>NC_090934.1:1287593674-1292593674 GCF_040938575.1 Ambystoma mexicanum
CTCACACAATATTTCACAAAGACAAAGTTGTCCTGCAAGTGAAGCCTAATTTCCTCCCAAAGGTGGTTTCTGAATTCCATATCACTCAGAAGATTACCCTACCATCTTTCTATCCTCCTCCTCACCCGGGGAAAGAGGAAGAGAGGTTACACAGGCTAGACCCTAGGAGGGCTTTAAGTTTTTACATCAGTAGACTAGCCAGGATAAGACAGGCAGACCAGCTGTTTGTAGGTTACGCAGGTCAGAATCTGGGGTTACCAATAACTAAGCAGACCATTTCCAGATGGATCATTCTAGCCATTCTGGAATGTTATAAACTGGCAGGGAAAGAGCCCCCTCAAAACCTTAGGGCGCATTCGACCAGAGGTATTGCAGCTTCTTCGGCCCTCAAAAGAGGCGTGCCGGTTAAAGACATCTGTGCGGCCGCTACATGGTCGTCTGTCCATACCTTTACACGTTTTTACAATTTGGATTCCTCCTCCAGTCAAGAGACTAGGTTTGGAAGGGCTGTACTGCATTCTATTCATCAATAGAAGACAGCGTGAAGTCAGTACTCGCTCCTCCAATAATAGAATACTGGTATGGGAGCCTATCTAAAATGAGGAATACGTCGGAGGACACAATCCCTTCGAAGAACAAGTTACTTCTTACCTTGTAACGTTCTTTCGACGGGATGTTCCTCCGACATATTCCTCATCGACCCTCCCATCCATCCCCGCAGTTCTACTTCCCTTGTTGTGCAGCTTAAGCTCCTTCAGGGTGATTAGTTTAGTCCAGAAAGTATTATTGTGGGCTACAAAACGGAACTGAGCAACGGACGCTGCGCGCGGCCTTTATAGGCAGGATGACGTCGACGTCGATACGGCGGCTGTCGAGGGACATCGACTCGGAGGACGTCGACGCGCAGCGCCCTCTAGAGAGAGAAAAAAATTTCCGAGGCCAGCAGAGCTGGAAGGAGATATCTAAGATGAGGAATACGTCGGAGGAACATCCCGTCGAAAGAACGTTACAAGGTAAGAAGTAACTTGTTCTTCTGTCTGGAAAAGTTCTGATATCTCTGTCTGGGCGGCTGCCAAGCGTAGGTGTGAACCCGTGCTCCTTCTCGCTCGGCTGGTCACGTGCTACCCACACAGTGAATTTGTCTAGTTTCTCTCAATTTGTGCATTTAATTCTTATTCACTTTGCCACCTGTCTACGCCTCCTTATCTCGACCTTTCAAAGACAGGATATTCTGTTCTTTAGTTTCAATTATATGTAGCTACTTTTCATTCCTTCTATTGGTATGACTTTGGCTCTTCTGGCACGAGTTGCATCTGCTGAGTTTCGATTCAGCCGTCTCTTCTCGTTTTGCTAGAATATGAATCTTGTCTTGTTTGGCCTCTACTAACCTGAGTTGATTCTGCTTTTTGTGCAAAGAGGAATCGCACTTAAAATACTGTGCTTCGTTTTGAGGTAGATTATGTATAATGGCACTTGCCGCGCTATTCTTCTACTTAGCATAGCAAGCCGTACTGTTTTCTTAGCTTTCTTGCGTTTCCAAGCATATGTACAGGCGTTAACTGGTTGAATATCTTTATCCTGCTTACAGTTTAAGCTTCTTTGTATTTCAACATCGTTCTCTTCTTCTAGGTTCACAATATCCTTATTCATGGCGTTTAGTTTCTTTGTGCCATCCTTGGGTCATCATTTCTTCTATCTGAGAGTCTGTCCCAGTCCTTGTGACATCACCATTCGTCTTCCATTAAGGCCTTTTTTGTTTCTTCCGGTGCGGTACTTAGGCAATCTTCATTTCGTCTCATTTGCTGTTAGGGTTTTCTCAATGGATACCTTACTGACCATGGTTTTCTGGGTATTGGTACTTGAATAAATGTTGCTCTTCTGATAGGTACTGGGCAGAGCCCTACTGCGGCTCTCTGCTGGTTTATTTGCTCTTCATATGTCACATATTTTGGTGTGAACGTTCTTGGTACTTCAAAATGGGTGACTGGGGTGCAGGCTTTATTTGGGACCTCCTCTACACTCCCCCTCTAGGCGATTCATCGACCACTTTCACCTCCTTCTTTGGATTCGATTCACTTGACTCTTCTATATTTATCTTCACTCCATCGCCTGGGTTCATCCCTTCTTAATTTTCTGGGTCTATACATGATGGTTTGAAGAAGTGTCTCTTCGGAGTCCATATCTTTATTACTCCCTTCAGGCTTCCTGCTGTCCTTACATGTTCATCTTTATACCAGGTCATGAGTTGACATTGTCCATTTGGGCTACAGTAAACCCATCTTCCTACATCATTTCTGTGTTTCCTGGGATAGAGAAACGTTGTGCCTTCTGGCGCGTGCCTACTGGCCTTCACAAAGTCTCTTATTTCTTCATCAGTCAGGTCTTTGGGCTTCCATCCTGGCTTGACATCAATCATGATCTTCATCCCTATGGCTTTCTTTGCAGTTTTCTGGCATTGAGAGATTATTAACTTGATAACACAAAATCCTAGTAATATCATCACCAGCAGGGCTCCCAAGAACTTGAATGCATCTGTCATCCATTGTGGAACCCATGAAAACAGTGATCCAAACCAGCTGCCATCATCAACTTCCTCGGTTTCATTGATCATCTGGTTCTGCAGGTTTATCAGCATACCTATAGCTTCTGTTAAAGTTCAATTTTCCTCGTTGTGAGAAGGTATAAATGTGCAACATGATTCTCCTATTTTTGCACAAACTCCTCCATCCATAGCTGTGATCATGACAAGGACATATCTGTTCTGGAGAGTCATCAGTCGGGTGGCTCTTAACTGTTCCTTGATCGCATTGAATCCTTTTATGGTCGTGTTGATGGTCTGCAGTAACTCCCATCTGGTTATCTGCACCCATTTAGTATTCACTCCAACTTGGATTCTTGGCACGAAGAGCGTCGTGAACACTGATGAGGTGAGGCTGAACAGCCTGTGTTCGTATGGGATTGTATGAAAGGCTTTTTCTGATTTAGCAGGGAAGTAATTTTCTCTCTTCATTTAAGTTATCAGTTCCACAGATCTCTTCTTTCTCTGGTGAGCATCTGCTTTCAGGAAACTGTCAATATTCGGGTCACTTATCGGGATCGCCAATGCTGGAACGTGGACGTTCACTATTGTACATATTCCTCCCCAGTTTTTTGGCAGTCTGATGTATGCTTTGGATCCGCATGCCCAATAATGATCTATAATCACTCCAGTTCCATGTACCATTCCTGGGGCATCAAAGATTCATCCACAGTTCTGATTCTCTCCCATCTTTCTTGTGCCATTATTCCTGAAGCACAATTTTGGGCTTTCTAGTGGCACTATCTGCAAGGGTCCTCCTCTGTCTTCGACCCATGTCAACAGTTTTGCAAGTTTTGGCCATAATGGCTTGCATATCCTTTGTGAATTTTCAATTGCATCCTTGCAGGCTCCGAGGACCATCCATGCTCTGCAGATTACTACTCCTTTCTCCCATCCATCTGGTGAAAGCACTGTTCCCCAAATCTGCATTTGGCCTCTGATTTTCCAATTTTGAGCCTCATCTGGAATTTTCCCTTGGATATTCAGTCTTGGGTTCATTTCCCATCATATTCCTGCTCCTTTAACTACAGGCTTCTCATACCTGATCACATGATTCCTAGTATGAGCACTATTCCGTGTCTTGATGTCTTGGACATAATCATCTTCATCGGGATAGGCTGTTTCAGTTGCCCATATGAATGAGGCATCACTTCCCATGAACTGGCCTCTGGTCTTTCACATTCCTACGTGTGAGAGACAGTGTGCTGTCGGGACATCAATTTCTACAGCCAAGAAGATCTTGGATTTTCCCATGCTGTATGGTAGGAGTGCACAAACAAAGCATTCCCCTTCAGAATTTTGTCTTCCAACTTCCTTCATGTGCTGGTACCAAATGTTGTTTCCTAGGTGTGCTGTGCTATCCAGGTAGTCGTTCAGTTCATTGTCATCTCGAGGCATGCTTCTCTTGATTCTTAATGTTTTCATGTAGTTTGCTATTACTACATCTCTGAATGCATCTGTATGGCTCTTTCTTGCTGGAGGATTTTCAGGAATTCCGATCCACGGTGCAGGCCTCCTCATCTGCGCCATTTGAGTGGGCAAATGTCTGGCAGTTCTTTCCCTCTCTTCGTACATTCTTCCCCTGCTGGTTACAAATGCCCATTCCAGCCAGCCTGACGCTGGCCCGGTATATGGCTGTACTGTGGAACTGGTACTTGTCCCTTGTGTGGGAACATATATGCTTGGCAATACAGTCTCTGCAGTTTTGTTCTTCAGTTCCTCTTGCAGATTTTTCGCTCTGGCTATGTGCAGAAATAATAAGTCTACTATCAGTTGTGTCCGTGCAGAGAGTTTCTCTGAGGTGGCCCTTGTTTTCTTGAGGGTTTCTGATATGACTGCTTCTGTTGGTTTTCCTCTTAACTCTTTTTGTTTTCTCACAACATCTGTGAAGTTTCTTATGACAGGCAGTCTCTTCTTTTCTACTGTTTTGGTTTGTGGTTCTGCAGTCATTGACACTAGGCCTGTTTCGTGTGCATTCAGTGTTTGCGTGCGTGTAGTTGTCAGTGATTTTACTTCATTCATTCCGTGCCAACCCTGTCTCCCTTTCCTTTTCAGTTGTTCCCGCAAGTGTGTGTGTATCATTGCTAATCACATCCATTTCAAGTTCATTCAGTCCACCGTCAGATCTTCTAGGGACTGGAATGACTATATAAGGTCTGGGTGTTTTTGTGGGTTTCATGCGTGCATCATTAGGTGGGTGCACTGAAATTGGAATGCTTTGTGCACCAATAAAGAATGCAGTTCTGATCGTTAGTGACAGTAAAACAATAATAAATATGATGCATAGGTACATTATGCCCCTGTATGTCAGGCGGCAGCATTTTCTTCCAGAGAAGCGGGGGTGCCTCTCTTCTTGAGGGAGGACCAGATTGCTGCTCTGGACCCCCATCTCAATCATTTGCCAAATGTCAATGTTATTATTCCCTTAACCAATATCGTCTTTTGAGTTCTGTGTTTAAGAGTGTCCGGTGCTCCACAAGTGCCCCCCCTCTTGCGAGTGACATTTCCTTTGCTAGACTATGGGAAAAATTAAATAAAATAACACTTCAGTGAGTCCCTTTACTGTGCATGTTCAAAGTAAGTAAGCTCCCAATCCACTCCTCGAATTTGCTTCAGTCCTGAAGACATATTGCACTTTGATCAGTATGAAGGAATAAGGACAAAATAATAACAATGTGGTAGGTGAAATTCTTGGCACTGCTTCCTCGATCTGTCCCTCGGCGGAATGCTTTTAAAATCTCCTCAGATAGCTCTGTTGATGGTTCGAGAGCTCTATTTGTAACACGATTCCATGCAAGAGCATGCCCATCTGTGCAACATTAGATGGATCTCTGATGAATGTGAGGACGCCAACATTGATCGGTCTCCCCACTAGCTCTGAAAGTCAGTGACTAGGTAAAGAGGACATTGGGAGCCAACCTGCTGTCTTCTAGTGACAGGGACATCCGCCCTGTCTTGCTGAGGTTCAGGATTGTGTGCTTTCCCTTTAATGTAAACAATGTCTGCACTGTCCGGTCGCGTGGAGTGCAACTAGAGTTACGATTTATTTAGGAGATGTCTTAGGTGCTCTGTATTTGCTGGATCTTGAAGAAACGTGAATGTATCTGTTGTTCTGCCGATCAGAGTTGGACAATCTTCAATTATGCGAAAGTACAATGTGTTGATAAGCTCATTAATTTCCGCATGTGTTTGAGACATTTGGTTTTTCCTCAGTGTACTCAGGAAGTAGGATAAACTGTTCGGCAATGACAGTGAGCAGTTGTCTTATTGTCTTTTCGTTTTCAGGATCTTGAAGAAAGTCAGTGACATTGGTGAGCCTCCCTACCAATAATGGGTATGATCTTAGCACTAGATCAAAATAGGTGACCACATCCTTGATGCTTTTGCTACTGCGGGACACCATAAGTGATTCCGAATAGTGTCTCTGTGTGGAACGAGTCAGGATACTGTATTTGCTTCCAATGTAAGTGTCCTCGGTCAATATTTGGCATATTCTTTTCTCATCAAGGCTTAAGTTTGCCTCAGTCCAAAGTTCAGCAGACAACAGACTGTGTGTTGTGGCTTATACGTGCAATTTTGTTCTTCACCCTGCAACTAGGATGCACACAGTGTCCGTTTTATGTCCTTATCCCCGGTTTGCTTAGAGGAAGTGTCCAATTTAAGCCACAACTTGCAAAAGGTTCTTTGCCCTTGTCTAGCTGGTCATGCATCCTTCTTCCTCGCCATGGATCTCGTCTGCATGTGCTGTGGTTCTTCCCCGTCGCTCGTCGATTCCTCTCATTGGGGTACAGGCAGGTGGCCTTCTCCGATGTAGGGTTTGATATGGCCAAGAAAACTCCACGCTCTCCTGCCTCGTAGTTTCACTGCGGATGGAGTGCAGTCCTCCACTGTAAAAGGACCGTTGGATCTTGGCTCGTCCCACTTTTTCCTTGTATGATTCTTCACAAGGACGGCGTCTCCAGGGAAGACGGGTGGAACACATAGACCATTTACTTGGTCTGTTGTAGTATCTCCTTCTGTGTTCTGTGATGCTCTGCGCCCTTTTCGTCATCGCTGCAGCTGGTCTGAAATTACAGTAAGCAAGATGTCATGCAGTTCAGATAGTTTTGTATTTCAGACCCTAAAACCTCTCCTGTTGACTGGGCATCACATCTAGCACTGTCTCGGGGTTTCAGAGGAGTTCTTATTCTTCTCCCCGTGGCTATCTCGTGTGGCGTGGATGATGGTCGGAACCGGGTTGGTTCCGAAGTGCATACAGTGCCAATGGAAGGCAGTGCAACCATCCCTTCTTTAGAGTAAGCTTCAACTTGGCTATCCTTTCCTTTAACAAGCCGTTGAGCTTCTCACAGACTCCATTACCTTGCTGATGATACGCCGATGAGAACTTGTGCTTTATACTAAGCAGCGAGCTAATCTGTTCAAATATCATATTTAGAAAGTGAGGGCCATTATCTGATCTCATGACCTTGCACCCCCCCACCTGGGGAACACTTCCCTCACAAAAAATGTGGCCGCACAGGTAGAGTCTGGGTGTGTACATGGACCTGCCTCAATCCATCTAGAGAATGGACACACCACAACAATTAAGTATCTGTACCCGTTACATACTTGAATCATGTCGATGTAGTCGACATGCAAGTGCTGAAAAGGCCCATTGGGATGACTCCTCTCATTACCTTTAATGTGTGCCCAGCTGTGAATTGCTGGCAAATTATATAGTTCACTATGAAGAATGCAACATGCTCAGCTAAATTCGGTATGAACCAGTCTTCTGCAAGCGTTGCTGCTAGATTCTCTTTTGTCATATGTGCTGTGTAATGTAGTTGGTCCAGCGCTATTATTAATAGGGCTACAGGCATTACTGGTTTACCAGTGCTGTCTTATAGCCACAAGCTGTCAGAGGGGTTTAAAGAACACCCTCGACGTTTCCACAGGTTCTTCTCTTCCTGTGGTGCCTCCCCTTGGAGTTCCATTACCTGTGTTTGCCCCAAATTACTGTAACTCTCAGGTGCAGTTCGTATAACCATCATTGGCTCGTTGGCATGGATAACTTCCACTGCCATGATCGTCTCACTTTTGGATGCCATACGCTTGGCTTCCGTGTCTGTTGCTTGATTCCTGCGTGAGATAAAATCTGTCCCCTTCGTGTGGGCGGCGCATTTCACGACCGCTATGCCCACTGGGAGCTGTAGTGCCTTGATCAGCCTGTCCAATAAGGCTCCGTGCTGCACTGGCATGCCATCTGCTCGGAGGTAGCACCTCCTCTTCCAGCACGCTAAACCTGCGTGCACTGTCAACGTCACATAGGCGGAGTCACTGTACACAGTTACTTCCTGGTCTGCGTGATTCTCTGTGGCGAGTATCAACGCCAATAATTCTGCAGCCTGTGCTGAATAATGCGATGGTATTCGTGCACTAAGAAGCACTCGAAACTCTCCATTCGCTGTGTGCTTCATTACAGCAACGCCTGTGTATCTTTGCCCATCACTTTGGTCGATCCTCGAAGACGCGTCAATAAAGATGATCTCTCCTTCTGCCAAGGCATTTTCTTTTACCCTGGGGGTTTCATCATAGAATTCTTCATAATTTGCACAGTCATGTGACTGGCTCTGCTATAAACATAGCTGGGTTTACTATCTTACATCGGGCTATTTTCATCGATGGATTTGATATGATCACTTCATAAGCATCTCATCACAATGGTTGTAGCCTTCTCTATGGCGAATGCTGGAGCAGCTAACCTTTGTTCACAAGGAAAATGACCTCTCATTACTGGGTCCAAATTCCCACTGTACTATGCCAGGGGCTTGTACCCCAACGTGATTCTCTGCGTGAGTACTGCTGTCATGACGCTGCCATTTGTGTGCGAAAACAGGTAAAATTCCTCTGCATAATTGGGAATCCCGAGAACTGGAGCTGTACAAATAGCTCTTTTGAGTTCAGCAAACCCTTTCTCCATGGTTTCAGTCCATTCAATCTTTTCTTTCGTCACTTTGGCCTTCTTTAGGGCTGAAGTAAAGGTTTAGTGTAAGTGCTGTAGTCGAAGACCCATGCCCTGACATAGTTGCATAGGCCTAAAAAGCTCTGCATCTGCTTTATCGTGTGTGGCTTAGCCGTGTTCAGTATGGCTTCAGCCCTCTCTGGGGTCACTTTCTTTCCCTCATGTGAGATCAGTTGGCCTATGTACAGCACTTCTTGTTGACAATATTGTAAGTTTTCTTTGTCAACTTTATAGCCTTTCTCAGCCAGTATGGTCAACAGCTGAACAGAATCGTGCCTGCATTGCTCTTCTGTTGTGCTGCAAATTAGAATGTCATACACATATTGCAGGACGACACTTTCTAGTGCGATATTGCTCAAGTCCATCTGCAGGACTCTGTTGAAGATAGGAGACTCACAGTACCCCTGTGCCAGCCTGGTGCTTTTCAGATGCATTTGTCTGAACGTGAATGACATCAGATCTTGTGAGTCACCGTGCAACGGGATTGAGAAAAATGCATTTTTCAGGTCAATCACCGTGAAATTTTTTGCCTCAACGGTTATGTTACATAGAATTGTAGGCGGGTTAGGGACTAGAGGAAATTCAGCCTCAACAGTATCTTTTATTGGGCGTAAATCCTGGATTAGCCTCCAAGACCTCCCTTTACCTTTTTCACAGGGTACACTAACGTATTGCATGTTGACTCTGACATCACTAACATACTTTGCTCTATCATAGCCGAAATTGTCTTAAAAATCCCTTAATCTGCCTCTCTGGACAAAGGATTTTGCCGTGCCCTTGGAAGGATTGCTCCTGGCTTCAGTTTAATCTTCACTTCTCCAACCCCCTTTAAGAGGCCTACGTCATAGGGGCCTGTAGTCCATACTGAGACAAGCACCTTGGCCATATCGTCATCACAATATTCAGGATGATTTCATGCCAACATCATTCTCTGAGATACTTCTCTTTTAATCATTTTAACCCAAAAGGTGAGACTCACTTCCACCATTGTCTCTCCCATATCTGTTTGCTCTTCAAACAGATCGTCATCGGTGATTTCAGTAATTCGATATCCTTCTTCAATGGCGATTACTGCGCACCATTGTCAGCCCTCGTCCTCATAACCATCAATCAAGGCCACTCTCCCTCGCACTGCAGCTGTGTGTATCATCAAGGGAAATACTTGTCCCTTCTCCTCATGCATCGGTATTCTTGGTCTAAATAAGAACTCAACTGGGGTCCTCATGATCTTGTCTGCAAGGCCTGGCAATCCTGCCATAAGCACACGCATACCATATGCAAAGGTTTCTGGCTCTAATGGTATGGCCCTTATGGCTATGTATCCTGAGTATGCCCTAATCATTTCGCATATATTTGAGTAGTGCATTCCTGGAGTTCAACATACTATGCCCTCCTCCGTGAACGAGATTGTCATGTTTAACTTCGTCATTAAATCTTGACCCAAAATGTTCACTGTATTCTGCCGTGAATATAGTTAAGTCACGTTCATCTCACATTCTCCTATGGAGACTGGAAGTGCATTTGTGAAGGGAACACGACTGGTAGCTCCTGTAAAACACTGAGTATCTATGGCCTCGCCGGACAAGGAAAACTTGCCTTCACGTATGCACGAGCGTGTTGCACCCGTGTCAACTAAGAAGGAATATTCTTTATCCCCTATAAGGACATCCACCCTAGGTTCCCTGTGAGGGTCTGGTGTCACTGATAGGATAGAAAACATCAGGCTTCCCAGTGAGTTGTCCTAGTGCGTATACAATCTTGGGCCACTGTGCGCTTGTGGATTTCCCCCATTCCCATTGTTACTTCCCATTCCAGGGTTCGGAGTCTGCCCTGTGCTCATCGTCTGTGATAATTGCAACAGAGCCTGTTGGGATTGTTCTTGTGCAAAATTTCCCATGCTCTGAGGTTGCACGCCTTGTTGCGCTCCTGGCGCTTGTTGTTGCACTGTGTGATTCTGTGCAACGCCCTGTTGTAAAACTGCAGGTGGATTCGTCATGCCTGCTGCTTTCCTTTGGCCGTTCTGCATCGTGCCTTGGTTTCTGCATGTGCGCACCAAATTCCCTGTCATTCCACACAGCCAACATACTGGCGGTGGTCAGATCATTTGCCCATTTGACATATCTTGGTTACCATTTTGCATATTTTGAAAGCCTCCTTGATTATTTAGGAAACCTCCCTGATTGCTCTGCCATCCTCTTCCCCTGGGATAAAACCCAGCACTGTTCTGATTATTCTGCTGTGGGTAAGTCACTTGCTGCATGCTCGATTCAGCTGCGCTAGTTATCATGGCTCCCTCAAGAGCATATTTTGACAATTTTTTTGCACCAATTTCATTTCCTCACCCTTTCGAGCGGCCTCCTTTTTGGGATTCTTTTCTTGCAGCAGTCTACAATAATGTGCGATGGTCAACTGTATTTCAGCCCAAGGCTTGGCCTCAATTCCCACCAATTTCTTGAGTTGTTTCTGCACTGGCTCTGGCAGCCCTTGGCACAATATATGGTAAAACGCAAGTATAGATTTTGTTATAGATTATAGATGAGTCTCGAGCACCCATGCATCTTGAAAATTCTGTATGTAAATTAACGGGTCCTCAGACTCCTTCATTTTTCACATCATTATAGCTCCCATATCAGAAGTATTTGGGTATAGTACTCATAGCGCTTTCCATACTGCGGCTCTACAATTGTTAAATGGAGCTCCGTCATGCAAGGTATTAATTGTGGTTACACAAGGGTAGCCTGCTCGTGCCAACACATTGTCTGCTCTCTCACCAAGTATGGCGATTAGGAGACCCTTAATGTCCCCTATAGCTAAAGTGTTTCCTCCTGTCATTTTTTCTAACTCATGTATCCACTTTCCGGCTCCCGATGTCACCATTGGAAGCTTGTTTTTCTAATTTTCTCGATCCATGAGTGGCCATGGAATATATTGCGGTCTCACTCCCCCTTTCTCAAGCAACGGAAATTGGGATGCATAGCCCTCTCTCTCTTCTCTCATTGTTCTTCTGTCTATTGCAGGGGTAATATTCCTGCATCACTGTCTTCCCGGCAATGTCCTAAACCTGTCTACATAGGGCGGTGAAGACAACCCCCTCTGACCACGAGATACTTCTTCATGTCGGTCAGACTGCGTGGCTGACTCTGATGCCCTCAGTGCAGACTCGGTAGTGTCTGACCATCGTATTCCTTTTTCTTTTTGTTTCTACGTTCATCTGCCCTTTGAATTTCCTCATCTCTTTGTCTCTTTATTCTTCTCTCACGTATCCTTTGTGTTTCCTCTAACCTTTGTTGTTCCTGTCTTTCTTGATTGTTGGCTGTTCTTGGGTTACGATAGAGCTGTCTTTCTTGCTCTTCACGATATAGCTGTTCTCGCCCTTGTCTGTCTTTCTTTTTTATTATTTCGTCTCTTAACTCCTTCTCTTTTCCCCTTCCCTGTACATCCTCTATCCTTTCCTATTGTTTCGCGTCATCAATGCCTTTACCATCAAGTTTTAATAAAATGTGTCCTCCCATCCATTCGTTTTTTACTAATGCTATTTCATCAGTTCTATCTTCATTTTCCTTCCATCTTTTCCCTTCTCTCTCCTTGTTGAGAGATGCACGTGTCTGTGCCTGATTTCTTCTTTCGTCGTCGCGTCTCCCCTTGTCCCGTGGGACTGTGGAGGTAATATTCCTTAACTTTCCCTTGATTTTCGTCACTACTATGTGTAGGTGACTCATATGCGGGATTGCTGTACCCCGTGGCTGCTTTAAGCTCCCTCAGCGGGTATAATCCCTCGTTCTTACTTTCTTCAAATTTTGTTTCAGATGAGGCAGGTGGCACGGTAGGTGTCTCACCTCCCCTCTGTGCATACATTAAGTATCCAATATGTTGGCGGCTCCTCCTCCTTTCCATGTTCATACATTTTCCAAAGCTCCAGGACTATTATGCTCACCTGGCTCCCACAGAGGCGTCGATCTGAACTGGACAGCTGCGGTCTCCACCAATGTGACGCGTAGGGCCAAGATGACAGACTGGACTGGCCCACCTAACTTCGTTTGCTTGGCCCACAGGAATATTCTTCTGCAAATGGAGAAAGGGAATTAACCACCCATGGAGTTGAGCGTAAATCCCCCCACCCCCGCTGTTCTCCCCACTGATCACCTTTGATGTCCCTTCTTAAGTCTCACCTGAGGGTTTGAAAAGATGAGCTCTCCATCCTGCATTGAGGGCAGGGGCGCGTAGATAACCAGTTGCTTCACTGGCTCGAAGGAATTTGTGAGTTCCAGAACAATATTGACTCTGAGATTCCCGGCAAGACGCCGTAAGTATGTAGTTCGTAAGAGTTCAAATGCCTGACTTTCACTCTTGTCCGATTCCTTGCAGGTTGCAGCTTGACCCTAGTGAAGAGTTCCTCGTGGCAACCGGTAATATTCTGGTAAGGATTTGTATTATCCAACACAGTTCGATAAAATAATGTCAATATGTAACCTGTTGCTTTCTCCCTTATTCAGGCGCTGAGAGAAAGTATGAAGTCTCTGGGAATAATGCCTCCGGCGGTAAAATCAGGTAAGTCTATTGTGGTGAGGAGGGTTCCCCTTGTTAGTCTCTTTGTTTCACCTTGCTATCCTTTTGTTTCCCGTTAGGAGTCGGGGTTCGGCAAAGATGCAGTGGAAGCTGCGCCGACCCGTGAAGAGGAATAGTACCCCCGGTGGCAAAATCAGGTATGTCTATGGGGGGTAACTAATATTCCTCTGTGTATTCTCTTGGCTCACCTTGCAGTTCTTGTCTTCTCCTTAGGTGCCGGAGTGCGGTGGGAACATGCAGTAGGATGCGGTGGAATGTGAAGATGCTGCGAAGGCCGCTGAGTTCAGCGCGGTGCTGCAGCAGGCGGGGCGACGTGCATAAAATAACTTTTCTTCCAGCACGAAGGCGCGATGGATCGGGAATTCAGGTAAGGATCAAAGGTATTGCTCTTGTTCTAACCTTTTCTCCTTTTTTCTCCCTTTTTCTAGGAGCTCCAAACTCGAGGCGGGCGTAGCAGAAGGCTGGATGCAGACTTGCAGGCACGGTGAGCGTTACGCTGCTGGATGCAGAATAACGCGAAGCGTGTGCTGCTCTTCGGGCATGGTTTAAATAGCCTCCAAAGTAGTCCCAGGTAAGTATTCCTCCCCAGCCCCACCCAAGTAAAATATAGTCTCTAGGTAAAGTAGTCCCTTCCAAGCCTCTTTTGGCTTGGAGCTCTTGCAGCATGGTCTGCATCAAGTAAGTTTGCAGCATGGTTTGCATCAGGTAAGTTTTAATCTATGAGCCTGGTGGCGCCAGGACTGACTCTCCATATGAGCCTGGCGACATAGGCGCCAGGACTGCACCCAAATACCCCCTAGCAGGGGTTGTTGAACTTGCTTGGGATAAATTGATGCCTGCTTCCGGGGTTGCTGGACTTGGTCTGGGTCCCAGGGGGTAGGCATCATGACAAGGACAGCGGGGCGTTTTTTTCTAGATTTTTGCCCGTGTATGTGGCATGCAAATATGTCGTCATATGTTGTAATACGGCTTTAGATAAGGACCTTCCTTGTGGCCATGGCATAAACATTTTGTGGGCAGTCCCTTTAACTCACTCTGTGCTGTATTTCTTCAATTTGGGTGCATGTTTCGGCAACTGTTTGCATAAGTGTGTCAATGGAGTTATGTCCTCCATTCTTTAATCTGTTCCTTTTCCTCTTATATAACACTGGTCAATACTTTTGTGTGCCTCAAACAGTTCCAGCAATATGAGCGAGCACCAAACACTGCAAGCTCCAATCCAATTTTTTCACAAAATGTTATACCTTCTAATTTACTCAAAAAACATCAATTCATATGCGATTTTATCTTAGCTATTAAATCGTGTAAAATTGAAATCAGGGATATTCCAAGATGGCCGCCGGCAGTGGAGGTCGCATCTGAATCGCGATCCCGCCGGGCCTAAAACAATAAAGCACGACAACAGTGAAATACCGAGCGTTCTCATACAGGACTCACCGCCGCGGCACCCAAGTGAAAGGGGACACGGTAAAGAGCGGTTATTGCCCCTGCATCACCCCCTGAGGGAGCAAGCCCGCCGTGAGAGGCAGCCGCCCCTCCCCCACTGAGGGAGACCGAGCCAGCCCAGCAGCGGGGTCCGCGCTGTGACGGAGCCCGCAGAAATATAGCGCACAGAGACCCAGGGGGAGAACCGTCGGCCACCGACACAGGGGAACCTTAAAGGCGCTCCGGTCCTTTGAGGGTGGCGTGCGCCTCTGTGGAGGCGCCGCGCTGGGAGCAGAGCAGTAGTAGGTTCATCGAGGCGCCAGCCAGGCGTGGCGCGGCGGCACTTCCCCCGAGATGGGCCAGGCGGGAAGCGCTGCAAGATCAGGCGAAGGATGCCAAGCAGTCCCGAGTGGACCCCCCTGGACCTCGACAAGGAGACCGGCATCTGCAGGGCTCTGGCCCGGGGCACTTTGAGGGAGACGCACGCGAGGAGGAGGAGGCACTGCCCGCTAACCCCTGACACGGCACGGCAGGCTCCAGCAGCGGAGAACAGGAGAGTAAGAAGGTGAGTGTGCCGAAGATACGCCTCCCCTTTAGTCCCTGGTACCCACGGCCCAGGACGGAAGTGTATAATTAAGCCAGGTGCAGGCCCATAAATAGAGGAGCACCACCACCCCCCCTATCTCCACACAACTACTTAAAACAAATAAGGCGAGGGGGGGCCGCGGTCCTACGGGAGCAGGCACAAGACCCCACCAAAAATCTGGGCAACCTCCACTCACTCCCAGGGAGGTCTTGAGAGAGGCCAACACACTCTCCTCGACACAAGCAGACTCACACCCAGTACAGGGGCACGGAGGCCCTGGCAGCAGGTGAGCAACAAGAAGGGACAGTGCCTACTATTACTTTGGAGACCAAACACAGTCTAAAAGACAAGCAGGAAAGCATAAGACCCCCTACCATCAAGGAAGATGTCACGGGCGAAGGGAAAAGGGGGCACCTCTCAACCAACGCCGCAATCCCACAAACAGGACACAAATCTCCTACAATTGTGGACCTCAGATGCACCGCCGGTCACAAAAGACAGGGCACGTGAAGAATCCTCATTAGACACAAACCCCCCAAACCAGAGCACTCTTCCGCTGAAGAAGGACGATATGCAAGCCTGGTTCGTAGAGCTCCAGGACAGGTTCATGTCCACAGTCCACGACCAATTTGCCTCAAAGAGGAACCAGATGAAGCAAGTGGTACAAGAGTTGAAAATAGACGTGGCCAAGCTGGAGGAAAGGACAGACACCGTCGAGAGAATCGTACAAAATATAGAAGAGGAAGTGAAACAGAACAGTGAAACTCAAGAACATTTGGTCCGGCTTACCCACAACCTAGAAATACAATGTGAAGATTTGGAGAACCGCTCCTGCAGATCCAATATTCATATCAAGTATGTGCCAGAATCGGTGACGGACAAAGACCTCAAGAGCGCGGTACAAGATGTATTCGGAGAAATAATTGGGGCACAGGAATCAGAGAACATTGGGATAGACAGAATCCATAGGGTGGGTCCGAAAAGATCTGGCGCCCCAGGTGAAAGACCAAGGGACGTATTAGCGGCACTCACGTCTTGCCCTCAAAAGGAACTGATCCTAAGGAAAGCGAGGCAGCTGGAACACATAAGGATGAATGGAGTGGAAATACAATTGTACCAAGATCTGGCCTCAGCGACACTCTTAAAAAGGGAGATGGCCCCGTTGGTGAGGGAACTAGTGGCGAAAGAAATCAGATATAAATGGACGTTCCCATTCGGCCTACTATTCGATTGGGAAGGCAAGCAGAGAAGGGTAACCACCTGTGAGGAAGGTCTCCATATAATGGACATGCAAATGGAAGAGACGGATGCGAGAGATACCAGGACGAAGGAGGATCTGCACAAAAAGCCAAGAGGATGGGAAGTAGTACAACAAAAGAAGAAACCAAATGGATGGGGGAAGGCAAAGAACCCATCAGGGGACAGATAGAGATATATAATCAGGACTGAATGCTCACTCTCACGAAGGGAAAGAGCGGAAGAAGAATAACCAGAGGAACCTCGAAACATCATGTAGCAGGGGGCCCGGCGGGGGACCGGGAGTGACACTACTCAGGTCTGAGGATGATGCGGGGTTTAGGACTCCCCGCACAATTATTCCCGAGTTATGAGAGGGCAGGCAGCGATAGGCGCAATGCCCGAGCAACCATAGGTGCCTGGGCCCTCCTCGGGATTGAAGTTGAACTTTTGTTACCAGTTGGGGGGGGGAGTTGGGCAGTTGGGGGAGGAGGATGGGGCGGGGAACTCCGGAAGAAGGAAGGGTACACAGCATGCGGGAATGGAGACTTAAGCAGTAGATCAGTCGCGATGGGGAAGCTTAGAATCTTTTCACAAAATGTAAGGGGACTGAATTCGCTGGTGAAAAGAAAAAAAATGGAGGTTTTGTTGAGAAGGGAGAAGGCGAACATTCTGCTCCTCCAGGAGACGCATATAAAGGCACAAAACAAAAAGAAAGTACACCTCAGGGGGTATACAATTTGGGCGCAGGCGAATGCAGGGGAAAAAAGAGCTGGAGTGATGATCGCTGCAAAAGGTGGTCTGTTGGCAAACCTTATAGACACTCGAGTAGACAGGGAAGGGAGGTTTGCATTTGCTAATATCTCCTTAGAAGGCTACAGGCTCACCCTATCGGCAATATACTCCCCGAACTCGGGGCAAGATGGTTTCCTCCGAGACACCCTGGTGAAACTAGAGGAATTTGCGAAGAGCGAGATAATACTGCGGGGAGATCTGAACATGGCCTGGCAACCAGGTCTGGATAGGAGTGCGGGGGGACCGCAAGCTCATGGGTCCCCATCCAAACAACTTAGGCAAAGGATGGAACAGATGGCATTACGAGATGCCAGGAGGGAATTAAAGGGACAAGATAGCGGATTCACGTACTACTCGCACGTGCATAACACAATGTCGAGGATAGACTATTTTTGGGTGTCGGTGGGGCTGGTTGGGAGGATCCAGGGAATCAAAAAGGGATCGATAGCTTTTTCAGATCATGCCCCGTTATGGCTAGATATTCAGAGCCCCGGAAGGGGAAGAGGCCTTTGGAGCTGGAGACTCCCGTATGACTTCCTAACGGATCTAGTGCTGTGGGAGGAACTAAGGGACAAAATCATAGAATTTTTTTTACTGAATGACAATGGAGAAGTTCCACTGGGGTCAGTATGGGAAGCCTTTAAGGCTGTAACTCGGGGACACATAATAGCTCTAAAAGCCGCCAAAGACAAACAGCACCAGGAATGGGAAAGAAAACTTGAAAAGAAACAAGCAGATATTCATGGGGAGCTAGCAATCCATCCCACGAGATGTCTCAAGAAAGCAATGAAACATGTGCAGGGACAACTGGAGATGCTCCGCAACAAAAGAGCAGAGAAATCCCTCCTTTACCTCAAACAAAGATATTACATTAGGGCCAACAAGGCGGACAAATACAAAGGCATACTACCAAGATCTTTATGCAACTCAGCATCCTGACAAAGAGAAATAAGACAAGTTCCTACAGTCTATCCCCATACCGACAATAGCAGAAGAGGATAAACGGGCCCTGGAATCTAGGATTACAGAGGAAGAAGTCCGCAGGGCAATAAAGGGCCTCCCAATCTCAAAAGCACCAGGCCCGGATGGCTTTACGGCCCTGTTCTACAAGAAATATGCGGAAGTATTAGTCCCAATCCTGACAAGACTACTAAACACATTCAAGGACAGCAGGAATGTAACCCCATCCATGAATGAAGCGAAAGTCCTGGTGTTCCACAAAACAGGTAAAGATCCCACTCTCCCGGGCTCGTATTGCCCAATAGCCCTAATAAATCTGGACACTAAAATATATACCAGGCTACCGGCAGCCAGATTATCACCCCTCCTCCCAACCCTAATAAACACAGATCATCCCAGGTAGGCAAACACATGACAATTTAAGAACAGTAATCCATCTGATAGAAAAAATAGGCATTACCCACACTCCAGCAATGTTACTCTCACTAGACGCTGAAAAGGCATTTGACCGGGTAGAATGGTCCATCCTATTCAAAACGCTGAAGCACATGGGATTCGGAGAGCTGTTTATAAACATGGTTAAAGCCAATTACAACTCCCCATCTATAAGAATAGCAATAAATGGAGAAGTCACGGATAGGGTGGAGATCTCAAGGGGTACGAAACAGGGATGCCCCCTTTCACCTCTGCTATATGCCTTATTTTTGGAGCCCCTACTAATTAAGATAAGAGAATCGGAGGGGATACGGGGGATAGAGATGGCGGGCAGGCAACATAAAGTTATTGCTTCCGCTGATGACATACTGTTGGCCTTGGAAGACCCCGGGAACTCTCTGCCTAGAACCATAGAAATACTGAAGGAATTTGGGGGGATCTCAGGCCTGAAGATTAACAGGAAAAAATCAGAGATAATGCTTCTTGCTTAGACAGGGAGACACTAGAAACAGGGGCGGGCTCGCTAAGTTTAAAAATAGTAGAGGAGGGCATCAAATACCTAGGGGTGACACTCACACACAGGGTTGATAAGATCTATAAGGGCAACTACACACACCTATTGGCTAGAGTCAAGAAGGATCTTGAAAGATGGTGCCCGCTTAGGATCTCATGGTGGGGCAGAATCCAATCAGTTAAAATAAACATACTCCCCAGGGTACTCTACTACTGCCATTCCCTCCCAGTGATGGTCCGTAATTCCTTCTTCGAAACACTCTCCAAGGCCATCTCTGGCTCTTGAAAGAATGGCTGGGGGAGGACCAACTGACGACCTGGGTAACACAGGACAGGGCGGTTGCTAGGACCCCCCTGGAGGACCTACTGTGGAAACACAAACAACACAGACACGCGAACCTTCGAATTAGCGAGGTCATGAGAACCACTCTCAACACCTGGGACGATCAAACCAGAAAAGGAATCATGACCACCCCATTAGCCCCCTTCACGCCCATCTGCCGGAACCCACAGGTCCCACCGGGACAGGTATCCGGTGGTTTTGAAAAATGAGAAGTAGCAGGATGCAGGAAAATCGGTGAAATGATCCAGAACAAAGAAATACGAACTTTTGAGGAATGTAAAAATATGTGGAATTTACAAAGGCGGATAGATATAAATACGAACAGTTAAGACATTGGCTAAGCATACCAGAGGTTTTCCAGGCGGCCTCGAGGGACCTCACACCTTTTGAGAAGTACATAATAACCAACTCTGGTGGGAAAAAACTGGTGTCAACACTATATAACTTCATTAACTCACAAGAAGAAGGACTGAAATGGTCATACATGATAAGATGGGAAGCCACGCTGGGGGAAGAAATAACAAGGCAGAAATGGGAGGAACTATGGGCAGGCATCCCCAAACTTACCAGGGCAGTCCAAACCAGAGAAATGTGGCTAAAAATAATCACACAATGGCATTACACCCCAGAGAGGCTCAGAGCAATGTACCCAGATACGTTGGATCGATGTTGGAGGGGGTGCCCGGACGCTGGAACTTGGAGGCATATCTGGTGGGACTGCCACGGAGTGAAGGGCTTCTGGACAGAAGTACAAACGGAAATGACAAAAATTTTCCCAGAGGCAAACCAAATGGGGGAAAGAGTATGGTTGTGCGGTTTTAAAGACACACAGGCCAAGAGACTCCACAAAGCACAATGGAGGAGCTTCCTGGGCCTAGTCATCGCGGCATGGGCAACGATAGCTCAAAGCTGGAAGAAACGAGACCCGCCACTGGTATTCACATGGCTGCAAAAGGTGTGGTCCCAAATCACCATGGGAAAGATTACACACCATCTACAGGACCAAATCAAATCCTTCGAAGGGATTGTGTCCTCCGATGTATTCCTTATCTATGATAATTGTATCTCCAGCTTGCTGGCCTCGGAAAACTTTTTTTCCCAGTAGAGTGCACTGCACGTCGACGTCCGTCGAGTAGGTGTTCCTCGACAGCCACCGTATCCACGCCGACGTCATCATGTCCATAAATAGCCACGCGCAGCGTCCGTTGCTCAGTTCCGTTTTTCCGCGCTTCATGTGCCTCGGAATATCGTTGCTCAGTTCTTCAGTCGAAATATACTTCATTATTCCTCGAGAATACCGACTCGTACTCAATGGCTTCCTCCTCTGACCCGACGACTCCTCGGTCCGGCTTCAAAAAATGTCGAGACTGTGGGAAGAAAATGTCGTTGACGGATCCTCACAGGATCTGTTTGTGGTGTCTGGGAGTCGAGCACCAGTGTTCGGAGTGTGAGGAATGCTTGTCCATGACAGCGAAAGCCTTGGAGGAGCGTAAGGGGAAGCTCGAAAACACTCTCGTTCTAGGTCTCGAAGTGACTCCCACCACTCGTCGACATCTAGACACTCGAAAAAGAGACGTAGAAGATCCCCTTCATCGTCTTCTTCTAATTCCCCTGAAAAAGTACCTTGCCCCACAAAACACAGTTCTCAGGCTGAGTGGGAGGAGTTCAGAAAAAAGATGCTGAGCGTCTTCGAGAAAGCGGCCTCGACCCCCTCGAAGACAGCTGAGGGTGATACCCCGGGTGAAAAGCCCAAAAAATCTAACCGCCGCGAGTCGAAGCACCCGGCGAAAGAGTCTACCCGAAAGCGCCACGGGCCATCGGGAAACAAAGCATCTTCGACGCCATTGTCGAAAGCCCCCTCAAAGCATAGATCGGCGCCATCGACGCTGTTATCGAAGGGTTCTTCGACGCATCCGTCGATCGAGTCGACGCCGGCGTTGACGCCGACATCGACGCCGACATCGACGCCGATAAAAGAAAAACCCACGGCTACTCCACAGCCAACGGTTAGACCGAGAGCCTCCGACACGACGTTGAGAACGTCGTCGACATCCTCGAGCAGGATTCCGATCCTCTCGAGTTCTTCGAGGCCTCTTCCAGTTTTCTCTACGCCTTTGTCGGCGCCTTCGAGGATTTTTACATCGGCGTCGACGACATCGACCTTTTCAAGGCCACTGATGATGGCTCCCTCTGCTTTAGAGATGGGTTTTATACCATTTCACAGGTCAGAGCATCCCCCCCCTTAACTTCAATGTATGAAGAAAGGGAAGATTCTGATCAAGAAAGGCCTTTTGGGCTGCAGAGGTCCACATCACCTGAACCAGAGACTTTTGCCTCTGAGGTAAGAAGGTTGAAAGACCTTCAGGATGTATTACAGGAAGCAAGTGGCCTAGACACTTCCCCAGAAGTGGAATTTGCCACACCAGACCCAGGGGAACATGCTGAAACCCCTTATAGAACCCTAATGTCAAGAATTATGGAGTTCATGGGTTGGTCTGCGCCTTCACCTGTTTTTCAACAGGATGACCTCACAGATATTCTGGATAAAGGTCCACAGGAGGATCCTGTGGTTCCCTTTCATTCTGATTTACAAAGAAATATTTTAACTAACTGGGAAACTCCTGAAGTTGTCCCTGCAGTTAATAAGAAGTTGTCAACAAAATATAGGGTATCTGCTGCTGACCCTGAATACCTATCGAAGCACCCTACTCCAGAGAGTCTGGTGGTCCAAGCAGCAACTTCAGTACATCTGCATACCCCACTGCTCCACAGGACAGGGAGGACAAAAAATATGATGCGATGGCTAAGAAAGTCTTTTCTGCTTGTAGCATGGCATTGAAATCTATAAATGCTACTTGTACGCTCGCTAGGTTCAGCCACACTCTTTGGGAGTGTGCTTCATCAGCGGATGACTGCCTCCAGGAAGGAGAAGAAAGGGACGCATTTTTAAATATCATCAGAGATGGTAAAGATGCAATGTGCGAGTCCCTTCAAACTGGCATTGATTCTGCTGACAGTATCAGCAGGGCCATGGCGGCAAGTACCACAATTTGCAGGCATGCATGGTTACGAAAGTCTGGCTTTGCTTCAGACGTACAGGCCAGACTTTTGAATATGCCCTTTGACGGCTCTTCCCTTTTCGGTAAAAAGGCAGATGACAGTCTGGAAAAACTGCAAACATCCAAAGCAGCAGCAAAATCATTAGGAGCTGCAATCCGTCAGACTACTTTTCGTCCCTCAGGATCCTCTTGGAGAGGAAGGTCCTTTAGCTATTATTCCACATACGGAAGAGGCAGAGGACGGCCGGCTCAAAGAGGCCAAGGAAAATTTACCCGTGGTGGACGGGGTAGAGGAAAGAAAGCCGCATCAGCAGCAGCAGGAGCCGCTTTACCTTCGGCATCTGCATCAGCCGCTCCCAAACTGCTCTGAGGTCTCCCCTCACAAAACACCTGTAGGGGGCAGGTTAACTCACCATCTGACGGAATGGCAGGCTATTACGTCAGATGCTTGGGCTCTGGAGACAGTGGCCCAAGGTTACTGCCTGCCTTTCCTACGCACCCCTCAGAGCCATCCACCGGGGAACAACTCTTTGAAGTTTCCAGATCCGCTCCTCCTGCAGGACATTCTAGACTTGCTAGAAAAAGGTGCCATAGAACCGGTACCTGTAGCGGAAAGGAACAAGGGTTGGTACTCCCCCTACTTCATGGTACCGAAAAAGGACGGAGGACTGAGACCCATCTTGGACTTAAGAGAATTGAACAAGTTCCTCAGGAAGGACAAGTTCAAGATGGTAACTCTTTCTCAGATCCTTCAGGCCCTCCAGCTTCAGGACTGGCTGGTATCTCTGGACCTTCAGGATGCTTATTTCCATGTGCCAATTCATCTCAAGCACAGGAAATACCTGAGGTTCGTAATTGGCAACTCTCATTATCAATTTTGAGTTCTGCCATTTGGGCTGACCTCCGCCCCGAGGGTCTTTACCAAGCTAATGTCGGTTGTGGCTGCAAGTCTAAGGAGGGAAGGGATTCACGTCTACCCCTACCTGGACCACTGGTTGATCAGAGCGGCATCTTCGGAACAAGTTCAGATCCAACTAGATTATGTCTGCCACTTCCTTCACAAGCTGGGCTTCTCCCTCAATTTAAAGAAGTCACAGATGATACCATCACAGAGACTCCAGTTCATTGGAGCAGTCCTGGACACTTCCCTGGGAAAAGCCTCGCCACCAGAGGTAAGGGCTCAAGATATTCTGCAGATGGTCACCAGATTTCAAAATGCCCAACGTCTCCCAGCCTACGACTTTTTGAAGTTGCTAGGCCTCATGGCATCCTGCATATTCCTTGTGCCAGAGGCTCGCCTGAGGATGAGATCTCTTCAGTGGGCACTAAGAACTCAGTGGTCACAGTTCTCAGGAAGAATGACAGATCTCCTTCAGATCCCGGTCAGAGTGGCTCGAGACTTTCAGTGGTGGGCCTGTCGGGAAAACATTTTGAAAGGAAAACTGTTTTGGCAACTATGGCCGGAGATAACAGTAGTCACGGATGCCTCACTCACGGGGTGGGGAGCCCATGCCAACGACTTGACCATCAGCGATCGTTGGTCTCCATCGGAGTCCAGACTACATATCAACCTGTTGGAGCTGAGAGCCATCAGACTGGCACTGAAGGCTTTTCTGCCGTCTGTACGGGGGAGAAATGTCCTGATAATGACGGACAATACGGTGGCCATGCACTACCTCAACAAAAGAGGAGGCGTAGTATCACTACCACTGTACAGAGAGGCGATGCAGCTCTGGTTTTGGGCAATTCAGGAAGGAATCTCTCTATCAGCAATTCACTTAGCCGGAGAGAAGAACTTGACAGCGGACGCTCTGAGCAGGCAGAACACAGTCTTTGGGGAACCCCTCAAGTGGATCTGTTCGCCACCAGTATCAACAGGAAGTGCGACCAGTTTTGCTGAAGGGAATTTCCCCCGAGAGGAGCTCTAGGAGACGCGTTCGTAGTGGACTGGGAGTTCCCACTTCTGTACGCGTTTCCTCCGGTCCCTGTCATTCCTCAAATGATCAGGAGGTTGAGAAGGTTTCGGAAGACCATGATCCTAATTGCGCCGGATTGGGCCAGGAGAACGTGGTACCCGGACCTTCTGGACATGTCCTTCTGCCCTCCAATTCGTCTTCCATACTGAGAAGATCTTCTCTTGCAGAAGGGAGGTCAGGTTCTCCATCCAGCCATCAAGACCCTCAACCTTCACGCTTGGTTTCTGAAAGGTTGAGGTAGAAGGATTGGGACCTTCCAGATGACGTCATGGAGGTGTTGCTTTCGGCCAGAAGGCCAGCAACTAAGACTCTATACCGCTGCCGTTGGACTAAATTTTGCAGCTGGTGCAGAGAAAAGAATATCGAACCCTTTGCATGTGGTACACCGGCGGTGTTATCATTTTTACTTTACTTGGCAAATTCAGGCCTTCAAGTTGGCACTATTAAGGGCTATCTCGCAGCGCTGTCAATCTTCAAGCGCACTGCAGAGGAGCCATCATATTTCAAAATTCCATTAGTAATACAATACCTGAAAGGATTAACTAATGTTTATCCTCCAAGACCATTCCAAGTTCCCTTATGGGACTTAAATTTAGTTCTAAACTTCCTAAAGGGTGCTCCATTTGAACCACTCCACTCTTGTTCATTGAAGTTTCTCACCCTCAAAACTGTCTTATTAATAGCATTAACATCTGCTAGAAGGGTTAGCGAGTTACAAGCCCTATCTTGTAAACCTCCTCATACAATTTTTCATAAGGACAAAGTTGTTCTACAGGTGAAGCCTAACTTCCTCCCAAAGGTAGTTTCTGAATTTCACATCACTCAGAAGATTACTTTACCTTCATTCTATCCTCCTCCCTATCCGGGGAAAGAGGAAGAGAGACTACACAGGCTGGACCCTAAGCGAGCCTTGAGTTTTTATATCAGCAGACTTGCTAAGATTAGGCAAGCAGACCAACTCTTCGTAGGTTACGCAGGACAAAAGTTGGGATTACAAACAACGAAACAAACCATTTCCAGATGGATTATTTTGGCCATTCTGGAATGTTATAGATTGGCAGGGAAAGAGCACCCTCAAAATCTAAGGGCTCATTCGACCAGGGGTATCGCAGCCTCTTCAGCTCTCCAAAGAGGGGTACCAATTAGAGACATATGTGCGGCTGCCACATGGTCGTCCGCACATACCTTTACCAAATTCTATAGCCTGGATTCCTCCTCTAGTCAAGAGACTAGATTTAGCAAAGCTGTGTTACACTCTGTCCATTATTAAAGGGTAACATGGCATCTCTTACTCCCGCCTCCAATCACATACCACTGCTATGGGAGTCTATCATAGATAAGGAATACGTCGGAGGACACAATCCCTTCGAAGAACATGTTACTTCTTACCTGGTAACGTTCTTTCGATGGGATGTTCCTCTGACGTATTTCTTATCGCCCCTCCCATCCATCCCCGCAGTAACATTTCCGTTGTGGTTGCAGCTTACCAATTCATGCAAAGACTATCTTACTCTACAAAACTGAACTGAGCAACGGACGCTGCGTGTGGCTATTTATGGACATGATGACGTTGGCGTCGATACGGTGGCTGTTGAGGAACAGCGCCCTCTACTGGGAAAAAAAGTTTTCCGAGGCCAGCAAGCTGGAGATACAATTATCATAGATAAGGAATACGTCGGAGGAACATCCCATTACCAGTTAAGAAGTAACTTGTTCTTTTTGAAGGAATGGGGACCAGTGCTGGAATATTTGAAATCGGACTTTATGGAACAATGGTGCCCGCACAACATCAAAATTTCAGACTTATACAGCGCATAGGCGTTCCTGAAGTGCAATTCCAATGAGGACCCGTACTCTTCCAGGGGGGAGGGTAGGGGGGGGGTTAAAGTTGGGAGGAATGTTTGTGATGTTTATTTCTGTATAAGAAAACAATAAAAACATGTTTAAAAAAAAATTTGAAATCAGTTTTCTCAAAGATTTTTTTTTACATATCACGTCACAACAAAAAACATGTAAGACAGACGCTTGACAGACTAGACGAACACCAGCTGGTCACAGTTATCTCCACCTCTAATCATTACGCCTTCATGGAGTCTAAACGTGCCCCTTTCATGGCGTCTTTAACCTTTGTGGTAGTCTAATCGTTCCCCCTTTAGCTGGGACTCTGGGTACACGTTTCTTCTAGCCGCTTGTATTAAAAGCGTAGGAATAAGGCGGACCCTCTCACTTCTCGGGTGTCTGCCCCGGTAACCTTTCTCTTCTCCGGTGTCCTCCCCGGTAACCTTTCTCTTCTCGGGTGTCCTCCCCGGTAACCTTTATTTATTTAATTATTCTCGAGTCATTATCCCCTTATATATACAATCTTCTCTACTTCTAACTATATTTAGTTTTTTCCCACTTCCCTCCGTTACCTTTTCCCGTTACTTGTTCTAAAGCATGCACTTTTGCCAGAAGATTTAGTCTTTTTCACTCACCGTTCGCATGGTTCCTCTCTGGACCCTCGGGATCACCGCCTTTGTTACCGCCTTCTTCGGTTTCTCGCCTGCTCAGCTGCCCGTAGGAATGAGAAGGGATGCGTGGGGAACACAGGTCCCTTCAGGCCCTGTCTGCAGTCTTTTTTATACTACCACTGTCTATGGGGAGCGTCACGGTCTACTCAGCCGAATGGCAAAGGACTTGTGATATTGCCGAATACCTAGAGTTACTTTATGTCGACGGTCAATAGGTGTCTTATTCTAATCAATAATCGATCATCGATAAACCATCAATCTCTGCTACCAAGTGTACTCCGGAGACCCCCGGCCGGCCCATAGAGCCGAGGTTTGCTCCGAAGTACTTTAAGACGAGATAGCTGCACCTTTGAGATGGATGGGGGGTGCAGATTTATTACTCCAACACCAATCAATAAGGACAACTCAATGGTTTGGCAAAGGGAGTCCGTTTAATGACAAGTACAAAGAACGGGGAGTCATGGCAATCAGCAGTGATGCGATAGTCCGTCTCGCTTCAACTCCAACGAACTTCCTACAAACAGTGACATTTATACTCAAAACTCGTCATAATTTACGTGTAACACTCAAAAGTTAACATGCAATTCTATTGGTTAGGAAAAAGTAACTTTAATATAGGTACTAAATCTGTATACGGTAACAGAGTGAGGGGATTGGGTAAACACTGTCAGGTGGGCGTCTAAACCCTTCCTACAAAAATGACTACTGTAGATGTAATTAAAAGTACGACGTCCCATTGGATCTACTAACTATAGGACCCTAGATTATTTGGTCCATTGTGATTGGGTTGGCACCAACCCCATGCATACATTTCCAATTTGCTTAGCAGTACGTGTTAGGGAGAATTCTCATAAATGGCTGATTTCCCTTACCTAATGAGTCCCTCAGCAGCTTTGCTGGATTTCTAGGATTTTTTTTTTCACCTGGTAAGAGTGTCAGCCTTTTTACCACTCTTACATGTGTTTTGCTGTGTGTGTGTTTTCACTTTGTGTGTGATCTTGAGCACTGGAGCCTCACCTACTCCATGGCCTCATATTTTCAGGTGTGTTACACAGCACCTTGAGTGCAGTGACACAGGGTTGTCTTTGAGACTCCCCACCAACTCCATTTTCTGGAGCTGACTGCTGTCCCCAAAAAAGGGTAAAGTTGCCATTAACTTTACTTTAGTCACTTTAAATCACAGACCCAATACACCCCATCTTCCATGGAGTATTGGAAAGGGTTAACTCTTATCTCTTTTTGTCTGTATCTCTTGGAGCATTGTTTCGCTCCCTTTACATTAAGACTTGGCTGGTGGCAGTGGTAACTACCCTAACTTTTCTACCGCGATTCTCTTAGTAATATTTTAGGCTATTATATTAGCCATGACCATAAACCCGCTTGACCAAATACACTTTATTTTGGCTCTGACTGGGTTTAGTCGCCATTTCTTTTTGTTTAAGTCTTTCTCGTGTTTTTCTCCGCGCGCCAAACCGGGGATGATTCCTTTGTTCGCTGTCTTTTCGCCGGCTTCTGCCCAGAAGCCCTCCTTAAGGTGCCTGAAAGTCTAGGTAGGCAGGATGTGAGGGAGGGATCTTCGGATCCCTGCCATGGGTTCCCTTGGTAACCCAATTTGCACTCCTGTTTGATTGGCTAAGAGGACTGTCCTTGCCAGGACAGCCACCCTGCTGTGTGATTGACAGCCAGGCTGTATGAATGGGGGAAAACTGCATAAAAAGCAGGTCTCTGGGACTGGAAAGGCAGAGTCGCCACTGGAATGAAACAACCAATGAGGAAATGGCAGAAGAGGACCCCTAAAATGACTGAACAGCCCGGTGAAGCCCTGCTGGAGGTCCGAATCTCCAGAATCTGCCGACAGAGAGATCCTCCAGGAAACTTCTTCCCTTGAGCTGGTGGGACCAACCAGTTCGCCCAAACTGCAAGCCAGGACCCCTCCTCTGGTCGAATTCGCTGTACAGAGCTACAGTGGGCCGGATAGCCATGAAGGTCGGATCCTGCTTGGGTTTTAAGGAGCGCACCTTTTATTTGTTGCTTTGCTCTGCTGCTGGTTTCTTCCCTGGGTAGTGCAGGACCCTCCAGTCTTCCTACTTCGTGTCAGTCGTGTCAGTCCGACAGTCACTTCAGGAACCGTGAGCCTGCAGGAATTACCAGGAACGTCTGCCTCAGCTCCCTCTCTGTTTTAAGGTACTGTACAAATCCGGTTGTCCGTTTCGTTCAACCGCAGTAAAAGTGTTTGAAATATTTCTCCAATCCGAGGGGTTGTCCTTCTCTTCTCTTTGAACTAACTTTTGTATCAACCAACCTTGTCCGGAAACAGTGCCACGAACTTTACCGCAAACTACCCTGGTCTGTGTGATCTTGAGCAAAAGACTTTTGACCCATTGTCTTTGGCCCTAAGCCTTTTCTATCTGATCTCCTCACTGAAGTCCCTCTTGTTCAACTGCCCTGAGAACTTACCTGTTAGTTTGATCTAAATTCTGATAACTTTGTCTTTCCCTCCCTTTTAAATTGCTGGAGTGCCATTTTGCTCCCACTTCATTTTGTGAGCTTAACTTGTCTGGAATGTAATGGAAGTGGTGTGGTGTATTAAGATTGTGAATTTTGACTTGCTTATAATAATGTAATGTTATACAACTGAAGAGTGAAATAAATGTATATGTTTTTACTTGAAAACCATTAGTCAGTGTTTGCTTGAATCATAGTAATTGCTGTCCTTTGTGTAACTATTTGATACTGCTCACTTACTCTTGAGATAAGTCTGGCTGCTCCGCTACTGCTAACACTATAACTGTGGGCTTGTACCAAAGGTGAAATTGTACTGTCACTTGTAGTCTTAATTGTGTGTGGTGTTCCCAAAGGATACTGCATATAATTCTGCCTAACACTGGTGTACAGCGGTGAGGATAAGAGTACTGCTATTACCTTGGATCAACTAACCACAAGGCTAACATCACTAAAAAGCAGTATTAATCATGTCTGATATGGAAAGCCACAGTTAGGAGACCCTCCTGAGTTACACTACTGATTATTTAAGAAACATGTGTAAAGAAAGGAAACGCTCTGCCAAAGGCAAAAAGATTGAATTAGTTGAAAAGTTGTTAAAGTACCAAAGTCTGGGGAGTGGGTCTGAAATGCCTGACTCTCTAGCAAATGTGGAAAGTATTGAGGAAGATGCTATGTCTGTTAATGATGAGTTGGAAGAGGTAGATGTGTCTCTTAATGTAGGCTTCCCTGGCCCCTTGCCTGCTCCGCAACCTCAACCCTTGTCCACTGGGACCCCACAGGTCCTACACTCAGTCCTGAATTCATTGCTCTAGAGAAAAAGAGGCTTGAACTGGAATTCAAACGTTTAAATGCTCAAATGAACAAAAACACCAAGAACTTAAACTCGGAGAAATGGGGTTGAATCATGAACTAAAAATGAAAAGATTGTCTCTTGAAAATGCTTCTCTCCCAGAGTCTTCTAGGTCTTCCAGTCCTAAGAGACCCCCGTATGCCTAAAGAAATTGTGGGTATATATGAGGTTAAGCTTGATATTTTGGATTGGTTGGCAATGTTTGAATATAACCATGGTATTCAAGGTCTTACAGGGAATCAGTTGCTTCCCTGGCTCTTCTGTAGGCTACCCAGTTTTGCATCTGATGTTGGGATGGAGTTGGGGAAGGTGGATAGGATGGATTATGAGTGTGTGACGCTAGCTTTAATTGCTAGATTTGGGAAAACCCCTTCCCAGTATCTTAAGAGGTTTAGGACCCTCAGAAAGCATGATGGTACCCCTTGGGCTACCTGGGTATGTGAATGTTTGAAAAACGTACATGGTTGGATTAAGGGTTACAGAGTAAACACTTATGAAGGAATGAGAAATCTTCTTATGTTGGAGTCTATTTTAGATGTCTTCTCTCCTGAGCACACATAGCATTTGGCTGATTCTAAGGAGATAGATCCAAAGAAGCTAGCTAAGGCTGCTGACTTGTCTATTGCCAACAGGGATACTCACAAGGATTCTGGGGCTACTCAGAAAAAGGATGAGGGGAAAAAGCCAAAGAAAGACAACAAAGAGAATTCTAATACCTCCAATCCGAAAGAGGGCCACAAACAGCAACATAAGGGTAAACCACAAGGGAAATCAAATCAGGCTAGTGCACCATCTGGACCCAAACCAGATGGCGGTCAGAACAAACCCCCATTCATCAAAACATTTGGGAAATGTTATGTTTGTGGGTCAACAGACCATGTGAAAGGGGAGCGCAGATGTAAGGGCAAACCTTCAGGGGTCCACACTGTCTCCATAGCCTTCTCCCCAAAGGAAGAAGTACCTATGGCAAGTGGAAACTTTCACATGCTGGCTGATGAACCCATGAGAGACTCAGCTAGTGTTTCTTTAGTGTCCCTGGGCTTGTGGGAACAACAGAATTTAGATGTCTATAATCCCATCCCAGATAATACTAAAGATTATTATAAAGATAGTGTACTTGTGAATGGTCAGGAAACCCCTGCCATCAGAGAAACTGGAGCCAGCATAACTGTGGTGGATGAATCATTTTTCAAGGTGGCGGATGTTGCTAAGGCACCCAAATGCCTCACCAAGTTAGCTGGAGGCCCTGTGCAAATGCTTCCCCAGTTACCAGCTCTCATCCAGTGTAATGATATGACTGTCAAAATACCTGTTAGTGTGCATAGTGACGTGCCTGGGAGAGAATGTTGGGTAATGAACTTAAAACTCTTGGAGTTGTTTCAAGCACCCCCAGGCCTCCCAGTAAAAGGAAACAGGAGCTCACTAGGTCTGCAAGGGAGAGAACCTTGAGAGGCTCTCCAGAGGAGCTGATAGAGGAAAGTATCACTCCCACTCCACAGGAGTTGCTCACTGCTATTTATAGGAAGAATGAGGCAAAGGGGAAACCTAAAACCTTCCAGAAAAAGACAGACAGCACCCCTGTGCTACCAACAAGGACATCACCAAGCTTGTCCAAAGTCACACCTGTGACTTCTCCACCTGCTGAGGCAGAGTGTGAGGTGCAACCTTGTGTGGTTGAGCCAGCATCTGAGGAGTCAGATCTGGAAGAAGACACTGTCCTAGATGAAGATCTTGATCCTGTTGACCATCCTGAGCTGCAGTCTTACTGGCAGAAGGTGGACCCAACCGGGCAGACTTTAGCAAAGGACAGAGAGAATGTCCTACTCTTAAAGGTCTTCGACAACAGGCTGCTAACCAACTTGATGGGCAAGAAGTTGGGAAGCACAGGTTAAGCTTGGAAGATGGCCTTTTCTACAGTGAACCGACTGAGTCTATCCCTGGGGACTGCAAACGAATTGTAGTGCCCCTTTCCAACAGATGCCAGTTCCTACAGTTAGCCCATGAGATACCTTTGGCTGGTCACTTGAGTTTCAAAAAGACCAAGGAAAGGCTCTCTCTCTACTGCTACTGGCCTAAGATGGGTTCAGAAGTTGACAAATTCTGTAGGAGCTGTCACACTTGCCAAACCTCTGGCAAGAGTAGAGCCAAGAATGTGGCACCCCTGGTGCCTCTCCCAGTGGTGGGAGTTCCTTTTGAGAGGGTGGGCATTGACTTTGTCGGTCCCCTTGACCCTCCCACATCTTCAGGGAATAGGTTTATCATGGTTGTAGTAGACCATGCTACAAGATACCCAGAAGCCATACCTATGAGAACTGTTACGGCTCAGGCTGTGGCTAACGGTCTACTTAGTATTTTTACCAGAGTAGGGTTTCCTAAGGAAGTGATATCCGACAGGGAATCCAATTTTATGTCCCACTACATGCAAGCCATGTGGAAAAACTGTGGTGTCACTTACACGTTCTCTAGAGCCTACCATCCACAGACAAATGGACTGGTAGAGGGGTTTAATCGCACTATGAAGAGCATGATAGGTGCTTTAGAAGAACCCCTTAAGAAAAAGTGGGACCTTCTACTGCCATGCCTTCTCTTTGCATATGGAGAAGTCCCTCAGGAGGGAGTTGGTTACAGTCCCTTTGAACTTCTCTATGGCCATCCAGTCAGAGGTCCATTGGCCCTGATCAAGGAGGTGTTGGAGAGTGCTCTTTCCCCCAAGCCAGTCAGAGTAACTGACTATGTGATAGGTCTCCGGAGGAGAATGTCACACATGATGGCAGAAGCAAGTGATAACTTGAAACTAGGTCAGGCTCTGGTCAAACATTGGCATGACCAGAAGGCCAACATGGTTGAGTTTACTCAAGACCAGCTTGTACTAGTTATGGTGCCAACAAGGCAGAGGGCCTTGCAGGACAAAGGGATAGGACCCTTCAAGGTTGTGGGCAAACTTGGAGAGGTGAACTATTTGGTGGATTTAGGCAGACCTAAGGAGGCTCCCAGAGTCTTTCACACCAACCGTTTAAAGGCTTATGTCTCGAGACCAGAAGTGGGAGCTTTGCTTCTAGCTTTAGCTCAAGAGGAAGAGGAGAGTGAACCTCTACCTGTCCTCCTCAAAGGCCAACCTTTGGATGAACAGATAGAAGGATTTAATCTCTTTCCCAGCTGACCTCTGAACAACAGGAGGAGTGCAAAGTTCTATTGAATCAGTTTGCCTCCCTGTTTTCACTATCACCAGGCTTCACCCCTTGGGGCCAGCATGATATTCTCACTGGTGACTGTTTACCTATGAAAAGCAGAGGTTACAGAATGTCAGAGCATGTGAGATCCCACATCAAAGGAGAGGTCAACAGGATGCCTGATCTTGGGGTTATAAAGCCATCTACAAGTACATGGTCTAGTCCAGTTGTTCTAGTACCAAAGGCATGATCCAAGGAGTTGAGATTCTGTGTGGACTATAGAGCTCTAAATGCAGTCACTAAGACTGATGCCCATCCTCTGCCAAGAACAGATGAACTGGTGGATAGACTAGATTCAGCCAAGTACCTCAGTATATTTGATCTAACCTCAGGCTATTGGCAAATAGCACTGACAGACCATACCAAGGAGAAAACTGCATTTTCTACCCCAGCAGGCCTCTACCAGTGTAAGGTTATGCCTTTTGGACTAAAGAATGCACCTGCTACATTTCAAAGGATGGTTAATCAAGTTCTGAACGGACTAGAGGACATATCCATGGCATACTTGGATGACATTGCAGTTTTCAGCCCTACATGGAAAGAACATATTGACCACCTGGGGTATGTTTTGCAGGCTCTTGAGCAGGCCCATCTGACCATAAAGGCAAGCAAATAAATGTCAAATTGGTCAGAGTAAAGTGGTCTACCTTGGTCATGAGGTAGGAGGAGGTGGGATAAGGCCATTGCCCAGCAAAGTACAAGCTGTGCAAAACTGGGCCACCCCTACTACTCAAACCCAAGTGAGAGCTTTCCTAGGTCTCACTAGGTACTACAGGAATTTCATAGAGAACTATGGGTCCATAGCTTCCCCCTTGAATGTGATCTCCTCTCCAAAATTCCCTAAAAGGTTAGATGGAATGAGGAGTGCAATCAAGCCTTTGAAAACCTGAAGAAAGCCCTTTGTCAAGCTCCAGTCCTAAGAGCTCCTGATTATCACCAACCCTTCATTGTGCCGACAGATTCCTCCAATATAGGTATAGGTGCACTCCTTAGTCAACTGGATGAGAAAGGTAGGGAGCACCCCATTTGCTTCATCAGTAGGAAACTGAAGGAACCAGAAACAAGGTGGGCAACCATAGAGAGTGAAGGTTTTGCCATTGTGTGGTCTCTGAAAAGGTTTAGACCATACTTGTATGGATCTACCTTTGTGTTTCAGACAGACCACCAGCCCTTGAGATGGTAAATGCAAATGAAAAGAGGGGAGAACCCAAAACTTCTAAGATGGTCAATCTGCCTGCAGGGGTTTGATTTTACCATTGAGCACAGAGCAGGATGTCACCACCAAAATGCTGATGGTCTCTCTAAGATGTTTATAACCGACTAGGGGTAAAGATTCATCCAGGAGTGGATTAAATCCTCCTGTCCCTTTGTCTGGGGGGCCGAGTGTTAAGGAGAATTCTCATAAATGGCTGATTTGCCTTACCTAATGATTCCCTCAGCAGCTTTGCTGGATTTCTAGGATTTTTTTTTTCACCTGGTAAGAGTGTGAGTCTTTTTCCCACTCTTACATGTGTTTTGCTGTGTGTGTTTTCACTTTGTGTGTGATCTTGAGCACTGGAGCCTCACCTACTCCATGGCCTCATATTTTCATGTGTGTTACACAGCATCTTCAGTGCAGTGACAGAGGGTTGTCTTTGAGACTCCCCACTGTTAGGGTTGGCTTCCTTCTCGTGAGTTTGACGTGTGTTTGTCTGTTGTAGGAAAGGAGGTGTTAGGGTTGGCTCTTGTGCTTTCATGTGTGCTGTGCCAGGATTGATGTCATCATCAGAATGTAGGCTGTGAGTGTGGAGTGTGAGGTTAGAATGTTTGGAGTTGAATTGGTTCGAACCCAGGCAGTTACAATATGTGAGCCTGGGTGGTGGTAGCCAGTGGGCTTTTATCCCTGATCCTCTTGATATCTCAATGACTTGATGACATCTGATCCAGTAACTATGAAGCTAATAAAGTAACCACTAAGAGTACCTGGCCTGAGTATCCTGAGTGTCCTTGATGAGTGAACCCTATGACCAAGGAGAGGTCATAACAATTGGGACGAGGATGGGATAGTCCAAGGGATGGTGAAGAAGGACCTTGGAGTGGACAGCTGGAAGCAAAGAGAAGCAGGTACCTGTGTGATGTCATGTCAGAGAGGAGAAGAGACTCTGCTGCAGGGGGTGCAGCCAAGAGGACAAAGTGACTGTCATGAGACAGAGGGAGGGCCCACTGCCCCCCATGGACTGTTAAGCGCCCACCACCCAAAGCTGTTAGAAGCAGCCACCCAGGGCTGTGTTGGCAGCCTGCCCCAAGGGACCCCTAGCCAGAGGTAGAAGTGCCAGAGGAGGCTACCAGGAGCAAGTGCTTCCTAAGTTTGTGAGGGAGAGGAGTCTTACCAGTGGCCAGCGCCAAGGTCAGTAAGTGTGGCACATGTGGAGACTGGAACAGACTGACCTGCCAGAGGGGCAGGGTGTATCAAGGCTGCCAGTTGTTGGTCTCAAGGGACATGAGTAGCTGGGAGTCCTAAGCTAAAAGGCTTCCCAAGAATGTGTTTGTTCTGCCATTGGCAGGGGAGAAGTGCCCTGCATGTGTTTTAAGTACTCTGCACTCTCGCGAGATTATGGTGCCACAGTGTTGATTTCCTGGATCTTGTGATAAGAAGTGTTATAACACTGCAGTGTTGACATCAAATACTGTTGCTGTAGTGCTTTGTGCCATGCTGACAGACATGCTAATGTAAAAGGAGCGGTCTGTGCATGGAGCGGTTATTACCAGCTGTGACCGTTGGTGGAGAGGAGCTAAGCCAGGCTGCGGTGCTGCATTGAGACTGATGATGTCACAGGGAAGACGCTGGGTGATGTTGATCAGTTGGAATCTTCACGTACCTGAGTTCGCAGCACTGGTGTTCGTGTTGCGCATATTGAAATATCTGGAGTAAAGGGGAAATGTCTTCAGAGTAAGGGTCCTGGTATTTGCGTGGTGACGTCACGCATTGGTGTCCGGAAGTGAGGCCTCTTCTTTTGCGTTATTAGGCATTCGTGCTTTAAAGGGAGTTGAGATGCTCACTACGGTGGAATGGGAACTTCATTCATGCGCGTGTCCTGTCTGTGTGCATTTTGGTAATTTCCCATTTGGGCTCCCCCTGAGCAACGCTTGAGGAAGTTATGTGGCGGAAGAGTTGTAACTTTTTAGAGAAATATCTGGGGGAACAGCAAGAGTGTGGTAAGCAGAGGACCTGTCAAAGTTTTACCGCATTTGCAGCATTTCGGTAATATCTGCCAGATGCTGTTTAGAACAAAAATAAAAAGGTACTGTTTTGATATTTCACGCACTGATGATTGGAGAGAATAATAATGAATTGTCTCCTATGGCCATATGTTGTACAATGCAGTTGTAGTCCTTGCTGTTTTAAAAGTGAGTAGGAACGTTATGTACGTGTGCAAGAGTTTTTAGCATGTGATGTTTGAAGGGTTAGAGGTAACACCTTTGAGGCATTCTAGGTTTAGTATTGCCTTTTGTGACAACACAGACTTTTCAACTATGGACTCTAAAACTATGGTTGCCATTCTAGAATGTTGAAATGTTTTGTTTGAGAATGGTTTGAGTGTGAGTGGTTTGTCCGAGATGTGTAATTTGAATGCACAATTAAGAGCGGTGAGATCAGAATTATGCATAGCATAACATCTTTTGGGGCATTTTCAGCTTTTAGAGTTGCCCATGTTTGGCGACATGGACTTTTAGGAAATGTGAACTGAAATGTGAACTGAAATTTGCAATGTAGTGATGTATTTGTCAATGCAATGCTTAGAATAACCACTTTAAGGCACTGTAGGTGTGGTATGTTGCTTGTTGTAGTATCAGTGTTAAACCCAAGCTCTGCTGGAGCGACTGCAGCACTTTCTAGCAGCTTTACATCATATTCATGGGTTGGTGCTGTGTTTATGTTTGTGTATGTTTTGACTAGAGTGTGAGTGTGGTGCATGACCAGTGGTTGGTCAAGGAACTCTGCGGAGTTGGTGGCATCGTGGGTGTTGTGGCCCTGCGAGGTCAGATACAAATGTACTAGTGGTTGCTAGTATGGAAGCTTGTTGAAGCTTGGATGTGTGGTATTTTGTGACTCTGTGGAGTTCAGAGGTGTCTAGCAGGGGACTAGCACCTGAAGCTTTGAAAAGCTTTGATGTTATGGTGATATGTGACTTTGTGTAGTGCAGAGGTGTCTAGCAGGGGACTAGCGCCTCATACTTTGCTGTTGTGGTGATTTGTGACTCTGCAGAGTCCACGTGAAGCTTTGTGAAGCTTTGATGCTGTTTTTGATGACCTTACAGAGCTGTTAGGATCCAGGGATTTCATTGGAAATTCTGAAGATGCAGATGATCTAGCATCTTGTTTTCTTCTTTTCTAGTACTTTTATGTGGTTTCTGGAATTGTTCTTTGGGTTTTCTTGGTCAATTCTAGAAGTCTGGCAACGTTTCATCTGCGCAGCTGTGTTCACTTTGGGGTGATTTGTATTGTTTAGAAGGGCTCAAGTGTCTGGCCAACTTTTGTACCTAGTGCTGGTGGTGGTTGTTTTAGTGATAGCTAGTTGCCTTTATTTATTGGTGTGATTGGGTGAGTGAGTGGTGACTTGGTGTGGCTGTGTTTGCTTGAATTTCTGATTGGATTTAATAGTGGTATGAGTTGTGAGTGTAGTTCCTTGTTGACCCGGATAGACTGTTGGGTTGTTAGTAAGTGTCTTGTGTTTTTACGATAGTACCTGGTTTTTCCCGGTTTTGGGAGTTAGTGCTCGAAAGTAGCAGTTCGAGGTTCCTTTGTGGCAGGGGGAACGGAAAGGTGATTGTTGGGGTTTTGATTGGTTAGGAGCGTTAGTTGTGGCTGCTGGGTATGTCGTAGGATGTTAGTTACACCTGTTGGTACAATTTCCCGGGGGTAAGTGGAACATGGTTGGAGTGAGGAGTGTTTTGTAAAGTGTGTAGTAGTGGGTTTGTCTTTATGCAACAGGAGGAGGTGTTAGGGTTGGCTTCCTTCTGGTGAATTTGACGTGTGTTTGTCTGTTGTAGGAAAGGAGGTCTTAGGGTTGGCTCTTGTGCTTGCATGTGTGCTGTGCCAGGATTGATGTCATCATCAGAATGTAGGCTGTGAGTGTGGAGTGTGAGGTTAGAATGTTTGGAGTTGAATTGGTTCTAGCCCAGGCAGTTACAATATGTGAGCCTGGGTGGTGGGAGCCAGTGGGCTTTTATCCCTGATCCTCTTGATATCTCAATGACTTGATGATATCTGATCCAGTAACTAAGAAGCTAATAAAGTAACCACTAAGAGTACCTGGCCTGAGTATCCTGAGTGTCCTTGGTGAGTGAACCCTGTGACCAAGGAGAGGTCATAACACCCACCGACTCCATTTTCTGGGGCTGACTACTGTCCCCCAGAAAAGGGTAAAGTTGCCATTAATTTACTTTAGTCACTTTAAACCACAGACCCAATACACCCCATCTTCCATGGAGTATTGAAAAGGGTTAACTCTTATCCCTTTTTATCTGTATCTCTTGAGCATTGTTTCGCTCCCTTTACATTAAGACTTGGCTGGTGGCAGTGGTAACTACCCTAACTTTTCTACCGCGATTATCTTATATAAACTTGGTAATGTTTTAAGCTATTATATTAGCCTTGAACATAAACCCGCTTGACCAAATACATTTTATTTTGGCTCCGGCTGGGTTTAGTTGCCATTTCTTTTTGTTAAAGTCTTTCTCGTGTTTTTCTCTGCGCGCCAAACCGGGGATGATTCCTTTGTTCGCTGTCTTTTTGCGGACTTCTGCACAGAAGCCCTCCTTAAGGCGCCTGAAAGTCTAGGTAGGCAGCATGTGAGGGAGGGATCGTCGGACCCCTGCCATGGGTTCCCTTGGTAACCCAAGTCGCACTGCTGTTTGATTGGCTAAGGGGATTGTCCTTGCCAGGACAGCCACCCTGCTGTGTGATTGACAGCCAGGCTGTATGAATGGGGGAAAACTGCATAAAAAGCAGGTCTCTGGGACTGGAAAGGAAGAGTCACCACTGGAAAGAAAGAACCAACGAGGAACTGGCAGAAGAGGACCCCTCCAACGACTGAACCGCCCGGTGAAGCCCTGCTGCCGGTCCGAATCTCCAGAATCTGCTGACAGTGAAGATCCTCCAGGAAGCTTCTTCCCTTGAGCTGGTGGGACCAACCAGTTCGCCCAAACTGCAAGCCAGGACCCCTCTGTTCGAATTAGCTGTACAGAGCTACAGTGGGCCAGATAGCCAGGAAGGTCGGACCCTGCTTGGGTTTTAAGGAGTGCACCTTTTATTTGTTGCTTTGCTCTGCTGCTGGTTTCTTCCATGGGTAGTGCAGGACCCTCCAGTCTTCCTACTTCTTCTCAGTCCGACAGTCGCTTCAGGAACCGTGAGCCTGCAGGAACTACCAGGAACGTCCGCCTCAGCTACAGCTCCCTCTACGTTTTAAGGTACTGTGCAAATCCGGTTGTCCGTTTCGTTCAACCGCGGTGAAAGTGTTTGAAATCTTTCTCCAATCCGAGGGCTTGTCCTTCTCTTTTCTTTGAACTAACTTTTGTATCAACCAACCTCGTCCGGAAACCGTGCCATGAACTTTACCGCGAACTACCCTGAACTGTGTGATCTTGAGCAAAAGACTTTTGACCCATTGACTTTGGCCTTAAGCCTTTTCTATCTGATTTCCTCACTGAAGTTCCTCTTGTTCAACTGCCCTGAGTACTTAACTCCTTGGTTTGATCTAATTTCTGATAACTTTGTCTTTCCCTCCTTTTTAAATTGCTGGAGTGCCATTTTGCTCCCACTTCATTTTGTGAGCTTAACTTGTCTGGAAGTTAAGGGAAGTGGTGTGGTGTATTAAGATTGTGATTTTTGACTTGCTTATAATAGTGTAATGTTATACAACTGAAGAGTGAAATAAATGTGTATGTTTTTACTTGAAAACCTTGAGTCAGGGTTTGCCTGAATCATAGTAATTGCTGTCCTTTGTGTAACTATATGATACTGCTCACTTACTCTTGAGATAAGTCTGGCTGCTCCACTACTGCTACCACTATAACTGTGTAGTACGCACTTGTACCAAAGGTGAAATTGTACTGTCACTTGTAATCTTAATTGTGTGTGGCATTCCCAAAGGGTACTGCATATAATTCTGCCTAACAGCACTGAGAATAGTCAGTCAGGTGCAGGGTGCCCCATAGTTACCCAGCCTTCCTCCAATTAAGGTTACAATCAATCATCGCTTTAGCAACTATGTGTCAATTATTTTACTGTGGTTGGCCTTGAAACTGCATCTTCTGTCTGGAAAAGCTCTGAAATCTCTGTCTGGGCGGCTGCCAAGCGTAGGTGTGAACCTGTGCTCCTTCTCGCTCGGCTGGTCACGTGCTACCCACACCGTAAATTTGTCTAGTTTCTCTCAATTTGTGCATTTAATTCTTATTCAGCTTGCCACCTGCCTATGCCTCCTTATCTCAACCTTTCAAATAGAGGATATTCTGTTCTTTAGTTTCAATTATATGTAGCCACTGTTCGTTCCTTCTGTTGGTATGACCTTGGCTCTCCTGGCACGAGTTGCATCTGCAGAGTTTCGATTCAGCCGTCTCTTCTCGTTTTGCTAGAATATGAATCTTGTCTTGTTTGGCCTCTAGAAACCTGAGTCGATTCTGCTTTTCGTGCATCGCACTTATAATACTGTGCTTCGTTTTGAGGTAGATTATGTATAATGGCGCTTGCCGTGCTATTCTTCTGCTTAGCATAGCAAGCCGTACAGTTTTCTTAGCTTTCTTGCCGTTTCAAGCCTATGTACAGGCGTTAGCTGGTTGAATATCTTCATCCTGCTTACAGCTTAAGCTTCTTTGTATTTCAAAATTGTTCTCTTCTTCTAGGTTCACGATATCTTTATTCATGGCATTTTGTCTCTTTGTGTCATCCTTGGGTCATCATTTCTTCTATCTGGGAGTCCGTCCGAGTCCTTGTGACGTCACCATTCATCTTCCATTAAGGCCTTTTTGGTTTCTTCCGGGACGGTACTTAGACAATCTTCATTTCGTCTCATTTGCTGGTAGGGTTTTCTCAATGGATACCTTACTGCCCATGGTTTTCTGGGTATTGGTACTTCAATAGGTGTTGCTCTTCTGATAGGTACTGGGCAGAGCCCTACTGCGGCTCTCTGCTGTTTTATTTGCTCATCATACGCCTCATATTTTGGTGTGAACGTTCCTGGTAGTTCAAAATTGGCGACTGGAGTGCAGGCTTTATTTGGGACCTCCTCTACACTGGTATCTGGCACCCATCAATCAGGAAACTACTATACAAAGGGCTCAGCTTCTCTCTGGCTTGTCTAGGGTCATATAACATTAACTCTGTCTTTGTGGCATTACGGCAGAGCCAGTTGGTCAACATCCAGCCGTTCACCATCAAATAGATCAAGTCCAATGTCTGTTGGTCTTTTTTATGGTCCCCACAGACCTCCAATACCAACTGAAAATCATCTGCATAGTTGCAGAAAAAGGGGTCTGAGTTTTCAAGATCCATACATAATGGAATAATATAAGTGTTAAAAAGCAGGGGGGAAAGACAGGCCCCCCGGGGACTCCACAGAAAATAATCTCGACATCAGATGCGCTGTCGCCCAGTGCACTTGGGAGCTGCGTCCCTCAAGAAAAGATTTGAGCCAAGTTATTGCCTCCTCTGAGAGACCTCCAACAGTGACCATCCGGTCCAGCAGGATCCCGTGGTCTAGCACGTCGAAAGCTGCCGATAGACAGTAATAGAGAACAGAAATCTTTTTCTTTCCCAAACAAGGCAATTCGGAGGCACTTTGAAGGTCTCCTTCGCTTACATCCACCTATTTGTGATCCTCCACCTCAGTGGGATCTGAATTTGGTTTTGTCAGCATTAATGCACAAACCTTTTGAACCTATGGCCTCTTGTGAGATTGATCTCTTAACTTGGAAGGCAGCTTTTTTGGTAGCCATTACATCGGCTAGGAGAGTAGGAGAGCTTTAGGCTCTGTCATCAAAGGAACCATATCTGATTTTTCATAGGGATAAGGTAGTTCTTTGCACGGTTCCCTCCTTCTTACCTAAGATGATATCAAATTTTCGTCTGAAACAAGAGATTTTCCTTCCAATTACTTTCCATTCCAGACTACATTCTCCACCGGCCAAGGAGGCCTTACATAATGGTGGTCTCTTCCCTGGTATTATAGCTTCTGAAGCTTCAATATCCAGGTGGGTTGTCTTGTGTATTGCAAAAGTTTAAGACTTGAGGAGGCTTTCGGCTGCGCAGAGAGTTCGGGCTCCACAAGAGCCAAGGCAGCATAAGTAGCCTTCATTAGGCATGCCCCTATTGCGGAGATTTGCAAGGCTGTTACTTGGGCTATTCCTCTTGTATTTTGCAAGCATTACGCTTTGGACGCATCTACCAGGAAAACTGCCAGGTTTGGCCAAGAGGTGCTTTGCAATTCATTTGCTTGAATCTCGTATATGCTGTCTCCTCCACCCTCTTCCTATGTCTGAGACTTTCTAGTCTGGTCCAAACCAGTTGGTAAGTTGGAAGCACAGGGAAGCACAGGGAGATAGGGAACTGCAAAAATTACCTTCATGGTGATTCAGGTTCCCTCCTTCACAACACCCACCTAACCATCCCCGATAAAACCATATACTTGATCACAACCGCCAGTAGGCAAAATCAGGAACTGGGTGTGGACAGTTGGTGACATAGGGGTGAAGGGCGCGGCAGGTGCACGGAGGAACTTGAAGGTTCTTAAAGGGGCAGCTATCTTTTTAGTCAGCTTTTTACGACCCGCCTGCAGATGCAGAGGTTCCCAACCAGTTGTGACGGAGGGAGAGCAAAGACTGAGAGAGCCTGAATCACCATGAAGGTAATGTTTTCATATTTCTTTTCAATCTATAAAACGCAACCAGCATTCAAAGCTCCCATTAATGGGCACAATCAAATGAAATGTGTTTACAAATTCGGATGCCTACCATTATTTACAACAAAATAACACTCAAAGCTCTGACTGGATTGTGCCAACAATGACACACAATCACACTCATGATGGAATTCCCAAGGAATAGTCTATTTTACCTGTATAGGACAAGTTTAGATTACAAAAACACCTCAGTAAAATACAATATGGGAAAATAGTCCAAAAAGGGATTATACTATTGACAAATAAAACTTTAATTCCATATGGCCAAACTAAGACAATCACTCTTTCTAAATTACACTATCTACAAATAAAAGATGTCTTTAGCCTGAGAATCCATGAAAACAATGCTCCTTAACTAACATAAAAGCAGAAATACACCAACAGTTTGTGACACAATGCTAGATTTCTCTATATTACAAAATACTCCATTTGAGGATACAGCTAAATATGCCATGTGTAAAACTATGTGGCATTCCTAAGGAGGGACTCAAATTACCCACCATAGAATGGCAAAAACTTAGATTTATTCATCACATCCTAAAATCTATGTCTCTTCAAAATGATATCTATTTCACACATTAAAGACTTTACTACCGTCCACATAAATTGAATCACTTCATCCCTCTAATATCATCAAACTGTGATTGCTGTAAGTCATAGACAGGAACCTTAATACTTATGCTTTTCTCGTCTCCAGAACTCACCACCTAATGGAAGGGCATGAAACATATCATTGATAAATTGTTCTCAGCTAATATTAAACTAACTTCTAAACAGATTTGCTTTAGGCTCTAAGAACAGTCTACCCATACATCAGAGGAAGCCGGACAGAATGGATGAAGCGGACTGAATGGATGAAGCGGACTGAATGGATGAAGTGGACTGAATGGATGAAGAGGATTGAATGGATGAAGCGGATGGAGTGGATGAAGCGGATAGAGTGGATGAAGCGGATGGATGAATTAGATAGGGTGGATGAACTAGATAGGGCGGATTACTTTTCCCCATGTTGTTGCTGTATATCTGTATCCCCCATATATATAGAGCCTGCCTCTAAATGTCTGTCGCTATGCTCCCACCATCCTACTCATGTGCCTGGTCTCGGGCGCTCTAAAGATAACCACCATATCACATCACTGCTCTTACTCTCTACTATACACCATCACTCAAATAGAACACAGCTATATCCCTGAGTAATTCGGCCTAGCTGTCCGCCTATGAATAAAGCCTCATCAACACCTCATCACCCTAATAAAACGCAGCTAGCTGAGCACATTCCGTCATAGTTGCTCACATAAGCGTCCTTCAGGCCTAACACAACCAAAGCCCAGTCTGGATGTCCACCCACCAGACTGTACACATCCAACTGACTTCTCCAGCACCACACCTAAACGCTAGCACGCAGCTACCACCCGGCAATTACACCAGCTGTACACTTATCTGGTGCACCCACGCACCCTACCTCACTATCTCTCTCTACTGACCAGAACTACGGTTCCCGAGGGCGTTCAACCTAACAGCGCTTTGAGGACATATCAGTGATATATAAAGCACCATATAAATGCCAAATAACATAACATAACATAATCACAATAGCAGGAACAGAAATAAAACAGGTTTAGAAAAATCCAGAATCACCAGAAGCAAATGAATCGCTAGGAACGTTTTTAGCAATATTTCTGTTTCCTTTAATTAAATAAAATGTATTTAGTACACAAAGTATTTTTATATTACTCATATTAACATCTTCACATCATAAAAATTCATAAAAAGTAACATAATTTCGAATGGATTGTGTCTTCCCACGTATCTTTTATATTTCCAATATCCAGGTTGCTGCTTTGGAAGAAATGTTTTTTTCAGTAGAGGGCGCTGTGCGTCAATGACTGGTCGAGTCAATGTCGCTCGGAGGCTTCCGTCCTCATGTCGACGTCATCCTTGGTATAAGTAGCTTGCGCAGCACTCGTTGCTCTTTTCCATTTTTCTGCACTTCACAGCTTCGGTAACGTAACTCTTGGTTCTGTGTGAATCTTTGAATTTCTTTGAGTTTTCCTGTGAGAATACCTTCGAGTTCCGACGAGATGGCTTCTTCATCTATTCCATCTACTCCCTGGCCCGGTTTAAAAAAATGCAGGGGCTGCAGGGCTAAAATGTCCATGACGGACCCGGACAGGGTCTGCCTCTGGTGTCTAGGGGCAGAGTACCCGTGTTCGGAGTGTGACAAATGTATGTCGATGACAGCCAGGCCCTTGAGGGAGCGCAGAGGAAAGTTGGAGAGAGGGAGGACTCTAAAATCTGTTACCCCGTCTAAACGCAAGTCACCTGACGAGTCTAGGCCTTCATCTCCCCCTCATAAAAAACAAAACACTCACGTTCCCGTTCACGGAGTGGATCACACCATTCCTCTTCTTCGAGGCATGGTAAAAGGAGGCACCATAGATAGCCCTCCACTGCTTCTTCTTCTATTTCACGCGAAAGGGTTGTCTGTCCCATAAAACAAAGTACCCCACTCAATGGGAGGGATTCAGATTGAGTATGTTAAAGGTATTCCAGAATGCGGCCTTGCCCCACTCGGAAGCACCTAAAGGCGATACCCCAGACAAAACATCTAGGAAGCACAGAAGCTGTGAGTCCTCGACCTCGGCCGTGGAAACTCCTCGAGAGCGAGTTAATCCCTCAAGTAGAGAAAAGACCTCTATGACACACAAAAAAATCGAAACCCACATAACAAAGTCAAAGGGTGTGTCGTCGACACAATCGGTGCCAAAATCGAAGGAGGGATCATCGATACATCGAGTATCGACTCCCCCGCCCCCGTACATGGCAATTCCTTTGACATTTTCGTTGAAGTCCTCGACATTCGTGTCGAAGACATCGACGTCTTCAGAAAAATCAAAGCCGTCGACAATTTTGTTGACGCCGTCGACGTCCTCATCAACGGTTTCAACACGGTCAGGTCCTATCATGACATCTATAGCGCCTTCTTCCTCTTCTTCTTTAGGGAAGATTTACACACCACAACTTCATTCAGACTATTTTAAAACTCTTTCCTCAATTCATGAGGAGGCAGAAGAATCATCTGACGAGGAGACCATTTGGGCTGGAATATGGGACACCTTCTGTCCCAAAAAAACTTATTTCTGAACAATCAAGAATAGAAAATCTGCAAGACTCACGGCATGAGGCAAGTGCCATTGACACTTCCCCCGAAGCTGAGTTTGGTAAAGCAGATCCAGGGGTCATGCTGAAAGCAACTACAGACAGCTCATGTCTAGAGTAACAGAATACATGGGATGGTCCAGACCCACACCTGTTTTTCGAACAAGATGATAAGACGGACATTCGAGATAAGGGACCACATGAAGACCCTATTGTCCCTTTTCGTACGGCTCTTCAAAAGAGGGTAATTTCTAACTGGGAAACACCCAAGGTTATCTCGGCGGTGAATATAAGGCTAACAGCCGAATATAAAGCCTCAGCCTCTGACCCTCTGTACCTGTCGAAGCATCCAACCCCTGAATGCCTCGTCATTCAAGCCGCAACCGCTTCTGGCAAACAAAATGCCTATCCTACAATCCCACAAGATAGGGATGACAAAAAATACGACGCCATAGCCAAGAAAGTTTTCTCGGTCGGTAGTATGGCGTTAAAATCTGCTAATGCTACATGCACACTGGTGAAGTTTACCCACACCCTTCGGGACTTTCATTCGATAGCGGCTAACCACATCCCCGAAGGGGAAGAACAAGGCAGTTTCTTGAACGTTATCAAGGATGGAAAAGACGCTATGTGCGAATCCCTCCAGACCAGTCTCGACTCTGTTGACAGCATCAGCAGAGCCATGGCGGCTAGTATGGTAATCCGCAGATTTGCGTGGTTGTGGAAGTCAGGATGTGCCCCAGACGTTCAATCCAGACTTCTCAACATGCCCTTTGATGGCACACATCTATTTGGGAACAAAGCTGATGAAAGTTTGGCGAAGCTGCAAACTTCCAAGGCGGCGGCGGCCAAATCCTTTGGAGCTGCAATACGGAAAACTCCAAACCGCCCCAAAGGTGCGCCCTAGAGGGATAGGTCCTTTCGCTATTATTCCGCATTCGGAAAAGGCAGAGGGCAGCCAGCTCAAAGAGGCCAAGGACGATTCCCCTGTGGTGGACGGGGTAGAGGTACTAAGACCACAACTGCAGGTGCTGCCTTACGGTCGGCCACTGCGTCAGCTGCTTCAAAACCTCTCTTTGGTCTTCGCTCACAAGACTGCAGTAGGAGGCAGGTTGTCACAGCATCTGACAGAATGGCAGGCTATTTCTTCAGCTGCTTGAGCACTGGAAACAGTTGCCCAAGGTTACGGCCTACCTTTTCTGCAAAAACCTCAGAGTCATCCACTGGGGAACAGCTCTTTGATGGTTCCGGATCCGCTCCTTATGCAGGAGATTTTAACCCTGCTGGAGAAAGGTGCTATAGAACGAGTACGTGTAGCGGAGAGGAACAAGGGTTGGTACTCCCCTTATTTTCTAATTCCAAAGAAGGACGGAGGATTGAGACCAGTCTTGGATTTAAGAGACTTGAACAAGTACCTTAGGAAGGACAAGTACAAAATGGTAACCCTTTCTCAGAACATTAAGGCCCTCCAGCTTCAGGATTGGATGGTTTCATTGGACCTTCAGGGTGCTTACTTTCATGTGCTGATTCATCACAAGCACAGGCAGTACCTGAGTTTCGCCGTTGCAACTCTCACTATCAGTTTCGGGTTCTGCCATTTGGGATAACCTCAGCCCCAAGGGTTGTCACCAAGCTAATGGCGGTGGTGGCAGCGAGTCTCGGGAGAAAGGGGATTCACGTCTACCCCTACCTGGACGATTGGCTGATCAGGGCTAGTTCCCCAGAACTAGGCCTTGTTCATCTCAGCTATACTTGCCACTCCCTCCACAAGCTGGGTTTCTCCCTCAACTTCAAGATGTCCCACATGATACCATCACAAAGGCTCCAATTAATCGGAGCAGTCCTGGATGCATCCCTGGGACAAGCCTCACCACCAGAGGTGAGGGCTCCAGACATTCTGCAGATGGTGACAAAATTACAGAATGCCCAGCATCTTCCGGCCTTCGACTTTCTAAGGTTGCTTGGCCTCATGGCATCCTGCATTTCTCTGGTGCCCGAGGCTCGCCTGACAATGAGATTCTGTCAAGACTTGATTGTTGTGAAGATTAAAGGTGCCTCCGTCCCCAAGTACCACACAGGGAGAGATAAAATGACTCTCTATGCGATCCTTGAGGCCACAGATGGGAGATGCTGGAATGCTGGAACCATGGAACACTGGAAACCCCAAGGCCGCTGTAAGGCAAACAATTATTAGCACAAACAATCACAGTAACGATAGACAGAATGAAACAGAAATGCCAGGGAAGAGGCTCACCTAAGAGTGGTAGTAGGGTCACTGCTAACCACACAGGGACCTGAGGTACAGTTACGTGGAGGCGCGTGAGCAGCACCCTCAGATGATGATAATGGTGACTTTGGAAAGATAACTGGAGCGGTCACTGCTGTGTATGTGGAACACCAATTGCTGAGCCCGCCTGCAATTGTTAACGTGGTACTTGGTGGAACAAAGGGAACAACCAAATGAAGAATCCTGAGCGGAACACGTGGATTCAGGTAAGTATCCTGAGAGGAGCAGTTCAATCCAGGGTAAGGCAAAAAGCAGTCTGCTAAGAAAGTCCTGAGGTCAAAAATAGCCAGATATCCACAAGAACAGGTGCCAAACCAGAGGGGAAAAGCCAAAGAAGTCTGTAGTTCAAGTCCAAGTTCGAAGTATCCAAGAATCAGAGTCAAATTGCAGGCGCCAAACAGAGTCGTGAATGAACTGCTGTGAAGCAATGTGTGATCGCTGGAACACTGCTTTTATCCCGTTCGTTTCCTTGTCACGTGGCGCAAGACAAGATCACGTGATTGGGATCTCCTTGTCACGTGGTTTGTCACGTGACCCAAAACAGGATCACGTGATTGGGATCTCCTTGTCACATGGTCCGGAAGCGGGCGTGACCACCTGACTCTGCCTGACCCAATGCGCCACTGCAGTTGCCAATGCAGGAATGGATACAAACGGGCTTGTATATGACCTCAGCTGTGCTGTAAAGCACCATACCATGACAGAGGATTACGGGCCCCAAGCTGCTCACGCGGCACCCGTCCTACATGTGTACAAGAGTTGGTAGGTGTTGGGATTGGGCGTGCTGCGGGGAACCTAGAGGGTGTTGGGATTGGGTGTGCTGCGGGGAACCTAGAGGGTGTAGGGGCATGATGCATGACAGATCTCTCCAGTGGGCTCTCAGGACCCAGTGGTCACAATTCTCATGGAGGATGTCAGATCTCCTACAAATCCCAAACAGAGTCTCACTGGATCTTCAGTGGTGGGCCTGTCCGGAGAACATCTTGAAAGGAGAATTGTTTTGGCAACCATGGCCGGAGATAACAGTAGTGAGGGACACCTCACTCACCGGGTGGGGAGCCCATACCAACGATTTAACCTTCAGCGGTCGTTGGTCTCCATCAGAGTCCAAACTACATATCAACCTTATCGAGCTGAGGGAACTCATACTAGCGCTGAAGGCCTTTCTGCCCACTGTACAGGGTAAACATTTCTTGATAATGACAGACAACACAGTGGCCATGTACTCCCTCAACAAGAGAGGTGGTGTAGGGTCACTACCACTGTGCAGAGAGGCAATGCAGCTCTTATTCTGGGCAATACAAGAAGGAATCTCTCTATCGGCAGTTCATCTAGCCGGAAAGAAGAACACAACGGGGGACACTCTGAACAGGCAAAGCACAGTCTCACACGAGTGGGAACTATCAGGAAGTCCTTCAAGAGATCTTCACCCTTTGGGGAACCCCTCAAGTGGACCTGTTCACGACCAATATCAACAGGAAAAGCAAACGGTACTGCTCAAGGGAATTTCCCCCGAGAGGAACTCTAGGAGACGCGTTCCTGGTGGACTGGATATTTCTACTTCTTTACGCATTTACTCCAGTCCCCGTCATTCCTCATGTAATCAGGAGGTTGAGGAGGTTCAGGAAAACCATGATCCTAATGGCCCCGGAATGGACCAGGAGAACGTGGTACCCGGACTTTCTGGACATTTCCATCTGCCCTCAAATTCGTCTTCCACAAAGAGAGGATCTTCTCTCGCGAGAGGTAGGTCGGGTTCTCCATCCAGACATCAGGACTCTCAGCCTTGACGCATGGTTTCTGAGAGGCTGAGATACAAAGATTGGGACCTCCCAAATGACGTAATGGAGGTTTTGCTTTTGGCCAGAAGGCCAGCAACCAAATCTTTATACTGCAGCTGTTGGAATAAATTCTGCAGCTGGTGTAGGGATAAAAATGTGACCCCTTCTCATGTAATACACCGATGGTGTTATCTTTTCAGTTGCACTTGGCAAATCTGGAGCTCCAGATTGGTACGATGGAAGGGTATCTAGCAGCGCTTTCCATCTTTAAGCATACTGCCGAGGAAGTCTCCTATTTTAAGATGCCTCTAGTTATTTAATTCTTAAAAGGATTGACTAATGTTTATCCTCCAACTCCTTTTCAGGTTCCACTGTGGGATCTCAATTTGGTTTTAAACTGTCTAATGGGCATTCCTTTTGAGCCTCTTCATTCTTGCTCGTTAAGACTCCTTACCTTGAAGATAGTTTTCTTAGTGACTATAACATCGGCCCGAAGGGTGCGTGAGCTACAGGCTTTCTCCTGCAAGCCTCCTCATACTGTTTTTCACAAAGACAGACTAGTACTGAAAGTGACGCCTAACTTTCTCCCTAAGGTGGTTTCTGAATTTCACATCACTCAGAAAATAACCTTACCATCCTTTTATCCTCCGCCGTTCCCAGGGAAAGAGGAAGTAAGGCTTCACAGATTCGCCCTTAGGCGTGCATTGAGCTTCTATATTACCTGATTAGCAAAACTGAGACAGAATTATCAGTTGTTTGTGGGCTACACAGGTCATAAATTGGGCCTAGCCATCACCTAACAAACCATCTCTAGATGGATTATTTTAACAATTTCAGAATGTTACAAACTAGCTGGGAAGGATCCCCCGGAACATTTAAAGGCTTACTCCACCAGGGTTAGCGCAACTTTGTCTGCTTTGCAGAGGGGAGTTCCCATAAAATATGTTTGTGCAGCTGCCACATGGTCCTCTGCACACACCTTTACAAAATACTGCAGTCTGGATTCCTCTACTACCCAAGAGTCTGTTTTTGGAAAGGCAGTTCTGCACTCAGTGCATTCTTGATGACTTTAATTTTTTTACTCCCTGCTCCAAATAATAGAACTACTGTGGGAGTGTATAAAAGATAAGGAATACGCGGGAGGACACAATCCATTCGAAGAACAAGTTACTTACCCATGGTAACGTTCTTTCGATGGGATGTTCCTCCCACATATTCCTTATCACGCTGCCATCCTACCCCGCAGTAAAACTTCCCTTGTGGTTACAGTCTGCGCTCTCTCAAGGTTAGTAACCGTCCACTCAAGACAATGCTTTGCTCTTCAAAACGGAACTGATCAACGGGCGCTGCGCGAGCTACATATACCAAGGATGACATCAACGTCAGGACGGAAGCCTCTGAGTGACATCGACTCGACCAGTCATCGGCCCACAGTGCCCTCTACTGAAAAAAAGAAAAAGAAAAACCCCATAGCAGCAAGCTGGATATTGGAAATATCAAACATAAGGAATGTGTGGGAGGAACATCCAGTCAAAAGAACGTTACCATGGGTAAGTAACTTGTTCATTTCAATGCTTACTTTTAACACTTATAATCCTTATAATATTGCATCATGTAGCAATGTTTCTAGATAATAAACTATTATGACAGCACGAAAAATCGAAGTAAATAACAGAAAATAATGTATGCTTGTTAAATGCTGTTTAGTACCTCTAGTTGTGCCAGACCCATTACCCTATCAATACTGGCAAAGGTTGTCATCAAAAATGTCACTAGTGACAACGTAAGTGGTAAGTGGGGGGTCGTCATTAACCTGTGCCAAAATCCAGAGGATATTATTGCAGACGGAGAGTTTATAAAGGTCCTAAAATGGGCAATCCTCACAGGTATCATCTCAGGACATCGCAGCACCAAGTGTTTTAGCGATTCAAGCTCTTCACCACACAATCTACAGTTACTTAATTCTTCATTGATCCCTAGTTTGGGTCCTATCACTTCAAGGGTTGGTAGACAGTTAACTCTGAATTTCAGGTACCAGTCTCTGTATTTGGTAGATGGGAATTTTTGTATATACAAATTAACATCACAACCCTGTGTCTATTCAAGATCTCTTCTTCTATATAGTTTCAACCTGGTTAGATCTTGCATGTCAGCAATAACGTCCCATCTTTTTATCTTTCCCTTTAATACTTCTTCAGAAACAAAGTCTCAACCAAGCTGCTCCACAAAAGAATCACATTTTTTCTTAAATTTACATAAAAATGGGTTCTGGTATTTTTGCATAATTTTGTACAAATACTTATTAATTCACATCCGTATAGCACTATTGCAGATGTTTTTGCTCTGTAGAACTCGATTTTCGGTAACAGCCAGAATGCACAATACTCATGTTTGACTGCCTTTATCAGTGATATACATGCTCCCACCTTCTCTTCGATTTTGAGTTCTTCCATTTTTTTCCTGCTTGTAGGAGACAAAACATCTGAGATAACGTATGCATTCTACTATCGCAATAGGTGCATCATTTATCTTCCATGTATAATGTGTTTTTACTTTCCTCTTACTGCAGGACATTATGCAGGATTTTGCAGGATTCACTGTCCAATGGTTTCGAGACAAGTGCTTCATCATGCCTGTTAAACAGCACTGTAGGCCTACGGGAGTGTATTCTACCATCACCAAATCATCAGCATAAGCTATACACCCTAATCTTAAATCTATCCAGCGAGGTACATACCCTTCCCACGTACTTGCCTCCTCCCACATATCAGATAAGTACAAGTTAAAGAGAGTGGCTGCAATTACGCAGCCCCATCTTACTCCCCTTGTTACGGGGACATATTTAGCCAGCTCTTCCCTGGTACTTAAACTTAGTTTCATGTTGTTTTCAGAGTATAACATTTGCATCATTCCAAGTAAGCCTTTGCCAATACCCAAACCCTCTAACTTTTCCCAAAGGCGAGATAGGTCAACGGTATCAAACGCTGGCGATAAATCAATTGCAGCAACATATAGGTTTTTCGGTTCTCTACCATCAGCTTCGATAAGGCAGGCATGAAGTGTCATGCCACTCTGCATGGTACCTACACCCCTCCTGAACTCAGTTTGTAGAGTGTGCAAGCCATTTGACCCTTCTGCCCAGTTTTGTCGTTCCTGTAGTATCAAAAATGAAAAAACCTTTGAGGTATTGTCCACTAAGGAAATAGGGCGATAGTTCTTTGGTAATCCTCTGTCTCCCGTTTTATAGATTGGGATTATAATTGCATTGTGCCATGACTCGAGACAAATACCAGTTTTGGCTATTTGCTCAAAAAGATTACACAAACTCTCGGCCCATAATTTGGAGTTATTTTTCATTAGCCTGTTTGCCACTCCATCTGGTGCGCTTGCTCGAGAGTTAAGCTTCCTAATCACAGACTCTATCTCCGTAGTGCGAAGCGCTAATCCCACATTGGCGGTTTTCCTACAGTATCCCCACTTGTTGTTACCATCCCTTCATCTCCATTAAATTTAGCCTGTAGAAAGTGGACCCAGGCCTGTTCCTAACCACACGTTACTTGTGGGGGGGACTGTGTTATGGTTCCTTTATTTAAGGTCCACCAAATGGCTCCCAAGTTCTTTTTTATTAGGCTAGAATTATATCTTAATTTTTTCGTAGATATTTTTATATTTTACGATGTTTTAGCCATAATCAATACTTTTGTTTTAGAGATTTTATGCCTACCCGCTTAAGTTCTTCACTTTTTAGAATGTTCTTCTTTTCTGACCTTATTTCTGCTCTCAACAGAGTTCTTCTCTTAACAACCCCCCTGTCATAGGTAGCCCGTTTATCATCTATCCATGCTTTTGATAGAGGTTGACAAACATCCTTCATTACTTTGCCCAGTTTTTCTAATAACAATAAGACATAATCTGGAGTAGCAACACTTTCTCCCATATGTAGGCCATACCACCATCTTTCCAGCCTCATACTTAATATTTCCACATTGTGACTACGCTTTACCAGTCTCCCTTTTGCTCCTAGCACCACCAAATCTCTTCTGCCCATGGAGTCCATTCTTACCCATGGCGCTTCTCTGACAAGTTGCGGCATGGTTACCTGCCACCTCGTAATGACCCCCAAGTACTTGGTAGAATAGATTTAAAACATTTTTACATGTAGAAACTCTGAACATTTTAGACACCACTTAGGAAATATCACTGTGCTTTCATTTAGCCCATACACTGTTTTGTTTAGGGAATCCATTATTCGTTTTAGCTCAACCCATAGGACCTATAGTTGTTTCCCAAACCTGGGTACTGAAAATAAATGTAATTCTGCTACAATCTAACTAGATTCTTATATGCATCCTTGCTTGTCCATACTGCAGTGCATAGATGTATGTTGTTGGTTGTCCATTCAAGAGTTACCAGTAATTTGGCATCAACTGTTCAAGAACCAGTACTGTTAATATTTAGTCTAAAAGAAGCAAATGTATTACTGTTGTGTGAATGCCTTCGGTTTTCTTGAAATAAAGTTATTGTTTTAAAATTTCAAATGCTTTCTCTGCTTGGCTTAGCATTCAACCTAGCGTCTGATGGCAAATAGATACACGTTGCGCACATTGTGACCCTGCTGCTCATTAGTATGCGTCCATGAATTTACCACAAATCCCTATATGCCTTGTGGTTTTCTTTAGCCATCAAGACTAGGATGTGTGTTCAGGATTTACCATTCAGTTTTCCAGTTTTTTTTAGCATATATTCAACCTAAGAAAATGCATAATTATTACAGTACATCATGTCTGTGATTGCTGAGCATGATTTATCTTTCAAAGCGCTAAAAAAATCAGAGGAATGCTTTTTCAAGTGGTCTGTTTCTTCTACCATCCTCCACACAGACTATTCCGAACTTCTCCTACCTAGAGTTTGCATTTACCATATATTCATTTGAGATATATAGTCATAACTACTGTATTTTTTAATACTGTATAAACTGTGGAAAGACCAAAGTCTGCAAGAAAAGGTTATTGTATGTGTCCATCCTAAACTGCTTTTTTAAATGTTTCTCCGATTCACACTGTTGCAAATGACCTCAGTGCATACACACCATTTACACTCAATTCTTATTCTTTCTGTTTTAGGAGAACTAATTTACCAAGCCCAGTCACCCGATGAGGGAGCCTTGGTCACTGCTGCCAGGAGCTTTGGCTTTGTTTTCAAGTCCAGGACACCAGAGACAATAACTGTGGTAGAAATGGGAACATCTCTCACATACCAACTACTAGCAATTTTGGATTTTAACAATTACAGAAAAAGAATGTCTGTAATAGGTATACAATTCCATATTCATCACACATCTTCAATAAGTTATTAGTGATTAACCATTTGGTGCAAAATATTGCTCACTGTCATTTCCCACAGACTATCTTTGAATTCATAAGTTATTCATATTTTGTCACTAATCAAAATGTTCAATCAACCCTCTCTAGAACCCTCTCTAGAATTGACAAGTTCTACCTTCACTGGTTTGAAAGTATTCACCAATTGTGAGAGTTCGGCTATTCCTTTTTTAAGCAAATACCCTTTTATATGTAGAACCGCAAGGGCTGTTAATTTCACCAGTGATTTTTGATATCGTTATTATACCCTTCTCAAACGTACATTTCAAAGGGATTGTGTCCTCCGATGTATTCCTTATCTTTCATAATCTACTTCCAGCTTGCTGGCCTCGGACATTTTTTCACAGTAGAGGGCGCTGCGCTTCGACGTCCCTCGAGCCGATGTCCCTCGACGGCCTCCGTATCGGAGCCCACCTCGTCATGAGTACAAATAGTCTTGCGCAGCGTCCGTTGCTCAGTTCCATTTTTCTGCACTTCGTGAGCCTCAGAGACGTAACGCTCGGTTCCATTCTTTGAAAATCTTCATAAATCTTCGAATACCTAATTTCTAACAATGGCATCGTCATCCGAACCATCGACTCCACGATCCGGTTTTAAAAAATGCTGAGACTGTGGAAAGAAAATGTCTCTGACAGATCCTCACAGGATCTGTTTGTGGTGCCTGGGATCAGAGCATCAGTGTTCGGAGTGTGAGGACTGCATGTCTATGACGGCGAAAGCCTTCAAGGAGCGTAAGTGGAAGTTAGAAAGAGGTAAGGCTGTTAAAACTTCTACCCCTTCAAAGGTTTCCTCGGCTGAGTCGAGACATTCGTCTCCTCGCCGTCAAAAGAAACATTCCCGATCGAGATCTCCAAGCGGTTCCCATCACTCTTCAAGATCAAGACACTCTAAGAAGAGGCGCCATAGATCTTCCTCTTCCTCAAGTTCCCCGGAAAGGGTCACCTGCCCCACAAAACATAGCTCTCCGGCAAAGTGGGAAGAATTTCGTAAAAGAATGCTTAGGGTCTTCGAGAAAGCGGCCTCGTCCCCCTCGGAGATGCCGAGAGGTGATACCCTCGGTGAAAGACCCGAAAAACAAAAACGCTGCCAGTCGTTGAACCCGGTGAGTAAAAATACTCGAGAGCGCCATGAATCTTCGAGTAAAGGCAGAACTACATCGGATAAAACTGCGTCATCGACACCATTGTCGAAGGTACCTTTGACGCAAAAATCTATATCATCGACGCCGTCTTCGACACCGTCGTCGACTCCGATGAAGGATAAGCCTAAAACCTCTACTACGCCACGAGCACCAGAGGTGTCGAAAGCTCCAACCATGATGTCGAGAGTGGAGTTGACAATCTCGACGATGCCGAGTAGAATCCCGATCGTCTCAAGTTCATCAAGGCCTTTTTTGACGTTTCCGACACCTTTTACAGGTTTGTCGAAGCCTATAACATTCACGTCGACAACCTCAACGTTCTCACAGGCAGTAACCACAAATTTGGCTCCTTCCTCTCTAGAAATAGGTTTCACTCCCTATCCAAGATCTGATTACTTCAGAGCTTTGTCCTCTATATATGAGGAAGGTGAGTACTCTGACAATGAGAGTACTTTTGGACTGCAAAGAACAGTGCCCATTCCAGAAGAATTAATTTCTGAAGAAAACAGGTTGAAAGATCTACAAGAGTCTCTACATGAGGCGAGTGGTATAGATACATCTCCAGAAATAGAGTTTGCTAGACCAGAACCTGGAGAACATGCTGAGATACCTTATAGGGTTCCTATGGCTAGAATAATACAATTTATGTGGTGGACTATACCTGCACCCTCTTTTCAGCAAGATGACTTTACTGATATATTAGATAAAGGACCCCAAGAGGATCCCATCGTCCCTTTTCATGCTGCACTGCAATGGAAAATATCTGCAATTTGGGAGACTCTTGAAGTTATCACTGCAGTAAATAAAAAACTCTCTGCTAAATACACAGTATCAGCTTCATATCCTGAATATCTAAGCAAGCATCCAACTCCAGTCTAGTTGTGCAGGCAGTGACTTCATCAAGCGACTTCATCAAGCAGTAAGTCGGCATACCCCACTAGTCCACAAGGCAGGGATGACAAAAGATTTGATGCCATGTCACAAAAAGTGTTCTTGGCATGTAGTATGGCGCTTAAATCTATCAACGCCACTTGCACGCTAGCAAGATTCAGCCACACCCTTTGGTAGTGTGCTTCATCTGCGGCTGACTGTCTTCCAGAAGGGGAAGAACGGGAAGCATTCTTGAACATCATCAGGGATGGGAAGGATGCAATGTGTGAGTCCCTTCAAACAAGCATTGACTCTGCTGACAGCATCAGCAGGTCCATGGCGGTGAGTACCACAATCCGCAGATTTGCGTGGTTGCGGAAGTCTGGTTTTGCTCCAGATGTGCAAGCCAGACTTCGGAATATGCCCTTTGACGACACTTCTCTATTTGGAAAAAAAGGCTAATGACAGCCTGGAGAAATTGCAAACATCCAAAGCAGCAGCAAAATCCCTTGGGGCTGCAATCCAGAAAACTCCAAATCACCCCACAGGTACATCCTGGAGCGGTAAGCCATTTTGCTTTTACTCCGCATTCGGAAAGGGCAGAGGACAGCCAGCTCAAAGGGGCCAGAGATGATTTACCCGTGGTGGACGGGTCAATGGCACAAAATCTGCACCAACAGGTGCTACTTTACCCTCAGCATCTGAATCAGCTGCTTCTAAACCCCTCTGAGGACCATGTAGGAGGCAGGTTAACTCAACATCTGGCAGAATGGCAGGCTATTACGCCAGATGCTTGGGCATTGGAGACAGTTGCCCAAGGTTTACTGCCTGCCTTTTCCTACAAACTCCTCAGAGTCATCCACCAGGGAACAACTCTTTGAAGTTTCCAGACCTGCTCCTTATGCAGGAGATGTTAGACCTGCTAGAGAAAGGTGCCATAGAACCGGTATCTGTAGTGGAGAGGAACAAGGGTTGGTATTCCCCCTACTTTCTAGTACCAAAGAAGGACGGAGGATTGAGACCCATCTTGGACTTGCGAGAATTGGACAAAGTTCAAGATGGTAACCCTTTCTCAGATCCTTCAGGCCCTCCAGCTTCAGGACTGGTTGGTATCTCTAGACATTCTGGATGCTTATTTCCATGTGCCGATCCATCGCAAACACAGGAAATACCTGAGGTTCGCAATTGGCAACTCTCATTATCAATTTCGAGTTCTGCCAACCTAATGGCGGTTGTGGCTGCAAGTCTAAGGAGGGAGGGGATTCACGTCTACCCCTACCTGGACGACGGGTCGATCATAGCAGTATCCCACTTCCTCCCCAAGCTGGGCTTCTCTCTCAATTTAAAGAAGTCACAGATGATACCATCACAGAGACTCAAGTTCATTTTAGCAGTCCTGGACACATCCCTGGGAAAAGCCTCGCCACCAGAGGTGAGGGCTCAAGATATCCTACAGATGGTCACCAAGTTTCAAAATGCCCAACAGCTACCAACCTTCGATTTTTTGAGGTTTCTCGGCCTCATGGCATCCTGCATCTTCCTAGTGCAAGAGGCTCGCCTGAGAATGAGATCTCTCCAGTGGGCGCTAAGGACCCAGTGGTCACAATTCTCAGGGAGAATGTCAGATCTCCTACTAATCCCGGACAGAGAGGCTCGAGACCTTCATTGGTGGGCCTGTCCGGAGAACATATTGAAAGGAGAACAGTTTTGGCAAGCCCATCCAAACGACTTGATCATCAGCTGTCGTTGGCCTCCATCGGAGTCCAGACTACACATCAACCTATTAGAGCTGAGAGCGATCAGATTAGCGCTGAAAGCTTTCCTGCCATCAGTACAGGGAAAAAATGTCCTGATAATGACAAACAACACAGTGGCCATGCACTACCTCAACAAAAGAGCAGGCGTAGGGTCACTGCCACTGTGCAGATAGGCAATGCAGCTCTGGTTCTGGGCAATTCAAGAAGGAATCTCTCTATCAGCAGTTCACCTAGCCGGACAGAAGAACTTGACGGCGGACGCTCTGAGCAGGCAGAACACAGTCTCCCACGAGTGGGAACTAGCTCAGGAAGCCATTCAACAGATCTTCGCCCTTTGGGGAACCCCTCAAGTGGATCTGTTCGCCACCAGTAGCAACCAGAAGTGCGATCAGTATTGCGCAAGGGAATTTCCCCCGAGAGGAGCTCTAGGGGACGCGTTCGTAGTGGACTGGGAGTTTCCACTTCTGTACGCGTTTCCTCCAGTGCCCGTCATTCCTCAAATGATCACGAGGTTGAGAAGATTCCGGAAATCCATGATCCTAATTGCCCCAGATTGGGCCAGGAGAACATGGTACTGGGATCTTCGAGACCTGTCCATCTGTCTTCCGATTCGTCTTCCACAAAGAGAGGATCTGCTCTCGCAGAAGGGAGGTCAGGTTCTCCATCCGGATATCAGGACCCTCAACCTTCATGCCTGGTTTCTGAAAGACTGAGATACAAAGATTGGGATCTCCCGAATGACGTAATGGAGGTGTTGCTTTCAGCCAGAAGGCCAGCGACAAAGTCTTTATACCGCTGCCGTTGGAACAAATTTTGCTGCTGGTGTAGAGAAAAGAATTTTGAACCCTTTTCATGTAATACACCGCTGGTCTTATCTTTCTTGCTTTACTTAGAACATACAGGTGCAGTTGCTCTGAAGGTTTGAGAGGATGAAGTATTCTGCTTTAAATAAAAAAAAAAATTATAAGGAGCAATGGGATGCTTTTAATGAGCTCTATGTGTGAGTTAAATGCTAATGGGCTATGGTTTTTTTTTGGAGTGGTTAATTTGCTATTGTGTTCATTTTGTGGTGTTTGTCTTGTGTTGTGTGGTGGCGTGTTTGTGTTCTTATTTTCCTCTGATGTTTGGCTATGTATCATTTCAAATTGGGATTGTTGCAATTAGTGGGGATAATTGATTGATTTTTCTCATCTATTCTGTTCTATTTGTATAGATATGTATAATGCTTTTTCGTTTCATTTGTACTTTTAAGGTCATTATAATTGTTGTTTTGGAATGATATATTTCTTTTGATGAATCTTTAAATAAAGTGGTCAAAAAAAGAAAATTCAGGTCTTCAAGTTGGTACAATCATGGGCTACCTTGCAGCGCTGTCAATCTTCAAGCGCACTGCAGAGGAGCCTTCATACTTCAAATTGCCCTTACTGATTCAATTTCTGAAAGGGTAAACTAATATTTTTCCCACTACTCCTTTTCAGGTTTCACTGTGGGACCTAAACCTAATCTTGAAATTTCCAATGGGTACTCCATTCGAACCCCTTTAGATTTCTCACTCTTCAAACAGTTTTTCTAGTGGCTTTAACTTCTGCCAGAAGAGTGAGCTAATTACAAGCTTTATCTTGCAAACCACCACATACAATCTTTCACAAAGAGAAGGTTGTTCTACAAGTGAAGCTGAATTTTCTCCCAAAGGTGGTCGCAGAATTCCACATTACTCAGAAAATAACCTTGTTGGGCTTTTACGCGGGTCCCGTAAACCGCCTGGTACAAAGTCACACGGGAGCCGGGATACAGTGCAACCTCTTTATTCCGTGCCTTTACAGGAACTGCTTCCCCCAACCTTTTCCCCGCCCCCTCCCTAGCCCAACGTCACTTCCCCTTGTCCGGGGAGCTAAGATCGCAACGGCGGTCTGCCCACACAACGATGTGGGCAGGCTGCAGAGCCCTCACCAACGACCCGACATCTCCCCCTTTTTTAGCAACCAAGTTGCACTCTCCTCCTTACTCCATTTCTTCTATGAGTCTGTGAGGTTTGAAGCGGCTTCTCTGGGGTCGACCACTGTGGCCAGGCGTCTGCTCGGCCAGGCCCTGGGGTGATGAGATGTCCTCACCTTCTGAGGTATCACTCTCCTCCATGTAATAGCTGTCCTGAGAGTGGTCATCCTCACTGTCTGCTTCTCGGTCCGGTGCTTCCTCCATGTGATACCTCTTGGGTTTGAAGTATGACACATTTCTGGTGACGGAGGACAGGTCGGTTCTCTGGGCTGTAATCATCGTCCCTTTCTTGTGCGTGACCGTCAGCGGTTCCGGTGCAAACGTGGCATCCTCCTTGCGTTGCTTGGGTTGCCGCAACTACACTTGGTTTCCCAGTTCCACGTTCGACTCCTGTGCCTTTCTTTTATGATCTGCCTTGTCCTTCATCTTGGCTTTAGCTGTGTCGTCCCTGTTTCTGGCCTCTTGTTCCAGGGGCGTGGCCTCTGCTGCATGTGTGTCTTCCGGCAATCTTGTCTGTACTGGTCTGCGGAACATCAAGTCGGCTGGGCATATGCCCGTCCTGCTATGGGGGGTGTGACGATAGTCCCTGAGAAATTGATAGAGCGCTTGTTCGAATGGTTTATGGAGGATGGTCGCTATTTGCAGGGTTCTTTTGATGTTGGCCATGAACCTCTCGACCATCCCGTTGGCCTGTGGCCATCTCGGAGTTATCTTCCAATGGTGGAAGCCCATGTACTTGGCGAAGTTCTCGAAGTCTGTGCTCATGAATGGCGCTCCGTTGTCGGATTTTATGATCCTGGGTATTCCATATGTGGACAACATGCGGTCCAGTACTGGAATGACGCTGGAGGCTGCCGTGCTGTCTACAATTTGTGCGTCCGGGAATCTGGAGTGTTCATCTATTAGTACTAACACATAAGTGCCATTTCTGAGAGGTCCAAAGAAGTCCACCACCAGTTCCTCCCATACGTGTTTCGGTAGCGGCGACATGTGGAGTGGGTTTGGGTGCGGAGGCGGTGCTACCTGTGCACACGTCATGCATTGTCCTATGATTTCCTCCACCATCCTGTCCAGTTTGGGGAACCACACTTTTTCCCTTAGTAGTCTCTTGGTGGCAACCACTCCCTGGTGGCTTTCGTGTGCTACCTGGATTGTTCTGGTGCGCAGTGACTTTGGGAGGAGTACTTTGCACCCTTTTAGTATTACGTGATCGTCGACAATGGAGAGTCCCGGATGTGGTCTATTAGTTTGATGTCCTCTTGGATCTCTTCCGATTCCTGCTGTGCCTGTTGACGCATGTGTGCCCTTCTGTCTTCCTGTATGCAGTGTCGTACAATTCGTAGAGCCGGGTCTTGTTCTGAGTGTGCAATGATGTCTACCCACCCCACTGGTAACGGTTGGAGGTGGTGAAACACATAATTGAGGTATTCATCGGCGATGGATGGTTGGGAGTTGGCGGGGCCAGTCGGGTGACGCGACAGATAATCCGCTGGATTGTCTTCTTTTCCAGGCCGGTGCTTGATGATGAACTTGTAATCCTGCAGTCGTAGGCCCCATCTGGCTATTCTGGGCGGCATCCTTGACTTGGGGTCTCCGTAGATTGTAAGCAGTGCCTGGTGGTCTGTGATGATGGTGAACTCCTTGCCATACACGAACAGGTGAAAGTACTCGCATGCCCATACTACCGCTAGGCTCTCCTTTTCAGCCTGGGAATAGGCTTGTTCTGTCGGGGTTAGGCTCCTGCTGGCGTATGCGACAATGTATATTTTCGCTGGTTCCAGTGGGTCAATTTGTGTTAATATGGCGCCCAGACCGACGGGGCTGGCATCCACTATTACCTCGGTGTGCCTTTTGGCGTCATAGTACGCCATGTCCTCTGCCTTTGAAATGGCATCTCGTATCGCCTCAAAAGCTTTTTGGCAGTCTGTGGACCATGTGTAGGGTTGATCTTTGCACGTTAAGAGGCGCAACGGGTTGCTGATAGTTGCGTAGTCCTTTAAGTATCTGGAGAAATAGCTGGCCAGTCCCAGGAAGGAGCGAAGCTCCGTCGTGTTCGTTTGGGGTGCGGCTGAGTTGAGTGCCGCCACTTTCTCCGGGTCTGGTCGCATCCCTTTATCAGAGAATATGTGGCCGAAGAACCGTAGTGAGCCTTTCCCGAACTCGCATTTGGCCTTGTTGAGTGTTAGCCCGGCCTCTTGCAGTGCAGCGCACACTCTGTGGAGAGAAGTGTCGTGCTCTTCTTTAGTCTTTCCAAATACGAGGACGTCATCCGAGTAATTCAGGCAGTTGGGCACGTGTCTGATGACTCTGTGTATTTCCTCTTGGAAGATTTCGGCTGCGGAGGATATCCCGAAGCTAAGCCTTTTATATTGAAATAGACCCAGGTGTGTGACGAATGTCGTGATGTACCTGGATTCGGGAGCAATCTCAATTTGATGATAGCCTTTCGTGAGGTCCAATTTCGAGAAAACCTGAGCCCCGTGGAGGAGGTGTATCATGTCGGTGATCCTGGGCGCCTGGTGCCTTTCCCTCTCAATGGCCACATTGGCTCTCCTCATGTCAACACACAGGCGTATCGATCCGTCCGGTGACTTCTTGGGGACGGGAACGATGGGGGACACCCATGGGGTGGGCCCTGAGACTGGTTCAATGACGTTGAGCTTGATTAGCTTGTCTAGCTCCTCTTCGACCTGGTGTTGTATGTTTATCGGAATGCCCCTGTAGTGCTGGGCGACGGGCGGTATCCTCGGGTTTATGTGCAGCTGTACCTTTCGATGTTTTAGTTTTCCTAGGCCTCTGAACAGCTTGGGGAATGTGTGCTCAATGGCGTCCGGTCTGGCGAAATATTTGTGGGCCATGAGCTGGTACAGGATGTGCACCAGACCCATCTCGACGGCTGTCTTAAAGCTGAGGATGCACCCGCTGTTGGCTTCCGTCTTGAGGATGTGTAGCGTGATCTTTGCCGCATGCGCTTTGTGCACGCACCATGCTGATATTGTTCCTTTGCATGGGAGCAGGGTTGTAGCTCCATAGGGGTATATGTCCACTGACGCCTTTCGGATCTTTGGGGGGTTGGTGAGTGAGCTGTACGCCTGTTCACTTATTATGTTAACTGTCGCCCCCGTGTCTATGAGGAATTCCACCGGTGTGTTGTTGACTTGTAACAGGAGCGTCGCACTGTGTTGGGTGGCTGTGGCGTTGTTGAGTGCCCACACGTACCCTTTTTTCCGTTGATCGTCCTCTGACGACTGGGATTCGCTGCCTGACGGGGATCTCATCTCAATGTACCGGACAAACCGTCTTCTTTGCGCTCGCCTTGATCCGTCAGATGGCCTTCTGTCGTCTCGGACGTAGGAGCTCCTTCGAGGTTTTTCTTCTCTCCGGGGTCCCGCCTGGTCTTCTTCTCCTCTGCTTGCTGGTGGGCTGTGTCGTGAGCTTCTCCTTCTCTCCTGTTATCTCGGTCTGCTGGGTCCCTGTCCCGGCGGATTCTTGCAGACAGCTCTGTAGTGGTCCATTCCGCCACAGGCGGCGCACTTTTCTCCTACTGCTGGGCAGTCACCCACGTGTGGATACTCGAACCCGCATCTGTAGCACGTGGCGTCTGTTCCTTTCCCTCCCGGTGGGGGCACGGTATGCAGTCTGTTAATGGCATCTGCATTCAGTGTCGGGTGTTGAATGGTGACCTTGCCTAGGCTGTCGAGCTGCGACTCAACTGCGGCTTCCATCCTGGCGAGTGCGAGGATTTCCTCGAGGGACCTTTGTTTTTGTAGCAACTGCTTCCTGAAAGGCTGTGAGATGCAACCGGCTATGACTTGGGATCTTAGCGCCTCGTCATTGGAGTATCTATGGAATTCACAGTACTTTAGCTTGATGCGTAGGCGCATCACAAAGTTATCAAGGGACTCTCCTTTTTCCTGTCTTGTAGTATGAAAGACATGGCGCTCGTAGTCAATGTTTGTATGGGGCGTGAAGTATTCTGATAGCTTCCCATGTAGATCTCCATAGGTGACCGTGTCTACATCCATCAGTTCGCCTGCGATGTCCCTGACAGCGGGGCCTACTGTCATGAATAGGGTGTTTTTTAGCATCGCGTCATCGGTCAAACCGATTGCCCCCGTGTAAAATTTAAAATCCCTGAGCCATATGACCCATCTGGGTCCTAGGTTGGATGTGTCTCTAACATCAAAAGGGCCCAGTAATGGTAGGTTGTGAGCAGCGGTACCTGACGTTGGTGCCTGTTGGGGGCCATCAGCCACGGCTCCAGATCCGTCCGATGAGGAGGCTACGGGGCTCGCTGGGGCCGACATGTCCGCTGTAGCTCGGGTGGACACTCCTGTGCAGCCTTCTGCCGTGCTGTGCAGTAGCCCTCAGCACGAGTTGGTGGTGTGCAGCCTCTTCACGGGCTGTTGCGTGACCTTTAGAGCTGTCCCCCGGGTCCCTGGCACGTCTTGGGGCCTCCCGCCGCTTGCGGGTTGATGTGAGAGGGGGGGGTGGGACCTCCGCCCGCACCTGCCAGCGGGCCCGCGTTCGCCTCACAAAGCGTGAACACGCCCGCACCCCCGCGGTGTTTGTGAGGGGCCGCTACCCTCCTTGGCACTCCGTGCCTGCGGCAGATCCGTCAGGTCCCTGTATCCGTGAGGTGTGCCGACGCGCCACGCCGCTTGACCGCGGACCTCCGTGGCCCTCCGGGCCTTCAGAGCGGAGGTGCGCCGACACGCTGCACCCGCTCGCCTGCGGGTCTCCTGTGTGCGTGAGTGGGTACGGTGTACCCTTCGTCGCGAATGTTGGGTTTTTACGCGGGTCCCGTAAACCGCCTGGTACAAAGTCACACGGGAGCCGGGATACAGTGCAACCTCTTTATTCCGTGCCTTTACAGGAACTGCTTCCCCCAACCTTTTCCCCGCCCCCTCCCTAGCCCAACGTCACTTCCCCTTGTCCGGGGAGCTAAGACCGCAACGGCGGTCTGCCCACACAACGATGTGGGCGGGCTGCAGAGCCCTCACCAACGACCCGACAAACCTTACCCTCGTTCTATCCTTCTCCCCATCCAGGGAAAGAGGAAGAGAGATTACACAGGCTGGATCCAAGGCGTGCCCTAAGCTTTTACATTAGCAGACTTGCAAGGATCAGGCAAGCAGACCAATTGTTTGTGGGGTATGCAGGGCACAAATTAGGTTTGGCCATTACAAAACAAACCATTTCAAGATGGACTATTTTAACCATTATAGAATGCTATAAATTGGCAGGAAAAGAGCCCCCTCAACATCTTAGGGCTCATTCAACCAGGGGTATCGGAGCCTTTTCAGCTCTCCAAAGTGGAGTTCCAATTAAGGACATATGTGCGGCTGCCACATGGTCATCCGCACACACTTTTACTAAATTTTACAGTCTTGATTCCTACTCTAGCCAGGAGACAAAATTTGGAAAAGCTGTGTTGCACTCTGTGCACCTTTAGAGGGAAACATGTAATTGTACTCCTGCCTCCTCTATATACTGCTGCTATGGGAGTCTATCAAAGATAAGGAATACATCGGAGGACACAATCCCTTCGAAGAACAAGTTACTTACCAAACTGGTAATGTTCTTTCGATGGGATGTTCCTCTGACGTATTCCTTATCGCCCCTCCCATCCTTCCCCGCAGTAAAACTTCCCTTGTAGTTGCAGCCTACGCTCCTTCAAGGTTATTAACCAATTCATGCAAAGCAAAACAACACCTCAAAACGGGACTGAGCAACGCAAGACTATTTGTACTCATGATGACGTCTGCGCCGATACGGAGGCCTTCAAGGGACACCAACTCGAGGGACGTCGACGCGCAGCGCCCTCTACTGTGAAAAAATTTCCAAGGCCAGCCAGCTCGAAGTGGATCATCAAAGATGAGGAATATGTCTGAGGAACATCCCATTGAAAGAACGTTACCAGTTTGGTAAGTAACTTGTTCGTCTGGTTGATGGCTTTGTCCTATGTTAACAAAATTACCTATTCTGCACTTTCCACCCATCCATACTGTTCTCCTGCTCCCCTTCACTTTGCACTTAGCCAATCTGATTGCTTGTCAATGCCTGTGAAGATCGGAACTTTATCCTGTTTCTCTTTGCTCAGGTAGCACTATGAAACAGCTGATGCTTTATAAAAACCAACCAAACTAATACATTAATGGTCATGTTAATACTAATCCAGTTAAACCAATCTTACAATTAAAATGTGTACCTCATAAGACAACTTATTTAGATACTGAAAAATGAAACCACACTTAATTTACTAGAACATGTTGTCCATTTATTTTACTCACTACTAATCTAAGTATTTTTTTTACTTTACTATTACAACTCTAAAACTACTTATATGTCCCGTCCCCTTTCCTCCATCCTTGTGGACGTCCCCCCAGCAAAATTGTGCTTCCCCTTTACATTTAATATAGTGTGTGGGAGTGTGGCCACGGGTGTGGAACCCCCTGCTGAGGCCCCGCCCTCCAGCTCCTCACCTCAGTCCCTTTTTCCATACGAATGGTGTAGGACCTGACAGCCAGCGCAGATACTTTTTTAGCCTTATCCTGGCTCCCCGTCTTGATTGTTTCAATCTTATTTAACTTCCCTTCGGTGCCTTGCATCACCCAGCGCATGTTGGCCGCAGGAGGATCCACAAGAAGTGTCTCATGCGACCACTTATTCCCGGCCTGATACCCCTTGCACTCTGTCTTGCGTGTTTGGGGCCTGACCACCGCTGGGACGCTTGTTTGGCTTGCAGCGCTCTCGGTCATAGGGCATTAAAGAATCGCTCGTCGCGGTGGAGGGAGATCTTCCACACTTCTCCTCCACCCCACCTTAAGGACTTCGCCTCCAGGACCGCTTATCAAGACAAGGTAGGGCCTCTGTTCAGCACTGCTCCACAGCGTGGGTACTCCTTCACCAGGGTTCCCACAGATTGGGGTTCTTTGGATTCATGTTCTGGCAGGCCCGATCTCTCTTAAGCTACCGGCTCCCAATCCGAGGGGCCTGGTGTTTCTTCCGGGCACTCCGGGGACAGACATGAGGCCTTCCTGGCTACCGGCTCCCAAGCTGAGGGGCTAAGGGGCCCTGCTGAACTGTCCTCGGAAGGGCAATGAAGTTTGTACTCCTCTTCAACCCCAGGGGTTAAGGGATCGTTGAGTCTGTCCTCAACACAATCCAGCATGGCTGCCGGCACAGGTGCCGAAGATGTCCAGCCTACCAGAGCTCGCTTCGAGGTTGTGAGTCAGAGCTTTACAACAACCTGCCGGTCAGCCGAGTGCTCAGCGCCTACCAGAGGGATAGCTGAGTTTGATGCTTCTGCTTCGAGTGCAAGACCCAAGCTATGTCCTCCTGTGTCTGAGGCCTCTCGTGGCGCAGGGTCTTCGCGCCCTCATTCTCAGGGTGTGGCACAAGGTTTAAAAATGGCAGAGGTGCACGTGGCAGAGCCTGCCAGGGCAGCGGCCATCTTGGAACCAACTCAGGACCCGCCAATGCTTTTTCCCATCGAATGGGCTTTGCAAGATGATCCCAGTACCCTTTACTCTGGAAACGGTAGTAGATTGTATGATACAGGCATCTGGTCTCTTCAGGGATACACCTAACTATCACAGCCTTACGGCTGCATGCTCCAGGTGCCTCAGCGCTTTGACCAGGAGCGGAGGCTTGCGAGGACCGCTCCTTTGAGCGCTTTCTCTTCCTCATGCGTTCCCCTCAGATGAAGGAGCTCCTGAAGGATATTGTGAAGGAGGTCCTCCTGTAGGTGGTGCCTTCCCGGTGCCCTCCTCTGGGAACTCCTCCTGTTCCTCCAACGCTGCCGGTTCCAGTCCTTGTCCCTCCCAAAGTCCAGGTCCTACCAGTTGTGTCATGAACCGTTGCCTGCGTCCACTCTGGACTTCGTGGTCCCTGACCCATAGAGGACTGAATGCCGTGATCCTCCCAATATGGCCGCTTGATACAGAATGCAGCTTGCCAGTCTTTGCGTGCCACGCTCAACGTTCTACTAAACAGACACGCCCCAGCGGCTCTGCCGTCTCAACGCTACCGCTCGCTGTAGTTGGATGTGTGTTGCCGGAGTTCGCTCGGGGCTTTCTTCCGAATCCTAACTCCCGAATCCTTGAATCCTCCTCCCTTCCCTTCCTTTCCTCGAACTTACCTTCGAGCTTCTTCCTGGATTTTTGCCTGCACTCGGGCCACGACGTTCCATGCCTTCGAGCCTGCACATTGTTCTTTCCTGGTTACCGTCCTGGACATCTGAACGTCTCCTAGAGTTGGATTGCTATCCCCATGATGGAACCCGAAGACCAACACACAGGTTTATATAAATCCCGGACCGTGCGAAAGAAATCATCAAAGAAGGTCGCAAGCAGACAGGAAAAACAGGTGAGAAGGGGAGAGGCTTGTGACAGATTGAGACATCTAAAAAACAATACGGATACAGAGATGGAAGCCGAGGTTCAAGACCTCATGCGAGGTATGCAGGAACTAACCACAGAAGTCCAGAACCTTAAGGCAGAGAATGCTGCTTTAAAGCAGTTAGTCTTGTCTCGTGACTCTGCAACTAAGGAAAGTGTGTTATTGGGAGGAGTAGTGGACAAATATGATGGCTCTTCAAAGAACCTTTGTGCCTTCCTTGATTCATGTTCAGTGCATTTCACCTTCAAGCCCTACTACTTTTCCACCCCGAGAGCAAAAGTGGGGTTTATGATCTCACACCTCATTGGTAACGCCTTGACCTGGGCAACCCCCCTAGTCAATTCGGGCGACGCCCTCCTGGATGATTATGATGGGTTTGTGAAAGCTCTAAAAACCATGTTTGATCGTCCAGAGCAGGTTTACAGCGCTCAAGAACGGCTACTTGAATTTCAACAAGGATCCCAGGATATGCTTACCTATGTGACCCGCTTTAAACAACTTGTGAAGGAGGCTGATTGGTCCCAAGAAGCCAGCTTCACCCTCTTTCGAAGAGGCCTGAATGAAGAAATAAAGGACGAGTTAGCCAGGGTAGCTCGCCCAAGCTCCTTCCAGGCCCTCATGGACCTTTCTCTACAAATCGACTTTCGAATCCAGGAAAGAAAGGCGGAGAAAAAGAAGTCTAAGTCAATCCAAAAGGCTGCTACAGACCATCCATCCAGACCAGAGCCCGCAGCCTCTCCAACCTCGGATCCAGAACCCATGCAACTGGAGGCCTTCCGTGGACCCATTACCCCACAAGAAAGGATGTGCTGGATTCACACTGGTCTGTGCATGTACTGCGCATCCGATAAACACCTCGTGAGAGAGTGCCCTGTCTCTCCTCCACGGCGTTCGGGAAACGCCAGCTCCCGATCCTAGATGGGGCACCATTTCGGGAGAAAGGTGTCTGCTCCACATCAATTCCTTCCTTGAACTCTCCTGGGAAAAATAATCTTGTGATTCTACAGGCATTTCGAAGGGTTTGTGTCCTCCGACGTATTCCTCATCTTAGATATCTCCTTCCAGCTCTGCTGGCCTCGGAAAATTTTTTCTCTCTCTAGAGGGCGCTGCGTCATCCTGCCTATAAAGGCCGCGCGCAGCGTCCGTTGCTTAGTTCCGTTTTTCCGCGCTTACTCAGTGCCTCGGAATATCGTTGCTCAGTTCTTGTCAGATTAATACCTAGTTACCTCGAGTTATTCAATCCGTACTCGATGGCTTCCTCGTCGGAACCGACAACTCCTCGATCCGGCTTCAAAAAATGCCGAGATTGTGGGAAAAAGATGTCACTGACTGACCCTCACAGAGTTTGTCTGTGGTGTTTGGGAGCTGAACACCATTGTTCGGAATGCGAGGACTGTATGTCCATGACAGCTAAGGCCCTGAAGGAGCGTAGGGGGAAGCTGGAGAAAGGTAAGACTTTTAAAGCTTCTTCTTCGTCGACGAAGTCGAGACACTCGTCTCCTCGTCACCATTCGCGCTCCAGGTCTCGGAGTGGGTCCCATCACTCCTCGAGATCGAAGCACTCGAAGAGGAGACGTCGAAGATCCCCTTCTCCGTCTTCCTCTTCCTCTGTTTCGCCAAAAAGAATCCCTTGCCCCACGAAACATAGTTCCCGGGCTGAATGGGGGGAATTCCGCAAAAATATGATGAGCGTCTTCGAGAAAGCGGCCTTGACCCCCTCGAAGACTGCCGAGAGCGATGCTCTGGTCGAAAGACCCGAAGGTCAAAAACGCCGCGAGTCGCAGTACCCGGCGAAGGAAACCTCTTGAGCGCGTCTCGAACCCTGGAGTAGGACTATGACCTCCAAACCTTCCTCGAAGGTTCCGTCGACGCCGTCGACGAGGGTTCCGTCGACGCCGAGGTCGGTGTCTTCGACGCCGTTGTCGAAGGGACCTTCGACACACGGGTCTGTCGACTCGACGCCAGCTTCGACACCGGCGTCGACGCCAAGAAAAGTCACGGTTACGACACACCCAGTGACTATCCCCAGGTCCTCGACGTCGATGGCTTCGAGATTGTCGAGTAGAATTCCAATTCTGTCGAGGTCTTCGAGGCCTCCGCCTTTGTTTTCGACGCCACGTTCGAAGCCTTCGACGTCGGCGTCAACGACATCGACGTTTTCGAGGCCGATAATGACAAGTTCGACACCCTCTGCCTTGGAAATGGGATTTACTCCCTTTATGAGTTCAGAACAATTGAGAACTATGTCCTCAATCTTGGAAGAGGGTGAATTGTCTGAACAGGAAGACACATTTGAGTTGCAGGGACCTGTAACCCCAATTAGAGAGGAATTTTCCTCTGAAGAACGCAGGTTAAAGGATCTTCATGATTCCTTACATGAGGCAAGTGGATTAGACACTTCCCCTGAGGTGGAGTTTGCTAGGCCAGACCCGGGGGAGCATGCTGAAACCCCCTATAGCGCCTTAATGGCCAGGATCACAGAGTTCATGGGGTGGTCTGCATCTTCACAATCTTTCCAACAAGATGACCTCACGGATATTCTTGACAAAGGCCCACAGGAGGATCCTGTGGTGCCTTTTCATAAAGCTCTTCAGAGGAAGATCATGACAAACTGGGAAACCCCAGATGTCGTACCAGCAGTAAATAAAAAACTGTCTACAAAGTACAGGGTATCTTCTACAGACCCGGAGTTTTTGTCTAAACACCCATCCCCAGAAAGTCTGGTGGTACAGGCAGCATCCTCTACCGATGTCAAGACGGCTTATCCTACCGTCCCACAGGACAGGGACGATAAAAAATATGATGCTATGGCAAAGAAAGTCTTTTCAGCATGTAGCATGGCGTTAATATCTGTGAATGTTACTTGCACCCTTGCTAGGTTCAGCCATACACTTTGGGAGTGTGCTTCTACAGCGGCTGACTGCATCCCGGAGGGAGAAGAAAGTGATGCGTTCCTGAATATTATACAGGACGGTAAAGACGCTATGTGCGAATCCCTCCAGACGGGCATTGATTCGGCTGACAGTATCAGCAGAGCAATGGCGGCAAGTACATCAACCAGGAGATTCGCTTGGTTGAGAAAGTCTGGTTTTGCCCCAGATGTGCAAGCCAGACTCTTGAACATGCCATTCGATGGCTCTTCTTTGTTCCGGAAAAAGGCGGATGACAGTTTAGAGAAACTGCAAACTTCAAAAGCAGCAGCTAAATCCCTAGGAGCTGCAATCCGTCAGACTCCTTTTCGTCCCACAGGAATCTCTGCGAGGGGCAAGTCCTTTCGCTTCTACTCCGCATTCGGAAGAGGTAGAGGACGACCGGTTCAAAGGGGACAAAGAAGAACTACCCGAGGTGGACGGGGTAGATATTCAAAAGCCGCAGCAACAGCAGGTGCCTCTTTACCATCGGCATCTGCATCAGCCGCCCCAAAACCACTCTGAGGACTTCCCTCACAGGACACCTGTAGGAGGCAGGTTGACTCAACATCTGGCGGTATGGCAGGCTATCACGTCAGATGCTTGGGCATTGGAAACAGTTGCCCAAGGTTACTGCCTGCCTTTCCTACGTATACCTCAGAGTCATCCACCGGGGATGAGCTCTCAGAAAGCTCCAGATCCGCTCCTCTTGCAGGAAATTTTGGACCTGCTAGAGAAAGGTGCTATAGAACCGGTACCTGTAGCGGAGAGGAACAAGGGCTGGTACTCCCCTTACTTTCTCATTCCAAAGAAAGACGGAGGACTGAGACCCATCTTGGACTTGCGAGAGTTGAACAAATTCCTCAGAAAAGACAAATTCAAGATGGTCACTCTTTCTCAGATCCTCCAGGCCCTTCAGTTCCAGGACTGGTTGGTATCTCTGGACCTTCAGGACGCTTATTTCCATGTGCCTATCCATCTCAAACACAGGAAATACCTGAGGTTCGCAATTGGCAACTCTCACTATCAATTTTGAGTGCTGCCATTTGGGCTGACCTCCGCCCCGAGGGTCTTCACCAAGTTAATGTCGGTAGTGGCTGCAAGTCTAAGGAGGGAAGGGATTCACGTCTACCCCTACCTGGACGATTGGTTGATCAGGGCTGTTTCTTCCGAACAAGCTCAGATCCAGCTAAATCACGTGTGCCACTTCCTTCACAGACTGGGCTTCTCCCTCAATTTAAAGAAGTCACAAATGATACCATCGCAGAGACTCCAGTTCATAGGAGCGATCCTGGACACTTCCCTGGGAAAAGCCTCGCCACCAGAGGTGAGGGCTCAAGATATTCTACAGATGGTCACCAAGTTCCAACATGCCCAACGTCTCCCAGCCTTCGACTTTTTGAGGTTGCTAGGCCTCATGGCTTCCTGCATTTTCCTAGTGCCAGAGGCTCGCTTGAGAATGAGATCCCTCCAGTGGGCACTGAGGACTCAGTGGTCACAATTCTCAGGGAGAATGACAGATCTTCTTCAAGTTCCCGACAGAGTAGCTCGAGACCTTCAGTGGTGGGCCTGTCAGGAGAACATTCTGAAAGGAGAACAGTTTTAGCAACCCTGGCCGGAGATAACAGTAGTCACGGATGCCTCACTCACGGGGTGGGGAGCCCACGCCAACGACTTGACCATCAGCGGTCGTTGGTCTCCATCGGAGTCCAGACTACATATCAACCTGTTAGAGCTGAGAGCCATCAGACTTGCGCTGAAGGCGTTCCTGCCAGCTGTACAAGGGAAGAACGTCCTGATAATGACGGACAACACGATGGCCATGCATTACCTCAACAAAAGAGGAGGCGTAGGATCACTACCCCTGTGCAGAGAGGCGATGCAGCTCTGGTTTTGGGCAATCCAAGAAGGAATCTCTCTATCGGCAGTTCACCTAGCCGGAGAGAAGAACTTGACAGCGGACTCTCTGAGCAGGCAGGGCACAGTCTCCCACGAGTGGGAACTAGCTCAGGAAGTCCTTCAAGAGATCTTCGCCCTTTGGGGAACCCCTCAGGTAGATCTGTTCGCCACCAGTCTAAACAGGAAATGCGACCTGTTCTGCTCAAGGGAATTTCCCCCGAGAGGAGCTCTGGGAGACGCGTTCATAGTGGACTGGGAGTTTCCGCTTCTGTACGCGTTCCCATCGGTCCCTGTCATTCCTCAAATGATCAGGAGGTTGAGAAGATTCCGGAGAACCATGATCCTAATTGCCCCGGATTGGGCCAGTTGAACGTGGTACCCGGACCTTCTAGACTTGTCCATCTGCCCTCCAATTCGACTTCCACTCAGAGAGAACCTACTCTCACAGAAGGGAGGTCAGGTTCTCCATCCAGACATCAAAACCCTCAACCTTCACGCTTGGCTTCTGAAAGGCTGAGGTACAAGGATTGGGACCTCCCTGATGATGTTATGGAGGTGTTGCTTTCGGCAAGGAGGCCAGCAACAAAGTCTTTATACCGCTGCCGTTGGAACAGATTTTGCAGCTGGTGTAGAGAACAGAATATCGACCCTTTTTCATGTGGTACACCAATGGTTTTGTCCTTCCTACTATATTTGGCAAATTCAGGCCTTCAAGTTGGCACCATTAAGGGCTATCTCGCAGCGCTATCCATCTTTAAGCGTACTGCGGAAGAACCATCCTATTTCAAATTACCCTTGGTAATACAGTTTCTAAAGGGGTTAACCAATGTTTATCCCCCAAGACCATTCCAAGTTCCCCTATGGGATTTAAACTTAGTACTAACTTTCCTGATGGGCACACCTTTCAAACCTCTCCATTCTTGTTCGTTAAGATTCCTTACCCTTAAAACTGTTTTATTAATAGCACTTACATCTCTAGAAGGGTGAGCGAATTACAAGCTCTTTCTTGTAAACCCCCTCACACAATATTTCACAAAGACAAAGTTATCCTGCAAGTGAAGCCTAATTTCCTCCCAAAGGTGGTTTCTGAATTCCATATCACTCAGAAGATTACCCTACCATCTTTCTATCATCCTCCTCACCCGGGGAAAGAGGAAGAGAGGTTACACAGGCTAGACCCTAGGAGGGCTTTAAGTTTTTACATCAGTAGACTAGCCAGGATAAGACAGGCAGACCAGCTGTTTGTAGGTTACGCAGGTCACAAGCTGGGGTTACCAATAACTAAGCAGACCATTTCCAGATGGATCATTCTAGCCATTCTGGAATGTTATAAACTGGCAGGGAAAGAGCCCCCTCAAAACCTTAGGGCTCATTCGACCAGAGGTATTGCAGCTTCTTCGGCCCTCAAAAGAGGCGTGCCGGTTAAAGACATCTGTGCGGCCGCTACATGGTCGTCTGTCCATACCTTTACACGTTTTTACAATTTGGATTCCTCCTCCAGTCAAGAGACTAGGTTTGGAAGGGCTGTACTGCATTCTATTCATCAATAGAAGACAGCGTGAAGTCAGTACTCCCTCCTCCAATAATAGAATACTGCTATGGGAGCCTATCTAAGATGAGGAATACGTCAGAGGACACAATCCCTTCGAAGAACAAGTTACTTCTTACCTTGTAACGTTCTTTCGACGGGATGTTCCTCTGACGTATTCCTCATCGACCCTCCCATCCATCCCCGCAGTTCTACTTCCCTTGTTTTTGCAGCTTACACTCCTTCAGGGTGATTAGTTTAGTCCAGAAAGTATTATTGTGGGCTACAAAACGGAACTGAGCAACAGACGCTGCGCGCGGCCTTTATAGGCAGGATGACGTCGACGTCGATACGGCAGCTGTCGAGGGACATCGACTCGGAGGACGTCGACGCGCAGCGCCCTCTAGAGAGAGAAAATTTTTTCCGAGGCCAGCAGAGCTGGAAGGAGATATCTAAGATGAGGAATATGTCGGAGGAACATCCCGTCGAAAGAACGTTACAAGGTAAGAAGTAACTTGTTCTTCTATCGCCTTCCAAGAATGAAACTTACCCCATACTGGCATTAGTGGATTGCGGAGCCATCGGCATATTCATAGATCATGATTGGGTCAACATTCCACATGAAACACGAGAGACTATGCATCCTGTAGAAGCTATTGATGGGAGATCACTGTCTTCAGGACCCATTACCCTTCAAACCAAAGAGATTCTTCTTTCTATAAATCACCACCAAGAGAGGATTAAATTTCATATCATAAGATCTGCCCACTATCCAATGGTTCTAGGCATGCCCTGGTTACAGAAGCATAACCCCTACATCAGTTGGGCATCAGGATCTTTGTTTCTTGGTTCAGAACTGTCATGATCACTGCTTCCAAGGAGCCAGCACCAGCCCAACGTCCTTGGAAGCAGGCCCCCAACCCTAATCCTAAGCACCAGCCGGTCCCCACTGGGACCTTTTGGACCTTGTCCTGGCGCCGGTGGCACCAGGCTCATCAAAACCATTGGTCCCGGCACTGGAAGCCCCGGGCTCATAATAGATGTGAAGATGCTTGGGTGGACTTACCTGCAGCAGACCATGCTGCTTACTCACCAGCCACTTAGAAGCCATCCGAGAACAGGAACTACTTTCTTACCTGGGTGGGGCAGCTCCACTCCCTGGATACAGCACTGGAACTCTTCTGGAAACTGGAACTCTTTTCTTACCTAGGCGGGGCCGTGGAAGAAGACGCCTCATCACTCCAAGGCTATTTAAACCACACCCGATAGAGGAAGCGTGCTTCGCGTTATTCTGCATCTGCAGCAGAACGCTCACCGAGTCTGCTCCGGCCTTTCTTCTTCCGATCCTGGACCTGCAAGAATCCTACTTACCATTTCAGTATCCAGACATCATCAGCACCTGTAAAGAACAGAAACAACAGGTTAGCAAGGCGAACTTTACACGCAGTGCTTACTTACCTGATCCATCGGCTGCGGCCGTTTCTTCACGCCGCATCTCCACCTGCAAGAACAAAAGCATTGCCATACTTACCGGCACGCTGTGAATTCCGGATTTCTTCGTTCTGCATCGCCGCCTGTGAAGACAAAGTATCGTTAACAACTTACTGGCATTCCGCGGACTCCGGCCCTGCAACCCAACATCTGAAAGGCAAAAGAAAAGACATTAAGCAGGTATTTACTTACGTCCATCACGCTCGTCGCAATAAAACGCCTGCGAATTCTCCGGCGTCTCTTTAACACGAACTAAGCTGCAAGGAAAGAGACAGTTAGAGCGCTTGCCATACTTACGAACTTCCAAGCGCTTCATTTCATCTTTCATCTCAAGAGCCCTGCAATACATAAGGGAAAGGCATTATACAGAGTCTGCATATAAACGTGCCACGCATGTAAAGACTATAAAGACAAAGGTGTCCAGAAACTCACTGCTTGTGCAGATAACGACGGTAACCATCCTCTGAATTCAAGAGGCCTGTGTTTCACCAGTGAAGGAACTGGCAACGGCACCCTGCACCAGACGCAGATGGAGAGCCCAGCATTCACCTATATAAGGTGAGCACGTTGACCTGGGGGCTCTACGAAAAAGCTAGAGAGAGAGAGAGAGAGAGAGGGACATTCAACAACCCAGACCATTAACCCCCATATTCTTTCACCTGCAGAAACCTCACTCTTCGAGTTCGACACACAGTGCGAAGAGGTTCGACCCCAGAAGCCAATCGAATCCTGCACATCACTTTTCGAGTCACAGACAGCTTCCTGCCAAGACCCGCGCCTCCGTGGGAATCAGGTGAGCGTTACAGAACGCGAAGCCCACCACAAAACTCCTACCCAGGCGCAATGGAAACCTCAGACACTGATCACCTAGCCCAGTTGCTCGGGGAATTAAGAGCAGAAGTACATGCAGCTCGTCAGGAAACGAACTCTCTAAGAAGAGAATTGATACTTTCCAAGGAGCGAACAGAGGACCTTGCTAGGCAGTTGTTACAAACGCAGGCAGGACAGACACCTTTGCCTGTTCCAGGAGGAAGTTATCCTTCTGCATCATCTTTAAATCCAGTGCAAATCAACCTGCCCGGTAATGTTCCCTTGGTTCCGCCCGAACGCTTTTCTGGTGATCCAAAGAAATTTGCAGTGTTCATCAATCAGTGCCGCCTACACTTCTTATGTCGACCAGCTGCATTCCCAACAGACCAGACCAAGGTGGCTTTCGTGCTTTCTTACCTCAGTGGCAGCGCTGCAGATTGGTCGATCCCTTTAGTCACCCAGGATGATCCGGTTTTACATGATTTTCAAGCCTTCCAGTCCAGCATGGAGAAACTGTTCGCAAGACATGCACAAGGGCAGGCCTTGGACAATGAGCTTCTCTCATTACGACAGGGTAATCAAGACCTCTTGACTTATATAGCCTCCTTCAATAGACTCATAGTGGAAACACAATGGCCCGAGGACAAGAGAATAACGCTTTTCTACAGAGGCCTGCGTGGAGAGCTCAAAGATGTGTTAGCGCAAGTTGTGAATCCTCCACAAGAATGTTCTGACTATATTGACTTAGTTGTCCAATTGGACCATAGACTACAGAACAGGAAGGCAGATCGTTCCAGATTTGATACCCGAGTGTTTTCTAAACCATAGACCTCGAATAAGGGAGCTGACACTGTGGAACCCATGCAAATAGGGGGCATGAAAGGACCTTTAACCCAGAAGGAGCGGGAAAGAAGAAGGCAGCTGCAATTATGCCTCTATTGCGGAAACTCAGGACACTTTCTTCGGGACTGTCCAGTGAAACCAGCTAAGAAGACTGTAGGAGCCGCGGATACCTGTACCACAAATTCTGAGCAGGGAAACGACCTCGCCCGACAAGAGTAGAGGTCCTCTTGCCGAGCGTTAAGATCTGTCCCGTGACCTCGCATTTCGTGATACCCATGGTCCTCATCAGTCCTGAACGTCCGGATCGTTTGCATGCAATTGAAGCTTACATTGACAGCGGAGCAATCGGTAACTATGTGGACCGTGAAATGGTATCAAGGATGAATCTACCCCTTGTCCCTAAGGCAGTGAAAGACGTCATCACTACTGTGGATGGCACGGAGATAGCCTCCGGACCAGTTACGCATGCCACCCAAGAAGTGACGCTAGTGAGTCAAGATGGACACCGGGAGAGAATCGTGTTCGATGTAATCAAGGCCCCTCAGTTCCAGATCATTCTGGGAATCCCTTGGTTAGAGAAGCACAATCCTCAGATCGATTGGCGAGCAAAGACGGTTCAGTTTCCAGAGTGTTTTACCACTTGTTATCCTCGGCCTGATGTTTCACTGGCGGCAATCTCTTCTGAGGAGGTGCCCAAATTACCTCCCGAATACCAGGAATTCCAAGACGTCTTCCGGAAGGATCAAGCCAACACCCTGCCTCCTCATAGGTCTTACGACTGTCAAATAGACCTGATACCTGGAACAACTCCTCCTTGCAGCAGGATTTATGCCCTCACCGAGCCAGAGAACCTTCACCTCAGACAATACCTAGACCAATACCTAGCTAACGGGTTTATCCGTCCTTCAAAATCTCCAGCTTCATCGGCTTTGTTCTTCGTTCCGAAAAAGGAAGGAGACCTTAGGACTTGCATAGATTACCGCGCCCTGAATCAGATCACCGTTAAAAACAGATACCCGTTACCTTTGATCCCTGAACTCCTGGATCAAGTCAAAGATGCATGTATATACACAAAGTTGGATCTCAGAGGAGCCTACCACTTGGTACGGATAAAAGAGGGCGATGAATGGAAAACGGCCTTCCGCACCAAGTACGGGCTATTCGAGTATCAAGTGATGCCCTTTGGACTGTGTAATGCTCCTGCGGCTTTCCAGTATTTTATGAACGATGTCCTTAGAGAACTCATAGACGTGTGTGTTGTTGTCTACATTGATGACATCCTCGTCTATTCATCATCGGAAGAGGAACATCAGAGACACGTTAAAAAGGTTCTCGAGAGATGGCATCAACATAATCTTTTTGCTAAGCTTGAGAAATGCGTTTTCAACGTAACGGAAGTCGAGTTCCTGGGATTCATATTGTCACCTAACGGAGTCCATATGGATTCAAAGAAAGTTGATGCAATCATCAAGTGGCCATCACCAACCTCTGTAAAAGGAGTTCAAAGCATGTTAGGGTTCGCTAACTTTTACCGCAGATTCATTCCTGAATTTTCTCGAATAGACTAGCCCATCACCGCTCTGTTGAAGAAGAACAAACGTTTTGAGTGGTCTTCTGAAGCAGAACAAGCTTTTCAGGACTTAAAAGCTAAATTCATTTCTGCACCTGTTTTAAAACATCCTCGCCCAGAACTCCCCTACATCGTGGAAACGGATGCTTCTAGTCTTGCTATGGGGGCAGTTTTATCACAAAGGGATCCGGTCACACACCAACTACATCCTGTTGCCTTTTGGTCCCGCAAGTTTTCGCCTCCCGAGATCAACTATTCAATTACAGACAAGGAACTTTTGGCCATCAGATCGGCCTTTAAAGCCTGGCGGCATTATCTTCTAGGAGCCAGACACACAGTCACCGTAATGACTGATCACCGCAATTTACAATATCTAAAGACAGCCAAAGCTCAGTCTTCCAGACAGCTTCGCTGGGCTCTGTTTCTAGCAGAATTTGACTTTATAATTACTTATCGACCAGGCAGTAAGAATGGAAAAGCAGATGCTCTCTCCCGGGTGGGAGTAGATGAACATTTGACCAATCCAGAACCAATACCCATAATCCCAGAACAAAGAATTTTGGGTTTGGTCAGCGCTCAATCTTTTGAAGGCATCAAGACCATGGTTAAATCACTCCTAACTCAGGGCGATGTGCAAGATTGGCAATTAAAGGGGAAAGAATTCTCAGTGGATCAAAACCTACCATATTTCCGAGGACGATTGCATTTACCCTGTGAGAAAATACAAAAACAAGTAATCTCCTGTTATCACGACTCTCTAATGGAGGGTCACCCTGGCATTACCAAAACAATGGAAAAGATTAAAAGACATTTCTGGTGGCCGTCATGGAAAAAGGATATTAGAGACTTTGTAATCTCCTGTGGTGTGTGTGCCCAGAATAAAAGTCAGAAGGAGAAACCAGCCGGCCTATTACAGCCACTAGAGATCCCTCCCTGTCCATGGCATACCCTGTCCATGGATTTCATCACGGACTTACCTCCATGCTCGGGGTATACTACCATTTTAGTAGTCGTGGATCTATTCTCCAAGATGGCTCACTTCATTCCCCTGAAGGGTCTGCCATCCGCCTCAGTATTGGCCCGAGAATTCTTAGAAAACATCGTTCGGCTACACGGTTTTCCCTCGGTTTTAGTCTCCGATAGGGTAAGTCAATTCATCTCTCACTTCTGGCGCAGTTGCTGTCGTCTAGCCCAAATTGATGTAAGACTTTCAACTAGTCACCATCCCCAAACTGACGGACAAACCGAAAGGACAAATCAAACTCTAGAGCAATATCTACGTTGCATGCTCCAACAAACTGAAAACCCCTGGAAGGATATTCTTTGGATCGCTGAATACGCTTACAATAATTCGATTCATTCTGGAACAGGGAAGACTCCATTCTTCCTACTATACGGACACCATCCTAGAACCTCTAACCTGGATCCTCCCCAAGAATTCGAAGCACCTGCTGTGGATCACTTGCACTCGGAGATCACCCGTGCTTTTAAGGAAGCCTCGGCCCATCTGCAAAGAGCTAAAGCTCAATTCAAAAGAGGAGCAGATCGCCACCGTAAAGAGGCTCCTCACTACGCTGTAGGAGATCAGGTCTGGCTATCCACTAAGCACCTGCCTCTAAAGGGACCCCGCACCTTCATCCCGAGATACCTTGGACCCTATCTCATATCTGCCGTAATTAATCCGGTGGCTGTCAAATTGGAGTTACCTACGCATATGAAAATACACCCAGTATTCCATGTCTCCTTATTAAAACCAGTAGAACCAGAAACCCGATTGACTGAATTCCCAGAACCGGTTTTAGTAGAAGGAGAACTTGAATTCGAAGTTAAGAACATCCTAGACTCCAAGATCTCCAAATCTAAGTTATATTATCTGGTTGATTGGAAAGGTTACGGCCCCCAGGAAAGGTCTTGGGAACCTTCAGAATATGTCCACGCACCTCGTCTGGTCAAGAAATTCCATCTGAATCACCCCGGCAAGCCAAAACCCCCGGAGAAGAAACGCTTAGGAGGGGCCTTGAGGGGGGGTACTGTCATGATCACTGCTTCCAAGGAGCCAGGACCAGCCCAACGTCCTTGGAAGCAGGCCCCTAACCCTAATCCTAAGCACCAGCCGGTCCCCACTGGGACCTTTTGGACCTTGTCCTGGCGCCGGTGGCACCAGGCTCATCAAAACCATTGGTCCCGGCACTGGAAGCGCCGGGCTCATAATAGGTGTGAAGATGCTTGGGTGGATTTACCTGCAGCAGACCATGCTGCTTACTCACCAGCCACTTAGAAGCCATCCGAGAACAGGAACTACTTTCTTACCTGGGTGGGGCAGCTCCACTCCCTGGATACAGCACTGGAACTCTTCTGGAAACTGGAACTCTTTTCTTACCTAGGCGGGGCCGTGGAAGAAGACGCCTCATCACTCCAAGGCTATTTAAACCACACCCGATAGAGGAAGCGTGCTTCGCGTTATTCTGCATCTGCAGCAGAACGCTCACCGAGTCTGCTCCGGCCTTTCTTCTTCCGATCCTGGACCTGCAAGAATCCTACTTACCATTTCAGTATCCAGACATCATCAGCACCTGTAAAGAACAGAAACCACAGGTTAGCAAGGCGAACTTTACACGCAGTGCTTACTTACCTGATCCATCGGCTGCGGCCGTTTCTTCACGCCGCATCTCCACCTGCAAGAACAAAAGCATTGCCATACTTACCGGCACGCTGTGAATTCCGGATTTCTTCGTTCTGCATCGCCGCCTGTGAAGACAAAGTATCGTTAACAACTTACTGGCATTCCGCGGACTCCGGCCCTGCAACCCAACATCTGAAAGGCAAAAGAAAAGACATTAAGCAGGTATTTACTTACGTCCATCACGCTTGTCGCAATAAAACGCCTGCGAATTCTCCGGCGTCTCTTTAACACGAACTAAGCTGCAAGGAAAGAGACAGTTAGAGCGCTTGCCATACTTACGAACTTCCAAGCGCTTCATTTCATCTTTCATCTCAAGAGCCCTGCAATACATAAGGGAAAGGCATTATACAGAGTCTGCATATAAACGTGCCACGCATGTAAAGACTATAAAGACAAAGGTGTCCAGAAACTCACCGCTCGTGCAGATAACGACGGTAACCATCCTCTAAATTCAAGAGGCCTGTGTTTCACCAGTTAAGGAACTGGCAACGGCACCCTGCACCAGACGCAGATGGAGAGCCCAGCATTCACCTATATAAGGTGAGCACGTTGACCTGGGGGCTCTACGAAAAAGCTAGAGAGAGAGAGAGAGAGAGAGAGACATTCAACAACCCAGACCATTAACCCCCATATTCTTTCACCTGCAGAAACCTCACTCTTCGAGTTCGACACACAGTGCGAAGAGTTTCGACCCCAGAAGCCAATCGAATCCTGCACATCACTTTTCGAGTCACAGACAGCTTCCTTACAAGACCCGCGCCTCCGTGGGAATCAGGTGAGCGTTACAAGAACATTGTATGTCCCACTGTTTGTTCCTAGACACCTTACCAAGGTCCTCTGAAGACTCTAAAAAAACTCAGCAAATTCCAGTCACCGTCTCTAACATCATCCGGATTCCCGGGGCCTACCAGGCTTACACAGATGTATTGTCAACAGCCATTGTTCAAGCTCTACCACCCCACAGACCTGAGGATTGTGCCATCGACACTGAACCTTCAGCCGTAATTCCTTATCGAAAGAATGTTTATTTTGTAAGAACCTGAAAAAAAGACCCTCCGGGAATACCTGGATACCAACTTGGAAAATGGAACTATTCGACCATCCAAGTCCCCGGTGTTAGGGAGAATTCTCTTATAAGGCTAATTTCCCAAACCTAGTGAGTCCCCCAGCAGCTTTGCAGGATTTTTGGGGTTTGTTTTTTTCTCCTGCTAAGATTGAGACTCTTTTACTCCCCCTCTTAGGCATGATTTGAGGTATGTCTCTGACTATTTGTGTTCTTGTGGGCTATGGGGTCCTTTACTCCATAGGGTATCATCTATTTTTTGTGTATGTGTTCCACTGCACCCTCTGCGCAGTAACACAGGGGTGTCATAGTGACCCCCAAACATAGACTCCATACCCTGGGACTGACTACTGTCTCCCAGGGCATGTAAAGTCACCATTGACTTTACTAGTCCTAAATTGTGAACAAAACAGTACAAACCAACATATTATGGAAGTACTGGAAGGGGTTAATTATATTGCCCCTGGGTCTGTTTTCAAGGGGGCACTGTCCAGTCCCCCCTTGTCGGGTTTCTGGCTGGTGGCAGTGGTTACCACGCAAAATATTCCACCGGAATATTTCCTATGGGATTTTCCCATTGATTTTAAACGCACCACGTTTTGGTGCAATGTTAAAGATACCGCCGGTTTATTTATTTAATATTAAATCCACGGTTGGGTCGTTTTGCCAGAACTCTTTTCTAAAATGGCGTTTGTGTCTGTCTCTGTAACTCTGACCAAGGTTGAGCCCTTTGTTCCACTTTTTGGCGGGCTTCTCCACAGAAGCCCTCCAAATGGTGCCACTCTGTCTGGGTTCCACAGGATGTGTGGGAAGGGGAATTGGCACCCTGGACTGCGTTGCCTTAGCAACTCAAGTCGCACTCTATTCTGATTGGCCCAGTGGTGAGCTGCCCGGCTCACCACTTAGCATGTTTGAGTGACAGCTAGGCTGTTGAATGGGTGCTTTTCTGCATAAAAGCGGGGCTTTTGGGACTGGAACTTCAGAAGTCGCCACAGGACCTTAGAATCCGGAGAGGGAAGAAGCTGAGCCATCTGCAACGACGACACCACCGGTGGAGCCCTGCTGCAACGACCTCACCACTTTCCCAACAACAAGAGGAGATCTTCTGCTGGAAGAGTCTTCTCCCTCTGAGCTGGTGGGATCAACCAGTTCGCCACTTTGCCTTCCAAAGACGTCTCTTGGTCGAATCGCCCGTGCCAAGCACCCCGGCGACCGGATATCCAAGCTTCACCAGTTTGACCGCGAATAAAAGGAACGCACCTTTTACCGACGAACTCCGCGGCTGGTCTCTGCCCTGGGCAGTGCAACGACTACAAGTTTCCTCCTCGACGAGATCTTCTCTTCCCCTGGTCGAAACCACGACTTGCATCCACTGCCAGGAACAACTGCCGCCGCTGGAGCTTCCTCTCTCTTTAAGGTACAGTGTTCCACCTGGCCTCCCTTTCTTCGGATTGCTAAAGGTGACCCTTATATCCTTGGCTTTCCAACTGGGTTGGCTCCAGACCTTCTAACTTTACTTTTCGAAACACCCCAACCTCTTTTGAACACTCTGCAAAGACTTTTAGTGCATTTTAAACCATGTGATCCTGGGCACATTTCGCTTTGCTCCATTTAAAGTGGGCCTGGCCTGTGAACTCTGGCTCTACAGTGTATACTGCCTTCACTGACTTGCTTTGGACTTAGAAAAGTGTTGGGAATTGTTTTATTTGTATGCTCTGCCTTTTTCTCTCCCTTTAGCTGAACTATTGGAGTGCCATCTAGGTTACCCACTCACATCTGTTTTAACAAATAGTGATGTTTTAACTCTGACTTGTCTAATAGTTATCAAGGGAAGTGTATATACTTTATCTGACTGTGTTTTAACTTGCTTTTGATTTAGAGTGCTAGTGTATTACCTAAAGTGTGTTTTAAATAAATAATTATATACTTTTGATACAAAGGTCTGGTCAGTTTTTGCTTGTTCCACTGTGTTTTTGGACCTATTGTGTATACTCTATATACTGCCTTACTCTTCTTGAGAGAAGTCTGACTGCTCAGCCACAGCTACCAGGTAAATCTGGGTGGTGGGGACTGCTACCAATTGGGTTTACTGCTTACTCCTGTTGTCTTAATCTTTTTGCAGTGGTCCCCAAGGGAACTGCACAGGATTCTGCCTAACACCCGGCGGGCGCTTCCCTTTTCTTCGTTCCCAAGAAGGAGTCCAAGGAGCGTAGGCCATGTCTGGATTACCGGGGCCTTAACCAATGCACTCTCAAGGCCCGTTACCCATTGCCTCTCATCTCGGACATCCTGGAAGCAGTCAGAGGTGCAGTCACCTTCACAAAACTAGATCTCAGGGGTGCCTACCATCTTATTCGTATAAAAGAAGGTGACAAATGGAAAACAGCCTTTAGATCACCCTTCGGCCATTTTGAATACTTGGTCATGCCCTTTGGACTTGCTAATGCCCCAGCAATCTTCCAACGTTTTATCGATCGGGTGTTTTCTGATATGCTGTTCCTCTTCGTCATTGTATATCTAGACGACATACTGATCTACTCCAAGGACCATTTGAAACACAAAGAACACGTAAGGGCAGTCTTACAACGTCTACATGAACATAAGCTCCTGGCCAATCCCGAGAAGTGTCTTTTCCATATATCTACTGTTCACTATCTTGGATTCATTCTTAGCCCAAAGGGGATTGGAATGGTCTCTTCCAAGGTTGACTCCATTCTGTCTTGCCCTGCTCCAACCAGCACTACCAGCAAGACCCTGGGAAATCATTGCCACAGATTTTATCCTGGAACTACCTTCCTCCAGGGGCTACACAACTATAATGGTTACCATTGATTTGTTCACACACATGGCTTATTTTACTCCTCTACAAAAACTACCATCCTTGTCTGAACTTGCTGGGATTTTCCTAGAACACATATTACGGCTTCATGGGCTACCATCCAAAATCATTTCTGACCGAGGACCCCAGTACATATCCCAGTTCTGGAAACAGCTATGTCGTATACTGGGAATCCAACGTGCCTTATCTTCGGGTTATCATCCAGAGACCAATGGAGCTACCGAACGAGTAAACCAAACCCTGGAACAATATCTTTGTTGCTTCGCCACCAAAGTCCAGGATGATTGGTCACTCTTAATACCTGTGGCCGAATTTGCATACAACAATTCAGATCATTCTGCTATCAAGACCAGTCCCTTCTTCTGTAGTCAAGGATTTCATCCTTCAGTCCTACCGTTCATTCTTCCACATCCTACCCCAATTCCTGTGGTTGATTCCTGGATTGAAACACTAATCAATGTTCACAAAGAAGCAATGGAACACCTAGGAAAGGCCCAAAGAGACGTTAAACATTATGCTGACTCCAAAAGAAGGCCTGGGCCTTCCTATTCAATAGGCTATAAGGTCTGGTTATCCTCAAAACTCCTTCCTCGTCACCTACGACCAAACAAATTGGCTCCCAGGTATTACGTGCCCTTTTCTATAAAAGAAATCGTCAATCCAGTGGCCTTTCGACTCTGACTACCAGAGTCATGGAAAAGGATTCATCCAGTCTTCCACACTTCTCTATTAAAACCATATGTTCAGCCCACTCGAACTGCTCCAAGATCTACCCCAGTGATTGTCAATGACCAACTCGAATACGAGGTCTCCAGAATTTGTGACTCCAGGTACCGACGTAGTCAACTACAGTATTTGGTTGAGTGGAAAGGGTATCCTCCCAGTGAGCGCACCTGGGAACCTGTGTCAAACATGAATGCCCCCAGGCTGATTCGAAGGTACCATCTCATCCATACAGGCAAACCCAGAGGAGCTGGGCTTCAGAGGAGGAATACTGTCATGAACGGTCGCCTGCGTCCACTCTGGACTTCGTGGTCCCTGGCACATAGAGGCTTGAATGCCGTGATCCTCCCAACATGGCCGCTTGATACGGAACGCAGCTTGCCAATCTTTGCGCGCCACGCTCAACGTTCTACTAAACAGACACACCCCCGTGGCGCTGCGTGTCTCAATGCTACCGCTCGCTGTAGTTGGACATGTGTTGCCGGAGTTCGCTCAGGGCTTTCTTCTGAATCCTAACTCCCAATTCCTTGAATCCTCCTCCCTTCCTTTCCTCGAACTTACCTCCTTCCTGGATTTTCTCCGGCACTCGGGCCACAGCGTTCCGTGCCTCCGAGCCTGGACATTGTTCTTTCCTGGTTACCGTCCTGGACATCTGAACGTCTCCTAGAGTTGGATTGCTCTCCTCAGGCTGAAACCGAAGACCAACACACGGGTTTATATGAATCCCAGACCAGGCAAAAGAAATCATCAAAGAAGGTCGCAAGCAAACGGGAAAACAGGTGAGAAGTGGAGAAGCTTGTGACAAGTTGCTCAGACCCCTCCACTTCTTCCTGTACCACCAACGCCTCCCCCCAGTATAGGTGCTGTCATTGAGTAAGCATTTAGGAATGCACTAATGAGCCAATTGGATGTTGACCCTTTTTTATCTCATTCATGAGGTGGTTTATTGTATTCATTCTTTGTGTATTGATTCTGGTGGATTGTTATAATCATAAGTGTGTTTCGAACTCCCTGCATAGTCATGTTACTTTTTTCAGAGCTTTGGATTAGGAGGTATAGGTGCTGCTATAGAGGAAGGTGACCAGTATCCCTAGAGACTATACTGATAGTATTCCCTTTCCAAAATGGATGACTGGAATTTACAGCTAGCGGTTAGTCCGCTTTCTATCTTTAATCAGACAGAGCTCGGCATTTAGCTATGGCGCGTAGCTGTGGCTCTTCGGATGCTCTGTAGCATTTGTTGCAAATGCATGCGCTTTTCATTCACTCCGTTGAGACTTTGAGACGCCGTGCCTAGAAGGTGAGTGTCTGTAAACGGAATTGTTTCCCTATTAGTATACCTACTAGGGTGACACCAGACCTGACTTGTCGGGTTACTACCAACCTTTTAATTATGTCTCTGTGTATTTCACTGAATTCCACTCTGATTTTCACGCGTAGTCATGTGACTTGTTGTTGAGGGATTCGTATGTGTCTCCTGGATGGAATGTAACAAACTTTGCATCTCCGCAAGGTTGGGGGTGCTGATTGAATACCTGTGGCATTTAAATCTTTGGATGGGGTGAGCTTTTTCTAATCTTGACTTTATCATCCCGTGGGCTGCTTGATGTAGTAAATAGTGGTACAACTAGTTATGTTATTTTATTTGGGACGCTACGCGCCTAATTTGGCGTTTCTTTATTACTTCTTTTGCAGGAAAAATATTTTGTTTGAAGAACATTGTTTACCAATAGTTTTGAATACTACGGGGGTTCCTTGGCCAGGGTTGCCTCATTGTCTTTAAGAGGATTATTGGGGATTTTACCAGCTGTGTACCCTTGTGTTCCTTGATACCCCAATTTCAAATGATAATTTTGACAGTGAAGTGTCCAATGACCTATGTTGTGTTTTGTTTTTTTGCCTTTTGTATTACTCATAGGACTTTGTTCTTGGCTACATTTCCTTCCTTATTTTATCTACCATACTTCGCTTATGGTGCTCAGGTAAGCCCTTTTTATCTTGATTTGGCTAACTCTGCATGTATTGCTAACACATGCATGATTTTTTGCCTGATCTCTAATTAATTGCGCGGTCACATCCAGCTGGCTTTTAGTGGTGGATGGTTGATTTTGAATTTGGTAAATGCTTCACATTTGTAACATCTCCTAAATAGGTATGTTTTCGTTTTGGCTTTAAGATAATTGAATGTTAACTTAATTAAGGTGATACACAAGATTGATATGTTTGTGTTTGTTATGTCTTTTCCAGTCTGAACTGCTCTTGAAGAAGGGGTGTATACCCCGAAACGCGTCAGCTCCCTTCGGACTGCTAATTACCCTGGAAACATTAATGTTATTAAACTATCCCTATTTTATTTTTAAAACATTATTTTCAAGTTGTGTATCTATTGGTGTTAGTACTTTCTGTAGAAACTGATGAAATTCAGATTACCAAGTATTGGCTGATTTCTCAACATTCTATAGTGTGCATGGGACGGATGGTCTTACCTATGGACCTTTTTGTCTTCCACCAATTCCTCCCCCTCAACAGCCGTTGGACCTGTCTTCGGCACCCCACCTGTGTCCCAGGGCCCAGACTGCCCTAGGTCTGTGAAAAAGGGGGGAGACGATGAGGACGATGACGCCCAGGACGATGTACCCTCCAAATCCATTAAGGCTTTTCATGACGCCTTTAGGGCCTGGCAGAGTTCTTGGGCGTCCCTCTGCCCGATGAAGCCCCCAGGTGTTGGGAGAGCTAGCAGAGGTCTTGGGTGAGCACACCACGATCCGGCCTGTCATCACTCTCCAGACGGAAGTCCTGCAGGTGGCGCAAAAGGTCTAGGAGAAGCCCAGGGCCAACGCCCAGATGAACAAGAAGTTGGACAGCAGGTTTAGGCTGACGGACGGGGAGCCAATCCTCCTGGCCTCCCACCCACAGCCGAATTCTTCATTGGTGGCTGCGCCCTCTTTGTATCCTAAACTATCGGCTTTGTCGTCTTCCTACACGGGAGCCGCCTCCAGATGTGTTTTTCAAGGAGGACAAAGGGCCTCATTCCGACCCAGGCGGTAAGTTACCACCTGGGTCGTACCTTTACCACCATGGCGTAAACTACGTTTACGCCATGGTGGTTGGCGGACTTACCGCCCCATTCCGAGGTTGGCGGGGCGGTAAGTCCCCAATCCCCATTTACCCTTCCCCATTCCCATTTTTGCCCCATAGGGCATAATGGGAGTGGGGAAGGCGTTAATTAACAACAAGGTCCCTTAGCGCCATGGATTTTAACACCTGCTAAAAGCAGGTGTTAAATCCTCCATGGCGCTAAGGGACCTCGGAATCAGGCGATAAGGGTCGGCGCTGTTTACGCTGCCGTAAACCCCTTACCGCCTGGGTCGGAATGAGGCCCAAAGTCTTGAAGTCTTTGGGAAAGTGCTGTTATTCCATCTCAGGACTGCATGTGTGGCAAGCCAACGCAGAGGCCCTCTTGGCTGCGGCTAACCAGAAGCTGTGGTAGGAGCTCTGGGATTTTCTGACCGACCTCCCTTCAGATAAGCAAGCCTCCTTCAAGGTCGGTCGTGCAGATGCCCAGGCCATTGCGCAGGACCTCACAGAGTCTTCGGTCCCCCACACTGACACAGCCAGCAGAGGGCTGTGTCTTGGTGTTGAGATAATAAGGACGGCGTGGATGCACGCCACTACGTTTTCATCTGACATGCAGGAGCGGATACTAGATCTGTCCTTCGACGGCATGGACCTTTTTCATTTGTCAACCGATGACGAGTTGACAAAGAGGAAAACCTCTGTTCACGCCAATCCTTGGCCATCCTGACAAAACCTGGACTGAAATCCTTCCCGCAGTCCCAGGGCAGGACCGAGTTCAAACCGTGCGCTTTCTCCGGCTTCAAGGGGTTCCGGGACTGCAGTACACAGAGGCTTGACAGGTCGTTCAGCGACAACAGGAAGAAGCAGCAGAGACAACGCGCGGGTTTGGCCGTTTGGCTATTTTCCAGGACACCTGGAAGCATCTTTTCAGCAATATGTGGATCTTATCCGTACTCTCCACGGGCTTCAGGTCCCCAGCTCTTTTACAGAGGGGGGCTTTCGCTCTTGGAGATGCAAGCGATAGAACCGAATCCTCTTTCAGACAGGGGTTCTGGGTACTAGTGCAGGATTTTTGTGGTACCCAAGAACAACCAGCCTGGTGTGAGGGTTGTCCTGGACCTGTCATTTCTAAATCTGTCTTTATCACTGGAACGCTTCAAGAGGATTACTCCGAGTCTCTGTGCGCAGGGGGCTGGATGTGTTCTCTGGACCTCAAGGATGCATACCTGCATGTACTCATCAACCAACCACATCAGAAGTTTCTGCGGTTCACGGTTATGTTGTACCACTTTCAGTACAAGGTGCTGCCATTCGGCCTGAACTCAGCCCCACGCGTCTTCAGGAAGTTGATGAACACAGTGGCGGGCCTTCTCCACTTTGAGGGCCATCATCTGTACCCTTATTTGGACGACTGGCTGGTGAGGGCAGGGTCACCCGAAGGGGTGTTGCATTCCTGCCAGAGATTGGCAGATAACCTTAATCAGCTGAGGAAGTCGCAGTTGTGCCCATCTCAGGAACTGGTCTTCCTAGGGATGCGCTGGAGCACTACCATTCAGCGGGTGTTGCCTACGCCCAAGAGGGCCTCATAGTCTCCTGAATGCTTACTGTACAGCATGCTTCCCTCAAGATGAGATGCCTCCAGCTCCACCTGGCATCCAATTGGGATCAGGAGGCAAGGTCTCAGTCGGACAGGATCCCAAGACCACCGCTCCTACTGCCTGAACTTCACTGGTAGATGATGGATGGGAATGTTTCAGTAGAAGCCCCTTTTACCCGACTGGAGCCTACCCTGGTGGTGATGACGGACTCCTCTTTTTCTGGCTGGGGCGCTACTATGGAGGGCTATGCGATTTATGACGCATGGTCCAGGGAGGAAGTCCTCCTGCATATCAATCTGCTCAAGCTCCAGTGGGCCTGGCCCTCAAGGTGTTTTTGCCTCTCATCTTGGACAGGTCTGTTCTGGTCAGATGGACCGTTCTACTATGATGTTTTACCTGAACAAGCAGGGTATCCCACGTTTCCCCCTCCTCTGCATGGAGGCGGCATTGATCTGGGAATGGGCCCTGACGGAAGGAGTTTGGATTTCAGCAGTCCACCTCCTGGGGGACATCAATGCAGAAGCGTACCAGCTCAGTCACTTGGGGTTCAACACCTACTCCCTGTTGCACCTGTTCCAGTATTGGGGGTTTGCAGATCTGGATTTGTTCGCATCCCCTCTGAATTACAAGAGCCCCCAGTTTGCTTCATGGGCAGAACAGGGTTGGGGGTCTTTGGGAGATGCCTTCCAGATCTGTTGGCACAGCCGCAGGTGTTATGCATTCCCACCTACTCCAACGGACCCTCTGGAAGTTTCAGACTTTGGTGGGTTGCAGCCTAATCCTGATTGCCCCCCACTGGACTTTGAGACCCTAGTTTTGAGATCTGCTGCAATTGTGCTTCCAGGGCACCGTCCACCTTCCATTCTCCAGCAGGGGATTCCTGATGCAGCAGGGCAGGGCGGTGGAACATCCGGACCTGGCAAAGCTGGCGGTCTGGTTCCTGACCAGCTGAGGCTTCAACATGTCCAGTTTTCGGATGACAACTCAGGCATCATTCAGCAGGCCAGGAGGTCCTCGACTCGGTCCCAGCGTAAGATTAAATGGACTAGGTTCTGCCATTGGGCTCGTGACAAGGGTCTGGATCCTGTCACCTGTCCTCTGGATGGCCTACTGGCTTTTTTTAGCACACCTGGTTCGTTCTGGAGTCCAGGTGGATACTTACTGCACTTATTTTGTGGCCATTGGGGCTTACAAAAATTCCCCTGAGAATTTGTTTTTTGCGGCCAAACCGGTGGTTAAGGCTTACCTTATGGGGTTGTCTAGGCTTTTTTCGCCAGTGCATGGGCCGCACCTCGTCTTGGACCCCAATGTGGTTCTTGCAGCTTTGCAGCACAAGCCTTTGGAACCGATGGCCTCTGTGGACATCCACTTGATGACACTAAAGACAGTTTTACTGGTGGCTCTCACCTCTGCACGCAGGATTAGTGAGCTGCAGGCGTTGTCCTCGTGCAAGTCCTTCACCACTATTCGCAACGAAAAGTTCATCTTGCGCACTCACCCAAACTTCTTGCCCAAGGTGGTCTCTCCTTTTCATCTGAATCAATAAATCTGCCTGCCGGTGTTCTTCCCAAAGTCAGAGGCATCGAGGGCCCTGTGTTCCTTGGACCTCAAGAGGGCCCTCAGGTTTTATCTCTCTCTGACGAAATTCTTCAGGAAGTCTGAGGCATTGTTTGTGACTTTTGGGGGCTCCTCCCCCGACTATCAGGCTTCCATCGCCCATTGGATGGTTGAGGCCATTTCGGAGGCGTACACGGCCGTGGGCAGATCTGTTCCTGAGGGTATTCATGCCCATGCGGTCAGAGCCAAGGCCACAGCCGTTGCATTTCAGAGACATTCTTCTTGGGATCTCATCAGCAAGGCGGCTACTTGGGCCACTCCATCAGCCTTCTTTAAGCGCTACTCACTAGACACCAGCGCCAGGCGTGATGCAGAGTTTGGTCAGGCGGTTCTGAAGAAACTTTTTGCTTCGTTCAAGATATGAGGCAGGTTATCACAGCTCCACTGTATGTTCTTGTTTGGTGGAATTACAATGGAGTAAAGGGGACGGGACGCATGAGTAATTAGTTACTCACCGTAGTGACTAGAGTACTCATAGTCCCCTTTCCTCCATACGTTCCACCCGCCTTCCCCCGCTATTATGCCAATGGCTAATAGGCAATAAGCATAGCCAGTTATCTAAGCGTCCAATGTGTTCAAAGGGGACTGAGGGAGGTGCCGGAGGGCGGGGCTTCGGTGGGGCATTCCCACCTCGAGGCTGCACTCCCACGTGCCATACTAAATTTAAAGGGGAAGCTCAATATTTCACTGCCAAAGTTTCAGGTACCGTCCCCATGTTGGGGTACGCCTACCAGGATGGAGGAAAGGGGACTATGGACTATGAGTACTTTAGTCACTACGGTTCGTAACTGTAATTTATATTGCTATTTCACTGTATGCTAATAGACATCTAGACCCCAGAATGGGAAATCATCGCTTGTGCTCATGACCCTACAACTTATAAATTCTGACTTGGTGGTGGGTCATTGTCCCACAAAAATGGCCCCTTTCTTGGTCTATAGGACTCCTTATGCTGTGTGATTTAATTAGAGGAGCAAAGAAGGTTTGAAAAGTACAGGGGTTTCACGTTTTTACTGTATTGTGCTTAAGCATTTTTAAAACGTGTTTTTAATTACTGATTTTACCTTCAATTGTGGGCTATTTGTAATTTATTGCGTTTGGTTTCGTGCATTTCCATATTCACTGTATTTAGACCACTAATTCAATTTGATGTATAGTAATTTTGTGTTGCAAGAAATATTCATTCCTATGTTCCTTTCATTTTTTTGTCAGTCCGAAATCCTCATGGTCAGATAAAACTTTACAGCAAGGGTGCAGACACCATTTTGTTTGCGAGACTTCATCCTTCCAATGCAGCACTGCAGTCATTGACGACGGAGCATCTTAATGTGAGTATTTACTCTGTCACAGTCAAGTCATCATTACAGTTTTTCTCAAAGTCTGTCCTTTTCCTTCGGAAGAGCTTTATTTTTTATGTTTGGTGATCCTAAGCTACCTCCCTATGGAATGTTCTCTTATCCTGTCCCATTTAACCTGTATTACCATTTCAGTGGTGTTCACAGCAGTGGAGAATGTGCACAGGGACACCGTAGAGAGTAAATAAGTAAGAATACGCTTCATGACAGGGATGTCCCTCGCATAGGGATGGGCTTTGAGGCAGGGATGGGTCAGGTATGGTCATCAGAGTAGACAATGGTCATGTCTCACAGATGGCTCACAGATGGTTCAAAGGTTAATGTAGGTTTCAGGTCCCTCTCTCTCTTGTCTAAAAATGCACCAATCCTCTCTAGTTTAGGCTCTATACTTCCCAGATTAATATATACTGTAGGTTTCACCCTGCTTTCTAAACTCTAGCTTATACTAGAGGTGAACATCTAAAGGCAGAGCACCTTGTCCGTCTAACCCCCCTCAGGGACTTCCTAGACTGCTGTTAGGGAGAATTCTCTGTAAAGGCTAATTTCCCAAACCTAGTGAGTCGCACAGCAGCTTTGCTGGATTTTTGGGGTTTCATTTTTTCTCCTGCTAAGAGTGAGACTCTTTTTCTCCCACTCTTAGGCATGATTTGAGAATGTCCTTTGACTTTGTAATGTGTTTTATGGGCTATGGGGTCTTTTACTCCATAGGGCTTCATGTGTTTTTGGTAAGTGTGTTACCCAGCACCCTCAGTGCAGTAAAACGGGAGTGTCATAGTGGCCCCCAAACATAGACTCCATACCCTAGGACAGACAACTGTCTCCCAGGGCATGTAAAGTCACCATTGACTTTACTAGTCAATTTTTTTGAACTAAACCAGTACAACCCATCCTACTATGGAGGTACTGGGAAGGGTTAATTGTTTTTCCCTGGTGTTTATTTTCGAGAGAGTACTGTACAGTCCCTCTCTCAAAAGTTTCTGGCTGGTGGCAGTGGTTACTACTGTAAATATTCAACCGCAAATATTTCCCTATGGGATTTTCCCATTGTTCGAGGCTACCACTTTTTCTGACAGCCTCTAACATACCGCTGGTGTATTTTAATATTAACTTTACTCCAGTAGGTTTTATTTGCCAGAACTTTAATATAACTTCTTTCCCGTGTCTTTCTCTAAATTCCTAACCCAGGTCGGGGATCCTTTGTTCGTTCTTTTGGCAGGCTTCTGCCAAGAAGCCCTCCTTTCGGCGCCACTGAGTCTGGGGTGGGTCCATTGTGTGGGAGGGGGAGTAGGACCCCTGAACAGGGTTGCCTCAGCAACCCATGTCGCACTCTATCCTGATAGGCTGGAGGGTCTCCCGCCAAGATGACCACTCCACTTTGTGAGTGACAGCTAGGCTGTATGAATGGGGCTCTTTTTTGCATAAAAGCAGGGTCCTGAGGACTGGAAGAAAAAGACGTTGCCACTGGAACTAAGAAGCCGAAGAAGAGAGAAGCCAAAGACATCTGCAATGACTGAACCACCAGTGAAGCCCTGCTGCAGCGTCTCACCACTTTTCTCCACACAAGAGAAGATCTTCATCTGAAAGAGCCTTCTTACCTTGAGCTGGTGGGGCCAACCAGTTTGCCAATCGCCTTCCTGGACCTGCCCTGGTGTCCTGTACTTGGAGACCGGATAGCCAGGCACCCGTCAACCCGGACCGCGATTTAAAGGAGCGTACCTTTTATTCGTCGGGCAGCACCGCGGCTGGTTTCATCCCTGGGTAGTGCAGTAACTCGAACCTTCCTCTGCGACGAGAGCCTCTCTTTCTCTGCTGAATGCCCCAAACTGCAGGAACTACCAGGAACAACCGCCACCGCAGGAGCCATTTCTTCATTTTAAAGGTACATTGTTCCGCCAGGCCGCCCTTTCTGCGTGGTAGAGCTAAAGGTGTTTTAAATCCTTTACCTACCTGTTGGGTTGGCCGCCCCTCTCTTTTAACATTGTCTTTCACCTTCTGCATCCACCTTTTTAAAATTGTTAACCAAAGACTTGACAGCAGCTACAAGAACATTTTGCTCCTGGGCCCCTGCCCTGTACTACTGACTCTGGCTAAATTTGTTAGAACTGTCTTCGCTAGATTGCTTCTCAATTAGAACTGTGTTGGTGCACCTACTTCTTATAACCACCCCTTCCTTCCCACTTTTAAACCTTGTGAAGTGCCATTTTGCTCAGTTTTTATTTAAGTATTTGCTATACTGATGTACTGCCTTGCCTAAACTGGTTCACAAACTCATGGGAAGTGTTGCTGGGTCCTGTAAGAAGATATCTCTATATGACTTGTGTTTTCCCTCTCTTGTATGAAATTGCTAGAGTGCCATTTGTGTTAGGTTTTCACTGTGCCGTTTTGCTCAGTTTTCAAACTTGTCTACAATTTAACTAGGGAGTTGTGGATACTTTCTTTGACTGAATTTAACTTGCTTAAGAACTGTGATAAATGTGTTTAACTAGAAGTGTATATAATAAATATATATATTCCTTTTTAATACAAAGCTTTGGTCAGTGTTTCCTTGTTCCACAGTACTAAAGGCCTATTGTGTAAACCCAGAATACTGCTCATCTCCCTCTTGAGATAAGTCTGACTGCTCAGCCAAGCTTCCAACTAAATCTTTGTGGTACAGACTGATACCAAAGGGGATTTATTGCTCTCACCTGTAGTCCTAATCTTTTGTAGTGCTCCCTAAGGGAACTGCACAGGATTCTGCCTAACATTGACCGCAGCTGGGTTCATGGTACTGCTGCATTAAATTGAATGCAGTATTTGACCAATTGTATGCTGTTACAATGAAGTATGCATTGACCATGCATTTTTTGTTTGCACCCTACATTTAGCATGCATTTATCCTTGCTTGCTCTATCACATTGCTTTGTGTCATCTGCTTATGTCTTTCATGGAGTCTATGTTTGGGAGTCACTATGACACCCCTGTGTCACTGCATTGAGGGTGCTGTGTAACACATGTGTATAAAGATGGTTCCTATGAGGGTGAGAAAAACCCCATAGATATTAAACACAAAAATAGCCTAGAATACACATAGCAAAAATGCCTAAGAGTGGGAAAAAGAGTCTCACTCTTAGCAGGAGAAAAAAACAAACCCTTCAAATCCAGCAAAGCTGCTGGGGGACTCTATAGGTAAGGGAAATTAGCCATAAAATGAGAATTCTCCCTAACAGTCAACTTGAAGCTGCAAACACCATGGTGCAGCATGCATGGGACATGCATGTGAAAACACCAATACCACTAAACATAATGTGCTGGTACACAACATAGCATCCCAAAAATGTGCATCAATGTTCTCATGGTTGTGGCTTGTAACTAGTGCTGCACACCATAATTGGGGAACCCTAAGCAAGAGAGGCCAAATATGCTGTTGATCCATATCCTCCCAAACATTACAAGGGATGTGAAGTGTCACTCAGTACACATGGTCAAAGTGCAATGAGACACACCCCAGCAAAACCATCAACACATGTCACAGGCCACAAACAGCCAGCCCTGCAGCCCACTCCCAAATACCCAAGAAATGCCCACACATTTGGAATTCCCACGATTTAGAATATGAAACCAGTGGCCCCACCAATCCATAGAAACAACACCCTGCCCAGACCTATCACCAGAACCACACCTTGTGAAACATGCATCCATTAGGACGTACTGGTGACCCACAAGACAAGTCAATCCCAAGTAATCACACACAGTGCAAGACTCCCAGGCAAACACCACAAATGCCCTTTACTTACCTGTACAGGGTACCCACCTGCCTTGCATACGATGCACACCGTCGGGAGACGCTGCCCCTAAATCCAATGACAAGCATGGTAACAACAAAAGGAACATGCACATACATGACAACAAATGAATTGATACTGAAAATATGCAGAGAGCACCTACTGCAGAAGCACCACAGGACATAGATTGTGATCTGCCGATGAGAGAGAGAGAGAGAGAGAGAGAGAGAGAGAGAGAGAGAGAGAGAGAGAACCAAAGAACCAAGCAAATGCCACATCAAGCAGTACACTGCCTGTATTGGAGATGGCCAATTGCATGTACTACACCGTAGTATGTGCGGCCATAGATGAATTGACCAAGGTAGGTAACACAGTGACATGAGTACCACTTAAATAACCATGCCGGCATGTTAGCATGTAAAGCACATATGGGTTAAGTCACACATGCAGCAAACATGGTGACCAATGACGCATGCTCAACATGCAAGACAGTGCTAATGCTTACCCGCTGACTGCATAGGCATAGTGTGAATCCTGCATTACCTTCACCTGAAACTGTGTCTCCAAATTAGGTACAAGAGGGACAGTGCCTGCTGGAGGGCATGGAGCGCATGGACGTCAAAGGGTGCAGGGTGTCTCCCCCAGGACAGCAGTCACTACCAGATCACGGATTACTGAAACAACACGGTTGAAGACATTACAACAGTCTGGTGGTACACTCCAGAGGGAATGTACACAATGGAAACTTGCTGTAAGTGTGGGAAAAAGGAAACAGTCCCAGTTGATGTATGACTCTAAAAGTACCACCTAGCCAAGGTCTGTGAATGGAGAGAGTAAGTAAATGGAGTTGGAGATAGGAACAAGGTGACCCACAAGAGGGGCAGGGGCATGGACCCATGAAGTGTGTGCTGAGTGTGGGAGGGTAACAGGGATCAGGCCTCACAACAATTTGACTCAGGAGTCATTGCCATAGCGGCAGCAGGGATGTGCACAGTCTAGACATATGCACACTCATTCAGGGCACACGGTAACGCTTGTTGGTTGTCATCTTGGATGTTCTATGTAGCATGGAAGCACCTACGTACATGTGTGAATAGAGAATCGATACCCTGCAGGGCATGAAGTGGAACTCGCTTTTCTGACACAAGCACATGTATAGCAGAGCAGAGAGTCACTGACTTCAATGATACAACTAACAAGAGGGCACGTTGTGGTATCATGTTGCAGATGTTGGGTGGGTTTGCTAGTGGGGGATGAGTACTGTCACACGGCCATGTTCAACTGATGTACAACACATGGGTTGTATCCACTCCACTCTTGTGTACACTGGACAGGAGTCAGTAACCACGACATGGTCCACCCAGGGCAGTCATTCAAATGCACCAAGATGCGCACCACAATCATACATCTTGGTGATGCTTCACTACACATACTCAGGATGCACAATCTTGGTCACTCACCAGACATGTCCTCGTAATTGTCCAGGCCTCCCACGCCTTCCACCGGCTCCATTAGAATGAATTGTCTCATAGCCTCTTCATACTCGGTCAGCTCCTCCTCCTTTGGTGATCCACCTCCAGTTGCCAGAGCAGAGGCGAGGTTGGCACCCAGCTTGGACTTGGTGCGACGGGTGAGGTCATTCCAGTGCTTCACTACTTGAGCAGCAGTGCGCTTCTAAAACCCTAAGGCGTTGATCTCATCTGTGACATGCTGCCAATGCACCATACGATGAACAGGTGTATTTGTGAACCCCCGGTTGCTGGCACATGTCATGGTGGTTGTTAGGCAGAAACCTGTGCAGTTCCCTTAGGGACCACTGCAAAAAGTTTAAGACTACAGGTGTTGGCAGTAAACCCAATTGGTAGCAGTCTGTACCACACAGATTTACCTGGTAGCTGTGGCTGAGCAGTCAGACTTCTCTCAAGAAGAGTTAGGCAGTACATACAGTATACACATTAGGTACAAAAATACAGTAGCATAAGTAAACACTGACCAGAGCTTTGGTATAAAAGTATATAATTATTTATTTAAAAACACACTTGCACTAATATGTCAAGCAAGTTCAAACACAGTCACTAGAAATATATACACCTCCCTGATTAATTATTCGACAAGTCTTAGGAAAAGAACACCACTTATTATCCACACAGAGGTGAGCGCTTAACCAAGATGGCACTCCAATAATTATTTAAAAAGGGAGGGAAAAGGCAGAATTAGGAAAGCACCCAATACCAACACTTTTAAAAGAACCACAGCAAGTCAAGAAAGGCACGGTCTACTGTAGAGCAAAAAGTTCATAGGCCAGGCCCACTCTTGGAGAGAGCAAGGCGGAATGTGCCCAAGATCACACAGTTGAAGTACACTTTAAAAGTCTTTGCAGATAGTTAAAAAAGGAGTTGGATCAGTTCAGAAAAGTTAGTTAACAGGTCCCAGGTCACCCCAGGATAGAGCGTCAAGGATTTACGGGACACCTTGAACAGTCTGTTGCAAGGGAGACCAGGCGGGACACAGTACCTGAAATGGTGAGAAAGCTCCAGCGCGGGAAGTTGTTCCTGGCAACGAGTGCCAGTCAGTGCTTCGTCCAGAGGAAGAGAAGATCTCGACCTGGAGGAAAGCTGAAGGTCGTTGCACTGCCAGGGAAGAAACCAGCCGCAGAGTTTCCTGGTTAAAAGGTACTACCCTTTTATTCGCGGTAGTGGTGAAGCATGGCTATCCGGCCGCCGGGGTCCTTGGCACGGGCGATTCGACCACGAGACGATCCAGGAAGGCGAAAAGAGGGCGAACTGGTTAACCCCACCAGCTCAAAGGAAGAAGACTCTCCAGGAAGAAGATCTTCTCTGTCGTTGAGAAGTGGTGAGTCGGTTCAGCAGGGCTCCACCGGTGGTGTCGTCGTTGCAGGTCGGCTCAGCTTCTCCCTCTTCGGATTCTTTAGGTCCTGTGGCGACTTCTGAAGTTCCAGTCCCCAAAGCCCTGCTTTTATGCAGAAAACCCCCATTCATCAGTCCTAGCTGTCACTCAAACATGCTAAATGGTGAGCAAGGCGGCTCACCACTGGGCCAATCACACAAGAGTGCGACTTGAGTTGCCGAGGCAACTCAGTCCAGGGTGCCTATTCCCCCCTCCCACGCATCCTGTGGACCCAGACAGAGTGGCACCACTTTTGGAGGCTTCTGTGCAGAAGCCCGCCAAAAGTGGAACAAAGGGCTCGACTTGGGTTGGAGTTACGGAGGCGAACACAAACGCCATTTTAAAGCTGAGTCCTGGCAAAAAGACCCAACCGGGGAATAGATATATAAATATATTAAGTATCTTTAACATTGCACCAAAAAAGTGGTGCGTTTAAAATGAATGGGAAAATCGCATAGGAAATATTCCGGGGGAATATTTTGTGTGGTAACCACTGCCACCAGCCAGAAACTCGATGAGGGGGGACTGCACAGTGCCCCCTCGAAAAACAGACCCAGGGGCAATCTAATTACCCCTACCAGTACTTCCACATTATGATGGTTTGTACTGGTTCTGTTCACAATTTAAGACTAGTAAAGTCAATGGTGACTTTACATGCCCTGGGAGACAGTAATCAGTCCCAGGGTATGGAGTCTATGTTTGGGGGTCACTATGACACCCCTGTGTTACTGCACTGAGGGTGCTGTGTAACACACATACCAAAAACACATGAAGCCCTATGGAGTAAAAGACCCCATAGCCCATAAAGCAAATTACAAAGTCAAAGGACATTCTCAAATCATGCCTAAGAGTGGGAGAAAAAGAGTCTCACTCTTAGCAGGAGAAAAAAGAAACCCCAAAAATCCAGCAATGCTGCTGGGGGACTCACTAGGTTTGGGAAATTAGCCTATACAGAGAATTCTCCCTAACAGTGGTGCATGGTCACGTAGTCCATGAGGATCTGGAGTTCTTCATCATGGAAGTTCCTCTTCCTCAACGTGCCAGTATCCTGTGCCATATTATGGGGTTGAGCCTGTTCCTGCTGTGCAGGCTTTGCCCTCTTGCTACGTGGTGTTGGTGTTGACCCTGTGTGTATAGTACCACTCTGGGCTCCATATGCTGCACCACTAGTGGCTTGGGGCATGGCATTATCCCCTGGGGCTGGGGCTGCTGCTTCCGCTGGACGTCCCTTACCCTTCTGGGCTGGGACAGCTGCTTCCCCACCCCGAGGGGGGCTCGGGTGATGTCCAGTCTGGAGGGGGCTGCCTGTGGGTGGTGTCCAGTCTGGAGGGGGCTGCCTGTGTGGGCTGTCACAGGTGAGGCGAGCTGGGGTTGGTGTTCAGTCTGGAGGGGGGCTCGGGGTGGTGTCCAGTCTGGAGGGGGCTGCCTGTGGGTGGTGTCCAGTCTGGAGGGGGCTGCCTGTGGGGGGTGTCCAGTCTGGAGGGGGCTGCCCGTGGGGGGTGTCCAGTCTGGAAGGGGCTGCCTTTCAGGAGTGTCACATGTGACGGTGGCTGGAGGTGGAGTCCAGTCTGGAGGGGGCTGCCTGTGTAGGCTGTCACAGGTGAGGCGTGTTGGGGTTGGTGTCCAGTCTGGAGGGGGGCTCGGGGTGGTGTCTAGTCTGGAGGGGGCTGCCTGTGGGTGGTGTCCAGTCTGGAGGGGGCTGCCTGTTGGGGGTGTCCAGTCTGGAGGGGCTGCCTCTGGGGGGTGTCCAGTCTGGAAGGGGCTGCCTTTCAGGAGTGTCACATTTGAGGGTGGCTGGAGGTGGAGTCCAGTCTGGAGGGGGCTGCCTGGGTGGGCTGTCACAGGTGAGGCGAGCTGGGGTTGGTGTTCAGTCTGGAGGGGGCTATGGGGTGGTGTCCACTCTGGAGGGGGCTGCCTGTGGGGGTTGTTACAGGTGAGGGGGGCTGTGGGTGGTGTCCAGTCTGGAGGGGGCTGCCTGTGGGTGGTGTTCAATCTGGAGGGGGATGCCCGTTGGGGGTGTCCAGTCTGGAGGGGGCTGCCTGTGGGGGGTGTCCAGTCTGGAGGGGGCTGCCTGTGGGTGGTGTCCAGTCTGGAGGGGGCTGCCCGTGGGGGGGTGTCCAGTCTGGAGGAGGCTGCCTTTCAGGGGTGTCACATGTGAGGGGGCTGGAGGTGGAGTCCAGTCTGGGGGGGCTGCCTGTGGGTGGTGTCCAGTCTGGAAGGGGATGCCTGTGGGGTGTGTCCAGGCTGGATGGGGCTGCCTGTGGGTAGTGTCCAGTCTGGAGGGGGCTGCCCATGGGGGGTGTACAGTCTGGAGGGGGCTGCCTTTCAGGAGTGTCACATGTGAGGGTGGCTGGAGGTGGAGTCCAGTCTGAAGGGGGCTGCCTGTGGGGGCTGTCACAGGTGAGGGGGGCTGTGGGTGGTGTCCAGTCTGGAGGGGGCTGCCTGTGGTGGTCTCACAGTGCTTGCCCCCAGACATCGGGACCAGACCAGCCTGCCCCAGGTACTGGCACCTATGGGGACTTTAAGGCCCCAAAGGATTGCCTAAAGGCTTTCTGGACTCAGTCCTGGCGCCGTTGGCGCCAGGCTCATACTGCCCTCTCAAGTAAGGCAGTTTGCAGGGGAAGAGGACTCATGTACAGACCAGTCTGAGGCATGCTGGAGGGACTACTTTACCTGGGACTCCTTTGATAGGGTGTGGTTGGAGGGACTACTTCACCTGGGGACTACTTCTTGAGGCTATATAAACCACACCCTCAGAACAGAACACGCTTCGCGTTATTCTGCACTCCTGCAGCATAACACTCACCGTGTCTGCTAGCTTCAGCCGGGTCTTCAGCCACGCCCGTCCAGGTCTTCACGAACCTCTGCCTGTAAGGAAGGAAAGGAAGAGAGAGGAGAAAACGGAACAAGGCTCTTACCTGATGCTCCATCTTGATCGCTCTGGAGCCTCTGCATCTGCCGAACAGAAAAGGAAAACACCATGTTAGCTGCGCAGAGCAAAGGACCACGTTAAAGACATTGCAACACTGCGCAGCGCTAATACTCACCAGAAGGCTGCTCACTCTTGCGATCCATCGAAGCACCATCACGCGATCACCGCTCCGGAGCTGCCGCACCTGCTGAACAGAAAAGAAAGCATCAGGTTAGCTGCGCAAAGGGGAAAGGCCTCATTAAATACATTTAAATCTTACACAGCGCTAAAACTCGCCTGAAGGCTGCACTCTCTTGCGGTCCCTCGAAACACCATCACGCGATCGCCGCTCCGGAGGCACCGCACCTGCAGAATAGAAAAGGAACAGCAGGTTAGTTGCTCAGAAGAACAATACCGTATGTTAAGACATTATCGCATCACGCTAGCGTGGAAACTCACCTTGGAATTCTGCTCACCATTTTCGGAGAGGAGTCACGCTTCATTAGGTGCACCAAAGTGGAACCTGCAAAGAAAAAGGCATAGGAGTGAACTTTTGGCAACTTGAACTCTAAAAGCAATCCATACCAAGGAGTATTGGTATAAAGACTTACCCACTGAGTCATAGTTGTCTGGAATTCTTCAGGATCAGTGAAGTAACTAGATCCTTGAACTGCTACACACCCCTGCATACAGTTGCAGGATGGAGAGTCCGCCATTCATAACACTAAGGTGAGACATGGTAGAGGGGTGCATAATAAGATCACGGGAGGTGGGAGTCGGTTCTCCTCCTTGTGGCTAGTTAACATTTCATTTCAACATTTTAGGCATGTGACGAAAGGGCAAAACAGAGAGGGCACGTGGAGCCATTCATCACCCCGCTACGTGTGACGCTGGTGGAGACAGTTACCGTCCAGCTTTGTTTGGCGCACCTGTGGAGACCAGGTGAGCGTAACAGGACACAAAGCCTTCACACAAACCTCTACCTGGGCGCCATGGAAACCTCAGAGACGGACAATTAGCACCACTGTTGCGGGAACTCAGAGCAGAGGTGCATTCAGCTCGACAAGAAATCAACGCTCTAAGAAGAGAACTGATTGTGACAAAAGAGTGTACCGATGACCTAGCCAGACAATTACTCCAATCCCAGGCTGGCCACACGCCGTTACCCGGAATGGGGGCATCAGTCCCAACTCAGTCAAGTAACCCAGTGCAGGTGGTCCTTCCGGGAGCTATACCTTTGGCTCCACCAGAACGCTTTGCAGGAGATCCTAAACGGTTCGCGGTTTTTATGAACCAGTGCCGCCTACACTTCCTATGTAGGCCTGGGGCCTTTCCGAACGACCAATCAAACGCGGCCTTTGTACTTTCATACCTCAGTGGCAGTGCTGCAGACTGGTCCATACCAGTAGTTAATCAAGACAATCATCTTCACTGAGATTTCCAGGGGTTTCACAGAATATGGAGAAGCTGTTCGCCCGACACTCCCAAGGCTAAGCTTTAGATAACGAACTGCTGTCTCTTCGCCAAGGGAACCAGGATCTGTTAACATATATTGCAACCTTCAACAAATTAGTGGTGGAAACCAGTTGGCCTGAAGACAAAAGAACTGCGTTATTTCATTGTGGGTTGAGAGGTGAATTAAAAGACGTCTTGGCTCAAGTGGTCAACCCACCCCGAGACTGTGCGGAATACATTGACTTGGTGCTACAACTGGACCACAGACTGCAGAACCGGAAAGCTGACCGAGCTAGATTAGAGAATCAGGTGTTTGTGCGTCCGAGAGACAACACCTCCAAAACCACAGACATGTCCGAACCTATGTAGATAGGAGGAGTATGGGGGCCACTATCTAAAACCAAGAGGGACAAGAGAAGACAACAACAATTGTGCTTATATTGCAGAACAGCCGGCCATTTTCTTCGAGACTGTCCAGTGAGACCACCCAAGAAGGCAGTCGGGGTCGCCGATAAGGTCAGTGCCGAACCAGAGCCGGAAAACTACCCCGCCCGACAAGCGTAGAGGTCCGCTTGTCAAGCGAGAAGGACTCCCAGACCTCGCACCTAGCCTTACCAATGATCCTCATTAGTCACCAGCAACCGTCTCGTATGCATGCGGTCAGAGCTTACATCGACAGCGGAGCCATAGGTAACTATATGGATCAAGAATTGGCTTCAAGGATGAGTCTTCCTCTTTGCGAAGAGGCAACAACTGATTTGGTCACCACCATCGATGGAACAGAGTTCTCTTCTGGTCCTGTAACACATTTGGCGACGGATGACACTGTTGTGCCAAGACGGGCATCGAGAAACCATTGTGTACGACTTAATCAAGGCTTCACAATTCCAAATAATTCTGGGGATGCCGTGGTTAGAAACGGATAATCCTTGCATAGACTGGCGTGATAAGAGGTTGGCCTTCTCAGAATGTGCTCATACTTGCTATCCAGAAGAATCCCTGACCAAAAAAATTGCAACAGTCATGAGTCCAACAAATCTGCTACCCTAGGAATACCAGAATTTTCAGGATGTTTTCCAGAAGGACCAAGCCAGTACTTTACCATTCCATAGACCATATGATTGCTAGATCGACCTTATACCCGGCACTCAGATTCCATGCAGTAGAATTTACACCCTCACGGAACCCGAGAACCTTCATCTAAAACAATACTTAGATCAATACCTGGCTAATGGCTTCATTCGCCCGTCCAAGTCCCCGACGGCCTTGCCCTTATTCTTCATCCCTAAAAAGGAAGGAGATCTAAGAACTTGCATCGACTGCCGCGCATTAAACCAAGTAACCGTAAAAAACCAGTACCCCCTGCCTCTAATACCGGAACTGCTGGACCAAGTAAAGGATGCTCGAATTTGCAGTAAGTTGGATCTCAGAGGAGTGTACTATCTCATACGAGTCGAAAAGGGGGACGAATGGAAGACCTATTTCCGCACTAAGTACGGGCTGTTCGAATATCAGGAGATGCCCTTTGGGCTTTGTAACACCCCAGCAGCGTTTCAATATTTTATTAACAATGTCCTTCGAGAGCTAATTGATGTCTGTGTCGTCGGATATATTCACGATATCCTGGTGTACTCATCTTCCGAGCAGGACCATGTGAAACACGTCCGCGCTGTACTTGAAAAACTTCGGCAACATAAGCTGTATGCCAAATTAGAAAAATGTTTCTTCCACGTTACTAAGGTCGAGTTTCGTGGGTTTGTCCTAACTCCATGTGGTGTTCGTATGGATTTGCGGATGTTAGACGCCATCCTCAAGTGGCCCTCTCCAACTTCAATCAAAGGAGTTCAGAGCATGCTTGGATTTGCAAACTTCTATCGTAGATTCATCCCAGGCTTTTCACATTTGGTGCATCCCATCACATCCTTATTATGAAAGAACAAACGCTTTCAGTGGTCTGATGAAGCGGAAAAGGCCTTCCAAGACCTAAAAAGAAAATTCACCTCAGCCCCAGTCCTAAAACATCCTCGCACAGATCTCACGTATGTGGTAGAAACTGATGCTTCCAGTTTGGCAATGGGGGCGGTCCTTTCTCAGAAAGACCCCCGAGACAGGTCAACTTCACCCAGTAGCCTTTTGGTCATGAAAATTCACAGCACCTGAATTGAATTATGCCGTAACCGACATGGAGCTTCTAGCCATCAAGGCAGCATTCAAAGCTTGGCGACATTATCTCCTAGGAGCCAGACACACCATTATTATGATTACAGATCATCGAAATGTACAATACCTAAAGACAGCCAAGGCCCAGTCCTCTCATCAGCTCCGATGGGCGTTATTTTTCGCAGAATACGATTTTGTGATTACTTACCGACCTGGTTGCCGAAACGGCATGGCAGATGCTCTGTCCCGCATAGGGATGGAAGAAGCATACTCGAGTCTGGACCCAGTGCCCATAATCCCAGGGGTAAGAATCCTGGGAATCACTACTACGCTGACCCTGGACGACATCCACAAGGAAATCTTGCATGAACTCGACTCCAAGGCCTTACAGGATTGGTCGACTAAAAGCAGATATCATTCAGTCACTGATCACTTACCTTATTTCCAAGGGCGCCTCTACTTACCTACTAAGGAACTTCAAAAACAGTTAATCTCAAATTACCATGAGTCGTTGGTAGAAGGCCACCCCGGAATTGCAAAAACCAAAGCCAAGATCAAGAGACATTTTTGGTGGCCAACATGGCGTAAAGACATTAAACAATTTGTGCACAAAACAAAGCCCAGAAAAAGAAACCATCGGGTCTACTACAACCTCTGGATGTTCCACCCACACCCTGGAATACATTGTCCCTTGATTTTATCACTGATCTTCCCCCTTGTAATGGCTTCAACACCCTATTAGTGGTAGTAGACTTGTTTTCCAAAATGGCCCCCTTCATTCCGTTAAAAGGTTTGCCCTCAGCTTCAATTCTGGCGAAAAAGTTCCTAGAATAGATTGTCCGGATACACGGATTCCCCTCCGTCCTAGTTTCAGATCGCGGCAGTCAGTTTATCTCACTGTTTTGGAGAAAATGTTGCCAGTTGGCCCAAATTGACATAAGGCTTTCAACCAGCCACCATCCTGAAACGGATGGTCAAATCGAGAGAACCAACCAAACATTGGAGCAATACCTAAGGTGCATGTTAACCAAACTGAAAGCAACTGGAAGGACATTTTATGGATAACTGAGTATGCCTACAACAACTCTTTGCACTCGAGCACTCGGCAGAGTCCGTTCTATACAATATATGGAATACATCCATGAACCTCTGAACTCGACCTACCTCAACATTTGGAAATGCCAGCCGTAAGCAGTCTGCACACTAGCATTAGACTAGCCATCAAGAAGGCGACAGAACATTTAAAGCAAGTTAAGGAAAGATACAAGAAATCTACAGATCAACATAGGAGTGAAGCTCCAAAATACCAGATTAGAGATGAGGTTTGGCTAGCCTCAAGGCACATACCACTTAAAGGAACCCACACATTTAATCCCAGGTATTTGGGACCATATACCATTAAAGCCAGCATTAATCCAGTGGCAGTAAAATTGGTTACCTCCGAACATGCGAGTCCACCCCGTATTTCACGTTTCTCTTTTGAAACCAGTACAACCTGGAACTCGGATAACAAAACCACCAAAACCAATCTTGGTAGATGGTGAACCGGAATTAGAGGTTAAAGAAATTCTGGACTCAAAGTTTGTCAAATCAAAACTTTTCTATCTAGTTGACTGGAAAGGCTATGGACCACAAGAAAGGTTGTGGGAGCCAAGTGACTATGTTCATGCGTCACGTCTAGTAAACCGGTTCCATTGAAACTACCCGACCAAGCCTGGACCAGCGAGACAAACCACCTTGGGAGGGGCTGTTAGGGAGAATTCTCTGTAAGGCTAATTTCCCAAACCTAGTGAGTCCCCCAGCAGCTTTGCTGGATTTTTTGGGGTTTATTTTTTTCTCTCCTGCTAAGAGTGAGATTCTTTTGCTCCCTCTCTTAGACATGATTTGAGGTGTTCCTTTAACTTTCCATGTGTTTTATGGGCTATGGGGTCTTTTACTCCATAAGGTCTCATGTGTTTTTTTGATGTGGGTTACACAGCACCCTCCGTGCCGTAACCCAGGGGTGTTGTAGCGACCCCCCAACATAGACTCCATACCCTGGGACTGACTACTGTCTCCCAGGGCATGTAAAGTCACCATTGGCTTTACTAGACCCAAATTATGAACAGAAACCAGTACAAACCATCATATTGTGGACGTACTGGTCGGGGCAATTCGATTGCCCCGGGTTCTGTTGTTCGAGGGGGCAGGTCTCCATCCCCCCTGATCGAGTTTTGGCTGGTGGCAGTGGATACTACTTTTTATATTCGACCGCGAATATATCTCTATGGGATTTTCCCATTGTTCGAGGCTACCAACTTTAATTATTTAATTCTTATAGCCTCAGACATACCGCCGTTTTTTTTATTTAATATGAATTCACCGGTTGGTATTTTTTGCCAGAACTCGATTCTAAAATGGCGTTTGTGTTCTCTTCTGTGACTCCAACCCAAGTCGAGCCCTTTGTTCCACTTTTTGGCGGGCTTCTCCACAGAAGCCTCCAAAAGTGGTGCCACTCTGTCTGGGTACCACAGGGGGTGTAGGAGGGGGTTTAGGCACCCTGGACTGAGTTGCCTTGGCAACTCAAGTCGCACTCTTGTGTGATTGGCCCAAGTGGTGAGCCGCCACTTAGCGTGCTTGACAGCTAGGCTGAGTGAATGGGGGTATGCTGCATAAAAGCAGGGCTTTGGGGACTGGAACTTCAGAAATCGCCACAGGACCTAAGAATCCGAGGAGGGAGAAGCTGAGCCGATCTGCAACGACGACACCACCGGTGGAGCCCTGCTGAACCGTCTCACCACTTTTCCCGACGACAGCGGAGATCTCCAGTCCGGAGAGTCTTCTTCCTTTGACTGGTGGGGATAACCAGTTTTGCCTTCTTTTCTCCTTCCTGAAGCATCTTGTGGCCGCCTTGCCTGAGCCAAGCACCCCGGCAACCGGAATACCACGGTTTACCACTACCGCGAAGAGAAGGGAGGTACCTTTTAACCGAAGAACTCCGCGGCTGGTTTCTTTCCTGGCAGTGCAACGACCTTCATCTTTCCTCCACGGCGAGACCTTCTCTTCCTCTGGACGAAACCCCGACTTGCACCTGCTGCCAGGAACAACTGCCCCCACTGGAGCTTCCTTCACACGTAAGGTACTGTGTCCCGCCTGGCTTCCCTTGCGACAGATCGTTCGGGGTGACAGTAAAGCCTCGACTTTCTAACCTGGGCTAGCCTGGGACAACCTAGCTAACATTCCTGACTTTAATTTCATCCTTTTTGTGCGAACTATCTACAAGACTCTTTGGGCATAACCCCACTGTGTGAACCTGGACCCTTTCTGCTTGCTCTCTCCAAGAGTGGGCCTTGAAATTGACTTCCTTGCTCTCCAATAGAACTCTGCCTATCCTGCCTTACTGTGGTTCTTTTAAAAGTATTGAAACTTGTGTGCTTCCTTAACTCTGCCCTTTTCCCTCCCTTTCTTTATAACTTATTAGAGTGCCATCTTATGTTAAGCGCTCACCTCTGTCTGAAAATAAGTGGTGTTTCTCACTAAGACTTGTCTAATAAGTGAATAGGGTTGTATATATATGATAGTGACTGTGTGCTGAATTTACTTACCTCTTTTTGCTAGTTTAATTTACAAATGTGTCTTTAAATAAATAATTATATACTTTTACACCAAAGCTCTGGTCAGTGTTTGCTTGTGCTACTGTGTCTCTGTACCTATTGTGTATACTCTACATACTGCCTAACTCTTCTTGAGGGAAGTCTGACTGCTCAGCCACAGCTACCAAGTGAATCTGTGTGGTACAGACTGCCACCAAGTGGGTTTACTGCCAAACACCTGTAGTCTTAAATCTTTTGCATTGGTCCCTAAGGGAACTGCACAGGTTTTTGCCTAACAGAGGCCTTGGGGGGAGTGCTGTCACGGTGCTTGCCCCCAGACATCGGGAGCAGACCAGTCTGCCCCAGGTAGTAGGAACCGATGGGGACCTTTAAGGCCCCAAAGGATGCCTAAGGGCTTCCTGGACTCAGTCTTGGCGCCATTGGCGCCATGCTCATACTGCCCTCTCAAGTAAGGCAGTTTGCAGGGGAAGAGGAATCATGTACAGACCAGTCTGAGGTATGCTGGAGGGACTACTTTACCTGGGACTACTTTGATAGGGTGTGGTAGGAGGGACTACTTCACCTGGGGACTACTTCTTGAGGCTATATAAACCACACCCTCAGAACAGAACACGCTTCGCGTTATTCTGCACTCCTGCAGCATAACACTCACCGTGTCGGCTAGCTTCAGCCGGGTCTTCAGCCACACCCGTCCAGGTCTTCACGAACCTCTGCCTGTAAGGAAGGAAAGGCAGAGAGAGGAGAAAACGGAACAAGGCTCTTACCTGATGCTCCATCTTGATCGCTCTGGAGCCTCTGCATCTGCCGAACAGAAATGGAAAACACCAGATTAGCCGCGCAGAGCAGAGGACCACGTTAAAGACATTGCAACACTGCGCAGCGCTAATACTCACCAGAAGGCTGCTCACTCTTGCGATCCATCGAAGCACCATCACGCGATCGCCGCTCCGGAGCTGCCGCACCTGCCGAACAGAAAAGAAAGCATCAGGTTAGCTGCGCCAAAGGGGAAAGGCCTCATTAAAGACATTTAAATCTCACGCAGCGCTAATACTCGCCTGAAGGCTGCACTCTCTTGGAGTCCCTCGAAACACCATCAGGCGATCGCCGCTCCGGAGGCACCACAGCTGCAGAATAGAAAAGGAACAGCAGGTTAGTTGCTCAGAAGAACAATACCGTATGTTAAGACATTATTGCATCACTCTAGCGTGGAAACTCACCTTGGAATTCTGCACACCATTTTCAGAGAGAAGACACGCTTCATTAGGTGCACCAAAGGGGAACCTGCAAAGAAAAAGGCACAGTATTGAACTTTTGGCAGCTTGAACTCTAAAAGCAATCCATACCAAGGAGTATTGGTATAAAGACTTACCCACTGAGTCATAGTTGTCTGGAACGCTTCAGGATCAGTGAAGTAACTAGATCCTTGAACTGCTAGTCACCCCTGCATACAGTCGCAGGATGGAGAGTCTGCCATTCATAACACTAAGGTGAGACATAGTAGAGGGGTGCATAAGGAGATCACGGGAGGTGGGAGTCGGTCCTCCTCCTTATGGCTAGTTAACATTTCATTTCAACATTTTAGGCAAATCTTCTTTCGTGACGAAAGGGTAAAACAGAGAGGGCATGTGGAGCCACTCATCACTCCGCTACGTGTGACGCTGGTGGAGACAGTTACTGTCCAGCTTTGTTTGGCGCCCCTGTGGAGACCAGGTGAGCGTAACAGGTGGGTGTCCAATCCAGAGGGGGCTGCCTGTTGGTGGTGTCCAGTCTGGAGGGGGCTGTCCATTGGGGGTGTCCAGTCTGGAGGGGGCTGTCTGTGGGTGGTGTCACATGTGAGGGGGGCTGGAGTCCAGTCTGGAGGGGGCTGCCTGTGGGGGTTGTTACAGGTGTGGTGGGCTAGGGTTGGCGTCCTGTATGGAGGGGGCCTGCGGCTGGTGTCCAGTCTGGAGGGGGCTTCCTGTGGGGGGTGTCCAGTCTGGAGGGACTGTCTGTGGGTGGTGTCACAGGCGAGGGGGCTGGGGGTGGTGTCCAGTCAGGAGGGGGTTGCCTGTGGGTGGTGAATGTGGGGGTTATCACAGGTGAGGGGAGTTGGAGGGGTGATGTCTGGACTACAGTGGTTGATGTGCAGTAGGGGGTATGTGGACAGGATGGGTCCTGAGGGTGTAGGGGGACTCATGTTTTTGTAAGGGGTGTAGCCTACACTTACGAGGGGGGCCTGCCTTATCGCTGAGGTGCAGCCTGAGCTTGCGTGGGTGGGCACGTGTTTTCTCTGGTGTGCAGCCTGGGATTGCTAGGTGAGGCGTGCAATATCTCTGGGGTGTGGCCTTGGATTGCCAGGTGAGGCACGCAATTCCGTTGGGGTGCGGCCTGGGCTTGCAAGGGAGGGCACGCAATTTCACAGGGATGCAGCCTGGGCTTGCGAGGGAGGGTACGTGATTTTCGCAGGGGTGCGGCCTGGGATTGCGAGGTGAGGCACAGGATTTTGCTGGGGTGCGGCCTGGACTTTTGAGGGACGGCACATGTTTTCTCTGGGGTGCGGCCTGGGATTGCGAGGTGAGGTGCGCACTTTCACTGGGGTACGGACTGGGCTTGCGAGGTGAGGCTCGCAATTTTGCTGGGGTACTGGATGCTGGGCCAGGGGTGGCGCAAAGGCTTGCGCTGTGTTCGTCCTTCAGCTTGCTTTTTGGTGTGCGTGAGGGCGTGTTGTGGGCTGTCAGGCCTGTGACACAGGTTGCGCGCCAGATGCGGCATCTCATGCGTTCTCTTGTCCTCCCGGCAGCGCAGAGAAAGTTGTCCAATGGTCAGGCATCCATACCTTGGTTCTCACGTACGGTCCTTTCATGTATCCCCTAAATCCCCAATTCAGAAACTTCTCCAGGCCCGAGGGTGTTACAACTGGAAGTTACCATGGGAATTATGGCGACCATTGCACGCCCGGTACAACGCGCTCTGTGTGAGGGGCGGAGCTAGGAAGGCTCATGTGAGAACAGGTACTTAGGCTTCCAGCTCCCCAAACGCTGCTGCTTCTGATTTCGAAGGAATTGCGGCTCTCGTTTCTTGTGTAAACCTTGAGTTACTTTGTTGTCAGACCCTTGCTTACTCTAACGGATTGCCCTTGTTCAGACCCTTGTACCTAGACTTTGTAACCTTTGTGAACGACCTCGGATTGCTTATGGACTTTGCTAATTTCTGGTGATTCTGCCTCTTGTTTAGTCCTGCAATGCCACGACCCGGACAGCTCACACGGACCGCCCATCTTCTCTACGTTTGGTTTCCTTGAATCCTGCACGACAACTCAGAACGTTTACTTGGATTGATTCTGGAACTTTGGAAGACTGCATATAAGACAACATCATCCTGGTTGCATCCTAAGTGTGTCTCTGCCGACCTACTCACTGCGCTCTGACTAGAGACTTCCACACCTGGCGCAAGTGTTGTTAGGCATCCTTGTTTTGTCGTGACAGGTGGTTACCAGGAACTAGAGAGTAATACCACTAACCTTTTCAGGCGTCCGCGTGTCGTCGTGGTTAGTTCTGTTTGGTGGAGTACACTGGGTGCATCAAGTGAAACCCTTACTGACTGGCTTCCATAGTATTCTTGCATAACACACAGTAAGTCCCATATCCTTGTACCTGATACTGCATCCAACGCCCATAGATCATATTACATTAGTTTGCTCTGTCTTATAGGTTCTATCCTGAGGTGGTTAACAGACTGCCATGTCCACTATCTAGAGGGATAACCAACTCTATACAGGTTAGAAGTACTATTCTCTGTTTTGATCCATATTGCCTAGCGTTAGTGCAGTCAAGTAACCGTGTTCTTAGTTCCATTACAGTTTTCTTGTGTTTCGTGCTCTGTTCCATCTTCCAATTAATTGATCCCTCTGCATGTTAGTTCCATTCAGAGGGTTACATTGGTAGGAAGAACTCTAGCTACACTTCGAGTTCAACTACCAGGATTTTGACATGGGCGCTCCTTGCGCAGCTTGTTGTTACTTGCGCAACGGCTAGTAATGTGTCTTGAAATCAATGAATACGCAAGCGCGCAATATTCTTTCTGTGCCACGGCTCACGCAGAGTCTTTCTCGGCGTGCGCCCCTTGCACCATTTCTGTGCCCGATTCCATGAATCGGGCCCTGTGTGTTTAAGTAGTGATATTACTGTGGTTGCCATTATTCACTTGTGTTTGTTCTAAGCCTAATAAATTGTATATTTTTGATATACTAATTTCTAAGGGTAATTCTTGTCATCCTACTGTGTGTACTCATCCAAGACCTCAGATCACCCCCACTACTCCTGAGACTTAGCGTTGGCTGCTCTCCAAGCTACCTTGAATTGTCCTGGCTAACTTGCCAGAAGTGTTCTCTGTTTCACTAACAAGGGACACCTCCTAAAAATCTGTTCAGCAGAGCAGAGTTGAGAAATCCATTCAACATCCACCCACTGCACTGCTACTCCGTCCTCCACACTTCTGTTTCTCTACCCACCATCCACTCAAACACCCTCTTTTTATTCACAAGTACTTCCCATTCACTCCCTCTCCTAATAAAACTTCCTGCACTTCCATGCACACTCACAAAACAGTACCACTTGCACTCACTAAACAATGCCTTCCGAGCTCCAGAAATTACCTCCATAATCCATTCTACCATCATTCTTCGTGCTGATCTCTTGGTCTGCCACCTCCTTCTCAGAGCTCACGCGAACAACCCATCATTATATGCTTCCTGGGGTCTTCTAACCCACTCTGTAACCTAAAGTTAATCTGCTGTCACTAGTAATCTGGCCCTGTCCTCCCCACCCGTGAGTTGTTACATACAACAGTATCTATATTTAGTGCCCTGTCACCTCTCTGCACTGGCCCGCAGCGGCTCAACAATAGTGTTTGTACAATATCCCAGTTCATGCAAGGGGAGTGGGGGGGTGCTCTTGTCTGGCCATTTCTAACATAAGACTAATCCTTGTTACAGGGGGGGGTTATCACATTATCTGGTGGTCTGGGGAGCCACCCTAGCCTCAACATTGGGTGGGCTGATGCTAGCATGCGGTGCGCTGCTTCGGTGACAGCTGCGTGGGAGCTCTGGCTCCTGTCTCTGTTGCTTCCCCTCCTGTTGCACTGTATGAACTCCGCTCTCATAGGCTTCATGAGGTAGAAGCTAGGTGTTCCGCTCTCTTCCCATTAGCTTTCTCTCTCCACCTGAACTTGCACAAAATATTTACATGGAGTGCTGCTAGTTCTCTGTTTTGTGGGTGTTCTTTTCCTGGATCTGTTGTTCCTCTAAAATGAAAAGATACAATTTACCAGCATAATGGGTCCCTGACCTGGGGTGATGCAGTTTGGGTGTGCATATAAGCAAACGGCCAATGGGAATGTGACAGGAATTGGGGCCCTCCCAACTGTCCCCTCTCTGGGGTAGGACTGGCTCTGGATTCCACTGTGGCAAGCCAGAAGAAAGACTCGGACAACAGAACATACTTTCCAAGTATCTTTATTCATCTTAAAAGGAAAACGCCTCATTAACCCTGTTGCTAAAGAGGAGATCCCTTCCTATCAAACTAAACTAAGGTGCTTGTCAATAGTCAAAAGAAAAATAGTCCTCTGTCCAAACCTATCTACTAAACTGTCCCTACCACTTATATAACAATAAAAGAAATTTAGGTGGTGTGCCCTGCACTCATTGTTGGTTTCTTGAACATTTCCCAGGGGTTCCAAGAATTTCTCCTCGTGTCAGGATTCTTCAATTTAACAGTTCTTATGTCACAGTTCCTGGCAGTTTATCAAAGTTCACCAAGTTTCCCAAGTTCAACAACAAAACAAAGCCTCATTACGAGAATGGCGGTGTGGGAAAATTTGGTGGTAACATGGTGGTAATTCTGTTACCGCCACATTCCCGCACTGCCATACTAGGAGTTTGGCAGACAGGTGGAGGATTCACCTTCATCTAATAGCTGGAGGTAAATCTGCCACCTTTAGACCCCAAAAAAACTGCAAAATCATCACACTTACCACCAGTGGAATTAACACCAGTGGTAATTCCACCGAAAACCCCATGGAGTTCTATGGACTCCAATTAATGAGGACTAACACTGCCTACCACCACTTGTAATCCGGTGCTAATTTAGCTGGATGAAGTGACTGTAACAGTAATTCTGTTTGGTGGTATCTCTGTGGATTTACTGCCGAGATAGCACCAAACTCGTAATGAGGCCCAAAGTCATACCTTCCAAACTGTCCAAAGTAAAAGTCTTACATTCCAGACAAAACAAAATCTCCAAAGTCCCTTAGATGGAGAGATATTTCCCTGATCTTTCTCCACCACGTGTGTTGCTCTCTCCCTACTACTTTCAGATTTTGGTTACCTCCAGGGTCCCCTCTTATCTGTTATTTGCTTTCTTTATTGGGCCTCTCTGGTTCCCTTCAGTTTCTTTGTGGCAATACTTCACTTAACTCTCTGTGGTATATGTTACCCCTCTCTTCCAATTGTGGTCCTCTCAGCTCTTGTGGGTTTTTGTGACCCTTCTGTTCTTTGCTTTCGTTATTGGGCCTCTCTGTCTCTCTTGGATTTCTTTGTCCCGGAACATCACTAGGGGTTGCTGGTAAAACGTGCCGCTAGGTAGCAGGTTACCAGCAACCCTGTAACACTGTTTCCGCCACCTGACTTTCCGGTGCCATTGGGATGTTATGTCAGGCAGGGGGAACGGTAAATCCCCATTCCCTGAGTCCCATAGCACTCAATGGGAATGGGGTCACTGAAGCACCAGCACCGTTGCTAACAGTGCCAGTGCTCCAGTGAAAACAATGCCAGTAAGAGCCTAATCTCCCGGTAGGTCATACCTGCCAGGAGTTCCGTGCCCCTAACGGCAAACTCTTAGTTTCTACCGACACCCTTATTTCTGGACCGCCAAACTCATAATGATGCCCATAGTCTACATCTATTGGCCTCTTGGGAGGTACATTTCACAAATAGCCCTCGGCTTATGGACGCAACGTTGACTCACTTGGGATCAATAGTATGAGGGTGGGAGCTAGAAGACAGAAACAGGAGTGGTAGGTTTGTTGGCATAAACTTTTATTCAATGGTAAATGAGGGAAAACCCTACCTAGCCCTATTACTAAGAGGGATTTCCCTGACTCAAACCAAATACTAAGGACTCTGTCAGGATGTTCGAAAAAAGTATATAGTCCACCGTCCAGTGTCCAAAACCTATTTCTGTTCCTTACATTATCAACTAAACTACAAAGGATGTGGGTCTTCTTGATCCAGAAGAGTGATTTAGAGTTCCAAGCAGGGTTCCAACTTGGGGAAAAAATGCTCTGAAAACTGTGGAAAACAAACGAAGTTCCACAGTAGCAAAGTTCTCTGCCTCAAAAGGAAAGCGAAGTTCCAACTCAAAAATGTAAATCGCAAGAGAATGGTTGACTTCTCTTGGTCCCGCTCGGTTTTCTCACTGTGGTTAATGTGAGGAGTCAGAAATGAAAGTCGGACAAAGGTTTGTGTGAGACAGGCATATTAGCAAGAGAGATAGCACAGACAACAGATATATATTTCGAATGGATTGTGTCCTCCCACGTATTCCTCATTTTAGATGTATCCTTACCTTTAGGTTTTGCCTCGGAAAATATTTCCTCTCTCCAGCAGAGGGCGCTCCACTCGAGGCGGCGACATCGATGTCCCTCGGCAGCCTCCGTCGAGTGTCGACGTCATCCGTAGTATACTTGCCTCGAGCGCACCCGTTGGCCTCAGTTCCCTTTTTCCGTTAGCTTCGCTTCGGATCGAAATGAAACGGCGCTTCAGTCACAGCGAATTATGTTGTCTTCTTCGAACCTTTCTACACCGAAAACGGGTTTTAAGAAATGTCTAAGGTGCGGAAGAAAAATGACGCTGACCGACCCTCACCGTAACTGTCTCTGGTGCCTCGGGTCCGAACATCGGTTCAACGACTGCGGTTCGTACCAATCTATGACCCATAATGCCTTGAAAGAAAGACGAGGTAAACTGGCGGTGGGTGTAACGCTCACCTGATTCCCGTAGAGGCGCCGGTCTTGACTGGGCGTATACCGTATCTGCAAAGGTGATGTGTAACACACGGCTGGCTATTTGGGCTGGACCTCTGTGCACTGTATGTCTGACTTGAAGGGTAAGATGTCTGCAGATAGAAAATATGGGATTAAGGAACTGGGTTATTGAATGTCTCTCTCTTCTTCCCTTTCTCTTCTCCTGTAGAACCCCAAAGGTTAACGCTCTCACCTTAGGTAAGTGAACGCCGTGCTCTCCATCTGCCTCGGGGCAGGGTGCTGTAACCAGTTTCTTCACTGGATAAGGGGAGCAGGCCTCTTGACTTCAGAGGACTGCTGTCCTTCGTTTACTGCACGAACGGTAAGTTTCGAGTAATTCTAATGTCTTTAAAGTCTTTAGTAATTATGTTTCTTGTTTTGCAGGGTTCCGGCGATGGCGGATGACGGGCTGAAGTGAGTTGAAGATGGAGCCCTTGTGATGAATAGAAGCGCCTGGAAGCACGTAAGTAAGCGCTTGTTGCCTGCTTCACGATGCGCTCTACCTGTCTTTTTATTTTGCAGGTACAAGTTCGGAGCGGCTGCAGGGTGCCGGAAATACCCACTGGGTTAGATGTGGAAAGGAGTAATGGCACGTGAGTATTAAAGTTCCCCAATGTCTTTAAACGCACCTTGTTTTGTCTTTCAGATGCGGGATGCAGCGCCGAAGGCCTCCGGAGCGTGCGAAGAGTTGGTAAGCTTTTGTCTTTCAGATGCCGGAATGCAGTGTGAAGACCTCCGGAGCGCACAAAGAGTAGGTAAGCCTTTGTCTTTCAGATGCCGGAATGCAGCGCGAGGCGTTGGTGACAGCCGATGGACCAGGTAAGTGAAGAGCTGTCACTGAAGACCGTAATGCTAACCTGTTCTTTCTTGTCTTTATAGGTGTTGCTGAAGACTGGATTCAGGATGGTAAGCCTTTTTCCTTAGGCCCAGGATCAGATGCAGAAGACACGATGAGCGTTCTGCTGCAGAGGATGCAGAATAACGCAAAGCAAGATTCATCCATCGGGTGTGGTTTAAATAGCCTCCTGTAGTGCTTAGGTGTCTCCTTCCACAGCCACGCCTAGGTAAGAAAAGAGTTCCTGCTTTCCAGAAGAGTTCCAGTGTTCTGAATCTAGGGAGTGGCTCCTGCCCCACCCAACAGGAAAAGTAGTTCCAAACAGAAGAGGATCAGAGGCTCAACTGGCAGGCAAGTAAGCAGCATGGTCTGCTGCAGGTAAGTCCACCCAAGCATTATGAGCCCGGCGCTTCCAGCGCTGGGACTGGGCATATTTATGAGCCTGGTGCCACTGGCGCCAGGACTGGGTCCAAAAGGTCCCAATTGGGACTGGTTGGCACTCGAAACCTGGGTTATGGATCTGCTTCCAAGGGAGTTGGGAAAACCCTGACCTTTTGGAAGCAGAGATCATGACAGTACCCCCCCTCAAGGCCCCTCCCAAACCGGGCTTCTCCGGGGGTTTTGGCTTGTCAGGAAATGTTCGGTGAAATCTTTTGATTAGGCGAGGAGCGTGGACATATTCAGCAGGTTCCCAGGATCTCTCTTGGGGGCCGTAGCCTTTCCAGTCAATTAGGTAAAATAGTTTAGATTTGGAGATCTTGGAGTCCAGAATGCTTTTGACTTCAAACTCGAGTTCTCCATCAACTAGGATAGGTTTTGGAGATTTAGTTAGTCGGGTTTGAGGTTGCACGGGTTTTAATAGAGAGACGTGGAAGACCGGATGTATCTTCATGTGCGGGGGCAAGTCCAACTTGACCGCTACTGGGTTTACTATGGTAGTGATGGAATAGGGACCAAGGTATCTTGGGTCGAATGTGCGTGGCCCTTTTAGAGGTAGATATTTGGTGGATAACCAGACTTGATCCCCTACTTGATATTGAGGGGCTTCCTTCCGATGTTGATCTGCTCCTTTCTTGTATTGTTCTTTAGCCCTTTGAAGGTGAGAAACAGCTTCCTTAAAGGCTTGGGTGATTGTAGAATGCAGGTAGTCTACTGCTGGTGTTTCAAGATCTTGGAGGGGATCCAACTCCGAGGTTCGAGGGTGACTGCCGTACAAAAGAAAAAACGGGGTTTTCCCAGTTCCCGAATGGACAGAGTTATTGTAGGCATATTCGGCTATCCAAAGGATGTCTTTCCAAGTTTTTTCAGTTTGTTGCAGCATGCAGCGTAAATACTGTTCCAGAGTTTGATTGGTCCTCTCGGTTTGTCCGTCGGTCTGAGGGTGGTGACTGGTCGATAGTCTCACATCAATTTGAGCCGACCGACAGCAACTTCGCCAAAAATGAGAAATAAATTGACTACCTCGATCCGAAATTAGAACCGAAGGAAAACCGTGCAGTCGGACGATGTTTTCGAGAAATTCTCGGGCCAGAGTTGCTGCTGTTGGCAAGCCTTTGAGCGGAATGAAATGCGCCATCTTGGAGAATAAGTCCACGATTACTAGAATCGTATTGTATCCGGAGCATGGAGGTAGATCGGTGATGAAGTCCATAGAAAGCGTATGCCAAGGGCGAGGTGGGATGTCAATAGGGCGTAAGAGGCCTGCTGGTCTTTCCTTTTGACTCTTGTTTTGGGCGCATACTCCACAGGACATTATAAAGTCTCTGATATCTTTTTTCCAAGACGGCCACCAGAAGTAGCGCTTGATCTTTTCTGAGGTCTTGGCCATACCGGGATGTCCTTCCATTAAAGAATCGTGATAACAAGAGATTACTTTTTTCTGTAAATCTGTGCTGGGTAGGTATAATCGTTCTTGGAAATACAATAAGTTGTCTTTTACTGCAAAGTCCTTTCCCTGCAGATGCCAATTCTGTATGTCTGCTGGAGTTACAAGTTGCCTGGCCTTATCCTTAACTTCCTCTATGGATTCTTTGGCGATTACACCCAGAATTCTTTGTTCGGGAATGATTGGTACAGGTTTAGGGTTGATCAAGTGTTCTTCCACTCCCATCCGAGAAAGGGCATCAGCTTTACCGTTCTTTGTACCAGGTCGATAGGTAATTATGAAGTCAAACTCGGCAAAGAATAATGCCCAACGGAGTTGTCTAGAGGATTGGGCTTTTGCGGTTTTCAAATATTGCAGGTTTCGGTGATCCGTAATCACAGTAACGGTGTGTCGGGCCCCCAGCAGATAATGCCGCCAAGCCTTAAAGGCAGACTTGATAGCCAGAAGTTCCTTGTCAGTAATCGTGTAATTGATTTCAGGAGGCGAGAATTTGCGGGACCAAAATGCCACGGGATGCAACTGATTGGTTACCGGGTCCTTTTGTGATAGAACTGCCCCCATGGCAAGGCTTGAAGCATCAGTTTCCACGATGTAGGGGAGTTCGGGGCGAGGGTGTTTTAAGATTGGTGCAGAGATAAATTTAGTCTTCAAATCCTGGAAAGCTTGTTCCGCCTCGGTAGACCATTCAAAACGTTTGTTTTTCTTTAACAAGGCAGTGATGGGCTGGACTATTCGAGAGAATTCGGGGATAAACCTGCGGTAAAAGTTAGCGAAGCCTAACATGCTTTGCACACCTTTTACGGAGGATGGTGATGGCCATTTGAGAACTGCATCGACCTTCTTTGAATCCATACGCACTCCGCCAGGTGATAATATGAATCCCAAGAATTCAACTTCAGTCACGTTGAAAACACATTTTTCCAATTTAGCGAAAAGTTTGTGTTGACGCAATCTTTCGAGGACCATTTTCACGTGTTTCCGATGTTCAGATTCCGATGAAGAATAAACGAGGATGTCGTCAATGTAAACAACAACACACACATCTATGAGCTCTCTGAGGACATCGTTCATAAAATATTGAAAGGCGGCCGGGGCATTGCAAAGTCCGAAGGGCATGACCTGATATTCAAATAGCCCATACTTGGTGCGGAAGGCCGTCTTCCATTCATCGCCCTCTTTTACTCGTACCAAGTGGTAAGCTCCTCTAAGATCCAGCTTTGTATATATGCATGCTTTTCTGACTTGGTCCAGGAGTTCAGGGATCAAAGGTAACGGATATCTATTCTTAACGGTGATCTGGTTCAGGGAGCGATAATCTATACAAGTTCTAAGGTCTCCTTCCTTTTTTGGAACGAAGAACAAAGCTGAAGAAGCAGGGGACTTGGAAGGACGAATAAACCCATTTGCCAGGTATTGATCCAGGTATTGTCGAAGGTGAAGGTTCTCAGGCTCGGTGAGGGCATAAATTCTACTACAAGGAGGAGTAGATCCAGGTATCAGGTCTATCTGGCAGTCATAAGACCTATGAGGAGGTAGAGAGTTAGCCTGATCCTTCCGGAAAACATCTTGGTATTCTAGGTATTCGGGAGGTAACTGGGGAGTCTCTGAAGAAATTGCTGCCAGTGCAACACCAGGTGGAGGGTGACAAGTAGAGACACATTCTGGAAACTGGACCGTTCTTGCTCGCCAATCGATCAGAGGATTGTGTTTCTCTAACCAAGGTATTCCTAGAATAATCTGAAACTGAGGGGCCTTGATCACATCGAACACGATCTTCTCATGGTGTCCATCTTGACTTACTAGCGTCACCTCTTGAGTGGTATGCGTTACTGGCCCGGAGGCTATCTCCGTACCATCCACCGTAGTAATGACGTCCTTTACAGCCTTGGGACAAAGAGTTAGATTCATCCTCAAAACCATTTCATGATCCACATAATTGCCGATGGCACCCCTGTCGACGTAAGCTTCAATTGCATGTAATCGATCCGGATTATCAGGGCTAATGAGGACCATAGGTATCACGAAATGCGAGGTCACGGAACTGGTTTTCATGCTCGGCAAGAGGACCTCTATTCTTGTCGGGCGAGGTCGTTTCCCTGCTCAGAGTTTGTAACTTTGGTAACTGCAGCTCCTACTGCCTTCTTGGCAGGTTTCACCGGACAGTCTCGAAGAAAGTGCCCTGAGTTTCCGCAATAGAGGCATAATTGCAACTGTTTTCTCCTTTCCCGCTCCTTTTGTTTTAGAGGACCTTTCAGACCCCCTATTTGCATGGGTTCCCCGGAGTCTACTCCTTTGGAAGGAGTTGGCGGTTTGGAAAATACTCGAGCATCAAACTTGGAACGATCGGCCTTCCTGTTCTGCAGTCTGTGATCTATTTGAACGACTAAGTCTATATAGTCCGAACAATCTTGTGGGGGATTCACTACTTGGGCTAACACATCTTTGAGCTCTCCACGTAGACCTCTATAAAACAGCGTAATCCTTTTGTCCTCAGGCCACTGAGTTTCCACTATCAGTCTGTTGAAAGACGCAATATAAGCCAAAAGGTCTTGATTACCTTGTCGCAACGAAAGAAGCTCATTGTCCAAGGCCTGCCCCTGTGAATGTCTTGCGAACAGTTTTTCCATACTGAGCTGAAAAGCTTGAAAATCATGGAGGACCGGATCATCTTGATTTACTAGAGGGATCGACCAGTCTGCCGCATTGCCACTAAGGTACGAAAGCACGAAAGCTACTTTAGCTTGATCAGTTGGAAAGGCTGCTGGCCGGCATAAGAAATGCAACCGGCACTGATTGATAAATACTGCAAACCTCTTTGGGTCACCAGAAAATCGTTCGGGCGGAGCCAGAGGTACATTCCCAGGTAGGTTGATCTGCACTGGATTCATAGAGGATGTAGAAGGAAGATTTCCCCCAGATGCGGGTAACTGGGTCTGTCCGGCTTGTGACTGTAGCAATTGTCTAGCGAGATCATCTGTTCGCTCCTTGGAAACAATCAGTTCCCTTCTTAGAGCGTTCGTTTCCTGACGGGCTGCATGCACTTCTGCCCTTAGTTCCCCAAGTAACTGGGCTAGCTGGTCTGTATCCGAGGTTTCCATAGCGCCTGGACGGGAGTTTTGTGGTAGGCTTTGCGTTCTGTAACGCTCACCTGATTCCCGTAGAGGCGCCGGTCTTGACTGGGCGTATACCGTATCTGCAAAGGTGATGTGTAACACACGGCTGGCTCTTTGGGCTGGACCTCTGTGCACTGTATGTCTGACTTGAAGGGTAAGATGTCTGCAGATAGAAAATATGGGATTAAGGAACTGGGTTATTGAATGTCTCTCTCTTCTTCCCTTTCTCTTCTCCTGTAGAACCCCAAAGGTTAACACTCTCACCTTAGGTAAGGGAACGCCGTGCTCTCCATCTGCCTCGGGGCAGGGTGCTGTAACCAGTTTCTTCACTGGATAAGGGGAGCAGGCCTCTTGACTTCAGAGGACTGCTGTCCGTCGTTTACTGCACGAACGGTAAGTTTCGAGTAATTCTAATGTCTTTAACATCTTTAGTAATGATGTTTCTTGTTTTGCAGGGTTCCGGCGATGGCGGATGACGGGCTGAAGTGAGTTGAAGATGGAGCCCGTGTGATGAATAGAAGCGCCTGGAAGCACGTAAGTAAGCGCTTGTTGCCTGCTTCACGATGCGCTCTAACTGTCTTTTATTTTGCAGGTACAAGTTCGGAGCGGCTGCAGGGTGCCGGAATACCCACTGGGTTAGATGTGGAAAGGAGTAATGGCACGTGAGTATTAAAGTTCCCCAATGTCTTTAAACGCACCTTGTTTTGTCTTTCAGATGCGGGATGCAGCGCCGAAGGCCTCCGGAGCGTGCAAAGAGTTGGTAAGCTTTTGTCTTTCAGATGCCGGAATGCAGTGTGAAGACCTCCGGAGCGCACGAAGAGTAGGTAAGCCTTTGTCTTTCAGATGCCGGAATGCAGCGCGAGGCGTTGGTGACAGCCGATGGACCAGGTAAGTGAAGAGCTGTCACTGAAGACCGTAATGCTAACCTGTTCTTTCTTGTCTTTATAGGTGTTGCTGAAGACTGGATTCAGGATGGTAAGCCTTTTTCCTTAGGCCCAGGATCAGATGCAGAAGACACGATGAGCGTTCTGCTGCAGAGGATGCAGAATAACGCAAAGCAAGATTCATCCATCGGGTGTTGTTTAAATAGCCTCCTGTAGTGCTTAGGTGTCTCCTTCCACAGCCACGCCTAGGTAAGAAAAGAGTTCCTGCTTTCCAGAAGAGTTCCAGTGTTCTGAATCTAGGGAGTGGCTCCTGCCCCACCCAACAGGAAAAGTAGTTCCAAACAGAAGAGGATCAGAGGCTCAACTGGCAGGCAAGTAAGCAGCATGGTCTGCTGCAGGTAAGTCCACCCAAGCATTATGAGCCCGGCGCTTCCAGCGCTGGGACTGGGCATATTTATGAGCCTGGTGCCACTGGCGCCAGGACTGGGTCCAAAAGGTCCCAATTGGGACTGGTTGGCACTCGGAACCTGGGTTATGGATCTGCTTCCAAGGGAGTTGGGAAAACCCTGACCTTTTGGAAGCAGAGATCATGACAGTGGGGCAGGAATCCTCAAAGTTTTCTTCGAGAGGGAAGAAAGACTTGGCTGAGTCTTCGGCAAAACGGCATAAAAAATCCAGATCGAGGAGTAGATCAAGGAAGTCCTCTTCTTCTTCGTCCAAAAAGGCGAAGAAGAGACGACACCGATCTCCCTCTTCTTCTTCCTTGACTTCGGAGGAAGATATTACTTGTCCAACTAAACATGACTCCCCTAAAAAGTGGGAAGCATTTAGAGAGCCGATGATAAAAAAATATTAGAACGCAGCCCAGACCCCCTCAAAAACGTCTGTTGAAGGTCATGCCTCTACTCACAAAAGAAGTGACAGAGGAAGGTCAAAAACTAGAAAATCCGACAGGAAATTGTCAAGGGTGTCTTCTAGGGACTCTTCCCAGACACCTAAAAAGACAGACCTTAAGAAAAAGATTGTAGACGTTGATACGTCTTTAAAGACCTCGACGAAAACATCTTCGAAGCCTCTGTCGAAGGCTGTCGAGTATAAAGGGTCGACGACCCAGCAGAAAAAAGTCACATCGAGTGCTTTATCGACGACCTCGAAGACTTCTTCGACGGCGTCGAATGTTTCGAAGGCTCCTTCGACAACATCGACTGCCTCAAAGATTCCTTCGACAGCATTCGTAGTGCCTTCGAAAACATCGAAGAATACCTCGATAACATTGAAGGTAACGGCCACGACTTCGATGCCATCGACGCTTCTGTCGACGCTGACGCCAATTACAGGGTTGAAACCTATTCCTGAGAAAGGATTTCACCCAAAAAGCAGACATGATTTTTTCCAAACTATGTCAGCTATATATGGAGAAATGTCCTCAGAAAATGAGGAGGATGAAGAAGATGAACCTGAAGTTTCATCAGCAGGAGTAAGATATGGTACAAGAGAAGTTCCTGAGGAATTAATCAATCCTCAATCAAAGATGCAGGACTTGTATGAATGTTTATAGTCTGCAGGTAGACTAGATACGTTCCCTGAATACGAATTTGAAAGACCAGATCCAGCAGAACATGCTGATTTTGGTTACAGAAAACTTATGAATAAAGAAACAGAGTTTATGGGATGGGGTATGAATTCACCTGTATACCAGGATGATGATATGACAGATATTTTGTCAGGAGGTCCTCAACCAGGTCCCATACTTCTCTTTCATATTGCCCTGCAAAGGAGAGTAAATGCTGCTTGGGAAAGACCGGAATCTATTCCAGCAGTAAATAAAAAATATGTGGCAAAATACAGACCTTGTAACTCTGATCCAGAGTATTTGAGTAAGCATCCTTCTCCTGAGAGTCTGGTATTGCAGGCAGCCACATCAACAAAAAATGCTGCATACCCTACAATTCCCCCTGATAGGGATGACAAGAAATTAGATACATGGTCGAAAAAGGTCTTTACATCAGGGAGCATGGCTCTAAAGTCCACCAATGTATCTTGTACGCTGGCTAGATTCAATTATACTCTGTGGGACTGCATGTCAGCGGCAGCTCAACACATCCCGGAAGGAGAGGAACGTGATGGTTTCCTGTCCATAATTAAGGATGGTAAGGAGGCTTCGGGAGAATGTCTTCAAGCAGGTTTGGACACTGCTGACAGTATCAGCAGGTCCATGGCGTCTAGCGAAGTGCTACGCAGATTTGCATGGCTAAGGAAGTCAGGTTTCGCACCAGATGGTCAATCTAGACTTCTTAATATGCCATTTGATGGCTTGAGGTTGTTTGGCAGCAAGGCGGATGAAAGTTTGGAGAAGCTGCAGACCTCCAAGGCAGCGGCAAAGTCACTCAGTGCCGCTATAAGACAACCTCAGCAATGCCCCTACACAGGCTCATCTTCCTGGAGGGGTCGTCCTTTTCGTTATTATTCCTCAATTGGAAGAGGAAGGGGACAGGCCAGTCAAAGAGGGCAAAGGGAATTTCTTCGGGGGCGGGGAAGAGGTGCTAGATCTGCCCCGGCAGCGGCATCTGTCCCTTCAGCCGCTGCTGGAGCTGCCGCAAAACCACTCTGAGGTTTTGACTCACAAGACCCCAGTGGGAGGCAGGATGTCACAGCATCTGAAAGAATGGCGAGGCATTACTTCAGATGGTTGGGCACTGGAAACAGTATCCCAAGGTTACTGCCTTCCCTTTCTAAGAAACCTCAGAATCACCCACCGGAATACAACCCTACCAAAAACCCAGATCCGCTCCTGTTGCAGGAAGTTTTGACCCTGCTACAGAAAGGTGCAATAGAACATGTACCTGTAGCGGAAAGGAACAAGGGTTGGTATTCTCCATACTTCCTCATTCCAAAGAAGGACAGAATACTGAGACCCATCTTGTACTTGAGAAACTTGAACAAGTTCCTCAGGAAGGACAAATTCAAGATGGTCACTCTTTCTCAAATCCTTCAGGCTCTCCAACTTCAAGACTGGTTGGTATCATTGGACCTTCAGGATGCTTACTTTCATGTGCCAATCCATCTCAAGCACAGAAAGTACCTGAGGTTTGCGATTGGCAACTCTCACTATCAGTTTCGAGTTCTGCCATTCGGGTTGACCTCCGCCCCAAGAGTTTTCACCAAGTTGATGGTGGTAGTGGCAGCGAGTCTCAGAAGAGGGGGGATTCACATCTACCCCTATTTGAACGATTGGATGATCAGGGCACGTTCTCCAGAGCAAGCCCAGGATCATCTATCCAAGACTTGCCACTTCCTTCACAAACTAGGGTTTTCTCTGACTTTAAAAAAGTCAAACATGATACCATCACAGAAGCTCCAGTTTATAGGAGCAGTCTTGGATACTTGTTCGAGCAAAGCCTCGCCTCCCAAAGAAAGAGCTCACCACATTCTACAGATGGTGACAAAATTCCAGAATGCCCAGTATCTACCGGCCTTCGATTTTCTCAGGTTGCTCGGCCTCATGGCATCCTGCATTTTTCTGCTGCCAGAAGCCAGATTGAGGATGAGATCCCTTGAGTGGGCCCTCAGGACTCAATGGTCCCAATTTTCAGGGGAAATGACAGATCTTTTACAAGTTCCAACCAGGGTAGCACAGGATCTACAATGGCGGACTTGCAAGAAACATATCCTCAAGGGGGAATCTTTTTGGCAACCATGGCCGGAGATAACAGTAGTAACGGACGCCTCACTCACGGGGTAGGGAGCTAACACCAACGAGTTAACAATCAGTGGTCGTTGGTCTCTATCGGAGTCCAGACTACACATCAACCTAATAGAGCTGAGGGCGATCAGACTAGCTCTGAAGGCCTTCCAGCCCTGTGTACAGGGAAAGAATGTCCTGATAATGACGGACAACACAGTGGCCATGTACTACCTCAACAAGAGAGGAGGAGTGGGGTCACTGCCACTGTGCAGAAAGGCAATGCAGCTCTGGTTCTGGGCAATACAAGAAGGGATCTCTCTATCTGCCATTCACCTAGCAGGAGAGCAAAACACAGTGGCAGACGCTATGAGCAGGCAGAGCTCAGTCTCCCTTGAGTGGGAACTAGCTCAGGAAGTCCTTTAAGAGATCTTCACCCTTTGGGGAACCCCTCAAGTGGATCTGTTTGCGACCATTGTGTTAGGGAGAATTCTCTGTGAAGGCTAATTTCCCAAACCTAGTGAGTCCCCCAGCAGCTTTGCTGGATTTTTGTGTTTTCTTTTTTTCTCCTGCTAAGAGTGAGACTCTTTTTCTCCCACTCTTAGACATGATTTGAGATATATTTTGACTTTGTAATGTGTTTTATGGGCTATGAGGTCTTTTACTCCATAGGGTTTCATGTGGTTTTTGGTAAGTGTGTTACACAGCACCCTCAGTGCAGTAACACAGGGGTGTCATAGTGACCCCCAAACATAGACTCCATACCCTGGGACTGACTACTGTCTCCCAGGGCATGTAAAGTCACCATTGACTTTACTAGTCTTAAATTAGGAACAGAACCAGTACAAACCATCATATTGTGGAAGTACTGGTAGAGGTAATTAGATTACACCTGGGTCTGTTTTTTGAGGGGGCACTGTGCAGTCCCCCCTCGTCGAGTTTCTGGCTGGTGGCAGTGGTTACCACGTGAAATATTCCTTAAGAATATTTACAATGGGATTTTCTCATTCATTTTAAACGCACCACTTTTTGGTGCAATGTTAAAGATACCGCCGGGTTATTTATTTAATATTTATTCCCCGGTTGAGTCTTTTCGCCTCTGTAACTCCAACCCAAGTCGAGCCCTTTGTTCCACTTTTTGGCAGGCTTCTCCACAGAAGCCTCCAAAAGTGGCGCCACTCTGTTTGGGACTACAGGATGTGTGGGAGGGGAGTTTAGGTACCCTGGACTGAGTTGCCTCTGCAACTCAAGTCACACTCTTGTGTGATTGGCCCAGTGGTGAGCCGCCCGGCTCACCACTTAGCATGTTTGAGTGACAGCTAGGACTGATGAATGGGGGTTTTCTGCATAAAAGCAGGGCTTTGGGGACTGGAACTGCAGAGGTCGCCACAGGACCAAAGAATCCAAAGAGGGAGAAGCTGAGCCGACCTGCAACGACGACACCACCGGTGGAGCCCTGCTGAACCGTCTCACCACTTCTTCCAATGACAGAGGAGATCTTCATCCCGAACAGTCTTCTTCCTTTGACTGGTGGGGATAACCAGTTTGCCCGCCTTTTCGCCTTCCTGGATCATCTCGTTGCCGCCTTGCCTGTGCCAAGCACCACGGCAACCAGAATACCACGTTTTACCACTACCGCAAATAACAGGGTAGTACCTTTTAACCGGAGAACTCCGCGGCTGGTTTCTTCCCTGGCAGTGCAACGACCTTCAGCTTTCCTCCACGTCGAGACCATCTCTTCCTCTGGACGACACCGCGACTTGCACCCGCTGCCAGGAACAACTGCCCCCACTGGAGGATTCTCTCCACTTTCAAGGTACTGTGTCCGCCTGGCCTCCCTCGCAACGGTCTGTGTGGGGTGTCTCGTAAATCCTCAACTTACCACTTGGGTTGGCCCTAGGCTGGCTAACTGAACTTTTCTGAGCTGAACTAATTCTTTTCTAAACTCCCTGCAAGACTTTTCAAGCCTTTTAAACTGTGTGATCTTGGGCGCATTGGTGTTCTACTCTCTCCAAGAGGGAGCCTGGCCTCTGAACTTTTTGCTCACAAGTAGACTTTGACTTTCCTGCCTTGCTGGGTGCTTCTAAAGTATTGTGTTGTGTGCTTTTCCTAATTTCTGGCTTTTCCCTCCCTTTCTCTTAACTTATTGGAGTGCCATCTTTAGTTAAGCGCTCACCTCTGTCTGGAAATAAGTGGTGTTAACTAAGACTTGTCTAATAAGGAATAAGGGATGTATATATATTAATAGTGACTGTGTTTTTGAACTTGCTTACAATAATAGTGCTGGAGTGTTTCTAAGTATGTCTTTAAATAAATAATTATATACTTTGTTACCAAAGCTCTGGTCAGTGTTTGCTTGTGCTACTGTATTTTAGTACCTATCTTGTATACTCTATATACTGTCTAACTCTTCTTGAGAGAAGTCTGGCTGCTCAGCCGCAGCTACCAGGTAAATCTGGGTGGTACAGACTGCTACCAATTGGGTTTACTGCCAACACCTGTAGTCCTAAGCCTTTTGCAGTGGTCCCTAAGGGAACTGCACAGGTTTCTGCCTAACACATTGTCAACAAGAAGTGCGAACTGTATTGCTCAAGGGAATTTCCCCTGAGAGGAGCTCTAGGAGACGCATTCAAAGTGGAGTGGGAGTTTCCTCTTCTATATGAGTTCCCTCCAGTCCCTGTGATCCCTCAGGTAATCAGGAGGTTGAGAAAGTTCAGGAAAACCATGATCCTAATTGCCCCGGATTGGGCCAGGAGAACGTGGTACCCGGACCTTCTCGACATGTCCATCTGCCCTCCAATACGTCTTCCAAAAAGAGAGGATCTTCTCTCGCAAGAGGAAGGTCACGTTCTCCATCCAGAGGTCAACACACTCAACCCTCACGCATGGCTTCTGAGAGGTTGAGATACAAGGATTGGGACCTTCCGGATGATGTTATGGAGGTTTTACTTTTGGCCAGAAAGCCAGCAACAAAATCTTTGTACCGGTGTCGTTGGAACAAGTTCAGTAACTGGTGTAGGGATAAGAATGTGGATCCCTTTGAATGTGATATTCCAACGGTATTATCTTTCCTGTTACATTTAGCTAATATGGGGCTCCGGGTTAAAACAATAAAAGGATACGTAGCAGCGCTATCTATCTTCAAGCGCTCGTCAGAAGAAAAATCTTATTTTAAGATACCTTTAATAATACAATTTCTAAAAGGTTTAAACAATGTTTTTCCACCAATACCTTTTCAAGTTCCTGTGTGGGATTTAAATTTGGTACTTAAATTTCTGACATATGCACCCTTTGAGCCTTTACATTCTTGCCAGTTAAGGCTTCTTACGTTAAAAACTATACTTCTAATTGCATTGACATCAGCCCGCAGAGTAAGTGAGTTGCAGGCACTTTCGAGTGGTCCTCCTCACACCATCTTTCATAAAGACAAAGTTGTCCTTCAAGTCAAACCCTCTTTTCTACCAAAAATAGTTTCAGACTTTCATCTGTCACAGAAAATAATTCTACCTGTGTTCTACCCTCCTCCTCACACAAGTAAGGAAGAGGAAAGTCTACATAGGCTAGATCCCAGAAGGGCTCTTAGCTTTTACATCTCAAGATTGTCAAAAATACGTCAGTGTGAACAACTATTTGTGGGATACACTGGCCGTAAATTAGGACTAGCTGTAACCAAACAAACATTATCAAGATGGATAATCTTAGCCATAACAGAGTGTTATAGGCTAGCTGGAAAAGATGCCCCTGGGGGTTTAAGAGCTCATTCAACTAGGGGCATAGCTACTTCAACAGCACTTAAGAGGGGTGTCCCTGTACAAGACATTTGTGCAGCAGCCACATGGTCATCCATGCATACTTTCATCAAACATTATGCTTTGGACTCAACTACCTCTCAAGGAGGTCTATTTGCTAAATCTGTACTACATTCAGTACATGACTAAAAAGACATCTGTACTCCTACCTCCAATAGAAAACTGCTTTGGGAGTCTATCTAAGATGAGGAATACGTGGGAGGACAAAGTCCATTCAAAGAACAAGTTACTTACCAACTGTAACGTTCTTTTGATTGGATGTTCCTCCCACGTATTCCCTACCTCACAGTACAGTTTACGTGGTTTACACAATTCTTTTAAGGCTTGGGTCAATAAGAGGCACGCCTTTGTTTTTAATACATGGGCTCTGATACACGAAAAAACAGAACTGAGGCCAACGGTTGCGCTCGAGGCAATTATACTACGGATGACGTCGACACTCGACGGAGGCCGCAGAGGGACATCGACGTCGCCGCCTCGAGTGGAATGCCCTCTGCTGGAGAGAGGAAACATTTTCCGAGGCGAAACCTAAAGGTAAGGATATATCTAAGATGAGGAATACGTGGGAGGAACATCCAATCGAAAGAACGTTGCAGTTGGTAAGTAACTTGTTCTTCTAAACAAAGATTTATTAATGATCAGGTTGGTGTAACGCCTAACTAAGACTATGCTATGGTGGGATTTTTTCCCACCTAAAGAAATCTAAGGAATGTCTGTGTCTATAAGTCCAAACCAAAATCTGCCTTTGTCAAAACCTATGCTTGCCCTCGCAACTACAACACAATCCAGTGGGGACATGTTCTCAACCAAATATAATAAGTACTCAAATTCAATATAGTTCCAATGTAACTTCCTTTAAAGGTTGTTTGATTCTATTATGAAGTTACCTTCTGTGGGTTTACTGGCATCAGAGTTTGCATTAAAAGAAGGTCTTAGGTTTCCCTTCTCCAAGTTCAAATGTAATCAAGTTCATACAACACTGTGTTATTGGGACTACCTTCCCCAAGATAAACACTCTCCAGTTCTTTAGTTCTCAGGGTTCCCTTTCCCAAGATTTATACTGAACAGTTAACTTGTTTCCTCTGTTCATAAGTTCATAAGAGAATACCTGGTCTGTTTGATCCATCCTTTGGTTAGCTTCACCAAGGACCCGCACTTCTTCGCTGCTTTTCCAATATGTTGTGGTTTCTGGTCTAGGCCCAGTTATCAGACCACACGGTCCACCCATTACAGGTGACGCAACCAGAAACCACCTGCCTTGTCTGTGATTTTACTCTTGATGCTGGTAGTGTCAGTGTTAGGAAACTTCCTGGTCGAGGTGTAGTTGTCAGACGACACCATTGACCCATCACAGGTCATGCAACCATAAGTTTCCCCAAACTGCTGTTCAGTAATATTCAAGACAACTCTTCACTTTCACTTTTTCCTTAAAGTACTTTTCTGATAGTAGGTTACTTGATATACTCGATTGTCCAAGAATGTTTATGGAGTTTTTAGCATTTCATATTCTAATCAAGTAACAGCTTTCTTTTCATTCCGTATTTCACAAATGTAACATTTACTTGGTTTCACTTAAACCACGACTTTCCTGCCGTTCAAGATTCAGGAAATGTAATGTTGTGTTGCATTCATCAGGATAGCACCTTTCATTCCCTTTGGCTTTCAGTAAATGTAACTTTAAGTTGTACAAACTTGAATAACGACTTTTATGCAGTTCGGTATTCACTAAATGTTGTTTTCTCTTGTGTGGGCTTAAGCAGCACCTTTCACGCCGTTCAGTATTCAATACATGAAGTTTTCACTTGTGTGCACTTAGCAGCACCTTTCAGGCAGTTCGGTTTTCAATTAATGTAGTTTTCACCTGTGTGCGCTTAAGCAACTCCCTTCAGGTGTTTCAATATTCGATATATGTCATTTTCACTACTTCAACGGATCATTACTCATTCCAAGGTCCCTTGGAGCGATCCATTGTTCCTAGTGTCTCCTGACACTTACCGGGTCTCTGTAGCTCCTTTCGGCAGCTTCTCCCCAAGCTGGAAAACCAACTTGTCAGTTCACCGGGTACTCCATTCCGCGCACGCCAGCCTTTGTGCTTGGCTCCGCCTCTGCTCCCTAGCAATTCCTGCTGTACACCTTTCCTCACAGGGGCTGCCAGTCCTGCACAGTCACCTCATCAAGACTCTCTGGATCTTCATCGGCGTGTCAGCATCTCAGCTTCTTGCTTCTCAGCACGGCAATTCCAGGGTTCTCTTCTCCTTCTGTGACTCCACTTCCATACATGCCAACCCTCCCGATTTTTTCATTAAAAACAGTACTATTTGTTACTGTCTCCCGCCTAAAATAATAATATCCCCAATGCACTCCTATGGGGAAAATGCATTCTCCCGATATCGGTGCTAAAATCTCCCTCTCAGGGGCTTCAGAATGTTGGCATGTCTGCACTTCCCATGAGCTTCTGGATTCCACCTTTTATACTCTTTTCTGTCACTAACAGGCTGCAGGTGAAATGGGATGTCCTCAATTGCCTGATCCTCCTTGAGTCTATTAGTGTGACATGCCTGATCTTCATTGCCACATGCCTTCAGACCACTCTTCTTCGTCTCAGCACAACAATGGTATTTTTAATAGGAAATCTGCACTACTCCTAGTTGCCTCTTCTTCTTCTCAGTACTTAAGGGAAAACTATAGTGGAGGATGGGATGAGATTGGTAACAGCCCATAAAGGCTAAGGGAGGGGAGGGTAGATCAATATCAGGAAAGGGGGTACCATGTCTCGCTATTCGGGTACCCTCTCTCCAATCCCCAAGGACCCTCCACTCAGGTGATCCTCCCTCGCTTGTCCACCCCCAGGGTTGGGATCCAAAAGCGATGGCCCTTCCCTGTCCACCTGTACAGAAGTTCCCTAGGGAATAGATGTGAGAGCACCCTCAGGTTTCTCACATTTGCCATGTTTTTGGTTAAAGACTTTTATTTAAAGAAAAGTGGCTTGGAAAAGGGCTCTCTGAATCTGCCCTAAGAGGAATTTCCCTACCTCAACCAAAAACTAAAGACCGATCTATGTCAGGATGTCAAAACATAACTGTGCTGTGTCAACATATTCTATTCTGACACTACAAATTGTAATAAAAGGTGGAAAGAGGAATATCTTTAACCTTTTGAAGGTTTGGAAAAAGTGTTCATAAAGAATAAATGACTCAAACATAAAGTTCCTCAGAGAATAAGGTTCTTTGTTCCAGAGGGTGGTTCCCTTCCCCTGAATTCCTCCTTGAGGCTTTTTCCACAAAATAGTTTTTGGCCCTCACTAGGCCAACTACCACACTTGTAGTCAAAACTGTTTGGTTTTACAATATTGGTTTCTTCTTCCTTATTTAACACAATCCTTTCCAATTGCCTGGCATATTCTCCTGCCAGGACTTTTGACACACCCGCTTGAACTGTCCTGGTTTACTCTCCTATCAAGGCTTCTGTTTTCCCACTCTTGGCCTGGTTTACTCTCCGGCTAGAACTGTTGCTTTCCCACACTTGATTGGCCTGGTTTACTCTCCTGCCAGGACTCCTGCTTTCATATACTTGAATGGCCTTGGTCCTTTACCACAAATCATTGTATATAAGGTTGGATAACGTGTCCCTATGACAGGGTATCCCTTCACTGTTCTTTAACTGTTTCCACTTTGCACATCCATACATTAGGAGAGGGGTTAATTCCACTTCATCTTCCCCCTTTTCAATATGTCCATGCTGTGTCTCTGTATACTGCTTTTCATATATTTGTACTCAGCGTGCTTTCCGATATCCCCCGGTGTCCCCTTTGCCTCTGGGCAGACTTACCAACCTTCAGTGGTGTTGCTTCTTTCTCTCATGGTCTGCAATCAAAAGATTCCAGCCTGCTTTCTCTTTGCGGCTGCCTTCTGTTCATTCACCGGTCCTCCGTGGCTCCTGCTGGACACACCTGCTTTCCTCTTGGCTTTGGTAAGCGCTGTACTGCTTTTCCCATTCTACGAACTGTGAGAAACCTAAGGTGTTTTTCCCAGGCTATTCCCGGGCATCCTTTGTTCAGGTGGCCAGGGGAGGACTATCGCTCTTGGATCCCAACCCTGGGGGTGGACGAGCAAGGGAGGATCACCTGGGCAGGGGGTCCTTGGAGTCTTTGGGAGATGTGCTCTCGGGCGAGACATGGTATTCCTCCCGTTCCAAAACACCCCTACCCGACATCCCCTCAGTTGTTATGGGGTATTGTCAGAAGGGTCCCATCATACCCCAGTACCTTTCTGTAAGGAAGCAGAAAACAACCAGAGAAAGTAAAACCCAATAGAACATCCATTGACCCATCACAATATATTTACCTCCTTCATGCTGACAAAAACCTACATGGGTTTTCCATGATTTCCAGGAAAACCTACAACTCCCACAATCCCTACTTCCATTCTAGAAGTCCATCTACTGGGACGAAGAAGAGGCAGATGGTAGTCATGGGGATTACTAATAGGCATCAATGGGCAATGAATTCCTATGGGCAGTCTCCATGTTGTCCCGATAATGAGGTCAGGCAGAGTCAGGCAGAGAGGGACAACTACTCACACCTGACTCCAATCAACTCTTTCAAAGAATATAAAAGGTCAGACAACCGAGCAGTATACCTGACGTGTCCCAATACAATGGTCAGGCGAGGTCAGGCAATAACTGACCATCACACACACACCTGACTCCCATTAAACCTCCCCACACAGATAAAAGGCGGAGCACGAGAGCACACTCTGAGCGAGGCAAAGCTCAGGAGGAAACAGCCTTTTCGAGAAACACAGCAAAACAGAACGGGATTAAGCTCCCTTAATCATTTATCGACAAGGAACCGTTGCTTTGCAGAATCCTGCATTGTGTGTCGAAAATACCCAGGGCCCTCCTGCATCAATAATCAAGGCGTGGACAAGCGCCAGCCTGCATGGTACTGTCCTTGGCTCCAAGAACAAAGCAGGGTCAGTGAATCAACACAGCCGGTGAGTTGGGGAAACCGATACAAGACCGGTCTGTGTTGAAGCCAAGGTTGCAAGCAGCAACATTGTATGGCGAGTGCTGGAACAAACATTGTTAAAGCGCGTGTGATAAGAGATGCAAGTTAAGTTGAACTGCTGATGAGTGATTGAACTTTAAAAGCAAGATAAAATACCTTTGACAGAGTGGTCTGGCACCACGTGGGTGCTCAATCGAAGGTCTCTGTAAGGTATCCAGCTGAGAAGTGGCAAAAGTGTAAGTGAGGAAAATGTTATATCAAGAAGAGAACGAATAATGGTGAATAGGGCTGGTCTTGCAACAGGTTGAGCAAAATCCAGAGCATAGTCGAAAGTCTTCGATTTTGATGAAGTAGACACATTTGGGCCAAGTCCATCAGAGGGAGACCAATTTAAGGTTTTCTGTTAAAGTGGTTCTGAGCCCCGTGGAGTGGGGTGTTAGGGAGAATTCTCCAGAATGGCTAATTTCCCTTACCTATTGAGTCCCTCAGCAGCTTTGCTGGATTTCTAGGATTTCTTTTTTCACCTGGTAAGAGTGTGAGCCTTTTTTCCCCACTCTTACGTGTGTTTTGCTGTGTGTTTAACATTTTTGTGTTCATAGACTGTGGAACCTCACCTACTCCATAGGCACCATAGGCATCATCTTTTTACTGTGTGTCACACAGCACCTTTAGTGCAGTGACACAGGGTTGTCTTTTTCAGACTTCCCACTTTAAACTCCATTTTCTGGGACTGACTACTGTCTGCCAGAACATGTAAAGTTTCCATTGACTTTATTAGTCTTTTTAAATTCACAGACCCAGTACAAACTATCTTACATAGAGTACTGGAAATGGTTAATAGTTATCCCTTTTTGTCTGTCTCTCATGGAACATTATTTAGTTCCCCTTTCTTTAAGATTTGGCTGGTGGCATCTACCATATTTTTCCTACCGCGGTCTATGAAAATAGCCTTGCTACTGTTTTAGGCTATGCTTAGGCGCCTGAGAGTCTAGGTAGACAGGATGTGAGGGAGGGGTTTTAGGCCCCCTGCACAGGGTTTCCTTGGAGAACCAAGTCACTCTCGTTTGATTGGCTAGGTGACTGTCGTGCCAGAGCAGCCACCCTGCTGTGTGATTGACAGCCAGGCTGTGTGAATGGGGGAAAACTGCATAAAAAGCAGGTCTCTGGGACTTGGACAGCAGAGCCGCCACTGGATCGAGAAACCCGAAGAGAAGCTGAAGGAACGGACCACTACCACGACTGAACCTCCTGCTGAAGTCCTGCTGCGGGTCCGAATCTCCAAACTTCGACAACAGAGAAGATCTGCAAGGAATCTTCTTCCCTTGGGCTGGTGGGACCAACCAGTTCGCCAAACACCAAGCAAGGCCTCCCTCCCCTGGTCGAATGTGCTGTGCACCGCTGCAGTGAACCGGATAGCCAGGAGGACCGGACCCTGTTTGGGTTTTAAGGAGCGCACCTTTTATTCGTTGCTTTGCTCTGCTGCTGGTTTCTTCCTTGGGCAGTGCAGGACCGTCCAGTCTTCCTCCTTCATGTCAGTCCGACCGTCGCTTCAGGAACCATGAGCCTGTAGGATCTGTCAGGAACTTCTGCCTCAGCTACAGCATTCTTCGTCTTCTAAGGTACTGTTCAGACCCGGCTGTTCGTTTGGTCCGACCGTGGTGGAAGTGTTTTAAATCTTTCGCCAATCAGAGGTCTTGTCCTTCTCTACTCTTTTAAATAACTTTTCCTTCGACCAACTTCGTTTCAAACTCTTGGCAAACAACCGCGAACTACTCTGAACTGTGTGATAATCTTCAAAGACTCTGAACCATTAACAGGCCCAGGCCTATTGATTTGAATCCTTATTGTAGCAAGCCTTTTCTAGATTTCCCTGCCTACTTACTTGTTGGTGCTGCTTAATTTTGTATAACCTTGTCTTTCCCTCCCTTTTTAAATTGCTGGACTGCCATTTTGCTCACAGTTCATTTTGAGCTTAACTTGTCCAGAATTGATTGGGTGTTGTGTAGTATGTTACGATATTGATTTTTCTGCTGCTTTACTTAGTGAACTGTTTTACAAATGAATGTGTAAATAAATGTATATTCTTTTACTCAGAAACCTTGAATCAGTGTTTGTTTGAACCATAGTAATTACTGTCCTTTGTGTAACTTCTGATACTGCTCACTTTCTCTTGAGATAACTCTGGCTGCTCAGCCATCACTACCACTTTACTGTGTAGTACAGGCCTGTACCAAAGGTGAATTTGTACTTGCACTTGTAGTCTTAATTGTGTGTGGTGTTCCCAAAGGGTACTGCATATGATTCTGCCTAACATGGGGTGAACAGTAAATCACCCGAGAAGTCATATATGTGAAATCCTAAGATGATATGATATGATAGGTGATTTATAATGCGCTTAATACCCAGAGGTTTCTAAGCACGGACCCGGGGATCGAACCTGTGTTGCTCTGTGTCGTCTTGCTTCCAAGGCGAGCATGTTGCCGCTGAGCTACCCTCCCGAGACAGAGAGGAACTTTATTGTGTTAAAGTGGGTCTGAGCCCAGCGGAGGGGGACCCGGGGTAACCGGTAAATCACCCTAGCAGTTGTACATGTGAAATCCTAAGAAGAAAGGAAATGTAATGTTTGCCATGTTGCATCAGGCTCTCTGAAATAAGAGAATTAGAATGGCATAGAGACTTTGGCACAGAAGGCCCTGATGTTAAGGTTTTGAACTGCAACCTTGTGCTATAGAAGCCACAGAGTGTGCTAACCTTGAGTGTGCCGCCTTATCCTGTGCTGAAAACGTGGGGAAGGGAAGCCAATGGCTTGAATATCCTGACATATCATTTCTTGATCACCTTTCTTTGGTATAACATTGTTTCCCACACTATTTGTATTTAGAAGTAAGGATTGGCAATAGGTTTATTAGTATAGGCCCTTTTATTTTGACAGACTTGACTGCGTTGTTATTGTTTGATGGTCGTAGCTTGCTCCCATCTTTAGATGTAGGATTAGATCGAAGTTCAATAAACACCCTTGTACTTTGATCACTTGTGTTTGTCTTACTGTTTGATACCATGCCTTCCTCACAGAACACCCAGGAGTCTCTCACTGGCTCTTGGTGACAGTCTTCCAGTCTGCAGCTTCTTTCTCCATCTGTTAGCCGCTCGGCTTCTCGACGCTAGTTCTGGCTCTCCGGTTCCTCGTTCTTCAAAACGAGGACCAGCTCTCGCTCGCCAGTCGACGCAGCAGCTGTCAATGTCTCTCGGTTTGCGCTGCTTAAATCTCCCGGGCACAGGTGTGTGCCGGGAAATACTAGAATACTTGTTGAGGTTGTGATCTCTTTTGCACCATTCTCTCTTCTTCATATCAGCCCTTCGAGGATTCTGAGAACTAGAGTCCATTGATGACAATTGATTCATGGACTTTGAAAAAGCAAAAATGGTTTTGATGGATAAGTGGAGTTGTCAAAGATGATTGCATCAGGTTGGCAAAGTTACTCTATAGATTTTATGTGAGGATTTCCCCTATTCTTCACAGAAAAAAGAGCAGATGCATGGCAATAGGCCTTGAGGGTTTCAGACATTGGGAGGTAATTTTCAAGGGAAAATGGAGGGCACCAGGTCTCATCCAATGGAGCCATAGCACTCCCCCAGAGGCTGTCTCCTCCATTGCGATTCTTCCTCATATAGCCGTCCCCCAGGGTCAGGATCAGGTAGTGGTTGCCGTCCCCTGGCCACGTGGGAAGATGTCGCCACCAGGGATTAGTGAAGATTTCATCTGATTCATCACATTACAAACACCTGGGGAAATGTCTCCCTTTCCATGGCTTTCTTTACGCTCCTTACAATGTCAAGAGAGTGCCTTATGTGATGATTCCAGTGGAGTCATAACTGATCTCCCAGCGGTGACCTCCTCCCATGTGGCCTGGGGATGGCAGCCTCTTGGGTGAGGTCATGACTTCATTGGATAAGACATGGTAGTCCCCTTGCCTTTCCAAATAATCCTCATACCCAATACCCTCATGGCCTATTGCCAAACCTCTAACCCTCCCCTTGGTGAAATAGAAAGGACCCTCCTCAAAGCATATAGACTAAACTTCCATCTTTGTCCAACCATATGGCAATAACAAGAATGCCTATGCCAGTTATTCTTCCCCAAAGCATATTGACCAAACTTCCACCTTTTGTCTGCCATATGGAAATAACCGGAATGCCTTCACCAGTTCCATTCATTCATCCAGAACTGCTTTGGCATCCAGACCTATTGAAAGTGATTATACAAACTCATTTTCTCATCGAATAACAATGGACTCCTTTGCCAGAAACACCCGAATACTGGGACAAGGAAGAGGAGAGGAGAAATACAGTTCTCTAGTGGTTGGCTGAAAACATCTATGCCCGGGAAATGTAAAGACTGGCAGCCAGGTGTAAGAGGCTGCTGTTGGTGGGAGAACAGTACGCCTCTCTGCAAGGCTCCAGGTCCTGATCAGCTGTGGCAGAGCCGCATGACTCACATCAGAGTAAGAAGGGAAATGCTGCGAGAAGGTGATGTGCTACAGAGATGCCAGGAAAACACTCCTGGGCGTTTACTGACCGTGCAAAGCAGACCCATACCCGCGAGAGATTGAAAGGAAACGTGGCGTGCTGAAGTGAAGCTACGGGAGAGGAACAAGCACCAAGGAAGCAGTAACTAAGGGAAAGCAAGGAAGGTACTTCCACTGGGTGACCGTGAATGATCCCAAAAGTGCCAGGAAGAACTGGTGAGTCAACCCAAGGATAGTGGGGACCCAGGGAGTATCAGCGATTAGGCCAAACAGAAATAATATTAACATGAAACAAGGAGCCAGAAAATTCAAAAAGACTGATCATAAAAAGGGGAAGTGACTTACAATCGAAACCCTTACAAGTATGTGAATTAATGGAATGCAAATATATGGAAATACCAAAATACATAATATATCACAGGGATATATTATCAAAACAAGTGAATGTACCATTGCGGAAGTGGATGAATATAAGAAGTCCTGGCAGGGGAGTATACCAAGCAACTACTATTGTGTAAACAACAAGAAATCCTGGCAGGAGAGTATACCAGGTAATTGATACAGTGTGAAGTACCAGACGTCCTGGGATAAAGGTATACCAGGCAATTGCTACTTTGTGAAGTAAAAGAAGTCCTGGTACCAAGGTACACCAGGCAACTGCTACTGTGTGAAGTAAAATAAGTCCTGGCAGGAGAGTATACCAGGCAGTTGCCACAGTGTGAAGTACAAGAAGTCCTGGCAGGGGTGTATACCAGGCAATTACTACTGTGTGAAGTATAAGAAGCCCCATCAGGAGAGTATACCGGACAATTTGCAAGTGAATGGAAACCAGAAGCCCTAGTAAGGAATATTAGGACTATGTTAACTAGATGAGCAGGAGCAATATCCGGGCAGAGAAAGACAACAGAATTCTGAAGAAATATAAAGCTTTGTGTGCGACAGTGGCGCTGTGGGCTCAACAAGACGCAAGGAACTGTTGTTTAAAGAACTGTTTATGGTAAAGAGAAATTGCGGCGAAGGTAGTCACCCTCTGAAACAAGGATTCTTTATCTTTGAAGACCATTTTAGTTAGAGTCACTTATTCTTTCTTTATGAACACTTTTTCCAAAGGCACCAAAGGTTAAAGACATTTCCCTTTTCATCTTTTTGTTTAGTTAATAGTGTGAGGGTCAGACCGACCCTTAGTTTTTGATTTAGTTAGGAAAATTCCTCTTTGATCAAGGTCAGAGAGGCCATTTCCCAACTATATTTTTTCTTTAAATAAATGTATTTAACCAAAAACATGGCTAACTTGCACCCAAATTTCTTTCTTGATGCTTCACCTTTGGAGTCAAAGTGGGATTCTGATCCAATTGACACAAACTGGGGAACCCATTGGAATTCCATGTTTGTATCTCTTATATCTTATATCTCCCCTGTCTACTCTAACTGATATACTATCACCTATCAAAGTCTGGAAGAAAAAAGCTTTAAAAAGACATCCGGACTACTAACCCCGGCTTACTGATCGCAGACACCTATGTCAGCGCAACTTCCAGACAGATTTTCACTTATATCCTCTTTTCTGTCCCCTCTTCAGATCTATCGATTCCTCATCTTATCTCCACTCTCTCTCCTTACCCATTCTCACCTATTAATGGTGGCACTAGATGGGGAGTTCTCTTGGCCGGCTTCTCATCATCCAGCTGTCTCATTAATGTCTATCACAATGGCACTATCATGGATCAGGTTCCACAACCCAACCTCATCCTTTTTGACCAGCACCTGCCATCCCTTATCAACTTGCTTCCCACTTCTTTTACTCCTTACTCCTCCGTCTCTGTCCCCCCTCCTCCACATCCCTGTACCCCTACTCGGAAAACCTTCAAAGGCAGTAGTGACCTCTTGCATCTATCCACGCTTTATGCTCATTCTGCTATCGAACACTCTGCCGACATCTGCCTCCTCCTTGAAGACCTTGACCTCACTATCCTCACACCTACCGAGATGTAGTTCAATGCCAGCTCAGTCACTGCTTTTAACTCCCTTCTCCCTGATGGCTATACGATCATCTCCAATCCTCACCCTAACCGTGCTGGCGGTGGGGTGGCCCTGATCTTCCCTGAGTGGGTTCCTTCTTCCGTCATATTCACCCAGCCTTACTCTTCCTTCGAGAGCCTGGTTTGCAAGCTGGTCATCTCTCCCACTTCCTCCCTGACCATTGCCACCAGCTACAGGCCAACAGGCTCTACCACCCTGTTGCTTTCTGAGTGGGCTGCTTTTTCCTCCACTCTCCTCAGATCCACCTCCTTCTCCTGAGTGACTTCAACATCCACCTTGATTCCTCATTCACAGCATCAACTCTCTTCCATGACCTCTGCACCTCGCTCTCCCACTCCATTTTCCCCTCTGGTTCCACCCACTCGGCGGACACACTCTTGGTGGCTTCATCCACACTGATCTTTTTCTCTCCTCCCCACTCACCACCCCACTGTCTTGGTTTGACCATTCTCTCCTCTCCTGTCACCAGGGCCATCTCTGCTGTCTGACCACACCTCCCCGAGCCTTGCCAACCTCGTTCGCGAACATCCGTCTGATGAAGCGAGTGTCAGCTGCTGCCTTTGCATCTACCTTGATCCCTTTTCGCCCCCCACTGTAGACTCTACCGTTTACGCCGCTCTCAGCAACCTCCATCTTGCCATCACAAATACCCTCAACATTCTTGCCCCGGTCATGAGAATCCGTCTGAAACATGCCTCCAAGCGTAACACCTGGTACGACTCTGATCTTGCAGCCCTAAAACGCAAGTGTAGAGCTGCTGAACGGAAATGGCAGATCTCAGGCTCCCCCTCTGACAAACTGGCCTGTCGCCTGCTCCAAAGGCAATACTGACTCTCCATTTGCTCCAAGAAAAGGACCCACATCCAGGCTCGAGTATCTGGTGCATCAAACAACACGGCTGAACTCTTTAAAATCTGCAAGGAACAAGCCAACCCCTCAGCACTCTCCACCTCACCTCTTCCCTCCCATGCCCGCTGCACTGCACTGGCCACACACTTCACTGCAAAAACTCAGGACATCCTGAGCGCCCTCGCTTCCCTCTCCCCCCTCAACCCTCTGCCACCTACGGCGTCCTATCCCCCCGCTGCCTTACTCTCCTCCTTCTCTCATATCACATCTGATGAGGTCACTAGAGTTGTCGGCTCTATAAAGGTCTTCTCCAAACAGGTCTCCCCCCTGTTCTTCCAGAACTATTAAGACAATATTGTCTCTCTTGCCCCTGCGCTTACTGACTTCTGCAATCACTCTTTTGCTACTGGGTCTTTCCCCTCTTCCCTCAAGCAATCTCTTGTGTGCCCAATCCTGAAAAAACCTTCTGCAGGTCCCTCCTGTCCGGCTAACTACTGCCCCATCTCCATCGCCCCTTTCCTTGGGAAAATCTTCGAGAAGCTGGCCTTCCCCCTACTGACCCAGCATACTGAGCTTGTTGGTTGCCTACACAACCATCAGTCTGAATTCTGAGCATCCAGAGGCACGGAAACGCTTGCATCTCTTGACTCTAACTCTCCTGTCGTTCTCATTCTACTTGATCTCTCCTCTGCATTTGACATTGTCAACTACTCCATCCTCATAAAATGGCTTAACAATACCCTAGGTATCTCGGAGCCGGCACTGGACTGGCTGACCTCCATTTTAAGGACCGCCCCTCCTAGGTCTTCCTGGGCTCTTTCTCCTCTGCCACCTCTAGCTCCACCTGTGGTATCCCCCAGGGCTCCAACCTTTCGCCATGGCTTTTTAACGTCTATCTTGCTCAGCTTTCACACCTAGTTCCAACGGGCTCCCCTCATTTCCATTGTTACGATGATGACACACAACTCTTCTTCAAACTTCCCTCTGATCCTGTCCTTACTTCTTCCATCATTCCTGACTGCCTATGTCATGATCTCTGCTTCCAAAAGGTCAGGGTTTTCCCAACTCCCTTGGAAGCAGATCCATAACCCAGGTTCCGAGTGCCAACCAGTCCCAATTGGGACCTTTTGGACCCAGTCCTGGCGCCAGTGGCACCAGGCTCATAAATATGCCCAGTCCCAGGTCTGGAAGCGCCGGGCTCATAATGCTTGGGTGGACTTACCTGCAGCAGACCATGCTGCTTACTTGCCTGCCAGTTGAGCCTCTGATCCTCTTCTGTTTGGAACTACTTTTCCTGTTGGGTGGGGCAGGAGCCACTCCCTAGATTCAGAACACTGGAACTCTTCTGGAAAGCAGGAACTCTTTTCTTACCTAGGCGTGGCTGTGGAAGGAGGGACCTAAGCACTACAGGAGGCTATTTAAACCACACCCGATGGATGAATCTTGCTTTGCGTTATTCTGCATCCTCTGCAGCAGAACGCTCATCGTGTCTTCTGCATCTGATCCTGGGCCTAAGGAAAAAGGCTTACCATCCTGAATCCAGTCTTCAGCAACACCTATAAAGACAAGAAAGAACAGGTTAGCATTACGGTCTTCAGTGACAGCTCTTCACTTACCTGGTCCATCGGCTGTCACCAACGCCTCGCGCTGCATTCCGGCATCTGAAAGACAAAGGCTTACCTACTCTTCGTGCGCTCCGGAGGTCTTCACACTGCATTCCGGCATCTGAAAGACAAAAGCTTACCAACTCTTCGCACGCTCCGGAGGCCTTCGGCGCTGCATCCCGCATCTGAAAAACAAAACAAGGTGCGTTTAAAGACATTGGGGAACTTTAATACTCACGTGCCATTACTCCTTTCCACATCTAACCCAGTGGGTATTCCGGCACCCTGCAGCCGCTCCGAACTTGTACCTGCAAAATAAAAAGACAGTTAGAGCGCATCGTGAAGCAGGCAACAAGCGCTTACTTACGTGCTTCCAGGCGCTTCTATTCATCACACGGGCTCCATCTTCAACTCACTTCAGCCCGTCATCCGCCATCGCCGGAACCCTGCAAAACAAGAGACATCATTACTAAAGACTTTAAAGACATTAGAATTACTCGAAACTTACCGTTCGTGCAGTAAACGACGGACAGCAGTCCTCTGAAGTCAAGAGGCCTGCTCCCCTTATCCAGTGAAGAAACTGGTTACAGCACCCTGCCCCGAGGCAGATGGAGAGCACAGCGTTCACTTACCTAAGGTGAGAGCGTTAACCTTTGGGGTTCTACAGGAGAAGAGAAAGGGAAGAAGAGAGAGACATTCAATAACCCAGTTCCTTAATCCCATATTTTCTATCTGCAGACATCTTACCCTTCGAGTCAGACATACAGTGCACAGAGGTCCAGCCCAAAGAGCCAGCCGTGTGTTACACATCACCTTTGAAGATACGGTATACGCCCAGTCAAGACCGGCGCCTCTACGGGAATCAGGTGAGCGTTACAGAACGCAAAGCCTACCACAAAACTCCCGTCCAGGCGCTATGGAAACCTCGGATACCGACCAGCTAGCCCAGTTACTTGGGGAACTAAGGGCAGTAGGAGCTGCAGTTACCAAAGTTACAAACTCTGAGCAGGGAAACGACCTCGCCCGACAAGAATAGAGGTCCTCTTGCCGAGCGTGAAAACCAGTTCTGTGACCTCGCATTTCGTGATACCTATGGTCCTCATTAGCCCTGATAATCCGGATCGATTACATGCAATTGAAGCTTACGTCGACAGCGGTGCCATCGGCAATTATGTGGATCATGAAATGGTTTTGAGGATGAATCTAACTCTTTGTCCCAAGGCTGTAAAGGACGTCATTACTACGGTGGATGGTACGGAGATAGCCTCCGGGCCAGTAACGCATACCACTCAAGAGGTGACGCTAGTAAGTCAAGATGGACACCATGAGAAGATCGTGTTCGATGTGATCAAGGCCCCTCAGTTTCAGATTATTCTAGGAATACCTTGGTTAGAGAAACACAATCCTCTGATCGATTGGCGAGCAAGAACGGTCCAGTTTCCAGAATGTGTCTCTACTTGTCACCCTCCACCTGGTGTTGCACTGGCAGCAATTTCTTCAGAGACTCCCCAGTTACCTCCCGAATACCTAGAATACCAAGATGTTTTCCGGAAGGATCAGGCTAACTCTCTACCTCCTCATAGGTCTTATGACTGCCAGATAGACCTGATACCTGGGTCTACTCCTCCTTGTAGTAGAATTTATGCCCTCACCGAGCCTGAGAACCTTCACCTTCGACAATACCTGGATCAATACCTGGCAAATGGGTTTATTCGTCCTTCCAAGTCCCCTGCTTCTTCAGCTTTGTTCTTCGTTCCAAAAAAGGAAGGAGACCTTAGAACTTGTATAGATTATCGCTCCCTGAACCAGATCACCGTTAAGAATAGATATCCGTTACCTTTGATCCCTGAACTCCTGGATCAAGTCAGAAAAGCATGCATATATACAAAGCTGTATCTTAGAGGAGCTTACCACTTGGTACGAGTAAAAGAGGGCGATGAATGGAAGACGGCCTTCCGCACCAAGTATGGGCTATTTGAATATCAGGTCATGCCCTTCGGACTTTGCAATGCCCCGGCCGCCTTTCAACATTTTATGAACGATGTCCTCAGAGAGCTCATAGATGTGTGTGTTGTTGTTTACATTGACGACATCCTCGTTTATTCTTCATCGGAATCTGAACATCGGAAACACGTGAAAATGGTCCTCGAAAGATTGCGTCAACACAAACTTTTCGCTAAGTTGGAAAAATGTGTTTTCAACGTGACTGAAGTTGAATTCTTGGGATTCATATTATCACCTGGCGGAGTGCGTATGGATTCAAAGAAGGTCGATGCAGTTCTCAAATGGCCATCACCATCCTCCGTAAAAGGTGTGCAAAGCATGTTAGGCTTCGCTAACTTTTACCGCAGGTTTATCCCCGAATTCTCTCGAATAGTCCAGCCCATCACTGCCTTGTTAAAGAAAAACAAACGTTTTGAATGGTCTACTGAGGCGGAACAAGCTTTCCAGGATTTGAAGACTAAATTTATCTCTGCACCAATCTTAAAACACCCTCGCCCCGAACTCCCCTACATCGTGGAAACTGATGCTTCAAGCCTTGCCATGGGGGCAGTTCTAGCACAAAAGGACCCGGTAACCAATCAGTTGCATCCCGTAGCATTTTGGTCCCGCAAATTCTTACCTCCTGAAATCAATTACACGATTACTGACAAGGAACTTCTGGCTATCAAGTCTGCCTTTAAGGCTTGGCGGCATTATCTGCTGGGGGCCCGACACACCGTTACTGTGATTACGGATCACCGAAACCTGCAATATTTGAAAACCGCAAAAGCCCAATCCTCTAGACAACTCTGTTGGGCATTATTCTTTGCCGAGTTTGACTTCATAATTACCTATCGACCTGGCACAAAGAACGGTAAAGCTGATGCCCTTTCTCGGATGGGAGTGGAAGAACACTTGATCAACCCTAAACCTGTACCAATCATTCCCGAACAAAGAATTCTGGGTGTAATCGCCACAGAATCCATAGAGGAAGTTAAGGATAAAGCCAGGCAACTTGTAACTCCAGCAGACATACAGAATTGGCATCTGCAGGGAAAGGACTTTGCAGTAAAGGACAACTTATTGTATTTCCAAGAACGGTTATACCTACCCAGCACAGATTTACAGAAAAAAGTAATCTCTTGTTATCACGATTCTTTAATGGAAGGACATCCCGGTCTGGCCAAGACCTCAGAAAAGATCAAGCGCTACTTCTGGTGGCCGTCTTGGAAAAAAGATATCAGAGACTTTATAATGTCCTGTGGAGTATGCGCCCAAAACAAGAGTCAAAAGGAAAGACCAGCAGGCCTCTTACGCCCTATTGACATCCCACCTCGCCCTTGGCATACGCTTTCTATGGACTTCATCACCGATCTACCTCCATGCTCCGGATACAATACGATTCTAGTAATCGTGGACTTATTCTCCAAGATGGCGCATTGCATTCCGCTCAAAGGCTTGCCAACAGCAGCAACTCTGGCCCGAGAATTTCTCGAAAACATCGTCCGACTGCACGGTTTTCCTTCGGTTCTAATTTCGGATCGAGGTAGTCAATTTATTTCTCATTTTTGGCGAAGTTGCTGTCGGTCGGCTCAAATTGATGTGAGACTATCGACCAGTCACCACCCTCAGACCGACGGACAAACCGAGAGGACCAATCAAACTCTGGAACAGTATTTACGCTGCATGCTGCAACAAACTGAAAAAACTTGGAAAGACATCCTTTGGATAGCCGAATATGCCTACAATAACTCTGTCCATTCGGGAACTGGGAAAACCCCGTTTTTTCTTTTGTACGGCAGTCACCCTCGAACCTCGGAGTTGGATCCCCTCCAAGATCTTGAAACACCAGCAGTAGACTACCTGGATTCTACAATCACCCAAGCCTTTAAGGAAGCTGTTTCTCACCTTCAAAGGGCTAAAGAACAATACAAGAAAGGAGCAGATCAACATCGGAAGGAAGCCCCTCAATATCAAGTAGGGGATCAAGTCTGGTTATCCACCAAATATCTACCTCTAAAAGGGCCACGCACATTCAACCCAAGATACCTTGGTCCCTATTCCATCACTACCATAGTAAACCCAGTAGCGGTCAAGTTGGACTTCCCCCGCACATGAAGATACATCCGGTCTTCCACGTCTCTCTATTAAAACCCGTGCAACCTCAAACCCGACTAACTAAATCTCCAAAACCTATCCTAGTTGATGGAGAACTCGAGTTTGAAGTCAAAAGCATTCTGGACTCCAAGAACTCCAAATCTAAACTATTTTACCTAATTGACTGGAAAGGCTATGGCCCCCAAGAGAGATCCTGGGAACCTGCTGAATATGTCCACGCTCCTCGCCTAATCAAAAGATTTCACCGAACATTTCCTGACAAGCCAAAACCCCCGGAGAAGCCCGGTTTGGGAGGGGCCTTGAGGGGGGGTACTGTCATGATCTCTGCTTCCAAAAGGTCAGGGTTTTCCCAACTCCCTTGGAAAGAGATGCATAACCCAGGTTCCGAGTGCCACCCAGTCCCAATTGGGACCTTTTGGACCCAGTCCTGGCGCCAGTGGCACCAGGCTCATAAATATGCCCAGTCCCAGCGCTGGAAGCGCCGGGCTCATAATGCTTGGGTGGACTTACCTGCAGCAGACCATGCTGCTTACTTGCCTGCCAGTTGAGCCTCTGATCCTCTTCTGTTTGGAACTACTTTTCCTGTTGGGTGGGGCAGGAGCCACTCCCTAGATTCAGAACACTGGAACTCTTCTGGAAAGCAGGAACTCTTTTCTTACCTAGGCGTGGCTGTGGAAGGAGACACCTAAGCACTACAGGAGGCTATTTAAACCACACCCGATGGATGAATCTTGCTTTGCGTTATTCTGCATCCTCTGCAGCAGAACGCTCATCGTGTCTTCTGCATCTGATCCTGGGCCTAAGGAAAAAGGCTTACCATCCTGAATCCAGTCTTCAGCAACACCTATAAAGACAAGAAAGAACAGGTTAGCATTACGGTCTTCAGTGACAGCTCTTCACTTACCTGGTCCATCGGCTGTCACCAACGCCTCGCGCTGCATTCCGGCACCTGAAAGACAAAGGCTTACCTACTCTTCGTGCGCTCCGGAGGTCTTCACACTGCATTCCGGCATCTGAAAGACAAAAGCTTACCAACTCTTCGCACGCTCCGGAGGCCTTCGGCGCTGCATCCCGCATCTGAAAAACAAAACAAGGTGCGTTTAAAGACATTGGGGAACTTTAATACTCACGTGCCATTACTCCTTTCCACATCTAACCCAGTGGGTATTCCGGCACCCTGCAGCCGCTCCGAACTTGTACCTGCAAAATAAAAAGACAGTTAGAGCGCATCGTGAAGCAGGCAACAAGCGCTTACTTACGTGCTTCCAGGCGCTTCTATTCATCACACGGGCTCCATCTTCAACTCACTTCAGCCCGTCATCCGCCATCGCCGGAACCCTGAAAAACAAGAGACATCATTACTAAAGACTTTAAAGACATTAGAATTACTCGAAACTTACCGTTCGTGCAGTAAACGACGGACAGCAGTCCTCTGAAGTCAAGAGGCCTGCTCCCCTTATCCAGTGAAGAAACTGGTTACAGCACCCTGCCCCGAGGCAGATGGAGAGCACAGCGTTCACTTACCTAAGGTGAGAGCGTTAACCTTTGGGGTTCTACAGGAGAAGAGAAAGGGAAGAAGAGAGAGACATTCAATAACCCAGTTCCTTAATCCCATATTTTCTATCTGCAGACATCTTACCCTTCGAGTCAGACATACAGTGCACAGAGGTCCAGCCCAAAGAGCCAGCCGTGTGTTACACATCACCTTTGAAGATACGGTATACACCCAGTCAAGACCGGCGCCTCTACGGGAATCAGGTGAGCGTTACAGCCTATCAGCCATCCAGTCCTGGTGTGCCTCCAATGAGCTCTGCTTCAATGCCAGCAAGACTGAGATCCTTCCCATAGGGACTCCTACTCCCCCTTTCTTCTCCTCACTCTGGCCACCCTCTATGGGTTATCCCCCTTCTCCTTCATCTGAAGCCAAAAACCTTGGAGTCATCTTCGACTCCTCTCTTTCCTTCCTCTCTCACATCCAGGACTTTGCCAAGAAGGCCCCCTTTCAACTCAACCTCCTCAAATGAATCCTTCCTTTCCTCACTTACCCCCAGAAGCGCAATGTGTCTAGAACTCTGGTACTCTCTAGGTTTGACTACTACAATAGCCTCTTCCTTAATCTACCCTCTTCCTCTCTACATCCCCTCCAGCTGATCCAGAATAGGGTTGAGAGACTTATCCTTGGCCTCAAGCCAAGGGACTGCATCTCTCCAGCCATAAAAACTCTGCACTGACTCCCGGTTGCTGCAAGGATCAAATTCAAATTCCTATGCATCCTCCATAAAGCTGTCTGGGGCTGGGGACCACGCTATCTACAACTGGCTTTCACTAAATACTCTCCCTTCCGATCTGTATGCTTCTCCCGTGCCAACTCTCAGCATGTCTAGCGATTCGCTAAAAAGCGACCTGGTGCTAAGTCTCTCTCCTCAGCTGGCTCCCTCCTTTGGAACAGCCTTCATCTTTGTCTTGAGCCGGATCTCCTCAAATTCCGGAAACTCCTCAAGACCTTCCACTTCACCCCCTCCTTTCCCCCTCCCTCCTTTGCTAAACCCCACAGTTGCTGAGATTGGTGACCAGGGCCCTTATGTATCCACCTGGGTCCTGGCTTCCCACCCCCAATCGCCTTTAGCCCCTGTTAACTCCCAGCACTTGCCTCAGGCACCCATTGGCTGTGCTATGAAAGCCCTGCACTTAATTACTGGCAGCTGACCATTCCTACCAAGTCATCTCTGCCAGCCACTTAAAAGCTGCAACGTATTCCCTAGTACTTCCATCAGTTGTTACTGCTAGCATTCACCCCCTCCCACCATCCCTTCTGTCTCTCTGCACTTGCACGTTCTGAATGCTCACAGGGCCCATTAGAACTGCCTATCGCTTTCATTGTTATATTTGCTTTTCATTCCCATGTTCCCTCCCTGCTCCCCTGTGGGTGCATTGAAATACAATTGACTTGATGTATAAGCGCCTTACAAATGCACAATAACGTGGTGTCCAACAATTAGAGGAGGACTCATGAAATAGTCCCACAGGAAACCATCTTTAGTATCAAACAAATATTATTAAAAAAGTTTGTCTTTCCCATCCGTCACCACAAGCTATTTTTTCAGGGTCATCCTCTGGTAGACACTCTTAGATTATCAGACCATGATATAAAACCAAATAGTAAGTTGAATCTAATATTTAAGGCCGAAATAGATCTTCCCCTAAAGCCTCCCTTAGGTATAACACCTAGTCTTAGGAGACCACCTCGGATCGCTATCGAGAAAGTAAATCTAGGGTAACCTATTCCTACTCCTTTGACCAAATAGAAATAGATCAACCTCCAGAAATAGAGGAGGAGGTATTTTCTTTTGCAGTCAGGTCAGCGGATGATCTATTTCAAGATCCTGATTTGTATAACATTGGCTTTGTTGGGGAGGAAGATACCAATAAGTTTCCTGAGATAGCTACTATAGAAAATCTGTTAACTCAACTACCCGCCCACCAGATCCAGGCGGAAAAGTGGTTTCAAGCCGGGCTGGATAGAATTATTGCCTCTCATCAAAGACCTATATTGCCACATGGGATATTGCAGCCTTACAAGGAAGGGGAAGATCTGGGCAATGTTTTCCTCAACTTTGAATGGCTGGTACATCCATTTTATTGGGAAGATGACTTAAAAACCTGTTATCTTGCACCTGTGTTAAGAAGGGAATTGCAAAATTAATCAGTTATTAAATCCCCTGGGCACAGCCACCTTTGATGAGATAAAACAGGGATTGCTAAAAATAGTTGGCCAAACCCATCATTTTAATAAACAAAAGCTAAGAAACATCAAGTTGAACGAAACACCTGTAGAACGAGGGCACTGAGTACAAAATACTTTAACCATATGGCTCGGACAAAAATAATTACCTGAATTATTAGAAGCCCTTACAACTAAGCAATTCATAAACTCCTTGCTCCCTATCCACAAAGGGCTGTCGTGCAGCTGTTAAGCAGACCTAGTTTAGTAATGACCATAGAAACATTTTAAAACTATGCCATGAACAACACACAATTGGAAAGCTTACAAATGAAATGAAGAACCCAAAAAAGATCAGAAGGGATTTCCCTATCCCCTTTTCCTGAAAAAACTAGAACCCAAGATAGTCCTCATAACCAACATCAAAAGACCTAGAGAGAGGAGAAAGAAAACCTATAACAAGTAAAGAGAGAGGGGAACTAAAACCAGAGGAGGTACGAGCTCCCAGGCTCTTCTCCATAATATGTTAAGAATGGATTGTGTCCTCCCACATATTCCACATCTATTGATAATCTTATTCCAGCGTCAGCTTCTTCGGAAACACATTTCTCGGTAGAGGGTGCTGTGCGTTGTCGACTTGGATGACCCTTGATGGCCTCCGTCCGCTCTTGAGCATGACATCACTGACAGTATATATAGCAGGCACTGCACGCGTTACTTCAGTTCGGTTTTTCCGCTGGCAGTTTGCTTCGGATATGGTGCAATTTGTGTTGATCTTCGACTGTTAACTCAATACAATGCCGACTCCTAAGACCGGATTTAAAAAGTGTGTGGATTGTGGGGCCAAGATGTCATGATGTCAAATGCAGTATCCTCTTCAACGTAATCACTTAACACCAGATTCCCTTCCTCCTCACCTGTACCTTCTGAAGTGGATTTCTGTTGTTTCTTCTTCCTCTTGTCGTGGCTTTTTTTTTTGTAGAGTTACGGCCTCCCATGGACGGAAGCCACTGTGCCGCCTGTATAGACCCCCTCCGTACGTGCCAACAACAGGAAAAAAGCCCAAGGCAAAAAAAACTCTTAATCAGTTTGGTGTGTAGACCGCATTCGCAAGTGCCGAAGTTTCACCGGATGGCAGTTTGGAAAGTTCTTCAGCAGTTGATCCGAGTCCTGGACTGTCGGCTTTACAGGTAAGGCATGATCCATAAACCAGAATGGTGTATCGGAAATCCAACGTGTCGGGTGCTTCCTAGTCTGAGCTGCGATGGAAGCAGCGCCGCAGGAAAGAGAAGAGAGATTGCCAGAGGCACAGTCAGCGGCATGGAGCACAGAGGCGGGAAGAGCACCAAGATATAGAAGGTTAGAGAGATGGCCAGAAAGTATCACTCTGACACCGGGGAGAGGCCAGTGTAGTAAGGGAGAAAAAAGTGGAAAGAAAAAGGAACAGAAAGAAGCCATAGGGAAGCCGGGCGAAGGAGAGAGAGAGAGAGAGAGAGTGAGAGTCTAACAGAAGAAAGAACGAAGACCGGAGCGAGACCCGGGAAGCTCCTCAAGAGACCAGAACACCGAAAAATAACGAGGTAGGAAGGAAAGGCACGGACAGAGAAAACACTAGCATGTAAACCCAAGAGCGAGAAAGCAAAAGGGTTGCAACGCGCATAGCGGTGCAAAAGGGCGTGGCTCAATACAGAAGAAAGGAAAAAGCACAGAAAAGACTAGAGCGGGCAACAAGGAAGTGGGAAATAAGAAAAGCGGCACAGTCTAATGGCGCCGCAGTCTCCAAGCACTCCACAGCCGCCAAGAGGGCGTGCAAGGGAATCGCATGACACATGGGTCCACTCCATGTTCGCATCTGGTGTCTCGGGATCGAACATAAGACGGCAGACTGCAGTTCCTGACAGTCGATGACGGGAAAGGCACTCAAGGAGAGGATGGGGAAACTCGCTGCAGGGTGGCCCCATCCATAAGTCACCATCGACGACGCTGTCAAAGTGAAGGTCTTCGGATGAGTGAAGTTCAAGGGGAGAGTCTCCTCAGAGAAAACGTTCAAAAAAGTGCTCTTGTTCTCGTAGCAACCACCATCGCTTGTCTTATTCGATGTCCCAAAAAAGATCAAAGAAGAGGCATCACAGGTCAAGTTCGTCCTCCCCCGATTCCTCTCCCGACTGCAAGGTGTACTGCCCAGGTAGGTCAGCCTCTAAGGCTCGTTTCATCTTCAGATGTTGAAAATATTTGAGAAGGCGGCTCCAGCCGCTTTGAGAAAACGAAGGAAAGGCCATGACCCAATTGCGCCTAACAAGGTAGATAAGGTGTCTAAAGAGTTTAAAGCTTGCACGCCATTGAGCCGGAGTCTAAACCATCGACCCCTCGAACATTTGAGTCCTTGAGCCGAGGCCTACACCTCTTCTCTCAGTGACTCTGTCGAGTTATGGGTCGAAGTCATCAAAGCCTTCAATGCCTTCGATGGAAATTGAAAAGAGCTTTAAGCCCTTGCCAAAAAGACTTATTTAAGCCTCTCTCATCAATTTCTGAGGCGGCAGAGACTTCAGATCAAGACACACCACCATTTGCCCTGGAATATGAGACGTCAAGCGTTCCAGCGGCTCTTGTATCTGATGAATCCAGAATGGAGAACCTCTATGACAACTTGAAGAGTGCAAGTGGTCTTTACTTTACTTTAATGAATGTATAATCCGCATGCATGGGCCCTTAGGCTTTAGGGCGCAGGCAAACATACAACAGGGAAACATAAACAGGGAGAATAGACCATCTATCATTAATATAAAGAATGATGAGAGTCAGGGGTCTAGAAAATCCATAGCCTAGGCAAACAGCAATGTCTTCAACTTCTTCTTAAAGACATCCGTTGACTCGGTGCTTCTTAGGTCCAACGGCAAGTCATTCCAGGCCGTAGGTGCAATAGCATAGAAGGCTCCCTTCAAGGCCTTTTTGGTTCTACAGCTTGGATTCATCAAGCGATCTTGTGTGTTAGACCTCAATGTTCTTACATGAAAATGGTTTGAGAGCAGGGATTTTATATACATAGGCATTTTACCCTGTCTACACTTTTGTGTAATAACTAGGATTCGAAACAGAATTCTAAATTCCACTGGTAGCCAGTGCAGAGAATGCCTAGCTGTAGATACATGAACTCTACGAGAGAGACCCAATACCACCCTAACGGCTCCATTTTGAATAACCTGCAGTCTCTGCAAATAGTTTTGTTGATACCAGCCAGGAGGCTCGAGCAGTAGTCGATTTTAGCCCCTACTATTGCCCTTGCTATCGTCGATGCGTTAGTCTGGCTAATAAGGGGTCTTAGATGAGCCAGGAGTTTAATATAGTAGGTGCAGGATGAAGCCACACTCCCCACATGATACTTCATACTGAGGTGTTGGTCCAGTATGACCCCCAACGTTTTGACTTTCTTGAGCGGGCTAATTTTAACAGATTCTATATGGAAGAATTCGTAGGCTACACCCAATTTGCATATCATATTAGGTGAGCCAACCACCAAAAGCTCTGTTTTTTCTTTATTCAGTGCTAATTTATTTCGTACCATCCAGGTCTCAATTAGTAGATATATTTTATTAATCAAGGCTTCATCGATGTCTTGATTGCCTGTGAGGGGGATGATACAATGCGAATCATCCGCATAATTCGTAAAGATCACTCCCTCATGTGCTAGCATGGCAAAAAATGGCACTGTGAAAAGATTGTACAAACAGGGCGAAGTACAAGAGCCCTGAGGCACCCCAAAGTTAACCATTGTAGGAGCAGTTTCCACTTACTGAAAGAAAAACCCTACTTTCTCTGTTGTTGAGAAAGGAGGCAATCCATTGTGTTGCTCTGGAAGAAAAATTAACAACCTCCCCCAACCTGGTGGCCAAAATATGATGGTCCATCAGGTCGAAGGCGGCTGACAAATCCAGCAACATTAGCAGTGAGGCTTTGTTGTTATCCATGCATTTTAGTAGCTTGGATTAAGTTCTAATAACGCCGTCGTAGTGCCAAAACCGACCCTAAAGGCAGACTGAAAATCATTCAATCTAGGGCGATCATGTCTCGCTATTTGTCTGTAGGCTACCTGATCCAAAATTTTCAACAGAAATGAGGTGTTCGTAATTGGCCTAAGGTTATTAGGAATGTCAATGTGTAATCCAAGCATTTTTAATATGGGAGTGACCAGCACTTTTTTCTGGTTTTGAGGGACAACCCCTGTTTTCAAAGATGCATTAATAAACTTGAAGATTGACGCCAATATAGTCTGGGAGCAAGTTTTAATGATGATAGCAGCCGAGCTATCATTTTTGCATTTAGTAGCCTATATCTGGTTGATAATTAATTCTAATTCCACTGTTGATATGGAAATCAAATTAAAAAGAGGAATGGATGGTCATCTCTTGAAAACCCAATCTGGGTACTGAGAGGTAGCTCTGTCTAAGTTTGCTTGTTTCTTAGCAATCTCCTTCTTGATGTTATCAAGCTTAAGTTGCATGGCCTGCTGGATCCCAGTACACCAGGTGTCCTTTACCAAACATCCTGTATCCGTGCGGTTTGTTGATTCTTGTTCTCTCAGGATTTTAAATGACTCCCTAGTGTCAGATTGGGCACCCTTAATCTTTTTATTAAAAAAATGTTTTTCTTCAATAATAGCTGCTTTATATGTCTTGGCCGAAGAGTTTAAGTGTTACACTCTTAAGTGACTTAAGCTTAATAGTAAACCATGGATTATGTTTTATATCCTGCTTATGCATCTTTCTTTTAAGGGGTGATAGAATGTCCGCAGCCACCTTAAGGCTAGAGAGGATGGCATCTGCCATGTCCTCCGGGAAGGCCATATCCATGGATAAGTTTTGTGAAGCTAATGTAAGTCCACCTCTATCTATCGAGATGTGTTTAAGGTTTCTAATCAGAACACCCGTCCTAGGAAAGTTTGCTAGCACTGTAAATTCCACAAAAACACGACACAGAGATACAGATACATCCGTGGTCTTGACCTTGTGACAGGCAACCCAGTCCAGTGTATGCCCTAGACGATGAGTAGGAACATGTATCAAGTGCTCAAAGCCAAAACCTGTCAAGGCAGATTCTAATACCAGGGCTGCATCGTCATCCTTATGTCCCAACCACAAATTGATATGCCCCATAATAAGGAAGCTCGAGTTGGGTTTTACCAATGGGAGGTGAAAGCTAGAGAGGCTTTTAAGAAAAACCTCAGACCTATTGGGGGGCCTGTATATTACCAGGACATTGATTGTTGCTTCGGAATTCAAACCAATTTTCACACAGAGGGATTCTACGCCTTCCATAATGTGACCTTTGGATTCCCAGAGAGAGAGAGACAATCTGTATGTGTGAGCCACTCCCCCTACCCTATTTCCTGTCACATCTGAGCATCCCAAAGCCAGAGGGGATGGCCAAAGGGAGGTCAGGGGCGGCAGCATCGTGTGCCCATGTGTCAGTAATGGCACATATGTCAATTAGATTAGCCTCAATATATATAGCCTCCTCAGAGGCATGGTTCAATAGAGATCTTGAATTTAATATGAGGAACCTTATTTTTGTAATGGGTGTAGTCCCAGCTCTGCCCCCAACAGACGTACATTCTCTATGATGAGCTGGCTGTACAACTTCCAGGACTAGAATTATAGGAGTGGCCGCTCGTCGTACCTATGACTGGTAACGCAATATTCCTAGTCATATAATGGCCCTCACCAACCTGTGGACAGTCCACTTCACTCGCCAGTGAAGTAATAAGCCTGTCCGACGCAACCAGTGATAGCACCTCATCAGGGTAAGCAATCACTTCAGCCAATAGGGGAGGCACATAGTCTGATAGAATATTACCAGGAATAATACCTTCTATCGGATCGTTAAGCCTCAACGACCTTGGCATACATGCCTTGGCACTGAATATTCCTCTGGCCGCCGTAATAGCCGCAGGATCTCCACGATACCCATCTAGATAGGGAGGTCTACTCCCAGCCATTCCGGCCCAGAACGGACCGGCACAGACCGTCGGGCTCTTACGCGCTGAGTTTCTAGTGAAAAGCACGGGCTGAAACTACAAAACCAAAGGGTATTGTAGTTCAGAGGTATGAGCAACATATGCATGCAGAGTATAAATCTGTTTCAAATCTCTCGGATGGGCTGCATCAAAGGACAATGTTGTCAGAGTTGAGTACACTTATAATTGAGCACAAAACAGTATAATAAAATATAACAACACTAAAAATGCTATGAAAAGCAAGTGGGCTAACATCAATTTAAGAATTAATATGAACGCATACCAGGCAAACTAGCAGTAACAATGTAAAAATCACCTCTGCTTAGGTACATTTTGCTACACCTGACCTAGCTGAGCATGCTGAAGCATCATATAGACAGCTGGTGAATAGGGTCACGGAATACCTTGAATGGGGAGTCCTGCTACAGTGTAACAGCAGGACGACCTGACTGATATATTAGACAAGGTCCACAATATGATCCAATCTTGCCTTTCCATTCTGCATTGCATAGCAGAGTTATGGCAAACTGGGAGACCCCAGATGCTAATCCAGCTGTCAATAAAAACCTTCCAAGGAAATATAAACATTCAAGTATGGACCCAGACTTTCTCTCAAAACACCAAACCCCTGAGAGTTTAGTTGTACAAGCGGCCACGTCCACATCCAGAGTAGCCGCTTATACTACTATCCCTCCGGATGGGGATGATAAGCGATTTGACATCCTTACAAGAAGGGTCTTTTTCGGCCAGCAGCGTGGCCCTTAAATCTATAAATACGACATGCGCGCTGGCCAAGTTTAAACATACATTGTGGGATGTTAAAACTATGGCAGCTGACCATATTCCAGACGGCGAGGAAAGAGATGGCTTCCTTAATATAATTAAAGATGGCAAGGACGCAATGTGTGAGTCCCTACAAACAGGACTTGATTCCGCTGATAGCGCCAGTAGAGCCATGGCGGCTAGCACAGTTACAACGCAGGCTTTGCATGGCTACGTACATCTGGTTTTGCACCAGACATTATTCAGTCCAGCCTTTTCAACATGCCTTTTGATGATTCACGACTTTTTGGGAATAAGGCTGACGAGAGTCTAGAAAAACGCCAGACTTTCAAAGGGGCAGCCAAGTCATTAAGTGCCGCAATAAGGCAACTGCAACCTTCTCATTTGACGGCTCAGGGATGGAGGGATCAGCCCTTTCACTACTACAATTCCTTTGGCAGGGAGATGGGTCAAGCCAATCAGAGAGGCAAAATTAAGTTTCCTTGAGGTGGATGAGGTTGAGGTGCAAAGTCCATCCAAGTAGCATCTGCATTACCTTCGGCCACTGCCACAGCTGCCCCAAAACCTTTCAGGGGGCGTTGTGAATAGGACTGCGATGAGGGGCAGGCTCAGTCAGCATTTGGAAGAATGGTGGGGCATTACTTCCAATGCTTAGGCCTTGCAACAATAGCCCAGAGTTACTGCCTCCCTTTCTTGAGAAGGCCTCTGGATCATCTGCCCCCTCAAAGTTCCAGATCCATTCCTCTTGCAGGAGGCTTCCATCCTGCTGGAGAAAGATGCCTGGCAAAATTTGTCAGTGTATGGGAGTCCATCTCCACAGACCATTGGGTTCTAGATGCCCTAGCCCGCGGGCACACCCTGGAATTTCAGAGAAGGTGTCCCCATATTCCACCCTGGGCCAGGAAGGAAAACCACGTCCCTCAACTGCTGCTGGAAGTACGGACGAAGCTAAGAAAGGGAACTATTGAACTCGTCCCAAAGAGGATCTGGGGCTCCGGAGTGTACTCGCGATACTTCCTTGTCCGGAAGAAGACAGGCAGCTGGCGACCCATCCTGGACCTTCGTCGTTTAAACAAGTACTTTAAGTCCCAGAAGTTCCGGATGGTCACCCTCCAGCAGTGCTGGGACAGCTGGAGGAAGGCGACTTCCTATCGTCGCTGGACTTGGACGATGCCTACTTCTACATCCCCACTCTAAAAGGACATCGAAAATTCCTGCGATTTGTGGTCCAAGCGTGGCACGCACTATCAGTTCAAGGCCCTTCCCTTCGGATTGAAGTCGGCGTCCAGGGTGTTCACCAAGTGCCTAGCACCAGTGGCGGCGCGGCTGCGCCTGCAGGGGATCCACGTCTACCCCTACCTGGACGATTGGCTCATCCGAGCAAAGTCAAGAGAACTCTCCGTCGATCACACAGCGAAGACCGTCAAACTGCTCCCGGATCTGGGATTCTCGATCAACTTCGCAAAATCCCACTTGGTACCGTTGCAAGTCGCTCTGTTCCTGGGAGCCAGGCTCGAAACAGTGGTGCGATTGGCCTCCTCGTCGGAGGAAAGGACGAAGGCCATCCTGGGCAAGGTACAACGGCTGTTGACCATGGAGGTGGCCAGGGTGCGGTCCATCAAGTCCCTACTCGGCATGATGTCATCGTGCATCTACCTCGTGCGCCTATGCAAGCTGCGGATGCGACCACTGCAGGTGTTCCTCGATGCCCGTTGGATGCAGGCGGCGGGCAACTTCAAGGACAGGATCTCACTCAACGAGACTTTCTGCCAAGCGATCCGGTGGTGGGGCACCCGCGCGCATCTAGCGGCGGGCATGGACTTCCAGACCCCGGCACATCAGGAAACAGTGACGACGGACGCTTCCCTGGAGGGATGGGGTGCGCACACCGGATCTCCACGCAAGAGGCCTTTGGCTCCCGTAGGAGAGGTCTCTGCACATCCATGTCCTGGAGCTCCGAGCTGTGTTCTGGGCCCTCAGGTCATTCCTTCCGTCCCTCGAGAGCAAGGTGATAAGGATCTTCACCGACAACACCACCACGATGTTCTACATCCGGAAGCAGGGGGGCACCAGATCCCCAGCCCTATTCAAGGAAGCGCAGGACTTGTGGCACTGGGCCGTCGCCCAAGGGATGTTTCTGGCACCCTTCCATCTGGCAGTAATAAAGAACACCATCACCGACTCACTCAGCAGGGAGCTTCGCTCGTGCCACGAGTGGGAGCTGCGGCAGGATCAAGTGGATCTCCTATTCTGATGATGGGGCAATCCCCAGATCGACCTATTCGCGACGTCGACGAACGCCAAGTGCCGGAGGTTCGCCAGCAAGTTTCCCCAGCTGGGGAGCATGGGCGATGCCTTCTCATTCCCCTGCAATGGCCTATTTCTGTATGCGTTCCCACCGTTGCCGATGCTGCTGCAACTCATCAGTCAACTCAGACGGTCCTGGTGCAGGTTGATCCTCGTCGCACCGGCGTGGCTGAGACAGATCTGGATCCCGGACCTTTGGGACATGTCAGCGTCCCTCCCAGTCATACTGCCGACCGACGCGGATCTTCTCACCAGAGAAGGAGGCACCATCCTTCACCACGACCCAGGGTCGCTGAACCTGCAGACCTGGTTCCTGCAGCATTAGAGTTCGGAGGGTACGATATCCCGGCTAACTGCAAGGAGGTGCTTGCAAAGGCCAGGGCATCCTCGACTCTCAAGTGCTATGGACACAAATGGAAGAGGTTCTCTGTCTGGTGCCGTGCACAGAAGATTAACCCTCTGCGGATTATGGCCCCTCAAGTGCTGCCGTACTTGCTATCGCTGGCCAAGGCGGGGCTGGCGCATGCCTCCATCAAGATCCATCTGGCGGCTAGCTCCCGCTACACCAGAACTCCGGGGCGCTCGTCGATATGGTCCCATCGCCTGGTGAAGGAGTTCATGAAAGGACTGTTCCGATCATTCCCGCCGGTGAAGGCTCCGGCCCCGGCGTGGAAGCTCAACGTGGTGCTGACCAGGCTCATGGGGACGCCATTCGAGCCTTTGCATTCGGCACCGTCGAAGTTCCTGTCATGGAAGACAGCGTTTCTTGTGGCCATCACCTCCGCACGACGAGTGGGAGAGATCCAGGCCCTCTCCTGTAAACCTCCATACCTGACATTCCATGAGACAAGGGTGGTACTGAGGACGCACCCCTCCTTCATGCCCAAGGTGCCGTTGGACTTCCATCTCAATGAGCCCTTGGTGTTGCCTGTTTTCTTCCCGTCGGCTTCGTCGCCGGTTGAGAGGACTTTGCACTTGCTGAACGTAGCTAGAGTGCTGAAGTTCTACGTGGACCGCACGAAGAGTCTTCGGAAGACATCACAACTGTTTGTGAACTTTGGACCTGTGAACCAAGGGAAGGCCCTCTCGAAGGCTTCCATTTCCAGATGGCTCTCTGGCTGCATCATGCACTGTCACCGGTTGGCAAACCGACGGTTGCCCGGCCATCCGAGAGCCCTTTCGACCAGAACGATCGCTGCTACCACAGCGTTCTTGTCTGGTGTACCCCTGCTGGACATCTGCAGGACTGCTACGTGGAGGTTGATGCACACCTTCATGAGATTCTACTGCGTCGAACGGGATTCTGGGGAGGAATCCAGGGTTGGCCAGGCAGTGCTGTGCAACCTGTTCACCTGAATGTGGGCCTGGTGAGGAGGTAAGAGTTGCCTAATGTAGAGTTGATGTACTGCTTAATGTTGAGCCTTGCCACGTCCCATGGTTGTGCATGTGTGTACTGCTATGTATTCTTGTATTCATGAGCATGTGAATCCATGCCAGACCCCATGCTGGAGAAGGCACAAGCTACTTACCTGTAACTGTAGATGGTGGGTTCCTCTCCCTTCCTTTATTCAATGTTAATAGTTTCATCAGCTTCCCCAAAGCCTAAGTTACCTCTTTCTGGTCTATCTGGTTCACTTTCTTTAAACTGAGGAAAAAGAGCTCTTTCCAAAATCCCCTGGCCAATTTGATCTCCCCGACATACCTCAAAAGGGATCTCGCCATGGTTTTGTAAGAGAACCTTCACATCTCCTCTAAAGTCAGGATCAATCACGCCTGCTAAGACGTCTATCCTGAACTTCCACGCTAGGCCACATTTTTTTGGGGCCAATCGAATGTAACACCCCGAAGGGTGTATCAAAACCAAGTCTGTAGGAATCATTCCTCTTTACCCAGGGGGGGTGGTAGCTTCCCTACTGCTACAGATATCGAACCCTATTGATTCCTTAGTGGTGATGGAAGGGCTAGAGAGTCTCTGACTAAATCTTTGAAATTGTAGAGTTCTGCAATTAGTTTCAATTGAGTATTTTTATTTATTTGTTTTAGCTGATTACAATCAACCTTTCAAATTATTTCATTAGTACAGCAATGTGATAATAAACATATTGAACAAAATCAATATATTATATTCTACCATTTAACACCTTAACAAAGTCATTAAAACAATTAAAAGACAAAAGATATTGAACTTAAGTCAGAGATGTTATATAAAAACTTTTTACACAAAAAAATGTTAAGTAAAAAATAATACATGTACTACCAGCTCTCCAAAATTAAGGGATAGCATTAACATCTTAACAACTTACGTCAGAGATGTTATATAAAAACCTTTTACATAACTAAATTGTAAGAAAAAAATAATAGATATTCTACCAGCTATCCAAAATTAGCATTATGATGATTTCATTTCACATAACCAAATCATTTAGAAATCACATTCCTAAGGATTATAACTTTCACGTAAGATAAAACATGTTTAACCTGTATATTCATATACTTTACAGTTTGATTCAGGCAATAGATGATGTGCTTGACAATTGAAAAACTGTTGCACTGCTGCTAATCAACTCGCTGCAACATTAGACTTTGTAAAAATGTGACAACTGCTATGTTTATGCTATGCCGGATAGCCACTCACCACTGAACCGCGAATCAACGGACCGCTCCTTGTACCTGAGAAACTCTGCGGCTGGTTTCTTCCCTTGCAGTGCAACGGACTCCTGTCTCCGCTGCCAGGAACAACTGCCCCCGCTGAAGTATTCTCAGCACTTAAGGTACCGTGTCTGCCAGGCCTCCCTTTCTAAAGATTGCTACAAGGTAATAATAACCCCTTAACCTTCTGGACTGGGCTGGCCGCCTTGACCCTCTAACTGGTCCCTTTCTTTGGTCCAACTCCTTTTTGAACCGTTACGAGACTTTTGCGCACTGCAACCGTGTGACCTTGGACACATTTCGTTTGATCCTCTTAAAGTGGATCCGGCCTATTGAACTCTAACTTCACGGTTTTACTTTGCCTTCCTCTCTTGTGATGTTCTTGTAAAAGTGTTGGGATCTGTTTCACTTATTCTCTGTTTTTCTCTCCCTTTTAAAAACGAACTATTAGAGTGCCATCTACGTTAAGCGCTCACCGCTGTCTGAAAATAAGTGGGGCTTTACTTAAGACTTGCCTAATATTCTTTTAAGGGAGTGTATATCTTTTAGTGACCGTGTTTTTTGAATTGCTTACTATTAGTGCCTGTGTGTTTTTCTAGATGTGGTTTTAAATAAATAATTATATCTCTTTTACACCAAGCCCTGGTCAGCGTTTACTTGTTCTATTGTGTTCTCTTGACCTATTGTGAATACTCTGTATACTGCCTAACTCTTCTTGAGGGAGATCTGACTGCTCAGCCACAGCTACCAAGTGAATCTGTGTGGTACAGACTGCTACCAAGTGGGTTTACTGCCAAACACCTGTAGTCTTAAATCTTTTGCAGTGGTCCCAGAGGGAACTGCACAGGTTTCTGCCTAACACTGGACACAGTGAGCGTCACGTTGCAAGCTGCAAAGTAACACGAAGCATGTTCTGCAGTCAGGTTGTGGTTTATATAGCCCAGGTAAAGTAGTACCAGGGAAAGTAGTTCCAGGCCTGCCACACCCAAAATACTAGACCGCATAGCTTGGTTCTTAGGGAACCAAGCTATGTGGATGCCTCCATGTTGGCTGACAATACAATAAAGTAGTTCCCAAGCACATTGTTGTTCATGGTGTATGAGCCTGGCGCCATAGGCGTCAGGACTGGCCCCATGAGGGCTTTTGAAGAGGAGGCCAGGCGCTAGAGGCTCGAGTCCTGACTCCACCTGGCCAATGGGTTTGCCAGAGTGGGTTTTGGGAGAGGGTCGTGACAGTTGTGGTATAAGATCACCCCCCTGTTGGATTTCCTACCGGACGACAAGAGGGCAGAGGCCCTGGCGATCCTACACGAAGGTGAGGTGGCATCGGACCACGCTATAACTGTAGCCACGGACATTGCCGACACCGGTTTCTGCCAGTTGGGCAACGGCATTTGCCTTCGGCGGCGGGGATGGCTCAAGGCAACAGATTTCCTCCAGGACGTGCAAACCAGAGTTTTGGACATGCCCTTCGACGGGAACAACCTGTTTGGAAAAACAGTGGATGCGTCACTTCAGGCCATCAAGACCGACACAGAGACGGCTCGGGCCTTGGGAGTTTTGCAGCAACGACTGCCGCCCTTTCGGAACTCCGGAGGCAAGCAAGGTGCCTCCAAAGGATTCAGCGGTGGCTCCTTGACATACCAGCAGCCGGCCTGCTCCCCATCGTCATAAGAGGCCTACAGAGGACGAGGCAAGTCAGGTGGATCTCGCCGTCGTCGCCAGGCAGGCCAAGGCGGCAAGGCCTCTGCCAAGCAGGACTGAACCGGCCGTAGTGTCGGGCCCCCACCGGAGCACCCCAGTGGGAGGCCGGCTGGCGAAATTCGTCAGCGTGTGGGAGTCCATTTCCACCAACCGTTGGGTGCTGGATGCCCTGGCTCACGGGCACACTCTCGAATTTCTAAAAAAGTGCCCCTGCATTCCTCCTGTCGCCAGGAAGGAGAACCACGTCCCTCAACTGCTGTTGGAAGTAAGGGCGATGCTCAAGAAAGGAGCCATCGAGCTCGTCCCAAAGAGGCTCCGGAGTGTACTCAAGATACTTCCTTGTCAGGAAGAAGACAGGAGGATGGCGTCCCATCCTGGACCTGCGTCGATTAAACAAATACATCAAGGCACAGAAGTTCCGGATGGTCACCTTCCAGCATGTGCTAGGCCAGCTGGAGGAAGGCGACTTCCTATCGTCGTTGGATTTGGAGGATGTGTACTTTCACATCCCCATTCTAAAAGGACACCGAAAGTTTCTCAGATTCGTAGTCCAAGGATGGAACTACCAATTCAAGGCCCTCCCGTTCGGATTGAAGTCGGCACCCAGGGTATTCACAAAGTGCCTGGCACCAGTGGCGGCACGGCTACGCCTGCAGGGGATCCACGTCTACCCCTTCCTGGACAATTGGCTCATCCGAGCAAGAACAAGGGAGCTCGCCGTCGAGCACACAGCGGAGACCGTCCAGCTGCTCACGGACCTGGGATTCTCCATCAACTTCCCCAAATCCCACCTGGTTGCGTCGCAGGTCGCACTGTTTATGGGAGCCAGGCTCGATTCAGTAGCGCGATTGGCCTCGCCGTCGGAGGAAAGGATGAAGGCCATCCTGAGCAAGGTGCAGTGCTTGCTGACCACGGACGTGGCCAGGGTGAGGTCCATCAAGTCCCTTCTCGGGATGATGTCCTCATGCATCTACCTGGTGCGCCTTTGCAGGCTTTGGATGCGTCCCCTACAGGAGTTCCTCGATGCAAGCGACGGGCAGTTTCGAGGACAAGGTCCCGCTCAACGAAGTTTTCCGCCAAGCAATTTGGTGGTGGGCCACCCGCGCGCATCTCGCGGCGGCCACAGACTTTCAGACCCCAGCACACCAGGTGACGGTGACGACAGATGCCTCCCTGGAAGGGTGGGGAGCGCACACCGGAGATCTTCACACGAGAGGCCTTTGGCTCCCGGAGGAGAGGCCACTCCACATCAACATCCTGGAACTCCGAGCAGTGTTCTGGGCCCTCAGGTCGTTTCTCCCATCTTTCAGGGGCAAGGTGGTGAGGATCTTCACCGACAATACCACCACGATGTTCTACATCCGGAAGCAGGGAGGAACCAGATCCCCAGCCCTATACAAGGAAGCCCAGGATCTGTGGCATTGGGCCATCGCCCAGGGGATGTTTCTGGTGCCCTTTCATCTGGCAGGGATAAAGAACACCATCGCCTTCTCACTCAGCAGGGAGCTGCGCTCGTGCCACGAGTGGGTACTACGTCAGGACCAAGTGGACTCTTCCAACGATGGGGAAAACCCCATATCGACCTTTTTGCGACAGCGACAAACTCCAAGTGCCAGAGGTTCGCCAGCAGGTTTCCCCAGCCGAGGAGCATGGGCGATGCTTTCTCGTTCCCCTGGGACAGCCTGTTCCTGTATGCGTTCCCTCCATTGTCGTTGATACTGCGACTCATCAACCAACTCAAGAGGTCCCGGTGCAGGATGATCCTCGTCGCACCGGCGTGGCTGAGACAGATCTGGTTCCCGGACCTTCTGGACTTGTCAGCGTCCCCACCAGTCAAACTGTCGACGGACGCAGAACTTCTCTCCAGAGAAGGAGGTGCCATCCTTCATCACGACGTGGGGTCGCTGAACTTGCAGGCCTGGCTCCTGCAGCACTGATTGGAGTTTGGAGGGTACGATATCCCAGCGGACTGCAGAGATGTTCTTGCATAGGCCGGGGCGTCCTCAACTCTCAAGTGCTACGGACACAAGTGAAAGAGGTTCTCTATCTGCCGTGCACAGAAGATTAACCCTCTACGGATTACGGCCCCTCAAGTGGTACCGTACCTACTGTCGCTGGCCAAGGCTGGACTAGCTCACGCTTCCATCAAGATACATCTGGCAGCGATTTCCCATACACCAGAACTGCGGGACGGTCATCCCTGTGGTCTCATCGCCTGGTGAAGGAATTTATGAAAGGACTGTTTCCGATCATTCCCGCCGGTGAAGGCACCAGCCCCGGCGTGGGAGCTCAACGTGGTGCTGACCAGGCTCATGGGGCCACCATTCGAGTCTTTGCGTTGAAGTTCCTGTCGTGGAAAACAGCGTTCCTTGTGGCCATCACCTCCGCACGATGGGTGGGAGAGTTCCAGGCCCTATCCTGCAAGCCTCCATAATTGACTTTCCACAAGACAAGGGTGGTGCTGAGGACGCACCCCTCCTTCATGCCCAAGGTGGCGTCGGACTTCCACCTCAAGGAGCCCTTGGTGTTGCCAGTTTTCTTCCCGTAGCCTTTGTCGCCGGCAGAGAGGACTTTGCACTCGCTGGATTTAGCTAGAGCGCTGAAGTTCTATGTGGACCGCACAAAGAGTTTTCGGAAGACTTCACAGCTTTTTGTGAACTTTGGACCTGTGAACCAAGGGAAGGCCCTTTCGAAGGCTTCCATTTCCAGATTAACAAGGGGGGTCCTGGGAGTCCCTCTGCCAGACATTAGTCCTGGTTACGAGAGACTTACCCAGAGTCTTTAGCTCACTATCTTTCACAGAGAAGAAATGTCCCAAACATATCAGTCTTTGTCCTGCCCTGGGGCAGTCCAGCACCGAAATGCTAGGCAATTCTCCTCTGAACAAGAGTACCAACAGCAACCCCAGACACGTGTTTCGGTCTGGTTGAACCTCATCAGTAGGGTGTAGCTGTGCCTCTCTAAGAATAGTGAGCAAGGGGTCCACGTCTGGATTCCCCTAGTAACTTAGGGTGAGACCCAAACTTGAAGTTACTTGAAATATGCAGATAACAAGGAGGGTCCCACCCTATTACCTATTCTTAGGCGTAAAGGGGGGTCCCACCCTAGTACCTATTCTTAGGCGTAAATGTAGAGACCTTGTAAATGACCGCCAAATATAATCCAAATATGGTTTGGTGCCAAAGGGGGTAAACTAAAGATAAACCGGGGCCATTTTGAGTTTAATAGCCTCGTGCAACAATTGATCTCGGGCGTGGTTAGCCAGAGCCTCTTTGATTCTTTTCTTTATACCCACAGGCTGGCGCTCAGGGCTAGTCCAGAGATTGACTTCACCCACTTCACAAAGTATATTTTTTATTCGGCGAACACAAGCTATGGATCTCCCACCATCTAATGCCATAAGGTGACTCAATGCTGACCGCAAATTTTCCAACGCCTCTTGGTTCCACAGCCCTAGCCAAAATAAAACTGGTCTGAGCTTAAACTGGACAACCACAGGAACAACATTGAGTTCAATAAGAACCAAGGCATAGGGAGCACTCTTGGGCAATAACATCAGTTTTTTTAAGAACTTTTTTGAATTTTTTATTATTATTATGGATTGGTTTATTACAAACCTTTCATAAAATGTCATACAAAGTTATACAAAACAGCTCAAATCCATCCAAAAAGTTACACACAGAAAATACCAATGATCAAATTATCTATTAGATTATTACATTAATGCAGTTTCCAAAAATGTTAGAGCCACTGTTAGGGAGAATTCTCTTATAAGGCTAATTTCCCAAACCTAGTGAGTCCCCCAGCAGCTTTGCTGGATTTTTGGGGTTTGTTTTTTTCTCCTGCTAAGAGTGAGACTCTTTTACTCCTACTCTTAGGCATGATTTGAGGTATGTCTTTGACTTGTTATGTGCTTATGGGCTATGGGGTTTCTTTTTACGCCATAGGGTATCATCTGTTTTACTGTATATGTGTGGTACACAGCACCCTCAGTGCAGTACCACAGGGGTGTCACAGTGACCCCCAAACATAGACTCCATACCCTGGGACTGACTACTGTATCCCAGGGCATGCAAAGTCACCATTGGCTTTATTAGTCCAAAATTGTGAACAGAACCAGTACAAACCATCATATTGTGGAAGTACTGGCAAGGGGTAATTCAATTGCACCTGGGTCTGTTTTCGAGGGGGCACTGTCCCGCCCCCCCCCCTCGTCGAGTTTCTGGCTGGTGGCAGTGGTTACCACGCGAAATATTCAACCGGAATATTCTCTATGGGATTTTCCCATTGATTTTAAACGCACCACTTTTTGGTGCAATGTTAAAGATACGGCCGGTTTATTTACTTAATATTAAATCACCGGTTGGGTCTTTTTGCCAGAACTCAATTCTAAAATGGCGTTTGTGTCCGTCTCTGTAACTCTGACCAAGGTCGAGCCCTTTGTTCCACTATTTTGGCGGGCTTCTCCACAGAAGCCCTCCAAATGGTGCCACTCTGTCTGGGTTCCACATGAAGGGTGGAGGGGGGAATTGGCACCCTGGACTGCGTTGCCTTAGCAACCCAAGTAGCACTCTACTCTGATTGGCCCAGTGGTGAACCGCCTGGCTCACCACTTAGCATGTGTGATTGACAGCTAGGCTGATGAATGGGGGTTTTTCTGCATAAAAGCAGGGCCTTTGGGACTGGAACTTCTGCTCTGCCTTTTTCTCACCCTTTAACTACATTATCAGAGTGCCATCTTGGTTAAGCGCTCACCTCTGTTCAAACAAATAGTAGTGTTTTAACCCTGACTTGTCTGATAACTATTAAGGGAGGTGTGTATACTTTACCTGACTGTGTTTTAACTTGCTTTTGATTGAGAGTGCTAGTATATACCATAAAGTGTGTTTTAAATAAATAATTATATACTTTTTATACAAAGCTCTGGTCAGTGTTTGTTTGCTCTACTGTGTTTTGGCCCTATTGTGTATACTCTGCATACTGCCCTACTCTTCTTGAGAGAAGTCTGACTGCTCAGCTACAGCTACCAGGTAAATCTGGGTGGTGCAGACTGCTACCAATTGGGTTTACTGCTTACTCCTGTGGTCTTAATCTTTTTGCAGTGTTCCCTAAGGGAACTGCACCAGATTCTGCCTAACAGCCACAAACATCATTGATTTGTTCTCCCCTATTAAAATTAAATTCCACAACCCATCTGTTGTTGGCATTTTATATTGGATCCCGAAGTTAAACAGAAACTTCGCTCTCATAACCGTCAGTTCTGGACATTCTATCATTATACGTCTTGTTGTTGCAACTGTTCCATCCCGTTTACAGTGTCTGCATATTGGCCCCATCGCATCACATAGTCCTCTGTAATTCAATATCTCTTTAGTTGGAAGAACATTTATCTGCAGTCGCATAAATAAATCATAGTATTTTGGACTAGGAAATGTTTATAGATATCCCAGGGCTTGGTTAGCAGCTCCATTGTCCAGTTGTAAGTTGAGCACTGTTTTGCACGTTATACTTCGAGCTCGAGTCCCTATCCAGTCCAATCTCTTAATCTGAGTTTTTACTTTTCCTGGATTCTCTTTTAATATGTCACTTGTCATTTGTAGATTATTTAAGACTTCTATACAATCTTGTTTCCATTTATCCAGAACAAAGTCTTTGTTATTTGAGTCTCTATTCTTTAGCATCTCCCATGGTGCAATGTTGTCTGGCTCTATGCTTTTCTGGAAAAGTGACAATGATTTCCACTTAATTATTGACTGTATGGATTGCAGTCCCAATTCAAATCTGATGAACGAGATAGGTATGCATTAAGATCCTTTTCCAATAAAACCCTTCCATTCTCTCCCAGAATTTGCGAGCCAATGGGGTAACTGCTTCTGCACCATATGTGAGTATGGGAATCAACTTTTGCTTATAAAAGGTGAAGTATTTCCTATATTTTTTATGGAAAATGTGTGCCTGCGTGGTCAATCATTTACACTTAGGTTTTACCACCTCCATCCAGTGTTTACCAATTTCACTGGGGTTTATCGAGACAAACTTCCAGGACAGTCATCGTAGTCACACATACTAGTCTTTCCTTATCCACATACCATTTATACTTACGTCTTTTTTTCCTTGCAGTATTGGGTAGGATCACTATCTTTGTTTTCTTTGCATTAATCTTGATACCACTTTCCTCCAGATATAATAATAGTTGGTTTAATCTGTGTTGTAGACCAATTGGAGTCTGGTCAATCAGGACCAAATCACCTGTGTACATTATCCACGGAAGGTGGTCCCCATAGATTTTTGTGGGGAAATGCTTTAATTCTCATTTGGTTAGCCGAGAGATCTGACAGATCGAGAAATAAAATGCAGAGTTCAATGGGCAACCATGTTTGAGGCCTCTAGTAGTTTCAATCTCTTCTGCCAAAGTACCTTCCATTGACAATCTTACTTGTATTGTGGTCTTAGTATATAGTGCCTTGACAGCTTCCAAGAGATCTCTTGGGCAATCCCAAGCTGTTAATTTGGCCCAAAGACGTTCTCGGGATACGCTATCAAAGGCCTTTTCCAAGTCTATGATTGCAAGGTATATTTCTGTTTTGTTCTTTATCGCCCTTGCTTTCAGTGTGTTTAATAAAAGGAGATTTAAGTTGGTACCAACTCCTTTAATAAAGCCAGCTTGTCTATCATCAATATGGCCTGTTGCTTTAGCCCAATGATTGCGATGGTGCAACAAAATTGAAGCAAATATTTTCCCCAGGCAGTCAAGAAGGGCGATAGGCTGATAGTTACTTGGATCACTTCGATCGCCTCTCTTGAAGATCGGTACAATAAGGGCTTTTTTCCATGAGGATGGAATTTCTCTAGCCAGCATGACGCGATAACATAAGATGTAACCCCAATACATCTAAGCCCAATCTAGATGTAACCCCAATACATCTAAGCCCAATCTTCTGGGTTTTGTCTCAATATGTTGTTATTAAGGCCATCCAGGCCCGCTTCTTGGGAGACATTTAACTTTTTGATCAATGTTACAATGTCGTCTCTGTCAAAATCAATCCCCCACTTCATAGCATCCTGTGAGCATGGCCTATTTGGGGGTCGCTCGCCTTGTGAAAATAGTGAAGCAAAATAGGCCACCCATTTATCTTCTGATACCATACTTGCAAATCGACATGTCAAGTTATTATTCTGCTCTGCCCACAGATCTCTCGTGTTTCTCTTGGCCATTGTTTTTGGCATCAGATTGGTGTCTCTTAGTCCTAGTTGAGATGAGCCAGTTTTTATATTGTTGCCCCCTTTTTTCATGAGGGGAAGTTTTTTCTTTTAGCGGTAGGTGACTACGTTTTCTTAGATCCGCTCGATATATTTTCTCCATGTCACTCAGTTCTTCATCATCGTGCTGCAATCTTTTGGACACTTTTCCAAAGGCTCCATTTCGTTGCGACTGGAATCTCATTAGTAACTCACAATATTCTGTGGTCTTATTTTCATTATGTTTGTTTTGTCTTAGATGGTTCATCAGCTTAAGTACCGAACTAGGGGCAATTCCGAAGTGGGATCCTGCTTGATTTATTTCTACTTTTTGTACCATTTTGTTTTCTGGATGATCAGCATTCTCTTGCCGGGGTAAACTCAGCAGATGATGATCACTGTTTTCCATGGGTATTATCGACAGGCAAGAGTGTAATGTAAGAACATTTTCTGACGTAAAGAAGTAGTCTAAGCCTGCTTTCTTTTCCCCTCTTTTCCAGGTAGCGACAGGTAGGGTATCCCCCTTGACCTGGCCATTTAGCATGTCAATACCTCGGTCCTGAGCTCAGTCACCCAATAACTAGCCTTTTTTTACCAAAGCAGCATGGAATAGAGCTATACCTTCCTTATCTATACATTTGATATTAAGGTCCCCACATATAATCATTCGCTGATCTTTTTTTTCAATGTAAATATCATCAACCAGATAAGGGACTGAGTTTATGAATAGTTAATCTCCAGTCTTGACAGAGTTCCAATAAACATTTATCATTATGAAGATAATTGGAAAAGGAACATTTACTAGAATAGTAATCTGTGTAAATGAATTTGGGTTTTTCTGATCTGAGCACTTTAAGTCATTGGGCCTCATTACGACCCTTGCGGAAATGGAAAAATGATGGCGGAAATGCAATACCGCCATCGAACACCGCTCGTTGCGATCATGACCCGTCACCGTAAAGTACGATGCCATTAGCGACACCGCAGTGAACGGCAACGCTAACTGCACCAAGTACGCGCACGCGCGCCTTGCAAAACCGGAATCACCGCCATGGCGCAACGGTACGCGAATTCTGACCCTAGCGGACATGTACTGAACGCCATCAAGCACGTCGTAAAGTACCATTCCGCCATGGCGAGAAATACGGCAACGCGAACCAACCGTAAATGGCCCACTGAGTGCCTGTACTCCACTCCCTGGCCTCATTGCACAACTCCTGGCAGGCGCAATGTACTCACACTATGCAACCAGTGAAATCCACTATTCACCCATGCATGCCAACGTAGAAAAGCATGCAGGGGCTCAAAGCGCCCCGTGAGTGGGCATCCATGTACGGCATGTCACCATAGCCGTACTGACGCAGCACAGGCATGTGAAGGTACAACACATCAAAATGAAAATCAAGAACACATGACACAAAACAACAGTAGTCCCCCATCGCTTGCCACCAGCGCAAGGCAACATCCACAACAGCATCCTGAGGGGGATTGCACCAGCCCTGTACTCATGCCAGTAAACAAACCAACCATCAGCAGAAGCATGTACCACACAAGTCGGCAGAGTGACTGAGCAGCCAGGCTCATCCCAAGAGGGGCCGATGGGAGCTGCAGGGCACAGATGGCATCAATACAGAAGCTATTCCAATGGACATGACCCCAGTCCCCCTCCAACAAACGCACGCAAACACAGTCACCTGTGACCAGCCACATTCTGAACAACCCATCATTCCACCAATCGACCTGGCTGACAGGCACCAGTCGGCCAAAAGCCAATCCCCCGCCCCTGAACAGCACATCATGTAAACAGACACAATGGCAGCCTCTATCCGTGACCATACTGTGCTACGTAGGCAAACGCGGCCAGTACTGTACCACACAACTCAACTCAGAAGGCGGAACACAAAGCAGATCATCACGCAATACATACCGCCACAAAGCGAAAATCGCCACATCACCTGCAAAGAACAACGCAACACGACAAATATCGGAATACAATTTAAATGCACATCCAAATGACAAAGGCCCCACATCAATTAGCAAAATCCCACCAAAACAACCATCATCACCGAGGGCTGCATCTGCAATAATTGACCGGCTTCCACTTGTGTGACGCCCTGTACCATCATGGCACACAGGGCTTACATCAACGTTCCAAAAGGCAACATGGAAGCGGCAAGAACCGCAGGTCCGTCCCATGAGGCAGGCACTAGTCGAGCTGAAAGGCCGAAATGTTGCACCTAGCCACCAGTACAGCGTAAGGGCATGTGGCCCATTGGCGATCGTCCCATATGATCGAAATGGTGCTCCACTGATTCACCCGAAGCTGCAGGAGTCGAGAGTAAAAACCATCTGGAGGAGTGGCGTAGAGATGGCATCTGCAATAGGGCAGGAGATACCTGTCACCCAAAAGAAACACAAATCAACCGATTGCATTACGGGACTCATGATGCATTACAATCTTCATTCAACACACCAAATCCACACCCATATGCATGCTAGCCCACTCCAAAGGAATATACACACCCCTAATCCAGTATCGAATCACAACGAAACCAATCGAGCTAAATACACCATTGGCAACGTCGGTTACTGTGCATGCGTCCGTCAAGATAGAACCCATGACATGGGATTAGTAACGTGCCTAGACACAAGTGTATGAAGGCGCGTCGAGACAGGGAGGATCCGACAAGGGCAGATAGACGTATGTCCCACTATGGCAGCCTTGCATCACATAACGCAGGGGAAGGGGAGTGAACCAAAAAACCCATGTACATGGCAGACCCTAAACGGATTCATCAGTCCATGCATCCACACATCATTCCCTCATCCCGCAATGAAAACGCATGAATATTCACTCACATAATATGTGAAACTTCCATCGCGTCTGTGCGTAATGCAGTCCGCAAAAACCACTGTGCCCCTGGCCGGATCTGTAGTGTTGTGAAGCAAGATGGATTTGGGAACGTCCTGCCTCATCGTCCACTACGCTATTGCGCATCCCATTCAATTCATATCATTCATTGCCTGCTCGTTATGGGCCATGTCCCAAGGACATTCTACAATAGAACGTTACATTTCCAGCCAGACCTGTGGGCGTATCCTCGCCGCTACTTCAAAACCCAAAATGCTGGCCTTCGAATTCCTCACTTGCAACATTACGTCGAAAAGGCTTCTGTGAACGCTTGCATTCACAATTACATCAATGTAGTGCGGCTGTGTGTCATGATGCTAACTGGCTGCAATCACAAATGGGACGCCACGCCCGTCGGTGAAGTACGTTACTGTGCTGCATGAGGGTCGGCCATCGATCGAGCCCTACATACCACTGACTCTTCACAGGTATGTAAGCGGCTGCAATCATAGCATGTGTAACAATGGGAGCATAGCATGAAAATCAGTCAAAGTACATCACACTGCCATCGGGATTTGATACATGATTCCAATCCCAAGATGCCATGCGGCCAAATGCAGCCTTACGTGCGGGCCGTGCTCGACCAGAAGGGATTGCATCTGCCACAGATTCATTCAATCAGCACAGGTGGAGGCCATACAGGCCGACAGCACATATATTGCAGACCCAAACCCCTCCCACAACCACTCCCACTCCAAAATGCTACCGGCAGGACTAGCGATGTTGGGCCTGGGGTACCAGATAGCACTGCAAGTGCTACAACTACAAGAAGACGACGAACAACAACAGGTACAACAACCGGGCGCACAGGGGAGACGGAGGAGGAGGAGGAGGGCAAGGCAGGGTCAGCAAGGCCCACAAGCACTGCCACTACCACCACGCAGGCGGCCCGCAATCCCACGCCTCCGAGCCGATCCGTTCAACCTCACTGCTGAGCAGATCCACACCCTCTACCGTTTGGACCGGGACACCATAATCGCCATTGTGGACATGACACATGCTGACCTCGTGAGCATGATAGATAGCCCAACCGCCATCCCACCCCTACTGAAGGTGGTGTCTGCACTCCACTTCCTGGCCACAGGCACCTACCAGCACACAGTGGGACAGTTGCATGGCATTTCACAGCCACTGTTCTCACGGACACTCTTCCAAGTGCACGATGCCCTCCTGAAGCACGCCGACGACCACATCACACTACCACGCACGTACCAGGAGATTACCAACGCTAAAGTGGGATTCCATGCACTTGGCGGCATCCCGGGTTGCATTGGTGCCATCGACTGCACCCATGTTGAATTGGTTGTCCCACATGCCATGGAGGTCCAGTACCGCAACCGGAAACAATTTCATTCAATCAATGTGCAAATGGTGTGTGACTCCAACAAGATATTTACGCATTGTTGTGCCAGATTTCCAGGATCTACCCATGATTCTATGGTCCTGAGGAACACAAGAATACCACGCTACATGGAGCGACACGCAGGGCACAGATCCTGGCTACTCGGTGAGTCTCATTCCATGCATGACATCGTGGCCCATTTGATGCGTCAATGACCTTGCAGGGGGGGGGGGGGCTACTTAGCACTATCATTCCACTGACACCCTTTATTCGTCTCATACAGGTGATGCCGGGTATCCACTGAAGAGATGGCTCCTTACACCAATCCGGAACCCACAGAACGAGCATGAGGAGGACTACAACCATGCCCACTCACGTACCCGTGTGGTCATTGAACAGGCATTCGGCCTACTGAAGGCTCGTTTCCGCAGCCTCAGCAGGTCTGGCGGGGCACTCATATACAGCCATGAGAAGGTTTCTAAGATGGTCATGGCATGTGTCATGCTGCACAACATGTGCATACGTAGGAATGTGCCCATGCCCCCTGACGCTGTACTGCATGCACCTGAAGATGATGATGATGATGAGGGTGGGGATGTGGAGGCACCTCAAGGAGTCCATGAGGCACAGGATGCACGTGCAATCCGACAGAGCATCATAGATGCATGCTTCTAGCAACCACGCATGGTGCCTATTACACGGAAAGGGGACCTGTGGCACTGTGTGTGTGTAGTACAGGCACATTGTGGACTGTACGCCTATGAAGGCCTCGTACGCAAATATCAATGTCCACACATGTCATTGGATGATAATGAGGTGCTGTATTGTTGATGTGATTTGATTTATACACCCTATGGACCCGCCACCCAGTGAAGCCCAACACACCCCCTCCACCCTACTACCTCCCCCCCCAACACCAGTGTCCAAATATGCATGCTGTCCGTGGGTAGACGCTATTGCAAGCCCCCTCTACGGGTATCAGGGGCACCCCTGCCCGTGGAGCGCAGGTTCCTGCCAGATCTGCGTTGGGGGCTGCCCTGGACGGAACTTGCCACGGATGAGGTCTCTGCCTGCTCGCGTCCATGCATGTCTCTGAGGGTTTGTGAGAGCTCCGAGAGCACACGGCGCACAGCAGCAAGTTCAGCACAAACGTCTTTGGACGTCGCATGCAGTTCCCCCCTCAGGCTCTCGGTGCTTTTCTCCATTTGTGCTCTCAGGCTCTCGGTGCTTCTCTCCATTTCTCCCCTGAGGCTCTCACTACTTTTCTCTATTTGTGCCCTGAGTGTCTCGGTGGATGTTTCCATGGCTGCCCTGGAACCCCCGCATTCATTTGCATGGTCCTTGAGTAGCGTGGACGCTTCCTGCTGTTGCTCGATCAGCAGGTCGAGGGACTGTTGCCTCTGCTGGGCCATGGACATTTGCGGTGGTGTGACAGGGGGGCTGCTCAACACATGTTGCCTTGGCACAGGACTTGTGGGGGTTGGCCAGTCGTCGTCTTCAGGGTGCCCCTGCGTGGTTTCGTCATGGTGTAGGGGATGGAACATGCAGGGGGATTGGGAAAGGTCATGGATGGTACCTACGTCGCCAGCACTGTTTTCCGTGTCGGAGCATGCTGGCATGACAGCTGTGTCACCTATGGTGCTGCTACCACCAGAGGCAGTGCCATCAGATACGTTCTTTGGGGGGACCTGTGGTGCTGGGGTTGTGGACTTGCTGGCTGCTGGGGTGCCTGTTGCAGTCCCCTCCAGTGTGCTGCCACTTGATTCCTGCTGCTGCCGTGTCTTGATCCTTGCACCTGAGGTGGAGGCTCTTGGGACGTTGGTCCTGGCCCTCTTTGCAGGCGTGCTGGTAGGGGTGTCCTGCAGCTCGTCGTTGGTATCGGACCCTGTGGTGGAGTAAAGAGGGGCGAGCGTTAGTTATGGGTCTGTCGGATTTGGAATGGCAACGTATCAAATGCATTGGGGTGGTACATGAGGCTGATTTGGGACTGGGCCTTGGAGGTGGTCTCATTTTCGTGTGGATTGAGGATGCATTCATTTGGCTGCCTGCAGTTAGGGGGTGCATGCTGCACATGTAGGGGTTGTTTATGGCTTCTTGATTGATTTGTTTGTTCATTCTGACTTTTAGAGGGCGCTGTCAGGGCTAAGTATGTATTGCACTATGGGGTCACATGGTACTGCACATGTTCGTGGTTTGTGGATTTCGCATTGTTTCTCTTGGCCAACCTACCTGATTCTCCGGATGTCGGCACTCCTTTCTCCATCCCTCCGACTCCCTCTATGCTCTCCATTCCTATGGTGGAGGCGCAGATTTCCTCCCAGGGGGTCAACTTGATGGGCGACTCTGAACCCCCCCCGGTAGCTGTGGCGATGTTCCTGTTCGCAGAAAGTATGCTGCGTACGCGGATCCGCAGGTCGTCCCACCGCTTGCGACATTGCTGTGGCGTGCGGGGTGTTGTCCCCACCGCACTTACGCGCTGTGCCACCAGGACCCATATGGCCTTCTTGTTGGCAAGGGCCGTCCTGGTCATTTGACTGGAGAAGACGACGGCGGAATTTTCCTGTAGGGTCTCGGTGAGCACGGTCAGTTCCTCTCGGGAGAAGTGTACCTGCCGCTTGCGGTCACACGCTTTCTTGGCTACCTTTCCCATATTTATTTTTTTAACTGGGGTTGCTAACGGGTTGGGATGTGTGTCAGGGTCGGATTTTTTATGGTTGTGTTGGGATTCGGATTTTATAGTTGTGCGGCGTGCTGTTTCCCGTTCCGGCCACATGCTTTTACTTCCGTTTCCGTATATTTACGGTGGCCGTAATTTGCGGTGCACGCTCGTTACGGTGACCGCTCATTACGGTGACCGCTAAGATGGGTGGCGGTATTGCACCTGGTGCAGCGTACGGCGGCGGTAAGGGCCGTTTTGGGGTCATTTCCGCCATCGCAGCCTTTCGGATTCCGCCATGGCGTAATGCTCGTGCCCGATGGGTCGTGATTGGCCGCACTTTGCTCCTTCGTGCAATGGCGGAAACGCTATTTACGCTGTTGCGGTCCGGTCAGTCAATTTCCGCCAGGGTCGTAATGAGGGCCATTGTCCCATTTTGACCGGGGTTAATAAGCCTGCAAAGGGCCTTCCGAGTTTTCCCTTGATGGCATGATTACTGCAGACCTCATATCCATCCCATATTGGATCAGTATTAATCCAGGTCTCTTGGAGATAAAGAATGGTATATTTTTTCAGTGGCAGAAATGTTCCATTAAAGAGGTGCATAAACCCCCTTGTATTACAAGATCCAATTTGAAAGACATGGTGCTTGGTATTTGATGGTTACTTTCTGTGAGCATATGCCAAAGATCCTGCTAGCCAAGACAAGTACTGCTTAGCGCTCCTTGAGGCTTGGTTGCTATCTTTGCTACTATTATCAATCATGATATCATCCGTTTGTAGAACTGTGAAGTTAAATGATGGTAAATGACAATCCTTAGCGGAGGCCACTTCCAAGTTTCTCAGACAGGTAGGCCCTTGGTCACTTTCAATCAGTAGTGGATTCAATGCTTCCCTTAGCCTTTGCTCACTTTTTGCATGCTTTGTTGTTTATTTCGATCCCTTATTGTTTGAATCGAAGAGGGATTTTTTTTATCAATGGTGCAAATAAGTGAAGGATTACACAATTCATTCTAGCTTCATTTATAAATTGGACGATCTTTATGTCCTCTGAAACAATATTGAGCAATTTTGGTGCGCAATGCAGAAGCTTTAAAATATTCTTTCGTTTTAAAATAAGGCCGTCTCTGGAGGGGAGTATTCGTTCAATTATCACGCAAGTAGTGTAATTAGGTTTTGTATTTTGGATTGACCCCATGGCAGAGTGCCATTTTAAACCTTTCTTTGGGGCCAAGGGTTGAACTTTTCTTCTCACCTCCCTATTTTCTGTATTTTTTAAAAAAAAATCTCTTTATTAGTATGTCATTAAATTAAATCACAGAAGAATCAAATACAGAAAGGAATAGTGAACCAGAGAACACAAACCAAAATTATACAATTAAAGAACATATCAATAAACAAACAGCATAATCAAATGATCCCTCCGACATACTAAGAACATTTTCATTTTTGTAAACAATAAAAGAGCAAAATACAACAGTCAATAAAAACATTTAACATAGAACATACACACAAACACCAACAACACACAGACACCAAACCAAATCCCCCAAAAAGTATAATAGTGAGAAGAAAAAGAAAAAAGAAATCTTTCCCCTCTTCTTTTCCCCTTCCCTATCTCTTTTCCTTTCCTCTTCCTTTTCCCACTACACCATTTCTACTCTTCATACTAATGCACAGCCTATATAGTCAATCATACAAGGCATTGAATGGATCGCAAAACAGATTGTACAGCTTTTCCTTGTCTTTCACTCTAAATGAGAACTTTTCCAAATTCGATAAGGTGCGCAAATCAACTAACCAATCTTCAACTGTAGGCTTCTTCCTAGTTTTCCAAACTCGAAGGATCAGTCTTATGGCACCAATAAAGCCTTATTTATCCAACCACTATATTTCAAAGAATGCCTACACCTACCTCAAAGTCGAAATAAGATAATGTTCCCACCCGATCTCTGTAAAGCTACATCCAAAATTAAATCAATTCTAACAATCACATCAGTCCAGAAAGTCTGAACTCTAGAGAAATCCCATAGAAGATGCATAAGGGTACCAACATCATTTCCACATCCCAAACATAGATTATCAGTTTGTAACCCCAGGACCCCCCTTGTTAATTTGCATATGCAAGTAACTTTGGGTCTCACCCTAAGTTACTAGGGGAATCCAGACGTGGACCCCTTGCTCACTATTCTTAGAGAGGCACAGCTCCTCCCTACTGATGAGGTCCAACCAGACCGAAACACGTGTCTGGGGATGCTGTTGGTACTCTTGTTCAGAGGAGAATTGCCTAGCATTTCGGTGCTGGACTGCCCCAGGGCAGGACAAAGACTGATATGTTTAGGATATTTCTTCTCTGTGAAAGATAGTGAGCTAAAGACTCTGGGTAAGTCTCTCGCAACCAGGACTAATGTCTGGCAGAGGGACTCCCAGGACCCCCCTTGTTAATTTCCATTTCCAGATGGCTCTCCGGCTGCATCATGCATTGTCACTGGTTGGCAAACCAACCGTTGTCCCGCCGTCCGAGAGCCCATTCGACCTGAGCAATCGCTGCTACCACAGCGTTCTTGTCTGGTGTGCCTCTGCTGGATATCTGCAGGGCTGCTACATGGAGGTCGACGCACACCTTCACGAGATTCTACTGTGTTGACCGGGATTCCAGGGAGGAGTCCAGGGTCGGCCAAGCAGTGCTGCGCAACGTATTCGCCTGAAGGTGGGCCTGGTGAGAAGCTATGAGTTGCTTAATGTTGAGTTATGTAATGCTTAATGTTGAGCCTTTTTGCCACCTCCCGTGGTTGTGCATGTGTGTACTGCTATGTATTCTTATATTCATGAGCATGTGAATCCATGCCAGTCCCCATGCTGGAGAAGGAACAAGTTACTTACCTGTAACTGTTGTTCTCCAACATGGGTCTGGCATGGATTCACATGAGAACCCTCCCTCCTACCCCTCTGCGGCTCTTCACTTGGTCATACTGCCACTTTACGTGCTACCAAATCTGAGGATGGCTGCCAGGGGCGGGGCTTAGGGAGAGGGCAGTCATTGGCTGGGGGCAGTATGACCCAGAGACCAGTGATTGGTTACTACTAAGAAAGACAGATCAGAAACGAAACTGATACTGATTTTTTCTTTACCGAGTATTCCCAGCCTGACAACGGGGAATATTCATGAGCATGTGAATCCATGCCAGACCCATGCTGGAGAACAACAGTTACAGGTAAGTAACTTGTTCCATATTTTGGGTAGCTTTGATTTGTTTACGTCTGGCAAGCACATCATTAGGCTTCCACAGATGAAGCCGAAATCTCATAAATAGGTTTCTCAACTCAGGAGCTGGAAATGTCTTTATACATGGTTCTAGTTTATTAAAGCTTTTTATTGAAAAATTATGTGTCTTAAAAAAGTGTAATTTGAAAAAAGTGTCTCTCGTCTCTATCCAGTCATGCAACCAGAGTTGTGTCTTGGCCCTATTGTGGATTATTAATGAGTATGGATTGAGAGACTCCTATAAATTCCATAGTTGCCTGTATCTTTTCTCTCAAACCTTGGGAAGAGATGACATAATTTGACATGGTGCTCATGAGGGAATTCTTATTAGAGTATTCGAGATATTTCCTGTATGAAGATAGAAGTTTCCACATATAAATGGCATACAGGGAAGTGATTCCTAACTCATGCCTAATGGCACACATCGGACTGGAATTTAGTAATTGTCAGACTGTCCTCCAAAAGAGTCCCTCTATTCTAAGCCAAAATATCTCCGGGCTGAGTGTTCGTGTTTCAGCACCATATACCAAAACCAGAGTGGCCTTCTGCTTATAGAAGGTCCTTTCAGGTTTTAATGTACATTTTCCATTCTTTCCTTGAAGAATCTTGGCTTGAGAAATAGCCGTTTTGAGTTTGGTGCGAAGATCTTGTACATACAGAAGATCAGAAACATGATTGCTAATGAGTACCCCAAGATAAATACGCATTAACGGTTTCAAGCGGCCTCTACTGTAATTACCATTTAGGTTTGTGAAGAGTTGTATATCGTTTGTCACTATCTATCAGGATCTTGCATCTGGCCTGTTTTATAGTCAAAAGGTGTGTGTTTACATATTGACCCGATTGGGTCAGGAGGGCTTGCAAACCCCTGAGAGTCTTAGCAAGAAGCACAAGGTCGTCTGCATAGAACAGCCAGGGGATGCAAAGCCCCCCAACTTCGGAGAATCAGAGAGAACCTCACAGAATCGATACCTCATATCAGCAATTAGGAAATTGAATAAAGAGGATGCAAGGTTGGATCTTTGCTTAAGACCTCTGTGTTGCAATAGAAGCCGATAGATTGCCGCCAAGAGATAGCTGTATCTGTATAAATGTGTTGGAATTAAATTGTTTGATACAATGTATCAGGTGGCGGGGACATGCTGCTCCATAGAGTTTTTCCAACACCACATACCTTGAAACAGAATCAAAGGCAGTCTGAAAATCTATAAAGGCCATATAGTAAGGTTGATTATTTCGACGTTTGTGCATCTTGATGGAATGAAGAACATGAAGATTTACTGTAGTGCCCAGACCAGGAACAAAACCTGGTTGATCGGAGTAGCCGTAGTGATAAGCCAAGATTGAAAGTCTCTGAGGATGAGCCTGGCAAAAGCTTGCCAGGCACATCCAACAGAGCTATGGGTCTATAATTCTCTGACGATTCCCTTTTTTATAAATCAGAATGATAATGGATTTCCTCCAAGAAGGAAGAATCTGTCAGGAATGATTGGTTTGAAGAAATATAGTCAAGAGAATTCTTGCCCACACATGAGAATGGGGTTTCATCATATAATTCGATAGTCCGTCGGGACCGGGAGCATGAGGGAGGTAAGTTTCATGATAAGATGAAGAATTTCCTCTATGTCAAAACTTATAGAGACAGTGCCAACCCAAGCAGATTCCTCTGAACCGCCAGATGGAAGGATATTGGCATATAACGTTTTATAGTAGATGATCCAGACCTCTTTCATCTGCTTCTCACTGAGAGTGAGTTCCTGTTTCCACCCTCCTGGCCATCTGTTGTTCTCCTGCACATGTGGAGTTTGTGCCTGGCTGCTGACCATTTCATTAGGTAAGTGCACTTTCTGTGCATTACTGCACCTGCAGGGGAATGATTGATCCTGAAATATCGAAATTGGAAAAAAAGAAGAAAAAAAATGAAATTTGCATAAAATTGCTAGAAATGACTGTTTTATTTGGCATTTTCATCGTGCTGCCATTTTTTGAGCTTTTTTATACCTGGAGCTGCCTTGCTATTTTGAAAGCACACGTTTTTTCCCACTATTGCCTGCTTATTTGACTGTTTTTTGGCCCTTCCAAGATGGCCACCGTGGTTTTCTTTGTTGTGTAGGCTGGCTGTGCTGAACCACCTCTCCCTGTGCTGCACTCCCATTGGTTGCTGCATGTTTTCTTCCATCCAATCAGGGACCAGCAGGCTTCAGCCAGCCCTCTCAGCAAAGGCCCATTTCTAAGGCCCCTGTCCGTTTCCGGAACGCTAAGAAATCCGGACTGCCTTGACTTTGCCTCTTCCAGAACTATGGGTTAGTTCCATCCTTATAGACTCACTCCTACCGCCTTTGACGTTCACTGTTCTTTCTGCTTGTTACTCCCATGTTGTCGCAGTGCTTCCTAAAACCCTTTGCTAACATCCGATTCCAAGATTGAAAAGTCAAATCTTGCTGTTTTTGCTTTGTGCTAAAGAGTCAAATCTTGCTGTTTTTGCTTTGTGCTAAAAATTAAAATCTTGCTGTTTTTGCTAACATTCATATCTTGCTGTTTTTGCTTTGTGCTAAAAAGTCATATCTTGCTGCCCATTGCGAAATTCTCTGTATTTTGCTTGCATACTGTTTCTTCTCTGTAACTTACCAGCCCAGTGACCTCACCACTCTCTTTTGTGCTTCACCTACCTGCCTTAGCCCCCCGAGTATCTCCATCCTCTCCTCGCTTCCACCCCAATTCTGTTTCTCCTATCTTTTCCAACTGCTTCTCCATTGACTATCCTTCCCTTCTCACTAAGTCTGGTAGGAAGAAGTTCAAAAAGGATATCTTGGCCTTTAACCCTGGTCTTCCTATCGCCAACACCTACTCCAATGCTTCCGCCAGACAGACCCTCACCGACATCGTCTTTGTCGTTCCTTCGCCAGATCTATGGACTCCTCATATGGTTTCGGTGCTCTGCCCTATCTCCTCCTCTTCCATTAATGGTGGAACTCGCTGGGAAGTTCTCATGGCCTCCTTCGACTCCTCTAAAGTCATCATTAATGTCTACCTAAATGGCACTGTCATGGTCCAAGGCCCTCAGGCCAATCTCCTCCTCTTTGATAGGCACTTCCCTCGCCTCATCAATTTCCTCTCATCCCTTGCTGTCCCCTCTTCTCCCCCCTTGGCTACCTTGCCCTCTCTCTCCTCCTTCTCCTCTGCCCCTCCTAGGGCTCTTTCTCCTCCGCAGGGCGTACCTCTGATCTGTACCCCTCCCCGGAAGGTCTTTAAGGCTGGCAACCTTCTTCATATTGCCACTCTCAACTCTCGCTCTGCTGTCAAACACTCCTCTGACATATGCCACCTCCTTGAAGGACTAGACCTTGATGTCCTTGGTCTTACTGAGACATGGTTCACGGCCAGCTCTGTCACGAGCTTTGACACTCTACTGCCGATGGCTACAAGATCCTCTCAGCAGCCAGATCCTCCCGGTCCGGTGGCATGTAGCCCTGATCTTTCCTGAGTGGATTCTTGCCACTATCATTCCCACTCAGACCTACTCCTCTTTTGAATGCCTTGTCTGTAGGCTTTCTCTCTCGCCTACCCATTCTCTTACTGTGGTTACCTTCTACCGGCCTCCTGGTCAAATCACCTCATTTCTCTCTGAGTGGGCAGACCTCTCCTCCTCCCTCCTGGCCTCTACTACTCAACTCCTCCTCCACAGTGACCTCAATATACCTTTAGACTCTCCTTGCTCCTCCTCTGTACTCTTCCGTGACCTCTGCGACTCCCTCTGCCTGTCCATCCTCCCCTCTGGCCCGACTCACTCTGCAGGGCACACACTCGATGTCTTGATCTCCTCTGACCTCCCCCTCTCCATCCCTCTGACCACTCCTCTCTCCTGGAGCGATCACTCCCTCCTCTCATCTCTCCCTCTCTTCCCCCCAAGCCAAGCCTACCCCAACTCTGCCACCTACCTTCTCGGACATCCGGCCCATGGAGCGTGTGTCAGTTGAGGCTTGTGCCGGCACTAATTCTCCCCCCCCTCCACCTTTGGCTGTCTCACATCCTGACACAGCCCTGTCTCTGCTCTACTCTTCAATTTCTGATATTCTTGATGCTCTTGTCCCTGTCATGAAGATCCGTTTGAAGTCCAAAGCCAAGTGCAATTCCTGGTATGACTTACTTAAACGTAAGTGTAGGGCGGCTGAGAGGAAATGGAGGACTTCCTGTTCATCCACTGACAAACTGGCCTGTCGCCTGCTACAAAGGCAATACCGACTCTCTGTCCTCACCAAGAAGAGAGTCCACATTCAAGCTTGTGCCTCTGCGGCATCTAACAACTCGTCCGAACTCTTTAAAATCTGCAAGGAGCTGGCCAACCCTGCTGCAGTCTCTACCCCGCCTGTTGCCTCCAGGCTCTTTGGTATGCCCTTGCCTCTCACTTCATTTAAAAAACCCAGGACATCCTGTCCACCCTCTTCACCCACACCCCTCCTCTCCCCTCTCCATGTGTGCTTGCTGACCCTCCTTTAGCCACCCCCACCATCCTTCTCGTCCTTTCCTGTTTTCTCCCCTGACGAGGTCGCTAGGCAAGTCCGATCTATGAAAGCCTCGTCAAAACAGGTTAATCCCTGTTCCTCTAAAACCATCAAGGACCACATTGACACCCTTGCTCCGGCCCTTGCTGATTTTTGCAACCACTCCTTTGCTTCGGGATCCTTCCTCTCCCCTCTGAAGCACTCCTTTGTGCATCCTCTTCTCAAGAAACCCGCAGCCAATCCTTCTTGTCCAGCTTACTATCACCCAATTTCCATTACTCCCTTTCTGGGCAAACTCCTGGAAAAGTTGACCATCTCTCAGCTTAACCTTCATTCCAATTCTGTTGGCTGTCTCCATGACCACTAGTCTGGCTTCAGAGCTGCCAGAAGCACGGAAATTGCTCTCCTGAACATCCGTGAAGATCTGCTCTCCAACCTTGACTCTAACATTCTCCAGCATTGGATCTTTCATGGATTCACATGCTTAGAATATTCCCCGTCGTCAGGCTGGGAATCCCCGGTACATTATATAGACCCTTTCCCGTAGGAAAACTTTTTCGACGCTTATGCGTCCTATCCACCTCGTTTTGTATCATGCATGCCCGCGTCGTCAGGACGCCATGATATAAATACAGGACCCGCCCCCGCGCTCCCTCAGATTTCAACCGTCTTTCAAAGTAGTGGGATCCTCGTGGTTACTGCTAGTCGAAATTAGGTTGTATTTTCGCTTCGGCGACGTTACATTCTGGAAAAAATATGTCCGGAAAAGCTTTATTTCGTCCTTGTGCGACATGTGGACTCAAAAAAGTCTATGAAGGTGATGCCCACATGGATTGTATCTACTGTCTCCACCCGCACCACACGGCGGATACATGCGAGATATGCCAGGGTTTCTCCCAAAAAACCCTTAAAGACCGGAAAAGAAGGTTGGTCGACTGGCTTAACGACGGAGCGGGTGCCTATCCGGCATCAGAAGTTGGCTCCACGGCCTCCAGGAGCAAGTCGGAACCTCCCTCGAAGAAGGTGCGGCCTGTCGAAAAACGCCCTGCGGACAAGCATACGGGGAAGCATGCTGGGTCTTCCTCATCACACAAAAAGTCCTCCTCCTCCTCATCCTCTAAGACGGAGAGGCAAGCGGCATCAAAATCCTCCTCAGGGGACCGTCCTAGGTCTTCCGTGAGTCGAGACTCTTCAGCAGGGAAGTCGGCAACGAAATCAGCTACGAAGTCTAAAGGCTCGGTGCCGGCTACTTGCTCGTCGACCCCGGTGTCGCTGACGATGCCTATTACTATTCAGGCAGCAGCGGTGGGGATTCCTTCGTCGACGGTGACTCAATCTGTGGCCTGGCAGCCAGAGGTTTGTGACCCGGCCCCCCCTGAGGTCCTACTGCAGCCAGACACGGCCTTGTCGGTGTCGTCGGTGGAAGGAGAATGTGGCATGGTTATGCAGCCGTCGGACTTGGGCTTACGGCCTTCCAATACGTCGACGACGAGTGCGAGTGGGGGTGTGGTCCCTCTATCCTCGACGTTGCTGACCCCCCAGACGGTTTTGTCTCTGGATGTGCTTAATACACTTCAGAAGCTCCTGCAGCGTCTGGATACGCAGATCCCTCAGCCTGGCACTTCATCGTTGATATTTTTTGCACCTTCCGTCGACGAACAAGCTCAAGCAGCTCGCTCGACGACCAAAAGCCTGTCGGCCTCCCAGGTGGTGAAGGATCGTCCTCAAGCGCAGGAGGAGGGTGAGCTATCGGAGTCCGATTCTATACGAGGTGACTCAGGATCGGACATTTCCCTGTCACCGTCGAGAGACCCAACATGGAATTCGGATGTAGAGGTAGATTCTACGAGGAGCCAGGCACAACCATCTCCTCCGGATGATGTGGGAGCCTTCCATGCAATGATGGGAAAAGCGTGTTCCGAGTTCGGCTTAATTCCTGAGGAGCAAAAGAAAGACTGTTTTCTTTTTGATCACATGGGTCAAAGGAGGAAATCGGTATTTGCCATCCCAATCCTGGACCACGTGTGGCAAGAAGGCCTCAAGACGATGCGTCATCTGTTCTCGGAACCAGCTATTAAGGGGCGTATTGAGAAAAAGTTTAAAGCTCCGGAGTCCACTCCAAAATGTCTAACATCACAGCCTCTGTCAGACTCTGTGCTATCGGCGGCAGTGGCTAGGAAGGCCAGAGTACAGCAAAAATGTTCAACCCCACCAGAAAGCGAGGCCAGGAGGCAGGACGCCTTTGGAAAAAAGGTGCTCTCAGTCGGCGCCACGACGGTAAGAGCAGCCAACTCCTTGGCGATTGTATCACGATACGATAGGGAGATGTGGCATAAACTAGCCCCTATCCTAGAACATCTGCCGGAAGAACATCGAAAAGCAGCCATGTTGCTAGTACGAGATGGTGAGGAGGCCTCGAACCACGCAATTAATATTGCGGTAGACCTAGCAGAGTCTGGTTTCAAACAAATCAATCATGGCGTAGTACTACGTCGACAAGCGTGGCTCAAATGTACTACTTTCAGACCTGAAGTCCAATACAAAGTCCTAGACATGCCATGTGAAGGAGAACATCTGTTTGGAGACAAGGTAGATGAAGCCTTGAAGGGGATGAAAGAAGACCCGGATACCGCTAGGTCTCTCGGCGCCCTCCAGACAGGTAGAAGTTTTCGCTCTTTTCACCCCTTCAGGGGTGCTTCCGGAAACTCCCGCTTTGGAGCCTCTAGGGACCGTGGATTTAACAGGCCCTCATACTCCTCACAAGGTTACAGACGTGCATCCCAGTCGGCACGTAGAGGCAGAGATTATCAAGCCTCCAGACGACGCGGCTCGGGTCCCTCGTCGACGAAGGACAAGCAAACCAGCAACCAATGACGGCCTTCGGAACGTCCTGGGGGGTCGAGTCTCTCATCATATCGACCAATGGAAATGCATCACCACAGATCGATGGGTTCTGGACACGATTCGCATGGGTCATGCGCTGCAATTCAAAAACAAGCCTCCAAGTCTTCCGCCAGTGTTTTCGGCCCAGCCCCACCTTCGAGTTCTAAGACAAGAGGTGGCGCTTATGCTGCAAAAAGGAGCGGTAGAACGGGTTCCTGTGGCACAGGAAGGACAAGGGGTTTATTCCCGGTTCTTCGTTGTCAAGAAGCCAAATGGAAAATGGAGGCCCATTCTCGACCTGAGGGTACTCAACAAATGGCTAAAGAGCTCAAAATTCAAAATGCTAAAGCTCCAGGAGGTTATCAGGTCAGTGCAACCCATGGATTATCTGTCGTCGCTAGACCTTCAAGACGCATATTTTCATATCCCAATACGTCCACGACATAGGAGATATTTAAGGTTCGTCGTCGGGCGAAAGCATTTTCAGTTCAAGGTCCTCCCGTTCGGTCTCAAGTCCTCCCCCAGGACGTTCACCAAGTGTTTGGCCCCTATAGCGGCCCATTTAAGGAAGGACGGTCACCATGTCTATCCCTATCTAGACGACTGGCTGGTCAGAGGTTCGTCCATGGAACAGACACGAAACAGTCTGGGGGCCACGATGTCCCTCTTACAGGAACTGGGCGATAAACTTCAGCAAGTCCTCCGTAGAGCCTTCGAGGACCTTGGTCTTTCTAGGAGCGGAGTTTCATACGCACACAAGCCTTGTAAGACCATCCAGCGAAAGAATACAGAAGCTACAAAGCAAGGCGTCGGAATGGAGATGCGGTACCAGGGTGTCGGTGCGCAAATACATGTCCCTGCTAGGGACCATGTCATCCTGCATTCCGTTGATAAACAACTGCCGTCTGTTTATGAGGCCTTGCCAGGAATTTCTAGCGGACCGTTGGGCGCAGAGCCAAGGTCGCTGGTCCGACAGACTGGTCATCGACGAACAACTGGTACAAGCACTCTGTTGGTGGAGAGTTTCTACTCATTTAACGAAAGGAATGCCTCTGGTGGAACCGGAGTTCCAGAAGACGGTGGTGACGGATGCATCGCTGAGCGGATGGGGAGCTCATCTGGATACGTTACAGGTACAAGGCCGGTGGTCGTTACAAGAATCCTCCCTGCATATCAACCTGCTAGAACTGAGAGCAGTGCGGTGGGCTCTAAAATCTTTTCTTCCTCAATTGAGAGACTCTGTGGTGCGTGTCATGACGGACAACACGACTACAATGTTTTACCTAAGGAAACAAGGAGGAACACGTTCCAGGTCCCTGTCGATGGAGGCACAGAAAATCTGGCATTGGGCCCTGCAACACAACATGCTAATCTTGGCGTTCCACCTGCCAGGTGTGAGAAATGTGGAGGCCGATGCCCTCAGCAGGGAAATGAACGAAGTTCACGAATGGGTGCTGAACGACCAGCAACTACAACATGTATTCAAGAAGTGGGGACATCCTTCCATCGATCTGTTCGCGACGAAGGACAACAGGAAATGCCCGCAGTATGCAAGCAGATGGCCTCAGCAGGGTTCACTGGGGGATGCGTTCTCCTTCCCATGGACGAACAAATTCCTGTACGCATTCCCTCCATTTCCTCTTATCCGGAGGACGTTGCAATGGATCCTCAAGTACCCATGTCGGGTGATTCTGGTGGCCCCGTATTGGGCCAGACAGGTGTGGTTTTCAGACCTGCTGCACATAGCGGCGGCGGAGCCAATGAGGTTCAGGAAGATCCCCAACCTTCTGTCTCGACAGGAGGGTATCGTTTGGCATCACGACCCGGACAGCCTCAAGTTGACGGCCTGGCTCCTGACTTCGCCGAATTTGGTCAGCTAACGATTCCGGAGGAGTGTCGTCGTATTCTGCAAGCGGCAAGAGCACCTTCCACAAACACTTCATACTCATACAAATGGAGGAGTTTCTGTCAGTGGTGTGTGGATCAACCAGGTTTGGTTCCGCAGTCGATTACGCCGGAACAGCTCCTTCCATACTTGCTGTTCTTAGCTCAAAAGGGCTTATCGGTGTCGTCGATAAAAGTACACCTGGCCGCCATCTCCAGGTTTACACGTCAACGACATTCCGCACCATTATTCAGCGACCGCCTGATTAAGCACTTCCTTAAAGGTTTGTTTAGGAGTTTCCCTCCCGAGAAGAGATTTCCTCCGGTGTGGAGCCTCAATCTGGTGTTAGCGTCTCTTATGAAACCTCCTTTTGAACCAATGTCATCATCGTCTCTAAAGTTTTGTCGTGGAAATTGGCCTTCCTGGTGGCCATCACTTCAGCCCGACGTATTTCGGAAATCCAAGCTCTAATGGTAGACCCACCATACTTAAGATTTTTCAAGAACAAGGTGGTCTTGCCACTAACCCACAGTTCATACCGAAAGCTCCTTCAGTGTTCCATAAACATTCCTCTATTGTCTTACCTACGTTTTTTCCAGAGCCATGCTCGGGAGCGGAGCGCACGTTACACACATTAGACGTGAAAAGGGCTCTCAAGTTTTATCTTCATCGCACGCAACCTTTCAGGAAAACGAGGCAATTGTTCGTGGCCTATGGTTTGGGTGCTAAAGGCAAAGCCATTTCAAAGCAAGGACTGTCAAGATGGGTATCGTCTACCATTTCGTACTGCCATTCCAAGGCTGGGAAGCCTCTTCTGCGACGCCCAAGAGCTCATTCAACTAGAGCGGCGGCATCGTCGACGGCGCTGTGGTCTGGAGTCCCTCTGGGGGACATCTGCATGGCGGCTACCTGGGCGGCTACACACACTTTTACCCGCCATTACTGCCTGTCACAACAACATGCCGAAGATACTCGGATGGGACAGGCGGTGCTTCGACACCTATTCCTATAAGGTAAGCCCCGGTTGAGGGGTTAGATCTTGTTGCAATTATGATTGAATATTGTTCGTTTTCTATGTTAACAATTGCTGATGGGTACACGACCATAGGGAACGGGCATTGTGAGGAAAGTATGTGAGTTTGCATGCACGCCTCCTCTTTTCGGGATGGTACTGCTATGTAATCTATTCTAAGCATGTGAATCCATGAAAGATCCAATGCTGGAGAAGGGAATAGTTTCTTACCTGTAACTCCATTTCTCCAGCATTGGTATCTTTCATGGATTCACATGCGCCCGCCTGCCTCCCCTGGGCATGCAAACTGGTTCCCCCACTACTTTGGGGGCCGAAATCTGAGGGAGCGCGGGGGCGGGTCCTGTATTTATATCATGGCGTCCTGACGGCGCGGGCACGCATGATACAAAACGAGGTGGATAGGACGCATAAGCGTCGAAAAAGTTTTCCTACGGGAAAGGGTCTATATAATGTACCGGGGATTCCCAGCCTGACGACGGGGAATATTCTAAGCATGTGAATCCATGAAAGATACCAATGCTGGAGAAATGGAGTTACAGGTAAGAAACTATTCCCTTCCCTCTGTCCTCATCCTCCTAGATCTCTCTTCTGCCTTCGACACAGTCAACCATACCATCCTGCTCAACCATCTCCGTGAAAACCTGGGTATCCCTGATCAGGCTCTGGCCTGGCTGAACTCTCTCCTCTCAGATCAACCCTCCCAGTTCCAACTTGGGTCCTTCCTTTCATCTATCTTCCTCTCTACCTATGGTGTTCCCCAGGGGTCTAACCTCTCGCCCTGGCTTTTCAACCAATACCTGGCAACTCTCGCCCACTGCATTGACATTTTCTGCTCAAATTTCCAGTGCTACACTGACGACACGCAACTCATTTTCAGGCTGCCCTGTGCCAGCTCCTCTCCCTCTCTCAGCTCTGATTGCCTAACTGCCATTCAAGATTGGTGTACCGCCAAGGATCTTTGTCTGAATGCCAGCAAGACGGAGATCCTCCTCATCAGCACACCTTCACCATCCTTTCCCCTTACTCTCTGGCCGGCCTCCCTTGGCCATCTTCCTACCCCTCCTGCGAGGCTAAGAACATCGAGGTCATCTTTGACTCCACCCTTCCTTCTCCGCCCACATCTCTGAGGTCTCTAAAAAGTCAAATTTCCTACTGCACCTCCTCAGAGGTACTCTGCCTTTCCTCTCCTTCCCCCAGAAGCTCACGGTATCCCAAGCTCTGGTTCTCTCTAGCTTGGACTATTGTAACAGCCTCTTTCTAAATCTACCTGCCTCTACTCTCTGCCCTCTGCAACTAATCCAGAACAGGACTGCAAGACTTGTCCTTGGCCTCAAGCCCTGGGATCATATCTCTTCAGTTCTGAAATCTCTCCATTGGCTCCTAGTGGATGCAAGGATTAAATTCAAAACCCTCTGCATTGTCCACAAGGCTTTCTGGGTCCTGGGTCCAAAATACCTTCAGCTATCCCTCCGCAAATACCTCCCCTCTCAAGCTCTTCGCTTCTCTACCTCCAACTTCCTCAGGGTCAGTCGTTTTTCAAAGAAACAAGCTGGGCGTGGATCTCTGTATTTGGCTGGGGCCTCCCTCTGGAACAGCCTTCCTGCCACTCTAAAACTTGAGGAGAACAATCTCCGGTTCCGGAAGCACCTCAAGACCTTCCTCTTTTCTTCTGCCTTCGCTCCCCTTCTCCCCTGCTGATCTGTTCTCTCTTGGCACCGTGGACCTGGCCACCCTCTGTCCTCCGGGCCCAGGTACCTGCTCACCCTGCCACCCTACCGCACTGCCTCCGGGCCACCTCTGGCACTGGGGTCTGTATCTGTACCTATACAGCCGCCACCTTTTTCTTCCTGCACTTATCAGACCTACCCTGTCTGCTGCCTTAAACCTAGCACTTATAAATTGCTGGCTGCACTAAAACTGTTTGTTGCCTTTATTATTTATTTATTGTTATTTATCTGTTTCTCCTCTGCTTCGCACTTTCCACTTCTCCCCTTCCATGCACTTTTCCCCTCCCCCTCTACCATGCACTGCGTGTTCTCAATGTCACTGGGCCTAGTAAGATCGCTGTTTTGTTCTCCCCTGTTCCCCTCCCTTGCCTTGCTGCGCTCTGAAACACTTGTGTACGAGCACGATAGAACTCAAATATCATATCATATCATATCTTCTGGCACAGCATTGATTTGTGCTCGCAACTGTGACCGACCAGTGCCATTATTTAAGAGGCCCCATATTAAGGCTATATTTGTGGATGCTATAGCAGTCATCATGTGTTCAGCATCATGTTGGTACATCAATGTCCTCCTTGGTTTGATCCAGTTTCTATACTGATATTTGAGGGTTTTCAGTTTTGTTCTCTGAAAGATAGTGGGCAAGATTGTGGTGCTCTTCGATCTGCTCGATATTTAGATTTTCTGTTCGCCAACTCGGGATCATACACATTGAGATTTAGAATTATGTGATTTGGCACCAGTACCAAAAGAAGTTTTAAAGATCTGTAAAATTGGAAAGTATGAATTATAATGCACTTTCATATCTGGGTATAATGCATGTGATTGATACATTAGAAGCAAATTGAGATTTTCCAATAAAGTCAGAGTCCATCTGAATCCATTATCGGTATTAGAAATTGTAAGATTAGATGCTAGCGATGTCAAAAAAGTTTTTTGTATGTTATTCCAGTGCCATGACAGTGTCAAACTATTATGATCGCTGGAGGATTGCAGCATAATATGAACATTGTCAGACAGAGCAAACAGATTCCTATCCATATAGATATAGGGTCTCCTTATAACAATTGCAGAATGCGTTTAAAGGCACCGGTAATGGTGCCGGTGCCGTTAAACGCATTCCGCAATATTACGAGGTTCCCTCGGGGGACCCGATGTGGACGTCTGGTTTATCCAGACGTCAATAGCGGGCCCCACGAGGGAACCAGGGAACTAACAACGGGCCCTCTTGTAATGGGCCCGTTGTTAGCTCCCTGCTCATTCCCATTGAGCCCTATGGGGGCTCGAATGGGAATGGGGAAGGCCCGGGTTCCCTGAATGGGGAAATACTGGGCCCTCCATACTCAGAATGGCCCAGTATTTCCCCATTCAGGGAACCCGGTCCCGGACACGGTTTCGGAGGCAGCCATGCCCTTGTTAAGGGCATGGCTGCCTCCAAAGTCGTAATGAGGCCCATAGTCTACCAACGCTGTTTGCTTGCCTCTATGCCAAGTAGAGGCAGGAGGTATATCACCTGCTATGGAGCCATCAGTTTTGAGAAGCGAACGCTCCTCCATTAGGGCGTTCCATTGGATAGCTGTAGAAGTAAGAATATTTGAAGAGCGTTGAATGTACCTGAGATTTAGATCTCCTACTAAAATAGTATGATCAATAGTGGTATCCATAGTAATGAAATCCAGAAGAAATTCTAGATCATTAAAGTAGACTTCATCATGGATGGAAACATGGTTCCACTATGTATTGATCAGTGCGATATTATGTCAAGGAGTTTGAATTTTTACCAACTGTAAGAACATGTTGGGAGAACCCCAAGAAGAAATGGAAAATGCCAGCTTGGAATTCACTGCGACCATAAGTCCGCCTATAGGCCAGCCTCTAATGAGAAGTTTAGCAGGGATTAAAGCAAGAAGATGGTTCTCCCAAACAGGGGGTGCGGTCAGCCATACTACTTGAAGCGCAATGATGTCAAAATTCAGAAGGGGGTTGGCTCTGTTAGAGATAATATGTTTATATCTGTTAGGCAGAATCCCGTGCAGTGCCCTTAGGGACCACTACACAAAATTAAGACTACAGGTGGTGATACAAGTTTTACCTTTGGTACAAGCCTGTACTACTATGTCATAGTGGTAGCAGTGGCGGAGCAGCCAGGCCTATCTCAAGAGTATATGAGCAGTAGCAGAGATTACACAAAGGGACCACAATTACTGTGACTCAAGCAAACACTGACTCAAGGTTTCAGGTAGAAAAATATAAGAACATTTATTTTTAAACCATTCGTTATAAACACAACACTTCTATTAAACTTTAATAAAAACCACACGTTAAATATACTACAAATAACCAATTCACTTTGTACAGTACGTCTCAAGGTAAGTACCCTGTGTTGGAATGAACCGTTGTTAGGCACAAAAACACACGTTACCGCGTATATGAATGCGATCATCAAACGCGTATCCGTGACATGAAATGCTACCGGGGCAAAAACACACTTAGCACCTGAGATACCCAGAGGGAGTTGGAGGCAAAAATCACAGGCAATATTTTGGTTAGGCAGGCAGAATCAAGAAACACGTAGAGACAGGAGTTCAAAAGTCAAAGGGCCGGAGCCAGGGTCGAAAGACACCGGGGCCAGTTGCCGAAGATCACACGGTCTAACAGTTCACGATTCAACGGAGCCAAAAGTACTTCGATATTGTCAAAGTTCGGAAGCAAAAGTTATAAGAAGGAGGGAAGACAAGGTCAAGCCTTGGAAATGAAGAAAAAGGGATTCTCCCAGTTTCCTCAACAGAACACAGTACCTTGTTCCAATGGTGCAGCTGGTGCCCTGGCAGTTGTTCCTGTTGGTTTCCCGCAGACCCACGATTGCTGGAGCTTCGTCGAGAAGGAGGATGTTGAAGGGTGTCTGCACCACACAGGGATGAGGCCGGCAGCAGCGACATGGAATAAAAGGTGCGCTCCTTAAAAACAGGAGAAGCTCTTCATGTGGCTATCCGGACCACTACAGCAGTGTGCAGCGAAGATGAGCTAGCTGCAGAAGATGAGCTGGTTATCCCCACCAAGCTCAAGCGAAGAAGACTCCGGACTGGATCTTCTCTGAGTCGTTGAAGGGCAGATAGCTCAGGACTGCAGCAGGGCTTCACCGGGATGGGGTAGTTGCAGCAGCCATCGTTCTCTCTGCTTCTCTTCGGTTCCTTGTAGTTCCAGTGGCGACTCTGACTTCTAGCCCAAGAGACCTGCCTTTTATGCGAAAAACCCCCATTCAAGCAGTCTGGCTGTCAATCACCCAGAAGGGGTGGTTGTCCAGCCCGGACAACTACCCTGGCCAATCATGACAAAGTGCGACTTGGGTTTCCTAGGATACCCTGTACAGGGGGCGACTTCACCCCTCCCTCACATTCAGCCCACCTAGACACCCAGGCACCTTGAGGAGGACTTCTGGGCAAAAGACAGTGAACAAAGAAGGCGAACCTAGTTTGCAGAGCAAAGTTAAATACAAGAAGGACATTAACAAAAAGAAATGGTGAATAAACCCAACCGAGCCAAAAGGAAGACGATTTGGTCAAGCGGGTTCATGTTCGAGGCTAATATAATAGCCAAGAACAGTACCACGTTTATCTAATATAATCGCGGTAGAAAAGTTAGGGTAGATACCACTGCCACCAGCCAAGTCTAATTGTTAAAAGAGCGAAACAATGCTCTAGGAGGTACAGATAAAAAGGGATACGAGTTAACCCTTTCCAGTACTCCATGGAAGATGGGGTGTGGTGTACTGGATCTGTGGTAGATTGACTAAGTAAAGTTAATGGTAACTTTACCCTTTTCTGGGGGACAGTAGTCGCCTCAGAAATGGAGTCGAGGGAAGTCTCAAAGACAACCCTGTGCCACGGCACTGAAGGTGCTGTGTGACACACACAAAGAAGGGGGCTACTGAAGTGGTGTACTTCAGAGTCCACAATCACAAAAACAGATGGAAACACATAGCAAAACACAGGTAAGAGTGGGGGAAAAGCTCTCACTCTTACCAGGTGGAAAGAAAATAAACTCCAGAAGTCCAGCAAAGCTGCTGGGGGACTCACTAGTTGAGGGAAATTAGCCATAAATGAGAATTCTCCCTAACAATAACCCCTTGTGTTCCACAAAGCAAGAGAGCACGAGCGCCTGGTGAGCGGAACGGGTTGTTAATTCATGTCACTAGATTGCCTCAAATCAGGAATCAAGCCCACCTGTGAGCTACAATTCAAAGTTTCTTGTCTATGTGTAAGAGTAAATGGTCTTCCGTCATAGTGCGAGTCGATTTTGTGCAGTTTGTCTTGATTAGATATTAAAGTAGGTTTGTGTATTTTAGAATATAACTGTGCATGACTGTGGAAGGCTCCTCAACAAGGACGAATCCAAGTTCAAACAATTGAGGTCTGGCTTGCCATATCATGTTCATGACCATGCCAGATCTTATCCAGATCCTAGTAGATGATAGATCATAATCGTTGATGCATTCCACCTGTTCGATGTCTCCCGAACACAGATCTTCAAGGGAAGGTATATCACCTAAAATGTTCAGAACGCTAGTTCTATTTAAATCGGATATGGATGGCTCCAACACGCTAAAGTGCGATGGTGCAAAAAAGGGATTTGTTTTTTAAATTACTATTAGCCTCAGCGTTCTTAAGAATGGTATTTGAAGGGATCACAGACTGACATTTTTGCTCCAGAGGAAGAATGTGATTTGAGGATGATTTCTAAATTCATAATCAATGGTTTGCATTTGATTCCTCGATTTAGGTATTGGAGTGCGAGGAAAGTGCACTGCACTGACTTGGCTATTTGTTTGTGTCTCTGATCTAATGTCAAAAAAGATCTGCTGCCAGTCTACCATGTACATTAGGCACTTGATCTTTATTATTGAGTTTAGCTGCAAGATTAGCTATAGGAGACCTTATATTACCACTTTTTCTCTCTTGTTGGTGTCCCTCTAACGTTGGAAGTTTAGAGAGATTCAGAGATACGTCAATGATAGGATTTTGGCTTATTCCAGACATTGTGTTTGGCTTTGTGCTGAAAGCTTTTTCATGCTGTTGTTGTCCCTCAGATCTTGGGGGGTGAGAAGGAAGAGGAATGGAGCTCTGTCGTTCGCTTATTTCAATCAAAGAGTCTAACGGCTCATACTCCAAATCTTAGTAAAAAAGTATTAGAGTTTGAAGGGATAGAGGATGCATTTTTTGGTTGCAGAATATTAATGTATTTTTGACGACAGCTGTACCCGCCAAATGACTCCTTTAATTCAAGAGTTTCAAGTTTCGTAAAAATTACTAGAACCAAGATTCTTAATATGTACTTGTGTATTCTTGTTTTTAGGTTTTTTGTTAATAAAGGTTTTTCGGGGCAAGTTACCCGCTCGTTCAAACATGCCATAGTTTGTTTTGGTTGTGACTGATATAGATTTTGGTTTCTCAAAAGATTGAGATCAATCAGAGTAAAAATTCGGACTTGGGGCGATTGTGCAGTGATCTTGTTAAGTTTTCTCTTCTTTTTCTTAGTACAAGGTCTATCGGAATGGCAAGGGGATTCAGTCACCAAGGTTGATTGATTCATTATTGGACCAGAGGTATCATGAGTATTATCCAGGCACTTTACTGGAGTCAGTATTTTGGATGTAGAACAGTGCTTCTGAGTATTTTGCTCATTTATCTGGGCCAGATCAGAAGAGTCATCATTGTTTTTATTGACTGAAAGCGGCAGCAAAACTGTCTGCACTTTCAGCTTCCTGTCTAATGTTTCATACAACCTGGTGAGAGAAAAAAAAGGCAATGTTCATAGTTTGTAGGGATGAACCGACACCCACCGAGCTGGAACCTACATCGTGGTCAGCATTATGAATCAGAGAGAGATTTTTTTCCGCCTCAGAGTATGGTCGGAAAATGAGAGCAGAAGCTCTGACAAGTCATGGGCCGAAGGAGAGAATATGACGGGTGATTGCGAAAGTTCTCGAACCTCCAGAACTGATGATATTTCAATAATCGAGGGATCAACAATCTTCCGTCGTTCATATGCAACAGTTTTATCAACGGAGTGATTGGAACAATGTACTATGTTATCGTCCCTCATTACGACCCAGGCGGTAAGGGGTTTACGCCGGCGTAAACATCGCCGACCCTTACCGCCTGAGTACGAGTTCCCTTAGCGCCATGGCGGATTTAACACCTGCTTTTAGCAGGTGTTAAAATCCATGGCGCTAAGGGACCATGGAGTTAATTACGCCACCGTAATTTACGGTGGCGTAATTAACGCCTTCCCCACTCCCATTATGCCCTATGGGGCAAAAATGGGAATGGGGAAGGGTAAATGGGGATTGGGGACTTACCGCCCCGCCAAGGTCGGAATGGGGCGGTAAGTCCGCCAACCACCATGGCGGAATTGCACCCTTAGCGGCATGGACCATGGTGCTAATAGCACCATGGTTCTCCGCCAAGGTCGTAATGAGGGCCTATGTAATATATTAGGAGTGTTAGAGGTAGGCAGGCACATTGCTGGAGTCCGTAAAGGAACTCCACAAAAAGGATTTGCCGAAGAAGGGTGAACGCCATTTCTTTTTTTTTCTTCTTTTTTTGCATTTATATAGCGCTACAACCCCTCAGGCATCTGAGCGCTGCTTACCCACCGTGTGTGGTGCTCATTTATCGACCTCGGAAGGATGAAAGGTTGAGTTTGGCGCTGCCGGGATGCAAACCTGCGTCGGCAGGCTCTGCATGGATGTCTATCTGACCGGCTGTCAACGCTTTGTTCGTAGAGGCCAGAACAAAACCAGCGTCAACCAATGAGTCAGGGGGGGCTGGGCAAAATGGTGTTATCTGTGCTGCCCAAGGTGCAATCATCAACGACCATAGAAGTTGTAATTCGCTTGTCGTTGGGCGTTCTGTTAGAGTTACAAGGCGTATTTTCTACAGAACAATACTTCCTTATATCGGATGAAAAAGAAACAGTTCGCACACGCGAGGTTGCTTTAAGACTTTGCGTCAAATTAATGTTGTGAAAAGTTAATTTTGGAGTGTGTTGAGCTTCTGCATCACGATTAGCAATGTCGATAGCAGTTGGCATATTGGTAACAAAGCCCAGGCATACTTATTTGACGTGGAAGTACTTTTAAAAGGGACTGAGATCTCATGAAAAGGGACTCCGCCTAGTGAAGAGGGGACGACATCCATGGATTCTTCACAATAGACATAAAGTGTGTACCTCAAATGAGTTACGTATTTTCCATATATAGATCCAAAGGTTCACAAATTTTCATAATCATTATTAAAATATGATCCATGGCACATCCCATAATTGAACCTGATTGTTATTTTATTGCCTATCTTGCCTACTCTTATGACAATGTAACATTTGTTTCCAGGCACAAACAAGCCGCTTTATATGGTGCTGATGTTTGGGGCTGTGCGCCCATAAAAAGTTTATCCTCTATTGAGAACATATTCCTAAAAAAATGGCTTTTGCTACTGAAAAATGCCCGACTTCTTTACTTCATTTAGATCTACAAACATGGCCTATAGCTGACCAGATTGCCCTAAAACCTGTTTTGTATTGGCTACGTTTATGGTCGTCCCCGAGTCTTTCAACCTATAGCGATGCACTCAGTGATTTTCATAAATTGGAGGGGGCTGCAAAATGTGGGTGGCTGTGGCACGTGAAGACCATGTTAAAGGGATTGAATGCTAGCTCCATCTGGCTTACCCCCCTTGAATGTGGTTCTGTCCGAAAAGCCGCCCTGAAAGAAAAGGCTAAAGCTATTTCTAGGGCCAAATTGGAGTTCTCAGCCTATGATTTGAAGAAGAGACTGAAATGTTTGCATATCACTATGCTGGGGAATTGTACAAACTTCTTGCACTCTCTCCATGTGCGTTTCAGACTGGGATTTCTACCCACGGCATGTTACACGCACTCTTGGTCAGCTGACAGTACTGGCATGTGCCCCCTTTGTAATGCAGCTGATTAATTTTTCCTGCAGTTTACATTAATATTCCCCATTTTATTATGCCCTTGAGACGCACGTCCTAAGATCAATTATGTTGTTATTGAATATAAGAAGTACACGCAATGCCATGGCACTTTTTTCTTGTTCCTTGGATTGGAAGGTTCTTTTCTCGATAGCGAGATATGTGCATCGTGCTTGGATCTTAATAAATAAAGTACTGTGTAGCATGTGAATAATCACATGGAGCTCTCTGAGGGGCCTCGAGCATGCTCTCCCTTCAGGAGACCCCTGTGCAGAGGCACAATCCGCTAGGTAATTCATGTTTTTTAATTGTTTTATTGAATCTGCTTTGTCTTCATTACCTGTTATTGTATACCTGTGTACTCTTAATCCCCTTCTTACCTGATTTGTTCATGTTTTGTATGTTTGATAATGGTTTCAGCCGAATAAAGCATTACTGAAATGAAATAAAGATATTTTAATGCACAGTTTAATGTGTTTCTTATCTGGATAGCATTCACATACACACAGAACTTTTTTTCTGCAAACCGCACCAGCATTCAGTCCCACCCAGCCACCAACCCAGCCCAACCTCTGCCGTTTACCAACCCTGTTCTCCCGCTGTAAAGCCGTTCCTGGGTTTTCATTGCAAATCTCTTTGCTGCGCCCAAACAAAACCAAACTACTGGTTCATTGCACTGGAACACATTTCTTGGCAGATTTGTTCATAAGAAAAATGTGCTGGGACTCTCGAAACTAACCACTATGTATGTAAGTAGGTGATTTATATAGTGTAAATCTAGATAGAAAGCAGCTGAGTGCTATACAATATAAGGATGGGTACAAAGTGGGGTGGGGTCTACTTGTCCCTCTATCTTCCTCATTTGTTGTTTAAGTGTTCCTTGATAAGCGGGGTCTTCAGGTCTTTCCTGAATTGCTTTATGGAGGCAGCCAGCCTGATATTCAGAAGAAGGTTGTTCCAGATTGTGTGATCATTGCAGCAGAATGCTTGTTTTATGATCTTCCTCTTGCAATTCTTGGATTCCAGTCTGGCGATATGTTTGCTGCTGGTGTTGCATTGGGTTCCTGAGATGGTTATCGTTTAAGCTATATATCATAGCATCTTCTGCATTAGAGTTTTGCAGGTGGTACAGGCTGTTCAAGCTGGTGAGAGCTGGGAGGGGGTGGAGGGTGGGGAGGTAACCAGTGTAGTTAATTGAGAATGAGGGAAATGTGATCCATTTATTTCTCTTGTGTGATGAGGCTTGCTGCGGCAAGCTGCACAGATTTGCAAGTTCTGCCAGGGTAATGGGTATGATCCTGTCAAGGGTGTGGGCATGGCTGAGGAGGGACCCTTGACCTAGCTCCTTAGTATACCTAAATCTGTGTATGTACATGTGTGCCTCTGTCTCAGACCTGATGCCTATCGGCCTCTGTTTTGGCCAGGTTTCTCTCTATAACTTTACAGTGATTCTTGAGAGGTGTCAACATGCAGGGAGCATCTGGAACTACAAGTATCACAAGGCACCTGGGCCCAACGGACAAGACATGGCCTGGAACAGGAGCAACAGACAGGTTACCCAAATGAAAATGGACTAGGCTCTCTCATTCAGGGGCTGAATGGTAGCCCAAACACCTACCCCAGACTGCTGAGGCATGCTGCAGGAGAGCAGGGGAGCAGCAGCGCTGGAGTTGAAACCAACAGAGCACAATACAGCCTTAGCAGAGACCAGGGGCACATTCTCCAAGTGTTTGTGGACATTAACTTACTTAAGACAGGAGATAATCAGAGAACAAAAGATGACAGTGACAGCATGGATCGCGCGGGAAAGATGGAGGATGAAAATGGGGTGGGCCTAGAGGTTCTTATGGAGATTTTCAGGGGAAGTCCTGGCTCACAGTGGGATAGCTCAGATAGAGATTGGCTCCGGGGACCAGCTAACTAAGATAACCAATGGGAGCAGAGAAAAGCATCAAGGCGGGATGGAGAGGGCTATAAAAAAACTCCAGCAGAGTCAGTTGACAGTGAGAGGTGTTTGGGTGAGGTCAATTGAGATGGAAGGAGACCAAGACACCAGAGAGGAGCATGCAGCAGGTAGAGATGGACTTGGAGGAGACCTTTGGAGAATTTGGAGAAAGTTGTAAGGTGTTGAGATTATGGGGGTGGTACAACTTTGGCGGTTTGTATGTGAGTGAGTGAGTGAGTGAGTGAGTGAGTCAGTGAGTCAGTCAGTCAGTCAGTCAGTCTGAAGGCTGGAGACAGGAGAAGGGATAGAGAGTAATAATACCAGAAGACAGAGTGTAGTGTGAGACACCTGAAGGGGTCACACCCGCTGGTCCCCGGGAATCTGTCATTCAGGTGGCTAGGATACGGCCATCGCTATTGGATCCAGTTCCTGGGGTTGGACCAGTGGAGGAGGATCACCTGGATGAGGGGTCTTCAGGGAGTGGAAGATGGACACCCAAGTGTGAGATGCGGTATCCCCTTCCCTCTAACACCTTTTACCCGTCCTACAAGGTAGGATACATAGAAGGCCAACCCGAACCTCTTTCCTGACACAAGCACTTTCTCATGGACAGTGCATCGTGAGCGACAATGGACTAACACCAGAGCCATTTACCTGACATGTCCCAACACAAGGGTCAGGCAGAGTCAGGCAATTACTGATAATTACTCACACCTGACTTCCATCACATTTCCCCACATGGATAAAAGGGGGGGAGCACGAAAGCACACTCTGAGCCAGGCAAAACGCACGAGGAAGCAGCATTTTCTGGGATGGCAGTTTAAACTGAAAAGAAAAGCGGTGAGAGCAGAGAGTACAAGGAGGGAAGTATCCTTGACCTTTTCGGAGAAGAACCGCTACTTTGAAGAGGCCTTGAGGAAAAGAAACATAAAACCGTGAATTGCACCTGAAAAATGGTACAGTGTGTGTCGAAGGTACACGGGGCCCTTCCGCTTTGATAGCCAAGGCGGGGCGAAGCGATTGCTGCCGTGGTACTGTCCTTGGGTCCGACAACAAAGCAACACTAGGGAATTCAGCACAGCCGGTGAGCCGGAGAGACTGATAGCAGACCGGACTGTGATAGGCTCAAGGTTGTAAGCGGCAACATTGTATGTGAAAAGATGACTCGTATGTGAGTAAACTTTATGAAACTGAAACAGGTACCAGATATAGGGCCTGATCACGACTTTGGTGGTAACGCCGGCGGTATTCCTGCCGGCGGTATTAGCCCTACCGTCGAACTCCCCGGAGCTAATTGCGCCGGATCACGAGCTCGGCGGTAATGTAATTCCCCATTGAGCCCATTCGGGAATGCCCCATTCCCCATTGGGCTCAATGGGAAAAATGTGCGCTCTTACCGCCGGTGGATTTTCCGCCGGCGGTAATAGCGCAAATTTTCAGCGGATTTCCCCCCAGCTAAGAGCTGGGGTGAAATCCGCCGAAGTCCTGATTTGGCGGACCCTTAAATCCGGCGGTAATAGCGCAACCGCCAGATTTAAGGGTTACCGCCAAAGTCGTGATGAGGCCCATAGAGTGGTCCAGCACCTTGTGGGTGCTAACTCGAAAGTCTCTGTTTGGTTTCCAACTGAGCATGTGAGAACTATTGAACTGTGAAATTGAAGTGGTCCTGCAGCAGGTCAAGCTAAATCCTGTGCACATTTGAAAGTCTTCGATAAACTATGAACTGAAATTGGTCTGAGCCCAGCTGAGGGAGACTAATTGTATAAAAGGGGATCTGTGCCCAGAAGAGGGGGATCCATGGTGAACCGTGAGTCACCCGAGAGGATATTGCTGTAACAAATGTGAACCATACTGAGGGATGTCTATGAACTAAAATTGGTCTGAGCCTGGCTGAGGGAGGCTAATTGAATAAAAGGGGATCCGAGCCCGGCTGTGGGGGGGAGGGAGGGATCCAGGGTGAAGAGGGACTCGCCCAACTTGAATATTTGGAAATTAACTTTTTTTGTTGTTTTTGGTACCTCAAGCCCTCTGAATCAAGAGACTTTTAAGGTAAGAGACTTGGGCACAGAAAGCCCTGATGTTGGTAAATGGAACTGTGTCCTCGTGCTGAAGAAGCCCAAGAGTGTGCTATGCTCAAGTGAACCGCTTTGTCCGTGCTAAAATCATGGGGAAGGGAGGCCAACAACCTGAACATCTTGACTTATAATTTTGTGAACACTTCTTTCTTTTTCATAAACATTATCCCACACTATTTGTAGTTTAGCGGTAACGATTGGCAATTTATTTTTTTATTATAGGCCCTTTTATTTTGACACGACTTCACTAGGACTGTATTATTATTATTATTATAAAAGTTCATCTCAGAGTGAGGAGGCAGAATTCAAGTAAATTGCCAATGCTTTTCGGACCAGACTTTCGGTCCTTCTTCAGGGTGAATTCTGGGTTGCGAGAAGGTGCTGCGCATGGGATTCCTTTGAGGGTCCCATGGTTCGCCCAATGGTCCCGTTCCCTCACACCTGAGCTCTCCCTGGGTGGCTCTCCGAGGAGCGGCAGTGCTCGGGAGCAGACAGGAAGGAAGCCTCTTTTCCAGCACAAAGGAACATTTTCCTTTAATTTAGAGCACGCAAGAGCGTGCCGCCTATGTTGACTCCGTCCACATGCCTCTCTCACCAGTCCTTTTTGTTCATCGACAGGACTGGATGTCTCTGCACCTGTGACAAAAAAATGTTCCATGTCTCTGCCTTTCCAAATTTTATTTGATTTGCTGCACCGCACCCCTCACCGTCCCACCTCCAAGCAAGCATGCCAGTAATAACCAGGTTAAGTTCCTGCACCTCCTGCAAAATCCTCTTCGTCCGACACCGATAACCTCTGGCTGAGGTGTTTCAAGCCCACGCATCAGTGGGATTCTTCTTCCATTTGCGTGGCATTAGGTTCCCAGACATTACTTCTTTGGTTGAGCCAGTGTATGGATCACTTCGGCGACTCTCCTCAGTATGTCATGGACATCCCCAAGGCACGTAGGCCCAGTGCCCCGCAGGCCCGTCAGTTAAGTCCCTGGCAGAGAGTGCAAGAGTGTTTTTGTGTTTCTGCATTTCCTGGACTATTGCTGAGAGTCTGCTTTCACTCTCCATTCTTCATATAACACTGTCCTAGGTCGCGTAGCGTCGTGGAGAGTGCTAGAGTGTTTCTGTGTTTCTGCATTTCCTGGACATTTGCTGAGAGTCTGCTTTTATTCTCCATTCTGCATATATGTTACGCTCACCTGGTATCCACAGGGACGCCACCCAGCTGGGTTACTCACTGGTATGCTTCTCAGCTTTGCCCTGATGTGGTCTGCGGGGAAGGTTCTGCCTGAAAATACAGGAGGACTGTGTTGAAGACTGACCGACTGGGGTAAGTATCCTCCCTCCACCCCCGTATGATTTCAGTCCCTCTGTTGCCCTCTCCTCACCTTGTGGTAGAATTAGGCGTGCTCTCCATCCTGCCTACTTTGCAGGGGCGCCTTGTCTTTCATGGGCGAGTGCGGTCCAGTTACTTCACTGACACCGGCCCATTTGATATTGTTCAGGTAGGTCTTATTGCTGTTCTTTAGTTTTGTGCTATCCTGCATGCCTTTCTTTGTTTAAAATGTCTCTTTTTTCTCCCTTAGGTATGCAGAGCTTCAGCGCGGCGAACTGGCTTGGTTGAGCCCCGCTGGTAAATGATGGTGCATTAAGAGCGCTATGACGTGGTAAGTAAGCCCTATGCGCAGCGCTGCAAAGTCTTGCCTTTGCTAACCTCTGTTTTCCTTCATTGTAGGTCGCAGTGTTTTTCAGTGCGAGTGGAATGTCCGGAGTGGTGCCAGCCGAGAGGCTACCAGCCAGGTAAGCCTTTTGAGCAGTTCGTAATTTGTAAATTTCTCTACTGCTTTCTTTAATGTAGCCTCTATCTCCTCTTTCAGGTCGTTCAGTACCGGGGGGCGTGCAGATTCGAGGAATCTGTTCTCAGTAGCTGCGAGTGTTTAAAGATGAAGACTGCAGGTAAGATGCTGCTGCTAATGATGTTCCTTTTGTCTCCTTGCAGGCTCTGCTTCTCCGATGTTCGAGGAAATAGCTGAACACAGTGAGCGTCACGTTGCAAGCTTCAAAGTAACGTGAGGTATGTTGTCTTGCTCGGGTGTGGTTTAAATAGCCCCAACAAAATAGTCCAGGTAAAGTAGTCCCTAGTCTACCACACCCAAAACACTAGACCACATAGCTTGGTTATTAGGAACCAAGCTATGTGGATGCCTCCATGTTGGCTGACAATACAATAAAGTAGTTCCCAAGCACATTGTTTTTCATGGTGTATGAGCCTGGCGCCATAGGCGCCAGAACTGGCCCATTGAAGGCTTTTGAAGAGGATGCCAGGCTCTAGAGGCCCGAATCCTGACTCCACCTGGCCAATGGGTTTGCCAGAGGGGGTTTTGGGCGAGGGTCGTGACAATATAACACTCTCCTAGGAGGCGGAGCGTTGCAGAGAGTGTGAGAGTGTTTCTGTGTTTCTGCATTTCCTGGCCCGTTGCTCGGAGTCTGCTTTCACTCTCCATTCTGCATATAACACTCTCCTAGGATGCGGAGCATCGCGGAGAGCGCAAGAGTGTTTCTCTGTTTTGAGGATTTGGGGACTCAGTGATGATCCACAAACTTGTTTATCTGAACACAACTTGCTCGATATACCAGTGAGGTTTTCTGGAACTTTGAAGCTCCAACTGCCGTTGAACAAGCTCAGCATGCTGAGCCCATCCGACAAAATGCTAACAGCGGGCCCGAGGACACGCCAACAGGTGAAACTTCTTGAAGCTTCTCCTACGATCTGCGTTCAAGTCTCGCATGCAAATCTTATTGATTTACACTGGTTGCTGGTCTGAATGCCGAAGGAATGGGGAAAGAATCACCCTTAACCATCCAAACAAATTGGGAATTGCATAGTGGTGATCAGCAAGCTTTCCCTATAGTGAACATGGCAGATCAGGTGGTTCCGGTCTCAGTTAGAAGGGAGCTCAATCCCCCACCTTTGAAGCAGGGTATGGGTAAAGTCATTCTGCTAGTAAGTTCAAACACTCCCTCGGTCATGTACCACTTAGCAACCCTGTTGGGCAGTGAGGATCTGGAGAAGACGCTAGATATGATACACACCGTTGATAAGGACATTAATATGGTCCTGCCCCCGTCAAGCGATCTGACAGACTCTTGGCAGATCATGGGTGAGTCAAAGGAGGTGGGTCTGACGCAAGTGGTCAGCTCTGGTGGGGATGAATGCATATCCTCAGATGGGTTTTATCCCTACACCCCCCTGTTAACTGTGTCAATGCAAATCCTTCCCGTCATATAGTTGGCAGTGGTGAGGTGAAGGGGCAGACGCTTCCAAGAAGGGAGGAAATCAAATCTTCGGCTTTGGCAGCTTGTCTGTCAAGAAACATACTGGACCTTACAGCCAACATTGTATTACATATAAAGATTGAGCCTGGTAAGTTTGCAAGAGAAGTTAGGAGCTCAGGCTGGGTCGTTTTCAAATAATGAGCTTAGAGGCTTGACAAATGAAGGGCATTCATTGGAATCACAATGTCCATTGGGAAGGGATGCTGTGTGCAACTGAGAAAAGAAACCTGCAGCTATTGCTTTTTGGCACCACACACGATTCACTGCCTTCAAATGAGAACGGGTGTAGATCATTTGGTAATAGCACTTGTATCACCTCCTTGCTAAATTCAAGAGGCAACTCCTTTTTTCGCGCAGTGGACAGATCCCTAGAAGTTGGTATTTCTATTGCGGCAATGTCACAACTACAAAACAACATACTGCGACCATCTCCATATCCCTGGCTCCCTTTTCAAAATTGTACAAGGCTCTCTATGAATCCACCAAAGATCTGGCCACCCTGATAGCAATTGCCCATACCACAATGGTCTATCTAGAAAGCTTTGTGACTAAGATTCAAGACAGACTTGATAAAGAAGCTGAAACCTCAGTGAACTGGCTAAATCGGCTGTGTAACTTAACCAGAAGAGAAGAACTAAATAAGACTACACTGATGGCTGCGCTGCTAGAAGACTGTAAATGTTTAAGAAGCCAATTTAAACTTGAGCAGTAAACAAGGCCAAAGCAATGGAAACTGCAGTGCCCGAAAGGCCTTTTTCTGAAGACGGGATGAACTGCTCCCAGTGGAGGAAAGCGGCACAACCCGTTGTGGAGGATTTTCCAGAAATGGCTGGAAGACCTGAGCCAGCCGTAAAGACCCAAATGATATCACAGAAAGTTAATTGTAATCCGGGCTGTAAGATAGTACAGGAGCTGCTGGAACCTCCACTGGTCTCAACAATTAGACCTATTGATGGAGTGGCGGACACTGCGCCCTCGGGTGCTAATGTTTTCTCAATCTTTCAGACCCACGCAATAATTGATGGAGGAACTTCAGAGCGGGGAAGAGGGAGCTTTCATGACAGAAAAACATCAAATATGAGGGTAGGACAGAAACGGATCACAGGCATTTATGAGAAACCTGAGGTCTCCCCTGCCTGTATACCTACCCCGATATCGAAACGCCCCAAGAAGGACACCCTCGTGGCCGCTAAATCACAGTTGGATCTACAGGAGAATGCCATAGTTGTGGTACCAAGTAATTCTCTGAATCAATTCGAAATTAATGATACAGAACTAATGTCTGAGTTCTGTCTGAGTGACCTTATTGAAACGATCGCCAGAGATGAGGAAACTGACAATTGGGGAAACTTGAGTAGTTCCGAATTTGTAGAAATAGACTGGCAAGTGACTCAGCTATCAAGCAACATTCCCTCCTGTCTATCACTCAATCAAGATCATGGTGGCATGACGAGAACAAAATGCTTGGACAATCTTCCCTTCAGAACATTGGAAGATAAGAGGAAACGTCTTTGGGCTGTGAAAGTGTCCGGTAAAGTGCATGCATTATATCCTCTGAACTCCTTCTGAAGCAACCTCGAGCAAACACGCTATTCTCAAGGTGGGAAGGGCCACAACCCAGTAGCTTATTTAAGGATAATCGAATCTTCTTGGAAAGACTACTCCCAACTGAAGACAATTTAATCCTGAATCACAGAAACGTGATAACATTATTTCAACACATCCCCAAACTAAGATTCATTACCCCTGACAACATCTGCATTGTGCAGTTCATAAATGAGAAACGCTTGTAATTGTAATTGTTTATTTGTACAGCGCTTATACACAAGTGAAGTGCTTCAAATTGTTTCAAAGCGGGAACGGAGCAAAGGAATACAGTAATAATTCTTAGGCCTTGAAGTTTCCGAATGATCTAACAAAAAAAGTGACTAGTGTACAAGGCCTGCCGGCATTTCTCCTAGTGCAGGTGCATGAAGTGTTTCAGGATCAACCAAACTACGGCAGGGAGACAAAGGTGGGACAAGACAGAACTTACTAGTCTTAGTAAATTCGGGTCATGCTAGTCTACAAACGGACGAGCAGTGGGGGGGCAAGCACGCCAGTCCAGCAGAGGCCTGGGTTAAATGCAGAGAGGTTACCTCTCATGGAACGTATGCTGAAGTGCAGTGGTCTGAACATAGTGCAGAGGCCCGGAGGTAAGAGCAAAGAAAGAACTCTAGAGGCTCATAAACCTTTTTTCAAATGCTATATTGGGTTTGGGCCATGATGTAATCTGCCTTCAAGAGACATGGCTCTGATCTAAACGTATTTGCGATGGCTATCAGACATACTCAAACAAAGCACATAAGGGCGATCTAAGGGGCCTTATTCAGGCCTACTGACGCTTATTAAAATGGACAGAAATCTAATTGTGAAGAAAGTTTCTCAACCAAGTCCTTTGTCCAAATGCTTTTGTTGGAACGGCCTTACTCTAAGGACGATGAAATAATGTCAATAATACTTATAAATCTGTACTGGAGTATGAATATGTGCATTGCTCAGGGTTTCATCGACTGTAATGAAGTTGCTGGATGAAGCTCCTATTGCTGTGACCAATTCATGTATTATTGTATGTGGGGATTTTAAACGCAGAGCTTTTTTTAGCTGTCCGCGTGCCCCCTGTTTGGTTTTCAATTCTTATTTCACTTCACTTCAGTGCTTGACCTCCCCGGTGCATGTCTGCCGCAGGAGGATTCATGAGCTCTGCCTCTGGCTACCACTCGTTCCCGGCCTATGCCCCCCCATGCATTCTGTCTTGAGTGTTTGGGGCCCGGCCACCACAGGGACTCATGTGCGGCCTGCTGTGCTCTCGGTCAATTGGCATTGAAGAATCGTTTGTCACGGTCGAGGGTGATCATCCACACTTCTCCTCCTCCCTGCCGTAAGGATTTCGTCTCTGGGAACTTTCGTCAAGACAAGGTAGACCCTCTGGTCAGCGTGGCTCCACAGTGCAGAAACCCCTTCCCCGGGGTTCGCACAGATTGAGGTTCCTCACATTCAGGTTCTGGCAGGCCCGAGGCTTCTAAGGTTACCGGCTCCAAAGCTGAGTGGCCCAGGGCTCTTCTGGGTGTTCCGCGGACAGACCTGAGTCCTTTCAGGCCACTGGCTCAGGTGCCCTACCAGGCTATCTTCGGATGGATGATCAGACTCGTCCTCTTCTTCTACCCCAGGGGGTAAGGGATGGTCGAGTGCCAATTTCCAAGTGTCGTTCCTCGGTTACATCCAGCACGGCTACCAGCAAAGTGCGGAGGGCTCCCAGCGTACCAGCTCGCTGCAAGGCCATCACCCAGTGGGGTTCAACTACCGGCCGTCTGGCTGAGGGCTAAGCACCTATCAGAGGGATCCCTGTGTGGTCGACACCTCTGCTTCGGACGACACTCAAGCTGCATCCAATGACAAGCCCTCGGCATCTGTTAAGGCCTTTCATGACCGCCTTCAGGGCCTGAGGGAGTTCTTGGGGGTCCCTCTTCCCGAGGAAGCCCCTCAGGAGTCGAGGGTGCTTGCAGAGGTCTTGGGAAAGCATACTGCGGTCCGGACTAGCATTACACCAAAAGAGGGATGTGCTGCAGGTGGTGCAAAAGGTCTGGGAAACACCCAGATGAACAAAACGTTGGAAAGCAGGTTTAGGCTGATGGACGGGGAGCCAATCCTCCTTGCCTCCCACCCGCAGCCCTTTTCATTTGTGGTGGCCACGGCCTCACTATAGTTTAAATCATAATCTTTGTTGTCTTCCTCCACAGGAGTCACCACCAATTGCCTCTCCAAGGAGGACAAAGTCCTTCAGTTCTTAGGAAAGCGCTGTTACTCCATCTCAGGACTGCATTTGTGGCAGGCCAACACGGATGCCATCTTGGCTGCAGCTAACCAGAAGCAGTGGCGGGGGCACTGGGACTTTCTGACTGACCTCCCCTCGAACAAACAAGACTCATACAAGGCTGGTCGGGCAGATGCCCGGGCAATTGCGCAGGACTTCATGCAGTCTTCGGTCTCCCACATCGACACAACCAGCCGAGGAATTTGCCTTGCGGTCGAGATGAGAAGGACGGCGTGGATACATGCCACAGAGTTTTCATCTGTTGTACAGGAGCGAGTCCTCGATCTACCCTTCGAGGGTATGGACCTTTTTAATTGGTCGACCGAAGACGAATTGACGAAGAAGAAAATATCCACTCAAACACCCAAGTCCTTGGCCATCCTGACAAAGCCAGGTTAGAAACCCTTCCCTCAATCCTAGGGTAGGACCGAGTTCAAATCCTCAACGTTCTCTGGCTTCAAGGGTTTCAGAGGCCGTGGAATGCGGAGGCCTGACAGGTCGCCCAGCGACAGCAGAAGGAAGCAGAAGAGGACACTGCACAGGTTTTTCTGCTCCCCCACCTCTGACGCCAAGAAGCAGTGATGTCGGGGTCAGAGACAACACAGCTCGCCTGTGGGGGCCATTTGGCTCTGTTCCAGGGCACCTGGAAGTATCTTTTCAGCAACCTGTGGCTCCTATCTGTAGTCTTCACCAGCTTCAGCCTTCCAAATCCTTTGGCTCTCCCATCCTCTCCTCTTTGTCAGAACGGGTCCCCGGCTCTTTTACAGGAGATCCTGTCTCTATTGGAGATGCAGGCGATAGAACCGGTTCCTCTTGCAGACATGGGCTTCGATTACTATTCCAGGGTTTTTGCGGTACCCAAGACAAACCAGGCTGGCCTGAGGGTATAGTCCTGGATCTGTCATTTCTAAACTTGTCTTTACCACTGGAACGCTTCAAGATGATTTCTCCTGTGCACGCAGTCGAGATTCTGTGTGCCGGGGACTGGATGTGTTTCCTGGACCTTTAGGATGCGTACCTGCACATACCCATATATCAGCTGCATCGGAAGTTCCTGTGGTTCACGATTATGTCATACGACTTCCAGTATAAAGTGCTGCCCTTCGGCCTGACCTCGGCCCTTTGGGTCTTCATGAAACTGATGAATGCCGTGCCAGGCCTTCTCTGCTTGGAGGGCCATCACCTGTACCCTTATCTGGACGCCTGGTTGGTGAGGGCGGGGTCAACCGAAACAGTGGTTCACTCCTGCCAGGTACTGGTGGATACCCTTCATCAGCTGGGGTTTTACCTCAACCTGAATAAATCAGAGTTATGCCTCTCTCAGGATCTGGTCTTCCTAGGGGCGCATTGGAACACTACGGTTCAGCTGGTTTTCCCATCGCCCCAGAGTCTGATGTTCCTCCGCAATGCAGTGGGGCACTTTCTGGCCAACTCAACCACCTCGGCATGGTGGTCCCAGAACATTTTGGGCCTGATCACCTCCTGCAAGCTGACTGTACAGCATGCCCGTCTCAAGATGAGGCGCCTCTTGCTCCACCAGGCAGCCAATTCGGATCAAGAGACAGGATGCCAATTCCACAGCTCCTTTCCCCCGATCTTTGCAGGTGGCTGATAGATGAGAATGTTTCAGTGGGAGTCCCCTTCACCCGTTCAGAGCCTTCCCTGGTAGTGTAGACAGACTCCTCTCTTTCAGACTAAGGGCTACTCTGCAGGGCTATGCGATTCATGGTTCATTTTCCATGATGGAAGCCCTTCTACATATCAATCTGTTCAAGCTCTGGGCAGTGTGTCTGGCCTCAAGCTGTTTTTGTCCCTAATCAGGGACAGGTTGGTTCTGGTCCGGATGGAAAATTCTACCACAATGTTTTACCTGAACAAGCCGGTTGGCACCCCTTCTCCGTTCCTATGCATTAAGGTGGTTTTGATCTGGGAATGGGCCCTTATGGAGAGAATTTGGATTTCAGCAATCCACCTTCCGGGGGACAGAAATGTCGAAGCGGACCAGCTGAGCTGCTTGGGGTTCAACACGTACGAGTGGGAGTTGCACTATGTTTCCTTGTTGCACCTGTTCCAGTGTTGCAGGTTCGCAGATCTGGATTTGTTTGCATCAGCCCGGAAAGCCAAGTGGCCCCAATTTGCATCATGGGCAGATAAGGGGTCTCTGGGAGACACCTTCCAGATCTGTTGGCACGGCCGCAGGTATAAGCGTTACCACCCACCCCTCTGCTCCAACTGACTCTCTTCAAGTTCTGGGCCTCAGTGGGTTGCAGCCTCATCCTGGTTGGTCCCCACTGTGCTCCCAGGATCCCGTCCATATTCCGATCTCCAGCAGGGGCTTCCTGACACAGCAGGGAGGGGCAGTGGAGCATTCGGACACAGCCAAACTGGCACTGGCAGCCTTGTTCCTGATCAACTGATTCTTAGGTACTCTCAATGTTCAAATGACAACTGGGACATCATTTAGCAAGCCAGGAGGCCCTCGATTTGTCCCAGTATTAGAGGAAATGGGCTATATTCTGCCACTGGGCACGCGACAAGGGGCTGGACTTTGTCTCCTGACCGTTGTATGACGTATTGGCTTTTTCGGTACACCTGCCTCGTTCTGATTACAGGTGGATAATTGTCACATGTATTTGGTGGCCATCGGATCTTACAAGAATTCCACTGAGCAAGTGCTTTCGGCAGCCAACCCAGTGGTTAAGGCTCACCTTAAGAGGTTGTCAAGAATGTTCCCCCAGTGCACAGGCCGCATCCAGTCTGTTACCTCAATTTGGTTCTGGCAGTTTTACAATGCAAGCCTTTCAAGCCGATGGCGTCAGTGCACATCCGCTTGGTGACGCTAAAGATTGTTTTTTTGGTGGCTCTAAACCACTGTGCGCAAGGTTAGTTATCTGCAGGCATTATGCTAGTGCAAGCCATTCACCATGTTTCACAACGACAAGGTCATCTTGTGCACTCACCCATATTTCTTACCCAAAGTGGTCTCCCTATTTCATTTGAATCAAGAGATCTGCCTACCGGTGTTCTTCCCGAACCCGCAGTCGGAAACAGAAAGGGCCCTGCATTCCTTGGATCTCAGGAGGGTCTTCAAGTTTTATCTATCCCGGAGGAAATCCTTCAAGAAGTCCAAGGCATTGTTTGTGACTTTTGGGGGCTCCTCCCCGGCTCTCAGGGTTTCAAAGCGTCCATGCGCCCATTAGATGGTTCAGGCCATTTCAGAGGCATACACGGCCATGGGCAAACCTGTTCCTGAGGGGATTTATGCCCATGCGGTCTGTGCTAAGGCCACAGCCGCCACGGCTGTCGCATTCCAAAGAAATCCTTCTTGGGATGTCATCAGTGGGGCGGCTACTTGGGCCACTCCGTCGGCCTTCTGTAGGCACTATTCCCTAGACACCAGCTCCAGGCGTGATGCAGAGTTTGGGCATGCGGTTCTGAAGAACCTTTTCGCTTCATCCTACATATGAGGCAGGTTGTCACTGCTCCACCCTATGTTCTTGTTCGGTGGAATCATCCACAGGATGGAGGAAGGGGGACGGGACATATGAGTAATTAAAGTTACTCACCGTAGTGACTACAGTACTCATAGTCCTTAGTCCCCTTTTCTCCATATGTCCCACCCACCTCCACCCGCTAGTATGCTAGGAATAGCCAGGTTTCTAAGCGTTCAATGTGTTCAAAGGAGACTGAGGTGCGGCGCCGGAGGGCTGGGCACCGGCAGGGCATTCCCATACCTGAAGCCGAGCCCCTGCGTGCTATACTAAATCTAAAGGGGAAGCTCATTTTTTATTGCCAAAGGTTCCGGTACTGGTCCCATGTTGGGGTACACTCACAAGGATGGTGGAAAGTGAACAATGTTCTAATGGATTATTTTCTGCCACGGATTCCTCATCCATGATATCCCTATCCCAGCGCAGCTGTTCCCTGGAAACTTTTCCGCCAACAAGAGGCACAGCACGGCTCTGCATTGGTTCCCTCCGGCGCCTCTATGCGCACCACGCCGGATATTACATCGGGCCAGCATATATAATGCACAGCGCACCATGACCGCAGTTCCTTTTTACCTCACTCAGTTCCCTAATCGGGAACACTCTCATCGAGCTTCTTATTTTTGAAAACGCCATGCCGACTCCGTCACAGGCCTCTGGATTCAAGCCATATGCAGATTGTGGCCTGCAGATGCTGGTCTCGGATCCACACTGGATATGCTTGTACTGCTTGGACAAGGACCACAACACCCATAATTGCATGTCATGTCAGTCCATGCACCTGGACGGGTGGTGAAGATCTTCATGCTTGTCCATAAGGCAAAGGGTGAAGTCCCGCGGTTGAGGTCGAGCTCGCACAGTTCGGATCATCTCTCTGAAGATCGTACAGCTCCATCCATGGAGAAGGAGAAGGGGATGGAAAATAAAACGAAGAATCGGAAGAGGTAACGCTCCATGAGTGAATCCTCTCATCGCCATTCTTCTTCCTCGTTTAAAGAAAAAGAGCCACTGCTCTAAGTGTACCCCTGAGTGGCCGGCATACATGCCTTTTCCACCCCAGACTCCACGCCTGAGGAATGGGAGGGCTTTCGCCTGAAGATGCTTGGCAACTTCGCCAAGGCACCGACAGCTCTGGCCCTGGTACTTGTGGCACAGACAGCTTCACTGTCAGATTTGGCTGTGGCAGTGGGTTCCACCGCATCTTCCGTGACGGGCAGGGTATTTTCAGAAGACCACTCCTGCATGCCTAAGTCCAGGGCCTGGTCCAAATGAAGAGCGAGGTCACAGGCAGTCGGCAGCGGGAATACGTCCTACTCCCCAGGGACGCTATCATGTCTAAGACGTATGACATCTACAATGAGGAGGGCGACCAGCTCCCTTTTTGGCTTGAACTCATGGGTTCTAGGGAGGTAAGAGACTTCCTAGTAGAAATTTAAGGGGAGGTGAGGACGTGATGAATTTGGAAGAGGACCTGCAAGGAGCCAGCTGCCTTGTCACTTCTCCTTAGTTGTAAATCTTATTCACCTCGCAACCCAGGTAAGCCCAGACCGCCTTGCAGCACCTGATGGCCATGGTGGCCGATACTCTGAGGCTCTCTGCTCCGTCCATCTCCAGAGTTCAATACAAACTTTGTGACATTCCTGACAATGCCCCAAAGAAGGAAACACTCTTATTCCTTTAATGTTGCTGTGGAGGCCCCAGTATTGGAAGTGTGGGAAAAACCTACATCTGTTTCGACAGTGTACAGGGACCTGGTGAGGAAGCACCATATCGCTCAGTCGGACCAGGTTTTCCTTTCTGCCCACGCTTCACCTGAAAGCCTGTTGGTTCAGACCTCTACCTTTCCGTCCATTCCACCGGACAGAGAGAGTAAGAGGTTTGTCGTGTAGGGCAAGTAGTTGTTTGTGTCTGGTAGTCTAGCACTGCAGACCATGAACGCCTCTTGTGCCATGGTGAAATTCTACTTCGGTCTCTGGTCGTAAGTAGCCAATAAGGGATGGGTTTCTGCGCTTGGTCTCGGGTGGCAAGGACATAGTCTGCAATCTGGACTGGACACGGCGGACTGAGTGGGCAGGTTCTTGGCTACGGACATCAGGTTTTGTGGCTGACATTCAGATGAGGCTGTTAGACATGCCTTTTGGAACCAAGGCTTACAACGCCCTCTACAAGGTCCAGTTGTCTAAGGCGACTGCTAATTCCTTAGAGCTTAGAGTCCAGCAGGCTTCCACGCAGTCCACTTCTCAGCAGGGGTTTTCACCCCTTTCCAGCTTTTGCCCATAGGTGCCATGGACAACATACCCCAGGAAGGGGCCAGGGCGAGTGCTTCCCGATAGATAGAGGAAGGGCTACCCAGTGGGGAGATGTTGACGCGACCGCTGTTCCCTTCACTCCCCAGGGTGCGCTTCATCACTCATTACAGATGCTGATTCGAGGGAGGCTTTAACTTGGTTAGCACAGAATGGCCGGACACCACGTCCGACGCTTGAGGCTTACTGGTCATCCGTCAGGGTTATTGCCTCCCGTTTCTACAGTGCCTACTGGATCACGGTCCTCTAGCCAACCCCTTGTCTCCAGATATCATCCTTTTAGAGGTGATCTGTCAGCTTCTGGTGAAAAGCATGATCAAACTTGTGCCATGCTCAGAATGAAGAAGAGGGTATAGTGCTGAAGAAGGACAGAGGCTTGTGTCCCATTCTGGATGTATGACTGCTGAACTTGTTCTTATGCAAGGACAAGTTCAAGATAGCACCATGTGGGACACAGCAACCTATTTCTGCATCTAGTGACAGGCTACTGTCTGCTACTGTCAACCAAAGCACTGCATTTCCCTGTGCTTCAGTTGGCTATATATTTAAGTAAATTCTAACAGAAGTGGTGTCTCACAAGCATAAAAAGTTATTCAAAATCAAATTCAATTTAGTTATTCACAATCAAATTCAATTAAACGTTCTGGAAGTGACCATGGATCAGCACAGGCAAAGCTGTGAATATTATTCATGTGTTAATCTTTTATATACATATCTTGGAATAACCATATAAAAATGCACAAACCAATTCCACAATCAGTAAACAATAGACAAAAACATTTAATGAAATTCATCAACAATTGTGCAAAAACGCATAAATCCGATGTAGTGCAAAAGACTAGCATAGATTGTGCAAAAGGCCAGTATAGATGTGCAGAAAGCTAATTATTGTATTGCAACAATTCTCATTGTGCAAAAACCACCATTCTTCACAGCCGTCAATTTTAAAGTGCAAACACCATCATTCTTCACAGTCGTGTGTGTGAAAATGTTTAAGTAAAACATAACTATCTCAGCGTGTAGGTCCCTGTTAGGGAGAATTCTCTGTTTAGGCTGAATTTCCTAACCTAGTGAGTCCCCCAGCAGCTTTGCTGGATTTTTGGGGTTTATTTTTTTCTCCTGCCAAGAGTGAGACTCTTTTACCCTCACTCTTGGACATGATTTGAGTGTATTCCTTTGACTCTAGATGTGTTTAATGGGCTATGGGGTCTTTTACTCCATAGGGCTTCATGTGTTGTTGTGATGTGTGTTACACAGCACCCTCAGTGCAGTAACACAGGGGTGTCATAGTGACCCCCCAGTATAGACTCCATACCCTGGGACTGACTACTGTCTCCCAGGGCATGTAAAGTCACCATTGACTTTACTAGTCTTGAATTCTGAACAGAACCAGTACAAACCATCATATTGTGGACGTACTGGCCGGGGCAATTCGATTGCCCCGGGGTCCGTTAGTCGAGGGGGCACGTCTCCGTCCCCCCTGATCGAGTTTTGGCTGGTGGCAGTGGATACTACTTTTTATATTCAACCACGAATATTTCTCTATGGGATTTTTCCCATTGTTCGAGGCTACTATCTTTATTTATTTATTTACGATAGCCTCGAACATACCGCCGGTTTATTTAATTATTATTAATTCTCCAGTTGGTATTTTTTTGCCAAAACTCGGTTCTAAAATGGCATTTGTATTCTCTTCTGTGACTCCAACCCAAGTTGAGCCCTTTGTTCCACTTTTTCGGCGGGCTTCTCCACAGAAGCCCTCCAAAGTGGTGCCAGTCTGTCTGGGGTACTTAGGAGGGGTGGAGGGGGATTAAGGCACCCTGGACTGAGTTGTCTAGGCAACTCAAGTCGCACTCCGTCCTGATTGGCCAGCATGTTTGAGTGACAGCTAGGCTGAGTGAATGGGGGTTTTCTGCATAAAAGCAGGGCTTTGGGGACTGGAACTTCAGAAGTCGCCACTGGACCTAAGAATCCGACGAGGGAGAAGCTGAACTGACCTGCTGCGACGACACCACAGGTGGAGCCCTGCTGAACCGTCTCACGACTTTTCCCGACGACAGAGGAGATCTCCCGCCGGAGAGTCTTCTTCCTTTGACTGGTGGGGATAACCAGTTTCACCGTCTTTTCGCCTTCCCGATGCATCTCGTGGCCGCCTTGCCTGTGCCAAGCACCCCGGCAACCGGAATACCACGTTTTACCACGACCGCAAAATAAAGGGTAATACCTTTAACAAGAAAACTCTGCAGCTGGTTTCTTCCCTGGCAGTGCAACGACCTTCATCTTTCCTCCAAGTCGAGATCTTCTCTTCCTCTGGACGACGCCGAGACTTGCACCCGCTGCCAGGAACAACTGCCACCGCTGGAGGATCCTTCCCACTTAAGGTACTGTGTTCCACCTAGCTTCCCTTGCCACCGACTGTACGGGGTAGATTTAGCCCCCGGCTTTTGAATCTGGGTTAGCCTGGGACACCCTGGCTAAACTTTTCTGAGCCTCTCTAAACTCTTTCCGAACTCTCTGCAAGACATTCAAAGCCTAGTGTAACTGTGTGATCTTGGGCGCATTTGTGCTCTGCTCTCTCTAAGAGTGGGCCCAGCCTATGGACTTTGGCTCACCAGTGACTTTTGCTCTTCTGCCTTGCTAAAAGTGTTCCTAAATCTTAGAGTGGTGTATCTTCACATATTCTGTCTTTTTCCCTCCCTTTTTCATGAACTTATTGGAGTGCCATCTATAGTTAAGCGCTCACCTCTATCTGGAAATAAGTGGTGTTAACTAAGACTTGTCTGATAAGGAATAAGGGTTGTATATATCATAATAGTAACTGTGTTTAGAAGGTTTTACAGTAAGAGTGCTGGAGTGTTTCAAACAGTGTGTTTTTAAATAAATAATTATATACTTTGATACCAAAGCTCTGGTCAGTGTTTGCTTGTGCTATTGTGTCTGAGTGCCTATTGTGTATACTTTGCATACTGCCTAACTCTTCTTGAGGGACGTGTGACTGCTCAGCCACAGCTACCAGGTAAATCTGGGTGGTACAGACTGCTACAAAGTGGGTTTACTGCTAACACCTGTAGTCCTAAATCTTTTGCAGTGTTCCCAAAGGGAACTGCACAGGTTTCTGCCTAACGGTCCTCGCACCCTGCTGGCTATGGCGTGCCTATAAGGGACCTGTGTCAAAAGCCTTGTGCTGAAACAGCTGGCACCCAAAGTGCTGTGCGGGATTATCTGGCTTTGACCAGGATTTCACTGCACATGTTCGCTAAGCATTACTGCTTTTATTCCCTTGCAGAGCAGGATGCCTGTTTTGGTAGGGCAGTTTTCCAATGTATTTTAGTTTAGGAGATATATTTGCTTCCTCCCTCCTCCAGGTTTGCGTACTGCTTTGGGAGTCTATCATAGATGAGGAATTTGTGGCAGGAAAGAATCCATTAGAAGAGCAAATTATTTGGCAATGTTCTTTCTGATGGATGTTCCTGCCACAGATTCCTCATCGCCCTACCTACCTGTCCCTTCTGGTGGGAAACTAATACACCATCGGTTCTATGGTCCCTCGGCTTCAGAGTAATAGGTAAAAAGGATGGCACTGCGGTCATGGGGGGCTGCACTGCTCTATATGCTGGCCACAATGTCATATCCGGCATGGGCCGCATTAAGGTGTTGGAGGGTACTGATACAGAGCCACGCTGCTACCCCTGGTGGCGGAAATGTTTCCATAGAACAGCTCAGCTGTGAAGTGAGGAATCCGTGGCAGGAACATCCATCAGAAAGAACATTGGAAGCTTGACCTGGATGCACCTGAGGATTTTGTTTATTGAAACACTCCTTCCTTTTGTTTATACAGATGCTCTGGCTTTTCGTTTATACAAACGCTCAGGCTTTATGTTTAACATTCTTGGAGCGCATGTGAAAAGAATCAGCTTAGAGCATATTTATAAACATTCTCGTAGTTGATGTATAAACAAACTGGAGACTCAATAAAGAATGATTCAGAGAGGGGTCGCTCAGATTTGTTCCGAGATCATTGGGAGATGTTGTTGGACTGGGGACTGGAGAAAGCACTGAGATGTGAACCTAAAAGCAAGCTGTCAAACCTTCTCAATTCTGGTGTATGGAGGGAGGAGGGGCTCATACTGCTTCTTATTCTAACCTGGGATTTTTGCAGCACAAAAAATATTTTCCGATTGATTTTTGAAGGCAGAATCTCCGAAAGCTTCAATTTACTGCTTTTTGAGAGAACTATTCCTTTTTAATTTAGCTGTATAGGAAAGCACCCTTAATCACAGCAGCCCAATACCCATTGAACTATCTTGTTCAGACGTGGCTTATGTTTGCCTTAGGGTCAATTACAATTGGCACTAGATGATCTTGTGTAAGGCTTTGTCATAGCAATTAGAGACACTTGTGGGATTCTTAGGTAGTTATTGCCATATTTTGTGGATTTTTCCATGGTTCTTTAACTGAACAAACCCAACCAGCCTTCCTCCAGCTATGGACTTTTAGCTCTCAGCTCTTTACAATTACAGAGGATGGTTGTGAGTATGAGAGATGGTTTTCCCATCTTTGTATATATCACATTGACTAAGAGGAGAGGTATCGAAAGACAGTTCAATTCCTGAGGCTTTTTATTGAGAATTGATGAGCAGAACATATGGTTTTAATGGTGGTTGATTTATTTGTAGTAGATATATGGGCTAGAAAAGGATAAGAAAATGATAGTAGTGTTTACATTGATAACCTTTCAATTTGTGAGGGTGTTATGTGTAGTTAGAGTGCTAGGTGGAATACTATTCTATTATTTTCTTCTCTTAATCAAAAGAAATGCACTTTGCATGAGATGCGTGAGAGCTTTCATTGAGTGTCCTTTATTGAGAATCAATTGATGAAGATTTGTGCATGCATATTAAGTATGGGCAGTGTCTTATATTGCTTTACAGTATATTATGCATGTGCTGATAAGGAATCGGTTAGAAGGAGGTTTAACAAGTAGCCCCTGTATAAATTACATGGCAGTAGTAAATAAGTAGTAAATAAGTCCTGTGTGGACAAGTGAGGCCTGATAGCACAAAGCAGGGGTTTAATGGCTACTTTTCTCTACGAAACAACCGTGACTGGGGAGGTCCAACACACTCCCTTTGGGGTGGAGGAAAGGCTCTTATAGGTGATACAAATCACGTCACTATGCCAATTACCATATACCCCCTCATCAGTTTTCTAACCCAACAATGGGAAAACCAAGACACAGGGTCTCCTAATACTAAAAGACCCTGGCACCAATTACATTCAGGACACAGACCAAGAATTGGTGAGTGACACTGAAGAGGACGTCCGATGCTGCGCCAACGCATTTCACAACAGAATTATCAGCTTGGCAGACTTCCTAGGCGTGCCTACACCACAGGTTTCTCAACAAGAGTTCCTGAGTCCTTTCTGAGGTACTGCCTCTGCGCTCCTCCAACAGAACCAGCCTTTTTCATTCAAAAAGACATTTTTGGCTAAAGCCACAAAGCTGAGGGAAAATCTTCACTCTCTACAGCCTACAAATAGGATGTTGAATGCCGGAAATTGGCCCCTAGGATCCGAAAAGCTTTGCCTGACTTCTCACCCACAGCCTCATTCATCAGTGATAGCCTCGGCTTCCCTTTTTACTAAATCATCTGGATCAAGAACCACACCCTCTTCTACAGCTATACTCAACAAAGAGGACAAACTCCTTGAGTCCTTTGGCCGCAAAGTGTATATCAATGCCTCACTGCACTTTCGCTAGGTCAATGCAGATGCACTCCTAGCACCCGGCAATCAAAGGCTGTGGAGACAATTGGGAGATTGTCTTCTCTTTTTTCCTGTGGACAAACGGAGGTCTTCAAGTACTGATTGGCAGAGGCTATTATTGTGGTGCAAGACCTCCTCGAGGTATCAGTGCATCATATTGACACCACCAGTAGGGGGATGGCATTAGGAGCAGACATACACAGGTTGGCATGGATGCATTTGACACATTTTACTCAAGAAGTTAAATATCACATTATAGAGCTTTCATTTGATAATCAGGACCTCTTCCACACCTCCACTGACAAAGAACTCAGTAATTGCAAGACATCCACACAGACAGCTAAGTTGCCTGCATACTTTACAAAATCAGGCCAGTAGCCCTTTCAGCAGCCACCCTTCTCTATGGAATCTAGGCAAAAATCAGTTGAAAGGTTTTGTGGCTATCCAGAAAGAAAAGCAAGACATCCTAATTGCCAAAATGCACCCCATAGGAAGAAGCAAGCAAGAACATCTTCAAAAGCTTCTTCTCTGGTCATTCCTCAGCCTCCACAGAGGTAAAAAAGCAATGACATACATCGGCAGGTCTACCCAACTCCAATTGGCTGCAGACTCTTTCTTCATCTGAACAGTTGGCAAGTCATTTCCTTGGTCCCTGGTGTCAAGTACTCACCCCGTAGCCCCTCTGACTTTACGAACCAGATCCTTCAGGCTGGGTAATAGAAGATAGACCAAGGCCCGTCATTGATTGGTGATGGTAGTTAGAAGCGGAATAGCAAGGTGGAACTCGCTGGAGAAGAGGGATTGGCAGGAGGTAGGTATTCGCAGGAGTGGTCCCCGCGCCACCGTCTAGAAGTCTCTGAGGTTAAGTATAACCCAGAGTGTGAGAAGACCGTGGAGCAAACGGGAACGCTTGGAGAAAAGTACAGGGCAACGTAACAGACGTCCGTGAAGCAAGCAATCCAATTGAGAGGCAGGGGTCTAGTAACGTGCAAACATGAACAGAGCAAAATTGTCAGGCAACGAGTAATCAGAAATAGGAAAACCGCTGTTGGATCTGGATGAAAACAAACAAGCGAATTCAACGTACTTGATTTCAATCAGAAGCATTGTGCTGGAAAAGAAGGCGGGCTTTATACAGAACGTTGCCCGCAACCAATGGTAGCAAGAACGTGATAGGCGCACATGACCATAATACGTGTAGTATTACTTAGAACGCAACTTGTTCAGGTAGTGGCTTACAAAGAGCATTTCCATGGCAGCAATCAACGCTGATAGAACGGCGAAGCCACCTAACGATGGGGACGGAAAAACTGGTGTTTCTTCTTGTGCCGTGGATGTCTGTGGGAAGTCGATTCACAGCCCTTGCTGGTTGTGACACCTGGTTCCTATCAATACTATTGAGGGGATTCCGGCTCAGCATTCCATGTATCATCACTGCTTCACCTCCACTGATTTAAGTGTGTTTCACCGCCCTGTAGCAAGAGATACACAAACTACACAATGCAGTGCATAGAACCTGTTCTCCCCAGCAAGACAGGTCTAGGGTTTTACTCAAGAATCTTCTCCATTTCCAAAAAGAGCCAGGCAGGCCTGCGGGCAATTTTGGACCTCTACAATTTCAATTTGTTTCTCCGCAATGAGAGGTCAAGATGATCATGCCAGCCGACACAGTGGGCTCTGTTCAGAGAGACAACTGATGTGCGCTGGACCTCAAGTTCACCTATTTACATGTATTGATCTGGGATCCCAACCGGAAATTCCTCATGTGGGCATCCTCACTTCTATTCCCCTGGGATCATCTGCTCTGGTGGCCAGGGAAAGGCCAGGGAAAGGCCATCGCTTTTGTATCCCGACCCTGGGGGTGGGTATGCGAGGGACGATCACCTGGGTGGAGGGGAGTTGGGGAATGGAGAGAGGGCGCCTTTGGGTGAGACATGGTATCCCATTTTCCCTTGTCAAAGTAAATCTGATATTCCCCCTGCCTTTGTAGGCTATTATCAGACTTTGTCCCTTTCTCCTGCCCAAAATGTCCCACAGTCATTTCATCTTAAGACTGGGGCGAGGAGGAAATACCCGGGAATTAAGCATACTTCCATTCATTAACACCACTTTGGTACTTCAACGAGTAAGAGGGCTTTGCAGGAGTTCCATTGTAATAGCTGGGCATATCCAGGTAATAGATTTCCCCATGGTAAGGAAATTGAAGTGAAGGACTCACACCTGCACACCTTTAACAAGTCCCAGGTGTATAAAATGGACGACCACCCAGCAGGGGTGAGAGGGAGAGAGACGTCCTGTAGAGAAGAACACAGTTCGTAGATTCAGAGCGGGTGGCGAGGAACTGGCTTGATGGAAGCCGTGCAGAGCAGGAGTACAAAAGAGACAGTGGGGCCACAACACGCTGTAAGAGGGTAGGAAAATCTGATGTCCTCTCTGTCCGGGGCCACAGCAGGAGCTGCGGGTCACCAAAGCCCCACAAGTGCTGTAGATCGCTGCCAGAGCAAGAGGTGCTCTCAGTATCTTCTGCAGTGGAAGAGTAGAGATATGTGTGGCAGAGGAAGGTGAGTGCTGCTCGCTGTGGCTCCCGTGAGGAAACGGCAGAGCAAATAGAAGCGGGGAAACAGGAACTAGAAGCCTGACGGAGCGGCTGCATACCGGTGAGTTTAAAGAAGGGAACACGTGTACTGGGGCGCTCAGGGGGCTGCAAACAAGCATGTCAAAATGCTGAATGAACTGAAAACTATTACACGTTCTATGGGAGACCAAACCAGGTGATTTTGAATACCAAGCAAGCTGCAAGATATTGCAAGTACTTTTGGTTTTGAGTACCGAACAAGCTGCAAGGTATTAGAAATACTTTTGAAAGTTGCAACAAGCATTATTGAAAATCGAACTAACTAAAAGATATAATGAACATATTTGAATACAGCACAAGAGAAAATTCATGAATGAAGTGAAACCAAGGTGGTGCAAAGGGGTAAGCACCATGGAGTGAGTTGTGTGAGAAACAAGCTATGGCAAAGCCAATATGATGCCTAGAAGAATGTAAAACAAGTAATGGCCAAAGCTATACGAGTCCAAGGAACTACATGTTAAGAGAGAAAACCTGTGTTGGCAAACCCCTGAAGAATACAGAAGCATAACAAAGTGCCTAGAGTTATCGGTTGTGTGACCTGTAATAGGTGTACCATGTGGTCCAACAACTGCGCCTAGACCGAGTGACCCCTACTTGGAAAGAGCCAAGGAAAGCAAATATGAAGAAGCGTGTATGTTGCAACAGTTGCTAAAGTGAATGATACATGCAGAAACAGAGCATCTTATGTGAACCATTGAAGAGCCTGATTGACCAAGGAGTTGAACTGCTACTGTTTTGAAAGCTAGAAGATGTGAAGTGATTTTTGCTTTTGGAAGTTGGAAGAGCTGAATTCTTGGGGAAGGGAACCCTGAGACTTTGTGAACTGTGTTGGACTCTTGGGGAAGGGAACCTCTAGACCTTTTTGGAACTTTTATGAACTTGGGGAAGGAGAAGCTGAGTATAAACCAGGAGCAGGAAGAAGCTCAGAACTTTACTTTTGAACACTATGGCCCTCATTATAACCCGCCGGTACGGTAACAACGGTGCCGGTAAGCTGCCGGTGCTGTTGCTACCACAACGCCATACTACAAGTCCTGCTCGCAGGTGCCCATCTGCCCGCCACGTCTGGCACCCACGAGCAGAACATGATGGTAGCACTGGTACCATTATTAACGGTACCAGTGCTACTACTCTCCCCATTCTCACTGAGCCCTATGACTGACATTCCTGTCAGAAACTGACATTCCTGGGGTATTTGTGGGACTCCAGGACGGGCAAGATTTTCCCTTCCCCACAGTGCATATCAGACATAAACATGACAGTGAGACTGTTTCAAAAGAAAAGGTGCTGACTTGGTGATACCAGAGGCTTCTGGGCCTCATGGTAACATGCGTTCTATGCATAGAAATATGAGCTCATTGCTCATATTTGACTGTGTCCTTGAATCCAATAAGCACCCATAGTTACCTGTCAACTGTATAGCTCTTTGGTCCTACTACCTTTTGTAATTTATATAAAGTCTTGCTTGATTTATGTTGCTGCCTTGATAACGTTCTCTTGCTCACTTTGGCTCCGCAACACTCTGAGCCTAACGGACACATCATTGTATGAACCTGTAATTGTTTTGAGCGAGACCCAAGCTCATGTCTTTGCATAACTATGTACCTCCTGTTAAGTCTTCGCACCCTTAGGCCTGTGGGCCCGGCGCGCGTTACAAATAAATAAAATAGAAATACAAAAAAAAAGAAAACTCACGTCACATAGGTATTTCAGTTTCCTCACTTCAGAATCACATTTGAGTTGTTGTAGTTTAAACACAAGCTTGTTGATGGATGATTTCAGTGACTTTTCCATGCAGAGGTGCACTCGGTCCAGGCGCAGTTGTTGGACCACATGGGCCACCCATTACAGGTCACCCAACCGACACCCCTTCTTAGCTGCGTTTCCATCCCCACTAAGCCACTGCTTCAACTTGACAATGATGCTTGCTTTATTCACTTGAGTCACACTCTAATGGCACTTTACCATTGCTAGATTGGCCACTATGCACTATGCTTTTGTGTATTTTCTTGGCTCTTGCCAATGCGTGTTTTCACATAACAAACAGTTCCTTATATTCTTGTGGCTTTGGCCAATGATTGTTTTCTCATATATTGCAGTTCTTGGTATCAGCCAGATTCACTAACTTTCTTACACTCTGCTTAATATTCAAGAGTGCTCAAAACTTGCTTTTCACTCCGTTCGATATTAAAAAAAATACTTATATTTGCTTTCACTCATATGGGTATTCATATCAATGCTTGTTTCTGTTCAAATCAATATTCATTGTCTGTTTTCCATATTTGCCTGCCAACCCAGTGTTTTACCTTCGTGGTACACTCACCGGTTGGACCTTATGGCCGTTCTGCGAGGTCCTCTGCTGCCACAAGTTCTCTCCTTCCAGTGCGGTACCTCACTTCTTCTCCCAGTGGCTCTCTTTGGCTCTGCTCAACCAGCGATTCACCTCCTGCAGCTCGGGACTCACGGGACTGCTTCGCTCGGTGACACCGGTCTCCCTCTCGTGGTCTACTCCCGGCCTGCAGCGCCATTCAGCTTTGCTTCCCGCTGCATAAACTATGCATCCTCGAAAGGGTCCTGAGTTCTCCGCTTGCCACACTACTGCTGCAGAGAGGTCTGCTTGTACCCAGCAGTCTGTAACCCTTCTTCCAAAGCCAACGCCATTTCCACAGGGGTTACGACTTTTAAAGTTCCTGCCACCATGATTGTTCCAAAAAAAACTAGACCGTTCACTTTTTAAATGGCAGTCCTGCCTTACTTTTGCTGTCCTCCTCCTCGTCTCAGTATACGGCTGAAGGCGGCATGTACATGTGTTAATAAAATGAGGATGTTTCTCTTGAGTTGATCTCTTCCTCGTCCCAGTGCCAAATTGGTGTTTCTTGGGCAATGTTTTAAGGGACGAACAGGGAAAGGGCTGCCAATAGCCTATAAAGGATTGAGGGATAGAGGGTTCATTATGAAAAGGAAATGGGAAATACCATGTCTCACCTAAGGACGTCCTTTCCCCACTCCCCAAGTCTCCTTTGCCCAGGTGATCCTCCCTCGCATATGCACAGCCGGGGTTAGGATCAAAGAGTGATGGCCTTTCCCTGGCCACCCAAGAGGAGGATACAGGGGGAAAAACAGTGAGGATGCCATCAGGTTCCTCAGAGTGGTCCGAACAGCAGTATTTCTCTCACAGGCCCACTTTAGAGAGCTGTCCATCAAAGAGTGCCGCAGACTCCTTCCTGAGTGGCTAGGGAGCCACGCATGGGGCCTGAAAGTCCACAGCATGTGGTCCAAGCAGGAGAAAAAATAGCATATCAACATCCTGAAGTTACAGACTATCTCCAATGCCCTACAAGCATTTCTACCAAACATCTGCGGTAAGACTGCCTTAGTCCAGACAGACAGCTTGAGGGCAATGTTTTACATAAACAAGCAAGGAGGCACCATATCTCCACCCTTATGTCACCCTGCTATATCCACATGAGAATTGGCACTGCTCCACATCATTGTGCTCATAGCAGTCCACCTTTCAGGAGTGCTAAACACAGGAGCAGATCGCCTAAAGCAGGCTTCAACACTCCAGCCATGAGTGGGAGATCAAACACTCAGTGTTACAACTCATTTTTTGGGTTTGGGTTCTCTCCCCAGTAGACCTGTTTGCAACACTCCAAAACAAAAAGTGCCCTCTCTTTGCCTCCCGCGGCGGGATCGGAGCAGGGTTATTGGGATGGGACACACTGACCATTTCATGGGCCCTAGCGTTAACCTATGCATTTCTGCCTGTTCCATTGATTTGCAGGGTCCTGGCCAAACTGAGGACATCTGTTAGATGCTGGGAATCCTTTTAGAGGGACAGCACTTCCTCGTCCTTGTCCTACCACTTCTCTGTTGGTGTTTTCTGTGTGTTTTTCTGCACAGGAGTCCAGTTAAAACCTATGGCAGTGCAGCTTTTCATTTTTACCTTTGGATGAACAGTACCTATGGGATACTCTTAGGGTACCCATGGGTACGGGTACACCCTTGTACCCCTTGTACAGTTTTTTGGGCACATGTGTGTTGCTCGCAGGGCATGGGCTGGTGACAGCTACATGCTGATTTGACAGTGGTTCTGGGTATCCTTCATTTACGGGATACACAGGTGCTTTCATAGGAATCAATGGGTTCCTACACAAATGCAAGATGGCTACTGATGCCCTCTTGGTTTCTTTACCCTTTTGTTTCTCCAAGTCCTTAGAAGCCCTGGCTCTTCACCCTTCCGTTCAATGGCTGTAAGGTGAAAGGACCAGACTGCCTCCTGCCAGGCTGGCTGGAGCCTTCCCAGGGACAGCTTTGTGAAGGTGGTCTGGGAAACACCCAATTTAAGCCGAATGGAGAGGCCGGAAAATCCTGCACTCCATAACGAAAATAGTCAAAGCGAAAGGCAAAACCCGTTTTATTTACAATTCACCTTAAGCAGGGACAGCATACAAGCAATAAGATCTCGAAGCTCTCAAATATCTTCAAACAAAACAATGGTTTAAGAATCAGAAATACATCACCACTGACGTCCCATTAAAATATTGCTTACAAAAACCTATGGGATAGAGGGATTGGTTAAGGGAATGAACTATATATAGAATATATAGAGGTTACTCTTCTCATTGGATATAACATATCTGATGGCTCCACCTGAGACCACTTCTAAATTGATAATAGTCAATACATGTCATCTCTACAATAAGCTGTTGCTTGGCACAATACTGTTAGTTTCAGGATCCCATGCTTGTAATCGGGATTCACGACCCTGTGTGCCATTGTCCTCCTCATGTGGGACTCAGCCCTTGGCTGTCCCATTCTTTCATCGTTGGCAGTTGCCTTGGAAATGAACTGCGGCAACGCCATGCTCCGGGAAACCTGTTAACATGGCTGTCCCATGTCTACTGTAACACATGATCGGATCAGCCGGTTGCTGCCACGGGTTCTTCCCCAGGCGTCCACATAAAAGACCTGCAAGCCCGGCGATCGCTTCTTCTGATTACAACTAGCTCACTACTCTCATGATTCTTCGTTATCTGATACTCCTGGGTTTCTTCCCGACCATTGCCTGCATCAACAGACTTCTACTACCTTCCGATTTTGTACTGACTTGATTCGCTGTTGCCAACTTGTGCCTGTCTCACAGACTTCCTTCGCTTTTTGGCTCCTGTACCTTTGCTATGCCTTTGCCGACTGTGCGTACCTCACAAACTCAAATTGCCTTCTGCCCTATTCTGCTACTTCATTTCAGACCAGATCCTGTCGCACGGACTCCTTTCACATATCACATAGAGCTTTGAACTGTCTATATCATGCCGGTACCATTTCAGGACTTCCTTGCGGACCTATACAGCCCATTGTTGGAAACTTTATGCATTCAGGACTTTGTGCACAGACGAGACACTCTGCAGCCATAAATCTATGCACCACCTCGGAACTAGTGCGTCCCTCGTGCGTCCCATTGGATTTCCTCCTGCTACAGTCTTCCTCCACAATCATCCTCATTGCTCATTAGAAACCGGTAAGAGATCAATTTTCTTCTACAGGCCCAAACTCTTCTGTAGTCTCCTTGTATAGCTAAGGTATACACCCCCAGGCCAAGCCAACTCCAGCACTGCCACCTGCCTTCTTGGTTATCCGACCCATGAAGCGTGTGTCAGTTGAAGCTTTTGTCGCCACTTTCTCACCCCTCCCACACCCTGACACAGCCCTTTCTATGCTCCACTCTGCTATATCTGATACACTTGATGTTCTTGTCCCTGTCATGAGGATCCTCTTGAAGCCCAAAGCTAAGTGCAACTCCTGGTACTACTCAGACCTCGTTGCCCTTAAACGCAAGTGCAGGGTGGCTGAGAAGAGGAAATGGCGTGCTTCCTGTACATCCTCTGACAAACTGGCCTGCCGCCTGCTGCAAAGGCAATAACGGCTCTCTGTCCGCACCAAGAAGAGAGCCCTCATCCAAGGCTGGATCTCTGCGGGATCCAATAACTCAGCTGAACTCTTTAAAATCTGCAAGGAGCTGGCCCGATCATGCTGCACTCTCTACCTTCCCTGTCCCCTCCCAGGCCATCTGCACGGTCCTGGCTTCTCATTTCATCTCTAAAACTCAGGACATCCTGTCCTCTCTCTCTCCCTCTCCTCCTCATCCCTCTACTCCCCTCTTTTCCTTTGGCCCTTCTGTGGCCACCTATCTACCCTCCTTCTCTGCCTTTCCCTTTTCTCCCCAGACAAGGTTTCTAGACAAGTTTGATCTATGAAAGTCTTGTCAATACAGGTTCTCCCCTGTTCCTCTAAAACCATCAAGGACCACATTGCCACCCTGGCTCCTGCTTTGGCTGACTTCTGCAACCACTCCTTTGCCATTGGAGTCTTCCCTTCCCCCCCTGAAGCACTCCCTTGTGCACCCTCTTCTTAAGAAACCGTCAGCCGACCCCTCCTGCCCTGGGAACTGCTGCCCAATCTCCATCACTCCTTCCTGGGCAAACTCCTGGAAAAGCTGGCTATCTCCCAGCTTAATCTTCACACTGAATTGGTTGGTTGTCTCCATGACCAGCAGTCTGGAATCAGAGCGGCGAGAAGCACGGAAACTGCTCTTCTGAACATCTGTGAAGACCTGCTCTCCAACCTTGACTCCAATACCCCCTTTGTTCTCATATTACTTGATCTCTCTTCTGCCTTTGACACAGTCAACCATGCGATCCTGCTCAACCGTCTCTGTGATAACCTGTGTATCACTGGTCAGGACCTGGCTTGGCTGACCTCTTTCCTCTCTGATCGACCCTCCCAGGTCCAACTTGGGGCCTTCCTCTCCTCCATCTCTATCTCTACCTGTGGTGTGCCCCAGGGATCTAACCTCTCTCCCTGGCTGTTCAACCAATACCTGTCACTTCTTGCCAACTGCATTGCCGCTCTCTGCCACAATTTTCAGTGTTATGCGGAAGATACTCTGCTCATTTTCAGGCTCCCTTCTGCCACCTCTTCTCCTTCTCTCATCTCTGGCTGTCTGTCCGCTATCCAGGAGTGGTATGCCGCCAACGATCTCTGCCTTAATGCCAGTAAGACTGAGATTCTCCTCATCAGCACACATGCTCCCTCCTTTCCTGTTGCTCTCTGGCTGGCATCTCTTGGCCCTCTTCCTTCTCCCACCTGCAAGGCTAAAAACTTCGGGGTGATCTTCGACTCCACTCTCTCCTTCTCTCCTCACATCTCTGACGTCTCTAAGAAGTCACACTATGAGCTGCACCTCCTCAGAGTTATTGTTCCTTTTCTGTCCTTCCCCTAGAAGCTCACTGTCTCCATGGCTCTGGTTCTCTCTTGGCTGGACTACTGCAACAGCCTCTTTCTAAATCTGCCTGCTTCTACTCTCTGCCCTCTGTAACTCATCCAGAACAGGACGGCGAGACTTGTCCTTGGCCTGAAGCCCAGGGATCGCATCTCTCCAGGACTGAAATTTCTGCACTGGCTCCCAGTGGCTGCGAGGATTAAGTTCAAAACCTTCTACATTGTCCACAAGTGCTTCTGGGGCCTGGGGCCTCAATACTTCCAACTCTCTCTTTCTAAATATTTTCCTTCTCGAGCTCTTCGCTCATCCGCCTCCATCTTCCTTAGGGTCAGCTGCTTCTCCAAGCAACGAGTTGGCGGTAGATCTCTTTATTTGGCTGGGGCCTCCCTCTGGAACAGCCTCCCTGCCTCCCTGAATCTTGAATAGAGCCATCTCTGGCTCCCGAAGCACCTCAAGTCCTTCCTCTTTGCTTCTGCTTTCTCTTCTCCTCTCCCTTGCTGAACTCCTGACTGAAACTGCACTGGTCACCTGGCTACCCTCTGATCTCGGGCCCAGGTCCCCTCCCCCACCTCCTGCACACCTGCACTGCCTCCCAGGCAGCCACTGCACTTGGGGGCTTTTTCTGTATACCTACAGTTTCCACCAGCTCTTGACACTTGATGTGTGCACTTACTCCTGCCCCTAGCTGGCCGCGCTTTTGCCTTTTGTCTTATTTATTTTATTTATTCTTACTGTTGATCCTATATACTGCACTGCCACTGCCCCCATCTCTCCGCATTTACCCTCTCCCCACTCTCCTGCACTTGCGCAATCTCAATGTCGCCTGGCCTAGTAAGATTGTTGTCTTTGTCTTCCCTTTGTCCCCCCCCCTTGCCTCGTCGCGCCTTGAAATACTTGTGTATAGCTGCGTTATAAATGCCATATCAATATCAATACCTTGTATATCTCTAGGAACCAGAGTTCTGTTTCCTCGCCTTTCAGCTTGTCTCTGAACGCCCTACAGAACAGAAACAGGTTATTGCTTATAACACTAAGAGTAGTCATGAATCATCTTCCTTAAGCACTATTGACCACTGTTTTTTCCTTTTCAGTCTGGTCTTGTGGTGGTGTGTTCTCCCCACTCTTATATTTGATCTGCTCCTCTGACTGTTCTGTTCTCACATCAGAGGGGTGCATCACAAAAAAGAGTACCCTAAAGTGAGGAGGCTTGGGTTAAGGAATAACCCAGGCTCTTCAATCAAATCAGAGTAACAAGGAATCCATCACTCACCTGGCATCTCCATCTGAGACCCCTTGGTCGGTGAGTAACAGATACATACCGTGCGGCCAAGCATTGGGAGTTTATATTGGTTGACATCATACTAACCAACCTTTGGCAATTGACAGGTCATCAACATATGAGCCAAACAGGAGTAGGGGTAGAGAGGCCTAGGAACTGCTTTCCTTTCAATCAAAAAAGATTGTAATGAGTGTATTTGGTGGTGATTACTTTTGCGTTTCGCTTAAGGGGGATTTGATTCCTGAAATCTATATTGTGGATGTTCAAGAAGTATGGATTTACATGTTTATTGTAAAATCTTGTTAGATATGCGCAAATTTGTTGTAATTTGATGGAAATGTAATAAAGAAATATTTAAAAAAAGATAGAATCCCTTTATTCCTAGGCCACAAACCAGAGCAAACTCTCTGTGGTCAGCCTTGTACAGCACTTCATATCTGAGAATATGTGGGGAGTAGATATAGGTGCCTATCCGTGTCCGAGGCTAATGAATAGACAGTGTTCTTGAATTATGGGTCACGTATGAGAGGACCATGTTCTGAATTATTTCACCCTGCTTTTACTGAGATTTTAGCTATTATGAGTATGAATGTTATTTTCTGGCCACTAGAGACTTAGTCGATCATTGCAATTACTCTGCACCTTCCCTTCAAAGGCTTGTCGTTCATTAATTGTTCTTTAATTTTGGAGAGTTAGGTCATGTGCTATGGGAATTATCTCATGTTCTCTCTCTCGAGCCATCCAAATCCTCCCTAATTTCTCAGTAACCTTGGCTGCTACAGGCTATGCCCTGCACGAGTCTGTGTTCCATGAAGCCTCAAGGTCTTTTTTCAATCCAACGCGGGCGGCTGCCTCCATTTTGACAAAAATGACTGCCCATTACTATTACTTTTCTATGTTAGTGAACTATATGTGGATATTGTTTGTGTTGCATTTCAGCTTATACATTGCTTATGTTATGTTCTTCATATATTTATGGTAGCAAGTGTTATTCTTTGACTGTAAATGCATATTTACCCTAGTGTCTGTGTTTCTTCATGATGAGTGCATATTTGTGTCAGTTAACAGTGAGTTTGCTTATTCTTATGCTTATTCTTGCCATCTTTGGTTACATCAGGTCCATTTTCTCCAGTATCTGCCTGGGATAAGGCTGGTATGGTCGTCTTAGTGAGTAGGGTTGCTCAACTATGCGATATTGGGGTTGGTGGGCATTGCTATGAATGACATAATCATCTGCTTGTCAACATTCCCCCTTTTGGTTGAGTCCTCGACCATGCCCCTTTTAGTTCCCTCTCACCAAGAGTCTATATATTGGTCACCCACCGCTAGTTGCTTGCACATCTTGTGTGGGTCTGGGGGATAAGTACATTTTGATCCTATATGTGTAATGGGGCTTTCTTTTACTTGGGCATGGAGTGGGTCATCTGGTTGGGTATACTAAGGTGCAAAGTCGGTTAGATGGAACCCAAAACTATGTCGGGAATTTGCTTATTTGGTAAATCGTGATATAGGAGTATGTGCTCTATGCCAGCATTATTGGGCAATAAAACCGAGATCATGAATCTAAATATAAATATGATGAAATCTCACTTGTCAGCTCTAGCTAACGCACAAAAAAGTAGTGTAAGCCTAAGTTTCTGCAAATTTAGTGATCAAATTGCGGCAATCAAACGCAATCGTAAAACAATGATATTAGAAGTGCTAAATCTTCAATTGCTGATTATGGTGAATTTGCAACAGCAAAAAAAAGATAGTTACGTAGCAGACAAAATATTAAGACGATCAAGATTTCACAACACTTAGAAGAAAATCAATATCTTATATCACTTCTATGTAAGCATAAAATAAAGGACATTTGGGGTATACTAGGCTCCCAGGGGAAAAAGATGCAACCAATTTTCCATTCCGCTATCTCTGCTAAGACATGGAAATGGACTGAGTATATGACACATAAATATCAGTTAACGTCTGAGTTCAAAGCTACAAATATGTCTAACCTTGCTGACAAGATAGTTGGTGAATGCCCCTGGATTCTGACAGATGTTGTATGGGCAATTCAAAAACGATCTTATTCTAAGGCCGCAGGCCCTGATGGGATTCCAGCCTGCGTATTCAAGAACAATCCTTTTTTTTGGGCAAAAGTCATTAAACCATCTTTTGAATTGATTTTTGAGACTACGAATATACCAAAATCATGGCTATGTGCTATAATAGTACCTATCCACAAAAAAGGACCATTGACAATCCTGCCAATTTTCGTCCTATATCCCTGATTGACGTGTCAGCAAAGGTTTTTGCAACGTTGCTGCTAAGGGACCTAGAGGCGTATGTTGCTAATAACAATATGCTATCAACATATCAAGTAAGGATTTTGTAGGTCTATGGGAACTACTCTCAACGCAACAATTCTTGCCCACATATTAGAATCATCACTTACCTCTACCTCGGGGGCGGTGTATATGGCATCTTTAGACCTCTCTGCTGCCTTCAATAGTGTTTTAAGGGACAGGTTATGGAGCAAGTTATTAGACTATGGAGTCCCTGATCACTTGGTAGCGCTCATAGCTCTATTGCTTTATAACACATCATATATGGTTAGGATTAAACAGGATGGAACCACTACTGAAGCTATACATACAGAGATAGGCGTCAAACACGGCTGTCAATTGGCAGCCATCCTGTTCAATCTGGACATGTGTGATGTCGATAACCTGTGGGAAGAATTGGTGGTCTTTTCAGTAAAATTGGGTGATACGCGCATAAATTGGTTAGCCTTCGCTGACAATATTATTCTATGGGATCGCACTCCATTTGGCTTGCAAACAAAATTAAATGCGTTTCACAAATATGCAAGAAGTAACAATCTTGCAATTAACGCCAACAAATCAAATAAAACGGTATTCCCCAATAGAAAAATGGTTTGCAGATAGACATGGAAAATGAACAACATGGTGATTCAGCGTGTGATAAAACAAGGTACTTGGATTACAATTTGTGTGACCCGAACTCTTTGACTATGCGGAAAGATACGTTGACTTTGAAAGTAATTCCACTTATTTCACAAATTAAGGTATTATACTTCAAATATGCAAAGTTTTCTCTTATACCATTGTTTGAATTCAACACCCTAAAAGTGGAACCTGACTTACTGTATGGTCTTGACCTGTGTATTTTGGATTTAACTTCAATTCTTAACAGGATCCAAGGTAAAATATGGAAGTGTCCTGAAACTTCCTAAATCATCTCCCAATTCAATCATACTTTATGAACTCGGGTTGAACTCGTTAGCCTCAAAATTCTGGTGGCGCAAGTTAATGAACTACTGCAAATTGTTGTATCCTCCTCCTAATTCACTATATCAAGATTTCTGTGAAATGGTCAATAAAAAATATACCTCATCCATCCAACGTTATGTGAGGAAAATGGAAGAGCTCTTACACTCGATAGCTACGGATCATAAGGACCTATACGAATGATCTACAGTGGTAAAAAGGAAATTCTTTCAAATGGATTGGACTTTAGCAGCCTTTTATTTTTTTCTATCCTCACAGGACACAAGGGGCCTCATTACAAGAATGGAGGTAGCCATGCTGCTATTTACTGAGCCATTCTGACCTTGGAGGGCCCGGTATTTCCCCATTCATGGAACGCAGACCCGGTACATTCCCATTCAAGGCCCCATAGGGCTCAATGGGAATGGGGAGCATGCTAACAACAGGCCCCTTAATGACGGGGCATTGTTAGCATGCTGGGCTGCTCGCTAAGGACGCCTGGTTTTAGGTCGGGGTTTAACGGGGCCGGCAGCTCTACCCGCCCCGTTAAACCCCTACCGCCAGGGTCATAATTAGGCCCAAGGCCAATAGTATGAACAACACCATGGCAAGTAATATATTAAATCCATTGGCCAACCAGGTGGGTATCCGGGTTAATAGAGAAATCAACCAGTCGTCACTTTCAGGTTCATCCACCTCCTCCACCATTTTTGTGTGCAAGTCTGTTAAGGTTGCTATGCCCACTGTGAGGGTCCCATTCTCCTCATTGTGGGAGGCTATGTACGTGCAGAAAGATGGCCCAATTTTTGTGCACACACGCTACCCTCTTTGGCCATTATCAAATCGAGGACATACATATTCTGAAGATTCATGAGTCATAATGCTCTCAGTTCCTCTTTTATGGCATAAAAGTCTTTCACAGTCGCAGTTACCATTTGGAAAAACTCTCATCTGGTTATTTGCAACTACTTGGCCTTTGCGTTTGATTGAAACCCGGGAGCAAAGAAACCCTTAAAGAACGTTGTTGCCTTTGTGAAGGCATCATAAAGCAAGATACAGACAATCGACTAAAGTTCAAAATAAAATACTTTATAAAATCAAATGTCAGGATGGTAGAAGGCCTAACCTGCCCTAAGCTAAGGTGGGATTTCCCTACCTGGATAAACTAAGGAAAATCTGAGTCAAAGAGTTCTACTTAAAAGGCCACTTGTGTCCAAAACCTATCCTACCCCTCACAACTAAAACTAACCAAGGTGTAGGGATGTCAAAACCAAAAGAAATATTGTTCAGCTTAAAGTTCTGAGCTTCTTCCAGCCCGCAACTCCCTTTCAGCTCCCCTTCCCCAATTGTAACAAAGTTCTGTCAAACAGTCTCAAAATTACTTTTATACAGTTCACAGGAATACAGTTCAATACAGTTCAAAAACAATCCCCGGGGTTCCCCTCCCCAAGTTCCAAACAACACATTTCACAGAAAACAAAAGGTCTTGAAGCTTTGTTGTCAAGACCACACAATGTAGCTTCTTGAGCCTCAGGGTTCCCTTCCCCAAGACTTTATCTTCATTGGCAAAAGTCTTTAGCTTTTCAACATGTAGGGCTCACTGGTCTAGGTGCAGTTGTCAGACCAAATGGTTCACCCATTACAGGTCACGCAACCAAGATCCCTGACCTTTGGGCTTCTTGACTTTGAGGTGTAGATTTACAATCCTCTGGCTATTCATTATCAGCCTCTTGGCTTTGCCTCACTTGTCACACAAGCCTCTCCAGTCTTTGGCCTTGCCACTCTGCATTCAATCATAAAGGTTTAGTTGATTGTGTTCTGCTCACAACCATCTTCTTATAACATGTGTGCCCTTATTCTCCATGGGGCATTCAGGATATTCACTTTAGTTGCTTGATTTGTTTAAATCTAGAGTTTCAATCAATTCAGAGTGTGTTAAGCATGCACACTGTTTAATTATGAAGTTCCATTAAATACAGTATTCAATATTCATTAGTTTTGTTGTATTTCACATTTCCTTCGATTTGGTATTCAGCAAACATTAGTTTTGCCCGATATTTAAAGTTCCATTGGTTTGGTATTCAAGAAGCACAGTTACGCTTGATTTTAAAGTTCCATTTAATTCAGTATTCAAGAAGCACTGTCATTATTGATTTTAAAGTTCTATATAATTCAGTATTTAGTAAGCGTTATTTTAGCCAAATTGTACAGTTCCATTCATTCAGTATTCAATATAACTTTATTGGAGTGACCTGGTATGCACACATCCACTCTGACATTCACCGGCTCATGGCGTCTACATTTGGTGGTTTCCTGTGCTTCTCCTTTCCAGCAGAGGTTAGGAAACTCACCCTTGCGCACTCTACAGGTCTGCCGCGAGTCTTCCTTCACAAGCTGGCTCCCGGAATGCTGTTTACTGGATCCAGACGTCCTCCTCTCCTCTGGTTGCTCTCTCGCAGCTCCGGCTGCAGAGCACAGTTCATGGAGGCTCCCAGACTGTCACAGTTTACACAGTTTACCGGCCACGGACTGTGAAAGTCTTCTGAATATTTTGCCGGCATCCTTGCTCCTCGCCTGGTCCCATCATGGATGCTTCCTTTGAGGCCCGGTCCTCTGCTGGTTTCCTCCACGCAGGCCTCCTTCTTGCTCTCTGTTGTGTTTCACCAGTACCTCCTTATACACCCTGATGGGTTGCAGCTGTGTATCTCCAATGAGACTTGCATGACTATAATTAAAGGGACAGTAACAAAGGGTTGAAGAGATGTAATCTTCATTACTCTTAGTTGTTTCTTCTTCGTCCCAGTATTGTCAGATGTCATACATGGGGAATTACTATAAACTAAAAAGATCAGGGGAAGGTTTGGTTGAGTCTCAAAAGGATAAGGGGGATACCATGTCTCTCCTAAGGGTACCCCACTCCCAGTTCTTAAGAACTGTCCAACCAGGTGATCCTCCCTTGCTTTTCCACCCCCAGGGTTGGGTTCCAAGTGAGATGGTCTTTCCCTGGCAACCTGAGAAGAGGATTCAGGGGTCTTGGGAGTGAAAATACCTTCTGGTTTCTCACACTCTGTTAAACAATTTGTGCTTTTCTGGTATTTCTTCAAAGGCCACTTCTGATTTAGTTGAGTAATAATCTTCTCTTTTACTGCGTTTCAAAATGTGGGACCTTGGGGATATTTTGTTTCTTTGATGCCCATTCATCTGGGGGAAGTCACCAATTTGTTCTTTGCTTTGAGGTACTACTAAAGTGGGTGTACTTATCACCACTAAGGGACATAGGCCTCCCCAATTCAGAGGTAATTGCATAGAAGCTTTTGAACCACAAGCCCAGTAGTGGTCCGTTAGGGCAGCAGGTCCTATCTTCATGCCTTGCACTTCGAAGATACGTTTGCACCCACTATTTTCTCCCACCTCTACCAAATCAATATTCTTAAAGCACAACATAGCATTTCTTACAGGTATTATTGTTAGGGGGCCTGTTTCGTCCTCTACTCATGTGAGTAATTTGGAACATTCAGTGCAGTCTTTGAGGCATAGATCATTTGCCTTTTGCACCACTTCCACTGGTACGGTCAGGAGAGCTTGTGCTTTACACCGCATACTTCCTTCAACCCAACCTTCTGAGGTAAGCACATGTCCGTATATCTGAAATTGGTGTCTTTCCCAATACCCAGACTTCCCAGGGATCTCTTTAGTTGCAGTATTTGGGTACTGCAGCCACTTATGGTCTGCTTCTCTAACTTCTTCTTGATTTGGGCCTTGTAAGACGTACCTTTTCCTCTGGGGTCTTTCATCGTGGATTTTGTTTTTATGTAGCTTTCTTTGACATCCATTTTAGGGTACCCTTGTTCCCTTTAAACTGTCCCCTAGTTGTGCAAAGTGCTATGTGGTTGGGGAGTGTGCTCTTTGTGCTGGTTTTATGTCGCTATAAAAACTCTGCAGGCGCTCATGGCAAAGGGGATGAGAGAGCATACATAACAGCTCTCATCAGACATCTCCCCACTGAGTCATGTGTTGGTACCTCAAATTATTAGGTACTTGAGCGGAACTGGTCATGTAAGAGTTCAAGTGCTCAAAGACATCCATTAGACTCCTTTTTAATCTTTTTATTTGCATGGTAACTGAAGGAAATTCTTGAGTGATGATTTCATTTGTCATGGTCTACCAGCAATGTCTTGACCTTCATCTTGATTTTAAATCAACGTGTTTGCCTGCTTTTGGAGTACATTAAGATCTCATGTCAAACCTTAACTACAACTGTAACCATTACTGACTAAATCCAACTGCATCGTTGTAGCAAAGCCTTAATTTTCATCTCTAATCCTATTGAATGTCTTGTATGCCTTTTCAGCAAATTATGAGTTCATGCAAATGTTTAACTAAAACTGTAACTACAACTGACTAATATGATTGCATTACTGAAGTACAAACTGTAACTAAGTGCGTAACCTTGTAACATGTTCTTAAAGCTACAGTAGCTAGATGCCTATGGGTTGTGTGCGCTTAATAAATGTAAAAATAAAATCAATAAAAATAAAATAAATGGTGATGGGGTTGTATTGATGTATACTGGTTTGGATACATTGTAAAGAAAAAAGTCTCTTAATGCGATGAGAATAACAAAATAGAGACTGCAAAAAATAAATAATGTTGCTAAAAGCATTATTGCCAATTGGGCCTAATTACGACTCTGGCAGTAGCTGTGCCTGTAATACAGGCACGGCTGCTGCCGGAGTCGTCATTTTTCCGGCACCCTGGAATGGGCAATTACCGGGGTATTAAAACTCGGCGAATCCAGTAATTGCCCATTCCAGGGCGCCGGAAAATATTCTTCCCCATCCCCATTGAGCCCCATAGGGCCCCATAGGGCTCAGTGGGAAAGGGGAAGCCGGATGCACCGGCACCATTCGTGAATGGTGCTGGTCCATCCAATGTGCTCTGCTCGCGGGTGCCTTTGCAGCCGACAGGTCAAACCTGGCGGCTGCAAAGGCCCCGGCGAGCAGAACGCGTAGTTTGCTGGTCCAGGAACTATGATACCGGCATGCTTACCGGTACCGTAGTTCCCGACCGGCAACCTTGTAATGAGGCCCAATGTATCTACTCTTTGCAAATAACCATGTGCATTATTACGCCTGTGAGCCAAAAGCGAATATCTAACAAAATAGAATAGTCAAATTTGTCCTTTTTTCTCCAAAAAGTCTCCTCCTGTTTCTTCAAAATGTCAATGTTCACAGAAAATATGGTGTCAATGCAGCAAGAAAACTCCTTTAAAAAAGTAAAATAAGTTTTGAGGTTCACTAGAAGAACAGAGAGGGTTATATTTCTCACTCCTAAAGCAGAATATGTGTTCACTAAATAAGGTAAAGTCATAAGACATATAAGTGTTAGAGGCAGCATTTAGTGTATATACTTTTCTTTTTATTAACGTGCTGATCTTAGTCTTATGTAGGCATAGTTTGGAAAAGTATCCACTATGTTTCCTCTGTTGCTCTATTATAAAGAAAAGGAACACTGCCTCTTTATAGTTCTAGTTGCTTGATCTTGTCTGGATGCATCTCATCTCTTCTTCAGATTCAGGGAATTGCAGCAGGGGGTCTCTCTTTTGTAGGGTTTGATGTCACTGAGGTGCAGCTACGCCCTCCTTCCTTGCACCTTCACAACCGCTGGGGTCACTTCCTCCACGACAAACGGTCCTTCAAAATGTGGCTTGTGCCAGCGCATGGTGAAACTCCTGCAAAGTACCTTGTCCCCTGCATACTGAGCAAGCAGCTTTAGAACTGTTGTAATATCAATTTGTTTGTTGTCTTCATCAGGCTTCTTCAACCTCCCCTGCCGTGCAAGAAGCTGTTGAGACATAAAAGTAACAATCGCTATCATAGAAGTGAAATAATCATGCATTTCAGTTCCCAATACATTAGAAATACTATGGAAATACTATGGGCAACATTACATGCTCGAGCGGAAGGAGCTAGAGGTACACGCATACGGCATCCCGTCACCAGCTCATTAGGAGTCAGGTGACGGTCTGAGCTGGGCTAACTACATAATGCAAATAGGGCTAAGTGTAGGCGATGGAGCCATCCTTTTTTCAGGGTCCCTTTTAATTTAGCAGTACGTTCCTTCAATTGAGGTGCTCACAGATACCGTTAGCTTGCTGGTGGTAAGCGGAAGAGTATTTGTGTTTAGTACCCAACAGAACTGTGATGTGATCAAACACTTAATTTACAAAATGTGGTCCATTGCTGGACGAGAGCACTTCGCAAACTCCCCACCTTGGGAAGACCTCACGTATGAGGAATTTTGCAGCACATGTGGCATCAGGATTTGTGCATGGACCTGCTTCAATCTATTGGAAAAATGTACATACAACTATTAGCATATATCTGTAGCCGTTACAGATTTGGGTAATGTAGTTGATCCAATGCTACTTTCAGTAATCCCAAGGGCATGACTGGTTTCCTGATGCTGTCCTGCTGCCACATTGCATCTGTGGAGGAAAATGAGCACCCCCTTCATTTCCACAATACTTGCTCCTCTGGTGCTGGCATTCCCTTTAACTCAATTATTGGGCTATGAGTGGTGTATTAAATATTAAAATATTTCATGAAAATATGCTGCTTTTTTCGGTTCTATGTCGGCAGCTTTGTTGCCACGGGAAACTAAATCTGTACCTTTAGTGTGGCTGCGCACTTCACCACAGCGATGGCTGATGGGAGTTGAAGTGGATTTATGAACCTGTCCAATAATGGCACATGTTGTACTGGCGTGCCGTCTGTGTGTAGGAAGCTGCACCTTGTCCACTGTGACAGTACTGCATGTACTGTTGACGTCACGTAGGCAGAGTCAGAGTACACCGTTACTGCCTCCTCTTCATGTGTTTCGAGTGCCAAATGACCGCTACCAATTCTGCTGCTTGTACTAAAAATGCAGTGACAATCTGGCACTTGCCACCGTCTCAAAGTTGACATTCAGTTTTGCCCTTACCACTGTGGTCCCAGTGTGCCTTTCACACATGCCTTGATCAATTGATGAGGGTCTGTCAATTAAGAGAATTGTCCCCTCTCCTAGGAAATTTTCTTCAACGTATGGTATCTCATAATATTCAGTTTATATGATGCAGTCATGCACATTGTCTCCTTCCACTAACTCTGCTATGAATCTTGCTGGATTCACTACTCTGCATCTAACAATTTTGGTCGCCGGGTTTGATATGATTAGCTAAAACCCAGAATGCTCTCTGTGCGGTTAATGTGTTTTTAGGCTTTTCAATAATTGCAAACAGGGCATGCTCAACATATAATGTTATTACACTGCCCATTGTGATGCTAGGAGATTTTTCAATTGCTAATGCTGCTGCCACCAATGCTTGTTCTCATGGATAGTGGCCTCTCATCACTGGATCTAAGATCCTACTGTAGAATACTAAGGGTTTGTTTCCAATGGTAGTCTTTTGCGTAAGAACTGCCATCATTACTACTCCGTTTGAGTGGGAGAATAAAAATAATTCCGTACTATAATCAGAGGATCCCTAACACGGGTGCTATGCTTATTGGCATTTTTTATTCATCAAAGCCTGTATCATTTCACCTGTCTAGGCTGTGTCACTGTTGTCCTATTGTGCTTCCTTGATTTCTTTTAAAAGTGGCCTCACATAGGTACTGTAGGCAAAGACCCATGCCCTGCAATAATTGCAAAAGCCCAAGAATTGCTGAATTTTCATCACTGTTTTTGGTCTAGCTGTTTTCATAATCGCTTCTGCTCTCGGAGGGGTTATTTTTCTTCCTTCGTGGGATATTAACTGACCTATGTATAGTACTTCATCCTGGCAATATTGCAATTTCCCCTTGTCTACTTTGAGGAGTCAGAAAGGAGAGGCAGACACAAAGTTATACTTTTCTCATTATTAGACATCTTTACTAAACACAAAAGGGTTGGATAAATGCCTCTCTATCCCTATCCTAAGGAGAGTTTATCTACCTAGGAAACTAACACTAAAGCTCAATCTGTCTCAAGTCATTAAACTTATAAACTATACTTGTGTCCAAAACATTCTAATCTGGCCCTTACGCTAAAAATGAACAACTAAGGGTGCAAGGAAATGTCTGACTTTATAGTTAGTAAAACGTGTTCATAATCAAAGTATATAGATAAATCCAACAGAAAAGCATTTTCCAAGGAGAACCCCTTGGATCCAGAGGGTAGGTCCCTTCAACTGGATACTTAGGAAGGATAGCAAAAGTGTCTCTTCTAAACAACAATCTCTCAATGTTTAGGTCGGATGACAGAAGCGTCTCTTTCAAACAACCGTTTCGAAGGGATTGTGTCCTCCGATGTATTCCTTATCTTGATAGATCATCTCCAGCTTGCTGGCCTCAGAATTTTTTTTTTAGTAGAGGGCGCTGGGCGTCGACGTCCCTCGAGCCAATGTCCCTCGACAGCCTCCGTATCGGCGTCGACATCTTCATGCATATAAATAGACGCACGCAGCGTCCGTTGCTCAGTTCCGTTTTTCCGTGCTTCTTGGCCTCGGAATCGCGTTGCTCAGTTCGTTGGTCAGATATATTCTTCATTATTCCTCGAGAATACCAACTCTTACTCGATGGCTTCCTCATCCGAACCGACGACTCCACGGTCCGGCTTCAAAAAATGTCGAGACTGTGGAAAGAAAATGTCGTTGACAGATCCTCACAGGATCTGTTTGTGGTGCCTGGGATCGGAGCACCAATGTTCGGAGTGCGAGGACTGCATGTCCATGACGGCGAAAGCCTTGAAGGAGCGTAAGGGGAAGCTCGAGAGAGGTAAGACAGATAAAACTCCTTCGAATGTTTCCTCGGCAGAGTCGAGACATTCGTCTCCTCGCCGACACAGGAAACATTCTCGTTCTAGGTCTCGAAGCAGTTCCCACCACTCTTCGAGATCCAAGCATTCGAGTAAGAGACGTCGAAGATAACCTTCCTCGTCTTCTTCTGTTTCCCCGGAAAGAGTTACCTGCCCCACAAAACATAGTTCTCAGGCTAAGTGCGAGGAATTCCGTAAAAGGATGCTTAGCGTCTTGGAGAAAGTGGCCTCGACCCCCTCGAAGACAGCTGAGGGTGATACCCTGGGTGAAAGACCCAGAAAAATCGAAACGTAGCGAGTCGTTGCACCCGGCAAAAGAAACTACTCGAGAGCGTCACAAACCCTCGAGCAAAGGCACTGTGCCATCGACGCCATTGTCGAAAGTCCCTTCGACGCATAAATCTGCGTCATCGACGCCATTATCGAAGGGCTCATCGACGCATAGGTCGATCGAATCAACGCCATCTTCAACGCCGAAAAAGAACAAACCCACGGCCGTCACTACCTCACAGCCAGTGGTCATACCCAGGACCTCTAACACGACTTCGAGAATGTCATCGACAACCTCGAGTAGGATTCCGATCCTCTCGAGCTCTTCGAGGCCTCTTCTGATCTTCTCGACACCTTTTTCTGTGTTTTCGAAGCCTTTAACGTCCGCCTCGACGACGTCGACATTTCTCAACCAATTATGACAAATTTGGCCCCTTCTGCTCTGGAAATGGGATTTAAGCCATTTCCAAGGTCTAATCATTTCAGACCTTTGTCTTCAATTTATAAAGAAGGGGAGGATTCGGATCAAGAAAGACCATTTGGGTTGCAGAGAACTACAACACTTGAACCAGAGGAATTTACCTCTGAGGAAAATAGGTTAAAGGACCTTCGAGAATCCTTACATGAGGCAAGTGGGTTAGATACTTCCCCAGAAATAGAATTTGCCAAACCAGACCCAGGGGAACATGCTGAGACCCCTTACAGAATTTTAATGGCAAGGATTATAGAATTCATGGGTTGGTTTACACCTTCACCTGCATTCCAACAGGATGACCTTACAGACATTTTAGGTAAAGGCCCACAGGATGATCCTGTGGTTCCATTTCACGCTGCATTACAAAGAAAAATATTGGCTAACTGGGAAACTCCTGAGGTTATCCCAGCGGTTAACAAGAAGTTATCAGCCAAATATAGGGTATCTGCTACTGACCCTGAATTTTTGTCTAAACATCCAACTCCAGAGAGTCTGGTCGTTCAAGCAGCAACTGCATCAGGCAGTAGATCGGCATACCCTACTGTTCCACAGGACAGGGATGACAAAAGATACGACTCTATGGCTAAGAAAGTCTTTTCTGCATGTAGCATGGCGTTGAAATCTATTAACGCTACTTGTACCCTCGCAAGGATCAGCCATATACTTTGGGAGTGTGCTTCATCAGCAGCTGACTGCCTCCCAGAGGGAGAAGAAAGGAAAGCGTTTCTAAACATCATTAAGGATGGTAAAGATGCAATGTGCAAATCCCTTCAAACTGGTATTGATTCTGCTGACAGTATCAGTAGGGTCATGGCGGCAAGTACTACAACCCGCAGATTTGCATGGTTGTGAAAGTCTGGGTTTGCTTCAGATGTAAAAGCCAGACTTTTAAATATGCCCTTTGACGGCTCTTCTTTGTTTGGTAAGAAGGCGGATGACAGTCTAGAAAAGTTACAGACATCCAAAGCAGCAGCAAAATCCCTGGGAGCTGCAATCCGTCAAACTCCATATCACCCCTCAGGAACCTCTTGGAGAGGTAAGTCCTTTCGCTTTTATTCTGCATTCGGAAAAGGCAGAGGACAGTCGGTTCCAAGAGGTCAAAAAAGATTCACCCGAGGTGGACGGGGTAAAAATACAAAAGCTGCAGCAGAAGCAGGTGCCTCTTTACCCTCGACATCTGCATCAGCTGCCTCTAAATCACTCTGAGGACTCTCCTCACAAGACACCAGTAGGGGGCAGGCTAACTCAACATCTGACGGAATGGCAGGCTATTACGTCAGATGCTTGGGCATTGGAGACAGTTGCCCAAGGTTACTGCCTGCCTTTTCTACGCATTCCTCAGAGTCATCCACCAGGGAACAGCTCTCTGAAAGTTCCAGATCCGCTCCTCTTGCAGGAAATTGTAGACCTGCTGGAGAAAGGTGCCATAGAACCGGTACCTGTAGCGGAAAGGAACAAGAGCTGGTACTCCCGTTACTTCCTAATACCGAAGGCGGACGGAGGACTGAGACCTATCTTGGACTTACGAGAATTGAACAAGTTCCTCAGGAAGGACAAGTTCAAGATGGTAACTCTCTCTCAGAACCTTCAGGCCCTCCAGCTCCAGGACTGGCTGGTATCTCTGGACCTTCAGGATGCTTATTTCCATGTACCAATCCATCTCAAACACAGGAAATACCTGAGGTTCCCAATTGGCGGCTCTCATTATCAATTCCAATTCCCGAGGGTCTTCACCAAGCTAATGTTGGTAGTGGCTGCAAGTCTAAGGAGGGAAGGGATTCACGTCTACCCCTACCTGGACGATTGGCTGATCAGAGTTGTATCTCTGGAACAAGCTCAGATCCAGCTAGATTATGTCTGTCACTTCCTTCACAAACTGGGCTTCTCCCTCAATTTAAAGAAGTCACAGATGATACCATCACGGAGACTCCAGTTCATTGGAGGAGACCTGGACACTTCCCTGGGAAAAGCCTCGCAACTAGAGGTGAAGGCTCAAGACATTCTGCAGATGGCCACCAAGTTTCAAATGCCCAACGTCTCCCAGCGTTCAACTTTTTGAGGTTGCTAGACCTCATGGCATCCTGCATCTTCCTTGTGCCAGAGGCTCACCTGAGAATGAGATCTCTTCTGTGGGCACTAAGAACTCAGTGGTCGCAATTCTCAGGGAGAATGACAGATCTCCTTCAGGTTCCGGACACGGTGGCTCGAGACCTTCAGTGGTGGGCTTGTCAGGAGAACATTTTGAAAGGAGAACTGTTTTGGCAACCATGGCCGGAGATAACAGTAGTCACAGATGCCTCACTCACAGGGTGGGTTGCTCATGCCAACAACTTGACCATCAGCGGTCGTTGGTCTCCATCGGAGTCCAGACTACATATCAAACTGTTAGAGCTGAGAGCAATCAGACTAGCGCTGAAGGCTTTTCTGCCATCTGTACAGGGGAAAAATGTCCTGATAATGACGGACAACACAGTGGCCATGCACTACCTCAACAAAAGAGGAGGCGTAGGATCACTGCCTCTGTGCAGAGAGGCGATGCAGCTCTGGTTTTGGGCAATCCAAGAAGGAATCTCTCTATCGGCAGTTCACTTAGCCGGAGAGAAAAACTTGATGGCGGACGCTCTGAGCAGGCAGTGTACAGTCTCCCACGAGTGGGAACTAGCTCAGGAAGTACTTCAACAGATCTTCACCCTTTGGGGAACCGCTAAAGTGGATCTGTTCGCCACCAGCATCAACAGGAAGTGCGATCAGTTTTGTTCAAGGGAATTTCCCCCGCGAGGAGCTCTAAGGGACGCGTTCGTAGTGGACTGGGAGTTTCCACTTCTGTACGCATTTCCTCCAGTCCCTGCCATTCCTCAAATGATCAGGAGGTTGAGAAGGTTCCGGAAAGCCATGATCCTAATTGCCCCAGACTGGGCCAGGAGAACGTGGTACCCGGACCTTCTGGACATGTCCATCTGCCCTCCAATTCGTCTTCCAATCAAGGAGACTCTTCTCTCGCAGAAGGGAGGTCAGGTTCTCCATCCAGACATCAGAACCCTCAACCTTCACACTTGGTATCTGAAAGGTTGAGATACAAGGATTGGGACCTCCCAGATGACGTCATGGAGGTGTTGCTTTTGGCCAGAAGGCCAGCAACAAAGACTTCATACCGCTGCCGTTGGAACAAATTTTGCAGCTGGTGTAGAGAAAAGAATATCGATTTCTTTTCATGCGGTACACCAACAGTGTTATCTTTTCTACTCTATTTGGCAAATTCGGGCCTTCAGGTTGGCACTATCAAGGGCTATCTCGCAGCACTATCGATCTTCAAGCGCACTGCAGAGGAATTTCGTATTTCAAGTTACCTTTAATAATACAATTTCTGAAGGGATTAACCAATGTCTATCCTACAAGACCATTCCAAGTTCCCTTATGGGACTTAAATTTGTTCGCTAAGATTTCTCACCCTTAAAACTGTCGTATTAGTGGCATTGAAATCTGCTAGGAGGGTGAGCGAATTACAAGCTCTATCTTGTAAACCCCCTCATACAATTTTTCATATAGACAAAGTTGTCCTACAAGTGAAGCCTAATTTCCTCCCAAAGGTGGATTCTGAATTCCTTATCGCTCAGAAGATTACCTTACCTTCATTCTATCCCCCTCCCCATCCGGGGAAAGAGGAAGAAAGGCTACATAGGCTGGACTCAAGGCGTGCTTTGAGCTTTTACATCAGCAGACTTGCTAGGATTAGGCAAGCAGACCAACTGTTCATAGGTTACTCAGGGCACAAATTGGGATTACCGATAACAAAACAGACCATTTCCAGATGGATTATTTTAGCCATTCTGGAATGTTACAAACTGGCAGGGAAAGAGCCTCCTCAAAATCTTAGGGCTCATTCAACCAGGGATATCGCAGCCTCTTCGGCCCTCCAAAGAGGGCTACCGATTCGAGACATATGTGCGGCTGCCACATGGTCGTCTGCACATACCTTCACAAAATTTTACAAGCTAGATTCCTCCTCTAGCGAAGAGGCTAGATTTGGCAAAGCTGTGTTGCACTCTGTTCATTACTGAAGGGAAACATGACAATTTTACTCCCACCTCCCGTTACACACCACTGCTATGGGAGTCTATCAAGATAAGGAATACGTCGTAGGACGCAATCCCTTCAAAGAATAAGTTACTTCTTAACTGGTAACGTTCTTTCGATGGGATGTTTCTCAGACGTATTCCTTATCGCCCCTCCCATCCATCCCCTCAGTAAAACTTCCCTTGTGGTTACAGCTTACACTCCTTCAGGGTCAATAACCAACTCATGTAAAGCAACGTCATAACAGAACTGAGCAACAGATGCTGCGCAAGTCTATTTATACGCATGATGACGTTGGCGCCGATACGTAGGCTGTCGAAGGACATCGGCTTGAGGGACGTCGACGTGCAGCGCCCTCTACTAAAACAATGTTTCTGAGGCCAGCAAGCTGGAGATGATCTATCAAGATAAGGAATACGTCGGAGGAACAACCCATCATAAGAACGTTACCAGGTAAGAAGTAACTTGTTCTTCTATGGTTCTTTAAGTTAGTTTCATAAAGTTCTTATCCAGACAATACTTTCCATATCATTCAAATCCTCCTTGGTTTCTTTGTACTGAATTCATAAAAGTTCTTATTCAAATGAGAAATTCCACACACAATGTTTTTTACCTTCGCCTATACTTAGGCAAATTACCTGATCTGTTCCTTTAGCAGGAATCCTCTTGTGAACTCTTCAGATTTCCTGTTGTACCCCCCCTCCAGGCATCTTGTCACAATATCAAAACGTCTGTGTTCAACTTCCCAATTTCAAATGCCTGGTGCATCTATCCACCAAGACATCCTCCATGTGTTTTCCAGTTTCACTGGTATGCTTCTCTGCCAGATGTTCTGTGACAAGGGTACATTTCCTTCTACAACTTTAGTGGACTTCCTGATATACTCCCCTGGCCGGAATCCGTTGATGGGTTCTTCAGATCCCCTGGTGTACTCTCCTGCTAGGTATCTTCCCACAACTTGCAATTTCACATTCACTTTCAAGGTGTCTGGTCTATTTGACTACCAGGACTTCCTCTTTGGACTTACCAGATCCCCTGGTATACTCCCCTGCCAGGTATCTTGCCACAATGTCTTATAACTTTATATGCTTTTGATGAATTGCCTGGTATACTCCCCTGTCAGGAATTCTTCTTTGGGGTCCCACAGATCCTCTGTTGTATTTCTCTGGCAGGTATCTTTCCTCCCCAAATGTCGCTGCCCGGTGTACTCCTTTCACCAGGACTTTTTATCATCTTCATTGTCCTATAATATTCCACAGTTGCTTCACTTTGTTGTATTTCTAGTTGTTTGCTTATGGTAATACTTGTTTCGACTTTCCCCACATTGACATCTCACGCATAGGGACTAGTTCAAATTTTGTCATTGCACTTTATCTTGTTAGTATTCCCATATTGTTAATTCATTCACTTTTTTACATTCCTGTTGCTAGGCCTGGGGTCCCCATTGGCTCTGGGCGACTCACCAGTGATTTGCAGCATCCCTGCCCCATGGGGTGTCCCAGCAATGAAGCTTCCTCTCTGGGATTGCCTCCTTCGTGCTGCAGACCTTCTTCCAGTGTTTCCCTCAGCTCTGCACTCCCCTGTCGGCTTCTCTCTTTGGCCTGAACCAGAGAATGCTGTTTTCCAGCACAACTGTATTTCAAGGGCTTTGTTGCTGTTCCCGGTGCTCCGAAGGACCTCCAAAGATACCCGCTACATCTCTCCGTCCTTCACATCAAGCCAGTGTGTGATTCTTGCGTTTGCAAGCTACGGCCTGGATTTGCCTGTTCTCTCGAATTCCTCTGGCACAGCCCTATCCAGTTCTGCCTGCATTTTGAGTGAGGCTGCCATTTTGAAATGTCCTGCACACTCGTGATTCAATCCATCAACTAATCTAGATATTCAGTTTTGGGTTTCTTTCAATCCGCATCAACTCCTTCCTCCTCTTCCTCGTCCTAGTACTTGAGGCATTATGGGAGTTGAAGTCCCTAGAGATCATGGACTTTCTAAATTGATGTTGTTTAGAAGTCTTACTTATAAAAACATCAGACACAGGAGATGTTGTTGGTGTGTTATGTGTGATTGAGGTATGAAGGAAACTGTCCAGAGTAAGTCAAAGGAGGGGTTTCTGGGTCCTAAAATAAGGAGGATTTGTGGGGTGAAAATAAGCCATCAAGAACTTGGGTGTTATAAGATCTTCTTCAGTGAGGGGGGGATACTGCGTCTCTTCCAATGGAGTCATCGTCTCACCTCAGCAGTCGTCTCCTCCCGTTTGATACTCCCTCATATTACCATCGCCAGGGTCAGGATCAAGTAACAGCTGCCGTCCCCTGGCCACATGGGAGAAGGTCATCCCTGCAGAATCAGTGATGACTCCACATGATTCATCACACTACCTGTGCCCCTTCTCTACTAAAACTGTCATCAACTCCACTGAATCTTTCCTGCACTATTCCTCTGTCACGCTGCACACCAATATGTCGTCCATATATTGTATCACTGTGTTGTCAAGGTGTACGTTTCCTGGGTCCATCTGGAGTACCCTGTTAAAGATTGAGGGGGACTCTTAGCACACCTGAGGTAAACAAATATGTTTCCACTTGGTCTCTTGATAGGTAAACAAGGTCATGTCTTAGGACTCTTCATGAAGTGGGATCGAATAAAAGACATTTTTTTAAATCAATGACTGTACAATTTTTAGCTTTGGATGGAATATTGCACACTATTTTGTCTGGGTCCGGAACCAATGGGAACTCTGCTTCAACAATATTTTTCAGGGGGCTTAATTACTGAATAAATCTCCACGACCCCGTTGCCTTTTTTACTGGCTCCACAGCCGTGTTACATGGGGATTCTGATGGCATAGATGTCCCTTGGTGCACTAGAGCAGCGGTGGTGTCATAAATAGCTTCATCTGCTTCTTTCGACATTGGGTATTGTTTCACTCACAGCAAAATAGATCCTGGCTTCAAGTTAATGTTGACTGCCCCTGCTCCAATTGAGAGATCATATAGACTACTGGTCCATATAATGCTTGGTACTTGTGCCAAATCTTCATAGAAGAAAGATAGTGGGCTCTATCAGAACCTTGGCGGTATCCCGGCGGTAAATCCGTGGGGATACCGCCAGCACAAATAGTGTTACCGCAATGCGGGCTGGTGCTATTTGCACTGGATCCCGAGTTGCGGTAAAGCTGTAAGTCCCCAGAGTTCATAGGACTCTATGGGGCATGCTGGGTGCTGTTACTGCAACGCATAGCTCCGCAAATGGGTTAAAAATTGAGATTGTTACCTCCAGCGAAAAGCTGGAGGTAAACCTCCCACTTTCTGCCCAAACTCGGGATTGGGTGGAGGGGTAATGCAATGGTAATAGTGATACTGATGCATTTTTACTGCTGCCCCCAACTCGTGACTACCCCCAATGTCTTATTTACTAATGCCATTCTCTGCGGCACTTCTCTGTTCTCAACCTTCGGCTGATAAGTAAAGCTTATGTTAAACACTACTTCATCATCTAAGTCATTGTCCACAAACAAGTCTTCATCTGTCAATTCATTCAGTCTATGTCCTTCCTTAAGAGCTATCAATGTCCTGCAGTTTATTCCCTCATCGTCAACTCTGTGAAAAATCTCCTTGTCTTCTCTCACTATTACTGCTTCTAGCTCTTGCCCTTCATCATCATCCATGGGTACTTCTGGCCTGACAAAATCTCTGTGGTTAGTGGCGACAGTCTGCCTCTTTTTCTCGAGAGCCATGCTAACAGTATGTGTACTCCATAAAGGAAAACCTCTGGGTCTGATGGCACTCCCCTTTGCTTTCATCCATAGAATGCTGATATGAATTCTTGTGCATGTACATAATGGATCCCTGGAATAGAACATATTATTCCCTGGTCAGTAAATTATATTGTCATGTTCAGCTTGCTCATCAAATCTTTCCCCAAAATGTGAACCGGTGTCTTGCGGGAATACAATAATGGCATGGAAAGAACGTGTTCTCCTATGGTGATGGGTAAGTCGCTGGTGAAAGGAACCATACTTGGCATTCCAGAAAATGTCTTGTGCATTCATGGCAATGCATGACATTGGATATTTTCAGTCTCTAACACAAGATCGAGTCACTCCTGTATTTACAACAAAGGAAAATGTTTTGTCACCTATGGCTACCCCGACTGTCGGTTCCTCTTGTTGGTCTGGTGTAACTGATAGGATGGAAAAACACCAGGGTCACCCCTATTTTATAAGTAGAAAAGAAACCTACTCCCACAGCAGAGTATTATATAGTCAACCAAAGAACACATAGTAGGAAACCATGCCCTCAACTGTCTCAAAAAAGGAACGACTAAATACTTTATATTGGATAATGAATACAGTGGCTCACTGTTTAAGAAGAACAACACACAACATAGATTTGCTTCTATAAAACTCTCAAATAAATATATACAAACAACATAATATCATTGAACAATGTATTATTATTAATACACATTAAAACTACATCGATAAATTCCAACTCAGACCCACAGTCACTGTGCAAAATTGCAGTGTTATATAAATACCATAAAGTGTATAGTGCATGAACGTGCTTTCTTCAAATACAGCAGTATTTTCAATGGACTGTATGTGGGGATAGTATGTTAGTGTCCTATAATTGGAAACCTGGATCCAATAAACCTTAGTGTTTACATGGTCTTCAACTAATCATATGTATGATTAGCGCAATTAAAATTATAAAAGGACACTTAGACCTACAACATAATATTTCTCAACGTTTAGGATACCCCATAACCCACAGGAGATCTAACCTCCCTTCAGGATGACCAACAACAGACGTCACTCATTAAACGTCAATATTCAGGTGTCAACACTGCGTGTTTCGGCCCAAGTTAAGATAGAATATATTCATCCCTGATGTTTTCTCCAAAATTCCAAAGGACTTTCATCAGGATATAAAGCGATTTAAAACTGAATTCAACACATGTACAAATTGGAGTTGAGATTTTCTGTTCCAGAATGATCTCTGTAACAATAAACACACATTGAGAGATTTGTAAAAGCTCTAAAACCCCAAAGGGTTTAAATGTATGTATAGTTTTTCAAGTGGCCACTTAACCCAAACAGGCGGACCTTGGTTGGTGTTCCACTTAGACACAGGGCTTTATCATTTTGAATACCAAACTGGACATGCAGACTTAATCCACATCATCCTTACAATGATGTAGGGCATCTAGACATATTTCTTCTCGTACACTGTATACAAATCAAACAGTGCCGAATTACCAAAAGATTTATTAGAAAGCATATTGTTCAATTTACGAATGCAGAAAAGCTTTTATTCATTTTCTGTGAACACTGTATGACCCTAAATCTACTCATACTTTAAATCCTTCACTTGAAATAGAGATGGGAACATGATGTAAAATAGTTACATCACTAAGCTTCAAGGAGTGAAATGCTCCAAGTTTATTTCTATTATTCAGCTAAATGCAGTACTTTTATTTTGTGATAAAAAATAGATATAGCATAGTTATCGTTTTGTCCCACGTCTATCGTTTTGAGCTGCCATTTTTCCGGACCCTCCTGAATATAAGCAACCAGGTCTTTGGTGTCACGCATCTTACGTCTCATGATTGCGCTCATGTCTGACGAATCAGGATATTGTACACTAAGTGCTCTCCGTACATCAGCCTTACAATTGTTAAAAGGTGTGCTGTCATGAGTAGTGTTCAGAGCCATCGCTCCGGGATAGCCTGCTTGTCACCCACTGTTAATATCATTCCTGTTGCCATCTTTCCTCGTTCATAAATACACTTGCCGTTGGTAGCTTACAGACTAAGTTATTCTTGTCCATTTGTGGCCATGGAATATATTGATGCCTTCCTCCTCCCTTTTCTAACAATGGGATTTGTGTCAATTCTGCCCCGTGTTCGAATTCAGCCGCACCTCTTGTTTTTATAACTGCGTCTTTCATTCTAACCTTTGTCCTGGTAAAGCTCTCAGCCTATTCACATATGGGGTTCTCTTGTGTAAATAGTTTGATCACACTTTTGGACATCTGGGATATTCTACAGGTGCTTGCTTTCTTCCTTCTGGGTCTTCCAAGTCTGACCACGCTGTCTCTTTCCTTGTTCTCGTTCTTGTGGCCCTTTCCTCTTTGTCTTCCTCCTCATATATACATTGTCTCATCACTTTCACTTCCTTCATTTTCCTCCCTGTACTCAAAATCTAGTCTCCTAAGGGGATTCGTTACATATGTTCCGCTCATTACATCTTCAAATACATTTCTTCCTTCGCCGTTGCTATGCTACTTGCCCCATCCCTTCTACACAAATTATCAATCCTCCTTCGCATGGCTTCTCCCTCGTCTTCATCTGGAAGAGTATGCTTTTTAAGTATCCCATCCACTTCCTTGCTAATTCTTTCCGATCCCTTTGACTTTCTTGCAATTCCTACGCCTTGTCCCTCTCTTTATCCTGGATCGTACGTCCCATGATAATCTCATTTATCTACTTTCCTTGATTCTTTCTATTTCTAATTCTCTCTCCCTATCTCTTTGTCCCTCTCTTTTCCTGTCTTTCTCCCTTTCCATGTCTCTTCACCTTTCTTTCTTTTTCCTCTTCTCGTTTTCTCTCTTTCTCTCTGTCTATCTCTCATTCCTTTTCGTTCTCTTCTTAATATCTTCTTTCCCAATCTCTTTCTCTCTTCTCCTGGTCTCTTCGCTCTTGTTCTCTTTTCCTCTTCCTTCTCCTGTCTTTCTTTAACTTCCCTTTCTCTTTCTTATAATCATCCTTACTCTTCCCATCTAATGTAAGCATTATCTGTACTCCCACCCATTATTTGGAGCAATTTTCATCTCTTCCCTATTGCCCCGCCTGCCTCTTCCTCAGCCTCTGTCAGCTTTGCCTGTAACTCACAGCGTTCACTGTATTCATTGCTTGTGGTCACTGAATTTGGTTTATTTATTTTTATTCTGTTTCTAACATTTTTGCTGCTGTAGGCGGGGGGAAAGTGTATCCTGCTTTAATTCTTGCAATGTGTACAGTCCCTGTCTTTCAGGAGACGGATCAGTGTTCTGGGGAGGAAGAGGAGGAGCTGAGGGTGCTATGCCTTCCCCTTCATGCTGTTTAAGCATCCTTTTCCAAAGTTCTAATGGCTAATCGTTTTTCGAACGTTTTCCCTTTATATGTGGCATGCACATATGTTGCCATGTGTTGCAGTACTGATCTCGAAAGAGTGCCTTCCTGCGGCCAAGGCATAAACATCTTGCCCACAGTGCCTTTCACCCACTGGACGTGGTACTTGGCAATTTTGTCCTTGTACCGGGGTAATGATTTACATAAATTAATAAGGGGAGTGTCTTCCATGATTACACATCAGAATGTAGTCTGCCAATACTTACCAAACCTCTATATCGGTTGTACTTACTCCCTCTTCACCCCTCCTGCACAGCCTTCCCGCAACAATATTTCCCTTTATTTCCAAGTCTCTACGTCTATTAAAGGGGTGACAGGACTGCTCGAAAATAACCCCAAACAAATACCCAGCTCTATTTTATGCAGATGACGCAGTGCTTTTGGCCACCACTCCGCAAGATCTGATGAAAGCCTTGGTGATTTTCAATTCGAAATGCAAGGCTTACAAATGAAACTATATACAGAAAAAATCTAAAGTTCTGGTTTTCAGGTCCCGCTATTCAAAATGCACAACTTTGGTGCTCAAGGTGGAGGGAGCGCAGCTTGACCAAGTTAAATGCTTTGATTACCTTGGTGTGAGGTTCCAAGATACGAGTGTCTTGGTAGAGCAGGTGAGGCGCTCAGTTACCACTATGGAGAAATGTAGTGAGTCCATCAAGTCCTTTCATGTTAGACATAGAGGTGAAGCTATTTCCCCTGCTTTGAACCTTTATGGAAAGCAAGCATTACTTCCGGCCCTATAAGGGGCTGAATTATGAAGACACGCCAATGTGAAAGATATAATTTCAAGTGAAAATAAGTTCTTAAAAAGTTTCTGTCACACCTGGGGAGTGTTTGCAGAAGTATTTCGTGATGAGTGAGTTCTCTCCTCAATTGCATACTAATTTTTTGAATGAACATTTAGACTGGTTTGTCAGAAGTGGCTGCATTGTTACGCAGTGACGGTTTCATGAACGTTGAGAGGTGCCTTCCTCTAATGTGTTCAGCGTTTGGCATTCTGGCGTTTGGAAGCCGCAGGCCACAGGACAAGATACAAGACGCGGCTGATACTGTTGGCTGATCTGCCTGTTGGTGCCTTAGTTGGTGCCGAGGGGACTCGGTGCTGAGCCCCTTGTTGTGCCCCCTGTAGTGTCGGTGGTGCCAGTGGACACATTGCACTGTGAATCGTGAGCCTGCATAGTCCATACAATAAGAGCTGAAATAGCAGGGGGGCTGTGAGGAGAGTGAGGGTGAACATTGTGTGGATACATTGTTAAAGAAGAGGGTGGCCTGGGGACAGGCACAGTGGCGCTCCATTAATTAGTGGTAACCAAGTGGAGCTCTCCCGAGGCACTTGAATTTGGTGTAGTAAGCTGCACAGACATTTAAAAATACATTCTGCTAAAAACTCGAACAGGACAGCTGAGTCACTGCAGTCACTGCTGAGTCATAGCAGTCCTTGCAAATACTTGATCTTGAGGTAAGAGCTCTTTGTAATTCCCTGCACGGCCACTTAATATCCCCCTCTGACAGCCTCATACGCTGTGCTACCAGAACAATGCTAAGTGGTTGCTCCACGCACTGTCAAATTTGGAAATGAGAGGAGGCAGCCTCATTAGTGACATTAACTAATATGGAGCCAAAAACACAGTCTGTGTCACAAATAAACTTCCAGCCTACTATGGAAAGCTCAGTGTTAAAGGATTCTCATTCTGCTTAGCCTAACACATCGTCCAACCCCTTGACAGAGGACTCCCAAGGGCGAATGAGTTACGCGGATGACAGGAATGTTATACACTCCATACCGATAACTTGCATGACTCGAAAGACATGTATACTTATGAACAATCGAATATCACAGAACAGATAGGTTGTTTGGGAAGATTTCTGGCAACTGCTCTGATATTCTGACGGACACTGATCCCAAGAAATCAGGGTTATTAGAAGAAATTAAAATCAATGAAGGCTCCATGACCCTGGAGAAAGGAAATACTTTGGAAACGCCACACCAATCTCAACTAGGGATACCCTATTATACTCTTACATTCTGTCCCCTTTCCTCCATACCGTATGGGCGTCCCTTCCAAGGGACGGGAGACAGAACCTTTTCCACCAGAAAAAAACGTCTTTCCCTTTAAATCTAGAGGTGCGCGGAGGCACGGCCCAGGGACATGCGCTGCCCTGACTCCACCCTCCAGCGCCACCCCCCAGTCCCCTTTTCTGCATTGACGGGAACAAGCTGGATTCACCAGCGCTCCTGGGTTTGGCTTCAGCCATGTAATTCCACTCACGGATACTTCTTCTCTTTGTCTTTTTTGTCTTAGCTATCATTCAGGTACTCGGTCCTCAGGTGTCACGCTCCTCCCCGGCACATGTCGACTTCTACGGGATTCAGCAGGTGGCAATCCTGCAATGGGCTCTTCCCAACTTCAGACCCCACGCCCTCTGCCTATGTTGCCTTGGCCCAGAACACGGTTGTCAATCATGTTCGGCGTGTGACTCGCTGTCCTCGAAGGTGCTGAAGAACAGACTAGCCAGGTGGAGGGAACTCTTCCAGAGGTCGCCTCCAAAGGATCTGAAGAACTTTGTGAAGCATCGAACCAGGCCCAAGGTAGGGCCAATATTTTCCAGCGCACCCCGCAAGGGAGACTCCTTCTCGGGGAATCTGCCGCGCGGGAGGGTCTGGCCAGGTCCTTCTACCGACATGCGCACTGATGTCGAGGGATCCTCTGATCCTCCCGGGCGCATTGTTGAGGGATCAGAAGGTTCTTGCACCGGGTCTACACCCAAGGGGCTACGCCCTTTTACCAGCACAATGGCCGAGGGGTTACGCCCTAACACCGGCAATACGTCTCAGGGACTTCACCCTAATACCGGCAATATATCTGAGGGGGCGCCTAAACGCAGCTCTACTGACCCCCGGGTCGAGGGTGTCACACCTACCAGGGCCGAGGAGCAGGGTCGGCCTCTTGATCCACACGCAGGAGTCTTGGACAAGGCCGGGCCCAGCGGGCTGAGCACCATGTCGCAGCCACGTGGCAGGCAGCTCGACAAAAGGGCTGCTGCGCCAGAAAGAGGCACCCGTCCAACACCATTCCACGAATACGGCAAGGAACAAGTGTCAAGGTGGGACTGGCCTCAACCAGGTACGTGGCCTACACTGTACCCTTCATTTGCGCAGGGCAACGTTCCTTTGCGTCCATATGGACAGGGTACGCAGCGGCTCCAGCAGCCCCAGCTACCCTGTTGGTACCCCCTGCCACCTCTTTGGCCAGTAAGAAGGTGCTCTTCGAGAAGTTTCTCGGCCTCATGAGGTCTCCTCAGATGGGGGTTATCATCAAAGACGCCATTAGGGAAGTCATCCCCGCCATGCTACCGGCACCACAGATGCCTCCAAACGGGCCCCCAGGCCCCGGTGCAGCCGCCTCCTCCAGCTCCACAGCCAACTCTGCAACCTCCGCCGGATTGGTGATCACTGCAGAATCACTATACTCCAAGCCTCAGTCGTCCTCAGCCTCCTCCTCTGCGGCGCTGCTAGGCAAGGAGGAGAAGATCTTGGAGGCATATGGCAAGAAGATCTACTCCAACGCCTCCTTGCACCTGCGTCAGGCCAACGCAGATGCCATACTGGCTGATGCCAAGCAACGGTTATGGCGGAAAATTGCAGACTTCCTCCCGGAACTCCCCATCCAATACCAATCACGCTTTAAGACGGGGCTAGTGGAAGCCAAGTTCCTGGCACATGACCTCATGGAATCCACAGTGGCTCATATCAATACCTCAGGCTGTGCCATCTGCATTGCCACAGACATGAGGACATGAGGAGGACAGCCTGGCTCCGGGCAACGAAATTCAACCCTGATGTCCAGGAGCGCATGCTAGATCTACCGTTCGGGGTGCGGGGACCTCTTCCACTCCTCTACAAACGAGGATCTGGACAAGAAGAAGAACAGCTCACAAATGTTGAAGTCTTTATCCATTCTTACAAAGACCACACCCAAATCATACACCCAATCTCAGCAGCGCTCGGAAAAGGATCGTACATATGGAGGGTTCCGTGGCTTCCAGGAACGCAGGCCCAGGCAGCCAGAACCGGCACAAACAACAAAAGGGGTGGGTAAGGATGTTTTCCAGTCCCCTTCCTCAGCCTCAGCCTCCGAGGGAAAGAAGGCATGACACGCCCCTTCGGGTCCACGTGTCTCTGGTGGGGGACAGGCTTGCTCTCCATGCACAATTCTGGCACCAGAATTTCGCGGACCACTGGATCCTCTCTGTAGTATCCTTGGGGTACCGTTTTCCTATCCCAGCCTCTCCTCCCTCCTCCCCTCCACTCCCACAGGTTGGGACAGCAACTCTTTTGGCAGAGATCCGGTCGCTCGTAGTGAGCCAGGCAGTGGAGGAAGTCCCAGCCTCCCAGCAAGGCTTTGGCTTCTACTCCAGGATTTTTGCCATTCAGAAGAAGAACCAGGCGGGCCTGAGAGTTGTGCTGGACCTGTCCACCCTTAACCTCTCCCTACCCCTGCAAAAATTCAAGATGGTTACTCCAGCCTTTATAGCGGAGACATTGGACAAGGGATACTGGATGTGCTCCATGGACCTGGAGAACGCGTAACTACACGTCCCGATTTGGCAGCCCAATCGTTCTTTCCTACAGTTCAGGATCATGGGCTACCATTTCCAATACAAAGTCCTTCCATTTGGCCTCAGCTCGACCCCCAGGGTCTTTACCAGACTCATGAACGCTGTGGTGGCCCTCCTCAGAGCTCAGGGTCTCCACATCTACCCATACCTCGACGACTAGCTCGTCAGGGCTACATCTCCGGAAGCGGTTTGCCACTCTTCCCATGCACTTATGAACACACTGCATGATCTGGGCTTCTAGCTCAACCTCAAGAAGTCACAGCTGCAGCCTGTGCAGACTCTGACATTCCTGGGACTCATTTGGGACACGTGCTCCGAGAGGGTCTTCCCGTCGGAGGACTAAATCACAGCCATCAAGTGGGCCACCTCCTCAGCAGAGAGGCGACTTCAGCATGGTGGTTCCAACATCTCCTGGGTCTACTGGCAGCGGTCCTGTTAGCCATGCCGCACACGAGACTAATGATAAGAAGGATTCAGCTGCACTTTGCGGCCTCATGGAATCAGGAGCGGGGTGCGCAATCCGAGATCATCAACGTTACTCCATCTCTCCACCCGGACTTAACCTGGTCGTCCATGGACTGCAACCTACAGATGGGCAAGCCCTTTCGGCTGCCCTCTCCGTGGGCCACCATCACCACAGACTCCTCTCTCTCGAGGGCTGGTAAGCCACCCTGGACGATCTGTCAGTCCACGGCACCTGGACTCGACAGGAGCAGGGATACTACATCAATTGGTTGGAGCTGAACGCCATCTGGCTAGCGCTCAGAGCATTCCTACCACTTCTCAAGGGCAGGGCTGTCCTCATCCAGACAGACAACTCGACCAGCATGTACTACGTCAACAAGAAGGGAGGCACCAGATACCCTCCTCTGTGCATACTGGCGATCAGCATGTGGGAATGGGCCCTGGAAAACGACACTCACCTCTCGGCAGTCCACCTCCCGGGGGAATCCAACCTGGAGGCGGACAGGCTCAGCAGGCTGGGAGCAGACAATTACGAGTGGCAGCTAAACAACCTCATTATTCAGGAGTTCTTCAACTGGTGGGGTCACTCCCACGTGGCTCTCTTTGCCACCTGGCACAACAAGAAGGTCCCCCAGTTTGCATCCTGGCAAGGTCAGGGCCCCGGCTCTCTGGGCGATGGATTTCACCTCCAGTGGAACGGCATGAAAGCCTACCCTTTCCGCCCACTCCCCTGATCCACAGGGTAATTTTCAAAATCAAGGCGTCTCGCCAACTCCTCCTTATTCTGATAGCTCTACGGTGGCCGGCAAGGCCATGGTTTTCAGAGCTTCTCATCCTCTCAGAGGTGCCCCTGATTCACCTTCCGACGAGCCCAGCTCATCTTCTGGCACAGCAGGGGGGCAGAGTCATCCACTCTGCCCCAGGGAAACTAGCTCTCACAGTGTGGTACCTGGGCAGGTAATGCTTCTGCACCTTAGCCTCTCACAGGCCAATCTGGAGATCATACAGGGCACCAGGAGCAAGGCCACCAGGGCCCACTACAAAAGCAAATGGACTAGATTCTGCCACTGGGCAGACTCCAAGGGAATTCACCCCTTGGCCTACTGTTTGGACGACGTGCTCTCCTTTTCGGCACACCTCGCTCATTCGGGCATACAGGTGCCATACATACCTTGCAGCCAGTGGGGCTTACAGGAACTCGGAGGAAGGCATTTTTTCCTCCTCCAACCCTATTGTCAAGAAACATCTGACTGGTCTTGCTAGGCTCTACCCGCCCATCAAGAGACCGCACCCTGTGTGGGACCTTAACATAGTCTTGTGCGCCCTGGAGCACAAACCATCCGAGCCATTGGCATCCGTGGACACTAGGCTGATCACCATCAAGACGGCCTTACTAGTCGTTTTACCTCGGCTCGCAGAGTCAGCGAGATCCAGGCGCTGGTCGCCTCTGAACCAAATACCGCCTTTCACAAGGGCAAGGTAGTCTTGTGGATGCACCCTGCATTTCTGCCCAAGGTTCCATCTGTATTTCACTTGAACAAAGAAATAGTCCTTCCTATGTTCTTTCCTGATCCCAAGGACGAAGCACAGAGGGTGATGTACTGCCTGGATGTCAGGCGTGCCTTAAAATTCTACTGGACAGGACCAAGGGCTTCCACAAGACAGACGCCCTGTTTGTCACTTTCGGAAGCTCGAGGCCAGGCTATCAGGCCTCTAAGGCCTTCATTTCCCACTGGATGGTCTCTGCCATTAAAGAAGCGTATGAAGGCCAGCACAAGCTGCTCCCGGCCAACATGCATGCCCACGCAGTCAGGGCCAAGGCAACGGCCATCACATTCTAGCGCCATGCCCATTGGCAAGTCATAAGCAGGGCGGCCACTTGGGCCTCTCCCTCGGCTTTCTGCAAGCATTACTGTTTGGATGCCAGCTCTAGATCTGGTGCAGCTTTCGGACAGGCGGTTCTCAGGAACCTATTTGCTTAAGGAGGGTCTGCTCTCCATCATGGGGCTGCAATCAGTTGTAATTGCCCATGGAGGAAAGGGGATAGGACGTAAGAGTAATTATAAGTTGCTCACTGTAGTGACTAACATACTCTTAGTCCATGGTCCCCTTTCCTCCATACGTCCCACCAACCTCCCCCCTAGTAATACTGGTGTCATTAGGCAATGTTAAATCTATTGTCGACGCGTCAGTGGGGACTGAGGTGTGGCGTCGGAGGGCGGAGTCAGGGCAGCGCATGCCCTCTGGGCCGTGCCCCCACGTGCCTCTAAATTTAAAGGGGAAAAAGGTTCTGTCTCCCGTCCCTTGGAAGGGACGCCCATACAGTATGGAGGAAAGGGGACTATGAACTAAAAGAGTATGTTAGTCACTACGGTGAGTAACTTATCATTTCTGAGTTGTTGGATGGCTATAAAGATCACGCCTCCACAAATGGCCTGTTCTTCCCAGTAGGGGGAGTACATTCCTGGGAAGATGTCTTCCCTCGACCGGACTCGCCACAGTCCGCAACGTCCTTAAAAAGTGATTGTCCTGGCTTAGCCAAAGTTCCAGAGACATTTCATCCACTATCTGAACAACCATCCACATTCAATATCCTGGAAGAGCAGCGTTCCACAACTGTGGCGTGTCTCTCTCGTGACATTGTGCACATGAGATCTACTGTTGAATGGCAAAGAAGACTGAGTGGCACATGGTGTAAGAAACCCCAGTCTCTTCTGGGGCTTCTTTCAAATTCAATGGATATAATTCAACAGGTGGATAAGACCAGAATATCAATACTACCTAATATCGACTATCCTGTCTAATTCATCACATTTAAATGGATTCCGAGAGGGTGTGGTAAATGAGGAACAAGTTGATCAAACAAGGAATTCGAACAACTTACAACCTTCTAATTCATCAATATTGGAGACGTCCTCCTTTTTTAAAAAGAAGTCCTGTATCATCTTCCTCAAGGGTATGGAAAGACCCCCCAACTACAACCTCCTACTCTAATGCAAATACAAAATGCAATAATTGCAGGCCTTGCTGTTGCTTTTAATCCATACACCAAGTTGTAGGAAATAATGAATGATACATTAAAGGACTAAACAACCCTGCAAGCTAAATTAATACATCTAGAGTTATTCTCAGAAGTAACACAAAAAAGAATTGATAGAGGGGCGGAACAAACTTTAAATTGGCAAAATTGGCTATATGATCGAGCCCAAGGTAAGAATGCAGATAAATCTATTCTGAAGTCCTCAGTCCTTGAAGCACTGAAATGGACCCGATCTAATCAACAAAGGGATTCCTTATTGAATGATCAACTCTTGAAAGTTCAAACCTTAAACTCAAGAGATGGACAAGAAGTGGTATGTGAGTTAACAAACCTTCCTCTCTTGAAGACAAATGACATAACAGAACAAGGTGGGGCCAACTATTCTGCTTGTCCATATAAGCAGACAAAGGAATGTGAAAAACGCAAATCTGCAAAGTTTAACCAGGCACCCACTGCTTTAGCAGCAAGAGTTAACTAACGCTGTGACTTCAATCCTGATATTCCCAACCTGAATATGGTTGACCTTATAAAGGAACCTTCTCCTCTCCGCCTCTGGAAGTGTTACATAGGAAATCTTTGCCTATTTTTGGATAAGCTGGTAACCTGGAGAGAAGCAGAAACAAGGATAAAAAATCTCAAAATCAGTTGATAACATCTAAAGCTAAACCTAATGGGTCCACAGCATTCCTTCGGGAACTAACAATGCCCCAGCCTAGTATTAAGGCACTGCCACAGATCCAAAATAAGCAAGGGGTTCCATCAATATTAACTAGAACTGCACTGAACCCAATGCCCTCAAAACAAGATGTCCAACTGCAACAGGGAATAGAAGATAATGATCTACTTCAACTACTGTTTCTTTCAACATATTAGGAGGGTTTTCGAAGAGTCCTTCACTGGGAATCCAAGCTAATCTACAACCAGAGAAGGAGAATTCACCTCTACAGAACTTTTTAAGGAGGTCCGAAGATCCCATAGGACGGACAAAGCCCTATTGAATGAACGTATACTTTTCAAACAATGGAAGAAAAGAGGCAGATTCTCGCTCAGGAGCCTCAGTCTGTCAATATCAATACAGAAAATATGGAACAACCGTTCTCTAATTGACGTGTCTGGAGATGGGTGTGTTTTCGTGTGGTGGATTATTTTAGAAGGTTAATTTCTTGGATTAGAATTGGTTGGTGGGAGGTGGTTGGGAAGGTATGGGTTGGATGTGATTTTGATTTTGTGTACTTGGGTGCAGTTTGATTCGTAGTCTGTGAGTGTGTTTTAGGTAGGATAGGTGGGGCAGTGATGGATAATACGTCACAATGCAGGGGTTTCTGATTTTAAGTTTATTGATATGATTTATGGGGAGGAGAAGGGGGGGTTTCCTGTTTTATTTTTGAGGTGGAGATATTGTGGAATTTGTGGATCAATGGTCAAGAAGTTGTTAGTTGATTGGTCTTACACTTTATGGTGATAGGTTCTGTGGCTTTAATTTAATTATTTTGGAGTACACTTGGTTTGTTATGGCTTAAAGTAGGGTAGGGTATTTATTCATAGGTTGTAGAATTTGGCCTAGGATGCCTGGTAGGTATAGTTATGAATAGGTATTAGTGTGTATATATTTTTACTTATTATAAGCCTGATGGTGGTTGGGCTTCTGGTACTGATGGATATTTGTGTTTTGTGTGTCTTTTGTGGTCTTTTATGTGTTTTGGGTGGGGTTTTCTTTCTTTATCACAAATTTTTCTTTTTTCTTTTTGACTTTTTATGTTCTTAGGTTGGAGGATTTCATTTCTCTTCCGCGGATAGATTTAGTGAGACAAGTCTGTGTCAATAGATGGGATGGTAATTATGTGAAATGCAGATAATTCTAGTGGTGAGTTATTGATCCTTTAATCTTTGTTTCATGGAATGTCAGGGGCATTGGCTGTGTGTTTAAAAGAAGGAAGGTTTTGGCACGGATATGGAGGAGTAAAGGTGATATTGTGTTTCTTCAGGAGACTTCTTTGAATGAGAAGATTGGGGATTATTTGACTACTCGCAATTACCCACAGGCGGTATCGAACTATTATGATACTAAGTCTAGGGGGGGTTAGTAGAGGGGGTTAGTATTTTATTTAGGAGGGGATTGTCTGTCAAGATTGAGAAAACAGTACAGGATCAAGAAGGTCGTATTCTTCTGATTGATATTTTACATAATGGGAAGAAACTTACTGTGGGGACAGTATATGCTCCATGTGCCCCGGATATGGGTTTTTTCAGGAAATTGGATGATCTTTTGGGGGAGATGGAGGGAGAGGCGATTATTTTAGGTGGAGATTTTAACTTAGTGATAGATAGTGATGTGGACAGAAAGTCTGATTGTAGATATAATAATGGGAAATTAAGAGCAGATTTGAAACAGTTTGCTTTTAAGTATAATCTGGTTGATATTTGGAGGGTTCATCATCTAAGAGATGGCGAATATTTGTTTTATTCGCCGGTCCATAATTCATACTCTCGGATTGATATTTTTTTCATTAGTGATAGAATGGTTGGTCAGACGTTTAGTTCAAGTATTGGGGAGAGGTGTATTTCTGAGTATGTTAAATATCTTGGTGTGTATATCATTGGTGATTTGAGGAGAATTATGCAATATAATATTCATAAACTAGTAGTAATTATATATCAATAAGACAATGGGAAAGACTTCATTTATCATTATGGGCAAAGATAAATGCGATACAGATGATTTTATTACCAATAGTGTTATATATAATCCAGTTGATTCCGTTATTGATTTCCAAAAAACAGATTATGCAAATTGAAAAGATTTTTCAATGTTTCTTGTGGGGTTGGGTAAGAAGCTGCAGATCCCTAGGTTATGCTGATGCAAAGTGTGGATGAAGGAGGTTTTGGATATCCTGACTTATATAAGCACTGTAAGGCGTTCCTGCTCAAGAAGGGTACTTATTATTATACGGATGATGACTTTGCAGGTGCTATATGGCTATGCATGGAGAGAGGGGTTTGCAATCTGTATCGTTTAAATAGCCTTTATACCATGGGCAATATATCGGTTAATAGATTAAAGTTGAAGTCTATAGTGGCAACCAGGCAAACCTTGCAGGGGTGGTTTGGAGAGAATAGCCAGTCGTATGGTTTTAGTGAAGATGCTTCTCTTTGCCACAACAAGGTTTTACAATTAAACGATAGATGTTTGATTTGGCAAAATTGGGTTCGGAAGGGGGTTTTAACAATAGGTGATAATATTGGATGGTGATGATCTTTTGGCATTTGGGGACATACAGAGGAAATATGGGTTGCATGAAAGAGAAAGACAAAAATATGAAGACCTGAGCTCCCTGATCTATCTTAGGAAAAGGATGATTGGCAATTCATTGGGAATCAAACCTGCACTGTGTCAATTGCTTACAGGACAGGAATATTCTGTGCCTACATATTTGACCTTTATGCAATTGGAAGATAAACATGTTGCGGCGTGGGATAAATTGAGAATGGTGTGGTCGGATGATCTAAATATGTATTTTACGGACAGGCAATGGAAGGATATTCTTAGGGTAAGTGCCAATGTGGGTACGGATTTGAACTTGCGTCTGATTAGACAGAAGGTGGTGTGTAAGGTGTACTGGACACCAGTTAAAATATATAAACTGGGGTTACAAACTGATAATCTATGTTTGGGATGTGGAAATGATGTTGGTACCCTTATGCATCTTCTATGGGATTGCTCTAGAGTTCAGACTTTCTGGACTGATGTGATTGTTAGAATTGATTTAATTTTGGATGTAGCTTTACAGAGATCGGGTGGGAACATTATTTTATTTCGACTTTGAGGTAGGTGTAGGCATTCTTTGAAATATAGTGGTTGGATAAATAAGGCTTTATTGGTGGCCATAAGACTGATCCTTCGAGTTTGGAAAACTAGGAAGAAGCCTACAGTTGAAGATTGGTTACTTGATTTGCGCACCTTATCGAATTTTGAAAAGTTCTCATTTAGAGTGAAAGACAAGGAAAAGCTGTACAATCTGTTTTGCGATCCATTCAATGCCTTGCATGATTGACTATATAGGCTGTGCATTAGTATGAAGAGTAGAAATGGTGTAGTGGGCAAAGGAAGAGGAAAGGAAAAGAGATAGGGAAGGGGAAAAGAAGAGGGGAAAGATTTTTTTTTTCTTTTTCTTCTCACTATTATACTTTTTGGGGGATTTGGTTTGGTGTCTGTGTGTTGTTGGTGTTTGTGTGTATGTTCTATGTTAAATGTTTTTATTGACTGTTGTATTTTGCTCTTTTATTGTTTACAAAAATGAAAATGTTCTTAGTATGTCGGAGGGATCATTTGATTATGCTGTTTGTTTATTGATATGTTCTTTAATTGTATAATTTTGGTTTGTGTTCTCTGGTTCACTATTCCTTTCTGTATTTGATTCTTCTGTGATTCAATTTAATTACATACTAATAAAGAGATTTTTTTTAAAAAAAATACAGAAAATAGGGAGGTGAGAAGAAAAGTTCAACCCTTGGCCCCCAAGAAAGGTTTAAAATGGCACTCTGTCGTGGGGTCAATTCAAAATACAAAACCTAATTACACTACTTGCGTGATAATTGAACGAATACTCCCTTCCAGAGACGGCCTTATTTTAAAACGAAAGAATATTTTAAAGCTTCTGCATTGCGCACCAAAATTGCTCAATATTGTTTCAGAGGACATAAAGATCGTCCAATTTATAAATGAAGCGAGAATGAATTGTGTAATCCTTCACTTATTTGCACCATTGATAAAAAAAATCCCTCTTCGATTCAAACAATAAGGGATCGAAATAAACAACAAAGCATGCAAAAAGTGAGCAAAGGCTAAGGGAAGCATTGAATCCACTACTGATTGAAAGTGACCAAGGGCCTACCTGTCTGAGAAACTTGGAAGTGGCCTCCGCTAAGGATTGTCATTTACCATCATTTAACTTCACAGTTCTACAAACGGATGATATCATGATTGATAATAGTAGCAAAGATAATAACCAAGCCTCAAGGAGCCCTAAGCAGTACTTGTCTTGGCTAGCAGGATCTTTGGCATATGCTCACAGAAAGTAACCATCAAATACCAAGCACCATGTCTTTCAAATTGGATCTTGTAATACAAGGGGGTTTATGCACCTCTTTAATGGAACATTTCTGCCACTGAAAAAATATACCATTCTTTGTCTCCAAGAGACCTGGATTAATACTGATCCAATATGGGATGGGTATGAGGTCTGCAGTAATCATGCCATCAAGGGAAAACTCGGAAGGCCCTTTGCAGGCTTATTAACCCCGGTCAAAATGGGACAATGACTTAAAGTGCTCAGATCAGAAAACCCAAATTCATTTACACAGATTACTATTCTAGTAAATGTTCCTCTTCCAATTATCTTAATAATGATAAATGTTTATTGGAACTCTGTCAAGACTGGAGATTAACTATTCATAAACTCAGTCCCTTATCTGGTTGATGATATTTACATTGAAAAAAAAGATCAGCGAATGAGTATATGTGGGGACCTTAATATCAAATGATAAGGAAGGTATAGCTCTATTCCATGCTGCTTTGGTAAAAAAAAGCTAGTTATTGGGTGACTGAGCTCAGGACCGAGGTATTGACTTGCTAAATGGCCAGGTCAAGGGGGATACCCTACCTGTCGCTACCTGGAAAAGAGGGGAAAAGAAAGCAGGCTTAGACTACTTCTTTACGTCAGAAAATGTTCTTAAATTACACCCTTGCCTGTCGATAATAGCCATGGAAAACAGTGATCATCATCTGCTGAGTTTACCCCGGCAAGAGAATGCTGATCATCCAGAAAACAAAATGGTACAAAAAGTAGAAATAAATCAAGCAGGATCCCACTTCGGAATTGCCCCTAGTTCGGTACTTAAGCTGATGAACCATCTAAGACAAAACAAACATAATGAAAATAAGACCACAGAATATTGTGAGTTACTAATGAGATTCCAGTCGCAACGAAATGGAGCCTTTGGAAAAGTGGCCAAAAGATTGCATTACGATGATGAAGAACTGAGTGACATGGAGAAAATATATTGAGCGGATCTAAGAAAACGTAGTCACCTACCGCTAAAAGAAAAAACTTCCCCTCATGAAAAAAGGGGGCAACAATATAAAAACTGGCTCATCTCAACTAGGACTAAGAGACACCAATCTGATGCCAAAAACAATGGCCAAGAGAAACACGAGAGATCTGTGGGGAGAGCAGAATAATAACTTGACATGTCGATTTGCAAGTATGGTATCAGAAGATAAATGGGTGGCCTATTTTGCTTCACTATTTTCACAAGGCGAGCGACCCCCAAATAGGCCATGCTCACAGGATGCTATGAAGTGGGGGATTGATTTTGACAGAGACGACATTGTAACATTGATCAAAAAGTTAAATGTCTCCCAAGAAGCGGGCCTAGATGGCCTTAATAACAACATATTGAGACAAAACCCAGAAGATTGGGCTTAGATGTATTGGGGTTACATCTAGATTGGGCTTAGATGTATTGGGGTTACATCTTATGTTATCGCGTCATGCTGGCTAGAGAAATTCCATCCTCATGGAAAAAAACCCTTATTGTACCGATCTTCAAGAGAGGCGATCGAAGTGATCCAAGTAACTATCAGCCTATCGCCCTTCTTGACTGCCTGGGGAAAATATTTGCTTCAATTTTGTTGCACCATCGCAATCATTGGGCTAAAGCAACAGGCCATATTGATGATAGACAAGCTGGCTTTATTAAAGGAGTTGGTACCAACTTAAATCTCCTTTTATTAAACACACTGAAAGCAAGGGCGATAAAGAATAAAACAGAAATATACCTTGCAATCATAGACTTGGAAAAGGCCTTTGATAGCGTATCCCGAGAACGTCTTTGGGCAAAATTAACAGCTTGGGGTTGCCCAAGAGATCTCTTGGAAGCTGTCAAGGCACTATATAAGATTGTCAATGGAAGGTACTTTGGCAGAAGAGATTGAAACTACTAGAGGCCTCAAACATGGTTGCCCATTGAACTCTGCATTTTATTTCTCGATCTGTCAGATCTCTCGGCTAACCAAATGAGAATTAAAGCATTTCCCCCCAAAAATCTATGGGGACCACCTTCCGTGGATAATGTACACAGGTGATTTGGTCCTGATTGACCAGACTCCAATTGGTCTACAACACAGATTAAACCAACTATTATTATATCTGGAGGAAAGTGGTATCAAGATTAATGCAAAGAAAACAAAGATAGTGATCCTACCCAATACTGCAAGGAAATAAAGACGTAAGTATAAATGGTATGTGGATAAGGAAAGACTAGTATGTGTGACTACGATGACTGTCTGGAAGTTTGTCTCGATAAACCCCAGTGAAATTGGTAAACACTGGATGGAGGTGGTAAAACCTAAGTGTAAATGATTGACCACGCAGGCACACATTTTCCATAAAAAATATAGGAAACAACTATCACCTTTTATAAGCAAAAGTTGATTCCCATACTCACATATGGTGCAGAAGCAGTTACCCCATTGGCTCGCAAATTCTGGGAGAGAATGGAAGGGTTTTATTGGAAAAGGATCTTAATGCATACCTATCTCGTTCATCAGATTTGAATTGGGACTGCAATCCATACAGTCAATAATTAAGTGGAAATCATTGTCACTTTTCCAGAAAACCATAGAGCCAGACAACATTGCACCATGGAAGATGCTAAAGAATAGAGACTCAAATAACAAAGACTTTGTTTTGGATAAATGGAAACAAGATTGTATAGATGTTTTAAATAATCTAGACATGACAAGTGACATATTAAAAGAGAATCCAGGAAAAGTAAAAACTCAGATTAAGAGATTGGACTGGATAGGGACTCGAGCTCGAAGTATAACGTGCAAAACAGTGCTCAACTTACAACTGGACAATGGAGCTGCTAACCAAGCCCTGGGATATCTATAAACATTTCCTAGTCCAAAATACTATGATTTATTTATGCGACTGCATATAAATGTTCTTCCAACTAAAGAGATATTGAATTACAGAGGACTATGTGATGCGATGGGGCCAATATGCAGACACTGTAAACGGGATGGAACAGTTGCAACAACAAGACGTATAATGATAGAATGTCCAGAACTGACGGTTATGAGAGCGAAGTTTCTGTTTAACTTCGGGATCCAATATAAAATGCCAACAACAGATGGGTGGTGGAATTTAATTTTAATAGGGGAGAACACATCAATGATGTTTGTGGCTGTTAGGCAGAATCCGGTGCAGTTCCCTTAGGGAACACTGCAAAAAAAATTAAGACCACAGGAGTAAGCAGTAAACCCAATTGGTAGCAGTCTGCACCACCCAGATTTACCTGGTAGCTGTAGCTGAGCAGTCAGACTTCTCTCAAGAAGAGTAGGGCAGTATGCAGAGAATACACAATAGGGCCAAAACACAGTAGAGCAAACAAACACTGACCAGAGCTTTGTATAAAAAGTATATAATTATTTATTTAAAACACACTTTATGGTATATACTAGCACTCTCAATCAAAAGCAAGTTAAAACACAGTCAGGTAAAGTATACACACCTCCCTTAATAGTTATCAGACAAGTCAGGGTTAAAACACTACTATTTGTTTGAACAGAGGTGAGCGCTTAACCAAGATGGCACTCTGATAATGTAGTTAAAGGATGAGAAAAAGGCAGAGCAGAAGTTCCAGTCCCAAAGGCCCTGCTTTTATGCAGAAAAACCCCCATTTATCAGCCTAGCTGTCAATCACACATGCTAAGTGGTGAGCCAGGCGGTTCACCACTGGGCCAATCAGAGTAGAGTGCTACTTGGGTTGCTAAGGCAACGCAGTCCAGGGTGCCAATTCCCCCCTCCACCCTTCCTGTGGAACCCAGACAGAGTGGCACCATTTGGAGGGCTTCTGTGGAGAAGCCCGCCAAAATAGTGGAACAAAGGGCTCGACCTTGGTCAGAGTTACAGAGACGGACACAACCGCCATTTTAGAATTGAGTTCTGGCAAAAAGACCCAACCGGTGATTTAATATTAAGTAAATAAACCGGCGTTATCTTTAACATTGCACCAAAAAGTGGTGCGTTTAAAATCAATGGGAAAATCCCATAGAGAATATTCCGGTTGAATATTTCACGTGGTAACCACTGCCACCAGCCAGAAACTCGACGAGGGGGGGGCGGGACAGTGCCCCCTCGAAAACAGACCCAGGTGCAATCGAATTACCCCTTGCCAGTACTTCCACAATATGATGGTTTGTACTGGTTCTGTTCAGAATTTTTGGACTAATAAAGCCAATGGTGACTTTGCATGCCCTGGGATACAGTAGTCAGTCCCAGGGTATGGAGTCTATGTTTGGGGGTCACTGTGACACCCCTGTGGTACTGCACTGAGGGTGCTGTGTACCACACATACAGTAAAACAGATGAAACCCTGTGGCGTAAAAAGAAACCCCATACCCCATAAGCACATAACAAGTCAAAGACATACCTCAAATCATGCCTAAGAGTAGGAGTAAAAGAGTCTCACTCTTAGCAGGAGAAAAAAACAAACCCCAAAAATCCAGCAAAGCTGCTGGGGGACTCACTAGGTTTGGGAAATTAGCCTTATAAGAGAATTCTCCCTAACAGTGGCTCTAACATTTTTGGAAACTGCATTAATGTAATAACCTAATAGATAATTCGATCATTGGTATTTTCTGTGTGTAACTTTTTGGATGGATTTGAGCTGTTTTGTATAACTTTGTATAACATTTTATGAAAGGTTTGTAATAAACCAATCCATAATAATAAAAAAAAAAATTCAAAAAAGTTCTTAAAAAATCTGATGTTATTGCCCAAGAGTGCTCCCTATGCCTTGGTTCTTATTGAACTCAATGTTGTTCCTGTGGGTGTCTAGCTTAAGCTCAGACCAGTTTTATTTTGGCTAGGGCTGTGGAACCAAGAGGCGTTGGAAAACTTGCGGTCAGCATTGAGTCACCTTATGGCATTAGATGGTGGGAGATCCATAGCTTGTGTTCGCCGAATAAAAAATATACTTTGTGAAGTGGGTGAAGTCAATCTCTGGACTAGCCCTGAGTGCCAGCCTGTGGGCATAAAGAAAAGAATCAAAGAGGCTCTGGCTAACCACGCCCGAGATCAATTGTTGCACGAGGCTATTAAACTCAAAATGGCCCCGGTTTATCTTTAGTTTACCCCCTTTGGCACCAAACCATATTTGGATTATATTTGGCGGTCATTTACAAGGTCTCTATATACACGCCTAAGAATAGGTACTAGGGTGGGACCCTCCTTTACGCCTAAGAATAGGTAATAGGGTGGGACCCCCCTTGTTATCTGCATATTTCAAGTAACTTCAAGTTTGGGTCTCACCCTAAGTTACTAGGGGAATCCAGAAGTGGACCCCTTGCTCACTATTCTTAGAGAGGCACAGCTACACCCTACTGTTGAGGTTCAACCAGACCGAAACACGTGTCTGGGGTTGCTGTTGGTACTCTTGTTCAGAGGAGAATTGCCTAGCATTTCGGTGCTGGACTGCCCCAGAGCAGGACATAGACTGATATGTTTGGGATATTTCTTCTCTGTGAAAGATAGTGAGCTAAAGACTCTGGGTAAGGCTCCTGTAACCAGGACTTATGTCTGGCAGAGAGTCTCCCAGGACCCCCCTTGTTATCCTCATCATGGGTATCCATTTGTGTCATTCAGCCTATCGAATGAACTGAAACCCAAAAATAATCAATTCTCAAAAAGGATTTATGAACATGAGAATAGAAGGTGTAAGCCCGTTCCTCCCCTTTCAGAGTTTTCAATGCCACTGAAAAGATGGGACATGAAGTTTTACTGCTAAAGCTCCTATCTCTTACCGGGTGCCATGCGATGTTCAAATCCCACATTAAAATTATTTCACCCTGGGCAAATTGCTGCAAATTGTTTAAAACAGACTTAAAAAATCCCTCCTGCCCTGTCTTAGAAGCGTATAAGCAACCCAGAGTTAGGGTCTGAGAACCAAGCTGTATTAGTAGAAAAAGGAAGCGTCCCTCTTTATCAGCTTGTATTTTTCGTATAGGGACTAACGTATCTGCCCTGAATTCGAGCAACACACCCGCTGATTTGCTGTTTGCATTAGCCTGCCTAAGTGTCGGGAAATGGTTTATCCTCAGCTTGTGGCAGTATTGAAGCTTAATGTGCATTTCTTGTAATGCAAAAAGATCGGGCCGATAAATATCTAATACCCATTCCAACTTCCTCCTCTTAACGGGGGAGTTAAGCCCCCTGATATTAAAGTTTAAGCATCTGAATTTAACTTTATGGTATTAGCCATCTGGGAAACATTCTTACTGCAATTGGACCAAATAGGCATCAAATTGACATTCCATGTACCAAACTTCCCCCCTAAACTTTACCCCCACCCTAAACTCATGCCGTCCCACAACCCCACTCACCAAACCCCTCTCCAACAAATCCCACTTAACTTTCCCCTTCCTCAAGTGTGGGCCATGCTTGTTATCCCTCCTTGGAATCGTCGTCCTGAGAGATGGGCCACACTATAACCCAGGGGTGTACTGCAGGGTATACTATAACCCTCTAAATAGGTATTTTGTGAGTCCCAAGATGGTCATCGGTCATCTGCTGTGCCCCATCTTCATACATAGCTCTAGAATTCTAAAACAATATACCTCATTTCACCATAACGTAAACACCCACGCTACTTGTTCTCTGATTATATCATCATGTTGGTGGGGGTTGTCTCTCTGTGGTAGTAGGGTCCTTTTGAGCCTTGGAACGATGTCGCTCTACAGTTGACTACTCCCAATGTCTCAACCCACGAGGTGCATGTAATCTGGTCACCGCAGATTGATCCGGCTGCTCTTGCTGATCGAGGTGAAGAATACGGGCCCCCTCGTCCTTGTTGGGGATACAGTGTTGCTTCCCCTCCCAGTTAAAAATCAAATCAAAAGGAAAGGTCTATCTACAGGGGATTTTCTGTGCCTGCAAGTATTGCAGTACTTCTCGCATGTCCCTCCTTTTTTGTAGCGTTAATGGCAAGATATCCTGGTAAAATGTAATTTTGTTACCATTAAGCGTGATTTGTGTCGCCTATCAAGCTTCCCGTAGAATCTGTTCCTTCTGAGGATAATTGGCCAATGCCATCAAGGTGTCCGTGGGACGAGTTGACGAGTCCTGGCACTTCGGTCCAACCCTGTGGATTCTATCAGTGGGGATCGTTACCTCTGCTTCGCCATTCAGTAGGTCCTTGAAGACTCCTGTAACCTCCTCTTTTAAGAGTGAGTTGCTCACAGACTCCAATATATTTCATATGCGAGTGTTAGATCTTCTCGATCTGTTTTTGAGATCCTCGCACAACTCTACATTATGTGTTACTCACGCCAAGTGCTCAAGAAGCTCCTCTGATTGCATAGATTCACGAGCCAGATCCTGCATCGCCTTCTCTTTGCTGTCTGTACTTTCTTCTAGTGCTGTAATTTCTTAATTAATATTTACCAGGGCAGATTTAAATTCTGTTGTGAAATTATCAAATTGCTGCTGTAAGGAGCAGGAGAGTTTATCCTGAAACACCTGAAAACAGCGTTCCATATCCTCTTTTGAAGCCGCCATCCTGCTTTCTAAAGGCTCGGTCGGTTCCTTAACGGGATCGCTCAATTGTTGCACATGTTCCAGCGCGCTCCCCGACCTAAGCCAGCAAGTTGTAATATGGTTCTCTTTCAGGGTATGTGGAAGCTTAGAGAGGCGGTCCTTCCTTTTGTCCTTAGGCCCTGGCATTGACTGTATGCACGACCCGCTTAATAGTAAATCTTCTTTTGAAAGGCACACTGGTCTTCAAGCTTTCTTAAACCTTGTAGATATTACTCCCAGAACGGTACATTTCCCACTCGCCCCTTCGTAATCCACGATATCTGCTGTCAGCCAAAGTCTACTTCCAGACACTCATAATAGCAGCATGAAAGTCACATCTCCCTCGCAGCGCCCTTGCCTACAGATTAGGAGTCTCTACCTAAATTCACTTGCGCTAAAGCTCCCGCCGTCATATATGACAGGAATTATTACAAGGAGGTTCCACTTGACTTGCCTTACCATTCACACACTGAATGTCCACGCTCTTCCCTATGCCTTTTCTCTCCTCCCAGCAAACGGCAAGTTAGATGCAAATCAGCTAAATCAGTGACCCTTCCCAAAGGAGCAGAGTGATTCTTGCTTTATCCGTGGTGTGAAGTATGTCCGGAGTTGCATGCAGTGTATATCAGGAGTGCACCCAGTCACTTAAAAAAGAGAGGTGAATGTGGGTAAAACTTCCAGTTGTATTCTTTGTATCAGCCGCTCAGGAGACAGGCCCATTGACTACCAACGGAAACCTTGGGGAAAGGCAAAGTATATCACAGACAAGAGAACTTCTCTGGAGCCCTTGCCCCTTGCCCCCAGGGCTCACTCCACACAGTTCAGTCCTACAGATCCAACTATATACAGCCGGTGCAGGTAAGTGTTCATGTGAATTCCATATGCTTAAGCAGTTTGCAGCCAGCAATAAACACCAATCACCCGCGTAGCACTGCAGAGTCTCGGCGGACCGCGGACAAAACCAGGAAAGCGTCCTTTTAAATATACAGATTGTGTAACAGAACAAAGTCCAGGCAACCACTTACAGCCCCTAATAAGCACCTGCTACTTTCCTTCAGTCCCGCTGCAGCAGAGATTGTATTCTCTCGCCTGAGGGATGAAGGAGCCTCTAATTTCGTGATGATCTTATCAAGAGCATGAAAGAGTAGGGTGTCCCTGCTAGAGTAGCTGGGTCGGGCATAGCACGGGAGGCATTGGAACACATCAGCTTGTCGGAGCCTTCGTATCCGATGTTTTAAGGGACTCTCCTCATTGCCCACCTTGTCTCAATAATCCGATGCACGTTACTGGTGAAGATTGCAGAGGTAATGCATTTTCACATTCAAAAAGCTTCCGATGGGGCACAGAGCACTCCCTAACGTGCCTGCTTTATTTGGTGGCCATTTTAGATCCTGCTGAATAAAAGTTTGTTGACTGACTGACTGACTGGCTTCAATGTCTTCCCCCCAATACCACACTTTTCTACATAACAACTGCTACCCGGGCAAGTACCACATGCGCCGCCCACGCTATGGACCACACCCTTTGGCCCAAACTACAACTTTGTGTACTCCACAGTATACAACAATATACAGCGAAAATTCACTTTTCACAAAAGGAAATCATATTACACTCTACAGCTGGCGCCAGCGATCACTACATGGCCGGCTTCCCATCACCTTGTCAGGTAACCTTCTCTTTTTATCATACTCCGGAAGGGGGATTATGACGCACTCTTCTATGATGCTGTGCAGGGAAATCGCTTCCCCATTTATACCTCATACGAGGTTTAGTGTGTCGTCCTCTGAGACCTTGTCACAGGTAATCTACTATAATCAATCCTTTATCATCTCACGATTCCCCAATATATAAATACTTCCCTCCCCGAATTTTGCCAAGCCGATCCAATGCTATATATTGACATCCATGGATCAGCCGAGGCCTTTGGTATCAAACTTCCCCCAATCAGCCAGCCGCCTTCTGCTCAATGGGGTGCCTCACGGGGATCGGACAGGAATTTCTCCAAGGTGGCTCCTGTCAACCTCTCTCAGTTCACGCATGATATCGGTCTACACAGGTCACCTCGTAGTCTTCAGGCTACAGGGAACTTGAACAATCCGAGTGAGTGCTCTGTCCAAAACCTCTGATTTACTATTATATGTAAAGGTGGTCTGGGAAACCTGTAGCTTAAGCAGATCTGAAAGGCCTGGCCATCCTGCGCTCAATAATGGATATAGTCAAAGTAAAAGACAAAACCTGCTTTTATTAACAATTCACATAAAGCAGGGACAGCATACAAGCAATAGTATCTCGAAACTCTTAAAAATATTCAAGCAAAGCAACGGTTTAAGAATGAGAAATATGTCACCCCTGACATCACATTACAATCTTGGTATCAAAAACCTACGGGATAGAGGGATTGCTTAAGGGAATTAATTATATATAGAAGGTTACCAATGCTAGGAGACTGCAGAAGGACTTTTGAGGTGGGATTCAACCCTTAACATTTGTGCAACCTACCTATACTACCACAGACATAATTGTAAGAAATACAACCGTTATTTGCCCTGATTGAAAAAGCCATAGCGTTTGCTGAAACACGTGTCTCACAAAGGGCTACCAAGACATATTAAATAAACATTGAGACTCACTGTGAACAACTACAATCAGTTTTTTTGTATCTTTTACTGTGGCGCAGCTAAATAAGTGAAGGAGTTTTCCTTTTTTCATCTATCATAACGGAACAAGGGGTAGTCTCCGTACCTTCACAAGCATGCAACACCTCTATAGGGGAAGGGAACTTTAAGTTGATATCCCAAGACCCCCATGTTTAGAAGCAAGCTCTAGAATATATAAGGGTTAATCTTCTCTTTGGTTATAACTGAAGGCTCCACCTGAGACCAATTCTAAATTGATAATAGTGAATACATGTCATCTCTACAATAAGCTATTGGTTGGCACGATACGTACTGGGCAGCCAAGCATTGGGGGTTTTGATTGGTTGGCATCATAATAAGCAATCTTGGGCAATTAACAGGTCATCAACACATCAGCCAACAGGAGTAGTGGATGGGAGGCCCAGGAACTGCTTCCCTTTCAAGTAAAAAAGATAATATATGCCAGATTCCTTGGCCACAAGCCAAAGTGAAATCTTTGTAGTCGCTCTTGTACTGCGCCACATGTCTTAGAATATGTGGGAATTTAGTGCAGGTGCCTATCTGTGTGTGGGCTAATGAACAGCCAATGTTCTTGAATTATGGGTCACATGCGAGAGGACCATGTTCTGAATTATTTCACCCTGCATTTACCAAGATTTTAGCTAATATGAGTGCAAGTGTTTATTGCTTTTCTGGCCATTAGAAACCTAGTCAATCCATTCCTTATGCAGGTTTGAGCTTGCAATTATTCTGCACATGGCCTTCAAAGGCTGGTTGTTGTTTAATTGTTCTTTAATTAATCTTAGAGAAGTCTGTCTTGTGCCATGGGAATTATTATCTCATGTTCTCTCTTGAGCCGTCCAAATCCTCCCTAATTTTTCAGTAACCTTGGCTGCTACCGACTGTGCCCTGCACGGATCTGTGTCTCAGTACATTCAGCAGTTCCAGCTTCTATGAAGCCTTAAGGCCTTCTATTCATTCCAATGCGAGTTGCAGCTTCCATTTTTTAAAAGATGACTTTTCATTATTATTGCGTTTCTATGTTAGTGAGCTATATGCATACATCGTTTGTGTTGCATTCCAGCTTATACATTGCTTATGTTATGTTCTTCATGTCTTTATGGTTGCAAACTATATTCTTCGTGTATAAATGCATATTTAACCAGGTGTCTGTGTTTCTTCATGTTGAGTGCATATTTGCTTTGTGTCTATTGCATGTGCGTGTGTCAGTTAAGCTATGCTTATTCTTGCTGTCTTTGATTACATCAGGTCCATTTCCTCCTGTATCTGTCTGGGATAAGGATGGTATGTTCTTCTTAGTGAGTAGCGTTTCTCACCATTGTGATATTGGGATGGGGGAGGGTCCAATTCTATGAATGACGTATTCATCTGCCTGTCAACAGCATGTTGCTGGTACACCCTTGTGGTGGAAACTGCCTAATGAAGTCACTAGTTAATATGCATTGTTATGGGTGTCTAGTTTTGGTTGTGTGACACAATTCCTGAACCAGTCCTGACTGAAACTATAATGAATGCAGTGTGGTACACCGAATGTCTGTGGTGGCCCCAAATCCACATTCTGTGTTGTGGGTGTCTGGTTTCGCATCAATGGCCTGAATGCCTGTGAGCCTGATTGGGTGCTGCCTGCATGAATGCCCTTGTGTGCTATTGGCTGAGTGAATGGAGAGCATTTTGTCAAGGCGCCTCACACTCACCTCCTTGTCGGAAGCTAAAACAAGAAGCTGAAGTCATCGCAAGGTTGCATCCTGGAATCCAGCTGGAGGAAGAAGTCTGCGGCTGCATCTCTTCATCTAATCCGAAAGCTTCTTTGCTGATTCAAGGACTGAACCAGAGAGGATCTGGATAGGCAACCGCTTTCCATATCCACGAAGGAACATCATGCAAATGCTGATCACACCTGTTCTGGAAGCCAGTCCTACGCGCCTGCCATCCAGAGAAGGGATCTTCGTGGGTCCAGAAGAGGAGTGCCTGGACATCTTGAAGCCAAGAAGTCCATCTCTGTCACCCAGGGTCCGGAGGAGTTTTAGGACTGCTGGAAGCCAAGTTGCTGAGTATTGCCCTAAAGAGGGATTACGGTGGCATAGTGCTGCCTGACACCGGGAGCTGCCAAAGTTCCAACCATCTGAAGACATTTTCAAGGGGAACTTCTTCCACAACATCCATCTACTTTTACGTGCCAGAGAAGATCCAGGATTGCTGCCTGCAGAAGCGAGTCCTCTGGTACACCACGAAATCCCGGAACTCAGACCTACGTCTGCCACTGCACCCTTTGCCACCGGAATTCATCCAGGGACACCAATGGTCTTATCTTCTTTAGGCAAGCCCTGTCGAGGTCCACAGCAGGTTTGACCTTGGTGGGAACTCCACAGCCGACGTAGCAACCCAACATCGGAGACCACCACAAAGGACCTGCATTGGTGCCTTTCCGACACTGCTTGGTTCCCTTCTTTTTCTCCACGCCAACCCCCCAGCGACTCCTTCTTCCAACGAGGGGTCCATCCTCGAGGGGTATTGTTGAGTAAAGCCAAGAAATTCTATCACTTTGCCTTCAAAGGCACCAAAGGTAGTGTGACAAGGAAGAGCATCTTCCATCCTCGGAATTCATCCAGAGTTCACAGATTCGTCTTGGATCTTGTTCTCCGGTGGCCTCCAAGGTACTTTGGGGTAGTGGATCTGCGAAAGCGAAACAGACTATTAATTAACATATTTGGACTAGGTTGTAATATACACCATAAAGTACATCTTAACTTATCCTTACAGGTTGCCTAGGTAGGCAATTCTCTCACAAAATTGCATTTTTACACTAAAGAAAGCATTCTGCCTATCCTCCAAATATTAACTGCCTTTTTACAGTAATGTGTTATGAAGTAACCCTTGCCTAGTAATTTAAATGCTTTTTAATAACTGTCAACAGTTGATGCATTACAACTGAATTTAAAGGTAACCGTGGTACCATATAGAACGGTATATATTAAGTTAAGTTACATGGTTAGATTTCTAGTACAAAGTGAATCTTATTTATTTGTGTATATCTACCTGACTTTTATCCTTTAATAAAAGGACTGTGTTATCACCTAACCTAGTGTGTGGACATTCCATTGTGGGGAGCTTGGGGATTCACTGTATCAAAGAACCAGCTCGCATCACCTCCCTTGAGTCTCAACCTCGGTTGTTCGTCTATAGCTACCATTAGAGAACCTTGGTTGGGGTGCTCTGTGCCTCTACTCAAACTAAAGTCTTTACAATCTTTGAACACCAAATTCATACTAATAACCCCACAGTGGCCAGCCCGCTTCTGGTACTCGGTGCTGGCGGGTTTCGTGGGGAAGGTTGACCTGTTAGAACAACACAGGGCAAATTTCTTGATCCCTGCCCTTTATTGCTCAATTTAGCAGCCTTGTGCCTGAGGACCTGACATTCTGGCTTTTCTTTGTAAAACATGAGAATTATCCAGGCTACTAGGAAGCAATCAACCCATTCTCAGTATGAAGCTAAGTGGGTCAGATTTTGCCACTGGACTTTAAGTAAAAATATCAACTCACAGGTGAGTACTTTGGATGCTGTGTTATCATTTATCTTTCACCTTGCTTCCTCAAGGGTATTGGTCATTCTTGCAGTACCTACTTGTTGGTCATGGCTGTCTACCGAAATGTATGGGATTCTTCCTTCTCTGCTGCAAATCCTGTCATGCAGAAACACCCAGTTTTGGCTTGATTGGAATGTCAACTGCTAGTAGCCCTTCCTTCTGCTACAAGAGTAAGTGAGATATAGGCTTTTCAGCATCTGAGCTTATACCTTTTTTCACAAATAAAAGATTTTTCTTCATACACATCCAACCTCTTTGTTCAAAGTAGTATCCTCTTTTCATATCAATGAAGAAGTGGTGCTTCCAACTTTTTCTCAGGGCCCTCAGTCTTCAGCAGACACCGTACTGCACTATCTTGATGTTCACAGGGCTCTCATATTTTATGTACACAGAAAAAGCAGTTCCGAAAATCAGACACCCTCTTTGTTTCCCTTGGCAGGCAAAATCCTAGAACACAAGCATACAAGGCTGGTATTGCAAGATGGCTTCTATCTGCTATCAATCACTGTTACACCTTACAAAAACAGACGCCCCCTTAGGGAATTCATGCTTATGTGGTGAGGGCTATGGCTGCAGTCTTTGCTTTCCAGCTACATGTTTCTTGGGATTTTATCTGCAAGGCTGCAATGTGAGCCATGCTGTCAGCTTTCTGCAAGCATTATTGTGGTGATACCAGCTCAAGGTTCTCATGCTGCAAAATCTCCCATCTATATTAAGGAAAGGGGAAGGGACGTAGCAGTACGAAATGGTTACTTAGTGCAGTGACAACTGTACGTCTAGTCCCTAGTCCTCTTTCCTCCATATGCCCCTCCCTCCGTCCCCAGGAAAAGTGGTTAACTTAGCTGTTAGCTGCCAGTGAGCAGGAAATGCTCAGGCGGGTGAGGCATGTGGGATGGCATTCCCTTGCAGGCTCTAAATTCAAGGGAAAGTCTTTTTTCTTTGCGGTGCAGAAGACGCTTTGGTCCCCTCTACATGGGATGGACTCCCATCACTACATTGAGTACCTATTTCCTTTTAGGTGGGCACTTGACATCCAGGCTTGAATGGTAGAGAGACAGTTTTTCAATTGGTGATTATCGTTGCAGCCATTAAAGTACAAGTATAGTTCTGTGTCATCAGCATACTCGTGGATTTAGATCTTTAATTTGGCCAAGATTGCCCCCAGTGGCCCCACGTAGAGGTTGAAGAATGGGTAGAGAATGGAGCCTTTTTGGATTCTGCTATTCACTGCCCATTGTTGAGATCTTCATGTGCCCATCTAGATGTGCTGGTTTCTGTTGGTGAGTTAGGAGTCAACCATGGAAAGGCTGTGGTATCAAATCCCATGCGCGATACTGGCGTATTGCGTAGTGCTTTATTTTCGACCATGTAGAATGCGACAGAGAGATCGAGCATGAACTGGAAGCATGGGACGATGACCTGGACCATGGTGTTCTCGGGGCTGCACATTGGTCAGAAGAATAACTGGTATTCTTGAAGTAGGCTGTGTTAAGAAATTTATTTTATGTAGTCGGAGCATGACAATCTTCTGTAGTCATCAGGACCTAGGACTTCCACGATGTGAGAGGAGGTGGGGGTAAAACATGACCCTGCTATGAACAGTGCAAACAGGTTGTTTGCGGGAATTATATCAGCAATGTTTGCGAGGGGAGTACAGTGGAGCAAGGATTGATGAGCATGAGGTTGCATGTGTGCTTGGTGGAGTGGGCTGGGTAATTGTTATTGGAATATTGATGAGGTTGTATGTGTGCCTGCTGAGTGTTTGCGTGCAAGATTTATGGTGGGCATAGGCTAGGGTGTATAGGGTGGGAAGCACATGCTGGCAAGGTTCTCTGGTGTTGTGCATGGGTTCTGGTCCCGAGTCCAGTGTTAGGCAGAATCCTCTGCATTATCATTAGGGAACACTACAGGTGATTAAGTCTATAAGTGGCAGTACAATTTCACCTTTGGTACAAGCCTGTACTACACAGTTATAATTGTAGCAGTAGCGGAGCAGCCAGATTTATCTCAAGAGCAAATGAGCAGTAATAGGAATTACACAAAGGACTACAATTACTGTGACTCAAGCAAACACTGACTCAAGGTTTCTGGTTAAAAAATATAAGTACATTTATTTTTTAAACCATCTGTTCACAAAACACTTCACTTCTATTAAACAAAACCACACTCTTAATATACTACACACAACCAGTTCCCTTGGTTTAGGACAATTCAAGGTAAGTACCATAGGATTTGACAGAACGGTGTTGTGAAACAAAAGACGTTACTGGGGGTTAAGAAACGCTCACTTTTTGACAGTAATGACAGTTCAGTTTTACGAATGAAAAGCGTACCCGCGGGAAGAAATGAAACCGAAGTCAAACACACTTAGCACTTTGAATAAATAATCCAAGGCAAAGGGGATAAAAATCATAGGCAATACTTTTGTCAAGGCACTAGAATCAGAGGACGTGTTCAAAAATACAGATAAAGTCAATAGGCCTGTGCCAGTGTCACACGATTAGAACAGTTTGAGATTAACGATGCCAGGAGTACTTGGATATTGTGAAAGGGAGGCAAAAGTTATAAGAGGGAAGGAAGAAAGGACAAGCCTTCAGTAAGAAAAAGGGTTCACCCTGATTCCTTAAGGTCGGAAGTAGAGTACGACCAATTGTGCACAGTACCTTATTCGAATGAAGAAAGCTGGTGCCATGGCAGTTGTTCCTGGTAGTTCCTGCAGACTCACGGTTCCTGAAGCTTCAGTCGTGGGGACAACAAGGAGGACGTCTGGAGCGATCTGCACTACACAGGGATGAGGCCAGCAGCAGAAAAAAGCAACGGTGAATAAAAGGTGCGCTCCTTTAAAACAGGAGAGGGCTCTTCTGATGGCTATCCGGACCACTACAGCTTCGTGCAGCGATTTAGACCCAGGAGAGGATTCTCTGGCTGTAGAAAGGTGAGCTGGTTGATCCCACCAGGCTCATGGGAAGAAGGCTCCGGACTGGATCTTCTCTGTCGTTGAAGGGTAGATAGCTCAGGACTGCAGCAGGGCTTCACCGGGATCGTGGGTTGCAGCAGCCGTCTTCTTCTCCGTTTCTCTTCGGTTCTTGTAGTTCCAGTGGAGGCTCTGACTTCCAGCCCAAGACTTCTGCCTTTTATGCGAAAATCCCCCATTCATACAGCATGGCTATCAATCACACAGCAGGGGGGTTGTCCATCCCGGACAACCACTTCAGCCATTGGATACAAAGTGCGACGTGGGTCTCCCAGGAGGCCCTATGCAGGGGTTTACTAAACCCCTCCATCACATTCAGCCCACCTGGGCACCCAGACGCCAAAGGAGGGCTTCTTCGTAGAAGCCCACCAAAGGTCAGCGAACAAAGAAGGCAAACCTGGTTTGCCGTGCAAAGTAAAACACAAGAAGGATATTAACACAAAGAAATAGCGACTAAACCCGACCAGAGCCAAAAGAAAGAGTATTTAGTCAAGCAGGTTTATGTGCGAGGCTAATATAATAGCCTAAAACAGTGCCACGTTTATATAGTATAATCGCGGTAGAAAAGATAGGGTAGATACCACTGCCACCAGCCAGGTCTTGGTGTTAAGGGAGCAAAACAAGGCTCCAGGAGGTACAGACAAAAAGGGGTTAGAGTTATCCCTTTCCAATACTCCATGTAAGATGTGGTGTACTGGGTCTGTAGGTGAAATGACTACATAAAGTAAATGGCAACTGTACCTGTTTCTCGGGGACAGTAGTCAGCCCCAGAAAAAATTGAGTCAGTGGGAAGTCTCAAAGACAACCCTGTGTCACTGCATTGAAGGTGCTATGTAACACACACAAAAAGTTGGGCTAATGGAGTGGTGAGGCTCCAGAGCTCAAGATCACACACAAAGTAGAAAGGCACATAGTAAAACACATGTAAGAGTGGGAAAAAGGTTCACACTCTGACCAGGTGGAAAAAAAATAAACCCCAGAAATCCAGCAAAGCTGCTGAGGGACTCACTATGTGAGGGAAATTAGCCATAAATGAGAATTCTCCCTAACCTCCAGGACCAAACAGGTGGTGTATTCTGTGGCGAGTCAGATGTAAGAGACAGACAAGAATACATGGTTCGAACTTAGAACATTTATTAAAGGAAAGAATGCCCAACCTATCCCTGCAACTAAGGCAATGGTTTTGCCTAAGCTACAAAAAAATACTAAACTGTTATTGGTATCCTCATCAGGATGTCTTACATGAACTCAGTTCTCTGTCCAAATGCACCCTTGTATCTAACCCTGCCACTAATAACAAAGGAAACTCAACTTTGACTAGGAAAATATGACTTCCCACATTTCTTGGCTTGTGGTGGCTGGTTCCTGACCACCACACGTTTGTGTCTTTAGTTCTCACTTGCCTTTCAGGCCTTGGCATGCAGGTACAGTTCAAAATGAGTCTACTTGTTCTTTCTGTCTTTCTGGAATAGGGTACTCCAGACACCTACACAAATGTCCTTGTCAATTGGAAGTTTGTTCCTAAAATGGAGTAACTGGTCCTGTAATTTAGCTACTTGTTTTGTGCAATAGACTCTGGACTTATATTTAGAATCAGTCTCTTGTTCACCCCTCAAAGGAGTTTCAGTTTCTCCTGAGGTATTGTATCTTTTAGGCTGGCATGGGCTTTCTGTCTCTTTAGCCTGTCTCAGCTTGGCACTGCTCTCACACCTACGTGGGGTATCTGGTTTCTCAGCCCCGTGTGTGCTATCTGGCCTCTCAGACTGTCTACGTTTCTTGTTGCTTTCACCTCCTTGTGGGGTATTTTGTTTCTTGACCAAATGGGCTATCTGGCCTCTCAGGGTGACTGACTTATGTATTGGTCTCACCCCCACAAGGGGTATTTTGTTGCTCAACCCTTTGTGGGATTGTGGCCTCGCAGGCCGTCTGGACCTTGTATTGCTCTAGCCCCCTTGTGGGGTTTTTTGGTTCCTCACCATCCTCCTCCCGCTCTTATCTATATGCGGCGTACCTGCTTCTATGCAGCAGTGATCAACAGGGTAAGCAGTGTCTGCGGTTGCTGCGGGACAGCAGTGCCAACCTCTTTGTGCTGGGGTCCTCAGCTGCAGTTCTTCTTGCCTGCGACCAACAGGACTTCAACGTTAGGGCTTTTGAACGCCAGTATGCTGCGCCTGTGGCGGCGCAATTTCTTGCTAGCTCGGCGGTCAAGAGTTTGGTGGTCTCTCTGCCTTCTTGGGCACGACAACATCACAAATTCTCTGGATTTCCTCCACCCACAACGCTGACTGTATGACCCTGCTTCCAGGATCGGACCTCTCCTCTACGCTCCAGTGCAGGCTTCCGCTTTGTGCCCTCAGGCTAACTTTCTCCCTCACTGCATGGACCGCGAAACTCTTGTCTCTCCCTGGGACAGGAGAGGAGACACCATTGGTTCTGCTCTTCAAGCATAGAATTTAACAGCGTGGGGTCAGGAACCAAGCCATGCATTTTTAAAGGGCCCTGCACATTATTATACTTTTCAATTCCCATATAACCACCAAACATGTGGGTCTCTGCTTTCAAGGGAGGTGTAGTAAAATCTTTACCTTGGGATTTCTTTTCCGTAAGTAGAGGGGGGTCTAATTGAAGTCCTTGTTACGCTCACCTGGACCCCACAGGGGTGTCGATCGGACCCGGACAGCTGCGGTCTCCTTCAATGTGATGCGTAGTGCAGAGATGACTGTCTGGACTGGCCCGCCTAGTCTTGTCTGCTGGACCCGAAGAAGTATTTTCCTGCAAGTGGAGACATGGATTAACCACCTGTGGGTTTTAGTGATGGCCTCCCAACTGTTCTCGCTCTCCCCCACTAATCACCTCCGATATCCCCTTAGTAACCTCACCTTATGTTCGTAAAAGTAGAGCTCTCCATCCTGCATGTCTTGCAGGGATGCGTAGATACCAGTTACTTCACTGGTTTGAAGGCGTTGGGAGAGTTCCGATAAGTATTGACTCTGAAGTCCCTGGCGGGATTGGTAAGTATCAAGTTCAAAGAGTTCAATGTGCCCGATGTTCACTCTTGTCCCCTTCCTTCCTTAAGTTGCAACTGAGTTCATGAGAAGAAGGTCTCGTAGCTGCTGCTGGCGTTCAGGTAAGAGTCTGTGTTACCCAGCGCTGTCCCGTAACTATTGCATGCGTTAACGTGTTGTTTTTCTCCCTCTTTACAGATGCGGCATATGAAAATGTGGAGAGTTATGGAATAATACCGCCAGTGGTAAGTCTATGGTGGTAAGAGGTTGTATTTGTTGATTCCCTTGGCTCATCTTGTTTTTTCTTGTGTCCCCTAGGTGCCAGATTACGGCGAAGAAATGATGGAGTCAGTGCCGGATCGAAAGATGCTGTGAGAACTGGGGAGTATGGCGCCGTGCTGGAGCTGGCGAAGCGATGCGTGCAGGACTGATGTACTTTCCAGGTCCGGAGATGAAATGGTTCCGGAATTAGGTGAGGAATTTGAAATAAGTTTGTTTTCTAACCTTGTCCTTTTCTTCTTCTTTATTCTAGGAGCTCCGTATTCGAGGTGGGCATGGCAGAAGACTGGATGCTGGCTGCAGGCACACAGGCGTGGCAGAAGACTGGATACTGGCTGCAGGCACGGTGAGCGTCACGCTGCTGGATGCAGAATAACGTGAAGCATGTGCTGCTGTTCGGGTGTGGTTTAAAGAGCCTCCAAAGTAGTTCCAGGTAAGAAGTTCCCTAGAGCCACGCCCAAGTAAAAAATAGTCCCTGTAACAAAATAGTCGCATCCAGGCCTCATGTAGGCTTGGACTCTTTTGCAGCATGGTCTGCATCAGGTAAGTAAAGTCTATGAGCCTGGCGCCTATGGCACCAGGACTGATTCTTATGATGAGCCTGGCGCCTAAGGTGCCAGGACTGAACCCAGACAGCCCCTAGCCGGGGCTGCTGAGGTTTAAACAAATGTCTGGATGCTTGCTCCCGGAGCTGAGGGCCTTGGTCCTGATGCCCGGGGGTAGGCATCATGACAGTCCTTGTAATTGTCAGCCCTTTACTCAGGATGCCTGTGCGAGGGATGCCCTAGTGAGGAGGGCTTTAAAGGTGGGGTGGGGCCACACAAGGGTTGGGGGTTGAACGCAGCCACAGGAACAGTGAAAAAAGAGGGAGAAAGGCAGCAAAGAACTGAGACAAAAACAAAGCAAACAAGCACAAAGCACAACGTTTTAAAGGCAGGTAGGGGTGAACAGCCACTGGTAGGCAGGGATATGAGGCACAAAGCTGTGACAGGAGCATGTGGCAAAAAATGTAGATAAGCACAAAACCCACAGTTTCAAAGGGAGAGAGGGGGAAGAGCTATAAGGAGGGAGGGAAGTGCTGAGAGGCAGAAATCAGTTACACAAGCAGGCAAAACAAAAGCAGGGGAAGGCTTCAAAAAAACAAAGTCAAAATATAGAGTTACAAGCAGAAAACATGAAAGGCAGTGGGGAGGAGGAGCCACACAGGAAGGGAGTGGAGCCTGGAAGCAGTCACAGGACCACCAAAAAGCCTGAAATAACAGAGACAAAATTCAGCCAAACACTGGGTTTTAAAGGATGGGGTGAGGAGGAGTCATACCTAGGAAAGGATTGAAGGCAGGAAGGAATCACACCAGTAGTGGAAAAAGAGGGGTTCGGGCTGCAAAACCTACTGAGACAAAAAGCTGGAATTAGCACAAAGCACAGGATCCTTAACGCATGGAGGAGAAGGAGCCACAAAGAGTGAGGGGAGGCAGGGCACAATCACAGGAACAGAGACAAAACAGCAACAAAGCTGGAGACAAAGGCCCAGATTCTCCAAATGTGGGCAAATTTTAAAGGAGAATTTTAAAGGAGAGTTGATAATTCACTTGTTTTGTTTGCGCTCATTGCTGAAATGCTCTGGTCACCTTATTCTCCAAGGTGACCTTAGCATTCAGTAGCGGCTTGACAATAGCGCAATGATGTGGTGTCCATTCCTCTTGTACGCTCCCGACACTAATGTATGATAGGGCCCCAGGACCCACATGGTTGCTGAGAGGGCATTTCACTCTCTAAAAGGGCCTGTCTTTGAGAAATGCTTGAGAAAAAAAATAATTGTTTCCACCCCTTTTTGTGCCTATAGCAAAATGTTCAGCGAGATGACCCTCACTTTTGAGCATTTAAAAGCGCATCATGTTTATGAATTCATGATGCGCTTTTAAATACAGAGAAATGCCCCCTCATTTGCGCAAACGTACAAAGTGGGAAAAAGGGATTCTGAATGAGCACATCTAAGATGCGCCCATTCAGATGTCCTTTGTGAATTGGGCTGCTCCTTTTTTTGACACTGGTGGGGAGTTGCACTAGCTCATCTCAACACTTTCTTCAAAAAAGGTTTTGAGAATCTGGCCCAAAATGCATATGAAGAAGAACAAAACCCAATGTTTTAAAGGGAAGTCTAGGGAGGGGCCATTCAGACACAGGAAGGGGAGACAGGAATTTGTCAAGGGAGCAATGAAATAAGGCAGCAAAGAATTTAAACAAGCACAGGACAAACGGTTTTCCCGAGCCACAAAGAGGAATGGAAGAGAGGCAGGAAGCAGTCACAGTAGCCTGAGAAAAAGGAAGCAAACGAAAGAGACAAAATGCAGTCAGACAAGCAAAAAACACAAGAGTTTTAAAGGCAATGATGGGGTGGAGCATCACAGAAGGAGTGCGAGGAGACAGGAAGCAGTCTTGGGAGCAGGATAAAAAAGCAGGAGCAAAGGCAGCAAAAACAGAACAAATGCAGACAAAAGAGCACATCCCACAGGGTTTTAAAGGCAGGTAGGGAAAGGAGCCACACAAAGGGAGAAGCAAGGGAGACAGGAAGGAGTCAAAAGAGCCAGGAAGTCAGAGGAGCAGGGCAAAAAGAAAAATAGCTGCATCAAGGTTTGAGTGGGTCTTTTGACGATTCTCAGGATATCGTCACATTTCCCCATAGGGGAGCCCTTCCCTGTGAGGCTAGGGAGGTGAGCCCACTACGCAATATTCCCCCTAGTGGTGGTGGCCAGCTCAACCTCACAGAAAGAGACTCCCCTCTTGGGGACAAGGACTCCCGTTCCGTGAAGGAACTCCCTGCCTCACCTTCCGATGAAACCCCTCAGACCATCATTGCCACAGAAGAAACAACCTTAGCAGACCAGTGTGTGCTATAGTGATACCACTTCTAATATTAAAGCCCAATACAAATCCATTGAGAAGAAGACTGGAGGAATAATGCTGATTGCTCCTCTTTGACAAATAAGGAATTCTGTGAAGAGTGCAAACTATGGAGTAAGAAAGAATACTCCATAGAAAGAGAAGAAAGACAACGATCCTCCGCTGGAGACGACCCAGCTAAATTGCATGAAAAACAAAGATGGGCTTGCATTAGGGAGTTGTGTTCGCCAAGACAATGAAGCCCAGGTTCCTCAAACCTGGGAGAGAGACTTGTGTGTTTGAAACGCATTGCCAAGTGGTGGAGTGACCTCAAGGAGGTGGACCGCGTGATCCGACAACAACGCCGAGACCATCCAGGAACAAACTCTGGAGATCCTCAGAGACAGAAGCAGAGAAGGAAGGGAAAACGCTGGAAGCCTTCCTCAAGACAGCATGATCCCAACCCCACAGGAAGGGCCGGTGACACCAGCTCAATAAGCTAGAGGTAACAGGAACGGTTTGAGACCTGGGAGGGGCCATGGGCACACGCTAAACAGCAGAGAGTATTACGAGCACTGAAAGACTCATCATACACGTCCCAGTTACTGTAACAGTAGTAAAGAGCACATTGAATACCGAGAGACTCATCATACTCGTCCCAGTACCTGTGAAAGCCGCAGAACATATACTGAATCCTGAGGGACTCATCACATACCAGTGATTACAAAAGCACACAAGATAGGGAACAAATCCGAAAGACTGATAATCCTTGTCTCAGTAGTTGAAAGACCAAGACATTAGTAAAGAGAAACATAAGAACCTAAATGGTGGTTCCCAAAAAGGGAAGTACTTACAAGACAACAAAGTGGTAAAAGAATGTAGGGACACTGGTCTCTAGGGAGTGAGAGGCTGTGAAACAAGTGCAAGAGAGAGAGAGATATTGAGATAAAGGAAATCCAGTGGAACAAAGTTAAGAGCCCTGAATAAGGTATCCAACAACAGTAAATAAGTAAGGACAGGGGATACCTGAGAGAAGGTGGAAGAGTCCCCTTGAGGAATTAAAAGAACTCAATAACTATGTTACAAGGAACTATTTCAAGATAGACTATTAAGGCTGAGAAAGCCTGTTCAGGAGAAGGGGAGTCACTCTCCTGGAACTACCTGTTTGTTTTGTTAGTTGATCATTAGTAGTAGGGTTAGAGTAGGGTAGTTATTGGATGGAGGATGGACTATTTTGATTTGGACAACCTCACAGACGATGAGCACCCTAGTTAGATTCTGTTAGGTAGGGAAAGCCCCTGTTTGGTAGAGAAAGGCAGGCCTTTTGTTTATTATTTGAATAAAATGTCAGGTAACAATGCCTCCTCTTTGTCTGCCTCCTTCTTCTGACTGACCACAGTCTGCATAGAAAAGTTAATCTGCACCCATCAACTACAAAGGGAGAATGAACAGTCCCATGTCCCTCAGCTTAGATATCAGATAGTGCTGCCACCACACTGTTATTCTGTTAAATATTGAGTGTGTGCTCGACTACTGAGCACTGACATTGCTGGTAGAGTAAAAAAAGTAGCCTGAGCGCCTTTTCTTAAAACAATCCTAATTCTCTCCTTTATGGTATTATTTTATTGTACTGCTCTTTTCTATGTGAGCAACTCAGGTTCATCTATTCTTTTTATGAAAATAGTATGTCAGCAGATCTAAAGGCAGAAGAGAAAGTAACGGTCTAACCTACCCTTAGAGACAATCACAGCAGGCTCTTCAGCTTTAAACACAATCTCCTACTTTATTAGTCCATCTCTAAGGCGTAGTCCAATAGCAATAGAGTTGGTCAGCCGTTAGGCCATTCCACCAGCACATGACAAAATAGTGCAAAGAGAAATCAGTGAACGCCACAAAAACGTTCCTTTACCTTCATCTGTTGACTTTTACAGCAGAACTGTACATGTCTGTGTGTGTGGACATGCTGTAGATGTCATACAGTTACAGAAGGAACGCATGTGGAGAGGATCCTCTGCCATGCTACCATATCAGTACCTGTCAAACTCTACAGCAGATGTGGTGGCAGTTGAAAGGGCTCCCCTCCATAGACATGTAGACTTCTATTGTAACTAAAAGACAGTTGAAGCCGTAGCTGTGGGAGAAGGTTGGAAACATAAAAATCCTCTGCCCCTGTCTCTCACATACTACTGACAGACACCTTAGATGCTGTGTCTTTTTCTGTCATTGGTTTGACAGATGTAAAGATAGGGGCTGAGAATCTGGTGGATTATGATGTTGAAATATTTATGCATTAGGTTTATACCAATAAATATAGTCTGCTGCCTCTCCTTTCTTTGAGAACAGAATAAGTTCCCTGTTAGGGAACTCCCGTCCCTCGCACACTGTTGTCTTTTGTACAGAACTAAAACATTAATCAATGACTGTTATTACACTTTATGTTCTAACTACGTTATGTAAAAATTCTTATTCAAGTAATATATTGTTGAAAAATCTATCAAAGAATTACAAGGAATACCGAAAATTATACATTTTCAAAACCTTGTCTTTATAGCCCCAGACAGTGTGCAGGGGACGGGAGTTCCCTAACCGGGAACTTACTCTGTAATCACATTTTCTTCAACCCATATGCCAGGGTTGCTATTTTTCTCCCCTGCACCTTGACCTCAGATAATAATCACATAAATACAACATTTAAACAAAACAAAAAAGTCTAGATACACCTAGGTGTGCATGGTGCTAACTTATTGTTTGCCTCTCTTTTCTTTAAAATGTGTGTGACAAGGCCAGTATCTTGGCTTTGTCAAAAAGGGTTAAGAGTATGGGCCCCATTACAAGTCTGCCGGTCTGGAATTAAGGGTGCCGATAGCAACATACTGGCACCAATTCCGGACTGGCAGACTACAACTGCGCCTGCCCAGGCCTCTGCTGGTTAGAAACGACGGTGCCGGTGCTTCTGTCTCCCCACTCTCTATGGGAATGGGGACCTAGGATTTCCACCACCTGAGATCCTGGGCCACCGGAACTTGTAATGTCCCCGGTAGCACCGGGATCTCAGGCTACGGAAACGGTGTTACAGGATTTGGCGGCAACCCGCCGGTGGCACCACTGGGTTACCGCCAAATTCTTAATGAGGTCCACTGTCTAGTCATGGATTGGGTGGACTAGGAAAAAGACCAGAGCCAGTCTGTACGGTCCACCTTTATCTCCTGCCTCGAGAAGATGCTTGCTAGTATGTTTGTAACTTTTTCAGAGACCCAATATCAAAGCAAGGAATAAATAGAAAGCATCTAAGTGAGAGCTCTAGAGCAGCAGCACAGAACCTGCAACCCAACCACTAACCAGCAGGTCTCCAGTCTTCCGTGAAGTCCTTCTAGAGGAGAGAAACTATAACCAGAAAAGTGATGGGTGGAAGGTTTTGGATTAATATGAATTATTGGTAATGCTCTGGGCAACCTTCCACGTCACTGTTTTTTAGCCGTCTGTGCCATTGCAAAATGGGTCCAGCAAGCAACCCCAGACATGTTTCAGCCTACTGGAGGAGAGCACACTGCAGAGAGAAAGGAGTGAAACCGCAGTACCAACACCTACACGCAGCGGCTTTAACAGCCACACAGTGAGGCTGAGTGCTGGCAGCAGGCAGACCAAACCGCCACTGACTAGTTTAGACCACCAGGGACTTGTAAGGAAACCAAAACCCCTCACCAATTCAGAACTTTCCATAATGGCATTCAGAATGTGGCCTCTTAACATGAACAGACACTGGACTTCCTAGGGGCTTAGCCCACTATTTCCATCTTTACATGACATCTCACTGCCCTGTGTGAGGAGGACAGGGCCAAATTCGCCATGGAAAGAGGCCCAATCCCAAGAGTGAATAGAAGATATAAGAAAGCAACAGGAAACAGGAAGGGAGGATTGTTAAGGTAAGGCCAGAAGATGAGGAGGTGGACGACCAAGAGACCAGCACAAGGAAGCAAGGCGCAGCGGGGTGTGGAAGTGATGGCTGAGGAGGGTGCGCCAATAGGTAGTGGGCCTCATTACGACTCAGGCGGTAAGGGGTTTACGGCGGCGTAAACAGCGCCGACCCTTACCGCCTGATTCCGAGGTCCCTTAGCGCCATGGAGTATTTAACACCTGCTTTTAGCAGGTGTTAAAATCCATGGCGCTAAGGGACCTTGATGTTAATTACGCCACCGTAATTTACGGTTGCGTAATTAACGCCTTCCCCACTCCCATTATGCCCTATGGGGCAAAAATGGGAATGGGGAAGGGTAAATGGGGATTGGGGACTTACCGCCCCGCCAACCTCGGAATGGGGCGGTAAGTCCGCCAACCACCATGGCGTAAACGTAGTTTACGCCATGGTGGTAAAGGTACGACCCAGGCGGTAACTTACCGCCTGGGTCGTAATGAGGCCAAGTGTATTAAAGTGGTACTGCAATATGAATATACTTTTCAGTGTGGGAAGTGTAGTTAGGAAAGTTAGTCTAAAGAGCGATTGTGTATGGTACTGGGTGAAAAAAGGGTGTCTGAGTAATAGTTGGAGGGAGTAGTAGTGTGGAGGCAGAAGTAGTAGTGTTGAGGAGGAAGTAGAAGTGTTGAGGAGGAAGTAGAAATGTGAATTATGGAGTGTTAATGTAAATTAGGGCAAAGTAATATAGAGGAGGGAGGTGTACCATCAGATGGTGGATGCAAGTCCCTCAAGGGGTCAGACACATCAGCGCGATAGAATATTGGAGGTAAGATTGGGAAGAAGTGGGTAGAGTAGAGGAAGTGGAGTAAATGAAAGAGCAGGAGAGAGACATGTGATAGTGGGGATGGCAGAAGGAAGACTGAATCCATCAGGGTGTTTGTAAGGCACAATTTCACAAATCCCAGTACAATACTACCAACTGGATAGAGTATGGAAAGTTATGAAATACCTCAGGCCTTCTACCTTTAGGTCCTCACCAATAGCCAAAGAAGTGTTACACAGTAATTGTGAAGCTTTTGTATCTACTAACCTGCAGTCAGAGATGCCTGGGTTCGGTAGGATGTGCAATTCTAGATCGGGGGAGGGAGGGACTTTCCTAGGACCGACAAAGACGTCAATAAAAACTCCTTGAAGCACCTCTGAGATTTTTTGTGTGGTTCTTGTGCCATCTGTAACACTCGTAATATCAAACACATGCCTTAAATTCCGACCAGCTGAAAAGGGGAGAATCCCATGAGTGATTGGAGTATCGTTCACACAGTGAAAAGAGCCCATCGGATTAAACCGTCACAATTTATTCCATCCATCAGCAGCCAGTCTTCTTAGAATGCGCTTCAGAGTTTGTTTAAGCCTCTTCACTAGCCCACCAGTCTGACGGTGATACCTCAACATTCTCAATGTCTTAATCGCCATTAGATATTTAATTTCAGTCCAGGTTGAAGTGGGCTAACTACATCTCTGTCACCTGTAGGACGTACCTGGTCTTTTAAACGCGTATCTGTTTAGAGGATATGCCTCCAGGTGCACTATACTGAATGACAAGCAGCCCGAGAGCGTTAGCCAAGGAAAAACCATCTAGGGATGAAAATGTCAACAGCTTTAGGATTCCCACTAGACATGTAGCAGGCCAGGTCTTCTCAAAGCAGAAGCAAATCAGGGAAGAGCTAAGAAGGCAGACACAATGATTAAGAGGAAGGATGAACAAGAGGTAGGGAGCAGAAGGAACTGGACTGCAATACAAACACAAGGAGGGACCATCCATTTGTATGATTGAAGAGTTCTCTCACCTCCTAAACCCACCTCCATCTCCTCCACTGTTTCTGAAAATGATCTTGCTCTCTACTTTGCATCTACAATTTTTACCATTCACAATACACTCACTAATTGCCTTCTATCACCACCTCCTGCTCACTGTTCTCCACCACTCCTACCCTTCTATCACCTCCTCCTGCTCCTATGTCTTCCTTTGCCCCCACCAACCCTGATGAGATTATTTCCCTACTCCTCAAGGCTAACCCTTCCTGTGCCCCCACTGACCCACTGTCCCCACACATTGTGAAACACATAGCTCCCAGTGTTGCTCCACATCTTGCTTCCCTCTTCAAATTCTCTCTTCGCAATGCCACTGTTCCCTCATATTAAACAGCTGCTGTCATCCCCCTCCTTAGGAAAACTGGTCTAGATCCTAACTGTTCTGCCAACTTTGTACCTGTCTCACTTCTACCACACTCTTTCAAAATCCTAGGGTGAATAGTGTTCAATCTATTCACTGAGTCCCTTGATACTCGCAACCTCCGGGACTGTCTTCAATCTGACTTCTGACCTCTGCATTCTACCGAGACTGCTCTCATCAATGTCAGCAAATTCATCTCTTCCTCTCGGCAGGAAAACCTTTCATCAATTCTTATTCTTCTTGACCTCCCTGCTACCTTCGATACTGTCAACCTTTCTGACCTTCTCTCTACGTTATCTCTCCTTGGCATCAAAGAGAAGTCCCTTACTTGGTTTGCTTCCTATCATGCCCCAAGCCACTTTCAGGTGTCCTGGAATAGCCTTACCTCCCCACTCACCCCCCTTATGGTTGGAGTTCCCCAAGAGTCTCTCTTGGGCCACTTCTTGTCACTCTCTATACTTCAGCTCTTGGTGCCCTGATCTCCTCTTGCGGCTTCTCCTATCAACTCTTTACTGACAACACTCAGATCTTGTACTCCTTTCATTCCTTTTCCAACGGACTGTTGTCAAAAATGTCAAACTGTCTCTCCGCTATTAAATATTTGATGGCATCTCACTCGCTCATGCTTAACTCCACTAAGACTGAAGTTCTCTACTTCGCAGCCAAACATGCTATTTCAAATGGAGTGTGTCCTCCCACGTATTCTTCATCTTTGACACTTGTTGTCCAGCTGCTTCTGCTTCGTAAGCATTTTTCGACAGAGGGCGCTGAGGTCGATGGCGTTGAATCGATGTCCCTCGAAGGCCTCGGTCAAGATGATGTCATCGAAGGCATATATAGCATGCGCAGCGCCTGTTAGCCTCAGTTCCGTTTTTCCGCGACAGCTTCGAGTGAAATTCGGCATGGCTCACATCTTGTGACGGCTTTGCTCAATATCCTTTCGATACCATGGGCCTCATTACACGTTAGGCGGTAACCATGGCGCTAGTAGCGCCATGGTTGCCGCCGGTATTTTACCATGTCCGCCTTGGTGGATGGCGGAATTACCGCCCTACTCCAAGGTGAGCGGGGGCGGTAATTCCCCATTCACCAAGGCACTTCCCCATTCCCATTTTTGCCCCCATAGGGCATAATGGGAATGGGGAAGGAGCTAATTACGGTACCGCAAATTGTGGTACCGTAATTAGCACCGAGGTCCCTTTGCGGCACCCTACTTTAACGGCTGGTAAAACCAGCCGTTAAGCTCGGGTCCCGCAAAGGGAACTCATAGTAAGGCGGTAAGGGTTTACCTGTACCGGTGCCCTTAACGGTACCAGTAAACTCTTACCGCCTAACGTGTAATGAGGCCCCATGTCTCCATCATCAACACTGACGACTACGAGGTCCGGTTTCAAGAAGTGTTGGAATTGCGGGTCAAAAATGTCCCTCACTAATCTGCACCATATCTGTTTGTGGTGCCTCGGAGCGGACCACAACACCTCAGACTATTCAAAATGCCAGTCCATGAATGAAAAAGCCTTGAGTGAACAGAAGGGGAAGCTGAAGGTAGGCAAAATCCCTACAAAAATATCCTACCTGATCTGTGAAACCTTAGACTGATGAGTCGAGAGGCGACTCTCCTTGGGGGAAGAAGGCCAAGCGGTCCAGGTCGAGGAGTGGCTCACACCACTCTTCTTCGTCCTCAAAGAAATCGAAGAGAAGGCACCGTTGTCGGACGTTTCCCCCAAAAGAGTTGCTTGCCCAACTAAGAAATTGACCCCTGCCGAGTGGGAAGCCTTCAGGGCTGAAATGCTTAAGATTTTTGAAAAACAAAAAAGTCATGCTCCTACCGAGCCTTCGAAAAAAGCCGGAAAGGAAAGGTCTCGTCCTAAATACTGCACCCCTCGATCCCAGGAAAAATGCCTGATCCAGATCGTGAGCCTTTTAGGCCTCGATCCAATGTTTCATCAAAGGATCATTCGAGACATAAGGAAAAGTCGAGGTCGTTGACACCTTCGACACCGGCGGCGCCTTCGACACCTGCCAAACCCTCAAAATCGCCATCGACGGCGAACCTTCAACACAAGCTGCACTACGTTTGCCAGCTGTGCCATTGAGGCTGAGCACCCCTCCTTCTACGGCGCCGATAAAAAAAGTATTGATGACTTCTTTGGCATCGAAACCAAATTTGCCAAAAACAGTAATTCCAAAAACAATATATACTCCACTAAAGGCACTAAAAAAGAATTCTTTAAATCTCTAACTTCAATTTTTGAAGAAGAGGCGTGATCTGATGATGAAGCTCGATTTGGCCTACAATATGGTACACCCAATGTACAAGAGAGTTTAATCTCAGAAGAGTCCAGAATGAAGGACTTTTACGACAATTTGCAAACTGCAAGGTGGGTAGATACCTCGGCCGAACTTTAATTTGAGAAGCCAGAGGGTGAAGGTGGTGGAGTACATGGGTTGGAGTAGGCCTCCATTACCATATCAACAGGACAACCTTACTGACATTCTTGACAAAGGTCCACAAACACATCCCATCTTGCCTTCCATATGGCATTGCACAAAAGGGTGGTTAGGAACTGGGAGACTCCAGAGTCCAATCCGACAGTTGATAAGAACTTAACTAAGAAATACCACCCTTCCAGTAGTGACCCAGACTACCTGTCAAAACACCTCACTCCGGAGAGTCTGGTGGTGCAGGTAGCTACTGCTTCTTCCAAACAAGCGGTGTACCCTACCATCCCTCCTGATAAGGACGACAAACGCGTAGATGGATGGGCACGGAAGGTATTCTCTGCAGGGAGCATGGCACTAAAATCTGCCAACTCAATTTGTACCCTCCCAAAGTTTACGTACACTCTATGGGATTGTAGTTCCATGGTAGCAGAGCACATTCCCAATGGGGATGAAAGAGGCGGCTTCTTAGCTATTGTTAGAGACGGCAAAGAGGCCATGTGCGAGTCCCTTCAGTCAGGTTTGGATTCTGCAGATATTATCAGCAGAACCATGGCTACCAGCACCATGGTTGAGAAAGTCGAGTTTTGCACCTGATGTGCAATCTAGACTTCTCAACATGCTTTTTGACGGGCCTCATCTTTTTGGCAACAAGGCTGACAAAAGCCTTGAGAAGTTGCAGACCTCAAAGGCGGCAGCCACATCTTTAGGCGCCACTATTAGGCAACCTCAGCCTTTTCGTCTTAATGGGCAACCTTGGAGGGGTATATCTTTTTGCTACTACTCCTCAGTTGCAAGGGCATGAGGAATAGCCAGTCAACGAGGCCAGAGAAGATTTCCTTGTGGTGGACGAGGTAGTGGTGCAAAGCCAGCTCAAGCGGCAACCTCCTTACCATCGGCCTCTGCATCAGCCACCGCAAAACCACTCTGAGGTCTTGAGTCACAGTTCACCAGTGGGGGGCAGACTATCTCAGCATCTGGAAGAATGGTGGGACATTACCTCAGATGCTTGGGCTCTAGAAACCGTAGCCTTTGGTTACCATGAAGAGACCTCAGAACAATCCACCGGGGAACTGCTCTTTGAGGATTCTGGATCTGCTCCTTGTGCAGGAAATGTTAACCCTGCTAGAGAAAGGTGCTATAGAACCAGTGCCTGTAGCGGTGAGGAACAAGGGATGGTACTCCCCTTATTTTCTAATACCAAGAGGGACGGAGGACTGAGATACGTGTACAAGTTCCACTGGAAGGACAAGTTCAAGATGGTCACACTTGGGGTGGGGGGGATGCTCGGCCGGCTTACGTTGCAGACGTGAGTCGCATGTAGCTCCCGCGGCTGATAACGATATCCTGAATAATATCCTGTTTTCGTGGTGAGAAACTGCATATAAATTATGCCAATGATAGAGCAATAATTCATGAAGCAGTGGCTGCAGGATAACCCACAGTGATGGCTGGAGTGAGGAGCTTTTGGTGAAAGAAGGCACGGCTTTTGACCAGCAGAGACCCGCAGAGAGGCTCCTGCCATCTCCAGTGGGAGAGAGACGGGCAGAACACCAGGACCAGATGGTGTGACCATAGACACCGCTGGCGCAGTGACCTGGTGCCCCTGACTGCCGTGGGGAGGCGTGTCCGAGGTCTGGGCACATATTATGGCAAGGAACCTCGGCTAGACCTGAAGGATGGTACCGGGGGCGGTTGTCTCCCTCACCGAATGAAAACACGGGCGGCAACTGAGACAACATACCCAGGCGACTGAGTCCACACATCCGGAACCACATCACCAGTCCAATGGCACAGACAGCGAGTCCGGAGCCCCACTAGCCCTTCCACACGCCCACTAGGGGCTTGGACTGTGCTCGGTACACACTACGCGCCAACCGACTCAGTGAACTACGGCACAATCACACTCTGCAACCCTGTGGGGTACAACTGAGTGGGCTCAGGGACCTCGCCTGGACTCAGCGAAGGCACTAGAATCAGCTATCCCATGCGGCAACAGTCCACCTGATCTGGAAATACCGCTCACCCTTGACCCGAACCCTTTGACTGGGAGTCGGGTGGGCAATCCGGCGGGCATTGTTGTGGGGATCTCATGCCACAAGATCGGGGCTTACGGTGAACTAGAATACTACGCCCGGATTTCTCCAGACAGCAACCAACAGCCGGAGGGCACTTGGAAGCACCAGGTACTCAAATGCAGTGTGCAGCAGTAATTTAAGACAATTGCCTGAATTTCCTTTGACAGAGGGCGGCGCAGCTGTTGCTCCTCCTGGTCTCGCTGCTCCCGACCCAGCAGGGGCTCGGTCTAAATTCGAGAGCCGATGCGCAACCCTGCCTATCGGCGGAGCACACCCGACCTTGCCGAGCCGCTGCACTGGGATCGAAGACCACCGGACCCAGCCTGTGTGGTCTGGATTGGGGGACCAAATACAACAGCAGGCCTTGCTGGTGAACAGGCCCTGCAATTGATTGATCCTGACCCCCAGTGACAGAAGCATAAGGTAATGGGCACGGGGAACCGAGGGGTGGGGATCTCAGCTTGCTTCTAGAGGAACAATACAGTAAAGAGCTTGGGACCCGCAGGTAAGCACTACTGCAGCACACCCACAAAGTGAACGCCACCATCATTAGATTCTTCCTGGGAACAAAAGGCCCAAACTAGGATATAGAGTGGGACTAACAACACACAGGCTCAGACTTCTGTGGCAAAACCCTCTCCTAATAGAACATATAGGACAGAAGCTGGGAACCCAGCTGTCGATAACCCGGAGGGTTGAATCCAGGACAAGGAGCACGACAAACTGTATACAGCAGTTCGCATCCCCACCTTACAATGCACCCTGGAGCAGTCGCGCAGGTCTGCCCAAGCCACACTTCTGCTGATGATTGTGAGAGTGTAATGATTAGGCAGTAAGATACTTTTGGACCTATATGCATAGAGGCTACACCGAACATCCCAGGCCTAGCCGACACTGACGCAGCCTGACACTCTTGTAAATGTGCCCCCTGTGCCCTGCCTCTACGGGTTGAGCTGCTCCGCCCTCAGCTTCATTCTACACGGGAGAACACCAAAGAGAGACCGTGATAACGACAGACATATCCTGACTTCCAGTGACAGAGGCACCAGGCCAGAGGCATGATTGGCTGAGGGGCAGAGACCTCATCCTGCTTCTAAAGGCCCTGGAGACATTGAGTCCCCCTGTGACAGCGCTGCTGAGGGCACTATAACCCCTTGCAGTGACCATCAGCGGGACTTATGAATACTACAGATTGCTCCTCCCCGGTGCTCACTGGATTACAGCATGGGTAAGGAGAAGGCGCCTACAAAGAGCGCAATGGACCAATATGCAACCAATGTCTCCACCGCAATGACAGATTTCGCACCCCAAACTACCACCCCTACCACGGTTGAGCCTTTATCTTTAAAAGATGTGATTGCTGCCATTGGCAATTCTCGCTCCTCCATGGAGAAAAAGATGGACGGCATCACAGCTGAGGTCTCTTTTCTCCGTAATGACCTTCAGAAATTATCCTCCCGCACTGGGGAGGTGAACCCTGTATCTTTGGAGTGAAAGATGACTTGGTGGAGTACGCCAACAACTCTCACAAACAATAACATGCCTGAAGACCTTGGTGGCTCGGGTGGACGAGGGCGAAGGGTAGATCACGCCGAAATAACATTTGTATCCTCGGCATTCCAGAGAACACAGAAGGACCCAGTATGAAACTCTTTTTGGAACAATGGTTGGCAGATCTCTTTGCACCGAAATCCTTTTTTAAATTTTTCTCGGTTGAAAGAGCCCATTGGATGCCGCCTGGAAGACCTACCCCGGGCGCCTCTCCAAGAACAGTTGCCGCTAAGTTACTAAATTATCGAGATAGAGATGCAATCCTTCAGATGTCACGCACGAAAGGGACGATCACACACAACGGCTCCAGGATCGCCTTCTTTCCCGACCATACCCATTAGGTAAAACGAGCCAGGCAATCCTTTGAACACATGAAGAGGAGACTCCACTCCATAAATGCGAAATATGGATTGCTTTTTCCGGCCCAGCTAAAGATCTATCACAACTCACAACGGTGCACTTTACTGATCCACGAGAGTCCCGGAGATGGGCTAAAAACCATATTGAAGGAAACTGGGGAACAGATGGCCTGGACCCGAGGGAAGACCCTGTGCCCAACCGAACCGAGGCCCGCCTGCTCAACGACCTCTACCACTGGAGCATAACAACCCGGAACAAGCAGCGGGCCCATGAGGATAAGGATCAGAAACGTGACGGACACAAATCAGAGTGGATGTAGATGTGGACAAAAGCTGGTGTATTGACCAAGGTACCACACAGACCTACACTTCATTTTCGCCATGGAATCCCCACAGAGGCGGCGGCCACCGAAGCCACCACCCACGACTCTAGATCTACATCAGGAGCAGTAAGTTGTTTGGTTAAGGCTGGGAGCAGGTTCTTGTTGTCTCCCAGCTGAGGTTCGGCCACAGATGCTTAAGGTTGGGGTGGAGTAAGGGGAGGGGGCTTATGGGGGGATGTTTACCTTTGGTTATTGTTTGAGGTTGTTGGACGAATGTGTGAACACCACAATACATACACTTACCCAAACCAGATCATACCCATAAGAAAACTGTTCACTTGTGGCAACATATTTGTGATTATCCATGGCATACACACAGAACAGGTTAGGGGCCGGTGGCACACGCAGGTCGCTTAGGCTCTGCACCTGGATTGTCAATGGTCTAGGATCTGGGATAAAGAGACGCTTGGTCACCCAGTTCCTGAATAGGCACTCCCCCGACATTGTCCTTATTACCGAGTCACATCTGGCAGGCACAACATGCACCCTCTTCCACAGGACAAATTATCGCACTGCTATACATGCGGGTTTCACCATGGGCTCCCAGGGTGTTCTGATTCTAATACACAAGTCCTTTCCGCTTACCTTGACCTCAGTGGAACAGGACCCCGGGGCAGATGTGTGTTGATGCAAGGCAAGTTGTGGAATGAAACCATAGGACTATTATGGCGGAGCATCACCCGGACCTATGGATCCTTGGGAGATACTTCAACGATGTAATGAGTACCATGCGAGATCGCACGCACATCAAAGGGCGGAACTCTTACACTCCCAATGGTCTCTACACATTTGCATCCACCCTGGGCCTATGTGATGTGATGTGTGGAGGGAACTTCACCCGCAGGAGAGTGGACACTTGTTCCACTCAGCGGCGCATACCACTCTGTCCAGATTGGATTACTTCTTCCTTCCAATTCCAGACGCTAGGGTTACCACAGCATCACTGCTGCCCGGGGGCATATCGGACCACTCGCCCTTGGCGATAGAGATAGACGTCAATATCCCCTCCCCTCCTAGATCATTGCGACGGAACAGCTATTACCTCGGCTTCCCTGAGTTTGTGGAGCATATCCACAAGAAAACTATGGAATACTTTGAAATAAACCCTACCTCGGTCGATAGCCCTGCAGTCACTTGGGAGGCCTATAAAACGGTTCTCCAAGGAAAAACGATCTCCTGGACGTCCACCAAAAAAAAAAGGAACATACACGAAAGGTGATAGCGGCAGAGGACAAAGCCGAAGAGAGGGAAGCCAAGTATATACAGAATGGTATCCCTGAGGTACACCAATCCCTTCTAAAGACCAGAGATTGCCTCCGGAATATTGCACTTGATGATGCGAAACACGCTCATTGGTTGACACTGGCGTGCATTTACGAGCATGAGGACAAAGCCGGCATGCTGTTGGCTTGGCTGGAGAAAAGAGTGGAGGGGCAGCGGTATGTCAGAGAAATCACTGATAGCCAAAACGAGTTGGTACGCAAGGACTCTGATATATCGGAGACGTTTGCAGAGTACTACGCCACACTCTGAGGGCCCAACTGACCCGGTAGACCTCTCCATATTAGATAACATCTCGCTTCCCCCGCTGACTGACGCACAACGTGCACAGCTAGATATAGACCTTACTGAAACCGAAATAGCAGACGCCATTGCCCAGCTACACTCTGGATTCCCTTGGCTTCATGCCGAACAAATCGACATGCATGAACTTAAGACACCTCCGTTTGCTCCTGGAACGGGCTCCGATCCTTGGCACTCTTCTCGCCCTGTTAGCAATCGATTTCGAGAAGGCGTTTGACACAGTGATATGGGAAAGCCTATGGGAGACCCTACGCCGGATGGGATTTGGGGAAACATTCCTAGGGTGGGTGACAATGCTATCTGAGTCCCCACTAGCAGAAGTCAGTGTCAACGGCTGGCTCTCCAAGCCCTTTCCACTGGGTAGGGCACACGGCAGCGGTGTCCCCTGTACCGCTTACTTTTTTGCATTGGTTATTGAACCCCTGGCCCTATGGCTCTGCTAGACTACTACGTGGAAGGGCTTCAGTTGGCCGGATGGTGGGCAGGATAAACTCTTGCTATATGCAGACAACCTTCTGATATATCTGGGTGACTCGTCCCACTTCTGCCCAGTGGTTACACAAATGCTGGCAAGATTTGGTGCATTTCGTGGACTACGAGTCAATTGGGGGAAGTCGGTTCTCTTTCCGGTTAAGGGGGGGAGAGCACGCCATACCGCCTGACTGCCCATATCGGATTGAATGTGAATGTTTTCGCTACTTGGGCATTCAGTTCTCCGGGGATCTCCTAGAGTATATTCCGCGCAACCTGCACCTGATCATTGACCGATTCTCTGCCGATGTCTGCCATTGGATGCTCCTCCCCCTGACACTGCTGGGCAGGGCAGTCTTGGTCAAAATGCTAACATTGCCACGATTTCTATATGCTTTCCCGAACGCTCCGTTCTGGATTCCTGACTCAGAGTTCCACTGGATAGACTGCCTTCTCAGGAAACTCATATGGGGTGGTGGCCACCCGCATATTGCTGTCAGTACACTCCAACGGTCAATTTGGGAAGGGGGTATAGGCTTACCACACCTACAAGCATATTACTGGGCGAGCCAAATGTCTGCCATTAATGACATATTTTATGGTAAAACTACCACACATCAGAGCTGAAACACAGGGGCGGCCGAATATCTCGCCACTAGTGCTGCTCCATCAACCCCTCACTAAACAACCCCCAAAGATGACGGCAGCACACATTGCTTTGATATGGAAGAGAACACACAAACACATCGGCTGGGACCACAAAGTGACCCAGATGCAGCCCCTGTGGAACAATGGCAATTTAGTAGAGATAAACAAATTACTGATATGGCCGCGAAGTGCCGAAGCCCAGATTACTGCGGCAGGGATGTTCTCACCGAGGGCGACCTCCCCCTTTTTTGCCGCTTCGGCAGAACATGGGCTTACACCAACAGAACACTACCATTTCACACAAATCACCCGTGCACTGCGCAGGAACATACCCTCACTCACGGATTCCCCTTAATGTTCTCCCCTAGAACGCAATCTCTTGATAGAACGTGTGCCGTCAAGGTCTCGTCCACTTTGTATGATGCCATAACAGCCTTTGCCACTCCAGAACTGGCCACTCTTAGACAGAAATGGGAGGTGGATGTGGGTACCATTGACCCGGAGGATTGGATCCTAGCCCTAATGCACCCAAGGGAAATAGCAATTGTCTCTAGAATTCGCCTGGTACAGCTAAATATACTGCATAGAGTGTACTATCCTAGGGTGGTGCAATATCGATATGTGGGACAGGGCTCCCAATTCAAATTGTCTTCGATGTCGGGAGGGGGAGGGAACCTTATACATATCCTGTGGGAATGTTCTCAAATCCAGAGATACTGGCAGCAGTGCTGCAATAGGTTGACAGAATCACTGGGGAAAGAGGTACCATTGGACCATAATCTACTCCTGTTGGGTATATCTGACGAACACATCACTAACAAATGGGAAAAACTGTTTATTTTCACGGCAGCCGGACTGATTAAACGTGACATTGCCCAACTGTGAGGCTCACATGAGAAACCAGTACTAGCCCAATGGATTGCAGATACGGATGTATGCGCTACAGTGGAACACTGTATGTACACAGCCAGTGGCTGTCCTGCAAAGGCCACGAAAATCTGGGCAAATGGGAGGAGAGGAATTAACAGGGGCTCTTGAGACATTGCCATGTGGGGACGACCAACTGCCTGGACTGATTGGAAGTAATTCAGCTATTCTATATGTACTGTTGACCCGTCACTTCTGGTCATAAAGTGTCAGCCGTAAGGAAGTGTATGTATGTATGTGTGTACTGTTAATGTATGTTTCCATAATAATAAAAAGATGTAGTTTTAAAAAAAGATGTTCACACTTTCTTAGATCCTTCAGGCCCTCCAAATCCAGGATTGGTTGGTGTTGTTGGACCTTCAGAATACTTATTTTCATGTGCCAATCCATCTCAAGCACTGAAAATACCTGAGGTTCGCAGTTCTCATTATTAATTTTGAGTTCTGCCATACGGGCTAAACTCCGCCCGAGGGTTTTCACCAAACTGATGGCGGTGGTGGTAGTGAGTCTCAGGAAGGGGGGGGTGAATTCACATCTACCCCTACCTAGACGATTGCCTGATCAGGGCATGTTCTCCTGAACAAGCCCGGGATTATCTGAACATCACCTGCCACTTTCTTCACAGACTGAGCTTCTCCGTCAATTACAAGAAGCCCATATGACACCTTCTCAGAGGCTACAGGTACATAGGAGCTGTACTGGATACATCCTTGGGAAAGAGCTTGCCACACGAGGTGAGGACATTTTTCAGTTGGTTACAAAATTTCAGAATGCCCACAGTCTACTGGTCTTCGATTTTTTGAGGTTGCTGAGCCTCATGTTACCCTGCATTTTTCTGGTGCCAGAGGCCCGCCTGAGAATGAGATCCGTTCAATGGGCTCTAAGAACACAATGGCCCCATTTCTCAGGAAAGATGTCGGACCAATTTCAGATTCCAACCAGGGTCACACAGGATCTTCTGTGATGGGCCTGCCAGGACAATATTCTGAAGGGAGAACCCTTTTGGCAACCATGGCTGGGGATTACAGTAGTGACGGATGCCTCCCTCACAGGGTGGGGAGCCCATGCCAATGATCTGACAGTCAGCGGTCGTTGGTCTCCATCGGAGTCCAAACTACATATCAATCTTTTGGAGTTGAGGGCAATCAGACTAGCACTGACAACCTTTCTGCCCTCTGTCCGGGGAAAGGATTTCCTGATAATGATGGACAACAGAGTGGCCATGTACTACCTCAACAAGAGAGGAGGTGTAGGGTCACTACCACTGTGCAGAGAGGCAATACAGCTCTGGTAATGGGTAATTCAAAAAGGAATCTCCCTATCAGCAGTTCACCTAGCCGGGGAGAAGAACACGGCAGCAGATGCTCTGAGCAGGCAGAGCACAGTATGCCACCAGTGGGAACTAGCTCAGGAAGTCCTTCAAGAGATATTCACCCTTTGGAGAACCTCTCAAGTAGATCTGTTTGCAACCGAGGTCTACCGGAAGTGCGAAACATATTGCTCCAGGGACTTTTCTCTAAGAGGAGCTCTAGGAGACACGTTCATAGTGGACTGGGAGTTTCCACTCCTGTACACGTTTCCTCCAGTCCTCCTCATTCCTCTTGTAATCTGGAGGTTGAGAAGGTTCAGGAAACGCATGATCATGAAGCAAAGGGCTTAGTATAAACTTCTTCTCATCATCTTCAAAACTTTCCATGGACTTGCCCCACCTTACCTATCTGCTCATCTCACTCCCTACTCTCCTCCTCACTAAGATCATCCTCAGCTCACTTCCTTGCCATCACTCAAGCCCCCTCTGCGCCTGCGTCTCCACTATCTCTCTATCCTCATTTCCCTACTTTAGAATGCTCTTCCACTCCCTCTCTGTACTACTCCAACTCTACCACTATTGAAATCCATCCTCACATTTATTTATTTATTCGTATTTGTATAGCGCACAGCAGCCCAAAGGCATTGTGGCACTTGTTACAGAGAGTGAACATCTTAGTTACAGTTATACAATTATCATTTGCATTTTTTTTTAACATTTACATTATGGTACACAATTAAAGTTTTTAACATATTTACATTACAATATACCATAACAGTTGGAGGCAGTAGAATCATGAATGATAATGCTAAGGGGTGGAGGAAGGTTAGTTCTGGAAGGAGGATTTGAGATTTTTCCAGAAGGCATTAAGGGAAGTTTCAGCTCTGAGGGTGGTGGGTGGTGCGGAGTGAGTTCCACAGTTTAGGTGCTATCTATGAGAAACCTATCCCTCCTGCTTTAACTCTACGGATGTGAGGAATGTGTAATTGGTGGGTATACTGGGTTCTTGTGGGGCGCGCAGAGGAGGTTCTGGATATAGTTTTTGATAGGTATGTGGGTGCTGTGTGGTTGAGGCATTTGTGCGTGATGGTGAGGATTTTGAGTGTAATGCGGTCTTTGACCAGGAGCCACTGAGCTAACTGTCTGGCTTCTGAGATATGGTCCCTTCTAGGGAGGCTCATAGCTGCTCTAAGGGCATTGTTCTGTGTAGTTTGAAGTCTGTGTAAGTTTTTGGGGGAGGTGCCTGCTAGGAGAGCATTGCAATAGTCAAGTTTGGCACCTATGGTTGCTCTGGCTATTGCGAGGCAGTTGGGTTTAGAGAGGTAGGGTTTTATGGCATTAATGAGTTTGGTGCTGTATGCTGATGCGGCGGCGATGGCGCTAACTTGTTTTTTCATTGATAAATTGGCATCAATGTAAACACCTAATGTCTTAACAGAGGATGGGACAGTGATGATGGAATTGTCTATGTTAAAGTTGGAGTATTGGGGGTTTAGCTTGGCTAAGGTAGCTTTCTGTCCGAGGATAAGAATCTCAGTCTTATCCCCGTTAAGACATAGGCCATTAGCAGCCATCCAAGCTTGGATTGTAGCGTAGATTTGTGTAGTGCTGTGGCGTCTTGATCATAGGAGCCAGACAGGGGTAGGAGTACCTGGGTATCATCAGCATAATTTGTATCTGCTATACCCATAGAGTCGAGTAAGTCGAAGAGAGGCTTTGTGAAAAGGTTGTACATAGTAGGGACTGTACAGGAGCCTTGAGGTACTCCACAGTGTATAGTGGTGGGGTCGGCGTTCGCTATGTTGGAGAACACCTTCATGGCTCTGCCCTCCAGAAAGGAGGTAATCCAAGAGGCTGCTTGTTTGGAAAATTGGGCTGCCTGTGTGAGATGGGTGGTGAGGGTTTTATGATCTACCAGCTCAAAGGCTGCCGAGAGATCGAGAAGGAGGAGGAGGGCAGGCTTGCCTTTATCCATGATCTGTGTGATTTGTTTTTTTTAGTTTTTTTTATTTGTTTATTTTTAAATCAAGGCAGGTTGACAATTACAAAATATGATGAGCAACAATTTAGGCATGTTGATCCCCAGTCCTTTTCCCCAGATCTCCTCCCCTCCTCCCCCCTGTCCCCGAGACTGGATTCCTCCTTCTTAGGCTGCCCGCTTTGTGCCTCATGGTCTATGTGTCTCCTTCAGAGTTCTCTTGGTCCTTCAGGGTCCACCGGGCCTTGGTGGGTTTGTAGGTCAGGGCGGGGAATCGCTGGTCATATTCTAGTAGGGGGCCCAGATGTTCTGGAATCGGTGGAGAGCTCCCGCCTTCTCTGCTGTCACCTTTTCCGCAATCAATATATCCCAGAGCTTTGTCCACCACTGGGCCATAAGGGGGCCTTCTGGGGACTTCCAAGAGCGGGCCAGCACCGTTTTCCCTGCTAGCAGACAGTGGGTCAGTAGTTTTGCTCTGTTTCCGGAGCGTGGGTAGATCGCGGGGATTGGGACTCCCAACAGGACTGGCTCTGGTTCTAGCGGGATCTCTGTTCCGGTGATTTGTGTGATGGTTCCCAAGCATAATTTCCAGAATTGCTGGATCTTTGGGCATGTCCACCACATATGGAAGAAGGAGCCTGGGTGGCCGCACCCTCTCCAGCTAGTTGAGGGTTTATATGATGGAGTCTAAGGGGCGGGTAATACCACAGTAGCATGATTTTATACGTGCATTCCCTGTTGGTGATGCAGGTAAATGAGGCATGTGTTTGAGTCCAAATGTCTACCCAGGTTTGGTCTTCTATTGGGTGTCCCAGGTCTGCCTCCCATTGGGCCATACAGCGAGTTCTCGTGATCAGGAAGTCGCCCAGAAAGCGCCTATACAGGGTGGATACCCTCCCACGAGCTAGGAGGTCCCCAAGTGCGAGTTCCAGGGCGGTAAGAGGGCACGTTGCTGCCTGCAGGTTTGGGGGTGCGAGCATCAGTGGCGCAGTTGGATATAAGTGAATCTGTCCCTTTCATGGAGTTGGAACTTTTCCTTACATCGCTCAAATGTGAGGGGTGCCTCTCCCGCGTATAGCTGGTCTATGGTCTCCAGGCCACCATTTATCAAGTTTTGGAAGTTGTGGGGGTGCGCTCCAAGTGAGAATGCCGGATTATGAAAGATCGGGGATCGTGGGCTCAGACCTCTTGGCACTCCCTTTCGTTTCAGTGACCAGTCCCAGGATCTTAGAGTATGTTTAGTTGTTAGGAGGAGGTCTCCCCAGTGCGTTCTGAGGGGGGGTGGGATGTGTGGCAGAAATCGTAGGGGTAAGGGCACTTGTGATTGTTCCAGTTCTACCCATCTAGGACGGTTTGTGATAGTTTGCCACGCCTGGATCTATGCTAATTGGGTCGCCACTCTGTAGGCCTGCAAGTCTGGGACTCCCAACCGTCCCAGCATGGAGCCCCCCAGTAGCGTTTTGAGGGGGATTCTCGCCCTCTTACCTTTCAAGATACATTTCAGCATCCTTCACTGTCTAACACAAAGAGTTGGTGCGGGGATCGCCACTGGAAGGGAGGCGCAGGCGTACAGGAGCCTCTGGAGGAGGTTTATCTTACAGGCTGTAATCTGTCCCAGCAGTGAGATCTCCTGGATCGCCCAACGTTTCAGGTCTCCTTCCAGTTCTTTGAACAACCGGGGAAAGTTAGCTTTGTATGTGTCCTTTGGGTCTGCTGGGATGTGGACCCCCAGGGAGGGGATAGCCCTTTTTTCCCACGTGATCGGGCACATCTTGGCCAGTGGTTCTCGCTCTTCCGGGGTGAGGCCGATGCTTAGGGCCGTTGATTTGGCAAAGTTTACTGCAAAGCCTGAAACTTCTCCATAGCTGGCTATTTCTCTTAGTGCATGTTTCAGGGATGAGTGGGCCTCTGAGATCGTGAGCAGTACGTCGTCCGCATATAGGGCGATTTTGTGTTGTGTGGGGCCGACCTGCGGGCCCTTGATCTGGTTGTTTCGCCTAATTCTCTGGGCAAAGGGCTCCATAGTAAGTGCGCACAGCAGAGGCGAGAGCGGGCAGCCATGTCTGGTTCCACAGGACCGGGGGATTGGAGCCGAGCTGTGTCCATTGATTCTCAGGAAAAATCTTGGTCCGTTATAGTTGGCCAGGACCATTGTTTGGAATGCTGTCCCAAAGCCAAAGGCCCCTAGAGTGTGTTTCATGAATGTCCAATCCACCCTATCAAATGCCTTGGTCGCGTCCAGGGCCATTAAGACCAGTTTCTGGGAATTCCGGGAGGCAAGGTCCACCAGGTTTAGGATTCTCCGGATGTTATCTCCTGCCGCCCGGTGTAAGATGAAGCCTGCCTGGTCTGGGTGGATGATCTCCGGTAGGACGCGACTCAGGCGGTTCGTCAGAATTTTTGAGTATATGTTCGCGTCTATGTTCAGAAGTGCAATCGGTCTGTAGGAGGTCAGGTTTCTCTGATCTTTTCCTGGTTTGGGCAGGAGGATGGTAGTTGATTCCTGCATCGATGGGGTTACCGATCCCGTTTCCCTGAAGGAGTTGAAGAGTGTTACCAGGGGGGGAATCAGCTGGGGTCTGAATAATTTATGGAACCTGGCCGAGAATCCGCCTGGGCCCGGGGCTCGTGTTTTGAGCGACTTAATGGCCTCCTCAATCTCTTCCTCCGTAATGGGCTCCTCCAGTTCACCTCTTGCCATGTCGGGGAGTCGGGGCAGTGCTGCCTTTTGCAGGTATTCCGTTTGTTGCAATAGGTTCCGTGGGGTTGTTGTCATGATCTGGGTCAGATGGTCCACCGCTAGTTGTTGTTTTTGAAGTTCTGAGTATTGTATGACTCCATTGGAGTTGCGCATGCCAGTGATCACGTTAGTTCATCTCGTTTGGCCAATTAGGCCACCAGGAATTTATTCGCCTTGTTGTTCTTCGCGTAGTATGATTGTTTGGCCTTCGCCATGAGTAGTGCGGTTTGTTCCGCATAGTGGGCTTCTAGTTTTTTCCTGGCTATGCGTATGGTTCGCTGCGTCCTGGGGGACCAACCTTTTTTCTTGTGGACTTCCTCTGCCTCCCTCAGCTCTTCTGTGATTTGGTTTTTTAAGTCCTGTAGGGCAGTTTCCGTTCCATGACCTTTACGGAACCCAGATTGTCTTTTACCGAGTATGGAATTGGATTCTATGTATAGTTGGATCTGGCTATGGGCTGCCTTGCCCAAGATTTTGAGAAGGAAAGGGACGGTGGTTATTGGCCTATAGTTATTAGGCTGAGCTGGGTCTAAGGAAGGCTTTAGAAGGGGGCGTACCCATGCTTCTATGAGGCTGTCAGGAACAATACCTGTTCTGAAAGATGCATCAATGAAGGCAGTTAGGAGGGGGGCGAGGTCCTTGGCACATTCCTTAATAATTTTAGGAGGGCATGTGTCTCCTTTGCAGAGAGAAGGTTTGAGGTGTTTAATGAGATCAATGACCTCAGATTCAGTGGTTTCTCTAAAGTAGAATTGGGAGGTGTGGGAATCATTATGCTTAGCTTGTTACAGAGAGTTTATTTGTTGGCTGGGGAGGGCTTTGAAGTGGTCTTGAATTATTTTTTGGAGGAGATCTATTTTATTAAACATTGCGGACTGAATGCTTGCGCACCACGTTTTGTCTTTAATGATCTCATCTGTACTGGTAGAAGGTGTGATGCTTAGTATGTCAAGATTATGGGTGGATAAGAGATCATTTATTTCTAGTGCATGCGCTGGAAGTGAGCACACATTAAGCAGTGTACATTTGAGGTATGGGTAGTGTGTGTGGGTTTTTTTTGCTTCTGGTTGTGAGATTGCTGGATTGTCATTATGCAGGATAATGTGTGGCTTGGTGCGTGAGAGTGTTGGAATAGTTTGGCATGGCGCGGCTAAGGGTGTGTATGCATTACTGAGGTGGGTGGGAGGTCTGAGTGCTCTGGGGGTGCTTAATCTGGAGTTTCTTAGGGAGGGGCGTAACGGAGAACAGAGTAAGTACCTGGGTAGTGTACGAATTCTGAGTCTAACAAGTCTAACAACTAGGTTGGGGGGCTGAGACCGGAGGCCAAAGTCCAATGGAATTGGGGCTGCTCCTATGTCCTCGGTAGTGAGTGTTAGAGAGTGCATTAATGTGTGATGAGGGCGAGATATTAGGGCAGGAGGAGATGAAATAGGTGTGATAGCTGACGTGGATGGCTATAAAAAGCGTTGTGACGAGAATAAATGTGTGTGGGCAGATGTTGTTTGCAATAGGTGAGACCTTGGGCAGCATGAATGGGGGTGGACTGTAGGTATAATTATTACTTGTCGTACATAAGAGTAGGAAGAGCTAGAACGTTTCAGGATAGCTGGTGTGGAAATGCCGTATATTGAGCAACAAAGCTCTCCTTCTTTCTGAAGAACCTGTTTCTTGGCACTCTACGCTACTGCTTCGCCCTGTTTCCCAGGCTCTACCCTTCAGGCACTCATCATCCCTTCCCTTATCTCTTCCCTGCAGCACTTTTCAGTCACCCTTTCATCCATAATTCAGCACTTTCTCCACCATCCTGTTCCTATGTCATTCTGTCCTTATCCCTGGTTTATTTTTTCACCTTCCCCTGCAACAGCTGGTCCTCAAGTCACATTCTCTCATCCCATTGTCCCATATCCACCACTCATGCGCCAAAAAAGCATTGCTTTCCCTGTGATTTTTATTAAAAATAATAAATTATAAGAATAGTTAATACACAAGGCGCTCTGCCTTCTCCTACCATTTATAGCAAAGGTACCTCTGCTGGGAAACCTAACTGGTGCAGCCACCATTTTGGTAAGCTCTGATAGGCCCAGTATCATGCCCTCTTCGGTGAGGCCCACTCCTGGGCGGTCCACTGCCGAGCAATGCCGGATGATGGAGAGTGAAGACGCACCATTGGTTCTTGGTTCCAGACCAAAGAATGATCAGCCGCTGGGTAAGCCACCTTCCAGATCTCCTTCAGGACCAAGAGTTGAAAGTAATTGGTGCCTTCCTTTCATGAATTCACATTCACTGGGTATAGTATCCCCCTCCTGTCAATGAAATTCAAGGTCTTCAGAGTTCGGATCTCAGAGTCAAAGACTACGCTCTTCTGAGCTTGTTTCAGAAGAGAATCTGTTCTCTTGGCCTCCACAAACTTCATGGATGCAGGGCTACTGTTCTCATTGCCTTCCATTCCGGCTGTGCACAAGGGATAAAAGAAGCAAACAGGTCACAGGGCTAGCTATATGACACCACTCCCGGTCCGGCGTTGAGGAGTGGATGCCCCAAGGGATCTCAATGCTGATGGCTCATGGAACCTCCTGCTTGTTAAAGGTTTTCAGTGATCCAGCTGAAGCTAGAATAGAATATATTAGATGAGGAGACTTGGGGAGGAACATACATCAGAAAGTACATTAACAAAGATATGTAATGTTTTCTTCTCTTTCATATACCTTGCGATTCAAATTGCAAAAATGTGAATGCATAATTATGTGAGTAACACAAACAAGATAGTGCATATATTTTCACATTTCATTATATGTTGATATTACAGGAGTTTGCAGGGGAAGGTCTTCGAACCTTGGTCCTTGCCTACAAAGACCTGGATGAAAACTACTTTACGAAATGGCTAAAAATGCATAATGAGGCAAGCATCTCTCTACATAACAGAGATGAGGCTCTTTCCATGGTATATGAAGAGATTGAACGTAATATGATGGTAAGTTTAATTAATAAAAACAAGTACATGGTGTGTCATGTCCTTCCATAGTAAAGGGACATTCCCAGTATTTTGTGAATATTATACTATCAGTTGCTACATCATCAAGGCCTGGTGCTTTTCTTAAGTCTCTCAGCAATAAACACTGCAAAATGAATTAAATATTGCATGCCTGTGCGTCACAAAGCATTTCAATAAATAGGTAAATACGTGTGCATATTTACCAAATTCAATACAAAATTGTATAATATCCTAAAAAATGAAATATTAAATCAAGACACACACACATATGCACACACACACACACACACACACACACACACACCACACACACACACACTGAGAATGTTCTCACAACGACAAAGCTGAATGAAGGTATCAGTCACCCCACAATACAGACTCTCTGATAATGCTTTGACAAAGAATCTTCTCAGCATAGACAAATTCAACGTCTAATCAAATATCTTGGCAAATCATCCTCAATCAACCCAACAGTAAAATATTCAGCTGCTACAGGACCCCAGGGGTTTATCAAAATACGAAGAACAAAAAAATTGATTATCCACATCCATCTCTTTTGTGGGTCTTGATTTGCCTAAATCACAGATCAGCTTGGCAACTAAGCAAGGGCCTATCGCTGTGCCTATAAAGAAATAGAATTGAAGTTGTGACACTTTCATATTCATTTTGTTTTATTTGAGTTTATAGTACAAAACACATACCCCACTCAATGAAGAACAGTAAAACACAACTAAAAAGAAATGTGAATGGAAGTGCAAGTAAAAACACTGAAAGCCGCAGCAAGGACTTTCTGCACACCTCTGTAATAAGTTTTAAAACATTAGGGCATATTATGCAGACAGTTGCGGTACGAAAAAAATCATTTTTATAACTAGACACATGAGCAATTTCCAAGATGCCCTCAAGGTATTTATTAATGTTGCAATTAGAAAACATGGGCATTTTGATGCACAGGGTACAGCATTTAGGGATAGCAAGGTGTTAAAAATAAACCAAACGACTTAGGATAACAATAGCTGAAATAGGTATAAAGGGATACTACGTGCATATGTTGGAAAGATTACCAGTAGTACTCGTGAGTAATAGCTTGCTTCCTGAGGTCCTCAAATAACTACAGCTACTCCGAAAATACTCTAAAAGCATTGAAATAACTGCTGTCGAGTCTGTTTGCCTTTCCCCAATAATAACCTGCAACACATCCACCAACACCTCTTATTACCTTCGTAAGCCAGAAGCAAGAACATAAATGCCGGGTGGCAGAAAAATTGAAAGTGTTTTAAGAAGACAAGATCACCCTTGAAGAAACTTGTCTTCAAAAAGATTTGCGAAAAACTGAAAAGAAATAAAGGATTTTCTGGAAAAATTGGGAAACAGGGGAGCCGCCAGGGGGCGCCGAGATGTACTGATCTCTCTCGTCTGGTCTCCGTCCCGGGTTGTCTTTTTCTAGAAATTGAGCCCCCCCAGCACCGTGGGAACCGATCCCCGACCCACCCCAAGGGCTCCTGGAGCTGAAGTGTGGCGGCTGGCATGTTTTTGGGGCCCAAGGGTGCCGAAGCCTCTGAGAACGACCATTGCTCTGCCGCAAGTGGGTCCGCCAGCGTGGCCGTGCCGGCCGAGAGATCCGACGAGTGTCATCCCTGTTGGCCGTGGGGGAGGGGCAGGAGCCTCTCTCATGCGCTCGCAGGTCGGGGATTCCTTCGAGCGGGGAGCTCGCCTGCCGAATTGTACACGGCACCCAGTGGCGGAGGACGAGCCGAAGGCTCCATGCAGGCCGACGGGGTGCGGAGAGGCTGCTATCTAGCCGTGCCTGGAGGCGTTCTACGGCACAGTGAGAGCGGCCCAGCGTGGTGTCTGGACACGGGGGAGGCCCGCCCCTCCTGCCAAGTCCGAGAGGGAGCAGGGAGGAGGAGGCGGCGGGGTGTGGGATCCCCCCGGGGCCCGGCCTGTGAAGCCTGAGAGATTGGTCGTGTGCAGCTGGAGCAAGGTGCGGAGAGCTGCCGGTGGGGGCCATCACACATCCTTGAGCTGAGGGGCGGGGTTGATCCCCACGTGCGGTCCGTGGACTGGGGGTGCCTCTTCCACTTACAGGGAGCGACAGTGGAGGGGGCGGCCCCCGATAGCACCCCCCCAGTGGATTTTGCTGCACTTCAGTGAAGGAAAACAAAAGAGAGACAGCCAGAAAGGGAAAAATTCTACTTCAGTTTCGGGGTGCTCAGCCAAGTGGTTATTGCAGGAGCATAGCGGTCCCTTCTTTGGCAGCAGGTTAGCTCGAGGTCTACCTCCCTACGTGGGTATATCTGGCCCCCCCCGCTGGTGGAACTGGGTGCCCCCCGGCTGCTGGCCCAACCTCAGTGAGCGGCGCAGTAAGTTTCACTCTTCTGGTAGGGGCAGCCCTTCTCCTGATGTCCCTGCATCGGCTTGGAGCGGGGGGTAGGGGGAGACTGGAAGTGACGTGGCCTGGTGTTGGTCTACTGAGTAATTCCGGGGAGCTGCGGGGGAGAGCGGGCATTGGTGCGCTGGTTGTGGGTGCTTGCTGACGCTTTGGATGAGGTTTTGGCAAGCCCCCGACCTTCCGGAGAGCAGGAACAACATGCAGGCCCCGAGAAGCTCGGGGGAAATGGACTCGCAATCGATGAGTCGTAGCATGGCTGCCTTGTTGGAGGAGATTCGCGGCTTCAGGTCAGACATAGGCAGAAGGCTTGACTCCATTGACAAGAAGATGGACTCAGTGGAGGATCGGGTCCAGGCGCTCAAGGCCAACCAGACCTCGGCTGACCTCTTTGAAATGCAGTTCGACATGAGATTGGCTGATCTGGAGAGGAGGGAGGAGAAGATCACCCTCAAGTTGGACGACCTGGAAAACAGGGAGAGACGCTCCAACCTTAGATTTCTTGTGGTTCCGGAGCGTGAGGGGGAGACACCCCTCAACTTACTGAAAGTGGTCAAGGCAATCATAAGCATCCGGTTTGATGGTGAAAATACCAGTGATCCTACTATTGATAGAGCTCACAGAGCTGGTGGACGCCCTGGTTGCCCTAGATCTATCCTGGTAAAATGTCATTACTATATGGAGAAAACCAAGATTCATGATCTGGCACGTAAGAAAGGCCCTTTTGACTGGGAGGGAGCTAAGATATCTATCTTTCAAGACCTCTCGGCGCTCACTCTCACGTGTCGGAGACTCTGTGGTCCCCTGACGAGGTGGTTACACTTGAGGGGGGTGAGATATAGATGGGGTCACCCGTTCTCGCTCTCTCTTGAGTTTGATGGCTTCAAGTACTCCCTGCTTGCACATTCTAACATCCAGAGAGTGACTGGAGAATTGCTGGGGGAGTCCACTGCGAAAAAGGATTTGGATGCAGGGAATAAGGGAGAAAGAGATTGTGACCCTGCTCCGGAGAGTGCAGGGCGTCGCCGTGTCCGAGGTCATAGAAAATTTAGGAAAGTGTTTCCTCCTTCCCCGGAACAGCCAATGACTTAACTGGGAAGTTGGGTTTTGGTAGGTTCGAATTGGGTGCATCAATGCTTGGGGGCCTGGTGCTGGTTATGCAAAGTTCTTCTTGGTTACCTGCTGGGGGTGGTGGGGAAGTTGCTTAAGATGTATCTATGTTGGGTGTGCTAAGGGGGGGCTCAGAATTTCATGTGTTTGTCAGTTGTGATTCGCCCTGGTGGAGGCGAGGCCTGGCGGCCTGGGGGGTTCGGCGGTTGGATGTCACAGTCTTTCCAGGCGCTCAGCGAAGGGGTGGGTGGGGGAGGGAAGGGGTTGGTTTTGATGGGGTGGGGTTGTGCTGACCAGGGGTTGAGGGTTGTTGAGGGGGTGGGGAGGTGGACGGTTTGGTTCTGGTTCGTACATAGGGAAGGGGGATGTTTGCTGCCAAGTTCATGTTGGGGTTTTGAAGTTCTATCCTTTTGGGCTCACTATCGTTTACAATTTTTGGTCAGGAGACAGGGTTTTTTGAAAGGTATTGCAGGTGGGAACCTTCTTGAAAAGAGGCCCCGGGGGACAGATCCAACACTGTGCCCCTATTATAGGGCCCGGCAGTGGTCTATGCTCACTTAATGGCTGACTCTTTATTTACATTGACTTTGGGGTTGCTAAATTTTTGGGGCCTGAATACCCCGGGTAAGAGATCGCTGGTGATGAAGGAATTTAATAAACTAAAATTACATTTTTTATTTTTGCAGGAAACTCATTGGGCAAGGGTGAGGGAGATGGCCCTTAGATCTCGGTCGATTCAGGAAATATTGCAGGCTTCTGCCCCGACCAAGCGAAGAGGTGTGGCGATTTTGGTCTCCCCCAGATTCCACTGTGTGTAATTGTGTGTGGGGATTTGAATATAATTTGTTATTTGTGGGTTGCTCATCACCCGCACAGAAGTATGGAAGAATGGCAGCCAGGGAGTGGGGTCGGATTTGGCATGCCCTGATGGAATCAAAAGGTTTCTGTTTGTTTATTGGTTCAGTAAAGTGAGATGTCCGGCCAGACCAACCTGGAACATGGAGCACCAGGAATCCATTTTGGATTACTTTTATGTATCTGGTAAAATTGTTGGGCTGCTAACTGAGCTGGTAATTATACCCACAATGCTTAGTGACCATGGAAAATTGTCTGCCAGATGTTCAATAACGGTGTGCAATTACATTTATTCTGTAGAAGTAAACGCAGGTAGAAACCGATTGATTTGGACTCACGATGCAGTGGAGGATTTATATGATCATTTATTGCCTATCTTTATCAACTCGCGAATCAATAGGTTTCGATTAGCGATTTTTATGTGTCTGCACTGTGTGATTTCTCCCTTAAAAGGGTGGGCTCTAACAAGCCTGTCTACAAGTATTGGAACATATTTGATAGTTTAATTTAGCAGAAGGAAAGAACTCTGTGAGCCGCTATTAGAAAATGGTCAAGTCTTGACCTCAGTGTGCGTGTGGCTTTAATGAAAAAATTGAAACTTAAATTTAAGAACTCTGGGTCCATAAAGCAATATTGTCCTAGAAGGACGCTAAAGACCATGATAAGGTGTGGAAGATAGTAAAGAGAGAGGACACACCGCAGGAGGCTTTACAAACTCATCCAGTGTCTGAAGAGACCTGGGTGGAGCATTTTAGCACTCTGTTTGCGGAAACTCAGACTACTCCCACTACTCCCCAATGTTACTCGGGAGAAAAATAGGATTTGGACTTCGATAATGAAGAGATTTTTAAATTGATTCGCTGCACTAGTACCTTACGAGCTCCGAGCCCTGATGGACTTCCCGGTGTTTATTTTTTTACAAGCAGAAAGTAATCCCTGTATTGACTTTAAGTTGGATGCATTAGACCCGCATTGGAATTATTATTTTTTTTTAAACTTTTGTTTATTGGCAGAAAGTTAAGACAGGCACAGCACAGAGTGCACAGCCATAAGCAAGCAACATAACATCACTCAAGGAAGTACATCGCGACCATTGCAGACATCACAGGTTGGGAGGGTTGACGGCCAGGAGAGGGGCAAAAAAGAACAAAAAAAGAGAGGGAAGGAGAATCACATTTCTCATGGAATATTGGGCCGTGCTGGTGGGTGGGTAGATCTCCATTCCACAACGTCTCTATTGTTAGGTAGCTGCAGAATTCTGACCACATGTTTTTGGGGCGTGATGACATTGGTAGTGATCCGATGTATTCCTCTTCACACATTTGTACCCAGGTAAGGACTTTCAGCCACATCATGAGGGCGGGGGGGGTTATGGCGCTTCCAACATTGCAATATACACCGAATTTAGACATTTTCCTTGCATTTTCCTCAAGCCAGATACCAAACAGCAGGGCTAGTGGGTCCAGATCCACCGGGGAACCAATTATTTCAGAGAGCACCTCCTCCACGGCCACCCAAAAAGTGTTTAGCGCTGCGCAGGAACAGAACATGTGTATGTGATCAGCTTCACTGGATTTGCATTGTGGGCATGTGTGAGTCTGGGTGCGTGTGAATTTTGCTACTCTGTACGGTGTGTAATAGAGCCTGTTGAGGAGTTTGAATTGTATGCAGCGGAATCTGGCGCAAGGGGAGACTTTGCGTGTGTGTGCACACATTTTACTCCACATATCATCAGTTATTTCCGTTTCGAGCTCCCTAGCCCATGCCTCTCATGTTTTGAGAGACGTGTCTACTGTTCTCTCAAGCTGCATTTTGTATATAGTGGAGACTATGCCCCTGCCGCCCCTGCCGCCAGCAGAGTTTGCTATATATTGGAGTTCAGGTGAGTCTGGAGGTTTGTCTGGGTATGAGGGCCACATAGCTTGCACCGTTGCCCTAAGTCTGTAGTATTGTAGCACCTCGAGCAAAGAGTTGGAGTGTCCCGGTCGCCACGTCTGAGGGGTAACAAACGTGCCGTCGGGGAAAAGGTCGGTTAGAGCTCGATAGTCCAGATTTTCCCAGTGTCGCAGGAGGTGTTGGTCGAATGTGAGGGGAAGTCTGGGAAATTGCCATATGAGAAGCCACTTATAGTATGGATGCTCCTCTTGGTCGGGGCTTAGGATACTATTCCAAGCCCTGATCGTGGTGGCCAGCGGGTCGGCCTGGGCGTCTGTTTGGTATGTGCAGAGCAATAACAGTGTCATAATATTGGTCCCTCCCCCAGCCAGTTTCTCAGGTTTGACATGCGGGGGCGGATTCTGGAACATGTACCAATGGGTGGCATGTTGGGCCTGTGCCGCGTTCCAGTGCAGATAGAGGTCTGGGGCTGTGAGTCCCCCTTTTCCATAGGGTAAAGTCATGTGTTGCCATTTCTTGCAGACCGAACCAGAGTACCAGAGAAATTGGGCACACTCCGCGTGGAGCCTCTTAAAGTATTGCTTCCTGGGCCAGACTGGTACATTGGCGAAGATGTAGAGGAGCTTGGGGACCACTATAATCTTTATTAGGGAGAGCCTGCCCTCCAAGGATAGCGGTAGATTGCGCCATTTGGAGAACTTGGACACCACAAGGTGTGCCATAGCCTCGTAGTTGTCCACTAGTAAGGAAGATTTGGTTAGCGTCACCTGCACCCCGAGATACCTGATACCACCCGGGGACCAGCATAGGGGGTACTCACACGCCTGTTGTTGATTTGCTGTAGTGAGAGGAAAAATGTCTGATTTGGAATAGTTGATGGTGAAACCGGAGTACGTGCCTATTTTGGTAATGTCTCGGAGGATCGGGTCTAGGTAAGTGGAGGGTTTTCTGACATACAAGAGTACGTCTTCTGCGTAAAGTGAGATGATTTCCGGCTCGTCCTGTAACCAAATGCCTTTATTGATGTGACGCCCCCGTATATGACCCGCCATGGGTTCGATAGCGAGCGCAAAGAGGATGGGGGAGAATGGACATCCCTGGCGGGTGCCACGGTGTAACGCGAGAGAAGAAGAGGGAATAGAGTTCACAAGCACAGTGGCCATTGGTCCCGTGTATACAAGTTTTATGTAGGAGATCATATTTGGCCCAACTCCCATTTTCTCCAGCACAGCCCACAGGTATTGCCATGAGACCATATCAAAAGCTTTTTGGGCGTCTAGTGTTACCGCCACTGCATCCACGCTCGGATCGATTCTGGACATTACGTTAAATAGACGGCGGATGTTAAGTGCCGTGGATCGACCAGGAACAAATCCACTTTGGTCGGCATGGACCATGCGGGTCATGAACGGGAGAAACCTGTTGGCGATTATCTTGGCAAAGATTTTCATGTCAGTGTTAATAAGGGATAGGGGCCTATAGGAACCACATTCGTCTGGGGGTTTCCCAGGTTTGGGAGAACTGTTATTAAGGCTTCTCTTAAGGAGGGGGGGAGGATGTTTAATCGAAGTGATTCGGCCCAGACCCCGTGTAGAGCAGGTGCTAGTATGGCCACATGCTCCTGATAGAACTCAGAGGTGAGCCCGTCAGGGCCAGGGGCCTTGTTTTTGGGAAGGTCTGAAATCACCTGGACAATCTCATCCAAGGTGAACGGAGTGTCAAGTCGTTCCCTAGTGTCCTGGGAGAAAAGGGTCATAGGAATGTTTTCCAGCAGGTCATCCAACTCCTGGGCCGAATGTTCAGGCTGGGGACCATATAGGTTGGCATATAAACTGGCGAATGTGTCCAGGATGGATAGGTCAGACCAATGCCTCAACCCTGCTTCGTCTAAAATGCTATCAATTCGGGACTTACCGCCCTCCGCCCGCACCAGCCTAGCCAGGGTTCTACCCGGCCTGTCACCGTCCCCATATTTAGGGGCAGCAATTGGGCGAGCATAGTACCGCACCTCACTCAGGGCAAGCGGCTCAAATTGTTCGAGTTCTTTTCTGATCTTTGCTAGGATTGCTGGGGTCGGTGTGGTGAGATACTCCTGCTCGAGGGCTTTAATCTTGGTTTCAGAGTTGTTTAGGGCTTGCCTTATAGATCTCAGGACCCCGGCTTCCCTAGAGATACACATCCATCTGATGTAAACCTTAAATGCTTCCCATCTGGTCCCCTCAAGTGTGTCAGACGCTCTATTATTTTCAAAAAATGTGGTTATGTCTGCTAGGAGCTCAGCTTTAAAGACAACGTCCGATAGGGCAGAAGATTTAAAGCGCCAGGCGGGTCGTCGCGTCATAGTATTACCGAGTTGGATCTGTAGGAGCACAGGGGAATGGTCAGAGAGCGTGCGTGTGAGGATCCTGACATCTAAAACCCTAACCATATGGGCACCAGATAAGAGGAACAGATCTATCCTTGGTGAACTGTCATGCACCGTTGAATAGAAAGTGTAGTCTCTTTCTAGGGGGAGGTGCTTTCTCCATACATCGTGCAGGTTCAACGCGTCCATGTGTGTTAGGAGACGTTTGGCTGCATGAGTTGTGGCTCTGCGAGTAGTCGTTGTTCTATCTAGGACATTGTCTAGTATCAAATTCATGTCCCCCCATATGATGGGGACATCTAGGTATCTCATAAGTATGGCGGTCACCTCGTCAATGAACTCGGGGGCATCAGTGTTGGGTGCGTATGTGTTGACCAGCAAGCATTCTTCGTGAGCCAAAGTGCAGTGAAGAATCACATATTGCCTTCCGTGTCGATATGGGATGTGTGGAGTATGAAGTTCACCGACTTGTGGATGAGGGTCAGAACACCCCTATCCTGAGTGGAATATTGGGTATAGTATCTGTTAAGGCCCCAGGCTGGCACTACGTTTGATGATAAGTGTTTCAGAGCGTGTGTTTCCTGCAATAGGAGGACCTTGACCCCATGTCTTTCTGCATAAGTCGCGATCCTGCGAGACTTCGTGAAGTTCGTCAGTCCCCGAACATTCCATGTCATCATTTTGATCGCCATGAAGATAACTTATGGGACATCACTAGCAAAGGATCTGTCTCCACTAACGTGACGCACGCTGCAATGGCATAAGGGTGTCTCCCTTTAGAACCGGTCTCAACTTTCCCGTCATTTTGTATATAACATACCCCAACTTCTGCACCCCCCTCCCTCACTGCCCTGCACAAACCAGCGGTGTGTAGATACCCACCCTTAGAACAAACAACTGCGTGCCATCCCCAACTCGGCAGCGCCTGAGAAATTGCCCAACCGGGGGTAAAACACAAACATTTCGAGTCAGAGGGTATTGCAACTGCAGTGGGGGCTGCCGCTGCCGTCCTGCCCACATGTAATGATACAAGTTACAATAATACACCTTAAATGTTAAGATCGGCTAACGCAAGTTAGGTTACAAAGCAAGGATACACACATTCCAGGGTATCGAGGTCAAAGCTAGAACTACCGTAAGCCAGTACATGACGGCGGAGCTTAGCATACAGTGTACAGGCCCCATGTGAGGCATTATTAACAGGCGAGCTGGAGGCGTGCTTCCCCCGGGAAGCAGTGTTCCCAATATGTCCATGTAGGGTCACGGATGGCACGCAGTGGGACACTGAGGGGGGCCATTAGGCACAAGGGGGAGTCACTGGCCAGTTCACTGCAGCTATTGGGTATGCAGAACCGTAGAGCGTGCGTCTGGCATTAGTCATCCTGCATCGGTTCCTGCGGGGAACCCACAGTGGGATCTGCGCCTCAATGAACTTAACCGCCTCATCAGGGACCGTAAAAAAGTAGTTTGTTGCGGTAGATGAATTTTAGGCGCGCAGGGAAAAGCATTGCATATTCGATTTTCCTGCCCCTTAACATCTTTTTCACTCCTCTGAATTGGCGTCTCTCCATCTGCACGCCCACCGAGAAATCTGGGAAGATCCTGATGATGTTTGAGTCGAGCCTTAGTTCCCCTTTCTCTCTGGCTAAGCGAATAATGTGGTCCCTGTCCTTATAGCTCAGTAGTTTCGCGATTATAGGTCTGGGAAAGTCTTCTGGTTTAGGCCGCGGTGCCAGGGTTCAATGTGCCCTTTCTACTGTAAAGAATGGTGAGAGCTCGGGGTTGTCAAGGAGGTCTTTGATGAGTTGTTCGACCGCCGGCTCCACGTGGCCCTTCAATGCAGCCTCGGGAAACCCCTACTATACGAATGTTGTTTCTTCGGTACCTCGATTCAAGGTTGTCACACTTAACTTGACCTGCTTCATGTCCCGAACGAGCTCCGTAACCGTGTTTTGTAGGGCATGAACGCAGTCTTCATTAGTACCTGTTCTTTGCTCCGCCTCGGTGATCCTGGCACCGTGCTGGTCGATTTTCGCTTTCAGGGAGGCTACATTTGCATTTATGTCGTCCAACTTTTCATGGAAGGCTGCAAAGTTTTTCGCCATAGATTCCATCAGCGCAGATAGGTCTAGCTGCGGGTGGACCGGCAGGACCCCACCTTCAGCATGTGTCGCAGAAGAGGACGCCTGGTCAGCATTAGGCGCCGCCTTGGCAAACTTGTCCATAGCACCTACTTTAGTGATAGCCCGCGCCTTGCTGGGCATTGCTGTGGCCGGATCAGCGACTGGTTCACCAGAGTTAATGATGGCCGGAGAGTGGGCCTTCAGGGGGCGGACAGTGGTGTGGCCCGCAAGTAGCTCCACCGCGGTAGGATTAGTGTTGATCAGGCAAAGCTAGGGAGGTATGCATGTAGCATGGCAGAGAAGGCGGGGCCGCCGCAGGAAGAAAGGAGCCAGGGGAGCGCAGGGCGCCGGGTTCAGCGAGCTTCGTGCGGGCAAAGGCTCTTCGAGGTATGCTTGGGTGCACAGGGCAATGAGGCGCAGGGGAGACAGGAGTAGGGCCGTACGCCTGCTGTAGAGGTGGCCTCTGCACCGGTGAGCACTCTTCTAGATTGGGGGACTCGCCCGACGGTGGTCCCCACAATGTCGCAGCTCCAGATCAGGGAAAGCACAGCACATGGAGATGTGGAGCTACATGGGTTAAGGCAGGCAGAGCTCTATCCCCCTAAAACGTAAAGGATGGCCAAGGGGAAGTGAACCCAGGTTCCAGTGGCTACAGCGTGGGGGCAGTCCGGGGGGGAATTAAGGAGGCTTTGGTGGAGACGTTCCCTCTGATGGAGAGTGGGTAGTTGACAAGGTTCAAGGGCCCCCACTTGGGTGGAGGGGCGAAGGTTAGACCACTGCACCTACCTTGCCGCCTCCAGGGCTGCGGGGTCTGTGTGCGTTCCAACAGGAGAGGGCACCCCAGGAGGCCGCGCACCCCCCACAGGAGCCAGGCCGGATCCGAGGCCAGTGAGGGGCAGGGGGGTGCAGCTGGTCGGGGGCAGGTGGTGCGAACGGCAGGCCGCGGAGCCGTGCAGCGGCCCAGCAACTCTCGGCCCAGGAGTGCAACGGGGCAGTATTGGCAGGACCCCGGTGGGGGCTGAGGATCTGCTTCAGCAGAGGGCCGCCGGGGTGGGCGGGGGGCCAGGGGCCGCGTCCGGTGACCCCCACCAGGAGAGGTAGCAGCTGTTGCAGGGGAGGTCCACTCTGCTGCAGCGTCTCCAGAGTCGCACGTATTGTAGCGGGAGCAGTCCTGTCTCCTGGTCCGAAGGGGGCCGCACCTATGCGTGAGCGCAGGGGGCTCGCGTCCAGCCCGCCTCGGCCGACATGCAAACAAAGAGTCCGCTCCACAGGGCCCGGCAGGGGGAGCGGATCATTCCGGACAGGCACCGCCACAGGTCGCAGCAAGGAGGCCGCGGGCGCAGCGGGCCCAGTAGATTGCAAGACCAGTTCCCAGCAGCGAAATCCCCTCAAACTTCGTCTTCACGACGGGAAGAGTTCCGACCAGGAACCGTAGCGTTATTGGTGCAATATCCTGAGGATTAGCGCCGATATTCAGCAGATACTGGTGGGCAGGAGCGGAGCTCTCGGGCTAGGCAGCCATTTTCCTCGGCTGCTCAACAGCGCCCCAGACCCGCATTGGAATTTGATGGAAGGCATATCTTGGAAGAAAGTGTTGTCTTTTCCTAGGAGTATGCCTATTCAGCTAATTGAATATGAACTAAGTGTATTATCTTTCGATGCATGGCAGGGGAGTTGCTAGGTCTGGAAAAGACCCAGGGCTAAGCTGATGTGGGAACAGTTGGGACAGGGGGCTAGCTAGTCTTTTGGCTGTAGCTCCTGAGATTCTATCCGGGGCTACAGCCAAAAGATCAGGGGCTATAACCCCCTTAGCCCCCCCTTAGCAACGCCCATGATGCATGGTGCAATGGAAGTCCCTTTCGTTCTTTAGAAAATGTTATCTGGCTGACAAGACGTCCCTCTTCGTATTGAAGGGGGATTTAGTAATGAAGAAGGACCTCCTTCTCGTTCGCTGGGAAAATGATACGTGAGCTATAATGACAGGAGCAGATTCTGATATAGATCTTCTTTTAAGTAACCCCACTAAAGCAAATGAGAAATCGCAATGTGATAGATATTTAGCCTTTTTAATTTTTGACCATGCTGCTAAGCCTTTTAATCAATTACCGAAAGAGTTAGGGAAATTTCCCAATGCATTTTATAGAAATATATTTTTAAGATTCTGTTTTAATTTATTCTATAATTGTTAAGTATTGGAGACCCGAGGACAGGTCCAAGTAAATGCCAGTGGTTGTAGATTCTGCAAGTTGTCATTGGACCAGGAAACTTTGAAACACTTAGGGGGTCATTACGAGTAGAGCGGTAAGGGATACCGGGCACCGGTAATGAGACCAGTGCCGGTAATACCCTACCGCCCTATTCCAAGGTCCATTGGAGGGAACCGTAAAGAACATGTGGTCCGACCACACGTCCCTTATGGGTCACGCTAAGGGACCAGGGCGCTAATAACAGACTTGCAAGTCGCAAGCCCGTTATTAGCGCCCTCCCCATTCCCATTGAGCCCTATGGGAGCTCAAATGGGAATGGGGAATGGCATGTTCAATGGGAACTTACCGGTCCCGCCAGGGTCCTATTACACCGGTAAGTCCCCATTGAACTACACCGGTGCCGGACCTGTTGGTGGCAGTCATGGCACAAATAGCGCCATGACTACCACCAATCTCGGAATGAGGCCCTTACTGTTGGATTGTCCATAATTATTTAATCTCAGGAAATAGTTATTTGAGAGAATAGTTGATAAATATAGGACCCTTACGTGAGAAGAATGGTGGAAACCTCTGTTCAGTGGGAGATATGTTAATATGACTATTGCAGTCATTAGGTTTCTAATGGCCATTTACATAGCAAACTGAGAGGATGACTTTTAAATAGATTGTTAAATGATTGTGTTGGTTTTTTGTAGCCATCATTTATAGAAGATATAATTGTATGTGTATATGTATATATATATATATGAAATTTAGAATATTACTGCATTTTGTTTATGTAAAATGTGTTCTTTTCTTTTCTCTATGTGTGATCAGTTTGATTCTGTATTTTATCACAAAAGGTTTGATAATTTAAGTCGGTTGTGTAAATAGTTTTAAAAAAATGTATGAGATAGAAATTAAAAGGAGTTCTATGAAAATGTTATTGGACGGACAGCACTAAGAATAGCAGTGTTAGCCCACTGCAAAAATGGTAATAACATCGATCCTACCGTGTATTTAAATGGCTTTGTAACTAATAGCTAAAAGGACCCAAATATATATGTTTCTTATAATCATATGAATGTTAAGGTATACATCAAAGATTTAGATACATCTATTAACACTTTGATTGATCAAGCTCATAAGGATTGCAAATGCTTAAAAAAGGCTTGCCGCTGACATACATTTTTTGCTACAGGTAATTGAGCATAGATGCCCAGGACAACATAACTATTAGATGCCACTAAAGGCTTGAAATTGGGTCATTGGACATTTGTGGCAGGACCTAAACATGTTTGCTGAAGTAATAAAAGTCTAATATGGGGGGGGCGACCGACCACAAAACAAATATGTTTTTCTGCACAAATCGGGAAAATAGACATCAAGAGGAGGCAGAGCATGACCCAATTTTTATATGTAATGTTCATTTTGAAAAAATAGTTGTGAAGTGATCATTATAAATGCACTTTTTCATAAAACAAGGCAGAAAATAGGAATATATAGTAAAGGGGCTTACACGTAAGATAAATTGAGTGAAATGGAAAAGCGTGGGGAGGGATGAGGGTGAGATGTGGAGGCGTTATGGAAGGTAAAAATACCCATTTGGGGAAAAAGGAGATGAAAGAATTCGTAAATGGGGGCCACAAAATAGATGTCTTTTGAAATCAGCACACAGAACACCAATTCAACCACTGTTTTTGCATTGTACAACAACTTTAGATGGATCACAATAGGGCAAGCTCCCCTCGCATTGCACAAATGATGTGTGGGTCACAGCAGTACAAGATTCACTCAAACAGGATCAGGCTTCAGCCAGCGGCACTATCCCCCTAAACACACGTGCTGAAACCTTGAAGGACCCGAAAGACCTGCACGTCAAAAAAGCCAGAACATACGCAGACACAAGGGAAACATGGTACTGAGGAGGCATAGACAAAGATGGAGACTGTTATGTATCGTGGGGGCGATGGTGAGGCCCACGCAGTCACACACACACTTGCTCCGCATACATACAAGGAGCCACGGCGGAGACGTGCGGATGGTTTCGGTCCCCGGCGCGAACTGCCGCACGGGCCGTGTTTATTAACACTGCGCATGTGTTAGCCTCGTTCTGGCTCACGCGTGCGCCCAACAGCGTATTACTACGCAACATCCCTCCTTTTCCCCCCGAAACAGAAAACGTGAACAAACATAAAATTAACAGTGCTCAAATACAACTTCAACTGTTAGTGTGCCACTGATTACGAAGCAGGGTCCATAAGAAAGTCTTGGAACCTCTGCAGCGGCCTGCGCCCCGCCCGGCTTGGGTACCTGCGTGCTTCATCCAGGGGTACACCGGGCGTCCCTGGAGTCTCGGGCGGTTCATCGTGTCTCAGCGTTGACTCGGCATTCTGCTCCGGGTCGGTTGTGACTGTCTCCTCCGGACTCGCAGTTCCTATGCGTTTGAAGAAGGACACGTTCCTGGTGACAGTCCCTCGTGCACTGGCGGCGGTGACCATAGACCCCTTGACGTGCGTCACCCCGAGTGGCTGCCTCTCATATGGTATTGACAACTTTCCTTCCAGCCTTCTGTTTCGCACTAGCACGGTGTCACCCACGGCAATGTCTTTCGCTGGGAGCCTCCTCCTGGTGGTCTCTCTTTCATTCTGAGTGGCTCTCTCCACTTGCACCTGCTCGTTATTGATCTCTCCCGGATGTCGACCTCCGATTTTTGGTAACAATCCTCTTGGCACCCGTTTGAAGAGCGCCTCTGCCGGGGCGACCCCAGTGAACTGATGCGGGGTCGAGCGGTACTCTCGGAGAAATTCGAACAGGTTGCATCTTAGATCTTCCCCTCCATTCATTGATATGCGGAACACCTTGTTGAGTGTTCGCATAAATCGCTCTACCTCCCCATTTGCTCTTGGCCAGTGGGGTGTGACCTTCCGATGTTTTATCCCTCTTTCTTCACAGTAGGTTGCAAACTGCTGCCCTTTGAACGGGGCACCGTTGTCCGAGCACAGCTCCCTTGGAAACCCATGCGGAGCAAACATTTTCTCCAACGCCATGATGGTGTATTCGCTGGCAGTGGATTCGACTAGCTCAACCTCGGGGTATCGCGACCACTGATCGGTCACCACCAGAAAGTGCATTCCCTGGCCTGTGGACCCAAAGTCGGCATGTACCGTCCCCCATGGCTTGTCGCTCCTTACCATAGCTTGGATCGGCGTCCCCCTTCCCACCGGGCTTGCAGCTTGTCAGGGAATGCAGTTCTTCACAAACTCCTCCACTCTGCTTTCCAGCTCCGGGAACCAGACCTTTAGTCTCAAGCAAGCTTTCATTTTGGCCATCCCCTGGTGGCCATTATGGGCCAGATGTAGGACTTTGTCAACTAATGTTCTCGAGATCACAATCTGGTGACCCCTCAGCAGGAGGCCGTCATCCGCCACCGTCAACTCGTGCCGTGCCTTCCAGAGGGCTTGCAGGTCCTTTTGAGCCCCAATGACCCTCCTGGAGTTGTCTTGCAGGACCTCACGCCACTCCCCACTCGCTATCGCCTGCCTGATTTTGGTGAACGATTCGTCCTTGTTGGATTCCTCTGCAATTACCTAGCGGGCCAGGGCAATGGGCAGCGCCGATTCGACAGCCATGTGGACGGCCTCTACGCAGTCGGCCACTTCAATGGAGTCTCGGAGCCTCCCCGAGCCCGGGTGGTGGGACAGATAGTCTGCCGCGTTGAGTGTTCCTGGGCGGTACAGTAATTTGACTCCGTACTCCATTAGCGAGATCATCCATCGTTCAATGCGAGGTGGTGGTTTGGACGAGGTCCCTGATAGAATTGGGATTAGGGGCTTGTGATCCGTCACCATGATAACCGGTTTCCCCAGAATGTAAATGCGGAAGTGTTTACACCCCCACAGTATGACCAAGGCCTCCCGCACGATCTGAGAGTATCTCCTCTCTGTCTCGGTGAGGACTTTGCTGGCATAAGCGATGGGCCTCATGGTTCCTTGATTGTCCGCCTGCATAAGAACTGCTCCCAGGCCCACGGGGCTGGCGTCGACCACAATTTCCGACTCCCGGTCCGAGTTGAAGTAAGCCATAGTCTCTTGCCCGGATAGTGCGCTCTTAATGTCATCGAACGCCCGCTGCTCTTTTCCACTCCAGTTCCATGCGACGTAATTCCTGGTGAGCGCTCTTAAGGGCTCCGATAGCGAGGCTAGGTCACGGATGAAGCGACCGCAATAGTTCACCATCCCCAGGAAGCTTCTAATCTCCTCTGGAGATGTTGGTGGAGCGGCTTCACGGATGTCCTTCACTTTCTCCGGATCAGGGGAAATCCCTCCAGCATGGAAAACGAAGCCAAAGAACTCCAACCTGTCTTTCAGAAACTCACACTTTTCTTTGTGTAAAGTTAGACCTAGAGTGCGCAGCCTTTCCAGGGTGTTCTCTAGGCACTTCAGATGTTCAGCCTCCGACCGGGCAAAGACCAGGATGTCGTCCGACATGTTGATCACTCCCTTGAGTCCTGACAGAGCCCCCCTGATGGCATTTTGGAAGACTTCCGCCGCGGACGAGACTCCAAAACTGAGCCGCTTGTATTGATACAACCCCTCATGAGTTGTGAAGGTCGTAATGTATCTGGACTCGGGGTGTAACTCTAACTGGTGATATCCAGATCGTAGGTCCAGTTTTGAGAATATTTTTGCTCCCTGGAGTTCCCCGACAACATCATCTAAGGTGGGCGTGATGTGGCGTTCCCTCTTGATGGCTACATTGGGTAGCCTCATGTCCACACAGATGCGCACCGCGCCTGGCTGTTTAAGCTTCGGGGCTACTACGATTGGGGAGACCCACGGGGTGGGGCCTTCCACCCTTTCGATGATGTCTCGGTCAACCAGGGACTGCAACTTCTTCTCCACCTATGCTCTCAGATGGAACGGGATGCGGCGGTGTTTGAGAGCTGTTGGTCTCACTGACTCGTCTATGTGGAGGTGTATTGGATCCGCTTTCAGCTTTCCTATGCCATTGAAGATTGTCTCGAACCGTTGCAGTAGGTTTTCCAGGTCAGCGCAGTACACCGCAAATGTGAAATGGACAAGGTTTAACGCTTCCGCGGCGGCGCAACTTAGGAGTGAGTGTGGGCTCACACTTGTGACAAAGAATCTTGCCTTGATTCTGGTCTGTCCATGAGTCACCGGTGCTACGAACACCCCCTGGATGGGGAGCGGAGTGTGTCCACCAAAAGCATATATGCGTGCCGTGGACTATGCCAACCCTGGTGGGCCAGGCAGCGCGTTGTAATGTTCAGTCGCTAGCACAGAGACGGACGCTCCAGTGTCTATCAGGACTGGCGTGGGTGTTTCCCCAATGTTCACTGTGCACCTGGGCTGACGCCGTTTCCCTGGGCCTTTGGCGATACTGGAGATGAAGAAGATTTCGTCCTCTTCTTCCTCTTCTTCTGCGATGTTCAAGTCTTGCATGCCCTGTTCAATGGACGACACACCCCTTATCCTCCTAGAGGTGCCTCGGCCAACTCTCTCCGGACCTCTTGACGCTGCGACTGGTGTCGTTGCCCTGCACACTCTCGCATAGTGTCCCGGAGTGCCACACCTGCCACAGGTTCTTGATTTGGCGGGGCACTCGCCTACATATGGCAGGTCATATCCACAGTATTGGCATGATGGAGCATTGCTGTAACCTGTGGGTGGGTCTCCACCTCTTGGCGCCCATCTTCCCTTCCCTGGTGCATAGCGACCGACTGCAAAAGCTTCTTCCTCCTACTTTGCATTCGTAGCAGCGTCCATCTTCGCCCCCCTGGCATCAGCCAGTTCATACGCTCTCCCCATGTCTAGGATTTGTTGTAGGGTTAGCCCCGGTTCTCTCAAAACCTGCCTCCACAGTTTTCCAGAGCTGAACCCTTGCAGCAACTGGTTATGAACCATCTCCTGTTCGTTACCCCATCTGCAGGAGCTTGCTAGGTGTCGGAGTCGCGCACAGAACTTGTCCAACGATTCATCATCTCGCTGCTTCTCCGCGCCCATGACAAACCTGTCAAAGTCTACGTTTTCCATGGGGAGGAAGTAATTCCTGAGTGCTTGTTTCACTGCAACGTAGGTGGCCACAGGGATGGTCAGCGAGTCATAGATCTTGTGTACCTTCACCTCTGCCGAGTATACCATGATGGCGATTTTTTCTGCATCTTCCGTGACCCCCGCGGCCGTGAAAAACATTTCTAGCCGTTTCACCCACAGGAGCCATTTCGGGCCCAGCTTAGATGGAGGGCCTGTGGTATCAAATTCAGGCATGGGGCTTAGCGTGCTGTTCATCCTGCGTGGGATGGGGGCGATTGCACCATCCTGGTCATCCTCGTCCACCATTTTGGTGAATAGCACTCACCAGTACTTGCTGGACACCTTCTGTGTTTGCTGGGCTGGTGTGCTGAGTCCCCTTTGTGATGTGGTGTTCCTCCTGCACCCTTTTCTCCTCCTGATGACTTGTGCCACAGCCCTGTAGGTGTGAGGGCTGTGGGATTTCCAAAAATTGCTGCTGGGCAAAGCAAAAGTGCAAGTGGTGCACGAGCACCCTCACGGGCCGCAACCACTGCCTTTTACGTGTTGACCAAGATGGCCGCCGGCCATACGCGTGGACTCGTGTGTACGCGAGTCAACGTTCTTCTCCTGGAACGTTGGCGGAGCGGAGGATGGCTCCCGCGCCGTCCTCGTCGCCAGTGTTATGTATCGTGGGGGCGGTGGTGAGGCCCACGCAGTCACACACACACTCGCTCCGCATACATACAAGGAGCCACGCCGGAGACGTGCGGATGGTTTCGGTCCCGGGCGCGAACTGCCACACGGGCCGTGTTTATTAACACTGCGCATGCGTGAGCCTCGTTCTGGCTCACGCATGCGCCCAACAGCGTATTACTACGCAACAGAGACGATGAATGGCATATTTGTCACATTGGGCTGGTGTGTTTAATATGCAGATGAGATGTGTCAGTAATGTGCATTGTAACCTTTCCTGGGTGTATGGTATCTCCCAGGGCTCGTGCTGTCCATGACGACGTGAGGAGAGGAGAGAAGGGGAGGTGGCTCTGCCCCCCCTTTCTCCTCCACCAAGGAGAAAGAAGATGCCGAGCTACCTCTGCCGCTTGGTGGGAGTGGCCCCGCTGTTCGGCTCCTTGCTGCAGCAAAGAAAGACAATTCTGGATGAGGGAGTAGACTAGGCCGGTGAGTCCCCACGTTGCAAGAGGCGGTGCAGGCCTGCATGGGCCACCTCGCTGAAGCCCCTGAATGTTCCCGGGCTAGGCGAGCAGTGAAGGAGGTACTAGTGATCCGGGTAGGAGCGTTGAAAGAAAGGACCCGGCCTCCTCTGGAGTTTGGGCAGAGAACAGTACCTAGAAAAGGGCAGAATATACTGTAAATTTGAGAGTGCAGTGTTGCTGCACTCCCAGTCCTGTCCTCCTGCCTCCTCTCTTTCACTGTCGGAATGCTTCTCTTCACCTTCGTGCAGACGTGGCACTTTGGGCCCAGGGATGATGTACCGGCTTTGTGGACCACTTTGAGGAATCTATGCTCCACCTTTTTATTTTTCTTGCTCCTCATCTCAACATGCAGAACTCCATTCGGGGTTATGAAACGGGCACAGCATCAGGTCAGGGGTAGCAGGTGGGAGTTTCATTTTTGCCCGTGGCTGTATGCACTCTGTGGTAGGGGTTTCAGGCGTGTAGGAGACACTGGGGTAGACTTGTGCAAGAAAGAACCAAGGATTCTGCCGCTGCCCTGATCACCCAACAATTGCTGTTCAGTGCATAACAGACCAGGCCCATGGGCAAAAGTCCCAGCTTACCACTGAGCACAGCACCATAGAGAGTTTGAACAAGGTTTGAGATGGTGCTCAGCTACCAATCTACATATTGCAGGGAAGTTTAAATGAGGCCATGCAGTCTTCATATCTTAAGCACTGCTCTTCTGAACCAAATGTTCTCGCCTCCCATAACCTTTAGCATCTAGTGTAAGGTCATGAGTGGAGTCTGCACATTGCCGCTCCCTCATCTTATGATTCCCATACCCGTAGACATACCTTGGTAGATGTATCTATTTGCGAGAGACAGAATGAGAAAAGGAGACATAGACAAACAGTGTCTGGCAGTGGCAATGTGAGAAAGTGAAAAGGGACCTGTCTGCAAGAGACTAGTTGTAAGAGCATGCAGAGGCCACCATAGTAAGGCCTTTGTCATATATTTCTCTTACTTTCTATGCTTTGTGATGACTGCCATTACTTTTTTCATGCTTTGCTCTGCCAGATCATGATCTGATACTTGTGGTTTCAGGTTTGTCTTTCCAAGAAGGTCTCTGATTATTTCACGCACTAACATGCTCACATTTAATGTTCCAATACACTGTATGCATACTTACTAAGCCACCCACACATGGCAATCAAACACTGCTTCCAACACAAGTCAAACATCAGAACCCTACACCTATACAAACCACACCTTGTGTCACTGCTTTCTAGCACAATATGCACAGGAGACTCCTCTTTGAGGACAAATCACTCCACGGTCTTGACACTGAACACTAATAATCTGACCCATATACAGAGCTCATTGTACTTCTAGTCTGCACACATCAACACAAAGGCAAAGCTATCTTACATTTCTCCAGCATGGGGTCTTGCATGGATTCACATGCCCATGAATTTTCCCCGTTGTCAGGCTGGGAATCTTTGGTAAAATTAAAGCAGTTTAGCTTTGAGGAGTGGTGCAAAGATCTTAGGCCACGCACCTAAAGTTCTCCTGGCGCTCAGCACAGGCTTGTTTCCAGTGAACAGACCACATCTACGGAACCTTATCCATCTTGTAACCTATCTGTTGTGACTGGTCTTCGCTACAAAGCTTGCTGTTCGCCCCAGGTGGGCAGTTTTTGCTCTTGAGACTCACTGGACATTAGTTGTGTATGGCAGTCAAACTCGGGGATGGGAAGGGTGTAGAGGGTCGGGGGTGGGGAAAACATGGGCTGTTCTCTGTCCTGTCCTTTTTCTCTTCTTTTGTTCTATAAAGTTATACATGTGTGGATCCAATTGTCAAACTTGTCTGCTTTTCAAGCTGTTTGATGGATGTTTATCTTTTTTGGTGATCTCAATAAAGATATATTCTATTAAACAAAAAGCAGTTTAGCTTTAAGCTAAAAAACTGCCTGTCTCCTTTATAGCCTATCTGTGTCACTTTGGGTGATACGGCCCCAGCAAATGGCATTCACTCTCCTAAACTCAACTCCTGGGGCCATCTTCAGATCTTTACTGTATGTTTCTCGTGTTGAGAGTCTCGGTCTTTCATTCCTCGAAATCCAACAATTTTTTGCTGTTTTTGTTTCCAATTTTTTCAAGAATTTGTCGATTCTTCTTCTGTAACGTTGTGACTACCGGCAGCAGGGACACGTTGCCGTAGGGGATCCTCTATCCCCTGTCGTATCTCCAACTCATGGCGCCACAGGCCAAGGCTTGCGCCTTCACCTCGACACCATGGCAGATGCCACTAAGAAAAATCGTTTCAGGTCCTGTGAGAACTGGGGTTTGAAAAATATCGTCATTGAGTATCAGCACCTCAGGTGCATTTATTGTCTCCATCCCAACCACGATGTGGATTGATGTCTGATTTGGCAATCTGGCAATCTTTTTCCTTGAAGACACAGAGGACCGCCATCAGAGGTTGGTGGCGTGGATTGAAGAAGGTAAGGCATCTGACACAGCCTCCAGGCGTAGACATGCCTCTTCCAGGGCCGGTAGGTCCTAAGAGCGTGCTCCCTCAGATAAAAAGAGGCTGAAGTCCTTTGAGTCCTTTGAGGATGCTTCCTTGGTGAAGATCCAAAGAAGACAAGGTCACACACTCCAGCAACGTTGTCAACAACAGTCGCTATGGCTGCAGGACCTAGTTCGGAGGGAGGACGGTCTCCATCACCGGCTCCTTCGATGGCTAGCCTACCCGTCGGCCGGCTCATTCCACCCACGAGGAAATCGCTCGTATCACCAGACAAACACAATTCCTCGCGAGAGGAGAAGTTGTCCAAGGACCCATCACCGGGTCCACCGTCATCGACTCCATTGTCGAAACGAGCCTCGACGATGACTTCACCACCAGGACCATCAACGACTGCTCCGTCTACGAAGACTGCTCTTCTTTCGACAGCTCCAACACCAAGCTGCTCGTCTATGACCATCACCTTTACCAATGCAATGCTTAGCATGCCCAGGTTTTTCTTCCCGCCTAGACCTCCGTCAGCGGTTCCGACGGAGGTCCTGTCAATGATGGCACCTTTTCCTGCTCTGCAGGCTCCAGTCATCGCCTCTTTCCCAAAGGGTTCTGGTTTGGTGAGGGACATGCCTCCTGCTCAGGAATTCCTGCCCAGACCCACCGAGGCTGCGCCACTACTCACTCTGGCACCCCTGCGATACCCCAGGAGGTCTTCAGCAATATACACCATATCTGAGGATGACCTGCCAGAGGGGTTTTACTCTAATCAGGAAGGGGGCCAAGGGGAACCAAACCCCATTCTGGCAATTCCTCATCAAGGGTTGCCAGCCCACCAGCCTTTCCAGCCGATTAGCCCTCCACGGGGTCCAGCTCTAGTGCTTGCACCTGCTTGTGCACTTAGGGATATGTCCATGGACATCTTGACGACCTTGCACACACTGGTGGGTGAAATACAGCAGTGACTGCCCACTGCGCCCACCCGGTCCCGGTCCCGCAAGGAGCCCTCAGAGTTCTTCTCAGGCTCAGCCGACACTGCCTCATAAGGCCTTTGTTACCCCTCTGCCATTGCCGGTGGCGCTGTCCCCTGTAGTGAGGAACTATCTCAGATGGACACAAACACGGATATCGTCACAACTGGTACATGCACAGATGAGTTTGAGGATTACGTTCCTGTGGATGGGGAACCCCCTTATGCCGATGTGCCCTCCAGGGCCTCTCCCTCGGACCAGGTCAGTTTGTTCCACGCCATGATATCTAGAGCTGCCAAGCTATTTAACCTGTTACCGGAGGATTAGAAAAAGGAAGCCTTCCTTTTTGAGTAACGGGAGTCGTCCAAGAAGACCATTGTCTCAGTTCCCCTGTTAGATGACATATGGGAGGATGGCATAGTTGTCATGAAGGCCCCTAATACCATTCCTGCTAAATGAGACCGGTTGGAGAAGAAGTACCAAGTTCCAGACTCGGCCCCTAGGTGTCTCAGGTCCCAGCCCTCGCCTGCTTCGGTGTTCTCTGCCACCGCTAGGAAGAGGTCTTCCAACCCCTCTTCTTCGTCTATTGTCCCTTTGGACCAAGAGGGTAAAAAGTTGGATGCAGCAGGAAAACACATCATCACGATGGCAGCATCAACAATCAAGGGTGCCAACTCCCTCGCCATCCTGTTAAGGTACGACAGGGAGTTGTGGTATTAGTTCTGGTAAGAAAGAAGTCAGAAGGGTGGAGACCCATTCTATACTTGCAACGACTCAACAAGTTCCTCCAATTCAAAATGTTCAGGATGGTCACGTTGCAGCACATGCTCAACCAGGAGATTTCCTGGCGACCCTCCACCTGACCTGAAGAATGTGTACTTTCACATCCCCATTCATCGAAAACACTGAAAGTTCCTGCATTTTGTCGTTTGCTGTTCACTGGCACCATTAACAGTTCAAGGCCCTGCTCTTCGGACTCAAATCTGCCCCAAGGGTTTTCACCAAATGCTTGCCCCCGGTGGCTGCGCACCTGTGCCGCAAAGGGATACAAGTCTATCCGTATGTGGATGATTGGCTCATCCGATCCTGCGCTCATGTGCTGGCAATCCAGCACACTGCTGGGACCAGCCAGACCCTGACTTCTCTGGAATTCGCAATATACTATCAGAAGTCCTGCGTAGTGCCATCTAACAACGCACTATTCCTGGGTTTCCGTCTGAACACACTTGCATGTCTAGTGACTCCCTCGGCACAGAGGGTGAAGCCCATCATTGGAAAGGTCCAACGGCTGTCGACCGCTTCAGTTGCTACAGTTCAATCCATCAAGTCCCTGCTGAGTATGATGTCCTTCTGCTGTGGTCCTGTCACAAGTAGAAGCTCCAGCAAACACAAGTACCCCGTCTCTTCAAGGAGTGAGGACACCCTCAAATCGTCCTCTTTGCGACTGCAGCCAATTTCAAGTGCCAAAGGTGTACCAACAGGTATCCTCAAGCCAGGAGTCTGGGAGACGCCTTCTCATTCCCTTGGAAGGGCCTCTTCCTGTGCACTTTCCCACTGATTCCTCTGTTGCTACGAGTGATCAACACACTCAGACATTGCAGCTGCAATATGGTCCTCATTGCACTGGAATAGCCCAGGCAGATTTGGTACTCAGACCTTCTCCATCAGTAGTTCCGGCCTTCAAGCTCCCGCAGACCTTCTCTGCAAATGAGGGTCAATCCTGCACCACGACCCAGCATCTCTGAGCCTCACGGCCTGGCTCCTGCAGCCCTAGAATTTGGACACTACTCACTGCCTTTGGAATGTAGGAAGACTCTAGCCAAAGCCAGGGCCCCATCTACACTGGCGTGCCTCCAGCACAAGTGGAAGCGATTCACAATGTGGTGCCGGCCACAAAAGAATTCTCTGCTGCGTGTGACGGCGCTGCAGCTTCTCCTGTACCTGCTCTCACTGGCCAGGGCTGACCTTGCTCATGCATCCATCAATGTCCATCTGACCGCCATTTCCCGGGACACCCGTGCTCCAGGCAAGCTCTCCCTGCGGCCTCTTCAGAACATTTCCTCCATTGAAGGGTCCTGTCCCTGCGTGGGAACTAAATGTGGTACTATCGAAACTGACGGGGCCTCCATTTGAACCTCTGCATCTTCTTGAAGCTTCTGCCATGGAAGACTGCCTTCCTGGTGGCAATCACCTTGGCCAAATGGGTGGAGGAGATACAGGCTCTCTCCTGTCAACCTCTATTTGTCCTTCCACTCCGCTAAGCTGGTCCTGCAAACTGATCCTTCCTTCATGCCAAACGTTCCTTCAGACTTCCACCTAAACTAGCCTTTAGTTCTACCGGTCTTCTTCGTGAATCCTCCTTCGCCTGCTTAAAGGGTGTTGCATTCGCTGAATATTGCACGCATGATGGACCTTCGAAAGACTTATCAGCTTTTCATCAATTTTGGAACTGAGGTACATGGGAAGGCCCTGTCTAAGGCTTCCATCTGCAGGTGTCTCTCCAGCTATATCATGCATTGCAATGTCTGGCTAACAGACCGCTTGCAGGCCGGCCCAGAGCCCATTCCACCAGAGCCATTGCAGTGACATTTATTTGGACTCTTTTGACAGTTGTCAAAATTATGATCTGATTTGTGAAGCCAATAACAACCTAGAAAAAGCTTGGGATAAGTCAACACCTTTGTTGGTTTAATCCATCTAAGCGGTTGAAGGCATTGAGTAGCGTATCTTTTCTTTTGAGATTTATGTTCCTTGCCAGTTTCAGGCAAGTAAGGCATTTAAGCAGCAATGAAAGCATTTCTTTAAAATGTATGATCTTTGAAAACCACAGGATCTTTATATTGTCTCTTTAGAATATGGGGTCTTCCTCCGTGTAACATCTTACATATCCACACTAGCCGCGCCTCAGGCTATTAGCAGATACCTTTCTTTTGAGCTAGTCAGGAAATCTCTGGTATACTTGCTCTTTCCTCTTCTCTAAGTGATCTCAATGAAGATGATGACAGGTTATCATGTCTGTTCTTGCGAGAGAGGGGCGCCCGCTACCTTTGTAAAACTATTTTTTAAGGAACCTGGGATTGGTAACCCTAGGTCTCCTGGGGGCAACCAGACGTGGTCTCCCTCTCACTGTGCTTAGAGAGGCATCAGCTTCACCTCACTGATGATCCCCAACAAGGGTGAAACACGTGTATGGGGTTGCTGGTGGTACTCTCGTTCAGATTGAAATTGCCATTGTATTTCGGTGCTGGACTGCCCCTGGGCAGGACAAAGACTGATATGCAAATGGATATTACCCATCTGTGAAAGGCACAGTGAGTAAAAGCAGTGGCTGCGAACTCTCAAGTGGTTAATAACCACTGAACAGGTTATCATGTCTGTTCTTGCGAGAGAGGGGCGCCCGCTACCTTTGTAAAACTATTTTTTAAGGAACCTGGGATTGGTAACCCTAGGTCTCCTGGGGGCAACCAGACGTGGTCTCCCTCTCACTGTGCTTAGAGAGGCATCAGCTTCACCTCACTGATGATCCCCAACAAGGGTGAAACACGTGTATGGGGTTGCTGGTGGTACTCTCGTTCAGATTGGAATTGCCATTGTATTTCGGTGCTGGACTGCCCCTGGGCAGGACAAAGACTGATATGCAAATGGATATTACCCATCTGTGAAAGGCACAGTGAGTAAAAGCAGTGGCTGCGAACTCTCAAGTGGTTAATAACCACTGAACAGGTTATCATGTCTGTTCTTGCGAGAGAGGGGCGCCCGCTACCTTTGTAAAAAGATGATGACCCTGATTGCTTCATGTTTCACTTTAAAATATTGTTCTCTGATCTCTTGTCATACATTAATGATGTAATTGCGTATTTTTCTAAGAAGTAGAACAATCTTTCTCTTTTCTACCTACCGCTCAGCTATTGCGCACAAAGGCTGCTGCTTGAGGCCCATCTTGCCTCTAGTCAATCAAGCCTGTGTGATGGCATCATGTGTATCATTCAGGTAGCCAGGTTGTGGTACAAACGCAAATGGTGGCATTCTTGCTTTTGGGCTCCAAGGGGGAGAATGTAACTTCTATTAGCTGTTAAGATTATGGATTTGTTCTCTCCGGCATGAAGTGACAGAGGTTGTCAATGATGTGCACTGAGTGAGCTCTCACCCTTTCCTAGGTTTATCTGTGGGGGAAGCCGTTCGCTAGAGACAGTGCTGGTCCAGCTCTCTGAAGTACCACCTGAGGGTGGTCAAGCAGGGTTCCAGTTGGCCTGTTACTGCCCCAGGGACATGTTAATCCCTTTTCTGAGGTTCCTTGGCGGAAGGAGCTGCAGGCTTGTAAGCCAGGATGCCTTGTCTGGGGCACCTACAATTCAGATAATTGATCACATAACTGAAATGGGGACAGACAGTGAAACTCATGAGCCTACGGAAGCTGTGGAATTCGAGCACAGTAAGAGCAGAGATTACCTGAGAAGAGATCCAGAGGAAGAGGCCCACATTCATAGTTCTTCCTTTGTTTCAATGCGATCCCAGCTTCCCCACAGAGAAGGAAAGGGATTAGTTTACTGCACTGCACATCCCACGAATGGTAATTCCAATATTGACCAGCCTCCTCAAACATCTTTAATAGTTTTCCCAGTCCCATTGAAAACCATTTACCTCATCAAATATTTAACTGAGATCCACACTAATAGCTACTTATTTAGGAATTTAAAGGATCAGTGGGATATATCCAATCACAAGCAAGAATAAAAAATGGAATGAGCATAACCTAACCAGTGGGAGACCGGAAGATGAGCTCGGTCCCAGGAGTATAAAGGAGGCTGACAGAAGGCAGAGGGGACGAAAGAACCGGAGATGGCAGACATGTCTAGCAAGAACATGATCTCTGCAATATGATATACTAACTCACTGCCAGTGCCTGGAGACCTTGGAAGAGCCAGTTGGCCAGGGCTTTTATCAATGCACTCCCACTCCTTGAGGGATCTGGTAGGTCAGGTCATAAGGCAACCTGCAACCCTAAGGCTGTTGGGAGTAGGAAACACTCCTATGGCAGGAAAGCTTGTACAATATCGACTGCCAGGAATCCACTCAGAGGGCCTCATCCTGAGTTGGGAGGTATCCTGGTGGTAATACTGCTGGGATACCGCCCAACACTAATAGCACTACCACAACCTGGTCCAGTGTAATTTGCCCCATATCACGCGATGCGAGGCGCAGTGAATCCCCCTTCTCCAATGGGTTCATAGGAACCAATGGGGATGCGGAGCGATATTACTGCTGCCAGTATTAATGCCGAAAATGGCTGCAAAAAGCTGGAGGTAAAAATGCAATTTCTGACCTACTCGTGATTTGGCCAGCCCTTAAATGCAGCGGTAATCCTGTTACCGCCGCATTTAAGGGCTCAGGCCAAACTCGTGATGAGGCCCAGAGTGAGGGGGAAAGAAATATCCATTTCAAGTGGGAGATAAAGCCTATAACCAATCATCTGAAACCGGAAGTTCTAGGAGAAAGCCTTGTAAAAAATCCTGAAATTCCATTTTCTGGGAGAAGGCCTGCTTAGAATCCTAATCCCATGATCTAAGGGAGAGGCTAGTGGTGCATCCATTCATCAAGCTCTGATGTGCATCCTAAATACCCGGGCCCACGAGAAAGGCTTATTGTGAAAATTGGAACTCAAGGTCTGAAGGAAGACATGTTGGGGATCTTGCAAAATCCCTGGGTCAGAAGAGGGAACTGATGTCAATGCTAAAAACCCAAGGTCTACGAGGGACTGCTTAGGAATCCTGAAAAACCTAGGTCCAGGGGTTGAGATGGACCGACGACAAAGTTTATACTCTTGTGTCCAGAAGGGACCACATACCAAATCCAAATCTCAAGATCTGAGAAGGACCGGTTGGTTAAACCTGCACCTGATACTCAAGAGGAGCTCTCTGAATCTCTCCTCTGAAGGACGATGTCCTCCTGCATCCCCTGGATAAAGCACTGCCGCCTCCGGATGAGGCCTCTCCAAGAGTTCCTGGACGCCCAATGGAAGCAAATCTTCAGGAAAATGGGATGACAACTTGTCACTTTCAGAGTCACCCTGCTCTGATGGACACTCATGTGAAGGTGGTTCGATTGTTCACTGATAACACCACCACCATGTTATGCACATGAAAAAAGCGACACCTGATCACCACAGGATGTTCTTTTCCAGCTTTCATCTGCCCGGCATCCACTTCATTGGCAATACCCTGATCAGGGAACTGCGCTCCTGCCACGAGTGGGAATACCTCCACAATCAACTTCATCTCATTTTCCAGAAGGGGCATGTTCCGGAGATAGATCTCTTTGCTACCAGAGCATTTGCCAGCAGGCTCCCCCAATCCAGAACCCGAGGGGACACCTTCACGTTCCCATGGATGGACGTGCTTCTATATGCTTTCCATCAGTTTCTTCTGATCTCCAGGGTCCTCAAGCCTTCAGGCTGCAGCGGTACACACTGATCCTAGTGACCCTGTCTTGGACGAGTCAATTCTGGTTCTTAAAACTGCTCAGCCTCTTGTCAATGCCTCCAATCCCCCTAATTCCTGTTTGCACCCTGCTTTCCGGGGACAAAGGGCAGTCTTGCACCATTACCGGCCTCCCTAAATCTTACCGCATGGCTTCAGCTTTCATAGAATAAAGACACATTCCTATGCAGCAAGATTGACATGATCTAGCTAAGGATTGCTCACCCTCTTTTAGGAAAGATTTCATTTATGTGTAATTTACCCTCCATTTGTGTGCCCCCCAAACTTTTTGCATTTGTTTGGCTATCCTGACTTTTCACCAGTGGAGCCCATCCTTCAGCTGTGCTCCCCTGGGCTTTTGCTCACTTGTTATGGGGAAACTGACACGTCCTTCAGACTGTCAGTACTGGGAAACTGTTTCCCTAAGTCTTTGAGTATGTTGGCATTTCTTGGTAACTTTTTAACAGTGCACAATGTAACTTTCAGTACCGTGCGCTGGGGTCCTTTTTTGTTTTATGGCCCTAGACACCCTCAAAGGACTTTTTGGTGATTGTATTAGTGTGTCTGGGACAAACTGGTGGCAGCAATTACTTTTTATGTGTTTTACTTCTTTTTACGGAATCATATCGTGTTTACCGCATTTGGTTCAAGATTGTGGCCAGGTCCAAAAATGGTCAAGCCACAAAGTCTTTTGTTCTTTCCCATGGCCATTTTGTCCCTTGCCTTCCCCCAGGACGAGTAACCTTGGTTGTCCTTATTTGGGCATGCAGCCTCCTGTGAAAACCAATCTCTTTCGCAGGCTTCTGCTTCTCACGTGTGTGTTGCCAGGAAGCAGGTTGGACTGTCTGGTCCCAATCCACACTACTGGTGGCAGGATGTCTGGAGTGCCTGAATGACTACTACCACCGTGAACCGTGATTGGTCCACGACTGGGATGCCTGCATGAGAGCAGATCTTTGATTGTAAGTCCTCGATTTTGGTGCGTAGGTAAACTTGGATAAGAGAAGAGGCTTTGCATCCATTCCAGGTCGATCAACTGAGTTCTCGTCGAACAACAGAAGTATCCTGCACCGAAGAAAGGGACTCATGGAACCGCCGGAGACGCTTTGGAAGGTTTGGCACCTTTCACCTCTGCTGTCCCGTCAGACCTCTGTTTTCTTCATCAATAGAGAAGGCCTGCTGAGGCGCTTCAGTATAGCGTCCTCTCATCCGCGCCCAATTTTACGGCAGTTGTTTTGCTGCTGCATTTTTGCAGAAAAAAACTTTTCAAAATCTTTCTGGGGAATGGGCAAGGGCATTTAAAGGGTTGGGGATTATCAGGAATAAAAAAAAATAGGTTAATGACAAGGGATTTCAGGGTTGAACACCCCCAAAATTATTATATTTTTTTCCGAAAAGTGTTTTTGCAAAAAATACTGTGGCAAAACACCCATCGTAAAAAGGGGTGTCAATGAAATGCACTAGAACTAGGCACTTTGCCCCTTTGGAGTGGTGGGAACAACTACTCTCAGCGCCCCCTGTTTACCCACAGAATGAACCCATTTTGGAAGTGTTCCTGGGCCATCCAGTGAACTGTCGAGCTCTACCTCAGGGTATCCTGCAGAATCGCTGCCGTCTTGAGTTGAAACCCGAGGCTTGGGACATCGCTTGCTTGTGGTCCTGTGCCCTCTCCTGCCAGATTTTGCAGCCCTAGCTCCTCTGGGCCCCGAATTAGAAGAGTTCATAACGCTGCACACATCTGTGATTCCTGCGTCACTACTGGCCCAAGATGGGGGTCCAGGTAGAAGGCCATTGCAGGAGTTGTGCAACTTGCCAGAACTGGTTCAACAATCCAGGCTCCATTAGTGCCACTCCCTGTTGTTGGAGTGCCCTTTGAGAGTGTAGGGACTGACAATGATGGTCCCCTTGACCCTAAGACATCCTCTGGCAATTGGTTTATATTGGTGCTGGTCGACCATCCCACCAGATATCCTGAAGCCATCCCATTGAAGACAGTGACTGCCAAGTCAGTTGCTAAAGCTTTACTTGGCATATTTATTAGGGTTGACTTCCCTAAAGAAGTTGTGTCTGACAGAGGCAGCAGCTTTATGTCTAAGTATATGCAAGCCATGCAGAAGGAATGTGGGGTCACTTATACGTTTTCATCAGCTTCTCCTCCACCAACAAATGGCTTAGTTAGGTGGTTTAATAAAACTCTCAAAAGCATGATTGGGGCTCTGGAAGAAAACCAAAAGCGAAAATGGTATCTCCTGGTACCATGCTTACTCTTTGCTTACAGAGAGGTACCTCAAGAGGCGGTTGGCTTTGGCCCCTTTGAGCTTTTTATTTGGTCACCCTGTAAGGGGACCACAGACCATAGTCAAGGAAGAGTGGGAGCTCCACACTTCTCCTGTAACTACCAATGTAGTAGACTATGTGCTGGGGTTAGGAAAGAGGATGGTCCTCCTGATGGCTTAGGTCAGTGACAAGTTGAAGTCTGGTCAGGCATTGGCCAAACATTGGTATGACCAGAAAGTGTAACGCTCACCTGATTCCCGTAGAGGCGCCGGTCTTGACTGGGCGTATACTGTATCTTCAAAGGTGATGTGTAACACACGGCTGGCTCTTTGGGCTGGACCTCTGTGCACTGTATGTCTGACTCGAAGGGTAAGATGTCTGCAGATAGAAAATATGGGATTAAGGAACTGGGTTATTGAATGTCTCTCTCTTCTTCCCTTTCTCTTCTCCTGTAGAACCCCAAAGGTTAACGCTCTCACCTTAGGTAAGTGAACGCTGTGCTCTCCATCTGCCTCGGGGCAGGGTGCTGTAACCAGTTTCTTCACTGGATAAGGGGAGCAGGCCTCTTGACTTCAGAGGACTGCTGTCCGTCGTTTACTGCACGAACGGTAAGTTTCGAGTAATTCTAATGTCTTTAAAGTCTTTAGTAATGATGTTTCTTGTTTTGCAGGGTTCCGGCGATGGCGGATGACGGGCTGAAGTGAGTTGAAGATGGAGCCCGTGTGATGAATAGAAGCGCCTGGAAGCACGTAAGTAAGCGCTTGTTGGCTGCTTCACGATGCGCTCTAACTGTCTTTTTATTTTGCAGGTACAAGTTCGGAGCGGCTGCAGGGTGCCGGAATACCCACTGGGTTAGATGTGGAAAGGAGTAATGGCACGTGAGTATTAAAGTTCCCCAATGTCTTTAAACGCACCTTGTTTTGTCTTTCAGATGCGGGATGCAGCGCCGAAGGCCTCCGGAGCGTGCGAAGAGTTGGTAAGCTTTTGTCTTTCAGATGCCGGAATGCAGTGTGAAGACCTCCGGAGCGCACGAAGAGTAGGTAAGCCTTTGTCTTTCAGATGCCGGAATGCAGCGCGAGGCGTTGGTGACAGCCGATGGACCAGGTAAGTGAAGAGCTGTCACTGAAGACCGTAATGCTAACCTGTTCTTTCTTGTCTTTATAGGTGTTGCTGAAGACTGGATTCAGGATGGTAAGCCTTTTTCCTTAGGCCCAGGATCAGATGCAGAAGACACGATGAGCGTTCTGCTGCAGAGGATGCAGAATAACGCAAAGCAAGATTTATCCATCGGGTGTGGTTTAAATAGCCTCCTGTAGTGCTTAGGTGTCTCCTTCCACAGCCACGCCTAGGTAAGAAAAGAGTTCCTGCTTTCCAGAAGAGTTCCAGTGTTCTGAATCTAGGGAGTGGCTCCTGCCCCACCCAACAGGAAAAGTAGTTCCAAACAGAAGAGGATCAGAGGCTCAACTGGCAGGCAAGTAAGCAGCATGGTCTGCTGCAGGTAAGTCCACCCAAGCATTATGAGCCCGGCACTTCCAGTGCTGGGACTGGGCATATTTATGAGCCTGGTGCCACTGGCGCCAGGACTGGGTCCAAAAGGTCCCAATTGGGACTGGTTGGCACTCGGAACCTGGGTTATGGATCTGCTTCCAAGGGAGTTGGGAAAACCCTGACCTTTTGGAAGCAGAGATCATGACAGTACCCCCCCCCCCTCAAGGCCCCTCCCAAACCGGGCTTCTCCGGGGGTTTTGGCTTGTCAGGAAATGTTCGGTGAAATCTTTTGATTAGGCGAGGAGCGTGGACATATTCAGCAGGTTCCCAGGATCTCTCTTGGGGGCCGTAGCCTTTCCAGTCAATTAGGTAAAATAGTTTAGATTTGGAGATCTTGGAGTCCAGAATGCTTTTGACTTCAAACTCGAGTTCTCCATCAACTAGGATAGGTTTTTGGAGATTTAGTTAGTCGGGTTTGAGGTTGCACGGGTTTTAATAGAGACGTGGAAGACCGGATGTATCTTCATGTGCGGGGGCAAGTCCAACTTGACCGCTACTGGGTTTACTATGGTAGTGATGGAATAGGGACCAAGGTATCTTGGGTTGAATGTGCGTGGCCCTTTTAGAGGTAGATATTTGGTGGATAACCAGACTTGATCCCCTACTTGATATTGAGGGGCTTCCTTCCGATGTTGATCTGCTCCTTTCTTGTATTGTTCTTTAGCCCTTTGAAGGTGAGAAACAGCTTCCTTAAAGGCTTGGGTGATTGTAGAATGCAGGTAGTCTACTGCTGGTGTTTCAAGATCTTGGAGGGGATCCAACTCCGAGGTTCGAGGGTGACTGCCATACAAAAGAAAAAACGGGGTTTTCCCAATTCCCGAATGGACAGAGTTATTGTAGGCATATTCGGCTATCCAAAGGATGTCTTTCCAAGTTTTTTCAGTTTGTTGCAGCATGCAGCGTAAATACTGTTCCAGAGTTTGATTGGTCCTCTCGGTTTGTCCGTCGGTCTGAGGGTGGTGACTGGTCGATAGTCTCACATCAATTTGAGCCGACCAACAGCAACTTCGCCAAAAATGAGAAATAAATTGACTACCTCGATCCGAAATTAGAACCGAAGGAAAACCGTGCAGTCGGACGATGTTTTCGAGAAATTCTCGGGCCAGAGTTGCTGCTGTTGGCAAGTCTTTGAGCGGAATGAAATGCGCCATCTTGGAGAATAAGTCCACGATTACTAGAATCGTATTGTATCTGGAGCATGGAGGTAGATCGGTGATGAAGTCCATAGAAAGCGTATGCCAAGGGCGAGGTGAGATGTCAATAGGGCGTAAGAGGCCTGCTGGTCTTTCCTTTTGACTCTTGTTTTGGGCGCATACTCCACAGGACATTATAAAGTCTCTGATATCTTTTTTCCAAGACGGCCACCAGAAGTAGCGCTTGATCTTTTCTGAGGTCTTGGCCATACCGGGATGTCCTTCCATTAAAGAATCGTGATAACAAGAGATTACTTTTTTCTGTAAATCTGTGCTGGGTAGATATAATCGTTCTTGGAAATACAATAAGTTGTCCTTTACTGCAAAGTCCTTTCCCTGCAGATGCCAATTCTGTATGTCTGCTGGAGTTACAAGTTGCCTGGCTTTATCCTTAACTTCCTCTATGGATTCTGTGGCGATTACACCCAGAATTCTTTGTTCGGGAATGATTGGTACAGGTTTAGGGTTGATCAAGTGTTCTTCCACTCCCATCCGAGAAAGGGCATCAGCTTTACCGTTCTTTGTACCAGGTCGATAGGTAATTATGAAGTCAAACTCGGCAAAGAATAATGCCCAACGGAGTTGTCTAGAGGATTGGGCTTTTGCGGTTTTCAAATATTGCAGGTTTCGGTGATCCGTAATCACAGTAACGGTGTGTCGGGCCCCCAGCAGATAATGTCGCCAAGCCTTAAAGGCAGACTTGATAGCCAGAAGTTCCTTGTCAGTAATCGTGTAATTGATTTCAGGAGGCGAGAATTTGCGGGACCAAAATGCCACGGGATGCAACTGATTGGTTACCGGGTCCTTTTGTGATAGAACTGCCCCCATGGCAAGGCTTGAAGCATCAGTTTCCACGATGTAGGGGAGTTCGGGGCGAGGGTGTTTTAAGATTGGTGCAGAGATAAATTTAGTCTTCAAATCCTGGAAAGCTTGTTCCGCATCGGTAGACCATTCAAAACGTTTGTTTTTCTTTAACAAGGCAGTGATGGGCTGGACTATTCGAGAGAATTCGGGGATAAACCTGCGGTAAAAGTTAGCGAAGCCTAACATGCTTTGCACACCTTTTACGGAGGATGGTGATGGCCATTTGAGAACTGCATCGACCTTCTTTGAATCCATACGCACTCCGCCAGGTGATAATATGAATCCCAAGAATTCAACTTCAGTCACGTTGAAAACACATTTTTCCAACTTAGCGAAAAGTTTGTGTTGACGCAATCTTTCGAGGACCATTTTCACGTGTTTCCGATGTTCAGATTCCGATGAAGAATAAACGAGGATGTCGTCAATGTAAACAACAACACACACATCTATGAGCTCTCTGAGGACATCGTTCATAAAATATTGAAAGGCGGCCGGGGCATTGCAAAGTCCGAAGGGCATGACCTGATATTCAAATAGCCCATACTTGGTGCGGAAGGCCGTCTTCCATTCATCGCCCTCTTTTACTCGTACCAAGTGGTAAGCTCCTCTAAGATCCAGCTTTGTATATATGCATGCTTTTCTGACTTGGTCCAGGAGTTCAGGGATCTAAGGTAACTGATATCTATTCTTAACGGTGATCTGGTTCAGGGAGCGATAATCTATACAAGTTCTAAGGTCTCCTTCCTTTTTTGGAACGAAGAACAAAGCTGAAGAAGCAGGGGACTTGGAAGGACGAATAAACCCATTTGCCAGGTATTGATCCAGGTATTGTCGAAGGTGAAGGTTCTCAGGCTCGGTGAGGGCATAAATTCTACTACAAGGAGGAGTAGATCCAGGTATCAGGTCTATCTGGCAGTCATAAGACCTATGAGGAGGTAGAGAGTTAGCCTGATCCTTCCGGAAAACATCTTGGTATTCTAGGTATTCGGGAGGTAACTGGGGAGTCTCTGAAGAAATTGCTGCCAGTGCAACACCAGGTGGAGGGTGACAAGTAGAGACACATTCTGGAAACTGGACCGTTCTTGCTCGCCAATCGATCAGAGGATTGTGTTTCTCTAACCAAGGTATTCCTAGAATAATCTGAAACTGAGGGGCCTTGATCACATCGAACACGATCTTCTCATGGTGTCCATCTTGACTTACTAGCGTCACCTCTTGAGTGGTATGCGTTACTGGCCCGGAGGCTATCTCCGTACCATCCACCGTAGTAATGACGTCCTTTACAGCCTTGGGACAAAGAGTTAGATTCATCCTCAAAACCATTTCATGATCCACATAATTGCCGATGGCACCGCTGTCGACGTAAGCTTCAATTGCATGTAATCGATCCGGATTATCAGGGCTAATGAGGACCATAGGTATCACGAAATGCGAGGTCACGGAACTGGTTTTCACGCTCGGCAAGAGGACCTCTATTCTTGTCAGGTGAGGTCGTTTCCCTGCTCAGAGTTTGTAACTTTGGTAACTGCAGCTCCTACTGCCTTCTTGGCAGGTTTCACCGGACAGTCTCGAAGAAAGTGCCCTGAGTTTCCGCAATATAGGCATAATTGCAACTGTTTTCTCCTTTCCCGCTCCTTTTGTGTTAGAGGACCTTTCAGACCCCCTATTTGCATGGGTTCCCCGGAGTCTACTCCTTTGGAAGGAGGAGTTGGCGGTTTGGAAAATACTCAAGCATCAAACTTGGAACGATCGGCCTTCCTGTTCTTCAGTCTGTGATCTATTTGAACAACTAAGTCTATATAGTCCGAACAATCTTGTGGGGGATTCACTACTTGGGCTAACACATCTTTGAGCTCTCCACGTAGACCTCTATAAAACAGCGTAATCCTTTTGTCCTCAGGCCATTGAGTTTCCACTATCAGTCTGTTGAAAGACGCAATATAAGCCAAAAGGTCTTGATTACCTTGTCGCAACGAAAGAAGCTCATTGTCCAAGGCCTGCCCCTGTGAATGTCTTGCGAACAGTTTTTCCATACTGAGCTGAAAAGCTTGAAAATCATGGAGGACCGGATCATCTTGATTTACTAGAGGGATCGACCAGTCTGCCGCATTGCCACTAAGGTACGAAAGCACGAAAGCTACTTTTGCTTGATCAGTTGGAAAGGCTGCTGGCCGGCATAAGAAATGCAACCGGCACTGATTGATAAATACTGCAAACCTCTTTGGGTCACCAGAAAATCGTTCGGGCGGAGCCAGAGGTACATTCCCAGGTAGGTTGATCTGCAATGGATTCAAAGAGGATGTAGAAGGAAGATTTCCCCCAGATGCGGGTAACGGGGTCTGTCCGGCTTGTGACTGTAGCAATTGTCTAGCGAAATCATCTGTTCGCTCCTTGGAAATAATCAGTTCCCCTCTTAGAGCGTTCGTTTCCTGACGGGCTGCATGCACTTCTGCCCTTAGTTCCCCAAGTAACTGGGCTAGCTGGTCGGTATCCGAGGTTTCCATAGCGCCTGGACGGGAGTTTTGTGGTAGGCTTTGCGTTCTGTAACGCTCACCTGATTCCCGTAGAGGCGCCGGTCTTGACTGGGCGTATACCGTATCTTCAAAGGTGATGTGTAACACACGGCTGGCTCTTTGGGCTGGACCTCTGTGCACTGTATGTCTGACTCGAAGGGTAAGATGTCTGCAGATAGAAAATATGGGATTAAGGAACTGGGTTATTGAATGTCTCTCTCTTCTTCCCTTTCTCTTCTCCTGTAGAACCCCAAAGGTTAACGCTCTCCCCTTAGGTAAGTGAACGCCGTGCTCTCCATCTGCCTCAGGGCAGGGTGCTGTAACCAGTTTCTTCACTGGATAAGGGGAGCAGGCCTCTTGACTTCAGAGGACTGCTGTCCGTCGTTTACTGCACGAACGGTAAGTTTCGAGTAATTCTAATGTCTTTAAAGTCTTTAGTAATGATGTTTCTTGTTTTGCAGGGTTCCGGCGATGGCGGATGACGGGCTGAAGTGAGTTGAAGATGGAGCCCGTGTGATGAATAGAAGCGCCTGGAAGCACGTAAGTAAGCGCTTGTTCCCTGCTTCACGATGCGCTCTAACTGTCTTTTTATTTTGCAGGTACAAGTTCGGAGCGGCTGCAGGGTGCCAGAATACCCACTGGGTTAGATGTGGAAAGGAGTAATGGCACGTGAGTATTAAAGTTCCCCAATGTCTTTAAACGCACCTTGTTTTGTCTTTCAGATGCGGGATGCAGCGCCGAAGGCCTCCGGAGCGTGCGAAGAGTTGGTAAGCTTTTGTCTTTCAGATGCCGGAATGCAGTGTGAAGACCTCCGGAGTGCACGAAGAGTAGGTAAGCCTTTGTCTTTCAGATGCCGGAATGCAGCGCGAGGCGTTGGTGACAGCCGATGGACCAGGTAAGTGAAGAGCTGTCACTGAAGACCGTAATGCTAACCTGTTCTTTCTTGTCTTTGTAGGTGTTGCTGAAGACTGGATTCAGGATGGTAAGCCTTTTTCCTTAGGCCCAGGATCAGATGCAGAAGACACAATGAGCGTTCTGGTGTGGTTTAAATAGCCTCCTGTAGTGCTTAGGTGTCTCCTTCCACAGCCACGCCTAGGTAAGAAAAGAGTTCCTGCTTTCCAGAAGAGTTCCAGTGTTCTGAATCTAGGGAGTGGCTCCTGCCCCACCCAACAGGAAAAGTAGTTCCAAACAGAAGAGGATCAGAGGCTCAACTGGCAGGCAAGTAAGCAGCATGGTCTGCTGCAGGTAAGTCCACCCAAGCATTATGAGCCCGGCGCTTCCAGCGCTGGGACTGGGCATATTTATGAGCCTGGTGCCACTGGCGCCAGGACTGGGTCCAAAAGGTCCCAATTGGGACTGGTTGGCACTTGGAACCTGGGTTATGGATCTGCTTCCAAGGGAGTTGGGAAAACCCTGACCTTTTGGAAGCAGAGATCATGACAGAAAGCTTCACTTGTTCATTTTACCCTAGGTCAAGATGTCCTGATCATGAACCCAATAAGGCATTGAGCCCTACAGGATAAATGGTCAGGCCCTTACACAGCTGTAGAACAGCTGGGTGAGGTCAACTATTTGGTGGACCCTAGATGGCACACATAGACCCCAAAAGTGTTTCACATAAATAGGCTGAAGGCTTTCATCCATATGGTTGAAATAGATGCACTGCTACTGGCATCAGATATGGAAGAGGAAGAATCAGAACCTCTCCCTGACTTATTCCAGAATGGTCCTTCAGATGGCTCCATTGAGGGTGTCCAAGTGGCCCCTCGTCTGACTTCTGGTCAACAAGGGGAAGTAAGAACTTTGCTGAGGCAGTTCTCCCCCTTGTTCTCGCTAACTCCAGGTTTGACACCTTGGTGCAAACATGAGATACTAGGAATAGTGTACCTACCAAAAGTAGAGGTTAAAGAATGTTGGATAAGGTGAGATCCTACATCAAGGCTGAGTTCAACAAGATGTTAGATCTTGGGGTGATTGATCCTTCCATTAGTCCATGGTCCAGTCCTGTGGTTCTAGTGCCAAAAGCTGGTACCTCTTAACTTAGGTTACAGGGCTCTCAATGCTGTCACCGGGAGAGATGCTCACCGCTTACCTAGAATGGATGAGCTGGTGGATACCTTGGGTGCCTCCAAGTACCTCAGCACATTTGACCTCACAGCTGGGTATTGGCAAAAAGCCCTAGCAGAGCATGCCAAGCGGGAAGAACACAGCATTCACGACTCCAGGAGGCCTTTACCAGTTCAAGGTAATGCTCTTTGGGTTGGAAAATGCACCTGCCACTTTTCAGAGGCTTGTGAACCATATTCTAAATGGGATGGAGGAATTCTGCTTAGCATATATGGATGATATAGCAGTCTTCATGCCACCTGGGAGGAACATGTGGAGCACCTTAGAATTGTGTTAGATGCTCTTCAGAAGGACCACTTAACCATAAAGGCCAGCAAGTGCCAGATTGGTCAAGGGTCAGTGGTCTACCTTGGACATGATGTAGGTGGATGGAGGTTTCAGCCTCTACCCAGTAAAGTACAAGCAGTACAAGACTGGCCTAACCCGACTACACAAACCCAAGTGAGAGCCTTCTTAGGACTCACTGGTTACTATCAACATTGTATGGCAGACTATGGCACCATAGTTGCCCCTCTGATTGCTCTCACCACTCCAAAAGCAGCCTAAGAAGGCCTTTTGGTCTGAGGAGTGTGAGAAGGCCTTCAATGGCTTAACAGACTCCCTGTGCCAGGCCCCCGTCCTCAGGGCCCCTGACTACAAACATGCTTTTATCGTGCAGACATATGCCTCTGCTACTGGGTTAGATGCTGTACTATCACAGATAGATGAGAAAGGCAAGGAACACCCAATTGGATTGATTAGTCGCCATGACAGAGAGCTCAGGTGGGCCATCTGATGCTGGAAATGCATTGGAGGGACAGGGCCTCCATATTCTTGTCCTTTTTGCTTCATCATGTGTTTTATTTCTTGTTTTCCGCGCAGGATTCATGTGGGACTCCTGGCAGTGCAGCTCTTACTCCTACTCTTTTTTGGTTTGGTGAACAGACCCTTGGGATACCCTTATGGCACCAATGGGTAGGACTACAACCCTGTACTCCTAGTGTATGTTTTTGGGCACCTGTGTGTGGCACACAGAGCAGGGTATGGGCTGGTGGCCGCTCCATGCTGAACTGACAGGTGCTCTGAGTACCGTCCATTTTTGGATATCCAGGCCCTGCCATTGGAATCAGTGATTCCTGATAGGAAACAAGATGGCCCCTGTGGCCTCTTGCTTTCTATCGCCTGTTACCTTATTTTCCCGAAGTGCCGGGAAGCCCTGACTCTGTCCCTTCCCCCTGACTGGCTGTTGGGTGGAAGTTCCATATATGGTAGTATGGGGAGGTCCAGGCCAGACTGGCTGGAGCCTTCCCAGTGACTGTATGTTGTGGGTACGCCCCTGGGGTGGGAACTGGGTGAATGGAGTGTGTGACCAATATGCATTTCTTGTTATGGGTGTCTGGTTTCTGGTATGTGACACAAAGACTGAGACAGCCCTGCCCGAAACTGGGATGAATGCAGTGTAGAGTGATGAATGGCTGGGTACTTGTCCCAATACACATTTCTTGTTGTGAGTGTCTGAGACGGAGGAATATGGCCTGAATGCACTGTATGCCTGATTGGCTGACTGACTGCTGAATGCCCTTCTGAATGATTGGTTGCCTGAGTGTGACCCAGCAGAGTGAATGGGAGATCAACAGTTTATCTGGGGGCCTCTCACTGATGGATATCGTTCAAAAGCTGAAGTTGAAACTGATGCTCGAAGGCGAGCCCGCTCAAGAAGGTTGATTGCTGTTAACTTCACCGCAATCCAAAAGCTGCCGTGCCATCGAAACTGACCCAAGAGAGGACCTGGCTAGGAGACCTTTTCCCGAGCTACTAGGCACCATTTTGCACTGCTAAACTTCACCGAAGCGCCCTGTAAGTCAGCCTTCGAAAGACTGTCAGCCGGAGACCGTGACTGCCGAGGAGAACAAAGAGAACTACCGGACAGCCTTCCACTGTCGTCAACCAGGGTTCGCAGGTTTGCTATAACCGCTGGAGGCTCGTCAAAGCTGTGTTGCCCAGAAGCGGGAACCGCTTGATGCTGAGCTGCTGAAGACCGGAGCTGCAACGCTCCATTGATTAAGACACTTTGAATTCAAGGACACTCTCTCCAGGACCGCCGACCGCTTTGTCTCGCCAGAGAAAGTCAAGGCCACCAACGCGCCGAGGAGCATCTGCTGGTGGGTTTCCCGCCACCCGATGACCGCAGAGACGCCGATGACCCGACGCGCTTGCTGGGCCAAAGTTCTTCAGTGACTCTTTTTGCGGCAACTAACTATTGTTGTCGAGGTGCACCGCGCGTCTCACCTTCACAGGACGTCCACGAATGATCATCGACATGCACTGCCAGGACCGAAGCTGCTGCCTCGATGCCTTTGTTCATCATTTCTTGGAGGGATCTCGACAATCTGTGGCTCCTACCTTAAAGAGAGCCGCTCAAGAAGGATCCGTCGACGCCCCAATGTCTAACTCTGCTATTCCAGGTACATTGGGGTGGTAGAACCTTTCTAGTGGGAAATAAGACTCATATGAACAATGTATGGACTGGGCTTGTATTATATCTTTATCTACAGGTTGCCCACGTGGGGGGATCCTCACCCAGAACTGTGCCTAGTGGTAGGGGCCCAGTATTCTGCCTATTGTTTTAACCAACCTGCTTTCCTCTTTTGTCTATTGTTGGTTCACTTTATTAACTGATTTGTATGACATTTGAACTGAGTACAGTTGATGCATTTTAATGGAATCAAAGAGTAATTGTGGTACCACATAGAAACTGTATATATTTACCATTTTAGATCAACTTGAGCACAAAGGGCCTCATTACGACCCTGGCGGTAATCGCCCGTCATTACCGCCATGGCGTAATGAGCGTTTACGCCGTGGGACGATGGCGTAAAGAGCGCCACATCACGACCCATCGCGCACGAGCATTACGCCATGGCGGTAATGCAATTAACGCCATGGCGGAAAAGGCCCCTACCGGCATCGCTAAGCGAGCAAGGTGCCCTTCCGCCAGCGTAAGTAGCGGCCACCGTAATTTACGGCCACCGTAATTAGCGGCGGCCGTAAAAGGCCAAACCGGAAATAGCGTCATCGCGCCGGAACGGGAAGCAGCCCGTCGGCCATCTTTAAAAACACAATCCATCGCCATCCTACCAAACAACACCAGACCCAACCCTGACACCTGTCCCAACCAAACACCCACCCATCCAAGTTCCCGAAAATGCCAAAATCCGTGAAAAAGGCATGTGACCGCCAGCGCCAGGAGCGATTCAGCCGGGAGGAACTCTGCATGCTAGCGGAGACCCTGCAGGACAACGCAGGTGTTGTTTTCTCCCCTGAAATGACCAGGACAGCAATCGGGAAGAAGAAGGCCATCTGGGCCCTGGTGGCTGAGCGCGTCAGCGCGGTGGGGACCGTACCCCGCACCCCACAGCAGTGCCGGAAGCGCTGGGATGACCTGCGCATACGGGTCAGAGCCGTCATCTCAGCAAACCGCAACCTTGCCCAGGGAACCGGTGGAGGGTCGGAATCCCCCCTGAAACTCCAACCGTGGGAGGAGATCTGTGCAACCACCATCGGCATGGAATCCATCGAAGGCGTTGGAGGGATGGAAAGGGGAGCCCCGACATCAGGCGATGAAGGTAGGTGCCTCATACAAGACATGCCATAGTCACAGCAGTCCAATCATGTGTAGCACAGGGTTGCCCTAGAGTGTAAATGCAACACAAATCAATACTGCCCATAGCCACATGCGAGCACCACCCTGCATACACTGCTGGCACCCGCATACCTGCATCCACATACCACACTAAAAGGAGACAACCTGCATGGCACTGCCTGAAATCTGCCTCATCCACTGGCCAAAATAATGTCAACCATTGTCTTTCCAAAGTCCGTAGACCCATCAATAACGCCCTCCCACCTTTGCTCCACCACAGGCACAGAATCACACCCAGAGGACCAGGACACCCCTGCGCCGAAGAGAGCGAAGTCCAACAACAACCTCCCTGCACCCTCAACCTCAGCTGCAGTGAGGCAGACCCCACGACAAGCAGGTCCCACTGCAGGCATACCGGAGGTCCCACCGGCAAGCACCCCTGTTGGCAGCAGGCCAGCAGCAGCTGCTCCACCTCCACCGACATTGCCTGCCACAGAAGGCAGGGGGTCAGCGGCCAGCAGCAACATCGGGGAGACAGCTGCAACAGCTGCATGTTCTGACTCGGACATGGAGCAGGAGGTCAGAAGCCCCACTGACCAACTACATTCCCCCTGTTTCTCAGACGCCAGCCCCCATGAGGGCGACACACAGGGGCACACTGAGGCAGAGGAGTGGCCTTCCACCCCATGCCCTGTCCACACTCCACAGGAGGGGACCAGCCCCTCCATCACTTCACCTGCACTGGCCATGGGCCAGCACGGCCAGCAGTCCCTCGAGGACATCACTCAACGGCAGCATCAACTGTCCGCAATGCTGGATGAGCATGCCGCGGAATGTGTGGGGGCTAGGTTTAGCATTGAACAGGCCACGGAGACACTAAGGGCGGAAGTGGCGCAGAGCACTGCCACCCTGAGGGATGCCATGCAGGCCATGTCCAGGGACATCTGTGCCGAACTTGCGGGCTTGCGTCGTGCGGTCACTGACCTCACCCACACAGTACAGGAGCTGCATGCACAGGGGCAGCCAGGGACATCCTCCACTGCCAGTTCTGCGCAGAGCAGCCCCGTGCGACGTTCCGGACGCAACCTGCGCTCCACAGCCAGGGGTGCCCCGGGGGCCGGGAGAGGGGGCTTGTGACGGCCTGTGGACACTGTCACAGGCATCTGTTGACAGCTACATGGGGTGTGTTGGGGTGTGCAGGGGGGAGGTGGGAGGTGAGAGGGGGTGTGTTGGGGTGTGCAGGGGGGAGGTGGGAGGTGGGAGGGGGTGTGTTGGGGTGTGCAGGGGGGAGGTGGGAGGTGGGAGGGGGTGTGTTGGGGTGTGCAGGGGGGAGGTGGGAGGTGGGAGGGGGTGTGTTGGGGTGTGCAGGGGGGAGGTGGGAGGTGGGAGGGGGTGTGTTGGGGTGTGCAGGGGGGAGGTGGGAGGGGGTGTGACACGACAGTTCATAGTTCCAATACACTTTTTTCTTTCAAAAAAAGAAATGTGTGGACATTTTCATTGCGTATGTGTGCTTTATTGGTGTACAGTCCACAGTGTGCATGTCCCAGAGACACACAGTGCCCCAAGTGCAGTCTCCATGCGATAAACACCAGCCGTGTGTGCTAGAAGCAGTGGTCGATGATACTTTGGCGCATGGCACGCCCCTCCTGTGCATCGCCTCCTCCATGTGGTGGCGCCCCATCTGCACCCTCCTCATCCTCATCGTCAGGTGGTTGCAGTTCTGCGTCAGGGGGCAGGGGCACATTCCGTCTGACGCACATATTGTGCAGCATGACACATGCCATGACGATCTTTGCCACCTTCTCATGGCCATACAGGAGTGCCCCACCAGACCTGCTGAGGCTTCGGAACCGTGCCTTCAGGAGGCCGAATGTCTGCTCTATGACCACACGAGTACTTGTATGTGCACGGTTGAAGTCCTCCTCGTGCTGGTTCTGCGGGTTCCGGACTGGCGTGAGGAGCCACCTCTTCAGGGGATAGGCTGCATCACCTGTATGTAGGCGAGAATGTATGTGTCAGTCATGTTGTCTGATCAGGAACATGATGTTCCACCATGGCTGGCATGGAACTGTTACCTTGGCTCACTTCTACATGCACTAATTGATTCACACAATGCAACCAGTATATGCTCATTGCTGCCATGGCCTGTTTTGCATGCCATCACCCTATGTATGCAGAGGGGTTGTGTGCATTGTGAGTGCCCTTCCTCTGTATCCGTTCTCTGTGTTACTCACAGCCAGGTGGAGTATGCATCACCCCCCCCCTTTCTGCCAGGTGGAGTATGCATCATCCCCCCCCCCTTTCTGCCAGGTGGAGTATGCATCATCCCCCCCCCTTTCTGCCAGGTGGAGTATGCATCATCCCCCCCCCCTTTCTGCCAGGTGGAGTATGCATCATCCCCCCCCCCTTTCTGCCAGGTGGAGTATGCACTGGTACGTCATTCCCATGCCCACTTCCATGACATTGCACTCACCGAGTAGCCAGGATCTTGGGCCTGCATGTCGCTCCATGTAGCGTGGTATTGTGGAGTTCCTCAGGACCAGTGAATCATGGGTTGATCCGGGGAATCGGGCACAACAATGTGTGATGATCTTGTTGGAGTCACAGACCATTTGCACGTTGATAGAGTGGAACTGTTTCCGGTTGCGGTACGGTACCTCCATGGCACGTGGAACCACCAATTCCACATGGGTGCAGTCGATGGCACCAATGCAACCGGGTATGCTGGCTAGTGCATGGAAACCCACTTTGGTGTTTGCAATCTCCTGGGCAGTCCGTGGTAATGAGATGTGGTCGTCTGTGTGCTTGAGGAGGGCATCGAGCACTTGGATGAGTGTTCGTGAGAATAATGGTTGTGAAATGCCATGCAGGTGCCCCACTGTGTGCTGGTAGGTGCCTGTGGCCAGGAAGTGGAGTACAGCCACTACCTTCAGTAGGGGGGGGGTGGCGGTTGGACTTTCTATCATGCTGACGATGTCGTTGTGTGTCATGTCTACGATGGCGGTGATGGTGTCCCGGTCCAAACGGTACAGGGTGTGGATCTGCTCAGCAGTGAGGTTGTTTGGATTGGCTCTGATGCGTGGGATTGGGGGCTGCCTGCGTGGTGGCACTGGCTGTGCTGGTGGGGCTTGCTGGGCCTGCCTTGCCCTCCTTCTCCTCCTGCGTCTCCTCTGTGCTGCCTGTTGTTGTTGTTGCTGTTGTAGTAGCACATGCATTGCTATCAGGTCCTCCAGCCCCAACATTGCTAGTCGTATTGGCATCATTGTGGAGTGTGACTGGGTGTGGGTAGGGGTGGGGTGTGCTCTTTTTGTACTCCCCTGAGTCTGTATTGCCTTCACCTGTGCTGTTTCTGTGCACCTGTGGCAGCTGCATTCACTTGACATGGCCCTTTACGGTTGGTTCGCGATGGCGTTATTTGCACCATGGCGGTAAGGTACTTAGCGGCCTCGGTGATGGCGTTAGGTGCATGTCCGCTTGGGTCGGCATTTGCGTACCTTTCCGCCATGGCGCTAAGTACGGTGTGGACGGTCGCGTGCGCGCACCCTTAGTGCAGTTAGCGGCAGCGTTAACTACGATGCCGCTATTGGCATCGTAGTTTACGGTCAGGAGTCATGATCGGACCTGGCGGAAAACGATGGCGGTAACCATTTACCGCCATCGTTTTTCACTTACCGCCAGGGTCGTAATGAGGCCCAAAGTGTGTTATTGTGATTGTGTACATAACTTGAGCCTATTTATATAAAGAACTGTATTTTCACTAACATTGGGTGTGGACATTCCTTTGTGGGTGCTGGGGCACTACACTGTATTTATGAACCAGCCTGCATCACCTACTGAGAGCTTAAGCCTTGATTGCTCATCCAACGTTACCAAGTAGAGAATCTTGGCTGGGGTGCTCTGTGCCTCTACTCTGCCATATAGAGAGCAGGAGTTCAGATACCCCCTCCAGCCTTTACAGTTCACAGTTTAGAAATTATGTTTCGAAGGGATTGTGTCCTCCGACATATTCCTCATCTTAGATATCTCCTTCGAGCTCTGCTGGCCTCGGAAAATTTTTTCTCTCTAGAGGGCGCTGCGCGTCGACGTCCTCCGAGTCGATGTCCCTCGACAGCCGCCGTATCGACGTCGACGTCATCCTGCCTATAAAGGCCGCGCGCAGCGTCCGTTGCTCAGTTCCGTTTTTCCGCGCTTACTCAGTGCCTCGGAATACCGTTGCTCAGTTCTTGTCAGATTAATCCTATTTACCTCGAGTTATTCGATCCGTACTCGATGGCTTCCTCGTCGGAACCGACAACTCCTCGATCTGGCTTCAAAAAATGCCGAGATTGTGGGAAAAAGATGTCGCTGACTGACCCTCACAGAGTTTGTCTGTGGTGTTTGGGAGCTGAACACCATTGTTCGGAGTGCAAGGACTGTATGTCCATGACAGCTAAGGCCCTGAAGGAGCGTAGGGGGAAGCTGGAGAAAGGTAAGACTTCTAAAGCTTCTTCTTCGTCGACGAAGTCGAGACGGTCGTCTCCTCGTCACCATTCGCACTCCAGGTCTCGGAGTGGGTCCCATCACTCCTCGAGATCGAAGCACTCGAAGAGGAGACGTCGAAGATCCCCTTCTCCGTCTTCCTCTTCCTCTGTTTCGCCAAAAAGAATCCCTTGCCCCACGAAACATAGTTCCCGGGCTGAATGGGAGGAATTCCACAAAAAAAAAGTTGAGCGTCTTCGAGAAAGCGGCCTCGACCTCCTCAAAGACTGCCGAGAGCGATGCTCTGGTCGAAAGACCCGAAGGTCAAAAACGCTGTGAGTCGCAGTACCCGGCGAAGGAAACCTCTCGAACGCGTCTCGAACCCTCGAGTAGGACTATGACCTCCAAACCTTCCTCGAAGGTTCCGTCGACGCCGTCGACGAGGGTTCCGTCGACGCTGAGGTCGGTGTCTTCGACGCCGTTGTCGAAGGGACCTTCGACACACGGGTCTGTCGACTCGACGCCGGCTTCGACACCGGCGTCGACGCCAAGAAAAGTCACGGTCACAACACACCCAGTGACTATCCCCAGGTCCTCGATGGCGATGGCTTCGAGATTGTCGAGTAGAATCCCAATTCTGTCGAGGTCATCGGGGCCTCCGCCTTTGTTTTTGACGCCACGCTCGAAGCCTTCGACGTCGCGTCGATGACATCGACGTTTTCGAGGCCGATAATGACAAGTTCGGCACCCTCTGCCTTGGAAATGGGATTTACTCCCTTTATGAGTTCAGAACAATTGAGAACTATGTTCTCAATTTTGGAAGAGGGTGAATTGTCTGAACAGGAAGACACATTTGAGTTGCAGGAACCTGTAACCCCAATTAGAGAGGAATTTTCCTCTGAAGAACGCAGGTCAAAGGATCTTCATGATTCCTTACATGAGGCAAGTGGGTTAGACACTTCCCCTGAGGTAGAGTTTGCTAGGCCAGACCCGGGGGAGCATGCTGAAACCCCCTATAGAGCCTTAATGGCCAGGATCACAGAGTTCATGGGGTGGTCTGCACCTTCACAATCTTTCCAACAAGATGACCTCACGGATATTCTTGACAAAGGCCCACAGGAGGATCCTGTGGTGCCTTTTCATAAAGCTCTTCAGAGGAAGATCATGACAAACTGGGAAACCCCAGATGTCGTACCAGCAGTAAATAAAAAACTGTCTATAAAGTACAGGGTATCCTCTACAGACCCAGAGTTTTTGTCTAAACACCCATCCCCAGAAAGTCTGGTGGTACAGGCAGCATCCTCTACCGATGTCAAGACGGCTTATCCTACCGTCCCACAGGACAGGGACGATAAAAAATATGATGCTATGGCAAAGAAAGTCTTTTCAGCATGTAGCATGGTGTTAAAATCTGTTAATGCTACTTGCACCCTTGCTAGGTTCAGCCATACACTTTGGGAGTGCGCTTCTACAGCGGCTGACTGCATCCCGGAGGGAGAAGAAAGGGATGCGTTCCTGAATATTATACAGGACGGTAAAGACGCTATGTGCGAATCCCTCCAGACGGGCATTGATTCGGCTGACAGTATCAGCAGAGCAATGGCGGCAAGTACATCAACCAGGAGATTCGCTTGGTTGAGAAAGTCTGGTTTTGCCCCAGATGTGCAAGCCAGGCTCTTGAACATGCCATTCGATGGCTCTTCTTTGTTCGGGAAAAAGGCGGATGACAGTTTAGAGAAACTGCAAACTTCAAAAGCAACAGCAAAATCCCTAGGAACTGCAATCCGTCAGACTCCTTTTCGTCCCACAGGAACCTCTGCGAGGGGCAAGTCCTTTCGCTTCTACTCTGCATTCGGAAGAGGTAGAGGACGACCGGCTCAAAGGGGACAAAGAAGAACTACCCGAGGTGGACGGGGTAGATATTCAAAAGCCGCAGCAACAGCACGTGCCTCTTTACCATCGGCATCTGCATCAGCCGCCCCAAAACCACTCTGAGGACTTCCCTCACAGGACACCTGTAGGAGGCAGGTTGACTCAACATCTGGCGGTATGGCAGGCTATCACGTCAGATGCTTGGGCATTGGAAACAGTTGCCCAAGGTTACTGCCTGCCTTTCCTACGTATACCTCAGAGTCATCCACCGGGGATCAGCTCTCAGAAAGCTCCAGATCCGCTCCTCTTGCAGGAAATTTTGGACCTGCTAAAGAAAGGTGCCATAGAACCGGTACCTGTAGCAGAGAGGAACAAGGGCTGGTACTCCCCTTACTTTCTCATTCCAAAGAAAGACGGAGGACTGAGACCCATCTTGGACTTGCGAGAATTGAACAAATTCCTCAGAAAAGACAAATTCAAGATGGTCACTCTTTCTCAGATCCTCCAGGCCCTTCAGTTCCAGGACTGGTTGGTATCTCTGGACCTTCAGGACGCTTATTTCCATGTGCCTATCCATCTCAAACACAGGAAATACCTGAGGTTCGCAATTGGCAACTCTCACTATCAATTTCGAGTGCTGCTATTTGGGCTGACCTCAGCCCCGAGGGTCTTCACCAAGTTAATGTCGGTAGTGGCTGCAAGTCTAAGGAGGGAAGGGATTCACGTCTACCCCTACCTGGATGATTGGTTGATCAGGGCTGTTTCTTCGGAACAAGCTCAGATCCAGCTAAATCACGTGTGCCACTTCCTTCACAGACTGGGCTTCTCCCTCAATTTAAAGAAGTCACAAATGATACCATCGCAGAGACTCCAGTTCATAGGAGCGATCCTGGACACTTCCCTGGGAAAAGCCTCGCCACCAGAGGTGAGGGCTCAAGATATTCTACAGATGGTTACCAAGTTCCAACATGCCCAACGTCTCCCAGCCTTCGACTTTTTGAGGTTGCTAGGCCTCATGGCATCCTGCATTTTCCTAGTGCCAGAGGCTCGCCTGAGAATGAGATCCCTCCAGTGGGCACTGAGGACTCAGTGGTCACAATTCTCAGGGAGAATGACAGATCTTCTTCAGGTTCCCGACAGAGTAGCTCGAGACCTTCAGTGGTGGGCCTGTCAGGAGAACATTCTGAAAGGAGAACAGTTTTGGCAACCCTGGCCGGAGATAACAGTAGTCACGGATGCCTCACTCACGGGGTGAAGAGCCCACGCCAACGACTTGACCATCAGCGGTCGTTGGTCTCCATCGGAGTCCAGACTACACATCAACCTGTTAGAGCTGAGAGCCATCAGACTTGCGCTGAAGGCGTTCCTGCCAGCTGTACAAGGGAAGAACGTCCTGATAATGACGGACAACACGGTGGCCATGCATTACCTCAACAAAAGAGGAGGCGTGGGATCACTAGCCCTGTGCAGAGAGGCAATGCAGCTCTGGTTTTGGGCAATCCAAGAAGGAATCTCTCTATCGGCAGTTCACCTAGCCGGAGAGAAGAACTTGACAGTGGACGCTCTGCGCAGGCAGAGCAAAGTCTCCCACGAGTGGGAGCTAGCTCAGGAAGTCCTTCAAGAGATCTTCGCCCTTTGGGAAACCCCTCAGGTAGATCTGTTCGCCACCAGCCTAAACAGGAAATGCGACCTGTTCTGCTCAAGGGAATTTCCCCCGAGAGGAGCTCTGGGAGACGCGTTCATAGTGGATTGGGAGTTTCCGCTTCTGTACGCATTCCCACCGGTCCCTGTCATTCCTCAAATGATCAGGAGGTTGAGAAGATTCCGGAGAACCATGATCCTAATTGCCCCGGATTGTGCCAGGAGAACGTGGTACCCGGACCTTCTAGACTTGTCCATCTGCCCTCCAATTCGACTTCCACTCAGAGAGAACCTACTCTCACAGAAGGGAGGTCAGGTTTTCCATCCAGACATCAAAACCCTCAACCTTCACGCTTGGCTTCTGAAAGGCTGAGGTACAAGGATTGGGACCTCCCTGATGATGTTATGGAGGTGTTGCTTTCGGCAAGGAGGCCAGCAACAAAGTCTTTATACCGCTGCCGTTGGAACAGATTTTGCAGCTGGTGTAGAGAACAGAATATCGACCCTTTTTCATGTGGTACACCAATGGTTTTGTCCTTCCTACTATATTTGGCAAATTCAGGCCTTCAAGTTGGCACCATTAAGGGCTATCTCGCAGCGCTATCCATCTTTAAGCGCACTGCGGAAGAACCATCCTATTTCCAATTACCCTTGGTAATACAGTTTCTAAAGGGGTTAACCAATGTTTATCCCCCAAGACCATTCCAAGTTCCCCTATGGGATTTAAACTTAGCACTAACTTTCCTGATGGGCACACCTTTCGAACCACTCCATTCTTGTTTGTTAAGATTCCTTACCCTTAAAACTGTTTTATTAATAGCACTTACATCTGCTAGAAGGGTGAGCGAATTACAAGCTCTTTCTTGTAAACCCCCTCACACAATATTTCACAAAGACAAAGTTGTCCTGCAAGTGAAGCCTAATTTCCTCCCAAAGGTGGTTTCTGAATTCCATATCACTCAGAAGATTACCCTACCATATTTCTATCCTCCTCCTCACCCGGGGAAAGAGGAAGAGAGGTTACACAGGCTAGACCCTAGAAGGGCTTTAAGTTTTTACATCAGTAGACTGGCCAGGATAAGACAGGCAGACCAGCTGTTCGTAGGTTACGCAGGTCACAAGCTGGGGTTACCAATAACTAAGCAGACCATTTCCAGATGGATCATTCTAGCCATTCTGGAATGTTATAAACTGGCAGGGAAAGAGCCCCCTCAAAACCTTAGGGCTCATTCGACCAGAGGTATTGCAGCTTCATCGGCCCTCAAAAGAGGCGTGCCGGTTAAAGACATCTGTGCGGCCGCTACATGGTCCTCTGTCCATACCTTTACACGTTTTTACAATTTGGATTCCTCCTTCAGTCAAGAGACTAGGTTTGGAAGGGCTGTACTGCATTCTATTCATCAATAGAAGACAGCGTGAAGTCAGTACTCCCTCCTCCAATAATAGAATACTGCTATGGGAGCCTATCTAAGATGAGGAATACTTCGGAGGACACAATCCCTTCGAAGAACAAGTTACTTCTTACCTTGTAACGTTCTTTCGACGGGATGTTCCTCCGACGTATTCCTCATCAGCCCTCCCATCCATCCCCGCAGTTCTACTTCCCGTGTTGTTGCAGCTTACGCTCCTTCAGGGTGATTAGTCTAGTCCAGAAAGTATTATTGTGGGCTACAAAACGGAACTGAGCAACGGACGCTGCACACAGCCTTTATAGGCAGGATGACGTCGACGTCGTTACGGCGGCTGTCGAGGGACATCGACTCGGAGGACGTCGACGCGCAGCGCCCTCTAGAGAGAAAAAAATTTCCGAGGCCAGCAGAGCTGGAAGGAGATATCTAAGATGAGGAATACGTCGGAGGAACATCCCGTCGAAAGAACGTTACAAGGTAAGAAGTGACTTGTTCTTCTCTGTCATGTGGGCCCTGAGGTAGCCGAGGCCCTACCTTTATGGGACCCACTTCACTGTGCAAACTGACCATAAGCCCTTAAAGTGGCTGATGAACATGAAGGGAGAGAGTGTTCCATAAGCCTACAAGGGTTTGACTTCACCATTGAGCACAGGCCAGGTGTCCAACATAGCTATGCTGATGGGTTGTCCAGAATGTTTAGCCGACCAGAACATGAGACCCATCCATGGGTGGATAAGTTCCCCCTGTCCTTGGTCTGGGAGGGGCGAGCGTTAAGAAAGATTTCCTTTATGTATATTTTTCCCTCCATTTGTGGACCCCCCAAACTTTTTGCTTTTGTTTGGCTATGCTATCCTGACTTTTTACCATTGGAGCCCAGCCGTCAGCTTTGCTCCCCTGGGCTTTTGCTTACTTGTTATGGGGAAACTGACACATCCTTCAGACTCTCAGTACTGGGGAACTATGTTTCCCTTAGTCTTTTAGTATGTTGCCATTTCTTGGTAACTTTTTAACAGTGAACAATGTACCTTTCAGTACCGTGCGCTGGGGCACTTTTTTGTTTTATGGCCCTAGACACCCTCAAAGGATTTTTTGGGGATTGTACGAGTGTGCCTGGGACGAACTGGTGGCAGCAGTTACTTTTTATACGTATTTTACTGTAAAACACTTATAATAAGCAACCGCTGTTTTTACTTCTTTTTATGGAATCATATCCCATTTACCGCGTTTGGTTCAAGACTGTGGCCAGGTCCGAAAATGGGCGAGCCACAAAGTCTTTTGTTCTGTCCCATGGCCATTTTGTCCCTTGCCTTCCCCTAGGTCGAGTAACCTCGGTTGTCCTTATTTGGGCATGCATCCTCCCGCGAAAATCGATCTCTTTTGCTGGCTTCTGCCTCTCACGTGTGTGTTGCCAGAAAGCAGGTTGGGACTGTCTGGTCCCAATCCACATTACTGGTGCCAGGATATCTGGAGTGCTTGAACGACTGGGACCACCGTGGACTGGGATGCCTGCATGAGAGCAAATCTTCGATTGGAACTCCTCGATTTTGGCGCAAAGCTAATCTTGGATAAGAGAAGGGGCTCTGCATCCATTCCAGGTTGATCATCTGAGTTCTCGCCGAACTACAGAAGGAGCCAAGTATCCTGCACGATGAAAAAACGGACTCATGGAACCTCTGGAAACGCTTTGGAAGGTTCGGCACATTTCACCCTCTGCTGTCCCATCTGACCCATGTTTTTTTGATTGATCAAGTAAGCCTGCCAAGGTGCTTCACCCCTTTGGCGTAGTGAGAACAACTACTCTCCATGCCCCCTGCTTACGCACCGAACGTGCCCCTTCAGAAGTGTTCCTGGGCCATCCAATGAACTGTCCAGATCTAACACAGGGTAGCCAGCAGAATCGCTGCCATCTCTAGTTGAAACCCGAGACTTGGGACATTGTTTGTTGTCCCGTGCCATCTCCCATCAAATTTCTCAGGCCTAGCTCCTCTGGGTCCCGAATTAGGATAGTGCATAATGCTGCACACATCTGTGATTCCACGTCACTACCTATTGGTGATGTTTGCTGTAGGCATTTTTCTGACCTGCTCTCCTGTGACCTGAAGCCGGCTGCTCGGAATTTTATTTGCATCTCCATCAGACAATCATTCTATCCCACAGCCGCTGACAGACACAGCACCGCGAAACTGCAGGACTCAAACCTACTAGCAACCTCAACTATACTGGCAAAGTTTGGTCCGGACTGTGCCGAGGGTCGTTGAGTACTTGCATCACTTACCGGTGGCCCCCTGGCACAACCAATCTCTTTTACACACGAATATCCCTAAAAAGCTATACGCTTCTGGCTGCGTTAGCCTGGGCTCCCTAGCTATTCTCACCTTTTGAAAACTGCGATGTCGCCAAGGGCAGATCCTACTCAAATAGTGGGAACCAATTCTTCATCACATCAAGCCTCTTCCTTACTTGCTACAGCTCTCCCAAGAAGGCCCACTTTTTGTTCTGCTTGCACGATTGTGCATTTTTACGCACAACTGTACTGTTGAGCACAACGCTCCCCACTTCTTAGGGCTGGACTTGAAAGTTAGGGAACAACTCAAAATTGTCCTAGTGTGTTAACCTACCCTTCTCTTTATAGGTTGTGGATATGTTTTACTCATTTGTCGCATTAGGAAACATATTGTTTCTATGTTATATAGTAGTGTATTTTGTGTGGTAACTGTTTTTGTATAACTGAAGTTTACGTCTGTCTATTGGTCCGGCCGACAATAAATGTATAAATATTTTTCATATACACTTGTCTAAGAGTAATTTGTGGTTTGTTGCTGTGTGTGCTCGTTGTGCTCATTGTGGGCTTCCGATCACTCTTACCCCTCCTGAGACTTTGGTCCTCGTTACAAGTTTGCTGGTCCGGAAACAAGGTTTGCCGCTAAGCTTATCGGGTGCCGTTCTGCCCGCCAGTGTCAGACCTGGCAGGCAGAACGGTACCCACCCACAGATTTTCACTGAAGCACCAGCACCGTTATTAATGGTGACAGTGCTTCCATGGTCCCCATTCCCATGGAGTTCCCAACATTTTACCGGTGCCTGACTTACTGGACGGCCGGTGCTATAATGCCCCAGTGATTCCAGCAAGTCAGGTATGGGTCAGGTGGCTTCCTGCTGGTTTTACCTGCACGGTTTCTGCTAGACCCGTAATGAGGGCCTCAGTCTTGACCGCGTGCCAAGCTACCCAAATTGGTCTGGCTTGTCCAGAAGGTTCCCCTCTTTCACTTCTGCACACCCGGTCAGAGTTTAGAAATCCACCTTTATACCTTCAACACTCTCCTGCTATCGCCACAAGTGGAAGCCCTTTACGACTTGGTGTGCTGCCAATCAGGTGGACCCCTTTTGATTCCTACCTCAGAACATTTTGCCATACCTGCTGTCCTTGGCCCGCAGTGGCCTCTCGCAGTCCTCAGTTGGAGTCCATTTGGCAGCTGTTTCAAGATTCACCCACACGTCTGCCATGCCATTGTTGTGGTTCCACCGTTTAGTGAAGGAATTTCTAAAAGGTCTCTTGCAGGCCTCCCCTCCTATGCAGCCATCTGCCCCGGCGTGGGCACTGAAAATTGTTATTTATAAACTCATGGCTCCTCAATTCTAGCATTTGCACAAGACCAACATGAAGTTCCTCTCCTGCATGGCTGCTTTTTTGGTCACCATAACCTCTGCCAGGAGAGTTGGAGAGATACAGGCTTTGTCATGTAATCCACCATACCTGGTGTTCATCAAGTCCAAGATCATGAAGTCAGGGGCACAGGCATGCAGGGGTCGCATGCACAGGAGACCTGGGTGGACACTGTCCTGGCACCAAGGCGCCAAGCTCGTGAATAAAAGTAAACAAGAACATCTATTTAACACCAAAAAGCTTTTATTATGGACATAGCACTTCAGATGTATTAACCTTGAACATTCCATCCATGAAGCAGGATACATTAACCTTGAACATTCCATCCATTAAGCAGCCCCAAGTGTATTCTTGGGTGTGGCTGCTAATGGATTGCCTTCGCACGTGCTCACACTCTAGGAGTGGCAGAGTGTGGCTGTTAAGCCGGGCCTAATAGGCGTGCCCATGATCTCAGCTATATAAGCTGCCCCGATCCTCAAGAAAGACGCTTCGCGTTATTCTGCACTTGCAAACAGCGTAACGCTCACTGTCGCCTGAGGTCAGACTTACCTTTGAAAATCCTGCTTCCTGGACATCCTGCTCCCTGGCAGCATACTTACCAACTGGGGGAAGCTGTTCTTACCTGTACATCTCTTCGGCGAACAAAGTATTCATCTTTACACTTTCCGGAACTCTGAAATCTTCATCTTTGCACTGCAGCACGACACGCTCCATCGTCGACAGCAGCGCCTGCAAGGGAAAACAGAAGACAAGGTTAGACATCGAAAAAACAGTTTAAGGTTGCGCTTTGCCATACTTCGCGCTTTTCCTTAATCCATCACTTACCTGCTGTCGAACATTGCGGTAGCGTCCATCTTCCATCCGGCTGCGTCTCGCGTCTCACAGCTACATTGAGGCCGCATTTCCATCTAAGGGAAAACAGAAGAAAGACATTATTGTGGGCATAAATAGGAGCAACATATAAAGACATTAAACAGAACGAACAGCATCACAAGAGCTCAAGAAAGACTTACCAATCATAAGGAGAAGCATAGTCGCAGCTGAACTGGACTAATCCTTATCAGGGATCAGTGAAGAAACTAGATCCCATTCGACGTGCCCCTGCCAGAAGTAGCAGGACGGAGAGCTTATCTTCCATAATTCGCAGGTGAGCTTTATGGGCCGGCGTATGCTCACAGAAACCGTACTTTGGGGTGAAGGGTTCGAGAGGTACAACCATCACAGATTGGCGCACTCACACACTCTTATCTCCATGCAGGAGCAGTATCACCACGTACCACCGCTCACAGCTTTTCTACTGAGGGAGAGGCCTGAAGCGGGTGATTCCAGCTCAGGGAGGGCTGCAACCGTGCCCCACACCTCCGCAGAGACCAGGTGAGCGTAACAGAACGCGAAGTGTCTAATACTCTCTGCCTGGGCGTTATGGAAACTTCAGAAACAGATCAGTTAGCCCTCCTACTAGGGGAGTTACGTGCTGAAGTACATGCTTCAAAACAGGAAACCAATGCATTACAGAGGGATCTTATTGTAACTCGAGAAAGAACTGACGAATTGGCAAGACAAATGCTACAAGCACAAGCAGGACAGGTTCCACTGCCTGGAGTGACCCATTCTTCTCACTCTTCCACACCACAACAATCAACACCGGTTCAGGTGGTTCTTCCATGAGCAGTGCCTCTAGCCACTCCTGAACGCTTCATCTGTGACCCAAACAAGTTCGCTGTATTTATGAACCAATGTTGTGCAGACCAAGAGCCTTTCCTAATGACCAAGCCAAAGTGGCGTTTGTACTCTCGTATTTAGGAGGTAGTGCGGCGGACTGGTCTATACCTTTGATAAATCAAGATGACCCTTTACTCCGGAACTTTGGGAAATTCCAACATGAGATGGAGAAATTGTTTGCCCGTCATACTCAAGGACAAGCTCTGGACAACAAGTTGTTGTCAATAAAACAAGGGAGTCAAGATCTATTAACCTATATTGCAACCTTGTATTGTCTCATAGCCCAGACCAACTGGCCAGAAGAGAAGAGGACTACACTCTTTTACCAAGGTTTACATGGAGAACTTAAGGATGTGTTGGCGCAAGTGGTGAATCCCCCTGAGAGGTGCGTGGACTACATAGACCTGACGGTGCAACTCGATCATAGGTTGCAGAATCGGAAAATGGATCGAGCTAGATCAGAAGGACGGTCAGTTTACGTACGACCTTGTGAAAATCAGACTAAACCACATGAACAGTCTGAGCAAATGCAAATTGGTGGATTACGAAGTCCCCTTACCAAAGCAGAAAAGGAAAAAAGAAGACAGCAGCTTTGCTTATATTGTGAACAAGCAGGTCACTTCCTCCGTGACTGCCTGGTAAAACCACCCTAGAAAACATTTGGGGCCACAGACAAAACTAATGAAGAAGAAGAACAGAACTCGGGAAACACCAATGCCTGGCAAGTGTAGGGGTCTGCTTCTCGAGCATGAAAAAGGAATCCGTACAGACCTCACATCTAGTCCTTCCAGTGCTTTTGGTGAATCACAAGCAACCATCGAAAATACATGCCTTGGAGGTATATATTGATTGTGGAGCTGTGGGTGACTACATTGACCAAGATTTGGCTCTCTGAATAGGCCTTTCTCTCCGACAGAAGCAGAAATCGGAAAACGTCACTGCTGTGGATGGTTCTCAGCTAGCATCCGCCCCAGTGACCCAATAACCAAGGAAGTCAAGCTTCTGTGTCAGGACAGGCATCAAGAGGACATTACTTTCGATCTCATCTGTGTTCTTCAGTTGCAGATGATATTGCGACTGCCCTGGTTGGAGACCCACAATCCTAGGATCGACTGGCGAAAACGAGTTCTGACATTTCCTCATGATTGTGCCGACACATGTTACAAAAAAGATGACAGGAAGGAATCGTGTTGGGCCTCATCAGCTCCTTACCACTTGAATACCAAGATTACCAGGATGTCTTCAAAAAAGAGCAAGCCAGCGTTCTGCCCCAGCACAAACCCCACGATTGTCAAATAGATCTTGTACCCGGAGCCCAGATACCTTGCAGCAGAATTTATGCTCTGACAGATAGGAAAATCAGCATCTTAGAATTTACCTGGATCAGTACCTGGCAAACGGTTTCAATCGCCCGTCCAAGTCACCTGCCTCCTCGCCCTTATTCTTCATGCCTAAAAAGGAGGGGGACTTAAGAACTTGCATCTACTATAGAGCCATCAATCAGATCACAGTAAAAAATCGATATCCTTTACCACTTATACCAGAGCTCCTGGACCAAGTGAAACATGCTCAAATCTACATAAAACTGGATTTAAGAGGAGCATACCATATTATGAGGAGAATACCATCTTGTAAGAGTAAAAGAGGGAGATGAGTGGAAAAAGGTCTTCTGCACGAAGTACGGCCTCGTTGAATACCAGGTCATGCCCTTTGGGCTATGCAAGGCCCCCGCGACGTTTCAATTCTTTATGAATGATGTACTCCATGAACTACTGGACGTTTGCACTCTTGTTTACATTGGCGACATTCTTACCTACTCAAATTCCATGGAAGAACATGTAGGCCATGTCCGGGCAGTCTTAGAGAAGCTTCGACAACACCAATTGTATGCCAAGTTGGAAAAATGTTTTTTCCATGTAACCGAGGTTGAGTTTCTCGGTTGCATGCTCACACCACAAGGCGTACGTATGGATACATGAAAGGTGGATGCAATCCTCCAATGGCCTTCACCAACATCCACAAAAGGAGTGCAAAGCATGCTCGGATTCACCAACTTTTACCGTCAGTTTATACCTGGGTTTTCACAAATTGTACATCCAATTACCTCCTTGTTAAAGAAAAATCAAAAGTTCCATTGGTCGACAGAAGCTGAAGAAGCCTTCCAGAAGTTGAAACTAGCATTCACTATAGCACCAGTCCTTCGACACCCACGACCAGACCTACCTTACATAGTTGAGACAGATGCTTCAAAAATAGCCATGGGAGCAGTATTGCCAGCCCCCTAGTTGAACTATGCATTCACAGATAAGGAATTACTGGCGATTAAAGCAGCATTCAAGGCCTGAAGACATTACCTTCTTGGGGTGAGACATACGGTCACTGTCATCATGGACCACCGTAACTTGCAATACTTGAAAACCGCCAAAGCACAATCCTCGTGTCAACTTCTTTGGGCTCTTTTTGGCAGAATACAATTTTATTATCAATTATAGACCTGGAGTACACAATGGGAAAGCAGACGCTCTATCACACATGTGGGAAGAAAAAGAGGCTTTTACAGTATCCGACCCCGTGGCCATAATTCCTGAGGAAAGGATTCAAACCAGAATAGCTGCCACCACATGTGTGGATGACCAAAGAACCAGTTTGCAATCTCTGATGGATCAACCAACACAACAGGAATGGCTGTTAAAAGGTGACCAGTACACCATCAAAGACAATCTACCATATTTCCGAGGGCGATTATATGTCCAAGACCAAGAACTGCAAAAGCAAATCATCACAAATTACTACAATTCATTAGTGTAAGGACACCCAGCAATAGCCAAAACTGATGCTAAGGTAAAACAAAACTACTGGTGGCCAACCTGGCGAAAAGACATCTCCCAAATTATTGAAACCTGCGGTGTCTGTGAACAACACAAGTCTCAGAAACAGAACCCTGCTGGCTTACTACATCCCCTAACAGTGCCGCCAGCACCTTGGCATACCCTGTCGATGGACTTCATCACAGATCTTCACCCTGCATTGGATACTAGTCATTGTGGATTTATTCTCCAAAATGGCCCATTTCATCCCTCTGAAGGGACTCCCAACTACGTCAACTCTCGCTTCTGTGTTCCTAGAGCAAATTGTTAGATTGCATGGATTTCCATCAATATTAGTATCTGATCGCGGAACTCAATTTATTTCTGCCTTTTGGAGAAAGTGTTGTACGATTGCCAAAATCGAAATCTGGCTGTCCACAAGCCATCACCCACAAACTGATGGGCAAACTGAACGAACCAACCAAACTTTAGAGCAATATCTCAGGTGTATGTTGCAACAGTCCGAGGATTCTTGGAAAAATATACTCTGGATAACTGAGTATGCGTACAACAACTCAGTTCACACATGCACAGGGCAAACTCCATTCTACACTCTGCACGGAAGACATCCGAGGACATCGGTATTTGATCCACCCGATACCCTGGAAATCCCAGCCATGAAAACTTGCATAAAACCATCACTCAGGTTCTTAAGGAGGTGACAGAGCATCTGACCAAGGCTAAGGAAAGACAAAAACTGTTTCACCAGCATTGGATCTTTCATAGATTCAGATGCTTGAATATTCCCCATCATCAGACTGGGAATCCTCTGTGATAAAAATGATTATTAACATTTTTTTAATATACACACATTGCTACATAGCAATGCATGTACATAGCCCATTATGGCCTATGAGCCATTCTATTGTGTAGTCCCTCCACCTCGCTTTGGTCCTTTATGGCCCCAACCAATGAGGTGGCAGGGCTTAAGCTCCGCCCCCGGCAGCCATCTTCAGATTTGTCACCGCAGTCTAACAGACAAGGAATCCTCAAGCTCTCTGAGCTCTTCAATTCTTTTTCTACCTTTTGTGTGGAATATATTTTTCAAATATATTCTACTTGGTTCCCCTACTAGGGGCTTTGGTCTCAGATAATTTTTGGGGCAAATAGCTTTTGTTGTATAAACCTTCTCTTCAGAATGGCTGCATCTCAAGCTGTCAAGAAGCCTTCCCTGTTCAGGGACTGAACGAGGTGCAAGAAGAAGTTAGTTTACATGAAGGTCCCCCATAAACATTGCATTTACTGCTTGTATCCGCATGACATTCAGAAATGTGATATTTGCAAGACCTTTTCCAACAAGACCCTTCAGGACAGGCACAGAAGACTTCTTTTACATCTGGAAGCCAGGGAGCAATCTTCGGCCAAAGAGTCTGTCACAACAGCTCCTGTCCACTCCAGCATTCCATCTGAGAGGCAAACTTCGAAGAGAAGGGCCTCTTCAGTGGAGCTCCTCTCCCATTGCCAAAAGTAAGAGGAAGCTGGAGTTAATACCCTGTCTACCTCCACTGGACTCTACGAGCCAGAAGAAGTCCCATTCAACAACAAAATCTACCTCCAAAGGTAAGGAGGAGTTTGCAAAAAAACGGGGGGGAGGGGCATTCATCGACGGGGAAACCGTCCACGAGCGATGGGAAGGATAAAGGCCTGTCGTAGGCCAGATCGTTGAAGAAACCCTCGACGACGATTACACATAAGACATCTGGCCTCATTCCGAGTATGGAGGTAATCATGGCGCCATGACTACCTCCAATACCGGTAACGAGTCCACCCACGTTCAATGGGGACTTACCAGATTTATACTCCAAAATGGCCCATTTTTTGCGGGACCGGTAAGTCCCCATTGAAAAAGCCATTCTCCATTCCCGTTTGAGCCCCCATAGGGCTCAATAGGAAGGGGGAAGGTGCTAAAAACGGTACCGCAAATTGCGGTACCGTTATTAGCTCTAAAATCCCTTAATGGGTCCCGTCCTTAACGCCTAGTTAAACCAGGCGTTAAGGAAGGGACCCGCTAAGGGAACCCAGAATAGGGCGCAAAGGGATTACCGGCACCGGTGTCCTTACCGGTGCCCGGTATCCCTTTGCGCCCAACTCGTAATGAGGCCCATCGTCTACGGCAAAATCCTCATCATCGGATTTATCATCCACGAAACAGTTGTCGGCGAAGGAAACACACCAATTGTCCACGAGGCACTTGTCCACGAAATGCTCGTCCACGGAGCACTCTTCCACGAGTGAACGACAATCCAAAACACACTCGCTGACGAAACACTCGTCGACGGGCAAAACGCATTCGTCGATGGAACTACCATCAACGGGATGCTCGTCGACGAAGGTACAATCGACCACGACGCCGTCGGCGACACCGCAAGTTCCTGCATCTACGGAGGAATTGGAGACTGAAGCGCCTCCCAATCATGCCAGGGTGAAACCTGTCATTGAGGACAGTTTCCTTGAGGATGCTGAAGCTGCTGAACCAATGGTAGCACAAGTTTCCCCTTTGGGGGACATGGCAGAGCTTCCTGATGTAATTCTCCAGGAGAAATTTACAGACGCAGAAGTGGGGGAAGAACTACCTTGTCCTTCTCCTAAGCAACACAGTCCCCCTTGGCAGCCTTCTACGGAAGAGGGCAACTATCCTCAGGACCCGATACTGATGTTGTCCATACAGAGGATCATGGATGAGTTCTAGAGGCGTCAAAGGGAGCAGAGCAGACCGGCTAATTCCATAGAACCGGAAACCCATCGGAGAGACACGTCTCCAATTCCAGGCACATCAAGAAGTCCATCTAACGGGAGTAGACCTCAAAAGAGAGCACGACTCACAGTGCTTCACCGACAAGGGTCCCATCACCACCATCGTCACATAGACCTCTATCTCCGGATAGAGATCCAACAGTGGTGCCGTCCTCTGTTTCAGTCTCAAATTGGCAGGAGGATCCCTTTAGAGAATTCTCTGATCCAGAAGAAGGCGAATTTACACAGGAGCCTGACACAGCCAGTGAGTGGGATGAGTACATAGTCGAGAAGCCCAGGAAGAGAGATTCCCCAGGCCATGCTTCACCTCCAGATGATCTGGTTTCTTTCCACACCATAATAGGCAAGGCTGCAGAATTGTTCAAAATTTATGTTACATCAGAGGAAAATAAATTGGTGCTTTATGAGCACAGGGACAAACGCAGGAGGACAGTGACCACCATTCCTCTCCTCGACACCATCTGGGAGTCCGGATCCAAGATCTTGTCTATGCCCTTATCTACTCTGGCTCTGGTGTCCAGACCAGAGAAGAAATATAAAGCACCCGAGTCTGCACCGCTTTGTCTGAGAGGTCACACAAAACCGGACTCGGTCATCACATTTGCAGCTAGGAAGAAGCTTGCCAATCCCGCTACGCCGCTGTCAGCACCACCGGACAAGGGCGGACGGAAGCTAGAAGCCATGGCCAGGAAGGCATCAGCTTTGGCGTCGCTTACCATCAGAGCAGGTAATGCATTGACCATGACTGCGAGATTTGATTGCGAGCTTTGGCTGCGCATGTCCAAATTGGCTGAGCAGTTACCACCGGAGCTCCAGGAAGAGGATAGATCGATAATCGCCGATGGTGAAGCAACCTCGGATCATATGATCGACGCAGCGGTTGATGTGGCCGAATCAGGCTTCAGACAGATGGCCCATGGCACAGTACTCAGAAGACAGGCCTGTATGAAGGCTACCAATTTCAGGCCTGAAGTCCAAGCGCAGCTATTGGACATGCCCTTTGATGGACAAAATCTATTCAGAAAGAAAATAGACGACCACCTGAAGGGAATTAAATCAGACACAGACACAGCCCGAGCCATCAGTTCTTTAAAGGACAAGGATAAGGACCCATCAGACTTTTCACCCCTTCAGAGGCTCATCTTCTAAGTACAGAGGGTACTGCCACTCCTCTTATGGTCAGAAGGTGCAAGGTAGCACGTACCAAGAGAACAAATATCAGTCCTCCAACAGATACTCCCATAGAGGCAGGCGTGGCTCCGCCCAGGGGAAGTCGAAAAGCAAGCAAAACTGACTATCCGATTCTTTCCCCTCAACGTCATACCCCGGAGGGGGGAAGGGTAAGCCAGTTCTTCCAACACTGGCAGTCAATTACACCGGACAAATGGGTGTTGCAGGTGATCCGAGAGGGTCACACCTTAGAATTTCTAGACCAACTTCCTTCCCTGCCTCCAACTTCCCGCGGGGTGCATATGTTAAGGCAGGTCATGCCGAAGTTCAAAAACTGCTCCAGAAAGCAGCGGTAGAGCCGGTGCTGTACCCCCACAGGGGAATGGGTTTCTACTCCTGCTTCTTCCTCATCAAAAAGAAAAAACGTCAATGGAGACCCATCTTGGACCTGAGGGCACTTAACAAATATATCAAATGCATAACATTCAAGATGGTAGCATTGCAAGGAGTGCTTCCTTGGTTAAACAAGCATGACTTCTTGGCCACTTTAGACTTGGGGGACGTATACTTCCGTATACCGATCCATCCAGCTCACAGGCAGTTCCTCAGGTTCACTGTGGGAGAGCTTCATTTTCAGTTTCGAGTGCTCCCGTTCGGGCTGAAATCGGCACTGAGAGTTTTCACAAAATGCTTGGTACCAGTAGCTGCAAAATTCAGGAGGACAGGAACGGAAGTCTTCCCATACTTGGACGACTGGTTGATAAAAGCATGTTACGCTGCAAGGGCTCGCTCAGCAGTTTTAAGGACTATCAACCTCCTAAAGGAGTTAGGGTTCTCCTTAAACAACACAAAGTCCTGCCCCTTTCCCAGCAAGACAGTTCTCTTCCTGGGCGCCGAGTTCGAGACCAGCATTCCCAGGATGAGACCATCGGCAGAAAGGGTAGCAGTAATTTTACGCTCAACCTCGTGCTTCCTGTAGAGAGAGAGACAACATCTGTACGCTCTTTCAAATCCCTTCTGGGCATGATGGCCTCCTGCATATTCCTCATGCCAAAATGCAGGCTTTGCATGAGACCGGTTAAGGAGGCCCTGGACCATCAATGGAATCAAGCTCTCTGATGTTGGGAGGACGTTGTCCAGATTCCATTGACCTTACACAAGGCTCTTCGATGGTGGAATGTTCAGTGGAACCTTCTACAAGGGATGCCGTTTCAAGCACCGACATCAACCTTTCTTCTGAGGACGAACGCGTCAGTATCAGGCTGGGGCGCTCACCTTGCGGACCTCCAAACCAAGGGCACTTGGTTGCCACGAGAGTCCCAACTCAACATCAATGTGTTAGAGCTCAGGGCCATAAGGTGGGCGCTGAAGGCTTTCCTGCCTGTGGTAGCTGGACATGTACTTACAGTCCAGACAGACAACACAACCTCCATGCACTACACAAACAAGCAGGGAGGCACGAGGTCAGATATCCTGTCACAAGAAGCCCAACAGCTATGGGCATGGGCCTTGCACCATGGAGTGCATCTCAAGGCAGAGCATCTTCCAGGAGTGGACAATGTCCTAGCGGACAAACTAAGCAGAGAATACACGTCGTCTCACAAGTGGGAGCTGGACGAAAAGGAAACCCACTGGATTTTTGCCTTATGGGGCCATCCGCAGATCGATCTTTTTGCCACCAAGGACAACAAGAAGTGCCGAAGGTTCGCCTCGAGGTACCCAGAGTATCAATCAATGGGAGACGCTTTCTCAGTGGCTTGGACGGGAAAGTTCTTCTATGCCTTTCCCCCATTCCCCTCATTGCGAGGGTACTATGCAGACTGAAGGACTGAATTGTTCAATGATCCTAATTGCGCCGGATTGTTCGCAACAAGTCTGGTACTCGACTCTGAAGCATCTAACCCGACAGCCCCTGATTCGCCTCAAGGCGCATCAATATCTGTTGACGCAACAGAACCTCAAGGTCCTCCACCATGACCCGAGGAGCCTATCTCTCAAGGCATGGTTCCTGAGCAGCGTAAACTGATGAATCTTAAGCTACCATCAGAATGTTGGGATATCATCAGGGCCACGAGAGCCCCGTCGACATGAGTCACCTACACCAGGAAGTGGACTCGATTTTCCAAGTGGTGCGAGAGATCTGCCCTCGATCCTCTCACTTTTTCGGTTGACCAAGTTCTACACTACTTATTGTGCCTAGCTAGCTTCATTGTCCTCCATCAAGGTCCATCTGTCAGCCATAGCGGCGTACACAACAACTCCGGAGATGCAATCCTTGCTCTCTTTGCCGGCGGTTAAAGTCTTCCTGAAAGGGCTGATGCGTACTTATCCTCCTACGCCCACGCCAGTCCCGAGCTGGAGCCTGAACACTGTCTTGACAGCCCTCATGGAACCTCCTTTCGAACCCATAAACAGATGCGATGTGAAGTTCTTGTCTTGGAAAACAACCTTTTTGATAGCCATCACATCAGCCAGAAGGATCAGTGAGTTGCAAGCTTTGTCGTCTGAACCTCTGTTTACTTTGTTCCAGAAGGACTCACGTCATCTTAAGACCACATCCTAAGTTCCTTTTCCAAGTGCTGTCGGAGATGACACTCACTGAGCGCATTGTTTTGCCAACTTTTTTCCAGAATCACGCTTCTGAAACAGAAAAAACATTACACTCTCTGGACGTTGCGAGAGTTTTGAAGTTTTATTTTCAGAGAACCAAGGAGTTCTGCTCCTCAAACCGACTGTTTATTTGCTTTCTCTGGCCGTACCAAAGGCCAGCATATCTCTAAACAAAGCCTGGCACTCTGGGTTTCGTCCTGCATCACCCACTGCCATCAGATGAAAGGCGACCGTCCAACTAGACCGCCATCAGCACACTCAACCAGAGGGAGGGCGGCTTCAACAGCATTCCACACAGTGGTGGCCTTGAAGGACATATGCAGAGCCGCCACAAGGAGCACTCTGCACACTTTCGTGAAACACTTCTGCTTAGCTGAAGATACTAACAAAGAAACTACAGTTGGACAGGCAGTGCTCCGCCATCTCTTTGAATAAGGTAGGACAAGCCTCCTTTTCCCACCTTTCCCAGAGTATGTAACCGTTGTGTTGTTGCATGGTAAAGGTTTGATTAGAAAATGTTTTTTCTGTATCTATGCATATATGTATATGATGGTGGCATGTTTTAACTGCTTGGCATTCTATTCAAGCATCTGAGTCTATGAAAGATCCAATGCTGGAGAAGTCTTAGTTACTTACCTGTAACCCTATTTCTCTAGCATTGGTATCTTTCATAGATTCACATGCGCCCGCCTGCCTCCCCTGAGATGCTGCTCCTATGCTCAGCATCCATCATACTGTAGTCTCTATGTTTCAAAATCTGAAGATGGCTGCCGGGGGCGGAGCATAAGCCCTGCTACCTCATTGTTTGGGGCCATAGGGGATCAAAGTGAGCTGGAGGCACTACACAATAGAATGGCTCATAGGCCATAAAGGGCTATGTACATGCATTGCTATGTAGCAATGTGTGTATATTAAACATTTTTTAATAATTATTTTTATCACTGAGGATTCCCAGTCTGACGATGGGGAATATTCAAGCATCTGAATCTATGAAAGATACCAATGCTGGAAAAATACAGTTACAGCTAAATAACTAAGACTTGCTGATCGACATCAGAAGGAAGCTCCTGCCTACCAGATTGGAGAAAAGGTGTGGTTAGCATCCAAATATATTCCCCTGAAGGGGCCAAGAGCGTTTCACCGAAAATACCTATACTATAAAGTCCACAATCACTCCTGTCGCCATGAAATTGGAGTTACCATCTCAGATGAAAATTCACCCTATATTTCATGTCTCTCTCCTCAAACCAATGAAATCCAATACACGGCTTAATTCTCTGCCAGAGCCCGAAGTAATAGATGGAGAACCAGAATATTAAGTCAAATCCATCCTGGACTCCAAGGTGGTTCGATCAAAATTGTATTACCTAATTGACTGCAAAGGTTACGGACCTCCAGACCGAACTTGGGAACCCAGTGAACACGTCCATGCTCCGCGTTTAATCAGACAGTTCCATCGCAATAATCCCACGAAACCAGGACCGGGAGGAGAGTGTCATGGTCATGAAGTCAGGGGCACAGGCATGCAGGGGTCGCATGCACAGGAGACCTGGGTGGACACTGTCCTGGCACCTTTGGCGCCAGGCTCATGAACAAAAGTATACAAGAACATCTATTTAACACCAAAAAGCTTGTATTATGGACATAGCACTTCAGACGCATTAACCTTGAACATTCCATCCATTAAGCAGCCCTAAGTGTATTCTTGGGATTGGCTGTTAATGGATTGCCTTCGCACGTGCTCACTCTTTAGGAGTGGCAGGGTCTGGCTGGTAAATCGGCCCTAATGGGCGTGCCCACGCTCTCAGCTATATAAACTGCCCTGATCCTCAAGGCAGACGCTTCTCATTATTCTGCACTTGCAAGCAGCGTAACACTCACCGTCGCCTGAGGTCAGACTTACCCTTGAAGATCCTGCTTCCTGGACATCCTGCTTCCTGCCAGCATACTTACTAACTGGGGGAAGCTGTTCTTACCTGTACATCTCTTCGGCGAACCAAGTATTCATCTTTACACTTTCCGGAATGTCGAAATCTTCATCTTTCCACCGCAGCACGACACGCTCCATCGTCGACAGCAGTGCCTGCAAGGAAAAACAGGAGTCAAGGTTAGACGTCGAAAAAACAGTCAGTTTAAGGTTGCGCTTCGCCATACTTCGCGCTTTTCTTTAAACCATCACTTACCTGCTGTCGAACATTGCGGTAGCATCCATCTTCCATCCAGCTGCGTCTCGCATCTCACAGCTGCATTGAGGCCGCATTTCCATCTAAGGGAAGAAAACAGAAGAGAGACATTATTTTGGGCATAAATAGGAGCAACCTATAAAGACATTAAACAGAACGAACAGCATCACAAGAGCTCAAGAAAGATGTACCAATCATAAGGAGAAGCATAGTCGCAGCTGGACTGGACTAATCCTTATCAGGGATCAGTGAAGAAGCTAGATCCCATTCGACGCGCCCCCGACAGAAGAAGCAGGACGGAGAGCTTATCTTCCATAATTCACAGTTGAGCTTTATGGGCCGGCATATGCTCACAGAAACTGTACTTGGGGTGAAGGGTTCGAGAGGAACAACAATCACAGATTTGTGCACTCACACACTCTTATCTCCACGCAGGAGCAGTATCACCACGTACCACAGCTCACACCTTTTCTACTGAGGGAAATGCCTGAATGGGATGATTCAAGTTCAGGGAGGGCTGCAAACGTGCCTCAACGCCTCTGCAGAGACCAGGAGAGCGTAACACTTACAGACAAATCCTACTGTCATACCTAAGGTTACTTCGTCTTTTCTCCTTAATGAGCCCTTGGTCCTGCCTGTTTTCTTTGCCTCACCCTCTACTCTGGCTGAACACAATCTGCATTCTCTGGACGTCATGCAGACTTCAAAATAATATGTTGCCAGCACCAAACAGATTTGTAAATCCTCTCAGTTGTTCATGGCCTTTGGTCCCATGGCTTTGGGGAAAGGGCGGTCTTATCTCCCACTGGCTGTCAAACTGTATTTCCTACTGTCACCACATCACTAACAGGCCTCGTCCTGATCATTCTAGAGCGCACTCCAGAAGGGCTGTTTCTTCCACTTCTGCATTCCTCTTTGGTGTTCCGCTGTTGGATATCTGCAGCAGCCATGTGATGGCCTGTTCACACTTTCACAAGGTTCTACTGTGTTGACAGGGATTCCACAGATGCCAGGCTCCTACAAAGAGTACCCCGTCATCTGTTCGCATAAGGTGAGCCTCTGTGTGTGATGCTGTAAATATATGGGCAGGGAAAGGGCCTCCTCGTCCTTGTACTCAATGGATTCCTGAAGAAAGTTAAGATGGCTACTGCCACTGCCTTTACCCTCCTGTTTTTCTAAGACCTGAGAAGCCCTGACCCTGTCCCCTTCCCCTGAATGGATTTTGGGTGGAAGGACTATATATGGATCTGGGGGTTGCCTTTCCCATAGACTGCTTGTTTTGGGTAGACTATAGGGGTGGGACCTGAATGCATGGAAACAGGAGTCAGCTCACATTCTGTGTTGTGGGTGTCTGGTTTTGGTTGTTTGTCACAAAGACTGTGCTCTGCCTGAGCCAGCCCTATCTGAAACTGTAGTGAATGCAGTGTGTGTTCTGATAGGCTGGGAGTTGCCCGCAATAAACAACCACTGTTTTGGGTGAATGACCTGAATGCCGGTGAGCCTGATTGGGTGCTGCATAATAAATGCACCAGTGTGTGATTGGCAAAATGAGCCTAGTTCCGCCTGAGTGAATATGGGGATTTGTGTATATCAGAAGACCCCTCAGTAACCTCTGTATCACAAGTTTGGATTCTTCCTGGCAGTGTAGCCTGAATCCTGCTGAAGGAACAAGTATGCGGCTGCAACTCTTCATCGAATCCAAAGGCTGCTGTGCTGATTTAAGGACTGATCAAGGGAGGACCTGGACAGCTGACCTCTTCCCGTAGCTATGAGGAGACATAGTGCAACTGCTGTTCCTTACCCAAAGTGGCCTGAAAGCCAGTCCTGTGTGTCTGCCATTCTGCAGAAGTATCTTTGTGGGTCATGAAGAAGAGTGACCAGACATCTTGAGCCCAAGAAGTCCACAAGCATTGTCCATTGTCAGTATGCTGTCCGTGACCAGAAGAAAGCCAAAATGCAGTGTACCACCCAGGAGAGGGGGTACCCTGTCATAGTGCTGCTTGATGCCTGTAGCTTGAAAAGTTCCAACTAACTGAAGAAATATTCAAGTGGCACTGCCTACTCGACATCTGTCCACTTTTCCACGGCTAACGAAGTCCAGTGTCGCCACCGCCAGAGAAGTTCCCTCTGGTGGGTTTAGCGCCACTCCACATCGAGGAGCAAATCATTAAGGTCAAAAATTGGTGGTGACCCGAAAAGCAGTCCAGTGCTCGAATACAAATTTCCAGAATCCATCCTATCATCTGTGCTGCAGCTGTAGCACCAAAGATTCAAACAGCACCCAAACCACAAACCGACAAAACCCGACACCTACTTCTGTCACTGCACTGATCGCCACCAAAGGTCATTGACAAAAATCAAAGGACTCATCCTTTCCTTGCAAGCCTTATCGAGATCCACAGTGAGTTTCAGCTTTGTGGGACATCGACAGCCAGTGTAGCAACCCGACCAAGGAGATCACTGCGACAGACCTTGACTGCTGCCTTTCCGACCCTGCTTGGTTCTCTTCTCCTGCTTGACAGCAACAACCTAATGACAACTTCTTCCGGGGGCGGGGGGCATCCTTGTGGGGCATCGTCAAGTAAAGCTGATAGACTCCACCACTTTGCCTTCCAAGGCGCCCAAGGTACTCTGACAAGGAAGAGGGGATTCCTCCCTCAGGGTCCATCCAGGGTTCTCAGAGTCCTTTTGGGCCCGGCTCCCCTGTTGCTTCCCAGGGACTTTGGGGTGGTGGGTCCAGTAAAGATAAAAGTAGACAATTACTGAACGTTTATGGACTGGGCATTAATTTGAAATCAAAGTATAACTTACCCTTTTCTTGCAAGTTTCCCAGGTGGGGGGATCTCCACACAGAATTGCATTTTACTCTGAAAAGTATTCTGCCAGTGTTCTAAAGTAATTTGTCTGCATTTCTATGTGGTTTGAAGTTGAAACAGTGCTTAGTAACTTTAGTGTATTTTATGTCATATATTAATTGGTGCATTCAGCCCTACAGATAAGGGATGTATCGGCCACGTTTACTTTCTATAAATTAGCAAATACTCCCAAAAAATACAAATAGGGAGTACAAATACTGCCATCAAAAAATAGGAAAAAGACAGGTAGAAGCTTGCTCCCCTGCTTTCATCCTCATAGCTCTATGGATATGTTTGGACCATTAGTGCACCTAGTACCACAGCAAGAAACTTCTATTTTAACCGACTGATTGGAAGAAGAAATCTTGTATCTTTTAATGTGCATGAACAACTGGGTGCAAAGTAATAAATATTACAAAAACAGTTCTGTTTTTTCCGTTTTTTAACTTGTTTATAAAATACTCTCATTGGGAATTGGATTTACCTTTTTACTCCCTAAAAATCATTTTACTCTAAACTTAAAATAATAGGGAGTAAAATACTCCCACCTCCAAATCTTATCTGGAACACTGGGTGCATTATTACTGAAGAGAAGAATAACTGTTGTATCACATAGTACTGTACATATTGTGTTAACTGTTGAAGTAGAGTTTCATGCGTACAAAGTGAGTCTTATTTATTTGTATCTCCAAAACCTAATCTTATCTAATAAAATAACTGTGTTAGCAAATAACATAGTGTGAGACATTCCATTGTGGGGGGCTTGGGGATGTGCTGTACCTAAGAACTAGCCTGCATTACCACCCTTGAGTCTCAGCCTTGGTTGCTAATCCATTGCTACACTTTGAGAGTCTTGATTGGGGTGCCTCTGTGCCGCTACCCAAACCATATAGTTTGTAGTACCGCAGACACCCCGCTCCAGTCTTTACACTGGTGACAGAGCAGTGCGATCACTGGTTTCATGACTCAGTGTTTGACCTTGCCACCTACAACATATCTTCACTAGAAAAAAAGGTTTTGTGCTATATACCGGAAATACATCACTACAAACAATGAAACCTATTGCTAATGGTACACTAACCAAAATGACATTGGAAGCTCTACAAGATGCTTTTGGAGTGAGAGATTTAGACTTTGAGGACAAGTCTAGGGCAGAGTTTATAGCTGGCCTTGTGGATTACCAGGCAAACTCTGATACTCCTGGTGACAGTGGGGAGAGTTCTAGTGTGGACCTTGCCCCTGAGGATATGAGGACACTACAGGTTCTACCAATGGAATGTTTTATTTATTTATTTATTGGGACACAAGTGTTTCCAGGGGCCACAAGACAAGAAGGGGGGCGCATGGGATATCATAAGAAAACAGCAACAAGAACAAAGAGACAGTTATATTGGCCTTGTGACAATCCTACTGTGCAAGCGCTTGACAAGGTGATGTGTGCAAGATGGTAAGGGGGCTGAGGGGGAAGTGCAAGAGAGGGGGACCTCTCCTGCCACTTTTACTCAAAAGCCCAACACTGCTCTTCAGGGGGATGACCTGGAACTTGAACTACTGAAGTTGGAACTGCAAAGAAAAAACGTAGCCTTTCAGTATAAGAAGCCAGAAATAGACGCTGTGTTAAAGAAGGAGGAATTGATACAAGTGATGCTTAAAGACAAAGACACTGAAACCCAACGTATCCAGCTGGAGAAAGCTAACGTAGAAATTACAGCTAGACCAGTTCCAAGTACCAGGTCTTCTGCCACCAAACTTTTAAAAGATTTGGTAGGTGTGTATGTGGATGGTGCAGATATTCTCCAATGTTTAGAGCCATTTGAGATGGCTTGTGAAATCCATGATGTTGATCAAATGGATTGAGCTAAGTGTTTGCTGAGTCGACTACATCAGACTGGTTATGACTGTATTCTGAAGCTGAGTGTGGAAGAAAGAGGACCTTATTGCTTTGATTGCTAAGTTTGGCAAGATACCTGCTCAGTACCTTAAGAGGTCCAGGGAACTTAAGAAGAGAGAATGTTTGTCTTGGGTTGATTGGGTGAGTGCTGCACATATGAACATGATTGGGTGCATTGATGGTTACAAGGTAAAAACATTTGTTGATTTGTCTAACCTTGTTTTTACAACATTTCTCTGAGGCTTGTTCACCAGAGCTGCATCAGTACATTGCTGACCAGAACCTCTTACACCATTTTAAATTAACTAAGCTGACTGACAAATGGGTCTCCCACAGGGTGTGCACTGAGCATCCAAGTGGGAAGGATAAGGACAGGGACAGAAGGACTTCTCAGTAATCTGATGAGTACAAAAAGCAGCCACATTTGAGTAAACGTAAAACATCCCTCCTCTAAGGTCCACAAATCTAGTGGGGAGGAGTTCCATGGGGGCGGGGCTAAGAGTTGTCCCCCCTGCTGTAAAGCAGACTCCCAGTGGCCCTAGTCCAGTACCTTGCATCGCAGGTATTTGTTGGCAATGTGGGGTCCAAGACCACAGGAAGGGTGACCCTGCAGTTTAAAAGCAAAGCACTTGGCGTCCAGGCTGTCACCGTAACATACCTTTGCTATATCCCTGAGGTGGAGGCCACTGTCCTCACCTCCTCTCCAGAAATCCCTTTTGGTGCTGCTCCTGTAGACCTCTCCTTAGTTTCCCTTGGGGCCTCGGACCAGTACTCAGAAGTACTGGACACTATCCCACTGAAAACCCAAAGACTTTTGAGAAGTGTTCTCATCAATGTTCAGCTTCAAAAATACTTGTATTTGACACAGTGGGTCTCACTCATTATGAAGTTGGAGGTAGCCTTGCTGATAAAACTGGCAAGGCTACCTCCAAACCGGCAAGAAAATCCGGCACCCGTGAATGGGCAATTACCGGGGTGCCCTTTCGCGGGTGCTGGTCGATACCCATTCCCATTTCAGGCCCATAGTGCTCAATGGGAATGGATGGGGATGCCTGTAGCACCGGCACGGTTCATTACCATGCCAGTGCTACAGTCTTGCTGTGCTTGTGGGTGCCTTTGATTCCGCCAGGCTATGCCTGGCAGAATGAAAGGCACCCGCGAGCACAACTCAGAGTTTGCCAGTCCGGTAACAACGCTACCGTTAAGCTTACCGGTAACGTTGTATCCGGACCGGCAACCTCGTAATGAGGCCCAGTTTGTAAAATACTACCAGCATCTTGTAAAATCATATAAAAGGCCACCTTACGGGTTCATGTTGGTCCATTATAAGCCATTAGGCACTCCCCTGTTACACACTTTTAATGCTTTCACCCTTGCTCACTTGAGTCCAATAGGTGGCAACACAGTAGACCACTTGTATCACAACAAATTTTAGTAAGAACAGTAGCACAGAGTTTACATTACATATGTAATTTTCAATCAATAGGGGAATCAGGAGCCTCCTTCCGGGGGCTTGGTAACCAATACAAAAAAGAGAAAGTGAGACAAGGTCTCCTCTGCTGCTGAACACATGGGGCATAGGCCACTCACATTTGGGGCCCACTTCTTAGTAATGCTGGACAGATTTAAATAAGAGATTCTAAACCTTATATAAAGATTACCCGAGTATTGAAGTTTTATCATATCGAAATAGCTGTCGAAACCCAGCCTTGTCTTGCCTGCTAAATATGTGGGACCCCCTGAGAGTAGCTGGCACTCAATTGTTAATTCAACTTCCAATACAGATCTAGCAAGGTTCTTAGCTTCCAAGCAGTGTGCTCTGTTAATGGCCTGGGGTTTTAGCCATAGATCAAAGAGGCCGATTGTTCCAATGTTTTTTTAACATAGTTGAACCATGGCAGTGATTTACCTCCTTCGGCCTCCAGGATGTGGAGGACATCCTCTTGGTAGCTTTTTAGCTCATTGGACGACCAGTCTCAACCACAAAAGCGATTACCTAACGTTGTACTCTTTTTAAATCGGTTTCAATCCCAATTCCATGTAAAGGGTAGGGTTTGGTGAAGATTTGGGGAGTCCCAGGAGTTTCTTTAATATGGCTTTCTGCACCATCCCTAGTTTGTTACAGTCACCACTACTCCAGACCTTGGCCCCCTGCTTGGCTGCAGATTTAGCCTGAGTTACAAACATTTTAGTGGCTGGTGATATCAGTCCTTGGCCATGTTGATAGAAAAATCTAACTATCCCTCCACCATATTTTTCTAATTGTAGGCATGATTTCACCACTTGTTGGGGCCCGGTCCCCAAGTCATTAAAGAGTATGACTAAGTAATCATACTCCCGAACTTGCTCAATGGGAATATTGTTAATCAGCAACATTATTTTCGGAAATTTCCTATGTTTTGGGCAGAAAACGAACCCCTTGCTCTTCACCATAGTCATCTCAAGGCAGAGTTCGGAGCATTTTGACACCAAGGAATCTAGGGTGATCCTAAGTCTGTGTCACAAGTCTCTCCCCTTCTCACCTGCTTTTGTTGTTTGCTTGCGACCTTCTGGGATGCCTTCTTTCTCACGGTCCGGGATTTGTACAAACCCGAACGCTGGTCCTCGGATTCCAGCGTGAGGCTCGCTATTCAGTTTCCGGGAGCATTCAGAAGTCCAGGATGGATACCAGGATGCAATGAAGTTACGCTCGGAGGCACGGAACGCCATGACCCGAGCGCGGAAGAATTCCAGGAAGACAGGTAGAGGAATGGGAAGAAGGACGGGGTTTCAAGGAACCGGGAACAAGGATTCAAAAGGGAGCCCCGAACAAACTCCGGCAAGATACGTCCGACTACAACAAGGGTAGCGTTGAGACGCGCAGAGCCGCGGGGGCGTGTCTCTTTTGTAAAGCGTGCAGCGTGGAATGTAGATACTGACCAGGAGCGTTCCGTTCCGAGTGGCCATGTTGGAAGGATCACTGCATTCAATCCCCTATGGGTCAGGGACCAGGAGATCCAGAAGGGATGCAGACAACGGTTCATGACAGTCCCTTTGGGAATGTGGCTAGTGTGTCTGCATCATCGGCGAAGACGACGGTTCATGACAGTATGCCTCCTCTGAAACCCAGCTCCTCCGGGCTTGCCCGGATGGATAAGATGGAATCTTCGAACCAGCCTGGGGGCATTCATGTTTGACATGGGTTCCCAGGTGCGCTCACTGGGAGGGTATCCTTTCCATTCAACCAAATATTGTAGTTGACCACATCGGTATCTAGAGTCACAGATTCTGGAAACATCTTATTCTAGTTGGTCATTTGCAATCACAGGGGTAGATCTAGGAGCTGTTCGAGATGACTGAATATATGGTTTTAGCAGAGAAGTAGGGAATACTGGGTGGATCCTTTTCTAGGATTCTGGTAACGGAAGTCGAAAGGCCACTGGGTTGACGATTTCTTGTATAGAAAAGGGACCGTAATACCTGAGAGCCAATTTATTTGGGCGTAGATGTCGAGGAAGGAGCTTCGAGGATAACCAGACTTTATCGCCTATAGAGTAGGAAGGTCCAGGTCTTCTTTTGGGGTCAGCATAGCTTTTGACGTCTCTTCAGGCCCTTTCTAGGTGTTCCTTAACTTCTTTGTGTACTGTAATAAGGGTTTCAATCCAGGAATCCACCGCAGGCACTGGGGTAGGGTGTGGGAGTACAGAGGGTAGAACTGATGGATGGAATCCTTGAATACAGAAGATGGGACTGGTATTGATAGCTGAATGATCTGAATTGTTATAAGCAAATTCAGACACTGGTATTAAGAGTGACCTATCATCTTGGATCTTGGTAGCGAAGCAACAAAGGTATTGTTCAAGAGTTTGTTTACACGTTCAGTAGCCCCATTGGTTTGTGGGTGGTATTCTGAAGACAAGGCACGTTGGATTCCTAGTATACAACATAATTTCTTCCAGAACTGAGATATGTACTGGGGTCCTCGGTCATAAATGATCTTGGAAGGTAGCCCATGAAGCCGGAATGTGTGTTCCAGGAAGATTCTGGCAAGGTCAGATGAGGATGGCAGTTTGGATAAAGGTGTAAAATGAGCCATATGAGTAAACAAATCAATAGTGACCATGATAGTCGTATAGCCCCTGGAGGATGGTAGTTCCACGATAAAATCTGTGGCAACAATTTCCCAGGGTCTTGTTGGTATTGCTGGTTGGAGTAGGAGTTCTGCCGGCTTCTTATTATCATGTTTGTTCTGATTGCAAACTGCACATGTCTGGATATGGATCCTGATATCATCCTTCATCTTCGGCCACCAAAACTGTCTTTGTATTAGATGGAGGCTGTTGGTTAATCCCACAATGTCCCGAATGAAAGGTATCATGGCATAGGCTTGTGATCCTTTGTCTCAGTCCAGGAGTGGGAATGACCAAGCGATTGTCCTTGAATAGATATCCGTCCTTTGTTGTGAGATTCCATCTATGATTTCTCCTTAAACTCCTTCCAGGTTTCAGAGGATCGAGTTTGGCTCTGAATGCTCTCCAGGAGAGTGAGTGCTTGGGCAACAAAGATTATGTGGGGAAACATCTTTGGGAAGGTCCGATCCTCAAGGGTTTCGTAATCTGGACGTCTGGATAAGGCATCGGCAATAATGTTATGTGTTCCGGGGACGTGATGGATTTAGAACTGGTATTGAGCAAAAAAAGAAAGCCCAACGGGCTTGACGACTGTTTCTGCATTCTCGGGATTGTAGAACCTGAAGATTCTGATGATCCGTGCGAACTTGTACTGGGTGTTTAGCTCCCAAGAGGAGATGACGCCAGTCAGTGAAAGCTTGACGGGTGGCTAGTAGTTCCTTTTCCAAAACAGAGTAATGGGTTTCACTGGGAGTTAGAGTACGAGAAAGATAGGCAATGGGGTGTTCTAACTTGTCGTCCAACTCATGCTTTAGAACTGCCCCAATGGCGTAGTTGGAAGCATCAGTCTCAACAAGAAAGGGTCGATCAATGTCAGGTTGCCCTAGGATGGGGGCTTGTGTGAACTCTAATTTCAAGCGTTGAAAAGCCGTATCTTGGGTTGAGGTCCACAGCAAGGGGGTATCTTTCTTTAACAGTGAGACGATAGGGTGCACAATCTCTGAAAAGGTTGGTATACATTTCTGATAGAAGTTAGAAAGCCCTAGTAAGGATTGAATCTGTTTCACAGTAGTTGAAGTGGGCCAGGACAAAATGGAGTCTACTTTCGAGGAGTCCATTCCAATTCCTTTTGGACTGAGAACGAATCCGAGGTAGTGAACAGTTGATACATGGAAAAGGGACTTCTCGGCTTGGCCAGGAGCTTATGTTCATGTAGACGTTTTAAGACTGACTTCACATGCTCTTCATGTTTTAGATGGTCCTTTGAGTATATCAGTATATCATCTAGATATACGATGACGAAGAGGAACAACATATCAGAGAACACTCGATCCATGAAATGTTGGTAAACCACTGGGGCATTAGCAAGTCCGAAGGGCATAACCAGGTATTCAAAATGGCCAAAGGGGGTTCTAAAGGCTGTTTTCCAATTTTTACCTTCCGTTATACGAATGAGATGGTAGGCACCCCTTAGGTCTAATTTTGTGAAGATTACTGCACCTCTGACTGCTTCCAAGATATCCAAGATGAGGGGCAAGGGGTAGCGGTCCTTGAGAGGGCACTGATTAAGGCCACGGTAGTCTAAACATGGTCTGAGCTCTTTGGTATCTTTCTCGGGAACAAAGAACAATGAAGCACCCGCTGGGGATTTAGATGGTCGTATGGTGCCATTTTCCAGGTTAGTATCCAGGTATTCCCAGAGGGCCCTTTTTTCAGGTTCTGATAATATAAACATCCTGCCGAAAGGAATCACTGCTGAAAGTTCAGTATCGATGGCGCAATCCTCTGGCCTGTGAGGAGGGAGAGCTTGAACTATAGTGGTCGAAAACACACCAGAAAAGGCTTCGTTGGCCCTGGGAATCTGGATGATGTTATAAACAGTGACTGCATTTTGTTGGCTCTCTTGCGAGTCTTCAGAAGGCTTTGGTAAGGTATCTAGGCACAAGCAGTGAGACATACAGTGTTCAGATCCAAGGAACAGGGAGCCTGCTGCCCAATTGATGTAGGGGTTATGCCTTTGTAACCTGGGCATTCCAAGAACCATCGGATAATGGGCTGATTTTATAATGTCGAATTTGATCCTCTCTCAATGGTGGTTTATAGAGAGTAGAATCTCGTTAGTCTGAAGGGTTATGGGTCCTGAAGAAAGAGGTCTCCCATCAATGGCCTCTACCGGTTGCATTGTTACTCGGCTTTCTTGTGGAATGTTGTGAGCAGTGACCCAATCATGATCTAGGAATACGCCCATGGCTCCGCAATCTACTAATGCCAGGATGGGGTAGGATTCTTTCTTGGAAGGTGATAGAAAGGCCTGTAGAATCACAAGATTATTTTGTCCAGGAGAGGTCAAGGATGGAATTGATGTTGAGCAAACATCTCTCTCCCGACACTGTGCCCCTTCTTGGATCGGGAGCTGGCGTTTGCCGAACGCCCTGGAGGAGCAATAGGGCATTCTCTCACGAGGTGTTTATCGGAGGCGCAATACATGCACAGACCAGTGTGGATCCGTCGCATCCTTTCTTGTGGGGTAATGGATCCACAGAAAGCCCCTAGTTGCATGGATTCTGGGTCCGGGGTAGGAGAAACTGTGGGCTCTGATCTAGGCGGATGTTCTGTGGTGGGGTTTTGGAAAGCCGATTTAGACTTCTTTTTCTCCACTCTTCTTTCTTGGATTCGGAAGTCTATTTGTAAGGAAAAGTCCATAAGAGCCTGGAAGGAGCTTGAGCGGGGTACCCTAACTAACTCATCTTTATTCATTCAGACCTCTTCGGAAGAGAGTGAAGCTGGCTTTTGGCGACCAATCTGCTTCCTTCACGAGCTGTTTGAAACTAGTCACATAAGTGAGCATATCCTGGGATCCTTGTTGAAACTCGAGCAGTCTTTATTGAACACTGTACACATGTTCTGGGCGATCAAACATTTCCTTTAGAGCACTCACAAACCCATCATAATCATCCAGGAGAGCGTTGCCTGCATTAACTAGGGGGGTTGCCCAAGTCAATGCATTTCCAGTGAGGTGTGAGATCATAAAGCCCACCTTTGCTCTAGGAGTGGAGAAATAGTAGGGCTTGAAGGTGAAGTGCACTAAACAGGAATCAAGGAAGACACAGAGAGTCTTGGAAGAACCATCATACTTGTCCACTATTCCTCCCAATAACACACTTTCTTTAGTTGCAGAGTCACGTGACAAAACTAGCTGTTTTAATGCAGCATTCTCAGCCTTGAGGTTCTGTACCTCTGTGGTTAGTTCCTGCATGCCTCGCATGAGGTCTTGAACAGCGGCTTCCATCTCTGTGTCTGTATCGTGTTTTAGGCGTCCCAATCTGTTACAAGTCTCTCCCCTTCTCACCCGTTTTTGTTGTTTGCTTGCGACCTTCTTGGATGTCTTCTTTCTCACGGTCTGGGATGTGTACAAACCCGAACGCTGGTCCTTGGATTCCAGCGTGAGGTTCGCTATTCAGTTTACGGGAACGTTCAGAAGTCCAGGATGGATACCAGGATGCAATGAAGTTACACTCAGAGGCACGGAACGCCGTGACCCGAGCGCGGAAGAATTCCAGGAAGATAGGTAGAGGAATGGGAGGAAGGACGGGGTTTCATGGAACCGGAAACAAGGATTCAAAAGGGAGCCCCGAACAAACTCCGGCAACGCACGTCCGACTACAACAAGCGGTAGCATTGAGACATGCAGAGCTGCGGGGGCGTGTCTCTTTTGTAAAGCGTGCAGCGTGCAACGTAGAGACTGACCAGGAGCGTTCCGTTCCGAGCAGCCATGTTGGAAGGATCACTGCATTCAATCCCCTATGGGTCAGGGACCAGGAGATCCAGAAGGGACGCAGACGATGGTTCATGACAGTCCCTTTGGGAATGTGGCTAGTGTGACTGCATCATCGGCGAAGACGACGGTTCATGACAGTATGCCTCCTCTGAAACCCAGCTCCCCCGGGCTTGCCCGGATGGATAAGATGGAATCTTCGAACCAGCCTGGGGGCATTCATGTTTGACATGGGTTCCCAGGTGCGCTCACTGGGAGGGTATCCTTTCCATTCAACCAAATATTGTAGTTGACCATGTCGGTATCTAGAGTCACAGATTCTGGAAACATCTTATTCTAGTTGGTCATTTGCAATCACAGGGGTAGATCTAGGAGTTGTTCGGGATGACTGAATATATGGTTTTAGCAGAGAAGTAGGGAATACTGGGTGGATCCTTTTCCAGGGTTCTGGTAACGGAAGTCGAAAAGCCACTGGGTTGACGCTTTCTTGTATAGAAAAGGGACCGTAATACCTGAGAGCCAATTTATTTGGGCGTTGATGTCGAGGAAGGAGCTTCGAGGATAACCAGACTTTATCGCCTATAGAGTAGGAAGGTCCAGGTCTTCTTTTGGGGTCAGCATAACTTTTGACGTCTCTTTGGGCCCTTTCTAGGTGTTCCTTAACTTCTTTGTGTACTGTAATAAGGGTTTCAATCCAGGAATCTACCGCAGGCACTGGGGTAGGGTGTGGGAGTACAGAGGGTAGAACTGATGGATGGAATCCTTGACTACAGAAGAAGGGACTGGTCTTGATAGCTGAATGATCTGAATTGTTATAAGCAAATTCAGCCACAGGTATTAAGAGTGACCCATCATCTTGGAACTTGGTAGCGAAGCAACAAAGTTATTGTTCAAGAGTTTGGTTGACACGTTCAGTAGCCCCATTGGTTTGTGGGTGGTAGCCTGAAGACAAGGCATGTTGGATTCCTAGTATACGACATAATTGCTTCCAGAACTGAGATATGTACTGGGGTCCTCAGTCAGAAATGATCTTGGAAGGTATCCCATGAAGCCGGAATGTGTGTTCCAGGAAGATTCTGGCAAGGTCAGATGAGGATGGCAGTTTGGATAAAGGTGTAAAATGAGCCATATCAGTAAACAAATCAATAGTGACCATGATAGTCGTATAGCCCCTGGAGGATGGTAGTTCCACGATAAAATCTGTGGCGATAATTTCGCAGGGTCTTGTTGGTATTGCTGGTTGGAGTAGGAGTTCTACCGGCTTCTTATTATCATGTTTGTTCTGATTGCAAACTGCACATGTCTGGATATGGATCCTGATATCATCCTTCATCTTCGGCCACCAAAACTGTCTTTGTATGAGATGGAGGGTGTTGGTAATCCCACGATGTCCCGAATGAAAGGTATCATGGCATAGGCTTGTGATCCTTTGTCTCAGTCCAGGAGTGGGAATGACCAAGCGATTGTCCTTGAATAGATATCCGTCCTTTGTTGTGAGATTCCATCTATGATTTCTCCTTAAACTCCTTCCAGGTTTCAGAGGATCGAGTTTGGCTCTGAATGCTCTCCAGGAGAGTGAGTGCTTGGGCAACAAAGATTATGTGGGGAAACATCTTTGGGAAGGTCCGATCCTCAAGGGTTTCGTAATCTGGACGTCTGGATAAGGCATTGGCAATAATGTTATGTGTTCCGGGGACGTGATGGATTTAGAACTGGTATTGAGCAAAAAAAGAAAGCCCAACGGGCTTGACGACTGTTTCTGCATTCTAGGGATTGTAGAACCTGAAGATTCTGATGATCCGTGCGAACTTGTACTGGGTGTTTAGTTCCCAGGAGGAGATGACGCCAGTCAGTGAAGGCTTGACGGATGGCTAGTAGTTCTTTTTCCAAAACTGAGTAATGGGTTTCACTGGGAGTTAGAGTACGAGAAAGATAGGCGATGGGGTGTTCTAACTTGTCGTCCAACTCTTGCTTTAGAACTGCCCCTATGATGTAGTTGGAAGCATCAGTCGCAACAAAAAAGGGTCGATCAATGTCAGGTTGGGCTAGGATGGGGGCTTGTGTGAACTCTAATTTCAAGCGTTGAAAGGCTGTATCTTGGGTTGAGGTCCACAGGAAGGGGGTATCTTTCTTTAACAGTGAGACGACAGGGTGCACAATCTCTGAAAAGGTTGGTATACATTTCTGATAGAAGTTAGAAAACCCTAGGAAGGATTGAATCTGTTTCACAGTAGTTGAAGTGGGCCAGGACAAAATGGAGTCTACTTTCGAGGAGTCCATTCCAATTCCTTTTGGACTGAGAACGGATCCGAGGTAGTGAACAGTTGATACATGGAAAAGGCACTTCGCGGCTTGGCCAGGAGCTCATGTTCATGTAGATGTTTTAAGACTGACTTCACATGCTCTTCATGTTTTAGATGGTCCTTTGAGTATATCAGTATATCATCTAGGTATACGATGACGAAGAGGAACAACATATCAGAGAATGCTCGATCCATGAAATGTTGGAAAACCGCTGGGGCATTAGCAAGTCCGAAGGGCATAACCAGGTATTCAAAATGGCCAAAGGGGGTTCTAAAGGCTGTTTTCCATTTGTTACCTTTCGTTATACGAATGAGATGGTAGGCACCCCTTAGGTCTAATTTTGTGAAGATTACTGCACCTCTGACTGCTACCAAGATATCCAAGATGAGGGGCAAGGGGTAGCGGTCCTTGAGAGTGCACTGATTAAGGCCACGGTAGTCTAAACATGGTCTGAGCACTTTGGTATCTTTCTCGGGAACAAAGAACAATGAAGCACCTGCTGGGGATTTAGATGGTCGTATGGTGCCATTTTCCAGGTTAGTATCCAGGTATTCCCGGAGGGCCCTTTTTTCAGGTTCTGATAATATAAACATCCTGCCGAAAGGAATCACTGCTGAAGGTTCAGTATCGATGGCGCAATCCTCTGGCCTGTGAGGAGGGAGAGCTTGAACTATAGCGGTCGAAAACATACCAGAAAAGGCTTCGTTGGCCCTGGGAATCTGGATGATGTTATAAACGGTGACTGCATTTTGTTGGCTCTCTTGCGAGTCTTCAGAAGGCTTCGGTAAGGTATCTAGGGACAAGCAGTGAGACATACAGTGTTCAGATACAAGGAACAGGGAGCCTGCTGCCCAATTGATGTAGGGGTTATGCCTTTGTAACCAGGGCATTCCAAGAACCATCAGATAATGGGCTGATTTTATAATGTCGAATTTGATCCTCTCTCGATGGTGGTTTATAGAGAGTAGAATCTCGTTAGTCTGAAGGGTTAAGGGTCCTGAAGAAAGAGGTCTCCCATCAATGGCCTCTACCGGTTGCATTGTTACTCGGCTTTCTTGTGGAATGTTGTGAGCAGTGACCCAATCATGATCTAGGAATACGCCCATGGCTCCGCAATCCACTAATGCCAGGATGCGGTAGGATTCTTTCTTGGAAGGTGATAGAAAGGCCTGTAGAACCACAAGATTATTTTGTCCAGGAGAGGTCAAGGATGGAATTGATGTTGAGCAAACATCTCTCTCCCGACACTGTGCCCCTTCTTGGATCGGGAGCTGGCGTTTGCCGAACGCCCTGGAGGAGCAATAGGGCATTCTCTCACGAGGTGTTTATCGGAGGCGCAATACATGCACAGACCAGTGTGGATCCGTCGCATCCTTTCTTGTGGGGTAATGGATCCACAGAAAGCCCCTAGTTGCATGGATTCAGGGTCCGGGGTAGGAGAAACTGTGGGCCATGATCTAGGCGGATGTTCTGTGGTGGGGTTTTGGAAAGCCGATTTAGACTTCTTTTTCTCAGCTCTTCTTTCTTGGATTCGGAAGTCTATTTGTAAGGAAAAGTCCATAAGAGCCTGAAAGGAGCTTGGGCGGGGTACCCTAACTAACTCATCTTTTATTCATTCAGACCAAGAGAGTGAAGCTAGCTTCTGGCGACCAATCTGCTTCCTTCACAAGCTGTTTGAAACGAGTCACATAAGTGAGCATATCCTGGGATCCTTGTTGAAACTCGAGCAGTCTTTCTTGAGCACTGTACACATGTTCTGGGCGATCAAACATTTCCTTTAGAGCACTCACAAACCCATCATAATCATCCAGGAGCGCGTTGCCTGCATTAACTAGGGGGGTTGCCCAAGTCAATGCATTTCCAGTGAGGTGTGAGATCATAAAGCCCACCTTTGCTCTAGGAGTGGAGAAATAGTAGGGCTTGAAGGTGAAGTGCACTAAACATGAATCAAGGAAGGCACGGAGAGTCTTGGAAGAACCATCATACTTGTCCACTATTCCTCCCAATAACACGCTTTCTATAGTTGCAGAGTCACGTGACAAAACTAGCTTTTTTAATGCAGCATTCTCAGCCTTGAGGTTCTGTACCTCCGTGGTTAGTTCCTGCATGCCTCGCATGAGGTCTTGAACAGCGGCTTCCATCTCTGTGTCTGTATCGTGTTTTAGGCGTCTCAATCTGTTACAAGTCTCTCCTCTTCTCACCCGCTTTTGTTGTTTGCTTGCGACCTTCTTGGATGTCTTCTTTCTCACGGTCTGGGATTTATACAAACCCGAACGCTGGTCCTTGGATTCCAGCGTGAGGTTCACTATTCAGTTTACGGGAGCGTTCAGAAGTCCAGGATGGATACCAGGATGCAATGAAGTTACACTCGGAGGCACGGAACGCCGTGATCCGAGCGCGGAAGAATTCCAGGAAGATAGGTAGAGGAATGGGAGAAAGGACGGAGTTCGAAGGAACCGGGAACAAGGATTCAAAAGGGAGCCCCGAACAAACTCCGGCAACACACGTCCGACTACAACAAGCGGTAGCGTTGAGACATGCAGAGCTGCGGGGGCGTGTCTCTTTTGTAAAGCGTGCAGCGTGCAACGTAGAGACTGACCAGGAGCGTTACGTTCCGAGCGGCCATGTTGGAAGGATCACTGCATTCAATCCCTTATGGGTCAGGGACCACGAGGTCCAGAAGGGACGCAGACGACGGTTCATGACAGCCCCTTTGGGAATGTGGCTAGTGTGACTGCATCATTGGCGAAGAGCAGTAAGGGATAGGTCTCTAATCCCAATTTAGGGGAGGGTCAAGGCAATTTCTTCTTACATGCCTCACCACCATATCAATATTTTTGATGTTTGTTAATCTGCTTAGAATCACATGCTGTGCATAGGTCCGACATCCAGTAGTCACAGCGGAGTATTGCATTTTGTTTTTCGTAGTCGAAAAGGGGACGTCGACAAGGCGTGTCTGTAACACTATCCCTATAGTGACGTGTGTTGTACCCACAATCCCTCACGCGTCGAGGTCCCTCAGATTGTTTTTTTCCGCCCAGCTACTGGTCGCCTTTACGCGGAGCTCCTCGAGAGACATTGCAGATTTCATCTCCTCGACCTTTGGTCGTTTTCCTATATTAATATAGAACATATCGATCCCCCCCTCGACGCTGTTGTGAAGCTGTCTCCGCCGAGCAAGATCTTCGACGGAGGGGACGAGCGGAGGAGATCCTTCGGCGTTGCCGAACACGTGGCCTGGCCTCGCAGGCCAAATACAGTAAGGAGAGTGGGGGTCGTGGGACATCTCTAGTTCTTTTCTGAGAATGCCTTTCCTTTTCCCCTTCCTTTCCCTTGGGGTGGTTATCACGTTTTATTGCCTCGGCTATGGAGAGGACACCGTTTAGGTTTTGCCCGCTTTGCAAGGGCAAGTTTACTTGGAAGGACAAGCATTCACGGTGTAACCGCTGCTTGCCCCTCGATCACAAAGAGGAAGGTTGCACGTCTTGTCGGCTTCTTAAGCCGAAGACTCTAAAAGACCGTAGGGTCAAGAGGTGGGCGGCCTACGCTATGTCGAAGGCCGACGCTCCACCCACCGTCGCTACCTCCGACAGTGACGAGGAACGTGATACCACGACCTCCGCTACGGAAGTCGAAAACCCCCCTAGAGAGTGCACACGCGCTTCGTCGTCTGTCCCCGGCCCTGACGGGCTCGGCTCACGCCCTGCTTATGGGGATGAACACCCCGGCGACATTGACGCACACAAGACCACACATAAGCACACAACCCATGGCTCTTCTTTGCCGAAGGCGAAGAGAGCATCAGCGCCCAAGGAGACGCAGGTTTCACCGGCGGCCTCCTCGGACCGTTCGGGTTCGAAGCCCCTCTCGCAACCGCAGCCGCGACCAGCGACTGGGCTTTCGGCAAATAAGGGCGCCGCCCCCAAATCATCGGCCGGCGCGCATCAGCAGAAAGCGCATGCCGCCGTAGAGCGATCGACACCCATAACGTCGAAACCACAGCCCTCCGCTGACAAACGAGTCACTGAGAGCTTGGCGAGGATCGTGGTAGCCGACGCCCACAAGCGTACGCCGAAAGACTCGTCGAGCGCTACGCAAAGGTCGAAAGACACGCCGAAAAGACAGGGACGATCTCCTTTAGTCGAAGAGATTCCCAGCACACCTGAAGGCTTTTCGGAGGGCGACGGGACACTTTCCTCGACGTTGTGGGAGAGGTCGAGCCGTTTTCAGACTTCCATAGTGTGTATGACCTCACTGGGGAAGAACATTATTTTGAGGAAGAGGATGATTTTTTGGACGAGGAAGAGGGACGGAACCAGGAGGAAGGTCTGGAAGACAGCCCAGACTTGGTAGGAGAAGGCTTCGGAGAAAATCCAGAAGAAGGACCTTCTCACCCCTGGCAATCCCCATCAATATATTCCGACACTGATGTCCTGAACCTAAATCCTCCTGACAATTCACCTGTTAGAAACACGTCTCCCATTGACGATCAACCCACATTTAATGCCCTGTTGCGCAGAGCAGCAGCACACTTCAAACTGGACACTGGGGAGCTCTCCCCTGAATTAGACTTTGTAGAAAGGGTAATTAAGGAGAAACCCCCGGTCAGTCAGACAATTCCCCTCCTCGCTTCGGTGAAGAGAAGAATCATCCCTTCGCTGTCCACACCCGCACTAATCAGAGGGGTCAATCCTAGAATTGAAAAAATTTTCACTCCTTCACCCTCAGACCCGCTGTACATCAGGGGACATTCCATTCCGGATTCCCTGGTAGTAACCAACACAAGAAAGAGGGCAGGGGTACCACTTTCCACCAGTGAGGCACCACCTGACAAGGAGGGCAAGCGGTTATATGCCCTTGCAAAAAGAGTTACATCCTCGGCCGCCTTTTCGGCAAGAATTGCCAACAACAATTCTTTGCTCGCTAGCTATGCGGACGCGCAGTGGGCCAAACTGCGCAAAGACGCCGAAGAAGCGCCGGAACCATTACGTACACGCCTGCTTTCAACTATTGGCGAAGGAACCCAGGTCAACCAGAGTATTGTAAAGAGCTCTCTGGATGCGGCAGAAACTGCGGGGCATTCCCTAGTTCAGGGAATAGTCCTAAAACGCCACGTATGGCTGCGCAACTCAGGGTTCAAACCGGAGACACAGGCGTCTTTAATAAATAAACCTGTTGAAGACTCAAACCTCTTCAGGAAAGCGGTGGATGAGGCTCTGGAGATGGCTAAAAAAGAGTTCGATACTATCAAAACTCTTGACCAAATCTCTAAGCCCTCTACCAGGCGCGGCTATGGCAACAAACGCTTTTTTCGTGGCCAACGCCAACAACAAAACCAGCAGCAACAGTACCCTGCCACCAATTTCCAGACCAATAGTGGCCAGTACAGCCAAAGAGGACAGCGTCGGGGCAAAGGAAGAGGGCGAGGGTCCACCCCCAGAGGTTCCCAAGCCCCTAACAACACCAAGTGACGCGAAGATTCGCGTCCCCTCCCATGCAACACCGGTCGGGGGCCGGATAACATCCTTTCTTCCAGCATGGGAGGGTATAACGTCAGACCGCTGGGTACTTTCCACCGTAGCCCACGGATACTGCATCGAATTCAACAGTTCCCCAACATACAAACCCCCGAGGGGACGACACATGTCACCGGAACATCTTGCCATCCTTCTACAAGAAGTACAACAACTGCTGGAAAAAGGAGCCATAGAAGTCGTGCCTCTATCTCAGGTAACGGAAGGTATTTATTCAGTGTACTTCCTTGTACCCAAAAAGGATCTAACCATGCGCCCTGTATTAGATCTGCGCCCAGCGAACAAGTTCATCAAATCCCAAAAGTTTCGTATGGTGACCTTACAGGAAGTGATCCCACTGCTATCACAGGGAGATTACATGACAACATTGGACATGAAAGATGCATACTTTCATATTTTAATGTTGCCAGCGCACAGAAAATACCTCCGGTTCATGATAGAGGGCAAACACTACCAGTTCAGAGTGCTACCCTTTGGCATAGCATCAGCACCGAGGGTATTCACAAAGGTACTGGCAGTGGCAGCGGCCCACCTGCGCAGGTTGTCCATCCCAGTTTACCCTTACCTCGACGACTGGCTCATAACAGGGGATTCTTACGAAACATGCTTCTCCAATACCCAAAAGACTGTAGACCTTTTGTTCCAGTTGGGCTTCTCCATCAACGAAAAGAAGTCCAGCCTAGACCCCAGCCAAATCAAACAATTCCTAGGGGCTCTAATTCAAACAAAGGACGGCCTCGTCTTCCCCTCCAAAGAGAGGGTCCAAAACATGTTGTTTCAGATCCCTCAATATGTGACCGGTCGAGAGGTGACGGTACGCAAAGCAATGCGCTTGCTAGGCATGATGGCATCGTGTATTTATTTGGTACCTCACGCGCGCCTGCGCATGCGCCCAATGCAAGAGTGGCTCAACAGCCAGTGGTGTCAGGCCAGCGGACTATGGGACGACCTAGTGGTGGTCTCGCAGGCCTTAGTTCTCTCGCTACGGTGGTGGACAAAGGAAAACCTGGAAAAAGGGAAACCCTTTGCCACACCCGTGGCAGAAGCCACTTTAACCACAGACGCATCCCTCACAGGATGGGGGGCTCACCTATCCCATCAGACTGCTCACGGAGAGTGGACTCCGAACGTAGCATCCAAACACATCAATCTTCTGGAGCTACTAGCGGTGTTCAAGGCGCTAAAAGCCTTCAAGGAACACCTACAAGGCAGGACAGTGATGGTCCTTACAGACAGCACCACAGCCATGTATTACATCAACAAGCAGGGGGGAACCCACTCTCCAGGACTGTCCAAACTGGCCCAAAACATATGGAAGTGGGCTCTCAAACAGAATATGTTCCTTCTGTCACAACATGTACCAGGGGAACTCAATCTGCTGGCAGACAAACTCAGCAGAGATTTCCCCCTGCCCGAAGAGTACGAATGGCGACTGCACGAAGACATCGTCTTCGACGTCTTCACGCAATGGGGGTTCCGAGAAATAGACCTGTTCGCAACCCTGGAGAACTCACAATGCCAAAGTTACGCCTCCAGGTACCCCCAGAACCAATCCAAGGGGAACGGTCTGTCGATTCAATGGTCAGGGAGATTTGTTTACGCTTTTCCCCCGACTCCCCTTCTCAACAAGGTAGTGCACAAGATGCACCAGGAACAAGTAACCATGATACTGGTGGCCCCAATGTGGGCCCGACAGCCATGGTTCGCTCACTTGATGGAGATGTCTCTATCTCCCCCACTGAAACTCCCCTGCCCGTACAACATGCTGTCACAAGACAGGGGCAGGACTCTGCATCCATGCCTCCAGAACATGAACTTAGCAGCCTGGCTCCTGAGATCATAGAATTTGGACGTCTACAGCTCCCACAGAGATGCATGGACATCCTCAGGGAAGCCAGAAAACCTAACACTCACCACTGCTATTCTAGCAAATGGAAGAGATTTGTCATTTGGTGCAGAGGAAAGAGCATCAACCCAATTGACTGCTCTCCCACACATATTATTCTATACCTGACCCATTTATTGGATTCAGGTCTAGTGTTCAATTCCATTAAACTCCACCTAGCGGCACTTTCTGCATACACCACTTCCCAACTCAAAGTGTCGTGGTGGAAGATCCCTGTTATAAAGGCCTTCATGGAGGGAGTAAAGAGAATACACCCCCCGATAGCTGACCCAGCTCCCGGATGGGACCTTAACGTGGTACTTACCAAACTCATGGGCTCACCATTTGAACCCATGCACAAAGCATCTCTTAAAGACCTCACTCTTAAGACTGCTTTTCTAATAGCTATCACCTCCATCAGGAGAGTAAGTGAACTACAGGCTCTTTCTGTTCTAGACCCCTTTGTTACAGTTCACAAAGTTAAAGTGGTTCTACGCACTCACCCAAGGTTTGCTCCGAAATTCATCTCAAAATTCCACGTAAACCAGGCTATAGAACTACCAGCGTTCTTTCAAAATCCTTCCAACTTGGGAGAAAGGACTCTGCACACACTAGATGTCCGCAGAGCGGTCATGTTCTACATGGAAAGAACCAGACCACTGAGGATGACTAATCAGTTCTTCGTCTCGGTGGCAGCAGGAAGAGAAGGGGATGCAGTTTCAAAGTCCACTATTTCTAGATGGATTGTTCAATGCATCACTCTCTGCTATACTCTTGCTAAGAGAGAACTGCCCTTTAGGCCAAGAGCACATTCTACTCGAGGCACGGGGGCGTCCATAGCATTCATTGCAAATGTTCCCCTTGAGTCCATCTGCAAAGCGGCTACCTGGAGTTCTGTGCACACCTTTACAAAACACTACTGTCTAGATGCACACTCTAGATCTGACTCCCAGGTGGGACAGGCAGTATTAAGACATCTTTTTTCTACTGTTCCTTCTCATAACCCACCGCCAACTCCGGGTACTGCTCGCTAGTCTATGCACAGCATGTGATTCTAAGCAGATTAACAAACATCAGAAGACAATGCATTACTTACCGTAAAAGCATTTCTGATGGTTGTATCTGCTTAGGTTCACATGCGCCCACCCTTCCTCCCTGCTTGGATGGAAGGAACATAGACATCCTTTTCTATATTTCTCTCTTTTCTGTACTCACTCACGTCTAGAAGGCTCCCTCAGGGCAGAAAAATACAAACAGAGGGACCTCGACGCGTGAGGGATTGTGGGTACAACACACGTCACACGTGTTACAGACACGCCTTGTCGACGTCCCCTTTTCGACTACGAAAAACAAAATGCAATACTCCGCAGTGACCACTGGATGTCGGACCTATGCACAGCATGTGAATCTAAGCAGATACAACCATCAGAAATGCTTTTACGGTAAGTAATGCATTGTCATATTAAGAAGAGGAGGGGGGTCAACATGCAGCCCTGCTTTACCCCTCTTAGAATTTCAAAGGGGTCAGTTAACTCCCTACCCAAACCCCATCGAACCCTAGCCGTATTCCCAGAGTGCAGCTGGATGATTATCTGCAGGAGTGCAGCATGAATGCCCTTCTCAGCCAATATTCCCCATAATAAAGGTCTTGGCGCCAAGTCGAACGCAGTCCGGAGGTCGAGGAAGGCTGAATATACAATCATCTTCCTCAGGGCAGTGTACTTCTGCGTGACAATATGCAGGCAAAGAGCTTGGTCTACAGTGCTAATTCCATGCTGGAAACCTGCCTGGAGATTGTCAATGACGTTGTTTTGCTGGACCCAATCCTGAAGGTGCATACAGATGATTTTCGCATACATTTTTCTCGACACCATCCAGTAGCGAGATAGGCCTAAAGTTGAATGGGTCATGCCTCCTCCTTCTTGTAAATCTGTATTATGGTGGCTGTTCACCGAGAGGAAGGTACTGTGTTTAGACTTAGACAAGCATTGAACAACAGCCTTAACATGGGACCCCATACAATCAGCTCATCCTTAACTAGGTCTGTTGGGATGTGATCTGGGCCAGGGGCTTTCCCCTATTTTTGTATCTTGATCGTATTGCAAATTTCACCCAATTCCAATTGAAGTGGCCCGTTCCCATCCCCTCTCACCAAGTATGCTTGGCGTTCTGGTTGTTCCTGTGGGCCCTCAACTGAACCATACAGCACCTGGTAGTGTTTGATCCAAGCATTGGGAGTTATTTCAGAAACAATCCCCCTGTCACAACTATCCTCCAGGCCACTCGCCAACTTCCAGAAGGTCCAAGAGTCAACCGATTGGCCTGCCTCAAGTAGGTTATCCTATTCTTGCCTAACGTGGGCATCTTTTTTTGCATTTATCAAAGATTTAAGTGTTTGCCTAAGTTATATTCTATCTATAGGTGTTTTACTATTTAGGCAATTTAGCATTGCAGTCTTTGCTATCCTGCAATCTTTATTGTAGCAAGGGCAAGTCTTTAGAGCATGTTTATTTATACTCTTTGAAGGTTTTGTGACATAGGGTTGGATGGTTTCCATAATTCTATTAAATGCGGGCAAGATCTTGTTGTCACCCACGTCCATCCCAGAGCAGTGCCCTAAAAGTGTCAGGCGTTTGTCATACATTTGGGGCTTTACGGAGATTAGGTCTAGGTCAACCCATTTTATTCTATGCATTGATAAACCTTGGATATTAATGGGAACACTATTCCCTCAGGGATCATTTTGGCAAACTTTATGACCACCACCTAAGCCGGATGACTGCTTTGAACCAGCCGAAAACGCTCTTCTCTATGATCAAGTCCTTATCTTCCTCATCAAAATGCCCCCCCTAGCATTATACCTACTCAGGAGCTGTGTGACTCCTTAAATTAGTTTTTTATTAATAAGGTTGTGACCATCCGTGCTAACATTGCAGAAAGCCTGGCTCTGTTGGTCCATGTCCCGTTGCCTTGCAATCTGCCTTCGGATGGCAGTATGTGCAGTCATTGTCCCAGCTGGTCTTCTTTCCCCCTCTTCTCCGAGGATATGGTCCATAATGCCATGCAAAGGATCAAGTCCTGTGCTCCTTCTAATCTACTGCCATTGGGGCCATTGGGAGTGGTGAAGGAGATTTCAGTTGATCTCTTAGTGAGATTACTGTAGCTGTGAACATCTCCTGCCATTCGGGGTCTATCCCCTCTGAGTTTAAGGCTGCCATGGCCATCCCTCTGCTGAAGAAGCCTTCTTTGGACCCTGCCCTGCCTTATAATTTTCGGCCTATCTCTCTTCTTACTTTTCTGATGAAACTTCTGGAATCACTAGTCTCTCCTATTCTGTCCTCTTTTCTCGAATCTTCCAGTTTCCTTGACCCGGCCCAGTCTGGTTTCCATCCATGCAGGGGCACGGAGAGTGTTCTTGTCTCCGTACAGGATAATATGGCCAGGCTGGTTGACAGAGGGGGGGTGTCGGAGCCCTGATTCTTTTAGATCTGTCAGCGGCTTTCCATACCATAGATCATGCCACTCTGCTCTCCCGCATGGGCCAGATTGGTCTGTCGGGTCAGGTATTGGCTTGGTTCGTCTCTTTTCTGGGTGATAGATTCCAAACCCTCTGTCTTCCTCCTTTCACGTCTAAGTCCTTTCACCTCAGCTGCAGTGTTCCTCAGGGGTCTGCTCTGTCCCCCATTCTTTTCAACATTTATATCTTCCTGTTGCTGCGCCTCATCCGCTCCTTCGGCATCAGGTGCTATTTATACGCCGACAATACCCAGCTTCTGATCAGTCTTATTCTTGATCAGTCTGAAGTGTCTGCGTGCCTGCATAAGTGCCTGACGGCTGTGGGGGAGTGGATGGCCACAACTGGTTGAAATTGAATGGGGTTAAAACAGAGGTGTTGGTGGTGGTTTCTCCTGCTGATGCCTCACTTTGGATTTCCTCTTTCTGGCCCTCTTCCTTGGGCTTGCTTCCTGTGCCCTCGACCAAGGTAAAAAATCTTGGGGTTATCATCTCTGACAATCAATCCATGTCCGCCCAGGTATCAGCGGTATACCAGACTGGGCATTTTCAGTTGAACATTTTAAGAAAGATACTCCATATGATCCCTGCAATACTATGTCCCCCAGTTGTAGCTGCCATGATTCTGAGTAGGCTGGACTACTGTAATTCCCTCTACCTTGCACAGGCTAAGGGGCTAATAGGCGGACTACAAAGCCTTCAGAATCTGGGATCCCTGGTGGCAAACATGGACCCCCTATGGGGCACACATCTCTCCCATATTGCGTTCCCTTCACTGGCTCCGAGTAGCCCAGCACATTCAGTTTAAAGAACTATGTATTGTTCACCATGCTCTTTATGATCAGGGACCTGAGTATCTGTGCGCTAAGTTTGTGCCATATGTCCCGAATCCCCCCTGCGATCAGCGGCCACTGGCATCCTGTGTGTGCCTTCTTTTCGTCTCATTCGGGTGGGGGCCCGGGCTTTCTCGATTTCAGCAGCACAGTTGTGGAGCACCCTCCCACTATCTATGAAACTGCTGTCTAATCATCTGCTCTTTCGGAAAGCCTTAAAAACTCATCTATTCTGATTCTCACCATTGATCGGTCTGAGATGTCTGCGTGCCTGCATAAGTGCTTGACGGCTGTGGGGGAGTGGATGGCCACAACTGGTTGAAATTGAATGGGGTTAAAACAGAGGTGTTGGTGGTGGGTTCTCCTCCTTATGCCTCACTTTGGATTTCCTCTTTCTGGCCCTCTTCCTTGGACTCGCTTCCTGTGCCCTCGAACAAGGTAAAAAAACTTGGGGTTTCTCTAGGGCCTTCAGCTGTTTTCCCCTCTGCGCCACTGCTGCTATAAATCCCCCCCTGATCGTAGGCTTGAAGGCGTCCCACCTCGTATCTTCTCTCGTATCCCCTCTCTTGTTATCCATGAAAAAGCTCTCGGTTTTCCCTTCCATTTCCTCTCTCTCAAAATTGGACACTGAATGTTGGATCGTGGAACACGTGCGGTTTTATCCATTTGTTCCACACACAATGGTCGCAGAGTTTAGACCTGATTTGCCTCCAGGAAACATGGTTAAGGGAATGCCCACTCTCTTCCGAATTTGAAATAGTCCTAAATCCTGCTGTCCAACAGAGAAAGGGTAGACCAATGGCTGGACTATTAATAGCCGCAAAAAAAGAATCTGGCCTTAGGATTATTGAGTCCAAGAATGTTACACCCTATATACAAACTGCCAAAATAAAGATACTAGGCACTTGCGGGTCTGAGTTCCTTTATATTATCAATCTTTACTGGAACCAGACCGCAACGGGAACGATAACATTTATTGACCAAGTGACTGCAATTCTAGACGAATTTCTCGAAAATTCAAGCGTTGCTCAAATAATAATCTGTGGCGATTTGAATATCGACTGTGTGAACATTGATACAAAGAACGCATCGAAAATAGTTAGAAAAAAGGCATACGAGGAAGCGACCTGTCTATGGTGCCTCGAAATGGACTCCCGAAAAGTGACAATTCTCAATGGAAACTTGCCTGGTGACACACCGGCAAACCCAACATGGAGTAGAGAAAACCAGTACTCAACACTTGACTACTTCTTTGTATCAGAATCCTTTTTACCAAAAGCTTGTGACCTGAAAGTATGTAAGATGGAACACAGCAATCATAATCTCCTAAAAATGACCTTCACTTCTAGCAAAAAACTTACACAAAAATTATGGACACATGACATCTCATATCGCTCAAGAAGGATAAGGTTAAATCTGAAAACTAGTGACGTAAATCAGATCACATCCATTATGGCACTAACATCTGATGCGATTGAATATCACCACATACTTATGCAATTTGCAGAACATAAACAAGGGCTTAAACAGCGGCGACTGCAACACAAGCACAAGTTTGATATTCAAATATTACAACGAGAACGTATTATGCGTAGAGAAATCCGAAGGCTATCGTGCAAGGACAAAAGTCTTTTTCTTGCAGAAAAAAACTTGAAATCCAAAAATATCGTAATTGGAGAAAGGTTTATAACGCAACACTGCTCCAAAACGACTCTGAAGAGGTGCTCAAAAAACTAAAAAATAACTCCTCTGAATTTTGGTCCTTAATAAATAACATGGCTGCACCAGAAGACGCAATCCAAACGTCACTAGTCTTGGAGGAAACTTGGGTAAAACATTACACAGAAATGTTCAGTAGCTCAAAAGCAAAAGGTAAGACAAATGCTAAAACTTTAACGTCGTGGGATTTGTCTTTCGACAAAATTGACATCTTGAGCTCAATCATAAACTCAAGCGCCTCAAGAGCCCCAGGTCCAGATGGGCTGACAAACTATATGCTAAAACAAAATCCTGAAGCATGGGCCAACTTCTGCAGCATGTTGTTCGAAAGAATAAAAACCAAATGTATGACACCGAAAACATGGAAAAATGCCATCATAGTACCAATATTTAAAAAAGGTGACAGATCCAACCCAAAGAATTATCGGCCAATCGCTTTGCTTGACGTGCTGGGTAAGATCTATGCACGTCAATTGCAAAAAATGCTGTTAGCATGGTCGACAGAAACGAATCACATTGATATCCTTAAGCTGGCTTTGCCAAAGGAGTTGGTTGTAGTTTAAACACTCTACTACTGAATCTATTAAAAATGGAATCAATTAGGACCAACGCCCCAAACTATGTGGCCTCAACTGACTTCTTGCATGCCTTTGATAGTGTCAACCAACATATCTTATGGGTGAAACTTGAAGGTTGGGGGTGCCCGGCAAGTCTACTCGCTGCAATAAAAGAACTGCACTCAGATACGACCATACAGATTAGACTAGACCGAGGTGGCACACTATCTAAACCAGTAAAAACATACAAAGGCGTGAAACAGGGGTGTCCTTTGGCGGCCATCATATTTAACCTATTTATCTCGGATATAGGGGATACCCTTAACGGGGTAGCAACTTTTCCACCGAAAATCCATGGTTCTCATATAGGATGGTTAATATATGAGGATGACTTAATACTCTTAGATGTCACTCCGATTGGGCTATAACGAAGGTAAGATGCCCTTGAAAAGTTCGCCAACGAAAATGATCTCTGCATAAATAAACAAAAATGTGAAGTACTGACACTACGAAATCTGTCAAACCAAAAAAGAGGAACCAAACAATTTGTTTGGTATTTAGAAAAAACACCTCTCAGAACATCATCCCACATGAAATACCTTGGATCCTTGATAAGCTCGAACATAAACGACGGACCATGGGTGGAAGAAACAAAAAGAAAATGCAAACAGTTAGCCTGTCAAGCCGCGATTATAAATAAAAAGTACAGAAAATTTTCAGCAAAACCAATGACCGACTTTTATCGACAAAAAGCTGTCCCAGCTTTAATAAACGGTGCTGAAAACATGTTTGGTTGTCCATATGAATTATGGGACACACTGGAGAACATTTTCTGGACTAGAGCATTACATCTACCCAAGGCCTGTCCTACAAGTAACATACGATACAAACTGGGGTTGATATCAATAAAAGCGAGGGTGAGTTGGAATGCACTTATCCTGTACAGGAAGACTTTGTTAGACAATCCAGTTCCACACTTCAAAATCCTTCAAAACCCAGTCTCTGACCTACAACACGCGGTACTATCAGAGTGGAGTAATCTTTGTATAGGGTTAATGGACACAAATACCATACAAACCGAAACTCTGATAAAAAACCCTGATAAAACAAAACTGACGCTATGGAGATCAGATTGGCATCGAACCTCTATAGAGCGAGAAAGCTCACGTTTGATGAAGGATGCTCCACCAGAAGCCCGCGAGTATGATAAACTACAGTCTTACTTAACTCAATCACCTGATCAAAACACCAGATTACTATTTTTGCAATTTCGACTCAATCTGTTTCTGACCAAAGACCGCACAAAATCTTGGAAGCAGAACGAAAGTGCAAATACAACATGTCGTTTTTGTAATCACTCAGCTGAGACTCTAAAACATCTGACTCTGTTCTGTAAAAAGTTCAGATCATTATGAACTAAACTGTTCGGACCACTCTTCAAAGAATGTCAAACTTATAGTGCCATTGACTGGTGGAAACCATGCTCGATGGCTCAAATCGAAAAGTCATGTTTGAACTGGTAATGTTTTTAAAGGATTCCCACATCTGCTTCGCAATTAATGTAGCCTAAATGAACCTATGAATATGGCGGAAGATGACTGAGAAACTTATTGCGTGAGCGTGTGGGATTGTAAAATGATATGTAATGTGACTGAGAAAGACACATTTTTTAAAGTTTTTTTTTCGAAACCAAATAAAAAAAAAAATGTCCTCTCTGATTACTGGGTCCCTAAGTAAGAGCTTTGGGTATTTTTATCCCCACACCCCTCTTTCCTGGCACCCTAGATCCAGTTGGATGGATACAATCTTATGGTCTGCTATTCCAATGAGGCCTGTCTTATCTTCTTGAACCCGACCCATCAGACCCACTGAGACCCAAATATATTCAATCCTCGATTGTGACCCATGGACTCCCGAAAGGAAAGTGTAGCCCTCCCGACCCTATCTCTTAATTCTGTTGACATCACCGCCCCCTCACCAAGCCCCCCCCCGATCTGTCCCGCTCCCTCTCCCAGGCTATGTTAAGGTCCCCCATCAGGATTATATGTCCCGTGGCTTTGTCCTCCATAACGCCCAGGATTCGTCTCAAAAACTGCTCCTGTCCAGAGTTCGGTGCGTACAACACTACCATGGTGTATGGGAGTTCCTGATGCGTCCCGCTGGCTATAATATATCTACCCTCCTTATCCCGTATGGTCTCATTGATTTTGAAGTCAACCGTATTCTTGATAGCTAGAGCTACTCCCCCCATTTTGTTCCTACCAGAAGCATGCAAGATCTGGTTGAACCACCGCAGCTTCAGTCACCGTTGGTCCTTGTACATGAGATTTGTTTCCTGGAGCCCCAGAACATCTGGCCCCTCCTTCCTCGTGAATTGTTCTAATTTTTTCCTCTTAACGGTGGAGTTTAACCCCCTAAAGTTAAGAGTTATCCACTTGAGTGGTCATCCCTCTGATCTTGCCCCTGATTTGTCCTTGGTCCCCCTTCTCTATCTTCTTTGTGAGATTCCTCCTTGCCCCCGCTGCTCTGTCCCTCCCCTTTTGTTTTCCCTCTTGGCGTGCCCAACCCCCTCTCTGACCAAGTCACCCCTTTTCCCCTCTCATTCCCCCCCAACTGGATCCCCAACCCTCTCCGCCCCCCTCTCCCTCCCCACCAGGTCTCATCATCCTTTCTGATCCCAAGATGTTTTTGCCCCCCCCTTTCTCTATTTTCTTTCCCTTTTGCTCACCACCCCTTTATATGATGTCTGTTCATGGCTGCCACCTGCCGGTTGATCCCCTCTCTTCTCCATTTGGCTTTTCACCTCCCTCCCTATATGGTGGGCCGCGTAAAGTGGCCCTTCTCCTTTTCTCTCCAACCGCGGACCACTCCCATGACTTCGGTCTCATTCCATTTGCCCCCTTAGGAGCCCTCCCAGACCTGTCATCTCTCTGCTCCTGATCCAGTGTCATGATGCCTACCCCCGGGGAACCAGACCAGGTCCAGCAACCCCGGAAGCAGGCATCAAGTTATTTTGACAAGCCCAAAAAACCCTGCTAGGGGCTGTTTGGGTGCGGTCCTGGCGCCTATGGCACCAGGCTCATATGGAGAGTCAGTCCTGGCGCCATAGGCGCCAGGCTCATAGAGTAGAACTTACCTGATGCAGACCATGCTGCAGAGCTCCAAGCCAAATGAGGCTTGGAAGGGACTATTTTACCTAGGGACCATTTTTTACTCGGGTGGGGCCGGGGAGGAATACTTACCTGGTACTACTTTGGAGGCTATTTAAACCACGCCCGAAGAGCAGCACACGCTTCGCGTTATTCTGCATCCAGCAGCATAACGATCACCGTGTCTGCAAGCCTGCATCTAGTCTTCTGCCACGCCCGCCTCGAGTCTGCAGCTCCTAGAAAAAGGGAGGAACAGAAGGAGAAGAGATTAGAATAAGAGCAAAACCTTCGATCCTTACCTGAATTCTGGATCCACCGCGCCTTCGAGCTGGAAGAAAGAAGCATTTAACGCGTGCCGCCTCACCTGCTGCAGCGCCGCGCTGAACTCACCGGCCTTCGCAGCATCCTCACGATCCACTGCATCCTTCTGCACGTTCCCGCCGCACTCTGGCACCTAAGGGGAACACAAGAACAGCAAAAGTGAGCAAGGGAATAAACAGAGTCAATAGTAACTACCCCCATAGACTTACCTGATTACTGCCGGGGGTACTATTCCTCTTCACTGGTTGGCGCAGTCTCCATTGCATCCTCGCCGTACCCCGGCCCCTAAGGGGGAACAAAAGGACAACAAGGTGAGGCGAAGGGACAAACAAGGGGAACCCTTCTCACCACAATAGACTTACCTAATTTTACCGCCAGAGGCATTATTCCCCGAACTTCATATTTTCTCTCCACACCGGAATAAAGGAGCAAGCCACAGGTTACATTCTGGCCTTATTTTATTGAACTGTGTAGGATAAGCCAAATCCTTACCTGAACTTCGTCAGCTACCACAAGGAACTCTTTGCTGGGGTCAAGCTGCAAACTGCAAGGAATTGGACAAGAGTGAAAGTCAGACGTGTGAACTCTTACGAACTACATACCTTTCGGAGTCAATATTGTTCTGGCACTCACCAATTCCTTCCAGCCAGTGAAGCAACTGGTTATCAACGCGCCCCTGCGCTCAATGCAGGATGGAGAGCTCATCTTTTCAAACCATCAGGTGAGACTATAAGAGGGGACATCAAAGGTGATCTGTGGGGAGAACAGCGGGGGTGGGGGGATCTGCACTCAACCCCACGGGTGGTTAATTCCCTTTCTCCATTTACAGAAGAATATTCCTACGGGCCAAGCAAACGAAGCTAGGTGGGCCAGTCCGTCATCTCGGCCCTACGGGTCACATTGGTGGAGACCGCAGCTGTCCAGTTCAGATCGACGCCTCTGTGGTGAGCGTAACATCCAGGTCAAGGTGTAGCAGGTTTGCGCCTTCTTTTAGAGTAGTTATGCGTTTCTGCCCCCCTCCCCATTCGAAGAGGAGCCCAAAGGGGAATGTCCATTTATATTTTATCCCCTTCTCCTTGAGTACTGTTAGGACCGGCCCCATTTGGTGCTGTTTAATCAGCGTGCTGTTAGCTAAGTCCTGGTAGAGTTTCACCCGCTGGTGTTGGTACATAATTGGCTCCTGTTGTCTTGCTGCTCTCAGAACTGCTTCTTTTTGTGCATACCTTGTGAACGCTACGAGCACATCCCTTGGCCTGGATTTTGCATCCCTGTTGAGGCGTCCCACTCTATGGACTCTGTCCAGTTTCACCCTGTTCGGGTCTGTTTCACCTATTATGTTTGAGCAGATGCCTTGAATGGCCCCCTTCAGATCCTTGTCCTGTACTGTTTCCGAGAGCAGTTTGAATCTTATAATCAACCTCCGAGACCTATTCTCCATAACCTCCATTTGGAGTTCCAGATTCCGGGTTGCTACATCCACTCTATCAATAGCTTCGCAATTTGCACTTGCGTCTTCGTCCACTGTCTGCAAACCCCTCTCCAAGATGTCTGTTATCTCGCCCAGTTGGCTCAATTCCTGTTTAATCTCGCCCAAGGCCGCATTGAAGTCTGTTCGCAAAAGCTGAAATTGATCCAGGAATGTTTTGACCAGGTTAGACTGTAGGGACAGCATTTCTCTGTAGAAGTCCTGGCGTGTTATTGGTGCTGTTGGGTCTCTCTACTCCAGCGTGTTGCTGCCCGTCCCCCTTCCTGGGTACCCCTGGACGCCTCAGTCGAGTCGCTTCGCTGGCTGTCCATATTGTGGGTAGTGTTCCAGGCGTCTCTTCTTGGGGGTGAACCCCTCTGCTCGCTTTGACTTTGTTTTTATTGGACATGATGAAGTGTTTGGCGTATTTCTTTGTCGGTGGAAGCGACCTCTTGGTGCCGATCCCTCTCCCGGGCTCGCTCCTGCTTCGCCCGGTGCCTCTCTGCCTCCAGGAGGGGCACTCAGCAGCTCCTTCCTTCTCCTTTGGATCCTCCTCTTATCTACCGAACACTCTCCCATGCTTATGTTGCAGGGGGTCGCTTCTGTCCTCTTCTGGTCTCCCCTGGCACAGGGTGCTCGCTGCTGCCCACATGGCCTACTGACAGTGCCCACAGCCCCCCCGCTGCTCCTCACAGCTTCCCTGAAATGGGGCCCTTTCAGTTCGCCCGTCTAGGCTCTGCCTTCCATGAGAAGTGCCACTTTCATTTATGTCTCTTATTGGGTCTCCTTGATATGGGCCTCTCTATTCGATTCCTTTATGCCCGAGGCCTGTGGCAGAGCGAATCCAGCATTTGTGGGGGAGGGTCTGCCTTGCCCGGCTCCATGATGTACCCCCTCCCCAGGCACTCTATTCACCAGGGCCTCTGGTGTTGCCTTATGTGCGCTCGGGGTTGGGGGCTGCTTCCTCCCGCTGGCTGGAGCGTTCTCCTCTCCCCGCCCGTTATATTTCTGGCCCGGGCTGCTGGGGTCTAACGTGAGCGTGGGGGAGGCACCAGGGTTGCAGCAGTCTTGCTTTTCTCCTTGACTCGTCGCTCGCTCCGTTCCACCCCGCCTTGGGCCGGCATAGCTCATTTCACTCCCCCGGGGATCCACCAGCGGAGTGCCGGCTCCTTGCCTCCCGCTCCTCTCCACCTTGCTGCCGCGTCCTGCGAGAAGCCGATGCCGCCGCAAATCCTCTCGGGCCACTGTGCCCCTGGCCCCTCCTCACGCCACACTGCCTCTGTCTCTCCTGTAGGCAGGTGTCTCGTCCTCCGACCGGGTCGGTTGCCACTGCTCCGGGGGGCTGGTGAGGGGGGTCTGCTGATGTTCCTGCTCGCCTCGCCTCCCTTTGCTAACCACAAGTTGGTCAGCCCTGCTGTGGCACGCCTCTCCTTGGCTGCAATCTCGGAGTCCCACTACGAGCTCTTCCTCTCCCACCACGGTCCCTTGGTGTGGGGGGCCCCCGCGCTTTTACTGCTCCTAGAGGTGCCTCCGCCGTCCTTCCTCTGCTTGCCAAGGTAAGGCAACTGCTGCGGGGTTGTGGGTCCAGCCGTAGTTTCGGGAACTTTATGGGAGCTCCGCCAGCACGTTTACCTGGTGTCGGCGGCCATCTTTGAATGCCTGGACCAAAGGTTTTAAGATAGGAGCTACAGATTCTGAGAGGATTTCTGTATCTTCAAGTTCGACAATACAGTTTGGGGCAGCAGCAACCTTCTTGCATGTTGAGATTTTTAATTTCTTAACTATGGGGCCTTCTATTTCATCCAAGAGGCCCTTAATTTCAGTGATGAGAATGTTAACATCATGAATAGGTTCTAATCATTTGTGTGCCCTTTTACTTCTCCCTGAGAGGGAAATAGATTGCACCACCTTCCATTTAGACATGATAATTATAGAGCAGGGGGCTTGCTGTTTATAAGGGGATACATAGATTTAGAATATTACAAAACTACAAAAAAATATATGTGTGTATGGGATCCACCAATAAATTACAGTGGAACACAATCAATGTTTAAGACAGCTACAACCATTTCATCTAAAAGTGCTGGGGAACTAAATATGCCCTTTTGGAGAATATAAAAACACAAAAAAATAGTAAGATTTGGCATAAGCATAGAAATCATTAAAGTACAGGTGCTTAAGCTCATAAATCCTAAATTGTGCCAGCTTCACAAAGCTCAAGAGTTTTTACTAGGTCTTCCAAATGGCACAGTTAAAGGAATAGTGCGCTCAGAAATATTATTGTCCCGAGGGTTCGGGCATGTGTTTTTAAGCATACATTGATCGATCGTACAAACATTTCCTATGCACTTTACTGTAGTTTTTCACTTTTGTACACATGCGAAATCAGGCAGCAGGGCATGGCCATTTTGTGATAATCTGATCCGTTGCCGCATTGCCCAAGCAGGACTGCCCTGACGGCACTAAATCATCTCCCCCGCCCCTGAGCCTGACATCACTAGACGCGTACCGCCCATTTCACAACGCCAAAGCACGTCTCGTGTCAACGTTCTCTGCGCTTCAGCTAATGACGTGCCGCCATGGAAATGGCAGGACGCCTCTTTCCTCAATCAGTATAAGCAGACTGCTTCACAACAGACAACATCAGATTTTCTTTTCCATTTCTCTCACTGTCTTTTTTTGAGTATTCTGTGCCTCGTTTCTGTGCTCTGGTCAGCTACCTTCATTGCTTGTAGCTCGGGCGAACAGATACCAGTACCATTACTATAAATTATTTTAGTTTCCCCCACAATGGCAACATTACAGCCCTACCAGTACAAGCCGGAGTATTCCGAGGCAGAATTACTCGAAAGAGAAAGATGTGGAAACGATGGGGCTTAGGACGACAGTTGGGAGGACGATTCAACAGATAAAGAGCATGAGCCTAGTCGCATGAATGGCGTTTCCACCGGGTGTACCTGCAATCGGTGCGCGCTAATGCCAACCGAGGAGGAGAACTGCTGCTGCCGAGAAAATTCTGGATGCTTGTTCTACAAATCGGAAGGTGAGACACAGCCGCAATGCGTTACTGAACTGGCAGACTTCAGGGCAGCCTGCCTCACACGGTCCGTGTTGAGGATTATGATGGTGCTTATGCACGAACTTCGCGCAACAGTTCGTCCTCGGAATCCAAGTAACGAGTAAGTGTACTTTAGTTGTGATGTCACTTAGGCCACTACTATTTAATGGTTGTCTACTATATTGTCGTAACTTTAATATATCAATGCCAAACGAATTTATTCTTGCAATTCTCTAGCAATAGTCGTATAACAGTCGTTCAATATTGTATAGTGTCTAGGTAGCATTTGTACTGGCAACAATGCCATTGGATACAAGAATTGTCATTGCCAACTAAGGTTTAATACACTTATCTTTGTCATTTAAAAACAGTTCGTATCTTTCTCTTTCACAGGTGGTACAGGCTGGTGGCATATCTTTCATACACATGGTGGCTTCATGGGAGGCTTGGACACCGCGTTCGACGAGTAATACCCGCCTGTGTCATTGGTGCCATTAGAGAAACTTTCCCCAGTGACAGCGGTCACGACAGGGGATCTTCCCTCACTGTGCTGCAACCAGAACTTTACAATGTGTAGTACATTTGTGCCATCAAAATAAGAAACAAAATAAAGCACAACAGAACTTTTACCAACAGTTGTTTCAGTTTTTCAGTGAATCAAGTGTGTCTCCATTCAGCCGTGTTCCGGGCCTTGTGTGCACGCCTCATGCCCATCCATCCCCCCTCCATTATCAAAGGCAGTTGGCACCAGTGGATGTGCGCTGCCAAAGGGGGCTGGCAGGGGTTGGAGGGCCAAGGTGTCAAACACCATGTTCACTTCAAAGGTATCTTCCGCACAGGGGCCATTGTACACATGGCCTCCTCAGACCCTGTGTCTCCAGGCCGGATCCCCTGAAGCAGTTCGCGCCCCTGCAATCCACATAAGTGTGTCTCCATTCAGCTGTGTTCCGGGCCTTGGCTGCATGCCTCAGGCACGTCCACCCCCCTCCATTATCAAAGGTAGCTGGCACCAGTGGATGTGCGCTGCCAAAGGGGTCTGGCAGAGGTTGGAGTGGCCAAGGTGCCAATTACCATGTACACTTCAAAGGTATCTTACGCTCAGGGGTCATTGTTCACATGCCCTACTCAGACCCCATGTCTCCAGGCCGGATCCCCTGAAGCAGGCGTGCCCCTACAATCCACATAAGAAGACGACATATACATGTCATTCATTCACATACACACCCTCTTTTCTAATTCTTTATAAACCATTTGATATTTATCATGAGAACATCTTTGAGCACTGAAAGTCAACTCGTGAACGTGCTTCCGGAGAACCTCTGTGACCACTGCGAGTCAGCTCGTCGTGCTACTTGTGGACATCTCCCTGTTCTCCTGCCACTAACTACCCTGCTTGCAGAATCTAACTGTTTGTTCGTCAAGGTAAGGACAGGTCACCTAATCATATCTCCTTGATCTCTAAATTTCTATCTATTTTGAACGAACGTACCCAGTAGTGTTCATTCATCTCGTTGCCATTGGCTTGATTTTAATTTGTTATGTTATCGATATATATCAACTGTCATCAGTGTCAATTGGGATCAAATTGCATCCTTCGCGGATCCTGTCTATAAGCATGTTTCCTTTTGATGCACGATAGTACATTCAAGGGACGAGTAACATGTTCTGATTTTCGTCATATCAATTAATTGTTTATGAAAGTTATCCTATGATACAGCCGGTCAGGCTACACTGGTTTTGCTGCGGTGAACAAACCATAGCTTGCATAGAAGAATGTATGGTATAACTTCTTCTTTCTCATGTTTTTATGAAAAGTAGTTTTCAAATATTGTTGACCTTTTTTTTTGCAGAATTTCCAACAATGCCTGCATGTACGATTTTCGGTTGCCCTTCTAAGACCCATGACAAATCTGAAGGCACTACAATGCATGTATTCCCGAAGAATATAGATCAAATAAGAGAATGGGTCAGATATTGCGGATTTGCGCTGGCAGAGCTTGAAAGTAGAGTCAAAGAAGTCTTGCAGGACATGAGGGGCGATCGATTCTGCATCTGCAGCCTGCAATTTACCCTGAATATGTACGACCAATCCATGCACACAAAGAAGAATAGACTCAGAACAACTCGTAAATTGCTCCCAAATGCAATTCCGACTCTATTCGTTCACAGGCCGCCTCAGGTGAGTCACAGTTCCGGATTTAGGTCTAGCCCTTGGGGTAGTGAACAGGTAACTAAATGGACGGATTGGTGTTTTAGGCGTAAACGTCCCTTATAATACTTTTCATATTTACAAGATTGTATTGCTTTTTAAATAAATATTTTACTAAACATCTGTCCTTGGTTTTAGGAGCATAATAGCAAACGATTCATGGGCACAGATAAATATGCTATATTGTCCTTTGAAATAAGCATAATGTTTTCGTAATCTGTCTCCTTACATGCCAATTTTTAAGATTAGCATTTCTAAATCAAATCATATTTTCCCTTTACAACTCCATGGCTATGCACTGAATATGAAGGAGCAAGATTCAGCATCCATGTCTTGCCTGGAGTCAACAACCACTTTGAGCGCGTATCAGGTAGTCTTACATAGCTATTCAGTTCCGGAATTGTTTTATGCATGGAATTTGAGATAATCTGATCATATTTACGTATCGTGTCATTCGTTTACACAATGTTTCATTTGTGGGTTGCTATTGATATTTACCAATGTCTGCGTCACATTGTGTGTGTTCAATTTCAATGTTTTCATCCATACTAATACAAGTACTGTGTTACAGGGAGATGCTGAAGCTTCGACTACAATTACATCATCCCTCGTAGTTGATCCAGAGCCAGATGTATGCGTATTGACAGTCCCCTCGAATTAGATAATCTCATCATATTTACATATCGTGTTGTTCGTTTACACAGTGTTTAATTTGTGTTTTTTTATTGATATGTACCATTGTCTCTGTCACATTGTGTGTTAAACTTCAAATGTTTTCATCCATACTAAAACAAGTACCGTGTTACAGGGAGATGCTGAAGCTTCAACAACAATTACATCATCCCTCGTAGTTGATCCAGAGCAAGAGGTATGCCTAGTGATAGTTCCCTCGAATGAAAGAAAGTTGGTCCTAGATCTGATACTATTAGACAGTGACAATATTAGAAACAAGCAATTTTTGCAAATTGCTTGAGTGCAACATTTCGAACAGTGTGCTTCGCATAGTCAACTTTGATCGCGTAAACTAGCCATCAATCAGGTGAAATTCAAAATGTATATTTGGACTAAATGAAATACACGATGTACGAGTTTATCTGTGTAAGCCATGTATGCGAAGGAATAATTTGATTTCTAAAACAAATGACTTATTTTTAATGGATACTCTTTTGTAGGGATGTATACAAGATGGGGATATAGAAGAGGAGGCACATGGATCCGAGTCGGTGGACCAGCTTTCTGTTGCTGACGTTACAGTAAAGAAGGTTTCAAAGAAAAGCAAGAAAGATAAGGTAATTTACAAAAATTTCATTTTTAAACAGTGTTTTGTGCTGGCACTTTCATAACATGTTTTTTTTAATGTAAATTGTCCAATACTGTATGTTGGATTTACATTGAACATCTTTTTTCAACCTGTCTTCTAGTTGCCCTATGCGGTACGAACTGTGCAGACACAGACAGCGACAGAAAGGAGAGATGCTGCTTGCCAAACTGATTTCACCATGGAGCAACTATTATTTGAAGCACAGCGTGTTCAAATCAATAAGCAGACTCGAGATGCTTTTGCCCAATGGCCAGAAAATGAATTTAATGTGACCGGCGAAGCCAGCAACGTGTTTTTGGACCATTGCTACAATGCGACTGCTCGACCAGATGAAGATGAAACTGAATGCATTGAAGATGCGTTTGAATTAGTCGCAGACCACTTGACACAATCAACACCCGCCAAAAAAGGGACAGCCAAAAATCAATCGACACTGATGATTTCTGTGATTCATGTTCAAGTAACGGACGCTGAAATGATAGAGACTGAAGCATAAATACAATTGACCGAGGAACTGGACAAAGATCTCGACTACAGTATGTCCAGTTTGGCTGATATGTCAACCCCAGTTCAGTCGGAAACAACATTAAGGCAGGATGACAGTATAATAAAGTAGGCCAACTACATAGTATTCGACAGCAGCTTAATGGAGATTATAATGATGCTGAAATGTGTGCATTCAGTGAGAGGGGAAATATGTGGGAAGCCATTGATGAATGTGACTCGTGTATCACAAGGCAGTAACCTCAAAATACATACCACCTGTGAAATGTTCCATGAAAAATGTTCATGGTCCGCTCAACAGATGCTGGGGAAACTGCCAGCTGGCAATCTACTGTGTGCAGCAGCTTTACTTTTCAGTGGCTCTAGTTTCATTAAGTTGTCCAGTTTCTGTCAATTTGTGGGACTCCATTTCATTTCTAAAATGCAGTACTACAAATATCAACGTCAATATCTGTTCCCTGCCATTAGTGAAGCTTGGAAAATTGAACAATTGTCCATTCAAAGTACATTCTCAGAAAAATGGTTCAAGCTAGCTGGCGATGGACAGTGTGACAGCCCCGGATTTTCAGCAAAGTACTGCACATACCACTTTCAGGACATGGAAAGTAAAAAATTGTGAGTTTGGTGGTCATGCAGGTGTCTGAATGTAAATCCTCAGTGGCCATGGAGAAACTTGGTTTTACAAAATCACTGGAAGATCTACAATCGATGGGACTACAAATCGACGTCATAGCCACGGACAGACATGTTTCAATAGCCAAGACAATGAGAGAGCAGTTTCCAAATATTCACCATCAATTTGATGTATGGCACATTGCCAAATCCATCAATAAATAAAATCTCAGCTGCAGGGAAAAAAAAGGTTCTGAAAGTATTTCACAGGGGTCCCAGTCTTTCAGCAACCATCTTTGGTGGAGGGTCTGTGGAAAATCTACTAGGAAAATAGCGGTCACTAATGCACCACTGTTCCAACGTTCACTCTTGGACAGAAAACCAACATTTCCACCAATGTGAACATTGCCCTTTGTCGCTGGAGCAGGAACGGAAGAAGAAATGGTTGATTCTATCTTCACCTCCACACAAAGCCCTTGAGAAGATTGTGTTTGATAAAACTCTATCAAGAGATCTGAAGGGACCGCCAGAATTCTGTCACATGGGAGATTTGGAGGTGTTCCACAAGATGTGCTTAAAGTACAGGCCAAAGAGATTGCATTTCGGCGTAGAAGGGATGAAATATAGGACATTACTAGCGGTATTAGCGCATAACAAGAATGTAGGCCGTGAACAATCGAGGACTGCTGGAAACTTTGGGATGCTTCGCTACACAATGGCATTTACGAAAAGAAGCAAAAAATGGGTGGACAAGCCAGTATATGAGGAAATGGAATTCAATTTTTTTAAAGATCTTATTATTAATGTTTTGGAGATGCATAATCACGGAATTGCGCGCACTTTTGTTCAGAGTACAGATTCAATACCACAAAACGTTGCCAAAGTGCCCTGTCCACCTTAAGCAGAGCTTGTGGATCAGTTCACTTCCCGGTTCAAATGATTACTATCTCTTTTTTTTATCAACAATGTTTTTATGACATGTCCAAATAAAGCATCCAATTTGTCTTTTAAATGTATACTATTTGTCATTTTTTTTTCAACTAGTATCATTTTTACGATTGCCATCCAATGTAACACTGTGCTTTCACAGTTTACAGCTTCGTCAAGCTACTGTGGGACATTCGCTGATCGTGGAAGGGCCAGATGGTTAACAGTGTGAAAGAAACTTTGGGGTTCGGCAGCTGCCTTATCATACAGTTGCCCAAATAGCTGAATAACTCCTCGTCCCACAAAAGGGATGAGACCTAGGATACATAAAATACTTGGCACGCAAGAAGTACTGACTGTGAACAAAACAGCGCATCAAAGTGTGTTGTCTGTGATAAATCGAAGCACTCAGACCAATATATTCTTGGGGGGGTGTTAGGGGTCGTTTCTAATGTAAGGAACGGTAATGTAAGGAACGGGTGGGTCGGTTGAGCCCCCGGCCAACATACATTATACATAAAAGTGGCATCCTGATCTTGCACTCACTGTGGGTGCCTCCTTTGCCAATCTACTGCCATGAGGAAGGAGGCCCTGACATAAGCAGTGGTGGGGCTATTGCTAGACACACTTTGACTCCATTTTGTGTACCCTCGGCTAGAATTTTGGAGTAGGGCACATTCTGTCATTGCAGAGTTTCCCCTCCCCCTCAGCAGCGCCACAAACAGCAAGCAATGACAGCCCCCACATTTCTCCTCCTGTGCCTGTGCTTCACAATTCCAGTTCTCATGGATGCGATGAGACAAGATGTTGCAAACTAAGAATGTATCTTCATTCTGAGTGAAGGCCACCAGCTTTGAGTTTTTGTTTGCAAGCTGAGGTAGCCCACGCATCACACACATTATAAGGTTCAATTGTTTTTTGACCTTGGGAGAAAGGGACCATTCCGAAAGGAATTGAATTAAAGGAGGGGTGTAATGACTTAACATATGATAAGGTTCTCCATTCCAAAACTGGACTAAGGAACATGAAAGTTCAGTTTATGAAAATCGTTGATCCGAACGGAGTCTGCGTTACGGTCTGCGTTACGGTCTGCGGTACGCCAAGAGAATGTAAATGCCGAATATAATGTAAGTTTGACTTTCGACGGGGGGCGCCAGCGAGCCCGACCAAGATAGCCGTGTGCCTGTGAAGCTCCGCTGCCACACAGACATTCGGTACAGGATCCGGACAGTACCCAGACCACCTCTTTCATTTAATTGCCGGTACTACTCTACGGAAGGTACTGGGACCCTGCAGGCACTTCCACCGGTAAAATTGGTGACTGTGAATCTTGTACTGGGCAGTTGCGGAGCGGCTTGTGAGTGCCGCGTTTTCCCCGCAGTGTGGGGGAGGTGCAGAGGCAAACGCAGGTGGCACGGTTGGCGGGAGCCTGCCTGAGAGGACACCGAAAGTCACGCGGCCGGGGCCCTGCTGCCGTGGGGACCGAGAAGCCCATATTGTGAGGTGGGCTCAGTATGCCGGGCCCCTGCTGGGCAGAGAGAGAGCCGTGGCGGCCGCCGGCGATGCGGCTGGCGAGGGGCTGCCTGCACAGACACGGGGCATCTGCTGACTGGCCAGCGGTACACGGCCACACAGAAAAGGAGGACACTAAGGCGGGGCGGGGCCTGTCTGCGACAGTGTGCAATGGGTGAGACTCTCCGGCTGACGGGGAACGAGCTTTCATCCTCTGGCCCTCCTCCCCAAGGAAATAGCTCTGCAGCGCTGTGGAGCTGTGGTGCCGAGGTGGGGCTCAGTGGGGCCTGGTGGAATTCGGAGGAGGGGAGTCCCGGCTGGGTCTGTCTGCATCGCCCCTGCCGACCTGATTGAGGGAGCCTGCGGTGAGTGCCCTGTGGGTGCGGGGCTGACTGGCTGGTGGAGGCCCGGCTGCCACTTGAAGGCGGGAACGGCGTGGGCCCCCCCCCATCATGATCCAGAGGGTCCCGTGGAGTGTTGAGGGTGGCGACATCCTGTGGGGGCACCTGGGGACGGGGGCCTCTCTTGGTTCGGACTGTGGGTTCCTCGGCTTGGAGCGGGCAATCAGGAGGCTGGCCTGCTGGTAAAGAGCTGAGGCGGCAGAGGTGTACTGTGGTCTTGAAGTGGAAGTCACTGCGGTGGGGATCTGCCGGGCGGGTGGTGCACCCCAGTGGAGGACTTGAGGCGGCTGGAGACTATGCAGGCTGGTGGTGGGTTATACTGTGGGAGTGCCCGCTGCATATCCGTGGGAGGGGCAGCCTGCCTCACGTCCCCGGGGGGCTCTCTCTCGCAGCCTTTGCTGGGCTGTGGTGGCTGTTCGTTTGGTGCTGGTGGGGCTCTTGCCACCGGGACGCGGGACTTGTGCTTTGGTGTTGCTAACTCTACCCGGACTCACCTCCTAGGATTACCCCTTAGCCGTTGGAGTCCAATATGTCTAAATCTGGCAAGGGGGGTAAGCATCAGGCCAAACTGAATTTCGAGATTACAACGCTGGGGAGAAGCGGCGATCCGGCTGATGAGTCACGGGGGATTCAGCCCTCCGCACTTCCTGTGGTGGACCATGCAACAGCTTTTCAGGACATTAAATCGATGTTCTTGCAGCTACACTCGGGTATTCAGTCCCTGGACGGGAAGTTGGACTCGCTGACCTGCAAGGTAGACCATATGCAGGTGAGCCTTGGGATAGAGACATGGCCCTCCGCAAAGCAAGGGAGAAAGGCATGGTCCACTACAAAGACAACACGATCTGACTCTTTCCAGACTTCTCTGATAAGGTGCAAGCGTCCAGAAAGACATTCATAGCCGTTAAGAAGAGACTGAGGGAGAAGGGCATGAAGTACGCTATGCTGTTCCCGGCCAAACTGAGAGTGAAACATAAAGGCAAATCGATCTTCTTTCACACCCCGGAAGAGGCTAGCTCCTTTTTAGACATGTTGCCATGATCTCCGACACCCCGGGGTGACGATGCATGATATGCCTTTGGGGCCATGATAGGTCTGCTCTTTCTTTCATGGTTATTGCTGTCCTTGGATGGAGTGAAGAGTCTGGGGTACATTGAATTTAAGTGTGCAGGGAGGGTCGGCTCCTAATTCTCTCCCAAGCGAGAGCTTGCAATTTCCTAATGGTTGGGGTTGTTACGGTGTTGGGGAGTTGGGGTGTTTTTCTGGGGGGAGTGGGGTTTGAATATTCTGGGGCAGAGGGGTAGGGAAGGTGGATGGTGGGATACGACACCGACAAGTTGGGGGGTTGTTGGTAGGGGTGGAGGGCGGGGGTATAATGGTACAGGCAAAGCTGGAACACACACTGGTGCAGGGCGTCTTATGCGCTTTCGTCAGAACATCCTCGGATGGCGACACTTAACCTCATGACCTGGAACGTCAGGGGTCTTAATATACCACCCAAGTGCCGGAAGGTTCTGCAATACCTGAGGCGCCATCAAGTTTGGGTGGCCTTCCTCCAAGAGACCCACTTAACGACGAGCACAGAATCCAGATTTGGAAAGAGTTGGGGGTGCCATAGGTACTTTTCGTCCTATTCCTCCTATTCTAGTGGGGTGGCCATCCAGATACATAGTACGGTGGGGTTTTGGCTGTCCCAGATTCTGAAAGATGATGAGAGCAGGGCATTGATAGTGCAGGGGTTAATCCAGGGGAAGTTATATATGTTAATATGCTACTACGGGCCTAATAAAGATTCAGCATACTCTCTGCCGTGGATTGAGAGGCACCTGGGGGACATCCCTGAGGGAGAGATTTTGTGGGCAGGGAACTTTAATACAGTCTTGGACCCAGCCCGTGATAGGGTGGGCAGTGCCCTGCGTTCGGGGGGTAGAAGTACTGACCGGATCCGGGGTATGCTGGTGGTATGGAGGCCGGTTTATAGTCATAATCTCGAATACAAATATGTCGAAAGTCATAATGTCGAAAAAATAAAGTCGAAAACAAAAATGTCGAATTTTTTTTTTTTGTTGATTTTTATTCGAAATGGGGGGGTTCCTCCCAACCCCCCTTTATTAATTTTTTTTTTATGTTTTACCCCTTTTTTTACCACCGGAACCCCAAAAAATCATGTAAATGAAAAAAAAAACAATTCGACATTTTTGTTTTCGACATTATTGTTTCGACATTATTGTAATTCGACATTTTGTTTTCGAGATAATGACTGGACACCATGGAGGACGTATGGAGAGTGCAGAACCCAGAGCTGGGCCAATACACACATTACTCGTCTCTGCATAATTCAGCGGCACGTCTTGATTATTTCTTGGTATCCCATGCACTGGTGGGGCTCTCGACTCGGGTGGAGATAATGGCGCGTACCCTCTCGACCACGCGCCTGTTCTATTGACTATTCGCCTGAGAGGGCGAAGGGGGTCACGGAGTTCCTGGAAGTTTAAAAGTGAAGGTCTATCAGACACGGTTTTTAGAGAGGAGTTGTTGGTCGCTATTGATTCTTATTTTGAGTCTAATGTGGGGTCGGTGTCTTGAGTGGGCACCCTGTGGGGAGGGTTTAAATGTGTGATTAGGGGGGTGTGTATAGCTAAGGAGGTGGGAATTCTTAGACAGATACGGCAGGAATTGGCTGACAAGGAAGAAGAGATCCGTATCCTGCAGCTGGGGGCCCCCACGCCGACTAAAATGCAGCAGGGGGAAATCATGCAGAGACTCCATGAGTTTCATGCCCTCTCTCAGAGGGAGGTGAAATATATGTGGGACAAGGCAGCTCCCCGCCAATATGGGGAGGGTCAGCACCCGGGTAGGTCACTCGCCAAGGCAACCAGAATGAAGGGTCAGGAAGACAGGATACTGGCCATTACTGATGAGAATGGGGAGGACCAGTTCAAAGATGAGAAAATTGTCCTAGAATTCCAGAAGTGCTATCGTCGCTTGTACTTCGCCCAGTCACGGGCTACAAGGGAAGATATAGACACGTTCTTAGATGAGTGGGGCTATACTGGTGCTCGGAAGGGTAAAGGGAGTGGCTGAACAGACCGTTAACATTGGAAGAGGTAACAGTGGCGATCAAGTTGTTGCCGAGTGGGAAGGCCCCTGGCCCGGATGGCTTCACTCCTGAGTTCTATAAAACTCACGCAACTAAATTAGCGCCCTTTCTAGTGCAAGTCTGTCAGCAGGCAGTCACCCAGAGCTGACTCCCAAAGTCTCTCAGAGAAGCGGTGGTCGTCGTATTACTCAAACCTGGTAAGCCGGCCAGAGAGTGTTCCTCCTATCGGCCGATTTCGCTCATTAATACTGACAATAAAATATTAGCCAAGGTGTTGGCGGCTAGATTGGCGCCTCTGATGACGACCCTGGTCAGAGCTGATCAAGCAGGATTCATCCCAGGGCGGTCGACATCGTTCAGGCTGCGTAGAATGTTTGGGCTGATAGAGGCACTACCAAGCAGTGAACCGGCAATAGCGGCATTGTTAGACGCCACTAAAGCGTTTGATTCTGTTGAATGGTCGTTTCTATTTGCAGTTTTGCGTCGATTGGGGCTGGGGGACCGCTTGGTGTCCATGATATCCCTGTTATATAGGGAACCGACGGCCAGGGTGAGGGTGAAAGGACAAACTACAGGGTCGATACCGCTTGAGTGCAGGACGCGCCAGGGGTGGCCGTTGTCTCCCTTGCTGTTCGCCCTGGCTATCGAGCCATGGGAAGAGCGGGTAAGGGAACTACATTTACATCGGGGTATCCAGCTGCACACTCATCGGCTGGTGATTTCGTTGTACGCGGACAATATGGTCCTGTTTGTCGGTCATCCCGAAGTTAATCTAGACCCGATCATGGAGGATGTGCAGGGGCTTGGGGAAGTATCGGGCCTCAGAGTGAACGCCAGTAAGTCAGTTATATTCCCACTGACAGAGGTCAACGGTACAGTTCCGAGACAAATGGGGACTCCAGTGGGACCTGGTTAGTATGAAATATTTGGGTCACAATTGCTAGGGATGTGGGGGTGGTTTACCGCAGGAGCTACCTGGACACACTTGAGTCTGCTGAGTCTGCAATGTGCAGGTGGAGCTCGCTTCCGCTCAACCTATTTGGGAGGATCTCTGTAGTCAAGATGTCCATTCTGCCACGGTTCCTTTAAATATTCCTCAATGTGCCCATTGTGGTGCCTAAGAAATACTTTCGGGACCTCCGCTCAGTCATATCTAGTTTTCTTTGGGCAGGTAAAAGGGCACGAATAGCTTGGGATAAACTGACGGCTCCTATCCGGGAGGGGGGCCTGGCCTTGCCAGATTTTGAAATGTATTATACAGTGGCACAGGCGGGTTATCTGCGCTACTGGTATGGGATGGCGGCTGAGCATTGGCATGTGGAGATTAAGCGATCTCTCGCTTCCCCAGCATTGTTATGTGCGTTTGTACTCAATGCCCACGTACAGTTCGGAATATGGTTGAGCTGACATGCAGGGCTTGGGTTCGTTTGGAAGGGAAATTTAGCGGGGAGATACTGTACTCGCCTGGGCTTCCGATCACATACATTCCAGGTATTCCGCTGTCCAGCGAAAGAGGTTTTGTTGATTTGATAAAGAGGCTGAATGTGTCAGGGTTTGGTGACTTGTTCCCGAATGTGAGGTTTATAACAGCTGACCAATTGAGGGAGAGGGGTGCCTTGTCCTCACTAGATATATTCTTATATTACAGGCTGCGGGTGGCACTGCAGGGACTGTTTCCGTCCTTCCCCGAGCAACCGCACGTGTCGGACATGCTTGATATGATGGTTCAGGGGAATGTGGGGAATCGTGTGACATCCAATCTGTATGCATGGGCCCTGAGGGACAGCGTGATGGCTACCGCGGCACCGAGGGAGTTGTGGGAGCAAACGCTGAGTAAGGAAATATAAACTGCTACGTGGGGATACTGCTGCGAGATGACCCAGAAGGGGGCTTCTTGTTATAGGTTCAAGCTGATTAATTTCAAGTTCCTACACCAGTATTATTATTCCCCGGCAGAATTGAAGGAATATTACCCTCAGCATAGTGGTTCCTGCCTCCGTTATGGGCATGCCACAGCAGATATCCTCCATGTGGCGTGGGAATGCAGGGAGATACAGTGCTATTGGGAATGGGTCTTCGAGGCGATTGGGGGTATAGTGGGGGTACGTGTAGGACCGGATCCCATGATGGCTTTGTTGGGGTACACCGAACATGTATCTAAAGAGTATACGAAATTGATAGACCTTCTTCTGATCCTTGCAAAACGGAGAGTAGCTATGGGTTGGGGTAAGAGGCGCACTCCTAGGATCACTCAGTGGATGGGGGATGTTTTGTATTGTAATGATATGGAGTCCAGGTGGGGCACCTTGCAAAGAAATGGTGGAGGGAATAGACGGATGTGGGATGCATATACTTTGTTTCTTCTCAGACAATCAGATGCTGGGGAAGATGCTCCTCCTCCATTTTGGGGTTCTCGGGGAGGCTCCTCTACGCAGAGGGAATCTCGGGAACAGACTTGAACTTCATGATAGGGACGATGGGGTGAGTGCAACTGGGGACTTGGCACCCCCACGTCTCTGGATGTGATACTGCCTCAGATCCCCAGGTGGATACTACTGTGGATGATATTTGTGAGCCGGACTCCGACTGGCTACACAGAGGACTGCATTAATGTGGGACTTACTTTGGAGCTCATGAGGTTGTTTACATGCCACCTAATTGCGTGTCATGTGGTCTTGCTCCCTCGTACTGGGATAAGAGGGTTTGGGAGTATTGTTGTATCAAAATGCCAATAAAGAAATTAAAAAAAAAAGTTAGACTTTTGACGATTTTATACCCGAATGAGTCAACTTATCATTAGCTGACCGTTATTGCTGGGTTACATTGTACTCGTTTGTTGTGTGTGGCATATTCCAATGAAACCCAAGTACAACCTTTGTGTCTTTCTACCGGGCACATGGGCAGTCCAGCATCGAGATGCATGTAGACCACCACTCGGTTCCCCCAGGTTCAACGCTAATATTTCATTAAAATGCCATCTATGTGCACCTCGAATTGTAGCGTCAGCTTCCGCATCCCATTTAGAGCTGAACATACTCCATCGCACTATCCTCCGAAAGCAAATTGTGGAGTACTTACCACGTTGTTTTTTCTCTGTTCACATTGTTCCATGTCTGTGCTAATCGTTAGTTTTAACACGATGCCGAATTAATAAGTAAAATGATAAATTGTAATAAAGATTGGCTACTGAGACACATTTCTCCTATGTTTTCCAAACAGGTACATGCTGCCATTCTGCGATTGTCATCGATTCCAGATACCAACTGATGACTTTTTCAACCGGCAGCTGCAGATACGCGTCAATAGCTGGATATCTTTGACTCTTTTTTGGGACGATCGCCAAGGGCCGATATGGCCTTACGCGGTACCAGCGATTAGGAGCAACCTAACATCCTTTACGGTGGTCTAGCACCAAGTTGATGCACAAGCCTTGCAATTCACAGTGTGACCAAAGCACTTCTTTTACCCAAAACGAACACTTGTGTACCCAAAAGGAACACCAGGTGACTCACGATAAACATTTGTGGACCGAGAAAAAAGAAAAAAATTACCCATTTGATTGAATATTGCATTCGCCGGATATTCTCGGAGCGTTTATTGTGGAATAAAAGTACTTTACAAATTTGTACAGGCTTGCTATTTCATTTTAAAGTACAGTTTTATATTCCGAATTGTGACGCGCTTTGTTGTGAGATATTGTGTGTTGATTCCCGGGTTCTGCGTCACGTCACGTAAGTGATGACTGGGCACGGTTGGCTATGCTGCCAGGTAACGTCATAGAGAAAGGCAGAGAATATCACTAATTTTGGTGATGTCAGGCTCAGGAGCGGGGGATATCATTTAGTGCCGCCATGGCAGACCTGCCTGGGCGATGCGGCAACGGATCAGATTATCACAAAATGGCTGCACCCTGCTGCCTGATTTTGCATGTGTACAAAAGTGAAAAACTATGGTAAGGTGCATAGGAAATGTTTGTACAACCGATCAAAATATGCTTAAAAACACATGCCCGAACCCTCAGGACAATAATATTTATGAGCGCACTATTCCTTTAATGTCTCCCCCAACAGTGGGGCCAATAAGACCAAAGCGTGCTGCCAAGAAGAATGTTTGAACTAGTGGATATTGGATGGGCGGGCAGGGCAAACCTCGACAGCTTGGGGAGCTGCCCTACTCCGACTCTCCCCGCCTGTTCCGCTCCTGATCATACTCTGCTCACCTCTCTAAGCAATGATTGTTCAAAATGGTGAGGCAAAATGTACCAGGGATTCAAAATGGTACCACACAACAGTCAAGCATCAGACTGCCACACAGGAGATCAGATGTTACTAATCAGGTGAAAAACAGAAAATTAAATGAGACCTTACTTCAACGTAGTTGCAGTGTATGCCAGAAACGGCATCGGGACTATGCAGGGCTCTGATCGTAATCACTTATAAGAGAGTGGCTGCTCTTGAGCATATAGAGCTGTTGGGATGTCACGGGTGCACAAAGTGAAACAAGCTAAGGGTTAGCATCAAGATATGGCCAATGCGCCCCCAGCGTCAGCACCCACGGACAGCCACAGACAGCCTGCGCCCTTCACCGCAAGGCTATTTAAGTGCACACAACGTAGAAACTCCTTTAATCCTTGTAATCTTTTCTGATGTTATGAATCACAGTGCTCATGTTCCTTTGCACCTGCTTAGTGCACTTTCTGCCAGAAGTTGACTCGCTCATACATTTATAGCAGCAGCAATAATTGTGATCTCCTCCCGTTTCTGTTGGCCACTTCAGCCTCTTGCCGCAAAAACATCCCTGGCAGAAAACAGCCGCCTTTGCTTGCAGCCGGCTTTCGCCGCTCTGGGGCTGAGCCTGGCATTTTGTAGTGGTGGGCGGGTCGCAAAATGGCTCCCAGGTGAGAACAGTGGTGAAGGGACAGTCTTGGCAGAAAACAGCCGTCCTTGCTCGCAGCCGGGCTCATTAATGGCCAACCTTACTCTGGCATCAGAGACACTGGGGCTAGCATGACAGTGATGGATAGGACACAGTTCAAGCATGATGACTATGTAAGTGCTCTTCTGGGAACCACTAGGTTAGCTGGCGGGCCCTCCAAACCTACCCCTGTAACTGTAGTCACCATCCAAGTGGATAATAAGACAGTAAAGATTCCTGTGATCGTGCAAGATCATGTACCTGCCCAGGTGTTGCTAGGTAATGACCTAGTTGAGATAGAGCTGGTTTCTGATGGGCCACCTCTTGCTGCTGCGGTCAATAGGTCTAAGGCAAAGAAGGATTTGACTGATAGTCAGTTACCCAAGCCAAAGGGGAAACCCAAAGCAACAAGGAAGAGCGAGAAAGCCACCTCTATGAAGGGGGGCCCTGCTCTACCTGCTGCATCAGCATCACCCACTGTGGGCTAATCTCCCGAGAGACTAGGCTCAGTGGTGACCCTAGACTTAACTCCTGAGGGAGAAGAGTTACAAGACCCTCCTCAGGGAGCGGTACTCACCCCAGAGGATCACCCTGACCTTCAGTGCCTGTTGGCTGAAGGTGGGCCCTCTAGGGCAGATTTCTGTAAGGGTCACATAGAGTGCCACTCTCTTGAGGGTCTGAGGAGACAGGCCCAGGCATAAGGTGAAGTGACTAGGTCCTTTAAGATGTATTGGGAGGGTGAGCTTCTTTATAGTGAGGCCACTGAGCCAGAATCTGGTGCAGTTAAAAGGTTGGTTGTTCCCAAGGTCTATAGGCCCTTCCGTCTGCAGTTGACACATGAGTGCCCCTAGCTAGGCATCTTGGCTCGAAGAAGACCAAGCAAAGGCTCTCAGACCACCTTTACTGGCCCTGGGCGTGGGTAGAAGAGGAAGCCTACTGAAAGGCCTGCCCCACTTGCCAAATGCCTGGTAAGACTGGAGACAGTGTTATTGCCTCACTGCACCCTTTGCCAGTGGTTGGCATACCCTTTGAGAGGGTTGGTATCAACATTGTCAGTGCCTTAGATCCTCTCACATCAGATAGACACAGGTTCATCCTGTTTCTGGTGGATCATGCCACCAGGTACCCTGAGGCTATACCCATTCGAACTGTCACTGCCAAGGTGGTTGCAAAGGTCCTCCTGGGCATCTTCACCAGAGTGGGTTTCCCTAAAGAGGTAGTCTCTGACAGGGGGACCAATTTTATGTCTAGCTATATGCAGGCAATGTGGAAGGAATGGTCTGGTTGTGAGATTTAATACAACTCTCAAAGGCAGGCTGGGTGCTTTGTAAGAGCACCCGAGGAGGAAATAGGATCTCCTACTACCATGTCTGCGTTTGCCTATAGAGCGCTGCTTCAGGAGTGTGTTGGATTCAGCCTCTTCAAGCTCCTCTTTGTACATCCAAGGCTTGCCAGGAGCTGAATAAGTAATGACATGACCTCAAAGCCTCACCGGTGGACTGGAATCCTGGCACGGAAATCCTTGTAATGGAGCTAACAAAGCACAGAGCTTTGGCAGACAAGTAGACTGGACCCTTCAGAATAATATACAAGATGGGCAAAGTCAACTACCTATACCTCTCAGGTCTTCCATATCAACAGGCCCAAACCCTACCACCGAAGAGAGGAAGTTCCATGTCTCCTGCGAGCTTTAGGGCAAGAGAAGGATGAGAGTGATCCCTTCCTGACATGCTACATAGCAACTCCTAGGATGGCTCAGTGGACAGAGTGAACCTCTCTCCAGATCTGACATCGGAGCAGCAGAGGGCCTTCAGGCCTTTGCTCCAGCAATATGCCCTTCTGTTCTCACTGACACCAGGCCTCACCCCATGGCGCAGATATGACATAGACACTGGTGGCAGTATACAAGCTAGGAGCAGATGCTACAGGATGTCAGACACAGTAAAGAACCACATCTAGGCAGAGTTCACCAAGATGTTAGATTTGGATGTCATTGAACCTTCAACCAGTTCCTGCTCCAGCCCAGAGGTCCTTGTTCCCACGGCCAGTTCCCAGGTAGATACCACAGATTGGAGGTTGTGTATGTACTACAGAGGGATCAGTGCAGTCACCAGGACTGATGCTCACCTATTTCCCAGGGCTGATGAGCGCGTGGACAAGACAGGTGCCACATTTGTGAGCACCTTTAACCTGACATCAGGCTCATGGCAAATAGGCCTGAGTGACAAGGCCAAGGAGGAAACGACTTTCTCTACCCCTGATGGGCCCTTCCAGTTCAGGGTCAAGCCTTTTGGCCTGAGGAATGCCCCTGCCACCTTACAAAGGTTGGTCAGTCATGCTCTCAGTGGGATGGAGGCTTTTTGTGCCGTCTACTTCCACTACATTGCTGTCTACAGTTACACTTGGGAAGGGCATTTGGCACATTTGGACTAGGCGTTGCAGTCCAAGAAAAGGGCCAACCTTACTGTCAAGGCCACCAAGTGCGAGATAGCACAGGGGAAGGTCAGTTATCTTGGTCATGAGGTAGGAGGGCGTTGAATACAACCTGTCCCTAATAAGGTACAAGCTGTATATGAATGGGAGAACCCCCCCTACTCAAAGTAGCCGATAAGATAGCTCAGCGGGTTGAGCGCTCGCTGCTGTGATCTGAGCGTGATCAGCAGGTTGCAGATTCGAATCCCGGCAAGGCCAACTCAGCCTTTCATCCTTCCAAGGTCGATTAATGAGTACCAATTTCGGGTTGGGTGATATTGTATGTAAATATGTGCTTTGTAAAGCGCTTTGGATAAAGGCACTATATAAATAACACATCATTATCAAACCCAGATGAAAGCTTTTTGTGGCCTCACTGGGTACTACAGAAACTTCATGGCAGACTATGGCACCATAGCTGCCACCCTGGCAGCTCTGACATCACCCAAGCAACCTAAGAAGGTTTACTGGACTGAAGACTGTCAGATGGCCTTTGATTGCCTAAAGGAAAGTCTGTGTAGGGTACCTGTGTTGTGTGCCCCAACTACAGTAGACCATGTATTGTACAAACTGAAGCCACTGACACCAGAATTGGAGCTATCTTGTCCCAGTTGGATGACAGTAGGAGAGAGCATCCCATAATCTTCATCAGCAGGCAACTGAAAGATAAGTGGGCCAATGTGGAAAATAAATGCTTTAGTATAGTTTGGAGTCTCTACTGGGTCATCCTTCAAGATCGAAACTAACCATCAGCCCTGAAAGAGGTTTATGCCGATGAAGGGTGAAAACCCCAAATTGCTCAAGTCATCCATTAGCCTGCAAGGGCTAGACTTCACCATTGCGCATTGGCCAGGGAAGAGTCATGTTAATGCAGATGGCCTCTGTAGAAGGTATATTGACTGTGACAATCTCCTGGGAAATTAGTCCACCCTAACCTCAGTCTGGGGATGTGGGAGGTGAATGTGATGCTGGAAATGCTTTGGAGGGACAGGGCCTCATCGTCCTTGTCCCCCTACTCCTCCAGTCTGTGTTGTCTGCATGTTTTCTGCACAGGAGTCCATTTTGGACCCTGTCATGAATCTGACAATGTCATCACTCTTTCCCTGGAGGTAGCTGCTCCTCATTTGGCCAGGGGACAGCAGCTGCTTCCTGATCAGGGGGGTGGCAATATTAGGGAGGACCACATGTGGAGAGGTAACCCTCAGGGGGATGACATGACATTGTCAGAAGAAGTCACAGATTGCCCATTCCCTTTTAGGGATGTTCCTTCTCTTCCTCAGGTCTTAATGGCTTATTGTAACAAACTCCCTCAATCACTTGCTAAGCCTATAGCCAGTATTCCTCAATATAACACGAAAACCTGTGTGATAGGAACTGGGAAGAAGAAGAGGCATGGAGTAAAGAACCAACATCAGCCTCCTCAATATCATATGCAAAATGACATGACAGAAACTGAGAAGAGGGAGAGGCGAGCAGTAGTAATCATTACTCGTAAAGAAAACCAGTACAAGAAGTTTAGTTGTTGGGCCAATCTCATTGGCCCAGCACAGTTTAAAACCATGCCAGAAAAGGAAAGATGGAGTTCTTCACCCTAAGGCAGATCGAGGTACCAGCGGCATCACGGATGTCTGAAGGGAAAAATGGAGCGAGAAGGAAACCAGGTGTGCAGCGTGTGCAGGACAGCTCCGCCAAGGCTGTGGCAGGATGCGAGAAAGCAAGACATGCTTTCCAAGAGCCGGGGAAGTTGGAATGATGATTGAAGACTGATGGCCTGTCAGAAGTGCTTAACGTGGCCGCGAGAGCTAAAGAAACACACGACGTGGAGTCGGGAAAGCCGCACAAGTGCAGGAAAAAAAACAGTGAGCCCAGGGAAAGGGTTGGGACACTGAGGCACTGTCGGGCAAGTGAACGAAGGTCCTAGACAGTGGAATTGGGGTTTGGGACCACAGTAGAAACTTGGGAAAAACCAAAAGAGAGAAACCAAAGGGAGATTGTGTGTTAAGATCTGGCAGGGGAGTATAGCAGATATTTCTCTACCGAACGCTGTGTGAGCAGTTCATTCATTCTATTGGCCAAACCCAAGATCTACATCCTGGAGCAGGAAGGGGATTTAACCTACGGGCCACGTGCAGTTGGCATGTGCACAGTGGTGGAGTGCTGTGGGAGAGTGCTGTTGTCGCTGTCCTGCTCTCTATACTGTTGGCGACTCCTAAAGACATCAGCAAGTATTGATTTACTCTTTGAATTCTACTGGCTTCTCTACTGAACTATGTGCCAGCAGTTCATTCATTCTATTACAACACATGCAAGTCCCAGTTTCACTGTGCCAAGAATAGCAAATGAGAGTAAGGAGTCCAAGTAATTTATTTGAAGAACAGGCTTTGAAGTCCAAGGAATTGATTCAAGAAACAGCCTAACACGTGTTTTGAGCCTTCCACAGATCTTCATCTGAGGCTATTGTTAGACATGAAATACAAAAACGAATAAAATGTGATACATTCAATGATGTAAAATAATGACACCATACAATAACGTAAGCGGAGAAATAAAGGCATGGCATCCAGGGACAAACGCAAGGCGTGGATGAGCCAAATTAAATGAATGCAATGCAAAGATTCAATGGCGTGATAATTACAGTGAGAATGTGAGCAATGCACTGGGTTTAACCTGTTAGTGGAACATAGACAGAGCGGAATAGGAACACTTTTTGATTTAGGAAAGGTAGCACCCAAGTTAGAATTTCCCCCTGCAATGTTCCCTCAACCCACAAATAATCAATTCTGAGTGGATAAACAAAAGCGGCAGGTAATCAGGAATAAGGAACAGGAAACTGAATTCAAATCTGACCTTCTCTCCCCAAATAAGAGAGAAACATTTTAAACCCCTTGCAATGTGATGAAATAACACTCAGAAATTGACAAATAAATAATGAATGTGTGTTAAAACCTTGAAGCAAATATAATTCCTCACTAAAGCAACAAGGCGAAGACACTAATAATCACAAAGACTGGATTACCAAAAGCATAGAGTTCGAAAATTAGTGGAAAGTTTAAAACAGATTGCAGCAAAATGACACGTTGGAATCTTTACAAATTGCAATTCCAGCCTGAAAATCCCCAACGGTTTTTAATAAAAACAGGTTAAATACACTGATTTGGAGTGATTTTGGTTGGGGTGTAGAGGTATATCCCAGGGGTATTCTAGAAGTGAAACTAGGTCCCTAGCTGGTAGATTGGAGAGTTATACAAGATATAAAAAGGTGCGCTTTGAGTAAAATGGAACTGTGTAATAGGAAAGGAAATCAGTTGTGACAAGAACAGTTTTACTTTAAACTAGAGTACTCCATTCTTGGGAGCTGGTTTTTCGGGCTATCCACAAAATGGCTGCTGTATACTGCAGCCATGGAGCATAACTTTAAGATTCTCCATTCCTGGCATCGATCCCCCGCCACCCTGTCCAAGATGTTCCCCAATGTGTCTCCTATGTGTCCCAGGGCTTGCTCTGGCCGAGGTACGTGGTACATGGGTGGGAATGTCCAATTATTCAGATATTTTGGGCAGAGCTGCTCACCTGGATTAAGAGTATTCTGGGAACATGTCCCTCCCTACATCCCATGGAGATCCTTCTGGGTGTCCCCAAGCCTGAGAGTGAGGTGGTGCCCTTCTCTACAGTGACGTGTGCTATGTCGAGGGCGGGTAGAATGGCCCTAACACAGAAATGGAAAAGTCATCATGCTCCAACGAAAACAGAGTGGCTCAATAAACTTTTGGCAATCTTTACGTATGAGAAACTTGCGGCGATAGCCAATGACAATATGTCCTCTTTTCAACAGGAATGGATGACTGTGCTGTTAAGTGTGGAATGTGAAGCCCTAAGGCTCTAATCTATTTGAGCTGTGACTTGGGTTTGAAGGTGAGAGGGGGGTGGTCTGTGCTTCAACATGCCTCGTTCAGATGGATGTATGACAGGGTCCCTACCGATGGGGATGGGTGGTGGAAAAATCTCACTTTGTTCAATTCCTTTGCTCTACCCTTTGTGCAAGTTTTGTGTATTGCTCATTGAACCCTATGTAGCTCTCTGTTTGGGGGCAGAGGGTCTGGGGGGAGGTAGGGGGTAGGGGAGAAGGGAATACATTGCTTTATTTGTTGGTACTATTTGTGAGTGTTGGAATTTGAAATGCTTAATAAACACAAAGTGGGAAGAAAAAAAATAGAGTATTCAGGCTAGTCCACCAAAGATGCACACAGTAAGAGCCAGGGTTGATTCGCGATTTCAACCCTGTCACCCCAGCGCCCAACCCTGGCGGAAACCAGTCCGATCACTCGAAATAGGAATAATGGTTTAGGATTACGCAAAACAAAATTCCTAAAGAGATGACGCTAGCACTAGAAATAAAGAGCAGGGTTGCACAGATAATTCTGACAGTTTTACAAGTTATCAGGATGAGGATAGGATGGCTTAGAGCAGGGGTCTTCAACCTTTGGCTCTCCCAATGTTCTGGACTACAGTTCCCATGATATCTGACTATTCACTATGCTGGTTAGGGATGATGGGAGTTGTAGTTCAAAACACCTATAGAACCAAAGGTTGCCGACCCCTGGCTTAGAGAGTACAATAAGGACAAAAACACGATAGTCTATGGGTTTCTTTGGGGTGGCGATTATACTCACAGCACACTTTGTAGTTTTGGGATTTTTGGACTGCCAACGGTTCTGGTCACTACACGACAGCGCGCCTAACAAACAGCTGGGCAGTTCTGGTTACCAGATGGCACTTCTGGACTGGCAATTCTGGTCACTGGATACCTAAGATCAGCTGGATGGCAGGATTGCAGTGAGCATGCAGTTAGTGGTATCAGGATGCTTCCCAAAAGAATACCACAGCTTTCCCCTTTTTAATGGAAGATTAGTGGGTTTTCAGAATTAAGGCCTTGCTGGAAATAGGATCAGCATTGCTTGGGTTTTGCAGTGGGCCCTGGAGTAGGGTCAGCAATGATTTGGCTTTGTAGTTGGGATCTGGAATCTGGATGGATGGAAATGGAACGCAGCGCAGGAACGGCAGGAAGAGTGTGTGTCTAGAGTCTTGTCAGGGACTCTTATTTATAATGCAGTGTGACATTGTAGACTATATTGCTAGGCCGGCTTAGCTAAAAATGCCTCTAAGCAACTGGATTGGAAAATCAATGTTGGCTGCCTCCCCTAAGATGTGACTCAGTTTAGGAGGTTGCATTTTATGGTGTGAAAAGACTTCCCACAGACATTTTTGCCAATAATCTGTCATATCAGAATTTACACATTTTTACAGTTGTGGCACATTAATAAATTACATAATCAGGTTACATATGTTATGTACAGCACAGCCATCCAATCCTGCAATCTGTGAGACATTGTTTTGTCCTTTTAAGAATTTTTGGTTATTTTCAGTATGAAATATTCAGCCTAAAATTCTATACCTTTAGACACACCTGTGGATTATCATCAGGTATGTCAGTATTAAAATTTGCATTTGGAAAATTGATACGTTTCTTGTAATCCACAATATATGTAACTTCTGTTCCCCATGCGGCAATGAAGTCTATGACTTCTTGAATTTGAGCCCATAAAATCACTTTTAAACTGCAAACTTTTTACATTTTTCCAATGTCCTGCTGCAGAGATAAAAGTCTTTACATTTTTATGTATTTTAATATATGGTCTTTGGGAGCAAATGGCAATCTTTTGTCTGTCACTGGACAATTTTCTTTTCTTCAGCTGCCACCAACTGTCATTTCCTTCAGAGCAAAGTGGGGGTTTCAGCTTGATTGAAGGTGTATTGCCCCTTATCCACTTCACACGTTGATGTCCCAAAATTTCTATTGAAAGAGGCCCCTGCCCAGACTGAAGTCTGATTGGTATGTGAAGTTTCTTTGTCCTGGTTAGTCACAGTTTTCCAAACTAGCAATTATAACTTTCGTGTCCTGGAAGTTTATGGTGTGGCTTCCTTCCTAGGGGGAAGCTTTAACTCTTCCAACCGGAATAACCTATTTTTGACAGCTTGCAAATCCAGCCAAGGTAGTTTAAAACCTTTAATTTCTGATATTTGGTCCTGAATTAAAACAGACCTGTGGAATAAAATAGCCCATGTATGTATTTTCACCTGCCACAAACCCCTTCACATTGCTCGGTAATGGCAGGCTTTCCTTAAACAGTTTACTTTTTAAACAGGCATTTTTCTCCTTTCATTTTGCAAAAGCCCATTTTTACACATGTGTTGAAAACTGCTAGCATTTCTTCAAATTTGATTTTGCCATCTGACTTCCCAATATTGCCTCGCAGCCATAGTTATTTTCTTCTGGGCACTAGTTTATTTGAAGCACAGATGCATTGAAACTGACATGGCTCAGATAGCTGGAGTCTCTTTTGAACTACTGAGCTTTGATACATTTGTAAAGAAATGAATGCGTTCTCCTGTGCAAGTAAAAGTGAAGTTCCTTGTTGATTTCTCTCAGAGTTGGTTTGACAGGGCCTGTCATTCAGAAATCATGCCTAGTTTTACTGAGGAACAATGACATACTGAGCATGGCAGGGCCTTATTAAACACAGTGAGTTAAGGAAGAACAGATTTAAATAGCGTCAGCAGCATTATTTTAAAGGTGAAAAGTTTCCTTTATAATGGAGATCTTGGGCTTTCAGCAAAGCAGTGCTGCCTTTTCACTCCATTTCTTTTGTACAGGTAAGAACACACTGGCACGCTCCCTTAGTGTGTCCCCTTGTTCCATCCTGCCCCTGTGTGCTTGGCAAGAAGGTGCAGCCATCTTTTTGTTGCTGCAAAAACACAGTTTTGAGGCCATAGCGCTCACAGGAGCCAGCACAGCCATTTTGCTGTTTCTGCACACATGCAACTCGGTGATGTGGGGAAATACTGTTGAGTGGTTCAATATATCCCACAGTAGGCGTAGGTGTCATTGACCCAGAAGACTGGATACAGGTCCTAATGTACCCACGAGAGATTGTGATTGCTTCGAGGCTCCACTTGATGCTGCTTAAAATTCTTCACAGAGTCTATTACCCCAGGGTTGCACTGTATAGGTGGAAATAGGCTTCAGACCTGAATTGTCTAAGGTGCCGAGAGGAAGAAGGCACCTTCATACACATCCTGTGGGAATGTCCCTGGGTAAAAAATTTCTGGCGACAGTGCTGTGGTAAATTAGCTGCTATTCTACGGAGAACAATACCACTTGATCCTAAAATACTGTTGTTTGGCATCCCCGATGAAAACGCCACCATTAGATGGGAAAGGATGTTCTTATCTACAGCAGTAGGGCTAATAAAACACAACATAGCCCAACGATGGGGATCACCAGAATCCCTGGCCTTGGCCCAATGGGTCGTTGATGTAGACGTGGGCGCAGCAGTGGAGCACAGAATATATACGGCACGAGGTTGTCCTGTGAAAGCTGCTAAAATATGGGGGAGGAGGGAGGAGATTGAATGACTTTGGGGATGTCGAGAGATGGTTAGGTGGTAACAAATGTGATCCAATTTAAATGTTTACATGGTTGTTACACGGCTGACCACGGTTAAACATATTATTGTAAGGTTGTGAATGTATGTTTGTGTGGTTTGTGTTGAAAAACAATAAAACATATTTTATCCAAAAAAAAGAGTTGCGTGAACAGGGATCTTCAAATGGGGTTGAGGTACTCTTACCATACCTCAAGGATTTGATAGCCAAAACATGAAGCCCTGTTCGCCCTTTGCTCTGTTATGGCCTTGGACCAACGTGCCCATAACAGCATGGGTCGGATACAGCCAATACTCGCAAGGCCCCCGATCCCCCCTGCCTAGAGTCCGAGAAAGTTTGTCTGACAAGAGGATTTTGCAGGGGAATGGGGGGTACAGGTTGACAGGGGATCAATAATTCTGTTCTCTGACAATGAGATAGAGGTCTCCTGGAGGTCAGTAGATTCCGTAAACATGGCCGATGGGAAAGATGAAGACATGTTAGAGGCATTGTGGGCTAAAATCTCCATAATGGAAGGATCATCCCCTAGAATACCCAAGTGTAACACCGAAGGAAGAGAGCAGACGGTGTACACTACTGATAAGAAAATACTGCCTAGTGCCCCAAACCCCCGCCCAGCACACGGCCTAAGCCAAAGAGAACAGTGGGTAAACGTGACCTCACCACCACTAACATTGTCACAAGAGTTTTGGCTGATGGAAGCAGTCATGCTGTCACCCTGCAGGGCCCATTGGATAGGCGGACTGTTCCTAAGCAGAGATCCTTCATGCCTAAGCCTTGTGAGGTGTCAGCGCCCATTAAAGTAAAAGTAAGGGGGAACGGTGGCCTCATAGTCCAAAGGAAGGGCCAACCTCAGACTCAGCAGGAATAGGGTGAGATCCTCTTACCCCACGTCACTCTTACTGGCAAGTGCCATGTCTATTGTCGTCTGATGAAATAACCCATGGGGACATTCAGGCCATCTACCCCTCGTTGCCTAGGGCCTGTGGGCCCTTTAGTTCTGCTACAGGCAAAATGGTAATCAGCCGTAGGAAGCTGGGCTCTTCAGTCAAAATCAAGGAACGGCATACTGCGGCTCGGAACCCATTTCTAAATAGATGGACTCTCCTTCGGTTATGGGCTACGATTCCCTGACTCTCATCTATCTCCTCCGCTGACATGCTGCAACTTCAGCTACACAAATGGGGCAGTTTTACCAACTGGGTACTAATATGCTTTGCCCCTCCAGTCATTGTATCACTTATGTGTGCTAGTGTCGATGTTCTCTACACTTTAGGCCTTAAGTTAACTATCTGTCGTGAACTGCAGGACAGTCATATGGCTCACGCTGATACAACTCTGAGACATTCACCACGACGGCAGAGCAATCTCTTGCTGATAGGCCCAAGGGCAGTGCTAGGCTGCCCAGGCTAACTCAACCTATCATGGCCCAAACAGTATACTGGGCACTCCCAAACCAAGATCCTGGGTCCCCGAGTGACTGGTCCAGTGGGAATTGACCCTTGATTGTAAGTTGGAACACCAGCGGTCATGGCCACCTACTGTCTGATGATGTGGGATCAATGAGTACCATGGCAAAATACAATGTTTTTCTACTCCAGGAAACATGGCTCGACTGTGCCTTATATGCAGAGGGTTCCATCTATAACAAACCTTGGTGGATAAAGGCCCCTTGGGTAGACCCTAAAGGGAGTCTCATTATTGGATTAAGACAAGATATTAATTCAAGTCAAGTCTTGCTGCCGTTTGTGGGGGGAAATGTCCAGGCGGTTGAATTAAGATCTAAATCTGGGATCGACGGTTGGAAGATGTTGGTCATGAATGTATGTATCCCCCATATGAAATGTATGGAGGAAGTCCAATCCCTCCTGGAAGAACCCTTGGGTGCTGGTGAGGGGACACACAGGTAGCACATTACCCTGTTGGGAGGAGACTTCAATGTTAAGTGCCTGGACGACAGTCAGGGTGCTGAGTACGGCAATGTGTTTAACAAGTGTGTGAGGCGGCAGGGTTAAAGTAATAGCAAGGGAAAACAACGTGGCTCCTATCTAAGAAACTGGGACTTGTTCATGTTGAAGGGTAGAACAAAAGGGGATATCTCTGGCCAATTCACATGGACTAGGAACAAAAGCCAGGCCACCGTTGACTATTTTTTCAGAAACAATGCCTGTCTCACTGTGACGTCAGACCTTACGGTTATACCCAATGACCAGAGTGATCATGATATTTTGGCTGTTACTATTGATTTGCAACCCTTGGTGTCAAACCCTCGTGGATGTGCTGGTATACAGCCTAACCATGGGGGTAATTGTATCCTCTGGTCGCCCAGGCACTTCCAAAAACATGAAAGGAGTGGTGGCTGAGCTGACAAGGGATGACTTTAAGGTCCTGGGTACCGTTAGTAGAAACCAGGTTGAATCATGATTTAAACACCTAGCTACTAAATTATGCTCCTGCCCTACTAGTTACCTGCTATTCTGTAATAAAACTGGCTTTCATTTTGACAAATCTATCCGTGACGCTAAAAGAGCCATATGCAGGATTATGAGAACAGTTCGAGGTATCAAGGGGATGGTGTGCGATATGATCCGGCATGTGAAAAGTATTAAGAATAACTAAACGCTCTGGCCTAAGCAAAGGAAAATCCCTATCCTAAACACACAGTGGCAAAATATGATTATGGTCCTTAGAAGTGGCAACACAAGGAACATTTGGGCTATGTTAACTAGGGCCAAAGGGGACAGGAGGAAAAATATCTTCAATCCTATTCAGGAATCCAAATGGTTTGCCTTTATAGGTTGGAAGGGAACCCCTGACTGGTGGTTTTCCCTCACCATTTCCTGATTGGTGGTTGGTGGCTGAAATTCTGTGAAGGCAAGATTGGGGGTATAATAATGAACCTCAAAACCTCTCGGGACTCTGGTCCGAATGGCCTTGCAAATATAGTCTTGAAGCGTAATACCAAAAAGCAGGCCAAAAGGCTTAAAATCTTGTTCGACATGGTTTGCACTTCCCAAAAAATCCCTATTTCATGCCAGCAGTCAGTGCTCATTCTGGTCTTTAAGAAAGGCGACCGGACCTTACCAGAGAATTACAGACTGCTGTCATTCTTGGGTGTCACGGTTAAAATCTTTTCCACCCTTATCCTAGTGGCACTGCAGAACTAGGTGGAGTGGGCCGACTTGTTACAGTTTACACAGATGTGGTTTCGTCCAGGGTGGTGTAATTCACATAACTTACGGGTTATGGATTAGTTGTTTAGAGGAGCCACTGCTCCTGGCGGGACCACGCTATATACTATTTTTGTGGACTTCCGGGAAGCCTTTGACAGGGTTAATCGAGACAAATTATGGTTAAAAATGGAAAATTGGGGCTGCCCCAAATGGCTTCTTAATGTCCTTAAGTGGTTACATAACAATACACAGGCATAAGTGCGACTGGACGACCAGGGAGGCATGACGGCTCTGGTTGACATCATAGCGGGGTAAAGCAAGGTTGTAATCTGGCACCCCCATTTTATAACATTTATATGTCTGACCACCCCCTTCATTTTCTACAGGGAGTCGGATGTAGCCCTCGAATTGGGGCTCATCAAATTCCTCGTATGTCATGCACTAACGATTTGGTCATGTTCAACCACACTTACAGTGGTGCAAGGGCAATGTTTGATATCCAACAACGTTTGCTCTGGACAACGATTTACATATCAATATGGACAAAACCAAGGTAATGGTAGTTGGGCCCAAGAAGGTTAAGTACCTGGATTTCATTACTAGTTTGGGGGGGGGGGTACAGTTGGTGACTACATATCCCTATCTGGGGATAGAGATGAGTGCTAATAGATCTTATACCAAAATTAAGGAGGTTAAGACTACTAAAGCACAACACATGACTCACATGATTGAAAAGTTTGCTAACAAATGGCTGGTACTCTCTGGAAGGAATAATTACCCTCTACAGCCAGTGTCGCTTGATAATATATGGTCTAGAGGACTAGAGGTCTAGAGGCCCTAGCATGCATGCCAACATTCCAAAGTGGCTTAGAGGGAGATTTCTACAGCGAAATCGAGAGACAACAATTTCGCCATAGGAATGCGTAGGGGTCATAATTATTTTAGGTGGGAGAACGTGAAAAAAAGCAGTATTTTTCACTAGAAAATCAGGAGTCTCCTGCCTAAATCGGGAAGGTTGGCATGTATGCCCTAGCCATGGGGGATGTGAACTGGCTGGATAAAATTGAGGGTTATTTCTGGAAGCGGATCCTAAAGCTGCAACCCTCTACATCGGTTCATTATCTCAGATTTGAATTGGGGCTGGTTTTGATAAAGGGTCAAATGATGATCCGGCAGTGGTTGCTGCACCTTAAAAGCAATTCCAGCCCTAAATGCAAATTGCTCCCACTGCTGGGGTCTAATAAAGATGGAGGTGAGGATTTTAATAGACTATCCTTTAGACTGTACGAGAACATTGGATGGTCTCCTGACTTCGACCGAGGTACCAGTTATGCAACCCTGAAATCATTATTTAAGAGGAAATAGAAGTCCTGGGACTGGACAAATAACTATGCTTTTCTCTCTACATTGTGTACTTACACTTATGTATCAAGTGTTACCCTCCGATACCTCCAGCCGCAACGATACTTAAGACAGTGTCCCAGTCCTGCTGTTCAGGACCTAATGCTGAGACTTAATTCTAATCAATTACCGCTACTAAATTTTCAGGGGCGCAACTTAAGATACCGATCAAAAATAGTACCTGTTGCATATATAAATCACCTGATGAGCTCGAAACTGCCAAACAACTATTTGCTGTATGTAATTCTTTGGGCTCGTCCTGCATGACAATAATGGGTAGTTTTGTCCATAATTACGATTATATAAAAGATGAGGCCTTCTGGAACTTCTGTCTAAACTTGGAGTCAGTACGAGTAAATATAGCCTTATTTCGGCTATGGTGTACAATAGTCAAAGCTTCTGCAAAGTAGCCAACCCCCGGCCATGACGGATGTTTTGAAAAATATATAGTAGTTGGGGATCACTACCATCTTGTCTACCGCTATCCTGCTCAGCAGCAAAAGGGGGAGCCTACACCATCTCTCCACCCTCGCCTTGAAGATGAGCAAGTAGTTTACATGGTTGTCCGCTAAGAGCTTTTGGGCATCCCTACTAATCCGCACCCCCAGGTATGTAACAGCCGTTTGCTCCCATCTGTATCCTTCCGTGTTTGGAGGCTTAACCGTAGCCTCATTCAGTGGAAATAAAATGGATTTAGCCCTGTTTATCCTAAGACCTGAGGCCACTGCAAACAGTGCAACCTCCTGCAACAGCGGTCCCACAATTGGTCACAGGGTCTGCCCTTCCAAATGGTAAGTGAAATTGTGGATGAGTACAGCACCTATATGGAATCGCTAAATATTTTATCTTTTAACATGGACCTTAGCATTCATAGACAACAGTTACATGGTTTTATAATTGTAAAGTGACCTTGGGTTTTAATACTGTTTGAATCTTTTTTTATTTTTTTATTTTTTTATTTCAAAATACATATCGCCAAAAGTTTAACAGAGTATAGAACACAACACTCATTATTAAATAGGCAAGGAAATAAAAGCAATCCGAAGTATGCATACATATTGAAACATCTCAGACAATGTAAATCTAATTTGAAACCATAACCAAAACAAAACACCTAATCACAATCTTACATATTGAAAGTTATAACACAGAACAATACAAAAACAAAGAGACATCTCACAGACTACAGAAAGCAGAACAAAAACAAGACTGTGGGAATCCTCAATTAATGCACACATATAGTATCAGGTAGTCCGATCCAATAGGAGCTACTAATCCTCAGATACACAGTCACCATACGATCTGTGAACGGCTTCCGAAGTGCTTGATACTTATCCCCCTTTCCTTGTCTCGCAAACATCAGCCGCTCAAAGTTCGATAATACTAACAAATCATTAATCCAATTCTCTACCCTAGGTTTCTTCCACGTCTTCCACACCATCAGTACTTGTTTCACTGCAACCACAAGCGCTTTATCAACTCACCTTCCATATCAACGAGCAATCGCACAACGCCCTTTACCTGATAAAAGCAACACCTGCATAGACATCCTAGGAAAACGTATAGACAAGATCGCCTCCAGTCTATCTAACATACCCACCCAAAATTCTAACACCCGAGAACAATACCATCACATATGATATGAATCATCGTTCCCTTCTCCTTCCCACACCCCCAACATAAGTCATCACCATCCAGTCCTAATTTATACATACGCAATGGAGTCCAGTACAGAGGCCCTAACACTTTCAAATGAATCAATCTCAACCTGAGATCCAACCTACTTCTTTATCCTTCACCCCACATAGATTCCCACTCCTTTTCTGTAATATCACGACCCAACTCCTGCTTCTACTTCTCCAAAGCTTTCCTCCCAGCATCAACATCCTTAGAACATACTAACATCAAACTAGTATAAGTGCAAACCATCCGTGGTGATGACATAAGGATCTGATTACCCGCTGAAATAATTTCCAATGGTCCTGCCAACATAACCAAACTTTCACTCAATAGCCCTTTCAACTTCATAAACCTATTCAGCTACCTCCCTGTCAAATGAGACGCCCTCTGCAACTCCTCGAATGACAAAATACAACCATCACGCACCACATCGCTGATATATAAAATCCCTTTCAAGACCCACTTCTCCAACATAAGGGTTTATTGGCTCATTGCAAGCTCGGATTCAGCCAAATAGAGGCTCCATAGTGTAAGTACAAGTTCCCCTGAAAAAGATTCAACCACCACACTGTCATGATTCCTGCCCCTCATGTCCCCAACCCTCCAAGATGTCAGGCTTGAGCCAGGTTACGATCACCTACATGGGCCTCTCCATCCCTCCAAAGACCCACTTGGAGTCAGACTAGGCACTTGTGGCACCAGACTCACTCCCTCCCATAGGATAACATTGGGGATTGGACTTGTAGTGCATTGATGGGGACAAGATGGATGCCCCCACATATTTCGGTTCCCAGAACTGCATGTGCGTTCTAGTCTTTTGGGTGTGGTTCAGCCCAGAGGCACCTGGGATAAACAGAGACTATTTAAGCCACACCCGGGCTGAGAAACATGCTTTGCGTTTTCTGCACCTGCAGCGTGTCCCTCGCCGTGTTCGGATCGGTCCCCAATAGGCCTGCATCTTTCTTCTGCGCTCAGCTCCTGCAAGAACAAGAACACCGTTAGGAACAGCCTTACCTTGCGGCACTTCTGCCCATAAGTCATTGCTCCTTCTGTTCTGCGGGCATCTTCGGCGGTGTCATTCCCATCCCAGCACGCCGCTTCCTAAGGGAAAGGAACAGAAAAAAGGCATTAGTAAGCATTCTGCAAATCTTCGCTTATTTTTAAATACTGTACGAGCTTCAAACGCTTACCCGAATCCCAGCCGCTCTGCAGGAACTCTGTCTCCGGAACTTCTCATCCATCTGCAAGAGGGAAAAGACACTCCAGGTTAGCGTGGAAACATCTAGAGGCGCAGCATACCGCGCTTACCCACCGCATTTGTTCTTCATAACCGGCATCCACCCTGAAAACGTTGCGGCACATAAAAGACACAGAAAAAGAACTCAGTTCAATGCAAATACAAAAGGGGTGCATAGCGCATCGCACTCTCACTCACCATCAGCGCTACTCATATCAGCAGCACGCCGCCATCCCCGGACGCCGGCCATCATCTAAGGAAGGAAAGGAATGGAGTTAGAGAACTGTTCAAAAGACTCATTATACTTACCTGTCGGACTCTTGCTAGTGAAGTAACTAGGCAGCAACGAGCCCGCATCAATCAACTCGCCCCTGCGCTGAAGGCAGGACGGAGAGCACACTATCCAAGAAAACAAGGGAGCTGTGGATCAAAGGGAAGGGTTGGACCCCGGGGAAGAAGGGGTTCAAGCACACAGACAATAGGGAGTTAAACTCTACCAATCCTGTATTTCAGACCCAGTCTCCAGTCGAATAGCCTCCAGGGAAGGGTTTGAGGTCGTAAGAGGTCAGAACAGGCTGAGTGACGTTCCCGTGGATACTAGGTGAGCGTTACACACACCAAAATGTCTTTAGACACAGTAATAGTCGGTAATCTACTATCCCTCCCAGGAAGACGACCCATTGAGGTTGAGGTAATAGCATGTAAGGGAAAACCATTCAATTTACATCTTTCAATTAGCACCCAAAAGGGCTCTGGCCCACTTCCCACTGAAAAATAGTATGCGCCTTTTTCAAAATAAACCCTTTATAGTAACGTTCCAAATCTGGGTATCCAAAACCTCTGCATTTAGTACTACGCATCAAAATAAACTTCGGAATCTTAGGTCTCTTCTTGTCCCCCCACAGAAAGTTCTGAAAAACTCAATCAATTCTAGTCAGCATCTTTTTTGAAAATCTCAAAGGCAAAGATTGCACAACATAAAGTACCTTTGGTAAAAGAGTCATTTTAATAGCGTTGACCTTAGCCCAAATTCCCATTGGTAATCGCTCCCATCTTCTAATATCCGCACTCAAGGCAGTCACCAAATAAACACCTAAATACCTCACATGAGATGTAGTCCATTTACAACGCCAATCCAGAAAACAATCACGCACACAAGTTCTAGTAATTGGAAACACTTCTGTTTTGTCCCAATTAATTTTATGTCCAGACAATTTACCCACCCTATCAAAAATACTTTTCAGCACTACACTACCACGCTCAGGATCCGCAAAAACCACCACCATGTCATCTGCATACAAAAGGTCTTTAACTTCCATATGACCAAATTTTAGGCCCCGAATACCTCGTTCCCCACGTATATACGCCAACAATGGCTCCTAAGCAAGATTGAACAAGTAGGGTGACAACAGACATCCCTGCCTTTCCCCCCAGTCAATCTAAAAGCCTCAGACAAAACACTGTTTACCCAGATCCTTGCCTTGGCACCACTCTGAAGACAATTTATTATCCCCAGAAATCCACTCCCAAATCCCATCCGCCTCATCGTAAACTGCAAAAATCTCCAACTCACTCTATCAAACGCTTTCTCCGCATCCATAAAAATCAATGCTCTGTCTGACAAATCCTCCTGTTTTAAACTCATTATATCAATCAAAGTTCTAATATTATCATATCCAAATCTGTTCCGCAAATACCCCACCTGAGATGTATGAATCAATTTCCCCTATACATTTTTCCAACCTATTAGCCATAACCTTAGCAAAAACCTTCACATCCACATTCAGCAATCGATCATTGCCACCATTTTTCCGATCCTTCCCCTCTTTCGGGAAGCAAGGTAATCATTGCCTCACACATCGATTCACATAAATCTCCTTCATGTATAAACATATTAAACAACCTACATAAAGTAGGAGCCAAATAAGATCCAAATTTCCTGTAGAACTCCACCGGAATACCATCCATTCCCGGAGATGTACCTACTCCTAACTGTCCAATAGCCAGCAAAACCTCATCAACCTCAACATCCATTTCTAATTCTCTGCTTTCCTCCAATGTTAACTTAGGAAGGTCCAAATTCGCAAAGAAATCCTCCAATTCCACCTGGACGGGAAAACATCCTCTGAGTACAATTTCTCATAACATCCCTTAAAAGACTTACAAATATCGACATTCTTCACCATCACATCTCCATGTTCATTAACAAGACTCTGATCAAATGGTTTCTCCGATATACCCTTTAATCTACTAGCAAGTAGTCTCCCACTCTTATCCCCACATTCCCAACATTTCTGCTTCGCATAAAAATAAATAACCATCTCAGTCAATAGGTTAGTCTTACTGGCCAATAACTTCTGAGTCTGTAACATCTCCATTTTATCCTCAACCTTACCTGACTGCGCATATATTCGTTGCAAATCTGACAGTCTACTTTCCATTCATTTCAATCCACTCAAATGTTTATTTTTCAAGTGTGCAGGTCTACTTATAAATTCCCCTCTCAATACAGCCTTAAAACCATCCCACACCACCCGGAAGTCTGTTGACCCTTTATTCTCTTCAAAATACCTCTCTATTAATGTCTGGATGTTTTCACAAACCTCCTCATCATCCAAAACCCCTACTTTAAGACGCCACCTAAAACATGTTGGAATCTCTCGATCCATAATCATTTGTAAGTCTATAAGAGCGTGATCCAAGATCTCCCTTTCCCTAATATTTACACCAATTGTTATATCCAACAATATATCAGACACCAAAATATAATCTATCCTAGAAAATGTATTGTGTACTGGAGAATAAAATGTATATTCCCTTGAAGAAGGATGAACTTCCCTCCAGACATCCACTAGACCGAACTTCTGCAAGAAGAAATCAAACTCCTTACAAATACCAAAATTAGTGTACCTACACTGACTAGTCCGGTCAATTTTATAATCTCTAACACGGTTAAAGTCTCCCCCTAAAATAATCATCTCTCCATGCATTTCACTGAGTAAACGTGAAATGTCCTCAAAGAAGCACTTGCTCGGCGAACATGGTCCATATATACACCCCAACGTGATTTCTTACCACAACACTGGATATCAACAAAAATCATCCGACCCTCTCCATCCATCACCACTTTATCAACATTGAATCTCGAATTAAGTAAAAGGTGATTATCCTCATTCACCAGATGAGTCTCCTTCAAGAACACAACATCCGCTCTTGCTCTCCCTCTCGACACTCTTGCCATAACTTTCTTATGCTTAAGTGGGCAATTCAAACCCTTAACATTCCAAGTCAACGCCGATAGTGTACCCATCCTCCTATAGTGAACTATTCAAAAGAACAAGCAATCCGAAACAGTATTGCATAGTGCTCCGCCATAGATTGAACAAGACAGTACTGAACCTAGCAATGATATATATATATATTTCTGAGGCTTGTGGAATCTGCTTAGATCACATGCTGTGCATAGGCCGACATCTAGTGGAAGCTGCGGAGTATTACAGTTTGTTTTTCGAAAGTCGAAAAAGGGCGTCGACACAGGGCGTGCCAGTAATACGATCCCTAGTGTGACGTCCACTGTACCCATGATCCCTCACGCGTCTAGGATCCCCAGATTGTTTTTTTCCGCCATTCTGGTCGGAAGCACTTCATCGGAGTTCCCTGGCTTTGCCATATTTACACTTAAAACTAATTCTAATTTGCCCCATTTTCTCACCCCTACGTCGACCAGCATCTCGATGCCGAACCGGGGAGGAGATCAACGTCGAAACCCGACGGATTGGGCCTTGAGGCTCCGCCTCGGCTCGGGCCTGGGCCGCTGGCCTCGGCCCTACAGTAGGGAGAGTGGGGGGTGGTACACTCCCACACTCGGTTAGAAACACCTTCTTACCTACACACACTTGCCCGCTGCCCACAGGCGCGTATGGAGGGTACGCCCTTTCAGTTTTGCCCCAAGTGTAATAAAAAATACCCTTGGGTAGTTAAGCACGCTACGTGCAACCTTTGCCTGCCCAGAGACCACCCCGAGGCGGGTTGCAGGGCCTGTAGCAGGTTTAAGACAAAGACTCTTAAGGACCGCTCCACCAAGCGTTGGGCCCACCACGCCAAGCTAGCAGCTATGGAGGCGGAGGGTACCTTCAGCGACGGCAGCGACGCCGGACTTTCGGACGGCGAGGGCACCAAGGCGTCGAAAGACAGCCTAACGCACGTCCCCGGCCTCGGAAGGTCGTCCGTCCCGGCGACTATGGGGAAGTCCCCCGGCGACAAGAGCGTTACACATACACACACTAAACACAAAAAACCCACCCGAGATTCGACGTCGTCGAAACCTCGGAAAGAGGCACAAAAGGAGCGGTCCGAAAGGACGTCCTCTGGGCGGTCCCGGTCGAGGTCGCCGCACGACGTCAGGCAAGCCTCCACACTTGCACAGAGTGCCTCGCCCATTAACATCACGGAAGATCACTCGTCCGGAGACGAACACGGCTTCCATCCCCAGCCTACACCCCAGGGAAAGGGTACATCTCTTGGGAGTGAGGAGGGCCCAGTTTCGAAGCCTAGTTCGAAACACAGGGATTCCACATCCGATCCTCGACGCCAGGCGTCGAAAGATAGGGGAAAGGGTAAACACACTTCCACCCACGGGGAAGGGGGTAAGCAACAAAGGAAACAACCCTTGCAATCCCCCACAACAATAGAACTGACTTCCCCGTCCAAGTCTTCTCAGGGACAGTCCTTAGAGAGTTCCAGCAGGGTCACCCCAAGCTCTAAACTCTGGTCATGCGAGGACATTGACAGAGTAATGTCAAGGATGTCCTCCTTAGCAAATTTCTTCGAAAGACACCCTGACCAACTACTAGCTTTAAACCCTCAGGAATCTTCTCCCTCAGGTTCAAGGGACCCTATCCCTTCAAATAAAAGGCCCCGGGTCGAGACACCAGTAAAGGCTTCAGAACCCTTCGAGGTCCAACCCTATTCTTGCCTTTTCCTTACAGGCCAAGGAGACTCTTCCCTTATAGAGGGCCAGGATTTTGAGACACCAGAAGATCTCGCAGTGTCAGACTATTACGGGGAGGACGAAGATGAGGATGAGCCAGAAAATAGCCCAGATATTTTCAGAATGGACTCACCAGTCGAAAGGGAAGCCCCGGTGTCTGATTCCCCAATAGATAATCAGCCCCTCCTAAATGAACTGCTCTCTCGGGCAGCTAACCACTTCCACATAGACACACAAGGTGTCCAAGAAGAGAGGGACTTCGCGGAGGAACTAATAGGGGAAAGGAAGACAGTAGCCCAGACCATTCCCATCCTGAAATCTATTCAACGCAGAATAGCACCATCCCTTGTCAACCCAAACTTGACAAGACCTGTAAACCCGAGAGTAGAGAAGCTGTTTAAAGCAGCCCAGTCGGACCCTCTATATATTAGAGGCCAACTTAAGCCAGACTCTCTAGTCGTAACTAACACCCGCAAGAGAGCTGGAACCCCATTATCTTCCTCGGAGGCTCCCCCCGACAAGGAAAGTAAGAAACTCTATGGTTTTGGTAGAAAAGTAGCTTCCACGGCAGCCTACCAAACCAGAATCGCGAATTCCACCACACTGTTGGCCAGCTACAACTGCGATCAGTGGGAAGAAGTGGCAGCACTAATAGATTCCGCTCCCGAACCCCTTAAAGGCCAGCTAGCTCGCATTTGTGCAGAGGGAAGAAACGTCTCAGGCTGCATTTTAAAAGCAACTTTAGACGCCGCAGACAATGCGGGTAGAATTATAGCAGAGGGGACTGTCATCAAAAGACATGCTTGGTTGAGGCAGTCGGGATTCAGAGCAGAAACACAAGCTGCACTCTTAGACAAACCAGTGGAAAGTGATCTCCTGTTTGGAAAGGCAGTCGAGGACGCACTAAAAAACGCTAAGGAGGAATTCGACACCCTCAAATCCCTTGGCCAGTTAACTACAAAACCACCTAACCAAAGAGGGAACGGCAATTTTCGTCGCCCCCGCGGCCAAAATTCCAATAGAGGTAATAGCTATTCCCACACCCAGGGTACACAGTGGAACACCAACTCACAACAGTCTACCCAGGGGTATGGTAGGGCTAGTAGAAGAGGACGTGGTAGAGGCAGAGGCAGCCCCAGTAAAGGAGGCGGCACGCCTCCACCGAAGCAGTGACGCTCATTTCAGGGTCCCTTCCCATGCAACCCCAGTAGGGGGACGAATATCCAGCTTCACCCAGGCATGGGAAGGGATAACATCCGACAGATGGGTGCTGTCGACAGTATCCAAGGGGTACTGTATAGAATTACTGCAACGTCCCCGAAACCACCCTCCAAGACAAAAAGTCCACTCTTTGGAACATCAAAAGATCCTCCTCGAGGAAGTCTACAATCTGCTCCTAAAGGACGCGATAGAACTCGTCCCAGGACACCAGGTAAACAAGGGTATCTATTCAACTTACTTCCTTGTGCCAAAGAAAGATTTAACAATGCGCCCAGTATTGGACTTACGGCCTGCCAACAAGTATGTCAAGCCCCAAAAATTCCGTATGACCACGCTACAAGAGGTAATCCCACTCCTAAAAAAGGGGGATTACATGGCAACCTTGGATATGAAAGATGCCTATTTTCATATTTCCATGCTCCCGGCGCACAGAAAATACTTGCGCTTCAAGGTGGACAGTCGCCACTACCAATTCAAGGTACTGCCCTTCGGGATAGCTTCAGCACCAAGGGTATTCACCAAGGTACTGGCGGTGGCAGCTGCACACCTACGCAGGGAGGCAATCCCAGTGTACCCTTATCTAGACGACTGGCTCATAACGGGGGAAACCCCAGGAATCTGCAGATCAAACATTCAGAGGACTATCGACCTCCTCCACGAATTAGGCTTCTCTATCAACGAGAAGAAGTCAAGTCTGGTGCCAAGCACCTCAAAACAGTTTCTAGGAGCGATCCTAGATACTCAGAGAGAATTGACCTTCCCTTCGGAAGAAAGAATTCGGAATATACTTCTGCAAATTCCGCATTATCAGTCAGGTCAACAGATAACAGTACGCAAAGCTATGCGGTTACTGGGCATGATGGCGTCATGCATTTACCTGGTCCCCCACGCGCGTCTGCGCATGCGTCCCATGCAGGAATGGTTGGCGAACAATGGTCTCAGGCAAGTGGTCAGTGGGACGATCTAGTGGTCGTTTCGCCAACACTCGTACAAAGCCTACACTGGTGGACAAGAGAGAATATCGCAAAGGGGAAACCCTTTTACGATCCCGAAGTACAGGCAGTGGTTACTACAGACGCATGCCTGACTGGTTGGGGAGCTCACCATCTCCACCACACAGCGCAGGGTCTCTGGTCTCACTCAGTAGCCAAGAACCACATCAATCTGCTAGAGCTTCTGGCAGTATTCCGAGCGCTGCAGGCGTTCGAGCCCCATCTACTGAACTTGTCGGTGCAAATCAGGACGGACAGCACGACAGCCATGTTCTATCTGAACAAGCAAGGAGGGACTCGTTCGCCAAATCTGTCCAAGCTTGCCCAGAAAATATGGATATGGGCACTCAGACGGAACATCTTCCTGTCATCGCAACATGTTCCAGGGGAGCTCAATTCCCTAGCGGATGCTCTAAGCAGAGACCCCCTCCCAGAAGAACACGAATGGGTCCTTCACAGAGACGTAGTAGAAGATCTCTTCTCTCAGTGGGGCTTCCCCACTATAGACCTATTCGCCACAAGCGAAAACAAACAATGCCCAGGATTTGCATCCAGGTTCCCCCAAACGGACTCCCAGGGGAATGCCCTGTGGATGAACTGGTCAGGGAGGTTTGCGTACGCTTTTCCACCAACTCCTCTCATCAGGAAGGTGGTGTGCAAGATGAACAAGGAATCAATGACGCTCATCCTAGTTGCTCCCATGTGGGCGAGACAACCATGGTTTCCACACCTACGCAGGATGGCGGTGTGCGACCCCATCAGACTCCCAGCCTGGTACAACCTTCTGTCCCAGCAACAAGGTCAAACACTGCATCAGGAACCCAACTCTATGAACCTAGCAGCATGGCTCCTGAAGTCATAGAGTTTGGACATCTCAAATTACCACAGAGGTGTATGGACATTCTAAAAGAGTCCAGGAAACCAAATACAAGACACTGTTACTTTGACAAGTGGAAAAGATTCGTTATCTGGTGCCAGAATAAACAAATCAACCCGGTTGATTGCACTCCTTCCAACGTTTTAACATACATGCTCCACCTGCTGGATGCAGGGTTGGTCTTTAACTCTCTGAAAGTACACCTGGCAGCCCTCTCGGCTTACACCACATCCCATAACAGGGTCTCGTGGTGGAAAGTACCAGTGGTTAAAGCCTTCATGGAAGGAGTAAAGAGACTTCACCCTCCTATTTCGAACCCACCGCCAGGATGGGACCTCAACGTGGTGCTAGCTAAGCTCATGGGGCCCCCCTTCGAACCCATGCATAAAAGTAGTCTCAAACACCTGACTTATAGGGTCAGTGAAATTCAGGCTCTGTCAGTGCAAGATCCTTTCTTTACTATCCACAAGGACAAACTGGTTTTACGCACACACCCTAGGTTCTCACCTAAATTCATATCCAAGTTCCATGTAAACCAGTCCATCAAGCTTCCGGCTTTCTTCCAAAACCCACAAAGCTCGGCTGAGGTGAAACTACACACCCTAGATGTGCGTAGGGCGGTCTTATACTATGTAAATAAAACCAGACCGCTAAGGAAAACAGATCAACTGTTTGTCTCCGTAGCTACAGGCAGAGAGGGGGATCGCGTCTCTAAGGGCGCTATCTCTAAGTGGATTATCAACTGTATACAGCTGTGTTACTCTCTTTCTGAAAAGACTCTGCCGTTTACACCAAGGGCCCACTCTACTAGAGGCATTGGGGCCACTCTGGCTTTCATTGCAAATGTTCCCCTCGACACCATTTGCAAAGCAGCTACTTGGAGCTCTATTCACACTTTTACTCAGCATTACTGCATTGACACTCATTCCAAGACAGATACACAAGTGGGACAAGCGGTTCTAAGACACCTGTTTGCTCATGACCCTTCTCACATCCCACCTCCTTCTTCTGGTACTGCTCGCTAATCTATGCACAGCATGTGATCTAAGCAGATTCCACAAGCCTCAGAAGGGATACATTACTCACCGTAATCGTATTTCTGATGCTTGTATCTGCTTAGATTCACATGCGACCCACCCTTCCTCCCCTCCGAGAGAAGGCGCATGGTTGCTTGTAGTCTTACCTTTCTGTCTATCTGCTTGGACTATCTGTACTCACGCTACTCCTCATGCTACCTCATGTCAGGAAAAACACAATCTGGGGATCCTAGACGCGTGAGGGATCATGGGTACAGTGGACGTCACACTAGGGATAGTATTACTGGCACGCCCTGTGTCGACGCCCTTTTTCGACTTTCGAAAAACAAACTGTAATACTCCGCAGCTTCCACTAGATGTCGGCCTATGCACAGCATGTGAATCTAAGCAGATACAAGCATCAGAAATACGATTACGGTGAGTAATGTATCCCATATCTAAGAATCCAAGAACCCAATCCACCATGACATCCAATTGAGGATCCCCAGCAACAAACAACCCACAAAGACAAAACAAACACATAAACACAAATCATCAAAGAACAAAACCACTTTAGTATCTGGATGTAACGTCCAGATTCCACATGAGTGCACATCCCACCCACATATAGCGCATTCCAACCCATCTCCTCCAGGTTCCTAGCCCATAAAATCAGCATCAATACTAAATTCCTTCTCTCCAAATAAACCCTTTAACCCAGTTAACATATAAAACCCTCCAAACAATCCCTCAACACCCATCCAACATAGTGCATCTACAGAGAGGCCGAAGTACTTCATGTAAAATGCAGCATCAAAAAGGACAAAATAATTGTAGTATTCTATACTAGAGCAAATAAAGTTCCCCACCACATCAAGTTAGATAATAACTAAGTCAACAACATAACAAATGTAAATTTTGAAGTATATGCCAAAACAATTCCTTCCAAATCCAAAACAAGCAAACATCTCTCACACCCATCTCAATCGCTAAAGCCCATATCCAGACAACTACACGAAATAACAGACTGCGTCCACGCAACAACCAAACAGCAAGCATCTAAACACATCAAGTACGTGCACACAGAACCACCCGACATACATCTAGAGCCCATAGCCCAAAATCGCATCAATGAATCTACACCACCCTCTTCCACCTTTGTTTCAGGTCACCGCATTAAAATACCAACCTCTCACTCAAATCTACACCCTCATTCATATAGTACCTGCCAGTCAGACAGTTCACTGCACATAAATATATTGTACCATTGGCTTCGTCATCTTCAGATCTAGCGGTTAGTACCATAAAAAGAAGCCACCAACAATATGACTGTATCTGTTGAAAGCCACTAAGAAGTAACACAACCACTGCCCCCCCCGTAACATGTTGGTGCATAACATCCAGTATCATAGACCATCTCAGTAGACCATCTCAGTTTCAAAGTTTCAACCATCCAATTGCATATACAGTTGGGGGATAAATATTTGAAAGTCAATCTGGAGCACAAGTGTAAAAAAAAAAAACACTGCAATATGCAGACACTAGAGTCCAATAATTGCAGAGCCCGTAGGTGTATCAATAAGTCAGGTTATGTGGCATGGAGGCAAGCAGGTAGGATACACCCCTAAGTAACCGTAATGCACTAGATATTATGTCTGGGGTTATGGTTTACATCAATCCACCCAACACTGCCATTTCCCCAAAGAATTAGTGTCAGTGCCCCAAGTTGCAATTACAGACCAAATAAGGGCCAATTCACGGTATTAACAAAAAGCAAATGAAAGCATGAAGATGAATGAGCATATGAAATAACATAGGCGAAACGAAGAAGCAACCAAACAGGGACTGGCTGCACGTAACCAGTAGAGATAGTGTAACAATCCTGAAGTAATAGTTGCTTTTTGTTCTCCCTACAAAGATAATGAAAGGGTGGAGCCACCAGCAGCCGTCAAAGTATGGTCATGTTTCACTGCCATATCGGCTCACTCCGAGCGCTCCTTAGTGCAGGTTAGACTCTTTAAGCAACTTCCTCTGCATGATGTCTTATCACCTAAGGAGAGGGACACTACACGGAAGATGGTGACTCATGCAAGTTCATGCATGCAAGAGCTTTCCAAGCGCATGTTGCCATAATGTATAGTTCCTCAAAGGCAGAAAAATCCCTCTCCCCAAGTCACGTGCATCAGAGCCCACTCCCTATGGCGCTGTCTCTGTCGACTCTGTTTCAACCCATCCCAAAGTACAGTAGTTGACTCGGGACACATGTAAATTCAGCTCGCACGTAATGGCTTATGACCATAGGAAGGTAGAAAAGGGCATGCAATTTGATCAACGTAGTTACAGGGACCCCAGCTCCAAATCCACTCCTCACCCCATTGGCACCATAATCAGAGGAAGACGCATCCAGCCACTTCAAGCGAGCACGACCATGTGCTTTGATTCTTGCCTTGGTTCCGGTGCGGTGTTCATTCTAGGCGGTAAAAAGAATCCGCCCAGCCTATTCCGACAGTCAGTGGGGAATGAGCAAGCGTTCGGTGCACTCCAGTTAAGGATATCATCCAGTTGCTGCACCATGCCGTAAAAGCACATCCCAGTTGCTTCGCCCCCTGCCTGCCAAAGTCACGGAGCGTACGATGAATACTACGCTCTGATCCCGGTGAGACTTCCTCGTCATACACGTCACGTCACGTACATCACGCTGAGTAGGTCCTTTTCTTTCACATTTTCAATTGAGAAGTCCCGTGCATCGAGCCACGGATTCAAACAAATACAAGTCCCAACGGCATTTGCATTTAGCTAAGTTATAATGTAAACAAATGAAAACAGCTAAGAAATAAAGTAAATAAATAAAACAACCATAACACCAACAGTAGCAATCACACTCCAAAGGCCTCATCTTTTCTTTTTTCCATGTAATCCATTTGTTTGTGTGCTTGAATCTTCCATAGGTTCAACTTTCGGTGCTGGACTGCCCCTTGGCAGGACAAAGATTGATATGCGGGGACATTTCTTCTCTGCGAACAGAACAGTGAGCTAAAGTCTTGGTTGAGACTCTCCCAGGGGCCATCCACCCAAGAACAAGCCAATGGGTTGTGTTCGTGCTGATAGAGAGTTTCCCAGGCCCCCCGCTGTTCTATTTTTTTTTATATTCGCCTGTTCAAATTGCTATTCAAATTGCTATCCATTTGCTCACTGTTGTTTATTATATGATATAGGTTACTGTGATGTTTTTACTGGTTTTATTGGTTTGATTTGTAAAAGTTTTTTGAACTTAAAACAAATAAATTAATTAATAAATAAATATAAATAATAAAAGTACTGAACTCTTGCTGTGTAAAGAAATTGCATAAACATCCTGGCAGGAGAGTATACCAGGCAAAGCCAAGTGTGTGAACCAAAGTCAAGTGTGTAGAACAAGCTGCATGAAATTCCTGGCAGGAGATTACACTAGTGTGCTTAATCTGAGGGTGTCCTCACATCTACCCTCCTTGGGTCCTCTTCTCAAGTGGCCAGGGAAAGGCCATCGCTTTTGGATCCTGACCTTGGGGGTGGAAAAGCGAGGGAGGATCACCTGGGTTTGGAGGGTCCTTTGGGATTGGAGATGAGATGTCCTTGGGTGAGACAAAGTATCCCTCATTTCTATTTCAGGAGGAACCCTCAATCCCTGATGCATTTCTGGGGTTTTGCTTCCCCTGTCTCCCTGACAAAGAAAACACCAGGAGATATTATCAGTATAGAAGCACTAGGAAGAGGGTGAAGAAGATATGGTTTAAGGGTGAGACAGACTATCCCCCTTTCCCTTGTGAGAACCTAACTAACTTCCCCCCTCATTTTTCCTCATTCAAGCTACTAATGCACTGTGAAAACATCTTCCCTCATTTTTCCTCATTTCACCTACTGCAGTACTGGGAAAACATCTCCCCTCATTTCCCTCATTCAACATGCTACAGTACTAGGATGAGGAAGAGGCCACTAGGAGTAGTGAACACTAGTAAGTCATTTCACTACTCTAGTACAGGGACGAGGAAGAGGCCTGGAGAGTATTGTAACGGTCAGGCATGTCCCAAGTTCTATTCTAATTGCAGTCAGACAATTTCAATTGGGAACTCACACCTTCAACCTGTCAAGTGGTTGCAGGTGCATAAGAAATGATGAGACCAGCAGCAAAGAGACCAGCAGGGGATCCTGTGTGTGTGTAGGCAGCCGTAGTGGGTTCTGTAGGATAGCCAAGGTACCAGCAGGCGACCCCAAGGAACTGTAGTGTCTGAGACCACGCGGGCCGTAATAAATCCACAGTTGTGGGAGCCTGGAGCTGCGGGCAAAGAAAAGGAAACAAACTAACTGCCAGAGTCAGCAGAAGAGAAGCAGAGCTGTCAGTGGGAACAGAAGAGCATTCAAATTGCAGAGTAGAAACAGAACAGCGCAGGTGCCTGGAGGGAACACCAGAGACCGGTGAATAAAGGGGAAAGTCACTCGAGACCTGGGCACTCCTGGGGGGCTATATGGAAGCGAGGCGAATGACAAATGCATAGAATATTATGCACACCATGAAACAAACCCGAAGCCATGGGTTTGGAGAAAAGTGAAGCAGCAAAAGCGAACAATCACTAATATTGAATACCAGACTGAATGAACACTTCATGGGCAGAGCTGCAGGCTGGTGACAGATGAATGTGAAATTGTACATTTGAAAGCAACGTATAAAATAAGAGAGAAAGTGTGAAAGAGTCTAAAGAGCATGACAGAAAGGTGGGGAAGACATAAAACCACTGTGAAGTGAACTTTTTGCATGAATACATGGTGGCAAGGCCAAAGACTAGAAAATGATATGTGATACATTGTGGCAAAGCCAAGAGGCTGAAAAGGAGAAGCCAAGTGAGGGTGAAACCTTCAAGTAAAGCCAAGAGGCTGACAAGGGGAAGCCAAGTGAGTGTGAACATTCACACTGGGGCAGATGTAGAAGAACCTGTGAGGGCTAATGAGCCTATGATTCCTGGTTGCGTGACCTGTATTGGGTGGACTGTGTGGTCTAACAACTGCGCCTAGTAAAGGGAACACTCAATTGTGAAAGTTAAGACATTGTTGAAGTAAATCAAGAAGGAGTAATTTGATTGAACTGTTAATCCAATCTAGAAGAAGTCTCAAGTTGATCTGGAGTTATTTTGAGCATTGAGAGACTGAGACTATTGGCCTCATTACGAGTAGCACGGTAAAAACTGGGTCATTACCAGCATGGAGGAACGAGCAGGTCTGGTGCTCGCATGACGCCGCTAATAGCGGGTGATTACGAGTGCGTGAGTACGATAATGTCTAAGGCAACCCGGAAGACCACCCCCTGGCTGCAGAAACAGCACTTTTCCGATGCTGAATTAAATATGCTAGCGGGCACCCTTGCCGCACATGCTGATATCATCAAATCCCAGAACCTGAACCATGCGATGCAGCAGCAGAAGAAGGCCATCTGGCAGGAGGTAGCCCGCAAGGTGTCTGCTGTGGGAACCACCCCACGTAGTGTCTGTGATTGCAGGAAGAGGTGAGACGACCTCCGCCTGAGGGTGCTTAACATCATTGCAAGCAACAGGAGCAAGGCCATGGCCACAGGCGGGAGTCCCCACTCTCCTGGCAAAATGACCACCTGGGGAGAGACCACAAGCACCTTCATAAATCCAGAGTCCATCGAGGGATTAGGGGAGATGGAGACGGGTGCGGCATCATCATCAGAAGGAGGTGAGTGACCCTGCAGATCCCTGTAGGGGAAACCATGACGTAGCACAAGTGATGTGGAAGAGAGTCTAGGCAAGGCAATGCATGTCCCAAAACCCACATGAACATATCCAAGTCCAGATGGCGGTCCAAACCCTGCCAGACAGAAATGCATGCTGAGTGCCAATCCCATAACCAACACACAGCCAACACACATGGACCGTGCCCATGTAATACATCACACAAACCCCAATTCAACGGCATGCCACCTGCCATGCAGCAAATGCCAATATTCCCCCTCAGACTACCCTGTGTGACACACCTGTAAGACATGAATGCATGATTAAATTAATAATGAACAGCACCATAGTATGCTTCTGGCATGTAACACCATCACTGATACCCTGCATCTCTTCTACCCCCCCCCCCAGGCACCGAAGGAGAAGATGCCAGCCAAGACACCACCGCAAGGGCATCCACATCCCACACAAAGAAAAGGGCTACCGCCACAACCACCTCTGGGGCAGCCATGCAGCCCACAGCCAGTGTGCCTGACACAGTCGAGACACAGCTGCCCACACCCACACCAGTGGACGGAAGGGGAGTCCCTACAAGCACTGGCCACCACTGAAGATGACTTGGAGGAGAATGTGGACCAGGAGGGAGTCACGAAAGTTACATGTCCACCTACCCCAAGCCCTGTGTCCTCCCCCCCGCCCCAAACTCAGCCCTCACCCACCTACAGCAGTGCTGATCCCTGCCTGCATGATTCAGACATGAGCCCCTTCATGGAGGACAGCACTGAAAATGCAGGCCCCGTGACTGAACCCCCCACCACTCCTGCTCCCAGTAAACACCCTCGAGTCAAGTCTGGCGAGGGTTGAGGCCCGACAGGAGTCGATGTTGGAGCTCCTGCGGCAACACATAGCGGATGGCGATGACACCAGGCGGGAAATAGCCACTGCCATAGCGGGGACCACTGCCGCCATTACATCCAACACAGCCGCAGTGAATGTGTCGGCAGTGCTGATGAGGGACTGTCTGGGGGCAATAACACAGGTACTAACATCCATGCTGCTGCACATGCAGCAGCCATAACTTGCAGCAGGAGTGGATATTGCCACCGACACCTCATCAGCCACCACACCTGCTTTCTCAGTCCCCACCAGCCCTGTGCGTCCTACCAGAAGGAGTGCAAGGCACACCAAAATACTGCCCCTGGACAGCAAAAAGTCCCGCAAGTAGTGTGGACGGACAATGGGAGTGGAACACATGGTGTTGGGGGTGAATGGGAGCATTTGGTGGAGTATATTGGGGGAGGTTGGAGTTAACTGGGGGATTGGGAGTTCACTGGGGGGGTTTGGGAGTTCACTGGGGGGGGGGTTTGGGAGTTCATTGGGGGGTTGGGAGTTCATTGGGAGTTTGGGAGTTCACTGGGGGGTTTGGGAGTTCACTAGGAGGGTTTGGGGGGATTGTCACATTTTTGCTTTTTGAACCAATACACCCGTTGTGAGAAAAACATAATGGCTGGACATTGGTCATTTCGTTTGTATACATTTATTGTATGGATGTGTTCAGTGCCCAAATCCCAACATTCCCTGTGTGCATGACCACAAGGACCCTGTGTGTCACTGACACATGTCTGTCAAAGTCCCTGTGGTTCAGAAGTATTCGTGAATCAGGGATTGGCGTACTGCATGGCCATCCTGTGCATCACGTGCTGGAAGGGGTGCTGCTTCACCTCCGTCTCCGTCCTCATCATCCTTACCCGGTGCATGCATGTCAATGTCAGGTGGCAGTGGTACATTTCTCCGGACGCACATGTTGTTCAGCATGACACAGGCCATGGTGATCTTTGCCACCTTCTCAGGCCTATAAAGGAGTGCTCCACCAGACCTGCTTAGGCAGCGGAACCGCGCATTCAACAGGCCAAAGGTCTGCTCAATCACAACACAGGTACGGGATTGTACCCAATTGTACTCGTCTTCATGGCTGTTCTGCGGGTTCCGCACAGGGGTAAGTAGCCACGGCCTCAAGGGATATCCTCCATCACATGCAAGCAAATACAAATAGGTGTGTGTCACTCTGAGCTGCCACCTTCAGAAATCACAGTCATGGCCGCAGCTATTTGGTGTGGACATGCACATGTCCCTGTACGTATGCACAAATGTCATCTAGATGCATACTATACTGTTATGAGGTATGGTAGTCTGGATGGCGTTCAATAGATGATGCAGGGTGAAATGATGCATGCTGAGGGGGATGTACTGTGGTTGTACGACAATGTTTAGCCTCCCATTTGTGCTGTGTACACTACACTGTGCATGGACACAGTAGCCACATTGGCACATTTGCAATCCTGTTTAGTCATGATTTGCTTGACATACACATGGTGGTCAGGTTGTGCGTCTTACATGTGGTCATTGATATGCGTTAATGGTCAGATGTGTGCCAATGATGTGTCCTGTTGGGGTTGGGGGGTTCAGGTCAGGTGTCATTTCCCACCCAGGTGGTGTATGCACCCCCCATTCCCACCCAGGTGGGGTATGCATCGCAACACATCCCTACCCCAATGCACTGCCATGGCCGACTCACGCAACTCACCAAGCAGCCAGGCACGTGGTCCAGCATGTCGCTCCATGTGATGGGGTAGCGTGGAGTTACGCAGCACCATGGCATCATGTGTTGATCTGGGAAATCGGGCGCAGCAATTTGTGATGATCTTGCTGGAGTCACATGCCATCTGCACATTGATGGAGTGGTATTGCTTGCGATTGCGGTACACCGCCTCTACTGCATGGGGGACAACCAATTCGACATGGGTGCAGTCCAGGGCACCAACACAATTGGGCATGCATGCCAGTGCATGGAAGCCTACTTTGGTGTCGGCTATCTCCTGGGCAGTCCATGGTGGGGATATGTGTGTGCTAGCGTGCTTCAGGAGGGCATCCAGCACTTGGGTTAGCATGCGTGAAAATAGTGGTTGTGAAATACCATGCAGCTGGCCCACTGTGTGCAGGTAGGTGCCTGTGGCCAGGAAGTGGAGCACCGACACCACCTTTAGTAGCAGGGGGATGGCAGTGCGTATTTCTATGAGGTTGGGAATGTCGTTGCCTATCATGTCCACTATGGTGGTGATGTTATCCCGGTCCAACCGGTACAGGGTGTGGATCTGCTCAGGGGTTAGATTGAATGGACTGGGTCTGATGCAAGGGATTGTCGGCTGCCTACGAGGGACTACTGGCTGCACTGGTGGTAATTGCTGGGCCTGTCTCACCCGCCTTCTCCTCCTGCATCTCCTCTGTGCTGCCTGTAGTTGCTGCTGTAGTTGTTGTTGCAGTTGCTGTTGTTGCTGTAGTTGTAGCAGTACAGGCATGTCCTGCAGCGCCATGATTGCAACAGCTAGTGGTAGCATTTTGGTGTAGGAAGGGGTGTGGTGTGTGGGTGTTGTCCTTTTATACTGGGCCAGACTCCATTGAGTCCACCTGTGGTTATTGTGTGCACCTGTGGCAGTTGGCTTGATTGCTGATTGCTGTTTGCGGGTGGTCCGCGATGCCTGTATGGCCAGCATCGTGCAGCACCTGATTACTGCCTTCGGGATGCCGGTATTTGCATGTCCGCGTGGGTTGTGATGTCCTCCTATTATCGGCGTGTCGGTATTTGCTCCTCGAAGGGGCACGTGTACGCGCACATGGCGGTATGAGGGGGCACGGTACGGGCGGTGTCGGTATTGGCAGGTTGTCGGGTCGGAATGCCCCAGACCCGTTAACAATGCCGCTATTACCAGTCTGCCTTCCTTTTTTCATTTCCTCCATTCTCGTAATGAGGCCCAATAAGTTGGCGAGCTAGAAGACTTGGGGAAGAGTCACTTGAACTATAAGAAACTTGGATTAGTCTTTTGTTTTGAACTTTGCATTTTCTGGAGAGAACCCTGGGAAAGAGAGCTATTACATGGAGCTGTAAACATTGACCATTTGGAACTTTGTGTTGTAGTTTGAAATTTTGTGTTGGATTTGAACATTTGTGCCCTTTAAGAAGCAATACACAATTCCCTTAGCACCTTAGAATTAGTTTTATAGTGTGAGTGCGAGGATAGGATTTTGGACACAGGACGCACATTTACTTTGGACATCTTAACACTGGACAGACCTTAGTTTTGGTTGAGGTAAGGAAAATACCTCCTAGATTAGGGATATTGAGACATTTTCCAACCAGGTCCTCTGTGCCCATGTCTCATCTTGGCTCTTCACAACGCCTGGCAGTGCAACTCTTCATTTTTTATTGTTGGTGAACAAAACCCATTGGTTACCCCTGTAGCACCCATGGGTAGGGCTACAAATTGGTATTCCTAGTGTGTGTTTTTGGCTTGTGTGTTGCCCCACAGAGCAGGGAATGGGCTGGTGCCAGCTACATGCTGATTTCCCAGGAGTTCTGGGTCTCCCCCTACTGGCACTGTCATTTCCTTCCAGTTTCTTAAAAATCCTGAGAAGCTCTGACTCTGTTCCCTTCCCCTGATTGGATGTTGGGTGGGAGGAAGGACTTCATATGGCCCTGGGTCTGCCTTTCCCAGAAACTGATTGTTTTGGGCACACCCTAGAGGTGGCACCTGAATTAATGGAAAAAGGAGTCAACTCGCATTCTGTGTTGTGGGTGTCTGGTTTTGGTTGTGTATCACAATGCTTGTGGTCTGCCTGAGCCAGCACTGTCTGAAATATGAGTGACTGCAGGATGTGCTTGGATAGGCTTAAAGTTTCCCCAATACACATCCATGGTTTTGATTCTCTGGTTTTGGGTAAATGGCTTGAATGCCAGTGAGTCTGATTGTGTTGCATGATGAAGGCACTAGTGTGTGATTGGCTGACTGAGCCTAGCTCAGCCTGAGTGAATGGTGGGATTTGTGTATATCAGAAGACCCACTCACCTCTGTGTCAGGAGCCTGGAGTTTTCCTGGAGGCATATCCTGAATCCATCTGGAAGTAGAAGTCTGCTGCAACTCTTCATCAAATCCAAAGGCTGCTGTGCTGATTCAAGGACTGATCAAGGGGAGGACCTGGACAGGCAACCTCTTCTCGTAGCTATGAGGGGACATCATGCAACTGCTGTTCTTCACTGAAATGTCCTGGAAGCCAGTCCTGTGCGTCTACCGTCCTGCAGAGGTATCTTTGTGGGTCCTGAAGAAGAGTGACCCAAGAAGTCCAACAGCATTGTCTAGTGTCCGGAGGCTGTCCATGACCAGAAGAACGCCAGACTGCAGTGAATAGCCCAGTCCAGCGTTGCTGCCTGCAGAGAAGGGCCCCCGGCAGGTTTCCTGACACTTCACTTCGAGGAATGAATCCTGAAGGCCCAAACTTGGTGGTAGCCCACAGAGAAATCCAGTGCATGATTCCAAGACACCAGAAGCCATCCTGTCATCCGTGCTGTGACTGCAGCACCAAAGAATCAAACAGCTGAAAACCGAGAAAACCCCACAACTACTTCTGTCACTGCACCTATCGCCACCAAAGGGCATCAATGAAATCCAAAGGGTTCATCCTCACCTCTGAAATCTTGTCGAAGTCCACAGTGAATTTCAGTTTTGTGGGACATCCTCAGATGGCATAGCAACCCAACCGAGGAGACCACAGCGACAGACCTTCACTTCTGCCTTTCCGACACTGCTCGGTTACCTTCTCCTGCTTGACAGCAACAGCCCGTGCCTTCTTCTTCCAGAGGGGGTCCATCCTCATGGTGCATCGTCCAGTAATGCTGAGAGACTCCACCACTTTGCTTTCCAAGGCACCCAAGGTACTGTGATGAGGATGATGGGCTTCCTCCCTCTGGGTCCATCTAAGGGTCTCAGATTCTGCTGATTCCCAGGTACATTGATTGGTGGGACCTGTAAAGAGAAAAGCAGACAATTACTGAACATTTAAGGACTGGGCATTAATATAAAAGCAAAGTATAACTTAACCTTGTAGTGCAGGATTCCCAGCTGACGGTGCGGGGGGCGGGGGAGAGAGGGATCTCCACACAGAATTGCATTTTACTCTGAAAAATATTCTGCCAGTCTTCTAAAGTAATTTGCCTGCATTTCTACAGTTGTGGTTTTAAGTTAAACAGTGCTTAGTAATTTTAGTGCATTTTACAATTGGTGCATTATTATTGAAGCTAAGAAATTTGGTATCACATAGTACTGTACATAATGTGTTAACTGTTTAAGTAGAGTTTCCTGAGTAAAAAGTGAGTCTTATTTATTTGTATATACTCCTATGTCCCATCCCCTTTCCTCCATCCTGTATGGGCGTCCCTCATACAGGGATGGTACTGGAACCTTTTTGCAGCAACAAATTGAGTTACCCCTTTAAATTTAATATAGAGCACAGGGGTGAGGCTGCAGACATGACCACAGCTGCTAGTCCTGTCCTACGGCACCTCAGCTGAGTCCCTTTTTCCGCATGGACGGGAACTGACCTAACAGCAAACGCAGTAGGCAAATGTTTTGCTTCGTAGCAGCTTCATTACCTTTTTTCATTATTTGTATCAGTCTTTTACACCAGCCTCTTCACCTTTCCCGGTGCACATCGGTCACGGGAGGGTTTACTCATTACGCTTTGTGCAACTGCTCCTCCCAGCTTCCGAACCCCACGCGCTCTGCCCGGAGTGCCTGGGAGTCGATCACAGGTCAGATGCGTGCACCGCTTGCAGCACCCTAATGCTAAGGACTCTTAACAACAGATTAGCGAGGTTCCCCAGATCTCTGCCAGATCGCATCAAGGCCTCCGTCGGCAAGTCCTCCAAAACAAAGGAAAAGGTAAGTCCCTTGTTCACTAAACACCCCAGCAGGACCGTCTCCTTTCCGGTGAGTTCTTCCTCTGGGGAAGGTCACTCAGACTCTATTATCGGTGCCAGGCCAAGCTACTGGCACCCACGCCGAGGGACCACAAAGTCCTTCAGGGCTTAGCACTAGGCCCACCAGTACTTTTTCTGAGGCCCGCTAAAACCAAGCATCTGAGGCCTCACAGCGGCCTGGTACAAGTGAAACTGTGCCGAACCCTGTTTTCATACACAATCCTGAGGTGCCAGGCCAGATGCAAAAAAGCTCAGCCAGCCACGCAGTAGGCACTGCCGGGTCAGATAGTCATAAAATGGCACCCAGCCATGTGGCAGGCAGTGCAGGGTCGTATGTCCGTCCTTGCACACCACACATATCATCGCCTTCAGAATGGGCAATGCAGGCCGGAAGACAACCGCCCTCAGCATATAACGCAGCCCCTGGTTGCACGGATACCATTTCACATCCCAACACCAAGGTGAGCAGTCAAGAGAATAATTGATCTCCCTTTTGAGGGGTCAGAGTTGTTCCATTCCTCAACAGATGAGGAACTCACAAAAAATGAAGACTTGCTTGCAAACATTGAAGTCCCTGGCTGTACTCACCAAGCCCTCCGCAAAACCGTACGATCACATTCAAAGCAGACCAGATCAGAAGATCAGAGTCATCAGAGGATTCAGAGGCTTTCAGGAGCAGAGCACCCGACAATCGGACAGGTCTCCCAACCTACACAGGAGGTGACAGTAGCGTCCTGCTACTAAGGGGTTCTTCCTGTCCCCCTCTTTATCCTAAGACTCCAGTAAGAAATGATATACAGGTCCGGGTCCACAGCTCCTCTGTGGGAGGCAGACTGTCTCTGTACTCAGACATCTGCTGCCTATTTTGCAGTAACCCTTCAATCCTCTCCATAGTTTAAACAGGTTTCAAGCTCTCTTCCCCCCATTCTCCATCGCTAATCCAAATTGGCTACCTGGCACTACTCTGGGAAATCACACAACTATGCAGAGACCAAGCAGAAAACCAGTGCCTACCCTGGACAGGGGTGGGGGATTTTACTCCAGGATATTTGCAGTACCCAAGAAGAACCATGCTGCCCTGTGGGTAGCACTGGATCTTTTTTCTCAATCTTTTCCTACCCCTAGAATGTTTCAAGATGGTGACACCAGCCCATATTGCAGAGGCGCTCAGCAAGGGAGATTGGAAGTGCTCCCTAGACCTGAAGGACGCATATTTGCATGAACTAATTTATCACCCACACAGAAGATTCCTACGGTTTATTGTGATGGGGCAACATTATCAATACAAGGTGCAGCCATTTGGGATAAACTCAGCCCCCTGAGTATTCACAAAAATCATAAACACAATTGCGGCTCTACTCAGGATAGAAGGACCCCTTCTTTACCCTTACCTCGACGACTGGCTAGTAAGGGCCTGCTCACCAGGGGGGTGCAACATTCCTGTCAGAGGTTAGCAGCTCTGCATCAGCTGGGTTTCTCACTCAATCTGAAGAAATCTCAACCATATCCTACATAGAGTATTAGAAAAACCATCCCTAAGTAGGCACTCCATACTCAGTAGTTATATAAGCTTAATTAAGGTTTTAACAGGTTTATTAGCTTCATAATCTGACACAAATAACATCTATTGCATGACAATCGAAAACGTAGTGACTTCCTGATGTCTATGCATCAAATTCTAAGGTCAGTCAAAATGCAAGTTGCTAAAAATGACAACATTGAAACTTTCCAAGACACTAATAACAACATGGAAACTATCCAAGACACTAATAACAACAAGGAAACTTTCCAAAACACTAATAATCCAAACTGCCAAGTTGCTAAAAATGTCAGAAAGGAAAATATCCAGGAAATTGCCAATTACATGGCCACATATTTTGCCCTTCTGGGCTTTGTCAAGGCAAGCAACACATGAATACTGTCACGATCCATGCCCCTGACCCCCTCAGGTATAACAGCCCTCTGGCAGTGGTGGGGTTAAAGCCCTTCACACTGGCCCCAAGGGCCTTAAAACTCCATCAGAAACATACATGGAGTCAGTCCTGGTGCCTTTTGCGCCAGGCTCATTATCAGGAATGTAGCAATACCTGTTTTGGACCTTAATTCAACATGGAGGCCTATTACACAGCTCCGTTTTTAAAAGCAAGCCATGCGGTCTAGTGTTTTGGGTGTGGCTGGGCCTGGAACTACTTGGCCTGGAACTACTTTACCTGGGCTATTTAAACCACACCCAAACAGCAGAACACGCTTCGCGGTATTCTGCACTCCTGCAGCGTAAAGCTCACCGTGTCCAGCTCCTGCTCAACTGCTTGTCCGGCAGCCCGATCCTGAAGCTCTAGATCCGGATTTAAATTAATAACCTGGAAGAACAAGAACAGCATTAGCGAGCAAGAACACTAACCTGTGAAGTAACCAGCCTTGAATCCATCCTGCGCTTCGCTTACCTCGCCCATCTCCAGAGTTCACCGCAAACTGCAAAGGTAAAGAAACAAAGACAGCATTAATAACAATTCTTACCTGGGCAAGCAGCGAGTCCTGGCAGCACCCTGCGCTTCTCTTACCTCGCCGATCTCCGGGTTTCACCGCAACCTGCAAGGGTGAAGAAACAAGGTCAGCATTAACAAAGCACTTACTGGGCAAGCAGCGCTTCGATCACACATCACTCCAGAACATCACTGCAACCTGTGCAAAGAGGAGAAGAGAACACTGGTTAGCAATTAACACCAATAAACAACACAGCGCTCCGCGCATCAATAACTCACTGTGGTCTTCATCATCGGCGCGGCAACTCCGAGATCGCAACCATCCCTGTGAAATCAAAAAGAGACATTGTTAGGGAACAGCGTAGTGGAGCAAGACGCCGAGAAGACAGAGAAAACGGAGGGAAAGAAAGAGACAGAATAAAGATGGAAAAGACATTATAACTCACCTGGAAGACAGCAAGCAGAGTTGGAGTCACAGCCGGTCTGGGCCCGACATAAGGGCACACGGACCAGTGAAGCAACTAGGTCCACGGAACGGCCGCACCAACCATGCGCCCCTGCACAGTGACGCAGGATGGAGAGTTCAACGCACAAAAACCTAAGGTGGGCAATAGCCCCAAAGGAGGGGATTTGGACCACCCATCACAGAACCAGTATCTTAACCCTCCATTCTCCTGTTATAAGTGCTACCCAATGTCTGGCACATAACCAAGCAGAGAGGGGTCCAGGATAGTGCTTAGACCTCCATCCAGTATCGTGTGGCGCCCCGTGGATACCAGGTGAGCGTAACAAATACTGTCTTTGAATAATACAAATGATATTAACACGTGACACAAAAAGACAAGTCGGAGAAGGGTAAGGTGGAGATAGTTGTCTGATGAAAAAAAGGGAAAGCTGATAAAAAAAATCAGAACATGTTCAATGTTTTATATATTCATTAGTGGTAGAGAGTGCAAGTAAGTGGTGTTAGCCATTGCTACTAGTAAATCATCTAGTGCCATGAAACATACTATTCATAAGCCCAGTAAGATGTGATTGATTGCAGGAACGGGCCAACATAAAAGGGAGTTTGTCCTGTGTGTATAAGAGAACAAATGTTGAACTAATAAATATATTCTTAAATACCTCAATACAACTCAAACACACCCTTTAGACGTTAATATTGTGGTATGCAATGTGTAATTAACAGGACCCCGTGACCCTAATCACTTCACCCATTTCTTTCTCTTTACTTAGAGGTCTACCCCTAATATACTACTACCAATGGGAACCATCCATTGTTCTTCTAAGTCATCACTTGATTTTGATTTACTGTTCTATCATGACTTGACTTGCCTGTGCCCTACTGTGCCCTACTGTTATGGCATTACATTTATGTTGCATTTAGCTCAAAGGCCACAGTTACTACCATACTGTACAGCTCTTAAGTCTCCTATGAAGGTTTTTTCTTTTAAATGTTTATTCCTATCTACCCAGCTAGGATATTTCACTCACCAGTTATAGGCTGTGTTGTTGTGTTTTTCTAGGCCTTTATATATTTTTTTCCATCACTCATGGTACCTATCCTTGTAAGATCACTATATAATGGCAGGGACTCACCTTAGGCACTTACCAACTGGATGGTTTTATTTGTAATATATTTTTATTATCCCTATTACGTTACAGTTGTATTGAGGTATTTAAGGATATATTTATTAGTTCAACAACGTTTGTTCTCTTGTGTGTGCACATGTGTGTGCGTTTATGGTGTGTGAGCTGCAACCTGATTTTCGCCTGGTTTTTCTACTTCATTGAAATGAGAAAGTAGTATTTTGCCATATTCTTTGAGTCTGTCCGGTTATTTGGGCCTGAGATCATTTATTTGGTAATCTCATTTGGCACTTGGAGCGCTCCAGGTGCTATTGCACATTTTGGGACCGGTGCGGATGATTTAGATCCAGACTCTCAGATTTTTGACGACTTCCACCATTAGCCAGAAGAACACAGCAGAGTTTCCTGTGGAGTGCAGAGAAAACACAAATGTGAAAACGAGACAGTCGGCAGGTGCCTCTTTGTCAAAATTCCTGTCCCGTCCCCACAGGTGCCTCGTGGACTTAAGGCAAACTGGTCAATTGGGGAAGAGTCGATACCGATTGGCCCGAACTGAGCAACTGACGTAAGTAGAGCATCGAAAGTGGTAAATAAAGAGGGAGGAATTGTATTTTAAGTGTATGTATATTAGTAAGGAAACTGGAGTAATGGGATTTTATTTAAGAGAGAGAGAGTTTTCCTTGATTCCTATTCTCAAGGAGATAGAAGGGCACGTATTGAACTCCCACAGGAGGTATTTCTTTAGAGTTCTTAAGGCAAGGCCGAGATGAAGAATGCGTGTCACACTCCAAGATGGGGTAAAGCGGAGATGAGATACATTTACTAGAGAAAGTAAAGGAAGATGATCATAGAAATTGTTGTGTACATTTCTTTGGGGTTATGAATATGTCAGTGTAAGAAGTTGATTTGTTTGACTCGAAATATAGAACGATAGTAATAATCTAGCTGTTTATCAGAACCTAAAAACAAGTGATTGACGTCAATCATAGGAGGGTAACAGTTGAGAAAAAATATAAGCAAAATATGATTCTCATATTGTCAATAATAAAACAGCAGGATATTGAGAATCGATATAATTATAAACAAAGGAATAAAGAGAATATATTAGGTAGGCTTGGAAATTAGTTGAAGAATAGTTTTTTGGGTAATGGGCAGGGATTGATGGTGTTTGCCCAAATTGATTGTTGTGATATAATTGATTAAAGTAATAACACAATAAAAGGTTCGGTAAGCATTGGCAGTTAAAATGACTTGTATAATAGAGGAAACTCCTCCTTTACATTTGTGCAAAACACTATTAAGGTATGCACCTAAGATTAGGAAATATCATGCTGAATGTGTAAGAGATGCGGCTGACAACATGTTCATGCCTAGGCCTCAAGAGTGTTCCCTATCAAGAACAGTATTACAACACATGACAACATACTTAAATGCTGTGTACACAGGGAAGAAGCAACAAAAAAAGGTTAGCCATTTTAGAGCTATGGAAAATGTATCAGAGCGAGAGAGAAGACCCACCCGAGAGTTAGATGTGATCCTCTTTATCCTTCTGAAGACAAGAGTGCAGATATTGAGAAACAGGGATTCTATCATTTGAAGGAGTTAAAAGCAGCATATCAATATGTTATATGCACCCCCTGATTATAGCAGTGAAAATAGTACAGAAGAAAGTAATATTAAAGAACGAGAATACATGTCCAGATGTAGCAAACGTGAGGAGCGTAACGAGAGAAGGGATAGATTGGTAGAGATAGAAGAAGAGACTAAGAGACAAAAAGAAGAGAAAGACAAAACCAGTGAAGTGACAATTATAGAGAGTGAGTCGATGGGAAGACAAATGTTACTCAAATTAGATGGAAAGAGTATCGATGAAGTTAAAGAAAGAGAAGAAAGAGGAATGGGAAAAAAGGAAAAAGAACAAGAAAAGGCATATAAAGATGAGAAGGAAAAAAGATCAAGCGAAAGGAAGAACAAAGAAGGTCTGAAGAGCAAATAAACGAGAAAGAGAGAAAAGAAGGGGAGAAAAAGAAATGTGAGGAAATAGAAAAAGAAATTGAAAGAACGAAGGTTGCAAAGAAGGCAAGAGGAAGAAGAGAAGAGGGAGATGAGAAGATGGGAAGAGGAAGAACAAAAAAAGTTAGAAGAAGTAGAGGACAAAGGGAAGATAAAATAGATCACATCATTATCAGATGTGTAATACCAGTTGGAGAATGAGAACGATGGGCGGAAGAGAGCGGGTCACAACAGCCCCGTAGGGAGTTACACAACATACCTAGAGCACTGATATAGGCTGATGAGTATGAGGCAGAAGGCATAGGGAAAAGTATTGGGCATATATAGACAGATGAGGAAAAAAGATGGTTATGGGACCAGAGGGAGTATTGGAGGATCACCACCCAGAGAAACAAGGGATAGATTGGATGATGTAATGATGGACAAGCATAGAACGCTGTCCCTAAGCAGATTAGATCTTGATGATGAGGAAAGGGATAACAGCCATACCAGTTGGGATATAATGATGTCAGAAAAAGAAAGGGAAAAAAACAAGAGTGTGCAAGGAGAGGGTGCGTGTGGCTCTTTGATAGATCCTGACATAGGAAAAGGGGTAAAATTGACACATTTAGAAAAAACAGAAATAAAAACACCAGAACCTGTATCATATCCCGAACGAACACAAGGATGGTTGCATAGTGTAGGGGAAATTTCTCCACCTTATGTAAGTAGACTGAGGTCATTACCAGGACGAAAATGAACAGGTGAAACTAGCCCCACTTGGAAGACGAGAAGCATGGGGGGATACGATTGTAGAATGGGGTTCACATAATTCCCATTATTAGAGAAAGGGGGAGTGCGACAACAATATATACTGTGGCCAGAGATGGATAAAGATAATTTGAAATGCAAATTAGCTAGTTTGACCGCAGGAGCGAGTAAATGGATTTATGAACTAGCGAGAATGACAGCAGGAATGATGTTAGAAGTGGGTGATAAAAAGGCCTACTAGCAGCTGTCATAGGCGAGAAAGCTGATGACATTTGGAGATGAGTGGGATATGCGAGTGTGACAGCACAAAACACAGCACATGGTGAAGCGCCATTTAATAATGGCAGAGTAGATGTATGGAGGGCACTTAGGGTACAGTATCCTGATACGTCAGATATGGGAGCGATTATATCAAGGAAAATGGCAGAGAACAAAGATCCTGTTGCTTATATTCAGGAGATTCAGAAGTGTTGGCATCTCGAGATGTGGGAAACGTGAGTCAAGACTGTAACATTATTTTATCATATTTTATGTCAGCGGCTTCCCGAGCCAGTGCAGAGGCAGATGAAGAAACAATTAGGGATGGAAGGGAAGCCATGGCCATAAATATAGTTGACTATCGTACACCATTGTCGATTGTTACAAGAGAAGGATAAGAAAAAAGCTGATAATAGGAAGTTTGTTGAGAATTTCTTTTTGAAATTTGCCATAGAAGGAGCAGTATTGATGAGTGGTGAAATAGTGGTTACACCAGAGTTACAGCCTACACAGCCAATCAATGAAAGGTACCCAGTAGATCAGGGTGGGTACAATTTCTGGCCACGTGGTAGAGGGAATGGACCTAGAGGACGAGGAGGCAGAGTTCAAAACCCTCAAGGGGGAGGAGGATTTAATGGAGGATGATCGCAGCAATGCTGGATTTGTGGGAGAATGGGACATACGGGCCCCACATGTAGAAGTACAGGGGGCATGCAGCAGAACTTGCAGGCTCCAAGAGGGGGGACAAGCTATTTTCCCCAATATAGTACAGAACCAACAGAATATTATGCCCAAGATCACACGTAGATTTGGATGTGTGTGCCACAAATTCAGCAAACACAGCAGGTTCTGCTGCGATCATAGTCACCACAATGGCAACCACACCAAGCACCTATGCGAATAAAGCAAGTACAGACCCAGCAGTACATTCCGACACAACAGACGATGATGCCACAATGGAATACGAATGCAGGAATCCCACAAACACATACATCCTACACCCAGGACAGGAAGTGTGACTGGGAGTGTGACAGTAGTGGGTGGAAATCATACAGGTAAAGGGATGAATTTATATTCACAATAGGAAAGCCCAGAGCAACCTGATTTGTTCAGTACTATCAGTCACACCAGACCCCCAAGAGGAACCAAGAGTCAGGGTAATGATAGGAGACAAGACATTTTTGTTTCTTGTAGACACGGGAGCAACTCGTTCCTGTGTTCGAGAGGGAAAGTGCCCAATGTCTGGCATTGCCATGAATGTGCAGGGATTCTCTGGAGCTATGAGTTTAGTTCCTTTTACTGACAAATTACCAATTTCAATAGGAGAACATGATGTATCTATGTCACTGTTGTATTCTTGACAGACACCAGTTAACATATTAGGATGTAACTTAATGACAAAACTTAACATGACAATATCATTTACTGACAAAGGGTTAATATGCTCTACTCCGGGGATACATTAAATGAATGTAAGGGAGTTTGTTTTAGCATTTTTAGGCCAAAAAGCATTACGAGATGTCCTTTAGACCCAGAAGTATTTTGGTATTGAGTAAATATTTTGTTGGCATGGCTTCCTAGATTGATAGGTACATTGTTGAAGATATCTGAAGAGTATTTGTTTAGAGCTCAAATACCTATGATGATGAGGAAGGACAGGTTATTCCCATAGAACTTGAGGAAGTGATAATGAGAGAAGAAAGGGTTATTGTTCATGGGACAGGCGATGAAGGAAGAGCATGGAGAACAGTAATAGCTCTTGAAGGGTATAGACTGAGAGACTTGACAGACAAAGAGTTGTTCAGAGACGAGTATTCAGGCGATGAGCTAGTATTTTTTATAAGCCTTACCTATTGGATAAAAGTTAAGAATAGAGAAATACCACAGAGAATGGGATTGGTAAAAAAGAAACCGTCATTCTTCCAACAAGATTTAGAAAAAATGACCAGCATTTTATGAACCAATAGTCTTTATGTCGTGGATCGTTCAGTGGAGCAGGAGCAGTCAAAATTAAGCTTAAGCCAGGAGCCATTTTACCTCGAGCAAAACAGTACGCCATTTCCAGACAAGCAGATGAAAGTATATTTGAAACCATTTCTGCTTCAGTACAGCAGGGAATATTAGTACCATCAGACTCCACATCTAACACAGCTGTGTACCCAGTTAAGAAATCAACAGGGGGGTCGTTGAATTTTATATCTGTGGTTCCAAATCCAGCTATGATATTATGTGCCATCCCAGCTGCATATATATGTATATGTGAAAAGGACACAGTCTACCCCTCCCTTCTACATCAACAGGCGGAGTACAACAACAAAGAGGACAGTTTTTTCAAGGGCGGGGCAAATGAGGGAGACCACAGCAACAGAGATATCACGGAATGAGAACGCGACAATGGGCACCTCATCCGCGACAACAGGTGTGGTGATACCAATTTTCATTCTGAGCAACTACACTCTAACTACAGATGAAACCAGCGTATTGAGCAAAGGATTAAGTTTCGCCCCCAAGAGAAAAGCAGACCGGTTCACAAGAGAAGTAGAATTAAGGAAATTCTTTACTTTTTCTGTGACTCCACGCAGGAAAGAACAGTGGACTCGACAAAAACAGGATTGAAACCCAAATCTATATTTACCCCTCTTACCTCGATGGTATGCCCAGACGTCCTATGCTTCGAAAACAAAATCTTAAGAGAAATGGAGTTGATTTTCAAAACCCAGAACCATTACAGAGATAATCTAACCAAACAAGAAAGAATTTCATTAAAAAATCTAGAAAACCACAAATGATTTCTTGATAAAACCAGCTGAAAAGGGGGAGGAATCGTGATATGGGGAAAGAAACTCTATGAGGATGAACTGAACAAACATTTGAGCAATCATCGCTTCTACAGAAAATTAGACATCAATCCTACTTCACGCATAATGGAAGAAATCAAAAGCCTCATGATGTATGCACAGGAACAAGGATGGATAGATGAAGATGAGAAAGCCTTTTTAACTATACAACATCCGGTAACACCAGCTTTCTATTGTATCCCAAAGATACACAAAAACAACATGATACCACCAGGAAGACCTATCGTATCAGGAACAGGCTCATTCAAAGAGCCTCTTTCCATCTACACAGATGTATTTTTACGACCTTTCATCAGAAAAATGAAATCATTTATCCAGGACACCATGGCTATGCTACACAAGTTGAAATTAATCAAAGTATAGCATAATGGTATATTAGTCACCTTAGACGTGGAAGCGCTCTACACGAGCATCCCACAGCGGGAATACATGGACGTTCTAAAGATGTACTTTGAAAAAAGAACTGATGTTACCACCCCAACACCATTCATTTTGGAATGTGTCCAAATGGCATTTACGGAGAATTTCTTTATGTATCAAGGTCACTATTACCAGCAGATCCACTTTTGCTCCTGATATAGCAAATCTGTACATGGACAACCTAGAGAACTCATTTATCTACAGTGATAAGAACCAGTTTAGCCATCAAATAATATGCTGGTATCGATATATTGATGCTATTTTCATGGTATGGAGAGGCTCCAAAATACAATTACTAGATTTTCAGACTTGGTTGAACAGTATAGATGCACACATTAAGTTCACCATGCACCACAACGACAGTCATATACCATTTCTGGATCTAGCTATCCAAACAACCATTGATGGGACTTTCTCTACGACGCTATACAGGAAACCAACAGACAAAAATACGCTGTTAAATTCCACAAGCTTCCATCCACAGGCATTACATGAAAGCCTTCCGTACGGCCAATTCCAAAGAATAAGAAACTGTACTACACTACCGAAATATGACCGCAACAGCAAGGACCTTGCCAAGCGTCTAACTATACGTGGATATCCCCCACAGATTATACTCAAAGCACTTAAACAGCGAGGAATACCAGCAGAGAAACATGCCTGAATAAAAGGCAGAGAGAAGAACATAGAGAAAAAATTATGTGCGTAACTACGTTCACCCCCATAAGTAATGACATCTGAAAAACTGGAACATTTTAAAAACAGTCACCTTCCAAACAGACAAACCTTGTTTCGCTTTTAAAAGAAGCCAAAACTTGAAACGCAGATTAGTCCACACGTTTCCAGATTCCGTAACCAGGAAGAACTCCCAAACTATTCTGTGGAATCTGCCACCAGTAGTAGAACACTAAAGGTGCGGGAAGTGCTCATTGTAGTTTGACTCAAGACCTGAACGAGATCACCATGAATGGAGTAGTATGGAAATATAAAACTTTCACAAATTGTGTGAGAAAGTGGAGCATATATGGCATAAAGTGTCTGTGTGGTCTCCTATATATCGACAAATGCAAACGCAAGATCAGACAGTGCATCTGGGAGCATAGATTGTGTCTAAAAAAAAATCTAATAGAGGATAAACCAATGGTGGCACATTTCAGAGAAAAGAAACACAAACATACGGAACTGCGCTGGTTTGGTATACAAACTGTAAACAGTAAATCAGGAGTAGGAGATCGAGATCTAGCTCTTAGAAAGCTAGAGCAAAAATGGATTCATCGTTATATGATATGATAATATATTTAATTTATATCGCGCTCATACACAAGTGTTTCAGAGCGCGACCAGGCAAAAAGGGAGGGGAACAAGGGAGAAAACAACTGAAAAACAGTGATCTTACTAGGCACAGTGGCCCTCATTACGACCCTGGCGGAAATCGGAAAACGATGGCGGAAATGCAATACCGCCATCGAATAGCGCTCGGTGCGACTATGACCCGTCACCGCAAAGTACAAGCCATTAGCGACACCGTAGTGAACGCCAACGCTAACTGCACCAAGCACGCGCGCGCGCGCCATGCGAAACCGCAAACACCACCATGGCGCAAGGGTACGCCAATTCCGACCCTAGCGGACATGTACCTAACGCCATCAGGCATGGCGTAATGTACCATTCCGCCATGGTGAGAAGTATGGCATCGCGAATCAACCGTAAACGGCCCCACTGAGTGCCTGTACACCGCTCCCTGCCCACAAAGTACAACTCCCCGTAGGTGCAATGAAGTCACAATGCAACCAGTGAAATGTACAAGTCACCCATGCATGCCAACGAACAAAAGAAACACAAGAGGGGCCAATGGGAGCTGCAGGGCACAGATGGCACGAATACAGAAGCCAATCCAATGGACATGACCACAGTCCCCCACCAAGAAACGCACGCAAACACAGGCACCTGTGACCAGCAATATTCCGAGAATCACATCATTCCACCAGTCCACCTGGCTGACCGGCATCTGTTACACAAAACCCAATCCCCCGCCCCTGAGCATGACAACATTCAAACTGTCATATTGGCAGCCCCCATCCCTGACCTCACGGGCTTAGTAGGCAAACGCGCCCAGTACAGTACCACGCAACTAAACTCCGAAGCCGGAACCCAATGCAGATCTCCTCACAATACATCGCCCCCCAAATAGGCATATGCCACATCACTTGCAAAGAAAAACGCTACACGGGCCAAATCAGAATAGAAATTTAATGCACATCAAAGTCACCAAGCCCATACAGCCATCAGGCCATGAACTCCAAAACACTAATCGCCATTGTGGGCTGCATCCGCAAGAAATGACCAGCCACTACTTGTGTATCGCCCTGTTCCCTCATGGTACACAGAGCCACATTCACGTACGAAAAGGCAACATGGAAGCGCACAGAACCGCAGGGCCGTCCCAATGGGGAGGCACTAGTCCAGCTGAAAGGCCGAAATGTTGCTCCGAGCCACCAGTACTGCGTAAGGGCATGTGGCCCATTGGCGATCGTCCCATAAGATCGTAATGCTGCTCCACTGATTAACACGAAGCAGCAGGTGTCGGGAGTAAAAGCCATCTGCAGGAGTGGCATACAGATGGCAGTGGCAAAAGGGGAGGAGATACCTGTCAACCAAAAGAAAAGAAAAAGAACAGAATGGCCATCAGAACCACATTCCAACAACTCACTTCAATGATCACACTAAATCCACAGCCATATGCATGCTAGCCCACTCCAAAGGATCATCACCACCCCAAAACCACTTGCGACTCATAACCATCTATATCGAGGTGCAAACACCATCACAAACGAGTGTACCTGTGCATGCGCCTGTCAAAACAGAATCCATCAGATGGGAATGTTAACGTGCATGGACACAAGTGTCTGAGGGCGCGTCGAGACAGGGAGGGCTCAACAAGGCCAGATAGACGATGGTCCCACTATGGCAGCCCTGCATCACATAGCGTAGGGGAGGCGGATAGATCCCAAGAAGCCCTGTACATGGCAAACTCTGTATCAAATCACCTGCCCATGCATCCATTCATCATTCCCTCATCCCGGAATCAAAACGCCTGAATAATTACTCACATAACATTAGAAACATCCATTGAGTCCGTGCGTTATGCAGCCTGCAAAATCCACAGTGCCCCAGCCCGTAATTCCAGTGTAGTGAAGTAACATGTATTTGGGAACGTCCGGCCTCATCGCCCACGTAGCAATTGCGCATCCCAAACTATTCATATCAATCATTGCTTCCTCGCCATGGGCCCTGTCTCAAGGACATTGAACAATAGAACGTTATATTTGCAGTCAGACCTGTGGGCATCTCCTCGCCGCTAGCTGGAAACCGAAAGCGCCGCCCTTCGAATTCCTCATTTGCAACATCACGCCGAAAAGGCATCTGTGGCCGTTTGTAATCACTAATTATTCCATCGAGTGCGGCTGTGTGTGAAAATGGCAACTGCCTTCACCCACAAATGGGACGCCCCGCCCGTGGTTGCAACAGTGATGCATGAGGGCCCACCGTTACTCGAGTACTACGTTCCACTGACCCTTCACAAGTCTGTTCGCGACTGCACAGATAGTATGTGCAACAATGGGACCACAGCAGAATGAACATGTCAACCAATGTTACACGGCCATCGGGTACAAATACATGATTGCAATAGCAAGATGCCATTCCCCGATTTGCAGCGTTGTGCGCGGGACGTGCTCGGCCAAAGGGGAGAGCAGTTTGCACAGGTGGAATTAATCACCACAGGTGGAGGCCATACAGCCTGAAAACACATAAATTGCACAGCCAGTCTCCTCCCACAACCACACCGAAATGCTACCGGCAGGACTCGCGATGTTGGCCCTGGGGGACCTGATAGCACTGCAAGTACTCCAACTCCAAGAAGAAGACGAACACCAACTGCAACCGGCCGCACGAAGGAGACGCAGGAGGAGGAGGAGGCCAAGGCAGGGCCAGCAAGGGGCGCCAGCACAGCCACTACCACCACGCAGGCAGCCCGCAATCCCACGCCTCCGAGCACATCCGTTCGACCTCACTGCTGAGCAGATCCACACCCTCTACCGTTTGGACCGGGACACCATAGCCGCCATTGTGGACATGACACAGGCTGACCTTGTCAGCATGATAGATAGCCCAACCGCCATCCCACCCCTACTGAAGGTGGTGTCTGTACTCCACTTCCTGGCCACAGGCACCTACCAGCACACAGTCGGACAGTTGCATGGCATTTCTCAGCCACTGTTCTCACAGACACTATTTCAAGTGCTCGATGCCCTCCTGCAGCACGCAGACGACTACATCTCTCTACCACGCTCGGAGCAGGAAATTACCAACACAAAAGTGGGATTCCATGCACTTGCCGGCATACCGGGTTGCATTGGTGCCATCGACTGCACCCATGTGGAATTGGTCGTCCCACATGCCATGGAGGCCCAGTACCGCAACCGAAAACAATTTCATTCCCTGAATGTACAAATGGTGTGTGACTCCAACAGGATCATTACACATTGTTGTGCCCGATTCCCTGGATCAACCCATGATTCTATGGTCTTGAGGAACTCTACAATACCACGCTACATGGAGCGACACGCAGGGAACAGATCCTGGCTACTCGGTGAGTCTCATTACATGCATGATTATGTGGGGTATGTGATGCGGCAATGACCTGGCAGGAAGGGGCGGGGGTGTGCGTACGTAGCAATGGCATTCCACATCATACGTTTCTCGTCCACATACAGGTGATGCTGGATATCCACTGAAGAGATGGCTCCTCACACCAGTCCGGAACCCACGGGACCAGCATGAGGAGGACTACAACCATGCCCACTCACGTACCCGTGTAGTCATTGAACAGGCATTCGGCCTACTGAAGACTCGTTTCCGCTGCCTCAGCAGGTCTGGCGGGGCACTCCTGTACCGCCATGAGAAGGTTGCAAAGATGGTCATGGCATGTGTCATGCTCCACAACATGTGCGTACGTAGAAATGTGCCCATGCCCCCTGACGCAGAACTGCAAGCACCTGATGATGGTCATGATGAGGGTGGGGATGTGGCAGCACCTCATGGAGTCTGCGAGGCACCGGAGGCCCGTGACATTCGTCAGCATCTCATTGATGTATGCTTCTAGCACTCACGCCTGGTGGCTGATACATGGACACGGGACTCGTGGCACTGTGTGTGTCTGGGACATGCACAATATGGACTGTACGCCTATGATGGCCTAGTACACAAAGATCAATGTCCACACATCTCATTGGTTGATCGTGCACTTTTTATGGCATATGTGATGTCATGTTGAACACCCTATCGACCCGCCACCCAAGTGAGCCCAACACACCCCCTCCACCCTCCTACCTCCCCCCCGAACACCAGTGTCCAAAGATGCTCATTGTCAGTGGGCTGTCGCTATTGCAAGCCCCCTCTGCGGGTATCAGGGGCACCCCTGCCTGTGGAGCGCAGGTTCCTTCCAGATCTACGTTGGGGGCTGCCCTGGACGGAACTTGCAACGGATGATGTGTCTGCCTGCTCACGTCCATGCATGTCCCTAAGGGTTTGCGAGAGCTCAGTGAGCACACGGCGCACTGCGGCAAGTTCGGCACATACGTCTTTGGACGTCGCATGCAGTTCCCCCCTCAGGCTCTCGGTGCTTCTCTCCATTTGGACTCTCAGGCTCTCGGTGCTACTCTCCATTTGGACTCTCAGGCTCTCGGTGCTACTCTCCATTTGGACTCTCAGGCTCTCGGTGCTACTCTCCATTTGTGCCCTTAGCGTCTCTGTACCTCTCTCCATTTCTGCCCTAAGTGTCTCAGTTGATGTTTCTATGTCTGCCTTAGTGCCCCCACATTCATCGGCATGGTCCTTGAGGAGCGTGGCCATTTGCTGCTGTTGCACGATTAACTGGTCGAGGGACTGTTGCCTCTGCTGGGCCATGGCCATTTGCGGGGGTGTCACAGAGGGGCTGTTGTCCTCATGTTGCCTTGCCACAGGGCTTGTGGGGGATGGCCAGTCGTCGTCTTGTGGGTGCCCCTGCGTGGTATCCTCATGTTGTACGGGATGGGACAGACAGGGGGATTGGGACAGGTCATGGATGGATCTGACTTCGACATCCCCGTTTTCTGTGTCCGAGCATGCTGCCATCAATGGGGTGTCACCTATGGTGCTGCTGCCACCAGAGGCAGTGCCTTCTGTGGCATCCATTGGGGGGACCTGTGGTGGTGGTGTTGTGGGCATGCTGGCTGCTGGGGTGCCTGTTGATGTTCCCTCCTCTGTGCTGCCACCTGATTTGTGCTGCTGCCGTGTCTTGATGCGTGCAGCTGAGGTGGAGGGTCTCTGGCCGTTGGTCTTGGCCCTCTTTGCAGGCGTGCTGGTAGGGGTGTCCTGTAGCTCATCGTTTGGATCGGACCCTGTGGTGGAGTAAAGGAGGGCGAGGGTTATTGATGGGTCTGTGGGAATTGGAATGGCATTGTATCACATGCATTGGGGTGGTACCTGAGGGTGATTTGGGTAGGGTCCTTGGAGGTGCTTTGATTTGTGTGTGGAGTGAGGGTGCAGTTGTTTGGCAGCCTGCAGTTTGGGTGTGCCTGCTGCACGTGTAGTGCGTGTATTAGGGGTTTTTAATTATTTATGTATTTATTGTGGGTTTTAACGTGCGCTATCAGGCCGATGTGTGTGGACGTTCTCCTGGACATGTGTTTCTGTTGCACTATGTGGACGCATGGTACTTCACATGGATGGACTGTGTGGATTTGGCATTGTTTTATCTGGCCCACCTACCTGAATCTTCGGATGTCTGCACTCCTTTCTCCATCCCTCCGACTCCCTCTATGCTCTCCATTCCGATGGTGGAGGCACAGATTTCTTCCCAGGGGGTCAACTTGATGGGTGATTCAGGACCTCCCCCGGTGGCTGTGGCAATGTTGCGGTTGGCAGAGAGTATGCTGCGGACGCGTATCCGCAGGTCGTCCCATCGCTTGCGGCATTGCTGTGGGGTGCGGGGTGCGGTCCCCACCGCACTTACCCGCTGTGCCACCAGAGCCCATATGGTCTTCTTGTTTGCAAGTGCCGTTCTGGTCATTTGCGTGGAGAAGACGACGGCAGCATTCTCCTGGAGGGTCTCTGTTAGCACGGTGAGTTCCTCACGGGAGAAGTGGACCTGGCGCTTGCGGTCGCACGCTTTCTTCGCTACTTTTCCCATTTTTCTTGGTTTCGCTAGGGTGGATGACGGGTTGGGGTGTGTTTCAGGGTAGTGATTTTAGTGGTTGTGTGGTTTTAGTGGTTTTATAGGTGTACGCCGGGATGTTTCCCGTTCCGGGCCCATGTTTTAACTTCCGTTTCCGTATATTTCCGGTCACCGTACTTTCCGGTAGGCGCACACTGCGGTGACCGCTAAGAGGGGTGGCGGTATTGCACCTAGGGCGCCGTACGGCGGCGGTGTGGGCCGTTTTGGGGTCATTTCCGCCATCGCGGACTTTGCACTTCCCCCGTGGCGTGGTGCTCGTGCCCGATGGGTCGGAATGGGCCGCACTTTGCTCCATCGTGCAATGGCGGAAACGCTATTTACGCTGTGGCGGTCCGGTCAGTCACTTTCCGCCAGGGTCGTAATGAGGGCCAGTGACATTTAAGAAAGTGCAATTGCATGGAAAAGGAAAATGGGGGAAAAGTGCATGGAAAGGGGGGGTGGAAAGTGTGAGGAAGAGGAGAGAAAACATAAATACATATTAAATAGAATAAATTATAAATAAGGGCGATAAACCATGGTAGTGCAGCCAGCAAGTGGCAGGTGAAAGTTAGTCAGAAAGGTATATCTGATGCAGTGTGCAGAAGAAAAATGGGAGGGGGCTGTATGGGTACAGATACAGAACCCTAGTGCAGATGGTGGCCTGGAGGCAGTGCAGGAAGGTGGCAGGGTGAGCAGGTACTTGGGCCCGAAAGAATAGAGGGTGGCCAGGCACACAATGACAAGAGAAGAAACAGATCAACAGGGGTGAAGGTGGGCAAAGGCAGAGGCAGAGAGGAAGGTCTTTAGAAGTTTCCAGAACTGAAGATGTTTTTCCTCAAGTTTCAAGGAGGCCGGGAGGCTGTTCCAAAGGGAGGCACCAGCCGAAGACAGAGATCTACCCCCAGCTCATTTGTTTGCAAAACGGCTAACTCTGAGGGAGTTAGAAGTAGAGGAGTGAAGGGCTCAAGAGTGGAGGTATTTTCTGAGGGATAGTTGAAGGTATTTTGGAACCAGGCCCCAGAAAGCCTTGTGGACAATGCAGAGGGTTTAAAATGTAATCATTGTATCCACTAGGAGCTAATGAAGGGATTCCAAGGCTGGAGATATACGATCCCAGGGCTTGAGGCCAAGGACAAGTCTCGCAGTCCTGTTCTGGATTAATTGTAGAGGACGGAGAGTGGAGGCAGGTAGATTTAGAAAGAGGCTGTTACAGGAATCCAGTATGGAAAGAACCAGAGCTTGGGAGACAGTGAGCTTTTGAGGGAAGGAGAGGAAAGGCAGAGTACTGCTAAGGAGGTGAAGTAAAAAGTTTGATTTTTTGGAGACATCAGAGATGTGTGCGGAGAAGGGAAGTGTAGAGTCAAAGATAACCCCAAGGTTCTTAGCCGCACAGGTGGAGGTGGGAGGAGGGCCAAGGGAAGCCGTCCAGAGAGTGAGATGAAAGGATGGAGATGGTGTACCAATAAGGAGGATCTCAGTCTGGTTGGCATTTAGACATAGATCATTGGCAGCACACCAATTTTGAATGGCGATTAGACAATCGGAGATGAGGGAAGGAGAAGAGAAGGCTGAAGGAAGCCTGAAAATGAGTTGGGTGTTATCAGCATAGCACTGGAAAGTTGAGCAGAACATTGAGATGCAGTAAGCGAGAGTTGTCAGGTATTGGTTGAAAAGCCACGGCAAGAGGATAGAACCCTGGGAGACACCGCATGTGGAGAGGGAGATAGAAGATAAGAAAGACCTAAGTTGTACCTGGGAGGGACGATCAAAGAGAAAAGAGGTCAGCCAGGCCAGAGCCTGATCAGTGATACCCAGGTTGTCATGAAGACGATTGCTCAGGATTGTATGGTTGACCACGTCGAACGCAGAGGAGAGATTACTGTATCATTTGGATACAGTAAGAAATGGCCTCAATGTCGCAATTGAGTGGAACCTGTTCTTCTAAGCAAATTGTATATTTTTCCATAGCCCTCCAAGTAAACAGACAGCCTCCATCACAAACCATACTCAGTCACACAATAACACACATAGGTTCCATCAGCATTCCATTTTTCTGGCAACCAAATCAGACAGGTTGGGTGTAAATACATACATGTGCATATAAGATTAAATATGTGTCACTGTGTCATAAAATGTAAAATAACAGATCATTTTTTCAATTTTTCCTTTGTTCCTTTCTGATGATATTCATGACAAATGTGGTCAATGGGGGCGTGGCTACCGGCCATGTAGAAGGACGGAATCTCCGGAGCTCCCAGAGATCCGTCGATGATTGTACGAATGCCTGCTTCCCCAATGCAGCATACCCATTGTAAAATTAGGTATATGCGTGGGAATAGGAGGAGAGTGCAATCCGCATGAAGAAACTGGAATCCGACCATGACAGCAGCAGCAGTATCGGAATCTTAACAGACCGCTGACCAGACAGGCACCCTCTTTAAAAATGGCCACCGTGCCGAGGAACAAAGGAGAGGCGAGCCGGGCACAAAGATGCTGCCGGAATTAGCCTAGCAAAGGGGCATTACAGGCACAGCACCCGAGACACGCCGTGTGAATATCAGAGGACCGGAGCACTGCGTGAGCCTGGAGGACCGAAGGACGAGGGGCAGCCCGCTGTTGTGAATGAACCCTGACAGGAGGCGTTAGGCAGGACACGCCAAGGAACACTCTGGAGCGAAGCGGGGCCCCTGGACACTGCGACGCGTATCGTGCCGGGCACGCCTAGATCTGTCATGATGCCTACCCCCGGGCATCAGGACCAAGGCCCTCAGCTCCGGGAGCAGGCATCCAGACATTTGTTTAAACCTCAGCAGCCCCGGCTAGGGGCTGTCTGGGTTCAGTCCTGGCGCCTTAGGCCCAGGCTCATCATAGAAATCAGTCCTGGCGCCTTAGGCCCAGGCTCATCATAGAAATCAGTCCTGGCGCCATAGGCGCCAGGCTCATAGACTTTACTTACCTGATGCAGACCATGCTGCAAAAGAGTCCAAGCCTACATGAGGCCTGGATGGGACTATTTTGTTACAGGGACTATTTTTTACTCGGGCGTGGCTCTAGGGAACTTCTTACCTGAAACTACTTTGGAGGCTATTTAAACCACACCCGAACAGCAGCACATGATTCGCGTTATCCTGCATCCAGCAGCGTGACGCTCACCGTGCCTGCAGCCAGCATCCAGTCTTCTGCCACGCCCACGTGCCTGCAGCCAGCATCCAGTCTTCTGCCACGCCCGCCTCGAATCCGGAGCTCCTAGAATAAAGAAGAAGAAAAGGACAAGGTTAGAAAACAAACTTATTTCAAATTCCTCACCTAATTCCGGAACCATTTCATCTCCGGCCCTGGAAAGTGCATCAGTCCTGCACGCGTCGCTTCGCCAGCTCCCGCACGGCGCCATACTCAAGATTTCTCACAGCATCTTTCGATCCGGCACTGTCTCCATCATTTCTTCGTCGTAATCCAGCACTTAGGGGACACAAGAAAAAATAAGGTGAGCCAAGGGAATCAACAAATACAACCTCTTGCCACCATAGACTTACATGATTTACCACCGGCGGTATTATTACATAACTCTCCACATTTTCATATGCCGCATCTATAAAGAGGAAGAAAAACAACACGTTAACGCATGCAATAGTTACCGGAAAGCGTTGGGTAACACAGACTCTTACCTGAACGCCAGCAGCAGCTACGAGACCTTCTTCTCACGAACTCAGTTGCAACTTAAGGAAGGAAGGGGACAAGAGTGAACATCAGGCACATTGAACTCTTTGAACTTGATACTTACCAATCCCGCCAGGGACTTTAGAGTTAATACTTACCGGAACTCTCCCAGCGCCTTCAAACCAGTGAAGTAACTGGTATCTACGCACCCCCTGCAAGACACGCTGGATGGAGAGCTCATCTTTTACGAACATAAGGTGAGATTACTAAGGGGATGTCGGAGGTGATTAGTGGGGGAGAGCGAGAACAGTTGGGAGGCCATCACTAAAACCCACAGGTGGTTAATCCCTGTCTCCACTTGCAGGAAAATACTTCTTCGGGTCCAGCAGACAAGACTAGGCGGGCCACTCCAGACAGTCATCTCTGCACTACGCATCACGTTGAAGGAGACCGCAGCTGTCCGGGTCGGATCGACACCCCTGTGGGGTCCAGGTGAGCGTAACAAGTTCCCTAAAGGTGCCAAGGCAGCTGCGGGTCGCGGGGTGCGATCACGCCCCGCGGGTGAGTGGGATCCGCGCACACCGGGTGGCTCCACACCCCAGCCGCACAAGCCACATAGTCTCAGAGGGATCCGACCCGTGGCATGCACTTGGAGAGGAACGCGAAAGGCGGTGCGCACACAGCAATGTGCCCACAGCTACGGCGCAGAGCCTAGTAGGCTGGACGACCCACGGACCACAGCCATACTTCAGCAATCCGGGGGCGCAGAGAGACAAAGGCGCGTGAGCCTGTCCCCTGCTGCATCACGCTGCGGCGGCCCCCGAAGAAATTAAAAATAAAGGGGGGGAGAATGAGGAAATAAAAGGCGAGTCCCACCATGGGCCGCAGGAAAAGGAGAAGACCTCGCCGAGAAATACTACAGCATCCACTGCACCGTCCTGAGGCACTCCCACATGTGACCCGCTGCGCTAGACTGTAGCCAGGCATAAGGAGTGGTGTAGGTAGGCGCAATGCAAGCTGGGACCGCCCAGACAAGGTCTAGAAACAGGACGGACCAACCCTGGCAGCACCACAACAAACTAGCCCACACAAGACCACAGCCTGGGATACAGACAACGGTGCAGGAGCACCAGCAGGAGACAGTAACAAGCCCACACACGTAAGGCTGAGTGCCTGGTAGCAGCAAGGGGATGCACCATCCGAGGTAGGAGGCCTGCCCACCTGGAATTACTGAAGACATGGCAACTAAGTTGAATGAAACAAAAGGGAAGCAATCCATGATGGAGGACTTCACAAAAACCCTGCAATCAACGGAAGGAGCTAGAAGCAAAGATAGAAGCGCCCAGCTGGACGCATCCCCAGTGCAAGGAGACTGGCAAATCCGGAAGCCATTGCAGACCTGAAAGTGGAGTGGGATACGAAATTGGAAGCGGCCATGGCCACACTGAAAGTAGCGCTGGAAGCTAAAATTGAAGCAGTGCAAATAGACCTAAACCTCCTGAGACAAGATGTAAGAGCAATTGCGGACCGCACAGGAGAGTTAGCAAAAGAAGTGGAGGCCAACACAGCGGCCTGCGCCACGCACACCTCAGAGATCCACACACTACGACAGCAGGTGGGCAACCTGGAGAGCAGGGCCGAAGAGGCCGAAGGACGGGCACGCATGAACAACATACGTATTGTGGGGCCCACAGAGGGGGAAGAGGGATCGAACCCCACGGAGTACATTGAATCTATGCTGCTGCAAGAAATAGAAGGGGGAACACTTACCCAGGGATTTGCAGTGGAGAGAGCGCACAGAGACTTGGCTAGGAGGCCCCCCGGGACCACCCCCGAGACCCATCATAGCCAAAATACTAAATTACCGTAACAGGGAAAGGATCCTGGAATTCTTTCGCAAGGGAGGCACGATCCGAAGGTCATCCGCCTCAATCACGGCATACCCCAACTACACACTCCAGGTGCAACAACGGCGACTCAACTTCGGAGCAGTATAGAGGAGGCTGCGGGTAGCGGGCCACAGATGCATGCTGATGCATCCGGTGAGGTTGAAGGTGTTCCACAATAATAGGACACTATTTTTTGACACCCCAGAGGAGGCATTGGATTGGCTGGACGCACAAAATTGCCCTGAAGGAAATGACGGCCAGAAGGAAAGCGGCACAGAGAAATTATGCAGAGACTTCGGAGAATGAGGTGCTGTATAAGATGAGAAAATGGGACTTGAATATAGTCGTGTCACACAAAGGGGAAGCAAGCGAACTGTAGCACACAACAGGGAGATACAGAGCACCCGATCTCACACTCCCTTAGATAGGTTAGTTGAGTTACCAGTAGAGCGGTAACCACCTGCTGGGTTCCCGGTACCGGACTAGTTGGACGGGGCCAAATGCAAGATCACCTGAGATCCAGGGATGGAGCTGGGCAACAGTTGGGGCTGGAATGGGACTTGGGAGGGGAGGGAGTTGGGGTGTTTGTAGTGATAGTAGGTAGGGAACGAGCATGCACCCATGCACCTCTGCGTATGACCCACGTTAAGTATTCTCGGGCTGAAGGAAATGGAGGGAGGGACGGGGAAGGGGATCTAAAGGACATTGGGTGACCTCAGGATAATAACCTGGAACGTCAGAGGACTTAACATCTATTTGAAGAGAAATAAGGTTATGATGTACTTGAGAAGGCAACAAGTAGACATAGCTCTGTTGCAGGAAACTCACCTCACTAAGGAGAAACAAGAGGTAATTTAAAAAAAAGTGGAGAGCTACCACTATAGGAGCAACTTATTCAGCATACGCTAGGGGGGTGATCATTTGGGTGGTACCACATGTGCCTCTCCAGATACTACAGACCACGGTGGAACCTGATGAGAGCATGGTAGCACCCCGGTGTCATGATGTCTACACCCGGGCATCCAGACCAAGTCCATCAACCCCGGAAGCAGGCATCATGTTACCTGGAGCAAACCCAGCAACCCCCGTTAGGGGCTATCTGGGTACAGTCCTGACGCCTATGGCGCCAGGCTCATATGGGACATCAGTCCTGGCGCCATAGGTGCCAGGCTCATATGTTAAAACGTACCTGATGCAGACCATGCTGCAAGGGATCCAAGCATCCAAGCCCATGTGAGGCTTGAAGAGACTATTTTATCTTAGGAACTATTTTGTTACTCGGGTGTGGTTGTGGAGGAATACTTACCTGGGACTACTTTGAAGGCTATTTAAACCACGCCCGAAGAGCAGCACATGCTTCGCGTTATTCTGCATCCAGCAGCGTAACGCTCACCGTGTCTGCAGTCAGCATCCAGCATCCTGCCACGCCCGCCTCGAGTCCAGAGCGCCTAAAAAGAAGGGAAAGAAGAAGAAAGGTTAGAAAAAGAACTTTACTGGATTTCTTACCTGATTTCGGATTCAGTGCATCTTCGAACCAGAAACAGACTTAATTTTAAACGCGTTGCATCGCCAGCAGCAGCGCCGCGCCATACTCACCGTTCCTCGCAGCATCTCTACGATCTGGTGCTGTCTCCATCAACAGGTTGCCACATTCCAGCACCTAAGGGGGACAAGAAAACAACAAGGTGAGCCAAGGGAACAAACAAGGACAATCTCTTACCACCATATGCTTACCTGATTTTACCGCAGGCGGTATTATCCACCAGCACACCAAATCTTCCTACGCTGCACCTGCAAGAAAGGAGAAAGCAGCGAGTTAAACCTTGGCATCATTTACCGGACAGTGTTACAAAACACAGACTCTTACCTGAACACTTTCAACTGCCACAAGACGATCATCTTTTGGGTCTAAGCTGCAAAAGAAACAAGGAATTGGACAAGAGTGATTATTCTGACATTTTGAACTCTTTAGAACTATATACTTACGGCCTTTTGCCCGGAGGTTTGGAGCCAAGATTTGTCCAGAACTCTTCCAATACCCTCAAGCCAGTGAAGTAACTGGCCATCAACGAGCCCCTGCATTCTTCGCAGGATGGAGAGCTCATCATACAAAACTATAAGGTAAGCTTTGTGAAAGGGACTGTCAGAAGTGATAAGTGGGGACGCAGTGAGATGTTACTACTCAAATCCACAGGTGGCTAATTCCCTTTCCCCGTCTTTAGGAGACTTCTTCTAAGGGTCAAGCAGACGAAGCTAGGTGGGCCAGTCCAGTCAGTCAACTCTGCACAACGCATCACGTTGGTGGAGACCGTGGCTGTCCAGTTCCGCTCGACACCCCTGTGGGAGCCAGGTGAGCGTAACACCCGGGGGCTCTTGGAGAACAGAGAACCAAGCATTATAAACACATATGCCCCCAACCAGGACACAGTGACCTACTATAAAACATTATATAGAAAGATCAGCCCCCACACAGGAGGTGCGATCATATGGGGAGGGGAGTTCAACTGTATGCTAGACCCCAAACTAGATAGATCTGACATGAAACTAGATAAACCCACCCCCGCAACGAGAGTGTTATGAGCCCTGTTAACAGATTTTGGGCTGGAGGACATTTGGAGGCGGCAACATCTGACAGGAAGACATTATTCACACTATGCGGACCCACATAACCTGTACACGAGGCTGGATTACTTGTTCACCACCCCCGAAGTAGCAGGGGAAGTGGTGAGTTCAGAATACAAAGCGAGAATACTATCAGACCACTCCCTTTTGGTTCTGGAGTGGTGACACCAGCCCCCTAGAGCCAGAATCCCAACATGGAGGCTTCGGGCTGAGGCATTGAGGGGTACCACATTCCGAGAGGACCTACGGGAAGAGATAATCAGATATTTCGAGAACAACACTGGAAGCATGAAATCAGAGGGAACTCTGTGGGAGGCCTTTAAGGTGATAATAAGGGGGACAGCCATATCCAAATCAAAAGGGCTTCAGGGAGGTATAGAGCAAGAGCTGCAGGAGATAGAGAAAAGACTGGAAACAATAATGAATGAAGAGGGCATCTCACAGGGGCAGGCAGAATGCGTAAGCCAGCTTCAACTAGCTGGCGAGGAGCTTTTGGAACGATTAAGCAACCTGAATTACAAGAAATATATTGAAAGACAACACGCTGGAGGGGACAAACCAGGGAGGCTGCTTGCATGGTTATATAAAAACGAGGCACCAAGACGGCAATTAGGGAGATAGCAGGAGAGGCGGGACAAGTCTGGAATACCCAGGAGATGGTGAACGAGAGATTCCTTAGTTTTTATAAACACCTCTATGCAGATAGAGAGACCCAGGAGTTCCTAGAGGACATAGGGTTGCCCAAATTAAGCGCAGAAGATAGAGAGAACTTGGAAGCCCCAGGTACACTGTAAGAACTGGAAGCAGTGGTGCTGCACCTACCCATGTGCAAAGCCCCAGGCACGGATGGGCTTGCCAGTGAGTTTTACAAAGCATGCAGGCAAGAGATTCTTCACCCGCTACTGGCAATGCTGAATGAGGCATATGAGAAAGTGAGACTGCCGGAATCCCTGAGAGAGGCGGTTATCATCCTGCTACTTAAACCAGACAAGCGTAGCATAGACTGCGGGTCGTATAGACCACTATCCATGCTAAATCAAGACAGCAAAATCCTCACGTCAGTGCTAGCGAATAGACTTAAGCAGGTGATAACTAAACTGATACACCCAGACCAAATTGGGTATGTCCCAGGCAGAAGTATATCTGATAACCACAGGAGGCTCCACCACATCATAGAGCAGACGGAGGGTGACCCAAGCGAAATAGCAGTAGTCTCGCTAGATGCAGTCAAAGCCTTTGACTTGGTCAGGTGGCCATGGCTGATGGCGGCTTTAAAAGAACATGGGATGGGACCTGGGTACCTGTGGTGGGTGAAAATGTTGTATAGCTCCCCCACAGCTAGGGTAAAAAGCAGAGCGACAATCTCAGATATGTGGCAACTAACCAGAAGCACGAGACAGGGTTGCCCATGGTCTCTGATGCTGTACATCCTCGCACTAGAGCCGCTGGCAATTTATGTAAGGCAACAATGCGGGGAGATAGGAGTGCGCACCAAAGAGGGACCGCAGTTGATATCACTGTATGCAGACGACATTCTCCTGTACTTGCAATACCCGCAGGAGAAACTACAATACATCCTAGAGGTGATGGAGCGCTATGCGGCTCTCTCCGGGATAGCGGTCAATCCAAAAATATTGAGCATGTTCCCCTTAAGTAGATACGGCATACCACAGGAAAACTTACCCACCCTGCAAATAGCGTGGCAGACCAAAACGTTACGAGACCTGGGGATCAATATTGACCACACAGTAGCAGAGGAGCATAAGTACAATACAGAGAAAGCAGTGGAGGACATCAAGAATAGCATGGAGTTCTGGGCAAAGCTCCCCTTGGCTATGGTGGGGAGGGCGGCACTGCTGAAAATGGTGGTCTTACCTAGGCTATTGCATTTCGTCACAAACATTCCACACATGGTGCCTAGGCGCTTCTTTACCAGGTTGCACAGCCTGTGCAGAGGTTTCTTATGACACAATACAAGAAACAGAGTGGCCCTGTAGAAACTGCAGAATGCGTTCGATAGAGGGGGGATAAACCGTCCACATTTTGAGATATACCACCCGGCGGCGCAGTTACAATATTTAACCGGGTGGTTGGCAGAAGACGACACAGCGGAATCCAGGCTGTTGAGGGAAGAGAGTGCCCCATATTTCCTACGAGAACGTATATGGCTACCCAAGTCAGAGATGCGGAGTAGACCGAGATTGCTAACACTGGACTGGGAGATTCAGCACAAAGCGTGCTGGGCCATGGGAGGCCCAACCCTGTGCTCCCCGCAGGTACCAATCGTGGCGTTATGCGGCGCAGATGCCCAACTAAGGAAAGGAATCCGGAAGTATTGGGAGCTAGTGGGCCTGGCCACGCTGGGGGATATTTAGCAAGAGTGTGAGGCCCTGGACTTCCAAACGATTATTATGGACGGAACCGGGTTACATGCGGGACAGCATATTACATACAGCAGAATAGTTAAAATGGTAGAGAAACGCGGTCGGAAATAGCGCTAGCAGAACAGCCGGAAACAGCCGTAGAAATTATGTATGACATGTCGGAGGGAGGACATGAAATATCCAGGATATATGAACTAACAATGTCAAGAGTGGGAAAACAGCCGCTCAAACTGCGGCGGGCGGGACTGGGAGGAGGCGGTGGGAGAGACCATGCAGGAAGGGCAATGGGAAAGAGCCCAAAGATATCACAAGAAGGTGCCCAGAAATGCGCGGCTGCAACAGATCCAACTATACGTTACCCACAGAGCATACATGACCCCCAGATGATTGCAAAATTCAGAAACGCAGAAGCACAAAAATGCCCCATATGTGGAGAGGTGGGAGTAGGGATGATCCACATGTTCTGGGCATGCCCGGAGGTTGGGAAATTTTGGGGGGAAATTAAGCACAAGCTATCTGAAAAGGGAATAAAACTAGACATGGATTCCATATGGGCATGCATGTTGGGGGGATTTTCCAGGCCACGCAACTTGAGACACGTAGGTAAGCTCAAGGACTTAGCATAATTCCTGGCCAAAAGGGGAATTGCCATGAGCTGGAAAGACACCCATAGACCCAGACTAGAGACCTGGTGGAGGGCCCTCCTAAAATGGGCAGATGCTGAGACAGTGGCATGGTATGAGACGGCCAACAGAAGGGAAGGGGAAGATGTGGGACCACTGACTGAATGGAGACAAATGATAGCTTCGTTGTACGGGCCCACCCAGGGTGACCCCAGTGATGACGACACGCCCGAGAATGAGGAAGAGAATTACCCAGAGCAATGTGAGACAAAGGCATAAGGGGGGAGAGCTCGAGTTTCAGAGGATGGGAGGGGGGAAGACATTAAGGAAAAACGTGTATTGTATGCTATGATACTTGTAACTGAAAATGTTGGGTGTGAAAGTTATGGTTTGTTTGTTGTAAAAATCAATAAAAACTATTTTTTTTTAAAAAAATGTGGTCAATGGTCAGATATTTACGAGAACCTGTATAAAAATGTGCTGTGACAGTGTAAAAGGAGACGATGGAAAACCTTTGTGATATGAACATTAACTGTTTTCTGTTTGTGAATAACTCGTATGCAGGTTGTGGTTCAATATCTGTAAACTGGTGTCTCTATGTAATATATGTTATGCTAACAAATCACAATATTCCCATTCAGGTCACAAATTCAGTCATATTCATATTAAATCATACGCACCAACACGAGTATCTCAAAGTTCTCCCTGTACGCATTTTACAAATAGAAGAGCCAGGGAGGCGGTGTCACTGTATTACTACAATTAGCCTTGCCCGGCCTCATGACATCAAGTTGCCATGACAACGTTGACCAGCCAATCAACAATCAGAAATAAGGACCGTGCCCCTATCTCGAGTACGTATGTGCGGTACTCGAGAACGGAGACAGCTTTCATCAGGCTCACAGACAGCAGACAGATCGTAAGCCAGTAAGTTTCAGTGATTCAAAATGTTTTAGTAAGCTACGCGGCACTGAGAGTTCATCACAGTGGTTTTGTACACAGCTCTAACATACACCAGTTAGCAATCGCCCATAGTCTTGTCACGGCATGCAAAAATATTAGTTTGAGCAAGCGGCATACACGCCGGCATTTTGCAACAAGGGCCCATTAGACACCCAAACAGAGTTGCATAGAGATAATGACTGAACAGATAAGGAAGAGAAAATCACGGGTCATTTTTAATTACACAAGCTACCTTCAAAATTAATACAGTCCAAAACACCAAAATTACAAGTACAGGTATGAGCAGCAGCCATTCATGTTTGACTAGCAAACACATGCAGATATACCCATATCTAATGTCATAATTTTTCATTATGTTTTAGCGTATTAGACTCAGGGGATCTTTGGATAAGAAGACAATACCCCCTTTTTTAATCAGTCCTGAGGAAAGCATGCACACAGCTACCCTAACAGCCATATAGACTCAACTCATGCTGGAAACACCAACCGTGTCAACTTGTAATGTGTATTGGAGGAAGAACAACACACAAAGTCACTGTCTACTAACCTCTCAGTCTTACCGCATGGTCAAAGAGCACCCTGTAAAGCACCATATGAATGTTAATATGCTGTTCTGCAGAGGCTCAGAGAAAAAAACAATGCATATAACGAATGTGTTTTGTGTTATAGTGTTAAGCCTGAATACAGGTTTTTAGAGTGTCTGATGACAAATACAATCTTTTTTATTGTTAACAAGAAGTGATGATCTGCTTTATGAAGAATACAGACTAATTAAGTAATCTGTAGTAGTGGTGTGCAGTATATGGACTCCTCGAGAACAAAAAGAGGGCTCACTACCCCATATTTTGTTTAAGCCATCCCAGCTACAGCCAAACATTTTAAAGTCATAGATTTAAAGACCACTTTCTTTTCAATTCTTCTTCATGAGGATTCAGAAGGTTTGACCTTGTTTTCAAATAGAAAGCAACAGTGGAAACATGCAAGATTACCACAGGGGTACTGTGAGTCCCCATCTATCTTAAATAGGGTTTGTCAGATGGACCTAGATAATGTACAACTTGAGAGCACAATCATTCAGTACGTAGATGACATATTAGTGTGCAGTGAGACAGAAGAAAAATGCAGAGAAGATTCAGCCCAGCTAATGACAGTATTGGCAGAAAAAGGATACACAGAGGACAAAGACAAATTACAGTATTACCAGGAAGAAGTCCTGTACATAGGACAGCTAATCTCGAAAGAGGTGGAGAAAGATGACACCAGAGAGAGCAGAAGCAATCATGAAAACTCTAAGACTTAATACAGTGAGAGAAATGCAGCAATTTTTAGGCCTTTGTAATTACTGTAGGGCCTGGGTTTTTGACTACAGCACATATATCAGACCACTTTTGTAAGGACTCAAAGAAGCACAGATAGGTAAAGGCGACATAGTATAGACAGGCTGTCATGACCCTTGCCCTTGGCCCTCACTGGCAAGTCAGCCATCCAGTAAGGGCCAGGTCAAAGGCTTTAAAACCTGATCCAAGACTCTCTTGGAGTCAGTCCTGGCGCCTTTGGCGCCAGGCTCATAACCATCATGAAGACCAACATTAGAATGAGACTATTTACTTGGGACTATTTAACTGGAGGGGGTTCAGCCAACATGGAGGCACACACATAGCTCAGTTACAAGGAACTGAGCTATGCGGTCTAGTCTTTTGGGTGTGGCAGGCCTGGGACTACTTTACCTGGACTACTTTGGGTGTGGCAGGCCTGGGACTATTTTACCTGGACTACTTTACCTGAGACTATTTAAACCGCACCCAAACAGCAGAACATGATTTGCGTTATTCTGCTCTGGCAGCGTAACGCTCACCGTGTCCAGTTCTTTGATGCCAGCTTACTTGAAACCAGGGACCTACAGAGAGAGAAAGAACACTAGGAAACTTACCTGGAACAGTATCCTGTCTTCAATCCATCGACGACTTCAGTTCCACTCACCTGAATGTACGAACTCCATCATCCGGCACTGCATGCATCTTGGAATACCATAACCTCGAAAGAGGAGAAAGAAAGACAGCATTAGTAGGCGTTTATTCTCATTTCCTCCCGAATGAAAAAAGCCACACAATTCTTACCTGGGTAGTCATCTCCTGGTCATTATCATTGCTGGAACTTTACGGCGCTCGGCGAGGAACATCGCAACCTGCAAGGAGAGAAAAGACACAAGTTAGCAATATAAAAGTCGAAACAGCGCAGCGCATTGCACATTACTCACCAGACAGCATTGCGCACACCACGCTTTCTCCTACCGGCCCATGCTCATCTTCAAACTGCATATAAAGACTGTAAAGCAGCAAACCCACAGAGTTGCAGCAGGCTTGGATTCCCACAGGGGGGGGCTTGCACCAGTGAAGTAACTTGGTCGCTGCTCGGCCCCCACATCTACGCGGCCCTGCCACGAGGAGCAGGACAGAGAATCCACCTTTTGCAATATTAAGGTGAGGAGAGGGCCCAAGGGGGAGGAAGGAGTTGGGGCCAAGGGAGGTGGGAAAACATAAAGACAATCTGGTATTGAATCCAGCTCTCCTATATTGCAGAGCCATCTATAACCAGAGGCCTTACCAAGGGACCGGCAGAGGGTTTGAGAGTGCAAATCATCCAACCAGGGCTGGGTGGTGTCTCCGTGGATACCAGGTGAGCATAACAGAACACAAAGCCTCAATAATATTATCCACCTGGGCGTCATGGAGACTTCAGAGACTGACCAGTTAGTTCAGTTGTTGGGACAATTACACACTGAAGTACATTCAGCCAGGCAAGAAACCAACACTTTTAGGAGGGATTTGATTGTTACTAAGGATCGTACCGACAAAATAAGTAGACAATTGCTCCAATCACAGGCAGGGCAGACGCCATTGCCTGGTAACATTCCGCCAGCACCTGTACCAACTTCTTCCACCAATCCAGTACAAATAACACTTCCTGGGCTAGTTCCTTTAGCTCCACCTGAACGATTTACAGGGGACCCCAAGAAGTACGCAACGTTCATGAACCAGTGTCGTCTTCATTTCCTTTGCAGACCTGGGGCTTTTCCTAACGACCAAGCGCGGGTTGCTTTTGTCTTGTCATATCTGAGTGGCATTGCTGCAGATTGGTCGGTACCATTGGTAAGTTAGGATTACTCATTGTTACATGACTTTGGGGGTTTCCAGATGGAAATGGAAAAACTTTGCTCGTCATACCCAAGCCCAAGCATTAGACAACAAACTTTTGTCACTCTGTCATGGAAGTCAAGACTTGCTTACATATTTAGCAACATTTAACAGACTAGTCGTTGAAGCTGGGTGGCCTGAGGAAAAAAGGACCACACTATTTCATCGGGGTCTACGAGGGGAAATAAAGGATGCCCTTGCTCAAGTGGTTAACCCACCTAAAGACTGTGGAGAATTCATCAACCTTGTGGTGCAATTAGATCACAGATTACAAGACCAAAAAGTGAACCGGATAAGGTTAGACACTCAAGCTGTGTATGTCCGGTCAAAGGATAATGTTCCACGTACATTGGAAAACATGGTAGAACCCATGCAAATCGGAGGTGTATGGCCCCCTTTAACTAAAACTGAAAGAGACAAGAGAAGGCAACAGCAATTATGCTTATACTGCGGAAAATCAGGCCACTTCCTCAAAGAATGTCCATTGAAACCACCAAGGAGAACTGTTGGAGCCACAGAGAAGGAAGATAATAACAAGGAGTCAGAAAACTACCAATCCCGGCAAACATAGAGGTCTGCTTGTCGAGCGAGAAGGATGAGCCACAGACCTCACACTTTGCATTACCAATAATTTTGATCAATCACCAACAACCATCTCGGATGCATGCTGTCGAAGCATACATAGACAGCGAGCAGTTGGGAATTATGTAGACCAAGATCTGGCAGCAGAGATGGGGCTTCCCTTATGCTCTAAGTCAACTACTGAAAAAGTTACTACTGTTGATGTGACAGAAATAGCTTTTGGACCAGTAACCCAATGCACAGCAGCACTAACCCTACTGTGCCGGGATGGACACCGAGAATCTATTGCATTCGATCTAATCAAAGCTCCTCAGTTTCGACTAATTTTAGGGATGCCATGGTTGGTAGCTCACAACCCTCTAATAGATTGGCGTGCCAAGAAGTTAGCCTTTTCCGATGATTGTGCTTGCACCTGTTATTACCAAGAAAAGGGGAAAACAGACTTATGTACATCTGCTGCTCCCAGTACGGCGGCGATTGCACTAGGTGTGACTAGTACTCTACCAAATGAATACCAAGATTTTCAAGACGTGTTCCAGAAAGAACAAGCCAATGCTCTACCACCGCACAGCCCCTACGATTGTCAGATCAACCTCATACCTGGTGCGCAAATTCCTTCTGGTCGAATGTATGCACTCCATTTGAAATCTTATCTTGCTCAGTACCTGGCAAATGGATTTATCTGCCCGTCTAAATCACCGGCAGCCAGTCCCTTATTCTTCATACCAAAGAAGGAAGGAGATTTGAGGACTTGCATCGACTATCGCGCATTAAACTAGATCACAGTAAAAAACGTTATCCACTGCCCCTTATTCCCGAATTACTGGATCAAGTCAAAGACGCCCAAATCTATACCAAACTGAACCTTAGGGGGGCGCACCACCTTGTTTGAGTGAAGAAAGGAGACGAATGGAAAACCGCCTTTCGTACCAAACACGGCTTGTTTGAATACCAGGTAATGCCTTTTGGACTTTGCAACACTCCTGCTGCATTCCAGTACTTTATGAAGGATGTTTTGGGGGAGTTAATCAACGTTTGCGCCCTGGTTTACATTGATGACATCTTAGTGTATTCTGCTACAAAAGAAGACCATATCAGGCATATCCGCTCCGTCCTTACTAAATTCTGCCAACATAAACTGTATGCTAAACTTGAAAAATGCTCTTTTCATGTCACCGAAGTGGAGTTCCTAGGTTTTATCCTCACACCAAAAGGTATCAGAATGGATAGGCACAAGGTAGAGCCTTTCTTAATTGGCCGTCACCAACTTAATTGAAAGGAATCCAGAGTATGTTGGGCTTTGCAAACTTTTACCGCCGATTCATCCCAGATTTTTCCCAAATAGTGCATCCAATTACATCACTATTGAGAAAAAACAATAAAAAGTTCAATTGGACCGAAGAAGCAGAGAAGGCCTTTCAAGAACTTAAGAAAAAAATCACTTCTGCTCCAGTTCTACGGCATCCTCGTCCAGACATCCCTTATATAGTTGAAACAGATGCCTCTAGCATGGCTATGGAAGCTGTTCTCTCACAAAGGGACCCAGGAACTGGCCAGTTACGCCCTGTGGCCTTCTGATCACGAAAATTCTCACCTCCCGAACTCAACTATGCTATCACAGACAAAGAACTCTTGGCTATAAAATCAGCTTTCAAGGCATGGCAACACTATCTCCTTGGTGCTAGACATACTGTCACAGTCATAACTGATCATTGAAACCTGCAATACATAAAAACAGCAAAGGCTCAATCATCCCGTCAACTGCGGTGGGCTCTTTTCTTTGCTGAATATGACTATGTGATCACCTACCGGCCAGGAGTCTGAAACGGAAAGGATGACGCCTTGTCCTGCATGGGTGTTGATGAAAAGGTGTACATAACTCCAGATCCAGTAGCCATCATTCCAGAAGACAAACTTCTGGGTCTTACGACAACATTGACACAGGGTGAACTCCAAAACAAGATCCATCTCTTAATGGATCCCACTTTCTCACAAGAGGTGAAGAAACAGAGAATGCCTCTAAGGAGGTAGAGTTGAAAGTGGCCCTTTTTGGTAAGGTCCAAGATGTGAGGAGTAATCGAGAGAGAGGAGTCGAAGATGACCCCAAAGTTTCTGGCTTCAGTGGAAGGAGAGGGAGGTGAACACAAAGTGAGCAGACAGAGAGCAGGAGGGAAATGGGGAACAGGTGTCTGATAGGAAGAATCTCGGTTTTACTGGCATTAAGAAAGAGATAATTGGAGGCACACCAGGACTGAATAGCAGACAGGCAGTCAGGGATGATAGGGCAGGAAGAAGAGGAGGGAGAGGGGAGCTAGAAGACTAGTTGTGTGTCATCTGGATAACACAGGAAATGAGGAGAGAAGGCATAGAGGAGGTGTACAAGAGGTGCAAGGTTCAAAGGCCAGGGCAAGAGCAAATAGCCCATGGGAACACTACAAGGGAAGAAAGTGGTGATGGAGGAGAATGAGCCCAATAGCACTTGGAAGGGTGATAAGTAAGGAAGGAGGTCAACAAATCCAATGCCCAGTCTGAGATACTGAGGGTATCATGGAGCCACTTTGTCAGAATAGAGTGGTTGACCTTATCAAAGCGGAGGAGAGATCAAGGAGAATGAGAACAAAGGGAGAGTTAGAATCAAGATTTGCGAGCAGTTCTTCACAGATGTTCATGAGAGCAGTTTCCGTGCCTCTGGATGCTCGCAATCCAGATTGCTGGTCATGTAAAGAGCCAACGGGCTCAGTGTGTTGGGTCAGTTGGGGAAGACCAACTTCTCCAGGAGTTTCCCGAGGAAGGGTGAAGTAGAGATAGGATGGTAGTTTGTCGGACAAGAGGGGTTGGTTGAAGGCTTTTTTAGGAGGGGGTGCACAAGGGAGTGCTTGAGAGAGGAGGGGAAGAGCCAGAGGCTAAGGAGTGGTTACAGAGGTCAGCGAGACCCGGAGCAAGGGAGGAGATGTCCTTAATGGTTCTGGAGGAGCAGGGTGATACCTGTTTGGATGAGACCTTCATAGAGTGGACTACTCTAGATACCTCAGCCGTTGTGATGCGAGAGGAGGGGAAAGTAGGTGGGGTTTGAAGAGAGGTTAAGGGAGGCAGGGGTTGGTGTCATGAACCACCGATTTCAGCCCATCTGGACTTCGTGGTCCATGATGCACCACGGCATGAGGTCAATGATTCTTCCAACACGGCCGACAGCCCTGAAACGCTGCGTCCTAGCCTTTGCACGCAACACTCTGCTTCCTAGAAAACAGGCACGCCCCCGGGGCTCTGCGCATCTCAACGCAACTGCTTGGAGTTGATAGGCGTGCGTTTGGGTCCATGTACTGTACTGTCTCCAGTTCCTTGCCCCTTTTTCTTCCTTCCTGGAACCCTCTCCTGATTCCTGCATTCTTCCTGCTAGCCCATTTCTCCTCATCCCGGATCCTGTCTTTTGCTCTGTGCTGCGGTCTCCAGAGCACTCTCCGAGCATAGGATGCCTGCCCCTCCTCCTTCTTCGATCCGTCGCTAAACATTCCTGGATATTGAAAGCTATCCGGCTTAAGGCAGCCGGCTACCTCACGCTGGAACCCGAAGACTCGCGCTTCAACCTGTACAAGTCTCGAACAGTGAGGAAGAAGGAATGCGCTCCCAAGAAGACCACCAGCAAGGAAAAACGGGTAAGAAAGAAAGAAGCTTGTGACAGTTGGGGGAATGGAGGAAGGAGAAGGAGAGAGAGAGATCAGAATATCCCATGTTTTGGAGGTGAAATGGGTGGGTGGCCAGTGCTGTGCAGAGGGCCTGAGAAGGGAGCGATGAGGTGGAGACTGCAGATGGATTGGCTGGTTGCTTGCAGATTTTGAGTACAACTGAGCTGTTAGAGGCACCGGAGATACAGGTCTGGATGTCGGCCCTTTTTTTGGAGCGGATAGAGAGACATATTACCTTTGGAGGAGGCAGTATGGCAAGTTTGTCAGCAGATGACAGTCTGCCACTTCCATTCAGAAACTCTGCACTTGCGTTTCAGAGCAGCTAGATTGGCGTCATACCAGGTGCTACGTTTGGATGCAGGTTTCAGGCAGATCCTCATGACGGGTGATAATATCAAGAGTGTTAGTGATAGCAAGATGAAGATTGGCGAGGACAGAGCTAGTGGGGGAGTCAAGAGGAGGGGAGGGAGGAGGGATGAAAGTGGAGGCAAACGTATCAGCTGACACTTGTTTCATCAGTCGAATGACCACGAAGGAGGCTGGCAGCACTGGTGGAGGCTCGATCAGGGGGACGAGAGGTCCCAGATGAGAGGATAGGAGAGAGTGGTTGGACCAGGAGAGAGGGGTAATGAGGGTTGGCGAAAGGGAGATCGGCAGGGATTAAGGCATCAAGAGTGTGTCCGGCAGAATGGGTAGGACCAGAAGGGAGAATAGTCGGGGAGAGAGAGGTACACAGATCATGGAAGAGTACAGAGGGGGAACAGTGGAGTCAAGGCGGATGTTGAAATTACCTGGAGGGGGAGTTTAAAGGTAGTGGTCAGAAGAAAGAGGCGATATAATCAGCCCATTCGGAAAGGAAGACAGACACAGTGCCAGGAGGTCTGTAGATAGAAGCAATGGTGAGAGAAAGAGAGTCGGAGAGACATGTTATGCTAACCTGGTATCTTCCCGATCCCGGGTGGTGCCTTCGATGGAAGGCGGGCCTGAAAGCAGAGGAGGACTGGGTTCAAGACTGGTCGGCTCAGGTAAGGTCCTCTACCTCCTCCCCTGGGTTCGACCCTTAGGCCCTCTCCTCACCTTATTGTAGTATTTGGCATGCTCTCCATCCTGCCTTCTTTGCAGGGGTGCGTATTCTCCAGTGGGCCAAGGCGACCGAGTTACTTCACTGGTGCGAGCCCTTTCAAGTGTCTTTAAGGTAGGTCTTGCTGCAGCAGTCTTTATATGATACTGTTCTTGCCTTCCTTTCTTTTGGTTAATGTCTGTTCTTTCTCCCTAGGTGAGCGGGAGATTCGGCGCATCGTGCTGGTTGGATTGAGTGAGCACCTCTGGATGGTGAAAGAGCGCACTGCATTTCAGTAAGTAACGCGGTATGTGCGGCGCTGTTTCGCCTTGTATTTGCTGACCTGTGTTCTTCTTTCCTTACAGGTCGCGATGGTCTTCTCCGCTGGGCGTGGTATTCCGGAACGATGCTGGCCAAGAGGTGACGAGCCAGGTGAGGGTCTCGTAATGTTTGTGGCTATGTCGTGAGTAAACCTTTTCTAACGTTGTCTTTCTCCCTTTCCTTTCAGGTTGTTTCGCTCCGGTGAGTATACAGTGTCCAGAAGATGCTGTTTGCTGGTTAGACGACCGCAAGTGAGCAGAGTGTCGGGCGGATAACAGGATGGAGTTCGCAGATAAGAGTCTATTAATTATGTCCTTTTTCTCCTCTGCAGGCTCGTTGCTCCGATGATTGCTGGTATCAAGGGCACTGGATACGGTGAGTGTTACGCTGCAGGCTGCAGAATAATGCGGAGTGTGTTCTGTTGCTTGGGGTGTGGTTTAAATAGTCTCCCAGCAAAGTATTCTAGGTAAAGTAGTCCCAGGCTACCACACCCAAAACACTATACCGCATAGTCTAGTTCGAGGGAACTAGACTATGTGAGTGCCCCCATGTTGACTGCAGGCCTCAAGGAAAAGTATTCCCATTCAAAGATGTTCCTTATACTGAATATGAGTCTGGCGCCAAAGGCGCCAGGACTGACTCCAAAAGAGTCTTGGAAGAGGGTGTGAGGCCTCTGAGGCTCTAATGGAACCCCGGACCCTGACCTTACCTGGCATGTGGACATGCCAGTGGGGGTGTTGGTTGAGGGTCGTGACATCACTCCCCCCAAGGCCCCTCCCACAGTGGTTCTTCTGCTCGGTCCTGTTATGTGTCAAATAGGCAATTCAGAGTACCATGAAATAAAGCAATATGCTGGAGCATGCAATAAGACAGGAGCAGAGACCGGGCGTAGTTAACCGCTTCGCTTTATTTCTCGAACTGCCCCTCGAGGCGGTAACCCCGCCTCTCGCACCACGTGGGACGCAGCCCACCTTTCACTGTAATAGATATAGGACTATTCCTCTGAAACTGTAATCGCACTGGAGGTAGGACATTACATCTCCCCCCTCCTTAAACACTTCAATGATATTCAGTTGGATTCTTCAATCCACCTAATGGGCCTGCGGATGACCCTCTTGGATGGGCTGCGCACCGTTGGGGCTGATTTTGCCAGTGCGCTGTCGCTTTCACTGCCACTGTCATCCGCATCTCTTTCCTCTTCCTGATATTCGGAGTTCGTGTCCGATGAGTCACTTCTCGATGTTGTTGAGGTGCTGACAGTGGTGTCAGTGCTGTCAAACGTCTTGAAAAAGGATGAATTTCTGGTGATTGTGCCATTAGGGCTAGCGGCGGTTATCATCGACCCTTGGATGTGGGTCACTATCATGGGATCTGGCTTGAAAGCAGGCATGTCCTTAGTGACCTGCATTTGTCGTACTAATACTTGATCGCCAATGCCGATGGTGTTGGGTCGGGCACGTCTTCGGGCATCTGTGTACGTCTTCATCTTGTCCTTACTTTCTCGATCTTTGCTTCTAGCCCTCTTTGTGTGTGTGGACTCATCCTTCCTTTGCACGTGGTGTGGAAGTCGTGTTTTGATGACACGCCCAAACATTTGCATTGATGGGAATTCACCAGTTGAACTATGCGGTGTGTTCCGATATTCTCGTAGTAAGGTACAGATGGCTTGCATGAATGATCCATTTGTGATGGAGCAGATTTGTAGAGTGCGTTTGAGGTTTCCCATGAAACGTTCTACCATTCCATTCGCCTGTGGCCACAGTGGTGTAACTTTGTGGTGTTGAAATCCTAGATGTTCTGCGAACATGGCAAAGTCATGGCTCGTGAAGGGAGGTCCATTGTCCGATTTGACTCTGGAAGGGATGCCATAGTCAGCAAATGTTTTGTCCAGCGCAGGTATGATGGATTGTGCGCTGGTCGAGTGAACCAGATGGACTTCGGGGAATCGTGACATTTCATCAATGATCACTAGCACGTATTTGCCATTTGCCAGCGGGCCGAACATGTCTATGGCTACTTCATCCCACACTTGCAGCGGCATTTCCGATGTCTTGAGTGGCTCGGGAAACGTGCGCGGTGCCACCGCCTGACATGCTAGGCATTTCCGTAGGAGCTGTTCTACTCGCTCGTCTATGGAGGGGAACCATACCTTGGTTCTCAGTTGCCTCTTGGTCGACACTATTCCTCTGTGTCCTGCATGGGCGATGTCCAGTACCTGATCTTGTAGGGTTTTTGGGATAACTATTTTGTTTTCCTTTAGTAGTAGTCCTTCAGGTGATGTGGATAGCGTATGACAGACGAGTTTGAATGTGTGAAAGTGTTGTTCCTCTTCTGTGGACAAGGCGGATGCCCCTTTTGTTCTGACATGCCATTGGTTCGACTTGAGGCAAGATTGTACTCTCTGGAGTAGTCCGTCCTTTTGGGTTGCTTCGAGCAGTTGTGCCTTGGTGATGTATTTAGGTAGTGCGCTGCTGATTAGGTACCTTAGATATTGATTTGCTTTGTGGGATTGGCGCTCATCTTGAGCTGGGAGCGGGTAGCGTGATAGGAAGTCGGCGGGGTTGTTGTCTTTGCCCGGTCGATGTATTATCTTGAACGAATACTCTTGTAGCCTTAGGCCCCATCTGGCAATTCGTGGTGGCATTCTCGCAGTCGGCTTCCCATAGATGGTGGTGAGGGCCTGGTGATCTGTAATTATGGTGAAAGGTCGTCCATACAGAAATAGATGATATTGCTTGCACGCCCACACTACTGCTAAGCTCTCCTTTTCGGGCTGGGAGTATGCGCATTCTGTCTTGGATAAGCTGCGGCTGGCGTAGGCTACAATTCTTCTTGGCGAGTCAGGTGGGGCACCACGCCTGGATTGTGCGAGGATTGCTCCTAGTCCGACTGGGCTCGCATCAACTGTGAGTTTTGTGTCAAAGTCAGGGTCGTAATAAGCCATGCAGGAGGCTGTTGCAATTCTTTTCTTGATTTCTTGAAATGCTTCTTCGCAGGCATTCGACCACTGGAATTCCTGATGTTTCCCGGTTAGGAGTCGAAGAGGCGTGCTTACTGAGGTGAAATCTTGTATGTATCGGGTGCAGTAGCTCGCCATTCCCAGGAAGGAGCGTACTGCTGAAGCTGACGTGGGTGTGGGAGTCTCAACGAGTGCTTGAACCTTTTCCGGGTCTGGTTTCAGGCCATCTTTTGAGAAGATGTGTCCGAAGAATTTGAGAGTGGATTTGCTGATTTCACATTTGTCCGGGTTGAGTGTGAGGTGGGCATTCTCCAGCGCCATGCAGACTCTCCTCAGTGTGTCATCGTGGCTTTCTTGTGTGAGGCCGAAGATCAAAATATCGTCCGAATAGTTTAGACAGTTAGGGATGTGTTTTATTACTTGATGTATTTCATTTTGGAATATTTCGGCAGCCGAAGATACTCCAAAGCTGAGTCTTTTGTATCTGAAAAGACCCACATGCGTTGAAAAGGTGGTAATGTATCTCGAAGTAGGGTGTAATTCTAGCTGATGGTATCCCTTATTCAGGTCTAGCTTAGAGAACACTTTGGACCCATGCAGTAAATGCATCATATCGGTCATCCTAGGTGCCAAATGTCGTTCCCGCTCTATGGCTACGTTGGGGGCCCTCATGTCCACGCAAATGCGAATGCTGTCTTTGTTGTCTTTCTTCGGCACGGGTACGATGGGAGATACCCAGGGGGTTGGTCCCGACGCTGGCTCTATGATGTCCTGCTGCAATAATGCCTGAATTTCGTCCTCCACATGTCTTTGTATGTTTAATGGTATGCCTCTGTAGTGTTGCGCTGTCGGGGATATTTGGGGATTGATGTGTAATTTCACTTGTTTGTCTTTTAATTTGCCTAACCCCTTAAAAAGAGAGGGAAACATTTGTTTTATCATGTCTTTGAGGCTGGTAGTGTAAGCCGACATTATTTGATACATGATTTGAATGAGTCCCATTTGAATCGCAGACTTGAAACTCAGAATGCTGCCACCTGGTACGTCCCCTTTTATGACGTATATTTTGATCTTCTGACTCTTGTCTTTGTACTGACAGTGTGCCATGAACATCCCTTGACAGTTGAGGGGCGTGTTTGAGCCATATGAGTATATTAGTGTGTCTGATTCCTTCAGTGACTTCTTGTGATTGAGTCGTTTATAAGTCTCATCATTTATGACATTAACTGTTGCCCCTGTGTCAATCAGGAATTCTCTGTTTTGCCCGTTTATATGTAATAGCAACGTGGGACTGTATTCTGTGGCTATGCTGTTTCCAATGGCATGTACGTATCCCCTTTTCCTGTCCCCACTGGATGAGGATGAGTGGGAGTCTTGCCTCCTGAGAGGCGAGCTTTTCTAGATGTCTGATCCTCTGTCTGGAATGTCTCCTGCTCGCGTGTTCTCTTCTTTCTTCTCGCCTTCTCCCCTCCCGTGTCGTGTAATGGGATGAGTTTTGAGATTGGTGTCTGGATACTGTGGGTGGCTGTCTCCTACGAGATCTCGGGCTTTCTCTTGTTGAAAATTGGTCTGACCTCCTCGTGTCCCTGTGCATTTCAGTTGGTTGGAAAAAATGTATGTTTCTGCATACCGATTGAAAGTGGTTCTCACCTCCGCACTTGTCACAATTATGTCCTATGGCAGGACATGGACCGACATGTGGATATTTGAAACCGCATCTATAACATTTCTTTTGTTCAGTGGGACGTGGTGCTTTTTTTTCTTTGGATGTTCTGATGGGGCATATTGATGCCGTGGAGGCAGACTGTGTGATCTTGATGTTGTCCAGTGATTCGGTCTGTTGCATGAGGGCAGCGTCCGCTCGAGCGAGTTGTAGTATCTCTTCTAATGTCCTGCTCTTTTGCAATAATTTCTTCCTGAATTCTTGAGATGCGCAGCCGGCAATAGTTTGGGACTTTATTGCTTCTTCCGTTGAGTATCTGTCAAAATCACAATATTTCGCTCTTTTCCTGAGACGCATTACAAAACTGTCCATGTTTTCGCTGCTGTCCTGTGTGGAGGTGTGGAAAATGTGTCGTTCGTAGACGACGTTTCGCAAAGGTGCGAAGTAGGCATTCAATGCATCGATGATACCTTGGAAGGTGTCTGTGGTGGATTCGGGCATTTCAAAGACGATGTCTCGTACTACCGGTCCTAGAGAGTGGAGTAGGATTCCTCTAAGTCGGTGCTCCTCCCTTACCCCTGATGCATCAATGTAGACATGTAGCTCTTTGAGCCATCTGGCCCATCTGGGGGCAAGGCTACTTGTGTCTGAAATGTCAAATGGCGGCACTGCCAGTAGTTGCAGCGATTCCGAGCCACAGTCATCTTTGTGCGTGGCTTGACGGGGCGTGGAACTGGAGGAGGGGCTTAGGATACCACTGTCCGGGTTATCTTCAGACATGAATGCTTTCTATCTATTGTCAGTGATGCCTTGTCCGTTCGCTGTTAGCGCTCGCAACACTGAGGTCTACTAGGCTTGAGATATGTTCAGCGCACCGACGGTGTCTTGGCGTCTTGCCGTGTCGTTTCTGGCAACCGCGTGCTGTGTGAGGATTGCACGCGTGGTTGACACTTGATGCTGGTGTTGCTGCGTAATGTGGAGAGCGCGATGAAACGTCGCACGTGCTGGGCCTGTACGTAGGCCTGTGGCGAAATGTCAATAGAGCGCGATGCAATTTCTCGCGTGCTGGGCCTGGTTCTTCGGCTGCGTATCGGCATACACGTGCTCTTTCAGCAGGGCACCACGTGTGATACGCGGCTCGTGGAACACGTGGGTTGACAGCTAGCTGTTTACAGATTAGAGGCTCTTACTTGAGATCGATGCTGTGCCGCGTGCTTCGTGACCGGCTCCGGAGCAGTAAAATATGCGGCAGAAATCCTGGAGTCAAGGACTGGCGGCAGGCAGGATTTTCGTGCTCCGGCACCGGATTACCTCGTCGCCATTGTTATGTGTCAAATAGGCAATTCAGAGTACCATGAAATAAAGCAATATGCTGGAGCATGCAATAAGACAGGAGCAGAGACCGGGCGTAGTTAACCGCTTCGCTTTATTTCTCGAACTGCCGCTCGAGGCGGTAACCCCGCCTCTCGCACCACGTGGGACGCAGCCCACCTTTCACTGTAATAGATATAGGACTATTCCTCTGAAACTGTAATCGCACTGGAGGTAGGACATTACAGGTCCTGCCTTGGTTGGAAAGTTCTGATGGAATTCTTTAATCAGACGTGGTGCATGGATATTCTCGCTGGGCTACCAGTATCTGTCTTGAGGTCCGTAACCTTTCCAATCAACTAAGTAATATAATTTGGACCTGGTGTATTTGGAGTCCAAGATTCCCATTACTTCGAACTCTGGTTCTCCATCAATTATTACGGGTTCTGGTGGTGTCATAACCCGTGTACCGGGTTGTACCGGTTTCAAGAGTGATACGTGGAACACTGGTTGGATTTGCATATTGGCTGGTAATGCTAACCTGGCGGCTACTGGGTTGATGATAGATTTGATGGAATAAGGTCCCAGATAGTGAGGACAAAAGGTCAGTGTTCCTTTTATGGGTACGTACTTTTCCACTAGCCAAACCTTGTCTCCTATTTGATAGTCGGGGGCCTTTCTTCGATGTTGGTCAGTGAATTTCTTTTGTCTGTCCTTGGCTTGGATTAGATGCTCCGTTGCCCTTTTAAAGGCCTGAGAGATGGTTGCATGAAAGGTTTTCACTGCTGGCATTTCAAAGCTGGGTGGAAGGACTAATTCAGAAGTATGTGGGTGTCTGCCGTACATGGTATAGAAAGGGGTTTGTCCCGTGCTGGAATGCAATGAATTGTTGTAAGCATATTCTGCTATCCATAATAAGTCTCTCCAAGTCCCTTCCACTTGATGCAGCATGCACCTCAAGTATTGCTCGCCGGTCTGATTGGTTCTTTCTGTTTTGCCATCCGTTTGGGGGTGGTGGCTGGTGGATAATCGGATGTTGATTTGAGCCATAGAACAACGCTTTTTCCAGAAGTTGGACACGAACTGGCTACCTCGATCAGAGACCAGAACTAATGGGAAACCATGTAGCCTAATGATATTTTCCAGGAATACTTTTGCTAAACTGGATGCATCAGGGAGGCCTTTGAAAGGGATAAAGAGTACCATTTTTTGAAAACAAGTCTATGACTACCAAAATAGTGTTGAACCCTTGACTGGGAGGCAAGTCTGTAATGAAGTCGAGAGAAAGTGTGTGCCATGGTGCAGGAGGGATTTCCAATGGTTGAAGAAGGCCAGCTGGTTTCTGCTTTTGCGATTTGTTTTGTGCACACACACCACACGACTGAACATACTGGATGATGTCTTTACGCCAAGTAGGCCACCAATAGTTGCGTTTCACCTTGGCCAAGGTTTTGGCGATTCCGGGGTGACCTTCCATCAGAGAATCGTGATAATCCAAAATGATTTGCTGTTGTAGTTACTTTTTGGGCACGTATAGACGTTCTCTAAAATATGGTAACTGGTCCTTAATGGTGTATTGTTCTCCTCGAGTACGCCATTCCAGCAAGGTATTAGGACTTATTACACGTTGGATCTCACTTCGAAGTTCGGTTTGTGTCAAAGCTGTCGTGAGGCCTAAGAGTTTGTCCTCAGGAATGATGGCTACCGGATCTGGAGATGCATACACCTTTTTATCAATGCCCATGCGAGATAAGGCATCAGCCTTCCCGTTCTTCACTCCTGGTTGATATGTGATTACATAATAATACTCGGCAAAGAAAAGGGTCCTCCACAGTTGACGCAAGGATTGAGCCTTTGCTGTTTTCAAGTATTGCATGTTTCAATGATCTGTGATTACTGTGACTGTATGTCTGGCCCCTAAGAGATAATGTCACCATGCTTTAAAAGCGGATTTAATGGCCAGGAGTTCCTTGTCGGTGAATGCATAATTGAGTTCAGGAGGTGAAAACGTTCCCAACCAGAAGGCCACGGGGTGTAACTGGCTGGTTTCAGGGTCCTTTTATGAGAGAACAGCCCCCATAGCCATGCTGGAAGCATCGGTTTTCACAATGTAAGGGAGGTCTGGACGAGTGTGTTGTAGGATTGGGGTGGAAGTGAATCTTCTCTTAAGCTCTTGAAAGGCTCTTTCTGCTTCTTCTGTCCAAAAGAATTTCTTATTGTTTTTTCGTAGTAGTAACATAATCGGGTGTACAATTTGAGAGAAGTCTGGGATGAACCGGCGGTAGAAGTTTGCAAAGCCCAGCATGCTCTGGACCCCTTTTAGCGACGTTGGGGAAGGCCACTTAAGAATGGCATCTACTTTGTGTACATCTATTCTGATGCCTTTCTAAGTGAGGATGAAACCAAGGAATTCCACTTCGGTTTCGTGAAAAAGCATTTTTCAAGCTTTGCATACAGTCGATGTTGGCAGAGCTTGATGAGAACGGAGCAGACATGCTTGACATGGTCTTGTTTCGAGGCTGAATACACTAAGATGTCATCTGTGTAGACCAAGGCGCAAACATTGATTAATTCCCGCAGGACATCGTTCATAAAGTATTGAAACGCAGCGGGAGCGTTGCAAAGTCCAAAGGGCATTACCTGGTATTCATACAAGCCATATTTGGTACGGAAGGCGGTTTTCCATTCATCTCCTTTTTTAACTCAGACCAGGTGGTACGCTCCTCTAAGGTCTAGCTTGGTATAAATCTGGGCATCCTTGACTTGTTCTAACATTTTGGGAATAAGTGGCAGGGGGTAACGATTTTTTACGGTGATCCGGTTTAATGTGCGGTAGTTGATGCAGGTTCTCAAATCCCCTTCCTTCTTTGGTACGAAGAATAAGGGACTGGCTGCCGGTGATTTAGACGGGCGGATAAATCTGTTTGCTAGATACTGGTCTAGATAGGATTTCAAATGGAGGTTTTCTGGTTCTGTGAGTGCATATATTCTGCCACAAGGAATTTGCCCACCAGGTATGAGGTCAATTTGGCAGTCATAGGGCCTGTGCGGCAGTAGTGTGTTAGCTTGATCTTTCTGGAACATGTCCTGGAAATGTTGATATTCTCTCGGTAGAGTGCTAGCCACACCAAGTGTTGATGCGATTGTTCTAGGAATCTCAGGGGTGCGGAAATCGGGTTTCTTCTCTTGGTAATAATAGGTAGGATCGCAGTCATCGGGAAAGGTCAACTTCCTTGCACGCCAATCTATTTGAGGATTGTGAGCAACTAACCATGGCATCCCTAGTAGTAGCCGAAATTGAGGCGCCTTGGTGAGATCGAAGGAAATGGATTCCCGGTGTCCATCCTGGCACAGCAGGGTTACTTCTGCTGTACATTGGGTTACTGGTCCGGAAGCAATTTCTGTCCCATCGACGGTGGTTACCTTGTCTGTGGTCGGCTTGAAAATAAGGGAAGCCCCATCTCTGCTGCCAGTTCTTGATCAATATAGTTCCCAACTGCTCCGCTGTCTATCTATGCCTCAACTGCGTGCATCCGAGCCGGTTGTTGATGACTGATTAGGATCACTGGTATTGCAAAATGTGAGGTTGTGGCTCTTTCTTCTCCCTCGACAAACTGACCTCTACGTTTGTCGAACTGGGTAGTTTTCCGACTCCTTGCTCTCGTCCCACTCCGTGGCCCCTACGGTTCTTCTTGAGGGTTTCACTGGGCAGTCCTTGAGGAAGTGACCTGGTTTTCTGCAGTATAAACATAGCTGCTGTTGCCTTCTCTTGTCCCTTTCCGCTTTTGTTAACGGAGGTCGTATACCTCTGATTTGCATGGGTTCTACAGTGTTTTCTGACATGCGTAAAGTACTGTCCCTAGGCCGCACATACACGCCCCGAGTGTCTGACCTAGACCGATCTGCCTTTCGGTCTTGTAATCGGTGATCTAGTTGCACAACCAGGTTAATGAATTTGCTACAGTCTCTAGGTGGATCAACTACCTGGGCCAAAACGTCCTTCAATTCTCCTCGTAGGCCTCAGTGAAACAACGTGGTTCTTTTGTCTTCAGGCCACCTAGCTTCAGCAACTAACCTATTGAAGGTTGCAATGTACGTTAATAAATCTTGATTCCCCTGCCGGAGTGACAAGAGTTCATTGTCTACTGCTTGCTCTTGGGTATGACGAGCAAAGAGCTTCTCGATTTCCCTCTGAAACCCCCCAAAGTCATGTAGTAATGGGTTAATAGCGGCACCAACCAATCCGCTGCACTCCCGCTGAGGTATGACAAAACAAAAGCTACCCATGCTTGATCGTTGTGGAACACACCAGGTCTGCAAAGGAAATGAAGACGACATTGATTCATGAATGCAGCATACTTTGCGGGGTCACCTGAGAACCGTTCCGGTGATGCTAAAGGAACTTCTCCGGTTAGTGTAATCTGTACTGGAGAAGTTGATAAGGGGGGTGCTTGTGCCGGTGGGTTGTTTCCAGGCAATGGAGTTTGTCCTGCCTGTGATTGTAGTAACTGCCTGCTGATTTCCTCGTTGCGATCCTTGGTTACAACTAGGTCCCTCCGTAGAGCGTTAGTTTCTTGCCTGGCTGAGTGAACTTTGGCGCGTAACTGTCGTAATAATTGAGCCAATTGGTCGATTTCTGATGTCTCCATGGCGCCCAGGTGGATTATGTTCTTGTAGGCTTCGCGTTCTGTTACGCTCACCTGGTATCCACGGGGACGCCACTCAGCCCTGGTTGATTGATTGTGCGCCTGAAACCCTCTTCCCGATCCTGGGTGGTGCCTTCGATGGAAGTCGGGCCTGAAAGCAGAGGAGGACTGGGTTCAAGACTGGTCGGCTCAGGTAAGGTCCTCTCCCACCTCCCCTTGGTTCTTTGCAGGGGTGCGTCGTCTCCAGTGGACTAAGACGACCGAGTTACTTCACTGGTGCAAGCCCATTCAAGTGTCTTCAAGGTAGGTCTTGCTGCAGCAGTCTTTATATGATACTGTTCTTGCCTTCCTTTCTTTTGGTTATTGGCCCTCATTACGACCCTGGCGGAAATCGAAAAACGATGGCGGAAATGCAATACCGCCATCGAATACCGCCCGTTGCGATTATGACCCGTCACCTTAAAGTACGATGCCATTAGCGACACCGTAGTGAACGCCAACGCTAACTGCACCAAGTACGCGCACGCGCGCACTGCGAAACCGTAATTACCACCATGGCGCAACGGTACGGGAATTCTGACCCTAGCGGACATGTACCTAACGCCATCAAGCATGGCGGAAAGTACCATTCCGCCATGGTGAGAAGTACGGCATCGCAAACCAACCGTAAAAGGCCTTACTGAGTGCCTGTACACCACTCCCTGGCCACATTGCACAACTCCTCGTAGGTGCAATGAAGTCAAACAATGCAACCAGTGAAATGTACAAGTCACCCATGCATGCCAACGAACAAATGAATGTAGGGGCTCCAAGTGCCTTGTGAGTGGCCATCCATATTAGCCATGGCACCATTGCCGTACTGATGCAGCACAGGCATGTGAAGCTCCAAGTACAGCAACATGAACTGAAAACTGAGACAAACAAAAACAGGCCCCCCATTGCTTGACACCAGTGCAAGGCAACATACAAAGCAGTATCCTGAGTGAGACTGCACCAGCCCTGTACTCCTGCCAGTAAACAAACCAACTAGCAGCATAAGCATGTACCACACAAGTTGGCAGAGTGACTGAGCAGCCAGGCACATCTCAAGAGGGGCCAATGGGAGCAGCAGGGCACAGATGGCACGAATACAGAAGCCATTCCAATGGACATGACCTCAGTCTCCCTCCAAGAAACGCACGCAAACACAGGCACCTGTGACCAGCCATATTCTGAAAATCACATCATTCCACCAATCCACCTGGCTGACCGGCATCTGTTACACAAAAGCCAATCCCCCTCCCATGAGCATGACATCATTAAAACAGTCATAATGGCAGCCCCTATCCCTGACCTTACTGGCCTTCGTAGGCAAACGCGCCCAGTACAGTACCACGCAACTATGCTCAGAAGGCCGAACCCAAAGCAGATCTCCTCACAATACATCGCTCCACAAATAGGAATATGCTACATAACTTGCAAAGAATAACGCTACAAGGTCAATATCATAATCAAAATTTAATGCACAACAAAATCACCCGGGCCATACAGCTATTAGGTCATGAACTCCAAATCATATCTCATAATTGTGGGCTGCATCCGCAATAAATGACCAGCTTCTTCTTGTGTGACGCCCTGTTCCTCCATGGTACACAGGGGCTACATCCACGTTCAAAAAGGCAACATGGAAGCGCATAGAACCGCAGGGCCGTCCCATTAGGTAGGCACTAGTCCAGCTGAAAGCTCGAAATGTTGCTCCTAGCCACTAGTACTGCGTAAGGGCATGTGGGCCATTGGCGATCGTCCCATAAGATCGTAATGGTGCTCCACTGATTAACACGAAGCAGCAGGTGTCGGGAGTAAAAGCCATCTGCAGGAGTGGCATACAGATGGCAGCGGCAAAAGGGGAGGAGATACCTGTCACCCAAATGAAACGAAAAAGAATAGTATGGGCATCTGAACTCCATTTGAATTACTCACTTCAAAGATCACACTAAATCCACAGCCATATGCATGCTAGCCCACTCAAAAGGATTATTCGCACCCAATAATCATTTGCGAATCATAACCATATAAATCGAGGTGAAAACACTATTACAAACGAGTGTGTGTGTGCATGCGTCTGTTAAAACAGAATCCATTAGATGGGATTAGTAACGTGCATAGACACAAGTGTTTGAAGGCGCGTCGAGACAGGGAGGGTTCAACAAGGGCAGATAGACGATGGTCCCACTATGGCAGCCCTGCATCACATAGCGCAGAGGAAGTTGATAGATTCCAAAAAGCCATGTACATGGCAGACTCTCTATTAAATCATCTGTCCATGCATCCATACATCATTCCCTCATCCCGGTATAAAAACGCCTGATTATTTACTCACATAACATTAGAAATTTCCATTGAATCTGTGCTAAATGCAGTCTGCAAAATCCACTGTGCTCCAGGCCGGAATTCTAGTGTTGTGAAGTAACATGTATTTGGGAACGTCCTGCCTTATCCTCCACTACGCTATTGCGCATCCCATACTATTCATATCAATCATTGCATTCTCGGCATGGCCCCTGTCCCAAGGACATTAAACAATAGAACTTTCTATCTGCAGTCAGACCTGTGGGCGTCTCCTCGCCGCTAGCTGGAAACCGAAAGCGCTGTCCTTCGAATTCCTCATTTGCAACATCACGTCGAAAAGGCATCTGTGACCGCTTGAAATCACAAATCCATCCATTTAGTGCGGCAGTGTGTGAAAATGGCAACTGGCTACACTCACAAATGGGACGCCCCGCCCGTCGGTGAACCGCGGTACAGCGCTGCATGAGGGTCCACCGTTAATCGAGTACTACATTCCACGGACCCTTCACAAGTATGTTCCCGACTGCAAAGATAGTATGTGAAACAATGGGAGCATAGCAGATTTAACATATGAAGCAAGATCTCACTGCCATCGGGATGAAATACATGATTGTAATAGCAAGATGTCATGCGTCGATTTGCAGCGTTGTGTGCGGGACGTGCTCGCCCAAAGGGGATTGCAGCTTGCACAGGTGGAATGAATCACCACAGGTGGAGGCTATACAGCTTGGAAACACATAAATTGCACACCCAACCCCCTCCCACAACCACACCCACTCCAAAATGCTACCGGCAGGACTTGCGATGTTGGCCCTGGGGGACCTGATAGCACTGCAAGTACTCCAACCTCAAGAAGAAGATGAACACCAACTACTACAACAACCGGCCGCACAGAGGAGACGCAGGAGGAGGAGGAGGAGGGCAAGGCAGGGCCAGCAAGGCCCACCAGCACAGCCACTACCACCACGCAGGCAGCCCGCAATCCCACGCCTCCGAGCACATCCGTTCAACCTCACTGATGAGCAGATCCACACCCTCTACCGTTTGGACCGGGACACCATAACCGCCATTGTGGACATGACACACGCTGACCTTGTCAGCATGATAGATAGCCCAACCGCCATCCCACCCCTACTGAAGGTGGTGTCTGTACTCCACTTCCTAGCCACAGGCACCTACCGGCACACAGTCGGACAGTTGCATGGCATTTCACAGCCACTGTTGTCACGGACACTATTGCAAGTGCTCGATGCCCTCCTGAGGCACGCAGACGACTACATCTCTCTACCACGCTCGGACCAGGAAATTACGAACACAAAAGTGGCATTCCATGCACTTGCCGGCATACCGGGTTGCATTGGTGCCATCGACTGCACCCATGTGGAATTGGTTGTCCCACATGCCATGGAGGCCCAGTACCGCAACCGAAAACAATATCATTCTCTTAATGTACAAATGGTGTGTGACTCAAACAGGATCATTACACATTGTTGTGCCCGATTTCCTGGATCAACCCATGATTCCATGGTCTTACGGAACTCTACAATACCACGCTACATGGAGCGACATGCAGGGAACAGATCCTGGCTACTCGGTGAGTCTCATTTCATGCATGATAATGTGGGGTATGTGATGCGGCAATGACCTGCCAGGAAGGGGGGGGGGTGCTTACGTAGCAATGTCATTCCTCAAACATCCTTTATTGTCCACATACAGGTGATGCCGGGTATCCACTGAAGAGATGGCTCCTTACACCACTCCGGAACCCACAGGACCAGCATGAGGAGGACTACAACCATGCCCACTCACGTACCCGTGTAGTCATAGAACAGGCATTCGGCCTACTGAAGGGTCGTTTCCGCTGCCTCAGCAGGTCTGGCGGGGCACTCCTGTACCGCCATGGGAAGGTTGCTAAAATGGTCATGGCATGTGTCATGCTACACAACATGTGCATACGTAGAAATGTGCCCATGCCCCCTGACGCAGAACTGCAAGCACCAGAATATGGTCATGATGTGGGTGGGGATGTGGCAGAACCTCAAGGAGTCCGCGAGGCACAGGAGGGCCGTGAAATTCATCAGATTATCATAGATTCATGCTTCTAGCACTCACGCCTGGTGGTTGATACATGGACACGGGAGTTGTGGCACTGTGTGTGTCTGGAACATGCACAATATGAACTGTACGCCTATGATGGCCTCGTACACAAAGATCAATGTCCGCACATCTCATTGGATGATTGTGAAATGTTTATAGCAAATGTGAAATTGTGTTACACACCCCATCGACCCGCCACCCAAGTAAGCCCAACACACCCCCTCCACCCTCCTACCTCCCCCCCGAACACCAGTGTCCAAGGATGCTCATTGTCAGTGGGCAGACGCTATTGCAAGCCCCCTCTCCGGGTATCAGGGGCACCCCTGCCTGTGGAGCGCAGGTTCCTCCCAGATCTACGTTGGGGGCTGCCCTGGACGGAACTTGCAACGGATGATGTCTCTGCCTGCTCACGTCCATGCATGTCCCTAAGGGTTTGTGAGAGCTCAGTGAGCACACGGCGCACAGCGGCAAGTTCAGCACATACGTCTTTGGACATCGCATGCAGTTCCCCCCTCAGGCTCTCGGTGCTTCTCTCCATTTGTTCTCTCAGGCTCTCGGTGCTTCTCTCCATTTGTTCTCTCAGGCTCTCGGTGCTTCTCTCCATTTGTTCTCTCAGGCTCTCGGTGCTTCTCTCCATTTGTTCTCTCAGGCTCTCGGTGCTTCTCTCCATTTCTGCCCTTAGTGTCTCTGTACATGTTTCTATGGCTGCCTTGGTACCCCCACATTCATCAGCATGGTCCTTGAGGAGCGTGGCCAGTTGCTGCTGTTGCACGATCACCTGGTCGAGGGACTGTTGCCTCTGCTGGGCCATGGCCATTTGCGGTGGTGTCACAGAGGGGCTGATCACCTCATGTTGCCTTGACACAGGGCTTGTGGGGGATGGCCAGTCGTCGTCTTGTGAGTGCCCCTGCGTGGTATCCTCATGTTGTACGGGATGAAACAAACAGGGGGATTGAGACAGGTCATGGATGGATCGTACATCGACATCACCGTTTTCTGTGTCGGAGCATGCTGCCATTAATGCAGTGTCACCTATGGTGCTGCTGCCACCAGAAGCAGTGCCTTCTGTGGCATCCATTGGGGGGGCCTGTGGTGGTGGTGGTGTTGTGGCCATGCTGGCTGCTGGGGTGCCTGTTGAAGTCCCCTCCTGTGTGCTGCCACTTGATTTGTGCTGCTGCCGTGTCTTGATGCGTGCAGCTGAGGTGGAGGGTCTTTGGCCGTTGGTCTTGGCCCTCTTTGCAGGTGTGCTGGTAGGGGTGTCCTGGAGCTCGTCGTTTGAATCGGACCCTGTGGTGGAGTAAAGGAGGGCGAGCGTTATTAATGGGTCTGTGGAAATTGGAATGGCAATGTATCACATGCATTGGGGTGGTACCTGAGGGTGATTTGGGTCAGGGCCTTGGAGGTGGTTTCATTTTTGTGTGGATTGAGGGTGCAGTTGTATTGCAGCCTGCAGTTAGGGGGTGCCTGCTGCACGTGTAGAGGGTGTTTTTAGGAATTTTAATTATTTATTTATTTAATTTGACTTTTAATGTCCGCTATCAGGCCAATGTGAGTGGACGTTCTCCTGGACATGTGTTTCTGTTGCACTATGTGGACACATGGTACTTCACATGATTGAACATTGTGGTTTTAGCATAGTTTTATTTGGGCCACCTACCTGATTCTTCGGATGTCTGCACTCCTTTCTCCATCCCTCCGACTCCCTCTATGGTCTCCATTCCAATGGTGGAGGCACAGATTTCTTCCCAGGGGGTCAGCTTGATGGGTGATTCCGATCCTCCCCCGGTAGCTGTGGCAATGTTACGGTTGGCGGATAGTATGCTCCGTACGCGTATCCGCAAGTCGTCCCATCGCTTTCTGCATTGCTGTGGGTTGCGGGGTGCGGTCCCCACCGCACTTACCCGCTGTGCCACCAGGGCCCATATGGCCTTCTTGTTCGCAAGTGCCGTCCTGGTCATTTGCGTCGAGAAGACGACGGCAGCATTCTCCTGGAGGGTCTCTGTGAGCACCGTGAGTTCCTCACGTGAGAAGTGGACCTGCCGCTTGCGGTCGCACGCTTTTTTCGCTACTTTTCCCATTGTTTTGGTTTCACTAGGGTGGATGACGGGTTGGGATGTCTCTCAGGGTAGTGTTTTTAATGGTTGTGTGAATGTTCTGATTTTATAGGTGTACGGCGTGCTGTTTCCCGTTCCGGGACCATGTTTTTGCTTCCGTTTCCGTATATTTACGGTCACCGTATTTTCCGATTGCCGCTCTCTACGGTGACCGCTATGTCCGGTGGCGGAATTGCACCTAGGTCGCCGTACGACGGCGGTGAGGGGCGTTTTGGGGACATTTCCGCCATCGCGGACTTTGCACTTCTGCCAAGGCGTAGTGCTCGTGCCCGATGGGTCAGAATTAGCCGCACTTTACTCTGTCGTGCCATGGCGGAAACGCTATTTACGCTATGGCGGTCAGGTCAGTTGCTTTCCGCCAGGGTCGTAATGAGGGCCATTGTCTTTTCTTTCTCCCTAGGTGAGCGGGAGATTCAGCGCATTGTGCTGGTTGGATTGAGCGAGCACCTGTAGATGGTACAAGAGCGCACTGCATTTCTGTAAGTAGCACGCTGTTACGCTCACCTGGCTCCCACAGGGGTGTCGATCGGACCCGGACAGCTGCGACCCCCTCCAATGTGAAGCGTAGTGCAGAGATGACAGACTAGACTGGACCGCCTAATCTCGTCTGCTTGACCCATAGAAGTATTCTCCTGCAAGTGGAGAAAGGGATTTAGCCACCCGTGCATTCTAGTAATGGCACCCCACTGTTCTCCCCACTAATCACCACCGATATTCACTTTCAGTAAGCTCACCTTATGTTTTTAAATGATGAGCTCTCCATCCTGCGTGGAATGCAGGGGCGCGTAGATACCAGTTACTTCACTGGTTTGAAGGCGTTGGAAGAGTTTGACTCTGAGGTTCTAGGTGAGAACCCGTAAGTATAAAGTTCAAAGAGTTCAATATGTCAGATGTTCACTCTTGTACATTCCTTTCTTGTGTTGCAGCTGGATCAAAGGGAAGATTGTCTTGTGGCAGCTGATGGTGTTCAGGTAAGAGTCTGTATTACCCAACACTGTCCGGTAAAAGATTTGTGTATTTAAATTGCTGGTTTCTCTCTCCTTACAGGTGCGGCGTAAGAAGTTGCGGTTTGTTACAGAATAATGCCTCAGGTTGTTAATCAGGTAAGTCTATGGTGGAGAGGTTGTATTTGTTGGCTCTCTCGGCTCACCTTATGTTTCTTTTGTCCCCTAGATGGTGGAATTCAGCGAAAAAAATGATGGAGGCTGCGCCGGATTGAAAAATGCTGTGAGGACTGGTGAGTATGGTGCGGCGCGGCGCTGCAGCTGGCGATGCGACGCGTGAAGAATAATGTCCTTTTCAAGTTCGAAGACGTGATGGATCCGGAATTCAGGTAAGGATTGAAATAAAATCTGTATTCTAACATGTCCTTCTTCTTTCTTCTATTGCTAGGAGCTCTGGATTCGAGACGGGCGTGGCTGAAGACTGGATGCTGACTGCAGGCACGGTGAGCGTTACGCTGCTGGATGCAGAATAACACGAAGCATGTGCTGCTGTTCGGGCGTGGTTTAAATAGCCTCCAAAGTAGTTCCAGGTAAGAGGTCCCTAGAACCACACCCGAGTAAAAAATAGTCCCTGTAGTAAAATTGTCCCATTAAGGCCTCACGTTGGCTTGGATTCATTTGCAGCATGGTCTGCATGAGGTAAGTAAAGTCTATGAGCCTGGCGCCTATGGTGCCAGGACTGATTTGTATTATGAGCCTGGCGCCTAAGGCGCCAGGACTGATCCCAGACAGCCCCCAGCCGGGGCTGCTGGGGTTTTATTAAATATCTGGATGCCTGCTCCCGGGGCTAATGGGTTTGATCCGGAGGCCCGGGGGTAGGCATCATGATACGCGCTATGCGCGCCGCTGTTTCGCCTTGTATTTGCTAACCTGTGTTCTTCTTTCCTTACAGGTCGCGATCGTCTTCTCCGGTGGGCGTGGTATTCCGGAACAATGCCAGCCAAGAGGTGACCAACCAGGTGAGGGTCTTGTAATGTTTGTGGCTATGCCGTGAGTAAACCTTTTCTAACATTGTCTTTCTCCCTTTCCTTTCAGGTTGTTTTGCTCCGATGAGTATGCAGTGTCTAGAAGATGCAGTTTGCTGGTTAGACGACCGCAAGTGAGCAGAACCAAGGACGAGCGTTGGGCGGATAAAAGGATAGAGTTCGCAGGTAAGAGTCTATTAATGATGTGCTTTTTCTCCTCTGCAGGCTCGTTGCTCCGATGATTGCCGGTATCAAGGACACTGGACACGGTGTGCGTTACGCTGCAGGCTGCAGAATAACGCTAAGCGTGTTCTGTTGCTTGGGTGTGGTTTAAATAGCGTCCCAGCAAAGTAGTCCAGGTAAAGTAGTGCCAGGCTACCACACCCAAAACACTATACCGCATAGTCTATTTCTAGGGAACTAGACTATGTGAGTGCCTCCATGTTGACTACAGGCCCCAAGGAAAAGTAGTCCCATTCAAACATGTTCCTTATACTGAATATGAGCCTGGCGCCAAAGGCGCCAGGACTGACTCCAAGAGAGTCTTGGAAGAGGGTGCGAGGCCTCTGAGGCCCTTATGGAACCCCGAACCCTGACCTTACCTGGCATCTGGACATGCCATTGGGGATTTTGGTTAAGGGTTGTGACAGACACTAAGCTTTCAGACAAGACTTTCAAAGGAGGAATAGGGCTGGCTGGGAATGAGAGAAGTAGTGACCCACTCAAGGAAGATCAGGGCTACTCCCACCACCAGATTGGGAGGGCTGAAGCTTGGAGAAAATGTTTTAGTCATCGGGGAGGAGGATGTCAAAAGCAGTGACAGAGCTCGCACTAAACCATGTCTCGGTGAGGGCGAGGATATCAAGATAAAATTCTTTGAGAAGTAGGGAGATGTCAGAAAACTGACAGCAGAACAAGCATTCAGAGTGGCTAAGTGAAGCCGGTCACCACCTTTGAAGGTTTTCAGAGCGGGGGTACAGGGGAGTGGTACACCCGTCGGAGGTGGCGAAAGAGGTGCAGAGAGAAAGGAAGGAGGGGTAGCAGGAGAGGCTAGGAAGTTGATGAGGGCTGGCAGGTGCCAGTCACAGAGAAAAAGATTGGGTTGAGGACGCTGGGCCATGACAGTGCCATTGTGATAGACATTTATGGTGCACCTAGAGGATGAGAAGTACACCACGAGAACTTTCCATCTAGTGCCACCATTAATGGGCGAAGAGGAAAAAGGGGAGAGGGTAAAGATCAGATGAGAGATCCAGAGGTATGGAGAAGGGACAGAGAAGAGGATTTCAGAGATAGTCTGCTTGGAAGTAGCACTGACTTATGTTTCATCGATAGGTAGGCCAGGATTAGATGCCAAGATATATTTTTTTAACTTCTTTCTTCCAGACTTCATGAGAGAGGCGGGGTAGATGATAGAGTGACAGTTAGAGTAGATGGGGGAGATGGAAAGTGCCATTTGAGGTAGAGGAAAGAGGGAGTAATAGAGAGGCTGTACAGTGCACGGGCAAACTCACTAGACAGCCTAACAGCCGAGGGATGCAGGAGGATGCACAGATGTAAATCAAACCTAAATTTCTTATTTTCCCAGAAGCACACAATGCAGTACAAAATGGAGGATACACAGATGTCAAGCACACTTAAATTCAAATTTTCCCAGAACCACACAATGTAGTACGAAATGGAGGATGCACAGATTTAAAACACACCTAATTTCGAATTATAAGCAAGGCTTAAATTAACACAGGTGTCAGAAATGAAGCCACAGGTTAACCCAATCCACCCCAGAGGGCTTCATAAAGCACACCCGTACCCCAAACACTGTTTCCAACACCATGCAGCCACTGGAAGCTAGGACAGGCAAGCTCATAATGCTGCGCCTGGAAGTCAGGAGGCAGGACAACCAGGCCAGGGCACAGGGAGTACAGGGGAGGTTTGGGGGAAGGAGGAGGAGAGCCCAGGCAAGGCGTGTACCGATCCCCAGGGTTAGGCCCTCACCCTGGACTCTGACTGACAGCCAGTTGGTCACCCTGTACCGCCTCAACAGGGAGACCATTACATAGCTGCTCACCACAATACAGGAAGACATAGGGAGCACGATGAACTTCTGGACAGCAGCGCCCCCACTGCTGATGCTAGTGTCTGTCCTACACGTTCTTGGAACTGGCACCTTCCAGCACTCAGTGGCCATGATGCATGGTACTTCGCACATTCTGCGCAGTGTTGGGCCAGGTGCTTGAAGCCCTCCTGTGGCAAGTGCAACGCGCCACCTCACTCCCTACCAGCCCAGCCCAGGTCAATGCCATGAAAGCACATTTCTATGCTGTTGCCCAAATGCCAAATGTGATTGCTGCCCTGGACTGTAGCCATGTTGCACTGGTGGGCGCCCAGGCCCATGAAGCAGTGTACTGTAACCGCAAGCACTACGACTCCCTGAATGTGCAGGTTACCTGCAGCCCCAACCGGAACATCACACACTTGACCACCTCCTGCACCAACATCACAGTGCAGGCCAGGAAGCATGCACATGTCAAACTTACCTGCATTTAGAAGCTGATGTACACATACAGTAGAAACTATAAACACCAAGATGACTACAGGTACCACAATGCAACATGCACTTACCAAAGCAATGCCCACAAATGGCCACATCACCTCACACAATAACAACTCTGCCAGTACCACAACCATACACTCATGTGCCCCCAGCCCAAAATGGCAACCCAGCGGCCCCAGATGCTCAGGGAGGACCCATGGGAAACCAAGCATGCCACATGCACAGTGGAAATACACTGCCACATGACAGCCATAATTCCAGCTGCACATGTCACTGACATACACCTTAGGCAACATATGCTGCAGGGGATCAGGGAGCATGTAAAGCAGAAACAATGCATAACATGAGTGACACAGCATGCACAGACATAAAATCGACACACGACTTCAAATGAAGGCCCATTTGCATGCACATGTTGTCCATTGCCCAGATATTGTGTAAGCTGTAAGGAACTCATGGTGGCAACAGTAAAGACAGACACACGTGATCACAGTTCAAGGTTGTTTATTAAACTGTATAAATGGGTGAGAAAAATGCCTAATCTAAACCTAAATCTAAGATGGGAACAAGCTACGACCATCAAGTAATAATAAGGCAGTCCTAGTGGCGTCTTGTCAAATAAAAAGGGCCTATACTAAAACAACCTATTGCCAATCCTTACGCTAAGTTACAAAACAGTGTGGGATAATGTTCACAAGAAAAGAAAGAAATGTTCACAAATAATATGTGAGGATGTTATAGCCGAGGTCTCCCTTCCCCATGTTTTTAGCACGGGACAAGGTGGGACTCTTGAGCACAGCACACTCCTGGGTTTCTCCAGCACGAGGCTACAGCTCCTTTCAGTTATATCAGGACCTTTGGTGGTTAAGTCTCTTTCTACAAAAGTCTCTTGCCTCCGAGGGCCTAATGTATCCAAAATAACAAAACATTGAGTTCCTTTCTATATGCAGGTTGGGTGATGACTCTTCACCTTGGGGTCCCCCTCTTTCGGGCTTAGATCCTTCTGCAATGTTAGCCTCCCTCTGTCGTGTTCACTACAGCCTTTTCTCAGACTTTTCCACTTGTCATAGTCACAGGTCTCAGTGTCTTTTTAAACAGTGTTTATTGCGGCCATCCCATAGACGGGTTCAATCTTGTCATTACATTGTTAACCGCATTATTGCACCTCACCCTGTTTAGCATGCATCCCTCAACCGGGTTCACATTTGCCACTGGTACAGTTTGTCGTGCTTTACAAAATGCAGGATTTGTTCCCCTTTGCTTTCCTCTGGGTTACGGGTCAAAGACTTCCGAGTGTACAAGGGGTTTTACTCGACACTCGTATGACCTCTTTGACCACATGCGTTGGCCCTCCTAGGGCTTTCTGGTATCGGTAGTTTCAACAAGAAGGGGGACCATTCATAGTTTTTTGAATGAGCGCCCACGTGGTGCCGGACCACTCTGCACCTGGTCTCCATCTGGGTTTTCAAAACAATTCTGTAACCTCCCAAGTGTTTTGTTCCTTGATTCACAATATGTTGCCACTTGCAACCTTCGCTCAGTCACAGTTCTGCTCACTATTGGTTCTCCCTCTGACTCACCGGCTGTGATGGACCGCTTGGTTTGTCTTGTCTCTGGAGTCAAGGGCGGTACCACAGTAGCAAGCGTTCCTCCCTGCAATGGTTATTAATGTAGGAGGGTTCCGTGCACCGTTGACACCTGGTATGCCACCCGCTGGCTGTTGTTCCTGGCCTTGTAATTCCTTTCTCAGAGGCCTTGCGGGTCTGGGCCAATAAGGACAAGGGCATTTCCCTTATTGATTTCCTTTCTGTTCTTGAGGCCTTTCTCCTCCTCTTGAATTGTGGTGCTGTAACAGCTGCCACGTCGTATGTTCTGCCTTGCTCGAAGTGTGCTTTCATGCTCAGCCTTTTATCCCCATTAGGAAGGGAAAGGGCCGTCAGGTGTGCATAGTCAATTGCCTGAGTCTGCCTGATCATTGTGTTGGGACATGTCAGGTAAACGGCTCGGGTGTCCGTTTTCTGTCACAATGTAGGAAAGTGTTTGTGTTGGAAAAGGGTGCTGGTAGAACTTCTGCATATCCTACGGGGCAGGATGGGGAAAGGGTGTTTTAGGGAAGGGCGTACCAAGTTTCGCCCGTCAGTGTCCCACTTCCACTCCCAACGACCCCTCATCCAGGTGATCCTCCCGCACTGGTCCACCCCCAGGAACTGGATCCAATAGCGATGTCTGTTTCCTGGCCAACTGGATGACAGATCCCTGGGGATTAGTCAGGGAGACACCTTCAGGTTTCTCACAAAGCCCACACCTAACACTGCGACTAATGCCTCTGCCTCCCCCAATGCAGTTTACTCCAGATACCCACAGCTTCTCTGACTAATGACCCATGTGCGTGATCCACAAACACTGCAGGATAATGCCTACAACCACACTCACGGTAGGACCTGTGTGTGCATTAAGCGTATATTCGGCATCCTGAAGGCACGTTTCCGCCTCCTTGACCTTACCGGTGTAGCCCTGATGTACGCTCCAGAGAAAGTGGGTAAAAATGTGCTGGTGTGTGCCATGCTGAACAATTTCTGCCTGAGGAGGAAGCCTTGGCTACCCCCTGGCGTGGACAAGCCACCCCCAGAGGATGAGGGTGCAGTGCCTGTGGCATAGGCAAATAAACAGAGATAACATGAGGGATGGGAGGTTGGCCTGTCAGGGACAATTTCTTCTGACACTTTCACATGGCGCAAGCCATGCACGACTGTGTGACACCACCACAAACAATAAACACTGGCACAATCAGGAATGTCCTTGCATTGATAAAGTTCACACTATCCCCCTTTCCACTACCAACTCCTCATCACACCATCCCTCATCCCACCACCATCTCCCCATCACACTATCAGTGCCTCTGAGTACTTCACAACTGTGGCCTGCACCCCCCTTCCCCGCATGCCAGCCACCAGTGACCGTGATTTCGGATGCAGAAGGCGCTGTGACTAATGCCTCAGTGTACCCTGCTGTGACCCCTTTGTGGGTGTGGTTGAAGAGGAAGGGACAGATTCTGTCCCCAGGTTTTGTTGGCATTGCCAGTGCAGAGACGCATTCAGTCATCTCCCTGACCCTCTGGTCATACAGTGTCAGGGTGGCTGTGCTGGCAGTTGTCTCAGCCCTGTTCCGCATGATGGCCGGCACAATCCTGTGGGTGGCCCCTTGAATGCTGTCCCTAATGGCCTGCAGGTGTTCGTAGTGCGTGTGTCCATTTTCCACCATCTCCCGCTATTTACGCTGCATGTCCTCAAGACTCTGCAACAGCATGCTGCGTGTCGGTGTGTGCTCTCTGAGAGAGGGGCTCTGCACTGTCCCTGGGCTGTATTCAGGGGCACCATATGAGTGAGTGTCCAGTGGCATAACACAAAATGTGGGGGCCCCCCTGCGAGCCATGCAAGGCCCCACTAACTCTACAACAAATCACTGGTCGCGCCAAAATCTGGGCCGGCATAGATTATTTATAACGCTTGCGAAATACGCACGAACGTGGTGCTGAAGCGATATGCCACACACTGCACTAGGAGAAAGATATAAATATGTGTTTTAATGCAATATACAGCACACTTTCTGAGAAAAATTGCCTAAAAAGCCAGAGTGTTTGCAATTGTTTTGTAGGGTTAACACCAATCCAATAGATGCAAGTCACCAACAGTGCACAGGAACATTAATACTATGCTATTAAAATGCCATGCCACAATGAAAACATGTCCAACTGCCTACACAATGTAGACCAGTGTAGACACATCATATCGTTACAGTAAAGCATACCAGGCCACATTTAGACATACCTAAACTGTGGTCTCTCTTTAAAATCTGCAAGGAATTGGTCAATCCTGGTGCAGTCTTTACCTCTCCTGTTTCCTCCCAGGCCCCCTGTATGGCTCTGTTATCTCACTTCTCTGCTAAAACTCCTGTCCTTCATCTCCTCTTCCTCTCTCGGCCTCTCTTTGGCCCTCTCTACCTCTCTTCCTCCTTTCTCCTCTTTCTCTCTGACAACACCTGACAAGGTTTCTGGAAAAGTCGATCTATGAAAGAGATCCAAACAAGTGCTCCCCTGCTCTTTCAAAACCATCAAGGACCATGTTGTCAACCTCGCTCCAGTCTTGGCCAATTTATACAATCACTCTTTTGCCACTGGAATGTTCCCCTCTCCCCTTAACCACTCCCTTATGCACCCACTACTCAAGAAGCAATCTGCCGATCATGCCTTCCTGCAAACTATCGCCCAGTCTCCATCAACACTTTCCTGGGCAAACTGTTGGAAAAGCTGGCCATCTCCCAGCTTACTCTCCACACAGAATCTGTTGGTTGTCTCCGTGACCTTCAGTCTGGCTTCAGAGCTGCCAGACGCACGGAAACCGCTCTCCTGAACACCTGTAAAGATCTGCTCTCTAACCTTGATTCCAGCATTCCTTCTGTCCTCATCCTCCTTGATCTTTCCTCTGCTTTCGACAGGGTCAACCATGCCATCTGGATCAATCCTGATCAATCGACTCCATGAGAACCTGGGCATCATGGATCAGGCCCTTGAGTGGCTGACCTCCTTCCTCTTGGACAGCCCCGCCCTGGACCAACTTGGTCCCTTTCTCTCCACTCCATCCTCTCACCATGGTTTTTCAACCTCTACTTGGCCCCTTTGGCCAATCTGAACTCTACCTCCTCCTCTAACTTTCAGTGTTATGCAGCTGACACTCCGCTTTCCTTCAGGCTCCCCTCAGACTATTCTACTCTCTCGCTCATTCCTGACTGTCTATCCGCGATTCAGGATTGGTGCGCCTCCAACGATCTATGCCTTAATGTCACTAAGATGGCGATCCTTCTCATTTGGACTCCTGCCCTTGCTTTCCCTCTCTCACTCTGGCTGCCAACCTTGGGCCCTTCCTGTCAGGCAAACAACCTTGGTGTCATCTTTGAATCCACTCTCTCTTTCTCTTTCTCTCCTCATATCTCGGACGGCGCCAATAAGTCCCACTACCAGCTGCTCCTCCTCAAAGGAACTCTTCCCTTTCTCACTTTCCCCCAGAAGCTCACGGTCTCCAGAGCCCCGGTTCTCTCTAGGCTGGACTATTGCACCAGCCTCTTTCTCAATCTGCCTTCTTCTACTCTCCACCCTCTGCAACTAACCCAGAACAGGACTGCAAGACTTATCCTTGGCCTCAAGCCCAGGGATCTTATCTCTCCAGCCCTGAAATATCTCCACTGGCTTCCAGTTGCTGCAAGGATCAAGTTCAACACCCTTTGCATTGTCCACAAGACTTTCTGGGCCTGGGGCCCGCACTACATCCAACACTCTCTTCCAAAATATCTTCCTTCTCAAGCACTTCACTCAGCTACCTACAACTCTCTAAGGGTTAAACACTTCTCCAGGCACAGAGTGGGGGTAGGTCTCTCTCCTCTGCAGGTGCCCTCCTCTGGGATAGCCTCCCTGCCCCTCTCAAACTTGAGCTGGACCACCTGAAGTTCCGGAAGCAGCTCAAAACTTTCCTCTTCTCCTCTGCTTTTTCTCTCTCCCTCCCCTGCTGGCCTACCTGCCCTACCTTTCCGCTGTACTGAGTGGTTGCTTGGCTACCCTCAGAGTCTCACTGAGTCCAGACTCTTTCTTGATCAGTCACCCTTGCACTGCCTCTGGGCCTACCAAGCATTTAGGGGCTGTAACTGTAACCCTACAGTCCCTTGTTCGCCTTGCAATACCCAGAGCCATGCTGCCCTGGCTGCACTTACTCTGAGCATTGCTGCCCTGTTTTTCCGTCCCCTCTCCCTTGCACTTCCCCTCTCCCTTTCCCCTTGCACTTCTTGTTCTCGCACTTGCACGATCTGAATGACACAAGGCTTAGTAAGATCGTTTGTCTTGACCTCCCTCTATCTTCTCTCCCTTTTCTTGTCGCGCCTAGAAACACTTGTGTACCAGCGCGTTATAAATGACTTTTATCATATCATTTGATCACAGATGTCCAGGAAAATATACAATGTCGCAGTAAGAAACGGCTAGACTGGCAGCACCCAAATGGCAGTCTAGCCAGGTAATTCACTTAGCAGGACTGCTTTCTCAGAAATGTCCAGTTTTAAAAAACGTCATACCAAACTGAGGAATGACTAGACTGGCTGCACCAAAATGCCTCTCTTGCCACTAATACCACATATCATGCCTGCTTAACCTGGACATGGACAGCTTTATGATTTGTTGCACAATCCTGCCCCCCCACACATCCGCTCTCCCTACGACCCCTTCCCCAACCTGCAAAATCATCTCCTTGGCCCCAAATTACCTCCATGTCACTCTTCCTTGTCCCAGAGTTTACGTATGAGGCTCTTTGCCTCATAGGTAAGTACTGGGATGAGGAAGAGTGGGACTAGAAGTAATGAAGAGTACAAGTAGCTAAGTCAGGCATTACCTCCATGTACCTCTACCTCATCCCAGTACTTGTGTATGAGGCAGAGTGCCTTATACACAAGTACTTTCTCATACACACTGGGACGAGGAAGAATAGGGCTAGGAGTAATGAGTAATCAAGACATTAAACACAAGTATTGGTACAACACCATTGAGTTGACTGGGATTCAGCACTCCCCCTGAAACTTTGGGCTATGTTTGTTGATTCGACCTGGCTGACCTTTAGAGCAGTTGCCAGGCAGAACAGGGCACAGATGTTAAATGGCACCTGGGTTTCGCTGTTAACAAGAGCCCAGCTAATACTAACATAAAGCATTTCACTGTTAGTACCTGCTTTCAAATGCCAAATGTTTTATGCAATTGAAATCGTGATGTGGGTTTAATACTTGCATGCCAGGGGAGTAATTGGAAGGGAAGAGAGGCAACAAGAGACCACTCATTCTGACAGCAGGCCATAAGTGGGTGCTTTCAAACTTAATGGAGAGAGTTAACTGCTTGTAACATTGAAGCTGCACTAGAATAGTCTCATTAAAATGAGTAAAGAAATTAGATGCCCCAAAACAAATAAGTTTGCTCCTCCCCCACCGCCCATGAAGTTAGCGCCTCTCCCAACATTTGAAGAGTTAGCCCCCCCGAATTGTAGGTTTTGTTGCACCCCTGAACGCAAGCACACACACCAATCACCATATACACACAAGCACCCCCAGCCATCCATACATTTAAGTGTGCAATATTTCACCATACAGTCACACCCAGGCAGCCATCCATACATTTAAGTGTGCACCCTTTCACCATACAGACACATACACCGAGGCACCCACCCATACATTTAAGTGTGCACCCTTTCACCATACAGGCACACACACCGAGGCACCCACCCATACATTTAAGTGTGCACCTGTTCACCATACACTCACACACGCACACATCATGTGGTTAATGGGAGCCCTAATACTTCAAAATGAAATTGGGCCTCATTACAAATATGCCAGTCTGGAAACACTGTTGTTTCCGGACCGTAATATTACAGCTCTGCGGGCAGTTGCCATCCCACGCGGCAGGTCAGACCTGCCGGACAGAATGGCCCCCACCCAAAGGGTTTTCATGGAAGTGTTATTAACAGTGCCAGTTCTTCCGTGGTCCCCATTCTCACAGAGTCCAACAGGACTCTATGGGAATTGGGACTTACCATTTGCCGGCGCCTGACTTCCCGCACCGCCGGGGTTGTAATCCCCTGGTGTTACGGGAAGTTGGGCACCAGTAAATCATTACAGGTCCGACGGCAACCTGCCGGTAGCACCGGCACGGTTACCGCCAAACCCGTAATGAGGCCCTTTGACTTCATAAAGAAATTATTTCCGTTAAGGACCAAACCATAACGGAAATAATTTCTTTGTGAAGGCAGAGTGACTTCAAAAATAAACTTTTTCTTTTTGAAGTCATAGGGCTCCTCCCACCCCATGACATGGAGGCCTCGTGCCTAGCGTCTTCCATGCCATGGGTAGGGCGGAGCCCTCAGACTTAAAAAATAAATGTTCTTTTTGTAGTCACTCTGCCTTCATAAAGAAATAATTTCTGTTACAGAAATAATTTATGAGTGAAGACTGAATTCAGTGGGGCCCCCTCCTAGGACATGTGCTGGCGATGCCCCCCGCACCACGGGGGCTGCGGGGGGCCCTGTTACGCCAGTGTGAGTGTCAACATATGGCTCTGGTGACTGTTCATGCCGGCAGCAGCAAGGGCTGCCTTGGGCCTGTGGACGCTGGCAGCGTGGAGGGCTATCTGGGGAGTGTGCACGCTGGCAGCGTGGAGAGCTCTCTGGGGTCTGTGGCCCTTCTGCAAGCGGTGACCATGGGCTGATGTCCCTCTGAGACTCCTAAGTCGCCCTGCCAGCTGGTGTGGCCTCGGTGTCTGTTCTCCAGCTGCGGGTGTGGGTGCAGTGGGCCTTGCACTGCTCCTGGTGGCCTGTGGTGTGGGAGTTTGCTTCGCCCTGCTGTGCTGCGGTATTATACGGCAGGACATATGCCTCAGTGTAGCCTGAGTGGTCCTTTGCAGGGTGGTGGTGGTGGCAGCGCTTGACGGCCTGGATACACCCCTCCCAGATGGGCCTGCATCCTCCACCTCCTCTGATGCCTCTGGCAATGCATGAGTGCCTGTAGGGGACATAGGAAATGTCTTCAGGTATGGTTTGTCCACGTGTCTTGGCATGCAAGACACATTTGCTATAGTTCAGAGTGGGGCCACACACATATGGGCAAATGGGCATGGTTGGTCAGGGGGTATTGCATATGGGCCCAACATCATGGGATTGCTTGTAGCGATGCATGTGTGACACATGACCAGTTGGTCTTTGGCTTGTGTCTGGCAAGGGCAGGGTGTCCATGCTGGGGCAGCTGACGTTTGGCATGCATCTTGTGGTCCTTCATGTCTCCACATCCCCTCCCTGACCGGCACTCACTTGGTGGGGGTGGTGGCTCAGTCCATGGCACTGTCATGGTTCTATGGAGGAACTGCTGTGCAGCCAGCAATGCTCACTGTGGTGCACAGTGATTGGCAGGCTGAGCACATGTCAGTGTGGGGATGTGTACTTCCCTGTGGCTTGTCTGCCATGTCAACATGGGCAGGCCAACTGGTCCCACAACATGTCAGTGTGACTGCTGGTTGCTCACGCACCTCAATCCCGCTGGCACAGGGTGCGCCAGTAGGGGTGTGGTGCACATGGCATTTGGTTGGGTCACTTGCCACCCCTTCCCACTACTGTGACGCTCAGGGGTGCCCTTGGTGCCCTGCCCCATGGCTGCTGTTGAGGGTGGGTGATGTGCCACCCCCTCACTCCACCATATTGGCATGCTCCGCTTGTGGGTCTGCTGACATGTGTGCCTGTCCACTGGGGCATCTTATGCTGGGCAGTCATTTGTGCATGCACTTCTGTTGGGGGGCGTGTTGGCTCACCTCCTGCCTCCTGGCTGCTGGCACACACCTCTACACTGACGACTCCCTCTATCCCTTCGATGTCCAGCACTGTACTGCATTTCTGCTCCTAGGCGGTGAGGACCAGTGGCTCTGCAGTGCCTCCTCAAGTCGCCAGGGAGTCCTGTCTGTGTTGTGACAGCAGTCCCCTCACCCTGACCCTCAGGTCGTTCCACTGCTTGCGGCAGTTCTCTCTATCACAGGGTACAATTGCCACTGCTGTCACCTTCTGGCAGATGGCATTCCAGATGGCTGTCCTGCACTGCACAGTGGTATTCCGCTGCCAACTGCCATACATTTCCACTCAATAGGCAATAACCTCATCTGTAAGGACCACCAGCAGCTCCCCCACACAAAATTGGGGTTTGTGCAGGCCATGTTCTGCCACCTTGCCTCTTACCTTCTCCTGGGACATTCTTGCTTCTTAAAGGACCGGATGGCTGTAGAAAGTGTAGATATTTAATGGATTGTGTTTTTCAAAATAGCTGCCGCAATGCTTCTTGAACCGGTGGTGACGCAATTTCCGCCGGCGCTTATGGCACCAGGATAGCCGGAAGTAGCGCTATTAGTTCTGATTTCTTGGCAGTAACACTTATTTCAGCACAGTTTCTGCCTGGCGCTAATAGCGTTACTGCTGGAGTCGGAGGCACGTTCACACCAGGTTGTGGTGCAGCGCTAATACCTCATGTGCAGCGGTAACACTATTTCCGCTCGGCAGAATTGCACCGGATTACTGCCCAACTTGTGATGACGCCCTAGATAGGCTACCAAAAGCCAACAAGATGATTGAAAGACGATTTGAACTTCCGACTTTTCCCAATTTTAAAGGGAAACAAACAAACTTTGCAGTGTTCATAAAAACTATTCCTGATAGTTTAAAGAGACAATGGCCCTCATTCCGAGGTTGGTGGTAGTCATGGTGCTATTTGCGCCATGACTGCCACCAATAATGGTACCATGTCCGGTTTGGTTCAATGGGGACTTACCGGTTCATTCCGTCCTTGGAGGGACCGGTAAGTCCCCATTTACCAAACCATTCCCCATTCTCATTGAGCCCCTAGAGGGCTCAATGGGAATGGGGAGGGCGAAAATAGCGGCCGGCGTATGCCAAGCCCATTATTTGCACCCAGGTACCTTAATGGGTCCCGTCCTTAACACCTGGTCAGACCATGTGTTAAGGAAGGGACCCGCTAAGGAACCTCATAGTAGGGCAGTAAGGGATTACTGGCACCGGTCTCCTTACCAGTGCCCGGGATCCCTTACCACCCCACTCGGAATGAGGGCCAATGTTTTGAAAAATCAAAAAGGAAGAATAGCACATGACACTTTGATTTATAGTTTATTGGTATAGCACCTACACACAATGTGTTTCAAACCGCTTCAAGGCAAGCGAGGGAACAAGGGAAAATACAGTGACATTCTTACAAGGCCTTGAGACATTAAGAATGTGAAATTAACTATCGTACTAGGCCTGACAACATTTCAGATAGTGCAAGAGCTTTGACAATGATAAGGAGGGGAGGGAGTGGGGGAGGTAGATGAGACCGACAGGAGACTATCATACTAGGCCTGACGAAATTTCTGGTAGTGCAGGGAAATTACAAAAGGTGAGGGAAAGGGGGGGAGGGAGGAAAGGAGAGGAACAAAGCAAGCGACTATCGTACTAGGCCGGAAAGCATTTCTGGTAGTGCTGGAGATTGACAAAAGTTGAGGAGGGTGTGGGGGAGGGAGGTATATAACAAGCGACTATCGTACTACGCCTGACAACATTTCTGGTAGTGCAGGGGAATGACAAACGCTAAGGGAAGGGGGGCAGGGGAAGGACAGGAACACAACAAGCGACTATCATACTAGGACTGATGACATTTGATGCAAGAGGGGTGGGGACAAGGGAGAGGAACATAACAAGCGACTATCGCACTAGGCCTTTATGTTGCCTATAACATTACACACATTGTCGTATGCTGTTTTCACTTATATGCACCAAATCTATCCATTTATGGTGAGACAAAACGTTGATATCATCACCTTTTTTGGAAATCCTATGACAGCCCCTATTATTCAAAGGATCATCGTTGCAATAATGTTACAGTTTCTGTTATAAAAGAGTGTGATTATTATAAAACGTTACAGGAATTACGTGTTGATAAAAGAAAATGGCATTTTTTTCCAGTTTATGAAAGACACATTGCTAGCAGGAAGACCTATTGATACACAAAATGCAGTGAAATGTAAGAATTCTTTTGCAAACTTTCTTGTGGCTACGTTTTGTACAATGTGCATTCTTTATTTCCTTATTAAAGCATTTTGACAAATAATGTTTTACAATACAGATGGAGTGTTTAGAATGAGACAGTTGTTTTTATCCCTAACAAAAGCACAAGCAATATTTTCCCTGATATTTCCAAGCAAATTATCCGATTTAAGAGGGATGCTAAAGAAGATCATGATGATATAAACACATATCTTGATAATTCAGCATGTTTCACATGAAGGAAGTAGGGAGAAGAACGTCAGATGAGAGCTACTATGTGTGTTCCCTAATCTGTTATGGCTTGAGCACAGCCAGAACATGCATAGCAAGAAAAATACCTACACATCATGCAAATTGTCTCAGTCATCTAGCAGCATGCATGACAAGAGGACAGTTTTAAGGAAAATCGGAAACTCTATGATGGATGTCAAAAATAATGTTCCTCTATGAAGATGCTTACATAAAAATAAAGAAGATGGAAAAAGACCAAGGTTGGAAAAGTAGAATGCTCCTGTGCTCATTCATTGGTATGACCGGAGAACAGATGAGGATTGTTGAACAAAAGACACTGAATTGTGCAGGTACATGAGAAACACTGGGGTTGCCAAGATGCTGGAAGAGACCTCAGCTATTGGTATTTGGACAAGTAGCCACCAGTACAGGATGGGAAGAAGGTATTATGGGATGCAGTGCACACTTATTGATGATAGCACCAGTACAGATAGTGCAAATCGTGAATGATGAATGCCTTGAGGAATGGGCCAAGTATTGTGTGAACAAAAGGTGAAGAAAATTGAGGAGTGGTCGAGAACTCGACCTTAGGGGGGAATGTAGAGAGACAGATGTAGATGTCATCTGGAGGGCCCACCCCCTCACCTCTGTCATACTGGAAGAACAGCAAGAAACCACTGTGCATGACATCTGGTATCATGCCAATATCATATTGAAGGTATGAGAGACGTTATGCGATCAGACAACTGTACCTATTGTACCCTCAAACTGAAATGATGGACATGAGTCTACAGACACCACTGGACATAGAGAAGTGACATCACAAAGAGAGAAGATACACAGAAACACTGAATCTGATGAATGGATGTCCAAAGAATGAAGGACATAACTGAAGCAATGAAGAAAACATATATGCGAATATGAAGAAAACCATATACATGAAGAAGAAAAGTGACATGAGATGTAGTAGATGGTTATACGCAGAAACGCAAGGTAGAGGAGACAACGTAGAAGCTTGCTAAAGTAGGAAATATAACATGAGTAAAGTAGGCATGTTAAGAAAATGGATGTCAGCGTTGTATAATAGTAAGCAAGATATCTTGAGGAGAGAAACTAAGGCTGCAGGGCTGAAAGGCGCTGGAATACAGCTTTGTGTGAGAACAAAGTGTATTTTCTTGGCTCAGGATCATGGATGCCATAGCGAGAAGCAACTGCAAGGAACGAAAGGAATCGAAGATGATAAGCCTTGTACGTAAGACATATTTATCTCAGATTAAGTAAAGTAGTGGACATTTGTGAGTGCCAAGTATTGAACAATCAAAGATGCATAAAGCATATGCAAAACAGAACAACCAAGTCTCCAGATGCCAAGAGCAGTAATAGCACCCAAAATAATTGAATCAAATAGCACTAAATGAAAGGACAGAATGGACAAAATCATGGTCTCCTCGCACGTGGTGTAAGACCAGCAAACAAGCCAGCAATGTACCTTCACTTCTTTAAAAGTTCCAAAGAAGAGAACAGACTGCAAGGTCAACTACAAACAAGAAGCCTTGGCTTAGGGCCTAACTGATGAGAGATGGTAGGCTAATTAAGTAAGAAAGACAGTCGTCTGACATTCCCCTGCACCTGGGTTTCGTTGCTTACGTGCTCCTAACAAGCCAAATGTCCAAGGTTGGAGGAGAGTGCCAACCAGTCATAAGGGCCTATGCAATGGTGTACTATACATTGTTGCAGAAACCTACACGCTGCTGGCATTATGCTATTATCTGTATTTTACGTAGTTAGAGGGTGTTTAAGGCGTTCCTACCATATAAGGGGCAGCCAATGATGTTATTAACACTTGTACAGAATATAGGTATATATGTTCTCTTAACCAATCCCTCCACCCGATAGGTTTTATTATTTGCTGCGTAGGTTGAAGTCAAAGATGACATACATCGAGGTATTAAGTCTTTTGTGTAATGGAAATGCGTTGAGTGTGTGTGAGCTACAATCTGTTTGTTCGCCAAGTTTCCCTACTTTTTGAAACTGAAAATAAAGTAGTATTTTGCCATATTCTTTGAGACTGTCTGGTTATTTGGGCCTGAGATCATTTATTTGGTAATCCCATTTGGCGCTTGGAATACCCCAGGTGCTATTGCGAAGGGCCATTTGTTAATATCATTTGTATTATTCAATGACAGTATTAATGTGTTGCTTGCCTTGACAAAGCCCAGAAGGCCACGGAGTTGGCAATTTCCAGGATATTTTACTTTACGCCATTTGTTAGCAACTTGGCAGCTTGCATTATTAGTGTCTTGGAAAGTTTCCATGTTGTTATTAGAGTCTTTGAAAGTGTCAATGTTGTTATTTTTGGCAACTTTCATTTTGATTGACATCAGAATTTGATGCATTCTCACTTAATACATTTTTTATTGCCATGAAATAGATGCGATTTTTGTCAGCTTATGAAGCCAATTAACCTGTTAAACCCTTAATTGAGTCTATATAACTACTGAGTATTGAACGCCTGCTTTGGGGTGATTTTTCCCACACTTTTCCTTCGTTTTTTTTAGCTTTTGTTTCTATGCTACTCAGCTTGCAGTTAGCGGCTCCATTTCCAAATCTGAATTTCCTCACCCAGGCACAGCCAGATTAACCAACAACCACTGTTAGTCTAAGCATTCCTGCACAGAGTATTCTCTTTTTGGGAGTCAAATGGGACACAGTAGCTCACTGTGTCTTCCCCAGGCAGGAAAGGCTTTCGGACATTCAGAGGGTGGTGCAACACTTCCTGAGCAGGCAGACTAAGTCCTTGTAGTGGTTCCAGCATATGCAGGGGCTTCTAGCCTCATGCATTTTAACGGTTCCTCATGACAAAATGAAAATTAGGAGGATTCAGATTCACTTGGCGTCAGTCTGAAACCATGAGATGGGAGCGCAGTCAGCCATGCTACCCATCCCAGCGGCTCTACATCAAGATCTCTGGGGTGGATCACGGACAGCAAGGTTACGATAGGGACTCCGCTATGGCATGCACTCCCTTCTGTAGTGGTAACCACAGACATATCCTGAGAGGCTGGAGACTCACGCTGGAAGACAATTTCATACACTGAGTAATGAGCAGAGAGAACTCAGCTACACATAAATGCGGTGGAACACAAATACATTGGTCTAGCCTTGAAAGCATAAACAAACAGGGGGGCACCATGTCCACTCGACAATGCGTGATAGCGGTGTACATCTGGAAATGGGCTTTGTCTCACAGCATATTACTCAAGGCTGTCCACTTGCTGGGGGGACAGCAATTCTGAGGCAGACAGACTTAGCAAGCTCAGCAAGAACACCTACGAGTGAGAACTACAGATGCAGTCCCTCATACCAATCTTTACAGAGTGGGGTCACCCCCAAGAAGACCTCTTTGAGTCAGAAGAGAACACCAAACGTCACCACTTAGCATCATGGGAGGGACAGGGAACCAACTCCCTAGGGAATGCATTTCAGATCAGCTGGGACAATCTTCACACTTATGCGTTCCCTCCAACCCCACTTCTACAGGCGGGTGTGGTACTCTGACCTATTGCAGCTGACTACACAGGGCCCATTTAGGCTGCCCATAAAGTTGAGGGAATTCTTATCACAGCAGTGGATGGGGGCGGTGATCCATTCAGCGCCGAAGGGGCTAGACCTAGCAGCCTGGAACCTGATCAGTTAAAATTGTGCCACTGGGCACTCTCCGAGAGTAACCTAGACATTATTCAGTGTGCTTGGAAAAACTCAATCAGAATGCAAAACTATAGCAAATGGGTGAGGTGGTGCTTCTTGGTGAGGGATAAAGGAATTGACCCTCTTTCTAGCCCCCTTAACAATGTTTTATCCTTTGTAGCGCATCTTGCACACTCAGGGGTTCAGGTGGACACGTACCACACATACTTAGTGGCTGTCAGAGTATTTAAGAATTCAGATGACACAGTCTTCTCTGCATCCAATCTGGAAGTCAAAAGTTACCTTGTCGGGGTTATTTCCTCAGATGCACAGGCTTCACCTGGTCTAAATGTAGTTCTGTCAGCCTTAGCACATAAGCCGTTTGAACCCATGCCCACCATCGACATGAAGTGGGTCCTCCTCAAAACAGTCTTGCTGGTAGCACTCCCATCAACTGAAAGAATTTATGATATCCAGGCACTGTCTGCAGCGGAACCCATCATAGTATTCCACAGAGCTAAGGTGGTGGTGAAAACGCATCCCAAATTCCTTCCAAAGATCGTTAGTCCATTACACATCAACCAGGAGATATGTTTACCAGTGTTTTTTCCAAATCCTCAGTCGAAGACGGAAAAAGCACTATGCTCTCTAGAACGGGACTCAAGTTCTACCTCTCGTGTGCAAGGGCCGTCAGTATAACAGAAGCCTTATTCGTCATCTTTGAGGGCGCCACACCGGGATCGCAGCCTTCCAAAGCTTCTTTAGTCAGTTTATGGTCTCAATCATTTTAGAGGCTTAAAAGGTGCAAAACAAAGACGTTCATACCAGAATTCACGCACATGCCATAAGAGTTAAAGCAACCATGGTAGCGTTTCATAGACATGATCTTGTGATGTCATTAGCAGAGCGGTGTACCTGGGCTACACCATGAGCCTTCTGCAAGCACTACTCTCTGAATACCACCACCAGATCTGACATAGCTTTTAGCCAGGCTGTTTTACCTGTTTGCGTTATCATAGGCCATACAGGACCGCCCCCCAATAGAAAGGGTTGCGTTAGAATCACCCATACAGGATGGAGCAAAGGGGGCAGGACGTAGGAGTAATAAAGGAGTAATAAAATGTTACTCGCCATAGTGACTACAGTACTCCTAGCCCATAGTCCCCTTTCCTCCACACGACCCACCTCCTATTGTCCTAATGTTGGAATATACTATCACTGCTTTAGAACAACAGGTAATAGCAACCTTCGTGAAAAAGGGGACTGAGGTAAGGTGCCGGAGGGCGGGGCTAGCAGCCGTGGTCGTGCCTATGGGCGATCCCCTGAACGCTATATTAAATTTAAAGGGGAAGCTCCGATTTTCGCTGCCAAAAAGTTCCTGTACGTACCCTTCCTGTGCCGGGCAGGACCATACAGGATGGAGGAACAGGGACTATGGACTACGAGTATTGTAGTCACTATGGTGAGTAACATTTTATTATTCACCTAAACCTAATTTTATCTAATAAAAGAACTGTGTTAGCACATAACATAGGGTGTGGACATTCTATTATCAATAAAGCTTTATTCGGCCGTCAGGCCATCAAAGTGCATCCTAACACAACAGAAACAATTTAATTTGAAAAATACATTGTGTCAAGCAAAAGAGAAAAAAGTGAATTAATCAATGTAACTTTGGTGATGGCCCCCAGAACCTACTACTCAAAAGTAATGGGAAAATTCCCTTTTCTAATTTCACAAGGCAAGTCAAGATCCCACAAATATAAAAAACACAATGATTGCCATTTGGCCTTTTCGCCAATGGTATTAAGTTGTACCAGATAGAACTGACTTTTGTGAGAAATGACCACATAGACCAATAGAGTTCAGATGAGGAAAATGACTAAATGCAATTCTGCTGTTTACTGTTAAGTTGGAGTTCCGAGCTCTGCCCAGAATATAATTGGCCACTATTTGGTCCCAAAATTCCAGCTTAACGGATTCACAGGAATTGACACCCTCATTACACACTCTATGGCCGTTCACTAGAGCTTCCCTGGTCACAAAGGCACGGCCCCTTACAATACGAAGCAAATGTAAACATTTATTCAAGAGAGCATCCCTTGTTTCTCGCTGGTTGGGAAGTAATTTTGGTACCCCATGGAGAAATAATGTGTCCCTCCTTGTTCTCCCAAGGTCTTGATTACTGGTCATTCTTTCCCTTGTACAGGATTTACATACTCTGTTTTCACTCATGCTCGTGCCTTGTGTTCTCGCAGTAATTGTATCCCAGTTCTCCCGCGTGGTGAGCCTAGTATTCGCATTAAGGGCTTTATTAGTTTCACTAGGTCTGTTCTGCGCTGCAAGTTGCTCCTCTTGGAGTTGATCACATTGGTGTTCATTTTGCTCTCACAGTAAAGAAAGCCCTGGGATTGGCTCGCATTGGCTTGCATTGTCAGGTTTGTTTGAGTAAGCCTGGTCTTCAGAGGTCATTATACCATATGTGGCAAGCTTCTCAGTGCTTTCCAGGGGTATTTTATAAGAACCCTTTGCGTCCAGGGGGCTATTGAGAGATTCCCCCACAAGATCCCCTCCTCACCTCCCTTGGGCTTCTATCAAAACCAATAGTAGCTTTTTAATATCGGGCAGTTCAAAAAGCACTTGGCTACAATTACACCCCTGGGCACTGCGTTTCTCCTTAACGGGTGAGGCATAATTGGGTCTGGTATGATGAATGCTTTGCTTAGGACCTCTTAATGGAGTTAGGTGAAGGAAGGATCTGTTCCGTGAACACATTTTTGTCATGTTCTCACTCCAGATGCTGCTAGTGAGAGAAGACTTATTTTCGGGCATGTCGTCAGTCTACAGATCTATTTTGGCCCGTGGGTCCGGTGGACTTAATTTCTCTTCAGGTGTTGGCAGAGGGATAGTCATTAGGGTTGGGCCAGGTATGGTCAAGGGCCCAGGGGCCAAGCAAATGCTCTTAGGGCTAGTTGTGTGAGGCATGCCCTCCTTCTGTTTCCAGAAGGGAAAACAGCTTATACTGGAGGCAGATCTTTGTTTATTTATCACCCCCCTCAAGCGGATCTTGATAGGACCCCAAGAACTGATGGTTTTCTTTAATCAGAAGATAGGCTTCACCCTTGAGCTTGGTAGGGCTGCAGTCTTTTTCAACGATGGCTATATCGGTGACAGTAACATGCTCCACTCCTTGTCGCGGGGGGCACATTCTCAATGTGTGCCTTACAGTTAGAATCTTGCGCCTGGGATCTGCGCAAGCTTGCATGATTGGCATAGGAAGGGGCTGGGTAGTGTGGCGATGTTGAAGATGAGATGGGGCAGGGGGAAATCCCAGCACATCCATGAGGGATATTCAATGTAGCCCAGATAATAAGATGTAGGCAACAGTCACAGTCACTGCAACCACCAATCCAACTTTCTTACTCTCACCTTGTAGTGCTCTTCCAATAGTAATCCTCAGTCACAAGGTGGCAAAGTTATACAGTTCAACAAAGTCCCATGCAGGATCCGCTGCTTGAGCTCAGGATAGGGGAGCCACTCACCCCTGCTCTCGCAGAACACCTCTGTGGGAGCGCAACACCCTGCGTACTTAGACCCCTGGGGGCTTCAGCCCTAGCGGGGTGGGGAGCAGGTTTTTCAGTTGCTGGTCTAGGATCCGTGGATCAACGCCATCCAGGGTCGAGACAAAGTGAAGCAGAATGGAGCCACACACCCCATGCCCTAGCACGATGAGGAGTGGATTTTCAGCTGCTGGGGGCGTGGCCTAGGATCCGTGGACGGAGGCCCTCCTGGGCCGAGACAAAGCAAAGCAGAATGGAGCCACACACCCCATGCCCTTAGACCCATGCAGGCTTCCATTGTGGGCATTCCATTGTGGTGAGCTTGAAGATTCACTGTGCCTAAGAACCAACCTGCACCAACTCCCTTGAGTCTCAGCCTTGGTTGCTCGTTCATTGCTTCCCTTTGAGAGCCTTGGCTGGGATGCATCTGTGCCTCTTCCGCAACCTTATAGTGGGTAGTAACACAGACATCTCCCTCCACTCTTTACGCTATGGATACTGCTTTACAATCTGTTCAAACAGCATGTGAATCTATGAAAGATCCAATGCTGGAGAAGGAATACGTTTCTTACCTGTAACTCTAGTACTCCCGCATTGGTATCTTTCATAGATTCACATGCAACCCTCCCTCATAGCCCGCTTATGGCTAACTTTGGCTCATATTGTTACTTTCACGTGTGATATGCTAAATCTGAAGAGGGCCTCCAGTGGGGAGCTAGGGGACTCTCTGTGTATTGGCTGTGGGGCAATGTAACACAAAACGACTCTAAGAGAACACTAAAGTGATTGCAGTTTCGAATTTAAATGTAAACTGCTTTAATGCTACCGAGGATACCCAGCCGGGTGAAGGTGAATATTCGAACAGCATGTGAATCTATGCAAGATACCAATGCTGGAGAATAGGAATTACAGGTAAGCAACGTATTCTTTATTTCGTTTGGGGTGTGCAGACTGAATTTTCTCTGATGCCCACAAAAGAAGCAGTACAGGAAATCCATAACACAGAAGACGGCATAAAAAAGAGGACGGCTCAGCATGTAGCGGCGATGCAAGGCCTGGTGGGGGTCACATGGGTGGGGGACTAGGTAGGCGAGGAGCAGGAAAAAAAGGGCACAGAAGGGAGCACCAAGAGGCAAGCATGGAAAGAAAGAGGGGTGTGGGTGTGGCAGGACGTTGTGGGACAGTGTTTTGTATGGTGGTTTTCAAGAGGTGGAACCCACCAATGAAAGGGGTTTGATGCCTGCTCATTCCTAGGTAGAGGCTGCACTGAAATTTGAAGCAGCATAATAAAAACTGCCTTATTTTGGAGCAACCTCTGACGGGTGGCGAAAAGACACAGAACGTGTTATGTTGTCATTTATTGCAGTCTCGCTTCGCTCGGGCCTATAACTATTTGCCCGGGGCATTACCTGAGTCGGTAATGCCCTCGCTGCTCGGGTCATATTGCTTAATTATTGCAGATTGTACCCATCATTTGTTTAATAGCATGTATTACTTGCTGGTGCCACTGAAAGTTACATTATGCTTATTTTGTATTCTTCTTAGGCATTTCATGAAAGGGGCAATGTGTGTGGTATACGAAAAAGTTAAATATGCTAACAGAAAATCTCTCTTCTTTATCAATAGGCATCTCTGTCTCCCTCATCACCCGAAGGGACTGATTTACAAAAATGTTACTATGAGTACCTATCCCATTCCATTGACTTACTTCTGTAGAGGGCAATTTGCTTCACCAAAGAAGTTATTATAAGTAGCTGTGGCTATCTCTTAACGTATGTCTAAGTCAGGAGCAAGCCAGAGTTACTCACAGTAATTTCTGTTGTAAACCAAATAACCCACTCCCGCCCCCAACGTGAGAATCGCAGTTACTCATGCTAACTACTTTGTCACTTGGGCCCACATTGTCTTGGCCATCTCAAACCAGGTATTAACACAATGCATTCCATAACTGTTTATTTGTACATTGCTTTATCCTCTCGTTATTTGACTTTTTGTATTTAAATGAACAGCAAAGTAATGTTTTTGAACTTGGTGCTGTGAATAGCCAAATAGCAGATTCTTGCTCGAATTATTACTTTTTTTTAAATATGCATTTCTGTATGTAAATAGAATTGTTCTGAGAATAATGCAGAGAAAGCTCAATTTTGACAGAAACACAATTTTAAGACTAAATACCCCCTAAAATTCAACTTCATTTCCAATAATTGTGATTCAGTTTATTAAGTTCAAATAGACTGCCTACAGCTACTGAAGCTGATTTTAGGATTTCATTAGGGTAGTGCATTTTTGGCAAAGTGTTGGGCAATTGAGTAGATAGATTCAAGAGGGGTTCGCCATGTTAATATAACCTTGCATTATCTAGTGATGAACTGCATTAAATCAGTAATGTGATGTGGCTAGCATGTATTTTAATTATTAGTTATTGAAATGTATTAAACATATTTAAATATTTACTGATATATTGTGTATCTTTGCAAAGTTGTTAGGCGCAACCGCCGTAGAAGACAAGTTGCAAGAAGGGGTATCTGAAACCATTTCCAGTTTGCTAATGGCTAACATGAAACTCTGGATTCTAACAGGAGACAAACAAGGTAAAAAGATCGGCATTTCTTTCTTCAAAGCCATGACATTATACATTCTTTTTTTGTCTTAGTCTGTAAACTTGAAGGTCAATTCACAAAGGATCTCATCGTGTTCAATGAGCATATAACATAAATGAATGAGTAGAAGCCTTGCCAAGGCTTTTATGTCATGCATTCATGTTATGGCTCGTTTCCGCCTCCTCCCGAACTCTCTGACATTCATATGCTCCAACGTTTGCGCCAGCATCGATTTTCATGCTGGGGCAAATGCTGGAGATCCCCGTGGAGTTTGCCAGCTTTATGTATAAAGCAGGTGGGTGGGCCACAAAGAGATCCATTGTACACTCTGCCTGCCAAGTGCGTATAGCAGGCAGCATGTACATTTACAATTATGCCCGGCCCGACATTCTCGCATGTCGGCAGGGTTTAATTGTAATTGTGAGAGCCGCCATGCCAGGCAGTGTTAACTGCCTTTACACGGCAGAGTGCAAAAGTGAAGAGCAAAAGGCAGTGTAGACACATGTATTCCACCTTTTACCCTGCTCTTTTCCACTCCAACGGGCAAACTATGGACATATGGCGGCAGGGAGCAGCATACAAACATGAGCCCCAAAGAGGTTAGGCTCTGACCTAGCCTTGCATTATCCCTAGAGATGGCTATGTTATTCATAGACGAAGTTGCACTGAGCAACTTTGACTTACACCTGACTGACCCTTACCCTGCTAGTATGTCAGGTGCAAGTCAATGTTACTCACTGTGATTAGATTGGAAATGACCTCTTGATGTCACAGTTGAGTGTCGCCCTGGTTTTAGTGCCTAAGGAAATGTGGTATTCATAAGATAAAGTGACTTTAGAATAGATTTGAATCATAATGGATGTTCTTACCCTTTTGTTTCATGACTTTCTAGCATACCATGACATACCAACATTAACATATGGCTGTTACTGGAAGGATACCATACATATGTCTCCCATAATGAGCTACTTTGCAAATTAGCTAGAAATCAGCTCCAGCAGTAGTACTTATGTTTCACTCTCTAGTCATGTTATTCTGATGTGTTGTGGACCAGATCCCAAATACGATTACATATTTTCCAGAGACACTGAAAATATGCTAATGTGATGAAACATGTCCAAATGTAATTGCATCCATGTGTCTTGTTATGTATCCTGTCATTACATAGGCCCTCATTACCACCCTGGCGGAAAGCGACTGACCGGAGCGCCACAGCGTAAATAGCGTTTCCGCCATTGTACGAAGGAGCAAAGTGCGGCCCATTCCGACCCATCGGGCACGAGCACCACGCCACGGCGGAAGTGCAAAGTCCGCGATGGCGGAAATGACCCCAAAACGGCCCACACCGCCGCCGTACGGCGCCCTAGGTGCAATACCGCCACCCCACTTAGCGGTCACCGCAGTGTGCGCCTACCGGAAAGTACGGTGCCCGGAAATATACGGAAACGGAAGTTAAAACATGGGCCCGGAACGGGAAACATCCCGGCGTACACCTATAAAAACACCAAAACAACACAACCACTAAAATCACTACCCTGAAACACACCCCAACCCGTCAACCACCCTAGCGAAACCAAGAAAAATGGGAAAAGTAGCGAAGAAAGCGTGCGACCGCAAGCGGCAGGTCCACTTCTCCCGTGAGGAACTCACAGTGCTAACAGAGACCCTCCAGGAGAATGCAGCCGTCGTCTTCTCCACGCAAATGACCAGGACGGCACTTGCAAACAAGAAGGCCATATGGGCTCTGGTGGCACAGCGGGTAAGTGCGGTGGGGACCGCACCCCGCACCCCACAGCAATGCCGCAAGCGATGGGACGACCTGCGGATACGCGTCCGCAGCATACTCTCTGCCAACCGCAACATTGCCACAGCCACCGGGGGAGGTCCTGAATCACCCATCAAGTTGACCCCCTGGGAAGAAATCTGTGCCTCCACCATCGGAATGGAGAGCATAGAGGGAGTCGGAGGGATGGAGAAAGGAGTGCAGACATCCGAAGATTCAGGTAGGTGGGCCAGATAAAACAATGCCAAATCCACACAGTCCATCCATGTGAAGTACCATGCGTCCACATAGTGCAACAGAAACACATGTCCAGGAGAACGCCCACACACATCGGCCTGATAGCGCACGTTAAAACCCACAATAAATACATAAATAATTAAAAACCCCTAATACACGCACTACACGTGCAGCAGGCACACCCTAACTGCAGGCTGCCAAACAACTGCACCCTCACTCCACACACAAATCAAAGCACCTCCAAGACCCCGACCCAAATCACCCTCAGGTACCACCCCAATGCATGTGATACAATGCCATTCCAATTCCCACTGACCCATCAATAACCCTCGGCCTCCTTTACTCCACCACAGGGTCCGATCCAAACGACGAGCTACAGGACACCCCTACCAGCACACCTGCAAAGAGGGCCAAGACCAACGGCCAGAGACCCTCCACCTCAGCTGCACGCATCAAGACACGGCAGCAGCACAAATCAGGTGGCAGCACAGAGGAGGGAACATCAACAGGCACCCCAGCAGCCAGCATGGCCACAACACCACCACCACAGGTCCCCCCAATGGATGCCACAGAAGGCACTGCCTCTGGTGGCAGCAGCACCATAGGTGACACCCCATTGATGGCAGCATGCTCGGACACAGAAGACGGGGATGTCGAGGTCAGATCCATCCATGACCTGTCCCAATCCCCCTGTCTGTCCCCTCCCGTACAACATGAGGATACCACGCAGGTGCAGCCACAAGACGACGACTGGCCATCCCCCACAAGCCCTGTGGCAAGGCAACATGAGGACAACAGCCCCTCTGTGACACCACCGCAAATGGCCATGGCCCAGCAGAGGCAACAGTCCCTCGACAAGTTAATCGTCCAACAGCAGCAAATGGCCACACTCCTCAAGGGCCATGCCGATGAATGTGGGGGCACCAAGGCAGACATAGAAACATCAACAGAGACACTTAGGGCAGAAATGGAGAGAGGTACAGAGACGCTAAGGGCACAAATTGAGAGTAGCACCGAGAGCCTGAGAGTCCAAATGGAGAGTAGCACCGAGAGCCTGAGGGGGGAACTGCATGCGACGTCCAAAGACGTATGTGCCGAACTTGCCGCAGTGCGCCGTGTGCTCACTGAGCTCTCGCAAACCCTTAGGGACATGCATGGACGTGAGCAGGCAGACACATCATCCGTTGCAAGTTCCGTCCAGGGCAGCCCCCAACGTAGATCTGGAAGGAACCTGCGCTCCACAGGCAGGGGTGCCCCTGATACCCGCAGAGGGGGCATGCAATAGCGACAGCCCACTGACAATGAGCATCTTTGGACACTGGTGTTCGGGGGGGAGGTAGGAGGGTGGAGGGGGTGTGTTGGGCTCACTTGGGTGGCGGGTCGATAGGGTGTTCAACATGATATCACATATGCCATAAAAAGTGCACGATCAACCAATGAGAAGTGTGGACATTGATCTTTGTGTACTAGGCCATCATAGGCGTACAGTCCATATTGTGCATGTCCCAGACACACGCAGTGCCACGAGTCCCGTGTCCATGTATCAGCCACCAGGCGTGAGTGCTAGAAGCATACATCAATGAGATGCTGACGAATGTCACGGCCCTCCGGTGCCTCGCAGACTCCATGAGGTGCTGCCACATCCCCACCCTCATCATGACCATCATCAGGTGCTTGCAGTTCTGCGTCAGGGGGCATGGGCACATTTCTACGTACGCACATGTTGTGGAGCATGACACATGCCATCACCATCTTTGCAACCTTCTCATGGCGGTACAGGAGTGCCCCGCCAGACCTGCTGAGGCAGCGGAAACGGGTCTTCAGTAGGCCGAATGCCTGTTCAATGACTACACGGGTACGTGAGTGGGCATGGTTGTAGTCCTCCTCATGCTGGTCCCGTGGGTTCCGGACTGGTGTGAGGAGCCATCTCTTCAGTGGATATCCAGCATCACCTGTATGTGGACGAGAAACGTATGATGTGGAATGCCATTGATACGTACGCACACCCCCCCCCCCCCCTTCCTGGCAGGTCATTGACAATTCACATACCCCACATCATCATGCATGTAATGAGACTCACCGAGTAGCCAGGATCTGTTCCCTGCGTGTCGCTCCATGTAGCGTGGTATTGTAGAGTTCCTCAAGACCATAGAATCATGGGTTGATCCAGGGAATCGGGCACAACAATGTGTAATGATCCTGTTGGAGTCACACACCATCTGTACATTCAGGGAATGAAATTGTTTTCGGTTGCGGTACTGGGCCTCCATGGCATGTGGGACGACCAATTCAACATGGGTGCAGTCGATGGCACCAATGCAACCCGGTATGCCGGCAAGTGCATGGAATCCCACTTTTGTGTTGGTTATTTCCTGCTCCGAGCGTGGTAGAGAGATGTAGTCGTCTGCGTGCTTCAGGAGGGCATCGAGCACTTGCAATAGTGTCCGTGAGAACAGTGGCTGAGAAATGCCATGCAACTGTCCGACTGTGTGCTGGTAGGTGCCTGTGGCCAGGAAGTGGAGTACAGACACCACCTTCAGTAGGGGTGGGATGGCGGTTGGGCTATCTATCATGCTGACAAGGTCAGCCTGTGTCATGTCCACAATGGCGGCTATGGTGTCCCGGTCCAGACGGTAGAGGGTGTGGATCTGCTCATCAGTGAGGTTGAACGGATGTGCTCGGAGGCGTAGAATTGCGGGCTGCCTGCGTGGTGGTAGTGGCTGTGCTGGTGGGCCTTGCTGGCCCTGCCTTGGCCTCCTCCTCCTCCTGCGTCTCCTCCGTGCGGCTGGTTGTAGTTGGTGTTCGTCTACTTCTTGGAGTCGGAGCACTTGCAGTGCTATCAGGTCCCCCAGGGCCAACATCGCGAGTCCTGCCGGTAGCATTTCGGTGTGGTTGTGGGAGGAGACTGGCTGTGCAATTTATGTGTTTTCAGGCTGTATGGCCTCCACCTGTGGTGATTGATTCCACCTGTGCAAACTGCTCTCCCCTTTGGCCGAGCACGTCCCGCGCACAACGCTGCAATTCGGGGAATTGTATCTTGCTATTGCAATCATGTATTTGTACCCGATGGCCGTGTAAGATTGGTTGATATGTTCATTCTGCTGTGGTCCCATTGTTTCACATACTATCTGTGCAGTCGCGAACAGACTTGTGAGGGGTCAGTGGGACGTAGTACTCGAGTAACGGTGGGCCCTCATGCATCACTGTACCGAGTTGCAACGACGGGCGGGGCGTCCCATTCGTGGGTGAAGGCAGTTGCCATTTTCACACACAGCCGCACTCGATGGAATAATTAGTGATTTCAAACGGCCACAGATGCCTTTTCGACGTGATGTTGCAAATGAGGAATTCGAAGGGCGGCGCTTTCGGTTTCCAGCTAGCGGCGAGGAGATGCCCACAGGTCTGACTGCAAATGTAACGTTCTATTGTTCTATGTCCTTGAGACAGGGCCCATGGCGAGGGAGCAATGATTGATATGAATAGTTTGGGATGCGCAATAGCTACGTGGGCGATGAGGCCGTCCGTTCCCAAATACATGTTACTTCACAACACTGGAATTACGGGCTGGGGCACTGTGGATTCAGCAGGCTGCATAACGCACAGACTCAATGGATGTTTCTAATGTTATGTGAGTAATTATTCAGGCATTTTGATCCCGGGATGAGGGAATGATGGATGGATGCATGGGCAGGTGATTTGATACAGAGTTTGCCATGTACAGGGCTTCTTGGGATCTATCCGCCTCCCCTACGCTATGTGATGCAGGGCTGCCATAGTGGGACCATCGTCCATCTGGCCTTGTTGAGCCCTCCCTGTCTCGAGGCGCCCTCAGACACTCGTTTGTGATGGTGTTTGCACCTCGATATAGATGGTTATGAGTCGCAAGTGGTTTTGGGGTGGTGATGTTCCTTTGGAGTGGGCTAGCATGCATATGGCTGTGGATTTCGTGTGATCATTGAAGTGAGTTGTTGGTATGTAGTTCTGATGGCCATTCTGTTCTTTTTCTTTTCTTTTGGTTGACAGGTATCTCCTCCCCTTTTGCCACTGCCATCTGTATGCCACTCCTGCAGATGGATTTTACTCCCGACACCTGCTGCTTCGTGTTAATCAGTGGAGCAGCATTACGATCTTATGGGACGATCGCCAATGGGCCACATGCCCTTACGCAGTACTGGTGGCTCGGAGCAACATTTCGGCCTTTCAGCTGGACTAGTGCCTCCCCATTGGGACGGCCCTGCGGTTCTGTGCGCTTCCATGTTGCCTTTTCGTACGTGAATGTGGCTCTGTGTACCATGGGGGAACAGGGCGACACACAGGTAGTGGCTGGTCATTTCTTGCGGAAGCAGCCCACAATGGTGATTGGTGTTTTGGAGTTCATGGCCTGATGGCTGTATGTGCTTTGTGATTTTGATGTGCATAAAATTTCTATTCTGATTTGGCCCGTGTAGCGTTTTTCTTTGCAAGTGATGTGGCATATGCCTATTTGGGGGGCGATGTATTGTGAGGAGATCTGCATTGGGTTCCAGCTTCGGGGTTTAGTTGCGTGGTACTGTGCTGTGCGCGTTTGCCTACGAAGCCCAGTGAGGTCAGGGATGGGGGCTGCCAATATGCCAGTTTGAATGTTGTCATGCTCAGGGGCGGGGGATTGGGTTTTGTGTAACAGATGCCGGTCAGCCAGGTGGACTGGTTGAATGATGTGGTCTTCGGAATATTGCTGGTCACAGGTGCCTGTGTTTGCGTGCGTTTCTTGGTGGGGGACTGTGGTCATGTCCATTGGGATGGCTTCTGTATTCGTGCCATCTGTGCCCTGCAGCTCCCATTGGCCCCTCTTGTGTTTCTTTTGTTCGTTGGCATGCATGGGTGACTTGTACATTTCAATGGTTGCATTGTGGCTTCATTGCACCTACGGGGAGTTGTACTTTGTGGGCAGGGAGCGGTGTACAGGCACTCAGTGGGGCCGTTTACGGTTGATTCGCGATGCCGTACTTCTCGCCATGGCGGAATGGTACATTCCGCCATGCCTGATGGCGTTAGGTACATGTCCGCTAGGGTCGGAATTGGCGTACCGTTGCACCATGGTGGTGTTTGCGGTTTGGCATGGCGCGCGCGCGCGTGCTTGGTGCAGTTAGCGTTGGCGTTCACTACGGTGTCGCTAATGGCTTCGTACTTTGCGGTGACGGGTCATAGTCGCACCGAGCGCTATTCGATGGCGGTATTGCATTTCCGCCATCGTTTTTCGATTTCCGCCAGGGTCGTAATGAGGGCCATAGACACATTGGTTTAGCAGTGGCAGGCTGGGTTTTGTCTCTTTTGCTGTGTTTTAATTGTCTTACTTTGTCTGATTTGTCGCTCTTGGCTTATAGCTCTTGGCTTGTGTTCCTCCTCGATTTCACGTCCCTCCCCGTACAGCACCAGAATCTTCATTTAGATTTACCCCCATAATTTCTCATTCACCGTATTTGCCAAAGTGATTGGCAAAGTGAATTCTTGGAAATTAAAAATAGTTCATTATACAACCTTCAGGATGAATGCATTTCTGCTGTCAAAAATAATTATCCTTATTTAAATCGATAAGTAGAGAGGCTCAGTGAGATTTTCTAGCACTGTCACATCCTATGAAGCCAATGATTTAAAATGTTGGGAGATGATGGGGGTGCAATATTTAGTTATGTATCAGCAGGCAATTGATGAGCCTGCCTGTATAGATGCCATTCAACTACAAGTACTATCCGATACACCACTCACGCTGCTCAATGGAATGGCACCCACAACCTTGCACAAGACGCCCCATAACCTCACTATAGCCAACCTGCACTCAGCCATCAATATTCATTTTCCAAACCTCACATATACCACTCAGCACTGCTACACGTAGCATCAAAACCTTCCAGCGCTACCTTGACCTCTCATAAAGCAGCCATACCAACTCTGGATTTCATTACATTAAACTACACTGATAAGTAATCTTGGGTTTTCTCCATGAAAATGACTGGGCATATGAGCAGGCCACCCACTAGAACTTGCACCAATCCACAAATGTCCAAAGGTCACTTCAGGTCCTGGATCCTATCCTAAACTTGAGGCTGGAGTCCAAAGACCACTCAGGTACACCATCTGCTGGACCCTGTCATATTAAATGGTAGGGCAAGATATGATTAACCAGATTTGTTAACAAGATTTGTAAAACCCGTAAAAACGATCTCAGCTTTCACAATGTCTGGTCAGTCTCTGGCTTAAGGGATTCCTGCACCCTGCTTCTGAGTTTCTCGGGTCTCTCTTCATGGTATCATATTTTGCATTCCCTGCACCCTTGTTCTCTGTTTCGAATGGATTGTGTCCTCCCACATATTCCTCATCTTAGATATTCGTATCGTCAGCCTTGCTGCTTCGGAAAAAAATGTTCCACACCAGAGGGCAGTGTGCTCGATGTCGTGGCATCGATGTCCCTCGAGGGCTGCTGTAGAATGTCGACGTCAGCCGTAGTATAAATGGCTCAAGCTGCATCCGCTGGCTTCAGTTCCGTTTTTCCGAAAGCTTTCGCTTTATGTCTATGAAAACTGCGCTTCAGTCTTTCGAGTTGTCTTCTTCATCTCATCCTTCTACCCCTAAAACTGGCTTCAAAAATGCCTGAATTGCGGGAAGAAAATGTCCATAACTGTTCCCCATCGAGTTTGCCTCTGGTGCCTGGGTCCCGACCATCGAGTTGATGACTGCGGTTCCTGTTATGCTATAACAGGTAAAGCTCTCAAGGAACGACAAGGTAAATTGGCAGTGGGGAGGAATTTTCAAAGGCCTCTTTGAAGAAAAATAAAGGCGAGTGGGTCAAGGAAATCTTTGTCTTCTTCTTCGAAGAAGGCGAAGAAGAGGCGTCACTGATCTCCCTCTTTTTCTTCTTCTTTATCTTCTGACACAGGTGTTATCACTTGTCCATCTAAGCATGATTCCCCTAGAAAATGGGAGGCTTTAAGAGCCTCAATGATGCAAATTTTCGGGAACACGGCCCATCCCCCTCGAAGCAATCGCGTGAAGACCATGCCCCAGCTCATTCTAAGGATGACAGAGGAAGGTCAGAGACTAGACGCTCAAAATCCGGTGAGAAATCGTTGAGGGTGTTGTCGAGAGAAACCTCTCTGATACCTTATAAAAAGAGCAAGACAGGCCTATCGGTGCATAAACCGAAGGCAACACCAGACAAAATGGAGTCAGGTTACAAAGCATCATCGAAACCTGTGTCGAAGGTTTCCTCGACGCCTCTGTCGAAGACTCACTTGACACCAGTGTCAAAGTCTCCGTCAACACCTTCCTTGACGGCGCCTCTATCTAAAGATCCTTCGACCTTATCGAAGCCAGTGGCGACACCATCAACGCCATTGACGCCTTTGTCGAGGACAACATTGATTCTAGCACCATCATCGACTCTATTGGCAAAACCAAGGTCGATGCCCTCACAAGCCATGAGTAACATTTTTCACCCTGTACCAAGAAAATCCTTTTTCAAATCTATGGCCTCTATTTATGAGGAAGAACAATCCTTGGAGGAGGAGACTTCCCCTTTTGGGGTGAAATTTGGTACAAAGAATGTTCCTGAGGAACTAATTGACCCTCAGTCCAAAACGTCTGACCTCTATGACTGTCTCAAAACAGCTGGTGGTATAGACACATCACATGAATTGGAATTCGACAAACCTGACCCAGCTGATCATGCTGACTCAGCTTAAAGAAGTATTATGAGTAGGGTGGTGGAGTTCATGGGATGGAACAGAAATTCACCCATCTACGAACAGGATGACACGACAGGCATTCTCAGTCAAGGTCCTGAAAAGGATCCTGTTCTTCCTTTTCACACAGCATTTCAGAGGAAGGTTATGGCCGCATTGGAAACCCTAGATTCTGGACCGGCGGTAGACAAAAATGTTGTTGGGAAATTTAGACCCTCATCCTCTGACCCTGAGTAACTAAGCATCCTAAACCTGAAAACTTAGTGGTCCAAGCAGCTACATCCACCAGGCAATCTGCATACCCCTCTATTCCCCCAGACAGAGATGATAAGAGAATTGATGGCTGGTCTCGCAAGATTTTTTCTTCAAGCAGTATGACTTTAAAATCAATAAATGTTACTTGCACCCTTGCAAGGTTCACATACACCCTCTGGGATTGTATTTGTGCGGCGGCTGAACACATTCCTGAGAGCGAGGAACGAGGCAGCTTCCTTGCGATTGCAAAAGTTGGAAATGAGGCTATGGGGGAAGGCCTACAGTAAGGACTGGACACTGCTGACAGCATCAGCAGGTCCATAGCTTATAGCAAGGTGCTACGTAGGTTTGTGTGGCTGAGAAAGTCTGGCTTTGCAGCTGATGTGCAGGCCAGACTTCTCAGTATGCCATTAGACAGCTTGAGGTTGTTCGGCGGCAAGGCAGATTAAAGTTTGGAGAAGCTGCAGACCTCTAAGGCGGCGGCTAAGTCACTTAGTGCCTTCAAACGTCAAGCTCAGCAACACTCCTGCTCAGGCTCATCTTCCTAGGGGTGTCGTCCTTTTTGTGTTTATTCCTCATTTGGAAGGGGAAGAGGACAGGCTTGTCAAAGAGGACAAAGAAAAATTCCTCGTGGTGGACGAGGAAAGGGTGCTAGATCAGCCCCAGCAGCGGCAACTGTCCCCACAGCCGCTGCTGTAGCTGCCTCTAAGCCAATCTGAGGCCTTGACCCACAAGACCCCGGTGGGAGGCAGAATCTCTCAGCATCTGAACGAATGGTGCAGCATAACGTCAGCTTCTTGGGCACTGGGAACAGTGGCTCAAGGTTACTGCCTTCCTATTCAGAAAAGGCCTCAGGACCATCCACCGGGGAATACAACTCTGTCAAAATTCCAGATCCGCTCCTGTTGCTGGAAATTTTAACCCTGCTAGAGAAAGGTGCAATAGAAAATGTACCTGTAACAGAGAGGAACAAGGGTTGGTATTCCCCATACTTTCTCATCCCAAAGAAGGACGGAGGATTGAGACCCATTTTGGACTTGAACAAGTTCCTCAGGAAGGACAAGTTCAAGATGGTAACCCTTTCTCAGATCCTTCAGGCTCTCCAACTCCAAGACTGGTTGGTATCATTGGACCTTCTGGATGCTTACTTTCATGTGCCAATTCATCTCAAGCACAGGAAGTACCTGAGGTTCGCGGTTGGCGGTTCTCATTCTCAGTTTCGAGTTCTGCCATTCGAGCTGACCTCCGCCTGAGGCTTTGCACCAAGCTGATGGTGGTAGTGGCAGTGAGCAGTGAGTCTCAGGAGAGGGGGGATTCACGACGATTGGTTAATCAGGGCACATTCACCCAAACAGGTCCAGGAACATCTGAGCATGACCTGCCACTTCTTACACAGTCTGGGCTTCTCCCTCAATTACAAGAAGTCAAATATGATACCATTCCAAAGACCCCAATTCATCGGAGCAGTCCTAGATACTTCCTTGGGGAAAGCCTTGCCTCCCAAGGTGAGAGCTCATCACATTCTGCAGATGGCAACAAAGTTCCATCTGCCGGCCTTCGATTTTCTGAGTTGCTCGGCCTCATGACATCCTGCATTTATCTGGTGCCAGAGGCCAGATTGAGAATGAGATCCCTTCAATGGGTCCTCAGGACTCAATGGTCCCCATTTTCAGGGAATATGTCAGATCTTTTGCAAGTCCTGGCCAGGGTGGCTCAAGATCTTCTATGGTGGGCTTGCAAGAACAATATTCTCAAGGGAGAATCTTTTTGGCAACCATGGCCAGAGATAACAGTAGTAACGGATGCCTCACTTATAGGGTGGGGAGCTCCTACCAACGATCTGACAGTCAGCGGTCGATGGTCTCCATCGAAGTCCAAACTACACACCAATCTTTTGGAGCTGAGGGCAATCAGACTAGCCCTGAAGGCCTTTCTACCCTCTGTACCGGGAAAGAATGTCCTGATAATGACGGACAACACAGTGTCCATGTACTACCCCGACAAGAGAGGAGGCGTAGGGTCACTACCACTGTGCAGAGAGGCAATGCAGCTCTGGTTCTGTGCAATGCAAGAAGGAATCTCTCTATCAGCAGTTCACCTAGCCGGATAGCAGAACACGGTGCCAGACGCTCTGAGCAGGCAGAACATAGTATCCCACAAGTGGGAACTAACTCATGAAGTCCTTCAAGAGATCTTCACCCTCTGGGGAGCCCCACAAGTGGATCAACAGGAAGTGGGAACTGTACTGCTCAAGGGAATTTCCTCCAAGAGGAGCTCTAGGGGATGTGTTCATAGTGGACTGGGAATTTCCACTCCTATATGCATTTCCTCCAGTCCCTGTGATTCCTCACGTAATCAGGAGGTTGAGAAAGTTCAGGAAGACCATGATCCTAATTGCCCTGGATTGGGCCAGGAGGACGTGGTACCCGGACCATCTGGACATGTCCCTCTGCCCTCCAATACGTCTTCCACAAAGAGAGTATCTTCTCTTGCAAGAGGAAGGTCGGGTTCTCCATCCAGAGGTCAAGACGCTCAGCCTTCAGACATGGTTTCTGAGAGGCTGAGCTACACTGATTGGGACCTCCCGGACAATGTAATGGAGATTTTGCTTTCGGCCAGAAGGCCAGCAACCAAATCCTTGTTCTGGTATCGTTGGAACAAGTTCAGTAACTGGTGCAAGGATAAGAATGTGGATCCAATCCTATGTGGTACACCTATGGTACTTTCTTTCCCATTACATTTGACCAATAGGGGGCTCCAGATTGGTACAATAAAAGGATACCTAGCTGCGCTTTCTATTTTTAAGCGCTCCTCGGAAGAGGTGTCTTACTTCAAAATTCCATTGATTGTGCAGTTTTTAAAGGGTCTCACTAACATGTAGCCTCTAGTCCCATTTCAAGTCCCTGTTTATGATCTAAATTTAGTATTAAAATTCCTTACATGCATTCCTTTTGAGCCTTTGAATTCTTGTCTGCTAAGGCTTCTCACTTTGAAGACAATCCTACTAGTGGCTTTTATGTCAGCCCGCAGGGTGAGTGAGTTACAGGCTCTCTCTTATAAGCCTCCTCACACCATCTTCCATAAAGACAAAGTTATACTTAAAGTCAAACCTTCATTTCTACTAAAAATAATTTCTGAAATTCACTTGTCTCAAAAAATCACATTGCCGTCTTTCTATCCTCCCCTCATGCTAGTAAGGAGGAAGAAAGGCTCCATTGGCTGGACCCAAAAAGGGCTCTCAGCTTTTACATTTCTAGACTGGCAAAATTTCAGCAAAGTGACCAACTTTTCATTGGATATAATGGCCACAAGATGGATCATTTTAGCAATTGGTGAATGTTACAGGCTGGCAGGTAAAGAACCTCCAGATGGGCTAAGGGCATTCTAGTAGGGGCATGGTAACTTCGACGGCTCTTCAGAGGGGTGTTCCGGTCCAAGATATTTGTGCAGCGGCCACCTGGTCATCAATGCACACTTTTGTGAAACACTATTGTTTAGATTCTACCTCATCCCAAGGAGGTCTTTTTGCTAAGGCCACTCTACATATGGTCCATGAGTAGAATTAATTAGGACTCCCTCCTCCAAATTTTTCACTGCTTTGGGAGTCTATCTAAGATGAGAAATACGTGGGAGGACACAGTCCATTCGAAGAACAAGTTACTTACCAATTGTAAGGTTCTTTCGATTGGATGTTCCTCCCACGTATTCCTCATCGACCCTCCCAACCTACCCCACAGTACAGCTTACGTATTTTACAGTCAATGTTCCTTGAGAGCTTACGGTCTAGGGTACGCCTTATCAACTCCTCAGTTGAGAATATTGAAAAAACAGAACTGAAGCCAAAGGCTGCAGCTTGAGCCATTTATACTACGGATGACATTGATACTCTATGGCAGCCCTCAAGGGACATCAACACCACGACATCGAGCACAGCACCCTCTGGTGTGGAAAAAATGCTTCTGAAGCAGCATGCTGACGATACAAATATCTAAGATGAGGAATACGTGGGAGGAACATCCAATAGAAAGAACCTTACAGTTGGTAAGTAACTTGTTCATCTCTCTAAGTAATGGGCTAAAGGGCACCTCACAATCTTCTTCTCTCTAGCTTTTGTCTCCTTCAGGCCGCTCTGATAGACATTGTTCGGTTTCACCTAATAACGGTTGGTCTAAGGTTACTTTCCTGGCAAGGGTCCAGTAGAACCATGGAACCAATTCTCCACTCTGCGACCCGGGACCTTGAGAAGAGCCTTGTCACTTCCTGCGCCCATGATCTTGGTTGTCCCTCTTTTCAGCACTTCTCTACTCCTTTCATGTTCCTATCCCTTCTCAACGCTCTGCCACATGCTTGTTCCTCCTCTCACTGTGGGCCCAATCTCTTCAGATCAGGATCTTACCCTAACCACTTACTGTCAGGTTCCCCCTGGGTTTTCAAGCTAAAAAAAAGGGCTTGGGTTCATAAGGGAAGCATGAGGCGCAAGAGACGTGCAAGGGCCAGAGTCTGTTGATACGTATGAGTTGATTAGAAAACATTATTTTTCCTTAACATCAGCATGTAGGTGGCAGGAGTAGTCCCTGTCCGGGATGGTGGGGATAACTGTCAGTGTTGATTTGCTGAGCAGTGTCAGTGAGGTAGCCTGGAATCTTGTAAAAGATTATAAACTGCCTTTCATTGAAACCTTGACAAGAGAAGGACATAGCTACCAGAGTTCTTGAGAAAACCTTAGAAAAGAAGCCAGGAAAAGTCAATATTAAAGTTAGCAGTGAGGACGGAGTCAACAGGGAAGGAACGAAAACATCAGAAGATGCCAAGAGAGCAGTGAACTCAGTAAGTGAGGATAAGAAAAGAGTACACTGAAATAGGCGTTTCAAGGAGTTTCAAAGAGCTGCAGAAGATGACGATCACAAAAAGTTGCTGAAGTATGAGAAGATGCAGGAGTGTAAATAATCAGAGAAATGAAAAGTAGTACTTGATAAGAGGAATAAATAGGCAGATCAGAAACAGAAGAGAATGAAGGAAAAGTAGAAACGATCAAGTCTAGAGAAGAACAAGAATGATTGTAATGAGTTTATGGGACTTGATGAAAACTTTAGGGTCCAACAGTGGATAGAGGAGGAATCAAACTATGTTCAGTAGTGAAATTAAATGAAAAGTCACACAAGAGAATACAACATAATCAGAAGGAAGTAAAAAATAAAGAGTGCAAAGAGTCAAGATCATCATACAAATAACATTGAGGCCCAGGGAGAAAATACATTATAGGAAAAGGAAGGGAATGATGTGTACTAAATAAGGAATAGTGATATTCAAAAGATGGAAGCCTAGGTAACCCTGGGGGAGCAGGGAGATTGGTCCAGGAGGAATAATAGAGAATGTGAGGTCCACCCTCTCTCTACCTGTTTTATGTGTAGTTTTGAATCAGCCAAGTGCTGTCTGAGCTCAGAAGAGCAGGCATCATAAATTGACTTCTACATCACAAGATTCTTCATTCCCTCATAAGTGTTCACCTTGTAACCCTTAATCCATCCCTCTAAGTTCTTCAAACTTTCACTCACCCAGGTAGCCCAAGGGGTACCATCATGCTTTTTGAGGGTACTAAACCTCTTAAGGTACTGGGAAGGGGTCTTCCCAAATCTAGCTATCAAAGCTAGTTTCACACATTCATAATCCTTCTTATCCTCCTCCCCCAACTCCATTACCACATTAGTTGCAACAGGGGGGAGCCTAGAGAACAACCAGGAAAGTAACTCATTTCCTGTCATGTTCTGGAGCCCATGATTATATTCAAACAAACTCAACCAGTCCAACACATCCAACTTAGGCTCATACATACCCACCAATTCCTTAGGCATCCGCGGTCTTTTGGGACTGGAACTCCTAGAGGATTCGGAGAGAGAAGCACTTTCCACAGACAATTTTTTCATTTCTAGCTCATGGTTGAGCTTCATTTCTCTGAGCCTTAGTTCTTGGTGCCGTTGTTCTGTTTGAGCATTAATTCTTTTGAATTCTAATTCAAGCTTCATTTTTTCTAGTTCCATATATTGAGGATTAAGTGTGGGACCTGGTAAAGGTCCAGTAGGTACAGCTGGCAGGGCAGGTAGAGGCCCAGGGGAGACAACTCTAATATCTTCCCCCTCCTCTTCTGCTTCTGACTCAAAGTTATCAATACTAGCATTCATATCAATATCATTGCTGTTATCTACAGTTGCTGGAGTGGTAGGTTCCTCTGAACCACCATCCAGACTTTGGTTTGCTAACAACCTTTCTATTAGCTCCATTTTCTTGCCTTTAGGAGATTCTTATTCTTACAGAGAACTCTTAAACAATCAGCAGTTTTTGTAGCAAGGGACTCTTGACTATAACTTTCCATAGTTGACATGTTTTAGAAAATAACTTCTTTAGTGCTAAGCTTTGTGGTTAATTGCATTAAGGTATCTATAAGCACACTAAAATGTAAATTCAATACAAATCCCACCGCTGTACACCAGTGTTAGGCAGAAACCTGTGCAGTTCCCTTAGGGACCACTGCAAAAGATTTAGGACTACAGGAGGTTGGCAGTAAACCCAATTGGTAGCAGTCTGTACCACCAAGATTAACCTGGTAGCTGTGGCTGAGCAGTCAGACTTCTCTCAAGATCAGTTAGGCAGTATGCAGAGTATACACAATAGGTACCGAGACAGGGGCCTCATTACGACCCTGGCGGAACGGGTTAAACGGCGCTGTAAAAGGTGACAGCGCCGTTCAACCCGTTCCGCCACATTACGAGGTCCCCTCGCGGGACACGGTAAGCACGCCTGGGAAAACCAGGCGTGCTTACCGGGTCCCGTGAGGGGAAGAGGGAGCAAACAACGGGCCATCTCGTAATGGCCCGTTGTTTGCTCCCTCTCCCATCCCCATTCTGCCCTATAGGGCACGGCATTACCGCCACCCGCGAATGGGCACTTACCGGCCCATTCAACTCGTAATGGGCCGGTAAGTGCCCATTCGCGGGTGACGGTGACGGATGCGAGTTCGGCGGTAGTCGTGCCTGTAATTCAGGCACGGCTACCGTTCGAACTCATAATGAGGCCCACAGTAGTACAAGCAAACACTGACCAGAGCTTTGGTGTAAAAGTATATAATTATTTATTTAAAGACACACTTGTAATTTACACTAGCACAAAAAGTGGTCAGTAAATTGAACACACTGTCACTATTAGTAGATGTACATCCCGTATTCCTTATCAGACAAGTCTTAGTTAATACCACTTATTTCCAGACAGAGGTGAGCGCTTAACTAAAGATGGCACTCCAATAAGTTAAGATCAAGGGAGGGAAAAAGGCAGAAATTAGGAAAATCACACAACACAATACTTTAGAAGCACCCAGCAAGGCAGGAAAGTCAAGTCTACTTGTGAGCAAAAAGTTCAGAGGCCAGGCTCCCTCTTGGAGAGAACAGAGGACCAATGCGCCCAAGATCACACAGTTTTAAAGGTCTTGAAAAGTCTTGCAGGGAGTTCAGAAAAGAATTAAGTCAGCTCAGAAAAGTTCAGTTAGCCAGCCTAGGGCCAACCCAACTGGTCAGTGGAAGCTTTAAGAGTCAGCCCACACAGACCGTTGCGAGAGAGGCCAGGCGGACACAGTACCTTCAAAGTGGAGAGGATCCTACAGCGGGGGCAGTTGTTCCTGGCAGCAGGTGCAAGTCACAGCGTCGTCCAGAAGGAAGAGATGGTCTCGACGTGGAGGAAAGCTGAAGGTCGTTGCACTGCCAGGGAAGAAACCAGCCGCGGAGTACTCAGATTAAAAGGTAAGGCCCTTTTATTTGCGGTGGTGGAAAAACTGTGGTATCCCGGTTGCCGGGGTGCTTGGCACAGGCAAGGCGGCCACGAGATGATCCGGGAAGGCGAAAAGACGGGCAAACTGGTTATCCCCACCAATCAAAGGAAGAAGACTCTCCGGACTGGAGATCTCCTCTGTCGTTGGGAAAAGTGGTGAGACGGTTCAGCAGGGCTCCACCGCTGGTGTCGTCGTTGCAGGTCGGTTCAGCTTCTCCCTCTTCGGATTCTTTAGGTCCTGTGGCGACTTCTGAAGTTCCAGTCCCCAAAGCCCTGCTTTTATGCAGCAAACCCCCATTCATTCAGCCTCGCTGTCAATCAAACATGCTAAGTGGTGAGCCGGGCGGCTCACCACTTGGGCCAATCACACAAGAGTGCGACTTGAGTTGCCAAGGCAACTCAGTCCAGGGTGCCTAAACCCCCTCCTACGCCCCCTGTGGTACCCAGACAGAGTGGCACCACTTTTGGAGGCTTCTGTGGAGACTAGTAAAGCCAATCGTGACTTTACATGCCCTGGGAGACAGTAGTCAGTCCCAGGGTATGGAGTCTGTGTTTGGGGGTCGCTACGACACCCCTGCGTTACGGCACAGAGGGTGCTGTGTAACCCACATGCCAAAAACACATGAAGCCCTATGGGGTAAAGGACCCCATAGCCCATAAAACACATTCAAAGTCAAAGGAAAACCTCAAATCATGCCTAAGAGTGGGAGAAAAAGAGTCTCACTCTTAGCAGGAGAAAAAAATAAACCCCACAAAATCCAGCAAAGCTGCTGGGCGACTCACTAGGTTTGGGAAATTAGCCTTTACAGAGAATTCTCCCTAACACCCTTGTCCACCACGGTACGTCAGTCTCCTGTATGTCTGTACTCCCCCACCCACCCCTCTGCTACCCCCTGTATGTCTGTACTCACCCGCCCACCCCTCCTCTGCCCCCTGTATGTCTGTACTCTCCCCACCCCTCCACTTCCCCCTGTATGTTAGCACTTCCCTCACCCCTATGCTGCCCCCTGTATGTCTGTACTCCCCACTACCCCTTGCTGCCTCCTGTATGTCTGTACTCCCCCCACCCTTCTCCTGCCCCCAGTATGTCTGTACTCCCCCACCCCTCTGGTGCTCCCTGTATGTCTGCACTCCCCCACCCCTCCACTGCCCCCGTATGTTTGTACTCCCCCACCCACCCCACGTTAGTCGCCTGTGCCACCCCCTCTCTCCACACCCCAGGAAGTGTCTTTAGCTGCCCACCATACAGTGAGATTTGCTCCACTTTGTTGCCCATTGATTGGAAAGATATGTACTAGTATGCACTTGCCACCGTCCAATACGGGACTGACCCCATGCTATTCTATGTTGACACTAACAATGCACCCATGTGCAGCTTGCCTCCTCTGTTTTCTGTGCCGGGCACCACGCATTTACCCATTGACCTGACCATGCATATATGTGTTGTTGCCGCCTTGTAACTTTTGGTTGGCACCTGTATATGCATACTAATTTTGACCACGCAACTGTTTGTAGCTGCCGCCATGCAACATGTGGCTGGCACCATGCTCTTGCCTACCGATGCTGACCTCACAACTTTATGTAGCTGCCGCAGTGTAAAATGTGGCTGGCACCATATATTTGCCCACCAATTGATTTAACTATTGTTAAGCACTTCGGAATTGTATGAGGCAACATGTATGTATGTATGCCTTCTAATGCTCGTATGTAACTAAGTAAGCCTTCTTAACAGCGCCATAATGTCCGAGGGCAGTTTGGCGCATTACAAATTCAAATAAATAAATAAACAGGCAACCCAGGGAAAATATTTCTGTCTATTTGGAAGCAGGACGAAGCAAAGCAGAGCGTGTTACACAGATTACAGCTTAAAAAACCTGAGCAACTGAAATAGACAAAATTACTGCACAAGGTGTAAACGAAAAACACTGTGGGCCTCATTCCGAGGTGGGCGCAAAGGGATACCAGGCACCGTTAAGGACATCGGTGCCGGTAATCCCTTTGCGCCCTATTCCGAGGTCCCTTAGCGGGTCCCGCAATGGGCATCTGGTTTTACCACCCACCCTTAGCGGTAGCCGCTAAGGGCCCAGAGAGCTAATAACGGTACCGCAAATTGCGGTACCGTTATTAGCTACTTCCCCATTCCCATTGAGCCCTACGGGGGCTGAAATGGGAATGGGGAATGTTTTTTTCAATGGGGACTTACCGGTCCCTCCAAGGTCGGAATGGACTGGTAAATCCTCATTGAACCAGGGCGGACTTGGTACCGGTATGGGAGGTAGTCATGGTGCAAATAGCGCCATGATTACCTCCATACTCGGAATGAGTCCCTGTGTGTTTAAATGAACAGCTACAACTTTAGTACCCTGAACACGGGGCACAACAAAGCCATTTCATGGCACCCAAGAAGCCACCAACAAAGAAAAAAAATCTAAGCTCCTTCTTTTTTCTGAGGAGGCAGCAGAAATCTATGGGTGGCCATGGGTAAGAAATCGGAGTATGAAGAAGAAAGTGCCATCACGGTAGAAGGAGATGCTGCGCCCCCAGCAGCAAAGAAAGCCAATGAAGGCGCAGAAGCAAGCAAGCAAACCCCAGCACAAGAAAAGGGCAGCAAGAAAGGTAAAAAGCGGGCACAACTTCTGAAATGATCGATAACTTTGCATCCAAATATTTGACACAGCAAAATGAAAAAATTAGTAAAATCGAGCAAATGATGATGGAAATAAGGGAGAAACAGCACATACCTATAGAGGCGTAAGTGATTGTAGAACAAGGGGGGCTGTGAGGAGTCCCTTATGGCATGGACCGGCCCCAACGCACCGCAGGAGCAAGCGGGCCACAGGGACTAGGGCTCCCAGGCACCGCACCAACAAACCCAACAGCAGTAGGAGTTTCAGGGTCAAACAAAGAAGGGGAAGCAGATGTAATGGCAATTCCAGCGCAGAAAGAAGGCATAATGGTCTCAAGCGTACAACTAGAGGAAATGCTGAAGGCCTTAGAAACTGGGATTTTAAACAGATATAAAAAAATCACTGGCTTGGAACATTGATCAAACCGTGAAGGAAGCAATCTGGAAAAAGGAATACCTAGAAGTATTTTCACTGATAGAAGCACAGCGAAAGGGCCCGGACGCATTTAAAGACCACAAAAAAATAGAAGAAAAGGCAATAGCAAGAAATGCACAAGTAGAACGCAACTGGGACAACTGGTTAAAATAATTTATTAATTTAATAACGGTTTCAAGTTATTAGCATACATAGACAAAATCAGAGATGTAAAAACAGTGTACGGGGAGGTGGTTGTCTTGCTTATGATGAAATATTTAGGGTAAACATATCAGAAAGACCAAAGATCGAATGGGATGAGGTCCAAAATGATTTATACCTAATGAACGGGAAACCCCAATCAGAAGGGGAAAATGCACAGGCCCATAACAAGACAGCTTATGCTAGCAAAAACAAAACCATTGAACCTGAGAAACATAGGAAGGTGGAGGAGCCCTTTCGGAAAAAGCAGCCATGGGGGTCTAAGTCTAATACCCGCAGCCAGTTCAAAACACAAAAGGCCAGCAAGGATCCCACCTGCTGGAATTTTGATAAAGGGCCATGTGCATGGGGCAAGGAATGCAGATACAAACACAATTGTTCAAACTGCGGGGGTGACCACCCTGGCAGCAACTGCACCTGCCTGCCTACTAAAGGCACAAAAACAGAGGAGCACTGAAAGAGGACACAAAGTTAGAATGATGCCAGGGAGGACTCCAATCAACATTGAAGGATTCAAAGCAGCACTAGCTGCATACCCAGACAAGAACATCAGTTTAGCAATAGAAAATGGTTTCAAGGAAGGTTTCCACATCCCATTTCAGGGAGAAGGGTGACCAAAAAACCTAATCTCAGCAAGTGACAACCCGGAAATAGTAAGGGAAAACATGTAAAAGGAGTTAGAGCTGGGAAGAATCAGGGGGACATGGGCACAGATGCCTTTAAAATAAATATATAGCGTCACCATTGGGCTTAGTACCCAAGAAAGAACTGTGGAAAATGAGAATGATACATCATTTATCATACCCAAAAGGACAGTCAGTGAATAACGGAATCCCAGAAACAGAATCAGCAGTGAGATACACACATTTCTAGGGGGCACTGAGAATAGTCAGGGCATGCGAAAAGAGGGCCCTGATGGCAAAATTGGACATAGAGTCAGCTTTCAGACTGCTATCCGTCCATCCAACCTCGCAGCAATAGCTAGGCTTCTCTTTTGATAGTCAGTTCTATGAAGATAGATGTCTACCAATGGGCTCTGCTGTATCTTGCGCGCTTTTTGAACAGTTCAGTTCATTTTTTCAGTGGGCTTTCCAAAACAGGTACCAGAAGTGCATGTAGTTCACTATTTGGATGACTTCATGCTGGTAGGACAACCAGAAACAGGAGAGTGTCAAAGGGCACTGACAAAAATGATAGATATGGCGGCACAATGGGGAATATAATTGGCAACTGAAAAGACAACCAAACCAGTAACAAACATAATTTTCTTGGGAATAGAAATAGATACAAAAGCAGGGATTTGCAGAATACCAAGCTCAAAAATAGGAGAACTTTTAGATAAAATCAAGAAAATGGGGAAAAGAGAAAAGAGCTCGGTCAGAGAGATACAATCACTCGCAGGAAGTTTGAACTTTGCAGCCAGGGTGATACCATAAGGCAAGGCTTTCGCAAGGAGTTTAGAGCTTAGAACAAAGGCCTGTAACAAGCCCCATCTTCACATCAGGCTGGGGGAGGACGCGAAGAAAGATCTGAAAACATGGGAAGACTTCCTCACATATTTCAACGGCACAACACTTTGGCACTCACCATTGAACACCGATGACAAAAGGGTTCTCTTTGCCGAGGCAGCAGGGAGCAAAGGTTATGGGGCCATCCTGGGGAAAGAGTGGGTTGCCGGAGAATGGCCAGACTCATGACACCCGGCGAGCTGGACCAAAAACATTATGCTCCTGGAGATCATACCTATCTGGTTAGCATTACACATCTGGGGCAGGTGCTTGCCAAACACAGAACTAACTGCATGGTTAGACAACATGGCACTGGTGGGAATTATCAACAGAAGACCCAGTGCCAGCTGGTGCTGAAAGTTTTAAGAGCCATTACCAAAATTACTTTGTTTGAAAATATCGCAGTCAGAGTAAAGCACATTGCAGGAGCAGACAATAACATTGCTGATGCTTTATCTTGTTTTTAGTGGACAAAATTTTGCCAAATGCCGCTGTCATGAGCACTGTTTCCAAGGAGTCAGGACAAGCCCAACATCCCCGAAAGCAGGCTCACAACCCCTGCCCCTGGTCCCAACCGACACCTATCGGGGCCCTCTGGACCATGTCCTGGCGCCGTTGGCGTCAGGCTCATAAGAATCACCGGTCCCTGCGCCAGAGATGCCGGGCTCATACTTTGGGTAAAGGTGCTTGGGTGGACTTACCTGTAGCAGACCATGCTGCATACTCACCTTCACAAGTCCTGGCAAAATGAAGCCTCAGCCTTCTGCTGGGTGGACTATTTTTCCAATCTGGAACTACTTTCTTACCTGGGTGGGGCTGGCATCACTCCTTGACTCTGGAACACAGGAACTCTTTTTCTCTTGGGCGAGGCTGAGGAGGAAGACACCTAATCACCTCAACACTATTTAAACCACACCCGATTGGAAGAATGTGCTTCGCGTTATTCTGCATCTGCAACAGGACGCTCACCGAGTCAGCTCCAGTCTTCTAGTGATATCTTCTGCTCCAGCCTGTGAAAACAAGTCAGATCTTCACTTACCATCCAGGGATCCAGTGTACGGCCGCATCTGTCAGCAAAGGAACATCAGGTTAGCAAAAGACAACGCTTTAGCAGCCGCGCTTACTTACCTGAATCCACGGCATCTTCCGAATCCCGCGGCCTCTACCTGCAAGACAAAGAACTCTGGTTAGTTCAAAAAGGGGGGAATTTGACGCAATTATATTTTCACTTACCGGAGCTGTGCGCTCCTCGCCATCTCCTCTTCTGCTGCATCTCCGCACCTGCAACTCAAGAAAAAGACATTAAGAGGTGCGAATAAACCTGTCAGCAAGCATATTACTTACGTGCTCCTCCACGTGCACGGACCTTCATACTTACGTGCATCCGTATGCTCAGCATATTGCATTTCGGCACCTAAGAAACAAAGGCAAAGACTTCATTAAAAGGTGCTCTCGAACTTTACAAACCGACCAGCATCCGCTCGTGCAGAAAACGGCGGCATCGCTTCTTCAGCAGCTTTAAACCCTCTGAGGCTACAAGAGACTTAAAGCAATCCCAGTGAAGTAACTGGAACCCAGCGCCCCTGCATGAGTCGTAGGATGGAGAGCCCAGCATTTACATATCTAAGGTGAGAGCTCATTCATACTTTGGGCCTCAGGGGAAAAAACGAATAAGGAGGAGAAGTCCAACCAACAACCAGCCATTAATCCCTTTTTCTTCCGCCTGCAGACACCTTACTCTACAAGTCAGACATTTCATAAGAGGAGGTCCGGTCCAGAGAACCATCCGAGTCCTGCGCTTCTCAATTGAAGACACGGTAACTGTCCAGCCAGGATCTGCGCCTCCGTGGGAACCAGGTGAGCGTTACAGCCGCCAAATGCCCAGAAAGATATGACTGACATCCTGAAGGGCTGCTGGGATATTCTGGGAAAGTAACAAAATCAGCATCAACACCAATGCCGAACGGCCGGGGCCGGGATGCACAATCAAGTTCATCAAACACCTCAAAAACGGGTATATGCGGTCAAAGTCTGCCAACGAAAAATATAGACCCTGACACGGGGTTACATTTAGAGCTGGCCAAGAGAGCCTTGACGGACAGCACCACATCTCAATATAGTAAGTATTTGAAAACTGTACTAAATGTGACGGGCCTAACCCATGTAGAGTTTTTAACCACAAAAGATATTAATACATTTCTGGGGTGGGTTTACAGACAGGGATTTAAAAGGGAATGGGCAAAGAGACACCTGACAGCCGTAGCTTATTTTTCTAAACTACAAGGAGACTCAGATTCCACCCGGAATTCCCTAATTCAATACGCCTTGAAAGGCTGAGGAAAAGTAGAAGGGACGCAAGTAGACATAAGACGCCCTTTAGACTTCCAAAAGCTAGTTAAAATGACAGGCCTACTGGAAGAGATATGTTCACACCCATATGAAACCCTGCTGTTCAGGACAGCTGTCTCTTTAGCATACTGTTGAGCTTCCAGAGTGAGCAATCTCATAGCGTCAAACACAAAAGACAACAATGGTCTAGGAATGATAGACACAAGGGTGAGAGCAGATAGCATCACCATTGACGTCCAGAAGTCCAAAACGGGATACAAAAGAGAAATAAATATCTACTGTTTTAATGATGCTAACAACTGTCCAGTATGCATCACAAACAAATATTGCTTGTAGCGCCCACACGTATGAGGGAGGTTCCTCATACACAGGGACACTTCCTCTTTGAGCCATTTTCAGTTCAAATGTATACTGATGAAAGCCATTTGCAACATAGGATGGGACCCAAAGGAGTTTGGGACCCATTCATTTAGAATTGACGTGGCGACAACTGCATGGCAAGGGGGCCTGGGAACTCAGCAAGTAAAAACAATTGGGGGTTGTAAATCGGAATGTTTCAAAAGATACATAAGACCAGAACTAGTATAAACCAATTTTGTCTCCCCACAAACAGATCAAGACGCCCCACTCAAATCAGCCTGGATAATATGGCACTCTTTCGTTTTCAGAACAGGGAGGTGGGCTGAGGAAACAAAGGAGGATCGGCATTTAAAAACACCATTACCTCATGGTGGGGCTAGAGGGGGCTACTGAGGCCAGATATTCATGAAAAACTGGCAGATTTGGTGGCACACAGGGACCCCCCCCCTGAATTCCTGGTCATACACGTAGGGGGAAACAACCTAGTCTCCATGGGGAGGAGAAACCTACTGGAAGACACATGTGCCTCTTTAGCAGGCATCGCCCACAAGTGGAAGGGCACAGATATTTTTTATTCAGCCATCTTACCCAGAAAAACATGGTTGAGTGCAAACTCATTTAAAGCTGTGGACACTGCCAGGAAAAAACTGAATAGAGGGATATAAAAATTCTGCGCAACCAGGGGGCTTGGGTTTATAAGATGCAGCGCCATAACCCTGGCCAACCCGGATCTTTTTCACAAAGACAGGACAGATTTATGTGTGGCGGGAATGGAGCATTTCCACAGAGAAATTGTGGACAAACTGGCAACTAGGGTATGTCGGTATCAACTTTTGGGGGAACTTGGAAGGCCGGCTACGCTCCCAAGGGTGGTGGCACGGGTCAGAGGGCGCAACCTCAGGACCTTGTGCCCAATAGTACACATTATGTTTTATGGTTATTATGATTGTTTTGTTTATGATAACATAATGATGTGCAATAAAAGCCCACTGCCTTTTAATAGCTAACACTGACCCAATGTTTTGTGTAGTACATGGGGCGGGGGGGGCGTATTTTGTTACAGCTGAAAATATCTGGGTCCACCGGTTATAGCCAGTGCCGCGCAGGGGACCCAGCAGCTACATGGTGCAGGCCAGTGACCTGTGCCTCAGGGTAGACAGGACAGGGAGAAGTGGGGCGGTCACGTTTACTGTACACAACGCACCTCTCCCTCTCCATTCACGCTTTGTTTCCACAAGGTGCCCAGGAGGCAGGCAGGAGGAAGGCTGAGGTGGGAGCAACAACTTGCCCTCCACACCAAGTAGGTGCTAAACACCTAGGGCAGAGCAGAAAGGTAGCAGGTTGCCTACAACCAAAGAAGCACCTCTGGGTGCAGCATTACGTCAGCGCCAGCCAGCTGGGGGCTGGACACCACAGCCCCCACTCAGGCAGAACAAAGCCCAGTACCAGCCCCTGGGACCAATATAAGGAGCTTCTCTTGCAGCAAGAAAGCACATTTCAGTTTGGGACCCTGCATGGGTCCCAAACAACAGGTACCTTGCGCATACAGAGTACTTTTCTTTTCCCAAAACCCTCCCACCCAAGAAAAGGGCAGAGAAGAAGGAGAATAAATACAGGGCACCGTACGGGGCCCACACTGTCGTGGAACAAGGAAGGGGGCACGGCCCTGAGGGCTCAACCTCAGGACCTCGTGCTCAAAAGTACACATTATGTTTTATGTTTATTATGATTATGATTGTTTTGTTTATGATAACATAATGATGTGCAATAAAAACCCACAGCCTTTTTATTGCCAACACTCACCAATGTTTTGTGTGGTACATGGGGGGGGGAGGCTGTTTTTTGTTACAGCTGACAAACTCTGGGTCCACCGGTTATAAATGCTGTGTGCAGCTTTCGGCTGTTTATGGGTGAGCAAGCAGCGCAGAAGGCGGCAAATAGTTTTCAGCAGTTCACAAATGTAAATGAGTTTAATCACGGGGAACTTTGAACTTAACCAAGCAAGCCTGAGAGAATTCAATACATAAGGAAAAGAGTAATTAAAGGATAGTTCCGGGACTTTTTTTTTATTGTCCCTACGGTTCGGCCATGTGTTTTTAAGCATAAATCGGTAGATCGTAGAAAACTTTCCTATGGACCTTACCCGACTTTTCGTCCATTAACGCACTCGAAATCAGCCGCCATTTTCAGATAATCCTATCATTTCCCCCCATCGACCAGGCTCACCTGCTTTTGCGGCACTAAATCAAATCCCCCGCCCCTGAAACAGACTTTATCAAAACATTCATATTCCCCGCCTCTATCCGTGACGTGACTGTGCTGCGTAGGCAAACGCACCCAGGCGTCTTCTACGCGACTCCACACAGAACCCGGAAATCAACACAGATCAGCTCACAACACAGCGCGCCACAATTGGGAATATGAAACTGTACTTTTAAATCAAACCGCAATATTGTAAATTTGGTAAAGTACATTTATTTGACATCAAATGTTTAGAGAATATTCAGCGATTTTCATTTTTATTTGCTCACGTTCCAAAAAGTTCGTTTTGAGGCACGCGATGTTCCTTTGCTGTACACAGGGTCTTAGATCATCTCACAATACAGCGCCACAATTCAGAATATGAAACTGTGGTTTAAAAGCAAACGGCAAGATTGTACATTTGGCAAAGTACATTTATTGGACATCAAATGTTTAGAGAATATTCAGCGATTTGCATTTTTCTTTGCTCTCGATCCAAAATAGTTTGTCTTGAGGCAAGCGATGTTCGTGTGCAGTACACAGGGTGTTGGTTTACGATAAAATAAGCTCTTCGGTCGCACTGATAATCGCATGGCTGTTCCAACAACAAGGCACTAGGCCACCACAACGGTCTGTATGTTGCATCTAGCCGTTAGTACCGCGTAAGGGCATACTTGTACTTGGCGATCGTCCCATAAAATGGTCAGGGTGGTAACGTTATTCACGCGGAGAAGCAACTGGCGGTTGAAAAAGCCATCCGCCGGTGTCTGGTACTCGTGACACATACAATAATGAAGGATGTACCTGTTTTAAAAACATAAAAAATGAAATTAGCCTCACCATCAGATCTTTATTAAAATTATTCATTTTATATATTAGGTCGGGAAATTATTTCATAGCTAGGACAGTGCAACTGGGTATTATACGTCAAGGGGGGGCTGTAGGATACTGAGACAGTCCCCCAGTGCAGGGATTGACAGGGAGGCAGTGCAGGTGGAGAGTGGAAGGGCCCAGGACCGAGGTCGCAGACAGTGGACCAGTTATAGCAGGGGAGAGGGAGAGAGAAAGCAGAAGCAAAGAGGAAGGTTTTGAGGTGCTTCCGTAAAAGGAGATGGTTCTCCTCAAGATAGTGCGCGGTACAAAACAATATGCCACATAGAACGAACAAGTACAACTTAACCCATCTTTAAAGCTACTGTATAGTAATTAAATTGCGGTATAAACTCATCTAAAGAGTTACTTACATTATATTTGCATTTTCCATTGTGTCTGTGCGTAGGGCAGCCCCGAAATACCACTCCTTCTATGCTGACGTTATTTCTTCTAATGAACGAACATTAAATGGCTTTCGTTTCTGAAATTATATTCATTATCGTTTCTTACGTTATTGCCCCACACCCCCAAAAAGAAGTCTTTCGGGATGGTCCCGGCCTGTCAAGGTCAAATAACAATAGAACCTTATACTGAGTCATGGGCCATTCCGGCACCCGAGAAAAAATCAAAGCAGCAGACCTTCACTTTGAACGAGCACACATTCCTAGTTAGCTACATTCAGTGTAAGGCCATCTCACAGGACTCACAGAGCAATCACTTTTATTTACACAATACATAGCTACACATATTCAATGGGCCTGCGACATGAGGAGACTCGAGAGAACAGACAATCAAATTACAATCATTTAAACCGTGATGTGTATTTCTCAATGAGCTCTTCTTTAGGTGGACATGGAACAGAGGCAATGTTGGGTGGCAATGCAGTTGTCCCCTGCACAGGTTTGTTCACAACTCCATGTATGTGCCTATCTAGGACATCAACAATAAGTCTCTCAATAAAGTCATATTGCATATCCTCAAACACTGGTTTGATAACCCATTGTTTACTTCTTTTAGTGAAGGCCTTATTGTAGCGAAGCGTCCCTAAAGTTCCGGTCGTCCTACTTTGTTGACGGCCAACATTATGGTTATGTGCCAAGACCGCTAGAAGAGTCCGATTTATCATGCCCTCCATGCCAAAATGCAATCGTTTTGGTCTGTACTTTAGGCACATATTGTGGAACACCTCCAAATCACCTGTGTGGCAGAATTCCGTGAGTCCCCTCAAATCTCTTGTTATAGTTTTATCAAATACAATCTTTTCAATGGCTTTGTGAATGGGTGATGAAGGAATCAACCACTTCTTCTTCCGTGCCTCCTCTGTGGACAAATGGCCATGTTCACAATTGTGGAAATGTTGGTTTGTGGTCCAGCGGTGAACGTTGCTACAGTGTAGCATTACTGACCGCCATTTTTCCAGTAGAATTTCCAACAACCCTCCACATGTTTTTGAGCTCCACCAAAGATGGTTGCTGATTGACTTGGACCACTGTGAAATACCTTGCATATCTTTTTTTTTACCTGCAGCCGACATTTTTTTATTGATTGTTTTTGCAAGATGCCAAACGTCAAATTGGTGATTTATATTTTTGTACTCTTCTCTCATTGTCTTGGCAATTGAAACGTGTCTGTCCGTGGCTATCAGGTCAATCACCATTCCCCGCGATTTTAGTTCTTGCAATGATGCTACAAAGCCAACTTTCTCCATGGCCACTGAGGATGTACTTTGTGACACCTGCACGACCACCGAACTCACAATTTTCTTACTTTCCATGTCCTGAAAGTGGTAGGTGCAGTACTTGGCTGAAAATCCTGGGCTGTCGCACTGTCCATCACCGGCTAGCCTGAACCGTTTGCCCGCGAATGTACTATCAATAGACATTATTTCCATTCTCCAAGCTTCGCTAATGGCTGGAAATAGATAATCGGTTTGGTATTTGTAGAACAGAGTTTTCGCAATGAAATGGATTCCCACAAACTGAAAGAAAGACTCTAACTTTTTAAAACTTGAACCACTAAAAAGTGCAGCCGCTGCACAAAGTAGATTGCCTGCTGGCAGTTGCCCCAGCATGGGTTGTGCAGACCATGAGAAAGGATGATATTTTGTACAGGTGGCATGTATTTTAAGGTTAGTGCCTCGAATTGCACGAGTCACATTAATCAATGGCTCCCCACATACTTCCCCACCAACCGAATGCCCACATTTCATCCGAATAATAATATCAATCAAACAACTATCGAATACAATGAATTTGGCCTCTTTCCTTATACTGTCACTCTGCATCCCAGCTGGTTCGGCCTGTAACGTTGAGGACATGTCACTCACATGAAAGGTAGATTCTCTGATATCGTCTTCCGCTATGTTCAGTGATATTGATGGTGTTTCATTGTCGTCCACTTCATTCTCTTCCATTGCAACATCTGTTCCTTCTCCGGCGATGGGTGAATAAAACATTTTCTTCAACTTTCTCACGGTCTTAGTTTTTGCGGGTGTGGATTCTGTAAATTGATCTCCGACTGCATCCGAACTACCAGGAGGACATTCACTATCAATGGCTGGTGGTGGTATAGCTCCGTTGTCAATCACTTCATATTCTTCCCATTGGCACGATGCATCTCCAGTCTCAAGTCCCTGCCAAAAGGTTTGACAAGCAACATCTCTCGTTCGCTTCACTGTCTGTGTAGATCTAGTTCGTACACCCACTCGCAACTAGAGGACAGATTGGAAAAGGGATGTTCAGTTTAAACACAACTTACAGTATTGAACTATTAACAGTGAAAAACAACATAATATAGTGACCAGGACACTAACCTTCTTTTGCTTTCTTTTCTTTGAAACTTTCTTGCCTCGAACTTCAACATCAGGACGCTGTTGCTCCGACTCGTGTGTGCATGTCTCCACTTCCTCTTGCGCTGCAACGACTATATTTTCATGATAAGCACATCCATCACGCACTGACGCTCCATCGACTCCCTGAAACATAGAACTTTCATTAGTATGTATAATAATATTGAAAACACAAAATGTACTTGGGGACCAATACACACGTACATCTCAATAGCAAAACACGAATGAACGCTTTGTGTAGAACATTCAAACGACAATTATTCACGCATTGTTGATCTAGTTAGATCGAACTGTCAAGATCCATACCTCGGGCTCCTCATAGACTTCCATTGATGATATTATTGAAGATGATGCTTCAGTAACTCCCTGAAACACAGTAATTGCATTAGTATGGTTTTCTATTTTGTTAAAAAGAACATAAACTTTGTGCAGGCGTCAACGGCTCATCTAAATAGACCTGCACAAATGATCAGTTGTCTAAAATAAATAATGGATATGTAAATATGATTCCATTTGCTCAATCGTTGGAAGTGTCACCACCCAGAGATCTGCATCAACTACTAGGGGTGATGTTCTTGTAGAAGAAGCTCCGTCATCTCCCTGAAACATAGTACTTGCGTTAATAAAGAAGGAAGTATAGCGGATGTAATCACGTCATATGATTTCGCTTGATCGAACTGTCAGTATCCATACCTCGAAATGCATAAGAACATCAAGGGACGATGTAACTGCGGTGCACACTTCTGCAAGCTGTTGCGCCGACCCGTAACTGCATGCTCCCCCTTCTTCTTGGACTAATGCTCCATCGACTCCCTGAAACATAGGACTTTCATTAGTAATGAACACAATATTGAAAAAAGAAGACACACAGGAGGGCGACGACAGAAGGACATATCAATGGCTAAAAACGAAAGAAACATTGTGTGTAACAATCACGCTACAAGAATGCAAGATCTGATGATCTCCATCGATGGAACTGTCCGGAAACGTACCTCGAGCATCTGAGTGACATCAACGGTTGTCATCAATACGTTGGACTCCTCAGCATCTCCCAGAAAGACAGTACTTGCATTATTTTGGATAACAATAATTATAACTGAAAACAAAGACTAGAGGACGAGTACAAGGGTGTACCATTAGGTAAAATAATCACACGATAAATTAAAACTATTGATTTACATGCCCAAAACAAGTCAGTGGCAGAATAGCTAAGTAAGATTACCCGATAGGCGCTTGAAGTGGCTGATGACTGCAATAACGACACGGATGGAGAATCTTCCGCCTTCATATTGAGTGGATACATAAATGGGGAAATTATTGTTAGCTAATGCTACACACTACCGCAAGGCCGAGAGATAAATACGTAAACTTGACTCACCAGTGGAGGGATGTGGACGAATAGAGTGGGAATAGCGGTTGAGAGCAATTTTCGCCTCGCTCGCGGTGTGTTCTTCTTTATTAGCAATGATGTGGAGTACATGTCTGAGCTAAAGTGCCTGCTGCAGATGCGGTATCGATCACCCCTCTTGTCCGCAAAGACTTCTAGGACTCTACTTTCAAGCTCAGACGGTGGATATCCGCAATATCGGACCCATTCTCTTATCTGATCTATTGTTTTAGGGAAAACATGCATTATAGTACCTTCAGATTTATTATGGGTCTTCGAAGGGCAACCGCCAATGGAACAGGCAGGCATTGTGGAAAGTTCTGAAAAGTAAAGATCAACAATTCTCTATGAATACCAATGTGTTAAAAAATTAAATGACACATAAAAGGTTCAATGCAAGGTTTGTTTTGGTTCTTGGAACTATACACGTTATTCACATGCGGATAAGTATTTGAATAACTTTAAAAAAATAGAAAGATAATTTGACTAAACTCAGAACATGTGACTAGTTCCTTGCATGTACTGTCTTGAACGAAAAGAAATTGGACGCAAAATGATTATGGTACATGGCCTTACCTTGACGAACAAACAGTTAGATGCAGGGATCAGAGTAGTTTCTTGTCGTAGAACAGGGAGCAGTTCACAGGTTGCAAACTGACGAGTTTCCTCGAAGTGGTCACGGAAGTTCACAGAGACGAAGAGCAGATAACCAGCACCTTCACGGGTTGACTAGCAAAGCGCAAAGAAGTTCTCATTAGAAATATGAAGTGGGTTATAAAGAATTCGAAACAGGGGTGTGTTTGTGAATGAATGACGTGTATATGTCGTGGCATTATGCGGTTTGCAGGGGGCCGTCCAGCGTGAGGGGGGATGCTTGGCAGGAGACACGGGGTCTGGAGGTAGACATGGGAACAACAACCCATGCTCTATAGACCACTTTGAAGTGTACATGGTTTTGGCACCTCTTGGCCTTTATCCCTCCCTGACAGCTCCACTTGCCAGCACAAGTACCCCGGTGCGAACTGCCTTTGATAGGGCGGTGGGGGGGTGGATTGGGGCGGTGGTCGTGCAGACAAGACACAGGAAGACTCGTGAATGGAGACACACTTATGTGGATTGCAGGGGGCCGTCCAGCGTGAGGGGGGATGCTTGGCAGGAGACACGGGGTCTGGAGGTAGACATGGGAACAACAACCCATGCTCTATAGACCACTTTGAAGTGTACATGGTCTTTGGCACCTCTTGGCCTTTATCGCTCCCTGACAGCTCCACTTGCCAGCACAAGTACCCCGGTGTGAACTGCCTTTGATAGGGCGGGGGGGTGGATTGGGGCGGTGGTCGTGCAGACAAGACACAGGAAGACTCGTGAATGGAGACACACTTATGTGGATTGCAGGGGGCCGTCCAGCGTGAGGGGGGATGCTTGGCAGGAGACACGGGGTCTGGAGGTAGACATGGGAACAACAACCCATGCTCTATAGACCACTTTGAAGTGTACATGGTCTTTGGCACCTCTTGGCCTTTATCGCTCCCTGACAGCTCCACTTGCCAGCACAAGTACCCCGGTGCGAACTGCCTTTGATAGGGCGGGGGGGGGTGGATTGGGGCGGTGGTCGTGCAAACAAGACTCGTTTGCCGCAGGGCCTCACCAAGGAGAGGCCATCTAACTGCATGTAAGAGGCAGGCTGCAGGATCTAGTACATGGAAGGCAGGGGGGTGAGTTTAGAAATACCTCACCCTCCCAGGAGAATATATGGGTGCAGTTCACCCTGGAGACCCTGGATGCCTAGGCAGTTAGTCAGCAGCAGGCTGGCCTGTGGTGGCAAGGCGGCACGGACCAGAGGGGGTCATCTCTGTACCCGGTGCCCAAAAGGATGATTTATTATGATCAACCATATGGATTATTTACCTATAACCATGTTTTGTATCAATGAAATCCAACGGCCTTCCTTTTATTGCCAACGCTTGAACAAAGTGGTGTGGTAAGTATTTTTGGGGGAGGAGGCAAGGCCGGGAGGCTTGATGCCAACCCGCAAAATAACATATGTATGTCTGCTGCATATGGGTTCAACGGTTATGTGGATTAAAGGTGGGCGGCCAGCGTGAGGGAGGATGCTGGCCGGAGACATGTGGTGTGACAAGACAAGGCACAGGAAGACTATTCAATGGAGACACACTAGATTCATTTAAAAAATCAAAACAACCATTGTTAAAATATATGTTGGGTTTTTATTTTAGATCTTAATTTCAGTTGAACATAAATAATAAACATTACACATTGTAAAGTTCCGGTTGCAGCACATCCAGGGGAAATCCGCGGTATTGTCCACTGTCGCTGGGGAAATGTTGTCTAATGGCAAGTACCGCACAGGCAGGTATTACTCTCCGAACGCGGTGTCCGAGCCTCCCGTGAAGCCACCAAGTGAAGCAACGATAGGCCACCAGCCTGTACCACCTGTGAAAATGAAAGATGCAAACTTTATTAAAATGACAAAACTTTCTTATCACTGTCGATTCAGGTAAAAAATGTCATTCTGCTTTGAAAAAAATTCTATCTAGAAAATGCACAATATGGAACCAATTTACATGCATTCGAATGATATGTAGATGTAATTTTATATGTGGGAGACGACCATGACATAGTAGTGGCATCACTGACATCACAACCAGAGTATACTTACTCGTTACTCGGATTACGCGGACGAACAGTGCCGCGAAGTTCGTGCATAAGCACCATCATCATCCTCAACACGGTCCGTGAGAGGCAGGCTTCCCTGAACTCTGGCAGCTCGGTGATGCATTGCGGACTTGGCTCGCCTTCCGAAATGTAGGCCAAGCACCTGGAATTTTCACGGCAGCAGCAGTTCTCCTCCTCAGTTGGCATTAGCTCGCACCGATTGCACGTGCACCAGGTGGAGACGCCGTCCATGCGACATGGTCCAGGCTCTTCATCCGTTGACTGGTCCTCCCAACTGCCGTCCGAATCCCCATCGTTTTCGCGTGCTTGCCTTTCCAGTAGTTCTTGCTCGGTGTACTCGGGCTCGTACATATACGGCATTATTGTAGCCATTGTGTGGTAAAGAAAGTAAAATAATTTACAGAGATGGTACAGGTGTTCACAAGGCCTAGAAGCGGCGAAGGTAGCTGACCAGAGCACAGAAACGAGTCACAGAATACTCAAAGTAACACAGAGAGAGTAATGGAATCGAAAATCTGCTGCTGTGTGTTGTGAAACGGTGTGTTTATACTTATTGAGGAAAGAGGCGTCCTGCCATTTCCATGGCGACACTTCATTAGCTGAGGCGCAGCGATTGTTGACACGAAACGTGCTTTGGCGTTGGGAAATGGGCGGTACGCGTCTGCTGATGTCAGGCTCAGGGGCGGGGGATTTGATTTAGTGCCGCAAAAGCAGGTGAGCCAGGTCGATGGGGGGAAATGATAGGATTATCAGAAAATGGCGGCTGATTTCGAGTGCGTTAATGGACGAAAAGTCGGGTAAGGTCCATAGGAAAGTTTTCTACGATCTACCGATTTATGCTTAAAAACACATGGCCGAACCGTAGGGACAATAAAAAAAAAGTCCCGGAACTATCCTTTAATGGAAAGAAAAGCAGGAAATTGAAGGATTTGAGAATTTAACAAGGGAGCCTTACAGCTCTTAGCAAAGGCAGTCAGGTAACTAGGGAATATAATATATATACTGCAAAAAAACTTTGTTGAGGGGACGTTATGGTTAAGTTGCCCTAACAAAAACCTGTACACTTCACTAAAAAAAACTTCCTGCTCCCCTTTATGCTTCAAATTAACCCCTGAAATTCCACAGTTATGGTAAAGTAAGCCCCCAACCCTGCCACTACCCCTGTGCACTGCTAACACTAACACCCAGACCATGAAAGATGTCATCTCAAATGTCAATGCTGACATCAATGACGACATCACTTGTTTAGCCCCTTTCTTTTCCTTCCCTGCCATACATATATATGTGCATTCAGTAAACAAATTTCACTAAAGGAATGTTATACTTCACAGTACAACCAAACACCACTGCGCATTCCCCCGTTATAGTAAGCTAAGCAACCATAACTCGCACCATCTATGTGCATTGCTAAGACTAACACCCAGGACATCAAAGATGACATCACAAATATCATTGCTTTGAAGCATAAAGGGGAGCAGGAGAGTTTTTTTTAGTGAAGTGTACAGTTTTTTGTTGGGGCAACTTAACCACAACGTCCCCTCAACAATGTTTTTTTTATACTGTATTTCACTTGTTTTTGGGAGGGCAACTTAACCATAACGTCCCCTTGACAAAGTTTTTTTTGTAGGGAATTGTATAGGTTTTTGGAAGGTGGAACTTAAGCATGAAATTGTGGCAATGAAGTTGTTGAGCAGAATATACACTGTAATCATGTGATTTTGAGAGATATGTATAATTTACATACTTGACATACATTTAACATAGAACATACAGAACCCCCTCCCTATTGCTATTGGAAAGGGACAGACTGAGCGCCTGTTTACGGACGGGGTTGGACAGGATCAACATTACCCAAAGAGGCGGGGGATAGCTGAAAATGTACTATTGACTTACACAAAAAGTGTGCAACGTAGAAGAAGGACATACAGATATTATAAGTAGTAATAAGTAAATATGGAAACGTTAAGCTGGGAAAAGAAAACGACACATTTAATATCCATGTAGAATGAAGTGGATGGTACCATAAAAAAGAAAGGATGCCTCCAGCGTAATCACTTCACAGAAGGGAGATTACAGCAAAAGAGTAAGTGCAGGTAATTTTTTATGTGGGTGAGGTTTTCTGTGTGGTATGTGGTGCAGAAATAATAATTTCTTGCTGTTGTTTTGACTCAGAAATGGCTAGTACTTTGGAGTGGCTGGATGGAGGAGTATTTCCCACATGAGGAAATGTCTGAAGACAGCGACAATAATGGTACACAGTGCTCTGCATATGCAAAATAGTGACCAGTATTTTAGAGGCATTCAACTTATGTATTTTTTTTTTTAACAGACCAAAACGAGACAGAAGACAGGATAAAAAGGATAGAGCAGAAAATTGACATATTGAACGACAATTTTCAACGTTTACGGGAGTTTGTGGAGGACTGTGTGAGAGGAAAAGTTCGTTATCATTGCCCCACCTGCACCTGCCCTGCTTCTCTATTCCTTACTGAACCATCCCCAAACCTGGAACAGGAAAATAGACGTTTTGACGAAATATCCATCCCTTCTTCCCCTCACAAATCTTTTCCTCATAACCAGCCCGTGTTGAATCCTAATTCCCCCATATTTGTTTCAGTGTCCGCTTCCCCCGCTATTTCTTCAGATTGATGTGTGTGTGTGTGTGTGTGTGTTTGAAATGTTTTTGTACAGTAGTTGTAGAGAAAGAGTTTGTGTGTAGAATTTTAAAAAAAAGATGTAAAATGTTTGCGAACAGCACGCCTGTTCGACCTATCCGCAAGGAATGGAATGTGGGTGCTGTCTAATATCAAGTAAGACGGATGTGATGTGTGACTGCACCATCTGTTGAAAATGTGCGTTGATAAACAGAAAGGGGTGTCCAAAGGATATACTACCTTGCCGTACTGCTTGGAAACGAGATAATACATGTTTGTAGAACACACCAAATGTCCGGAATGGGTGTAAATTAAGAAAATCGGAGTGTGTAAAGGACAGTATAGCGGTCCCTATCGGGCACAGCCAAAATGGTGCCGTCCGTAGAACAGGCACGGTGGGCGGCAAGTTCGTAGGCAAAGAAAAAGGAGTTGTCCTAAGGACACTGGAACTGTCCTACAGTGAACATAGCATGCATGTACATGTGCAGTAGAAACATAAGTATTGTCCAGACAGCAGCGTGTCCTCGGAACAGCACTTTGCGTTCGCCAACAGCATCTATCCTTCTTTGCAACGGCTCACCCATCTGGTGCACTGGGCTCCAAGGGACACGCTGTCACTCTGCTTGACAGTGTTACTGTCAAGGGTAAGCATTTGTCGGAAGCGGCCTCTCAGCGCTGTTCTGGGTACGCTGTGTTTGAATCGAGGTGCAGCTTGACACGGCTTCCTTGTTCGTGTATTCATGCCCTATCCACGCCACAGGGTCCTTTCCTCTAACGGAACGCGGAGCGGCGGTGGAGCGGCAGAGGAGCGGCTGGTTTGGACACAGACGTTGCTGAATTCCGTGGCAGCAGACGAGTCACTGCGTGACGAGTTACTGCGTGGTCCTCTGTCCCCTACGCCCACGGGAGCCACTGTGCTGGCGGAGTGCTGAAAGGACTGGGACTGTGACCACGAACCCGGTGAGGGGGGTGCAGGAGCTGAATAAGGTGGCGGGGTACTGTGCTCTCTCCTGCTGACTCCCATACACACGAGATCTGGTGGTACAGCATTACGAGGGCTTTGCTTTAACAGCATATTAAGGAGGTGAGTGGAGAGCTCTGAGGCATATCCCTGGGGCTGCATATTACGCTCTCCGCATCTGATCCTCACATAGTCCCCATTGAGGCTCATTGGTCACTATGTATGCGTCTGTCAGCACAGTAAAATCAGAGTGCCAGCTGTGATAATACAATAATCTGGTGGAGAGTTTCTGCTCCCTATTAACCGCCGGCTGTGCGCAAACCTCTACCTACCTTGATCAGTGGGACAGTCGTGGGAGTATTGTTGGATTCCATACTCATACTTCGAGACCATTTTTGTCAAACTTGAGGAGTGGGGCCAGTGCTGCCCAACATACGCAATCGGGCCTCAAGGTCATACGCACAGGAGACTGCGGGCTTAGGCCTTTGATCCTGGGCGTGTTGTGTTATTGTGAGTGTTAAGCAATCCCTTTGGCGCCAGGTGAGAGGGATTGCCTGGACAACGGTGGCTAATCCCTCTCCATTTTATCAGGGGTAAAGGGATTGATAATTCTCCTCCAGTAGTCTCTATACCTTTTTCCTGATATTGTCCCCCGTGATATCTAAGTGTGGAGGGCGCTAATTGGTGTAAACCCGTATGCCTCCGAAGAAGAGAACTACACAGTCAAAGTACAACCTTAGAGGAACCAAGGGAATGGAGACAGCTAAGAGTCCCTCAAACAATCCTACTGTGCGGGTAAAACCCAGAAAGAAAGCTAAGAACGACATACCTGCGGACCAGGGAATGATCACTGAGTTCTTTCCACAAAACCCACTTCCTGAAACTAATTCTACCACTATTGCGGAAGCCTTGGCTCTCGTGCCCTCTAATGTAGGGTCCTTATGTGCCTCTAATTATGATGACATTGACAATAACTAATTATTGGAGCTATGTCTTAATATTCAAAGGAAAATGACTCCTGCCCCAGGATCGATACCTACCAACATGGACTACGCCAACGCTAATAATCAGAGAAATACTCCATTTGTATCCCCTACTCCAGTTGAATCCATGGGCAGGCTATCAGCATCACCAAACTTGGTGATGGCTTTTATGGAAGATAGCCCCGTAGCTGAAAGTGTATGCCTGGCTGATACCTATCCGGGGGCGACAGAGATTGCTGAGATCCAGTCCTCAGTTGCATCACTGCAATTTGCCCTTAAGGTTTTACTGAAAATGACGGGGAAAATACTGGATAATTCAAATGCCCTAACCTTAGAGATGGCCGTGAGAGAGAAAGTAGAGGGTACTGCTGAAGTTGATCAGTCAGCAGAGTCCAATCTCTCGGAAGCCATAAAACTGGCTGATGTAAGTGAAGAACATCATTCTGAAGAGCTACAAAGCCCAGGGGGGAGACAGACAAAGAAAACGAAGAACCATTCTTTTCGCGTAAGCAACGCAGAATGGCCAGGAGGGCGGCGGGGATTAAAAGAGCTAAAGAAATGGCCATCTCCAAGCCTGTTAAGGAATCCACCCGACACCCCTCAAAGAAAGCCAAAAAACGGGCAGCCAGAGCAAAGAAAAGGAAGAACAGTGGCGAGGGCTGCTTGACTAGTTGGCTAATATCTGACAGAGAAAAAATGATTGAGCCTGAGGAGGTGGAGGATATATGTGAGGGGGAGAATCTGAGTGAAGGGCCGGTGATTGTGGACAGGGACAACCTCGGAAGTCTATTAGAGCTATCAGCAACATCTATCATAACTCGTCCCACCGATTCTACATCTACCACGGAAGGAAATCGTATATGCCTTATAACAAATGTATATCTAAGTAAAAACTCAAAATGGCTCTCTCGCTCAGAATTGTTAATTAGACTGAGCTATGTACCACAACTGAGGGTCCTCAAGTCAGACGATTTCCAATTCGTGGAACCATTAAAAGGCCCCAATCCTCAGGTCTCAGCATTGCATTGTAAGTTCCTATCTACCGCGACATGGTTAAGGAACTATAAGACCGAATTGAAAGCGGTTGATGTGGAGGTTGATGCCGATCTAAATTAAAGGATAGTTCCGGGACTTTTTTTTTATTGTTCCTATGGTTCGGCCATGTGTTTTTAAGCATAAATCGGTAGATCGTAGAAAACTTTCCTATGGACCTTACCCGACTTTTCGTCCATTAACGCACTCGAAAACATCCGCCATTTTATGATAATCCTATCATTTCCCCCCATCGCCCTGGCTCACCTGCTTTTGCGGCAATAAATCAAATCCCCCGCCCCTGAAACAGACTTGATCAAAACATTCATATTCCCCGCCTCTATCCGTGACGTGACTGTGCTGCGTAGGCAAACGCGCCCAGGCGTCTTCTACGCGACTCCACACAGAACCAGGAAATCAACACAGATGAGCTCACACAACACAGCGCGCCACAATTGGGAATATGAAACTGTACTTTTAAATTAAACCGCAAGATTGTAAATTTGGTAAAGTACATTTATTTGACATCAAATGTTTTGAGAATATTCAGCGATTTGCATTTTTATTTTCTCACGTTCCAAAAAGTTCGTTTCGAGGCACACGATGTTCCTTTGCTGTACACAGGGTCTTAGATCATCTCACAATACAGCGCCACAATTCGGAATATGAAACTGTGGTTTAAAAGCAAACGGCAAGATTGTACATTTGGCAAAGTACATTTATTGGACATCAAATGTTTTGAGAATATTCAGCGATTTGCATTTTTATTTGCTCACGTTCCAAAAAGTTCGTTTCGAGGCACACGATGTTCCTTTGCTGTACACAGGGTCTTAGATCAATTAATTTTTATTTGCTCTCGATCCAAAATATTTCATCTTGAGGCAAGCGATGTTCGTGTGCAGTACACAGGGTGTTGGTTTACGATAAAATAAGCTCTTCGGTCGCACTGATAATCGCATGGCTGTTCCAACAACGAGGCACTAGGCCACCACAACGGTCTGTATGTTGCATCTAGCCGTTAGTACCGCATAAGGGCATACTTGTACTTGGCGATCGTCCCACAAAATGGTCAGGGTGCTAACGTTGTTCACGCAGAGAAGCAATTGGCGATTATAGAAGCCATCCGCCGGTGTCTGGTACTCGTGACACAGACAATAATGGATGATGTACCTGTTTGAAAAACATAAAAAATGAAATTAGTCTCACCATCAGATCTTTATTAAAATTATTCATTTTATATATTAGGTCGGGAAATTATTTCATAGCTAGGACAGTGCAACTGGGTTTTATACGTCAAGGGGGGGCTGTAGGATACTGAGACAGTCCCCCAGTGCAGGGGTTGACAGGGGGTGCAGGTGGAGAGTGGAAGGGCCCAGGACCGAGGTCGCAGACAGTGGACCAGTTGTAGCAGGGGAGAGGGAGAGAGAAAGCAGAAGCAAAGAGGAAGGTTTTGAGGTGCTTCCGTAAAAGAAGACGGTTCTCCCCAAGATAGTGCGCGGTACAAAACAATATGCCACATAGAACGAACAAGTACAACTTAACTCGTCTTTAAAGCTACTGTATAGTAATTAAATTGCGGTATAAACTCATCTAAAGAGTTACTTACATTATATTTGCATTTTCCATTGTGTCTGTGCGTAGGGCAGCCCCGAAATACCACTCCTTCTATGCCGACGTTATTTCTTCTAATGAACGAACATGAAATGGCTTTCGTTTCTGAAATTATATTCATTATCGTTTCTTACGTGGTCCCGGCCTGTCAAGGTCAAATAACAATAGAACCTTATACTGAGTCGTGGGCCATTCTGGCACCCGAGAAAAAATCAAAGCAGCTGACCTTCACTTTGAACGAACACACATTCCTAGTTAGCTACATTCAGTGTAAGGCCATCTCACAGGACTTGAAATTTACACTCCATCTTTGCATTTTGTCTGCGTGCTTTGCAGCCCCACAGAACCATAAATACGGAGACATTCTATATTTTTTGAAAAATGATTTATATTACTGTTTGGTTTAATTTAATGCGCAAATGAACAAGGTTGGATAGATACACATATTCAATGGGCCTGCGACATGAGGAGACTCGAGAGAACAGACAATCAAATTACAATCATTTAAACCGTGATGTGTATTTCTCAATGAGCTCTTCTTTAGGTGGACATGGAACAGAGGCAATTTTGGGTGGCAATGCAGTTGTCCCCTGCACAGGTTCGTTCACAACTCCATTTATGTGCCTATCTAGGACGTCAACAATAAGTCTCTTAATAAACTCATATTGCATATCCTCAAACACTGGTTTGATCACCCATTGTTTACTTCTTTTAGTGAAGGCCTTATTGTAGCGAAGCGTCCCTAAAGTTCCGGTCGTCCTACTTTGTTGACGGCCAACATTATGGTTATGTGCCAAGACCGCTAAAAGAGTCCGATTTATCATGCCCTCCATGCCAAAATGCAATCGTTTTGGCCGGTACTTTAGGCACATATTGTGGAACACCTCCAAATCTCCTGTGTGGCAGAATTCCGTGAGTCCCCTCAAAGCTTTTGTTATAGTTTTATCAAATACAATCTTTTCAATGGCTTTGTGAGTGGGTGATGAAGGGATCAACCACTTCTTCTTCCGTGCCTCCTCTGTGGACAAATGGCCATGTTCACAATTGTGGAAATGTTGGTTCGTGTTCCAGCGGTGAACGTTTGTACAGTGTAGCATTACTGACCGCCATTTTTCCAGTAGAATTTCCAACGACCCTCCACATGTTTTTGAGCTCCACCAAAGATGGTTGCTGATTGACTTGGACCACTGTGAAATACCTTGCATATCTTTTTTTTTACCTGCAGCCGACAATTTTTTATTGATTGTTTTTGCAAGATGCCAAACGTCAAATTGGTGATTTATATTTTTGTACTCTTCTCTCATTGTCTTGGCAATTGAAACGTGTCTGTCCGTGGCTATCAGGTCGATCACCATTCCCCGCGATTGTAGTTCTTGCAATGATGCTACAAAGCCAACTTTCTCCATGGCCACTGAGGATGTACTTTGTGACACCTGCACGACCACCGAACTCACAATTTTCTTACTTTCCATGTCCTGAAAGTGGTAGGTGCAGTACTTGGCTGAAAATCCTGGGCTGTCGCACTGTCCATCACCGGCTAGCCTGAACCGTTTGCCCGCGAATGTACTATCAATAGACATTTTTTCCATTCTCCAAGCTTCGCTAATGGCTGGAAATAGATAATCGGTTTGGTATTTGTAGAACTGAGTTTTCGCAATGAAATGGATTCCCACAAACTGAAAGAAAGACTCTAATTTTTTAAAACTTGAACCACTAAAAAGTGCAGCCGCTGCACAAAGTAGATTGCCTGCTGGCAGTTGTCCCAGCATGGGTTGTGCAGACCATGAGAAAGGATGATATTTTGTACAGGTGGCATGTATTTTAAAGTTAGTGCCTCGAATTGCACGAGTCACATTAATCAATGGCTCCCCACATACTTCCCCACCTACCGAATGCCCACATTTCAACCGAATAATAATATCAATCAAACAACTATCGAATACAATGAATTTGGCCTCTTTCCTTATACTGTCACTCTGCATCCCAGCTGGTTCGGCCTGTAACGTTGAGGACATGTCACTCACATGAAAGGTAGAATCTCTGATATCGTCTTCCGCTTTGTTCAGTGATATTGAAGGTGTTTCATTGTAGTCCACTTCATTCTCTTCCATTGCAACATCTGTTCCTTCTCTGGCAATGGGTGAATAGGACAATTTCTTCAACATTCTCGCGGTCATAGTTTTTGCGGGTGTAGATTCTGTGAATTTATCTCCGACTGCATCCGAACTACCAGGAGGACATTCACTATCAATGGCTGGATGTGGTATAGCTCTGTTGTCAATCACTTCATATTCTTCCCATTGGCACGATGCATCTCCAGTCTCAAGTCCCTGCCAAAAGGTTTGACAAGCAACATCTCTTGTTCGCTTCACTGTCTGTGTAGATCTAGTTCGTACACCCACTCGCAACTAGAGGACAGATTGGAAAAGGGATGTTCAGTTTAAACACAACTTACAGTATTGAACTATTAACAGTGAAAAACAACATAATATAGTGACCAGGACACTAACCTTCTTTTGCTTTCTTTTCTTTGAAACTTTCTTGCCTCGAACTTCAACATCAGGACGCTGTTGCTCCGACTCGTGTGTGCATGTCTCCACTTCCTCTTGCGCTGCAACGACTATATTTTCATGATAAGCACATCCATCACGCACTGACGCTCCATCGACTCCCTGAAACATAGAACTTTCATTAGTATGTATAATAATATCGAAAACACAAAATGTACTTGGGGACCAATACCCACGTACATCTCAATAGCAAAACACGAATGAACGCTTTGTGTAGAACATTCAAACGACAATTATTCACGCATTGTTGATCTAGTTAGATGGAACTGTCAAGATCCATACCTCGGGCTCCTCATAGACTTCCATTGATGATATTATTGAAGATGATGCTTCAGTGACTCCCTGAAACACAGTAATTGCATTAGTATGGTTTTCTATTTTGATAAAAAGAACAGAAACTTTGTGCAGGCGTGAACGGCTCATCTAAATAGACCTGCACAAATGATCAGTTGTCCAAAATAAATAATGGATATGTAAATATGATTCAATTTGCTCGATCGTTGGAAGTGTCACCACCCAGAGATCTGCATCAACTACTAGGGGTGATGTTCTTGTAGAAGAAGCTCCGTCATCTCCCTGAAACATAGTACTTGCGTTAATAAAGAAGGAAGTATAGCGGATGTAATCACGTCATATGATTTCGCTTGATCGAACTGTCAGTATCCATACCTCGAAATGCATAAGAACATCAAGGGACGATGTAACTGCGGTGCACACTTCTGCAAGCTGTTGCGCCGACCCGTAACTGCATGCTCCCCCTTCTTCTTGGACTAATGCTCCATCGACTCCCTGAAACATAGGACTTTCATTAGTAATGAACACAATATTGAAAAAAGAAGACACATAGGAGGGCGACGACAGAAGGACATATCAATGGCTAAAAACGAAAGAAACATTGTGTGTAACAATCACGCTACAAGAATGCAAGATCTGATGATCTCCATCGATGGAACTGTCCTGAAACGTACCTCGAGCATCTGAGTGACATCAACGGTAGTCGTCAATACGTTGGACTCCTCAGCATCTCCCTGAAAGACAGTACTTGCATTATTTTGGATAACAATAATTATAACTGAAAACAAAGACTAGAGGACGAGTACAAGGGTGTACCATTAGGTAAAATAATTACACGATAAATTAAAACTATTGATTTACATGCCTAAAACAAGTCAGTGGCAGAATAGCCAAGTAAGATTACCCGATAGGCGCTTGAAGTGGCTGATGACTGCAATAACGACACGGATGGAGAATCTTCCGCCTTCATATTGAGTGGATACATAAATGGGGAAATTATTGTTAGCTAATGCTACACACTACCGCAAGGTCGAGAGATAAATACGTAAACTTGACTCACCAGTGGAGGGATGTGGACGAATAGAGTGGGAATAGCGGTTGAGAGCAATTTTCGCCTCGCTCGCGGTGTGTTCTTCTTTATTAGCAATGATGTGGAGTACATGTCAGAGGTAAAGTGCCTGCTGCAGATGCGGTATCGATCACCCCTCTTGTCCGCAAAGACTTCTAGGACTCTACTTTCAAGCTCAGACGGTGGATATCCGCAATATCGGACCCATTCTCTTATCTGATCTATTGTCTTAGGGAAAACATGCATTATAGTACCTTCAGATTTATTATGGGTCTTCGAAGGGCAACCGCCAATGGAACAGGCAGGCATTGTGGAAAGTTCTGAAAAGTAAAGATCAACAATTCACTATGAATACCAATGTAAACTCAGAACATGTGACTAGTTCCTTGCATGTACTGTCTTGAACGAAAAGAAATTGGACGCAAAATGATTATGGTACATGGCCTTACCTTGACGAACAAACAGTTAGATGCAGGGATCAGAGTAGTTTCTTGTCGTAGAACAGGGAGCAGTTCACAGGTTGCAAACTGAGGAGTTTCCTCGAAGTGGTCACGGAAGTTCAGAGACGAAGAGCAGATAACCAGCACCTTCACGGGTTGACTAGCAAAGCGCAAAGAAGTGCTCATTAGAAATATGAAGTGGGTTATAAAGGATTCGAAACTGGGGTGTGTTTGTGAATGAATGACGTGTATATGTCGTGGCATTATGCGGTTTGCAGGGGGCCGTCCAGCGTGAGGGGGGATGCTTGGCAGGAGACACGGGGTCTGGAGGTAGACATGGGAACAACAACCCATGCTCTATAGACCACTTTGAAGTGTACATGGTCTTTGGCACCTCTTGGCCTTTATCGCTCCCTGACAGCTCCACTTGCCAGCGCAAGTACCCCGGTGCAAACTGCCTTTGATAGGGCGGGGGGTGGATTGGGGCGGTGGTCGTGCAGACAAGACACAGGAAGACTCGTGAATGGAGACACACTTATGTGGATTGCAGGGGGGCGTCCAGCGTGAGGGGGGATGCTTGGCAGGAGACACGGGGTCTGGAGGTAGACATGGGAACAACAACCCATGCTCTATAGACCACTTTGAAGTGTACATGGTCTTTGGCACCTCTTGGCCTTTATCGCTCCCTGACAGCTCCACTTGCCAGCGCAAGTACCCCGGTGCGAACTGCCTTTGATAGGGCGGGGGGTGGATTGGGGCGGTGGTCGTGCAGACAAGACACAGGAAGACTCGTGAATGGAGACACACTTATGTGGATTGCAGGGGGGCGTCCAGCGTGAGGGGGGATGCTTGGCAGGAGACACGGGGCGGCACGGGCCAGAGGGGGTCATCTCTGTACCCGGTGCCCAAAAGGATGATTTATTGGGCGGCCTGCGTGAGGGAGGATGCTGGCCGGAGACATGTGGTGTGACAAGACAAGGCACAGGAAGACTATTCAATGGAGACACACTAGATTCATTTAAAAAATCAAAACAACCATTGTTAAAATATATGTTGGGTTTTATTTTAGATCTTAACTTCAATTGAACATAAATAATAAACATTACACATTGTAAAGTTCCGGTTGCAGCACACCCAGGGAAAATCCGCGGTATTGTCCACTGTCGCTGGGGAAATGTTGTCTAATGGCAAGTACCGCACAGGCAGGTATTACTCTCCGAACGCGGTGTCCGAGCCTCCCGTGAAGCCACCAAGTGAAGCAACGATAGGCCACCAGCCTGTACCACCTGTGAAAATGAAAGATGCAAACTGTATTAAAATGACAAAACATTCTTATCACTGTCGATTCAGGTAAAAAATGTCATTCTGCTTTGAAAAAAATTCTATCTAGAAAATGCACAATATGGAACCAATTTACATGCATTCGAATGATATGTAGATGTCATTTTATATGTGGGAGACGACCATGACATAGTAGTGGCATCACTGACATCACAACCAGAGTATACTTACTCGTTACTCGGATTACGCGGACGAACAGTGCCGCGAAGTTCGTGCATAAGCACCATCATCATCCTCAACACGGTCCGTGAGAGGCAGGCTTCCCTGAACTCTGGCAGCTCGGTGATGCATTGCGGACTTGGCTCGCCTTCCGAAATGTAGGCCAAGCACCCGGAATTTTCACGGCAGCAGCAGTTCTCCTCCTCAGTTGGCATTAGCTCGCACCGATTGCACGTGCACCAGGTGGAGACGCCGTCCATGCGACATGGTCCAGGCTCTTCATCCGTTGACTGGTCCTCCCAACTGCCGTCCGAATCCCCATCGTTTTCGCGTGCTTGCCTTTCCAGTAGTTCTTCCTCGGTGTACTCGGGCTCGTACATATACGGCATTATTGTAGCCATTGTGTGGTAAAGAAAGTAAAATAATTTATAGCGGTGGTACTGGTATCTGTTCACACGGGCTACAATCAACGAAGGTAGCTGACCAGAGCACAGAAACGAGTCACAGAATACTCAAAGTAACACAGAGAGAGGAATGGATTCGAAAATCTGCTGCTGTGTGTTGTGAAACGGTGTGTTTATACTTATTGAGGAAAGAGGCGTCCTGCCATTTCCATGGCGACACTTCATTAGCTGAGGCGCAGCGATTGTTGACACGAAACGGGAAATGGGCGGTACGCGTCTGCTGATGTCAGGCTCAGGGGCGGGGGATTTGATTTAGTGCCGCAAAAGCAGGTGAGCCAGGGCGATGGGGGGAAATGATAGGATTATCATAAAATGGCGGATGTTTTCGAGTGCGTTAATGGACGAAAAGTCGGGTAAGGTCCATAGGAAAGTTTTCTACGATCTACCGATTTATGCTTAAAAACACATGGCCGAACCATAGGAACAATAAAAAAAAAGTCCCAGAACTATCCTTTAACCAGACCTAAGACAACTGCCCGCAAATATAGATCTGACAGCTGAAACCAACCCCTGCCCCAATCTCTCTGAAGGAAAAAAAGTGGACATTTCAGACATACAACAAGTATTAAAATGGCTAGCGGATTCGCTACCTGAAGTGCAGTTAAAGCAATGAGATATGACTATTCTGTCCTGGAACTGTAGGGGTTTTGCTCATTTGTTGTCAACTGAGGGCTCTATCAAGATTCTGGATAAACATAGTTGTTTTTGCCTTCAAGAAACTTGGGCAATGGAGCCATTGATTCTGGATGGCTTTGTCATTTATCAAATGGCAGCTAATAAAGGTGCAAAGGGAAGACCCTATGGCGGACTTATCACAGGGGTGGCTAACATGTTTGGTTCTAAATTAGTGAAAACTGACTGTCCCAGTAATTTGATGGCAGTTGAGGTTGATTATAAAAACCAGACAGGAAAGGATCACTTTCTACTAGTTAGTCTATATAACCCCCCGGGTGCACAAATAAGAGAACAACTCCAGGAGGCCTTACATAATCTATTGGCTACCTGGCTGCTAAAACTTGGTAACACTTGGGTAATAGTGGTTGGAGACTTCAACTGCCACATGAGCGGTAACATAGGGAAGTCCTATAACCCTAAGTTAAAAGCTAAAAATTATATGCAACACACCAAAAAAAATGATCCCGAAGGCCAAGGATGGAAACATTTGTTTGATCTATGGGACATTGAAATGCTTAATGGTAAAACCGTGAGCGACTCTCCAGGTAATCATACCTGGTCCAATGGCATTTCGAGTAGTACCATAGACTACATTTTTGTTTCCCCTAGATTGTATGAGATAGTGGAGGATATGCAAATAACCCCTAATGAGTGGAGTGATCATGCTACACTCATATGCAAATTGAATATCGAGACAAAAGCCCCTCCTAGTATTAACATGGGTAACATCATGCCAAATAAAGCTGGCACTAGGATCAGCTGGTCAGATAAAAATGTCGCTTTTGCTGTGGCAGCTTTGGCTAATAATGATCTAAATTTGTTATCGAACTTCCAGGAGATGTCGAGTGATGCCATTGAAAACTGGATCTGTACCTTTGCTGAGAAACATGCGGTCTGTCGTATGGGGTCTATGATTAGCTGTGGTAGGGAAAAGCCGCCCTTTGACATAGTTATTAGAAACCTGAAGAGGGAGTGTAGAGCGGAACTCCGGCGGGCCAAGAGACAAGCTTACCCTTCAGACCTATATTTTATTAAAGTTAGGAGCTTTAAAAACAGATATAGAGCTATGGTCAAGGCCAAACGGAAATTAGATAAAATTATGTCCTGGCAAAGATTAGTCAACACGATCTGTACAGGCAAAACGCGTAATATCTGGGCTTTGTTGGGCGATGTGCGAGGTACTGCACAAGGCACATTAGTTAACCCTATTAATGCTGAAACATGGATAGCTTTCCTCGAAAATAGGAATTCCAAGGCAGATATAGAGGAACCCTATACATTGATTAATAGGCCGTGAAACCCTCCTTTCAATGTGACATATCAAATGGTGCTGAATACAATCTCAGAATTAAAATCCTCCCGAGCCCCGGGCCCGAATGGCCTAGCAAATATTGTGATGAAGTCGCATCCTGAATTCTGGGCATCCCTGTTAGCTATAATGTTTAAAAAGATCTTAAACGAAGGGAAAATACCCCGATCTTGGCAAACAGCGGTGCTTATACCAGTCTTTAAGAAGGGTAATCGAACGGATCCTAGCAATTATAGACTGCTCTCAATGCTGGATGTCACGGGCAAAATATTTGCCTCTCTCCTTTTAAAGGAGTTGCGGCTCTCGGTAGAGCAATCTGACATACTTTGTAAATTCCAGAGTGGCTTTAGGCAAGGGTATTCTACGGCACACAACATCATGGTGCTGGACCTTTTGAGAACACGAGCCAGATCAGGAGGGCAACCACCACTATGCGCCCTCTATATAGACTTTTCGGCAGCATTTGACTCTATTCCACGAGAGGCCCTTTGGCGGAAGTTAAAAGCAATGTGTTGCCTGGAGGGCCTGACTTATTATCTCCGACTACTCCATCAGAATACATCTGCCAAAGTAAAATTAGATCAGGAAGGACACACTACTAGAAGTGTGTTCCAAAATAGGGGGGTCAAACAAGGTTGTGTCACAGCCCCACTGATCTATAATATGTACGTACATGACATCCCGGAGGCCATTAGGGCTGCGACAAATTGCCCACCGAAAATAGGAGATTCCATCTGTCCTGTCCTTGCCTATGCGGACGACCTGGTTATACTGGACCACACTGTTAGTGGGCTACGAAGCTCGGCCATCGCTCTGTGGGAATACGCCGAGAGGAACGGCCTTAAAATTAATCTGGAAAAAACTAAGGCAATGGCCCTCATTACGACCCTGGCGGAAATCGAAAAACGATGGCGGAAATGCAATACCGCCATCGAATAGCGCTCGGTGCGACTATGACCCGTCACCGCAAAGTACGAAGCCATTAGCGACACCGTAGTGAACGCCAACGCTAACTGCACCAAGCACGCGCGCGCGCGCCATGCCAAACCGCAAACACCACCATGGCGCAAGGGTACGCCAATTCCGACCCCAGCGGACATGTACCTAACGCCATCAGGCATGGCGTAATGTACCATTCCGCCATGGCGAGAAGTACGGCATCGCGAATCAACCGTAAACGGCCCCACTGAGTGCCTGTACACCGCTCCCTGCCCACAAAGTACAACTCCCCGTAGGTGCAATGAAGTCACAATGCAACCATTGAAATGTACAAGTCACCCATGCATGCCAACGAACAAAAGAAACACAACAGGGGCCAATGGGAGCTGCAGGGCACAGATGGCACGAATACAGAAGCCATCCCAATGGACATGACCACAGTCCCCCACCAAGAAACGCACGCAAACACAGGCACCTGTGACCAGCAATATTCCGAAAATCACATCATTCCACCAGTCCACCTGGCTGACCGGCATCTGTTACACAAAACCCAATCCCCCGCCCCTGAGCATGACAACATTCAAACAGTCATATTGGCAGCCCCCATCCCTGACCTCACTGGGCTTCGTAGGCAAACGCGCCCAGCACAGTACCACGCAACTAAACCCCGAAGCTGGAACCCAATGCAGATCTCCTCACAATACATCGCCCCCCAAATAGGCATATGCCACATCACTTGCAAAGAAAAACGCTACACGGGCCAAATCAGAATAGAAATTTTATGCACATCAAAGTCACCAAGCCCATACAGCCATCAGGCCATGAACTCCAAAACACTAATCACCATTGTGGGCTGCATCCGCAAGAAATGACCAGCCACTACCTGTGTGTCGCCCTGTTCCCCCATGGTACACAGAGCCACATTCACGTACGAAAAGGCAACATGGAAGCGCACAGAACCGCAGGGCCGACCCAATGGGGAGGCACTAGTCCAGCTGAAAGGCCGAAATGTTGCTCCGAGCCACCAGTACTGCGTAAGGGCATGTGGGCCATTGGCGATCGTCCCATAAGATCGTAATGCTGCTCCACTGATTAACACGAAGCAGCAGGTGTCGGGAGTAAAATCCATCTGCAGGAGTGGCATACAGATGGCAGTGGCAAAAGGGGAGGAGATACCTGTCAACCAAAAGAAAAGAACAAGAACAGAATGGCCATCAGAACTACATTCGAACAACTCACTTCAATGATCACACGAAATCCACAGCCATATGCATGGTAGCCCACTCAAAAGGATCATTACCACCCCAAAACCACTTGCGACTCATAACCATCTATATCGAGGTGCAAACACCATCACAAACGAGTGTACCTGTGCATGCGTCTGTCAAAACAGAATCCATCAGATGGGAATGTTAACGTGCATGGACACAAGTGTCTGAGGGCGCCTCGAGACAGGGAGGGCTCAACAAGGCCAGATAGACGATGGTCCCACTATGGCAGCCCTGCATCACATAGCGTAGGGGAGGCGGATAGATCCCAAGAAGCCCTGTACATGGCAAACTCTGTATCAAATCACCTGCCCATGCATCCATTCATCATTCCCTCATCCCGGGATCAAAACGCCTGAATAATTACTCACATAACATTAGAAACATCCATTGAGTCTGTGCGTTATGCAGCCTGCTAAATCCACAGTGCCCCAGCCCGTAATTCCAGTGTTGTGAAGTAACATGTATTTGGGAACGGCCGGCCTCATCGCCCACGTAGCTATTGCGCATCCCAAACTATTCATATCAATCATTGCTCCCTCGCCATGGGCCCTGTCTCAAGGACATTGAACAATAGAACGTTATATTTGCAGTCAGACCTGTGGGCATCTCCTCGCCGCTAGCTGGAAACCGAAAGCGCCGCCCTTCGAATTCCTCATTTGCAACATCACGTCGAAAAGGCATCTGTGGCCGTTTGAAATCACTAATTATTCCATCGAGTGCGGCTGTGTGTGAAAATGGCAACTGCCTTCACCCACAAATGGGACGCCCCGCCCGTCGTTGCAACTCGGTACAGTGATGCATGAGGGCCCACCGTTACTCGAGTACTACGTTCCACTGACCCTTCACAAGTCTGTTCGCGACTGCACAGATAGTATGGGAAACAATGGGACCACAGCAGAATGAACATATCAACCAATCTTACACGGCCATCGGGTACAAATACATGATTGCAATAGCAAGATACCATTCCCCGAATTGCAGCGTTGTGCGCGGGACGTGCTCGGCCAAAGGGGAGAGCAGTTTGCACAGGTGGAATTAATCACCACAGGTGGAGGCCATACAGCCTGGAAACACATAAATTGCACAGCCAGTCTCCTCCCACAACCACACCGAAATGCTACCGGCAGGACTCGCGATGTTGGCCCTGGGGGACCTGATAGCACTGCAAGTGCTCCGACTCCAAGAAGAAGACGAACACCAACTACAACCAGCCGCACGGAGGAGACGCAGGAGGAGGAGGAGGCCAAGGCAGGGCCAGCAAGGCCCACCAGCACAGCCACTACCACCACGCAGGCAGCCCGCAATACCACGCCTCCGAGCACATCCGTTCAACCTCACTGATGAGCAGATCCACACCCTCTACCGTCTGGACCGGGACACCATAGCCGCCATTGTGGACATGACACAGGCTGACCTTGTCAGCATGATAGATAGCCCAACCGCCATCCCACCCCTACTGAAGGTGGTGTCTGTACTACACTTCCTGGCCACAGGCACCTACCAGCACACAGTCGGACAGTTGCATGGCATTTCTCAGCCACTGTTCTCACGGACACTATTGCAAGTGCTCGATGCCCTCCTGCAGCACGCAGACGACTACATCTCTCTACCACGCTCGGAGCAGGAAATTACCAACACAAAAGTGGGATTCCATGCACTTGCCGGCATACCGGGTTGCATTGGTGCCATCGACTGCACCCATGTGGAATTGGTCGTCCCACATGCCATGGAGGCCCAGTACCGCAACCGAAAACAATTTCATTCCCTGAATGTACAAATGGTGTGTGACTCCAACAGGATCATTACACATTGTTGTGCCCGATTCCCTGGATCAACCCATGATTCTATGGTCTTGAGGAACTCTACAATACCACGCTACATGGAGCGACACGCAGGGAACAGATCCTGGCTACTCGGTGAGTCTCATTACATGCATGATGATGTGGGGTATGTGAATTGGCAATGACCTGGCAGGAAGGGGGGGGGGGGTGTGCGTACGTATCAATGGCATTCCACATCATACGTTTCTCGTCCACATACAGGTGATGCTGGATATCCACTGAAGAGATGGCTCCTCACACCAGTCCGGAACCCACGGGACCAGCATGAGGAGGACTACAACCATGCCCACTCACGTACCCGTGTAGTCATAGAACAGGCATTCGGCCTACTGAAGGGCCGTTTCCGCTGCCTCGGCAGGTCTGGCGGGGCACTCCTGTACCGCCATGAGAAGGTTGCAAAGATGGTCATGGCATGTGTCATGCTCCACAACATGTGCGTACGTAGAAATGTGCCCATGCCCCCTGACGCAGAACTGCAAGCACCTGATGATGGTCATTATGAGGGTGGGGATGTGGCAGCACCTCATGGAGTCTGCGAGGCACCGGAGGCCCGTGACATTCGTCAGCATCTCATTGATGTATGCTTCTAGCACTCACGCCTGGTGGCTGATACATGGACACGGGACTCGTGGCACTGCGTGTGTCTGGGACATGCACAATATGGACTCTACGCCTATGATGGCCTAGTACACAAAGATCAATGTCCACACATCTCATTGGTTTATCGTGCACTTTTTATGGCATATGTGATGTCATGTTGAACACCCTATCGACCCGCCACCCAAGTGAGCCCAACACACCCCCTCCACCCTCCTACCTCCCCCCCGAACACCAGTGTCCAAAGATGCTCATTGTCAGTGGGCTGTCGCTATTGCAAGCCCCCTCTGCGGGTATCAGGGGCACCCCTGCCTGTGGAGCGCAGGTTCCTTCCAGATCTACGTTGGGGGCTGCCCTGGACGGAACTTGCAACGGATGATGTGTCTGCCTGCTCACGTCCATGCATGTCCCTAAGGGTTTGCGAGAGCTCAGTGAGCACACGGCGCACTGCGGCAAGTTCGGCACATACGTCTTTGGACGTCGCATGCAGTTCCCCCCTCAGGCTCTCGGTGCTTCTCTCAATTTGTGCCCTTAGCGTCTCTGTACCTCTCTCCATTTCTGCCCTAAGTGTCTCAGTTGATGTTTCTATGTCTGCCTTAGTGCCCCCACATTCATCGGCATGGTCCTTGAGGAGTGTGGCCAGTTGCTGCTGTTGTTCGATCAACTGGTCGAGGGACTGTTGCCTCTGCTGGGCCATGGCCATTTGCGGGGGTGTCACAGAGGGGCTGTTGTCCTCATGTTGCCTTGCCACAGGGCTTGTGGGGGATGGCCAGTCGTCGTCTTGTGGGTGCCCCTGCGTGGTATCCTCATGTTGTACGGGATGGGACAGACAGGGGGATTGGGACAGGTCATGGATGGATCTGACTTCGGCATCCCCGTTTTCTGTGTCCGAGCATGCTGCCATCAATGGGGTGTCACCTATGGTGCTGCTGCCACCAGAGGCAGTGCCTTCTGTGGCATCCATTGGGGGGACCTGTGGTGGTGGTGTTGTGGGCATGCTGGCTGCTGGGGTGCCTGTTGATGTTCCCTCCTCTGTGCTGCCACCTGATTTGTGCTGCTGCCGTGTCTTGATGCGTGCAGCTGAGGTGGAGGGTCTCTGGCCGTTGGTCTTGGCCCTCTTTGCAGGTGTGCTGGTAGGGGTGTCCTGTAGCTCGTCGTTTGGATCGGACCCTGTGGTGGAGTAAAGGAGGGCGAGGGTTATTGATGGGTCTGTGGGAATTGGAATGGCATTGTATCACATGCTTTGGGGTGGTACCTGAGGGTGATTTGGGTCGGGGCCTTGGAGGTACTTTGATTTGTGTGTGGAGTGAGGGTGCAGTTGTTTGGCAGCCTGCAGTTAGGGTGTGCCTGCTGCACGTGTAGTGCGTGTATTAGGGGTTTTTAATTATTTATGTATTTATTGTGGGTTTTAACGTGCGCTATCAGGCCGATGTGTGTGGACGTTCTCCTGGACATGTGTTTCTGTTGCACTATGTGGACGCATGGTACTTCACATGGATGGACTGTGTGGATTTGGCATTGTTTTATCTGGCCCACCTACCTGAATCTTCGGATGTCTGCACTCCTTTCTCCATCCCTCCGACTCCCTCTATGCTCTCCATTCCGATGGTGGAGGCACAGATTTCTTCCCAGGGGGTCAACTTGATGGGTGATTCAGGACCTCCCCCGGTGGCTGTGGCAATGTTGCGGTTGGCAGAGAGTATGCTGCGGACGCGTATCCGCAGGTCGTCCCATCGCTTGCGGCATTGCTGTGGGGTGCGGGGTGCGGTCCCCACCGCACTTACCCGCTGTGCCACCAGAGCCCATATGGCCTTCTTGTTTGCAAGTGCCGTCCTGGTCATTTGCGTGCAGAAGACGACGGCAGCATTCTCCTGGAGGGTCTCTGTTAGCACGGTGAGTTCCTCACGGGAGAAGTGGACCTGCCGCTTGCGGTCGCACGCTTTCTTCGCTACTTTTCCCATTTTTCTTGGTTTCGCTAGGGTGGTTGACGGGTTGGGGTGTGTTTCAGGGTAGTGATTTTAGTGGTTGTGTGGTTTTAGTGTTTTTATAGGTGTACGCCGGGATGTTTCCCGTTCCGGGCCCATGTTTTAACTTCCGTTTCCGTATATTTCCGGTCACCGTACTTTCCGGTAGGCGCACACTGCGGTGACCGCTAAGAGGGGTGGCGGTATTGCACCTAGGGCGCCGTACGGCGGCGGTGTGGGCCGTTTTGGGGTCATTTCCGCCATCGCGGACTTTGCACTTCCGCCGTGGCGTGGTGCTCGTGCCCGATGGGTCGGAATGGGCCGCACTTTGCTCCTTCGTGCAATGGCGGAAACGCTATTTACGCTGTGGCGCTCCGGTCAGTCGCTTTCCGCCAGGGTCGTAATGAGGGCCAATGAGATTTACCAACAAGAATACCACTCGTGTGCAGCTCAGAGTTGGTTCAGATATCATTGCCTATTCACCTCATTATCGTTACCTAGGTATAGAATTTGAGAGTATCGGCGACTATGGATTCTGCAAACAGTCACGCAATGTAAAGGCAACCCAACTGACTGCACTGTTCCATAGATTTACAGTAAAACAGGGTGGATTTACCATCTGGGGTACGCGACAACTGTAGGTGCAGGTATTATTCCCTATAATCACCTACGGTCTGGAAGCCCTCCTCAACTCTGACCTGAAATGGTTGCAGGTGATTGAGGGGAAATTCTGGCGCTCTATCCTGGGCCTACCACCGGGAATCCCAATGGCAATATTAAGATTGGAATTGGGGCTGACCTCATTGAAAGCGATAGTACTAAAAAAGCGAGCCCTACTCTACCTGAGAATGAGGGGTGAGACTAAGAATGGGCTACTCAATGCGGTCTACCTAGAGATTTCGAAGGATGAATCCTCCTGCCCCTCGAAGGAGCAAATGTCTAAATTCCTGACGACCATTGGGTGGCAAATTAGGGTGGGCAGTGTCACTGTAGAAATGCAAAGGGCTCTGGTCAAACGCATAGAGCTCTGGGATTGGCTGGAGAATTACGCTCATCTCCAGAAGCTGAAAAGCTATCAGTTTGTCCAGTATAGACTGTATAACTACAAAAATCCGCAGAGCTATCTCAATTTATGCCCGGATAGGAGATTTAGACATTTTATTTTACTTCTAAGGCTAGAACAACTACCTACTTTAACGATAACGGGCAGAAGAGACATGATCCCCCCAGAATTACGGCTTTGCTGGTTATGTAAAGGAGTGAATCAGCTAGAGACGGCCAGACATGTATTGACTGAATGTCACAAAATGTCAAGTACCATAAACCTTGGCTTGGGTAAGCTTGTGCATAACCAAGGTTACATTAAATAGGAGCTATTTTGGCATCACTGTATTAATTCCAACAGTATAAGGCTCCTGATGGCATTGTACAATGTTTGGCTGAAGGTGGAAATTAGCCTTAACATAACCATATAGGATATAAAGAGGAGTTGATGTATAGCCATCGTTGAAATCCAAGAGGTGTTGTTGGCCAATACAGGCCCCTATTTATATAGGAATTGTAACAATACTGAAATTAGATTGATATTCCACCTGAAACTCTCATTGGAGAATATGTGGTAGTATGTGGCAAGATCCGGTTCCAGAACTATTGTAAATGTGAATCTAAAATGAAGATGTTTTATATGGTTTTTAGGATATGTATATTTAGAGAACTTAATGTTTTGCCTTTCTTGGTAATTTCTTATGCAATGTTTTTGTTAATTATTGATGTTTTTTCTCGTTATAACTTTGTTCTTACTTAAGGTATATTTTATGTGTAAAGTTTCATTGCAAACTAAATCACAATAAAATTATTATTATTATAAGTATTGCAAACATCGCGCCTGTTCCTAACTGTCCATCTCACTTGTGTCGCACTTGGAAGTAGTTTGAGAACCGAACACTGTCCGTAGGACACTTATGCGCATGCGCACGTTTGATTCATTGCATTTGCTGTTCAGGGGACTTTCATTACTGGGGCGGATGTGTTGAGGACATCATCATGTGACCGTACCTACGCTGAGCGTGGAGACTAATTTGCGCGGTTGGTGTGCTTCTGCAACTATACAAATGAACTTGTAGACACAAGGCAAAGTATTGTAGAGTGTAAAAATATAATTTCACACATCCCAGACAATGGGGCACCTCAGGACTTGCTGTGTAAAATTTGTGTACCGCTTTGTAGGGATGATGACGGTCACAAGGCACACCTCTGCACCCCTACAAAAGGCCACACCCCCAAGCGAATCCTGATTGTCCTTCTAGCCATAGCAGATTGAGGAGTGTTGCCTTTACTACTGTAGTGACCAAAAGGAAACTAATCGGTATGGCTTCCATGGCTGTTTTTGGGTCATTAGCCTCTGCACCACCCCCAAACTCTCCACCACCACCACCTCACCAAGGGCCTGCAGAGAGATATATGGGTGAGGATGTAGAGATCGAGGAAGAAGAGGAGGAAGAGAATGAAGTGGAGGGACTCTGCACTAGGAGCACTCAGCGGGAGTCGTGGGTGTGGCGGTTGTTTTCCGTTTATGGGAAAGTACCAAAAGCACGTGCGAACCTGGTGAAGTGCAACCAGTGCGAGGTGGTGTTGAGTCGCGGGAGATTTGGAGCGTACAGTATTGGTACGACAATCATGAAACGACACCTCATTTTGTTCCACACTGCGGACATTCGCAAGGTGGTGCCATGTGAAGAGCGAAGTCGTTTGAGTTCCTCCACAGCATCCTCGGTATCCTATCCTTCCACCACAAGAGACACTCCTGTGGGGGAGCGCCTCCCTACAGCTGCCTCACAAGCCATCCGCAATGCTGTTGACCTTACCTTTCAAAGGTGACAGTAGTGGGCACGTTTTGTGACGCAGTACTCTGCGGGGGGGGGAGTTTTCTAAGTGCTTTTGAGGCTGCAGTCACCGAGCACCAGAAGATCTGCTCCTTACCTAAATAAAGCTCACCCTACATCTTTCTCTGTTCAGTTGCCCTTTGTTATCCCTGAGGCTGGTGTCCCTTCCCTTCCTTACCCTCCTTTGGCCTCCTCTCCTAGGGTGCCGTGTGCTGTTAAGCAATGAATGTAAAAACAACAAAAATTACAGAAAAGGCTCTTTTCAGAGCCGCCTTTCTCAGTATAACAATAGAACTAGACCCCTGCGGAGTTCTGAAAAAGTTTGCGGACAGTCGTAGAGGAAAAAAGGGAGGGTGTAAGCGGAGCAAACGCAATAAAGTGTACGTTGGGAGTAAGTGGTGGCTCTGAAAAGAGCCTTTCAGTGGTGTGTTGTGTGGGACAAAAACAGTGGATTGGGGAAAACTGATTTTCAGATAGGTTAGTGTGATTGCAAAAGAGGTCGCAATGCATTTTGTACATTGCGAAGAGAAATCTGATTGACAGCATATGTGAGGTGGACTCCATCTCTGCGGAAAATGAAAGTGCTGCGAAACAAAATGTTTTCATTGTGGAAAGAGGACATGCCAACATCTCTTAAAAATGCACATACAGCCTTATTCACATTGCGTCTCACTTTCTCCATTTGTGGACTAAACGCAGAAGAACGCAGCCAGATTTGTCTTTGGGCAATACGGGAAAAAAGTATTTGACGATTTGGAAACATGTCCATGAGCTTCGCAAGTCCTTCCTTCATTGCAAATTGCAAAGAAATTCCAGATACATGGCTTAAACTGTTTCCTCCACAATGAATGATCAGTATATCTGGAGGATGCTCTGTCAGTAAAGTAACACAAAGAGGTACCAAGTCTAGCCATCTCATGCTACGCACGCCATGCCAGTGGACTTCCGCATGAGGAAATCCGAGATTTGTAGATAAACTGCAGCTTTCTGCATGCACCTTTAACCAATGTATCCATGAGTCTCCCAAAATCCAGATAATCTGTTTTCGAGCATGGAAAGCCATGGCTGTGTGGTCTCCTGTGAGGGAGAAGACGGTCTTATTAAAGTACGTCGGTCAGAACACACCTACTGAACTTTATGGACCAATCCCTAGCTGCGCTCATTCTCATTTACAGGCGACTCCACCCTTGAATCCCCGGTGGTGATATGTGCTGGCTGCTAACTACCGCCATGTTCGCGAACATGTACAGGATCGGAGCGTGACGATGGTACATTAAAGTACTATTCCCCTTCTTCTGCTTTAAAGTAGGCTCTGGAAAGAGCCGTTTTTTTTATTTTTGGCCAGATACCGTACAGATATCTGGTATTTTATGTATTTTTTTGTATTTTTGTCCTTGCTTTATTCTTGCAAACATTACAGAACCTTCTCTAAAGCAAGCCTTACGTTCCAAAAGAACATCGCATTTCCCAAAGAAGATAGCGCAACACCATCTCCTTCAAAGTAATGCGCATTGCTTGGAGCAATGTTATCGTGGCTACAAAAAACATACCAACTTGTAGCATGAATGCATGCATGCCGCGATTGATGATTCACCTCCCGATGATTTGATCTGGACAGAAAACAGAAGTGTTGTTCCATTGTACTCTCGGGAGTAAAGCAGAAAAAGATGGGAAGATGGTCATGAGTGCTTCAACCAACTGTGCCAAATCTGCCAACAAAGTACGTAAGTCACGTATCCCAAATGGCAAGCACTGTAGTGCAAAATGACCACATGAGGAGTGGTCATTCTACGCATGTCTCTACAAACTTGCAGAATTGCCGTAGCATTGGCATCAGTGTCAGCGCTCCACACCACCTCCACTCCTCGCACATCGAAATGGTGTGCCACATGCCTACTCTCGGCATAGTGTTGTAAGCCTTGCACAAAAATGTCTCCAAGCATCAAAATCCTGACCCTCTCCACCTCTGCCATCTTCAGTGTGCGCACCATCTTTCGACACAAAAGAGCAATGTGAACATCTGATTGGCTGATGCCTACAGTCACCTTTCCATGCAGGATTTGCTGTAGAACCCCGTATGTGACACGCCCTACCAGCGGACAAGCGTTGCCTACGTGCGGCACCTAACTCTTACCCAGTCCTTCCACCCTTTCCACAGCAGTACCAAAGCGAGTCCCACATTGGACACAACTAAGCAGTCGCACAATCATCCACCAATCACATAGAACATCGCTAATTTTAACTCCGTCATCAGCATTGCGCACTTCAAAATTACTGTCGATGATTCTGAATGGAAGTCGCATACCATTGCAAAGCACCTACTTCGCAAACTACTGTGCAAGGATTGCGAATTTCTACGTACAGCTCCATGCATGTCCACATGCATCAGTATAGAGTACAGGTATGTATATTTTAATCAGAGAACATGTGGAAGTCTTATGATTTAATTTAGACAAAATAATGCCGCTAAATGTCCATAGGGAATACAAAACAACGCTCCCCCTTTAAAGTGCAAGATTGCCGATTTGTCATTCACAAATCGCACGACTGCTTACTGTCTTCCACATTAGCTGTACATACTTTGCAAGCATGCCTATTTAGGACAGACCTCAATTTTGTATGTGAAAATGTCAGAGTTGTGTACTCTGTATGGCCTACAGTAATGCTACTTGCAATGTGATCGTATGAGAATAGTAAGCGCTCCCGATTGTAGTGGTGACATTTCCTTCTGAGGGTCTCCCGATTTTTCAACATTGTGCTTTTCATTAACAAGTAGAAAATGCTTCCCCATCTAGTACTGTGCCCTATCGCTTAGAAACTTCTCTACTATGCATAGTACACTTTGTAAACAACAAGGCATTTCCATACCCTTAAAAGTTTTAGTTATTTTGAAGGGCTTTCTAGTACCATATTGCAAGTACTATGCAAAGACTGCACATAGTGAAGTGAAATGTGCACATGCACTGGGTTGAAATATTAAAAGTTCAATGCTCTAACGAAAGAAGCACAGATAATGTCTGCAGTATCATCACTGCTGCAAACACACAAAGTAATTGATTTTGTTTTTTTAATTCACAGTGAAGACTACTCTCCTGAGAATCAACAGCATCTACACTGCAGACAACATATCCGAAGAAACCTGGTCATCTTGCACAAAAAAGTAAGTACAGTACAACCTTTATATTGTAACTACTCCTTAAAGAGGCTGTGTGGGTTATTTGTTTATTTTGGGCACCAAAGCAAGCATTGATTTGTAAGCCATTATACCTACAAATATCCATTTATTGAACAAAGAATAACAGGCAGAATGGCTGACAAATCCCTGTGTGTTTGGTACTCAAATAACATAGGTAATCCTTAGAAGGTTAGATTGTGAAAAGAAGTTGCTGTAGCAAGTTTTTGGCATTTCGGTTATTAATAATGGATCTTGTCACAAGTAGGCCACTTTGTACTCTCATCTGAAGCACATTGTAGTAGTATACAAACAGTAAAGTAGTCTTACCAAATCATTGTTAGAGTTCACTGTAAGTTGACACACCATGACAAAGAGCTTCCCCATCAGACGTATGTACACATCCACACTGCACACATACATTGGACAACAGACCAAAGTATATATTTTTTCTCAACAGACACCAAAGAATGCCTACCAAAAAGCAACTCTGTAGAAAGGAACGCAGAATTAGAGCAAATAAAAATAAAGGTGCCCAATGTAAGCATCCACCTGTTGTAGAGTTTGTAGACAATCTTGGTACAAACCAGCTAATGCAGTTGGGTAACAAAATAAAGGAAGTCTCAAGTACCAAAACTGTACCTCCTCCATCAAAAAGTGTCACAAAACACAGAAATGTTGTCAAAAAACGGCTGTCAGTACAGCTAACAATGTTCCTAATAATCTTGATAGTGTAAGAAGACCCTTAGTAAAAAAAAGTATTTTAGCAAAAGTGTTTCATCACAGAGTCCTTCAGAATCTACTAAGAAGAGGACCAAAATCATCCTCACCCCTTAAAACGTACCGTAGAAAGTTAATCCTACAAGCACTCGTGGACAGTGCAATCCTTCTCAAAAGGAAGTTTTTCATATTAGTGTTAAATAGGATGAAAGCATTAACAAAACTAAGTACCAAACTACAAAAGAAACTCAGCAATAAACGGAATGTGAACAAAATTAATTTTTTGCATGTTTGTGGTGGTGAATGGAGTCACACAATAACCACAGAGCCATATTTTAATGAAGAAGCATACAAACAAAATCAAACAAACACAATTGCCATCCAAAGCAGTGGACGAGGGTATGAGAAAATCAATACTACCATCATGGAACAAGAAACACTGCTTACAAAGCTATCTCCTGAAAACTCAGAATTACCTCTCGATTCAGCAGAACCACACCGTCCAGTATACAAATGGCCGTGCACATCAATGTGTGCCATTCCAAACAAAGCTTTCAAATCTTTACCTCAGTTCCTCAATCAATATGTAAAAGGTAAAGACAAAAGTAAAATGAAAGTGCTGACAAAATATGGATATTTGTGCAGTGCGGAAAGACACAGGGCTAAAAGGTCATTCATTAGCCTGCATTTCTGGGCCTATTTGCAAAAGTAACTTCCATGATATCAAAAGAATATCAGTACATCATTCCAATGTATGAAATAGTGTATAAAATCTACTATGCAAAAAGTCCAGCTTCAGAATTAGGCAATATAAATACCACTCTTCTGCATGGTACACCCAAATACTTACAAGAAGAAATGGACCGCATTCAGAAAAAGTATTTTGGAAGTGAGAGCCACGTACAAAATGCAACAGTTTTAGAACATAGTAGCGACAATTCTGCACATAGCAACCTTCTATTACACACATACAGAAAAGAAATAGTAAAATTTAAAAGGTCATTGGCTGAAGTACCAAACCATGTGTGTGTGTGTCTTTTGCCGCAGAATGTTTTACACAAGGAACACAAAAAATGTGGACATAGCATACAAAATAGAAAACAATGAAGACTCTAAATGGTTTGAATTAGCTTTGTACCTTTTAGCTGAAAACAAATATGAAATAACTGAACGCCTAATATGTTGCAGTTACTGTACTGCATAATTAGACAACAACCACACTCCTTCACGTGCTATTACAAATAATTTGGAATTGTTTCCATTACCAAAGATCCTGCAAGTGCTCAATTTGTATGAGAGCATAATAATGCAAACAGTTCACCCATTTCAAGCAATTATACGCCTTCACCCAAAAACAGCAAAATTACCTTCCTCTGAATTGGTGAGAGGCATTTGTGGCAAAGTAGTTTACTTGCCATTAGATCTAACGGAAAATGTACACACTCTAGAAGTGGAACGTTCAATAGAACATTCTTTAATAGTCTTGGTAAATGGAGTACCAACAAAGGACAAACAAATTTGGCAACAATTAGTGGACTTACACAAAGTTAGACAAGCAAATATCTAAAAGACAGTAATGAGTACTACAAGGAAATAAATATTGATTAAAGCTTAAGGGAAACAACTGAAATAATTGAAGAGCCATCAGAAACTGGACAATTCGAACTTCTGGATCTAGCTACAGTATCCACTCTTTTTGGACCATTGCACAATTCATCCATTGCATTCCAATGAAAGCATAGATGATGCACTAGAAACTTACAAATGCGACAACGCAAAGGGTCACCAATGAGTATTTTGGAAAACAGTATCGAAGCAAATGCTTTTCCACTGCTATTTCCTACTGGCAAAGGTGGAAGATACGATGCTAGACCCACTCAGTTTGGGGCATCAAAATACCGCTCAACACGATTGTATTTGCAAGATCCCAGATTTAGACAAAATGTGGAATACATATTCCACCTACTCTATGAAAGTGAATTAGCAACACTATGTTATGCAGTTGCACACATTCTTAAATCTGGAACGCGCTTTCAAAATATGTAAGCTATGCAGTTAATACAAAAAGTACAAGAAAAAGATGAGGTTTTACAATCAAGTATAACATATTTGTTTGCAAACATGCATGGTACAAAGGAATACTGGTTCAGACGGCACAGAGACGTGCGTTGCATGATCAGAAACCTTGGACCACCAACTTGGTTTGTTACGCTAAGTTGTGCAGAATATGCATGGGAAGATTTACATGAGTTCCTACGCATAGCAAACAGCAACAAAAGCAACATAGATATATTAACACCTGGAGAACTTTGCTCTCTAGATCCAGTTAATGTCTCAAGATATTTCCATCATCGTTTCATTGCAATGCTACACTTTATTTGCAATAAAACTGTTCCTCCCCTTGGAGAAGTGCAACACTTCTTTTGGAGAAAAGAATATCAAGCAAGAGGAGCACCACATATTCACATGCTCTTATGGATCAAAGGTGCACCGAAATGTGGGCACGACAGTAATAGCACTGTTTTGCAGTTTATCCAAAAATGTGAAATCCCTTTACAACAGACACATAGTGAGCTGCACAGGCAGATTTTACAATTTCAAAGACAAAAATGTGGCAAATATTGTCGCCGCAAATATAAAAACAAAGATAAATACTACACCAAATGCCGCTTTGGTTTCCCTAGACCAGTTACAGAAACAGTTGAAGTAAACAACTTCATGTCTTCAGTTCAACATAGTGTTAAAGGTAAATCACCTAAAAACACGTATTACATAAAAAGAACAGAAAAATCAAAATATATCAATGATTACAATGCAATCATTGCCCTATTATGGAATGCAAACATAGATGTGCAGTACATTGCAGACAATTCAACTGCTGTTGCATGATATGTTACAGCCTACTTAACAAAAGCAGAAAAACGGAGCTTCAAGACCTCTGGGATGACCTAGCATCAGAAAAACATTATCACAGAAATTGTACAGCTTAGGCATAAGAATACTCTCTCATAGAGAATGTGGGGCCTATGAAGCAGCAGATTGTTTAACCGGCACTGCTTTGTATGGAAAATCAGACAACATAGTATGGCTCAGTCTTGGTCCTGTAAAATCTAGAAAAAGAGTGCTAAAATCATATGAGGACATAGAAACAATTGCCAGAAATTATCCCAAGAGCCAAGACATTCTAAAAAACAATTTATTGGACACATACTATCCGAACAGGAGTACCACTCTGGAAAGCATGTGTCTATCCAACATAGCTCAAAACTTTGCATACAAAAATAATGTAAAACCTGATGAAAGCAAACGTAGATATAGAGTGACCGATTGTGAAGGGAGCTTAGTGAAACTTAACAAACAAAGCTTAATTAATCATGTGAAATTGTCATTAAAAACTCCTCAACAGAAAGAACTATGTTACATGTCTCTGTTACAACTTTTCAAACCATGGAGAAAAGATGAAGACATACTAGATAATTATGAGTATCACTAATGGCAAATGAGGCTGAAGTAGCAATGGCAGGAGTAGAAAACACCATGTATCAGTATCAAGAAGATACAGAAGACTTAACTGTACAACAAGCAAAACTTAACAACGATCAGCGCACCATTTTTGAAGATGTAACAAAACAAATTGTACCTGGTGTACAACATGAAAATAAAGAACGTACCTGCCAAAATTATAAACCTGTACTGCTGTATGTCAGTGGTGAAGCTGGATCAGGGAAAACATTCTTAATCAAAATCATCAGCAACTTCCTTCAACAATTGACAAACGACAAACTGTCAGCTGTTGTAAAGGCCCCCACAGGTTTAGCTGCCTACAAAATAGGCGGTGTGACTTTACACCTATTACTACTGCTTCCAGTAGAGCATCAAAATAAATTAGACTACTACAAACTTTCTGCAGAAGCTGCAATGGAATTACGCAGAGTATTAAAACAAAAAAATTAAATGCTACTAATAGATGAAATGAGCATGGTCTCCAACCTAATGTTGGCCTTGATTCACCTCAGATTGCAAGAAGTACTTAAAAGTAACAACGAAGAAGTCTTTGCAGGGAAACACACTATAGTTTTCGGAGATCTTCTACAATTGACACCAGTGAAAGGTGAACCTATTTTTACAATCTTAGGCCACAAACTCTGCCGGAGAACTGTTGGTAGCATAGGTAATGTCATCCTTTGGCAACATTTCCAATACAGAGAATTAACTGAGAACATGCGGCAATCTGCAGATCTCACTTATGCCAACATCTTAAAAGGTATTAGATTTGGTGTATTATCGCAAGAAGCACAAGTTATATTGAAAAACCGGCATATACATGCACTTTATGGTGATAATGCACGTGCAACTGATGTTATGGAACAAAAAGCGCACAAAAATGTCAATTGAATGGCCTTAATGCCAACTCTTGCAAGCTGTTTCAAATTGAATTAAACAATGTTAAATAAAGAAATGCAAGCAATAATCGAAATTAGCGCCACAGACAAACTAGACATGCTATGACAGTACCCATGTGTGAGCAAGCCACAACAAGACTAAATAGTTTAGAAAATTCAATCTCCAACACAGCTGGGTTGGAAAAAATATTGAGATTATCCTTAAATTGTAGAGTAATGCTTAAACGTAACCTTGACGTAGAGCAAGGGCTAGTTAATGGAGCACTGGGCACAGTTGTTTGCTTTCAATCATACCCACGTGATAGCAACATTCAGTTTGTGAAAATTTGCTTTGATAAAGTTTCAGAAGTGAAACGGATAGGGCGCTCAATTGCTCGATTCCTTCTCTTCAAAGACATGGATGTATGTAGAGAGCAATTTTCTCTAACTCTTGCATGTGCAGTTACCATTCATAAATCCCAAGGTCTTACCCTAGAGAAAGCATTGCTAGATATTGGAAACTCACTACCTAGATACTAGTGGCCGTTTAGTTATGGTTAGGTTGCTGTTTCCATCGGAAAAACACTTTTTGGGCGGCTTATAACTCCGCTCCCCCTGGACGAATCCTCACCAAACTTTGCAAAACAAGTAAATTGGCCACTCTGAATTTGTCTGCAAAGTTCTGTGATGTTTGGTCCAGGGGGGAAAAAGTTATAGGGCGGGTTCCAAAACGTCTTTTTTTCCCATAGACTGAATGGGGGAAAACTTTGCGCACGGCTGCAGGTCAAACCACTGGACGGATTTTCATGAAATTTGCGGCAGGTATAGGGGCTTGGTCCAGAAAGCGTGCTTTTGTAAATTTGGTGACAATCCTTGCAATATTTTTCTTTAAAACGACCAAAAAGTATGCCTCCAAAAATTAGTGATATCTATGTCCGCTCCGCAGTCACACTTCCCTGTTCGCTCCGCAGACAAGATAATGATTGGCTAATGGGCTTGCGTCATGACCGTGGACACTCACCATCTCTGCCGATTGTCTGCTGCAAGACGAGTTCTGCAGCAGATTGTTTGGCTTCGCCCGACATCTTGGATCCGCCGATAGCGGAGCAGCAATCAGCGTACACATGCTATATTTATAAAACTCTTTTGCTGTGTTACAGCGCGTTGGGACAGGGTCAGACAGTAAGACATGGGTGATCAATGCATTTGTTCTGGGGGTCGGTGTTCACAATGTGTTTTCTATGGCCATCTTGTACGCACAGAAAATGAGGGGTGTAATAACGGTAGCATTTCAGTCCATGCAGTGCACTGGAAACTTGTTACTGTTGTAAGGAGACGCGTAGTTGTAGCAAACATTGAAATTGACAACATGCCATAATTGCAATACTTTTCCCTATGGGTATTATTATATTCATTAGTATGCCACCATGGGTGTGACGTGCTACAGTGGTTATGGCCAGGGCCTAGAGTCTTGGATGCATGGCCGTCGGCCGAAGGCCGAAGGCCTTACTTCCAAGACTGTAGGCCCTGGCCACAACCACCGCAGCATGTCACACCCATGGATACACCCGTAGTAATGCGTATCGATTGCCTGGTTGTGGGGAGTGTGTGCAGCCTTGAGTGCATGGCGGGAGGCCATGCACCCAACAACAAAGCTATGACCTCTTCACTTACAAGCCCAGATGGGTTTTATCTAGTGCTGTGGTTTTGGCCAAGATGTGTACTTTTGGGTGCATGGTTGCAGGCTGTATGCCATACACCCAAGCATGCACTCAAAAGGAAACTTGGAAGCACTGCAGTTATAAGCCACTTCACAACCATATATTGAAATGTATGGACATACACCTAAGATTTTAGCCCCTGCCCACAAACAGTGAAGCATTTCAGAGCCACAGAGAGACCCCTAGTATTCAACATCAGTCCAGTGGCTGTGGGGAGGGTCTGCAGTCATGAGTACATGGCCGCAGGCTATGCACTAAACAGAACAGTTGTATGTAGTGTACTTACAAGGCACAATGGGAGTGATATGGTTTGGTAGTGCATCACTCAGGCGGCTGTGGAGTGGGGCTGCAATCATGGGTATATGGCCGAAGCACTGGCATAAAAGGGGCCCATTACAAGATGAATGGGCCGGTAATTGCCCATTCGCGGGTGGCGATATTGTCTGGCTCCTGATCCACATTCTGCCCAATAGGGCAGAATGGGGGTGGGGAGCATGGTTGCGCCAGCACCGTTGATAATGGTGCCGGCGCAATTACAAGTTATGCTCGCGGGTGGCACACAGCCCGCCAGGTAAGGCCTGGTGAGCTGTCAGGAACCCGCGAGCAGAACTCGTAATGTGACGGGACTGTATGAACGGTGCCGGTGCCTTACCGGCACCGTTCCTATCGTCACCGCCTGGGTCCTAATGAGGCCCAATGTATTTTTGAAGTATTATGGCTCCCCTCATCCCATGACGTGTGCGTGTGTGAGTGTATGGTGAAAGGATGCACACTGAAATGTATGGGTGGCTGCCTGGGTGTGCCTATATGATGAAAATGTCCACACGTAAGTGTATAGATGACTGTCTGTGTGAGGGTATGGTGAAAGGGTGCACAGAAATGTATGGGTGGCTGGGTGTGCGTGTACGGTGAAAGGATGCACACTTAAATCTGTGGGTGGCTGCCTGGGTGTGCCTGTATGGTGAAAATGGCGACATTTAAATGTATAGGTGACAGCTTGTGTGAGTGTATGGTGAAAGGGTGCACACAAATGTATCGGTGGCTGGGTGTGCGTGTACGGTGAAAGGATGCACACTTAAATGTATGGGTAGGTGCCTGGGTGTGTGTGCCTGTGTGGTGAAAGGTTGCACACTTAAATGTACGGGTGGCTGCCTGGATGTGCCTGTATGGTGAAAGGATGCACACTTAAATATATGGGTGTGCGTGTGTATATATGGTTAATGGTGTGTGTGCTTGTGTTCAGGGGCGTAACAAAACCTACATTTCAGGGGGGCTAACTTTTCAAATGTTGGGAGAGGTGCTAACTTCACGTGTGGTGGGGAGGAGCAAATGTATTTGTGTGGGGGCATCTAACTTCTTTACACATTTTAATGAAACTATTCTAGTGCAGCTTCAATGTAACAAGCAGTTAACTCTCTCCTATAGATCTGAAAGCACCCACTTATGGGCTGCTGTGTGAATGACTGGTCTCCTGTTTCCACTCTACCCTTCCAATCACTCCCCTGGCATGCAAGTACTAAACCCACATCACAATTTCAATTGCTTAGAAAATGTGGCATTTGAATGCAGGTACTAACAGTGAAATGATGTACATTAGTAATTGCTGGGCTGGGCCCTTGTTAATGGCAAAACCAGGTGCTGTTTAACATCTGTGTCCTTTTCTGTCTGGCAACTGCTCTGAAGGTCAGCCAGGTCAAGTCAACATAGCCCACAATTTCAGTTGGGGGGGCGGGGAGGAGTGCTGAAGCCCAATCAGCTCAATGGTGTTCCACCACTACTTGTGTTTAATGCCTTGATTAATTATTGGTAATCTTCTTTACACCTAACCCTATTCTTCCTCATCCCAGTACTTGTGTATGAGGCAGTACTTGTGTATGAGGAACTATGACTCATACACAAGTACTGGGATAAGGTACAGGTACATGAAGGTAATGCCTGACTTAGCTACCTGTAATCTTCATTACTCCTAGTCCCACTCTTCCTCCAGCACTTATCAGTGAGGCAAGGAGCCTCATAAGTAAGCACTGGGACAAGGAAGAGGGACGTGGAGGTAATTCTGGGCAAATTAGCTGATTTTGGAGGTTGGGGTAGGGGATGGCAGGGAGAAGAGATGTGTGTGGGGGCGTGTAGGGTTGTGCAATAAATCATAATGGTCGTCCATGTCCATGCTAAGCAGGCATGATATGTGGTATTAGTGGCTACAGAGGCATTTTGGTGCAGCCAGTCTAGTCATTCCTCAGTTTGGTATGACTTTCTTTAACTGGGCATTTCTGATAAAGCAATCCGGCTAAGTGTAATTACCTGACTAGACTGGCATTTGGGTTCTGCCATTCTAGCCGTTTCCTACTGTGGCACTGTATATTTTTCTGAGCATCTGTGATAAAATGATATGTTATAATATGATAAGTCATATATAACGCACCTGTACACAAGTGTTTTTAGTCACGACAAGACAAGAGAAGGAAAACTGAGGGAGGACAAGACAAATGATCTTACTAAGCCTTGTGTCATTCAGATCGAGAACGAGAATTGCAAGGGGAAAGGGAGGGGGGAAGGGCAAGGGGGAGGGGAGAGGAAAACAGGGAAGCAATGCACTGAGTTAGTGCCGCCAGGGCAGCGCGGCTCTGGGTAGTGCAAGGAGAACAAGGGACTGTAGGGTTACAGTTACAGCCCCTAACTGCGTGGTAGGCCTGGAGGCAGTGCAGGGGTGACTGATCAAGAAAGAGCCTGGACTCAGTGAGACAGAGGGTAGCCAAGCAACCAGTTGGTACAGCGGACAGGTAGGTCTGCAGGGGAGGGAGAGAGAAAGCAGAGGAGAAGAGGAACGTTTTGAGCTGCTTCCGGAACTTCAGGTGGTCCGGCTCAAGTTTGGGAGGGTCAAGGAGGCCATTTCAGAGGGAGGCGCCTGCAGGGAAGAAGGATCTACCCCACCCCCCCCCCCCCACTCTCTGCCTGGAGAAGTATCTAACCCTTAACCCTTAGGGCTCGAGAAGGAAGGTATTTTGGAAGATAGCGTTGGATATAGTGCAGATAGCAGCCCCAGAAAGCCTTGTGGACAATGAAAAGGGTCTTGAACTTGATCCTTGCAGCCACCGAGAGCGAGTGGAGAGATTTCATGGCTGTAGAGATACAGTCCCTGGGCTTGAGGCCAAAGATAAGTCTTGAAGTCCTGTTCTGGATTAGTTGCAGAGGGTGCAGACTAGAGGAAGGCAGATTGAGAAAGTGGCTGTTGCAGTAGTCCAGCCTAGAGAGAACCAGAACTCTGGAGACAGTGAGCTTCTGGGGGAAAGTGAGAAATGGAAGAGTCCCTTTGAGGAGGTGCAGCTGGTAGTAGGATTTCTTGGTGATGTCAGAGATGTGAGGAGAGAAAGAGAGAGTGGAGTTGAAGATGACACCAGGAATGAGCAAGAGAGGAGAGTAGGCTGAGGGGAGCCTGAAGGAAAGCAGAGTGTCATCCGCACAACACTGTAAGTTAGAGGAGAAGGTAGAGATCAGGTGGGTCAAAGGAGCCAAGTAGAGGTTGAAAAATCAGAGTGAGAGGATAGAGCCCTGGAGAACGCCACATGTAGAGAGAGGTGGCGCAGTGAACGGGACAAAGTTGGACCTGGGAGGGGCGGTCCAAGAGGAAGGAGGTCAGCCACTCCAGGGCCTGATCCATGATGCCCAGGTTCTCACAAAGTCCATTGATCAGGATGGCGTGGTTGACCGTGTCGAAAGCAGAGGAAAGTTCCAGGATGATGAGGACAGAAGGAATGCTGGAATCAAGGTTAGAGATCAGATCTTCACAGGTGTTCAGAAGAGCAGTTTCCGTGCCTCTGGCAGCTCTTAAGCCAGACTGATGGTCATGGAGACAACCAACAGATTCAGTGTGGAGTGTAAGCTGGCAGTTGGCCAGCTTTTCCAAGAATTTGGGAGAGAGGAAGTTCCAGTGCCAAAAGAATGATTACAGAAATCGGACAAGGCTGGATCGTGTCAATGTGGTCCTTGATGGTTCTGGAGGAGCAGGCGAGCACCTGTTTCGACAACACTTCCATGGATGGGACTTGTCTAGAAACCTTGTCAGGTGTTAGAGAGAAAGAGGAGAAAGGAGGAGGAGAGGGAGATATGGCCAAAGGGGGCCGAGAGAGGAAGAGGAGATAGTGGACAGGATGTCCTGAGCTTTAGCGGAGAAGCGAGAGGCCAAAGCCGTACAGAGGGCCTGTTGAGGGAACAGGAGAGGTAGAAACCGCAACAGGATTGGCCAGTTCTTTACAGATTTTAAAGAGTTTGGCTGTGTTGTTAGAGGCCGTAGAGACGCAGGCTTGAATGTGTGCTGTGTTCTTGATGAGTCTTATTGCTTCGACTGGCATTTTTGTGCAACCAGTCTAGGTATGTCTAAATGTTACTGTAATGTTATTATGTGTCTACACTGGTCTAACCTGTGCAGCCAGTTGGACATGTTTTTATTGTGGCATGGCATTTTTAATAGCAAAGCATTAATGTTCATGTGCACTCTTGGTGACTTGCATGTTTTGGATTGCTGTTACCCTACAGAACAATAGCAAACACTGTGGCTTTTTAGTCAACTTTTCTCAGAAAGCGTGCTGTATATTGAGTAAAACACATTAATATCTTTCTCCTAGTGCAGTGTGTGGCATACCCCTTCAGCAACACGTTTGTGCATATTGTGCAAGCGTGGTGATCTATGGCGGCCCAGAGTGTGGCGCAACTCGTGATTTGTTGCTGAGTTGGGGGGGGCCCTCAGCATGGCTTGCAGGGGGGCCCCCAGAGCTTGTGTTATGCCACTGGGCCGAAGGCCATTCCCCCAAAAGCACATTTGTATGTAGAGTACTTATATGCCGCAATGGATGTCATATGGTGTGGTATTAGTGGCCAGGATTCAGAGTATTTGAACAAAGTAATAAGAACTGCAGTTGTAAAAAACTGTGCATTTTATATACTATACACCCATACATTGATAATTCTATGGCCTCAAACTCCCGTCTGTAGCCTGTGGCTACAAACTACTGCAACATATCACAGGTATTGGTACAGTTGTACTATGCAACGTCATTAAGATGGCTGTGGGGAGGGTGTAGCATTTTGGGAGCATGGCCAAAGGCCATTCTCCCAAAACCAACTTTGTATATAGTGAAATGAGAAGACACAATGGTTCTGATATGCTGTGGTGTTTCTGGCCAGGACCCAGAGTCCTGACTGCATGCCCAAAGGCCATGCACCCAAGACTGAAGTCATAAGCAGTGGAGTTATAAGTGAATATGGGAGTGGTATAATGCGCTAGTTGTGTGCACGCCCTAATGTTTTGGCTGCATGGCTGCAGACGATGGTCTCAACAGTAAATTTATAAGTAGCTAATTTACAAGGACCATGGTTTCGATATGCAGCAATGGTTGTGGCTAGGAAGTAAATCTTTGTACTTTGGTCGTAAGGCGTAGGTGGTAGATTAGACACTGAAGATGCAAGGGCCAGCCTCCAGCCACTGCAGCATATTACTACCATAGATTAGAAGTGTTGAGTCGCATGTGTAGAAGATGACTGCCAATATACTTACTCCTTACTTTGTTCAGAATCCACATATATTTTTTAAATGCTTTTCGTACTTGGCGGAAGTATCCCTTTTTTAATTTATGTGCTAAAAGAAAAAGGTATGTTAGCCTTTGCATTTTATGAAAACTTACTACATTGCATAATGGACAGTTAACCTTTTTTTACCCTCATATTTAGTTTACAAACCAGTGTACTGTGCATTGTGCTCAGTTTCTGTGTTTGCTTTTCTAATCCTTGGGTCTGGGGAAAAAAATCCTTGTCGGATTAAAAAACCCTTCTTTTGCTATGGTACTAACTACTTCCTTGTTTCCTTGGAGTGTTTCCTTGATCTTTCTGATTAATGTTATGTTTGTTACCTTCCTGCTTAGTTTTAACAACAGTTACATCCCTGTAGCTGTATTGTACCTGTGCATTTGTTCCTACAGATCTGTGATATTCATTTATTTGTGTCGTTGTTATTTACTGTTTCCTTCATCTTTCTGATTAATGTTATGTTTGTTACCTTCCTGCTTAGTTTTAACAACAGTTACATCCCTGTAGCTGTATTCTAACTGTGTATTTGTTCCTACAAATCTGTGATATCCATTTATTTGTGTCATTGTTATATCCTCTTGGGCAGTTAGATACCTATTGGCGTATTCTAACTGTTTATAGTCTTTCACATCATTTTTTTGGCAATCTTGAAGTACACATTATTTATTAAATTTTGGCTTTGAGAAGATTAAATACGCATTTGTAAGATTAGCTGGCAATCTTTGCTTTAGAGTAATGGTGCTATCATTACATTCAAACCATCCACATTTCTTTTTAACACATGCAGTGTAGTGACCTGCATTGGTTGTAGTTCCTGCATGGTATATTACACCTATTGTTGTAAAGGTTTTCTTTCCAAGTGACACTTGACCGTGTGTGAATCCAGTCAGTTTGCAGTTGGGTACCATCTGCATTATAATGTAGAAGCATAAGTATTATGTAGGCACTATGTGATTGTATCAGTAAGGTGGAGCGATTGTCTGAATTGCAAATAGTACATAATCTGCCATGATTTGCATTCTGTACAAGTTGCTGAAATGGAATGCTTTCACAATTTGGTATGGAAACATACACAAATCGCTCATTTGGGATTTCTTCCTGTATCACATTGCAAATATGGAAGATTTCATTTACAGGTATGCTTCTGTTTTCCAATACTAATAGTAAGTACATTAGAAATTCTAGTGGATCTTCTTGTGAGTTCAGAGTGAATCTCACCATTCCAGCACAGTCGTCCAATTCTTGCCGTATTCCATGAACACTGTATGTGTTGTCAGGATTGCTTGTTGCATTTCTATGAAGCACTAACATTTGCAAACACAATTGGTCCGTACTGTGCAAGTAAATATTGTTAACAATTGGTGGCAATTAAAATAGAATATTCATTGCTACATTTGCATAGCAACTTACCCCACTTTCATTTGCAAATTTGAATGGACCAGCTAGTTCTGTATCTGGGTGCATTTTTTGGAATTTCTGTTCCTTCTTTGCCGACGGCCTTGGTTTACATTTCCTAATTGGTTCTTCTTTGTTTGTGGTAATTGCTGAAACTTTAGCTTCTTTTCTTTTCTTTGAGGAATTTGCTGTTGGATTCTGTTGCATTTCTGTTTCATTTAGTTTTCTTTTACCACGTTTTACTTTATCTGGAACAAGATATTGTTTCAGATGAGGGGTGTACAGTGAACGCAGTCTATTGTGGGTGCGATTTCTCGCCATCACCATAACCAGTACAAGAGGGACCCTATAAAAACTCAAACAGAAAAGAGTTGAGTAAACATTGCTTTATTAACACACAAGCATTCGCGAATGGGCCACAAGTTCAACCGTCTCGCAAAGCAAGTCGTCAAAGTGCCGCCCTTTCCCCTGCACATCGTGGTCCTTTTATACCCATCTGTTTTACATTGTCATACATTGCTGCACATAGATTATGTCCACCACAAGGCGGTTCCTCCCAGTCATGACTTTGCATCAACGGTCAACAGTTCAACATCTGCTATTGTGGTTTCCTGTTATCTGTTATTCGCTCTCTCTCGTGCCCCTCTGTGTCCTTATCTCTGTGCACGAGGCTGTGCTTACTCATTCCTTCCCCACCCGTAATCTGCAGATAGTTTTAGCAGGCTCAGCATGCTCCGACATACAGTGACCAAACACAATTCTTCTGTTAAAAACAAGTTCTTGCCAGGTCAGCAGGTCTTAAATGCCGCTGTATAAAGAGAAGGCCTCTTCTTTTAACAAACGGTACATTCTTTTAACACATATGGTGATTAGTACAAACTCCAAGTGTGAGCACAACATTACATATGTATGCGTACCTTCAATTCACCCTTTGCTCACACTTGAGCATCAATCTAAACAGTCCTAGCATAAGCAGATGGCAGGAAAGCAACATCATCACATACTGTATGTACCATAATCTTCTCCAGGCCTCCCATGTCAAAAAATTCCTGTTGTACATGGCTTTTATCCATTGGATTTAGGCGCGTTATGCTGGAGGAACACATGGAAACACAGCACGACACACATACCGGGAAACATTGGATGCAGAGACAAATTCCTACAACTATTGCCGCTAGAACCAGTATAGGCGTAAGAAGTTGCCATCCAATTTCTTTCAGGAGCTTCATCCACCAGCTATCTCCTGACCCTTCCTCCTGGTGGATGCTATCCGCCACTTTATGCAGTTTGTTTACTCCATCCAGGATTCCTGTACTCCCTTCTGGTATGTAAACACAGCATTGGGATCCCACCAAAAAACAGACTCCGCCCCTTTCTGCAGTGAGTATGTCTAAGACATACCTATTTTGGAGAGCCACTAGCCGAATTGCTTTCATTTCATAAGTGATGTTTTCCATTAGGTCTGCAGATTCTTCGATTACGAACTCAAGGGCCCTGTTTAGCTTTTGGATTTCTTGACTGTTCATAAAGATGCCCGCTGGAGGAACCAGGACCCCCATCAGATCTATAAACGTTTCCCATCCTGTAGGTTGATACGTAGGAATTTTTGGGTTTACTGCTCGTTTATTTCTGCTGTGTATTTCTTTATGCAGAGTAGACGGGGCATATACCATCACAGCCGGCATTATTCTGGCTATGTAACATACCCCAACAAAATCTTTGGCTAACCACAAATAAGCCCTCTTGTTACAGGCGTAGGCATGTCCTTCAATCTGTAACAATCCCTTCGTGTAGTTATTTAGATTCACCATTTGACTGCACCCCGAGATCATTCTTTGATTACCTCTTGCGCTCCTCTTAAAACATATATTCTTTGGCCTAAACTCTTGTTTGATGGTGATAGGGGGAGGAGGTTCTCTTACTATCTGTACCATAGCAGGTGCAAGCCCGATTCCCTCAGTTTTGATTTTATAGCGTATCTTTTCCTTTAGAAGGGGTTTGTTCTCTCCTCTAACATAACAAGCGGTATTCGGTATCATGTATTGCTGTGCTGACACTATTCTCATGTAAATTAATGTACACCCGGCATCCTCAGTAACTGGCGATGCGTACACTGGGATGCCTTCACTGCTATGTCGGGGCATGTGGGTGCAGATCCAGCAATCAGTTTTATTCACTACCCCATATGTTGTGTTTATTATCTTCACGTATTCATTTTTAACATAGTCTTCCGGGTCGTGTTGGTCATAGGCATCTCGATTCCTGCTCTTGACCCAATCTGTTCTCCCTGTTTCATTTGACTCGGGCAACAGGTTCTTTAATTCATATCTAGATGGATGTTCCAGATACCAGAATATTATGGCAAATGCTATTAGTACTACTATCGTGCATACAGAAAACAAAATTTTGCCTCTTGTGGTACAAACTGGTATTTTCCTCTTACCTTCTGTGTTTGAGGAGCATACACTTATCCGTTCAGGGACTAAACCAGCATACAAGGGTGTAGACATAGTTCAGTATATGGCTCAGCATACAGCGTATATCAGTTGCAACCTAGCGATATAGCAATATCCCCTATTTAAAGCACCAGTGTCCTTATTACTCTAGTAGTGGTAGGTCTCACCGAAAACCTTCATCCGATCTGTCCCACGTCTCGTAGTGCCTGTCCCAGGAGGGGAACGCCGAAGGCCCTTCAGGCTACAAGCCCGTCGTCTTCAGTAAGGCACAATTCTGCTAAAACCAACAAGAGAGTCCAAATGTTCATCTCCCTAATGATCAAAGTTCAAAACAGTGTCCTTACACGTTGCTTGGCACATACACGTCACGGGATCGGAGGCGATGGGCACACCTACTAATGGCATCTGGCAGTACTGTTGCAACCTGGGGTTGGTTGGTTCCCTTTTCTGGAGGAATCAATAATGGAAGCGTCTTCTTGACGTGATTCACGTGGTACCAGTGCGGTTTGCCATCAACTTTTACCGCAGTTTGTGTTGCGAGGAGAACCTGAAACGGGCCCCTCCATCTGGGTTGCAGTCCGCTGGTGCGATCGAAGGCTTTTATAACAACCCAGTCACCGGGCTGCACGTCGTGACCTTCTCCTATCAGAGGAGATGGAGCTACTGCGTTCACCTGTGCATTAATAGAAATCAGTCTATTAGTTAACCCAATACAGTACTGTTGTAATGCAGGCCATGCTTGCTCAGACAATCTCTTAGGTGATATGGGGGTCCCAATACTTGGTGGGCGCCCCATAACAATTTCGAAAGGAGATAAACCATGTGTACGCTTAGGCATAGTACGCATACTCAATAATGCAATAGGCAATGCATCCGGCCATTTCAGTCCTGTTTCAGCACAAGCCTTTGCCAGTTTGTTCTTCAGTACCTTATTTGTGCCCTCTATAATCCCAGCTGATTGAGGATGAAAAACTGCGTGGAAACGTTGATCAATACCAAGGGCCTTGCAAACTTTGCTTACTACTTCACCAGTAAAATGAGTCCCATTGTCAGACCATAGATATCTGGGGACCGTATACAAGGGCACCCAGTGTTTCAATATGCATTGTGCTGTGGAGGTGGCACTATTGTCCCGCAGGGGATATGCTTCCACCCATCCTGAGAACCCACATTTCATCACCAAACAGTAGGAATGTTTATTTACAGGCTCCAGCTGTATAAAGTCCATATACACCACCTCAAAAGGGCAGGTGGGTAACTTACTGTGGCCCGCCGGGGCCGGTACACCTTTCCCCACATTATATAAAACACATATTTCACATTGTTTTGCCCATTGGCGACAATACATTCCCAATCTTTTGTTGTACCACACAGCACTCAAAACTTCTTCCATAGACCTTGCGTTAACGTGAGTTGGACCATGAGCCACACTCACTATCACAGGTAAGTATGCATCAGGTAGTACCCAGGTGTTCGTTTTGGTATGTGCCCATAGCCCATCTACCGTCTCCTCATATTGATCATCCTTGTGCCAAGATAGTCTTTCTTCAATGGTTGCATCTGCTTGGATTTCCTTTACGCGCTCCTTCGTCCCTTCCATAGTCACATCCCTCCCCACTATGAGCTGTCGGGCTTCCCACCGAGTGTCCCTTGTGGCAGCTAGTTTAGCCATCTGGTCAGCCAAAGAATTTCCCTGCGTGACATAATCCAGTGTTTTTTTATACGCTGAGCACTTCACTACGGCCACCATTTTGGGCAGCGTAAGGGCTTGCAATAATTCAGCAATCAATCGGGCATGTTTAATAGTATCACCTTGGGAGGTTAAAAACCCACGCTCTCCCCAGAGTTTACCAAAACTGGAAACCACCCCGTGCGCGTAGGCTGAATCAGTATAAATTGTCACTTTCATACCGCTGCTTAACACTAATGCTCTCGTTAGCGCAATCAATTCTGCTGCCTGGGCCGATTTTTCACACACTTTCCCACTCTCAATCAACCGTTCCCCTGTAGTTACTGCATACCCTGCTGTTGTCTCCCCATTTGGCAGTTTGAAACAGGAACCATCACAGAATAATATACCCTCATTATCAACCAGCGGGGTGTCTTGCAGGTCTGCTCTACCCTTAGTGTGTTCTTCCATTTGGATCACACAATCATGCCTAATGTCATCAGGTGAGGTGGGCAAAGGAAGCAGTGTCGTTGGATTCAAAGTGTTACACCGTTCAATTTTTACATTACTGGCAAACAGGATCATCTCATACTGTGTGAGTCTAGCTGTAGTCAAATGCTGTGTATGCACTCTATTCAGAAGAACATCTACCGTATGTGGAACCTTTACTGTTACTTCACTCCCTAGGATGATACCTGCACTTTGTTTTAGGGCTATCGCTGCTGCAGCTACTGCTCTCATGCATGGGGGTAGGCCTCGAGCTACTGAGTCCAGAGTGCTAGAAAAATATGCACATGGTCTCTGTTTACCCCCTTGTTCCTGTGTCAAGACTGACACAGCGCAACCTTCCTGTTCATCAACAAAAAGGCAAAATCTCTTAGTATAATCAGGTGTGCCTAAGGCCGGTGCGTGGCATAGAACATCTTTCATAGCTGTCAGGGCTTTTTCCATCTCAGGTGTCCATTCTAATGGGCCGTTTTCTTGTACTTCTTTTAAGGCTTTTAGCATGGGCTGGATCAATACAGCGAATTCAGGAATCCAGTGCCTACAGTAGGATAAAACACCAATTATCCTTCGGAGACCCTTTGCCGTGTCTGGACCTTTTATGGACTGTATCAAAGCAATGCGATCAGTAGACAGGGTTCGCCCCTCTTCGGACAGCTCAAAGCCTAAATAATGGACCTTTTGTTTTACATACTGCATTTTGGCTAGGGCTACCTTGTGCTTATTCTCTGCTAAGTGCATTAGCACCAATCTGGTCACATAATGGCATTCCTCTTCGGTGGCTGCACATAATAGCAAATCATCAACATATTGTATCAGAGCAGTGTTAGCGGGTAGGGCTAGGTTATCCATCTGTGTTTTTAGTGCTTGGCTGAATATGGCGGGACTTTCTGTATATCCCTGCGGGGCTCTAGTAAATCGATACTGTCTATCTCGAAGAGTGAAACTAAACAGGTACCTGCTTTCTTCGGCAATAGGAATGCTGAAGAAGGCATTTTTCAAATCAATTACCGTAAACCATTTCGCTGTTTTGGGAATTAAAGTGAGTACACTTGCAATATTAGGGACAACTGGATATCTGGGTTCTACTATTTTGTTTATCTCCCTCAAATCAATAATGAAACGATAGGGTACCGCTTCATCACCTTTCTTGTGTACTGGAAGGATCGGAGAGTTACAAGGGCTATCATTTGTTGGCTCTACCACCCCTAACCGTATCATATCCTGTACTATTTGATATAGTGCCTGCTCTCCCTCGTGTGATATGCGATATTGTTTTATCCTGGGCAACCTGGCACCGGGCTTTAGTTTGATTACTACTGGGGAAACATCCAACACTCCTACATCATTCCCATGAGTGGCCCATAGTTCATTCGGGATGTCTTGGAGTTCCGGGGGCAGGGTTTGCATTACTCCTATCATACTCATAGGTTTGCTTATGGTCATTCTCACTCCCTGGGGGGAGCAATATATTGTGGCCCCTGGCGTTTTTAATGCATCAATACCTAACAAGTTTTCTGGGCAGTGATTGGTCAATAGCCACCCATTCTCCCATTTTACCCCATGAAGTTCTGCTTCTACTATTTCACTTACAGGAGTCTTTATTGGATTTCCCCCAAATCCAACTGATACCTTGCTTTTATCCGATAATGGGACAGCGGGGACGGCTCTGATATTCACGGAACTGTTTCCAGCTCCTGTGTCTACCAGACATCTCAAGTTTCGGTGGGGGCCGATCCTAATAGAGGCATAAGGCCCCCTTTGGTCTATAGGAACCTGCACCACTCCCGCTATCTCATTCCGGCATCCTCAGGACATATTGCTTGTGTTATCCTGAAAATCATCGTTATAGTATACCCCTTCTCCACATTATTCACCCTGGCATACACCTTGTACTTGTGTCGTTTGTCGTGGCTGATACAGTAGATTGGGGGGAGGCGGGGCCGGCCAGGGAACATCCCCTCTTGCTTGTCCGTCAAAGGCATTGGGTTGAGGGGGTTTAAACATTCTATTGTCTTGGTTGCCGTACCCACCAGTCCTATTTCCTGGGGCAAATGTTGTCTGTGAAGGGGCTGTACGCCCCTTCCTCTCCCACCACTCTGGGGACACTGGGATTTCCAGTGTCCGGGTCTCTTGCAGAAGGCACATACATCTTGGGGTAGCCCATCCCTCCTCCCATATAGCGCACCTCCTTGCACTGTACCTCTTCCTGTCCCTTGGCCCCCTATCATGTTGCTACTATAGCCCTGTGACGGGCCGTTATAATTGTAGTTATACCTGCCTTGGGGCCCTTGATGCAACTGTTGCATCAACACTTTGGTTTTTAAATCCTTCTCTTGTCGTGCCTTTTGTTGTCCCTTCACTCTTTCCCCTCTTTCGTAATACCTAGCCATTTCGAGGAGATCCCGGGGGTTTCTAGTCATCCATGTACTTTCTGCCCTCCTAATGTTCTCCTGAATTGGCCCGTGGAGCCCCTCTACAAAGTTTGTGGCAAAGTACCGTTGGCCCGTTTCAGACCCTATCTCTAGCCCACTGTGCGCTTTGAATGCTGCTTCATAACGCAGAAAGTACTGTGCTACTTCCTCACTTGCACCCTGTATCACAGCGGACAGTTTCTCCACATTCACATCAAATGGGGGTAACACCTTTTCTAGAGCCCTCAGGACTGCCATGCCATGCCCCCTTAGGGGTTCAGGATATTCCTCATGCAGTTTTCTATTTTTGCTCGCATCCATTACATCTTTCCATTTTATTGTTTCATTGTCTTTGGCACGAAAGGGGGTCCATATTTCTTCTGGGACAATGGCTAACAATATGTTATCTACATCCTCTACGGTAAATAACCCTGGTCTGAATAACTTTCCTACTTCTTTGTAGAATCCTGCCGGGTCTATACGGGGGTCGGGGATGGACTTGGTGATATGCATTAATTCAATTCGGGATAAAGGGACATACACAAAGGTGCGCATCATGTTACCAGTGGCTGCCTCTATGGTGGGTTGGCACTCTCTCATTGGCATTAATAGTAACTTTTCCATGTCTGTTTGTTCACTTACAAGGGCCTGCGCTGGTGGCGAAACAGAGGATTGATGACTAAGAGCTTTCTCTTTTATTTTTTTATAATCTTTTAATAGTTTCTCCACCTTAGCCATCCTCCATTCTTCCGCCCCTGAATCATCCACTCTTATATTAGATAGCAGTTTCTTATCCAATTCCGTCCTAATCCTATTCCACTGGGACACATATCTAGGCTCCTTTTCCTCTTCTATATCATCCACCCTAATAAGAAGATATTTAATTACGTTTACTTGTATAGGCCAGCCAAGGCCCTCCATCAGACTCACCAGGGTGGACATGGACTGCGAGTGTATGGATGCTATCATACGATTAGCTACGTTTTGGCCCGCCTGGTCTGCATCTTTGAGTTTAGCCTCTCTTTCCCTCACCTCTCTTTCCCATGCCCTCTTTTCCTTCTCCCATTCAACACCGCCCCTTATGACTTCCGCTATTATGTCGGACATACATCCCCATAACTGAACACTGGACGCAGTCACTGGTAGTAACGCGACAGCGTCCTGATATGCTGAGGGCAGATCCGCAGTACTCTGTCCTCTCAATTTACAGTTACCCTCATAAAAGGTATATAGTTTAGTGGCCACTGTCCTAAATTCCAAAGGTGTCAAACGCCCCAATTGGTCCCGTAGGCTGTCATTGAGGGGTGTGCCATACAGCCCGGTCATAAGGATTTGCAAGTCTCCATCTCTATCCTTTTCTACAGTAGTTGTTCTCCTATGGTCTACCAACCTATCTGGGTCTCCATACTTCATTGGGAATTCCACCCTTTCACCCTCACTGTCTGCCGGTGGAGCTGTAGCTCCTGGAAACAATAATTCAGTGGTTGTTTGTTCTGCTTCTAGCCCTATCACATCTTCATATCGAGGCACCGGCACGGCAGGATACATACCCCCACTGTTCTTAATCATCATATGTCTATCCAACTGATCTAGCCTCTCACCCTTCTCTTTTATCTCTAGATCATGTAATTTTTGATTTACGGTTCTCTTCTGCTCCTTTGCTTTTTGTTTATTCTGAGCATTGCGCCTGCGCATTGCTTCTACCCTCCATAGTCGTATAGCCTCAAACTGTGCGGGTCTAACCCGTCTTTTTACTAACTCTATTTCTATTTTGGATATGCGGTCTATGTCAAAGGACCCGGTATCTGGCCAATTATGTTCAATCGAATCTTTTGTATATTCAGACCACTCCCTTAAAAACAATGTCGAGTTCAATCCATGTTTAATCAACATATCAAATGCAGGGGTTCCTTCAAGGGGGGCATAGTGTCTCTTGCCTATACCTCCCTTGTGGGAAGCCGTTTGACCCATCTTGGCGGTATACCGCAATTGCCTAAAACACTCACCTTTCCCAAATATGCACCTATTGGCTAACAATAATAATACATCCTCCTGGCGTATCTAACATATCACCATTTCAACATTACTTCTTCATAGACGGACTTACCACCGTCCTCTTCACAAACCCTGAATCATTATTTCCTTATTCCATCATGCATCCGTCCATACCACTTATCTTAAGGGTCCCGCCAGAGTGTTCCGGACCCGAAGGGCGACATCCTGCTGTTCCACGCCGACGGAGCCGGAAAAACAAGGATGACGCGTTGGTTGCAATCAAAGGTGCGGATTCAGTTGTTGGGGCCCCGTGATCAATTCCTTCTCCGGTTCCGCCGCGGCGTTCCTCACCCAGTGACGGACTGTCGCTCCTTCGCATCCCACTCTGACACCAATATTGTGGGTGCGATTTCTCGCCGTCACCATAACCAGTACAAGAGGGACCCTATAAAAACTCAAACAGAAAAGAGTTGAGTAAACATTGCTTTATTAACACACAAGCATTCGCGAATGGGCCACAAGTTCAACCGTCTCGCAAAGCAAGTCGTCAAAGTGCCGCCCTTTCCCCTGCACATCGTGGTCCTTTTATACCCATCTGTTTTACATTGTCATACATTGCTGCACATAGATTATGTCCACCACAAGGCGGTTCCTCCCAGTCATGACTTTGCATCAACGGTCAACAGTTCAACATCTGCTATTGTGGTTTCCTGTTATCTGTTATTCACTCTCTCTCGTGCCCCTCTGTGTCCTTATCTCTGTGCACGAGGCTGTGCTTACTCATTCCTTCCCCACCCGTAATCTGCAGATAGTTTTAGCAGGCTCAGCATGCTTCGACATACAGTGACCAAACACAATTCTTCTGTTAAAAACAAGTTCTTGCCAGGTCAGCAGGTCTTAAATGCCGCTGTATAAAGAGAAGGCCTCTTCTTTTAACAAAGGGTACATTCTTTTAACACATATGGTGATTAGTACAAACTCCAAGTGTGAGCACAACATTACATATGTATGCGTACCTTCACTATTGTATTCTAGAATGCAAGGAATATCAGCTTTCACTTTACTTGCATCAAAGTTCATTAGCAATAGACCGTCAAGTGTACGTAAGCACGATAATGCTACGTAGCTCATGCCTTCCTTAAAGACTGTGTTTCCTATATCTATCAATGCTTGCTTTGTCTAGGGTAAGACCTTGGGATTTATGAATGATAACTGCATATGCAAGAGTTAGAGAAAATTGCTCTCTACGTACATACATGTCTTTGAAGAGAAGGAATCGAGCAATTGAGCGCCGTATCCTTTTCACTTCTGAAACTTTATCAAAGCGAATATTGACAAACTGAATGTTGCTGTCACGTGGGTATGATTGAAAGCCAACAACTGTACCTAGTGCTCCATTAACTAGCCCTTGCTCGACGTCAAGGTTACGTTTAAGCATTACTCTACAATTTAAGGATACTTTTAATATTTTTTCCAACCCAGCTGTGTTGGAGATTGAATTTTCTAAACTACTTGTGGCTTGCTCACACATGGGTACTGTCATAGCATGTACATCTAGTTTGTCTGTGGCGCTAATTTCCATTATTGTTGCATTTCTTTATTTAACATTGTTTCATTGAATTTGAAACAGCTTGCAAGAGTTGGCATTAAGGCCATACAATTGACATTTTTGTGCGCTATTTGTTTCATAACATCAGTTGCACATGCATTGTCGCCATAAAGTGCATGAATGTGCTGGTTTTTCAATACAACTTGTGCTTCTTGCGATAGTACACCAACTCTAATACTTTTTAAGATGTTGGCATAAGTGAGATCTGCAGATTGCTGCATGTTCTCAGTTAATTCTCTTTTATTGCAAATGTTGGCAAAAGTTGACATTACCTATGCTACCAACAGTTCTCCGGTATAGTTTGTGGCCTAAGGTTTTAAAAATAGGTTCACCTTTCACTGGTGTCAATTGTAGAAGATCTCCAAAAACTATAATGTGTTTCCCTGCAAAGACTTCTTCGTTGTTACTTTTAAGTACTTCTTGCAATCTGAGGTGTATCAAGGCCAACATTAGGTTGGAGACCATGCTCATTTCATCTATTAGTAGCATTTTCATTTGTTTTAATACTCTGCGTAATTCCATTGCAGCTTCTGCAGAAAGTTTGTAATAGTCTAATTTACTTTGATGCTCTACTGGAAGCAGTAGTAATCGGTGTAAAGTGACAGCACCTATTTTGTAGGCAGCTAAACCTGTGGGGGCCGTTACACCAGCTGACAGTTTGTTGTTTGTCAATTGTTGAAGGAACTTGCTGATGGTTTTGATTAAGAATGTTTTCCCTGATCCAGCTTCACCACTCACGCACAGCAGTATAGGTTTGTAATTTTGGCAGTACATTCTTTATTTTTGTGTTGTACACCATGTACATTTTGTTTTGTTACATCTTCAAAAATGGTGCGCTGATCTTTGTTAAGTTTTGCTTGTTGTACATTTAAGTCTTCTGTATCTTCTTGATAGTGATACATGGTGTTTTCTACTTCTGCCATAGCTACTTCAGCCCCATTTGCTATTAGTGGTTGTCCTAGTGGTTCTTGACTTCCTGTTACAGAAGGTTGACTACTGTTGGAAGAGTCCTTATCTAGTTGGGCCTGAAGTTCTTCTTCCTGTTGCTGCTCATTGTGTAACATTGTTTTGTACTGCATAACGTTCACATTGGTGATAGTGCTTTCATTTGCTTTGAAAGCATCTTCATAGCAGTCATAGTTTTCTAGCATGTCTTCCTCTTTTCACCATGGTTTGAAAAGTTGTAACAGAGACATGTAATGTAGCTCTTTCTGTTGAGGAGTTTTAAATTACAATTTTACATGATTAATTAAGCTTTGTTTGGTAAGTTTTACTAAGCTCCCTTCTCAATTGGTCACTCTATATCTACGTTTGCTTTCATCGGGTTTTACATTATTTTTGTATGCAAAGTTTTGAGCTATTGTCACGACCCTCGCCCAAAACCCCCTCTGGCAAACCCATTGGCCAGGTGGAGTCAGGAATTGGGCCTCTAGAGCCTGGCATCCTCTTCAAAAGCCCTCATGGGGCCAGTCCTGGCGCCTATGGTGCCAGGCTCATACACCATGAAAAAACAATGTGCTTGGTATCTACATTGTCATCGAACATGGAGGCATCCACATAGCTTGGTTCCCAAGAACCAAGCTATGCGGTCTAGTGTTTTGGGTGTGGTAGCTAGGGACTACTTTAACTGGACTATTTTGTTGGGGCTATTTAAGCCACACCCGAGCAAGACAACACGCTTCATGTTACTTTGCATCTTGCAACGTGACGCTCACTGTGTCCAGCTATTCCCTCGAACCTCGGAGAAGCAGAACCTGCAAGGAGACAAAAGGAACATCATTAGCAGCAGCATCTTACCTGCAGTCTTCATCTTTAAACACTCGCAACTACTGAGAACAGCTTCCTCGAATCTGCACGCCTCCTGGACAGAATGACCGGATAGAGGAAGATAGAGGCAACATTAAAGAAAGCAGTAGAGATATTTACAAATTACGAACTGCTCAAAAGGCTTACCTGGCTGGTCGCCTCTCGGCTGGCACCACTCCGGACTTTCCACTTGCGCTGAAGAACACTGCGACGTACAAGGAAGGAAAACACAGGTTAGCAAAGACAAGACTTCACAGCGCTGCGCATAGCGCTTACTTACCGCATCATAGCGCTCTTAATGCGCCATCATTTACCAGTGGTGCTCAACCAAGCCAGTTCGCCGCGCTGAAGCTCTGCATACCTAAGGGAGAAAAAAGAGACATTTTAAACAAAGAAAGGCATGCAAGATAGCAACAAAACTAAAGAACAGCAATAAAACCTACCTGAACAATATTAAACGGGCCAGCGTCAGTAACTGGACCGCACTCGCCCATGAAAGACAACGCACCCCTGCAAAGAAGGCAGGACGGAAAGCACGCCTAATTCTACCACAAGGTGAGGAGAGGGCGCCAGAGGGACTGACATCATACGGGGGTGGAGGGAGGATACTTACCCCAGTCGGTCAGCCTTGAACACAGTCCTCCTGTAATTTCAGGCAGAACCTTCCCTGCACACCACATCAGGGCAAAGCTGAGAAGCATACCAGCGAGTAACCCGGCTGGGTGGCGTCCCTGTGGATACCAGGTGAGCGTAACAGAACGCAAAACCTAACATAACAAATCCACCTGGGCGTCAGGGAGACATCAGAAATGGACCAATTGGCCCAATTTCTAGGAGAGCTTCGAGCTGAGGTTAATTCTGCCCGACAAGAGACTAATGCCCTCCAGAGAGACCTAATAGTGACCAAAGAATGCACTGAAGAGATTAGCAGGTAATACTTGCAATCACAGGCAGGACAGACGCCTCTACCTGGAAGCAATCCAATGATGCAAATCCCTGCCATACCACCCACTCCGGTACAGATCACGTTACCTGGAACAGTGCCCCTGTCACCACCAGAAAGGTTCTCAGGCGACCCACAGAAGTATGCGGCATTCATCAATCAGTGCTGCCTTCATTTTCTTTGTAGGCCTGGAGCATTTCCAAATGACCAAGCTCGGGTAGCTTTTGTCTTATCTTACCTGAGTGGTAGTGCAACAGATTGGTCGGTGCCGTTGGTAACCCATGACGATCCTCTATTACATGACTTTGGGGGGTTCCAGAGAGAAATGGAAAAACGTATTGCTCGCCATACCCAGGAACAAGCAGTAGACAATGAACTCTTGTCATCCGACAGGGGAATCAGGACTTGTTAACATACATTGCTACCTTCAACAGACTGGTTGCCGAAGCTAGGTGGCCAGAAAACAAAAGAACCACATTATTCCATTGAGGCTTACGAGGCAAATTAAAGGACGTTTTAGCCCAGGTGGTTCATCCACCCAGAGACTGTGCAGAATTCATAAATCTTGTTTTGCAGCTAGACCACAGGTTGCAGGACCGAAAAGCAGACCGGTCTAAGACGGACCCTCGGACCGTGTATGTTCGACCAAGGGAAAATACACCCCGTGTACCTGAAAATGCTGTAGAACCCATGCAGATTGGAGGGATACGGCCTCCATTAACAAAACAAGAGCGGGACAAAAGAAGACAACAACAGCTTTGTTTGTATTGTGGGAAACCAGGACATTTCCTGAAGGACTGTCCAGTAAAACCCCCAAGAAGAACAGTTGGGGCCACAGAGAAGGATGAAGCTAAGGAATCGGAAAACTACCAAGCTCGACAAACGTAGAGGTCAGTTTGTCGAGTGAGAAGAAAGAGTTGCTGACCTCGCACTTTGCAATACCAGTGATCTTAATTAACCACCAACAGTCATCAAGAATGCATGCCGTTGAAGCATACATCGATAGCGGAGCAGTTGGAAATTATATTGATCAAGAACTGGCAGCAGAAATGGGGCTTCCTTTGTGTTCTAAGCCAACTATGGACAAGGTAACCACCGTGGATGGGACAGCAATCGCTTCTGGACCAGTAACCCTGCACAGCCAGGGTAAACTTGCTGTGCCAGGACGGACATCGGGAGTCTATTTCATTTGATCTCATCAAGGCACCTCAGTTCAGCTAATACTAGGTATGCCATGGTTGGTTGCTCATCACCCTTCGATAGACTGGCGGGCACGAAAATTAACCATCCACGGTGACTGATCCCCTGCCTGCTATTACCCAGAGGAGAAACCTGACGTCTGTATCCCCATGACTCCCAGAGCTACAGTATCAACCCTGGGAGCAACTAATACCTTGCCAAGCGAATACCATGATTTCCAGGATGTTTTCCGAAAGGACCAAGCCAATACATTGCCGCCGCACATGCCCTATGACTGTCAGATCAACCTTGTTCCTGGTGCACAAATCCGTTGCGGCAGGATCTACGCTCTCACTGAACCAAAAAACCTTCATTTGAAATCCTATTTAGACCAGTACCTTGCAAACCGATTTATCCGTCCTTCGAAGTACCCGGCAGGCAGTTCTTTGTTCTTCGTACCGAAAAAGGAAGGGGACTTGAGAACCTGTATTGACTACCACGCATTGAACCAGATCACTGTGAAGAACCACTACCCCTTGCCACTTATCTCTGAGATGCTAGACCAAGTTAAAGATGCCCAGATTTATACCAGATTGGACCTTCGAGGAGCATACCACCTGGTCCGAGTCAGAAAAGGAGATGAATGGAAAACCGCCTTCCGTACTAAGTACGGCTTGTTTGAATATCAAGTCATGCCCTTCCGGTTATGCAACGCTCCTGCGGCATTCCAGTATTTCAAGAATGACATTTTAAGGGAGTTAATTGATGTGTGCGCCTTAGTGTACATAGACGGCATCCTAGTATACTCAGCCTCGGAACAAGATCATATCAGGCACGTTCGTTCAGTCCTCACCAAGCTCCGTCAACATTGCTTGTTTGCAAAGCTTGAAAAATGCTTTTTTCACGTCACCAAAGTAGAATTTCTTGGTTTTATCCTTACTCCAGGAGGCATCAGAATGCGGTCTATGTCAAAGGACCCGGTATCTGGCCAATTATGTTCAATCGAATCTTTTGTATATTCAGACCACTCCCTTAAAAACAATGTCGAGTTCAATCCATGTTTAATCAACATATCAAATGCAGGGGTTCCTTCAAGGGGGGCATAGTGTCTCTTGCCTATACCTCCCTTGTGGGAAGCCGTTTGACCCATCTTGGCGGTATACCGCAATTGCCTAAAACACTCACCTTTCCCAAATATGCACCTATTGGCTAACAATAATAATACATCCTCCTGGCGTATCTAACATATCACCATTTCAACATTACTTCTTCATAGACGGACTTACCACCGTCCTCTTCACAAACCCTGAATCATTATTTCCTTATTCCATCATGCATCCGTCCATACCACTTATCTTAAGGGTCCCGCCAGAGTGTTCCGGACCCGAAGGGCGACAGCCTGCTGTTCCACCGCCGACGGAGCCGGAAAAACAAGGATGACGCGTTGGTTGCAATCAAAGGTGCGGATTCAGTTGTTGGGGCCCCGTGATCAATTCCTTCTCCGGTTCCGCCGCGGCGTTCCTCACCCAGTGACGGACTGTCGCTCCTTCGCATCCCACTTCTGACACCAATATTGTGGGTGCGATTTCTCGCCATCACCATAACCAGTACAAGAGGGACCCTATAAAAACTCAAACAGAAAAGAGTTGAGTAAACATTGCTTTATTAACACACAAGCATTCGCGAATGGGCCACAAGTTCAACCGTCTCGCAAAGCAAGTCGTCAAAGTGCCGCCCTTTCCCCTGCACATCGTGGTCCTTTTATACCCATCTGTTTTACATTGTCATACATTGCTGCACATAGATTATGTCCACCACAAGGCGGTTCCTCCCAGTCATGACTTTGCATCAACGGTCAACAGTTCAACATCTGCTATTGTGGTTTCCTGTTATCTGTTATTCGCTCTCTCTCGTGCCCCTCTGTGTCCTTATCTCTGTGCACGAGGCTGTGCTTACTCATTCCTTCCCCACCCGTAATCTGCAGATAATTTTAGCAGGCTCAGCATGCTTCGACATACAGTGACCAAACACAATTCTTCTGTTAAAAACAAGTTCTTGCCAGGTCAGCAGGTCTTAAATGCCGCTGTATAAAGAGAAGGCCTCTTCTTTTAACAAAGGGTACATTCTTTTAACACATATGGTGATTAGTACAAACTCCAAGTGTGAGCACAACATTACATATGTATGCGTACCTTCACTATTGTATTCTAGAATGCAAGGAATATCAGCTTTCACTTTACTTGCATCAAAGTTCATTAGCAATAGACCGTCAAGTGTACGTAAGCATGATAATGCTACGTAGCTCATGCCTTCCTTAAAGACTGTGTTTCCTATATCTATCAATGCTTGCTTTGTCTAGGGTAAGACCTTGGGATTTATGAATGATAACTGCATATGCAAGAGTTAGAGAAAATTGCTCTCTACGTACATACATGTCTTTGAAGAGAAGGAATCGAGCAATTGAGCGCCGTATCCTTTTCACTTCTGAAACTTTATCAAAGCGAATATTGACAAACTGAATGTTGCTGTCACGTGGGTATGATTGAAAGCCAACAACTGTACCTAGTGCTCCATTAACTAGCCCTTGCTCGACGTCAAGGTTACGTTTAAGCATTACTCTACAATTTAAGGATACTTTTAATATTTTTTCCAACCCAGCTGTGTTGGAGATTGAATTTTCTAAACTACTTGTGGCTTGCTCACACATGGGTACTGTCATAGCATGTACATCTAGTTTGTCTGTGGCGCTAATTTCCATTATTGTTGCATTTCTTTATTTAACATTGTTTCATTGAATTTGAAACAGCTTGCAAGAGTTGGCATTAAGGCCATACAATTGACATTTTTGTGCGCTATTTGTTTCATAACATCAGTTGCACATGCATTGTCGCCATAAAGTGCATGAATGTGCTGGTTTTTCAATACAACTTGTGCTTCTTGCGATAGTACACCAACTCTAATACTTTTTAAGATGTTGGCATAAGTGAGATCTGCAGATTGCTGCATGTTCTCAGTTAATTCTCTTTTATTGCATATGTTGCCAAAAGTTGACATTACCTATGCTACCAACAGTTCTCCGGTATAGTTTGTGGCCTAAGGTTTTAAAAATAGGTTCACCTTTCACTGGTGTCAATTGTAGAAGATCTCCAAAAACTATAATGTGTTTCCCTGCAAAGACTTCTTCGTTGTTACTTTTAAGTACTTCTTGCAATCTGAGGTGTATCAAGGCCAACATTAGGTTGGAGACCATGCTCATTTCATCTATTAGTAGCATTTTCATTTGTTTTAATACTCTGCGTAATTCCATTGCAGCTTCTGCAGAAAGTTTGTAATAGTCTAATTTACTTTGATGCTCTACTGGAAGCAGTAGTAATCGGTGTAAAGTGACAGCACCTATTTTGTAGGCAGCTAAACCTGTGGGGGCCGTTACACCAGCTGACAGTTTGTTGTTTGTCAATTGTTGAAGGAACTTGCTGATGGTTTTGATTAAGAATGTTTTCCCTGATCCAGCTTCACCACTCACGTACAGCAGTATAGGTTTGTAATTTTGGCAGTACATTCTTTATTTTTGTGTTGTACACCATGTACATTTTGTTTTGTTACATCTTCAAAAATGGTGCGCTGATCTTTGTTAAGTTTTGCTCGTTGTACATTTAAGTCTTCTGTATCTTCTTGATAGTGATACATTGTGTTTTCTACTTCTCCCATAGCTACTTCAGCCCCATTTGCTATTAGTGGTTGTCCTAGTGGTTCTTGACTTCCTGTTACAGAAGGTTGACTACTGTTGGAAGAGTCCTTATCTAGTTGGGCCTGAAGTTCTTCTTCCTGTTGCTGCTCATTGTGTAACATTGTTTTGTACTGCATAACGTTCACATTGGTGATAGTGCTTTCATTTGCTTTGAAAGCATCTTCATAGCAGTCATAGTTTTCTAGCATGTCTTCCTCTTTTCGCCATGGTTTGAAAAGTTGTAACAGAGACATGTAATATAGCTCTTTCTGTTGAGGAGTTTTAAATTACAATTTTACATGATTAATTAAGCTTTGTTTGGTAAGTTTCACTAAGCTCCATTCTCAATTGGTCACTCTATATCTACGTTTGCTTTCATCGGGTTTTACATTATTTTTGTATGCAAAGTTTTGAGCTATTGTCATGACCCTCGCTCAAAACCCCCTCTGGCAAACCCATTGGCCAGGTGGAGTCAGGAATTGGGCCTCTAGAGCCTGGCATCCTCTTCAAAAGCCCTCATGGGGCCAGTCCTGGCACCTATGGTGCCAGGCTCATACACCATGAAAAAACAATGTGCTTGGTATCTACATTGTCATCGAACATGGAGGCATCCACATAGCTTGGTTCCCAAGAACCAAGCTATGCGGTCTAGTGTTTTGGGTGTGGTAGCTAGGGACTACTTTAACTGGACTATTTTGTTGGGGCTATTTAAGCCACACCCGAGCAAGACAACACGCTTCATGTTACTTTGCATCTTGCAACGTGACGCTCACTGTGTCCAGCTATTCCCTCGAACCTCGGAGAAGCAGAACCTGCAAGGAGACAAAAGGAACATCATTAGCAGCAGCATCTTACCTGCAGTCTTCATCTTTAAACACTCGCAACTACTGAGAACAGCTTCCTCGAATCTGCACGCCTCCTGGACAGAATGACCGGATAGAGGAAGATAGAGGCAACATTAAAGAAAGCAGTAGAGATATTTACAAATTACGAACTGCTCAAAAGGCTTACCTGGCTGGTCGCCTCTCGGCTGGCACCACTCCGGACATTCCACTTGCGCTGAAGAACACTGCAACGTACAAGGAAGGAAAACACAGGTTAGCAAAGACAAGACTTCACAGCGCTGCGCATAGCGCTTACTTACCGCATCATAGCGCTCTTAATGCGCCATCATTTACCAGTGGTGCTCAACCAAGCCAGTTCGCCGCGCTGAAGCTCTGCATACCTAAGGGAGAAAAAAGAGACATTTTAAACAAAGAAAGGCATGCAAGATAGCAACAAAACTAAAGAACAGCAATAAAACCTACCTGAACAATATTAAACGGGCCAGCGTCAGTAACTGGACCGCACTCGCCTATGAAAGACAACACACCCCTGCAAAGAAGGCAGGACGGAAAGCACGCCTAATTCTACCACAAGGTGAGGAGAGGGCGCCAGAGGGACTGACATCATACGGGGGTGGAGGGAGGATACTTACCCCAGTCAGTCAGCCTTGAACACAGTCCTCCTGTAATTTCAGGCAGAACCTTCCCTGCACACCACATCAGGGCAAAGCTGAGAAGCATACCAGCGAGTAACCCGGCTGGGTGGCGTCCCTGTGGATACCAGGTGAGCGTAACAGAACGCGAAACCTAACATAACAAATCCACCTGGGCGTCAGGGAGACATCAGAAATGGACCAATTGGCCCAATTTCTAGGAGAGCTTCGAGCTGAGGTTAATTCTGCCCAACAAGAGACTAATGCCCTCCAGAGAGACCTAATAGTGACCAAAGAATGCACTGAAGAGATTAGCAGGTAATACTTGCAATCACAGGCAGGACAGACGCCTCTACCTGGAAGCAATCCAATGATGCAAATCCCTGCCATACCACCCACTCCGGTACAGATCACGTTACCTGGAACAGTGCCCCTGTCACCACCAGAAAGGTTCTCAGGCGACCCACAGAAGTATGCGGCATTCATCAATCAGTGCTGCCTTCATTTTCTTTGTAGGCCTGGAGCATTTCCAAATGACCAAGCTCGGGTAGCTTTTGTCTTATCTTACCTGAGTGGTAGTGCAACAGATTGGTCGGTGCCGTTGGTAACCCATGACGATCCTCTATTACATGACTTTGGGGGGTTCCAGAGAGAAATGGAAAAACGTATTGCTCGCCATACCCAGGAACAAGCAGTAGACAATGAACTCTTGTCATCCGACAGGGGAATCAGGACTTGTTAACATACATTGCTACCTTCAACAGACTGGTTGCCGAAGCTAGGTGGCCAGAAAACAAAAGAACCACATTATTCCATTGAGGCTTACGAGGCAAATTAAAGGACGTTTTAGCCCAGGTGGTTCATCCACCCAGAGACTGTGCAGAATTCATAAATCTTGTTTTGCAGCTAGACCACAGGTTGCAGGACCGAAAAGCAGACCGGTCTAAGACGGACCCTCGGACCGTGTATGTTCGACCAAGGGAAAATACACCCCGTGTACCTGAAAATGCTGTAGAACCCATGCAGATTGGAGGGATACGGCCTCCATTAACAAAACAAGAGCGGGACAAAAGAAGACAACAACAGCTTTGTTTGTATTGTGGGAAACCAGGACATTTCCTGAAGGACTGTCCAGTAAAACCCCCAAGAAGAACAGATGGGGCCACAGAGAAGGATGAAGCTAAGGAATCGGAAAACTACCAAGCTCGACAAACGTAGAGGTCAGTTTGTCGAGTGAGAAGAAAGAGTTGCTGACCTCGCACTTTGCAATACCAGTGATCTTAATTAACCACCAACAGTCGTCAAGAATGCATGCCGTTGAAGCATACATCGATAGCGGAGCAGTTGGAAATGATATTGATCAAGAACTGGCAGCAGAAATGGGGCTTCCTTTGTGTTCTAAGCCAACTATGGACAAGGTAACCACCGTGGATGGGACAGCAATCGCTTCTGGACCAGTAACCCTGCACAGCCAGGGTAAACTTGCTGTGCCAGGACGGACATCGGGAGTCTATTTCATTTGATCTCATCAAGGCACCTCAGTTCAGCTAATACTAGGTATGCCATGGTTGGTTGCTCATCACCCTTCGATAGACTGGCGGGCACGAAAATTAACCATCCACGGTGACTGATCCCCTGCCTGCTATTACCAAGAGGAGAAACCCGACGTCTGTATCCCCATGACTCCCAGAGCTACAGTATCAACCCTGGGAGCAACTAATACCTTGCCAAGCGAATACCATGATTTCCAGGATGTTTTCCGAAAGGACCAAGCCAATACATTGCCGCCGCACATGCCCTATGACTGTCAGATCAACCTTGTTCCTGGTGCACAAATCCGTTGCGGCAGGATCTACGCTCTCACAGAACCAAAAAACCTTCATTTGAAATCCTATTTAGACCAGTACCTTGCAAACCGATTTATCCGTCCTTCGAAGTACCCGGCAGGCAGTTCTAAAGGAAGGGGACTTGAGAACCTGTATTGACTACCACGCATTGAACCAGATCACTGTGAAGAACCACTACCCCTTGCCACTTATCTCTGAGATGCTAGACCAAGTTAAAGATGCCCAGATTTATACCAGATTGGACCTTCGAGGAGCATACCACCTGGTCCGAGTCAGAAAAGGAGATGAATGGAAAACCGCCTTCCGTACTAAGTACGGCTTGTTTGAATATCAAGTCATGCCCTTCCGGTTATGCAACGCTCCTGCGGCATTCCAGTATTTCAAGAATGACGTTTTAAGGGAGTTAATTGATGTGTGCGCCTTAGTGTACATAGACGGCATCCTAGTATACTCAGCCTCGGAACAAGATCATATCAGGCACGTTCGTTCAGTCCTCACCAAGCTCCGTCAACATCGCTTGTTTGCAAAGCTTGAAAAATGCTTTTTTCACGTCACCAAAGTAGAATTTCTTGGTTTTATCCTTATTCCAGGAGGCATCAGAATGCGGTCTATGTCAAAGGACCCGGTATCTGGCCAATTATGTTCAATCGAATCTTTTGTATATTCAGACCACTCCCTTAAAAACAATGTCGAGTTCAATCCATGTTTAATCAACATATCAAATGCAGGGGTTCCTTCAAGGGGGGCATAGTGTCTCTTGCCTATACCTCCCTTGTGGGAAGCCGTTTGACCCATCTTGGCGGTATACCGCAATTGCCTAAAACACTCACCTTTCCCAAATATGCACCTATTGGCTAACAATAATAATACATCCTCCTGGCGTATCTAACATATCACCATTTCAACATTACTTCTTCATAGACGGACTTACCACCGTCCTCTTCACAAACCCTGAATCATTATTTCCTTATTCCATCATGCATCCGTCCATACCACTTATCTTAAGGGTCCCGCCAGAGTGTTCCGGACCCGAAGGGCGACAGCCTGCTGTTCCACCGCCGACGGAGCCGGAAAAACAAGGATGACGCGTTGGTTGCAATCAAAGGTGCGGATTCAGTTGTTGGGGCCCCGTGATCAATTCCTTCTCCGGTTCCGCCGCGGCGTTCCTCACCCAGTGACGGACTGTCGCTCCTTCGCATCCCACTCTGACACCAATATTGTGGGTGCGATTTCTCGCCGTCACCATAACCAGTACAAGAGGGACCCTATAAAAACTCAAACAGAAAAGAGTTGAGTAAACATTGCTTTATTAACACACAAGCATTCGCGAATGGGCCACAAGTTCAACCGTCTCGCAAAGCAAGTCGTCAAAGTGCCGCCCTTTCCCCTGCACATCGTGGTCCTTTTATACCCATCTGTTTTACATTGTCATACATTGCTGCACATAGATTATGTCCACCACAAGGTGGTTCCTCCCAGTCATGACTTTGCATCAACGGTGAACAGTTCAACATCTGCTATTGTGGTTTCCTGTTATCTGTTATTCGCTCTCTCTCGTGCCCCTCTGTGTCCTTATCTCTGTGCACGAGGCTGTGCTTACTCATTCCTTCCCCACCCGTAATCTGCAGATAGTTTTAGCAGGCTCAGCATGCTTCGACATACAGTGACCAAACACAATTCTTCTGTTAAAAACAAGTTCTTGCCAGGTCAGCAGGTCTTAAATGCCGCTGTATAAAGAGAAGGCCTCTTCTTTTAACAAAGGGTACATTCTTTTAACACATATGGTGATTAGTACAAACTCCAAGTGTGAGCACAACATTACATATGTATGCGTACCTTCACTATTGTATTCTAGAATGCAAGGAATATCAGCTTTCACTTTACTTGCATCAAAGTTCATTAGCAATAGACCGTCAAGTGTACGTAAGCACGATAATGCTACGTAGCTCATGCCTTCCTTAAAGACTGTGTTTCCTATATCTATCAATGCTTGCTTTGTCTAGGGTAAGACCTTGGGATTTATGAATGATAACTGCATATGCAAGAGTTAGAGAAAATTGCTCTCTACGTACATACATGTCTTTGAAGAGAAGGAATCGAGCAATTGAGCGCCGTATCCTTTTCACTTCTGAAACTTTATCAAAGCGAATATTGACAAACTGAATGTTGCTGTCACGTGGGTATGATTGAAAGCCAACAACTGTACCTAGTGCTCCATTAACTAGCCCTTGCTCGACGTCAAGGTTACGTTTAAGCATTACTCTACAATTTAAGGATACTTTTAATATTTTTTCCAACCCAGCTGTGTTGGAGATTGAATTTTCTAAACTACTTGTGGCTTGCTCACACATGGGTACTGTCATAGCATGTACATCTAGTTTGTCTGTGGCGCTAATTTCCATTATTGTTGCATTTCTTTATTTAACATTGTTTCATTGAATTTGAAACAGCTTGCAAGAGTTGGCATTAAGGCCATACAATTGACATTTTTGTGCGCTATTTGTTTCATAACATCAGTTGCACATGCATTGTCGCCATAAAGTGCATGAATGTGCTGGTTTTTCAATACAACTTGTGCTTCTTGCGATAGTACACCAACTCTAATACTTTTTAAGATGTTGGCATAAGTGAGATCTGCAGATTGCTGCATGTTCTCAGTTAATTCTCTTTTATTGCAAATGTTGCCAAAAGTTGACATTACCTATGCTACCAACAGTTCTCCGGTATAGTTTGTGGCCTAAGGTTTTAAAAATAGGTTCACCTTTCACTGGTGTCAATTGGAGAAGATCTCCAAAAACTATAATGTGTTTCCCTGCAAAGACTTCTTCGTTGTTACTTTTAAGTACTTCTTGCAATCTGAGGTGTATCAAGGCCAACATTAGGTTGGAGACCATGCTCATTTCATCTATTAGTAGCATTTTCATTTGTTTTAATACTCTGCGTAATTCCATTGCAGCTTCTGCAGAAAGTTTGTAATAGTCTAATTTACTTTGATGCTCTACTGGAAGCAGTAGTAATCGGTGTAAAGTGACAGCACCTATTTTGTAGGCAGCTAAACCTGTGGGGGCCGTTACACCAGCTGACAGTTTGTTGTTTGTCAATTGTTGAAGGAACTTGCTGATGGTTTTGATTAAGAATGTTTTCCCTGATCCAGCTTCACCACTCACGTACAGCAGTATAGGTTTGTAATTTTGGCAGTACATTCTTTATTTTTGTGTTGTACACCATGTACATTTTGTTTTGTTACATCTTCAAAAATGGTGCGCTGATCTTTGTTAAGTTTTGCTTGTTGTACATTTAAGTCTTCTGTATCTTCTTGATAGTGATACATGGTGTTTTCTACTTCTGCCATAGCTACTTCAGCCCCATTTGCTATTAGTGGTTGTCCTAGTGGTTCTTGACTTCCTGTTACAGAAGGTTGACTACTGTTGGAAGAGTCCTTATCTAGTTGGGCCTGAAGTTCTTCTTCCTGTTGCTGCTCATTGTGTAACATTGTTTTGTACTGCATAACGTTCACATTGGTGATAGTGCTTTCATTTGCTTTGAAAGCATCTTCATAGCAGTCATAGTTTTCTAGCATGTCTTCCTCTTTTCGCCATGGTTTGAAAAGTTGTAACAGAGACATGTAATATAGCTCTTTCTGTTGAGGAGTTTTAAATTACAATTTTACATGATTAATTAAGCTTTGTTTGGTAAGTTTCACTAAGCTCCCTTCTCAATTGGTCACTCTATATCTACGTTTGCTTTCATCGGGTTTTACATTATTTTTGTATGCAAAGTTTTGAGCTATTGTCACGACCCTCGCCCAAAACCCCCTCTGGCAAACCCATTGGCCAGGTGGAGTCAGGAATTGGGCCTCTAGAGCCTGGCATCCTCTTCAAAAGCCCTCATGGGGCCAGTCCTGGCGCCTATGGTGCCAGGCTCATACACCATGAAAAAACAATGTGCTTGGTATCTACATTGTCATCGAACATGGAGGCATCCACATAGCTTGGTTCCCAAGAACCAAGCTATGCGGTCTAGTGTTTTGGGTGTGGTAGCTAGGGACTACTTTAACTGGACTATTTTGTTGGGGCTATTTAAGCCACACCCGAGCAAGACAACACGCTTCATGTTACTTTGCATCTTGCAACGTGACGCTCACTGTGTCCAGCTATTCCCTCGAACCTCGGAGAAGCAGAACCTGCAAGGAGACAAAAGGAACATCATTAGCAGCAGCATCTTACCTGCAGTCTTCATCTTTAAACACTCACAACTACTGAGAACAGCTTCCTCGAATCTGCACGCCTCCTGGACAGAATGACCGGATAGAGGAAGATAGAGGCAACATTAAAGAAAGCAGTAGAGATATTTACAAATTACGAACTGCTCAAAAGGCTTACCTGGCTGGTCGCCTCTCGGCTGGCACCACTCCGGACATTCCACTTGCGCTGAAGAACACTGCGACGTACAAGGAAGGAAAACACAGGTTAGCAAAGACAAGACTTCACAGCGCTGCGCATAGCGCTTACTTACCGCATCATAGCGCTCTTAATGCGCCATCATTTACCAGTGGTGCTCAACCAAGCCAGTTCGCCGCGCTGAAGCTCTGCATACCTAAGGGAGAAAAAAGAGACATTTTAAACAAAGAAAGGCATGCAAGATAGCAACAAAACTAAAGAACAGCAATAAAACCTACCTGAACAATATTAAACGGGCCAGCGTCAGTAACTGGACCGCACTCGCCCATGAAAGACAACGCACCCCTGCAAAGAAGGCAGGACGGAAAGCACGCCTAATTCTACCACAAGGTGAGGAGAGGGCGCCAGAGGGACTGACATCATACGGGGGTGGAGGGAGAATACTTACCCCAGTCGGTCAGCCTTGAACACAGTCCTCCTGTAATTTCAGGCAGAACCTTCCCTGCACACCACATCAGGGCAAAGCTGAGAAGCATACCAGCGAGTAACCCGGCTGGGTGGCGTCCCTGTGGATACCAGGTGAGCGTAACAGAACGCGAAACCTAACATAACAAATCCACCTGGGCGTCAGGGAGACATCAGAAATGGACCAATTGGCCCAATTTCTAGGAGAGCTTCGAGCTGAGGTTAATTCTGCCCGACAAGAGACTAATGCCCTCCAGAGAGACCTAATAGTGACCAAAGAATGCACTGAAGAGATTAGCAGGTAATACTTGCAATCACAGGCAGGACAGACGCCTCTACCTGGAAGCAATCCAATGATGCAAATCCCTGCCATACCACCCACTCCGGTACAGATCACGTTACCTGGAACAGTGCCCCTGTCACCACCAGAAAGGTTCTCAGGCGACCCACAGAAGTATGCGGCATTCATCAATCAGTGCTGCCTTCATTTTCTTTGTAGGCCTGGAGCATTTCCAAATGACCAAGCTCGGGTAGCTTTTGTCTTATCTTACCTGAGTGGTAGTGCAACAGATTGGTCGGTGCCGTTGGTAACCCATGACGATCCTCTATTACATGACTTTGGGGGGTTCCAGAGAGAAATGGAAAAACGTATTGCTCGCCATACCCAGGAACAAGCAGTAGACAATGAACTCTTGTCATCCGACAGGGGAATCAGGACTTGTTAACATACATTGCTACCTTCAACAGACTGGTTGCCGAAGCTAGGTGGCCAGAAAACAAAAGAACCACATTATTCCATTGAGGCTTACGAGGCAAATTAAAGGACGTTTTAGCCCAGGTGGTTCATCCACCCAGAGACTGTGCAGAATTCATAAATCTTGTTTTGCAGCTAGACCACAGGTTGCAGGACCGAAAAGCAGACCGGTCTAAGACGGACCCTCGGACCGTGTATGTTCGACCAAGGGAAAATACACCCCGTGTACCTGAAAATGCTGTAGAACCCATGCAGATTGGAGGGATACGGCCTCCATTAACAAAACAAGAGCGGGACAAAAGAAGACAACAACAGCTTTGTTTGTATTGTGGGAAACCAGGACATTTCCTGAAGGACTGTCCAGTAAAACCCCCAAGAAGAACAGTTGGGGCCACAGAGAAGGATGAAGCTAAGGAATCGGAAAACTACCAAGCTCGACAAACGTAGAGGTCAGTTTGTCGAGTGAGAAGAAAGAGTTGCTGACCTCACACTTTGCAATACCAGTGATCTTAATTAACCACCAACAGTCGTCAAGAATGCATGCCGTTGAAGCATACATCGATAGCGGAGCAGTTGTAAATTATATTGATCAAGAACTGGCAGCAGAAATGGGGCTTCCTTTGTGTTCTAAGCCAACTATGGACAAGGTAACCACCGTGGATGGGACAGCAATCGCTTCTGGGCCAGTAACCCTGCACAGCCAGGGTAAACTTGCTGTGCCAGGACGGACATCGGGAGTCTATTTCATTTGATCTCATCAAGGCACCTCAGTTCAGCTAATACTAGGTATGCCATGGTTGGTTGCTCATCACCCTTCGATAGACTGGCGGGCACGAAAATTAACCATCCACGGTGACTGATCCCCTGCCTGCTATTACCAAGAGGAGAAACCCGACGTCTGTATCCCCATGACTCCCAGAGCTACAGTATCAACCCTGGGAGCAACTAATACCTTGCCAAGCGAATACCATGATTTCCAGGATGTTTTCCGAAAGGACCAAGCCAATACATTGCCGCCGCACATGCCCTATGACTGTCAGATCAACCTTGTTCCTGGTGCACAAATCCGTTGCGGCAGGATCTACGCTCTCACAGAACCAAAAAACCTTCATTTGAAATCCTATTTAGACCAGTACCTTGCAAACCGATTTATCCGTCCTTCGAAGTACCCGGCAGGCAGTTCTTTGTTCTTCGTACCGAAAAAGGAAGGGGACTTGAGAACCTGTATTGACTACCACGCATTGAACTAGATCACTGTGAAGAACCACTACCCCTTGCCACTTATCTCTGAGATGCTAGACCAAGTTAAAGATGCCCAGATTTATACCAGATTGGACCTTCGAGGAGCATACCACCTGGTCCGAGTCAGAAAAGGAGATGAATGGAAAACCGCCTTCCGTACTAAGTACGGCTTGTTTGAATATCAAGTCATGCCCTTCCGGTTATGCAACGCTCCTGCGGCATTCCAGTATTTCAAGAATGACGTTTTAAGGGAGTTAATTGATGTGTGCGCCTTAGTGTACATAGACGGCATCCTAGTATACTCAGCCTCGGAACAAGATCATATCAGGCACGTTCGTTCAGTCCTCACCAAGCTCCGTCAACATCGCTTGTTTGCAAAGCTTGAAAAATGCTTTTTTCACGTCACCAAAGTAGAATTTCTTGGTTTTATCCTTACTCCAGGAGGCATCAGAATGCGGTCTATGTCAAAGGACCCGGTATCTGGCCAATTATGTTCAATCGAATCTTTTGTATATTCAGACCACTCCCTTAAAAACAATGTCGAGTTCAATCCATGTTTAATCAACATATCAAATGCAGGGGTTCCTTCAAGGGGGGCATAGTGTCTCTTGCCTATACCTCCCTTGTGGGAAGCCGTTTGACCCATCTTGGCGGTATACCGCAATTGCCTAAAACACTCACCTTTCCCAAATATGCACCTATTGGCTAACAATAATAATACATCCTCCTGGCGTATCTAACATATCACCATTTCAACATTACTTCTTCATAGACGGACTTACCACCGTCCTCTTCACAAACCCTGAATCATTATTTCCTTATTCCATCATGCATCCGTCCATACCACTTATCTTAAGGGTCCCGCCAGAGTGTTCCGGACCCGAAGGGCGACAGCCTGCTGTTCCACCGCCGACGGAGCCGGAAAAACAAGGATGACGCGTTGGTTGCAATCAAAGGTGCGGATTCAGTTGTTGGGGCCCCGTGATCAATTCCTTCTCCGGTTCCGCCGCGGCGTTCCTCACCCAGTGACAGACTGTCGCTCCTTCGCATCCCACTTCTGACACCAATATTGTGGGTGCGATTTCTCGCCGTCACCATAACCAGTACAAGAGGGACCCTATAAAAACTCAAACAGAAAAGAGTTGAGTAAACATTGCTTTATTAACACACAAGCATTCGCGAATGGGCCACAAGTTCAACCGTCTCGCAAAGCAAGTCGTCAAAGTGCCGCCCTTTCCCCTGCACATCGTGGTCCTTTTATACCCATCTGTTTTACATTGTCATACATTGCTGCACATAGATTATGTCCACCACAAGGCGGTTCCTCCCAGTCATGACTTTGCATCAACGGTCAACAGTTCAACATCTGCTATTGTGGTTTCCTGTTATCTGTTATTCGCTCTCTCTCGTGCCCCTCTGTGTCCTTATCTCTGTGCACGAGGCTGTGCTTACTCATTCCTTCCCCACCCGTAATCTGCAGATAGTTTTAGCAGGCTCAGCATGCTTCGACATACAGTGACCAAACACAATTCTTCTGTTAAAAACAAGTTCTTGCCAGGTCAGCAGGTCTTAAATGCCGCTGTATAAAGAGAAGGCCTCTTCTTTTAACAAAGGGTACATTCTTTTAACACATATGGTGATTAGTACAAACTCCAAGTGTGAGCACAACATTACATATGTATGCGTACCTTCACTATTGTATTCTAGAATGCAAGGAATATCAGCTTTCACTTTACTTGCATCAAAGTTCATTAGCAATAGACCGTCAAGTGTACGTAAGCACGATAATGCTACGTAGCTCATGCCTTCCTTAAAGACTGTGTTTCCTATATCTATCAATGCTTGCTTTGTCTAGGGTAAGACCTTGGGATTTATGAATGATAACTGCATATGCAAGAGTTAGAGAAAATTGCTCTCTACGTACATACATGTCTTTGAAGAGAAGGAATCGAGCAATTGAGCGCCGTATCCTTTTCACTTCTGAAACTTTATCAAAGCGAATATTGACAAACTGAATGTTGCTGTCACGTGGGTATGATTGAAAGCCAACAACTGTACCTAGTGCTCCATTAACTAGCCCTTGCTCGACGTCAAGGTTACGTTTAAGCATTACTCTACAATTTAAGGATACTTTTAATATTTTTTCCAACCCAGCTGTGTTGGAGATTGAATTTTCTAAACTACTTGTGGCTTGCTCACACATGGGTACTGTCATAGCATGTACATCTAGTTTGTCTGTGGCGCTAATTTCCATTATTGTTGCATTTCTTTATTTAACATTGTTTCATTGAATTTGAAACAGCTTGCAAGAGTTGGCATTAAGGCCATACAATTGACATTTTTGTGCGCTATTTGTTTCATAACATCAGTTGCACATGCATTGTCGCCATAAAGTGCATGAATGTGCTGGTTTTTCAATACAACTTGTGCTTCTTGCGATAGTACACCAACTCTAATACTTTTTAAGATGTTGGCATAAGTGAGATCTGCAGATTGCTGCATGTTCTCAGTTAATTCTCTTTTATTGCAAATGTTGCCAAAAGTTGACATTACCTATGCTACCAACAGTTCTCCGGTATAGTTTGTGGCCTAAGGTTTTAAAAATAGGTTCACCTTTCACTGGTGTCAATTGGAGAAGATCTCCAAAAACTATAATGTGTTTCCCTGCAAAGACTTCTTCGTTGTTACTTTTAAGTACTTCTTGCAATCTGAGGTGTATCAAGGCCAACATTAGGTTGGAGACCATGCTCATTTCATCTATTAGTAGCATTTTCATTTGTTTTAATACTCTGCGTAATTCCATTGCAGCTTCTGCAGAAAGTTTGTAATAGTCTAATTTACTTTGATGCTCTACTGGAAGCAGTAGTAATCGGTGTAAAGTGACAGCACCTATTTTGTAGGCAGCTAAACCTGTGGGGGCCGTTACACCAGCTGACAGTTTGTTGTTTGTCAATTGTTGAAGGAACTTGCTGATGGTTTTGATTAAGAATGTTTTCCCTGATCCAGCTTCACCACTCACGTACAGCAGTATAGGTTTGTAATTTTGGCAGTACATTCTTTATTTTTGTGTTGTACACCATGTACATTTTGTTTTGTTACATCTTCAAAAATGGTGCGCTGATCTTTGTTAAGTTTTGCTTGTTGTACATTTAAGTCTTCTGTATCTTCTTGATAGTGATACATGGTGTTTTCTACTTCTGCCATAGCTACTTCAGCCCCATTTGCTATTAGTGGTTGTCCTAGTGGTTCTTGACTTCCTGTTACAGAAGGTTGACTACTGTTGGAAGAGTCCTTATCTAGTTGGGCCTGAAGTTCTTCTTCCTGTTGCTGCTCATTGTGTAACATTGTTTTGTACTGCATAACGTTCACATTGGTGATAGTGCTTTCATTTGCTTTGAAAGCATCTTCATAGCAGTCATAGTTTTCTAGCATGTCTTCCTCTTTTCGCCATGGTTTGAAAAGTTGTAACAGAGACATGTAATATAGCTCTTTCTGTTGAGGAGTTTTAAATTACAATTTTACATGATTAATTAAGCTTTGTTTGGTAAGTTTCACTAAGCTCCCTTCTCAATTGGTCACTCTATATCTACGTTTGCTTTCATCGGGTTTTACATTATTTTTGTATGCAAAGTTTTGAGCTATTGTCACGACCCTCGCCCAAAACCCCCTCTGGCAAACCCATTGGCCAGGTGGAGTCAGGAATTGGGCCTCTAGAGCCTGGCATCCTCTTCAAAAGCCCTCATGGGGCCAGTCCTGGCGCCTATGGTGCCAGGCTCATACACCATGAAAAAACAATGTGCTTGGTATCTACATTGTCATCGAACATGGAGGCATCCACATAGCTTGGTTCCCAAGAACCAAGCTATGCGGTCTAGTGTTTTGGGTGTGGTAGCTAGGGACTACTTTAACTGGACTATTTTGTTGGGGCTATTTAAGCCACACCCGAGCAACACAACACGCTTCATGTTACTTTGCATCTTGCAACGTGACGCTCACTGTGTCCAGCTATTCCCTCGAACCTCGGAGAAGCAGAACCTGCAAGGAGACAAAAGGAACATCATTAGCAGCAGGATCTTACCTTCAGTCTTCATCTTTAAACACTCGCAACTTCTGAGAACAGCTTCCTCGAATCTGCACGCCTCCTGGACAGAATGACCGGATAGAGGAAGATAGAGGCAACATTAAAGAAAGCAGTAGAGATATTTACAAATTACGAACTGCTCAAAAGGCTTACCTGGCTGGTCGCCTCTCGGCTGGCACCACTCCGGACATTCCACTTGCGCTGAAGAACACTGCGACGTACAAGGAAGGAAAACACAGGTTAGCAAAGACAAGACTTCACAGCGCTGCGCATAGCGCTTACTTACCGCATCATAGCGCTCTTAATGCGCCATCATTTACCAGTGGTGCTCAACCAAGCCAGTTCGCCGCGCTGAAGCTCTGCATACCTAAGGGAGAAAAAAGAGACATTTTAAACAAAGAAAGGCATGCAAGATAGCAACAAAACTAAAGAACAGCAATAAAACCTACCTGAACAATATTAAACGGGCCAGCGTCAGTAACTGGACCGCACTCGCCCATGAAAGACAACGCACCCCTGCAAAGAAGGCAGGACGGAAAGCACGCCTAATTCTACCACAAGGTGAGGAGAGGGCGCCAGAGGGACTGACATCATACGGGGGTGGAGGGAGGATACTTACCCCAGTCGGTCAGCCTTGAACACAGTCCTCCTGTAATTTCAGGCAGAACCTTCCCTGCACACCACATCAGGGCAAAGCTGAGAAGCATACCAGCGAGTAACCCGGCTGGGTGGCGTCCCTGTGGATACCAGGTGAGCGTAACAGAACGCGAAACCTAACATAACAAATCCACCTGGGCGTCAGGGAGACATCAGAAATGGACCAATTGGCCCAATTTCTAGGAGAGCTTCGAGCTGAGGTTAATTCTGCCCGACAAGAGACTAATGCCCTCCAGAGAGACCTAATAGTGACCAAAGAATGCACTGAAGAGATTAGCAGGTAATACTTGCAATCACAGGCAGGACAGACGCCTCTACCTGGAAGCAATCCAATGATGCAAATCCCTGCCATACCACCCACTCCGGTACAGATCACGTTACCTGGAACAGTGCCCCTGTCACCACCAGAAAGGTTCTCAGGCGACCCACAGAAGTATGCGGCATTCATCAATCAGTGCTGCCTTCATTTTCTTTGTAGGCCTGGAGCATTTCCAAATGACCAAGCTCGGGTAGCTTTTGTCTTATCTTACCTGAGTGGTAGTGCAACAGATTGGTCGGTGCCGTTGGTAACCCATGACGATCCTCTATTACATGACTTTGGGGGGTTCCAGAGAGAAATGGAAAAACGTATTGCTCGCCATACCCAGGAACAAGCAGTAGACAATGAACTCTTGTCATCCGACAGGGGAATCAGGACTTGTTAACATACATTGCTACCTTCAACAGACTGGTTGCCGAAGCTAGGTGGCCAGAAAACAAAAGAACCACATTATTCCATTGAGGCTTACGAGGCAAATTAAAGGACGTTTTAGCCCAGGTGGTTCATCCACCCAGAGACTGTGCAGAATTCATAAATCTTGTTTTGCAGCTAGACCACAGGTTGCAGGACCGAAAAGCAGACCGGTCTAAGACGGACCCTCGGACCGTGTATGTTCGACCAAGGGAAAATACACCCCGTGTACCTGAAAATGCTGTAGAACCCATGCAGATTGGAGGGATACGGCCTCCATTAACAAAACAAGAGCGGGACAAAAGAAGACAACAACAGCTTTGTTTGTATTGTGGGAAACCAGGACATTTCCTGAAGGACTGTCCAGTAAAACCCCCAAGAAGAACAGTTGGGGCCACAGAGAAGGATGAAGCTAAGGAATCGGAAAACTACCAAGCTCGACAAACGTAGAGGTCAGTTTGTCGAGTGAGAAGAAAGAGTTGCTGACCTCGCACTTTGCAATACCAGTGATCTTAATTAACCACCAACAGTCGTCAAGAATGCATGCCGTTGAAGCATACATCGATAGCGGAGCAGTTGGAAATTATATTGATCAAGAACTGGCAGCAGAAATGGGGCTTCCTTTGTGTTCTAAGCCAACTATGGACAAGGTAACCACCGTGGATGGGACAGCAATCGCTTCTGGACCAGTAACCCTGCACAGCCAGGGTAAACTTGCTGTGCCAGGACGGACATCGGGAGTCTATTTCATTTGATCTCATCAAGGCACCTCAGTTCAGCTAATACTAGGTATGCCATGGTTGGTTGCTCATCACCCTTCGATAGACTGGCGGGCACGAAAATTAACCATCCACGGTGACTGATCCCCTGCCTGCTATTACCAAGAGGAGAAACCCGACGTCTGTATCCCCATGACTCCCAGAGCTACAGTATCAACCCTGGGAGCAACTAATACCTTGCCAAGCGAATACCATGATTTCCAGGATGTTTTCCGAAAGGACCAAGCCAATACATTGCCGCCGCACATGCCCTATGACTGTCAGATCAACCTTGTTCCTGGTGCACAAATCCGTTGCGGCAGGATCTACGCTCTCACAGAACCAAAAAACCTTCATTTGAAATCCTATTTAGACCAGTACCTTGCAAACCGATTTATCCGTCCTTCGAAGTACCCGGCAGGCAGTTCTTTGTTCTTCGTACCGAAAAAGGAAGGGGACTTGAGAACCTGTATTGACTACCACGCATTGAACCAGATCACTGTGAAGAACCACTACCCCTTGCCACTTATCTCTGAGATGCTAGACCAAGTTAAAGATGCCCAGATTTATACCAGATTGGACCTTCGAGGAGCATACCACCTGGTCCGAGTCAGAAAAGGAGATGAATGGAAAACCGCCTTCCGTACTAAGTACGGCTTGTTTGAATATCAAGTCATGCCCTTCCGGTTATGCAACGCTCCTGCGGCATTCCAGTATTTCAAGAATGACGTTTTAAGGGAGTTAATTGATGTGTGCGCCTTAGTGTACATAGACGGCATCCTAGTATACTCAGCCTCGGAACAAGATCATATCAGGCACGTTCGTTCAGTCCTCACCAAGCTCCGTCAACATCGCTTGTTTGCAAAGCTTGAAAAATGCTTTTTTCACGTCACCAAAGTAGAATTTCTTGGTTTTATCCTTACTCCAGGAGGCATCAGAATGGACGTGCACAAGGTAGATGCCATTCTGAAATGGCCTTCACCGATGTCTCTGAAAGGGGTACAAAGCATGCTGGGCTTTGCGAACTTCTACCGCCGGTTCCTCCCAGACTTCTCTCAAGTTGTGCACCCAATCACAGTACTATTACGAAAAAATAATAAAAAGTTTGCTTGGACCGAAGAAGCAGAAGAAGCCTTTCAGGAACTTAAACAAAGGTTTACCTGCGCTCCTATCCTGCGACATCCTCTTCCAGACCTCCCTTACGTCATTGAAACTGATGCGTCCAGTCTCGCAATGGGGGCTGTCCTTTCATAGAGAGACCCGGAAACTGGCAGCTACATCCTGTGGCCTTCTGGTCGAAAAAGTTCTCACCTTCAGAGAGTAATTATGCCATCACGGACAAGGAACTCCTGGCTATCAAATCTGCCTTTAAAGCTTGGAGGCACTACCTTCTGGGGGCCAGACACACCATTACAATCATCACAGACCGCCGAAACCTGCAATATCTCAAAACAGCCAAGGCCCAGTCCTTGCGCCAATTGCATTGGGTCCTTTTCTTCGCTGAATATGATTATGTAATCACATTTCGACCAAGAGTCAGAAACGGAAAGGCAGATGCCTTATCTCGCAATGGGCATAGATGAAATAGTATATACAACTCCAGATCCAGTACCTATTATACCTGAAGACAAACTCTTGGGTATGACGACAGCCTTAACACAAGCAGAACTACGAAAAGAAATCCAACGGACAATGAATCCTGATGCCTTCTTCGCATGGCAAACTCAAGGAGAACAATATACCATCAAGGACCATCTACCCTTTTTTAGGGATCACCTATATGTACCCAAGAAGCAATTACGACAGCATATTATTTCAAACTATCACGATTCACTAATCGAAGGGCATCCTAGGTTCACCAAAACCCTAGCTAAGGTGAAAGAGAACTTTTGGTGGCCTACCTGGCGTAAGGACATCATTCAGTATATTCAGTCCTGCGGTGTCCGCGCACAAAATAAATCACAGAAACAAAAACCATCTGGTCTCCTACAACTGTTGGACATTCCTCCAGTTCCATGGCACACTCTTTCCCTTGACTTCATCACTGATCTACCTCCAAGCCAAGGGTTCAACACCATCCTTGTAGTTGTGGACTTATTCTTGAAGATTACCCATTTGATTCCTCTCAAAGGCCTCCCAGACACAGCCACTTTAGCAAAAGTGTTCCTGGAGGTCGTGGTTAAACTACATGGCTTCCCTTCGGTTCTGGTCTCTGATCGAGGCAGCCAGTTTGTTTCAAACCTCTGGAAAGAAATGTTGTGCAATGGCGCAGATCGACGTTCGGCTATCTACCAGTCACCATCCCCAAACGGACGGCCAAATCGAGAGAACCAATCAGACACTCAAGCAATATTTACGGTGCATGCTGCACCACGAAAAAAGGAATTAGAAAGACCTACTATGAATAGCCGAATATGCTTATAACAATTCTTTGCATTCAAGCACGGGACAAATGCCCTTCTATACACTTTATGGAAGAAATCCACGTATCTCTGAACTAGACCTTCCAGCTAGCTTGGAAATGCCAGCGGTAAAGACTCTACACACAACCATTACTCAGGCTTTCAAAAGGGCAAAGGAACACCTTATTCATGCCAAAGAAAAACAAAAGAGATTCGCCGACCAACACCGGAAAAAGGCCCCTTATTATCAAGTAGGAGACAAAGTTTGGTTAGCCACTGAATTCGTACCCATCAAGGGAACCCGGACCTTTCATCCCAGATTCTTAGGACCCTATACCATTAAGGCAATTATCAACCCAGTAGCCGTGAAACTGGATTTACCACCTAATCTACAAATCCACCCGGTATTTCATGTGTCCCTCCTGAAACCAATGCATCCCGGCACACAGATTGGGACACCACCTAAGCCCATAGTTGTTGACGGAGAACCAGAATTTGAAGTCAAAGATATCTTGGACTCTAAATACTCTAGGAGCAAGCTATATCATCTCGTCGATTGGAAAGGATTTGGACCACAAGATAGATCCTGGGAGCCCAGTGAGAATATCCACGCACCACGTCTAATCAGGAAATTCCATCGGAACTTCCCAATCAAACCTAGGCCAGACAGAAGGAACACCATGGGAGGGGCCTTAGGGGGGAGTGCTGCCACGACCTTCGCCCAAAACCCCCTCTGGCAAACCCATTGGCTAGGGGGAGTCAGGACTCGGGCCTCTAGAGCCTGGCATCCTCTTCCCAAACACCATAACGAACATGTGCTTGGGAACTACTTAATGTGTTGTCAGCCAACAATGAAACATCCACATAGCTTGGTTCCAAGGAACCAAGCTATGCGGTCTAGTATTTTGGGTGTGGTAGCCTAGGGACTACTTTACCTGGACTATTTTGTTGGGGCTATTTAAACCACACCCGAGCAAGACAACACGCTTCGCCTTACTTTGCAGCTTGCAAGGTGACACTCACCGTGTCCAGCTATTCCCTTGAACCTCCGAGAAGCAGAACCTGCAAGGAGACAAAAGGAACATCATTAGCAGCAGCATCTTACCTGCAGTCTCCATCTGTAGCCACTCGCAGCTACTGAGAACAGCTTTCTCGAATCTGCATGACTCCCGGACAGAACAACCTGAAAGAGGAAGATGGAGGCAACATTAAAGAAAGCAGTAGAGACATTTGCATATTACAAACTGCTCAAAAGGTTTACCTGGCTGGTCGCCTCTCGGCTGGCACCACTCCGGACATTCCACTTGCGCTGAAGAACTCCGCGACCTACAAGGAAGGAAAACACAGGTTAGCAAAGGCAAGACTTTGCAGCGCTGCGCATTTCGCTTACTTACCGCATCATAGCGCTCTTAATGCGCCATCATTTACCAGCGGTGCTCAACCAAGCCAGTTTGCCGCGCTGAAGCTCCGCATACCTAAGGGAGAAAAAAGAGACATTTTAAACAAAGAAAGGCATGCAGGATAGCAATAGCAACAAAACTAAAGAACACCAATAAGACCTACCTGAACAATATCAACCGGGCCGGCGTCAGTGAAGAACTGTACCGCACACGCCCATGAAAGACAATGTGCCCCTGCAAAGAAGGCAGGACGGAGAGCACGCCTAACTCTACCACAAGGTGAGGAGAGGGCACCAGAGGGACTGAAATCATACAGTGGTGGAGGGGGGATACTTACCCCAGTCGGTCAGTCTTGAACACAGTCCTCCTGTATTTTCAGGCAGAACCTTCCCCGCAGACCACATCAGGGCAAGCTGAGAAGCATACCAGCGAGTAACCCGGCTGGGAGGCGTCCCTGTGGATACCAGGTGAGCGTAACAGTATGGTAGTGGCAATACAGGGTGCCATTTTGGAGGGAAGGCAAGAGAAAACATTAATTCTATCGCCGCACCACCAATGCTGCCAAATAGACCAGGAAACCCTAGGATACCTGACAGGAAGTTATAAAAAGAATGTTCTCACTCTTCCTGACCTGCTTCCCACCCCATGTGATCTTGCCGCAGAACACCACCCCCAGAGTCAGGATCAGGATGCATATGCCTTTGACCTGGCTACGTGAGAGGGGTCCCAAGCTGGGGTTTCTGAGGGATTCATCTCTGGTTCATCACAGTGCACAGAAGGAGGCAAGCAGAGATCTTGCATTATTAATTTCACTTCCCCTTTCCCCCTGGGGTTGCCAACTCTACAATTCGTAAATCAAAGGTTGCAGCATGGCAGAGTCCAAGGCATCTGGAGGATTCATTGTCTACGCCGGCCGGAAAGATGAGCTGGGACCTTACACATATACATTGGGCCCTACTATCCACTTCTAAACTTCCTGTACTCTCAGCTCCTTCTGAAGATCTCTGACCTCGTGATCATCTTCTGCCATCTCCTTCCTATGTTCTCTAACCTCCTCCTTATCTCCGTCAACCTCTTCCTCCTTATGTCCAAACTCTTCCTTATCTCATTCAACCTCATCCTCCTGATTGTCCTCCAACATCCACCGCCTCCTTCCACCTGCATTTCCCCCTCTAACCTCCAACTCGCTCCAAAATCCTGTCACTTCCTTGTTCCAAAATTGCCAACTTGATCCAACGTGTTGCCACAACCTTCTCTTAACACCCTCATTGGCGTGTTGAGATATTGGGCTTTTAAATCCCACTAATCCCTCCCCTTGTGCTGGAATCCCTATGACGGGCCGGAGCTGTGGCTGCAAATTGGTAAAGGGCTGGGATTGGCTGGTGGTATAGTCTCACCTTTGTTCACTGAAAGACTGAATGTGCAGGCCAAGCGTTTAAATGGTTGGGCCTCTATCTTGGATCTTATACTCCCATTGAATGTGGTTTGCATAATGCTGGGAGCTTCTGGTATATTGTCTCTTGGTTTTCAGCCTAGACAGACCCTCCATCTTATAGCGATTTTGCGATCCTGCAAAATGCAGCGAAAACCGCCGTTTTGCACAAAATGCCGCAAAACAGCCGTTTTTTGCAAAAACACCTTTAAAAAAAAAATCTTTTTAAAAAATGAATCTGCAAAAATTACTGTTTAAAAAATACATTACTCAGGGTGCCAGGTTCTCAACTTTTTTTTCTCGCAAGAAATGAAATGCGCCAACACATCTCATCACTTGACCCCAAAAAAAGAGCAGCCCAATCCACAAGGGACACATGAATGGGCCATCTCATATGTGCGCCCATTCAGATGGCCTTTTTTACTTCCTTGATCAAATAAAGTGGTGTTTCTGCCAATTTAAAATCGCATCACTCATTTCCAAGCAAGATGCACTTTTAAATGTGCAGAAATTGTAGGCAATCCTACGCACACAGGATGTGGGAGTGCCACTGCATGACAGGGTCTTTCCTGACCCTATCATGCATTTCTTTTAAGGTATGAACCGCTGCTGTGTCGCTTGCATTTCTGTTCCTCAAACAGGATAAAAATGCCTTTTTTGGGTCGCATTTTACAGTGGCAGGCCCGTGAAGGGCCTGTCCCTGTGAAAAGCGCTGGGAGCTTGCAGAACACTGTTGGGAGAGCGATTCTATTCAAGGTACTACCCATTTTGATGACAAAAATCGATCGAATGGTACAATTTGACCTATTTCATCCAGTACTATTCGATCGATTTTTATAAATACCGAACATGTGTTGCGGGGGTGTCACCCGCTCTCCAAGTTCAGTATTATTTGGGTTAGGGGGTTGCAAGGGTGTTCCCCACTTTTCAAAATTGGAGGCGGGGCAGACAAATAAAAGAAAATAACGAAAAAGGGACCATGCAATGTCAGATCCGACACGCGTTAGAGGGACAGATCTGACAGCGCAGTGTTGTAGGGGAAGCAGCAGCGACCAAGCAGTTAGGTAGGGGAGGAGGTGGTGGTGAAAGGTACATTTTGGGTTGTTTGGCTGAAGTGCGAATCAATTTGCGGCGAAATGGATTACGATCAATTCTGCTGCAAATAATTACACTTCGGTCAAACAACCCAGAACACCATTTAAGGCAGCTGGCCAGCGCACAATTTGCGCTACAGCTCAAGCCTGTGGAAATGAGCCGGTCACCTTTGAGAATAAGTTGACCTGCTCATTTCCAAAAATGGTTTGTCTAAAAATAGCATATCCTCGGCTCTATTTTTAAACGCCCAATTTTTGGAGGATCTGGGTCAAAATCTACATTTAAAAAACAAAAAAAATGGTTACACTATGAGAGGGAAAGGAGTGAGAGGCAGAGTGATGGGTGAGATATGAAGTGATAGGCAAGAAAGCAAAGGGAGAGCAGTCTGTCAGAGGAGGAAGCGGTGCACAAGAGAGCAGAGGAAGCAGTGATGCAGTGGGCCCGAAATCTGAGAGCGAGCGGATGTACAATAAAGCGGTTGGCCGGAAAGAGTCAGTGAGCTTCAGATTGGGAAAAAGGATGAGGGAAGAGTACGATAAAATGGGAGAAAGGATGCAAGATGCAGAAGCAGCACAAAAGAATTAGCGACTGTATATTACGGGAGGAATTGAGTGTAAGGTGTGAGTTGGGAGTATGATTTGGAGTGTGGCAGGGGATGGGCAGTGCAAATTGTGACTTGACAGTGTGACATAGCACGTGAGTATTTGTATGACAGAGTGAGAGGTTCTGGAATGCAAGTTGTGATGGGGAGTTGGTGAGATGTGTGATGTGCGTTGGTGAGAAAGGTGTGTGGGTGTTTGGGGGATTGGAGAACATAGAAGGGGATTATTTTCAGCATTACAACTGATAATGATCAATTTAGTTAGTACTATTAAATAGGCATGCACATTTAACCAAAAATGTAGCCAAATCAAACAATGTTTTGCCAAGCCAGAGACATCTGGGACTCTTCCTATTAAATTAATACTAAAGATACATAATAATGATACCCTGGCTCTCTTGTAGCCTTGCACTCTGCCTATTTCCTGCAATGTGGCAATCTTACACCCTCCAATTAATAAAAAATGTCCCACAAAAATGTCGCAATAAATAAGGGTTTGTGCCGCAAAATTTGCCATTTCATTCTGCAAAATTTGCCATTTCATGCCGCAAAATCCTGGAAGGTCTGAAGTAGTAGTAGGTTTGAGGTAATGTTTATTCTTCTACCTCTCCATCTATGTTTGGTGCACTTGTGGAGTGAGCACTGTCTGCATTATCCTTCCTCTGTGAACTTGCTCTGTAAGTCGTGCAGTAGATTTTTGGCCCCTAGTCTTGTTGACATTTCTGACAAGTCACTGCTGTGGAAGAGGGTTCTTAATTGAGCCAGTGGCCTTGTCTGTGACACACGCTAGGTAATTGTGCTGTTGCCTGAAGTCTCAATTTTTCGTTACTTTTGTGGTGTATGTCAATAAGGATTTGTTTTCCCTGGGAAATCATGACTGTTAGTTCTGGGTGGGCTGGTAGCATTTTTTGGGCCAAGGTATATATTGGATGCATTTAGTAGACCAGTGACCTTGTTAAGCTCCCTGGGACCACTCACTGCCCCATGTCATGGACATGGTGGGGGTGTCCAGGAGATACTTCCCATGCCACAACTGGGACCATACCCCCCTAGTTTGTGGAGGCACCCCACCCCCTTGGTCATTGAAAATCAAGCTTAGAGTTTGTCACAACCCATAGCATGATTCATGTGTCTACTGTGGAGCGGGGATGGTTATGAAAGAAAAATGGCCAATTGTCAGGTGCAGTCCTGTTAGGTATCTTTACCCCCTGTGCTGAATGGAGGGGATGTCTCCCTACTGCCCAAGGGGGAGCCATCTCCTTTGGGACCAGTGAGTTGAGCTTGCTATGCAATATACTCCTCAGGGGACAGGGCAAGCAGGATCTCCCTGGGGGGACCTTCCCTTAGGAGATAAGGCATACCCAAGCAGAGATGCTGCCATACCTCCCTGTTGCACTCAAGTCCAAATGTTTGAAGGACATATGGCAGTTGAAACATTTCATAAGATGCAGGGCCCTTTAAAAGGGACTGGCTTGGTTTCTGACCCTATCTTGATTATGCCCAGACCTGATACCCAGGACCAATGGTGTCTTCTCTCTTGTTCCAGGAAGCAACTGAAAAGGCTTGGGACTCATTCAGAGTCTGTGTTGGCGCACAGAGGAGGGACCGAATCTCTTGCAAAAACTTGGAGGCAGGACCATGTTGGAGGCATGGGGCGGAAAGCCCGCGGAACGCTGCAGAGTCCAGGGAGAAGTAAAAGAGCATCAAGCCACCTGACCAAAGGAGGGGCCAACTGCTGACAGAGCGGCTTTCCAGCATCCGCCAAACCCGACACCAACAGGAGCTACTGAACGCAAAGACCTGACAATGAGGACCTCTGTGTCCCAGTTGTGCAGCATCTGAAGCCGTGTCTTCCCTGACATACACTGATGCAGGATTACAGGTACTTGGCTGGAGAGAGGAAACGCAGAAGCCCACAAAGGGCTGATAGTCAGATTAGCCTAAGAGGGGCTGATATTGGAGGTAACCCGCGAAGGATGGACAGTAAGAATATCCTGAGAAAGAGGGAAACCAGAACCAGAAACCCACGAGGAGCCGAGATTAAAAATACCCCACAGGTGAGTTAATGAAAAAGGCTGCGAGGGACTGACAGTCATAGCCTATGAGGGGCTGAGATTGGAGATAACCCACAAAGGGTGGACAGTAATAATATCCTGAGGAGGGAAACCAGAATCAGAAACCCACGAGGGGCCTAGATTGAAAATACCTCATGAGGGAGTGAACGAAGAAGGTTGCAAAGGGCTGACAGTGAGTATAGCCTACAAGGGGCTGAGATTGTGCATAACCCATGAGGGATGAACAATAACAATATCCTGAGAAGGAGTAAAATCAGAGACAGAAACCCATGAGGGGACGAGATTGAAATGATCCCACGGTAGATTGAATGATGAAGCCCACAAAGGGCTAACAGTGAGCATAGCCTACAACGGGCAGAAACTGAGCATAACCTGTGATGGGTGGACATTAAGAATATCACGAGAAGGAGTGAAACTAGAACCAGAAGCCCAGAAGGGGCGGGGAGTGAAAATACCTCAGTGGATTGAAACAAAATAAAGAAGTTTGCGAGGGGCTGATAATGAGAGTATACCAGATAAGGTGGAATACAAAACAATAATCTTAAAGCCAGAGAGGCCAGCAAGCCTACCACAGGCAGAAATTAAGAATACCTTGTAAGGGGGTGAAAGAAGACAGAGAAACCAATGGCCTAACAGGTCTGTTAGCGCAAGCCAGATATTGAGAGATAAGTACAATATTCCATTCTACTAGAGTGAAACAGAGACTTATGAGTGTCAAAACAAGCAAGCTAGCTACCTCTACACAGAAATGAACTCTGAACATTATCGCCAGGCCGGGGCATGAAAGAGTGAAGAACCAGAGAGAGAACTGGATGAGTGAGAAACCAGCCACCAGAAGCCAAAGTATAGTGAACACAACTAACTTTGGCCAGTTATATTGTTTTGTTTTAGTGGTAAGACGAGCATAGGATAGAATATGTTTGGACGGAGGACAGAATTTATGTGAGACATCTTGATGAGCACCTGTTTGTTATTTTCTTTGGAGTTAGGGACCCCTCATCATAGACATAGAGCTAGTTGAGGTTTTCTTTTCTTTAATAAACATTGTTGAATCGTGTCATCTTGTCTGTCTCCTGTGTCTGACTTTATCACACCCCTTACCAAATGAATGTCTAATTTGGGTAAAAGTTAAAAACAAGATGGACTCCCTTATGTGGGCCTGTCATGGCATTTTGCATGGCAGTGAGGCATATTTCTTCTCGAGTGCAGGGGTGGAGGGTGGGCTTGGGTAAACTAAGAGCTGAATTGACAACCTCTTTGGTGATTCTTTAATCTGTGAATCACCTGGAAATGGGGGTGATTTGAAATTTCACAGAATGTTTTCCCAAGACTGCTGACATCACATGCATGGTTTGGTTTGTTTCATGAAAGTCAAAATTCCCAACCCCACTCAGTGGGCATTACTGGAGTGTAACCTACTTTGTTAGATCAGAATCTGCTATGAGCTCCACTAAGATCTGCTTCACTTATATCAGACATCTGCCCACTGCTAGGAAGCAGTGCAAATAGCAGACAATGAAATGTTAATGTTAATGTTAAAGGACATTTGTACCACGCACTATCACCACCGGAGTGGTCCCCTGGCGCACTGGCGGCTCTGAAAAAGGGAGGGAGGGTGAGGTAGTGGGAGAAAGCAGGAAAAGTGCAAGAGAGCAGTGGTGTGCTATTGGCGGCCTCAGCCCGGTGGGTGCGTTGGCTGGGCCTGCGATGTTTGCGGCCGGTAGTCGTTGTGTACTGTTGTGGAAGTCTACGTGTGTTTATGTTGTGTTGTTGCAATGTAGTGAAGTTTGTGCGGTTTGTTGTGCTGTAGGTTTGTAGTTGTGTTTGGTTTGGAGTTTGAGAGGTGTGTGCAGAGGGGGGAATGGTTAGTGGAGTTGATTAGTTGGCATCTCTATCCTGAATTGAGGCGCTGGGCTTGTGTAGTCTCTCCTGATGTGCCATTGATCTGATCTGGGCCCATCTTGCATTCACTGTCCCTTTCACATCTGTCCCCCACCTCAACCAGCCTCCTTCACAACCTCATCTGTCCTCCATTCCTTCTGTTGTGGCCAGAGCACATGCCTATGTACACCACTCAGTGTGGTGATTGTCAGTATCTCGACAATTCAATTGACACTTGGTACCTGGTGGCAACTAAGGGGGAGGGGGGACCGTTGGTGGGGTTGTCTAGGGTAGCTGACTCCTTTTCCATGGGTGTCAGCTGGGTTTTAGGCTATCTGGTGTCTTCCATCCCGGTACTGCGGGAGCTTCCCTGTCGGTTCTGGGGATGTCAGTGTCCTTTCCAGTTTAGTCATCCTTTTACTCTGTTGTTTCGGTTTTCAGTTTGAGACTGTGGTCTTGAAGAGCTAGGTTTTTAGTAGTTTTCTGAATTTGTGGTGATCTTCCGTGTTTCTTATCTCTTTTGGGATGTTGTTCCAGGTTTTTGCGGCTAAGTGGTAGAAGGAGGTGCCTCCAAGTTTATTCTTAAGGTATGGTTTTAGTTCCAGGCGGATTTCATTGTTGGATCGGAAGGGCCTCTTTGTTTTGTAGACTGTTATTTTCCTTTGAAGGAATTCTGCGTTATGCACATGGTTTTGAATGTGATGTGATGTTTTGCTGGGAGCCAGTGTAGTGTTTTTAGGGCAGGAGTGATGTGGTCTCTTCTGGATAGTTTGAGGAGTAGTCTGGCTGCTTCATTTTGGATTAGTTGTAGTTTCTTCGGGAGGTATTCTGGTATTCCGAGGAAGAGCCTGTTTGCATAGTCGATTCTTGACATAATGAGGGCGACGATAGTGAGTGTTTTGTGCTTGAAGGAGAGGAAAGGTTGGATTCTTCTTGCTGTGTGGAGGAGGAAGAAACATTTCTTCACTGGTGCGTTTATTTGTGGTTGTAGGGTTAGGGTGTTGTCCATCAGAACTCCCAGATTCTTTATTACCTTAGATGGTGTCGGTGCGGTTCCTAATTCCATTGGCTATGGGATGGCGGTTTCGTTTCCTTGGTCTTTGGTCAAGATTTTGGTCTTTCCTGGTTTGATTTTCAGGTTGTTGGCATTCATCCAGTTGAAGACTTCTTCCAGATAGTCGGTTAGAGTTGAGTGATCCACTTGGTAGTCTTTGATTTTGTAGATTATTTGAGTGTCATCGGCGTAGTTGTAGCAAGTAATGTTGTATTTTTTTAAGATTCTGATGACCCGAGTCTGGTAGATGTTGAAATACAGTGGTGATAGTGAGGATCCTTGTGGTACTCCACAGTCGTTAACTTGTGGAGTGGATTTGAAGGGCTTAATCCATACGGTTTATGTTCTGTCTGCTAGGAATGATTTAGTCCAGAGTAGTGCTGTGTCTGTTATGCCTATGTCTTCTAGTCCTTTGGTCGGGTATCATGGCTAACTGTGTCAAAGGCTGCAGAGAGGTCAAGTAGAATAAGGGCTGAGGTTGTGTTTGAGTTTGCGTTAGTTTTAAGGTCATCCCAGATGGAGAGTAGTGCTGTTTCCATTCCTCTTGCTGGTCTGAAACTGTTAGGGAGAATTCTCATTCAATTGATGGCTAATTTCCCTTACCTAGTGAGTTCCCCAGCAGTTTAGCTGGATTTCTGGAGTTATTTTTTCCACTTGGTAAGAGTGAGAGCTTTTCCCCAACTCTTACCCATGTTTTGCCATGTGTATTTCATCTGTTTTTGTGATTGTGGACTCTGGAGTACACCACTTCAGTAGCCCCCTTCTTTTGTGTGTTATACAGCACCTTCAGTGCAGTAACACAGGGTTGTCTTTTAGACTTCCCACCAACTCCATTTCTGGGGCTGACTACTGTCCCCCAGAAAAGGGTAAAGTTGCCATTAACTTTACTGGTCATTTAACCACAGATCCAGTACACCCCACCTTACACAGAGTACTGGAAAGGGTTACTCTTTAGCCGTTTTTATCTGTACCTCCTAGTGCCTTGTTTTGCTCTTTTAACATTTAGACTTGGCTGGTGGCAGTGGTAGCTACCCTAACTTTTCTACCGCGTTTATACTATATAAATGTGGTACTGTTTTAGGCTATTATATTAGCCTCGAACATAAACCCGCTTGACCAAATACTCTTTCTTTTGGCTCCGGTTGGGTTTAGTCACCATTTCTTTTTGTTAAAGTCCTTCTTGTGTTTTACTTTGCACGGCAAACCAGGTTTGCCTCCTTTGTTCACTGTCTTTTGGCAGGCTTCTGCCAAGAAGCCCTCTTCTAGGCGCCTGGGTGTCTAGGTGGGCTGAATGTGAGGGAGAGGTGTAGTCAACCCCTGCACAGGGTATCCTAGGAAACCCAAGTTGCACTTTGCCATGATTGGCTGAGGTGGTTGTCTGAGCTGGACAACCCCCTGCTGCGTGATTGTCAGCCAGGCTGTGTGAATGGGGAATTTTCGCATAAAAGGCAGGACTCTTGCGCTGGAAGTCAGAGGTGCCACTGGAACTACAAGGAACCAAAGAGAAGCAGAGAAGAAGACGGCTGCTGCAACTACCCCGTCCCGGTGAAGCCCTGCTGCAGTCCTAAGCTATCTACCCTTCGACGACCAGAGAAGATCCAGTCCAGAGTCTTCTTCCCTTGAGCATGGTGGGGTCAACCAGCTCATCTTCCAAGCCAGAGGATCCTCTTTGTGGTCGAAATCACTGCACACTGCTGTAGTGGTCCGGATAGCCACCTGAAGAGCCTCTCCTGTTTTAAAGGAGTGCACCTTTTATTCACCGTCGCTGTTGCTGGCTTCATCCCTGTGTGGTGCAGATCCCTCCAGACGTACTCCTTCTCGTCCCCACGACCGAATCTCCATGAACCGTGGGTCTGCAGGAAACTACCAGGAACAACTGCCGTGGAACCAGCTTCTCCATTGAATAAGGTACCGTGTTCTGCTTTGAGGAACTAGGGTGAATCCCTTTTCTCCTCTTCCAAGGTTTGTCCTAATCTTCCCTCATTCTTATAACTTTTGCTTCCTCTGTTGACGATATCTAAGTACTCCTGGCAATGTTGAATCTTGAACTGTCCGACTGTGTGATCCTCGACAACAGGAACCCGGTTCCACTTGACACTGGCTCCGGCCTATTGACTCTTGTTTTTCTGTCAACGAGTGGTCTCTGATTCTGTCTGCCCTGATAAAGGTATTGCCTATGATTTTTGCCTCCAACTCTCTCTGGTTAACTCAGGTGCTAAGTGTGTGTTTTGCCCCAATAACATTTCTTGCCGCAGATACGCGTATCTTTAGTAAGACCGAACTGTCATTACTGTCAAAAAGTGATCGCATATGTATTCCCGGTAACGTCTTTTGTTTCATAACACTGGTCCGTTAAAACATAGGGTACTTACCTTGAGTTATACTGTACCAAATGAATTGGTTGTGTGTAGTGTATTTTACATGTGGTTTTGAATGTATTGAAGTGTTGTGTTTTATCACAGATGGTTTAAAAATAAATGTACTTATATTTTTTTACCTGAAACTTTGAGTCAGTGTTTGCTTGAGTCACAGTAATTGTGGTCCCTTTGTGTAATCTCTGCTACTGCTCATATACTCTTGATATAAGCCTGGCTGCTCCACTACTGCGACCACTTTAACACAGTAACAAAGGTGAACTTGTATTACCACTTGTAGTCTTAATTGTGTGTAGTGGTCCCTAAGGGCACTGCACAGGATTCTGCCTAACAGAAACCGACTTGAGCTTGGTCTAGCCGGTGGAGTTTTTCTTTGTGCTCTTGGGTAAGTTTATAAACATAGGTTTCCAGGAGTTTTGCCGGGTAGGGAATGTTTGAGATTGGCCTGTAGTTGGATAGGTCTTCTACGTCGCCACTTGTGTTTTTTTAGAAGTGGCTTGTTATAGGCTGATTTGAAGATCCTCGGCACAGTCTCTGTTGCTAGTGATAGATTTAGAAGGATTCTGTAGTATTCTGCTGGCGTTCCTTGTGCGAAGATTGATTTGTAGATGTCAGGGGGACAGGGATCCATGGGTGATCCAGCTTTCTTGCTGCGTTTTACCAGCATTGCGGATGCCTCTACTGATATTTTAGGAAAGCTTTTGAGTTTGTGCTGTGGTTCTGTGTTAGGTTTGTTTGGTTGTATCTTTTGGCTGGTTGGTCTCTTTTGTATGGTTTGTCGATGTCATTGATTTTTTTCCTGAAGTGGTCTGCCAGGCCATTGCAAAGTTTCTCTGGGGGGGTTGGGGTGTTATCGCAGCCTGGTGGGCTTCTCGTCTCTTTAACGATGTTAAACATTTCTTTTTGTGTGTTGGTGGCATTGGTGATTCTGTCATCATAATGCCTTCTCTTCGCTTTTTGAATTTCCCTCTTGTATGCGTGGATTTGTTTTTGGAACAATGTTTTTTTATCTGGGTTGTATTCTTTCCTCCATTCCAGTTCCATCTTTTTGTTTTCCTTTTTTATGGTGTTTATTGGTGGTGTGAACCATTTTGCCATTTCTTTTTTTTGACGTGGTGAATGGTTTTTCTGGGGCGATCTTATTTATTGTGTCTGCAATCCATTTGTGTAGTAGGTCCTCTTTCCTGTCTAGGTTCTGCTAGCTTTAGTTCTGTAGTTGAGGGTTTGGTTAAATCCAGTTGTTCGAATAGGTTGCTTTCTTTGACGTGTTTCCAGTTTCTTTTGGTGGTGGTTGGGAGTTTAGGAGGTTGGATGCGTACTTGGGTTGGCATGGTGAAAATGTAAATATATCACATAACCAATTGACTGTAATCAGGGAAGTGCTTTTCTAAGATAATGTACTTTTGCTGGATTCCACTGGCTACAAGTTAAAATGTAGTGAATTATGAGTGGAGGTCTGATCTCATGAATGAGCTCTTTTTGCAGTTTCTTTGAAGTAGCTGTAGCTAATATATATGTCTAGGTAGTTGGATAGTCCCTGAAGCAGTATGTTGAACTTCAACAACCCCCCTCTGCTGTCAGTGACTCTGAAGTTCTTCCATAGTTCAAAGTTTTCCAAACTTTGGTAAAGCACTATATTATTTCTTAAGGTTTCGTTGGAGGATGACATGCAGGGTATGAGTAACTGAGGAGGAAATATTATAAGATAAACAGTGCAAGGTATGAGGAGAAGTAGAAAGTCCATGATGAGGTTCCTAATTTTAAAGACAGGGGATTGAAAGTCCTTTGCAACTCAAACCCCTACTCTTTAAACAGCAGAGGTCTTCATTCCATCCCTATGATAATGAACAGAAAGGCCCCAGGATTTGCACAGGACAATGTAAGCCGTTTATTCTGAGGAGAGTGGAGTGCCCCTGCACTCTTTTCAGATGCTCAGTGTTTCATACTGGCTGGGTCCTCGTCCACACATCTGCTGAATTTGTCTCATGCAGTTATCAGACAAGACATTACACCCCTTGTCCTTAGGCTGACTGAAATTTAGAAAATAGTGTGACCCCCTTACTTTCTAATTTTTGGTAGAACCAGGTCATTGTTTTATAGGGCAGGTCTTCCTTTTATCTGATCTGGTGGTGTTGATGTGTTGACCAGGATCTGGACTATAACTCCCAGATACCTTTCTGTTGCTCTCTCTTCTTCTCTCACTTCTTACTACAGTATCAATATGAATGTATAACTATCGGCTTCTGAGCTCTAGACCACAGGTATTTCCACCTATGGTTCCAAGGATACAACCATTCACTTCTCTCTGTAGACCACGGGTGTCCGGGGTGATCCAAGGAAAAATACAAAGTAATACAAAGTAATCCAGAAGAAGAGCACACTGTGCAAGAAAAACCCTGCTTTATCGAACAGTCGTCTGGGAGAACAAACAGCTCCGTGGACCTGAACTGTAATACATTCTCAACTCCGCTCAGAAGGGCTACAAAAGGTATACAAGGAAATCACATGTTGGCATAATTTGTCAATCGTTACAATTTTGGGGATGTGCTAATACATAATTGGTGATCTGTCACAGGAACACTATTTTTTATTTTTTTTCATTTTAATTTGTTTATTGGCATTTTCTTACTTAAACAGTACAATGCACAATTTTGAATTTTCATGTGCGCAAATCAATACATTGAAGTCCAATAACCACAACAATAACAAAGGACTAAAGAAAAGAAAGAAAAAAGTAGAGAAAGATGAAACAACAGAGTTCCCAAGTTTGTTTGGGGGAAACCAAGAAACAGGTGTTTGCTGCCATACTCTAGATAGTGACTCAGCTTTACTCATTGGGGGACTGTTAGGGAAAATTCTCCAGAATTGCTAATTTCCCTTACCTACTGAGTCCCTTAGCAGATTTGCTGGATTTCTGGGACTTATATTTTTCACCTGGTAAGTGTGAGCCTTTTTTATCCCACTCTTACATGTGTTTTGCTGTGTGTTTAACATTTTTTTGTGTTCATAGCCTGTGCAGCCTCACCTACTCCATAGGCATCATCTTTTTACTAGTGCAGTGACACAGGGTTGTCTTTTTCAGACTTCCCACTTTAAACTCTATTTTCTGGGACTGACTACTGTCTCCCAGAACATTCAAAGTTGCCATTGACTTTATTAGTCTTTTTAAATTCACAGACCCAGTACAAACTATCTTCCATTGAGTACTGGAAAGGGTTAATAGTTATCCCTTTTGGTCTGTTTCTCATGGAACATTATTTTGTTCCCCTTTCTTTAAGATTTGGCTGGTGGCAGTGTTATCTACCATATTTTTCCTACCGCGGTCTATGTAAATAGCCGTGGTACTGTTTTAGGCTAAGTTAGTAGCCTCAAACTGGACCCCATTTACTTTTATTTGGTTCGGCAGGTTTTATTCACCATTTCTTTTTGTGAAGATCTTTTTCGTGTTTTACTCTGCGCGCCAAACCAGGTTTGGTTGCTTTCTTCACCGTCCTTTGGCGAGCTTCTGCACAGAAGCCCTCCTTAGGCACCTTAATGTCTGAGGAGGACTGGATGTGAGGGAGGGGTTTGAGACTCCCTGCACAGCGTCTCCTTGGAGACCCATGTCACACTCTGTGTGATTGGCTGTGGTGACTGTCTCGCCAGGAGAGCCACCCTGCTGCATGATTGACAGCCAGGCTGTGTGAATGGGGAAAAACTGCATAAAAAGCAGGTCTATGGGGCTTGGAAGGCAGAGTCGCCACTGGATCGAGAGAACCGAAGAGAAGCTGAAAGAAGAGGACCACTATGACGACTGAACCTCCCGGTAAAGCCCTGTTGCGGGTCCGAATCTCCAAACTTCGATGACAGAGAAGATCTAAAAAGGAATCTTCTTCCCTTCAGCTGGTGGGACCAACCAGTTCGCCAAACACCAAGCAAGGCCTTCCTTCCCTGGTCCAATTTGCTGTGCACAGCTGCAGTGAACCGGATAGCCAGGAGGACTGGACCCTGTTTGGGTTTTAAGTAGCGCACCTTTTATTCGTTGCTTTGCTCTGCTGCTGGTTTCTTCCCTGGGCAGTGCAGGACCCTCCAGTCTTCCTACTTTGTGTCAGTCCGACAGTCGCTTCAGGAACCGTGAGCCTGCAGGATCTGCCAGGAACGTCTGCCTCAGCTACAGCCTTCTTCTTCATTTAAGGTACTGTTCTAACCCGGTTGTTCGTTCCGTCCGACCACGGTGAAAGTGTTTGAAATCTTTTGCCAATCCGAGGGCTTGTCCTTCGCTACTCTTTTACATAACTTTTCCTTCAACCAACTTTGTTTCAAACTCTTGGCAAAGACTTAACTGCGAACTACTCTGAACTGTGTGATCCTCTGCAAAGACTCTGAAGCATTAACACTGGCCCAGGCATACTGATTTGAATCCTCATGTAGCAAGCCTTTTTTAGATTGCCCAGCCTACTTACTTGTTGCTGTTGCCTAATTTTGAATAACCTTGTCTTTCCCTCCCTTTTAAATTGCTGGAGTGCCATTTTGCTAACACTTCATTTTGAGCCTTACTTGTCCAGAATTGATTGGGGGTGGTGTAGTATATTAAGAGTGTGATTTTGCTGCTGCTTTATTTAGTGAACTGTTTTACAAATGAATGTCTAAATAAATGTATATTCTTTTACTCAGAAACCGTGAGTCAGTGTTTGATTGAACCATAGTAATTGTTGTCCTTTGTGTAACTATTGATACTGCTCATTTTACTCTTCAGATAAGTCTGGCTGTTCAACCATCGCTACTACTTTACAGTGTAGTACAGGTTTGTCACTTGTAGTCTTAATTGTGTGTGTTGTTTCCAAAGGGTACTGCATATGATTTTGCCTAACACTGGTGGCAGAGGTGGGATCAAGTATAGTGATTACACTTAGAGTGCTGCTATTACCTTGGAGCAACTAACCACAAGGCTAAACATCACTAAAAAGCAAACTTTAATCATGTCTGATATGGAAAGCTACAGTCAGGTGTCCCTCCTTAGTTACACTGTGGATTATCTGAAAAATCTGTGTAGAGAAAGGAATCTCTCTGTTAAAGGCAAAAAGTCCGAATCAATTGAAAGGTTGTTAGAGAAACAAAGTCTTGAGAGTAGGTCTGAAATACCTAACCCTCCAGCAAATGTGGAAAATAATGAGGATGATAATGTGTCAGATATTATTGATGAGTTAGATGACGCAGATGTGTCTCGCAATGTGGGCCTTACTGCTCCTCTACCTGCTCAGCAACTTCAACCTTTCTCCACTGGGACCCCATCAGGTCCTACACCCAGTCCTGAATTCATTGCTCTAGAAAAGATGAGGCTTGAATTGGAATTCAAACGTATTAATGCTCAAACTGAAAAAAGCATCAAGAACTGAAGCTCAGAGAAATGGAGTTGAATCATACCTTAGAAATGAAAAAGTTGTCTATTGAAAATGCTTCTCTCCCAGAGTCTTCTAGGTCTTCCAGCCCTTAGAGACTCTGTATGCCTAAAGGAATTATTGGTATGCATGAGGCTACGCTTGATATTTTGGATTGGTTGGCAATGTTTGAATATAACCATGGGATTGAAGACATTACAGGGAATCAGTTGCTTCCCTGGCTCTTCTCTAGGCTACCCACTCTTGCATCTGATGTTGTGATGGAGTTGGGGGAGGTGGATAGGATGGATTATGAGTGTGTGAAGCTAGCTTTAATTGTTAGATTTGGGAAGATACCTTCCCAGTATCTTAAGAGGTTTAGGTCCCTCAAAAAGCATGATGGTACCCCTTGGGCTACCTGGCTATGTGAATGTTTGACCAACTTAGATGGTTGGGTTAAGGGTTACAGAGTAAACACTTATGAAGTTATGAGAAATATTGTTATATTGGAGTCAATTTATGATGCTTGCTCACCTGAGCTCAGAGAGCACTTGGCTGATTCTAAGGAGATAGATCCAAAGAAGATAGCTAAGGCTGCTGACTTGTGGGTTGCCAACAGGGCTACTCACAAGGATTTTGGGGCAACTCAGAAGAAGGATGAGGGAAAGCAGCCAAAGAAAGATAACAAGAAGAAGTTTAATACCTCCAATCCAAAAGAGGGCCCCGAACAAAACACTAAGGGTGAGGCGCAAGGCAAACCGAATCAGGCTAGTGCACCATCTGGACCCAAACCAGATGGAGGTCAGAACAAGCCCCCATTCATCAAAACATTTGGGAAATGTTATGTTTGTGGGTCAACTGACCATGTGAAGGGGGATCCCATACTGTCTCCTTAGCCTTCTCCCCAGAGGAAGAAGTACCTATGGCAAGTGGAAACTTTCACCTACTGGCCGGTGAACCCATGAGCGTCTCAGCCAGTGTTTCTTTAGTGTCTCTGGGTTTGTGGGAACAACAGAAGTTAGATGTCTATAATTCCATCGCAGATAAAACTAAAGAGCATTATAAAGATAGTGTTCTTGTGAATGGCCACGGACTCCTGCCATCAGAGACACTGGAGCCAGCATAACTGTGGTTGATGAATCATTTTTCAAGGTAGAGGATGTTGCTAAGGCACCCAAATGCCTAACCAAGTTAACTGGATGCCCTGTGCAAATGCTTCCCCCGTTACCAGCTCTCATCCAGTGTAATGATACGACTGTCAAAATACCTGTTAGTGTGCAGAGTGAAGTACTATCATCCCCACTCCACATGAGTTGCTCACTGCTATTTCAGGAAAGAAAGAGGCAAAGGGGAAACCCAAGACCTCCAAGAATAAATCAGATAGCACCCCTGTGCTACCAACAAGGACATCCCCAAGATTGTCGCAAGTCACACCTGTGACTCCTCCACCTGCTGAGGCAGAGTGTGAGGTACAACCATGTGTGGTTGATCCAGTCTCTGAGGAGTCATATCTGGAAGAAGACATAACTCTAGTTGGAGATCTGGATCTGGTTGACCATCCTGAGCTGCAGTCTTTACTGGCAGAAGGTGGACCCAACAGGGCAGACTTCAGCAGAGGACAAAGAGAGTGTCCTACTCTTATTTATGTATTTATTAATTCACATTTGTTGAGTGCACAGCAGTCCGTGGGCATCGTGGCGCTTGTTACAGTGGTTACTCATAGCTTGGTTACATACAAGAATACATACAGTTGCAGTGGGGCGCTTGTTACAGTGGATGAACATAGCATTGTTGCATACAAAATACAGACAGTCATACTAGCATTCTAGCATAGTAAGATATCATACTGGGAGTGGATAGTATGTGTATTAGAGGAGTATACAGATAATGGGTGTGCGAGTGTGGATACTTAATTGAAGAGAGCAATTTTGAGATTTTTGCGGAAGGCATGGAGAGACGTTTCGGCTCTGAGGGCAGTAGGGAGCGCGTTCCATAATTTAGGGGCAAGATAAGGGAAGCCTATTCCTCCTGCCTTGGCCCTGTCGATGCACGGTACTGTGAGTTGGTTAGTGTAGCATAGTCTGGTGTGCCTTGTTCATTGTGTTCTGGATAGTGTGTCTGATAGGTATGAGGATGCTGAGAGGTTTATGCATTAGTGTGTGGTAGTGAGTATTTTGAACGTGATGCGGTCTTTGACTCGGAGCCAATAAACAGATTTTCTTGCTTGTGTAATGTGGTCTCTTTTAGGTATACTAACAGCTGCTCTGAGTGGGTTATTTTGGGTGGTTTGGAGTTTAGCTAGGTTTTTTGGAGGTGCCAGCTAGGAGTGCATTGCAGTAATCCAGCTTGGCTCCTATAGTGGCTCTGGCAATGGAGAGGCAGATGTCCTTTATTAGAAATGGCTTTATAGCATTGATGAGTTTCGTGCTCAGTGCGGAGGCAGAGACAATGGCACTGACTTGTTTATCCATGGATGGAGTTTCATCAATGTGGATTCTGAGCGTTGGTTTAACAGAGGCTAGTACTGGGATGACACAATTGTCGATACGGAAGTTGTGGTAGGTCGAGTCAAGATTGGCTAATGTAGACTTTTGACCAAGAATGAGGATTTCAGTTTTGTCCCCATTGAGTCAAAGGCCGTTCGTGGCCCTCCAGGCTTGGATGGTGGAGTACATCTGCTGCAGGGTTGTAGCGTCCTGGTGATAGATCCCAGTAAGGGGAAGGAGCACCTGGGTGTCATCATTATAGCTTGTGCATGTGATCCCAAGAGCATTCAGTTTATCAAAAAGAGGCTTAGAAAAAAGATTATAAAGAGTTGGGGCAGTACAGGATCCCTGGGGGACACCACAGTTAATGATAGTGGGCTCTGTATTGGCCATGTCGGAGAACACTTTCTTCGCTCTGCCTTCTAGGACGGAGGTGACCCAGGTCCTTGCGTGATTGGAGAAGTGTGCAGCATGCGTGAGATAATTGGTGAGGGTGTTGTGATCTACCATTTCAAACGCTGCTGAGAGGTCTAGTAGCAGGAGAAGGGCAGGCTTGCCCTTGTAGAGGATATTAATGATTTCGTTTTTTAGATCTAGTAAGGCAGTTTCCGTTCCATGTCCTTTGCGGAAGCCCGACTGTCTCTTTCCTAGGATTGAGTTAGGATCAAGGTACAGCTGGATTTGTCTGTCGGCGGCCTTATATACTATTTTAATAAGAAAGAGGACGGTTGTTATGGGTTGGTAGTTACTAGGTTGAGAAGGGTCTAGCATTGGGTTTTTTAAGAGTGGGCACACCCAGGCCTCTTTAAGGCTGTCAGGGACTATGCTTGTTTTAAATGAGGCGTTGATGAAGGCGGTAAGGAGAGGAGCGAGTTGCTCAGTACATTCTTTGATGATTTTGGGTGAGCATACATCGCCCTTGCATTTGGAGGGTTTGAGATGTTTAAGGATGTCTATAACATCTACTTCAGTGATTTCCGTAAACGAGAATTTTGGAAAGTTGATGTTTTTGGGGTTGAGCCGGTTCTTAGTCTGTTGGTTCTGCTTAGGCAATGCTCTGTTATGGTCTGAGATTTTGTTTTGGAGGAGGTCTATTTAGCATAGCAGATTGTATGCTGGTGCATCATGCTTCGTCTTTAACAATCTCGTCATTGCAGATGGGAGGTACTGTTAGTTCTTTAAAGATAGTAAAGAGTTCTTTAGTTTGGGAGTTAGCAGCGGAGATTCGATTATTGTAAGCTTCCGGTTTAGCATTGAATATGGCGTTTTTGTACTTTTTAGCAATAGATTGGAAGTTTGCTTTAGTGGTGTCACAGGGGTTAATCTGCCATGTTTTAAGCGCCTTGCGTTTGCGTTTGTGCAGGTTTTGGAGCTCCTCTGTGAACCAGGAATTGGAATGGAATATTTTTTCTCTTTTTTATTTTCTAGTGGGGCAACAGTGTTAATAGCACTGGTAAGGGTGTCTTTGAATAACTCTGCTTGGACGTTGGGGTCTGATGAGAATGGTGGTGCTAGGCATTGAAAGTTAAGACAAGCACTGATGTTATCTGCAGTGAGTTTTCTTGCACTTCTAGCTAACATAGCAGGTGCTGTTATAGTAGATTTGGTGGATGGTATTAATGGGATGGTGAATTGTAGACAGTTGTGGTCTGTCCACGGGAGGCCAATATTGGACACGATGGCTGTGTCACAATTATGGTCTAACACCCAGTCTAAGATGCAACCTTTCGCATGAGTGGGAGAAGTGACTTTCTGTGAGAAGCCAAGGACGAAGGTCCTTAGTGAGGGGGGTGGCAGTTTTGTCATTCGGGTCATTGAAACCTAAATTAAGGTCGCCTAGGAGTAGTGTTTTGGTTGATTTTTTTATGTTGTCCCCTAGAAGGTGGGTGACATGGGCCTAGAAGTCAGTAGTGGCTCCCGGTGGACGGTAGATAACATGGATATTTATAGTATTTTTTGGAGAGAGAGCTAACTTGGCTGATAGCATTTCTACATTCCCTTCCCCTTGGTGGGGTACAGGCCTAATGGATATGTCTTCTTTGAAAATTAGAGCTACCCCCCTCCTGTTTTCGCGAGCCTGTCCTGTCTGAGGATTGAGTATCCTTCAGGTAGGGTTAACGTGATGGCAGGGCCAGAAGCCTCGTGAAGCCATGTTTCCGTGATAGCTATTATATCTAGGTCTTGACAAGTGATTATATAATTAACTTCTAACACATGAGCATTGAGGGAGCGTACATTGAGTAGGGCGCATTTGTATTGTAAAAGCTGGTTATTCTTTATAGTTGGCGGTGGGGTGCCTGTTTTAAATGAAGAGGAGTGTCGTTTGGTGGTGTTGTGGATGGGTATTTGGTGGGTCACCTTAGTAATACTAGGGTTACTGGCAATAGGACCGTGGTAACTGGAGTTTGCTCTGGAGGAGTTCTGTGATCCCAGGCGGGTGTTTCTAAGTGCTACATGATTCTGTATGGCAGCGATGTTCATAGGGTGGGTGCGTGTCCTGAGTCTGTGTTGCCTGGACTGATGGGTAAGTGCATGCGTAGCTGCATCCGAGGTAGGTTGTATGGGACTAGACAAAATGTCCATAGTGTTAAGGTTAAGGCTGCTGGCGTGAATGTGGTTGGCTGGTTCTAGTCTGTGAATAATCTGGGTGCTCTTGAGCAAGGTGAGCAAGGTGTCTAGCATGCATATGAAGAGAGGCAGGGTGTACATGCTGATGTATATGTTACAAACTTTTTAGAAGTTATGCTGAAATAGCGTGTTCGTCTAAAGAATACTGTCTATTACAAGTAGGGATAGCAGTTGGCGATTTAGTAGTTTGTGGCAGGGGATGTCTTTCACTGGTGGAGAGTGCACTAGTCCCTGGAGTACACAGATTTTGCTAAATACAGTATCTAACTAAACAATAGAGACTATGTCAAGTATACTTGAACGACAACGGTGAGCTAATCAAAACATTTTCTAATGTACTTAGTAGATAGGACAGATAAAGGCAACATTTGATCAAAGCACTGTACTTGTGGTGCGTGAAGCTGCCGCGTACCACTTTTGGCGAGACAGCTGGACAGCTAGGGCAGTAATATAGAACTAGCATGAGCTTGCTTTCACATGAGGTGTGGGAAGAGAGTACTCTAAATACAGCGTGCACAATAGAAAAGAATATGCATTTGAGAGACAAGCATTACATAGCATGCTATACAGCGATATGTCCTGTATTTATAACTTTAGTAGGAGGAGTGTTCCGGCGTGTAATTGCCACAGTGGCGGAGTGATGATTGTGATGGTCATTCAAGTTCCCATGAGTAGGCTTGTATGCCCTTGTCTTAATATGGTTGTCAATTGCTATGTGGACAAGGTGTAACGGTGATAGTGCAGACGCTTACCTCGAGCAGATCAAGGGCAGCATTCTAGGACCAGGCTCCTACGGCTCAGACAGGCTTGGGACAGGCAGTGTAGCCTTTGAAATCGTGCCTTAGAAAGGCGTGCCGGCTTTTTGCCTGCCGGCGAATCAGCAGAGGAGTAAATAGGAGGCTCCAGCCAATCCTATCTGCCCCTGCATTTCATGATGGTAGAAACAGATGATGGTATCTCACGAGGATGCTGCGGCCATCTTTGAAAGGGGAAACCTTGTGGTTAAGCTTCTGTGCTTCCAGCAAAGGCAGAGGCTGGATGAGGGCACACAGCTTGGGAACACCGTGTCAGCCTGATATGGTATTAGTGGCTGAAAGTGGCACAAAGTCGGGTGTATTAAATTCGAATCTAGGTGGAGTTTCAGACTCCGTCTTGGGTCATGAATGTCTTGAAGGTCTTTGCCTACAGGCAGCTTCTCAGTTCGATGGCAAGAGCCTGGGAAGCATAGGTTGCACTGGGAAGATATCCTCTTCTACAGTGAACCGACTGAATCTATCCCTGTGGACTGCAAAAGACTTGTAGTGCCCCTAGAAAACAGACTCCAGTTCCTACAGATGGCCCATGAGATAATTTTGGCTGGTCATTTCAGTTTCAAAAAGACCAAGGAAAGGTTCTCCCTATACTTCTACTGGCCTAAAATGGGTTCAGAAGATGACAAATTCTGTAGGAGCTGTCACACTTGCCATACCTCTGGCAAGAGTGGAGCCAAGAATGTGGCACCTTTGGTGCCTCTCCCAGTGGTGGGAGTTCCTTTTGAGAGGGTGGGTATCAACATAGTTGGTCCCCTTGACCCTCCCACGTCTTCAGGAAACAGGTTTATCCTGGTTGTAGTAGACCATGCTACTAGGTACCCTGAAGCAATACCTATGAGGACTGTTACGGCTCAGGCTGTGGCTAAGACTGTACTTGGTATTTTTACCAGAGTAGGGTTTCCTAAGGAAGTGATATCTTACAGGGGATCCAATTGCATGTCCCACTACATGCAAGCCATTTGGAAAAACTGTGGTGTCACTTACAAGTTCTTACCATCCACAGACAAATGACTGGTAGAGAGGTTTAATCGTACTATGAAGAGCATGATAGGTGCTTTAGAGGAACCCGTTAAAACCCGTTAAAAGAAAGTGGGACCTTCTACTGCCATGCCTTCTCTTTGCCCAGGAGGGAGTTGGTTACAGTCCCTTTGAACTTCTCTATGGCCATCCAGTCAGAGGTCCTTTTGCCCTGATTAAGGAGAGGTAGGAGAGTGCTCCTTCCCCCAAGCCAGTCAGAGTGACTGACTATGTGATAGGTCTCCGGAAGAGAATGTCACACATGATGGCAGACGCTAGTGATAACTTAAAAGCAGGTCAGGCTCTGGTCAAACATTGGCATGACCAGAAGGCCAGCATGGTTGAGTTTACTCAAGACCAGCTTGTACTAGTTATGGTGTCAACAAGGCAGAGGACCTTGCAGGACAAATGTATAGGACCCTTCAAGGTTGTGGGCAAACCTGGAGATGTGAACTATCTGGTGGACTTAGGCAGACCTAAGGAGGCTCCGAGAGTCTTTCACACCAACCGTTTGAAGGCATATGTCTCGAGACCAGAAGTGGGAGCTTTGCTTCTAAGTTAAGGTCAAGAGGAGGAGGAGAGTGAACCTCTACCTGGCCTACTCAGAGGCCAACCTTTGGATGAGAACATAGAAGGAGTCAATCTCTCTTCTAATCTGACATCTGAACAACAGGAGGAGTGCAAGGTTCTGTTAAATGAGTTTTCCTCCCTGTTTTCACTTTCACCAGGCTTGACCCCTTGGGGCCAACATGGTATTCTCACTGGTGATTGTCTACCTGTGAAAAGCAGAAGTTACACAATGTCAGAACATGTGAGATCCCACATCAAAGGAGAGGTCAACAAGATGCTTGATCTTGGGGTTATAGAGCCATCTACAAGTCCATGGTTTAGTCCAGTTGTTCTAGTAACAAAGGCAGGATCTGAGGAGTTGAGATTGTGTGTGGACTATAGAGCTCTAAATGCACCAACCATACTACTCAAGCCCAAGTGAGATCTTTCCCAGGTCTCACTGAGTACTACAGGAATTTCACCCTTTTTGGTTCCATGGCTTCTCCTTTGAATGTAATCTCCTCTCCAAAATTCCCTTAAAAAGTTAGATGGAATGAGGAGTGCACTCAACCCTTTGAAAACCTGAAGAATGCCCTTTGTCAAGCTCCAGTCCTAAGAGCTCCAGATTATCTCCAAAATGGCTAATTTCCCTTACCTGCTGAGTCCCCCAGTAGCTTTGCTGGATTTCTAGGATTTTTTTTTCACCTGGTAAGAGTGTGAACCTTTTTTCCCACTCTTACATGTGTTTTGCTGTGTGTTTAAAAATGTTTGTGTTCATAGACTGTGGAGCCTCACCTACTCCATAGGCACCATCTTTTTACTGTGTGTCACACATCACCTTTAGTGCAGTGACACACGGTTGTCTTTTTCAGACTTCCCACTTTAAACTCCATTTTCTGGGACTGACTACTGTCTCCCAGAACATGTAAAGTAGCCCTTGATTTTATTAGTCTTTTACATTCACAGACCCAGTACAAACTATCTTCCATAGAGTACTGGAAAGGGTTAATAGTTATCCCTTTTTGTCTGTTTCTCATGGAACATTATTTAATTCCCCTTTCTTTAAGATTTGGCTGGTGACAGTGGTATCTACCCTATTTTTCCTACCGCGGTCTATTTAAATAGCCTTGGTACTGTTTTAGGCTAAGTTAGTACCCTCGAACTTAAATCCGCTGGACCCCATTTACTTTTATTTGGTTCCAGCTGGGTTTATTCGCCATTTCTTTTTGTAAAGGTCTTTCTCGTGTTTTACTCTGTGTGCCAAACCGGGTTTGGTTCCTTTGTTTGCCGTCCTTTGGCGGGCTTCTGCACAGAAGCCCTCCTTAGGCGCCTGAATGTCTGAGGGGGACAGGATGTGAGGGAGGGGTTTGAGACTCCTTGCACAGGGTCTCCTTGGAGACCTATGTCGCACTCTGTATGATTGGCTGTGGTGACTGTCTCACCAGGACAGCCACCCTGCTGCGCGATTGACAGCCAGGCTGTGTGAATGGTGGAAAACTGCAAAAAAAACAGGTCTGTGGGGCTTGGAAGGCAGATTCGCCACTGGATCGAGAGAACCGAAGAGAAGCTGAAAGAAGAGGACAACTACCACGACTGAACCTCCCGGTGAAGCCCTGCTGCAGGTCCGAATCTCCAAACTTTGACGACAGAGAAGATCTGCAAGGAATCTTCTTCCCTTGAGCTGGTGGGACCAACCAGTTCGCCAACCACCAAGCAAGGCCTCCCTCGCCTGGTCGAATTTGCTGTGCACAGCTGCAGTGAACCGGATAGCCAGGAGGACCGGACCCTGTTTGGGTTTTAAGGAGCACACCTTTTATTCGTTGCTTTGCTCTGCTGTTGGTTTCTTCCCTGGGCAATGCAGGAAACTCCAGTCATTCCTACTTCGTGTCAGTCCGACAGTCGCTTCAGGAACAGTAAGCCTGCGGGATCTGCCAGGAACGACTGCCTCAGCTACAGCCTTCTTCTTCATTTAAGGTACTGTTCGAACCCGGTTGTTCGTACCGTCCGACCGTGGTGAGAGTGTTTGAAATCTTTCACCAATCTGAGGGTTGTCCTTCTCTACTCTTTTACATAACTTTTCCTTCGACCAACTTCGTTTCGAACTCTTGGCAAACACTTAACCGCAAACTACTCTGAACTGTGTGATCCTCTGCAAAGAGTCTGAACCATTAACACTGGCCCAGGCCTATTGATTTGAATCCTCATTGTAGCAAACCTTTTCTAGGTTGCTCTGCCTACTTACTTGTAGGTGTTGCCTGATTTTGTATAACCTTGTCTTTCCCTCCCTTTTAAATTGCTGAGTGCCATTATGCTCACACTTCGTTTTGAGCCTAACTTGTCCAGAATTGATTGGGGATTGTGTAGTATATTAAGAGTGTGATTTTTCTGCTGCTTTATTTAGTGAACTGTTTTACAAATGAATGTGTAAATAAATGTACATTCTTTTACTCAGAAACCTTGAGTCAGTGTTTGTTTTGAACCATAGTAATTGCTGGCCTTTGTGTAACTATTGATGCTGCTCACTTTACTCTTGAGATAAGTCTGGCTGCTCAGCCATCGCTAACACTTTACTGTGTAGTACAGGCTTGTACCAAAGGTGAATTTGTACTGTCACTTGTACTCTTAATTGTGTGTGGTGTTCCCAAAGGGTACTGCATATGGTTCTGCCTAACAGGGTCAAATATGCAGTGCACTGTTAATCATTCACTGTTCAGCGTATGTGAATTCAGTGAGGAGAAGAGTGACAGGCTCAAAGTTGAGTGCAAAATCCCTGCTCTGTGCATCTATTGATCTTCCCCAGGCGGTGGTCACAGCTTCACACCAGCCCTCCATTTCTCTCAACCATGTCTCGAAAATCAGCCTTTGCGTGATGTCCAAGTCATAGCAATGCATCTCTTTGCCAAAATACAAGCTAGGACCATGAATTTAGAGATATGTTTATGCTTGCTAGCTCTTGGAAATGCTCCTAATATGCACTTGAGTTGGTTGCATCCTTATCTCTTGATCCCTGCTGTTTCGCAGGTATGTTTGATTCAGGACCAAAAACTCAGTGTTACCTCACATTCCCAGAGCATGTGCATTAAATGGTCATTTTCTTGACCACACCGGGGACAATTGGACGGTGCATCATTTTAGAACTTTGCGATTCTGAAAGGAGTCAAATACGTGCGGCGACGCACGTTAACTTGTATGAGTCTGAATATCGCATTATGCAATACATTTTTAAGGAAACCCAGCACCCATGCCCATTGTCTGTTGGTGATTTCTAATCCCAAGTTCGCCTCTGATTGTGTTTTCAACTTTGTGAGCGTAATGATATGATATGTTATTTATAACACGCTTAATACCCAGAGGTTTCTAAGCGCAGACCCGGAATCGAAGCTGTGTTGCTCTGCGTCGACTTGCTTCCAAGGTGAGCACGTTGCTCCTGAGCTATCCCCCCGAGACTAATGCTTGTGTTATCTAGGAGGCACCTGAACAGTCTGGATAAAGGACTCAAGCTATCCTCTAGCTCCTACATTAGTGCCAAGAGGGTGCTTTGTTGGGGTTCAACAGGCCAATCCGGCCAGGTACGTTTGGCAAATTTGGTTGTTCTCATATATTTTAGGAATTGCCCCCCGGGAGACCCTCCTTTTGCATGAGGTCAACCAATTCCCTAAAGGGGCCGTTCTCGTACATGTCTCCCCAAATGGCAATACCAGCATCGGGCAACCTTCAGTTTCTCTGGTTCACTCCACGTGTTAATCAAGATGGGGATATTGGGGGAGTGGGGGCGTTGAAGTCTCACCGTCTTCAGTGTCCTTGACCAAACCTGTCTGCCCACCCTAATGTTATTGGGTAAACTACGTGTTTGCTTTCTGGGCACCATAATGCTTCCTTTAGTAGCACAGGGCTTATCAAGGTACTGAGCAACGCATGCTCTGCTGTAACTTCATCTGACAACCATTTTGTGATGAAGCTAAGTTGAGCTGCTAAGTAGTAGTAGTATAGCTGCGGTAGTTGGACACCTCCCTGCTCGTATGGCATAAATAGGGTAATGATGGCCAGACTGTGTCTTTTCGGGCCCCATAAAAAAGCTCTGAGTATACTTTCCAGGTCCTAGAAGAAGGGGGCTTCTATATAAAAGGTAATGTTGGTGAAGTTATATAGGAGCCTAGGTAGGATGATAATTTTTGTGATGGCCACCATGTCCATTAGCAAGAGGGGCAGTCGAAACCAGAACCCCATGGATTGTTTCACACCTTCCACTGCTCTGTGTGTGTTTAGGACATGTATCTTTTCTGTGGTGTGTGTAATCCATATACCCAGGTATCTAAAGGAGTCATGTTCCCATTTCAGGCCCCATTCCAGCACGGAAGTCGCTTTGGTGTCTCTTAGCTCTGCTAGGGGAAAAAGGCATGATTTCTGCTTGTTGAAGGTGATGTCTGATAATTTGGCAACATCGTCTAGCACCTCTAGCTTTATAGGTAAGTTATGCTACGGCTGGCATAGGTATAGTAGTACATCGTTGGCATACAGGGAGAGCAGATGTGGGGTGCCCCCTATATGTATTCCGCCTCCAGATACTCCTGTCTCAAGTATACCGCTATTGGTTCCAATGCCAATATGTAAACCATTGGCAAGAGCTGTTACCCTTGTCAGGCCCCCCTTTGTATGGCCCACTGTCTCGAAATGTGCCGACCTGTCTTAACTCTGGCTGTGGGGGAAACATACAATAGTTTAACCCAACCTGTAAAAAATGCTCCAAACGCAAAGCCCCATAGTGCAGCCTCTATCCATTCCCAAAACACTGGATTGAAGGATTTGACCACATCTAGGGATGCTACCAATTACTGTTCAGGGCCATGATTAGTTTGGTTGATTACATGTTGCAGTCTGTGCAGATTAGAAGTGGTGTTGCGACCAGGTACATAACCGCCCCTGTCCGGCTGTATTAATGCGGCAATGCACCAGCGAAATTGTGTGGCTAGCATGGTGGTGAGTAGCTTGACATTGTAATTGAGCATGGCCAGGGGACGTTATGAGTCGCATGTTTCTGCAGGTTTCCCAGGTTTAACGATGGGGACCACCCACGTTTCACGCATTGTATTCATGAGTTCGCCAACGTCAAAGGCTTCCTCAAAGACTTTCGAAAGCGTCGGGGCTAGAGTGGATTGATATGTTATATAGAATTCTGCTAGGAGGCTGTCACCTCCCAGTGTTTTGCCAGAAGCTAGTGAGGTGATCGCTCCCTCTAGCTCTGATAAAGTGAAGGGTTGGTCTAGTAGGTCACGCTGACTAGTGGTGAAGGCCTCTGCAATTTCTTCAGGTGATGTTTGGAAGATGTGGCTATATAGCTTAGCGTAGTAGTCAACAAATATTTCATTAATTGCTATCTGTGCCCTCCAAGGTGCGCCACATTCATCATGCAGATGCGTGATTGGAGCTCTAGGGTATTCTTTCCAGCATAACCAGACGAGCAACTTCCCCGACTTGTCTCCTTCTGTGTGCATTCTTGCTGTCCTAGTGACGTGGTCAAACTTTGACAGGTTCTCCCATGTGGCTCGGCAATAGGACCAAGCCTCCCTAAGAACTTGCTCAGCAGATGGCATGTTTAGATGTTGCTTTTCTAGTTCCTTGACTTTAGTTTCAGAGACCTCAAGCTCCTCTCTCAATTTCTTGCAGATACTGCCAGCGCCAGCGGTGATCTCACCTCTGGTTACAACCTTTAAGGTTTCCCAGACAGTTCCCCAGTTGTTCACACTGCCAATGTTATCTTTAAGACACAGATTTGTTCTCTAAAGGCAAAATCTGTCAATGGGTCTGTGGGAATGCGCCACATCGAGATGGGGTGTTAGGCATCCCGCGGTCCCATGAGACGATTAGTGGGGAGTGATCTGATATGGTACACCCCATGTATTCAGCCCCCACAAATTCAGGCAGTTGATTGAAGCCAGCAAAGACGTAGTCTATCCTGGTGTGTAATTCATGTGGGGAGGAGTAGGAGTATTCTCTAGACTCAGGATGGAGCTCTCTCCAAACATCAACCAGGGCTAGGTCAGCTATCACAGCGTTAAGCACGGTTATAGCTAGGAGTAAACTGTTCTTAGGCGGTGTGGACCTATCATGGACTATATCTTGTACACAATTGAAATCCCCCCATATGCAGAAGGCATCCCTGAATGAGGTCATTCTTGTGCATAGAGCCTGAATGTGTGTAGTTATGGCATGGTTTGAAAAGTAAGAGTTAACTGTGGCTAGTTCCTTGTTACCAAGATAGCCTCTCATGATGATGAACCGGCCCACTGCCCGGAGCGGGAGCGCGTCGGTGAACCATATGAGGACCCCTCTGGCATATTTAGAGTATGGGGACCCGTGTACCATACCTCCCCAGCATTTCGCCACTACTTCTTGCTCATCGGCTGTCAGGTGGGTTTCTTGTAGTAAAGCTATTGAAATCTTTTTACGCTGAGGTATAATTTAATCCTATTCCTGTGAATGTATGTGCCGAGGTCCCTCACGTTCCATGTCAAGATTCTAATCTGCGCCATGACTTACATGTGTTTTCTTTCTGAAACCCTGCCCTGTGGCACCCCCAGCTATGCTGTATTTGTGCTGGCGTATGCAGGGTTTTTCCAATTCTATATCCAGTGCTTGTGATGACGCTGTGTCTATCACACAATAGGAGATGTTGTTTAACCCTTAACTTCATGTAGGTGGCTAGGTAATAGGTAGACAAACTTATGTTTGTTGGCTTAGATGAACTGAATTGTGGTATAAACAAGCCCAACAGGTCTGGCTCGTTCTGGCCCGGTGTCTGCGGGCATTTGTACCTACAGCTGACACCTTGATCAGTCGACAGCGGTGTTGTGTCGACGAACCAGATGGATTGGTGTGGGTTCCTTTGATGCTCAGTGGGCTTGATCGCCGGCTCCAATTAAGTCGCAACAATTTCCACAGTGATAGCGCAAATTGCCCTGGTCCACTCTAAAGCTGTCAATCCATCTTCCGAGAGGTTGTCGTACCAACACTTTTTGCGCAGCTGTTAAAAGAGCGGTTCGGCTTCTAATTGCTCCCAGCAAGTCTATTATGGTGGCATGTTGTGCTGTTTGTCAGTGGCTTTTGTTGAGAAGGCGCTAGCTCCATCATCTGGATGTCCAGGGTCATCATGTGTGTCTGTGTTGTTGTGCTCCATCCACATCGTTACCACTTCCGGGTTCTCAAAGAAGTGCGACCGTCCTCCATGTAACACTTTCAGCCTGGCTGGATATATGAGCATATATTTGATCCCTTTCTGCCTTAGCGTGCATTTGATTGAGATCAATCTATTCCGTCGCTGTTGCACTAGGGGGGTGTAATCTGGATAGATGGATACATTAGAGTTGTCTCTCTGAATCACTCCTCTTTCCCTGGAGAATTGTAGGAGCACTTCCGGTCTCTGAAATTTCAAATTTTTGCAATTATAGGGTGAGGGTGCGATCCAGGTGTGGGGTCTTTTTTGTAGGGATCAGTGGGCCCGTTCAACAGCAAAGCCTTGTGACAGTTTGCCTGGGCCAACTTCTTGCAGAATCAGGTTCTTTATGTAGGTTGTTGGGTCTCTGCCCTCAGTTCCTTCCGGTATACCTAGGACTCTGACATTGTTTCTGCGGGAGCGACCCTCCGCATCTTCAGCTCTTAGTTCTAATATGCGGTTTCTGGATTCTAGGGTTTGCATTCAGGTGGCTAGGTCATCAGTGGTGGCAGCAGTGTCTTTCAAGAGTGTTTTGGTGATCGTGACCCGCTCCGCAAGAGATCTCACGTCTTGACGGAGAAGTTGCACATCTATCTTAACCTCCTCAATTCTGTGTTCCATAGAGGATCTCAGAGACGCAAGGGGTTACATCAACACAGATATCAGTTTAGGCAGTCCTTCATCAACAATCCCTAACTTATTCCAGCCCTATGAAGAGAGGAACCTAGCACTCAAAGTACAGTGGTGTGTTAACAACAGACTATTGTGCGTAAACGAAAATGCAGGTTCTCTTCAGGGGGCTGTAGCTGCTCAGGAAGGGGCTTGAGGTCATGAAGAATAAGTTCCTTATCCTAGAAGAGGGTCTACCCTTGCGGATAGAGTGACTTACAGAGTTTGGGAATAGCTGGGGAGCACAAGCTATCCCAGCCAGGGTGAGTATCTTTTGAGGGACACTTTTGCGTAAAAATGAATGGATTTGCCAGGGGGCCACCAGTGAGTTAGGAAAGTGCTCACTAACCCTTGACACAGTCCGGACCAAACTTTGTCAGTCTAGCCCACTTTGCTTGTTGGTGTTAACCCTGCAGTTTCAGGACGCTCCGGCTCTCAGCGGTTGTGGTACGGGCCAATCGTCTGTGACGGGATGTTTGCTTTTTCTCAGCCCTTGAAGGATCCAGAAGGACAGTCCTGGTGGAACACGTCTCAGGAGACGGTAGGCAAGAACTGCAGGCACTTTCAGCGATGGTCACCACAGCTGGGCGACGCAGGGACTGCAAATGATCATGTTGTGGCACACTCTCGTAGATCGCGACCCAGAGTAGCTGGGGAGAGGGCCCAGGATCTGTCACGACCCTCACCCCGAAGCCCCCCCTGGCCTACCCATGGACCATGGGGAGCCTTGACCCCAGTCTCCACTAAATTCCAACTGAGGCCTTCTTGGGGCCAGTAGGCTCATACTTAATGATACGTTTGTGCTTGGGAACTACTTTTTGTTACTGTCATTCAATGTGGAAGCATCCTCAGAATCAGGCTTCTTGGAACCTGGCTTGCAGAAGGATGGTTTGGGTGTGGCACCTTGGAACTCTTTTATCTGGACTTCTTTCTTGAAGCTATTTAAACCACGCCCGACTGGACTGACACACTTCGCGTTAGTTTGCAATACTGCAACGTGGCGCTCACTGCATTCAGCTTCAGCCACAAACCTCGGATAAACAGCATCTGCAGAAAAAGAAAGAAGACATCGTTAGAAAAGGTTGCAGCTTACCTGCATTCCATCATTAGCGGTCCTCAGCTCTTCCGACCAGCATCCTGGAACCAGCGCTCCTTCGGATCAACGGACCTGCAGAAAGGGAAAGACAAGGCTTTAGACATTTTATACAGTTAACAAACTCCACCAAAAGGCTTACCTTCCCACTCGCACTTCATTCCGCAACATCTCTGGAATTCTACACTCCGGCGGAGCACCGCGACCTGTGAAGACAAAAGATAACAGGTTAGCAAATGCAAGGCACCTTAGCGCTGCGTTAAGCGCCAACTCACTGCGTCTAGGCGCTCGAAAAACACTAATACTTACCAGCGAACCCCGAATCCAATCTTCGCCACAAACTGGGCTTCCATGTACCCAAGGAAGAGAAAAAGACATTGTTGATTCCAGAAAGGCATGCTAAGACAGCAAAACAGCATAGCAATAAGACCTACCTGAAAGACTCACGTCGGGTCGGCATCAGTGAAGTAACTCGACCACCATTGCCCGTAAAGCACCACGCGCCTCTGCCGCGACAGCAGGATGGAGAACCCACCAACATCAAGAACAAGGTGAGAGGAAGCCCAGAGGGACCGCAGACATACCGGGTGGTGGGAGGCTGTTAATCCCAGTTACCCGGTCCTAAACATTGTTTACCCGTATTTCTGGCAGGATTCTTCCGCTGGTCACTACTGGGCATCGCAGGAAGGGATACCTGGACACCGATTGCTGGGTGGCGCCCCTGTGGAACCAGGTGAGCGTAAAGGACCACAAGCTAGCGATTCCCCTAGTCTCGAGTCTCAACTCAGGACCGCAGCGTTCCTGTGCGATATCCTTGGTGCATGCTGGTCACTTCATTGGTTGGCCCAGGAACACTTCCGAAGAGGCTCTTTTCGAGAGTAAGTAGGAGAGTAAGTAGGAGAAGCCGAGAGAAGTTGTTCCCACTACTCCAAAGGGGTGAAGTGCCCTTGCAGGCCTTTTTGGTCCGATGAAGAAACAGGGATCCGACGGGACAACTGCAGGATCAAGGTGCCAAACCTTCCAAGCATGTCACTGGCGGTTCCTCAAGTCTGCTTTCTTGTTCAGGATAATTGGCTCTTTATGAGGTTTTGTATGAGCTTCATAATCCACCTGTAATGGGTGCAGAGCCCCTTCTCTTATCCAAGATTCGGTTTGCGCTCAGATAGCCAATGGAAGATCTGCTCTCTTGCATGCACGCCAGGTGTGGGCTGATAGTGGCCCACAGTGGTTCCAGTCATTCATGGCTACCAGACATACTGGCACCAGTAGTGTGGATTGGGACCAGACAGTCCCAACCCTCTTCCTGGGCACTAGCACACGTGACATGCAGGACACACGCGAAAGTTGCGGTTTTCACGGGAAGCTGCATGACCCAAATAAGGACAACCCGAGTCTCCCGACCTGGGGAAGGCAAAGGGATGGAATGGCCAAAGGACAGAACAAAAGACTTTGTGGCACAGCCATTTTCGGCACTGGCCACAGTCTTGGCCCAAATGCGGTAAATGCAGTATGGTCCATAGAAAGAAAGCAAACATACTTTAAAAGTAAACTGCTGCAACCACTTCATCCTAGGCACACTTGTACAAACACCAAAAAATCCTTAGAGGGTCGCTAGGTCTATAAAAACAAAAGGACTTCTACGCTTGGCAGGTTCACAAATGGAGGGAAAATTGCACCTAAGGGAAAACTTTCCTAGCAATCACCCCTCCCAGACCTAAGGACAGGGGGACTTAATCCACCCCTGGATGAGTCTCATGTTCAGGTCGACTAAACATTCTGGACAACACATCAGCGTCGTTATGTTGGACACCTGGCCTGTGCTCAATGGTGAAGTCAAACTCTTGCAGGCTCATGGACCACCTGAGCAACTTTGATTCTCTCCCTTCATGTTAAGTAGCAATTTTAAGGGCTTATGGTCAGTTTGCACAGTGAAGTGGGCCCCATAGAGGTAGGGCCTCAGCTTCATTAGGGCCCACACGACAGAGAAATATTATTTCTCTACAGTAGACCACCTGAGCTCCCTGTCCTTAAGCTGGCGACTAATACATCCAATCGGGTGTTCCTTGCCTTTCTCATCTACCCGTGATAGTACAGAACCTATCCCAGTGTCAGAGGCATTGTTCTGCAAAATAAAAGCATGTTTGTAATCAGGGGCCCAGAGGACAGGAGCCTGGCACAGGGAGTCTTTTAAGCCAGTTAAGGCCTTCTCATACTACGCCGACCAAGATACCTTCTTGGGTATCTTTGGAGTTGCAGGAGCAGTCAGAGGAGCAGCTATGGTACCAAAGTCTGCCATGAAGTTTCAATAGTACCCAGTGAGACCTAAGAAGGCTCTCACCTGAGTTTGTGTAGTGGGGGTAGGCCAGTCTTGTACTGCTTGTACTTTACTGGGTAGAGGCTGAATCCTTCATCCACCTACTTCATGTCCAAGGTCGACCACAGATCCTTGTCCAATCTGGCACTTGCTGGCCTTTATGGTCAAGTGGGCCTTCTGAAGAGCCTACAATACTATTCCCAGGTATTTCACATGTTCTTCTCAGGTGGCACTGAAGACTGCTACATCATCCAGATATGCTAAGCAGAATTCATCTAACCCATTTAGGTCATGATTCACAAGCCTTTGAAAGGTAGCGGGTGCATTCTTCAATCCAAAGGGGATTACCCTGAACTAAGACCCTCTGGCATGTTCTGCTAGGGCTATTTGCCAATACCCTGCAGTGAGGTCAAATGTGCTGAGGTACTTGGAGGCACCCAAGGTATCCACCAGCTTATCTGGTCTAGGCAAGGGGTGAGCCTCTGTCCTGGTGACAGCATTCAGAGCCCTATAATCCACACAGAGTCTCAGTTCAGAGGTACCTGCCTTTGGCACCAGAACCACAGGACTGGACCATGGACTACTAGAGGATTCAATCACCCCAAGATCTAACATGTTGTTGACCTCCATCTTGATGTAAGATCTCACCTTATCTGGTTGACTGTACCCCCTACCTTTGGTAGGTACACTGTCTCCTGTGTCAATTTTGTGTTTGCACCAAGGTGTCAAACCAGGAATCAGAGAGAACCAGTGGGAGAACTGCCTAAGCAAAGTTCCTACTTCCTCTTGTTGGGTAGAATCCAGGTGAGAGGCCTCATGGATACCCTCAAAGACTACCTTGGAACAAGTCAGGCAGAGGCTCAGATTCCTCTTCCTCTCTCTGATGCCAAACGTAGTGCTGCAATTTCAACCCTAGGGGTGAAAGTCTTCAGCCTATTTATCTGGAACATTTTTTTGCGGCCTTACCAGGTCTCTTAAGGTCCACTCTTAAGTTTACCTCACCCAGCTGCTCCACAGCTGTGTAAGGGCCTAACCATTTGTCCTGTAGGGCTATAGGCCTTATAGGATTCATGATCAGGACTTCTTGGCCTGGGGTGAAGTAAATAAGTGAAGCTTTCTAGTCATAGCAATGTTTCACCAGGGCGCGGCCCGCCTTCAATTTATCACTGGCCTGAGCCACCATAAGGACCATTCTCTTCCTTAACCCTAACACATAGTCCTCTACATTGGTAGTCATGGAAGGAGTAGGGAGTTCCCATCCCTCCTTGACTATGGCCAGTGGTCCACTAACAGGGTGACCAAAAAAAAGCTTGTAGGGATGGAAACTACCCCCCTCCTGAGATACCTCTCTGTAGGCAAAAAGTAAACATGGGAACAAGAGATCGCATTTTCTCCTTTGAAGTTCTTCCAAAGCCCCAATCATGCTTTTGAGAGTTCTATTAAACCTCTCAATTAAGAAATTAGTGTGTGGGTTATAAACTGATGAAAACCTTTATGTGACCCACACTCTTCCACATGGCCTGCATGTACTTAGACATAAAGTTGCTGCCTCTGCCTGACAGAACTTCTTTAGGGAAGCCAACCCTAGTAAATATGCCTAGCAATGCTTTTGCAACTGACTTGGCAGTCACAGTCTTCAATGGCATGGCTTCAGGATGTGCATGGTCGACCAGCACCTAGATAAACCTATTGCCAGAGGAGGTCTGAGGGGCAAGGGGACAAACAGTGTAAATCCCTGCCCTCTCATATGGCACCCCCACCACAGGGAATTGCATCGATGGAACCTGGATTGTTGAGCCACACTTACCAGAAATATGACAAGTGGCACAACTCCTACAATGGCCTTCTACTTGGACCCTCATTTTGAGCCAGTAAAATGTATGGCTATGCTTGCTTCTCTTGATCCCAAGGTGACCAGCTGGAGGAACTTCATGCGCCAGTTGTAGGAGGAAGGGTCTTACTTGAAGGGAGACCACCAACCTCCTATGGTCATTTTCAGTAGATTCTGTGGGCTTACTGTACATGAGCTCACCTTCCGAATAAAACCTATGTTCCCCAGGAAGGTCACCCTCAAGCTGGGAACAGGTCGGTCTCCTTAGGCCTTCTAAAGATGGGCACTTACGTTTGTTTGTTGTTTGCTTGTTTGTTTATTCATTTGTTAAGCGCACCAGACCCGTAAGTAGAAGGGCGCCACAGTATGAAAATGCGAAGCTTACAAAGTTGCAGAATGTACACCAAATGCAATGCTTACACGCTTACGGAATATACAAAAATATACACAAATATATCCAAGATATGCACAGTGCACAATATACAAGATAAAAGGCAAAGCTAGGGCTGGCTAGAATGTCAAGGATGCTTATAGAGTATACAAAATATCCGCACAAAATATATGCAGGATATGCACAGTAATCAGTATATCAGATAAGAGCCGAACTACAGATGGCCTATTATAAGGGTTACAAAGGCGCTGCCCACCTTGTGTCGCTTAGGCTTGCACTAAGTTGCACAAATTCTTCAGATGTTAACACACTATTGCGTCGTAGATGCAGGGTGGGTAGGTCCCTTCAGTAGCAGGCACAGCCAAATGGGAGACTAGGGGGTCTGTGGTGGTGATGTGTTTTATTGGCAATGAGTTCCAGGATTTGGCTGCCTTTACAGGGAAGCTATTACCACCGATAGTGGTGAGCTTATACAATGGTATGGTAAGAAGGTTACCATTCCCGCTTCTGGTGGGTCTAAGGGAAGCTCTTCTCTGGAGTGTGTCTGTAAGATAGCTGGGGGCTGCGTTGTTGAGGGCTTTATGCGTCAGAGAGAGTGGTTTTAATTGTATTTTATTAGATGTGGATAACCACTTATGGTGGCGTCTAATGGAGGAAATATGTTTTTTAAAATTTATGCCTAAGGCTGCTCTCAGGGCATTTTTCTGTATTTTTTGGAGCTTTTGAATAGTGGATTTGTTAGCTCCACTGTATAGGGCATTACAGTAATCAATTCTAGAGAGTATTAAGGCTGTGGCTAGAATCAAGGCTGTGGCTAGAATCAAGCAACTGTCATTGGATAGGAAAGGCTTGCCAGCTCCGAGTAACTTACCAGTGTAAGCCGTGGAGGAGGTAAGGACTTTGATCTGAATGGGTTTTCACCTCCTTGGAAACTTTAATATTGTTTCCGTAAATGTTAAATGAGGAGAATTCTTGGCCCAGTTTTTTAATGTTGGCCTGAGATCCTAAAATGATTAGCTCGGTCTTATCATCGTTCAGGCAGAGGCCATGAGTGGCCATCAATGCTTGAATGATAAGATAAACTTTGTTCACCAAATCCGTGTCCTTACTATGATCCCTATTAGGCAGAAACCTGTGCAGTTCCATTAGGGACCACTGCAAAAGATTTAGGACTACAGGTGGTTGGCAGTAAACCCAATTGGTAGCAGTCTGTACCACCCAGATTTACCTGGTAGCTGTGGCTGAGCAGTCAGACTTCTCTCAATATGAGTTAGGCAGTATATAGAGTATACACAATAGGTACAGAGATACAGTAGCACAAGCCAACACTGACCAGAGCTTTGGTGTAAAAGTATATCATTATTTATTTAAAGACACACTTGTAAATTACACTAGCACAAAGAGAGGTAAATAAATTCAACACATAGTCACTATTATATATATAAAACCCTAATTACTTATTAGACAAGTCTTAATGAGAAACACCACTTATTTTCAGACAGAGGTGAGCGCTTAACATAAGATGGCACTCTAATAAGTTATTAAAAAGGGAGGGAAAAAGGCAGAGTTATGAAAGCACACAAATTTCAATACTTTTCAAAGAACCACAGTGAGCCAGGTTAGGCAAAGTCTACTGGAGAGCAAGGAAGTTCAAATGCCAGGCCCACTCTTAGAGAGAGCAAGCAAAATGTGTCCAGGATCACACAGTGGGGTTATGCCAAAAGAGTCTTTGTAAATAGTTCACAAAAAGAAAGATTGAGATCAAGTCAGGAAAAGTTAGTTAACAGGTCCCAGGCTAACCCAGGTTAGAAAGTCGAGGATTTACTGTCACCCTGAACGATCTGTCGCAAGGGAAGCCAGGCGGGACACAGTACCTGAAAGTGGGAATAACGCTCCACCGGGGGCAGTTATTTCTGGCAGCGGGTGCAAGTCAGTGTTTCGTCCAGAGGAAGAGGAGGTCTCGACGTGGAGGAAAGCTGAAGGTCGTTGCGCTGCCAGGGAAGAAACCAGCCGCAGAGTTTCCCGGTTACAAGGTACCACCCTTTTCTTTGCGGTAGTGGTAAACCGTGGTATTCCGGTTGCCGGGGTGCTTGGCACGGGCAAGGCGGCCACGAGAAGGTCCAGGAAGGCGAAAAGACGGGCAAACTGGTTATCCCCACCAGTTAAAGGAAGTAGACTTTCCGGACTGGAGATCTCCTCTGTCGTCGGGAAAAGTGGTGAGACGGTTCAGCAGGGCTCCACCGGTGATCTCGTTGTTGCAGGTCGGCTCGGCTTCTCCCTCCTCGGATTCTTTAGGTCCTGTGGCGAATTCTGAAGTTCCAGTCCCCAAAGCCCTGCTTTTATGCAGAAAACCCACATTCATTCAGCCTAGCTGTCACTCAAACATGCTAAGTGGTGAGCCGGGCGGCTCACTACTTGGGCCAATCACACAAGAGTGCAACTTGACCCCCTCCTACACCCTGTGGTACCCAGACAGAGTGGCACCACCTTTGGAGGCTTCTGTGGAAAAACCCGCCAAAAAGTGGAACAAAGGGCTCGACTTGGGTTGGAGTCACAGAAGCGAACACAAACACCATTTTGGAACCAAGTTTCGGCAAAAAAACCAACCAGTGAATTTATATTAATTTAATAAACCGGCGGTATGTTCTAGGCTATTTTAAAAAGTGGTAGCCTCGAACAATGGGAAAATCCCATAGGAATATATTCGTGGTCAAATATAAAAAGTAGTATCCACTGCCACCAGCCAAAACTTGGTCGGTGGGGACTGGACAGTGCCCCCTCGAACAACAGACCCCAGGGCAATCGAATTGCCTCGACCAGTACGTCCACAATATGATGGTTTTTACTGGTTCTGTTCACAATTTAAGACTAGTAAAGCCAATAGTGACTTTACATGCCCTGGGAGACAGTAGTCAGTCCCAGGGTATGGAGTCTATGTTTGGGGGTCGCTACGACACCCCTGGGTTACTGCATGGAGGGTGCTGTGTAACCCATGTATCAAAACACATGAAGCCCTATGGGGTAAAGGACCCCATAGCCCAAAAAACACATACAAAGTCAAAGGAACACCTCAAATCATGTCTAAGAGTGGGAGGCAAGAGTCTCACTCTTAGCAGGAGAAAAAATAAACCCCAAAAATCCAGCAAAGCTGCTGGGGGACTCACTAGGTTTGGGAAATTAGCCTTTACAGAGAATTCTCCCTAACAATCCCCAGAAAGCGGGAGGAGAATCTGCATAGTTAGTGTAGGTGATACCCAGATGGTCCAGATCATCGAACAAAGGTTTGGTGAAGATATTGTAGAGGGTTGGTGAGACGCAGGAACCTTGAGGAACGCCACAAAGGATAGGTGTCGGGTCTGCAGCTGCTGATGGAGGGAAGACTCTCATGGTTCTCTCGAGAGATCCAGTAGGAGCAGGAGTACTGTCTTACCTCCGTCTCTCCGCTCGTCTATTTGGGTCTTGAGGTCAATTAGTGCTGTCTCTGTTCCTTGTAGTGGGCGGAAACCAGATTGTCTGTTGCCTAAGAGTTTGTGCAGCTCAAGGTGTTTTTGAATTTGGATATAGGCAGCTTTATCCAATATTTTAAGTAGAAATGGGACTGTAGTGATAGGTCGGTAATTAGTAGGGATCAGAGGATCAGGAGTCTGTTTCTTGAGCAGGGGGAGCACCCATGACTGTTTGAGGTTGGCAGGGATAGTGCCTGTGGCAAAGCAGGCATTTATCAGTTTGGTAATAAAAGGAGATAGTTCTCTGGCAGCATCTTTTATTAATTGAGCAGGGCAGATATCGCCTTTACAGTTTGAGGGCTTTAGTGACAAGATCATTTTTTCTACTTCCAGGGTAGACATTTTGGAGAAGGGAAAAGTCGTATTATGTGCCAGTGGTGAGACACTGGGCAAGAGAGTACTGGGAGAGTGCTGTAGGTTCAGTATGTCTTTCTTTTGCTGAATTTTGTTTTGGAGCATGTTAATTTTGTTTCCTAGAGCTTGTTGAATGTCTGTACACCAAGATTTGTCTTTGGTACAAACATCGGGTATAGCTATTGGGGACTCTAATTCTTTAAGTATGGAGAAAAGTTCTCTCATTGAACGTTGGCCCTTACTAAACTCTTCCCTATCAGGACCACCTTCAACCAATAAACTTTGGCGTTCAGGATGGTCATGTGGGTTAAGAATTTCAGGCAGCACCTCTTCCTCGTCAAGTTCAGGTGCTTGGTCAACCACCTACCCCTCAGTGGTAGGTGAGTTTTGGGGAATATTTTCTTTCCCTCTTCTTGGTTTCTTGACTCCTTTAGCCTTGGGCTTCCCCTTTGGCTTTCACTCAGCCTTGGACTTGGCCAAGGCAGTCTTTATTTGTGATCTGTGCATGGTCATTCTGCTGGTGTCCCCCAAAAGACCTAAGTCTCTGAGCTCATTTCCCAGGAGAACATTTCCTGGGACTTGCCTCTGAACACTCACAGGAATAGTAACTACTGTATCATTTATGATTAGATTTACAGTCATTTCTGGGAACTTGAGAGGGGAGCCATCTGCTAACTTGGTGGGCATCAGGGAAGCTCTGCCAAGCTCCTCTGGGTTTACCAATGTGGAATCCACCACAGTTCTGCTGGCTCAACTATCCCTAAGGGCAGGAGTGTCTACTCCATTGATCAGCACACTGTCTTTAAAGTAGTGCTTGGTATTATCCAGAAGGATAGCATACACCTCTGAGACTCTAGGCTCCCAGGAACCCAGGGATACTAAGACTACCTCAGATTCTATCCCACTAGGGAAGGAGTCTGAAGAGAAGGATGCCCCTGTGATCATTTCTTCTTCCTCAATGGAGGGGAAGGCCAGACTCACAGAGTGGACCCCCAAGGTTTTGACCTTACATCTATGGTCCCCCTTCACACAATATCCACTGGGTTTTGGAATATAGGGAGGCTTACTGTAACAGAAGTATGCTTGGGAGGATCATTCCCACTATTCTGAACATTGTCATGCGACTTACCTTTGTTATTCTTTTTGTAGCCTTTATGAGAGGAGGTTTTATCAGATCCCCCACCCTCCTTATCTTTGTGCTTGTTCCCCTCTTGATTACCAGGAGCAGGCTTGTCATTATGGGACACTCTGTGTGGCACCCATAAATCTGCTGCACTGGCTAGCTTTTTAGGAGCTATTTCTTTAGAATCAGTGAAGTGCTGCTTCAGCTCTGGGGAACAAGAAGCAAAAATATGTTCAAGCATGACTAAACAAATCATACCCTCAAAGGTGGTGACATTGTGGATTCCAAGATGGCAACGAGTTAAGAAGGACGTGCGGCGCTGCGCTCTGGCCCCCTCTGGCAGTACTGTCATTAAGCAGCACCTCCCGAGCCTGCATCTAACAGCCCTTGTATCTGGGGAAGACTATGGAATCAGGTTGTCCCGATAGAGCGACCCGTGGGGGGGGGCAGAAACCGTGTTAAGCCTCGGGAGCGGACGACCAGACTGAGATGGTCCGCTACAACGGGTGCTACGAAACAATGTGGGCCATCAAGGTGGCAAGGTGGTGACGCCCTGGGATCCCGGCCAGACTTGGGGAGCCAGAGACACACCAGGGGACACAAACCAGCTGACCCCCGAAAGCGGCAAGGGCGAATTTGGCCCCGGGCTATACGGGCAGAGGAGCTGGAACACCAGAAGAATCCCCCATACAGAGCCTGACAGCATTAGCGGACTGGGACAACGGCAGACAGAAAAGAAGATTCCAGAGCGCCTGGCGACTAGCACCCATGAGAAGGTGAGGGCAGTGGTCAGGTGGAGCGTGAAGGACGGGCTAGCAACGGGGAGAAAGCTTGTTGCACAGGGGGAGACGGCACGCAGGAGGAGGCTCAGAGTCAGCGGAGGGGGGTCACCAGAGAAGCAAGTGAGCCAAGCAAGTCGAGACTCGGAAAGGGATGAAAGGACCTGGACCCCTCCACCCCACACCCCGAAGTAAAGCACAGTGATCTGGACAGCAGACACGACCCAGATCTTATCTCCACTGCGGGCAGCCCTGGGGAACGCTGCCGGGGGCATAGAGAAAGAAGCAGTGAGGGCTACATCCCTCAAGCACCATCCAGCTCCCCCAGAATAATGGGAGGACAGAACGCCACATATCTCCCCAGGAGCAGGACACCCAGCACCAAAAGGCCTGATCCCCCTAAGCCCCCACTCACAGCAACGAGACAGCGGAGGCCGCGAGAGCGCAGGGCCACTAAATCCAGGTGGGTGCAGGGACGCCCAGGGCGAAGATACAAACCCAGCAATCAATATTTAAGGGTTAGCGGAGGCCAACAACAAGGCACACGGGGGAAATCCTCAGACAACAGGAGTCGTCCACAGCTCAAGAGAGGCAATAACTCATACCTGCACACTCCGACTAAGCGGGGGGGAGGGGGGGCCTCAAAAATACTGGGACACAGGCGGAGGGCCCAACTTATAGATAACGGGCGGCACCAGCAGCTACCCTAGGACTACACCCTAAAGAGTAAACAGACCCAATATATACAGAAATATGACAAAAAACCCATATCATCATATGCCCCAAACCCCTGGGGCCCTATCCACGCCCTACGGATCCCAACAAATAACAAGAACCTGGATCGACATAGAGGGAAACGGTGGGAACCATGGGAGGCTTAGAAGGGGAAGGGATAAATGTCTAATCCAGGTCCCAGGGGGTACATCAAGGACTATAAACTCAACTTGGGCAGTTGGGGAAGAATTTGGGCATACCGGAAGGGCAAGCACCCCAAGATGCATGTCAATAAGCCTATAATGTCAGGAAGCAGAGGGAAGTCGACGGGATCTAAGAAACACATCACAGGAAGGCTCACTGCAGCGCTGCTGGTCCAGAGAAACAGATGAAGGGTACCAACCATCTATGACACAGGATTTAACACACCCAAGACAGGAGGCCTCAAGCCCAGCCTCCCCCTCGAGCGCAGCGACCAAGGCAGAAATGAAGACGTGCTTCCAGGAATTCTCGAAAAAATTACCCACACGTTCCAGGCCCAATTCACGACCTTCATGGGGTAAATAAAGCAGTCCATGGCTGACATGAGGGAGTTCTGGGATATCCCAGAACTGCGGGACCGCACTCATTCTACAAAATGGGCCCCACAGGAAGTGGTGGAGGACACCCGGAACATGGACGTAGCCCTGGAAGAGCTTGCGAGAGTCACCCACAACATAGAGTTGCAATGCAAGGACCTAGAGAACAGGTCCCGCAGATCAAACATTCAACTAAGGAATCTTCCAGAAACGGTAACAGACCAAGAACTGAACAGCACAGTCAACAGAATTTTTGAAAGCCTCCTAGATAAATACCACACGGGCGGCATCCCGATTTACAGGGTACACAGTATCGGCCCTAAGAGACAAGAGCCGGGCACAAGCCCGCGGGATGTTGTTGCAGCACTGGCTAGATACCCGCAGAAAGTGATTCTTAGGGCAGCACGATCAGCGGAACCAGTTCGCTATAATGGGTTGGAGGTACACCTTTACCAGGATCTGACCCACTCAAACCTCCTACAAAGAAAAGAAATGTGGTCGATCCTCAGGGTACTGCAAAACAAGCAAATAAGATGTCGTTGGACATTCCCCTTTGGGCTGCTATTCCAATGGGAGAATAAATAACACTGGATCACCTCACTAAAGGAGGGACTGCAGCTGCTCAACATAGAGGAGCAGGAAGACTCTACAGATAAGAGATGTCTGCCATGGCGCACCCGCCGCCCAAAGCCGCGGGAATGGACGCAAGGGCCAGCGAGTCGCAACAGACCCCTCTGCGGTGTCCCAAGCTCTCAAAGCCCCAGGCGGTAGCCATAGGTACCAAAAAAAGCCCAGAAGGGAACTGAATCCAGCCATAAATTGATGAAACATGAAAGTGCATATGAATACCTCCACCAAGGGAGGGGGACGGGAGCGCATGAGCTGCTCTCTTGGAATGCCAACCAGGGTTTTAGGATACCCCACAGGAATGCCCTGGGTAGCTTGGTGGGCCCGGTCCCCACTCATGTCAGGAGGGGATCACTTAGGCGGAAGGACCCGCCGCAGGGTAGGAGGGTGAGTGAGGAGGGGAGGGAGGTGTGGGAAGGTGGTAGTTAGACCCAGTTGGGGGGCTAGTCGGGCACAAGTTGGGAAAGAGCCTGAGCGATCACCGACCCAGGAACGCCATCAAACTAGAACATGGACATACCCACAAAGATGCTTATGCTTCTTTCACTGAATATACCCCGGTAAAACTGAGAACATTAGATAGACTCTTAACACACCATGCACCCAACATCATTGTATTGCAAGAAATGCATATCAAGAAGTCGGATTTACACTGACTTAAACTAAGGCGATTCCTTACATTTATACAAGCCAACGCAATGAGCAAAGTCGGGGGTGGGGGTTACTAATCAGAATCAGGGTAGGGCTACCGGCCCAAATCACCCCTATCAAAGTAGATAAGAAAATACCGTCATCACACTCCCCACGGTATATGCCCCGAACATAGGGCAAGATGGGTTCCTTTGAACGGAACTGGCAAAACTCGAGGGGTTTGCGCAGGGGGCAGTCATCCTAACTGGGTACTTTAATATGGTGTGGGACCCCCAAAGAGATAGAAGTGCCTCTACTCAGCGCCCACAAGCGCTGCCGACACCTGCATTAAAGAGGAAGATGGAACACTTACCACTCCAAGACCTATGGGTTACTCTAAAGGGCACCGATCCGGTATACACTTTCTACTCCTATCCTGCTCCCGGATTGATTATATTTGGGCCTCACCAACTCTAGTAGGTCTGACCCACTTAATAGATATACTCCCTATTACACTTTCAGATCATGCCCCAATATTAATGATGATAAATGCACATCATCCAAGGCAGAATCTATGGCGATGGACATACCCAAAAGAGGCCTTGTCTGACGTGGCCCGTCGTGCGGATATAGAAACTAAAATCAGGGAATACTTCGAACATAACGGGGAATCGGGGTGGCGGACTCAACAATATGGGACGCCTTTAAGGCCACACTGAGAGGGGAACTCATAGCACTACATGCACGCTGGTGAAACCAGAAGCACGCCTTGGAGACCCAGTTAGAAAAAGACCTGCATGAAATAATGGTGTAATAAGAGTGTTGCGTAAAGGAGTCCAGCATATCAGGGGGCAACTGAACATGCTCCAAGGTAAAAAGGCAGAAAGGGAATTGCTGGTACTCAAGCACAAATATTATATGCATACCAGTAAGGCGGATAGACTGTTGCCAAGACAGCTAAAGCAGAAAACAGTCGCCCAAATGATTAAAGGGATAGCCACTCCCCAAGGGGAGATAGTACACTTCACATTTGACATTGCGGCCCAATTCGCCAACTTCTACGAGAACCTTTATAGCTCAGATAACCCAGAGGAGGAAGCCCAACAGGACTTCCTTAGTACACTAACTCTCCCCAAACTCTCTAAAGTAGACAGCAGTACAATTGAAGCAGACATCACCCAAGAAGAGGTACTCCAAGCAATAAAATACCTCCCTTCGGGCAAAGCCCCCGGACTGGACGGGTATACCCCGGGGTTCTACAAAGCCTACTGTTAGGCAGAAACCTGTGCAGTTCCCTCTGGGACCACTGCAAAAGATTTAAGACTACAGGTGTTTGGCAGTAAACCCACTTGGTAGCAGTCTGTACCACACAGATTCACTTGGTAGCTGTGGCTGAGCAGTCAGACTTCCCTCAAGAAGAGTTAGGCAGTATACAGAGTATTCGCAATAGGTCAAAAGAACACAGTAGAACAAGTAAACACTGACCAGAGCTTGGTGTAAAAGAGATATCATTTTTATTTAAAACCACATCGAGTAAAACACATAGGCACTAATGTTAAGCAGTTCAAAAACACGGTCACTAATAGATATACACTCCCTTAAAAGAATATTAGACAATTCTTAAGTAAAGCCCCACTTATTTTCAGACAGCGGTGAGCGATTAACGCAGATGGCACTCTAATAATTCGTTTTGAAAAGGTAGAGAAAAGCAGAGTATAATTTGAAACAGATCTCAAAACTTTCACAAGAACACAACAAGAGAGGAAGGCAAAGTAAAACCGTCGTGAAGTTTGAGTTCAGAAGGCCGGATTCATTTTAAGAGGATCAGAACGAAATGTGTCCAAGGTCACACGGTTGAAGTGCACAAAAAGTCTTGAAAAGGTTCAGAAAGAGTTGGACCAAAGAAAGAGACCAGTTAGATGGTCAAGGTGGCCAGCCCAGTCCAGAAGGTTAAGGGATTATTATTACCTTGTAGCAAGCTTTAGAAAGGGAGGCCTTGCGGACACGGTACCTTAAAGTGGTGAGAATACTCCAGCGGGGGCTGTTGTTCCTGGCAGCGGATGCAAGTCGGTGCTTCGTCTGGGGGAAGAGAGGATCTCGTCGGGGAGGAAGACAGGAGTCCGTTACACTGCCAAGGAAGAAACCAGCCGGAGAGTTCTCAGGTAAAAGGAGCGGTGCTTTTATTCGCAGCCCAGTGGTAAGTGGCTATCCGGTTGCGGGGGTGCTTGGCACGGGCAATTCGACCACAAGACGTCCTGGGATGCGAGGAAAAGAAGGTAAACTGGTTGTGCCCACCAGTCAGGGGAAGAAGCCTCTCCAGCCGGAAGATCTTCTCTGTCGTCAGGAAGTGGTGAGTCGGTTCCGCAGGGCTCCACTGGTGGTGTCGTCATGGTAGTTCGGCTCAGCTTCTCCCTCGTCGGATTCTCAGGTCCTGTGGCAACTTCTGAAGTTCCAGTCCCCAAAGCCCTGCTTTTATGCAGCACACCCCCATTCACTCAGCCTAGCTGTCAATCAAGCATGCTAAGTGGTGAGCCGGCCGGCTCACCACTTGGGCCAATCACACAAGAGTGCAACTTGAGTTACCAAGGTAACTCAGTCCAGGGTGCCTAAACCCCCTGTGGTACCCAGATAGAGTGGCACCACTTTTGGAGGCTTCTGTGGAGAAGCCCGGCAAAAAGTGGAAAAAAGGGCTCGACTTGGGTTGGAGTCACAGAAGAGAACATAAACGCCATTTTAGAATCGAGTCCTGGCAAAAAATAGCAACCGGCGAATTAATATTAAATAAATAAACCGGCGGTATGTTCGAGGCTATAAGAATTAAATAATTAAAGTTGGTAGCCTCGAACAATGGGAAAATCCCATAGGGATATATTTGCAGTCGAATATAACAAGTAGTATCCACTGCCACCAGCCAAAACTCGATCAGGAGGGACGGAGACGTGCCCCCTCCACTAACAGACCCCGGGGCAATCGAATTGCCCCGACCAGTACGTCCACAATAGGATGGTTTGTACTGGTTTCTGTTAATAATTTGGGGCTAGTAAAGCCAATGGTGACTTTACATGCCCTGGGAGACAGTAGTCAGTCCCAGGGTATGGAGTCTATGGTGGGGTGTCACTATGACACCCCTGTGTCACTGCACGGAGGGTGCTGTGTAACACACATAGTAAAAACACATGAGACCCTATGGAGTAAAGGACCCATAGCCCATAAAACACATTAACAGTCAAAGGAACACCATAAATCATGTCCAAGAGTGGGAGAAAAAGAGTCTCACTCTTGGCTGGAGAAAAAAACAAACTCCAGAAATCCAGCAAAGCTGCTGGGGGACTCACTAGGTTAGGAAATTCAGCCTAAAGAGAGAATTCTCCCTAACACCTACCGGCATATACTGGCTCCCAAACTTACAGTGCTATACAACACCTTTGCCAGGTCTGGGAGCATTACCATCTCGATGGAGGAAGCAAAAATTCTACTCTTCCCTAAACCAGATAAGGACCCCACACAATATGGTTCATACAGGCCCATTGCACTGATAAACATTGACACCAAGATTCTTACCAGAATACTGGCCAGTAGACTACAGGGCCACCTGCCACAGTTAATCCACCCCAACCAATCAGTGTTCATAAGCCAGAGACCGACTCACAACATCATCAGGCGGGTATGCCACATCCTGGAAAAAACTCAGAAGAGGGGAACACCAGCGGTCCTCCTCTCCCTTGACGCTAAAAGGGCGTTTGACAGGGTAGAGTGGTCCTTTCTCTTCAATACAATGGGGAAAATGGGTATGGGGCCGAAATACATGGCTATGGTCAGAGCAAACTACAGCACCCCGGCGGCTAGAAGTCTAGTAAATGGGGAACTATCAACCCGGATAAGGCTATCTAGTGGAACCAAACAGGGTTGCCCCTTGTAACCCCTTCCCTTTGCTATATATCTAGAAACATTTCTAGCTACTATCCGTATGAATGGGGACATTAGGGGCATACCATTTGTGGGGGCAGAATACAAGATAACGGCCTACGCAGATGATATGCTCCTTTCCCGAGGGACACAAGAGACATCTTTCCCTACACTGCATAAGGATATTCTAAGATTTGGGAAAATAGCAGGGCTGATGGTGAATCCGGCCAAGTCTGAAATCCTGAACCTGACACTGAGGGCGGATGGGTTAAAGCGGGCACAACAATCATCCCAATTCAGATGGGTACACACAAGCATCAAAGTACTGGGAATACACTTGACCTCATCTCTCCGGGGCCTCTACGGAGTGAACTATCCCCACCAGGTAGAGCAGCTCAGGAATTGACTCAAAAACTGGAGTTCTCTCGCAACCTCCTGGCTAGGCAGGATCAATGTCATAAAAATGACAGTCCTCCCCAGATTTCTTTATTTATTTCAAGCCCTACCCATCCCAGTACCAGAATCGTTCTTTAGGGCAGTATACAAACTCACTAGCACATATATATGGAAAATAAAACCCCAGGGTAGCTATCAAACTCATAATGATGCCTACCAAACGCTAGGCCTACCGGACCTCTGTATGTATTATAGGGCTGCTCAAATAAGAATAATCAAAGATTAGCTCTCCATCGACTCTGGGAAAAAATGGCACCAGATGGACCAGGCAGTAGTGGGGGGAAGTACTGTGGCTACACAAAGACAGCTGCACGCCCAATATGCATAAATCAGACATTACAACCCTAGTGGAGCAACAATGGGATTGGCTTGTCTGAGTCAAATAATTTACCTCCTTCCTTTCTGCCTGTACCCCGATCTTTGGTAACCCCCAATTTACCCAAGGCTTTCCAACTGGTGCATTTAGTAAGTGGAAGGAAGCAAGATGCACTAAGATACGGGACATGTTCCAAGGACAAGACATAAAATAATTCCCCCAATGTAAGATTGAGCTAGGGCTCGCAGAAACCGATAGGATGCAATACCTCCAACTGCGCCATTGGTTAATGGGCCCCAAGATTCGGGCAGCGGCCACTAGACCGCTTATAGCGTTCAAAAATTCCTCACAACTGACCCCGGGGATAAGTGACTAATCTCCAACATCTACAAAATAGGCCTGGACGCGGAGCAAACCCCTACTACCAAATACATTAGGGCGTGGGAGGATATACTTGGGGAACCCATAACAGAGGAAGACTGGGTGGGGCTGTGGCGCAACATAATAAAACTTATCCAAGCTACACAAATTAGGGAATTCTAATACAAGGTAATAATGCATTGTGACTACACCCCATCAAGACTAAAACAGATATACCCCAACACGACAGGGATGTGCTGGAGGGACTGTGGCAAGGTGGGAAACTGGCTACACACTTGGTGGGGCGGTCGAAAACTGGAAGGCTTTTGGAAACAAATAAATCAACACCTACACACGATATTCGGGACAGACTCTAACAGAGGGGCGAGAGAGAAGATACTGTTCCTATCTACACCTGGCCGGAAACAGCGGGCTAAACCTACCAATAAGGCTTATGTGATTTTACCTGAATCTTTTCAATTATTGGGCAGGAGTCTTCCCAAACATTAAGACCAGGGTTTGATTTAATTTTGCAAAGTCTTTTCTGCCAGCCTTAGACATTTCCATAATGGCACTGCAGCCCGAATGGGTTAGTTGACTGAGCAACCATGAAATCTTATCAGCCTCCACAACTTCTTGCACTTCACATGCATACTCAAATGCAGTTAACCAATGCATGATGTCATTCTTGTCATCATACACACAAAAAGATCTTTTGGGAACCTTGGATGAGAGAAGGAGCTAGACCAAAACCAGATTCTCTAGAGGAGCCATTGGCAGCTTGCATGGTAATGTTTATTTATAAATGGTAATGGCAATGTTTATTTATAAAGCACCTACACACAAGGCAAGTGTTTCAAAGCGCTCAAGGAGAGTGGAAACATGGGGAAAAAACAACAATCGTTCAGAGCCCTTGAAATTCTGAGACGATTATAGTCTGCACAGGCAGAGTAAGTGCATATAATACAAATAACAGTTGAGATGCAGCAAATAGGCGATTCTGCAGTTTTACCAAGTGCAATTAAGGGGTGAAGACAAGGGAGAACAGACGATCCTCAGGCACGGTGTATTCGAATCTTGCAAGTGCACAGACGGTTACAGGGAGGGGGAGGTCCAAGTGCACCAAGTCGGCGGAGACTGGGGTGAGTGCAGAGAGAGCCACTCTCTTGGGTCATTTCTCAAGGGCAGTGAGGGTGAGGCGAGTGCAGGGCCCTGAGGCAAGTGCGAGAGAGGACTGGCAGGGTTGCCAGGGACATGTGAGACTCTGATATACACCGGGCGGGCAGTCAGCAAGCTGTATGAAAAAGAAGGGGAAGAGGGAAAGAGTAGAGAGCTAGGTTAGCAGGGTAGAGAGAGAGAGAGAAGGAAGAGAAGAGGAAGGTCTTGAGGAGTTTCCGGAACTTAAGGAGATCAGGCTCAAGGCAGAGGGTGTCAGGCATGCTATTCCAGAGGAAGGCCCCTGCTGAGGATAAGGATCTCCCTCCTAATCTCTGCTTGGAGAACCGGCTCACTCGCAGAAGGTTGGAGGTAGATGTGCGGAGGGGTCGGGAGAGAACCTAGCAAGCTCCAACTGGTGATCCCTGTCCTTCTGTTCTGTCTCCAGTTCTAGCTTAACCCTGGGCAGTTCAAGCTCCTTCTGCTTAAACAGAAGCTCTTGTCTTCTGAATTCCAGCATTGCCTCAGCCTCTGAGCCAGCAAAAGAAACATGGGACTCGAAATCATCCTGATCATCATCTGTCCCCTCGATGAAGGCAGCAACAGTTTTGTCAGTACTGTTACTGGGAGCAGCCCCAGCACCTTCTGCACTGTCATCAGAGGGACAAGCTGAGATCTGGCTTTCCTGCCACTCCATGATTTTTTGGATCATTTCAACTTTTGTTTCAGAGCCTGAGAAGCCTCTTTCAGAACAGATCGTTCTCAGAGTTTCAGATTTGGAAGCACTCACACTTATGTTCACAATTGCTTGCATGTTAAAACTGAGACAGGTGACTTACAGTTAATTTAAACTAAGGGCACTGTGTTTTCTGTGAAAGTACAACCTGGGTATTTCCCCAGTGTGCAACGCTGGGTACCTACAATGTTATCCCACCGCTGTACACCAATTTGTTAAGATGGGTTTCTAAACTCTGACATGGTGGCCAGAAGTTTAGGAGGCCATCCTAGTTTAGTGGAACAGGGGAAACCTTCTGGACAAACCAGACCAATCTACGGTAGCTTGACAGGTGGACAAGATTAAGTCTCAGGAGGGGTGAAAGTGATCGGAAACCCACAATGAACACACAAGCAAAATTCCACAGATTACTCTTAGACAGATTTATCAAAAATACATGTATTAGAGGCCTTATAATCAAAACACAATTAAACCACAGTTGTGAAGAAACAATACCACACACGATCCTACACTATCGAACATATATACAGTACTACGATTAGCCTAAGGCTGATGATGAGGGGGAGAAAAGAACTATGACTTGTAACAGAAAGGGGTTGAAACAACAGATATATCACTTTAGGCAGTCCTTCATCAACAATCCCTAACTTATGTATACCAGCCCTACGAAGAGGGGAGACTAGCGCTCGAAGTACAGTTGTGCCTTAACAACTTGTGGTCATGCGTAAATGAAAAAGCAGGTTCTCTTCAGGGGCTGTAGCTACTCAGGAAGGGGGTTGAGGTGATTAAGAATACGTTTCTATTCCTAGAAGAGGGTCTACCCTTGGGGACGGAGTAACTTTTGCAGTTCGGGAATAGCTGGAGAGGGCAGGCTATCCAGCCAAGATGAATATCTTTTGAGGGACACTAGTGCGTAAAAATGAATGGATTTGCCAGGGGGCCACGGGTAAGTTAGGAAATTACTCACCGACCCTCGACATAGTGCGGACCAAACTTTGGCAGTCTAGCCCACTTTGCCTGTTGGTGTTAACCATGAAACCAAGGATAGGCGACCCTTAAAACGTGGACCCAGGGAACAAAAGGAACCAAGTAAGCAAAAGAGAAGGGGTGGGTCACATGGAAAAACTAGCTGGATCAATCAAGCAAGTTAATTAGACATCAAACAGTAGGACCAAGGAGGGGATAGGCCAGGTCAAGGGTATATAAAAATAGTATATTTTATTAATCATGTATCAAAAACATGGAAAAAGCACACCATACATAATACAACTGCGTATAAGTTCACAGCTCATATTAAGTACACAAGAATAAAGTGCATGCCTCAAAAACACCCCCACTGCAGTTGGGGGTAAGAACAGCTTAGAAAAAAAACTACTGCTGTTCAAAAAAAGAGGAAAAAGGACTCCAACTAAAGTGAGTCCCTAGATGAGTACTATTGATCATCCTTGTTGATACATACACAATCAAAACATCAAATCCTGATGTACGTAAAAGTTCCAATGAGTTCTAAATGAACATTGCCAACCAATATTAGAAATGTAAAAGTGCTGCTTGCAAAATTGCAAATCATTTCCAGCCTAATGATCTGGAATAAACAATTAATTAATAATTAATTTAAAAAAAGAAATGTTTTTGTGTAAATCAAGCTTGCAATGCAACAGATGTTTAAATGCTGCATGCAGTGCTCACCACCATTTCAAACTTAATAACCCTGCAGTTTCAGGACACTGCGGCTCTCAGCGGCTGCGGTATGGGATGATCGTCTGTGATGGGATGCTTGCTTTTTCGCAGCCCTTGAAGGAAGCTGAAGGATAGTTCTGGTGCAGCACTTTTCAGGACACGGTAGGCAAGAACTGCAGTCACTTTCAGTGATGGTCACCACAGCCGGGCGACGCAGGGACCGCAAATGCATGCAGCGTGGTGTGCTCTCGTAAATAGCGACCCACAGGAGCGAGGACAATGAGTTGGTGGTAGAGAGCGCTGGTGACCACAAGCTGGCGATTCCCCAAATCTCGAGTCTCAACTCGGGACGGCAGCGTACCTGTGCGATACCCTGGGTTTGACCTGGTCAGTTCACTGGATGGCCCAAGAACACTTCCAAAGAGGCTCTTTTTCGAGGATACGTAGGAGAAGCTGAGAGTAGTTGTTCCCACTACCTCCAAAGGGACAAAGCACCATTTCAGACCTTCTTGGTATGATGAAGAAACAGGGGTCCAACGGGACAACAGTGGGCTCAGGGTGCCAAACCTTCCAAGCACATCACTGGCGGTTCCTCGAGTCTGCTTTCTTACTAAGGATATTTGGCCCCTTATGACGTTCGGTATGAGCCTCAGTAGATTGACCTGGAATGGATGCAGAGCCCCATCTCTTATCCAAGATTTGGTTTGTGCTCAAATCTCAGATAGCCAGTGGAAGATCTGCTCTCTTGCATACACGCCAGGAGTGGGCCAGTCGTGGCCCACGGTGGTTCCAGTCATGCATGGCTACCAGACATACTGGCACCAGTATTGTGGACTGGGACCAAACAGTGCTAACCCTCTTCCTGGGCACTAGCACACGTGACATTCAAGAGCCCATGAAAGTTGCAGTTTTCGCAGGAGGCTGCATGCCCAAATAAGGAATACCCGGGTCTCTCGACCTGGTGGAAGGAAAAGGGACAAAATGGCCAAAGGACAGAACAAAAGACTTTGTGGCACGGTCATTTTCGGCACTGGCCACAGTCTTGGGCCTAATGCGGTATGGTCCATAAAAACAAAATAAAAATACTTTAAAAGTAAAAGGCTGCCACCAATTCATCCTAGGCGCACTTGTACAAACACCAAAAAATCATTAGAGGGTGGCTAGGGCCGTAATGGCCCCCTATGAAAAGGACCCCTATGTGTGGTACTGTAAGGTACTTGGCACATAGATAAAAAGTTACCAAGAAATGGCAACAAAGTCGAAGACTAATGGAAACATAGTTTCCCAGTACTGACAGCCTGAAGGACGTGTCAGTTTCCCCATAACACATGAGCAAAAACCCAGAGGAGCACTGGAAAAAGTCAGGTTAGGTACTCCAAACAAAAGCAAAAAGTTTGGGGGGTTCACAAATGGAGAGAAAATTGCACCTATAGGAAATCTTTCCTAGCATTGACGAACGGCACCCTCTGCTGTGAAACAATTTCCAAAGCTGCAAGTAGGATATCAGAGTATACGTGGGGGGAACATCCAGTCGAAAGAACATTACCAGGGGTAGGTAATGTGTTCTTCTATCACTGAGGGACTCCCATTGCTCACTAGGACCCAGGTGCAGTATGTTTTAATAGCAAAGGGCAGTTTTGCCTCCTCCTTTTTTTCCCCCAGGTACAGTACATGCTCCCAGGATTGCAAGCATAGCACGCAGAAATCAATTGCTATGGGATTCAGGAGACCATCTACCAACTACTCTACTCAAAATGACTCCAGCAATCAAGGCATATACTAAACAAAGTACCTTTACATTTATTTGCTCAAAATATAAAACTCCACTAGAAAAGTAAGCTGGAATATCCCACAGAGCACTGAGGTTGGTAGTTTGTCTGTTCTTCTAACCCACGATACAAACTGATATGCACAGTGAGCTATTCCAAAAACTGCAACTTGAACTGTTCTTGGAGTATGAGATTCAAAATCATTTCAGACTCAACATATTTTTCAAATTGTTATGTAGTTTTTTTGTGTTGTCAGAACATGGCAAAAAAGAATTTGAGTCAAAATCAACAATAAAAAGTGCCACTTGTTAATGGACTATTAAATTGAATATAAATCAATACCTTTTTCATCAGAAACTGCAATGAACATTGGGTACTCTTGTCGTATGCTGACGGATGATATGAATGAGATTTTCATTTTATCTGGACAAACTGTGAAGGAAGTACGAGATCAACTCAGGTACTGTTGTGGTCGGATTGTGATTGTCAGATTGTGTTATTAAAATCAGATGTTAAAGTTTATATAGACTCTTACCAAGAACAAGAAACTAGATTTGTTTATGTTTTTTGTAAATGATACAATCACATTATTTTTTATGTTTTTTTAAGTGCATGTGACTAACAAAAAACTTCTTTTTCACTTACAAAATCAAATAATCAAATTAAAGCAAAAGAAATACATAACATCAAGCGTAATTAAAATCACAATACTTACACACAATAAAAAAGACAAGAACAATTTCAATAGATCTATCCACTGTGAGAAAGGGTGTCTTAGTTGCTAGCCCCCAGGATCTCTCTCTCAGTTGGCCAGGGCACGGCCATCGCCTTTGGATCCAGACCCTGGGGGTGCACCAGTGCGGGAGGCTCACCTGTCACGACCCTCACCCCGAAGTCTCCCTGGCCTACCTATGGGCCAGGGGGAGCCCTGACCCCAGTCCCCACTAAATCCAAACCTAGGCCTTCTTGGTGCCAGTCCTGGCGACTTTGGCACCAGGCTCATACTTAATAATGAATTTGTGCTTGGGAACTACTTTTTGTTACTGTCATGCAATGTGGAAGCATCCACAGAATCAGGCTTATTGGAACCTGGCTTGCAGAAGGATGGTTTGGGTGTGGTACCTTGGAACTCTTTTACCAGGACTTCTTTCTTGCAAATATTCAAACCACACCCGACTGGACTGACACGCTTCGCGTTAGTTTGCATTTCAGCAATGTGACGCTCACCGTGGTCAGCTTCAGCCACGAACCTCGGAGGAACAGCATCTGCAGAAAAAGAAAGAAGACATTGTTAGAAGAGGTTGCAGCTTACCTGAATTTCATCATTAGCAGTCCTCAGCTCTTCCAACCGGTACCCTGGAACCAGCGCTCCTTCGGATCGACGGACCTGCAGAAAGGGAGAGACAGAGCATTAGACATTTAGCACAGATTGTGCTAATTAACAATTAACAAACTCCACCAAAAGGCTTACCTTGACACTCGCACTTCATTCAGCAACACCTCTGGAATTCCACACTCCGGCGGAGCACCCGCGACCTGTAAAGATAAAAGATAACAGGTTAGCAAAGGCAAGGCACCTTAGCGCTGCGTAAAGCACCTACTCGCCACGTCAAGGCGCTCCAAAAAGAAACGCTAATACTTACCAGCGAACCCCGAATCCAATCTTCGCCACCAATCAGACTTCCACGTACCTAAGGAAAAGAAAAAGACATTGTTCATTCCAGAAGGCATGCTAGGACAGCAAAACACCATAGCAATAAGACCTACCTGAAAGACTCACGTCGGGCCGGCATCAGTGAAGTAACTCGACCGCCATTGCCTGCAAAGCACTACGTGCCCCTGCCGAGACAGCAGGACGGAGAACCCGCCAACATCAAGAACAAGGTGAGAGGAGGCCCAGAGGGGCCACAGACATACTGGGTGGTGGGAGGCTGTTAATCCCAGTTGCCCGGTCCTAAACATTGTTTACCTGTATTTCTGGCAGGACTCTTCCGCTGGTCACCACTGGGCATCGCAGGGAGGGATACCTGGACCCTGATTGCTGGGTGGCACCCCCGTGGAACCAGGTGAGCGTAACATCACCTGGGTGAGGGATCTTCATTGCGTGGGGGTGAGTCAACCAATGGTGAGACGCTGTATCCCCTCCTTTCCCATGCCCATACCCCATCCTTTTTTTTAAGATTACCAACATCCCAACCCCCCCCCTTTTTACATAAGCACTGAGGTGAGGAAGAGGGCGACTGAGAGTAAAAAGACTAACACTTACATATCTCAATGGACATGTCCCGTTAATCAGGTCAGGCAAAGTCAGGCACTTGACCATAATCACATTTATCTGACACCAATTAGTTCTTCCCACATGGATTAAAAAGCGGAATATAGAGACACACTCTGAGCAAGGTGAGACACGAGAAGGAGCAGAGCTTAGCGCAACTGTGTATATCACAATTGAAGGTTGCGCACATGTTGATGAGACCCGAAAGAAAGCAAACCAGTGATTAACTTAAGTTGCTGATAACTGTGAACTCAGTGATACAGAGTAGCGAAGTGTTCTGGTGAAAGGAAGTAGCCCGCTCGACGGTCTCTGCGAAATGTTTGATGGCTTGTTATAAAGCGTCAAGGTGAATGAACTCTGAAATGCGCAATTGTCAAGATTGACCACGACGAAAGGGGAAGTTAAAAGGTGATTGCTTAAAGAGGAATTTTCTTTGAACTTTTCTGATTGTGGTATAGAACTACCAATACCAAGAGACATTGCAGTAAATAAACTTCAGGGAGAGCTGAAGTGAAAGTCGGAGTGGTCCTGCGGAGGTCTATGGTGAAAGCCTCGCACATTTGAAAGTCTTCAACATCAGTGAAAGGTCCGAGCCTGACAGAGGGAGGCCTAGAATATGAAATATGTTAGGGGAAGGGAACCCCTAACAAATACGAATAGAGCTTAGGTAAAGGAACTCCTGCAAGTGCTCTGATTATGAGGTCAGAGTCCGGCTGAGGGATATCTACGTTGAATCAGGTACTTTTTGATTGAAAGGTCTGAGTTGACTAAGGGAGGCCTACGTGAACTATTGATGCCTTGAGAGGTCCATGCTCGACAGAGGAAGACCTACGTGAACTTTTGTTGAACTGTGAAATAACTTTTGGAAAGCTGGATTAAGTGACTTCAACGTGGAAGGCCAAGCAGGCTTCGGCCCACGTTTTGAACTGCCTTTTTTTTAATAATCTGAGCTAGAGTGTGTCATCCTGATTAAAGGGTCCGCCTTACTTCGTGCTGTCCAACATGGGGAGGAGAGCTGACTCAGCCACCTTCATCTTTTATGTTTTATCATTGACTTTCCTTTACCTACATATTCCCCATTACACACTTTTTGTATAAGAGATAGGGCAGGCTTTAGGTTTTGTTAGTATAGGCCATTTTGATTTGACAAAGACTGACTAGGACTGTGTTTGCTTTATTATTTGATGGTAGAGACTACTCCCATCTTAGCCATAGGGCAAAGTAGGAGTTTTTCCAAACCCCAAGAATTGAATAAAGGTTTTGAAACTTGGAACTCTTGTGTCAGTGTCATACGTGTGATACCATGCCTCCCTTACACTACCCAGACACATCCTCATGTTGCAGTTCATATTAGTAGTGTATCGAGTTGTGGTATGGAAAATGCCTGTAGCCTGCGTTACCCCTCTCCCCTGCCGTTAACATGTGCCTCCCTCACAAGGCTCTGGCAGAGTCACTGTACAATGAGCTGGAAGCTCACAACCACGCTAACCAGAAAGAAGTTTTTATTGCCGCATTTCACAGTCCCACACAGTCTATTGATAACTGTCACCACAGAGACGACTGCTACTACGCCAGGTCAGGCGCCAATGCACCAGAAGGTTTGTAACCATCAAACTGAGGTACAGCAGCCATTCACCACCGACAGAAAGTGTTTTCTAAAATGTAATGCTTTAACTGTAGCTCATAGCATCCTTGTTTTTCTTGAGTCTGCAATCACCCCATCCTTCTGCTTTCCAATCAAATAACTATAGTTAAATAGATTTGGTGCTTAGCTGCTGATTCCCACAATGCATTGGCTTCACAAATCAGAGATTAGCCAGGATTACATAAACCTTTTGGCCAGCACCTATGCTATGTTTGGCAGAATTATCTTTTTTGGGACATGTCAAGTTTCTTTGCCCCTTTTATAAGGCCAGAGAAAATATACCTTCACAAATCCTGTCCTGGGAAATACTAGAGTGTCACAGCGCGGACCTGAATCAGTTCATCTGACTGTCAATTTATTCCTCCAATCTCTTTATCTGACAAGCCTTTCATATCATTTCTAATTTGTGCCGGGTGCATTTTTTTTACTAGTTTTGTCAGGGGCCAGGGGTAAAACAAGCAACATAGCCCCCTCTCTAAATGTGCCAAATGACACCCCAATAGCTTCCAGGTCACTATCGGTACCCAGGAGCAGTTTGTAACAGGAATGTATGCTTGCTGTCCCCAAAGAAAAACCAGGAGGTTTCGCTCAACAATATATGCTAACATTGCTCCACTTCAAGCACGCTCTTCCCAAAACAGATCATGAGGTCTGCTTCCTTCATGCTCTTTTGTGTCCAACAAAAGTAATGACGCCAGTCTCAACAACACATGCCAGCTACAATCTAAGCCACTCACAGAAGATGGAAGCGCTTGGATACCCAGTGTTGAAGCGCTACGCAAACTGCAAAGTACAAACAGAGATATCATTCCGAACCAATTCGGAATAAGATGCGACTGAGAATCAGACAGACACCTGAAGTTTTAAAGGTAGCACACACGCAGGCTGATATTCAAAACCCTACTAAGTAGTTGTGGCTGTTTAAAAAGTATATTTAATACTCTTCTCTTTGGGTAAAAAGGGCCACCATATCCTACATAATTGTAACATACTGAAACATTCTATTCAGCCTCTTTAAGTTCTATTAATCTTGGGAATTGTTAAAAAAAAGTGTATTGTAAAATGTATCATTTTAATCCATTATTTAAAAAAAATCTCCTTTCATTGGTTTGGGCTCCCTCACTACGCTCGGCCTCTAGCATATCGGGGGGAAATATGTAGGCCCTTCCACTTTAAAAAATCACCAGCCGCAACTGGTCCTCGGACTGTGGTGGGAGCAGGATGGGGGAGCCCAGGGTCTGTGGTTGGGTGGGGAAAGCCAAGGGACTGGGCTAGGAGTGGGGTGAGGGAGTCCAGAGACTGTGATGGGAGCAGGTAGGGGCTCAGGGACTATACTGGGAGCAGGGTGCAGCAATGGCACGCAATATTTCATAGCCATTTGGACTTACTGTTCATTTGCATTTTTGGGAGGGGCCTGGCCTGCCCACATTTTCTCAGAGTGGTAATAGGCCAACAAGTTTGAAGACCACTGCTCTACTGCAACCGCATTTGGTACACCCAGCAGGGAACGAAATAACTTCTCTTCCATACATTTCAGTCAATAAGGCAACACCTCTAGACCATATAAGGGTCCGGGGATCACAACATTTTTGTAAACCTCCAATAGTCCTTCCACTGAATAACCATCTGCTCCCTAAGCATGACATTTGAACTAACCTGCCACTTCGTGACTGATTTAGATGGTAGAACATCAGCAAAGAAGGTGGTTGGAGGCTGGCTCTGAATGGGCAATACTAGGTAATTATAAGTATTAACCACTTCCAGCTTTACACCCCCCATTTACCATGGATAGTGTTTTTTGCAACCCAATCTTTTACCAAAAATCATAATTTTTGTTTTATTCTGGTTTACTTTTAAGTTGTTAACAGTTGCATGAGAATAGAGAACATCAATTGAGTGCTGCAAGCCTATCGGAGTCTGGTCAATTACTACTGTATCATCAGCATATGAGAGCCATCAAGTGCTCTCACTGCTGAGTTTAGGTGGAAAATTATTACAAGCGTGCAGCTTCTCATCCATATCAGCGGCATATACATTAAAAAGTGTGGGAGCAAGCACACATCCTTGCTTTAGCCCGGTGTTGGTGGCAACAGATTTAGATATGTGGCCATCTTGTGATAATCTATTCATCACCAAGGTATCAGTGTATAGTTCTCGTATAAAATGCAGTGAACAGGGGTCTATGCCCCATCGAGCCAACTTCTCCCAAAGTCTGGGACGCGAAAACACAGTCAAAAGCCCCCAAGTAATCCACAAAACATAAGTACAGTTGTCTATTTCTGTGGTAATAGGAATCGGTAATCAAATACTGAATCGTCCACATACTAGTTGTGTTACTGCTTCCCTTCCTGAAACCCTATTGTTGGAGATTAAGCAAATTATAGACTTCAATCCATTTATTTTATTCAATACAGTAATAATGTTGAACACCAGCTCCCTCCTTTCCTCTCTCTCTCTCTCTCTGGCTGCCCACTCTGGGTCCTCTTCCTTCTCCTACCTGTGAGGCTAAGACCCTTTGGGTCATCTTCAACTCCACCCTCTCCTTCTCTCATTTTGGACGTCTCTAAGAAGTCAAACTATCAGCTGTACCTCCTCAGAGGTATTCTTCCCTTCCTCGCTTTCCCCCCAGAAGCTCACTTTCTCCAGAGCTCTGCTCCACTTAAAGGCATGGTCTAGTAAAAATTTGTATTGTCCCTACGGGTCGGCCATGTTTTTTTAAGCCTAAGTGGCTCAATTTTAGAAAACTTTCCTATGGACCTTACCCGAGTTTTCGTCCATTAAACGCACGCGAAAACAAGCACCAGGGAGCAGCCATTTTCTGATAATCCTATCTTTTCCCCGATCGCCCTGGCTGACCTGCTTTTGCGGCACTAAATCAATTCCCCCGCCCCTGAGCCTGTCATCAGAAGACTCGTACCGCCCATTTCCCAACACCAAAGCACGTCTCGTGACAACATTCGCTGCTCTTCAGCTAATGACGTGTCCCATGGAAATGGCAGGACGCCTCTTTCCTCAATAAGTATAAACAGGCCGTTTCACAACACACAGCAGCAGATTTTCGATTCCATTCCTCTCTCTGTGTTACTTTGAGTATTCTGTGACTCGTTTCAGTGCTCTGGTCAGCTACCTTCGCCACTTGTAGCCCGTGTGAACAGATACCAGTACCACCACTATAAATTATTTTAGTTTGTTTAACGCACAATGGCTACAATAATGCCCTATATGTACGAGCATGAATATGCCTAGGAAGAGCTACTGGAAAGGGAAGCACGCGAAAACGATGGGGATTCGGACGGCAGTTGGCAGGACAAATCAACAGATGAAGAGCCTGGGCCTAGTTGAATGGACGGCGTCTCCACCTGGTGCACATGCAATCGGTGCGAGCTAATGCCGACCGAGGAGAACTGCTGCTGCCGAGAAAACTCGGGATGCCTGGCCTACATTTCGGAAGGCGAGCCACGACCGCAATGCATCACCGAGCTGCCAGACTTCAGGGCAGCCTGCCTCACACGGGCCGTGTTGAGAATAATGATGGTGCTTATGCACGAACTTCGCGCAAATGTTCGTCCTCGTAATCCGAGTAAGGAGTAAGTATACTCTGCTTGTCATGCCACTCCTATTTCATGTTCTTCTACTATATCCAAAATTACATCTACATATCATTGTAACGCATGTAAGTCGTTCAATAGTGTGCATTGTCTAGATAGCATTTGTCCGTGCAGAATGCCATTAGTTACAAGAATTGTCATTGACAAGAAACGTTTATTAAACTTATCTTGGTCATTTAAAAACAGTTTGTTTCATTCCTTTTCACAGGTGGTACAGGCTGGTGGCCTATTGTTCCTTTACATGGTGGCTCCACGGGAGGCTTGGGCACCGCGTTCGAAGAGTGATACCCGCCTATGCCGTTCGTGCCATTAGAGAAACGTTCCCGAGTGACAGCGGTCAGTACAGGGGATTTTCTCTCGCTGTGCTGCAACCTGAACTGTACAATGTTTAAAGTCTTGTATTTTTGTGTCATCAAAATAAGATACAAAATAAAACACCACATATATTTTAACAACGGTTGTTTCGATTTTTTAAATGAATCAAGTGTGTCTCCATTCAAGGATGGACGTCAGACATCTGTGCTCCGAATGGGTGAAGGTCTGGTCGCTGTGAAGCAGGGTGGTCACTATCTATCTAAGCTAACATAACATATTCTCGATAATGCATGAACTAAATAACACTTGTTCAAAGTCTTTCAGTGGGTTATGTCTCTATAAAAGTCACACATTTGTCTATACTAACAATTACCATTGGATTATACAGGCCTTGGGTCTTGACCACTGTAATACACCGGTTGAAGTGTGGGTCTGTGCTCACAAGAATCTCCGGTATGTGGCATTTGTTATTGATAAGCAACAATACACTATCATTGATTTAAAGACGATATACTATATATTGATATAAAGGCGGTTCGCGCCGGTGGATGCGCGCTGGCATGGGGGGCTGTCAAGGGCGCGAAAGGCCAAGGTGCCAACCTACATGTACAATTCAAAAGGTGTCCCACGCCAAGGGGCCATCGGTCACATGGCCTCCTCAGACCCCATGTCTCCAGCCAGGCCTCCCCTTGAAGCAGGCCGCCCCCCTGCAATCCACTTAAGTGTGTCTCCATTCAGCAGTCTTCCTGTGCCTTATCTTCACGTACCAGGCCCATCCATCCCACCCCCCTGTATCAAAGGCAGTTTGCGCCGGTGGATGCGCGCTGGCATGGGGGTCTGTCAGGGGCGCGAAAGGCCAAGGTGCCAAACTACATGTACACTTCAAAAGGTGTCCCACGCCAAGGGGCCATCGGTCACATGGCCTCCTCAGACCCTGTGTCTCCAGCCAGGCCTCCCCTTGAAGCAGGCCGCCCCCCTGCAATCCACATAAGTGTGTCTCCATTCAGCAGTCTTCCTATGCCTTATCTGCACGCCCCAGGCCCATCCATCCCACCCCCCTGTATCAAAGGCGGTTCGCGCCGGTGGATGCGCACTGGCATGGGGGGCTGTCAGGGGCGCGAAAGGCCAAGGTGCCAAACTACATGTACACTTCAAAAGGTGTCCCATGCCAAGGGGCCATCGGTCACATGGCCTCCTCAGACCCCGTGTCTCCAGCCAGACCTCCCCATGAAGCAGGCCGCCCCCCTGCGATCCACATAAGTGTGTCTCCATTCAGCAGTCTTCCTGTGCCTTATCTGCACGCCCCAGGCCCATCCATCCCACACCCCTGTATCAAAGGCGGTTCGCGCCGGTGGATGCGCGCTGGCATGGGGGGCTGTCAGGGGCGCGAAAGGCCAAGGTGCCAAACGACATGTGCACTTCAAAAGGTGTCCCACGCCAAGGGGCCATCGGTCACATGGCCTCCTCAGACCCCGTGTCTCCAGCCAGGCCTCCCCTTGAAGCAGGCCGCCCCCCCTACAATCCACATAAGTGTGTCTCCATTCAGCAGTCTTCCTGTGCCTTATCTGCACGCCCCAGGCCCATCCATCCCACCCCTCTGTATCAAAGGCGGTTCGCGCCGGTGGATGCGCGCCTGCATGGGGGGCTGTCAGGGGCGCGAAAGGCCAATGTGCCAAACTACATGTGCACTTCAAAAGGTGTCCCACGCCAAGGGGCCATCGGTCACATGGCCTCCTCAGACCCCGTGTCTCCAGCCAGGCCTCCCCTTGAAGCAGGCCGCCCCCCTAAGACCACGACATACATACGTCCTTCATTCACAAACACACCCCTGTTTCTAATACTTTATAAACCACTTGATATGTCTCATGAGAACATCTTTGTGCTTTGCAAGTCAACTCCTGAACGTGTTACCTGGCAACCACTGAGATCTACGCTAATCTGCTCGTCGTCGTGCTATCCGTGAACTTCTGTGACCGCTTAGAGCAAACCCATCAGTGTGCTACCTGTGGCCACCCACCTATTCTCCTGCAACATACTGCTCTGCTTGCTGAATCCAACTGTTTGTTGGTCAAGGTAAGGCCATGTATCCTAGTCATATTTCGCAGATTTTTAAATTTCTATCTATTTGTGAGTTGAGTACACAATAGTGATAGGTTCATTGGTCTCATTGCTATTGACTTGAGTTTCCATTGCTATGCTATCAATAGATCTATTTATTTTCATCTGTGTCTATTGTCACCGAATTGCACCCTTTGGGGGTCCAGTCTATAATGTAAGCATGTTTCCTTCTCGTGCAATACAGAACATCCAAGGGATGAGTCACATGTTCAGTTTTTAGTCACATCATTTATACATTTCTGCAACTTATGCAAATACTAAGCCGCACATAATGAACTAGTATAGTTCCTGCGACCAAAACAAACCTTGCATTGATCATTGTATGATTCATTTACTTTTGTATCAAATCTTTATTCTTGAAGATTGTATAATAATGTCGATATTTACTTTTCAGATTTATCAACAATGCCTGCCTGTTCGATTAGCGCTTGCCCTTCAAAGACCCATGCTAAATCTGAAGGCACTACAATGCATGTATTCCCGAAAACTGTTGATCGAATAAGAGAATGGGTCAGACATTGCGGATATCCACTGGATGAACTGGAAAGTAGAGTCCAACAAGTCTTACAGGACAAGAGGGGTGATCGATACCGCATCTGCAGCCGGCACTTTTCCTTGGACATGTACACAACATCTTGGGTAACAAAGAAGACTAAACGGCAAACGACCGTAAATTGCTCGAAAACGCTATTCCCACTCTATTCGTACACATTCCGCCACCGGTGAGTCAAGTGTCCGGATTTAGCTTTAGGCCTTGCGGTAGTGTGTAGGTATCCGAACGGATTAATTGATATTGTAGGTGTTCTATCCCTTGTAATAATTTCGATATTGATATGAGTGTATAGTTTTTTGAATAATGACATTTACCAATATATTCTTTTTCGATTTCATAACCCACAAACGCAATGTATATATATGGGAACAGGGAACTGTGCTGTATTGAACATTTTACAAGTATTCTGTCGCTTTAGATGGCTATTTTTAATATTGGCATTTCATTATCAATCATTAATTTACCTTTACAACTTCTTGACTATCCCTTGAATCTGAAGCAAGAACATTCTACATCCTTGACGTGGTCGCAGTTATCAACCACTTCTTGCGCGTATCAGGTAATCTTACTAGGCTAATGCGCTACAGACCTGTTTTATGCATGTCAAGTAATATTTTTATTTTATCGTGTAATCATTTTACCGAATGTTTGGTTAGTGCTTTCCAATTGATATACACCTTAAATATCGTCCACTGGTGTTTATTTTCACTTATAATTAGTGTTATCCATACTAATGCAAGTACTGTCTTTCAGGGAGATGCTGAAGCGTCCGCCACATCTACAACATTTCTAGATGTTCTTCAACAGCAGGAGGTATGGATACTGACAGCTCCATCGAGCGTCATCATCAGAGCTGGAATTCTTGTCGTTTGATTGTTCTACACAATGTTTCATTCGTGGTTAGCCGTTGATATGCACCTGTGCTGTCGACCCCAGGTGTGTGTTATGTTTTCACTATTGTAATCCTCACTAATGCAAGTACTATGTTTCAGGCAGTTGATGGAGCGTCAACCCCTGCACTTGATGCAGAGCCTGACATTCAAGTAATTCCAGGGGAAGTGGAAGCGGGACCATGCGTATACGAATCGGCGCAACAGCTTTCGGAAGTGCGCACTACATTTGCAGCATCCATAGATATTCTTCAGCAGCACGAGGTATGGATAATGACAGCTCCATCATGCGTGATCATATAACGTGATTCCATTTGCTATACTTTCTTCCCTATTAACGCAAGTGCTGTGTTTCAGGGAGACGACGGAGCTTCCACTACAATCACAACATCCAATTTAGATGATGCAGATGTAAATAAATCGGAGGAATAAGTCGATGAAGTGTGATCATATTTAGATTTTCCTTGATTCTTTTGGACAATGCATCATTTGCGGTTATCTCTTTATATGTACCTGTGCGTTCGACCCCAAGTGTGTGTTATGTTTCCAATATTGAAAACCATACTAATCCAAGTACTATGTTTCAGGGAGACGACGGAGCTTCCACCACAATCACAACATCTCATTTAGATGAAGCAGATGTAAAGGAATCGTTGAAATAAGTCGATGAAATGTGATCATATTTGGATTTTCCTTGATTCTTTTGGACAATGCATCACTTGTGGTTATCTCTTTATATGTACCTGTGCCATCGACCCCAAGTGTGTGTTGTGTTTCCAATATTGAAAAGCATACTAATGCAAGTACTGTGTTTCAGGGAGATGCGGATGCCTCCTCTCCAATACAACCATTCATGGCAGTCCATGCAGAGCCAGAGGTATGGATACTGACAGTTCCATCGAAATAGATCATCACTGGTCGAATACTTGTCGTTTGATTGTTGCACACAATGTTTAAATCGTGTTTGGCTATTGAGATGTACCTGTGTGTTCGTCCTCACGTGTGTTTTATGCTAACAATATTTTGATACATAGTAATGAAAGTACTATGTTTCAGGAAGATGATGGAGCCTCATTCAGTGCTGTCTATGCGGATACAGAAAATATAGTTGTTGCAGCGCAAGAGGAAGGGAGGACATGCGGAAATGATTCGGAGCTACAGCGTGCAGATGTTGAAGGGCGAGTCAAAAAAGTTGCAAAGAAAAAAAACCAAAAAAAGGTTAGTTATAAACAGTTCATAACTTTAAAAAAATGTTTGTGCTGGGGACTATTTTATGTTATTTTCCAGTCAATTCTACTACACTCCATCTTGTGTTTAAACTGAACATCCCTTTTCCAATCTCTCCTCCAGTTACCCGTGGGTGTCAGAACTATACACACACAGACAGTGAAGCGAATGAGAGATGTGGCTTGCCAGACAGTGTACACTATGGAGGAACTATTAATTGAGGCGAGGCGTGTTCAGGCTCGAGATGTTCATGTCCAATGGCCAGAACATGAATTTACTGTATTTGGAGATTATAGCAAAGTTGCATTGGACCATAGCTACAGTGCGACCGCACCACCACAAGAAGATGTTATTGAATGTATTGAAGATAGCTCTGAAGTAGTTGCAGATCAATTTACACAATCTACACCCACCAAAAATTTGCCACCAAAAAACCTGTCGACATTGTTGTGTTCTCCCATCAATGTTGAAGTAATAGATGTCGAAATGACAGAGAATGAACCAGCCGCAGCATCCATAGACGCATCAGAACTTGATATCAGCGATATTACTTTCCAATGTGTTGAAATCTCCACAACGTCACAGGCCGAAACAACGTTGACGCAGGATGACAGTCCAATGAAAGAGAGCAAATACATTGTATTCGACAGTTGTTTGATGGAAATTATAAGTATGCTGAAATGTGTGCATTCCATTAGAGGGAAAATATGTGGGAAGCCATTGATTAATGTGACTCGTCAAATAAAAGGCAGTAACATCAAAATAAATGCCGCCTGTAGATTAAATCATAGGTTCTCATGGTCTGCACAACCGATGCTGGGGAAACTGCCAGCAGGCAATCTACTGTGTGCAGCTGCATCACTTTTTAGTGGCTCCAGTTTTAGAAAGTTAGAGGCTTTCTTTCAGTTTGTGGGACTCCATTTAATTTCTAACGCGCTGTACTACATATACCAAGGTGATTATCTGTTTCCGGCCATTAGTGATGCTTGGAAAATTGAACCATTGTCTCTAACAAGTACATTCGAAGGCAAACGATTCAGGCTAGCCGGCGATGGACAGTGCGACAGCCCTGGATTTTCTGCCAAGTACTGCACCTACCACTTTCAGGACATGGATAGTAAGAAAATTGTGAGTTTGGTGGTCGTGCAGGTAACACAATGTACATCGTCAGTGGCCATGGAGAAACGAGGATTTATAAAATCAGTGAAATATCTACAATCAAGACGAATGCACATCGACCTCATAGCCACGGATAGACACGTTTCAATTGCCAAGACAATGAGAGAGCAGTTCCCACATATTAAACATCAATTTGACGTATGGCATCTTGCTAAATCAATCAATAAGAAAATCTCGGCTGCAGGGAAAAAAAAAGTTTTTGAAAGTATTTTGCAGTGGTCACATTCTATCAGCAACCATCTTTGGTGGAGCTCAAAAACTTGTGAGGGGTCAGTGGAAATACTACTTGAAAAATGGCGGTCACTGATGCACCACTGTACCAACGTTCACCGCTGGACAGCAAATGAACATTTCCACCAATGTGAACATGGCCCTTTGTCCCCAGAGGAGGCACGGAAGAAGAAGTGGTTGATTCCATCTTCACTGACACACAAAGCCATTGAGAAGATTGTTTTCGACAAAACTCTATCAAGAGATTTGAGAGGACTGACAGAATTCTGTCACACAGGAGATTTGGAGGTGTTCCACAATATGTGCCTAAAGTACAGGCCAAAGCGCTTGCATTTTAGCTTTCGGGGCATGAAACATCGCACTCTACTAGCGGTCTTGGCCCATAACAGCAATGTCGAACGTGAACAATCTAGGACTAGGGGTAAAGTAAGGATGCCTCGCTACACTAAGGTGTTTTCAAAACGAAGTAAGCAATGGGTGATCAAACCAGTCTATGATGAAATGCAGTTCGACTTTGTGAAAGGCCTTATTGTTGCTGTTTAGAGAAGCACAGATATGGAAGTTTGGACGTTTCTGTGCAGAGCAGTGATCCATTGCCACCAAACATTGCGACTGTGCCATGCCCACCCGAAGCACAGCTGATTGTGAAGTACAAATCCCGGTTTAAATAATTGCAATACGATTGTCTTTTTGTAAATAAATGTTATTGTGCAGTGTACCTGTAAACCTAACCCCTACCTTCACCATCATGGGTGGTGAACAAGCTGGGTGTCATCTTTGAATTCTCTCTATTCACCTCACATATGTGTATGTATATATTTTTCTCCTGTCTCATCTCATGTAAATGTAAATGCTGCGCACTGTTAACAGAGGGGAGGCTTGCGTATTGCAAATAATAAAACAAACAAACAAACAATAAATCTCACTTTTAACTCAACTCCTGTGGTACTTTATACTTTCCCTGACCTTCCGCAAAAAATTAAATGTCTCAATTTGGGCTGCAAAGCTTGCAGACAACGGGGACAAAATTGGGGCACTTAGAACGCGCCAGCTAAGCGGGCCGTGGCATTTGGGAGAGAAGCCAGTTCGCATTTGAACGTTGAGGCGCACTACATAGACGGATTCTAAACTTCAAGTTCTCACAGATGCCTATACTACGTGATGTTGCAAATAAAGAATGCGAAGGACAGCGCCCAGATGAGGCCCACAAGTCGCACTGGAAGTAAAAGGGTCTATTGTTTTTTGACCTTGAGACAGGGACCATGCCGAAAGAACTACATTTGAAAGGAGTGCGCAATAACGTAAGAGACGATAAGGCAGAAAATTCAGAAACTAGACCGAGTTTCATTTTAGTTCAGTATACGAAAAATCGTTGTCAAGAGCACGGTCCGTTTTACAGACTGCATTACGAAGAGACACAATGGAAATTTCAAATATAATTTAAGTAAATCTTTACACACTTTTATACCGGAATGAAGATTTAATGAATGGATGCATGAATAAATGAATGAATGAAGAGCAAGGAAAAGCAAGTAAAACGTGTTCGTAGTGGGCACATGGGCATGCAGGTCCACTGGTCTCACCGATCTCGGTCCTTGGCCCAGCCACTTTTCCCTGCACTGCCTACCTGCACTACGGGACTGTCTCTGTATCCTTCAGCCCCTTCTCCCGGCATTTACCTTGCACTTGCCACCTGCTGGCCCTATTATTTAATTCGTACTCAACTAACCATGTACAGCCCTTCCCCATGCGCGATCAGAAAGACACCTGGCCTAGTAGGATCGTTGTCTGTCTGCCCTTGTTCCCCACCTGCCTCGTCACGCCTAGAAACACTTGAGTATAGGCGTGTTACAAATGCCATATCATATATCATATCATTCCTCACGCATGTAGACTAACTGTCGTTTATCATTGTGTGTTGGCCTCGATTTATCTCGTTTCCTTTCGCATTGATTTTAGAGACGAACATACTCCATTGAACTATCCTTGCAAGCAAATAGTTTCTGATCGGCCGTAATAAATAAAATGAGTAATATTAATGAAGTTCGGGTAGCGAGACTAATTATAATTTTTTTGTTTTCATAACAGGTATTTGATCCCATTCTGCCACTGCCATCTGTTTGAGACACCGGTGGATGGATTCTTCAGCAGACACCTGCAGCTTCATGTCAACAACTGGAGCACGATCACCATATTATGGGACGATCGCCAAGGGCCCACATGCCCTTACGCTGTACTAGTGGCTAGAAGCAACATATCAACCTTTAGGCTGAACTAGTGCCTCGTTGATGGAACAGCCTTGCGGTTCACCGTGCTTCCAAAGTGATTCTTTTTACGAAAATGAACACCCTGTGTACCATAAAGGAACAGCGCGTGACTCAAGGTGAAACGGAACAGTTATTACAGATAAAAGAAAATAAATGGCTTTCGGAGTTCATATGGAAATTGCTGAATATTCTCTAAACATTTAATGTCAAATAAATGTACTTTACCAAATGTACCGTGTTGCTGTTTCATTTTAAAGTACAGTTTCATATTCCGATTTGTGGCGTGCTATGTTGTGAGTTGATCTGTGTTGGTTTCCGGGTTCTTTGTGGAGTCGCGCAGAAGACAACTGGGCGTGTTTGCCTACGCAGCACAGTAACGTCATGGAGAGAGGCGGGGAATATGAATGTTTTGATAATGTCAGGCTCAGGGGCGGGGGAATTGATTTAGTGCAGCAAAAGCAGGTCAGCCAGGGCGATGGGGGAAAAGATAGGATTATCAGAAAATGGCGGCTCCCTGGTGCTTGTTTTCGCGTGCGTTTAATGGACGAAAACTCGGGTAAGGTCCATAGGAAAGTTTTCTAAAATCGAGCCACTTAGGCTTAAAAAAACATGGCCGACCCGTAGCGACAATAACATTTTTTACTAAACCATGCCTTTAAGGCTGGACTACTGCAACAGCCTCTTCCTAAATCTTCCTGCCTCTACTCTTCGTCCTCTACAACATTTCCAGAACAGGACTGTGATACTTGTCCTTGTCCTCAAGCCCAGGGATTGTATCTCTCCAGGTCTGAAATCTCTTCATTGGCTTCCAGTGGCGGAACGGATCAAGTTCAAGACCCTCTGTATTGTCCACAAGGCTTTCTGGGGCCTGGACCCGCACTACCTCCAACTCTCTCTTCCTAAGTATCTCCCTTTTCAAGCTCTCCACTCATCCACCTCCAACTCTCTGAGGGTCCAACTCTCTGAGGATCCACTTTTCCAAGCAGATATTTGGGGCTAGAGCTCTTTCTTCGGCTGGGGCCTCCCTCTGGAACAGCCTCCTTGCCTCTCTAAACTTGAACAGAACCATCTTCGGTTCCGAAAGGAACTCAAGACCTTCCTTTTCACTTCCGCTTTCTCTCTTCCTCTCCCCTGCTGATGACCCATCTGATCCACGCACTGGTCGCCTGGCCACCTTCTGAATTTGGGGCCAGGTCCCTGCTTGTCCAGTTGCACCTCGCACTGCCTCTTGTCCCTCTACCCCCCAGCACTTGTTGTCTGTATCTGTAACCCTACAGTCCGCTCGGCACTTAAGAGCCACCCGCTGGCTGCACCCTCTAATTACCGCCACTTAGACACTCGCTGGCTGCACGCTGTTACCTGCACTTCTTCATGCCACCTCCCCTTTTGCACTTCTCCACCCCCCATTTTTGGACTTCTCCCTTCCCCCCTACTTGCACGATCAATCTGAATGACACAAGGCCTAGTAAGATGGTTGTTTTGTCCTCCCTTTATTTCCCCCACCTTGTCTTGTCATGCCTAGAAACACTTGTGTACAAGCGCGTTATAAATGCCATATCATATCATATCTTCTTTTTGTTGAGCTCCTCATCAGTGGATGGGTAGAACAATTCTAAGCCATCAAACAGCATGTCTAGAATGTATTTTCCACATCTGCATTAAACTTTGCTGCTCTCAACGACGCTTGCCTTCTGGAGTGAGCCACAGACACATGCCGCAAGCTGCTGTGTAAATGTGGTGCATAGAAGATTCTAGTATACCATCCGCAACAGTCTTGGCCTCTGCAGACCTGAATTAAAAAAGGCTTTTCAGGCCGAAGAAAGTTCTCAAATTCAGCAATTTCAGCCCACAGTTTGTGTTTTGTGGCAGCCATGATGGTGTTGGCATTAGTTTGCCTATAATGAAGTGCTGCCTTTTGGTACACTTTTCGTGGCCTATTCATCTAAATGTTTATCTTCCTTGTTAAATGGGAGACGATTCCAAAGGGGCAGATCACTACTTACTCCAGTCTGTGGCAGCTGCAATTACCAATGATTGGGCTTTCTTCTGAGAGGCTAAACATGGCTTGTCTGAAGGTTGGCATTTCACATCTCGAGGTGGAAGGGTCCTGACCCCACCTATCCAGGTAGACAAAGGGAGATTGAGTTGGGTTTAAATGAAGAAGTGGCCAAACCTAGCCCCTGTACTTTGGCAGAAGTGGAAAGTCCATCGCCTGGGCCACCATCACCAGAAATGAGCTAACAGAGGGGCATAGTCTCCTGCTACCCGCACTCAGTAAAAATATTTCATATCAGTTCAAATGATGTTGTCAAGGATCAAATTCAACTTCTCAGACTATTCTATTGTGTGTTTATTCAATGATCTTTAGGCCGCAGTATACAGGCCATTCGACCAGTAAAGGTCCTCCACTGGGCAAAATCAATGCTTGTAGTAAACCCTGTGAAAGGGCATATTAGTTCTCCAAAAGTAATGACAATAAAGCAGGTGTTTGGACTCATATGACATCTCATCAGATGAACCGTTGCAGTGGTGGCTAGCTGGCTTAGGTTTGGTTAGAACCCTCCTGGGACTAGGGATCCTAGGAAAGTAATCTCTGGACAGAGTCTGAAGAGAAAAGCACCAAGCTTACCTTAAGCTTTCCCTCTGCATTGGTTTGCAGGAAGACGACCAATTTCTGTGGTGAAGAGTACTGAAAAACACTTTCCCAAAAAGAAGATGCTCTTAAAAGGCTATACTGAAAGCAAATCGCAGAAAGCACACAGGTACTACACATGATCTTGGCCTAAACACTCTAGACACAACACATGAGGATCTGCAGATGAAACTCTCCTGTACAAGATGCACAGAGAGAAAAGCAGACCATATGCATGAAAGAAAGGGGACTATCAACTAGGAGTGCAGTAGTCACTATGGTGAGTAACGTTTTTGTTCATTACGAGTATGGCCAGTTAGCATCAACCCTCCCTTTTCCCTGGTTCTACAAGGTTACTTTACATTATAGCCTGTGGTGGCTCACCGATGGATGTCATTTTGGGTTTGTCGGGGGTAGCAGCTGTTACCCCACCAACTTCTTCCTAGTTTTAGCAGTACCGCAGATACTGCTGATCAAAGTGTCAGTTAGAAATGTGTGCCTCCCAGAGGAATGCTGTAAAATCTGTTTTTCATAATAAACACACATTTTGTTAAATGCTAAATTCTATTTAAAAAAGTGTTTTTTTTAAAATCTGTATGATTTTAAATTCAATTTATATTCGCAAACCTTTTTGATTATAAATCAGACTATATCACTAGGACTGTGAATTGCTGTGAAGTTTTCAGAGAGCGCTGTTTGTATTTTTATCATGATGGTCTTGCGGGAACCTTTACTTTCATAGATTAGGAAACCATAAGAGTAATTAAAGGGTTTCACTGTAGAAGCACTGTCTGTGAATTAGCAAAATGCTTTAAATGGTATTGACAAAGCATTCTATGTTGTTGAGAGCTATTGTTTTCTTTGCACTTGGATTAGCTGAACATTTTAAAGAAAAGAAAGTGAAATATGCAAGAATCCAAAGAAGAAAACAAGGACAGGTTAAAGTAGGCACACCTGACATGTGCAAGTTTGAAAAGTCTTGAATGTATTCCTAATAACTATTGATTGAGTCTATATACTTCAGAAAAGAAAGAGTACAATTACAAATATTCAGTAGAAATTCCTAAAAAAAAAAACAGTGCGGCAAGGAAAAAGTTCTCCTTCCTGCACCAGGCGTTGAGATAGTTTAATGAGTTAAGAGTTTGTATCATGGATCCTCAGTCATTAATCCATTCATGCTCGATAAATTGAATATCATTAAAGTAACACCTATTACCCCAGAACTCAGACGTTGTATTATTGTATCATTCAGCACTGTATGAAATGTTGCAATGTAATTTATAAAATCAATGATCTGCAACATGTATTAACTTTGTGGCACCTTTATTGGCGAAGGTACTCTATGGACAAGACGCCCCAGTGGACATGGACACATGTTGGCAGGACCAGAAGCTGGGCAGGCCAATCAGGGTGTAGTGACAGGGTGCCACATCAGCCACCCAGCACAGCAGCCGTGGGGCAGGACACCAAATGCACCCCTGAGTGTAACAACAGTGGGAAGAGGTGGTAAGTGACCAATCCAAGTACCATGCACACTACACCCCTGCTGCTGCACCCAGTGCCAGTGGGATTGCGATTTGTGAGTCGTCACGGCACCGTGCAGCAATCACACCAACATGTTGCAGGCTCAGATGGCCTACCCCATGTTGGCATGGCAGACAAGCCGCATGGAAGAACCTGCCCCTCCAACGCCGACATGCGTGCAGCTTACCAAACACTGTACACCATAGTGCAACATGACAAGCAGCACAGCAGCGCCCCATGGAGCCATGGCAGTGCCATGGATGAAGCCACCACTCCCACATGGCGTGTGCCACCCGGGGAGAGGATGTAGGGGTATGAAGGCCCACAAGCATGCAAGCTATACATAAGCTGCCCCTGCATGGACACCCTGCCCTCCCCACATACAGGTCAAAGGCCAACTGGCCATGTATCATATATACATTGCAGCAACCATTCACACAATGATGTGCCCACATGCAATGTCCCCTGATCAACCATGGACATCTGCCCAAATGTGTGGGGTCCCACTCTGTACCACAGCAAATGTGTCTTGCATACCAACACACGTGGAAGAACCATACCTGACAACATTTCCTACTTCCCCTACAGGCACTCACACATCACCAGAGGCATCAGAGGAGGAAAAAGGGGTAGGCCCATCGGCTACGCCTAGGTGGATGGCTCACCGAGAGACGCCACGACTCAGCAAGGCCAAGCCTACAACCACACCACAGGTGTCAAGGTCCACAGCTCAGAGGCAAAGGAGTGGCACAAACCAACCACTCCTACTGTGGTTTTGGGACCTGCAAGTCAAGGCTTACACAGGCCTCCACAACCACTGCACGGAAGGAGGGTTAGGGTAATGTTGATTGGATGGGTTTGGGGATGGTAGGAAAACCGGAAAGAGGATTAGGGGGAGGTTAAGGATAGGAAAGTGGAGTTTAGGGAAACAGATCTCTGCACACACTTCAGTGTACCCTTAGGTCTCACACTCATTCGCAAACATTTACTGCTCTTTCCACCTCTATAGCAACATCTTGCTAAGAAAACACGAGTACCATAAAACAGTACTGCTACTGTGGTTTCATAAGGAAAGCATGCAGCACTTAGCTTAAGTATTTGGTCCCTATGGAATGTCTCGCTGTTGTCCCCGGTGGGCAGTCAAGATGTTGTGTGGTACTGGGTGGTGCAGGAGCAGTTCAAATGCTGTAAAAAAGTAACTGCATTAGTGCGTTGCTAAGCACCTTGCCGCACGTGCCAATGCTCACACATGCATCTGCTTATTCACTCCCTATAACAGTCTGAAACATGCGCTGCTGGATGTGGCATTGCGAAGTGCATGGGAAAGCACTGGGTTCTAACACATGCTTTGGGGAAGACGCACATGGCTATAAACATGCACTAAACGGGCCACATGTGGCTCAAGAAACATCTGAAAACATGCAGGCATTCGCATGTACTGTAATCTGTAGTGATCTGTCTCCGGTACTGCACGGGTAAGCAATCAGAGCGCAGCGTTTCTGAGGGACGACTTAGCTTTGATCGGGTGCAGGGGCTGGTAGGTTGGGGCCGGGCCATCTGTGCGACCCCCCTCTCCTGGTAGACTCCCAGAGCGCTGCAGCACTTATCTGTTCAGGGTGAGGGGCCGGGTGATACTCCGGTGGGACGTGGACCCTCGCATTAGCTTGCTGGGCTGGAGCTGCTCGAGACTCGTCCTTCCTGCGTGAAGACTCAAGCACAAGCCCCGTGTTTTGGGTCTTGCGCATGCGCATTGGTGTGCCCCATCTGACGCGGCCTCGTTTTGGTGCTAGGTGGCCCAGAGCTTGCTGGGAAATGTAGTTTCTTTGTGCCTCCCTCCTACAGAAGGGGCACAGGAGTCTCCTGTAAGGCAGAATGACCATTAGTGTGCTTTTAGGGGCCCATGGAGTCCTTTGTGCATGCTTTACCCCTGCGGCCACAGCTCTATTCCTTGCTGTCTGTGTCCTCCTGCCCCTGATAACAAGCCACCAGGAGTAACCCACTCCCACAGCTGCAGTGACTGACACAGAGGGCACACCACCTGGCAGGGCAACACCTGACACACCACCTCCAGTGTGCCCAGACACCTGGACTGTACATCGACACGCCATCCTATGGCTCCCCGGCCAATAGCCCAGAGAAACTGCACAGCTCCGCTCCGATTCAGCACACACCACCAAGCAACACCGTACTGTAGAGGCTGCAGGAGATGGAGAGGTGACAAAGAGAGATGGAGGCAATTGAACAATCTGAACACCTCCAGGCAATCAGTGAATGCCTGAAAGGTGCCATCCACAGGATTGTGCGGGTCCTGTCAAAAAACTGGGCAGAGGCAGGTGCCAGTGCTGCCCTGACTGTTTATAGACAGAGGGTCAGCGAGATGACAGAGGGGTCTCGGCCCATTGCAGAGGCCATCCGCCAGAGCACAGAGGGCTGTCATGATGCCTACCCCCGGAGCATCAGGCCAGGCCCAGCACCCCCGGAAGCAGGCATCATGCCCTCGGGTAAAAGCCCAGTGGCCCCTTATAGGGACTCTTTGGACTCAGTCCTAGCGCCTTTGGCGCCAGGCTCATGTTGGACATCAGTCCTGGCGCCATAGGCGCCAGGCTCATAAAGGGAGGTGTTTTGTGCACTTACCTGATGCAGACCATGCTGCACGCTTCAGGCCTCCCTGAGACCTGAAAGGGACTATTTGTTCATAGGGACTATTTTTTCACTCAGGCGTGGCCACGGAAGGATACATACTTAGTTGGGGAAGGATACATACCTGGGACTTCTTTGGAGGCTATTTAAGCCACGCCCAGACAGCAGCTCATGCTTTGCGTTGTTCTGCTTCCTGCAGCTTAACGCTTACTGTGTCTGCTCCTGCTCCTGGACTACAGCCACGCCCGCCCGTCTTGAACCTGGAAGACCTGCAAGGAAGGAAGAGAAGAGAAAGGTGAAAACCAAGGATTATTTCAAGCTTCTTACCTGCATCCGGAATCTTCTCGCCAGCATCCCTGAAGGAAGACTTCAATTTAAAAGCATTGCGTTGCTCGCTGCAGCGCCACACTTCACTCACCTGTCCTGTCCTCGAGACATCTCCCGGCTCCATCACGGCTGTCAGCATCGGACGCCACATTTCTGCACCTAGGGGAGAGAGGAAGAAACAAAAGGTGAGCAGAAGGACACACATAAGGAAAGCCTGATTAACAGCCATAATACTTACCGGCTTTTCTTCCACATTTCGGGTTGGCGCCGCCCCGTTGGCAGGTACCGTACCCCGGCCCCTATGGGGAAAGGACTAGAGACATTTCAGAGGAATGATAAGGACATCTAGAGGGATCGCCCTCATTACTACTCACTTTGGCAGGTTAACCCCTCGACGCATCGCCTTCATTCTGCACCTGAAATAAAGGACATATCACAGGTGAGAAAGACAGCATAAAGGGGGCCTCACTTGAACTTTGAACTTTCATATTTACGGCGCATCGCTCAGGAAAGTCAAGTGGATTTTGCCAGCGCCATTCTGAAAACCAGTGAAGTAATTGGACGAACACGCACCCCTGCACCAGAAGCAGGATGGAGAGTTCAGCCTTCCAAACCATAAGGTGAGCTTAAACCGGGTTTGGAGGAATAGAGAGGAACGGAGGGGGGAAGGGGGGAGCTAGCACACCATTCTGCAGACTGTTAATCCCCTTTCTCATCTGCAGAAGGATATTCCTACGGGCCAAGGAAGCACGATTTGGAGGTCCTACCCAATCGGTGTTCCGGGTCCTGCGCATCACGCTAGAAGAGGCCGCAGTAATCCAGACTAGATCAGCGCCCCCGTGGGAACCAGGTGGGTGTTACAGGTCACACTCCAGCACATCAGGGCCCAGGCTCCATAGCCTGCAGTTCCACTACACCCACTGAGGTATTGCAGCGGAGTATACCAAGGCGTCAGTCCCAGCGCCAATTGGGTTACAGATCATCATGGGCTGGCATAGAAGGAAAGAGGCCACGGAAAGAACATTGAAACACTTTTTGCTCTGAGTGGCCGTGCTGGGGAGTTGGTGGTGGGAGGGGGCGAGGGGAGATAGTGTGCTGGGGAGTTGGTGGTGGGCGGGGGGATCGGGGATATTGTGCCAGGGACCTGTCAGTGGGAGGGGCAAAGTGTGCTGGGGAGTTGGTGGTGGGAGGGGATAGAGGTGATAGTGTACTACAGAGTTGGTGCTGGGGGTGGGGAGAGGGATAGTATGCTGGAGAGTTGGTGGTGGGAGGAGGCAGGGGGATAGTGAGCTGGGAAGTTGGTAGGGGGAGGTGGCTAGTGTGCTGGGGAGTTGGTGGGAGAGGGAGGCGGGATTATGTCCTGGGAAGTTGGTGGTGGGAGGGCGAGGGGAGATAGTTGGGGCATAATCATTTCATTAAAACTGTTGAACTTCATAAATGCGAGGACATTCCTGATTGTCTCATTGTCCTCTTCAATAATAGGGGCGAGTCTCACACTGTTGTGCATGGCATGAGCTATGTGAATGTGTCAGAAGAAATTGTCTATCAGTGCCTGGCGAGCCAGTCTCCCATCCCTCAGGTCCTCTATGGCAATGCATGCATTTGCCTACTATCCTTGGGGGGGGGGGGTGGCATGTCCACGTCAGCGGGTAGCAGAACATTTCTCTTCAGGCAGATATTGTGTAGCATGGAACACAAAAGCACAATTCTACCCACTTCTCTGTAGGGTACATCAAGGCTCCATTGGGACGGTCGAGGCAGCGGAATTGTGCCTTCAGGAGGCCAAAGGTAAACTCGACGCACTCACAGGTCCTGCTGTGAGTGTGGTTGTAGGCAATTTCCTGCAGTGTTTGAGGATCACGCACAGGGGTCATTAGCCACGGCAGCTGTGGTTATCCGGAGTCACCTGCATGGAGAGAGGCACAGACATCAGTCACTGTGCAATTTGTGGGGGTGGCATTGCACAGTATCAGGGCAATGGACATCATGTGCATGCATATGGGGCTTCATTTTGTGGCATATGTCCGTACAATGTTTGTACATGTTGTGTCACTCGTATTATGCATTGCTTAGTCTTCACATATACCCTGTTCCTTTGCAACAGATGTTACGTAAGGTATCTGTTAGTGACATGAGCAGCTGACATGGTGGCTGTCATGTGGCAGTATATTGCTCCTGTGCATGTGGCATGCTGGGTGTGCCATTGGCCGTCACTAGGCTTCTGGGGCCACCGGGTCTGCATTGCGGGCTGGGCGCACATGGGTGCACAGCTGTTGTACTCGCATGATTGCTGTTGTGTGATGCGATGTGGCCATTTGACAGCATTACTTTGGATTGCACATGTTGCATTGTGTTACCTGTAGTCATGTTTATGTTAGGAGTTGCTACTATATGTGTTAATCAGTTTCTCCATCCAGGTATGTCCAACATGTGCAATGTCCCTGGGCTGTACTGTGACATTGGGGCAGGAGATCGTCAGGTACGACTTTTGCATTTGCTTTTCATGGCTTGCTTTGTGTAGTCATTGACGACCCCTCACCCCCCATTTGGTCAGGTGATTCACAGCGCATGCGTGCAAGCAATTTTATTCATCCACTGTCCTCGTCTGTTGTCCTCTTTGCCTGCCCGTGGCAATGTGCTCTTCCATAGGACCATGGAATCGTTGGTGGAATCAGGGTAGCGGGCACAGAAGTGGGAGGTGTACAGGTTAGGGTCACAGGACACCTGCACATTCAGGGAGTGGTTGTGCTTCCGGTTTCAGTAAACTGCTTTGTGGGCCTGGGGGGCCACCAACATAACATGGGTACAGTCCAGGGCTGCAATCACATTTGGCATTTGGGCAGCAGCATAGAACTGTTCCTTCATGGCGTTGACCTAGGCTGGGGTGGTATGCAATGAGATCTGGCATTGCACTTGCCGCAGGAGGGCTTCTAGCGCCTGGGCCAACACTTTAAAGAATATGGGCTGTGCCATGTTGCACATCATGGCCACGGAGTGCTGGAAGGTGCCAGTTCTGAGGAATTGTGGGACAGACACTAAATTCAGCGGGGGAGGCACAGCTCTCCTGCTCCCTATGTCATCCTGTATTGTGGTGAGCAGCTCAGTTATGGTCTCCCTGTTGAGCCAGTACAGGTTGACCAACTGGCTGTCAGTGAGGGTCCAGAATGAGGGCCTGACTGTGGGCATTGGTGCACACCTTGCTTTGAATCTCCTCCTCCTCCCCTGTCCTCCCTGTACCCTGCCCTGGTTGTCCTGTCTTTCTACTTACAGGTGCAGCATGAGCAGCTGCCTGTCCCAGCGCACAGTGGCAGCATGGTGTTCGAAACAGTGTTTGGGGTAGAGGTGTGCCTAATGTAGCCCTCTAAAGTGTATTGGGATCACCTGTGACTTCATTTCTGACACCTGTGTTGATTTACCCCCAGCTGGAGGTACTTGCACTGTGTTTTCAGCAGTTTTTGTGCTGGCTCTTTGGCACTAATACCACAGTACATGGACTTGTGATGCGGCTGCGATTGCACTTCTTGTTGCTGGTGCAGATACCCCCGGCTGTAATAGCGCCAGCTGATTTTACAGTCCTTGATATTTGCACCGGCTTGTCATCCGGCAGAGCGGTATTGGCAGAGCTAATTCCGTTACTGCCACTTTTAAGGGGTACCGCCGGACACCTGATGAGGTCCAAAGTCACCTGAAACAAGGAAAAGTGTCTACATCTAGAGACACTCCCGTCCCCTGCACACCATTGATACTGATACACTATCAGTCAATAATAATGAGAAAAGAGTGTAATCTTCTAATAAGTCAAACTTTAATCAAAGCAAACAGTTCCAAGTACTGTAAAAATCACTTCAAATCAACATTAAGGAATAAAGGCATTCAATACATAGAAATAAGCCATTGATCATGAGAAGAATATATACAAATTAGCAACTGAAATAATAATATACAATCCAAATTTTCAAATGATGAATTTCGTGGTAGTGAACTCAGATGATCAGATTCTCTACGCGTTTCGGGGAATAACCCCTTCTTCAGGAGCAAAGTAATCTGAAAATGTATGCATCAAAAGTACAACATCAGTATATTGATTCACAATGTTAAAACAAGGATGTACACAAAGATTGAGCAATTCAACACCGCTAAGTGCAAGAGTACAATGATTTTAGCTGATTCATAAAAGTACATGAAAATCCACATTAAGATACACATAGGTAATCAAGATATAAAGATCGATTTAACCAAGGGTGTGACTTCAAAAAGAGATGGGAAAATGAGTAGGCTCAAAAAAAGCAAATACCTGAAATAAACACGGGCGTGCTGAATCTGATGTACAGCGGTGCTGTGTGGAGAAGAATCCACAAACTGCTGAGGTGCAAATAAACTTTTTTCGAGGTCATAAACCTGGTGTAATAAATAAATGACAACTTCCAAAATGGTGAACCTAAATCTGGGATATGGTGTGGCGAGCTGATGTGAAATGTCTCGAGACCGGAGATTTGTTATTCTTGCAGCGAATATTTGATTTGTGCTCGGTCCACCTCTCTCGGGCTGAACGGGCGGTCTGCCCAACATAGATTAAACCGCATCGGCATTTTATGCAGTAAATGACACCAGTAGATCGACAAGTTGCAAAGTTTAAGGCTTATTCTTTACTTTTTGCCACTTGGTGCTTTGAATGAATGTACCTTGGACCACTTTTTCCTTGCTCAGTTTTTGGTAATTATCTTGGGTGTGCACTCCATGTGCATTACCTGCCTCATGCGTTTTCTTTGGTTTGTTCTTTGTTTGTTTACCTGTATGGCACATTTCTAGAGTGATAGCCCAAGAGTTTTTGCTATAGTTAGATGCTTAGGCTAGCTTAGTGGCAATTCTTGTTTCTTTTTCTTTTTTAGTACACGTAGTACTGTACTTGTAGTTTTCCGCACAAGATTGACATTACTTGGGTACTTCCTCGATTGACTCTTGAAGTGTCTAGGATTGAAGCTGGACCTTTCCTGATTGCTTCAGCTTTAACCCCGAATATCTTAATACAGTTAAGCGACTGCAGCTCAATTTTGTGGTAAGCAGCTCGATTGTTAACTGTCTCTCCAGCAGGTTTTAATTTTCTTTAACCTAAAAGGTTTTTGTCTCACACAAATGGCTATACATATTCATTTATTTATTACACCAGGTTTATGACCTCAAAAAAAGTTTATTTGCACCTCAGCAGTTTGTGGATTCTTCTCCACACAGCACCGCTGTACATCAGATTCAGCACGCCAGTGTTTATTTCAGGTATTCGCTTTTTTTGAGCCTACTCATTTTCCCATCTCTTTTTGGAGTCACACCCTTGGTTAAATCGATCTTTATATCTTGATTACCTATGTGTATCTTAATGTGGATTTTCATGTACTTTTATGAATTAGCTAAAATCATTGTACTCTTGCACTTAGCGGTGTTGAATTGCTCAATCTTTGTGTACATCCTTGTTTTAACATTGTGAATCAATATACTGATGTTGTACTTTTGATGCATACATTTTCAGATTACTTTGCTCCTGAAGAAGGGGTTATTCCCCGAAACGCGTAGAGCATCTGATTATCTGAGTTCACTACCACGAAATTCATCATTTGAAAATTTGGATTGTATATTATTATTTCAGTTGCTAATTTGTATATATTCTTCTCATGATCAATGACCTATTTCTATGTATTGAATGCCTTTATTCCTTTATGTTGATTTGAAGTGATTTTTACAGTACTTAGAACTTTTTGCTTTGATTAAAGTTTGACTTATTAGAAGATTACACTCTTTTTTCATTATTATTGACTGATACTGTATCAGTATCAATGGTGTGCAGGGGACGGGAGTGTCTCTAGATGTAGACACTTTTCCTTGTTTCAGTTTTTGCACAAACCCCGTGTCAGGGTTTGTATTCCTCCCCATCACCCGTACTTTCTGAAGTTGTTTAATCTTAAATGTACATTTGTTAATTTGGTGTGCACCTATCCAAACCCTTCGTTGCTTGTCCAAAGTCACCTGGCCAGTGAGGCCTTCATTTTTCCTAACGTTGGCAGAATTTCACTTTCAACAAAAAATGTACTTACTGGTGTTCTTCCCTCTTCTGCAACCATCCAAAATAGAGGAAACATCCCATATATTGGCCCAAAGGTGGGCCTTAAAAGTTCCAGGTAGTACTTCTCTAATAAGCAGATTTTCATGGAATCCACTGGGCCTATGAAGGGAAAACCCATTTCAAATCTTACTTTTTCTAGATGGATCCTTCTGTGTATTAAAACATACTATACAATAGCTCACAAGAAGGTCTAAGAAGAGCTACGAGCCCAGTCTTCTAGAGGGCAGTGTGACAAATTTTAGGCTGTCAACCCTGTTTCCCTGGGGGAAACCCCTTCTCATTTTGCCAGGGTTGTGCGGCCACAGTGCAGAAGACCACCTGGAGGTGGCAATATTGGGGAGGCTCACATGGGGAGGGAGTTCCCATATGGACTTGGGGACGATATTCCAGAGAGAACATGGTATACCTCTTACCCATCTGAGGTTGATACAGAGGATCCAACTCCCCAATCCTCTTTATCTTATTGTTATGTTGACAAGGGATACCCTTGTATGACCAATGGTGAAGTTTCTAAGTACCCCACTTTGATTCTGATTCAAAGTACTTGGACTAAGAAGAGAGTCAGAGCGATGAAGAATACCTGTAGGAACCAAGCCACACGTTCTAATCGTTGGACCAATCCTACTAGGGCTGGTACATTCAAAACTTCTTAGCATAGGAAAACGTGGATTCCTCTTCCTCTCGACCGGAGAGCTGCAGGCAGAATTGCAGAGCTGAAAGGCTCAGGGAGACGGCATCCCCCCGACAGGTACCTCTGAGAGGTTTCCTATCTGTGACGGTTGAAGCCGAAGGAACGATGGAGCCTTCCCACTGACTGAGCGGACTAGGAAGCTGGAAAAATGCTACCTGACTACAGAGTGAAGCCGCAGAGCCAAACGAAGACCGCAAGAGACCCGAAAGCTGTCACGAGAAGCTGGTGAGTCCATAGAAGGGAGTTGGGACACAGGGGCACTGCATAGGCACTCAGAGCGTATGGGATGCTGGGCCAGAAAACCAATGCCTCACCATCAAGAGAAGATATCTTCTTTGTGGCAGTACTTGCAAGAGAAAGCAAACAGGTACGAAAAGCAAAGTGCCGAAAATCGGAAAGGCAAAATATTGAAATTATATGAGACTGTGAATGTTGCTAAAGTCCTGGTAGAAGAGTATACCAGGCAAAAAGATTGCGAGTCTGGAGACCTGTACCCAAGTGTATGAAAGATAGTTACTAAAGTTCTGGCAGGAGAGTATACAAGGCAAGAAGATTGTGAGTCTGGGACTCGCACCGAAATATATGAAAGATAGTCTCGGACTCACACCCAATTTTGTGCGAACTGTTATATAAATGGTAACCAGTGGAAGAGAGTCATGCTCCCCAGTTCTGTGGGGAACGTGAAAAGCCAGGAGTAGAGGAGCTACATCTTGGTCTTGTGAATATTTGTGCATTTGGCATCCAGGGGAAGAGAAGTAGTACCCTGGTATTGACTGTGAGTTTTGAAACACCAAGAGCGACAAAACAACCTCTTGGTCTTGTGAACATTAGTGCATCTGGTATCCAGGGGAAGGGAAGCAGTACCCTGCTATTGACTGTGAGCTTAACTCTCACACTACATCCCATTATGTACACTTCAGATTTTTTCTGTTGCTCTCTCCTGTTACTTTGCCTCTAAAATCCTCTGATTTTTACACTCACTCATTATTGCATTGCACAACCTGCCCCAACACATTTGGTGAGCAACTCAATCCGGGGTGGCCATGCTCAGTTCATTACCACTCCCTCTAGCGCCCCAACTCGCCACCATAGCGGAGTGTACCCCAACTCGCTTCTTGCCCATCCTTCAGCACACAAAACTTCAGCACACAGCACAGCCTTAGCACCTCAACCATGCCCTTGACACTACCCCCCAATCCTTACCTGAACGCACCCGCTCTATGGCTTGAACACTTTGCAGCCAAACTGACCCCCAACCAACCATATACCCTTAACTTCAGGAACTTCAGATCAGGATCCAGATTCACGCGTGCAGCCCATTCTTCATATACCCCTAACCCCACACTTACATCACCTTCTTCCCGTAGCAGTTTGCCACACAGCATCAACAGAGTAGGCATTGAGAATACCCCTCATTTGGTTACGCCCAACTTCAATACAAGGAATCCCAACCTAAACACTGAAATGTCTATCAAGGGTGCCCTTGTGAATGCGAGGTCCCTCTCTGCTCACACCTGGATATCCCAGATCTCAACACTACTCAAGACTTAAATTTCCTAGCGATTACTGAGACCTGGTTACACTCAGCCTCAGGTCCCTCACTATCACTCGCCATTCCACTGACTACACCATCATCAGATGTGATCGAAACACCAACCAATCCAAAGGTGGTGGTGTTGCCTTTGTTTATAAAAGCTCCCTCGGTCTTAGAGTCATACCGAATCAACAGATCCCGTCTGCTGAGCTTTTGTCGGTTAAATTACCAATCTCTCCCAACCAAACTCCCATTGTGCACCTTGTTTATAGACCACCAGGATCTGCCGCCACATTCGCTGATGACATTACTTCCGTCCTAGTAGTTAAAACCAAGACCAATTCCCAAATTATTTTATTAGGAGACCTTAACTTAGGTTATCTGGACTCTAATGACCTCAAAGCACAGGATCTTGCCAATACCCTCACTGATTTGGGCTTATCCCACCGTATTTCTGAACAGACCCACAAAAAGGGGAGAATCCTTGATTGGCTGGTTGATCTGAATTGCAGCAACAACCTAGTGGCTAACTCTCCCTGCGTATAGTCTGACCACCCTACCATCACCTTCAACATCATAGGCAACGCTCCACGCCCCATTCAGGACATTGCACCCCCTATCTGTACTAGAAATAAAAAAGACATAACGAGAGAGAAACTGCTCCCCCTCATCCTACTTATGTATTAAACAATGCCTCACTGTCGTGCATTGATCACACAGCCCTAGTGGATACCTTCAACAACATCATGCTCAAAGCACTGAACTCCATCGCCCCTACTAAATTGCGGAAACCTAAACCTCGTCAACATCTCAATTCATGGTTCACATCACAACTGAGAGTGATCCGCAAAGAAAAGAGAAACTCTGAAGCCCGATGGAAAAGTCACCCCTCTGATGCCAACAAGGACGCTATCTTCCAAGCAAAAAAAGATACCTACAACAAACATATTCTGCAAGCAGAATGTAATACTTTTTGTGATACTCAAAGAACTTGATTCACCCACCACCCCTCCAGACACCTGTAGCAAAGACAGTACATGGTGTGATAATATACAAAAGCACTCCTTAACACAATTTCCACACTCCAATCTAAAATTAACCTAAAAAAGTAGCCTACCGACTATCTTACAGCCTACTTCGCGCCTGGGAATAACTTCCCGCACTGGGCACACTCCCCTACCATTCAACTTCTCTATCTATCTTAGAGTTAGAAAACATCATCAGCAAACTGAAACCATCTAACTGCCAGGGAGGCACATGCCCAGCTCCCATCATCAAGGAGGCGTCCCATGAACTTGCCCCTTTCATCACTGCTCTCATAAATACTTCTTTCAGCAGGGGCATCATCCCTTATAACATCGAGGACGCTTGGGTTATCCTCCTTTTTGAAAAACCTTCACTAGATACGAGAATACCGACTAATTACAGGCCCATCACCATTGTTCCTTTTCTGCTCAAAATCCTGGACCAAGCAGCTTATCTGCAGATTCAGGACTACCTGGAATCTAATAAACTTCTAGGACTCAGACAATCGGGCTTCCGTCCCAAGCATGGAACAAAAACTGCCCTCATCGACCTTAAAACTCAAATCGAGGACTTGAAAGACAATGGAAAGCTAGCCCTCCTCATACTACTAGATCTCTCAGCAGATTTTGACCTGGTGAACCATCAAATTCTCTGTGAGCACCTTAAATCGGCAGCCCACTTTTCTGACAATGCCACCACTTGGGTCAGATCCTTCTTGGCCAATAGATCTATGAGGGTCTTCTCTCCCTCCGCTTCTGCTGAACCATCTCCAGTACCATGTGGGGTCCCTCAAGGATCTTGCGTGTCACCTACACTTTACAACATGTTCATGAAGCCGCTCTTTGATATTCTTGATTCTCTGTGTGTCATCTACACTAACTACGCAGATGAGACCCAGATACTCATCCGTATCACGGAAGAGACCACTTACCTGATACTTTAACATTAAATGATGTTTATGAAGTCATTCAGGCGTGGATGGCTCAACACGAGCTCTGTCTGAATGATGAGAAGACAGTGCTCCACATCCTGGGATCTCATCACTGACTCAGCAAACTAGACCCTACCTTCAAATCCTTTATCATTATTTGCAACTCCATTAAGGTTTCGAACAACACTAATATGTTAGGCATCTATCTTATTCCACCATATCTCTCTCTAGACAAACTAATGCTATCATCTCGATGTGCGCCTACACTTGCAAATTGATCACAGCCTGCCATCCATTCCTTTCTACGTCCAAATGTATAATCCTGTCCAGAACCCTTGTCATGTCCAAACTGGACTATTGTAATGCGCTTTACTTATGTACGAATCGACGGAATCTCAACAAGTTACAGATCACCCAAAATAATGCTACTAGAGCTGCATTAAATATTCCCAGAAACCAGCATATATCTGATACTAGACGTAGCCTACATTGGCACTCAGTAGCACAAAGAGTCACCCTCAAAACCCTTGCCCTCACGCATAAATGTCTGGCCAACCAGTCACCTAGCTACTTGGCTAGCCGCTTCACATCACATAACACCAGTCACCCCTGTGAGTATTCTCAACTTACACCGCATTCTCTTGTTGTTTTAGTGGATTTTATTGTGTAATCGTATTGTATATTCTGTAAATACTGCAAAAGATTTCCTCTTGTATGCACTATGTAAGCTTCTGTCATTGTTCTACTTGCGTTCCACTGTTACTGTTGTTTTGATTATTTACTGTAACTAAGATATGCACCCAGATTCCAGGTGCGCTATACATATAAAACAATACATATAAAACAAATACAAATACAAATAGAGAGCTGACAAGAGTGACAAAACAGCCCCTTGGTCTGGTGCAAATTGGTACATCTGATATCCATGAGAAGGGAGGCTGTACCCTGGTATGAACTGTGAGTTTTTAAACATCAAGAGTGACAAGACAACCTCTTGACTTTGTAAAGATGTATGCTTATGATAACCAGAAGATGTATGCTTATGATAACCAGAGGAAGAGAGGCAGTACCCTGGTGTTGACTGAGGGTAGGAAAAACCAAGAGTAGGAGAACTAACTCTTCGGTTGTGAACATTGTGGCAGAAGTGAAGAAGCAGCCCTTGTCTCCACTATTGGTTGAAGAACCTTTTTGTTTTGAGACTTGTGAGACAGCCATGGTATCACGAGAGATGACACCGACAACAAAAGTATATTTAAACCAAGCTTTATTAATGTTTAGGGTGGTGTAACGCCTAACTAACACTATTCTATGGTGGCATTTCCCTGCCTAAAGAAATCTAATGAAAGTCCATCTTGTAAGTCCAAAATAAAAGTCTGTCTGTGTCAAAAACCTATGCTGTCCTCGCAACTACAACAAAACTAGTGGGGGTTGAAGGGGAAATGCGTTCAATTAAATATAACTGTTCCAAAGTAAATGTTACACAATTGGTAAATAGAGCTCTCTGGTTCAAGTCCACCACAGTTCCAACACAACCCTGTTTTAATAAAGACTGATCAAGTTCTTCTTTAGATTTACCAATATTACAGTTTGCATCACTTGCAGGTCTTGGGTCTCCCATCCCCGAGTTCAAAAGGGTTATACAGTTGACATAACCATGTAGTCTTGGGATTCCCTTCCCCAAGATAAAGGCAATAAAGTTCACACGGTATGCAGTGATTTTAATTACTTGAAAACAAAGAATTATATTTTAACGAATCAAAAAACAACAAAAAAATATTGAATTAAAAAAATATATATATGTGGGGTGGGGTAAGGGGTTAAAACTGGTGGGGAGGAGGTTTTAAACATGCAGAAACGGAGGACCCCCCCAAAAAGAAATAAAAAAGTCATCTTTTTTCGTTGTTTTGGATTCGTTAAAAATGCATTCTTCATTTTTTAGTTTGTTAAAATCACAAGTAACCGTTCACACAACTTGTGGTGTGAGAAACCAGAAGGTGTCTCACCCGCTAGTCCCCAGGGATCTGTCATCCAGGTGACCGGGACACGGCCATCACTTTTGAATCACTTTTGAATCCAGTTCCTGCCGGGTGGACCAGTGTTGGAGGATCACTTGGAGGATCACCTGGATGAGGCGTCCTTGTGAGTGGAAGTGGGACACCGGAGGGTGAGATGCAGTATCCCTTTCCCACAAACACATTAATCCTATCCTACCCGATAGGATATCTATCTCTCCTGCATGGATAACCAAGGTGGGGAGGAGCGATTGCCGCTTTGGTACTGTCCTTGGCACCTACAACAAAGTAGTGTCAGAAAAGACAGCACAGCCGGTAAATCAGTGAGACTGATACCAAACCAGTTTGTGTTTTGAACAAAGATTGCAAGCAGCAACTTAGTATAAGGAGAACAGTGTGTGAGGCATTAGTGATGAGCAACGCAAGTATAATTGGAACCAAAGAAGTAATTGAACGTTATGATTGAACTTTGGGGGGCAACCCAAGATACCATATGCAGAGTGGTCCGGCGCCAAATGGGTGCTCATTCGAAGGTCTCTGTTAGGTATCCAACTGATGCTTAGTGTGACAAAAAGGAATACTGATATCAAGGTGGTCCTGCAACGGGTCTTGCTAAATCCTGTGCAAATCCGAAAATCTTCTATAGTTTAAAGTACATCGCAATTGGCCCGAGCCCGGCTGAGAGAGACTAATTGACCAAAAGAAAGGGATCTGTGCCCAGGTGCCCAGCTGAGGGGGATCCGGGGTGAACCCTTAGTCACCTGCAAAAGAACTCTCAGGCATTGGTGTGAAAGGTATCTGAGCCCGGAAGAGGGGGATCCAACATGGGACTTTTCAGTTAAACTGTATCTGAGCCCAGTTGAGGAGGGTCCAGGTGAACACCCTACTTGAAATACAGACGGAGAGAAAGGAATGTTTCCTTATTATTGTTTGTACAGCAGGCCCTCTGAGTCAAGAGACTTACCAGGAATAAAGAGGTTTGGACACAGAAGGTCCTGAGCTGTGGAAATTTAACTGTATCCTTGTGCTGCAGTGCCAGAGTGTGTGCTTTGCTTGAATGACCACTTTGCCTCGTGCTGAAAACACGGGAAAGGGAAGCCAATGGCCCTAACATCCTGACTATAATTTTGTGAACACTGCTTTCTTTTTCATGAACATTGTCCAGCATGGGGTCTGGCATGGATTCACATGCTCATGAATATTCCCCGTCGTCAGGCTGGGAATCCTCGGTAAAGAAAAAATCAGTATCAGTTTCTTTTCTGATCTGTCTTTCTTAGTAGTAACCAATCACTGATCTCTGGGTCATACTGCTCCCAGCCAATGACTGCCCTCTCCCTCAGCCCCGCCTCCGGCAGCCATCCTCGGATTTTTACTGCACACTCAAGTGTTGGGAGTCCTTGTGTTTAGCTCTCGAGTTTTTTACTGCGTTTCACGTTTTTCAGGAGATTTTCTCATTTTTTCACTAAGTGCCTGGCACCAGTGGCGGCGCGGTTGCGTCTGAAGGGGATCCACGTTTACCCCTACCTGGACGACTGGCTAATCCGGGCAAGGACAAGGGAACTCGCCGTCGAACACACGGCGAGGACCGTCCGGTTGCTCACGGAGCTGGGGTTCGCCATCAACTACCCCAAATCCCACCTGGTTCCATCGCAGATAGCACTGTTTCTGGGAGCGAAGCTCGATACAGTGGGGCAATTGGCCTCCCCTTCAGAGGAGAGGACCAAGACCATCCTGGGCAAGGTGCAGCGCCTGCTAGCCACGGACGTGGCCAGGGTGGGGTCCATCAAGTCCCTCCTCGGGATGATTTCCTCATGCATCTACCTTGTACCCCTTTGCAGACTTCGGATGCGTCCGCTACAGGTGTTTCTCGACGCCCGCTGGCTCCAAGCGAGGGGCTGTTTCGAGGACAGGATCCCTCTCGACGAGGAGTTCCGTCGGGCGATCTTATGGTGGGGCATCCATGCTCACCTCACGACAGGCACGGAATTTCAAATCCCGGCTTTTTAGGAGACGGTGACAACGGACGCCTCTCTGGAGGGTTGGGGGGCCCACACCGGAGACCTCCACACAAGAGGCCCTTGGCTCCCAGAGGAGAGGTCTCTCCACATCAACATTTTGGAGCTCCGAGCAGTGTTCTGGGCTCTCAAGTCGTTCCTTCCGTCCCTCAAGAGCAAAGTGGTGAGGATCTTCACTGACAACACCACCACAATGTTCTGTATACGGAAGCAAGGAGGCACCAGATCCCCAGCCCTATCCAAGGAGGCCCAGGACCTGTGGCACTGGGCCGTCGCCCAGGGGATGTTTCTGGTACCTTTGCACCTAGCAGGAATAAAAAACACCATTGCAGACTCACTCAGCAGGGAGCTGCTCTCGTGCCACCAGTGGGAACTGCGCCAGGACCAAGTGGATCGACTCTTCCAACGATGGGGCAAACCCCAGATCGACCTGTTTGCGACGGCGACGAACTCCAAGTGCCAGAGGTTCACCAGTAGGTTCCCACAGCCGGGAAACATGGGCAATGCTTTCTCGTTCCCTTGGGATGACCTGTTTCTATACTCGTTCCCTCCGTTGCCGTTGCTGCTCCGCCTCATCAACCAGCTCAAGAAGTCCAGGTGCAGGATGACCCTCGTCGCACCGGCGTGGCCGAGGCAGATCTGGTTCCCGGATCTTCTGGACTTGTCAACGTCCCCACCAGTCAAGCTGCCGGCTGAGGCGGATCTTCTCTCCAGAGAAGGAGGCGCCATTCTTAATCAATACCCACAGTCACTGAACTTGCAGGCCTGGCTCCTGCAGCACTAGAGTTTGGAGGGTACGATATCCCGGCTGATTGCAGAGAGGTTCTTGCAAAGGCCAGGGCGTCCTCGACTCTCAAGTGTTACGGTCATAAGTGGAAGAGGTTCTCTGTCTGGTGCCATGCACAGAAGATTAACCCCCTGCAGATTACGGCCCCTCAAGTGCTGCCGTACCTACTGTCGCTGGTCAAAGCTGAACTGGCTCACGCCTCCATAAAAATACATCTGGCTGCCATCTCCCGATACACCAGGACTACGGGACAGGCATCCTTGTGGACTCATCGCCTGGTAAAGGAATTCATGAAGGGACTATTCGATCATTCCAGCCGGTGAAGGCCCCTGCCCCGGCGTGGGAGCTTAATGTGGTGCTGACCAGGCTCATGGGAGCCCCATTCGAGCCTATGCATTTGGCGCCTTTGAAGTTCCTGTCATGGAAGACAGCATTCCTCGTGGCCATCACCTCTGCACGACGAGTGGGAGAGATTCAGGCCCTATCTTCCAAGCCTCCATACTTGACTTTTCATGACTCGAGGGTAGTGCTGAGGACGCACCCCTCCTTCATGCCCAAGATGGCGTCGGACTTCCACCTCAACGAGCCCTTGGTGTTACCAGTTTTCTTCCCGTCGCCTTCGACGCTGGCCGAGAGGACTTTGCACTCGCTGGATGTAGCTAGAGCGCTGAAGTTCTACGTGGACCGCACGAAGAGTTTTCGGAAGACGTCACAACTGTTCGTGAACTTTGGGTCTGTGAATCAAGGGAAGGCTCTCTCGAAGACTTCCATATCCAGATGGCTCTCCGGCTGCATCATGCATTGTCACTGGTTGGCAAACCGACCGCTTCCCGGCCGTCCGAGAACCCATTCGACCAGAGCGATCGCTGCTACCACGGCGTTCCTGTCTGGTGTGCCCCTGCTGGACATCTGCAGGGCGGCTACGTGGAGGTCGACGCACGCCTTCACAAGATTCTACTGCGTCGATCGGGACTCCAGGGAGGAGTCCAGGGTTGGCCAAGCAGTGCTGCGCAACCTGTTCGTCTAAAGTGAGCCTGGTGAGGAGGTAAGAGATGCTTAATGTTGAGTTGTTGTAATGCTTAATGTTGAGTCTGTTGCCACCTCCCGTGGTTGTGCATGTGTATACTGCTATGTATTCTTTTATTCATGAGCATGTGAATCCATGCCAGACCCCATGCTGGAGAAGGAACAAGTTACTTACCTGTAACTGTTGTTCTCCAGCATGGGTCTGGCATGGATTCACATGCGAACCCTCCCACCTACCCCTCTGCGGCTCTTCACTTGGTCATACTGCCTCTTGGCGTGCTACCAAATCTGAGTATGGCTGCCGGAGGTGGGGTTTAGGGAGAGGGCAGTCATTGGCTGGGGGCAATATGACGCAGAGATCAGTGATTGGTTACTACTAAGAAAGACAGATCAGAAACGAAACTGATACTGATTTTTTCTTTACCGAGGATTCCCAGCCTGACGACGGGGAATATTCATGAGCATGTGAATCCATGCCAGACCCATGCTGGGGAACAACAGTTACAGGTAAGTAACTTGTTCCTTACCCTACCTTATTTTGTAAATTAGTGTTAAGGCTTGGCAATAGTTTAATTTTAGTATAGGCCCATTTTGTTTTTGACAAGACTAGGAATGCATTATTATTATTTGATGGTCGTAGCTTGCTCCCATCTTTAGATTCAGGTTTAGACAGGCGTTTATCTCACCCTTGTGAAAGTTCAATAAACACCCTTGAATTGTGGTCACTTGTGTCTGTCTACTGTTGATACCATGCCTTCTTTACAGTGGTCTTGGGATTCTCTTCCCCAAGATGAAGGCAATAAAGTTCACACAACACTGTCCTTTTCACCAATGATTCACTCCTCTGCTTTCAATTTTTAGTGGCTTTTGGTCTAGGCGCAGTCATCAGACCATGTGGTCCACCCATCACATGTCATGCAACCTGCAACCACATGTCTTCCTTGTGCTTTAAGTCTTGATGTTGAAAATACCTGCACTAGGAAACTTCCTGGTCTAGGCACAGTTGACAGACCACACGGTCCACCTATTATAGGTCACACAACCACAGGTTTCCCCAATGCTATTGCTCAATAGTTCATCAGATCACACTTTTATTTCACTGCATGACTTTTCATATAACTTTCCAAGTGCTTGCTGATAATGGGGCACTTTTTTTCCCCAAGATGCCCTTATGGTTGTTATTACTTCACAGCGTTTCCTCCGGTAACAGGTTTCTTGTTATTCACTTGGTTTCAGTTATATCACACTCTTCCTTTGCTTGAACATTCAATATATATGCAGCTTCATGTGAGCTTAGTTTCACTTGGTATGAGCTCAACAGCTCCTTTCACAGAGTTTGTCATTGGAGAATTGTAGGTTCGGCATTCAATAATAATGGGTTTCACTTTGTAGGGGTTCACCAACCCCCTTCACAGAGTACAGCATTCAATAATGGTAAGTTTCACTTGGTCCAGGCTTAACACCTCTTTAGAGCCCTTCTAGAGCCTTAACGGGTTGCTGTGCTCCATTCAGCGGTTTCCCTTCTGCCCGCGAAAAGCAACTCATCAATTCTCTGACTGCTTACTTCCAGGTACACCGGACTCTGGCTCTGCCTATGCTTCTCTTCGATGTCTGCTCTCCACTTTCCCTCACACAGGGCTCCCGGTCCTGTTTGTTCAACCCGGCAGGACTCCTGGCATTCTCAACAGCATCTCAGAGTCCCGGCTTCTCGTCCCTCAGCACGGCCATTTCCTGGTCTTCTCCTCACTCTGCTTCACCTTGCACCGCCCGTGCCTCTCTCGTGACATTTCTGACTTCCAGCTTTTATACTATTTTCCATTCACAATCGGCTGTAGGTGACATAAGGTATTTCCAATTGCCTGATTTTATTCAAGCCCATTAGTGTGACATGCTTGATCTCTCTTCTTCGTCACAGTACCAGAGTGGTACTTACAATAGGAAATCTGCATTACTCCTAGTTGCCTCTTCTTCCCAGTAATTAAAGGAAAATCATAGGCGATTATGGACTGAGACTGACAACAGCCATTAAAGGCTAAGGGAGGAGAGGGGAGGTTAGTACTAGAAAAGGGGGGATACCATGTCTTCAGGTACCCTCTCTCCAATACCCAAGGGTACTCTACCCTGGTGATCCTCCCTCGCTTGTTCACCCTCATGGTTGGGATCCAAAAGCGATGGCACTTCGCTGGCCACGTGAACAGACAATCCCTATGGAGTAGACGTGAGAGCATCTTCAGGTTTCTCATACACTGTGAACTTTACATTCACCTTTTTGCTACACCTGGAGCAGCGGAACAAACACTGGACATTACCCAGGAAGGGAGTCATTCCTCTGCAGTTAGGAGTCCCAGTTTTCCCTTTGTATATTAGTTTAAGTGTAAGGGTTGTAAATCAACATTTCGGACAAAGGAAGGTGGAATATTGTTTTGGCTGACATTCTGACAGTTTCCTTAGTTTTTTTCGAGGCTGGAAACCCCTCATAGATTTAGGGAAAGGTAGGATTTTCCTTTTTCTGTTTAATAAAAAGGCTATCAGCCATTAAAATGCTGCCACTGTGTCTGCGTCCTGTTTGTGACTCCTTACAGCAGTTAGTCATTTCGGCATTCCTTAGAGGTGCCTTTTTCCCAGCGATTTGTCAGGCCATCACATGGAGTTCTCTGCACACCCTTACTAGCCACTACCTCTTGAAATACCTGGCCAGGAAGGTCAGTCCTGCAAAATGTTCTTCATTCTCATCCTTCTACTGCCTACTTTCTGTCTTGTGTTCATAAATGATGGCCTTAATAAAAGTTGGATAGATAGTTCAAGAGTTTGTAGCAATAGCACTTTAATGTTGCCTTTACAATGCTTTTGAGACTGAAGGTAAACTTCACTAATGGGTATTTCTAACTAGTCCCTACACCTTCTGTGGGCTCCTTCCACCCTTACCCGGCTTCCCTAACATCCAGGGGTAGCTTTAACACCTGAGATAGATGCCTAGTCTACCCAATGTAGGACGATAGGTGGGCCTAAGGGTCAAGGCCTTATTTAGCTAACTGGCTTCCTAAGGGTGTCCTGTGCTAAGAATCCAGTAAGAGTAGTCTCAGTGACTTTTTGAATGGTGCTAACCAGACAGATTGTTTCTCACTCACTTTACCTTCCTTTTGCTCCTTTCCCTGTTCCTGTCTCCCTTCTCACTCCTCCCCTTTCTCCAACTCACTCTAGTCTCTTCTTTTTCTCTTACCGTCTACTCCCATTCTCTCCCTGCCTACTTCCTCCAGTCTTCCCACTTCCTCCGCGCCTCTCTTTTTCTCTCTCTTCTCCCATCTCTCACACTCGTTTTGGGCCCATCCAGTCTTCGCACACCCCTCTCCTTTCCATCTCTGCCACTTCCCTCCTTCATTGAATACTTCTTCTTACCTCAAACCTCCCCCTCTGCAACTCCTATCTCTCTCACTCGACTCTTTCTCTCTCTCTGACTCATTCTCTCTCCTTTTCCCTCTGTCTTTCTTTCTGTTTCACTCTCTCTCTAGCTTACCCTCTATACCTTGTTACTGCACTGCCTGCTTCAGTCCACTATACTTTCACCCTACACATCCTTCTTCCACCATCAGCACTCAATTTCACATACACACTCGCAATCACAGCTACACTCTTTCCCCATGGCACCACTCATGCAATACCTCACATAGATCTTTATCAAACTCCTCCACAGACGCTTCCGCACTCTGCTCCACCTTCCATGCTTCGTCTGTCCTCTCGGTCCACTTCCATACCTCCTGAGTTTACCTGAACACCTTTCACAGTGTTTTATATGCCCACAACTTCCTGTTTCAGCCCTCCACCCCATTGGTTCTACATTCCAGCTGACTCTGGGGCCCAATCTCCATCTGTCTTTTCCCCTGGGATTGGGTTATCATAGGGCAAGCCTCCATGAGGTCCCCCTTAGACCTACCCGCTTATGGTGCACAGCGATTTGAGTAGTCGCTGTTATTTCCTCTATCGGATATGGGTTCTGTGTTCCTCTCGCTATCAGCTGCAGTTAGGAACACTTCTCTCTTTTGACCAGTGCCCTAGTGTCATAATCTGTATGTAAGTCATCAGCTTTCTTGAGCTATCTCCTGGACTCTCCTGGTACTACATCATATCATGGTCCTTGTAGTTCTAAAATAAAGAATGAACAACTCTGACCATATTTGAGGGTGCAAGGCTTTGTGTGATTCACAGTGGCACCAGAATCAACATTTGTCAGGAGGGAACATAGATATCTTACAGCCTGAGGTAGGAGGCCTAACAGGGCATAAGCAAGTGCCAGTTCTGCTCCAGAGGCAGGGATTTGGTAGGGCCACTATTCCAGACCCCCTAAATGTGCCGTGTGTTTAGACCTTGTTACCATTTTCATTCACACAATGCCTCCTGACAAATGTGCCTGCCAGAATTCTTTTTGTGTCTTTGAGAACTCCAAGGGCCAGAATGCTCAGCCGCCATGTGAGCTCAAAGCAGACTGAAGAAAGTAAATGATGGTCCAAAGTCAACCTGTGCGCAATAACACTAGCGTCTCACAGTATGGATATCATCCACCACGACTATAGCCGATGAGCAGTGTATTAAGCAAACAGCATCCGCTGACAAAAACAGTAACTGATTCAAATTTTGTGCAAGGCTGAAAAGGTATTTTAAAGGATTCCACATGTGATAACCAAACCCCAGGGAAAGACTAGATGGAGATTGGGCCTCAGAGTCAGGTGATCGGAAAATCCAATGCAGGGTTAGGAAAGGACAGCAAAAGGAAAAGGTGAGCATAAAAGGCCTGCAGAAGCACAGAAAGTTAAACAGCTTTCGACGAGGTCAGGAATTGTGGAGGGAGACCAAGAGACCAAAAGTAGACCGAATGATGGAGCAGAGTGCTGAGGAGTATTTGGTATTGCTGGAGGTTACTAAAGGTGAGGTGTTGATTGTGAGAGAGAGAGTGATACCAAATTATGAAGAGTTCTGTGAGTGCAAGAGTGGTTGTGAGAGTGAATGTTGGAGAGTGGGGTGAACGAGAAAAAGAGTGAGAAGAAGTTAGAAGGAGAAGGTAGATGAAGAGAAGAGGAAATAGGGGGAAGTGAAGGGAGAGGCTAGAGGAGAGGAACAATGGAGGGAAGAGAACAGTTGGAGAGTAAGATTAGAGAAGGAGGTTAGAGTCAGAAGTTGGAAGAGCAGGGAGAGGAATGAACAGTAGCAAGTGTGCAATAGAAAGGAACAGTGTGGTTGAAGTTGGCACAAATATACAAATAACATCCTTTTTGAAAAATCACCTGGAGGAAATTTCTAGAATGAGGAGCCCAGAGGAAAATGGAGGTAATAAGATAAGTCGAAAGCCTTTAGGCTCTCACCGAGGCTCTCACCAAAAGATAAGACTAAGTTGTGGTCAGTATGGGTTATGTGCCATTAGTCTTAAAGAACAATTCTGGGGTTAGGGAAGCGTGGTCTAGGGTGAAGGGAGTCAGGGGAGGTTGAGATAGTGAGGAATGCCCCTTAGTCGGACTCTTCCCTTTGAACAGGCTGATTAAGCCGTAGTTTTTGTCTTGGAAATCTGTCAAGCTATATGTGTCAACAGTCAAGGCATTTATATGGGGGATTCATTGACGGCGGCCCTTCCACTGCCCTCTTCCCACCTCTCACCAAAAGATAAGACTACGTTGTAGACAGTATGGGTTACATGCCATTAGTCTTAAAGAACAATTCAGGGGTTAGGGAAGCGTGGTCTAGGGTGAAGGGAGTCCAGGGGAGGTTGAGATAGTGAGGAATGCCCCTTATTGAACTCTTCCCTTTGAAAAGGCTGATTAAGACGTACTTTTTGCTTGGAAATGTGTCATGCTATCTGTGACAACAATCAAGGCATATATGGGGGGGTTCAAGGATGGCGGCCTTTCCACTGCCCTCTCCCCACCTCTGGGATATGATTGGCTCTGCCATATACTCTTAGATAGGCTGCCTACACCAGGTTGGAAGGAGTCATTTTCCCTGTCACATGGTATGCCTTTGGGAGTCTAATATAAATGGAGACTTCCCGCTGTACCACAGCTTGCGATCCGGCTCTAATAGTGCCGGAAAGAGTTGCAGTAATGCTCTTTGCGTTGGGCAGTATCCCAGCGTATTCACCGCCGGGAAACCGCCCACTCGTGATGTATTCCACAGAATGCATCGGAAGGGGCCATCAAAGTTGACAAATATCTAGGAGGAATCATCATATCTATCAGAAAAAATAGTACTGCAGTTAAGAAATGTGTTCTTTTGTTTACTTTAGAAACTAATCATTGTTTTATTCATTTATGCTTATTGTAGGTATTCTACGGTATCCAATTATATGTCCCGCCCAACCCCTGTTTTTGTGGTAAAAAACACTTTTTTTGCCTATACGGAAACCCAAAAAAATATATATAATTAAAAATAAATTAAAACCTTTTGTTTTCAATCCTATTGACTCTCACCTTTTGCATTCAAACCTTTTGTATTCAATCCTTTAACTGGACACCGGGCAAACGTCACATTATAGCACTTCATGTAATGTATCTGATGAAAAATACATATGATGTCACTTCCTGCGATGTCATTGGGCCAGTTATGTCACCTTGTTACTATGGTATTTTGGTGAAGTTACTGTGAGGGAGGCATGGTATCACAAGTGGACACTGACACAAGAGTGGCAAGTTTCAAAACCTTTATTTATGGTTTAAAAGGGGTTGGAAAACTCCTATCTTGTCCTATAACTAAGATGGGAGTATTCTCGACCATCAAACAAAAAGAAAATAAAGTTCTAGCCAGCCATTAGTCAAAAATAAAATGGCCTATACTAATAAACCTAATGCCTGCCCTCTTTCTACTACTATAAATGTGTAAAAGGAATGTGTAATGCAAAAAAGGAAAATCAGTGTTCAAAAGAAATTTCAGTATGGCTGAGTAAACTTCCTTCCCCAGGTTTTGTAGCATGCGGTATGGTGGCACACTTGGACCTTGCAACACACTCAGGCTTTGGACACAAGGATGCAGTTTGTTTCGCAGACCAGGGCCCACTTGGCCTTCCACAAAAAAGTCACTAGTTTCTCAGTCGGGCTTGGGCCTGCAATGTTTCCTCTTTAATCATAAGTTCTCACCAGCTTCCCTCAGTAGGGCCCAAGCCTGCCAGTTCACCTAGGCTCCCCTCAGTGATGCTCAAGCCTGCAACAGTTCACATAGACTTCTCTCAGTCGGGCTCAAGTCTTTTAATCACAATTTGTGGGGTTCCCTTCCCCAAGCTTCAATCACACCTTCATAGGCTTAAATCCGTCTTGCCTATACGGAAAATCCGTCGGGCTCAAGCCTCCTTTCACTTTCCATCCGCTTTCGAAGACTTTTGAAACTGCGAGGCTTTTGCTCTCACCTTGGCATAACCACTTTGACATTCTTAATTATAACGTCACTTTTTCTCTCCTACACCAAGGCCGCTTGGTAAATGTAGTTTCGAGCACAGTTCTTATTTCGAAGTTCAAAGATATCTCCCACGGTTTATGGTGAAAACATCGAAAAAATAATGTCGAACAACAAAAATGTCGAAAAAAATGTCGAAAACAAAAATATCGAAAAAATATACATATAACAGAAAGAGTCAATATGTCTAAAAATAAATGTCGAAAATAAGTAGACAAAAAAATAGTACTATACCAATATAAAATGTCATAAATAATACTGTTTAATATGGGGGGGTCCCCCCCAAAACCCCCTCAACCGACACCCCTCGGCCACACACCATTCCCCCCCCGTGCCCACGAACCACCATCACACCCCTCGTATACAACAGAAAAGGGTAGAAAGGGTTAAGCACATAGGTGACAACCACGAGTAAAGAAACTTGCAGGCTAACAAGGAACGAATAACGGTTGTGAAAAAACATCATTACCTGACAGAACCACACTTGATATCGGACTGCAGTAACTCGAACAGAGTTACTTCAGAATAATACAGGTAATAATAACATAACTAACATGTAACTAAACGTTGATATATATTAACCATAAAAAAATGTGTGACAGGATTGATAAAACAGTTTATTTTCCACATTATTCCACATTATTTCAGAGTAAAAAATGGAGAACAAGGTGGAGTTTATCACCACACAAAAAGGAGCAAAACAAATGATTTTGAATGGTTATATTTTCTATAAAGAAGCCGAGAAAAATGAACGCACTTATTGGAAGTGCGCAGAGTACGGGAAAACAAAATGCAACGCAAGAGCAATAACTGCAGCTACGAATTTAAAAACCAAAAATGAACATAACCATCTACCAGATCAAATTAACATCATAATTAAAAAACAATTAACGAACTGAAATGAAAAGCAATAGAAAGTCAAGTGGGTCAGTGATTTCTAGTGTTTGTGATAAGTTACCAAAGCATATATCGGCCCAATTACCAGGAGAAAAATGAATACAACGTACAATAAACCGTACCAAACAACAAAAGGAGAATCTACCACCGGCACCAATGGTGTATTCAGTAATGGCAATACCAGAAGTGTTTAAATTGACTGCAAAAGGAGAAAGTTTCCATCATGCCACACTGGAAATAAACAATGAAAAAATATTTTTTTCGGCTGCTGCTAACTTTGTACATCTCAGTCAGAGTCAACATTGGCAAAGCGACGCCACATTTAAAGTGTGCTCACAACCGTTTCAACAATTTTTCACAGTTGATGGGACAATTAATAACAAAATCATACCACTTGTATATGTTTTAATGCCAAGAAAAAATGAGGAAACCTACAAAATCGTGTTTAGCAAAATTAAAGAGACTGCACCTGATTCCCATCCGAATACAATAATCATGGACTACGAAATCGCACAAATTAAGGCATTTTCAACAGTATACAAAGAAACAAGGGTACAAGGGTGTTTTTTTCATTTTACACAGAGCATATGAGAAAATTACAAAAACTAGGGTTAAGCACGAAATATACAGAGGACAGTTCATACCAATACAACATAAAAAAACTTTTTGCTTTGGCTTTTGTAAAAGAAGATCATGTTGTACATTTTTACGAACATTTGATTGAAGGTACATACTATAAGAATCATGAAGAGGAAAATTCGAACTTATTGGACTATATGGAGAACACTTGGATAGGACAATTGACACGTAGTGGAACAAGACGAAGGCCAAAATTCCCTGTAACATTGTGGAATTGCTACCAAACAACATTAGAAGATAAGCCACATATTCTCTAGCAAATCACCTCCTTAATATTCATCTCTAGCAACTCCTTTGATACTCAGTTGATGCATGAACAAACATTGCAACTAACGTCTCACTGTGAACTGCACTAGTTACATGTTGTTCCTTAATGTGATTTCTGGCTGCGGTGTGACTCTCGCATCTAGGTGAAACACTGCCCTGGTTTTTACTATGCTTTTAATGTGATTTCTGGCTGCGCTGTGACTCTCGCATCTAGGTGAAACACTGCCCTGGTTTTTACTATGCTTTTAATGTGATTTCTGACTGCGCTGTGACTCTTGCATCTAGGTGAAACACTGCCCTGGTTTTTACTATGCTTTTAATGTGATTTCTGGCTGCGCTGTGACTCTCGCATCTAGGTGAAACACTGCCCTGGTTTTTACTATGCTTTTAATGTGATTTCTGACTGCGCTGTGACTCTCGCATCTAGGTGAAACACTGCCCTGGTTTTTACTATGCTTTTAATGTGATTTCTGGCTGCGCTGTGACTCTCGCATCTAGGTGAAACACTGCCCTGGTTTTTACTATGCTTTTAATGTGATTTCTGGCTGCGCTGTGACTCGAGAAAAATGAAACACTGCCCTGGTTTTTACTATGCTTTTAATGTGATTTCTGACTGCGCTGTGACTCTCGCATCTAGGTGAAACACTGCCCTGGTTGTTACTATGCTTTTAATGTGATTTCTGGCTGCGCTGTGACTCTCGCATCTAGGTGAAACACTGCCCTGGTTTTTACTATGCTTTTAATGTGATTTCTGGCTGCGCTGTGACTCTCGCATCTAGGTGAAACACTGCCCTGGTTTTTACTATGCTTTTAATGTGATTTCTGGCTGCGCTGTGACTCTCGCATCTGGGCGAAATACTGCCTTAGTTAGCTAACCTGCATTGCCAGCTTGCCACCACTTATACTTGCCCAGCTCCCCTGCCTACCCAGGTCTTAGCACTCTTGCTCCCGCCTAGACTACCCAACTACCAGCATACGGACTCTCACTAGACTGCTCAACCTCCCTGTCACCCAACTGCCATAACTAACACACACCTTTGCACATGCCACCAGCCTACACCCTTAGTCCAAACTTGGAGTTGCCTTACCAACTCTTCCCTGCCTATGACCACTATGAAAGCTTCCCCACACCAAACACTTCACCTTGTACTGTGCCTCCTCACCACTATGGCACTTGCATTTGCCACCTCACACCCTCCTAAAGATAGAAACATGAGACTGAGGGCAAGATTGCCCAGTGTACATGAACCATCATCCTACTATAACCACAGAGGTTACATTGATCTAGCAAACAAACGCTCGCAACACACCAAATCTGCCCCTATTACAACATCCAACCAGACACTGTCACAAAGAGACACCCTAACCAAAAATAAAACAACCTCCTACTACTACACCAGCCAACACCTTATCACTAACTGGTTCACTAGTCAATGCTAGATCTATGGTAGCCCACGCTACAGAGATCTCTGACACCTTAACTAATGAGAACCTAGACCTACTAGTCATAACCGAAACATGGCTCCATGAGGCGGCTGGCCCGGCCATCATGCTAGCAATACCGGATGGCTACCAACTACTAAGAGTTGACAGACCTCACACCAAAGGAGGTGGCCTAGCCATCATCCACAAATCCACTCTACCCATCAAATTAGCTACTAACGTACTATTTCAATCATGTGAACACCTTACTGCTAAACTTCACCTCTCATGCAACCATGCCCTCACTATGCACGTCATCTACAGACCACCTGGACCACTAGGATCCTTTGAAGATGACCTAACTAGTATCTTAACCAATAACACTAAAGACCATGCTCAAATCCTACTACTGGGAGACTTTAACTTGGGCTTCAATGACTGTAATGACAAACACGCCCTATCTGTTGCTACACTCTTGAATGACTATGCCTTAACTCAAAAAGTCTCCTCCCCCGCTCACGTCAAAGGTAGGACCTTAGATTGGGTTGCTGATCGGAATTGCAACATTAGCATCACCAGCATTCTGCCACAATCTTGGACCGACCACTACTTAATTGTATTCAACGCCTCACTTGACCGTATCCGACACAAACCTATACTCATGGCCCCGCCTCTCCCCACCAGAAATAAAAAAGATATCACAGCAGAACGACTCCTACCACACATTCTCCCCACATCCGACAATCTAGACAATACTACAGACCCTACTCTGTTTGTGGAAGTTTACAACAGCACGATGATTAAGGCACTTGATTTGATTGCTCCCACCAAAACTCGCAAAAGTAAACAACTCTGTCATTTGAACAACTGGTTCACACCACAGCTGAAAGACCTCAGAATTCAAAAAAGAAAGTTACAATCAATTTGGCAACACTCACCCACGGTGGAGAACAAAATCAAATTAGCCACATTTTCCAAACAGTATAAAAAGGAAATTATAACCACCAAAAGGAATACCTTTAACAACAGAATATCTAAGGCTAAATCAGATACCAAGGAACTATTCTCTATCCTCCGGGAAATGGAATCACCCATACCCCCGACTGATAACATCCCTAAAAATGAACTCTGGTGCACTAATATACAAAATGCCCTGGCGGGCAAAATTAGTCTGCTCCAAACCAAAATTGCAAATAAAAAAGCCGCCCTGCTCCTGCAAACTGAACCCATACCTCAATCAGAGCCGCCCCTAAACCAGCCTAACATCCTTCACCCATTCAGCTTCAGACAAATAACCATACTAGAGACAGAAAAAATCATACTATCTATAAAACCATCCAACTGCAAAGGAGATAACTGCCCTCCCCAAATCATAAAAGATGCAGCTAGAGATCTAGCCCCCTTCATCTCTAAACTCATTAATGCATCAAACCTAGTGCATAATAACCTAAAACAATCCTGGGTGCTCCCCCTCCTAAAAAAACAAACACTTGACCCTATACCGACAAACTACAGACCCATCACCACCGTCCCATTCTTGCTCAAAATCATCGACAGAGTAGCTTATCTGCAAATTCAGGATTACTTAGAAGCTAACAATTTACTAGGCTCACGGCAATCAGGCTTCCGTCCCCTTCATGAGACCGAGACAGCCCTGATTGACCTCAAGACCCAAATTGACAAGTTGAAGGACAATGGCAAATCAGCTATGCTACTCCTCCTTGACCTTTCTGCGGCCTTCGACTTGGTAGATCACGTAGTTTTATGCAATCACCTCAGTTCTGCCGCTCATTTTTCAAGTGATGCCATAACCTGGGTACAATCCTTCCTGGCAAACCGGACAATGAGAGTATTCTCCCCCCTAGCAGCTGCTGATCCCACACAAGTTTCATGCGGTGTCCCTCAAGGATCATGTGTATCCCCAACGATGTATAACATCTTCACTAAGCCTTTGTTCGACAAGTTGGACAGACTGGGTGTCATCTACACTAATTACGCAGATGACACGCAGATCCTTATCCCCCTTTCGGGCAACTTCTTGGCAGACACAGCCTTAGTAAATAAGATATATCTCCTCATTCAGGCATGGATGGCATCTCATGGCCTCTGCCAGAACGACGATAAAACTGAGTTACTGATCCTCGGCTCAGAGTTGGCCATCAAAAAATTGGACCCTAATTATGCTTCATTTAACATAGACAATAATGTCATCAAAGTGATGCCTGCAGTTAAAACTCTCGGGGTCTATCTTGACTCAGCGCTCACCTTCAAGAAACAAACCAACTCACTAGCATCTTCCACTGCATACACCTGCAAACTGATCCGAGCATGCAGACCATTCCTAACGGAAACTAGTTGCATTACTCTAGCGAACGCACTTATCATATCCAAGTTGCATTACTGTAATGCCCTATATGCTAGTTCTAACAAATACATCCATGACAAATTCCAAACGCTCCAAAATAACGCTATCAGAGTAGCCTTAAACATTCCTAACAGAGTTCATATCACCACCGCTAGGAAGAATATCCATTGGCTAAAAATCAAAAACAGGATTGCGCTTAAAACCTTATCCCTTACTTCTAAATGCCTTAACAACATAGCGCCCCCCTACCTGGTAAACAGAGTCAACAAGAGAATCTCAAACCGGCCCACCAGAATGACGAATGCCTACACATTAGTGTTGCCCAGATATAAAAAGAGCACAGCGGGCGGCTCCAGCTTCCCGGTTATAGCTGCTCAAACCTGGAACAGACTCCCCCTTGATCTCAGAATGGACCAACCCTCACCAGCTTCAGGCGGAAAGTCCTCACCTGGATTCGTTCCATCGACACTTAGCCTGACCACCTTACCACCACTTATTCTAGAGACTGCGGATGAGTATAACTAGATTACTGGTTTCTAGGCAACCTGCTCTATCTGTATTTCTGTACTGCCTGTATATGCGTTCATCTTATCTGTATAACCGTTTTTGTCTTGTAACCAAGTTCTCAAGTATCCTTGTGCTGCCTGCGCCCAGTTATCCCCCCCGGGTTTGGTTTTTTGCGCTATACCAAATAAACAAACAAACAAACAAACAAACCAACAATGCATAAGAAGGATGGCAGAGCAGATTAAATAAAAATTTCAATATCAACAACCCAAATTTGTGGCATTTTTTAAGAGAATTACAAAATGAAGAACAACACCAAGAATTTTGCATATCTCAGACAATTTCATTAGCAAACCAAGAACCGAAAAGAAAAAAATACAGAGATTACGAACAAAAACTAGAACAAATAATACGAGAATTTGACGAGCACAATAAAGAAAACATCCTCAATTCCATTGCATTTAATTTAAAATGTTAAAAAAACGTATGTTTCAGAAGCATCTACGATCCAATGTGGCACATGAGAGAATTATACAAAAAACCAAGCAGAAACTACATAAATCCAAAGCTGCAGAACGTAATCCATGGAAAAATGCAAAGAAAAATCCAAGGAAAAATCCAAATAAGAAACTGGAACAATGCAATCCAGCACGGACAAAAAAGTGCAACTCCATAGAAACCAGAAGAAAAAGAAACAGACACCACGATGCACCGCAACAAAAACCATGAAAAATCCATGAAATCCACGTAATCCAATGAAAAAACTCCAATAGGTCCAAAAAAAATCCAGGAAAAAAAAGAAAATCCCAAAAATCCATGAACAGAGCAACGGAGACGCGAACGCTACAGAAACGGTTTGGAACTGAACTTGAAATGGCGCCTACGTACACGTACGCACACATAACGGACGTAAATAAACAAAACCAAATATGTCGAAAAAAGCACCGTGCACATAAGTATACAACACCGTCATCTAATGGACAAAATATATAGTACTTGTTCAACTTGCAAATAGCATGCTTTTTATTTAATGTTAAATAAATATATATTTATTATTACACTTAAAGTTAAATAAAAAAGTATTTAAAGATCGAAATATTAAAAGTTAATATACATTGAAAAGTTAAATGAATAAACATACATATGCTTACCTTATACATTGCTTTTCTTTATATTTTTATAAAAATGCAATTAATATGCTTACCTTATACAATGCATTTATTGATATTTTCGAAAAAATATAGAAAAAAATTCCACATTTTATATTTTCGACATTATTTTTTCGACTAAATATTTTCGACATTTTGACATTCGAAAATATTGCATTTCGAAAAAATGACTGCACACCATCTCCCACATCCAGGTTTCCCTCTGCCGGGATCAAACCTAACAGTTCAATGACATCTCTCACATCCAGGTTTCCCTCTGCCGGGATCAAACCTAACAACAGTACAAATCTTGCATCTCAGTTTCTTTCTTTTCCCGCCACTTCTACGGTATCAGACATTTCACAGAGTCTTTTGATTGGGCAATCTTCTTTCGCTGGACCACTCTGTTACTTTGTATCTTTAATTTACAGTTCTTTACAGTGCTTTGCTTTCTCTCGCGTCTTATCGGCACATGCGCAACCTTCATTCGTCAGATACTGTTGCTACTAAGATTCATTAACACATACTGGACTTTCATTGCTTTCATCAACTCACCGGCTGTGTTAATTCATTTTCGTCTTTTGCGGCTTTGATCCTAAAGTTAAGGTTGATACCAGAACTGCCGCTGCACCTCCCCAACTCTGCCTTTCACCCGGGAGGTTGGCTGGTATCCTTGAAACACAAAAGAGGTTTGTCTGTTCTCCCTGGCTGGGCTTCCTTGCGCAACCTTCAAGACCCTTCGGAAGTAACGATCTTTCGCCGGGGTATCCAAGGTTTCTCCGTACCTCGTTTCCGTCCCTCGTCCTGTCGCTCTTCTCCGCCTGGTTTGCCATCATCTTCGGAGAACTGCTTCTTCGAATGGATTGTGTCCTCCCGCGTATTCCTCATCTTGTGATAATTCGTTATCTACAGCTTCGCTGCTTCGGAAAAAAAATTCTCTGCAGAGGGCGCTGTGCTCGAGGTTGTGGCGTCAATTGTCCCTCGACGGACTCCGTACTCTGTCGACGTCACCAATGGTATAAATAGCTCGAGCCGCGCCCCTTGCTTCAGTTCCGTTTTTCCGATCGCTTCGCTATCGAGAACGGCGCGCTTCTATTTTCTGTGAAGGAAATGTCGTCATCTTCAACTCCTTCGACACCCAAGACGGGGTTCAAGAAGTGTGTAGATTGTGGATCTAAATTGTCGATCACCGATCCCCACTGGATTTGTCTCTGGTGTCTCGGTTCCAGTCACCGAACCAACGACTGCGGGTCCTGTCAATCCATGACCGAGAAAGCTCTTTGTGAGAGGAGAGGTAAACTGTCGGTGGGGCGGGAAGCCTCTAAGAAGGCTATGTCAAAAAGACATAAGAAAGCCACTGATTCAAAGGAATCGGATCGCCATCGGCACTCAAAGAGATCTCGATCTAGGAGTAGATCGAGACACTCTTCGTCATCATCGAAAAAAAATGAAGAGGAGACATAGATCTCCCTCATCATCTTCTTCTTCTTCAGAGTCGACCGAAGAAATTCGATGTCCGACTAAATCAGATTCTCCCAGTAAGTGGGAAGAATTCCGCAAAAAAGATGATGGAGGTTTTCGAGAACATGGCCCCGACCCCCTCGAAAGACCCTCGAAAAAGCCATACCCCTAAAGTCACTCCATTGGACGACAAAGGGAAGTCCAAGAATACCATGGCAAAGAGCAGTAGCGTCGAGGAATCTAAAAGAACTCGAGACGACGTAAATCCGTCGAAGACTCTTCGAGAGTCGAGCACTTCTCCAGTGCCATGCAAAAAACACAAGTCGTCGAAGTGTTCGACGACTTCGTCGACACCCTCGGCGTCGATAATTTCGACTCCAAAACCAAAAACATCCTCGACACCAGTATCGAAGTCATCTACGAAGTCTTTGAAGTCTTCAAAGATCCCTTCGCCAATTTCGAAGGATTTATCAATTCCTTCAACGCAGACAGTAGAGGAAGAAAGGAGATTCACTCCATTGCCCAGATCAGACTTTTTCAAGTCTATGTCAGCAATTTATGAAGAATCTGCTTCAGAAGAGGACGAAATTACTCCATTTGGAGTTTCTTATGGTACAAGACAAGTTTCTGAGGAACTTATTGATCAGGAATCTAGAATGAGAGACCTGAGTGATACTCTACATTCTGCGAGTGGAATTGACACATCACCAGAATTAGAGTTCGCCAGACCTGATCCTGCAGAGCATGCAGATGCTGGGTACAGGGGTCTTATTACCAGGGTAATTGAGTATATGGGTTGGGGTAATAATTCACCCATTTTTGAACAAGATGACTTGACGGATATAATCATCAAGGGACCTCAGAAAGATCCTGTTCTCCCTTTCCACAAGGCCCTTCAAAGGACTGTGGAGAAAAACTGGGAGAAACCAGAGAGTATTGCTGCTGCAGATAGCACCTTTCCAAATAAATATAGACCAGCTGGAACAGATCCTGAATATTTGAATAAACATCCGACTCCAGAGAGTTTAGTCATTCAGGCAGAATCCACTTCAAAACAAACTGCTTATCCAACTATCCATCCAGATAGAGAGGATAAAAAAGTTGATGCCTGGGCACGTAAAGTTTTCACGTCAGGCAGTATGGCACTTAAGTCGGCAAATGTCACCTGTACTCTAGCCAGGTTTACCCATACCCTGTGCGACTGTATTTCGGCGGTGGCTGATCATATTCCGGAAGGTGAGGAAAGGGAAGGCTTCCTGAAAATAGTTAAAGACGGGAAGGAGGCAATGGGGGAATGTCTCCAGTCTGGACTGGATACTGCTGATAGTATCATCAGATCCATGGCTTCAAGCGTTGTGCTACGCAGATTTGCGTGGTTGAGGAAGTCGGGGTTTGCACCAGACGTGCAAGCTAGACTCCTCAACATGCCCTTTGATGGCTCGAAGCTCTTTGGCAGAAAGGCTGATGAAAGCCTAGAAAAACTTCAGACCTCGAAAGCGGCAGCTAAATCACTTAGCGCCTCTTTGCGCCAGCCTCCAAAACCCTATTCCGGCTCATCTTCCTGGAGGGGTCGTTCTTTTCAATACTACTCCTCTTTTGGTAGAGGAAGAGGACAGGCTTCTCAAAGGGGCAAAAGAAACTTCCCTCATGGAGCACGAGGAAGAAGTGCAAAATCAGCCTCAGGAGCAGCATCTGTACCCTCAGCCACTCCTGCAGCCGCCTCCAAATCCCTCTGAGACCTTGTTGCACAAAACACCAGTGGGAAGCAGGATCTCTCAACATCTGAAGGATTGGCGGGGCATTACCTCAGATGCGTGGGCACTGGAAACAGTAGCCCAAGGTTTCTGTCTCCCTTTTCTAAAAAGGCCTCCGAATCATCCACCGGGAGCCAACTCCGCCAAAATTCCGGATCCGCTCCTGTTGCAGGAAATTTTAACCCTGCTAGAGAAATGTGCCATATTTTTTTTTTTTTACATTTATAAAGCGCTCACACAGCCCGTAGGCATCGAGGCGCTGTTACAGGAATTGTTTGTTTTTCTTAGTTGCGTAATTGTGTTTTTGTCTTAGTTACGTATTTATAACGCGCTTAAACACCCAGAGGTTTCTAAGCGCGGACCCGGGGATCGAACCTATGTTGCTTCGTGTCGTATTGCTTCCAAGACGTGGACGCTGCCGCTGAGCTATCCTCCCGGGACATAAAACTGGTACCTGTAGCGGAGAGGAACAAGGGTTGGTACTCGCCATATTTTCTCATCCCCAAAAAGGACGGAGGACTGAGACCCATCTTGGACTCCAAGATTGGTTGGTATCATTGGACCTTCAGGATGCTTACTTTCATGTGCCAATTCATCCAAAGCACAGAAAGTACCTAAGGTTCGCGATTGGCAATTCTCATTATCAATTTCGAGTTCTGCCATTCGGGTTGACCTCCGCCCCGAGGGTTTTCACCAAACTGTTGGCAGTTGTGGCAGCAAGTCTCAGGAGAGGGGGCATTCACATCTACCCTATCTGGACGATTGGTTGATCAGAGCAAGTTCTCCAGAACAAGCTCAGGAACATCTTTCGGTCACCTGCCATTTCCTCCACAAATTGGGCTTCTCCCTCAATTTCAAGAAGTCCCACATGATACCATCCCAGAAGCTCCAGTTTATCGGAGCAGTCTTGGACACTTCCTCAGGAAAAGCCTCACCTCCCGAGGTGAGAGCTCTCCACATCCAGCAGATGCTAACAAAATTCTACCGGCCTTCGATTTTCTCAGGTTGCTCTGCCTCATGGCATCCTGCGTTTTCCTAGTACCAGAGGCCAGGTTGAGAATGAGATTCCTTCAATGGGCACTCAGAACTCAGTGGCCCCAGTTCTCAGGAAATATGTCGGATCTTCTGCAAGTCCCGAGCGCAGTTGCTCAGGATCTTCTATGGTGGGCTTGCAACAACAACATTCTCAAGGGAGAGTCTTTTTGGCAACCATGGCCGGAGATAACAGTAGTGACGGACGCCTCACTCACGAGGTGGGGAGCACACACCCACGATCTGACAATCAGCGGTCATTGGTCTCCATCGGCGTCCAAACTACACATCAACCTTTTGGAGCTGAGGGCAATCAGACTAGCTCCGAAGGCCTTTCTGCCCTCTGTACAGGGAAAGAATGTCCTGATAATGACGGACAACATGGTGGCCATGTACTACCTCAACAAAAGAGGAGGAGTAGGGTCACTACCACTGTGCAGAGAGGCAATGCAGCTATGGTTCTGGGCAATACAAGAAGGAATCTCTCTATCGGCAATTCACCTAGCCGGAGAGAAGAACACGGCAGCGGACGCTCTGAGCAGGCAGAGCACGGTCTCTCACGAGTGGGAGATAGCTCAGGAAGTCCTTCTGGAAATCTTTGCCCTTTGGGGAACCCCTCAAGTGGATCTGTTTGCCACCGCGATCAACCGGAAGTGCGATCAGTACTGCTCAAGGAAATTTCCTCAAAGAGGAGCTCTGGGAGACGCATTCGTAGTGGAGTGGAAGTTTCCACTGCTGTATGCGTTTCCTCCAGTCCCCGTGATTCCTCAAGTAATCAGGAGGTTGAGAAAGTTCAGGAAAACCATGATCCTAATTGCCCCGGATTGGGCCAGGAGGACGTGGTACCCGGACCTTCTGGACAGTCCATCTGCCCTCGAATACGTCTTCCGCAAAGAGAGGATCTTCTCTCACAAGAGGAAGGTCGGGTTCTTCCTCCAGAGGTCAAGACACTCAACCTTCATGCATGGTTTCGGAGAGGTTGAGATACAAGGATTGGGATCTTCCGGATGACGTAATGGAAATCTTGCTTTCGGCCAGAAGACCAGCAACAAAATCTTTGTACCAATGTCGCTGGAACAGGTTTAGTAACTGGTGCAAAGACAAGGATGTGGACCCTTTTCAGTGTGGCACCCCAATGGTGCTTTCTTTTCTATTACATCTAGCTAATCTGGGGCTCCAGACAGGAACAATCAAAGGATACCTTGCTGCGCTGTCCATTTTCAAGCGCTCCTCGGAAGAGGTTTCATATTTCAAAATACCGTTAATCATTCAATTCTTAAAAGGGCTTACTAATGTATACCCTCCAGTACCTTTTCATGTACCAACTTGGGATTTAAATTTAGTACTAAAATTCTTGACTTGCATACCTTTTGGGCCTCTGCATTCATGTCCATTGAGGCTTTTAACTCTAAAAACTGTCCTTCTTGTGGCCCTATCATCAGCCCGCAGGGTTAGTGAACTTCAGGCTCTCTCATGCAAACCACCATATACTATTTTTTATAAGGATAAGGTAGTCCTTAAAGTTAAACCTTCGTTCATACCAAAAGTAGTCTCGGACTTCCATTTGTCACAAAAAAGAGGACTACCAACATTTTATCCTCCTCCTCATCTGGGCAAGGAAGAGGTGAGATTACACAGACTAGATTCCCAAGAGGGCTCTTAGTTTTTACATCTCAAGGATGGCTAAATTGAGACAAGATGACCAACTATTCGTGGGTTATACTGTTCATAAATTAGGCTTATCTGTAACAAAACAGACCATTTCCCGCTGGATCATATTAGCCATAGCTGAATGCTACAGATTAGCGGGGAAAGAACCACAAGATGGGCTTCGTGCCCATTCTACAAGGGGAATGGCTACTTCTGCGGCTCTAAAGAGGGGAGTCCCGGCAGCAGATATTTATGCAGCTGCAACCTGGAAAACAATGCATACTTATGTTAAACGTTATTGTTTGGATACTGCCTCCTCTAATGAGGGTTTATTTGCCAAGGCAGTTCTGCATTCTGTCCACGAAAAATGAAATTAGTACTCCCGCCTCCAAAATTGCTACTGCTATGGGAGCCTATCACAAGATGAGGAATACGTGGGAGGGCACAATCCATTAGAAGAACAATTTACTTACCAACAGTTACGTTCTTTCGACTGGATGTTCCTCCCACGTATTCCACATCGACCCTCCCATCCTACCCCACAGTACAGTTTACGTTTTCTTACACTTTCCTCTCATGAAGGATGTATCGGTCATGGGGCACGCCTGGGTGTTCCTCCTATATGTTTCATCGAAAAAAACAGAACTGAAGCAACGGGCGCGCCTTGAGCTATTTATACCATTGGTGACGTCGACAGAGTACAGAGTCCGTCAAGGGACAATCAACGCCATGCCCTCGAGCACAGCGCCCTCTGCCGAGAAAAATGTTTCTGAAGCAGCGACGCTGGAGATAACGAATTATCACAAGATGAGGAATATGTGGGAGGAACATCCAGTCGAAAGAACGTTTCAGTTGGTAAGTAACTTGTTCTTCTCATGTATTGCCTTGCTCACCTTGCTCAGTGTGTCACAGTGTTCCACTTTTTAACCATGTGCAGAGAGCCTATAGGTACCAGGTGTATGCAATTTAGATCAAGTGCCTGACCCTGCCTGATCTTATTAGTGGGACATGTCTAATGCATTGCATCAGTGGTACTCCTTTTAGCCTCAGATCTCATCTTCCTCAGTTCAGTGTTTGTGTAGGAAAGGGGGGTGTGGGAAGTTGGAATATCCTTATTTATATATTATTTTTATTATTATCCTATAAAATAGGATGGGACAAGGGTAGTTGGAAAGGGGGGATATCATGTCTCGCCATCAGGCATTCCTCCCCCACTCCCTGAGGACCCCTCACCCAGGTGATCCTTCCGCACTTGTCCACCCCCAGAGTCGGTATCCAAAGGCGATGGCGCCGTGCCCTGGCCACCTGAGTAAGGGACCCCCGGGATCTAGGCAATGAAACACCCTCTGGTTTTTCACATTACCTGATGAACAAATGTAATGCAGGTATTTAAGTTCAAAATATATTTTAGGAAGCTATATTTGGGTCATTATGTTTCTCAATTTCCTGGTCTTTTAATATGTTAGTGAGACCCAGTGCCTCTCAGCTCCCATGAACCCTTCTTAATACTGGACACTTAGGTCCTGATCCATTGAGCGTTTTCATATTGGAGTGTGCCCTGTAAAACGATTCTGTAAATCAGGCTGTTCATCAATTCAGTGTATAAGGCTTATGTCAGACTCATCTGCCACTCTAGCAGTTATAGGCATCACCATTCTCTTAGGATTATGTCAGCCATGTCTATCCTTCTAGGAAATATTTTTCACCAGCCTATGCGGCTTACAAAAGCCACTACTCTGATTCTAGCAGGTATATTGCTCATCTTTCTCTTAGCTTTTGTCAGCCTCTTCAGGGTGTACTCTAGATATGAGGTTCCCACCGTTTTTATTGCTTCTTCAGCGCTTTCACAGTGTTGGGGTAGGTGTGAGACTCCAAAAGTCTCAATGACTTCTTCGGCTCTCTCAGCGTGTTGGCTAGATATGAGGCTCCAGCTGTGTTAAGTCTTCTTTGCTCGCTCTATGTCAATGTGATGGGATAAATGAGAGATGTAAGCAGTCTCAGTGGCTTCTTCAGCTTCCTCCTGGTTTTAAGGTAGGTTGGGAATTTAGCAGTCTTAAGCATTTCTTCTCTTCAGCACACTCAAGAGGCTTGAGAAGGTGTGGGATTTTAGCAGCTCTCTCAGGGTAATTGGGAAGGTGTGAGATTAACTGTCTCAATGATGTCTTTAGCTTGATTTCAGTGGTGTGGCTTAGCAGTCTCCTTTGTACTCTGTGGCTTCTCTGCAGACTCAAGAAATGTTCAACAGCATCACTGTCTTCTACACTTTCTTCCCAAACTTAAACTGACTAGCTGTCCCTTCAGTCTGGCTTTATGGGGTCAGGGTTCCCCCCTCCTCATTCCTTTGGTTAGTATTAGCTTATCTAATGTATTCTTTTTGTCATCTAAAACCTGCCCTATTGTTCTGTGGGGCTTCTGGGTGTGATGTCACTAGTTTAGGCGGAAGATAAAAGGGATAAAATTCACATCTGCCATTTTATATTTGATTTACCCTTTCAGCGCTCCTCTTCTCTCTTGTCTTGTGGTGAGCACTGTCAGCATGCAAGGGGCACCACCTCTCCTTGTGAGTCTCCCATTCAAGTCTTCCTGATGAACTGGTTGAGCATTCAGTTTGGCACTGCTCAGCCATATTCACCATAACCTTGTAGTCCTGAATTTTTGCACCCAGCATGCATGTTTCTTGTCACCCTGTTTGGGAAGGGTGGTCTGCCAACTCCCCTCCCCTCTTAGCTTCGACACCCCTGCTGTGTCTGGAAGCAAGCAAGATGGAAAAGCAAAACATTTTTGGTCCCGGTTTAATTTTTGAGTGCTTTCAAAATGTTTAAGATATTTTCAAAGGCTAGGGGGATCTGTTGATAGAATCTTTATCTGGGTTGGGCCATTCCTTAAGCCAGTATTATTGTCGGATAAACCCGGGTCTCACTTCAGTTTAAGCTGTTGTTGTTGGTTAACATAGAGGATTTATTCATTGGCTTGCAATTCAAGGAGCACAGCATCCTCCATGTAGCCGAAACCCACCTAACTCACCTGGTCTTCTCTCCAGACCTGTTACATTTATAGAACTCTAGATACCTGACCAAAGAGGGTTTGAGAAAACCTCAGACTAGATCAACCAACATGTTATCACACCAAACAATATACCCATTCATTCAGAGCATAAATCTGTCTATAATTATAAACATTTTTCAGACATTCTTCAGGTTAAGCCCGACCTGACGGGAGATGTGTACCCCTTCTAGAAGAGTGCTATCAATCTCACCCCCTCACCCGAGGGGCGTGGTTCCTCCACCCCTGTGACAACAGCCACTCTCTTACAACTGTCCATTGTACAGTGCAGTTCATGCCTGTTCATTCCGCTAGCCTAAGAGGGGACGAAGCCTGAAATTGTCTTCTCTAAAAGTGGGAAGGGAGTAGCCTAATACATGTTTTCTAGAAAAAGTAAACTAGGGGTGTTAGTGGCACAATATCATTAGGGCGGGGAGGTTAATGACTGAGTTAGTTTTAGGCTGACTCTCACCCCTCCTGCAAAGAAACCTCTCCTCATTGTTTCCCCTGTACATTCATGAATTTATTTTATTAAACAAATGTATTTCTACAAACCCCCCTTTTGCACCCTAAGGCACAACCCTCTCAATCACTTTTCTTTCATATTTCTCATGTGTTTTCTTTTATTATATGAGGAAAGATTTCATGTGAACCGAGTCAATGCGTGGACTCCTTACTTGCTGTAACCCTACAATCTAATGGAGAAATAGCATGTACTAAACTTGAATATACATTAACATCTCACAATTGCAAATGGTCAGACTCATCCTGCATTTACTGGAACACAATTGATGGATACAAATCCTCCTAATACAACTTCTGAACTGGTCTGGTGGGTCCATTAAAATCCTCAGTTTCTCTATAGCAGCATCAGCGACAGCAGAAGATAATCAATATCAAAGAGACAAAAAAAGTATTAAACATACAGTAGTGGTGAGGTAAGGTTTTTCAGAGATTTCATTACCAATCGAACAAATGGCATCAACTGTAGTAGACAGGGTGGCTGTATGGTAAGCTATTTCAAATGCTTTTTTCTCCTCATTAAATACAACTTTCAACGTCTGCAAACCTTTGTTTGCATCTGCTATCTTCCTCACTTCAGGTAATAACTCTAACAAGTTTTTGAATCATCTTGGTACAACCTTAGGTCATCCTTGCTGTAACTCTGTGTATGCTTACTGACCTTCTCTCTTCTGCGGGCCAGAAAACATTGGTTTGTCGAGTAACTGTCTGCAACACAAATTATATCGACGAAATCTTAGTATGATTTAAGAATTCTGTTACTTCAAAGGCATGTGAGACCATATACTGGATTGTGGAGCATGACCTATTTTCCTCATGCACACTGCAGTGGCATATAACTCATGACACATTAGAAAAACCTTAATTCTCTGTTATTCAAGAAACTCAAAGTAGTTATCAGAAAACAAAACCATTCAACACTATAATTGAAATCCATTCTTAGCTCAAGTTCTGGTTCTTATATACTATATCTTCCCGGTACAACCACCAAGTGGAAACCCTTGGGTATGTCTATCGTCCCATTAGTCTCATCACTGCTTGATTACTAATATGTTACATTCACCACAGCTGTGGTGATAGATCCCTTATGAAAACAAAAGATGGTCAGCTGAATTTCCAATTTCTGTGTCTAAAGTGTAAAACTAAGAGACAATAGTGCAGTAGATCAGGCATGTGTGTCAGCTTCAGCCAAATTATAGTCACATTATTGTGCTTAAAACCACCAGGTTCAGTCGGCTTCTGAAAAACTGGTCTGGAAGTGGATGACTGTTGATCTGCAGCTAAAGCTTGAATGTAGTTCTCATCTTAGAGCCAACTTCGGACTGACTCACATCACTATGTGACCTAACTGGGTAGACATTGAGCTGTTTTAGGTAGGAGGCCTTAGAAACGATTGATGCCACACATCCATTGAGATTGCATGTCTGTCCCTGCAATATTACTATGTACCAAGGACTGTACCAGGGCCATGATTTAACATCTGCAGTAGTTAGTATAGAAGATAAGTTGTATTTTGGTCCAGAGCTGTGCCGTGTAGGACTAGGCTGTAATTCACTTAAGGAAAGGGAACAGCTTGAGATAGCTGAGATGGTGACAGTCAGTGTGAACATAACAATTAAAGGGAATGGCAGGCTTCAATTAGTGCCTTCAGAAGAGAACTTCACCTGTTTGGGAACAAAGGTAATGGAGCTGATAAGAGTCTTACATAATTGCACAAAAGATCATCTGACAAATTAATATTTGCATAGACAGGTTTGGTGCGGGCAGATGAGGGCAGTCTCGTTGGTCTGTGGCACCTCGTGAGGGCTCAACCTGTCTTTCGGTTTGGGGCGCTGCATATAGTCCTCAAAACTAAAGGAAGCGCATTGGCTCACTTCAATCCAGTCATTTCAAAAAGCTTAAACAACCTATTCTTGAGTACCCCATTTCGACACCCCTGCTGACTGTGGAAGGTCTAGCTGGTGGAGATTAAGTTGTACATTATAAGCAATGTGGAGTACTTTAATTATTCCATTTACAGAATGAGTCCCTTGATCACTGTTTATTGTGATAGGGACTCCAAATCTTGGTGTAAGGGGTCTCATTATGGGTTTGGTGGTTATTTGGCAGTAAATTCACCAAATTACCCCAAAATCGATTACCATTACTGCTTCTTGTTCCCTTAGATTTACTGCGAGATTACAAGTGGTGGTAGGGCAGTGTTGATCCCCATTATCGGAGTCCATAGGATTCCATGGGGATTTTGCTAGATTTTTAGTAGTAAGGTAGAGGATTTTCCTCCTGCTTTTTGCTGAAAGTAATTTGTTCACCTTACCATCAAACCTGTAGTACGGTCTTAATGGAATTACTGCCACATTACTGCAATTTTTCCCTGCACTGCCGTACTTGTAATGAGGCCCTTAAGTCTTTAATGAGAATTTGTCACAACTGTAATGGCATTGGCCTGACTGCATGGATAGGACTCTTTCCAGCCTGAGAAGATATCTAATATGACCAAGGCATATTAATAGTTATTTCAACAGAGCAATTGAAGAAAAAACACCTCAAGGCCGTCAAAAGGGCCAATGGGAATGAGGGGGAGTGCTCCTTGTGTGGCTAGGACATTTTACCTACTTTGTTCTGGGGCCTATAACACCCCTTCTACAATGACCTTCTGCCACGGCAGCAAACTCGGGAGCGGACAAGTGTTTTCCCATGGTGCAAATAATCCTATTCTTTCCATTGTGTGCTTGTCAGTGGTATAACCTGACTAAATGTGTTTGAAATATCTTTGGGGCTACCAACTGACCTTATTCATCTCACCAAAGAGCATTTTCCTGTATCTGTGACAATTCTTCAAGGGCCTCAAAGGGAGGTGATTCAAGGACCTTCCTCAGAGGAAGTATTTATTCATGCTGCATTTGAGTAACTGCTTTATCCAGAGGCTGGTGCTCTGCACGTTTTGTTATGGCTATTTGTTTAGGGAGCATAATGGCATCCAAAAGGGCTTTAACAAATGGTGGTTTGTGATAGGTGTCGCTGAGGAGGTCAGAAACTCTTGCTGCTTCCATACCTATGCAAAATCCTGGGTTACTCCTAAGGTATACTTTGAATCAGTATATGTATTCAAAGTTTGTTGTTCGTTAAGTCTGCATGCTGTAGTGAGTGCCACAAATTCTGCTACTGTTGCTGAAGTAACTTTCAATGTTCTAATGTTCTACTTTCCACAACTACCCTGGGGCACACAGAACGTACCCTGCCATCAATTCACCATATTGATCTTAATAAAAGGGAGCGTCCATGAAGTATATTAGGTCAGTATTGTGTAAGGGAGTGTTTGTTAAATCACTTTGGGGCATTAATAGAGAGTCTTTAATAGCAACACAATTGTCAGGGTTTCTGTTTTGTGTGGTTCATCTTCCTGGGATGTGAAGAGTAGAGACGCTGGATTTAGCACTGGACATCGAGTCAGGGTAATATTGGAAGAGAATAAAAACAGGACCATATACTTGTTAGCCCCGGACTCAGACATGTGTTGTGTTTTTGTTTCCAATAACAGGGACATCACAGAGTGAGGCACAGCTACTTCCAAGGGAGACCCTAACATAACATTCTCACATTGTTGTAGTGCTATTACAGCTGCAGCTAGTGACCGCAACCAAGGTGGCATACCAGCTGCAACCGGCTCTAATTCCTTACTATCATATGAAATAGGACTCAGATGGAAACTATGTATCTTAGTTAGTACTGCAAGGGAAACCCGATTCCTTTTATGATAATGCAAAGTACATTTCAAATGGATTGTACCCTCCCATGTATTCTTCATCTTTAGATAGCTCCCTTCCAGCGTCAGCTGTTTTGTAAAAAATAATTCGTCAGAGGGAGCAGTGTGTCGTTGTGGTCAACTTGATGTCCCTCGAGGGTCTCTGTCTCAAGGTTGGCTTCATCCTTGGTATAAACAGCTCGCACTGCGCCTGTAACTTCAGTTCTGTTTTTCCGCAATAGCTTTCGCTTCGGATACGGCACGTCTGCTTTCTCACGAAACGGCGTCATAACTTCAAGATGGCTTCATCATCTTCTTAGTCTACCAAGAAAACCGGATTGAAGAAATGCATGACTGTGGTGCTAAGATGTCGATAAGTGACCCATATCGGGTCTGTTTGTGGTGTCTTGGCATTGACCTCAGAACGGCTGGCTGCGGATCTTGCCAATCCATGACGGTTAAGGCGTTGAGGGAACGCAAGGGGGAACTTGCGGCGGGTAGGCCTCCTCTAAAATCCCCATCTACGACTCCATCAAAAAGGCACTCTTCGATGAGTCAAGAGGTGAATATCTGCAGAGGAAACGGTTGAAGAAATGCTGCCAGTCTCAAAGTGTTTCTCACCATTCCTCCTCTTCTTAAAAACAAATGAAGAACAGGCGCCATAGATCCCAGTCTTTGTCCTCGGACTCCTCGCCTGAACGCAGGGTAGCCTGCATGAGTAAGTCAGTGACTCCGGCCGAGTGGGAGGATTTTAAGCAGGATATGCTAAAGATTTTCGAGAAGGCAGCCCCGCCCCACCACCCCTCCCCCCCCCTCGAGAGAAAAGTTAAAGAGCTGTGATCCTATCACACCTTCTAAGGCCGACAAGGAGTAAAGCTGGCGTGCCCTTGAGCCCGGGTGAAAAGGCTCCAACCCATTGAGAGTCCTCGAGTCCTTTGAGGATTCCATCGACACTGATAGCGTTGTAGCCCCTGGTGCCATAGAGGGAAATTGAAAAAACAATTAAGCCTCTTCCTAAGAAGGAGTTTTTCAAGTCCCTGTCTTCGATTTTCAAAGAACATGAGCCCTGTGATCAGGACACACCACCTTTTGGGTTACAGTATGGCACTCCCAATGTTCATGAGGCTCTCACATCAGAGCAATCTAGAATGAAGGATTTATATAATAACTTACAATCAGCAAATGGCCTTGATACTTCAGCAGAGTTGGACTTTGGAAAGCCTGATCCATCAGAACATGCTGAGACATCCTACAGGCTGTCCATGGGCAAAGTGACAGAGTTTTTGGGATGGGGCAGACCAGCTCCACCTTTTGGCAAGATGAACTCAATGACATCTTAGACAAGAGTCCTCAAAAAGACTTGGGGCCTCATTCCAAGGTGGGTGCAAAGGGATACCAGGCACCGTTAAGGACATCAGTGCCGGCAATCCCTTTGCGCCCTATTCCAAGGTCCCTTAGCCGCCAAATTGCTGTACGGTTATTAGCTACTTCCCCATTCCCATTGAGCCCTATGGGAGCTGAAATGGGAATGGGGATTTTTTTTTTTTATTTGGATTTATCGGTCCCTCCAAGGTCGGAATGGACCGGTAAGTCCCCATTGAACCAGGACGGACTCGGTACTGGTATGGGAGGTAGTCATGGCGCTAATAGAGACATGATTACCTCCATACTCGGAATGAGGCCCTTGGTGCTACCTTTCCAGATAGCCCTTCAAAAGAGGGTGAAAGCTAATTGGGAGGCGCCAGAGACAAGCCCGGCTGTAAACAAATACCTTACTAAGAAGTATAGGCCTTCAAGCAGTGACTCAGAGTATCTGTCCAGACACCTGACACTGGAAATATTTTTTTTATTTTAATAAATCTGTTTATTGTTTTATAATAAAGATCAAATAAGGGGGGCGTGGCCTGGAGCACCAGCGATGTGGCAGCTCCATTGATGGCCTCCGCACGGGTGCGTGGCCATTAACATGATTCCTCTGGTTCCTGCCATGCCACTCGCCTACACGTGCTGAGATGTAATGCGGAAGCCTCCCCTGCATCGCTGACCGCACTCTGGGCTCTTAACGGGCCCGGGCTTACCGAAATGTGGCGAGGGCGGCTCTCCGGTGCCGGCATGATGATCCCCCAAGATGGCGACTGCTCCTGTGTGCCCCTCCCCCCATGGCTCGTTGGCCGCATTTAGCCCGCCGAGGCCCGGCTTCGGAAACCGGACCCCCTCCAGCTTCAACCAGAGGTACGCCGATGCAGGTGCTGCCTAGCTGAGCGGCCCCTCCCTTCAACTTCGGCTGGCCCAAGACTTTTGGTCCGGGGGTGGCGTGGCGGTCCTCCGAGCGCACGAGCCTGCCTGGGGCCTGAGCCGCCGGCTCCATCTCCCAGCCCTCGCCCGCTGCCTCCCTCCAGCAGTGCTGCTTGGCGTTGCGCGGAGCCCGTCTGTGCCCAATGTTTGCGCTGGGCCGCCCGCAACACCATCTGCCCGGCCCGTCCGGTGATGGACCCTACTGCATGACTCAGCCCCTGCGTGGGGGCCGCCTTCGCCGCCAGCTGCTCTGGGTCTCCTGGCCCAGCTGGGGTGCGGCGGTCCTACACACGGCGGACAGCGCCTGCTTGGCTTGAGTCTCTCCGGCTCCACCTCCCTCTTTCTGCCGGCTGCCTCCCCTGTCGACTCCCTCCTGCAGCCTTGCGGGGCCCGTCTGCACTCTTCACTCGTGTGGGGCTGCCCGCTCCCCTGGCAGCCCGGCCACTTTGTAGTGGTCCGGCTCTTCGCTCTTCCTGTGTTCGCAGAGCTGGCCCCTGGACTCCTCTCTGGCTGGGGCCTCAGTCCTGGGGGGCCTCGCCGGGGCTGCTCCCTCCTCCTTCCACCGGAGCTTGCTATCTGCCTGGGCCCCGTCGGGTCCACCTTGTGGGAGCACTACACCCCCCCCATCGGATTCGGGGCCACACAGCACCAGCTACTGGGCTCCCCCCTGGTGGGGGGCCTCCTACGCAAATCGGCTGCCCCCGGCTCCATGTTTTCAGCACCGGAGCTGTCCGGATGGGAGCGAGCCGCCCCATTCCCTTAGCAGCCGCCTTCCTGACCCCATGCACTCCAGGTGCTGATCGGCACCATCCCCAAGGCGATAAGGAGACACATCTCATCCCTGGACTCTCGCTGCTCATTGCTCTCTGGGGCAAGGAACCTACCCTGCTCCATCGTCAAGCCTCCTCTTACGGGCCCCTCGCCCAAGTGCATCCTGATTCTCTGTGGCCCAGGGGAGCCGCTCCCCACCTCCTGCAGCCTAAGCTACACACTGACTTCCTGTGGCGCCCCTGCCCACCCCCGTCCCTACAGCCGAAGGGAGCGGACCTATGACCACTGAAGCCCGACCTAATCCACGGAGGGTAACCTGCAGACCTGCAACCACCTGGCCTCTGGGAGCGGCGCCACGAAGGTGTTTGGCCACTATTGAGGGGATTTAACCACTGACTATCTGCCCAACCTCTTGCGGTGCCCTGGCCCACTCCACCTCCCTAGCCCTTGCTATCCCCGGATCGTCCGGCCGGCGCCTGGAGTCCCGGTGCGCAGTTGCCGAGCCAAGCCCCCTGAAGCGGTTCTTCACCTTGGAGCCATGTCTAAAGCTTTAAAAACCACTAAATCTGGTGACATCTCCACTATGCTGCTGGCCCCGCAGAGGGGGAAGAAGACTGACCCCCCCAAACTCACCTCCCAGAAATCCACCGATGATAAAGGGTCGCTCGCAACCAAAGAAGACCTCCAGGCTTTCATGACCGACATCAAGTCGAAATTCAGGTCCTGCATGGCCAAACTAACGACCAAACTGGAGCAAACAGAACAGCGAGTCAGCAACATCGAACATAGGTTGGTGGAGTCCGAGGAGCTGGCTACGGACCACTCTAATGCATTAACGGAGGTCCAGCGCTCCGTCCAGGCACTAATGGACAGAACTGAAATCCTCCAGTTTAAGCAGGAGGATTTGGAGAATTGCTTCCAGCGCAATAACCTCCGCATTTGCGGGGTCCCCTCCGCGATCACCGATAAGGAGCTTCCCGGATCCATAAGCCTCTTTTTTCAATCCCTGCTGCCAGACCTGGATGAGACGCAGCTCCTGCTTGACCACACTCATCGGTTGTGCCTCCGCCGGGGATCGGATATGGATCCCCCTCCGGACGTCATCACAAGAGTGCACTTCTACACTACCAAGGAGGCCATCTCAGTGATACGCCACTCAAAAGATGAACTCTCCTTCCAGGGCTCCCCATTACAGATTTTCCAGGATCTCTCCCCCTTAACCCTTCAGAAGCGCAGGCTGCCATGCCCTCTGTCGCTCTTCCTGCGATACCAACAGATCCGCTACCGCTGGTTGTTCCCCACGGCACTGCAGTTTTCGTATAAGGGCACTCCCTGCACCATTAGTCACCTGGACGACGCAGCATCCTTCCTCCACCCAGACTCGCCTGGGACTACAGAACCGCACTCCACAAGCCATACAAGTTCTGGACAAGACGCCGCCTTGCCCAATCAAAGGCGGACCTCGTGGCCAAGGGTGCAGAGAAACCGTAAACCTAGATAACAGGGGCTGGTAGCTCCGAAGCACACATAGCGCAGGAACCACCAGAATTCCCGCGAGCTCGCCGCAGACCCAATGCGGTCCATACCCTCCTCCAGGGTGGATGCCTCCTTTTTTACCCCTGGAGAGACTCTCAACTATGTTGGAGATGTCACTTTGTGACATCCGGAGTGGCCGGGGGAGCCACTGACTGATCAAAATCGGTCCCCCCGGTCACAGTTTGGCTCTCCCGTTGGAGTGTTGTCGGCGGTGACTTCAACGGGGTCCCGGACCCCCTCCGGGATAGATCTCACACCCCAACGGCCAGGGACCTGAACTTGGCAACAGCTCTGCTCCGCTTATTCCGCGCCCTGAATGTCGTTGAATCCTGGAGAGTTCTATCATCAGAGGAGAAATACTTTACCTTCTATTTGTACGTCCAGCGTACCTTCTCCAGAATTGACTTATTACTGTTTTCCCCTCAGATCCTTACCTTTACGGACGACGTCACGATTGGCTCCTGGATCCTCTCGGACCACGCTCCGGTCTCGTTTGCCCTGTGGGCGCACGACCCGGATCCCCCTCCCCGCCGCCAATGGGCTTTGTACGACCCTATCTTGGGGAACATGGCAATGAGAGACACGATCGCCAGAACAATCAAAAACTTCTTTGCGGAAAACCCCAACGAGGACACTTCCCTGGCTAATACCTGGGACGCCATGAAGGCTGTGATCAGAGGAATGCTGAATCGCCCAAGGAGCCGCATACCACAAACAGATGAGGGCAACATGTGCCAGTCTGGAAGCTGAGGTCCGTGAGGCCGAAGCCACCTATAAACGTAAGGGCTGGCCCCCGAAGTCCTATAGGGTCCTACAAATGTCAAGGAAAAGACTTGAGGTGCATTACGCCGATGTTACAGCTAATCTGCTGACCAGAACCAAACAGTGGTATTACGCTCATAACAGTAAAGTTAATAAACTACTGGTCAGCAAGCTGGCCAAGGAAAAGAGCAGAAATTTCATCCTGGGCTTACGCGACACACAAGGGAAGATCCACCACACGGAGGGCGAAAAACTACGGCTGGCGGTCGACCACCAATCAGAAATAATGACGGCTGTCCCACGGGACCCAGATGTGCAGCACTCCTACATTCAGGAGGCGTCGCTACCGCTTTTGAAACCAGAGGCGAGAGAGGAACTAGAGACACCTATCACCAATGAGGAAGTGGAGGAGGCCATTAAGAGTCTAAAGCCGAGGGCTCCTGGCCCGGATGGGTTCTCCACACGCTTTTATAAACTCTTTCGCCCTCAGCTGGTCGCTCCTCTGACCCGCCTATTCAACTCATTTGCGGCCTCTGGCACAGTCACCCCATCAATGCAGAAGTCTATCACAGTGTTGATTCTCAAGCCTGGAAAGGACCCCCAGGAGAATAGCTCGTACAGGACCATCTCCCGGTTGAACTTGGACGCCAATATCTACACCAAGGTCCTGGCCAACCGCCTTGCTCCTGTTCTCCCAAGCATAATACACCCGGACCAGACTGGGTTTATCTTCCACAGATCAATGAAGGACAACATTGGCAGGGCACTAGACTTGATTGAAATCGCCAGTAAGGACTCCCAGCAGCTAGCCCTGATCGCGCTAGATGCCACTAAGGCCTTCGATAAGGTGGACTGGCCCTATCTGTCCCTTGCCCTAGCGGCCTTCGGCTTTGGACCTAATTTTATGAGGATGACTCTGGCGAACTACCACGCTCCGAGGACCCGACTAGGGGTCAATGGTCGCCTGTCGGACCCAATCCCTCTCACGTGCGGAACGCGACAGGGGGGTCCGCTATCCCCCCTGCTTTTCGCCTTGGCCATGGAGCCGCTGGCCCAGCGAGTTCGCCGGGATCCCCTGATCTCTGGCCTGAGGATCGGCACGACCCAGCACAAAATCGCTCTCTATGCGGACGATGTGCTGCTGACCATCACAAACATCAGAAACTCCATGAGGGCGGCCCTGGCTGAATTCAGAGCCTTTGGGAGAGTCTCAGGTTTCGCTATTAATGTCCACCAATCGATTGCCCTCGGAGTGGGCCTGCTCCCGGGCGAAAGGGAAGCCCTAGAGAGCCACAGCCCATTCCAATGGAGCACCCAAGCAATCCCTTAGCTAGGGGTCCGGATCCCCGCCGACCCAACAAAGGTCTACCAGGTCAACTTCCCCCCACTTTTTCGTGGAATTGGAAAAGGACCTAGCCCGCAGGCAGACACAAGAGATCTCACTGCTGGGGCGCATAACAACGAGCAAAATGAATCTCCTTCCTCGCTTTCTCTACATATGCGCTGCCCTCCCAACAGCAATTCCCCTCCCCCCTTTGCAACTACTTCAAAGGAAAATCAGTGGCTTCATCTGGAAGGGCAAGAAACCACAGATCCCTCGGAGAACGTTGATGGCCAGCACGAGATTGGGGGGACTCGGGGTGCCGGACCTTCGAAAATACTATATCGCGGCATAGGTGGCCCACTTTCATGCATGGGACCTCGCCTCCGGATGCCCGAAATGGGTAGACATTGAACAATCCCACCTCCCTCTCCCGCTCCGCTTCCTCCCGTTCATCCCTACCACGCTACGCCGCACCTGGCCAGATGTGCTGACCGCCACGAAGCAATTGATAAAGGCATGGGAGTCGGCCCACAAATGGAGAGGCATCCCAGGAGGCTTCAGCGCATTCCTCCCCGATTTTCCTCAACCCCGCCTTCTGGGGCAACTCTTTGAAGGGGGTGCCCCCCTCACCTTCGAACGCTGTAAATCAACCTTCCAGCTAACAGAGGCAGACAGATTTACCTATGCTCAACTGAGGCACTGGTGCTCCCACCCCCAGACCCAGGCAGCCGCAACAAGGCCCCTGGCCCCGCTGGAGCTCACAATGAAGGACCTGCCAGCCCGGGGAAAGATCTCGGCCCTCTACAAACTATTGCTGGACCACCCCCTCCGCGTCCGGCCCTCCTATATGGGCCACTGGGAATTGGACCTGGGCCATGCGATTGAGGACCACACATGGGTGGATGTCTGGACTAGAACACGCACGGCATCCCGGTGCGTCACCAACCGGGAATGCGCCCACAAACTCCTGCCGCGTTGGTATTACCCTCCCCTACACCGCCACCACTTTCAGAGCGTCTTGGACCCCCACTGCTGGCGCCTCTGTGGCAACCCAGGCTCCTACTTCCACATGTGGTGGACTTGCCCTAGAGTGAAGGAATTTTGGACCCAGTGTCTGGCCACCATTCGGGACATCACCCAGGTCATAATCCCCTTGATGCCCGAGCAGGTCCTCCTGGGAATCCCACTCCCGGGTGTACACCCGAGTACGAGGAGGAGGGCGGCGCTGATATCCCAACTCCTGTTGGCCTCCAAAATCACGGTGGCCCGCACCTAGAAGTCCACGGACGGACCACTGATGACCCTATGGTGGCTTAAATTATGGGACATATTGATAGCAGAAAAGGTCATGGCAGCCAAAACAGGTCTGCTCTACCGATTTATCGACATTTGGGCCCTGGTCCTGGACTGTGACCAGAACTACCCGGCTCTGACCTTCAAACCACGCTTGATTGCGAGAGCCCTCCATACGTTGGGGGAGGACTCACCGCCTGCCCATGAGACTCGTATCACTGCCTTCTGGGAATTTGGGGGTGGGGGACGGGACACTATTGTCTGATATGCCCTGTGAGATGTAATCATCGTTAATGCGCTGCTATCTTGTGTGTTGAATTATAAATAAACAAGTTAAAAAAAAAGATCACATAAGAAAGAAAGAAAACAAAACCAAAGGTTGCAAAGCATGGGTACAGCATATTTGTAGTTATCAAAGCGTACATGGAATCCATGGGTGTCTTGGGTTAACAGGGAGATGACAGCGTCAGGTTACAGTTCTTTCAATGTCTGGTGGGCCGCCATCCATCACCAGGGCCATTCATTATTTAGAGTTCACTCGGTTCCTGTCCATTTCCCCCTGACCTTTATAAATCTTTCCAATGCATCCCCTGGCATTGTAAATTTGCCTCTCCAGGGACGCACATCTGTCCACTTCAGCGACCCAATAGCTGAGGCTCAGTCTGTCTACAGAATCCCACGTTGCAGCCATGAGCCTCTTCCCCATTCCCAATGCCACTTCCAGGAATGTCTTTTCATGTTTAGTGAAGTCCACTTCCCCCCAGATTCCCAGTAGTACTAGCTTCGGGTCTTGCGGAACTAAGGACTGCAGCACTCCAGAGAGCTTACGGATGCATCTCTGCCAAAAGTCCTGGATTACATCGCAGTTCCACACCATGTGGAAGAAAGTACCCTCTATTCTCCCGCATCGCAGGCAGGCTCTGTTGTCTTCTACCCCCCACGGTGCCATTGCTGTGCGGGAGTAGTAAGCCTGATGCAGTATTTTATATTGTATTAACCAGAGCCTGGCGTCTATTCCTATGTCTTGTGGGAACATAAGTGCATCTACCCACTCCTCCGACTCCAATGGGCCCACCTCCCTCTCCCATCGTTCTATGAGTCGAGACAGCTCCTGGGCCCAAAAAGCAGTGAGTACCTGGTACAGTGTGGAGGTAACCTTCGCTGGAATTCTGGCATGGAGAATATTGGCCTCTAAGGGGGAGCATTTTGGGACCTCTTCAAATGTGGGGAACTGCGCACTGATAGCATATGTTAGTTGTAGGTGTCTATAGTAGTCCTTGGTAGGCAACTCAAACTTCTCCTGCCTAGCCCCAAATGCCAGAAGGCGCCCATCCTGTACTACATCCGCAAGAGTGCGAATCCCATGCTGCTCCCAGCTCGCAAAGTGACCAATTTTTACGACTTTGGGAATATGCCTATTGTTCCAGAGGGGTCGGTCCAGTGTTGGTCTCCCACCCCAGCCGATGTGGTGATGAGCCTCCGTCCAGGTTTGACGGATGTGTTGCGTCATCCCAGACATTTCCGCAGTCCCCCTATCATCTCTATATAGTACTTGCAGGTGTGTATTTGATCCCATATTTCTAGTCTCTCCCCTTGTATGTGGGAACCCAGGATCACTGTGAAGCCATTCGTTCACCACTCCCAGTTCTGTTGCCCAGCAGTAGGTGCGGAGACAAGGTAGACCTATTCCCACTTTCCAGACTGAGCACTGCAGGCTCTTCAGGGCTGTGGGGGGTTGTTTCCCTCTCCATAAGAGCCCCCGAAGGATACTATCCACTGATGTGACAATAGTTTTGGGGATGGGGAGTGGGTTATTCTGGAGGACATATAGGAATCTCTGAAGTGTCAGCATTTTGAAGAGGGCCGCCTTGCCCATTAATGTTAGTGGCAGGGATTGCCAGTGGACCACATTAGTTGCAAATCTATCTATCACTGGTTGTAGGTTGAGATGTAGGAAGTCATCCAGGTTACGGCTTATATGAATGCCCAGATATTCAAAGCTCTGTACCAAGTATGGGCAGTGCCTGGGGATCGTCTTGTCTCCTCCCTGAAGGGGAAAGAGGACTGTTTTCTGTTTGTTCACCCTAAGTCCACTGAACTTCTGGTATTCTGTAAGTATGTGCGACACCGCTGGGCAGGAAGTTTCTGGGTTGCTTGTAGATTGTCTGCATAGAGTGAGAACCGGTCCTCCCCTCCCCACAGCCATGCAAATCCTGTCCATTCTCCTGTCATCCTGAGTTTGATCACTAGGGGCTCTATGGCAAGTGTAAATAGCAGGAAGTGAGAAGGGGCAGACTTTCCTGGTTCCCCGCCCAAGTGTGAAAGCCCTGGAAGACACCCCGTTTACCCATATGACCGCCTGCGGAGAGTCGTACAGTAGCCTGACCCAAGACATTAATCTTTTCCCAAATCCCATACGGTCCATTATGTCCCATAAGGCATCCTATCCCACCTAATCGAAAGCTTTCTCAAAGTTTACTGCCAAGAGTACTAGTGGGTCTGATATTGCTGTGGCATGGTCAATGGTAAGTTGTACCCTGCATAACTTGATCCGGGTGGATCTAGATGGCATAAATCCACATTGATCTGGGTGTACAAGGGAGAGTATAACTCCAAGCAATTTATTGGCTAAAACCTGCACCAGGACCTTGGTTTCCCCAAGAATTTGCGATATCAGCCTGTAGGAGGCATAGAGTTCTGGTGGTTTCCCAGGTTTAGGGATCACCACAATGCATGCCTTCCTACGGTCTTGGGGGAGTTGTCCTTCTTTTGGCTTTGTAAGAAATTCAGTGCATGTGACCTATCACCGGTTCACCCAAACATTTCCAGGTTTCCACCAGGAAGCCGTTCAGCCCCAGGGTTTTGCCGGATTGAAGCTGGGACAGTGCAGCGCCACCTCCTCCTCTGTGATCTCTGCTTCAAGTTCATGAGTCTGTTGTTCCGAGAGTCGGAATTGAGTTGAGGAAGTATAAGCCCCCTGTCTCCATTGCTGTCACCTAGGGGGAGCAGAGGTTTTTGTAAAAGATAGCAAATGCCTCTGCAATCTGAGAGTCATCCGTTAGCGACTCCCTACCGGTCTCCTGTATAGCCCGTACATGCCCCTTGCTCTTGTCTCTCCTTTCCAACCACGTCAGGGTTTTCCCGTCTTTGCCACCCGTTTTGTGTATCTGGCTGCATACTACCTAGTGGGCTGTCCTCGTGTTGTCTAAAGCCACATTTCTTAATACCTCCTGCGCAGTGACTAGGGTCTCATGTGAAGCCTGGGACCAGATTTGAGGAGCTGTTCTTCTTTCCTTGATGCCCGTTCCTTTGCCTGGTCAATTTCCTGGCTAAGTTGTCGGCGGTGAGCTGACACCAGGGAGAGAGCTTCACCTCAAAGTACCGCCTTATAGCCCTCCCATAGCATGATCGGTGTGTCCTCATTTAGGGAGAAATATTCCACAATTTATTGGGAAAGACCCTGCATTACCTCAGGCTTGCCGAGGTAGTATGCGTGTAGGTGCCAGGTGATATTGGGTTTTGGTTCGCCCATTTTTTAGCGCTATAGCAAGGGGGAGTGGTTCAAGATGCCCCTGGCAAGAAACGCAGACAACAGTCTGTGTACCATGCCGTGTGGGATGAAGAAGTAGTCTATCTGGTACAGGGACTTATGTGCGTTGGATAAAAAAAAGAACCCAGATTCTGTCGCACGTAGTTTTCTCCATGCGTCCACCAGCCCCAGTGCAGCTGCAAAGGAGTGCAGTTTAGTCGGGAGGTCAGGTTTCTATTGGCCTTATGAGATTTGTCTCTACCCACCTCCATAACCTCCTTAATGTCCTCACCCAGCACCCTCAAATCTACTTGCTTAAGCATTGCTGCTTGGAGGTCGTTCAGGAGCTCAAGTGTGAGTGGTGGGGGTGTGTATGCCGCCACAATGCCCCAGCTGTTGCCCCACATTTCCCTGGTTACCACAACAAGTCATCCTCTGGATCTGCCCGGACCTCCCTCAATTGAAATGGAACCCTCTTGTGTATTAGAATCATCGTCCCCCTTGCCACTCCAGAGAATCCCACGCGACAAGCCAGTGCGTACTGGGTTCTCTTAAAAAACCTGCATTCTGCACCAACCAGGTGTGTCTCCGTTAGCAGGGCAAAGTCCGGTGAGTGCCTGTTGAGGAACCGAAGTACCAGTCTACATTTAATGCTGGAGCCTAGTTCGTTGACATTCCATGTCAACAGGGATATTTGCCCGTCATGTGCCATTCTGGTCTGGAGACATGTCTCGCGAGCATGGGACTGGTTCCTTGTTCCCCTGTCACCACCTCCCCAGGAGTTTCCTGTGTGTCGCGTGGGTCAGTGTCCATCCTTCAGATCTGTGGGTTTTTGGACCTGTACATCCACCTACTGCCTTCCGGCGTATTGCCTGCCTATAACTCACGCCCTGCCCCTGCTAAACTATGCAACCAACCAAACAGAACTGTGAGAAAAAACACCCAAACCCCCCCACCCTGTATCTCTTCCCAAACCAAGAGTGTGAGTCATTTGAATGCAACTTGTGAGCCCCAACCAGTGAGCACTGGTGTTCCACTATATTCCCTGCCTCCACACTTCCCCAACATCAAGTATGTGTTTCTCGCCACCCTGCACTTTCCCCCAAAAAGAAGTACCTTTTGACCGAACCTGAATAAAATGAATCTTTGAAAAACTTGTTTGGTGTTGCCTATGAGAGCCATCTCAGCTCTTTTGTGTCCCCCGCCGGGGGCCGCTGGGTAGAGAGTTCAAAAGAGTGGCAGATCTGGGTCCCAGAAGAGTTGTCTGGTGACTTCCCAGCTGTGCAGCAAAGCGACCATGTTGTCCCTTTCTCCGGTCAGCTGGGTTTTCCACTCCCAGGGGACCCACTGTTTTCTTTATCGGTGCCTGGTTTCTGCACATCAGGCTGGGTCGGGATGTATCTGTGGTGTCCCCTCGAATTGGTAGATCTTTTGGTGCTCCCGGGTGCGGGCCGGAGAGGACATGTGTCTCCAGCCAGTCCCAGACCTCCTTGGGGCTATGAAATATGTGTACCGTGGTGTTGTAGTATAGCTTGAGCGTGGCTGCAAAGAAGAGAGCGTACTTGATATTCAGGGACATTAGCTTCTTCTTTACTGAGTCGAAGGACTGCTGTGATCTTTCCACCTCCCTTTTGTAGTCTGGGAAGAGGCCGATTCGGTTGCCATTGTAAGTAATCGGGCCTGTCACTCTTTCCATGTGGAGGAGTGTGTCGTGGTCTCTGTAGTTCAGGAGTCGCGCTATCACCGTGTGAGGGGGCGCCAGGCACATGTCGGCTCATGGGGACGCTGGGCGCCCGTTCGATTGAGGAACATTTCTAGAGTTTTTTGGGTGCCATAAGGTCCGATAACCAGTGCTCCAAGAATAATTCCATGGAATGCCCGTCTTCTTTCTCCGGAAGTCCAAGTATGCAGAGATTGTTGCGGCGGGATCTGCTTTCACTGTCCTCTGCTCTATTTTCTAGGGTGGTTTATTTCTGGGACATTGGGCCTTATTACAACGAGGGCGGCCGCGGAATGAACGGTGCCGGTAAAGGACCGACCCCGTTCATTCCGGGCTGCCACATTACGAGGTCTGCAGCGGGTCCCGCTGTGGACGCCTTGCCAGACCAGACATGCAGAGTGGGACCCGCTAGCAGTCCAGGATGCTAACAATGGGCCTGTCATTAACGGGCCCGTTGTTAGCATCCTCCCCATTCCCATTGAGCCCTATGAGGCTAAAATGGGAATGGGGATATACTGGGTCCGGGTCCCGAGAATGGGAATTACCGGGCCCACTAAAGTCATGACAACATTCTGAAGGGGGAAACTTTTTGGCAGCCATGGCCGGAGATAACAGTAGTTACAGATGCCTCACTCATGGGGAGGGGAGCCCACTCCAATGATTCGACTGTCAGTGGTCATTGGTCTCCATCAGAGTCCAAGCTACACATCAACCTTTTGGAGCTGAGGACAATCAGACTAGCGATGAAGGCCTTTCTGTCCCCTGTACAGCTAAGTAATTTCCTGATAATTACAGGCAACACACTGGTTATGTACTATCAGAATAGGACGAAATGACCGAATAATAATTACCGACCCCACCAAAAGACCTAAAACACACACCACGAAAAGTTTTAACTGCCAAAAGGTTTGAATTTTTCGTGGTATGTGTTTAGGTGTTTTGGTGGGGTCGGTGTCGATTTTTTTTTTTCATTTTTCAAAAGGCTGTGGGGGGGATATGGGAAGGGTCCCCTGCAACACTCCGCTGACTACAGTGAGCACTGGTTGAGGGGGACACCCCTGCAACTATCCAGAAACAAAAAAACAGGGCCTGCAGGGGGTGTCCCCCACAACATCCCGCTCAATATACTACACAATATGGTGAGCGGGGGGGGACCCCTGCATGTTTGCATGGCAAATGTACAAACATTTTGTATTTGTGCATTTCCCATGTGAACATTTCCATCGTGGGAAAATCTGCCCTGGAGATATCACGTAGATCCGTACTACCTCAGCAAGAGAGGAGATTAAGATCACTATCACTCTGCAGAGAGGCAATGCAGCTCTGGCTCTGGGCAATTCAAGAAGGAATCTTCCTATCGGCAGTTCACCTACCCGGGGGGTATCATACAGCGGCGGACGCTCGCAGCAGGCAGGGCGCAGTCTCCCACAAGTGGTAACTAGCTCAGGAAGTCCTTCAGGAGATCTTCGCCCCTTTGGGAAAACACTTGGGTAGATCTGTTTGTGCCCATTGTCAACCGGAAGTGTGAGCTGTTCCACTCTAGGGAATTTCCCTGAGAGGAGCTTTAGGGGACGCGTCCATAGTGGACTGGGAATTTCCCCTCCTGCCCACGTTTCCTCCCGTCCACGTCATTCCTCAAGGCATTGTAAGGCTGAAAATGTTAGCGAAATCCATTATCCTAATTGCTCCAGATTGGGCCAGGAGGGCATGTTACCCGAACCTTCTGGATATGTCTATCTGCCCTTCAATTTGTCTTCTACAAAGAGAGGACCTTTTCTCGTGAGAGTAGGGTTGGTTCTCCACCCAGTGGTCAAGATACTCAACCTTCAAGCATGGTTTCTGAGAGGTTGATATACAAGGATTGGGACCTCCCGGAAGATGTGATGGAGATTTTGCTTCCGACAAGAAGGCCAGCAACAAAGTCTCTGCATCGCTGCCTTTGGAATACATTCTGTGGCTGGTTCAAAGAGAAGAATGTGGATCCTTTTCAATGTGACACACCTATGGTGTTGCCATTGCTATTACATCTAGCTAATCTGGGACTCCAGATTGTTACTGTCAAGGGGTTCTTGGCAGCGCTTTCAATTTTTAAGCGCACGTCTGAAGAAGTGTCTTACTTTAAGATGCCCCTGTTTATTCACTATTTAAAGGGACTTACAAATGTGTTCCCTCCAGTTCCATTTCTGATCCCTATTTGGGATTTAAAGTTAGTTTTAAAGTTCCTTCATGTGTGCTCCTTTTGAGCCTTTTCACTCCTGCCCATTGAGGCTACTGACACTGAAGACAATCCTATTAAACCGCTTTAGCATCGCCTGCAGGATGAGTGAATTGCAAGCCCTATCATGTAAGCCACCATTACAACCAAATTTGTCTTGAGAGTTAGACCTACATGTGTACTGAAAGTAGAAAGGCAGAAGAGAGACTGCACAGACTAGACCCTAACAGAGCGCTGATCTTCTACATCTCACGTCTGCTAGGCTAAGGCAGGATGACCAACTTTTTATTGGTTACAAAGGACATAAATTTGGTCTGGCAGTTACTAAACAGACGGTAAATGGACACAGGTGCCTGAAATTAAGCCACAGGTGATCCAAATACATCCCAGAGGGCTACATCAGGCACACTCCTACTCAAACACTGTTTCCAACACCAAGCTGCCACTAACCACTGTGAGCTAGCACAGGCAGCTGCTCATGCTGCGCTTGGGAGTGGAAAGTCTGGACAACCAGGCCAGGTCACAGGGAGTACAGGGGGGTGGGCAGGAGAGGAGGAGGAGGAGTAGAGCCCAAGCAAAGTGTTCCCCAATCCCCAGGGTCAGGCCCTCAACCTGGACCCTCACTGACAGCCAGTTGGTCACTCTGTACCTCCTCAACAGGGACACCATAACAGAGCTGATCACCAGAATACAGGACAATATAGGGAGCAGGGTCATCATCTGGACAGCTGTGCCCCCTCTGCTGAAACTAGTGTCCATCCTACAATTCCTTGGAATGTGGCCATGATGCACGGCATGGCACAGCCCACATTTTGTGCAGTGTTGGCCCAGGTGCTTGAGGCCCTCCTGCGACAAGTGCAGCGCCACATATCACTTTCTACCACCCCAGCACAGGTCAGTGCCATAGAGGCACAGTTCTATGCAGTTGCCGAAATACCAAACGTGATTGCTGCCCTGGACTGTACCCATGTTGTGCTGGTGACCCCCCAGACCCACGAAGCAGTGTACTGTAACCGCAGGCACTAGCACTCCCTGAATGTGCAGGTGACCTGCAACCCCAACCTCATCATCACCCACTTCTGTGCCCACTACTTTGGTTCCACCCACGATGCCATGGTCCTATGGAACAGCACACTGACATGATACATGGAGAGGCACACAGACCTGGATAATGAGTGAGTAGAAAAGCTAGCACACATGTGCTGCGGGTCACATGCCCAAAGGGTCGGGGGGCGTGCCAATGACCACACAAAGGATGGCATGACAAGCAAATGTGAAATCCACACTTTACCACCTCCAGCACCAACATCACAGCACAGACCAGGGAGCATGCACATGTCGGACTTACCTGTATGGAGTAGCAGTAGTACACGTACAGTATCAATCAAATACACCAACATGACTACTGGTACCACAATTCAACATGAACCCACCAAAGCAATGCAGACAAATTGGCAAATTGGCACACAGAACAACATCCCTGCCAGTGCCACGGCCATGCACCCATGTGTGGCCAACACACAATGCCCACCCGTTGCCACCAGACACCCAGGGAGGGTCCATGGGGCAGCCAGCATGGCACATGCATGGTGTAAATACACAGCCACATGACAGCCACCATGTCTGCTGCACATGTCACCGACAGACACCTTTCGTAACACATGCTGCAACGGAGTACATGCGAAGTACAAACAATGCATGGCATGAGTGACACTGCATGCACAGACATGGAATAGACACATGCCATGAAATAAAGGCCAATCTGCATGCACAAGTAGTCCATTGACCTGATCGTGTGTAAGTCCACCCCCCACACCTTACATCATGACTAATGCCTGTGCCTCCACCCATGCAGGTGACTCTGGATACTCACAGCTGTCCTGGCTAATGACCCTTGTGCGTGATCCACAAACACTGCAAGAGAATGCCTACAACCACGCTCACAGCAGGATCCGTGTGTGTATCGAGCGTACTTTTGGCCTCCTAAAGGCACGTTTCTGCTACCTCGACCGTACCGGTGGAGCCCTGATGTACGCTCTGGAGAAAGTTGGGAAAATTGTGCTTGTATGTGCGATGTTGTACAATATCTGCCTGTGGATAAATATTCTGCTCCCCCCCGACGTGGTCATGCCACCCCCAGAGCAGAGGATGAGGAAGCAGTGCAAAGGCAAATGCACACATTGCCAGAGATAACTTGAGGGATGGGAGAATGGCATGCCAGGGACTGAAACAATTTCCTTTGACACTTTCACAAGCCATGCACCACTGTGTGACACCACCCCAATCAATAAACATGACAAGGACGCAATCAGGAATGTCCTTGCATTGATGAATGTTAACAGGTTTTATAGAATGAATTTCCCCAACTATCCCCCCTCCTACGACCAACTCCCCATCACTCTTTCCCCAACTCCCCATTACACTATCCCCCTCTTCCCTCCCACCACCAACTCCCCATCACAATATCCCCCCTCTCCTCTCCCATCATGGACTCTCCATTACACTTTCCCCCTACCACCACCAACTCCCCATCACACTATCCTCCTCTTCCCTCCCACCACCAACTCCTCATCACACTATCCCCCCTCCGCTCTCCCAACACCCACTCCCCATCACACTATCCCTTTCCCCCTCCCACCACCAAATCCACAGCATGGCCACTCAAGGAAATCAGTATTGCAGCGTCTTTCACGTCAGGGGTCTCTTCCCACCTCTGCCGGCCCCTGGTGATCCTATCATATTTAGTTGGGATATGACAAGAGTACACAATGCCTCTATAAAAGAGGGAGGGCCAAACCTTCCACCTGCCATGGACAGCCTAATTAACTAACTAAGGCCCCATGGATCCACCCTGTCCAGGTGTTTGGCCCTGCAGCTGGTGGCAGCGATTTGTATACCATTCAGAGGGAGACAGGAAACTCCAACAACCTGTCATATGCAATGTGTCAGCTTGAAGCCAGCTCCTGCCCTCAGTAGCGAATGACAGTGAACTGTCATGTCTGGGACTGCATGTTGACAATAGTTCACCTCGTAGAGGGACCCCATTCATAAGGTATGATAATGTGGTTTGCAGAGGCCAGAAAGTCTGGTCTGCCTGCAGCTTCAAGGGAGACCTGCCACTTTAATCAGGAACCACACAGAGCTCCATTAACCAGAGAGACCCTTTGATCCACAACAGACAGGAAGATAGGTAGGACTCAGTATGACCTGTTTTCACCACTTTACCTTTTCTGTTGCAACACACTCTGGTTATGGCCTCACGCATACAGGAGAGTGTTGGTGGGGACCCAGGATTGTTTCATTAAGCCGGGCTTAGCCTACGCCAATCCCTGTGGTCCATTTGGCTTTAAAAGAGGGCCAAGCCTCTCTTTTGGCAGATTGTCTGAAGGCTTAACCAGAAGCAGAAAGAAGAACTTGTCATTGGACCCTGGCTGAAGGTACAGTCTGCCTTACATCTTCTACCAGTGAAGGAAGGCCAGGACCTCCAAGAGGAAAGCAAGATCAGTCCCCTAAACATCTCCCAGGGAACAGAGGTATATACTGAATTCAAAGGACCCTCCAGCATCTCCAGAACTGGTACCCATCCAGCACATAGCGCACCCAACTAAGCTCTGCAGCAAGCTTCCTAGGTGGGAAGTGCTAGAGAGTCTCTGTACTAGAAACCAAGGACAAGGCAGCTGCCTGCAACACACTCATCAGTTTTGGGTCATCTGCCTTAAAGGATGACACAAGCCCAGTGAAGAAGCTAGAAGTGCATCGGCGAGCATCTAGTGACATCCGCCTTAAAGGTAATTTTCGAGCCAGTCAAATACCTCGAGCTGCAAACGACTGCATCGCTGACTGTTGTACGCAGCATTCACTTAAAGCCATCCGAGACATCATGACCAGTGCTCCAGAACCACAGAACAGCACTGAGATGATTCCTGACCACAAGCCATTGTGTTGGCCAGCATGCAGTCGTTTGTCCAGCTCTGTTTACGGAACTGTTTGCCACCTGATACCCGCAACGATCTACCATCTTGAACTCTATCACAAAAGCTGCAAAATGCCTGGAAACTGACTTGAGCTTGTCGGGCACCAAGACCACCTACAGCACAAGGAACATTGTGGTTCTGTCCCCCTGGTCCTTCTATGAAAGCCCCTAGAGACATTTTATGACCCATTGCTTCCTTTGTGCTGAAACCAAGTATCCTTGAATTGTTGTAATTATTTACTATACCGACTACCCTCCTGTCAGTATCCAGAGTGAATCCCTTTCCCCTCTTTGAAACTGTCTGACCTTTGCATTCCTTTATAGAGTGGGTTTTATTTCCTAGTGTTGCTAGAATTGTCTGTTGTGATAATAATAAAGTACATAGTTTTATGCAATATTGGCTGGACCATCCCTTTTATCATTGGGTAATAAATGTATTTTTGATGTGCTGCATCTAACCAACGATCCACAACCTCTCATACATAAGCCTGCCGTTCCGTCCACGCTAAAAAAGTTGGACAAGGAGATTTATAATATGCATGTGTTTCCAATCTGTTCAGATCCCTTCTGTTGTATTAGCTGTGTGGAGCTGATTCATGCTTTAGAAACCAATATTAATCCCTGGACCACTGGTGCCCTGGAAGTTGATTTGTCACACAATCGCATTGGACCATGAAAACGAATATTGTAGTGGAACTCCCTCCAAGCGCACAGTAGGTAAACCTTACACCATGTCTGTGGACACAGGCTACAGGCACGGCCACCCATCCATGCAGCCTAGAATGCAGCTGTGGCTATGCCATTCTAGCAACTCACATAGCCATCTACACTGAAACCCATGACATATCTCAACACCTCTGCCATTAGTATACAGGGACAACCTACAAAAGAAAATTTGGTCTAGCTGGGCTCACATTGAATCTTCAGCACTAGCACTCTATCTTAAAGCACCAACAGCACCCACCCATGTGCATGACCTCCGGGTTGCTTACTGGAGCCTAGCCAGCCCACCTAAGTCTTAACATGGCACAATTCACACATGCGTTTCTAATTTAAACTCTTAGAGCCTCCTGTACATGGACTGCGGTCACCAAGGGTGTTCCTACCACAAAGCACATTGAGACCATACAAATGGGTAAAGGGCACTATATAAATGACGGATACAATACAATACAATACACATGCTGCGTTAATCTTTGCTTAATCTCCCTCATGAGTTGGTTCATATCATCTAGGGCAGGGTAATAACACTGGATGACTGTATTTCCTCAATGAAGCTCTGAGCCACCTCTCTAATGTAGGGACACTCCTTAGCCAGGTTACAAAAATCTCCAGGAGTCCACGGAACATGGACAATGAGCAATTGGGAATTCTCCTCATCCCCCGCTGAAGATCCTAGCATCTGCCTTAACGGCGCTTGTAGGAGAGCAGAATCCATCTCAGATGGCATAACTCCCTTTGTCAGCAAGAGGGTGTAAGAGGGAGGTGTGAGAAACCAAATGGTGTCTCACCTGCTAGTCCCCGGGGATCGCTCTCTCAGGTGGCCAGGGTACTGCCATCGCCTTTGGATCCAGACCCTGGGGGTGGACCAGTGTGGGGGCTCACCTGGGTGAGGGGTCTTCAGGGAGTGGGGGTGAGGCGACCAATGGTGAGATGCAGTATTCCCCCCTTTCCTGTACCCATGCCACATCCTATTTTATAGGATTCTCCAATGTCCCAACCCCCCCTTTCTGCACAAACACTAGGCCGAGGAAGAGGGTGACCAAGAGTAAAGAGGCTAACCCTTACATATCTCATTGGACATGTCCCGCTAATCGGGTCAGGCAAAGTCAGGCACCTGACTTTAATCACATACATCTGATACCCATTAGCTCTGTCCAGATAGATAAAAGATGGACCATAGGTAGACACTCTGAGTAAGGTGGAACGTAAGAAGGAACAGTTTTTCCGGGGTGAAGGCAAATCGACTGGAGCAGAACGACTGGCAGAGGGACGAGAGCAAGGGATAGAGAAACCCAAGCAATCCCTGCAGGAGGTTGTTGCATCCGAAGAGCCGTGAAGGATACGCAGAGAAGGCCAAATCCCAGACAAGAAGACTGCATTGTGTTTCAAGGATGCCAGCGGCCATCCTGAGTGAACAACAGAGTTGGGGAGGTGAGGCCAAGCCTGTGGTATTAACCTTGACTCGTGAATTAAAGCTGTGAGGACAAGAAATGAATGCACACAGCCAGGGAGTTAGCAAACAACATGAATGGCTGGTGTGTGTGAAGGAAAGATTGAAGTTGCAACTGTATATCTCACAATTGTGGAATTGAGGGCTGCGCGCGTGTTGATGAGACGCGAAGGAAGACAGACCTGTGGCGAACTTTAAATTACTGATTACTGTGAAGCCAGTGATACAGAGTAGCGGAGTGGTCCGGGACAGGAAATAGCCCACTCGAAAGTCTCAGGGAACTGTTTGGTATCTTGTGAAGCAACAAAGTGAATAAACTCTGTAATACACAATGGTCAAGATTAACCCCGGCGAAAGGGGAAGTTAAAAGGTGATTACTTTAAGAAAATGAGTTCTATGAACATTTGTGCCTATGGTACTGAACTACCAAGACCAAGAGACACTGGGGCAAATAACACAAGAGTGAGAACTGAAGAAAAAGTCTAAGTGGTCCTGCGGAGGTCTATAGTAAAAGCCTTGCACATACGAAAGTCTTCGACAACAGTGAAAGGTCTGAGCCCGACAGAGGAAGAACGGAAGTGTGAAATAAGTTAAGGGAAGGGAACCCCTAACGGATGTGGATAAAGCTTAGGGAAGGGAACCCCTGCAAGTGCTGTGATTATGAGGTCCGAACCCGGCTTAGGGAAATCTACGTTAAATCAGGTACTTTTTGGTTGAAAGGTCCGAGCCCGACCAAGGGAGACCTGCGTGAACTTTTGTTGAACTGTGAAAGAACTTTTGAAAGCTGGAATACGTTACTTTAATGTGGAAGGCCAAGTGGGACTCGACCCACGTTTTGAACTGCCTTGGTTTGAGAACCTGAGATAGAGTGTGTCATCATGTTTTCGAGGCCGCCTTACTCCATGCTGTCCAACGTGTTGAGGAGAGCTGACAGCCATCTTGATCCTTTGTTATAACACTGATTTTCCTTTGCATACATATTCCCCTTTACACACTTTTTGTATAAGAGATAGGGTAGGCATTTTGTAAGTATAGGCCATTTTGATTTGACGAAGACGGACTTGGTCTGTGTTTTCTTTTTTATTTGATGGTAGAGACTACTCTCATCATAGCTATAGTGCAAAGCAGGAGTTTTTCTAGACGCCGAAACTGGAATAAAGGTTTTGAAACGTATACCTCTTGTGTCACTGTCATACTTGTGATACCATGCCTCCCTTGTACACCTCTCATAAAGGGAGGCCATGGGGCACCTGATGTGCTAGGTCCGTCCTACAGTTGTAACTGATGTTGGCATGTGTTGCAGCCCTGTAGCAGGTAGCTGTGTGATACCCGGCATCAGGGCATTTGGACCTGCCACTTCCACCTTCCCTCCCCCAAGTGTCGCTGTGCAGATTTTAGTGAAGAAGGCCATATTATCCTTCGTGGATTCCTCATCTTGGTTATCTTTTGCTTTTTCCTCTATTATTTGGGGGTACAACAAACTGGACGATCCACAAGTCCTTTTTCTTCTTGGAAATCTAATCTATCCCTTCAGTCGTTCATTCAAATCTTTCAGTAATTCTATCTTAAATGTGTTCTGTCTCGTTATCACCTCTTGCTTACACCCTCCACTGTCTCTTGCTTATCTTTCCATTTTGCATCTCTAATATGTGCCTCAAACCTACCAATTTATCAAGATTAAAAGTGCTGTAAGGGTGCAGAGGTAAGGCTCGGACAAAGTGGTGGCATGTTTTTGGTTTCAAACTTTTATTAAATAAGAAAAGGTTGGAAAAATGCTTCTCTATCCCTAAAGCTAAGAGTGGTTTCCCTACCTCAAAGGAAAACTAGTGAAAATGTCAGGAAGTTCAAAAATAAAGAGTCTGTCACTGTCGTGTCCAATAGCCTGCTTCTGACTCTAAGACTCATAACTACAATAACTGTGCAAGGATAATCTCTTAAAGTGAACAGTGTTCGAAGGGATTGTGTCCTCCGACGTATTCCTTATCTTGATAGATCATCTCCAGCTTAATGGCCTCGGAACTTTTTTTTCAGTAGAGGGCGCTGCGCGTCGACGTCCCTCGAGCCGATGTCCCTCGACAGACTCCGTATCGGCGCTGACATCATCATGCGTATAAATAGACTCGCGCAGCGTCCACTGCTCAGTTCCGTTTTTCCGTGCTTCGTGGGCCTCTGAATCGCATTGCTCAGTTCGTTAGTCGGATATATTGTTCATTATTCCTCGAGAATACCAACTCTTACTCGATGGCTTCCTCATCCGAACCGACAACTCCACGGTCCGGCTTCAAAAAATGTCGAGACTGTGGAAAGAAAATGTTGTTGACAGATCCTCACAGGATCTGTTTGTGGTGCCTGGGATCGGAGCACCAATGTTCGGAGTGCGAGGACTGCATGTCCATGACAGCGAAAGCCTTGAAGGAGCACAAGGGGAAGCTTGAGAGAGGTAAGACAGTTAAAACTCCTTCTAAAGTTTCCTCAGCAGAGTCGAGACATTTGTCTCCTCGCCGACACAGGAAACATTCTCGTTCTAGGTCTCGAAGCAGTTCCCACCACCCCTCGAGATCCAAGCATTCGAGTAAGAGACGTCAAAGATCCCCTTCCTCGTCTTCTTCTGTTTCCCCGGAAAGAGTCACCTGCCCCACAAAACATAGCTCTAAGGCTGAGTGGGAGGAATTCCGTAAAAGGATGCTTAGCGTCTTCGAGAAAGCGGCCTCGAACCCCTCAAAGACAGCTGAGGGTGACACCCTGGGTGAAAGACCTGAAAAATCGAAACGCCGCGAGTTGTTGCACCCGGCGAAAGAAACTACTCGAGAGCGTCACAAACCCTCGAGCAAAGGCACTGTGCCGTTGACGCCATCGTCGAAAGTCCCTTCAACGTACAAATCTGCGTCAACGACACCATTATCGAAGGGCTCATCGACGCATAGGTCGATCGAATCGACGCCATCTTCGACGCCGACGTCGACGCCAAAAAAGAACAAACTCACGGCCATCACTACCTCACAGCCAGTGGTCATACCCAGGGCCTCTAACACGACTTTGAGAATGTCATCGACAACCTTGAGTAGGATTCCGATCCTCTCGAGCTCTTCGAGGCCTCTTCCGATCTTCTCGACGCCTTTTTCGGTGTCTTCGAAGCCTTTACCGTCCGCGTCGACAACGTCAACGCTTTCTCAACCAATTACGACAAATTTGGCCCCTTCTGCTCTGGAAATGGGATTTAAGCCATTTCCAAGGTCTGATTATTTCAGACATTTGTCTTCAATTTATGAAGAAGGGGACGATTCGGATCAAGAAAGACCCTTTGGGTTGCAGAGAACTACAACACCTGAACCAGAGTAATTTACCTCTGAGAAAAATAGGTTAAAGGACCTTCGAGAATCCCTACATGAGGCAAGTGGGTTAGATACTTCCCCAGAAATAGAATTTGCCAAACCAGACCCAGCAGAACATGCTGAGACCCCTTACAAAATTTTAATGGCAAGGATTATAGAATTCATGGGTTGGTCTAAACCTTCACCTGCATTCCAACAGGATGACCTTACTGACATTTTAATTAAATGCCCACAGGAGGATCCTGTGGTTCCATTTCACGCTGCTTTACAAAGAAAAATATTGGCTAACTGGGAAACTCCTGAAGTTATCCCGGCGGTTAACAAGAAGTTATCAGCCAAATATAGGGTATCTGCTACTGACCCTGAATTTTTGTCTAAACATCCAACTCCAGAGAGTCTGGTTGTTCAAGCAGAAACTGCATCAGGCAGTAGATCGGCATACCCTACTGTTCCACAGGAGAGGGATGACAAAAGATACAACTCTATGGCTAAGAAAGTCTTTTCTGCATGTAGCATGGCTTTGAAATCTATTAACGCTACTTGTACGCTCGCAAGGTTCAGCCATACACTTTGGGAGTGTGCTTCATCAGCGGCTGACTGCCTCCCAGAGGGAGAAGAAAGGGAAGCGTTTCTAAACATCATTAAGGATGGTAAAGACGCAATGTGTGAATCCCTTCAAACTGGCATTGATTCTGCTGACAGTATCAGTAGGGCCATGGCGGCAAGTACTACAACCCGCAGATTTGCGTGGTTGCGAAAGTCTGGGTTTGCTTCAGATGTACAAGCCAGACTTTTAAATATGCCCTTTGACGGCTCTTCTTTGTTTGGTAAGAAGGCGGATGACAGCCTAGAAAAGTTACAGACATCCAAAGCAGCAGCAAAATCCCTGGGAGCTGCAATCCGTCAAACGCCATATCGCCCCTCAGGAACCTCTTGGAGAGGTAAGTCCTTTTGCTTTTATTCCGCATTCGGAAAAGGCAGAGGACAGTCGGTTCAAAGAGGTCAAAAAAGATTCACCCGAGGTGGACGGGGTAAAAATACAAAAGCAGCAGCAGCAGCAGCATGTGCCTCTTTACCCTCGGCATCTGCATCAGCCGCCTCTAAATCACTCTGAGGACTCGCCTCACAAGACACCAGTAGAGGGCAGGCTAACTCAACATTTGACGGAATGCCAGGCTATTACGTCAGATGCTTGGGCATTGGAGACAGTTGCCCAAGGTTACTGCCTGCCTTTTCTACGCATTCCTCAGAGTCATCCACCGGGGAAGAAGCTCTCTGAAAGTTCCAGATCCGCTCCTCTTGCAGGAAATTGTAGACCTGCTGGAGAAAGGTGCCATAGAACCGGTACCTGTAGCGGAGAGGAACAAGGGCTGGTAATCCCCTTACTTCCTAACAACGAAGAAGGACGGAGGACTGAAACCCAGGAAGGACAAGTTCAAGATGGTAACTCTCTCTCAGATCCTTCAGGCCCTCCAGCTCCAGGACTGGCTGGTCTCTCTGGACCTTCAGGATGCTTATTTCCATGTGCCAATCCATCTCAAACACAGGAAATACCTAAGGTTTGCAATTGGCGGCTCTCATTATCAATTTCGAGTTCTGCCATTTATGCTGACCTCCGCCCGAGGGTCTTCACCAAGCTAATGTCGGTAGTGGCTGCAAGTCTAAGGAGGGAAGGGATTCACATCTACCCCTACCTGGACCATTGGCTGATCAGAGCTGTATCTCCGGAACAAGCTCAGATCCAGCTAGATTATGTCTGCCACTTCCTTCACAAACTGGGCTTCTCCCTCAATTTAAAGAAGTCATAGATGATACCATCACAGAGACTCCAGTTCATTGGAGCGGTCCGGGACACTTCCCTGGGAAAAGCCTTGCCACCAGAGGTGAGGGCTCAAGATATTCTGCAGATGGTCACCAAGTTTCAAAATGCCCAACGTCTCCCAGCCTTCGACTTTTTGAGGTTGCTAGGCCTCATGGCATCCTGCATCTTCCTTGTGCCAGAGGCTCGCCTGAGAATGAGATCTCTTCAGTGGGCACTAAGAACTCAGTGGTCGCAATTCTCAGGGAGAATGACATATCTCCTTCAGGTTCCGGACAAGGTGGCTCGAGACCTTCAGTGGTGGGCCTGTCAGGAGAACATTTTGAAAGGAGAACTGTTTTGGCAACCATGGCCGGAGATAACAGTAGTCACAGATGCCTCATTCACAGGGTGGGGAGCCCATGCCAACGACTTGACCATCAGCGGTCGTTGGTCTCCATCGGAGTCCAGACTACATATCAACCTGTTAGAGCTGAAAGCAATCAGACTAGCGCTGAAGGCTTTTCTGCCATCTGTACAGGGGAAAAATGTCCTGATAATGACGGACAACACAGTGGCCATGCACTACCTCAACAAAAGAGGAGGCGTAGGATCACTGCCTCTGTGCAGAGAGCAACGCAGCTCTGGTTTTGGGCAATCCAAGAAGGAATCTCTCTATCGGCAGTTCACTTAGCCGGAGAGAAAAACTTGACGGCGGACACTCTGAGCAGGCAGAGCACAGTCTCCCACGAGTGGGAACTAGCTCAGGAAGTCCTTCAACAGATCTTCACCCTTTGGGGAACCCCTCAAGTGGACCTGTTCGGCACCAGCATCAACAGGAAGTGCGATCAGTTTTGTTCAAGGGAATTTCCCCCGAGAGGAGCTCTAAGGGACGCGTTCGTAGTGGACTGGGAGTTTCCACTTCTGTACGCGTTTCCTCCAGTCCCTGTCATTACTCAAATGATCAGGAGGTTGAGAAGGTTCCGGAAAGCCATGATCCTAATTGCCCGGGACTGGGCCAGGAGAACGTGGTACCCGGACCTTCTGGACATGTCCATCTGCCCTCCAATTCGTCTTCCACTCAAGGAGAATCTTTTCTCGCAGAAGGGAGGTCAGGTTCTCCATCCAGACATCAGAACCCTCAACCTTCACGCTTGGTATCTGAAAGGTTGCGATACAAGGATTGGGACCTCCCAGATGACGTAATGGAGATGTTGCTTTCGGCCAGAAGGCCAGCAACAAAGACTTTATACCGCTGCCGTTGGAACAAATTTTGCAGCTCTTGTAGAGAAAAGAATATCAATCCCTTTTCATGTGGTACACCAATGGTGTTATCTTTTTAGCTCTATTTGGCAAATTCGGGCCTTCAGGTTGGCACTATCAAGGGCTATCTTGCAGCACTATCGATCTTCAAGCGCACTGCAGAGGAACCATCGTATTTCAAGTTACCCTCAGTAATACAATTTCTGAAGGGTATTAACCAATGTCTATCCTCCAAGACCATTCCAAGTTCCCTTATGGCACTTAAATTTAGTCTTACATTTCCTGATGGGTACTCCTTTTGAACCACTCCACTCTTGTTCGCTAAGATTTCTCACCCTTAAAACTGTCTTATTTGTGGCATTGACATCTGCTAGGAGGGTCAGCGAATTACAAGCTCTATCTTGTAAACTCCCTCATACAATTTTTCATAAAGACAAAGTTGTCCTACAAGTGAAGCCTAATTTCCTCCCAAAGGTGGTTTCTGAATTCCACATCACTCAGAAGATTACCTTACCTTCATTCTATCCCCCTCCCCATCCGGGGAAAGAGGAAAAAGGCTACATAGGCTGGACCCAAGGCGGGCTTTGAGCTTTTACATCAGCAGACTTGCTAGGATTAGGCAAGCAGACCAACTGTTTGTAGGTTACTCAGGGCACAAATTGGGATTACCGATAACAAAACAGACCATTTCCAGATGGATTATTTTGGCCATTCTGGAACGTTACAAACTGGCAGGGAAAGAGCCTCCTCAAAATCTTAGGGCTCATTCAACCAGGGGTATCGCAGCCTCTTCGGCCCTCCAAATAGGGGTACCGATTCGAGACACATGTGCGGCTGCCACATGGTCGTCTGCACATACCTTCACAAAATTTTACAACCTGGATTCCTCCTCTAGCCAAGAGATTGAATTTGCAAAGCTGTGTTGCACTCTGTTAATTCTTGAAGGGAAACATGGCAATTTTACTCCCACCTCCAGTTACACACCACTGCTATGGGAGTCTATCAAGTTAAGGAATATGTCGGAGGACACAATCCCTTCAAAGAACAAGTTACTTCTTACCTGGTAACGTTCTTTCGATGGGATGTTCCTCCAACGTATTCCTTATCGCCCCTCCCATCCATCCCCTCAGTAAAACTTCCCTTGTGGTTACAGCTTACGCTCCTTCAGGGTCAATAACCAATTCATGTAAAGCAACTGTTAAACGTCAAAACGGAACTGAGCAATGGATGCTGTGCGAGTCTATGTATGCGCATGATGACATCGGCGCCGATACGGAGGCTGTCGAGGGACATCGGCTTGAGGGACGTCGACGTGCAGCGCCCTCTACTGAAAATATTTTTGCGAGCTGGAGATGATCTATCAAGATAAGGAATACGTCAGAGGAACATCCCATCGAAAGAACGTTACCAGGTAAGAAGTAACTTGTTCTTCTTCAGGTTTTCAATCATCAGAAATGTTCCCAGTCTTTCTGGTGGTAAAAAGTGATTAAATAACAAACGCTTAAAAACATAAAAGGCCCAGGCTATGGTTTTGCTTCTTTCAAGTAGAGTACTTCTCAGTTTACCGCTTTTTAGGCTGTTGAGCTTTTTTAGGACATAGAGTTCCTGCTTCCAAACTCCATGGTCCCCAACCCTCGTTACCACTCAGATGGGTGCGATCGCCCCAACTAACCGTATTTACTTTGGGCAGAATAGTTACCCCCGTCTTAAACTTTCCGGTGTCAGCATCCTCTTTTATATATTTTTCATTTTCTCTCCTAACTATATCAGAATACCAGAAATTATATGGGAGCCACAAACCTTTACCAGAGCAGAAACCACAATAACTCAGAGAGACTTTCGACTCTTACCAGTCCAGCCCTAACTACCATAAAACTGCCAGTGTTTGGCCAGATCTATACCAGGTGTGACAATTCACATGATCTCGTCACTTCTCCGCAGAGGGTAGCCCAGATGAGCCCACTACGCAACATTCCCCCTAGGGGTGACGGTTAGCGTGACCTCAGAGGGAGAGACTTCCCTCTTGGAGACAAGGACTCCCTTTCCGTGAAGGACATCCCTGACCCACTTTGCTATGAGCCCCGCAGACCATCAGTACCTCAGACAAAACTCAAATCCATTGAAAAGAGGTAGAGTGAAGAAATCATGACAAAGGCTAACAGGTTGGAACCCAACTATACTGTGAAGAAGAAGAGTGGAGTAGTAATGCTGATCACTCCTCTATGGAAAGTAGACCATACTGTGAAGAGTGTGAACTGCAGAGTAATAACGTATACTTAATGGAAGGTGAGGAAGGACAATGATCCTCTGCTGGAGAGGACCCAGCTCAACCGCATAAAAAGTAAAGAAGGACTTGCATTAGGGAGTCATCACCGAGCAGGTGAACCTGGGAAGTTCAAACCTGGGAGAGAGAAGCTAAGAGCATCTGGGAATTCCTCGGTTGAGAACCAAAAATAAAAGCAGTCCAGGAGCCAGCAGGAGAGCCGGCTCGCGTGTGTACATGGCATTCCAAGGTGGTGGTGTGACCTCGAGGAGGTGGACCGTGCGGTCTGCAAATGACGCCGAGACCGCTGAGCAAAGGGCTCGGTGGAGCCACAGAGTGCGAGACAGCGAAGAAGGTGACATGTTTACCAACTTGGCGTGATCCGGGCTCCACAGGAAGAACCGGTGATGCCGACCCAGCAAAGTAGAGGTAACAGAAAATTCTGTAGATGTTTTAGGCGCAATGTTCAGGCATTAAGCAGTAGCGTGAATAAAGAATACTACAGGACTCATCCTCGTAATTTTGAAGATAGTAAAACTAATTGAGCACGCCACGGGACACCTCACGTTTGACCCGTTGGTAATGAAGCCAGTAAAAGAAATAAAGAATACAACGGGACTCCTCACACTCGTCTCAGTAATTGTGAAATCGGTAAAGCAAATAAAGAATACCAAGGGACTAATCATACTCGTCCCAATATTTGTGAAACCCACGAATATAGTAAAGAATATCAAGGGACTTGGTGTACCCATCTCAGTGGTTGGGAATACCAGAAAGCAAGTAAAGAGGGACAGAAGAATCTTCATCTTGGTCCCCATAAGTGGAAGTGCGTAGAAGAGAAACAAGTGAAGAAAGTGAGAAATAAATTGATGCTAAGGAATGGTTTGTAGTAAAGCCAGTTTTTGAAAGGGAGGAAAAGACATTACAAGAAATCCAAAGGAGTAGAGGCCAAGGCCCTCAAGTAGGGAAACAAGGAACTTTAAATAAAGCAAGACAGGAGGGTGTCATTCACCTGGAACACTTTTTGGTTGGTTAGTGCAACCCCTTTTTTGATTAGTGGTAGGGTCAGCGCAGGGTAGTTTTGGGACGAGGACAGGCTATTTGTTTTAGACTACATCACTGACAACGAGCACTATAGTTAAATTTATGTTAGGTAGGGAAAACCCCCTTTTGTTAGAGATAGACAGGCCTTTTATTATTTCAATAAATTCATTGGTAAGAATGCCACCACTCTGTCTGTCTCCTTCTTCTGACCTACCACAAAGGGCATAGCAAATATATAATTCCCAAAACCAGAAATAGTTCAAAACAAACAGTAAAATGAAATAACTGACCTAAAATGCCAGCCCATATTCAAATAATGCATAAACAAATCAATGGACCTCCGAGGTTGGTGGTAACCTTCCGGTGCTACCAGCAGGTTGCCGCCAATCCCGTAACACCCTTACTGCCGCCTGATAATCTGGTGCTACCGGGATATCACAAGTGGCGGCAGTAAGGGTTAATCCATGACAACCATGCGGAGGGGCCTGAACTCTCGGCAGGTCAGGCCTGCCAAGGGATTTGTGGCCCCTACCGGCATCGTTGGAGTATGGTGGTCTGTAAAGGGTGCCGGTATGTTGCTACTGCACCCTTATTTCCAGACCGCCATACTTGTAATGAGGGCCAATGTCGTGTTTACTCATCATGAAAACATCTTGGCTTCCCTGAGCGGTCCAAGCAAGTGCACCACTTCTGAATGTCCTCCTTCTGACTACCCCTTGGAGTTTTTTAACAAGGACTTCTTACCTCTTTTTTTTTTTAGTCATGCCATTGGGGTGCTCGAGTGTATGTCACCTGTAAGCTCGGCTGTGTGTCCTCTTTGTGCGACAGGTTAGAGTCACAGTCATCAACTGTCAGAAGAAACCAGGCTCACACTTCAGTTTAGGTTGATGGTAAACAGAGGTGATGTATTCATAGGCTATCTAGTCGTGGAGCACTGCATCCTGCCTCTAACCAAAACCCACCTAACTGACTTGTGTTGGGAAGAGGGGACAATCGTCCAAGGCCCCCCAGCGCTTTTGGATGAGGCAGAGGCCTGGAAGTGTGAAGTAGGGACTCAGGGTGGGTACGGGGGAAGGGGGAGTGGATAGGGGCTATAGTGCGGGAGGGTGGTGTATAGGGGTGTAACGGTATAACGGTATACCGTTATAGATACTGTGAACAGCTTAATTGAACTATAATAACCATCCCCTTGTTTATACCGGTATACCGTTTTAGGGCCTGCAGCTATTAAGTGAGCTTTTCACTCTGATTTGGAAAGGCTGCAGTAGCAAGAGCTGCACATTCTGGATCTTGCACTGTGGGATGTGGCGTTTGACAGACAAGAGCATAGGGAAAGTGAGGCAACAATAGTAAATGCAGCTTTGATTCTGTGAACGCTCTTTCTCTGTGATCAGTAGCGTCAGGTTAAAGATCAGCCGATTTGCAGTTTTCCCACCAATTTGAAAGATGGGGAACTACACATCCCAGAATTCAAAGGGGGGAATTAACTGGATGCCCTTCTGATGCATGTCCACAAAAAACGTTAGCTCTGTAGTCTGTATGAACACTGGGACTATCAGTGCTTTGTGCTAGTGTATAAACTGCCTCCCTCCCATTGTCCTCTGTGTAGATTTACACATTGGCACTAGAGTTGTTGCTTCATTTGATCCTTCACCTGCCTTTTGCATATGGCACTGGACTCAAGCAGGCAGGACATATTCTACATTCAATTTGAAGTATCCAGAGCAATGGGGACGAGATATTTCTCAGGTCTATCCTCGATTTGTGACACCACCCATGAAAGCATTCCTCCGTCTCAACTCACATGACAAGGGTCCTAATTCGTTCAGACCTGAAAATGGTAATGATGGGGCTGTGGTGATCTGGTGGTCTAGGCCATATTAGTGGCGATATGTATTTTAACTTTGTCATTTTCAAAAGGTTTTTATGCCACTATCTTTAAAAAGGTAAATGAACATGTATTGCAATAATCAAGAAAGAAATTAACAGCGCCCACTGAACGCTGTCATGTTACGAATACATGGTCAGTGGTGACTCCAACATCAGACCTTTATAATACACCATGCAGATGGTAAACAAGCTATAGTGATTTTGATCAATATGCAACCTTTCGGTGAGTGTGTGTTGGCTATGACATTTTGACAAAAGAAACACAATGACATGGGCTTTCAGACCTCACATGAGTGACTTTTCTCCCTTTAATGGGATAAAGCGTTATCAAAACAAACTTTTATGACTGATCGCAGCGAGGGGTCATGATGCCCATGCCATGTGGTTCCAAATAATGCAGGTCAAGGCCGATTTTCAAAGCGATGACCTGTGACTGAGCAGCAAGCTCATTGCTCAAAATGTGCATTTTAACGCTTCCACTAGTCACTCTTTTATTCAAGCCGATCAACGGGTGAGCGCCATGAAAGACCAAATCTGCAGCCACCTTAGATTGCTGGAGGATCAGGTAAAAATGTGCAGAGACAAGTTTCAAAATGCTGACAATTTATGACATTTAAGAAAATATTTGTTAAGATTAGTTAACTCCACCTGCTATACCGCGATAACCATGATATACAGTCATTTGGCAAGATGGTTATCATACCGCCGTAAAACCAATACCGTGACACCCCAGTGGTGTATGTTTTTGCTCTAGTATACATGGGGAACCAAACAACATTTTAGATAGTAGCAGCCATATTGAAATTGAGGCCTAGTTCCGCTCTGCAGCCAGGGTTTCAGCTCATGCCACCCGCACATGGAAATACGTCTTTGCATGTGAGAATAGGGAATAGATTGTAGCGTGGTCACCGGTGGGAAAGGCCAGGGCTACATAGATTCAATTACCCATCATTTTCTTATGTTGCCAGCATTCGTGTCCCTGAAGGAATGCACCCTGCAAGGCAACGAGGGGGGAGGTTGAGAGCTCTCTGCAAAAAGCAATCCCACGAAAAGCCTCCAACCTTCCACGTCCAAGCTCTAGATAATAGCACTCAGATGCCCTCTTCCCAAGACCCCCAGAATTCCAAAGTAGCAGTCAGTCCCAGACCACCAACCATAAAATTGTTAAACCCCCAATCGATCAAGAAAGATCAGAAAGCAGGGACCAGTTGCCTTCACCATAGGTCACGTGATTTGTGCTGCGAGGTGCAGCAAGGGGTAAAACAACATAGCCAAAACGCAGGTGGGGAGCTTTAGACAGATGCTGATGTATCTGGAATTGAGCTGCAGTCTGTTAAATGCAATGACCTTGAAGTGTCCTCTGAGCCCTTGTCTGCAATACCAGTTGCACATAGGGTTAGAGATCAGAGCATGCATTGTTACTTCTTTACATAATCACTACTCAATTGTAGCTTTATGCCTGATGAGACGCACAGAGGAGCCCACATGGAAGAAGGTGAACAGGAAGGGCTGGGACCAAAGGTCTGGCATCCCATATGGAACAGGTAGCCCATGTATATGTTCTCAACCAACCAGCCATTTGGATTTGTACATTGTGGGATTTACTTTACTGATGATGCTGTACACCTGTGAGTACTTTGCTGGAACATCTTTATTTTTGTGGAAATACACTGTGTTCTCCTTGCAATAGGTGTCCTGGGCCTTTTTCCCTAGCAGGTTGCATTTATTCTGCTGTGAGCATTGAGGGGTTTCTCTACATTCTTGGGGACCTCGACATGATCCCTGTGACCCCCACAAAGATGTGGGCTTCCAGGCTGCATCTCAGAAGGGTCCACGCCCACCGTCAGTGACCAGTCCCAAGTGTGCAACCTGCAGTGGTGTGCAGGAGCCGTTTTTACAGAATTCCTGTCTGCTCTTTGGAGCAGGGTGCACCTCCTAGGAGAGTGCAGGCCGTTATTGAGACCCTGTGATGGAGGAGCTCAGACGAGGGAGGGCCTGTGGAAGTGTTGCGAGTGTGAGGAGTGAGAAGTGTGAGAGTGTGCACAGGTGTGGGGGAGGAGTGGGCAGGGGGCGACTGGGAGGTGGGGACGGAAGACTAGTAGTGACTGCTATATTAACATTGTGTGGGACGCACAACTAGAAGCTTCTTTTGAAAATATAATTGTCAATATCGGGGTGATAACTTCACTGGAGTACATGTACAGTGCTTTGCCGAAGTACCACAAGAAGCGGATGGTAGAGACCCAAGGGGGAATGCCTGGCCCCTGGCCAGAGCATGGTACTAGTGACAGAGAGATACTAGAGCACATGGGTATGTTCCTAACTGCTACGTATAACGGTAGCCAACTGCAGAGGCGAAAAGAGACTTTAGACTTGTGGAAAATGGTGGAGGATGTAGAGGATAGCCCGGATATATGCCCTGACGCGAAGATAGTGCCACCTCAAATATAGTCAACACAACAGCACCAGAGGAAGCACTGCAATCCATGCTTAGAGAGGGGCTTTATCCACTTAGCACCCGCCCAGCCATAGGATATACCAACCGAACATATGTGCCCCCGCCTGCCACCACAGCACCCCATATGGCAAACCAGGTGTGGGTTGGATGAGTGGAGGGATAGAGACATTTTGTTTAGACTAGATAGCACTGCTATTAAGGATATACGTGTTGAGAAGCAGAGTAGTGGAGATCGAGGGTCGGAATGCGTAGGCTCTGGGACAGTGAGGGCTGACAGGGAAGCACATCAAGAGGTGTAGGAAGGAGAATGTGACAGTGTGGAAGAATTTGAGGATGAGGAAAGAGAGCACAGGGCGCACCAGAAATTCCACCACAGGTAGAAAGCTTGTGTGGTGGCCGCTTAAGGACCAGGTTTGGGAGGGTAGCAGTAGCAAGAAAAAAGGGAAGTGATGGACGGAAAGCGAGACGGGGACTGGGCCCACAACTGGTGTTATTGCATTAGGGGCACTTTATGTGCTGAGGGCCCAGATGGATAAGAATAATTTGATCAAAACGCTCCTGCCCCTTACAGCCGGGGCTGGGAAGTGGATATATGCATTTGAGAAGCAGACCGCAGGAATCTCTTTGGCGATGGGACACATGCAGAGTTTATTTGTTGCAATTGTGGGGGACCAGGCTGGGGAAGTGTGGATACAGGCAGGGTATCCAGGAGTGAAGTTACATGATGGCACTCACATTGGGGCCCCGTTTAACAATGTTAGAACACAGGTGTGGGGTGAGAAAGAGACATGTATTGCTACCTGTCTGCGCACAGTGCACTCCAATGGGAGAAGAAACCCCCCAGTCTATTAGTTTAGCAAGTAGTTAGCATAGGTGTTTAATTTACATGATTCCAATTCCAACATTCAATGTATACTTTCAATATTATCAACAAAGAAATTCAAAAAGAAGCGTAAGTTTGAAAAAGGAAAAACAACCTTTTACTGGTATTTTTGGATATCAAAAAAGCATTAAACAATAATCTTTACAGAAGTATTAGGACAAAAGTAACCTAGGATTTATGTAGCAAAGCAATTACACCATTCGTGTTGCCGAAAACAGTACACTATCAAAATTCAAAAAGACAATTCTTCCTTAAAGTATCACATGAATCACAGTGCAACTCGCTTTTCTTTGGTTGATTATTGGTATAGGGTCCTGTTGTTTCCAGGACACTGTGTACCTGTCCATCAGCGTGAGTACAAAAATATTACTGATTGAGGTTTGTCAATCCCAAATAGTACCAGGTCTATGTATTTAATTTGTTGCCAACGCGTTTCGGACTATCAATCAGTCCATCTTCAGGGCAGATGATACCATTGGTTCCAGAACATGTGTTAATTTGTACGTTCAAAACCTAAGGCGGACTATAAAGGGGGACCCACCATTAGGGTTATAATAAATACTATTACTTTCGTTAAAAAACTGTTAAAGTACTGATAACCCACCTCATGAATTTCTGTTGGTAGGATCTATAATCCCAAACTTAATAGCAGATCCTGCTGTTAAATGGTGTCACATCATCCATGTCCAAGAGGGTGCCGAGATCTCACTCCTAACTATGGTCCATTCAGGAGCAGTTGCTTCTAAAGGAAAAGTGGACATTAATCGAATTTAGTATATATTAGTTTAATTATATTAACTACTTATAGTTTAATATAATAGACCTAGGAGTATTCCTGCATGTACTTTCTGCATATCAGTAAATGCGCCATCCCCACTTGCTAGTTCGGTTAAGGAGAAATCTATTTGTCAACCCAATATGTAATGGTAAATCTCCTCTCCTACACTGGAATAGGTGAAGTGTTCAGTAAAAGCACCAAAAAAAGTAAAAAAAATGGCCATACATCTTCATCAATCCTTCTAGATTTACAAGGTATGTATCACCCTGCCACTCTTATCTATTTCTGGATGTCTACCCGTGATTATCAGGCGGTCGAGTTTCTCAGCGTAAGCATCAATTCTTACCCATTCATAAGCGTTAGGTGTAATGAACGAAGCTCCTAGTGTCCGGCGTGGGAGTGAATGTCACCTCCCCGGACTCAAAGCTTTATGTACTGTAATGAAGCTTGAATAGTCATGCGCAATGTGAGTGGGGCTGACGTGTGGAGCCGGCGACTACTCGCCAGCGCATGTGTAAAACTGGTCGCGCGTACAACGTGCCTCTGCGTCTATGTATTCGGGACGTTAAGTCCCCTATTGGCTCTAACTTTGATTGCGTGGAGGCGAACACCACAGTGAATTACCTATGCACGACTACAATGGATGGTTAGCTCTGTTAAAACTATAAATGTTGAGAGAAAGCATCTAAGTGATGCGTGCGCGAGGTGAGCAGGGCCAGCACATCACGCTGGCTACTGCTCTCCCGGGCATCCATATTTCTGACCGCGCAGGCAATAAGCCCACGTATCCATATAATCGGAGCGTAAAGTATCATCTTGAGTTCAACTGCGCTAGTACGAAGGAAAACACATAAGTGTACGCATCTCGCTCGTGTGCAATAACAGTTAACCCGGTCTAAGGTAGTGCCTCATTCACAGGAGGACTCTGCACTGTATAGATGAGTCCAGTGTCCAAGAGTCAAAAGAGACCAGTAAATACTGTGATCTTATGTTAAGACAGAAAACCAGTATGTACATTATCTAAGATATGCTAAATCCATAATGCTGTTTGGTAAATCGAAGGAGATCAGCCCCTATGTTGGTGGTTCAAATATTGGAATATGTCGCTGTCCAGCTGAGTGGGGATGACGCAGGACTAGTCTGCTCGGGTCCCAATGTCTGCCAGGCTACGATGTCTATGTGGTGGAACCAATGGTAGGCGCCTGGAGAGATTGGAATTCAACTGGATGTACTTGTAATGTACCTTCCTGCCGTCATGTAGATTGAAGAAAGAATTAAAAAGTACTTCAAACTCCCAGTAGACGTTCACATTCTAAGACATAATTATTTGAGGCCAAATAGTGTTAAATCCTCTTGTACCCCGTGCCTCAGATTCAGGCACCATCTTGATTTCATCAATCATTAAACTCAAATAACATTTTAGTGCATTTTAGACATAACACATAAAATCAAAATCCACGTTCATCCCCCTAGGGCTGAGACAGTCTAGTAAATCGATCCACCACATTTCCCTTTGTTGAAGTGTTCTTACTGTGTCGCCTCCTCTAGGGCTAGGCTTGATTTGTTCCAATATTACAAATTTAATTTGCTCTATTGAATGTCTAGCTTCTAGGAAATGCATAGTTACTGGTGATTTTTGATTCTTGGTTCTGATGTTTGACTTGTGCTCTGACCATCGTATTTTCGCTTTTCTAGTGGTCATGCCTACATAGAACATGCCACATGGACATTTCAGGCCATAATTCACATTCGATGAATCACATGTACATGAGTGTTTCAAAGCAATGGTTTTTCCTTTGTGTGGATGTCTGATGGTTTTGCCTTTTATGATATTACTCCAGTGCTGACAATTTAAGCATGGGACTGTTCCTTTATAAGTTGGTGTTGTGGTTCTTGTGGTGCAGATGTCTGCTCTCACCAGACTGCTCCGTAGTGATTTCTTGTTCCTATAGGCAAATGTTGGAGTATCCGGAAAAAGCTGTTGAAGTTTTGGGTCCATTCGTAACATGTGCCAGTGTTTATGAATAATTCTTTTAATCCTTTTGCTCTACGTTGAGTGTGTTGTTACATACACTAGTTTCTCTTGATCCTTAAGGGGTTTAGGTGTCAGCAAGGTTTCCCTATGGATTAGATTCACTTTTTCCTTGACTTCAGAAATCAACCCTCTATTATATCCCCTTTCAATGAACTTGGTTTCTAAGGTAGATGATTGTCTTGAATATTCAGTATTCTCTCAGATGTTCCTTTTATACCTTAAAAACTGGCTCAATGGTACACTGTCCAGTGTTCTTTGCAGGTGAAAACTTGTTCCCAAAAGCAAGCTATTTCTATCATTTTTTTTGAGAAAATCCGTGTTTCCAGTTGTCCATTTTTCACATAGATTTCAACATCCAAAAAGTGTATTTTAGATTCACTTGTGGATGTTGTGAATTTAATTTGTGGGTTCATGTTGTTCATCATGTTGAAAAATCGCTGGAGTTCATCCCTCGGGCCTGTCCAAATGCTGAAGATGTCATCAATGTACCTTGTGTACATTTCCAAGTGGCCTGACCATATCGGAGATGTTAACAAATGTTCATGTTCTAGAAAGAACATGAATATATTGGCATAGCAGGGGCCATAGCCGCACCCATGCTGGTTCCTGAAATATGTAGGAAGTAGCGTTCACCAAACTTAAAGAAGTTATTCATAAGCACAAGTTTCAATAAAGTCAGGATAAACACCCGGTCTGCTTTACAATCCCTTGTTCTTAGTAATATCCATTCAACCGCCTCTAGACCCACTTTGTGGGTGATATTGGTGTAGAGGGACGTAACGTCCATAGTAAAGAGGATGTCACGATTTTCAACAAATCGTACTCCTTGTAATTTTCTCAAAAAGTCTGTTGTGTCTTTCAGGTAAGTCTCTGTGTTCTGAATCAGTGGTTGTAGTATTCGGTCCAAATATTGTGCAAGAGGTTCCAAGATGCTGTTTGTTGCTGCAATAATAGGACGTCCAGGGGGTTTCCATAATCTCTTATGGATCTTGGGTAGGATATAGAGAACTGGTGTAATCGGATGTTTATTGTTTAGAAATCTGTGTGTTTTATCCGAAATCTTTCCCATAGGTTCAGCTTCATCCAAGGTTTCTTCAATCAAGGCCATAATCGGGTTAGTGGGGTTAAAGTGTATTTCTTGGTATGTTTCACCGTCTGCCAGCTGTCTTTCAATTTCCTCAATGTAATCTCTTTTGTCCATTAAGACAAGTGCACCCCCTTTATCAGCTGGTTTGAAGATTTTCTCATGATTGTCCAGTAATGTTTTCAAGGTTTGTCTTTCCCCCTTAGTGAAATTGCCATAGCCACTGCTTTTAAACTGGAGTTTCTTGAAGTCTTTGAGGATAGTTTTTTCAAATGTAGATAAAATATTATTTTGCACTGGCGGGTTGAATTGACTCTTTGGACTGCATTTTAAGGGTTCATCCGCTTCATTATGTTCTTGGTCCTCCACAAGATCATCAAAGAATACCTTTAACCCTTTAAGTGCCATGGGTATTTCTCCCCAGTGCCAGGGCCTTTTTTGGTGATTTTGGTATGTGGTCATTCAATGGCTTGTAACTTTTTTGTTACATGAGATATCTCGGCCAAATTTGGCTCCTTTTTTTCCCACATCTAGGCGGTCGTAATCCCAGGTTGCTGTAGGGGGGTGAGAGAAAATAAGGAAAAATTGTGAAAATGTTGGGTTTTTTCAAAAAATGCCAATAAAATGATGTACAAAGAAGCCTGTGGTTTTTTCCTTGTAAGAGCTAGGAACAAATGGTTTGCTGTGCTGAGTTCCCCAATGTGTTGGCTTTCAGGAACAGGTTGAGTGGAAATGGAAAAAAATTATTTTGATGTGGTTATCAACCATTTTGTGAGAGGTAGGCGATTTTTGCCATTTTTGCCAATTGGACATGCATGGACGGAATGGAAGAAAAGGGCAGGAAAGCCCAATTGGAGGACAGAAAGGCATATATTTCTGAAAAGTAGACAAAATTCCAAGTTTAGGAAGGGGTGATTTGCATAGGTCAGGCAACAATTAGGTAGGGGAAACTGCCATCGAATGGGGGAAAAGCGGGAAAATGACTGAAAAAAATGTATGGGTTGGACATGGTTGGCTTGGTACGGCAATGGCTTCTATGAATTTTGAGAAAAGCAATGCTCCGCTACATTCCCCCGACTCTTGCAGTTAGGAGAGCATACCATTTTTGTAGTGTTTTTACAAAACAAGCAATACCACAAGCCAAACACTGAGCCATGGTACACAGGAGTTTTATGCTCACGGCCTGACCAGACGCACTTAGCATGTGTAAATTGGGAAAACCAATGTGGTGAGGAACGGCAGCCATACATTTTTTGAAAGAGCACAGGCAGATCTTTTCAAGGGTCGGTGACTTGTGCAGGTTACAAAAGTGTATGGTGGCTAAAGCAGAGACTAAATGTAGGTCACATTTGGAAAAAGAAAGGGTTGTGAGACAAAGGGCACCAGCAAATGGGTCAAAACGTTATGAAAACCACACGAACACAACACATGGCCTACCGTCCCCCGTTCCCACAGGTGTCCCGATGAAAACGGTACCCCACATATGTGGGTGCACCTATCTGGCCGCCAAGGGGAAAGCCTAAAACACAAGTAACCCCAAGTCTGTTTTCAGAGCGAAATCTCAGACATTCTGCCGACCGGCACAACGTACAGATATGGGCCTCGGGTGTTCCAGCCACCAAGGAAAACAGGGAACCCCATGCATTTCCAAAAAGAGGACACGCTTGGGAATCTGCAGAGGTATGATTTGCGCACATCACCCCAGAATTTTTTACCCAGACAGCCCCGCAAAGTCCGAAATGTTGGGAAAAAAAACACTTTTTCTGCACATTTTGCTCGACGCACCCATCAAAACCCGCCCCCAACAACACATGGCCTACCGTCACGCGTTCCCACAGGTGTCCCAATGAAAACGGTACCTCACACGTGTGGGTGCACCTACCTGGCCGCCAAGGGGAAAGCCTAAAACACAAGTAACCCCAAGTCTGTTTTCACACCGGAAATGTCACACTCTCACATCATACAGATATGGGCCTCGGGTGTCCAAGCCACCAAGGAAAACAGGGAACCCCATGCATTTCCGAAAAGAGGACACCCGTGGGAATCCGCAGAGGTATGATATGCCCAAATCGCCCCAGAATTTATTACCCAGACACCCCCACAAAGTCCGAAATGTGGGAAAAAATACGCATTTTCCGCACATTTCGCTCGGCTCACCCATCGAAACACGCCCCCAACAACACATGGGGCCTCATTACGACCCTGGCGGTAATCGCCCGTCATTACCGCCATGGCGTAATGAGCGTTTACGCCGTGGGACGATGGCGTAAAGAGCGCCACATCACGACCCATCGCGCACGAGCATTACGCCATGGCGGTAATGCAATTAACGCCATGGCGGAAAAGGCCCCTACCGGCATCGCTAAGCGAGCAAGGTGCCCTTCCGCCAGCGTAAGTAGCGGCCACCGTAATTTACGGCCACCGTAATTAGCGGCGGCCGTAAAAGGCCAAACCGGAAATAGCGTCATCGCGCCGGAACGGGAAGCAGCCCGTCGGCCATCTTTAAAAACACAATCCATCGCCATCCTACCAAACAACACCAGACCCAACCCTGACACCTGTCCCAACCAAACACCCACCCATCCAAGTTCCCGAAAATGCCAAAATCCGTGAAAAAGGCATGTGACCGCCAGCGCCAGGAGCGATTCAGCCGGGAGGAACTCTGCATGCTAGCGGAGACCCTGCAGGACAACGCAGGTGTTGTTTTCTCCCCTGAAATGACCAGGACAGCAATCGGGAAGAAGAAGGCCATCTGGGCCCTGGTGGCTGAGCGCGTCAGCGCGGTGGGGACCGTACCCCGCACCCCACAGCAGTGCCGGAAGCGCTGGGATGACCTGCGCATACGGGTCAGAGCCGTCATCTCGGCAAACCGCAACCTTGCCCAGGGAACCGGTGGAGGGTCGGAATCCCCCCTGAAACTCCAACCGTGGGAGGAGATCTGTGCTACCACCATCGGCATGGAATCCATCGAAGGCGTTGGAGGGATGGAAAGGGGAGCCCCGACATCAGGCGATGAAGGTAGGTGCCTCATACAAGACATGCCATAGTCACAGCAGTCCAATCATGTGTAGCACAAGGTTGCCCTAGAGTGTAAATGCAACACAAATCAATACTGCCCATAGCCACATGCGAGCACCACCCTGCATACACTGCTGGCACCCGCATACCTGCATCCACATACCACACCAAAAGGAGACAACCTGCATGGCACTGCCTGAAATCTGCCTCATCCACTGGCCAAAATAATGTCAACCATTGTCATTCAAAAGTCCGTAGACCCATCAATAACGCCCTCCCACCTTTGCTCCACCACAGGCACAGAATCACACCCAGAGGACCAGGACACCCCTGCGCCGAAGAGAGCGAAGTCCAACAACAACCTCCCTGCACCCTCAACCTCAGCAGCAGTGAGGCAGACCCCACGACAAGCAGGTCCCACTGCAGGCATACCGGAGGTCCCACCGGCAAGCACCCCTGTTGGCAGCAGGCCAGCAGCAGCTGCTCCACCTCCACCGACATTGCCTGCCACAGAAGGCAGGGGGTCAGCGGCCAGCAGCAACATCGGGGAGACAGCTGCAACAGCTGCATGTTCTGACTCGGACATGGAGCAGGAGGTCAGAAGCCCCACTGACCAACTACATTCCCCCTGTTTCTCAGACGCCAGCCCCCATGAGGGCGACACACAGGAGCACACTGAGGCAGAGGAGTGGCCTTCCACCCCATGCCCTGTCCACACTCCACAGGAGGGGACCAGCCCCTCCATCACTCCACCTGCACTGGCCATGGGCCAGCACGGCCAGCCGTCCCTCGAGGACATCACTCAACGGCAGCATCAACTGTCCGCAATGCTGGATGAGCATGCCGCGGAATGTGTGGGGGCTAGGTTTAGCATTGAACAGGCCACGGAGACACTAAGGGCGGAAGTGGCACAGAGCACTGCCACCCTGAGGGATGCCATGCAGGCCATGTCCAGGGACATCTGTGCCGAACTTGCGGGCTTGCGTCGTGCGGTCACTGACCTCACCCACACAGTACAGGAGCAGCATGCACAGGGGCAGCCAGGGACATCCTCCACTGCCAGTTCTGCGCAGAGCAGCCCCGTGCGCCGTTCCGGACGCAACCTGCGCTCCACAGCCAGGGGTGCCCCGGGGGCCGGGAGAGGGGGCTTGTGACGGCCTGTGGACACTGTCACAGGCATCTGTTGACAGCTACATGGGGTGTGTTGGGGTGTGCAGGGGGGAGGTGGGAGGTGGGAGGGGGTGTGTTGGGGTGTGCAGGGGGGAGGTGGGAGGTGGGAGGGGGTGTGTTGGGGTGTGCAGGGGGGAGGTGGGAGGGGGTGTGTTGGGGTGTGCAGGGGGGAGGTGGGAGGTGGGAGGGGGTGTGTTGGGGTGTGCAGGGGGGAGGTGGGAGGGGGTGTGACACGACAGTTCATAGTTCCAATACAATTTTTTCTTTCAAAAAAAGAAATGTGTGGACATTTTCATTGCGTATGTGTGCTTTATTGGTGTACAGTCCACAGTGTGCATGTCCCAGAGACACACAGTGCACCAAGTGCAGTCTCCATGCGATGAACACCAGCCGTGTGTGCTAGAAGCAGTGGTCGATGATACTTTGGCGCATGGGACGCCCCTCCTGTGCATCGCCTCCTCCATGTGGTGGCGCCCCATCTGCACCCTCCTCATCCTCATCGTCAGGTGGTTGCAGTTCTGCGTCAGGGGGCAGGGGCACATTCCGTCTGACGCACATATTGTGCAGCATGACACATGCCATGACGATCTTTGCCACCTTCTCATGGCCATACAGGAGTGCCCCACCAGACCTGCTGAGGCTTCGGAACCGTGCCTTCAGGAGGCCGAATGTCTGCTCTATGACCACACGAGTACGTGTATGTGCACGGTTGAAGTCCTCCTCGTGCTGGTTCTACGGGTTCCGGACTGGCGTGAGGAGCCACCTCTTCAGGGGATAGGCTGCATCACCTGTATGTAGGCGAGAATGTATGTGTCAGTCATGTTGTCTGATCAGGAACATGATGTTCCACCATGGCTGGCATGGAACTGTTACCTTGGCTCACTTCTACATGCACTAATTGATTCACACTATGCAACCAGTATATGCTCATTGCTGCCATGGCCTGTTTTGCATGCCATCACCCTATGTATGCAGAGGGGTTTTGTGCATTGTGAGTGCCCTTCCTCTGTATCCGTTCTCTGTGTTACTCACAGCCAGGTGGAGTATGCATCACCCCCCCCCCCTTTCTGCCAGGTGGAGTATGCATCATCCCCCCCCCCTTTCTGCCAGGTGGAGTATGCATCATCCCCCCCCCCCTTTCTGCCAGGTGGAGTATGCACTGGTACGTCATTCCCATGCCCACTTCCATGACATTGCACTCACCGAGTAGCCAGGATCTTGGGCCTGCATGTCGCTCCATGTAGCGTGGTATTGTGGAGTTCCTCAGGACCAGTGAATCATGGGTTGATCCGGGGAATCGGGCACAACAATGTGTGATGATCTTGTTGGAGTCACAGACCATTTGCACGTTGATAGAGTGGAACTGTTTCCGGTTGCGGTACGGTACCTCCATGGCACGTGGAACCACCAATTCCACATGGGTGCAGTCGATGGCACCAATGCAACCGGGTATGCTGGCTAGTGCATGGAAACCCACTTTGGTGTTTGCAATCTCCTGGGCAGTCCGTGGTAATGAGATGTGGTCATCTGTGTGCTTGAGGAGGGCATCGAGCACTTGGATGAGTGTTCGTGAGAATAATGGTTGTGAAATGCCATGCAGGTGCCCCACTGTGTGCTGGTAGGTGCCTGTGGCCAGGAAGTGGAGTACAGCCACTACCTTCAGTAGGGGGGGGATGGCGGTTGGACTTTCTATCATGCTGACGATGTCGTCGTGTGTCATGTCTACGATGGCGGTGATGGTGTCCCGGTCCAAACGGTACAGGGTGTGGATCTGCTCAGCAGTGAGGTTGTTTGGATTGGCTCTGATGCGTGGGATTGGGGGCTGCCTGCGTGGTGGCACTGGCTGTGCTGGTGGGGCTTGCTGGGCCTGCCTTGCCCTCCTTCTCCTCCTGCGTCTCCTCTGTGCTGCCTGTTGTTGTTGTTGTTGCTGTTGTAGTAGCACATGCATTGCTATCAGGTCCTCCAGCCCCAACATTGCTAGTCGTATTGGCATCATTGTGGAGTGTGACTGGGTGTGGGTAGGGGTGGGGTGTGCTCTTTTTGTACTCCCCTGAGTCTGTATTGCCTTCACCTGTGCTGTTTCTGTGCACCTGTGGCAGCTGCATTCACTTGAATTGGCCCTTTACGGTTGGTTCGCGATGGCGTTATTTGCACCATGGCGGTAAGGTACTTAGCGGCCTCGGTGATGGCGTTAGGTGCATGTCCGCTTGGGTCGGCATTTGCGTACCTTTCCGCCATGGCGCTAAGTACGGTGTGGGCGGTCGCGTGCGCGCACCCTTAGCGCAGTTAGCGGCAGCGTTAACTACGATGCCGCTATTGGCATCGTAGTTTACGGTCAGGAGTCATGATCGGACCTGGCGGAAAACGATGGCGGTAACCATTTACCGCCATCGTTTTTCACTTACCGCCAGGGTCGTAATGAGGCCCATGGCCTACCGTCCCGCATTCCCACAGGTGTCCTGATGAAAATGGTACCTCACATGTGTGGGTGCACCTACCTGGTCGCCAAGGGGAAAGCCGAAAACACAAGTAACCCCAAGTCTGTTTTCACACCGGAAATGTCACACTCTCACATCATACAGATATGGGCCTCGGATGTCCAAGCCACCAAGGAAAACAGGGAACCCCATGCATTTCCGAAAAGAGGACACCCGTGGGAATCCGCAGAGGTATGATATGCCCAAATCGCCCCAGAATTTATTACCCAGACACCCCCACAAAGTCCGAAATGTGGGGAAAAAAACGCTTTTTCCGCACATTTCGCTCGGCTCACCCATCGAAACACGCCCCCAACAACTCATGACCTACCGTCCTGCATTCCCACAGGTGTCCCGATGAAAACGGTACCTCACATGTGTGGGTGCACCTACCTGGCTGGCAAGGGGCAAGCCGAAAACGCAAGCAACCCCCAGTCTATTTGCAGAGGGGAATCTCAGCCATTCTGCCGACCGGCACAACATACAGATATGGGCCTCGGGTGTCCAAGCCACCGGGGAAAACCGGGAATCCCATGCATTTCCGAAAAGAGGACACCCGTGGGAATCCGCAGAGGTATGATATGCCCAAATCGCCCCAGAATTTATTACCCAGGCTTCCCCGCAAAGTCCGAAATGTGGGGAAAAAAACGCATTTTCCGCACACTTTGCTCGGCTCGGCTCACCCATCGAAACACGCCCCCAACAACACATGGCCTACCGTCCCGCATTCCCACAGGTGTCCCGATGAAAAGGTACCTCACATGTGTGGGTGCACCTATCTGGCGGCCAAGGGGCAAGCCTAAAACACAAGTAACCCCAAGTCTGTTTTCACACCGGAAATGTCACACTCTCACATCATACAGATATGGGCCTCGGATGTCCAAGCCACCAAGGAAAACAGGGAACCCCATGCATTTCCGAAAAGAGGACACCCGTGGGAATCCGCAGAGGTATGATATGCCCAAATCGCCCCAGAATTTATTACCCAGACACCCCCACAAAGTCCGAAATGTGGGGAAAAAAACGCTTTTTCCGCACATTTCGCTCGGCTCACCCATCGAAACACGCCCCCAACAACTCATGACCTACCGTCCTGCATTCCCACAGGTGTCCCGATGAAAACGGTACCTCACATGTGTGGGTGCACCTACCTGGCTGGCAAGGGGCAAGCCGAAAACGCAAGCAACCCCCAGTCTATTTGCAGAGGGGAATCTCAGCCATTCTGCCGACCGGCACAACATACAGATATGGGCCTCGGGTGTCCAAGCCAAGGGGGAAAACCGGGAATCCCATGCATTTCCGAAAAGAGGACACCCGTGGGAATCCGCAGAGGTATGATATGCCCAAATCGCCCCAGAATTTATTACCCAGGCACCCCCGCAAAGTCCGAAATGTGGGGAAAAAAACGCATTTTCCGCACACTTTGCTCGGCTCGGCTCACCCATCGAAACACGCCCCCAACAACACATGGCCTACCGTCCCGCATTCCCACAGGTGTCCCGATGAAAAGGTACCTCACATGTGTGGGTGCACCTACCTGGCGGCCAAGGGGCAAGCCTAAAACACAAGTAACCCCAAGTCTGCTTTCATGGTGAAATCTCAGACATTCTGCCGACCGGCACAACGTACAGATATGGGCCTCGGGTGTCCAAGCCACCGAGGAAAACAGGGAAACCCATGCATTTCCGAAAAGAGGACACCCGTGGGAATCCGCAGAGGTATGATATGCCCAAATTGCCCCAGAATTTATTACCCAGACACCCCCGCAAAGTCCAAAATGTGGGAAAAAATATGCATTTTCCGCACATTTCGCTTAGCTCACCCATCGAAACATGCCCCCAACAACTCATGGCCTAACGTCCCGCGTTCCCACAGGTGTCCCGATGAAAACGGTACCTCACATGTGTGGGTGCACCTACCTGGCCACCAAGGGGAAAGCCTAAAACACAAGTAACCCCAAGTCTGTTTTCACACCGGAAATGTCACACTCTCACATCATACAGATATGGGCCTCGGGTGTCCAAGCCACCAAGAAAAACAGGGAACCCCAAGCATTTCCGAAAAGGGGACAACCGTGGGAATCCGCAGAGGTATGATATGCCCAAATCGCCCCAGAATTTATTACCCAGACACCCCCGCAAAGTCCGAAATGTGGGGAAAAATACGCATTTTCCGCACATTTCGCTCGGCTCACCCATTGAAACACGCCCCCAACAACACATGGCCTACTGTCCCGCGTTCCCACAGGTGTCCCGATGAAAACGGTACCTCACATGTGTGGGTGCACCTACCTGGCCGCCAAGGGGAAAGCCAAAAACACAAGTAACCCCAAGTCTGTTTTCACACCTGAAATGTCACACTCTCACATCATACAGATATGGGCCTCGGGTGTCCAAGCCACCAAGGAAAACAGGGAACCCCATGCATTTCCGAAAAGAGGACACCCGTGGGAATCCGCAGAGGTATGATATGCCCAAATCGCCCCAGAATTTATTACCCAGACACCCCCGCAAAGTCCGAAATGTGGGAAAAAATATGCATTTTCCGCACATTTCGCTCGGCTCACCCATCGAAACACACCCCCAACAACACATGGCCTACCGTCCCGCGTTCCCACAGGTGTTCCGATGAAAACGGTACCTCACATGTGTGGGTGCACCTACCTGGCCGCCAAGGGGAAAGCCGAAAACACAAGTAACCCCAAGTCTGTTTTCAGAGCGGAATCTCAGGCATTCTGCCGACCGGCACAACATACAGATATGGGCCTCGGGTGTCCAAGCAACCAAGGAAAACAGGGAACCCCATGCATTTCCGAAAAGAAGACACCCGTGGGAATCCGCAGAGTATGATATGCCCAAATCGCCCCAGAATTTATTACCCAGACACCCCCGCAAAGTACGAAATGTGGGAAAAAATACGCATTTTCCGCACATTTTGCTCCGCTCACCCATCGAAACACGCCCCCAACAACACATGGCCTACCGTCCCGCGTTCCCACAGGTGTCCCGATGAAAACGGTACCTCACATGTGTGGGTGCACCTACCTGGCCACCTAGGGGAAAGCCGAAAACACAAGTAACCCCAAGTCTGTTTTCAGAGCGGAATCTGAGGCATTCTGCCGACCGGCACAACATACAGATATGGGCCTCGGGTGTCCAAGCAACCAAGGAAAACAGGGAACCCCATGCATTTCCGAAAAGAAGACACCCGTGGGAATCCGCAGAGGTATGATATGCCCAAATCGCCCCAGAATTTATTACCCAGACACCCCCGCAAAGTCCGAAATGTGGGAAAAAATACACATTTTCCGCACATTTCGCTCGGCTCATCCATCGAAACACGCCCCCAACAACACATGGCCTACCGTCCCGCATTCCCACAGGTGTCCTGATGAAAATGGTACCTCACATGTGTGGGTGCACCTACCTGGTCGCCAAGGGGAAAGCCGAAAACACAAGTAACCCCAAGTCTGTTTTCACACCGGAAATGTCACACTCTCACATCATACAGATATGGGCCTCGGGTGTCCAAGCCACCAAGGAAAACAGGGAACCCCATGCATTTCCGAAAAGAGGACACCCGTGGGAATCCGCAGAGGTATGATATGCCCAAATTGCCCCAGAATTTATTACCCAGACACCCTCGCAAATTCCGAAATGTGGGAAAAATATGCATTTTCCGCACATTTCGCTCGGCTCACCCATCGAAACACGCCCCCAACAACACATGGCCTACTGTCCTGCGTTCCCTCAGGTGTCCCGATGAAAACGGTACCTCACATGTGTGGGTGCACCTACCTGACCGCCAAGGGGAAAGCCTAAAACACAAGTAACCCCAAGTCTGTTTTCACACCGGAAATGTCACACTCTCACATCCTACAGATATGGGCCTCGGGTGTCCAAGCCACCAAGGAAAACAGGGAACCCCATGCATTTCGGAAAAGGGGACACCCGTGGGAATCCGCAGAGGTAAGATATGCCCAAATCGCCCCAGAATTACCCAGACACCCCCGCAAAGTCCGAAATGTGGGGAAAAATATGCATTTTCCACACATTTCGCTCGGCTCACCCATCGAAATACGCCCCCAACAACTCATGACCTACCGTCCCGCGTTCCCACAGGTGTCCCGATGAAAACGGTACCTCACATGTGTGGGTGCACCTACCTGGCTGGCAAGGGGCAAGCCGAAAACGCAAGCAACCCCCAGTCTGTTTGCAGAAGGGAATCTCAGCCATTCTGCCGACCGGCACAACATACAGATATGGGCCTCGGGTGTCCAAGCCACCGAGGAAAACAGGGAACCCCATGCATTTCCGAAAAGAGGACACCCGTGGGAATCCGCAGAGGTATGATTTGCGCACATCGCCCCAGAATTATTTACCCAGACAGCCCTGCAAAGTCCGAAATGTGGGGAAAAAAACGCTTTTTCCGCACATTTCGCTCGGCTCACCCATCGAAACACGCCCCCAACAACTCATGACCTACCGTCCCGCGTTCCCACAGGTGTCCAGATGAAAATGGTACCTCATGTGTGGGTGCACCTACCTGGCTGGCAAGGGGCAAGCCGAAAACGCAAGTAACCCCCAGTCTGTTTGCAGAGGGGAATCTCAGCCATTCTGCCGACCGGCACAACATACAGATATGGGCCTCGGGTGTCCAAGCCACCGGGGAAAACAGGGAACCCCATGCATTTTCCTAAAAGAGGACACCCGTGGGAATCTGCAGAGGTATGATATGCCCAAATCGCCCCAGGATTTATTACCCAGACACCCCCGCAAAGTCGGAAATGTGGTGAAAAAAACGCATTTTTCGTACATTTCGCTCAGCTTACCCATCGAAACACGCCCCCAACAACACATGGCCTACCGTCCCGCGTTCCCACAGGTATCCCGATGAAAACGGTACCTCACATGTGTGGGTGCACCTACCTGGCCGCCAAGGGGAATGCCGAAAACACAAGTAACCCCAAGTCTGTTTTCTAACAGGAATTTGAGACTCTCTGCCGCACAACATACAGATATGGGCCTTGGGTGTCCAAGCCACCGTGGAAAACAGGGAACCCCATGCATTTCCGAAAAGAGGACACCCGTGGGAATCCGCAGAGGTATGATATGCCCAAATCGCCCCAGAATGTATTACCCAGACACCCCCGCAAAGTCCGAAATGTGGGGAAAAAAATGCATTTTCCGCACATTTCGCTCGGCTCACCCATCGAAACACGCCCCCAACAACACATGGCCTACCGTCCCGTGTTCCCACAGGTGTCCCGATGAAAACGGTACCTCACATGTGTGGGTGCACCTACCTGGCTGGCAAGGGGCAAGCCGAAAACGCAAGCTACCCCCAGTCTGTTTGCAGAGGGGAATCTCAGCCATTCTGCCGACCGGCACAACATACAGATATGGGCCTCGGGTGTCCAAGCCACCGAGGAAAACAGGGAACCCCATGCATTTCCAAAAAGAGGACACCCGTGGGAATCCGCAGAGGTATGATATGCCCAAATCGCCCCAGAATTTATTACCCAGGCACCCCCGCAAAGTCCGAAATGTGGGGAAAAAAACGCATTTTCCGCACACTATGCTCGGCTCGGCTCACCCATCGAAACACGCCCCCAACAACACATGGCCTACCGTCCCGCGTTCCCACAGGTGTCCCGATGAAAACGGTACCTCACATGTGTGGGTGCAACTACCTGGCTGGCAAGGGGCAAGCCGAAGACGCAAGCAACCCCCAGTCTGTTTGCAGAGGGGAATCTCAGCCATTCTGCCAACCGGCACAACATACATATATGGGCCTCTGGTGTCCAAGCCACCGGGGAAAACAGGGAACCCCATGCATTTTCCTAAAAGAGGACACCCGTGGGAATCTGCAGAGGTATGATATGCCCAAATCGCCCCAGAATTTATTACCCAGGCACCCCCGCAAAGTCCGAAATGTGGGGAAGAAAACGCATTTTCCGCACATTTTGCTCGGCTCACACATCGAAACACGCCCCCAACAACACATGGCCTACCGTCCCGCATTCCCACAGGTGTCCCGATGAAAAGGTACCTCACATGTGTGGGTGCACCTAGCTGGCGGCCAAGGGGCAAGCCTAAAACACAAGTAACCCCAAGTCTGCTTTCATGGCGAAATCTCAGACATTCTGCCGACCGGCACAACGTACAGATATGGGCCTCGGGTGTCCAAGCCACCGAGGAAAACAGGGAAACCCATGCATTTCCGAAAAGAGGACACCCGTGGGAATACGCAGAGGTATGATTTGTGCACATCGCCCCAGAATGTATTACCCAGACACCCCCGCAAAGTCCGAAATGTACCCCGGACTTTGCGGGGGTGTCTGGGTAATAAATTCTGGGGCGATGGGCGCAAATCATACCTCTGATGATTCCCACGGGTGTCCTCTTTTCGGAAATGCATGGGGTTTCCTGTTTTCCTCTGTGGCTTGGACACCCAAGGCCCATATCTGTACGTTGTGCCGGTCGGCATAATGGCCCTCATTACGACCCTGGCGCTAAGTAATCGAAATTACCGCCATGGCGTAATGAGCGTTAACGCCATGGACCGATGGCGATAAGAGTGCCATATTACGACCCATCGCGCACGAGCATTATGCCATGGCGGTAATGTAAACTGTGCCATGGCGTTAATGCCCCCAAAACGGCACCTACCGGCATCGTATGCCGCGCAAGGTGCACCACCGCCACCCCGACCACCGTTCATAGCGGTGACCGTAGTTAGCGGTCACCGCAATTAGCGGTGACCGTAGATAAGCGGAACCGGAAGTAGCGTCACCGCGGCGGAACGGGAAAGAGCACGGCGGCCATCTTTAAAAACACAATCCATTGCCATCCTCCGCAACCACTGGACATCCGAGCCTGGGACCCGGCAAATACCATCATCAACCTTCTTCCTGCTTGAAAATGCCTAAAGTGGTTAAGAAAGCCTGTGACCGCCAGGGGCAAGACCGCTTCACCAGAGAGGAGCTCACCATGCTTGCGGAGACCCTCCAGGAGAACGCCGCAGTGGTATTCTCCAACCAAATGACCAGACCGGCCATAGCCAAGAAGAAGGCCATATGGGCACTGGTAGCTCAGCGGGTTAGTGCCGTGGGAACAACACCCTGCAATGTGAGACAGTGCCGCAAGCGGTGGGACGATCTCCGGCTCAGAGTCAGGAGCATACTATCGGCGAACAGAAACCTGGCCATGGAAACCGGTGGAGGATCGCAGTCCCCTATCAAATTGCAGCCATGGGAGGAAATCTGTGCCTCCACCATCGGAATGGAGAGCATAGAAGGAGTAGGAGGAATGGAGAGAGGAGCCCCGACATCAGGCGATGCAGGTAGGTGGCTCAAATCAAGCCATGCAAAATTCACCAAAGTCCATTCATGTGAAGTACAATGTTGCCCCATAGTGTAAATGCAACACATCAGCAGGAGACTGCCCACAGATACATCCGATCTCCACCCTGTACACATGCAGTATGCACACCCTAACTGCAGGCACCCACATACCTCCATGCTACTTCCACACAAAAGGGAGACAACCTGTTTTCCCCTGCCTCAAATGTGCCGCATGTACTAACTGATAAGATGTCAGTCGTCACAATGCCCGCCCAATGTCCACAGACCCATCAATAACACTTTCCCTCCTTTGCTCCACCACAGGCTCAAATTCCGACCTTGAGGATGAGGACACCACTGCCTCCACACCCACCAAGAGGGCCAGGACAACTGTGCCAACACCACAACCCTCCACCTCTGCCGTCCCGAGGAAAACCCCACAGCAGCCAAAATCCAAGCCAGGAAAACAGGACAGGGCACTGACAGCCACCCCAGCAGGCAGCACAGAAGCAGCAGCAGCCATTACCCAAATCGTGCCCACAGAAGGGACAGGCTCTGCTGCAAGCAGCACTATTGGGGAAACTGCTGCCATCGCAGCCTCCTCCGATAGCGAAGGAGGGATCATTGAGGAGTCTGATGTTGGAAGCCCCACTGCCCACCCTCATTCCCCCTACCTGTCCCTAAGCAGCCCGCATGCGGGTGCTACACAGGGGCAGTCAGAGGATGACGATTGTCCAGGCTCTCCATCCCCGCTGCAGGAGGTGAGCAGCCCAATGGGAATACCACTGCCATTAGCCATGGCCCAGAAAGAACAACTAAGCCTGGAGGAGATCGTCACCCGGCAGCAGCAACTATCCTCGCTCCTCAATGAGCATGTTGCAGAATGTGGGGGGTCAACGGCAGCAATGGAGAAATGTGCGGAGACAGTGAAGGCTGCTATAGAGTCCTCCACAAAGGACATCTGCGCAGAACTCGCCGCTGTGCGGCACGCCATCACTGAACTTGTGCAGACAATTCGGGACATGAGTCCAAATGAGCAGGCAGGAACCTCCTTGGCTGCCAGCTCGACACCAAGCAGCCCCATCCGCCGATCGGGGAGGAACCTGCGCAGCACAGGCAGGGGTGCCCCGGGGGCCAGGGGAGGGGGCTGCCAATAGTGGCCGGACAGTGGAGAAATCCTGCATCAGACACTGCTGCACAGACTTACTCACACCTTTGTAGGGATTCCAGGGGGGAGGGTGGAGGGGGGAGTGGGTGTGTTGGGGAGTTCAGGGGAGAGGGGGGAGTGGGTGTGTTGGGGAGTTCAGGGGAGAGGGGGGAGTGGGTGTGTTGGGGAGTTCAGGGGGGAGGGGGGAGTGGGTGTGTTGGGGAGTTCAGGGGGGAGGGGGGAGTGGGTGTGTTGGGGTGTTCAGGGGGGAGGTAGTGGGTGTGTTGGGGTGTTCAGGGGGGAGGGGGGAGTGGGTGTGTTCAACAAAATCACTTTCACAATACACTTTTCATATTTGCACAAATCAGATGTGTGAACATTGCTCATTGCGTATGTGTGATGTATTGGTAAACAGTCCCCAGTGTCCATATAACAGACGCACACAGTGCCACAATCGTCATCTCCAGGTGACACCCCCCATTCGCGTGTGCTAGAATAATTGGTTGATCAGAGTACTATGCATTTCACGCCCCTCCTGTGCATCGCCGCCTCCATGAGGTGCTGCCGAATCCCCACCTTCATCATCCTCATCGACAGGTGGTTGCAGTTCAGCATCAGGGGGCAGGGGCACATTGCGTCTGACACACATATTGTGTAGCATGACACATGCCATGACGATCTTTGCCATCTTCTCATGGTGGTACAGGAGTGCCCCACCAGACCTGCTGAGGCAGCGAAACCGTGCCTTCAATAGGCCAAAAGCCTGCTCAATCACCGCACGGGTACGTGTATGTGCACGGTTGGAGTCCTCCTCGTGCTGGTTCTGTGGGTTCCGGACTGGTGTAAGTAGCCACCTCTTCAGGGGATAGCCTGCATCACCTGTATGTGGGCGAGAATGTATGTGTCAGTCATGACGTCTATTTCAAAACATGACGTGCCACCATGGCTTGCATCCAACTGTTACTTCAGACCTCTTTTGAATGCACTAATTGATTCACACTATGCGACCAGTATAGGCTCATGGCTCCTATGGAATGTGGTGCATGCCATCAACCAATGTATGCAGGGGGGTCAAGTGCCTTGTGAGTGTCCATCCACTGTGTTCGTTCATACCGTTTGTTTTGGTGGCCTGGCACGTGTCCTGTGAGGTCAACGCTCACATCATTGCAACATTGCTGTCAGCATCATCATGACCCCAGTGAGCAATACTGATGTTGATAGGGACATTTTGTGGGCCTTGCTGTCTGTGTGATGGTGTGTTGATGTTTCTGTCCGTCATGTGCCTCATTCGTGCGCAGTTATGGGGACAGGCCTTTCAGTGGATGGTGTCTGGTGACGTGCATGTAGGTGCATTTCGTTGAGGTCAATGTGGTGTGAATTGGTACATTGCACTTGCAGATGGTTGTGTCAATGTTGGGGCACACCTTCATTCACGTGGTGGGGCTGCATACATCGGGCATTAGGTTTAGTGGTGTCAGCTGAGGTTTGTGCTGCTTTAGGCTCCGTTGTCTCTGCTACTCACAGCCAGGTGGGGTATTCAGTAGGGGTGGGATGGCGGTTGGTGTTTCTATCATGCTGTTTGTGTATCATGTATACGATGGTGTTGATCGTGTCCCGGTCCAAACGGTACAGGGTGTGGATCTGCTCAGCGGTGGGGTTGAATGGACTGGCTCTGATGCGTGGGATTGTGGGCTGCCTGCGTGGTGCCACTGGCTGTGCTGGTGGGGCTTGCTGGCCCTGCCTTACCCTCCTTCTCCTCCTGCGTCGCCTCTGTGCAGCCTATTGGTGTTGTTGTTGTAGTTGAAGTTGTAGCACTTGCATTGCTATCAGGTCCTCCAGCCCCAACATTGCTAGTCCTATTGGAATCATTGTGGAGTGTGACTCGGTCTGGGAAGGGGTTGGGTGTGCTCTTTTTGTACTTCCTGACTCTGTATTGCCTCCACCTGTGCTGATTCTGTGCGCCTGTGGCAGCTGGATTCACTGCACAAGGCCCTTTACGGTTGGTTCGCGATGGCGTAATTTGCACCATGGCGGTAAGGTACTTAACGGGCTGGGTGATGGCATTAGGTGCATGTCCGCTTGGGTCGGCATTCGCGTACCTTTACGCCATGGCGCTAAGTACGGTGTGGGAGGTCGCGTGCGCGCGCCATTGGCGCAGTTAGCGGCAGCGTTAACTACGATGCCGCTAATGGCATCGTAGTTAACGGTCACGGGTCATGATCGGACCTAGCGGAAAACGATGGCGGTAACCATTTACCGCCATTGTTTTTCACTTAGCGCCAGGGTCGTAATGAGGGCCAATGTCTGAGATTTCCCCTCTGAAAACAGACTTGGGGTTACTTGCATTTTAGGCTTTCCCCTTGGTGGCCAGGTAGGTGCACCCACACATGTGAGGTACCGTTTTCATCGGGACACCTGTGGGAACGCGTGACGGTAGGCCATGTGTTGTTGGGGGCATGTTTCGATGGGTGCGTCGAGCGAAATGTGCGGAAAAGGCGTTTTTTTCCCGACATTTCGGACTTTGCGGGGCTGTCTGGGTAATAAAATCTGGGGGGATGTGCGCAAATCATACCTCTGCGTATTCCCACGGGTGTCCTCTATTCGGAAATGCATGGGGTTCCCTGTTGTCCTCGGTGGCTTGGATACCCGAGGCCCATATCTGTACGTTGTGCCGGTCGGCAGAATGTCTGAGATTTCGCTGTGAAAACAGACTTGGAGTTACTTGTGTTTTAGGCTTTCCCCTTGGCGGCCAGGTAGGTGCACCCACACATGTGAGGTACCGTTTTCGTCGGGACACCTGTGGGAACATGAGAAGGTATGACATCTGCTGTTGGCGACGTGTTTCGGTGAGTGGACACAGGGAAATGTCTCTGAAATTGGCCGGAAATGAAGACAATTCTCAGACATTTCGCTCTGGCCACCCACCGAAACACACCGCCAACAACACGTGGCCTACCTTCCTGCGTCCCCACACGTGTCCCAATGAGAGGCTGACCTCTTGTGTGCAGGTGTGGTACCTGAGTGACAATGGGTACATCTTTTGTATAGTAACTTCGCTGTAGTGCGCTTAGGAAACAGTAAAGTACTGGTAGTAAGCCATTTCACATGAACCTTTCCTCACACTTCCCATACATACCAGACACAATGCAGTTAGACACGCAAGGTGGGATTTAGCACAAGGACAAACCTCCTTGTGTAGCACAAGAAGGTTTGTCCTTGTGAGCAGTGATGCCACGACAAGGCACCCACCGGATCACTGGCCATTCGTATCCCTTTCGTGTCTGCAGTCAGTTGGCATCCATTTCAGCAGTTGCACTTCTACCAAATCACTAGCACCAGAGCAAGTGTATCTACACATGAGCATATCTACACACTTATACCACGTGGACATGTGTGTACAATGCAACTGTGTCTCTAGCAATATCTTAACTATCATTTGGCATCAATTTCATAGCAACTGTGTCTGCATGCAAACTTTATGTGCCGGCAATCACATGTGGACAGGATAGCAAGTGCATACTGGCTCACTTCGCTACCCTGCCCTACAGGCGCTATCTTCCACACCAGCTTTGAGTATGCCCATAGCAACTATGGGCAAACATTCTTATGTTCCACCGTACCGACACAAAACAGCAATCCTGCAACATGACAATCATTTCGGCAGTGCTGGAAAAGTCCATTCACAGAAATTGCATCTGCATGTTCTTTGTATCTTTACCTAATTCACACACCAATCATATCCAATTCATTCCTACGGAAGACGTGTCACTTACACCACACATAACATTACTCGCAGTAAAACAATAAACAAGGCGGGATCTTACGAGGTACGCAAGACACCGCTACCATATAGTTGGTGTCCAAGTACCACTTTCATGACACTTAGACCTGTCATGATCTCTGCTTCCAAAAGATCAGGACTTGCCCGACTCCCTGGGAAGCAGACCCATAACCCCGGTTCCGAGTGCCAGCCAGTCCCAATTGGGACCTTTTGGACCCTGTCCTGGCGCCGGTGGCACCAGGCTCATAAAGATGCCCAGTCCCAGCGCTGGAAGCGCCGGGCTCATAATGCTTGTGTGGACTTACCTGCAGCAGACCATGCTGCTTACTTACCTGCCAGTTGAACCCCTAATCCTCTTCTGTTTGGGACTACTTTTCCTGTTGGGTGGGGCAGGAGCCACTCCCTAGGTTCAGAACACTGGAACTCTTCTGGAAAGCAGGAACTCTTTTCTTACCTAGGCGTGGCTGTGGAAGGAGGCACCTAAGCACTACAGGAGGCTATTTAAACCACACCCGATGGATGAATCTTGCTTTGCGTTATTCTGCATTCTCTGCAGCAGAACACTCATTGTGTCTTCTGCTTCTGATCCTGGGCCTAAGGGAACAAAGGCTTACCATCCTGGAATCCAGTCTTCAGCAGCACCTGTAAAGACAAAGAAAGAACAGGTTAGCACTACGGTCTTCAGTGGCAGCGCATCTCTTACCTGGTCCATCGGCTGTCACCAACGCCTCGTGCTGCATTCCGGCATCTGAAAGACAAAGGCTTACCTACTCTTCGCATGCTCCGGAGGTCTTCACACTGCATTCCGGCATCTGAAAGACAAAAGCTTACCAGCTCTTCGCACGCTCCGGAGGCCTTCGGCGCTGCATCCCGCATCTGAAAGACAAAAGAAGGTGGGTTTAAAGACATTGGACAACTTTATTACTCACGTGCCATTACTCCTTCCCACGCCGAATCCAGTGGGTATTCCAGCACCCTTCAGCTTCTCTAAAGCTCCGAACTTGTACCTGCAAGATAAAAGGGACAGTTAGTGCGCATCGTGAAGCAGGCTACAAGCGCTTACTTACGTGCTTCCAGGCGCTTCTATTACTCACGCCGGTTCGATCCTCAACTCTCATCAGCCCGCCATCCGCCATCGCTGGAACCCTGCAAAACAAGAGATAGCATTACAAAAGACTTTTAAGACATTTCAAGTGCCCAGAACTTACCGTTCGTGCAGTTAACGACGGACAGCAGTCCTCTGAGGTCAAGAGGCCTGCACCCTTATCCAGTGAAGAAACTGGTTACGGCACCCTGCCCCGAGGCAGATGGAGAGCTTGGCGTTCACTTACCTAAGGTGAGGGCGTTAACCTTTGGGGTTCTACAGGAGAAGAGAAAGGGAAGAGGAGAGAGGCACCCAATAACCCCAGTTCATTAATCCCATATTTTCTATCTGCAGACATCTTACTCTTCGAGTCAGACATACAGTGCACAGAGGTCCAGCCCAAAGAGCCAACCGTGTGTTACACATCACCTTTGAAGATACGGCATTCACCCAGTCAAGACCGGCGCCTCTGCGGGAATCAGGTGAGCGTTACAGAACGCAAAGCCTTCTGCAAAACTCCCACCCAGGCGCTATGGAAACCTCGGATACCGACCAGCTAGCCCAGTTACTTGGGGAACTAAGAGCAGAAGTGCATGCAGCCCGTCAGGAAACGAATGCTCTAAGAAGGGAACTGATTATTTCCAAGGAGCGAACAGACGATCTCGCTAGACAATTGCTACAGTCACAAGCCGGACAAACTCCTTTACCCGCATCAGGGGCATATCTTCCTTCAACATCCTCTACGAACCCAGTGCAGATCAACCTACCTGGGAATGTACCTCTGGCTCCGCCCGAACGATTTTCTGGTGACCCAAAGAGGTTTGCAGTATTTATTAATCACTGCCGGTTGCACTTATTATGCCGGCCAGCAGCCTTTCCAACTGATCAAGCTAAGGTAGCTTTTGTGCTTTCGTACCTTAGTGGCAATGCGGCAGACTGGTCGATCCCTCTAGTTAATAAAGATGATCCGGTTCTCCATGATTTTCAAGCTTTTCAGCTCAGTATGGAAAAACTGTTTGCAAGACATTCACAGGGGCAGGCCTTGGACAATGAGCTCCTTTCATTGCGACAGGGTAATCAAGACCTTTTGGCTTATATTGCGTCTTTCAACAGACTGATAGTGGAAACTCGATGGCCTGAGGACAAAAGGATTACGCTGTTTTATAGAGGTCTACGTGGAGAGCTCAAAGATGTGTTAGCCCAAGTAGTGAATCCCCCGCAAGACTGTTCGGACTATATTGACTTTGTCGTTCAAATTGACCAAAGACTGCAGAACAGTAAGGCCGATCGTTCCAAGTTTGATGCTCGAGTATTTTCCAAACCACCAACTCCTACCAAAGGAGTAGACTCCGGGGAACCCATGCAAATAGGGGGCCTGAAAGGACCACTAACACAAAAGGAGCGGGAAAGGAGAAAACAGCTGCAATTATGCCTCTATTGCGGAAACTCGGGGCACTTTCTTCTTCGAGATTGTCCGGTGAAACCAGCCAAGAAGGCAGTAGGAGCTGGGTCACAAACTCTGAGCAGGGAAACGACCTCGCCCGACAAGAATAGAGGTCCTCTTGCCGAGCGTTAAAACCAGTTCCGTGACCTCGCATTTCGTGATACCTATGGTCCTCATCAGCCCTGAACATCCGGATCGATTACATGCGATTGAAGCTTACGTCGACAGCGGTGCCATCGGCAATTATGTGGATCATGAAATGGTTTTGAGGATGAATCTGACTCTTTGTTCAAGGGCTGTAAAGGACGTCATTACTACGGTGGATGGTACGGAGATAGCCTTCGGACCAGTAACGCATACCACCCAAGAAGTGACGCTAGTAAGTCAAGATGGACACCATGAGAAGATCGTGTTCGATGTGATCAAGGCCCCTCAGTTCCAGATTATTCTAGGAATTCCTTGGTTAGAGAAGCACAATCCTCAGATCGATTGGCGAGCAAGAACGGTTCAGTTTCCAGAATGTGTCTCTACTTGTCACCCTCGACCTGGTGTTGCACTGGCAGCAATTTCCTCGGAGGCTCCCCAGTTATCTCCTGAATACCTAGAATTCCAAGATGTTTTCCGGAAGGATCAGGCCAACTCTCTACCTCCTCATAGGTCTTATGACTGCCAGATAGACCTGATACCTGGATCTACTCCTCCTTGTAGTAGAATTTATGCCCTCACCGAGCCTGAGAATCTTCACCTCCGACAATACCTGGATCAATACCTAGTGAATGGGTTTATTCGTCCTTCCAAGTCCCCTGCTTCCTCAGCTTTGTTCTTCGTTCCAAAAAAAGAAGGGGACCATAGAACTTGTATAGATTATCGCGCCCTGAACCAGATCACTGTTAAGAATAGATATCCATTACCTTTGATCCCTGAACTCCTGGACCAAGTCAGAAAAGCATGCATATATACAAAGCTGGATCTTAGAGGAGCCTACCACTTGGTACGAGTAAAAGAGGGCGATGAATGGAAGACGGCCTTCCGCACCAAGTATGGGCTATTTGAATATCAGGTCATGCCCTTCGGACTTTGCAATGCCCCGGCCGCCTTTCAATATTTTATGAATGATGTCCTCAGAGAGCTCATAGATGTGTGTGTTGTTGTTTACATTGACGACATCCTCGTTTATTCTTCATCGGAAATTGAACATCGGAAACACGTGAAAATGGTCCTCGAGAAATTGTGTCAACACAAACTTTTCGCTAAGTTGGAAAAATGTGTTTTCAACGTGACTGAAGTTGAATTCTTGGGATTCATATTATCACCTAGCGGAGTGCGTATGGATTCAAAGAAGGTTGATGCAATTCTCAAATGGCCATCGCCATCCTCCGTAAAAGGTGTTCAAAGCATGTTACGCTTCGCTAACTTTTACCGCAGGTTTATCCCAGAATTCTCTCGAATAGTCCAGCCCATCACCGCCTTGTTAAAGAAAAACAAACGTTTTGAATGGTCTACCGAGGCGGAACAAGCTTTCCAGAATTCGAAGACTAGATTTATCTCTGCACCGATCTTAAAACATCCTCGCCCAGAACTCCCCTACATCGTTGAAACTGATGCTTCGAGCCTTTCCATGGGGGCAGTTCTATCACAAAAGGACCCAGTAACCAATCAGTTGCATCCCGTGGCATTTTGGTCCCGCAAATTCTCGCCTCCTGAAATCAATTACACTATTACTGATAAGGAACTTCTAGCTATCAAGTCCGCCTTTAAGGCTTGGAGGCATTATCTTCTGGGGGCCCGACACACCGTTACTGTGATTACAGATCACCGAAACCTGCAATATTTGAAAACCGCAAAAGCTCAATCCTCTAGGCAACTCCGTTGGGCACTATTCTTTGCCGAGTTTGACTTCATAATTACCTATCGACCTGGTACAAAAAACGGTAAAGCTGATGCCCTTTCTCGGATGGGAATGGAAGAACATTTGATCAATCCTAAACCTGTACCTATCATTCCAGAACAAAGAATTCTAGGTGTAATCGCCACACAATCCATAGAGGAAGTTAAGGATAAAGCCAGGCTACTGGTAACTCCAGCAGACATACAGAATTGGCATCTGCAGGGAAAGGACTTTACGGTGAAGGACAACCTATTATATTTCCAAGAACTGTTATACCTGCCCAGCACAGATTTACAGAAAAAGGTAATCTCTTGTTATCACGATTCTTTAATGGAAGGACATCCCGGTATGACCAAGACCTCGGAAAATATCAAGCGCTACTTCTGGTGGCCGTCTTGGAAAAAAGATATCAGAGACTTTATAATGTCCTGTGGAGTATGCGCCCAAAACAAGAGTCAAAAGGAAAAACCAGCCGGCCTCTTACGCCCTATTGACATCCCGCCTCGCCCTTGGCATACGCTTTCTATGGACTTCATCACCGATCTACCTCCATGCTCCGGATACAATACGATCCTAGTAATCGTGGACCTATTCTCCAAAATGGCGCATTTCATTCCACTCAAAGGCTTACCAACAGCAGCAACTCTGGCCCGAGAATTTCTCGAAAACATCTTCCGACTGCACGGTTTTCCTTCAGTTCTAATTTCGGATCGAGGTAGTCAATTTATTTCTCATTTTTGGCGAAGTTGCTGTCGGTCGGGTCAAATTGATGTGAGACTTTCGACCAGCCACCACCCTCAAACCGACGGACAAACCGAGAGGACCAATCAAACTCTGGAACAGTATTTGCACTGCATGCTACAACAAACTGAAAAAACTTGGAAAGATATCCTTTGGATAGCCGAATATGCCTCCAATAACTCTGTCCACTCGGGAACTGGGAAGACCCCGTTTTTTCTTTTATACGATAGTCACCCTTGAACCTCGGAGTTGGATCCACTCCAAGATCTTGGAACACCAGCAGTAGACCACCTGCATTCTACAATCACCCAAGCCTTTAAGGAAGCCGTTTCTCACCTTCAAAGGGCTAAAGAACAATACAAGAAAGGAGCAGACCAACATCGGAAGGAAGCCCCCCAATATCAAGCAGGAGATCAAGTCTGGTTATCCACCAAATATCTACCTCTAAAAGGACCATGCACATTCAACCCAAGATACCTTGGTCCCTATTCCATCACTACCATAGTAATTCCAGTAGCGGTCAAGTTGGACTTGCCCCCTCACATGAAGATACATCCGGTCTTCCACGTCTCTCTATTAAAACCCGTGCAACCTCAAACCCGACTAACTACGTCTCCAAAACCTATTCTAGTTGATGGAGAACTCGAGTTGGAAGTCAAAAGCATCCTGGATTCCAAGATCTCCAAATCTAAACTATTTTACCTGATTGACTGGAAAGGCTACGGTCCCCAAGACAGATCCTGGGAACCTGCAGAATATGTCCACGCGCCTCGTCTAATCAAACGATTTCATCGAACATTTCCTAACAAGCCCAAACCCCCGGAGAAGCCCGGTTTGGGAGGTGCCTTCGGCGGGGGTGCTGTCATGATCTCTGCTTCCAAAAGATCAGGACTTGCCCGACTCCCTGGGAAGCAGACCCATAATCCCGGTTCCGAGGGCCAGCCAGTCCCAATTGGGACCTTTTGGACCCTGTCCTGGCGCCGGTGGCACCAGGCTCATAAAGATGCCCAGTCCCAGCGCTGGAAGCGCCGGGCTCATAATGCTTGGGTGGATTTACCTGCAGCAGACCATGCTGCTTACTTACCTGCCAGTTGAACCCCTGATCCTCTTCTGTTTGGGACTACTTTTCCTGTTGGGTGGGGCAGGAGCCACTCCCTAGGTTCAGAACACTGGAACTCTTCTGGAAAGCAGGAACTCTTTTCTTACCTAGGCGTGGCTGTGGAAGGAGACACCTAAGCACTACAGGAGGCTATTTAAACCACACCCGATGGATGAATCTTGCTTTGTGTTATTCTGCATTCTCTGCAGCAGAACGCTCATCGTGTCTTCTGCTTCTGATCCTGGGCCTAAGGGAACAAAGGCTTACCATCCTGGAATCCAGTCTTCAGCAGCACCTGTAAAGACAAAGAAAGAACAGGTTAGCACTACGGTCTTCAGTGGCAGCGCATCTCTTACCTGGTCCATCGGCTGTCACCAACGCCTCGCGCTGCATTCCGGCATCTGAAAGACAAAGGCTTACCTACTCTTCGCATGCTCCGGAGGTCTTCACACTGCATTCCGGCATCTGAAAGACAAAAGCTTACCAGCTCTTCGCACGCTCCGGAGGCCTTCGGCGCTGCATCCCGCATCTGAAAGACAAAAGAAGGTGCGTTTAAAGACATTGGGCAACTTTATTACTCACGTGCCATTACTCCTTCCCACGCCGAATCTAGTGGGTATTCCAGCACCCTTCAGCTTCTCTAAAGCTCCGAACTTGTACCTGCACGATAAAAGGGACAGTTAGTGCGCATCGTGAAGCATGCTACAAGCGCTTACTTACGTGCTTCCAGGCGCTCCTATTCCTCACGCGGGTTCGATCCTCAACTCTCATCAGCCCGCCATCCGCCATCGCCGGAACCCTGCAAAACAAGAGATAGCATTACAAAAGACTTTTAAGACATTTGAATTGCCCAGAACTTACCGTTCGTGCAGTTAACGACGGACAGCAGTCCTCTGAGGTCAAGAGGCCTGCACCCTTATCCAGTGAAGAAACTGGTTACGGCACCCTGCCCCGAGGCAGATGGAGAGCTCGGCGTTCACTTACCTAAGGTGAGGGCTTTAACCTTTGGGGTTCTACAGGAGAAGAGAAAGGGAAGAGGAGAGAGGCACCCAATAACCCCAGTTCATTAATCCCATATTTTCTATCTGCAGACATCTTACTCTTCGAGTCAGACATACAGTGCACAGAGGTCCAGCCCAAAGAGCCAACCGTGTGTTACACATCACCTTTGAAGATACGGCATTCACCCAGTCAAGACCGGTGCCTCTGCGGGAATCAGGTGAGCGTTACAAGACCTCAAGGGAGGGAGCCAAAGTGGCGTGTATTATTTTGAAAAGACACCCCTTGAGTGGAGGGAACCTGAATGGTGTTCTGGTCTTCCACAACGCACGGCTTGAGTAGAGGGAGCGGGACTGGCCTTTCTTTGCTTGCCAAACCTTAGGTGGAAGGAGCCAGATTTGGGTTCCTCACCAAAGTACGCCGGAAGCGGATGGGGTTTTCCAGACATTTTTTTTGTAAGGCAATCCCGAACAGGAGCAAGCTGCACTCCCATAGGGGAGTGACCCAGAGTGCTCCACCCTTCTTCTCCATGGCCCGCCTCAACTAGAGGCGGTGGAGTGGCATTCCTTTCCAAGATGCGCCTGCTTTGGAAGAAACAAGCATTGCGTTACTTTGCAAGGCACACCATGCGCAGAGGGAGCTAGACTGCTTTTTCCTTATGAAGCAGACCTGAAGTGAAAGGTACCGGGGGTGATGTCCCTTTCCCAGGCAGGCCTCAAGTGGAGGGGGCAGGACTAGCATTGCTTGCCAAAGCACGCCAAAGGGGAGTAAAGCAGAGTGCTGTCCCCACCTACTCCAAGGCACACCTCAAGTGGAGGGAGCTAGAGTGGCATTTCTTTCCAAGATGTGCCTGCTTTGGAAGAAACAAGCATTGCGTTACTTTGCAAGGCACACCACGCGCAGAGGGAGCTAGACTGCCTTTTCCTTATGAGGCAGACCTGAAGTGAAAGGTACCGGGGGTGATGTCTCTTTCCCAGGCAGGTCTCAAGTGGAGGGGGCAGGACTAGCATTGCTTGCCAAAGCACGCCAAAGGGGAGCAAAGCAGAGTGCTGTCCCCACCTACTCCAAGGCACACCTCAAGTGGAGGGAGCTAGAGTGGCATTTCTTTCCAAGATGTGCCTGCTTTGGAAGAAACAAGCATTGCGTTACTTTGCAAGGCACACCACGCGCAGAGGGAGCTAGACTGCCTTTTCCTTATGAGGCAGACCTGAAGTGAAAGGTACCGGGGGTGATGTCTCTTTCCCAGGCAGGCCTCAAGTGGAGGGAGCAGGACTAGCATTGCTTGCCAAAGCACGCCAAAGGGGAAAGACCCGCATGGCACAACTTAAGTACAGGGACTCATAATGATTACTATTTCGCAGGCAAGTCACGCTTTGAGCTGTGGGATCTAGACTGATGTACATTTTCTTGGCAGGCCTCAAGGGAAAGCTACGGCTGTGGTTGCCTTTCCAAGGCAGGCCTCAAGTGGAGGAAGCAGGACTAGCAATGCTCGTGAATGCACGCTAAATCAAGTGAAGTGAGTTGACATCCTGTTGCATTTTCATTGAAGGTACACCTCTAGGGCAGGGTGCAAGAGTGCCATTCCTTTACAAGACATGCACGATTTCAGTGGCTAAGGGTCCCTTTCAAGGAATGATGGGCAATATCTCCCAATAATTTTCCTTTGTATGATATAAAAGGAAACAAGGCTGAAAGCAGAGGGCAGGCTGGGAAGGGCATTGGGGACAGTACAGCCAAGTAACCTTCCTCTTTCCTTGTTTTGTACACACCTTACATTTTCGGTACGGTTGTGCCTTCGTGGCAGTGGGAGGAACATAATCACCAAAGTGTCGCTCTTGCAATCTGGCCACTTCTTCGACCTCTGGAAAGGAGGGAATTTGTACATGAACATTAGCCAGAGATTGAACAATTTCTAATTCAAAATCCAAAAAGGAGAGCTTGTTTTCTGGAGTAGCTGCACGGTACACCACATAAGCATTGTACGTTGCCATATGCACAATGTGTGTGGCTAACTTTTTGTACCAGAAACGCGACTTGCGTTCAGCGTGGTATGACTCAAGCACTTGGTCATTTTTGTCTACTCCACCCATGTACTTGTTGTAATCCAGAATGCAATTGGGCTTCAACACTTGCTGAGTCTGCCTGCGCAGAGGGACAGCTGAAGTACTTTCATCATGAATAGTACTTAGCATGTACACATCCCTTTTGTCGCAGAATTTCACTGCTAACAATTCATCCTGCCGCAATGCCATACATTGTCCCTTGGCCAACTTCTTACACACACGTTGTCTGGGGAAGCCTTTGCGGTTACTGCAGATTGTACCGCATGCCAGTGTGCCCACATTGAACAATTTCTTGAACAGTGGAATTCCAGTGTAGAAATTGTCTACATACAAATGATGTCCCTTGTGGAGCCATGGTGTGAGAAGATCCCAAACAATCTTCTCACTTGTCCCTAAATGGGCTGGGCAGCCCGGAGTGTTTAGGGTAGAGTCTTTACCGGTGTAGACTCTCATGCTGCTGACATACCCAGTGGTACTTTTACACAACATGTACATTTTAATAACATATCGTGATCTCTTGCTAGGAATGTATTGCCTGAATACAAGGTGACCTTTGAACAACACCAACGGATATGTTCTGGCTAGGAACATACACCTCTGCAAATCGGTGAGTGAAGTGGTCCAGAAATGGCTTCAGTTTGAACAGCCTATCAAAGTTTGGGTCCATTTTGGGTAATGCTGCCGAGTTGTCATTGAAGTGCAACATACGGTGCAATGCTTGAAAGCGATTTCTGCTCATTGTAGCTGAAAAAAACGGCCAATAAAGTGGTGCTACAGTAGACCAGTATATTGCGACAGAAGGCTTGTATCCAATTCCCATGAGCAAAATGAGACCCCAAAACTGTCTCATCTCAACATCGTTTGTGGGTACCCATGCTTGTGCTCTGGAGTGGGGTTTCAGAGTGGGACCCCTAGACCTCATGAACTGTGCAGCATATAAATTGGTTTGCTGAACCACATCTGCAATGAACCCATCATCAACAAAAAGGTTGAAAAAATCAATAGGCTGAAACCCTTCTGTATTCACTGTGCACCCTGATATACCAGTGAAAGGGGGCACAACAGGCTGAGCCATTGCTGGAGGCACCCAGAGCGACTCTTGAGTCATGTCAGGAACTGCCACATTGCGTGGCCGTCTTGCACGTCCCCTCCCCCTTACAGGTCCCCTGCGTGTGGTAAGTGTGCGAAAAGGTGGACGCACTCTTCCTTCCTCTTCATCATCAGATGATGACGATGATGAGTGGGAGGAGGGACTTTTGTCAATGGCCATCTCACTTCCCCAATCACTTCCCTCCTGCCCCTCAGAAGCACTATCTGTTTCAGAATGCATGTACACATCTGTGCTTTGCTCTGAGCCAGACTCCATCACTGCAGCTAATGCCTCCGCACCAGACATTGATCGCCGAGAAGCCATGAGTACCTTCACTATGGAACCCTTCACTGCCCAAAGACCAGATGAAGACTGAAACAATAAGTATGTGTGCTTCTGAAAGTATGGAACGTAGCACAGTAAGTGGTATTCAGTGCCACAAACCTACTCCACACAAGTACACCAAAAGGTCCAGACTTTGCTCACAAACTGTAGCAGCCCTCTGCAATATGACGTACTCCCTACACGCTACAATAAACGGAGTAGTACTTTGCAAACACTCACGTGAAATGCTAAGGACCAGCTGACTGCTTTCCTACAAGTGGGTAGACAGCTACAACGCACCTAAAAGAAAGAGAACAAAAAATCTATGGACAATGTACTATTCCGCTAAACTGTACCGAAAGACAAGCGTGGGGACGAGGATTTCAGCCACACTACCTATTCAGAAACAGCCAACATGCTTTGCACCATGCCCTCCTCCATGGGATGCTTGTGGATGGGAAATCGAGGTGAGAAGGAACCATGCAACGTATTAGTGATTGGGTGAGTTGAAAAGCCATAGGCAATGAAGAAGCAGAAAAGGAAGATAAATAAAGTACACAGCTGGCCCTTCCGGGCAACTGCTGGCACACTTTTGACAAAAACACCTGCACATTCACATAGGGGTGTCTATTGTAAGGGGAAAGCTCACAAGGACAAAATTATTGCAAGGCCAAGCAAATTGATGTAGGCTGAAGCAAGTAGTGATGGGTACCTAAGACATAAGTAGCAGAAACATACTGAATGCTTTGACATGCCATGAATGCAAACAATTGCTAGAAAGTGGAAGTCTCACTGCCAATATACTTACTATCATTTTTATTCACTTTTCACATCTTCCAGTGCATCCATCAGTCAATGGGCAAACCCCCCCTAAAATAGCGTCTGGGCAAAATCCATTATGTTTCCAATGAACAGCTCCATGCCTGTTTTGGAAAGGTGCACCTCATCTCTGTGAAACATTACAGCACCTTTGATATTGCCATGGTGAATGGTCCGTATTCTGGTGTTGCCCTCTGTCAGTCTAGTGAACTCGCCATTCAGTTTCCACACCGAGCGGTTGATGGCCCTTCTATTCCCTTGAGTTCTCCAATCCATCCTGGGAATCATCTGTGACCAGGCCACCACAGTGTTTGGAAACCTCTGTGCAATCCATTCAAGGTCTGCCATGAGCTGCTCCCGTACCCCCTTTCGTCCCACAGATGCAAAATCATTTCCTCCCAGGTAAACCACTATAAGGTCAGCGGGGGGGCCTGTCCTTTTGCTTGGGCAGCGATGATGGCTCCTCGGAGCTGGTGAAGGCGCATCCCCCCTACCCCAAACCAATGCACTGCAAGGCCATCCCTTCCAGACCCAGATGTAGGTGGCCCTCGGAAAAGTCGTGCAGCCCTTTGGATATAAGAGTGGCCGAAAATCCACACAACCCTCATCCTCACTAGGAAATGGAAACAGGAAAACCCCCATGATTATGGCTACACATACATTTTACCAAATTACAAACAATTGTGGCAATACATGACTCTTGTAACAATCCCAGACACACACTTCACCCATTCGGAAACCACCTCTCATTTGAGATAACAGTAGGTCGACACATAATTGCCACATTATTTTCAGGGGAAAGAGGAAAAGAAGATAGTATGTCACCTTGTGCCAATAACACAGTTGTGCTGGCGCAATTGTAATCAGCGAAAGTTGTCTGCTCCTGTGGCCCACCGCCTGCCCAGCACGGTGGTAAGGTGACTTGCACATGCTACATCGTTACACTTTGGCAGGGTGACTAGTCTCACAGAGGATATGAAGTCCACAGAAAGTGTGCTTTGTACGCTCTCTGAATATAGGTACCCTGACAGAATGTGCCACATTTACCACAAATGGGTGCACCTTCAGACACTTTCAATGTGAGTGTTTCGTCCATAGCTCCAGGACCACTGGTGAACTTGGGAGCACTTCACTACCAAGGAAGGGAGGTGGCCAAGGTCACACCCATCACCCACCACTACCCTACATCGCTTCCTGGTCAGCACTACAGCTTTCCTCTCCTGGAAGGGATTGGACCCTGCCAGGGCACCCTGCACCCACTGCTGAATTTAGAGGACAAAATATCCACCTGGGGGACGGACACCCAAGGCCAATGACACCCCCCTCTCTAGCTACCCTGCGTTACAGCTTTTCCCCCTGCAAAAGGATGGGGACCCTGACAGGGCACACTGAGACCACTGATGGAATTGGACCACAGAAATGGTGAACTTTGCAGTGAAAGGAATGAGCTCTGTAACAAGTGTGCATAGCATGCTCAGAAAAAATGACCATCTATATAACTACTGGAAAAAAATGTTTCAATTTGCTGCTACTTATGTCGGCCAAACCTTTCCTTCTGCAAAGCAGCTGCCTTACTCAATGCAAGGCACACCCTTCACTGGCCCCCGACCCTCCCCACTATCCTTTCCCACCCTTATCACTGACAATGCAGCCACAATTCCTTCCACCGCAGTAACCTTCCACCCCCACATTACCAAGTAATAAATGTTGTACTTACATAAGTCAGCAATAGCTTTTCAGTAGCCACAACTGCAAAGGAAACATAAAAGAATTACATTCAATGCTTTGCCTACCAATAACACATCCAAACTGTCTGGCAACTATCTGTACATTTTTCACTTCCTTCCACCAGTTCCATGACACTTCTCAGTCATCTACCACTACGGAAGGCTAGACTGCACACGGATTGGAAATGGAAATAAGACAAGTGGGCATATGGCATCCTGCAGAAAAAAAATTTAAAAAAATAAATCCTGGAAATCTGGCACCAAACCATCACTGTTTGGAAACATCTGTGCTATCCATTCCAGTTCCTCCATTAGCAGCTCATGTATCCCTTCCCCTCCCACAGACGCTAAATCTTTTCCTCCCAGGTGCACCACTGTAGGGTCGGGGGGTTACATCTCCTTTTGCATGGACATCGCTGATGGCTCCTCTGAGCTGGTGAAAGCACTTCTCCCTAACCCCAAACCAATGCACCAGGAGGGCATCCCTTTGAGAGCCAGATGTGGTTGGCCCTCGGAAAATCGTGCAGCCCTTTGGGTGAAAGAGTAGGCAATTATCTACACAACCCTCATCGTCACTATGATATGGAAACAAGTGAACCCCCATGAATATGCCTACAGTTTACCAACTAGCTGAATGATTGCGTGAACACATGGCTCTTGTAACAATCCCAGACACACACTTCACCCATTCGGACATGCACCTCTCATGTGAATTTACAGTAGGTCATTACGTAATTGGCACTTGTGTTTTAGGGGAAGCAGGTGGGAAAGAGGTGAAGAAGACAGTATGTCACCTTGTGCCAATAACACAGTTGTGCTGGGGCAATTGTAATCAGTAAAGGTTGTCTGCTCCTGTGGCCCACCGCCTGCACTGCACAGTGGTAAGGTGACTTCCACATGCTACACCATTACACTTTGGCAGGGTGACTAGTCTGACAGAGGATATGACTTGTGCAGCAAGGGTGCTTTGTAACCTCTCTGAATATAGTTACTCTGACAGAATTTGCGCCATTCATAACACATGCATGCAAATTTGGACACTTTGATTGTGAGAAATTGGGGCGCAGCTCCTAAAGTACTGGTGAACTTGGGGCCATTCGACTACCAAGGCAGAGAGGCAGCCAAGGTCACACACATCAACCACCACCACCCTACATCTCTGCCTGGCCAGCACTACAGCTTTCCCCTCTAGGACGGGATGGGGACCGTGCCGGGGCACCCTGCACCCACTGCTGCTTTTGAGGGACAAAATATCCATCTGGGAGATGGACGCCCAAGGCCAATGACTTCACCCCCGACCCCTCCTGCCCCTCTAGCTACCCTGCGTTACAGCTTTTTCCCCTGCAAAAGGATGGGGAGCCTGGCGGGGTACACTGGGACGAATGCTGGAAAAGGACCACAGAAATGGTGATCGTTGCAGTAAAAGTAGTGTTCTCTGTATCAGGTACGCGTACCATGCTCAGAACAAAATGACCATCTGCATTACTACCGGCAACATTTTTGAAAAGGAGCTGCTACTTATGTCGGACAATTTTTCCTTCTGCAAAGCAGCCACCTTCCTCAATGCAAGGCACTCCCATCACTGGCCCCCGAACCGCCCTACTGCCCTTTCTCACCCATACCACTGACACTGCAGCCACAGTTTCTCCCACCACAGTAACCCTCCACCTGCACATTACCAAGTAATATATGTGGTACTTACATAAGTCAGCAAAAGCTTTTCAGTAGCCGCAACTGCAACGGAAACATAAAAGAATTACATTCAGTGCTTTGCCTACCAATAACACATCCAAACTGTCTGGCAACTATCTGTACATTTTTCACTTCCTTCCACCACATACATGAAACTTCTCAGTCATCTACCTCCACAGAAGGCTGGACTGCACAGTGATAGCAAACTGGCATAAGACCAATGGGTGTATGGCAACCCCCAGCACACAAAAAAACATTGCACAGATGGCTAAGTGGCAAACTTCCCTCCCAGGGAAACAGCACTGTTCAGCTGCACTGGGGGGCGTTTTGTCCGCAACCCGGGCAAGTGTGTTCTTGGCCACCCCAATACCTCCCCAGAGCACCCACTTCCTTCACAACAGAACACTACAGGCCCTGTTCTCCCCCATCCCAATAGCAATGTGCCCTCCACCCACTATAAAATATTGGAATAAGCAAAATTTCATACGTACATAACAAGGGAGAAGCTTGAACTGCTCAAGACCTGTAAAGGGAATAACAAAACATATATTATTTGTGTCAGCCCACCCAAATACCAGACCACCCATATTGGCCCCCCCTGTTGCATTGGCCTGTACGTTTTGGGCACCCCGGCGCCAGACTGGCACACCAATGTGCCCCTCTACGCCAAGGCAGGTATAGTAAACGAAGAACCCAATTCAAAATGGCAGGCTGCCCTTTTGCGGGGGCGGAGGGGCCCCCTACACCGCTGTGGAATTTTCTAACGTGAAGGGGGTTGCACCTCTCCACCACCACCCCAATTGGAGGGGCGGCCCATCTCATGTAGCCCTCCCAAGGGGCAGATAAGGGGGGAGGCTGTCCTGCACTCCTATCTGGGCTCAGGCGTCCGTTCCTAGGAGCAGATATCTGGTCCCAGGGAGGGCTGCATGACATGGCACCCACTCCATTGTTTTAACGCCCCATTCCTTTAGAAAGTTTCCCAACCCTTTGGGGTGCCCCACCGCCCCCCCTAAAACTCCCCTTTGTGCACAGGGGCACATTGGTGTGCCAATCTGGCGCTGGAGTGCCCAGACCTTACTGCCCCATCTATTGGTGGTCCTGCCCCACCTTTTGGGGTGCCCCCCCACCCCCAATGGCTGGGGGACACACCTCATGCAAGCCTCCCTGGGCCTCCTCCAAACGGCTGCGTGAGGTACACCCCACCTCCATTTGGGGTGAGGGGGGAGAGGGCCACCCCAAAAGGTGGGGCAGGACCCCCAATAGATGGGGCAGTAGGGTTTGGGCACCCTGGGGGCAGATAGCCACACTAATGTGGCTATCTGCACCAAGCAAAGTAGGGTAAACAAAAAACAAAATACAAATTCATAGGCTGCTTTTTGGGGGGGCTGAGGGCCACCCTAAATTGGCAGCGAATGATGTACCGCAACGGGGGGTGGCCCTCAACCCCCCCACCCCAAATGGAGGGCCCCACCTCATGCAACCCACCCTGGGGGCAGATAGGGGGGGCCCCACCTCATGCATCCCTCTCTGGGGTCAGATGCCCCTTCCTAGGAGCAGATATCTGCCCCGAGGGAGGGTTGCATGAGGTGGGGCCCTCCATTTGGGGTGGGGGGGTTGAGGGCCACCCCCCGTTGCGGTACATCATTCGATGCCAATTTAGGGTGGCCCTCAGCTGCCCCTAAAAAGCAGCCTGTGATTTTGTATATTTTTTTTTGTTTACCCAACTTCGCTTGGTGCAGATGGGCACATTAGTGTGGCTATCTGCCCCCAGGGTGCCCAAACCCTACTGCCCCATCTATTGGGGGTCCTGCCTCACCTTTTGGGGTGCCCCCCTCCACCCCGAATGGCTGGGGGACACACCTCATGCAGGCCTCCCTGGGCCTCCTCCAAACGGCTGCGTGAGGTACACCCCACCTCCATTTGGAGTGAGGGGGAGAGGGCTACCCCAAAAGGTGGGGCAGGACCCCCAATAGATGGGGCTTGGGGCACCCTGGGGGCAGATAGCCACATTAATGTGGCCATCTGCACCAAGCGAAGTTGGGTAAACAAAAAACAAAATACAAATTCATAGGCTGCTTTTTAGGGGGGGCTGAGGGCCACCCTAAATTGGCAGCGAATGATGTACCGCAACGGGGGGTGGCCCTCAACCCCCCCCACCCCAAATGGAGGGCCCCACCTCATGCAACCCACCCTGGCGGCAGATAGGGGGGGCCCCACCTCATGCATCCCTCCCTGGGGTCAGATGCCCCTTCCTAGGAGCAGATATCTGACCTGAGGGAGGGTTGCATGAGGTGGGGCCCTCCATTTGGGGTGGGGGGGGTTGAGGGCCACCCCCCGTTGCAGTACATCATTCGCTGCCAATTTAGGGTGGCCCTCAGCCCCCCCTAAAAAGCAGCCTGTGATTTTGTATTTTTTTTTTTGTTTACCCAACTTCGCTTGGTGCAGATGGGCACATTAGTGTGGCTATCTGCCCCCAGGATGCCCAAACCCTACTGCCCCATCTATTGGGGGTCCTGCCCCACCTTTTGGGGTCTCCCCCACCCCCAATGGCTGGGGGACACACCTCATGCAGGCCTCCCTGGGCCTCCTCCAAACAGCTGTGTGAGGTACACCCCACCTCCATTTGGGGTGAGGGGGGAGAGGGCCACCTCAAAAGGTGGGGCAGGACCCCCAATAGATGGGGCAGTAGGGTTTGGGCACCCTGGGGGCAGATAGCCACACTAATGTGGCCATCTGCACCAAGCAAAGTAGGGTAAACAAAAAACAAAATACAAATTCATAGGCTTCTTTTTAGGGGGGGCTGAGGGCCACCCTAAATTGGCAGCGAATGATGTACCGCAACGGGGGGTGGCCCTCAACCCCCCCCACCCTAAATGGAGGGCCCCACCTCATGCAACCCACCCTGGGGGCAGATAGGGGGGCCCCACCTCATGCATCCCTCCCTGGGGTCAGATACCCCTTCCTAGGAGCAGATATCTGCCCCCAGGGAGGGTTACCAGGGGTGTCCCTTTCTACTTCGGTTGGGGGGGCATCCCTCCCCCCCTTTCATTCAATAAAAAATCCATGGTGGCTAGTGGTACCCCACCCCCACCCCTTCCCCCACCCCCTTTCCACATAATTTCAATTTATTTTTTTTCATTCCCCTGGGGCAGATGGTCAGCCATCTGCCCCAGGGTTCTCATGCATGTGCCCCCATGCTTTGGGGGCCGGGAGGGGGGAGAGGGCTGCTTACTTGAGGCAGCCCCCTCCCCCCCCTCACAAACAGATCCATGGTGGTCTAGTGGGTTGCTGGTCATGGATCGAGCGCTCTGCGCCGATCCGTGACCAGCAATGCCTCATATATGTGGTGTCCTTAGAAAGGGGGGAACCCCCCCTTTCCAAGGACATCATTTTTTACAAAATCCCTGGTGGTCTAGTGGGCCCCAGGGCCCCAAACCCGCTCCCACCTCCCCCTTCCCTCTGATTTTTTTTTTCCCTCCCCACCCGTATTCACCCCTGGGGGCAGTGATCATCTGCCCCCAGGGGTCTCTGCCGTGGTGGCCCCATGCCTTGGGGCCACGGGGATGGGGGGCGCTTACCTAGTAAGCAGCCCGCTCCTCCCCCTGCGTCACAAACGGATCTGTATTGATCTGGTGGCATTGCTGCCTGCAGATTGCGCGCCCTGCGCCCGATCCGCGGGCAGCAATGCCACACAATGGGTATCGTTGGAAAGGGGAGAATCTCCTTTCCAACGAAAATGGCTGCTGCGGGGAATGTACTTTCAGTTTCACGCCGACGTTCGTTACGCACGCCGACGTGAAACTGAAGGTAATCCAGCCCCCTGGCAGTGAGGGGGGACCTCCCCCTCACATAGCCCCGGGGTTGGGTTACAGTTTTGAGCGATCCCTGCTTTGCAGGGATCGCTCAAAACAAGGTGCCGAAAAGGACGAGCTATCTCGTCCTTGGCACTGCGTGTGCACTGTCAAGGACGAGATACCTCGTCCTTGGCACTTAAAGGGTTAATTTCATTTTTCTTAAAAATCTGTAGAAATCATTTTTTTCTTTCAAAAGTGTACTATTACTCTGTGGCACAAAGGACAGCCCTTTCCGGAGCAGCCTAAGTTCCCACCTGGTCAGAGTATAGGATGATATATTGATTACTAAGTCTTTTTCTGGGTCTTCTTCCTCTGTGTATTTCTTCTTTTGTCCCCTTCTTGTTGGTCCTTTCCTAAAAAAGGTACTCCTTCTGTTGGTAATTCTTCTGTAGGTGCTGTCTCGTCCTGGGAGCCTGTTGTTTGGGCAACATCCGGGGTTACAGCCGGGTCCATTTCTGTGCTTGAGGCATCCGAGGTTGTGTTTTCTGCCTGTGGCGTTGATGGTTTTGGTGTCTGTCCTTGATATGGTTTGTTTGGATAGTGTCCATAGTACTCCTGCCATGTGTATACTATATCCAATTTATAGTCAAGTTTATCCCTCCTAAATTTGCATATTTTCTTGGTCTCTAGTTCCTGTTTGTATTTTTGTAATTTCTGATTAGTATCATCCAGTACTTCCTTAAGTTGATCTTCCGAATAACACTTGCTCAGTGATGCTTTAAGCACATCGACATCTTCACTTAGAGACTTGAGATTATGAGTTAACTCTTCTATTGTAAGGAGTATCAGGTCTAGCGAGCATTTGTTCAATATTTGACGCCACCTTTTTACAAATGCCGGGTTTTCTTTACATAGAGTTGGTTCAAGGTTGACCCGCAATTCACGGGGAATTCTTTGGGCCTTGTAATAGCATGCTAAGGTTGAGGCATGTAATTTTAGATTGATTTCACAATGTATTTTCCATTCAAGCTGTCTAATGAGAGCATCCGGTTCCTCTGAAGTGGGTAAATCTTCACTGGTCAATTTGATTAATGCTAGAATCCTATTAGCTTCTTCTTCAGTGAAGCCTAGTGTTTATGCTCTATTTTCTGTGGTTTGGTCAATTTTAGCAAATGACATAGTGTTTGAACAATCTATTCAGTATTTCGAATATGTGCTCTCCCAAATTGTGTGGCCGATGGAGCGAGAAAGACGTATTAAGGGGGAAGGAGGCACTAAACACTTAATTCAGGGTGCTTCAAAGTTTTCAATAACTAAATTCAGATATTAAGTGTAAATTTAAAACAAAACTTCAGGTGCACTGTGGCAAATGTCACAGGGCCACTCGGGACTATGAAAAGAACAGAAGAGAGAAAGAGACATATATTGCTACCTGTCTGCCCACAGTGCACTCCAATGGGAGAAGAAACCCCCCAGTCTATTAGTTTAGCAAGTAGTTAGCGTAGGTTGTTTAATTTACATGATTCCAATTGCAACATTCAATGTATACTTTCAATATTATCAACAAAGAAATTCAAAAAGAAGCGTAAGTTTGAAAAAGGAAAAACAACCTTTTACTGGTATTTTTGGATATCAAAAAAGCATTAAACAATAATCTTTATAGAAGTATTAGGACAAAAATAACCTAGGATTTATGTAGCAAAGCAATTACACCATTCGTGTTGCCGAAAACAGTACACTATCAAAATTCAAAAAGACAATTCTTCCTTAAAGTATCACATGAATCACAGTGCAACTCGCTTTTCTTTGGTTGATTATTGGTATAGGGTTCTGTTGTTTCCCGGACACTGTGTATCTGTCCATCAGCGTGAGTACAAAAATACTACTGAATGAGGTTTGTCAATCCCAAATAGTATCAGGTCTATGTATTTAATTTGTTGCCAACGCGTTTCGGACTATCAATCAGTCCATCTTCAGGGCAGATGATACCATTGGTTCCAGAACATGTGTTAATTTGTACGTTCAAAACCTAAGGCGGACTATAAAGGGGGACCCACCATTAGGGTTATAATAAATACTATTACTTTCATTAAAAAACTGTTAAAGTACTGATAACCCACCTCGTAAATTTCTGTTGGTAGGATCTATAATCCCAAACTTAATAGCAGACCCTGCTGTTAAATGGTGTCACAGCATTCATGTCCAAGAGGGTGCCGAGATCTCACTCCTAACTATGGTCCATTCAGGAGCAGTTGCTTCTAAAGGAAAAGTGGACATTAATCAAATGTATTATATATTAGTTTAATTATATTAACTACTTATAGTTTAATATAATAGACCTAGGAGTATTCCTGAATGTACTTTCTGCATATCAGTAAATGCGCCATCCCCACTTGCTAGTTCGGTTAAGGAGAAATCTATTTGTCAACCCAATATGTAATGGTAAATCTCCTCTCCTACACTGGAATAAGTGAGGTGTTCAGTAAAAGCACCAAAAAAGTAAAACATGGACATACATCTTCATCAATCCTTCTAGATTTACAAGGTAAGGATCACCCTGCCACTCATATCTATTTCTGGATGTCTACCTGTGATTATCAGGCGGTCGAGTTTCTCAGCGTAAGGATAAATTCTTACCCATTCATAAGCGTTAGGTGTAACGAACGAAGCTCCTAGCGTCCGGCGTGGTAGTGAATGTCACCTCCCCGGACTTGAAGCTTTATGTGCTGTAATGAAGCTTGAATGGTCATGGGCAATGTGAGTAGTGCCGACGTGTGGAGCCGGCGACTACTCACCAGCACATGCGTAAAACTGGTCGCGCGTACAACGTGCCTCTGCGTCTATGTATTTGGGACGTTAAGTCCCCTATTGGCTTCAACTTTGATTGCGCAGAGGTGAACACCACAGTGAATTACCTACGCACGGCTACAAAGGATGGTTAGCTCTGTTGAAACTATAAATGCTGAGAGAAAGAATCTAAGTGATGTGTGCGCGAGGTGAGCAGGGCCAGCGCGTCACGCTGGCTACTGCTCTCCCGGGCATGCGTATTTCTGATGGTGTGGGCAATAAGCCCACGTATCCATATAATCGGAGCGTAAAGTCTCATGTTGAATTCATCTGCGCATGTGCGAGGGAGAACACCTAAGTGTGGGGTGCACTACGGCAGGTGTACTCTGACACATGGACTTGGAGTCCATGATACAGTACACCATGGGGTACGATGCAGATGCCGCTCAGTACATTTTCAAAGTGCAGGAGATGTGGCGAACGGAGACGGGTGACCAGTGGGACAAAACAGGTCCTCTTTTCTATTTTTTTTATCAAGAGAGGATTGCCCAAGGTGGTTCAGAAAGCACTTGACAAATTAGTGGACCATAATAATAAACCATTGCAAAAGGATTAATGTTACGCTCATATGGTCTCTGCGGGGAGGTAGGGGCACGTTTTGCAGCCCTCCCTGGAAGTGGATCCCCCTTGTCAGGCTTCTTCCCCCGCTCATATGCTGTGGGCTGCGACAATTGTTGACACTGCTCCTGCGTGGATACAAGAGATTGTGAGAATGCTGCTATGTGACTGCTGTCTCTCTGGAACCCTTCTTCCCAAAATGTGGTGAGCATGCGCTGACCCATATATTCTCACCTGTTGATTAATGATGACAAGCTCTCCGTCTTGCTTCTCACTGCAGGGGATCTTCTTGATGGACCGAGTTCCTTCACTGGTCCATTGTGCGTGGCAGCCCAGACCAGCTTTGGCTTAACCACTCCTGAAGGTAAGTGTTTTATGGCTTTAAAATATTGTGATGTTGATTCCTGATCATTGTCTGTATCTTTTAATAATGTCTTTCCTCCGCTCTCCCAGCAGATGAAATGCGGCCCAGGAGTAGTTGCAGTGCATGGAGCAAGGCCAAATGGGAAGAGAAGGGAGTCTGTGATGCTCCAGCAGAAGGTGAGTGTTAGTTCAAGGTTAAGCGCAAGGATTTGTCAAAGCGCGACCTTAAATGTAATGTCTTAGCGAGTTGTAACTTGGTCTTTATCTTTTTCTCTTGCAGGCACCGTCTTCCAATGGATTTCTCGTAGTGTCACGATATCGACCTGGAGTGCTGCTTTCCGGGGGTCTGGAGATGGATGATGAATGCCAGAGTCAATGATGATGCTTGCCGAAAATAGATTCCGAGGTAAGGGCTGCGGCTGGTAGCTGGAAACAAGGTAAGATGCGCTCAGGCTGGTAACTGGAAACAAGGTAAGATGCGCTCAGACTGAAAGCTGGAAACAAGGTAAGATGCGCTTAGGCGGCGGTGAGCGTTACGCTGCCATCAGCAGAATAACGCTAATCACTTGCATGCAGGCTGGGCGGGCTTATATAATCTAGCCCTGGCCACGCCCATTATTCTTGCCTCACCAGCCCCACCCTGCCACTCCTGAAGGATGCTGCACGTGTAATCCAACCCTCTCAATAAGCCAACGCCCGAACAAATGCACGTGGAGGCCCCTGCTGGGAAAAGAAGTACCTTGCACCAAATAAAAGTGTGCTAGTGCACACTTATTCATGTGCCTGGCGACAAAGGCACCAGGACTGAGTCCAGCTGGGCTCTCTATGCTGTTTTGTCCCAAAGGGACAATAAAAGGTTGTGTTACCCTTTGCTCTCGTCCCCTGATGGTGCGTTGTTTGTGTTGCGTGCCAATGGCCATGACAGCACTCCCCCTCAAGGCCCCTCTTATGGGTGTTCTTTCTCCTGGTCCTGGCTTGGTGGGGTTGTTGCAATGGAATTGTCTGATCAGTCGGGAAATATGGACGAATTCAGTGGGTTCCCATGTACGGTCTTCAGGTCCATAACCCTTCCAGTCTATAAGGTAGTACAATTTAGATTGCACTATCTTGGAATCCAGAATAGCCTTGACCGCGTATTCCGGTTCTCCTTATATGATGTCGGGTTCGGGTGGTGCTTCAATGCGAGCACCTGGTTTCATTGGTTCCAAGAGTGAAACATGGAATACTGGATGGATTTGCATATTAGGTAGTATTTCCAATTTCATGGCAGCAGGGTTTATTACGGCTTTGATTGGATAAGGTCCCAGGTACCTGGGACGGAAGGCTTGTGGTCCTTTCAAGGGAATGTTTTTGGATGCTAACCAAACCTTGTCTCCAACCTGATAATGTGGGGCCTCTCGGTGTCGGTCTGAAACCTCTTTCTGCTTTTCTTTAGCTCTGGTCAGATGTTTGGCTGCTTCTTTAAAAATCTGAGTGATGGTTTTATGTAAGGTTGTCACTTCTGGCATTTCCAATTCGTCAAGTGAATCAAAAGTGGATGTTCGAGGATGTCGACCATGCACCGTGTAGAATGGGGTCTGTCCGTTGCTAGTGTGGATGGAATTGTTGTAGGCGAATTCGGTCAACCAAAGTATGTCTTTCCAGGATTCCTCAGTTTGGTGGAACATACACCTCAGATATTGCTCCAAGGTCTGGTTGGTCCATTCGGTTTGGCCATCGGTTTGTGGATGATGACTAGTGGATAACCGGAGATCAGTTTTGGCTATTTTGCAGTACCTCCTCCAGAGTGCTGAGACGAGCTGAGTTCCACAATCTGATATTAGTACTGATGGAAATCTGTGTAATCTGACAATCTGTTCCAAAAACACAGTGGCAAGGGCGGAAGCAGTGGGGAGTTTTTTAATGGGATAAAATGGGTCATTTTCAAGAACAAATCCACAACAACTAAGATGGTGTTATATCCATTGCAGGGAGGAAGATCTGTGATAAAGTCCATTGACAACGTGTGCCACGGTGCTGGCGGTACCGTCAATGGAAGCAGTAACCCAGCTGGATTTAACTTCTGAAATTTGTGTTGTGCGCAGACATTACAGGTCGCAATGAATTGGGCAATGTTTTATTTTCTCCAGGTTGGCCACCAATAGCCTTTTTGTATTTTAGCTTGAATCCTGGCAATCCCTGGATGTCCCTCCACTAGTGAATCATGATAGTTTGCAATTATTCGGTCTTGTAGTTTCTTGTCCTGAATGTACAGTCTCCCTTGAAAGTACGGTAGACCATTTTCAATGGTGTATTGGTCTACTCTAGATAGCTACTCCTGTTGTGTTGCTTGGTTCATCTGAGATAGGAAATTTGCATTTCAAGTCATCCAGACAGGTGGTTGCAGCGATTTGGTTCTGGATTCGTTGTTCAGGAATGATGGCCATGGGCTCAGATGTGGTAAAAGCTTCTTTGTCCTCACTCATGCGTGACAGAGCATCTGCTTTCCCATTGCATACTCCGGGTCTGTAGGTGATGATAAAATCACATTACGCAAAGAAGAGAGCCCAACGAAGTTGGCATGAGGATTGGGCCTTGACGGTTTTCAAGTAATACAGACTGCAGTGATCTGTGATGACAGTGACTGTATGTCTCGCCCCCAGAAGATAGTATCTCCATGTTTTAAAGGCTCCCTTAATCGCTAGCAGTTCTTTGGCTGTGATCGCATAGTTCAACTCTGGTGCAGAAAACCTACAGGACCAGAATGCTATGGGATGTAATTTTCCTGTGTCCGGGTCCCTTTGTGATAATACCGCCACGATGGCTACGTTGGAGGCATCTATTTGGACCATGTATGGTAGATCCGGTCCAGGGTGTCGAAGAACTGGTGCTGTGGTGAAAGCAATTTTCAGCTCCTGGAAGGTGTTTTCTGCTTCTGGACACCAAAGGAATTTCTTTGTTTTTTCTCTGCAGGAAGGTAATTGGATGAACTATCTGCGAAAACCTAGGACTAAACCAACAATAAAAATGGGCGAATCTGAGCACACTTTGTACTCCTTTGGTGGATGTCAGTGATGGCCATTGAAGGATAGCTTCCACCTTGCGTGTGTCCATGTGTACTCCTCGTGGTGTGAGCATAAAGCCCAAGATTTCAACTTCTGTTACATGGAAGAAACACTTTTCTAACTTGGCAAACAGCCGATGCTGTCAAAGTTTTATCAGTACTGCTCTTAGATGGCAAACGTGATCCTCTTTGAAAGCCGAGTAAAAATGAGAATGTTATCTATGTAGACAAGTGCGCAAACGTCCAATAATTAATGAAACACATTGTTCATAAAAAAGTGGAACGCCACTGGGGCATTACATAACCCAAAAGGCATAACCTGGTATTCGAAAAGGCCATACTTGGTAAAGAATGCCAACTTCCACTCGCCCCCCTTTTTAACTCTTACAAGGTGATAGGCTCGTCCTAGAACCAGTTTCGTGTAAACTTGAGCATTCTTTACCTGATCCAGAAGCTCCGGAATAAGTGGCAGTGGGTATCTGTTTTTTACCATGATCTGGTTAAGCGCTCTATAGTCAATACAAGTTCTTAAGTCGCCCTCTTTTTTATGTACGAAAAAGAGAGCCGAGGAGGCAGGGGACTTAGATGGGCGGATAAAGCCGTTAGCTAGCTACTGATCCAGGTAAGATTTTAGGTGCTGGTTTTCCTGCTCTTTTAGGGCATGAATTCGACTGCAGGGAATTTGGGCTCCGGGCACCAGATCGATTTGGTAATCGTAAATCCTGTGTGGAGGCAGGGTGTTCGCTTGCTCCTTCTGAAAAATATCCTGGTAATCCAGATATTCAGGTGGTAAGGAACCAGTGAGTCCCAGAATGTTTTTTGTCTTGGGTTTCAGGTTGCCCACATTTTTGTTGTAGCAGGCATTAGCAGACTCTTGAGGAAAGGTCAGAACTCGTTTTCGCAAGTCGATCCTAGGGTTGTTGCTTTCCATCCAAGGCATTCCTAATATCATCTGGAACTGAGGAACACCGATGAGATCGAAGGAGATGTCTTCTTGATGACCATCATGACACACAAGCATGACTTTTTTGGTATACTGCGTCACTGGCCCGGATGATACCTGAGAACCATCCACTGCTGTGACGTTTTCCGATTTCAGCTTTTGTCAGAGAGGAATGCCTATTTGTGCAGCCAGATCTTGATCAATATAATTTCCCACAGCTCCGCTATCAATATATGCCTCCAAGGCATGTATCTTTGACGGTTGTTTGTGGTTAACCAAAAGTACCGGGATGACTAGATGTGAGGTCTGTACGGATTTCTTCATTTCGCTCGACAAGTGGACCCCTACACTTGTCGGGCGTTGGAGTTTCCCGAATCTTGTTCCTTTTTCTCATTGCCATTGTCCATTGCCCCAACTAATCTCTTGGTTGGTTTCACCGGGCATTCTCAGAGGAAGTGTCCTGCACTCCCGCAGTATAAGCAGAGCTGTTGTTGCCTCCTTTTCCCGCTTTCAGCCTTTGTGATAGGACTCCGTAATCCACTGATCTGCATTGGCTCATTTTGTTCGTGGGTTTTGGTTTGATTGTCCCGAGGTAGCATATAGACCGACCTCCCTTCAGCTCTTGTGCGATCCATTTTTCGATTCTGCAATCTGTGGTTGAGCACAGTTTGTTTGTTTGTTTGTTTTGGGCATTTATATAGCGCTACAAACCCTCAGGTATCTGAGCGCTGCTTTTTTCCCACGGTGTGTGGTGCTCATTTATCGACCTCGGAAGGATGAAAGGCTGAGTTTGGCCCTGCCAGGATTCGAACCTGCGTCAGCAGGCTCTGCACGGATGTCAAAGCGAACCTTCTACCCGCTGTGCTATCTGACCGGCTGAAGTCGAGTTGATGTATTCTGCACATCCCTCAGGGGGGTTGACCACTTGGGCTAGAACATCCTTAAGTTCCCCATGCAGCCCTCGATAAAAGAGCGTAGTCCTCTTTTCTTCTGGCCAGTTTGTCTGTGCTACGAGACGACTGAAGGTTGCGATGTAAGTCAATAGGTCTTGGTTTCCCTGTCTGAGTTACAATAATTCATTTTCCAAAGCTTGTCCTTGAGTATGCCTTGCAAACAATTTTTCCATCTCCCTCTGAAATTCCCCAAAGTCTCGGAGTAGCGGATCATCCTGGTTTACTAATGGTATCGACCAGTCCGCTGCACTACCTCCTAAATATGAGAGTACAAAGGCGACTCTGGCTTGATCGTTAGGAAAAGCCCCAGGCCTGCACAAAAAATGGAGGCGACATTGGTTCATGAATATAGCGTACTTGTTAGGGTCGCCAGTAAAGCGTTCGGGCGGGGCCAGTGGCACTGCACCTAGAAGAACCACTTGAACTGGTGGTGATGGCTGCGGCATGGGAGGTTGGGCAAGTCCAGGTAGTGGGACCAGACCCGCGTGGGTCTGAAGCATTTGTCTTGCCAAGTCGTCAGTTCGTTCTCAGGCTACAATAAGATCCCTCCTTAAAGCATTGTTTTCCTGTCTGGAGGCATGGACTTCAGCCCATAATTCCCCCAGTAGCTGGGCCAACTGGTCTGTTTCCGATGTTTCCATAACGCCCAGGCAGAGATTCATAGAGGCTTCGCGTTCTGTTACGCTCACATGGTCTCTGCAGGGACGTAGGGGCACGGTTGCAGCCCTCCCTGGAAGTGGATCCCCCTTGTCAGGCTTCTTCCCCTGCTCATATGCTGTGGGCTGCGACAATTGTTGACACTACTCCTGCGTGGATACAAGAGATTGTGAGAATGCTGCTATGTGACTGCTGTCTCTCTCAAACCCTTCTTCCCAAAATGTGGTGAGCATGCGCCGACTCATATAGTCTCACCTGTTGATTAATGATGACAAGCTCTCTGTCCTGCTTCTCACTGCAGGGGCGCTTTTTGATGGACCGAGTTCCTTCACTGGTCCATTGTGCGTGGCAGCCCAGACCAGCTGCGGCTTAACCACTCCTGAAGGTAAGTGTTTTATGGCTTTAAAATATTGTGATGTTGATTCCTGATTATTGTCCGTATCTTTTAATAATGTCTTTCCTCCGCTTCTCGCATCAGATGAAATGCAGCCCAGCGGTAGCTGCGGTGCATGGAGCGAGGCCAAATGGGAAGAGAAGGGAGTCTGCGATGCTCCGACAGAAGGTGAGTGTTGGTTTAAGATTAAGCACACGGATTTGTCAAAGTGTGACCTTAAACGTAATGTCTTAGCAAATTCTAACCTTGTCTTTTTCTTTTTCTCTTGCAGGCACCATCTTCCGATGGATTGCTCGTAGTGTCATGATGTCGGCCTGGAGTGCTGCTTTCCGCAGGTCTGTAGATGGATGATGAATTCCAGAGTCAACGATGATGTTTGCCCAAAACAGATTCTGAGGTAAGTGCTGCGGCTGGTAGTTGGAAACAAGGTAAGATGCACTCATGCTGGTAGCTGGAAACAAGGTAAGATGCACTCAGGCTGAAAGCTGGAAACAAGGTAAGATGCGCTTAGGCGGCAAGGAGCGTTATGCTGCCATCAGCAGAATAACGCAAAGCGCTTGCATGCAGGCTGGGCGGGCTTATATAGTCTAGCCCTGGCCACTCCCATTAGTCTTGGCTCACCGGCCCCACCCTGCCACTCCTGAAGGATGCTGAACGTGCAATCCAACCCTCTCAATAAGCCATGCCCAAACAAATGGACGTGGAGACCCCTGCTGGGAAAAGAAGTACCTTGCACCAAATAAAAGTGTGCTAGTGAGGACTGAGTCCAGCTGGGCCCTCTATGCTGTTTTGTCCCCAAGGGACAATAAATGGTTGTGTTACCCCTTGCTCTCGTCCCCTGATGGTGCGCAGTCTGTGGTTCCGGACCAACAGCCATGACAGTGTCATGATCTCTGCTTCCAAAAGGTCAGGGTTTTCCCAACTCCCTTGGAAGCAGATCCATAACCCAGGTTCCGAGTGCCAACCAGTCCCAATTGGGACCTTTTGGACCCAGTCCTGGCGCCAGTGGCACCAGGCTCATAAATATGCCCAGTCCCAGCGCTGGAAGCGCCGGGCTCATAATGCTTGGGTGGACTTACCTGCAGCAGACCATGCTGCTTACTTGCCTGCCAGTTGAGCCTCTGATCCTCTTCTGTTTGGAACTACTTTTCCTGTTGGGTGGGGCAGGAGCCACTCCCTAGATTCAGAACACTGGAACTCTTCTGGAAAGCAGGAACTCTTTTCTTACCTAGGCGTGGCTGTGGAAGGAGACACCTAAGCACTACAGGAGGCTATTTAAACCACACCCGATGGATGAATCTTGCTTTGCGTTATTCTGAATCCTCTGCAGCAGAACGCTCATCGTGTCTTCTGCATCTGATCCTGGGCCTAAGGAAAAAGGCTTACCATCCTGAATCCAGTCTTCAGCAACACCTATAAAGACAAGAAAGAACAGGTTAGCATTACGGTCTTCAGTGACAGCTCTTCACTTACCTGGTCCATCGGCTGTCACCAACGCCTCGCGCTGCATTCCGGCATCTGAAAGACAAAGGCTTACCTACTCTTCGTGCGCTCCGGAGGTCTTCACACTGCATTCCGGCATCTGAAAGACAAAAGCTTACCAACTCTTCGCACGCTCCGGAGGCCTTCGGCGCTGCATCCCACATCTGAAAGACAAAACAAGGTGCGTTTAAAGACATTGGGGAACTTTAATACTCACGTGCCATTACTCCTTTCCACATCTAACCCAGTGGGTATTCCGGCACCCTGCAGCCGCTCCGAACTTGTACCTGCAAAATAAAAAGACAGTTAGAGCGCATCGTGAAGCAGGCAACTAGCGCTTACTTACGTGCTTCCAGGCGCTTCTATTCATCACACGGGCTCCATCTTCAACTCACTTCAGCCCGTCATCCGCCATCACCGGAACCCTGCAAAACAAGAAACATCATTACTAAAGACTTTAAAGACATTAGAATTACTCGAAACTTACCGTTCGTGCAGTAAACGACGGACAGCAGTCCTCTGAAGTCAAGAGGCCTGCTCCCTTATCCAGTGAAGAAACTGGTTACAGCACCCTGTCCCGAGGCAGATGGAGAGCACGGCGTTCACTTACCTAAGGTGAGAGCGTTAACCTTTGGGGTTCTACAGGAGAAGAGAAAGGGAAGAAGAGAGAGACATTCAATAACCCAGTTCCTTAATCCCATATTTTCTATCTGCAGACATCTTACCCTTCGAGTCAAACATACAGTGCACAGAGGTCCAGCCCAAAGAGCCAGCCGTGTGTTACACATCACCTTTGAAGATACGGTATACGCCCAGTCAAGACCGGCGCCTCTACGGGAATCAGGTGAGCGTTACAGACAGTTAAAGAACGAGAGAAAGAAACAGCTCAAAGGTTGCAGGCTGAGGAAGTGAAAATAGTGCAGAAGAAGTTAGCTAAAATACCAGTGGAAGGGGCGGTAACAACGACCATTGAGACAAATTCAGCAGAGCAGGCTGCAGCTCACACAAATGTAAGGGTGGCAGCGTTTGGCCAGGCAGAAGCCAGGGGCAGTGGGATGGTGGACCCCAGCCTCAGTACCCTAAGTTGCACCAATGAGGTCAGAAGCGGGGAAAAGGAGGGTTTCATGGGAGCACAGGGAGCGGAGGGAGTTTTGGCGGAATGGGACCTAGAGGTGGTATTGGGCCATCTCAGTGTTGGAGCTTTGGGAAGTGGAGACATTTTGCAAGAGAGTGTATAAGCAGAATACGTTTGTTGTGTCGGGATTTGTTGAGCAAACTGAACATGACCATTTCCTTTAAGGACCGTGGGGTGGTATGTGCCACCCCAGACAAGTGTGTCTTAAGGGCTATGGTTGGAATACTTGCCAGAAGAGGGGAGGTGGTGGTTTGTGGCATCCCCGTCAACCTGAACATGTTTGTGTACGGGATTACAGTATTACTTGATGCAGTGCACCAGATTGGCAAGGCTTGTTGGCAGGTGCCATCAGATTTCATCTTCCGACCCATGGTGACCCCAGAGCTTGCAGCAGGTACGATACTTTCCCTAGATTTACAGGGTCTGGTTGTGTTGGCTAAAAGGATTTTTGTGGTGGGCACAGACTCTGATGGGTGTGAGTGGCATACTGTATTGTGCACTGATGCAACGGTGCCCCTCAAAGAAGTGACAGATGCAAAATTGTTTGAAGATCGGATTGACTATGGGGAGATTGTGTTAGCAATTTGTATCTCTTCTGACATTATGGTGCAATATCGAAAGGTGCAGTGTTCCTTGATGGCCCTTGTCACCCCACCCCTTTCACTGACATTGACTTGAAGAAGGTTCCAGAGAGATTACGGACAACTAATGCTCACGATGTAGAGCTCTTGCAGGGAGTATACGAATAACACTCAAGCCAGGCGCATGGTTACCCCAGAGCTAAACAGTACTCCTTGTCCAAAGCGGCGGCGGAAGAAGGCATACAGGAGACCATTTTGGCACTTCTAAATCAGGGAATAATAGTGCCATCTACCTGCCCTTTCAACACAGCTATCTATCTGATTAAAAAGGCAAAAGGGGGAGTTGGAGGATAATACAAGACCTTTGCCCCCTCTAAATGACATTGTCCAGACAGAATTTCCCTTAGTTTCGAACCCCGCAATGATATAGTGCAGCATCCCAAAAGAGGTGACCCACTTCACTGTGGTGGACCTTAAAATGCCTTCTTCTCCATACCCCTGCATTCTAATTTGCAGTACCTCACAGCGTCTACGCATAGGGGAATGCGTTTTGAGCACACAGGATTGCCTCCGGGGTAGTGTGAGTCCCCCAGCATCTTCAACAGATTCTACATGCTGACTTATAGAATATCCCAGTGCCCAGTACCATCATTCAATATGTAGACAAATTGCTGGTGTGTAGCGACAGTGAGCAGCAGTGCCGGAAGGATTCTATCACCCTCCTACAGCTGCTGGCATTCAAAGGGTACAAGGTATATAATGCAAAGCTGCAATATTGCCTCCAATAAGTACTCTAGGTCAGTTGATATCTGTTGACGGGAAGAAAATTATACCCGATTGTGCCGCTTCAGCACGCAGCATACCCCAGCCCAAAATTGTCAAAGAGATGAAAACATTTCTAGGGTTATGTAATTACTGTAGGGCATGGATTCTAGACTGTGCAGCGTACACTAGGCTCCTGTTACAGGGCCTTAAATAGGCTCAAAAGAATGACAGTAAGAGTGCATGGACAGAGGACACTCTCACCAACTTTAACGCCCTAAAAGAAGTGATCTCCACTGCCCAGTACTGACTACCCCTGATTACACACAAGAGATTTATCTATGTTCCCATTCAAATGGCCAATTGATGACCGCAGTACTGACACAAAGGAGCATGATGTACCAGAATCTATTTGCCTACTACAGCAGACTGCTAGATTCTGTGATGCAGGGCCAGTTCCTATGCAAACAAGCGCTTGCTTCAAATGAATTTGCAATTGAGAAAAGCTCCGCAATTTGCTATGGGGTGCTCTGTAACACAGTACGTGGAACACATGTTTGCCATTTTGGAGCGTTCCAAATCAACGTTGACCATGCAGTGGGTGTCCGCATATGAGATCATCCTGTCCAGCCCCAACATTCATATTGTGAGGTGTAAAACTGTAAATCCTGCCACCTTTTTGACCGAGCAGTGTACCGAAGCAGACCTTGTGGTACATGATTGTGTAATATTTCATGGGGAGGAGGATGGCATCCCAAAAACCAAGAGATAGCCCACTCGAGGGGGGCGGGGATGTGCTTTTCATTGACAGGTCAGCAACTATCGACAAGGGCACAGATCTGAGGCATACTGGGGCAGCAGTAGTCCGCCTACTGGACGAAGCATATGAGGTATTGGTGTAAAAGAGATTACCCATGCACTAGTTGGCCTGAGCAGCAGAACTTACAGCGCTTCTCGAGGTGCTTCTGGCATCCCAAGGGTGCCTCATCACCATCTATTCTGACTCGGCCTACGTCACCACCACGGTTCAGGCAGGACTTGCACGATGGAAGAGGAGGGGATTTAGGAGGGCTGACAGCTCCACGGTAGATACACTAACTGATAGGCTAATTGACACACTAATTCAAGCCTCCTTTACAGCAGTGGTGAAATGCACCGCCCATACCAACAACACAGACAAGGTCTCACTTGGTTTTGCTGCCGTGGACATGGCGGCCAAGCAAGCAGCGTATTTACTGGTGCCAAGTGTTTCAGTACCCAATGATAGTGCAGAGCACAGAACAGCTGCCAGACTTCTACAATTCCTTTACAATTGCACAACTTATTGAGTTGCAGGGACGTGCCCTACAGGAAGAGAAAAATTTGTGGTTGAAAAGGGGATGCAAGCAGTCCCCTACAGATTTATTGTGGCGACAAGAAACATTGGGCATTTCAGTTATGCCGCACGAGTTGCTGCTGATCGCATTTGACCAGCTGCATCATCCAACGCATGTATCAGAACAGCATATTGCTGCAGATATTCAGGAGGACTGGTTTGCTCCCAATCTGCAGTAGGCAATAACTACAATGGTTATGAACTGTACTATTTGCCAGACTTACATTATTAGTCTCAGCCTGCAAACAATTAGAGGTGCACTGCCCCACCATACTGGCCCATTCCACGAGTTGCATATCGACTACGTGGATATGGGTGAAAGGTGCAATGGCTCTCGTTATATGATAGTGGTAGTGTGTCCTTGTGCACAACCTGATGCAAAATGTGTGCCCAAGTTCTTGGTCAAAGAGGTTTTCCCTTGGTGGGGCGTGTGCGAAGTATTAAAGTCTGACAAAGGCATGCTCGTTTTCAATGAGCTCTTCAAAGAGATTACAGCATTATTGGGCATCAAGCATCAGATGTGTACAATTTACCACTCTCAGGCCAACTGGGTTGTGGAGAGGATAAATGCCCTTCCGCTAAAGAAAAACTGGGTGTACTGCTTACCACTTGCGCTATTTAGCATGCACATGCAGCCCTGTAAGGATTATCATCAGGGCTTTACGTGGGGTCAGAACTCGAGGGGGGCCCTCATTTGGGGGTGTGGCTTGTGGGATACACATGGTCTAAAAAAGTACACAAACCATAGCAAGGTACGCAAACAAATATCTAAATGCATGTAAGCATTTATATATTTGTATGCGTACCTTACTATGGTTTGTGTAGTATGCAAGCCATCTTTTATAAACATAGAAATATGCAACATATTTCTATGTTTAAAAAAGATGGCTTGAAAAGTACACAAACCATAGTAAGGTACGCACATAAATATATAAATGTTTACATTTATATATTTGTTTTCGTGCCTTACTATGGTTTGTGTACTTCAAGATGGCTTGAAAAGTACACACACGATAGTAAGGTACGCACACAAATATATAACATTTATATATTTTTGTGCATACCTTATGGTTTGCGTACTTTTCAAGCAATCTTTTTTAAACATTTCATAAAAGATGGTTTGAAAAGTACACAATTCAATCCATCTTTTATGAAGCTTTGACGACGGACAAAACCTGACACGTCTTTGTCCATCGGCAAAGCTTTATAAAAGATGGCTTGAATTGTGTACTTTTCAAGCCATCTTTTATAAACCTCAAAATATTTTAAGGAATCCCAAGGTTCGCCGAGAGTTAAAGATACCTCAGCGACCTAGGGAAACAATGGGACATTAACTTCCTCTGGTGACCCCTCGCTTGAGGGATCACCAGAGGAAGTTACAGTGACTGACTGATGTGCCAGCCAGTCAGAGCTTCGCTGTGGCTGGCTGGCACGTCTGTCACCTTGCCTGACTTAATAGCGGGCGCAGCTCCCATCGCGGCTGCAGCGCAACAGGATAATGTGTCCTGCTGATGTTGTGGTGGGACTGGGAGCCTTGGCAGGGCCCCGTTCAGCCCCACTTTTTGGAGACTGCCGGGGCCTGGCCCAGCTGGCCCCACCTCACTTAAAGCACTGATTATTACTTATCGACCCACAAGGTGCTAACGGGGCGACACATGCACTCCAATCAGGCGAGCATCTGATGCTCACAGGGCTGCGTCTATTGTAGGGGACGAATTTCTCAGCTACTTGTGTGCCCTAATGAAAGCCATAACATGCATCTCTCAACGGATTGCGCTGCCAAGGACGGAAGAGACAACCAGCGCTGCATCTGATTCTCCACCCATGTCGCCTCCTCTCCAACTTTTCCCTGGCAACTGTTTTTTTGTAAAGAACTTTGTCCGCCAGTGGAGCGAGTCTAGATATAACAGCCTCTTTGAGGTTGTCCATGCCACTCCCCTTGTGGTAAAGGTTTGTGAGTTGCGGTATTGGGTGCACTTATCTGATGTTCGCAAGGCACCCCAGGCCACACCTCCTGTCCAAACTCAGTAAAGTACTAACAGCCCACGTTATGTGCTGTATGGAAAATCTCTCCTGGTAATAATTCTGAAAAAACACATGTACCTGCAGAGCATTGTTGTTTCCTTCCTGATGTGTTTTTGACTCTATGGTCTCAAAGTTCTACAACAAACCTATCTGTGTAATACATAAAAACACTGCTATGCATTGGTTGCACTGAGATCTCTCTCTTTTTCTTTCCCTTTTCTCTCTCCTCGATTTATCCCGCAATGGATGTTCATGGCTCCAACCACTCTATTTATAAAAAGCAACATTCTCGTTTTCAGAAAGACTGTCTTACAACATTGTTTTCCCCCACGTATATGTGTATCATGCATTGGGTAGCTGGTATATTTGCTATTTCTGTTTTTAGGTTAGGAATATATTTAGGGTGCAGTTTTATATGGGGTAGTCATATAAAAAGGGGGGCAAAAGAAACACAACTAGTACTAACAGATCTTTTAGTATTGGCTCTTTGGGTTCTTTAACTCATGAAAATGTTGCAAATTTGACTGAAACAAATAATGCCATGGCCATGGTTCATGATACACAGCCCAATGCATCTGTCACCCAGAAACGTATGATGAATTTTGCAAATGTGCTCATGTTATCATTATTTCCTAATGTGTTCTCTAACATAACTGTAAATTACACTTTATTTCCTAGTGTTTCACATTTCGGAGGGTTAAATGTTTTAAAAGATAAATTAGAAGGGCCAAATAAGATCAATACCAAGGACTTGGGTTAGACTCAACAGAAGATGTGCACCACCCAGAATTAAGTAATAGTTGGTACGCAGACATGAGCTCAGTGTGGAAAACGAAAGTTAACAGAATTTGTTATGTTTGTTCCTTGATTCAGCACTCATCAGGAGCCAAGGTATTAATGCCACAGGAAACTCCAATTGTGGAGGCTCAATGTTTACTCCATCTGACCTCATACAGATTGCAAAGCACTTTTCAGGCACGAAGCGTGCAACTAGAAGTAATGGATCCTGATCAACTACAATGTGCTCAAAACCCCAAAAGTGTGCAGTGCCTGCAGAGACCATACCTAAAGTTGGAAGGCGTGTGGTTTGTGGCAAGCCGATGGCAAGAAACTGCCATGAGCTGCATGGTAGGAGGACTAGTAGGATTTTGGAGAAGAAGTGATAGAGAAAGTTAACAGTGTATGCAGCGGATACTGGAATGAGCAAGTGGCAAAACTCACGTGGATCGAGGCAATGAAGAAAACAGGGAAAGTGCAAAAGCAGGAAGAAGATGAACTGTGCTTTTACAATGAAAGGAGCATCTTTGTGGGGTCCAATACTAGGTGGAACAAGACATTATACATCCCAGATCTCAAGAATGGGACATCAGCTGTGATGGATACCTATTAGGTGGGCGGCCAGTAGGCATTTCTGCACCTCCCGCAATCCTGGAGGGGCAACTGCTTGCTAGCCTCATTGCACTCTGCGCTCCTAGTGGTTCCTGAAGAACATGTGATAGTGGGACCAGGTGGCTTGTCTGTTCCAACAACAACACCAGGGTCCAGCATCATCACCACACTGCTACCGCAGAAGCCCATATTCTGTATCTTGCCAGAAAATGAGGAAAAAGAAAAATTCCTGAGGAGAGGAAGATCGAATTATCTGTCGCAAGATTCCTCACATTTACTCAAAACAATACCAGATCAATACTGACTCGAGAGCAAAGAAGAAACCTTTTCTGCAAACCGCTGCAAATGCCAAATGGCTTCAGATTGTGTGGTTGCAAGTGATCCAGCTGGCCATTAACACTGAACAAGTCCTCAACGCGATAAAGATGGAAATGCGCGCAATCCAGCTGATGGCGTTGCAAAATCACTATGTGCTGGAACCCCTCTAAGCAATGGAAGGAGGGATCTGCAAAAAGCTTGACGATTCATGTTGCAACCGCATACCCCCTAATGACGCAGAAAATGGGTCCCTCACTAACATAATTGCGCCCCTGCATGTCCTTGGCACTCACAAACAGGCACAATCTAGGATAGAGGAGAGTGATTGGTTTCATAACCTGTATTCGTGGGCACCATCGTGGAAGGGGGCAATCGTGAAGATGTTGGTTCCTGTGATCGTGTTTGTGTTGATAATCTGCACCTGCTAGCTGGGGCTTCAATGCTGTGCCAAGGCAGTGCCTAGTGGCGCAATGATGATGAACTCAATTGGGGTACGAGAGGCACCGTGTGGTACAAAATACAGTGCAGCTCAGACTGATGACCCAAACAAGCCACGCATTGTTGCAATAGAGCAAAGCCTTCACCCCTGAGGCACCACCACAGTTCCCCACCTGACCCCGAGAATGACATCGCACACTAGGTAGATTTAGCACGGGATGGAGGGTATATATATATATATATATATATATATATATGACATGTACCCCCGAGCAATACTCACAAGCAAGGTAAAGCTTACGGTCCTTATGAAGGGCATGGGTACCAAAGGAAGGGTCACCTCCATACTTGGAGACTGAAAGATTGGAATGGTAAAGAAGGGTAAAGAAGGACGGGGAGCTCACATGGGAATTCGTTAATGTAGTATTATGTAGTATAATGTAGATTGTATTGTGGTCACCGGTGAGAAAGGCCACAGAGATTCATAGACCCATCATTGTCTTATGTTGCCAGCATTCGTATCCCAGAAGGAATGCACCCTGCAAGGCCAATGGGGATAGGGAGTGTTGAGAGCTCTCTGCAAAATGCGATCCCATGAGAATGAGGGCACAAGCCTCCGACCTTCCACGTCCCAGCTCTAAGTAATAGAACTCAGATGCCCCATCCCAAGAACCCCAGCATTCCAAGGTACAAGTTAGTCCCAGACCACCAACCATAAAACTGTTAAACCCCCCAATCGATCAAGAAAGATCAGAAAGCAGGGACCAGTTGACTTCACCATTGGTCACATGATTTGTGCTGCAAGGTTCCAGGAGGGTTAAAACAACATAGCCAAACGAGGGTGGGGGTGATTTAGACGGGCACCGACGTGTCTGCAATCGAGCTGTAGTCTGTTAGATGCAATGACCTCGAAGTATGCTCTTAGCCATTGTCTGCAGTACCAGGTGCGCATCAGGTTAGAGATAGAGCCTGCATTGTTTTTCGTTACATAATCATTAATCAATTGTAGCTTCATGCCGGATGACATTCAAGGAGGAGCCAACGTGGAAGAAGATGGACAGAAGGGGCTGGAACCAATGGCCTGGCATCCCTTACAGAAGCAGGTAGCCTATGTATTGGGTCTCAACCAACCAGCCATTTGGATTTTTACATTAAGTAATTTACCTCTCTGATGACGCTGTGCACCTTCATAAAGTGTTGCTCGTACTGATTTTGCCAGAACATTCCGTGGCAACACAGTACTTTCCTGGCGCATCTTTATTTTTGTGGAAATAAACCTTGTTTTCCTTGCATGAGGTGTGCTGGCCCATTTTCCTTAGTGGGTTGCATTTTTTCTGGTCTGAGCGTTGAGGGGTTTCTCTGCATTTGCCCCTCCCTTCAGATCCATTACCTTTAAAGATCTCTGGTCACCTGACCAAGGAAGGTTCGGGGAAACCTCAGAGTAGGCCTTCTGATACTTTCTCCCGCCAAGCAAGAATCCCATTCATTGCGAACATGAGTCTGTAATGTTTATGAATGAAAGTGACATTTACTGACGTACTTCCGGTCAAGAGGTGGTGGGGACCCCTTCCAGAGCAGTGCTTCTGGTCTCACCCGCTCAACCAAAGAACATAGGTCCTCCACTCCTGCAATGACATTGTCCCACTTACAAATGTCCATTGTATAGTCCAGTTTATGCTGGTTTATTCTGCTAGGCTGAGACCCGCGGCTTTGCTTCAGTAACCCCAAAGGGGACAGAGTCTGACAATCTCCTTCCCAGCACATGCATCGTTCAGTATATGGCAGGAAAAGCATATGATTTGGTAAAAAAAGTGGGAAGGTGCAGCCTAATAAAAAATCCACTTAAAAATGAAACTAGGGACATTAGGAGCACAATATTATATTTTGATTTATATCCTTCAGTTTCATAACCTTTGGGTAAATATCAATTTCAGGTGCTGAGCAGTGGGATCTGTAAAGTGTAGAAAACCCATAACTATAATGAGTCCAGGTAAATGAGGCACCACAGGCACTTTCCCGAGGACTGTCAGTCATTAGCTGTGAAGAGTTTTCTGGCAGATTTGACATATATTTTGTTGTACCCTTGAACACACGTAATATTATGATTGGTGATTGGGATAATATTTCCAGTATTTAATAAATCTGGCGCAACCATTGCTTAGCGCCTCGTAGAGTCCATCAATGCCTTGGAGACTTGATAATGAACTTTAACGTGGATGAAGTATTTTTCTTTTTTTGGTTTGCTGCATAGTCTTTGGGTAAGCCATATTTCTCAGGAATACTGAGTATAGTAGAAGTAGTACATAAGAGTAGTAGGACAGGGTCTGGTTACAGCCTCATGGGGAATTTTCCAGTTTGGATGAACACTGTAGGAACCCAAGGCTCACTTTCTCCCAAATATAATTAACGGATGTGTAACCATTATAACAGTAGTGATGTTATAGATTCATGAAGGGTTCTAACATCTTCGATTCTACATGAGTTTAATAGATGTAGGACACTGATATCCATAGGTTCTTACTTCGGGCAGCATGAACAGAAGAGAACTGGAGATGTGATCTATCAATTTGTTGGTATATCACTCAAGGGGTAATGAGACTTCCTGACTCAGGAAAGGTTTGGAGTCTCTTAGCTCATCTGGAATAGTTTTTTCTCCAATTCTTATGCAAGTACTTGATTAAACCTGACAGTATCTGAGTATGACTTGCAGCGTCAGTTCTCATTGAACTGACATATGGCAGTACTGATATTTTGAGGAATGGATAGATTGCCTTAAAACATTCTGCCTGTTGGTAGGTGGAGGTAGAATTTTTGCCTCTTTTAAAGTGGGCTGATGATGCTGAGTCACCCATTTCTGAAGCTCATGGGCAGTGATTCAAAGAACTTTTTCAAGAAAATATTTTCAGGATTAGAATTTGATAAGAACTGTGATGAAATTGCTTGCCTGGTTCTGGGGTCCAAGATGAGCATGAACAATAGGGTTTGGATGCTTCCTTTAGTCTCCCGTTGGTTCCATCGATCCTAACCCAGGCTTCCCCTTCACTGAACCTCATTGTGAACACTAATGATCGGTAACCCTTATTGTAAAAGCTAACTTCTGAACTGTGGGGGGGCATGGAGGTCAAAGCCTTATCTATTTTGCTCCCTCCAGGACTTACTAATGGTATAATATTCTAGTGTTCCCCAAATGGTGGTCTTCATGATTTCATATGGTCCCCCGGTTGTCTCAACCACTCTCCCACTCACTCTCATCCCTCTCCCTGATCTTACGTCACCTTATCCCCTTCCGCCTCCTACACTCTCTTTACTTCCTTCTATTCTCCCACACTCACTACCCTATCTCTCCTTTCCGCCTCTTCTCTTACCGTCTCTCCTCCCACCTCTTTCCTCCACTCTGCCGCGGATCGCCTCACACTCTTCTGCCTTCTATCTATGGCAGTTCCCTTTTTCATGAACTTTACTTCCATGCCCTCCGATCTTCCTCTCCTACAACTCCTCCCTCCCCCTTCGGTCTACCTTTCACAACCACTTTCCCCTTACCAATCACCTCTATTCATCATCCACCCCTTACACCCCACTCTCGCTCTACTCTCACATTCCCACTCAACACTTCCCCTGTTCCTTTCTATCCCTTACACACCGCTTCACTGCCCCTCACTCACAATCTCACAATCACAGTTTCACTCTCTCGCCTGGGTAACATTTTATCTCAGATACAATACCTCACCTGCACTTCTATCTAACTTCTACAAAGTCTCTTCAGCGCGCTGCTTCACCCTTCATCGTTATCCTGGTCCCTCACTTCATATGACACCTCCTGACCTCACCCGTGAATGGGCAATTACCGGGTCATGACCTCATCCAAACCCTCTTCACTCTCTGTTGCATCCACAGTTATTATACCTGCGACTTCCTGTCGTAAGCCCACCCCCATTAAGTCAGCAGTCAACCAGACCCTGAGGCCCAATCTAATTCTGTCTCAGGTGTTGGGATATATAGCAAGGCTAAATCCGTTCCTCTTAGCCCTGTCTCCTTTTGGTGCATGACAAAATCAACAGTACTTGTTATTGTCTTTGCAAGATCTTAGGTAAGCGTCCCGTTCAATTCACGCTGTGAGGTGAGTAATGCTTTGTGCGTAGACATGTGCCGGAGCCCCAGCAACTGTAGGGAAGTGGCTGACTCCTAGGGCTTCTCCGGGCTTGCTTGGGAGAGGCGCCGGAGCCTCAGAAGCTGTAGGGAAGACGCTGCCTCTCTCTAGTGGTTTTCCAGGCTAGCTCTGAATGGCAGTGCATGTTGGTCCTGATAATTCTGCAGCAAAGAAAGCATAACTTGGGCCAGAATTGAGGGCACATGGCATTGGGTGATTGAAAGTTAATTTCATTCAAGGATCTTTCAAGTGGTTCAGGGACACGGTCCTCCCAACCCACTCACACCACCTCTGGTGTAGGACTGTCTATGGCATGTGTCCTGGTAGGCCCTCTACTCCTTGCTGGGAGGGGTCCCTGTTTCCCCATAATCCCCTGACACTGTCAAAGTGTCTACCAGAATGAATGAGGTGAGGGAGCCTGAGCACCCAATAGCAGCTAGAGAAGGTAGCAGAGGGGCTGAAGGGGAAAGCCAAGGAATACAAGCCTGCATCAAGAAACTAAATAGCGAGTTTGTGCAGGTTCCAATGGATCAGGTCTCCTGTAGGAGATCCATATCAGAATTCAGGGGCAGGAATGGGAGTGGGTCATGGAAATTTAAGTTGGAATATACCGGGAAGACATGGACAGGACTGGCCTAAAGGGACTGCTCTCCCTGCTTCCCTCATTACTGACAGGCACAACTGACCCATCTTTTGGAAGGACTATGCTATCAAGTTAGTCCTTAGGGTTCAGGACTTTGGGAGTTTGCAAAAAGTTAGAAATTCAAAGAATATTTAGGGAATCCTAAAACGTGCCCCCTCTTTGGACTCTGTGAAGACTGGGAAGGTCTGTTCCCTGTGGATTTCAGAACTCTAGTGAGCCCTACTCAGGACTAAACGGTTTTACAATCCTGGCCTTTTGATTTGGGAAGGCATCTGTTTACTTCAGAGTTGACCCATCCTGTATATATTCCCCTTATTACAACCTGTATCTTGTCATATTTCATGGTCCTGATCCCATTGAGATAGTGGATAGTCCTATTCCTGAGACCACTTGTGAGTTGTGTTTTCACCCAAAGTTGCCTTTTTTCCTGTTAAGTCTGAGGCCTGTATGTTTCAGTGGTGTCCCCGACAAGCAGGGTTTAGTGGGCTACAGTTTTAAAGACAATGGGCCTGATTCTAAAAATATAGCGCAAAATAAAGGATGCAAAGAATGTGCTTGTTTCATTTGTGTGAATGCTTAGGTCACCTTATTCACAAAGGTGACCTGAGAATTTCAGGAGGAACTGGACAATAGGTCAAAGATGCGCTGTTCACCCCCTTTGCATACATTAGTGTCAGGAGTGCATTTCTATCCCTGTTTTGAGGATGGAAATGCTAGTGTGACAGCCGCCGTTTAAGCCGACGGCTGTCACGCTTCAAAAACAAATCATAGCGGAATCAGAAATGACCTGCCATAATTTGATCCTCCCCATGTGCCTGTTCTTAACAGGCGCAGGTGTAAGAACCTTGTTTCTGGGGATTTTGAAATGGATCCCATTTGTCAATTTGAGAATGGCTTTAAAAGGCACAGAAACACCCTCTTATTAGCGCAAATGCGCAAAGAGAGTGTGGTAAGTCAGAATCAGGAGACTGACACTGCGGCATGTGTTTGAAGGGTTCTTTATTCTTTAACGAAAACAGGGCCTAAGGTAACCCTATTCCTAAGATTCTGTGTCCTATTTTACAAAGAAAAACATAAACGGGCGCTCCCCAGGATGTCTTACATAAATTAAGTCCTGGGTCCAGAATTCCATTCTAACCAGAGTCCTGTCCTAGCACTACAAAGGTAAGACACAACTCCAACAAAGACATACTTTGAGCCAATGCCTGAATCAAGGGTCAGGGGCTGATTTCTGACACTCAACCTTGTTTCTTTTTACCATAGGCTCCTCACCTTGGTGCACAGTCCCAAACATACACTGGGCCTCATTACGAGTTTGGAGGTAGCTATGCCTTTAGTCTTAAGAGTCCCTTAGCAAGGGCATGGCTACCCCCAAACTCGGGTCCGAGTGCCACAAAAGGGGACTTACTGGGCCATTCCGACTTTGGAGGGCTCACTAATTCCCTTTCGCGGGACCTGGAGCTGGTACGTCCCTTTTCCCATTTGAGCCTCCACAGGGCTCAATGGGAATGGGGAGGATGGTAGCAGCGGTACCGTTCATAACGGTACCTTTGCTACTATCCTGGTCTGATCGCGGGTGCCGCTCTGCACGCCTGGTGAGCGCCCCCCACAAGCTAACTCGTAATGTTGCGGCATGGCAACAACGGCACCGGTAGCACTACCGGCGCGTTGTTGACTTACCGCACCAGTTGTAATGAGGCCCACTGAGTATATTTTCAGTCTTCTTCCTTACTAACCTGGGTTTTATGAAAGGGTTGTATCCCTTCTAGTCCAGGATTCTTTTGGTGTCTCTTGCCTCAGTTCTTTTTCCAGACAGGGTGTAGTTTTCGACAGCACACTGTGGTTTGTCTCAGTCTCTTGTTCCACTTGCCTGTGTTCTTTTTGTCCTCTTTTCCCCATCGGGTATCTCTTGCTCAAATCTGGGTGTTTTTCTATTGTACCCCGCTCTGGGGTTTTCCCTTTCTCTCCCAACCTTGGAGTCTCTATGTTCTCATCTCTGCCTTGGGGTCTATTGGTTTTCTACCTGTGTTGGGATCCTTTTGTATTCTCCCTGCTGACCCCACCTTGGAGCTTCTTGGTTTTAACCCCACTCCCCTTTGGGCTGCTTTGTTCTCAACCCGCTTTGGAGTTTCTATATATTCTCCCCGACTTGGGAACTCCTGGTATTCTACTTGTGTTGGCCTCGACCGCTCTCCTCCCAGTTCTCTGGCGCCACCATGTACTTTTGTCTTCTGGGCAGTGCTCCCCTGGAGGGTTGTGAATTTGTCTGACTCAGAGCTGCTTATGCGACTCATTAACTGGGTTCCTCGTCTGACTCTGCTGGCCCTCATTTTCTTCAGGCTTCCGGCGGGACTCTGGCAGCAGCTTCCTTCCATACCGGTCTCTCAGTAGGAGCTTGCCCTCCTTCGCTCCTCTGGATTGGGCCGTTCCGGCTCCTTTCTTGGCGGGAGCTGCTATCTCTCCTCAACACATACTCTTGCTCTGCCTTGCTACACCTCACAGGAGAACGCTCCAAGCTCTCTCAGGTTCTACGAGCTTCTCTCTCTTTTGTCACTTCTGTTTGACTGTTTATCTGATGTTTCTCCAGGGATCAAGGCTATCCACTGTTCTGCTGTTTCTAGCGAGAATTGTGGATAAATGAGGTCAGAAACCAAAACAAGCTGTAATAACAGGAACTTTTAGATTATTATACATTTCAGGTCCACATAGCCAACAAAGTTATTGCAGTGTGCGGGGAAGTGGTGATAACCTAAATCCCTTTCTGGGGATTTCCGGTCCCCTCGGGGGTGTTAAGCATGGCGGGCTCACATCCCTAGTCACAAATTGAGTGGCTCCCCCTTGTGGGGGACGGGACAAACTCCTTGGATTTGTCAGGGGGGGGGGGCATCTGACAGAGCGCCTCCAAGATGTGTTCATTCAGATGCATTATATGAATTGGTCTACCACTTTTTTTGGCACAAGTGAAGAGAGGCCAGCGCATCTTCTTACTTGAGGCAAAAAAAGTTATGAGAATCTGGCTGAATGTGCCTATTATCAGAGTGTATGTATGTATGTATTTTCCTAATTCAGCCATTTTCCGGGTGATGATTAATCAGAAATTTTTTCGAGATTTACGTCATCTAGAAACTCTGGTTTATATCAGTCAAGGCATTTCAATTTTCCAAATTTCTATGCGTATATATTTTTTAATATTACTCAAAACAGCACATTCATTTTACATGTAAAAAAAAGTTGCATATTTCATCTTGTTCTAGAAGAAACAATGGGTCTCATTACGACCCTGGTGATATGGTGACAATGGTGCTGGTAAGCTTACCGGCACCGTTCTCACTGTACTGCCATACTACGAGTTGTGCTTGCGGGTCTCGCTCTGCCTGCCAGGTCCGACCTGGCGGGCAGTGCGGCACCCGCAAGCACAACTCGTGGATGCACCGGCACCATTATGAATGGTGTTGGTGCTTCGGAGCTCCCCATTCCCATTCGGCCCTATGGGGCCGAATGGGAGTCCCTTAATAACGGCACCCGCAAATGGGCAATTACCGGGTCTGCCGAACTCGGCATGACCCGGTAATTGCCCATTCACGGGTGCCGGTAAAATCACAGGTTTAGCGGCAGCTGTGTCTGTGTTACAGGCACCGCTACCGCCAAACCCGTAATGAGGCCCAATGCTTTGTATTTCTTTATATTAGCAACATCTACTAGGGCTGTTGTAATTATATAAACACATTTCAATCCAAGAAAATGGGGGGAAAGTGATGCATAGTGAGAGAAAAAACACTTTTCTCTTGGGTGATGTTAAGTTGGAGCAATATTTTCACGTTACGTTTGATACACACCATCCAGAAAATACATTTCTCATAAAGCACCAGGGTAAAATTGTCTATAAATGATCATAATATATAACGTGTATTACAATTGTTGAACAGTTGAAGCTGCTTCCCTACTTGCTTTTTCTCACCCTAGCCATAGTACCACAACAGTACACTTTAGCAGCAAAACATTTTTCGTGCGTATGTGCTAAACTGTGCTGCTCACCACTTTTCATTTTTACCCACCCACTTCTGGGCTATTAGCCAATCTATGCTCATTTGTTCACCCTTGACACTCTGTCTTTGATCTCTGGGCACCACTGCCTTACAACTCCCTTACTTTCCCTCTGGACCCAGGCCTACTTCTCCTCTCTGCCCACATGTATGCCCAGCACTGTTTAACATGAGTGAGTGTGCATTTGTGCACATAACACCAACACTCTCGGCTGTGATAATGTCATGTGATGTGACGGCAACGTTCTGCCATCGCGCCCATATTGAAATAAAGAGTCGGTCCCACAACGTGGCAGTGCGCTCTGGGAGCCCGAGACGAATAGTCCTGTGTCCACGTTCCTCATTTAAGGTACTGGGGGCAAGGCCTTCCCATGGGGGTCCCAGGGCTTATCTACACATCACAGTGGCAACGAGGATGCAGCTGGGCAGGGGGAAAGTGCTCCGATGCAACATTTTGCTTTGGTAGCTCGATCCGACGCCTGCCAGAGGCATTAAACCTTGCGGGGAAGACAACCACCGCCATTTTAGGTCTCAACGGTAGCGGCTCCACATGTGGAGTGCTTGTGCACTGTGAGGGTAATTTACAGAGCCCACAAGGGCTAAAACATAACAGAAAGGCCACAGGGGCCGCAACAGGGTCAGAGGGGCTTGTTATTGGAACATTTATCCTCTCTTTCTCCATCGAACAGCAGGCTGTGCCCACACCTGACACTTCAACCGCCATCCTGAGGTGGTCTGGAAGGGCCGACATACCAAGCGGTACATACGCAGAGGGTACAAGAAGCGCACCTACGGGTGCAAACCACAGCCTACACATCACATCTTCTTCTCACCCAGACATCCGATACACAGACCTACTGCGTCACTAGTACCTAGCAACTTCAAATCTTTCCCTACAGACATCAAACAACAGTCTTCAAAAAGTGTGGCCCTTGGTCCCACCACAACCGCGATTGGAGATTCGCCCGCCATTAAGTCAGGCAAGCTGACAGAAGTGCCAGCCAGCCACAGCAACGTTCTGGCTGGGTGGCACTTCAGTCAGTCACTGTAACTTCCTCTGGTGACCACTTACTCGAGGGGTCACCAGAGGAAGTTACTGTTCCTTTGTTTCCCAAGGGCGCAGACGCGTCTTTAACCGTCGGCGAACCTGGGGATTCCTTGTCATATTTCGAGGTTTATAAAAGATGGCTTGAAAAGTACACAGTTCAAGCCATCTTTTATAAAGCTTTGCAGACGGACAAAGACACGTCAGGCTTTGTCCGTCGTCAAAGCTTTATAAAAGATAGATTGAATTGTGTACTTTTCAAGCCATCTTTTATAAAACTCGAAATGCTTAAAAAAGATAGCTTGAAAAGTAGACAAACCATAAGGTATGAACACAAATATATAAATGTTATATATTTGTGTGCGTACCTTACTATGGTTTGTGTACTTTTCAAGCCATCTTGAAGTACACAAACCACAGTAAGGAACACAAAGAAATATATAAATGTAAGCATTTATATATTTATGTGTGTACCTTATTATGGTTTGTGTACTTTTCAAGCCATCTTTTATAAACATAGAAATATGTCGCATATTTCTATGTTTATAAAAGATGGCTTGCATACTACACAAACCATAGTAAGGTGCGCATACACATATATAAATGTGTACATGCATTTATATAATTGTTTGCGTACCTTAATATGGTTTATGTTTTAGGCCACGCCCATCCCACAAGCCACGCCCCCAAAGGAGCCCCCCCCTGGAGTTCTTACCCCACTTAAAGCACTGACTCTATACCTATACAAATAACTTACCTATAACCACTTTGGCTAATACGGCAAACAAGGCTCCCACCTGGACACACATGCCTGTTTGCCCTGGACACAGACCACCTAGAAACAGACCCATGTGCAGTAAACCAGGTACACGCCGAACTGCACGCATCAACATCGTGGCAAAGCATTGCATTTATTTGCTTTCCCCACTAACTTAACCCACCCGCTCTCTTTCAGCCTGGAGATAATGCAAATGGCAACAGTGGGCGGTATGAATCCCAATAGTAACATAACATTTCCCTCTGTGCCCTGGCCCGAGTCTAGAGTTCATGCCTGTGGTATTGTGGGGCGATGTCAGGCCCCACACGCAGGCACACACGCACGCATCCAGCACCCACACAGAGAGACACGCCGGAGACGTGTTGCTGCTCTGGTCTCCGGCGCGAACTGCCAGCCGGGACCGTCTTTATTGACAACGCGCATGCGCGAGCCTCGTTGTGGCCAGCGCATGCGCAGTACCGCAACATCCCTCCTTTTTCCCCAAACAACGAACATTAATTAACAGTGTAACTTAACAACTTATTCCTCAAACATAAACGTTCCAGCACGACCACGATTACGAAGCAGGGTCCATAATAAAGTCTTGGAACCTCTGCGGCGGCTTGTGCCCTGCCTGTCTCGGGTACCTGCGTGCCTTGGCCTGAGGCACCTCTTGTGTCCCTTGAGTCTCAGCCGGTCCATTGTGTCTCAGTGGCGGTCCATCGCTTGGCTCATTTGCCCGAGTGTTGACTTCATCCGTTTCGGCAGACCCCACGCGCTTGATCAACGAGATGTTCCTGGTGACAGTTCCACGTGCGCTGGCAGCTGTGACCATCGAGCCGTTCACATGCGTCACCCCCAGGGGAAGTGTTTCGTATGTTAACGATAACTTCCCTTCTGCTCTCCTGTTTCGCACCAGCATGGTATCCCCCACCGCAATCGGCCTCTCCGAGAGCTTCCTCCTGATCGTCTCATTTTCGTTCCGCGCCGCCCTCTCCGTTCGCACGGGACCATTTTCAACCTCCCCCGGCTGGCGGCCTTCCATTTCCGGCAGGAGCCCTCTCGGTATACGCTTGAAGGGTGCTTCGGCTGGGGCGACCCCGGTTGATTGATGGGGGGTCGAGCGATACTCTCGAAGGAAGTCAACTAAGTTGCGTCGGAGGTCGGCGCCTCCATCTGCTGATATACGGAACACTTTGTTGAGCGTTCGCATGAAGCGCTCTACCTCCCCATTTGCCCTTGGCCAGAGAGGTGTGATTTTCCTATGGCGTATTCCCCTCTCCTCACAATATTGAGCAAAACGTTGCCCCCGAAACAGTACCCCATTGTCTGAGCATATCTCCACCGGAAATCCATGCGTGGTGAACATCTTCTCCAGCGCCATGATGGTGTGGTCACTTGCCGTCGATTCCACCAGTTCAACCTCCGGATAGCGGGACCACTGGCCTGTCACCACTAGAAAATAGAGCCCTCGACCGGTGGATCCAAAATCGGCATGGACCGACCCCCATGGCTGGTCACTTCTCTCCATGGTTTGGATTGGCGGGGCCATCTCCACAGGGTGTGCTGCTTGGCAGGGGATTCACCTTCTCACCAACTCCTCCACACTACTTTCCAGGTCGGGGAGCCAGACCTTGAGTCTCAGTCTTGCTTTCATCTTGGCCATCCCTTGGTGCCCATTGTGTGCGAGCTGCAGAACCTTGTCAACCAGTGTTCTCGGGATGACAATCTGGTGACCCCTTAGCAGGAGGCCATCCTCGGCTACCGATAGCTCATGGCGCGCCTTCCAGAGGGCCTCCAGGTCTTTCTGAGCCCCTGCGTTCCTTCAGGAGTTGTCCTGGAGGACCTCTCGCCATTCTCCATTTGCCATTGCAAGCTTGATCTTTGTGAACGTCTCGTCCATGTTGGAGTCTTCCGCGATCTCCTGGCGGGATAGGGCAACGGGCAGCGCCAATTCGACCGTGAGATGTATTGCTTCAATACCCTCTGCTACTTCCACTGTGTCCTTTGGCCTCCCCGCACCTGGATGGCGGAACAGGTAGTCTGCCGGGCTGTCAGGGCCTGGTCGATACAGCAGTTTGACCCCGTACTCCATTAACGACAGCATCCATCTCTCTATTCTAGGCGGTGGTTTGGATGAGGTTCCGGACAAGATCGGGATGAGAGGCTTGTGGTCTGTTACCACCATGACCGGTTTACCCAAAATGTATATCCGGAAATGCCTGCACCCCCATAGGATGGCCAGAGCTTCCCGTTCAATCTGAGAGTACCGTCTCTCCGTCTCTGTTAGCGCTTTGCTGGCAAATGCGATGGGCCTCATTGTTCCTTGATTGTCGGCCTGCATGAGGACAGCCCTCAGTCCTACGGGGCTGGCATCGACTACAATTTCAGACTCCCGATCCGGATTAAAGTATGCCATTGTTTCTTGTTCCGATAGGGCATTTTTGATGGTGTCGAAAGCCCTCTGTTCTTTATCCCCCCAGTTCCAGGCGATGTTGTTTCTGGTGAGCGCTCTCAGGGGTTCCGACAGGGAGGCTAGATCGCGGATGAAGCGACCACAATACGTCACCATACCCAGGAAGCTTCTGATTTCAGATGGTGAGGTTGGCAGGGTCGCTTCACGGATGTCTTTCACTTTTTCGGGATCAGGTGATATGCCCCCCGCGTGGAAGACAAACCCGAAAAATTCCAGCCTGTCTCTCATGAACTCACACTTCTCTTGGTGCAGTGTCAACCCTAGGTCGCGCAGCCTCACCAGTGTGCTTTCCAGGCGCTTTAGGTGTTCAGCCTCGGAACGGGCAAAGACCAGAATGTCATCCGACATGTTTATCACTCCCTTGAGTCCAGACAGGGCTCCCCTGATGGTATTCTGGAAGACCTCTGCCGCGGAAGAAATACCAAAACTGAGTCTTTTATATTGGTATAACCCCTCGTGAGTCGTAAACGTCGTAATGTATCTTGACTCGGGGTGGAGCTCCAAATGATGGTACCCGGATCTCAAATCCAGTTTTGAGAACACTTTCGCCCCTTGAAGCTCCCCAATGATGTCGTCCAGGGTGGGTGTTATGTGGCGCTCTCTATTGATCGCTAGGTTGGGAAGCCTCATGTCTACGCAGATGCGTACTGCACCCGGCTGTTTGGGCTTTGGGGCTACCACGATCGGGGAGACCCACGGGGTGGGGCCCTCTACCTTCTCAGTGATGTCCTTGTCTATCAGGGATTGCAGCTCGCGTTCCACCTGTGTCCTCAGATGGAAAGGGACGCGGCGGTGTTTGAGAGCTGTCGGTCTCACAGACCCATCGATGTGGAGGTGTATTGGGTCAGCCTTTAGTTTCCCTATCCCTCGGAATATCGTCTCAAACGACTCAACAAATTTTACAAGTCAGTGTGGTAGACCGCAAATGAGAAGTGTACAATGCCTCAGCCGCAGCACAACTCAGAAGGGAATGCGGGCTCACTTCTGTGACAAAGAACCTCGCCCTTATTTGATTTTGTCCGTGAGTGACTGGGGCCACGAATACTCTTTGGATGGGGAGCGGTGTGTGTCCTCCGAAAGCGTAAATACGTGCTGTGGACTCGGCTAGGCTTGGTGGACCAGGGAGTGCGTTGTAGTGTTCCGTCGCCAGCACACAGACGGACGCTCCAGTGTCTATCAAGACCGGTGTGGGTGTTTCCCCAATGTTAACTGTGCACTTGGGTTGCCGTCTTCTGCCGGGGCCTTCAGCTATACTTGTGATGAAGATTTCATCTTCCTCCTCCTCATCCTCGGCGATGTTTAGGTCCTGCATACCTTGTTTAATGGATGATACACCCCTCACTCTCCGAGTGCTGCCTCTGGCAACCCTTTCGGGCCCTCTCGATACTGCGACAGGTGCTGTTGCTCTGCACACCCTAGCATAATGTCCTGGTGTGTTACACCGGCCACAGGTTCTCGATTTGGCTGGACAGTCACCCATGTGTGGCAGGTCGTACCCACAATATTGGCACGAGGGAGCGTTGCTATGCCCCCCGGGGCTATCACCTCCTTTTGATGTCCACCTTGACTTTCCTGGGGTAGTGCGGCCAATTGCAAAAGCCTCGCCTTCCTTTCTCCCATGCGTGACTGCATCCATTTTCGCACCCCTCGCGTCTGCCAGCTCATAGGCCCTCCGTGTCCAGGATCTGTTGTAGGATCAAACCAGGTTCCCTCAATACCTGCCTCCTCAGTTTACCGGAGTTGCAGCCCTGCAACAACTGGTTCCGAACCATCGCCTCTTCATTTCCCCATCTACAGGAGCTTGCCAGAACTCTGAGTCGTGCACAGAATTGATCCAATGACTCTTCCTCTCGTTGTCTTTCCGCACTCATGACGAACCTATCAAAGTCTACATTCGCCATTGGCAGAAAGTGATCTCGGAGCGCCTGCTTCACTGCAGCATATGTCGCAACCGGAATGTTCAGAGAGTCATATATCTTGTGGACCTCGGCCCCTGCCGAGTACACCATGACTGCGATTCTTTCTTCGTCCTCTGTGATCCCCGAGGCCGTGAACAACATCTCCAACCTCTTCACCCATAGGAGCCATTTAGGCCCCAACTTGGAAGGTGGGCCCGTGGTATCAAATTCGGGCATGGGTGCTGTTCACCCTGCGAGGGATGGGGGCAGGAGCGCCATCCTGTTCCTCTTCCTCCCCCATTATTCTGCGTGGTACTCACAGGTATGCGTTGAACTGCTTTGAAGATAGGGCCCCGGATCACCCTTGGCGCAATATTTTCCTTTTTGTCAAAATGCCACAACCTTGCGGCTGCGCAGGCAGTAGAAGGTCCAAAAATTGATATTTTCTTGTGCAAATCGCAGGTGGCGCACGAGCACCCTCACGGGCCGCAACCACTGCGTTCCGCGCACAATCCAAAATGGCCGCCGGCCACACGTGTGGGCCCGTGCCGACACGGAGCAGCGTTCTCCTCTCTGGATGCTACCGGAGCAGAGGACCGCTCCCGCGCCGTCCTCGTCGCCAGTGTGGTATTGTGGGGCGATGTCAGGCCCCACACGCAGGCACACACGCACGCATCCAGCACCCACACAGAGAGACACGCCGGAGACGTGTTGCTGCTCTGGTCTCCGGCGCGAACTGCCGGCCGGGACCGTCTTTATTGACAACGCGCATGCGCGAGCCTAGTTGTGGCCCGCGCATGCACAGTACCGCGTATTAACTACGCAACAATGCCCATGTGCCCCGGCCTGCTTTTCTCTTAGCCCCTCTCTCCTTATAATCTTCTCAATCCATTACATGGGTGCGTGTCAAGCTTTGCACGAGCGTTCTCCAATATACAGAGTGGTTCACAGTTGGTTTGCTGAGAAATTAATTCGGTTTAAAAATGAATATTTTTGGGGCGCGTTGCCTTTTTACTGGACGAAACATTTGACTACAATTTAAAGAAAAAGATGCTCGATGGTTACGTTTGGTGGGGCTGAGTATTGCCTCGCATTAACGTATATATTTTAAAAACGCTTAGGAGGGAAAGCTGAATACATTAGCGTGTAGAACTATACTGATTACTCTTGTTCACTATTATCACTTTTGACAATTTTGTGTACTTGCAACATTAGAAAAACCCAGAGGTCTGATTTTTTTGATTGTTTATGGGGACTGATTGTTACGGCAAATGTCTAAATATCAGTGTGTTCTTTTTTGCGCTAGTATGAAATTGCTAAATATTCCAAAAACAACTGTTATAATAGCCTATAACTGGCAAATAATGCGTCAAATGGATTTAACAGATACAGATTGTGTGCCTGGGAAAAGTGCAGATATCAATTTCACATGTCAGTCTACTGTCTACTGTGCCTATCACATCGTAACTTGACAACTATGCCCTCTGCAATGATCGTCCTAATACATGTACAGAAGAAAGCTTATTTGAATTACGTATATTTTCAAATAGTGGGACCTTGTATTTCCTTTTTTCAGCCATTTCACTATCAAAATGTATTATTATTTTAATTTTTTTATTGAAAGCGTCCGCAGGGCTCAGCTTGTCAACATCGAAAAAAACATAACAGAAATCATAAAATAGATCAAGGTAGCCTCATCGGCTGGATGGTACACTTCGAGATGCCAACAAGTCTCTCAGACTATTACAAAAAGCAAAGGGGGGCATGCACCGCTTACTAATTCCATTACTGTCTGCATTACGTGTTTGACATACCGCCTCCCTGCGGCAATGAACAAACCCAGCCAAAATAGGTACAGTGTAGCCCACAGTTTCTCCAACACAAGGGGCTGATGATAGGGTACATTTTGGAGAGCTTCATTGAGTCAGGCATCAAAACAATAATCTACGATTATGCATTTCATATTGGTTCGATATAGGGGACGACCAGACAGCCTTATATATAACCTTCCAGACGTCCATATTGTCAGTGAGCTGGAAGTCAGGGTATCCCTACAAAATATCCCCACCAAAAATATTGCCGTACACATGGCCGTTTGTCTCGCCATAGGTGATATTTTTGGGGAGGATATTTTGTGGGAGCAGAGGTTGTGGGGGTGTCCCCGCACATTTTAAAATAATGCATGGCTTGCGGGGTGTCCCCCTGCAGGGTCCATGGGTCAATATCGTCACAAAAATATGGCGATATTTTTGTATCACGCGATTTCTGCGGGGATATTAACACATGGAACCAAAGTCAGTGGACTATTGCGTCTGTGTCCTTGGTGCACCCATGTGTCCCCTCGTCAGTAGTGACAGATATATTAGTGAAATAAGCCCCTTCCATCCTGTTTGTATGTTAAGGATTAGTTGGAACTGGGTCAGGTGGCACCTCAGGGCGTCCCCCCCACTGCTGGTCCATTAGCACCCCCTTTAGTTGGAGGTACAAAAAAGGGGCGATGGGGGACAGCCCTAATGCTTCCTCAAGTTTGGGTTTAGTCAAGAATTTCCACTCTGTCCACATCTCGCCAGCCCTAACCAGTCCCGACTCACAGCAGGCCTGAAACTGTGAGGGAGCCATGATCCTGTCCCTGAGGGGGGTCGACCAGATGCAGCTAAAAGGGGAAGGCCATGTGGTGATCCCCATTATTTCTCTGGATTTTCTCCACTGGTGCCACAGGACTGCGAGCACTGGATGATAATGAATCCTCTGCGGGGAGGCGCTGCTGATGGACCCTCAGCCATTCCCCTAGTGTGACGGGAGCAAAGAGAAAGTTCTCCGGGCAACCCATTGTTTGTCCCTATTTTCTCATATGTGTTCAACCAGGACTATAAACTGGGAGGCAGGTAGTATTCATAGAGGTCCGGGATGCCCGCCCTGCTTTGTTTTTTGGGCAAAATGAGGGTGGAATATGTTATTTGTGGCTTTTGATCTGTCCAAAAGATGCCTAGGACGGCCCTTCTAACTTCGTCATGATAGGAGGCCGGGATTATGACTGGGAGGACCTGGAATAGAAACAGAAAACGTGGTAGGAGATTAATGTTTATTGCAGTTACTCGGGCCTCCCAGGACAGCGTAATCCTTGACCATTATTGGAGGTCCCTTTTAATCGGGTTCCAGAGGGGCACAAAATTGGCCTCATACAGTTTATCTAGGTCTGAGGTGATATTGATTCCTAAATATTTAATCATACTGTCCTGAAGCTGAATGCCCATTTCCCGAATAGTGCTAAGTGAATGGGGGAAGTACTGTGCAATGGGAGTGCAACCGTTTTCGCTGTATTCACCTTAAAACCTGAAACGGGCTTCAGGAAGGCCGGTATGCCAGGATGTCATCAGCATATAGTGCCAGTTTGTATTCTCTGGACCCCATTGTCAGACCTCAAATTGATGTGTTCGAGCATATGGCAATCGCCAGAGGCTCAAGGGTAAGTGCGAATATAAGCAGCGACAAGGGACATCCCTACCACATCCTGCTGTTTAAGTGAATCTCATGAGAGGTGACCCCATTCACCACCACCCTCGCCCTTGTGCGTTGGTAAAGTTCCATCACCCCTGCAAGCCATCTAGGCCCTATACAAGCTTTCCCCAGGGTTGCTTTCATATGCCTCCATTCAACCCTGTGCTTTTTCGGCATCCACTGACAGCAGGACGGTGTCTACCTCACATCTATCAGCTCCTGCTATCAGGTTAAGGGTCTTACCAATGTTGTCCGTCCCCTGACTATCTCTAATAAAACCAGCCTGGTCATAATGAATCAGCGAGAAAAGGAAAAGATTCAGTCTAGATAGAAAATGTTGGGCAGATTTCAATTATCATATTATGTACGGCCCTGAAGAGGGTTTTGAACTGAAATGCATTGACAATTGTACATGAAATCTTAACCAATATATTTGCCTGGCTTCATTGAATATGGAACAATATATTCGATAAAAGAAACTAAAAGGGATGTGAATAAACATTTCCTTTAAGAAAATCCTAATGATTGGCTTTTAAGAACATTTATTACTATCATCATTATTTTTTGAAAAACGTACAGATATCAGAGTACCCATGTGTGCAGCCCTGTCCAGGGCCAACTGGGAGCACCAGTTCTAATAGGGTGGATTCACTCTATTTTTGTTTTTTGTATAACTGTGAGTAGAAATCTCCAAATCTGTCTGCTATCACCCCGGGGTCGATGACAGACTCCCCCTTTTCGTTCCTCATGCTAAAGACTGCCCTTTCCACAAGCGGGATGCTAGAAATGTGTGGGCCTGGTCTCCCTTTTCAAAGAATCTTTGCTTCACAAAGCATAGGTGAGCTGTGCCTACCCCCTCCATATATCCCCCAGTTCCTGTCTCAATCACCTAATCTCCTGTAATAGGTCTTCCAAGTGGGCCCCCATGGATCTCAGCTCTTCCTCCTTCACTTTGATCTGTTGCTTTAATTTGGTCTCACACAACACCCATTCTCTCTTTTTGGCTGCCCCTTCGGAGATCAGGAGACCACGGAAGGTGGCCTTTGCTGCCTCCCACACTATGTGGAGCGGCGTCTCCCCTGTATCATTAAGTTGGAAGAAATCTTTCACTTCTGTCTGAAAGGTGCCTCTGGACAGCCCATATGTAAACAGGGTATCATTGCACACCAACCATCTATCCACTGGCGTTCCAGACCCCATGTCCAATGTCACGACACTCATATGATGATCGGACCAACCCACTATCTGAATATCAGGCCCCGCCATAAAGTGTTCCTGTGATGCCTCCAGGACTATGTAAGCTATTCTGGTCTATGTTTTATGGGGTGGAGAATTAAAAGTGTAGGTGCCTGAGTGGGGATGAGCTGCTCTCCATGAGTCAATGAGAACATGCTCCAGCAGAAGCGTTCTCAATGCTACACCATCATGAGGTGTGGGAGGTGTGGCCCCTATTCTCAACAATGACCAATCTTTGGAGGGGTTCCTCATGAGGTTCAAGTCACCCCTCAATATCACGAAACCCTTCCCCCAAGAGTCTAGCAGGGCCAAGGCTTCCAAACAAATTGCTAATTGGCACTGGTTGGAGGCATAAAGTGAGCACTATGTGACAGCCCTTTGGCCCAACGATTCATTCACCACCACCAGCCTCCCATCCATTACTTTCTTGACATGTGTCACCTCTAGCCCAAGGTCATTCCAAATCAGGATACCCACTCCTGCTTTCTTATTCAGGCCTGAGGGCCACCACGACTTCCCCCTCGCTTTCCCCCTCAATGCATACTCCTCCTCAGTCTTAAATTTGGTCCCTTGCAAAAAGGGAATGTCTAATTTAGATTGCCTAAACTCTTGCACTATCATGGAGCGTTTCTGAGTTGAATTTAGTCCATTCACATTTAGTGAGCCCATTTTAATCTCACTCTATTGCTCACTTAGAGCCATCATCTATACCCTCCTCCCTAAAAAGGTCAAGTTTGGCTCATACTTGCACTGTTCCCCCAATACCCCCAGTGGTTTACCTGCCCCCCATCCCAAAACTGAAGAGGGTGTAAAACTGTAGGATCCAGAGATGCCCCAAAATACTAGGGCCACCAAAAGGCGACCCTTCGCCCCCGAACACTTGCGGCGAAGACATCAATTTGCCCATTGCTTGCAACCATCAACTATTTAACATAAACTAACATTTACTGTTACCAATATCAGCATGTACTATGCATCCAGAGACCCCCGCCTCAGAACAGTCAAGAGAACATTTCAAAAGTCTCCACAGGCTGCTACCAGCAGTAAACATCCACAAAGAGCAAAACAGGATAACCAGTGTTGTAATCATGGCATGTTGATTCTCCGGAACTTCCTTGTGCCTGTTTTCCTACCTCTTCTAGGGCGAGTGAAAGGGTTCTCATTCTGTGAGTCGGCCATTGCCACTGCGTCACCAGCCTCTGAGCTACGGTCTTCCAATTGCACTTGTCACAGGACACCTTCCGCCTCCTCCAATGAGCTGACCTTATATTTTTCGGCACAGAATTCGAAGGAGAGAGCAAACGGGAAACCCCAGTGGTATCATATATTTTTCTCAGAGCCACTGGGTCAATGGGTGACATTCTCGTCTTTTATTGAGCATCATCGCTGATAGATCCTGGAAAATCCACACTTAGGAGCCCTCAACCAGGATTTGATCCTTCTCTCTGGCTTTCTGCAAGATGGCTGCTGTGTATTTGAAGTAGTGACACTTTGCCAGGACTGATCTTGGTCCTTTCGGGGGGCCCCCTTGCTCGGTGAATCCTATCAAATGTGTTTCAGGAGGGGGTACTTCCTCAAAAAATCCACTGACTAGTGACTACACACGATGCTCCAAAGAAAGGATGGATTCATTCCTTTAGGTCCATTATAGAGATGTTTGAGTGTCTCTCTCTGTTCTCTAGATCATCTAACTTTAGCTCCAGGTCCCTTGCCTTCTGTTAAAAATCCTGCATCCACCCATCCATTTTCATTTCCCTCATGTCTGCTGATAATTGGTTGTTTTCCAGAGACCTTAACTTTTCAACCTTATCCACCCTGTCCTTGAGCTCTGTAATTGCGACAGAAAGTCTGCTCTTGATAGATGACCGTCTGCAAAAACTGTGCAACAACTCTGCAGTGCCAGGGTTAAGCATGTGCCGGCGTCAACAGTGCAACCCTATACAGGAGTTTGAGTGACAGACTTCAATGTTGTATGCTTTGAATGCATGGATCCTTGCACTGAGTCCTCAGTCCGTACCGTGGTGAGAATCTGGGATCCGAGTCGGGCGAGTAGAGTTGCCACCCCTGGGATCTGAACTGACCAATCACACCATGGGCCTAGGCCACTCTCCCCCACCATGGCGCGCCTCCTCCATCCGGCAAAGATGGGCTGCGCTCTTGCCTGTAAAATGTCAATGGTGTCTTCACACCCAGGGAACCAGAGCCCCCAATGGGCCGCCACGTTCACAGGTTCTCTGTTGGTGTGGGCACTGAGGGTCTCCTCCTCCTTTGCTTGTTGCGATGGTCTCCTGGCCTGCCTATGTTATCCAGCCACATCACGGGATCTCACTGAGGCTGCCCAATTCATCATTCCCCGTATTGCGCGGGGTCCCCAGTGCATGGTCTCACTTACTGGCCGCCTTGCTTTAATACAAGGTCTTCATTTCTCTGCCAGCACGGGATGGTTTAGGTCTAGAGTTTAAGTAGTGTGCAAAACTCAGGCCGGTTAGCTGTGGTACCCCTCACTGTGTGGCTCGCTATGGATATGTGCAAGGTCTGTCTGGGGCCCACACTCAATGGCCGTCCGTTGTCCCCAGACACTGCTGTGTGCTCTCGCCGGCCTTGTGGAGCACCCTATGGCAATCGGCTGCCAGATGCAGATTCTTCTCCCCCGCTGTGTTGAGGGCCCTGGATATCGGGGCTCTGTGCCCCTATACGCCGCTATACCAGCGCGGCAAGCCTCCGATGTGCACTGATGTGCAAACTTTGCCCACTGCAGCTCCCCTTATTGCAGCACCGGCCCGAGGTGCACTCAGAGGGTGCAGCCGCACAAGAGTGCACCCACAATAATTGTGCATTGCCTTCTGCTTAGTGTCATGTAAACAGCGCCTATTTTTGAATCACGTCGTGATTCTTTAATAGACACTATTTACATGACACTGAACTGGCAGGAATGTTTTCTTTTTAAAATAAAAGTATAGGAATAGTAAAACCTAATTTAAAAAAGTAGAGGAGCACCACTCCTAACCGCTCCTGCCCATTTCGATCACTGCCTTAAACACACTTTATAAGAACAGAAGGGGGCTTGTTCTATTACTTGATGAACTTGTTCTATTATCAGCCGAACAAAAGAACTGAGACCCCTTGTGTTCTGCATTTGTGGTGGGCGGGACAGTGATTGGGGGCGCACAAATCTCACACAGGGCCCTGGTAGACCTTGGGCCGGCACTGCCTTCTTGTTTCGAGCAAGGAATTCAGCTCTTTCATCTCCGCTGCTGCTGCGGCGCTGGCGAGTATGCGCACGCATTCTTTATCAGCCAGGCCAGGGTTGCAGAGTGCTGCCACTGCCAGTGATTTTTCAGCTTCATGGCTACACTTCGGGGTCAGAATTGGTTGGGGGTCTCCAGAAACCCTCTGATGCCTACGGTATCAAATGCAAGGCCGATGATTGCAAGTTAACATGTACATTAAGCTGTTACATGCTCAGGGACGAGGGAGACAGCAGACTAAGGAGACATGCTTCCTGCGCTCTCAGGCAGTCTTCATCAAATATGTATTTTAAAAAAACTTATTACATTATTTTTATTACGTTTGGTTTATTACAAACCTTTCATATATTCATCCCCCAAAAAAAGAAAAAAACGTTGACTTAAAACCTCATCTACTACATAGATTTGAACATAAAATGCATACATAAAATTGTTCTTCCACAAAAGTACATCTACTTGTTTCCTCCGGTAACAGAGGGGTCTGAATCAATCTCAATTTCGTTAATATCGCCACAATTGTGTCTCCTCTCTTCCCTCTTTGGGTATATAGCAAACAGGCACAATCCATTACAACTTTAGCACTTCAATTAAGAATTTTGTTACTGCTAAAATCATATTGCATTTTTCACCTATTAAAAGTAATTTCCAGGATTCCAAGATGGTCGCCGGAGAGTGAGGTTGCACTCTCATGAGCTCCTGGCCAGGCCCACTATAAGGAGAAATATATATTGGCAGATAGCGCAAGAAAATGAGTGTGAATACTCGCCACCTACATTCGAATAGGAGCGGCTCCATGGTGGCTGACCGATTGCAGATTGTGGGCGTGTAACAGAGAACTGGGAGTAGCAGCCAAGCAGAGACCCAGATTTCGTGAGAGGTGGGCCGGGGAAACTGTCAGTGCCTGCAGTGTTAGGTGTGACCCTCCCATGTGTATTGCCCCTTTAAGGGGATGTGTCCCTCCCACGTGTGTTGCCCCTTTAAGATGGGCCATGACTGCGTCATGGCCCGAGATGAATAAAGGGAGCCCCTGCAGGCACGTGAGACAGAACGGCTGCAGACTCCGTGGAAGGTTGGTCTGAGTCCGTGTCTCATTAATGCTGTAGGAGGTACAGGCCTGCAGGCCCTGGTGCCATGGGACCCTCGTGCCAGGACGGCGGCCGAGGTCCGCATGGTCAGGACCCTGGCAGGCTGTGCCCCTACCCCGATGGCGCTGGTGTCCCATAGCGCCACGGGGCCTGCCCGATGGACCTGGCAGGCCCCAAACTCCCACAGGCGCTGGGCCTGTTTAGTGCTGTGAGGAAGCAGCACCCCAGGGGCGCCTGCCAGATGGACCTGGCCGGCGACCCCCAACAATGGCGACGAGGAAGTCGCTCTTTCATGAGGAAAAGGAAGAGTGAAGATGACGAGCACACGAAGTGCAATTTCTGTGGCTCTCGTGGACTCCAGTAAAGGTGGGGAGCGAGAAGTGCAGTGCCCAACCTCCACCGCTTGCCAGGATTGGCCTGCGCCCAGCCGTATGTGGTGCGGTGAAGGCCTGGGCCACCCGGCGGTGAGGCGGCATCCTGACACAAAAGAAAAGGTGAAGGGGACCTATGCCGGCGATCGCCCACGGCCGCGGCCCTCCGAGGAGGGTGCTCGTGCGGCCGGGGTGTGAGTACCCCTCCCTGTGCTTGCCGCCAGAAGGCAGGACCTGGCAGTGGCCATCGCCGCAGCCGCAAAGGAGGTAAGCGGGCGAGCTGCCTGCCAGTTCCCCGCCAGAGGCGGATCAACTCGGCAGCTGCCCTGCGAGAAGGAAAGGTTGTGCCCCGAAGGAGATGTGGCTGCCCCCGTGTGGAGGTAGCGTGTCTGCATCTACTGGGGGCCGCCGAACAGCTGAGGCGGCCCCGACTCGTGGGCGGCGTCGGCCGCATGAAGAGGAGCAGCAGGACAACCAAGGATGGCGGGCCCGACTCCAACGGGGCCCGCGAAGGAGTTGCCGGCTGCTGCCCCACCCATGTGGGGGAGGTGAGATCTGCGGCACGGCCGCGTGCGTGCCCCCCCCACCTGAGGGGAGAAAGCTGTCCCCGCGGGGAGCAGAAGTGCCCGCGGCGTCGGCCGCGATGGGGAGGCGCTGCCCCTCCCCCGTCCGGGATCGGGAGAGGTGCGGCTCCCAAGAGGAAGGGAGCAGCATCCGCCGCAATGGGTGGATGTGCCCTGCATGCGTCAGCCCCAGCCGCGGCCCACAGCAAGAAGAACGAACGGGTGTCAGAGCTCGCGATGGGGAAGAGGTGCGGCCCCCCCCCCCCAATATTCGGAAAAAAAGAAAAAAAAATAGTGAGGACGGAGCGCCTGATGTGGCAGGGCTGCGGCCCCTGTGCCTGGACGATGGTGGCACACGCCCGCAGTAAGGTGGGCTGTGCATGCTCCCGCTGGGGGTGCCGACATTTCCCAGTCCCGGGTGTGTCTGCCCCGAGGGGAGAGGGGCACCGGCAATGCTGCTGCTCCATTCTCTTGCACCACGGTGCAAGGTATCTGTGTTTCGCTGCAGGGGAAGGGAGGGTCAGAGAGTCTCCCATCTGCGCCTGGATGCTGCCACCCGGAAGAGGGTGGAGAGTGTCATTCCCACTGGTTCGCCCCCAAGAAGGAGAGGACCCGCCAGCATGGGGAAACAAAAGGGGAGGGCCCAGTCACTCCCCCATGAGAAAAGAATAAAGCGGCCCCAGGCGGCCGCTGGAGCACGACTTTGATCCCGGACCCACGGCAAGGGAAGGAAGCTCATGGGACCCCTAGTGTCAAATACAGAGAAAACCGAAACATCCTGCTCTCCTTGTGCGGGGATACACACTGACACACTCCCCGCATCTGCAATCTTCACCACGATGAACCCTGAATAATTGTGTTGACATGAAGGAGATGCCGTCTTCATCTAAAGCCTTAAATGTGGCATGTCTTCCAGGGTAGTTTGTTTAACTCCTACCAATACAGGGTGTAGCGTTGTCTCTTGCACGCTGGTGGGCAGGACTCCCAACCAAAGCCACGTTAAATCCGATACGTGTTGAAGAGTAAATACGGTCTTGTCATTTTACACCATACATTGAACATCACCAACCTTCTAACTGTGCAAGTTTGTGGCACGCCACTGTGGTGTGGGCGGTCATACCGTGAGAACATTCTGTGCCCCTCCACAGTAGGTAAAGGCTGCACATATCGGTTCAACAATGCCTGAAGGCAGGTAGGGTGATGCCGAATCCTCCCTGGGGAAGAGGATGACGTCAATTGGCCAGGGACGTTTGTCGACCAAGGAGAAGCGTCCATCCAGTGGGATGCTACAGTAGGAAAGCACCCCGGGGAGGGCACCAGACCGCTTGGGGGTGACTGCGGCTGTGCCTCCGCAGGGCCGGAGCGACAGGTATATGCGCGTGCTCCCCGCCGGAGTAACTCAAGATAACAGCTGCTGGCCCTGCGAGACCAAGGGCCACTCAAGGAGCGACAACAGTGTGCTCTACCCACCAGCATGGCGAAAAGGGCTCTCAGCATGATCCGGGACAGATGGTGAGGGCCAAGAGGTGCTTCCACCTGGAGCAGCAACTGAACCGGGCTGCCATGATCCTCGGCCGACAGGTGGTGAACTCGAAGCACAGTGCCCAGTCCAGAGAGGCAGTGAGGAGAGCCCTAGCCCTACTCTGGGCCCTGCAGCGGTGACCTCAAGAATGTACGCCATTCTGGAGCGCTGCTGCAGTGCCCTGGTGAGAGCAGATCGACCACCTGCCAGAGCCCCAGCACGATTATAAGCCTCGGCGGTGACTGTTACTAGGGTCGAGCACCCAAACAAAGAGGGGCGATGGCGGCATCCCTGCCTGTGTCTGTCGTGGTGGCAGCAAGAATCAGAGTCCCAGCGAGGTCCCCGGATGCCTGGCAGTGATGGAGACATCAACGGTAGACAAGAGGTGCTCCCGCGGCCAGTCCCAAGGCGCAACCCGTGGGTAGTGCATAGGACAGCAAGCGGAGGTACGGCACCAGCACCCACAGGGACCACAACACCTCGACAATAGGACGATAGGACGTTCACCCTCATGTTCATCGAGGCTCCACTCCGAGAAACCGGGTATCGCGGTGCACCTGCTCTGTCGGTCCCAACGCACACCTGTGACGCCAATCCAGCCCAGCGGTGGCAGCCGTGCAAGAACTGGTACACCGCTACAACAGTCAGAGGGAAGGCCAACCAGCATAGAGGTGACTATCTCCTGGAACGGCGCCAGCGAATCACGAGCCTCCCGGCCTACCATGTCAGTGGCCCTGGCTGCCTGCCACTAATCACACCCTACATGCGATGCCATCGAAGGACCAAGCTAAACAGTGCTTGGGGGAGATACCTTCCGGACCCCCTGAGGTCCGCCGACAGTTTGTGTCTGACCAATCAACCGGGCGGCCCAGGGCCCCAACACCAAGAATCAGTACATCGATCAAGAGATGGGTTGCAGCTCATCATGAGTGCTTGTGCGCCCTCCTGTACTCCTGGAGGAAAGGGATGAGCCAGATCGGGAGAACATCGCAGACGAGAGGGGTGAGTGATGTCCTGTCACCCCGTACGCCATCAACAGCACATGGAGCAGCAGCCGGGATGCCCTGCGAACGGCATATCGCTGCTCTGATCAGAACATCAAGGGACTATGCCGATGTGGCCCCTGGTACCAGCCAGGTGCGGCTTTGCCGGTTGTGGACTGCACCATCATTGGACCTGGACTCGGGAGATGACTCCTGAACGGACGCTGAGGGAAGGTGAACTGGTCTCCTGATCTCCTGCAATTGCTTAAAGAGGACTCAGTAATCCGTTGTGTTTTGATGCTGTGAGCCTGCATAGTAACTACATGCTTTAAGTGGTCTCAGTAGAGAATAATACGGTGGGCCTGTGATCCCGCAGTCGTGAGGTGGGCATGGAGTGCCAGACGCCCACCATGGTGTTTGTTTGCGGAGGTGCTATCCCGAACCCCAGGTTAATAAAGGGGTTTGTCAAACGGTGTTGGAACTACCTATGTTCCTCCAGCAGCTCACCGGCCACGACTGGCACATATTGAGTGTGTGTAGAAATGGGTTAGTAGATGTTGGGTTTGTAACTGTTGACACATGCGTTGGTGGCATAACCTATTGTTGGGCTACCCCACCAATACTAAGTGATAATTGGGTTGCTGTTCTGTAACGGGGGGGGATGCATGTGTGTTTCAGCAACGTTTGTTTGTTTGTTATGAAAAAGGAGGAGTGTTAGGTGTGACCCTCCCATGTGTATTGCCCCTTTAAGGGGATGTGTCCCTCCCACGTGTGTTGCCCCTTTAAGATGGGCCATGACTGCGTCATGGCCCGAGATGAATAAAGGGAGCCCCTGCAGGCACGTGAGACAGAACGGCTGCAGACTCCGTGGAAGGTTGGTCTGAGTCCGTGTCTCATTAATGCTGTAGGAGGTACAGGCCTGCAGGCCCTGGTGCCATGGTACCCTCGTGCCAGGACGGCGGCCGAGGTCCGCATGGTCAGGACCCTGGCAGGCTGTGCCCCTACCCCGATGGCGCTGGTGTCCCATAGCGCCACGGGGCCTGCCCGATGGACCTGGCAGGCCCCAAACTCCCACAGGCGCTGGGCCTGTTTAGTGCTGTGAGGAAGCAGCACCCCAGGGGCGCCTGCCAGATGGACCTGGCCGGCGACCCCCAACATGCAGCAGAGTGCTTGAGAGGAGGAGCTGTTGGTGCAGGAGAGGAGGAGACCCAGCAAGTTCGAAAGCTGAAGGTGGCTCCTCCCCCTGATGTCGAGAGAAAGGGAAGCAACACCGGGAAGCCGGCCCGATCAAAGTCACCGGGCACCAGGAGAATCTGAGGGTGAAGCGGATTCCTGCCACCCGGCCCGCATAACACGGAGGAGAAGACAGGGGTGAAGAAAGACCCCTTGCTGATGCGCAGCTCTTGAAGAGAAAGTATCGGTGGCTGCAATATGCTTGGGGTGCAACAATAAACGGGAGGGTAGACCGACCCAGACAGGGGCCCCCAGTGCTGACCAGTTTGGTGAAAATCACTCGAGCGCCCGACCATCAAAGGTGAGGGACAAGCATCACGCGCCCACGACCCCAGTATTATAGAGAAAGGCAAGCCTTTGCGGCCCCAGAAGCGGGGGTGGCTCCCGTTGGGCTTTCCACTCCTGGGCCCCCTAGACCTTCGTTGCTAGTGTAGATAAGCTAACAAGAGGCAGACCAAGGGGTGAAACTGGGCCCCTTACAACTAAGGTGAGAAATTGAAGCTAGAACTGGGGGCTACATGGGAGGAGGCAACGAAAAGCGTCAGCGGCCACGGGAACTCAAGTTAATAGGAGAGTATCATAGCAGTGGCCTGGAACGAAGATTAAAGCAGCCAATACAGCTAAACAAAAGAGAGCGGAAGGAGCTAAGATACAAACTATCCCCAGGAGAATTGGATAATTGCAGCAAACCCTCTGATGCCTGGAACTAGGGGGAAGCAGACCCCTGTTGTACAGAACGCTATGAAAAGCACAATGAGAGGCCAACTACAGAGGTGTTGGCAACTGGCCCCGGTAGAGATAGTCGCAGTTGAATCAGGCCAAAAGGAGATGGGCACTGAGGCCCCATTCCCATTGACTTCTGAAGAAATGGCTCTCAGCAAAAAAGAGCTGCAGGCCTGTTTAAAGTGATTGGAAGAGAGGGTGACAGCATCTGTCAGGGAACAAATGACAAACCTGAAAGAAGAGATGAAGAGCTCCTTGAAGGAAGTCAGGGAGGACATCAACTCCATGGGAAATAGAGTAGACATAGCTGAACTAGGACTATCTGAAGTGGACAGGGAAGTACGCCAGAACTCATAATTATTGGAGCAAAGTTATGCAAAATTTGGAAATACAGGCTGAGGACCTGAAGAATTGGTCAAGACAATCAAACATAAGAATTAAAGACCTGGCTGAATCCAGCTCGGATGCTGATCTGAAATCATTAGCAGCAGTGCTTTGCAGCCTTTCTGATAGACGCTGCCCCTGAAGAGATTTGAATAGAGCGGATTCATTGGGTGGGCCCAAAGAGGACTGGCGAGGGAAGCAGACCAAGGGATGTGCTGGCGGCTTTAGCCTCCTCTGAAGAAAAAGAGAACATTCTCAGGGCGGCTAGGGGTCAGACCATGATCTCGATAAATGGCTTGCAGCTGAACCTCTTCCAAGACTTGGAAGCAACCACACTCCAAAAAATAAGAGCAATACATCCAGTAATGAGAAATCTGTTGGAAACAAATATCCCCTATAAATGGACATTTCCCTTTGGCCTCTTACTCCCGTGGGACGGGAGGCAGCACAGAGCTGCCACTTGCGCTGAAGGTCTGGCAATACTAGGGATGGATGAAGAAGCGGATCTGGGAGATCAAAGACATGGAGTTCAACAATGGAGATACAGGCCATAGGAGTGGACCAGCGTTCAAGGAAAGAGAGGGGACAAAATGAAAAGTCCCCAGGCGAGAAGAAGAGGGGACGAAAAATAATTTCGAATCAACACATGTGACACATTCTCTCCCAATGGAGGGGGCAGAAAATGAAGATCGGGAGTGTGAATATCTGGAGAGAGGAGTGTGATAGTGTGTGCTAACTAGCTGGAACATGCAGGCCTAAACAGGAAGCGTATGGGGCATCGCCTGTAATCATTGAAGGTTAGTGCAACCTTTGGGGTCCGGATAGAAATGTAGCCCGTTACCACTATGGTTGGGATGTATCCTCGGTGTCAGGTCCTTGGTCCTCTTGAATGGCGCAGAGGCAGCACAAACCCCTACCTCCCCGTCGGGTCTTGGCACCTGGGAAGTTGTCACCGCAGGCCACCACAACCCTCCAGGGAAAGAGGGTTAGGGTCTGTTGAGTGGATAGGTAGGGGTAGTTCAGGGTAACTGGAAAGAGGTTCAGGAAGATGAGTTGGATTGGTAGGGGTTCTTAGGGAAACGTGCTCCTCGGCTCCTGCTCCGGATACAGTGGATGACTCCGCCCTTGCACACTCACTCCGCAATCATTCTGTGTGCCCTTCACAATTGGGGACCTTTGTGCTGGAGTCCCTAACCAGGAAATACTATGACAGTTGTGTGCTGTTCGCACCAGTAACCCACATTACATCATACAGACTAGCCTGGCACTTGCAGAGTTAACTGCTCCCTCCCCACATTGCATCATGTAGGAAAAGTCCCGCAGTTGCAGAGTTAACAGGTTCCCCACATTACCCGATGCGAGGTTTGAACAATATGCACTCAAAAAGCAAAAATACACTTAGCTTTGTTTCTTGTCTGGGTCAAGGTCCTTATGGCCTTTTCGTGTTGGTGGGCTGCTGCGCAGTCACTCGGTTTCTTTAAATGCTGAAATTATAAAATCAGAGTCAGTACATGTGAGCGTAGGTTCCGTTCCTATGAACGCTTCAAGAGTTAGTGTTGTACTGATGCGGTTGTTTTCACCGCCGTTTACAAACAGAACTCAAAAGCAGTTAGGCATGCGTATCATGCAGGGGAACATGCGTTGTTCGAGCGTATCTCCCGGTGGCGTTTGCGGGTCTGGGCGGTTAGTAATTGGGGTTCCTCCAAGGATTGTCTCCCTCAGTGCGGCTGAGAAATCAGGTGTTCAGGATTAGAATAGGGCCGGTACTTATCTGTAGTTTGTACACGGGGCCCGGGGTTAGAATGCAGGCGGGCTAGTGCCCCACGAAGGCGTGCCATCTGGAGCTCGAGAAATTCACATCTTCTCCCTTCAGTAGCCTGTATTGCGAGTGGCGCTCTCTGGGCGCGGCTCACGCATGCGCGGTCGTGTGTGCATGGCTTTCTCTCTTCCAGCAGGTGCGTGTAGCACACGGCCTGCTGGGAAGTATAGTCTCTGGGCGGTTCTCTTTTCCAGGCGTGTTCTCCACCCCTTCTGAGGGCAATCTCAGAAGAGGTGGAGAACACGGCTGGAAAAGCTGGTTGGGTGTCTCAAAACGTTACCCATTCCCCCAATGGCCCTTACTTGCCCCTCTGCCCCTTCCACTACCCCAACTGTCCCAGCCCTGACACTGGGATACCGTGCCTAGACAGGATAAGTGTTAGGGGAGGGGCAGGGGAGAAGGGAGGAGGGGACGGGGAGGGCTGGGGGGACCACTTAAAGGGCTTATGAGAACAATCAGGGTAAAGGTGTAAAGAGGAGAGACAAGGAGTAGGGGAGAGAAAATAACTGAGTGAAGATGTGACCACTGTTAATTGTCTCACATAATGTACGGTACTTAAATACCCCGATAAAAAGGAAGAAACTGGGGGCATAGATAAAAAGGAGCAGGGCAGATGTGATACTATTACAGGAAACACATATCAAAAAAGGGGATGGACAAAAGATACAATTGCAGCAATTTAAACAAATATATCAGGCGAACACTCGGAATGGAATGGAAATGGTATTAGTGGGCTTAAAGAACTCCCTCAGGGCAAAAGTGATCAAAACGCTAGCAGATCCGAATGGGAGGTTTATCTTCCGGCATGTGTTGATGGAGACAAGGGTGATGATTATAGGTACCATATATGCCCCCAACACGGGACAGGACACATTTATATATCAGACACTGGGGAAATTAGAAAGCTTTGCAGAAGGCGCGGTCCTACTTGTAGGGGATTTTAACACAACATGGGAGCCGGAGAGGGACAGGAGTGGTCGGGCAATGAGCTAAGGGCAGCACCCTTCGGCGACAGTGTGTGACAAGTTGTTGGGTATGGCGGTGAAAGATTTCTGGTGGGCAGAAAAGGGTCCGGAAACAGGGTATGCATGCTTCTGCCAGGTTCACTGAACGTTCTCTAGAATTGAATATGTCTGGGGAACCCCTGGAATATTAGGGTCGCTAATAGATATGGAGGTGGATCCAAATGCCCTATCAGATCATGCCCAAATAAAGATCCACCTCAAGGGGCTAAAACCGAAGAGTCCGTGCTGCACCTGGAGAATGCCAGGAGAACTTAGTAGGGATGACATAATACGAAGAGTTCCCCTGGGCACTGTATGAGATGCCTTTAAGGCGGTCCTGAGGGGGGAGTTAATCTCCCTTAAAGCCCAAAGACGGAAAGAGAAGGATAGGCTAGAAAAAGATCTGGAGGTAGAACTGGGAAAGGCCCAAAAAGAATAAGCAGATCGTAAGAATAGGGAGAATTACGAGAGAGTGAAGGAAGTTCAAAAGCAACTGAGGATACTGAAGTCCACCAGAGCTCAGAGGGCTTTCCTAAACCTGCAGCAGCAATATTATGTCGGGGCCAATAAGGCAGATCACATGCTTGCTAGATTATTGAAATAACATAACGGGCAGCGCCATGTTGGAGGATTAAAGCAACAAGGTGGCTCTATCACAACAGATTCAGAGGGAATAGTGCAGGCCTTTGCAATGTATCCTCTGAATGCCCAGAGGAGCATAGAATAAAGGCATACCTAGAAGGGGTACAATTGTCCAAGCTAACTGGAGTAGACAGGGAACAATTGGAAAGGGGAATTACAGAGGATAAAGTACAGAAGATGGTAAAGAACCTCCCAAATAATAAATCACCCGGTCCGGATGACTATTGAGGGATATTCTATGAAACGTATTGCAACAAACTAAAATGCTTCCTCGCTAAATTGTTTAACACCTTCCGGAATGAGGAAGGAGTGACCCGCTCAATGACGGAGGCAAAGGTAGTCTTGTTCGAAAAACCAAATATAGAACCTAAAAGCTGTGGATCATATGGGCCCATGCTTTACTAAATACAGATGCACAAATCCATACACAAAATCAGACAGGACCAGGAAATCAAGGGGGTTCCCTTCAGGAGGTGTGGGGAAATGCATAAAACGGCAGCATACGCTGACAATATGTTACTAACTTTTGTGGATCTGGCTTCCTCCATCCCCGCCCTGGTCGGAATTTTAAGGGAACAAGAAGGGCTCTCGGGGCTCACGATAAACATGGGAAAATCAGAAATGTTAGGGGTGGGATTGCCTAGGGAGGGGAGCACCGCTCTGCAGGGCTGTTACACCTTTCGCCCCACTGTAGGCAGCATATCATACCTAGGGATAAAATTAACCAGCAGACTCTCAGGGATGTAATAGGCAAATTATCCCAACCTGATTAAAAAGACAAGTGCAGACTATGCCAGGTGGACCCCAATGCGGATCTCCTGGTTAGGGAAAATAAATATGGTAAAGATGGTGACCCTTCCTAGGTTATTGTACAAGTTTCAAACACTTTCTATAATGGTCCTGAAGGGATTTTTTCAATCGATGAACAAACTGATTTCGAGATTTGTCTGGCAAGGTAAATGCAGAGAGTAGCTCTGTATCTCCTGGCTTCCCCTAGACAGAGAGGTGACTTGGGCCTCCCTAACTTATATTGTTACTACGAGGCCACTCAATTAAGGGTAGTGCACGAATGGGTCTCGGATAACAGGGAAAACATCTGGGCTCGAATGGATAGGGCGGTGGCGGGATGCAATTTGGCCGGTCTGCTGTGACTGCACGGGAAAGAGATGCCCCTGAGTGTGAGGCGCCATAGGGTACTTCAGGCCACATGCGACGTCTGGGTTAGGTGGATCAAAAGGGGACAATTGTCAACTATTCCATCCCCATTCACTCCTATGTTTGAATACCCTAAATTCACCCCAGGAATGGATAAGGGGACATTTGCCTGGTGGAAGGAAAGTGGGTGTGTGAAAATTAGAGACATGGCTTGGGATTGGGAAATTGAGTCCTTTGAGGATTTAAGACACATGTAGGGTTTACAGAGGAGAAAGATTTAAATACATACAGCTGAGGCATTGGCTACGGCAGAGAGAGATACGCCGAGCGGCAACCAGGTAACTGACAACATTTGAGACGTATGTGACCACTCATACGGGAATAAACATTTAGTATCTGAGATATACACTATTCTCCAAGAGTGCTCAGACAAAAAGATATGGCCGTACCAAATAGCCTGGGAGGGTATGAGTGTATGCTAGGAGAAGCGGTGCCAGTAGGACACTGGGTAAGGATATGGAGGAACATTCCAAAAATGACCAGGTCCCTACAGACAAGAGAGGCTTGGTACAAAATGACGTTACAATGGCATTACACCCCTAGCAAATTACATAAAATTTATGCCACGGCTCCGCCGGAGTGTTGGAGGAGTTGTAAAGGGATCAGGGATTGGAGTCATGTCTGGGGGATGGGGTATCCTAAGATCAAAGGGTTCTGGGATGGAGTCATGTGATACCTGCAGCAAATGATTCCAGAAACCCTCTCTTGTTAAGCTGGAGTCTTTGTGGACCACTAGACCCCGAGCAACATAATATCTCAAAGCCGCAGAAAAGAGCAATGGTAACTTTATTAATAGCGGGCTGGCTGGTCATCACAACAAATTAGAAGCAAGGAAACCCAACTACTGTGACATGCTGGCTTTGTAACCTGTGGTGTATACTGGCCATGGAGTGGATCACCTACAAGATTCAGGGGGACGCAGAGAGATTCTGAATAGACTGGGGAGAAGTCATCTTTTTGAAAAGCGACTTTGTGCAACAATGGTGCCCACAAAACATACAGGTACTGGACATACAATGTCTATTAAAGCACCAGACGGAAGCCCCTCACAGCCAAGGATTGGCAATTATATCATATCCTACAGCTGGATCAAGTAGTCCCTGGGGGAGGAGGGGATAGGGGGGCAAGAGAGCAGAGGGAGTAGGGGGAGGGAGGAAGGGAGGTGACATTTCTTTTAGAAATGCCAATGAGTATTTAGCCTTAGTCTCACAAAGACTTCTCAATGTTTGGGGTTTGGGAACTTCTCAAGATATCTTGGAAGTTGGTTTAAAGCTCTTCCTTCATGGGCTAGATCTAGTGATGACAGTCTCTTGGTCCATGATTGATAATCCAGTCCTGTCTTTTGACATGAAGTTTCACTTTTTCAGGATTTGATACCAGGCCTTCATTGGATTGATTTAAAGATATCAGACATTCATAACGCTCCTTTTTCCGTTCATCCATCCCCTTTTCTTGTTTTATGTCTCCCCTATTTTTTAATATCTCAAAGCGATGTTACAGATCGGTGTCAAGACATTTCCGATAAAGATCAAGTTTCCTCCATTTAATCATAGACCTTAGAGATTGTAGGCCCAATTCATATGTGATTTCGGCTATAGGGAGCGCTTTTGGTAGATGAAGGACTTTTTTCTAGAACAGTCCTTGGATCACGTCCCAATATTCTGTTGGAATCATCAAGGCGTTTTCCGCACCATAAGTCACAACTGGGACCACCCTTTGTTTGTAAAAAAAATCACTAACAGTTTCAGTGTGAATTTCCCATACTTTCTAAGAATTAGTGCAGCTTAGTTGGCCAAATGAAAGCATTTAGAGCGGATCCCATCAGTCCAGATCTTTTCTTTGGCACTACAATTAAAATGTACAGCCAAATATAGAATTGATTCTACTTTCTCCAAAGGCTCCTTGTCAATCACCCGAGAAAAATCAACATTCTTCTTACTGCAACGACTAGCCAGGATCATTATTTTCGATTTCTTAATGTTTATTCTCAGGTCATTATTTTTTACACAAAGGTTTAATTGAATCAATAGGCTCTGAAGACCGATGGGTTTTGGATCCATTAAGACTAGGTTGTCTGCATATAGTATCCATGGGATGACTTGGTCCTATATTTTGGCCGGAAAAACTCTCACACCTGATTGGGTTGTCTCTGGATCAGATAGATACAAAACAAACAGGATGGCAGCCAAGGGACAAGCCTGCTTTACTCCTCTGCTTGTCTTAATTGATTGTCACTAATCCCTCTCTCGACATTCTCACTGGAATTGAGGTTGTTGAATAAAACGCTGTTCTTGCCTCTAAGAGATCGACAGGACAGCCCCATTTTCTTCCTTTTTCCCAGAGGTTTTCTCTATTGACAGTATCAAATGCTTTTTCAAAGTCAATGAAGGCTAAATAAATATTTTGCTTGGCTCCCATAGCCTTTGTTTTCAAGATGTTAAGCAGAAATAAATTCAAGTTTGTACCTGTGCCTTTAGTGAACCCCGTCTGCCTTTTGTCAAGTATACCCGCCAAGGCAGCCCAGGTTTTCAGCTGTCTCAAGAGAATAGTGGTGAATAACCTGCCAAGTGAATCAAGAAGGGCGATGGGTCTGTCATTTTTTGGATCTTCCATGTCGCCCTTCTTGAAAATTGGCACAATCAATGCAGCCTTCCAGGAATGTGGAATCTAAGGGGCCTGAATGAGTTGGTTGAATAGCACAATGCAGAAGTCCGCCCATTCTTCTGGATTTTGCCCAAGCAAGCAAGCTCTTATTTTCATAAACTTGAGTTTCTTGAGGTATTTTGCCAAAAAGTTCAGTGAAGTGTTTCATTCAGGATGCTTCTTTCAGCGCAGGCACTGCAATCGCTAGTTGGTAAGTTGCGTTGTTATTCAACAGCGACCATAAATCATATGTATATTTATTGGCAAGAACTTCCAAAATTATTTCAGCATCTGCTTGGAAGCGCTGAACCTTTGAGGCTAACAACCAATTCCGATATCGTTGTTTCCTTCTTTTCTTTAATATCACTTTGTATTTTTACTCTGCGTTGGGTATTTTTTCATTCACCGTGAGGAGAAAGTGGAGTGATAACTCAATACAATAATAATAAGTAGTGATCCTATAATGGGCTGCATGCCATATTCCTCTTAGGTCTCAGTCCTGGACTAATGGATGTTATTACAGAATGTAATTGTTTATCAACAGAGATCCAAAGGAATGAGTCGTACCTGACACGGAATTCAAACTTGTCAAGTGAAGCCTGGCCCCCCTGCCAGAGGTGAGTGCTTCACTCCGGAGCTATGCACCCGGATTGCAATTGCATTGTGTCTGCTTAAAATATATCAATCCCCCCCCCCGACCCCCCTGAGGCCCTCATATTGACGGATGTGTATTTGATGGCTTAAACACCTATTTTTGCTTATTGTTTACCGGTATCAGATTGCACTTCCACTGGTGCCAGGAAAACAAGATCACCCAAAGGAGCAAGCCAGTTTGAGGAAAACTGGAACCACGCACTTTTTGGGTGCTTGGATATACTGCAACTTACAAGCAGTTTCACAGATTCGGTCGAACATATGTGAGGTTTACCCTAACAAGAGCACTGGGAAAGACCAGAAGGCTGCTAACCCTTCTGTGACCTTTTCCTTGCCCTCTGCCCTGCCTGAACCTACCAATCTCTTGTAGGGGAAAATGTACATTGAAAAGAAGATTATTTTTCTGGCACAAGTGACCCACCCCTTTTGCACTGAAAATAGGCAGTGTTTTTCAGCACACTAATACTTTTAAAATTTCAAAAAGCATTTTTCGGACGACAGTGTGAGGGGTTCAGTAATTGCTCACAGCGGAATTTATGTAAGAAGGGAGGCAACAAGGAAAGAGGTATATTACCAGCTTGTAAGTGTGCTCTTGGAGGGGCGGTTGCTAAAGGTTGCATAAAGCAAGGGATGCTACATTATGTTATGTTGACTTATACCACACACTGCTACCACCCACGGGCGGTTTCCAGGAGCTCACGTGGCTCTGCAGGAAAGGGAACGGGGTGGTTAATGTTGAGCGTAGAGGGATAGGGTAGGTCCAGAACTAGGAGAAACTGGCATCTGTGTGCTTTGGGTTGTAGATGGTTTGATTGTGTGCACTGGCTTGTTATATACGTAAGGGTGAGGCCTAATGCCTGGGTTGTGTGCAAATGTCTTAGGTTGGGTGTGTGTTTGTGTTTTTATGGGTAAAATGGCTGGTATTTAAGGGTATGGTTGTGCACACTGGCATGTTGTGTCTGTAGGGATAAGGTCCAGTTCCTGGGATTGTTGTATGCATGTGTTAGTTATCTTGGGTGTGTGTTTGTGTGTAGTTTGGGTAGCCCATGGGCGTGTATAGTACAAGGGAGGTGTATAGGAAGGGAGAGAAGGAGCAAGGTGGTTATATTGCTAATCTTTACAGATCTATCTAAATGTGACGCATGGCTTATCTTCCCAATATGTCTATTGTAACACATTTCCTGACCCCAAAATACATTTGGGTGCAACACATTTTTAGTTTCCTGTAAAATGCATCTAAATCCTGCATGACGTCTGCCCCCCAGTATTCATGTAGGTGCAACACATTTCCTTCCACAATTCAGTAGAATGGCTAACTATGAAGCGTATCACAATGGCTGAATATGGAGGGTACACAATTCAACACCGTGGCTAAATATGTTAGCACCATATACATAGTAGTAGTAGTTTAAGAGTGGCTGGGTTTCTGGAGCAAAGTAATGGCTGTGCTTCTCGCCTGTATCACCTTACGATGGCTAGTTGTAGGGAGTGGCAGAGTTCAACACAAATTCCCTATGGTGCGGAACACAATGGCTAACTATGGGGCACAGTGCAGTTATATCTCAGAGCGCAGTAGGGGAGTTTAACAAGGATTTACTATACAACAGTTTGTATTTGAATTATTGCTACCGTACACAATCCAGGCTCCATCTAGGGTATAGCTATCCACCACACCCAGACTGAGTTCCAAAATGCACAAATCATCACATGATTTTTAAACAGGGATCCTCAAATATTCACGGGTCACTTTGGGTGGGGATGTATGCTATATTTAAATTGAAGCCAAAATGTAATTTCCTGGCATAAATCCAATTCCATTCCGTGCAGAACTCCAATTCCCAACAGTTATTGTTCTCTAAGGAGTACTTCTTTTCACCTGTGTTCCTTAAAAATGAAGTCCACTTATTTGATGACTCAAACTGATTACGTTCATCCCTTTACCTTGATCCCCCTTTTTACTTTACTCTCTTACTAATACTCGGCATCTCGAGATGTATCATGGACCATCCTCGAAATTGAATTCAGGGTTGATAAAATATCAGAGAATTTTTAATATTATTTGATACACCTTACCTAGACGTGCACCTGTCTCTTTTTAACTTATTTTACAACACAAATGGGCTTAGATCAGTTAATCGGACAGCACAACATGGCCATCGCCGTAACCGTGCTTTTGCAGTGTGTTCGGTCTCCATGGAAATGAGCATAAACAACGGGCTCTCCAGCGTTCGAGTCTCTTACGAGACCGCGCTGGTAGCCACATCGGAGAACACTGACACAGACACACTTCTAAGTAAGTTCTGGGTCGTCGCGATCCCGATTACAGACACATGCTGTTAGATGTTTATCTGCATGAAGGCGTACTATGTACAACATCAGATGTATATCTGCACAAATGCGTACTATGTATAACATCACCAGGCGTCCCTGCCAGTGGGGTTGTGGGTCACGCAGTCGGCTTTAGAGTTTTCTCTGTCAGCCGAGCTGTGAGCCATTGCCATTATATTCCTGTTGGAATCCGCTCAGACTTTGGGGTCCAGAGCGATGCCATAAATGCACAAGAAGTTTATATGAGTTGCATTTATTGTTCTCCACTACACAGAGTCTAATTTATATATAGAAAAGGTGAAAAAAACCTGAAAAATATCTTGTATACTCAGCGCCCGAGTACATGAGCCACTGTAAGAGAAGCATACAGGCTGTAATGCGCCGATGGTGGGTGTCCTTCACCTACCAGCTTCTAGATCGGACTCGTCATCATGCCACATCACATTATGGAAAACTAGGCAATTTGTGACAGCTTTTCTGGTCTGTATAATTGAGATATACTTGTTTTGAGATATCTATCTTTCTGATTTAGTTAGGGCAATTCGTTAAACTAGATTGCTCTTGGAGTTACGGCCAGAGCACAACTCAACGATTTAAAGGATTCATCCATTATATCCATCCATTATATGGAATACTTTTGTCCCCTGGATCTGACTCACTGTCAGGTCAGTCTGTTTCTCTATTTTCAGCTATCCTCCAAAATAAAAAGACAGAGATACACGCCTTTCACACTAATGGCTTTAATGTTTTATGTAATTTCTCTGTATAGATTGTCATACAAAACAAAAAGGGTAAGACTATCGATTCACATTGTGTCTTTAATTCTCCCCCGTCCTGATGAAGGTGCACTAAAACACCATATGGTATGGTCGCCTGGATGTACGCACCACCGGGTGTTTCAAGCTTTACTATGCAACCATAACTAATTAAAACAGACTGTGGTCTAGATAGGGAAATGTTATACAACATTGTTTCTAACTAGATATAAGAACTCCTTGGTTGTTAGCAGTCACCCATAAAAACATTGTAGAAAACTATGAAATTGATATCGATATTGTGATTGCAATGAAAGCACTTTTGAATACTAACCCCACATGAGAGGCACACTGTGGAACAAGCCTAGCTCATATTGTATGAGAAAAATGTTGTTAAATGTTTTAATGTTTGTCATGTATGTATTGAATAGTACGACCTATTATGGAGAGTGCTTAACAAGCAGAAATAAAATTGTCTTGTATGCACAAAGGAGAACACAAAGACGTAGTGCATTTCTAATGACATATATGCACCGGAAATAAAGTTTTGACTAGAACCGGAGATCTGAGGGAGGGGTAGCTGTTCACTTAATTCTTTATGATATATGTACTTTCCCCATTTATAAGTGAAAGCCCCCCGTGAACATAAAAATGTAAGGGCCAAACCTTTCTTGTTTAAAGGCCACCTTATATCCAACCACACCCGCACAGTGGCGAGACCTTGGCTTAGTGAGACAAGGTGCAGCGAGAGCACAGCAGCAGACACAGGTTCAGGGATCTGTTCCCACGCAACCAAGCCCTTCACCAGCATGCAAGGATAGGTTCTTTGAAAAGTTGCTCGCCCTCATGAAGTCACCCCAGATGGGCACCATTTTCGGGGGTCATCAAGGACATGCTCCTTTCTGCACCTCCTCAAACTCCGACCTTGCTCCAGACCCCGGTTCCTGTTCAGGCCCAGGTTCCTGCTCTCTCACCGCTGCAGGTAGTCGTGGCGGCTCTTGCCCCAGCACAGTCCCCACCGCAGCCTCCGGCACAGCCACTCAGCACGCCACAGCTGCCCGCACCCAGGACGCTACTGGCGGCACCCAACCTGCAGGACACAGTGGGGGACACGGACGATAAGGAGGATCAGGATACTCCCTCCTCGGCTAGGGCCTTCCACGAGAGGCTGGCAGGAGTGGCCGAGTACCTGAGGATCCCACACGCGCAGATTGACCAACCTGAGGCATGGGTCTTGGCAGAGCTGCTGACCATCCGCCCAACCACAAGAACTGGCATCCCTCTGCAGAAGGATGTACAATCCTTGGCTAATAAGGGCTGGGTAAAGCTGAATTCCATGCAGCCTACGTATAAGTGCCTAGACACCAAGTATAGGCAGGCGGAAGGGGACTCACTCTTACTATCAGTGCACCCCCAACCTCATTCCTCTGTTATAGCTGTGGCCTACATGCACTCTAAGCCGCAGACCTTCTCATAGGCTCCTACATCAGCCCTCCTAGGCAAGGAAGAAAAGCTGCTGGAGTCCTATGGCAAAAAGATATACTATAATTCTACGCAACAGCTTCGCCAGGCCAATGCAGACGCCATGTTGGCAGCAGTGAACCAAAAGCTTTGGCGGGAGATAGCGGACTTCCTTCCTGATCTCCCCACACATAGTCAGGTGAGATTCAAGGCAGGGTTGTCAGAGGCACACATTGACACAGTGGGCAGAGCTAGCTGTGTCACCACCGACATGAGGACAGCTTGGCTCAAGGCGACAAAGTGTAACCCTGACGAGGAGCTATATAAAAAGAAAAATATCTCCCAAACTGCTAAATCCTTGTCAGTGTTGACTAATTCTGTGCCCAAGACCTATAGCCAAAGTCACCCACGCTCTGACAGAGGTTGTACCTTTGGTGGCTTCAGGGGCTTTCAGGAGCACCGATCTAGGCAGCCGGACAAGTTGCCCAGCCAGCACAGGCGCAAGTAGCACAAGTCGTCACACAAGGGGTTCTTCCAGTGTCCTCCCAGGCACCAGCCTCAGAGGGAAAGAAACAGTGACAGTGCCATCCAGATCCACAGTCCTCCGGTGGGGGACAGGCTTGCCCTTCACATTAATTCCTGGCGGGCAAGGTTCACAAACCCATGGATTCTCTTGGTGGTTTCCTCAGCTTCTGCCTGCCGATACCTTCATTTCTTCTTTCCTCCCCTCCACTCCCTCAGATTGGGACGGCAACTCTTCTGGCATAGATCTGCTCACACATTGCGAGTCAGTCAGTGGAAGAGGTTCCAGTTTCACAGCGAGGCATGGACTTCTACTCCTATATATTTGTCATACAGAAAAAGAACCAGACTGGCCTGAGAGTTGTACTAGACCTTTCAGCCTTGAACCTTTCCCTACCCCTTCAAAAGTTCAAGATGGTTACAGCCCCATCATTTATTTCCTACGGTTTGCGATTATGGGCTTTTATTTCCAACACAAGGTCCTTCCTTTTGGCCTCAATTCAGCCCTGAGGGTCTTTACAAGGTTAATGAATGCTGCAGCAGCCCTGCTCATGGCAGAGGGCCATAACCTTTATCCATACGTCGACGCTTGGCTTATCGAGCAGAGTCTCCCGAGGGAGTTCAGCACACAGCTGCCACACTGATGCACATGTTATACGATTTGGGGTTCTCCATCAACCTCAAGTAGTCACAGTTACTTCCCACACAGTCCTTAACATTCCTGGGGCTAATTTGGCAAACCGGGGTGGAAAGGATTTTCTCATCAGAGGACAAGATCACAGCACTCAAGAGGGCCACAGGGCATTTTCCCATCAGACCAGTAACCTTGGCATGGTGGTACCAGCACCTGGGAATAATGGCTGCTTGCCTCTTTGCTTTGCCACACACAAGGCTCAAAATGAGGAGGCTGCAGCTAAATTTCTCAGCCTCTTGGAATCAGGAAACAGGCTCCCAACCGCTCTAGTCAGCATACCACAGCACTTTCACCAGGACCTCTGGTGGTGGAGGGCGATGCCAACCTGGTAGATCACCATTACCACAGACTAGTCCCTAGAGGGACGGGGTCTACCCTGGACAACCACAGTGTCCATGTAGTCTGGTCATGGCAGGAACAACTGGAACACATCAACTGACTCGACATGATGGCCATTTGGCTTGCTCTCAAAGCGTTCCTCCTCATTGTCAGCAACAAGTCGGTTTGCATCCAGACAGACAGATACATTTATATATTACATCAACAAGCACGGAGATACCAAGTCTCTTCCACTCTTCAGGCTGTCCATCGAGATATGGGAGTGGGTACTGTCGAACATCATTTACTTATCAGCAGTCCACCTCCCGGGGGAATCCGACTTGGAGGTGGACAGACTCAGCAGGCTGGGGGTTGACAACTACGAGTGGCAGTTGAACAAGGATGTCCTGAGGGGGATCTTCAACATGTGGGGCCACCCTCTGGTAGACCTATTCGCCACCATTATCAACAGGAGATGCCATCAGTTTGTGTCCTGGATGGGGCAAGGCAGGGGCTCTCTCGGGAACATGTTGCAGGTTCATTGGAATGACATGAATGCAACGCTTTTCCCCCACTCCATTGATTCACAGGATAATCTGCAAGGTCAGAGAGTCACGTAGCCTTCAGCTCATCTTGATAGCGCCGTGGTGGCCAGCCAGACCTTGGTTCTCGGAACTCCTCCGACTTTAGGATCAGCTTCCGATCCACCTCCTGCGCTCTAAGATTTTACCTGGACAGGACCAAGAGCTTCTGTAAATCGGATGCCTTGTTCATCACTTTTGGCGTGTCAAAAGCGGGCTGTCAAGCCTCCAAGGCATCAATAGCAAGGTGATTGGTGATGCCATCAAGGAGGTGTATGAGGGTCAGCACAGGTCTTTGCCAGCAAACATGCACGCCCACACCATCAGAGCCAAGGCCACGGCTGTGGCTTTCCAAAGACACATTCCATGGCAGATGATCAGCAATACGGCTACTTGAGCTTCCCCATCAGTCTTTTGCGAACACTACAGCTTGGATGCCAGTGCCAGATCAGACGCAGCATTTAGCCAGGCAGTTTTGAAGAACTTGTTTTCTTAGAGGGGCATTTCTCCTCCCCAGGCTGCATTCAGTTGTAATGGCACATACAGTATGGAGGAAAGGGGACGGGAAGTAGGAATAATTATGTGTTATTCACCTTAGTGACTAACGTACTCCATAGTCCCCTTTCCTCCATGCGTCCCACCATCCTCCCCCATAATAAACCAGTGTCATTAGGCAATTGTAATATTGTCGACGCGTCAAAGGGGACTGAGGAGTGGCGCCGCTGGGCCGAGTCAGGGCCACATCCCCTCACGCATCTAAATTTAAAGACGAACACAATTTTTTCTGGTGGAAAAAGGTTCCTTTCCCGACCCTCCGAGGGACGCCCATAGAGTATGGAGGAAAGGGGACTATGGACTAGGAATCCGTTAGTCACTACGGTAACATATAATAATTCAGCCGCACTACAATTGTAACACGCTGCTTTTCAATTTAACTACACTAGAATTGTACTGAGTTGGTTAACGCAACTTCTGTATTTGGCCACACTAGAATTGAACTGAGTTGATTAACGCTGCTTTTGAATTTAGCCACAAAATAATTGCAACCCGCTGCTTTTGAATTTAACCACACTAGAATTGAAACCTGCTGCTTTTGAATTTAGAAACACTAGAATTGTAACTTGTTTATTTTTAATTTTACCACACTACAATTATACTGAGTTAACGCTGATTCTGAATTCAGCCGTACTAGAATTGCAACCTGCTGTTTTTAAATGTAGCCACACTAGAATTTAAATGAGTTGGTTAACGCAGCTTTTGAATTTAGCCACACTAGAATTGTAACCTGCTGCCTTTGAATTCAGCCACACTTGATTTGGAACCCGCTGCTTTTGAATTTAGCCACACTAGAATTGTGCTGAGTTAGTTATCACTGCTTCTGAATTCTGCTCCACTAGAGTTGTAACCTGCTGCTTTTGAATTTAGCCACACTACAATTACAGTCCACTGCTTTTGAATTTACTCCCAATAGAACCATATTGATTTGGTGTCTGCTACTTTTGAATCCAGCCACGCTTGAATTGTACTATTTGTTTGGATTTAGTTTAAACGTGCCACTCTGCAAACCATACACAAGGACTAAAGCAAACACAGTACAACATAGAAGGAAGCACTGACAATAAAACAACAACACACAGAGATCACCTGAGACAAACTAACCACCCCTTTTCATCTCCACACCCTCAAACCTCTCACGTACTAGACACGTCCAAAGGGCCAGTGAAAAAACCCACCAGAAAAACTTGCAAACCGCACACCCCGCTCTAATCATACTACAAACCCAATATCTTCAAACAGCAATCAGACACTGGACACCACCCTTACAGACACAACATGTCCAATGCACATAACAAAGCACACCCAGAAAGCTCACATGGACAGACGCCAGTTCCTCCTAGTTCCGCACACATCAACAGATGAGCACAATTTCTATCCTATCCCTCTATCGTTCACTAACCAACTGTACCCCCTTTTCCTACAGAGCCATGTGAGCGCCTGGAGTCCATGCAAATGGCAGCGGTGCGTTGTATAAGTCAACATAATAGAACACTGTATCAAATTAGCAAGCAAATTACTAACCCACTCTTCATCTTATGCTGCACAGCATCTTGGAGCATAGCAGTCATTTAAATGTTCCCGAGAAATAGTGAAATGGACCAGTAGATAGAGGATGACAGGATTCTCTAACTCAATTTGTTTTTTCATACAATTTGATTCCATCAATACAAAAATACATATGTATCTGTACATTATAATCATTCTACAACTCATACCAATATCATAAAAAACATTTCTATATCAAATTTATACAAATTCGGGCTCACAGTGAAGTTGTTTTACCATCATTCATTCACACACACACTAACATATCAGCAACAACTCCCCACTTTTTTAGTGTAAACAATGTATTGCACCATTTTTGAGACAAGTACATTTACAAAATATTTGGACCCTATCCTTAATACAGGTGTCACTATCTGTTTGTTACAGTTAGAAACTGCTTTTTTCAGTCGACACGTGTTTAGGTCATAGGAACTGGGCACTAACAATCTAGCCCATCTGTTTATCAGACCTTCATCAGGACGTAAAGCGAAGATCTTCTTGTGACTCGCTTTTCATTGACTGGAGATAGCCGCGTCATCTCCGTGTATCATATTCGGAGATGTAGAAGGTGTAATGGAATAAATCCCTCACTGGTACCTCAATATAAATTTGTAAGTATGGTCAATTGAATAACAGGATGCCTGAACACATATCTCGTCTTTCTACTTCTATGGGTCGATTACTTAATTTCTGCATCAGGATGGGTTATTAGGTGAATTGCTCATTCCGGACTGACAAGTGTCCACTTCTTTTTTCAGGTGTTATTTCTATTTTCTCCTTTTCTATTTATTTTTATGTAATACTATTAGCCTGGATGGGAGAATGAACTGCGGCAACTCACAGCGTCTCGTATCCACTCTCAAATTGTTCAATTGGGAACAATTTGAGAGTGGATACGAGATGGTGTGAGAATCCTGTCATCCTCTATTTACTCGTCCATTTCACTATTTTCTCTATTTGCCTGATGGACCATATATTTAGTACAGGTAACCCCTATATTGTTAAAATTTAAATATTCCCTACAGCAGAGATCTGAAACAGTAAAGAAGTAAGATGAATGGATCTGGATAAGTTCCCAAATTGATGATAAATGTAACGCTCACCTGATTCCCACGGAGGCGCTGGTCTTGGCAGGAAGGTGTCTGTGACTCGAAAAGTGATGTGCAGGACTCGATTGGCTTCTGAGGGCGAACCTCTTCGCACTGTGTGTCGAACTCGTAGGGTGAGGTTTCTGCAGGTGAAAAAATGTGGGGGTTAATGGTCTGAGTTGTTGAATGTCCCTCTCTTTCTCTCTCTTCCTAGCTTCTCCGTAGAGCCCGCAGGTCAATGTGCTCACCTTAGATAGGTGAATGCTGGACTCTCCATCTGCGTCTGATGCAGGGTGCCGTTGCCAGTTCCTTCACTGGTGAAACATACGCCTCTTGAACTCAGAGGAGCGTTACCGTCGTTAACTGCACGAGCGGTGAGTTTCCAGACACCCTTTTAGTCTTTATAGTCTTTAGGTGCGTGGCACGTTAATATTGAACAGGACTCTGTATAATGCTTTTCCCTTTTGTCTTGCAGGGCTCTTGAGATGGAAGATGGAGTGAGCACCTGGAAATGCGTAAGTAAATGCAAGCGCTCTAACTGTCTTTTTCCCTTGCAGCTTAATTCGTGCTGAAGAGACGCCGGAGTATTGGCAGGCGTTCTATTGCTACGAGCGCGATGGGCGTAAGTAAATACCTGTCTAATGTCTCTTCTTTTGTCTTTCAGAAGTTGGGTTGCTGCGCCGGAGTTCACGGAATGCCCGTAAGTAATAACAATGCTTTTGTCTTCACAGGCGGCGATGCAGCGTGAAGAATTCCGGAATTCGCGGAGTGCCGGTAAGTAATAACAATGCTTTTGTCTTCACAGGCGGAGGTGCAGCGTGAAGAAAAGGCCGCAGCCGATGGATCAGGTGAGTAAGCACTGCGAGTAAAGGTTGCCTTGCTAACCTGTTGCTTCTTCTCTTTGCAGGTGCTGCTGTTGACTGGATACAGGAATGGTAAGTATAATTCTTGCAGGTTCAGGATCGAAAGAAGAAAGGCTGGAACAGACTCGGTGAGCGTTCAGCTGCAGATGCAGAATAACGCGAAGCACGTTTCATCTATCGGGTGTGGTTTAAATAGCCTTGGAGTGATGAGGCGTCTTCCTCCATGGCCCCGCCTAGGTAAGAAAAGAGTTCCAGTTCCAGAAGAGTTCCAGTGCTGTATCCAGGGAGTGGAGCTTGCCCCACCCAGGTAAGAAAGTGGTTCCTGTTCACAGAGGACTTCTAAGTGGCTGGTAAGTAAGCAGCATGGTCTGCTGCAGGTAAGTCCACCCAAGCATCTTTACACATATTATGAGCCCGGCGCTTCCAGTGCCGGGGCCGATGGTTTTGATGAGCCTGGCGCCACCGGCGCCAGGACAAGGTCCAAAAGGTCCCAGTGGGGACCGGCTGGTGCCTAGGATTAGGGTTAGGGGCCTGCTTCCAAGGACGTTGGGCTGGTCCTGGCTCCTTGGAAGCAGTGATCATGACAATAAACTTGAACAATAAGGAAACGGTTGTGGTGCCGGTACAAAAAAGCACAAGAAGCGTATACCAAAATGTGATCATACAAATATATATTTCAATGTGTAAATCCAATTGACATGACTGTTAAACATCCTTTCTTATAGTTATTATTGTATGGAGGAGAGCATTATCTCCCACACATCTTTTGGCCCCTTGGAGGACCATCTTCAGAAGGAGATGGCACTGCAATTTCAACAATATCAAAGCAAAAATATCATACGCTTCTTGGGTGCATCCTCCACCCTCAGAACACCATAGGTTCCTGCTCACCCTCCCTTCTAACCTACCCCCCTTCAAACCTTGAAGTCTTATGGCCCAGCTCAACTGCAACACGTGGCAGTAGCCTTGTTGATTAAGTAAAAATCACAATTGGGAAGACTTTAATTGGAAAGTATAACAAGCTATAAAAGGCGCCAATCAAACCATGAGAGAAGAGAAGCTATTTAAAAGAGAGCAATAACTTATCTATTTCACTAAAACCGATACAAGAAGTATGAACGAGGCAGTGGAATGGCACAAAATCAAATGAGAGATACCAAGCATATCATATCCAACCTCTACTTGAATTTTTCAATCTTCAGCTTCAAACTATTAAGCCCTTTGTAATGTAGCTAACTTAGTATTCCTACCACCTATAAACTAAGTTATAGCTTGTGATACTGTTTTAATACGTGACTGTCAGAGACAATGCACTGTATGACTCATTACAGTCTCATTATAGCTCTGTACCCTACAAGACTGTGGCATACCCTTTGCAACTGCAGTGGTTCGGGTTCTGCGTTAATACCATTCCAACATGGCCACTAGAGTTCATAATTTCAAATGTCTTCCTCTATTTCCACTAGCTAGTCACCATAGTAACAGGGAGACAACAGTGCCTCTTCCACACAATGGGAGCACCCCTCCTCAAGGCCCCTCCTAAGCGTGTCTTCTCCGGGGGTTTTGGCTTGTCGGGGTGATTCAGATGGAATTTCTTGACCAGACGAGGTGCGTGGACATATTCTGAGGGTTCCCAAGACCTTTCCTAGGCCGTATCCTTTCCAATCAACCAGATAATATAACTTAGATTTGGAGATTTTGGAGTCTAGGATGTTCTTTACTTCGAATTCAAGTTCTCCATCTACCAAAACAGGTTCGGGGAGTTCAGTCAATCGGGTTTCTGGTTGTACTGGTTTTAATAAGGAGACGTGGAATACTGGATGTATTTTCATATGCGCAGGTAATTCCAATTTGACAGCCACCGGATTAACTATGGTAGAGATGAGGTAGGGTCCAAGGTATCTCGGGATGAAGGTGCGGGGTCCTTTTAGAGCCAGGTGCTTAGTGGATAACCAGACCTGATCTCCTACTGCGTAGTGAGGGGCCTCTTTACGGTGTCGATCTGCTCCTTTTTTGAATTGAGCTTTAGCTCTTTGCAGATGGACAGTGGCTTCCTTAAAAGCACGGGTGATCTCTGAGTGCAAGTGATCCACAGCAGGTGTTTTGAATTCTTGGGGAGGATCCAGGTTAGAGGTTCTAGGATGGTGTCCGTATAGTAGGAAAAAGGGAGTCTTCCCGGTTCCAGAATGAGTCGAATTGTTGTAAGCGTATTCAGCGATCCAAAGAATATCCTTCCAAGGGTTTTCAGTTTGTTGGAGCATGCAACGTAGATATTGCTCTAGAGTCTGATTTGTCCTCTCGGTTTGTCCGTCAGTTTGGGGATGGTGACTGGTCGAAAGTCTTACATCGATTTGGGCTAGACGACAGCAACTTCGCCAAAAGTGGGAGATGAATTGACTTCCCCTATCGGAGACTAAAACCGAGGGAAAACCGTGTAACCGAACGATGTTTTCTAAGAATTCTCGGGCCAATACTGAAGCTGAAGGTAGGCCCTTCAGGGGAATGAAGTGAGCCATCTTGGAGAATAGATGCACGACTACTAGAATCGTATTATACCCTGAGCATGGAGGTAAGTCCGTGATGAAATCCATGGACAGGGTATGCTATGGACAGGGAGGAATGTCTAAAGGGTGTAATAGGCCGGCTGGTTTCTCCTTCTGACTTTTGTTCTGGGCACACACACCGCAGGAGATTACAAAGTCTCTAATATCCTTCTTCCATGATGGCCACCAGAAATGTCTTTTGATCTTTTCCATGGTTTTGGTAATGCCAGGGTGACCCTCCATTAGAGAGTCGTGATAACAGGAGATTACTTGTTTTTGTATTTTCTCACAGGGCAAGTACAATCGTCCTCGGAAATATGGTAGGTCTTGATCCACTGAGAAGTCTTTTCCCTTTAATTGCCAGTCCTGTAAATTGGCCGGATCTCTTTGTGATAAAACTGCCCCCATAGCAAGACTAGAAGCATCCGTTTCCACGATGTAGGGGAGTTCTGGGCGAGGATGTTTTAGAACAGGTGGAGAAATGAATTTATCTTTTAAGTCCAGAAAAGCTTGTTCTGCTTCAGTAGACCACTCAAAGCGTGTGTTCTTCTTTAACAGAGCGGTGATGGGCTGGACTATCCGAGAGAATTCAGGAATTAATCTGCGGTAAAAGTTAGCAAAGCCTAACATGCTTTGAACTCCTTTTACCGAGGTTGGTGATGGCCACTTGATGATTGCATCGACTTTCTTTGAATCCATATGGACTCCGTTAGGTGACAATACGAATCCCAGGAACTCAACTTCAGTTACGTTGAAAATGCATTTTTCAAGATTAGCAAAAAGGTTATGTTGACGCAAACTCTCGAGAACCTTTTTAACGTGTCTCTGATGTTCCTCTTCAGATGATGAATAGACAAGGATGTCATCGATGTAGACAACAACACACACATCTATGAGTTCTCTAAGGACATCGTTCATAAAATACTGGAAAGCGGCAGGAGCGTTACAAAGTCCAAAGGGCATCACTTGATATTCAAATAGCCCATACTTGGTGCGGAAGGCCGTCTTCCATTCATCACCCTCTTTTATTCGTACCAAGTGGTAGGCTCCTCTGAGATCCAACTTTGTATATATACATGCGTCTTTGACTTGGTCCAGGAGTTCAGGGATCAAAGGTAACGGGTATCTGTTTTTAACGGTGATTTGATTCAGGGCGCGGTAATCTATACAAGTCCTAAGGTCTCCTTCCTTTTTCGGAACGAAGAACAAAGCCGATGAAGCTGGAGATTTTGAAGGACGGATAAACCCGTTAGCTAGGTATTGGTCCAGATATTGTCTGAGGTGAAGATTCTCTGGCTCGGTGAGGGCATAAATCCTACTGCAAGGAGGAGTTGTTCCGTGTATCAGATCTATTTGACAGTCGTAAGACCTATGAGGAGGCAGGGTGTTAGCTTGATCCTTCCGAAAGACATCTTGGAATTCCTGGTATTCGGGAGGTAATTTGGGAACCTCAGAAGAGATTGCAGCCAGTGAAACATCAGGCCGAGGATAACAAGTGGTAAAACATTCTGGAAACTGAACCGTCTTTGCTCGCCAATCGATCTGGGGATTGTGCTTCTCTAACCAAGGGATTCCCAGAATGATCTGGAACTGAGGGACCTTGATCACATCGAACACGATTTTCTCCCGGTGTCCATCTTGGCTCACTAGCGTCACTTCTTGGGTGGCGTGCGTTACTGGTCCGGAGGCTATCTCCGTGCCATCCACTGTAGTAATGACGTCTTTTACTGCCTTAGGGACAAGAGGTAGATTCATCCTTGATACCATTTCACGGTCCACATAATTACCGATTGCTCCGCTGTCGATGTAAGCTTCAATTGCATGCAAACGATCCGGACGTTCAGTACTAATGAGGACCATGGGCACCACGAAATGCGAGGTCACGGGACAGATCTTAACGCTCGGCAAGAGGACCTCTACACTTGCCGGGCTAGGTCGTTTCCCTGCTCAGAACTTGTGGTATAGGTATCTGCGGCTCCTACAGCCTTCTTAGCTGGTTTCACTGGACAGTCTCGAAGAAAGTGCCCTGAGTTCCCGCAATAGAGGCATAATTGCAGATGTCTTCTTCTTTCCCGCTCCTTTTGGGTTAAAGGACCTTTCATGCCCCCTATTTGCATGGGTTTCACAGTGTCAGCTCCCTTAGTAGAGGTCTGTGGTTTAGAAAACACTCGGGTATCAAATTTAGAATGATCAGCCTTCCTGTTCTGTAATCTGTGGTCCAATTGGACAACTAAGTCAATATAGTCTGAGCATTCTTGTGGAGGGTTCACAACTTGAGCTAACACATCCTTGAGCTCTCCATGCAGGCCTCTGTAGAAAAGCGTTATTCTCTTATCCTTGGGCCATTGAGTTTCCACTATAAGTCTGTTGAATGAGGCTATATAAGTCAAGAGGTCTTGATTACCCTGTCGTAATGAAAGAAGTTCATTGTCCAAGGCCTGCCCTTGCGCATGTCTTGCGAACAGTTTCTCCATGCTGGACTGGAAGGCCTGGAAATCATGTAAAACTGGATCATCCTGGGTGACTAAAGGGATCGACCAATCTGCGGCGCTGCCACTGAGATAAGAAAGCACGAAAGCCACCTTGGTCTGGTCTGTTGGGAATGCTGCTGGTCAACATAAGAAGTGTAGGCGGCACTGGTTGATGAACACTGCAAATTTCTTTGGGTCACCAGAAAAGCGTTCGGGCGGAGCCAAGGGCACATTACCGGGTAGATTGATTTGCACTGGATTTAAAGATGATGCAGAAGGATAACTTCCTCCTGGAGCGGGCAGAGGCGTCTGTCCTGCCTGCGTTTGTAGCAATTGCCTAGCGAGGTCCTCTGTTCGCTCCTTGGAAATTATCAGTTCTCTTCTTAGAGAGTTTGTTTCCTGACGAGCTGCATGTACTTCTGCTCTTAATTCCGCGAGCAACTGGGCTAATTGATCAGTGTCTGAGGTTTCCATTGCGCCTGGGTAGGAGTTTTGCGGTGGGCTTCGCGTTCTGTAACTCTCACCTGATTCCCACGGAGGCGCTGGTCTTGGCAGGAAGGTGTCTGTGACTCGAACAGTGATGTGCAGGACTCGATTGGCTTTTGGGGGCGAACCTCTTCGCACTGTGTGTCAAACTCATAGGGTGAGGTTTCTGCAGGTGAAAAAATGTGGGGGTTAAAGGTCTGGGTTGTTGAATGTCCCTCTCTTTCTCTCTCTTCCTAGCTTCTCCATAGAGCCCCCAGGTCAATGTGCTCACCTTAGATAGGTGAATGCTGGACTCTCCATCTGCGTCTGATGCAGGGTGCCGTTGCCAGTTCCTTCACTGGTGAAACATACGCCTCTTGAACTCAGAGGAGCGTTACCGTCGTTAACTGCACGAGCGGTGAGTTTCCAGACACCTTTTTAGTCTTTATAGTCTTTAGGTGCGTGGCACGTTCATATTGAACAGGACTCTGTATAATGCTTTTCCCTTTTGTCTTGCAGGGCTCTTGAGATGGAAGATGGAGTGAGCACCTGGAAATGCGTAAGTAAATGCAAGCGCTCTAACTGTCTTTTTCCCTTGCAGCTTAATTCGTGCTGAAGAGACGCCGGAGTATTGGCAGGCGTTCTATTGCTACGAGCGCGATGGGCGTAAGTAAATACCTGTCTAATGTCTCTTCTTTTGTCTTTCAGAAGTTGGGTTGCTGCGCCGGAGTTCGCGGAATGCCCGTAAATAATAACAATGCTTTTGTCTTCACAGGCGGCGATGCAGCGTGAAGAATTCCGGAATTCGCGGAGTGCCGGTAAGAGATAACAATGCTTTTGTCTTCACAGGCGGAGGTGCAGCGTGAAGAAAAGGCCGCAGCCGATGGATCAGGTGAGTAAGCACTGCGAGTAAAGGTTGCCTTGCTAACCTGTTGCTTCTTCTCTTTGCAGGTGCTGCTGTTGACTGGATACAGGAATGGTAAGTATAATTCTTGCAGGTTCAGGATCGAAAGAAGAAAGGCTGGAACAGACTCGGTGAGCGTTCTGCTGCAGATGCAGAATAACGCGAAGCACGTTTCATCTATCGGGTGTGGTTTAAATAGCCTTGGAGTGATGAGGCGTCTTCCTCCATGGCCCCGCCTAGGTAAGAAAAGAGTTCCAGTTCCAGAAGAGTTCCAGTGCTGTATCCAGGGAGTGGAGCTTGCCCCACCCAGGTAAGAAAGTAGTTCCTGTTCACAGAGGACTTCTAAGTGGCTGGTAAGTAAGCAGCATGGTCTGCTGCAGGTAAGTCCACCCAAGCATCTTTACACATATTATGAGCCCGGCGCTTCCAGTGCCGGGGCCGATGGTTTTGATGAGCCTGGCGCCACCGGCGCCAGGACAAGGTCCAAAAGGTCCCAGTGGGGACCGGCTGGTGCCTAGGATTAGGGTTAGGGGCCTGCTTCCAAGGACGTTGGGCTGGTCCTGGCTCCTTGGAAGCAGTGATCATGACAATAAACTTGAACAATAAGGAAACGGTTGTGGTGCCGGTACAAAAAAGCACAAGAAGCGTATACCAAAATGTGATCATACAAATATATATTTCAATGTGTAAATCCAATTGACATGACTGTTAAACATCCTTTCTTATAGTTATTATTGTATGGAGGAGAGCATTATCTCCCACACATCTTTTGGCCCCTTGGAGGACCATCTTCAGAAGGAGATGGCACTGCAATTTCAACAATATCAAAGCAAAAATATCATACGCTTCTTGGGTGCATCCTCCACCCTCAGAACACCATAGGTTCCTGCTCACCCTCCCTTCTAACCTACCCCCCTTCAAACCTTGAAGTCTTATGGCCCAGCTCAACTGCAACACGTGGCAGTAGCCTTGTTGATTAAGTAAAAATCACAATTGGGAAGACTTTAATTGGAAAGTATAACAAGCTATAAAAGGCGCCAATCAAACCATGAGAGAAGAGAAGCTATTTAAAAGAGAGCAATAACTTATCTATTTCACTAAAACCGATACAAGAAGTATGAACGAGGCAGTGGAATGGCACAAAATCAAATGAGAGATACCAAGCATATCATATCCAACCTCTACTTGAATTTTTCAATCTTCAGCTTCAAACTATTAAGCCCTTTGTAATGTAGCTAACTTAGTATTCCTACCACCTATAAACTAAGTTATAGCTTGTGATACTGTTTTAATACGTGACTGTCAGAGACAATGCACTGTATGACTCATTACAGTCTCATTATAGCTCTGTACCCTACAAGACTGTGGCATACCCTTTGCAACTGCAGTGGTTCAGGTTCTGCGTTAATACCATTCCAACATGGCCACTAGAGTTCATAATTTCAAATATCTTCCTCTATTTCCACTAGCTAGTCACCATAGTAACAGGGAGACAACAGTGCCTCTTCCACACAATGGGAGATCAAGACGCGAGACACCATGCCGAAAGGTAAGCTCAAGTTTTCACAATAGTCGTAAGCCTATAAATTTGCGGTACACTAAGGGCCTCATTACACGGAAGTCGGTGAGCCATGGCGCTATTAACGCCATGGCGCATGCCGGTAAAATACCGGCACCGCCTTGCCGGAAAGGGGATTTACCGCCCCATTCCAAGGTTGGTGGGGCGGTAAATCCCCCTTCCGCCATTGCCCTTCCCCATTCCCATTTCTGCCCCATAGGGCTCTATGGGAATGGGGAAGGCGCTGATTATGGCACCGCAATTTTGCAGTGCCGTAATTAGCTCCGAGGTCCCTTAGCGGGTTGGTTTTTAACGCCTGCAAAAAGCAGGCGTTAAAGCACCAACCCGCTAAGGGACCTCGTAGTAAGGCGGTAATGGTTAACGGTCACCGTTACCATTAACGGTGGCCGTTAACCATTACCGCCTTCCGTGTAATGAGGCCCTAACTGTCATTTATAGTCTAGATATATACAATAGTATATCACTTGATACCTAATTCAGAGAACGGTTTACAACTTTCTAACACACACCGACGGGGAAAATGCTGTGTGACATCTAATTTACTTGAAAGTATTCAGCACAAGATGAATACGCGAGACGACTCGCCAGAGGTAAGTCTAATACCTAAAATCACTGCGCTGTCTATACCTTTGTGGCCAAGTCTATACTGACCTACAGACACATATAATACTGCATGATACAATGTATACACTATGAGATAACCAATTCAGCTGCGGCTTGTTGATTTCATTTTTGTAATTACTTTAACACGTATAGCACAGAGTAATACCTGCACTACTCGATAGTTAACAGCATTGAATTACAAACGCCAACAACTGATAGAAACTCTATGATGTACCCCCATGCTAAAAGTGATGATTGCAATATACTGTTTACACTGCAGTACTACCGGTAGAGACTAACAGGGTCATCTTGAGTTGGACGGTAACCCTTAAATGCAGCAGTAAGGCTATTACCGCTACATTTAAGGGACCGCCAAATCACAGGTTTGGCAGTATTAACACCCAGCTCTGAGCTGGGGGGAAATCCACTGGGGATTTGCTGATTTTCAGTGCTATTACCGCACGGTATACCGCCGACGGTAATTGCGCCGGAAATTCCCCAATGGGTCCCAATTGATTTATGAAAGATCGACCATACTAAGATTGTAACTGTCCAGTTATCATTAGTGACCACACCAATAATTCTCCTGAGGAATGTTCATCATTTTAAGGATATTGAACAGAAACATGGCGAGACAGAACTTAAGCCAAAGGGCTTAGGCTATACATGCTGAATTTAGAGCACTGAGTTATATACAATATAACTTCAATACTTCCATTCATAATTATACGCTGTCACTCTCAAAATCCAGTGAATACAACCTTATCTAAGTGCTAACATGCTATTTATTCATGTTAAATCACAGAATATTTCAAAATTGAGAATAGGAGATGAGCATGCATATTGATAAAACTGAAATATATTTAACAATGTAGTTTGTTTTATATCACTCCAACTTGGCAAGTTGTTAAATGTTTTGATCTTCAATACTTATATACTTAGTTGTGCGCTATTGCTCTCAAGGTCCGGCAGATGAAACCATATGTATGACAATGTGCTAATACAAATGTTTCAAATAGAATTTAAAATATAATCAAGGACACTGCACAAAGTGAGACAGAAGCAACCCCTAGCAAAAAAAGCAAATATTTGGAGTATTTCATGTGCAAAGAAATTAATCGTAAATTACATAGAATCACCATAGGATGGTGATATAAAGCGCAGTGGATGGCAAGCTGTTAACAAATCAACCTTAGAACAACGTTGTGTGGCAAAAATAAAGGAATCATCAGAAAATGGTAAAATACACTTAACAGATGTTCATTGGCTCTCATGTTACCCTTCAGGGATTATCCAATACTTTACATTTGGTATATGAAGAAATCGAAGCATTTAAGTTGGACGTGTTACACATATACTCCAATGGGTTTGGAAAAACAATTTCAGAGATCAATTTGAGAACAATACAAAAGGAAACTGAAACAAAGAATCGAGAGAAATTCAAGAAGGGGACACATTGGATTACAAGAAGGATGAACGCTTGAGAAATGCAACTAAAAGCAATTCATCAAGAGATTACAGTAGTTCCTCAGATATTTCAAGTGGAGAATCAGAAGAAATTCAGGATTTTTAAACTATGCAAGCAAAGCAGATTGTAAGTACATCAGACATCAACAAACAGCCTCTAAAGAACCTTTTTAAGAGGAAGAAACAACAACCCAGAAGGGGACACAACAACAAAAAACACAAAACGGATTTTGACATGACCAAACATAAAGAAAATGTGATCATTTCAAGGTTAAAACAGAACTTTTTCAATTAAGGAAAATCTGTCTCAAAACTTTCTTAAGTGAATCATCTGAAACACAATTGCAAAAACAATAAAGAGTACCTGGAATTCAAAAAGAAGCATTGATTTACTCCACCTGTGACTAAACCACCAGTAGTCAATTTTTATAAGTCAGTCTTGAAGGACGTTGAACAACTTACTACTCCTACATCCTGTTCCCTTACTATATACTCTATGGGCACCCCTTGCCTACATTTGGGACGGGTCCAGACCCTTTTGCAGTGTAAAAGTGATTTCCCCTTTAAATGTAGAAGTCATGTGTGGGTTCTACTGTTCGCTGTGAATCACTCCACAGGCCCTGTCCTCTGTTGCCAGATGCAAGTTTCTTTTTTCACACGGACGGGATCAGCTTCATTACCGTAGTACTCCTTTTTTCAGCATGCTTTCCCCATTATTTTTCCCACTTTTCCAATTCCTTTTTTAAAATGTCTATTTGTTTATTGGTTAAAACAAATTCAACCTTAACAAACTATTGGAGCAAAAAGACAAAAGATTAGTAAAAAATAACATAAAAGAAAACAAAACATACAATTCATAGTACAGTCAACAATTGCTTGTACTAAATAAAATAAATGAATAAGTTACTTCTTACCTTATAACGTTCTTTCGATGGGATGTTCCTCTGACATATTCCTTAACTTGATAGATTACTTCCAGTTTGCTGGCCTCAGAAAATGTTTTCAGTAGAGGGCGCGTTGGTGTCCCTCGACAGCCTCCGTATCGGCACCAACATCATTGTGTGTATAAATAGACTCTCGCAGTGTCCATTGCTCAGTTCCGTTTTGAAGCTTAAGAGTAGCTGTGCATGAATTGGTTATTGACCTTGAAGGAGCTTAAGCTGCAACTACAAGGGAGGTTTTACTGAGGGGATGGATTGGTGGGGCGATAAGGAATACGTCGGAAGAACATCCCATCGAAAGAACATTACAAGGTAAGAAGTAACTTGTTCTTCGAAGGGATTGTGTCCTCCAACGTATTCCTTATCTTGATAGACTCCCATAGCAGTGGTGTGTAAATGGAGGTGGGAGTAAAATTGCCATATTTCCCTTTAAGAATGAACAGAGTGTAACACAGCTTTACCAAATCTAGTCTCTTGGCTAGAGGAGGAATCCAGATTATAGAATTTTGTAAAGGTATGTGCGGATGACCATGTAGCAGCCGCACATATGTCTCGAATTGGTACCCCTCTTTGGAGGGCGAAGAGGCTGCGATGCCCCTGGTTGAATGAGTCCTAAGATTTTGAGGGGGCTCTTTCCCTGGCAATTTGTAACATTCTAGAATGGCAAAAATAATCCATCTGGAAATGGTCTGTTTAGTGATTGGCAATCCTAATTTGTGCCCTATGTAACCTATGAAAAGTTGGTCTGCTTGCCTAATCCTAGCAAGTCTGCTGATATAAAAACCCAAGGCTCGCCTTGGAACCAGCCTATGTAGCCTCTCTTCCTCTTTCCCAGGATGGGGAGGTGGATAGAATGAAGGTAAGGTTATCTTCTGAGTGATGTGGAATTCAGAAACTACCTTTGGGAGGAAATTGGGCTTCATTTGTAGGACAACTTTGTCTTTGTGAAAAATTGTATGAGGGCGTTTACAAGATAGGGCTTGTAATTCGCTAACCCTCCTGGCAGATGTCAAAGCCACTAATAAGACAGTTTTAAGGGTGAGAAATCTTAATGAACAAGAGCGGAGTGGTTCAAAAGGAGTACCCATCAGGAAATTTAAGACTAAATTTAAGTCCCATAAGGGAACTTGGTATGGTCTCGGGGGATAGACATTAGTTAACCCCTTCAGAAATTGTATTACTAGGGGTCATTTGAAATATGATGGCTCCTCTGCAGTGCGCTTGAAGATCGATAGCGTTGCAAGGTAGCCCTTGATCGCACCAACTTGAAGACCTGAATTCGCCAAATAGAGTAGAAAAGATAACACCATTGGTGTACCACATGAAAAGGGTTCAATATTCTTTTCTCTACACCAGCTTCAAAATTTGTTTCAACGGCAGCAGTATAAAGTCTTTGTTGCTGGCCTTCTGGCTGAAAGCAACACCTCCATCACGTCATCTGGGAGGTCCCAATCCTGATGTCTGGATGGAGAACCTGACCTCCCTTCTGCGAGAGAAGATCCTCCCTGTGTGGAAGACGAATCGGAGGGCAGATGGACATGTCCAGAAAGTCCGGGTACCACGTTCTCCTGGCCCAGTCTGGGGCAATTAGGATCATAGTCTTCCGGAATCTTCTCAACCTCCTGATCATCTGAGGAATGACAGGGACCGGAGGAAACGCATACAGAAATGGAAACTCCCAGTCTACCACAAACGCGTCCCCTAGAGCTCCTCTCGGGGGAAATTTCCTTGAACAAAACTGATCGCACTTCCTGTTGATACTGGTGGCGAACAGATCCACTTGAGGGGTTCAACAAAGGGTGAAGATCTCTCGAAGGACTTCCTGAGCTATCTCCCACTCGTGAGAGACTGTGCTCTGCATGCTCATAGCGTCCGCTGTCAAGTTCTTCTCTCCGGCTAAGTGAACTGCCGATAGAGAGATTACTTCTTGAGTTGCCCAAACCAGAGCTGCATCGCCTCTCTGCACAGTGGCAGTGATCCTACACCTCCTCGTTTGTTGAGGTAGTGCATGGCCACTGTATTGTCCGTCATTATTAGGACATTTTTCCCTTGTGCAGATGGCAGAAAAGCCTTCAGCGCTAGTCTGATAGCTCTCAGCTCCAACAGGTTGATATGTAGTCTGGACTCCGATGGAGACCAACGACCGCTGATGGTCAAGTCTTTGGCATGGGCTCCCCACCCCGTGAGTGAGGCATCCGTGACTACTGTTATCTCCGGCCATGGTTGCCAAAACAGTTCTCCTTTCAAAATGTTCTCCCGACAGGCCCACCACTGAAGGTCTCGAGCCACTTTGTCCGGAACCTGAAGGAAGTCTGTCATTCTCCCTGAGAATTGCGACCACTGACTTCTCAGTGCCCACTGAAGAGATCTCATTCTCAGGCGAGCCTCTGGCACAAGGAAGATCAGGATGCCATGAGGCCTATCAACCTCATAAAGTCGAAGGCTGGGAGACGTTGGGCATTTTGAAACTTGGTGACCATCTGCAGAATATCTTGAGCCCTCACCTCTGGTGGCAAGGCTTTCCCCAGGGAAGTGTCCAGGACCGCTCCGATGAACGGGAGTCTCTGTGATGGTATCATCTGTGACTTCTTTAAATTGAGGGAGAAGCCCAGTTTGTGAAGGAAGTGGCAGACATAATCTAGCTGAATCTGAACTTGTTCCGAAGATACAGCTCTGATCAACCAATCGTCTAGGTAGGGGTAGACGTGAATCCCTTCCCTCCTTAGACTTGCAGCCACTACTGACATTAGCTTGATGAAGACCCTCGGGGCGCAGGTCAGCCCAAATGGCAGGACTTGACATTGATAATGAGAGTTGCCAATTGCGAACCTCAGGATTTCCTGTGTTTGAGATGGATTGGCACATGGAAATAAGCATCCTGAAGGTCCAGAGATACCAGCCAGACCTGAAGCTGGAGGGCCTGAAGGATCTGAGAGAGAGTTACCATCTTGAACTTGTCCTTCCTGAGGAACTTGTTCAATTCTCGTAAGTCCAAGATAGGTCTCAGTCCTCCGTCCTTCTTCGGTATCAGGAAGTAGGGGGAGTACCAACCCTTGTTCCTCTCCGCTACAGGTACCGGTTCTATGGCACGTTTGTCCAGCAGGTCTAGAATCTCCTGCAAAAAGAGCGGATCTGGAAACTTCAAAGAGTAGGTTATGCAGATCTACTGTTCAATGAAGTTGCTGCTTGAACAACCAGACTCTCTGGAGTTGGATGTTTGGACAAATACTCAGGGTCAGAAGCAGATACCCTACATTTGGCAGATAGTGTTTTGTTAACTGCCGGGATAACCTCAGGAGTTTCCCAGTTGGCCGATATTTTCCTCTGCAATGCAGTATGAAATGGAAACACAGGATCTTCCTGTGGGCCTTTAATTAAAATGTCTGTAAGATCATCTTGCTGAAAAGAAAGTGAAGGTGTAGACCAACCCATGAATTCTATTATTCTGGCCATTAAAGTTCTGTAAGGGGTCTCAGCATATTCCCCTGGGTCTGGTTTGGCAAATTCTACTTCTGGGGAAGTATCTAACCCACTTGCATCATGCAAGAATTCTTGAAGGTCCTTCAACCTATTTTCTTCAGAGATAAATTCCTCTGGTACAGGTGTTGTAGTCCTCTGCAACCCAAAAGGTCTTTCATGATCAGAATCCTCCCCTTCCTCATAAATAGAGGACAAGGCTCTGAAATAATCTGACCTTGGAAATGGCTTAAAACCCATTTCTAAAGCAGAAGGGGCCAAGCTTGTAGTAACCGGTTGAGAAAACATCGAAGTTGTCGACGCGGAAGTCAAATGGCTTTGAAGAAACCTAAAAAGGCGTCGAAAAGGTATGAAGAGACCTCGAAGAACTCGAGAGGATCGGAATCCTACTCTGAGTCGTCGAGGTTATCGACGACATTCTCGAGGTCATGGTGGAGGCCCTCGGTATGACTACTGACTGCGAAGTAGTGACAGCAGTAGGTTTGTCCTTTATCGGCGTCGACATCGGCGTCGAAGACGGCGTCGATTCGACCGATCTGTGTGTCGATGGGCCCTTCGATAATGGCGTCGATGATGCAGATTTATGAGTCGAAGGGACCTTCGACGATGGCGTCGATGACGCGGTTTTACTGCCTTTGCTCGAGGGTTCATGACGCTCTTGGGCAGTTTCTTTCGCTGGGTGCAACGACTCGCGGCATTTCGATTTTTTGGGTTTTTCACCCAAGGTATCACCTTTAGCCGTCTCCGAGGGGGTTGAGGCAGCTTTGTTAAAGACGCTAAGCATCTTTTTACGGAATTCCTCCCACTTAGCTGGAGAGCTGTGTTTCGTGGGGTAGGTGACCCTTTCCGGGGAAACAGAAGAAGACAAAGAAGAGGGTGATCTACGACGCCTCTTTTTCGAGTGTTTGGATCTCAAAGACTTCGAACGGGAATGCTTCCTGTGACGGCGAGGAAACAAATGTCTCGACTCTGCCGAGGAAACTTTCGAAGGAGTAGAAGTTTAAGAGTCGTACCTCTTTCGAGCTTCCCCTTACGCTCCTTCAAGGCTTTCACCGTCATGGACATGCAGTCCTCGCATTCTGAACAATGATCCATCAACATTTTCTTTCCACAATCACAAGCCGGGCCGTGGGGTCGACGGTTCAGATGAGGAAGCCATTGAATAGATTAAGATATCTTCGAGGAATAAGTAGAATCTACTTGAAGAACGAACTGAGCAACACGGTTCCGAGGCCCACGAAGCGCGGAAAAAACGGAACTGAGCAACGGACGCTGCGTGAGTCTATTTATACACACGATGACGTCGGCGCCGATACATACGGAGGCTGTCAAGGGACACCATTTTCAGGACACCAACTCGAGGGACATTGACGCGCAGCGCCTTCTACTGAAAAATGTTTCCGATGCCAGCAAGCTGGAAGTAATCTATCAAGATAAGGAATACGTCGGAGGACACAATCCCTTTGAAATCTAAAACTTATTAAACACATCTTTTAAAAAGAAATTCATGCCATTAGATCAGACAATTTTCATTTTTTTTTTAACATGCCAACTCTAGATTGAACCATGATGGTTTAAGTCATTTAAGTTCAGACTGTTCAGAAAGTTCACCACAGAAACCAACAGTGTTGTTTGCAAGCCAAGAATACATTTTCTCCAAATGGAATCTTGATTTAAACTATCAGATCTATCAAAACGTTTCTGAAAATGCAAGTAGCTCCTAGATCTGAGTTTAAAACATTCTACTAGTAAATGCTTCAATGTTTCAATTCTGCCTTCCTGTTTGAAAAATCTACATTGGATCTCATTCTCATTCAACATTTTCTGTCTACACAGAACTTCTTTCGTTAGGCATAAATTCCATCGAAACTGTAAATATGTTGTTTCTAATTTTGTTACCGGGGAACATAACTAAATATGGGGCCACTGTCCCTCTGCTTTTGTGTTCAAATTGGAGTTGTGTCAGCGAGGCAAAACCATGCAAGCTTTCGGTGTTTAAACACCAATCACAGTCAAAAAGCTTTCTTTTCATCCGCTCTGTGTCATTCACCAGGTCATCTTTAGTCAATTCAAGATCTTTAAATATTGACTCACAATGATCAGTGAATTTGTCCATCGTTGGGACTCCTCTGAATTTCATGACCTACCTCTGCAATAGTGTTTTGACAAGGTTGCGAACATTTCCCATAGAGTGATAAGATACACCATTTCCTTTAGCTTTCAAAGAAGTTAGCCCTAATGTATATCTAATGTCCGCGACTGTGATTGAGTTTGGGACACCCAGAACCTTGTGCCAAATCACGCCTTCAGTCTCCGGGTCAGGTGGTCTAATGCCCAGTCGTCAAGCAACTCAATACCATACAACAGTTTTGGGCGTATCTTACCATCAAAACATTTTAGTATGGGAACCATTGAAAACTTGCAGTAACGATACAAAATACGTTTCATTTGTGGAATATAGTGTTCCGTTTTTGCTCTCAAATGATTCCTAAGGAATACTCTGTCTGGGGAGCAAGTAAACTGAAAACTAAGGACAGAAAACTAAGGTAAATGATGGTGTTAGCCCTTTCCAGGGTAATATCATTCAAAAAACAGCCCAATGTAGTTTTCGTTTTCTCTTTACGAGAGACATAATCTGTTTTTTTGGGGGGTTGATTTTTAAATTATTATCCATTGCATAGCTGTCAAATGCCACCCGGAGCCGATGTAACCCTGTTTGTGTACAGTCAATCAAGACAAAGTCGCTGGTGTAAGCCATCCAAATAATAGCCAATTTTCCAATTTTGGGGGGAACAAAGGAGGCCACCTCCAGTGATGACCCCACATCTGCCACATACAGATTGAAGAGACAGGGGGCCATATGCACCCCTGTCTCAAACCGTTACTCATAGGAATATTTTGGGATAGGTAGCCCTCCTGGTTCAACCTAACTTGTACATGTGTGTTTTCATGCAATTTCATGATCAGCTTTAATAAGCCCCCAGGGATACCCCAATTGGTTAGTTTCCCCCCACAGTCTAGTTCTTGAGACTGTATCAAAGGCTCTGGATAAATCCAAAGCCGCCAACTGGATAACAGGATATTTTCCTTTATTCACTAAGTCCTGAAGACAGCTCACCGTCAACCCATTCAAATTTGTGCAATGATGTTTACGGAAACCGGTTTGGAGTGGTGAAATCAAGTCCTCACTATGTGCCGATGCTTCCAAATGTTTCAAAATCAGACTCTCAAATATTTTACTATCCGCATTTAGGATAGAAATCAGTTGGTTGTTTTTGGGCCCAGATCTACTCCCCTTTTTATGAATATGAAATAATATACGCAGTCACCCCAAGTTGGTGGGTAAGTAGCTGTCTGTATGATGTCGTCAAAAAGGAACTTCAAAATCCCTGCCTGTTCTAAAGGGGCTCCCTTGAACAACCTATTTGAGGTTTTATTAGGTCCCGGAGCTCTTGAAGTGCTGGCTCCCTTAATGGCTTCCAACATTTCATCTATGCCAAAGGTCATAGCCCCGACTAGCCGAAGGTCGTCAGTCTTGCAGATTTCAGTCATACATTTGTCTATTATTGTTTCCCCAAATATATCTCCAAGATACCTGACCCACTCACTTTCAGAAATAACATTAATAGTGCTTTCCCCACAACCTATATTTTGTTTGTTCATTAATGCCCAGATGGATTGTGAGTCTTTCTGTTGAAGATAACCCAACATATCCTGTGTGTCCACCTGGACCATTAGCACCCAATGGTTTTTAACTCGGTTTTTAAATTTCAATTGGATTTTTTTTATTTTCTCCAAACAGTCTGAGTCATAACAACTTTCTTTCAGAATTGCCCGAACCGAAGACCTAATTTCCCTCTTCTTATAAGTAACACCCTCTTCATATCTATTTGTTTTCTTATAATTAGGTTGTTTAGCATTACCCTTGTTATGTTTAGCACCAATTGTACGCTCTATTGTAACATGAATAAAATCACAGAAGTTTGCGTGTGGAACCATCTACAATTTCCAATTATAATCAGTGCATTTCACAACCCCTTTAATTTCATGATTCACATTATATATCTTATGTTGGTTCCATATTATTCTATTGTAGGCTGGGTTAAGCAGAATGTCCTCATCATAATTTACTTGTTCACATCTTGATGACCAATCACATCAGAAAGTTATCAAGAAAGATGTAGTCCAGGGTGGATCTACGATGGCCGTTATACCAGGTAATGTACTCCTTTGTCTCCCCTTTAGTGGATCCATTTAAAAAGTACAGGCCTAAGCTATTTAGAGGTTTTTTTTTACATTTGGTGCTGTTATCCCCTACGCCCTGAGAAGGGGCGGACACCACCCCGTCCCTTAGGGATGATATTATAAATGAGCCAACATCCACTTCTGACTCTAAACATGCTGAGTTAAAGTCCCCTAAAACAACAATGTGACCATCTCTGTGGGACTCCATCCAATCAGTAGTAAAATTGGTCATAACCTCCAGGACGGTGTCTAATTGGCAGACACCCGTGTGCCAATAAACATTACAGATTAGGAGTTGCAAGGAGATAGATCCATTATAGCTTTCCCACTCAGTAGCCAGTAAACCTGTTCTGACCTCGTACTTTTTTATATGTTTAATACCGCATTCCATTCCACACATTGTAACAAGGTTTGGTCTCCCCTACATGCCCTTTGTTGGCAGTTGTAAGATCACAGTATAACCATCTGTTACAGGTAGTCCCATCAACCAAGTCTCTTGCAGACAAATCAAATCCAATTTTCTCAACATAGACACCACACTTGGATTTGTAAAAAGGTGATTATGACCTCTCGTATTCCAAGAAGCTAGGGTAAGGGCATCAAATGCTAGAGCCTACATGAGTATATTTGTAATGCTCTGGTTGGATTTAGAGTTGATGCCACCCAGGACCAATCCAGTGGCCTGTCACCCCCAACCCCTTCCCTTCTGTCTATCGCCACCGGCCTGCCATGATTACCCAACTCCATAGTACAAGTGATTTGTGGTGGATGTTTAGTATGTTGACAATATCATCCATTACATGGGTGTCCCTCCCCTACTTGGGTGGGTCTTTAATAATATCTATAATTGTAATAGAAAACCCAAGCTGCCTCAAAGTATGAGCTTCCTTCAGTACCAGCTCAAACACGACTCAAGAGTCAAATCCACGCCCCAGTCTATCAGTATACCGATGGTCCATAAATTCCATGCTCTCAATGTCTCTAGAGGAGATTATGCTCTGATTCACAATTTCAGAAAAGAGGGACAAAACTGCAGTGTGATTCAAAACCAACCCCCTGTCTTGATACAGAAGTAGTCCCTCCAACAAGAGTCATATGGGGCCTGATATTTAAGAGGGTGCTGTTTATGGTTTTTATTCACTTTGATGTCAAAAGACTTATTTGACATGCCATTAGTATTCCCATTTCCAGATTTGAAGTCGCCATTCCCATCTCTACCCTTCGCTCCTTTCAAAATTGAGAATGGTATTCTAGCGGTTTCTGTCAGTAATACTCGGGGGATTGTTCAACATTGGTATCCAAGGTATCATTAGTGAGTCCTTCCTGCTCTATTTTACCGTTAGTAGTATCATACAGGTGGTTACCCCTTGTCATACAGCCTTTTGACACTAGCCTCTGGGGATATTGGGAGAGTACTTGTAGTGAGGGACCATAGCGCTTGCCTTTGTTGCCCACGGTCCACTCAGTGCATGATGGTTTCTACCACATTTTCAAGATGCGCCCCTTGTGGGAGTCCCTTCATGTCTGCAAACCCGCATATTCTCTGTTTAGAGTACCTCAGTGCTGATCACCAGTGGGACGCAAGTGTTAATTGTGACACACTAATTTCCCAGGCAATGAAAAAAATGTCTCGCACGCTGCAGGGAGATTTTTTTCCAGATCCCCTCCAGGTCATTTGAAGGAATTTACAAAGAATAGGATGCATGTGGAAAAGGTTTTCTAAAGCACCTCAGCAGGTAGACTCCTTCCCTGGAGGCTTCGACTGTTTGGCAAAGGATTTCCACCATACTGGGGGTAACCCTGAGGCCTGTAGGGCTTCTACTGCTGGGGTGTGTGCCGAGGGGCTGAAAAGCTCTTCGACCAGACGCTCGTCTAAGGCCATGGTAGCTTTAGTCACTGGCACTCATTCTGAGGGGAAGACTTACCCCTGTTCCAGGCTAAGGCCCCGGGAGTTGCCTTCATGTTCTAGTACTACACAAGACCTTATCTCTGAGGGCTTGAAGCCTCCTGGGCGACCGCTCAAAGTCCACTGCATGAATCCTTGGAATTTCCTGCAGGTATCTGGTGAACCTGGGAATAGGGGCTCTGCTCTGGATGCAAGTTTTCCACACAACTCTGAGGCGACACACCACTCTGGCCCACACAAAATGGCAGCCAGGCAGGACGCAGATTTAGAATCAGGCCTTTCTCCTGTGATTCTGCTCCGTTGGATATAGCAACAGAACGATGCTATGAACCGTGTATGTTGTTTGGATTGCTTCCTATAGTATTTAGATATGACTTTACTCCTATTATTCAGTGTTTGGAGCACCACTTATCTATCTTCTTTATCTGCACTGAGGTATTTGGATTAGTGGTCAGTAACAGCTAACAGTTCAGCAGCCGCACTGTGTTCCCACAAGACATACTGCAACATCACTCTCATCTGTTTTTGCAAATACTCAGACTCAATTCCAAAGCCTGGCATGTGAGCACAGTTCAGTGTTTCTCGTGATTTAGGAGACTGAGATTGATCCCATCATATGACATATCTGTTGAAATTCCTCATTAGAGAAGTCGTCCCACAAGCTACTCCACTAACGTCAGTGTCTCCACCAATGCCTCCATCTCAGGTACCTCTTGCTTAAGTACAGACACTGACAGCATAAGTGCCCCAGGCGCCTCTTACTCAGTTGCTGATGCCTCTGCAGGCACCACAAGTGCCACTTCCTCAAGCACTGTTGCCAGTAGTGGAGGCTGTTATTCAAACAGTACTTTTGGTGACTAAACCGTTTGGGGAGAAACCTCACTTGTGTCAAGCTACTTATAGAAAAGTTTAGGCTAGCTACAGACAACTGCCCTTTGAGTTACTTCAACTTTTCGCCTCATCCCCACCCAGTACTCTTTGGTAGCTGCAACTTCATGATGTGGCATGCCCTTTTCGTCCATCTTCTTGTCCACTTCATCAGATTTGTTGGCAAGTAAGACCCAGTTTTCGCGGCTTGCAGCTGCAGTATATATGCGAAAGCGGCATTACATTTCCAGTAAGCTAATGTATACTTGCCGGCGCAGCCAAGTAGCACCTCTGGTGCACAATTTACTATGTTTTGCCTGACTTTCCTCAAGAGAGACAGGCGGCATTCAGATCATGTCTGGCAGAGAAGAATCACATTGCCCTAGAACTCTTGGAATTAATAGTTCATCATAAAGAAACAGCCAGCCGTGGAATGTGCATAAAGACCGACATGAGACGCTGTGCCTGGATGCGGTCTTCCCAAGATGTGCAAGATTGCATTCTAAATCTTCCATTTGAAGCTTCAGGTCTGTTCATACACAGACGAAGAATAAAAAAAGAAAACTAGTTCTTTCACTGCAAAATCTCTGACCATTATGTCAAAACGTTTTGTTAAACCCTATCTGAGGGGGAAAGATTCGAGAGTGAGGTCATTTGGTGGCATTCTTGGATACCAGCACAGAAGCACGCATCCGGACAGATCACCAAGCACTATCCAACTAAAGCAACCCAGGTAAGCAAATAAGATATTTTACTAGCCTCCCTCCTCTTCAGTGGATACAAATGCCAAGAAGCAAGGAGATAAGCATCTAGGTCTATAGAATGCCTTTTGGCGGCAGGCTAACCAGTCTTTGCTATGCCTGGCGTCACCATCTATCTGTAGTAGCAAAGAGTTTTTGTCTTGCTCTGCCTGTTCCTTCCCTGCAGTCACTCCTCTCATTCAGATAGTCTCTTCGCACCTTTGCTAAAGGTTGTGAAGCGGATTCAAATGAAGGCAGCTCAGAAGGTATTCCCAACTTTCACTGCATTACACTTTCTCCAACTTTTTTGGCGCATTCTTTTACCACTTACTTTAACGCAAACTTTCAGAGTTGGGGTAAAGTATTTAGAATGAGGTGTGGGTAAAGGAAAGGGGGCAGGGATCTCACCCCCAATTTTGCGGTAAGAAAAGTGGTAACATAGCTCTTTAAAAAATCAGCAATAGTATATTTCCCCCAAAATAGTCGGGGATCATTCATAGAGCCAACACAGAAGATACCAGCTGGAAGAAAATGGTGTGGTATTTTACTCTTGCATTTTCTCAAAACCAGAGGCCAAAGCGGGTGGGAGCGGGCGGGAGCTTTGCTCTTATACTTTTTATTTTTGTTTCACTGTTCCTATACTTTTATTTTAAAAAGAAAACGTTCTGCAACGGTTTAGTTTTCAAATAAAAGTGTAGGAAGAAGTTGAAGCTTGCACTTCAGTGCGCTGCACTGAACATTCCCATAAAAAGCAGGTGTGTTTGGGGATTTGGATTGTGTGTCGGAGGGGGGTGGGCACGGGGTTTGTGGGGAGCGGGGTCAGGCCAACAAGGAAAATAGTTCCACTACTTCTTTTCGTACACTTCGACCACTGCTCAAAACCCAATGAAAACCAGCTGCACCTGAAGGTTGTGCTGATCTATGTGTCCTCAATCTATTCCTTCAAGATGGTGATGTCAACACAGATTGTGGAATCCCTATGTGCAGGGGAATGGATTTGTTCGGTCGACCTAAGGCATATTCCAATCTGGAACCGCACCAATGTTTCCTGTGTCTAAATATTATCAACCAGCATTTTCAATACATGGTTCTTCCCTTTGGCCTCAACTCAGCTCCTAGAGTATTTGCCAAGATCATGAATGCAGTTCCAGGAGCCCTGAGGTCACAAGGAATGCAAGTCAATCCTTACTTAGAGGACTGGCTCGTAATGGGGCGTCCCCAGTAAAAGAGTCAGGTCCTAATCAATCATTTCTCCAACCTTGGGTTCATAATATTCCCAAATCTGAGCTTTCGTCTGCACAAACCTTGACCTTTATTGGTTTCAGATTGGCCACAGTGGCAGCAAACGTTTTTCTCCACACGAGAGAATATGGGATATTCATGCTGCTACTTCTAATTTCTGTTCACAGGCTTTGGTCAGAGGAAGATATTCTACTTCATAAAAATGTACTGGAGCGCAGGGCCATCTTCAATGCTGTGAGAGCATTCCTTCCATTGATCCTGAACAAAGTAGTGCTTGTCCGGGCTCACAGCACAAACGCAATATTGTTTATCAACAAGCAGGGGGCAGAAGGTCCCCTGACCTTTTCCAACTGGCGGTCCAGATATGGCAGTGGACCATAGAGCACTACATCTTTCTAATAGCGACTCAGCTCTTCTCTCAAAAACTTTGAAGCAGACCATCTGAGCAGGCAAAATGTGGGAAACCACGAGAAGGAATTCCAACCAACCCGAGTTAAGGAGGTGTTTGCTCTCTGGAGGTCGCCCCAGGTGGATATGTTTGCTGCAGAACAAACTCTAAGTGTTTGCTGTTCACATCTGTGGGATGTCTTCCAACTAGATTTGAACCAGAGGGCATTTTATGAATTTCCCCTCATTCAGATTCTGCACAAGGTGCTCAATAAGTTCCACCCACCTCGCCAGTGCTCCATTATTCTGATAGCTCTTTATTGGGCAGCAAGAATTTGGCTCTTGGGGGTCCTTTGCCTTGCTAAGTCGGGTCCATTTTTTTCCCACTCTCATCAGGACCTCCTGTTTTAGCAGGAATGGAGGGTTCTACACCCTTGCTGTCAATCGTTAATCATAGCAGCATGGTTCCTGGAGAGCGCTAACAATGGGCATTTGGGTTTATTTCAGGATAACGTGAAGATTATCCAGAGGGCTAGGTGAATCCTCTCACTTGTGATTTCAATGATGCATTATCATTTCTTGCTCATCTAGCTCAAACCGGTGTGTTGGTTGACACATGTAATTCATCAGCATATCTGATTGTTAAAAGACATTTGGAATGTTTTCCATTTAAAAGCCTCATCCAATGTGAAGCCTCAATGTGGTCTTTGCTGCATCGGCTACCAAATAATTCTGAGCATATGGCTTTAATGGGCATCAAACTAGTGACATAGAAAACATTTCTGCTAGTGGCCCTTACTTCAGCCAGAGGAGTCAGGAAGCTACAGTCCTTTTCTGCATCCAAAACGTATACGGTGTTCCAGAACAACAAGGTTGTGTTGCATATGTATCCTTTGTATCTCCCAAAGATTGTCACAACCTTTCATATTAACTATAAGGTCTCTCTTCCCATCTTCTTTCCGACTCCATCATCCAACGTGGACAGGCACGTCACTGTCTACAGACCCTGAAGTGCCTGCCTGCTCTGCAATGTCTAGATCTCAGAAGAGAACTTCCATTTTATATAGGCAATACCAATGACTTTAGCAAAACCGAAGAGCTGTTTTTCACTGTTGATGGTTCTTCAGATCATCAGCTGCCAAACATGCCTATATCAGTTGGTTTGTGGCAGCAATTTTTGAAGTGTGCAAGGCACAAAACAAACCACCATGTCTTCGCGCTCTAAAGCACTTGTGTATGAGCACGATATAAATACAGTATCATATCATGGGTATCATGCTTACTCAGTGCAGGGAAAGGTCACAGCAGTCACATGTTACTGGCAGGTACATTGAGATGTGATCAGCAAATCCACTTCCTCAGCTTTTTGCAGCCACTGCTGCATGGACGTTAGCTCTCGATCTGATGCAGAGTTTGGCCAAGCAGTCTTGAGACCTCTCTTCTCTTGAGAGTAGTCAGGATTCCTCCTCACTTTGTTTTCATGTTCTTTAGAATTGCCCATTCAGTATGGAGGAAAGGGGGCATCATTAAGCGAAACGTTGCTTGCCATAATGACTTCTGGACCCCTAGTCTATTGTTCCCTTTTCTCCATACGATCTTCCCTCCAACCCCTATAAATGAGCAAGTTCAGGTTGTTACAGCCGACATGCGAAAAAAGGGGACTGATGAGTGGTGCCAGAGTGCAGGGCTTGTGGGGCGGATGCACGCCCATGCATACCTTCCAAATTTAAAGGGTAAAACACTCTGTTGCAAAAGGCTCTGGCTCCATCCCCAAAGGAGGGGTTGCCCGTGCAGGAAAGCGGACTATGGACTAGGAGTGAAGAAGTGACTATGGTGAGTAACTCTTTACAAACCACCTAGTAAACACATTTTACTAGAAAAAAAATGAATATATGGAAACAATTGTATTATGATGAAAACATAATACTCAAATCTGCTGATAAAGGAGGATCAGTTGTGATTATGGATTCTGATTTTTACCAGACCAAATGCATGACACAATTAAATGACAATATGGCCTATCTAAGATTGGAAAACAATCCTGAAGGCAGTATTCAAAAGGATTTGGAAAACATTTTGGAGCATGCAAGCACAGTGGGTTGGATTAATGAGAACGCACAGGATTACAGGATGGTATAATAGCCATGAATCCCCCAATTTTATATATTAACAAAGGTCCAAAAGGATTTGAAACATCAACCAGGACGACTCATCATTGCTGCAGATGGGATACATCAAATACTAGGTACAGATATTGATGTTTTTTCAACCGCCAATTTTAAAATCATGAGTACTAATATTAAAAATAGGGCCCCCTTTTTGAAGATATTGCAAGAAATAAAAATGGATCCAAATGATATAATCTTTATAATAGTTGTTTGAAATCTTTATACCTGTCAGTTGGATGGGACCTTGAAGGAACAGCTCAATCCTGGACAGAGCCTCCAGTAGACAATTAAACCTTCTCTCCTGGGACTACTTTGGAGGGTGGATAGTAATCCACTTCACCAGAAAATCAGGCAGAAAACGACGCTGGGATACCAACAGCACGCCAAATGTTCTAAGTTTTCAATAGGGGCAGAGGTGGAATTCTACAAGGAAAGAACACGCAGTCATCAGCACCACGCTCTCCACAGGCACTTTATAAATCTACAGAAACAGCACCTACCCAGTCTTCTCTTCCTTCTTGTTCCAAATGTCCTAGGGAAAAAAATGGGCTTCTTGTGTCCATAGATCACTCCAGGCATTAACAGCGCCTCGTGGGCCCAAACATTGCCCTGTAACATCATCCGGTGTTGCAGGAGCACTGTGTGCACTACAGTTGATAAGGTACGCCCAGTTGGGCTTTAACATGCAAGTTGTATCAAAATTTGTAATCTGAGCTGCGAGAGCTCCCCACACATTGGGCCTCATTACGACCCAGGCGGTAAGGGGTTTACGCCAGCGTTAACAGCGCCGACCCTTACCGCCTGAGTACGAGGTCCCTTAGCACCATGGCGGATTTAACACCTGCTTTTAGCAGGTGTTAAAATCCATGGCGCTAAGGGACCATGGAGTTAATTACGCCACCGTAATTTACGGTGGCGTAATTAACGCCTTCCCCACTCCCATTATGCCCTATGGGGCAAAAATGGGAATGGGGAAGGGTAAATGGGGATTGGGGACTTACCGCCCCGCCAAGGTCGGAATGGGGCGGTAAGTCCGCCAACCACCATGGCGGAATTGCAACCTTAGCGGCATGGACCATGGTGCTAATAGCACCATGGTTCTCCGCCAAGGTCGTAATGAGGGCTATTGTATTTTGCCGATGATCCCCTGAATCCTGTATGTTGAAGTGCAATGCGTGGATCTTTCATTTTCAAGGTGCATAACGTTTGCCAGGCCATTTGGGCTGTTTGAATCCGTAAAATCGATTCACCTCCAACATAGCTGCTGCTTCCTAGTGTAGAGGAGCGCTCCCACTGCCATCCTAGCTGCTTCATTAATGGGCCAGCCTCACCCCAAGAGCCAATCTAGGGAGCCGGCAGGCGGAAGCCAGCCCCCTCACCCAAGGCCCTATTCTGAGGCCCCTATCTCTATCCATTTCATGACTCCAGGCAGGAACAGAGCATTGTGGGTCAGAACATCGCCCTGGAACATCACCTTGTGCTGCAGGAGCAGCGTGGGCACTGCAGCTGATGAGGTATGCCCATTTGTGCTTTAACATGCAAGTTCTAAGAAAAATTGAAATCTGATTGGCAAGTATTCCCCACACGCTGTATTCGGCAAATGATCCCCTGAATCCTGTATGTTGACGGGCAATTTGTGGATCATTCATTTTCAAGGTGCATCACATTTGCCAGGCCAGTTGGGCTATTTCAATCCATAATATCAATTCACCTCCAATATGGCCACCGCTTCCTCGTGTAATGGAGGGCTCCCACAACCATCCTGACTGCTTCATTGATTGGCCAGCCTAACCTCAAGAGCCAATCCAGGGAGATGGCAGGCGGCAGCCAGCCCCCTCACCCAAGGCCCTCTCCTGAAGCCCCTATCTGGCCCTGTCTCAATCCATTTCATCACTCAAGGCAGGAACGGAGCATCATGGGTCAGAACATCGCCCTGGAACATCACCTTGTGCTGCAGAAGCAGCGTGAGCACTACAGCTGATGAGGTACGCCCAGTTGGGCTTTAACATGCAAGTTCTACCAAAATTTGAAATCTGAGCGGCAAGCGCTCCCCACATGCTGTTTTTCGCAAATGATCCCCTGAATCCTATATGTTGTAGTGCAATTCGTGGATCATTTATTTCAGGGTGCATAACGTTTGCCAGGCCAGTTGGGCTATTTGAATCCATAATATCGATTCACCTTCCACATGGCTGCCGCTTCCTCCTGCAATGGAGTTCTCTAACTGCAATCCTAGCTGCTTCATTGATTGGCCAGCCTAACCCCAAGAGCCAATCCAGGGAACCTGCAAGCGGAAGCCGCCCCCCTCACCCAAGGCCCTCTCCTAAGGCTCCTGTCTGGACCTCTCTCCCTCCATTACATCACTACATGCAGGAACGCAGCATCATCGGCCTGACCATCACCCTAGAAAATCACCTCGTGCTGCAGGAGCGGCGTGGGCACTACATCTGATGACATACACAAAGTTGGGCTTTAAGATGCAAGTTCTACCAAAATTTGAAATCTGAGCGTTCCCCACATGCTGTATTTTGCAGATGATCCCCTGAATCCTTTATGTTGAAGCGCAATTCGTGGATCATTAATTTTCAAGGTGCATAACGTTTGCCAGGCCAGTAGGGCTGTTTGAATCCATTATATGGATTCACCTCCAACATGGCTGCTGCTTCCTCGTGTAGCGCAGTGCACCCACTTCCATCATAGCTGCTTCATTGATTGGCCAGCCTCACCCCAAGAGCCAAACCAGGGAGGCAACCGGCAGAAGCTGGCCCCCTCACTCAAGGCCCTCGCCTAAGGCCACTATCTGGCCTTGTCAGGCGCTGGAGGGAGCACCTTTCACTGCAGCTACTCAGCAATGCTCTCAAAGGTTTTCATAATGATTTGGTGATCAATACGCTCTGTCCACAAACATTATCTTGATTTCAATTGCCCTGGTAAGCAATTAGGGGTCTCTGCGGACCGCCCACCTTCCTTGGACACTATATCTGCTCAAATTACTGACTGCTCTTTTTCCTACCTGCCTAATATGTAACCTCTAACTCTCTGCAACAACAGTACTATGCATCTTGATGTGCATCATACTGTCTGCAACTGCTCTCTTAATGCCCTACGTCAAAGAAAAAACCAAAATGAAAACACAACGTATAACTCTTCTATTCTCGAGTGTGCTTCCAACTGTGCATCCACCACCTTTTTTGTACTGCTTTCAGTGCTTTTGGCTAAAATTGAATGTCGAATTTAGGGGTGCTTCCAACTGTGCATCCACCACATTTTTTGTACTGCTTTTGAATGCCTGTTGGCTAAAATTGAATTTAGGTGTGCTTCCAACTGTGCATCCTCCACCATTTTGTACTGCTTTCGAGTACTTTTAACGAAATCAAATTTAGGTGTGCTTCCAACTGTGCATCCACCACCATTTGTACTGTGTTTAAGTGTTTTTAGCTAAACTCAAATTTAGGTGTGCTTCAAACAGTGCATCCACCACCATTTCATACTGCTTTTGAGTGCTTTTGGCTAAAATCTATGTTAGGTGTGCTTCCAACTGTGCATCCACAACCATTTTGTACTGCTTTTGAGTGCTTTTTGTTCAAATCGAATGTAGACGTGCTTCCAACTGTTCATCCATCACCTTTTGTACTGCTTTTGAGTGCTTTTGGCTAAAACTGAATTTAGGTGTGCTACCAATTTGTTAATGATCTGTATATCTGGGCATTTCCAGCCTGCTCATTGATCTTTGTCTGCTTGGCCATTTTTTTGTGATTCTACTGTTGCATAATGCTTGACCCTCTCCCCTGCTATCCTCTGGCTCCCACCCCCTCACTCTTCTGTCTCTGCCCCCATGGTGCTCTCTCTCTCCCATTTCTTTTCTAACTGCTTCTCCATCTCCCATCCTCCCTCTATCACAAAGTCTGGAAGGAAGAAACTAAAAAAGGCACTCCTGAATTCCAACCCTGATCTGCCCATCGCAGATACCTACATCAATGTTTTCTTTAGACAGACTATCACTGACATTCTCTTTACTGTTCCTTCTTCTAACCTATGGACCCCCCATATGTTCTCTGTCCTTTCCCCTTTCTCCTTCTCACCCATTACTGGCGGCACCATATGGGAAGTGCTCTTGGCTCACTTTGCATCTTCCAAATTCACCATTAATGTCTATCATGATGACACTATCATGGCCGAGGGTTCTCAGCACAAACTCTGCCTTCTTGATAGGTGTCTTCCTTCTCTCTTCAGCTTCCCTCCCAGCCCTCCTTCCCTCATCCCCCTTCTTCCTCCCCCCAGTGGTGGCACCCCACCCCTGTGCCCCCCTCGCATATCTTTTAAATGGGGCAGCCAGCTTCACTTAGCTACCCTCAATTCCCGTTCTGCTTTCAAACATTCCTCGGACATCCGTCACCTCCTTGAAGACCTTGACCTTGACATCCTTGCTCCCACTGAGACATGGTTCAAGGCCAGCTCTGTCACTGCTTTTGACTTTATTCTCCCTGAAGGCTACAAGATCCTGTCCAATCCCAGGCCCTCTCGGACTGGTGGTGGAGGGGCTCTGATCTTCCCCGAATGGGTTCCTGCCTCCATCATCTCCACTCAAACCTACTCATCCTTTGAAAGCCTAGTATCAGGCTGCCTGTCTCACCTACTTTCTCTCTTACTCTTGCTACCATCTACAGACCCCCCTGGACCGTCCTCCCTCTTCCTCTCAGGATGGGCCGATGTGTCCTCCCCTCTTCTTGCCTCCTCCCTCAAACATATCTTCCTTGGGGACTTCAACATCCATCTCAACTCTCTCAATGAGGCCATTGTTCTCTTCTGCGACCTTTGCGACACTTTTCCCTCTCTATCCTTACATCTGACCCAACACACTCTACCAGACACACCTTGAATGGTCTCCTCTCAACAGATGCACCTCTCTCTAACCCTCTCACTACCCTCCCTCCTGGTCTGACCACTGTCTCCCTTCTTCCCTCCTTGACCTACCCTGTACCCTGATGTCTCCACTGCCAGTCTCCTTCTCTGTCATTCAACCGATGAAGCATGTTTCAGTCGCTGTTTTGCCTCTTTCTTCATCCCTCCTCCGCCCCATTCATTAGACTGTCCTTCTGACTCTGTTCTAGCTTATCTTCATCTCCCTATCTCTAGCACCCTGGACATCCTTTCCCCCGTCAGGAGGATCCACATGAAGCCTGCCTCCAAATGCAACTCTTGGTATGACTCCGACTTGGCGGTATTTGAAATGCAAGTGCAAAGCTGCAGAGCTGAAGTGGCAGGCACCTAGCTCATTCTCCGACAAACTGGCCTGCTGCCTACTCCAAAGGCAATACCGTCCCTCCATCTGCTCCAAGAAGAGGGCTTATGTCCAAGCCTGTATCGCTGGAGCCATCAATAGCATGGATGAACTCTTTCAAATCTGCAAGGAACTTGCCAAACCTTCCGCAGTCACCTCCCCCCCACCCCCCACCCCCCTCCCATGCCTTCTGCTCTGCACTGGCCCCCCATTTTTCCTCCAAAACTCTGGACATCCTGTCCTTTCTGTCATCTTCTCCTCCTAATCCCCCCACCCCTTCTCCCGCCTCCCTTGACCCCCCAATCAAGGACAACATTGCCTCTCTCGTTTCAGCTTTGGCTAGCCTTTGCAACCACTCATTTGCTACTGGCTCCTTACCTAAAAAAAGCCACCTGCTGACCCTTCTTGCCCAGCTAACTATCGCCCTATCTCTATCACCTCTTTCTTGGGCAAACTCATGGAGAAGCTGGTAATCCCCCAACTGAACCTCCATACCAAAATGGCTGGCTGCCTCCACGAACACCAGTCCGGTGTTAGGGATTCTGGGGGCATGGAAACTGCACTCTGAAACACCAATGAAGACCTACTCTCCAACCTGGACTCCAACACTCCCTATGTTCCGATCCTCCTCGATCTCTCTTCTGCTTTGGACACGGTCAACAACTCCATCCTCATAAACTGTCTCCATGATACCCTATGCATCATGGACTGGGCACTGGCGTGCCTGACCTCCTACATAACAGACCTTCTCAAGTGCAAATTGTCCCTTTTCCCACCTCCACCTCACTCTCTACCCGTGGTGTCCCTCAGGGCTCTATCCCATCGCCTTGGCTTTTCCACATCTACCTGGTCCCTCTGGCCCACCTGCTCTCCACTTTCTCACCTAATTTCCAGTGTTACACAGATGACACATAACTCTATTTCAAGCTGCTTTCTTCTACTTCCTCCTCCTCCACCCTCATACCTTACTGGCTGACTGCTATTCAGGCGTGGTGCTCTGCCAATGATCTCTGCCTTAATGCCAGTAAGACAGAGATCCTTCTCATTGGGACGCCTGTTCCTTGCTCCACCCCACCCCCCACTCTCTGGCCTGACTCCTTGGGTCCTCTCCCCTTGCCCACAAGCAAAAAACCTTGGGATCATCTTTGACTCCCCTCTCTCCTTCTCTCCACACGTCATGGACCTTACCAAGAAGTCCAATTTTCACTTGTACCTCCTCAGGGGCATTCTACATTTCCTCACCTTCCCCCAGAAGCTCAATGTCTGCAGAGCCCTGGTTCTCTCTATGCTTGACTACTGCAACAGCCTCTTCCTCAACCTGCCTCTTTCCTCTCTTTACCCCTTAAACTAATCCAGAATAGGACTGTGAGACGTATCCTTGGCCTCAAGCCCAGGGACTGCATCTCTCACGCCCTAAAATCTCTCCACTGGTTCCCGGTGACTGCAAGGATCAAATTCAAGACCCTTTGCATCATCCACAAGGAATTCTGGGGCCTGGGGCATCTTTAAATGCAGCTTTCCCTCCCTTCGGTCTTCTGGCTTCAACTCTCTGCAGGTCAAATACTTCACTTCTCCAAGCAGAGAGTGGGAGGTTTCCTTGGCTGGCTTCTCCCTCTGGAATGGCCTCCCCCACCTCAGACTTGAGCCGGATCTTCTTAAATTCTGAAAACCTCTCAAGACTTTCGTTTTCTCCTCTTCCTTCCCTCTTCCCCTTCCTTGTCCACGGCACCCTCCCTCCTTTCCCCCACTTCCCCTAGCACTTGTCGCCTTCGCCCACCCAATACTTGCCCACCCCACTCTTGTGGGTACCACACCCCTGCACTTTTCCCTCTACCCCCTCTCCCTGCACTTACCACCTTGTCATGCACTTGCACGGTAGGATTTTCACAAGGCCAATATAACCGTTCAATGGATTGCTTTTCTCTTGCAGATTCCTCATCTGAAAGATATTCCTTCTAGCTCTGCTGTTTTGGAGAACTTTTGACATGAGGCGTGGTAGACCGCGACTCCGCCATCGATCACTGATCCGTCTTCCTCAGCACTCGATCGTCGGTTCTGGATATGACATCAGGCGTCGTATATAAACTCTGTCACTACGCCCTGTAACTTGGTTCCTTTTTTCCACGCGCCAACACGCTACTTGGAACACAGTGAGTCTTCGACTCTGTAAGGAACTCATAGTGGCAACAGTAAAGACAGACACAAGTGATCACATTTCAAGGTTGTTTATTAAACTGTATACGAAGGTTGGAAAAACACCTAATCTAAATCTAAATCTAAGATGGGAGCAAGCTACAACCATCAAATAATAATAAGGCAGTCCTATTGGCGTCTTGTCAAATAAAAGGGTCTATACTAAGAAAAACCTATTGCCAATCCTTGCAACTAATACCAAAAAGAGTGTGGGATAATGTTCACAAGGAAGAACGAAGTGTGCACAAATAATAAGTCAGGGTGTGGTAGCCGGGGGTCTCCCTTCACCACGTTTTGAGCTCCGGACAAGGTGGGATTCCAGAGCACAGCTCACGGTTGAGCTTTCCCAGCACGAGGCGACAGTTCAGCTCTCAGCTATTAGGACCGTCAGTGGTTCAGTCTCTTTTCTACAAAAAGTCTCTGAGGACCAGATCTGTGTAAAATAACAAACAAAATGTTCCTTTCCAAAGGCAAGTTGTGCGATGACTTTTCACCACTGGATCCCCCTCTTCCGGGCTCAGATCCACAAAAAGTTCTTAATGACATCACGACCTTCAGTAGCTACGTTTTCTGAGGGCCTAAAAGGTTCAAAATAATAAAGAAAAGTTCAACAAAAAGTTCCTTTCTGATTGTATTTGGGTAATAATTCTTCACCCCAGGGTCTCCCTCTTCTGGGCTCAGACCCCTCTCGAATATCAGCCTCCGTCAGATTCACTCTAACCTATATTCAAAAAGCTTTCTCGATTGTATTCACGCGTCATTGGGATTATTCCTACTGACCCCTGCATACCCCCTGTTAGGGAGAATTCTCCTAATGTTCTAATTTCCCTTACCTTTTGAGACCCCCAGCGACTTTGCTGTATTTCTAGGATTTAATTGTTTACCTGGAAAGAGTGTGAGCCTTTTTTTCCCCACTCTTTCATGTATTTTGGATATATTGTACTTTTGTGTTCGTTGGTTATGGAGTTTTAAAACAACTCCAGTGGCATCATCTTTTTCTGTGTGTCACAGAGCACCTCCAGTGCAGTGGCACAGGGGTGTGTTTTCAGACTCCCCAAAGGTTTAACTACCTTCCCTGAGAATGACTACTGTCTCTCAGGACAAGTAAATTTAAATTGACTTCACTAGTCTCTTTAAATTTACTGACCCAGCGCCCCCTATCTTACTATAGAGTGCTGGAGGGGTTGCTTAGCTTCCGCTGAGTCAAAACACTCATGTAACCGTAAAATGTTACCTTTTCCTAGGCTGGTGGCAGTGGTTTAGATCAACTACCATGATGTTTCTCGACCGCTAACAACGGTAGCTCAAAATCAGGGGTAGCCATGTTTTTCAATATGGTGCTCCAGACCTATCTGTAAAAACAGACTCCGGTCATCTTTTTTCGCCATTTCTTTTAGGAAAAGTCCTTCTTGTGTTTGTCTCTGTGCGCCAAACCAGGTTTGGTCCCTTTGTTCGTGCCCTTTGGCGGGTTTCTGTGCTAAAGGGGGTAGACAGGATGTGAGGGAGGTACCCGAAACTCCCTGTGCTTAGTCTCCTAGGAGACCTGAATGCACTCTGGTGTGATTGGCCGGCTGGCTGTCCGGCAAGGACAGCCACCCTGCTGGGTGAGTGACAGCCAGGCTGAATGAATGGGGGGAAACTGCTTAAAAGCAGGCTTCTGGGACTTGGAAAGCAGAGTCGACCACTGGAACAAAAGAACCGAAGAGGAGAGGAAGGAAGAGGCCTGCTGCAACTCCTGGACGACCGGTGAAGCCCTGCTGCAGGTCCAAATTGCCTGAAGCTCCGACTACAGAGAAGCCCTTCAAGGTTAACTTCTTCCCTTGAGTTGGGTGGGAACAACCAACTCGCAAGCCACCTAGACTCCTTCCTATACTGGTCGAATTTTCTTCAGAGTGCTGTTGAAAACCGGATAGCCAGAGGGAAGGAAACCAGTGGGACTTTAAGGCTCTTACACCTTAAACCGACGTCTTGCTGCAGCTTTTGGCCTGTTCCCTGGGCAGTGCAGGAACCTCCCGACGTCCTCCTTCTTGTCCCCCCAAACTGAAGTACAGGAACAGCAAGATCTGCTCAAACTGCCAGGAACAACTGCCTCAGCTACAGCTTTCTTCATTTAAAAGGTACTGTGTAAACGCGGTCCGGAAATCTTTACGGCCATCGAGAAAGTGCGTGAAACTTTCCTCAACTACGAAGGCTTGTCCTTCCCTAAACATTCGTCAAACTTTTCGCCTACCGAAATCCTTAAAAAATCTGTGGCAAAGACTTAACCGTTACATACCAGAACTGTGCTATCCTCTATAAAAGACTCTGAACCATTGACTTTGGCTAAGGCCTATTGAGAAGAATTGCTGGTTGTAATTAACTTGAACCCTTTGCCCTGCCTATGATTGAATTTGGGCTGTCTATTCTTATAACCTTGTCTTTTCCTTCCCTTTCTAAGTATCTAAAGTGCCATTTACTCACACTTCATTTTTGACCCAAACTTGTTTAGTTACTTACCGATTGAATTTTTGTGGTGTGTTAGTGTGTGATATTGAGCTGCTTATGCTAGTGTAATGTTTTATAAATGATTGAGTAAATATATGTATATTCTTTTACTGAGAAACCTTGAGTAAGTGTTTACTTGAATAACTGTATTGGTTGGTCCTTTGTGTAACTTGTTCTATTGCTCACTTAAACTCTTCAGATAAGTCTGGCTGCTCAGCCATCGCTACCACTTTACTGTGTAGTACAGGCTTGTACCAATTGTGCTTACACTTGTAGTCCTAATTGCCTGTAGTGTTCCCAAAGAGTACTGCAGGTGACTCTGCCTAACACTGGTCTACAGCGGTGAGGATAAAGTATACTTGTTACATTTAGAGTGCTACTTTTACTTTTGTTCAAATAATCCTCCCAAGGCAAAGCAACACTAGTAAAGCAATTGTTTTATCATGACTGATATGGAAAGCTCCAGACAGGAGACCATAGTCACTTTAACAGTTGCTCAATTGAGAGATATGTGTAAAGCTAGGAATCTCACTGTAAAAGGCAAAAAGGTTGAATTGATAGAAAAGTTGTTAGAATACCAAAGTCTGAGGAGTGGGTCTGAATCCCCCACACCTGCAGCAAATGTGTAAAATGTTGATGAAGATTTTAATGTTTCTGAGAGTAATTCAAATGTTATAGATGAGTTAGAGGAGGAAGGAGAGTCTTCAAATGTAGGCCCTGTTTTACCTCAACCTGCTCATAGGCCTCAACCTCTGACCACAGGGACCCCACCAGGTCCAACATTAAGTCCTGAATTTGTCTCTTTAGAAAGAATGAGACCTGAGTTAGAGTTTAAAAGAATCCAAGCTCAAACTGAATGCAAACATCAAGAACTCAAACCCAGAGAGATGGAATTGAACCATGCACTAGAGATGAAAAAGTTGCTTGTTGAAACTGGTTCTCTCCCGGAGTCTTCTAGTTCTTCCAGTTCTAAGAGGCCTTGCATGCCCAAAGATGCCGTAAGTATGTATGAGGTTAACCTTGACATTTTGGATTGGTTGGCTGCTTTTCAATATAACCATGGGATTCAAGACATGACAGGGAATCAGTTGATTCCTCTGTTTTTTTCTAGGCTACCCCCTGTTGCAACTGATGTGGTAATGGAGTTGGGGTATATAGACAGAAAGGAGTATGACACTGTGAAGCTAGCTTTGATAGCTTGATTTGGGAAGACCCCTTCTCAGTATCTTAAGAGGTTTAGAACCCTGAAAAAGCATGATGGTACCTTTGGGCTACCTGGGTGACTGAATGTTTGAAAAACTTAGATGGTTGGGTTAAGGGTTACAGAGTGAGCACTTATGTAGGTATGAGGAATCTGTTCATGTTGGAGTCTATTTATCATGCCTGCTCTACTGAGCTGAGACAACACTTGGCTGACTTTAAGGAAATTGATCCAAAGAAGTTAGCAAGGGCTGCTGACTTGTGGGTTGCCAACAGGGCTACTCACGAGGATTCTGGGGCAACTCAGAAAAAGGATGAGGGGAAGCAGCACAAGAAAGACAACAAGGAGAAATCTAATACCTTCAATCCAAAAGAGGGCCACAAACATAACAAGGGTAAGCCACAGGGAAAACCAAATCAGTATAGTGTACCATCTGGGGACAAACCAGAAGGAGGTCAGAACAAACCCCCATTCATCAAAACATTTGGTAAATGTTATGCTTGTGGGTCAACTGACCATGTGAAAGGGGATCCCAGATGCAAGGGTAAACCTTCAGGGGTCCACACTGTCTCCTTGGCCTTCTCCCCAGTGGACGAAGTCCCAATGGCAAGTGGAAACTTTCACCTACTGGCTCAGGAACCCATGAAAGTCTCAGCCAGTATCTCTTTAGTGTCCCTTGGTCTGTGGGAACAACAGAATTTAGATGTGTACAACTCTATCCCAGATAATACTAAAGAGTATTACATAGACAGTGTTCTTGTCAATGGTCAGTAGACCCCTGTCATTTGAGACACTGGGGCCAGCATAACTGTAGTTGATGAATCATTTTTCAAAGTTGATGATGTTGCTAAGGCACCCAGAATCTTAACTAAGCTTGCTGGAGGCCCTGTCCAAATGCGTCCATAGTTACTAGCTCTCATCCAGTGTAATGATATGACTGTCAAAATACCTGTAAGTGTGCAGAGTGAAGTACCTGGGAGAGTCCTGTTGGGGAATGACTTAAAAACTCTTGAAGTTGTATCAAGCACCTCCAGGCCTCCCAGTAAAAGGAAACAGAAGCAGACTAGGAAGGCCAGAGAGAGTACCTTAAGGGGCTCTCCAGAGGAGATTATAGAGGAAACTATAACTCCCAGTCCACAGGACTTACTGACGGCAATTTCTAGGAAAAAGGAGGAAAAGGGGCACCTTAAACCTCCAGGAAGAGACCAGCCAGCAGTCCTGTGCTACCAACTAGGACATCCCCGAGAGGACTGTCCAAGATCACACCTGTGATCCCTCCACCAGCTGAGGCTGAGTGTGTGGAGCAACCTTGTGTGGTTGAATCATCTTCTGAGTAATCAGAGCTGGAAGAGGATCTTACTCCTGTTGGAGATGTGGACCCTGCAGACTATCCTGAACTGCAGTATTTACTGGCAGAAGGTGGACCCTGTAGGGCAGACTTCAGCAGAGGTCAGAGAGGGTGTCCTACTCTTGAAGGTCTTCGCCAACAGGCAGCATCCCAGCTGGACGGGCAAGAGCCAGGGAAACATAGGTTGTACTGGGAAGATGGCCTCTTCTACAGTGAACCGACTGAGTCTAGCCCAGGGGACTACAGAAGACTTGTAGTGCCTCTTGAAAGCCGACTCCAGTTCCTACAGTTAGCACATGAGATACCTGTGGCTGGTCACTTACGTTTTAAGAAGACCAAGGCAAGGTTCTCCTTATATTTCTAGTGTCCTAAGTTGGGGTCTGATCAAGATAAGTTCTGTAGGAGCTGTCACACTTGACAAACCTCTGGCAAGAGTGGAGCCAAGAATGTGGCACCCTTGGTGCCTCTCCCAGTGGTGGGAGTTCCTTTTGAGAGGCTAGGAATCGACATTGTTGGTGCCTTAGCCCCTCCCACATCTTCAGGAAACAGGTTTATCCTGGTTGTAGTAGACCATGCTACTAGGTATCCTGAAGCTATACCTATGAGGACTGTTACAGCTCCAGCTGTTCTAAGGCCCTACTTGGTATTTTTACCACAGTAGGTTTTCCTAAGGAAGTTATCTCTGACAGGGGATCCAAGTTTATGTCCCACTACATGCAGGTCATGTAGAAAAACTGTGGAGTAATTTACACGTTCTCAACTGCCTACCATCCTCAGACAAATGGATTGGTAGAGAGGTTCAACTGTACAATGAAGAGCATGATAGGTGCTTTAGAAGAACCCCTTAGAAGAAAGTCAGACCTTCTACTGCCATGCCTTATATTTGCATATAGAGGAGTCCCTCAGGAGGGAGTTGAATGTAGTCCCTTTGAACTTATTTATGGCCATCCAGTTAGAGGCCCTTTGGCCCTAATTAAGGAGCGGTTGGAGAGTGCTCCTTCCCCCAAGCCAGTGGGAGTCACTGACTGTGTGATAGGTCTCTGGAGGAGAATGTCACACATGATGTCAGAAGCATCAGATAACCTAATCGCAAGTCAGGCTCTGGTCAAACATTGACATGACCAGAAGGCCAACATGGTTCAGTTTACTCAAGACCAGCAAGTTTTGGTTATGGTACCTATAAGGCAGAGGGCCTTATAGAGCAAGTGGATAGGACCCTTCTAGGTTGTGGGTAAACTTGGAGAGGTCAACTATCTGGTGGACTTAGGCAATCCCAAGGAGGCGCCCAGAGTCTTTCACAACAATCGTTTGAAGGCTTATGTCTCAAGACCAGAAGTGGGAGTTTTGCTTCTAACTTCAGCTCAAGAGGAGGAGGAGAGTGAACCTCTACCTGACCTATTCAGAGACCAACATTTAGATTAGCAAGTAGAAGGAGTTAATCTCTCTTCTAACTTGACACCTGAACAACAGGAGGAGTGCAAGTTTCTGTTAAATCAGTTTGCCTCCATGTCTTCACTATCACCAGGCTTGACCCCTTGGGGCCAGCATGATATTCAAACTGGTGACTGTTTACCTGTCATACACAGAGGCTGCAGGATGTTAGATCATGTAAGATCCCACATAAAGGAGGAGGTCAACAAGATGCTTGATCTCGGGGTAATAGAGCCCTCTGTCACACTCACCTGAATTCTGCAGGAGCGATTGATAATGCCTCTGGCTCGAGTACTGATTTTCCCTGTACAACTGTGGTTCAGGACTGCTGAGGTGGACCTGCGGACACAACAATTAGATTAGTGTTCTACCCGGGTTTGTCTACTTGTGTCACAACCCGTCCCCTTCCCTGGGTACCTGGTGTTTGTGTATGTATTCTATTGGGCTCACCTTGTATGCTGATTTGGTGAGCTCTCCATCCTGAGCTATGCAGGCGTGCTGAAACTTGAGCTGACTTGAACTCAGTTACTTCACTGGTTCTGGGGGTATTTGCTTGCTTGGCTGTTTCTTTAACGTGCAAATGCCTTTTGTTTCTTACATGTATTCTGTCTTTTCAGGTTGCGGGCTGCTGACATTGCCGGTGTGGTTTGGGTGTTCCTGACTGATGAGTTGGAACCTTGCTGCCATCGGTAAGTTTGCTCCTTTAATGTTGTTATCTTATCTTCTTGTTGAAATGTCTATTAACTTTCTTTTTCTTTTGCAGGATCGGGATCGGAGTGTGCTGTGCGGTGCGGTACTTCGAGCAGAGGGAGCTGCACGTGACTGGAGTTGCGTGGAGCGAAGATCCCGCAGCGGGAAGCTGGAAAGGAATTCGCAGGTAAGCTTACTACTGCAGCGACGCGGATCCAAACTGGAGCCTCCACAGTAGAAGTTGGGCGAGGACAGGAGTTCCTGCAGGTAAGCTATTACATGTTGCAGAGAAAAATGAAGGAAAAGGCAACCACTGCTGAAGAGAAGGTAAGGCAGCGCATTGCAGAAGACTGAGGCTTAAAACATCCTGGATGACAGGCAGAAGATCTCCAGAGCTGCGGTGAGTGTGGGAACAGAATTCACACAAAGCACGAGTTGCTGGCGGGGTGTGGCTTATATAGGCAGCCACACCCAGAAACTAGACCACAACTCTCAGAATGGGCACAAGGAACAGGAAACGGAACTTCCTAACAGGAAGTGGCTCTATATTACTGTGAACACAATATTAACTAGTGTTATATGGGTGAATGAACCACCAGGATGTGTTACGCTCACCTGGCTCTCACAGAGGCGTCGATCTGAACTGGACAGCTGCGGTCTCCACCAATGTGACATGTAGGGCCGAGATGACGGACTGGACTGGCCCACCTAGCTTCGTTTGCTTGGCCCGTAGGAATATTCTTCTGCAAATGGAGAAAGGGAATTAACCACCCGTGGAGTTGAGCGTAACTTCCCCCCACCCCAACAGTTCTCCCCACAGATCACCTTTGATGTCCCCTCTATGGTCTCACCTGATGGTTTGAAAAGATGAGCTCTCCATCCTGCATTGAGTGCAGGGGCGCTTTGATAACCAGTTGCTTCACTGGCTCAAAGGAATTGGTGAGTTCCAGAACAATATTGACTCCAAAAAATATGTAGTTCGTAAGAGTTCACATGTCTGACTTTCACTCTTGTCCGATTCCTTGCAGTTTGCAGCTTGACCCCAGCAAAGAGTTCCTCGTGGTAGCTGACGAAGTTCAGGGAAGGATTTGGCTCATCCTACACAGTTCAATAAAATAAGGCCAGAATGTAAGCTGCTTGTTCCCTTAATCAGGTGTGGCGAGAAAGTATGAAGTTCGGGAAATTATGCCTCCGGCGGTAAAATTAGGTAAGTCTATTGCGGTGAGAAGAGTTCCCCTTATGTGTCCCGTTGTCTCACCTTGTCGTCCTTTTGTTCCCCTTAGGGGCCGGGGTGCGGCGAGGATGCAATGGAGACTGCGCCGACCCGTGAACAGGAATAGTACCCCCGGCAGTAATCAGGTAAGTCTATGGGGGTAGTTACTATTGCCTCTGTTTATTTCCTTGGCTCACCTTTGCTGTTCTTGTGTTCCCCTTAGGTGCCAGAATGCGGCGGGAACGTGCAGAAGGATGCGGTGGATCGTGAGGATGCTGCGAAGGCCGGTGAGTTCAGCGCGGCGCTGCAGCAGGCCAGGCGGCGCGCGTAAATGCTTCTTTCTTCCAGCTCGAAGGTGCGGTTGATCCGGAATTCAGGTAAGGATCGGAGGTTTGCTCTTATTCTAACCTTTCTCCTTCTGTTCCTCCCTTTTTCTAGGAGCTGCAGACTCGAGGCGGGCGTGGCAGAAGACTGGATGCAGGCTTGCAGACACGGTGAACGTTACGCTGCTGGGTGCAGAATAACGCGAAGTGTGTGCTGCTCATCGGGCGTGGTTTAAATAGCCTCCAAAGTAGTCCCAGGTAAGTATTCTTCCTCAGCCCCGCCCGAGTAAAACAATAGTCCCTAGGTAAAATAGTCCCTTCCAAGCCTCATTTGGCTTGGAGCTCTGCAGCATGGTCTGCACCAGGTAAGCTTGCAGCATGGTCTGCATCAGGTTCTACTCTATGAGCCTGGCGCCTATGGCGCCAGGACTGACTCTCTATATGAGCCTGGCGCCACAGGTGCCAGGACCGCACCCAAACAGCCCCTAGCAGGGGCTTTTGGGCTTGCTCAAAATAAATTGATGCCTGATTCCGGGGTTGCTGGACCTGGTCTGGTTTCCCGGGAGTGGGCATCATGACAGCACTCCCCCCCAGGGCCCCTCCTAAAGTCATTCTTTCCCGTGGTTTTGGTTTGTCTGGGAAAATTTCAGTGGAATCTTTTCACCAATCGAGGTGCATGCATGTGGTCACTGGGTTCCCAAGACCTTTCCTGTGGTCCGTACCCTTTCCAGTCGATTAAATAAAAAAGCTTTGACTTCACCATCTTGCAGTCCAGGATGTTCTTAAGTTCAAATTCAGGTTCCGCATCTATAAGGACGGTGTCTGGTGGCTTGGTTAGTCTTGTCCCTGGTTGCACTGGCTTCAAAAGTGACACATGAAAGATGGGATGAATTTGCATATTAGCAGTTAAGTCTAAATTGACGGCCACCGGGTTGATAATGGCCTTAATAGAGTAAGGTCCCAAACATCTAGGGTTAAAGGTCCGCGTTCCCTTGAGAGGTATGTGTTTTGTGTCCAACCATACTTGGTCCCCTATCTGGTACTGTGGAGTATCACTTCTATTCCGATCAGCATCTTTCTTATATTTCTCCTTTGCCTGTTTCAAATGTGCAGTTGCCTCCTTAAAGGCTTGTGTAATCGTAGCATGTAGATGGTCCACTGCGGGCATTTCTAAGTGTTGGGGTAAGTCAAGGTCTGAGGTTCGAGGGTGGTGCCCATATAGGGTATAAAAGGGACTTTGTCCAGTTCCAGAATGTACTGAATTATTGTATGCATATTCGGCGATCCAAAGGATGTCCTTCCAATTACTCTAAGTTTGATGTATCATACAATGCAGGTATTGTTCAAGAGTCTGGTTGGTCCTCTCCGTTTGACCATCGGTCTGGGGGTGGTGACTGGTCGATAATCTCACATCGATTTGCACCAATTGACAACATTTCTTCCAAAAATGTGAAATGAATTGACTGCCCCGGTCAGAGACCAACACGGACGGAAATCCATGTAAGCGGACAATGTTTTCGAGGAATTCTTTGGCCAGGATTAAGGCTGAAGGTAGTCCTTTTAAAGGAATGAAGTGGGCCATCTTGGAAAAAAGATCCACAATAACTAGAATGGTGTTAAACCCATTACAAGGAGGTAGATCAGTAATAAAGTCTAACGATAAGGTGTGCCATGGTGTAGGCGGAATGTCTAAGGGTTGTAAGAGTCCAGCTGTTTTTTTTCTTTTGACTTTTGTTTTGGGCGCAAATGCCACAAGACCTCATAAATGATTTAATATCCTTTCGCCAGGTGGGCCACCAGAATTGTCTTTTAATCTTAGCTTCAGTTTTTGCAATACCTGGGTGCCCCTCCATTAGGGTATCATGATAACGGGAAATGACTTGCTCTTGAAGTTCCTTGTGTGGCAGAAACAGTCGCCCTTGGTAATAAGGCAGATCATTGGTGACAGAGTAGTCCTGGCCTTTCTTTACCCAGTCCTGCAGGGCTGTAGGATCAAAGAGTTGCTGGATCTTTAACTGAATGTCCGCTAGTGTCTGTAGAGTAGTCATGCCAATGATCCTTTGTTCGGAAATTATAGGTACTGGTTCTGGTTTCACTTCTGCCTCTCCCATCCCTATTCGGGATAAGGCATCTGCTTTACCATTCTTACAACCTGGTCGATAGGTTATCACGAAATCAAACTCGGCAAAGAACAATGCCCATCGAAGTTGACGTGACGTTTGGGCCTTGGCTGTTTTTACATACTATAAGTTCCAGTGATCACAGTAATGGTATGCCTGGCACCGAGAAGATAGTGCCGCCAAGCTTTGAAGGCGGATTTAATGGCTAATAACTCCTTGTCGGTAACCGCATAGTTTAACTCGGGTGCCGAGAACTTTCTGCACCAAAATGCTACTGGGTGAAGCTGGCCAGTTTCAGGGTCCTTTTGAGACAGGACAGCTCCCATGGCTAGACTGGATGAATCAGTTTCCACTATGTATGGAAGTTCAGGGCGTGGGTGCTTTAACACAGGTGCAGACGTGAATTTCGCTTTCAGCTCTTGGAAGGCTTTCTCCGCTTCTTCGGTCCATAGAAAGCATTTATCTTTTCGCAAGAGTGCTGTGATGGGGTGTACGACATGTGAAAAATCTGGGATGAATCTGCGGTAGAAATTGGCAAAGCCGAGCATGCTTTGTACTACTTTAACTTAACTTGGTGATGGCCACCTAAGGATTGCGTCCACCTTTCTTGAGTCCATTCAGACTCCCTTTGGGGTCAGGATAAACCCAAGGAATTCAACTTCTGTGGCATGAAAAACGCATTTTTCTAGTTTTGCGCATAGTTTGTGCTGGCGCAATTTCTCAAGGACTGCTCGGACGTGTTTCACATGGTCAGATTCTGAAGAGGAGTATGCTAGAATATCATCGATATACACGACAACACAAACGTCAATGAGTTAATGAAGGACATCGTTCATGAAGTATTGGAAGGCTGCTGGTGCATTGCACAACCCGAAACGCATCACCAGGTACTCGAATAACCCATACTTAGTGCGGAAAGCAGTCTTCCATTCGTCGCCCTCTTTTACACGTACCAAATGGTATGCCCCCCAGAGATCTAATTTAGTGTATATACAAGCGTCCTTCACTTGGTCTAATAGTTCAGGGATAAGAGGCAATGGGTATTGGTTCTTAACAGTTATCTGATTCAATGCGCGGTAGTCTATGCACATTCTGAGGTCACCTTTTTGGGCACAAAGAACAAAGCTGAAGATGCAGGGGACTTGGATGGGCGAATAAAGCCATTGGCAAGGTACTGGTCTAGATATTGTCGTAGGTGAAGGTTCTCAGGTTCTGGAAGGGCATAGATCCTGCTACTAGGGGGTTATGCACCGGGTATGAGATTGATTTGACAATCGTACGATCTGTGAGGAGGTAACGTGTTTGCCTGTTCCTTTTGGAAGAAATCCTGGAATTCTTGGTATTCTGGAGGTAGTTGCATGACTGCTGTGATTACTGTGGCCAGGCCTACGTTCTGATTTTTCTGTGGGTAACAGGTTTGTGCACAATCCAGGAAGGTTATTCTCTTCTCTCGCCAATCAATACAAGGATTATGTGTTTCCAACCAAGGTATCCCCAGTATTATTTGGAACTTTGGGGCTTTGATTAGATCAAACACAATAGTCTCTCGATGCCCATCCTGACCCAATAGTGTCATCTATGCGATGGAATTTGTTACAAGCCAAGAGGCAATTTCAGTTCCATCGACTGTGGTGATGACATCTGAGGTGGTTTTTTGGCAGAGAGGTAGATTCATCCTGGAAGCCAATTCATAGTCCACATAGTTTCCTATGGCCCCGAAATCAATGTATGCCCTTACTGCGTGCATACGCGATGGCTGCCTTGGATCTACGAGGACCATTGGTAGGATGAAATGCGAGGTCTGAGTATCCTTCTTCAAGCTCGGCAAGCGGACCTCTACGCTTGTCGGGCACGGTCGTTTCCCGAGTCTGACTCCATATGGCTTTTATCAGCAGCTCCTACCACCTTCTTGGGTGGTTTTACAGGGCAATCCCGTAGAAAATGCCCAGAAGTTCCACAATATAGACACAATTGCATTTGTCGTCACCTTTTTCTTTCCTTCTGGGTTAAGGGTCCTTTAACCCCTCCGATTTGCATGGGTTCTGAAGCATCTGCTCCTTTGGGGTTAGCGTGGGGTTTTGACCAACACCAGATTCTCAAACTTGGCTCGATCAGCCGTTCTGTTCTGAAGTCTGTGATCTAACTGGACCACTAAGTCTATATATTCAGCGCTGTCTTGAGGTGGGTTCACGACTTGAGCCAAGACATCCTTGAGTTCTCCTCGAAGCCCTCGATGAAATAACGTGATTCGTTTTACCGCAGGACATCCAGTTTCCACTATCAACCTATTAAAGGTCGCTATGTAGGATTGAAGGTCCTGGTTACCCTGTCGTAGGGACAAAAGTTCGTTATCCAGGGCCTGTCCTTGGGAGTGCCGGGCAAATAGTCTTTCCATGCTAGTTTGAAAGCCCGGAAAATCCTGAAGAATTGGGTCATCCTGAGTGACTAGTGGAATTGACCAATCAGCTGCACTGCCGCTGAGATATGACAATACAAAGGTTACCTTGGCTTGGTCGTTTGGGAAGGCTCCAGGTCTGCATAAAAAGTGCAGACGGCATTGGTTCATAAACACGGCAAACCTTTTGGGATCTCCGGCAAAGCGTTCAGGTGGAGCTAGTGGAATATTTCTTGGTAGGTTTATTCGCACAGGGTTACTCGATAACACAGGAGCTGGATTACCCCCGGAACCAGGTAGGGGTGCTTGTCCAGCCTGGCTTTGCAATAGTTTCCTAGCAAGGTCATCAGTTCGCTCCTTTGACAAAATCAGTCCCCTCCTAAGAGCATTAGTTTCTTGACGGGCTGAATGCACTTCAGCCCTCAGTTCCCCTAGTAATTGGGCCAATTGGTCAGTCTCTGAGGTATCCATAATGCCCGGGTGGGAATTTGTGGGTAGGCTTCGCGTTCTTTTACGCTCACCTGGCTCCCACAGAGGCATCGATCTGAACTGGACAGCTGCGGTCTCCACCAATGGGACGCATAGGGCCGAGATGACGGACTGGACTGGCCCACCTAGCTTTGTTTGCTTGGCCCGTAGGAATATTCTTCTGCAAATGGAGAAAGGGAATTAACCACCCATGGAGTTGAGCGTAAATTCCCCCCACCCCCACTGTTCTCCCCACAGATCACCTTTGATGTCCCCTCTATGGTCTCACCTGCTGGTTTGAAAAGATGAGCTCTCCATCCTGCATTGAGCGCAGGGGCGCGTTGATAACCAGTTGCTTCACTGGCTCAAAGGAATTGGTGAGTTCCAGAACAATAATGACTCCTAAAAATATGTAGTTCGTAAGAGTTCACATGTCTGACTTTCACTCTTGTCCAATTCCTTGCAGTTTGCAGCTTGACCCCAGCGAATAGTTCCTCGTGGTAGCTGACGAAGTTCAGGTAAGGATTTGGCTTATCCTACAAGGTTCAATAAAATAAGGCCAGAATGTAAGCTGCTTGTTCCCTTAATCAGGTATGGGGAGAAAATATGAAGTTCGGGGAATTATGCCTCTGGCGGTAAAATTAGGTAAGTCTATTGCAGTGAGAAGAGTTCCCCTTATGTGTCCCGTTGTCTCACCTTATCGTCCTTTTGTTCCCCTTTGGGGCCGGAGTGCGACGAGGATGCAATGGAGACTGCGCCGACCCGTGAACAGGAATAGTACCCCCGGCGGTAATCAGGTAAGTCTATGGGGGTAGTTACTATTGCCTCTGTTTATTTCCTTGGCTCACCTTTGCTGTTCTTGTGTTCCCCTTAGGTGCCAGAATGCGGCGGGAACGTGCAGAAGGATGCGGTGGATCGTGAGGTTGGTGCAAAGGCGGTGAGTTCAGAGCGGCGCTGCAGCAGGCGAGACAGCGCGCGTAAATGCTTCTTTCTTCCAGCTCGAAGGTGCGGTGGATCCAGAATTCAGGTAAGGATCGGAGGTTTGCTCTTATTCTAACCTTTCTCCTTCTGTTCTTCTCTTCTTCTAGGAGGTGCAGACTCGAGGCGGGCGTGGCAGAAGACTGGATGCAGGCTTGCAGACACGGTTAGCGTTACACTGCTGGATGCTGAATAACGCAAAGCGTGTGCTGCTCATCGGGTGTGGTTTAAATAGCCTCCAAAGTAGTCCCAGGTAAGTATTCTTCCTCAGCCCCACCCAAGTAAAAAAATAGTCCCTAGGTAAAATAGTCCCTTGCAAGCCTCATTTGGCTTGGAGCTCTGCAGCATGGTCTGCACCAGGTAAGCTTGCAGCATGGTCTGCATCAGGTTCTACTCTATGAGCCTGGCGACTATGGCACCAGGACTGACTCTCCATATGAGCCTGGCGCCATAGGCAGGGGCTTTTGGGCTTGCTCACAATAACTTGATGCCTGCTTCCGGGGTTGCTGGACCTGGTCTGGTTTCCTGTGGGTGGGCATCATGACAGGATGCCCTAGAGTGTCTTGTGTGCCAGGCCCTCAACCACAAAGCCCCTATCTGCCTCTTAAATGAAGGCAGATGTTTGCTTGGGGATTTAGTGCTCATGACACCTCTATCAGTCCATTGTCTAGTCCAGTTGTTCTAGAACAAAAGGCAGGATCCTGAGAGTTGAGATTCTGTATGGACTATATAGCTCTAAATGCAGTCACCAAGACAGATGCCCACCCTTTACCAAGGACAGATGAACTGGTGGATAAACTTGGTTCAGCCAAGTACCTCACTACATTTGATCTAACTTCAGGCTATTGGCAAATAGCACTGACAGACCATGCCAAGGAGAAAACTGCATCCTCCACCCCAGCAGGCCTCTACCAATTTAAGGTAATGCATTTGGATTAAAGAATGCACCTGCCACATTCCAAAGGATGGTTAATCAGGTTCTGAATGGGATGGAGGACTTCCGCATGGCATACTTGGATGACATTGCAGTGTTCAGCCCTACTTGGAAAGAACATGTTGACCGTTTAGGATATGTTTTGCAGGCTCTTGAGCTGGCCCGTCTGACCATAAAGGCTATTAAATGTCAAATTGGGCAGAGTAAAGTGGTCTACCTTGGACATGAGGTAGGAGGAGGTGAGATAAGGCCATTGCCTAGCAAAGTACAAGCTGTACAAAACTGGACGACCCCTACTACTCAAACCCAATTGAGAGCCTTCCTAGGCCTCACTGGTTACTATAGGAACTTCATAGAGAACTATGGGACCATAGCTTCTCCCTTGAATGTGATCTCCTCTCCCAAATTCCCTAAAATGGTCAGGTGGAATGAGGAGTGCACTCAAGCCTTTGAAGGCCTAAAGAAATCCCTTTGTCAAGCGTCAGTCCTAAGAGCTCCTGACTATAACCAAACCTTCATTGTGCAGACAGATGCTTCAAATACAGGTATAGGTGCAGTCCTTAGTCAACTGGTTGAGAAAGGTAGGGAGCATCCCATGTGCTTCATCAGCAGGAATCTGAAGGAACCAGGAACAACGTGGGCAACCTTTGAGTGTGAATGCTTTGCTATTGTGTGGTCTGGGGGGACGAGTGTTAAGGAGAATTCTCTAAATGTGCTAATTTCCTTTACCTTTTGAGACCCCCAGCAACTTTGCTGTATTTCTAGGATTTAATTATTTACCTGGAAAGAGTGTGAGCCTTTTTTTCCCACTATTTCATGTATTTTGGATTTGTTGTACTGTTGTGTTCTTTGGTTATGGAGTTTTTAAACAACTCCAGTGGCATCATCTTTTTCTGTGTATCACACAGCACCTTCAGTGCAGTGGCACAAGGGTGTCTTTTCAGACTCCCCAAATGTTTAACTACCTTCCCTGAGAATGACTGCTGTCTCTCAGGACAAGTACATTTAAATTGACTTTACTAGTCTCTTTAAATTTACTGACCCAGCACACCCTCTCTTACTATAGAGTGCTGGAGGGGTTGCTTAGCTTCCCTGAGTCAAAACACTCATGTAACAGTAAAATGTTACCTTTTTCTATTTTAAATGGCTGGTGGCAGTGGTTTAGATCAACTACCGTGATTTTTCGCGGTAGCTCAAAATCAGGGATAGCCATGTTTTTCAATATGGCACCCCAGACCTATCTGTAAAAACAGACTCCCGTCATCTTTTTTCGTCATTTCTTTTAGGAAAAGTCCTTCTTGTGTTTGTCTCTGCGCGCCTAACCAGGTTTGGTCCCTTTGTTCATGCCCTTTGACGGGCTTCTGTGCTGAAGCCCTCCTCTGGTGCCAGAGTGTCTGGGGTGGACAGGATGTGAGGGAGGTGCCTGAAACTCACTGTGCTTAGTCTCCTAGGAGACCTTAATGCACTCTGGTGTGATTAGCCGGTTGGCTGTCCATCAAGGACAGCCACCCTGCTGGGTGAGTGGCAGCCAGGCTGAATGAATGGGGGAAAACTGTTTAAAAGCAGGCTTCTGGGACTTGGAAAGCAGAGTCGACCACTGGAAGAAAAGAACCCAAGAGGAGAGAAAGGAAGAGGACTGCTGCAACTCCTGGACGATGGGTGAAGCCCTGCTGCAGGTCTAAATTGCTTGAAGCTCCGACAACAGAGAAGCCCTTCAAGGTTAACTTTTTCCCTTGAGTTTGGTGGGAACAACCAACTTGCAAGCCACCTGGGCACTGTCCTATTCTGGTCAAATTTTCTTCAGAGTGCTGTTGAAAACCGGATGGCCAGAGGGAAGGAAACCAGGGGGACTTTAAGGCACTTACACCTTAAACCGACGGTTTACTACAGCTTTTGGCCTCTTACCTGGGCAGTGCAGGAACTTCCCGACATCCTCCTTCTTGTCCCCACGACTGAAGCACGGGAACAGTGAGATCTGCTCGAACTGCCAGGAACAACTGCCTCAGCTACAGCTTTCTTCATTTAAAAGGTACTGTGCAAACGCGGTCCGCAAATCTTTTCGGCCATCGAGAAAGTGCCTAAAACTTTCCTCAACTACGAAGGCTTGTCCTTCCCTAAACATTCGTCAACCTTTTCGTCTAGCCAAATCCTTTAAAAATCTGTGGCAAAGACTTAACTGTTACATACCAGAACTGTGCTATCCTATACAAAAGACTCTGAACCATTGACTTTGGCTCAGGTCTATTGAGAAGAATTGCTGGTTGTATTTAACTTGAACTCTTTGCCCTGCCTATGATTGTATTTGGGCTGTCTATTCTTATAACCTTGTCTTTTCCTTCCCTTTCTAAGTATCTAAAGCGCCATTTTGCTCACACTTCATTTTTTAGCTAAGCTTGTTTAGTTACTTACCGGTTGGATTTTTGTGGTGTATTAGTGTGTGATATTGAGCTGCTTATGCTAGTGTAATGTTTTATAAATGATTGAGTAAATAAATGTATATTCTTTTACTGAGAAACCTTGAGTAAGTGTTTACTTTAATCACTATATTGGTTGGTCCTTTGTGTAACTTGTTCTACTGCTCACTTAAACTCTTGAAATAAGTCTGGCTGCTCAGCCATCGCTACCATTTTACTGTGTAGTACAGGCTTGTACCAAAGGTGAAATTGTGCTTACACTTGTAGTCCTAATTGCCTGTAGTGTTCCCAAAGGGTACTGCAGGTGATTCTAACTAACAGCCCCCCTTCCGGTGTCAGACCCTTCTTTAATGTTTGCTTCCCTCTGTCGGGTTCAATACCGCTTTTGTCACTCAATTTTACCTATTCCATTCATAAATCTTAATGTCTTTTTAAACAGTTCACTGTGGACATCCCTCTGTCAGGTTCACTCTTGTCAACACACTGTTCATTGGGACTTCAAGCTTTGCCCCGTTTCATCGGCATCCCTCCGCCGGGTTCACTCTTACGAACCTTACTTTTCCTTCTACTTTCTTATGATGTGGGATTCACTTCCCTTGGGTTTTCACTGGTTTGTCGGTCAAAGACTTTCGACTGTACAGGGGGATTTTGCTAGACCCCTGTATGACCACTTTGACTTTTTCCTCATGGTTCTCCTACGGCCTTTTGGTATCAGTAGTTTTAACAAATGTGGGATCAACCAGATTCTCTTGAATAAGAACCCATGTGGTGCCGGACCCCTCTGCGGCTGGTTTTCCCTTAACATTAACAGTTCTTTTGAGCTGTTTTGTTAGTTTCATTCATCACAGCTTGGTTTCTTAACGGCTCTCCCCTCGACTCACTGGCTGTAATGAACGACTTGTCTTTTGTTGTCTCTGGAGTTGTTAGGGAGAATTCTCTTATAAGGCTAATTTCCCAAACCCAGTGAGTCCCCCGGCAGCTTTGCTGGATTTTTGGGGTTTGTTATTTTCTCCTGCTATGAGTGAGACTCTTTTTACTCCCACTCTTAGGCATGATTTGAGATATGTCTCTGACTATTTGTGTGATTTTGGGCTATGGGGTCTTTTACTCCATAGGGTATCATCTAATTTTTGTGTATGTGTTACACAGCACCCTCAGTGCAGTAATCCAGGGGTGTCATAGTGACCCCCAAACATAGACTCCATACCCTGGAATGACTACTGTTTCCCAGGGCATGTAAAGTCACCATTGACTTTACTAGCCTTAAATTGTGAACAGAACCAGTACAAACCATCATATTGTGGAAGTACTGGAAGGGGTTAATTATATTACCCTTGGGTCTGTTTTCAAGGGGGCACTGTCCAGTCCCCCCCTTGTCGAGTTTCTGGCTGGTGGCAGTGGTTACCACGCAAAATATTCCACCGGAATATTCTCTAAGGGAATTTCCCATTGATTTTTAAGGCACCACTTTTTGGTGCAATGTTAAAGATACCGCCGGTTTATTTATTTAATATTATTTTCACGGTTGGGTCTTTTTGCCAGAACTCTTTTCGAAAATGGCGTTCGTGTCCGTCTCTGTAACTCTGACCAAGGTCGAGCTCTTTGTTCCACTTTTTGGTGGGCTTCTCCACAGAAGCCCTCCAAATGGTGACACTCTGTCTGGGTTCCACAGGATGGGTGGGGAGGGGAATTGGCACCCTGGACTGTGTTGCCTTAGCAATTCATGTCGCACTCTGTTCTGATTGGGCCAGTGGTGAGCCGCCCGGCTCACCACTTAGCATGTTTGAGTGACAGCTAGGCTGTTGAATGGGGGTTTTTCTGCATAAAAGCAGGGCCTTTGGGACTGGAACTTCAGAGGTCGCCACAGGACCTAAGAATCCGAAGAGGGAAGAAGCTGAGCCATCTGCAACGACGACACCACCGTTGAAACCCTGCTGCCACTACCTCACCACTTTCCCGACGACAAGAGAAGATCTTCTGCTGGACGAGTCTTCTTCCTCTGAGCTAGTGGGATGAACCAGTTCACCCCTTTTCGCCTTCCAAAGACATCTCTTGGTCGAATCGCTCGTGCCAAGCACCCCGGCGGCCGGATAGCCAAGCTTCACCACTTTGACCGCAAATAAAAGGAACGCACCTTTTATCGACGAACTCCGTGGCTGGTTTCATCCCTATGCAGTTCAACGGCTCCCCGTTTCCTCCTCGACGAGATCCTTTCTTCCCCTTTTCGGAACAACGAACTGCAACCACTGCCAGGAACAACTGCCACCGCTGGAGCTTCCTCTCTGTTTAAGGTACTGTGTCCTGCCTGGCCTCCCTTTCTTCGGTTTGCCCAAGGGGACCCTTAAATCCTTGGCTTGCCAACTGGGTTGGCCCCAGACCTTCTAACTTTACCTTCTTGAATCACCCCAACCTCTTTTGAACATTCTGCAAAGACTTTTAGTGCATTTTAGAGTGTGTGATCCTGGGCACATATCGCTTTGCTCCTTTTAAAGTGGGCCTGGCCTATGAACTTTGGCTCTACAGTATATACTGCCTTTATTCCCTTGCTGAGAACTCCTAAAAGTGTTGGGACCTGTTTTATTTCTATGCTCTGTCTTTTTCTCTCCATTTAACTGAACTATTGGAGTGCCATCAGGTTATGCGCTCACATCTGTTTTAACAAATCGTGGTGTTTTAACTCTGACTTGTCTGATAGTTATCAAGGGAGGTGTGTATACTTCACATGACTGTGTTTTAACTTGCTTTTGATTTAGAGTGCTAGTATATTGCCTAAAGTGTGTTTTAAATAAATAATTATATACTTTTTATACAAAGCTCTGGTCAGTGTTTGTTTGCTCTACTGAGTTTTTGGCCCTATTGTGTATACTCGACATACTGCCTTACTCTTCTTGAGAGAAGTCTGACTGCTCAGCCACAGCTACCAGGTAAATGTGGGTGGTGCAGACTGCTACCAATTGGGTTTACTGCTTACTCCTGTAGTCTTAATCTTTTTGCAGTGTTCCCCAAGGGAACTGCACAGGATTCTGCCTAACAGGAGTCAAGGACGGTGCCACGGTAGGAAGCGTCTCTCACGGGCTTGGGTATCAGCGGAGGAGGGCTCTGTGTAATGCTTGCATCTGCTGCAACACACGGCAGCAATTGTTTGCGGCCTTATGATTCCTTCCGCTGAGGTTTCGCAGGCCTGGGTCGCAAGGGGAAAGGTCACTTCTCTCCTTGTCACCCTTTCGGTTGCTGCCGCCTTTCTCCTCCTCTGGAACTGCTGTGCTTGGATAGCTCTCTCGTTGTGCATTCTGCCTTGTTCGTATTGTGCTCTCGTGCTCAACCTTTTATCCTTGTGCGGAAGGAAAAGTGCAATCAGGTGTGTGTTTTCTGGTCGATTGCCTGACTTTGCCTGACCCATGTGTTGGGACATGTCAGGTGAACGGCTCTGGTATTTGCCAGTCGTCTTTCGTGGTGTGCAAAAGTGTTCATGTCGGAAAAGGGGGAGAGGGGCTAGTGTGTCCAAGTATCCCACAGGGTCGGAAGGGAAAAAGGTGTTACATTGAATTATAACCTTCATACTAGGGGGGTTGGTAAACTCAGAATGGTGAGATTGTTGGGGTTTGTAAGCCCGAGCGCACAAAGGGCATCGTCTGGAGAGTTACCTGGCTGTTGGGCTGTGGCTGCTGTGTGACTGGAGAACAGTCTGCTTCCCTTGAGGTTCGCCTGTGCGGCGCGGACACCTAGTGCGGAGGCAGGAGTGGAAACATCATTGCGCCGGAGCGCTGCCTGACCCCGCCCCCTTGCCCGCCCCCGGCTCCTCCCCCAGGAAGGAAGCAGAATTTAGGTCCGACCCAGACACCCTTGCGGCGCTAAGCCCGAGCGCGCAAAGGGCATCGTCTGGAGAGTTACCTGGCTGTTGGGCTGTTTGGCTGCTTGCGGTTGTGGAGACCGCCCCACTACGGGTAAAATTGGTAATTCATTCACCCACTAGGAGGCCTGCTCAGAGGAGCTGCACGACAGGATGAAACCAGCCCCTGCGACCATGGACATCTCTGAAACGGGGTTGCGAACGAGACTCCAGGTAAGGCAAAGAGTAGCCTCGTTACCAGAGGCAAAGGGGAGTCCTGAGCATTCATCGAAAGCAATCTCGTTGAAACAAAGCCGTCTACCTTTTTGCAGCAATAAACGAAAGAGCCTTTCTGTGGGGGCAAACACGGATATGGGGAACAATGATCCTCAAGTGGGCCCAAACCCAGATAACTCACGATTGATACCAAACTCCCCGAAGCTTCATTCCTTAGGAGGGGAAACGACCCCCTCTCCTATGATTCAAAGCCCATCAAAGTCCCAGAACAATGATAATAACCAGGAGAAGGGGAAAGTTCAAAACAGTGGTGAGTCAGATGCAACTACCCGAAGTGTTAGCTCGGTTCCCTCAAAAGAGCGTACCAAAACACCAGTAGACTCCAATCTGCTCCCGGAAGATCAACAAAGGGAGGCCACGTGTGAGTTGGTCAACACGGAAGCCGATAGGGAGACTGGAATAACAAACGCTAGAAGCGAAACTGATTTGAGAAAGGATTCATCCACTCCTCGAAGTGATCATGACGTTCAAATGAGCCACCGTGCCGACGAACCTGTCGAAACTCTTATCGAACCTAATCTCGACATGGAGCTCAGGATGGATAGCTCAACAGAGGAAAAGGGGTTGAGCAAACAAAGAGGCACTCCAAAGGCGCCTAGTAAATCGAGAAAGAACTCCAGTAACGAGACGGCTCCAGTATCTGAGAGTGGAGGGACTCACGGAAATGATTGGGACGTTATGGAGTTGGGCCAAAGGGAAAAAGCCTTGCAAGATTCTACAATCGATATGGAGGAAAAATCTTGTCATCTAGGCACCTGGGAGGCCTCCCCAGTAGCTATAGATATCTTCCAGCCATACAGGGAAGAGAACTGTATCCAAGATCTGATGGATAAAAGCAACCAAAAAACCCATATAAATATTCAGAATGATAAAGCGGATAGGGGGCCAAAAGAAGGCACAAACAAGAGAAGTTCATCTATGACCTTAGAAAATCCAATGATGGAGCCGCGTCCAATTGACGGGAATTACCCTACAAAGATGGGTTTAGACAAACACGCTCAAAATGATTCTGAAAGGATGACTCCTTTAATGACTCAGGAGTCCAGATCGCTGCCACCAGTTAACCTGAGTAACTCAAGCCTCGCGAGTAAAATCATGCAGGACCTTACGTTACTGACGGGGAAAATTCAAAGGGAAAAACGGAAGAGCTTTTCCTTAATAAATGAGAGGATGGCAGCATTGGACATGGAGTTAGAAAAAGGGACATCCTTTGTGAACGCCGATTCTGAGTTATCCGCCATAAATCAGCGGGGCGATAATGCGAAGCTAAATGCTGCTCTTGAGAAGACCAACACTAGCTCAGGCTGCCGAATACAAGATCCAAAACCGCAACTTACAGTCGGTGGACCTCGTATGATAACCAAAATGACCCAGACGTTGGCAATGGATGGCCCAGTGCCGAACCCGGATTTTCCACGAAAAGATCAAATAACCCAATTAATCAGCGAAGCCTGTATTACTGAAAGAGCAAAGGACATGGAACATATACAACAAGTGATCATGACCTCGCTGACTATCTCATTAATGCCTTTTCTCAAACTCTACGAGGTGATAAAAGACTCGGTACAAGAAGTTACTACTACGAATTTGCAAATAAAGGAGGCAAATATGCAAATGGATCTGTCCTTAAAGAACCTGAATATAAGAATAAATAAAGAAGCGGAACAATCTCAACTCTGGCAAAATCGCCTCTGTGATCTAGCAAGAAGGGATGCTAGTGATAAGTCACTGCATATGGAAGCAGTTCTTGAAGACTGTAAATGGATGAGATCTTTGCATAAACAAAATAAAGTGGATTCGCAGGCGGTGGAAAATCTAAACCGAGGGAAAGGTCCTATGAAACTGAAACAAAGTAACGATCCAGTGACACCTCGTGAGGAAATAATCCTTATTTCACCTGGTTGTAAGGGAGATCAAAAACAAGATCCGAAACCCCAACTAGAGCAGCCTAATTTTGCGATTTACTCAGGCACAATCACAAAAGAGAAGGAACGTCGCCTGGGAAAAGAGTTGGTTAATAAAACGAAAGAAAATGGAAAAAAATCAAAAAATGAAACGATAAAACGGAAGGTGAATGGATCAAGAGCCTTCTTGAGGAATTTAAGAACTCCTCCGAGAAGGGAAAATGTACAATGTCCTAAGAAGCCTAGAAGAGAGCTGGCGTTGGGAGAACTAGATAGAATGGAGGCCGACGGAGTGAATGAATCTAAAATCAGAGAGCCTTCAGTGGATGACAAAAGGGGTGATTTGGATAAATCCGCGGACTTGAGTGACCTGATTGACCTCATGGACAAAATGAGCGATGAAGATGAGTGGGGAAGAATCAGTCCATCAGATTGGAAGACAATTGATAACTGGGACACGGTCGATTTGGATTTATCCCCGAAAGGGGGTAAGAAATCTCAAAAGAACCCAATTACTAAGTCCACCGAGGGGCTAAGAAAAAAAGCTGCCCCTTCCAAACAAGATCATGATGACAATGATGAACAGCCCTTGTGCTTCAAAACCATGGAACAAAAAAGGAAAGAGTTGGCTTATAAAGAAAAGATTGTACGATTCCAACAAGATAATACTTTCCTTGAGCAAAGAAGTACTAACAGTGAAAAGGACTGAATGCTTGAAAAAAAAGACAAAGGTCATACGCTACAATTCAAAAGAAACCATCGGTCCCCAGAATATACTATCTGAAGTTGGAAACTATGTCTAATGGACCTAGAAAGGCCCTTCTAAACAGATGCTATGTTATGTCTCTCTGTAAGCAGATTCAAGCGCTTCGGGAAATTTCAACAGACGACATAAAAGTCGTCGAATTTCCAAGGGAACAGAGGACGGATCAAGTAATATTACATCTTACCTCAAATGAAATCAAACAGAAGTTTCTGAAGGCCAACAAATATCTTAAAAAAAAGGGCTATCGCCTAGAAGATTGGGACTGGGATACCAAAAATTCAAAACCAAAAGATACAACAATGAGTGGCAGGAGACCCAGGGCGGAGCCCATAAAACTTGGCAGGGAAAAATCACTGGCTCATGTTTGTAATTCAAATGATAGAGTAAGCAAGGAGTCGAGAAAAAACAATGTAAAAGCACGAGAGATGGAGGGCGAGGAGAAAAATACTAGAAAAGAAAGAAAAATCCTTAACGACCAACCCCCTACAAAGGAATACTCTGTTGAGAAATTAAAAAATCTGAGATTCACAGTAGATAACCAGGGAAATCTAAGGAAGGGAAAATTTTAACCAGAATTACCCGGAACTTAAAATTAATGATCCGCTATGGACGATGACCACCAGTGATTCTAAGAAGAAGCAATAGAGTTAGGAAGAGCAACATAGATCTGCATACTGTGTCTCATGGAATACAGGAGGATTTCAACATCTGTTCTCGAAGGATAGTGGCTTCCTAGCCAACTACGATCTAATCTCCATTCAGGAGTCCTGGCTGCGAGAACCCCCAATATGTGAAGGCTATGAAGTCTACTTTAACCCGGCGAAAAAGGGCCCGAAAGGTAGACCATTTGGGGGTCTGATGGTGTTAAAGAAACTGGATTCTCCACTACAAGTCCTTGAACATGAGACACCTAATCTCTATGTGCAAATTCTATCAATTGCTCTTAAAGCAGAGAAACAGGATGACTCCATAAAAATGACTCTTATTAATACTTACTGGAGCGAAAACATGCCGAGCCAGGAGAATTACCTAAAATCCATCATGAACACAATTGACAAGTCTATGATTGAAGATAAAGATAAGTTGATTGTATTAAATGGAGATCTAAACATCAAACTTCTAGATAAGGATGGCAAAATTAGGGAAACAGAAAATCTACGAGGAAACGAAAGTCGTTGGATGAAGGAAATGTCTATCCGTAATATGAGGATGCTAAACAGCCAGACCAGAGGCGATCTAATGGGTGCAAACACATGGCATAACGGGAAAACCGCTGCATGCCTCGACTACTTTTTCGTAGGTGGAAACACGCTTCCATGGATTAAATCCTTCACAATAACTAAGCAAGCGAATAGTGACCACAGTCTATTGAGAACCGAACTTGCATGGGATATTAGATTAACAACAATGACCAACAAAGGGAGCGAGACCGAAGTTTCGTGGGGGAGAAATCGATTGAGATTAATAAATCAAGCCATACCGAAGTTGGTGCAGGACTATCAAGAAGCCTCTAATAAAGGTGAAGAGTCAGTCGAATACAAATGGTTGTTGGAAGCATTTGTGGTAAAGTATTATCCAGCGAAAGTGAACAGCATTGAAAAAAAGCACGCATATGACGAACTTGTAGTAATCAGAAGAAAGCAATACAGAACAGAACTCAAGTTCATAAAAAAGATGAACAGCACGGAAAAAGAAGATCTCTTGAGGAAATGCCGGCAAACTTATAAAAACTGGCTGCGTTCAACTCGTTACCTAAGAACACAAAGAGAAGCGGAAAAAATGCTGGCAGCGATATCAACAAATAACACAAGATGCACTTGGGACCTGATTAATAATAGAGACTGGAACCAGTCAGCACTAGGAGTCAATCAAGTCTCAGAGGACAGTTGGTTCCGGCATTATAGCGCGCTGTTTAATGGGAACACCGAGGAGATTGGACCGGAGATAAGAACGGAGGGTCCTGCCTGGGCCCTGAAATTCGATAGAGATGACATACTGATGCTCATTAAAAATCTCAGCACCTCCAGGGCAGCAGGCCCTGATGGTATCTCCAACAAAATGCTAAAAGAAAACTGTGAAGGTTGGTCTGACCTGATATATGCACTTTTCCAAAAAATATTGAAAGCTAAGCAAATTCCAACCACGTGGAAGGAGGCATATATAGTCCCCATTTTTAAAAAGGGGGATCGTGGTAATCCAAGGAACTACAGGCCAATTGCATTGTTGGACTCCATCGGTAAACTCTTCGCGTCCATCCTGTTAAGGATCTTTAAAAAATGGGCCTCAGAAACTAACATCTTGGACGAGAGACAGACAGCCTTTATAAGCGGAGTGGGCACTGCCCTTAACCTGTTTTTGATAAACTTATTAAAGGCTAAAGCACTGAAAGAAAAGACCACGATCTATTTGGCTTTTATCAAACTTGAACAGGCGTTCGACGGAGTAAACAGAGAGCGCCTGTGGTCAAAACTGAGTACTTGGGGTTGCCCGACCGACCTGCTGGAAGCGATCCAAGCTCTCTACACCGACACATCAATTCAGGTTCAAATTACTAGGAATGGTGGGCTATCTAGGAAAATCAAAACAACACGGGGAATTAAGCAAGGTTGTGTATTGGCCCCCTTCCTTTTCGCCCTCTACATGGCAGACATGAAATCAGCTCAAGACGAAATTCGTACTTTCCCTCTGAAGGTAAATGGAATAGAAGTCCCATGGATGTTATACGCAGACGACGTGGTATTCGCTGACCAGACACCAATAGGTCTACAGCGACAAATTGAAGCCTTTAATAAATATCTAAAAGTTAATCACATGCAAATAAACATAAAGAAATCGACGATTTTATGCATGAAATCACGTCGTGGGAAAACAACAGCGGGGAAAAGACAGACATGGAGGTTGGAAAAGGAAAAACTGGAGGTAGTGGAAACTACCATATACCTTGGTATTAGGATAAACAAGAACTGCAATGAACAAGCCCACTATACCCTGATTCGTGAAAAATTGGTAGCCTTGACCAATCAAGGGGTACTCCTACATTTTAGGTATGGAAAATTCTCAATGTTGCCAATTATTACATTCTATAAGCAAAAGGTGGTGCCCGTACTAACGTACGGAGCAGAGTCACTTCTAGCATTAAGATGGGATACTTGGAAGTTATGTGAGTCCTACTTTTGGCGCAGGATTCTACATCTACCTAACTCGATTCCCTTAGTACTCATAAAATCAGAATTAAGACTTCAATCCATGGTCTCAATCACGATATGGAAATCCCTATCCCTATACCGGAAATGCATACTGGACAAACCGGCGCAGCCTTATAGAATTCTAGCAAGATCTGGTCTACCGAACGAAGATATAATCCTGCAGGAGTGGAAAAGGAGATGCGAGGAAACCCTGGTACAGTTGGGCATCCAGGATGATATCCTGAAGTGTAACCCGGTCAAGGCTAAACAAATTGTTCGGGAAAAAGATTGGGAGGAAACTCAGGAGAATAAACTGTTACGATCTTGGTGTCCTAACATCATTTGGGAACGCAAAGCACTTAACATTCTCCCACCGTACCTACAGAAATTTCCATCCAAACACTACAGAGACCTGCTGTTGCGCTGCAGACTCAATATATGGTGCTCCCGTGAGGTAAAACTAAGAAGAAAACTTATTGAAAAATCATCAGCGTTCTGCAGGTTCTGTAGAAATAAGGACCAAATCGAATCTGTCAAGCATGTGATGCTAACATGTCCAGCCTTGGCATCGAAACGCCACTCAGATATGGGAAGTTATACAAGTAATATCTCCATGGAAACTGAAGAGGAATACTGGGAGCGTCTACTAACAGTTGAAAGAGTTGGGCGGACACTTGATGCTCTAAAGTTTGTCAAATCCCTAAAGCTGGATCAGGAGGAAAGTGACACAGTAGGGATTCAGGACAGTATAGTCTGAAGGATTATCCTTGGGAATCCTGTTGAAGACCCTTTTAGGGATGAATGTTAAAGGTTTAACGTTGATTAACCAATAAAACATAAAAAAAAAAAGAAACAAATGGGAACGACTGGGAGTATTATCGTGCAATGAACAGTGGGGAATGTGGGAATGGTAGCATTTTGTCTATGCCAATTCAGAGGTCGGAAAATAATGAAAAGAGTGACGTGGAAAAGAATGACTGGGAGTATTCGGGTAAGACACTTGAATACAGCGATTCTGGGAGAGATAGTTTCTGGGCGTAACAGGGTTTGGTATCCTAGGGAATTTTCTATATACAGAGGGGTCGTTGGATCTGGGTAAGAATGATTCAATGGGTGGAAGGGAGGCCGATGTACTGCAACCTACAAAGGTCTTAGGGACCTCGTCCTCCTCTCCTTCTGCTCGGTATAATACTGCATTACACCTGGGGTATTCCCCTGAGCATAACCCTGGGTTCCCCTACCCAGGTGATCCTCCCTCGTTCGTTTACCCCTAGGGTTGGGATCTGAGATGGCCAGTTCTTTCCTAGACACCTGAATAAGGGATTCCCAGAGTCTACTTGGGAGAATACCCTCACGTATCTCACAACTCATTCAGCATTTTAGTGAGAAAACCTCTTTTTTTTTACTTCATTCGATGCAAGATGTCAGTCCCTCGAATTTCGGGCTTCAAACGGTCTAATGACTGTGGCACTAAGATGTCCATCACCAGCCCACGTGAGTTGTGTCTCTGGTGCCTCGGCACGGGTCACAGGACAGAAGAGTGCACGTCATGCGCCTAAATGCAGAAGAAAATCTCTATGCGATCGGGCCGCTAAACTTGCACTCGGTTGACCGCTGGCAAAATCTCCAGCAAGGTCAATGGTTCGTTCCTCAGAGGCCGAAACTGAGGGGCATAACTGCGAAAAAGAACATCGGTGGAAGAAGTGGTCCCACTCGAAGAGCCATTCTTCCTCATCCCGAAAAAAGAAGAGGCATCATCGTCATCGTCTGAGCTCTGATTCATCAGCCCATTCTACCCACCCTCCCGTGTGGGAGGAATTTAAAACCATCATATTCATACCTAATGAAGAGATACTGATATGCCTCGATGTTGTAGCACTATACACCAATATACCACAGAGAGCATCATTAGAAGTATTGGAAGAATGTCTATTATCTGAAAAGATTAATTCCAAAACTCCAACTTCATTTGTTCTGTGGTGTGCAGAAGTGGCGTTAATGGAGAACTATTTCCACTCCTATGGACGATACTATAAACAGATCCAAGGCACAGCCATAGGGGCAGCCTTAACCCAGAGTATCGCAAATCATGGAGGCATTTGAAAAAAACATTGTCTATAAAGATACCAATCCGTTTAAAAAGAATCTCTGGATGTGGTGAAGATATATAGACAATGTGTTTGTTGTCTGGAGAGGTAAAGAAGAAGAAGAAGCCTTGTTGTTTTGCACTTGGATTACTCAGCAAGTTAGACATCTCAAATGTACACATAATTACAGAAAGGAAGAAATCAACTACCTGGACATTACCATCAAATTTGATGTAGAGAGTGAGAAATTGTTTGTGAAGCCATACAAGAAATCAACAGAACGGAATTCACTCCTCCATTACACAAGTTTCCACCCAGTACATATATGTGACAATTTACCTGTTGGGCAATGTTTGCGATTAAAAAAGAACAGCACAAACAGAACAGACTACAAAGAGGGAGCAAATATCTTAAAGGAAAGCTTACATGGGAGGGGATACCCCCTGAATCTCACCAGAAAAGTGATGATAAGAGCTAACAACAACCACCATAAGGCTCTATTGGAGCAGGAACCAAGAACCCCTGAAAAGAAGAAAGACAGTTTGGGGTTTGTGAATATGTATAGCAACCTATCAAATCGCATCAAAAAAATTGTAAACCGGAATTGGAAAATCTTGGAAAAGGCTAAGATCTCTGTACAGAGACCTCTAATAGCGTTCCGGAGAAGCAGAACCATTAAAGATTAAATCATGCAGAATGATATTACCAGACAGATGAAAAACCAACCGACACTGACAGAGACCTGGGGATTACAGGCACCTAAGGGACACTACCCATGTGGGAGTTGCTATTGCTGCCAACAAATGAAGAAAAGTACCGAAATTGATCTGGGACTTACAAACAAATGGAGACAAGAGATGCTGACAAATTGCAACTTCAAACTAGTGGTCTATGTGATTTGATGTCCCTGCAAAAAGATATATATATCGGCAAAACATAGAGGAATTTGAAAACTCGCATCACGGAACATAAAAGCTGCATCAAAAACGGGATACAAGCGGCACCACTGTTAGGGCATTTTGTGGAACATATACATAAAGCAGAAGAGCTTACTTGGTCCGTGGTGTACCAGGTCAAAGCAAGTAATGATGCAAACTTGGATAAAAGAAACTTTTAAAGGAGAATGAATTAATATTCCTCACCAAGAGTATGGAGCAAGGACTGAATGAGAGACCAGAGTAAGGGAGGACTGTGGAAATCACAACTCCTCACATGCTCGGAAGGTGTACAACAAAATAAGTTCTATTGTAAGAAGGTAGGACAGTTAATACGTTCAATGTGGGTGTCAAAAATACATTAAGTCATCTGTTCCATGGTGTACTCTTCATGTCCACTGAGGCATGGAGCAATATCAAAATATGAAGATAAGTCTTCGCCAATCCAAAAAACATAGTGCAAGTAATTTGAAGAAAAGAAAAAAAATCGATGGTAACAGATAATCCTGCCAAATGTCAGAATTAGCCAGACTAGGAAGAATGGATTTGTATATCTACTCCGATGGCGAATTGGAAGTGAAGGTTTACAGGCACTGATGTATAACATGCATGTTTTGAACCTATGTTGGGTTACTAAGACTACCGCATACACAAACATTGAATTAGAAGAAAGGACCTTGACAATATGTGCCCAATAACAGAGTGAAGTAATGGAGAACACGGAAGAAACTGAGGATAAAAAGGAAGTCAAAGAAGCAGAGACGCGAAGCAGTGTGGATGTGGAAAAATACCCCGCGAGCACGTAGCAAGGAGCACTGTTTTGTGACTGAAGAAGTTTGGGTGAGACTTCAATTTGCAACATCCGGCCAGCGAGAAGGCAAATTCATATAATCAGGTAAAGACCTGGGACAATTACTGCTAGATGCCACACCTCGAGTAAGAGCAAGTAAGAGACTAGTCGTACTAAGCAGGACGTAGGGTACTGATAAGACTTCCCTGTGTATTTTGCATCACCTTACAGACCAGCACAAATGGACCAATGGCAGAGAAAGCATAGAAGATTTGAAAGCAAACAAACAAGTCTGCCAAAAGATAGGATGGTGATGTAAGGCGCGTAGAATATCAACGCCCCGGGATACTAAAGTAAAGAAAAGGAAGCCTTAAAACATGAGAGCCATATGAAGTACACCCACACAATGGCAGCTAACTGGGAGGAGAAATTATTAAACTAGCATTCCTCTCTGTTGTCCCTTCCCTTAGAATCCTGAGCAGAAATAAGAGCCTGTCAAAATATCCAGACACACGACGCACGACATACGCCACAGAAAGGACTGCATTGTTGCAAAATATATCTGCAAGCAAAAGGACTCACCTTTGCTTAAAGGTAAGGAATATAAATATAGTCAGGAAAAACCAATACAAGACACAAACTTTTGATTCTAAGGATGTACCTTTGGGGTTGTTTGACCTAGACCTGCTGTTATATTTGGGTACATATAAAGAAGTTAACGACAAAGAAGACATTAGCCCAGGTGCTAGGTAAAAGGGGCAATAGAAAGTGAATCTGTCCCCTGTGAATAGATGATTCTTAAAACCTCTGGTACTTGTTGTCACGCGCACACTTGTCTAAACTGAGAGCGAGATGTGAGACAAGGAAGTGCAAGGAGGTTTCAATTTCCCCTTCCCTGTGAATAAAACACAGTAGAATGTTGTCATTTTAATACAGGAACACAGGTTAAAATGTAAACCAAGTCTTTCTTTCACTTGCTTTTTCAGACCAACATCCACACTGGCTCAGAAGCTAAAGAGAGGGGAGTGAGGCAGAAGATCACTTACCTACTTTGATTAGACCAAAATGAATTGTCTAATGTAATTTGAGTGTTACGATCAACTGTACGCCTGTACACCCCTGATGAATTTCCTGGACACAATGTATGAAAAATTGAATGAGGAAAAAACATGTCGGGCAGGGAGATGAGTGTTGAGAGATTGATTGAATCAGTGTCACGATTTGCATTAGTAAGTAAGTACTACTCTGTGTCTTTCCGGATTTAGAGGGTGAACAGAAAAGTATATCTAATGAATATTATTTCAAATATCAAGCAAAGTCGTAATTGTTGTACAATGTAGACAGATTGATTGAATTAAATAGTGCATTTTTAGAATAACTTTGGTTTTGAAAACAAAGACTACAAAAAATGTGTCATGTGATGGTGTATGATTTTACATTGAATACATAAAGATATATATGTTTTGTAAGAAGTGGTCAAAAGATATATGTTGGAACTGCTGATGTTAGCAATACATGATATTGGGCCTAAAGGGGAAGTGGATGAAAAAGCAAGGGACCCTCCAAGCAAAGGTTATGTATGATATTTGTTAAATGAAGAGGGCTGGTTGGAGTGGTCCAGATAGATATTCCCTCGAGTCTCCAAAGTGTGTGTGAGTTCGTAGAACGGCTGCAAGGCTGTGAGAGTACAGTATACATTTCCTGTCAGAGGACATCTCCTTCCATTTGGGAGGAACAGGTGGTGCTTGACACTAGTGACAACATGGCTGCTGAAAGGTGTAAGAGCTATGATGATGGTTACATCTCAGAGCTCTTAAGTAACTCAACCCTATTTGGGAGTGAGTTAGGGGACACTTCGAACCTGACTAGTTGGGATGAGTTGAGCCAGATTAAGAAAAGGTTGATTAGGTCAGAACTTCATGGCTGTATAATGTTGGAATACTTGAGATATGGAATATTGCCTCAAGGATTAGTAGTAAGAAATGAGCCCAGAATTTTTCTAGACAACAAAAACTTCCTAATAAAATGGAGTTGCGTCATAAATAAATGTGGTAGTGATTGGGTGATCTTAATTATAGATATGGCGAAAGAGACCAGAGAAAATAGCCATTGACCTATAGAAATTAGTGGAAGAGATTAAGAAATGAGTCTCCCTAGAACAATATTAGAAGATAATAGATGAACTCTTGGCAGAGATGAGAACATTAAGGAGGACCTAACAAAAGAGCGAGTTAGAAGGCTAAAAAAAGATGTTCAGCAGTTCACCCATGAAAAGGTATTCAGCTACACTCAAGAAAATTATTCTTCCAAAGATCAAGAGGACTCGGGGCCTAATCAGAAACAAACTGCTGATGTTAGCAATACACGATATTGGGCATAAAGGGTAAGTGGATGAAAAAGCAAGGGACCCTCCAAGCATAGGTTATGTATGATATTTGTTAAATGAAGAGGGCTGGTTGGAGTGGTCCAGAGATATATTCACTCGAGGCTCCAAAGTGTGTGTGAGGAATTTAAAACCTCCATGTTGGAAATGTTTAACAAGGATTCTGCAGAAGGAGCTGTTAAGCTTCCCCTCAAAGCAGACTTCAAAGGTGTCAGCAGCGCTCAGTACTGCCGACCCCTTACACACTGATGCCGTCGGCGTCAGTGAAACCTTCAACATCAAAAGAAGTTTCTTGGGTATCAATGTCGGGTCCCTCCCCTGCCGCCACAGCTATCGAGGCTTTGATATCTCCGGTCCGGTGGACATCGACAGTAACCTTATCGGCACCATGAGACAAATCTTTGCCGCTAACAGTTGCAGACAAATCTTACACCCCTGAATCCCGGTCCGACCTTTTTGGCACCATGTCGAATATTTTTGGCGCCAATGAGATGGGAGATCAAGGGGATGTCAACCCAGCCTATGTGGGCACCAGTGGTGTTGATTGTTTTGAGGACCATGACCAGTTGTTGCAACTTGCTGAGGGCCTCGAAGAAGCTAGAGGTCTGGCTACTTCACCAGACCTAGACTTCCAACAAAGCCAGCCCTACACACATAACTATACCAAGTTTATGGCTCTAGTAGAAAGCATTATTGACACCTTAGGATTGCACTCCTCTGCAATGCCAGTGAAGGCATACGCCTGTACTGATGTTTTGGATGAAGGTCCGGTAACTGAGCGCAATATGCCTCTAAACCCCGCAATTGCTGATCCACGGACCACTCTGTGGCAGCATCCCTGTAGAATTCCCCTGGGTTTCTTCCAATATATCCGGAAAATACAGGCAGGCTAGAAGCAATCCTTTATTCATCTCCTCAGACCCTTCCCTGGAAGGGCTTGTCATGCATGCTGCTACAGTCTCCTCCAGACCAGCTTCTTCCACTTCCGCTCTGCCATGCCACCCGACAGGGAAGTGAAGAAGGTCAATGCCCTTACCAAAAAGGCATTTACTTCGGGCAGTATGGCCCTTAAAGCCACCAATGTGGCAAGTGGCTTTGCTAAATATTTGTTTGTTCTGAGGACAGAAGTAGAGAATGCTGTGCAGTATGCCACTGAGGGTGAAATGCGTGAAGGCTCCCTACAGCTGTTGGAGGATGGAAAGGCAGGTTTGAGTATTGCCTGGACATTGCTGACTGTGTGGGCTGATTTATGGCATCAGCAGTAACGCTCAGGAGACAGTCATACCTAAAAACCTTTGGCTTTATGTCTAATGTCCAGACAAAATTGTTGGACATGCCCTTCGACAGTGATTTGCTCTTAGGCCATAAGGGGTTATACGAGGTATGCCCCTTATGGCAGGAAAATGCAGCTCCCACTGGCCAGGCAAGAGCCGAAGCGTTTCTCACGCTGCGGAAGGGGCAGAAGGGCTTCTGAGGGCCAGCAAGCAGCAACAGCGGCAGAGGTTACCCAGCCTCCTAAGTCGCTTTGATTTCCCCTCCCATATCTTAACAGTTAGTGGGCAGTTGACGGGGGACTGGCCTCAATGGTAGGAAATGACTTCCGATGCCTGGGCTTTACAGCTTGTACGGTGGGATTATTCTTTGCCCTTCTTTAAAAAAAACTCAGGATTCCAAGATGGCCACTGGGGTGAGAACACCCTAAAGAGGTGCTCTCCTTACCACCACTGGCCCAAAAGTGGATTAACTGCTGAAAACCCCCCCTCCCCGGGCAAATTCGGCATTCACTGAACACAGCTAGTGGGCCCCATTTATATGGATAAGTGGCAGAGCACAGGGGCCAGACAGGACGTGCCGAGCAATTCGTGAGGAGACCCGACTGACGGGGAAGGGGCGGCTGCCACGGGCGAACACAATCGAAATCTCTGCCAGAGTGTAGCAGAGGAGGCTCCCAACCCGGGCCAGGGGACAGTGACGGGCAGTCAGTGATTTGTGGCTACAACCGGAGAACAGAAGAAGACTCTGCAGCCGAGAGAGGAGGAGGGGAGATATCCCTCAAGAGGGCAGCCGAGCCTGGCGGGAAATGTAGCAGAGGAACTGGGAGGAAGAAGTGAGCCATCAAGAGAAGACACAGGAGGAACGAGGGGTCACACAAAAATTCCTGGAACAATGCTTTCAAAAATTCGGGGACAGGATGGCGAATATGATGCAAGTGCAACTAGATAAAATTAAGGAGGGCCTGATGGCGGCACTAAAGGAAGTGAAGGGAGAACTGCAAACTCTGGAAGCGAGAGTGGACACAAATGAAAAAGCCCTGCAGGAGATGGCCAAAGATACCCACAAAATTGAGGATACGATGGAACATTTAGCCAGGGACACACACAATTTGGAGATCCAAACCGAGGACCTCGAGACTAGGTCAAGGAGGGCAAACATCAAAATTAAGTCACTTCCCGAAGCTGCAGGAGAGGCTGAGCTACAACAGGCAGTAAAACAAATATTTGCTGATCTGATAGATGTATTGGACCCGGCTGAAATTTTGGTAGACAGGGTCCGCAGAGTGGGACCAAAGAGGAACAAACCTGGAACAAGTCCGAGAGATGTCTTAGTAGGCAGGCACAAGTACACTCAGAAAGATAAAGTCATGGCTGCCACCAGAGGAACAGACAGCCTCATATGTAACAGAGCCACGATCCAACTTTTCCAGGATCTGTCCCAGATCATGCGCACCAAGAGAAGATTGATGTGCCCTATAGTACAAGACCTATTTAAACGAGGCCTCAAATACAAATAGACTTTCACGTTCGGCCTCCTGTTCAAATTTGACAAAAGGCAAAGGAGAATCACCACGATAGAGGAAGAAGCGGACATACTAGGTATAGAGGTGGAACCGAACTACAGCGAAACCCAGGGCCCAGGAAGGGAGCACCCAAAAAGGAAGGCTTGGGAATGGACAACTCAAGAGATAAAGAAGAAAACAAGGAAAAAAAGGGGCCAAAATGGCCCAAGATCAACGGTGGGTAATCCTTCACAGGAACCTATGTCCCCGGAAGGGGGCTCTGCCACATAAGAGAAACCCAGCGGATAGGAGGAAAAAGTAACAACGCCCTGGGCAGAGGAAATCAAAGCCAGGCAGTGGGGGGGGGGACAGGTGTAAAAGGATGGCTCTCTTGGTTTCAATACATGGGTCAGGGAAGACCCGCTAAGGGAACACTGTGGGAGGAAGGGGACTCAACCCCCAAAGAGGAGAATCGGGAGCGGCTAGAGGTTGGTTGAGCCACTCTAGCGAGGGGGGAGAGGGAGAAGGGAAATGGGGGAACCAGGTCCTGAACGATCAAGTATGCCCGTAAAGTAAAGCATACACACTACCTACATGCAAATTATGGCTAAGGAAAGGAAAAAAGTGGACCAGCCCAGACTTAATCGCATTACAGGTAACCCATGTACAGGAGACAGATAAGCCTAAGATAAAACTATGTGGATACGACCGGCACCAACAATAGAACAGTCCAGGAAAGAAAGGGGCATCCTTATCGCATTGAAGAACAATCTAAACCTCAGACTGATGGATATCAATAGAGACACTAATGGAAGGTACATAACAGTAATCCTCCAGGGGCGAGAGAAGACAATAACCCTAGCCTCGATTTACGCCCCCAACTCAGGTCAGGACTGCTTCATACATTCAATATTACAAAAATTGGAAATGTTTGCTAAGGGGAGAATAATATTTACAGACAGCTTCAATCTAGCATGGCACCTGGTGAGGGACAGGAGCGCTAGAATTTCCCACTCCCAAAACAAGCCTTCAAAGGAATTACGGGAAAAAATATACAGTCTGTCACTGGTATACACCTGGAGGGAAAAGAGAGCGGATTCCAAGGGGTGTACCTTCTACTCTCATGTGCACAGGTTATCGTCAAGAATCGATTATATATGGGTGTCGAGATCCTTGCTAGGGCTTGTGATGGAGGTGGGGGTGGGAGCTATCACCCTATCCGACCATGCCCCTATTAAGCTGACAATCAAACAACCATTATACACCGCAGGGCTTTGGAGATGGACATACCCAGCACACATTTTTAAAGATGAGATCCTGAAGGGGGAACGTAGGGAGGAGATAGATCATTTTTTCCAAATAAATGAGAACCAGGAAGTAAGTCCTTTCACGTTATGGAACGCCTTCAAGGCCACTATATGAAGGAAAATAATAGCGATAAACGCAAGCAGAGACAGAGAATACAGGCCCCTACAGCTGGACTTAGAAGCCAAGTTTTAGATAATTATGCTTAAGATGGCGGCAAGGCTTACAGGGGAGATGAGGAGGGAATATAGGGCAGTCAGAGGCCAACTCGAAATCTTACAAACAGGTAGAGCAGAGTGGTCCCTCATGCACCTCAAACAGAAATACTTTATTAAAGTGAACCAAGCAGACAGGCTCCTAGCAAGGATGCTGAGGAAAGAGGAAAAGGGAAGAACTATCCTAAAGATTAGGACACCAGGGGGGGAAGAGCTAACAGATCATATATCTATTAAGAGGGAATTCATGAAATTCTATGAGGAACTTTATTAAACGGACGACCCAGCGAACCAGTGCCAACTAGAATACCTGGAAAAAGGCAACTTGCAGGGGTATTACGGCCCATGAAAGGGCAGACTTAGAGATAGAAATAACCAGGGAGGAAGTCTACAGAGCTATCACCTCACTCCCTGCCAATAAAGCTCTGGGCCCCGACTGCTTCACGTCGGAATTTTACAAGTCAAGCAAGGAGGTCCTGGTGCTTCACCTGGCTTCCCTGTTTAACAAGTTCAGTAAGGGGGGAAAGATAACACCCTCGATGGAAGAAGCAAAAGTAGTGCTACTGCCCAAGCCAGGAAAGGGCCCCGTGGCGTGCGGCTTATACATGCCAATCGTGCTCATTAACGTAGATGCCAAGATTTTCCCTAAAGTCTTGGCAAACCGCCTAGAACCTCTTCTCCCCAGATTAATACATGGATCAGTCAGGCTTTATATGTGGCAGGCAGACGCATGATAACACCAGTAGATTCGCACACGTCATAGAGAAAGTTAACAAATCAAGCACATCGGCCCTGGTGATTGCATTAGACGCAGGACTAGACTTTGATAGGGAGGAGTGGCGATTTTGCTTCTTCGCCATGCGCAAAATGGGTTTCGGAGAGGCCTTTATGTCTAAAATAGCTGGCAATGATCAAAACCCCTCCCTAAGTCTACTCATGAATGGGGACCTGTCTGACCCGGTGACAGTATCAAGAGGAAGGAAACAGGGATGCCCCCTTTCCCCGCTATCATATGCCATACACTTATAACCTCTGCTGAGCACAATAAGATCCACTAAGGACATAGAGGGGATCCCATTTGGGGGGAACGATCAGAATGTGACAGCCTTCGCTGATGACAGGCTACTAACAATAAGCAACCAAGAGGAATCCCTACAGGCAGCAGACAAGGTGCTGGCTCAGTTCGGGGAGGTTGTCAGCCTAAAAAATTATTGGAGCAAATCCGAGATACTGAGCCTTTATATACCACTTGGGAGGGAAGGGGAGATGAATCCATACTCGTGGGCCCCCAATAAGATAAAATATCTGGGAATTTATGTTACCAAATCCATAGACCAACTCTTTGTCGCTAACTACTCCCCGCTACTGGAATCCATCAAAAACATGCTTCATAGATGGAGCCCCCTGTTCATCTCTGGGATGAGCCGAATCAATGTTGTGAAAATGGTCCTCCTACCACAATTGCTATATGCATTCATAGCAATCGCTGCAAGGGTCTCAAACTCACTCTTCTGGACATTACGCGACCACATGCATGCCTTTATTTGGGATCGGAAGAAACAAGCTAATGCTGTTGCCCAGAAACAGAGGGTATGGAGGATCCCAACCCCATAGCCTACTATTGTGTAGCTCAGATTAGAGTCATAAGGGAATGGTCGAGGGATGACCGAGGAAAAAAGTGGAGGAACATGGACAGGGCTATTGGTGGGAACACATCTAGAGAAGGTCCTATGGCTACCCATGGAAGACAGACCCCGTAATATGTACTGCAGTGAAATTGAATCCCTGGTAGGGAACACATGGGACAAAGTAATCAAGCGATCTAAGATCACATCATTCCGTCACCCCTCACCCCGATTTTTAGGAATGCACAATTCATGCCGGGGTGGACCAGGACAGGATTTGTCAAGTGGCATTGATGCGAGAAGCTACGAGACTTGTTTGTGGGAGAGGAGATACAAACTTTCCCCCAATGCAAAGTTGACTTCGGAGTGAACGAAGGGGAAAGATTCCACTATGCCCAATTGAGACACTGAGTTCAGGACCCCAAAGTAAAGAGTACTGCAACAAGAGATCTGACTCTTTTCGAAAAACGTGTCACTACTAACACAGGAGACAAATACATAGTGGGAGTGCTATATGGTCTGATTAAAAAGGGGGAAGAAACCGGGGAAAGACGATTCATGTCCAGCTGGGATAGGGAAGTAGAACAAGTGATAAGCACCGACCAATGGCAATGTCTATGGGCAAACATCCCTAAATTGGCACAGTCACTACAGATTCAGGAAATATGGATAAAAATGATGTATCAATGGCACCTCAGCCCCAGCAAGTTGTCCAAATTCTATCAGTCATCGTCCAAGTTGTGCTAGAGGGATGTGGCGAACAAGGGAATTGGAAGCACATATGGTGGCAATGCCTGAGAATCCGTCAATTTTGGGGGGCAAATCAAGGAGTGACAAAGGAAATACTGGCCATGGAGGCGAAGGCAAGCTTGGGACAGGAGCTAGATAAGCTGCCCACGAAAGCTCAACGCAAAATGTATGTAATCCTGGTGACGGCTGGAGCCCAGCTATTAGCCCTCAAATGGAAATCAAAAGAAGTGCCCACAGAACATGAGTGGGTGGGGATATTTTGCTATAGAAAGGGTAACATACGCGTTAAGGGGGGGAACACCAGGAACTCCTCATGAACTGGGACTGTGTAATACATTTCCTAATGAAGGAGTACATCGTGCCCAAGGAAGTTGAAACTTTTGGGACTTACCTGAGACCCCCTCCCCTACCAGGGCCACAGAGACATTATCAAAATGAGTGAATGGGGAGGACGGTAGGAAACAACAACAAATTGGAAAGAAGGGAAATAGATCAAAGAACAATGAAAAGAAAGGCAGGGACTCATCTAAGAGCTAAGGGAACAAGGGGGACAGACTCGAAATACAGGCAGGAGCCGATCGGAATATTCAAGACCTGGGACAGGTTGGGAGTGATGGGGGAAGTTGGGGGAATTGTTTACTTTTCTGTGGTACTTTTTTTCATATAAATGCTGATAAAAATGTAAATGAAAAAAAAAACACTGGACAGACCCACACCACCTCTGATCCAACCGGTACAGGAGCTCCAGGAAGAACTGTGAGCCCTGTTGTTGAAGGAGGCCATGGAAGAGGTACCTCCTGAGCAGAGAGGATGGGGTTGGTATTCAGAGTATTTCCTGGTACCCAAGAAGGGAGGAGGTCACCATCCCATTCTGGACCTCAGCGCCTTAACAAATGCCTGAGGAAAGACAAATTCAGAATGGTGACGTTGAGAGAAATTCTCCATGCACTCAAACTACAGGACTGGCTGGTGTTATTAGATCTACAGGATGCTCATTTCCGCATCGCGATACATCGAAAACACAGGAAGTTCCTGAGGTTCATCACGGGGACAAACACTATCAATTCAAAGTGCTCCCCTTTCATCTGATCTCTGCGCCAAGGGTCTTCACCACGCTCATGGCAGTAGTCATGGCTCACCTTAGGAGATCTGAAGTCCTCCTATTCCCATACATGGATGACTGACTGATCCGAAGAAAGTCAGCAGAGCAGCTCTTGTCTCATATGGAGGACATCTGCCTACAACTGCACAGGCTGGGCTTCTCCCTGAACTTGAAGAGGTCTCAGGTGACACCTGTCCAAAGGCTCCAGTTCATGGGAGCAGTCCTAGACACTCGGGTAGGGGAGGCCTTCCCTCCTAAAGAGAGTAGACAGTTTGGCACAGATGGTCGACTTGTTCTGGAAACATGCCACTTTACCAGCGGCTTCCTTCCTCCGCCTCTTAAGTCGCATGGCCTCCTGTATTTTTCTAGTGCCAGAGACCAGGCTGCGCATGAGAACCCTAAAGTGGCTCCTGAGGGGTCAGTGGTCACAGCACCTCAGAGCTCTCTCATATCCCCTCAAGGTATCTGCACCTGTGGTCAACGACCTCACCTTGTGGGCAGACTTAGGAATCTCATGGTGGGGGAACCCTTCGGACCACCATGGCCCCAGGCCCGAGTGGTCAGAGATGTGACACTGAAAGTTTTGGCGCAAACCGCGTGTACTTGCAGGTGAATGGTCTTTGGTCAGCGACAGAAGTCAGATGGCACATCAACAGACTGGAATTGCGAGCCATCAGGTTAGCCCTGTGGGCATTCGCTCCATCTCTGGAGGGGAAGCATGTCCTGATTACGATGGACAACACAGTAGTGATGTACTACCTCAACAAGGAAGGTGGCATGCACTCTCTCTCCCTCTGCAAAGAGGCAATGCAGCTGTGGTTCTGGCTGATAACCGGATCCCAGTCTCTGCAGTTCACCTGGCGGGGACAAAGAACAGTTTGTTGGATGCTCCAGGAAGTCCTAGAGGAGGTCTTCTCTCGCTGGGCTATTCCCACTGAGTCCAACAGAAAGGGCAAGCAGTTTTGCTCAAGGGAATTCCAAATGAGCGGTGTGCTAGGGGACGCATTTCTGGTGGATTGGACCTTCCCTCTCCACTATGCCTTTCCTCCAATTTCTGTCATTCCATGGGTTCTCAGGAGGCTCAAGAGGTTCCGAGCATCCATAATCCTGATTGCGTTGGACTGGGCGAGGAGGACTTAGTACTCAGACCTTCTGGATCTAGCCATCTGCCCACCTCCCCTGTTGCCTTGGCGACCGGATCTCCTGACTTAGTGGGAAGTTCATGTGCATTATCCGAACCTGCAGTCACTCAACCATCATGCGTGGCTCTTGAGAGGATGACGAGGAGTTTCTGGCGGTGTTGCTGGTGGCACGCAGGCCATCTACAAGATCATTGTATGCATGCCGGTGGAGAAGATTTGAGGCGTGGTGCAGGGAACGTGAGATTGACCCCATCTCTTGCCCCACCACTACAGTGATGGAGTTCCTTCTGTCACTGGCCTCAGCAGGCCTACAGGTAACCACAGTCAAAGGGTATTTGGTGGCCTTGTCTGTGTTTAAAAGATCCCATGTATTCGTATTTTATGATCCCGGTGATAGCACAAAATCTGACGGGCCTTGTAAATACATTTCTGCCAACTCCCTTTGTTGTCCCAGATTGGGATCTGAATCTGGTGTTAACTTATCAGATGGCGGCTCCTTTTGAGCTGATGCACTGTTGTTCTTTGAGGCTTTTATCTTTGAAAACAGCCTTTTTAGTGCTATTACATCCGCTAAGTGGGTGAGTGAACTGCAGGCTTTATGCTGCAAGCCACCTTTTCTATGTTTTTTTCCAGGAGAAAGTCTTGCTTAGGGCGAGACCTGGTTTTCTTCCTGAAGTTGTTTCTGAGCTTCACTTGTCACAATTCATTGACCTCCTGTTCTACCCTCTACCACACCCTTCTAAAGAGGAGGAGCGGTAAAAGGGCCCTATGTTTTTATATTGCGAGAACAGCTCAGTTCAGAAGAGCGGATCAACTCTTTGTGGCCTTTTCCTTAGCCCACCAGAGTGTGGCTATTACTAAACAAACTTTGTCCCGCTGGCTCATCTTCTGTATAGAGGAATGCTACCAGCCTGCAGGCAAAGAATTGCCATGAGGCATTAGAGCTCACTCGACTAGGGGGCTCTCGGCATCAACCGCATTGCAAAGGGGAGTCCGTGTTAGGGATATTTGTCACGCAGCAACATGATCATCCCTCCATACTTTCACTAAGCACTACAGTTTGGATGTTGCTTGCATGGGTGATGTGCGTTTTGGCAGGGCGATTTTGCAAAACCTTCTGGTCTAACTTTCTGCCCACCCCCTTCCTCTACTGCTGTGGGAGTCTATCAGATGAGGAATCTGCTGGCGAAAAGCAATCCAGTGAAGGAGTAATTACTTACCGTAATGTTCTTTCTATGGATTCTTTTTCCGCATACATTTCACAGTGTTGTATTACGACGGCAGGCTTTGCGTCAGAGGCGGCCTCTGTCAGACTCGTGAGTTACACAAGTCCCATAAGACACGTGAGGTACGGCTTGACGCGAGAGCTGTGCTCGTCCCTTACTCTAACTGCCGGCAGCAGGCAGCGGGATGTTTGTTCTTTCTATGATACCAGACCACGGTCTGCGGTAGTGCAGTGAAAGAGGGACGGCGCCGCTGGTTTCGGACACCCATGCCTGACTGCATCACTGGGGATTCTGTGATAGCACGCAGCAGACGGTAGCCCATCCACTCAGTGGAAGTGGTGAGTGTAATGTGGGGCATTGAAGCTGAAGGGAGCCAAATGGTGGGTAACGCTGACCACTGAGTGCTGCTTGAAAGCACCTGGGAAGTAACTGGGAAGTGACTCAGATTATTTTTTTTATTTATTTATATTTTTATTAAGGCCCGGGCAAGCTAAGGTGCTCACTGGGCACTCCCCTAATTGTTATGGGGCTTCCGGCTACTGATAGGAGGTGCTGGTCACTGTTTTAATTGGCCTGGGGACTGTAGCTGTTGTCTATAGCTCACACTTCTGTTTTACCGGGTTTTCTTTCCTTGTTGAAGATAGTAGTATTTTGAATGTGAAGAAGTGGTGAATAAGATGATGGGGTAGGAGGGGAGACTGTGGGGCAGTGTCCTTTGATCCCCGGGAGCACATTACATGTTTCAATCCTTTGCCTATCTTCATTTGGAGCAAGATCTATTCAATTTAACATTCGGCTTTCAACATGGTCACCACAAGTAGACAAAGTAACGTTGGTATAACTGATTGAGATTAAAAGGGAATTTGGAAGAGAAAGTACAGACAGTGGGTGTTGGTAAGAAGCTGAGTAAAGGCAAAAGTAAAAAAACCTGCCCCTGTAACAACGGGTGCTATTACCGCCTTCTTCCAGCCTAATCCACTTGTAGAGGAAAACTTGGTGCCACTTCAATCTATGGCACCTACCATTGATTTCGACAATAACTCCCTGAATAAGACCAATGAGGGAGATATTGATAATAATTCGCTTCTTGAGATGTGTCTTTCAATGCAAAGACAAATGACTCCAGCAGTATCTAGGGAGTCGGATGTCTACGTATCAAACGCCCTGTCCCCAGATTTGATGCAACCTCAGAATGAAGTGGCAAGACTCTCTGTTTCACCTAATTTGGAGGCGCTTGCAGACCATACGAGGATGGAACCAACGAGCGACTCCTTCACGACGCCAGTGGTTTTAAAGGAGCTTCAAGCCTCAGTAGTATCACTGCAATTTCCACTCAAGATCAATGGTAAGTTAGCACTCCTCCTCCTACTCGACCTCTCTGCAGCGTTCGATCTTGTGGATCATAAAATCTTGTGTCACCATCTCAAAACTGCGGCTCACTTCTCTGAGGAAGCCTCTTCTTGGATCAGCTCCTTCCTATCCAATAGAACCATGAGGGTCTTCTCCCCTCTGACCTCTGCAGATCCAGCACCGGTCCCTTGCGGAGTCCCACAGGGGTCCTGTGTTTCTCCCACGTAATATCACATGTTTACCAAGCCTCTTTCCGACATACTTGACTATCTGGGTGTCTCCTACACGAACGACACCCAGATACTCATTCCACTCACTGGTGACTATATTGCTGACACGAGAGCTCTTAATGAAATCTATGCAGTCATCCAGGCCTGGATGGGACATCATGGGCTCTGCCTTAATGATGAAAAAACTGAGTTATTGATCCTCGGCTTGCATGCCAAATGGGCTAATTTATCTGGGCTCAACACTTTCGCTTACCAGACAAACTAACGCAGTGGTGTCTGCGTCGGCCTACACATGTAAGTTGATTACTGCGTGCAGACCGTTTCTGACTACCGACAATCGTATCATCCTTGCTAGAACTGCAATCATGGCAAAAATTGACTATTGGAACACCCTGTATCTAGGCACTAACCAAAGAAACATTGATAAGTTACAAGTCACCCAGAATAATGCCATCAGGGCTGCCCTCAACATTCATAGGCATCTTCACATCTCCGAAACTAGACGCAGCCTACATTGGCTACCTGTAGTACAAAGAATCTCCCTGAAAACACTAGCCTTAACCTTCAAAGCTCACAACAATCTAGCGCCAGAATACCTGGCCAACCAATTCTCTCGTCACTCTGCTAATAGACCTTTGAAGTCATCTTATGTGCACACCCTGGCCATACCTAGCTTCAAACTGCAAACAGCGGGTGGAGCAAGTGTCCCAGTCCTCGCCTCCAAACTCTGCAACAGTATACCCATTGCTCTTAGAACAGAACCGGCCTTCCTTGCCTTCAAAAACAATGCGAAACTCTGTATTTTCGTATGCAACACACCTCACTCCAGTTAACAGCTATACACCGATCAGATACCCGCAATCCACCCACCATTAGCTCTTCTCTACATCCTGTGGATCACCCATGCACTATCATCACCTTTACTGTCTTGATCCACTATGTATTGCTGTACCATACCATTCTCGCAACTGGTTTTCTGCTGTATCTTAGGTATGTAACTATCTTCTTGAAACATGTATGTAACCATCCTCTTGAAACAGTGCGCCCGAAGGCCCCAGGGCAAGGTGCGCAATACAAATAAATAAATATAAATACAAAATACAAATGCTACTAAAAATGCGTGGTCGAATCCTTGAGAACACCATGAACATGGCTCCTGTTAGTGAGGCGAACGGCAATTCGACGGATGAGGCGGAGAATAATCTGTCCATTGCAGTGGGATTTGCATTGGCAGTTGCTAAGGAGAATCCTATTCAACAAATCAATGGGCCTCATTACACGGAAGGCGGTAACCATAGCGCTATTAGCGCCATGGTTGCCGCCGGTATTTTACTGAGTCCGCCATGGTGAATGGCGGAAATACCGCCCCATTGCAAGGTGTGCGGGGGCGGTAATTCCCCATTCACCATGGCACTTCCCCATTCCCATTTTTGCCCCCATAGGGCTCAATGGGAATGGGGAAGGTGGTAATTACGGTACTGCAAATTGCGGTACCATAATTACCTCCAAGGTCCCTTTGCGGGTCCCGTCCTTAACGGCTGGTAAAACCAGCTGTTAAGGTAGGGACCCGCGAAGGGACCTTGTAGTAAGGTGGTAAGGGATTACCGGTACCGGTACCCTTACCGGTACCGGTAATCCCTTACCGCCATCCGTGTAATGAGGCCCAATGTTTCTAGCAACTCAGAGATATTCTTTTCCCGCAAACAGCGGAGACTGGCAAGAAGGGTGCGTTTAAGGAAGCAACAGGTTGCTGAGGCATCGCCGATATCTGAGATTGCTGAGCCTAGCAAGAATACAAAAAAAGCCAAGAAAAAAGTGGCACGAGCTAGGAAGCAAAAACTAGCCAAGGAGGGCCGCTTCACTGGCTGGCTGATAACTGGCAAGGTCAAGGAGGCTGTGGTGGCTGAGGGGAATTCAATTGCTCTTTCAGCCTCCTTTATTGAAGAGGAGCCTGATAAGATCTCTTCTACTCCGTCTAGTAGAAGCCAGACCTTGCCTACAAGTGAAAATGTCAATTTAACAATGACGGATGCGTGCCCTGGTGAGACAGGGAGAAATAAGAACATGTGCATGATATAAAACCTCTACCAGAAAAATGAATTCTTGACCAGACTGTATTCTATCCCACAGCTGCGAGTGTTAAGTTCAGAAGACTTCGAATTTATAGAACCACTAAGCTGTGTGAATACCAATGTCTGCAAATTTCAAACTACCATACAATTGATGAGATCACACAAAGACAATTTATTGGAGGTGGATCTTCAACTTGATGCTGATCCTGATAAGGAAGATTTCCCTTGTCCGAAGAAGAAGACAGTGGAGCCTAAGACTAAGACTATGGAACCAATGTTACCCAAAGAGAAATCCCCTCAGGTAGAGGATGTTCAGAATATGTTAAACTGGTCAGCTGATGCCGTCCCAGTGGTTCTAAATAAGGAATGACACTTTTCTATTATGTCCTGGAACTGTAGGGGTTTTAACCATCTTTTCTCCCCAGTGGGCTCATTGTCTACAGCCACTAAGTACTCATGTTTTTGCTTGCAGGAAACGTGGTTAACCTCTCAAGTTATATTGAATGGATATACCCTATATCAAGCCACAGCTAATAAGGGATTACGGGGGAGACCTTATGGTGGGCTGATTGTGGGAATAGTGCATAATGTGAAATTGCGTCAAATTGAGATTAAGTTGGATGAATTTCTTCTTGCTGTGGAATTTGAATTATGTGTTGCTGAGCATAAAGAAACTATCCTGTTAATTACTCTTTATTCCCCTCCGGGTGCGACTCAAAATGAAATAATGCAAGAATCCCTACATGGGGTTATGATTAGTAGGTTCCTTGAGCAGGGAAATAAACTTATTGTTATCATGGGGGATTTCAATTGCCATATTTTGGGAGGGAAATGGACATCAAGTAACCCTCTCTTAAGATCTGAGAATAATATGTGCCTTAATAAAATAGATCTGGTGGGACAACAATGGATGAGTTTCTTTAAATTCTGCCATATGGAAATGATAAATGGAAGATCAATAGGGGATAATGCCAGTAAAGAAACTTGGGGCAATGGCAAATGTAAGAGCACTCTGGATTATACCTTTGTCACCTCTACATTGGCTGCTTATGTTATAGATGTTATGGTAATGGAGAATAAATGGAGTGACCATGCTTCGCTCTCATTGACGGTTTTCTTGTATGATCTTAAACATACCTCAAAATCTTTTGGTAATATGAGGGTAAATCATGCGACCACTCGAATCAGTTGGTCAGAGAAAGATATTGCAAAAGCAGCTCGGGCCATAGCAGAGACGCACCATCCAGATACGAACATCTTTCAGGAGATGACCTTTGATAATATTGAAAATTGGATATCCACATTTTCTATAAAACATGCTACTGCAAAGGTGGGGGTAGCCTGGTCTGACCAACGGAAGACAAATGGCTATGATATGGAAATTAGGGATGCTAAAAGAGCATTGAGAAGTGCAATTTGTAAAGCTAAGAAGATATGCCCTACCTTACTCTCCTTCCATAATATGAGCAGGTCACTGAAGAATAAACATAAAGCTTGGATTAAACATAAAAGATATCTAAATAAACTTAAGCAATGGCAGGATACAGTGCGAGTATTATGTACTAATAATACCTGCAATATATGGGCAATATTGGGGGAAGCTAGGGGAAGCAGGTTAACCCCTATGATCAGTCCTATTGGAGCACAGATATGGGAAACATTCCTGCAGGAGCGTAACATTTCTGAAGGAGAGAAAGGTAGCTGTCTTAAGATGATTGACCTCCCTTGTCCTCCTTTCTCATGTACTGTAGACAAACTTAGTTACAAAATAAAAGAATTAAAATGATCTTGCGCACCTGGGCCAAATGGCTTGGTTAATGTCACACTGAAAAACAATCTGGTGTTCTGTTTGATAAAGTCTTGTGAAGGAAGAATTCCAAATTCATGGCAGAAGGCTATATTAATCCCTGTATATAAGAAGGGAGATAAGCTTGAGCCAGCAAATTATAGGCTATTATCGATGCTGGACTGTACCAGTAACATTTTTGCCAGCTTCTTATTAATTGAACTTCAGAGATGGATAGACCTGAGGGGGCTTCTCAATCGTGTCCAGAGTGGTTTCAGGCAGAGCTACTCCACCACGTACAACCTGGCGATTCTGGGCACCTTGCTAATGAATGCAAGGAAAAAGGGGAACCCTCCGGTGTATGCCCTATTTGTCGATTTTAAAGCGGCATTTCACCGTGTACGTAGAGAGCTGCTAAGGGCTAAATTAGAAACACTTGGTTGCCCGCTAGGTGTTCTTTATTATCTAAGACTTTTACATGAAAATAATACGGTTTGCCTGAAGCTCGATTCACAAGGCAATATGACTGCACAAGTGGAACAGAATCAAGGGGTCAAGCAGGGGTGCGTTACAGCGCCTACTCTATACAATCTTTTTGTTTACGATCTCCCAGGTGCGATCTCTGCAGTTCATAACTGTCCTCCTTGAATAGGTGCTGAAAGATGCCCGGTGCTCGCATATGCTGATGATCTCACATTTAGTGGCCTACGACGATCAACGGAAATGCTTTGGTTATACACAAAGAGGAATGACCTTATAATTAACTTAGAAAAGACCCAAGTAAGGTTTTTATGTAAAAAGATTGCACATGTAAGGCTTGAAGTGCAAGAAACAGTTACATTGTATACTCCCCATTATAGATACCTGGGCATTGATTTTGGACCATCTGTGATTATTTGCTATGTATCCAAGCCAAGAAAGTCAGAGCTGCCCAAATTTTTGCTTTGGTCTACCATTTTACTTTGACCCATGGGGGGTTCAGTATATGGGCGGCACGATTATTGTTCCAGCAGGTTCTCACCCCTATGATGATATATGGCCTCGAATCCCTTCAAAAGTTTGTTCGCAAGTGGCTACAGGTAGTGGAGGGTACATTTTGGAAAAAACGTTTTGGGCCTCCTTTCCTGTATTCCAATGGCCATTATCAGACTTGAGCTGGGGTTACAATCTCTGAAATCAATGGTCCTTAGGAGAAGGGCTGAACTTAGCACTTCTCCTAACCAACCTTTGGTATCTCTGTGGAAAGAACTCTGCATGTAACCTGAGTTGGCGGAATCAATATTGTGAATTCTCCCCTGCAGTTAAATCCACTTTGTCAAGGAAAATAGATCTAAATGATTGGCTAGAAAATTATGCGCACCTGGAACAACTAAAAAAATATAAATTTGTGAAATATATTATGTATACATACAAAAAAAAAACAACAATACTTAAATCTTTGCCCGGGAATTAGACTCAGGCGATTATTTTGCTCGTTAGGATTAACCATCTAACAGTCTTGAAAAATACTCTAATTATAAGCAAATGACCATCTCCTGAACGTTGGTGCAGATTATGTGAGGATAAGGATACTATTGAGTCAGGGAAACATTTACTGGCTTGTTGTCCAAAGATGATAATTACCTATAAAAAATATTATGAGAAGTATGTGCACAATGTGGACCACGTAAAGGAAGACATTTTCTGGTGGCATAAGTTGAACTCTACCAATTTCAAGTGTCTAATGGCAATGTACAAGTGGTCGAGAGGCTATTGGATATTTCAATCTCATATGACTGAACTATTTTTGAGCTGGAATATAACTAGGGACGGATGGAATTGAATGGGAAATGGGTACTATGTATGCCTTAGGATCTTTGTATTTCATTTTAGGAATTATGACATGCATTTAATAAGTAACATGAGTATTATTTCTTTCAAAAATGTAAATTATTCTTCTATTTTACTGTCGATATTTTGTATATATTTTATGGAATTATGTGAAAAGTTTATTTTTAAACTGTAACACATTAATAAATGATTATGATATTTCTCATCTCCCCTCCCATCCATCACCACTCAGAAAGTCGATGGTTGCTGAGCATCTTCTATTTCAATCGATTACTTGGTGATGGTCCTTGGTGACCAATTTCTGTCTTCTTGCCATGCATTTAAAAAAAAAAAACATTTTGTTTCCTGCCGCTACAATCTGTGGTGTCTTTACATATTTCTTTATCCTCCTTCAGAGGTGTATGTTTATTAAAAAAGGGAATCATATTGAAAAGCTGGAAGATTTTTTAATAAGATCCTGTTACATGCTTTACTAAAAGATAACCAACTTTTGCATGCAGGAATCAATCACATTTGAGAATAAAGCTTATTTTCACAAAAAGAAAATCAAATAAATGTCCACATACTTGAAGTACAAAGGAGAAGTGCACTCACTTACCCATGCCTACAATGTAACAACCTCACAAAATGGCCTATTACATGGCATTGAAAAACAGAAAGGAAGATAAATCTGCTAGATTTTGCAACATATATGAGATATACAATGAAATGCCCATGAGGCCAATATTATTTAGGACAAACTATGAGACCGGTCATACTCTTACGTCCCGTCCCCTTTCCTCCATACTGCTTGGGCGTCCCTTCCAAGGGACGGGAGACAGAACCTTTTTTCACCAGAAAAAACCTTCTTCCCCTTTAAATTTGGGGATGCGGCCCTGGGAGCATGCGCTGCCCTGACTCCGCCCTCTAGCGCCACATCTCAGTCTCCTTTTCCACGTCGACGGGAATGGGCCAAATTCACCAGGGCTTCTAGGTTTGGCTTCGGCCATGTAATTCCACGCACAGATACTTCTTCTCTTTGTCTTTTTTTGTCTTTCTTATTATTCAGGTACTCGGTCCTCAGGCGTCATTCTCCCCTCCGGCGCACATCGACTTCCACAGGGTTCAGCAGGTGTCCATCCTGCAACAGGCTCTTCCCAACTTCAGACCCCCACGCCCTCTGCCTACGTTGCTTTGGCCCAGACCACGGTTGGCAAACGCTGTCATCGAAATCGCTGAAGAACAGACTAGCCAGGGGGAAGGAGTTCTTCCAGAAGTCACCTTCAGAGGACCTCAAGAACTTTGTGAAACACTGAGCCAGGCCCGAGGTAGAGTCGCTATTTTCCATCGCACCCCGCAAGGGAGACTCCTTCCCAAGGACTCGCCTGCGCAGGAGGGACGACTCAGGTCCTTGTACCAGCATGTGCACCAAGGTTGCGGCAGCTAACGGCCTTGGGGCCCGGGGTCCTTGGATCCTCCCGGTGTTAGTGTTGAGGGACCGGAAGATTCTTTTACCGGATTATCATCCGAGAGGTTCCACCCTTGTACCGGCAGTATGGCCGAGGGGCTACGCCGTAGTACCGGCAGTACGTCAGAGGGGGTGCTGTTACGCTCACCTGGTCTCTGTAGAGGTGTTGGGGCACGGTTGCAGCCCTCCCTGAACTTGAATCACCCCCTTCAGGCCTCTCTCAGTAGAAAATCTGTGAGCAGTGGTACGTGGTGATACTGCTCCTGCGTGGAGATAAGAGTGTGTGAGTGCACCAATCTGTGATTGTTGTACCTCTCAAACCCTTCACCCCAAAGTACGGTTTCTGTGAGCATATGCCGGCCCATAAAGCTCACCTGTGAATTATGGAAGATAAGCTCTCTGTCCTGCTACCTCTCACAGGGGCACGTCAAATGGGATCTAGTTCCTTAACTGATCCCTGATAAGGATTAGTCCAGTCCAGCTGCGACTATGCTTCTCCTTATGATTGGTAAGTCTTTCTTGAGCTCTTGTGATGCTGTTCGTTCTGTTTAATGTCTTTATATGTTGCTCCTATTTATGCCCGCAATAATGTCTCTCATCTGTTTTCTTCCCTTAGATGGAAATGCGGCCTCAATGTAGCTGTGAAACGTGAGACACAGCCGGATGGAAGATGGATGCTACCGCAATGTTCGACAGCAGGTAAGTGATGGTTTAATGAAAAGCGTAAAGTATGGCGAAGCGCAACCTTAAACTGACTGTTTTAAGATGTCTAACCGGTCTTCTGTTTTTCCTTGCAGGCGCTGCTGTCGACGATGGAGCGTGTTGTGCTGCGGTGCCAAGATGAAGATTTTGGCGTTCCGAAAAGTTTAAAGATGAATACTTGGTTCACCAAAGAGATGTACAGGTAAGAACAGCTTCCCCCACTTGGTAAGTATGTTGGCAGGAAACAGGATGTCCAGGAAGCAGGATCTTCAAAGGTAAGTCTAACCTCAGGCGACGGTGAGCGTTACGCTGCTTTTAAGTGCAGAATAACACGAAGCGTCTGTCTTGAGGATCGGGGCAGCTTGTATAGCTGAGATTGTGGACACACCCATTAGGGCCGGCTTACCATCCATACCCTGCCACTCCTAGAGAGTGAGCAAGTGCAAAGGAAATCCATTAGCAGCCACACCTACACTTGGGGCTGCTTAATGGATGGAATGTTCAAGGTTAATGCATCCTGCTTAATGGATGGAATGTTCAAGGTTAATGCATCTGAAGTGCTATGTCCATAATGAAAGCTTTTTGTTGTTAAATGGATGTTCTTGTTTACTTTTGTTCATGAGCCTGGCGCCAAAGGCGCCAGGAGAGTGTCCACCCAGGTGTCCTGTGCGTTCAACCCCTGCATGCCTGTGCCCCTGACTTCATGACCATGACAGGCGCCTAAACGCAGCTCTATCGACCCCCGGGTTGAGGGTGTCACACCTACCGGGTCTAGGCCCGAGGAGCAGGGTAGTCCTTGTGATCCACACGCAAGAGTCTTGGAGGAGGCTGGGCCCAACAAGCCGAGCAACACGTCTCAGGCACGTGGCAGGCAGCTCGACAAGATGGCTGCCGCTCCAGACAGAGGCACCCATCCAACGTCATTCCAGGAGTTTGGTGAAGAACGAGTGTCAAGGTGGGCCCGGCCTCAACCAGGTACATGGCCTACAGCCTATCCTTCTTATGCGCATGGCAGTTTCCCACTGCGTCCATACAGGCAGGGTATGCAGCGCCTCCAGCAGCTCGCGTCTACCCCGTCAGTACTCCCTATCACCTCTCCAACCACTGAAGAGGGGTTCTTCGAGAGATTCCTCAGGCTCATGAAGTCACCTCGGATGGGTGATATCCGCAAGGACACCCTCAGGTAGGTCCTCCCTAGTATGCTACCGGCACCACAAGCTCCTCCTCCGCCGGCCCTCCCGCCCCCGGGTCAGCCACTGCCTCTGGCTCCCCTGTACCCCAGTCTCCGGCTCCAGCTACTCCTCCACCTCCGCAGGATCCTCTTGATCCACAGGATACGGATGAGGAGGAGCATCTGGACACACCATCTTCAGCCAGGGCCTTCCACGAACGTCTTGCAGGGCTGGCGGAGTACCTGGGTTTTTCAGCAATGTCGAATATTAATTTAGTGTAATTTAGAGAAAAGACAGCTTCAAAGTGAGTGACCTATTTAGGTTCAGAGACAGTGGGCCTCATTACGACCCAGGCGGTAAGTTACCGCCTGGGCCGTGACTTTACCACCATGGCGTAAACTACGTTTACGCCATGGTGGTTGGCGGACTTACCGCCCCATTCCGAGGTCGGCGGGGCGGTAAGTCCCCAATCCCCATTTACCCTTCCCCATTCCCATTTTTGCCCCATAGGGCATAATGGGAGTGGGGAAGGCGTTAATTACGCCACCGTAAATTACGGTGGCGTAATTAACTCCATGGTCCCTTAGCGCCATGGATTTTAACACCTGCTAACACCAATGGATGGGGCAGTAGGTTTTGGCACCCTGGGGGCATATTGGCACACTAATGTGCCCATCTGCCCCAAGGGAAGTTGGGTAAACAAAAAGAAAATTTGAAAACGGTAGAATGCATTTTAGGGGGGGGCTGAGGGATACCCTAAACCACTGGGGAATTATATAATGGAAATGGGGGGTGGCCCTCTCCCCCCACCACAAATGGAGGAGGGGGCATCTCATGCAGCCCTCCCTGGGGTCAGATGCCCCTTCCTAGGAGCATATATATGCCCCCATGGAGGGCTGCAAGAGATGGCCCCCACTCCATTTCGAGAAACCTCTCAGTATCCCCTCCAGCTGTATGAAAAAGCCTGGTTCCACATAATAACAAACATTAGAGAATGCATACAGCAGTCTTGGGAGTATTACTATCTTCGTTATGGACACCCTACCCATTACTAAGAGCGGCAAGCGTGCCCATAATTTCATGTAGCGCCATATCCCATCCAGTGCTCGCACTGTGTTATATAAATGTGTGTCCCTCAGAGTATGCGCTATATATACCCCTGATTACCGAAATGCACACAGTTCCTATTTCAGCCTCAATTTGGGGGGATCCCTTTCATTCTCCTCCCTCAGTCCCGCCAGGGGAAATGCATATGCCTTTTCTCTACTCTCTAACTTAATTCCAGTCAGCCTAGGAATGTCTTCCAGGACCTCCATAATAATGGGGAGGTTATGCGCCGGTTCACAAAGGTACAGCAGTACACCATCCTCATATAACAATATAAGGTGCCTCCTTTCATCAATCAATATGCCTGCAGCCAGGTACTCCTGCCTCAGATACACCGCTATTGGTTCTAATGCCAACCCTGTCGTGTGCCTCTATGGATGTCCCACAGCTCCGAAATACATCCCACAGCTCCGAAATACATTTCACAGACTTTATCCTGGCCACCGGGCTAGTGTAAAGCAACTTGACCCAGCGCATGAATTGCTCCCCAAACCCAAACCTCTGTAACACCACAAACATCAATTCCTAATACACTGATACAAAAGCTTTTATAACATCCAAAAAAGCCACCAGCAGATGTTCCGGGCATCCATTAGTACGATCTATCACATTCAATGATGTGCTACAGCCTGGGATGAATCCTGACTGATCTGGGTGTATTATAGTAGATATTACCCAGCGCATCTGGTGCGCCAATACGGTCGTTAGAATTTTAGCATCATAGTTTAGTAGGGCCAGTGGGCGATATAAATCACACCTTTCCGGGGGTTTCCCTGGCTTTAGTATCGGCGTCACCCATGTTTCCCTCATCCCCAACGAGAGAATTCCCTTATCATAGGCCTGCCAACACCGAACTGTATACTTTATAGAACTCAGGCGGCAATCCGTCTCCCCCAGGGGCTTTACCTGAAGTCAAAGTTTCAATCGCACTTTTCACCTCCTCAATTGAAATAAGCTGATCTAATTCCCTGGCCTGCTCATCTCACATAAGTGGGAGGCTAATCTGTTCAACACCCTTTCTATCTCATCTTGCGGCAAAGGCTGATCATGACTATATAGTCGTGCATAAAACTCTCTGAAAATGTAATTAATAACCATTTGTGACCTCCATGGAGCCCCACTTCCATCACAGCGTAGTGTTGTCATTCTCGTACGGTTTTCCCGCTTACACAACCAGGCTAACATTCTCCCCCTTTTGTCTCCCTCTTTGTGTGTCAGTTCCATCTTCACCTCATTATCAAATTTCGACAACCGGCCTCAGGCCTTCACACAATTTAGGTGTACCTCAGCAAGGACATGCTCCGACTCCCAACCTTCATTGTATTGGGTTTCTAATCTTGTAACCTCCTCCTCCAGCGCCTCCAGTTCCCTCCTCAATTGCCTGCATTTCCCCCGCCTTAGATATTTCCTTGCGTATAACCACCACCTTCAGCATCTCCCACACCATTCCCCAACTGTTTACACTCTCTACATTCGCCTCCAAGTACTGGTCTATAGTTTCTCTCAGCGAGTCAGTGAAAACCCCATCCTCCAAAGCCTGCACCAGGAATCTTCAAGTCGGTACCAGGGGTCTATGGCTTCCAGCTTCCCATATTACCAACGGAGGGAATGATCCGATACTGTGCAGCTCCCATATTTGGCCCCAATATATTCCCCCAAACTTTCTGCCCCTACAAATATATAGTCAAGCCGTGTATATATAGCATTGGAGGCAAGTAGAATGAATGTCCCCAGAATCCAAGGTGTAGTTCCCGCCATACAGCAACTAGGGCCAGATCTAATAGGACTGTCTTTAAAGCCACTGTAGCCTGGGATGGCCCTCCCGAGGGGGCAATGATCTATCCAGCCGGGTATCATGCACACAATTTAAGTCCCCACCCCACAGAAACATCAGATCTCTCTTTGTGACTAGCCTGCTGCTAACTTTCTTGATATGCATCGGAATCCCAGTGTTGGGGAAATACAAGTTCACTATACATACTTCTTTTTGCCCTATATAACCATGAAGTATGACATACCTTACCTCACTATCTAGTGTTAATTCCAACACACGCAACAGTACTGATGAGTCTACCAATATTTGGACATCTTTGGCGTACTGGGAATATGTGGCTCCATATAATGCCCCACCCCACCTGGACAATAGTAGTTCTTGACCCTCAGGAAGTAGATGTGTCTCCTGTAATAGGGCCACTGATATCTGCTTCCGCCTGGGATAGGACTGCACCCAATTCCTTTTTATGTACATCCCTAGTCCCCTAACATTCCATGATAAAATATTGAATCTGGGCATTGTAACTTGTGATAGACGCCTCCACTCCACTCGACAGGCCCGCTTCCCCTGTCCTCTGCTTTAGGCGTGGACCACCCTGTGCTCCCCATTAATTTCAGTGCCCCACCCTTGTAAATTTTCTGCAACTTCCTGATATCACCGCACCATGCACACCCCGGTCTCTAATTATCTCGAGCAGTGAACCAATACCATCTAAAACATACCAAAACCAAAACAACGCCTCAAACGTCAAGGTTAAACATTGCCCAACAGCGATGCCCCGTTCGAGCAGACCCATACCTCCTGGGTTACACCTAGCCATTGGGTACTGGGCTCTAGGCCAGCAACCAGCTTCCCTAGCTAAACACCTGTTTTGGGGCTGTTTTAACACCATCTAACAGTGGCATTGCCCTTCCCTGCAACAAAAACACATTCACATTGCAGACTTGTGTCAATTATATAGCGTTAATCTGCAGTTTCTGCCCTTGCCGCCTTGCAGCATTTTCCAGCGGCTGATCCAATCTTGTAGTCAGCCCATCTATCAAGTTCCCTATGCTGTTCGGGGTGTCCTTGCCAGCATCCACCTTTCACTTTTTAAGGTTGTCCATTTCACCTGGGAGGCCCTCTTCTCTTTTATCTCTCAAATTGTTGTGGTCTAGCCACTTTATTCCACAGCTGGGGTTTCAAGAAAGTGTGTCTTTCCCCATAGAGGATCTTTAGTCTAGCTGGAAACATCAGCATATATTTGATGCACAGCCTCCTGAGTTGCGCCTTTACCGGGATAAAGGAAATCTGCCTTTGCTGCACCAAAGTTGTATAATCTGAATACATGGTAACTGTTGTGTCTCCTCTCTTTATGGTTCCAACCTCTCTAGAATTGCCAAAGCACTACTTCTCGATCCCTGAAGTTTAATATTCTTGCTATTACTGGCCGAGGGTGCAAGCAGGGTGGGGTATTCCGTTGTAGGGATATATGCGCCCTCTCCACTGCAAAGCCCAGTGACAACTTTTCAGGTCCAATTTCTTGCAGCAAAAATATTTTGACATAGGGCCTCATTACAGGGAAGGTGGTGAGCCATGACGCTATTAGCGCCATGGCTCATGCCGGTAAAATACCGGCACCGCCTTGGCGGAAAGGGGATTTACCGCCCCATTCCAAGGTTGGAGGGGCGGTAAATCCCCCTTCCGCCATTGCCCTTCCCCATTCCCATTTCTGCCCCATAGGGCTCTATGGGAATGGGGAAGGCGCTAATTACGGCACCGCAATTTTGCGGTGCCGTAATTAGCTCCGAGGTCCCTTAGCGGGTTGGTTTTTAACGCCTGCAAAAAGCAGGCGTTAAAGCACCAACCCGCTAAGGGACCTCGTAGTAAGGCGGTAATGGTTAACGGTCACTGTTACCATTAACGGTGGCCGTTAACCATTACCGCCTTCTGTGTAATGAGGCCCAATGTCTGTCGGGTCACGGCCCTCGATTCCCTCCGGCAGCCCCAGTAGCCTAACTTTATTTCTTCAGGACATTCCCTCTGCTTCCTCGATTCTGGCTTCAAGTGAGGCCTTTTTAATTTTCCAATTTCTGTAGTTTTGCGTGTGATCCTCCACCACAAGGGCTAATTCCTTCAGTGTTGATTCCGTGGTAGTCACCCTTTCTGCCAGCGAGCAAACATCCTGGCGGAGGAGTTGTGCGCCTATTGCCACTGCCTAGATTTTACCCTACAAGAATGTTTTCAGGTCCAGTATTGCAGCTAGTCTTTGACTCCTGTTGGTCTTCTCGCAGTTCCCCCTCTTCTTCGGCTGTCACCTCCAACGAAGTCATAGCTTCTCTGGTCTTCACCTGCATCGTGAAGGAGTCCATAATCAACCCCTTCTGTTTGTTCTTTGGGGGAGGCATTGCTTCCTTATTTGCGCAATTTCACTGCTCTTCACTCTCCTTATGTCTCGCCCACTCCTTATATATTTGCCTTTCAGGTCCCCCTGTGGTTCCTCTCTTCAACTCTGTATCTGCAAGTTTCAGTTACTGAGCAAACTTCTATGCCTTCGCCTTCTGGACCATGTTCCAACACTCAGTGCTTTTAATGGCAAGTTCCACTTATGTGACTACCATAGGGCGCAGTGTCTCAAGTGCATGTTCGGCAAGTTTGGTACCCCCTTTTCCAGGCGTCCCCCTTCCTATTCAATGGTGCCTACCATGGGTGCCTACTGCAGGGTACCCACTACAGTGCGCTGCTGGCACAGTGTCTCTATTGCCTCAATTTAATGCCGGTGCACCATTCCTGTCCCAACCACACTTAATTACTTGCCAGCACCCCTGTTTTCAGTTAAACTTTCACTGCTTCATCTAGGACAGCATTCACGCCGGTCTTACTCTCCCCTCGCTGTCTGCAAGTGGCTCTGCAATTGTGCATCATGCGTCTGCTGTCCCCTCAGGGTTCCACTTCATGCTTGCATCCATCGGCTCTAAGATGCCTCCTTCATCTGTCTTCCTCTCCTGTTATCCCTCACTGCAGCATCACGGTTCTCCCCCCAACCAGGTGCCACTCTGCAGCACCACTCACCCGTGGTCCGGGGCAGCCAGTTCCTCGATCCTCTGCCGTTCGGTCTCTACCTCTCGAACTTGCTCCACACTGCATGGGCTGCACAGCGGGTGTTCGGTCTCTGCCTCCCACAATTTATCAGCACTGCAGGGGCTGCTCAGCTGTTAGCTCGGCTATTTCTCGCCTCTGGCGACGCAATATGGGTACATGGGGGGTGTCCTACCCTTGTTGTTTTGTTATTCTACCATTGCTTTAGTAGAATAAGCTTATGTTTTTGTCATGAGGGGTACTCTCAGAGGCGATTTACGTGTACCCTCCCTGTTGATTTCAACCAAACTAAGCAGTGGAACATACAGGTTTTTATCAAAATTAACCAGTATTTATTAATGGTTTTATTCTGTTTATAATCTTTAGAACAGACATTTTGGAGATATATATACAGCAAACACTCAATGGAATTAGGTGGTAGTAGTGAACAAATCCTTCACCTCCAGTGACTTGTGTAATTCATCAGTTACAGTAGATAACAGTCACATTAAACCAATCTGTATGAGTACATGGTTGCAAAAAGCAGGACATCATAAGGGGTGGCCTAATCAAAGGTCAACATCTGGAAATGAATCAGTAGTTCCGAGATAGTTGGGGGATGCAATGGCATCATTCTCCTTCACTGCAGCTCCTCCTCCGGCTTCCACAGGAGCTGGGCCTCATCAGCGCGCACACAACCTGCCCTTTTGCACATCTCTCTCCTCCGATCTCGGTTGGCGGTGGGAGCTACCTGGACAACGTTCCTCTCCCAAACTTCACCAGTTCAATGTCGCAGGCACCCTGCACCTGTCCCAGCCTTCAGAACTGCACTCAGTCGTCTCGTACTGCATAATCAGGATCTGCTCACAGGATCTGTGCAGGAGCTGCAGCGAGATGCGTCTAGACTACATGGGTCCAGACCACGCTCTCCAATGGTCTTCATTTCTGCTCTTAACCTACTTTCACATTGTGCAAGTTTTATATCGAATCTCTGAAGATGTTTTTCTCTTTGCCCCTTAAGAACCTTTGATATGACCTTATCCACAAACAGGTTGAAAGATTCAACCCTTAGTGTATTACATTTCCAATCCCTGGTGGGCCTACCAAACCATTCTTCAAATTCATGATTATTTTTTTTAAATTAGTTTAAAGTGCAATTTGGTTAATTAAAACCTTATACACTAAAACAAATTTACATCATACAATTAATACAATTAATAATACAGATCACAATAGACTTCATAGTAAATATAAAAAACAAATAAATGGCAAAAGAGCATGAAACCATTTCAATTCCAATTATTATGCTGCACACAAATATTTGTTAATTCATATTAAAATTAAAATATCTTCTTTCTTTAAAACAGTTTCTCTACAAAATACATAATTCATCATAAGGTGAGGGATACCTAGATAAAAAAAGTTGTAAATAGGAAATATAAACAGATTTCTTAAAACCACATTACTAATCAGTAAGCATAGCTCTCTCCCATATAAAAAAGGCTGCCCCAATATATACCTTCTTCTCACCATCAAATACGGTCAACCAAAACTGGTCCAATTGGTTCATATTTAAGTCGCTCACCAGGTTTCCATACCCTTTATGATACCATTTATATAATTCACTACACATGGTGAGGATATGTCTTGCAGTGTCCACTTCTATTTTACAGAATCTACACAATCTTTCCCCCCAAAGGATTTTCATCCAAGTTCCTGTATATTCTTTGCAACACAGTATATTAAGACAGAGTTGCAGAGTAAATCTTATAATTTCTCTATTTCCTATTTTTGTTAAATAACCTCTGGGTGTAGCTGGTAAGATTCTCTGCTTAGCATATGCGCTATGACGTTTTTCTGTGTATAGGTATGTCAAGTTTTTGCTCGAGTCCCAGACAATTGCCTCTTTCTTAAGTTTTCTGAGGAAGTTATCGAACTCTTCTTTTACTGCTGGAGCGGTCAAACCGACCTCCTAGAGGAATGTCAGTACCGTATCTTGGAGACTTACCATATAGGAGTTCCTATCCCCTTTCCCATTTCTATTTTTACCAATGAGACTGATTAACTTGTCTTCCTCCCCTTCCTGCAGTTCAATCTTTTGAAAAAGTTTACATCATCTCATTTTCCACAAAGTTTCCAATGATATAAGGCCCAATTCACATCTTAGCACCGCAATTGGAATGCCCACTCGGAGGTCCAACACGGGTCTCCACAAATTTCCTTCTAAAATTCCTAACTTAGTCAGGTATTTCCCCTTGATGGTTTCCAATGCATAAAGTACTGCAGGAACAATGTAACTATTATATACCTCTAGGTAGCCTTCAATTGAGTGTCCTCCCCTACTGGTCATATATTTAGGTATCACATTCCACTTCTTAATAACCTTAGACTTAATCATTTCATAGAAATAAATCCTTGGAAGTTTGTTAATGATAGGGATACCTAAATATGTGTATATATAAACTACCTCTAATTTAATAGAGTTGATATACCATTTAAGAGCTTTTTTCCCCCCGTCTCTTTTTTGGATGCCCCAAATATCATAACCTTTGTGTTATTTATATTAACATTAAGGTTATTTTCCTTAGAATATGCATATAGTTCGTCCAACATTCTTTGAAGGCCTACTGGTTTTTTATCCATTAAGATGGTGTAATCCGCATACATTAAACCACAAATACCTTTACCTCCTACCTTTGGCGGATGGTTATTAATAGTATCATATCTCTTCCATACATCCAAAACATATATGTTATATAATTTGGGCAATGTAACACATCCCTGTTTGAGGCCTTCATTAGTTTTAATAGGTGGAGATATTTTCCCACCCTTCCCTAGGCAGATTTCAACCTTTGTTTCTCTATACATCTCTTTCAGGAAGTGTAAGATTGTAGGGCAAAGATTTTGGGCCCTAAATTGTTCCCAGAGGTGATCCCTATCCACACTATGAAATGCTTTAGAATAGTACACAAAGCACACATACAGTCTTGCCCCTTTTCGATCCTTAATGTCAGAGATAATATGATTTACCATCATTAAGTTATCTAGTGTGCTGTATTCTCTTCTGAAACCTGTTTGCTGAATGGGGAGCAATCCCTCTACTTTGCTTCATTTATTAACCCTATCCACCAACAGGGAGCAGAAGATCTTGCAGCTACTATCTGCCATGGGAAGGAGGCGGTAATTATCAGGGATCTTTCTATTTCCCTTTATAAAAATAGGGACGACTATGGCTTTCCTCCAGCTATCAGGAATAATACACTTTGCTCAGATCGCCTTGAAAAACAAGTAGAGGAGTTCTGTCAATTTTTTGGGCTTTTGTATAATTACGATGTTAGCCAACCCGTCGGGGCCCCGTTCTCGAGAAGATTTCTTTTTGTTAATAACAAGCAAAATATCCAAGCAATCAAAGGGAAAAATCGAACTCCCATAGGTTCAATCTTTCATGTATATCTCTTTTGTTCTTTCTTGTCTAAAGAAAAGCTTTGAGATATACCGCATCCAAGTTTCCTGCCCCACATCATTATTTTCCCTATTAACTTCAGCTAACAGGAATTGATGACACAGGCACCAGAATTTTTTTTGAATCATGTGTTTTACATAGTACATATATTTTATTTATTTTTATTTTATTTATTTAGATTTGTAGAGCGCACTGCAGCCCTTAGGCATCGAGGCGCTGAAAGAGGAGCTTAAGAAGGCTTGATTCTGGGTTACATGAATGCTGCCCATGGAAAGGTTCTTAGACAGGGTACACGGTAATACAACATACTTGTAACAGGGTTACATAGTAACTGGCGCTGAGGTAGTCAAAGCAGATTTAGTACAGACATATCAGACAAAGAGCAGAGTTTTGATAGCCTTACTGAAGGCAGCATGAGAGTCGCTTCTCCGATTTGCATTGTTGATATTATAGTTATGAATTTTGATCCAATTTTTATATCTGTTCCTGATGTTAATTAGTCTAGTTCTTATTTCTTCATCACTACCCTGATATTTTGCTTTAGTGGTTCTAATTTCATCTTTCATCTCTCTTTTCCTTTCCTGAATTTGATGGTCATATCTATTAATATGATTTTTTCCCTGTTTATTCTTAATGTTTAATTTACTATTAGATTTTTGTATAAACCCCAAGAGGTTTTCAATCTCTTTTAATCCATTGTAAACAATGTCATGACCATATAAGGGTATTCTATCAAAAAGTCTGCTGAATTTATCAAGATTCTTCTCGGACCAAGTGATCCTATTTCCTCCAACCGAGGGCTGTATATTTGTTTCCCTTCCTACCCCCCACCCACTTTGATTAGATTAAACAAAAGGTCTGTTGTGTACCTTATGATCATTAGTCTTTTGCTAACAAACATGTAGTCAAGGCGATAACTAACCTTCCTGTTGGTCCAGGTATCATCACCAATCACCCCTTTATTTGGTTCCAGGTACTCCAGGCACCACCTCAAAAATAGTTTCAGCCGTTGCATCCCAATCAAAATTTGTTTATGATGTCTTATATCCATACCATACTTCCCCATCTCTACTGGTATATTATGAATGGAGTCATTCTGTGAAAAGAGAAAAATAATATGAGACCGAGAAACCCAAAGGAAACACACCAAACACCGGTTACAAAGGAACATACAAAGTACTTTATTTTAAGGTCAAGCAATGACAAAGTCAAATAATAGATCGGATAGCTATCGGCCCTCAGTACAACACAACGAACTTCAATGGGGTTCGAAGTATTCAGTGAGAGACTGTACATTGGGACATTCAGGCTTTTATACATTTCTCCAGCCTGTTGTCCAACCCCTTCGCGGGTTAACCATTCCCTGAATGTATTGCTGGTCTAGGGTCTCTGCCAGGTCAATCTTCTAATATATACATCAGTATGCGCATAGATCAGTTCCGTCGATACAGGTAATACATTTACACACAGGTCAACAGAAGGACAAGGTCTCAGTTCACAACCCTAATAAGTGGCCAGTAGGCAAGTTATACGTTAGCTGTACGGAGGTCTTGTCGACCAGATTCTGTTCAGAATGGCATCGTCCACCATTTTGATGTACAGTGTGACTTTTACACAGCAAGAGAACCTAAAATGGCGGTTTGATTCAAGATGGCGGCCTACATCAATTTCTAAGGTAAAGACCTTGCCGTAGAGTTATTCGCGTACAGTTTTAAGCAACTTGGCGTAGGCCAATATACATACAATCGTTTACAATAGGAGGCATAATTTAATATCCAGTTTGACAAACCCTCCTTTTGGCCTATGCCAAGTGCTAAGACTACTTCTGATCTCCTTGTAAGTAACTCCATACGTCATCGTCCATACACCCTGAATCACCGTCAGAGATATCTATGGCTATCAGGTCGTTCACTAAGATCTCTTTTAACACATACTCCTTGGATGTTTTATCTGGGGCATATACTTTTTATACTATCGTACCTATCGCCTGAGCACAACATCCCCCTAGCATCGAACATATACTAGGCAGACATTGGATACAACAACAAAGGAATAACAGAACTCCCAAAATGATCAACAAAACTGAAAGTACCTTCCAACCCCAAGATCGCAAGAAATCCCAAAACCAAGCACTAAGATTCCAGTTCCCCTCGGGAACATGCACTTCTGAGCTAAGGACGTGCATATTCTGAATTGCTTTGAAAATGGTTGGGGAGGAGTCTGGTACGAAAACACAGCAAGCGGACCCCACTAATTTACATACTCCACCACGTTCAGCCAGAATGACATCTAATGCCATCCGGTTCTGGAGTGCTACTAATCTTATCGCTTTCTGTTCTAATGTCATGTTATAGAGTATATCTGTGGTCCGGTTGATGGTTCTCTCCAGTACTCTCGCTAGTCTCCTGATGTCTTCGGAATTTGCTATCTGCCCCAAAAATGGCACAACTCATTTCGCTATATCTCCCATCACTTGTGCGGGGGTATCACCATTCTCGTCCCATCGTGGACGAGCCTTTGAAACTTCCAAAGCGCTTGCTATGAATACCCCAGGTAACAGGATCCCTAAATAACAGGTTCCCTGCCAATCCCTGGGCAACCATGCAAATGCTACATTACCGCAAACGAAATAGACAGGTTCGCCTACATACAAAGGTCTGTTTTCCCCAGTCAAATTTGCAACGTTGGCACAGCCTTTAAAATCTCCCATTGGCCGGGTACCATTCCTCTGTATGCAGAAAGAAACTGAATCGGGGCTATGGTTAACAGAGTAAGAAGGAGGCACAGCATCCTTATTGCCTATCGGAGCCATTTTGAAGGAAACCAAAGATTGGAAAGGACGAGATAGTCTATCAGAAGGCCTAAATGAAGTAACGTTGAGTTTACTCCTATTTGCGAAAAGCGAGCATCCCAGGGGCGTCAGAACACGTTTTTCAAAATTATTCAAATTGGTTCCATCAAAATTCCCCGAGATGCTATCATTCCATCGGCCAAAGAACAGTGCTCTAAGAGAGGCATAACAAGCAGTCGTCAAAGGTGAGGGATGAATATACCAACCTTGCCCCTTATCCCCATGTTGCGGTAAATGCGAGCAGACCCAACAATTGGTTTTGTTAAAAATGGCATGTGCTGAATTCATAATCAACATCATAGTATTATTGTGATACTTCTGTCTATACTGAGAGTCTCTGGGTGACAGAGTATGCAAATGTACAAAAGGAGTAAAAACAGTAGGTACAATTTCAGTTGGCAAAAGAGGCTCTAAAGGATAAATCTCCTCGACGTACCAGAATCCTAAAGCAGTTACTATAAAAACCCCAATTATTATCATCAAAACACAGCAATACGTTTTCGGGGCCCAGGCACATTGTTCATTGTCCAAGTTGGTCACCCCCTTATTCACAAGTCCAATATGGGCAGTAGCGGTGGCAGGCATCGTAGTCTTCGGATGGAAACCCCAATGTTTGTTGCTGGCGACCCCCCGGTTGTGCGGCTTCTTAGTCCTTTCCCAACCCTAACCAACAGAGCCCTCTTTCTCAAAATTTGGGCAAAAGCAAGCCCTTGATGATCCTTTCCTTCTTTTGAATGCACTGTCGAACCGTGCCGTAGGTCTATTTTCTCCGCCAAAGATTATATCTGATGTTTCCCGGTACTGATTGATCCGGAAATAAGGTAACGTCACTCCCTGAGGGAAGCAACGTATCAGAGGCAACAGAAGTTGCAGAATTCGGAGCAATGGTTTCCGGAAATGAGTTTTCCAAAGAGTGTGGAGACATAATGGACGGTTCCCCAAGCCCCACGGGCTCAGAGAGATTCTCCGACTCACTCACAATGCTATTTGCTGCTTCAGGATCATTGATTGCAGCGTTAGTGAGGGATTCTGTTTCTTCTGTAGCATGCGGAGTTGGGTGAGGAAGTTTCTTGACATGCGTCGCATGTATCCAGTTCTTCTTTCCAGCCACCCGCACTGCCGTTTGGGTGACCAACAAGACCTGGAATGGTCCCCGCCAGCGAGGCGCGAGGCAAGAAGACCGCTCATATGCGCTCATCAGGACCCAGCTTCCAGGCCGGATGTTGTGACCTGGGCCCTCATAGCGTACAGGTAAAGCTGATCGTACCTGATGATAAATGAAATACAGATTTTTAGCCAACTGGTTACAGTAGTCTGAAAGCAAAACATTCTCAACACTTCTCAGTGCTTTAGGTTTCGGAAGACCCCAAATATTGGCAGGCCTCCCCATCACCACCTCAAATGGAGAGAGCCCAGTCTTAGTTTGAGGGGTAGTGCGCATGGCTAGTAACACGATCGGTAAGGCGTCCGGCCATTTTAGTTCGCTACCGGCACACGTTTTAGCGAGTTTGTCCTTTAGGATACCGTTATGTCTCTCTACCAACCCGGCACTTTGAGGATGTCTAGTCGAATGAAATCGCTTATCAATATGTAGTGCCGTACATATCTGTAAAATTACAGCAGCAACAAAATATGGACCATTGTCCGACCAAATGACTCTTGGCAACCCAAACCGCGGGAAGTACTCTTTTATCATAATTTTCGCAGTGGTCATGGCTGTAGCATCTTTGACAGGGAAAGCCTCAACCCATTTACTAAAGGCTCAAATGACCACAAGGACATATTTTAAGCTATTGCACCGCTCCATCTCAATAAAATCAAAATGAATCACTTCAAACGGGACAGAAGGAGGCCCAAAGCTACCCCTTGGAGTTACCGTCCCCTTCCCCACATTGTGCTGTAGGCAAATCATGCAATTTCGGACATAATGCTGAGCAATTTTTGAAATCTTATCATTTACCCAGACTTTCTTTAACATTTTCGTAATCTGTTGAGCACACACATGTGTGGGACCGTGTGCCATAGTGACCATCATGACTATGTAGGCATTAGGAAGTAACCATTTCCCTTCAACTGTGTCCACCCAACACCCGTCATCATCTAATTTCCCCAAGCCTTCAGCCCATTTCTTAGATTCTTCCATTGTGGCATCAGCTTGGATATCCCGCACAGACCCAATATCCTTGTTCATTACATAGACATCCCTAGTTTCTCTTAGAGCATACATTTCTGTGCGAAGATCTGTGGCAGTTTGTCTGGCTATCTGATCAGCGAAAGCATTCCCTTTTCCTACATCATCTGTGATCTTTCGATGCGCTGTGCATTTCATGATCGCTAACTGACTGGGGAGCGCGAGCGCAGAGAGCAATTGTACTATCAGGGGGCCATGCTGAATCTTGGTCCCGTGTGAAGTTAGAAACCCTCTCTCTGACCAAAGTCTCCCAAAGTTGTGAGCCACCCCAAAAGCATACTGACTTTCAGTATATATATTCACCGTTAGCCCTTTCGGAAAGCTCACAAGCTCGGGTTAATGCTATAATCTCTGCGGCCTGCACGGAGTTATGTGTAATTCGCTTGGTCTCTACAACCGTGCTTAGTGTTGTGACTGCATAAGCAGCTGTGGATGTACCATCCGGAAGTTTGAAACAGGAGCCATCACAAAATAGATCCCCTTGCGCATTATCCAAAGGAGTGTCCTTAAGATCAATTCTGCCCTTCGTTTCTTGTTCAGTAGTATACAGGCAGTCATGTGACTCATCATCACCACAAACAGTATTTTGCGGGAAAGGTAGGAGTTCAGCCGGATTAAGAACACAACACCTCCTAATGTATGTGCGGAGCAAACAAAATCAATTCATATCTCATCAATCGTGCGGAAGTGAGGTGCTGTGTTTGAGTTTTGTTCAATAGAACATCTACAGAGTTAGGCACCATCAGGGTTAGATCATGGCCTAGGACCATTCCCTCACACTGTTTTACAGACGCGGCAGCAGCAGCAGCGACAGCTCGCAAACATCTTGGCAAAGCGCATGCAAAAGGATCAAGGGCGGAAGAGTAGTAACCGCACGGCCTATTCTTCCATCCATGTTCCTGCGTTAATACAGCCAAAGCACATCCATCACATTCATGCACAAACAACACAAAGGCCTTGTTGTAATTTGGTGTACCCAAAACTGGTGCAGAGCGTAATGCAGTCTTGAGAAGCTCAAACGATTGTTGATGTTCCGATTTCCATGGCAATGGCGAAGAAATGCCCTTCTTTGTCAAAGCCAACATCGGTTTTATCACTGGTGAAAAGTTCGGGATCCATAACCTACAGTAAGAAGCCATACCTATTAAGGCTCTGATTTCCTTCGGTGTATTTGGGACAGACATGCCAGAAATGTGTTTTATTCTTTCAGGTGTCAATCTTCTTCCTTCCTTTGACACGAGTTATCCTAAATAGGCGACCTCCTGGCAACAATATTGAAACTTTTTAAGCGAAGCTTTGTGACCATGCTTAGCTAAATGGATGAGCAACAATACAATGCCCTCTTTACAAGAGCTCTCAGAATCTGCTGCTAAAAGCAAGTCGCCAACGTACTGAAGCAGCGTACAAGTAGGGGGTAATTCAAGAGTATCAAGCTGTTCTTTCAAGGCCCTACTATAAATGCTAGGACTCTCGGTGTAACCTTGAGGTGCGCGAGTAAATGTGAACGAGTGTCCCCGTAAGATGAACGCGAACAAATATCTACTGTCCTTGTGTATAGGAATACTGAAGAAAGCATTCTTCAGGTCCACAACACTAAAGTACTTAGCCGTAGCTGGTATCATAGTTAATATCGTCACATCAGGCACAATTGGAAATTGTGGAGCAACAACTCTATTGATGGCACGCAAATAATTATAAAACGAAACGGAATAGCATTATCGCCTTTTTTGTACACGGGTAGGATCGGACTATTGCACAAACTTCCTGTAATCTCCTCAATCACCCCACGATGCACAAAATCGGAAACAATGCTCTTCAAAGCTTGCCCACCTTCAAACGAGATCTTATACTGCGGAATACGTGGCAGCTTAATACCATGTTTCAAGACTAGTCTAACAGGCTCAATCTGTAGAACACCGACATCATTGTCGTCAGCCGCCCACAAACACTCTGGGACATTACTGAATTCTGGTGGCAAAGGTCTAGTCAAAAATTGTGAAACAGAAAACTACTGTGGTGAAATCGTCAAACGCACTCCATCAGATGAACAATGAATTACCACATTTAATTCCTTCAACAGATTCAACCCCAACAAATTCTCTCCACAATTCGAAGTCAAAAGAAATGGACAATGGTCCATAAAGGGACCCAAAGAAATATGTACCGGCGAAGAAACCGGACAAATGACTGGTGTGCCAGAAAACCCTACGGAGACATTGGTTTGCCCTGACAGTGGAATGTTTGGAACCTGAGAATGATCAATGGAGCACTTCTGTGCTCCAGTGTCTATCAAGAACTGATGTTTCCTATTTCCCACTACCATTTCAACGTAGGGACCTTTCTGACTAACGGGAATAGGTGTAGGTTCCAAACCCTGCTGCGGGCAATCCTAACGAAACAGAATATCATCAGAAGGAAGCTCCCCAGAGAGGTAAGCAGCAGAAGGGTGATCGAATATGTTTCTAGTATCCACACTCGAAGTCTGATTGTCCTGTGAAAAAGGTTTCTGAGGATCCTGCGAAAACTGACCTCTACCAGGGCCCCCCACCCCGGGGCGACCTCTGGGTCGTCTACCCATACTCCCAAATGTGTTATTCGACCTCTGTCGAAGGACAGGTCATTGTGCACGCCAATGACCCTCCTGGCGACAATAGGCACACTGGTTAATGTTCACAGGACCCAAGGGCACATTCCCTTGTGGAACATACTGACCTCTAATCTGCGAACTACCCCCTCTGGGGCCTCTAACAATTTGTTGTAACAATACTTTAGTCTTTAAGTCTCCTTTTCTCTTTTCTACTCTATCTTTTTCATTATTGACACGGTTCTCGTTGTACTGAGCCATGTGCAGTACTTCTGATTGGGATTTCGCCTGCCAAGCGCTCTCGGAAGACATAATCTGTGACTGGATGTCAGGCAGCAATCCACGCACAAATTTGTCCACAAATAACCTTTTCCCAGATTCTGTGCCTAAATCCTGTCCACTGAAGTCCGAGAATACTTGTTCGAACCGATTAAAGAACTCGGTGGCACCCTCAGATTTTCCTTGGACACAGGCCGTAAGCTTGTCCCAAATAATTCTTTTTTCGAAAGGAACTTGGGGTTGGTCACCCTAGGTCTCCTGGGGGCAACCAGACGTGGTCTCCCTCTCACTGTGCTTAGAGAGGCATCAGCTTCACCTCACTGATGATCCCCAACAAGGGTGAAACACGTGTATGGGGTTGCTGGTGGTACTCTCGTTCAGATTGGAATTGCCATTGTATTTCAGTGCTGGACTTCCCCTGGGCAGGACAAAGACTGATATGCAAATGGATATTTCCCATCTGTGAAAGGCACAGTGAGTAAAAGCAGTGGCTGCAAACTCTCAAGTGGTTAATAACCACTGAACAGGTTATCATGTCTGTTCTTGCGAGAGAGGGGCGCCCGCTACCTTTGTAAAACTAAATTATCCATATTAGACAGTGTGGCAAAAACATAAGCTTGATCATCTCTCTCCATACAATGCTTAGCCCATGCAAACAAATCCCGCTTTTTATCTGTAGGGACAGTATTACGAGTAACAACCTTCGACCCCGCACCCCGATCAACTATAGTTGGTACGGAACCACTCGGGAGTGGAGGTGCAGGCAGATTCAATGGAGGTGTTATTACTGGTGCAATGGGAAGAGGTAGTAGAGCAGGCGGAGGAACAACAGCCGGAAGAATAGGAGCAACAGGTTGAGCAGGGAGAGCAGGAATAACAGCAGGAAGAGGCAAAGCAACAGGAAGAGGATCATACGGAGGTGGTGCAGAGGCACCAGGCCTTCGCTCGTTTAACAATTTGTCGAGAAACTCGTCAGAAACATGAAGGTCTTTAGAAGGATAGATTTTCTGAATACCGAGTGAGAAAGCCCTATCCATATTCCTAGCTGACTCAGACTGTTTGTTCTGATCATATAACAACGCCTTTTCACCATTCATTTTATGACGGCGCGCATGTTTTTCACTACTCTTAAGCTGCTACAATGCTTCTTTTTTCCAATTCTGTAGAACATCAAATGCTGCGGGTCTTGCCTTTTTCTTTAACAAGACCGACTCTAAGTATTCAATACGAGGGATCTCAAAACTACCATTGATTGGCCACTGCAGTTCGGAGGCATGTCTGGTTTGTCTGTGCCAAATATCATTAAATACTACACTTCCAATGCCAGGTTTACAATACATAGTAAACGCTGGCGACCCCTCCTGTGGTGCCAGGCGGGTAAATTCCAAAGATTGTCGATCGCTGCGGAATGATGCCCTAAAGCAGCTAGACAATTTCCCAGGCATTTCTCAAAAACTTGGTGTTACCTGGTCAATAATTGTGTCTGCAGAGACAATGCGCCAAATTCAAATTGTCAGGGTTAAATTAAGAGTCGGGTCACGACTCACCTGACCAAACCTAAGGAGGACCGTACAGTTTATCAAAGAACAAATTATACCTTGTGTTTGGTGATTTCGGCAAATCTGCCCGCCTCAAAAGTGGACCCTCGTCAAGATGCCGTCTCAGACCGCATGGCTATCGTCCAAGGATCGGATCGTGCAGCGATGTAGAGGTGTCGCGTCTCATTCAGTCGGGCCCGTAGTATCACACCGTCCGATCCCGGTCCGATAGCATGCTTCAAACTTCAATGGTCCAGCATCAATCTTGCGGGTCCCTATTCAGGCGCCAACTGTGGAAAGAGAAAAATAATATGAGGCCAGGAAACCCAAAGGAAACACACCAAACACCGGTTACAAAGGAACATACAAAGTACTTTATTTTAAGGTCAAGCAATGACAAAGTCAAATAATAGATCGGATAGCTATCGGCCCTCAGTACAACACAACAAACTTCAACAGGGTTCGATGTATTGAGTCAGAGACTGAACATTGGGACATTCAGGCTTTTTTACATTTCTCCAGCCTGTTGTCCAACCCCTTCGCGGGTTAACCATTCCATGAATGTATTACTGGTTTAGGGTCTCTGCCAGGTCAATCTTTTAATATATACATCAGTATGCGCATAGATCAGTTCCGTCGATACAGGTAATACCTTTACACACAGGTCAACAGAAGGACAAGGTCTCAGTTCACGACCCTAACAAGTGGCCTGTAGGCAAGTTGTACATTAGCTGTACGGAGGTCATGTCGACCAGATTCTGTTCGGAATGGCATCGTCCACCATTTTGATTTACAAGGTGACTTTTACACAGCAAGAGAGCCTAAAATGGCGGTTTGATTCAAGATGGCGGCCTACATCAATTTCTAAGGTCAAGACCTTGCCGTAGAGAGTTATTCGCGTACAGTTTTAAGCAACTTGGCGTAGGCCAATATACATACACTTGTTTACAATAGGAGGCATAATTTAATATCCAGTTTGACAATTCCATAATTCCCTCAGCCTATCCATTTCCTTCTTAGCAACATAGCAATATGCATTAAAGTCTCCTACTATACACATTTCTGAACCAAGAGATTCGGACAGCCATCCTTCTGTTATATTATTAACAGTGTCACATATTTCCACCATGTTTAGGCCACCCGGACGTGAATATATATATTAATGAGCAGCATTTCACCAAATGGACACACCTTATCTATAACTGCACTCATAACATAGGGAGAATTCCCAAAATGGTCATATGTTCTATAAGGGAAATTATCTTTAACCCATATGCATAAACCCCCAACCGGTGGTCCTTTGCTCCCGCTAGTGGCAGATTTATTCCATATATTATAACCCTCCAATAACATTTCACCACAGGCCCAAGTTTCTTGGAGAGCAAAAATATCACTGTCCAATAATAGCTGAGTTCCATCTTGAATTAAACCCCCTACAATTCCAAGATATTAAGGTAATTTCCTTTTTACATTCCTAATTTCAATGTTCTGTGAAGTAGGTACTCTCTGGGAACCATACTTCCCTCTGCTTTCTCTCTATATCCCTATCAATGATCTGGTTCGGCAACCATTCATTCATCAGTAGCAATAGTGTTGCATATAACAATCCCAAATTCTGTAACCCAAATTCTACTTGAATGTTCACGAATGAGGTCTACAAAAACTGCAGATCTAAATTGGACTATTTCCCAACTTCCAAGTTCGGGTAATATAACATTATCTGTGTCATTATATTTGATGTTGTACAATTGGGGGATTTTTTTTAATTTATCTAGAATCCAAGACCGATTCATATATGGGCTAGATTCACTGGTGTCTCTGTCCATAATCTTAATACGTTTCCCCAAGTTACTAAATATGGCTTCCTCTTCTCCAGTGTCTTTGCCCATACTAAAATTTAATAAAATTGACTTTAAAATCCAAAATTGGATGGTCTCTAATGGCCTGGCCCTGAACAGTGCCAAAACTGAGTTTCTTCTCGTAGGCTCTCCAAGTAAATTGGATAAACTGGGAGCTGACTATAAGAATTTCAACTTGGATAATTTTGTCCTGGAGATCCTGAATAAGTTTAAGACTCTGGGTGTGTACCTGGATAAACACTTGAATATGAAGGCACAGGTAAATAGTCTTATTTATTCAGCCTCATACTTCCTTAAACTCTTCCGTCATCTACGACCGCTCATTTCTGAAAAAAACTCAGAAACTTTGACAAGAGCCATCATTGGCTCCAAATTAGATTATGGTTGCAGCCTATTGGTGGGCATCCCCCAGAGAGAGATCAACCGTCTTCAGGTGATTCAGAATGGGGCGGTGTGAATAGTGAAGGGCCTAAGTAAAAGAGATCATGTTTCCGAAGCCAGAAGGAGTCTTCATTGGCTCCCGATTGGAGCAAGAATTCGGTTTAGGCTTCTTCTTATTACCCATAAATGCATTATGGGCCAAATGCAATCCTACCTGAAGGAAGCTATTGTCCTGAAAGGCAACGCAAGGACACTCAGATCAGACAACTCCAATATACTCAAAGTTCCCCGTAGTAATACCAACAAGACAAGAAAGGGGTCATTCGAAGTAGCAGCTCCAACCACCTGGTATGCTCTGGCACCTTCACTTAGAACGCTGGCCTCAACAGAACTCTTTAAGAAGAAGCTGAAGACCTTGCTCTTCGCCTAGAGAACTGCTTGTAGACAAATCTGCCTATTAAAACTCTGTGTTGTGGTGTGTCGTATTTTCATGTTTTTTTGTTTGTTAGTTTTCGCCCATCAGCCCTCGGGTACTAGGTGCGCATTACAAATGCCATAACATAACATAACATACTAATTCTTGAATTGCCACACTTTGCCAACTGTTCCATTTCAGTTATGTACACCTCTCTTTCGAAGGGCTTGTGTCCGCCCACATATTCCTTATCTTTGATAAATCCACTTCCAGCTTGCTGGCCTTGGAAAATGTTTTCACAGTAGAAGGCACTGCGCGTCGACCTCCCTCGAGTTGGTGTCCCTCTAAGGCTTCCTTATCGACGCCGACATCGCCATAGGTATAAATAGACTTGCGCAGCGTCCGTTGCTCAGTTCAGTTTTTCTGCGCTTCGTAAGTCTCGGAGACGCAACGCTCGGTTCTTCTACTTATCGAAAATCTTTAAAAATCTCAATATCCTACGATGACATCTTCATCCGAAACATCAACGCCACGATCCAGCTTCAAAAAATGTCAAGATTGTGGTAAAAAGATGTCATTAACAGATCCTCACAGGATCTGTTTGTGGTGCCCGGGATCAGAGCACCAGTGTTTGGAATGTGAGGACTGCATGTCTATGGCGGCAAAAGCCTTGAAGGAGCATAGGGGGAAGCTAGAAAGAGGTAAGGCAGTTAATCTGCTACCTCTTCAAAACTGTCCTCAGCTGAGTCGAGACATTCGTCTCCTCACCATCGAAAGAAACATTCCCGATCGAGATCTCAAAGCAGTTCCCACCAATCTTCGAGATCGAGACACTCTAAGAAGAGGCCTCATAGATCTCCCTCCTCTTCATCCTCAAACTCACCAGAAAGGGTCACCTGCCCCACTAAACACAGCTCTCCAGCTAAGTGGGAGGAATTTCGCAAGAAAATGCTCAGGGTCTTTGAGAACTTGGCCTTAACCCTCTCTGAGATGCCTAGAGGTGATACCTCAGGTAAAAAACCTGAAAAACAAAAATGCCGTGATTCGTCGAACCCGGTGAACAAAAACCCTCGAGAGCGTCAGGAACCCTCGAGTAAAGACAAAAATGTATCGAATAAAACTGCGTCATCAGCGCCATCGTCATAGGTACCTTCGACGCACAAGCCTGTGTCATCGACGCCGTCGTCGACCCCGATGAAGGTTAGGTCCTCGAAGACTCAAACCTTAACTGCGCCACTGACACCAGAGGTGTCGAAGGTCCCGCCCTAGGTGTCGAAAGTGGCGTCGACAATATTGCCAACACTGAGTAGGATTCCCGTTCTCTCAAACACATTGTTGCCCTTTTTGAGTTTTTCAATGCCATTTGCGGGTTTGTCAAGACCTATAACGTCTGCATCGACAACCATAACTTTTTCCCAAGCATTATCCACCAATTTGGCTCTCTCTTCTCTGGAAATGGGTTTTACCCCTTATCCAAGATCTGAAAATTTCAGAGCTTTATCCTATATATATGAGGAAGGGAAGACTCTAACAATGAGAGACCCTTTGGTTACAAACAACAAGAGTACCCATTCCATAGGAACTAATTTCTGAGGAGAATAGATTGAGAGATCTACAAGAATCTTTACAAGATGCCAGTGGCATAGATAACTCTTCAGAGGCAGAAATGCCTTACAGAGCCCTTATGGCAAGAATTATGCAATTTATGGGGTGGACAACACCTGCACCCTCTTTCCAGCAAGATGATCTTACGGACATCTTCGATAAAGGGCTTCAAGAAGACCCTATAGTCCCTTTTCATGCTGCATTGCAGAGAAAAATAGCTGCAAATTCGGAAACACCTGAAGTTATTCCTGCAGTAAATAAAAAGTTCTTTGCAAAGTACAGGGTGTCCGCCTCAGACCCTTAATATTTAAGTAAGCACCCAACTCCAGAGAGTTTAGTAGTGCAGGCAGCGACGTTGTCAAATAGTAAGTCGGCATACCCCACTATACCACAAGACAGAGACGACAAAATATTTGATGCCATGTCTAAAAAGGTCTTTTCAGCATGCAGTATGGCACTTAAGTCCATTAACGCCACTTGCCCGCTAGCTAGATTCAGCCACACCCTTTGGGAGTGCGCTTTTCCAGCTGCTGAATGTCTCCCAGAAGGGGAGGAACGAGACGCTTTCTTGAACATCATCAAGGATGGGAAGGATGCGATGTGTGAGTCCCTCCAAATAGGTATCGACTCTGCTGACAGCACCAGCAGAGCCATGGCGGCGAGTACCACAATACACAGATTTGCGTGGTTGCAGAAGTCTGGTTTTGCCCATGATCTACAAGCCAGGCTTCTGAATATGCCCTTTGACAGCACCTCTCTATTTGGCAAAAAAGCTAATGACAAGCTGGAGAAATTGCAAACCTCAAAGGCAGCAGCAAAATCACTTGGGAGGATTGAGACCCATCATGGACTTGCGAGAATTAAACAAATTCCTCAGGAAAGATAAGTTCAAGATGGTAAACCTTTCTCAGATCCTTCAGACCCTCCAGCTTCAGGACTGGTTGGTATCTCTAGACCTTCAGGATGCTTACTTTCATGTGCCAATCCATCACAGGAAGTACCTGAGGTTTGCCATTGGCAACTCTCATTATCAATTACTAGTTCTGCCATTTGGGCTGACCTCCGCCCCAAGGGTCTTCAACAAGCAAATGGTGGTTGGGGCTGCAAGTCTAAGCAGGGAAGGAAGTCATGTCTACCCCTACCTGGACAACTGGTTGATCAGAGCAGCGTCCCCGAAACAGGCTCAGATCCGTCTAGATTATGTTTGCCACTTCCTCAACAAGCCGGGCTTCTCCCTTAACTTAAATAAGTCACAGATGATCCCATCACAGAAACTCCAGTTGATTGGAGCAGTCCTGGACACATCCCTGGGAAAAGCCTTGCCACCAGAGGGGAGGGCTCAAGATATTCTACAGATGGTCACCAAGTTTCAAAATACCCAGCGTCTACCAGCCTTCGACTTTTTGAGGTTGCTCGGCCTCATGGCATCCTGCATTTTTCTAGTGCCAGAGCTACGCATGGGAATGAGATCTCTCCAGTGGGATCTAAGGACCCAGTGGTCACAATTCTCAGGAAGGATGTCAAATCTCCTACTGATCCTAGGCAGAGTGGCTCGAGAACTTCTGTGGTGGGCTTGTCGGGAAAGCATCTTGAAAGGAGAACAGTTTTGAAAACCATGGCAAAAGATAACAGTAGTCATGGATGCTTCACTCACCGGGTGGGGAGCCCATGACAACAACTTGTCCATCAGTGGTCTTTAGTCGCCATCGGAGTCCAGACTACACATCAACCTATTAGAGCTGAAAGCGATCAGACTAGCGCTCAAGGCTTTCCTGCCATCAGTACAGGGAAAGAATGTCCTGATAATGACGGACAACACAGTGGCCATGAACTACCTCAACAAAAGAGAAGGCGTAGGGTCGCTGCCACTGTGCACAGAGGCAATGCAGCTCTGGTTTTGGGCAATTCAAGAAGGAATCTCTCTATCAGCAGTTCACCTAGCCACAGAGAAGAATTTAACGGCGGACGCTCTGAGCAGGCAGATCACAGTCTCCCATGAGTGGGAACTAGCTCAGGAAGTCCTTTTAGAGATCTTTGCCCTTTGGGGAACCCTTCAAGTGGATCTGTTCACCACCAGTATCAACCGGAAGTGCGATCAGTATTGCTCAAGGGAATTTCCCCTGAGAGGAGCTCTAGGGGACGTGTTCGTGGTGTACTGGGAGTTTCCACTTCGGTACGCGTTTCCTCCAGTCCCCGTCATTCCTCAAATGATCAGGAGGTTGAGGAGATTCCGGAAACCCATGATCCTAATTGCCCCGGATTGGGCCAGGAGAACGTGGCACCCGGATCTTCTAGGCATGTCCATCTGTCTCTGATTCATCTTCCACAAAGAGAGGATCTTCTCTCACAGAAGGGAGGTCAGGTTCTCCATCCGGCTATCAGTACCCTCAACCTTCACGCCTGGTTTCTGAAAGGTTGAGATACAAGGATTGGGACCTCCCAGGTGACGTAATGGAGGTGTTGCTTTCAGCCAGAAGGCCAGCTACAAAATCATTATACCGCTGCTGTTGGAACAAATTTTGCAGCTGGTGTAGAGAAAAGAATATTGAACCTTTTTCATGTAGTACACCGATGGTGTTATCTTTTTTCCTATACTTGGCAAATTCAGGTCTTCAAGTTGGCACAATCAAGGGTTACCTCGCAGCACTGTCAATCTTTAAACGCACTGTGGAGGAGCCTTCATGCTTCAAATTGCCCATAGTCATTCAATTTCTGAAAGGGTTAACCAATGTATTTCCGCCAACTCCTTTTCAAGTTCCACTGTGGGACCTGAACCTAGTCTTGACATTTCTAATGGGTACGCCATTTGAACCTGTTCATTAAGGTTTGTCACTCTTAAAACAGTCTTTCTAGTGGCTTTAACTTCTGCCAGAAGAGTGAGCGAATTGCAAGCTTTATCTTGCAAACCTCAACATACAATCTTTCACAAAGATAAGGTAGTCCTTCAAGTGAAGCCTAATTTTCTCCCAAAGGTGGTCTCAGAATTCCACATCACACACAAAAGAACCATACCCTCATTTTACCCTCCTCCCCATCCAGGGAAAGATGAAGTGAGATTGCACAGGCGTGATCCAAGGCGTGCCTTGAGTTTTTACATTAGCAGACTTGCGAGGATTAGGCAAGCAGACCAATTGTTTGTGGGGTATGCAGGGCATAAGTTAGATTTACCTATTACGAAACAGACCATCTCAAGATGGATTATATTAACTATTATAGAGTGCTATAAATTGGCGGGAAAAGAGCCCCCTCAACACCTCAGGGCTCATTCAACCAGAGGTATCACAGCCTCTTCAGCTCTCCAAAGAGGAGTTCCAATTAAAGACATATGTGCGGCTGCCACATGGTCGTCCGCACATACTTTCACTAAATTCTACAGTCTTGATTCTTCCTCTAGCCAGGAGACGAGATTTGGAAAAGCTGTGTTGCACTCTGTGCATCTTTAAAGGGAAACATTTAATTTTACTCCCGCCTCCTCTACACATTACTGTTTTGGGAGTCTATCAAAGATAAGGAATACGTGGGAGGCACAATCCATTTGAAGAACAAGTTACTTACCAACTGTAACGTTCTTTCGACTGGATGTTCCTCCCACGGATTCCTTATCGCCCCTCCCATCCTTCCCCGCAGTAAAACTTACCTTGTAGTTGCAGCCTACACTCCTTCAAGGGTATTAACCATCTCATGCAAGGCAAAAACAGCACCTCAAAACGGAACTGAGCAACGAACGCTGCGCGAGACTATTTATACCTATGATGACGTCAGCGTCGATACGGAGGCCTTTGAGGAACACTGACTCGAGGGACGTCGACGTGCAGCACACTCTACTGTGAAAAATGTTTCCGAGGCCAGCAAGCTGGAAGTGGATTTATCAAAGATAAGGAATACGTGGGAGGAACATCCAGTCGAAAGAACGTTACAGTTGGTAAGTAACTTGTTCTTCTTTACTAGTGAGAGCCTGTACCATATTTTTAATCGGGATATTTAAACATCTTATTATATTTCCCACAGTCTTATCACTTTCAGGTTCATTTTCCTCATCCACTTGATTGTTTCTCTTTAACCATTTTTCCAGACCCCCCTCTTTACATGTGAGTTTAGTTTCTTCCTTCGTTTCCTTTTAGCATTCTCTAATTTCAAATCTATTGCCCACTTCCACACATTCAGTGATGGAGGGGGGTAAATTGGCTAATGCAGTTCTATTTCTTTTTCCCCCCTTTTAGTTGTCGCTTTGGCCATAGCCACCCTGCTTCGGGTGGATTTTTTATTGTTCCGTTTGCGTCTAGTTCTTTTCTTTGACCCACAAGAGGTTGTTATTTCCACTAGGCTATCATCACCTTCGCCCTTTCATTCCTCAATCGTTTCCACTATAGGTGTCACCGGAGTTGTATTTCCTTCTTCTCATGCCAAACTATTCTCTTTCTCTGTTGCCATAGCTAAACATAATTCACTCAATTCACCCACCACTTCATTTTCCATCTTACTCATATGTTTATTGCCATTCCGACCCATTTCACCATTTTCCTCAATAATAATACCAAGTGCTCTTCTGTTTTCTATTGTTTTCTGTACCAATGTTTTAATATCATTTTGATCTTCCAACATTTTTGTGCATATACCAAGGAAAACATCAATCGTTATAGTCAAAGCATTAATTTTTTCAGCTAAATTCAGGGAATTCTCCCCTCTACTCCCCACTAACCGGTTTGGTGAATCCGCCATATTATTCCCTGTCTCATTCCAGGATACCTCCTCCTCAATAAAATCCACTTCCTTTTGTGTAAATCTTTCCAAATCAGGGGTAGCTGACAAATTCATTCCTATTACATTATTCATATTGGCTTCATTCCCCATACTATTATCAACAAAGGAGATGTCTAAAACAGTCCGAGTCCCCATAGACTGTCGTCTGAGATCTTGCAGAAGATTTAAAAGGGAATTATTGTCTATCATGGAACTATCAGTAGGGGTAGGTTGAATCTCCTTAACCTGAACATCCTTCGATTTATCTTTTATAGTTAGGAAGCTTAGAATTTTAGGTTGTTCCAGAGGGCATTTCTCCTACACTGTGAGGGTTTTTTCTTTATTTCCTCTTCACTTAATGTTTTTCTAGTCTTTACCAATCTCTTATTCACCTGGTTTTACTTGGTTTGATTGGGTAATTTTCTTACCTTTCTTAGATTTTACGTTATGAGAACATAGGCTGGGACCCATTATTATAGGTCGTAATTTGAGAGGAAAGTATTCCCAAAAAATGTTTAGACAACAAGATATAAATATAAGATAAGTATGAGTGTTTTCCCAGAACTTTAGGTTACTTCCCCCTTCTCCCTGTCTTCCTTCCCTTTATTCTGGGCAAAAAAAGAAACAAAATCTCTCGACCTCCTGTGATTAATGAGTTCTATGCAGTAAATAAAGTACCATCCGACTTAAAGTAAGTCAAGGTAAAATGAGCTAAAAAAGATTATAAGTAAAAGTAAAAAATCACAGGGGAGAAGATTCCTTTACAGCCCCTTTAAGAAGAGAGCTATTATATAAAGCAGATAAAAAGACTACTTCACAAGTCACACTTTTACCACAATTCAAATATTAACAACATTGCTATAGTTTCATCAGTATCCCTTTTCCATATTAAGAAATAAATAAAGACTGTTTAGAAACCACAAGGATTCATACAAATCAGAGTTTTCTCTGAAAAAATCCACTTATAAAAGTCTGGAAGTCACCGGCTGTATGGAGCGAAGAAGTCCAGCACTGAATTTATAAGAAAAAACAACTAGATAGGGAACGCCCGACTGTTCAGGGCTAGGCCTTAGTCCGACTCTCTCCCCCAAACCAGGTGGTTTCTATATCGTTAGCACTAAAGTGCACTTACTTCCAAATAAGGACACCTCCGGACAATCCATAGTTTAAAGTGGTTACTTTATAGTAATGCAGCACAATTAGAATTACACAAATGCTGCGTTTAGCCTCCTAGCAGCCTTCCAAACCATTAGCAAACCCACAGGAGTGCCAGCATTGCGGTTTTGTGGCCGCACTTCCTGGATGACCGTGGCCTCAGGACGTGAAGAGGCACGGTCTGTAAGAGTTCCAGAGAGAACAATTAGAATTACACAAATGCTGCGTTTAGCCTCTTAGCAGCCTTCCAAACCATTAGCAAAAACAATGATTAAGCATTTTAGCCCAGGTCGGGATCCAAGAAATACGCTTTCCTACCCCATTAACTATAATGTCCTGTGGACCACAAAGTATTTGCTGCCACATGGACAATGTTGTTTGGTAGTTAGGATGAAGTGGTCACTTAGGGAGGTTGGACTAATCTGTAAGGGCGTGCACCACCCCATCAGACTTTCGTCCACAAAAATATAATCAATGGTTTAGCCAGTTTTTCCGTTATGCCAGGTATGGTATGATGGCCACAAGGATCCCTTGAGCACACATTTAGCATACCTAGACCCAAACTCTCCAGACACATTAACCACTTCCATCCGCACATACTACTATACTTATCCATAGGGCAGCTACTGGTATGGCAGTCAGAGGCAAACTCGATTCAAGGTGCATTTAAATCTCCTGCCAAAACAACCAGACCACCAGGAGTCGCGTTGCGCCAATAATTGACGGATGAGGTGACTGCCTTCAACATGCCTGCCATTGAACAGATCCCATTGTGCCAGTATACATTATTCAGGAGGAGGTTAACCTCCAAATTCCCGACCATCATTTTAACATGGACGGCCAATAAACCCCTCCTAGGATCATCCATGGAGACGATTTCCGTTCCCACACAGGATTTGACAAAAATGAGTAGACCACCTGAAGGATGGCCAGAGATATTTTACCGCACAGATTGAATCACAGAAACAAAACTATCAGCATGTAGACTCCCAAGTAGCCATGATTCCTGCTGTGATACTATATTGTTTCAACATTTCCCCCAACTAAGGGTCGGTAAGCAATTTATTATGCCCCCTGGTATTACAGGAGAGCATAGATAATCGACCTTCCTTCTAAAGATTCCAAGAGTCACTTGGCTCTCTTCTAGGGCCGTTCAGGGAACCCCTATCCAAGACCAATTTTGTTCTACTCGGCCACCTTTAGTAAGGTGGTTTGTAGAAATAACCTTATACTTGACGCTGAGTGGACTTTTGCTAATACAATTAATTAATTTGGTGGAGGTCTTGAAAATGAATCAGTTTTTCCAAGTCCCTTATTAGTCCCTTATTGTCGAGTGACAAAGAATACAGAGTTAAGTCAAATCCCATCTGAAGAATGTACTGGGTTTCATGCAAGATCAAGTCAAATACCACCTTTGAGTTGATGTAAATCAGAGCACGATCAGTACAATATAATTAAATGAAATCGACTCTTAAAATGTTTGTTTTGTTTAGAATTACATCCTGGTATTCTGGTAACAGACATTCTACTAGTAGTCGATGTATTTATTATTTATTAATTTAAATATTTATTACGCGCCACATGCCCATAGGCATCAGAGCGCACAAGGGGATGGAGGATCATGGTTGTTATGGGCGAGCGGGCTTCCGTGAGACCGTTCAGAGGAATGCGAGCGGAGGGGTGCCTAGTGTGTAGAGGGAAGTTCCAGATCCCTCGCAACCCTCAAAATGCTGGTCACCTCTTTTCACCCCTCATTCCTTTTCCCCCCACATTACATTGAGAGTTCTTATTTGCCCCAGAGCTCTGTAGGTTAAAAGAGGTAAATGCTGGTTTCTGAAAAGCAGGCTTACGTAGTAATGCCTCCTTGTAAGTTCTGCAACCACCTCCAACTGTTCTCATTACTGGTTGAAATGCAACACGAGGTGCAAGCAAATCCAATGATGGTACTTGCAAATCCGACAGGCACTTTGGTGCCTGAACCATGTTATTAGAAGATTCACACTCGGCACCAACCCTCTGTGTGGATGCCAAAAACTGGGGCGCTGAGGAGTAACCCATTCCTGGTTGAAAACCCTCCGTTTGAACTGCTAAGGAGTCAAACCTTTTCCCAGATTCCACAGGTGTAAGCCATGAAGTCCACTAGACTGTTGGGCTGTCTCTGTGGCCCCATCACAAACCTCCGTAATGGGAAGGGACTGTGTGCCCTTTTCCCTCGAGCTAATTTCCGAGCTTAGGAGAAGCTGGTTCCACTTCTATTGAAGTGCGCTGTACCAAGGATGCAAGATTTTTTAATTGCTAGTTCCTCCATACCGTCATCACAGATGGTTGTTTTGTCGAAGTATCCTCGATGATTCTTTGAATGTTTTTTTTTTTTGTCACAACATCTTTACCAGAAGCATCAGAGGATTGGTTCTTTTTAACCTTTCCATGTTTTCTGGTAATCTTTCTCATAGCTTTAACGGCTTGTCTTGAGAACTCACCAGTGACGCTTTTGCAGCTGGAACTTCCGGAGTAATAGTAATAATAGAGGTATGCAAATCAGAATCACCCAGTTGAATCACATTCCTCGCTTGTTTAGTTGCGTCGACTTTCTTAGACCCAGAACAATTCTCCCACTCTTGGATGAATTCCAGAACGGTTAACCTCCTGCCAGAAGAATTGTGACCATTCAAAACAGACAAAATGTTGGTTTCTGTTCCTTTGTCCAAAAATTTGGTTTGACCCGCAACGTGTTTCCTTACTTGCTGTTGCTGCCGGGGTAAAGTAACAAAAATCCTATCCTATCAATATGCACATGCTCAGTTAGAAATCAAGGGCTAGGACTTTTTGACTGTACTTTTTGTGAAGAAACGGCTTACAACTTGCAAAATCATGGTTGCTTGCCACCCTATGGTGTAAAACCATTCATTACGTGACCTGCCTGCATCCTGAAATATTCCACAATATTCTCGAGCGGCGACGGAGACTGAGCTGGCCTCCCTCATTAGCCTTTCTGTAACAAGCATCTGCTTCATAGAAAAGGGAAAGATGAAAAGTTTGCTTTGTCCAGCTAGCCGTGGCAATAAAAAAAAAGAATGCAGTAGTAAAATTCCACCCATCCCCCACCCCTCGGCCATCTCCCTACTCTTAGGCTCAGCATGGCAACTCGGAGCATACACCGTTCCCAAAGGGTGTGTGTGTAAAACCCGGCACGCGCCAGAACAAGCCGGAACGGTACCCTAATGTATATAAAACGGCAGCGAAACTCACCTGAAAATGATGCAAATACACATGAAGAACGAAATGAGAAAGGCACACCAATATGCTGCCATTAACCCATTTCTGCCCAAAATCTACATTCTATCATGAAAAAAGTACCCGGAACGTGCCGGTACGCTACCCTAATATAGAAACCGGCAGCGAAAATCACTTAGAAATGAGGCAAGCACACATGAAGAACATTTTGAAATCAGAATGAGGCACCAATATGCTGTCATTAACCCATTACTGCCCAAAATCTACATTTTATCACGAAAAAGTACTCGGAACTGGCCAGAACGCTACCCTAATATATAAAACGGCAGCACAACTCACCTGAAAATGATGCAAACATGAAGAACATTTTGAAATGAGAAAAGTGCTCCAAAAAGCTGTCATTAACCCATTACTGCCCAAAATCTACATTTTATCACAAAAAAGTACCCGGAACGGGCCGGGACGCTACCCTAATATATAAAACGACAGCAAAACTCACCTGAAAATGATGCAAACACACATGAAGAACATTTTGAAATGAGAATAGTGCACCAATATGCTGTCATTAACCCATTACTGCCCAAAATCTACATTTTATCACGAAAAAGAACCCAGAACAGGCCAGAATGCTACCTTAATATATAAAATGGCAGCAAAACTCACCTGAAAATGAGGCAAATACACAAGAAGAACATTTTGAAATCAGAAAGGTGCCCCAATATGCTGTCATTAAACCAATACTGCCCAAAATATACATTTTATCACAAAAAAGTACCCGGAACCGGGCCGGAACGCTACCCTCATATATATAAAACGACAGCAAAACTCACCTGAAAATGAGGCAAACACACATGAAGAACATTTTGAAATGAAAAAGGTGCACCAATATACTGTCATTATCCCATTACTGCCCAAAATCTACATTTTATCAAGAAAAAGTACCCGGAATGGGCCAGAACGCTACCCTAATATATAAAATGGCAGCAAAACCCACCTGAAAATGATGCAAACAAACATGAAGAGCATTTTGAAATGAGAAAGGTGCACTAATATGCTATCATTAACCCATTACTGCCCAGAATCTGCATTTTATCATGAAAAAGTACCTGGAAAGGGCCAGAACACTCCCCTAATATATAAAACAGCAGCAAATCTCACCTGAAAATGAGGCAAACACACATGAAGAACATTTTGAAATGAGAAAGGTGCACCAATATGCTGTCATTAACCCATTACTGCCCAAAATCTACATTTCATCACAAAAAAGTTAAGTGCCTGTCGTGGATAGTGTCAGATCGCTCAGGAGTCACTTGCAAGCTGTGAACTCACCAGGTAAGTCGCTCGATCTAGCTACACTTGGTCTTTGCAGTTCTTCTGACATTGTGGCTCCTCACGGTCAGGCGAACAGCCTCGTCTGGTCCACCTCCACTCACGTCACTCGAAATTGGAGCTTCCTCTGCTCGGTAGAGGCTCAGGTGCAACTCAGCCACCTGAAGCCTTTAACGAGGGTACACTTCCCTCGCTATTTCCGCTTCCTGCTGCGCACCTCTGCACAACGAGCCTTCAATGGGCAAGCATCCCGTTCTTACACTTCCCGCTGCGCAACCTATGGAACAGGAATAGCTTGAGTCCTCTCAGGTCTTGACACCGCTCTTGGCTGCACAATGGTCCCGGCGTTGCCTCTCGCACCAGCTTCACTTTCCACTGTGGCCCGCATTGCTTTCTCCTCTCCTTCTGCTCCTGCTGTTCATGCTCTCCCTCTTCCTGCACCTGAGGGGGCTTTTTAAGGCTCTCAGTCTCCCTCAGGTGTAGGTCATTTATACTAATGAGCTGACTGCTCCCACAACAGTATTCCTCTGCATCACTCTTCCTCGTCCCAGTACTGAAGGGATTATGGGGCTTGAAGTTCCTGCCAACCAAGTTAGTTTTCCTAACTTCTTCTACCTTACAATAAGCCATTCCAAGATTGGGGTTTCGGGGAAAATTAAACAAGGGAGTTTCTTCTTCCTCCTGGCCTGTTCCAACCCCATGTGATCCTCCCGCAAAACACCACCCCCAGGGTTTGGATCTGGAAGCGTCTGCCTTCCCCTGGCCACATGAGAAGGGTGGCATGTCAAGATTATAGGGGGAATCACTACTGATTCATCATACTAAATGCACATCCATCTCTGCTGCTGCTGTAAAATCCTTTCCCAGGTTCTTCTTGTCTCCTACAAGGAATCACTCCCCATACTCTGTTACATCCTGCACTCTGCCATTTCTCACTGCTACAGCAACATCATCTCTCCATTTTTACTGTCACAAACTATCCAGGACCATCAGTTTTTACCCTTCTCCCACCCGACCACTCTTCATTCTTTCATCTCTCACTGCAAAAGGGTTAAATATCCCAGATCTCAGTAGTCTCCTTTCCCTCCCACCCTTCAGTACCTTCTCTCCACTATCCCACATTCTCATTCCCCATTCACTCAGATTATTTCCACACTTCCCATCATCTGCTCTGGCAACCTTTCCTATTCTCCCACAGACCCCTTCATACCCCAGACTGTTAAAGGACTGACATAGCTAAACTGTATCTCCCTATCCCCTTTTTTATCCCATTCCTTTCATTAGATGGCAACTGTCATACCCCTCTTAAATACCCATATGGCTGAGCCCAACAACCCAAACACCAAACCAACCACTCGGACAGACCTGATATACTCTCCTGCCAGGTACTGTCACAAATAGGCATTTTCTTGAGGTTGGCATTTGTCTGGAGTATCCTCTCTTGTATCCCTTTGAAATCTTTAGGATGACTTCCCTGCTTTACCACCTTCTCATCGTTCTTTCACGCCTTTGTACTCTTCAGTATGTATTTGCGTGCTTTATCCAATCTGTATCCCGTATAATGCCACTGGTATCCCCTTGTGCTCTTCGAAATATCTTTGCATGATTTACAAAGTTTGTATCAAATATAGTACCACTTGCATCCCTTTGTGCTCTTTGGGATATGCCTGATTGGGTTTTCAGCTGCTCTAGCTCTCTTTATGCCCTCCCCACCAGCCCAACCCTTTCTCTACCTTTGGGAAGTGTCTGGGTGGTCTCTGGTCTCATCAGGTGGCGGAGTGGAGTTTGTCTGCTGCAGCTGCGTTTGGCATTCTCTTTCCCGCGGTTCCAGAGCTCCAGATTCTTACTTGTGTCTCTGGCTGCCCGTGTCTTCGTTCTCGGTCTGCTTTCGGCAGTTTGGCTTCCTTTCTCCCTGCCAATGGCCAGGTCCGCCTTGCTTGAACCTCTCTCCTTGCTACACGCTTCTGCTTCTCAGCTTTCAGCCTTTGTGTTTGTCTTGTGAAGAGATGCAAGCACCTTTTTGGGACCAGCCCACACACTATAACACACCCCACACTTCCCAGTAACAGGTTCGAATCTGTGCTACGGCCATGAACTCACAACTGGAGAGATGACACTTTCAGCATAAAACTTAGCATATAATTGAAAGAAAGACAAAATATAAAACAAGAGAGTAATTTTAGCACCAAATGGGAAGAAAATGCAAGTTAAGAGAATATCAAATAATTAGAACACAGTCTCACGTTCCTTGAATGTTAACGCTGGGGACCCTTGCTCATTTTAAGGGAACTGCTACTCATCACCAGGTGCCTCCCCTCATATCCTTCAGCCAGTTTTTAAGTGAGAGCGTTACAAGGAGCCGCAGGGGCAAATCAAGCTCCAGGCACTTGCTCGATGCCAGTCTAGAACTTTCTCAGTGCAAAACATGTTTACTGGTGGGAAAACCCAGCTAGGCAAAGCGCTCCCTCTTCCCAAACTTGGAGATCATCTGCAAAATCACAGGAATGTCTCTTATCAGTAATGGCCGAGTCGAGGCAGCAATTTCTCATGCGAAAGAGGGCCTGTTTAGGGAGGCTGGCAGTGCCACGGTTGTGAAAAGAGAATATTCCAGGGGAAGCTGAAGCAATATGCATTGCAATTAATCCATAGTGAGCAAGCTTTGCAGGACCTGCGCTTTGCTAGCCAGTGTCATAATATTACAAGACTGGCCATCTAGGCGCTATAATGCTTTATACATGCCTCTATTAGCTACTAGACTAAGATCCTCTGCTCTGCCTTTGCAAGCTATGCACTTGTGCATAATGTAACCTTCCACCCCTTAGAGGCCTGCACGTTCAATGTAGCTCACTATGCTTGGTATGTAGGTCCTACTAAAGCATTACTAATCCATCTATAAAGTTCTGTTTCAGCATTTAGTACACACTTCAAATAAGATATTAGTCTTAGTTGTTAATGCAGCCATCTAAGGACCTAATATGTAATATGGTTAGCTCAGCAGGTCAATACACCTGCTAATGCATCTACCCTTCACACTACACCCACCTCCAACCCGAGACGCAGACCAGAACCGAAATCCAAGACCTGAAGACGAGGGAGAAGGGCCTGGAAATGAAAACTAGTTGTAATGTATCCTTAATGTTCTGGTTAACAGGGCTAAAATAAAGCCACGTGCAAGCATAAGTGAGTTGATAATGTAGCCTGGGTGGCAGCACGCAGCAAACCACCTTAGTAGGGATGGCTGCCACCAACGTGCCTCAGGAAAGTGCCACAAGTTATTGCGATTGTTAGGGAGAATTCTCCAAAATGGCTAATTTCTCTTACCTACTGAGTCCCTCAGCAGCTTTGCTGGATTTCTATTTTTTTTTTGTTTTACCTGGTAAGAGCGTGAGCCTTTTTCCCACTCTTACATGTGGTTTGCTCTGTGTGTTTTTACCATTTGTGTGATCTTGGGCTCTGGAGCCTCACCTACTGTAACGCTCACCTGATTCCCGCAGAGGCGCCGGTCTTGACTGGGTGAATGCCGTATCCTCAAAGGTGATGTGTAACACACGGTTGGCTCTTTGGGCTGGACCTCTGTGCACTGTATGTCTGACTCGAAGAGTAAGATGTCTGCAGATAGAAAATATGGGATTAATGAACTGGGGTTATTGGGTGCCTCTCTCTTCTTTCCTTTCTCTTCTCCTGTCGAACCCCAAAGGTTAACGCCCTCACCTTAGGTAAGTGAACGCCGAGCTCTCCATCTGCCTCGGGGCAGGGTGCCGTAACCAGTTTCTTCACTGGATAAGGGTGCAGGCCTCTTGACCTCAGAGGACTGCTGTCCGTCGTTAACTGCACGAACGGTAAGTTCTGGGCACTTCAAATGTCTTAAAAGTCTTTTGTAATGATATCTCTTGTTTTGCAGGGCTCCGGCGATGGCGGATGGCGGGCTGATGAGAGTTGAGGATCAAACCCGCGTGAGGAATAGAAGCGCCTGGAAGCACGTAAGTAAGCGCTTGTAGCCTGCTTCACGATGCGCACTAACTGTCCCTTTTACCTTGCAGGTACAAGTTCGGAGCTTTAGAGAAGCTGAAGGGTGCTGGAATACCCACTGGATTCGGCGTTGGAAGGAGTAATGGCACGTGAGTAATAAAGTTGCCCAATGTCTTTAAACGCACCTTCTTTTGTCTTTCAGATGCGGGATGCAGCGCCAAAGGCCTCCGGAGCGTGCAAAGAGCTGGTAAGCTTTTGTCTTTCAGATGCCGGAATGCAGCGCGAGGCGTTGGTGACAGCCGATGGACCAGGTAAGAGATGCGCTGCCACTGAAGACTGTAGTGCTAACCTGTTCTTTCTTTGTCTTTACAGGTGCTGCTGAAGACTGGATTCCAGGATGGTAAGCCTTTGTTCCCTTAGGCCCAGGATCAGAAGCAGAAGACACGATGAGCGTTCTGCTGCAGAGAATGCAGAATAACGCAAAGCAAGATTCATCCATCGGGTGTGGTTTAAATAGCCTCCTGTAGTGCTTAGGTGTCTCCTTCCACAGCCTCGCCTAGGTGAGAAAAGAGTTCTTGCTTTCCAGAAGAGTTCCAGTGTTCTGAACCTAGGGAGTGGCTCCTGCCCCACCCAACAGGAAAAGTAGTCCCAAACAGAAGAGGATCAGGGGCTCAACTGGCAGGTAAGTAAGCAGCATGGTCTGCTGCAGGTAAGTCCACCCAAGCATTATGAGCCCGGCGCTTCCAGCGCTGGGACTGGGCATCTTTATGAGCCTGGTGCCACTGGCGCCAGGACAGGGTCCAAAAGGTCCCAATTGGGACTGGCTGGCACTCGGAACCGGGGTTATGGGTCTGCTTCCAAGGGAGTCGGGCAAGTCCTGATCTTTTGGAAGCAGAGATCATGACACCTACTCCATGGGCATCATTTTTTTGTGTGTTACACAGCACCTTCAGTGCAGTGACACAGGGTTGTCTTTCAGACTTCCCACTGACTCCATTTTTCTGGGACTGACTACTGTCTCCCAGAAACATGTAAAGTTGACATTAACTTTATATAGTCTCTTTAAACCACAGACCCAGTACACCTTATTTTCCATGGAGTATTGTAAAGGGTTAATTCTTATCCATTTTTTTCAGTTTCTCTTGGAGCACTGTTTCGCTCTCTTTTCATCAAGACTTGGCTGGTGTCAGTGGTAACTCCCCTATTTTTCATACCGCAATTATCTTAAATTACCATGGTATTGTTTTAGGCTATTTTATTAGCCTCGAACATAAATCTGCTTGACCAAATATATTTTATTTCGGCTCCGGCTGGGTTTATTCGCCATTTCTTTTTGTAAAAGTCTTTCTCGTGTTTTACTCTGCGCGCCAAACCAGGTTTGGTCGCTATGTTCGCTGAATTTTCGTGGGCTTCTGCACAGAAGCCCTCCTTAAGGCGCCTTAAAGTCTGGGTAGGCAGGATGTGAGGGAGGGGCCTTAGGACCCCTGCCATGGGTTCCCTTGGTAACCCAAGTCGCACTCCTGTTTGATTAGCTGGGTGACTGTCCTTGCCAGGACAGCCACCCTGCTGTGTGATTGAAAGCCAGGCTGTGTGAATGGGGGAAAACTGCATAAAAAGCAGGTCTCTGGGACTGGAAAGGCAGAGTCACCACTGGAGCGAAAGAACCGATGAGGCACTGACAGAAGAGGACCCCTACAACGACTGAACCACCCGGTGAAACCCTGCTGCAGGTGTGAATCTTCAGAGTCCGACGACAAGAGAGGATCCTCCAGGAATCTTCTTCCCTTGAGCTAGTGGGACCAACCAGTTCGCCCAAACTTCAAGCCAGGACCCCTCCTCTGGTCGAATTCGCTGTACAGAGCTAGTGGGCCAGATAGCCAGGAAGGTCGGACCCTGCTTGGGTTTTAAGGAGCACACCTTTTATTTGTTGCTTTGCTCTGCTGCTGGTTTCTTCGCTGGGTAGTGCAGGACCCTCCAGTCTTCCTACTTCGTGTCAGTCCGACAGTCGCTTCAGGAACCGTGAGCTTGCAGGAACTACAAGGTTCCTCTTGCTCAATTGCCCTGAGTACTTAACTGTTGGTGTGGTTCAATTTCTATTAACGTTGTCTTTCCCTCCCTTTTAAATTGCTGGAGTGCCATTTTGCTCCCACTTCATTTTGTAAGCTAAACTTGTCTGGAACTTATTGGGAATGGTCTGGTGTATTAAGAGTGTGATTTTTAGACTGCTTCATTATAGTGAAATATATATACAACTGAAGAGTAAATAAATGTATATTCTTTTACTTGAAAACCTTGAATCAGTGTTTGTTTGAATCATAGTAATTGCTGTCCTTTGTGTAACTATTTGATACTGCTCACTTAATCTTGAGATAGGTCTGGCTGCTCAGCCATCACTACCACTTTAACTGTGTAGTACAGGCTTGTACCAAAGGTGAATTTGTACTGTCATCCGTAGTCTTAATTGTGTGTGGTGTTCCCAAAGGGTACTGCATATAATTCTGCCTAGCAGTGGGACACGTCATCTAGTTGGGGCAGATGGTGAGGGTGAGGGGAGGAATAGGGGTATATGTAAAGTTGGGGATGGAACCTCGGCAAGGAATGAGTCATGTTGGGACGGTAAGACAAGAGTATGTAACAGAGTTGGGGTAGGGGGAGGAAATGGGGAGAAGCTGAAGGATGTGGGGATGTTAAAAGTTGAAAATGAAATGGTCATGTTGAAAGCATTCGTAAGGAATCCAGGTGAAAGCCTGGCTCATAATCTCACCAAGTTTACCAGGTATAACAGCTAAAGGAACCATAGGAGGGGGATTACAAATCAAATTGTTGACTTTGAATGTCTGTGGGCTCAATAATCCAGTTGAGGCTAGAAAGGTTAATTCATATGTGACATGACATGGGCCCAGGATATTGATGCTACAAGAGACGCACGCATTTGGAAAGGTGAATTAATCTTTTGCAAGGAACTGGGGTCCATTGAGGTATTACACAGAATATTAATCACAGGCACAGGGTGTTCTTACCCTTATACACCCCTCGTTGGGTTTCTGAATTTTGAAAAGCAGCGTGGATCCACAAGGGCACTATGTGATAGTGTGGGGGGACATTGCAGGCAGCCCGACTGTATTGGTTAACGCATATGGGCCCAACATAGATGACCCAGGGTTTTATCAATCCATTGCTGAATTACTCACTCCCTTGGACAAGACCTGGGTAATCTGGAATGGGGGGTGACGGGGCTTAACATAATTTTTGATGCAGAGCTGGATAGGTCAAGTTCCTCACGTGTTCTTTCCAGATCTGCCCTAACAGGACATCAATTGCTGATACACCTCCACCTTACAGATATCTGGCGGGCACTTCACCCACAAAGCAAGGAATTCACATATTATTCCTCTGTTCACGATTCGGAGTCCTGTGTACACTTTTGGTTGTTGACCTCACAGATGGTCAAAATGGTCCGGGACTACACCATCCTCCCACCCACCCTCTGTGATCATACCTACCTAGAGATTATCGACTATCCGGTACAGGCTCCACGTTGGAGAATGCCCTCCTCTCTTCCTCTCTTCTTAGAGAAGCCAGTGTGGCTGATTCCCTACATGTAGAAATTACTGAGTTTTTCAATATCAATGAAGGATCTGTTCGCACACACTCAATAATATGGGAGACATTCAAACTGTGGGTAAAAGGCATTCTAATGGCAAAATCTCATGGATCCCTTAAGATTATTAGGCGGGAGTTGGGTCAAGTGGAACATCAGCTAAGGGAACTGGAATACGATTACAGTAGATCACAGGAGGAGGATTTCTTGGCACACATACAAGCACTATTCGGCGAGTTTCACAGTCTGGCAGACAGGGAGGTCCTACATATAGCCATCCCCACCAGAGCAAGGAAGTACGGCGAGGGGGACAAAGCTGGCAGATTGTTGGCAAACCCGGTGAAGACAGAGAATCATTATCACCCAGTTACTAGTATCTAAGGCCCAAATAACACAGTGTTAATAAATGAGAAGGATATAAATGAAACATTTTCCATTTCCTATTCTGGCCAATACTCTAATCACAACGAGGCCATGGAGGATGATCTCTCCTGATATCTTTCGACCATAGAACTGTCAATGCTGTCGACTGATATGGCTTACACCCTAGATCAGCCCATCACACTTACTAAAGGTATGGGAAGAGTCCTTAGAACAAGGGGCACTCCAACAATCTATGTGAGAGTTCATAATGACTGTACTACTTAAATTACACAGACCTCCCCAAGATGTGGCCTCCTATAGACCACTGTCTCTAATTAATGTGGATGCTAAGATCTTCGTGAAGATCCTCGCCACGAGGCTACTCCCGATCATGTCCCAATTGGTACACCCGATCCAGTCCGGTTTTATACCCACAAGGTCTACGGCGCTGAATTTGACCTAGTGTTCTGTGTGATGGCAACTTGAATCCCTGGGTGAAGGTGGTGGTGGCTGCCTTAGATGCTGAAAAGGCTTTTGATTCTGTCTTGTGGGGCTATTTCTTTTCTGTGTTAGGTCAGCTTGGAATTGGTCCATACTTTTTGCGCTGCATCCTGCTGTTATTTTCAGACCCTGGGGCAAGGGTTGTTACAAATCAAACACTATTGGCGCTATTCCCATTGGGCAGAGGTGCTATGCAGGGCTGCCCCTTGTCCCTTTTATCATTTTCGCTTACTATTGAACCTATGGCTGCAATGGTTAGGGAGGTACATGAGTAGAGGGGAATTAGAATCAATAGTCTGTCCCAGACAATATCGTTATACGCACATGATACTCTGCTATATGTACGAGACCCTGAACACAACCTTGCCCCAATAATGAATGATATCCACAAGATATCACGTTACACTGGATACAGAATAAATAGCACTAAATCTGAGCTGTTTCCCCTCACACCATCCACGGTCCCGCCGACAGAGCTAGGAGGGTTTAAATGGTCGCCATTACACTTTGGGTACCTAGGAATCATGGTGTCGAGGAGTCAACAATTACTATATGCTGACAATTACGAATCCTATTTGCAACAATTGACCACCAAACTGCTACTTTTGGCGAAACTGCCAATCTCGCTATATGGGCAGGTAGCCCTGTTGAAGATGGTGGTTCTCCTGAAGCTATTGTATTTCTTTGGTAATGTTCCCATAGGGCCTGGGCAAGCATTTTTTACTAACCTGAAATTGTTAGCCTCTACATTTGTTTGGGGTACCGGAGTGGCGAGAATTAGTTGGCAGAAATTATCTGATCCTTATGAATATGGGGGATTAGCAGCACCAGATTTTGAGATATACTATTTGATGTCACAGGCTCTCTAGTTATTGGTATAAGGCCAGAGATACAACTGTACAAATACCCTTGGAGAGATATGGTGCGTACTCTACAGACCTTCAGTTGGTCATATTTAGCGAAAAATTCAGCGACTCATGTACCTTCAGTTTCGTAAGCACAACTGTTAACGCTTGGGCCAGAATTTTTCGGAAGATTGGAGTAGATACACCGTACAACCAGGAAGTTTCGTTGTGGGGCTATCCTAGCATAGCCCCCTCATTTTACAAGATGTTGAAGAAATTCTGGGATTGCTCAGGGAAAATGAAAATGGGCAACATGTACCCAGATGGGCAATTTGTATCCCAGACCGAATTTGTCAATACTCCAGGAGGAGGTCAATTGAGAGTATTTCAATATCATCGAGTGCGGACTGTTTTCCGCAAAAGGATTCCCTCATTCCCTGCTTTGCCAGAATCGTACAGCTGCATTAGAGCTTTGCTATCAAAGGATGGCACATGCTGCGGGGTGTCCAGGCTATACAGATTGATACAGTCACATTTGTCCATGTGCAATAATATGAAAGAAGTTTGGGAACAACAGGTGGGATACCAAATAGGGTATGAGAAATGGAGCAAGGGTTGTCAGCTAACTAAAACAGTATCCCTGAATGCAGGGCTGCACCTGATTCAATTTAAGATGCTGAACCAATTGCATTACACTCCTGCTAAAATGGTTGAGTTTGCTCTGGACTATACAGGTGAATGCCTGAAGTGCGGGTGCTTACACGCAGGCGCTTTCCACATATATTGGTTGTGCCCTCTGGCCATGTAGTTTTGGGGGAGTGTGGCTGAGGCCATAGGCGAGATGGTGAAAATCCTGCTTTCCCTCGCCCCACTCAAATACCTGTTTGGAGACATTGGGAAAACCTCAGCAAATACTAGACGATTTTTTAATGTTGCTTGTGCAGTTGCGAAAAGGCGTATTTCAAAATGTTGGAAATTTAAGAATGCTCCTAGTTTGGAAGACTGGTTGTGCGTATTTGCACATGTTAATGAATGTGAGGAGAGATTTGGTATAACTGTATCTGCTGTATGCCGCCCTGAAAGGCATTTGGGATAAATTCAGACTGTATTTAACTGGTACTAGTTCTGAAACAGAGAGTATTGGATGACTTGATATTCCTCACATGTAAACTGAAATGTAGTTGTTTACATACACATGCTCAGTACCAATCTTTACACCTGTAACTGAATGTGCTTGATATATGACCATTGAATAAATAAAGTTGAAAAAAAGGAAAAGGCATAGGCATTTGACCGAGTGGAGTGGTCCTTCTTATTCAAGGTAAAGGGGAAAATGGGCCTGGGAAGGGACTTCTTAAAAATGGTCCAAGCCAGCTACAACTCTCTGGTAGCACGCTTGATGGTGAATGATTCTATGTCGCGCCCTAATTGCTTGAGAAGAGGGACCAAACAGGTGTGCCCACTCTTCCCATTGCTATACACAATTTATTTAGAGCCTCTGCTACAATCAATACGGGAGTCGGGGAAATTTAGGGGATACCCTTTGGGGATAAACAACATAAAGTTGCAGCATTTGCCGACAACATGCTCCTGTCAATGACCAGACCTAGAGAATCTATACAAGCATGTAGGGAGCTACTGGAGAGATTTGGGAAGGTATCGGGCCTGCAGGTTAGTCTCAATAAATCTGAACTACTGAATCTAACGGTGGGGATGGAAGAAACGGCAGAGCTAAAAGCATCATCACCCTTTGTATGGAGTCCAGGGGGGAATCATATATCTGGGAGTTAAAATTACACTGACCTTGCCGGGTTGGTACGCAGCTAACTACATGACCATATTAAAGGCAATAAGGAAAGACTTCCAAAAGTGGAGCAATCTCAGAATCTCCTTGGTGGGAAGGATGGCAGCAATCAAAATGGTTACTCTTCCCCGCCTGCTACACCCATTCAGAGCGATCCAAATGACACTACCCGACAGTCTTTTCGGGGAATGGGGAAAATGACAAGAGAGTTCATATGGGAGAGGCCAAGAATTAGCCAACATCTCTTGATGGCTCCAAAGAGGGATGGGGGGATGACTCTCCCCAATTTCCAACAATACTATGAGGCAACACAACTAAGGGTGATAAGGGAATGGTTTTCTGAAACCGAGGGGAAGCAATGGGTCGCGATGGATCGAGTGGTAGCGCAACACAACCTGATGGAGGTGTTGTGGCTGCCACGACAACGTGGGGCAAAACACTTGTACCTGAGCGCCATAACCAAACTAGTAGCGGACACTTGGGATAAATTAGTAGGGAAATGTGGAATCATGACCTTCTCGTCCCCCTTCACTCCCATCGTTAATAACAGTGATTTCACCCAGGGAAAGGAAAAGGGATCTTATGGACAATGGCGTGAGAGGGGATGCAGGACAATTCGGGACATGTTCCAGGGCCAGAATATTTGCTCGTTCACAGAGTACAAACAGGAATTTGGGGTGGAGGAGGGGGAGAGGCTCAGATATTTCCAAATACAACACTGGTTAATGAATATGGATGTCAAGGGGGCGCCAGGTCACCCCCATTCGAGAAGTTCTTGCTAACACATGATGGGTCAAAAGGCTAAAAATCAAATATATACAGGATATTGGACAACGCCACCCCCCGCGCCACATGACCATAAATGGCCCACTGGGAACAGATGACGGGGCAGGAAATCAGTAGGGAGGAGCGGGAAAGATTGTGGAGAACGATGCCCAAAGTGGCGAGGGCGTCCCAACTCCAGGAGACTTGGTACACGATCCTGTACAGGTGACATTACACTCATTACACATTATACTCCTGCCCATCTCCAGAACATATATCCAGATGTGTCAAGGGAATGTTGGAGGGGATGTGGGGAAGAGGGCATGGCATCCCACATATGGTGGAAATGCCCCAAAATCGAGCCATGCTGGAGGGAGGGGTAGCAGGAGCAAATCCAAGCATTTGGGGCAGAGGCCGGAAAACCACTGGAAATAAATTTGCTGGGTTGAGAGAGCTGTGGGAGGAAGGAGAAAGTAAGGGCCGGGAAAAGGCACGGTTCATACTGACTTTGGCAGCAATGACCCTTATAGCACAAAGATGGAAATGGACGGTCATCCCCACGGTGCAAGAGTGGCTTCGCAAAGTTTACAACAACCTGCCAAAATTGGCCACTGACTGGGGCGAGACCTTAGCATTCTTGAAGGACGATTTTAGGGACCAATGGTGCACCCAGCGCCTAAAACATTTGGACCTACACTGAACAAACCCCAGAAAGAGAACTATGCAAGAGGAGGCAGACACCGAAGTCCTCTTGGGGGAAGGGGAGGGGAGGGGGAGAAGGGAAGGGAGAGTGGGGAAGTGGGAAAAGTTTAACATGTAAAATTAATAAAGAGAATTTAAAAAAATGTATCTGGCTGATCTTCCGCCAGCAGCTCCTGTTGGCTGAGAGGAAGTGGTTTAACATCTCCTCCAAATAAGATACAAAGGCCCTCATTACATGTTCAGCAATGCAGAAGAAATCTGTTGGTAACTGTGAGAAACCTGAAGGTGTCTCACCCACTAGTCCCTGGGGCTCTATCATCCAGGTGGCCAGGACAGAGCCATTGCTATTGGAACCAATTCCTGGGGGTGGACCAGTGTGGGAGGATCACCTGGATGGGGTTTCTCGGGGAGTGGAAGTGAGACACGAGGGTGAGACACAGTATCCCCTTCCCAAACACCTTTTCCCCATCCTACCAGGCAGGATACCTGTGAACTCCACCTCCTCTCCCCCTTTTCTGACACAAACACTTTCTCCAGCATTGGATCTTTCATGGATTCACATGCTTAGAATATTCCCCGTCGTCAGACTGGGAACCCTCGGTACACATATATAGTCGTTTCCAATAGGAAAAACTTCCGACACTTGTGTGTCCTATCCCCGTCTACGTCCTCCTCGGGGCCGCCCACGCACGCCCCATTGGACGCAATGGTATACAAGCCACGCCCCCGCGGGTCCCGTCAGATTTCAATCGTCTCCAAAGATAGTGGGATCTCCTCGCGTAGTCTCTACTGCTAGATTTTGTCGAATTGTCGAACTCCTGTGAGTTTGTTCATTTTATCGGAATGTCGGGAAAACCTCTATTTCGCCCGTGTGCCACGTGCGGATTGAAGAAGGTTTACGAGGGGGACGGCCATTTAGACTGTATTTATTGCCTCCACCCTCACCACTCGGCAGACCAGTGTGAAATATGTAAAGGTTTTTCCCAGAAAACCCTGAAGGATCGAAATCGACGGCTGGTATCCTGGTTAAATGACGGTGCGGGAGCGTACCCTCAGTCAGAGGTGGGCTCTGTGCGCAGCGTGGCCTCTGCGAAAACATCAGGAGCCCCTCGACGCTCAACTTCGTCGGAACCTCCGGCTAAGAAGTCACGACCTGCAGAAAAAGACGTTCCACGAAGTCACTCTTCTAAGGACTCTTCTAAAGACTCTGCAAGAAAGACATCTTTGTCAACTTCGTCGAAGAAAGGAAAGGAGAGGCCTAAATCCTCCTCGGGCGATCAACACAGATCAGCCACAAGTAGAGATTCGGATAAACGCAGGGTGAGCGCTGTGAAGGCGGGACCGCCTAAACCACCTGCAGGCCCAACGTCGACGACGACGAACCAGTCGGTGTCCTCACTGCCGCTGATGCAGTCGATTTCACCCGTCATCAACCCAGCGACGACCTCGGCGACGATGTCCTCGTCGACGGAAGTTCTGGCCTAGAGACCAGAAGTATTTAATATGGGGTTGCCTGACACATTGCTACAGGAACAGGCAGCGTCAATTGCCTCGAAAGAAGACGACGGCTTCAGAATTGTGAGCCCGGAGGACCTCGGTCTACGAGCCAGGTTTCCATCAGGAGCAACCTGCTCTCAGGTGTTTACCCAACCTCCAACCTCTCAGGCGACCCTGTCCATGGAGGTACTGTCCTCCTTACACTCGCTGCTGAAATCGCTGGACGAAAGGCTTCCGCCTGTACCGTCGACAACCCCCGTCGACGAGCCCGGCCCTTCACACCGCCCGACCAGATCGATCGGGGTTCCAACTACTGCAGCAGTCCAGGAGGAAGGTGAGCTTTCGGACTCCCTATCTGACCACGGGTCAGCATCAGATATATCCCTCTCACCATCTAGGGATCCATCCTGGGTGTCGGATGTGGAAATGGAAACACCAAAGAGTCCCACTCACCCGTCACCACCGGACGATATAGGTGCCTTTCATCCTATGATAGAAAAAGCGTGCAAGGAGTTTGGCCTGGTCCAACAGGAGGAGAAAAAGGACTGTTTTCTTTTTGACCATATGGGCAAGAGTAGACGCTCAATATTCTCAATACCCATTTTAGACCATATCTGGAAAGAAGGTGTTCAAACCATGCGTCACCCATTTTCTGAGCTGGCTGTCAAAGGCCGCATTGAAAAGAAATTTAAAGTACCAGACTCTACACCGAAGTTTCTTTCGGCTCAACCTACACCGGACTCGGTGGTGTCGTCGGCGGCGACGAGAAAAGCAAAGGCCCAACATAAATGCTCTACCCCTCCAGATAATGAGGCGAGGTGCCAAGACTTGTTTGGTAAGAAGGTTCTTTCTGTGGGGGCCTCAACAGTGAAAGCAGCTAACTCCCTGGCGATTGTGGCCAGATATGACAGGGAGATGTGGCACAGACTGGCACCTATCCTGGACCACCTCCCGGAAGAACATAGAAGAACGGCGATGTCCCTGGTTCGAGAAGGCGAAGAAGCATCGAATCATGCTATTAACATAGCGGTGGACCTGGCAGATTCGGGTTTTAAACAAATAAATAACGGAGTTGTTCTAAGACGCCAGGCTTGGCTTAAGTGCACCAACTTCAGACCCGAAGTACAGTATAAAGTTTTGGACATGCCCTTCTAAGGTGATCTTCTTTTCGGAGAAAAGGTGGACGAGGCCTTGAAGGGCATGAAGGAGGACTCAGATACAGCACGCTCGTTGGGTTCTCTCCAGAGTGGTAAGCCCTTTCGTTCTTTTCGTCCCTTTAGAGGAGCATCTGGAAACTCAAGATTCTCAGCAACCAGGGATAGATCTTTTGGTAGATCAGCGTATCCTTCCCAAGGATATAGACGCGCCTCTCAGACCTCAAGCCGGCGCAGAAACTTCCAGTCTTCCAAGAGACGACCAACTTATTCGTCGTCGACGTGCAAACAGAAAGACCAGCAATGACGGGAAGCGTACCGTTCTGGGAGGAAGAGTGTCAAGCTGCATCGAGGAATGGGAGACCATCACAACAGATCAGTGGGTTTTGGACACTGTGAGGTACGGACATTCCCTACTATTCAAATGCAAACCTCCAAAATGTCCACCAATACACCTATCCCAGCCACATCTAAACATCTTACGGCAGGAAGTAACGCTCATGTTACAGAAAGGCGCCATCGAATTAGTCCCTGCATCGCAGAAAGGCCTAGGGGTATACTCACGGTGTTTTGTGGTAAAGAAGCCAAACGGAAAATCGCGCCCTATTCTCGACCTGCGAGACCTCAACAAGACCCTACAGAGTCAAAAATTCAAAATGCTTACACTGCAGGAGGTGATCAGATCCGTCCAAAGGGACGATTTTTTGGCGTCACTAGATCTACAGGACGCGTACTTCCACATTCCGGTGTGTCAAAAACACAGGAGGTTTCTGAGGTTCATGGTAGGTCAGACACACTACCAATTTGCAGTGCTCCCATTCGGTCTAAAGTCCTCCCCAAGAACGTTTACAAAATGTTTGGCACCTGTGGCAGCCTGGCTGCGAAAGGGAGGGCATCATGTATACCCGTACCTCGACGACTGGCTTGTGAGGGGATCCTCCCCAGCGTCGACCAACGACAGCATACAAGCCACCTTACAACTTCTGCAACGACTGGGGTTCGCAGTGAACTTCAAAAAGTCTTCTCTGAAGCCCTCAAGGAGCTTGAAGTTCTTGGGAGCTCAATTCGAAACCCAATCGGGAATAGTGAAACCGTCCCTAGACAGAATATTGAAGATCGAACAACTGACGAGTCAACTTCGCCTACAGAGCACATTTTCCGTGAGAAAATATGTGGCAATCCTGGGTTCCATGGCTTCGTGCATCCACCTAGTAGCAAACTGCCGATTGTTCATGAGGCCTCTACAGGAGTTCCTGTCGGACAGATGGAAGCAGGCCACGGGCCGGTGGTCAGGCAGGATAACCGTCGACGACGAGGGTGTCATCAGATCCCTCCAATGGTGGAAAATCTTTCACAACCTGGACAGAGGGGTTCCTCTACAAGAGCCGGAAGTTCAGAACACCATCATCACGGACGCCTCCCTGACGGGCTGGGGAGCACACATGAACGATCATCAAACCCAGGGCAGATGGTCTTCGACCGAATCGCACCTACACATCAACTTGCTGGAACTGAGGGCAGTGAGATGGGCCTTGAAATCATTCCTTCCACATATCAAAGGATCAAAAGTAAGAGTGCTGACAGACAACACGACAGCCATGTTCTACTTGATAAAGCAAGGCGGCACCAGATCCAGGACCCTTTCGGCGGAAGCTCAAAAGATCTGGCACTGGGCGTTGAAACACAACATATCCTTAGTGGCTTACCATCTCCCGGGTGTGAAGAATGTGCAAGCGGATTCCCTGAGCAGGACAATGGCTCAAATACACGAGTGGGAGCTGGACACCTGTCAGCTACAAATAATCTTCGAAAGGTGGGGGACCCCCTCAATCGACCTCTTCGCATCAAAAGGAAAAGGAAATGCGAACAGTTCGCGAGCAGATGGCCTCAAAAAGGATCCCTGGGGGAAGCGTTCTCGTTTCCTTGGACGGACAAATTCCTGTACGCTTTCCCTCCGTTCCCCCTTATACGGAGGACAATCCAGGGGATTCGCAGGTACAAATGCCGGGTCATTCTAGTGGCACCGTATTGGCCAAGACAACCATGGTTTTTCCGACCTCCTACATCTGTCGTTGGAACAGCCTATAACTCTCCAGAAAGTGCCGAACCTACTGTCCAGGGACAAGGGAACGGTGTGGCACCACAATCCGGACAGCCTCAACTTAACAGCATGGCTCCTGACTTTTCAGAGTTTGGCAGCTTGAAAGTCTCGTCGGATTGCCGGAGAATTCTGCAGGCGGCTAGGGCCCCTTCGACTATCAAATCATACATATGCAAATGGCGAAGGTTCGGTACGTGGTGTCAAACACAGCACGAAATTCAGCCTTTAGAAGTAACCCCTGAACAAATTCTTCCGTATCTTCTTCACCTAGCTGAGAGTGGGCTGTCATCATCGTCCATCAAAGTGCACTTGGCGGCCATTTCAAGGTTTACGAGGAGGAGACAGTCTTCACCATTATTCAGTGACAGACTGGTGAAACATTTCATGAGGGGTCTCTTTAGAACTTTCCCCCCTATGAAACGGTTCCCACCGTCGTGGAGTTTAAATGTGGTGTTGGCTGCCTTAATGAAGCCTCCATTTGAGCCAATGTCCTCTTCATCCATGCAGTTCCTATCTTGGAAACTGGCTTTCTTAATTGCCATTACATCGGCTAGAAGAATGTCGGAATTACAGGCATTGGTCATAGATCCTCCATATATGAGATTCTTTAAGGACAAAGTAATTTTATCAACTAACCCTACTTTCATCCCGAAAGTACCGACAGTCTATCACAAGCACTCGACCCTGGTCCTTCCTACTTTCTTTGCTTCCCCGTCGTCGACGGCGGAAAAAGCCCTTCATACTCTGGACGTCAAAAGGGCGTTAAAATTTTACCTGCAAAGGACGCAAGATATCAGAACTACCAGACAGTTGTTCATTGCCTACGGTCCGTCGACGAGAGGAAGGGCAATCTCCAAGCAAGGCCTGGCTCGTTGGGTCTCTTCGGCAATTACTTTTAGTCACTCCAAGGTTGGGAGACCCCTACAAGGACGCCCTAGAGCCCATTCCACGAGATCGACAGCCTCCTCCGCGGCTCTATGGGCAGGAATTCCTCTGACAGACATCTGCCAGGCGGCGGCATGGTCTGTCCCACACACGTTTACACGCCATTACTGCCTGGAAAGGCAGCACGCGGATGAGGTACAGATGGGACGGGCAGTGCTTAGCCATCTGTTTCAATGAGGTAAGCCAAGTACGGTGAAACTATATATATATATATATATATATATATATATATATATATATATATATATATATATATATATATATATATATATATATATGGGTGGGTGGATAATTGTGTATAGATGCATAACTATGTATTATGGAAATGCTTATATCAGAAAATAAGTGCGGCTTACATACATATTTGAACTGGGGGTGTTTTATGAAAGATCCAATGCTGGAGAAGGGAGTAGTTTCTTACCTGTAACTCCATTTCTCCAGCGTTGGTATCTTTCATGGATTCACATGCGCCCACCGGCCTCCCCGGAATGCAATGTGCAAGATATGTATGTAAGCCGGCCCCCCTTTTTTCTCTTTGGAGGGGCCGAAATCTGACGGGACCCGCGGGGGCGTGGCTTGTATACCATTGCGTCCAACGGGGCGTGCGTGGGCGGCCCCGGAGAGGACGTAGACGGGGATAGGACACACAAGTGTCGGAAGTTTTTCCTATTGGAAACGACTATATATGTGTACCGAGGGTTCCCAGTCTGACGACGGGGAATATTCTAAGCATGTGAATCCATGAAAGATACCAAAGCTGGAGAAATGGAGTTACAGGTAAGAAACTACTCCCTTCTCACAGATAGTTCACCGTGAGCGACATCGGACTAACGCCAGAGCCATAGGCCTAACATGTCCCAACACAAGAGTCAGGCAAAGTAAGGCAATTACTGATTATTACACACACCTGACTTCCATAACACTTCCCCAAACGGATAAAAAGCAGAGCACGACAACACACTCTGAGCAAGACAAAATGCACAAGGAAGCAACAATTCCGAGATGGCAGTTTAAATCGAGGAGGAAGGCAGCAAGACCAGAGAGGGCAGCAAGGAGGGAACTACCCTTAACCTCCTCGCAGAAAAAACACAACTTTCATGAGGCTTCAAGGAAAAGAAACATAAGACCGGGAATTGCAGCTGAACAACGGTGCAGTGTGTGTAGAAGGTACACAGGACCATTCCGCATTGATAGCCAAAGCAGGAAGAAGCGATTGCCACTGTGCTACTGTCCTTGGCTCTGACAACAAAGCACAGGCGGTGAGTCAGAAAGACTAATAGCAGACTGGACTGTGTTACGCTCAAGGATGCAAACAGCAACATTGTACAAGGACATTGTATGAGGAAAGATGACTTGCATGTTAATAATTGCCTTATGAAACAGAGATAGGTACCAGATGCAGAGTGGTCCGGCGCCGTGTGTGCGCTCTCTCGAAGGTCTCTGTTTGGTATCCAACTGAGCGTGTGAGAAATTATTGAACTGTGAAATCGAAGTGGTCCTGCAGCGGGTCAAACCAAATCCTGTGAATATTCGAAATACTTCAATTGACTATGAACAAAAATTGTCCTGGGCCCAGCTGAGGGGGACTAATTGTGTAAAAAGGGGATTTGAGCCCAAAAGAGGGGATACGCGGTGAACCGCGAGTCACCCGATCAGATATTAATGTGGCAAATATGAACCCAACTGAGGGATGCCTGCGAGTGGCAAATGTGAACCCGACTGAGGGATGCCTGCAAACTATAATTAGTCTCAGCCCGGCTGAGGGAGGCTAATTGTATAAAAAGGATCTGAGCCTGGCTGAGTGGGATCCGGGGCGGAAGAGTGAATCATCCAACGTGAATAATTGGGAAGGAACTTTTTCTTTGTTGTTTTTGATACATCAGACCCTCTAAATCAAGAGACTTGGGAAAAGAAGGCCCTGATGTAGGTAAAAGGAACTGTGATCATGTGCTGAGAGAGCCCAAGAGTGTGTTAAGCTCCAGTGAACCACCTTTTCCCATGCTAAAAACGTGGGGAAGGGAGGCCAATGACCTGAACATCCCGATTTATGATATTGTGAACACTTCTTTCTTTTTGTGAACATTACCCCACACTATTTGCAACTTAGCGGTAAGGATTGGCAATCGTTTTATTTTAGTATACGCCCTTTTTATTTGATAAAGTTCAAATAAACACCCTTGAACTCTGTCTAAAAGCACACACCGGTGTGTCTGGCTGCCTGAGAATCATGACACGTACAGTACCTCCTTCTGAAGAGTTCCAGCAGGCACGTAGACTTGATCAGTATGAAAATACAAACCATGGTCCTTGTGAAGATGATGTTTTGTCTTATCCAGCTGGATTTTGAGTTCCCTCGCTCTTGTACAAAACTGTGAGGGATCTACAGGTTCCTTCCGGGACAAAGTGCCTGCACGCAAATTGATCCTCCCTGAAATGAATGTGAATGTAATATTGTAATGGTGAAAAAAATGTGCCCAACGAGCCTGACGACTATTTTGCATCTGAGCATATTGTAGCGCTTTAAGGATGTGGTGGTCAGTGCGAACTTCCACTGGGAATTCCACACCCAATAGCAAGTGCATCCATTCCTCGAATGCCCTCTTGTTGTTCAATAGTTCATTCTCCAAGACAGAATAATTCAGTTTGAATGACCTTAGGGTTTTAGACAGATAAGCAACAGGGCATTCTTCCCTGTGTTCTGTTCCCTGTAGAAGAACAGCCCCCAAGGCATAGTGTGAAGCATCGGGTTCCACGATTAATATTTTGCCACGGTCAGGAGTGATCAATATTGGGGCTTTCGTAAAATGGATCTTTAATGTTTCAAAGGCTCCTTGTGTCTCCGTAGTCCATACAAAGGGTGTACCCTTCTTAAGTAGTGTTGTAAGAGGCTCTATCACATTGGAAAATCCCGGAATGAACATTCTATAAAGGTTAGCAAAGCCAAACCAGCCTAAAAAGCACTATATTTCTTTGAGAGAAGTTGGGGAGGGCCATTCTACCACTGCGGCAACCTTAGCTGGATCCATAGCTACCCCCTGGGAGGACAACACACATCCCAGATATTGTACTTGTCTTTGATGAAACTCACACCTTTTAGGTTTGCAGAATAAGTGTTTGTGTTGAAGACGCCCTAGCACCTCTTGAACGTGACAAACATGTTTGGACTCTGAGGAAGAGAAAATCAGGATATTGTATAGATAAACGATCATGTAGTGCAAAAGGATGTCGGGAAAGATGTGATCCATGAAGCGCTGGAAAACTGAGGGGGCGTTAGACAGACGAAACAGCATCACACAATATTCAAAATGCCCAAAAGGCGTGAGTAAGGCTGTTTTCCATTTGTTGTGGCTTTGACTTCAATGAGGTGATATGCCCCCCGCAGGTCAAGCTTCGTATAAATCAACGAGCCCATGACTGCTTCAAGTATATCGGGAATCAATGGCATGGGGTATCGGTCGGGGACAGTAATCTTATTGAGTCCCCGAAAGTCAATGCAAGGAGGCAATTCTCAGTTCTTGTGTTCTTTTTCGGAATGAAGAACTACAAAGCCCCTGCAGGGGATGTGGATTGTGCGATGAGTCCATTCTGGAGGTTGGCGTGTATGTATTCCTTCAGCACTTCCTTTTTCCTGGGTGACAAGATGTACATCCAACTAAAGGGTAATGGTTGATCAGGCACTAGGCTGATAGCACAGTCGTACCTGCGATGTGGAGGCGGTTCCGAGTACTGAGAGTTGGAGAACACTTCCTGATAAGGTAAGTAAGGTTCAGGAATTTCCAGGACATGATTGAGCACCTTAGGATTTTACGTGGATACAGAGAGAGAAGAGGAAAGGGTGGCAAACCCGATAGAACCCCGGGAAAGGCAATTTTTAAGACAATGTTCTGAACCTAAAAAGAAGGTTCCCGATGCCCAGTTACTGTAAGGTTTATGTAAACACAGCCAGGGGAGCCCTAAAATCACAGGATAATGGGCAGTTCTGATTATATCAAACGTGAGTGATTCAGAATGAGAAGCCATATTTATCTGAATAGCAAGGGTCTGTTCTTTGATGGGACCAGAGGTCAGGGGACTACCATCTACACTTTCCACTGGGACAGAAAAGCTTTAGAGATATGAGAGAGACCCTGACTCTGAGCCCAACGGTCACCCACAAAGTTCTCAGCTGCCCCGCTATCATCCGAAGCCGGGATGTCAGTTACCACAACTATCCCTACAGAAAAAGAAACCAGCAAAACAACCATGGGGGAGTTGGCATTTTTGTAACCGGGAATCTGAGTGTCTATAGTCGGAACCTGAAGAACGGTCCCGTATCGTGGTTCTCCCTATGATCGGGCTCTGGCGTTTCCCGATCGATGGGGAGGGGCTATCAGACATACATTGACTAAGTGATCTTTGGACCCACAATACATACAGAGCCTGTTTGTCTGTCTACAGATGCGTTCCTCCGGGGTTAACGGACCACGGGCAACCCCCAATTGCATGGGCTCTTAGCAAGGGACTGGCTTGGCGGGAACTGGTGGGGATTTGGAAAAAGAGCGAGGGTTTCTATATTTCTGTTTTTCACAATGTCGTTCTTGTAGGCAATAGTCTAACTGCATGACCAATGCTACCATTTCAGCTGAATTAACTGACCTGGGGACTCGGGAAACTTCATCCTTTAACTCCTCCGAAAGTCCTCATCTAAATAAAGTAATGAGTGCGTCATCTGGCCAAGCAGTATCAGCAGCCATCTGCTTGAATCGTGTAATATAGGTAAGAAGTACCCTGTGGCAAGTCTAATAGCTGTTCTTGAGAGGACACAGTAATCTTCTGCCTTCCAAACATGGTTTTAAGACTATGGGTGGAGGCAGGGTATGAGTCCAAAATAGGGTTATTAGTTGTGACTAAGGGTATCGCCCAGGCCAAAGCAGCCCCGGATAGTTGGGAAATCATGTGGCCCACTTTGTCAAGGTCTGTAGGAGAAATTAGCCTTTGAATGCAAACTGAAAAGTACAAGAGTCCAAAAACTCTTTTAATTTGTGAGGATTGCCATTAAACTTACCCCCCGGCAAGGGGCCAGGGCGTAGTTCGAAGTTTTGCAGAGCCCTGCCCACCTGTTGGCAAAGGACAGCATTTTCCTGTTTTAATCCCTGACCTTCAATGGGTAGGGATTGTACTGCAGACAGGAGTTGCTGCATCTGATCTATGATAGTTTATCAGTTAAGATTTCTTGGCATCAATGTTAAACCAACAAACTCAGTGAGATTATTAATGGAAGATTCACTAACCTGGATCAGTTGAAGGGAGGTGCTGCTATGGAGAAATCCCCCTCTGGGTCATGAGTTTCCTCCGCTGATAGATAGCAAGGGAAAAGCCAGTACCCCCGGGGAAACCCCTTAGGGAAGAAAGGCCTGGTCTGATGCTGTCATGATCTCTGCTTCCAAAAGGTCAGGGTTTTCCCAACTCCCTTGGAAGCAGATCCATAACCCAGGTTCCGAGTGCCAACCAGTCCCAATTGGGACCTTTTGGACCCAGTCCTGGCGCCAGTGGCACCAGGCTCATAAATATGTCCAGTCCCAGCGCTGGAAGCGCCGGGCTCATAATGCTTGGGTGGACTTACCTGCAGCAGACCATGCTGCTTACTTGCCTGCCAGTTGAGCCTCTGATCCTCTTCTGTTTGGAACTACTTTTCCTGTTGGGTGGGGCAGGAGCCACTCCCTAGATTCAGAACACTGGAACTCTTCTGGAAAGCAGGAACTCTTTTCTTACCTAGGCGTGGCTGTGGAAGGAGACACCTAAGCACTACAGGAGGCTATTTAAACCACACCCGATGGATGAATCTTGCTTTGCGTTATTCTGCATCCTCTGCAGCAGAACGCTCATCGTGTCTTCTGCATCTGATCCTGGGCCTAAGGAAAAAGGCTTACCATCCTGAATCCAGTCTTCAGCAACACCTATAAAGACAAGAAAGAACAGGTTAGCATTACGGTCTTCAGTGACAGCTCTTCACTTACCTGGTCCATCGGCTGTCACCAACGCCTCGCGCTGCATTCCGGCATCTGAAAGACAAAGGCTTACATACTCTTCGTGCGCTCCGGAGGTCTTCACACTGCATTCCGGCATCTGAAAGACAAAAGCTTACCAACTCTTCGCACGCTCCGGAGGCCTTCGGCGCTGCATCCCGCATCTGAAAGACAAAACAAGGTGCGTTTAAAGACATTGGGGAACTTTAATACTCACGTGCCATTACTCCTTTCCACATCTAACCCAGTGGGTATTCCGGCACCCTGCAGCCGCTCCGAACTTATACCTGCAAAATAAAAAGACAGTTAGAGCGCATCGTGAAGCAGGCAACAAGCGCTTACTTACGTACTTCCAGGCGCTTCTATTCATCACACGGGCTCCATCTTCAACTCACTTCAGCCCGGCATCCGCCATCGCCGGAACCCTGCAAAACAAGAAACATCATTACTAAAGACTTTAAAGACATTAGAATTACTCGAAACATACCGTTCGTGCAGTAATCGACGGACAGCAGTCCTCTGAAGTCAAGAGGCCTGCTCTCCTTATCCAGTGAAGAAACTGGTTACAGCACCCTGCCCCGAGGCAGATGGTGAGCACGGCGTTCACTTACCTAAGGTGAGAGCGTTAACCTTTGGGGTTCTACAGGAGAAGAGAAAGGGAAGAAGAGAGAGACATTCAATAACCCAGTTCCTTAATCCCATATTTTCTATCTGCAGACATCTTACCCTTCAAGTCAGACATACAGTGCACAGAGGTCCAGCCCAAAGAGCCAGCCGTGTGTTACACATCACCTTTGCAGATATAGTATACGCCCAGTCAAGACCGGCGCCTCTACGGGAATCAGGTGAGCGTTACAGATGCAGTCTTCGGTTTCGTTGAACAGGAGGTCGGATTAGAGGTATTGGAGTTGAGCGGGAAGTCGTGGTCAAAGGTACTGGAGGGATGTTCTCTCAATGATGACTTCCTAAAGAATAGAAAAGGGAAGTTAAACAAATGTATGCTTACTAGGATTGGCAGAGTTGTATATAAGAAAAAAGGAATACCCTGAATGAGGCTGTAGTCTCCTAGATTACTGACGAAAACTGTATAGGCAAAATCCTGGAGGTCTGTTTGAAAGACTAGAGGAATGAATATACAAGTACCGCAGCCGAAGCATGTAGAGCGAGTAGAAAAAGGAGACAGTCCTACCTTCGTAAGGCTAACCAAACGTTTTGTGTAATATCCCTCCGTGCAGAGGCAGAGGTGTTGAATTGGATACTGTAGCCACTGTAAGCTAATGGAAGGGGGAGAATCAAGATTTGGTACAGAGCACGCCTGATAGTAAGTGAAAGTAAGCTGTGCCACACCATTTCTAAACGCTGGAGCGCGAAACCAGCTGTCTCTTGAAGATCTGCAGAAACTCTGGTGATCTTGTGTCAGCTAAGGGTTAGATCTGTGAATCTAAGGTGAGATTGTAAGAATGTACAGAAACGGTGTGTCTCACTGCTTTCAAGAGTAATGTAATTTTGCACCGTTACCTGGCAATTCAGCCGCGTTCCAGGAAGTGTGTACTTCGGGATTTCGCGTACGAGAAGTATAGAGTAAAGAAGTGCGTGAAAGGAATATGAGAAAGTTAGATCGAGCCAGGGTGTCAGAGATAAAGAGGCACTTAAAGTATTCCTAGTGTGCAAATTTACGAAGCATCCTATGATGGGAGTAGTGACGCAAGGACCGCAGGACTGCCGAGCCTCGTAACAGTTTCCTGGTAGAGAAGTGGGTAGAGCTAGACTCACAGGAGGGACAGAAGCTGGCATAACGCAAGCACAAAAGGGCGCCATGTTGGGGGACCATGGATAGTCATCCCTATCTGTCTCCAACACCACCAGAGGGACCAATGGTGCCTACCAGTCCTAACACTTACTTTGATACCATGCCTTCCTTACATGACCTACCACCACCTTTCGGAATTGTGGAATTGTTGCTGATGTTCCCGCACTACCAAATTATAATTTTGGGGGGGAAGTTGAGCCACTTTACTGCCGAAAATCAACGCATTTACCATGCAGTAATTCCACCGGCTTTAAATCTGCCAAAAATCCCCCTTGAGTCCTATGGACATCAAAAATAGGGAATTACCACCACTTGTAACCCTGTGGTAAATCCACGGGACCAAGTGCCGGTAACAGTAAGCAAGTATGGGAGCAATTCAGTGTATTAACTGCAGATTTATGGCTGAATTATGCCCAAAGTGTCTAATGATACAGATACAGAGACCGAAGATGAGGAACATCAGTCTATTTATCCATCAAAGATTTTACTCCTACATCCCGTCCCCTTTGCTCCATACTGCATGGGTGTCCCTGTAAAAGGACGGTACCTGAACCATTTTACCCTGCAAAAAAGCACTTTTCTGCGGAGGGGCAGCTGCAGAGATAACCACACCGAGCTGGCCCTACCCACTGGAGCTTCACCTCAGTCCTCTTTTCTGCCTAGACAGGGGCGGACCTGCCCCGTGCCTCAGAGCAAATGTTTGCTGCATTGCATAATTTTTCCCTGTGTTTTTTCCTTGCTCTGCGTCTCGTTCCCTTGCTTATGTCGGTAGCAACCAGGTTTAGATGGTGCGCCTCCTTCGAGTGATCCTTCCCTGCATCCGATCCCCAATGCTTTCTGTTTGCAGTGTTTGAGGCCCAATCACAACTGAGATTCTTGCTCGGAATGTGACGCACTTACTGCAGGGTCATTGTAGAACCGGTTATCTAGTTGGAGAGAGATTTTCTTGCGGTCGCCTCCAGAACATCTCAAGGCCTTCATGCGTCACAAGTGGAAGACCACCAAACAGGTGAGTCCATTGTATTTCTTCTGCACCTCATTGGTTGTGACTCCTTCCTGGTGGGTTTTTCCACTGCTAGGGGCCCACGTGATCCTGGTACAAGCTCATGGACTGAAGCCTCTACGGCCACTGGCCATGCACCGAGAGATCTACTGTTCTTGCCAGGTCCCGAGTTGAGAGGCTGGCCGGCTCTAGTACCGGACATTGGTCCGAGGGGTGTTACAGCTCTCTTACCAGACTTAGGTCAGAGGGGATGCCTAAACATGACCAGACTTCTCGGTGGCTGCCTGAGGGTGGAAAGCCTACGAAGGACACGCCTACGTCGGACATAATACCGAGCCGAGTCTCAAGGGCATACAAAGGCCTAAAGTTCAGTGCTCTACACTGAGCTACACACCTCTATCCATTCCCCCCATATCTACCACAAAAATGACATCAAACCACTTAGTAACCCCAGGGCCACAGACAGATAAAGAATCTATGGCCTCTTCTCCTCCAGAATGGGCTACCGAGTCTTGTACAAGGGCTGACAGACATTCAGCACCAATTACTTGGAACACTTCTTTCCACACACATTCTGTCAGATATGCTGAGGGAAGTGGATCACAGCCGAGATCCACAGGTGGTAGGACAGAGGTAGCTACCTGGACTTCGACAGCAGCAATGCAACCTACAGCCCCTCAGGTGCCTAGAGCCAGATGAAATGCAAGGAACCTTTTTGACCGTTTTATGCACTTATGACGGGAATATTAACAAATCTCATTAAAGAGGTGGTACCTCAGGTTCAGCCCCTGCCTTCAACTCAGGGTGAGCAACCTGTGCCCTCACCTCAGGCTGAGCAACTCACTGGTCTTCTTTGCCATCCTGCCCGCTCTATTGCCATCTCCTGCATACCTTTGGCAAACTGCACAGGTCTTTCCCGGAGCTCTGACAGTTCTGTTGATCCTCCGTGACCTCTCGCATACTGAAGCGACACATGCTAGGTTGGGAGCACATCTATTCTATTTCTGGCTCTGCTTCCTGCTGCGCGCACTCTGCATTGTCGCACGCCTTCACTTCTCACATCGGCATCAGCTGGCGTTTATCCTTCTGCAGATATCGCTGCACTCTGGACTGCCTGTGCCTCTGCTACTCTTTGCGCATCTCTCCTTTCCAGCTGCAACTCATTCATGAGTTTTTTTGAGTTTAATTGTCCACCTCAGGTGCCTGGCTCTGCAACAACTACACTAAACATTCTGGTCAATAGCACCTTTGATCCTTACTAACTCTTAGCCTTTCTTCCATGTCAGAGTACCACAGGCCTTATGAATTCTGAAGTCCATCGTGGTTATGGTTCTTTGAAATGTATTTAGTTTTTACTGCTTTGTGAACTGAGAGTTGTCAGATTTAGAGGGTGTCATGAAAAGGGTTTGTGATTTAACATTGGCGTGAGGACCTCTACCTAAGCCAGAATTATGACAATTCGAGAATGTCATATTTAATTCCTGAACTTCCAAGGTACAAACCTTATTCTGTCTAAAGGACTTTTGATAGCATGTTCTTTGGGTATTTTCATGGGAGGGACTTGTGCAATCACAACATGCCATTAGATATTCGGGAATGATAGGACACTCAGCCTCACAAGAATATGAATACTGCGTCCCTCCCAAAGGAGTTACAACTTCACGTTGACAGTCATCTCCTCCCATGTGATCCTCCCTCATGATGCCACCCCCAGGGACAGGATTCGGTAGCGGCTGCCTTGCCCTGGCCACATTGGAGGAGATCTTAGGCTGGGGTTTAGTGATAACTCCTCAGGATTCATCACAGCAGTCTCAGCAGGAAGAAGGAGTTTTAGCAAATGTATTATCGCTACGAGTGAGTAGATGGTCTGGCATTCCTCTTCAGAAGGAGGTGGGCAAAAATTTGTGGGTTAAACCACACTCTTCTCAGCCTGTCAACAGGTGTCTAATGTGAGATAGGCATGGTAGGAAGAGATGACACAGACAACAGATTTCAAGCTTCAAATAATGTTTTATTTAAAATATCAGGATGGTGTAAAGCCTAACCTGTTCTATAACTAAGGTTGGGAGTTCTCCTGCCTAAATAAAATCAAGGGAAGTCTGTCTGTAAACCCAAATCAAAAAGTCTGTTTGTGTCCGAAACCTATGCTTATCCTCACATCTAGAGAAAACGTGGTACAGGATTTTAGTCAACAGAATAATGTTCAAATGTAAAGTCTCAGCTGTTCTTAAATCAGAGTTCTTTCTTGGGTTCCCTAACCCAAGTTCAACACAGCCATGATGGATGTTTGTTTCCACAATGTTCCGTCAAATCTTGAAGTTCCCTTCCCCAAGTTCAATACAATATAGCTCAGCCAGAAAGGAGGTACTGAGGTTCCCTTCCCAAGACAGCGGTTCTCAGTACTTTCAACTCTCAGGGTTCGCTTCCCCAAGATTTCACTGAAGCACTTGTACTGCTTTAGTCCGTTATAATGTTCAATGCAAGTAAATAATAAGTCTACTTGACCCACCTTCTAACTTGTTTTGACAATTGTTTCACAGTTCTTCAGAAATCATTTCCAATGTCCTTTGATTGTCATCATTTAGGGCTCTCTGGTCTAGGCGCAGTTGTCAGACCACATGGTCCACCCATCAAAGGTACCGCAACCAGGAACCCTAAGCTTCTCCTTGGTTGATTTGTAATGGCTGTAATCTTCACAGTGGAGAACTCCCTTGTCTAGGCGCACTTGTCAGACCACACGGTCCACCGATCACAGGTCGCGCAACCATGACTTCCCTTAATCTTGTTTGGCCCCTTCTCAGGCACTGCTGCCTCAGGCTTCTGTCTGCTCACACTTGTATGTACTTTAGTTATGGTAACACTCTTCTGTTAATGAAACACTCGTCTGATGCACTTTGCTTATTGTAACACTCTTCTGTATCAGTCTATTTCTTTTTACAATAGATTTATGGGCTTTTCTCACACTGTTTGTTAGAATACTTAAAGGATTGTTCAATATTCAATATGCTTTTCCTTTTGCCCACAGTACTGCTTACATACAGTCTGACATTCAAAAAGTCTGTGTGACTTCAAATGTTCAGTTGGTGTTTAAAATGCTGTGATCTTATGGAAATAGCATTTGTTAACTTAAGTTTGGTGTAGAATGTACTCAATTAGTATTTCCAACTCAGTTTGGTGGTCAATAGTCAATTAGTAATTTCATTTCAGTTCGGTATTTAATATGGTTCACATTCACTTGAACCGTCCCTGACACTCAACAGCGCTTAGAATGTGTCAAGCGACTGCTCCTGTTGCTCTCGCTCACCTTCTCTGTGGCGGCGAAGTAGACCGCCACGTTTGTCAGGCAAGTCTTGACTGCACTTCTCGACCTCCGACTTTGCAATAGACGCGGACCGTGTCTCCCCGGCTCCTGGTTGCTTTTGGAGCTCCAGCTGCCTATGGGTCTTGGCACGGGTGGCGTCTCTATCTCGTGCTTCAGTTTGGCAGACCCAGATGTCCACCTACCAGTTCGAGGATTCCCGGCCCTGAGCCCACCAGCGCAGGTCCTCTGGGATAGATGCAGGCATCCAGACCTCTGAGTCTCTTCCCAACACGGCCTCTCGGCTCCTCGTTCTCGCTCTCCTTCTCCTTCTTCCCCTTCTTGTTTGGGCCTTCCCCTTTGAGTCCTAATAAGGGGCCTCATGTGTGAACTTGTCTTGCCTGACCATACTTAATCCAATCAATGGAACATGCCTGACCTTCAGTATTGGATGTCTGCATACCCCTCTTCTTAGTCGCAGTACTAGAGTGGTGTTTACAATAGGAAGTGTATATTACTTTGAGTTGCTTCTTCCTCTTCTCAGTACTTGGTGAGTATTTACAGGGTAAGATTGGGCATTAGTAAAAATAGCCCATGAAGGCAGAGGGAAGGGAGGGTAAATCAGTGTTAGGAAAGAGGGAATACCATGTCTCTCCCAAGGACATCCCACTCCCAGTCCCAACAGACCCTACACCCTAGTGATCCTCCCTCGCTAGTCCACCCCCAGGGTCAGGATCCAAGAGCGCTGGGCTTTCCCTGGCCATCTGCGCAGAGGATCCATTGGGGGTAGGCGTGAGAATACCCTCAGCTTTCCTATACTAGAGGCTAGATTCAGGCAAGTGGAGGGGAGAAGATACTGTTGGCCTCACATCCACAACCGGATTTCACTGTGGTAGCAACAACATCTTTATTATTATTATTATTATTATTATTATTATTATTATTATTATTATTATTATTATTATAATAAACAGAATTAATAGGCTTGATGACCCATGAGACGCTGTGATGCAGCCATTGTCAATATGGCCGCCAAAGAACGGTGTGAGTTAGTATGCAGAATGTTCACATAGCGCATCTAGAATGTTGGTGTTTTCGAATGCAACTCTATGTTTTGATCTGATGCTGTTTCAAATAATGTGGCTTAGACTGCACATTAAGCAGCAGCTTCTAATACAAACATCAACATCTTTATATTCAAAACCGACTGCATCATCTTCCACGGCAACATCTGCAGCTGCTTGCCTTTCAAAAGAGGACAAGCTTTTGGGATCACTTGGTAAAAAGCTTTTCCTCAATGCTGGCTTACACCTAAAACAAGCACAAGCAGACACAAAAACTATGGAGTGAAATTAGTGACTTGCTCCCAGATTTGCCTATTGAGTGCCAAGCAGTGTTTAAATCAGGGTTGGTAGAGGTGAAGATCATAGCCCGAGACATTCTTGAAGCCTCAGTGTGACACATTGATACTGCAAGCAGAGGGTTATGTATTGGGACAGACATTCGATGCTCAGCTTGGCTGCATGCCACTAAGTTTAGATCTGATATCCAAGACAGGATTTTAGAGCTTCCTTTTGAGGGTACAGAGCTCTTTCATTCCTCCATCGATGAAGAACTTGCTATGAAAAGGACAAGTACCCAAAGGGCTAAATCATTGGCTATACTATCCAAGCCAGTGTATAAAGGTTTCACACAAGCTCATGTCAGATCAGACCAGAGGCCCTGATCATTTGGAGGTTTTAGGGGATTTCAGGAAAGTGGGGCCCGGCAACCGGACTGTTCCCCCAGCACTCATTGCAGGAATCAGCAGTGCAAGGGCCCTAAGGGGTTCTTCTTGCCCTCCTCCAAGCCTCAGAATCAAATAATCAAGGAGGAAAGCATCAGTATCCACTCTACCCCAGAACAGGGCAGGCTGGCTTGACATGTGCTTTAGAGGCGTCATATTTTTCAAGACCCATGGCTACTTTCTGTAATTTCAACAAGTTTTCTACTTCCCCTCCCAACAAACGCTCCCTCTTCACCTCCCCTCCTCAGATTGGTTCTCTTGCGCTTCTCAAGGAAATCATGAAGCTTGTGCAAGACCAGACAGTGGAACCAGTTCCCCTCCCTCTCGGGGGCCAGGGCTTCTACTCAAGGATCTTCGTGATCCACAAGAAAAACTATGCAGGCATGTGAGCAGTCCTGGACTTATATTACCGTATTCTTTCTCTTCCCTTGGAGAAGTTCAAGATGGTGACGCCAGCTCACATTGCCGAAGCTACCTGTAAGGGAGAATGGATGTGCTCCCTGTACCTGAAGGACGCTTATTTGCATGTCCCCATATGACATCCTCACAGACAAATCTTATCCTTCAGCGTGATGCGCCATCATTTTCAGTACAAGGTCCTTACATTTGGCCTGAACTCGGCTCCTTGAGTTTTCACAAAAATAAATAATGAATGCAGTGGCATCCCGCCTCAGACAGGAGGGGCATCATATATATCCCTACTTGGACGACTCGCTAATCAGGTCTAGCTCCCCCGAGGGAGTGACAACAACAAGCCATTGCGCCTCATTATAAGTTTGGCGGTAGCCTTGCTGGTAAAACCGGCAGGCTGCCACCAAACTTCCCCAAAAATTCCGGCACCCACAAATGGGCAATTACCGGGTCATTACGGCCCTGCCGGAGGTAATTGGCCATTCGCGGGCGCCAGAATGGAATGCTCCCCATTCCCATTGAGCCCCATAGGGATCAATGGGAATGGTTAGGTCGGATGCACCTGCACCATTCAGAATGGTGCCGGTATATCCGACATGCTGTGCTTGCGGGTGACGCTCTTCCCGCCAGGTCAGACATGGCGGGCAGAAAGGCGCTCGCGAGCACAACTCGTAGTTTGCCGGTCCAGGAAAGCACCGGGAACTTACCGGTACCATAGTTCCCAGACTGGCAAACTTATAATGAGGCCCATTGTCTTTTGAAAATTCTATTCCACCTGGCATTTTCCATAAATGTGAAGCAGTCAGAGCTTTTGCCCACTCAGAACCTAGTATTCCTAGGGATAAGATGGGACACTATTGCTGAATAAATGTTTCCTACGCAGAAAAGTTTCAGGGACATTCGGGCAGAGGTGGGACATTTTCTGTCCAGGCCTTCCACCTCAGCGTGGTGATATCAGCAATTGCAGGGCCTCCTGGTGTCCTGTGTGCTCACAGTTCCCCTGGCCAGACGCAAAATGCAAGCTGTCCAGATGCAGTTGACAAGCTCATAGGACTAGGAATCAGGAAGCCAATCAGACAGGATCTCCATTCCAAACGTCCTGGATCAGGATCTATGGTGGTGGACACGAGTCCAGTGTAAAGATTGGAGTCCCAGCTTCAGGCATGATTACTGCAGTTTAATCGCTAGAGGGTTGGTGGCCACTCTACAGTCACATTCAGATCTTGGGAAGGGTTCCAGAGTGGAGAAACAGCCTCATTTAAACTATCTAGAGTTATTAGCCATTGCATTAGCTCTCAGATAATTTCAGCCAATGATACAGAACAAAACCGTTTTGGTCAGGACCAACAGCTCCACTGCTATGTATAATGTCAACAATAGGTAGGGAGGAACAAGGTCCCCGGCTCAATGTAAACTAGCAGTAGAGTCTTGGAACTGGGTTGTGGATCAGGGGACCTTCCTCACAGCAGTCCACCTACCGGGAGAAAACAGCTCTGATGCAGACAGATTGAGCAGGCTTGCAACCACTTCTTATGAGTGGGAGCTCAGCCTAGAAGCCCTGAGCATAGTTGTCCCCAAGTGTGGCCAAGGTGGATCTATTTGCCATGGAAGAAAACACCAAGTGTCCTCTATTTGCATCCTGGACAGGCAAGGCAAGGAATCTATAGAGCACGCATTTTAGATACCTTGGGCCCATCTCTGAGGTTACATCTTTACTCCAACCCCCCTTATTCAAAGGGTGGTTCGCAAGATCAGGATTTTTGAAAACTGCAGGATAATTCTAATAGCGCCCCACTGGTCATTGATAATGTGGTTTACCGATCTTCTCCATCTGTTCCAGTCAGAGCTCATTCAGTTGCACACAAGGCAACCTTACCTATTAGCACAGCAGAAGGGGCCAGTGATTAATTCGGCTCCGGACAAGCTAGCCCTCTCAGCCTTGTTCCTGAATAGCTAACGTTAGGACATCTGGGTCTGTCACAGCAAAACATGCAAATCATTAAAAAGACTTTTGAGGAGTCTACCAATAATCAATAGATTAGCAAATGGGATTGATTCTGCTTTTCGATTAAAGACAATAACATCAAACCCCTCTCATGCTCCCTGGAGGATGTCCTATCTTTTTCTGCATATCTTGAACATATGGGAGTACAGGTAAACATGTGATGTACTTATCATGCAGCTATCAGTGCCTATCGAAACTCTGACAAATTACTGTTATCCTCAGCTCATCTGGTGGTTAAAAAACATCTTCATGAGTTTGCGAGAATGTACCCTCCACTAACCAGACATCATCCAGTTTGGGATCTTAATGTGGTACTAGCAGCTCTTGCTCATAAGCCTTTTCAGCCAATGTCATCTGCCAATATAATGTTAATCACCTGTAAAACAGCCCTGGTAATGGCAGTAACCTTGGCTTGGCAAATTAGTGAAATTCAAGCCCTTTCGGCCAACAAACCCTACACAGTATTCCATTTTGAACTTTTCATTTTGCCTCTAAATATTGTTTGCATCTAGCCTTGCTGTCTGTGCCTTAAAAAGCGACATGAGATGTGCTTTTAAATTGATTTACAAATTGTTTTTGCATCTAGCCATGCCATGCCTTACAAAACGACTTAGAAGTGTTTTTAAATTGATTTGCATGTGTTTTTGCATCTAGCCTTGCCGTGCCTTACAAAGTGACATGAGAAGTGCTTTCAAATTGATGTACATGTGTTTTTGCATCCAGCCTTGCCATGCCTTACATAACGACATTAGATGTGCTTTTAAATTGATTTACATGTGTTTTTGCATCTGTCCTTGCCGTGCCTTACAAAGCGACATTAGATGTGCTTTTACATTGATTTACATTGTGTTTTTGCATCAAGCCTTGCCGTGCCTTACAAAGTGACATTAGAAGAGCTTTTAAATTAATTTACATGTATTTTTGCATCTAGCCTTGCCATGCCTTATAAAGCAACATTAGACGTTGAAGGCATAGACCTTGATACGCACACACCAGAGTAAATACAACCCACTAGCGAAAGAAGCCAAGAGATAGCTGTTACAAGGATAACAAGGTTTACTGGTACAGAATACAAAATGTCAGCAAAGGACTCTGCTGTCCAAAAGCGCTCTGCTCTTACATCATCAAACAAAGGGTTAGAAGCTCAAAATACGTCACCACTATATGGGACATGTTGGTGCTCCTGATTGGCGGCACCCGACACATGGGCTTGCTCCATAGGGGAGGTTAAACAATAATTGGTTAGTTCTCCGTCGATCTGGCTCCACGTGGGTCAGCTGGGCTCATCCTCACGGTGAAAGTCTGGGAAAACATAAATACAGTGTTTCTTAATTAAACTAAACAACTGAGACATGCTATTAATTAATTATGGCAGGCACCTGGACAGCACAGGAAAGGGGTGTCAGGGAGAGGGGAGGATAAGATACAGTCATACTGACCCATGCACTCAGGTCCCCCTTGATACCGCATTCCCCGCACCTGAGGCCACCCCCTTGAGGATTGATCTGTGATTTACCCTTCTGGGTATCTTGTGTCACGGGAGACGCGGGTGTCTGCTTGTGAAAAATACAGTCATGTGGGCTTTAGATTTTTCGTGGGTACTTTATGGAGGTTAGGACCTGGGGGTGGGGTGCTTATGGGAGAGCCAGCAGAGTGGGGGTCGAGTTAGTGATTTGCGGCCAGCACTGGACTGGCTGGGTGGGGGTCAGAGGCTCGATGGCAGTTTAGTGGAGATTAATAGACAGGTCCCTGGGCCTGGTACTGTCTCACGCTCTGTGTTGGGCACATTCCTGAAGGCAATACTAAGGATTTGCAACACTTGCAGGGACAGGAGGGAAATGGACTTCAATGGGAGTAAGACTGAAGCAGGGCCAGCGTGGTGTGTAGAAATTGGGCCTTGTGAACTAAGAACGAGGACAGCGCAGGCCTACACCTCACCATGTGTGGGCCTAATGCTAAAATGGAGGCAAGGGCTGTGGGTTTTCTAGTGCCGTGTATCTGCTTCTAGGTGCTACACAGCCTCTGCATACCACCTGATGGTACGGATTACCCCCCCTTGTATGTTATATTGCCTCGTATGGGTTTCATCTTATTTGGAAGTGCCTAGGAGGGTGGGATTGACTAATTTCCATCCCAGCATTCCCCCCTTTCGTTACTTCTACAGTAACAAATTCACCCTCCCTATATTTCCTTTAGTTTTCCCTTCTTTCTGCTTCTTCCCAGGCAGACGTTCCTTTTATGGGCATCATTCTCTACAAACATGTCTAAGGCTCTCCCCACTGAGCCCATATTCTTCCGGCGTGCAGGCCATATATATACACGCCCCATCCCCTGCGAAGTCCACCCAAACCTCCTTATAATTTTCAGGGCCTTATGGGGTGCAATGGTTGTGTGATTCAGAGTTTCTACCTCATCTCTGTGTGCCTGTTAAACAGCAACCATGGGATCCAAGATGGCCGCCGGAGTGACGACCCTATGCTAGAGGCACTCCCGGAGCCCCCAGCCCAAAAAGTGAGTTAACTGGAGCAGTTCCCCTCCCTGGGTGCCCCTACCTGCTGGTGCCGGTGGCTGGAATAGAGGAGCCTGCTGGTGCTGCGAGGCGGGCTTGGAGGACGGAGCGGCGGAGCCCGGCCTGTCTCAGTGGTACGCCGGTGAAGTGGGCCTGGGGTGCACCCCAGGCGTGGGGTCCGTGTCAGCAAGAGGGAGGCAGAGTGATCGGGCCACGCAGCACGGCCAGTGGAGGGTGCCTGTGGAGCCGGTACAGGAGGAGGAGCCCACAGCGGTGAGGCTGACTGCGGTGGACCTGGGGTGCGCAGCCTGGCGAGAGGCGGGATTAGTGCAGGACCTAGGGCCGGCCTGGACTTATTTTTACCCCCTGGGGTTTCCCTGGATCACGCCTGCAGTAGGAGGCAGGTGCAGTAAGGTGGTGGGAGCAGGCGCTCCTGGGCTCCAACGGTGGACAGAGGAGGGGCTCCCTGCAGTGGGGAGAGAGACGGTGCAGCTCCTGGAGAGGTCCCAGAGAATAGCCAGCAGCCTCTGGCAGGTGCGGAACGCAGGCAGAGAGGCAGGGGCTCGTGTGTAACCTGTGGCCGGCCTGGACTTATCTTTGCCCCCTGGGGCGCCCTTGGATCGCGGCTGCAGTAGGAGGCGGGTGCAGTAAGGAGGCGAGAGCGGGCGCTCCTGGACCCCAGCGGAGGATGGAGAAGGGGCTCCCGGCAGCGAAGGGAGAGGCTGTCCCGGAGCATCGGCAGCGGCCTGTGGGAGACCGGGAGCTGAGTGAGTGGGCGCCCTGGTGCTCCACTCTCACTGGAGGGAGGAGGAGGAGCCCGCAGTGGGGAAGCATAAAGCAGAGCAGCTGCAGGAAAAGACCCGGAGCTCCAGTTGTGAGTTGGGCAGCAATCTTGAGAGCCTCTGAAAGAGGAGGGTCTTGGGAGGATAGTGGAAGGAAGACTTTTATGGGGGAAAATTGATATGACATTACCTAGAACCTTGTGCACTGTGCCTGCTCCTTGGCCCCTCGCCCCTCCGCTTTAACTGGTATATTAAGATCGTGCCAGCAGTGTGCAGAGAAGTTGGCCCTCGCCCTTTTGCTTTATATTGGGGCAGGTACGGCATTGGTGTGTTCAGTGGGGACGGACAGTCCGCATCAGGGGAGGTGGTGTGCGTGGTCCAGTGCGAGGAGGCTTGATAGCAGGGGGCCCAACCCCACACTGGGGGGAGGAGCAGTGGATCTTCTGGATCGTTTTCAGAGGCCTCAGGCCACTGTAAAGTCGCATCAGGTCTCCAAGAAGGTATAGCAACCCCAGACATACTGGGCACACGGCTGGGGGTGCTCATGCCCCAATCAGCTGGGGGGTGAGTGTCACAAGGTCCCGGAGGCGAGTAGAGAAAACAGGCCTGTATGAGGAGGTGACGTTGGGTTCTGACAACGGAGGTGGAGGTGCTGGGAGGTCTCATTGCGGAGGAGGATGTCTAAGAACATAGGAAAGGTTCCAGGGACCCCGGCGAAGGGTGAGAAGAAATCACCGGAGGGGATGCTACAGAAGTTATGGAGAAAGGAAGAGGGGGTGGAATCCGCGGAAAGGAAAGAGAGTGGCAGGGGCAAGGAGGGGTGGGCCCTGGAGGATGGACAAGGGGAAGAAAGGGTCACAAAGAAGCTCCTGGAGGACTGTTTTCAATCCTTTGGAGATAGGATGTTCCGAGTCATGCAAGGGCAACTTGACAAAATGAAGGAAACCTCGCGGGGGCGATCCGGGAAGTGAGCAGTGACTTAACTAATCTGGGCTCAAGGGTGGACACCAATGAAAGGGCCCTCCAGGATTTAGCAGCAGATTCTCATAAAGTGCAGGAATGGGTGGAGAGTCTGGCCAACGCTACTCACAACCTTGAGCTTTAGACCGAGGATCTTGAGAATAGGTCTAGGAGGGCCAACATTAGAGTAAAGTTTTTACCAGAGTCTGTTTCAGACTCAGACCTCCTACAGACGGTGAGGTTGCTGTTCGCTCCCCTTGCTCATGCCTCGAGCCCAGAGGAGATCAGAGTGGACAGGGCTCATAGAGTGGGACTCAGAAGGGATGAGCCCGGCGCCCGACCGTGTGATGTCTTAGTGGCGCTGCACGATTACGCTCATAAAGAGAAAATCTTAAGGGCTGCAAGGGGGGGCAGATGCCATCAGCTTCAATGGGTCATCGATTCAATTGTTCCAGGATCTGTCGGCTATTACTCTCAACAAGAGGAGGCGGATGCGTCCAATAACACAGGAGCTTCGGAAGAGGGGCTTGAAATACAAGTGGACATTTCCATTTGGCTTAGTGTTTGAACTGGACGGAAGACAGAGAAGGGTCACATCAGTGGAGGAGGGTGCATCCATCCTCGGGATAGAGGTGGACTAAGCCTCAGGTGAATCGTTGGATGGGGGGAGAGCTAGCCCCAAATGCAAGGAGTGTGAGTGGTCAACACAGGCGCCAAGAAGGAAAGTGAGGAGGAGGAAGGGCCTAGCGGGGGCCCTCCCCGGGGGAGAGGCTCTGAGTCTGCTGGGGGAGGAAGGGAGGGTGTCGCCAAGTTGACTTCTGGGTTATGTTCTAACTGGTTTTTGGGGTACCCGGGAAGGGGTGTCTAAATGAGGTTGAAGTGGCTGGGGAGGGTTGGGGTCTTGGAGGATTACCTATGGGTCAGGGTTGACCTGCCAATGGGCTCGCTGGGGTGGGGAAGCGGCACTGCTCCCGAGGGAGAGGTTCGGGGGGGCTAGAGGCTGGCAGTGTGCACCCAGTGAGGAGGGCTTACGGGTCTGGTGGGGGACTTCAGGGCTTGGGTTTTGGTCTTGTCGGAAGGAGATTCGTGGTGTCTTTGGGCAATGGGTGAAGGTTTGAAAATCTTGTCCCTGAATGTCAGGGGTTTGAATTCGCCGGTGAAGAGAAAAAAAGTGGAACTCATGCTGGCGAGAGAAAAGCCTGACATTATTAGTCTTCAGGAAATTCGTATACAAGAAAAGGACAGAATGAGGGTGAAGCTGAAGGGGTTTGACCGCCTCCATCTATCGAACGGCCAAGGGAAGAAGGGGGGAGTCCTTATAGTCCTAAGAAATGGTTTAGATGTGGTGGTTATAGGCTCTTCCTGAGATGGTTTGGGCAGGTTTCTGGTGTTGAACCTTCAAAGTGGCAGGGAGGTGTGGTCGGTGGCTACCCTATATGCGCCAAATACGGGGCAGGATCACTTTATACAAAATATGTTGGGTAAACTGGAGAGGGAGGCTAGGGGTAACATAATACTCACAGGGGATTTCAATTTAGCATGGGATAGGAGTGCGAGACTCTTTTATGCCCAGACTAAGCCCTCCAGAGAGTTACAGTTCAAACTGCAGAACCTAGCGTTGGTGTACGCATGGCGGGAAAATAGGGGTAACGATAGGGGGTATACCTTCTACTCTCATGTGCACAGATCTGCTTCTAGGATAGATTATGTATGGATGTTCCGTTCTCTGGTTTGTAAGCTCAGGGAGATTGAGGTGGGTGCGATTTCAATTTCAGACCATGCCCCGATTGTGTTGGAGCTTGCACTGTTGTCTCGGGCGGGGGGGGGGGCTATGGAAGTGGAAGTACCCTTCTCATGTGGTGCTCCAGGAAGAGCTGCGACAGGAGATGGTTCACTTCTTTCAGAGGAATGTTACAGAGGGCATGGATCCTGGGATAGTATGGGATGCTTTTAAAGCTACCATTAGAAGGGTGATTATTGGGATCAAGGCGAGGAGGGAAAGGGAATGCAGGAAGATGGAGGAGGGCCTAGAGGCAAAGGTGAAAGTGGTCATGCAGGAGCTAGCTGTTAGACCCTCCGCGGAGACCAGAAGAAGGTATAGGGTGATTAAGGGCCAGTTGGATATGATAGTCTCGGCTAAGGCGGAGAGGGCTCTGCTCCACCTTAAACAGCAGTACTATGTGAAGGCGAACAGGGCGGATAGGTTGCTGGCAAGAAAGCTGAGGAGCAAGGAGAAGGATAGAACAATACTGAGAATTAAGACGGCGGGGGGGAGGGAGGTGATGGAGACTCAAGAGATCAAAAGGGAGTTTGCGAGGTATTATGGGGAAATGTATAGATCTGATAGTCCAGTGGAAGGGGCTCATGGGAGGTATCTGGAAGGATGTCAGCTTGTTGGGGTTGATGTAGCGAAATAGAGGAGGTCCACAAGGCTATTGCGGCCCTTCCCCTCGGCAAAGCTCCTGGGCCTGACGGGTTCACAGCAGATTTCTATAAAACCTTTAGGGATGTACTGGCCCTGAGATTGCTGGCTTTATATAATACCTTCGGGGGAGGGAAAGGGATAACCCCATCTATGGAGGAAGCGAGGGCGGTGTTACTCCCTAAACAGGGCAAAGATCCTACATCGTGCGGGGCATATAGGCCGAACGCTTTAATTAACTTGGATGCGAAGATCTTTACTAAGATCTTGGCATCTAGGCTCGAACCTCTTCTTCCTTCCCTAGTAGAGCAGGATCAGGCTGGTTTTATTAAGGGGAGACAGACGCACGACAACACCAGGAGGATTGCCCACATTATAGAGAAAGTGAATAAATCTAGGATGTAGGCTATTGTGGCTGCCCTTGACGCTGAGAAAGCGTTTGATAGAGTGGAGTGGAGCTTTCTCTTTGCCACCATGCTTAAGATGGGTTTTGGGGAAAAATGTATGGGTAGGATAGAGGCAAACTATTGTAATCCCACACTGCGTCTGATGATTAATGGGGAAGTGCCCGATCCAGTGGCTGTATCTAGAGGCACGAAACAGGGCTGCCCGCTGTCGCCGCTTCTTTTTGCAATTTATTTAGAGCCGCTCCTGAGTAAAATCAGATTTAACCATGAGATTAAAGGGGTGATGTTTGGGGGGAGGGAGCACAGGGTGGCCGCTTTTGCAGATGATACGTTGCTTACCCTAACGAACCCCTGAGTATCTCTGGAGGCAGTCAACAGAGTTTTTGGGGAGTTTGGCCAAATTGCAGGGCTATGGATTAATAAAAGTAAGTCTGAGGTGCTGTGTTTACAGATAGCCCCTGGGGTGGAGAAGGAGCTAAGGGAGAGCTTCGATTTTGCCTGGGCGAAGGGTCAAATAAGGTATTTGGGGACGTTATCACGGGAACGATAGAGCAAATGTATGAGGCGAATTATCTCCCGCTACTGGGGACAATCAAGGGGCTGCATTTGGGCTGGGGTCCACTGGCTATGTCCTGGTTAGGCAGGGTTAATGCCTTAAAGATGGTTATTCTTCCAAAGTTGTTGTATTTATTTATGGCATTACCGGTCAGGGTACCAGCCCCAGTTGAGAAAGCTTACTCAGGCCTACATATGGGGGTCGAGGAAGCCTAGAATTCCGAGTAGGCTGATGCAAATGCCCAGAAATAGGGAGGGTTTGGGGGAGCCAAATATGGTGAACTATTACCGGGCAGCGCAGTTGAGGATACTACGCGACTGATTGAAGGATGACAGGGGAAAGGTGTGGAGGGAAATGGATAGAGCCTGGAACCAGTACCGCCTTATGTTGGAGGGGGTGTGGGGAGGACAGCACTTGGAGACACGTTTGGTGGCTCTGTCCGAAGGTGGCTCTGTTTTGGGTCACGATTCGTGAAACGGTGCGAGACATGATGGGCACTGCTACCACTGTGGGCGCAGACACAGGGCTGTTTATGTTGGGGCTGGATGGTACCCTAGACAAGATACGGACGAAGGCTCAAAGGAAAGTATATGTGATCTTGGTGATGGTGGGGCTCTGGTGATAGCACAGAAATGGAAGGCAAAGGAGGGGCCCACGGAACATGAATGGGTGGAAGGATTTGGAGGTTAGCAGCGCTGGAGATTGTGACGTACTTATTGAAAGGAGAGCATCAATTGTTTCTTTTGGCCTGGGACTTGGTGTTGCAATTTCTCAAACGAGACTCTAGGGTTGCTTGGTGCCCGCATTGCATGAAGCTTTAAGGATTGGCATGATATGGGGTCAGGGACAGGGAGAGGGGGGGAGGCTTGGAATGGGAGGACTCTGGAGCAAGAGTGGATCCAATCGATGGAACTTGGACTGTGTGCAGAATGGGTGGGTGGTGGTGAGGGATGGGTGAAGTAAGGGCACTACAATGGACAGAACCTAAGAGAAATGTAGTGATGCACTAAGATCCGTGGGGGTGGGAGGGCAGGGCATGTTGGGAGGGGGCAGGGGAGTTGGAGGGTAATGATTTCTTTGTTCAGTTGTTGTTATAAATGCCAATAAAAAGTACTATGAAAAAAAACAGCAACCATACGATATTTGGGGCCACCGTTTTCCTTTGCTGTTTTCAATTGTCACCATCCTCATTGCACTATTAGGTACTGCTTTGGCACAACAACAGAGACCCAATTGGCACACTCAGAAGATCACCAAAATGAACGTGATGACAGGGACAAACATCTTGGCCATTATTCCAAGCTAGGATGGTACCAAATCAAAGCCATGTTCACCCAGTCGTCCTCCTGGATCCCTGCTTCCTTCTTAATTTTTACCCAAAGTTCATGCACTCCTGCAATGACATGTGAAAGTGTCCCATTCTCAGCATCTGTGAAAGGTACGAACGTGCAAAATGAACTCCCGATATTTTTGCAAACCCCGCCCTCCATTGCTTTCAGAAGGTTGAGGATGTAGCGGTTCTGCATTGTCATCAGTCTCAGTGCTCTTAGCTCCATCTTGATAACATTGAACCCTTCTTCAGTGTCATTCACCAGTTGAATTAGTTCCCACCTAACGATCTGGAGCCATTTGACATTGGCTCTAGTCTGGATGCTGGGCACGAGGGATGCGAAGAATGTCTCAGCAGAATTGTACATTCTATATTCGTCGGGTATTTGTGTCAATAGATCAGAGGATTCTTGAGACAAGTAGTTTGATGATCGCTTCTTTCTTTGTACCCAGTCATGGCGTTCCCTTTCTGGGAGGAAGCTGAAGTCGGGAGATGAAACAGTGGATGCTGCTCCTGTTGTTTCAAGCAATGTTGGTTTGTCTTCTCAAAAGGGTCCCCCCTTCAGGTGTTCTCCGGGTACTACAAACAGGGCAGAATGCCGCGTAGCAAGTGAACAGTAGCTCCTTCAGCATGATGGGAGGTGCAAGTAGGCCTTTTGGCCGCATACCCGGTATTAGTCCATCAGCGCCCCTGTGCCTTTTTGGATATCTGGAATGTGCACTGTTCGATTCCACCGTTTGTTTGATTCTGCCGAAACAGTACCTTTAGTGTAAAAGCAAAGTTCATAGTTCTCCTCTTGGTGCACTTTCACTGGCTTTTCGATTGCTGTAACCCATGTCAGTTTTGCAACATGTTCTGTCCATATTTGTACACATGCTTGCTGGACGAGAGCTAGATTCTTTTCTGGATACCCAGCAAGTCCTTCCGCTTTGTACATGAGCGTTGCTTCTTGCCACTTATTTTCCATATACTTTGTCCCTTGTATAGCGACGAAGGCTTCCTTGAAACATTTGTGGTTGGTGGTGCTGCTTGTGCATTTCCGGGTGTCTGGCTCGAGGAGTTGTAGGTGAATATTCTGTGCCTGAAAGGTACCTTTTACTATACATAGTGCAAGATGAATTAGCCATTGGGTTTCATTTAATGGTGCCTCTTGTGGTAGCAATATTTTGGTGGGCCCAGATGCATGGGGTATTAAAGAACAAACATAACAACTCCCATTAGTCATTTACCTTCCCATTGCACTCATATCAAATTACCAACGGTTTGACTGCTCTGGATTGAGAAGGTCTTCAACTGCGTCTAATCCCAGGCCATGATATGCATCATACTTATGCGGCCGTGTTTGCCTTTTCCTTCTGCTACTGCTCAAGGGGAGCTGTCTCCCCCCAGTACTGTTCTGTCAGTATTATTAGTGTTGCTCAAGGATGGTTGTACATGCGGTTTTAATAACTGGAACATTAAACTATTGCAAAACGTAGACTGGGAGCTGTTGCATGTGGCATTTGTAATAGTATACAATGTGTTTTTTGTTACCCCACTAGTCTGTGCAATTCTCCTCAAAAGGGCACTCTCATTCTTGCTTTTACTCATGATCGAATAGGGGGATAACCTATAATCATACTAGGGGCTGGGGTGGACAACATGATAAACACTAAGGTGGACGATTGGGAGTTAGATACTACTGATGGTCTAGCTGTTGCATTTGCAGTATCTGGTACATCATTAGCTGTATCCCCGGCTGGCATAATAGCATTTGTGACATTTCTTGGTGTGTTTCGATGCAAAGTGGTGAGATTTATGGACACATTTCCGATCCAGGTCCACTTGTGTCCATCCCATGTCCATTTGCCCCCGTACCTCCCTTCTTTTATATGGTCACCCCAGTTAAAAGACATTCCTCAATAAATGCCCAGTGCCAACATTAATACAGTCAACAGTATAGCTACAAAATTAAGGCCACACTCCTAGCTGTATGTTCTCAAAATATTAATTATATTTCTATTACTATCTACATTTGACGTGTGTCACAGTGGCGTCATCTCCATGCTCATTGCTCCTGCGGAAAGGACAAGAACGGGGTGGGTATAGAAGGGAGAGAGAGAAAGAGAGATTTTTTTAAGTTTGTGTAGCCCAAGCTCTAGCAGCAATGCATGTTCATAAATATTTTCCACACGCACACAAAAAGTTGGCGTAGTGCTATTTATGTTGAGGTAGTTACGTTGGTCTCATTTGTTGTGTTTTGTGTTGTGCTATCTGGTGCTCTGCGAAGGTCCGAGAGGTGTATCCAGTATCTCAGCCCCTTTACTTTTACAGCAAGCAGGGTTGAATACACCACCTCATAGGGTCAGTGGAATCGGAGTGTGTTCCACTTCCGAACAAAGCTCCTGACATAGATCTATTCCCCTGGTAACAGTTGTGGGATTGGGCAGTGTCAATCGCACCAGCAGTTATTGATTCTCTCGTTTCTGTGAAGGGAGGTGCACTTTGTTTTGAGATGCATCTTATAGCATGTGTAAGTTTTGTAAGATACTGCTGGAATTATTCACCCAAAATAGTCGCCGCTCAGTGTGCATCTGATTCTATTCGTACTGATGAGAAAGGCGTTTGCATGCTTCGACCAGTCACTATCTCGTGTTGGGACAAGTGGTGGTCCTTGCTGGGCTGTGTGCGCAATTCGAATAAGGCCAAAGGTAAACAGTAAATCCAATTTTTCTTCAGGGTGTTGCATAGTTTGGACAGTCTACTTGTGAGGAAGCTGTTTATTTTCTTCACCATTCCATTCGCTTGTGGGTGGTAAATTGAACACATTTTGTGTTTGATCCCCAATAATGTCGCCACTTCCTTGAAAAGTTAATTGAAAAAGTGAGTCCCATTGTCTGATTGCAGGACATCACACACCCCCCATCGGGGGAACACTTCCCTCACATAGAACTTTGCTACACACTTCTGGGTGGGCACATAGACCTGCTTCCACCCTCTGAGAAAAAGGACACACCACCATGATCAAATATCGTGCTCCACTGCACCTTTCTCCCATGTCTGCATAGTCAATGTGCTGCTCTCTGAAGGGGCCTACAGGGCGGGGTAATGTGCCCAATAACGTTCTCAATGTCATCCCTGTGATGAATACTTGGCATGTGGTACATTTGTGTCGGGTGCTCCTGCAGATTCGGAATGATCCAATTTTCCTGGAGATCGTCAGCAATGTGTTGTTTGGAATTATGCGAGAGGTAGTGCAATTGTTCGAATGCTGTTTATAATAGCTCGACAGGCATCACAACTCTTTCGGTTGTCTCCTGTCGCCAGAGTAGATCTGTGGGTGATTGAGTGCACCCACGCTTGAGCCACAGGTCTTGCTCCTCTTTAGGTGCTCAGTGCTGCAAGTCGATTATTTGGGCAATAGGGAGCGCTGTGTATGCATCTGAGGTGGGGGGCATTGTCACATTGGTTAGGGTATATTCTGCGCTTATGTGTGTTGGAAGATAAGTTGCTTGTTGTGCTGCCGCGTCTGTTGCGGCGTTCCCCAAAGATATTTTGGCTGTGTTTTATGTGGGAGATAAGCATTTGACCACAGCTCCCACTGAGGGTTCTGCCAGTGCGGTGATCAATGTATTCAGTAATTCTGCGTGTTACTGGAGACCCATCTGCTTTTCTGAATCCTCTCCTTCTCCACCGGGACAGACCTGCTTGCACCATGATGGTGACATATGCAGAGTCTGAATAAACTGTAACGCAACATCCCTTCACTGCTTTTAGTGCCTCGATTAGTGCTACAAGTTCTGCTGCTTGTGTGGAAAAGTGCCTGGGTAAACCTTTCATAATGAGTGTTTCTTGCTCCCCCTTCTCCAATCTCACTACATCTGCCCGACATATTTCCCCTTCCTGTAGGGTGCTATGTTTTGCTTTTGGGGTGTCGTCTTCCTCCCCCTCATGTGGCACAATCATGCTGCCACTTGTCTTCAGATGTACATGGTTCTGACAGGAATGTCGCAGGATTTACTGTTCTGCATCGCACCACATGAATATTTGGGCTAGATAGGATTATCTCTTATGCAGACACTCTTTGTGTAGTCAGTGTTGATTTGGAGCGTTCCAATATTGCAAATAGTGAGTGCTCAACGTATAACTTTACTGAGCATCCATCATGATAGTTGAACTTTTTTCAATGGCACAGGCAGCAGCAGCCACTGCCTGTTTGCAAGCAAACTGCCCCTGCATTACAGAATTGAGTGTGCTGCTATAGTAGGCCAGAGGCTTGTATCTCATGGAGCTCTTTTGTGTCAGTACTGCAGTCATGAGGGTGCTGTTTGAGTGCGAGAATAGGTTAAACTCTTGTTTATAATCTGTGGTCGCGAGAACTGGGGCTGTTGAAATTGCATTTTTCAGGTCATTAAAGGCAGTTATCATTTCTGCTGTCCACCGGATGAGAGTTCCCTCTTTCTGTCCCTCCTTGAGGCCTTGCAGGAGTGGCCTTGTTTATGCTGCATAATCTAGAATCCATACTCGACAATAGTTGCAGGGCCCTAAAAATGTTTGCATTTCTTTTACTGTAATTGGTTTGGGAGTTGCATACACTGTGGCGGCTTTGTCAGGTATTATCTTTTGCCATCTTTGGAGATGAGTTGGCCTAGGTACAGTACGTCTTGTAGACAGTATTGAAGTTTCTTTTTATCTACCTTGTATCCTTTCTAAGCTAACAACTGGAGTAGGGTAATGGAGTTCCTGTGACAATCATGCTCACTGTTGCTGCAAACCAGTAGGTTGTCTACATATTGGAGGCTCGTGCTGGGCACCTGAATGTTACCAAGGTCTTTGTGTAGTATTCTGTTAAAGATACTGGTGTGATACAGGCCACCAGGGGGTGCACGGATGAGAATCTCTCCCGTGTGAGCTCTGCTCTTCAGGTCCCAAAAAGTGGTTAGAGCCTCCGCTAATGGACCCCCCGCCTCCATAAACTGATGATCCTGAGGTCTGAAGGGACCCCCCACTGACTGAAAAAAAAACAAAGAAATCGGAGCTGCCTTCTGCAAGAAACCTGCTTTTTGGTGTGGCGGTCTGCGGCCCCACGTGAGGTGCGTACTCCTGCACCAGGCAACTCAGGCAGTGACCATTGCTGCCCACCGACCTGCGAACCCTGTGGTCATTGCAGTGGTGCTTCGGTTGCAGTCCGCACACCGAGGACCCCAAAGGGTACAACAGATCTCTCAACAACTGGCGAGCAGGACGGGGGAGATTGTGACTGCCCAGCTACGCAGGTTGGTGAAGTTGGTGAAGTGGGCCGGCACCCACAGGACCGTACGGTGCACGCCTTGGCATCAGCTCGGTAAGTACCCCAAGCGCTCTCCTCCTTTTTTAAGGTGATCCATGCAGAGCCCAGGTTTTCTTTGTAGGGTCCGACCCTAGCGCTAGTACAAGTTCGCAGAGAGCAATTATTTGAAAGAGGGTGAGGGAGGGGATCTGAATACTTACTCTGAAGGGGCTCAATTTCATCAGATAGACTCACTAACATTGCTGGAGGCTCCTGCTTCCTGGAATCATTCGGCGGACATCTGAACCTGAGGAGCCTCTTGGGGTGAAAGAGACTGAAAGTGGAGTGGCGCAGATAGGCTTGAAATACTGGCAAACCCATTGATGAAAAAGGTGGAATCTCCAAACGTTTCTCTGACCTTACTGGAGTCTCCTCCCCTAAACTTCACAGTCTAACACGCGCACTCATGCGGAGTTGCATGCTCTTGCCCGGAGAGTGCAGGAGGGTCCCACCAATAAAGTGAGCCAGTGGGACGTATTGGCCACACGATCTCCAGTGCCATTGCCTACCCAGATCTAAGCATGGCCGTTTTTTATATTCCTGGCCTTTGTTGCCCTTTAGTAAAGAGAAGAAATCAACGAACTTGAGCCCAGTTACCTGGGAAATCAATCCTCAGAGACTGTAGATGAATTGACCTTCCAGCCCGGTGTCTGTACCTGAGCCCCCCTGGCACATCACCTGCCCCGAACGAAGCGCACATACTTCCCTGCCCTACCTGAACTTACAACATTAGGCAGTGTCTGTCAAGCGATCAGAGACCCCTGTCCCTGAACCTAATTTAAGAAGCATCTGACTACATCCATCAGTGGAAGCGAGGCCATAGGTCACAATTCCCATATAAGAGAAACGCAACGGCCTTCCCCAAGTATAGAGCAACATAATAGCGTCCCTACACCATCGCAAGGGCAGTAGTTGCGCTAAGTGAATTGTAGCAACCCACACTTTGCTAACCGACCACTCCTTGTTAGGCAGAAACCTGTGCAGTTCCCTTAGGGACCACTGCAAAAGCTTTAGGACTACAGGTGATTGGCAGTAAACCCAATTGGTAGCAGTCTACCACCCAGATTTACCTGGTAGCTGTGGCTGAGCAGTCAGACTTCTCTCAAGATCAGTTAGGCAGTATATAGAGTATACACAATAGGTACAGAGATCCAGTAGCACAAGCAAACACTGACCAGAGCTTTGGTGTAAAAGTATATAATTATTTATTTAAAGATACACTTGTAAATTACACTAGCACAAAAAGAGTTAAGTAAATTCAACACACAGTCACTATAATATATATACAACCCTAATTACTTATTAGACAAGTCTTAGTGAGAAACACCACTTATTTTCAGACAGAGGTGAGCGCTTAACCTAAAATGGTGCTCTAATAAGTTATTGAAAAAGGGAGGGAAAAATGCAGTTATGGAAGCACACAATTTCAATACTTTTCAAAGAACCACAGTGAGGCAGGTTAGACAAAGTCTGCTGGAGAGCAAGGAAGTTCAAATGCCAGGCCCACTCTTGTGAAAGCGAAATGTGTTTAGGATCACACAGTGGGGTTATGCCCAAAGAGTCTTTGCAGATAGTTCACAAAAGATTGAGATCAAGTCAGGAAAAGTTAGTTAACAGGCCGCAGGCTAACCCAGGTTAGAAAGTCGAGGATTTACTGTCACCCCGAACGATCTGTCGCAAGGGAAGCCAGGCGGGATACAGTACCTGAAATGGGAAGAATGCTCCAGCGGGGGCAGTTGTTCCTGGCAGCGGGTGCAAGTCAGTGTTTCGTCCAGAGGAAGAGGATGTCTCGACATGGAGGAAAGATGAAGGTCGTTGCACTGTCAGGGAAGAAACCAGCCGCTGAGTTTTCCGATTACATGGTACTACCCTTTTCTTTGCGGTAGTGGTAAACCGTGGTATTCCGGTAGCCGGGGTGCTTGGCACAGGCAAGGCGGCCACGAGATGGTCCAGGAAGGCGAAAAGACGGGCAAACTGGTTATCCCCACCAGTCAAAGGAAGAAGACTCTCCAGACTGGAGATCTCCTCTGTCGTCGGGAAAAGTGGTGAGACAGTTCAGCAGGGCTCCACCGGTGGTGTCATCGTTGCAGGTCGGCTCGGCTTCTCCCTCCTCGGATTCTTTAGGTCCTGTGGCGACTTCTGAAGTTCCAGTCCCCAAAGCCCTGCTTTTATGCAGAAAACCCCCATTCATCAGTCCTAGCTGTCACTCAAACATGCTAAGTGGTGAGCCGGGCGGCTCACCACTGGGCCAATCACACCAGAGTGTGACTTGAGTTGCCAAGGCAACTCAGTCCAGGGTGCCTAAACCCCCTCCCACACCCTCTGTGGTACCCAGACAGAGTGGCACCACTTTTGGAGGCTTCTGTGGAAAAGCCCGCCAAAAGGTGGAACAAAGGGCTCGACTTGGGTTGGAGTCACAGAAGCGAACACAAACGCCATTTTGAAACCAAGTTTCGGCAAAAAATACCAACCGGGGAATTTATATTAATTTAATAAACCAGCGGTATGTTCGAGGCTATTTTAAAAAGTGGTTGCCTCGAACAATGGGAAAATCCCATAGAATATATTTGCGGTCGAATATAAAACGTAGTATCCACTGACACCAGCCAAAACTCGGTCGGGGGGGACTGGACAGTGCCCCCTCGAACAACACACCCCGGGGCAATCGAATTGCCCCGACCAGTACGTCTACAATATGATGGTTTGTACTGGTTCTGTTCACAATTTAAGACTAGTAAAGCCAATGGTGACTTTACATGCCCTGGGAGACAGTAGTCAGTCCCAGGGTATGGAGTCTATGTTTGGGGGTCGCTACGACACCCCTGGGTTACTGCACGGAGGGTGCTGTGTAACCCACATACCAAAAACACGTGAAGCCCTATGGGGTAAAGGACCCCATAGCCCATAAAACACATACAAAGTCAAAGGAACACCTCAAATCATGTCTAAGAGTGGGAGAAAAAGAGTCTCACTCTTAGCAGGAGAAAAAAATAAACCCCAGAAATCCAGCAAAGCTGCTGGGGGACTCACTAGGTTTGGAAAATTAGCCTTTACAGAGAATTCTCCCTGGTGCTCCTCCACCTAGACTCTCGATTATCAAAAGTCCCCTGAAATCAGCTTGGTGCCATCGACACCAACCACTGATACTGAGGGCGCGTGTCTCCTCTGGTACACCAATCGCTATATGGACACTAAACTGAAATTGGCCAAATACGCCTAGTCCCCGTCACCGCCTCCCCCAGACAGCACGAACACAGTGAGCATGGAGACCTCTGGAACAGAAGCAGCAGCGACAAAAGGAGACATTGCTGCCCTCCTGAATGAGATAAAGAACATGGGAGCCAACATAGGTGGAAAAATAGACAAGACAACAGAACAAATTGACAGGATTGAAGAGAGACCTGAAGGTGTCGAAAACAACCAAGCATCCATAGACGCTCTCGAAACCCAGATGAACCTGCAACTATGGGATATAGAGCAAAGAGAAGAGGAATACCAACTGAAAATGGACGATTTGAAAAATCGAGAGAGGAGGAATAACCTGCGCTTCTTTGGGATCCCTGAACACAAAGGTGAGACAGAAGGGGACTTCAGGAAAACGATTGTTACGCTCAACTGGTCTCTGTGGGGATGTTGGGGCACGGTTGGAGCCCTCCCTGGACTTGGCTCCCCTCGATCGGTTCTCTCCCCCAGCTTTTGCAATGTTAACTGCTCGTTGCTTGTACTGCCTCTGAGGGAATCGATGCAATGAGAATGGTGTGGTGGTATCGCGATTCCCCCCGAACACTTCATTCCAAAACGAGTGTCACGCTCACCTGGTCTCCATGGGGGTGTCGTACGAAGCTGCACGAATGATGTCTGCACGGGCGTTACACGGGACTGAATGATGAGGCTTCCCAGGAAGCGTTTGCCTAAAATGTCGAAATAAGATATTAGCGAGCCGTGAGGGGCAAGTTTGGTTCCCACCTCCCGTAACCTCCTAATGCCCCCTCTCTGCTTCAGCCTCACCTTGGGTTTTTTAATGGTGGGCCCTCCGTCCTACGATCTCTAGCAGGGGCGCAATATGTTCAGTCTCTCCCTGGATCGAGTTCCTTCACTGATCCTGCGGGGCTGTAGCGGAGTCTTGAATAGCTTGGCTCAGCAGGTTAAGTCTCTATGCCAAGTTATGCTTGGTACAGTTGCTTAATGTCTTTATTGCCGAAGTTTTAACTTTTGTTTTCTCTTTTCTTTCAGGCGCAGCCTTGAGCGGTTTTCAGATGAAGATTTGCCTCTTCTTACAACGCTGAGCAGATTTCCTGCGGGTGATTATAGCGCGAGTATGTGGCGCTGAATGTCTTTAATAATGTTTTTTTCCCGTGCGCGACTAACCTGCTGTTTTTCTTTTCTTTTTCTGCAATGTAGGTGCAGCGCGGCTCCGTAGCGGCGATTGGAGGAACCGCTTCAAAGAAATCCCAGAAGAAAGCAGTTTCCAGGTGAGTATCGGCTAGTCTTGCAGATGCTTTCTTTTCTGCAGGAGCGACGAGCCGGAAAGCAGCTGAAGGCGCGACCGTTCGGATGGAATGCTTCAGGTAAGGCCTCAACTGCTGTAATAATTCCTGTTCCTTTCTTTCTCTTCTTCCCAGTTGCTGATGGATCGTGACTCCCGGACAGGCATGGCTGTTGAAGTTCGGGTACTGGAGCTAAGCAGACACGGTGAGCGTTACGCTGCAGGAGTGCAGAATAACGCAAAGTGTGTTCTGTCTGTAGGGTGTGGTTTAAATAGCCTTGTAAGTAGTTCCAGGTAAAATAGTCCCTCCAGCCTCATGCTGCAATCTCAGGTAAAGTAGTCCCTCAGCCACACCCAGGGTAAACTGGATGGCCCAGTCCATTAGGCTGGGGTGTATGTAGTCCCATGCAGTTTACCACCAGATGGAATATTATGAGCCTGGTGCCAATGGTGCCAGGACTGTGTCCAGAAAGTCCTAGGACAACCCTTTGGGGCTTTATAAGCCCTTATGCGTGCCAGTGACTGGGGTAGGCCCACCAGCTCCAGATGTTTGGGAGCATGCACCATGACAGCACTCCCCCCCAAAGCCCCAGTAACGGTGGGTTCTCCCATCGGTCCAGGTTTGCTCGGATTATTATGATGGAACCTTTTTAACAACCATGGAGCATGAATGTGATCACTAGGTTCCCATGATCTTTCCTGTGGTCCGTATCCTTTCCAGTCTATCAAATAAAATATTTTTGATTTGATGATTTTTGAGTCCAGAATATCCTTAACTTCAAATTCAGGTTCTCTGTCAACCATGATTGGTTTTGGTGGTTTCAGTACTCGGTTCCCAGGTTGCACTGGTTTCAAAAGGGAGACATGAAACATGGGATGAATCTGCATGTGTGGGGGTAAGTCCAATTTTACTGCTACCGGATTAATGATGGCCTTTATGGTGTACGGACCCAAATATCTGGGATTGAAGGTATGGGTTCCTTTCACTGGTATGTGTTTCGAGGCCAGCCAGACTTCATCCCCAACTTGATACCTTGGGGCTTCACTTCTATGTACGTCTGCCGATTTCTTGTATCTTTCCTTAGCTTGCTTCAGATGGTCTATCGCCTGTTTAAAGGCTTGAGTGATGGTAGTGTACAAACTTCTTACAGCTGGCATTTCCAGAAGGTGAGGCGGCTCAAGATTGGAGGTTTGTGGATGCATCCCATATATTGTATAGAAAGGACTCTGCCCAGTGCTGGAGTGTAAAGAATTGTTATAGGCATACTCTGTTATCCACAAAACATCTTTCCAACTGCTTTCTGTTTGGTGTAACATACATCTTAGGTATTGCTCCAAAGTCTGGTTGTTCCTCTTGGTCTGACCATCGGTTTGTGGATGGTGACTGATAGAAAGTCTTACATTGATTTGAGCTAACTCGCAACATTTTTTCCAGAAACGTGAAATAAAATGACTGCCTGGGTCTGAAATCAGGATGGGAGGAAACCTGTGTATTCAGACTATCTGTTCAAGGAATTCCTTGGCCAGGATTGAAGCTGAGGGTAAGCCTTTTAGTGGGATGAAATGGGCCATTTTGGAAAACAAGTCCACTACCACTAAAATGGTGTTGAATCCATTGCAAGGAGGGAGATTGTTAAGACGGATTTCTGAACTCTGTCCTGGAGGCGCAGAGGTTCAGAAGGCCAGCCTAGTTTCTTGGAACAGGGTAACCTCTGGACAAGCCAGACCAATCAGGGTAGCGATCGCAGCGGTCAAGACTAGGTCTCAAGAGGGGTGAGGGTGACTGAAAGCCTGCAATGAGCGCACACAGCAAGGACACTTACAGATTACTCCAAACAGGTGTTATATTAAAAATATAGACACATTTATTACAAGGCCTTTGTAACATTGACCATAGCGAGAAATCACAATAAAACTCCAGCAAACCAACACATACCAAACCAATACAATATATATACAAATACAAACGAGTCTAACGCGTTAGACGCACGAAATGTGTAGACCACCTATATGGGGAGGAAAACAGGCAGTGCGAATAATAATCAGACCCAGTCCTCCTACAGAGGCACCTAACTAAAAGGAAGTCCAAGCCCTACGAAGAGTTGAGCCTTGTGCTCAAAAGTACCTGCACACGCTGGTGCCAACGGGCAAAAAGGGGAGTCTCTTCGAGGGAATCAGGCAGTTCAGTTCGGTGAACAAATGAAGATGAACAAAGCTCCGCGACTCAAGCGCAGCCTCCACTGTGGGCAGAAGCAGAGCGCGAGTACGGAAAGGCGTGCTGTTTGACACAGCGAGGATAGGCTATGGGCTACTGCAGGAGGGCGACCAGTTCCTAGCTATGCTACTCACCGGTCCCCGATGCAGGCAGACACAGGCTTCTCCGCGTCTGTTTCAGTGCTGGCAGGTTCAGATAGGAGCAGGGGACGTCTCGTCGTCGTGTAGATTCCGCAGCAGCAGAGTTGAGGGCATCCCAAACGCAGTGAACCTGCACAGTTTGTTACCACAGCAGGGCAACGGAGCGGCCGTATGTATCTCAGCCAAATGTACACTACTCACTTCAGACCTGGGAATGCCAAGTGTACGAATCGTGTGAGAGTGTGAGAGTGACAAGGACTCGAAATACAACACAACCTGAGGGCAGTTACAGAGCCAGACTCCTGGGTAGGTTGGTCAGTCTGCTGGATGGCCCTGAGACACTTCCGAAGGCTTACGTGCAGGAGATGGTGAAGATGCCGAGAATAGTTGTTTCCACTATTCCAAGGGTCGAAGTACCAGTACAGGCCTTCTCGTTCGATCCGAGGTAGAAAGGGTTTCACAAAGCGACAGCAGTGCAAAGGAGCAGTCCTTCAGCGGGTCACCAGCGATTCCTTGGTTCAGCCTCGTGGTTGCAGGATACTTGGCTCCTTTATCCCTTTGTTCGTGAGTACTCAGGAGATCGACATGGTAGTGGCGTTTCCAGCCCCCTCTTATCCACGGTTCCCTTCGCGCCAAAACGAAGGGGACCCAATTGGAGATCCGCTCATAAAACACTCACACCATGTGTGGACCTCATCACGGACCACGGGGGTCCCAGGCATTCACACCACCCTAGACTCTCTAGCGCCCAGGATGGGTATTGGGACCAGACATCCCAGCCCCCATCCTGGAGGCCCACACAGGCCTCTAGAAGCCTGCGAAAGCATCTGTGTTTCGCGGGAAAGTACATACCCAAATAAGGAAGGCCTCGGGTCGGCTCGACCTGGGGGAGGTGAAGGGGGCAAGACAGTCATCGGACAGGACAAAGAGCCTCATGGTCTGGCCATTTTGGGAGCCAGGCCACCATTTTGGGCTAAGCGCGAGAAACGCGCTTAAAACGCCAAAAGGAGCTCAAAAACACAAGAAACGATCGCTGCCACCAATCCCGTCCGTGATTCATTTGCACCGTTCATTTACAATCCAAAGAGAGTATCTAGGGCCTGTAGAAGACTAGAGACCCAAGAGAGTAGTAACGTAGCTTACAGTGCCCTCTTGTGCCATGTTGCACGAAGGCTGCAACATGATAAAGAAACTACGGAAAACAGCGTTTCCCGGTACTGACTGTCTTAAGGGCATGTCAGTTTCCCCGTAAGAATGGAGCGAAAGCCCAGAGGAGTGCGGCAGAAGGCTGCACTTCTCTGGCAAAGTCTAGATCATGGTGAAAACAACAGCAAAAAGTTTAGGGGTTGCGACATGGAAGGAAAATTAGCCACAATTAAGAAATCTTTCCTAACACTCGCCCCTCCCAGACTATGGACAGGGGGAACTAATCCACCCCTGGATGAGTCTCTTGTTCAGGTTGGTTAAACATTCTGGACAACCCATCAGCATTGCTATGTTGGACACCTTGCCTATGCTCAATAGTGAAGTCGAAGCCTTGTAGACTTATGGACCACCTAAGCAACTTTGGATTCTCTCCCTTCATGTTCATTAGCCAGTTTAAGGGCTTGTGGTCAGTTTGCACAGTGAAGTGGGTCCCATAGAGTTAGGGCCTCAGCTTCCGTAGGGCCCACACAACAGAGAAACATTATTTCTGCACTGTGGACCATCTGAGCTCTCTGTCCTTAAGCTAGCGACTAATAAAACCAATTGGGTGTTCCTTACCCTTCTCATCTACTTGCGATAGTACAGCTCCTATCCCAGTGTCAGAGGCGTCCGTCTGCACAATAAAAGGTCTTTGATAATCAGGTGCCTGGCACAAGGAGTCTTTTAAGCCATTGAAGGCCTTCTCACACTCGTCGGTCCAAGTTACCTTCTTGGGTTTCTTCGGAGTGGTGAGGGCAGTCAGAGGGGCAGCTATGGTGCCATAGTCTGCCACGAAGTTGCGGTAATACCCTGTGAGTCCTAAGAAGGCTCTCACTTGGGTCTGTGTAGTGGGGGTAGGCCAGTCTTGTACTGCTTGTACTTTACTGGGAAGAGGCTGTATCCTCCCTCCACCTTCTTCATGTCCAAGGTAAACCACTCAGCCTTGTCCAAACTGGCATTTACTAACCTTTATGGTCAAGTGTGCTTTCTGAAGAGCCTGGAGCACAATTCCGAGGTGTTTCACATGGTCTTCCCAGGTGGCACTGAAAGCTGCTATATCGTCCAGATATGCAAGACAGAATTCGCACAACCCATTCAAGACATGATTCACAAGCCTCTGGAAAGTGGCAGGTGCATTTTTCAACCCGAACGGCATTACCCTGAATTGGTAAAGGCCGTCTGGAGTAGAAAACGCTGTCTTCTCCTTGGCATGTTCTGCTAAAGCTATTTCCCAATAGCCAGCAGTGAGGTCAAACGTGCTGAGATACTTGGAGGCACCCAAAGTATCCACCAGCTCATCTGTTCGAGGCAAGGGGTGTGCATCTGTCTTGGTGACAGCATTCAGAGCCCTGTAATCCACGCAGAACCTCAATTCAGAAGTGCCTGCCTTTGGAACCAAAACCACAGGGCTGGACCAAGGACTACTAGAGGGTTCAATCACCCCAAGGTCTAACATATTGTTGACCTCGGTCTTAATGTAAGACCGTACTTTGACTGATATCCTGTATCCCCTACATTTGGTAGGTACACTGTCTCCTGTGTCTATGTTATGTTTGCACCAAGTTGTCAAACCAGACGACTGTGGAAACAGGGGGGAAAACTGCCTAAGCAAACTTTTCACCTCAGCCTGCCAATTAGAAGTCAGGTGAGGGGCCACTCGGACACCCTCAAAGGAGCTATCTGAAGGACCGCTTTGGAACAGGTCGGGGAGAGGTTCAGACTCCTCTTCCTCAACATCTGAAGCCAGTAGCAGTGCTGCGATTTCGACTCTTGGGATGAAAGCCTTCAGCCTATTTACGTGGAACACTTTTGGAGCCTGTCCAGGCCTTCCAAGGTCCACTAAATAGTTAACCTCACCCAGGGGCTCCACCACTGTGTAAGGGCCTGACCATTTGTCCTGTAAAGCTCGAGGCCTTATGGGATTCATGATCAGGACTTGCTGACCAGGTGTAAAGTTGATGAGGGAAGCTTTCTGGTCGTACCAATGTTTCACCAGCGCTTGTCCTGCCTTCAATTTATCACTAGCCAAGCCCATCAGGAGTACCATCCGTTTTCTGAGCCCCAGCACATAATCTACTACGTTGGTAGTAACAGGGGGAGTGGGCATCTCCCATCCCTCTTTGACTATGGCTAAGGGTTCCCGTACAGGATGACCGAACAGAAGTTCGAAGGGGCTGAAGCCAACACCCTCCTGTGGTACCTCTCGGTAGGCAAACAGTAAGCATGGTAAAAGAAGATCCCATTTTTTTCTCTGAGGTTCTTCCAGAGCCCCAATCATGCTCTTTAACGTTCTGTTGAAACGTTCCACCAGACCATTGGTCTGGGGGTGGTGTGCAGAAGAGAACTTGTAGTTGACTCCACATTCTTTCCACATAGCCTGCATATACCTCGACATAAAGTTGCTGCCACGATCCGACACAACTTCTTTAGGGAAGCCAACCCTAGTAAATATGCCAAGTAACGCTTTTGCAACTGACTTGGCAGTTACAGTTTTCAATGGGATGGCCTCAGGATATGTGGTTGCATGATCGACCAGCACCAGGATAAACCTATTGCCTGAGGATGTTTGAGGGTCAAGGGGACCAACGATGTCGATCCCTACCCTTTCGAATGGTACTCCCACAACTGGGAGTGGTACCAATGAAGCTTGGATTGTCGAGCCAACCTTACCAGATAACTGGCAGGAGGCACAACTCCTGCACTGACTTTCTACTTGCACCCCCATCTTGGGCCAGTAGAAGTGCATGGATAACCTTTGCTTGGTCCTCAATACCAAGGTGACCAGCAAGGGGCACCTCATGTGCCAACTGCAGGAGGAAGGGTCTTACAGCAAGGGGAACCACCAACCTCCTATTGTCTCATTCTGTAGACACTGTGGGCTCACTATACAGGAGTCCACCTTCCCAATAAATCTGATGCGTCCCAGGAGGTTCACCCTCAAGCTGGGAGCAGGCCCGTCTCCTTAGGCCTTCCAGAGATGGGCACTCACGTTAGCCTTTACTGAATTCTTCCCTGTCAGGACCACCTTCTACTAACAAGTCTTTTAGTTCCAGATGGTCGTTGGGGTCAAATACTTCAGGCATCGCCACCTCCTCGTCAGGCCCGGGTGATTGACCAACTTCCTCCACCGCAGTGGTAGGCGAGTTGGGGGGAATGCTCTCTTTCCCTCGTCTTGACTTGCTTACTCCTTTCGCCTTGGGTTTCCCCTTCGGCTGGGGCGGCGTATTGGTCTTGGCCAATGCTGCCAGTGTTTGAGACCGTGTGCAGGGTCTGTCGGCAGTATCTCCTACAAGCCCTAAAGCTCTGAGATCATTGCCTAACAAGACCTTTCCTGGGACGTTTCTCTGAATGCTCACTGGAATCCTGACTGCTGTACCATTTAAAGTAAGATTGACAGGTATTACTGGGAACATGCGAGGTGGGCCGTCAGCCAACTTAGTGGGCATCGGAGTAGCTCTGGCAACTTCATCTGAGTCTACCAAGGTAGAATCCACTACAGTTCGACTGCACCCACTATCCCTAAGAGCTTGAGTATTCACTCCATTGATCAGCACACTGTCTCTAAAGTAGTGCTTGGTATTATCTGGAATCCTAGCATAAGCCTCTGCGACTTTAGGCTCCCAGGAACCCAGTGAAACTAAAACTACCTCAGCTTCTATCCCGCTGGGGAAGGAGTCTGAGGAGAAGGATGCTCCTGTAATCTCTTCTTCCTCGTAGGAGGAGAAGGCCAGATTAGCGGAGTGGACCCCCAAAGGTTTAACCTTACACCGGGGATCCCCCTTCACGTGGTCAGTTGCTCCACAAGCAAAACAAGATCCATTGGGTCTGTTTACATAGGGAGGCTTATTGTAACCAGAGTTCTGTTTCGGAGGCTGACCTCCACTACCCTGTGAGTTCTCTTGTGTCTTACCCTTATTTTTCTTTTTGTGGCCCTTTTGAGAAGAAGATTTATCAGATTCTCCACCCTCCTTATCTTTGGACTTTTTCCGTTCCTCCTGCTTACCAGGATGAGTTTTGTCCTTATGGGACACTTGATGTGACACCCATAAGTCTGCTGCAATGGCCAGCTTCTTAGGGTCTATCTCCTTCTAATCGGCCAAATGCTGCTTAAGCTCCGGGGAAGAAGATGCAAAAATGTGTTCCAGCATGACAAGATTTATCATGCCTTCAAAGGTACAAACCTTATAACCTTTGACCCAGCCAGTCAAGTTTTTTAAGGATTCGGTTACATAAGATACCCAAGTACCACCTTCTTTTTTCTTGTACTCTCGGAATCGTTTTAAATATTGGGCAGGAGTCTTTCCAAACTTTAAAATGAGAGTTTGCTTTAACATTGCGAAATCAGCTCGCTCAGCCTTCGACATTTCCATAATGGCACTACAGCCAGAATGGGGCAGTCTGCTGAGTAACCAGGCAATCTTATCAGCATTGTCAACTTTTTGAACTTCACATGCATACTCAAACGTATTCAGCCAGTACATAATGTCATTCTTTTCCTCATACACACTGAGCAGATCTTTTGGAAACCGTGGATGAGAGGAGGCCCCAGACCCATGTCCAGGACCCTTGGATCCATTTGCAACCTGAAGCTTGGCCAGTTCCAACTGGTGATCCCTGTCTTTCTTTTTTTCGGCCTGTTCGATTCTTAGTTTGGTTATGTTGAACTCAAGCTCCTTCTGCCTAAACCACAACTTTTGCTTCTTGAATTCAAGCATGGCCTCCCCATCGACACTGGCAGAGGAAACATTAGACATCTCATCCCCCCTTTCCTCGTGGTTGAGGTGGATCAGTGCAGTGGCAGAACCGTCGGTTCTAACAGTGAGAGCAGCCCCACCTCCTTCCGCACTGTCCTCAGAAGTTATAGCATCAAGCTGCGCTTCTTGCCACGCCACGATTCTTTGGATCATATCCAATTTGGTGCCTTGAGAGGAGACACCTCTCTCCGCACACATCTTTTTCAATGTTTCAGATTTAGAAGCATTTAAAGTTAACAAGGTATTTGTTTCCATACTGTTAGATAGGACTATGGCCTTTTTAAAGTTATACTACAACAATTCACTACTTGTCCTGGTGGGAATAACTTGAAATGCCTTCGCTCGTGCGCAACACTGGATACCTTCAGTCGTATCCCACCGCTGTACACCAATTTGTTAAGACGGATTTCTGAACTCTGTCCTGGAGGCGCAGAGGTTCAGAAGGCCAACCTAATTTCTTGGAACAGGGTAACCTCTGGACAAGCCAGACCAATCAGGGTAGTGATCGCGGCGGTCAAGACTAGGGCCCTCATTACGACCCAGGCGGTAAGTGATCGAAATTACCGCCATGGCGTAATGAGCGTTAACGCCATGGTCCGATGGCGATAAGAGCGCCATATTACGACCCATCGCGCACGAGCATTACGCCATGGCGGTAACATAAACTACGCCATGCCGTAAACAGCCCTTACCGCCCTCGTTAACAGCGCAGGGTGACCTACCGCCACCCATCATTGCGCCGACCGTAGTCAGCGGTCACCGTAATTAGCAGTGACCGCAATTAGGCGGAACCGGAAATAGCGTAATCGCGGCGGAACGGGAAACAGCACAGCGGCCATCTTAAAAAACACAATCCATTGCCATCCTACCCAACCACACCACAACCAACCCTCAAACCCTGACATTCCCATAACCCACCCATTTCCACAGCCAACCATGCCTAAAGTTGTCAAGAAGGCATGTGACAGGCAGCGGCAGGAGCACTTCAGTCGTGAGGAACTGCAAATGCTTGCAGACACGCTCCAGGAGAAGGCCGATGTTGTCTTCTCCACTGAGATGACCCGGACAGCCATAGGCCGCAAAAAGAAGGTGTGGGAACTTGTGGCACAACGTGTCAGTGCTGTTGGAACCACCCCACGCACCTCCAAACAGTGCCGCAAGAGATGGGACGACCTGCGGATCAGGGTCCGGGGCATTATGTCAGCCAACCGTAACCTGGCCCTGGGAACTGGCGGGGGAGCAGACTCCCCACTGAAGATGCAGCCATGGGAGGAGACATGTGCCTCTGATTGGCATTGAGCGCATCGAAGGTGTCGGCGAGATGGAGAGAGGGGCCCCGACATCTGGAGAGACAGGTAGGTGCCTCATATCCAGCCTTGCAAGACACCCTGATACACTTGCACGTGACAATCACAATGTGGCAGACGCAACACATCAGCAGATGAGCCACACCATGCGCACATGCAGCATGTACACTGTAAAGTAGGCAGACACACACCTGCATGCAAAACCGAACCTAAAGGGAGGCAACCTGTATGTCACGGGCTACTAACTCCACCATCTATCCATTACACTCTTCACAATGCCTGCTCAATGTCCGCTGAACCATCAATAACAGTCACCCTCCTCTGCTCCACCACAGGCTCGCAATCGGACACTGGCAGGAACGACAGCACCAGCACCCCAGCCAAGAAGGCCAGGAAAGTGGGAGAAGGGAACCATGCATCCACCTCTGCTGGACCCAGGCCGAAACCACGCCAGGCTGAAGAGGCCAGGGCAGCAAAGTCTCCCGAGGAAGGGGTCGTGACAGCGCCTGCAGCCCAACAACACCCACTGTTGCCCACTGAGGGCAATGTGTCAGCAGGGAGCAGTAATGTTGGGGAGACTGCAGCCATCGCTGCCTGCTCCGACAGTGATGTGGAGGATGACACTGGACTTGACCACAACAGGCAACTGCACTCACCACACCTATCCCCAATCAGCCATCATGGAGATGACACCCAGGGCCCATCGCCACCTAATTCATGGCCAGCAACACCAAGCCCAGTGGGAGTTGTGGAAGATGGGAGTAGTCCCATTGGTCCCCCATTGGCACCCTCCATTGGGCCAGAATTCCAGCTGTCGCTGGAGCAGATTGCCAACAGGCAGGAAGCACTGGGCACACTCCTCACGCAGCATGTTGCAGAATGTGGAAGTGCCAGTGCAGCCATGGAGAGGAGTGCTGATGGCATCAGGGCTGCCATCCAAACTGCCAGCAGGGACATATGCACGGAACTTGCTGCAGTGCGGCAGATGATGAGCCAGCTCATCCAGACAATTCTGGACACATGCCGTACTGAGCAGCCCGGTACATCCTCAGCTGCAAGTTCAGCACAAGCCTCTCCCGTCCGCAGGTCATCCAGGACCCTGAGGAGCACAGGCAGGGGGGCCCCAGGTTCCGGGAGAGGGGGCAGTCAATAGTGTGTAAACTATACACATTTCACCACGGGCACTGTCACATGTTTGCAGGGTGTTCAGGGGGGCGGGTGAGGGGGGAATTGGGTGTGTTGGAGTGTTCAGGGGGGAGGGGGAGGGGGGAATTGGGTGTGTTGGAGTGTTCAGGGAGGAGGGTGAGGGGGGAATTGGGTGTGTTGGAGTGTTCAGGGGGGAGGGGGAGGGGGAATTGGGTGTGTTGGAGTGTTCAGGGGGGAGGGGGAGGGGTTCTGTTATACCTATTCAGAAGAACAATACACTTTTTATTTTCTCACAAACGAAATGTGTGGACATTGCTCATTGCGTATGTGTGCTTTATTGTTTTACAGTCCACAGTGTTGACATACCAGACACACACAGTGCCCCAAGTGCCATCCATATGTTACACACTCGCTGTGTGTGCTAGAAGTATCGGTCAATGACATTCTGACGCATTATATGCCCCTCCTGTGCATCGCTGCCTCCCTGAGGTGCTGCCCCATCCCCATCATCATCATCCCCATCATCAGGTGGTTGTGGTTCTGCGTCAGGGGGCAGAGGCACGTTTCGTCTGATGCACATATTGTGTAGCATGACACATGCCATGACGATCTTTGCAACCTTCTCATGGCGGTACAGGAGTGCCCCGCCAGACCTGCTGAGGCAGCGGAAACGTGCCTTCAGTAGGCCAAAAGCATGCTCTATCACCACACGGGTACGTGCATGGGCATGGTTGTAGTCCTCCTCATGCTGGTTCGATGGGTTCCGCACTGGTGTGAGGAGCCACCTCTTCAGGGGATAGCCCGCATCACCTGTAAAATGTGAGAATAGAATGTGTCAGGAACGAGATTGATATGTGAACATGACGCACAACCATGCCTTGATTCTGACTGTTACTGTGCACCAATTGGAGTTGTGGTTATGGATTTACACTGTGCAACCAGTATGTGTTCATGGCTCTCATGTACTGTTTTGCATGCAAAAACACAATGCAGGGGGGACGATTGCCTTGTGAGTGGCCATCCACTGTGTCCGTTCAGGCCGTCATTCATGTGACCTTGCACGTGTCCTGTGAGCTTGAAGCTCACATGATAGCAAGTGAGCATTACTGGTGTCAATGGGGACAGTTTGTGGGTCTTGTATTGGTGCATTGATGTTCCTGTCTGTCATGTGCCTCCTTTGTGCGCAGTTGTGGGGGACAGGCCTTTCAGTAGTTGGTGCATGGTGACGTGCATGTTGGTGGTTTTCTTTAGGGTCAATGCGGTCACAATTTGCACAATGCACTTGCAGATGGTTGTGTCGTTTTTGGGATGCACTTTCATTCACATGTTGGGATGATTAGGTCAGGCATGATGTGTACACTACTCTGTTGACGTCAGTGCTGCCACAGGGAATGATCTGGCTACTGCTAGTTGCACCCATGTGACGTATGCATCACCCCCCTGTATCTGCCAGATGAAATATGCATTGGTACATCATTCAACACCCACTTTGCATTTCCATGCTCATGACATTAGACTCACCGAGTAGGTAGGATCTTGGGCCTGCATGTCGCTCCATGTAGCGTGGTATTGTGGAGTTCCGAAGGACCATAGAATCATGGGTTGATCCGGGGTATCTGGCACAACAATGTGTGATGATCCTGTTGGAGTCACAGACCATTTGCACGTTGATTGAGTGGAAATGTTTACGGTTGCGGTACGGTACCTCCATGGCATGTGGGACCACCAATTCAACATGGGTGCAGTCAATGGCACCAATGCAACCAGGTATGGCGGCCAGTGCATGGAAACCCACTTTGGTGTTGGCAATCTCCTGGGCAGACCGTGGTAATGAGATGTGGTCATCTGTGTGCTTGAGGAGGGCATCGAGCACTTGCATCAGTGTACGCGAGAATAATGGTTGTGATATGCCATGCAAGTGCCCCACTGTGTGCTGGTAGCTGCCTGTGGCCAGGAAGTGGAGCACGGACACTACCTTCAGTAGGGGGGGGTGGCAGTGGGTGTTTCAATCATGCTGACGATGTCGTTGTGTATCATGTCCACAATGGTGGTGATGGTGTCCCGGTCCAGTCGGTACAGGGTGTGGATCTGCTCAGCGGTGAGGTTGAATGGGCTGGCTCTGATGCGTGGGATTGGGGGCTGCCGGCGTGGTGGCACTGGCTGTGCTGGTGGGGCTTGCTGGGCCTGCCTTGCCCTCCTTCTCCTCCTGCGTCTCCTCTGTGCAGCCTGTTGTTGTTGTTGTTGTTGTTGTAGTTGCTGTTGTAGCACTCGCATTGCTATCAGGTCCTCCAGCCCCAACATTGCTAGTCCTATTGGTATCATTGTGGAGTGTGACTGGGTGTGGGAAGGGGTGGGGTGTGCTCTTTTTGTACTTCCTGAGTCTGTATTGCCTTCACCTGTGCTGTTTCTGTGCACCTGTGGCAGCTGCATTCACTTTACATGGCCGTTTACGGTTGGTTCGCGATGGCGTAATTAGCACCATGGCGGTAAGGTACTTAACGGGCTGGGTGATGGCGTTAGGGGCATGTCCGCTTGGGTCGGCATTCGCGTACCTTTCCGCCATGGCGCTAAGTACGGTGTGGATGTTCGCGTGCGCGCGCCCTTGGCGCAGTCAGCGGCAGCGTTAGCTACGATGCCGCTAATGACATCGTAGTTTACGGTCACGGGTCGTAATCGGCCCTAGCGGAAGAAGATGGCGGTAATCGTTTACCGCCATCGTTTTTCGCTTTGCGTCTGGGTCGTAATGAGGGCCACAGCGAGGATAGGCTATGGGCTACTGCAGGAGGGCGACCAGTTCCTAGCTATGCTACTCACCGGTCCCTGATGCAGGCAGACCCAGGCTTCTCCGCGTTCGTTTCCGTGCTGGCAGGTTCAGATAGGAGCAGGGGACGTCTCCTCGTCGTGTAGATTCCGCAGCAGCAGAGTTGAGTTGAGGGCGTCCCAAACGCAGTGAACCCGCACAGTTTGTTACCACAGCAGGGCAACGGAGCGGCCGTGTGTATCTCAGCCAAATGTACACTACTCACTTCAGACCTGGGAATGCCATCGTGTACGAATCGTGTGAGAGTGACAAGGACTCGAAATACAACACAACCTGATGGCAGTTACAGAGCCAGACTCCTGGGTAGGCTGGTCAGTCTGCTGGATGGCCCAGAGACACTTCCGAAGGCTTACGTGCAGGGGATGGTGAAGATGCAGAGAATAGTTGTTCCCACTATTCCAAGGGTCGAAGTACCAGTACAGGCCTTCTCGTTCGATCCGAGGTAGAAAGGGTTTCACAAAGCGACAGCAGTGCAAAGGAGCAGTCCTTCAGCAAGTCACCAGCGATTCCTTGGTTCAGCCCCGTGGTTGCAGGATACTTGGCTCCTACTTGGCTGAGAACTCAGGAGATCGACATGGTAGTGGCGTTTCCAGCCCCCTCTTATCCACGGTTCCCTTTGCGCCAAAACGGAGGGGACCCAATGGGAGATCCGCTCATAAAACACTCACACCATCTGTGGACCTCATCACGGACCACGGGGGTCCCAGGCATTCACACCACCCTAGACTCTCTGGCGCCCAGGATGGGTATTGGGACCAGAAATCCCAGCCCCCATCCTGGAGGCACACACAGGCCTGTAAAAGCCCGCAAAAGCATCTGTGTTTTGTGGGAAAGTACATGACCAAATAAGGAAGGCCCCGGGTTGGCTCGACCTGGGGGAGGTGAAGGGGGCAAGACGGTCAGCGGACAGGACAAAGAGCCTTGTGGTCTGACTATTTTGGGAGCCAGGCCACCATTTTGGGCTAAGCGCGAGAAACTTGCTTAAAACGCCAAAAGGAGCTCAAAAACACAAGAAACGATCGCTGCCACCAATCCCGTCAGTGATTCACTTGCACCGTTCATTTACAATCCAAAGAGAGTATCTAGGGCCTGTAGAAGACTAGAGACCCAAGAGAGCAGTAACTTAGCTTACAGTGCCCTCTTGTGCCATGTTGCACGAAAGCTGCAACATGATAAATAAACTACGGAAAACAGCGTTTCCCGGTACTGACTGTCTTAAGGGCATGTCAGTTTCCCCGTAAGAATGGAGCGAAAGTCCAGAGGAGTGCGGCAGAAGGCTGCACTTCTCTGACAAAGTCTAGATCATGGTGAAAACAACAGCAAAAAGTTTAGGGGTTGCCACATGGAAGGAAAATTAGCCACAATTAAGAAATCTTTCCTAACAGAGATCAGTGATAAAATCAAGAGATAATGTCTGCCAAGGTGTAGGCGGAATATCCAGTGGTTGCAGTAGACCTGGTGATCTCTTATTTTGGGCCTTGTTTTGTGCACAAACTCCACATGATAGTACGAATTGCTTAATGTCCTTAGGCCATGTTGGCCACCAAAAGTGTTACTAGACCTTGGCTTCGGTTTTAGCAATTCCAGGATGACCTTCTACCAGTGATTTGTGGTAATTTGAGATTACCCTTTCCTGAAGTTCCTTGTTGGGTAGATAGAGACGTCCCTGAAAATATGGCAAATGGTTTGAGACTTAGTGGTGTGCACTTCGGGTTGGCCAATCATGCAGAGTGTTGGTATCCATGAGATGCGCGATTTCCTTGTGAATGTCATCTAATGTTACAGACGTTGTAATTCCTAGGATTCTTCCTCCAGGGATGATGGGTACTGGGTCTGGATTTGTGTATGCATCATCTACCCCTATATGGAACAGGGCATCTGCCTTACCATTTCATTTCGACAACCAGGCCGGTAGGTAATTACAAAATCAAATTCAGCAATCTTTAGGTATTGTAGGTTGCGGTGATCTGTGATTATCATGATGGTGTGCCTTGCTCCTAAGAGATAATGCCGCCAAGCTTTGAAAGCCGCCTTGATGGCTAAAAGTTCCTTGTCCGTTATGGCGTAATTCAGTTCTGGTGGCGTGAATTTTCGTGACCAAAAGGCCACCGGGTGAAGTTGATCCGTTTCAGGATCGCTTTGCGAGAGGACTGCTCCCATTGCCAAGCTGGAAGCGTCGGTCTCAAACACGTACGGGAGATCTGGACAAGGGTGTTTCAGCATTGGAGCTGAGATTAATTTTTGTTTTAAGTTCTGGAAGGCCTTTTCTGCCTCTTCTGACCATTGAAAATGTTCATTCTTCCGCAGTAAAGAGGTGATGGGGTGCACAAGCTGCGAAAAGCCTGGAATAAAGCAACGATAGAAATTCGCGAATCCAAGCATACTCTGCCTGGACTCCTTTGATTGTGGTTGGAGAAGGCCAGTTGAGGATGGCATCAACTTTTCGCGAATCCATACGTACACCACGAGGGGTTAGGACAAATCCAAAGAACTCAACCTCAGTAACATGGAAGAAGCATTTTTCTAATTTTACATATATTTTGTGTTGCCGAAGTTTGTCCAGAACAGCACGGACGTGCTTCACATGTTCTTGTTCAGAAGAGGAGTATACCAGTATGTTGTCAATGTATACTACGACACAGACATCAATCAGCTCTCGCAGGACAACATTCATGAAATATTGAAATGCCGCTGGGGCGTTACACAGGCCGAAGGGCATTACTTGGTATTCAAATAGCCCGTACTTGGTACGGAAGACAGTCTTCCATTCGTCCCCTTTCTTAATTTGTACAAGATGGTACGCTCCTCGGAGGTCTAACTTGGTGTAAATTTGTGCATCTTTAACTTGATCCAATAGTTCAGGAATAAAAGGCAAGGGGTAACGATTTTTATCAGTGACTTGGTTCAATGCGCGGTAGTCGATACAAGTCCTAAGGTCTCCTTCTTTTTTAGGCACGAAGAATAAGGGTGAGGCTGCCGCGGACTTGGACGGCTGGATAAAACCGTATGTCAGGTATTGGTCTAGATACTTTTTTAAATGCAGATTTTCAGGCTCAGTGAGCGCATAGTTTCGGCCACATGGAATCTGTGCGCCTGGTATAAGTTCGATCTGGCAGTCGTATGGTCTATGGGGGAAAGAGTGTAGGCTTGATCCTTCTGGAAGACATGATAGTCTTGGTACACCTGGGGTAGCGGATTCGTTAGACTCATGATCGTGGTCACTTCTTTGGCCAAAGGTTCTTCTGCTTGATAGCAAGTATGAGAACACTCGACTGAGAAGGTCAGCCTCTTAGCACGCCAGTCGATGCAAGGATTGTGTGATTCTAGCCATGACATTCTTAGAATTATTTGGAATTATGGAGCCTTGATTAAATTGAACACAGTGGCTTCCCGATGCCCATCTTGCCACAAAAGCAACATCTCTGTCGTTGAATGTGTTACCGATCCTGAGGAAATCTCTGTTCCCTCGACAGTGGTGACTAAGTCAGTTGTTGCCTTCTCGCAAAGAGGAAGATTCATTGTTGTAGCCAATTCTTGATCCATATAGTTCCCAAAGGCTCCACTGTCAATATATGCTCTGACTGCATGCTTTTGAGATGCCTGTTGGTGACTTATGAGAATCATTGGCAAAGCTAGGTGCAAGGTCTGGGAGTCCTTCGTTTCGCTCAACAAACGGACCTCTACGCTTGCCGGGCGGGGACGTATTCTGGAACTGGCTCTGCCTCAACCTTGCCGGCAACACCTACTGCTTTCTTGGGTGGTTTCACTGGGCACTCTCGGAGGAAGTGGCCGGCTGTTCTGCAATACAAGCACAACTGGTGCTGCCTTCTCTTGTCTCTTTCAGCCTTGGATAGCGGCCCTTGCACCCCTCCGATCTGCATGGGTTCAGACACGTTGGCAGTTTTGGAAGCATTTTCCTTTGGACGCACAAATACACAAGTGTCCATTCTAGCTCGATCAGCCTTACTGATCTGCAGTCTATGATCAAGCTGGACCACCAAGTCTATGCGGGTCATTATGAGGTTGGAGGTAATGAAAAAAGGAAGGCGGAATGGTAATAGCAGCATTGTTAACGGGTCCGGGTCATTACAACCTGACAACCTGCCAATACTGGCACCGCCCGTACCGTGCCCCCTCATACCAGAATGGGTGTGTACACGCGTCCCTTCGTGGAGCAAATACCGGCATGCCGGTAATAGGAGGACATCACAAACCATGCGGGCATGCAAATACCGGCATCCCGGAGGCAGTAATTAGGGGCTGCACGATGGCGGCCATACAGGCATCGCGGACCACCCCTAAACAGCAATCAGGGCAACTGCCATAGGTGCACACAATCGCCACAGGTGGACTCAATGGAGCCTGGCCTAGTATAAAAGGAGTACACCCACACACCACACCCCTTCTTACACCAAAATGCTACCAGTAGCTGTTGCAATCATGGCGCTGGAGGATATGCCTATACTGCTACAACTACAGTAACAACAGCAACTACAAAACAGCTACTGTAGCAACAACAGGCAGCATAGAGGAGACGCAGGAGGAGACAGAGGGTGAGACAGGCCCAGCAATTACCACCAGTGCAGCCAGTAGTTCCTCGTAGGCAGCCGCCAATCCCTCACATCAGACCCAGTCCATTCAACCTAACCCCTGAGCAGATCCACACCCTATATCGGTTGGACCGGGACACCATCACCACCATAGTGGACATGATACACAACTACATTGTCAGCCTGATAGAAATACGCACTGCCATCCCCCTGCTAATAAACGTGGTGTCTTTGCTCCACTTCCTGGCCACAGGCACCTACCAGCACACAGTGGGCCAGTTGCATGGCATTTCGCAACCACTATTTTCACACATTCTGTACCAAGTGCTGTATGCACTCCTGAAGCACGCTGGCACCCACATATCCCTACCACGGACTGCCGAGGATATAGCCGACACCAAAGTAGGCTTCCATGTACTGGCAGGCATGCCCAATTGTGTTGGTGCCCTGGACTTCACCCATGTAGAATTGGTAGTTCCCCATGACGTAGAGGCGGTGTACCGCAATTGCAGGCTATACCACTCCATCAATGTACAGACGGTATGTGACTCCAGCAAGATCATCACACATTGCTGTGCTCGATTTCCCAGATCAACACATGATGCCATGGTGCTGCGTAACTCCACGCTACCCTGTCACATGGAGCGACATGCTGGACCACGTGCCTGGCTGCTTGGTGAGTTGCCTGAGTGGTCCATGGCAGTGCATCGGGGTAGGGATGTGTTGCGATGCATACCCCACCTGGGTGGGAATGGGGGGGATGCATACTCCACCTGGATGGGAATGGGGGGTGGGGGGATGCATACTCCACCTGGGTGGGAATGGGGCGGGTGCATACTCCACCTGGGTGGGAATGGGGGGGTGCATACTCCACCTGGGTGGGAATGGACGGTGAGTGGAGAATGCATGCAGAGCTAATGACACCTGACCTGAACCTCCCAACCCCAACCTGACACATCATTGGCACACATCTGAATATTAACGCATATCATTGACCACATGTAAGACGCACAACCTGCCCACCATGTGTATGTCAAACAATGCATGACTAAACAGTATTGCAACTGTGCCAATGTGGCTAGTGTGACCATGCACAGTGTAGTATAGACAGCATAAATGGAAGGCTAAATATTGTTGTACAACCACAGTACATCTGCCTCAGCATGCATTATTTCACCCTGCATCATCTATTGAACGCCATCCAGACTACCACACCTCATAGCAGTATAGTATGCATCTAGATAACATTCGTGAATACGTACAGGGACATGTGCAAGTTCACACCAAATAGCTGCGGGCATGACTGTGATTCCTGAAGGTGGCAGCTCAGAGTGACACACACCTATTTGTATTTGCTTGCAGGTGATGGAGGATATCCCTTGAAGCCGTGGCTACTTACCCCTGTGCGGAACCCAGGGAACAGCCGTGAAGAGGAGTACAATCGGGTTCACACCCGTACACGTGTTGTGATAGAGCAGACCTTTGGCCTGTTGAAGGCGCGGTTCTGCTGCCTAAGCAGGTCTGGTGGAGCATTCCTTTATAGGCCTGAGAAGGTGTCAAAGATCACCATGGCCTGTGTCATGCTGCACATGTGCATCCGGAGAAATGTACCACTGCCACCTAACATTGACATGCATGCACCAGGTGAGGATGATGAGGTTGGAGACGGAGGTGAAGCAGCACCCCTGCCAGTACGTGATGCACAGGATGGCCATGCAGTATGCCAATCATTGATTCACAGATACTTCTGAACCACAGGGACTTTGATAGACATGTGTCAGTGACACACTGGGTCCAAGTGGACATGCACACAGGGAATGTTGGGAGTTGGGCACTGAACACTGTCATACATTAAATGGATACACACGAAATGAACAATGTCCAGACATTTAATGTTTTTTCTCACAACGGGTGTATTGGTTCAAACTGCAAAAATGTAACAACCACCCCCAAACCCCTGTGAACTCCCAAACCCCCCCAATAAACTCCCAAACCCCCAATAAACTCCCAAACCCCCAAGGAAATCCCAAACCCCCCGAGTGAACCCCCAAACCCCCCCAATAAATTCCCCCAAATGCTCCCATTCACCCCCAACACCATGTGAGCCACTCCCATTGTCCTCCCACACTATTTGCGGGACTTCTTGCTGTCCGGGGGCAGCATTTCAGTGTGCCTCGCACTCCTTCTCGTAGGACGCACAGCGCTGGTGGGGACAGAGGAAGCAGGTGTGGTGGCTGATGAGGAGTTGGTGGGGATTTCCACGCCTGCTGCAAGTCATGGCTGCTGCATGTGCAGCAGGATGGATGTCAATACCTGTGTGATGGCCCCCAGACAGTCACTCATCAGCACTGCTGAGGCATTGTTTGTGGCTGTGTTGGCTGTTACGGCGGCTGTGGTCCCCGCTATGGCTGTGGCTATCTCCCACCTGGTGTCATCGCCATCCGCTATGTATTGGCACAGGAGCTCCAACATCGACTCCTGTCGGGCCTCCACCCTCACCAGCTGTGATTCAAGGCTGTTGGTGGGAGCAGGAGTGGTGGGGGTGCTGTCACTGGGCCTGCATTATCACTGCTGTCCTCGGGGAAGGGGCTCAGGTCGGAATCGTGCAGGCAGGGATCAGCACTGCTGTAGGTGGGTGAGGGCTGAGTTTGGGGCAGGGGGTGGACACGGGGCTTCGGGTGCGTGGACATGCCACATCAGTGACTCCTTCCTGCTCCACATACTCCTCCAAGTCATCTTCGGTGGTGGCCAGTGCTTCTAGGGCCTCCCCTTCCACTGGTGTGGGTGTGGGCAGATGGGTGTCGACAGTGTCAGGCACACTGGCTGTAGGTGTTGGCAGCTGGGTGTTGACGGTGTCAGGCGCGCTGGCTGTAGGTGTGGGCTGCGAAGCTGCCCCAGAGGTGGTGGTGTCGGTTGCCCTTTTCTGTGGCCGGGACGTGGATGCTGTCGTGGTATCTTAGCTGGCATCTTCTCCATTGATGCCTGGGGGGGTAGAAGAGATGCAGGGCATCAGTGATGGTGTTACATGCCAGATGCATACTATGGTGCTATTTCATTAATCATGCATTTATGTCTTACAGGTGTGTCACACAGGGTAGTCTGAGGGGGCATTTTGGCATTTGCTGCATGGCAGGTGGCATGCCGTTGTATTGGGGTTTTTGTGATGTATTACATGGGCACAGTCCATGTGTGTTGGCTGTGTGTTGGTAATGGAATTGACACTCAGCATGCATTTCTGTGTGGTAGGGTTTGGCCCCCAATCTGGACTTGAATATGTTCATGTGGGTGTTGGGACATGCATTGCCTTGCCTAGACTCTCTTCCACATCTTTTGTGCTATGTCATGGTTTCCCCCCACAGGGATCTGCAGGGTCACTCACCTCCTTCTGGTGATGTTGCCGCAGCCGTCTCCATCTCCCCAAATCCCTTGATGGACTCCAGATTTATGAAGGTGCTTGCCGTCTCCTCCCAGGTGGTCAGTTTGGCAGGAGAGTAGGGACCCCCGCCTGTGACCATGGCCTCCCTCCTGTTGCTTGCAAGGATGTTACGGACCCTGAGGCGGAGGTCATCCCACCTCTTCCTGCAATCCTTGGCACTCCGTGGGGTGGTTCCAACAGCGGAGACCTTGCAGGCTACCTCCTGCCAGATGTCCTGCTTGCGCTGCTGCACCGCACGCTTCAAGTTCTGACTTTTAATCACATCGGCATGTGCGGCAAGGGTGTCCGCAAGCATGTTTAATTCAGCATCAGAAAAGTGTTATTTCCGCAGGCTGGGGGTGGTCTTCCGGGTTGCTTTGGACATGGTGTATGTATTGCCACTGGTCTCTCCTGGAAACAACTGGTGGTTTGGGAGGATTGCAATGGATTGTGTTTTTAAAGATGGCCGCCGGCGCATTTCCCATTCTGATGCAATGACTTTACTTCCGGGAATGGTATTACGAGCCCGGTATTTGCCTTGTTATTACCGGGTCGGTATTTATGGGCTCCTCTTAGCTGGAGGCGGTATCGGCGGGTCCCGTGATGGCGCTATCCGGGGGTCGGAGGGCCTTTAGCGGCATGCCGGTATGGCCATTACCAGCATGGGGGTTCGCGCGTGCTCGCACACTCGTAATCACCTGCTATTAGTGGCGTCATACGAGCACGGACCAGCTCTTATCTCCATGCCGGTATTGGACCCGTTTTTTACCGCGCTACTCGTAATGAGGCACTATCTATTCAGCACAGTCTCTGGGTGGATTGACCACTTGAGCAAAAACGTCTTTTAACTCGCCTCTCAAACCACGGTGAAACAGCGTTGTTCTTTTGTCATCCGGCCGACCGGTTTCCACTACCAGCCTATTAAACGTTGCAATGTAATTTAACAGATCTTGGTTCCCTTGACGCAGAGACAGGAGTTCATTATCTAATGCCTGACCTGGGAGTGCCGGGCAAACAACTTTTCCATGTCCAGTTGGAACCTCTGGAAGTCTTGCAAAACTGGATCATCCCGATTGACTAGTGGTGCCGACTAGTCTGCAGCACTGCCACTGAGATATGAAAGCACAAAAGCCACCTTCGATTGGTCATTTGGAAAGGCCCCCGGCCTGCATAGGAAATGTAGACAGCACTGATTCATGAAAAACGCGTACCTTTTTGGGTCTCCTGCAAAGCGTTCAGGGGGTGCCAAAGGTACAGCTCCTGGAAGGACCACCTGTACTGGATTGCTTGGTGAAGCCGGGACCGTTGACCCCAATCCCAGTAGCAGTGTTTTCCCTGCCTGCGATTGAAGCAATTGTCTGGCAAGGTCGTCTGTACGATCCTTGGCTACAATCTGTTCTCTCCTTAAGGCATTGGTTTCTTGCCGAGCTGAATGCACCTCGGCCCTGAGTTCCCCCAAAAGCTGGGCTAGCTGGTCAGTCTCTGAGGTTTCGATGATGCCCAGGTGGAGGTTTTATGTAAGTCTTTGCGTTCTGTCACGCTCACCTGGTCTCCATGGGGGCGTCGCACGAAGCTGCACGAATGACGTCTGCACTGGCGTTACACGGGACTGAATGATGAGGCTTGCACACAACTTCTCCCTGACTGTCACTTCCCAGGAAGCGTTTGCCTAAAATGTCAAAATCAGATATTAGCCAGCCGAGAGGGACGGGTTTGGTTCCCACCTCCCTTTACCTCCTAATGCCCCCTCTCTGTTTCAGCCTCACCTTGGGTTTTTTAATGGTGGGCCCTCCGTCCTGCAATCTCTAGCAGGGGCGCAATATGTTCAGTCTTTCCCTGGATCGACTTCCTTCACCGATCCTGCGGGGCTGTAGCGGAGTCTTGAATAGCTTGGCTCAGCAGGTAAGTCTCTATGCCAATAGATGCTTGGTATAGTTGCTTAATGTCTTTATTGCCCAAGTTTCAACTTTTGTTTTCTCTTTTCTTTCAGGCGTGGCCTTGAGCGGTTTTCGGCTGAAGATTTGCCTCTTCCTACAACGCTGAGCAGATTTCCTGCGGGTGAGCATAGCGCGAGTATGTGGCGCTGAATGTCTTTAATAATGTTTTTTTCCCATACGCGACTAACCTGCTGTTTTTCTTTTCTTTTTCTGCAATGTAGGTGCAGCGCGGCTCCGTAGCGGTGATTGGAGGAACCGCTTCAAAGAAATCCCAGAGGAAAGCAGTCTCCGGATGAGTATCGGCTAGTCTTCCAGATGCTTTCTTTTCTGCAGGAGCGACGAGCCGGAAAGCAGCTGAAGGCGCGGCCGTTCGGATGGAATGCTTCAGGTAAGGCCTCAACTGCTGTATTAATTCCTGTTTCTTTCTTTCTCTTCTTCTCAGGTGCCGATGGATCGTGATTCCCGGACAGGTGTCGCGGTTGAAGTTCAGGGACTGGAGCTAAGCAGACACAGTGAATGTTACGCTGCAGGAGTGCAGAATAACGCAAAGCGTGTTCTGTCTGTAGGGTGTGGTTTAAATAGCCTTGTAAGTAGTTCCAGGTAAAATACTCCCTCCAGCCTCATGCTGCAATCTCAGGTTAAGTAGTCCCTCAGCCACACCCAGGGTAGGCTGGATGGCTCAGCCCATTAGGCTGGGCTGTATGCAGTCCAATGCAGTTTACCAAATGGAATATTATGAGCCTGGCACCAACAGCGCCAGGACTGAGTCCAGGAAGTCCTAGGACAACCCTTTGGGGCTTTATAAGCCCTTATGGGTGCTAGTGACTGGGGTAGGCCAGCCATCTCCAGATGTTTGGGAGCATGCACCATGACAACGAGATGAGCAAGCGTTTGCCCATGTACGCTCACCTGATTTCTTGTAAGGATGAGATCTCCGTCCTGCTTTTCATTAGCAGGGGCGCCTTGGATGGACCTAGTTGCTTCACTGGTCCGTGAATGTGGCGGCCCAGACTCACTACAACCGACCACTTGGAAGCTAAGAGTCTTTTAACAATGATTATTGTCCGTGTTCTAATGCAATGTTGTTTTTGCCATGATTATTGTTCGTAATTCTTGCAATGTCTTTTCTCTCCCTTATAGGTGTGAAGATGACAGCACAGATTTGTGGTATTTAGGACGAGCCCCAATGAAGCCCAAGAGAATGGCGAAGCTCCCAAGTAGGAGGTTGGATTTCAGGGTAGAACGCAAGACTCAGATGTTGCACGGCCAAGCGTAAGTTATTTATGCAGTTTCTAACCTTATGTATTCTTTTCTCTTGCAGGGATGGCCTGGCGACGTCAAGCAAGAAGCGGCTGTCCAAAGGCCTGTCCGCGGTTGCAGGATGGAAGGCTCTGTGAAGAGGATGGATGGAAGAAGCTCCCGCGTAGCTGGATGTCCGGGAACTGGTACGGATGCGCTCCAACTCCGATGACTGTGGAACCAGGTAAGATGTGATGCGCTGCAGGCAATGGTGTAGCTGGAGCCAGGTAATGCGCTTTCAGCGATGGTGCAGCCGGATCCAGGTAAGATGCGCATTCAGCGATGGTGTAGCTAGATCCAGGTAATGCGCTTTCAGCGATGGTGTAGCCCGATCCAGGTAAGATGCACTTTCAGCGATGGTGTAGTTGGAACCAGGTAAGATGCGCTTTTAGCGATGGTGTAGCTGGAGCCGAGTAAGACACGCTTCGAGGTGATGAGCTTGAAAACAGGTAAGGACTCTGCAGGCGGCGGTAAGCGTTACGCTGCAGAAAGCAGACTAACGCGAAGTGCCAGGATGCGGGCGGGTTGGCCTTAAATAGGCCGGCCCTTCCCTTTGGCCCCGCCTTGTGGCTCCACCTTGCCACTCCAAGAGGTTCTTGCACGTGCTCCCCAATGTTCTCCTATGGCCACGCCCGGCCTCGATGCATGTGCCTTAGGAATAAAGTGTGCCAAGCACACTTTTGCATGAGCCTGGTGCCGGAGGCACCAGCACTGGATCCGTTTGGACCCTGTAGGTGGTAGAAACATGGGTCCTTGCCCAGTGGCCATGACATCACTCTCCCCCCAATGCCCCTCTCATGGACGTTCTTCTCCCCGGTCCTGGTTTGGCGGGGTTATTACGGTGAAACCGTCTGATTAGTCGGGGCACATGGACAAATTCAACAGGTTCCCATGTGTGATCCAGAGGTCCGTAACCCTCCCAGTCCATCAAGTAGTACAGTTTTGATCGTACTATCTTAGAGTCCAGGATGTCTTTAACCTCATACTCGTGTTCTCCCTCTATGATCTCAGGCTCAGGTGTTTTTTTAATCCTAGTCTCTGGTTTCACAGGTTTTAGGAGAGAAACTTGAAATACTGGATGCATCTGCATATTTGCAGGTAGATCTAATTTTATGGCAGCAGGATTAATGATGGCCTTGATGGGGTAAGGTCTGAGGTATCATGGACGGAAGACCTGTGGTCCTTTCAATGGAATATTCTTGGACGCCAACCATACTTTATCACCAACTTGGTAATGCAGGGCTTCCCTCCTATGCCTATCTGCAAACCTTTTTTGTTGTTCCTTGGCCTTGATCAGGTTCTTGGTTGCTTCCTTAAGAGTTTGAGTAATGGTCTTATGTAAGGAGGTGATCGCTGGCATTTCTAGTTCATCAAGTGGATCAAAGGAGAATGTCTGAGGGTACCGACCATTCATGGTATAGAATGGGGTTTGTCCAGTACTGGTGTGAATGGAGATATTGTAAGCAAATTCTGTCAACCAGCGAATGCTTTTCCAAGACCCTTCTGTCTGCTGCAACATACATCTCAGGTATTGTTCTAGCGTCTGATTGGTCCTTTCGGTCTGACCATCGGTTTGGGGATGGTAACTTTTGGTTAGGCGAAGATCGATTTGCGCTATCTTACAACATCCCCTCCAGAAAGCTGAAACAAATTGAGTTCCACGATCCGAAAACAGTACCGAAGGAAAGCCATGTAGTTTAATTATTTGTTCCAGGAATACAGTGGCCAGGGTTGCAGCAGTGGGAAGCCCTTTTAGAGGAATAAAATGTGCCATTTTGGAGAATAAGTCTACTCTGACTAGAATTGTGTTGAAGCCGTCGCAGGGTGGCAGATCGGTAATGAAGTCCATGGACAATGTATGCCATGGTGCTGGTGGTACAGCCAACGGATGTCACGACCCTTGCCCAAAACCCCCTCTGGCAAACCCATTGGCTAGGTGGAGTCAGCACACGGGCCTCTAGAGCCTGGAATCCTCTTCAAAAGCCCTCCTGGGGTCAGTCCTGGCACCTATGACGCCAGACTCATACACCATGAAGAAATTTGCTTGGGAACTACTTTATTGTGTTGTCAGCCAACATGGAGGCATTCACATAGCTTGGTTCCTATGAACCAAGCTACGTGGTCCAGTGTTTTGGGTGTGGTAGCCTAGGGACTACTTTTCCTGGACTATTTTGTTGAGGCTATTTAAACCACACCCGAGCAAAACAACACGCTTCGCGTTACTTTGCAGTTTGCAACGTGACGCTCACCGTGTCCAGCTTTACTCCCGAACCTCAGAAAAGCAGAACCTGCAAGGAGACAAAAGGTACATCATTAGCAGCAGCATTTTACCTGCAGTCTTCATCATTAGCTATTCGCAGCTCCTGAGAACAGCTTCCTTGAATCTGCCTCCCGGACTGAAGGACCTGAAAGGAGAAGATAGAGGCAACATTAAAGAAAGCATAAGAGACATTGGGCCTCATTCCGAGTACGGCGCTAACCAATGGCGCTATTAACGCCTTGGTTGACGCCGTACCCGGACCGGCAGTGCCTTGGTGGATGGCGGAATTACCGCCCCATTCCAAGGTTGGCGGGGCGGTAATTCCCCATTCACCAAGGCTCTTCCCCATTCCCAAATGAGCCCCCGTAGGGCTCAATGGGAATGGGGGAGATGCAAATAACGGTGACCGTTCATTACGGTCACCGTTATTGGCTTGGAGGCCCCTTTGCGCCCTCGACTTTAACACCTGCTCAAAGCAGGCGTTAAGGGCGAGGGCGCAAAGGGAACTCGGAGTATGGCGGTAAGGGATTACCGCCACCGGTCTCGTTACTGGTGGCCGCTATCCCTTACCGCCATACTCGGAATGAGGCCCATTGCAAATTACAAACTGCTCTAAAGGCTTACCTGGCTGGTCGCTTCTCAGCTGGCACCAATCCGGAAATTCCACACGCGCTGAGGAACAGTGCGACCTACAAGGAAAGAAGGAAAAAACAGGTTAGCAAAGGCAAGATATCACAGCGCTGTGCATAGCGCTTACTTACCGCATCATAGCGCTCTTAATGCGCCATCATTTACCAGCGAGGCTCAACCAAGCCAGTTCGCCGCGCTGAAGCTCTGCATACCTAAGGGAGAAAAAGAGACATTAATAAACAAAGAAAGGCATGCAGGATAGCAACAATACTAAAGAACAGCAATAAGACCTACCTGTACGATATCAAAAGGGCCGGTGTCAGTAAAGTAACTGGACTGCACACGCCCACGAAAGGCAACTTTCCCCTGCAAAGAAGGCAGGACAGAGAGCACGCCAAACTCTACCACAAGGCCGTACCTTCCCCGCAGACCACGTCTGGGCACCACTGAGAAGTATACCAGGGAATAACCCGGCTGGGTGGCATCCCTGTGGATACCAGGTGAGCGTAACAGAATGTAGAGCGAAGCCTACCATAACAAATCCACCTGGGCGCCATGGAGACATCAGAAATGGAGCTGAGGTTCATTCTGCCCGACAAGAGACTAATGCTCTCTGTAGGGACTTGCTAGTGACCAAAGATCGTACGGAGGAGATCAGCAGACAGATCCTGCAATCACAGGCAGGGCAGACTCCTCTGCCTGGGAGCAATCCACTGATGTAAAAGCCCACCTTGCCATCTACTACCCCCACTCCAGTACAGATCATGTTACCTCGAACAGTTCCCCTGGCACCACCAGAAAGGTTCTCAGGCGACCCACGGAAGTATGCAGCATTCATCAATCAGTGTCGCCTTCATTTCCTTTGTAGGCCTGGAGCATTGCCAAATGACCAAGCTCGGGTTTCTTTTGTCTTATCATACCTGAGTGGTAGTGCAGCAGATTGGTTGGTGCCGTTGGTGACCCATGACGATCCTCTATTACTGACTTTGGGGGGTTCCAGAGAGAAATGGAAAAACGTTTTGCTCGCCATACCCAGGAACAAGCAGTAGACAATGAACTCTTATCCCTCCGACAGGGGAATCAGGATTTTTTAACGTACATTGCTACCTTTAACAGACTGGTTGGCGAAGCTAGGTGGCCAGAAAGCAAAAGGACCACGTTATTCCATCGAGGATTACGAGGCGAATTAAAGAACGTTTTAGCCCAGGTGGTTGATCTGCCCAGAGACTGTGCCGAATTCATAAATCTGGTCGTGCAGCTAGACCACCGGTTACAGGACCGAAAAGCAGACCGGTCTAAGACGGACCCTCGGACCGTGTATGTTCGACCAAGGGAAAACACATCCCGTGGACCTGAAAACGCTGTAGAACCCATGCAGATTGGAGGAATACGGCCTCTATTAACAAAACAAGAGCGGGACAAAAGAAGACAACAACAACTTTCATAGTATTGTGGGAAACCAGGACATTTCCTGAAGCACTGCCCAGTAAAACTCCCAAGAAGAACAGTCGGGGCCACAGAGAAGGATGAAGTTAAGGAATCGGAAAACTACCAAGCTCGACAAACATAGAGATCAGTTTGTGGAGTGAGAAGAAGGAGTTGCTGACCTTGCACTTTGCAATCCAGTGATCTTAATGAACCACCAACGGTTGTCATGCATGCATGCCATTGAAGCATAAATCGACAGCGGAGCAGTTGGAAATTTTATTGATCAAGAACTGGCAGCAGAGATGGGGCTTTCTTAGTGTACTAAGCCAACTATGGACAAGGTAACCACCGTGGATGGGACAGAAATCGCTTCTGGACCAGTAACCCAGTGCACTGCCAGGGTAACCTTGCTGTGCCAGGACAGACATCGGGAGTCTATTTCGTTTGATCTCCTCAGGGCACCTCCGTTCAGGCTAATACTAGGGATGCCATGGTTGGTTGCTCACAACCCTTTGAGAGACTGGCGTGCATGAAAAATAACCTTCCCCGGTGACTGCTCCCCTGCCTGCTATTATCAAGAGGAGAAAGCCGACATCTGTATCCCCATGACTCCCGGAGCGACAGTATCAACCCTGGGAGTAACTAAAACCTCGCCAAGTGAATACCATGATTTCCAGTATGTATTCCGAAAGGACCAAGCCAATACATTGCCGCTGCACAGGCCCTATGACTGACAGATCGACCTTGTTCCTGGTGCACAAATCCATTGCAGCAGGATGTGAGCTCTCACAGAACCGGAAAACCTTCATTTGAAATCCTATTTAGGCCAGTACCTTGCAAATGGATTTATCCGTCCTTCAAAGTCCCCCGCAGCCAGTCCTTTGTTCTTCGTACCGAAGAAGGAAGGGGACTTGAGAACCTGTATTGACTAACGCGCATTGAACCAGATCACCGTGAAGAACCGCTACCCCTTGCCACTTATCCCTGAGATGCTAGACCAAGTCAAAGATGGCCATATTTATACCAAATTGGACCTTCGAGGAGCGTACCACCAGGTCCGAGTCAGAAACGGAGATTAATGGGAAACCGCCTTCCGTACTAAGTACAGCTTGTTTGAATATCAAGTCATGCCCTTCAGGTTATGCAACGCTCCTGCGGCATTCCAATATTTCATGAATGACGTCTTGAGGGAGTTAATTGATGTGTGCGCTTTAGTGAACATAGGCGACATCTTAGTGTACTCAGCCTCGAAACAAGATCATGTCAGGCACGTTTGTTCAGTCCTCACCAAGCTCCGTCAACATTGCTTGTTTGCAAAGCTTAAAAAATGCTTTTTTCACGTCACCGAAGTAGAGTTTCTTGGTTTTATCCTTACTCCAAGAGGCATCAGAATGGACCTGCAAAAGGTAGATGCCTTTCTGAAATCGCCTTGACCGACATCTCTGAAAGGGGTATAAAGCATGCTGGGCTTTGTGAACTTCTACCGCCGGTTCATCCCAGACTTCTCTCAAGTTGTGCGTGCACCCAATCACAGTACTATTTTTACGAAAAAACAATAAAAGGTTTTCTTGGACCAAAGAAGCAGAAGAAGCCTTTCAGGAACTTAAACAGAGGTTTACCTCTGCTCCAATCCTGCAACATCCTCGTCCAGACCTGCCTTATGTCGTTGAAACTGATGCGTCCAGTCTAGCAATGGGGGCTGTCCTTTCACAGAGAGACCAGGAAACCGGCCAACTATATCCAGTGGCCTTCTGGTAAAAAAATTCTCACCTCCAGAGATGAATTATGCCATCACAGACAAGGAACTCCTGGCTATCAAATCCGCCTTTAAAGCCTGGCGGCACTACCTTCTGGGGGCCAGACACACCATTACAGTCATCACAGACCTCCGAAACTTGCAATATCTCAAAATAGCCAAAGCCCAGTCCACGTGCCAATTACGGTGGGCCCTTTTCTTCGCCGAATATGATTATGTAATCACGTTTCAACCAGGGGTCAGAAACCGAAAGGCGGATGCCTTATCTCGTATGGGCATAGATGAAATGGTATATACAACTCCAGACCCAGTACCTATTATACCTGAAGACAAACTCTTGGGTATCACGACAGCCTTAACACAAGCAGAACTACAAAAAGAAATTCAACGGACAATGAATCCTGATGCTTTCCTCGCACGGCAAACTCATGGAGAACAATATTCCATCAAGGACCATCTACCCTTTTTTAGGGATCTCCTGTATGTACCCAAGAAGGAATTACAACAGCATATTATTTCAAGTTATCACGATTCAATGATCCTGGGATCGCCAAAACCCTATCTAAGGTGAAAGAGAACTTTTGGTTGCCTACCTGGCATAAGAACATCATTCAGTATATTCAGCCCTGCGGTGTCTGCGCACACAATAAATCACAGAAACAAAAACCATCTGGTCTCCTACAACCATTGGACATTCCTCCAGTTCCATGGCACACTCTTTCCCTTGACTTCATCACTGATCTACCTCCCAGCCAAGGGTTCAACACCATCCTTGTAATTGTGGATTTATTCTCGAAGATGGCACACTTCATTCCTCTCAAAAGCCTCCCAAACGCATCCACGTTAGCAAAAGTATTCCTGGAGGGCGTTGTTAAGCTACATGGCTTCCCTTCAATTCTGGTCTCTGATCGAGGCAGCCAGTTTGTATCCAACTTCTGGAAAAAATGTTGTGCTATGGCGCAGATCAACGTTTGGCTATCTACCAGTCACCATTCCCAAATGGACAGCCAAACCGAGAGAACCAATCAGACGCTTGAGCAATATTTACGGTGCATGCTGCACCACGAACAAAGGAATTGGAAAGACTTACTATGGATAGCCGAATATGCATATAACAATTCCTTGCATTCAAGCACGGGATAAACGCCCTTCTATACCCTTTATGGCAGACATTCACGTACCTCTGAACTAAACCTTCCAGCTAGCTTGGAAATGCCAGTGGTAAATACTCTACACACAACCATTACTCAGGCTTTCCAAAAGGCGAAGGAACATCTTCATGCCAAACAAAAACAAAAGAGATTTGCCGACCAAAACCAAAAAAAGGCCCCTGATTATCAAGTAGGAGACAAAGTTTGGTTAACCTCGAAATTCGTACCCATCAAAGGAACCCGGACATTTCATCCCAGATACGTAGGACCCTATACCATTAAGGCAATTATCAACCCAGTAGCCATGAAACTGGATTTACCACCTAATCTACAAATCCACCCGGTATTTCATGTGTCCCTCTTGAAACCAATGCAACCCGGCACGTGGATTGGGACACCACCTAACCCCATACTTGTTGACAGAGAACCAGAATTCGAAGTCAAAGATATCCTGGACTCTAAATACTCTAGGTCCAAGTTATATTATCTCGTCGATTGGAAAGGATTTGGACCACAAGATAGATCCTGGGAGCCCAGTGAGAACATCCACGCACCATGTCTAATCAGGAAATTCCATCGAAACTTCCCAACTAAACCTGGGCCAGACAGAAGGAACACCGTGGGAGGGGCCTTAGGGGGAGTGCTGTCACGACCCTCGCCCAAAACCCCCTCTGGCAAACCCATTGGCCAGGTGGAGTCAGGACTCAGGCCTCTAGAGCCTGGCATCATCTTCAAAAGCCCTCCTGGGGCCAGTTCTGGCGCCTATGGCGCAAGGCTCATACACCATGAAAAACATGTGCTTGGGAACTACTTTATTGTGTTGTCAGCCAACATGGAGGCATCCACATAGCTTCTTGGTTCCTAGGAACCAAGCTATGCGGTCCAGTGTTTTGGGTGTGTTAGCCTAGGGACTATTTTTCTTGGACTATTTTGTTGGGGCTATTTAAACCACACCCGAGCAAGACAACACGCTTCGCGTTACTTTGAAGTATGCAACGTGACGCTCACCGTGTCCAGGTATACCCACAAACCTCAGAGAAGCAGAACCTGCAAGGAGACAAAAGGAACATCATTAGCAGCAGCATCTTACCTGCAGTCTTCATCTTTAGCTACTCGCAGCTCCTGAGAACAGCTTCCTTGAATCTGCGTGCCTCCCAGTCTGAACTACCTGAAAGAGGAAGATAGAGGCAACATTAAAGAAAGCATAAGAGACATTGCAAATTACGAAATGCTCTAAAGGCTTACCTGGCTGGTCGCTTCTCGGCTGGCACCACTCCGGAAATTCCACATGCACTAAGGAACACTGCGACCTACGAAGAAAGAAGAAAAAAACAGGTTAGCAGAGGCAAGACATTGCAGTGCTGCACATAGCGCTTACTTACCGCATCATAGCGCTCTTAATGCGCCATCATTTACCAGCGAGGCTCAACCAAGCCAGTTCGCCGCGCTGAAGCTCTGCATACCTAAGAGAGAAAAAGAGACATTATTAAACAAAGAAAGGCATGCAGGATAGCAACAATACTAAAGAACAGCAATAAGACCTACATGAATGATATCAAACGGGCCGAGTCAGTGAAGTAACTGGACCGCACACGCCCACGAAAGACAACCTGCCCCTGCAAAGAAGTCAGGACGGAGAGCACGCCAAACTCTACCATAAGACACAACCTTCCCCGCAGACCACGTCTGGGCACCACTGAGAAGTATACCAGCGAGTAACCCGGCTGGGTGGCGTCCCTGTGGATACCAGGTGAGCGCAACATGGATGCAATAACCCTGCGGGACTTAACTTTTGAGATTTTTGTTGTGCGCAAACACCACAGGTTGCAACAAACTGGGCCACGTCCTTTCTCCAGGATAGCCACCAATAGTTTTTCCGAATTTTGGCCCGAGTCTTGTCCCTCCACTAATGACTCGGGGTAGTTTGCTATAATTTTGTTTTGTATTTCCTTGTCTTGAATATACAGTCTTCCCTGAAAATAAGGTAAATTGTCCTTAACAGAGTAATGTCCCCTTTAGCTAACCATTCTCGTTGGGCTGTTTGGTCCATGTGAGATTGTAGATCGACCTTCAAGTCTTCCCAGGAGGCGGTTACTGAGATCTGGTTTTGAATCCGCTCTTCAGGAATGATGGGTGCTGGCTCAGATGGTATAAACGCGTCTTTGTCCTCTGCCATGCGGTAGAGAGCGTCAGCTTTTCCATTACGCACTCCTGGTCTGTAAGTGATAACAAAGTCGTATTCTGCGAAGAAAAGAGCCCATCGAAGCTGAAGCAAAGATTGGGCCTCAGCAGTTTTCAAATACTGCAGATTACGATGGTCTGTGATAATTGTGACTGAATGTCTTGCTCCTAGCAGGTAGTGTCTCCAGGTTTTAAGAGCTCCTTTAATTTCCAGTAGCTCTTTGTCAGTGATGGCATACTTCATTTCTGGTGCAGTAAACTTACAGGATCAAAAGGCTATAGGATGTAATTGCCCCGTGTCCCGGTCCTTTTGTGATAACACTGCACCAATGGCCACGCTGGAGGCGTCTGTCTCATCTACATAGGGCAAGTCAGGTCAGGGGTGCCAGAGGACTGGTGCTGAGGTGAAGGACAGTTTTAATTCCTTGAGGGCCTTTTCAGCTTCGGGGGATCAGGAAAACATTTTATTCTTCTTTAATAGAGAAGTGATTGGATGAACAATCTGAGAAAACCCCAAAATAAACCGCCTGTAAAAGTTGGCAAATCCAAGTACGCTCTGCACTCCCTTGGTTGATGTTGGAGATGGCCACTGAAGATTAGCATCCACTTTGCGAGTGTCCATGTGAACCTCTTGAGGGGTAAGCATGAAGCCCAAAAATTTGACTTCCGTGACATGGAAGAAGCACTTTTCTAGTTTGGCAAACAGCTGATGCTTACAAAGCTTTTCCAGAACTGCCCTTACATGGCCAACATGATCTTCCTTGGATGCTGAGTAGATAAGAATGCCGTTGATGTACACGAGAACGCAAACATCCAACAATTTGTGAAGTACATTGTTCATGAAGAACTGGAATTTTGCTGGTGCGTTGCATAACCTGATATTCGAAGAGCCCGTATTTGGTTCGGAAGGCGGTTTTCCATTTGTTGCCCTTTTTTACCCTTACCAAATGGTAAGCTCCTCGTAGGTCAAATTTTGTATAGATTTGAGCATTATTTACCTGATCAAGTAGCTCGGGATGAGCGGCAGAGGGTATCTATTCTTGACGGTGATCTGTTTCAATGCCCTATAATCTACACAATTTCTGAGGTCCCCTTCCTTCTTTGGTACGAAGAAGAGAGCTGAGGAGGAGGGAGACTTGGATGGGCGGATGAATCCGTTGGCTAGGTACTGTTCTAGGTATGTCCTCAGGTGCTGATTTTGTTGCTCAGTCAGAGCGTAAATTCGACTGCAAGGGATTTGTGCTCCAGGAACCAGGTCGATTTGACAGTCATAAGGTCTGTGTGGAGGCAGGGTGTTTGCTTGTTCCTTTTGGAACACATTCAGATAGTCCTGATATTCAGGGGATAACGAACCAGAGATTCCTAGGATTGGTTTCGTCTTGAGTTGTAGATTCCTCACGTCTCTGGTAGCAACTCTTTGCACATTCTTGAGGAAAGGTAAGTTTCCCTTGTGCGCCAGTCAATCCTAGGGTTATGGACTTCTAGCCATGGCATTCCTAGGATAATTTGGAAGTGGGGGGCCCCAACAAGATCGAAAGAGATGTGGTCCAGATGACCATCTTGACACATTAGCATCACTTTGTCGGTATGTTGCGTTACTGGGCCGGAGGACAACTAAGAGCCATCCACTGCAGTGACGTTTTCCGATTGTAGTTTTTGCTGGACAGGAAGGCCTATCCGGGCGGCCAGATTTTGATCGATGTAGTTTCCCACCACTCCACTATCAATGTAGGCTTCTAGAGCATGCACCTTTGATGGTTGTTGGTGGTGGATCAATAGTACCGGGATTACCAGGTGTGACGTCTGTATAACTTTCTTTATTCCACTCGACAAGTGGACCCCTACACTTACCGGGCGTTGGAGTTTTCCGGATTCAGTTCCTTCTGTTTGTTGTCGTTGTCTGTGGCGCCTACTATTTTCTTATGGGGTTTAATGGGGCAATCACAGAGGAAATGTTCAGCTTTTACGCAATATAAACAGAGTTGTTGCTGCCTCCTTTTTTCCCTTTCAGCCTTGGAAATAGGGGCTCATTATCCCCCAATCTGCATGGGCTCAGTGGGTTCATGAGTCTGGGTTTGGTGATCTCAGGGTCGCATGTAACCAAACTCCCTTCGGTTCTCGTGCGGTCCATTTTTTGGTCCTGTAACCTATGGTGCAATTGCACCGTCAGATTGATATACTCCGCACAACACTCGGGAGGATTGACTACTTGAGCTAACATATCTTTTAGCTCACCACGTAGCCCCTGGTAAAACAGTGTGGTCCTTTTCTCCTTAGGCCAATTAGTCTGTGCTACGAGACGATTGAAGGTGGCAACATAAGTCAACAAATCATGTCTTCCTTGTCTGAGACACAACAGTTCGTTATCTAAGGCTTGTCCTTGGGTGTGTGGCAAACAATTTTTCCAATTCCCATTGGAATTCCCAAAAATCTCGAAATATTGGATCATCCTGATTTACTAATGGTATGGACCAGTCAGCTGCGCTGCCTCCCAAATATGAAAGTACAAAGCAACTCTGGCGCTATCGTTAGGGAAGGCCGCAGGTCGACACAAAAAATGAAGGCGGCACTGGTTCATGAATATGGCATATTTGTTGAGGTCGCCGGTGAAACGCTCTGGCGGGGCCAGTGGAACTGCCCCTAGAAGCACCACTTGCACTGGAGCTGATGGCTGTGGCAAAGGTGTTGGTGGAATCCCTGGTAATGGAACCTGTCCTGCGTGTGCCTGAAGCATTTGTCTTGCCAAATCATCTGTCCGTTCACAGGCTACAATAAGGTCTCTCCTCAAGGCATTGGTCTCTTGTCTAGAGGCATGCACTGCAGCTTGCAGCTCCCCCAGCACTTGGGCAAACTGGTCAGTTTCCGAGGTCTCCATAACGCCCAGGCAGAGATTGGGAGTGGCTTTGCGTTCTGTTACGCTCACCTGGTCACTGCGGGGACGTTGGGGTATAGTTCGAGCCCTCCCTGGACTTGACTCCCCTGGATCTGTTCTCTCCCCCAGATGCTGCAATGTTGACTGCTCCGGTTGCTTGTACTGCCTCTGAGGGAATACGAGAGGCAAGGAGAATGGTGTGGTGGTATCGCGATTCCCCCCAAACCCTTTGTTGCAAAACGAGAAGAGCAAGCGTTTGCCCATGTACGCTCAACTGATTTCTTGTAAGGATGAGCTCTCTGTCCTGCTTTTCATTAGAAGGGGCGCCTTGGATGGACCTAGTTGCTTCACTGGTCCGTGGATGTGGCGGCCCAGACCGGCTGCAACCGAGCACTTGGAAGGTAAGAGTCTTTTAACAATGATTATTGTCCGTGTTCTAATGCAATGTCATTTTTGGCATGATTATAGTTCGTAATTCTTGCAATGTCTTTTCTCTCCCCTATAGGTGTGAAGATGACTGCACAGAGTCGCAGTATTTAGAGCGAGCCCCAATGAAGCCCAAGATAATGGCAAAGCTCCCAAGTAGGTGGTAAATTGGCTTTCAGGGTAGAACGCAAGGCTCAGGTGTTGCTCAGGTGTTTATGCAGTTTCTAACCTGGTGTGTTCTTTTCTCTTGCAGGGATGGCCTGGTGACGTCAAGCGGGAAGCGGCGGTCCAAAAGCCTATCCACAGTTGCAGGATGGAAGACACTGTGAAGAGGATGGATGGAAGAAGCTCCTGCGTAGCTGGATATCCTTAACAGGTAAGGATGCGTTCCAACTCCGATGACTATGGAACCAGGTAAGATGTGATGCGCTGCAGGCATTGGTGTAGCTGGAGCCAGGTGATGGGCTTTCAGCAATGGTGCAGCCGGACCCAGGTAAGATGCGCTTTCAGAAATGGTGTAGCTGGAGCCAGGTAATGCGCTTTCATCGATGGTGTGGCCGCACCCAGGTAAGATGCGCTTTCAGCAATGGTGTAGCTGGAGCCAGGTAAGATGTGCTTTCAGCGATGGTGTAGCTGGAGCCGGGTAAGACAAGCTTCGAGGTGATGAGCTCGAAAACAAGTAAGGACTCTGCAGGCGGCAGTAAGCGTTACGCTGCATTAAGCAGACTAACATGAAGCGCCTGGATGCGGGCGGGTTGGCCTTAAATAGGCTGCCTTGTGGCTCCACCTTGCCACTCCCAGAGGTTCTTGCACGTGCCCCCCAATGGTCTCCTATGGCCACACCTGGCCTGGATGCATGTGCCTTAGGAATAAAGTGTGCCAAGCACACTTTTGCATGAGCCTGGTGCCAGAGGCGATAGGCCTGGGTCCAAATAGGTGGTAGAAATATGGGCCCTTGTCCAGTGGCCATGACAGCGATCCATGATATCATCTAAATACTGGTAGCAGATGAGGAGATCGATGGAGCCCAAAACTGAGCGGATACATAGGGCCCGCGGGCCCACTGGTGGGCCAAGATCAGTCTTTGCCAGGTTTCACAGATACCAGGACAAAGCCAGGATCCTTGAGAAAGCCAGGACCGGAGGCTCAGTCACCCTTGCAGGAGCACAGATCACTATTTTCCAGGACCTATCCTCATTGACTCTGGCCCTGAAGCAAATGTGCGGACCTCTTACGAAATGGCTTAAGGAAAAAGGAACTCAATACAGGTGGGGCTACCCATTCTCCCTCTCTTTTGAACATGGAGGCAGGAAAATAAGATTGAAATCTGAAAGGGAGATACAGGATTGCACTGCCGAGTTTTTGGAAACACACCCAGAAGGTGGAGACCGGGAGGTGGTGGGACAGAGCGGGAGACATTGGGAGCTCCAAGGACCACGAAGGAAAAGAGTCAAGGGATTGAGAAAATACAGACAAGGCAATGTTACACCCGAAGGAGATAAATGGAAGAGGTGATCAGCCGGGAGAAACTCTGCACAACGAATACTAGGAGACAAAGATAGACGGACCGAGGAGCTCTAAGTGACTTGATCTGCTTGTACTTCGCATACAGGCGGAATGCACAATATGTGAAAGCTTCTCCCTGGAGAGATAAGAAACCACTGGCAGACAACTAGTGGTGAATTCACATGGAACTTCCTTTCAAAGAGTTAATGTTTTGATTGGGGGGAGGGGGAGAACCGGGAAGGGGGCTCAAATGTTATTGTGAATGTTTTTTGAAGAAGGACGGTGAGGTAACGGTTCCCACGATTGGACGCCATCAACCAGACATGGGGGGCATATGAGGGGAAAAGGGGGGAAAGACAAGGGAGGGATGGGATTACCAGACTTGAAAAAATACTACGAGGCTGCCCAGCTCCGAATTGTGATCCCCCATCTACGGAATTGTAAGGAACCGCAATGGGTTGTGATTGACAATCACTATCTTTCCCCAGCAACGGTCTCCGAGTGGCTATGGGTCCCAAGAAACAAACTTATGCGAAGATTGAGAGATCGCCCGATACAGGGTACCATTTGGGAAATATGGAAGGAGAGAAAGGGCATGCAGAAAATTACGTCTTGCCCGTTCCTCCTGAGCCACCTATGGTCTCCTGGTGTCAGGGAAAATATTCCCAACCTGGATAGATTCCAACCTTGGTTTGAGGCGGGCCTTGAGAGGGTGGGTCAGTCGTGGAAAAATTGGTCCTTTGTTACGATTGTGGAACTAGGGGAAAACCTAGGGCTGGGCCCTCTCCTTGTCTTCCACTTCTTGCAAATCAAGGGAGTTCTGACAAGGGCTGAATGGAAAGATAAAGTGTATAGGGACCTCACCCCCTTCGAGAAGTTTTTAAACTCTAGAGCGGAAATGAAAGGTCTAATATCTGCAATGTACAGGGAATTGACTGAAGCGGGAGGGGGTTCCACATTACACCTAAAGAATAGATGGGAGAAAGATCTTGGTGAAATAATTGACCCGATCCTGTGGGGAAAGGTGTGCAGGGCCGCCTCTCAGGTCTCTATAGCTAGCCAATACAAACTTCATTGACCCCCTCAGGCTCTCTAGAATGTTCCAGTCACTAAGCCCGATATGTTGGCGCATGTGTGGTGAGATAGCAGACTACTGGCACATGTGGTGGGACTGTCCCAGAATCAAAGCCTACTGGAATGAAGTCTTGGGGTGGATTAAGGACCTGGATGGAATTCAAAGGGCCGCAGACCCCTTACTGATTCTCTTTGGATTCAAACAGTGTGAAGACAAAAGAATGAGTTAAGGGCTTAGCAGCTCATCTCTTATTGGCAGCCCGTGCTGCCTTAGTTATCAAGTGGAAGTCTGTACACTTACCGAACAAGGTCAAATGGATAAATATAACATCAAGCATTTGTGTTATGGAAATAATCACTGCAGCCCTGCATGGGAAATCAACCCAATGTGACATATTGTGGGGAGACTTAGTCTGCAAGTATATGCCGGGGACTAACGAGTGAAATATGTTTTGTTGTAAGGTTATGCCCTATCCCCTGAGGAGAACATTCAACCCTGTTCGCATAAAACTGACAAGCATTGCGACCCAGAAAACTCTATGCCTAAACAGACTGCATCAAGTGCGATTATCAGAGATGTCACAATGTACCCCAAACAAGTTCCCACTCTTCATTTAAAAGACATACATTCTTATAGATTAATGAGGATATAATGTTCCAGGAAGGGGGGAGGGTTGCGCAGGGGGAAAAAGTTAGCTAGATTAAAGTAAATGTTTTCTTGGCCGGGAGGTGAAGATGTCTCACATGTATGTGAACCACTGTACATGTTTTTTGCTAATGTTTTGTAATGCTTCCTGTTTACGATCTTGAAAATTTAAATAAACTCAAATTAAAAAATACAATTAAAAAGATATTGGGGCTTTCACAGTACCCCTGGGGCAGGCAACAGTGTTCATATTGCTTTCCTCCCAGGGTAAATGCTGTAAGATACTGTGACTCTGGGGCGAGTGACAGCCAGAAAAATGCATTTTTCAGGTCCCACTACAGTAAAATGGGTGGCCTGTTTTGGAATGCTACACAGGATGGATGCCAGGTTAGGAACAAGAGGGAACTGGTTTTGTACAATGTCATTTAGGGGCCGAAGGTCCTGGATCACCCTCCAACTATAGCCTGTGGCTTTTTTAATAGAATATATGGCCGTGTTGCATGGTGATATGAGCGCCCTATAATCCCTTGCTGCAGTAGGACATGTAACATTTCCTAAATCCCTTGTTCTGCTTCTCTTGACAGGGGATACTGCTGAACCCTTGGTAACACTGCGCCTGGTTTGAGTGTGATTTTTACGGTGGTCACTTCTTTTAGCATCCCTACATCATGGGGGTTGGTGGTTCATAAATGGGGTGGTACTTGCTGTAAATCATTTTCACTGAAAGGGGGAGGACCACTGATAATTGCCATGAGAGCACTCTGTACTTTGCAATATTGCACCATAATCTCACACTGTATACAAATCTCCAATATTATCCCTCCATCATTGTTCCCGTCCTCAAATAGATCCTCATCTGTGAGTTCTCTCAATGGTGTGATAGGGTTGATGCATAATACTGTGCGCCATTGGCACCCATGTATATCTGTATCCAGGACCACAATTCTCTTTGCTGACACTTGCAACCCTTCCAAATCTAAGGACAAGATTGTGCCTGCAACCACCTCAGGGAGGGCTACGCGTCGGAAAACAAAATCAGCAGGTACTCTCCACTCTTTTCTGGTAAGCTGGGGCACTGCCCTAGCCAGCATTCAAATGCCTTAAATGAACATGCATGTGTACACAGGTATCCCTCTCACCATCATCTCATTACCCACTGCGTGTATTACCACCATTGCCCAGAGCGAGCACATTCCTGGAGTGGTGTATACAATCCCTCTATCTGTGGATTATATTGTCATGTTTAATTTGCTGAGTAAGTCTAAACCCAGCAAATTGACGGGGAACTCTCATAGTAAAGGAGGAGTGCTCACACAACCTTCCCTCCAATTTTAACATCTAAATCTTCTGTGTAGGGAACTGTTGCTACAGCCCCAGAGAATCCCTGTGTGTCGAGATTTTTTCCTGATAGCGGGAAAGCCAGAATGAAGATAAATTGCTTACTTCCTATCTCTGCCCCCACCAGTGGTTCCTCTTCTGGATGCAAGTTTGTTGATAGTACTGGACACTCAAGTGCTCTCTGTGGGCTGTCCTAGTCAGGATAGGTGTCTATACCTGGAAATGTGAAAGGGTTGGCTCCTACCACTGTCGCTCCTTGGTAGGGGGCTGCGGCACCGTTGGGTGCAGCGGAAAATGGGTGTCGGCTTCCGTCTACTTGTATGTTGGGGTGACCCCGATGCTGTTGCATGATCTGTTGGTGTGGGGGGGGGTGATATGGGCCAGGGATCTGGGGAGGTAGCTGAGTGTACGTTTGGTGAATTTCATATGGAATCATGGTTGATTCTTGGGAAGGCCCCTGTGGGCTCCCGGGGAGGGGACCCCCATAGGGTTGTTGATTATAGCTGTATTTCCCACCCGGCCTACTGTGGCATACTCTGGCAAAATGACCCCACCTTCCGCATGGCCAGCATTGTCCCTGCCCACCACCTCGCTGTCCTTGTCCTCCAAACCCCCTCCTCTTGGCCCACGGAACCTACCTTATCCTCGTGACTGCCCTCCTTGCCATTAGGGTCCCGCGTATTGTTGATTTCCTCCCCACTGTCCTTGCCTGTTGTCTGCTCACACTGCTGCCATTCTCGCCTTGTGGCGACCGTGGCACACCCCTATTCCCCCTTCTGTTCTGTGGGCGGTGTTACTGATACCTGTCATGATGCCTACCCCCGGGCATCTGGACCAGGCCCATCAGTCCCGGGAGCAGGCATCCAGATGCTTAGAAAAGCCCAACAGCCCCAGCTAGGGGCTATCTGGGTACAGTCCAAGCGCCGTAGGCACCAGGCTCATAGAAGGGGTCAGTCCTGGCGCCATAGGCGCCAGGCTCATATGCTTACACTTACCTCATGCAGACCATGCTGCTAAGAATACAAGCCAACGTGAAGCCTGAAGGGGACTACTTTACTTCAGGGACTATTTTCTTACTCGGGTGTGGTCTTGGGGGAACTTCTTACTTGGGACTACTATGAAGGCTATTTAAACCACGCCCGAAGAGCGGCACACGCTTCGCGTTATTCTGCCTGCAAGTCAGCATCCAGCCTTCTGCCACGCCTGCCTCGAGTCTGGAGCTCCTAGAGAAAAGAGGAAGAAGGAGGAAAGGTTAGAACAAGAACATTACTTCTATTCCTCAACTGATTCCGGATCCATCGCTCGTTCGGACAAGGAAAGAGACGTTAATTTGATACGTGTTGCATCGCCCGCTGTAGCGCCGTGCTATACTCACCAGCCTTCGCAGCACCTTCACGATCCGCCGCAGTCTCCATCACATCTTCGCCGAACTCCGGCACCTAAGGGGGACAAAAGAACAGCAAGGTGAGCCGAGAGAATAAACAAAGGCAATCTCTGTTACCACCATAGATTTACCTGATTTTACCGCCGGAGGCATTATTCATCACCATGGCCCGGCGCAGCCTCCATCTCATCTTCGCCGAACTCTGGCACCTAAGGGGAACAAAAGAACAGCAAGGTGAACCGAGAGAATAAACAAAGGCAATCTTTTTTACCACCATAGACTTACCTGATTTTACCGCCAGAGGCATTATTCATCAAGATGTCATAATTTCCCACGCCGCACCTGTAATAAGAGGGAAAGCAACAGATTAAACATAGGTATCATTTACCGGACAGTGTTGGGTAATACAGACTCTTACCTGAACGCTACCAGCTGCCACGAGGCAATCTTCTCTTGGGTCAAGCTGCAAGACAAAAGGAATCGGACAAGAGTGAATATCAGACATTTTGAAGTCTTACGAACTATATACTTACGGTTCCTCGCCAGGGACCTCAGAGTCAATATTGGTCTGGAACTCTCCCAATTCCTTCGGACCAGTGAAGCAACTGGTTATCTACGCACCCCTGCATTCCACACAGGATGGAGAGCTCATCTTTTAAAAACTTAAGGTGAGACTATGAAAGTAGATATCGGAGGTGATTAGTGGGAGGAACAGTGGGGTGTTATCACTCAAATCCACAGGTGGCTAATTCCCTTTCTCCACTTTCAGGAGAATACTTCTACGGGTCAAGCAGACGAAATTAGGTGGGTCAGTCCAGTCTATCATCTCTGCATTACGCGTCACGTTGGTGGAGACCGCAGCTGTCCAGTTCCGATCAACGTCCCTGTGGGAACCAGGTGAGCGTAACAGAACACGAAGCCTCCCTACAAATTCCCACCCGGGCGTTATGGAGACCTCAGAAACTGACCAACTGGTCCAATTTTTAGGGGAACTTAGGGCTGAAGTACTTTCCACCCGCCAAGAAACTAATGCTCTCAGGAGAGAACTGATTGTATCGAAGGAGCGCACTGATGACCTTGCTAGACAACTACTGCAAAGCCAGGCTGGGCAAACACCCCTACCTGGACTTGGGGGAAACCCAACTTCTGTTTCATCAAGCAACCCTGTGCAAGTAATTTGACCAGGAAATATTATTTTAGCTCCACCCGAACGCTTTGTTGGGGACCCCAAAAGGTTTGCCGTGTTTATGAACCAATGCCGCCTGCACTTTTTATGCAGACCTGGAGCCTTTCCAAACGATCAAGCCAAAGTAGCCTTTGTACTATCATACCTCAGTGGCAGCGCAGCGGATTGGTCAATTCCACTAGTCAACCAGGATGACCCTCTTCTTCGGGATTTTCAGGGTTTTTAAATGAGCATGGAAAGACTATTCACCCGACATTCACAGGGACAGCCCCTGGATAACGAACTTTCGTCCCTGCGACAGGGTAACCAGGATCTGCTAACCTATATCGCTACCTTCAATAGGTTGGTGGTGGAAACCGGATGGCCCGAGGTAAAACAAATTACATTATTCCATCGTGGGCTGCGAGGAGAACTCAAAGATGTTTTGGCTCAAGTTGTGAACCCACCTCAGGATTGCGCTGAATATATAGACTTAGTGGTCCAGATAGATCACCGACTTCAGAATAGAAAGGCTGATCGAGCTAGGTGCGAGAGTCGAGTGTTGGTTAAACCCAACGTTACCCCCAAAGGAACAGATGCACCAGAACCCATGCAGATCGGGGGGGTTAAAGGACCTTTAACTCAGAAGGAAAGAGAAAAGAGATGGCAGTTGCACTTGTGTCTGTACTGTGGAACCTCGGGACATTTTCTACAGGATTGCCCGGTAAAACCACCCAAAAGGTGGTAGGAGTTAGGGACAAAAGCCATACATAGTTTGATTCGGGAAACGACCACGCCAGACAAGCGTAGAGGTCCGCTTGCCGAGCTTAAAGAAGGACACTCAGTCCTCGCACCTAATCATACCAATGGCCCTTATTGATCCAAGGTAGCCATCACGTATGCACGCAGTAAGAGCGTACATTGATAGTGGGGCCGTAGGAAACTACATGGACCTGTAACGCTCACCTGATTCCCACGGAGGCGCGGGTCTTGGCAGGAAGGTGTCTGTAACACGAAACGTGATGTGCAGGATTCGGTTGGCTTCTGGGGTCGAACCTCTCCGCACTGTGTGTCGAACCCGAAGGGTGAGATTTCTGCAGGTGAAATAATATGGGGATTAAAGGTCTGGGTTGTTGAATGTCCCTATCTCTCTCTCCTCCCACCTTGTCTGTTGAACCCCCCTCCCAGGTCAACGTGCTCACCTTAGATAGGTGAATGCTGGGCTCTCCATCTGCGTCTAGTGCAGGGTGCCGTTGCCAGTTCCTTCACTGGTGAAACGTAGGCCTCTTGACTTCAGAGGATGGGTACCGTCGTTGTCTGCATGACCGGTAAGTTTCTGGACACCTTTAGTCTTTATAGTCTTTTTATGCGTGGCAGTGAAGCGCCTGGAATTGCGTAAGTATGGCAAGCGCTCTTACTGTCTCTTTCTTTGTCTTTGCAGGCGACGATGCAGAATGAAGAAATCCGGAATTCGCCGCGTGCCGGTAAGTGTAACACTGCTGTTGTCTTTGCAGGTGAAGATGCAGCGTGAAGAATCCGGAATGCACAGCGTGCCGGTAAGTAGAATAATGCTGTTTATCTTTGCAGGTGAAGATGCAGCGTGAAGACACGGCCGCTGCCGATGGATCAGGTAAGTAAGCACTGCGTGTGAAAGTTCGTTCTGCTAACCTGTTGTTTCTGGTCTTTTGCAGGTGCTGATGTTGATCGGGTACAGGAATGGTAAGTATAATTCTTGCAGGTTCAGGATCCAAAGAAGAAAGGCTGGAACAGACTCGGTGAGCGTTCTGCTGCAGATGCAGAATAACGCGAAGCACTTTTCATCAATCGGGTGTGGTTTAAATAGCCTTGGAGTGATGAGGCGTCTCCTTCCACGGCCCCGCCTAGGTAAGAAAAGAGTTCCTGCTTCCAGAAGAGTTCCAGTGCTGTATCCAGGGAGTGGAGCTGCCCCACCCAGGTAAGAAAGTAGTCCCAGTTCACCGAGGACTTCTAAGAGTCTGGTAAGTAAGCAGCATGGTCTGCCGCAGGTAAGTCCACCCAAGCACCTTCACACCAATGATGAGCCCGACGCTTCCAGTGCCGGGACCGATGCTTCTGATGAGCCTGGTGCCACCGGTGCCAGGACAAGGTCCAAAAGGTCCCTGTGGGGACCGGCTGGTGCCTAGGATCAGGGTTAGGGGCCTGCTTCCAAGGACGTTGGGCTGATCCTGGCTCCTTGGAAGCAGTGATCATGACAGTATCCCCCCTCAAGGCCCCTCCTAAGTGTGTCTTCTCCGGGGGCTTTGGCTTGTCGGGGTGATTCAGATGGAATCTCTTGACCAGACGAGGTGCGTGGACGTGTTCTGAGGGTTCCCAAGACCTTTCCTGGAGACCGTATCCTTTCCAATCAACCAGATAGTATAATTTAGACCTGGAAATTTTGGAGTCTAGGATGTTCTTCACTTCGAATTCGAGTTCTCCGTCTACCAAAACGGGTTCTGGGAGTTCAGTCAATCGGGTTTCTGGTTGTACTGGTTTTAATAAGGAGACATGGAATACTGGATGTATTTTCATATGCATAGGTAATTCCAATTTGGCAGCCACCGGATTAATTATGGCAGATATGAGGTAGGGCCCAAGGTATCTCGGGATGAAAGTGCGGGGTCCTTTTAAAGGCAGGTGCTTAGTGGATAACCAGACTTGATCTCCTACAGCGTAGTGAGGGGCCTCTTTACGGTGCCGATCGGCTGCCTTTTTGAATTGAGCTTTTGCTCTTTGCAGATGGGCAGTGGCTTCCTTAAAAGCACAGGTGATCTCCGAATGTAAGTGATCCACAGCAGGTGCTTCAATTTCTTGGGGAGGATCCAGGTTGGAGGTTCTAGGATGGTAACCATATAATAGGAAAAAAGGAGTCTTCCCGGTTCCAGAATGAGTCGAATTGTTGTACGCGTATTCAGCGATCCAAAGAATGTCCTTCCAGGGGTTTTCTGTTTGTTGGAGCATGCAGCGTAGATATTGTTCTAGTGTCTGATTTGTCCTTTCGGTTTGTCCGTCAGTTTGGGGATGGTGACTGGTCGAAAGTCTTACATCAACTTGGGCTAGACGACAGCAACTGCGCCAGAAGTGGGAGATGAATTGACTTCCCCTATCGGAGACTAAAACCGAAGGAAAACCGTGTAAGCGAACGATGTTTGCCAAGAATTCCCGGGCCAATACTGAGGCTGAAGGCAGACCCTTCAAGGGTATGAAGTGAGCCATTTTCGAGAATAGATCCATGACTACTAAGATGGTAGTATATCCCAAGCATGGAGGTAAGTCCGTGATAAAATCCATGGACAGGGTATGCCATGGACAGGGAGGGATGTCAAGTGGCTGTAATAGGCCGGCTGGTTTTTGCTTTTGACTTTTATTCTGGGCACACACACCGCAGGAGATTACAAAGTCTCTAATATCCCTTTTCCACGATGGCCACCAGAAATGTCTTTTAATCTTTTCCATGGTTTTGGTAATGCCCGGGTGCCCCTCCATTAGAGAATCATGATAACCGGAGATTACTTGTTTTTGTAGTTTCTCACAGGGCAAGTGCAATCGTCCTCGGAAATATGGTAGGTCTTGATCTACTGAGAATTCTTTTCCCTTTAATTGCCAGTCCTGCAAATCAGTCGGAGTTAGGAGCGATTTCACCGTGGTCTTGATGTCTTCAAAAGATTGAGTGCTGACCAAACCCAAAATCCTTTGTTCTGGGATTATGGGTATTGGATCTGGATTGATCAAATGTTCATCTACTCCCATCCGGGAGAGGGCATCCGCTTTTCCGTTCTTACAACCTGGTCGATAAGTAATTATAAAGTCAAATTCTGCTAGGAACAAAGCCCAGCGAAGCTGTCTGGAAGACTTAGCTTTGGCTGTCTTTAGGTATTGTAAATTGCGGTGGTCAGTCATTACGGTGACTGTGTGTCTGGCTCCTAGAAGATAATGCCGCCAGGCTTTAAAGGCCGATCTGATGGCCAAAAGTTCCTTGTCTGTAATTGAATAGTTGATCTCAGGAGGCGAAAACTTGCGGGACCAAAAGGCAACCGGATGTAGTTGGTTTGTGACCGAATCTCTTTGTGATAACACTGCTCCCATAGCAAGACTAGAAGCATCCGTTTCCATGATGTAAGGAAGTTCTGGGCGAGGATGTTTTAAAACAGGTGCAGAAATGAATTTAGCTTTTAAGTCTTGAAAAGCTTGTTCCACTTCAGAAGACCACTCAAAACGTTTGTTCTTTTTCAACAGAGCGGTGATGGGCTGGACTATCCGGGAAAATTCAGGAATGAATCTGCGGTAAAAGTTAGCGAATCCTAACATGCTTTGAACTCCTTTTCCAGAGGTTGGTGATGGCCACTTGATAATTGCAGCAACTTTCTTTGAATCCATATGGACTCCGTTAGGTGACAATATGAATCCCAGGAACTCGACTTCCGTTGCGTTGAAAACGCATTTCTCAAGCTTAGCAAAAAGACTATGTTGACGCAATCTCTCGAGAACCTTTTTAACATGTCTCTGATGTTCTTCTTCAGATGATGAATAGACGAGGATGTCGTCAATGTAGACAACTACACACACGTCAATGAGTTCTCTAAGGACATCGTTCATAAAATATTGGAAAGCAGCAGGAGCATTACACAGTCCAAAGGGCATCACTTGATATTCGAATAGCCCGTACTTGGTGCGGAAGGCCGTTTTCCATTCATCGCCCTCTTTGATCCGTACCAAGTGGTAGGCTCCTCTGAGATCCAGCTTTGTGTATATAGATGCATCTTTGACTTGGTCCAGGAGTTCAGGGATCAAAGGTAACGGGTACCTGTTTTTAACAGTGATCTGATTCAGGGCGCGGTAATCTATGCAAGTCCTAAGGTCTCCTTCCTTTTTCGAACGAAGAACAAAGCCGATGAAGCTGGAGATTTTGAAGGACGGATAAACCCGTTAGCTAGGTATTGGTCCAGGTACTGTCTGAGGTGAAGGTTCTCTGGCTCGGTGAGGGCATAGATCCTGCTGCAAGGAGGAGTTGTTCCAGGTATCAGATCTATTTGACAGTCGTAAGACCTATGAGGAGGTAGGGTGTTAGCTTGATCCTTCTGGAAGACGTCTTGGAACTCCTGGTATTCGGGAGGTAATTTGAGAATCTCCTCAGAAGAGATCGCCGCCAGTGAAACATCAGGTCGAGGATAACAAGTGGTAGAACACTCTGGAAACTGAACCGTCTTTGCTCGCCAATCAATCTGAGGATTGTGCTTCTCCAACCAAGGGATTCCCAGAATGATCTGGAACTGAGGGGCCTTGATTACATCGAACACTATTCTCTCCCGGTGTCCATTATGACTCAACAGCGTCACTTCTTGGGTGGCATGCGTTACTGGTCCGGAGGCTATCTCCGTGCCATCCACAGTAGTGATGACGTCTTTTACTGCCTTAGGGACAAGGGGTAAATTCATCCTTGATACCATTTCACGGTCCACATAGTTACCGATTGCTCCGCTGTCAATGTAAGCTTCAATTGCATGCAAACGATCCGGACGTTCAGGACTAATGAGGACCATGGGTATCACGAAATGCGAGGTCACGGGACAGATCTTAATGCTCGGCAAGAGGACCTCTACTCTTGGCGGGCGAGGTCGTTTCCCTGCTCAGAATTTGTGGTACAGGTATCCGCGGCTCCTACAGTCTTCTTAGCTGGTTTCACGGGACAGTCCCGAAGAAAGTGTCCTGAATTACCGCAATAGAGGCATAATTGCAGCTGCCTTCTTCTTTCCCGCTCTTTCTGGGTTAAAGGTCCTCTCATGCCCCCTATTTGCATGGGTTCCACAGTGTCAGCTCCCTTATTTGAGGTCTGTGGTTTGGAAAACACTTGGGTATCAAATCTGGAACGATCTGCCTTCCTGTTCTGTAGTCTATGGTCTAGTTGGACAACTAAGTCAATATAGTCTGAACATTCTTGTGGAGGATTCACAACCTGCGCTAGCACATCCTTGAGCTCTCCACGCAGGCCTCTGTAGAAAAGCATTATTCTCTTGTCCTCGGGCCATTATGTTTCCACTATGAGTCTATTGAAAGAGGCTATATAAGTCAAGAGGTCTTGGTTACCCTGTCGTAATGAGAGAAGTTCATTGTCCAAGGCCTGCCCTTGTGCATGTCTTGCGAACAGTTTCTCCATGCTGGACTGGAAGGCTTGAAAATCGTGTAAAACCGGATCATCCTGGGTGACTAAAGGGATCGACCAATCTGCAGCGCTGCCACTGAGATAAGAAAGCACGAAAGCCACCTTGGCCTGGTCTGTTGGGAATGCAGCTGGTCGACATAAGAAGTGCAGGCGGCACTGGTTGATGAACACTGCGAATTTCTTTGGATCACCAGCAAAGCGTTCGGGCGGAGCCAAGGGCACATTACCGGGCAGATTGATTTGCACTGGATTTGAAGCTGATGCAGAAGGATAACTCCCTCCTGGAACGGGCAAAGGTGTCTGTCCTGCCTGCGCTTGTAACAACTGCCTAGCAAGGTCCTCTGTTCGCTCCTTAGAAATTATCAGTTCTCTTCTTAGAGAGCTTGTTTCCTGGCGAGCTGCATGTACTTCTGCTCTTAATTCCCCAAGCAACTGGGCTAGTTGATCAGTATCTGAGGTTTCCATTGCGCCTGGGTAGGAGTTTTGTGGTCGGCTTCGCGTTCTGTAACGCTCACCTGATTCCCACGGAGGCGCGGGTCTTGGCAGGAAGGTGTCTGTAACACGAAACGTGATGTGCAGGATTCGGTTGGCTTCTGGGGTCGAACCTCTCCGCACTGTGTGTCGAACTCGAAGGGTGAGATTTCTGCAGGTGAAATAATATGGGGATTAAAGGTCTGGGTTGTTGAATTTCCCTATCTCTATCTCCTCCCAGCTTGTCAGGTGAACCCCCCTCCCAGGTCAACGTGCTCACCTTAGATAGGTGAATGCTGGGCTCTCCATCTGCGTCTAGTGCAGGGTGCCGTTGCCAGTTCCTTCACTGGTGAAACGTAGGCCTCTTGACTTCAGAGGATGGGTACCGTTGTTGTCTGCACGACCGGTAAGTTTCTGGACACCTTTAGTCTTTATAGTCTTTTTATGCGTGGCAGTGAAGCGCCTGGAATTGCGTAAGTATGGCAAGCGCTCTTACTGTGTCTTTCTTTGTCTTTGCAGACGACGATGCAGAATGAAGAAATCCGGAATTTGCCGCGTGCCTGTTAAGACGGATTTCTGAACTCTGTCCTGGTGGCGCAGAGGTTCAGAAGGCCAACCTAATTACTTGGAACAGGGTAACCTCTGGACAAGCCAGACCAATCAAGGTAGCGATCGCGGCGGTCAAGACTAGGTCTCAAGAGGGGTGAGGGTGACTGAAAGCCCGCAATGAGCACACAAAGCAAGAGCGCTTACAAACTACTCCAAACAGTTGTTTATATCAAAAATAGATACACATTTATTATAAGGCCTTGAAACTAATAACCACAGTAAAAGCAGCAATATACAACGATATTAAACCAACACATACACTATCCACCCAATATATATACAGAATACACAGTTTCACAGCATTAGCAGCACGAAATATGTTATCCACCTGCAGGGGAAGGAAAACAGGCAGTGCGAACCAATGCGTGTGATATGTCCGCCTTCTGAGGCCCCTAACTAGATGGTAGTCCAATCCCTACGAAGAGTGGAGCCTAGCGCTCAAAAGTACCTGCACACGCCGGTGCCAATGGGCAGAAGGTGAAGCTCTTCGGAGGACGTTGGACGCTCTGTAGGGAGCTCTAATGAAGGAGAACACGGTCCGCGACTCTAGCGCAGCCTCCACTGTGAGGCAGAAGCAGGGCGCGAGTACGGACAAGGGGTGCTGTATTCACAGCGGGGAAAAGCAAGGGGCACTGCAGGAGGGCGACCAGATCCTAGCTAATCTACTCACCGGTCCCCGAAGCAAGCAGGCCCGAGCTTCTCCTCGATAGATGCAGCTTCTGGCAGGTTCTGAAGAGCAGGGAACGTCTCGTCGTCGTGCAGAGTAAAAAGACGTCCCGATCGAAGAAACAAGCACAGTTTTGTCGCCACAGCAGGGCAACGGAACGGCCGGGTGTATTCAAGCCAAACGAGCACTGCTCACCTCTAGCTTAGGACTGCTAAGCAAACGAAGCGTGTGAGCATGCCCCGGACTCAGAATACCACCCAACCTGTCGGCGATTACAGAGCAGGCCTCCTTAGTAAGCTGGTCAGTCAACTGGATGGCCCAGAGACACTTCCGAAGGCTTACAGCAGGAGTTGATGAAGGTGCCGGGAATAGCTGGTCCTGCTATTCCAATAGGTCGAAGCGCCAGTACAGGCCTTCTTGTTCGATCTTAGGTGGAAAGGGCTTCACCGGACGACAGCAATGAGGAGCAGAAGTTCTTCAGGGGGTCACCAGCGATTCCTCGGTCCAGCCTCGTGTTCGCAGGATACTTGGCTCCTGTATCCCTGGGTTCGTAAGAACTCAGGAGATCGACATGGTAGTGGTGTTTCCAGCTCCCTCTTATCCACGGTTCCCTTCGCGCCAAAACGGAGGGGAGCCAATGGGAGATCCGCTCATCAACACACATACCATACGTGGACCAATCACGGACCACAGTGGTCCCAGGCATTCACACCACCCTAGACTCTCTGGCACCCAGGATGTGTATTGGGACCAGACAGCCCAGCCCACATCCTGGGGGCACTCAAACGACATGTAGAAGCCCGCGAAAGCAACCGTGTTTCGCGGGAAACTACATGCCCAAATAAGGAAGGCCCCGGGTCGCCTGACCCGGGGGAAGGTAAAGGGAGCAAGACGGACAGTGGACGAGACAAAGGAGCCTCGTGGTCCGGCCATTTTGGGTAGCCGGGCCACCCTTTTGTGTTCGCGGCAAAAAGGTGCTCAGAACGGCAAAAGGAGCTCAAAATAAACCAAATGATCGCTGCCACCAGCCCAGTCCCTGAATGACTTGCACCGATCCAAAAACCATCCTATAAGAGTGTCTAGGGTCTGTAGAAGGCTAGAGACCCAAGAGAGCTGTAACTTAGGTTACAGTGCCCTCTTGTGTCGTGTTGCTCTAAAATGGCGACACGATAAAAGAAACTACGGGAAACAGCGTTCCCCGGTACTGACTGTCTTAAGGGCATGTCAGTTTCCCCGTAAGAAAGGAGCGAAAGCCCAGAGGAGTACAGCAGAAGGCTGCACTTCTCTGGCAAAGTCAAGAAAACAGGTTGAAAACAATAGCAAAAAGTTTAGGGGTTGCCACATGGAAGGAAAGTTCCCTACAATAACGAAATCTTTCCTAACACTCGCCCCTCCCAGACTATGGACAGGGGGAACTAATCCACCCCTGGATGAGTCTCTTGTTCAGGTCGGTAAAACATTCTGGACAACCCATCAGCATTGCTATGTTGGACACCTGGCCTATGCTCAATAGTGAAGTCGAAGCCTTGTAGACTTATGGACCACCTAAGCAACTTTGGATTCTCCCCCTTCATGTTCATTAGCCACTTTAACGGCTTATGGTCAGTCTGCACAGTGAAGTGGGTCCCATAGAGGTAGGGCCGCAGCTTCCTTAGGGCCCACACAACAGAGAAACATTCTTTCTCTACCGTGGACCATCTGAGCTCTCTGTCCTTAAGCTGGCGACTAATAAAACCGATAGGGTGTTCCTTACCCTTCTCATCTACTTGTGATAGTACAGCTCCTATCCCAGTGTCAGAGGCATCCGTCTGCACGATAAAAGGTCTTTGATAATCAGGGGCCCTGAGCACAGGGGCCTGGCACAAGGAGTCTTTCAAGCCATTGAAGGCCTTCTCACACTCGTCAGTCCAAGTTACCTTCTTGGGTTTCTTCGGAGTTGTGAGGGCAGTCAGAGGAGCAGCTATGGTGCCATAGTCTGCCATAAAATTGCGGTAATAACCCGTGAGTCCTAAGAAGGCTCTCACTTGGGTTTGTGTAGTGGGGGTAGGCCAGTCTTGTACTGCTTGTACTTTACTGGGGAGAGGCTGTATCCTTCCTCCACCTACTTCATGCCCAAGGTAAACCACTGAGCCTTGTCCAATCTGGCATTTACTCGCCTTTATGGTCAAGTGGGCTTTCTGAAGAGCCTGGAGCACAATCCCGAGGTGTTTCACATGGTCTTCCCAGGTGGCACTGAAAACTGCTATATCGTCCAGATATGCAAGACAGAATTCGTCCAACCCATTCAACACATGATTCACAAGCCTCTGGAAAGTGGCAGGTGCATTCTTCAATCCGAACGGCATTACCCGGAATTGGTAAAGCCCGTCGGGAGTTGAAAATGCTGTCTTCTCCTTGGCATGTTCTGCTAAAGCTATTTGCCAATAGCCCGCAGTCAGGTCAAACGTGCTGAGGTACTTGGAGGCACCCAAGGTATCCACCAGCTCGTCAGTTCGAGGCAAGGGGTGAGCGTCTGTCTTGGTGACAGCATTCAGAGCCCTGTAATCCACGCAGAACCTCAATTCAGAAGTGCCTGCCTTTGGAACCAATACCACAGGACTGGACCAAGGACTACTAGAGGGTTCAATCACCCCAAGGTCTAACATCTTGTTGACCTCGGTCTTAATATAAGACCGTACTTTATCCGACATCCTGTATCCCCTACTTTTGGTAGGTACACTGTCTCCTGTGTCAATGTTATGTTTGCACCAAGGTGTCAAACCAGGCGACTGTGAAAACAGGGGGGAAAACTGCCTAAGCAAACTTTTCACCTCAGCCTGCTGATCAGAAGTCAGGTGAGGGGCCACTCGGACACCCTCAACGGAGCTATCTGAAGGACCGCTTTGGAACAGGTCGGGAAGAGGTTCTGACTCCTCTTCCTCAACGTCTGACGCCAGTAGCAGTGCTGCGATTTCGACTCTTGGGACGAAAGCCTTCAGCCTATTTACGTGGAACACTTTTGGAGCCTGTCCAGGCCTTCCAAGGTCCACTAAATAGTTCACCTCACCCAGGGGCTCCACCACTGTGTAAGGGCCTGACCATTTGTCCTGTAAAGCGCGAGGCCTTATAGGGTTCATGATCAGGACTTGCTGACCAGGGGTAAAGTGAATTAAGGAAGCTTTCTGGTCGTACCAATGTTTCACCAGCGCTTGTCCTGCCTTCAACTTTTCACTAGCCAAGCCCATCAGGAGTACCATCCGTTTTCTGAGCCCTAGCACATAGTCAACTACATTGGTAGTAACAGGGGGAGTGGGCATCTCCCATCCCTCTTTGACGATGGCTAAGGGTCCCCGTACGGGATGACCGAACAGAAGTTCGAAGGGGCTGAAGCCAACACCCTCCTGTGGTACCTCTCTGTAGGCAAACAACAAGCATGGTAAAAGAAGGTCCCATTTCCTCCTCTGGGGCTCCTCCAGAGCCCCAATCATGCTCTTTAGCGTTCTGTTGAAACGCTCCACCAGACCATTGGTCTGGGGGTGGTATGCAGAAGAGAACTTGTAGGTGACCCCACATTCTTTCCACATAGCCTGCATATACTTCGACATAAAGTTGCTGCCACGATCTGACACAACTTCTTTAGGGAAGCCAACCCTAGTAAATATGCCGAGTAACGCTTTTGCAACTGACTTGGCAGTTACAGTCTTTAATGGGATGGCCTCAGGATACCTGGTTGCATGGTCGACCAGCACCAGGATAAACCTATTGCCTGAGGATGTTTGCGGGTCAAGGGGACCAACGATGTCGATCCCTACCCTTTCAAATGGTACCCCCACAACTGGGAGCGGTACCAACGGAGCTTGGATTGTCGCGCCAACCTTACCAGACAACTGGCAGGAGGCACAACTCCTGCAGTGACTTTCTACTTGCACCCCCATCTTGGGCCAGTAGAAGTGCATAGATAACCTTTGCTTGGTCCTCTTCATTCCAAGGTGACCAGCAAGGGGAACTTCATGCGCCAACTGCAGGAGGAAGGGTCTAACAGAAAGGGGAACCACCAACCTCCTATGGTCTCCTTCTGTAGACTCTGTGGGCTCACTGTACAGGAGTCCACCTTCCCAATAAATCCGATGCTTCCCAGGAGGTTCACCCTCAAGCTGGGAGCAGGCCTGTCTCCTTAGGCCTTCCAGAGATGGGCACTCACGTTGGCCCTTACTGAAGTCGTCCCTATCAGGACCTCCTTCAACTAACAAGTCTTTTAGTTCAGGATGGTCGTTGGGGTCGAACACTTCAGGCATCGCCACCTCCTCGTCAGGCTCGGGCGATTGACCAACTCCCTCCACCGCAGTGGTAGGCGAGTTCGGGGGAATATTCTCTTTCCCCCGTCGGGACTTGTTGACTCCTTTCGCCTTGGGTTTCCCCTTCGGCTGGGGCGGCGTATTGGACTTGGCCAATGCTGCCCGTGCTTGAGACCGTGTGTAGGGTCTTTCGGCAGTGTCTCCTACGAGCCCTAGAGCTCTGAGATCATTGCCCAACAAGACCTTTCCCGGGACGTTTCTCTGAATGCTCACTGGAATCCTAACTGCTGTACCATTTAAAGTTAGATTAACAGGGATCACGGGAAACATACGGAGGGGGCCGTCAGCCAACTTAGTGGGCATCAGAGTAGCTCTGGCAACTTCCTCTGAGTCTACCAAGGTAGAATCCACTACAGTTCGACTGCACCCACTATCCCTAAGAGCTGGAGTATCCACTCCATTGATCAGCACACTGTCTTTAAAGTAGTGCTTGGTATTATCCGGAATCCTAGCATACGCCTCTGCGACTTTAGGCTCCCAGGAACCCAGGGACACTAAAACTACCTCAGCCTCTATTCCGCTGGGAAATGAGTCTGAGGAGAAGGATGCTCCTGTAATCTCTTCTTCCTCGTAGGAGGAGAAGGCCAGATTAGCGGAGTGGACCCCCAAAGGTCTAACCTTACAACGGGGATCCCCCTTCACATGGTCAGTTGCTCCACAAGAAAAACAAGCCCCATTGGGTCTGTTTACGTAGGGAGGCTTATTATAACCAGAGTTCTGTTTCGGAGGCGAACCTCCACTACCCTGTGAGTTCTCGGATGGCTTACCCTTATTTTTCTTTTTGTGGCCCTTATGGGAAGAAGATTTAGCAGATTCCCCACCCTCCACATCTTTGGACTTTTTCCCTTCCTCCTGCTTACCAGGATGAGTTTTGTCCTTATGGGACACTCGATGTGACACCCATAAATCTGCTGCAATGGCCAGCTTCTTAGGATCTATCTCCTTCGAATCGGCCAAATGCTGCTTAAGCTCCGGGGAAGAAGAAGCAAAAATGTGTTCCAGCATGACCAGATTGATCATGCCTTCGAAGGTAGAAACCTTATAACCTTCAACCCAGCCAGTCAAGTTTTTCAGGGACTCAGCTACATACGACACCCAAGTACCACCTTCCTTTTTCTTATACTCTCTAAACCTTTTCAAATATTGGGTCGGAGTCTTCCCAAACTTTAAAATGAGAGTCTGCTTCAACATTGCAAAATCAGCGCGCTCAGCCTTCGACATTTCCATAATGGCACTGCAACCAGAATGGGGCAGTCTGCTGAGTAACCATGCAATCTTATCCGCATTATCAACCTCTTGAACCTCGCATGCATACTCAAACGCATTTAACCAGTCCATAATGTCATTTCGTTCCTCATACACACTGAGCAGATCTTTTGGAAACCGTGGATGAGAGGAAGCCCCAGAACCATGTCCAGGACCCTTGGACCCATTTGCGAACTGAAGCTTGGCCAGTTCCAACTGGTGATCCCTGTCTTTTTGTTTTTCTGCCTGGTCGATTTTCAGTTTGGCTATGCTGAATTCAAGCTCCTGCTGCCTAAACCGCAGCTCTTGCTTCTTGAATTCAAGCATAGCCTCCCCATCAACACTGGCAGAGGAAACGTTAGACATTACATCCTCCCTGTCCTCGTGGTCGTGATGGATCAGTGCAGCGGCAGAACCGTCGGTTCTGCCAGTGAGAGCAGCCCCACCACCTTCTGCACTGTCCTCGGAAGTTATAGCGTCAAGCTGCGCTTCTTGCCACGCCACGATTCTCTGGATCATTTCCAATTTAGTGCCTTGAGAGGAAACCCCTCTCTCCGCACACATCTTCTTCAATGTTTCAGATTTCGAAGCATTTAAGGTTAATAAAGTATTCGTTTCCATACTGTCGATAGGACTATGGCCTTTTTAACGTTATATTCAATACTTTACTGCGTGTCCTGGTTGGAATAACCTGAAAACGCCTTAGCTCGTGCGCAACACTGGATACCTTCAGTCGTATCCCACCGCTGTACACCAATTTGTTAAGACGGATTTCTGAACTCTGTCCTGGTGGCGCAGAGGTTCAGAAGGCCAACCTAATTACTTGGAACAGGGTAACCTCTGGACAAGCCAGACCAATCAAGGTAGCGATCGCGGCGGTCAAGACTAGGTCTCAAGAGGGGTGAGGGTGACTGAAAGCCCGCAATGAGCACACAAAGCAAGAGCGCTTACAAACTACTCCAAACAGTTGTTTATATCAAAAATAGATACACATTTATTATAAGGCCTTGAAACTAATAACCACAGTAAAAGCAGCAATATACAACGATATTAAACCAACACATACACTATCCACCCAATATATATACAGAATACACAGTTTCACAGCATTAGCAGCACGAAATATGTTATCCACCTGCAGGGGAAGGAAAACAGGCAGTGCGAACCAATGCGTGTGATATGTCCGCCTTCTGAGGCCCCTAACTAGATGGTAGTCCAATCCCTACGAAGAGTGGAGCCTAGCGCTCAAAAGTACCTGCACACGCCGGTGCCAATGGGCAGAAGGTGAAGCTCTTCGGAGGACGTTGGACGCTCTGTAGGGAGCTCTAATGAAGGAGAACACGGTCCGCGACTCTAGCGCAGCCTCCACTGTGAGGCAGAAGCAGGGCGCGAGTACGGACAAGGGGTGCTGTATTCACAGCGGGGAAAAGCAAGGGGCACTGCAGGAGGGCGACCAGATCCTAGCTAATCTACTCACCGGTCCCCGAAGCAAGCAGGCCCGAGCTTCTCCTCGATAGATGCAGCTTCTGGCAGGTTCTGAAGAGCAGGGAACGTCTCGTCGTCGTGCAGAGTAAAAAGACGTCCCGATCGAAGAAACAAGCACAGTTTTGTCGCCACAGCAGGGCAACGGAACGGCCGGGTGTATTCAAGCCAAACGAGCACTGCTCACCTCTAGCTTAGGACTGCTAAGCAAACGAAGCGTGTGAGCATGCCCCGGACTCAGAATACCACCCAACCTGTCGGCGATTACAGAGCAGGCCTCCTTAGTAAGCTGGTCAGTCAACTGGATGGCCCAGAGACACTTCCGAAGGCTTACAGCAGGAGTTGATGAAGGTGCCGGGAATAGCTGGTCCTGCTATTCCAATAGGTCGAAGCGCCAGTACAGGCCTTCTTGTTCGATCTTAGGTGGAAAGGGCTTCACCGGACGACAGCAATGAGGAGCAGAAGTTCTTCAGGGGGTCACCAGCGATTCCTCGGTCCAGCCTCGTGTTCGCAGGATACTTGGCTCCTGTATCCCTGGGTTCGTAAGAACTCAGGAGATCGACATGGTAGTGGTGTTTCCAGCTCCCTCTTATCCACGGTTCCCTTCGCGCCAAAACGGAGGGGAGCCAATGGGAGATCCGCTCATCAACACACATACCATACGTGGACCAATCACGGACCACAGTGGTCCCAGGCATTCACACCACCCTAGACTCTCTGGCACCCAGGATGTGTATTGGGACCAGACAGCCCAGCCCACATCCTGGGGGCACTCAAACGACATGTAGAAGCCCGCGAAAGCAACCGTGTTTCGCGGGAAACTACATGCCCAAATAAGGAAGGCCCCGGGTCGCCTGACCCGGGGGAAGGTAAAGGGAGCAAGACGGACAGTGGACGAGACAAAGGAGCCTCGTGGTCCGGCCATTTTGGGTAGCTGGGCCACCCTTTTGTGTTCGCGGCAAAAAGGTGCTCAGAACGGCAAAAGGAGCTCAAAATAAACCAAATGATCGCTGCCACCAGCCCAGTCCCTGAATGACTTGCACCGATCCAAAAACCATCCTATAAGAGTGTCTAGGGTCTGTAGAAGGCTAGAGACCCAAGAGAGCTGTAACTTAGGTTACAGTGCCCTCTTGTGTCGTGTTGCTCTAAAATGGCGACACGATAAAAGAAACTACGGGAAACAGCGTTCCCCGGTACTGACTGTCTTAAGGGCATGTCAGTTTCCCCGTAAGAAAGGAGCGAAAGCCCAGAGGAGTACAGCAGAAGGCTGCACTTCTCTGGCAAAGTCAAGAAAACAGGTTGAAAACAATAGCAAAAAGTTTAGGGGTTGCCACATGGAAGGAAAGTTCCCTACAATAACGAAATCTTTCCTAACAGTGCCGGTAAGTGTAACACTGCTGTTGTCTTTGCAGGTGAAGATGCAGCGTGAAGAATCCGGAATGCACAGCGTGCCGGTAAGTAGAATAAGGCTGTTTATCTTTGCAGGTGAAGATGCAGCGTGAAGACACGGCCGCTGCCGATGGATCAGGTAAGTAAGCACTGCGTGTGAAAGTTCGTTCTGCTAACTTGTTGTTTCTGGTCTTTTGCAGGTGCTGATGTTGATCGGGTACAGGAATGGTAAGTATATTTCTTGCAGGTTCAGGATCCAAAGAAGAAAGGCTGGAACAGACTCGGTGAGCGTTCTGCTGCAGATGCAGAATAACGCGAAGCACTTTTCATCAATCGGGTGTGGTTTAAATAGCCTTGGAGTGATGAGGCCTCTCCTTCCACGGCCCCGCCTAGGTAAGAAAAGAGTTCCTGCTTCCAGAAGAGTTCCAGTGCTGTATCCAGGGAGTGGAGCTGCCCCACCCAGGTAAGAAAGTAGTCCCAGTTCACCGAGGACTTCTAAGAGTCTGGTAAGTAAGCAGCATGGTCTGCCGCAGGTAAGTCCACCCAAGCACCTTCACACCAATGATGAGCCCGGCACTTCCAGTGCCGGGACCGATGCTTCTGATGAGACTGGTTCCACCGGCGCCAGGACAAGGTCCAAAAGGTCCCTGTGGGGACCGGCTGGTGCCTAGGATCAGGGTTAGGGGCCTGCTTCCAAGGACGTTGGGCTGATCCTGGCTCCTTGGAAGCAGTGATCATGACAGGACCACGAACTGGCTTCAAGGATGAACCGGTCTCTTTGCAAAAGGGCCACTAGAGATGTCATCACTACCGTCGATGGAACTGAAATTGCCTCTGGGTCAGTAACTCATTCCACTACAGAGATGACACTGTTGGGTCAAGATGGGCATCGAGAAAGCATTGTGTTTGACCTAATCAAGGCTCCGCAAATCCAAATAATTCTGGGAATGCCATGGTTGGAAACACATAATCCTTGTATCGATTGGCGAGAGAAGAGAATGACCTTCCCAGATTGTGCACACACCTGTTACCAGAAAAAAACCTTGAACAAAGGCCTGGCCACAGTCACTAATCCAATCGTGCAGTTACCCCAGGAATATCAAGAATTTCAGGATGTTTTTCAGAAAGAACAGGCAAACACCTTACCACCTCACAGATCATACGATTGTCAAATCGATCTCTTACCTGGTGCACAACCCCCATGCAGCAGGATCTACGCCCTTACGGAGCCCAAAAACCTTCACCTACGACAATACTTGGACCAATACCTTGCTAATGGCTTCATTCGCCGATCCAAGTCTCCTGCATCCTCAGCTTTGTTCTTCGTGCCTAAAAAGGAAGGTGACCTTAGAACGTGTATAGATTACCGTGCATTAAACCAAATTACGGTAAAAAAACGATACCCATTGCCTCTGATCCCCGAATTACTGGACCAAGTTAAGGATGCTTGTATCTACACTAAGTTAGATCTCCGAGGGGCATATCATCTGGTACGTGTGAAGAAAGGCGATGAATGGAAGACTGCCTTTCGCAACAAGTAAGGATTATTCGAATATCAGGTGATGCCTTTTGGGTTGTGCAATGCACCTGCAGTCTTCCAGTATTTTATGAACGATGTCTTTCGTGAACTCATTGACGTCTGTGTTGTCGTATACTTAGACAATACTCTAGTGTACTCCTCCTCAAAATCAGACCATGTTAAGCACGTTCGTGCAGTCCTTGAGAAATTACGCCAGCACAAGTTATATGCAAAATTGGAAAAATGTGTCTTTCACTCTACAGAAGTCGAATTTCTTGGATTTATCCTGACCCCAAAAGGAGTCTGAATGGACTCTCGAAAGGTGGATGTCATTCTCAAATGGCCATCACCCACTTCAGTCAAAGGAGTACAAAGCATGCTTGGCTTCGCTAATTTCTACAGAAGATTTATCCCTGAATTCTCACATATTGTACATCCCATCACAGCACTCTGCCAAAAGAACAAGCGCTTCTTGTGGACCGAAGAAGCTGAAAGAGCCTTCCAAAATCTAAAATTGAAATTCACGTCTGCACCTGTCTTAAAGCACCCACGCCCGAGCTTCCATACGTAGTTGAAACGGATGCATCCAGTTTAGCCATGGGAGCTGTCCTGTCTCAGAAGGATCCTGAAACCGGCTGACTTCATCCAGTAGCATTCTGGTCAAGAAAATTCTCGGCACCCAAATTAAACTATGCAGTTACCGATAAAGAGTTATTGGCCATCATATCTGCCTTCAAGGCTTGGCGGCATTATCTTCTCGGCGCCAGGCATACCATCACTGTAATCACTGATCATAGGAATTTGCAATATTTGAAGACAGCCAAGGCCGAATCATCACGTCAACTTAGGTGGGCATTATTCTTTGCAGAGTTCGATTTCGTGATCACTTATCGACCAGGTTGTAAAAATGGCAAGGCAGATGCCTTATCCCGAATAGGAATGGGAGAAGCATACTCGAACCCAGAACCGGTACCTATAATTTCAGAAGAAAGAATTCTTGGCATAACTACTCTACAGACTCTAGAAGATATTCATTTAAAAATCAAGCAACCTTTCGATCCAGCAGCCCTACAAGACTGGGTAAAGAAAGGCCAAGGTTATTCAGTCATCAATGACCTACCTTACTATCAAGGTCGTCTATTCATACCACACAAGGAACTACAAGAATTGGTTATCTCCTTTTATCACGATGCGCTGATTGAAGGACATCCAGGAGTCTCAAAAACTGAAGCTAAAATTAAGGGACAATTTTGGTGGCCCACCTGGCGAAAAGAAGTAAAGCCATTTGTGCTATCTTGTGGGATCTGTGCCCAAAACAAAAGCCTGAAGAAATAACCAGCTGGTCTTTTACAACCTTTGGATATTCCACCTAGACCATGGCACACTTTTTCCTTAGACTTCATTACAGATCTGCCTCCATGTAGTGGATTTAACACCATTCTAGTTGTAGTGGATCTTTTTTCCAAGATGGCCCACTTTATTCCTTTAAAGGGATTACCTTCCGCTTCGATTTTAGCCAAGGAATTTCTTGAAAATATTGTTCGACTACATGGATTCCCTTCCGTATTGGTCACAGACCGAGGTAGTCAATTAATTTCGCAATTTTGGAAGAAATGCTGTCAATTGGCGCAAATTGACATGAGGTTATCTACCAGTCACCATCCCCATACTGATGGTCAGACGGAGAGAACCAACCAGACTCTTGAGCAATACCTACGTTGCATGCTACACCAAACCAAAGGCAATTGGAAGGATATTTTGTGGATTTCCGAATACGCATACAACAACTCCGTACATTCAGGAACCGGATAAAGCCCCTTTTATACTATATATGGGCATCATCCTCGAACATCAGAACTCGATTCGCCCCAACACCTAGAAATGCCCGGGGTGAATCATCTGCACTCTACTATTACACAAGCCTTCAAGGAGGCAACAGAACATTTAAGACAAGCAAAAGAAAAATACAAAATAAATGCTGACCAACATAGGAGTGATGCTCCACAATACCAGATTGGAGATCAAGTTTGGCGGCTACAAAACACATACCCCTAAAAGGAACTCAGACCTTTAACCCTAGATATTTGGGACCTTTCACTATTAAGGCCATTATCAACCCGGTGGCCGTCAAATTGGAATTACCTTCTTACATACGAATTCATCCCGTCTTTCACGTTTCACTTCTGAAACCAGTTCAACCCGGGACAAGATTAACCAAACCACTTGACCCCATCCTAATAGATGGGGAACCCGAATTTGAAGTTAAAAATATCCTGGACTCTAAGATAGTTAACTCAAGAATTTTTTCTTTAATTGACTGGAAAGGTTACGGACCACAAGAAAGGTCATGGGAGCCTAGTGACCACGTTCATGCACCTCGATTGGTGAAACAATTCCATCAGAACTTCCCAGACAAACCAGGGCCAAGGGGAAGAACGACCTTAGGAAAGGTCTTGGGGGGAGTGCTGTCATGTGCCTACCCCCGGGCATCCGGACCAGGCCCATCAGTCCCGGGAGCAGGCATCCAGATGCTTAGAAAAAGCCCAACAGCCCCGGGTAGGGGCTATCTGGGTACAGTCCCAGCGCCGTAGGCACCAGGCTCATAGAAGGGGTCAGTCCTGGGGCCATAGGCGCCAGGCTCTTATGCTTATACTTACCTCATGCAGACCATGCTGCTAAGAATCCAAGCCAACGTGAAGCCTGAAGGGGACTACTTTACTTCAGGGACTATTTTCTTACTCGGGTGTGGTCTTGGGGGCACTTCTTACCTGGGACTACTTTGAAGGCTATTTAAACCACGCCCGAAGAGCAGCACACGCTTCGCGTTATTCTGCATCCTGCAGCGTAACGCTCACCATGCCTGCAAGTCAGCATCCAGCCTTCTGCCACGCCGGCCTCGAGTCTGGAGCTCCTAGAGAAAAGAGGAAGAAGGAGGAAAGGTTAGAACAAGAACATTACTTCTATTCCTCACCTGATTCCGGATCCATCGCTCGTTCGCACAAGGAAAGAGACGTTAATTTGATGCGCGTCGCATCGCCCGCTCTAGCGCTGCGCTATACTCACCAGCCTTCGCAACACCTCCACGATCCGCCGCAGTCTCCATCACATCTTCGCCGAACTCCGGCACCTAAGGGGGACAAAAGAACAGCAAGGTGAGCCGAGAGAATAAACAAAGGCAATCTCTGTTACCACTATAGACTTACCTGATTTTACAGCCAGAGGCATTATTCATCTCCACGGCCCGGCGCAGCCTCCATCTCATCTTCGCCGAACTCCGGCACCTAAGGGGAACAAAAGAACAGCAAGGTGAACCAAGAGAATAAACAAAGGCAATCTCTTTTACCACCATAGACTTACCTGATTTTACCGCTGGAGGCATTATTCATCAAGACGTCATAATTGCCCACGCCGCACCTGTAATAAGAGGGAAAGCAACAGATTAAACACAGGTATCATTTACCGGACAGTGTTGGGTAATACAGACTCTTACCTGAACGCTACCAGCTGCCACGAGGCAATCTTCTCTTGGGTCAAGCTGCAAGACGAAAGGAATCGGACAAGAGTGAATATCAGCCATTTTGAACTCTTACGAACTAAATACTTATGGTTCCCCGCCAGGGACCTCAGAGTCAATATTGGTCTGGAACTCTCCCAATTCCTTCGGACCAGTGAAGCAACTGGTTATCTATGCACCCCTGCATTCCACGCAGGATGGAGAGCTCATCTTTTAAAAACATAAGGTGAGACTATGAAAGGAGATATCGGAGGTGATTAGTGGGAAGAACAGTGGGGTGTTATCACTCAAATCCACGGGTGGCTAATTCCCTTTCTCCACTTTCAGGAGAATACTTCTACGGGTCAAGCAGACGAAATTAGGCGGGCCAGTCCAGTCTGTCATCTCTGCACTACACGTCACGTTGGTGGAGACCACAGCTGTCCAGCTCCGATCAACGCCCCTGTGGGAGCCAGGTGAGCATAACAATACCGCAGCTACTTTCACCAGTTTATTTTGAACTAGTTTTGCTTCTTCTGCCTGGCGTCTTTGAATAGTTTCTTTTTCACGCTCTTTGATCCGTCTGCAATGGTGTACTATAATGCTTTGGATCTCAGGCCAACCTTTCGTTTCCACCCCCGTTTTCTTATCCAGTGCTTTCTGTACTTCTTTGGGCAGTCTCCGCTTCACAATAAAGTAAAACAGAGACGTTGATTGGTCCCACGCGCTGCCCGCCTCCGCTCCCAACATCTCCTGAACCAGAAGAATATACTGTGCAGCATCTTCCTCATCCCCCATTGTGCATTACATTATTGATTGTAAATCAGGAGTATCAGGGAAGGTTCTCCACAGTGCTATCCATACATGTGCTCTGATATTGTTAAATGACGCCCTGTCATGGGAATCGTTGCTCAGTGTTACTCCCGTGTACCCTACTTTCACCCAAACCGATTCTGCCTGGGCTCCCACTGCCGATACCAACAAGCTTTTTATGTCTCCTATTGCGAGGGGCACCCCGCTGTGTGCTTCTCAAATGCGTAAATCCATTTTCCCCCGCACCCGCAGTAAGCGGGGGGAGGGACTTGAGTAGATTGTTTGTTTGTAAATGTTTATTCGAATAATAAAATACTCATTAAACACATACATATAAACACATACATATAAGATATCACAATCAAACATAATTAATTGATGGATTTAAAATGCAGAAATAGTCAATTCATTTCAAAATGTTCGCTAAAACGGTTGCTGTTAAATGCACAAATTACAGTATAGTTAAGATGCAGCTGCTTGCCTTCTCAGGACCCCGCCTTCTATAAAACATGGCGGCCTTCAAGTACAACAATAAGGCTCAGACTAACAGTTTCGTATCTGCCCTAAATAGAAAAGACAGAGCTGGCCTATGTTGGCGCAAATCTGTGCGTCTCAGGATTTGCAATATGGTCTGCTCTCTGATGACCCCATACCCTGGACAAAATAAAATAAAATGGGTCAGGTTTTCAAACAAGGCGCCACAGACAGGGCAGCTCGGATCAAACGGGTACCTGCTCATTTTGATGTGTTGCCCCTCAGACGTAAGCAATCAAAACGAGCCCTTGTAATGAACCAGCTTTGATGACCTACTCTGGCCCAGACAAGATATGGCTGTAAAGTGGACATCCCACTTATGTGCTGATGGTAGCCATCAGCCTGAGACACTAGTGTTGTGTTAGAGCGTAAATCCACGATTTCTCTGGTAACTGCTTCCTTGGAGAATCTTACTTCCTTAATTTGTAACATCCTAGTAGTGGGAGGGGTGACCACAGGGTTCACCTTACACATCAGCTCTTTAACCATTTTTAGCCAAGGTATTTTATGCCACAAATCCTTACTCACGGTTGCCTTGATTATAAAGTGGCACAACGAGGCATTTTTGTTGCCCCAAATTCTTAGCCATAATATACTTGGAACAGCTGCCCAATCGCCCTCCAAAAAGGTCATCCCCAATTCTCTGTGCACCGTGGCGCAAGAAAAAGAACCAGGGAGACCTAATAGCCTTTTGAAGTAACGATTTTCTTGACTTGCATGGTGCACACCTTAAGTGCCGACTCCAAGTGTTTACCTTTACATTTAGTGGAAAAGCACAAAATACCCTCCAGGTATTGAATCATTTTCAAAGACTGTTTTGTTACATGTGCCTTTCCAGTTAGAGACTCAGAGAATCCGACACCCAGATAGCCATACCCAGTCACCCTCAGGATCACATTCCCCTTACAAATTATAGGGCGCATCTTGATAGACTTCCTACCTCCATTACAACTCATGACCGCTGATTTTACAGAATTGATTTTGAGACATAAACTGGTCATGAAGGCGGCATAAGCATCCACCAGGGCCTGTAATGCCCTGGGGGTTCTGGCCTAAAGCACTGTATCATCGGCATAGACCAGGACCGGGAATGGCCTGCCCCCCACTCCCAGGAAGTCCACAGCTGTATTCAACAAAGCCTGCAACAGCCCATTGATGTACAGAGTGAAGAGTATGGGGGCCAATACACATCCCTGATGTACACCCAATATGATATCAAACCATATTGTACCCTCCCCCTGGTCCAAACCAAACATTGGCCTTAGTATTCGAGCGGATCCCCCGCAGCACCTCCAGGATATCCACAGGACAACCCGTGGACTCAAGCACAGCCCACAACTTTGCACGATCAACCTTATCAAAAGCTGTGCTTAAGTCCATGAACGCTTAGGCTCAGGCTTAGGCTTTAAATTGATTAAACAATCGTAATTGAGCAAAGGAGTGTTGGTGATTACACTTTTGCAGGAAATTACCTGTGTACAAAATTATTATTTGGTTGTGAATATTAATTGGCAGCAAATTCATTCGGACCTTAATGCACTTCTGGGGAAATTAGCATATTTATTTGAGTAGTGGTATACTAATGGTCATGGTGGCACGTAAATGGTGCCAGGATTTGAATTCTACCTGCTGGCCCAACTTTCTTTCCAAAGATGATTTTGATAGGTTGGGAGAATCATTAGGGCAATCAATTAAAACTCAGCATGGCAATTTATGGAGTCAGACATTGGATGAGTGGGGTTTGTATATGTTAAATGACCATACAGTTGAAGCCAACTATAAGAACTTTACGTGGCATAGGGGCAATTCGACCTCCTTCTTGGGGCTGTTGGATATATGTATTGTCCAAGTAAAAAAGCGGAGGTAAGCGGCACAGGTTCTCTCATAGTACATTGTGGGCACAATAGACTAGAATGGAATAACAACCAAATTAGTTATGCTTTTATAAATACTATTTTGGAGCAGAAGCTCCAAATATTTTCTATAGATAATTTTAATTAGCCAATTCTAGATTTTATTTTGCCTTCAACTCAAAATACAAGGAGCGACATGAGCATAAAACATGATTTGCATAACTTTGATAAGAAAGTTCAGAAACAAAGAAAATAGTGTTACGCTCACCCGGCTCCCACAGGGGCGTCGGTTCGGACCCGGACAGCTGCAGTCTCCACCCACATGATGCGTAGTGCAGCGATGACTGACTGGATCTGCCCTCCTAATCTTGTCTGCTTAACCCGTAGAAATATTCTCCTGCAAGTGGAGAGATGGATTTAGCCACTTGTGGATTCAAGTGATGGCACCCCCACAGTCCTCCCCAACTAATCACCTCTGAAATGCCCTCACAGCAATCTCACCTTATATTCTTGAAAGATGAGCTCTCCATCCTGTGTGGATTTGCAGGGGCGCGTCGATTCCAGTTACTTCACTGGTTTGAAGGCTCGGGAGAGTTCCGGACAGTATTGACTGAGAGGTTCCTGGTGAGGACCAGTAAGTATTAAGTTCATAGAGTTCAGTATGTCCGATGTTCACTCTTGTTCCCCCTTCCTTTCTTGTCTTGCAGCTGGCTTGTGAAAAGATGCTCTTGTGGCAGCTGGTGGCGCTCAGGTAAGAGTCTGTATTACCCGGTGCTGTCCAGTAAATGTTGCACGAGGAAAACGTGTTGTTTTGTCTCTCTTTGCAGATGTGGCACGTGAAAATATGGAGAGTCACAAAAGGATGCCTCCGGTGGTAAATCAGGTAAGTGTATGGTGGTAAGAATTTTATTTGTTGGTTCCCTCGGCTCACCTTGTGGTTTTATTTTGTCTCCTAGGTGCCGAAGTTCGGCGAAGAAATGATGGAGGCAGCGCCGACCCGAAGGATGCTGTGAAGACTGGTGAGTAGGGCGTGGCACTGCAGCTGGAGGAGCGCCGCGTGCAGAAATGATGTTCTTTACAGGTCCGGAGACAAGATGGATCCAGAATCAGGTGTGGAGTAGAAATAAGTTTGTTTTCTAACCTGTCCCTTTTTTTCCTCTTTGTTTTAGGTGCTCCGGATTCGAGGCGGGCGTGGCAGAAGACTGGATGCAGGCTGCAGGCACGGTGAGTTTTACACTGCTGCATGCAGAATAACGCGAAGCATGTGTTGCTGGTCGGGTGTGGTTTAAATAGCCTCAAAAGTAGTCCCAGGTAAGAAGTCCCTAGAACCACACCCGAGTAAAAAATAGTCCCTGTAGAAAAATAGTCCCTTTCAGGCTTCATATTGGATTGGAGTAATTTGCAGCATGGTCTGCCTGAGGTAAGTAATGACTATGAGCCTGGTGCCTTAGGCGCCAGGACTGATTCCTACTATGAGCCTGGTGCCTAAGGCGCCAGGACTGAACCCAGATAGCCCCTAGCCGGGGCTGCTGAGGTTTTACTAAATGTCTAGATGCCTGCTCCCGGGCTGATGGGCTTGGTCTGGATGCCTGGGGGTAGGCATCATGACAAATAGAGTAGGAAAGTGATAGGGGAAATAAGACGGAATGGGGATGACATTTTTAGTGTTCTTAGCTAGATAAGGCAAGAAAAGCAAAGGTATAAGAACTGGTGTAAATCCCATCACCATATACTTTTGCAAAGGGATGGGGAGGCTATGCTGTCTAAAATTTCTGGGAAATCGGAATCAAATGTTTGGTCGGTTATAAATGCTCTTAAGAATCAACAGTCAGCTTTTCAGACAAATTCCATTTTGGAGGATGCCTGGGTGGAGCTCTTTTCTGGCTAGTATGGGGATGTAATTCGCAGACCTGGACACAGTGAGTATATAACTGATTTTACTTGGAACCTGAACCTCTTGGTGGAAGACTTTGAAATACTTATAGGGCAAGTCGTTCTAGAGCGGGGGTGCCTGATCAACTATCCAATCAACATTTTTAACAAGCCCGGGAGATATGGGTGATGATTTTCTTTATTCTGTTTAATGATATTGTTGGTCATCAGAAGATCCTGTTGTCATCGAAAAATGCATTTGTGATCCTGATCTGCAAAAAGGTTAATAGATCACAACCTAAGAACTATCAACCCATTACACTCCTCCATGCAGACAGTAAGATCTTTGCATCACCATTTTAAAACAAGTTGGGTTGTGAGCAATTGGGTGTGGCCGGCTAAAGGAATAGCAAATGGCTTCCGCCATAATGTGGGAGCTGACTGTAATGGGCTCTTTATGCACTGTCTACAGGCACTGGTGTGGAAAAAAGGAGCAACACTCATTTATATGGCGTCCCTGGATCTTTCTACAGCATTTGATCGTGTTGGTAGGAATTTACTATGGGAAAAATGGTATAATTGAGGTATGCATATAAGTTTCCTCAATACTCTGATCTATTTATATATAGGCACCTCCATTCAGGTGAGGTTGAATCACTTGGGTGGGTTATCTACAGAAGTAGAAACTCTTTCTGGGTTGAGGCAAGGGTACGTATTGGCACACTGCCTCTTCAACCGTTATGTTTCGGATATTGGAGACTTTTTGAATAAGGTGGCATTTGTATCCCCCAAAATTGGACACCTTAAGATGTCTTGGTTGGCTTATGCCGATGATTTTATTCTTATCGATAATGCACCGATCAGCCTACAACATAGATGTTAGACTATATGTTACTGACAACCTTATTTACTTGGGATTCCCTATTTTTGCTTGCCCAAATACAAATTATTACAGAGAGATTTTAAAAAGGAAAGGAAATATGTTAGCTGCTCAAATAGTGAAGATCAATGCGAAATGTGGCAAATTCTCTCTGATGCCAGTTCTTACATTTTATATTGGTAAAGTTATTCCAAAGTTAATTTATGGTCTCGAAGTTTTACCTAATTGGGTGTTGGGAGAGTTGGATTATTATGAAGCTCTTGTATGGGGGAGGACTTTGTATTTTATTCTGAAATGTGTTCCTTTTGAGGCTAGACCCCACAAATTGGGATTGCAATCGCTCCATAGTAGGGTGGTTTGGAAACAATTGTCCGTGTATAGGAAAATGTTATGTCCTCCCCCAACCACTTTATATGCTGATTTGTCTCCTGACGCTACAAAGAGCTTTGAGTTTCCGATTTAGGATTTTGTTAATAATTGCTGTGACCCGGCTTCATGAGCTAGAACTAACAAATTAACTTTTTCGTGTCAAATTATTCTATGGCCAAAACAGCAGTGACTTTGAGGGATTAAATACAAATGGGTGAGCACCTGGGTTGGTGTGGTCTTTAGTCACACCTAAGGGGTGGGACATAAAAGAGCTATTATTGTGGAACCCTATTTGGTTAGATTTCCTAATCTGAGTTATAAGGCTTACTTTATGAGGTTCCATTTTAATGTCTTGGAAACAAAACAAATAGCGTGTATAAGGAGCAAGTTGCCTAAGGAATTCGAGATTTTTAGATTTTGTAATAATCCAAAGGAGATAAAAAATCTGAAGCATTTGATTTTACATTGTCCTGCTCTCATGTCTCAGTAAATGTTACATATCGGGAAGTTTGTTCATAGCTTCGCACACGTGGATACCAGGAATCTTTCGTTATGGATTCTGGGGTGACAATCAGTTTCAATGATCCTTGCTGTTGTGAATTTTTTTAAAGAATTTGGAACTATTTAAATTGGGTTGTACTGTTTGATTCATTGTAACATTGCATTAGGTATGAATGAAAATTATGCTGCTTTATGTCAGTTTATGCTGTTTTTATTTTCAGAATTATTTGCGAAAATGATTTTACTAGGATATTTTTAGGATTATTTCAGGATTTTTTTAATAATGTATATGGAATATGAAGTTTGTTTGAGTGTTTTGTTATTTATTGTCTTGTATATTGTAATTAGCTATCATGTAGCGTATTGTAAAGGTTTGTTTTAAACCATAAACAATACAAAATGCTACAACTTCTGATTGCTACACCATAGTCCTAATGGGTCCTGCAATGGGGATATTGCCTTGCATTCATGAAGGGTTAAGCAATGACTGAGTCTTGTAGCCCATCCTACACATATCATTGGGAGTGGATTTGGTGTCACACGGTCTGCCAATGAATATATTATGAATGCCATATGGTACAACCACCGAAAAAATGTGTCACCACAACAATATTTATCGGGGGACATTTATTGTATTTAATTAAACATACATCTAATTTCCTATATATCTATACACATATCTGTTGTATTAAAATTACATGTGGGATTCCTTTAGAAAGACATAGGGGCATCTTGACTCAGTGAACATGCCATGAACCCATTGATTTAGAGTTGAATTTCCATGTGTTCTGTAAATTGGAAGTCAGGGTGTGCTTTAGGCTGACCTATGTCTTTTTTCAATTTTTATTTTTAGGAAAGCACAAGAGAGACTTTTTAAACAAAGCAATGAAAATCGTGCCAACTATGAAACAGAATTCCAAGAGAAGCATGTCCACGCTGGTTTTGAGGAAAGTGTTGTTGGTGAATATGCGCTCATCGTAAACGGGGACAGTCTGGTAAGTTACTATTTTAAGTATTTACTCTTCTTCCAGATCTTCACAACAGTGTTCTGTTGAAAGGTGGTCTGAGCAACTTTCATATCCCTAAGGCACTCACATCCATGACAAAATAGCGGCAGGGTATTGCTATGTTTGCAGAGCAAATTTAAAATTACTTTTTGGCATTTTTGGACGTGCCTTCAAGGAAAATCAAAATGATCAACCGTATGTGCATTTTTTATAGCTGTCTTGGTACAGCTAGAATGGCCCAGTTAGATCTAGTTAACACAATTTCAGTCTTGCCAAGTTGGATGTCACCCATATGCATTGTTCGTAAGACCTGTGCTAGGGCATTTAGATGCAACCGTGCCAAATAATGCAAATAACTAACATATGTGGATGTGCTATTGTTTCACCTAATTTAAAGAGTACAACTTGACCTTAGAAACGTTAATAGAAACAAATAATTGAAGTTAAATTATCTCTTTGGGTTCTCTTAATATTAAAAAATATTGCTCTGATACCAAAGCAATTTGCTTTGACTACAAACACTGTTCTTTGTCAACAACTATTTCAATGGATTGCTTTTCTCCCGCAGATTCCTCATCTTGATAGATAGCCATCATCCAGCTCTGCTGTTCGGAAACTTTTCAGCAGGGACCCCGACTCGGCTGTCGATCCGCCTTGCTCAGTGCTCGATCGCCAGCTCCGGAAGTGACGTTTGGCGTCAGATATATAACACATCACTACGCCCCATGCTACAGTTCCTTTTTCCCACGCCCTTGCATGCCGCATCGGGAACATGACTCGAGTTTACTCAATGTTTTTTCCTTACAAAATTGTTTGTTTTTGTAGAACCATGACATGTCCACCCACCGGGTTTCGGGCTTTAAACGGTGCACTGATTGCGAGGCCAAAATGTTGGTGACCCACCCCCACGTCATCTGTCTGTGGTTTTTGTGTTTGACTCATGACACAGAGACCTGTGCGTCGAGCGCCAAGATGCAACCGAAGTCCCTGCATGAGAGAGCCGAGACTGAGGCGCCCAACCCCAAGAAAGGTGAAGACAGACATCGAAAGAAAACAAAGAAACGGTTCCAGTCCAGGAGCCATTCCTCTTCGTCTTCCTCATGGAAGAAGAAGCAACGCCACGACCATCGGAGGGAGTCAAGCTCATCCCTTGAAGGGACCCACCAATCGCGAAGAGTGGGAGAGTTTTAAAAAAGAAATGCTTAACAGGTGGCTGTCGGCGCGGTCTCCACCCCTCCGACTAGCAAGCTTTGGCAGCAAAAGTGGCACTCGGCACGTCCGGTCCCATGCTATACACTGAATCGACGTTATCAACGTTGATGAAGCCTTTAGGCTCGACACCAAAAAAGGCAGGAAAGTCACCTTCCGAAAGCCAGCTTAAGGCTGCCTCTGACGACGACCATCATCCTTCAGAGCAATCGGCGTTGGTAACTATGTCGTCGGCTTCGAAAGGCACACTGCCGGTGCTAAAGCCTGCTAAATTGGCGGCCAAAACCATTGCATCTGGGGACAAACCCTTGATGTCGACTACTGACAACAGTTCTTTTCAGCTGCTATCGAGGTTAGGGTTTTTTGGTACTATGCGATCGATCTTCGGCTTCGACCAGCCGATGACCACAATGACGTCGACCCTATTTTCACAGCAGCCGGCGGTGTCAATTATTTCAACGATCAGGCTAATCTATTGCCACTGGCCCAAGTGCTCCAGGATGCCTGTGGTCTAATACGCCTCTAGACCTTGACATGCAGCAAATCCAACCCTACACTCATGCTAATGTTAAGTATAGGGCATTGTTAGAGAGGGTTGTAGACGCCCTTGGGCTGAAGTCATCCACCACACCCCTTCAGGGGTATGACCTGACAGACATCTTAGTTGACTGCCCGGCAGTTGACCATAACATGCCTTTCAATCAGGCCATAGCAGATCCCTTAGCCTCTTTATAACTACACACTTGCACGTCTCCCCCATGAATTTCAATTTCACTGGGAAGTGCAGGCCAGCAAGAGGGCCTTCCTCTCTACACACCCTTCCTCAGAAGTGCATGTGGTACAAGCTGCCAGGATATCCACCAGACCCCACGGCATCAACGTCAAATCTCCCTCCGGATAGGGAGGGAAAGAAGTTAGACGCTTTAGCCAAGAAAGTTTTCACTTCTGGCAACATGGCACTCAAGGACACAAAAATATTCTTATGGTTTGTGGAAAGTTGTGGAACATGCAGCAGAATATGTCCCTGAGCTTTAAACGGTGCACTGATTGCGAGGCCAAAATGTCGGTGACCCACCCCCACGACGTCTGTCTGTGGTTTTTGTGTTTGACTCATGACACAGAGACCTGTGCGTCGAGCGCCAAGATGCAACCGAAGTCCCTGCATGAGAGAGCCGAGACTGAGGCGCCCACCCCCAAGAAAGGTGAAGACAGACATCGAAAGAAAACAAAGAAACGGTTCCAATCCAGGAGCCATTCCTCTTCGTCTTCCTCATGGAAGAAGAAGCAACGCCACGACCATCGGAGGGAGTCAAGCTCATCCCTTGAAGGGACCCACCAATCGCGAAGAGTGGGAGAGTTTTAAAAAAGAAATGCTTAACAGGTGGCTGTCGGCGCGGTCTCCACCCCTCCGACTAGCAAGCTTTGGCAGCAAAAGTGGCACTCGGCACGTCCGGTCACATGCTATACACTGAATCGATGTTATCAACGTTGATGAAGCCTTTAGGCTCGACACCAAAAAAGGCAGGAAAGTCACCTTCCGAAAGCCAGCTTAAGGCTGCCTCCGACGACGACCATCATCCTTCAGAGCAATCGGCGTTGGTAACTATGTCGTCGGCTTCGAAAGCCACACTGCCGGTGCTAAAGCCTGCTACATTGGCGGCCAAAACTATTGCATCGGGGGACAAACCCTTGATGTCGACTACTGACAACAGTTCTTTTCAGATGCTATCGAGGTTAGGGTTTTTTGGTTCTATGCGATCGATCTTCGGCTTCGACCAGCCCGATGACCACAATGACGTCGACCCTATTTTCACAGCAGCCGGCGGTGTCAATTATTTCAACAATCAGGCTAATCTGTTGCCACTGGCCCAAGTGCTCCAGGATGCCTGTGGTTTGATACGTCTCTAGACCTTGACATGCAGCAAAGCCAACCCTACACTCATGCTAATGTTAAGTATAGGGAATTGTTAGAGGGGGTTGTAGACGCCCTTGGGCTGAAGTCATCCACCACACCCCTTCAGGGGTATGACCTGACAGACATCTTAGTTGACTGCCCGGCAGTTGACCATAACATGCATTTCAATCAGGCCATAGCAGATCCCTTAGCCTCTTTATAACTACACACTTGCACGTCTCCCCCATGAATTTCAATTTCACTGGGAAGTGCAGGCCAGCAAGAGGGGCCTTCCTCTCTACACACCCTTCCTCAGAAGTGCATGGGGTACAAGCTGCCAGGATATCCACCAGACCCCACGGCATCAACGTCAAATCTCCCTCCGATTAGGGAGGGAAAGAAGTTAGACGCTTTAGCCAAGAAAGTTTTCACTTCTGGCAACATGGCACTCAAGGCCACAAAAATATTCTTATGGTTTGTGGAAAGTTGTGAAACATGCAGCAGAATATGTCCCTGAGGTTGCTATGAAGGACGGCATTGTACAGCTGGTGGAGGATGGGAAGGAGGTAGCTAAGCAGTCATTGCAGACGGGCCTGGACATTGCGGACTGCATTGGCCACTCAATGGGGTCTGCGGTAGTTATGAGGAGGCAATCCTATTTGAAAACCTCTGGGTTCTCCCCAAATGTTCAAAACCGCCTGCTGGACATTCCTTTTGAGGGAGATTTCCTCTTTGGACAAAAGGCGGATCACCCTTTAGAAAAATTCTAAGATTGCTGCTAAGTCACTGGGCCTAGCTGTTCAACCGCCAAACCTGCTTTCAGCTTTGCCTCAAGGGGCAGAGGCTATAGGCGTTATAATGACAATGATGTGAGGGGCTTCAAGAGGTCAAGAGAGAGCGGCAGGGGCGGCCACGTTCTGTAAGCCGCTTTGATTTCCACTCCCACGACTTACCGGTTGGTGGACGGTTGGCAGGGCATTGACTCCAGTGGCAGGAGATTACCTCTAATGCCTGGGCCCTGCAGACAATTCAGTGGGGTTATTGTCTTCCCTTCTTGAGAAAGCCACCGGAAAGATCCCCACCTCTCCCAATCCAACCGGGACAGGAGCTCCAGGAAGAAAGGAGATCCCTGTTGTCTAAGGGTGTCGTGGAAGAGGTACCTCCCGAACAGAGAGGGTTGGGCTGGTATTCCCAGTATTTTCTGGTGCCCAAAAAGGGAGGAGGTCTCCGTCCCATTCCGGACCTCGGGCCTTGAACAAGTTGCTCAGGAAAGACAAGTTCAGGATGGTGACGTTGAGAGAGATTCTCCATGCTCCCGAACTTCAAGACTGGCTGATGTCGATAGACCTACAGGACACCTATTCCCATATGCGGATACATCAAAAGCACAGGAGGTTCCTACGTTTCCTCATAGGAGACAAGTACTATCCATTCAAAGTGCTACCCTTTGGATTGACCTCCGCTCCGAGGGTCTTCACTAAGCTCATGGCTGTTGTTGCGGCTCATCTCAGGAGATCCGGGGACCACGTATTTCCTTACCTGGACAACTGGCTGATCCGGGGGAAGTCAGCGGGGCCGGTTTTGTCTCATCTGGTGCACTCCTGTCTGCTACTGTGCAGGCTGGGCTTCTCCCTGAACTAGAAGTCTCACGTGACACCAATCAAAAGGCTCCTCCAGTTCATCTGAACAGTCCTAGACATTCGGATAGGGATGGCTTTCCCACACAAAGAGAGAGCCAAAAGCATAAAGCAGATGGTACATTTGTTCTGGAAACACGCCACTTTACCAGTGGCTTCCTTCCTCTGCCTCTTATGTCTCAAGGCATCCTGTATTTTTCTAGGGCCAGAGGCCAGGCTGCACATGAGATCCTTCCAGTGGCTATTACGGAATCAATGGCCTCAGTATCTGGGAGCCCACACAGATCCTCTCCACGTGACCAACCGAGTGGTCCTCGACCTAGGCTGGTGGGACAACTGCAGCAACTTTATGGCGGGAGAACCCTTCTGGCCCCCTTGCCCTCAGACCCGCGTGGTCATGGATGCGTCACTGAAGGGTTGGGGCGCTCACTGCGAGGATTTGTAGGTGAGTGGCCCTTGGGCCACGACAGAAGCCAAGTGGCATATCAACAGACTAGAGTTGCGAGCCATCAGGCTAGCCCTGCGGGCTTTTGCCCCATCTCTCAAGGGGAAGTATGTCCTCATTCTAACGGACCATGCACTACCTGAACAAACAAGTTGGCATGCACTCCCGTCCACTTTGCACAGAGGCAATGCTACTGTGGTTCTGGTTGCTAGAGAACAGAAACTCGGTCTCTGCAGTTCATCTGGCAGGGACGGAGAATGGTTTGGTGGATGCTCTGGGCAGACAGAGCACAGACTCACATGAGTGGTAAGTGGGTCAGGGAGCCCTGGAAGAGGTCTTCTCTCTTTGGGGTGCCCCAGCGGTGGATCTGTTCGCCACAGAATCCAACGGGAAATGCAAACAGTTTTACTCGAGGGAATTCCCAGCGAACGGCACCCTTGGGGGTGTGTGATGTGTTGCCCCGACGTCCGGATTTCCTGACCCAGTCGGAAGGTCGGGTGCTTCACCGACTCCAGATTCCCTCAATCTACATGCTTGGCTCTTGACAGGATGAGATATGATGACTGGGACCTCTCATAGGAGGTGCTTGAGGTGTTGCTGGCTTCACGCAGACCTTCTACTAGACCTTCTACTATTACTGTAGGTGGAGAAGATTTGAGGTGTGGTGCAGGGAACGCAAGATTGACCCTATCTGTTGCCCCACCACTGTTACGCTCACCTGGTATCCACGGGGACGCCACCCAGCCAGTTGGTCGTTGGTGCCCTTCCCAATGATTCCCTGGTGTGGTCTCGGTGTAGATGGGATTCCGCCTGGAAATGAAGACTATATTAGGAGTGAGCATCCAAGGTAAGTTTCCCCCACTTCCCTTGTGTTTCGAGCCCCTCCAGGTTCTCTTCTCACCTGGATATCGGAATCGGTGGGCTCTCCGTCCTGCTCTCTGGGCAGGGGCACGTTGTCTTTTGTGGGCACGGGCGGTCCAGTTACTTCACTGACTGCTGCCCTTGTAGTGTCTTTCAGGTAGGTCTTTTTGCGATGGATGGCGTCGTAATTCTTGCATGCCTTTTCTCCGTTCTAAATGTCTCTTTTTTAATCTCCCTAGGAGCGTGGAGTGTCCGCTTGGAGAACTGGATATGCTGGTTCTCACCGGGAGATGATGGCGCGCTATAGCATAATGATACCGTAAGGAGGCGCTTTGCGTAGCGCAGCAATGTCTTGTCCTCACTGACCTGTGCTTTTCTCTTTTCGTAGGTCGGTAGGTTGGTTCCCAGCGCAGATGGAGTTCCGGAGCTATGCCAGCTGAAAAGCAACCATCCAGGTAAGTCTTTAAGCGCTTTGTGGTTGTAATGTCTCCACTACCTCCTTTAATGATGTCTTTCTCCTTTTCTCAGGTTCTTCAATCCGGGCGGTGAACTCCATCAACAGAGCTGCCCAGGAGCTGCGAGCAGTGAAGGATGATGAATGCAGGTAAGATTCTGCTGCTAATGATGTTCTTGGTTTTTCTGCAGGTCTAGAGTTCACCAGGCTCGCGAGAAAGCTGGACACAGTGAAAGTCACGTTGCTAGAAGCAAAGTAATGCAAAGCGTGTTGTTTTGTTCGGGTGTGGTTGAAATAGCCACTGTAAAGTAGTCCGGGTAAAGTAGCACCTAGGCCACCACACCCAAAACACTAGACCGCATAGCTTGGTTCTAGGAATCAAGCTATGTGGATGCCTCCATGTTGGCTGAAAGCCTAAATAAAGTAGTTCCTCAAGCAGATGTCTTTCTTTACTGATGAGCTTGGCGCCAAAGGTGCCAGGACTGGCCCCAAGAGGGCCTGAGAAGTGGATGCCAGGCCTTATTAGTGATCCGAGCCCTGATTCCACCTGGCCAATGGGCGTGCCAGTGGGGATCAGGGCTGAGGGTCGTGACAGCACTCCCCCCAAGGCCCCTCCCAAGGTGTGTCTCCTGCCTGGTCCAGGTTTAGTTGGGAAGTTCTGATGAAGCTTCTTGATCAGACGTGGTGCATGGATGTTCTCACTGGGTTCCCAGGATCTATCTTGAGTCCCAAACCCCTTCCAGTCGACGAGATAGTACAACTTGGCTCTAGACCTGAGAGAAGTCTGGGATAAACTGGCGGTAAAAGTTTGCAAAGCCTAGCATGCTCTGTATCCCCGTCAGAGATGTTGGTGATGGCCATTTTAGAATAGAGTCAACCTTATGAACGTCCATTCTGATGCCTTTCGGCAAAAGGATGAAACCAAGGAATTCTACTTCGGTGACGTGAAAAAAACATTTCTCCAGCTTTGCATACAAAACGATGTTGCCGGAGCTTGGTGAGGACTGAACGAACATGCCTGATATGATCTTGTTTTGAGGCTGAGTAGACCAAGATGTCATCAATGTACACTAAGGCGCAAAGGTTAATCAGTTCTCTCAAGACATCATTCATGAAATATTGAACCGCTGCGGGAGCGTTACATAAGCCAAAAGGCATGACTTGATATTCAAACAAGCCAGATTTGGTGCGGAAAGCGGTTTTCCACTCATCTCCACTTCTGACCCGGACCAGGTGGTATGCTCCCCGAACGTCTAATTTGGTATAGATCTGGGAATTTTTGACTTGGTCTAGCATTTCTGGGATAAGAGGCAAGGGGTAGGGATTCTTCACGGTTATCTGGTTTATTGCGCGGTAATCAATACAGGTCCTCAAGTCCCCTTCCTTTTTCGGTACAAAGAACAAAGGACTGGCTGCTTGGGACTTAGATGGGCGGATAAATCCTTTTGCAAGGTACTGGTCCAAATACGATTTCAGGTGAAGGTTTTCTGGTTCGGTAAGAGCGTAGATTCTGCCGCAAGGGATTTGTGCCCCAGGAATAAAGTCAATTTGACAATCATAAGGTCTATGCGGCGGCAATGTGTTAGCCTGGTATTTTTGGAATACGTCCAGAAAGTCACGATATTCATCTGGCAAAGTATTAGTTACTCCCAGAGTAGAGGCTGTAGCATTGGAAGTCTTGGAGACACAGGAGTCTGGTTCCGGGTCAGGAGAGTAGCAAGTTAGGGAGCAGTTGCTAGAGAAGGTTAATTTCTGTGCCCGCCAGTTTATCAAAGGGTTTTGAGCAACCAACCATGGCATCCCTAGTATCAACCGGAACTAAGGTGGATTTATAAGATCGAATGAATTACACTCCCGATGTCCATCCTGGCACAGCAAGTTTACTACTGCTGTGCACTGGGTTACTGGTCCGGAGGCGATTTCTGTCCCATCCACGGTAGTCACCTTGTCCCTGGTAGACTTAGAACACAAAGGGAGCCCCATCTCTGCTGCCAACTCTTGATCTATATAGTTAACAACTGCTCCACTGTCGATGTACGCTTTTACGGCATGCATCTTTGACGATAGTTGGTGATTTATTAAGATCACAGGTATCGCAATGTGTGAGGTCAGTGGCTCTTTCTCATCTCTGAGAAACTGACCTCTATGGTTGCCGAGCTTGGTAGTTTTCCGATTCCTTAACTTCATCCTTTTCTGTGGCCCGACTGTCCTCCTTGGGGGTTTTATTGGGCAGTCTTTCAGAAAATGTCCTGGTATTCCACAATACAAACAAAGTTGCAGTTGTCTTCATTTATCCCGCTCTTGTTTTGTTAATGGAGGTCGTATCCCTCCGATCTGCATGGGTTGTACGGCGTTGTCTGGCCCCCGTGGCGCATTGTCTTTAGGCCAAACATAAACTACTCAAGAGTCTGCTTTGGATCGTTCTGCTTTTCGGTCCTGCAACCGATGGTCTAGCTGCACAACCAGATTTATGAATTCAATACAGTCTCTGGGGGGATCAACTACCTGGGCCAAGACGTCCTTTAATTCGCCTCGTAAGCCTCGATGGAATAACATTGGTTTTTTGTTTTCAGGCCACCTGGCTTCAGCAACCAGTCTATTGAAAGTCGCAATGTATGTTAACAAGTCTTGGTTCCCCTGCCGGAGGGATAAAAGTTTGTTATCCACTGCTTGTTCCCGGGTATGGCGAGCAAACAGTTTTTCCATATCTCTCTGGAACCCCCCCATAGGCCTGTAACAACGGATTATCACCAACGGCACCGACCAATCCGCTGCACTTCCACTCAAGTATGATAGGATGAAAGTTACCCGAGCTTGATCATTTGGAAATGCCCCAGGGCGACAAAGGAAGTGAAAGCGACACTGATTTATGAATGCTGCATACTTCCGTGGGTCGCCCAAAAACCTTTCTGGTGGTTCCAGGGGAACTGTTCCAGGCAGCGTGATCTGTACTGGTGTGGGGGTATAAGATGGTGGGATAGGATTTTGCATCGGTGGATTTCCTCTCGGCAGAGGAGTCTGCCCTGCCTGCGATTGCAAGAATTGTCTGCTGATTTCATTGGTGCGCTCCTTGGTCACTATTAGGTCTCTCCGGAGTGCATTAGTCTCTTGTCGGGCTGAATGAACCTCAGCACGAAGGTCCCCCAACAATTGGGCCAATTGGTCGATTTCTGATGTTTCCATGGCGTCCATGTGGATTATTTATGTGAGGCTTCGCATTATGTTACGCCCACCTGGTATCCACGGGGACGCCACCCAGCCAGTTGGTCGTTGGTGCCCTTCCTGATGATTCCCTGTTGTGGTCTCGGTGTCGATGGGATTCCGCCTGGAAATGAAGACTATATCAGGACTGGGCGACCAAGATAAGTTTTTCCCCACCTCCCTTGTGTTTCCAGCCCCTCCAGGTTCTCTTCTCACCTGGTTGCTGGAATCGGTGGGCTCTCCGTCCCGCTCTCTGGGCAGGGGCGCGTTGTCTTTTGTGGGCGCGGGCGGTCCAGTTACTTCATTGACTGCTGCCCTTGTAGTGTCTTTCAGGTAGGTCGTATTGCCATGGATGGCGTCGTAATTCTTGCATGCCTTTTCTCTGTTCTAAATGTCTATTTTTTATCTCCCTAGGAGCGCGGAGTGTCCGCTTGGAGAACTGGATATGCTGGTTCTCACCGGGAGATGAGGGAGCGCTATAGCGCTATGATGCGGTAAGGAGGTGCTTTGCGTAGCGCAGCAATGTCTTATCCTCACTGACCTGTGCTTTTCTCTTTTCGTAGGTCAGTAGGTTGGTTCTCAGCGCAGATAGAGTTCCGGAGCTATGCCGGCCGAAAATTAACCAACCAGGTAAGTCTTTAAGCGCTTTGTGGTTGTGATGTCTCCACTATCTTTCTCCTTTTCTCAGGTCCTCCGATCCGGGCGGTGAACTCCACCAACAGAGCTGCCCAGGAGCTGTGAGCAGTGAAGGAAGATAAATGCAGGTAAGATTCTGCTGCTAACGATGTTCTTGGTTTTTCTGTAGGTCCGGATTTTCACCAGGCTCGTGAGAAAGCTGGACACGGTGAGCGTCACGTTGCTAGAAGCAAAGTAACGCGAAGCGTGTTGTCTTGTTCGGGTGTGGTTTAAATAGCCACTGTAAAGTAGTCCAGGTAAAGTAGTCCCTAGGCCACCACACCCAAAACACTAGACCGCATAGCTTGGTTCTAGGAATCAAGCTATGTGGATGCCTCCATGTTGGCTGAAAGCCTAAATAAAGTAGTTCCTCAAGCAGATGTCTTTCCTTACTGATGAGCCTGGCGCCAAAGGTACCAGGACTGGCCCCAAGAGGGCCTGAGAAGTGGATGCTAGGCCTTATTAGTGATCCGAGCCCTGATTCCACCTGGCCAATGGAGTTGCCAGTGGGGATCAGGGCTGAGGGTCGTGACAACCACTACAGTGATGGAGTTCTTCTGTCACTGGCCTCAGCAGGCCTTCAGGTTACCACAGTCAAAGGGTATTTGGCTGCCTTGTCTCCGTTTAAAAGGTCCCCAGATCTGGGTTCTTTGTCCAGCATGAGGTCTAGCATGGATTCACATGCTCATGAATATCCCCGTCGTCAGGCTGGGAATACTTGGTAAAAGAAAAACCAGTTTCACTTTCACTTTCAAACTGTAGTTCTCCTCTACACCAATCACTGTCCTCTGGGTCATAATGCCCCCATCCAATGACAGTCAACAAAAACGAGCATTAGAAGCTCAATGGCTCAAACACAAATCTAATGATACCAGGAACTCCTGAAATCAGGATGATAAATCCTATAAATCTCTAATTCTGGACACAAAAAAGAACTTCTTTAATGCCCAAATGGAGTCATCTTCCAATCATACAGGGAAGCTTTTCGAAATCCTAAAGTCTCTTGAAAAACCTAATGTATCTCAGATCTCTTTTATACCTACTAGCCTAGATTGTTCTACAATACAGGACGCCCTTGACGCAAAAATATAAAATGCTCAAAACAAAATAACAACAGCCCAAAATTGCAACTCCTCTCTCATGAAAGAGGCCTATCTAGAACCCAGAGGACAAGACTTCCGGGAGTTTACTTTCACTCAAATATCTGTCCACAATATGGCCAACATGCTATTCTCCTTGCATCCTACCTTTTGCCCATACAATCTCCTCCCAACAAAACTGATTCTGGAACACAAAGCCTTATTTGGCCCATTTTTGACACGTCTAATCAACGCTTCTTTTAGGGACAATCCCGTACCTAATGACATCAAAAAAGTCACAGTCACCCCTATTCCGAAAAAACCTAACATTGATCCCAGAGAACCAAGTAATCTGAGACCCATCACCAACTGCAATTTCTTCTAAAGATTCTTAACAAATTTGCCACCATCCAGCTACATACTTTTGTGGAGTCCAGTTGCATCCTACACAGCCGTCAATCTGGTTTTCGACTATCATTTAGCACTGAGACAGCCCTCGTCGACCTTCAGACTGAAATGCTGAAGATCATGGAAAGAGGGAAACCCGGGATGTTGATTTTACTGGACCTCTCTGCGGCCTTTGATCTGACAGACCATGAACATCTGCGTACTTTCTTAAAAGACCCAGGCCATTGTTCCAAGGAAGTGGTGGACTGGCTCCACTCTTTCCTTTCAAATCAAGAATCCAGAATACAGTGGGGATCTGCCCTCTCTTCCTCCACAACTATCCACTGCGGAGTACTCTAGGGTGCCTCTATTTCACTGGTGCTTTTCAACATATACATCTGATCCCTCTGTGCACTTCTTGACAATCTGATGCATTTTTCACAAACTACGCCGATGACACCCAAAAATCATGGAATTCACTGTGGCAATTACGCCACAGACTCTAAAACTTTGTCTAACATCTATTGTCACATCGAAAGTTGGATGTCAGAGAACTGGTTTTGCCGAAAAGGCAGTAAGACGGAGCTAATGATCTTTGGATCTAAACAGGCTCTGGATAAACTGAGCACAGATTACAGCAGTTTCCTAATAAGTGACAATGCAATTAGAATCCAACAGAAAGTAAAACCTATGGGGGTTCAGTTCGAGGCTTCTCTTAACGTAGATGCTCACATAACATATGTAAATCACACATGTAACTGCTATCTACGCCTCCTTAAGAACATCTGCCCAAGAACATCCGAGAGGAACTGTGCCACCATCGCTCAAGCCACCATCCTGACCAGATTAGACTACTGCAACTCATGTGGAGCTTCACTCTCCAACCTTAAGAGATTTTAGGTGATCCAAAATGACTCAGTTCAAATTGTTACCGAAAGCACTCACAGAAGAACCCACATATCAGATCACAGGAGAAAACTTCACTGGCGGCCAATCCGGGAACGTATTGGTTTCAAAATAGGCACCATGATTCACTGTTGTCTTTTCAGCCTAATACCAGAGTATCTTAAACCATTGGCACCATTGTACCAAACCACCAGCTTTTCTAGCATAGGGCTGATACAGGGTCCCATGGTCATGATCACAAATGGCCTCAGCAGATCCTTTCCCGCAAAAGCAGCCTTCTTATGGAATGCCCTGGCTCTTGCACTCAGACTTGAACCAGATTTAAAACTTTTCAGGAAAGCTCTGAAAACCTTCCTCTTTGAATGATTTAACATCATGCACCCGCTAACCTCCTAGCTCTGCCTGTCCTGTTTTATATGTTCAGTCCAACTATGTTAATGTCTGCGCCCAGATGCCTGTGCCTGTGATCTGTCGGTGCATTACAAATATATAAATATAAAAATAAAATTAAAACCAGTCCTCTCCCAAAGCCCCACCTCTGGCAGCCATCTTCAAATTTTTACCACACGCTTCAATGTTGGGGGTGCTCAAGTTTGCTCTCTGAGCAATTTAGTACATTTTACCAGATTTGTTTGCAGAAAAGTTCAATTTTTGTGTCGAAGAGCCGCATGTTCTTTTCCTCATCGGCCGGCAACGAGGATCTGTTGACTGTGAAGTTTCGTGCCCCTCAAGGGCAAGTTTTCATCAAAGTTTCCAGAAGACGCCCTTGGGCCTACTTCACGCCATCCGACCATGTCGGAGGAGAAGAAGGGGGGAAGGACCCTCTTCAAGCACTGCACCAAATGGTGGCTACGGAATGTCTTTATGGAAGACAAACATCTGCAATGTCTTTACTGCCTGCACCCAGACCACATGGAGGTGGAGTGCAAGATATGCCTGGGCTTTTCCAAGAAGATGATGAAAGACAGGCACAGCCGGCTGGTGGCATGGCTGAATTCTAACAGGGCCTCTGCCTCATGTTCCGAGCCTCACCCAAGACCATCCGGTCTGAAGAGCGCCCTTCTAAGTCCTTTGAGATTGGCCCATCCGCGGGGGTCCAAGATAAGGCCCAGAGTTGCAAGTCCAAGTCCACCGGATTCGCTGCTGCCACGGGCCCCAGGTTGGATAGGCTATGATCACCATCACCGTCCGCCTTCATAGCTAGCCGTCAATCAAGGTCCTCCTCAAAGAGGAAGTTATCCACCCCAGCTAAGACACGGGAGAAGTCAGACAGGTCTAGCCCAGAGGAGGAGAAGAAGGCTGCGCAGCCCAAACAGGCTCCATAGGCTCATCCAAAGTCCTCGTCGGTCACTTCGTCGGCAGCTATGGTGACAACCAATGCTGCGGTGGGAGCTGATCCTACGAGGGTGGCTCCTGCAGCGCATAGGGTGTCCATGCCCCGTGGAGGCACATGACCGCAGATGCATCAGCGAAGGCTGTAAGTGCCTCTGGAGGGGTAAAGACTCTGGTCCAGGTCATGGTTCAAGACTCTCAGGGTGGAAAAAGGGGGTGGGGCGGGGAGGCCCTGAAACAGCCCTCCAAGGTTGTTCATGGAAATTTCATCCACGGACGACGACGACTAAGAGTCAGTTCATACGGTCCACAAGGACGACTATGACGATGGCGTTGCAGGGCCTAGCGCTCTGTTGCTCCATCCTCAGCCAAAGGACATTTCCGTGGACATTCTCTTGACTCTCCAGGCCCTGGTGACAGAGATTCAACAGAGATTGCCACCAGCACTGGCACCCGTAGCGCTGCAGTCTCCTGAACAGCATCCACGTAAAATGAGAAAACGCTATCTGACGCTTCCGCATTAGCCTCCGCCACAACGGCGGGACCCGACTCCTACAGCGGACCTGGAAGAATCGCCACAGTTGGATGCTCCTCATAGAGTTTCTCCCTCGTATGAGGTGGGATCGTTCCACTCCATGATCTGCAGGGTCTCTGAGCTGTTCCAGCTGGCGCCGAAGAAACAAAGAAGGAGGGTTTCTTGCATCAGCTGTGAGAATACAAGAGGAAGACGATCATGGTGGTACCCTTTCTGGACGACAATTGGGAGTAGGGCCTGGCCCTCATGAAGAACCCATGCACGGCTCCACCCAAGTGAGACAGGTTGGAGAAGAAGTACAGGGAGCCGGACACCACGCCCAAGTGACTGAGGTCTCAACCATCACCAGACTCTGTAGTCTTGGCTGCCGCAAGGAAACGTTTGGCACATAACCCAGCCTCATAATTAGCAGTCCCCCCGGACAGCGAGGGAAAGAAGATGGATTCCATGGGGAAGAAGGTCATTTGCACAGCGGCATCCACAATCAATGTGGCCAAATCATGTCTTGGTACGAGCTGTGGTACAAGCTTGGCCCGACCCCAACAAGAAAATGGAAGCTCTCGCCCTCTTTCACGAAGAAGAAGTGGCTAGGGACCATGCTGTCTCAGTGGCAGTGGACATCGCTGATATGGGTTTCTGGCAGATGGGGAACGGAGACTGCTTTTATCGGCAGGGATGGTTGTATGCCACTAACTTTTGTCAGGATGTTCATGCGAAGGTGCTGAACATGCCTTTTGACGGCGAGAATCTGTTTGGGAAGGCGTTTGATGAGTCCCTCCAAGACATAAAAACAGATATGGAGACGGCACATTTCCTGGGCACCCTTCAGCAGCATCATTAGTCTTCTTTTCATTCCATGAGGAGAAAGTCGAGCAGATCATCCAAATGTTTCTCCACGTCATCCAGGCAACTTCTCCCACCCTCCACGCAGGAGGCCTACAGGGGCCGCTCCCAGGCCTACGGTAGCGGAGGTCAGTATTGCCGTCGCCTGCAGGCAGGGCCCCAGCACCCAAGCAGGCGTGAACTGGCCAAGACATCAGGCCCCCACTCATGCACCCCAGTGGGAGGCCGGCTGATGAGGTTCATCAGCGAGTGGAAGAAGATCACCACCTACAGATGGGTGCTAGACGCTCTCGCCCAGAGGGCACACCTAGGAGTTCCAACGCAGGTGCCCTTGCATTCTACCTGTTCCCCGACAGGAGCAGCACATTCCTCAATGTGAAAGTGCGAGTGATGTTACAGTGAAGGGGGAACAAGCTTGTTCCCCAATGGCTCTGGGGCTCCGGAGTCTATTCCAGATACTTTCTGGTAAGAAAGAAGACAGGGGGTTGGAGAACCATCTTGGACCTACGCCACCTGAACAAGTACCTGAAGTCCCAAAAATGTCTGGATGGTCACGTTACAGCACTTGCTCAGCCAACTGGAAGAAGGGGATTTCTTGATGTCATTGGACCTGGCGAACGCTTACTTCCATGTCCCCATTCACAGAAACATCGAAAGTTCCTACGGTTTGTGGTGCAAGGCCAGCACTGCCAGTTCAAGGCCCTGCCATTCGGCTTGAAATCAGCCCCAAGGGTGTTTACAAAATGCCTGGCCACGGTAGCGGCTCATCTGCGTTGGCAGGGCAAACATGTATACCCATACCTGGACGATTGATACGTGACTGCTGTTGGGAGCTCACCGACGAGCACACGAACGGAACTAAATGACTACTGACGGAGCTTTGTTTCTCCGTGAACTATCCGAAGTCATGCTTGACGCCATTGGAGAACGCACTGTTCCTCAGTGCCAGACTCAACACAGTGTCTTGTCTGGCGTTGCCCTGAGAGGAGAGGCTAGTAGCCATTCACGGGAAGATGCAACGGCTGTCGTCAGCAAAGAAGCCACGGTTCGGGCCATCAAGTTGCTTCTGGGCATGATGTGATCCTGCATCTACCTCGGCTGTCTCTGCATAATGCAGATGCGACCCCTACAGGAATTCTTGGGTGCACGTTGGATACAAGTGTCCGGAGGTTTCGCAGACAAGATCCTTCTGAACGAGGAATTCTGGTGGGCTATATAGTGGTGGGGGGCGTACTCTCACATCGCCCATGGGACGGGATTTCAAAGCCCGCCATACCAGGAGACAGTCACCACGGACGCCTCTTTGGAAGGTTGGGGGGCCCACACCAGACATCTACACACCAGAGGTCTGTGGCTTCTAGAGAAGTATCTGCACATCAACATCCTGGAGCTACGGGCAGTGTTCTGGGACCTCAAGTCTTTCCTACTACCTCTGAAGGACAAGGTGGTGAGGATCTTCACAGACAACACCACCACCATGTTCTACATCAGCAAGCAAGGGGGCACTCGGTCCCTAACGCTCTCCAAGGAAGCTCAGGACCTGTGGCACTGGGCCATTGGACAGGGGATGTTCCTCGTCCCTCTCCACGTGACAGGAATCAAGAACACCATCCCAGACTCCCTCAGCAGGGAACTGCTCTCCTGCCATGAGTGGGACATTCGTCACGATCAAGTCGACTGCCTGTTTGCCAAATGGGGAAGACCCCGATCGATCTTTTTGCCACAGCGGCGAACTCCAAATGCCAGAGTTTTGCCAGCAGATTTCATCAACCGAGGAGCTTGGGGGATGCGTTCTCCTTCCCGTGGGAAGGCCTGTTTCTGTATGCCTTTTCCCCATTTCATCACTTGCTACGTGTCATCAACACACTCAAACAGTGTCAATGCACAATGATACTCATCTCCCCGGCATGACCGAGATGGAAATGGTATCTGGACCAGCTCAGCCTGTCAGCGTCGCCTCCAGTCAAGTTGCCAGTACTTCTGAATCTGCTCCCCAGAGAGGGCGGCGCAATCCTTCATCATGACCCATGATTGCTGAACCTGAAGGCATGGTTTCTGCAGCCTTAGAGTTTGGAGGTTATGAGTTGTCCGTGCACTGCCACTGCAAGGAAGTCCTTGCCAAGGTCAGGGCGCCGTCGACTCTAAAGTGCTATGACCATACATGGGCGATCCTTTCTTACTTGCTGTCCTTGACAAGAGCTGGACTGTCTCACACATCCTTCAAGGTACACCTGGCGAACCATCTCCCGCTTCACCAGGTCTCTGGGAAGATCCTCGCTGTGAACCCACAGACTTGTTAAGGACTTCCTCAAGGGACTTTTCCGATCATTCCTGCCGGTGAAAGCTCCCGCCCTGGCATGGGAACTCAACGTGGTTCTGACAAGGCTCATGGAGGCACCTTTCAAACCTATGCAGCAAGCCCCACTCAAGTTTCTCTTGTGAAAAGGACTTTCTTGGTAGCCATCACCTCTGCCAGACGTGTGGGTAATGTCCAGGCCCTATCCTGTAAGCAATCGTATCTGACTTTCACCAAATTGAGGGTGGTACTGCGTACACACCCCTGTTTCATGCTGAAAGTTCAGTCAGAATTCCACCTCAACGAGCCTTTGGTTTTGCCTATTTTCTTCCCAAAACCTTTGTCGCCGGCGGAGAGGGCTTTGCATTCGCTGGATGTTGCTCGTGCTCAGAAGTTCTATGTGGTATGCACAAAGAATTTTCAGTAGACTTCTCAATTGTTTGTGAACTTTGGACCTGTGATCCATTGAAATGCCTTGTCCAAGGCTTCCATCTCAAGATGTCTCTCCGGCTGCATCATGCACTGTCATTGACTGGTGAACCGGCCGCTGCTGGGCCGTCTGAGAGCCCACTGCACTAGAGCGATGCTGCAATGACTGAGTTCCTTTCTGGTGTGCCCCTGCTGGAAATCTGCAGGGCTGCAAATTGGAGGTCCACACATACCTTCACAAAATTCTACTGCATCGGCAGGGATTGCAAGAAGGTGTCCAGAGGCAGCCAAGCAGTGCTACGCAACTTGTTTGCTTGAGGTGAGTCTGTTCCAGGGTAAGTGTTAATTGGGTCTGTTGAGTCTTGCTACCTACCGTGTTTGTGCAATGTGTACTGCTCTGTATTCATTATTCATGAGCATGTGAATCCATGCCAGACCCCATGCTGGAGAAAGTTAAGTTACTTACCTGTAACTATTGTTCTCCAGCGTGGATCTGGCATGGATTCATGTGCAAACCCTCCATCCAGCCCCTCTCTGGCTCTTCTTGGTCATACTGCCACTTTACGTGCTTCCAAATCTGAAGATGGTGGGGCTTAGGGTGAGGACTGTCATTGGATGGGGGCATTATGACCCAGAGCACAGTGATTGGTTTAGAGGAGAAATACAGTGTTAAAGTGAAAGTGAAACTGTTTTTATTTTTACTGAGGATTCCTGCCTGACGACAGGGAATATTCATGAGCATCTGAATCCATGCCAGACCCATGCTGGAGAACAATAGTTACAGGTAAATAACTTAAACCTTGGTCACTATTCCGGTCATAGCCCAATTCTTGAAGGGCCTTCTCAATATGTTTCCAGCAAACCCCTTTTGTTGTTCCACATTGGGACCTTAATCTGGTGTTAACCTTTTTTATGGCTGCTCAGTATGCCAGTAAGGCTATTGTCCCTTTAAACAACCATCTTGGTTGAAATCACGTCAGCCAGGAGAGTTAGTGAGTTGCAGGCATTATGCTGCAAACTGCCATGTATGCATTTTTTTAGAGAAAATGTTTCTCTCAAAGTAAGGTCTGGCTTCCTTGCAAAAATTGTTTCTGAATTTCATCTTTCACAATCTATTTATTTGCCTGTGTTTTATCCTACTCCACACCCCTTGAAAGAGGAGGACCGTTTTCACCGTCTTGACCCAAAAGGATCCTTGAGCTTTTACGTTGCCCGTACATCTGAGCTCCGGAGGACAGACCAGTTGTTCGTAGCCTATTTTCTATCTCGCAAGGGTCTCGCCATAACAAAACAAAACCTTTCACGTTGGATTATTTTATGTATATCTGAGTGTTACCAGTTGGCAGGCAAAGATCCTTTGGCAGGGATCAGGGCGCATTCTACCAGAGGTTTCAGCTTCCACAGCCCTACAGAGGGGGGTTCCTATTAGGGACATTTGCTGTACGGCCACATGGTCTTCCTTACATACGTTTCCCAAGAATTATACTTTGGATGCTGTCCGCAGGGATGTTGCCCGCTTTGGTAGGGCAGTTCTGCAGAACCTACTTGTTTAATACTTTCTGCCCTCCTCCTTTAGCCTAATGCCTTCTGGAGTCAATCAAGATGAGGAATTACTTACCGTGATGATGTTTCTCTGGATTCTTCTCCCACAAATTTCTCATCGTCCCTCCCAGCCATCCCCGCTCAGAAAGTGTTGTGGCTTAACGCTTCTATCTAAGTGAAAAAGATGTTGGTGATGGCTCTGGGGTGTCCGTTTTCACTCATCGTTCAAAAAATGTTTATATGCGATCACCCTGTTGGAATATATCCTTTCTTACATTTTTCACAGGTTGATTAGCCTCCTCCTGTTGGTTTTCCTCTGCAGCGTTCAGGCATGGGGAAAAAAGGAAGGAACTGAAGCATGGCCCGTTCTGACGTGTTATATATCGTACGCCTGATGTCACTTCCGGAGCTGTCGATCCAGCACCGATCAAGGCGGATCGACAGCCAAGTCGAGGTCCACTATGCCACCTGTCGAAATGTTTCCAAACAACAGAGCTGGATGATGGATATCTATTAAGATGAGGAATCTGCGCAAGAGGAATCCATAGCAATATCATTCCGGTAAGTAATTTCTCCATTACAGGCATATGTTTTATGTTGCTTCAGGTCCAAACTTCTACAAACTAGTGTCTTGTGTGGGTTAAATTGCTGATTAAAGCTGTCATTTTATCAAACTCCTATTTTACATTGTTGCTTCCCCTTCTGTGAAGTTTCACTGAAAATGTGTCGATTTTATAGTAGAGCACCACTGCAGGCCATGGAATTAATCCTCCTACTAGGACATTGGTTATTAAAATAACATTGATAATGAACTGGGTCTTAATATCCAATGCTTATTTAGTTTCCTGAAAGAGCAATGAAAACCAGAGCCAACTCTTATGAGCTGGCAGCAAAAAAAGGATTAGTACTATTCTTATCTAATTGCATAATCCACTTTTTTTCACCAGAAGCAACTGAGGTGAGTGCCTCCAACATCTAGACCCCTCCGGGCCTAGTCATCCACCAAACTTGGTGTAAATCGGAGCCCTCAGGCCCCCTTTGCCTGCCCACAGCCCTCGATCCCTCTTCCTGGTCGTGTCTCCCTCCCCGCCTACCATCCCGCCCACCCTGCCCTGATTGGTGCTTTGTTGCAGCCGCTCCAGCCTAGCAGCCTGTGCAACTCCCCGTGTCGCTTCTTTCACCAGAAGCAACTGAGGTGAGTGCATCCAGCATCTAGACCCCTCTGGGCCTAGTCAGCCACCAAACTTGGCAAAAATCGGAGCCCCCAGGCCCCCTTCGCCTGCCCACAGCCCTCGATCCCTCTTCCTGGTCGTCTCTCCCTCCCCACCTCCCATCCCGCCCACCCTGCCCTGATTGGTGCTTTGTTGCTGCCGCTCCAGCCTAGCACCCTGTGCAACTCCCCGTGTCGCTTCTTTCACCAGAAGCAACTGAGGTTGAGTGCATCCAGCATCTATACCCCTCCGGGCCTAGTCATCCACCAAATTTGGCAAAAATTGGAGCCCCCAGGCCCCCTTTGCCTGCCCACAGCCCACGATCCCTCTAACTGGTCGTCTCTCCCTCCCTGCCTCCCATCCCGCCCTCCCTGCCCTAATTGGTGCTTTGTTGCTGCCGCTCCAGCCTAGCAGCCTGTGCAACTCCCCGTGTCGCTTCTTTCACCAGAAGCAACTGAGGTGAGTGCATCCAGCATCTAGACCCCTCCGGGCCTAGTCATCCACCAAACTTGGCGAAAATCGGAGCCCCCAGGGCCCCTTTGCCTGCCCACAGCCCTCGATCCCTCTAACTGGTCGTCTCTCCCTCCCCGCCGAACCATCCCGCCCACCCTGCCCTGATTGGTGCTTTGTTGCTGCCGCTCCAGCCTAGCAGCCTGTGCAACTCCCCGTGTCGCTTCTTTCACCAGAAGCAACTGAGGTGAGTGCATCCAGCATCTAGACCCCTCCAGGCCTAGTCATCCACCAAACGTGCCCAATAACCTCTCTGTGAAAAGATGAATTTAGAAGTGTACCCAATAGCCTCTCTGTGAAAAGTGGATTTAGAAGTGTACCCAATAGCCCAATAGCCTCTCTGTGAAAAGTGGATTTAGAATTACATTTAAAAAGTTGAATTTAGAAGTGCATTTTGAAGTTGCATTTACAAGTGTGCCCAATAACCTCTCTGTGGAAAGTTGAATTTAGAAGTGCATTTAGAAGTTGCATTTAGAAGTGTGCCTAATAACCTCTCTGTGGAAAGTTGAATTTAGAAGTGCATTTAGAAGTTGCATTTAGAAGTGCGCCCAATAGCCTCTCTGTGAAAAGTTGGATTTAGAAGTACATTTAAAAAGTTGAATTTAGAAGTGCATTTAGAAGTTGCAGTTAGAAGTGCGCCCAACAGCCTCTCTGTGATTCTAGAAGTGTGTATTTAGAAGTTTAATTTAAAAATGTGCACAATAGCCTCTCTGTGATTCTAGAAGTGTGCCCAGTAGCCGCTCTGTGAATTTAGAAGTGTGCCCAATAGCCTCTCTGTGAATTAAGAAGTATGCCCAATAGCCTCTCTGTGAAAGTTGAATATAGAAGTGTACCCAATAACCTCTCTGTGAAAATTGAATTTAGAAGTGTACCCAATAACCTCTCCGTGAAGAGTGAATTTAGAAGTGTACCCAATAGCCTCTCTGTGAAATTGAATTTAGAAGTGTGCCCAATAGCCTCTCTGTGAATTAAGAAGTATGCCCAATAGCCTCTCTGTGAAAGTTGAATTTAGAAGTGCATTCAGAAGTTGCAATTAGAAGTGCTCTCAATAGCCTATCTGTGAAAATTTGAATTTAGAAGTGTGCCCAATAGCCTCTCTGTGAAAAGGTGAATTTAGAAGTGTACCCACTCTGTGAAAAAGTTGAATTTTGAAATACTTGTAAAAAGTTGAATTTAGAAGTGCATTTAGAAGTTGCATTTAGGTGCCCAATAACCTCTCTGTGGAAAGTTGAATTTAGAAGTACATTTAGAAAATTGAATTTAGAAGTGCGCCCAATAGCCTCTCTGTGATTCTAGAAGTGTGCATTCAGAAGCTGAATTTAGAAATGTGCACAATAGCCTCTCTGTGATTCTAGAAATGTGCACAGCAGCTCTGTGAATCTAGAAGTGTACCCAATAGCCTCTCTGTGAAAAGTTGAATTTAGAAGTGTACCCACTCTGTGAAAAAGTTGAATTTTGAAGTACATGTAAAAAGTTGAATTTAGAAGTGCATTTAGAAGTTGCATTTAGAAGTGTGCCCAATATCCTCTCTGTGGAAAGTTGAATTTAGAAGTACATTTAGAAAGTTGAATTTAGAAGTGCGCCTAATAGCCTCTCTGTGATTCTAGAAGTGTGCATTTAGAAGCTGAATTTAGAAATGTGCACAATAGCCTCTCTGTGATTCTAGAAATGTACCCAACAGCTCTGTGAATCTAGAAGTATGCCCAGTAGCCGCTCTGTGAATCTAGAAGTGTGCCCAATAGCCTCTCTGTGAATTAAGAAGTATGCCCAATAGCCTCTCTGTGAAAGTTGAATATAGAAGTGTACCCAATAACCTCTCTGTGAATTTAGAAGTGTGCCCAATAGCCTCCCTGCGAATTTAGAAGTTTCTGAAAGGGCATGTAACCCATCATATCTCACCAACACGCTTACTCTCTCCTTACATCACCACTCAACTCGAACACAGAGATACTATGACAGCATTCGGTATAACTGTTCTCATATCAACATTCGCCGCTCACTCCACATCATTCTAAGTAATCACTGCTGGTTGCGCACCCCCCAGCGAGGCGTTCTCCTCAGGCCTAACACAGCCACATCCGATCTGGATAAATCCTGCCAGAACGAACACATACTCCTGACCTCTCAACCACCACACCTACCGCTAGAAAGCAGCTATTACACTGATACCGCACGAGCTGTACACATACCCGGTGCTCACACGCACCTTTTGACTCTCTCTACTCTCTCTACTCTCTCTACTGATATGAACTTTGGTTCCCAACGGCGTTCAACCTACCAGCGCCTTCAGACCATACCAATGGTATATAAGGCACTATATAAATGCAAAATAGCATAACATAACATATCTATAATTAAGTAACTTCCTTTTCTAAAACACTAGCAATGAATCCACATTAACAGCTACATTCTGAATAAGGGGGAGTCTCAGAAAATGCAGAGAAAAAAACAGATTCTGTGTCTTTATATGTGCCTGTTCCATTCTCTACTGGTTTCCTGCATGCAGCAGGAACCCTGTTAGGTAACTCTGAACTGCAGTATCAGTATTCTGAATTCTCTGAATATAGGTTGAATTTCTGTGGATTGTGCTTGCTTTTGCTATGAGTGAGAAGAGCAGGCAGTCTGCAGGATTCCATTGGCAGTGAGTGCCAGTGCTACCATGTTAATCATGATGGCTGTCATTGTTGATCATGTACACCTTGTGAATAGAGCAATATGTATCGAGTCCCCACAGAGAGGCATCACTGGTATGGACACCCATTCTCCACCCTTATTCCTGGGCCTGAGCATGCTGCTTGCAGTGAATTTTGAGATTCTGATGGAGTGGGCCTGAACCTTGCAAGTGGCAGCGGTTGGGTTTTTTCTAATGTGCCCCTACCTGATGGAAACTAGGTTTTCAGAAAGTTCTTAGATTGGCATGTGCTAATGCCTCCATACTGAACTGGTGATGAATGTATTGAACAGTTTTTTAAAAGCCTAATGAGAGTAAGAGAAGACTATGCATACTATAAAAACATTACAACACATAGATAATGCGACAAGCTGGAAGATCCAAATGGAAAAGATGGGTTTGGCAGCAAGTTTGACTGCATGCAAGCATGCAGAGCGTGCCAGACATCTGGACATGCACTCGAGATTGTCTGTTCTCTGAGCATATAGGTGTATTTATTTATTTATTTGATTGTGCATTTGTAAGGCGCTTATACATTGAGTAAATTGTGTTTCAAAGTGCCCACAGGGAAACAGGGAGGGGACATGGGAATGAAACAATTATAACAATAAAAGATAGAGGCAGGCCTACTAGGCCTTGTGGGCATTCAGAACGTGCAAGTGCAGAGAGAGGGAGGGAAGAGGGAAGGGACATTTGGGGGCTAAGTGCTAGGTGTATCAAGAGGGAAGTGCTAGGGAGTGAGCAGCTGTAAGTGCATAGGTGGAGTGGTCAGTCGTCAATAAATAAGTGCTGGCCTGTGGTGACATAGGCCAGTGGGTGCCAAGGCGAAGTGCTGGGAGGGGTGGAGGCTGTAGGCGATTGGGTTTAGGAGGCCAGGACCCAGGAGGACACATAGGGGTCCTGGTTACCATTCTCAGCAACTGTGGGATTAGCAGAGGAGGGCGGAAGGGATGGAGGAGGTGAAAAGCAGAGTCTTATGGAGCTTCCGGAATTTGAGGAGATCCGGCTCAACATGGAGAGGAAGAGGGAGGCTGTTCCATAGGCGGGAGCCTGCTGAGGAAAGAGATCGGTCACCCGCTCGCTGTTTAGCGAAGCACTTAAAACACAGATAGTTGGTGCCGGAGGAACGTAAAGAATAGAGGAAGAGTATTTAGTGAGAGCAAGTTGTAGATAGCGTGGTCACTGGCCCCAGACAGCCTTGTGGATGATGCAGAGGGATTTGAATTTGATCCTTGCAGCAACTGGGAGCCAGTGGAGAGTTTTTAGGGCCGGAAACATGCGGTCCCTGGGCTTAGGGCCAAGGATAAGTCTCACAGCCCTTTTCTGGATTAGCTGGAGCGGTTGTTGCGAAGAAGAGGGTAGATTAAGGAAGATGGCATGACAGTATTCTAGCCTAGAGAGATCCATAGCTCTAGAGACATTGAGCTTCTGGAGGAAAGTGAGGAAAGGGAGAATTCCTTTGAGGAGGTGTAGTTGAAAGTGGGACTTCTTGGCAAGGTCATGAATGGGAGGGATGATGGAAAGAGAGGAGTCGAAGATGACTCCAAGGTTTCTGACTTCAGATGAAGGAGAAGGGGGAGAGTCCATAGAAGATGGCCAGAGTGAGGGACGGAAGGAGGGAGCAGTAGTCCCAATTGGAAAGATCTCAGTCTTGCTGGCATGGAGGCATAGATCATTGGAAGTACACCAGGACTGGATGGCAGATAGGAAGTCAGGAGTGAAGGACACAGTAAGAAGAGAATCACAGGGAAGTTTAAAGAACAGTTGTGTGTCATCTGCATAACACTGGAAGTTTGGGGAGAAGGCGGAAATGAGGTGTGCAAGCAGAGCAAGGTAGTTGTTAAAGAGCCAGGGAGAAAGGTTGGAGCCCCGGTGGATGCTGCAGGTGGAAATAGAGGTGGGGGAGGAGAAGGACCCCCAGAGTAACCTGGGACAGACGGTCACTAAGGAAGTAGGTCAGCCAGTCCAGTGCCCGCTCCGAGATACCAAGGGTATGCATATTGTTGCCCGCTGGAGCAGGAAATGAACTTACATTTATAGTGGCCTTTGTCCACACAGTTTTAAAGTTAATACCTAGCATTACACACTGAAAACAACGGGTAGCCAGTGCAAGTCACACAGAGTGAGGGATTTGGATACTTGAACAGATTTCTGGAAGCTGAGTTCCTTACCAGCTGTGACTACCATGACAGACATTAAGGCTACTTTTCTTAACGTGTGTTTTTATATTCCAAAAGCATCGACACAAAAGCGTGGATTCAGGATTTTAAATTGAGTGGATGAGACGACGGGTTGCAACCCTCAAACTATCCTGAGATATCAGTACCAATCTTAACCACTGAAGAACTGTCTGTGCATGTTAAGGCAACAGCCAAACAAGACATTGAGATTTTACACTTGGAAAATGGGGTTCACACACTATTGATCATTGGTAGCCCACAAACTCCCTGGATCAGGCATACGTTTCTTTCAGAACATACAATGAATAGTATTGGCTTGTCTGGGTTCTGTTTCAACCAATCTGCCTCTGTCAAAGCAATGACTTCAGTCAGGCTGATTATCACAGATTTCAGGGTTGTCTCTGGGCCCTCATTAGTTGCACAAATCACTGGTGACTGACAGAGCCGTAATATAGTTACTGCCACGCAGTATGACACTGCTGGGGGTAACCATGGTGCAGATGCTGGGGGTAACCATGGAGCAGATAAGCAAAGTTTAACACACAACTACTGAGGAGTGATCAGGGTTGTCATCAGCCATCAAGATTTTTCTATCAGTGTACTCTACTGCTGGACTGAAAGAATTTGTTTTTATTTTGTTTATTTTTTGTATGTTCCAACCGAGACAGTGTTTAACCTTATGTTATGATGTGACTTTTCATCCCGTGGATGTGGAAAACTTCCAAGCCCCTGGATTCAATGGTAAATTCACAGATGCCAGTGAATCCTATGGGTGTAGGGATTCAGCTTGTGATTAAGCAGTGTACTACATGGGAAGACAGTGTAGGAGCTGCTGGGTGCCCAGGACAGGCATGTTGAGGTCAGTAAGAGGAGTTGGGGTGAGGGAGGGAAGTTAGTGTTAGAGCACATTACGTTAAGTAAACAAAGTAAAAAATACTTTATTGTGGTGAACAGACCTCTTTTTACTATGTCTATACTTGATATAATACATGGTAACCCTAAATTGCACACATTATAAGCATTCAGAGGTTTCTACTTGTTATTTGGCAATTTTTAAATTCTCTTAGTCAAATTACAGCACTTTGTTGAGATGTGATGTCACCACCTCAGAACACACTGTAATTGGACATAGAGCACTTAAACAAAGCCATTATACCTGTAAGGGAGGCGTGGTATCACAAGTATGAGACTGAAGCAAAAGTTACACATTTCAAAACCTTTATTAGATTCTTTGGGTTTGGAAAAACTCCTACGTTGCCCTATAGCTATGATGAGAGTAGTGTCTACCATCAAATAATAATGAAAACACAGTCCTAGTCAGTCTATGTCAAATCAAAATTGCCTATACTAACAAAACCTAATGCCTGCCCTTACTCTTATAGAAAAAGTGTGTAAAGGGGAATGTGTATGCAAAGGAAAGTCAGTGTTATAACATAAAGGATCAAAGTGGCTGAGTCACCTCTCCTCCCCACGTTTCACAGCACAGAGTAAGGCGTCCCCCATAAACAGGATGACACATTCTGGCTCAGCTTATCAAAAAAGGCAGTTCAAAACGAGTGTCGAGGCACGTTTGGCCTTCCACATTAAAGTCACTTATTCCAGCTTTCCAAAAGTTCTTTCACAGTTCAACAAAGGTTCACGTAGGTTTCCCTCAGTTGGGCTCGGACCTTTCAAACAAAAGGTACCTGATTCATCGTAGATCTCCCTCAGCTGGGCTCAGACCTTGTAATCACAGCACTTGCAGGGGTTCCCTTCCCCAAGCTTCATCCACATTGTTTAGGTGTTCCCTTCCACTAACTTATTTCATGTTTCCGGTCTCCCTCTGTTGGCCTCAGACCTTTCACTGATGTCGAAGACTTTTGAATGTGTGAGGTTTTTACCGTAGACCTCCGCAGGACCACTTCAACTTTCACTTGAGCTCTCCCTTAATGTTATTTGCCCCAATGTTTCTTGGTATTGGTAGTTCCATACCACAATCATAAAATTTCAAGGAAATCTTCTTCTTAAAGCAATCCCTTCTTTTTTTTTTAAAACATGTTTATTTTACACCAAAGCAGGAGAGGTTGCAAATAACATTGCATGACAACTTTGCTTGTATTTAGTAGTTCCTTTAAGTTCATACTCCCCCTGCCCCTTCCCAATTCCCCTCTCTGGTCCCCTGTCTCCCTCCCCCAGTTCTCCCAGTCCACAGCTCAGCCCGCTGCCCCCGCCTCTCAAGTGGTCTCCTGATCCTTCAGAGACCATCGGGTGTTGATCGGTTTGAATGTCAAGGCGGGGAATCGCTCATCATAGTCCAGTAATGGAGCCCAGATGTTCTGAAAGCGGTGCAGGACCCCCGCTCTCGCCGCGGTTACCTTCTCTGCGATCAGGATGTCCCAAAGTTTTCCCCACCAGTGAGCCATGCAGGGACCGTCCGGAGACTTCCAGAAACGGGCCAGCACAGTTTTGCCTGCCAGGAGGCATTGCGTTAATAGTTTTGCTCTGTTTCCGGAGCCGGGGTAGATCCCGGGGGTCGGGACCCCCAGCAGGATGGTTTCGGGATCCAGTCGGAGAGCGCTCCTGGTAATCTGTTCGATAGTCGACAGGCACCTAACCCAGAATTGCTGAATCTTGGGGCAGGTCTGTTAGGCAGAAACCTGTGCAGTTCCCTTAGGGACCACTGCAAAAAGTTTAAAACCACAGGAGTAAGCAGTAAACCCAATTGGTAGCAGTCTGCACCACCCAGAATTACCTGGTAGCTGTGGCTAAGCAGTCAGACTTCTCTCAAGAAGAGTTAGGCAGTATATAGAGTATACACAATAGGGCTAAAAACACAGTAGAACAAGCAAACACTGACCAGAGCTTTGGTATAAAAGCATATCATTATTTATTTAAAAACACACTTATGAAAATACACTGGCACTAATATTTCAAGCAAGTTCAAACACAGTCACTATAAGTATATACACCTCCCTAGTTAATAATTCGACAAGTCTTGGTTAAGACACCACTTATTAGCAAAACAGTGGTGAGCGCGTAACCTTAGATGGCACTCCAATAATTTGTTAAAAAGGGAGAGAAAAGGCAGAGTATGGAAATAACACAGTACCAACACTTTTAAGAAACTACAGCAAGTCAAGAAAGGCAGGGTCTACTGTAGAGCCAAAAGTTCATAGGCCAGGCCCACTCTTGGAGAGAGCAAGGCGGAATGTGCCCAAGATCACACAGTGGAAATGCACTCAAAGTCTTTGCAGAAAAGTCAAAAAGAGGTTGGATCAGTTCAGAAAGGCAAAGTTAGCAGGTCTGAGGTCACCCCCGTTGGACAGTCAAGGATTTACGGGACACCTTGGACAACCAGTTGCAAGGGAGACCAGGCGGGACACAGTACCTGAAATGGTGAGAAAGTTCCAGCGGTGGCAGTTGTTCCTGGCAGCGGGTGCAAGTCGTGGCTTCGACCAGAGGAAGAGATGATCTCGACGAGGAAGAAAGTTGGAGGTCGTTGCACTGCCAGGGAAGAAACCAGCCACGGAGTTCCCGATTAAAAGGTTTATTCGCGGTTAGTGGTGAAGCGTGGCTATCCGGCCACCGGGTGCTTGGCACGGGCGATTCGACCACGAGACGTCCAGGGAGGTGAAAAAGGTGAACTGGTTGGTCCCACTAGCTCAAAGGGAAGAAGACTCTCCTGGAAGAAGGTCTCCTCTGTCGTCGGGGAAGTGGTGAGTTTGTACAGCAGGGCTCCACCGGTGGTGTTGTCGTTGCAGATGGCTCAGCCTCTCCCCTCTTTGGATTATTTAGGTCCTGTGGCGACTTCTGAGGTTCCACTACCCAAAGCCCTGCTTTTATGCAGAAAAAAACCCATTCAACAGCCTAGCTGTCACTCACACATGCTAAGTGGTGAGCCGGGCGGCTCACCACTGGGCCAATCACAAAAGAGTGCGACTTGAGTTGCCAAGGCAACTCAGTCCAGGGTGCCTAATCCCTCTCCCACACATTCTGTAGACCCCAGACAGAGTGGAACCATTTGGAGGGCTTCGGTGCAGAAGCCCGCCAAAAGGTGGAACAAAGGGCTCGACTTGGGTTAGAGTTTCACAGGCGAACACAAACGCCATTTTAAAACCGAGTCCTGGCAAAAAGACCCAACCGGGGGATTAATATTAAATAAATAACCCGGTTGTATCTTTAACATTGCACCAAAAAGTGGTGCGTTTAAAATCAATGGGAAAATCCCATAAGAAATATTCCGGTGGAATATTTTGTGTGGTATCCACTGCCACCAGCCAGAAACTCAACAAGGGGGGACTGGACAGTGCCCCCTTGGAAAACAGACCCAGGGGCAATCGAATTACCCCTACCAGTACTTCCACAATATGATGGTTTGTACTGGTTCTGTTCACAATTTGAGACTAGTAAAGCCAATGGTGACTTTACATGCCCTGGGAGACAGTAGTCATTCCCAGGGTATGGAGTCTATGTTTGGGGGTCACTATGACACCCCTGTATTACTGCACTGAGGGTGCTGTGTAACACACATACCAAAAACACATGAAGCCCTATGGAGTAAAAGACCCCATAGCCCATAAAACACATTCACAGTCAAAGGACATTCTCAAATCATGCCTAAGAGTGGGAGAAAAAGAGTCTCACTCTTAGCAGGAGAAAAAAATAAACCCCAAAAATCCAGCAAAGCTGCTGGGGGACTCACTAGGTTTGGGAAATTAGCCTTAACAGAGAATTCTCCCTAACACTTGCCCCCCCCAGACTAAGGGACAGGAGGATTTAATCTACTCCTGGATGAATCTCATACCACCTCTAGTCAATGATATACATCCTAGAGAGACCATCAGCATTTTGGTGGTGACATCCTGACCTGTGCTCAATGGTGAAATCAAACCCTTGCAGGCAGATTGACCATCTCAATAGTTTTGGATTTTCCCCCTTCATTTGCATCAACCTTCTTTCTCAAGGGTTGGTGGCCAGTCTGAATGACAAAAGTAGAACCATACAAGTATGGGCTAAACTTTTCCAGAGCTCACACAATGGCAAAACATTCTGTTTCAATTGTTGCCCACCTTGTCTCAGGATCCTTCAGCTTCCTACTGATGAAGCAAATGGGGTGCTCCCTACCTTTCCCATCCAGTTGGCTAACCTATACCTACATTTGAAGCATCTGTCTGTACAATGAAAGTTTGGTGGAAGTCAGGAGCTCTCAGTACTGGAGCTTGACAAAGAGCTTTCTTCAGGTTTTCAAAGGCCTGATTGCACTCCTCATTCCATCTGACCTTCTTAGGGAATTTTGGAGAGGAGATCACATTCAGTGGAGAAGCTATGGTCCCATAGTTCTCAATGCAATTCCTGTAGTACCCAGTGAGGCCTAAAAAGGCTCTCACCTGGGTTTGTGTAGTAGGTGTTTTCCAATTTTGCACAGTTTCAATCTTACTGAGCAAAGACCTTATTTCTCCACCTCCTACCTCATGCCCAAGGTAGACCACTTTACTCTGTCCAAACTGGCATTTACTTGCCTTTATGGTCAGATTGGCCTTCTCAAGAGCCTGCAAAACATGTCCTAGGTGGTTAACATGCTCTTCCCAGGGGTGGCTGAACACTGCAATGTCACCCAAGTATGCCACGCAGAAGTCCTCCATCCCAGCCAGAACCTGATTTACCATCCTTTGGAATGTAGCAGGTGCATTTTTTCAGTCCAAAGGCATAACCTTAAATTGGTATAAGCCAACTGAGGTAGAAAATGCAGTTTTTTCCTTGGCATGGTCTGTCAGGGCTATTTGCCAATAGCCTGACGTCAGATCAAATGTGCTGAGGAACTTGGCTGAACCAAGTCTATCCACCAACTCATCTGTCCTTGGCAAAGGGTGGGCATCAGTCTTAGTGACTGCATTAAGAGCTCTATAGTCCACACAGAATCTCAATTCTTTGGATCCTGCCTTTGGTACTAACACAACTGGGCTAGACCATGGACTAGTAGAGGGCTCTATTACCCCGAGGTCAAGCATCTTGCTGACCTCCCCTTTGATGTGGGTCCTTACATTCTCTGACATTCTGTATCCTCTGCTTTTGCAGGCAGACATTCACCAGTGAGTATATCATGCTGGCTCCAAGGGGTCAAGCCTGGTGAAAGTGAGAACAGGGAGGTAAACTGATTTAACATAGATTTGCCCTCGTCTTGTTGCTCAGGTGTCAGATTTGAAGAGAGATTCACTCCTTCAATCTTTTCATCCAAAGGTAAGCCTCTGAGGAGGTCAGGGAGAGCTTCACTCTCTTCTTCCTCTTTTGATGAAGCTAGAAGCAAGGCTCCAACTTCAGGCCTAGAGACATACGCCTTTAGTCTGTTGGTGTGGAAGACTCTGGGAGCCTCCTTGGGATTGCCCAAGTCCACCAGATAGTTCACCTCTCCAAGGTTTCCCACAACCTTGAAGGGTCCCATCCACTTGTCTTGCAAGGCCCTCTGCCTTGTTGGAATCATTACTAGAACTAGCTGGTCTTGAGTGAACTCAACCATGTTAGCCTTTTGATCATGCCAATGCTGGACCAAAGCTTGTCCAGCGTTCAGGTTATCACTAGCTTCTGCCATCATGTGTGACATTCTCCTCCGGAGACCTATCACATAATCTGTCACTCTGACTGGCTTGGGGGAAGGAGCACTCTCCAACCCCTCCTTAATCAGGGCCAATGGACCTCTGACTGGATGGCCATAAAGAGGTTCAAAGGGAGAATAACTTACTCCCTCCTGAGGGACTTCTCTATAAGCAAGGAGAAGGCATGGCAGTAGAAGGTCCCACTTTTTCTAAAGGGGTTCTTCTAAAGCACCTATCATGCTCTTCATGGTTCTGTTGAACCTTTCTACCAACTCATTTGCCCGAGGGTGGTTTGCGGTTGAGAACTTGTAAGTAACTCCACAGGTTTTGTTTGTTTGTTTGTTTGTTTGTTTGTTTTATTCATTTTTTGTGCGCGCCAGACCCAAGGGTAGCAGGGCGCAATGACAAGAAAATGCGAAACTTACAAGGTTACATCATAGCACAGTGTACATTAGAAATTACAGTAGGGTCTCGAGGTTGCATCATAGCACGGTGTACATTAGAAATTACAGTAGGGTCACACAAATAGTTACAAAATATACAAGTTCAAGTAGGTCAATCAGAATTCCAACTGTATGGAATGACGGTCTAGTGATAAATATCAGTAGGAAGTAGGTAGTACTGGTCAACTGAGGTCAGTCGAGGTAAGGAATTGAATGGCTTTTTTCCTGAAACAGAGGTAGGGCAGGTCCGCTCTAAGGTCTTGTGGTAGTGAGTTCCAAGTTTTGGCTGCCATAACCGGGAAACTATTTCCTCCAATAGTAGTGAGTCTAAAGTTCGGTATTGTCAAGCAATTGGAGTTGCCAGCACAAGTTGGTCTAAGAGATGTTCTCCTGTGGAATTTGTTAGACAGGTAACTAGGGGCAGAATTATTAAGGGCTTTGTGGGTCAGTGATAACATCTTAAGTTTTATTTTGTTCTCCATGGTTAACCAGTTGTGATGTCGACTGGTGGAGGAGATGTGGGACCTTTTATTAATGCCTAGTGCTGCTCTTAAGGCATTATTTTGTACTGTTTGTTGTCTTTGGGTTATTTTTTTACTGGCTCCAGAGTATAGAGAGTTACAATAATCAATTCTGGAGAGAATTAAGGCTCTAGCCAAGATTAGGCAGCACTTGTTGGAAAGGAATGGTTTACCGGCTCTTATCAGTTTGCACGTGTAGGCCGTAGAGGATGCAAGGGATTTTAGCTGTTTATCAAGTGATAGGGTAGAATCAAGATAAAATCCCAGGGTTTTACATCCTTGGATACTTGGATGATGTTCCCATCTATGTTGAAAGAGGAAAATTCCTGACCTAGTTTTTTGATGTTGGCTTGGGTACCCAGGATAATCAACTCTGTCTTATCATTGTTAAGGCAAAGGCCGTGAGTGGCCGTCCATGCCTGAATGATAAGGTATACTTTGTTCACCAATTCCGTGTGTTTGGCATGATCCCCAGAAAGCGGGAGGAGGATCTGTGTATCATCTGCATAATTAGTGTAGGTGATACCAAGATGGTCCAGATCATCAAACAAGGGCTTGGTGAAGATATTGTATAGGGTTGGGGAAACACAAGAGCCCTGGGGAACACCACATGAGATAGGGGTGGGATCTGCCGCTGCCGACGGGGAGAAGACTCTCATCGTTCTCTCGCTCAGGAATGACTTGATCCATCCAATGGCTACTGAAGAGAAATGGGCGGCGGAGTCCAGGTGGCTACAGAGGACTTTGTGATCCACCAAATCAAAGGCAGCTGAGAGGTCCAGGAGTAGTAAGAGTACTGTTCTCCCTTTGTCTCTCAGCTCATCAATTTGAGACTTAAAGTCAATGAGGGCAGTTTCAGTTCCGTGCAGGGGACGGAAGCCCGATTGTCTTTCTCCTAATAGGTTATGTAGTTCTAGGTTTTTTTGAATTTGGTTATATGCAGCTTTGTCCAAAATCTTAAGAAGAAACAGTACCGTAGTAATAGGGCGGTAATTAGTAGGGATAAGGGGATCTAATGTTTGCTTTTTAAGGAGGGGGAGTACCCATGACTGTTTAAGGTTGGCAGAGATAGTGCCTGAGGCAGCGTCTTTTATTAACTGTGCTGGGCAAATGTCAACTTTACAATTTGATGGTTTAAGCGACAGGATAACTTTTTCTACTTCCAAGGCGGTCATTTTGGAGAAGTGGAAAGTATTACTGTGCGTCAGTATGTTATTGGTGTGAGTTGTTTTTGTCGAATCCTGAATTTTGAGTACTTCTTTTTTTTCTGGATTTTCTTTTGGAGAGTGATAATTTTATTTGCTAAGGCTTGCTGGATATCCGTGCACCAAGGTTTGTCCTTGGTACAGGTGCCCTGGATGGCGATGGGAGACTTGAGTTCCTTTAGAATGGCAAAAAGCTCTTTCATGCTAGAGTTAGATTTAGCTATACGGTCGTCGTATGAGTTGCGTTTTGCCTGGAAAACTTCTTTTTTGTAAAGTGAGGAGAGAGTGGATAATTTAGCTTTGTTATCGACTGATGGGCAGAGCCTCCAGGTGGTTTCACTCTTTCTTTTCAGAATGCGTACATCTCTTAACTGTGGAGTAAACCATTTATTTAGATGAGCTTTTGGTTTACTTGGTCTAAGTTTGAGCGGAGCCACTTTATCTAGGGTAGTGAGCATGATGGTATTAAATTCTTGCACTAGGATACTAGGGTTTAGATTAGCTGATAGAGCGTTAAGGGTCGGTAATATCGCTGGGATCACTTTCTCTACAGTGATACATTTTTTATTTCTGGTTAAGCAAGGTGGCGCTAGTGGAAGAGCCATCGGGTTAGGTCTGGCGATAGCTAAGTTAAAGGACACCAGGGAATGGTCTGTCCAGGGTAGGGGCATTATAGATGAAATAGTGGCTGTGCAGTTGCAGTCAGCTATCCAGTCTAATGTTCTTCCCTTCAGGTGCGTAGACTTATCAACTCTTTGAGTTAGGCCAAGTGCGTGAATGGTGTTGGCTACCAAAGTGGCATTGGTATCTGTGGTGTCGTGGAGACCTAAATTAAAGTCCCCAAGAAGGATTGATTGAGAACAAAGTTTGAGGTTATTTGTGAGTAGGTTATGAAGATCCTTGTCAAAGGTGCCTAGAGAGCCAGGGGGTCTATATAAGAGGTGAATGATAAGTGTTTGATTATTATTTAGTTGGAGTTTGGCAGATAGGGTCTCACAAGATTGAATCGATTGGGTGGGTACAAATCTAAGTGAAAGGCTTGTTTTAGAGATTATGGCTATGCCACCTCCTCTAGCACCTTCACGGTCATGTCTGACTATCATGTAGCCATCAGGGATGGCTAACATAAGCAAAGGTCCTGCTGCATTATGTAGCCAGGTCTCTGTGATGGCGAGAAAGTCAAGGTTACCTTCTGTAATTATGTCAGCAATGTCTAGGGCATGGGCGACAAGCGATCTCACGTTAAGGAGTGCTCCAAAAATAGTTGGGGTCTTGGTGGCCTCTGTGGCTTGAGGATGTAGAGTAGTGGACATAAAGGGTGTTTTTGCATTGTTGTTCTGAGTTGGGCAGGTGTAGGAATTAAGTTGTGAGGGATGTCTAGTATGGCGAGGTTTACAAACCTGCTTGAGGTTGGATTTAATGTTGGTAGAAGGCAAAAATCTACGGAGGGGTTTCATGCAGTTTAGATAGTCTAGCACAGAGTCTATGGTTTCTGCTAGGTGTACCACATGGGTGAGATATTGTGGTAACTGTCTCTAGGGGCTCATAACTCGGACGTAAATATATTGATCAGTAGAGTTATTGTTCAGGTGTACTGCAGACGTCAATGGTGGCAAGGAGTTAGGTACGTTAACATCTGGCATGATGAGTAGGTGTAGGATAGTCCTCAGTAGAATTGTGTAAATGGCTGGTAGATACATACTAGTATAGTAGTGGCCGATCTGGAATATCACATTAGTGACTGGTGCGTGTGCAGGCAATCAGTGACTCAAAGGCAAAACTCAAATATGACTTGCTAGGTAGGTACATATGCAGGCAATCAGTGACTCAAAGGCAAAACTCAAATATGACTGGCTAGGTAGGTACATATGCAGGCAATCAATGACTCAAAGGCAAAACTCAAATATGACTGGCTAGGTAGGTACATATGCAGGCAATCAATGACTCAAAGGCAAAACTCAAATATGACTGGCTAGGTAGGTACATATGCAGGCAATCAATGACTCAAAGGCAAAAATCAAATATGATTGGCTAGGTAAGTACATATGCAGGCAATCAATGACTCAAAGGCAAAACTCAAATATGACTGGCTAGGTAGGTACATATGCAGGCAATCAATGACTCAAAGGCAAAACTCAAATATGACTGGCTAGGTAGGTACATATGCAGGCAATCAATGACTCAAAGCCAAAACTCAAATATGACTGGCTAGGTAGGTACATATGCAGGCAATCAGTGACTCAAAGGAAAAACTCAGATGTAGCTGACTAGGTAGGTACATGTGCATGCAGTCAATGACTCAGAGGCAATACTCAAATAGGGTCAGCTAGGTAGGTACAGGCAATCAGTGAATCAGAGGCAGTGCTCGAATACTGAACAATTGTCACGTAAAGTTTGGGTGGCTACCGTGAACAAAGTAGAATGGGCCAGTGGCGATGGGTAAAACAGGTAGGGTGACAGCCAGGTGGTAAGGTTTGGCGCCTATGGTGGAGGTAGCCAACTTGGGGGTCAGTGGGTGCACATATTATATTGATAGTAGGCTTACCCATTGACCTCAGGCGCTGGAAGGCAGTATTGAATGGTCCGGGGGCAGCAGGTCCTTTGTGCTGGTGCTCTCCTGTGTGTGCCATGGGGGCTGGCGGAGGCAGAATCGGCAGGAAACAGGCAGCAAACAGGTGCCGGCCTTGAGTGAGTGGGCCTTCTGTGATGTGGGCCGGCTTTGCCGGCCGGAGCCCAATCACAGCAAAATAAGCGAGATCACAGCAGGATAAGTTTTCCACATGGCCTTCAAGTAGTGGGACATAAAATTTGACCCCCTGTCAGAGATTATTTCCTTAGGAAACCCAATCCTAGTAAAAATACCAAGGAGGGCCTTAGCCACAGCCTGAGCTGTAACAGTCCTCATAGGAATTGCCTCAGGGTATCTAGTAGCATGGTCTACTACAACAAGGATAAACCTGTTGCCTGAGGAGGTTGGAGGATCAAGGGGACCAACAATGTCAATCCCTACCCTCTCAAATGGGACTCCCACTACTGGGGGAGCCACTAAAGGTGCCACATTCTTGGAACCAACCTTACCAGAAGTTTGGCAGTTGTGTCAGCTCTTGCAAAACGTATCTACCTCAGCCCCCATTTTTGGCCAATAAAAGTAGAGTGAGAGCCTTTCCTTGGTCTTCTTGAAACTGAAGTGGCCAGCCAAAGGAATCTCATGGCCTTGTTGCAAGAACTGTAGTCTGTTTTCTTGAGGCACTACAAGTCGCGTGTAGTCTCCAGGTGCAGACTCAGTCGGTTCACTGTAGAAGAGGCCATCTTCCCAGTGCAACCTATACTTCCCAGGCTCTTGCCCATCAGCCTTAGAAGCTGCCTGGTGGCGAAGACCTTCCAGAGTTGGACATTCTCTGTGTCCCTTACTGAAGTCTGCTCTGTTGGGTCCACCTTCTGCTAGTAAAGACTGCAGCTCAGGATGGTCAACAGGATCCAGATCTCCAATAAGTTCTTGGCCTTCTACTAGCTCTTCTTCAGAGTCTAGTTCAACCACACAGGGTTGTACCTCCCTCTCAGCCTTAGCTGGAGGTGGAGTTACAGGTGTAACTTTGGACAACCTAGGGGAAGTCCTTGTTGGAAGCACTGGAGTGCTTGCCGCTGGCTTGTTCTTAGAAGCTTTGGGTTGCCCCTTTGTTTCTGTTTGTTTAGTGATTGCAGCAAGTAGCTCCAGTGGAGAAGGAGTGATATCTTTCTTCATCATCTCCAGAGAAGAACCTCTCATAATTTTCTCTCTTGCAGGTCTGGTTAGCTCCTGTAACTTTTTGCTAGGAGGTCTGGGGGTGTGTGACACTACTCCAAGAGTTTTCAGGTCATTTTCCAACAGAACCCTTCCTGGTACCTCACAGTGTACACTGACAGGTATCTTCACATTCATATCATTGCACTGGATGAGAACTGGTAATTGGGGAAGCATCTGCACAGGCCCTCCAGCTAACTTGGTGAGGCGTTTTGGTGCCTTAGCAACATCCTCTGCCTTGAAAAATGATTCATCCACCACAGTTATGCTGGCCCCAGTGTCCCTAATGGCAGGAGTCTCCTGACCATTCACCTGGACACTGTCCTTATAATACTCTTTAGTATTATCTGAGATAGAATTATAAGCATCTAAATTATGTTGTTCCTGCAACCCAGGGACACTAAAGAAACACTGGCTGAGACTCCAATGGGATCATCAGCCAGTAGTAGAAAGTTTTCACTGGCCATTTGTACTTCCTCCTCTGGAGCCAAGGCTAAGGAGACAGTGTGGACCCCTGAAGGTTTACCCTTACATCTGGGATCCCCTTTCACATGGTCAGTAGAGCTACAAACATAGCATTTACCAAATGCTTTTTGGAATGGTGGCTTGTTCTGACCTCCTTCTGGTTCGGCACCAGAAGGTACACTAGCCTGATTTGGTTTCACTTGTGGCTTACCTTTATTGTTTTGTTTGGGGCCCTCTTTGGGATTGGAATTATTAGAATTCTCTTTGGAGTCCTTTTTAGGCTGTTCACCACATACTTTTTCTGAGTTGCCCCAGAGTCCTTGTGAGTAGCCCTATTGGCAACCCACAAGTCACCAGCCTTAGCTAGCTTCCTGGAATCTAATTCCTTTGAATCAGCCAAGTGCTGTCTGAGCTCAGGTGAGCAGGCATCATAAATTGACTCCACCATCACAAGATTCTTCATTCCCTCATAAGTGTTCACCCTGTAACCCTTAATCCATCCCTCTAAGTTCTTCAAACTTTCACTCATCCAGGTAGCCCAAGGGGTACCATCATGCTTTTTGAGGGTCCTAAACCTCTTACGGTACTGGGAAGGGATCTTCCCAAATCTAGCTATTAAAGCTAGCTTCACACATTCATAATCCTTCTTATCCACCTCCCCCAAATCCATTAGCACATCAGATGCAACAGGGGGAGTGTGAGAGACGGGCCTCAACGACCGGTGGGGGGTGTCTGTACTTCTGCTCCCTATATGGTGGAGGAGAGGCACAGGAGACCCCAGCCAAGATTCTCTATTCGGTAGCAATGGTCGAGCAATCAAGGCCTAGCTTCTCAGGAGGTGATGCAGGCTGGTTCTTAAGTACAGTGTATCCCCAAGCCCCCACAAAGGAATATCCACACTCCGTATTGGTTAGAACACAGTCTTTATATAATCAATAGTTAAGGTTATGTACATTCATCATGATAACTCACTTTGTACTCCGGCAAAATCTACAATGACAAATATTTACAATCCTAAAGTGGCACCACCCTAGATCTCATTGAAGTGCATGAACAATACTGTAGAATGCCACACAGACCAATAGAGTGAAACCAGCAATAGAGAGAGGAGAGAAAATAAGATGGTTGAGCAATAGGCAGGATACTGGCCCCTACCACTGGGCACAGTTCTGTGTGGAGATCCCCCCACCTGGGCAACCTGTAAAGAAAGATATAGCACAAGCCCAGTCCATATATTGCTCTGTAAGTCTTATTCTCTCCTATAATGTTTTTACCCCCCCAATGTACCTGGTGGAGTCGAGCTCCTCGAAGGCGTCGACAAACGTCGAGGGACTCGCTGTTCGGCGACGGGGAATCGACGGCCCTTCTTGAATGCCTTCCCTTTCAAGCGGGAGGCACGGGGCGTCGAACATCCGTCGACAAACGAGGTAGAATGATGTCGAAGAGGCGGCAGCTTCGTCCGAGCGGTGCTCGTCGGCGTCGGGGCGTCGGCGTCCTGCAAGGCGGAGGTGTGAGGGGCACCTCGATGACAATAGTTCTGGACCGCAAAGATTGTAGAGACGGGAGCCCAGCAAGGGCGTCGAGTCGTCCGAGTCTTTGAGGTCGTCAGGTGGCGGGAAACCCACCGGCAGGTTTCTCCTCGGCGCGTTGGTCGGCCTCGACTTTCTCCGGCAGGATAAGCGGTCGACGATGCGGTCGAGAGAGTCCTTCGATCGAATGTTCTTTAGGCAAAGGAGCGGACGGCTCCGGTCGTCGGCGGCACGGCGTCAAGTGGTTCCCACGGCTGGGCAACACAACTTCGACGGGCCTCCAGCGGTTACACAAACCTGCGAACCCTGGTCGACGGCAATGGACTTCGACGGCGTCGATGTCCAGGTGCTTCACTTCTATCTCCTCAGCGGTCCCGTCTCGGGTCGACAACCTTTCGAGGGTCTGTCTTCCAGGGCGCTTCGGCGAAGATGGAGCGGTGCCGGATGTCCCTCGGAGCACGGGAAGAGGGCGCCTTACCAGGTCCTCTCTCGGGTCAGCCCTCGACGATCTCGTCAGCCTTCAGATCGGTCGAAGCAAATGCCACAGCAAGTCTTCTTCTTCCAGCTGGACGTCGAGGATCAGCAGTTCCAGTTACTCGTAGAGTGGAGACTCAGCTCCCTGGCTGCTTTAGGAGCACAATGGTCGCTTCTCAACCAAAGGTCCCTTCTGAACACTTTTCCAGTGGTGAGAGGTCCCCAGATATACTATCCTCTCTCTCATCCACGCTGCTGGCACACACTCAGCAGCCAATCATACTGCAGGGTATTCATGCAGTCAGTCAGCCAATCAGGCACACAGTGCATTCAGGCCACACTCCTCCCTTCCAGACACTCACAACAAGAAATGTGGATTGGGACAAGTACCCAGCCATTCAACACTACACACTGTATTCAGGCCAGTTTCAGGCAGGGTTGTCTCAGTCTTTGTCTCTCATGCCAGAAACCAGACAACCACAACAAGAAGTGTATATTGGTCACACACTCCATTCACCCAGGTCCCACCCACAGGAGGTACCCACAACATACAGTCACTGGGAAGGCTCCAGTCAGTCTAGCTGGGCCTTCACAACAATACCATACATGGAACTTCCACCCAACAGCCAGTCAGGGGAAGGGACAGAGACAGGGCTTCCCAGGACTTTGGGAAAACAAGATAACAGGCAATAGAAAGCAAGAGGCCACAGGGGCCATCTTGTTTCCTATCAGGAATCAACAGATCCCAATGGCAGGGCCTGGGTATCCCAAAATGGAGGACACCCGGAGCACCTGTCAATTTCAGCACGGAGCTGCCACCAGCCCATACCCTGCTCTGGGGCCACCCACAGGTGCCCAAAAACATACACTAGGGGCACCGGGTTGCACCCCTACCCATGGGTGCCATAAGGGTATCCCATGGGTCTGTTCACCAAACCAAAAGAGAGAGCTGCACTGCCAGGAGTCCCACATGGACTCCGGGGCAGAAAACATAACAGAACACACGGTAAAAACAGAAAAAGGACAAGGATTCAGAGGCCCTGTCCCTCAGATGCATTTCCAGCATCACAGTCGCCCCCCCCAGACTGAGGTGGAGGGTGTCTAACCTCCCACGGGATAGACACCCTCATCCAGACGGTCAACATACCTTCTGGAAAGGCCATCTGCATTATCGTGACTCTTCCCTGGTCTGTGCTCTATGGTGAAGTCTAGCCCTTGCAGGCTAATGGACCACCTGAGCAATTTCGGGTCCTCACCCTTCATCTGCATAAGCCACTTCAGGGGCTTATGATCTGTTTGGACCTTGAAGGTAGACCCCGTAAGGTAGGGCCTAAAACGCCTAAGGCTCCAAACTATACTAAAACACTCCTTTTCAACAGTAGCCCACCTAAGTTCTCTACCCTTGAGTTGTCTACTGATGAATATGATAGGGTGTTCTCTCCCTTTGTCATCTAACTGGGACAAGACAGCTCCAATTCCGGTGTCGCAGGCATCCGTCTGGACGATAAAGGGTCGGCTGTAGTCAGGCGCACTCAACACAGGTGCCCTACACAGACTTTCTTTCAAGCCATCAAAGGCCCTCTGACAGTCTTCGGTCCAATTAACCTTCCTAGGCTGCTTGGGTGACGTTAGAGCTGTCAGAGGTGCAGCTATGGTCCCATAGTCTGCCATGAAATTGCGATAGTACCCAGTGAGACCCAAAAAGGCCCTCACCTGGGTTTGAGTAGTGGGAGTCTCCCAGTTCTGTACATCCTGTACTTTACTGGAGAGAGGTTGGATTTGACCCCCTCCTACCTCATGACCAAGATAGGTAACTTTCCCCTGAGCTATCTGGCACTTGGTAGCCTTGATAGTGAGGTTAGCCCTTTTCAAGGCCTGCAACACCTTATCCAGATGTGTCAAGTGCTCTTCCCAGGTGGAACTGTAGACGGCAATGTCGTCTAAGTAAGCCACACAAAAGGCTTCCAGCCCACTGAGCGCATGATTGACCAATCTCTGGAAGGTGGCAGGGGCATTCTTCAACCCAAAAGGCATGACCCTAAACTGGTAGAGTCCCTCAGGTGTTGAGAAGGCCGTCTTTTCCTTGGCATGGTCCGTCAGAGCTATTTGCCAATAGCCTGAAGTGAGGTCAAAGGTGCTCACAAACTTGGCAGCACCTATGGTGTCCACGAGCTCATCAGCCCTGGGCAATGGGTGTGCGTCAGTCTTGGTGACGGCATTGACTCCTCGGTAGTCCACACAGAACCTCCAATCCTTGGTACCCGCCTGGGAACTTGCCTTGGGGACAATGACCACTGGACTGGACCAGGGACCGGTTGAGGGCTCAATAACACCCAGATCCAACATCTTGGCGACCTCAGCCTGGATGTGGTCCTTGACGGTATCTGACATACGGTAGCACCTGCTTTTGACAGGTACACTGTCACCAGTGTCAATTTCGTGCTTACACCACGGTGTAAGGCCTGGTTTCAGTGAAAACAGAGAGGCATACTGTTGGAGCAAAGCCCTACAGGCCCTCTGTTGCTCTGTTGTCAAATCTGGAGAGAGATGTACTCCCTCCACTGAGCCATCCTGAGGGTTGCTATGCAGCAAATCAGGAAGGGGCTCACTCTCATCCTCTTCTTGCCCAGAAGCTAGCAAGAGACATGAGACTTCCGCTCGCCTGTGGAAAGGCTTGAGCCTGTTGACATGGAATAGCTGAGGAGCTACCCCAGGGGCTCCCATGTCAACCAGATAGTTGACTTCGCCCATCTTGGAGATGATTCTGAAGGGTCCAGTCCACTTGTCTGCCAAAGCCCTAGGCTTGGTAGGCTCCATCACAAGGATTTCCTGTCCCGGAGTCCAATCCACTTGCGAGGCTTTAAGGTCATGCCAGTACTTATTCAATTCCTGGCTGGCCTTGAGATTTGCTGTTGCCTGACCCATCGTCTGTGTCATCCTCCGTCTGAGGCCTAACACATAGTCCCCCACTTGCTTGGCGGGACCCGGAGGGGTGGCTTCCAAGCCTTCTCTGATCAAGGCGAGGGGCCCCCTTACGGGATGTCCAAAGAGTAACTCAAAGGGGCTGAAACCAACACCCTCTTGAGGTACCTCTCTGTAAGCAAACAGCAGGCATGGCAGTAGGAGATCCCATTTCCTCCTTAGGGGTTCTTCCAAAGCCCCTAGCATGCCGTTGAGAGTTTTATTAAATCTCTCCACCAGACCATTGGTCTGGGGGTGGTAAGAGGTGGAGAACTTGTAGGTTACCCCGCACTCTTTCCACATGGTTTTCATGTAACTCGACATGAAGTTGGATCCTCTGTCAGAGACAACCTCCTTGGGGAATCCAACACGGGTGAAAATGCCCAGGAGAGCCCGGGCAACCACCTTGGCCGTAACCGTCCGAAGGGGTATCGCCTCAGGGTACCTGGTGGCATGATCTACCAAGACCAGGATGAACCGATGTCCACCTGAAGTGGGAGGGTCAAGGGGACCGACGATGTCGATGCCCACCCTCTCAAATGGGGTGCCAACCACTGGCAACGGCTGCAGTGGGGCAATGACACTGCCTCCAGTCTTGCCAGACAACTGACAAGTTGGGCAGGTCCTGCAGTGGGACTCCACCTCTACTCCCATCCGTGGCCAGTAGAAATGGGCAGAGAGCCTCTGCTTAGTCTTCTTGGTCCCAAGATGACCAGCCAAGGGCACCTCATGCACCAACTGCAGTAGGAAGGGCCTGTAAACCTTGGGTACCACCAACCTCTTGCGGGCACCAGGTTCAGGCTTAGTGGGCTCACTAACAAGGAGCTCACCCTCCCAATAAATCCGGAAATTCCTAGGCACCTCTCCTTGTGCCTGGGCCAGGGCCTGTTTCCTCAGTCCCTCGAGAGAGTGGCACTCTCTCTGTCCCTTACAGAAGTCTGCCCGGGAGGGTCCTCCTTCAGCTAACAAGCATTGAAGGTTGGGATGATCCTCCGGGTTGAGAACCTCTCCCACAGGAGAGTCTTCTGTCTCTTCTCCCAAAGGAGTTGAGTTTGGGTTTTCCACTGGACCCAGCCCGTCCGGAGCATGGATCCCAATGGGTGCAGCAGGAAGAGAAGGTGCTCCCTCCACAGAGGTGGCCTTCTTGGTCTTCCTCCTTCTTGCCTTAGGCCTCGCCTTTGGCTCGGGTACCTGACCCACAGCCAGACCCGGTGTCGCCTGTGACCTAGTGACTGCAGCAGCAGTCATGGGAAGACCATCCGAGATCAACCCCAACTCTACTAGATCGTTTCCTAACAAAATGTTAGCAGGGACATTGTCCTGAACCAGGACAGGAAGCTTTGCTGTCTTGTCTCCAATCATGAGTGTGACTAAGGCTACAGGTGATAATTTGGGAGGCCCACCAGCTAACCTGGTGGTTTGCAGAGGAGCACCTTCATAGTCCTCTGGCCTGAGCAGGGTCCTGTCCACCACTGTCATGCTTTCCCCAGTGTCTCTCAAACCAGTAGAAGGCTGGCCATTCAAGAGGACACTTCTCAAAAACCTACGGGTGTTCTGTGGGATAGTCGCCAGTACTTCCGCGTACTGGTCCCAGGCCCCAAGGGACACTAAGGAAATCTCCACCGGAGCACCAAATGTGATCCCGGCAGAGGAGGGGAGGACAGTGGCCTCCACCTCAGACACGGGGTAAGGGTAGGTCAGGCTGACAGCCTGTACTCCAAGTGCCTTATCTTTACACTTGGGGTCACCCCTTTTGTGATCCAGAGCCCCACAGTCCCAACAAGCGCCAGGAGTGCGGGGTACGGTACTGGAACCACTGGGAGCCTGCTTTGCAGCAGGTGGACCACTACTCTTATTCCCACCCCCAGATGACTTATCCCCACTAGATTTTTGGGTCTTAGGAGAGGAAGGTTTTGGTTTACCCGACTGTGACTGCTTGGGGGACTCCTCAGCTTTCTGAGAGGCCCCCTTCTCTTTATCCTTGTCCTTCCCACGGGAGTCCTTAGGGGACACCCGGTGGGAGACCCACTTGTCAGCCAACCTAGCCAGCTTAAAGGGGTCCAAAATGTTCTGGTCAGCCACATACTGACGCAGCTCTGGTGAACAGGATTCAGAGAAATGCTCAAAAAACAAGAGGTGGGACAATTCAACAAAAGTCTTAACCTTGTATCCATCGATCCACCCCATCATGTTCATGTGCGCAGCACTCACCCAGTCAACCCAAGACATATTCTCCTTTTTCTTAAAATCCCTGAACCTTCTAAGGTATTGGGTAGGTGTCTTGCCGAACTTGGCAATCAAAGCAGACTTCATACACTCGTACTGACCCCTTTCTTCCACACTCAGCTTCAGAATACAGTCATACCCAGTTTGAGGCACTCTGCTTAACAAACACTTTGCCCAATCTCTTTTATCCACATCATGAATCTCACAAGCCATTTCAAACGCTTCAATCCATTGGAGGATATCCGAACCCTCCACAAATACACCAACCAAATCTTTCATAAACTTGGTGGCTGGGGACCTGACACTCTCACTGGTTCTAGCTGAAGTCTCCACTCTAGCTTTCTCTAGCTGGATCCTCTGACATTCAGTGTCCTGGCTCTTGAGTTCAAGGTCCTTATTTTTGAGTGCAACTTGTTGAGCCAACTCCTCTCTCTTAAGCTCAGCATCTATTTCCAACTTGCGGTATTCAAAGGCCAATTTCATCCTTAATAACTCAAGCTCTAAGGAATTGCTGGAGTTTGGAACAGAGGCAGCAGGAATGGCGGCATTCCCAGAAACAGATTCAGCTGAAACCCCAGGGGCAGAGTCCTCATTGGTTGCATTCCCCCCCTCATCAAGAGTTTCACTATCAGTCTGGTATCCACCAGGGCAGCTATCAGCTCAGCCCTAGACTTATCCACAAAGTCTAACTCCCTAGCTTCACAAGCACTCTGGAGAGCCTCCAAGCTCATCCGAGTTAATTTGCCATTCGCAATAGACTCCATTGTTTGTAATGCAGTTACCTTGTACACAACTAAACCTTAATTCAATAAAGGGCAAATATCCTTTGTAAGTGGCACGGTTATACACTGATTCTTAAAACCATAAGCATCCCACCGGTGCCACCAGTGTGAGAGACGGGCCTCAACGACCGGTGGGGGGTGTCTGTACTTCTGCTCCCTACATGGTGGAGGAGAGGCACAGGAGACCCCAGCCAAGATTCTCTATTCGGTAGCAATGGTCGAGCAATCAAGGCCTAGCTTCTCAGGAGGTGATGCAGGCTGGTTCTTAAGTACAGTGTATCCCCAAGCCCCCACAAAGGAATATCCACACTCTGTATTGGTTAGAACACAGTCTTTATATAATCAATAGTTAAGGTTATGTACATTCATCATGATAACTCACTTTGTACTCCGGCAAAATCTACAATGACAAATATTTACAATCCTAAAGTGGTACCACCCTAGATCCCATTGAAGGTCATGAACAATACTGTACAATGCCACACAGACCAATAGAGTGAAACCAGCAATAGAGAGAGGAGAGAAAATAAGATGGTTGAGCAATAGGCAGGATACTGGCCCCTACCACTGGGCACAGTTCTGTGTGGAGATCCCCCCACCTGGGCAACCTGTAAAGAAAGATATAGCACAAGCCCAGTCCATATATTGCTCTGTAAGTCTTATTCTCTCCTATAATGTTTTTACCCCCCCAATGTACCTGGTGGAGTCGAGCTCCTCGAAGGCGTCGACAAACGTTGAGGGACTCGCTGTTCGGCGACGGGGAATCGACGGCCCTTCTTGAATGCCTTCCCTTTCAAGCGGGAGGCACGGGGCGTCGAACGTCCGTCGACAAACGAGGTAGAACGATGTCGAAGAGGCGGCAGCTTCGTCCGAGCGGTGCTCGTCGGGGTCGGGGCGTCGGCGTCCTGCAAGGCGGAGGTGTGAGGGGCACCTCGATGACAATAGTTCTGGACCGCAAAGATTGTAGAGACGGGAGCCCAGCAAGGGCGTTGAGTCGTCCGAGTCTTTGAGGTCGTCGGGTGGCGGGAAACCCACCGGCAGGTTTCTCCTCGGCACGTTGGTCGGCCTCGACTTTCTCCGGCAGGATAAGCGGTCGACGATGCGGTCAAGAGAGTCCTTCGATCGAATGTTCTTTAGGCAAAGGAGCGGACGGCTCCGGTCGTCGGCGGGACGGCGTCAAGTGGTTCCCACGGCTGGGCAACACAACTTCGACGGGCCTCCAGCGGTTACACAAACCTGCGAACCCTGGTCGACGGCAATGGACTTCGACGGCGTCGATGTCCGGGTGCTTCACTTCGATCTCCTCAGCGGTCCCGTCTCGGGTCGACAACCTTTCGAGGGTCTGTCTTCCAGGGCGCTTCGGCGAAGATGGAGCAGTGCCCGATGGTCCCTCAGAGCACGGGAAGAGGGCGCCTTACCAGGTCCTCTCTCGGGTCAGCCCTCGACGATCTCGTCAGCCTTCAGATCGGTCGAAGCAAATGCCACAGCAAGTCTTCTTCTTCCAGCTGGACGTCGAGGATCAGCAGTTCCAGTTACTCGTAGAGTGGAGACTCAGCTCCCTGGCTGCTTTAGGAGCACAATGGTCGCTTCTCAACCAAAAGTCCCTTCTGAACACTTTTCCAGTGGTGAGAGGTCCCCAGATATACTATCCTCTCTCTCATCCACGCTGCTGGCACACACTCAGCAGCCAATCATACTGCAGGGCATTCATGCAGTCAGTCAGCCAATCAGGCACACAGTGCATTCAGGCCACACTCCTCCCTTCCAGACACTCACAACAAGAAATGTGGATTGGGACAAGTACCCAGCCATTCAACACTACACACTGTATTCAGGCCAGTTTCGGGCAGGGTTGTCTCAGTCTTTGTCTCTCATGCCAGAAACCAGACAACCACAACAAGAAGTGTATATTGGTCACACACTCCATTCACCCAGGTCCCACCCACAGGAGGTACCCACAACATACAGTCACTGGGAAGGCTCCAGTCAGTCTAGCTGGGCCTTCACAACAATACCATACATGGAACTTCCACCCAACAGCCAGTCAGGGGAAGGGACAGAGACAGGGCTTCCCAGGACTTTGGGAAAACAAGATAACAGGCAATAGAAAGCAAGAGGCCACAGGGGCCATCTTGTTTCCTATCAGGAATCAACAGATCCCAATGGCAGGGCCTGGGTATCCCAAAATGGAGGACACCCGGAGCACCTGTCAATTTCAGCACGGAGCTGCCACCAGCCGATACCCTGCTCTGGGGCCACCCACAGGTGCCCAAAAACATACACTAGGGGCACCGGGTTGCACCCGTACCCATGGGTGCCATAAGGGTATCCCATGGGTCTGTTCACCAAACCAAAAGAGAGAGCTGCACTGCCAGGAGTCCCACATGGACTCCGGGGCAGAAAACATAACAGAACACACCGTAAAAACAGAAAAAGGACAAGGATTCAGAGGCCCTGTCCCTCAGATGCATTTCCAGCATCACAGGGAGCCTAGAGAACAACCAAGGAAGTAACTCATTCCCTGAGATGTCCTGGAGCCCATGAGTATACTCAAACATAGCCAACCAATCTAACACATCCAACTTAGGCTCATACATAGCCACAATCTCTTTAGGGATCTGGGGTCTTTTGGGACTGGAACTCCTAGAGGATCCGGAGAGAGAAGCATTTTCAACAGACAATTTATTCATCTCTAGCTCATGCTTGAGCTCCATTTCTCTGAGCCTTAGTTCTTGGTTTAGTTCTTGGTGTCTTTGTTCTGCGTGAGCATTAAGTCTCTTAAACTCCAATTCAAGCATCATTTTCTCTAGTTCAATACATTGAGGACTAAATGTGGGACCTGGCAAAGGTCCAGTAGGTACAGCTGGTAGCGCAGACAGAGGCCCAGGGGGGACAACTACAATAGCCTCACCCTCCTCTTCTGACTCTGCCTCAAGATTATCAATAATTTGATCAATATCAATATCATCACTGTTATCTACATTTGCTGGGAGAGTAGGCTCCTCTGAACCACTACCCAGACTTTGGTTTTCTAACAATCTTTCTATTAGCTCCATGTTCTTGCCTTTAGTCAGGAAATTCTTATGCTTACAGAGAACTCTTAAACAATCAGCAGTTTTTGTAGCAAGGGACTCTTGACTATAACTTTCCATAGTTGACAGGTTAGAAAATAAACTTTTTAGTGCTAAGCTTTGTGGTTAGTTGCACTAAGGTATTTAAAAGCACACTAAAATGTATACTCAATACAAATCCCACCGCTGTACACCAGTGTTAGGTAGAAACCTGTGCAGTTCCCTTAGGGACCACTGCAAAAAGTTTAAAACCACAGGAGTAAGCAGTAAACCCAATTGGTAGCAGTCCGCACCACCCAGATTTACCTGGTAGCTGTAGCTGAGCAGTCAGACTTCTCTCAAGAAGAGTTAGGCAGTATATAGAGTAAACACAATAGGGCTAAAAACACAGTAGAACAAGCAAACACTGACCAGAGCTTTGGTATAAAAGTATATAATTATTTATTTAAAAACACACTTATGAAAATACAATGGCACTAATATATCAAGCAAGTTCAGACACTGTCACTATGAGTATATACACCTCCCTAGTTAATTATTCGACAAGTCTAGGTAAGACACCACTTATTAGCAAAACAGAGGTGAGAGCGTAACCTTAGTTGGCACTCCAATAATTTGTTAAAAAGGGAGAGAAAAGGCAGAGTATGGAAATAACACAGTACCAACACTTTTAAGAAACCACAGCAAGTCATGAAAGGCAGGGTCTACTGTAGAGCCAAAAGTTCATAGGCCAGGCCCACTCTTGGAGAGAGCAAGGCGGAATGTGCCCAAGATCACACAGTGGAAATCCACTCAAAGACTTTGCAGAAAAGTCAAAAAGAGGTTGGATCAGTTCAGAAAGGCAAAGTTAGCAGGTCTGAGGTCACCCCAGTTGGACAGTCAAGGATTTATGGTACACCTTGGACAATCCGTTGCAAGGGGGACCAGGCGGGACACAGTACCTGAAATGGTGAGAAAGTTCCAGCGGTGGCAGTTGTTCTTGGCAGCGGGTGCAAGTCGTGGCTTCGACCAGAGGAAGAGATGATCTCGATGAGGAAGAAAGCTGGAGGTTGTTGCACTGCCATGGAAGAAACCAGCCGCGGAGTTCCCGATTAAAAGGTACGACCCTTTTATTTGCGGTTAGTGGTGAAGCGTGGCTATCCAGCCGCCGTTGTGCTTGGCACGGGCGATTCGACCATGAGACATCCAGGAAGGCAAAAAAGGCGAACTGGTTGGTCCCACCAGCTGAAAGGGAAGAAGACTCTCCTGGAAGAAGATCTCCTCTGTCGTCAGGGAAATGGTGAGTTCGTACAGCAGGGCTCCACCGGTGGTGTCGTCGTCGTAGATGGCTCAGTTTCTCCCCTCTTCGGATTCTTTAGGTCCTGTGGCGACTTCTGAAGTTCGAGTCCCCAAAGCCCTGCAGGAAAACCCCCCATTCAACAGCCTAGTTGTCACTCACACATGCTAAGTGGTGAGCCGGGCAGCTCACCACTGGGCCAATCACACAAGAGTGTGACTTGAGTTGCCAAGGCAACTCAGTCCAGGGTGCCTAATACCCCTCCCATACATGCTGTAGACCCCAGACAGAGTGGCACCATTTGGAGGGCTTCTGTGCAGAAGCCCGCCAAAAAGTGTAACAAAGGGCTCGACTTGGGTTAGAGTTTGAGAGGCAAACACAAACGCCATTTTAAAACTGAGTCCTGGCAAAAAGACCCAACCGGGGGATTAATATTAAATAAATAACCCGGCGGTACCTTTAACATTGCATCAAAAAGTGGTGCGTTTAAAATCAATGGGAAGATCCCATAAGAAATATTCTGGTGGAATATTTTGTGTGGTATCCACTGCCACCAGCCAGAAACTCGACAAGGGGGGACTGGACAGTGCCCCCTGGAAAACAGACCCAGGGGCAATCGAATTACCCCTACAAGTACTTCCACAATATGATGGTTTGTACTGGTTCTGTTCACAATTTGAGACTAGTAAAGCCAATGGTGACTTTACATGCCCTGGGAGACAGTCGTCAGTCCCAGGGTATGGAGTCTATGCACACATACCAAAAACACATGAAGCCCTATGGAGTAAAAAGACCTCATAGCCCATAAAACACATTCACAGTCAAAGGACATTCTCAAATCATGCCTAAGAGTGGGAGAAAAGGAGTCTCACTCTTAGCAGGAGAAAGAAATAAACCCCAAAAATCCAGCAAAGCTTCTGGGGGACTCACTAGGTTTGGGAAATTAGCCTTAACAGAGAATTCTCCCTAACAAGGTCCACCACATGTGAAAGAAGGAGCCAGGCTGGGCGCAGCCCATCCAGCAGGAGCAGTCCACTCGTGTATTCATGTGGTGTAACCTGAGCGGGGGGTAGTACCATCGCAGCATGAGCTTGTATGCGCATTCCTTTTTGGTGACACAGGTGGGTGAGGTATGGGTGTGTGTCCAGATGTCCACCCAAGTTTGATCGTCAATCGAGTGACCTAGGTCCGGCCCACATTGGGCCATGCATCGAGTTTTTGTCATTAGCAAGTCCCCCAGGAAGCCTCTGTATAGGGTCGAGGTGCTGCCTCTAGATGGTAGGTCCTTAAGCGTTATTTCAAGGGGCGTAAGGGGGCGTGTGGCCGCCTGTAGGGTCTGGGGGTGGAAGCACCAGTGGCGGAGCTGGCAGTAAGTGAATCTATCTCCCTCCTGGAGTTGAAACACCTCCTTGCACTGTTCAAAGGTGCAGGGTTTGTTCCCAAAGTATAGCTGTCCCAGGGTTTCAAGGCCCTCATCTATCCAGTTTTGGAAGTTATGGGGATTAGCCCCCGGTGAGAAGTTTGGGTTATGGAAGATTGGTGAGAGAGGGCTTTGGCCTCTCGGGATTCCCTTTTGTTTCAGTGCCCAGTCCCAGGTGCTTAGCGTGTATTTGGTCGCACGCAAGATGTACCTCCAGCGCTCTCTAAGGGGGGGCTGGATATGTGGGAGGAATCGCAGGGGGAGCGGGAGTTGAGCTTGCTCCAGTTCCACCCATCTCGGGTAGGCTGTGCTTATCTGCCAGGCATGGATGTGTGCCAGCTGCGCTGTCGCCCTATATGCCCAGAGATCGGGGACCCCCAGCCCCTCCAGCCTGGCACTGCCAACCAGAGTCTTGTGGGGGATTCTGGCCTTCTTGCCCCTCCATATAAACTTCAGCATTTTCCCCTGTAGATCCTGAAGGGCTGGTGCTGGGATGGCTACTGCGAGGGAGGAGCAGGTATAGAGGAATCTCGGAAGCAAGGTCATTTTGGTGGCCGTGATTTGTCCCATTAGTGAGATTCCTGCGTGATCCAGCTCTTCAGGTCCCCTTCCAGTTCTCGAAATAGTCTGGGGAAGTTTGCCTGATAAGTGTCTTTTGGGTTTGCCGAGATGCAAACTCCCAGATAGGGGATGGACCCTTCCTGCCACCTGATTGGGCACAGCCTGGTTAGTGCCTCCCGTTCCTCCCGTTGGAGGCCGATGCCCAGGGCCACTGATTTGGAGAAGTTGACAGTGAAGCCGGTGACCTTCCCGAAATTCTTTATTTATGCCAAGGCGTGCCTCGCTGAAGTGCTAGCTTCTGAGAGCGTCAGCAAAACGTCATCGGCATACAGTGCAATTTTGTGTTGTAATGGGCCCACCTACGGGCCCTTGATGAGTTTGTTCCGCCTGATCCTCTGGGTGAAGGGTTCCATTGTTAGTGTGAAGAGAAGGGGAGACAGCGGGCAGCCCTGTCTTGTCCCTCAGGTCATGGGGATCGGGGTTGAGAGGGCGCCATTGATCCTCAAGAGAGTTTTAGGGGCTTTGTAGTTGGCCAGAACCATGGACCGGAACGCTGGACCAAAGCCAAAGGCCTCTAGGGTCCACTTCATGAATGACCAGTCTACCCTGTCGAATGCTTTGGTGGCGTCTAGGGCCATCAGAGCGAGGCTTTGGGAGTTTTGGTGTGTAATGTCTACCAGGTTCAGGGTTCTCCGGATATTGTCTCCCACGGTTCTGTTCAGAATGAAGCCCATCTGGTCGGGGTGGATTATATCTGGAAGTATGTGTCACAGCCGGTTGGCCAGGATCTTGGAGTAGAGGTTGGCGTCTATGTTTAGTAAGGCGATAGGTCTATATGAGGCTGGATCTCTCGGGTCCTTCTCTGGCTTAGGAAGGAGGACAGTTGTGGATTTAACGGGTCACCAAGCCCGTCTCCTTGAATGAGTTGAACAGTGTCACCAGATGGGGGATCAGCTGGGGTTTGAATATTTTATAGAATCTCGAGGAGAACCCATCCGGGCCTGGAGCCTGCTATTTAAGAGCTTTGATGGCTTTGTTGACCTCTTCGTCTGTTATTGGTGCCTCCAGCTTCTCTCTCGTGGGGTCGGACAGGCGTGGCAAGGCAGCCCTCCGCAAGTATTCCTTTTGTTTGGACCAGTCTCGTGGGGTGCAGTCATAACGTGGGTTAGGTGGTCCACTGCCAGTTGTTGTTTCTTTATCTCAGTATAGTGAATCACCCCTTGTGGGTCTCAGAGCATTGTGATGGTATTGGTATGTCTCCTTTTGGCCAGCTAGCTACCAGTAGCTTGTTAGCTTTGTTGTTCTTGGCATAATAGAATTGCCTGGTCTTGGCCAATAGTTGCGCGGTATGCTCAGCGTAGTGGGCCTCTAGCTTCTTTCTGGCTGAGCAGAGGGCTCGTTGAGACTTGGGGGACCACCCATTCTTCTTTTGGGCTTCTTCTGCTGTTTGTAATTCCTCTTCCAGGGCTTGCCGGGTTTGTCTCTGGTCCCAGTGGAATGCCACCCCTTGCTCTATCAGGGCTCCCCTAACCACTGCTTTCATCGCGTCCCAGTTGTTAGCAGGGGAGGTGTCGATGACCGGGTTCTCCTCGAAGAAATTCCTAATGGTGGTTGCGATGTTGTCTCTAATAAGCATGTCATTGAGGATCGGGTCGTAGAGCGACCATCTACGTGGGGTGTTGGCTTTGGGGTCCTGGATTCGAAGCTCCATTATTATAGGAGCATGGTCTGATAGGATCCTTGGCCCGATGGATACCTCATTGGTGAAGGCAAGGGTTTGGGGCGAAGATAGGAGGAGGTCAATTCTTGAGGAAGTTCGATGAACATGGGAGAAAAAGGAATAATCTTTCTCGGTTTCGGTGGAGCACCTGCCATGAGTCCTCTACTTCCACGGTTCGGAAAAAGAGCAGGAGACTAAGTACCTGCGTGTAATCACCAAGGGTGGGGTTGGTGGAACTTTATCTCTGGTGGGGTCTTGTACTCCGTTGAAGTCTCCTCCTATTATTGTTTGGCCTTCTATGAAGCCCGAAAGGGAGAAACCTAATGAGTCGTAAAAGCTTGCCTGCCCCGAATTGGGGGCGTATACTGATACAAATGTGTAAAGGTCCCCCAGCAAAAGGCATTTAACAGCCACGAAGCGGCCCTCTAGGCAGATTATAGTGTCCAATATCTGGAGATTTAGGTCTTTCCTAAACAGGATCGCTGTGCCCCCTTTCTTAGAGTCTCCCAAGGCAAAGAACTGACATGGGTATATACGGGATCGTAGGCGTCCAAAGTCTGCCGGAAGGAGATGAGTTTCTTGGAGCATCGCCACCCCAGCTTCCTCGTCTTGTAGTTTCTGTAGGATCGACTTGCGCTTGGAGGGGGCGTTAAGCCCGTTAACGTTTAGCAAAAGGCATCGTAGAGTCTGATGCTTCTGGGTCAACGCCTCTATTACCCCCTGCTCCGGGGGGGAGTTGGAAGAACGCCCATTAGTTGCCATCATAGAGGTGGGTTGGATGCGTGCTGTCCTGCTCTTGGGGTTTTAACACCGGCCCCCAATGGGAGGCCAATTTTTTAACTGGTGGGGTGGACAACATTGTGAGTGCAGCCCAACCCCTGGCCAACAGGGCCAACTGAGACAGTAGGAGTAACATATGTTTCCAAGGACACAAAGATGGAACGTACCTTGGAATGGGCATGGGCTGTGGATGAAGCCTGCCGCAATGGCTAAAAATAAACGTATGCAGGGCCGGAACTGATGCTTCGCATTAGCAAAGGGTTGGGCGCCTTGGCTGATAGTGCAGCAGTGGGTCCTTTAGTACGACATAAGATCTGATTACCTCCTCCTGTTGTTTCGAGATGCCGTCGACCATGAGGACCGCCTGGGTTGCGGGGGAGGGACTGACTCGGGGCTCCCTGTTGCCTCTGGGCTCGGCGAAGCGGCCTCCTTGGGGGAAGATGGGTGCATGATCTTGCTGGCATCTTCCAGGTGACTAATTCTCCGCAGAGAGCCATTAAATGAAAATTGCAGTGCCGTTGGGAAAAGCCATCTGTACCGGACTTGTCGCTCCTGAAGGAAGAGGGCCAGGGGTAGGAGCGCCTTTCTCCTCTGGAGAGTCAGGAGCGAGAGATCCTGACAGATCTGAAGAGGCAAGCGCTAGAAGGTGAGCTCATCTCATGAGCGGCTGATAGCGGAAATCGCTTCTTTCGTGGAGAAGTAATGGGCTCTAGTGATGACATCTGGAGGGAGGTCCGAGGCCACCCCCAGGCGTGGGCGCAGTCTGTGGGTACGATCCAGCAGTAATTGGGATTTGTCCAGTTGCGGGAGGAGGGCCTGGAAGAAGTCCCTTACATATTCTGGCAGATTTTCGTCTGGGACCGAGGATGGGACTCCCCGCATCCGAAGGTTGTTGCGGCGGGCTCTGTTCTCCAAGTCCTTCTGCTTGAACTCGAGGATTTGACATGTCTTGGAGAGCTTTTACTGCCTGTTGGATGTCCCCTAGTGTGGTTGCCTGGTCCTGGGAGCGGTCCTCGGCTTCACCCAGCCTTTGCTCCACCTCAGTTACCCTGTGGTCAGTTTGCTCCAATTTGGTGGTGCGTTCAGACATGCAGGACCTAAATTCAACTTTAATGTCTGCCATAAAAGCCAATAGGTCGCCCCTGGTGGCCGGGGTATCACCCCCCTCCTGGGAATCCTGTGGGGTGGACTTGGCAAGATCTGTTTTTTTTCCCGTCTGGTGCTGTAAGCATGGTGGCGATGTCTGCGTTTTTGGTTGCTTTAGTTTGTTTGGACATAGTGCCGGATCGTGGGGCGGAAGAGATGTTAGAGAGGCTGATTTTGCATTCAGCTACAGGGGCACCGGTTGTGGCTTTGAGGTGCTGTCCCGGGGACTCCAGGCGTGAGGCACCTAAGCCTAGAGGGTCAGACCCGACAGATCTGAGGGTTTTGGGTGGAGGAAATCTCCCCTCTGTCTGGTGGGGAGAGGAGGTAAGTCACTCCGCCACAGAGAGACGTCGAGTCTAATGGGTCCCTCCTGGAATCAGATTGGGGGAAGGAGCGTGAGTGGGGAAATGAGCCGGGGTGCCCCAGGAAGTGGATAGCTGGAGTGTGCCGCTTCTGAGAATGATGTGGAGTAAGAGCCTCCTCCCTGGAGGGGAGGGGAAGGGGCCGAAACAGGGCGACCAGTTCTGGTGCACAGTCCACCTGCACCCGGGACCGAGAACACCACCACCGGGTTGGGGCACCAGGCGGATGGCGTCGCCGCCTGGCGGGTCCGCCTGCCCCCGCTGAGCGGTAGCTGAGAGTTCCAGGGCACGGGGCTGTAAGTTGGAGGGGCCATAGGCCTAGAGATGAAAGTCGGTGGGCCCTCAACGCTTACCGGGCGGGGTCTGATGAGCGTACAAGACCCCAACTTCATCCAACCAGATGGGGCAGAAAGTGAAGAGGATTCTCCACTTCCCAGGCCAGAGGAGAGGCACAGAGTATGGGTATGGGCTGGGGCGCCCCAGGAAACGGGTATGCGGGCTAAGCAATCCCTTCTTAACTTCCCCATTCATAAGGGTTAATCTTGACCATTTCGCATTACAAAGTTCGCTCACTTTGCTGCTTTATAACAAGATATCACACATTTTGCTTAGACTTTCGACTGGGCTATCTCCTTTTGCCAGACCACTCCTCTACTCTGTATCACTGGCTTCACAGTTATCGGTAACTTAAAAGTTAATGACTGGTTTGCTTTATTTTGCATCTCATCAGCATGCACGCAACCTTCAACTGTGAGATATACTGTTGCGGCTTCAATCTTTCCTTCACACAAACCGCCCTTTCATGTCTTTCGCTAACTCACCGGTTGTGTGGATTGCTTTCTTGTCTCTCTGGCTTTGATTCAGGATTCAAGGTTGATACCTAGGCTTGGTCCCTCTACTCTGTATCACTGGCTTCACAGTTATCGGTAACTTAAAAGTTAATTACTGGTTTGCTTTCTTTCCCATCTCATCAGCATGCACGCAACCTTCAATTGTGAGATATACTGTTGCGGCTTCAATCTTTCCTTCACACAAACCGCCCTTTCATGTCTTTCGCTAACTCACCGGTTGTGTGGATTGCTTTCTTGTCTCTCTGGCTTTGATTCAGGATTCAAGGTTGATACCTAGGCTTGGTCCCGTCCTACCCACATCTGTCGTTCACCTGGGTGGGTCGCTGGCATCCTTGAAACACAATGCAAGCTTCTTCTTGTCTGGGATTTGGCTTTCTCTGCATCTCCCTCACGGTTTCCCGGAGGCAACGACCTCCTGCTGGGAACTTAAGGGTTTCCCTACCCTTCGCTCTGGTCTCCCAATCGGTCGTCCTGCTCCAGTGGGTCCACCTTCACCCAGGAAGATCTGCTCCTTCTTGTGTCTCACCTTGCTCAGAGTGTGTCTCTATGTTTCAACTTGTATCTGTCTGTGTGGAGCTAATGGGTATCAGGTGTATGTGATTACGATCAATTTCCTGACTATTTTTTTTTATTTTTTTATTATTATTGCATCAATTAGTTACCAATGGAAGCTTTAAATGCATTATGAAGGTAAAAGGAAAAAAAAATAGAAAAAAGGAAGAAAAAAGAAAAAACACAATTATGTCAGTTATATATATAGGGGAGAAACAGTATAGCTCGAGTAAAATCACTAGATGTCCAGAATTTTAAAAGTTTCTCTCATAAAGTTCAACAAGGCCAAGGTCACAGATACTTTTTCCCCCCTTCTCAGAATTAGCCACATGTCCTGCAAGGTTAAAGTACTTAAATTTGAAAGGTGCGTCCCCAACCATTTCTCTCTGGGCTTAATTAAGGTGACACAGTTCAACACTAGGTGCTGTAAGGTTTCAGCCTCTTGCCCACAGCCTCGACACAGCAAACTGGGTTTTTCCTCTTTTTTGTTTCTTCTCCCTAGAACTTCTCTTGTGTGGAAGAGGTTTAATCTGAATTTTAAGAACCACTGTCTTTCCGTATTTGAGGGAAATTTGTCCAAATAAGGGTGGACGGTGCCTCTGAAATAGTGCTCGTCCGTACCTTGGGTGATTGATGGCAAAGCACTGAGCCTATCCAGGGTGGCTATCCAGTCCCAGTCCAAGAGTTTCCTCTTTACCATGAGCGGATTTGACATAAGATTGTCTGGTTTTAATGCTATGGTATTCAGGATTTCTGAACAAATTGTTTGCCACTTGGTAAGGACTGGAAACAGTTGTCTTTTGATTGCTTCATTAATTGCCACAAATCCACTTCTTTCCTGGGGGTGCAAACATTTGCCAAGGAGTGTCAGGGATTTCCAGACCGTAGATATGTAAAGGGAGGATAGGCCTGGTTCCTTACGCACACTTTCCATTGGAATTGATGTCGGTAAGGCCAATACTCTTTTCCAGAATAGGCCCTCCAACAGTTTCCAAACATCTGAATTGATGAAAAAATTTGCCTCCGCTGCGTAAGTGAGAATAGGCACAACTTTCAGTTTGTAGAAATCTATCAGGGGACGAAGGGAAAAAGAGAAGTATCGTCGCTTGATTAACAAAGCTTGCGAAGCTAAGTTCATAACTTTACTTCTAAGCCTGCTAATACCTGGACCATCTTGGATGCTGTTGTTTAAGGTTACTCCAAGGTATATCATGGACGAGACCACTGGTACTTTTTCCCCGGAAAGGTACCACCTTAGGTTTTTCATGCCGATAATAGGTCCTAGCCTCAAGATCTTTGATTTTTTTCGGGTTTATACGGAGGCCGTTTCCTTGTGTGTATGACTCGAGTGCCTTTAGTTGCCGCTGAAGTCCGATGGCCGTTTGGTCTAGCAACAGGAGATCGTCCGCAAATAACAGCCTTCCCACGGCGGTCTCCGCGATTTTTGGGGGGAAACACCGCACTGCTTCGAAAGCTTCCTGCATGTCAGATATAAAAAGGCAAAAAACAGCAGGAGCCAACCGACAGCCCTGTTTCAGACCATTCATGGCCACCACATTGTTTGAGAGGTTGCCCTGTCTATCCAACCATACTTTGAGGGTTGTCCCCGTATGTAGTGCTTCGAGAGGTTCTCTCAGGTTGGCCGGACATCCCCATTTCCTCAATTTGTGCCATAGCATTCCGCGGTCAACAGAATCGAATGCCTGTTCCAAGTCTATTGACGCAATATAGATGTTCTTATATTTCTTGGCCTTGACCATACATTTGATTATATTGATGAGTAGCACATTTAGGGATGTTCCAATGCCCTTTCGAAAGCCTGATTGCCAAAGGTCCAAATGGTCTGCCAGCAGACTCCAATCAGTTAGATGTTTCAAAATGAGTGCTGCAAATATTTTGCAGATGATATCCAAAAGGGCAATCGGTCTGTAGTTTGTGGGCACGGACCTGTCTCCCTTCTTAAAAATCGGCACAATTATGGACGTCGTCCAAGATTTAGGTAACTTTTTTAGTCTTGTTATGTTGTTGTACAAAACCATCATGAACGAAGCCCATTTTTCCGGGTCCCTTTTAAGGATGTCGTTAGTAAGTCCATCAGGTCCTGCGGCCCTTGAAGAATTGGACTGTTTAATAAGGTCTAGAATGTCTTGTTTTCCAAATTTGAAGTCCCAAGGCTCATTCGATGGTAAGGATGAGGCAGGACCACAGATTTTCCCCGCAGAATAAAGTTTCCGAAAGTGAGTTTCCCAAACTTCTGAGGCTATTGGATTTACCATTTTTGAGTTGGAAGGGATGTTTATTTCATTGATCAACTTCCAAATACCAGTGATGTTTTTAGTAGATAGTAGATGAAGCATCTTCTCACTGTTGTCATGATCTCTGCTTCCAAAAGGTCAGGGTTTTCCCAACTCCCTTGGAAGCAGATCCATAACCCAGGTTCTGAGTGCCAACCAGTCCCAATTGGGACCTTTTGGACCCAGTCCTGGCGCCAGTGGCACCAGGCTCATAAATATGCCCAGTCCCAGCGCTGGAAGCGCCGGGCTCATAATGCTTGGGTGGACTTACCTGCAGCAGACCATGCTGCTTACTTGCCTGCCAGTTGAGCCTCTGTTCCTCTTCTGTTTGGAACTACTTTTCCTGTTGGGTGGGGCAGGAGCCACTCCCTAGATTCAGAACACTGGAACTCTTCTGGAAAGCAGGAACTCTTTTCTTACCTAGGCGTGGCTGTGGAAGGAGACACCTAAGCACTACAGGAGGCTATTTAAACCACACCCGATGGATGAATCTTGCTTTGCGTTATTCTGCATCCTCTGCAGCAGAACGCTTATCGTGTCTTCTGCATCTGATCCTGGGCCTAAGGAAAAAGGCTTACCATCCTGAATCCAGTCTTCAGCAACACCTATAAAGACAAGAAAGAACAGGTTAGCATTACGGTCTTCAGTGACAGCTCTTCACTTACCTGGTCCATCGGCTGTCTCCAACGCCTCGCGCTGCATTCCGGCATCTGAAAGACAAAGGCTTACCTACTCTTCGTGCGCTCCGGAGGTCTTCACACTGCATTCCGGCATCTGAAAGACAAAAGCTTACCAACTCTTTGCACGCTCCGGAGGCCTTCGGCGCTGCATCCTGCATCGGAAAGACAAAACAAGGTGCATTTAAAGACATTGGGGATCTTTAATACTCACGTGCCATTACTCCTTTCCACATCTAACCCAGTGGGTATTCCGGCACCCTGCAGCCGCTCCGAACTTGTACCTGCAAAATAAAAAGACAGTTAGAGCGCATCGTGAAGCAGGCAACAAGCGCTTACTTACGTGCTTCCAGGCGCTTCTATTCATCACACAGGCTCCATCTTCAACTCACTTCAGCCCGTCATCCGCCATCGCCGGAACCCTGCAAAACAAGAAACATCATTACTAAAGACTTTAAAGACATTAGAATTACTCGAAAACTTACCGTTCGTGCAGTAAACGACGGACAGCAGTCCTCTGAAGTCAAGAGGCCTGCTCCCCTTATCCAGTGAAGAAACTGGTTACAGCACCCTCTCCCCGAGGCAGATGGAGAGCACGGCGTTCACTTACCTAAGGTGAGAGCGTTAACCTTTGGGGTTCTACAGGAGAAGAGAAAGGGAAGAAGAGAGAGACATTCAATAACCCAGTTCCTTAATCCCATATTTTCTATCTGCAGACATCTTACCCTTCGCGTCAGACATACAGTGCACAGAGGTCCAGCCCAAAGAGCCAGCCGTGTGTTACACATCACCTTTGAAGATACAGTATACGCCCAGTCAAGACCGGCGCCTCTACGGGAATCAGGTGAGCGTTACAGAACGCAAAGCCTACCACAAAACTCCCGTCCAGGCGCTATGGAAACCTCGGATACCGACCAGCTAGCCCAGTTACTTGGGGAACTAAGGGCAGAAGTGCATGCAGCCCGTCAGGAAACGAACGCTCTAAGAAGGGAACTGATTATTTCCAAGGAGCAAACAGATGATCTCGCTAGACAATTGCTACAGTCACAAGCCGGACAGACCCCGTTACCCGCATCTGGGGGAAATCTTCCTTCTACATCCTCTATGAATCCAGTGCAGATCAACCTACCTGGGAATGTACCTCTGGCTCCGCCCGAACGATTTTCTGGTGACCCAAAGAGGTTTGCAGTATTTATCAATCAGTGCCGGTTGCATTTCTTATGCCGGCCAGCAGCCTTTCCAACTGATCAAGCTAAAGTAGCTTTCGTGCTTTCGTACCTTAGTGGCAATGCGGCAGACTGGTCGATCCCTCTAGTAAATCAAGATGATCCGGTCCTCCATGATTTTCAAGCTTTTCAGCTCAGTATGGAAAAACTGTTCGCAAGACATTCACAGGGGCAGGCCTTGGACAATGAGCTTCTTTCGTTGCAACAAGGTAATCAAGACCTTTTGGCTTATATTGCGTCTTTCAACAGACTGATAGTGGAAACTCAATGGCCTGAGGACAAAAGGATTACGCTGTTTTATAGAGGTCTACGTGGAGAGCTCAAAGATGTGTTAGCCCAAGTAGTGAATCCCCCACAAGATTGTTTGGACTATATAGGCTTAGTCGTTCAAATAGATCACAGACTGCAGAACAGGAAGGCCGATCGTTCCAAGTTTGATGCTCGAGTATTTTCCAAACCGGCAACTCCTTCCAAAGGAGTAGACTCCGGGGAACCCATGCAAATAGGGGGTCTGAAAGGTCCTCTAACACAAAAGGAGCGGGAAAGGAGAAAACAGTTGCAATTATACCTCTATTGCGGAAACTCATGGCACTTTCTTCGTGACTGTCCGGTGAAACCTGCCAAGAAGGCAGTAGGAGCTGCAGTTACCAAAGTTACAAACTCTGAGCAGGGAAACGACCTCGCCCGACAAGAATAGAGGTCCTCTTGCCGAGCGTGAAAACCAGTTCCGTGACCTCGCATTTCGTGATACCTATGGTCCTCATTAGCCCTGATAATCTGGATCGATTACATGCAATTGAAGCTTTCGTCGACAGCGGTGCCAACGGCAATTATGTGGATCATGAAATGGTTTTGGGGATTAATCTAACTCTTTGTCCCAAGGCTGTAAAGGACTTCATTACTATGGTGGATGGTACGGAGATAGCCTCTGGGCCAGTAACGCATACCACTCAAGAGGTGACGCTAGTAAGTCAAGATGGACACCATGAGAAGATCGTGTTCGATGTGATCAAGGCCCCTCAGTTTCAGATTATTCTAGGAATACCTTGGTTAGAGAAACACAATCCTCTGATCGATTGGCGAGCAAGAACGGTCCAGTTTCCAGAATGTGTCTCTACTTGTCACCCTCCACCTGGTGTTGCACTGGCAGCAATTTCTTCAGAGACTCCCCAGTTACCTCCCGAATACCTAGAATACCAAGATGTTTTCCGGAAGGATCAGGCTAACTCGCTACCTCCTCCTAGGTCTTATGACTGCCAGATAGACCTGATACCTGGATCTACTCCTCCTTGTAGTAGAATTTATGCCCTCACCGAGCCTGAGAACCTTCACCTTCGACAATACCTGGATCAATGCCTGGCAAATGGGTTTATTCGTCCTTCCAAGTCCCCTGCTTCTTCAGCTTTGTTCTTCGTTCCAAAAAAGGAAGGAGACCTTAGAACTTGTATAGATTATCACTCCCTGAACCAGATCACCGTTAAGAATAGATATCCATTACCTTTGATCCCTGAACTCCTGGACCAAGTCAGAAAAGCATGCATATATACAAAGCTGGATCTTAGAGGAGCTTACCACTTGGTACGAGTAAAAGAGGGCGATGAATGGAAGACAGCCTTCCGCACCAAGTATGGGCTATTTGAATATCAGGTCATGCCCTTCGGACTTTACAATGCCCCGGCCGCCTTTCAATATTTTATGAACGATGTCCTCAGAGAGCTCATAGATGTGTGTGTTGTTGTTTACATTGACGACATCCTCGTTTATTCTTCATCGGAATCTGAACATCGGAAACACGTGAAAATGGTCCTCGAAAGATTGCGTCAACACAAACTTTTCACTAAGTTGGAAAAATGTGTTTTCAATGTGACTGAAGTTGAATTCTTGGGATTCATATTATCACCTGGCGGAGTGCGTATGGACTCAAAGAAGGTCGATGCAGTTCTCAAATGGCCATCACCATCCTCCGTAAAAGGTGTGCAAAGCATGTTAGGCTTCGCTAACTTTTATCGCAGGTTTATCCCCGAATTCTCTCGAATAGTCCAGCCCATCACTGCCTTGTTAAAGAAAAACAAACATTTTGAATGGTCTACCGAGGCGGAACAAGCTTTCCAGGATTTGAAGACTAAATTTATCTCTGCACCAATCTTAAAACACCCTCGCCCCGAACTCCCCTACATCGTGGAAACTGATGCTTCAAGCCTTGCCATGGGGGCAGTTCTATCACAAAAGGACCCGGTAACCAATCAGTCGCAACCCGTGGCATTTTGGTCCCGCAAATTCTCGCCTCCTGAAATCAATTACACGATTACTGACAAGGAACTTCTGGCTATCAAGTCTGCCTTTAAGGCTTGGCGGCATTATCTGCTGGGGGCCCGACACACCGTTACTGTGATTACGGATCACCGAAACCTGCAATATTTGAAAACCGCAAAAGCCCAATCCTCTAGACAACTCAGTTGGGCATTATTCTTTGCCGAGTTTGACTTCATAATTACCTATCGACCTGGTACAAAGAACGGTAAAGCTGATGCCCTTTCTCGGATGGGAGTGGAAGAACACTTGATCAACCCTAAACCTGTACCAATCATTCCCGAACAAAGAATTCTGGGTGTAATCGCCACAGAATCCATAGAGGAAGTTAAGGATAAAGCCAGGCAACTTGTAACTCCAGCAGACATACAGAATTGGCATCTGCAGGGAAAGGACTTTGCAGTAAAGGACAACTTATTGTATTTCCAAGAACGATTATGCCTACCCAGCACAGATTTACAGAAAAAAGTAATCTCTTGTTATCACGATTCTTTAATGGAAGGACATCCCGGTATGGCCAAGACCTCAGAAAAGATCAAGCGCTACTTCTGGTGGCCGTCTTGGAAAAAAGATATCAGAGACTTTATAATGTCCTGTGGAGTATGCGCCCAAAACAAGAGTCAAAAGGAAAGACCAGCAGGCCTCTTACGCCCTATTGACATCCCACCTCGCCCTTGGCATACGCTTTCTATGGACTTCATCACCGATCTACCTCCATGCTCCGGATACAATACGATTCTAGTAATCGTGGACTTATTCTCCAAGATGGCGCATTTCATTCCGCTCAAAGGCTTGCCAACAGCAGCAACTCTGGCCCGAGAATTTCTCGACAACATCGTCCGACTGCACGGTTTTCCTTCGGTTCTAATTTCGGATCGAGGTAGTCAATTTATTTCTCATTTTTGGCGAAGTTGCTGTCGGTCGGCTCAAATTGATGTGAGACTATCGACCAGTCACCACCCTCAGACCGACGGACAAACCGAGAGGACCAATCAAACTCTGGAACAGTATTTACGCTGCATGCTGCAACAAACTGAAAAAACTTGGAAAGACATCCTTTGGATAGCCGAATATGCCTACAATAACTCTGTCCATTCAGGAACTGGGAAAACCCCGTTTTTTCTTTTGTACGGCAGTCACCCTCGAACCTCGGAGTTGGATCCCCTCCAAGATCTTGAAACACCAGCAGTAGACTACCTGCATTCTACAATCACCCAAGCCTTTAAGGAAGCTGTTTCTCACCTTCAAAGGGCTAAAGAACAATACAAGAAAGGAGCAGATCAACATCGGAAGGAAGCCCCTCAATATCAAGTAGGGGATCAAGTCTGGTTATCCACCAAATATCTACCTCTAAAAGGGCCACGCACATTCAACCCAAGATACCTTGGTCCCTATTCCATCACTACCATAGTAAACCCAGTAGCGGTCAAGTTGGACTTGCCCCCGCACATGAAGATACATCCGGTCTTCCACGTCTCTCTATTAAAACCCGTGCAACCTCAAACCCGACTAACTAAATCTCCAAAACCTATCCTAGTTGATGGAGAACTCAAGTTTGAAGTCAAAAGCATTCTGGACTCCAAGATCTCCAAATCTAAACTATTTTACCTAATTGACTGGAAAGGCTACGGCCCCCAAGAGAGATCCTGGGAACCTGCTGAATATGTCCACGCTCCTCGCCTAATCAAAAGATTTCACCGAACATTTCCTGACAAGCCAAAACCCCCGGAGAAGCCCGGTTTGGGAGGGGCCTTGAGGGGGGGTACTGTCATGATCTCTGCTTCTAAAAGGTCAGGGTTTTCCCAACTCCCTTGGAAGCAGATCCATAACCCAGGTTCCGAGTGTCAACCAGTCCCAATTGGGACCTTTTGGACCCAGTCCTGGCGCCAGTGGCACCAGGCTCATAAATATGCCCAGTCCCAGCGCTGGAAGCGCCGGGCTCATAATGCTTGGGTGGACTTGCCTCCAGCAGACCATGCTGCTTACTTGCCTGCCAGTTGAGCCTCTGTTCCTCTTCTGTTTGGAACTACTTTTCCTGTTGGGTGGGGCAGGAGCCACTCCCTAGATACAGAACACTGGAACTCTTCTGGAAAGCAGGAACTCTTTTCTTACCTAGGAGTGGCTGTGGAAGGAGACACCTAAGCACTACAGGAGGCTATTTAAACCACACCCGATGGATGAATCTTGCTTTGCGTTATTCTGCATCCTCTGCAGCAGAACGCTCATCGTGTCTTCTGCATCTGATCCTGGGCCTAAGGAAAAAGGCTTACCATCCTGAATCCAGTCTTCAGCAACACCTATAAAGACAAGAAAGAACAGGTTAGCATTACAGTCTTCAGTGACAGCTCTTCACTTACCTGGTCCATCGGCTGTCTCCAACGCCTCGCGCTGCATTCCGGCATCTGAAAGACAAAGTCTTACCTACTCTTCGTGCGCTCCGGAGGTCTTCACACTGCATTCCGGCATCTGAAAGACAAAAGCTTACCAACTCTTCGCACGCTCCAGAGGCCTTCGGCGCTGCATCCCGCATCGGAAAGACAAAACAAGGTGCGTTTAAAGACATTGGGGATCTTTAATACTCACGTGCCATTACTCCTTTCCACATCTAACCCAGTGGGTATTCTGGCACCTTGCAGCCGCTCCGAACTTGTACCTGCAAAATAAAAAGACAGTTAGAGCGCATCGTGAAGCAGGCAACAAGCGCTTACTTACGTGCTTCCAGGCGCTTCTATTCATCACACGGGCTCCATCTTCAACTCACTTCAGCCCGTCATCCGCCATCGCCGGAACCCTGCAAAACAAGAAACATCATTACTAAAGACTTTAAAGACATTAGAATTACTCGAAAACTTACCGTTCGTGCAATAAACGACGGACAGCACTCCTCTGAAGTCAAGAGGCCTGCTCCCCTTATCCAGTGAAGAAACTGGTTACAGCACCCTGCCCCGAGGCAGATGGAGAGCACGGCGTTCACTTACCTAAGGTGAGAGCGTTAACCTTTGGGGTTCTACAGGAGAAGAGAAAGGGAAGAAGAGAGAGACATTCAATAACCCAGTTCCTTAATCCCATATTTTCTATCTGCAGACATCTTACCCTTCGCGTCAGACATACAGTGCACAGAGGTCCAGCCAAAAGAGCCAGCCGTGTGTTACACATCACCTTTGAAGATACGGTATACGCCCAGTCAAGACCGGCGCCTCTACGGGAATCAGGTGAGCGTTACAACTGTCTTGTTGCATTAGTTGGTGTTTGTGTTGCTTAAGCCAATTCCTGTAGGTGTTTCTAGCTTTAGTATACAGGACTAAGTCAGCGGGTGCACTGGTTTTAACATATAGCCTCCAGGCTTTTTTTACCAGTTTTTTTTTTGTCACTACTTGATGATCGTAGTAGTGCTGCTTGCATTGGTGACTTTCCTTGGCGACTACTTTTGGGCGAAAGATCCTCAGTGTTTCAGCATATTCTGTCAAGTTGGGACCTTGGTCCTTGATTAAGGAATCCAGCACCAGAGCCATCTCTTTTCTTCCCATACATAGTCTATTTCCCCCAGGAGTTAATTCAAGAAACTGATTTGGTAGATGTTTGCCTGGTACAGACGGGAGCTTGTTCCATGCCTCAGATTTAAGTTCCAGGATGTTGTGATCACTCTGGATCGTGGGGATCACTTCCAACGATATTAATTTGCCAAAGAGGTTTTCTGATGCAAAGATATAATCCAATGTACTTGTTTGGGCACCCCGTTTCCATGTACGGGCGGCCGGTTTAATGCCCGCCAAGTTTCCATTTACCATGTGTATATTTCTGGCTATTAGTTCCTTCTCCATGGCCGCGCCTCTCGTTATATTTTTTGAGGCGTTCAAGGGCAGGAATTCTATTTTCCTCTGCTTCTTGTCGTAACATTCCATGTTCAAGTCACCGCATAGCAGAATTTCGAGTAATGGACATTCAATCCTGGCGTCGTCTATGGCTTCCAGTAGGACTTCCATGAGGTTGTACTCATCTCGGGCTATCGGGCCCCAGTATACCTTACATATGAGCAACTGCCAGTCTGGAGTAAGTGAAGCTGGTTCTGACGTGGATGAAATCCTAGTAAGTTGGATCCAAGGGTTTCTGTTTAGAGAAGAGAGCACTTTTATGCCACTAGTGCGCTTTACCCCCAACAGTAAACCCGAGCTCGATCTACCTTTCGTGCCCTTTGTTGCAGGGTTTAAATATAGCTCGAACCTGTCCAGAAGAGGTAGATCACACAACCAGGTTTCTTGCAAGCAAAATAGGTTGTAAGAGGACAGGTGTGTTGCTGAATTGCCCAGTAAATGCACATAACCCCTTGTATTCCAACTCATGATCTTTATCCCTTTTGATTTGGAGTTGGAGTGGGCACTCATAGATGGGTGTTGGCGTTATGACTTAGCAGATAGAACCCCAGCCAGCCAACTCCAGTCGTCTTGACTATTCACCAAGTTTAATCCTGCTTTTTCTGATTGAATATGCACTTGGTCTCCTCTACTATCCGCCTCTCGGGTCCCTCTACCACTATTTCCTGCTTTCATCGGATGATCCTTATAGGGTTTGGAAGTGATACTTCGGTGGTTATGTAGTAGATGTTTCGAGTCCTTTGTAACTACACGGTCGGATCTGTTTTCCTCCTCCAACTCCCTAAGCACAAATCCACATAAGTTAAGTTTTGGGCCCAGCTCTAGGAGTGAGTTTTTAGTGTTTTGGTCACTTGTGTGGAGAATCACACTGTCGTGTCGCTGTTCATTATGAAATTCAATCCAGTCAAAATCCCTCGATTTTAATTTCTCCGGATGATCCAGGGATTGTAAGAGCCTGATAACGTTAGCCCGGTTCATAATTAAGTTATCTTCGTAGCCTAAAGTTCTTTCCAGTAGTATTCTATAGTGTTCCTTGGCATTTTTTGCCCCTGGTCCTTTGTGGGCGTTCTGATTGTTAAGCCCACGTGCCGGCTTTATCTCGGTCATTTCTGCCCATGACACTGTTCTTTTTATTTCCTTTGATGTGTCGGGACAGGCTCCTTTATTACTGGTAGTTTCCAGAGATCTCTGGACAAGAAGGTTACGTCTGTCTTCCAGAGTTGTGTAAACCAGGGTGTTGGATGGATGTTTGTCTGACCTCTCTTTTTCTGTGGGGCTGGGTGATTTTTCTCTACCGGAGTGCACTCTAGTTTTCCACTTGAGTTTTTCGTCGGAATCCGAGTTCGAAATCGACAACGTGGGCATTGGGGGCTTTTTAAAGGACACTAGCCGCACCACCCTGTCTTTGATTGTCATAGCCTTCGTCTCCCCTTTAAAGTCAACTTCTTTTATCTCGCTGTGTATTTCTGGATCTTCTTCTTCTGTACCACTTTCTGTTCCAGAGGTGTTCGATCCTGACTCCCCCTCCCATGAGGTGTTTATGTCTGAGTAAACAGAAAAGTCCATGAGAGAGATGTCCATGTTGTCATTTGTCAACGTGATGTCCAATGGGCGAGGGGACTCATCAGGACTTACTTTTGGGCGGGCAGCGGAAGCAATTTCTGTTTTTTTTATTACTGGTCTCTCATGATTTGGCAATTTGCAGGGAAGTGCCAAGTTCCTTGGAAGGGATAGGCCAGTTGCGATTTTCGATCTCAATGTGGGATTCCTTGTAGGCAAAGGTCTCTGTCCTATAGGTTTATCCGTTGGTATAACAATTTTCCCATAGTTTTTATCGCCTTTCTTGTTTACTTTAAGTAAACCTTCCTTCATTGGGGATAAACCTGATTTTGGTTTCTTAAAAAGTCAAACAATTTGATGTTGCTAGTTGGCCTTGGAGCCTCGAGCTGCTCCCGTGTAACCAGGGGCAGAGTATTAATTGCAATGGAAGATGCTGAACATCCTACTTTCGGTGCTTGCCTACCCTCCTTCATTGCTGGGCTAATTGCCCGCACAGAAGGGTCCGTGTTGGTGGAACTGTCCTTGTATTTAATAGTGGAAAGTTCCTCAAGAGTACTCTTTGTAGGCAAAACCACATGCTGGTTGTGAGTCTGTTCCAGGGATGACGTACCACTCTCCGGGCCTCCTGCACTCCCTAACTGAAGACTTGTCCTTTCCGATCTTCTTATTTCTTTTTCTTTTATGATTGGCTCGATGATACTTTTCAAGATGTTTGTCGTGTGTTCGTCATTTTTTTCGAGTTTCGACTGAATTGCAGAGACGAAACCTTCTATAAAGATCATTTTTGAAAACATCATTGCAATTGTTGTCGTATGGTCCCGAAGCTGGTCGTTTTGCGACTCTATAAGTTTCATAAAGGGGGCCATTACCAAAGCAAAAGCTGTGATCATTCCAGGATCGATTTGGGGATCCTTTTTAGAAGGTGCATCTCCTTGAGTTGATTCCAAGACAGACAAGAGATCCTCGTCTGTGGGAGAGGGTTGTCTTCTTTGCCGTTTACTTGGAAACGGCGCTTGCTGAGGGAATACCCCTTTATGGAATCTTTGAGGGGGTCCCTGAGGTAAAATTTTGTTGACTGAGGCAAGACTCCCCGCCCATTTATTTGGTGACGGCCCCTTACGCTCAGGGATAAATGTGTACGACCCTGAGGTGATCATTTGTTGGGATCTAGGCCGTGGCGTAGAGGGATCCAGAAGACACTCTCGAGTAGGCACCCTGTTTTGCTGGTTCGTACTTGAGTAGTTTGTATGGAAATCGGTGTTCAGTACGGAAATCCCGAAGGGTTTCCAGCCGTTATCCGATTTTTTAGCTGGAGGCTGATCTCTTTTGTTCCCATTTAAGGAACCGAAGACAAAGGGCTTCACAACAGGAGAAGCGGTTGGCCTTAGAGAACCCATCTCATCATCATAAGTTGCGCCTAAATCCTTTGGGGAGGAGAGAGTAGAATTTAAGGGAATTGAATTAGGGGAAACCTCCCACACTGTGTCCTTAGGGGACAGTCCTGTTTGTGGTTTCGTGTTCTGACCCCTATCATCAGTGACCACCACACCAATAAAAGGTTCCCGGTTTTCAATTTCTATGGGGGGCACTGATGTATCCGAGGTCTTGGGAGACTGTTGGGGCTGTAAGTGAAGCTGTGTGTGGGAGCCTTCCCCTTCTCCCAAACTTGATCCGTTCACCACCTCCTCGACCGTTTCCACATTTATTTGTAAAATGTTTTCAAATGAGGCAGTGCTGCATGTAATAGCTACCTCGGGGTTGCAACCCGCCCCTGTCCTATGTGGCGAGGGCTTTGTGACCAGGGAGTCAGCCATTGTAAACAGTTAGTCAGTAAGACCTGGCCGAATTTACTAGGATTTCGGAAGTACCAGATTAATGTACAAGTCTTTCAGAGTGGATAAGTCTCGCAATTACCTTGATGCCTTCTTGTCTCCCTGCCGCATACTGCACTTGGCCGCACTTTCCGTCTGAATGTGGCACCACCAGCGCCTAACAGCCGCACAACAGCCGATGGGCTTTTCCCCGCCGGGCTTAACGCCGCAAGGCTGCTTGCAGCAGAGTTAAATGGAGTTCCGGCCACGTGATCCGTCACGTGGGCGCTGGCGGGCTCCGCCTCCTCCTGAAGGCGAGTGCGAGCGTTTTTCCAGCAAGAGCCCCCTGTGGCTCGCAGTGCTGGCAGATGTAAAGTAAGGCTTAGCAACAAACGTTCGCTTTCTGATGCACTCCTAAGAAGGCTGTATCATTTCCTGACTATGCCTGACCTGATTAACGGGACATGTCCAATGAGATATGTAAGTGTTAGCCTCTTTACTCTCAGTCGCCCTCGTTGGGACGTTGGAGAATACTATAAAATAGGATGGGGTATGGGCAGAGGAAAGGGGGTGATACCGCATCTCACCATCGGTTGCCTCACCCCCACTGCCCGAAGATCCCTCAGCCAGGTGATCCTCCAGCACTGTTCCACCCCCAGGGTTTGGATCCAAATGCAATGGCCATGCCCTGGCCAACCGAGAGAGAGATCCCTACTAGTAAGTGAGACACCCTTTGGCTTCTCACATACCCAACAAAGACCTCTGAATACTTAATAACGTGTTCAAGTGACTGTTTGGTCACTTTTATATTAAGTGTAGACATATTACCTCATTAAGGGTTTGGCAGTGAAATAAAAAAGGGGGGTAAAGCATTACCTTGTTTTTTTGGGCAGTTACTGAATTACTGCTCTTTTTACTGCACTGTCGAATTCAGAGTTTGACCTTGAAGTGGTGGATTTATTTCCAACACCATGTTGGAGGTAAATCGTCCACTTTAAGGTGAAGCAATAAGTGGAAATACCACAGAGGAATTACTGCTCACAGTAATTGTGCCAAAATCCCAATGGAGTCCTATGGACTCCAAAAATGAGTATTTAAGAGGGGGAGCGTGGCCAGTCGCTGAACAGTTTGTGAACTCTGCTGTGTGCCCTGATAAATATCATGTTTATAATCCTGCAACTACTCTTGAAGACCTGTGAGGGTGTTGGGGAACTGAGGTGCCCTCTCGCAAGAGAGAATATTGTATTGTATTGTATATGGATTTATAAAGCGCAACAAAGACCTGGTGGCATCAAGGCGCTAAATACTGAGAGGATAAGGGAGCAACCAACATTAAAACCACAGTGTTTTGAGCTGTTTACTGAAGATGGCAAGGACATGAATGGCCCGTAAGTGCTGGGGCAGGGCATTTCAGAGAGAGTAATTTGCGGTTTAAAGCCGGAGGAGAGCCCTGCTGCTGCAGTCAGAGAGGGAGCGGCGAGATGGAAGCTGTGGCTGCCACCATGTCTGCGGTCCAGTGGGAGAAAATCAAAGAGAGGTGGGGCCGATGCCATGGGCCCGGCGGGCCAGAGAAAGGCCAGAGAGTTGGGGAGGTCGAGTCCAGCCCGCTGTGTGAAGTCGGAGTTAATGTGGCTGAAAAGGGCAGGTATCTGGAGGCCAGGCCCCCCCTTGGAGAGATTGCAGTGAGCGGCAAGGTCAACCCTGCCTCAAACTGGGCGTTAGTGGCCGCCCTGGTGGGCAACGACGCACAGCCGTCAAGAAAGAAGTATACAGAGTCGGCTGCACGAGACGTTCAGGGGCTGGTCCCTCGAGGGAAGATCTGTCGGATCCAGAGACAGTGCTTAGGCTGCCGGAGCAGGGCCTGGGTAATGCAGGGCACCGGGCCTCACACATGTAGTGACGACAGACATGTGGCCCGCCTGAAGGGGCCCCTCCAGGTGAGGAATCTGTGCTGTGCTGTGCGCCCCAGCGGGTCATATCCAGGCAGCAATACGAGGACTGCCTAGAAAGAAGGGGCACAGCAGATGAGACGACCAGCCCAGTATTGAGCTCATAATTTTCTCATAACCTCATAATCTACAGGGAATCCTGGGTTATGGGACTACTTGAGTGCAAGAGCGGCAACAACACCATACATCATCGGCGACCTCGGTAGCGAGACTCCCAGGGCAAATTGTGATCCAGATTGGCTGCTTGAGGGGTTTAGGCAAGAAAGACTGAGGATAGTGTCAGGAAAGTAACAGCAGAGAATGTACCACTTTGTGGGCAATAGGGGGAAAACAAGCCGAGCTGTCCACGGAGACAGCAAGCAACCTGGCAGAAGCTACTTCCAAAGGAGAAGCAACAACCTTGAATGTTCCCATGGAGTCTATCGAGGACTCAAGTTCCTCATTGGAGAGCACATTTTTACTTGGGGAAGCTTATTGGGGAGAGGAGAAGCTTATTGCAGAGACGCTCTCTAGCAGGGGACTGTTGCAGTGCTTTACAATAGAGCAAGCCAAGATGGTACCCGGCAGGAGATAACCGGTAGGGGCTCCGCCCAGGGCAATAATTGCTAAGTTCTTTCATTTTCGAGACAGGGACGCCATGCTCCAGTATGCCAGACGACGGTCGTCGTATATGGTCGGGGGCTCCAGTATCCTCATGTTCCCTGACTATACACAGGAAGTTCAACGACAAAGAAGGTCCTACGAGGCAGTCAAGAAGTGATTGAGGGAGATGTGACTCCTCATATACATGAAGTTTTACCCAGCCAAATTGAAGGTCGTGGACCAGGAAAGGTTCTTCTTTAGTAGACCAGAGGAACTGTGAGACTGGCTAGAGGCACCGGAGTGTGCCGGAATAGAATGCAGGCAAGGAAGTGATATTCAGCAATGAAGTTGAAGGGAGAGCACCCAATCCTCCTCAGGGACGGCTACGGGACTGGGATTAACAGGCAGAGTCATGGTGAATTGCGACAGTACCCTGTCCTTACTGGACGCAGGACAGTGGGCCTCAATACGAGGTTGGAGGTAAGAAACTGTCCTTACCGGCATGAAGCAAATACTGTGTCCGTGTAGTAAAGAGCCCACAAATAGAGGGCTACTACGAGTTTGCGTGCAGGAGCTTTGCGCCATGCCGGTAACAACATTACCGGCATGCCGCTAAAGTCCAAAAAATGGCCTTTAGCGGCATCATGGAAAGCGCAGACGGCACTACCGGCATCAATGGATAAGGCATTAGCGGGCACGGCTATCACCGGTGACCGCTATTAGCGGTGCCCGTAAATAGGCGGAACCGGAAGTAGCGTCATCACACAGGAACGGGAAAGAGCATGGCGTCCATCTTGAAAAACACAATCCATTGCAATCCTCCATACACAGAACCTGCATCACATCTTCACGACAACAGCCCCAACTTGATATACCACTACATCACCATGGGCAAGGCCCTGAAGAAAGGTGCTGCGCGCCTGCACAAGGTGCATTTTTCAGAGGATGAGCTAAACATGTTCGTGGACACCCTTGCAGAAAATGGGGATGTCGTGTTTGCGGCAGATATGAGTCAACCTGCCAACATGAGGAAGAAGTAGATCTGGGAGGAGGTGGCACGTAAAATCAGTTCAGTGGGTACCACCCCCCGCACCGTGAAAGATGTGCGTAATTGCTGGGACGACCTGCGCCTACGCGTCAGGAACATTCTGGCAGCTAACAGGAGCCACGGCATGGCAACAGGTAGCAGAGCAAGCTCACCAATCAAGATGACTCGCTGGGAGGAAACATGTGCCAGGACAATTGGGATGGAGTCAATTGAGGCAGTGGGAGAAAAGGAGCGGGGAGCGCCGTCATCGACAGAAAGAGGTGAGTGTCCACACAAACCACTGTAATGCAAAGCATGATGACGCGCCACAAATGTGACATTGAAATGAGCCAATGCATGAGCCATCACACACACATGTGCACAACCCTACCTATAGGCTGTCCCCAGCACCATCACATCCACATGCATCCAGCACCTGAAAGCCATAACTGACACACACGCCACAAGCATGTAAACATCATGTGCCACACTGCACGCATTGCACAACTGGAAGGCATGTCACACAGCATACACCACCTCATACATGTGTGACCCAGACGTATGCCTGCATGACCCGCCCATATGGCAAGCAACCTGTATGTCACAACTCCAAAACCAAATCCCCCCAAATGTGTAGAACTGCATGAATACCAATATATGCATGATGCATGTAGAACCATCACTGATGCTGTCCCTCTCCCTGTCCCCCACAGGCTCACAATTTGACAGCGAGGGCCAGGACTCCGCGGCTCAGGCCATGACACCCAGTAAGAATGCCAGGGGCACGGTAGGAGGCAACAGGCCTTCTACATCAAGAGGCACAGCCAAATCTGGACTGCCACAGAAGGCCAAAGCATCACAGGATGCACCAGCATCAGGGCTGCAAAGGGCCACTGACACTGCGAAAGTGCCCACACCAGCTGCTGCCACCGCACAGGACCATTGAATCATGGGTTTATCTGGGATATCGGGCACAACAATGTGTGATGATCTTGATTGGATCACATTCCATTTGGACATTGATGGAGTGGTATTGCTTGCGATTGCGGTACACCACCTCGATGGCATGTGGGACCACCAACTCCACGTGGGTGCAGTCGAGGGCACCAATACAATTTGGCATGCCTGCCAGTGCATGGAAGCCAACTTTTGTATCAAATATCTCCTGGGGAGTCCGTGGTAGGGATATGTAGTCACTTGTGTGCTTCAGGAAGGCATCCTGCACTTGGTTCAGCATGCGAGAAAATAAGAGTTGTGATATGCCAAGAATGTGCCCAACTGTGTGCTGGTAGGTGCCTGTGGCAAGGAAGTGGAGCACCAACACTACCTTCAGTAGAGGGGGGATGACGGTGCGTATTTCTATGAGACTGACAATGTTGTTGTGTATCATGTCCACGATAGTGGTGATGGTGTCCCGGTCCAGACGGTACAGGATTGGATCTGCTCAGGGGTTAGGTTGAATGGACTGGCTCTGATGCGAGGGATTGGGGCTGCCTGTGTGGTACCACTGGCTGCACTGGTGGGGCATGCTGGGCCTGCCTCACCCTCCTTCTCCTCCTGCGTCTCCTATGTGGTGCCTGCTGTTGTTGTTCTTGTTGTTGCTGGTGTAGCAATGCAAGCATGTCCCCAATCCCCAGTATTGCTACTACTAGTGGAATCATTGTGGTGTGGGAAGGGCTGTGGTGTGTGGGTGTGCTCCTTTTGTGCTGGGCCAGACCCCATTGCCTCCACCTGTGCTGATTGTGTGCTCCTGTGGCAGTTGGGAACACTGCACAAAGCACTTTACGGGTGCTTTGCGATGCCAGTATTGCCGGCACACCGGTATCCCCTATTAGCGCCTTCATGATGCCGGTATTTGCATGTCTGCCTGACTTGTGATGTCCTCCTGTTAGCGGCATCCCGGTATTGCCGGCCTGAAGGCCCACGTGCCCGCGCCCTTGCTGCTATTAGAGGCACCGTTATTAGCGGTGCCTCTAATACCAGGTTCTTAAGTCGGAATAGCCCGGAGCAGTATGCGATGCCGGTAATCCTCCAACCTCGTAACGATCCCCAGTGTTTTAGCCCAGGAAACACTTGGGACATGGGTCAGCTTGATATCACTGATTGCTGAGGGGAGATTGTCGGTGCTGGGTGATGGTCAAGACATGGATTTTCTCAAGGAAGTGAGGAAGGTGGTACACAGGAGTGGAGGTGCTGTTTTGGAGAGTGGTGCATCTCCTGGAAATGGTCTCAGTGTGGGAGGGGTGATATGGGAGTGTGGATGAAGGGTAGAGGGGGTAGCTTTGCAATGGGCTGCACAGGTGGGAGATTTAAGGTAAGTAAGAGGAGGAGGAGGAGGGCATTACACATATCTCCTCTTGCTGTGGGGGGTTCCCCATCGGGAGTGTTCAAGGCCTGCGGCATAGTGCCGTCCGGTTGTCAGCATGTATTTGTTAGTTTGTTTGCTAGTTGGATTTGAGGGGTGGGTGTTTGGGGAGGGCAACAGATGATTCTTAGGGTACGAAGTGTGGGGTGAGGAGAAACGGGGTGTGCACAGTGCGGGAAAAAGGGAGTGGTGGTGACTGGCAAATATGCCAATCGCGGAGGACCGGAACAGGACAATGGGGTACGCATATAGTACAAGGAAGGTAAAATGGGGGGGGTGGTAGGTCAGTAATGGGAGGCGGACAACTGCTTGTAGTTTTTTCAAGATTAGACATTTTATTAAAGAAAAACGTTTGCAAATCAAGCCTTGTTTGCCCTACTCTTTCAGGGAATTATTTTAAAAAATGATTTAATTGCATATTAGTCAAAATCTTAGACTTTTCACTAAACACAATATTCAATACAATACAGTACAATCAAAACAAAAAGTAGTATCTATCAGCACAGTAAAAAAGGAAAAAAATTAAAATAAAAAAACACTTCAAATTTAACAAAAGAAGGAAATGCATGTTGACACATTATCTATCTGATCACTCGTCTCAATTACAATTAAATCAATTTCATGAACTCATTCATGGATAAAGGCCATGGGAAATAAAAAAAAAACACTTCAGATTTATGAAGAAAAAAAAGTTAAATGTTCATACAGTAAAATCAAATTTCATAAACTTAATCATGAATAGAGATCGGCCAGATTCAGATATTTCTGCAATCTCACGATTTCCGTTGTTAGTAGAAATTGATTGCCTGAGGCTACCCTTTCCTAGAAACATTCTGTTTCTAGCCACCAGTCATTATTTACAAAATGTGGCAACCTAACCAGCCTCTTTTCTAAGGTCCCCCACAACTACTCAGCAAATGCCTCAGAGACAAAAGTGCAAATATTGTCCCCAACTTCCTCTTTTTGTCTAATGTATAGAATTTCACGAGTAGGTTGATGATTGAGATGAAATCTCGGAAACTCAGACCTGGTGATCAGGTCCAGAAATCTTTTCAAGTACATAGGCAGCCATGCTCGTGGTTTATCCATACAGGTCAGTGATGGGGACACCATGGATGAGTGCATTACCGCTGTTGTTCTAATCCAATTGGCTTTTTTTATGTTCTTCACTTTCATAGGAATTTGAATTAAGTACAGTTCCATACAGTCACATTCTGTCATAATGTTCAAGCACACAGACTTCAAATTATTTAAACAATGATTCAAATGTCCCTCCAAAGCAAAGGAAACATCCTCATACAATGACAATTTATAGGGAACCAAGATCGATCTATTTAGAGATACCCATCTCCATTTCATCCACACATTCAAAGACTGTAGGCCCAAATCATACCTCAAACTGGCTATGGGTACACAATTTGGAAGATGAAGTACATGATTCCATAATTTACCCTTCAGTCTCTCCCAATCTAATAAATACGACTGGGGATTTGCATCTAAGAGAACTAATAATGATGGTGTTACCATGCCAATGTAGTATCTGATAACTGGGGAGAGGGAGAACTTGCAAAACTTGTTTATAATTTTCTTCATATGTGAACCTGATTGAAGAATGTTCCCCTTTAGGATTGGTGATGCATGGAATTTAGTGGGAAAAGATCTAACCACTGAGCCCAGGTATGTAACTTCTTTAGTGATCGGGATCATTTGATCGTCCATGCGCCAAGAGAAATGCTTGGTAATTTTAAGTGGTCATTTGAAAACAAGAATTTTTGACTTAAGAGGGTTAATCCTTAAGTAGTTTAGCTTTGCATATTATTCGAGCGCATGCAATATTTGTTGGAGACCAATCTGGGTGTAATCAAGCAGAACAATATCATCTGTGTAGGCTAACAATTTATTTTAGCTTTTCCAATCTTTGGACTAGCCAACACAGAGTATTCCAGCCACTTTACTAGATCTGATAAGTAGAGATTAAAGAGAAAAGGGGCGACAATACATCACTGTCTCACCGCCCTCTCTGTCCTAATGGCTCTTGACAGTTTCCCTGTTTTGTCCAGTCTTATTTGTAGTTGCAAATCCCTATGGAATTCTACTAGTATGGCCAGTATATTTTCAGGGGACCCCATCTCCTTAATTTACCCCAAAAATGTTCTCTATTGACAGTGTCGAATGCTTGTGATAGGTCAATCCAAGCCCCATAAAACGGGAGTCCACCTTTTCGGAATGACCCACTACAAACTGTACTCAATACTAGACCATTAAATGTGGTTGAGAGACCTCTACGGAAACCTATCTGATGTTTTTCGATAGGATACCCTGCAATTCTGCCCACTTCACCAATTACTTTAAGACCAGGCCTGCAAATATCTTTCCATCCGCGTCTAAAAGTGAGATCGGACGTTCATTTGATGGAACAGAGCGATCCCTCTTTTTATAGATGGGTATAATAATAGCCCTCCTCCATTACTCAGGGATTTGTTTACTGCTTACGATCTTTGCAAAGAGAATGGCCAGTAAGCGCGACCAGAGATCAAGATCAAATTTTAAGATCTGGTTACTCAGAACATTAGGGCCCGCAGCCTGGGAAGCTGAAGATTATTTTATTATTACTTATATCTCGTCTTGGAAGATATTTCGTCTTGCAAGACATTTAGCTCCTAAGCTACTGCTGCAGTGGATAAGACCTTCCAGCTCTTCATTGCGCCATAGAGTGTTAAGAAATGGTCTACCCATACTTTTTCCTGTATGACCCCACTATGTATAATACTCTGATGTGTTTCGGTATAGTTAATTATTAACCGAAACTTATGCACATTTTTCTGAACCATTGCTTTTAACATTAGTTCCCCATCTTGTTGCAATAGCAGATGCTTATTAGATTTTGACCAATTTCTGTAATTATTTCTTAAAGTTTTGACATCCCTCCAGTAATCATGCTCATCCTTTTTGGTTTTTTTCAGCTCCCTCAAGGCTTTCCTCAATTCGCTCTTCTTTCCCATGTTCTTTCATAGAAGCGATGTTTATAAACAACAATGATTTGTTTGTCCCTCTTGCCTGGGGTATTTCAATCCCTCAGAAACCTTACAAAATGTTTTGGATCACAGAATTATTTTAGATCATTCTCATTCAATAAATTGGTAATGTGATTAAGAGAATTATTGAAATCCCTTCCCCCTCTCTATTCTTCCCACTATTTGCACGCACTGCATGTAAATATGATTCCTCCCGAGTCTCCTTGGGTTGAGCAAAAACTCCTTACAGGATCTCATGATCATTTGCATACCCACTATTAAAGGAAAAATGCTTGCATTGTTCAAACAAATTCTTGGAAAGAAATAAGTAGTCTATTATTGAGTGACAATCATATCTCTTCCAAGTTGGTAACTTTTGGTTAATAATTAACTGTACCGAAACACATCACCCTTGATGTACACCCTTGATGTTCCCATTCACCAACAATAACTCCCATTCTGTCATGGAATTGTACCATATTTTCCCATTAAATGTTGGTTGCTTACATAGTACCTTTTTAGAGCATCTTGATTGAATACATTATGAATTCAAATCCCCCATTAGAATGAGACCATAAGAGGGAAAGCAAACACAGATACTCACAAGCAGATCTGACAAAGAAAGCTGAAAATCAATTAGAGTAGAACAGGAGGGAGTCAGGAAATGCTCTGCCAGGAATCCTGATAGCATTTCTGATTCATCACCCAAGGCCCTAAAGCACTCCCCATGCATAGCGCCATGCACCTGATCACCCAGACTGTCAGCATTACGGAAACGGACATAGTTCCTTAATCGCTGGCGATTGCCATGGCGACGAATGAAGCCTTTTGTTGCATGTAACCAGGCGAGAGCGAAGTGCACGTTGCCATGTCACGTAACACTTCACTGTGTCACGCGCATCACCGAGGGAAATAAAGTCTGCCTCTTGTGACTACTCGGTGCTTCTAATTGAAGTTCTTGGATCTTCATACTCTTTCGCTCAAAGCCTTGTCAATTTCACTGCCCGCACCTGACCGAACTCGGCCTGCAGAACGGACTCCTGTGCTCTGTGTTAGGTATTTTTTGCCTGCCATTGACCATCAGTTTTCTACCCACAAAGAGTTTCCCTGCCTTACCCTCTCCAAGACACCTGTGGTATTCCGTTCAACACTGGGACATTGCTTGCTCTGATTCCATTCATCCGTACAGCACACGGACTGGAGACGCCTACTGTTTGTGCTGCCACTATCTAGGCGTCCTCATGCTGTTGGGGTAGACTCGTTGAACTGGATCTGAAGTTCGGACTACTGTCTTCCCAGGATTACTTAGGCATCCTCGTGCCGTCGGGGTCGTCTTGGTGCCTTGCTGGATTTCTAGGCCTTCATCACCCGTGTGGATCCTACTCTGGTAAGACTGGGTTTGCAATGGGTTTGTTTGCGTTCTGAGTCATTGCCTTAGTCTGCTCATCTTAGTGTGGGTTTATGTTTGTTCCAGATATCCTCCAATTTGTGGGAAGATACCTGGATGCTCGTCACCCAATCCATTTCATTGTCAGGCCTCTTGCAGCAATTCCCTGTCATAGTGAGGTTGGTTCCATCCCTCTACCTGTTATCTGTTGTGACTTTTTGACTGAATACCAAGTTGTTTTTGCCTCCACAGCCGGCGTGTTGTGGGTCTGTGTCCCATCTTCCAACTACCAGATCCTTCTGGTTGTTTTATCCACACAACATAGGGTTACAATAGTGCGAAGAATTCTTCAGCAACGTAGTGTTCCATCCCTGTGGCTAGTGCTCCTCCTGCACTACACGACAGTATTAGCCGTGATTCTTGACAGCATTAGAAGCCCTCAAAATGGACACAGCTGATGCCCTTCACACTCTGGTTTGTTTGGTATCAGAGTTACGTGCTGACATGACAGCCACGAACGATGCTACGCATCATCGCATTGATGCCCGACAGGCCTCCACACAACCTGCTGTAGCAGAGGCAGCTGCTCCACCAGTGGCCTCGGGATCTGTGTTTCCGTTACCACGACAAGACCCTGTTTGGTACTCATCTCAGCCCAGTTCCCTTTGGCAGCCCCTGAGAGGTTCCATGAGGACCCTAAACAATTCAGAACTTTCATTAACCAATGTAGGCTCCACTTCTTATCCCGTCCTGCCTCGTTACTTGAATCCACTACAAAGGCAGCATTCATCTTGTCATACCTAGGTGTAACGGCCACGGCTTGTGCAAACCCTTTATTAGAAGAGAACAGTTTCAGGGGGGGGCTGTTGAGCAGCCTACAAGATGGCCACCTAAACATGAAGCTCCGCTCCTCAACTAAGGATCCTGTAAATTTCATCCGTCGCCAGTCTGCGTGACTGGACTGGAACAGTCGATAAGGTGTAGGAAGCTATTGTGCATATTTGTGCCAAAAACTAAGACGTTTCCAGGAATGTAATGCAAGATATCCTGATCAGAAATTCGAGCTGATTCGGCACCGGTGGAACGCGTGCACAAAGCTGGGGGAAGTGCTCGTGCCTTCCTGGAACTCTGCGTCTCTGCAGTAACTGGCACCAACATAGCGCCACGGATCATAATCCTCCTGTTCACTTGCTGCGCAACAGGGGTTGACTGTCAGTCCCCCTTAGTGAATGCAGTCGAATGTTGGCGGACTGTGTGATCGTCACAGCTGTATGAAAAGATCTAGCAGAAAGGGATCCAGTTCCCCGGACAGGAGACTGCACGGGTGTTGAACGCTGACACACCTGCACGGGAGCAGGCTGCCGGAGCGCTCCTGCTCGCTGATCCACGCTAAGCCTGCACTTCCTGCTCACCATTGAGGGCCTCCTGAACCCCTCGAGACCAGATGTTGAGCCACGGCAAGGCCGGGGGGAGCGTAGCATAGCCCACGCACCCAGAATGCAGATGAGACGCTGAAGGGGACTCCCCCACAACAATAATGTAGGCCTTTCAGCCATATTCTACTCCCAGCAACGCCGTAGAGCCTGGTATTCATACACAATGTGGAGTCACTGTTGATTAATGGTACTATAACCTGCACCGCAGGGGCCAGAATCTTACCAAAATCCGACTGCCATAAATCTCACCATCAACTGGCACTCTGGGCACAACTTGCCGAACAGACCCCAAACCCCAGTTTTAGAGATACGCAACAGAGATTTGAGTAACACGAGACGCCATAAAAAGTGCGAAATAGCACAAACCCACAACAGAATCCAAGAGATCACACTTCACTGCATCTTTCAATCGACATTTGTAACGTAACTTCACAGCGCATACTACCACGTGCAAACCGAGCTTCCAGGCACCACGAGGTGCAGTCTTCTTACGACACCATAGCGCCACAAAACACAACAGCCAAGGGAGCTTGGGAGAGACACTAACGGTCTCGACTGAACTGAGTAATTACTGTCACGGCCCCAAACTACAAAACATCTCCCACGTTATGCAAAGCTGTTGCCAATTGCCCCAGCCAACTTCTATGAAGCACCAATACATACCAGAAAGAAAACGCACAGGGGCTCTTCTCGCTTAAGCCACTAAACAAACACCATGACCAAAGGTGCCAACAAAAAGAAGGGCCCAATGGACTCATTCACAGGCCCAAGACCCTCACCATCTGAAACCCCCCCTTCCCCTGGCAACTCACAAATGAGAAGAACTCAAGAGATGACCAGCTATTGTAAACTATGCAAATGGGTTCCTAGCCATCAATGCGAAGCTAGATGATATTGTTGGCACAACAGGGTCACTGAAAGCAAAGATTGAAAAAGAAAGCGGCTGTATCACTGAGGCAGGAGGTCGCATCAGCACAAACAAAGACATTATAGCTTGCCATGATCGCACATTAAATACCATCCAAACGGAACTTATGAAAATAGTGAATAAATGCGATGATTTGGAGACAAGTTCCCGGCGCAACAATCTCCGGGTGGTCGAGATTCCCGAGACAGCAGCAAAGGGCCCCATAGAATTCTTCATAGAGAATCGCCTCAAATCGCGTTTCGGCCCCTCAAAATTCTCACTGCAGTTCCTAGTCGAAAGAGGGCACCGGACACTTGCCCCACCCGTGGGGCTCCCCCGAGGACAGTCATTGCCAGGCTGTTAAATTACTGTGACAGAGACACAATACTCCGGCTTGCCTGAAAGACCACAAAATGAGGCTTACTACAAAGAAATGGAAATAGCCAGTCACAAGGTTTTACAGTATAATTTATTAGAACCTGGACTGGGGTCTCAGCGCCCCACGATGCATGTGTACAGACACTGTGGCGGGAGAGAGCCCAGAACAACTAAAGTCACATACATATATACTAAACAGAATCACATTTGAAACACTTGATCAGCCCCCTCATGTGATAGGGGCCATAGGTTCATGACCTTTCCACGTAGGTAATGTTACTAAAGCAAAGAGTTTGCATTTTCTCCCCGTCCCCCTATTGACAATTTACTGTCCGGGAGCAGGGCAAAATAGTGCATGGGGGCATATCGTGTTCCCTGGTACAAGGTAACATTTTCTGTACTGCTTATCTGTATTGCTCCTGGAGCCTAAGGTCAGTCTGCTCTAAAGCCTGGGAATAGGATTTTTCTCTAGAGGAGCACGTAGCAGCTGCACATTTTTACAATTTATAGTTCAGTGGAGAAAACATGGTTGAGACAGGTGGGCACCTAACTTATAGATTAGCGATGCTTCCTCAGAGACCTCAAGGTTCTACAGTGCAAGACAAACAAAACGCTCCGCAGAATGTGCATTCCTGTTTACTAATTAACAGAGAGTTCATGCCACGGCCTTCCACTGCGTTCAGAGTGAAGATGGAAAGATGAGCAGGGAAACTGAACTGAACATTGCATCCAAGATGGTGAATAAAACAAAATGGCAGCATGGCCTCCATTAGTGTGGCAGTAAGTTTGTAAAGTGATGCGAATGTGCTTAGGCCAATATGCATACCTGTAAGACACTGAAACTAAATATATTTTCACAAACCCTCCTTTTGGGCTAAGCCAATAGCATCATCCAAACATGGCATCCTCAGACAACCAAGTCGCAGAGTCGTCATCAGAACAGCCCGAGTCATCACTCTCATAAATATTGATGGCCATAAACTCCTTTATAGCAACCTCTTACATGACCAGTGTGTTGGTGATGTGTACCAGTAAGTGTGGGTCTGGTTTCAATTTGACTAATGAATGTGTTAATGTTAATGTTAAAAGATATTTGTACCGCGTACTATCACCACCGGAGTGGTCCCTGCCACAGCAATCCCCTATCATAGAACCCAGAACAGGTATACATTGGATGCAGCAGCAACAGAATAGAACTATACCAAGGATTCATAGTAGACTTCCAAACCATGTACTAAGGTCCCAATCCCCTCTGGGAATGTGTACCTCCAAACCCAAAATGTGCATTCTCTTTATCGCTTGGATACACCACCATGCTCAGCCAGGATGACGTCTCACACCATTCTGTTCTGAAGGGCCACTGGTCTAATGGGCTTTTGTTCCAGTGTCATATTGAACATGATATCAGTAGTCTCATAGATAGTTTTCTCCACAATCCTAGCCAGTTTTCTAATGTCTTGAGAGTTAATTATTTGTCCCCAGAATGGGACCATAAATTTAGCAATGTCCCCCAGTACTTGTAGGGCGGTGTCATCTTCAATTTCCCTGATATTTTCAGGATATCGGCGGTGGAAGAGATATATACCCCAGGTAAGAGTATCCCAGATAACATGTACCCTGCCAATCTATCGATAACCAAGGATAAGCTTCACATCCACAGATGAAATAGATTGAGCCCCTTACATACAGAGGCCTATCCTCCTTCACTAGAACAGCTGTGTTTAAACAGTTATCATACAAGCCCATAGGTCGGGAACCTTCTTTCCGTATACAGAATGGGACAGAATCTGGATCATGATTGATGGTGTATGATGGTGGAGCAACCTCCTTTCAGAGTGACTGAAGTCATTCTGAAAGAAATCATAGATTGGTAATATCTGGAATATTTGTCGGAGTGCCGGGCAGTGGCGGTATTTAGTGTACTTCTATTTGCTAATACTGAACATCCCAGAGGTAATAATACTAATTAATCAAATTCATTTATATTCATTACATCAAAATTACCAGTGGCTCTGTCGTTCCATCGTCCAAAGAACAGAGCCCTAAATGGGGCATAACATGCAGTAGACAGAGGGCGAGGATGAATATACCAACCTATCCCCTTCTCACCATGCTGTGACAAGTGTGTGCAGACCCAGCAGTTGGTTGCATTCATAATCATCATGAGGGTGTTGTTATGATAACCTCCTCTATGACTGTGATCACGTGGACGAAGAGTGTGTGCGTACACATGTAAAAAAAGAGACATTGTAGAGGCACTGACAGTTGGCAATAGATTATTAAGTGGTTGTGCACTTGCCAGATACCATAGCACGGTATCAAAGTGACCATAATACAAGTTGCCACCAGAATAATTATCCATTTTGTCCTCGGGGACCATGGCCCTTGATATACAGGCCCATCAAACTGCAAATGTACCATGTCCTCATTTAAGCGAGCAGCCTCAAACGCGGACATAGTCCTTCAGCGTCCATTAAGAAGCCTCACTGATAGGCTCTATAAGTTCATCTGTTGGTGGCACCTGACTAGGTGGCCAACCTTGATTGTAGTCTTCTTTGCCACTCCCTTCCCCTTAGCTTGTCCTAAGGAGGATGACAAGGGAATGGCACAACGTTGGTTTCTTCGTTCGTGCAGCAATCCTACCGCACTTTCCTCTTCTATTAACAAACGTAAGGTCAATCCCTAAACTAAATCCGATTTCGTGGTCGAAGTGTGTACCTTAAAACTCCAGGTACTGAACGGTTGATGACTAAAGGATCATCAGTTTCAGCTGGAGCAATGTCAGACGATTCAGAAAAAGAAGAAAGAACTTTTTCCCCAAGCTCCTCAGGCCCAAGAAGTGGTTTCGTATCGCTCTTGGCCTCATTCAGAGTAGGCACATGATGATCAGTCTCCTTCTTATCGCTCTGATCGAGAAGCATAGGCAGTGGCACTCGTTTCAAGTGCGTTGCATGCATTCAATGTTCCTTGCCGGACACACGTGCCATTGTCTGCGTAGCCAATAGCACTTGGTAAGGCCTGTTCCAGCATGGTGCAAGGCACGTTTTCCTCTCAAAATTCTTCAGCGGAACATATTCCCCAGGCCTGATTCGATGGCCTGGGCCCGCATATTTTTCAGGCAGAGCTACTCGCACCTGCTGGTGAATCAAAAACAAGTTTTTGAGTCATCTGGTCACAATAATCAGACAGTAATGGATACTCGATGTCAGCCAATTTTCTAGGTCTCAGTGCATTCCATACATTTGCAGGCCTTCCCATAACGATTTTGTATGGGGAACATGCTGTTTTCGACTGTGCGGATGTCTGCATTGAGAGCAAGGCTATTGGTAAAGCATTAGGCCACTTTAGATTGTTGTGCGCACACACCTTCGCCAGTTCATTCTTTAAAATACCGTTGTGGCGTTCCACCGAACCGGCACTCTGAGGATGTCTCGCTGAGTGAAAACGTTTATCGATCTGTAATCCCGCACAGATTTGCAGAATGACGTCAGCGATAAAGGGCCGTCCTTTGTCGGACCAAATTACTCTCAGCAGACCAAACCTAGGAAAATATTCCTTTAACATGGCTTTGGCCGTCGACAGAGCAGTATTGTCTTTCAGTGGAAAGCTTCAACCCACTTGCTAAAGGCACAAATCACAACCAATACATATCTGAAATTTTGGCAGCGTTGCATCTCGAAAAAATCAAAATGAATCACTTTGAATGACATGGAGGAAGGACCAAAACTACCTTTCGGTTTTGCTGTGCCCTTCCCAAGGTTGTATTTCAGACATATCATACAATTCTGAACTAAATGTTCAGCAATTTATGGGATGTTGTTATTGTACCAAACCTGGTTTAAATGCTGGCCTATCTTTTTCGCACATATGTGTGCTGGACCATGAGCCATAGTGACTACGGCAGTGACATAAGCATTGGGCAACATCCACCTTTGCTTTTCATTGTCCACCCAACACCCCTCTACATCCAACCCCGCCAGACAATTCCCCCATTGTTTGCTCTCTTCCGCTGTTGCTTCAGCCTGAATTTCTTTCACACTATTGACCGCTTCTTCCATCTGGTTGGTGTCGGTAACCCATTTAGCCGCATCCAGCACATACATTCCTGAGTGTGGATCGCTGGCAGTCTGTTTGGCAATTCTGTCAGCAAAAGCGTTTCCTTTTCCTACATCATCCGTCACTTTCTGGTGTGCGGCGCATTTCATTATCGCTAACTGTGTAGGAAGCGCTAGTGCTGACAACAATTGTACTATCAGAGTACTGTCTTGAATTTTGGTGCCACGTGATGTCAAGGATCCCTTCTCCACCCATAATCACCCAAAATTATGAACCACTCCAAAGGCGGACTGGCTGTCAGTATAGATATTTACACTAAGTCCCTCAGAGAGTTTGCATGCCCTAGTCAATGCAACAATCTCTGCCACCTGGGTGGAATTATGCAGTATCTTTGGGTAGTGCCTAGTGTGAAAATTGCATAGGCCGCAGTGGAGGTACCATCAGTTAGCGTAAAACAAGAACCATCACAAAATAGTCCCCCATCCCGAGACTTCAAAGGTGTATCGCTCAAATCAATTCTGCCTTTTGTTTCTTGTTCTGTAACATATAGACAATCATGGCAAATGTCATTGGTGCTGTCCTCCTCTTGTGGAGATGGCAAAAGTTCAGCGGGATTCAAAGTAGAGCATCTTTTTATTTGGATGTGTGGTGCAAATAGAATCAACTCATATCTCGTTAATCGAGCAGAAGTGAGATGCTGTATTTGGGTTTTGTTTAATAGAACATCAACAGAGTGAGGTACCATCACGGTTAAAGAGTGACCTAAAACCATACCCTCACTTTGTTTTACTGATGCAGCAGCAGCAGCCGCAGCTCGCAAACATCTCGGCAAAGCGCATGCAACAGGGTCTAACGTAGAGGAAAAGTAGCCGCACAGTCTGCTCTTTCCCCCATGTTCCTTTGTCAATACAGCCAAAGCACAACCTTCACGCTCATGCACATACAAATCAAAATTCTTCTCTTAATTTGGTGTGCCCAAAACTGGTGCTGAACGCAACGCAGCCTTAAGCAGATCAAATGCGTTCTGGCAATCCATATCCCACAGCAAAGGCAAATGAACATCCTTGTTTGTCAAGGCCAACATAGGTTTAATCAAAAGTGAAACATTAGAGATCCACTGTCTACAGTAAGAAGCCATGCCAATCAGGGCTCTGACTTCCTTATGTGTGTTTGGAACAGACATGTCAGAGAAGCTCCATATACGTTCAGGTGACAGTTGTCTTCCCTCCTTTGACAGGAGATGGCCTAAATAGGCGACCTCATGTCTACAATACTGAAACTTCTTCAGTGAAGCCTTGTGTCCATGTGTAGCTAAATGAATAAGCAATAAAACAGTACCCTCCTTGCAAGCACCCTCAGAACCTGTGGCAATGAGCAGGTCGTCAATGTACTGCAGCAAAGTGCAAGTTAACGGCAGCTCAAGCATATCAAGCTGTTCTTTCAATGCCCTACTGTATATGCTTGGACTTTCATTGTAACCCTGATGAACACGTGTGAATATGAAAGAGCGTCCACTTAAGGTAAATGCAAACAAGTACTTACTATCGGCATGTACAGGAATGATAAAGAAAGCATTCTTCAAATCAGTAACACTGAAATGTGTGGCTGTAGCCGGAATCAAAGATAAGATAGTCGTAACATCAGGTACAATTAGAAACGGTGGCGGGACAATCTTGTTAATTGCGCACAAGTCAATTATAAAATGGTAGGGTATGAAATTATCCCCTTTCTTATATACAGGAAGAATCGGGCTATTACACACACTCCCAGAAATATCTTCAATCACACCTCGGTGTATAAAGTCTGAAACAATACTCTTCAATGCACGCTCACCCTCTACTGATATTTTGTATTGCAGAATACAAGGCAGCGTAATACCTTTTTTCAAAATTATTCATACTGGCTTAACGTTCAAAATTTCAACATCGTTATCCTTCACTGCCCATAACTGTGTTGGCACCACACTGAATTCGCTTGGCAATGGCATAGACAAAAATTGTGAAGTGGAATTTTGTTGGGGGGAAATCGTCAAGTACACTCCATCTGGAGAACAATAAATCACAGCATTAAATTTCTTCAACAGATTTAATCCCAACAAATTTTCACCACAATTCGTTGTCACCAAAAATGGACATGAATCAGTAAACGGTCCCAATGCAATTGCGACTGGCCGAGAGACCAGACTAACCACTGGCTTACCAGAGAACCCTACAGAAAAGTTTCTCTGCCCTGACAGTGGGATATCTGGAACCCGCATATGATCAATGGAGCACTTCTGTGCCCCGGGAACCACTAGAAAGATATGCTCCCTATCCCCACCTTCATTTCAATGTAGGGCCCCTTTTGATCTATGGGAATAGCTATCAGTTCCAGACTCTGCTTTGGGTTGTCCTTACGAAACAGTACATCATCAGGTGTGAATTTTTCAGTGAAATATGCGTGAGTAGTATTATCAAAAACATTTCCATTATTTACATTTTGTGGCTGTCCCCCTCCCTGACTACCCACATTCGTATCCTGTGTTTGGCTCTGCTGATTCTGTGCGAATTGGTATCTACCAGGACCCGTGATTCCTCAGCGACCCCTCGATCACCTGCTCATGGTGCCATATGGGTTATTAGCTCGCTGTTGGAGGGACAGGCACTGTGCCCTCCAATGGCCCTCTGTCTACAATACGCACATTGATTCATGTGTGGAGGACCTAATGGCGGTCCCATCTGTGGCACAAACTGACCTCTCAGTTGCGTGTTCCCACCCCTTGAGCCCTGTGCTATTTGCTGTAAAAGGACTCTAGTCTGCAGATCAACTTTCTTCTATTTCACCTTTTCTTTCTCTGTGTTTATTCTTTTCTCATAATACTGGGCCATGTGTAGCACTTCGGATTGCGATTTTGCTTGCCATGCACTCTCGAACGTCATGATCTGAGTTTGAATGTCAGGCAACAATTCTCATACAAATTTGACGACAAACAGTCTTTTACCCGGTTCTTTACTCAAATCTTGCCCACTAAAATCTGAAAACACTTGTTCAAACCTGTTAAACAACTCAGTTGCACCCTCAGTTTTACCTTGCATGCATGCTGTCAATTTCTCCCAAATAATTCTCTTCTCGGGCATTAAGGTTTTCAGTTTGGTTACTATATTATTCAGCAACATCAATATAGACTGGAGTTTTCTCAAAAAGTGGGGTCTTCAGATATCAACTTAAGGTGCCCTGCGCCCAATTCTGAAATTGGCTACCAGAAATACAAGTAGACAATGCCCTAATTGAAAAAGGCATAGCAATTGCTGAAACACGTGTCTCAAACAAGGGCTACCATGTTATATTAAAACCAATAATATTTATTTATAAAACCTGCGCCAGACCTTTTTCTTTCTACGGTCGTGCTGCCATTATGTGAAAAAAGTTCTCAATATAGACTGGGGCGGTTTTTTCGCCTGCGTTCCTGCCTCCATCAGCTTGTGTCAAGGCGTCCCAAGTATCGCCCATACTCGCTTTATCATCTACAGTTCTAATTTGCTTCCATAAATCTGCAGGTAGGATAACAGGAAACAATAAATCAATATCCCCTAAGGTGAAAACTGACAAATTCAAAACAGATTCTATCTCTTTATAGAACCCTGTGGGATTCTTCCTAATGTCTGGGATAGACTACTTAATCGTATTCACTTCCTGTCTCGAAAATGGAACATGAACAAACTGTGGGATGTAGTGGGCTGGGATAGTGGTAGCAGGTGCCTGTCCTACCGCTGGAATTTCTACTTTCGGGACTAGTGTTGGAGGAACCTCTCTCACAGGTAATTGTAGAGTAGGGAGTTATGAACGCTTATTGAGCAATACGGCTAAATCTAGTGACAAAGAGGTTAATGTGGTGTCAGATGAAAATGCTCTTTTATAAATCACCATCATGTCTGCAGGACAACACACATTTTTTTCATGCATTCATCTTGTAAATACTAAACCCTCACTTGTAACACCTTCCGTTTCATATCCGAAGTATACTGGCTAAATGTATCATGCACTTTAATAGGGGGAATAGAGGCATCTGAAATCCATCAAAGCGCATCCCTCGTGCAAATGTGCATTTCTTCACTAATGGGTTTCAATGGAGGCAAGAATCGCTCTGTATGTATGATGTGTGTTGCTTATCCCTATTCAATTCATCTTTGTGTAAGCGATCAAGTTCCCTCTTAAACACTAACAGTTTCGCAACATGCTTGCGTATTTTAGTCGCAGTATCTCTCGAATGAGAAAAAAAATTCAAATCCTGCAACTCTAGTGGAATAGCTGAACCAGTCAAATCAATCCCTATTTCAGCAAGATACACTCCCATTTGTTCTATCAACACATTCTGTTCAGGAATACCGCATGGTCAGATATTGCACTTAAAGCAGCAGTTTCATCACCCCCCCACATGTATGTTTCAGCCCACTCACGCAGCTCCTTCTTTTTCTCTGCAGATATCGTACTACGCGTCACTATTCTTGATTCAGTATCAATCACTGGTAGGGGAGTTGAAGTGGAGGCAGCCGGTAAAGAAAGTAAAAATAAGTCATACACACTCGGAGTGGAGGAAATGTCGGTGCAGTGGGAACAATGGGTGTAGCGGCAGCTGTTACAATTGGACCAGACATAGATGCAGGGGGAGGTACATAAGGTGGTGGTGCAGTTGAATCGGCTCCTGAATCAGATCTCTGCTCATTCAGTTACTTATTCAATAACTCATCTGATGCATGCAAGTCTTGTGATGGATCTGCAAATCTAATTGAAAGGCCCTATCCATGCTCCTAATGGCCTCGCTCTGTTTCTGTTGATCATGTACTAAAGCCTTCTCGGCATTTGTCATATGTCTATGTGCTTGTTTCTCTCTACGTCTGAGTCGCTTATTCGCTTCCTTCTTCCAATCTCTAACAGCGTCAAACACAGCTGGTCTAGCTTTCTTGCGCAATAACACAGATTCCAAATATTCTATTCTCGCCAACTCAAAACAACCCAGTACTGGCCACTGAAGGTCAGGTGCATGTCTGGTTTGACGATGCCAAACATCATTAAACACAATTGCGCCTAGGCCATATGACATATACATGTCATACGCTGCCGACCCTGCGGGTGGTGCAGGTTGACTATGTTTCAAATTCTTTGATTGTCTTCCTCAGCAACAAAACATTGCAAAACAGGATGACAACTTACCAGGCATACTAAAATCACAGTTTTACCTGGCCAAAATATTTAGGTGCAAATATACTACACATCAAATTAAAAAACAACAGGCCGTTTCCTCACTGAAACATGCTCACCTGATTTCAAACAAGTCCAATCGGACAATCGCCGTAGCTAGCAATTTCTCCAAGCGGGCAGAACAAGCCCCGATTCTGGAACCCTCGCCGCGATGTCTCGTCGGTGCTGCGATCGGCCAGAGATAAGGCATTATTTATTGTGCAGGGGCCCTGTTTACTCACTGATCTCGATCCGACAGCCTCGTCTTCGTCCAACACAAATGGAACATCAACGGGAGGGTCCCTGTTCCGGCACCATCTGAAAGACCACAAAATGATGCTTACTACAAAGAAATGGAAATAGCCAGACACAAGGTCTTACAGTATTGTTTATTGCAGCCCGGACTGGGGTATCAGCGCCCCACGATGCATGCGTACAGACACTGTGGCGGGAGAGAGCCCAAAGTCACATACATATATACTAAACAGAATCACATTTGAAACACTTGACCAGCCCCCTCATGTGATAGGGTCCATAGGTTCATGACCTTTCTACGTAGGTAATGTTACTAAAGCAACAAGTTCACATTTTCTCCCCGTCCTCCTATTGCCAATTTACTGTCTGGGAGCAGGGCAAAACAGCATGTGGGGGCATATCGTGTTCCCTGGTACAAGGTAACATTTGCTGTACAGCTTATCTGTATTGCTCCTGGAGCCTAAGGTCAGTCTGCTCTAAAGCCTGGGAATAGGGTTTTTCTATAGAGGAGCACGTAGCAGCTGCACATTATAACAATTTATAGTTCAGTGGAGAAAACATGGTTGAGACAGGTGGGCACCCTACTTATAGATTAGCAATGCTTCCACAGAGACTTCAAGGTTCTACAGTGTAAGACAAACAAAACGCTCAGCAGAATGTGCATTCGTGCTTAGTAATTAACAAAGCGTTCATGCCGCGGCATTCCACTGTGTTCAGCGTGAGGAAGGCAAGATGAGCAGGGAAACTGAACTGAACATTGCATCCTAGATGGCAAATAAAACAAAATGGCAGCCTGGCCACCATTAGTGCGGCAGTAAGTTTGTAAATTGATGCGAATGTGCGTAGGCCAATGTGCATACCTGTAAGACACGGAAACTAAATATATTTTCACACACCAGGGAACGAGGCACGCTACAGTTTGAATCAAGTATAATACACATATACCCAGACTTTGCAACTGGCATACAAACACAAAGAAGATCCTACGATACTGTGAAACACCTCCTACGAGCCCAAAAGATTACATACTCATTAATATTCCAAGCCAAGCTGCGTATTCAACACAAAGGGAAGACCAATTTCTTCGAGGACCCCACTCAAGCAATGGCCTATGTGAAGTTGCATATACCTATGCCCCTGAGACAACCACACTTAGGGGAAAATGCACCACGCAACAACGAGAAAGAATATTTAGAGGAAAATGATTGAAAATGCGAATGTTACCACAACTGACTGGATGATCCGTCACTGCCCGACAATGTCGACGGAGGGGAACAATTAGGAAGTCCTGAGGAACGTCGAGCTAAACAGAAGGTAAGACTGTCGACATGGTCCCCCAGGGTTTATCCATGAGTTTGAGGCGGTCACATCATCAAGTTGGGGTAGATGGTGAGGGTGGGGGTGGCAACGGACAGGTTGGGGGAGAACATGTATGTTCAGAGTTCAAAGGGTCTAATCCGCTATCAGCCAAGAAGTTATGGGGAATAAAGGTAATAAAAGTTGTGGCAAAGGACATACGATCTGGAACATATGTACGTATAATCAGACCGTGATACAATAGGGGGAAAGGGATCATAAAACCAGCGATGTGCCATGGCTCTCCAGCTCAAGCTGATTTCTTGGAATGTGAGAGGTCTAAACAACCCTATTAAGGCAAGAAAGATCTGGATGTGCCTGGACCGTCACACACTTAACATTGCACTGCTCCAAGAAACCCATGCCCTGGAGATGACTCACAAACAGATGGCGTATAATTGGGGAAAAAACAGATTTTATACCAACTACTCTTCACAAGCGAGAGGAGTGGTAAACCTCATACACAAGAGTATTGACGTCAGAGTGGGAACTACGAATATAGACCTTGATGGCAGATTTGTTGTGTTATCCGGTACCGCCAATAACAGGCCGTTGATCCTTGTGAACAAGTACAGTCCTAACTCTGATGACCCAACATTCTACATCAAAGTAGCGACACTGATAGGCCATACCCTTGACTTCCCCATTATCTGGGAGGGGATTTCAATGCAATAATGGACCTTTCTATGGACAGATCGAGCACCAAACAGATTCTTGGACAAACGGAATGTGCAAAACCACAATTTTACCACACACATGGTCTGATCCCTCACCCATAGTTCTCGAAATATGACAGAACAATACAGCTACACCAAGATCTCCATGGAGAATGCTTCCATCTGCATTACTTGACGATTCCTTGGTGGAGACACTAAGGATCGACATTGAAACATTTTTTGCTGAAAATTAGAACCCAGTGCCCAGAATCTCTGCGGTCTGTGAGACATTCAAAGTATGGTTTCGAGGGACAATGATTGCCGCCACATCTGGTATTTTAGGAATCACCAGGATAGAGTTAAAGGAGACTGAAGAAAACCTCTGAAAACTCGGAAATGAATACAGCAGTACACACGACAGGGCACTGCTAGGATTAATCAAGGGCAACAGACAAAAGTTCTGTGAATTAGCTGACCAAGAAACTCGATTCATACCAAAGAAAGTGCAAGCAAGGCAGTATGGTGAGGTGGGCTGGCCTGGGAGGTTACTAGCTGGGATAATTAAGGGGGAACGTGAGACACAACACATAAGCGGGATCACCAAACCTAATGGGCAGACTACCATTAAACACGAAGAAATAAACAACATATTTAAGGATTGTTATCAAACACTCTATTCTAATAATGACCACAGAAGAGGTAGACCGATACCTGGCACAAACCAAATTACCCACACTGGATAACATATCCAGCGCTAAATTAAGGAGTCCAATTACAATAGAAGGAATTGCTGATGCCATATGCTCCCTAGCATCGGGCAAAGTCCCAGGCCCAGACGGCATAGGCATAGAGCTATATAAAGCTTACAAAGACATCCTTGCTCCTAAACTACTTAAAGTATGGGAAGAAGCATGTACTATAGGCAAATTGCCACTCTCCCTCACTGAGGCAGTAATACCTGTCCTTGCAAAACCATGGAAGCCCACAAACGAATTGGTCTCATGCCGTCCTCTATCTTTCATAAATTCGGATGCGAAAATCTTCGCCAAGACACTTTCCAATAGATTGATACCACACATGTCTGATTTGGTACACCCGGACCAGTCAGGATTTATACCGGGGAGATCAACAGCCCTAAACCTGAGGCGATTATTTGGAAACATGGCACAAATAAACCCAGAAATTCCAGCAGCAGCAATGATATAGATGCAGAAAAAGCTTTTGACTCTGTCGTGGAACTTTCTATTCGGAGTCTTGAGACATATGGGGTTAAGGGAGGAATTTAGTAAATTTGTAAGATATTGTTATACACTGACCCAGGGGCCAAAGTCTGTACCAATCGGAACTACTCATAAACCATTAAGCTCTCCAGAGGGACCAGGCAAGGGTGTCCATTATCTCCATTGCTGTTTTCTTTGTTTGTTTATTTATTTGTAACACGTGCCAGACCCTGGGGTATCAGGGCGCAGAAAGCAGGGTGGTACATGAATATTTTAAGCTTGAAGTTACATAAGTTGAAGGAAAGAAGGGGTGTACAACAGTTCCCCAGTCAAGTACAATTAGAGGCTAAGGATCAGGTATATGCATAAGGGAGCAAGCAGTGCGTCATTATGCAATTTACAGAATTATTATATATCATATTTGAAAGTTTAAATACATAAAAAGAGCAATTATTTAATCAGCTTTAACGATATAACCCTTTGCAAGTAGAATCCGGGAATCCCACAGTCACAGAGGACTACATACAGGGACCCCCACAAATTATATCATTGTATGCCGACGATGCCCTAATATATTTGAAACATCCTGATGAAAACATCTCACCAACCCTGACGGAGGTTGATAAGTTTAGCCTATATTCTGGTTATAAGATAAACACCACAAAATCTGAACTGTTTCCCCTAAACGACAACACCACAAAGCCCACATAGCTACATGGTATGAAATGGGCAGGAACAACTGTTAAATACCTAGGTGTTCAGGTGGCACGGACACAGAAACTCCTATACGAGCACAATCACGCAAACTATTTAAATGAACTTGAACATAAACTCACTCTATGGGGTAAACACCTGCTATCACTAATAGGCTGAGTTGCCCTCCTGAAAATGATTGTAGCCCCGAAACTACTGTACTTTTTTAATACCATCCCGATCTGGCCAGGTCGACAATTCTTCAACTCGCTCTGTAGCTTGGCGGTGGGGTTTATATGGAGTGGAAACACTGCCCGGGTGAAATGGGAATTACTCACAGAACCATACCATCGTGGGGGTCTAGCAGCTCCCGATTTTGAGCTGTATTATCTGGCCGCACAAGCACACTATGCTGGCCTACGGTATACCTCGGACATCAAATGCTCACATATTGAATTAGAAAAACGCTCTGCTGAACCAAATGACTTAAAATCCACATTAATATGTAAACACAAGACAGACTCTTGCACGTTTGATCCACTGTGCATTACACTAGATGCCTGGAGACGCATTATGTCAAGACTCAACATTACAAAGCCATATAATTGGAACATCCCGCTATAGTACACCCCACACCAACCCCCCACGGTGGATGCAGACATCCAGGTTGCATGGGATCCTGATAGAACGTTTAAATTAGGAGATATTTTCCCAGAAGGCAGGTTTATTTCCATAAACGAGTTCAAAGATAAATTAGGGGATATGATAAAAAAAGTTGCGGCCAAAAAAAGAGGCACTCCCTTGGCGACTGCTGTTGCTGTCACGACCCGTCACCCAGAACCCCACTGGCATGGTCACATGCCAGGTAGGGTTAGGGCTCGGGGTTCATTTGGGGCCCCAAGGGCCTTGCATTTTCACCGGGGACTCGCCTGGAGTCAGTCCTGGCGCCTTTGGCACCAGGCTCATATTTGGAATGGGACTTGAAGGGACTACTTTTTATGTGGAGGGCTGCAGCCAACATGGAGACACCCACACAGTCTAGTCCCTAAGAACCAGACTGTGCGGTACAGTGTTTTGGGGTGTGGTAGCCCGGACTACTTTACCTGGACTACTTTACAGGGTAGGCTATATAAACCAGACCCAAGCTAAAGAACGTGCTTTGCATTATTCTGCAGCCAGCAGCGTAACGCTCACCGTGTTCAGAAACCAGCACCCGGCGTTCCTGGAATCGCGGACCTGCAGAGGAGACAAAAGAACATCATTAGCAGTTCCAGTTTACCTGCAGTCTTCCATCCTTCGCTCCCAGCTGCTCACGGTCTTCCATCCCGTTGGCAGCACCTTCAGGACATCGCGCTCGCACCGGAACGAAGCACCTGGAGAGGAGAGAAAAAGGGACAACGTTAAACAGGTTACTCACGGCAATCACAGCAGCAACCGAAATCTCCTCACCTGGCTGGGCATATCTTGGCCGGTTCCGCTCCAGAAATCACTGCACGCCCAGAAAGACCATTGTAACCTGAAAAGGAATAAAGAATACAGGTTAGCCCAAAAAGACATTAGCGCTCCGCACTTCACGCTGAACATACCTTTCTTCATACGCTCCGCGTCCATCCATCCCGGCAGGAGCCGAACCCAAGCAGCGCACCCAGCGAACCTCTGCATTCTTAAGGGGGAAAACAATCAGGGAAAGACATTAATAGCCCGAAAGAAAAGCAAAGACCCTCAAAGACTGCAATAATCGAACTTACCTCTTTAAAGACACTTGAATGGGTTGGCACCAGTGAAGTTAACTCGGTCGCTTCAACCTGCAGGAACTACGCGCCCCTGTGCAGAAAGCAGAACGGAGAGCACACCAGACATCATAACAAGGTGAGGAGGGGGCCATCAGGGCGAGTCCAAGGGGCTGGTGGGAGGAAATGAAATCTGTGCCTAAGTCCAGTCCTCCTGTGCTTTCAGGCCGACCTGCCATAGAAGACATCATCCTGAATTGAGTACATCTGGGGGGAATCCGGCAATCAGGGCATACCGGCGTCCCCGTGGATACCAGGTGAGTGTAACCATTATATATTGTGAAAAAAAGAAATGTTGAGCGATTTAAAGAAACTGCTCTGGCTTGTCAGCATGAGTGTTTCCCCAAGACTGTGTGGCTACTACACAGATGCAATACACATAGGTAAAAGATTTGGAAAAGATTGCTCACATGCGCCAACCTGATTCATAAAGTGTTCAAAAGTGAGTCATGCAGATTTTGACAAAACACGTTCCCGTTTGTGGTTCTGAAAAAAGAATTTCCAATTCAATATTGATGATATTTTTGAAGTTTTTCCTTTATTCTCACAATATGTTTGAAAATGGACGAACAAAAATGATTTTCTGTCTGGTGTTTACTTCACACCTTATAGTTTTCACAACAATTGCCATTCACAGATCCTTAGTACAAGTTAGTGTATGGTGTTTGCTCCACACCTTTTAATTTTCACATCAAATAATATGCGCTAATCCTTGGTAATTTGGATTCTGTGTCTTTATATTTCTCTCTATGTTTTCATGTCTCTCTCGACTCTTGTTTCCCTATTGAGACTATCAATGGTTCATCAGGAGAGGAAATGTTTTCTAAAAAGAAAAAAACAAAAATATGTTTTATAAAACTTGAAGGGATTCAATTGAGTTTTTTTCACATCATACTGTTATTCAATACCTTTTAAACCTAAACAAATACATATTTTGCTTGACTCACCCTTATTGTGATACTGAATTATTTTGGGAGATATTTGCATTCATCCAAATAGTTTTGGTTGTCTCAAATAAGTGACCACATAACTGATATATCCAAATTCTGCTTGATAAATATTTGAAGGGGTTGCCTTCTGTTCCAATTGTGGGGTGGGTTGAATTGATCAAAAAGGCTAGAAGGAAGAGAAAAGTGAAGAAATGGTATTGTGTTAAAGTGCTTGGAGTAATGAAGTAATTTTAGGTTTAGATTTTCTGTTCCTACATCATTCTAGCACTACAAAGCTAATTTGCTTACCTTATTTTTACTCCTTTTAGGTGTTACGCTCACCTGGCTCCCACAGAGGCGTCGATCTGAACAGCTGCGGTCTCCACCAGTGTGAGCGTAGGGCCGAGATGACAGACTGGACTGGCCCACCTAGCTTCGCTTGCTTGGCCCGTAGGAATATTCTTCTGTAAATGGAGAAAGGGAATTAACCACCCGTGGGGTTGAGCGTAAATCCCCCCACCCCCGCTGTTCACCCCACAGATCATCTTTGATGTCCCCTCTTATAGCTTCACCTGATGGTTTGAAAAGATGAGCTCTCCATCCTGCATTAAGCGCAGGGGCGCGTTGATAACCAGTTGCTTCACTGGCGCGAAGGAATTGGTGAGTTCCAAAACAATGTTGACTCCGAAAAGTAAGTAGTTCATAAGAGTTCACATGTCTGACTTTCACTCTTGTCCGATTCCTTGTAGTTTGCAGCTTGACCCCAGCGAAGAGTTCCTTGTGGTAGCTGACGAAGTTCAGGTAAGTATTTGGCTTTTCCTACACAGTTCAATAAAATAAGGCCAGAATGTAACCTGTTGCTTGCTCCCTTATTCAGGTGTGGAGAGAAAATATGAAGTTCGGGGAATAATGCCTCCGGCGGTAAAATTAGGTAAGTCTATTGTGGCAGGAAGAGTTCCCCTTGTTTGTCCCTTCGTCTCACCTTGTTGTCCTTTTGTTCTCCTTAGGGGCCGGGGTACGGCGAGGATGCAATGGAGACTGCGCCGACCCGTGAAGAGGAATAGTACCCCCGGCGGTAATCAGGTAAGTCTATGGGGGTAGTTACTATTGCCTCTGTTTATTCCCTTGGCTCACCTTTGCTGTTCTTGTGTTCCCCTTAGGTGCCAGAGTGTGGCAGGAACGTGCAGAAGGATGCGGTGGATCGTGAGGATGCTGCGAAGGCCAGTGAGTTCAGTGTGGCGCTGCAGCAGGTGAGGCGGCGCGCGTAAAATGCTTCTTTCTTCCAGCTCAAAGGCACGGTGGATCCGGAATTCAGATAAGGATCGAAGGTTTTGCTCTTATTCTAACCTCTTCTCCTTCTGTTCCTCCCTTTTTCTAGGAGCTGCAGACTCGAGGCGGGCGTGGCAGAAGACTGGATGCAGGCTTGCAGACACAATGAGCGTTACGCTGCTGGATGCAGAATAACGCGAAGCGTGTGTTGCTCTTCGGGCGTGGTTTAAATAGCCTCCAAAGTAGACCCAGGTAAGTATTCCTCCCCAGCCCCCAGCCCAACCCGAGTAAAAAAATAGTCCCTAGGTAAAATAGTCCCTTCCAAGCCTCATTTGGCTTGGAGCGCTGCAGCATGGTCTGCATCAGGTAAGCTTGCAGCATGGTCTGCATCAGGTAAGTTCTACTCTATGAACCTGGCGCCATAGGCGCCAGGACTGACTCTCCATATAAGCCTGGCCCATAGGCGCCAGGACCGCACCCAAACAGCCCCTAGCAGGGGTGTTTGTGCTTGCTCAAAATAACTTGATGCCTGCTTCCGGGGTTGCTGGACCTGGTCTGGTTCCCCGGGGGTAGGCATCATGACATTAGGTTCTGAGGTCCTTCAATGTTGTGATAAGCTGTTTGGGGTATACCCTGGACGAGTGAATAGCGCTATTTAGCTTTCGCGCACTTTTTTATAGTGTATTTGTGCCGCGATGATGTCATCACGGCACGCCCACGTGGTCTAGCGTGACAAGATGACGTCATCACGCACGTTTTTCGTTCCAGCGGCCATTTTGAAATGGGAAAAACATCACAATGTACAGATCCGGCTGGTATAAATCGGATTTACTGTGCTTGTCCATAACTCTTAATGATACTCTAGTTTAGACTTTTTAGTTTGGATTTAAGTCTAGTGTTGCTTTCCTTGGCTAATACATACTGAATGAGCATTTATTTTGAAGCGTCATTATTTATAATACTCAAATTTGGTAGTAGGCTTTACTTAAATTTGCTGACCTATAAATAAGTCTCTATTATTATTTGGTAATAATAGACAATCCTGATGATTACTTGATTTTGCTGACCTATAAAGAAATCTCTATTATTATTTGAAAACAATAGATAATACTGATGGATAAGCTTGCCCTCATATCCTTTCCTAATCAACAAAGCTAAAATCAAAATTTAAATGCTCTTAGCAAACAAATTAAGTCTGGGCTGCATCTATATTTTAAAGACACATTTCGAACACCCTAAGTTTAAAGTTCTAGAAATCCTTGGTTACCTGCCGACCAAAAAATATGTAATGAAAGAGTCACTTTCTGCAAGCCAAAAACTTTGAGGTTACAGATGTCAAAAACTGGATGGTTTGTGATCATATGAACCGAAATGCGGGATCTTAGGTCTTTGTTCCGGATGGCTCTTTTATGTTCTAGTATTCTCACCTTTAGTTTTCTTATGGTGCTCCCAATATATAGTTTTCCACAAATACATTCAATCCCATAAATGACATAAGTTTAATTGCAGTTAATCATCTGATTGATGTATTTAGTTTTTCCATTTGGGAGGAGGATGTCCTTTTTGCCTTGTTGCATAAATGGACATAGTTTACAGTGTCCACATTTATAAGTTCCTTTATTTGCCGTTTGGAAGAATATTTTTCTTTCGTTTGGTATTGGGCTGAGAAAACTTGGACTAATCAAATTTTTAATAGTTGGTGCTCTTTGAAAACAGATGCTCGTATGATTTTCCGGATGTTTTTGTAGACTTGAGTCTGTGAGGAGAATATTCCAATGATTTGTTAATATTAATATTTGCTTGATTTTTCTGGCTTCCTTACTGTATGTGGTAATGAATAAAGTTTTTGGACTCGTATTTTTCTGGTTTAGGTTTGTCTTTCAATAGAGAGTCCCTTGATACAAGTTCTGCCTTATTGATAGCATTTGTGATGATCTTTGAACCGTAACCTCTCTGTTTAAATTTCTATCGAGTTTGTTGAAGATTATCCTGAAAGGTGAGAGAAGTACTACAGTTGCTTTTGATTCTGAGGATCTCCCCATATGGAATGCTGTGAATAGTATGCTTGGGATGATGAGATGTAGCAAAAGGGAGACTATTTCTAGCTGAAGGTTTTCTGAACAGTTTGGTTTGGATTTTTGCATTTTCCACAAAAAGTACTAAATCCAAAAATTCAATGTTGGTGGCACTGGCTGACTTTGTGAAAGATAAATTGAAAAGATTGTTGTTAAGATGAGTAACATAGGTATCAAGATCTTGAGTATTTCCTTCCCATATTATCAAAATGCCGTCTATAAAACGACCCCAGAATTTGATGTTATTGCGAAAAAGGGGATGTTTCCAGGCATGCTGCAACTAAAAAAAAACATAAATAAATGAGCATAAGACGGAGCAAATTTAGACCCCATGGCGGTGCCTCAGAGTTGTTTGAAGATGATATTGTCGAAGATTAATTTATTATTATGCAAGCAAAAGTGTAACATCTCAACGATCATTTTATTTTGCTCAAGAAATTAGACTGATCTTGTTTTGAGGCAAAACATTGTACGTTCTAGACCTTTGTGCTGTCTGCTAGTGTATAGTTGTACAACCTCCAATGTGACAAACAGATAGTTTTGTTCCCGTGGTATAAGGTTTAGCTGCTGGATAATGTGTTTTGAGTCCTTGACAAATGAGGCTAGGCTTCTTGCCAAAGGTTGCAGATGAGAATCAATATACTGAGAGGTTTTCTCTGTTATGGACCCAATGACATTTATTATAGGTCGAAGCGGTGGAAAATCTTGGTATGCTTTATGAACCTTGGGTAAAAAATATATTGTTGCCATAATGGAGTTTTTACAGATCAGGCTCTGGTATTCCTTGTCACTGAGAAGATCTTGTTCATGCCATGTTTTGAACATTTACTTCCATAGGGCCTCATTACATGGATGGCGGAGAACCATGGCGCTATTAGCGCCATGGTTCATGCCGGTAAAATACCGGCACCGCCTTGGCGGAAAGGGGAATTACCGCCCCATTCCAAGGTTGGCGGGACGGTAATTCCCCCTTCCACCATTGCCCTTCCCCATTCCCATTTTTGCCCCATAGGGCTCAATGGGAATGGGGAAGGCGCTAATTACGGTACCGCAAATTGCGGTACCGTAATTAGCTCCCTGGGTCCCTTTGCGGGTTGGTTTTTAACGCCTGCAAAAAGCAGGCGTTAAATCCCCCAACACGCAAAGGGACCTCGTAGTAAGGCGGTAAGGATTTACCGGTACCGGTATTTTACCGGTACCGGTAAATCCTTACCGCCATCCGTGTAATGAGGCCCATAGTATTTCCAAGTCTGGTACGGTAGGATTCTTCGATAGCTTTTCATAGCATTCTGTTATATTAAGTTGTTTGGAGCCTTCTCTAATATAGTCAGTTCTATTGAGTAGAACACATTTTCCTCCTTTAGGCGCTGCCTTAGTTATTACTGATTTATCTTTAGCCAAATCGTTGATTGCAAATTTTTCTTCCTTTGTTAGGTTATATGTTGATTTCGTATAATTGTTATTTAGGTAGTTCTTCCGTATATTGTTGCTGACTGCTTTATGAAAAATATCAATAACATTTTCTGAGGATAAAGTTGGTACAAAGGTTGATTTTGGTTTGAGACTGGTTTCTTCTGTTAAATACGTTGAGATACCCTGTTCATCAATGAACATTTCCTTAGTGTAATATTGGTAATCTTCAATATTTAATAAATCCACAGTGTCTTCGACCATCTTTTCTGTAAGTTGTGATGGAATGTGTTTGAGACTGTGTTTTTTTAATGATCGTTTCTTCAAAATGCTTTTTTAGCTTTCGTTTTCTGCAAAATTTATACAGATCCAATTGTATTTGAAAGTAGTCTCCTTTATACGTGGGACTGAAAGAGAGCCCTTTACTAAGGGTTGTAGTTAATGTTGGTGTGACTTCATAGTCTGATAGATTAATTATAAGATTCACCTTCTCTTCCCTTGTCTTTGATCTCTTGTTTCTACTCCTTGGTTTGTTTCTCTGTGTTTTGCTTCCTCCTCTACTACCTCTATGGTGTTTTGGTGAGAGGTATTTTGAGATCTTTGTTGTTTTGGTGGTGCACCACGATATGTTGGATTGCTCATTCGTGAATTTTTCCCGTGTCTCTGTACTTTCTCCAAAAAAGGACATGCTCTTGCTTTAGGGACTTGATTACTTTCCGGTGTGAGGTCAATAGTTGGAATGGATGTTATCAAGCAGAATTTGGATATATCAGTTATTTGATCACTTATTTGATACAACCAAAACTATTTGGATGGATCAAAATTGAAATGCTCTTTCCAAACAAATTAAGTCTGGGCTGCATCTATATTTTAAAGACACATTTCGAACACCGTAAGCTTAAAGTTCTAGAAATCATTGGTTACCTGCCAACCAAAAAATATGTAATGAAAGAACAGAAAGGAAAATAGTTTACTTTTACATGTATAAACAAAGGAGGAGACAATTATAGCCAATTATACATTTCCGTATCACAATTTAGACCTGTTACGCAAGTGTCCATAATACAAATCCATTTACATTCAATACCATTTCTTCACTTTTCTCTTCCTTCTAGCCTTTTTGACCAATTCAATCCACAATTAGAACAGAAGACAACCCCTTCAAATATTTATCAAGCAGAATTTGGATATATCAGTTATTTGATCACTTATTTGATACAACCAAAACTATTTGGATGAATGCAAATACCTCCCAAAATAATTCAGTACCACAATAAGGGTGAGTCAAGCAAAATATTTATTTGTTTAGGTTTAAAAGGTATTGAATAACAGTATGATGTGAAAAAAACTCAATTGAATCCCTTCAAGTTTTATAAAAACATATTTTTGTTTTTTTCTTTTTAGAAAACATTTCCTCTCCTGATGAACCATTGATAGTCTCAATGGGGAAACACGTGTTGAGAGAGACATAAAAACATAGGGAGAAATATAAAGACACACAATCCAAATTACCAAGGATTAGCGCATATTATTTGATGTGAAAATTAAAAGGTGTGGAGCAAACACCATGCACTAACTTGTACTAAGGATCTGTGCATGGTAAGTGTTGTGGAAACTATAAGGTGTGAAGTAAACACCAGACAGAAAATCATTTTTGTTTGTCCATTTTCAAACATGTTGTGAGAATAAAAGAAAAACTTAAAAAATATCATCAATATTGAATTGGAAATTCTTTTTTCAGAAGCACAAACTGGAACGTGTTATGTCAAAATCTGCATGTCTCACCTTTGAACACTTTGAATAAGGTTAGCACCTGTGAGTAATCTTTTCCAAATCTTTTACCTATTTGTATTGCATCTGTGTAGCAGCCACACAGTCTTGGGGAAACACTCATGCTGACAACCCAGCGCATTTACTTTAAATCGCTCAACATTTGTTTTTTTCACAATATATAACAGCAGTCGCCAAGGGAATGCCTCTTTTTTTTGGCTGCAACTTTTTTATCATTTCTAAATTATCCAAGAATCCTCCAGGCAGACGCTTAACTTAATGACCAAATAATTACAATGGAAGAAGCATTTAATCTCAGAGAAGCACAAGCAAATTAACTTTTTCTTGGACATCACCAAACTGGCGCTTCCATCTCAACACAGAAAAACAACTACTCATTAAGGCATTTGTTTGAACGATTAGAAAATTTGAGCAAACAAGAATTAAATAAATGGTGGGAAATAAAAACTTAAAAAATGTACTTGGATATTAATCGGATCCCCAGAGGCCTCCGGATCTGTATATTTCCGTCCTTTGAAGATGAAGATATAAAAACTTTAAATGATTTGGTAGATCTACTTCACAAAAGTTCTAAAGAAGTGATGATACGATTAATAAATCAAGCAGTTTTAACACATGAAAGAATCATGAAAGATATAGTAGATACAAAAGATGCAATTAAGGAACTACAATGTCCCGAGATCACCTTAAAAAATTACCAGATTTTGGATGATCTTTTAGGCAACTATGAGAAAGAACTTAAAATTAAGAAACAAAGAACCTTTAGCAGAGATTAGAATGATTACACTAATAACAGAATATTTACTTTTCAAATAAAATATGACACTTGCCAAAACAACAACTTAAAAAAAGTAAAACACCATTTAATACAAGCAATCTCTCTACACCCCTACCTCGAATCTAGAAACATCTAGTGACAAGGAAGTACCCACAGCTGAATCTACTTCACAAACATCCATTCCAACTATTGACCTCACACCGGAAAGTAATCAAGTCCCTAAAGCTAGAGCATGTCCTATTTGGAGGAAGTACAGAGACACAGGAACAATTCATGAATAAGCAATCCAACATATCGTGGTGCACCACCAAAACAACAAAGATCTCAAAATACCTCTCACCAAAACACCATAGAGGTAGTAGAGGAGGAAGCAAAACACAGAGAAACAAACCAAGGAGTAGAAACAAGAGCTCAAAGACAAGGGAAGAGAAGGTGAATCTTATAATTAAACTATCAGACAATGAAGTCACACCAGCATTAACTACAGCCCTTATTTGGATGAATGCAAATACCTCCCAAAATAATTCAGTATCACAATAAGGGTGAGTCAAGCTAAATATTTATTTGTTTAGGTTTAGAAGGTGTTGAATAACATTATGATGTGAAAAAACTCAATTGAATCCCTTCAAGTTTTATAAAAACATATTTTTGTTTTTTTGTTTTTAGAAAACATTTTCTCTCCTGATGAACCATTGATAGTCTCAATGGGGAAACACGTGTCGAGAGAGATAAAAACATAGAGAGAAATATAAAGACATACAATTCAAATTACCAAGGATTAGCGCATATTATTTGATGTGAAAATTAAAAGGTGTGGAGCAAACACCATACACTAACTTGTACTTAGGATCTGTGCATGGCAATTGTTGTGAAAACTATAAGGTGTGAAGTAAACACCAGACATACAATCATTTTTGTTTGTCCATTTTCAAACATGTTGTGAGAATAAAGGAAAAACTTCAAAAATATCATCAATATTGAATTGGAAATTCTTTTTTCAGAAGCACAAACGGCAACGTGTTTTGTCAAAATCTGCATGACTCACCTTTGAACACTTTATGAATAAGGTTGGCGCATGTGAGTAATCTTTTCCAAATCTTTTACCTATTTAAATTAGGGGATAACCTGGTGAAAATACTGCAGTATTATAGAGTGAGAGATGCTATACGACGAAAATGACCATCCTACCCAAATTAACCTGAAACCAATGAGTGCATGGAACTGATAATACACAACTGCTAGCGAGACTGTACTCTAAGACACAAGTTGAAATCCCATTAATACCCAAACTTAGAGAACAATGGGAAAGAGACACAGGATATATGATAGATGAATCCAAATCGCAAAACATGTGCACCCTGACCAGGGAAGTATCGCTCAATTCACGACTCCGGTTGATTCAATATAAAGTCCTAAATAGACTTCATTAGACCCCTAAACATATCACGAGATTTAATCATCAAAATATACAACTCTGTCCAAAATGCAATACAGAGGATGCAGATACAATATACTTGTTCTGGAACTGCCCACCGATTGCCGACTTCTGGAAGCGAATTGCACAAATATAATTTGAAATGTTAGCCATCTCACAGATGCCTCAGCTGTTAAAATACCTTCTAGGCGACATTGGCAAAACCGACATAAAAACCCAGACTATTTAATATAGGATGGATAATTGCAAAGAAATGCATACTTGTGAAATGGAAAGCAAAAGAGGGAACAACAAAAAAACAATGGCTTGTAGAAATGGTACGTGTGATTGAAAACAGGAATATGTACAAACCGTAGTAGCGACCAATAAACATATGGGCCCCATACCGTAAATACATGGAAAGGACAACCTGAAACTAGTTACTAATACGGAACACCAACACAGAACGTTAGATGAAATGTCGATATACTGCAACTGCACACTGCTAGACCAATGTATATATACATGTAACATGGCAAGAGAGTAGAGATGTACATCATTGTACCTGTTGTATGCTGATATCAAGTATTGTATGCTGATGCCACATGTTAAATAAATGTAAAAAAAATAAAGAAGAGAACTGTTTCACGTTATATGATTGTGATGCCTTAATTACCGCCCTGGGCCGCGTGTTTGCCACCCACTATAGGCCACCGACCTAGAACTACTTGGGTTGCAAAAGGGGAATACTCCGTTACTGACATACCTGGCTAAGTTTAATCAGCTGGTGGCTGAGACGGCTGGCCGGAAGACAAAAAAGCTGCTGTCTTTTACAAAGGATTATCCGAGTCCTTAAAAGACACTCTGACCACCGTTCCGGTGGTACCTACAGCATTTCGGAACTCCTTGATCTGGTTCTACAAAAGAAAGGGTGAGAGGAGGCCCTTGCTCCCGGTTCCTTCACACGCTGATACTGTGGGAAGTAGTGATGCCAAACCAATGCAAATCGGTGCATTTCGAGGTCCTTTGTCTGCCGATGAAAGAGAAAATCAGAAGAAGAAGAATCTGTGTTTCTACTGTGGTTCCCCAGAATATTTTATTCGATCGTTGTCTTAATAAACCAACGAAACAACCGGGAAACGCCAAAACTCGACCTTAGATGGGGTACGATTGTCGAGTTCAATACCAAAGGACTTCATGCCTCCTAGTAGTCTGTCTCCATTCACGGTCTCAATGATGCTCTCTTTTCCAGCAGGAAAACCCTGGACCACCCTGGCCATCATTGACTCTGGGGCCACAGGCAACTATATAGACATCCAATATGTTCATGAAATTGGGATCCCCACCGTTCCTAAACCCTGACCTGAGGTTGTCAATGCGGTGGATGGGACCACCTTTGTTTCGGGATTGGTGACTGAACGTACAGTAGAATTTATCATGTGTTCTGAGTGTGGGCACACAGAAACCATAGCTTTCGATATGGTCGCTTCCCCACAGTTTAAAGTGATTCTAGGCCTGCCATTGATATTGTTGCACAACCCGAGCATTGATTGGCAAAAACAAGATGTGTGTTTTATTTCATATTTTTGTGAAGCTGAATGTTTTGATGCTGACAACTGTCAACCGGTTGGGCCCTTTCGCCCGCTTTTTGATGCTACTCCGGTAGTTGGTTCAGTCACCACCGCATTTGTGCCCATTGAATACAAAGCCTTTCAGGATGTGTTTGACAAGGGCAATGCAGATCAATTGCCTCCCCACAAACCCTACAAGTGCCCTATTGACTTGATCCCTGGGGCTCGGATACCTAATGGGCGCATCTACTCCCTCACACAGAAAGAGAACATGGTCTTGAAGGAGTTCATTGAGAAGGCTTTGCTCACCGGGTTTATTCGCCCGTCCCGGTCCCCTGCCTCCCCGTTATTCTTTGTTCCAAAGAAGGAGGGGGACCTAAGACCCTGTATCGATCACAGGGATCATAATGCCGTAACTATTTGGAATCAATACCCTCTAACCTTGATTTCAGTCTTATTGGATAAATTGGGTGCCTCAGCTTTGTTCAACAAATTAGATTTACCCGCGGCCTATACTTAGTTTAGTTTTAGTTTTTTATTTGATAATGCGCTCCAAACCCAGGGGTAGCCGGGCGCAGCAGATACAAGAATACTTAAGCTTGAGTTACATGCATAGGAGGGATAGCGAACATAAACAGCAATACAACAGTACAGGATATAGGAGGGATTGTATCGAATAATAAGCAGTAGGGTGGAGGTAGCACCTGCCTTAGCGGCTCAGCGCTAAGTGTGAGTCGTCATTAGTCCAAAGCCAATTTTTCACGTTGAGTCTGAAACTGGTGTAAGGTAGATTAGCTCTCAGTGCAGGCGGCAATGCGTTCCAGGCATGGGCAGCTTTAACAGGGAAGCTTACTCCACCCGCTTTGGATAGTCTAAATCTGGGTGTTTCAAGTAGTAGGTGGTTAGAAGCTCTCGTATGGTAGGTAGTGGTTTTTCTGGTCAGTCTAGCCGTAATGTAAGGGGATGCAGTGTTATTCAGACCTTTGTAGGTGAGGGATAACATCTTGAGGAAGATTCTATCGCCGATTTTTAACCACTGGTAGTCTTTCCTAATGTTCGAGATATGGGCTCTAAGGGGTATGTCCAGGGCTGCTCTCAGCGCATTGTTCTTGAGTATTTGCAATTTGTTTATGACTGTTTTACTAGCACCCGCATAGAGGGCGTTAAAGTAGTCTAATTTAGACATTACTAGGGCATTGGCTAATGTGATACAAATAGTTGTGGAGAGGTAGGGTCTGCAGGATCTAATTAATTTACATGTGTTAGCTGTGGATGAGGCAAGGGCATTGGCTTGTTTTTTAAGGGAGAGAGTGGAGTCGAGGTAGAAGCCTAGTGTCTTAACCTCGGTTGCTACTTTAATTATGTTGCCGTCTATGTTAAAGGCACAGTAGTTGGGATTGAGTTTATTGAGGTTGGAGTCGGAGCCCAGAATCAGTATCTCTGTTTTGTCGTCATTCAGGCAGAGGCCGTGGGAGGCCATCCATGCCTGAATGAGGAAGTAGATCTTGTTTACTAGAGCTGCATCTTCTACAAAGTTTCCAGAAAGCGGTATGAGGATCTGCGTGTCATCCGCATAATTAGTATAAGTTACCCCCAATCTGTCAAGTTTGTCGAAAAGTGGCTTAGTGAAGATATTGTACATAGTGGGAGAGACACATGAACCTTGTGGGTCCGCTGATGCTAAGGGGGAGAACACTCTCATCGTACGGTTGGCTAGGAAGGATTGTACCCAGTCTATAGCTTCACTTGAGAAATGGGCAGCGGACGCTAAGTGGTTGCATAATACTGCATGATCCACCAGGTCAAAGGCCGCCGATAGGTCAAGGAGTAGGAGCATAGCTGTTTTACCTTTGTCCTTCAACTCGTCAATTTATGTCTTAAGGTCAATAAGTGCCGTTTCGGTGCCATGAAGAGGTCTGAATCCATATTGGCGAGATCCTAGTAGTTGGTGCGTCTCCAGATAGTTTTGGATCTGGAGCTAAGATACTCTATCTATGATTTTAAGGAGAAATGGGACCGTGGTGATGGGCCTATAATTGGTAGGGATAGCTGGGTCAAGGGTTTGTTTTTTAAGCAAGGGCAGTACCCATGATTCTTTAAGCTTAGCGGGTACCGTGCTTGTTCTGAAAGATGTGTTAATTAGTTTCGAGATGAAGGGTGCTAAATCTCTTGCTGCATCCTTAATAATTTGTGCTGGACAGCTGTCGCCTTGGCAGTTAGAGGGCTTTAGTGATAAGATCACCTTTTCAGTTTCCAGAGTGGAGATGTTAGTGAATCTGAAGGGTTCATGACTACTTTGTGTGGTTGAACTGGGTGTGTCAGTTAGGTGGGAGGTATGGGTTTTTGTCGGGCTCAGGTCGGCTTAGTGAGGATCCGCAAGGGAGATGAGTAGACAATGGCTTTTAAAACTAAGTATGGCCTGTTTGAGTACTGCGTCATGCCCTTCAGGCTCTGCAACGCCTCAGCCACGTTCCAAAATGTTATGAATGATGTGTTCAGGGATATGTTGGAACACTACGTTGGAGTACCACCGTGTACTTGGATGATATTTTAATATATTCATCTTCATAACAGCAACATGTAGAGCATGTAACATCTGTCCTGCAACGTCTACGTGAGAACCATCTTTTTGCAAAAGTCAATAAGTGTGTTTTTCATGTGTCCGAGGTGGAATTTCTTGGTTACGATTTGACCAACAAAGGAGTCAGGATGAATAAGTTCAAAGTCAGAGCTGTCCTTGATTAACCTAGTCCCACTACAGTAAAAGAGCTACAGTCTTTTTGGGGTTTTGCCAATTTTTATGGGCGCTTTATTCAGTCTTTCTCTGAGGTAGTAGCTCCCCTGAATGCATTAACCAGGAGCAAACGGTCATTTATGTGGACCACCGAGGCACAACAAGCTTTTGATACTCTCAAATCCGCTTTTACTATGGCACCCATGTTACAACACCCTAACCCAGCCTTTCTCTTCCATATAGAGGCGGATGCATCCGGCATGGCCATAGGTGCGATATTGTCACAACAATGCGAGGACACCGGAGTGCTACATCCAGTCGCATACTATTCCCAAAAACTCACAACGTACGAAAGGAATTATACCGTTACAGAACGTGAGTTGTTAGCAGTACGCAACACCTTCAAGAAATGGAGACACTGCTTGTTGGGTGCATCTCATCCTGTTCAAGTTTATACAGACCATAGGAATCTCCTGGCAATGAAATCAGTGAAGTGTTCCACGTCTCGGCATGCCCGCTGACATGAGCTTTTTTTGACGTTCGAGTTCACGTCGTGAATCGTCCAGGAAACTTGCATTCCAAAGCAGATGCTCCCTCTCGTCTTCATGGGATACCCTTTCCTACTAAACCAGATGGTGACCTTCTTTTACTGCACCAGGTCGTGTGTGGGTGCACACCACAACCACCCCTTAGGTGTACCCTTCAGAAATGGGTTTCGGTCGAACCCACAGAGATCACGAATTTCAACTTGGACATGGTCAATTTTCTGCCCTACATTCAGGGTCGTCTTTTCATACCTGATTCCGGATCCCGTCACATCACCCTACAGTGGTGTCATGACTCTGTTTTCGGCACACCCTTGGTGGAGGAAGACACTTGACCTCCTGCGCCATTGGTGCTGGCTGCCGTCTATGCAACACGATGTAGCATAGTACATTTCATCTTGTGCCATATGTGCCCAATGTAAAACCAATCCGGCCAAACCTGTTGGTCTTCTTCGTCCACTGCCTGTACCCCATCATCCCTGGACGATGTTGTCCATGGACTTCATTGTGGAATTACCATCAGTGCAGGAATACAATTCGATTTGGGTTGTGGTAGATTTTTTTTACCAAGGTGGCCATTTTCATTCCCTGCCGTGGTCTCCCCACCGCACCGGTCCTCGCTGACCTGTTTCTGAAGCATATCTTCCACTTTTTTGGGCACCCCTCTATCGTGGTGTCAGATAGGGGTACACAATTCACCTCCCATTTCTGGAAAGCACTTACGGCTTCCTTTGGTATTGATGAGCGCTACTTCAGTACATACCTCCCTCAGACGGATTGTCAGACGGAGAGGCTGACTGCTATCGTCAAGCAATATCAATGCTGCCTCACCCTCCAACATCAGCAATCATGGCTATCGGTACTAGTGGCTGCTGAATTTGCATACAACAACTCGGTCCACACTTCCACAGGTACCTCGCCCTTCTATGCCCTCTATGGCCAGCACCCACGAGCCTTACCTTTGGATCTGTCTTTTTCCCTGAAGAACCCCGCCACTCTTGACTGCGTCAGGGAACTAACGGTTGTCCATAGGGATGTGGAACATCGCCAGCATCAGGCACAGTAGAGTGCCAAAGCCTTTGCGCCCCTCCTCCATTGTTCGCCTGCTCCGGATTATCAGATAGAGATGCCGGTCTGGCTGTCAGCCAAGAATCTACGGATGCCTTGTTTCGTGCACCTCTATGAGATCATCGAGGTAATAAATCCCTTGGTCATGAAGCTCGCACTTCCTCCCTCTTGGAAGATACATCCTGTATTTGACGTTTCTCTTCTAAATCCTTTTCTCCCTGGAACACGCCTTCCCGCTCTCCCTTCTCCCATGTCTGTTCAAGGTTCCGATGAATTTGAGGTGAAGGCTATTTTGGATTCCAAGTTCTGTCAGTGTGTCCAGTATTTCTTGGTTGACTGGAAGGGCTGTGGTCCAGAGGATCGGACTTGGGAGCCCATCGACAAAATCCATGCACCCCGACTTCTTGCTTGTTTTCCTGCTTCCTCGGGGGTGGAAGGTTCTTTAGGGGAGGGAACTGTCAGGATATGCTCTGCCAGGAATCGTGATAGCGTTTCTGATTCATCACCTAAGGCCCTAAAGCACTCCCCATACATAGCACCATGCACCCGACCACCCAGACTCTCAGCATTACGGAAAAGGACACCATTCCTTAATCGTGGCGATTGCCATGGTGATGAGTGAAGCCTTTCGTTGCACGCAACCAGGCGAGAGCGAAGCACACGTTGCTGAGTCACGTGACACTTCAGTGTGTCACAGTGCGTCACCCAGGGAAATAAAGTCTGCCCTCTGTGAATACTCAGTGCTTCTAATTGAAGTTCTTGGCTCTTGCTTATATCTGTGGTAATCAGTGCTCTTTGACCTCTGCTTCGTTTTCTGGACCTGCCTTGCCTTACGTTCTGATTGTTACCGGCCCTGCCTTCTTTACGGACCTCTTTTGCTCAAAGCCTTGTCAATTTCACTGGCCGCACGTTGCCGAACACAGCCTGCAGAACTGACTCCTCTGCTCTGTGTTAGGTATTTTTTTGCCTGCTATTGACCATCAGTTTTCTACCCACAAACAGTTTCCCTGCCTTACCCTCTCCAAGACACCTGTGGTATTCCGTTCAGCACTGACTTAGTCTGCTCATCAGAGGGTGGGATTAAGTTTGTTCCAGATATCCTCCAATTTGTGGGAAGATACCTGTGACGCTTGTCACCCAATTAATTCAATTTCCAGGCCTCTTGCAGCAATTCCCACTCATAGTGAGGTTGGTTTTATTCATCTCCCTATTATCTGTTGGGGCTTTTTTTACTGAATACAAAGCTGTAACTAATAACCTATTTTTGCCTCCACAGCTGGCGGGTCGTGGGTCTGTGTCCCATCTTCCAACTACTAGATCCTTCTGGTTGTTTTATCCGTACAACAGAGGGTTACAATAGTGGGAAGAATTCTTCAGCAACGTAGTTTTCCATCCCTGTGGCTAGTGCTCCTCCTGCACTAAATGACAGTATTGGCCGTGATTCTTGACAGAGGGGTTCCAACAGATGTTAACTATTATCCAAATCCTATTTTTGCACATAGTCCCTAATTCTACTTTCACAGCAACAAGATCCATTGGAGAATTACATAGCATCTCTGAAGAAACAAAGATTGAGTTTCTACAGGCTATCAAAAGCCATCCTGATGGTCTCCCCACCCCCTCACATTATGATAGGATATGATAGGATATGATAGGTTACTTATAACACGCTTAATACCCAGAGCTTTCTAAGCGCGGACCCAGGAATCGAACCTGTGTCACTCCATGTCGTCTTGCTTCCAAGGCGAGCACGTTTCCGCTGAGCTATCCTCCCGGTTGAGTTCTGCCAACTAATGAAAAACTGAGAAGCCATCTACCTTGAAACCTGATTTCAAGCATGTTTCTTGAAAAACAATGAAGTCAAAATGATCAAAAATGTTTTCCCTCCTTGGTTTGTTTCTTAAAGAACTGGAGGACCTCGTGTTCTGCCCTAGTAATTTGACATTCTGCCTGGCTAGAGGGATTTCTCTGGCAGCCCCAATTTTTGAAAGATTTGGCATACAATTTCCGGCACTAAGGCCCACATATTTGAATTTAATTCAAATTTTAATGAGTCAATTGTCATGATTCGCCGTTTAAACCCCTTTTGGACTTCCTGGTCCATGGTGCACCGCAACCTTGGAGCTGTTATCCTCCCAACATGGCCAGCGCCTCAGACACATTGCGGTCTAGCGATTACGTAGGAGCCTTGGCTTCCTAGAAGACGGGCACGCCCCGCGGCACTCAACGCTCCCTTTCGAGTTTGCGGCTAGTGTGCTCGTTGTTACCTTCCTTCTCCTTGTGCCAATTGTCCCATATTCTTCCACTTCCTCTTCCTTCCTGGAGTACTAGGTGCGGCCCTATGCCTCCGCCTGAGGCCGTTCATTCCTTTCCTTCCTGGAACCCAAACCGTTTCTTCCACGCTTGCAGCCATCTCCCTGCACTCTGCGAGTTGTGCTATTCCCTTCCTGGTTCCACGCTTCATCCTGGATATTGACTGCCCATTTTTTACCTTCCTGGAATCCTGAACACTTGTCTTCTTCCGAGTCTGCTTACGGTCCCCACACTGGACACGGAGGATCACCGCCCTTACCTGTATAAGTTCCGGACGTCCCGGAACACTGAAAGACCCCCAAAGAAGACGACAACAGAGGGCAAACCGGTGAGATCAGGGGCAGAGTGTGACATCAATCCCCTTGGTTTGTTTATCTTTCCTTAACAAGTCCCTACTTGGGTGATCTTCTGTAGTTTCCACATGCCTATTCGTTTTGTTGGTGGTTCTACTAATATTTTTATGAAACATCTCAGAGGGAACTTCATAGCCCAAGTCCAACAGCTCAATCCCTGCTGCTAGAATTGCATTAACACCCAGCCTTGATTTAACTCCAATTTCCACAATGTCTGTAGATGGGGTGTGAGGGAATCGAATGTACTCAATGTCAACCGAAGCAAAATGATACAAGTCTGGTACGCCTTTAAATACTGATAAGATCGTGCTCCGGTTTAAAGGCTTCCTTCTTGTGCTTGTGTCTACCACACGTTGCATATACAACTTGGGCACCGACCTCTGTTGGATGCCCCGCGATCTTCTGTCTTCTTTGGTAGGGCGTTGATCAGTCTGATTGGTGGAACAAATACAATGAACAGGTACTTGCTTTGATGGTAACACTGCACTCTCTGGTACCTCGGCAGAGTTGATCTTATTTTGCTCAATTGAGGTTAAAGCAGTCGAACAGTCTTCCTGTTTTTCAATTCCATGGAATGTATCTTTTCTATTCTCTGTCCAAAAATGTATACCACCAGTACTATTTAGAATCAGTCCTTTGAAGCTGCAGCTAAATTTCCAGACTTCAAGAGTTTGTCTTTGGAGGGTTTTGTTCCTAGTTTTCCTCTTAGGAAGATCGGTGCAATCTTTATTGGTTCACACTGTGTTTCTGTTTGTACTCCCACAGTTATCACAGTAATCTTGGCTTCAAGTACCGCAGATTTAGAAGTAGGTTGCTTCTTTAACTTTTTTCCCCTTTTGTCAGAATTATCTGCGATTCCATCCCCTTCACTACCAATACTCTTGATAGTTGAGCCTTTTTCTCCAGTATGAATTAATTTGATCTTTCAAATGAACTGATTGCCTTCAGACTTCCTGGTCTTTTTACTTCTTTAATGTTTTTTTTCCTGTGTCTCTGAGGTTAATAGGTCATCAGTTCCCTCTGCTGTCTTTTACGCTTCTATTTGGTTTTCCCGTTTGGCTTAGGGATTGACTCAATTGATTTCTTCACTGATTCTTGTTCCTTAGATGGCATGAAACTTAGAATTACATTTCTTAAGTAAACTTCTTCTGAGATCTGTGCCAAGCATACAAATTCCTACATTGTACAGGCTGACAGAGGTGTATCATCCATAGAATTTGCAGTGGCTTTCGGGGGACTTTATCCACTCCTAGGGTACACCTAGTATGATCTAAGCAGTGGCCTCCTAGGTTCACTCAGTGAATTTAATTCAGCCTTTACTCCCTCCCAAAGCCCCTGCATGAATGAGAGGTTTTCGGATTGCTGTTTGGTATCTAGTCTGATCTCTGTCAGGGCATCCTCGATTTCACTATCATCCATGTCTTTGGTTAATTCCAACAGAATTCCTGTATGTTGCTGAACTTCGCTTTTTAATGACTCAAATACCTTGACCAAAGAGGTCAATACCAAGTTAAGAGGGGACAGCGTGGGGTTTGAATCTGTAGATACATTGCTCCTGTGGATATCCTTGTGTTGAATGGTTTGGCGATACTCCCTTACTCTTGTTGGTTTTGAATTTGGAGTTACCTCTTTTGTGACCTCCCTAATGGCTGAAATGGCATTGAGTTAATAGAAGGAGTCCAGAGAGGTATCATAGTCCATATTACATTCCCTCTCCTCTGCCCTCAGGTTTGGGATTGAGCAGTGGGTCATTTTTAACTTATTACCCTCCCTTTAGAATACTCCACAGTTTCCACTTGTGTGACATCATTCTAACTGCGAGTCCTTCTTGTGGCAAATAACTCGGATATGGTGTTTATTAAAGTAGCCGCAGTGAGGGAATATTCAATGTTTGTCACTGAGGCATCCATCAGGGATAGGTGATTCGGTGTGGAAACAGTAATAACTGCAATTCCATTTGCCGTAGTTTCCTTCATTCCAGACCCTTCAGGAATCTGGTTATCAACCAGAAAGGGACTCTCAGATGGATTCAATCTACAACAGTCTGTAGGCTGAGGTTATAAAATGGATTTGGTGAGATTTACAAAATGTTTTCCTGGCCATATAGTTTATTTCGATTCAGGTGCACATAGGTCATCTCCTAGCGCCCCGATTATTAGATTGTATGAGCGGGTCATCCTGGGTATAGCTTGAAGGAGATATACAGTTCATTTCCCAAAGTTACAACAACAAACTAATGACTCGTGGGCCCACAGATCAGTTAACTGAATGTATCCAATTGAGCAGCTCACAGGCTTCGACAAGCCCGCAGTCACTGCTTCTGTCAGTTGACCAATTAGTAGCAGTTATTCAAATAAGTATTCCCAGCCTAGCAGCTCAAAGGCTAATACAAGCCACTAGTTGCTGCTTTTCTCCTAGGCAAACAAGAGGAAATGTTAGCACCACTGGGCACCCACTGAACTGCACATGGGCCTGCCCGACCAAAATCACGGATCAGATTCTTCCAACACTGGCAGCAATTAATAATGAGTAGAATAGGTGATATTGAAATGCAATACCTATGACAATCATCTACTGCCACAACTCCTTGACTACCCTGGCAAACCACACTTGATCGCCACACTCCACGCCGCGCTATCGCACCAGTAGCTGTTTTTGAAGCAGATGCAGGTATGGTAGTGGTGAAGGTCCGCCTCCAATTTCGAATGCTAGGAAGGAAAGAGTGCCAAAGCACACGGCAAACCACACTCGATCGTCGCTCCGTGCTATCGTGCCAGTAGCTGTTTTTGAAGCAGATGCAGGTAAGCTAGTGGTGAAGGTCCGCCTCCAATTTCGAATGGCAGGAAGGAAAGACTGCCAAAACACATGGCAAACCACACTCGATCGATGCACTCTGCACCGCCAGTAGCTGTTTTCTGAAATAGATGCAGATAAGCCAGTGGTGAAGGTCTGCCTCCAATTTCGAATGCCAGGAAGGAAAAACTGCCAAAACACATGGCACATCACCCTCGATCGCCGCACTCCACTCAGGGAATTCCTTAAAGACTAAGGGAACAACTCCTAAAATAGGTAAACTGGCCCTCACTTTAAACAACAAAACATTCAAAGAAAAATAGTAAAGCAGCATCTAGCTATATATATATATATTTGTGAAAGTGTGTTTGTATTTTTGGGGTTGGCTCCTACAGTTGGTGGGCTGAAATGTTGGCCGAAGGTTGGCACACCATTGTGGGGTGTACTGGCGATAGTGAAATCTGATCAACCCCACCCATTTGTCCTGCACAGGACAGGGTCTGGCACTGTGCTATCAGTATAGGTGGATTCGGGAGATTACTGATTTTGCGATTGTTGGCTCCAGCACCACAACAGTTGGTGGGCTTATATTTTGGCCTGGGGCATACCCATCTGGGGTGTACTAGCAATCCAGAAATCTGACCATCATACCCATTCGCCCTGCACAGGGCAGTGTCCGGCCCTGTGCTATCAGTATAAGCGATTTCAGGAGACTGACGATTTTGCAACTTTTCCTAAAATAGAGGTTACAACACAAGGTCGGCATACCAGTCTGGGGAGTTCTGGCGATAGTGAAATTTGACCAATCCCACCCATTCGACCTGCGATCAGTATAGGCGTTTTGGGAGATTGACGATTTTGCGATTTTTTCAAAAATAGGAAGCTATGACACATTAAAACATACACAATGCGTATAGCAGACCCCTGCGTGCATGCAAGCTACAGACCTTGGCAACGCCAGGTGGAACCGCTAGTAAGATAATAAACAAGAATTGAACAATGTCTGGATGACCATCACCTGTCCTGGGAAAATCCCTTTCCCCAGGGCTTCAAAGTAACTTCAACATTTTCAAAGGAAAAGAAAAGTCTTGAACCAGTCCTTATCAGTTCCAAATCAAAACAAAAGTTCATCAAACAAAAGTCCACTGGTGACAATTCTCCGGTTTTGGTTGAAAAGATCCCCTTCCAATTCCAGCAAAGAAAATAGCACCAATGATAATCCTGGATATCTTCTCTTCAATATTGTTTGCCACAGTTCAAAGAATAGAATGTCTTCATCTATAACTTTACAATTGGTTAGGACCTCTGCAGTACATTTTGTATAATTGTCAGCATTCTTCTCTTTGGGTTACTGCTTTCCTCTTAACAACCACCCTTCTACATTAGTTACTATGAGAACAGTCACCTTCGTCCCACTGTATGCCACTACTCAAACCACTTCAATGTAACATCCACGGACAGTTTTATATACCACTACAGTTCAGGTACTTCTGCTTCAGATTATATTTCAGAATTATTAGGCATGTAATGACAAGGCACTTCAACCTCTTCAGGTAGCCACGGCACTCTTTCCTTCAGTGACTTCCAAAAAAGGGGGCAGCCTCTCTGCCTCTTCTGTCTGTCTGTCTAACTGCCACCACAGGTAACCTGCAACAAAGTATAGTTACCACTGTTCAATATTTCAGGATTATTGGATATGTAGTGACAGGACACTTCCACCTCTACAGGTAGGCAAGGCACTCTTCTCTTCATGGACTTCCAAAAGGCGCTAGCCTCTCTGCCTCTTCTGTCTGTCTGTCTGACTGCCGCCACGGGTAACCTGTCTCTGCCCAGAAGACCGACTTCCAGTCATCTTCAGCAGTCTTCAGCATTACAGTTTATTTCCCCAATGTTCCTTTTAAGCACTCAGTTTCCCTTCCCCAGACTTGTTCCTATGCCTTCTGTCCCAGTAATTACCCCAATGCTGTGATACCATTCTTTCAGCTTCACATAACAATGACACAGTTAGACATACGGCCACTGGACTGTTGACAACTTTACATTTTAAGTGTAGGGGTCTAAACAATGCTTGCTTCACTGGAAAAAAGGATTTGCCTCTTGGCTTGTTTATTGCTTGTTCTTTTCTTCTGTATAGCTACTTCATCAAATAAAGAATGTCAATTCAGAATGTTACACGGTTTAGTCTTCAAAGTAAAACCATAATTAGGCACACATGACCAGTATTTAAGATAGATTTGCAAACTTAAAGACTTAAACGAAATTGTATTCCTGTGTAAGGTTAAAGGAGCAACTTCTGACTTTGGGAACATAATGGTCACACACCACTTTCCTTTGTGCTTGTTTCACTAGTAACTCTTGTGAGACAGTATCTCTGGGTTTTCGGAATGGATTCAAATAGCGTTCCTTTTCCATAATTAAAGGAATGTGATCACTCCGGTAATATGAAAAGTGTTTGAACAATTAATAAAATGGTCTATACTTTCCATGCTAACACTCAGGCTTTCTGAATATGCACGTGTGTTACACTTTTATTTTTAATGGTGTACTTGAAAATGATGAACAACTTCTACTTGCTTTCAACTCTACGCAAGTTGCTTTGGAGCTGGTTACAGTTACCAGCAAGGCTTATTGAGTGTTTTTGAACGCCAAGCTTCACTTACCGGCTTCAGGGACAATCCGTTGGCGGGCTGCTTTGCACTGCCAAATTTCTCAACCTCTGCTACTTCCTTGGGATCACTTGGTACATACACCCTTATCTGGCACAGGTGTCTCCGGACCAGCCTCCTTATTTGTGAATCTCCTTTGCTCCCGAAACACTCGGCTTGCCTTCAGCCTCTAGCCTTGGGCTCCTGCACGATCACGGCTATGTAATCACAGCAACTTGGCTCACCTGGGGCAAACTTCACTTCTAGCACGTCTTCCTCTGCACAGTGTGAAGACATCATGAATTAAGACACAGACAACAGACTTAAAGTTCAAACAAAAGATGTTTATTAACTTAAATGTCAGGATGGTTGAAGGCCTATCTTGCCCAATGCTAAGGTGATATTTCCCTACTGTACCAAAACTAAGGAAAGTCTGAGTAAAAGAGTTCAACTTAAAAGTCTGTCCATGTACGAAACCTATTGTTGCCCTCACAACTAAAGCTAACAAATGTGTAGGGATGTAAAAGTTAAAAGAAATAATGTTCAACTCAAAATCTTCGTCCAGCTCACAACATACTTTCAGCTCTCTTTCCCCAAGCATAAGAAAGTTCCATGAAAAAAAGTCTCATAGTTTACCTTTCTCCAGTTCAAGGCGATATAGTTCAGAACAATCCTTAAGGTTCCCTTCCCCAAGTTTCAAGTAACACAATCTGAAACAAAAGGGACTTGAGACTCCGTTCCCAAGACAACAAGTGTGGTCCTTTAAGTCTCAGGGTGCCCTTCACCAAGACTTAATTTTCATTGCTTACACTTGTTTCAGTCTTTTCAAAAGTCTTAACAAAAACACCAGGTCAACCTAACCTTCCTTCTGGCCTATCATGCCAATTTATTTGCAGTGGTTTCACTAGGCTGTTTCACAGTGTCCTGATCTTTCATGCAGTTGTTAGATCGCATGGTCCATCCATCACAGGTCACGCAACCAGGATCCCTGGGCTCCTCAGCCCACACCAGGTCCTTGGCACTTGCTCCTGTGCACCAAGTTACCTGAACTTAATTCCTTTTATTGGCCTCTTGGCTTAATCTTTGTGACTATGTCACCACTTGCACTTGTTTGCTTCAATGTTAAGTTTCCTTTTAGTTTGGTATTCAATATGCATTTGATTGCTTCAATGTTAGTTTCCATTTAGTTCTGTATTCAATATGCATTAATTTGCTTCACTATTAAGTTTCCATTTAGTTCAGTATGCAATATGCATTTAGTGATTTACTTTACCGGACCGTTACTCACTTGTGGTCCTATACGATCGCCCAGGAGCTTGAGCGCCCTTCCGACACTCACCAGCCTTCTGTGTCCTTTCTCGGTGGTTCCTCAAACCTCCTCTCAGCTGTCTGACCAGAATTAAAGGGACATGCCTGATCCTCACAGCTGTTAGCAGGCATCTCCCTCTTCCCAGTACTAGAGTGGTGAGAGAGTGTAGTCTTCATTACTCTTAGTTGCCTCTTCTTTGTACCAGTACTTTCAAGTGTTCCATAAGGATGGGAAAATGAGGGGAACTGGCTTATAATGAGGGGAGCCAACCTCGCTGGAAAAACAGAGCTACTTGATAAATGGATTGCTGAAACAATCAATGGCATCTCCCATGAAAGACCTTTCACCCCTTCCCGAAAGAGAGCAATAGCAAAATGGTTTACCTCCCGGCTCAGTGCCATGAAAAGGTAGAACAAGAAGCTCGAACTAGAATGGAGGAAAAAAATACAACCAGGCAAAAAGATCACAATATCAAAGACAAATTTGGTCTTATAACAAGGAAATTCAAAAGGCCAAAAAGAATCACCAAAGCCGCCAACACTCAAAAAGAAATATTCAACATCATAAATGAAATGGGGAACCCACCAAGATGCAAAAACACTGCGTTAACTTCACAGAAACTATGCAATGACCTTGCAGACCACTTCAAAAATAAAATCAGTGACATCAATCAATTCATACAAAGCAGACCAGTCAACTAGAACGCACAGCACACCCGGCTAACCTTGGAACCACAGAATAAATTCCAAGGCTTCCCACAAATATCAGTAGGGACATTCGTCAAGCTAGTAAGACATAGCAATAAAGCAGGCTCCCCATAAACCCATGTCCTCCAGACATCTACAGATCAATACATCTACAAATCAATCCTCTCACAGGGTGCACCAATGGAATGCTACAGAAACCTCTTTAACCTATCACTCGCAACTGGGAAAGTACAGAAGTCATTCAAATCGGCACACATCAAACCACTCCTCAAGGACACGAGACGCGACGTGGAAGACTTCTCCAACTACGGCATGTTACTATAAGTAGTGAGTGAAGGAGGAAACCCAGGATTCACCCTCTCCCGAGCCTCTTCCCAAACCAAAACCCTCCGCTAGGCAAAGCCCAAGAGACAGGGACCCTAGCCGAAAACAAACGAGCACTAATCATTACCTAGCAGCCAACAGAACAGGGTACCCTTAGGAACCAGAGGGAGGAGACTGCAGCCCAGGAGCTCGGGGAGGCAAGGGCAGGCAGATCCTACTGACAACCAAAGAGCAACCCACAACCTTAGTGATCTCAACCCTGGGAAAGGGAGGCCTCTGCCACCTTCCCACCACAGATCACCAGTCAGTCTCAGAGACATGCCATCACCTTGGGCAGAACCAGAAGAATGAACCGTCAAAGGAACACTCCTGCAGACAGCAAGGGCAGAGTCGCCCAACACAGATGCCCGAAACAATGAGGTAACCCCACTAACCCATCCGCTAAAAAACCTCAACTCTCTGCTTACACCTTTCACACCCTAAACAAACACAACCATTCTCTCGCACAGCAGACCGCAAACACTTTACTACACTACAACAACAACAAAGCAAACCACACATAGACTCCCACAACAGCACATGGGAGCCTACCGATCCGTAAATCACACCCATAATCAGTGAACAGTGTTAACCTAACTGAAGCTGCCAACAGGACATCACCAATCTCGCTCTATCTTTATCCCACTGCACACTATTAACTCCTCCTACCCTCTTACCTTTCAGATCTGCCAGAGCGCCAGGGGACCACTCCGAAGGTGATAGTGCGTAGTATAAATGTCCTTTACCATTAACATAAAGGTTGGGCAGGGTTAGGTTGGTCGTCAATAGAAAAAGAGGATACCATGTCTCGCCCTAGGGCACCCCACTGCTAATCCTCATGGACCCTCCACCCAGGTGATCCTCCCTCACTTCTCCACCCCCAGGGTCAGGATCTAAGAGTGATGCCCTTTCCCTGGCCACCTGCACAGAGGATCTAAGGGAAGTAGGGGTGAGAATACCCTGAGGTTTCTCACATACCCCTCCCCAATGCAGGTTGGACCGGGGTGCCTCACAGGGAAACCAGGAGAGGAAATTCACATTGTCTTGCTCTTTGCCTTTCCGGTGTTCAACTGTGAAGCAAAACGGCTGAAGGTCCAAGGCCCATTGTATTACTCAAGGGCTGGACTCCTTCCTTTACTAATCCAAACTAGAGAAGAGGGTCTGTCACTAAGCAAAACCTTCGACCTAAGAGGTAATACTTTAGGTGCATTATGGCCCATTTGATTGCCTGTGCCTCTAGCTCAATGACTGAGTATTGTTTTCCCTCTGGGGAATAACTTTTTGCTGATGTATAGAATGAGATGTTCAAACCCATCATAGTTTTGCCATAGAACAGCTCCTAGTCCCATTAAGGAAGCATCAGTCCGGAGGATGAATTCTTTGGAGAAATTGGCCACGCTCAAAATGGGTCTCTGGCCTAGGGCCTGTTTCAAGGTCATGCAACAGATTTCATCCTCTTCTTCCCACCTGATCTTTTGGGGCTCAGCCTTTTTCAATTTGTCTGTCCGTCTGGAGGTTTTGCTAGAGAAATGTGTTAGTACCCAATTAGTCCCAAGAAGGCTATCAGATCTTTCTTAGTTTTTGGAAGGGGTGTATCCAGGACAGCCCTCACCTTCTCCTGTTGTAGTTGGACTGTTCCAATACCCACAAACAATCCCTAATATTTGACAGTCGATAGGGCCAGCTTGCATGTTCTGGGATTAGCGGTTAACCAAACTTTTCTTACTTGCATGGTGGTATAGAGGTGGTACAAATGATCTTCCCATGTCTTGCTGTGTATTACGATGTCATCTATATAGGCTCTACAAAACTTCTGAGTACGGTTGCAAGATTTTATCCATGAGTCTCTGGAATGTTGCAGGAGAACCATGTAACCAAAAAGGTAGGACTTTGAAATGAAACAACCCTATGGAAGTGGCAAATGCAGTTTCTTTTTTATCAGACTCATGCAAAGGAACTTGCCAATAGCCCATTGTGAGATTGAGTGTTGAAAGGTAGAGGGCGATCTATCAGATTGTCAATACGGGGCATTGGGTAAGCATCAAAGGCAGAGATGGCATTCAATATACGAAAGTCTATACTGAATCTCCAACTTCCATTGGATTTTGCCACTAACATGATGGGGGAGGACCCAGGCCTATTAGAAGGTTCAATGATGTTAGCCTCTAGCATTGGTTTGACTTCCTGAATGATGGTTTCTTTGCTAGGCTCAGGTAACCGATATGGTTTCAGGTGTACCACTTTACCTACGGGAGTGCGGATATGATGATAAATACCCTTTACTCTTCCAGGTTCTTCCCGAAACACATCAGTGTACTGCCTTATATGCTCATATAGATCTTGTTTCTGATTGTCATTGAGGTCAGCTGAAATTAGGGCCTTACTTTCTGTGTCTTCTGGCAAGAGACAAGATAATATTATGGCTGGAGACTCTGTGGGATTTTCCTTTCACTCCTTTTAATAAATGTATATGATAGATTTGTATTTTAATGCAGTGGTCTGGTTGCGAGATCTTATAATTACATGGACGTCTTTGCTCTATTATTTCATATGGTCCCTGCCACTTGGACACAAGTTTATTTTCCGAAGTAGGCAATAAGACGAGTACATTTTGACCTATTGAAAAGGATCTTAGGGAAACCTTTTTATCGTAAGAGGTCCTTTGTTGTTCTTGTGCCTTAACCATGTGAGCCTGTACCAAAGACTGTACAACTGCCATGTGTTCGTTCAACCTATTCGCAGTTTGGCAGAGGGGGATTGGAGCTTCCTCTCTCCCAAGTTTCTCTCAACATATCCAGGCCATCCTGTGGTTCTTGTCCATAAAGGAGTTCAAACGGGGAAAATCCTGTTGAGGTCTGATGGGTTTTTGAACTGCAAACATGACCCAGAGTATCATTTGATCCCAGTTTTTACCATCTTGTTCAACTAACCTTCGGAGTATGGTCTTGAGATTCTTATTATAGCTTTCTACTAGTCCACCTGTCTGGGGATGATACACCAATGTTCTGAGGGTGGCAATGTGCAATATTTCTTTCACTTCCCCATAAGCGTGCTCATGAAAGTCAAACCCAGATCAGCCAATATCTACTTCAGAAACCCCACTCGGGAGAAAAAAGGGAGCAGGTGTTTCAAGATCTGCCGTGTCATGTGAGCTCTTAGGGGGAAGGCCTTGGGATAATGTGTGGTGTAATCTACAAAATATAGAATGTATTTATACACCAGTTTGGAAGTTTCCAGGGGTCCCACAATATCTGTACCAATCTGGAGAAATGGAACCTCAATTATTGGTAATGTATTTGAGGATATATGTGTGCTAGTTTTCTGTCAGACTACGAATGCTTGAATGAAGGTTTTAACATCAGGGTGGATTCTGGGTCAGTAGAATTTATTTGTTGTGTGCTTCAGTCTTAGACTGTCCCACATGGGCTTACCCATCAGATGGGAATGGGTTATCTCTAGGACAACCCGCTTTCAACTCTTAGGGACCACCAATTGGGTTTTACTAGACCTTCCAAAGTGGTAACTCCTCTATAAAGAAGCCCATGTTTCCAAAAGAAAAAAGGTCCCCCCTTTCCATGACCCTCTGGCTCTGATACTACTTGCAAAAATGCTTCACCCAAAAAGGGATCATTTCTTTGAGCGAAAGCTAAACTGGGAAGTGTCTCAGGCTCTTCTTCTGTGGATTTCCTAGATTCAGCTTTGGGAGGGCCATCAGATGTCTCATCAGCCTCCCCAAAGCCCTGAGTTCCCCTGTCAGCGCTTCCTGTTAGGCAGAAACCTGTGCAGTTCCCTTGGGGACCACTGCAAAAGATTTAAGACTACAGGTATAGCAGTAAACCCACTTGGTAGCAGTCTGCACCACTCAGATTTACCTGGTAGCTGTGGCTGAGCAGTCAGACTTCCCTCAAGAAGAGTTAGGCAGTATGCAAAGTATACACAATATGTACTCAGACACAATAGCACAAGCAAACACTGACCAGAGCTTGGTTTCAAAAGTATATAGTTATTTATTTTTAAGAACACATAAGTTGAAAACACTCTAGCAAAGTATAGTAAAAAAAACACTTCAAACACAGTTATAATGAAAGCAGTTACAACCCTTACTCCTATCTAGACAACTCTAGGTTAACACCACATAATTAAAACAGAGGTGAGCGCTTAACGTTAGATGACACTCTAGTAGGTTCAAGGAAGGGATAAAAAAGAAACAGAAATGGGTTAAACACACCACTCTAAGGTCCAGAACACTTGCAATAGGCTCAAAGAAGCACAGGTGAGCAAAAGTCACTAGGCAGGGCCCACTCTTAGAGTAGCCGGAGCGAAAATGTGCCCAAGATCACACTGTTATTAGGGATTCAAAGTCTTGCAAAGAGTTAGAAAGAGTTTAGAGTGGTTTAGAAAGTTTAGCCAGGGTGTCCCAGGCACTCCCAGGGTCGAAAGCCGGGGGCTAAATCTACCCCGTACAGTCGGTAGCAAGGGAAGCCAGGCGGAACACGGTACCTTAATCGGAAAGGATCCTCCAGCGGTGGCAGTTGTTCCAGGCAGTGGCAGCAAGGCTCGACGTCGGTCAGGGGAGAAGAAGTTCTCGCTGAAGAGCAGAAGAAGAAGGTCGTTGCACTGCCCGGGAAGAAACCAGCCGCGGAGTCCTCCGGTTAAAGGGTTGTACCGACTTTCGTGGTTGGGGTAAAAGTGGTGGGGTTCCGGTTGCCGGGGTGCTTGGCACTGGCAAGGCGGCCACGAGATACCTCGAGAAGCGAAAAGAAGGCGAAAACTGGTTGTCCCCACCAGTCAAGGGAAGGAGCCACTCCGTTAAGAGTTCTCCTCGGTCGTCGGGAAAAGTGGTGAGACGGTTCAGCAGGGCTCCACCGGGTGGTGTCGTCGAAGCAGGTCGGCTCAGCTCTTCCCTCGTCGGATTCTTGGTCCTGTGGCGACTTCTGAAGTTCCAGTCCCCAAAGCCCTGCTTTTATGCAGCAAACCCCCATTCACCCAGCCTAGCTGTCACTCAAACATGCTAAGTGGTGAGCCGGCCGGCTCACCACTTGGGCCAATCAGGACGGAGTGCGACTTGAGTTACCAAGGTAACTCAGTCCAGGGTGCCTAAATCCCCCTCCACCCCTCCTAAGTACCCCAGACAGAGTGGCGCCACTTTGGAGGGCTTCTGTGGAGAAGCCCGCCAAAAGTGGAACAAAGGGCTCCACTTTGGGTCAGAGTTACAGAGGCGAACGCCAACGCCATTTTAGAATCAAGTTTTGGCAAAAAGTCCCAACCGGAGTTATAATAATAAATATATAAACCGGCGGTATGTTTAAGGCTACCGTAAATAAATAATTAAAAGGTGTTAGCCTAAAACAATGGGAAATCCCATAGGGAAATATTCGCGGTCGAATATAAAAAGTAGTTTCCACTGCCACCAGCCAAAACTCGATCAGGGGGGACGGAGACGTGCCCCCTTGACTAACAGACCCTGGGGCAATCGAATTGCCCCAGCCAGTACGTCCACAAGATGATGGTTTGTACTGGTTCTGTTCAGGATTCAAGACTAGCAAAGTCTTTGGTGACTTTACATGCCCTGGGAGACAGTAGTCAGTCCCAGGGTATGGAGTCTATGTTGGGGAGTCCCTAGGACACCCCTGGGTCACGGCACAGAGGGTGCTGTGTAACCCACATCACAAAAATACATGAGGCCCTATGGGGTAAAAGACCCCATAGCCCATTCAACACAAGGTTTAACCAAGAAAACACACTTCAACATGTCCAAGAGTGAGGGTAAAAGAGTCTCACTCTTGGCAGGAGAAAAAAAAGAAACCCCAGAAATCCAGCAAAGCTGCTGGGGGACTCACTAGGTAGGGAAATTCAGCCTAAACAGAGAATTCTCCCTAACACTCGCCCCCCCCAGACTAAGGGACAGGAGGATTTAATCCACTCCTGGATGAACCTCATACCTCTAGTCGATGATATACATCCTAGAGAGTCCATCAGCATTTTGATGGTGACACCCTGACCTGTGCTCAATGGTGAAATCAAACCCTTGCAGGCAGATTGACCATCTCAATAGTTTTGGATTTTCCCCTTTCATTTGCATTAACCATCTCAAGGGTTGGTGGTCAGTCTGAATAACAAAAGTAGAACCATACAAGTATGGCCTAAACTTCTTCAGTGCCCACACAATAGCAAAGCATTCTCTTTCGATAGTTGCCCACCTTGTCTCAGGATCCTTCAGTTTCCTACTGATGAAGCAAATGGGGTGCTCCCTACCCTTCTCATCCAGTTGGCTTAGAACTGCACCTATACCTACATTGGAAGCATCAGTTTGTACAATGAAAGGTTGGTGGTAGTCAGGAGCTCTCAATACTGGAGCTTGGCAAAGAGCTCTCTTCAGTTTTTCAAAGGCCTGATTGCACTCCTCATTCCATTTTACCTTTTTAGGGAATTTGGGAGAGGAGATTACATTCAGTGGAGAAGCTATGGTCCCATAGTTCTCAATGAAATTCCTGTAATATCCAGTGAGGCCTAGAAAAGCTCTCACTTGGGTTTGAGTAGTTGGTGTTGTCCAATTTTGCACAGCTTCAATCTTGCTGGGCAAAGGCCTTATTTCTCCACCTCCTGCCTCATGTCCAAGGTAGACCACTTTACTTTGACCAATCTGGCACTTACTGGCTTTGATTGTCAAATGGGCCTGTTCCAGAGCCTGCAACACATGTCCTAGGTGGTTCACATGTTCTTCCCAGGAGTGGCTGAAGACTGCAATGTCATCCAAGTATGCCATGCAGAAATCTTCCATCCCAGCCAGAACCTGGTTCACCATCCTTTGGAATGTGGCAGGTGCATTTTTTAGTCCAAAAGGCATGACCTTAAACTGGTACAAGCCAACTGGGGTTGAAAACGCAGTTTTCTCCTTGGCATGGTCTGTCAGGGCTATTTGCCAATAGCCTGACGTCAGGTCAAATGTGCTGAGGTACTTGGCTGCACCAAGTTTATCCACCAACTCATCTGTCCTGGGCAAAGGGTGGGCATCAGTCTTGGTGACTGCATTTAGAGCTCTATAGTCCACACAGAATCTCAAATCTTTGGATCCTGCCTTTGGTACTAACACAACTGGGCTAGACCATGGACTAGTAGAGGGCTCTATTACCCCGAGATCAAGCATCTTCTTGACCTCTCCTTTGATGTGGGCTCTGATATGTTCTGACATTCTGTACCCTCTGCTTTTGACTGGCAGACAGTCACCAGTGAGTATCTCATGCTGGCCCCAAGGGGTCAAGCCTGGTGACAGTGAGAACAGGGAGGCAAACTGATTTAACATAGATTTGCACTCCTCTCGTTGCTCAGGTGTCAGGTCTGAAGAGAGGTTGACTCCTTCAACTTTTTCATCTAAAGGCACACCTCTGAGGAGATCAGGGAGAGATTCACTCTCTTCTTCCTCTGCAGCTGAAGCTAGAAGCAAGGCTCCTACATCAGGTCTGGAGATGTATGCTTTTAGTCGGTTGGTGTGGAAGACTCTAGGAGCTTCCCTGGGTCTGCCCAGATCCACCAGATAGTTGACCTCTCCAAGTTTTCCCACAACCTTGAAGGGTCCCATCCATTTGTCTTGCAAGGCCCTCTGCCTTGTTGGGAGCATAACTAGAACTAGCTGGTCTTGAGTAAACTCAACCATGTTAGCCTTCTGGTCGTGCCAATGTTTGACCAGGGCTTGACCAGTTTACAAGTTGTCACTTGCTTCTGCCATCATGTGTGACATTCTCCTCCGGAGACCTATCACATAGTCAGTCACTCTGACTGGCTTGAGGGGAGGAGCACCTTCCAATCCCTCCTTAATCAGGGCCAATGGACCTCTGACTGGATGGCCATAGAGAAGCTCAAAGGGAGAATAACCTACTCCCTCCTGAGGGACTTCTCTATAAGCAAAGAGAAGGCATGGCAGTAGAAGGTCCCACTTTTTCTTAAGGGGTTCTTCTAAAGCACCTATCATGCTCTTCATGGTTCTGTTAAACCTTTCAACCAACCCGTTTGTCTGAGGGTGGTATGCGGTTGAGAACTTGTAGGTAACTCCACAGGTTTTCCACATGGCTTTCATGTAATGGGACATAAAGTTTGACCCCCTGTCAGAGATTACCTCCTTAGGAAACCCAACCCTGGTAAAAATACCAAGGAGGGCCTTAGCCACAGCCGGAGCTGTAACAGTCCTCATAGGAATTGCCTCAGGGTACCTAGTAGCATGGTCTACTACAACAAGTATAAACCTGTTGCCTGAGGAGGTTGGAGGATCAAGGGGACCAACAATGTCAATCCCTACCCTCTCAAATGGGACTCCCACAACTGGGAGAGGCACTAAAGGTGCCACATTCTTGGAACCAACCTTACCAGAAGTCTGGCAGGTATGGCAGCTCTTACAATATCTATCTACTTCAGCCCCCATCTTTGGCCAATAAAAGTAGAGTGAGAGCCTTTCCTTGGTCTTCTTGAAACTCAAGTGACCAGCCAAAGGTATCTCATGGGCTAGTTGTAAGAACTGTTGTCTGTTCTCTTGTGGGACTACAAGGCGTTTGTAGTCCCCAGGTTCAGACTCAGTGGGTTCACTGTAGAAGAGGCCATCTTCCCAGTGCAACCTATACTTCCCAGGCTCTTGCCCATCAGCTTGAGAAGCTGCCTGGTGGCGGAGACCTTCCAGAGTTGGACATTCTCTTTGCCCCTTACGAAAAGCTGCCCTGCTAGGCCCACCTTCTGCCAGTAAAGACTGCAGCTCAGGATGGTCCTCAGGGTCCAAATCTCCAATAAGGTTGGGGCCTCCTTCTAGCTCTTCCTCAGAGTCTAGCTCAACCACACAGGGTTGTACCTCCCTCTCAGCCTCAGCTGGAGGTGGAGTTACAGGTGTAACTTTGGACAACCTAGGGGAAGTCCTTGTTGGAAGCACTGGAGTGCTTGCTGCTGGCTTTTTCCTAGGAGTCTTGGGTTGCCCCTTTGCTCCTGATCTGGTAGTTACTGCAGTAAGTTGCTCCAGTGGGAGAGGAGTGATTTCTGTCATCATCTCCTGAGATAACCCTCTCAGGGTTTTCTCCCTTGCAGGTTTTGTGAGTTCCTGTAACCTTTTGCTAGGAGGTCTGGGGGTATGAGATACAACTCCAAGAGCTTTGAGGTCATTACCCAACAGAACCCTACCTGGCACTTCACATTGTACACTGACAGGTATTTTTACAGCCATATCATTACATTGGATGAGAACTGGTAACTGGGGACACATCTGCACAGGCCCACCAGCTAACTTGGTGAGGCATTTGGGTGCCTTAGCAACATCCTCTGCCTTGAAAAATGATTCATCCACCACAGTTATGCTGGCTCCAGTGTCCCTAATGGCAGGAGTCTCCTGACCATTCACCTGGACACTGTCCTTATAATACTCTTTAGTATTATCTGGGATAGAGTTATAGACATCTAAATTCTGTTGTTCCCACAACCCCAGAGAGACTAAAGAAACACTAGCTGAGACTCCAGTGGGTTCATCAGCTAGTAATAGAAAGTTTCCACTTGCCATATGTACTTCCTCTTCTGGAGCGAAGGCTAAGGAGGCAAGCTGGACCCCTGAAGGTTTACCCTTACATCTGGGATCTCCTTTCACATGGTCAGTAGCCTTACAAACAAAGCATGAGCCAAAGGCTCGCTGGAATGGAGGCTTGTTCTGACCTCCTTCTGGTCTGGGACCAGAAGGTACACTAGCCTGATTTGGTTTCCCTTGTGGCTTACCCTTATAGTTTTGTTTGGGGCCCTCTTTGGAATTTGTAGTATTAGAATTCTCTTTGGAGTCCTTTTTAGATTTTTTCTCCCCATCCTTCTTCTGAGTTACCCCAGAATCCTTGTGAGTGGCCTTGTTGGCAACCCACAAGTCAGCAGCCTTAGCTAGTTTCCGGGAATCCAATTCCCTGGAATCAGCCAAGTGTTGTCTGAGCTCAGGAGAGCAGGCATCATAAATAGTCTCCAACATAAACAAATTCTTCATACCTTCATAAGTGTTCACCTTGTAACCCTTAATCCATCCCTCTAAGTTTTTCAAACATTCACTCACCCAGGTAGCCCAAGGGGTACCATCATGCTTTTTGAGGTTCCTAAACCTCTTAAGATACTGGGAAGGGGTCTTCCCAAACCTAGCTATCAAAGCTAGTTTCACACATTCATAGTCCTTCCTATCCTCCTCCCCCATCTCCATTACCACATCAGTTGCAACAGGGGGAAGCCTAGAGAACAACCAGGTGAGTAAGTCATTTCCTGTGATGTTCTGGAGCCCATGATTATATTCAAACAGAGACAACCAATCCAACACATCCAACTTAGGCTCATACATACCAATCAATTCTTTAGGCATCCGGGGTCTTTTAGGACTGGAACTTCTAGAGGAGCCAGAGAGAGAAACATTCTCAACAGATAATTTCTTCATTTCTAAGTCATACTTGAACTCCATTTCCCTTAGCCTTAGTTCTTTGTCAGTTTGAGCATTAAGTTTCTTATACTCCAATTCTAGTTTCATTTTCTCTAGTTCAAAGTATTGAGGACTAAATGTGGGACCTGGTAAAGGTCCAGTAGGTACAGCAGGTAGAGCAGGCAGAGGCCTAGGGGGGACAGTTACAACAGCCTCACCCTCCTCTTCTGACTCTTCCTCAGAATCATCAACATTTTGCTCCATGTTAACTTCAATACTGTCATCTACAGTTGCTGGAGTGGTAGGTTCCTCTGAACCATCACCCAGACTTTGGTTAGCCAACAATCTTTCAATCAGCTCCATTTTCTTGCCCTTAGTCAGGAGATCCTTATGTTTACAGAGCACTCTTAAACAATCAGCAGTTTTGGCTGCAAGGGACTCTTGACTATAGCTTTCCATAACTGACATGTTAGAGGATTACTTTTACAGTGCTAAGCTTTGTGGTTAGTTGCACTAAGGTATCTAAAGCACAATAAAATGTATACTCAATACAAATCCCACCGCTGTACACCAGTGTTAGGCAGAAACCTGTGCAGTTCCCTTGGGGACCACTGCAAAAGATTTAAGACTACAGGTATAGCAGTAAACCCACTTGGTAGCAGTCTGCACCACTCAGATTTACCTGGTAGCTGTGGCTGAGCAGTCAGACTTCCCTCAAGAAGAGTTAGGCAGTATGCAAAGTATACACAATATGTACTCAGACACAATAGCACAAGCAAACACTGACCAGAGCTTGGTTTCAAAAGTATATAGTTATTTATTTTTAAGAACACATAAGTTGAAAACACTCTAGCAAAGTATAGTAAAAAAAACACTTCAAACACAGTTATAATGAAAGCAGTTACAACCCTTACTCCTATCTAGACAACTCTAGGTTAACACCACATAATTAAAACAGAGGTGAGCGCTTAACGTTAGATGACACTCTAGTAGGTTCAAGGAAGGGATAAAAAAGAAACAGAAATGGGTTAAACACACCACTCTAAGGTCCAGAACACTTGCAATAGGCTCAAAGAAGCACAGGTGAGCAAAAGTCACTAGGCAGGGCCCACTCTTAGAGTAGCCGGAGCGAAAATGTGCCCAAGATCACACTGTTATTAGGGATTCAAAGTCTTGCAAAGAGTTAGAAAGAGTTTAGAGTGGTTTAGAAAGTTTAGCCAGGGTGTCCCAGGCACCCCAGGGTCGAAAGCCGGGGGCTAAATCTACCCCGTACAGTCGGTAGCAAGGGAAGCCAGGCGGAACACGGTACCTTAATCGGAAAGGATCCTCCAGCGGTGGCAGTTGTTCCAGGCAGTGGCAGCAAGGCTCGACGTCGGTCAGGGGAGAAGAAGTTCTCGCTGAAGAGCAGAAGAAGAAGGTCGTTGCACTGCCCGGGAAGAAACCAGCCGCGGAGTCCTCCGGTTAAAGGGTTGTACCGACTTTCGTGGTTGGGGTAAAAGTGGTGGGGTTCCGGTTGCCGGGGTGCTTGGCACTGGCAAGGCGGCCACGAGATACCTCGAGAAGCGAAAAGAAGGCGAAAACTGGTTGTCCCCACCAGTCAAGGGAAGGAGCCACTCCGTTAAGAGTTCTCCTCGGTCGTCGGGAAAAGTGGTGAGACGGTTCAGCAGGGCTCCACCGGGTGGTGTCGTCGAAGCAGGTCGGCTCAGCTCTTCCCTCGTCGGATTCTTGGTCCTGTGGCGACTTCTGAAGTTCCAGTCCCCAAAGCCCTGCTTTTATGCAGCAAACCCCCATTCACCCAGCCTAGCTGTCACTCAAACATGCTAAGTGGTGAGCCGGCCGGCTCACCACTTGGGCCAATCAGGACGGAGTGCGACTTGAGTTACCAAGGTAACTCAGTCCAGGGTGCCTAAATCCCCCTCCACCCCTCCTAAGTACCCCAGACAGAGTGGCGCCACTTTGGAGGGCTTCTGTGGAGAAGCCCGCCAAAAGTGGAACAAAGGGCTCCACTTTGGGTCAGAGTTACAGAGGCGAACGCCAACGCCATTTTAGAATCAAGTTTTGGCAAAAAGTCCCAACCGGAGTTATAATAATAAATATATAAACCGGCGGTATGTTTAAGGCTACCGTAAATAAATAATTAAAAGGTGTTAGCCTAAAACAATGGGAAATCCCATAGGGAAATATTCGCGGTCGAATATAAAAAGTAGTTTCCACTGCCACCAGCCAAAACTCGATCAGGGGGGACGGAGACGTGCCCCCTCGACTAACAGACCCTGGGGCAATCGAATTGCCCCAGCCAGTACGTCCACAAGATGATGGTTTGTACTGGTTCTGTTCAGGATTCAAGACTAGCAAAGTCTTTGGTGACTTTACATGCCCTGGGAGACAGTAGTCAGTCCCAGGGTATGGAGTCTATGTTGGGGAGTCCCTAGGACACCCCTGGGTCACGGCACAGAGGGTGCTGTGTAACCCACATCACAAAAATACATGAGGCCCTATGGGGTAAAAGACCCCATAGCCCATTCAACACAAGGTTTAACCAAGAAAACACACTTCAACATGTCCAAGAGTGAGGGTAAAAGAGTCTCACTCTTGGCAGGAGAAAAAAAAGAAACCCCAGAAATCCAGCAAAGCTGCTGGGGGACTCACTAGGTAGGGAAATTCAGCCTAAACAGAGAATTCTCCCTAACACTTCCCTCTCCAGATTCCTCTTTAAGCCTCAGGAACAATGCTCTCTCAAGCACCCCTTGGGCAACCTTATCCCCTTGGTGAATCTCAAGTGGGTAATTTCTGTGATTTTGTAACAAAACCTTAACATCACTTCTAACGTCTGGGTCTATCACTCCCGCAAACAGATCAGTTCCAAATCTCAATGCTAACCCTGACTGCATTCTTTTTAAAGGTAAAGGGTTTAGTTTAATTATAATGGGTTTTAAAGGTTAGAAATAGGGGGGTTGGAGGGACTCCCCCATTAAAAAAAGAGAAAAAATGCATTTGATGGCATTTTTTTTAAGGCATTTTTTTAGATGGAGTGGTATGATAATGGTAGGAATTTGATGCAATGACTAGGAACCGGTTTTGTCTCATCCCTGCTGCTACAGATCAAACCCAGTAGAGCCCTTGGTAGGTACTGAGGGGTCTGACACTCTGACACTTAGTGTTTCAAACTTTAGGGTCCCCCAACTTGTATCGGTTGAGCTGCATCCCACTATGACATAATTTGTGAAGCCATCATGAAGTAAGACACAGACAATATACTTAAAGTTCAAACAAAATATATTTATTAACTTAATTGTCAGGATGGTTGAAGGCCTAACTTGCCTTATGCTAAGGTGGTATTTCCCTACCTGAACGAAACTAAAGTCTGAGTCAGTGTTCAACTTAAAAGTATGTCTGTGTCCAAAACCTATCCTTGACCTCACAACTAAAGCTAACAAATGTGTAGGCATGTGAAAGTTAAAAGTAATAATGTTCAACTCAAAATTCTGAGCTTCTTCCAGCTCACAGCTTACTTTCAGCGCTCCTTCCCCAAGCATAAGAAAGTTCCATGAAAAATAGTATCAAGGTTTACCTTTCTCCAGTTCAAGGCGTTATAGTTCAGAACCAATCCTTGAGGTTCCCTTCCCCAAGTTTCAAGTAACACAATCCAAAACAAAAGGGTCTTTAGACTCCGTTTCTAAGGCAATAAGTGTGGTCCTTTAAGTCTCTACCAGAAGACTTCAATTTCATCACTTACACTTGTTTCAAAAAGTCTTAACAAAAACACCAGGCCAACCTGACCTTCCTGCTGGCCTACCTTGCAATTTTATGTGCCGTGGTTTCATTGAGCTGTTTAATGGTGTCCTGATCTTTCACCATTCAGGGTTCTCTGGTCTATGCGCAGTTTTTTGACCGCACGGTCCACCCATCACAGGTTGCGCAACCTGGATCCCGGGGCTGTTAAGCTGGTATTACCCAAATTGTTCGTTTACAATTGTTCGAATGAACAATTGACCGAATTTAAAGGGTCACAATTGACCTTTTCACAATTGACCGCATATATATATATATATATATATATATATATATATATATATATATATATATATATATATATATATATAGGGTTTTGGGCGGGTTTGGGTTGGGGGTTGGGGGGGTTTCCCCCCGCATATATGTTACAATTGACCTTCACAATTCGGTCAATTGTGAAAAGGTCAATTGTCATTCGAACAGTTGTAATACGAACAATTCGTATACAACCATTAAGCCCACATCGGCTCCTTGGCACTTGCTCCTGTGCACCAAGTCACCTTCACCTAAATCCTTATATTGGCCTCTTGGCTTAATGTGTAGTCCTGCACTCCTCTGGCTTCTCCTTGATAACCTTGTGGCTCTTCCACCACATGTCACACACCTTTTGCTAAACTGGGGCCTTGCCACACTGGATTCATTCACAGAGGTTCACTGTTTGGCTCCTTTTAGCCTTTAATGTGCTTGACCTCAAGGTTTGAGTTAAATCGTTGTACACCGTATATTCACTATTGTTTGCTTTTAGTTTCGGTGCTCAATGTACACTTATATTGCTTAATTAGTTTGGTATTCAATATACACTTGTTTTCCTCAATGTTAAGTTTCAATTTAATTCTGTATTCAATATGCCTTTATTTGCTTCAATATGAAAGTTTCCATTTAGTTCGGTATTCAATATGCATTTAGTCGTTTACTTAAAGAACCTTTACTCACTCGTGGTCCTATAGGAGCACCCCAGTACTTGAGCGCCCTTCTGACACTCACCAGCCTTCTGTGTCCTTTCTCTGTGGTTCCTGCAACTTTCTATCGGGTTCCAAAGCCGGGAAATCCACTGGCGCGAGCCTTGCTCGATTGCCGTGTGTTTCATTCCACACTCCGGCACCTCCAATTTTTCTTCCTGGACATTACAGAGACTCCCAGGCTTATGGGAAATACACAGGCCACTCACATCAGGTCCCACAAGTCCGCTGGGACTTCTGCCGGTGTCCTGGCTTTTTCTCCTGTCCCACTACGGCTACCTCCTTACAAGGGTATCCTGCTGTTCTTCTACACACAGGTCTCCCCGCTGCTCTCTACCCTGCTGGGTTGTTCTCCCTTTATATATATGCACCCCCTTGATAAGCTGCATGTATGGATGTTTGTTGAGCTCTGCCTGACCATAATTAATGGGACATACCTGCCCCTCACAGCTCTTAGCATGCGTCTTCCTCGTCCCAGGTCTAGAGTGGTCTAGAGTGGTGAAAGAGAGTAGTCTTCATTACTCTTAGTTGCCTCTTCTTCATCTCAGTACTGTCAATTGTTATATGTGGGAAAATGAGGGGAGCTGGTTTATAATAGTGTCATGGTCATAAAGTTAGGGGCACATGCATGCAGGGGTCGCATGCACAGGAGACCTAGATGGACACTGTCCTGGCGCCTTTGGCACCAGGCTCATGAACAAAAGTAAACAAGAACATCCATTTAACAACAAAAAGCTTTTATTATGGACATAGCACTTCAGATGCATTAACCTTGAACATTGCATCCATTAAGCAGCCCCAAGTGTATTCTTGGGTGTGGCTGCTAATGGATTGCCTTCGCATGTGCTCACTCTCGAGGAGTGGCATGGTTTGGCTGGTAAACCGGCCCTAATAAGCGTGCCCACGATCTCAGCTATATAAGCTGCCCCGATCCTCAAGACAGATGCTAAACATTATTCTGCACTTGCAAGCAGCGTAACGCTCACCGTCGCCTGAGGTCAGACTTACCTTTGAAGATCCTGCTTCTTGGACGTCCTGCTTCATGCCAGCATACTTACCAAGTGGGGGAAGCTGTTCTTACTTGTACATCTCTTCGGTGAACCAAGTATTCATCTTTACACTTTCTGCAACACCGAAGCTTCATCTTGGCACCGCAGCATGACACGCTCCATCGTCGACAGCAGCGCCTGCAAGGAAAACAGAAGACAAGGTTAGACATCGAAAAAACAGTGAGTTTAAGGCTGTGCTTCGCCATACTTTGCGCTTTCCTTAAACCATCCCTTCCCTGCTGTCGATCATTGCGGTAGCATCCATCTTCCATCCGGCCGAGTCTCGCGTCTCACACTTGCATTGAGGCCGCATTTCCATCTAATGGAAAAAAACAGAAGAGATACATAAATAGGAGCAACCTATAAAGACATTAAACAGAACGAACAGCATCACAAGAGCTCAAGAAATACTTACCAATCATAAGGAGAAGCAGAGTCACAGTTGGACTGGACTAATCCTTATTAGGGATCAGTGAAGGAACTAGATCCCATTCGACGTGCCCCTGCCAGAAGTAGCAGGACGGAGAACTTATCTTCCATAATTCACAGTATCACCACGTACACCGCTCACAGCTTTTCTACTGAGGGCGAGGCCTGAAGGGGGTAATTCAAGTTCAGGGAGGGCTGCACCCGTGCCCCAACGCCTCCGCAGAGACCAGGTGAGCGTAACAAGTAGCCCATAAAGGTTGGGGGAGTGTTAGGTTGGCCGTCAATAGAAAAAGTTGGATACCATGTCTCGCTCGAGGGAACACCAGTCCTAATCCTCAAGTAACCTCCGCCCAGCTGATACTCCCTCGCTTCTCCACCCCAATGGTCAGGATCCAACAACGAGGGCCTTTCCCTGGCCACCTGCGCAGAGGATCCAAGGGGAGTAGGAGTGAGAATACCTTCAGGTTTCTCACAGCAGGCTCGGCAATACAGGTTTTGAGAACCAAGGAACCTCTCAGAACTTGCAGGTGAAATCTGCTGTCTCCACGTTCTAGCGTCCCTTCTGTGCTCCCACTTACTTGTGAATACCAGCCTTGTGCATCTCCTCTACTACTACTACTACTACTGCTAGCCTTCCTACTTCAGCTCCTTCTTCCCCTCCTCTCCTGTTGCAGCCTTTTATGCCCCACAGGTTTGACAATTGTCTTCAGGTGTGAGCTATCAACCTCAATTTCCTGACTTCTGAAATGGCTATTAGGCTTAATTGCCTGACTGCTACATCTACATGCCTCTTCAGCCCTCTTCTTCGTCTCAGTCTCACAATGATTCTGGGGCATGTAGTTTTCCTTATCAAAGTTAGGTTTTCTACTTCTTGAGAACTTTTAAGTATAGATTTAAATCCCTTAGTAATTTTAGCAGAGGGGCTGTGGGTTGCAACATGTTAAGAGGAAGATGGTATAGAGACAACACCATTTTCACAATCCTTTGTAGTGTACCCTTGGAATTGAAGAGGGCATTTAATTTGAGATACCAGAAAGAGTCTTTCTTTTGGTATAGTACCATTTGTTGTTACAACCTTAGTGTTCATCACCATAGGTTTAATAAGAGGTTGAGAGACATGAAAATGACAATAAGCCATAACCTCATTTTTTGGCACAGTGTTAAGTGTCTCCCTATCATAGGAAAAATACTGTGTTTCATCCCACGGAATCTCCTCACTTCCCTGGGTCCTGTCTCCACTGAGGTGATCCTCCCACATTACACCACTTGGGATCAGGAAGCATCTGCCTTCCCCTGGCCACTTGGGTGGAGACATTAGGCAGGGTTTCAGTGAGGGATCCACTTGATTCTTCACAGGAGGCAATGAAGAAATGGTTGAACTGGAATGTGAATGAACTGGGTGATAAGATCAAAAGGGTGGCGGTATTACAATTTTTGAAGCGACAAGACCCAGAGGTGGTAAAGTTACAGGGGATGCATCTTCATGGGAACAACTGTCGATTCTTGGGGAGACACTTGTATTCAAAAGTATCCCATGCAGGCTTTGCAAAGGGTTCCAGAGATTAGCTATTTTGAATAAGAAAGCAGTCCAACGAAGATTAAGCAAATAGTGGCCGATGAACAGGGCCGCTATATGTGTGTGATTGGGAAGATGGGTTTGAAACCGGTTACCCTGCTTAACGTATATGCCCCCCACTCCCCCTCCGGCAAAGATGACTTGATGAAAAAGGTGAGAGCTGTGATTTTGGGAGCAGACACTAAAGTGCTGTTAGTGGGAGAGGGGTTAAATGATACAATGAATATCCAAGAGAATTGTTGCACCAAGGCCACGGCTCTGTCTGGACAGGCAATGAAACTACAGGAGTGGGCCGGGGTATTGGGCCTGAGGGACGTGTGGAGGGATAAACACCTGACACCAATGCGGGCCACATGGCTCATTGTCGTGCATTGACTACTTTGTTACCACTGGACCACTGGGGAATGGGTACCTAGGGTGAAGAAGGTGTAATATCTTACAAGGGTACTTTTAGATCACTCTCCATTGCTGATGGAATTGAGATTGGGCAGGGACAGGCCGCAAGGCGTGTGGTGACTGAATGCATATCAATTGTTATCCCCCAACATGGGCACCGCCCTAGGGGAGGCATAGAGAATGATTTCATGGATAATGAGTGGTCAGTGAATAGCAGGGCAACCCTATGGGAAGCTTGCAAGACAGTCATAAAGGGTAAGGCCATGATGGAGGTTAGGAAAAAGATGAGGAAGACGACAATGAAACAGGCCGAAATGGAGACTAAAGTGAGAGAACTGGAGGAGAGATGCAAAGAGGAGAAGCCGGTGGAGGAAAGTAGGGAATTGTTCAGGGCACAGGATAAGTTACAGGACACAGGCAAGACATTTGAGTTGGTTGACTAGAGTTAGGATATGTGAACAAGGGGACAAAAGTGGCAGATGTTGGCATGAACAGCGAGCCGGAAGGAGCCAGACAGGTGGATAGTAGCAGTGAGGGATGAACAGAGCACTCTAAAGGTAAAGGGCCAAGAGATTGCAGATACTTTTGCACCATTTTATGCCAGATTATATGCAGCTCCACCAGCCTGTGACGTGGCAGAAGTGGCAGCTTATTTGGAAGCCATTACACTGAGGAGGATCACAGTGGAACAGAGGAAGGCGTTAGATGAATACTTGATTTATTTATATAGTGCACCAAGCCCTCGGACATTTGGATGCGTTTCTTGAAGTTTCATATATACAAGATACAATATTATTTACAGTTACACAGGCATCTTTCTTACAATTACATTACATGGTTGATGACAGCAGAAATAGAGCGCATCATAGTGCAATTACAATTCGGGAACACCTCTGGCCCCAATGGTCTGCCCATGGAGCTTTGTGAAGATTCTGGGGTAAGGTGAGCTGCCATAAGCTCAGCATGTTCCTCAAAGGTAGATCCGCAAGCATGCTTCCCCAGATTTGCAGGAATCCTTGATCACAGTTATCCACAAAAAAGGGAGGGTCAAAGAGCTGTGCGAATCGTACAGAACAAGTTCTCTTCTTAACAGAGGGGTCAGAATACTAGCTAAGGCACTTGCAAATAGACGGCTAACGGTGCTTACCCACCTGATTGATAGAGACCAGAATGGCTGTTTGATGTGATTACTTTGGCCAAACGGCTTTGGAACGGGGGGAGACGTTCCCGTCATTAGACTCCTACAAAGCATTTGTCACAATGGGCTGGGCGTTTCTATGGGCAGCCTTGGGCAGGATGGGATTTGGACAGATGTTAATTGGATGGATAAAGCTGCTATATGATTCTCCGATGGCGAGGGTAAGGGTGAACGGCCGGCTCTCAGCTCCCTTTACCCTGCAACGGGGCACGACACAGGGTTGCCCCCTCTCTCCCTTCTCATACATATTTTTAGTTGAACCTCTGGTGGAAGCAGTGCGAGGTGATGGGGTGTTCTGGGGTATAACGGAACCGGGAGGCCACAAAAACAGAATCTCTCTTTTTGCTGATGATGTACTTTTATATGTCAGCGACCCCGAGCGGACAGTGCCGTGGGCAGGGCAACTAACTATTTCAAAGGTATGCCGCTTTCAGTGGGTTACAGATCAATTGGGGTAAGTCGACATACTACTTTCTTGAAGGGGATTTGGAAGCTCAAACTTTCCATGCAACCATTTAGATATTTGGGGGTCATGATTATGCGGTCTTGTGAGGAATTCTTCTGCATGACATGGGAGCCACTGGTGGTCATCTTCCTTCAGTACGTGGAGTGGTGGGCGGAACTCCTTTTGTCCCTCTTGGGCAGGGTGGATAGGTTTAAGATGATATCATTCCCAACATTTATTTACGTTCTTCAGGCCTGACCATATGAAGTACTCACAGGATAATTTAACAGGGTGGATAAGGGACTGAGATGGATGCTTTGGCGATAGCTCTGGACACACTAAGGAACTTAGTTTGGGAGTAGGTGGTGATCCTTCCAAGTCTACATAAGTATTTCTGGGCCAATCAGATGGTGCAGTAACTGATTGGTTCTTCCTAGAGGACAGAGGCCCATCCATTGAAAGGGAGAAAAGAGCCAGAGGAGGGTGGGAGTTTAATTGGATTCTATATGGGGGAGCTACACAGAGGATTTTCTTCAACCCGGGAAATTGGTGGCCAAGGCGTGGCAAATCTTAATGGGAAAGACAAGAGATGGCAGTAGATTGGCCATGGACCAACCACTATGCATTATATTTCATTGTATTCGTTATTTATATAGCACGCTTTCCCCATTTGTATGGACTCAATGGGCTTTGTGGTTGGAACACCCTTAGTGACTGTAGTCAATGTGTAGGAGGCTCTAAGAGTTTAGATTAAGAGATGCTTGTGTGCATGTTCGCTGATTTAGGACTTAGGTGGCTGGCTAGGCTCCAGTAAGAAACACAGAGGTCAGGTACGTGGGTGGGTGCTGTTGGTGGTTTAGTTGCTGAAGATTCGATGTGCGCCCAGCTATACATCGAATATCAATCAGATATGACCTTGGTGAAACCACACTTTAAAGATTTGTTTCACAGAGATTGATTGTCAGGACCGGGTTACCAATTTTTAGTATGCTGGGTGTGAGGTCCTAGGGTAACAAACATGAGCCTTGTTGAAGTAAAGATCTGTGCATAAAGATTGCAATGTGGGCAGTATTGGTCTACACATATATAAAACGGGACTATGTATGCGATGACGTGGTATCTGATGTCCTTTGGCAAATACGGGCTTGCGATATCCATTGACCCAGTTTTTCCACCAGATAGGGCGCCGGACTCAGCAGGACCCGCATGCGGTTATTTGTTCTCCTCTATGGTTGGAGACACGCAGGGAGACTATTTGTCCCAGCAGCACCCGTAACTTGTGGCTCTGTGCATTAGTGATTGATATCTGAGACAATGCATTTACCCATGTCATTATAATATGTCCCTCCATGCGCAGAGTCTATTTGACCTGTGTTTTATAAACTATATACATTTGCGAGACATTTGTGGCTCTGTGCATTAGTGATTGATATCTGAGACAATGCATTTACCCATGTCATTATAATATGTCCCTCCATGCGCAGAGTCTATTTGACCTGTGTTTTATAAACTATAAACATTTGCGAGACATTTGTCAAAGAAGAGGATATTACAATTCGGGAGGTTACATAGTCCTGTTTATATGATTACTGCAAAACAACAAATTGAGGGCATTGAAGGCCAGATTGCTAGACACATGTACACAAGCTAATTACAGCGCGAGTTTGCGGTTCAAGATAAGGGATGTGGACTGTAGCCCTCGGCATGATTGAGGACAGAATGCGGGTTACATGAATATCCATGTATTACTGGCACTTGATTAGCACTTTCGCTACAGCCAAGCGGGCAACGAGTCATTTTGCAGCACTCGGGGACGCCTGGCTGCTTTAGTTGTGTGATTTTTATCACAGGTTAGACACTTTCCCGCGGGCATGTCTGACGCCTATCATCGAGACTGACGGGATAGTTCAATTGCAGACCTCTATTTTTCGAGGCATTAATCAACATATGTTTATATGTGAGATGAATATAATATGCCACGGTAGGACCCCACCTCAGGCATTTTTGATAATTGCGTACATTTACTGTTTGTATACATTAAGACCATGAATAATATGAACCATGTGTTGGCAAGATTCTGCCACAGTCGCTAGAGGGATGACTTGGTGATTGGTTCCGGGTCCTGTCAAGCAATTACTTCTGCAGCATTTAAACCTTGACAAGTGCTTCAGATATCTGTCACAGTGAGTAGTTTGTTTATACCCACGAACAAAGGGGGAGTACCATGGTGCGGTGGTTAACATAGGAAAAGATAGGATTTATTTAATATTCTGTCCTCATCCTCCTGTTTTTCCCCATAGGCTCGGCTGGGAAGCCATAGATGCCAACATTCTGTGACCAAAAATCTGTAGGAATCTTAAGTTTCAAAAATATTGAAAAAATCGGTATTTGTTGCTACTAAATTGGTAGGCGGTAGGACTATTTAAAAAGCGGTATGCTACCGCCTAAATCGGTAGGGTTGGCAAGTATGTAGCAGGTGCCGGGGAAAGGGGCGCTGCGTTGTGCAGCTACGCTGAAAAAATAGCATATTGCACTTGCAGGCAGGTGGAAGTGGCGAGACTCGCGCAGGGCGGGGCTGAAATGTGCAGTTTCCCCCCGGCTCCTGGCGCAAGCTCACACCTGCCAGAACTCATTAGGAGGAGTGGCTCGCCATTGCTTCAGCGGCTCCCCCCAGCATGTAGACGACTGGCACCGGGAGCTGAGGTACAGTGAACCATGTGGCTGTTGATATCCAGAAGTGCTGGAGCGGATCTCACGGGCGCCTCTGACAGTCTGGGGAGGTTGCACTGGCCTGCTAACTGCTGCCAGTAAGAACACACCATTATAAAAGCAGCAGCTTGGACACATCCCCACTGAAGAACGTTCCTGGGATTCTGTGTACTTGCGCACCCTGCAACCATGGCTGAACAGGCTGCTAAATCCAGGCCAAAAAAATATATAATCATGTTTGACGTCACATCAAGAGTCACATATAAGAATGTCCCCAACTGGCATCGAGATCTTGTACGAGTCTGTGCAAACATATCCATTGTGCTCTGTGGCAACAAAGTGGACATTAAAGAAAGGAAGGTGAAGGCGAAATCCATGGTCTTTCACAGGAAGAAGAATCTCCAGTACTACGATATTTCTGCAAAGAATAACTACAACTTTGAAAAACCCTTCCTGTGGCTTGCAAGAAAGCTAATGGGTGATCCCAACTTGGAGTTTGTAGCAATGCCTGCCTTCGCACCCCCCTGAAGGTGTTATGGACCCAGCATTGGCAGCACAGTATGAACAAAATGTACAGATTGCCCAAACCACTGCACTGCCAGATGAAGACGACGATCTGTGAGGGAGTGCGGCTGGAGCCCAGCGTCAGAAGTCTAGTTTTATAGGCAACTGTCCTGTGATGTCGATGGTGCAGCGTGTTTGCCACTTTATTATCTAGCTGAGCAGAACATGTGCTTAATCTTTGGGATGCTGAAGGAGATGAATGGGCTTCGGAGTGAATGTGGCAGTAAAATTAATTCCTTCATATTTTGGACCTGCGTATTTAGCTGTTTTGGACTGCAATTACTTTAACCCTCAAGTTTCAAATCTAATTTAAAGACTGCTACAGTCACATCACTTCAGTGGTGAACCCTGTTTGTTACTGTCATTCCCGTTCCTTTTTTTCGTTTAGACCATAATAAAGTTGTATTTCAAATACCTAAGCAAGTGAATTTTTATACACTGTAAGTACTTCTTTTAAGGATGCAGTTCTTGGGGAACCCCCAATACTGTTTTCTGTTTGTTTTAATTGATTTTCTGGTTCTGTGGCACTGTAAAGACACTAGTGCATTACCCTGTGTATTAAACATGCTACTTGAAAGAACTTGTTGCTCTGCTGGTTAGTGTGAAAGTGACTTGTCTGCAGCTGCAGATGTTAACTATTTGACAAGTCATTCCTACTCCTGTCCGTCTTTTGCACCTCCGCTAGGAAAAGGGGCACTTCGAGATACTATATAGTAGTCTAAAATATTACTGTTGGTGCTATCCAAGCTGGTGAAACCGCTAGCTTTGGTATCTTTGGAACATAGCATACAAGTTGCAGCTGGTTCATATGTGTCCAAACGGATGCCACTTTTACACGCCAATTCTAGCTTTGCATTTTGATTGGTTTGGCAAAATGATAATTTGGGTGCTTTCAGCTGTCATCCGGGGTGTGTGCAGAGATGGAATATTGAGCTAAATAGATTGCGTTGTGAATGGTTTGTAACATGGGAATTAAAATGTTGGAGAGCTTGGACTCACACGGATCCAATGTCCACATATTGGCTAATAAAATATTTAAAACCCCAGATTGCTCCAATTGCTTGACCTAAAGGTTCGTTTAAGTGTGATACAATGCCCACCCTCAGAGTCCGTTGAGTGCAAAACCATTCCCACCCTCAGAATTCTCATCATGTGCAGGTTACTAGATGCCCTCCTCACTCCTACGGATGAGGGCGGTGGCCTAGGGGAAGGTGGCAGAGGGCAGAGCTCAGAAAGATAAATCAGAGACGAGGCATGGTAGCTGAAAGGCTGATAGGAGGTAGCCGGGGTCTGGCTGCCGGTTGGTGCTAGAGTCTGTGGGGAGTGCTGGGAGGGTTCAGGATGCATGAGGGAACAGCCAGGTGATCCATACTGAGATGGAGAGACAGGGGAAGTGAGTTCCAGAAAGTGGGTACAAGGACACAGAAGCAGGCTCCTCCTAGTGTGGAGAACTTGAAGTGGGGGGACTACCAGGAGGTGTGTTGAACCTGATCTGAGTATTCGGGTGGGGAGGGAGTATGTGAGTTTGTTTTGGAGGAAAGCAGGGTCATTTTTAAGGATGGCACACATGGCTTTGAAGGAGGCCTGTCGGCTACGGGCAGCCAGTGAAGTACCCTGAGTGTGGGGCAGATGTGTTCTCTAGGGGAGAAGCCATGCTGCAGCATTTTGGATCTGTTGGAGCGTTCTGAGTTGAAAAGCAGGCACCCTAGATAGAGGGAATTGGAGAAGTCTAGGTGCGAGAGGATGATGGCCATGATTGCAGAGACTTTATAGGGGTACAAGGGTGTCCAGTCAAAGGATCAAATAAAAAGGATCGAATGACCTTTTGCTCGAATGCAAAAGGATCGAAAAAAAAGGGTCGAATTTTTTATTTATTTATATATTTTTTTTTAAATTTGGGTTGGTAAAAAAATGTTTTTAATAAAGAAAACAGGGGGTTGGGGGGGAACCCCACGCCATAAAATAAAATAGAAAAATAAAAAATTCGACCTGTTTTTTCGATCCTTTTGTTTTCGACCCTATGACTGGCAACCGGATAGAAGAGCTATGGAAAGATCTGTTTGAGAATGTGGAGGTCGACGGTGCATGATCTGGAGACAGCATAGATGTGGCGCGAGATGTGGCGCGGGAGGGTCAAGTACAAGTTAAAGGTGCTTTCTCGGTTTTTGACAGAGGGCGATGTAGTGGCAGGGGTCCTATGGAAGGCGGCCATGATATGATATGATATGGCATTTATAACGCACCTCTACACAAGTGTTCCAAGGCGCGAGAAGGTACATGAGGTACGTTGGGGAAAGAAAGCTGTTTAGCCACAGATTAGGATTTCAAGTTTCCCAGGATCGAGGAGGCGGTGGTTGTTCATCATCCAGCGGTCTACGTCTGAGAGGCAAGATGCAAGATCTGGGAGGGGTGAAGACAGGGAGTAGGGGATCTTGAAGGTGATTTGAGCGTCATCGGCATAGTTGTAACAGGGAGATTGTGGGAGCGGATGAGCGCAGGAGGGACAAAATGTAGAGGTTGAAGAGGAGAGGGAGGCCCCCTGAGGGACTCTGTGGGGGACTGGGCGGGGTCAGAGGAGAAAGGAAGGAGGAAAATGATTTGGGAGCAGCCATAGAGGAAAGAGGAGATGCATCTAAGGGCAGTGTCTCTGATGCCTAGGTCGAAGAGTCTGTTTGTGTGAATGGACTGGTTGATCCTGCCGAAAGCTGCTGAGATCTGTGTACTGCATTCCACAATCCCTAGGCACAGGTGGTCGTAGTAGCACTGCATGTGAAGGGCGACCAATAACCATCCAGATGTTTTGGCCTACAACCCCCATGATCCTTCACCTGTGACACTGCTGGTTAGGGCTGATGGGAATTGGTGGCCAAAACATCTGGTGGGTCCAATGGGCTAGCCTTTTCCATTCATTTTCCTCTCACAGAGAAACCAATACAGGCTCTTCTGTCCCCCCGCTGGGAGGATGAATGGAAAGGCCCCAGTGGCTGTTGGAACTCAAATGAATGCATGGGGATAGATATCAGGAGTTGTATGAATCATCAAATGCATAACACCTGGATTGGCCTTTGGTCTGATTTCCGAGCAATGCCTCAGCAAGAATCACTGTGAGGAAAGATGAATCCCCAAGATTCACTGAACCTTTGCTGCAGGATGAGCGAGCACATGGAGTCTGGGTGCCATAAGGTCCTTCAATCCTCACCAGAGGAGGGGCTTAAGATATACAGGACATAGCTGAGGCAATGCTAGTTCCTTGGTTTTACAACAGGATTAGTTGTCAGAAGAAGGACCAAAGGCTCCCTACTAGCATACTTGCCAACCCTACAGATTGTTGTGTAAAAAAATAAATAAAATTATTATTGTTTTTTTAAAAACAAAAATCAGTATTTGTTGCCACTAAATCGGTAGGCGGTAGGACTGCTTAAAAAGAGGTATCCTACCGCCTAAATCGGTAGGGTTGGCAAGTATGGGAAGCTATCCATACGCTTGAGCTCTTAGGATTTGGGCCATTATTTTTAGACTTCCTCCTAGATATATGTTGGAGGTGAGTCCAATTTATATAACAATTAAAAAGTTATATGCATAAATCACTTGTGCAACTGTCAAAGAAATAAGAATGGCAAAAACCCAACATGGTGGTAATAGGCTGCTATTTTTTTTATTTGATTTTATACATGATGTCTCCTACTCCCTGTACCCTGAAGTGAGACATAACCTGTACTCAGCTTCCGTCCTGAAGAAGTTTGGGATAAGAAAGAGCCAAAGTTTGCAGCCCAAATAGCCAACTGAAACACGTGTCGACCAAACATCATCTGTTGTCTAACAGATGGACACACCATTCCAAGAAAGGAGTGTACAAACATGTTATAAATAATAACTTTCACTAGGCTACATTTGTTGCAACCTATTGCAAATTTGGAGAAATATGAATAGAGTATGAATGTGTGAGTACATGTGTGTGAGGGAGATATTTGAACAGGAGTTTTATTTTATCAGAAAAATGAATATGTTGGAAATGCATGTTGACTTGATATCATAATTTGTATTTTGAAATAAATTGAAATTGCTTTATGTAAACATTTAAAAGTTGTTCTCAACCTCTCATACACACGTGTGCAGCCTTCAGTTGCGCCATTATGTTTCAACTTCAAATATTCTTTAACGCACACCAGTGTCACCGCCAGTGTGCGTTTCTTTCTTGGTTTTGCGATTTCCCATTCACGAGTCAAGGTTAGTATCAAAGGCATGGCCTCGTCTCCCCAACTCTGCCGTTCACTTGGGAGGCTTGCTAGCATCCTTGAAACACAATGCAGCCTTCTGCTGTGGGAACTGGCTTTCTACACGTGTCTCGGACGGTTGGAGGCAACAACCTCCATTAGGGAACTCTTGGGGTTTTCAACCTGCTGCTCTCTTCCCTTGGCCCATCGCTCTGCTCCAGCATGTTTGCCTTCATCCTGAAAGTTCTGCTCATATTGGTGTTCTGCCTTTTTCAGAGTGTGTCTCTAGGTTCTGCCTTTTATCCTTGTGAGAAGAGTTAATTGGTATCAGGTGTATGCACTTGGAGTCAAGTGCCTGACTTTGCCTGACCCTTTTAGCGAGACATGTCCAGTAAGCTGTATGAGAGTTAGTCTTGTTACTCTAAGTCACCCTCTTCCTTGACCCAGTGTTTGTGTAAAAAGGGGGGGATTGGGACCTCAGAGAATCCTACAAAATAGGATGGGTTTGATGAACAAAAAAGTGGGAATACAACGTTTTACCATCAGCTACCTCACCCCCACCCCCAAAGACCCCTCGCCCAGGCGATCCTCCCGCACTGGTCAACCCCCAGGGTCTGGATCCAAAGGTGATGGCCGTGCCCTAGCCACATGATAGAGAGATATCCGGGGACTAGCGGGTGAGACACCTTCTGGTTTCTCACATACCTCTCCCTTATGCAATGTAGCTGCATCTGTTTCACAGGGAAACCGGGAAAGGAAATCGACGTTCTCCTGTTCTGTACCTTTTCAGTGTTCCACAGTGAAACAGTAGGGTTGCAGGTCTAAGAACCATTGCATGAATTAAGGGTCTGCGTCCTTTCATTGACTTATCCATGCTAAAGGTGAGTGGTCGGTGACAAGTGCAAACCTTCTCCCTAGAAGGTAATACTGTAGATGGACAATTGTCCATTTGATGGCAAGGGCTTCTAATTCCAACACAGAGTAGTTCTTCTCACATGAGAAGAGTTTATGACTAGTAAATAGGATGGAGTGTTCTACTCACTGGTATATTTGCGCAAAACTGCTTCTATACCTGTGAGAGAGGCATCAGTTTTTAACACAAATGCTTTTGAAAAGTCTGCTACCTTTAGGATTGTGCTCTGACAAAAGGTTTGTTTTAGATTGTGGTAACATGCATCATCCTCATCAGTCCAATGAATCTTCTTGGGTTCAGCCTTTTCTTAGCTTGTCTGTTAATCTGGCTGTTCTATCTGAACATTTTGGAATAAACCTACGGTAATAACCAATCAATCCTAGGAATGCCCTGACATCTCTCTTGGTCTTGGGTGTGGGGGCATCTAGGACGGCGTTCACTTTTTCTTTCTGGGGCTAGACACTGCCATTCCCTACAAAGAAGCCTAGGTATTTCACAGCTGATTGAGCCAGCTACATTTTGATTGATTGGCAGATAAGCCGGCCTCTCTGAGGGTTCTCATGATAATAAGAAGATGAAAAAGATGGTCTTCTCAAATTTTACTATAAATGGCTGTGTCGTCAATATAGGCCACACATAAATCACAGTAAGGCTTTAATATCCTGTCCATAAGTCATTGGAAAGTGGCTGGGGCCCCATGCAGTCCAAAAGGGAGGACTTTGGATTTGAATAGTCCTATTGGTGTCAAGAAAGCTGTCTTTTCCTTATCAGGTCCATGTACTGGGACCTGCCAATAACCCTTTGGTTAAATCTACGGTTGCATGGAATGTGGCATTTCCAGGTTTATCTATTAACTCATTGATGCATGGCATAGGATAGGCATCAAAGGTGTACATGGCATTAACCTGCCTTAAGTCTATGCAAAACCGCAAAGAATGATTGGTTTTAGTTACCAACACAATAGGGGAGGGCCATGGACTCAAAGAGGGCTCAATGATGTTGATGTTCGCATTCAGCATTTTTTTAACTTCCTGAGCCAATATTTGTTTTCGTGCTTCTGCGAGTCTATATGGTTTCAAATTTACCACTTTTCCCTTTGGAGTTCTGATATAATGATAAGTACGATGTACACATCCTGGTCTCTAACAGAATACACCAGGGAATGCCATAATAGGGGCTTTCAAATCTTCTTGTTTCTGCTTAGATAGTTATTGGGGAATAATTTCAGAGTTGTCTATCTCATCAGGTACCAAACAAGACAATATAGAAGAGGTGGCGGGGGAAGGATTTACTTTCCACTCCTTTAGGAGATTACGTGGTAGAGGTGGGTCTTTTACTTTCTGTCGGGTTGGGCTATTTTATAGGTACAGGTTTTTGTTTTTTCTAGCACCTCATAGGGCCCATGCCACTTTGAGACAAGTTTAGTTTCAGAGGTATGTAAGAGGACCTTCTGTCCTACTGAAAAATATCTTAAATTCACCTTCTTGTCATACCTGCGCTTTTGTTCTGTTTGAGCTTTCTCCATGGGAGCGTGGACTAGACTCCGGATGAGTTTCATGTGCTCTTGCAATCGGGTAGCTGTTTGTGAGAGGGGAATGGGGGCCCCTTCTCTCTCTTCCCAGGGCTACCAGAGCATGTCTAAGACATCTCTTGGTTCTCTACCGTAGAGTAACTCAAAAGGGGAGAATCCGGTGGATGCCTAAGGGGTCTTTCTTACTGCAAATAGGGCCTATGGCATCATGCTATCCCAGTCCTTCCCATCCTCATTTACCAATTTTCTCAAAATAATTTTAAGGGTTTTGTTGAATTTCTTTACCAATCTGTCCGTTTGGGGGTGGTAAACTGAGGTTCTTAAGGTGGTAATGTTTAGTAATTCTTTGACTTCACCCATAAGCTTACACATAAAATTGGATCTCTGATCCGTCAGAATTTCCTTGGGGAAACCAACCCTAGAAAAGAATGGTGGTAGGTGTTTTAAAATTTGCTGGGTTGTGTTGTTCCACATGGGGGTGGCTTCTGGGTACCGGGAAGCTCCTCCTCCCCACGTTGGACAGCACAGAATAAGGTGGCCCTCGTAAACAGGTTGACACACTCTGGCCCAAGTTATCAAAAAAAGGCAGTTCAAAATGTGTGTCACACCCTTGGGGTATCACACAACTCCTTCCTAGCCACGAAAGCCAAATGTAGTTAACCCCTCCTACCTTGGTTGGCACGGGCTCCTGATTTAGCATATACAGGTACCACGAGGCAGCCAAAGATGTAACTCAAGTTCATATTGTACAAGAATCTCACAATGATTCTTGTAGCCCCATTCTCACCACGCTGGATTTGGTTCCTGGATCTCCTCGAACTAGCAGGGACTTCCAAGTTAGACTATCCAATATTGGACAATCTATTGACTCAACAGAAGGGACAGGTGCTTCACCCCTCCCCTCAATTACTGAGCTTCAAGGCTTGGCCCCTGAAGAACTGACCTTCGCTCATCTTCATTTATCAGAACAAAATCTGAAGATTATGTCACCCTCCAGAAAAGCTTCAAGAAGAAAACTAAATCACAGTAAACGTTTGCACTTCTGACATTGGGCTGTAGACTGCAGTCTTAACCCTCTAAAGGCTTCAATTGATAATGTTATGTTCTTCATGTCCTATCTAGTATTTTCAGGTGTTAAGGTTGATACCTGCAAATATTATCTTTCTGCTATTGGAGCTTATTCGAATAGGGCTCAAACATCATTTTCAAATGGATTGTGTACTCATACATATTCCTCCTCTTTTGATATCTCCAATATCCAGCTACAGCTCCTTTGGACTTTTTTTCGGCAGAGGGCACTGTGCGTCAATGCGGTCTACTCGATGTGCCTCGTGGGCCTCCATCTCGAGGATGATGTAATTGAAGGTATATATAGCACGCACCGTTTCCATTGGCTACAGTTTTTGTGAGTAAGCTTTCGCTTTGTGATCTATGGCACGCTTCAGATATTTATTCGAGAATTATCAAAAAATGTCTTTGTCTTCGGCTCCGACAACCCCTGAAGACCGGGTTTAAAAAGTGCCAATACTGCGACGCCAAGATATTGCTGATGGACCCACATTGAGTATGTTTGAGGTGTCTCGGGGTCAATCGTTGACATGAAAAGCTCTGAAGGAACTCAAAGCGAAATTGGCAGTAGGTAGACTCCCCAAAAAATCCCCTTCAACTACCCTGTCGAAAAAACTTTCTTCCGACAAAGCCAGAGATGACTCTCCTCGATGGAAAAAAACAAAAAGGTCCAGGTCACCGAGTGGCTCCCACCACTCCTCGTCATCGTCGAGGAAATCAAACAAAAAGCAACACAAATCGCCTACTTCGTCATCCTCGCACCTCTCCTCTCCAGAGAGGACTATATCATGCCCCACTAAGGCCTCTACTCCGGCTGAATGGGAATCATTCAGGTAAGAAATGCTTAAGATTTCTGAGAGCCAGAAACCCTCAAAGCAAGTAGGGCATGTTCCTATCGCGCCTTCTGAAGCTGGTAAAGAAAGGGCTCGAGCCAAATCCTGCCGTCCTTCGAACCAGGCACGAAGGCCAGATTCCTAGTGAGAGCCGTTGAGGCCTCGACACAATGAAAAGTTATCGAGGAATCTTTCGAGCCATCGAAGTCCATCACGGACAAATTCCAAGGACAAGTCGACAAAGTCATTGACGCCAGCAATGCCATCAATGCCACCAGTGTCATCGATGTCTAAGACATCTTCATCGAAGAGATCAGTGACTCTATCGGCATCTGGCCCAAAACCTTCCAAGCCATTGATGCCTTTGCCTGTAATTGATAAAACCTTAATTCCTATGCCTAGGAAGGATTTATTTAAGTCAATCACTTCCATTAATGAGGACAACAAACCATCTGATGATGATGATGTACCCTTTGGATTGCAGTAGGGCGCTCCAAATGTTCCTCATAGCTTCATATCAGAAGAATCTAGGTTACAGGACCTGCATGAAAATGTACAGGTGGCCAGTGGCGTGGACACTACACCAGAGTTGGGTTTTGGTAAGCCAGAATCAGATGAGCACAGAGATGCCGCTTACAGGCAATTAATGACCAAGGTAGTTGATTATCTGGGATGGAGCAGACCTGCCCTCCCATTCGAACAGGATGACCTCACGGATATCCTGGACAAAGATCCTCAAAGACCGTTTCATGTCATTGTTCTACAAAAGAGAGGAAGTGCTAATTGGGAAGCACCAGAATCAAGTATGGCAGTCAATACAAATTTGACAAAGAAATATTGGCCATCAAGTAGTGACCCCAGCTACTTGTCCAAACATCCTACCTTAGAAAGTCTGGTGATGCAAGCAGCAACCGCTACCTCCAAGCAGGCTGGCTATCCGACCATCCCACCAGATCGGGATGATAAATGTATAGATACCTGGTCAAGGAAAGTCTTTTCTGCTGGCAACATGGCTCTCAAATCAGCCCTTGGGAAATTCACTTACAGTCTATGGGCTGCATATCCATGGTGGCTGAACATATTCCCGAAGAGGAGGAAAGAGACGGTTTCTTGGCCATTGTAAAAAATGACAAAGAGGCCATGTGTGTGTCTCTTCAGTCGGATTTGGATTCTGCTGACAACATCAGCAGAGCATTGGCAGCAAGCACTGTGATACGCAGGTTTGCGCAGTTAAAGAAGTCTGGATTTGCACCAGACGTGCAGTCTAGACTCCTTAATATGCCTTTTGATAGGTCTCATCTTTGCGGCAGCAAGGCTGGTGAAAAACTTGAGAATCTGCAGGCCTCGAAGGCAGCAGCCAAGTCTCTAGGTGCAGCTATTAGGCAGCCTCATCCCTTTCACTTTAGTGGAACGTCTTGGAGGGTAGATTCTTTCGCTACTACTCCTCAGTAGGAAGAGCAAGAGGAATGGCTGGTCAAAGAGGCCAAAGAAGATTCCCTTATGATAGATGAGGCAGAGTTGCAAAGCCTAACCAAGCAGCAGCATCTTTACCATCAGGCACTGCTTCAGCCACCTCAAAACATCTCTGGGGCCATTCCGGGGCCTCTCTGGCGACTCACAACACCCCAGTGGGAGGCAGACTGTCTCAGCATCTGAAAGAATGGCAGGGCATTACAAATTTAGCCCAATGTTACTGCTTTCCCTTTATTCAGAGACCTCAGAATTATCCACCGGGAGCCGTTCGTTAAAGGTTCCAGATCTGCTCCTTGTGCTGGAAATGTTGACCCTGCTAGTGAAAGGTGCTATACAGCCAGTACCTGTAATGGAGAGGAACAAAGGATGTATTCTCCATATTTCCTGATCCCCAAGAAGGATGGAGATCCGAGACCCATCTTGGACTTGAGATACTTGAACACGTTCCTCTGGAAGAACAAGTTCAAGATGGTCAGACATTCTCAGATCCTTCAGGCCCTCCAGCTCCAGGATTGAATGGTGTCATTGGAGGTTGTGAGAAACCTGAAGGTGTCTCACCCGCTAGTCTCCAGGGATCTGTCATCCAGGTGGCCAGGACACAGCCATTGCTATTAGATCCAGTTCCTGGGGGAGGACCAGTGCAGATGATCACCCGGATTGGGGGTCTTTGGGGAGTGGAGGTGGAACACCGAAGGGGGAGACGTGGTATCCCTTTCGTATGACACCTTTTCCCCATCCTACCAGGTAGGATATCTAGAAACTCAACCCCCTCCCCTTTTCTGACACAAACACTTTCTCCCGGACAGTTCATTGTGAGCAACAACGGACTTACACCAGAGCAGTATAACTGACATGTCCCAACACAAAGGCCAGGCAGAGTCAGGCAATTACTGATAACTACACACACCTGACTTCCATCTGACTTCCCCACACGGATAAAAGACGAAGCACGAAAGCACACTATGAGCAAGGCCAAAAGCATGAGGAAGCAGCTATCCCGAGATGGCAGTTTAAATCGAGGAGAAAGGCAGCGAGACCACAGAGGACGACAAGGAGGAAATTACCTTTTCCCTTTTCGATAAAGGATCGCAACTTTCTAGGAGCCTCAAGGAAAAGAAACATATGACCAGGACTTACAGCTGACGAGTGGTATAGCATGTGTGAAAGGTATGCAGGGCCCTCCTGCATTGATAGCCCCGGCGGAGAGAAGCGATTGCTACCATGGTACTATCCTTGACACCAACAGTAAAGCAACGTCAATGAGTTCAGCACAGCCGATGAGTCGCGAGAGACTGATAACAGACCGGACTGTGGGACGCTCAAGGTTGCAAGCGGCAACATTGTATGTACAAAGAACTGTGCGATTGAACTGCAAAATCAAAATGGGTATCAGACACAGAGTGTTCCGGTGCCACGTGTGTGCTCTCTCGAAGTTCCCTGTTTAGTAGTCCTCTGCCACAAGAGTGTAAAAGATTATTGAACGGTGAAATCGAAGTGGTCCTACAGCAGGTTAAGTGGAAGCCCATGCACATTCGAAAGTTCAATTGCCTATGAACAGAAAATGGTCTGAGCTTGGCTGAGAGGGACTAATTGTGAAAAGGGGATCTTAACCCGGAAGAGGGGGATCCAGGGTGTACAGTAAAACTCACCGCAAAGATATTGTTGCGGCAAATGTGAACCCGACTGAGGGATGCCTGCGAACTAAGATTGGTCTGAACCCGACTGAGGGAGGCTATTTGGGAAAGAAGGATCTGAGCCCGGCAGAGGGGGTTCCAGGGCGAAGAGGAAATCGCCTGGCTTGACTATTTGGAAAAGGAACTTTTGTTTGTTGTTTATGGTACATCAGGTCCTCTGAGGCAAGAGGCTTTGCACAAAGAGACTTGGGCGCAGAAGGCCCTGATGTTGGGGAAGAAAACTGTGACCTTGTGCCAAAGAAGCTCAGGAGTGTGCTGTGGTCGAGTGATCCGCCTTGTCACGTGCTGAAAATGTAGGGAAGGGAGGCCCACGGTCTAAGCATCCTGACTTATCATTTTGTGAACACTTCTTTCTTTTTGTGAACATTATCCCACACTATTTTGTACCATAGCGATAAGGATTGGCAATAGGTTTTTTAGCATAGGTCCTTTTTTATTTGACTAGACTCCACTAGGACTGTATTATTATTATTTGATGGTCGTAGCTTGCTCCCATCGTACGTTCAATAAACAACCTTGAACTCTGATAATTTGTGGCGGTCTTACTTTGATACCATGCCTTCCTTACAACCTTCAGGAGGCTTATTTTCATGTGCCGATCCATCTCAAGCACAGACAATACCCGAGGTTCACAGTTGGCTGTTTTCATTATCAGTTTCAAACTCTGCCTTTCGGTCTGACCTCCCCCCGAGGGTTTTCACCAACATGATGGCAGTGGTGGCAGCGAGTCTCAGGAGAGGGAGTATTCACCTCTACCCCTACCTGGACGACTCTTCCGAACAAGCCCTGTATCATCTCAGCGTGATCTGCTACTCTCTCCACAGACTGGGCTTCTCCCTCAATTACAAGAAGTCCCAAATGATACCATCTCAAAAGATCCAGTTCATTGGGTCAGTACTGGATACATCCTTGGTAAAGACCTCGCCACCCGAGGTGAGGGCTCAAGACATTCTGCAGATGGTCACAAAATTTTAGAGTGTCCGGCGTCTCCAGGTCTTCAACTTCTTGAGGTAACTCGGCCTCATGGCATCCTGCTTTTTCCTGGTGCCAGAGGCTCGTCTGAGAGTGAGATCCTTTCAATGGGCTCTCAGGACACAATGGTCTCAATTCTCGGGCAGCATGTCAGACCTACTTCAGGTTCCAAACAGTGTTGCAAAGGATCTCCCGTGGTGGGCCTGTGAGGACAATATACGGAAGGGAGAATCTTTTTGGCAACCATGGGTGAGATAACAGTAGTTACGGACGCCTCACTCACAGGGTGGGGAACCCACCCCAATGATCTGATAATCAGCTGTTGTTGGTCTCTGTCGGAGTCCAAACTACAAATTAAACTTTTGGAGCTGAGATCAATCAGACTTGCGCTGAAGGCTTTTCTGCCCACTGTATGGGGAAAGAATGTCATGATAATGATGGACAACACAGTGGCCATGTACTATTTCAACAAGAGAGAAGGTGTAGTTTCACTACCACTGTGCAGAGAGGCAATGCAGCTCTGGTTCTGGGCAATCCAAGAAGGAATCTCACTATCATCAGTTCACCTAGTCTGAAAGGAGAGCACGACGGCGAACGCTCTGAGCAGGCAGAGCACAGTCTCCCACGAGTGGGAACTAGCTCAGGAAGTGGGAACTAGCTCAGGAAGTCCTTCAAGAGATCTTCACCCTTTGGGGAACCCCTCAAGTTGATCTGCTCGTGACCAGTGTCAACCGGAAGTGGAAACTGTACAGCTCCAGGGAATTTCCCCCAAGAGGAGCTCTAGGAGATGCATACATAGTGGACTGGAAATTTCCACTCCTGTAAGCGTTTCCTCCAGTCCCTGTCATTCCTCACGTGATTAGGAGGTTCAGAAAGTTCAGGAAATCCATGATCCTAATTGCCCTCGATTGGGCCAGGAGGACGTGGTACCCGGACCTTCTGAATATGTCCATCAGCCCTCCAATGCGTCTTCCACAAATAGAGGTCCTTCTTTTGCGAGACGAGGGTTGGGGTCTCCATCCAGAGGTCAAGACACTCAGCCTTCACGCATAGTTTCTGAGAGTCTGAGGTATAAGGATTGGGACCTCCTGGATGACGTAATGGAGATTTTGCTTTCGGCCAGAAGGCCAGCTACGAAGTCTTTGTACTGCTGCTGTTGGAACAAATTCTGCAGCTGGTGCAGGGATAAGAATGTGGACCCTTTGCTATGCAAAACACTGGAGGTGTTATCTTTTCTGCTGTACTTGGCCAATCTGGGGCTCCAGGTTTGGACCATTAAAGGTTATTTGGCAGTGCTTTCCATCTTCAAGCGCTCGCCTGAGGAAACGTCATATTTTAAATACTTTGGTGATACAATTATTAAAGAGACTCACTAATACTAATGTGTTCCCTCGCTCTCCTATTCAGGTTCCGGTTTGGGACCTTAATCTTGTCTTAAAGTTTGTCATGTGTGCACCATTTGAACCACTCCATTCATGTCCCTTAAGACTTCTAACCTTTAATACCATCTTGTTGGTAGTGCTAATATCAGTCCGTAGGGTGAGTGAGTTGCAGGCACTATCTTCAAAACAACCTTTTATGGTTTTTCGTTAGGTTAAGATTGCCCTTGATGTCAAACCTTCATTCTTTACCTAAGGTCATATCAGATTTTCATTTGGGACAAAAGTTAGTATTATCTACTTTCTACCCTCCACCTCATCCCAACAAGGAAGAGGAGAGGCTACACAGTCACGACCCACGAAGGGCTCTGAGTTTTTACATTCAAGCATGTCAAAGTTTCGTCTGGATGACCAACTGTTTATAGGATACACTGGTCATAGGTCGGGATAGGCTGTAATCAAACAGACCTTGTCCAGATGGATTATTTTAGGTATTATCGAATGCTATAGACTGGCCAGGAAAGATCCCCCAGAAGGCTTAAGAGCACATTCCACTAGGGAAATGGCTACGTCTTCTGTTCTGCAAAGAGGTGTCCCTATAAAAAACATTTGTGAAGCAGCCGCTTGGACTATAATTCACACATTTACAAAGCATTACTGTCTTGATTCCACATTAAGTCAGGATGGAAGCTTTGGGAAAGCAGTCCTTCATTCCGTTCATGACAACCCTTGATTATACATTTCATATTCCCCCCGCCTCCAAAACAAACACTGCTTTGGGAGTCTATCAACAGATGAGCAGTACGTGGGAGGACACAATCCATTTGAAGATGAAGTTGCTTAGCCTGGGTAACGTTCTTTCGACTGGATGTTCTTACCACGTATTCCTCATCGCCACTCCCAGTCTACCCTGTGTAGAATTTCCATGTTATTGCAGCTTATGCTCCTGCAGAGTCCAGTATGGTCTAATCCACGTTAGTGTGGGTAGTGCTACTTAAGAATGACATGAAAAAACAGAACTGAAGCCAATGGGCACTGTGCGTACTATATATACCTCCAATGACATCATCCTCGAGGTGGAGGCCCTTGAGGGACATTAAGTCGACCGCATCGACGCACAGCGCACTCTGCTGAAAAAATAAATCCGAAGAACATGAAGCTGGATATTGGAGATATTAAAAGATGAGGAATACGTGGGAGGAACATCCAGTCGAAATAACGTTACCAGGGGTAAGTAACTTGTTCTTCGAGTGGATTGTGTCCTCCAACGTATTCCTCATCTTTGATGTTATTCCATCCAGCTCAGCTGCTTCGGAATTTTGTTTAGCAAGCGCGGCGCCCGTTGGCCTCAGTTCCGTTTTTCCGCAGTGTACGTTCCTTTGGAGAATCGGTGCGCCTCGAGTTCCGTGAAGAAAGATAAATAAACGAAATATGTCTTCGTCATCGACGCCGACCACGACCCCGAAATCGGGTTTCAAGAAATGTAAATCGTGCGGCTCAAAAATGTCGATTACCGATCCGCACCGAGAGTGTTTATGGTGCCGTGGAGAGGGCCACGACATGGAAGCCAGCATGAAGTGTCAATCGATGACAGGGAAAGCCTTACGAGAGAGGAGGGCAAAACTGCAGGTAGGTCGTAAATCCGACCGAAAAGGCTCTAGCGTTGAGTCGAGGTCCCGTGAGGAGAAATCTCCTCGACGCGAAAGGCATCAGTCGGGGTCCCGAAGCGATTCCCATCGCTCATCGTCTTCGACAAAAAAATCGAAGAAACAACGCCATAGATCCCCCTCCACTTCGTCTTCGGACAAATCCACAAAAATGATGAAATGTCCCACAAAACATTCATCATCCGAAGAATGGGAAGCTTTTAGGATGAAAATGTTGGAGGTTTTTACCGAACACACCTCGAAGGGCAAGTCCTCGAAGGGTGCCTCGACACCCTCGAAGTCGACGCTGTCGAAGTCGACGCCGTCGAAGTCGGATAATACGTCGAAGTTATCGACGCCTTTGTCGACATCGACGCCGAAGCCCTCGATGCCGAAACTTCCAGCTCGACAAGATCAGCTAGGAAGAGAGAAAGAAAAGGCAAAAGCACCTGGGTTGCATTCAGGACCCAGTAGCACTCCTCCTATACCACCCCCAGAGAAGGTTTTTAAGCCTTTCCCTAGGAAGGAGTTTGTCAAATCCTTGACCTCAATTTTTGAGGAACAAGAAAGATCTGATGAAGAAAATGTTCCCTTTGGCCTTGAATTTGGTACTCAAAATGTTCCTGAATGCCTGATTTCAGAGGAAAGCAGGATGAAGGATTTGGTGGAATCATTACACAATGCAATTGGTATTGATACGTCCCCAGAGAACGAATTTGGTAGACCAGAGCCAGGTAAACATGCTAATCCATCATATCGTCAGTTAATGACTAAGGTTGTGGATTATTGTGGATTATTTGGGCTGGGCCAGGCCTACAGCCCAATTTGTCCAAGATGATCCTACAGACATATTGGACCATGGTCCTACTGAAGACCCAATTCTACCTTTCCATGTGGCCTTACAAAATAGGGTGGCCAAAAAATGGGAGACGCCGGATTCTATTCCTCCAGTGAATAAATCCCTTACCTCAAAATACTGACCCCAGCTATCTGTCTAAGTATCCCTTTCCAGAAAGTTTAGTTATACAGGTAGCCACAGCTTCAAACAAACTTGCGTACCCATCTATCCCTCCAGACAGGGACGATAAGCGTGTGGATGGCTGGGCAAGGAAGGTATTTTCAGCCGGGAGCATGGCATTAAAATCAGCCAACTCCACCTGTGCCTTGGCAAAGTTTTCGTACACTCTTTGGGAATGTATTGCAATGGCGGCAGAGCACATACCAGAAGGGGAAGAAATGGAAGGATTCCTAGCCATTGTTAGAGATGGAAAGGAAGCGATGCAGGAATTCCTTGAATCTGGTTTGGACACTGTTGATAGTGTGAGCAGGTCCATGGCCACTAGCACGGTAATGCATAGATTTGCATGGTTAAGGAAGTCAGGTTTTGCACCGGACGTGCAGAACCGTCTTCTGAACATGTCCTTTGACGGGTCTCACCTTTTTGGCAGCAAGGCTGACGAGAGCCTTGAGAGGTTGCAGACCTCAAAGGCCGCTGCCAAATCATTGTGAGCTGCTATCAGGAAACCTCAGTCCTTTCGTGCGACAAATCAATCTTGGAGGGGGCGATCCTATCGTTACTACACCTCATATGGAAAGGCGAGAGGAATGGCCAGTCAAAGGGGCCAAAGAAGGCCACTCGCGGTGGACGAGCAAGACGTGCAAAGCGAGCTCCAGCTACACCTCTTTGCCATCAGTGGCTGTAGCAACCGCCACAAAACCACTTTGAGGACTTGCATCACAAGACACCTAAAGGAGGCAGGCTGTCACAACATCTGCAAGAATGGCAAGCCATTACTTCAGATGTTTGGGCCTTAGAAATAATAGCCCAAGGTTACTGCCTTACTTTTCTAATGCAACCTCAATGTAATCCACCAGAGAGACACCCGTTGAAGTCTTCGAATCCGCTCCTACAGCAGGAAGTTCTAACCCTGCTGGAGAAAGGTGCTATAGAACCAGTACCTGCAGCGGAAAGGAACAAGGGATGGTAATCCCCGTATTTTTTGATCCCCAAAAAGGACGGAGGATTGAGACCCATCTTGGACTTAAGAAACTTGAACAAGTTTCTCAGGAAGGACAAGTTCAAGATGGTTACCCTTTCTCAGATCCTTCAGGCGCTTCAACTTCAGGACTGGTCGGTGTCATTGGACCTCCAGGATGCTTATTTTCATGTGCCGATTCATCTCAAGCACAGAAAATACCTGAGGTTCGTGGTTGGCGACTCACACTATCAGTTTCGAGTCCTGCCATTCGGATTGACCTCCGCCCCGAGGGTCTTCACCAAGTTAATGGTAGTGATAGCAGCGCACCTCAGGAGAGGGGGCATTCATGTCTACCCCTACCTGGACGATTGGTTGATCAGGGCGCGTTCTGCCGAACAAGCACTGGATCATCTGAAAGTCACCTGACACTTCCTCCACAAACTGGGCTTCTCCCTCAATTTCAAGAAGTCGCAAATAACACCTTCCCAACAGCTTCAGTACATAGGAGCTGTATTAGACACATCCTTGGGAAAGAGCTTGCCTCCCAAGTCGAGGGCTCAAGACATTCTCCAGATGGTTTACAAATTCCAAAATGCCCAAAATCTCCAGGCTTACGACTTTTTAAGGTTGCTCGGCCTCATGGCATCCTGCATCTTCCTGGTGCCAGAGGCATGCTTGAGGATGAGATCCCTTCAGTGGGCGTTAAAGACTCAATGGTCCCAGTTCTCAGGACAAATGACGGTTCTTCTCCAGATTCCGAACAAGGTTCGACAGGAACTTCTATGGTGGACTTCTACAGAGAACATCCTAAAAGGGGAACCTTTTTGGCAACCATGGCCGGAGATCACAGTAGTGACGGACGCCTCACTCAAGGGGCGGGGAGCTCACGCCAACAATCTGGCAATCAGCGGTCGTTGGTCTCCATCGGAGTCCAAACTACACATCAATCTTTTGGAGCTGAGAGCAATCAGACTAGCGCTGAAGGCTTTCCTGCCATCTGTCAGAGGGAAGAATGTCCTGATAATGACGGACAACATAGTGGCCATGCATTATCTAAACAAAAGAAGTGGTGTAGGGTCACTACCTCTGTGCAGAGAGGCAATGCAACTCTGGTATTGGGCAATTCAAGAAGGAATCTCTTTAACGGCAGTTCACCTAGCCGGGGAAGAGAATATGACGCCAGATGCTCTGAGCAGGCAGAGCACGGTGTCCCACGAATGGGAACTGGCTCATGAAGTCATTATAGAGATCTTCGCCCTTTGGGGAACCCCTCAGGTAGACTTATTTGCGACCGGTACCAACCGAAAGTGCAAAAAGTATTGCTCAAGAGAATTTCCCCCGAGAGGAGCCCTAGGAGCGTTCGTGGTGGAGTGGAATTTCCCACTACTGTATGCGTTTCCTCCGATTCCCGTCATTCCGCAGGTCATCAGGAGGTTGAGACGGTTCGGGAGCCGCATGATCCTAATTGCCCCGGATTGGGCCAGGAGAATGTGGTACCCGGACCTTCTAGACATGTCCATCTGTCCTCCAGTACGTCTTCCTCAGAGAGAGAACTTTCTCTCTCACATGGAAGGTCAGGTTCTCCACCCAGAGGTCAAAACGCTCAACCTTTATGCTTGGTATCTGAAAGGCTGAGATACAGGGATTGGAACCTTCCAGATGACGTTATGGAGGTGTTGCTTTCGGCAAGAAGGCCAGCGACAAAGTCTCTATACCGTTGCCGTTGGAAAAAGTTTTGCAACTGGTGCAGAGAAAAGAATGTCAATCCTTTTCTATGTTCTATCCCTGAAGTGCTATCTTTCCTTCTGACCCTAGCGCATAGAGGTCTGAATATTGGAACAATAAAAGGTTACCTTGCGGCGCTTTCCATCTTCAAGCGCTCATCGGAAGAGTGCTCCTACTTCAAAATTCCTTTGATAATACAATTCTTAAAAGGACTCACTAATGTGTTTCCTCCTCACCCATTTCAAGTACTGATTTGGGATCTCAATTTGGTCTTAAAATTCTTAATGTGTGCTCCTTTTGAACCGCTGCACACATGCCCATTGAGATTGCTAACATGGAAAACTGCTTTTCTAGTTGCCTTAACATCTGCAAGAAGAGTGAGCGAATTGCAGGCACTGTCTTCTGGGCCACCCTATACTGTGTTCCATAAGGACAGAGTTGTTTTGAAGGTCAAACCCTCTTTTTCACCAAAAGTGGTATCTGAGTTTCACTTAAATCAAAACATTGTGTTACAGACTTTCTATCCTCCACCCCATCCTGGTAAGGAGGAGGAAAGACTCCACAGGTTGGATCCAAAAAGAGATTTAAGCTTTTATATCTCTAGGCTATCTAGGCTTAGCTTGGATAACCAACTGTTTATTGGCTACACAGGAAAAAGATTGGGTCAATCAGTAACAAAACAGACCATATCATGTTGGATTGTCCTTTGCATTTCAGAATGCTACAGACTGGCGGGGAAAGACCCACCAGAAGGTTTAAGGGCTCATTCCACCAGGGGCATTGCTTCGTCTACAGCCCTGCAAAGAGGTGTTCCTATAAAGTCCATTTGTGAAGCAGCGACTTGGTCATCGCTGCATACTTTTTCAAAATTATACAACCTAGATGCTTCCCAATCTAAGGAGGTACATTTTGGCAGAGCCGTTCTATACTCGGCCATCTAAAAAAAAATGTAATCCCTCCTCCATAAGGATTGTCCTTACTGCTTTGGGAGTCTATCAAAGATGAGGAATATGTTGGAGGACACAATCCACTCGAAGAACAAGTTACTTACCAACTGGTAACGTTCTTTCGATTGGATGTTTCTCCAACGTATTCCTCATCGCCCTCCCAACCTAACCCTCTGTAGATTTTTCCTGGCTATTGCCACTCCAACTCTTGCAAGGCAAAGTACCTGTCTACCGACACAGTCTGCATAGTGTAAATCAATAACAAAAGAGGGGAAAAAACAGAACTGAGGCCCACGGGCGCCGCGCGTGCTACTTATACACCCGATGACGTCACCCTCGACAGAGGCCTTCGAGGGACCATCGACTCGACGACATCGACGCACGGCACCCTCTGCCGAAAATGTTTTTCCGAAGCAGCTGAGCTGGATGGAATAACATCAAAGATGAGGAATACGTTGGAGGAACATCCAATCGAAAGAACGTTACCAGTTGGTAAGTAAATTGTTCTTATATTCCAAATGAGGTTATTCAAAGACACTTTGAAGGCCCTCTTCATTTGTATCCTCCTTTACGCGAACCACCGCCTTTTTGGTTGCCGCCGGACTGTAACACCATTTCCTCTGCCTGAGATCCCAGTGCCACCAGGACATTACAAGTCCTGGCAGCCCAGCGGCGGGAAATGTTAGTCCCCATTCCCATAGAGTCCCATAGCATTCCATGGGAATGGGGAATCTGAAGCACAGGCAACGTTAGTAATGGCGCCAATGCTTCCATGACAACTGTGCCTACCGGGGTTGTTGCGTCTGGCAGATCAGACCTCACAGTTGTATTCTGCCGATCCGGAAAGGGTTCTGGTACGTTGCCACTGGCACCCTTATTTCCGAACCGAAAGACTTGTAATGAGGCCCATAGTCCTTTCAGCTCTAATGCACAAACCTTTCGAGCCTATTGCATCCTGCAAATCAAATCTTTTAACATGGAAAACAGCCTTTTTAATAGTTATTACATTGGCTCGGAGGATGGGAGAGCTCCAAGCTCTTTCTTCAAGGGAACCTTATTTAATTGTTCAAAAAGATAAGTTTGTCCTTCCTACTGTGCCCTCTTTTTTGCCAAAGGTGGTTTCCGATTTCCATGTAAATCAGGAAATCTTCCTTCAATGCTTTTCATCCTAGACCGCATGCTTCCGCGGATGAAGAAAAATTAGATCATCTGGGCTTTTCTAGAACTCTCACATTTTATTTAGAGAGAACTAAAGCGTTTATGAAGTCAGACTAGCTTTTCATTACTTATGGTGGTCCTTTCCCTGGTAGTAAGGCTGCAAAAGCTTGTATTGCTAGGTGGGTTGTTTCCTGTATTGCAAAGGCTTGTGACATGAAGGGTCTTGTGGTTCCGCAGAGAATTTAGCTCATTTCACAAGAGCCAAGGCAGCATCAGTAGCCTTTATTTGGCATGTCCCCATTGCAGAAATGTGTAGAGCTGGGCTACTCCACTTGCTTTTTGCAAACACTATGCTATTGTTGCATCCTCCAGAAAAGATGCCAAATTTTGCCGGGAGGTGCTGCACAACTTGTTTGCTTGCTCTCTTACTTATTTTAAAGTTTTTTAGTCTGGTCCCAACCAATTGGATAGGAGGGGGAGCCAGGGCCATAAGAGAAATTAAAAAATTACCTTCATGGCGATTCTGGTTCTCTTAGTCCAGGCTTACAACGCCCACCCAGCCTTCCCCCTTTTAAGTATGACTTGAATTCAACCATCGTAGGCGAAACCAGGAACTGGGTGTGGAATGTTGGTGACATAGGGGTGAGACGTGTTTTTTTTAAAGGGGCAGCTAACTTTTGAAGCCTGCTTTTTCTGGCCCGCCTGTGTACCCAACCAGTTGTGAAGGATGGAGAGCCTGGACTAAGTGAACCTGAATCACCATGAAGGTAATTTTTTCATATTTACAGCGGCTAGTTACGATTCTGTTTCTGGGCATTACAGAGGTTATCAAGCCTCTGAAAGCTTCCGTAGATGACTGTATGTATGTCCTTATCCTCATATTTATTTTCCACAGGGTATTAATGGAGTTGTTTGAGCACTATTTGCCATCTATTGGTGTATACATTAGTAGGATGGGCAAAAAGTTTTATTTTTCTAATTACACCGCTAAATAGGATTGGAACCTGGTCTTGATCTCTTTTATGTATATGCCCTTAAAACCTATTGATTCCTGCTTAATTGACTTGTTAACCTGGAAAACTGCTTTCTCAGTAGTCATTACATCAGACATGAAATTTAGTGAATTGCAAGCTCTTATCGGCTGAAGAACCTTATCTGGTTTTACATAGAGATAAAGTGGCATTAGGTACCTTCTTTTTTTCAAAATTACTGTCTGACATTCATCTCAACCTGGAGATAAATCTTCCAGTCTTCCACCCGAGACCTCATTCTTCGCGTAGGAAGAATTTCTTCTTAGCTTAGATTATATATACCAAGCCTTTCTTCGATTTCCTCAACTCTCTTGGTGTCTCATACACCAACTGTGCAGATGACACACAGATCCTCACGCCCCTCTCAGGCAACTACACACAAGACTCACTCAAGATCAACCTCCTCTAAGAAACTATTCAAACTTGGCTGGCCACAAACAGCCTCTATCTCAACGACAAAAAGACTAGGCTCCATCTTGTGGGCCCCTCATCTAGACTAACCAAACTCCATCATGACTACAACTCTTTGTCAATCGATGGCAACACCATCCCCATCTTTAACGCGGTGAAAACCCTCAACATCTATCTGGGCTCCACGCTTAACATGACACTACATACCAACCACATTTCCTCAACATCAGGTTACGCCACTAAGCTTATCACCGGTAGCCGACCTTTTTTGTCTCCAAAAAACGGGCTAGAAGTGGCTCAAGCTCTCATCTGCTCAAGATTTGACTGCTGCAATGTTTGGCGGCACCTCTGCTAAAAACCAAAACAAACTACAATCAATCCAGAACAATGCGCCAGGAGATCAGCCCAATGGCTGCCGGTCAAGGATAGGACCAATTTCAAGATATTATCCATCACACCGCTGCCTCTGCAACAACGCCCCTACTTACCTGGCAACAAAAATCTCAAGACACACTACAACAGGGCCCCAACGTACGGCCTACGCACATTGCTTCATCACCCTACGATTCAACTGCAAAAGGGCAGGAGGAGGCAGCTTCCAGTCAGTGCCCCTGAACTCTGGAACAAGCTCCCTAACCAACAATGCGAAGAACCATCTTACAACATCTTCACGAAGAAGCTAAAAAACGACCTCTTGAACTAAAACTCTACCCCCCACCCTCGGAGTCCTTCCCCCTTTCTCGTCTTCTCTTCCTGTCTTACTGTAACCAGAACAAGACCCAAGAATCCAGACTCCTCTAACTCAGGGAATGAGAGCAGTTCCAGTAGCATAGGTGAACCAACACAACCAGGCACTTCTAAACCCAACACAGACACAGAGAAGAGAACTCCACAACTATTGAACACAGCCACCACACCAGTGGACTTCACAGGAACAACCTCGCCAACAACATCACCGAGACCGAACGACTCTGGTGCTTTTTTAGGACTCAGAGAAAAACAAAAAGAAAAACGAGGAGAGGGCAAAATAAACCAAAAAAGGAAGAACAGATAAGTGAGAATTTAGTGGTAAACATTTCAAAGAAAATTCTCAACAGTGGTCAGATTGAGATGTTGAATCGTGGCTTATCCTTTGTCCCGACCAATAACACTACGTTATTTGAAGAAAAAATATGTCTTCATCGGCTTCTTAGAAAACTGAGACTTAAGATTTTCTTTAACTCAGATGAAGATATGGGAACTAGGTATTCAGAAGGTGATAGATTAGAGATTCGACCCAAAAGCGACTTTGACCCGTATGTTCAGAACTCGATCCTTAACCTGTTTGAGAAAAATGTCCTTGCGGATCTAAAACGGATCAACTACCAGATGTCTACACCCCACAATGTGAAGAAATGTCAACTGGACCATGTTGAGGCGTTGGCTAAGGACGAAGAACTTACCATAAAACCAGCAGATAAAGGTGGAGCGATAGTCATAATGGACACAATAGATTACATTAAAAAATGCTTAGAACTCCTTAATGATTCCAATACATATATGAAGCTAGATGGAGACCCCATCATTAAGGTACGTGCATTGATCGCGAAATCAGTGGGAGAAGCTGTAGAAAATGATTGGATCAGTATTAAAACAAGTGAGTTCCTTATTAATCAACATCCTATCACACCAGTGTTCTACGGACTACCAAAAATTCACAAAAACCGGAATGATCCTCCCCTCAGACCCATAGTGGCCGGAACAGAGAGTATATTTGATCCTTTGGCGATATACATTGATCGTTTACTACAACCACTGATCCAAGTGATTCCAACTTATCTTAAAGACACCACTGACTTCATTAACTGTATACAAGAAGTTAGAGCATTGAGTGATGACTGCATACTCTTTAGCATGGATGTCTGTAGCCTATATACTTCTATACCGCATGATGAAGGGATTTTGTCTGTAGAGTGGCTACTTTTGAATTCACAAGCAACTAGAGGAGATCCACAGCTTATCATGAATTTACTGAATCTAATTCTCAAGAACAACTATTTTAGATTTCAAGGAACTTACTATTTACAAATTAAGGGGATATCAATGGGGTCAGCAATGGCCCCAGTATACGCTAATACATTAATGTATACATTTGAACACACTCACGTCCTGGAAAACATTGATTGGTCAGACAAGATACTGCTATGGAAACGTTTCATCGATGACATTTTTGGTATTTGGTGTGGAACACAGGAGGAATTAACATCATTCCTCAATTATCTTAATACAATACATCATAGCATTAAGTTCACCATGGAAATAGGGGCTCCGTCTCTACACTTCCTAGATGTCTGCCTAGAAATTAAAGACAACCGGATATCAACGAATGTCTACCATAAACCAACTGACGTGAATAATTTATTACACTTCTCAAGTTTTCACCCGAAATCGATGTTGGACGTCTACCTTATAGCCAAATCCTAAGGCTTAAAAGAATCATTTCCGACCCAGCAGGACTTGATGTGGAGTGCACTAAACTTTTGGATAAATTTGAGAAGAGGGGTTATCCTCACTCTGTTTTGACACAAGCTAAAGAGAGATCTTCTGCCATAAGCAAAGAACAACTATTGACCCCCAAAGTTAAAAGCAAAGAAACACCGTTACTCTATATCTCTAAATACTCCCGACAGAGTTTTCAAGTGGGAAGATGTATTAAGAAGCACTGGGGTATTCTCCATAGTGATCCTCTCCTACAAGAATTATTCCCAAAAACTCCCATGATGGCATTCAAAAGAGGACAAAATCTGAGGGATAAGCTAGTGAGAGCTGAGAAGCCTCCGAAAGAAAAACAGATGTTGTTAAGCTCAAGGAAAAAAGGAACATATCCGTGCTTAGCCTGTATACACTGTAACAATGTAATTAAGGGAGAATCTGTAACACACCCCTTGACTGGCAAAAAATATAAACTGAAGGATTTTGCCACCTGTATTTCTACAGGAGTGGTATACGCCATTAAATGCCCATGTGGTAAATTATATGTTGGTCAGACCTCTAGAGCAGTGAAAGAGAGGATAACGGAACACAAGTCCAACATTAGATGTAAAAATGTGAAATCTCCTCTAGCCAGACACTTTTTACAATCTTCACACACAGTAGCCCAAGTGAAGTACATGGTTTTGGAGGTTGTCAAGAAATCGTATAGAGGGGGTGATTACCAATCAACCCTATCACGCAGAGAAAAATATTGGATAGATCTCCTGGACACTCTCAGCCCTAGAGGACTCAATGAGGAGTTTTCCTTGAAATGTTTTACTTGAAATACATGTGACTGATTATGTTTTTACTTTTTGTTGAGTTTCTATTTATTATACTAATATTACCTTACTGTATTTGTTCACAAATGCATGCAGTTCGTACTGGCATCATCCATCAATGACTTTGCACTTGATGTTGACATTAATTTTCAGTGGAATACCTGTTAAAAGTAGTTAAGTCCGGGAGTTGTCCACCGGCCCGCTGAATTAATGGTAGGTTAAGTTGAATTTTGCTAGATATTTCATATAAGATTTACTCCACATCGGGTCATTCCCTTATAACACCAACAATTATATTGACAATGAGTGTCAACCTGCACCGTCTGTCATTGTGACCACTTTACAATCTTTTTCTGGTGCCTTTTCACCCCATATTTTGTTTTACATTTTATCATTCTTGATTTGAATCATCCAATTAATATCACTACTAGGGAAGGTCCATTGTACTCACTATTCTATCACTCATGGTTACAACTTCGTCTCGATACATGGATTGGTAATGGGTTTTTCTACTCCATTCCATGATGGCGCTCATGCACCAAACCGATCTTTGAATTACTTGGTTTGTCCTCGTAAAGATTATGTAGTCCGTTTTCTATTTCTCTTACTTTCGAACACGTGTTCATTGCTTGCAGCCCCCTAGACACCAGTTCGTAGTCTGGGTTGGCTTCCCTAGCGACAGCACAGCCCACCTACACTATTGAGAAGGCACGCTTCGCTCGCATCTGTCCACCCGCGGCCGGAGCCTGTATCCTGTGCATTGTTTGAAGACTCGGCTCGCGAGTGATATTTTAAGACGCAGCCTTTGAGCTGCGTGCCCTGTGCACTTTGGATTACCTACTTTTGGCACCACTCGTACCTAAGCATTAGGTAAGCACAAGACCCTCCGCGCAGCACCTTATTATGATCTGCTATTTCCCTTAATACCACACTCATTAGCACAGTTCACTATAATGAACGTGATAATTTATCTCATTTTAGGCTGTGCTCACTATAGCACTGGATATTCCCATGTGTATGGAGGACTTTGGTACCACAGGGCACCACCTTCAGCCCACAACATATTCAAGAGCATTGTAACGATATTGTACCTTACAACACGTGTAAGGAGAGGTATGCCTTCTACCTGAGTTTAACTTTCCGAGTTCGATTACACCTTTTTTTCCTTCGTTTCAACTTTACAGTGCTTTATCAATATATTTTAGAGCCTTTACTTATTGATTACACTCTGTAAATGACGTTCTGTTCCCATTAGTTCATATGTCATTAATACAGCATAAGTTTGCTTTTTATACATTTAGATTACCGTCTTGACAGGGAAGTTGTTTATTCAGTTTGAAGCTCGAAGTCTGTTCCCCACACATCACGTCCGTGAAACAGTTACTTTGCCTTTTCAAGTACACTTCCTGAAGTAGGTTAGTATCTACCTCTTCTTTTTATTTTTTGCAACTACACTGGGGTACCCCCTGTGAAGTACTCACATATACAATTAAGGTGTCAGATTACCTCAGCTTTGCTAGAATCTAGTTAAATTGACTGCAAAGATTGTTTATTGGTCACACTGTCAACTCCCTCTTTGGGAGAGGTGCTTCCTGGTAAATATGTAATCGACCCAGTACATACAATGTATATTGTGGTTCTTTATAAACCAAAGGATTTCATGTATTTTAATATAATGAATGGATCGTGCCGTTACCCTAGTACATGCTTTGTGAACGTTTTAATCTATGAGTATTTACTAGTCAAAATACCTGACATACGTTTTGTTCATTTTATTTCTCTTACAGTTTGCAATTCACTTGGCTCTAGAAGAAGGGACAGGATCCCGAAACGCGTCAGCCATTTTTTAGTTGTAATTGTATATATACTTGATTTACATTGTTCTAAACAAATTAGTATATTGTATATCATTTGACATTTATTTTTGGTCTCAGCATCAGAAGATTTATTGATGTATATCATTTTTTCAAGAAAACGGTTTTTCACCATTAAATTCTTCAATTTGAAACGCCTTGTAGCTTTGGAATTATATGACCAATTATTTACATTACTGTATACGTATGTTTGACTTTAGATCTATTATTAACCGTTAATACACGGGATACTAATAGTGTGCAGGGGACGGGAGGGCTCCTACCTATGGATCCTCTTTTTCTTCTCAGTACGGATAGGTACTTGTGATCCTGTGCCAGGATTACGTTTCCTCCCCCGCACCTTAAAAGGTTACTTAAAACTATTTATAGTCTCTTTTCATAATATTCTTTATACAGGTGTGTGCATCTACAACCCCTTTCACAGTTTACTGTAACCAGCGCCCTGAGGCCCCTGGTTAGCACGCTTATATAAATGCCTAAAATAAATAAATAAATAAATAAATGTGTCTAGAGCCTGGAAGTTCTACATAGAATAAACAAATGCCTTTAGGTGTCGAAACCATTTGTTTGTTACTTATCACGGTTTAACTCAAGGTAATAAAGCTGCAAAGGCTGCTGTCGCTAGATGGATAGGGTCTTGCATTTTCAAAGCATATGGCACTAGATGTGGAGGTACTGCATGGTCTTCAGACTCACTCCACCAGTGTCAGAGCAGCATTGGTGGCATTTCAAAGTTATGTTGCTATTCAAGATATCTGCCATTGATCTTTTGTAAGGATTATGCACTGGACACCTCTTCTAGGAATGATGCATCTTTCAGCCAAGAAGTGCTTCATAAATCACTGCAATTACTAACCTGCATCCATCACTCAGGAATTCTCCATACTAGCAGTTTCCCACTACAGATGCACTCCCAAACTAGGTATAACAAACCATTGATGACTGCAATATCGCAGAAACTCACTGTACTATATTCTCTAAGCTAAGGTCTCGTGAAACCTAGGCCACACTCCCACCATGCAGGACTCTAGAATCTAGGCTTAGCCTTCTTCTTTGTCCATTATATGATGAAGCCTTCCGTATTTGAAACCTAGGCCTCTCTCCCACTAAACAGGATTCTGAAATATAGGTGTACCCTCCATCTTTGTTTACTATATGATGAAACCTACTGCATTGTGATGCCTAGCCCTCTCTCCCACTACACTGGATTCTTAAATCTAGGCATACCTCCATCATTCTTTACCATATGCCAAAACCTACTACATTTTGAAACCTAGACCTCTCTCCCACTATACAGGATTCTCAAACCTAGGTGTAGCCTATGTCATTGTTTAATATAGGCTGATACCTGCTAAACTGTGAAACCTAAGCCGATTGGTATATGATATTTGTCTCAATTCTCGACCTGGACAAATATCGCCCCAGCCGAACAATCTCGCAGCTAACAGTACGTATAACTCACACCACTAATGTGGACACAGGCCGCAGGCACGGCCAGGCATCCATGCAGATAGAATACGGCTATGGCTAAGCACATCTGGTCTAGCATCACACATAGCCGTCCAAACTGAAACACCTGACGTACTGCAACACCTCTGCCACTAGCAAACAGCGACTACCAACCAAAGGGAACCTGGTATAGCTGGCCTCCCAGAGACTCACTCAACAATAGCAATTCTATTTAAAACCCTCAACAGCACCCACCCACGTGTCTGACCTCTCTTGGGGCTGCTTAGTCGAGCCTTGCCAGCCACCGAAGCCTTAGAACGGCAATATGCACACATGCATCTCCTAAACTAAACTCCTTAGAACTTCCTACCATATTGACTACGGTCACTGAGGGCGTTCCAACCAGGAAAAAGCGCATTGAGGCCACACAAGTGGGGAAAGAGCACTATATAAATAACCAAATACAATACAATACAAAAACATTATTTGTTTTGAAGCCTGTTATATATAAGCTGTCACCTCAGCCATTCAGTGTTTCTGTGACTTTTAAGTCTTTCACCATCCAGTTGGGAAAGAGGGAGACAACAGAGAAATGAAACTTTACATTCATTGTGATCCAGGTTCTCTTAGCCCTTATGCTCCCTTTGCTAAAGCACCCGCCTGACACCCAATCAGTACTTAATGTGCCCTACACTCAATCACTACATAATGTGCCCTACACCCAAGTACATACTGTGCTGCAACCTCCTTAGTAGGATGGGCAAAATGTTTTCTCCTTCTAATTATGTTGTTCAATAGGATTGGGACCTGGTTCGGATCTCTTTAATGCAGATGCCCTTAAAACCTATGGATTCCTGCTTAATTGACTTGTTAAGCTAGAAAACTGCTTTCTCTGTAGCCATTACATTAGACAGGAGATTTTGTGAATTGCAAGCTCTTATCAGCTGAAGAACCTTACCTGGCTTTACATAGAGATAAAGTGGTATTCAGTATTTTTTTTTTCTGAAATTACTGTGCGACTTCCATCTCAACCAGGAGATACATCTTCCAGTCTTCCACCTCCTTAAGTTTGGGAAACTACTCAAAACTCTTCTTTTCTCTACCTCTTTTTCCCTCTCTCCCTCCCCTGCTAATTCCTCCACTGCTGCTCATACTAGCAACCTGGTCCTTTATGAGTCTTATAGGGTACCAGGTCCTCTGCCTAGTCGACACCAGCACCTACCCCCCCCCTCAGCACTGCCCTCTGGGCCCCCACATTACTGCCAGGTAGCTGGGCATCCCCTCCCTTGGCACATATCTGCCCTAGCACTTAGCCAGTGGCCTCCTCCCCTGGCACCCTATGACACTTCCCCTCCGGGGCTCCCATTTGCACTTTCAAGTACCCTGATCCCTCCCCTCTACTCACCCGTTCCCTCTCTACCGCACCTCTCATCACTACACTTGCACATTCCGAATGTCACAGGGCCTAGTAGGACCACTATTGTTCATTTATTGTTACTGCTTATTTACTCTCCTTGCTCCCTCCCCATGTTTTGTCTTGTTGCACCTGGAAACACTAATTGTTGTATAGGCGCCTTATAAATACTCAATAAATAAATAAATAGAACCTCCTTAGGGAATTTGTGGAAAAAACATATGGAACTAAAATTGTTGGTTGTTGGAAAGAACTGGTGTGCGGGTGTGCAGGGTCTTAAATTGACAGTGCTAATTAGACAGGTTATGCAATTCACCGTGGTTGCAGGCTGTCCCAACCAACCAGTTGAGAAGGAGGCCAAGGAACAGAGTATGAATCAACACAAAGGTCATTTTTCATATTGTCTGCATTCTACTTTCCTAATGACAAATCATTGCATTTACAGGCTTACGCCCAGGAAGGTGATTTGGAGACTGAGTTTTTGGAAGTCGCCTGCCTATGTAAAACTGTGATCTGCTGTCGTGTGACTCCATTACAGAAAGCTCAGGTGGTGGAGCTTGTCAAGAAATACAAGAAGGCCATCACTTTAGCTATTGGAGATGGGGCCAATGATATCAGTATGATCAAAAGTAAGCGTTATTTTGCATTGCATCATTTGCATATATACAGGTCAGGAAAGTTTCTGAAGAAGTGACTAAGGTCTTTGTTTTTCATGATATTGGGCCTCATTACGCGGTAGGAGGTAGCCATGATGCTATTAGCACCATGGCTACCCCCTTACCGCAATCCGGGTCCGGGTTCCTGCAATAGGGATTTACCGGTCATTCCAACCTTGGAGGACCAGGTAAGTCCCCATTCTGGGAACCATTCCCCATTCCTATTTGAACCCTCATAGGGCTCAATGGGAATGGGATTGGAGCTAATAACGGTACCGCAATTTGCGGTACCGTTATTAGCTCTGTAGTTCCTTAAAGGGTCCCATCCATAACACCAGGTAAAACCAGGCGTTAAGGAAAGGACCCGCTAAGGGACCTTGGAATAGGGTGGTAAGGGATTACCGGCACCGGTGACCTTACCGGTGCCAGTAATCTCTTACCACCTACCTCGTAATGAGGCCCATTGTCAATTTAGTGATCCATTTAGGCAATCTGTGTTATATTTATGTACTGAAATGCCTGTAGCTATTTTTCCATATTTAGTTTTTTGCATCTATTATTTGTGTTTCCCCATATTTATTGAACCACATTAGTATTTTTCCACGTATATGTTAGTATTTTCAGTAACACTTTAAAGCTTAAACAACGCTTTCTCTGCCAGTGACAATAAATTCAGGTGACTCTCTGAAATTAGTAATACGTATGGTCAGTCTCTAGATGCACATTAACCACCGTTGTCAGTTTCGGCTTCCCCGTACCATGTATGGCCAAACTCCACTTGCACAACACAGAGATGTGGCCCCCACGAAAGGCCCTACAAGAGAAATTGCCAGAGTTGGTTTGACCAGCACTGTTTTAGAAAAAAAACGATGTACCAAGTCCCAGAATGTTAGCCAACAGTCTAACCTGAACCGCCTGTCTCTCCCACCTGCCAGCATTAGCTGGCAGTTTGGCTCTGAAGCTTTCTTTGAATGAAGGCAAAAGCATCCTTAAATGCATGAGCTACCAACCAGAAACTGGCTCATATTGATTTTTTGATTTTTGATTTTATTTTGTGAATTTATAACGCGCACTGAACAGAATAAACTGTATAATTGAGCAGATGACAATAATCAGATAAAGGATGAAGCAACATTAGGCTCTCATCAAAGGGAGGGTTGTCTATCTGAACAGGAAGGTCTTTAGTGCTCTGTGAAACTGAAGAAGAAAGCTCATAGTCCTCAATTCAAGTGGCACAGAATTCCACAGCCTTGGACCGAAGACAGCAAATCTTCTATTGCCCCGTGATTTAAAAACTGAATGAGGGATAGCCAAGAAATGACTGTCACTAGAGCGTAGCTGCCTTACAGGGTGATATGGCTGAATTAGCTCCCTCAGATACAAAGGGGCAGTACCATTTACACACTTAACGACAATACAGGCTGTCTTAAACCTAATATGATCTTCTATAGAGAGCCAGTGTAGCTTGTGACGAAATGGAGATACATGAGCGGGTTTGTTCAACTTAAATATCAATTTGACTGCTGCGTTCTGTGCTTTCTGAAGTGGCTGAAGTTGTTTAACAGGAATACCCAACAATTGACTTTTACAGTAGTCTAGGTCACAAGCATCAGGCTGGGCTAATTAAAAGAGCTAAAAGTGTTTAAGAGCGTGTCAAGGTGATAACCTTAAGCTTTTACTACACAAGAAGTTGCAACATTATTTGCAGAGTGTTTGGTACCTTTGACCTGGAAGCTACCCCTGCTAGAGGCTGAGTAACTTTTCCATTGCCATTGTTGGAGGTGGTGCCTGGAGGTGGTGCCTGAACATAAGCTACACTCTAGATGCGGAGCGTCCGCGCAGTGTTAGCAGAGTGTTGGCAGAGAGGGCGCAGAAGACGCCATGGACTCAAAATCAAGTTCATCAAATTAGTCAAAGAAGCAGGCCCCTCATACACAGAGCTGCACAAAAATGTCTGGCGCCTGTAATCAGAGTGCCGCCCGGGAGGAGGATGAGGAGCACTGCCCTATGCTCTCCGCATTTGCCACGCTTACTAACATCCATGCCTGTGAGCTACCGTGTAATGGGCTGTTGTGTTCTTGTCTTGTGTCACACAGCGAGGGCGCTGTGTCTGCGAGCCAAGATGGCCACCAAGAGGTGAGTTTCCCCCAGCTTGCGAGTCGCCCCAACAAGGACAATGCAGCTACTGAGAGACAAGGTGCGTGCCAACTGGGGTTCAGCCCCCTCTGTTCCATTGCGCGTGATGCCACCCCCCCCAGTACTGGCTGTGTGGGCGCTCCCTCGGGAAACCCGAGCGGCCCCTCTGAACGCTGACTCCAGCTGTCTGCAGTAAAGCGCGAGCGGCGGTGTGGCTAGAGTGGCGGTGTGTGTTCAACAGAGCACTGTCAGCCTGAGCCAAGAGCGGTCGGGGCCCTCTGAGGCTGGAGGAGAAGTGGGAGGGCCAAGTATGGGACCCCAAGCTAGCGTTTTAGAATTAGTGAGCGAAAGTGAGGATGCCTTCAGTGTGCCGAGAAAATAGGCATTCTTCACTTTCCCACAAACTCTTAAAAAAAAACAGGAATAAAGAATCCTGTGGAAACTCAGATTCTCCGTTATTCATGGATGCTGTGGGAGAATTGCCGAGTGGCCCTGACCACTTTCAGTTAAATAACATTGCTAGTAATGTTCAAGGACCTGCCCCTCAGTAGTTGTGAAAAAGGGAGGCCTCAGAGTAAATAAAATCCAGCTCCAAAACCCAGCTCAAAAGAGTAAAGTAAGAGCAAATTCTCTTTCAGATATAAAGACGATCAGATGGCACTTTAACAAGAAAGACCTATGTCCCCCACTGAAACCAGCCACAGATCCCAACAGGGAAGTCAGCCTAATGACATCCAATGCTGAACGGGTCGCGCTTGAAGTGACTGATCAGGAACTACTTCAATCATCTGGAAACGTGCAAACTAATCAAATGTGCACTGAAACAGATGCTGCCTAAGAATAGGGAGCTGTTGATTTCCCCTAAACAAAATAACACTATGCAGCTCACTCACTCAAGACAAAGAGCCTACTAAGGCCGGAATAGCCATCATTAAATCTTCAGCCTTGAACACACAAGACATGAGCCAAGGTCAAATTTCTAACAGCTCAACTACAGAAGTAGAGGCCTTGGCGGAGTTCAGCAGCCCAATGAAAACCTCCACTTCTCACCCAATTAGACCTAAAAGATGTATTGGAGAAGTGGACATAAACCTATCCACCTCACAGATGGCTCCAGAAAAAAAATCTAAAACCTTAAATGCCACGTTAACTCAAGAGAAACAGTTCCATCATGATCATTCACCTACACCCGCACTAAAAAACGGCCCTGAGGAACGGTCAGTAAACTCAAAAAGAAAGAACACATGCACAGACACAATTGCAATTGAAAGTTGGGCCGAAGAAAATTAGTTCTCCCCAAATAAAGTTTCCAAAAAAAAGGGCCAGGGAGAAAACGCCCAATGACAATATTGTTCCAGCAATTCTACAAGCAAACTCTGGGGCCTCTGCCAACATGCAGGCTGCAGTTGGATCCATGATGACAATAACCATGGCACAGTTTCTCAAATTATATGAAGCCCTCTAGGAAAACTACAAAGACCAGTGTACTTTACTGGCCTTAATACAATCTAAACTAATATACGATGAATCTTACATCAATGCCATCAAAGAAAAGAGGGTCTGAGAGAAAGAAACGTAAAATGTCATCTTCAAAACACTCATCAACCTAATGGAAGATGCTTGAGAGGATAAAAAGGCCTTCCTTCACAGTTTCAATGATACAATAACTCTTCTGAAACTCGACTCAAGTAAGTACCAAGGCCAAACCGCTGAAAAAAGTACCTCAACAGAAAATATCTTGGGTTGCCCAGATAAAGTCAGTGAATTGATGAAAAAAACTGGGTATAATTAACCAAACAAAACAAAGTGGCCCCTGTGACCATAATGGAAACCCAAACCACCAGTAGAAAGGAAAGAGAAGAGAACACAGTTATAATTGGACCTGATTCAAGACCGGCCATTCAAGCTGTGATAACAAACTCCACGACAGGTCATGTTGAAAATCCCTCTAAATTAAAACAAAATAAAGAATTATTTCCCCTATTTGCCCCAGAGAACACCAACGAACTAAAAGAAAAGGAGATGGGAGGCAGGCCTAAACAGATTCAAGAGAGATTTACCAAAAAGCAAAAAAACTTGGTTGGGAACCAAAACAAGAAAACAAAAAAACTATAACTGCCAAAACACACCTGAAGCAAAGGAACTCGCTATTTCATTCACAATTTGAAACCCTTTGAAGATGCGTCCCATAAGGTTGAGCAAATAACTCAAGCAATTAATGTTCAAAAAGAAGAAGGACGTAAAAACCTGAAAGAACAGGAATTTGTCACACAAATAGCTACTATAAACGCTGAAGAAGCTGACACCAATACTAGCGAGGACCAAGATGCCCTATTGCTTCTTTCCGTCCACGATTGTGACAGCTCACTAGAATCCAATAGTCAGGAGGGATTAGAGGAGACCCAGAAATCGGAAGATGATCCTGAGGAACTCAATCAAAGAGAGATAACGTCCTCTTTGTTCTGTACCCTTCAAGAAAAAAGAAAAAAGAGATCTGTTGGAATTCAAAAATTCAAACGAAATTAGACAACAACAACTACTTAAAGCAATTTTGGATCACTCAAATCAAGATCGTCAAAAAAAGGGAGACCCCCTATCAAGAAAGGAAACAAGGGGGGCGTGGCCTGCTGCGGTGCGATGCGGACGTGAGTCCCTGAAGCTCCCGGGACCGCTGCACAAATTCTGCTCAAACAGCCTGCTATCCGTGGTTTTATTGTTGCAAAAGAACCCTGCTGAAAGCCACACACCTAGTGATCAGACAAACTGAAAACGAAGCCCGGAGCTTTCCACGTAACTGAGTTAAATCACAGAGAAAGTTTAGTAGCGGTGTCGGCGAGCGAAAAGCAAGATGCCCACGGTCCACGTCCGGTGCCCTGCGACACTGTATGAGGGGGAGACGTGCCACATGAGGCGCCTGTGACGCGGCCTCCACTGTACCGGACGAAAGCTACAAGGAAGAACCTCCACGGTTGATCGTGCTGCCGTTGCCTGTCCCCGCCCGTGTGATACCCTGTACACATCTGCGCCACTAACGGGTGTTCGGTGACGGCGAACTAGGCCTTGGAGGTGGGTGCACGCGACCTGATCGAAGGCACATTGGAAAGGAGCTGCACCGCCAACATCATAGTGCCCGCGCGGCCTGAGGTACAGCGCTGGACAGATGCAGACCTGCGACTGCCTCTGGCCACGAGATCCGGGAGGCGCAGCGGGGCAAGCCCCGTCTGGAGAACACGCGGAAAAGATTGGTGGGTGCGGCCTACACTTGCTGTGGAGCAACATCCGTCGGGGCAACAACCTGCTGCACACATTGAAAACGACCCTCCGCATTGACTGGTATCAGCCGAGCACATGATGGGCACAGATAAAGCCAGAAAGACAGTTACCCAAAGCAGAATCAATCAATATACTACAACACCAGCGGCCTCCTCCTCGGACCAAGAGCAGCTGCACAACATGACGGAGGCTGAAAGCTCCATATCCCTTAAGGATATCATGGTTGCAATAGCCGAGTCACAGGCATCCATGGAGCAAAAAATGGATGGAATTAGCATGGATGTCTCCCTTCTCCGGCATGGCCTGCAAAAATTGACATCACACACAGGGGAAGCTGAACAGCGCATTTCTGGAGCAGAAGACGGGCTACGAAACATGGAATAGCGTATGACCCAGGCCATGTCACGCATCAAAACATTGGAGGAGCGAGTCGATGAGGGAGAGGGTCGATCTAGGCACAACAATGTCCGCATACTGGGCGTTCCGGAAAAAGCAGAAGGGCTGTGCATGGTACTATTCCTAGAACAATGGCTCTCTGACCTGTTCGAACCCAAATCATTCTCAACATTTTTCTCCATTGAACGGGCCCACCGCATGCCATCTGGACCACCTACACCAGGCTTACCACCGCGTACGGTGATTGCAAAACTGTTGAATTACAGGGAACGTGACGCATTACTGCAAATTGCCCGCACAAAGGGAACAATCACACACAACGGTTCTCGCATCGCCTTCTTTCCGGACTACACTAGGGAGGTCCAGAGGGCATGTCAATCCTTTGACCAACTCAAGAAACACCAAGAACGTGAAATATGGCCTCCTCTTTCCAGCGCAGCTTAAAATATACCATCAAGGTACAGATCCAAAGGACGCATGGAGATGGGCAGAACAACACATTGAAGGCGACTGGGGGGTAGCGAGAAACAACCGGAGGCCCAGACCGCCGCCCGAGCGGGGATTGCCCGCCCTGCCACCAATAGAACAAGATCCGGACCCACCGCCGCCGCCGGTTGAATATCGCCGAAGGCACAAAACAGAAAAAGGTACCACCCTAATCTGACGGGCACAAATTTATAACATTCTGTTGGCTCAACAAAAGTCACATCACGCAATTCTGAGCCCCACGTATAGACTTAAGTTTGAGCGGTCCAGGGGATAGGGAAAGTCCCCCCCGGAGTCCCCTCCCTCCAGACACTTAGACGTTCCAGTCTATTGTGAGTTTATGTTTTAGAGTGAGCAGGTTGACAATTTGACAGCTGCTAAATGTTGTTCGGGCGACAGATACTTCAAGTTGGGTGGAGTGTAGGGTGGGGGGTATGTCGGGTATTCTTTTTCAGTTCTGTTATATATGAGTCTATCGAGCAAGGCACTGTTAGGGAGAATTCACTATTTAGGCTGAATTTCCTAACCTAGTGAGTCCCCCAGCAGCTTTGCTGGATTTCTGGAGTTTGTTTTTTTTTCTCCTGCCAAGAGTGAGACTATTTTTCCCACTCTTGGACATGATTTATGGTGTTCCTTTGACTGTTAATGTGTTTTATGGGCTATGGGGTCCTTTACTCCATAGGGTCTCATGTGTTTTTACTATGTGTGTTACCCAGCACCCTCCGTGCAGTGACACAGGGGTGTCATAGTGACACCCCACCATAGACTCCATACCCTGGGACTGACTACTGTCTCCCAGGGCATGTAAAGTCACCATTGGCTTTACTAGTCCCAAATTATGAACAGAAACCAGTACAAACCATCATATTGTGGACGTACTGGTCGGGGCAATTCGATTGCCCCGGAGTCTGTTAGTTGAGGGGGCACGTCTCCGTCCCCCCTGATCGAGTTTTGGCTGGTGGCAGTGGATACTACTTTTTATATTCAACCGCGAATATATCCCTATGGGATTTTCCCATTGTTCGAGGCTACCAACTTTAATTATTTAATTCTCATGGCCTCGAAGATACCGGCGGTTTATTTATTTAATAATAATTCGCTGGTTGGTATTTGTTGCCAGGACTCAATTCTAAAATGGCGTTTGTGTTCTCTTCTGTGACTCTAACCCAACTCGAGCACTTTGTTCCACATTTGGCGGGCTTCTCCACAGAAGCCTCCAAAAGTGGTGCCACTCTGTCTGGGTACCACAGGGGGTGTGGGAGGGGGTTTAGGCACCCTGGACTGAGTTACCTTGGTAACTCAAGTCGCAGTCTTGTGTGATTGGCCCAAGTGGTGAGCCGGCCGGCTCACCACTTAGCATGTTTGATTGACAGCTAGGCTGAGTGAATGGGGGTGTGCTGCATAAAATCAGGGCTTTGGGGACTGGAACTTGAGAAGTCGCCACAGGACCTGAGAATCCGACGAGGGAGAAGCTGAGCCGACCTGCTACGACGACACCACCGGTGGAGCCCTGCGGAACCGACTCACCACTTCCCGACGACAGAGAAGATCTCCCTGCTGGAGAGTCTTCTTCCCCTGACTGGTGGGCACAACCAGTTTACCTTCTTTTCCTTGCATCCCAGGACGTCTTGTGGTCGAATTGCCCGTGCCAAGCACCCCGGCAACCGGATAGCCACTTACCACTGGACCGCAAACTAAAGGACTGCTACTTTTAACTGAGAACTCTGCGGCTGGTTTCTTCCCTGGCAGTGCAACAGACTCCTGTCTTCCTCCCCAAGGAGATCCTCTCTTCCCCCAGAAGAAGCACCGACTTGCATCCGCTGCCAGGAACAACTGCCCCCGCTGGAGTATTCTCACCACTTTAAGGTACCGTGTCCGCCAGGCCTCCCTTTCTAAAGATTGCTACAAGGTAATAATAACCCCTTAACCTTCTGGACTGTGCTGGCCGCCTTGACCATCTAACTGGTCCCTTTCTTTTGGTACAACTCTTTCTGAACCTTTTCGAGACTTTGTGCACTTTTCAACCGAGTGACCTTGGACACATTTCGTTCTGATCCTCTTAAAGTGGATCCGGCCTTCTGAACTCTAACTTCACGATTTGACTCTGCCTTCCTCTCTTGCTGTGATCTTGTGAAAGTGTTGGGATCTGTTTCAATTTATAGTCTGCTTTTCTCTCCCCTTTAAAACGAATTAGTAGAATGCCATCTGCGTTAAGCGCTCACTGCTGTCTGAAAATAAGTGGGGCTTTACTTAAGCCTTGTCTAATATTCTTTTAAGGGAGTGTATATCTTTTAGTGACCGTGTTTTTGAACTGCTTAATATTAGTGCCTGTGTGTTTTATTAGATGTGGTTTTAAATAAATAATTATATCTCTTTTACACCAAGCTCTGGTCAGTGTTTGCTTGTTTTACTGTGTTCTTTTGACCTATTGTGAATACTCTGTATACTGCCTAACTCTTCTTGAGGGAAGTCTGACTGCTCAGCCACAGCTGCCAAGTGAATCTGTGTGGTACAGACTGCTACCAAGTGGGTTTACTGCCAAACACCTGTAGTCTTAAATCTTTTGCAGTGGTCCCAGAGGGAACTGCACAGGTTTCTGCCTAACAGGCACAACTCCTCAAAGGGGGGAAAACACATGAAGACAACATATATATGGCCCCACTGGGGATAATGTATCCCGTAAGCGAACCCCCTGCTCCCTCATGTTTGCACAGTCGACAGCAGTAGCCAGATGGCACGAGTCACTCATGGTGCATGTTATGATGTGGGACATTCCCACCCCAAGTTGTCATGGCCTCACATAGCAACACCACTAGAACGCTCTGGTTCATGACATGGAATGTCAATGGGCTAGGTACCGGTATAAAGAGACGTTTGGTCACACAATTCCTAAACAGACACAAGTCAGATACAGTATTCCTAACCAAAACGCACTTATCGGGCACAGAATGCAATCTGTTTAAGCGCACAAATTATCGAACTGCAATACACGCCAGCTTCACTGGGGGCTCAAGGGGCGTGCTCATATTAATACACAAAACACAAGAATACGAGAAGAAGTACCGAGTCCCTGACGCGGCCCCATTGTGCCTTAGGGCACAACCGACCCCTGAATCGGTCGTCTCAGCGGCGGCCAAGAAGAAAGCGGGGGGGGGGGCGATTAAGGCGGCCAACGCCCTCGCGATCGTGTCCCACTACGACAGGGAGTTATGGTGCAAGATCGCCCCCCTGTTGGACTTCCTACCGGATGACAAGAGGGCCGAGGCCCTGGAGATCTTGCAAGAAGGCAAAGTGGCGTCGGACCACGCCATTACGGTGGCAACGGACATTGCCGACACCGGTTTCCGCCAGCTAGCCATCGGCGTTTGCCTTTGACGACGAGGTTGGCTCAAGGCGATGGATTTCCGCCAGGATGTACAAGCCATGGTGTTGGACATGGCGTTCGACGGGAACAACCTGTTTGGGAAAACGGTGGATGAGTCCCTCCAAGACATCAAGGCGGACATGGAGACAGCTAGGGCCCTAGGCGTTCTCCGGCAACGAAGGCCGTCCTTTCGGAGCACCGGAGGCTAGTAGGGTGCCTCCAAGGGATTCGGCGGTGGTTCCTCTACGTACTGCCAAGCGGCCCGCTCCTCATCACAGGAAGCCTATAGAGGACGAGGCAAGTCGGGTGGGCCCCGCCGTCGTCGCCAGGGAGGCCAAGGCGGCAAGGTGTCCTCCAAGCAAGATTGAACCGACAGTGGTGTCAGGCCCCCAGCGAAGCACCGCGGTGGGAGGCCGGCTGGTGAAGTTCGTCAGCGTGTGGGACTCCATCTCCACCGACCGTTGGGTGCTGGACGCCCTGGCCCAGGGGCACGCCCTCGAATTTCTAAGAAAGTCCCTCCGCATTCCACCCGTGGTCAGGAAGGAAAGTCACGTGCCTCAACTGCTATTGGAGGTAAGAGTGTTGCTCAAAAAAGGTGCCATCGAGCTCGTCCCGAAGAGGCTCCGGGGCTCCGGAGTATACTCAAGGTACTTCCTAGTGAAAAAGAAGACAGGAGGATGGCACCCCATCCTGGACCTGCGACGACTGAACAAGTACATCAAGGCACAGAAGTTCCGGATGGTAACCCTCCAGCACGTGCTGGGACAGCTGGAGGAGGGCGATTTCCTGTCATCGTTGGATTTGGAGGATGCGTACTGCCACATCCCCATTCTGAAATGGCACCGAAAGTTCCTCAGGTTCGTGGTCCAAGGACGGCACTACCAGTTCAAGGCCCTCCCGTTCGGATTGAAGTTGGCACCCAGGGTGTTCACCAAGTGCCTCGCACCGGTGGCGGCGAGGCTGCGCCTGCAGGGGATTCACGTCTACCCTACCTGGACGACTGGCTCATCGGAGCAAGGACAAGGTAGCTCGCCGTGGATCATACACCAAGGACCGTCCAGCTGCTCACGGACCTGGGATTCTCCATCAACTTTCCCAAATCCCACCTGGTCCCGTCGCAAGTCGCACTGTTTCTGGGAGCCAAGCTCGACACAGTGGCGCATCTGGCCTCGCCGTCGGAGGACAGGACAAAGGCCATCCTGGGCAAGGTGCAGCGTCTGCTGGCCACGAACGTGGCCAGGGTGAGGTCCATCAAGTACCTCCTCAGGATGATGTCCTCCTGCATATATCTTGTGCGCCTGTGCAGGCTTCGGATGCGCCCTCTGCAAGAGTTTGTCGACTCCTGCTGGATCCAAGCGACGGGCAGCTTCGAGGACAGGATCCCGCTCGACGAGACCTTCCGACGAGCGATCCGGTGGTGGGGCACCCGCGCTCATCTGACGGCGGGCACAGACTTTCAGACCCCATCCCGGTGGTGACGGATGCCTCCCTGGAAGGGTGGGGGGCGCACACCAGAGAACTTCACACCAGAGGCCTTTGGCTCCCGGAGGAGAAGACGCTCCACATCAACATCCTGGAGCTCCGTGCAGTGTTCTGGGCCCTCAGGTCTTTTCTCCCGTCCCTCAACAGCAAGGTGGTGAAAATCTTCACCGTCAACACCACCACGATGTTCTACATCCGGAAACAGGGAGGAACCATATCCCCAGCCCTCTCCAAGGAAGCCCAGGATCTGTGGCATTGGGCCGTCGCCCAAGGGATGTTTCTGGTGCCTTTTCATCTGGCAGGGATAAAGAACACCATCGCCGACTCACTCAGCAGGGAGCTGCGCTCGTGCCACGAGTGGGAACTACATCAGGATCAAGTGGATCGACTCTTCCGACGATGGGGAAAACCGCAGATTGACCTGTTCGCGACGGCGACAAACTCCAAGTGCCATAGGTTCTCCAGCAGGTTTCCCCAGCCGAGGAGCATGGGCGATGCTTTCTCGTTCCCCTGGGACGGCCTGTTCCTATATGCGTCCGACTCATCAACCAGCTCAAGAGGTCCCGGTGCAGGATGATCCTAGTCGCACCGGCGTGGCCGAGGCTGATCTGGTTCCCGGACCTTCGTCACTTGTCAGCGTCCCCACCAGTCAGCGTCCCCACCAGTCAAGCTGCCGACAGACGCGGATCTTCTCTCCAGGGAAGGAGGCACCATACTTCATCATGACCCGGAGTCGCTGAACTTGCAGGCCTGGCTCCTGCAGCACTAGAGTTTGGAGGGTACGATATCCCGGCTGACTGCAGAGAGGTCCTGGCAAAAGCCAGGGCGTCCTCAACTCTCAAGTGCTACGGACATAAGTGGAAGAGGTTCTCTGTCTGTTGCCGTGCACAGAAGATTAACCCTTTAGGGATTACGGCCCCTCAAGTGCTGCCGTACCTACTGTCGCTGGCCAAGGCTGGACTGGCTCAAGCCTCCATCAAGATACATCTGGCTGCGATCTCCCGATACACCAGAACCACAGGACGGGCGTCCTTGTGGTCCCATCGCCTGGTGAAGGAATTTCTGAAGGGTCTGTTCCGATCGTTCCCGCCAGTGAAGGCCCCTGCCCCGGCATGGGAACTCAACGTGGTGCTGACCAGGCTCATGGGGGCGCCATTCGAGCCCTCGCATTCGGCACTGTTGAAATTCCTGTCGTGGAAGACTGCGTTTCTTGCGGCCATCACCTCTGCACGGCGAGTGGGAGAGATCCAGGCCCTATCCTGCAAGCCTCCATACTTGACTTTTCAAGTCACGAGGGTGGTGCTCAGGACGCACCCCTCTTTTATGCCCAAGGTGCCTTCGGACTTCCACCTCAACAAGCCCTTGGTGTTACATGGTTTCTTCCCGTCGCCTTCGTCATCGGCCGAGAGGACTTTGCACTCTCTGGATGTGGCTAGAGCGCTGAAGTTCTATGTGGACCGCACAAAGAGTTTTCGGAAGACATCACAGCTTTTTGTGAACTTTGGACCTGTGAACCAAGGGAAGGCTCTCTCAAAGGCTTCCATTTCCAGATGGCTCTCTGGCTGCATCACGCACTGTCATCAGTTGGCAAACCGACCGTTGCCTGGCCGTCCGAGAGCCCATTCGACCAGAGCTATCGCTGCTACCACGGTGTTCTTCTCTGGTGTGCTCCTGCTGGACATCTGCAGGGCTGCTACATGGAGGTTGACGCACACCTTCACGAGATTCTACTGCGTCGACCGGAATTCCAGGGAGGAGTCCAGGGTCGGCCAAGCGGTGCTGCGCAACTTGTTCGCCTAAGGTGAGCCTGGTGAGGAGGTAAGAACTGCTTAATGTTGAGTTTTGATGTAATGCTTAATTTTGAGCCTTTTTTCCACCTCCCGTTGGTTGTGCATGTGTGTACTGCTATGTATTCTTAAATTCATGAGCATGTGAATCCATGCCAGACCCCATGCTGGAGAAGGAACAAGTTACCTGTAACTGTTGTTCTCCAGCGTGGGTCTGGCATGGATTCACATGCAAACCCTCCCTCCTACCCCTCTACGGCTCTTCAATTGGTCATACTGCCACCTTGCGTGCTACCAAATCTGAAGATGGCTGCCGGAGGCGGGGCTTCGGGAGAGGGCAGTCATTGGCTGGGAGCAGTATGACCCAGAGACCAGTGATTGGTTACTACTGAGAAAGACAGATCAGAAACGAAACTGATACTGATTTTTTCTTTACCGAGGATTCCCGGCCTGACGACAGGGAATATTCATTAGCATGTGAATCCATGCCAGACCCACTCTGGAGAACACCAGTTACAGGTAAGTAACTTGTTTCATAAATGGGTTGGGGGAACAAACTAACACCCATACAACCACTGTGGAATAACAGGAACCTCCCAGAAGTAAGCAAACTCCCCAGATGGCCCAATTGGACACTACATTGGATAGCAGAAAATTGGAGATGTGATACGAGAGGGAGAAGTGATTCCATTCGCCACCTTGGTGTCCCGATTCTCTCTCCCCCCCAGAGAACAATACCGCTATACACAGTTAAACCACGCGCTGTTAACCCACATTCACGCCATGTGCGATATGCTTGATTACACTCCGAAGGAACACAATGTAGTTTCCGTTTTGAACATAAGGTCACCTCTGTCATGTATAACGCCATCACCTCTTTCGCCACAACTGAACTGGCCAGTCTAAAGGCCAAATGGGAACGGGAGGTGGGGATAATCCACTCAGAGGAGTGGATAACCACTCTAATGAACCCCCGGGAGATTGCGATCTCATCTAGATTTAGACTCATACAGCTTAAAATCCTCCACGAGTCTACTACCCAAGAGTGACACTCTTCCGCTGGGGCAGGATATTGGACTCAAACTGTCTGCACTGTAAACATGAAGAAGGTACCTTCTTCCATATTCTATGGGAGTGTGAGCATATTCAATGCTACTGGCAAGCATGTTGCATTGAACTGTCAAAACTTCTAGGTAAAACAGTCCCCAGGGAACCAAAAATTTTACTGCTGAGGATAGAGGACGAAATTGAACTGACAAGATACGAAAAACTATTCATGTCAACTGCCACAGCAGTAACGAAGAGGAACATAGCTCAATTATGGGGCTCGGAGGTGGCACCCACCCTCGAACAATGGGCCACGGATATAGACATTTGTATTGCAATGGAGTACAGAGTTTACACTGCGAGAGGCTGCCCTGAAAAAGTAAAAAGGATCTGGCAGAAATGGGAGGTCTATCGATAACGTGTCCCTCCCCCACCGGATGACCTGAGTCTGTGAATATGTGTCAACTGTGCAGAGACTATTGTGCCGATACACGCCATAGATGTTTGCTTTTGTTTTACAATGACCCCTTCTTTTTCTTTTCCCTTTCTTTGCAGTTAGTTGTAAATGTTGTGTTTGGAGAGCTTCTTATACGCCTCTCCCAGTTGTTTTAATGTTTATTTAACCTTGTATGAAAATTCAATTAAATGTTTGATCAAAAAAAAAGAAAGGAGACAAGAGTTCAAAGCGATCGAATCCAAGCAAACAGTCTCTCACATGACCAAAGAAAAAAAGGGGAGAGGCAGATTGGCCACAAATTCGTAGTTGAGAGAGTACTGAAAGCAAAGGATGGTCTAATTTTAAATAGATCTAACCTTATGAAACTATTTCATAATGTACCACAACTACGTGTTATAGAGCCGAAAGATATAAAATTTGTGGCCTTCCCCAAAGAAGAAGAAACGGATCGAATTTGTATCCACTTGTTCTCAAAAGCAGTCATGAATCTAATCTGGACAGCTCCTGATGCCCTCAGAATACTTGGTTTCAATATCAAACAAAATGAATCTGCAAATGCTGAACAGGGAACAAACCAGACTAAGATCTCTAAATATCCATCGACAAACATTCCATTAAGGGTACGATATCTTGCAGACGACCCGAATGTTAAACCAATAAGGTTTTCACCAACTGTCCTGCGAGGCCCAAACGCACTTTGAATGAGGATAAAAGGAAGTGCTGGAAGCAAGGCCGCGGATCATACAGTCCATAGCAAAGCTGCACTTGTGACAAAAATCGATAGAGAAAAACCATGGGATTGGCTAGTTGGGATATTAGCCCCAAAAAATAAACATTACACCGAATGCTCAGACTCCACAAAAAACTTCTGCATAGCATCATGGAACACACGAGGTTACCGACATCTGTTTGAACAACTAAATGAGGAGCTGCTGACGACAGATATCATATGCATCCAAGAATGCTGGCTCCGAGAGACTCCAACTATGAGTGGGGCCACGTGCCTTTTGAATAAAGGATATAAAGGACAAAAAGTTAGACCTTGTGCAGGCCTGTTGACTATCATAAAGAATGTTTACAAAGGTAACATCATTTGTGTTGTGCCTCCTTCACCACTCATACAAATAATTATAATTCAAGAGGAAAGAGGCGGACTACGACAATTTGAAAAGCAATTCCAAATCATAATTAACCTCTATTGGAATATCAAAGCTAAAGATGGTGATAAATGTATGGACACTGTGATCCAACATATTGACGAGCTAAGAGCCGAATTTGGAAATCCTTCAATAATCATATGCAAATTTGCGATGGTCAAACAGGCCAAAAACAGCAGAAGTTAACGCGCATGCAAAACTGGTTAACAAAGATGAACAGCCGGGACCTCTTGCAGGTGAATGGAAATGTAACTGGTAATCTACAAGGAGCAGTATCATAATCTAAGTGTGACCTTGGACTATTTTTTTGTGGATCGTGAAACTTTTAAAATCATCTCTTCCTTGAAGATATTATCAACAACAAAAAGCGATTACAAAATACCAATCGATCAACACGAAAGTGGCCCGGACTATCAAAAAAGTTGAACCTATAAAGTTGAAGTGAATAACGGTCTAAATAGATTGAGATTGGCGCCAGAAATGATACTGACTCTTAAAAAAAGCAATAGAGAGCTGGCAGTCAGCAACTAACACAGGTGTAGAATACGAAGCCTGTCTTGCCATCTTCAGAGAAAAACAAGGCTATAATACAAAGCCTAAAATCGTCCAACAACATAAATACAACCCTGAAATAGTGAAAAAAATACTGAACTAGCAGTGAAATTTAGAGCACTAAAAAAACAGGACACCCAGTGCGCATTCGAAGAAAGGGCAATATTAAAAAAAAGCTTATCGAAATTGGCCCAAATCTCATAGAGCTCAATTGTTCCAAAGAGACTCTGAACAAATGCTGATAACAGCCAGCAACAAAAACGCCGAATTTATTTGGGCATTAATGAATCAGAACAGTGATTCACAAGGAGTGGAACAGATCAACCCTATTCATGAGGGAAAATGGACCCAACACTTCCAAGAAATGTACAGTGATGGTGTAAATGAAGAAGACCGGACACAAGGAAACTCCAATAAGGCCACTTGGAACATACCATTTGAGAAGTCTGAAATTATGACTCTAATTAACAAAGCTAGCAATTCCCGGGCACCTGGGCACAATGGCTTGTCAAACGCCAAATTAAAACATGCCCCAGAAGTGTGGGCTGACATGTGCTATGCTTTATTTACAAGAATCATCAATGATAAACAAGTACCAGAAACATGTACAAAAGCCATAATCATTCCCATACACAAGAAGGGAGATAGAGCCAGGCCTGAGAATTATCACCCAATATCTTTATTGGACGCTATAGGTAAGATCTTCACTGGCATCCTCCTAAAGAGATTAAAAGAATGGATTGAACAGCCAGGAAACTATGATCCCAAGCAAGCAGGGTTTGTCGATAAAGTCGACTGTGGCCTAAATCTACTCATACTTAATCTATTGAAGGCGAAAACCATCTGCGAAAATCATAAGCTTTACCTTGCTTGTATAGATATGGTTGCCGCCTTTGATAGAGTGGACAGACAAACTTTGTGGGCCAAGATGGAACAGAAAGGATGCCCGAAAGACCCAGTGGCAGCAATTAAAGCCCTGCATATTGACAATTCCAACAAAAAGAGGCCTAAAGCAAGGGAGCCCCTTGGCAGCAATCCTTTATAATTTCTACATTTTGGAAATAAAAAATCGTCTCGAACCAACAAGAGCATGTTTACCTAAAATAGGCACCACAACAATGGGCCACCTATTGTATGCAGATGATTTGATCATCTTGGATAAGACCCCTATTGGTCTGCAGAAAAAGTTCAAAGCCCTGGATGTCTGTGTCAAAGAAAACAAACAAAAAATGAATCCTGACAAATCGGTTCTGATAACAAACCTATCCTGATAACAACAAGCTCAAAATACCTGGGAGCAATAATAAGTGCCGATTGGAATGCTCAACCATGGATAGCACGATCAACCATGGATAGAACACCTACAACATAAAATGGCTCAGTTTACGGCACAAGCATTAGTCCTAAAACGAACATATGGCAAGTTCTCAATTCAACCAACACTAGACTTTTATAACACAAAAGTAATTCCATCAATATCTTACGCCAGTGACACAGCTCTTAGAATATCGTGGGAATCCTCGGAAAAAGTCAAAGCCAGATTTTGGATAAAACTCTTGAGGCTACCGTTATGCGTTCCAATGAACACAATTCGACATGAATTGGGACTTTATTCCTTGCAGGTCTCGATCATATGGAAAGCACTGTCAACATTCAGAAAGACACTCATAAAAGATTTTCCACCACAATATGCAATTTTAAAGGATGAAAACGAAAAAGCGCCATTTTGGTCTCTGACTATCTTGAAAGAAAAATGTAAGGAGATACTACAAAACTTGCATATAAAAGAAGACACCTTATGCAACAACCCTAAGAGGGTGAAGACCTTGCTACTATCAGTTGACTGCGCGCAAACGGAAAGTGCCCACGCTATTTCTAAATTTCTTTCACTTTCACCAAGACTCAGCATAGTACCAAAAATTCTGCCTGGCTACTTGAAAAAGAGTGCAAATCCTATTCATCAAGATTTAATCATACGATTCAGATGAATATTCTAAGAACAAAAATAAATCTGAAGAAATATGGCATAGTAAGTGACACCACATGCCGCCTTTGTAAGCAGGAGGAAGAATCCTTACAACACTTGGTAATGTACTGTACTGAGTTAAGATCAGCAAGAGATCAACTGTTACAACCAGTATTAACGCCGACATGTGAGCTGGATCCAGACCTGTGGTGGACAACTTTGTATGACAACCCAAATCAAAAAACTACAAGAGCACTTGTAATATTCTTACAAACAATGCTAATTAAATTAGAAAAGAATCAAGTGACTAGTCAACAAACGGAAAAGGATGCTTCGATGGTGGAGCAAGTATAACCTGACGAATGTGTCAAAGCTCAAGCCAAACAAAGGAGGACAAAAACAAACAAAAACAAAAGAACTGAAATCCAAAGATTGAACTGTCACAGGAACAAAGGAAAGACCATGGCGTTGGTTTGGCTTTGTAATCGAGACACAAAAATGTTTTTCTTTTAAAGGAAAAGCTTGTATTTATTTACGCTACATGCTTAATAACAAAAAAAAAAGTAGTCTAGGTGGGTGCTGGTTAAGGCTCCCACCGCTGCCGCCTGATCCTCCATGGGTATATAAGGAAGCACTTTACGCAGCAGTCTCAGAACAAAATGCACCGATTGAATCTTGGCTCCAACCTGGACTTCAACCCCAAATTCCTTCTGTCAAATGCAGCCCAGATTTTTTACCTTAGATGCAAATTTTAGGCTTTTGTCCAGTAGCATGGGAATAGGCAAGTTATTTGCAATATTTAATAGATGCTTTGGTCCAAACAAAATAAGCTCAGTCTTTGAAGCATTGAGCTGTAGATGGAGTTTTTGACATCCAGCCACTTACTTCTTCCAGGCACTGGCCTAGTCGATTAAGTGCTTCCTCAAAGTTGGCAACTCGAATGAAAATCTGTGTATCATCCGCGTACGAGTGAAAATTCAACCCGTAATGCTTCAGAATTTCCAAAAGAGGTTGGATGTATAGATTGAAGAGCAGAGGAGACAGGGTGGATCCCTGCGGGACTCCACAAATCAGTTTAATGAGGTCCGACAGGAACTCCCCCAGCCTCACTCGCTGTTGACGGTCGGTTGAAAAAGACCTAAACCAGTCCACTGCCAGGTCAGAGACTCTTCCAACTTCCTGCAGCCGTTCCAAAAGAATGTCATGCTTCACTGTGTCAAAGGCTGCAGACAAGTCCAACATCACCATAGTGAAACCTCCCCTTGGTCGTCAGCCTTTAACAGTTCATACTGCACAGTCAGGAGTGCAGTCTCGGTTCTGTGCTTTGACCAGAAACAGGACTGGAATTTATCTAATAGCAATTTGCGTTCGACAAATTCCTGCAACTGGTTGGTAACAACCTTTTTGAGTATTTTAGCTGGCCAAGCTAACCCCGCAATGGTGCGATAATTCTGAAAAATCTCCACGTCTAATGATGACTTTTTCAGCAAAGGCGAAACAATGGAGAGCTTCAGATTTTCTGGAACGATCCCGCTTGTCAATGATTTATTGACAAAAGTTGTAACAAAAGGGGTAAGTTCCTGTGCCATTCTCTTTGCTGCATAGGCCGGCAGCCTGGATAGGGAATCAATAGTAAGTTTAAGAGACCTAATAAGTTTGAATATATCATCCTCAACAACTGGGTGAAACTGAAACATAGGTACTAGTGTCTGATTCTGTGAATCCTCCAGGTTGCCTAGGTGTTGATTAGACAAGGATACAGGTGGATTATTAGAAACTTCCTGTTCAATAGTGGCCCTGATCCAGTCAATCTTGTCCACAAAAAAGGATTTAAAAAGATAAGCCTGAACTACGGATGCGTCAAATATGGCTGCCTTACAATTAGATTGCAGAAGTTGGATATAATAGAGAACAATTCCCTTGATAGAATTTTGGCAGTTTTCAATTTCTCCCCAAGGAAACACTTTTTTACCAAAAAGATAGCTCTTTATAATCTCGAAGTATGTTTTTAACTTGGATTTTATTTTCCAAAGTTGGCATCCTTTGCCAAGTCTGGTTAGTCCTGCTGACTAATTTGCACAGGCTTTGCAGGTTCTGGGAAAACCAAGGTTGAGAAATGTTTTTGGACTTGGGTTTTAATGGGGCCATTTTATCACAAATAGTGCCCAAAATGAATGCTCCAGCTGTGAAAAATGTATTACAAGGAAGAACATTGTCGAGAGAGGTGAGAGCCCTGGAGATTTCACAATCAGTGATTCCGTCCAAGTCCTTAGCCCTTTGAGACTGTGTAACCACTCTATCCTTGGTGTTGGTTTTAGTCTCCACAGAGTAATTAAGTGAAAAAAAGACACAAAATGATCAGACCAGTACACTGGTGCAATATCATACATGGTAGCCTGTTCACCTCTTGCTATTATAACATCTAGACAGTGACCTTTAATATATGAGGGTTGTAATCATAATGGAAAGAGATCATGGGTGTTCATTAAGTCCCATCATTCTTTTGAATCTGGTTTTGTCTGGTCATCTAGCCAGATATTCCAGTCACCAACTAGGAGCAAATTCTTATATTTCCTCCCCTCACTAATGAGGAAGGTATCAAAGTTCTCCAAGAATTTTCTACAAGGGCCAGGAGGTCTATAGGCCAGCACCAAATGAATGGTGATTTTAGGGGAAACCTGAAAAGTCATTTTTCCCACTTGCACGTCATCACCCCAGTCCAGGACATGTAGGTGTGAAATGAGTAATGCAGCTTTGTGAATAACTGCTATACCCAGTGTGCAGTGTGTGCCCCTGCTGATCTAGCATTCACCAAGGCTGCTTTATAGCTCTCCAAAGTTCCCACAACCGCTAAAGAAAGTCCAGTTATAGGTTTATTCATTTGTAAGTCTCTAATTTTGTTTAGTGCTCTGAGAGTAATGCTACCACAAGCATTATCTAATTGTTTCAAGTCAATTGGGGTCATTCCGAGCATGGAGGTAATGTAAAAACCATGCCGGTAATGATTTACCGGCATGGTTTTCCACTCCATGCTATTCTGACCCCTCAGACCATTAATTACGGCACCGTAAACTACAATGCCGTAATTATCGGTCTTGGGTCACGCGCGCCCCAGCATGCCGAAATTAACGGCATGGCGTAAACCGGAGCTGATCACAAGTAAGGAGCACACGTAAATTACGGCCTCCTCAAGCCCGTAAAGTACCTTACCGGCATGGAATACATACAGGCATCTCAGAGAAGGAGTAAAGAACCCTGAGCAGTGGGTCCCAGAGCCACAGGTGCACACATGCAACACAGATGGAGGCCAGGAGTCTGCCACAGCAGAAAAGGAACACACCCACACACCACCCCCTCCCACACCAAGATGACACCAATAGAACAAGAAAGGCCACAACCACACAAACCCCTGCAACAACACCACACCCCCCCCACTGAGGAGACACAGGGGTAGAAGGAGGGGGAGACAGGCCCTGCATGCAGCACCAGTGCAGCCTCCGTTACCACCCCAGCAGCTCCCATGCACACGCAGCATGTCCGGCCACTCAAGGAGAAGTCCTACCAGATAGACACCCCTGACCACCTAGACTGTGACACCGTCACCACCATATTGCGCCACAGACACAAGAAAAGCGAGCACCATACAAATGTACAGTGCCAACCTGGCAAAAGTGACGGTGTTGCCTGTGCCCCACACCCATGCCACAGGCACCTACCAGCACACAGAGGCATGTCACAACCGTCCATTAGGCGGCCACATATACAAGTGCCGTTACACCTCCCCAAGCACACAAGGGCCTACCAATCCCCAACATGGACCACCCATGAGATACACAACAGTAAAGCTGGACCTAATGCAAATGGAGGCATGCCAAATGACAATGGTGCCCCTGACAGCACCCACAGGTCGTATGTGGACCAGCATGGCATGCAGGTGGCGGACAGCAACTGCAAACAATACCACTCCCCCTACGTGCAGATGGAATCCAACACTACCAAGAACCGCACACATGGGTGGGCCCGACACCAAACAACTACACATGACTCAAAGGGCCAGCAGTTCACCACGCTACCGCGCCACATGGTCCAACATGCAGGATGACCTGCCTGGCTGTCGGTTTAGTCGTCTGACTTTGTCATGCAAGTGCACTGGTGCCATGGGGTGGGTGCCTGCATGAACCATCTGGGTTGAAACGATGAAGCCACCGTACAGTGTTCACCCCGACAACAAACCTGCCACAGAACCAGTGCAATGGCACATACGAACAGATTCCCACTTTGCTAGAATAAGGCACTCACAACATACTACATCTCCACCAACTGACAAGGGCTAATCACACTACACCAGTACCACTCATTGGCGGACACCACAACGGTAAGCGCATATCGGAAGACACACTGCACATGCACAATGTGGCATCCCCCAGCTTGGCACCACATTGGAGACCCATCCCTGGGAGTGGAATTAACGGAGGGCAGCAGCGGTACGACATCATGTCACCGGCATGGCACACCCATAGGAGTGTTGGGAATCACCATAGAATGGATCAGAGCAGGATGATGACCATGATCGACAGACTACAGCCATCACACCCAAATACGATTCTACACAGTACACAGCACCACATTGATCCGACATCAGGACAGCAGCATGCAACAAAGGAACATGTACCCCAAGATGTCCAAACCATCGTTCACGGACCATCATGTAGACGCAACCCCCCACTGAATTCCATTTCATCGGACACATATTTGTGTCCATGATCGTGCGCAATACATCTATGGACATGTGCAGATGGCCATCATTGAAACCCTGCCATGACAGCCAAGTACTGTTCTCCAGCATGACAGTCCACACACTCACCTCATTTGGCTACACATGGAGCTGTTGTTGGCTGTCCCTTGACAACAAGCCACATGACCCCTGTCATTAACCCCCTGAACAGGCCCATGGGGCAACCAGACAATGGCCATACCCGTGCATGCGTGTAGATGAAGCAGTCACCTGGTTTGCGTGAAGCACATATGTGCCGGCGAAGCAGGACTGGTGGTTGACCCATCCACTGATATCTGGTGTCGAATGAGCCCATGTCATATGTGCAGATGGACAAAAAGGGCATCCCTACATGAGCGGCTATCATCCCTGACATGGTACTGCTACAACCACAGGACGATGCGGTGAAGGCGGAGGGTGAAGTGGCAACAAAGGTTCATTGAGGCAGTGCACTTGAGGGACATGTAATGCTCTGTACTTACAGTGGACAAGATCTCCAGGACAGAAGTCAGTAGAGGGCACTGGACTTGTGTATACTTGTACACCATGCACTGGCAGTAGTCAATGAACAAATGTGCAATGATGAATGTCCACAACGGTTGAAGTTTGCAACACCAATTGTGTATTGTGAGGAAAACAAAATAGTGCATACATCAGCAGCAGCCCCTCCCCCCAACTCCAGAACAAACCATCACCCCCCTCCCCCCCAACTCCAGAACAAACCATCACCCCCCTCCCCCAACTCCAGAACAAACCATCACCCCCCTCCCACCTCCCCCCAACTCCAGAACAAACCATCACCCCCTCCCCCCTCCCCCCAACTCCAGAGCAGTCGTCCCTTGTAGAATGTGAAGCCCACATGTGGCAGGAATGCCTAATGTTTCTTGCTCCCCTTGTCTGGGGGAGGCATATCCCGCTGACGCATGGAACACCGAGTGCGTCTCTCCGGGCTGCCTTGCGTGGCCTCACTGGTTGTGGCCGTGTCCTCCTGCTGTGGCTCGGAATTTGAATGGCCTGCCTCAAGGGCATTCGCTATGCGGCCAAGGACATGACATAGCCGGGTCGTGCTGTCTGTCAAAGAGTCACACAATTTGGTGGTGCACTCGGTGAGGGACTGCCGCATTTCACTGAGTTCTTCATGCAATTCTGCCCTGGCCTGGCTGTTGTCCTCAATGTAGTTTTGTATGAGGTCCGTCAACTGATGCACTCGCTGCCCGCCAAAAGATGGGAAACCATCAGAAGATCCACTTGGTCCAGCATGCTCTGCAGGGGGCGGTATGGGTGGACTGGGGAGATCAGCGTCATACCCCTGCGGGTCGAGTTCCGGACTGTGCACAGGTGAAGGGGCATACCCAGAGTCACTGCATGAGGCCAGTGTTACGATGCATGGCTCCGGGCTGTGCAGTGTGTCTTGGCCGCCCTCCAACAAGGCGCCCCAGATGGGTGACGGGCTGTGCTCACAATCATCAGGCGTGGTAGCAGCAGCCTCCCCTGAGACGCTCGACTGTGCCGAGCTAGGGGTTGGCATAGTTGCTGCCGCCGATGCTGCGTGGGATGGTGGTCCGGCAGCTTCCAGTGGACTTTCCGTAGGCAGGGGGGTGGTTGTTTTTGGTGCTGGCTTTGGCGTGACCCTGCCACTACCCGTGGAGGTGCTTGGCCGGCTTGATTGGGGCTCTGTGCTGTCATGGTCAGTGCCTGTGGGGGTAGAAGAGAGGGACAACATTAGTGAATGTGCAATGTCCTATTTGCATACATAGCTGCATGGACATTTCGGTCATTTTAGGTTTGTTCTGTTTTGGGGGTAGCTATGGCAGTGGTACATGTGCATGGTAATGACATATACGCATGTTTGGGAGTGACCCATTGTGCCCTGGTTATGTACATTTTGGCTAGTACAATGCCTAACACACTGGACAGTGTGCATGATGGGCTGTGCAGGTCAATGCACTATGGTTGAGGTGCGTTATGTACTCGCACTTGGACCATCGTTAGGTGGCACTTGCCTCAGCATTTGTTGGAAGGGGGGATGCGTTGGATGGGGGGAGGGCAACACGAGAGGGTGCCTTTGATGGCCCCTGGGTCAGTTTTCATCATGCAATGGACATTGCCAATGTACACTGTGGACACTCACCTCCTTCTGCAGAAGTCGTTCCCCCGCACTCCATGGTCCCCACGCCCCTAATGGATTCAGTGCCAATGAGAGCCGCACAGGTCTCCTCCCACGGCTCAAGTTAGACTGCGGTACTTGGTCCACCTCCCGACTGCAGGGCCTGGCTGCAGATGCTGGAGAGGAGGCCCTGCACCCGCACCCGCAGGTCATCCCACCACTCGCGGCAGTCCCTGGGGATGCGGGGGGTGTTGCCTACAGCGCTCACCCTCTGTGCAAGTTCCGCCCAGATGTTCTTCTTGCGGAGGGTGGTCTCCCTCTGCATGTCACTGCTGAAGACAACATTGGCATGCTCTGCCAGGAAGTCGACCATGGCCTGGAGTTCCTCGGGGCAGAATCTCTGCTTGCGAATGCGATCCGCCGCTCTTTTGGGTGCTTTGGGCATGTTGTGAGGTGCCTGGTCCTATTCCCGACTTTAGTTACCTCACAAGGGTGCTGGCAGCTGAGGATGGCAATGGATTGTGTTTTTAAAGATGGCCGCGGCTCTCCTTCCCGTTCCTGTGCGATGTCGTAATTTCCGGTTCCTTTTTTTTTTTTATGCGGTGACCGTAATTTACGGTCTCCGTAAATTACGGTCACCGTTATGCACTGACGCTACAGTTTACAGGGCGGTGTTGTTGTTTATGTGTCGCAGCATGCCGGTAGGGGTTTTTTGGGGCGTTTTGCGGCAGGCCGCTCGGTCCTTTTCCGGCATGGCGCAAAGCGCGTGTCCGCGAGCTCGGAATGGGCTGAAATTTGCGGTCTTGCACCAGCCCGGTGTCGTACTTTACGCCATGCCGGAAAGTACCGATACTTACTGGCATGGCTCGGAATGAGGCCCAATGACACTATACATTATACAATTCATAATGTGCTTCAGTCTTATCTTAACAATAAGAAATAGTCACCTAGCATGCAGTTTTCTGTGATAATGGGTCAAAACCAGCAGCGTTTCCTGCTGACTGGCGACCCAAGCTAAAACAGGCTAAAATAGGCTTTGCGTCAGCACTTCGCGCTGACGTGGACCAGTTATAGCCTGTATCGCGCCCTGGTGATGCCAAAACGGTGCGCTACACAAGGATTCTTGGGGAATGTAGTTCCCAACTGGAGAACCCTCCGGTACCCTTTCCTTATCAAAATTCAGCTGCAGCGTTAAATGCGTTGTGTAAATCAGGTCAATAATAAATATCTCCAGCACACTTCTCACAGTATTACGTTCAGCAGAAGTGAATAACCATTACATTTATAAAAAAAACTATATTATCTAAATTTACAATTCACAAATCTCAGCCGTAATCCCATGTAACCCGTAAAACTAATTATGTTAAAAATAGCTTAAATAGCTTAAAAAGCTGTCTGACTCAGTTACGCCAACACTAGACAACAAATAATTACAATAGCTGGCTGCGCTGACGTGGACCAGTTATAGCCTGTGTCGCTCCCTGGTGATGCCAAACAGGTGCGCGACACAAGGATTCTTGGGAAATGTAGTTCCCAACTGGAGAACCCTCCGGTACTCTTTCCTTATCGAGATTTGGCTGCAGCGTTAAATGCGTTGTGTAAATCAGGTAAATAATAAATATCACCAGCACACTTCTCGCAGTATTACGTTCAGCAGAAGTCAATAACCATTACATTTATAAAAAACTATACTATCTAAATTCACAATTCACGAATCCCAGTCGTAATCCCATATAACCCGTAAAACTAATTATGTTAAAAATAGCTCAAAAAGCTTAAAAAGCTGGCTGACTTAGTAACGCCAGCACTAGACAACAAATAATTACAATAATTATATACAGCAGACTACCACCGCTGGTCTGATGCCAAATCATTACAGTTGATTGGCAGCATCAACACATGTGGCCTGCACTGATTATTTGCCAGGAAAGGAAGCTTCCTTGGCTGTGCCATTTACTCATTGGCTGAGTCGGTTGTGCGGTATCCAAGAAGGATTATTTTCTGCACTACCAGGACAGTCCTGGCAGTGCTTAACAGCATTTCCTTATCTTGCCTTGTTATTCAATTATTTTGGTACATTAAGCATTGTGGCAAAGTGCCCGGGCTGGTTCTGGCGACTTCTAGTGGGGTGGCCAAGGAGGCTGAGCACTTACATAATCTGGAGGGTGATCGGTTCGGGGTGGTATGGGGGTATCCCCTGCTTACCTCCACTTAGGACCCCTTATGGGGCAGGAAACATACAGAACACTCCACAGGATGTTGGTTCTTTAAGTCAACCCCAAGAGTTTCACTGCTCCAGAAGTGTCAATGATCCAACCCCTACTACCAACCCAGTGACCTATGACCAAACAAGAACCCCATTGTGTGAACACACAGTTTAAAAACTGTGTCTTTAAATTACCAAACGATAGCTGTTCCACTGCCTGAGTGTGACAGCAAGGGGAAAGTCCTTGATACAGTGTTAACCACTTCTAAAGAACTAAGAAGCCAGAAGAAGAAGGCAGCAGAAAAAGGCCAGTTCTCCTCTTAGCAGCTCTACTGCGAGCGCACCTGAAAGCTGAGGCTGAATCAGCTGTTCATCTTCGTTTTGGATGCACGGATTCAAATATATAATTTGCCGCGTGTTCCAAGGCAAATAAGATGGTTGCCGCCGACGCCAGCAACACAGCAACGAATGTTGCCCTGAAGCCGGGAACATCACCGCCGCAGGCCCAAGTGCCTATTTGCTTCTGTGACTCGCCTGACCCTCCCTTCCTGCTTTAAATGGAGGGGGCGTGGGCCGTGAGGCAAAGCCGGGAGAAGAAGGCCGCAGAAAAAGGCCAGCGCTCCTCTTAGAAGCTCTTCACTGCTCGCTGTCTGCCGCCTGCCGCGAAATGCTGCCCGTTCCCCAAGGTAAGAAGATCACCATCTCCTTACCTGTGCAGCCCCACTCAATCACTTCTAGACGCAAACGTCTATGATCACGCACAAACACAGCCTCACCAAACGCACTACCACTGCCCACGAGCACACATAATGCTCGCCTACAATCTAGATCGATTCCTGCATTCTCGCACCGGCTGCCCAGTTGCATCAAACCCACAGACGAGACACCTCACGACGATCGTTACCGCTCACCACCTAACTACCTCTCAAGGCTCTCGCATCTCGCCCAGCCTAGTCACCAACAATTCTACCATAGCATCTAACAATCTGCTTACCACCCTGGACATGAGCCCCCCCCATGGAGGAACTTACTGACTACAAAACCACTGTATCTATGCCAGTGACCGCTGAAAATGGGAGCCCCACTATTGCCAATTCTTCTACCTCAACCATGCAATGTATTGATGCACATGCCACTGTATCTATGCCTGTGACCTCTGAAAATGGGAGCCCTACTATTGCCAATTCTTCTACCTTAACCATGCAATGTATTGATGCACATGCCACTGTATCTATGCCTGTGACCACTGAAAATGCTGCCTCCATGATACAAACCACTACTCCTACCACCCCCCAACCCCCACGTCAAATGTGCCTTGATCAACACCCATGCCCTAGACATTCATGACCTCATCACCACCAACGAACTAGACCTCCTCCTGGTCACTGAAACGTGGCTACATGAAGCCTCAGGTCCTGCACTCTCCCCTGCTCTCCCACCTGGCTATGCTGTCACCAGACAAGACCGCCCTACCAAAGGTGGAGGAGTTGCACTAATAGCCAAAGACTCCATCATCATCAGAAAGACTGACAAAATTACTAACAACAACAGTGATTATCTCTAACTCAAACTCACCATCTCTTACCACTGCACCATTACGCTTCATCTTATCTATCGCCCACCAACCCCTCTAGGTGACTTTCAATCTTCCCTCACCACCTTTTGGCAGATAATCTAAAGGAATCAACCAAAGTCATCCTCCTCGGTGACATCAACCTAGGCCTAAATGACACCAAAGATCCTGCCTCCAAATCACTCAATACATCCCTTGAAACCCTAGGCTTTATAAACACTGTCACAGACCCCACCCACTCCTTAGGCAGAACACTTGACTGGATCGCCCAGCACAACTGCCCTCTCACAATCACAGGTAATACTCCTACCCCTTGGTCTGAACACCATATCATAACCTTTAATATCCATACCACCAGTTCCCCACCCCACCCCTCTCAACCTCTGCTACCTGCCCTCACAAGAAGCGCCCGCCTACGTCCCATAGAGAGACTCCTACCATTCCTACGGGAACCTGCCTTCAGACATCCCTTTTCCAATGACCCAGAAACCCTTGCGCACAACTATAACACTGCCATCTCTGCAGCAATCAACTCCATTGCCCCTCTCAAACCTCGGAAATCTAAACCTACTAGGCACACCAATACCTGGTTGTCCCCAGACCTCCTCAAACTCCGTACGGACAAACGGTCTGCTCTAGCACTCTGGCAGTCTTCCCATGATGACAAAGACAAACTTGACTTCAAATCACGTTCCAAAGGATATAAAAAGGCCATCATCCAAGCCAAAGCCAAATCATTTGAATCCAGAATCACCAAAGCAAAATCCAACACTAAGGAAATGTTTACCATATATAGAGAGCTTGACACCCCAACACCTACACCACAAAACTTTACCAAAGATAAGGCCTGATGTGATGGCATTGAAACAGCCATGCGTAACAAGCTGAACCTGCTTCAAGCTAAAATGATGAACACCAGACTTAAGCTCCCTACCCCCCGTACCCTTGCTAATCCCACCTCGCATGCCTCTCCTACCTTCTCATTCAAAACCATCCAGGAAAAAGACATCATCAACTTAATGAAAGGCATCAAACCCTCCAATTGCAAAAGAGACCCCTGCCCCGTCTCCATTATCAAGGACTGTGCTGACTCCCTCGCCCCATTTCTGATGGCCTTTCTCAACGCCTCGTTCACCACAGGGAAAGTCCCTTCATCCCTCAAGGAAGCATTGGTCAGGCCTCTCATAAAGAAACTCACACTTGACCCCACTTCACCTAACAACTACAGGCCCATTACCACCGTCCCCTTCCTACTTATAATTCTGGACAAGGCAGCATACCCGCAAGTTCAACACTTCCTCAAGGAGAATAAACTCATAGGACTGAGACAATCTGGTTTTCGCCCCAAACACAGGACTGAGACCGCCCTACTCGACCTTAAAAACCAGATGGACGACGCAAGAGACCAAGGCAAACCGGTCCTGCTTCTTCTCCTCGATCTCTCCGCCGCATTCGACCTCGTAGATCACAACATCCTATGGCATCACCTCACATCCACAGCCAACTTTTCTGCAGAAGCCAGTACATGGATTACCCCATTCCTACAAGGTAGGACCATGCAGGTCTTCTCTGATCTAGCCACTGCTTCACCTACCATCATGTTATGTGGTGTACCGCAAGGTTCCTGCCTCTCTCCCACCCTTTACAACATCTTTACTCACCCCCTCTTTCTCATCCTTGATGCCATGGGGATCTCCTACACCAACTAGGCGGACGACACGCAGATCCTTCTCACACTTACAGGGAACTATGACACTGACTCCACGACTCTCAACAACATCTACAACACCATCCAAACATGGATGGCTGCCAACAGTCTCTGCCTCAACTCGGACAAAAAAACAAACTCCTACTTGTAGGTTCCCCTGACACCCTCAAAAAACTTGACGCCCAGTTTAGCCACTTCACCATCAACTCCATCAAAATTCCAGTTTCCGATTTGGTAAAAACCCTAGGCGTCTACTTAGACTCTAATCTATCCATGACTAGGCAAGTAAATGCTATTGCCTCCTTGGTTGCCTACCGTGCAAACCTTCTCAATGCAGTCAGGCCCTTCCTCTCCAATGACACCTGCACAAACATAGCTAGAGCCATCACTGGATCCCGACTGGATTACTGCAATGTTCTCTTCCTAGGGACCTCCACAAAAAACCTTGAGAAACTGCAAGTAATTCAAAACAGTGCTCTACGTGCAGCACAAGGCATCTCCAAAAGAGAGCACATCTCTGCCACCAGAAGAGCCTCCCACTGGCTCCCAATAAAGGAGAGGATCATCTTCAAAGCCCTGACCCTCACCCACAAATGCATCCACCTCACCGCACCAGCCTATCATACTTGCCAACATTCGGTGACCAAAAAGATGTAGGATTTTTTTTCAAGTTTCAAAAATAATAATTTGCATAACAATGACATCACAGGAAAATACAAAACATTGGCACCATTGAAGCATTCTAAAATACACAACCCATCAAACAGCACAATATAGAAAGATGTTCAAATGTTCAAAATGTATACTTCTAAATGGTTAGTTACACCAAATTCAATTATACAGAAGGTAAACACGCAGAGCTGGTAGGCAACATTTGCCACTGCTCTGTAGTAGCAGCCCAGGAAGTACATATGTATTCCTGCACTGCAAGTTAAACACTGAATGACATGGAGACTGATAGCCCCCTCAGTCTGATAGGCAGATGCTTTGTGATGGTGTTACGCACTGTCACTTGCCTTCACTAAAGGGTTGTAACGGCAAGAGTGCAGGACAGTGTCACTTAGCTGTCAGGTCAGTGGATTGGCCTGAGCCCAATCAAAGTAACCACCTACCATCCCACTGTGAAGACAAATTAATGTGTTGCATGCTTTGTCCTGCCTTAGAATCACATAAATTACCTGCCAATGTAAAACGCAGTAGGATCTGCCACCCAAATCTGTAGGCGGTAGGACTGCTTAAAAAGCAGTAGCCTACTGCCTAAATCTATAGGGTTGGCAAGTATGGCCTATCTGTCACAAAGAATACACCCTGCCTCCTCCGCAAGACCGACTATTACCCCCTATGCCAACATGCTCACCGTACCCAGGGTAAAAAGAGCTAGGGCAGGTGGCGCCAGCTTCCCCTACCTGGCCTCCCTACACTGGAATGCCCTCCCCACTGCCCTGCGAGCCGAACCATCACTCACTGCCTTCCGTAAGGCAATGAAAACCACCTTGTTCGTCTCATCAACCCTACCTTCTGATGTGACCCCCATCCCTTCACCAAGGATACTGCAAATTGTGAACGCCTTCTATGCATAATATGTATAACATCCATGCTGTCTAATGCCTTGAACGTGTACTTACCGTAACTATGTCTCCTACAAGTAAAAGCACCACAATGCCTCTGGGCTGTCTGTGCGCTATATAAATGTAAAAAATAAAATAAAATAAACAGTCTAAAAGCGTACGCCAACAATTTTACTTGTCGCTTAAAAGAACTCTACAAGGAAAACTCCACGCAGCCCTTAGAGGATAGCTCCTTCCCTTCCACCCCAATGATACAGCCCTGCACAGCATTAGGAGCCAGATAAAACCTTATATCCGTCTCATAGACCAAGTTTGGGTAACTGTCAGAGAAACATTTCTGAACTCTGCTTCACTCACTTGTGATCTTGTTGTACACAGAGCCTGCATCTGTTTTTTTAAAGTGCTAATCACTTGCGCTCAGGTCGGAAAACACACAGAAGTTAGTATTATATTTTAAACTGTTACCTTCAGCAACCAACCCACGGGCCAAAATAAAACCTCACACAGCAGTCTTAAAGACCCCTCGAGAACGAGAAGAGTTCCGAAAATGGCAGGCTCGGTCCAACCCAAGTGCTCCAGATTCAATTTATGTGAGGCAATTAAAAGCATATATTATTCTTACCCTAGTGCACACCTGGTCTTTTTGATGGTACTATTTCTCTTCAGATAAGTAGTGGGTTGCTGTCACATTCTGTTGATTTCACCCTCCCTTCCTCCTCACCTGATTCCTCAACAGAGTCTTCTTCCGGATTCCTCTTCTTTCTCCTGGTACTCTTCTGTTTGGTATTTCCCTTCCTTTCCTTCTTCTGGTGTAAATAGGGTCTCTCGCACCGGGCTGCTACTCTGTCGGTAGGGAGATCCCCAACAGAGTGATCTCCCCTGGAGCAAGCCCAAAATTAACAGGGAAAAGCCTCCAGGCATAAAAACCCTGTGAGGACTGTCACGTAGAATTGAGTCGGTAGGAATATTGTAGAGGTAGTATTCAGAAGCAATGTTAGCTGGAGTAACTTCCTTGGTAAGAAGAATCCAATGACGCGGGTCAATATACACACGGGAACCAGAACGTAAGCAACGACAACAGTAATGAAGGAGGCTAGTCAGAGTGGGATGAATTCTCCAACCAGACTAATGGCAAGGAGCACAGGAATCCACGGGATGCAGGAACTGAAGAAAGCTGGGCAAGAACCAAGCCGGTACAGGAAGAGAGAGAGTGAAAGGAAACCTGAAGGAGCGGTAGGAAGTTAAGGAAAAGGAGCTGAGCGGAAAGAAAGAAAGAGATAAAACACGAAGGGCCACGTCTTGAGCAGAGAGAGAGGGAGAAGCACACGTAAGACAAAACAGGAATGAAAGTAAGCAGTTCGAGGCAGTCAGATGAGAAATGAGAGTAGACTGAAACAGGAGGGGCAGAGAAGAGCTATAACAAGCGGTAAGCAGACGAGTGTGTAGCACAGACATTCCGAGGTGCAATGCAGAGTGGTGACGCTGTTGTGAGTGTTTAACCCTGGCGGTGGCCATCTTGAAAAACAACTAGACTGTTACAACAGAATGGTCTGAAAACGTGATGGGACTTCTAATGGCGCCGCCAACTTTCCCATAGCTTCCAGGAAGGCATGACAGTATAACCTCTCTTCCTCGGCATTCCTCCTGGCTTTCCTGGATACTGCCTGTCGAATCTCCTAAGAACAAGTGGGGCATGAATATTAGTCCTTGGTTCCCACGTACGTTCTGCTTCTGAGTACCCCTTCCAATGGACCAGGTATTGAAGTACTCCTCTTCTGTATCTGGAGTCCACCAGATGAGAGACCTCATATTCTTTCTCTTTGGGTGGTGCAGAAAACTCAGGCTTAAGAATCTTGCGTTGGTAAGAATCATATCTGTAGTCCTTCAATAGAGAAGAGTGGAATACTGGGTGTATTCTCTTCATGGTCGCTGGTAGGCGAAGACGGAAAGCCACAGGATTTATTTGTTCTTGTATCGGGAAAGGTCCAATGAATCTGGGAGAAAACTTTCCTCTTCTGATCCATCGAGGTAGGTATCTAGTTGACAACCACACTCCGGTGTCCTTATTCCAAGAAGGATTCGGCTGCCTTCTCTGATCAGCATTCTTCTTATAGCCTCTTCTGCTTCCATTCAAGTGTCTCGATGGCTAGTTTGTGGGTCTCCTTTATGGTGTCCAGCAAATGTTCGATTGACGGGATTTTCGATTAAGTTGACAGATTCAAGGAGAGGTGCCTGGGATGGTAGCCATAGGTACACTAAAAGGGGTTCATCCTAATGGCAGTATGGAGGGTATTGTTATAAGTGAATTCTGCCATGGGAAGGCAACTGTTCCACTGATCCTGTTTATGACTACAAAAACAGCGCAGATATTGTTCTAATGTGGCATTCAACCTTTCGGTCTGGCCGTTACTTTGAGGGTGATACCCTGAAGAGAGAGCTCTCTGAATACCCATCTGTTGACATCATGAGGACCAAAAGGAAGACGTGAATTGAGATCCACGATCAGAAGCGATGGTGACAGGGAGTCTGTGCAGGTGAATAATATCCTTGAGAATGAGCGGGCTGTCTGAGGGGCTGAAGGAAGACCTGGCAGAGGAGAAAAATGGGCTAACTTAGAGAAGGTGTCCATAGTCACCATGTGTGTCATGATTCTTAGACCCTGGAAACTATGGTGGAAATGGAAGAGGAGTTAACTGAGGGGAACTGCATGCAGCGTTCTAGTCGTGCAAGTTGCCTTGCATACAAAATGCGTCACTCCGAAGCAAAGGCGCGTTGCAACCCTCCTTCTTCGGGTTTACACGCTGTGTTCTCCGTCCACGTTTCTAGTGGCTCTGCTACCCCTTGTTTTCCTTACGCCTACCTGCTCTTCCTCCATTTTTCTAGCTCCGCTTCACCCTCCTGCCTTTCTTGCGGCTCATTCTGTCTTTAGCAGCTTTCCTTTTCCTCGCTACTCCGCTTCACGTTCGCTCTGAGCTTTCTTCAGCACTGCATCCACTCGGTGCCTTTTTCCTTCCCGCCTGCCCTGTGTTTCTTCTACGGGTCTCCTGCCTCCAGCGGAGCCTTTCCCGCCTGCCTTGCTTACTCAGGTTTTTCCGCGGAGTGTTCTTACCATTACACCTGTGCCTTCTGGGAATTGTCCCTACCTACCTACGCAGGTGTTACTTCCCAAGAAGAATTATCATCAGTGTCTTCTGGGATTGGTGGATCCTTCCTTGTTGCCCTACGAAGTTACCTGCTTTCAAGATCAGCAGCCTTATAAACATCCCAGGGTTTTTCAGCATTGCTTTTCCCTGGTCGTGGGGCGGGCCCTCTGGAGGTCCCCCTGCCGAGCAGGCTGCTAGTAGGCAGGGTGGCCTCCAGCGGGGCTCATCCTAAGACTTGTCCAAAAAAGCCAGATCTCGCTTGGAGAGCAAGAAGGGAGATATCCTCTGAAGATTCATCGGACGAATCACTGACAGGTGAGGAGGAAGTGGAGGCTGGGTCAGAGGATTTGTCATTGGTCTGTTCATCACGTAATCCTGAGAGTTTGCAACGCCCTTTGATGGCCAGCTTAGAACAATACCAAGAGCTTGTCAAAGCCACACAAGGTATTAGAGTTGAAATACAGACTTTAAAGTCAGAGAATAACCTATTGAAAGCAGATAATGCTGCATTGAGACAACAGTTCCTACAAAGAAAAGAAAACCGGGGAGATCTCCCACCATTACCCTTGCCATGCGGCAAATATGATGGAAATCCCAAGAGTCTGAAGGAGTTTCTGGACGCCTCTCAGATTCACTTTACCTTTCGCCCCAAAAATGTTTGAACTAGACTGGGCTAAGGTAGGATTCCTTATCTTGAATTTGATGGGCAGTGCCCTGGCCTGGGCAACCCCGTTGTTTATGAATTGAGACCCAGCACTTACTGATTATGGAACATTTATCCAAAAATGACGGGCCAGATTCGACAGGCCTGAAGTGTTATTTACATCCTACGAAAACCTCTTAGATACCAAACAAGGTACATCTGACGTACAGACGTATGTTACCAACTTTCAGAGGATTGCCCAGGGAACGGGATGGCCAGACTCAGCACAACAGACCTTATTTAGAAGAGGTTTACAGGATGAGATAAAGGACGAGCTATCAAGAATCGCCAGACCTGCATCATTTCAAGAACTGATTTCCCTAGCCCTACAAATCGAATTCCGGCTTTCTGAACGTCGGGCAGAAAAGAGACGACCCAGGCCATTTAGTTCACATCTTCCTTCTCCCTGTATGCTGACCTCATCAGAAAAGAGCAAACCTCCGACGGAAGAACCGATGCAGCTTGGCACTACCAGAGGTCCTCTAACTGCCCTCGAGAGAAAACGGCAAAAAGACTTAAATATAGGGTTGTACTGTGGATCCGACAAGCATCTCTTGAGGGATTGTCCTGAGGTACCTCCTAGGAGGTCGGGAAACGAACAACCCCATCCGTGAACAGGGACGCGGAAGGGGTCTCCAGGGCCAATCCTGGTGTTACCAAACCACCCGTAGCTGCAGATGCCTCACACCAGCTCATGATTCTCCAAGTGGAAATTGAATGGAAGAAGGACTCTAAGGTGGAATGCCTTGCCATGCTAGACTGCGGAGCAGCAGTCAGTTTCATGGACGATGAATGGGCAAAGAAGCACGCCATCCCGAGAAAAAGAAAGCATCAACCGATACCTGTGGAAGGGGTGGATGGCACCCCCCTGTCTTCGGGTCCCATCAAACAAGAGACTCATGAGTTAACGGTCAGGATGAAGACCCACCGAGAAAGAATAGCGTTCGACCTTATAAAAGCAGCCCACTTCCCAGTGATATTAGGTATCCCTTGGTTAAGGAGACATAATCCTTGTATTGACTGGAGCGCTAATACAGTTGAATTCCGCTCTAATCTTTGTTTCCATACCTGTCTACTCCAAGAAACAGAGCAGATTCAAGCAGATGGCACGTTACCCATCAGGAGTGTGAACTGTCTTCCTTGAACCTATCAGGAATATTCAGATGTTTTTTCCGACATCCAGCCCAAACCTCTTCCACCTCATAGACCAGAAGACTGCAGAATTGATTTAATACCGGAAGCAGTAGTTCCGTTCGGAAGAATGTTCCCATTGTCCTTACCAGAGAAAGATGGATTGAGGGAATATCTAGCCACCAATCTTCAAAACGGTCTCATACAAGAATCAACCTCTTCTGTGGGGGCTTCCCTGTTCTTTATCCCCAAGAAGGGGACTACAGAGCTTAGGCCCTGTATAGACTACCGTGGCCTGAACAGTCAGACAATCAGAGACTGATATCCAATGCCTCTAATCAAAGATATTTTGGAGGCTGCACAAGGAGCAAAATGGTTTACCAAACTGGATCTCCGGGGTGCATACCATTTACTGAGAATACACAAAGGAGATGAATGGAAAACCGCTTTCCGTACACCCTTGGGTCACTATGAGTATAAGGTGATGCCTTTTGGTTTAGTGAATGCCCCGGCTCAATTCCAAAGGTTCATGGATAAGATATTCTCTGACCTATTGTTTACCAAGGTGGTGGTATATTTGGACAATATTCTGGTGTACTCAAAAACAAATGAACAGCATCGCATAGATGTAAGGGAGGTTCTGAAAAGACTCCGGCAACACCATCTATTAGCAAAACCAGAAAAATGCCTGTTTGAAGCTTCTTCTGTTCCGTACCTGGGCTTTATACTTTCTGAAAATCAACTGACTATGGATCCAAGTAATGTCATGGCAATCTCTCAGTGGTCCACTCCCACCTCGGTAAAAGATGTACAGCGGTTCTTAGGCCTAGCCAATTTTTACTGGAAATGTATCACCGGCTTTTCCAACATCGTTCTACCCATTACAGCCCTGCTAAAGAAAGGGGTAAAATTCAACTGGACGACTGAGGCAGATCAAGCATTCAATCAATTAAAAGAAGCATTTACTACCACTCCGATACTCAGTCAACCTGACCAAACCCTGCCCTGTATCATTGAAACAGATGCTTCCCATGGGGCCCTAGGAGCCGCCTTTCTGCAGAAAAAAGAAGACCAGTTGGAACACCCAATCGCCTACTATTCGAGAGCTCTCAATCCTAGTGAAAACAACTATTCTGTGATCGAAAAAGAACTCCTTGCCATCAGACAAGCATGCGAAGAGTGGAGACATCTTCTGCACGGGGCTAGGCATCCTTTTCAGGTCTGTACTGACCATAGGAATCTTAGCGTCTTGCAACAAATGGAATGCAGGAATTCCTGCCATGCCAGATGGGCATATTACTTTTCCCAATTTGATTTTGAACTCACTTATCTACCTGGGAAAGATAATCATTTAGCTGACGCTCTCTCTCGAAACCCTTGGGACTCCTTCAACAAGAAAGTCCTCCTTCAGGACCCTGGCACCGCCTATCGATGGATTTCATTATGGAATTACCAGACTCAGCAGGATACACGGCAATCATGGTGGTCGTTGATTCTTTTAGCAAATTAGCACATTTCACTCCATTGAAGGGCACTCCGTCAGCTTCCGATACAGCCAATGCCTTTCTCAGAGACATAGTGCATCTACATGGTATACCACTTACCTTCGTATTAGACAGAAGTACTCATTTCACCTCCAAATTTTGGACAACTCTATGCGCACAATTACAAATCCAAAGAGCTCTATCTTCAGGTTTTCATCCGGAGTCCAATGGACAAACGGAGGCTCTCAACGCCACCCTTGAGCAATATCTAAGATGTTTTTGTCACCAAACCCAGGACAATTGTCATCAATTCTTACCGGTTGCTGAGTTATCATATAACAACACAGTGCACTCACCGTTAGGTATAAGTCCATTCAAGTGTACTTGTGGATACCATCCTTGTCATCTCCCATTTCCCACTCTGCAGCCCACCTCGTTGCCTACTATCGATCAGCGTATGCACACCCTCAAAGACACACATAAGAAGGTACAAGAAAACCTGTCGGCCAGCCTCCAGAATGACAAGAAATGGTCCTACAAGGGCTGAAGACCCAATCCTAAATGGACAATCGGTGATAAGGTGTGGCTGTCCACCAAGTATCTTCCAAAATGGGTCCATCCTGGAATGTTTGCCCCAAGATACATTGGACCCTTTTCCATTGAGAAGTGTGTGAATCCTGTAGCCTTTAGACTTACTTTGCCGTATCCCTTACATCAAATCAATCCCGTATTTCACACATCTCTTCTCAAGGAATACAAATTCGACCCATATAAAAGGCGCATAAGGAAGAAGACACCTACTCCTGGTGATACCCAGGAATACGAAGTATCCCGTATACTCTCATTCTCTGGAAAGGGTATCCCTGGACTGAAAGATCATGGGAACCAGCAAGGAACGGGAAGACACCCAGACTCCTACGTCAATTTCATCAAAACCATCCGGGCAAACCAGCAGGGGTGTCCATAAGAAAGGGTCATACTGTCATGATTCATAGACCCTGGAAACTATGGTGGAAAAGGAAGAGGGGTTAACCGAGGGGAACTGCATGCAGCGTTCTAGTCGCGCACGTTGCGTCGCGTACAAAACACGTCACTCAGAAGCAACGGCGCGTTGCAACCCTCCTTCTTCGGGTTTACACGCTGTGTTCTCCATCCACATTTCTAGTGGCTCTGCTACCCCTTGTTTTCCTCCTGCCTACCTGCTCTTCCTCCATTTTTCTAACTCCCCTTCACCCTCCTGTCATTCTTGCGGCTCGTTTTGTCTTTAGAAGCTTTCCTTTTCCTCGCTACTCTGCTTCGCGTTTGCTCAGAGCTTTCTTCCGCTCTGCGTCCGCTCAGAGCCTTTTTCCTTCCTGCCTGCCCTGTGTTTCTTCTACGGGTTTCCTGCCTCCAGCGGAGCCTTTCCCGCCTGCCTTGCTTACTCAGGTTTTTCCACAGAGTGTTCTTACCATTACACCTGTGCCTTCTGGGAATTGTAGTCCCTACCTACCTACGGCGGTGTTACTCCCCAAGAAGAATTATCACCAGTGTCTTCTGGGATTGGTGGATCCTTTCTTGTTGCCTTACGAAGTTACCTGCTTTCAAGATCAGCAGCCTTATAAACATCCCAGGGTTTTTCAGCATTGCTTTCCCCTGGTCGTGGGGCGGGGTGCTAGTAGGCAGGGTGGCCTCTGGCAGGGCTCATCCTAAAACTCGTCCAAAAAAGCCGGATCTCTCTTGGAGAGCCAGAAGGGCGATATCCTCTAAAGATTAATCGGACGAATCACTGACAGTTGAGGAGGAAGTGGAGGCTGGGTCAGAGGATTTGTCATTGGTCTGTTCATTACGTAATCCTGAGACCATGGTGGCTGTGAATCCATCAGATTTCGAGATATCCACAATGAAGTTAGTTGAAATTTGTGACCAGAGTTGAGAAGGGAGAGTCTCTTGCTGTAACAGTCCTACTGGCTTACTCGTCAAATGGTTTCCCAATGCACATGTTGGGCAGGTAGAAACATAGACTGCAACATCTTTCTGCATTCCTGGCCACCAGAAATATCGTGATAGGTGGTCAGTAGTTGCCTTTTGTCCTTTGTGACCTGCTGAAGGGAAGTCATGACACCAGGCTATGGCTTGATCTTGGAGAGACTTGGTCGGCAAAAACAATGCTTGTCCCTTCATGTAAAGGCCATCTTTAAGAAGAAGAGGCGTTTTCTGAGCAAAGGGTGTTACTCCAGGAACAGAACCTTCTCATACTTCTTGAAGAAATGTATTTACCAAGCAATTATCTCCTTACCAGCTAGCAGCCTTTCACCTCTGTGTGGTGAGTCCATCTTTTCTCCCTTACTACGAGACAGTGCGTCGGCTAGTGTATTTTCCTTGCCTGGTATATAGGTAAGCGTAATATCAAACTGGGAAAAAAATACACATAGCGGGCATGACGGGCATTGCGACACTCCATCTGTTGTAGGATACGGAGATTACGATGATCTGTTCTTACAGAGAAGGGATGTAATGCTCCTTGTAGAAGGTGATGTCATTCTACACAAGCCTGATATATTGCAAACAGCTCCTTCTCTATCACTGGATAATTGAGTTTGCTTGTAGTAAGGGTCCGTGAGAGATAAGCAATGTGGTGTTCCAACCCGTCATCTCCCCTTTGTAGATGCACAGCCCCAATAGCACCATCTGATGCATCTGATTCGACTACAAATGGAAGTCTTTGGTCAGCTTGTCTAAGGATAGGTGCAGTGGTAAAGGCATGTTTGAGTTGGTTAAATGCCTTCTCTGCCTCGGGATTCCACTGGAAAGAGACCCCTTTCTTTAGCAGAGCAGTGATGGCCAACACCTTGTCGGAGAAGTTGGTAATGAACCTTCGGTAGAAGTTTGCCAGTCCTAAAAAATGCTGGATGTCTTTCATTGTCTTGGGAGTGGGCCATTACAGGATCGCCTGAATCTTGGAGGGATCCATCTGAATACCATCATCTGAGAGAAGGAAACCCAGGTTGGAAATGGAAGACACTTCAAACATGCATTTGTCAGGTTTGGCATAAAAATGATTAAGTTGAAGATGTGAAAGAACCTCGAAAACATGCTTGCGATGTTCGGTTGTGGAAGATAAATACACCAAAATGTCGTCTAAATAAACCACCGCATTCACAAATAATAAGTCAGAAAATAGTTTTTCCATGAATCTCTGGAAAACTGCAGGGGCATTGACCAGGCCAAAGGGCATGACGGAGTATTTAAAGTGGCCAAGGGGAGTACGAAATGCTGTCTTCCATTCGTCACCAGATCTTATTCACAACAAATGGAAGGCTCCCCTAAGGTCTAGCTTTGTGAAAATAGTGGCCCCCTGAACAGCTTCCAGGATCTCCTTAATCAGTGGCATGGGATGACCGTCCTTGATGGTTTGTTGGTTTGGACCGCGATAGTCTATGCAAGGTCGTAGCTCTGATGATCCCTTCTTAGGGATAAAAAAAAGTGATGCTCCCGCAGGGGATTTTGATTCACGTATAAGTCCTTGCTCCAAATTTGTCTCTAGATAGTCTTTAAGGGCTTGATGTTCCGGAATGGAAAGAGGATACATCCTACTAAAAGGAATGGAGGTTCCAGGGATGGCTTCTACGGCACAGTCTTCAGCTCTGTGAGGAGGGAGGAGGTGATGAATCTTGTCTTCAAAGACTTCTAGGAATTCATGATACTGGATAGGCACTGAACTGACCACTACTGGCAATGCTTCACCATGAACACCCTGGAGGGGTGCTAACTTAGGATAATCCAGGCAGTGATCTCTGCAGTAAGAGGAAGCAAAGGACACAGTATTCTCAGTTCAGTCAATGGAAGGGTTCTGGTGAAGCAACCATGGCATACCCATTATTATGGGGAAATGGGTCGCCTTAATGAGATCAAATACTACTTCCTCCTGATGTTTGAATATGGTTGCTCTGATTGGGTGTGTTTCCCACTCAATGGGTCCAGAAGATAAAGGAGAACCATCCACGCCTTCTACTGGAACTGATCTGACTTTGCGGCGGATCGGAAGTAGGTTTTCATGAGCCCATCCTATGTCGAGAAAATTGCTGGCTGCACCGCAATCCAGCATAGCTAAAGCTTCCCATTCCTTGCTATCCGAAGACAGTTTCACCTTTATGACCATGAGATGACTGTCTTCAGAGTCTCTGGATACTTTAGAAAGACTACAGGGACTGATGGCAATCACCCCCGACCTATCCCTGTTTAGGTTCGGGGTGCAGCATTTCCCGAACATCTTGGAGGGACTTCTTGGCAGTTCCTTAGAAGATGTTTCTGAGAGCCGCAGTACATGCATAAGCCAAGTTCTATTCTTTTTCTTCATTCTTCAGCAGTCAAGGGTCCTCTAGCTGTTCTGATCTGCATTGGGACTTCTTCCGAAGGGGCGACGGTCTTCTCACTCATTGGTCGGGGATTCAGCTGAGGTGACAGGTAGGTACGGCTTCGTCTTCTTTCAAGTATTCGCTCACCTAGGCAGAACTCCATCTGTAGAGCAAGAGTGACTAACTCCTGGAAGGTGTGGGGACGAACTGTCCTAGCCAATTCGTCCTTGATATCTTTGTGGAGCCCACGGCGGAATAGAGTTTGTTGTGCAGAGTCCGGCCAACCTGCATTAGCCGCCAGGCGCTGAAAGGCTGAGACATAGGTCTGTACGTCTTGTGAACTCTGTTGTAGGTCAATTAAGGCTTCGTAGGTGGAGTATTGGACTTCTGGCCTCTCAAAACGGGCCTTGAATTGTTGGATGAACAAGGCATAGTCATTTGTGACTGGATCTGATTGGGTTATTAAAGGGGTTGCCCAAGCCAGGGCATTGGCTACTAAATTGGATACCAAATACCCCACCTTAGCTCTATCTGTCTCAAAGGCTGGAAAGTGAAGTACATAAGGCAGGCATCCAGGACTTCCTTTAAACACTTTGGGTTGCCGTCGTACTTCCCAAGGAGTAATGGGTAGGGAGACAAGTCACCCCAGGTATCTTCGTCCTTAGCAGCAACTTGTTGTCTTAAAGCAGCATTCTCTGAGTGGAGGGTCTGCATTTCTGCAGTCAAGCCTTGAATGGCTGTAACTAGTTCATGATACTGTTCGAATGAGGCCATAGTCTCTCTTTGGCGTTGCACGCTGTCAGATTCTGTTGATTCCACCCTCCCTTCCTCCTCATCTGATTCCTCAACAGAGCCTTCTTCTGGATTCCTCTTCTTTCTCCTAGTACTCTTCTGTTTGGTATTTCCCTTCCTTTCCTTCTTCTGGTGTAAATAGGGTCTCTCTCCCCGAGATGCCACTCTGTCGGTAGGGAGATCCCAACAGAGTTATGTCCCCTGGAGCAAGCCCAAAATTAACAGGGAAAAGCCTCCAGGCATAAAAACCCTGTGAGTCCTGTCACGTAGAATTGAGTCCGTAGGAATATTGTAGAGGTAATATTCAGAAGCAATGTTTGCTGGAGTAACTTCCTTGGTAAGAAGAATCCAATGACGCAGGTCAATATACACATGAGAACCAGAACGTAAGCAGCGACAACAGGAATGAAGGAGGCTAGTCAAAGCGGGATGAATTCTCCAACCAGACTAACGGCAAGGAGGCAAGGAATCCAGGGGATGCAGGAACCGAAGAAAGCTGTGCAAGAACCAAGCCGGTACAGGAAGAGAGAGAGAGAGAGAAAGGAAACCCGAAGGAGCGGTAGGAAGAAAAGAAAATGGAGCTGAGCGGAAAGACAGAAAGGGGGAAAACGCGATGGGCCGCATCTCGAGCAGAGAGAGAGGGAGAAGCACAGGTAAGGCAAAACAGGAACGAAAGCGAGCAGATCGAGGCAGTCAGATGAGAAATGAGAGGTAGAGTCTCAGGAGGACTGAAGCAGGAGGGGCAGAGAAGAGCTATAACAAGGGTAAGCAGACAAGCGTGTAGCACGGCGATTCCGAGGTGCAACGCGCAGTGGTGCCGCTGTTGTGAGTGTTTAACCCTGGCGGTGGCCATCTTGAAAAACAACTAGACCTTTACAACAGAAGGGTCTGAAAATGTGATGGGACTTCAATGGCGCCGCCAACTTTCCCGTAGCTTCCAGGAAGGCATGACAGGTGCTGGGAAGCAAACCAACACTGACAATGGGTTGTACTAACACATGTAAAGACAGCAGAAGTCCACAACCTTGTGGAACTCTGCCGTCCCCTTGAATTGGTATTGTATAAACAAACAAACATTTGATTATCTATAGATCGTATTCAATAATAGCATTCATACTCAGATTGTTGATAAAAAAGATCAAATATTTTACTTCATATTATAATTTCCTCACAATTTGTTCATATTACACCCTATTTGATTTGCAATTAAATCAAGCTGATAGCATACAGTCATAGATTGAACCATTTACTCTCAAAATGACTTGTTATTTTCGAATGACAGGCATCAATTTTTCACAATGGATTCCAGACAATTTTCACATATGGCTAGATTGAAAAAACTCTATATTATGTGATGTATTCAATCCTTGTGTGTTTCTTTATGCGTTTCAGGGTGAGTTGTCCCGCTTCTTAAGGAGTTGTCTACCCAATTTTCTGGTTCATTTTCATATCTACTATGGATAATTAATAATCAAAATTTAGTAATGCTTATATAATGAGATCCATTACTCCTGCATCATTCGTAGTCTGTCATAATTCTATATTTTATAATCACCTGGATACATCTCTTTTGAGTATTGGTTCTAAGACTTCTTTCTCCTATCTGATCCTTATGAATTGGTATGTAATTCTTCCTAAAAAATCAAACATATGTATGTAAACACTAACTACCCTTAATAAAAGACAATGGGGGTCGTTATGAGTTGGGCGGTAAGGCATACCGGGCACCGGTAAGGAGACCGGTGCTGGTAATCCCTTACTGCCCAATTCCGAGATCCCTTAGCGGGAACCGTAAAGGACGGGTGGTCTGACAACACGTCCTTTACAGGTCCCGCTAAGGCACCAGGGTGCTAATAACAGGCCTGCTATTCGCAGGCCTGTTATTAGCGCCCTCCCAATTCCCATTGAGCCCTATGGCGACTCACATGGGAATGGGGAATGGTTGGTTGAATGGGGATTTACCGGGTCCGCACAGGTCGGAATGACCCGGTAAATCCCCATTCAACCAGACCGGACCCGGTATGGGAGGCAGCCATGGCGCTAATAGCGCCATGGTTACCGCCCAACTCGGAATGAGGCCCTATATATGCAATGTCTGTTGCTAATTTCAACCATTAGCATTTAGATCTAGTGATCAAATGAAAAGAAAGGTCCTTGTCTTAATTACCTCTGTAGTATCAAAAAAGTTCTTTACTTTTAGGGGGCACTGTTGAGCAGCCAGACAAGATGGCCACCTAAACAAGAGGCTCCATTCCCAGTATCAATCCTGTAATAAAACATCAGTCGCTGAACGCAAATAAGCAAATCTAAAGAGCTGCCAAGGTGAAGTAAGCGGTTGGGCACCTGCCATCCAAATATCGCAGAAAACCGCGATCTGTGGCAGTAAATCCAGCGCTTGCCAGCGGAACTAGGCTGCCGCTGGAGGAACGCGTGGGCGGCCCGGGTGGAGGAGGAGCCTACAGTCGACCAAGACTGCTGCTTGGCTAGAAGTGGAACGCACTGAAAGCCGGGGCCATCTCAGCAGCAAATACACCTTTACAATGAGCGTGAGAGGCGAAGTCTGGGGAACTACACTGCATCTCCAGTGGAGGTATGGCACTTCAACCACTGCCTACAAGAACCAACTCCCACCAAAACGCAGGCTCGGAGCAACCCGAATGCCGGCACGCCATCTTCACCTGGCAACACTGTGCCGAGCACAACACGACATCGGGCGAAGCGGCCCCGCCGTGCTGTGAGCGGGGAAGCAACTGGTTCTCTATAGTCGGCCACAACAGACAACAGTGTCCCCCACTATGGGGATTGCCGCATACGTGGCCCCCGGTGAGACCATAAAGCAACGGATGACACCTCCTGTAAGAGCAGCCCCGGAATAGGAAGGCACGACTCATTGGGCCGCGACCGCAGGAGGCTGCACACTGAATGCCCCAGATATCTGGATGACAGCACAGCATGAGAAGGCGGTAAGTCAGGGCGCCCGCCATCACCTGAAGCATAAAACCACTACCCCACCACACAGGTGCCCACAAGAAAGAGCTCAAGGCCCGCGTTCCGCAGATTAGACTACAGGCCAAATACAGGCATCCAGCAGGCCCACCAAGCAAATCCACGTTGCGCATCCTATTACGTTCCCCAGAGGATGCAACTTGGAAGGGAGGCCGCCGATCACCCCGTTTGGGGTCAAGAACACATTGCGACAGCACAGTTGCCAATATTTTAAGCAAAAGGCCACCATAGTCTGGGTTTTGGATCCGATATGCACACAAATATACAACAGCACAAGGGGACTGCTGAGGCGACCCATATCAGGGTGAAACAACAAAAACCTCTCATAGCACGCAGGCCCTCGCCTCATGTCCCATGCACTCCTGCCTCTCTGTGAACACGACTGGGACCCCGCGACCGCCTGAATCGAACAGCAGGGCCTCCCATCGAGACATTTATTACATGCAGAACAAGTGGAATAGTACATAACGAAGGACACCCACGATACAGGAAGCCCAGCTAAATCCCCAGCCAGACAACATCGGGCAACGGAAGTGGGGATCTCCACCCCACACGCCCTAGATAACTGGACTTGCTTGATAGATCGAAGATAGATGGAAGATAGGTCGAGACGCTGACATGTGCCTGGGCCTACATCAACAGCCCGACTCCCTGTTGATTCAATAAACAACGATCCGGAGCCCGCGATACCACCAAGGCAGTCCTGAACTAAAGCTTGAGAGGGGACATCCTGGAAGAATCCATTGTGCGAATCTCAGCTCCACCATCCTCTAACAAACACCCTGTGTGGTACTCACGGAGGGTACACTAGCACCAAGCCCAGCGCCCTCTACAGTAGCACAGCTGGATATTATACAGCAGGCATAGATCTCTATATTCGGAGACCTGGGCTCAACGGGTGTGCAATATCTGGGACAATTGACCGTCATAAACAACGCCCAATATCCGAGGGTGCACCCGTGAGAGCGCATCCAGGGACCAGCACGATAACATACAACCGGACAAGCAACGAGCCGCCTTAAAGCGCGCTATACACCCCTGTGCCTGACCCAGGCAACAGATCCATCCTGGATGAACGAGAAGAGGTGCAGCCATCAAAACAGCTGGACCCAAAGGAGGAAAACAAATAAGTACTGTGTACCGACCGAAAACCGCACCGGACACAACTAATAGCAAGTACAGCAGACCTTACAAATAGAGACTCAAAGGTCCTGCAAGACACATAGCCAGGCAGGTGCCATTTTATCCCACTACCGGCTACACTGCAACGACAAGGCCAACCAATAAGCTCTGAGAAGAGAGAATTGCATTAGCCCAACACAATTGAGAAAGGGGAAATATCACCATGATGAAAGGTGCGAATAAAAAAAGGGCCCAATGGACTCATTCACAGGCCCCAGTTACTTCCACATCTGCAACCCCCCACTCACTAATTCTATGGCAATAGAAGAGGAAGAAGAAACCACACAGGATGACCAACGATGCAAAACGGCTTCCTATCCATCAACGTTAAACTAGACGACATTGTAAGCACAATAGGATCCTTAAAGGCTAAGTTAGAGAAAGAGAGCGGTCACATCACTGAGGCAGAAACTCGAATCAGCACAAAGACATGCTGACCCGCCATGACTGCACACTAGCAATCATTCAGACAGAACTAAAGTAAATGGCAAACAAATGCGAGGATCTAGAATCAAGATCAAGACGCAATAACATCTATGTGGTGGGCATCCCTGAATCAGCATGCAAGGGCCCCATGGAGCCTTTTGTGGAGCATCTCCTGAAATCGATATTAAATCCCTCCAAACTATCCTCACAATTTCTCGCAGAGAGAGTGCACAGACACTGGCCCATCCTCCGTGACCGGGAGCGCCCCCAAGAACAATGATCGCCATATTGTTGAAGTACAGGGACAGAGACACAATAATGCGCCTGTCAAGGGAAATGGGCACGCTAAAATTCGAGTCCAACAACATACATGTCTATCCCGATTTTGCGGCTTGGGTGCAAACACAAAGAAGATTATATGACACAGTGAAGCGACTGCTCCGAGCCCGAAAGGTGCCGTATTCACTTATATTCCCACCCAAACTGAGAATCTAACATGGTGGTAGAGCCCATTTGTTCGAGAATCCAGCACAAGCACTGGCCTACGTGAAGGCATCAATACCACTGCCCCCACGCCAGCCACAGCTGGACTTTAGCAGGCCACAAAACAACAAAGCGAACCAAGTAACCGGTAACGACAACAGAGCAAGAAACAATCACACCAGCACAACTACCACTACAAATTCCAGTTAAGCTGGCGACATAGTAGCACGTAGACCAGGGACACGTTAAGCCAGACTGAGGGTTGACAGGTCATCGAGTTGGGGTAGATGGTGAGGGTGGGGGATGGAAATGGGGGAGGTGGGTTAAGGGGGGAAGTGGGGTTACGTTTTTGTTCAATATTCAAGCAAACTGGGTCCAGTGTGGCCCAGCAGTTCTGAAGGAGAATGTTGGACAATTAATGGCAAGTGGCATACAAGTATGGTTTCATTCAATGGGGCTCAAGTTATGGAATAATGGGTAGGACAGGGATGAAAGAGATCATGGTACAACATGGCTAAACACCTTAAGATGATCTTGTGGAACATTAGAGGCCTGAATAACCCAATAAAAGTAAGAAAGATTTGGGCGTATCTAGAACGACAAACACCCAACATAATAATGCTCCAAGAAACCCGTGCATTGGAGGCCATTCACAAACAAATGGCACAAACATGGGGAAAGAATGGATTCTTCACAAACTACTCATCTCAGGCAAGAGGGGTGATAACATTAATACACATAAGCATCGACTTCAAGGCTGGGTCGGTGCACTTAGACCCAGAGGAAAGATTTGTGGTGGTATCAGGCACGATCAACGACAGAGCACGCACTCTAGTAAATACATATGGCCATAACACAGACGACCCTGCATTCTATATCAAGGTGGCAACTCTACTAGGTCAGTACCCCAACACCCCTGTAATGTAGGGCGGTGACTTCAACACGACACTCGATATGTCCATGGATAGATCAAGAACCAAACACAGAAACATCACCAAAGACTTCCTTGCTATTAAACAGATTATGTCCCAATTCAGGCTAGTTGACATCTGGAGAATAGGACACACACTGGCTACAGAATACACGTACTAATCTACGGTGCATGATGCCCATTCCAGAATAGATCTCTGGCTCACGTCCGAGTCCTGGGTCGATAGCGTGTCGAAAACCGGGATACTACCTTGCACATGGTCAGATCATTCACCAGTGAGGCTGGAAATATGCCAAGGACACTCGCCCAGACCAGCACGACTGTGGAGGATGCCCCCGGCAGCACTATCAGACAATTCCCTGGAAGAAACACTTACAATTGATATATAAACATTCTTTACAGAAAACGAGGGCACAGTAGACAGGTTTTCCACGGTGTGGGAGACATTAAAAGTATGGCTCCGTGGGATGATGATCACATCAACATCCGGCATTCTAAACACCACTAGAAGGGAATTAGAGTAGACGGAGAAAGACCTTAGGAATCTAGACAATGAATACGGAAAGACACATGACAAAGCACTATTATGTCTGATCAAAGGCAACAGACTAAAGTTCTGTGTCCTGGCAAATCGAGAAACCCGGTTTATGGCAAAGACAGCACAGGCCAGATGATACGGGGAAGGTGACCAACCCAGCCGACTACTAGCAGGGATGATTAAAGAGGAACGTGAAATACAACATTATCAGTGCGATAACGCAACCCAGTGGTCTAACTACCTTCAAACCTGACGAAATAAACAATGGGCCTCATTACGACCCTGGCGGTAAGGGGTTAACGCCAGCGTTAGCTGCGCCGACCCCTTACCGCCAATTACGAGGTCCCTTAGCGCCATGGCGCTTTTAACACCTGCTTTTAGCAGGTGTTAAAATCCATGGCGCTAAGGGACCATGGAGTTAATTACGCCACCGTAATTTACGGTGGCGTAATTAACGCCTTCCCCACTCCCATTATGCCCTATGGGGCAAAAATGGGAATGGGGAAGGGTAAATGGGGATTGGGGACTTACCGCCCCGCCGACCTCGGAATGGGGCGGTAAGTCCGCCAACCACCATGGCGTAAACGTAGTTTACGCCATGGTGGTAAAGTCACGGCCCAGGCGGTAATTTACCGCCTGGGTCGTAATGAGGCCCAATATGTTCAGGGAATATTATCAAACACTGTATTCTAACAGCGATGTGGTAACGGGAGAGGAAGTGTACGAATACCTAGCAGATACCAAACTACCCGTATTAGGGAATATATCCAGTGGGAAACTAAGTAGCCTAATAACTGAGGAAGAAATTACTTAGGCTATAGCCTTCTTAGCATCCAGTAAGGCTCCAGGCCATGACGGCATTAGCATCGAGCTATACAAAGTATAAAAAGACATCCTAGTCCCCAAACTGCTCAGGGTATGGTAGGAATCCTGTAGCGCCGGCTCACTACCACCTTCCCTCACAGAGACAGTCATAACAGTCCTTGTAAAACCAGGGAGAATGCCCAAAACGAAATGTCCTCATACCACCCACTCTCTTTAATAAACTAAGATGCAGAACATTTTGCAAAAACATTGCCCAATAGACTACTACCCTACATGCCCAAACTGGTGTACCCGGACCAGTCGAGATTCATCCCAGGAAGATCAACGGCACTAAACTTGAGAAGACTATTTGGCACTATGGCACAGATAAACCCAGAGATCCCTGCAGCAGAGATGGTACTCGATGCTGAAAAAAAGCTTTTGATTCAGTATCATGCTACTTCCTATTCGGGGTTCTCAAACACATGGGGGTGGGGGAGAGATTCAGTGAATATGTAAAACTACTCTATAACGACCCCAAAGCCAAGATACACACTAATTGTAACTACTCAAGGGACATTAAGCTTGCCAGAGGGACCCGCCAAGGATGCCCATTCTCCCCCTGCTTTTTGTGTTAACAATAGAACCCTTTGCAAGCAGGATCTGTGAATTACATGGCCATAGGAGAATACACATATGGGGTTCCCCAAAGATAATATCGCTATGCGCGAACGAAACTTTAATATGCTATGTTATGTTACTTGGCACTATATAGCGCTTTATATATCATTGATATGACCTTAAAGCGCTGGTAGGATGAATGCCCTCGGGGTCCGCAGTTCAAGTCAGTAGAGAGAGAGAGTGTTGTATGGTGCATGGGCACACCGGATATGAGTGCAGCTGGTGTGGTTGTTGCATGATAGCTGCTTCTTAGCGGTAGGTGTGGTGCTGAAGAAATCAGTAGGATGTGTTCGATCTGGAAGGTGGACACACATACTGAGTTCTGGCTGCGTTAGGCCTGAGGAGATGCCTAAGCTAGCCGGTATGTGCTCAGCTAGCTGTGTTTTATAAGGATGATGAGGTATTCGTGGGGTAATGTTAGTATGAGAACAGTTAGGCCAAAGTTTATCATAGTATAGATGTGTTCTAGTTCAATGATGGTGTATAGGAGAGAGTGAGCGTAGTAGTGTGATGTGGTTGTTATCAGTGAAGCGCCTGCGACCAGGCACGAGAGCAGGACAGGGGGGCGTACATAGCGGCATACGTATATAAAGCGACAGGAAGGATAGGGTTAGACATATAGATAACATGGAGATACAGGTATATAGCATATATAAGAGATAAAGATATGTACCATCCGCCGCAGCGTCCGTACCGTCTGCGGTGTCCGCATCAAGCTCAGCATCCGCAGCGTACCATCTGTAGTATCCGCACTATCCGTACCGCCCGTGCGATCAGTAGCATCTGCACCCTCCGCAGCATCCGCACCATGCGCAGCATCCGTACCATCCATAGCATGCGCATCATCTGTAGCATGCGCACCATCTGTAGCATCCACATCATCCGTACCATCCCCACCATCCGTACCATCATCCCTGTCTACAGCGTCCGCACCACTCACAGCGTCCGCACTCCGTTGCTGAATCAACACCATCTGTCGTACCCGCCCCATCCGTTGCATCCGCACCATTAGTCGCATCCGCACCATCTGTCCTGTCTGCATTACCGGTCCATCCGCAGCATCATTGGCATCTGCACCATCCGTGGCATCCATTCCGTCTGTTCCGCTCAGTCCATTTCATCCACTTCATCCGTTCCATCTAATCTATTCATTCCATACTTTCCATCCACTCGATCTATTCCATCCACTTCATCCGTTCCATACACTTTGTTCGTTCTATCTGCTCCGCCTGTTCTATCCACTCCGCCCGTTCTATCCGTTCCGTCCGTTCTATCTGCTCCATCAGTTCCATCTAGTTCATCCATCCACTCCATCCTTTCCATCCGTTCTATCCCCTCATCCGTTCCATCCACTTCATTTGTTCTATCCGCTCTATCCATTTCATCCGTTCAATCCACTTCATCCGTTCTGTTCTCTTCATCCATTTCATTCTCTTGACCTGTTCCATTCTCTTTGTCTATCCCGTCTACTCCCTCCGTTCCATTCACTCTATCCGTTCCACCCACTTTAACCGTTCCATCTGCTCTAACCGTTCTATCCATTTTACCCGTTCCATCCACTCATGCACTCTATCCATCCACTCCATCCTTTCCATCCTTTCCGTCCATTCTATCCCCTCATCTGGTCCATTCACTTTATCTGTTCCTTCCCCTTCATCCGTTCCATCCACTCCATCCATTCCATCCCCTTCATCAGTTCCATCCCCTTCATCAGTTCCATCTACTCCATCCGTTCAATTCACTTCATCCATTCCGTCCATTCTATCCGTTCCATCCACTCTATCTGTTCCATCCACTCTAACCGTTTCATCCCTGCTATCCGTTTCATCCTCTCTATCCGTTTTGTCTACTCTATCCTTTTCGTCTCCTCTTCCCTTTTCTTCCACTCTATCCATTTCATCCACTCTATCCATTTCATCAACTCTATCCGTTTCATCCACCCTATCTGTTTTGTCCACTCTATTCCTTCCATCCACCCTATCCTTTTTGTCCACTCTATTTGTTCCATCCACTCTATCCGTTTTGTCCACTCTATTCATTCCATCCACTCTGTCCGTCCATCCACTCTATCCGTTCCATCTACTCTGTCTGTTCCATCTACTCTATCCGTTTCATCCACTCTATCCGTTCCATCCACTCTGTCCATTTCATCCACTCTATCCGTTCCAGCCACTCTATCCTTTTCGTCCCCTCTTCCCTTTTCATCCACTCTATCTGTTTCATTCACCCAATCCGTTTTGTCCACTCTATTCGTTCTATCCACCCTATCCGTTTTGTCCACTCTATTCTTTCCAGCCCATCTATCCGTTCCATCCACTCTATCCGTTCCATCCACTCTATCCGTTTCATCCACTCTATTAGTTTCAGCCACTCTATACATTTTGTCCCCTCTTCCCTTTTCGTCCACTCTATCCGTTTCATCCACCCAATCCGTTTTGTAAAACCAGGCGTCGTTACTGGGTCCCGCGAGGGGACCAGGGAGTTAACAACGAGCCGGTCATAAGCGGCCCGTTGTTAGCTCTCTGCACCCATTCCCATTGAGCCCTATGGGGGCTCGAATGGGAATGGGAATGGGGAAGGTCCGGGCCCGGGTTCCCTGATGGAGGAATTACCGGGCCCATCAAACTCATAATGGCCCGGTAATTCCCCTTTCAGGGAACCCGGACCCGGTTTTGTAGGCAGCCATGCTGCCAATAGCGGCATGGCGACCGCCAAAGCCGTAATGAGGCCCAATCTGTTTTAGTTACACTATCCGTTTTAGTCTTTCTATCTGTTCCAACGACTCCCTTTGCTCTTTTGTTTTCTTTGTTCGAACAACCATTGGATTTCTATTTGTTGGGGCTATTCATTCCATTTGCTCTAGGTGTCGATTCTTTAACGGAAGAGCGATGTTTTCAGTAATTTGCGGAAAGACAGGTAGTCTTCGGTGTGTCAAATGTGGGGTGGAAGTGAGTTCCAAAGAGAGGGGTCAAGGCTGAGAATGATGATCCTCCTAACCTGACTGAGTTGGTGTTTGGTATCACTAAAAGGAGGGCAGAGCTTGATTGTAGAGTGTGCGGTGGGTGGTAGGGTTTTAGCTTGTCCTGTAGGTATAGAGGGCCAGATGTATGCATTGATTGGTGGTAGATGAACAAGGTTTTGAAAGTCACCCTTCATCCAACCGGGAGCCAGTGGAGAGTTCTGAGAGCTGGAGAGGTGTGGTCTCTTGGGCCAAGTGCTAGAAGCAATTTGGCTGCAGCATTTTGTGCTCTTTGTAGTTTAATGAGGTGGTATTCTTGGAACCCAAGGTAGAGGGAGTTGGCATAGTCCAGTCTCGACATTACAATAGATTGGACAGCAGCGAGTCTGTTGGGAAAGGAGAGGTACGGAAAATAATGTCTAAGAATTTTGTGGTGTTAATGGCAGGACTTAGCGACATTATTGATTTGGCGAGAGAGGGTTAGGTCAGAGTCGAGAGTGCGTCCAAGGTTTTTTGCTGTGGTCGAGGTGGTGGGTGGATTGCCCATGGATGATGGCCATGGTAGAGGGTGGGGGAGAAGCTTGGTGTTGCTGCACACCAATTAGTTTGGTTTTAGTGGGGTTTAAGAGTAGGTGGTTTGTGGTCATCCAGCGATACAATGTCAAGGAGGCAGGCTGCGAGGTCGGGCTGACAGTTGGGGTTTGAGTTTTAGGATTAGTTGGGTGTCATTGGCATAGTTATAGCACAGGATATTGTGCGGGCGGATTATTCCTGGGAGGGTGGACATATAAAGGTTGAACATGAGGGCTAATGGGCATGCTTGTTGAGGAACTCCGGTATTGATTGGTCGGGCGGCAGACGCAAAGGTGAAGAGGAGGGTTATTTGTTTCCTATTTTTGAGGAAGGATGTTATCCACTTTAGAGCGTTTCCACGGCTTCCTATGGAGTGGAGGCGATCGAGGAGGATTGAGTGGTTGATTGTGTAAAAGGCGTACGAGAGGTCTAAAAGGATTAGTGCAGCGCATCCTGCAGAGTCTGCAGTGTTCTCCAGCATGGGGTCTGGCATGGATTCACATGCTCATGAATATTCCCCATCGTCAGGCTGGGAATCCTCGGTAAAGAAAAAATCAGTTTCAGTTTTGTTTCTGAACTGTCTTTCTACTAGTAACCAATCACTGGTCTCTGGGTCATACTGCCCCCAGCCAATGACTGCCCTCTACCTAAGCCCCTCCTCTGGCAGCCATCTTCAGATTTTTACCGCACGTTCAAGTGTTGGGAGTCCTCGTGCTGTAGCTCTCGAGCTTTTACTGCGTTTCGCATTTTTTCGAAGAGTTTACTCTTATATTTTCGGTCAATCAAGCCTCAAGCTCCACCGTTTTAACTTCCGTTCTCACAATTTTCTACACCCCTCAAGGGCATTTTTCCGTTGTGTTTCCACTTCTCGGGGGATTCCAGAAGATCTTTGAGGCCTACCCCGTGTGGACATGGCCCAGGACAAGGGAAGCATGATGGCTGTTGGAGCCAAGCTGTTCAGGAGCTGCCCTGGATGCGGGCTTCAGAACGTCTTTAAGAAGGATTAGCACTCTCAGTGCCTCTACTGCCTTTACGACGACAAATTGCACGTGGAGAAGGACTGTGCATTTTGTAAGAACATGTCCGAACGGATGATGATGGATCGTCGTATTCGACTCGCCAACTGGCTGGAGGGGGAAGAGCCCAGCAGCGGGTGAGAAGAGGAAGAAATCCGAGCGGTCTTCTAAGACCTTTGAGGGTTCTCCGGTGACGGGGGCCCAACAAAAGGCTAAGCACCGCAAGTGCGCAGGCACTGGGAGCGCCGATCGGTCAGGCTCCTCAGCTGCCAGGCAGGGCGCATTATCACCGACGCCATCAACCACGAGTCAATGCTCTGGCTCGGGGAAGAGGAAATCGGAGAACCCGGGTAAGCTTTGGGAGAAGCCCCGGTCGATCCCGATGGATTAGCTGAGGGGGAGCGAGGTGGTGACCCTGGCCCCCAAGGTGAAGGCCTCAGGCACGCCCAAGCTCGTGAAGGCCCTGATTCACCCGGCTAAGGCCTCGATTGAGGGAGTCGTGGTGGCCCTGGCGAAACCTGCAGAGGCTTCCCCAGTGGAGTAGACTTCAGGGGCTAGAGTTTCCCTGCCACCCCGGAGGGAATCATCTTTTCTGCCTAGCGAGAAGACCCCTGTGAAACCCCAGCAGGAAAAAGAGGGGGGGCACGATAACCTTAACGGACATGGATACCACCTCTGAGGATGAGTTGGCGAGCATCCAAAGGATCCTGGACAAGAAATTCGAGGTATCTAGGGGCCAAGGGAAGGATCCCTATGAGGCCAATGAGGAGAGCAACGAGGGGCCGACGAGGAAGATAGGACCGCGGAGGACCCCGCGCCCCAACCGTCGGTCCCGTTGCAGCCGGTACCCTTACCGCAGGACAACTCAGGAGCTATCCTGATGCGATACAGAACCTGAGCACGGAGATAAAGACAAGGATGCCCTTACCCCCCACCGATGACTCAGCGGGGCCTGGTCCATCGGGGAGCCCGCCTACCAAGCGGAGACAAGTCCATCCTCCTTCCCCCTTCCAGCCTACACCCCATCCCCTCCTCCGAGGGATGAGACAGGAATGGAGACGGCAACGACGGGGACGGACGACGGTGGTGACGACCGAATGAACCTCCCTTCACCACCTCTTCGGGCCTCCCTACCTGACGAAATTGGCTCTTTCCACGCCATGATCGCAAGGGCATCTGAGCTCTTCAAGCTCTGCCCCGAAGAGCAGAAGAAGGAAGGTTTCCCGTACCAACGGCGGGAGGCCAAGAGGAAGACTGACCTCTCAATCTCGTTAATGGATGACATCTGGGATGAGATGCTGGCGCTCCTGAAGAACCGGTCCATGGCTCCTGCTAGGAGGGATCGGTACGAGAAGAAGTACCGGGTCCCGGACTCCGCCCCTGTGTATCTCAGGGCACAGCCGTCCCCAGATTTGGTGGTCTCTGCATCGGCCAAGAAGAAAGCGGCGGGGGCGACGGCATCAACTTCAACTTCCCCACCTGACGGCGAAGGGAAGAAGCTGGATGCCATGGGACGACAGGTCATCATGTCGGCGGAGGCGACGATCAAAGTGGCCAACGCCCTCGCAATCGTGGCGCGTTACGAAAGGGAGCTGTGGTTCAAGATCGCTCCCCTGCTAGACTTCCCCCCGGACGAGGCCTTGGAGATCCTACAGGAAGGCAGGGTGTCTTCGGACCACGGCATCACGGTGGCCACGGACATCGCCGACACCGGCTTTCGTCAGATGGGCAACAGTGTTTGCCTTCGCCGGCGTGGTTGGCTCAAGGCCACCGACTTCCGTCAGGACGTGCAGACCAGGGTACTGGACATGCCCTTCGACGGGAACAACCTGTTCAGCAAGACAGTGGATGAGTCACTGCAGGCAATCAAGGCGGACACCGAGACGGCTCGGGCCTTGGGTGTTCTTCAACAGCGATGGCCATCCTATCGGAGCTCCGGAGGCAAACAAGGTGACTCCAAAGGATTTGGCAGCTGTTCCTCGTCGTACCGCCATGCGGCCTGCTCCTCGTCGCAGGAGGCTTACAGAGGACGCAGCAAGACAGGAGGATCCTGTCGTTGTCGCCAAGGAGGCCAAGGCAGCAAGGCCGTGGCGAAACAGGACTGAACCAGCTGTGGCTTCGGGCCCCCACCAAAGCACCCCGGTGGGAGACTGGCTGGCAAAATTTGTCAGCGTGTGGGAGTCCATCTTCACCGACCGTTGGGTGCTAGATGCCCTGGTCTGCAGGCATACCCTGAAATTCCGAAAGTGGTGTCCTCGCATCTCACCCGTGGCCTGAAACGAAAACCACGTCCACAACTGCTTCTGGAGATGCAAGCGATGTTAAGGAAGGGAGCCATAGAACTCGTTCCAAAGAGGCTCTGGGGCTCCGGAGTGTACTCGCGATACTTCCTCGTCCGAAGGAAGACCGGCGGGTGGCGACCCATCCTGGACCTTCATCGTCTAAACAAGTACATCAAGTCCCAGAAGTTCCGGATGGTCACCCTCTGGGTCAGCTGGAGGAAGGTGACTTCCTATCGTCGCTGGACCTGGAGGATGCCTACTTCCAAATCCCCATCCTAAAGGGACATCGAACATTCCTGCGATTTGTGGTCCAAGGGCGACACTTTCAGTTCAAGGCCCTTCCCTTCAGATTGTAGTCGGCACCCAGGGCGCCTGCAGTGGATCCACGTCTACCCCTACCTGGACGATTGGCTCATCCGAGCAAGGTCAAGAGAACTTGCCATCGATCACACAGCGAAGACCGTCCAACTTCTCACGGAACTGGGACTGTGATCAACTTCTTGAAATCCCACCTGGTACAGTCGCAAGTCGCCCTGTTCCTGGGAGCCAGGCTCGACACAGTGGCGCGATTGGTTTCACCGTCGGAGGAAAGGACGAAAGCCATCTTGGGCAAGGTACAACGGCTGCTGACCATGGACGTGGCCAGGGTGAGGTCCATCAAGTCCCTGCACGACATGATGTCCTCGTAAATCTACCTCGTACACCTATGCGGGCTGGGGATGCGACCCCTACAGGAGTTCCTCGACACCCGTTGGAGGCAAGCGGGGGGCAGCTTCGAAGACAGGATCTCTCTCAACAAGACTTTCCGACAAGCAATCCGGTGGTGGGGCAACCGTGCACACCAAGTGGCGGGCATGGACTTCCAGACCCCGGCACATCAGGAAACGGTGATGACGGACCCCTCCCTGGAGGGGTGGGGAGCGCACTCTGGCGATCTTCATGCAAGAGGCCTCTGGCTCCCGGAGGAGAGATCACTACACATTCTGTCCTGGAGCTTGGAGCCGTGTTCTGGGCCCTCAAATCGTTCCTCCCGTCCCTCAGGGGCAGGGTGGTAAGGATCTTCACTGACAACACCACCACGATGTTCTACATCTAGAAGCAGGGGGGCACCAGATCCCAAGCCTTATCCAAGGAAGCGCAGGACCTTTGGTACTGGGCCGTCACCCAAGGGATGTTCCTGGTACCCTTCCATCTGGCAGGAATAAAGAACACCATCACCGACTCGCTCAGCAGGGAGCTACCCTCGTGCCACGAATGGGAACTTCGGCAGGATCAGGTGGATCTCCTATTCCGACAATGGGGCAATCCCCAGATAGACTTATTCGCAACGGCGACGAACGGCCAAGTGACGGAGGTTCGCCAGCAGGTTTCCCCAGCCGGGGAGCACGGGCGATGCCTTCTCATTCCCCTGGGACCGCATGTTCCTGTATGCGTTCCCCCCAATGCCATTGCTGCTACGTCTCATCAGTCAACTCAGATGGTCCCGGTGCAGGATGATCCTCGTCGCACCGGCATGGCCGAGGCAGATCTGATTCCCGGACCTTCTGGACATGTCAGCGTCCCCTCCGGTCAAACTTCCGAGGGACGCGGATCTTCTCGCCAGGGAAGGAGGCGCCATCCTCCATCACGACCCAAGATCGTTGAACCTGCAGGCCTGGCTCCTGCAGCACTAGAGTTTGGAGGGTACGATATTCCGGCAGACTGCAAGGTGGTACTTGCTAAGGCCAGGGCGTCCTCAGCTCTCAAGAGCTATGGACACAAATAGAAGAGGTTCTCTGTCTGGTGACGTGCACAGAAGATTAACCATCTATGGATTACGGCCCCTCAAGTGCTGCCGTACATGCTATCGCTGGCCAAGGCGGGGCTGGCACATGCCTCCATCAAGATCCATCTGGCGGCTATCTCCCGCTACACCAGAACTCTGGGACGATCATCTCTGTGGTCCCATCACCTGGTGAAGGAATTTATTAACTTTACTCCGGTAGGTTTTATTTGCCAAAACTTTGATATAACTTCTTTCTCGAGTCTTACTCCATATTCTTAACCCAGGTCGGGGATCCTTTATTCGCTCTTTTGGCGGGCTTCTGCCAAGAAGCCCTCCTTTCGGCGCCTCTTAGTCTGGGGTGGGTCTGTTGTTTGGGAGGCGGAGTAGAACCCCTGGACAGAGTTGCCACAGCAACTCAGGTCACACTCTAACCTGATAGGCTGGAGGGTCTCCCGCCAAGAAGACCACTCCACTGTGTGAGTGACAGCTAGGCTGTATGAATGGGTCTCTTTCTGCATAAAAGCAGGGTCCTGAGGACTGGAAGAGCAAGACGTCGCCACTGGAACTATGGAACCGAAGGGGACAGAGGCTACAGACATCTTCAGCATCTACACCACCGGTGAAGCCCTGCCGGTTCGTCTCACCACTTTTCTTCCACACGACGAGAGGAGATCTTCAGCGAAAGAGCCTCCTTCCCCTGAGCTGGTGGGGTCAACCAGTTCACCTATCGCTTCCTCGGACCTGCCTTGGTCGAATCGACAGTGACCCGCACTTGGAGACCGGATAGCCAGGCAGCTATCGACCCGGACCGCGATTGAAAGGAGCATACCTTTTAAACTTCGTTTGGCAACACCGCGGCTGGTTTCATCCCTGGGTATTGCAGCGACTCGAACCTTCCTCCACGACGAGAGCCTCTCTTCCTCTGTTGGACCCCTAAACCTGCTGGAACTAGCAGGAACAACCGCCACCGCAGGAGCCACTTCTTCACGTTTAAGGTACATTGTTCCGCCAGTTCGCCCTTTCTCTGTGTTAGCCCTAAAGGTGTTTTAAATCCTTTAAATACTTGTGGGGTCGGCCGCCCTCTCTCTTAACATTGTCTTTCACCTCGCATCAACTTCTTCAATATTGTTCTACTAAAGACTTGACTGCAGCTACAAGAACATTTTTGCTCCTAAGCTCTTGGTCCTGTGCCACTGACTCTGGCTCAGGCCTATTCACTCTGGCTGATTTGTTAGATCTGCTCTCACTAGATGTGTTGATGCACCTAAATCTTCTAAACCCCTCTTGCTTCCAACTGTTTTAACTTGTGGAGTGCCATTTAGCTCAGTTTTCATTCACTTATCTTTTGGCTAGGGGGTGTCTGAAGATATTTCGGTTTAACATGTGCTTTCCCTCCCTTTCGTTAAATTGTGCCATTTGTAGTTGATTTTCACTGTGCCGTTTTGCTCAGTTTTCACTCTACTGCAAACTTGTCTACAATTGAATAGGGAGTTATATATGCTTTTTCTTGACTAAAATTAATTTACTTTATTACCTGTGATCTTTGTGTTGAAACTAGAAGTGTATAGAATAAATATATTCTCTTTTTGATACAAAGCTTTGGTCAGTGTTTTCTTGCTCCATAGTACTGTACTGCCTATTGTGTAAACCCTGAATACTGCTCATCTCCCTCTTGAGGTAAGTCTGACTGCTCAGCCACAGCTACCAACTAAATCTTTGTGGTACAGACTGATACCAAAGGGGATTTATTGCTCTCACCTGTAATCCTAATCTGCTGTAGTGCTCCCTAAGGGAACTGCACTGGATTCTGCCTAACAACAACAACCCTAGGGAGGGCCAGCACACTATAAAAATCACTTAGTGTGTGCTTATGAAGACGATTTTGGCAGGCATTTGGTGTGAGTTGACACAATTGGAAGGAGGTGGTGACAGGAGTTTCGAAAGGAGGCTGGAGACCAGAGGAGTCAGGGGAGTAGCTGGATCATCAGGATGATGTGGCAGGTGAAGGGAAGAAGTTGGTGGCAGGGAAACTGAAAGAGGAGGTGATGCATTTTCAGGAGGATGATTGGAATAGGAGGACAAAGTTGTTGACCAGAGATAGGTGGGGGAATATGAAGAGAAGGTAGTTGGAGAGAGAGTGGGGAGAGGATTGTTGAGAACTAGGAGCTGGAGGCAATGGAAAACCAGGAGAAGGGAGAGAGGCAGCAGTGGCCAGTATTCCAACAGCACAATAAGGAATGAGTAGACTTGTTGAACCCTGGGCAGAGGGTAGTAAGAAGAATTGATCTAGACGGGTTGGACGCATGGTAGGAGGAGGATAAAGCATTTGCCAAACTGTTGTGAAGGATCAGGCACAACATAGGAAGAGAGAGGAGCTGGCAAAAGTAGCTGTTAGGTCCCTGAGATTAGGAAATTGACAACGCCCAACACAAACAGCTTGTTTTGTTAGGAGGGGAAGTGGCCACCTGACACCCCATGAGTCTTGAAGAATAATAATGCCTATACCAGCAGCTGCTGGGATACATGCAACAATGACTACATGAGTGGCCCAATGAGGAAGGATTCAGGAAAGTCTTGAGCCTGATACAGCAGAGGAGGGAAGGATAGACTGAGCAAAGAAGTGTGCGGAAAGCCCTTAAACATGGTACCAAAATACTTGAACGAGAGGAAGTAGAAGGGAGCAAGAATCCCTCAAGCCTGAGATTAATCCAACCTATTAAGTTGACTTGGGACTGTTTTGAAGATGCTGGGGTGAAAATGGGTGAAAGTACACAAATTAAAATGCATCCTTATGTACAGTGCCGTGTGCCCAACATATGGCAATGTAAATGTGGGAAGGAAAGTAATTGGTTTCTGCATCCATTTATCTGTGTTAAGGCGTTAAAGCTGAAAACTAGAAAGAGTTACCCTCCATCTATTTCCCAACACATACAGAGTATACAAGACTGATCAACAGCAGCCCTTTTGCCAATGGGGGCAAAACAGTAATCATCTTAGGTGGAAGACCAAAATCGATTATCATCTTTTCCTTGGCCATCATCCATCAGTCTAACAACCACACCTAATGAGAATGCTTGTACCTTGAATGTTTACATAAATAACTATTTATCACTTTCAACTCCTAACTTCAGTTGGTTTAAGAACGATATTTCCGCTAAATTTAAGGATATATATTCCGCATTAAATATTCTCTGCCACATGTGTGTATAAGTTAATAATCTAAAAGCTCATAAAAATGTATAAAAACTCTCTTCTTTTTTGAGACAAGGCAGTACATTTTGTTAATAAGTGTTGTAAGTTTTCATGAACTGGTGGTGCATTACAAAATCGACATACAATAGCATTTTGTATCATCTGCACATCCTTTTTGTATTCTTTTCAATGAGCTCCACAGCATGAGGAAATTTCTACCTCTACTTGACCGTGTCCAGAAAATCAAGTTGGCGAGATGCCAGATATTCTGCTGCTTGATTTTATTGCAACAGGTTGTAGATTGGTTTATCTGTGAATCGTGTGAATCCGTTTAAGCTGACCAAGAATAGCAGACTCTGTTGATCACTGACATGAAAAAACCTGACCATGCTACACCGGCACTAAAATCCCTAAAGTGGCTTCCAATTGAACAAAGAATTGACTGGAAATCTTTGTGCATCATTAATAGAGGTTACTGTAACACTGGATCTTAATATCTTTCTGACCTCATTATGCATGCAACCCAAAGTGGACACTCAGGTCAGCAACAGCAATGCCGATCTTATCCACAAAACAAAAGGAAATTTGATCACCCACCTAGGCCCTAATATGTGGAATTTACTCCTGCAAAACAGAAAAAGGATTTTCTCTATTTCAAAAAAATAATTAAAACCCTTACTATTCTACAGGCCCATTTTGACACCCGCTTGTAGCACTGTATCTAATTCTCTGTCACCAGTCTCCACTCCCTCTGACACCCATGTGCATTGACCCATCCCCCTAAATCATGCCCAAATGCAATGACCCATCAGTCATCTACTGACTGTAACCCTGGTCCCCACAAGTGTGGCTAAAACATACACCTTGACTTGCCCAAAGCCAAGACTTTGATTGTTATGTAAAGCCATTAATAGCATTTAAATAGTATGTTATGTATATTTTCCATCAAGTATATGCTCAAATGTATGTCAAAGGCTACTGACCTAGGTCTGCTACGAAAGAAACCATGACCTCTCCTACTCAATCCTGTCCTTATTAACATAGTTTCCCTCTCCATCCTTCTGTTTTGCTCCCTCTGTGAATTGAAGCTGTTTGTATTTAGCCTGCACCACAGATAATCAGCATAACAGGCCCTTTCACTCCCTGAAAATAGGCAACTATTACCAACAATAACGGGAAATAATGGACAAATTGAAGTATACCGTTGCTTTCATCCTATCAGCTCCTTGGATATGTTCCGATCAGCAATACCAGCAGAGCAGTGCCACAGGAAGGAGCTCTAGCATTGTCACTGCCTGATATGAGCAATAACATTAAGATAAATATGGATATTTAAAATGTTCATGAATTATTAGGTACAATCAAGTATGGAGTATAGGAATGCAGTGCTAACTGGGCCTGTTGAAATTTGACCATGATGTACCATGCATTTCTAATCGAGTATGGCCACCATGTGCTGTTTGGAAACTGTAATTTGGCCATGATTTGCTTTTTGGGAATTAATGAAAAAAACAACAATGGACTAATTGAACCTAACAAAAACTGGAAAGGTTGTCTGCATTTCTATTAAGAAAACAGGTCATGATATGCTATCAATTTTGAACCTGTTACTGGTTAGTAGAACACAACAATACCCTGGTGTTTCTTGTGCAGTACTCTTAAACCTTCCTTCAAAGTGAACTTCCAAACCTACATTGTTCTAACTAATGTTACTTACCCATTGTGCATTGTAACAAGGTCAGTAATCTGACCTCGTCAAGAGGGAATGGGAAACCCTATCAGTCGAAAGTGGCAACTCCTGAGAGGGCCCCAACTCCTGTCTCCTCTGCCCATGCCTGCCTATACTTCATCGGTACCCATCTGCATCACCATGTGCCTCCTGTCACAAATGCTCACCTGGATCTTTCTTTCTGTTTAAGAACCAAAGTCAACAGTACAGCGGGAGTGAGAGACTAACAGTCAAAGCATGACCCAGCAGTGTCTCATGACATACACCTTACAGCAACAAACTGGCAAAGTGAGAGAGATGCAGTGGACAGTCGTAGAACTGCTGCAAACATCCTAGCCCACCAAGTCTAAAACCAGGATCTCAACCACCCACAAAGACTGTACTTACCTTGGAGGCGGCCAGACCGGAACCCAATAAAATGAACTCGAATACTGTTCAATACAGACCTCCATTATTGCCCCACGGCAGCCCCATTCGGGAAGAAAGAGCGGGCTAAGCACACTATTTAAAACATTTGCTGTATAGAACACCTTCTGGGTGGAGCGGACAACCAATCAAAGGACACAGAGGGGCTTAAAAAAGACTGCAGATAACAGGGAGTTGTGGGTTGTTCGGGTGAGGTCAGAGGAGGAGGAGGAGGAACTTGCTAGCCAGGAGCCCAACAAGGGGAAGAACAGTGGACAATACCGTGAAGGCAAAATGTACATCAGGTGAGGTATTGGTTGGTGGGTACAAGTGATAATGCACTGAGACCGTGCGTGTGGGACCAGCAAATGAGATTATTGGAGGGGTGTAGGGAGTGAATGTGAAGTGTTTGTGAGAATGAAAGGAGTGAGACTGGGGTACAAGGTGGTGAAAATTGTAGTGTGGAGGAGGAAGTAGCAGTGTGGAGGAGGAAGTACAAACATTAAAGGGTGGAGGCCAGGCAAAGAAGGAATAAGCGAAATCGGAGGGACAGGTAGATGCAGGTAGTAGGAGTGAAAGCGGGTGTAATTGGAAGAAGGAGAGTAGTAAGAGGAGAATGTGATGAATCTGATGTTGTCATCACTTCTCTCCCTGTGGTGGCCTCTCCCCATGTGGCCATCGGACGGCAGCCGTTACCTGATCTTGGGGGCGGCTATATAAGGTGAAGTTTCTGTAACATGGGAGAGATGTGGGCACAGAAAGAAATGAAGGTGGCCGCACGGGTAGACACATTTTGGAGGACTTGTAATAGACACAAGAGGTAGGCCGGCTGAGACAGAAACAGAGAGTTATAGTAATCAATAGATGAAACAACCAACGCTGCAACCACCAGTGCCCAAAACTATGCTGGAATAAGCAGGAGGACCGTGCGGACCATCTTAAGATGGAAATAGCCACGCTGGCAGACTGCCCCCACTTGGCCCTCCATAGACAAGGAAGTAACAATATTCAGCCCCAGGTCCTTAACCACAAGGACTGGGGAAGGAAAAGGACCACGGGTAGGTGGCCAGAAAGCAGGGGTCCAGTGAAAGGATGCAGATGAAGGGCCCACCACCATCACTTCAGTCTTATCACTGTTTGCCTTAAGCCAGTGATCACCCACCCATTCCCCACGGCCTCCAGAAAACCCTTGAACATGGCGGCCCACTCCAAAAGAAGACAGGTGAAGGCGAATTAGGATCTGTGTGTCATCTGTGTAAGAATAGCAGCGAAATCCGTGAGAGAAGATGAGTTTGGTCAAGGGTTGGATGTAATTGTTGAACAGCGTGGGTGAGATAGTGGACCCTTGGAGAACACCACATGTGAGAGCCGTAGGCTTAGAACAAAAAGGAAGAGAGTGAGAGGGTTTTAGAGCAACCAGACGAGAAAGAAAAGAACCATGAAAGAACCTTTCCACAGAGGCCAGACACCATCAGACGACCGATCAGAATGGAATGATCAACTGCATCAAAGGCGGCAGACAGGTAGAGTAACAACAAGGCCCCTATGCCGCCCATATCCTGTATAAGAGTTAAGTCATCCAGTGCGGAGACCAGCACATTCTCTATTGCTCTCCCTGGTCTAAAGTCAGACTGAGCAGGATGGAAAAAAATAGGTTCTTCCAGGAACATAGTAAGCGGTGGACCAGCCAAAGATTCAAGAAGCTTCATTAGAAAAGGATTGTAAATTGGCAGGAATGAGGGTGCCCAGCGTGAGATTCTTTAACAAAGGTATCACCATGACATGTTTAAGAGATGCTGGGATCAACCCAGTTTGAAGGGAGGCATTAACTGCTTCCGTAAGCAATGGCGCAATTTGAGGCAAGATGTCCTTCAGAATGTCTAGTGGAATAGGATCCATAGGGGATATGGACTTCAGTTTAGAGACTGTCCTAGAGATATCATCCGTGGAAAATATGGGAAAAATAGACGGATAGGTATAGAAGTTACTACTGTAGTGGAAGAGGAAGATTCCAGAGGCGAAGATATCAGAGCAAATCTTTTCAATTTTTTCCAAATGAAACCAGACAATTTGTCACAGAGGTTCTGAGAGGGCGGAATCGGTTGAGATGGAACAACAGAGAGTGAGCACACTATTTTAAACAACTCCTTAGACTGGTTGATGGAGGTTTACATTTTTTTTATTTATTTATTAGCATTTGGTTTAAAAAACAAACCTTTTAGCTATAGACCAAAAAAGAAAAACGTTTTGTTCACAAATAATGAATCCCAGAGCAATATAAAAAAAGTGCAAAGTTTTTAAAAAAAAGAAAAAATCAAGTAACAAAAGAGAGAGAAGAGAAAAAAAAAGAGAAAAAGCAAGAAAATAAACCTTTGCATACAACTTTAAAAGTATCGCCACGACCGGCCGTTCAAAAACAAGTCCAAAACTGCTTTCCCATTGTCTATTTCTCTGCACTGGAAAAAACCTAAGTCTCCATCTCCAAATTCTCTATCCATCACTCAAAGGCTTCTTTCAGGAAGGACAAAAAACGAAATTTGTGTGCTTGGCATCAGCCTTGCCCACCAATCCTCCGGAGACAGTGGGCCTCATTCTGAGGTTGGAGGTAAGTAACGGTCATTAACGGCATGGCGTAAATAGCGTGTCTGTGGAGTCATTAGTCCGATAATAGAGGACCGGACTATTACGACTTCGCAGGCACGAGCTTTGCGCCATGCTGGTAAGGGCATTACCGCCATGGCGTTAAAGGCACGAAAAATGCCCTTAGCGGCATCATGCATAGCGCAGATAGCACTACCGGCATGGCCAATGCGGCATTAGCGGTCACCGCTAATAACAGACACTGTAAAGAAGCGGAACCGGAAATAGCGTCATCGCACAGGAACGGGAAGGAGCATGGCGGCCATCTTTAAAAACACAATCCATTGCCATCCTCACCACACAGGAACTGTGGGACTCTGCTGTTTTTTGGAAAACATTCTACAAACACACAACTATGCCCAAGGCCCTTAAGGGAGCTGCCTGCCTGCGCAAGGAGAGATTCAACGAGTTGGAGATGCTGACCGGGACACTGCAAGAGCATGCTGGTATTGTCTTTGCAAACAGCATGAAGAGGGAGGCCATACTAAAAAAATGGAGATCTGGGCACTTGTGGCACAGAAAGTCAGTGCTGTGGGAAACACCCCACAAACCACCAAAGACTGCCGTAAGCACTGGGATGACTTGCAACTCAAAGTGAGAAATATTCTCTCAGTCAACAGGAGACAGGCAATGGCAACAGGAGGAGGACCCAGCTCACTCATCAAGCTGATCCGATGGGAGGGGGAGGACATCCGCGCCAGCATGATCGGAATGGAGGGGATAGAAGGTGTTGGCGAGATAGAGTGTGGCGCCACAACATCGGCCGATGGAGGTGAGTGTACTAAGAAAACACTGTAATGCCGAGTCTGATGAAAGTCAACCAATATGTCAGTCCAAAGAGTCAAGCCATGGTCCAACACACACACGCTCCCAGCAAAGTAGGCGGACGCATCACAGACACATGCAGATGTCTGCAGCAAGGCAATGCCGTACCTGACACATACCACACAAAGATGTAAATGCCATGAGGCACACAGCATGCAGGCCTCAACAATAATGCATGTGAGATAGCATAGCTCTTGGCCAACATGAGTGATGCTGACATATGCCTGCATAACCGACCCATGTATCAAACAACGTGCTCATCCAAACTCAAATGCCTATTACCCTCAATTGTGTGGATGATGAATTGTCCGAATGTATGTATGATGCCTATCAAAACATCACTCATGCCGTCCCTCTCTTCGACCCCCACAGGCTCTGACCATGACAGCGATAACCAGGACGCAACCCCCGCAAAGACCACACCCCGGAAGAGGTCCTGGGATGACGACAACCGCCCTTCGACCTCGAAGGGTCAACCCAGGGGCTGCCGTGCACCACCAGGCAAGACACCCCAGGTTGGCAGTACACCGGTGCCGCCAAGGGCTGTAGAAGCCGAGGCACCACCACCCATTGGCCATCCTGAGGAATCAGGCGAGGCACCACCATCTGAGGAGTCCTTTTTGGCTGGGGAGGTGGCAGCCACAGCACCCCAGGCTGTGGAGGACCCACAGGATTACATTTGGGTGCCCGTTGAGGATGATGCATCTGAAGTGGTCCGCACGCCCAGTCCATCGGCATCCCCCCAAATATCATCCCTCGAAACTGACCACACCACCACCCCGGAGCAGTCTGGGCAGGAGCAAATGGAAGGGCACTTCAGTTCCATATTGCTGAGTATTGAGGCTGAGCAGGCTGAGCAGGACATCCAGGGACCATCAACCTCCACAGGAGCACCCGCAGGGCCGCAGCGGTCAGAACAGCTGATTGCCCTTGTGCGGCAGTTTGTCGAGGACAACACACTGACTAGATAGGAGTGGCAGGAGAAGGTCGCCTCTCTAGTCAGGTCCATCATAGAGGACACCGTCTCCATGGCCAAAATATTTGCCGATAACACCAGCCGCCTCTGCGAGGAGGTCTCCGCCCTTCGCCAGGTACTAGGCCGCATATTCGATGCCATGGAGGCAGGGCATCCGGCTACCCAATCCGAGCAGGCGGCCACTCCGTCATCATCTAACTCGACCCAGACGAGCCTGCTCCGCAGATTAGCATCTACCCTGCGCCGGCAAGACATGCCGCCACCTGGACCAGGGAGTGCAAATTAATAGTCAGGGCAGCCTTGTGTAGGCATTGGAGACTTCATGAGACATGTGTGGGGGAGTTGCAGGGGAGGAGGAGGGGGAGGCTGTGTGGGGGAGTTGTGGGGGAGTTAGAGGGGGGTGAGGCTCCTCATGCATGTTCTGTGGGTTTCGGACAGGGGTAAGGAGCCACGGCTTCAAGGGATAGCCACTGTCACCTGCATGCGAGGCAACAGAAAGGACATGTCAGTCGGATCATCATGGACAGCTTTACTAGTCACACATGCCTGCAGATTATCGTTGGTCACATGCACATGTCCCTGGATGTATTCATGCCATTTTCATGCCCTCAATGTGGCCTGTGCCATGGACTAATGGTGTGGGTTGCATCTTCAAGATGTTACATGGTGTGCACTGACGTCTAGTTGTGCATGCATCGTGTACACATCCAGCTGTGTTTGTGTCGAATTTTTGATGTGTTGTGTTCTGTGAGATTGACTTAAAGGGAGCGCTGGCAGTAGTCTGTGCAATAATAGCCAATCAGCACTGATTTTTCACATGGTGACATGCAGCATTCCTATGGGTGTGGCAGCCCTGTGTCAGACAGCGTATTCCCTTGTTGGTTCAGTTCAATGCACTCCCAGGGATGCTTGTCCTGTATGGTGATTTGCTGGAGACAGCAACATAGTGCATATGCAATGCATGTTGCTGGATGGCGTTACAGAGGGTGAGGTCCGCTAATGAGTGGTGCACGTGTTGTGGGATGTGGGGTGGTTTACTGTTAGTCATGTAGTGATAGGTGTCGACCTTAGTTCATTCTTATGGGATTTGGGTGTCATGTAACGTTTGTGATGATTTGGGGCACAGTGTTTGGTGATGTGCACATCGTGCAGTCACATCACCATTGACAGCATGACGTTGTGTGCATCTCCTCCCCCATTTCAATGCCATGTGCCAGTCATGCAACTTACCAAGCAGCCAGGCACGTCGTCCAGCATGTCGCTCCATGTAGCGTGGTAGCGTGGAGTTCCGCAGGACCAGTGATTCATGAGTTGATCCAGGATATCAGGCACAACAATGTGTGATGATCTTGCTGGCGTCGCATACCATCTACACATGCGGGACCACCAACTCCACGTGGGTGCAGTCGAGGGCACCTACACAATTTGGCATGCCTGCCAGTGCATGGAAGCCAACTTTTGTATCAAATATCTCCTGGGCAGTCCGTGGTAGGGATATGTAGTCCCTTATGTGCTTGAGGAGGGCATCCAGCACTTGGTTCAGAATGCGAGAAAATAAGGGTTGTGATATGCCATGCATGTGCCCCACTGTGTGCTGGTAGGTGCCTGTGGCAAGGAAGTGGAGCACAGACACTACCTTCAGTAGAGGGAGGATGGCGGTGCGTATTTCAATGAGGCTGACAATGTCGTCGTGTATCATGTCCACAATGGTGGTGATGGTGTCCCGGTCCAGACGGTACAGGGTGTGGATCTGCTCAGGGGTTAGGTTGAAAGGATTGGCTCTCATTCAACCATGGACATGTCAGAGTAAGGTGGAACAGTGTTTCTCTATTATGGTCACATAGTCTGCACTTGCAGTTGCGCCAATCTGCTGGTTTCAGCACTTCGATAATTTCTTTAGTTGGCCACAGATTCAACCTGGCCCACACGAAGTTAGCCCGCTTATGACTGCAAGGGAATTTGGCTATGTAAGGTGGCAATGAGCCCCTTGCTCTGAAGTCCTTATACTTGTTACCATTCATTTTTGCCTTTGACCTATGTTCCAGTGAGTGGATCCAATCTAGATCATATAGCTTTCTCTTGACCCTTGCCGGATTGATCCAAAGGGAGTCTTCCGATTCTCCCAGATCGTCCAGAATCTCTTTGCCCAATGAACGCCATGTTTTGACCAGTACCAGAGACGGCCCTGACATTGCTTTGCCAATTTCTGCAAGGCCTCCTTCCAAATCCTTTCCACAGCATTTCCTGAGGAACGAAAGTGTTTTCCACACTGTGATGGAGTAAAGGGAGGTCAGGCCCAATTCAACCCTGATGACCTGTATTGGTACACAATTAGTAAGGCTCAAAACATTTCTCCAAAATAAGATTTCCAGTTTACCTCACACCGCTGCTAGAAGAGCAAAGTAGGCTTCTGCGCCATATGTTAAATTCGGTGTGACTTTCAAGTGATAAAAGGCAATAAGTGGAGACAAAGAAAATTTACAATAGCTTTTAAGAATTATACAAGCTTCAGCAACTAAGTTCTTAGTTTTGCTCTGCAAATTTGCTTCCCTTTGGGCGTCAACTGCACTGTCATTCAGACACAGCCCCAAATATGTTAGTTCCGTCACTTCCAGAATGTTTTCATCTTTGATGTACCAGGCCTTAGACCCGGCTGTAATCTTCTTTCTTTTCTGACTAAAAATTAAGATCCTTGATTTTTTGACATTCATTTTCAGGCCATTCATCACCACATAATTCTCCAAGGCGTCCAATTGTTGCTGAAGGCCGACCTGTGTCTGATCAAGGAGAATTAGATCGTCGGCATACATTAATCTCCCGATTGGAACTCCTGCTAGAGTCGGCAGAAAGCATCCAATTGAGTCAAAAGCCATTTTGACATCTGAGATGAAAAGATTGAAAATTGCATGTGCCAGGGGACAGCCCTGCTTTAGACTGTTAAATGTTGAAATTTGCTCACTCATAAACCCTTTTCTATCCAGTCTGACCCGTAAAGAGGTTTGGTCGTGAAGTAGTTTTAATGCTTCTCTTAAATCTGACAGGCACCCCCAGGTTTCCAATTTTGCCCATAGCCGGTTTCTGTCTATAGTGTCCAAGGCCTGAGCGAGGTCTATTGTTGCAACAAAAAGTTATTTTCCATTCTGCAACTTGGCTTTCATTTTAAAAATGTTCATGAGGAATAAGTTCACCGTTGTCCCCAACCCCTTGATAAACCCTGCTTGCCACGGATCGTAATGCCTTGTAGATAACGTACATTTTGCAAGGGCTTTAAGAAGCAGGGATCCAAAGATTTTACCACTAACATCTAAAAGGGTGATGTGCCTGTAATTGCATGAATTAGCCCTGTCACCCTTTTTTATAAATCAGGACAATCGTTGAGCAAGTCCAGGAGAGTGGAATTCTTTTTCTGCGTTGAATTTGCTCAAACCATAGCCACACGTGCCTGGCCCATTTGTCGGGATATTTTTCGTAAGTAAAACATTTGTCATCCCGCCGGGGCTCCGGCCGCCCTAGAGTTACTTGCCCTGTGAATCAGCCCATAGATTTCACTCCTAGTGGTTAAAAAACGTCCAGGGGCCCACTGAATTTGAGAAGTGACCGATTTCTGGGGCCTGCAAACACTGCTTCAAAGTGGCTTCTCCAAGTTTCTGCTAAGATTGGATTTAATAGCACTGCCTTTTGGGGAGCATGTAACACATTCATAACTCTCCACATCTGTGCTGTGTTTTTTGTCGACAGGACATGTAACATTTTTTCTGCATCCACTTGGAACATCTGATATTTATGGCACTTTAGCCAATTCTTGAAAGCTTGTTTTAGCTGTTTTAAGCTCTGCTTGGCCTCATCCGTCTTTATTCAACGAATTACTCTTAGTGCTTTGTGTAGGGCTTTTTTTCTCCTTGCAACCTCCTCATCATATTTGTGTCACAGAGAAAACCCTGCTTTATTGACTGTTTGAGCCGTCGGCACAAAGGCTTGGAAGGGTCTTTTCCGGTCTGGGGTTAATAGGCCTGGTTGAGGCAATCTTTTGTCCCTTAACAGATGTCTCCCTTGTTCAACTTCCAGACATGCCTCTTGGCTAAGTAGGGTCTTAGCTGACCACTTGGTTCCAGAGATCACAATGATATTGTGGTCACTGCAATCAGTGTCAAGAACTTTCAAATTGGATAGTTGGGAGCCTAATGTTTCAGAAGCGAACACATAATCAAGCACCTTCTTTTCTAAGCCCCTTTTCCATGTTGGCTTCGGGGGGCAGTCGCCAGCAATATGCCCATTTACCAGGTGTATATTTCTTGAAGCCAGTTCTTGTCTCCAACGCAGGCCTCTCAGGACCTGGGGGTAGGCTTCTGGAGTTGCATTTTCAAGTAGTTTTAAGGCCCCATCGAAACAGTAGATTATTGATTGAATCAACGGCAAAGGTTGAATTTCCAATATGACTTCATAGCCCCTAGAATTTCTTAGGGCTATTAGAAGACCTGCCATTGGTCTATCATTCTGTCCTTTTTCCGCTGGGTTAAAAAGTATGGTAAACCCATCCAGGAGCGGTGGAGACTGGAGCCACGTCTCCTGCAGACAGACAATATCAAAATCGTGGAGCTGGGGAATTCCCTTTCCAAACAGATGTACAAAACCAGGTGTGTTTTAGCTACAGAGTCTCATATTGGCATCAGCACCAGAGCCGCCCCGGAACCCCTTCCCCACCCCAAGCTATGGGTGGACATTTTCTTCCGCCAGGGCCCCCGCCAACCATCCCCAATCCTCTTTATCCAGTTTAATGCATGTCTCTTGATTAACTTTTTTGGATTTTGTTTGATCTGGGGTAGTTTTCTCTAACAAGACTGGCTGAGCACGGTAAGGCCAACTGGCCCATCTGCCTAGGTGGTACTCTTTCCTCTGCTGTCTCGATGGGGAATTACAGACTTTTGAACTCCTGTCCACCCTTCCTCTTGGAGACTCTCCTCTGAGACTTCTGCGGCGGTATTGCAGGGATATGGGAGATTCTGCTTCATAATCAGTCAGCCTAAAGCCCAGAGGTAGTAGCCTCTGTCTCTCTTGAATTTTCTGCGTGCTCTGAACAAGAGATTAAGGAGATTGTCAATAATATGAAATCTATCTCCTGCCTTGGTGACGCTTGCCCGTCTGATCTACTAAAAGGTTCCTTGGATGTTCTGGCACTATGGATCACTAAAATGATCAAGTCCTTTTCTTTCCGGTATAGTACCTGCAGCTTTGAAGGAGGTATGGGTCACTTCTCTTTTGAAAAAAAACTCTCTTGATCCCTCCATCCCTAAAATCTACAGAACAATTACTAACGTTCCGTATCTATTAAAAATCTTAGCTAGAGTGGCATATGTTCAGTTACAGAAATGTATTGAGAAACATTAACTCCTCACTCCAAATCAGTCCGTTTTTTGTGCTCAACATGGTACTGAGACAGCTATTTTGGACTTGAAATCAAATATTATTGGAATCATTGAAAGAAGACATACTGCGCTGCTGTTATCATTAGATCTTTTAGTGGCATTTGATATCATTGACCACAATCTTTTACACAATAGATTGTTAACTGTATCCAATTGGTGTGAAAATGCAGCAAAGAGGATTGCATCTTTTTTGGGCCCTAGAATCTCTGGAGTGGTGGTTGAGAGAGCTGAAGCTAAACACATTTCTAGCTCAGACAGTGTTCCGCAGGGTTCTTGCTTGTCTCCCATGCGTTTTAATATTCATATTAGACCCTTTCTCAACCTTCTTGGGGATCTGGGTGTTCAATTTGCAGACTATGCTGATGACGCCCAGATCCTCTTCAAGCTGTCTGGTAACTATCAGAGAGATGCAGAGGTTGTGAATCACATTTATGCCAAAATCCAAGTCTGGATGGCACTCAATTCACTAGCCCTCAATGACTCTAAAACGGAGCTGCTTATTATGGCCTCCATTCCTCGACTAAAGAATCTCCCCCAACAGTATGACTCCTTTGCGGTTGCTGGTAACATCATTCTTGTGAGCAAAACAGTGAAAACATTGTGAGTTCTCCTGGATGACATCCTATCAATGAAAAAACATGTCTTCCAGATTTACGCATCTTGTGAACGTGTAATTAAACTACTACTTCAGATTAGACCATATCTTAATCTCTCAAACAGATCTCTTTTGGCATCCTCACTGATAAATTCACGTTTGGATTATTGTAACAGTTTACTGATTGGAACATCTCAAGGGAATTTGAAACGGCTTCAAACTGTTCAGAATGGAGCCGTGAGGGCGGTCTTTGGCTTGGCCAGATGGGACCATGTTACTGCCTTTAGGAAGAAACTTCACTAGCTCCCGGTGAGGCAGAGAATTAGGCACACAATTCTTTCTCTCACCTATTAATGCCAGAAGGCTGAGGCGCTGCACTATCTCTCTAATAGGCTGGTGAAGAAATCATCATGCAGAGTATTATGTGCATCCTCTGATACTCTTCAGTTCATCCAGCCAAGTATTCGCCTAAAAGTTTTTGGCCATAGCAGTTTTGAATGTAATGCTCCACTTGAATGGAACACTTTGCCAATGAACATTGAAACATCTCAATCGATTTCTGTCTTCAAGAAACATGTGAAGACCTTGCTCTCAACCTACCTGAATAGATTTCACTTAACCTTCTATTGTTCCTTTCTCATTCCTCTTTTGGCGCGCTCTGAGGCCTACGGGCATGCCTTACAAGAAATTAAATAAATAAGAAGGCTGCCTTGCGCTTTAAAAAAATACTCAAAGTAGCGGCAAAGTCCATGCATTGGGTATTGTGTTAATGTGATCCGTGCATACCAACTGGGGCTTAGGTGCACATCTATCCTGATGTCAGGCTTATTCGTTGCTATTGGTGCAGTCTCAGTGTGTATTCAATTTCTGGAAGTGCTTCATTATTGTCAGGCTCCCATCAGTTTTGCTCCCATCAGTTTCACATCACATTCCCACACCAACAACATCTAGTTGTCCCATAGCACCCACAGGTCCCGTATCCCCCTCCTCTGTTACTCACGTAGGTCGGGGGTCACATGAGCGGCCGGCTCCCCGTTTCCCTATGGGCCGTGTCATCCATGTGGGATGTGTTGGGCGCAGGGTTCGACCCCGAACCTCTCCCTTCCTTCGTTGGCGCCTGCCATGGCGCATGGGAGAAGGCATCCGTGGGCGTTCGCTTCCGCTTCGCATGGCGCTGGGCTCCCAGTCACATGTACGATTGTGGGTCACGTGACGTGGAAGCGTTTGCTATTTAAACGCTACTTCGCCCGCGGCTTCTTGCTTCACAGCTGTTCCTTGGAGCTATGTACGGCGATTACGGATCATACCTGCATCACAGACTTACAACCTTGGAACTCTCTTACGGACTTGGCTTGGATTTTTCGCTTCTGTTGTGACTCTCTGCTCTGATACCACGGACTACTTGATCTCGGATTTGCTACACGGACCTCTATTGGAATACCCTCTGTCTTGGCGTCCCGCTTCCTGCACTTCCTTTTGTTACCTTGTCATCTCCAGGATACTTGTCACAGACTCTCTGGTTTTTCTCACGACTCAGCTACAGTGGGCCAGTCAGTGTTTGTACACTCGACTGATATACCTCACTACTCACCCCACTTCAATCTGGGTTCCTGCTCACGTGTCCCCCACGGAACGACACCCTAGGCCCTCGGGGGTTAGGAGCTACACCACTATCCCTGCTAGGTAAGCTTGTTACCATCCTTTGCGTACTCTTATGCTTACTGTGATCGTTTGGTGCTAATTGACATTTTGCTTTTCAGTGGCCTTGGGGTTCCAATGTTCCGCGGTTCCGGGCTTCAAGCATCTCCCACCAGTGGCCTCAAAGATTGCACAGAGAGTGATTTTACATTCTCTCTGTGTGGTACTTGTGGACGGAGGTCTCTCTAATCTTCACGACAAGCAAGTCTTGACAGACTGTGAAGCCATTGTTGTGTGGGTTATGGAGGGCTCCGTGGATGACCCCATGGCCGCCATGGTTCAGGCGATCACAGGACTAAAGGCCGACATGGCGGCAGCCACCACAGCCATCCACCACCGCTTAGATTCCATGCAGAGTGTTCGCCATCCTCTCCCCCCGCGGATGCCGAATTCGGGGACGCAACACCACCCCCTCCTCCTCCCCATGCTCCCAACATACAAAACCCCACCCCGTGGTTCTTCCCTCTCCTTTCCCTTTGGCAGCAACTGAAAGATTCCATGGGGACCCCAGAAAGTTCCGCACCTTTCTCAACCAATGTAAGCTGCACTTCCTATGTAGGCCCACTGCTTTTCCTGACTCCATCGCTAAAGCAGCCTTTACGTTGTCCCATTTGGCAGGCATTGCAGCTGCCTGGGCTAACCCCCTTCTCGAAAGTGATAGTCCTATCTTGTATGAGTTTGATCTCCTAGTGACAGAGATGTCACAAGTCTTTGACGCTTGTCACAAGGTCCGGTCCCGGGACTTGGAGTTGTTGGATCTTCATCAGGGTAGAGGAACACTCATAGAGTACATCACCCATTTCAATCAGTTGTCAGCGGAAATCTCATAGCCTGAAAACAAGAGGGCTGTGGTATTCTACAGGGGTGTGAGTAACACCATGAAAGACGCCCTTTCAGTTGCCCCCACCTTGCCCACTCAGTTCCCCGATCTGGTGGATTTGGCTCTACAGGTCGACGCACGCCGATCTGAACGCAGAGCCGAAGCCGGGTTCTCTGGTTCCTCTGTCTCGACTACTGCCTCTTCCTCTTCTAACTCATCAGCAGAACCCATGCAAGTATGAGGGATCCGCAGTCCAATCACGCCAACGGAGAGGGAACGCAGGAGGGTGGATAACGCCTGCTACTATTGTGGCCTAGTTGGGCATTTTGTAAAAGAATGTCCACGTCATCCAAAACCCAAGTACCAGGTTTTTCGGACAGCTCGATCATAGGTCCGGGGACTGGATTGAGCTCTTCCTGTTTATCCCCGGATTCTGTACCCGCTTTTGGCAGCATCAGGCCCATTGTTGTACAGGCTTCCCTACAACCCACCCCAGACATCACACATCCTGTTAATATCATTATCGATTCAGCGGCCACAGGGATCTACATTGATATCACATTAGCCTTATCCCTGAACCTCCCTCTGGTAACCAAAACGCGGCCTGAACCCATAAAGGCTGTGGATGGTACTGCCCTGGTGTCTGGTCCTGTTCAGCTGCAAACCGCTCCACTCATTCTAGTTATCCAGGCTACTTATAAGTAGACCATTAGTTTCGATCTGATTGCCCCGCCACAGTTTGGTCTCATATTGGGCACACCATGGTTGAGGCAACACAACCCGCTTATTAACTGGAAGACAGGATCAATGCACTTCAAATCCGATATATGCCAGGATTTCTGCCTCTTGTTACCCCAAGGCGATGAAACACCGTCACAGACTCTGGGCGCTGTTGCACAACTTACTCTAGAAGAACCCCATGCCTCTTCAGTGGACTCTCATGTAGTGGGTCTAGTAGTCGGGGGCATCCCGGAGGTCTACCAGGACTTCTGGGAAGTCTTTGACCAGGGATCCTCTGAGGTCCTCCCTCCTCATAGGCCATACAACTGCTCCATAGACCTGCTTCCTGATTCAGTGGTCCCGAAGGGTCGTATCTATTCACTGTCCCCTTCTGAAGAACAAGCACTAAGAACCTACATACAGAAATCCCTACAGTTGGGACATATACGTCCATCCTCGTCCCCAGCAGCCAGTCTGATCTTCTTTGTCCCCAAGAAAGAAGGAGATCTCCTCCCCTGTGTGGACTACCGTCGGCTTAATGCCATCACTAAAAAAGACTGGTACCCCATACCTCTGATAACCCCCTTGCTGGACCGCCTCACACATGCATCAGTGTATACCAAATTACATCTCAGTGGGGCATACAATCTGGTCTGTGTCCGAAAAGGGGGCGAATGGAAAACTGCTTTTTGTACTCGTTATGGGCTCTACGAATACATGGTCATGCCATTTGGACTGTGCAACGCCGCAGCCACGTTTCAGCTTTTCATGAACAAAGTCTTTAGCGACATACTAGATGTGTTCATGGTCGTCTATTTGGACGATATCCTCATATTTTCACAAACGATGGAGGAACACGTGTTGCATGTACGTGAGGTATTGGCACGGTTACATAAACATTCCCTTTTTGCAAAGCCCGAGAAATGCCAATTCCATGTCGACACTGTTGAGTTCTTGGGGTTCCATATCACGCCTGACGGTTTAGCCATGAACCAGGCCAAGGTCAAGGCAGTGCTAGACTGGCCGGCACCAACTAACCTCAAAGCATTACATTTGTTTTTGGGATTCGCTAACTTTTATAGGTGTTTCATCTTTGGGTTCTCCTCCATTGTGGCACCTCTCACTGCTCTGACCATTCCTCGTGTCCCTTACCTATGGACGGAGGAACATCAGCTAGCTTTTGATACACTGAAAATGGCTTTCACCACTGCCCCGGACCTTCAGCACCCTGACCCAGAGTTGTCATTCATAGTCGAGGCAGACGCATCCTCGTTTGCCCTGGGGGCGATTCTGTCTCAAGAGTGTCCCTACACAGGCCGCTTACATCCCTTCGCATTCCATTCCCGTAAGTTCACCCCCACGGAAAGCCACTATACAGTAACCGAAAAGGAGTTGTTAGCGGTGAAAGATGCATTCCAGGTATGGCGTCACCACCTCTCGGGTGGTAAACACTGAACAACTGTGTTCTCGGACCACCAAAACCTCCACGACCGGGCCTCACTCAAGTGCGTCAACAGCAGACAGGTTAGATGGCACTTGTTTTTTGCCGCTTACGATTTCCAAATCAAACTACCGGTCAGGTACCACTCATGGGAAGGCCGATGCGTTATCTTGTTCTCCTGGCGGCGTTTCACTGCCTGTATACCCTGAGTCCTTATTGGACAAACGTAACTTTGTATGCCTTTGTACTCCTCCTTTACCTCTCTTGGACTCTATCCACACTTGGGTATCTGGGCATCCAAACCTGCTCTCGGAATGGGATCTTGTGCTTCACGACGGGTTGCCTTTTGTACAGAATAGATTGTTTCTGTCCACGACAGACACTCATAATATCACCCTGGAGTGGTCCCATGACTTAGCCATTAATGGTCATCCTGGTCAAAGAAGAACCCTGTCGCTCTTACAGCGCTGGTGTTGGTGGCCTTCCATGAGACGGGATGTAGAATGCTACGTGAACACCTGCTCTGTCTGTGCCCAGTGTAAACATCGGAAGGGAGGTCCATTGGTCCTGCTATGACCGCTACCCATTCCCCCAAAGCCATGGCATACCCTTACCATGGACTTTGTGACGGACCTACCAAGGGTGCAGGACTTTGACTCCGTCTGGATAGTGGTGGATACCTTTACGAAGATGGCACGATTCATTCCATGTGCGGGCATACCTTCCGCTCCTATCCTGGCGGGGTTGTTTTTGAAGTCTGTGGTCTGCTTGTTTGGGTTGCCTTCTGTGTTGGTTTTCGATAGTGGTTCCCAATTTACATCACGCTTCTGTCCCTGATTTCTCGCTTTCTGGCAATCCAGCCGCTACCGCCTGTGTCCGGGATTTGTCCGCCGTCCACTCGCAGACCCTGGTCCATCTCAGGGAAGCTCAGGCTTCATTGAAGTCCGTGGTGGACCGGAAACGGTCGGCGGCCCCGGTCCATTCTGTGGCGGATAGGGTCTGGCTGTCTACTCGGCATCTCCGGTTGTCGGGGTGCTGCAAGTTATTGCCCCGCTTTGTTGGTCCCTATGTGATCTCTCGTGTGATCAATCCCGTGTCCTATCAGCTCCTGGTCCCGGTGTCTTGGTGGCTTTACCCGGTGTTTCACACCTCCTTGCTCAAGCCTTGTCCCGGTTCTACCCGCCTCCGTTCCCGGGCTGCTCCGGTTTCTCCGGACTCCCCTGATGGGTTTGTGGTGTCTGGCATTCTGGGTTCTCAGGGGTTGCTTGCAGTACTTGGTGGGCTGGGAGGGTTATGGTCCCAAGGAGCGCTCCTGGGTCCCTGCTAGGGATGTCCATGCACCCCGTCTGGTCTCCCGCTTCCATAGGGATCATCCTTCCTGCTCACTGGGTCATGGGCCTTTGGGGGGGGAGGCTCTGTCACGCTCCCATCAGTTTCGCTCCCATCAGTTTCACACCACATTCCCACACCTACAACACCTAGTTGTCCCATAGCACCCACAGCACCCACATGTCCCTCTGTTACTCTGTTTCTCACATAGGGCAGGGGTCACGTGAGCGGCTGGCCCCCCGTTTCCCTCTGGGCTGTGTCAGCCATGCGGGATGCGGTGGGCGCAGGGTTTGGCCCCGAACCACTCCCTTCCTTTGTTGGTGCCTGCCATGGCACATGGGAGAAGTCATCCGTGGGCGATCGCTTCCGCGTCGCATGCCGCTGGGCTCCCGGTCACGTGCTACTATTACGGGTCACATGACGCAGAAGCGTTTGCTATTTAAACGCCAATTCGCCCGCGGCTCCTTGCTTCACAACTGTTCCTTGGAGCTCTGTACGGCGATTACGGATCATACCTGCATCACGGACTTATGACCTTGGAACTCTCTTACAGACTTGGCTTGGATTTGTGCTTCTGTTGTGACTCTCCGCTCTGATACCACGGACTACTGGATCTCAGATTTTCTACATGGACCTCTATTGGAATACCCTCTGTCTTGGCGTCCCGCTTCCTGCACTTCCTTTTGTTACCTTTTCAACTCCAGGATACTTGTCACAGACTCTCTGGTTTTTCTCACGACTCAGCTACAGGTGGGCTAGTCAGTGTTTGTACACTCGACTGATATACCTCACTACTCACACCACTTCCATCTGGGTTCCTGCTCACGTGTCCCCCACGGAACGACACCCTAGGCCCTCAGGGGTTAGGAGCTACACCACAACCCCTGCTAGGTAAGCTTGTTACAATCCTTTGTGTACTCTTATCCTTACTGTGATCGTTTGGTGCTAATTGACATTTTGCTTTTCAGTGGCCTTGGGGTTCCAGTGTTCCGCGGTTCCAGGCTTCGAGCATCTCCCACCTGTGGCCTCAAAGATTGCACAGAGAGTGATTTTGCATTCTCTCTGTGTGGTACTTGTGGACGGAGGTCTCTCTAATCTTCACGACAAGCAAGTCTTGACAATTATTCAGGTTAGGTTAAGGTTCTATTGTGACTTTTACCACGAAATATAACGACATTTGAGACCTTGTACACTTTGTACATGTTGTTTTTGGAAGTCTACTTGCTGTATTGGCGTCCTTGTGTCGTATTGTGTGACATTTAAGAATATGTGACTTTGTTAAGGTTATTTTTATTTGTGGTAATACCAGTTATATGGACACCTCTTAACAGCATATCTTTCTTTGAGGACGATGAAAGGTGCATACTTATTTTGTCCAATCCTCATCCAGGAAACTCAACTAGCAATTGATTTGCTTAAAAGCTGGAATGATGTTCAGAAGGCGCATGACGTTAGCTCTATTTAGCGTCAAGTTATCCTTAATAATCAGTACTCTCTCCAAGGACAGTCTGACCTCCTCACCAGCGTCATTAACATTTCCCTTGGATATTAAATTATGCTCCAATGTATCCTTTACCCATTTACAGTGTATTTTACCTTGTCAAAAACCTGGTGGATTTTGTGGTGGGGCCCCTTGAATGAAAGTTTAGCTTATATCAGCTTGAACAGATAATTTCCCTTTCTCTTGCAATGTTTTAAATGGAAGGCTCACAAAGGCCTTGACTTTATCCTGTGAGACCTCCGTCGGGGACTCTTTTGGTGACACCTTGCTGTCTGATACATCAAAAATACTAAGGTCACTGAGCCCCTCTGTACAGAAAGTAACCATTGAATTCCATCTTCTTGGCAGGACTATGGAAAGACTCTTTCGGGGCACACCCTGCTAGTGAAGATCTTTGTGCCCTGCTTCCCTGGAACTGCTGCCATCACTTTTAGTAAAATGGGTAGACAGCCTTTCAGGGCGTGAGGAATTAGACTCAGAACGTAGAACTTCTTCATCGTCAAAGGAATAGGTGGACAAATGTATTAAGTCTATTGACTCCAGAGAAGTATTTACACGCTGTAATACCTTGAAGTGGCCGAACACTTTCCTCCTCTCTCTGTGTACTTGACCCCACTGGACTTCTCGGGTTCAACATGGGTATCAGAAGTTGATTTCTTATTGATCGCATTGTCCTCCCCGATGTGTCGAATACGGAAGAGTCCTTGTGAATGAGCTAAGCGACCGAGCTGCTTGAAACTCCCATTTCTTTATCACATTTCTTCTTTACTATCGACCTCTTATTTTGTGGTGACTTACTGCGTCTCCTTTGCCTTTCAGATAATTTGGAAAAAATATTGTAATTTTTCTTAGGATGTGTAGACAATGAGGCTCTGAGTCTTGCACCTCCTGAGGGTCATTATTTCCATGGGCCAACAGAGATATAACTAAGGGCTCCATGTGTGAAACAGTGACTGAGTGGCTTTCCAGATCACCAGACTCTCGATCAGCACCTACGGTATCCTACAAAATTAGGTTCCTGGTCTGGTCAGACCTATTCGGTGCCAAAAAGCCTGGTCAGACCTATTGGGCGCCAACGAGGTGCTTTGGTTGGGAACTTCCCTCCTATCCACATTTCAGTGACTAAGGGAACTATAATCAACAAAGCTGGCTCCTCAGTTGGTTTCGGCACCAAAGTTCCCAGGGTTAGGTCCCTCTTCCTCTTATTTTTATCTCTCAATAATTGAATGAAGTATATTAGTGGTGTCCTCCTATCAAGGTTGCCCTGGATACACATCACAAAGCCCTCCAGAAATACTGGCTTAGTGTGTACCATTGCAATTACCGTAGTCTGATCCCTGATGTGTTCACTGATCCCTCATCCCATCCCTGATCACATCCCTGATGTGCTCAAGTTTCATGAAAGGGGCCTGGGTCAGCGTCAGGGTTGCAATTAGACCTGCATCAATACAGGGGTTCTTTGGAGCCTTCTCTTCCACTTAGCTGCAGCTAAATCCAAAAGGAGATCTTCATCCGTTAACTGTTGATCTGAAACAGTCTGAGATTTCATAAGATCTGTCAAAGAATGGTCGTTTGCGGGGCAGCAGGGACCCACCGCACTATCTGAGCTGGTCAAGTCACGGCGGAGCCCCTACACAACATTGGGCCTTGAACGTCACCCAATAATTCCACCTTCATTCTTTTAGTATTTATAGCAATTTGGTCCACTGGGGCATGCGCTCTCCTTTTTGGGGATGGGCTATCAGCTGCCAATGTTCCCGGACGGCTAGTCACCACATGTGAAGGGACTTCCGAGTGCTCCCGCCGCCCCTCTGAGGGCACCATCCGAGGGCAACGACCCACAGACCAGGTCCATTCATCTAGGTATGTACCCAAAAGGGACTCCTCCCCCAACGTTACCACTTCTGACTGCTTGGGCGCGCCTACCTGGGTCGGCGCCAACCCCGTCTTTCGATAAGAAAAACGAGGTTCCAGAGACCTAGACCTGGTTTCTGGGGCCAGTCCTCTAGGTTACCAATTTTTTTTCGCAGAAGATTGATCCAGCTGTTTTGAAACGACTTTCCGGGTATTTTAGCGAATCTGTAGACTTGATTATTCATTGACACGTCTTTTGAGCTCAAAACTAGAGGATCCGTCCTCGAGTCCTCCAGTGTGCCTAGATCCCCCCCTTTAGTCGCAGTTTGCACATGTCCGTCTGAATAATGGTGATCCGTGCTGTGTGCCTCGGGGCGCTGCTCCTCCACCCCAGGGGGCATAGGCTCCTTGTTAGTCGGAAATTGTGGGGGAAGCGGCGAAACAGGGGCTCCTCCCCCCTCCACAACCCCTTTTAAATCAAGGGTAACCGCTAAGGCAGTAAAAGACTCCACGCAGTCGGTTTCAAGAATGTTCAAATGGGAGGCCGTAGAGGCTGCAATAAGAACTTGCACATTGATGGGATAACCCTCAGATGAATCGCCCCTAACATTTGGAGATACAGCGTGGCAAACACCAGAAGCCTCATTCCCTGCAACCTCCCTAGTCCTTAAACGAGGCAGAGTGGGAACTTGCTGACTGCTCCTCTGAGAACTGCCACTGGCATGATGAAGTCTCACCTTCCCCAATTAAAAGTCTCGGCAGCCTGAGCTCCATGAGACTTCTGACAGGCCACACCTGGGTATATAAAATGGGCAGGCCGTCTAACCCAAATGGCTAAAGTACCATACAATTCGGTAGCAGTTTCACATGCCAAGCGCTTAGGCTCTAAGGGAAAGCCACCAATAGAATGCTCAGTCTCAAATCCCTGCCGCTGCCCACACACCTTGTCTCCCACTCCGGCGTCCTTCGGGGTAAGATAGAGATTTCCATGGAGCCAAGTGAAACAAGTCTACAAGGTACTCGGTGGACTTATTGGAAGGTTGAAATGATTGTACTTACAAAGTCGATGGGGGTGCCGGTTGCAACAAGGCGTAGAAAATAGAAGTGGAGGTGGCTGTGGCGGCACTGCAGACTGCCACTTGTCGACCACTTTGCAGTTCTGCAAGTTTTTTAATGTGTTAGGAAATGGGGGTGGAGCTCCTCGTTAACTTGACACAGCGTCCCCAGGCCAGCCTAGCCTGGGTCTTAAAGCTATAGTTGTTACTTCAGCTTCCTCAGCAACTCTGGAACAGAGTAGAAAACAAAGACAGGCACTCAAGGCACAACCAGTAAAGACACCTTCTGACTGCAGACTGCCACATGGAGGTTTCAATACGAGATGAGAAATAAGGGCTTTTGCCAGCATGTATAGCTTTACGATAGGTGGCAGATGCGAACTGAAAGGATTTTTTTGTAACAGAATCATAATCCAAACACCACTTGCATTTGAATTGCCTGCACAGGAGGTGAAGGGACCGGAGTTCATTAAAAAAAACCAGGGCTCAGATGGCCGCGCTCTGGGTTTAGGGTTTTTAAAAGGGGCCAGGTTGCCAGCAACGGTTTATGTAGAAATTACCTAAGAAAAATGGTTGCATTGACCAAAGGTTCTAAAAATGCTACCACCAAAAGTGTGAACCTTTGGTGGTAGTATTGAAAAAAAAAAATGGGGGTTGCTGGGGTGTCCCCCGCATCGTCCCGCTCACTATACTTCATGGTATAGTGAGCAGGGGTTGTGGGGGGACAACCCCGCAGCCTTTCGTTTAAAAAAAATGGGGACTGCGGAGGCGACCCCCGCATCGCCCCGCTCACTATACTTTATGGGACACCCCTGCAGCCTTCCGTTACAAAAAAAAAGAAGAAAAGAAAAGGACCCTGCAGCACCGGTTCCCGATCACAGAAGTGAAAGGAAACTGGCGCTGCAGGGAACCCAGCAAGAAGACGAAGGTAAGTGGGTTTTATTTATGTTGGGGGGTGTGGGTGTGCTGAGAGTGTGGATGGGGGGTGTTATGGGTGTGTTGTGTGTGTGTGAGAATGTATGTGTGTTCACATGAGAAAGGTGCAAACATTTGGTAGTTTGCACCTTTCGAAGGGATTGTGTCCTCCAACGTATTCCTTATCTTTGATTCTTTTATCTTTGATAATACGTTTCCAGCTTGCTGGCCTCGTACATTTTTTCTGTAGAGGGCGCTGCGTGTCGACGTCCGCCGAGTCGATGTCCCTCCACGGCCATGTCGATAAGGGATCCACACAGGATCTGCTTGTGGTGCTTGGGAGCCGAGCACCATTGTTCGGAGTGTGAGGACTGCATGTCCATGACGGCGAAAGCCTTGAAGGAGCACAAGGGGAAGCTCGAGAGAGGTAAGTCAGTCAAAACCTCCTCGAAGGTTTCTTCGGCTGAGTCGAGGCATTCGTCTCCTCACCGTCGAAAGCATTCCCATTCTAGATCTCGAAGTAGCTCCCACCATTCGTCGAGATCAAGACACTCAAAAAAGAGACGTCGAAGATTCCCTTCCTCGTCGTCTTCTGTTTCCCCAGAAAGGGTCTCCTGTCGCACAAAACACAGCTCTCAGGTTGAGTGGGAGGAATTCAGAAAGAAAATGTTAAGCGTCTTCGAGAACGCGGCCTCGACCCCCTCGAAGACAGCTGAGGGTGATACCCTGGGTGAAAAACCCAAAAAATGTAAAATGCCGCGAGTCGCAGCACCCGGCGAAACATTCCACCCGAGAGCGCCATGAGCCATCGGGTAAGAAGGCACCATCTTCGACGCCGTCGTCGAAGTTTCCTTCGACGCATGGATCGGCGCCATCAACGCCGTTGTCGGAGGGTTCCTCGACGCATCGGTCGATCGACTCGACGCCATCGTCAACGCCGACATCGACGCCGATGAAAGAGAAGACCAAGGCTACTCCACAGCCAACGGTAATTCCAAGGGCCTCCGGCACGACGCCGAGACTTTCGTCGATGTCCTCGAGTAGGATCCCGATCCTCTCGAGTTCTTCGAGACCCTTTCTAGTTTTTTTGACGCCGTTCTCGGCGCCTTCGAAGCCTGTCACATCGGCGTCGACGACATCAACGTTTTCTCGCCCAATAATGACGAGTTTGGCTCCTTCTGCCTTAGAGATGGGTTTTACACCATTTCAGAGGTCAGAGTACCCTGGACTATCTTCAATTTATGAAGAGGGGGAAGATTCTGACCAGGAAACATTTGGGTTTCAGAGGACCACACTGCCTATTTCAGAGGATTTCACCTCTGAGGAAAGAAGGCTGAAGGACCTACAGGAGTCACTACATGAGGCAAGGGGGCTGGACACTTCCCCAGAAGTGGAATTTGTTAAGCCAGACCCAGGGGAACATGCCGAAACACCCTATAGAACCCTTATGGCAAGAATTATTGAATTTATGGGTTGGTCTGTGCCTTCCCCTGTTTTTCAACAGGATGACCTAACAGACATATTAGACAAAGGTCCACAGGAGGACCCTGAGGTCCCCTTCCATGCAGCCTTACAAAAGAAAAATACATCTAATTGGGAAACTCCTGAAGTTATCCCTGCGGTCAATAAAAGATTGTCAGCCAAGTATAGGGTAGCGGCTGCTGACCTTGAATACTTATCAAAACACCTGACTCCAGAGAGCCTGGTGGTTCAAGCGGCAACTTCATCTAGCAGTAGGACCGCTTACCTACTGTCCCACAGGATAGAGATGACAAGAGGTATGATTCTATGGCAAAGAAAGTCTTCTCTGCTTGTAGTATGGCGTTGAAGTCCATCAACACCACCTGTACGCTCACCAGGTTCAGTCACACACTGTGGGAGTGTGCTTCATCAGCGGCTGACTGCATACCCGAAGGAGAGGAAAAGGAAGCCTTCCTTAACATTATTAAAGATGGCAAAGATGCCATGTGCGAATCACTTCAAACTGGCATTGATTCCGCTGACAGTATTAGCAGGGCCATGGCGGCAAGTACAACAATCCGCAGGCATGCGTGGTTGAGAAAGTCTGGCTTTGCTCCAGATGTACAGGCCAGACTTTTGAATATGCCCTTTGACGGCTCTTCACTATTCGGAAAAAAGGCAGATGACAGTCTGGAAAAGTTGCAGACTTCCAAAGCAGCAGCAAAATCTTTAGGAGCTGCTATCCGCCAAACTCCTTTTCGCCCCTCAGCAACCTCTGGGAGAGGAAAGTCCTTTCGCTATTATTCCGCATTCGGGAAAGGCAGAGGACAGCCGGCTCAAAGAGGCCAAAGGAGATCCACCCGAGGTGGACGGGTCAAAGGTACTAAGCACGCAGCAGCAGGTGCCTCTTTACCCTCGGCATCTGCATCAGCCGCCCCCAAACCACTCTGAGGCCTTTCCACACAGAACACCTGTAGGGGGCAGGTTAACTCACCATCTGACGGAATGGCAGGCTATAACGTCAGATGCTTGGGCATTGGAGACAGTTGCCCAGGGTTACTGCCTACCCTTTCTACACATCCCTCAGAGTCATCCACCGGGGAACAGTTCTCTAAAAGTTCCAGATCCGCTCCTCTTGCAGGAAATTATAGACCTGCTAGAGAAAGGTGCCATAGAACCGGTACCTGTAGCGGACAGGAACAAGGGCTGGTACTCCCCCTACTTTCTCATACCAAAGAAGGACGGAGGACTGAGACCCATCCTGGACTTACGAGAATTGAACAAGTTCCTCAGGAAGGACAAGTTCAAGATGGTAACTCTCTCTCAGATCCTTCAGGCCCTCCAGCTCCAGGATTGGCTGGTATCTCTGGACCTTCAGGATGCTTATTTCCAAGTGCCAATCCATCTCAAACACAGGAAATACCTGAGGTTCGCAATTGGCGACTCTCATTATCAATTTTGAGTTCTGCCATTTTGGCTGACCTCCGCCCCAAGGGTCTTCACCAAGCTGATGTCGGTAGTGGCGGCGAGTCTAGGGAGGGAAGGGATCCACGTCTACCCCTACCTGGACGATTGGCTGATCAGGGCTGTATCTTCGAAACAGGCCTAGGCCAAGCTAGATTATGTATGCCACTTCCTTCACAAACTGGGCTTCTCCCTCAATTTAAAGAAGTCACAGATGATACCATCACAGAGACTCCAGTTCATTGGAGCGGTCCTGGACACTTCCCTGGGAAAAGCCTCGCCACCATAGGTGAGGGCTCAAGATATTCTACAGATGGTCACCAAGTTTCAAAATGCCCAACGTCTCCCAGCCTTCAACTTTTTGAGGTTGCTAGGCCTCATGGCATCCTTCATCTTCCTTGTGCCAGAGGCTCGCCTGAGAGTGAGATCTCTTCAGTGGGCACTGAGAAGTCAGTGGTTGCAATTCTCAGGGAGAATGACAGATCTCCTCCGGATTCCGGACAGTGTAGCCCGCGACCTTCAATGGTGGGCCTATCCAGGGAACATCTTGAAAGGAGAACTGTTTTGGCAACCATGGCCGGAGATAACAGTAGTCACAGACGCCTCACTCACGGGGTGGGGAGCCCATGCCAACGACTTGACCATCAGCGGTCATTGGTCTCCATCGGAGTCCAGACTACACATCAACCTATTGGAGCTGAGAGCGATCAGACTAGCGCTGAAAGCTTTCCTGCCATCAGTATAGGGGAGAAATGTCCTGATAATGACGGACAACATAGTGGCCATGCACTACCTCAACAAAAGAGGAGGCGTAGGATCACTGCCATGCAGCTCTGGTTTTGGGCAATCCAAGAAGGAATCTCTCTATCGGCAGTCCACCTAGCCGGAGAGAAGAACTTGACAGCGGACGCTCTGAGCAGGCAGAGCACCGTCTCACACGAGTGGGAGCTAGCTCAGGAAGTCCTTCAAGAGATCTTCACCCTTTGGGGAACCCCTCAGGTGGATCTGTTCGCCACAAGCACCAACAGGAAGTGCGATCTATTATGTTCAAGGGAATTTCCCCCGAGAAGAGCTCTAGAAGACGTGTTCGTAGTGGACTGGGAGTTTGCACTCCTTTACGCGTTCCCACCAGTCCCTGTTATTCCTCAAATGATCAGGAGGTTGAGAAGATTCCGGAAAATCATGATCCTAATTGCCCCGGATTGGGCCAGGAGAACGTGGTACCCAGACCTTCTAGATATGTCCATCTGTCCTCCAATCCGTCTTCCACTCAAAGAGAATCTTCTCTCGCAGAAGGGAGGTCAGGTTCTCCATCCAGACACCAGAACCTTCAACCTTCACGCTTGGCTTCTGAAAGGGTGAGGTACAAGGATTGGGATCTCCCTGATGACGTCATGGAGGTGTTGCTTTCGGCCAGAAGGCCAGCAACAAAATCTTTATACTGCTGCCGTTGGAACAAATTTTGCAGCTGGTGTAGGGAAGAGAATATCGACCCTTTTTCAGGTGGTACACCAACAGTGTTATCGATTCTATTCTATTCGGCAAACTCAGGCCTTCAAGTTGGCACTGTAAAAGGCTATCTCGCAGCGCTTTCTATCTTCAAGCGCACTGCGGAGGAACCATCATATTTCAAACTTCTTCTAGTGATACAATTTCTCAAGGGATTAACTAATGTTTATCCTCCAAAACCATTCCAGGTTCCCTAATGGGACTTAAATTTAGTCTTAAACTTCCTAATGGGCACTCCATTCGAACCACTTCACTCTTGTTCGCTGAGATTTCTCACGCTTAAAACTGTCTTATTGGTAGCACTAACATCTGCTAGGAGGGTGAGCGAGCTACACGCTCTCTCCTGTAAACTCCCACATACAATTTTCCACAAGGACAAGGTTGTCCTACAGGTGAAGCCTAATTTCCTCCCAAAGGTGGTTTCTGAATTTCATATTACTCAGAAAATTACCTTACCTTTGTTCTACCCTCCTCCCCATCCGGGGAAAGAGGAGGAAAGGCTACATAGGCTGGACCCAAGGCGAGCACTCAGCTTTTACATCAGCAGAATGGCTAGGATCAGGCAAGCAGACCAACTGTTTGTAGGATACTCAGGTCACAAGTTGGGACTACCCATAACAAAACAAACCATCTCCAGATGGATTATTTTGGCCATTCTGGAATGTTACAAACTGGCAGGGAAAGAGCCACCCCAAAATCTCAGGGCTCATTCAACCAGTGGTATTGCAGCCTCTTCGGCTCTCCAAAGAGGGGTGCCGGTCCGAGACATATGTGCGGCTGCCTCCACTAATCAAGAGACCAGATTTGGCAAGGCCGTATTACATTCGGTCCATCCCTAGGGGGATACATAACATTCTCACTCCCACCTCCAATTACATGCCACTGCTAGGGGAGTCTATCAAAGATAAGGAATACGTCGGAGGACACAATCCCTTCGAAGAACAAGTTACTTCTTACCTTGTAACGTTCTTTCGATGGGATGTTCCTCCAACGTATTCCTTATCGCCCCTCCCATCCATCCCCGCAGTGATACTTCCCTTGTGGTTGCAGCTTACGCTCCTTCAAGGTCAATAACCAATTCAGGCATGACTTTTCTTATGCTACAAAATGGAACTGAGCAACGGACGCAGCGCGTGGCTATTTATGGGCATGGTGACGTCGGCACTGATACGGTGGCCGTCGAGGGACATCGACTCGGTGGACGTCGACGCGCAGGATGTGGGGGTGATAAACAGCAGCAGGTAGATACAAAGAGCAGGGGATACCGAGGTACACAGAAACAGCACCTCCATCAAAAGGTGGTGATTAAATGGGAGTATAGATGCCATAAAATAATAGCCACACCACTCCCAACATGGGTGGCTGGGCGGTTAAGAAGTACAATTTTAAAATTAGGGGGCAGCAGTTGCACCAAGGTGGGCCAGAAGTATCATTCAGCCAAGTTTCAGTGATAAACACAAAATCAGGGTCAAGGGTCATAATCTACCAGCATATCATGGCACAGGTTCGCCTTCGCTAGTATAGAGTGTGCATTAATGAGCGGGCATTCAAAGGAGGGTATAGACGCCTTCACAGGGCACCTAATAATCTTTATTAAAGAGAAGACTCCCGGGAATACAGTATTTGCCGGTGTAATTTTCACCAGCTGTGCACGTGATCATTCATTCTGAGAATTAGTAGTAGACTAAGGGGGAATCACTGACCATCCCGCCACAGCCTGGATGGGCCTAGACAGGCTTGCTGTTTGCGTGCCTTTGGCGTGCATCAGGCATTCCAGCTGCAACTGCCAGCACGGGCGACTCTCGCAGCACATAAATGCCAGCAGAGAGCACACGTAACCCGCGGGAGCATGGAAACAGAAGAAATACTGCCGTCAACAGGCAGCTTTACAAAGTAAATTGTGCGATGTCTGCAAGCACTACGAAATAAGTAAAAATGTATAATATAAACAGGGATTTTTTAGGGAGAGGAGGCAAATGGTAAGACCCCTTCAGTCAATCAAATCAGACACACATATAATAAAATGTAGCCAACGCTAATACATTTTGCAGTCTAAAATCACATCAGTGTGCTCTTATTTCATGAGTGTCCCCCTTTCTCGTTTGAGGATACTGTGATGAATCCTGCAGAGTCCCCACAAAGACCCTACTGAAAGTCTCCTCCCAGGTGACCAGGGGAAGGCAGCGGCTACCTAGTCCGGACCATAGGGGTGGTATTAGCCAGGAGGATCACCTGTGAGGAGAAGGTCCCCACTGGAACAGGAGGACTCTGTTGCCAGAGGTATTTGTCTTCCTCGAAGGGAGAAATGTCAGTGATACTAATGTGCAATGGCTTGCTGTTGGAGGGAGGTTTTACGCTCCTGTGATCAACAGTGGAATGTTAAACATAAATCTCAAAACATCTTAGATTCAGAAAACTCTGATTCCCCTGTAATTCCAAACCACTCAATAAATCCTTATAAAATTCCTTTAGAAGATACGATTAAGGAAAGAAATGAGATTGGTACATTTGGAAAAAACATGCAAACAAAAAGAGGTAATTTGAACATTGAGGACTTCAGGACCCACAATGCCCAGAGTACTGGTACGAAGAAGCGAGATGCAAAGGCACTGAACTGCACGTTGCAGTTTAGTAATAATAATTACCAACACCTAAAGGGAGCTGGGAGGTATACAAGGCCCCCTCAGGTGCATGCCAGAGGAAGGATTAGTAGTGGGGGGTGGAGTAATTGCAGTAACTCCATGTTACAGTTGCATCAGAAGTTGAAGGAAAACAGACACGCCAGAGCCACTGTTTTTTGTAGAACGGATGCTGGCTCTGAGGGGTCTCTCCCTTCAAAGACATTGGGCCTCATTACAAGGTGGGCGGTAAGGGGTTAACGTCACCCCTCAAGCTCTATTACGAGGTCTCCTCGCGGGACCCGCTAAGGGCGCCTGGTAGAACCAGGCGCCCTTAGCGGGTCCCGCGAGGAGAGAAGGGAGCTAACAATGGGCCCGTTATTAATGGGCCTGTTGTTAGCTCCCTCCTCAATCCCATTGAGCCCTATGGGGGCTCGAATGGGAATGGGGATGTACCGGGTCCGGGTTCCTCGAATGAGGAATTACCGGGTTCTCCAAGGTTGGAATGGCCCAATAATTCCTCATTCAAGGAAACCGCACCCGAGTTTGGAGGCAGCCATACCGCAAATAGCGGCATGGCTACCTCCAAACGCGTAATGAGGCCCATTGTATGCAGAGGTAGCGCAGCGGAAAGCGTTATTGGGAAAAACGTTCCCCCTGAAGGGCACGTATGCAGAGGATGCGTGGCAGGAAGCGTTACTGGGAAAACTTTCCCCCTGAAGGGCTTGTGTGCAGAGGACAAGCGGCAGGAAGCGTTCATTTTCAAAGCTTCTCCCATTGTGAGTTGGGCTTCTGTGTCAGGCAAGCACCAGAGAGTCCCTGGAGAGAGGAGCGCTCCTTTCCCAACAGGCATGGGCCGCAGAGAAGCATATTGCAGATTGCCGAGCAGGTTGAAGCAGAAGACCCGGAGGCAGCGGAGCGAGCAGACACGTGTGCGATACCCAGTGAGTTCAGTAGACTTGTGTGACCCTGAAAGACACCGTGATCAGCCTCTGTGTAGCTATAATCATTTTGAATCCTGAACTGATGTAAAGAACTTGAAGTAGCAAAATAATAATCAATTTGAATACCGAATTGATACAACAAATTTAAAGTGGCAGAATAAGAACTTTGGCAACAGACAAGAAAGGCATTATTATACTTTTACAGGTCAGAGTAATTGCCAAAATCAAGAGGAGGCAACATTACAAGAAGTTAATAAGAGTTATTATTGCCAAACACAAAAGAGGGCAATAGCAAAGCAAACTAATCAGCCTAACATGTGGTGCATCAGGTTGCTCAATCGCCCAATAGGTTGCATAGTGTATCTGGGCTGTCAAGCAATAGAACTTGAAATCTAGGCCAGCCAGTGCCTCCGCCTCATATGGGTGGTCCAGGTGACTCCACTTCATACAAACCTTTCCGTCAGCACAAAGAAAGGAGGAGCATGCACCAGTGAGGTCAGTGAAGAAAGCTTGAAAGGGCCACAGAGGAATATTGTGAAACAAGTATAGTAGTTTGGGTAGTAGTATTTTTTTTTTATCAACGAAAACCTCCTGACGAGCATTAGTGGGTTCTGCCCCCATCTCTGGAGTTTGGCTTTTAACACAGTCAGATAGGACCCATAGTTCATCTCAAACGTTAGTGAAGCTGACCTGGCAAACCCGATCCCCAGGTTGCAAAAGCTATGTTTAGCTCATGTGAGTCTCATCGTATCAGCCAATGTCAGCATATTGTCGATCAAGGATAATATCTCCATCTTATTATTGTTGCGATGGAGGTCAGAATATTTGCCGAAGTCCACCACCACACCCACAATCCTCGCCAGGTTGACCTCAGTGTTCTGTATATATAAAAGGATGTCATCGGCATACAATGATATGATTCCTGACCCAACTTTATGCCTGCTCTGCTATATTTGTCTAGAAGCCTACCTGCTAATGGCTTGATTAGCAGGGTGAAGAGTAAGGGCGAAAGGAGGCATCATTGTCTAGTTTCAGTTCCCCGCCTCGGTACCGAGGATTTGGCCTTGATTCATGTGCCCCCGTTGCGTATGTAGTAGTTTGACCCACAAGATGAACTTTGGCCCAAACCCATAATGAGACAGAACCTGGATTAAAAATGTCCACAAGACAGTAGCAAAGGCTTTCTGCATGTCTAGGGAGACCACCACTGCTTGTGATTCCACTGGATGTACTTTGTGGGTCATCAAGAAGGACAGTCTAGTCTCTAGCACTTTTGCACAAATCTTGGCATCAATATTTGAGTGATAACAGTCTTTGGACACACACTCATCTGCCATTTTATCTGGTTTAAGTAATAATATTATAATAGCTTCATGTATAGTTTTCAGCAGGACCCCTTTTAGTAGCCCCTCCTCCCAGACCTGTAGCATGTATTGAGCTAACACTTCCCTATATTCTTTATACAATTTTGTGCAATGTCCATCTCACCGGGGCGCTTTACCATTGGGGAGATCCATATTAGGTGTTTTGATCTCTTCCACTGTTGTCAGGACTTCTAACGCTTTGGTGGCCTCTCTGGACAATAAGGTCATCGGTATCCCTCCCAGATATTGCTCTATCTCTGTGGTAGAAGCAGTCCCTTGTGGCTGGTAGAGGGCTGAGTAGAATTGATAAAACACTTCATTGATGTCCTCATCCGTGTCACGGACACATTGTGCCTCCTAACATATGGGATGTGTGTGTTCCCTGCTTCTGTCCTAATAACACGAGCAAGCATCAAGAGGCCCATAAAACAGGGATATTGGCCTGGTCTATGGGCCTTCTTACGGAGTCGGCGGCCCCGTAACACTGCTGCTGCTGCTGCCTGACATCCCTGTGCCACCGGAATAATCTGAAGCACCGGCACCATTAGTAACGGTGCTGGTGCTTCAGTGAAAAGCCTGCTGGTAGGGGCCTGAACTCTCGTCAGGTAAGGCCGGAGCTTCCGTGCCCCTACCGGCAGACTCTTAGTTTGGCGGTCCGGAAAGGGTGCCGGTACGTTGTAATTGTAATTGGTAATTTATAATGTGTTTAATACCCAGAGGATTCTAAGCGCAGACTCGTGGATCGAACATGTGTTGCTTCACGTCCAATGCGAGCGTGTTGTCCATGAGCTATCCTCCCGAGACAACTACTGGCACCCTTATTTCCAGACCGCCAAACTTGAAATGAAACCCAATGTGTTGCGATTGACTATTTGCTGCATCTCTAAATGCATCCAATTCAGCCTTGATTTCTTGTCACGTTGCGAATGAGAGGCATTGAGCATATTGCTGCTGTAGTGCCAAGAGTTTGGACTCGCGAGTTTCCAATTCGCTTCTAAAGCTCTTAAGGACACCGAATTCAGAGGATATGACTTTTCCTTCGAGTATACGCTTTAAAAGCTTGCCATTGTGTCGCCATTGAGGAGACCGGCCCCACGTTATTGTCAAAATAAAGGGATTTGTGATCTTTTAAGTTCAAGGAGAAGCTGAATCTTGCAGTGCAGCTGTTTTGAAGCGCCACAGTGCATGTGTGCCTCCCACCAGGGATAGTTGTATAGACAGCAAAATTGGGAAATGGTCCAACAATGAGCGTGATAATATTGAACACCTTTCCATCCTTTTGAGCTATGAACTAGACACCAGCCATGCAACTATAAGGGAGTGCGTGTTGTGTACCTATGAGTAAACGTATATTCCCTGTTCACAGCATTCAGCGACCGCCACATATCAAGCATATATAAAGTAGACTTATTTGAGGATAGTCTCTGCCGCTTTGGTCAGCACCCTGGGCGTGTCAGTAGTGTGGTCAAGAGTTGGGAATAAAATAGTGTTCAGGTCCCCACTGCTGACTATTGTGTACATAGAATATTTAGCACAGTGGCAAAAGTCTGGGGCCCTCTATGCTGGGTCTGTATACGTTAACCAACAGAACCGCCCGCTGACACAGGATACCATATAATATCACGTATCGTCCGCCCTCATCTGTTCTGGTTTCCAAATATTTAAATTGCAGGGAGCGGTGCTCCAGTTTCAAAACCCCTTTGGCTTTGGTCGAGTATGACGTAAATATCTTTGTGTACCCTACTCCTGCGCAAAACTCACTGCTTGCCTAACTTGCATGTGTGCTTCCTGCAGGAACAGAATCTTGGCACCCTTCCTATTTGCATACCTGACTATCTTGTGAGTTTTAATCGGGATTAAATTCCAAATTAATTCCCAAACATTCTAGCTAAGAAAAGTGACTATCTCCTTTCACATCTCTGTGCCCTAAATGTAAATATGTGCCTCTAGGAGCAGTGTCCATCTTTGTTACCTCAGCAGATCCATTGCCAGCCCACACCAAGTGCATTTTAACATTGCTCCAACAACTGAACATTCGTTCCCCACTACCCACGCTCATAGCTATCCCAACATTGGCTGTGTATTGCCCCACCCCACCGACTCCCCAAGCAATCTCAACATAAAACAAAACATTTGCACTTGCATCAGGGACAACCGTTTCTGTGAAGGGTGGGCTTCTAGTGATGCATCTTATGTCATGGATAGCAGGGTACAAGTATATTCACACTAGCCTGCGTTAGCATTCGTTACTATTAACCCCTCCTCTAAAATACTAGAGGAGCTTCCAGCCAGAGGAGCAGCAAGTGGAATCTGTGACTCAATGAAGGATATGGCTTAATCCTGCACCGTGAAAAAGTAGGCTTTGTGTTGTGTTGAATCTTGAGCCGTCATGGGAAAAACATGCATAGGGGCTATTTCTCTACCTTAACAGTTTCCTCACACCGAGAAAAGTGTGTTGTTCCTGCTGCACAGAAATCGTGAAGTCCGGGTAAATGTGGATAGTGTTTCACTCCAATCTGAGCTCTTTTTTGTCCCTGGCCTTATGCAGTATCAGATCTCGGTCCCGGTAGCTCATATATTTTTTTTAAATTATTTATTTTGCATTTGGTTAATACAAAAACCTTTACGCGCAGTTGAAATAGTATTAAAACATTGTCAAAGATCATAAAATTACCATAAAATGCAATAACATTACAATACTGAAACACATTTCATACAATTCATCATTAGTACAATTACATGTCAAAATCAATAAAACAATTTCCCGATTGATTTCCACAAAAAAATATTCTCAGAGGCCAATGCTTACACACAGTATGCTCATTATAGTTGGAGGTGATTTTAATCAGGTCATGGACTCAGCTTTAGATCGATCAAATGGGGATTGTACCAGGACCCCGAATAAATGCAAACGATCCATGGAGAATTTAATTAGGGAGTTCAGTTTGGCTGACATTTGGAGCCTGGAGCACCCGTCGGACAGGGATTATAGCTTTCATTCTCAATGTCATGACACGTATTCTAGAATCGACTTCTTTATGACCTCCGGACAGGTAACTTCAAGTTGCATTGATTCGGCTATTGGACTCATTGCCCTGTCTGATCACGCACCTGCTTCATTGCAATTGTCCTTGCAGTACTCTCTGGTTAAATCTTCAAGGTGGAGAATGAACTCTTATATACTGAAAAGTGACCGGATCAGGCAAGAGGTTGCAGAGGAAATTGACAGCTTCATCCAAATTAATAGAACTGCCGATGTCCAAATAACCCCTACCCCCAACCTCCCCTCCCGTGCCCCCCCCCGCACCACCTCTTTTCTTACGAGTCGGCAACTCAACATAATGTAACCACTGGGTTTGCTCCCCTTTCTTCCTTTCTCTTTTTCTTGTGAAGCCTACACGGGTATTGCCCAGCGAGGCATACACCGCACAAGTTGTTTACCGCAGCGAGCACAGCTGCCTCTAACCACACACCCCTACCTCTACTTTCTCGAGGATCCCCAGCACCATGGTTCCTAGAATCAACTCTCTCCAAAAGAAGGTAGGAGAAACACGCACCAGGGACAGCCTAGTGCATATGTCGGATTTACACAATCTTTTGAATCTACCCCGAGATCTGATTGATGTATTCAATTCTTTCAGAACCTGCACAAGTACTGAGGGTTTTTGAGCCTGGTTGCCTTCAGGTTTGTACTGCGCGCTCTGCAGCAGTGGGGGGACTACAGCCCTAGCCGAGTGAGCACTTGTTTCAGTCCTTGCCTATGACCAAGGGTAAGGATGATGCTCCCACTAGCTTTTTTGTGAATTATTATTGCAATCAAAAGAAAAGAAATGATTTATTCAAGTTCCCTAGTATCTGAAAACACTCCTTAAAATTCAAAACCCTTCTTTGTCTGCCTCCACACAAGGTTAAGCTCTTTCTTTTCTTGTTCTCACCCTGAGGAATGCTTCTACCTAAATATCCTGCCCAGCAGGGGGCTTTTTCCGAAACGTGATATGGATGTTATTGCAACTATAGATAGGAAGACCCCATTTTGAACTAAAATTCTGTTCGAGTTCATTTTCTAATGCTTTTGGACTTCTTCCTAACACGAACACGTCGGCAGACCTGCGTCCATGGGACAGCAGCACTTGGAACATTAATTAAGGCCGCAGTAATCTCCTTTCTTTTGTCTTTTTTCTATGCATTTATTACTTCAAGAGTTGTTGTTTTTCCAAATTTTGCCAAATTTCCTTTCTGTGTTTACCTTCCAGATTTATATATTGTATTTATGTAATTTTCGGTTTACCTTCCAGATTTATATATTGTATTTATGTATTTTTGTCTTACTTTTTGAAATTTGTCTTAACAATTGCTTACTATTACTGTTTGTTTGTTGTTTTAGCAATGTTTCTTTCAAACTTAATATGCTAACAAATTGGGTTTGCAAAATGTTCTAATAAATTTGCTCTCAGAAGAAGCACTGTTTTCAGTATCTATAGTGGCTTAAAATGATTGTGATATCCGCTTTTGGATACACACAAAGACAAAACTAACTTAACTCGTCTTAGACTTTTGAAACAGCATAGTGGATATTGTTGGTATAACAATATATATTTTTTTGTATGTCCCAATCCACGTAATGCTTTAAGGGACTATCCCTACCTCATTTTCTTTCGTACGAAGATGTCCAAATATCAACAGTCTGGGAGGCACTGAAATGCTTTGCTCGGGGAGTGCTGATTTAGAGTAAATTGAGAACGGAGGAAATTCAAAGACTCTCTTCTGAAGCTAAACGCCTAGATGTTCTATTTGCAGCAAGCAAAGATGAAAACACAAAGTCTGAATTGAGAAGGGCTAAGTATGAACTGAACAAACTCGTTTCCAGCCAGGTCGAGTACGCTCTGTTCAGGCAAAAGATGAATTACTTTGAGAATGGTGAGAAAGCAGGGAAGTTGTTGGCACATAGGCTGAAGGTGACGCAAAGCGATCTCTTTATTGCTGCAATCAGAGATTTGAACAACACATTGGAAACTCAGCAAAAAGGTATCAACAATTTATTTCGTGGCTTCTATGAAAAACTCTATGACTCCGAATTAGTCTGTGAAAAAGTTGACATTGAAAATGTCCTTGACTCGCATGTTTCTTCTCGTCTGACAGCTGATGAGGCGGCAGCCCTTGAGGGAAGGGTGGATGTGGAAGATATACAATATGCAATTTCGAAGCTGACTGTAGGTAGGGCACCTGGCTTAGATGGACTACCTAATGAATTCTATAAAGCCCTCCCCGATTCTGCACTGCAACTTGTGTGTGAAGTTTTTAATGATGCTTTTGAGTCCAAACACTTGTGGTTCTCTACCAAACACAATGAGACATGCATTGATTACAGTAGTTAAAAAGAAGGATAGGTCTGCTAACAGGTGCGAAAAATTACCGGCCGATCAGTCTGATAAAAAGTGACTGCAAGATATTGTCTAAAATCCTGGCTGGACGATTGGAAAAGGTTATCTCACTTTTGGTGCATGAAAACCAAGTAGGTTTTGTCTCTGGCAGGGCGGTGGCGGACAACATGAGACGCCTGCTGTTGACCATTGAGAAGGGTCGCAACCAGCCTATTGCCAGTGCGGTAGTCTCCCTTGATGCTGAAAAGACATTTGATTGTGTGGAGTGGGAATTTTTGTTTGCATGCCTTGAAAAAATGAACTTTGGGCAAGATTTCCAAAGCTGGGTCAAGCTATTATATAGCAATCCTTCTGCGAGTGTGTTGACGAATGGACTTATTTCTGATGCTTTTAGACTTCATCGAGGTACAAGACAGGGCTGTCCGCTCTCACCTCTCCTGTTCATTTTGTCTATGGAGCCACTGGCGGTATGCTTAAGAGCGGATGCAAATCTTCAGCCCATTATTGGGAATGGCCGAAATAACTTGCTTTGGTTGTATGCAGATGATTTCTTGGTCGTCCTTCAGGACCCTGCTATTGGTATTTCTCACCTGATGCGAGCTGTTCATTGTTTCTCCATGTTGAAAGGATATAAGATTAACTGGAGCAAATCTGAGATCCTACCGATCAATAATCTGTGTCTACGGCATACTTGTGCCCAGTTTCATTTTAGATGGTGTGCGGACAAGATGAAATATCTTGGCATCTGGATTGGAGCGGGTATAGTGAAACTACCTGGCATACATTTTGCATGGATCCTCCCGAGACTCAAATCGAATTTGGAAAGGTGGGGTCTCATGATGTTGTCAACCTGGGGCAAAATAAACTGTATAAAAATGAATTTGACACCTCGGATAAATTACATCTTAAGTATGCTTCCTGTTAGGATACCAAGGAGCATTTTCAAGGAGCTTGATAGAATTTTGCAAAGCTTTATTTGGAATGGGAAACCTCCAAGGCTCGCGATTTGGAAACTTCAACTCCCATTGAAATTGGGGGGAATGAACCTGCCTAACTTTCTTTGCAACCATTTATCATTCTCCACTCGCCACTTGTGAAAGGTTGCTGACTCTATCAATGAACATTCTGAACTGTTGTCATGGGAGTGTGGTGCGGTTTCCCAACTGGACCCTAAAGCCCTGCTCTGTTCTAAAAGATGTAAATCCAAAATGACCAGCACACTCACTTAATTTCTGCAGGACTGCTGGTGTGAACTCTCGAGTCGTATGGGTACTGATCCCTATTTACACCCAGATGCATCCATTTGGAATAACCCAGCATTGAAATTCCAGAGTAAGTCCCTCCTTTGGATAGAATGGTTTGTGGCTGGTATAAAATACTTTAAAGATTTGTTTTAAGATGGCAATTGCATACCGTACGCTTGACTTGCACAGTTGCATGATATGGCGGTCTGCTCGTTTGCTGAATATAGAAAACTGGAGATTATAATTTCAGCTTGTGTTGAGGTGCCACAATTGAATATTCAAAGTACCGCCTGGGCAGTTGTTGAGATCTGCTCGAGTGCAGCACACCCTGCTTCTACCATATATGGAATCATAAAGGCTACTATTAAAGGAGATCCACGGGTGCCGACCATTTGGGCTGATGAGTTAGGAGAAGATGTTGGCTTGAGATGTTGGCGGAAGTGCTGTGAAAACACTCGTCTGGTGAATTTGGATTGGGGCCTCAGAGCTTCTCAAACAAAATTACTGTTTAGGGCCTATCGGACTCCGGAGAGGTTGTTCAGGAAGCAACTTTTGGACACTGACCTCTGCTGGAAGTGTAACCGCTCAAGAGGTTCCCTCAGTCATTTGATTTGGTCTTGCCCCAAACAATGCAGTTCTGGGAAAAGGTTAGTGAACGATTGAGTCTAATCTTAAACATTGCATTTCTCATGAATGCTTCTTTATTCATTCTAGGCGATATTTCTATACTGGATGAAATTGACTTTGGCAAGAAAATTTGGTTGCTGCGTGCATGCATGGTTGCTAAAAGAATGATATTGAGGTCCTGAAAGTCAAGCCTTTCTTTTACCATTGATGAATGGGTGGAGGAGCTTCTAACTGTCTCGACGTATGAAAAAGCCATTTACAAGTACCACGATGAAATTGAAACATTTTGGGACATTTGGAGCTGTTTTCTTGATGTCCATGGATGAACTTGAACTTTCATTCAGGATTGATGTATCCCTGGCTTTTTATTTTACTGTCATGTGTCATTACTTATGGTTTTATACAATGTTTTGTGATACTCTTGTATCTGCTGCATGCATTTTAGCTTTTGTGATTTGCAGTCTTTGGCTTTGTTGTTCTCTTTCTTTTTCCTTTCTTCCTTTTCTTCTTCTTTTCTCCCCTTTATGCACCTCTATTCTTTTTCTTATACAGGATATTTAGTGGTAGTTTATGAGAACTGATTAATATGTTTTGACTTTGGTTGACAAGGAGTGTGATTTAAAGATTACTGCCATGTTTTGTTGTTATTTGCTGTTATGAAAATAAAACATTTTGAAACATCATTTGAAATATGCTGCATAAAATAAGAGTGCTGGAAATGTTTTGACCTAATTCCCACCAAGTAAAAAACTAAACGGTTCTCAGGGGTCTGTCTGATTTAGCGTCTTTAGGTTACTCGATCGAGCAGCAGAAGTGCCTCTCTCCATACATAATAGGCAGACGCAATTATGACCAAAGATTCTGCCTCATAAATTGCACTCCGAAACTGATCGGTAGTTATGGATGCCACTACATAAACAGACTCCTCCTATCTTTTTGTGTTTAAAGATTTTATTGGATAAAATTTGGAATGCAAGGCAAAAGGAAAAGAACAGGATATACTGGGGATTAATACAGAATAAGCCAAGTATGCTTCTATCAACTAGTTTCAAACGTACACTAGATATTTTTAAATATTAGGGGGGAAACAAACAATAACAAATAACGAGACAAGACGTAAACAGGACAAAACACAAACAAGAGGAGGAAGGAGGGAAGGGGATGAAGGTTGGGGTACAAATATATCATGCATTCTTTACAGGATATTGAAACATGGGTTACTAATGGAAATTTACACCGATAAAAAGTAATCGAAAGATTGCCATTTCAACTGAAACTTGCTCTGTAAATCAGGGGTCAAAGCGTTACACTTTTCCAGTCTGTGAATATTGCATAAAGAATTCCACCAAAATCTATAGCGAATTTGGCTTAGGTTTTTCCTAGGTTCTGAATAGCATAACTTCAGGATAGGACAAGAAGTTAAAAGATGATGGCTGGTTCATACAGAGCGCCTGCATAAACGGCAGAGTTTCTCCTCGTATGGAATTTTAGTCCAGCCGCCAACATATTCATTGGTGGGAATTAGGGTAAAATGCAAACATACAATAAATCTTCTTAAATTGCTAGCACACAGTCCAGGAAGATAAGTGCAAGGAGCTCCTGGGTCAAACCCTTGCGAGCTATATTCTCAATAGCTTTTTTTTTTCCATACAGTTTCTGTATATTAACTGCTCGATCTCAGTTTCTAGCTTTATTTTTTATTGGGGTGCAGGCATTCGGGGAGTCCTGCACCAGATCCAGCGACATGTCTATATACGCCGGAGTTCGTGCGCAGAGTTCAGTCTGCAGCAGTTTGGGACGAGAGAGGAGCTGCAGCTACTAGTGGAATTGTACTTTGCATCTGCTGGGCGAGTGTTCCTTTAAGGAAATCAACATCTACTCCCCTTAAAAACTCCAGGCGAGCGCGGAGCGCGCGCGGAGTTCGTGCGCAGAGTTCAGTCTGCAGCAGTTTGGGACGAGAGAGGAGCTGCAGCTACTAGTGGAATTGTACTTTGCATCTGCTGGGCGAGTGTTCCTTTAAGGAAATCAACATCTACTCCCCTTAAAAACTCCAGGCGAGCGCGGAGCGCGCGCGGAGTTCGTACGCAGAGTTCAGTCTGCAGCAGTTTGGGACGAGAGAGGAGCTGCAGCTACTAGTGGAATTGTACTTTGCATCTGCTGGGCGAGTGTTCCTTTAAGGAAATCAACATCTACTCCCCTTAAAAACTCCAGGCGAGCGCGGAGCGCGCGCGGAGTTCGTGCGCAGAGTTCAGTCTGCAGCAGTTTGGGACGAGAGAGGAGCTGCAGCTACTAGTGGAATTGTACTTTGCATCTGCTGGGCGAGTGTTCCTTTAAGGAAATCAACATCTACTCCCCTTAAAAACTCCAGGCGAGCGCGGAGCGCGCGCGGAGTTCGTGCGCAGAGTTCAGTCTGCAGCAGTCAGCAGCGGAAGCAGAGGTAAGCCCAGAGGTAAGCCCAACACATGGCCGTATCCGGACCTCAAACCCGCGCTAAGCTAAAACAATCAGCACACTTGCGAGACTGCACCGCAAACCTGCTGATAGCATGCGCTCATAGCGATGCGGTCAATAGAACAGGAACATTAGACGGCTACGACTGGTCAAAGGGACGACACGAAGAAGGCGGGGAAGGCCGAACAACAGCCACAAATCGCACAAGTACGTCCAATACAAACCCCCGACTCACCCCCTCGTGCACCCCGACAAAAATGCAACCTAAATCCTTAGTCCAAATTGCCACGGAATGTATTACCAATACAAAGAAACAGGAAAGAGTCCCGTGGGGGACACACAAAGAGACAAAGGAAACTGTTGAGACTCTCTCAGAAGCACCAAACGCCGACGCCCACACAAACACTAATAACGCTGCTGAAAACCCCCTACGGGTCGAGACGGAGGCCTCGACCCGCATGGCAGTGATGACAGCTGACGAACTTGAGGCATTCGGCCCCCGAACGAACAACGAAACAGAGAAGTCTCACGCCAACAAAACCATGGAGACAACATCAAATGTGATTGAGGTAAACATAACGGCTTTTCAATCACCTTTTGATGTAACTGACATCAAACTGCTGGAAATAGAAGTACCCTCACACTATACTGACACAAACCTTGTGAGATTCACTTTTCCAGAAAAAGGGCAAGATCCCCGCATAAGTTCGACAAACACAGTGACCATCACACCTTGCGCAGGAGTTAAACTTCCCGCTGCAGGGTCCCTCCTCAAAGCGGTGAAACAGACAAACGACCACAAGCAAAATACAGATCCCATGGAGTGTGGATTGAAATGTACTTTTGCGAACGCTACGTTCAACGCACGGAGCACCCTAAACAAACCCACACGAACGACATGCCCACAAATGGCGATCCCACAGATCCCCGCACCAAAACCATATACGTATGAAGTGGATCTGGCTGGACGCGAAGCTCGGCTCACTGATCGTCTCAAAGCAGACTTTGAAACAATGCAAGAACGTATTTCTGAGACTTTCGCAAACAACAAAACCAAACCTTCGAGTTCGACAACTGCTAAATCCCAGATGGAAGTTAGGCGCGGCGTACAATACAACGCTTACCTTAACACCACAGCTCACCCGCACATTGATGAGACTACGCAAAGCGAGGATCTGGGTGCCCTCAGTACAGCCGGATTGGTCACTCAGCCCTTGACCCCCAACAACCGGGACAATAGACCCCCCCAAAAGACCCTCGAGAAAAAGACAAGTACAAGGCCCCCGTCCCACTGCTCCACTCCAAAAACACAACACGATTTGAATGGAGGTCCCAAGCGGACAGATGAAACCTCAGACCGCAGAGCACAAGGGGACAGCGTACCGAGTAACTATAGCGACGGCAACAACTCAATGCACGGCCACAAGGAGACTTATGTGACATCGAAATCAAATTTGTCGGCAGCTGCCGCTATACAGATCCACAACAACGTTCTGGCTGCTACATCACTTGCATTAATCCCGTTTACCAAGCTCTACGAGAACCTGCATGAAACGACACAAAACAATGGGGCGATACTGGGCCAACTGAACGAAAAGTTAACAAAAATGGAAAGCATGCACACAACGCTGAGAGAACGCCTTGACAAGGAAACCGAAACCTCCAAACTGTGGCTCAACAGACTGAACGAAATAACAGTCCAAGACATCCTGGAAAAAAAAAAATTGATGGAAACCATGATCGAATGCATGAACCAACTGATCCAAACCAAGAGCAATTTAAAAAAGGCTCACGAACAAAATACAAACGATAACAACGTGACAAAACGGGCACAATTGCCTTCCGATCTCAAAACGGCAGACCCAAACAACATTGCTGACCACCAAGCTGAGGTTAGAGAACATCCGATTACCCCAGATGAAAACATGACTTCCCACGGCAAACCCTCAAACAATCTAACCACAGCTGAGCGCCATTCCTCCTACTCCACCGAAACCAAACAAGACAGCAACATCGAAGGCGCAGTACTCGGATCAGCTATAATTGATAGGCCAGAAGAAGCAGCCAATAAAGATCGCTGCGAAAAGAATAAAACACCACAATTCCCACCCAAAGCACACTGTTCATTACCAAAAATGTCATTCGGAATATTCACTGGACCTGCAAAAACTCTGACGACCGTGAATTCAAAGCAGAGTGAGCAAGGACCAAGCTGTGGCCCAACCGGCAAGAGAAAAGAAAAAAAGAAACACTGTGCACCGCACAAACAAACTAGCAACTCAAAGAAATTTATAAGAAACCTAACCACACCTGTTAAATCAGGCTTATTCGAAAGAGAAAAAAAAGATGAGCCATCTAAATCAAAACAAACGGAAACGTTGAAAAGTGCTGAAATCACAACGTCCAAACCTCCGAAAACAAACCTTAAAAAACGTCAAAGATTGGACTCAGACGTACAATCAATTCAATCCGTGCCATCCTCAGAAGACCTATGCAACCTTTCAACCTACGACGACGAGGCCGAGGATGAACACAATCTTGAGGCACGAGTGTCTAGTCCAATACACCTCAATGCAGTGGAACTTGAGGTCAAAAACGCCTCAAAGAAAAAAATAAATCCCTGGTTGGCAAAAATACATATGGGACCATACCCTGACGGAGAGAGTGCCGCTAAGAGAAGACCGGCAAACCCGGGGAGAGGCCTATGGAATGATATTCACACAGCTTCTCTAACTGCAACGAACGAGAGCCAACGACTTATGGACCCAGATTCGAAACCAAAAAAACATGTGAAACTGAACCCTAAACAGACAGCAGCTCAGAGACAAAAGGGGGCAAGCCATACCGAACAGAAAATGAAGGCTGACCTCAAGCTATCGGCCCCTAAAATCCTCATTGCGAACGTATTTAAAGACGACAACGATGTCAACCTTAATAGAGGAAATGTCATGCGACTATTACACTCACTACCAGCCTTAAGAACGGTGTCCTCCCATGACATCTCAATAGTCGAATACATCTCGGAAGTACATGCAGACAGAGTCCACCTCCACATAAAATCACAGGCGGTACGAAAGACCATACTGGCTTCCAAAGAGGACCTCCTGCTGCTTGGATTCGAGGACGCCGAAGTATGGACGGAAAGTCACAATAATCATCTCAATAACAGAATAAACGATTCGAATGAGTTAGGCCACACAAAACGCAGAGACGAAATAAGACAACTTCTAACGACAACATCTAATCCACAACAGTTCAACGATAAAGAGACAACTGGAAGGAGCAACCATTAGCTAATCCAGAGTGATGGAAACAATTGGTTGACATTAATATCTTGGAACACACGCGGATTTCACCACCTCTACGACGACTTTCCAGTGGACCTAAGCAACAACCTCGCAATCTGTCTCCAAGAAACATGGCTGAGGAGCACGCCGGTGACAGATGGATACGTGACGTTGCTAAACCCTGCAGGAAAAAACACACAAGGACGCCCGTTTTCTGGGCTCATAACAATGATAAAAATTGGAACCAATTGGGAAGTGTCTGAAACTGAGAATCCAAACATCTTCGTCCAAAGCACGCTGTTACAGCACCACACTGAAAATACTTCCAAAAAACAGTACATACTTTTAATCAATGTGTACTGGAATCCCGCTCAGATAACCAACGGAAAGTTTGTGTCATCAGTAATGGCAATTATAGATAAACATCAACAAACTGATCGCGAGATATCCATCATTGTATGTGGTGATATGAACACAACTTGGTTCAACGCAAATGGGACCCAAATAAAAGAACCCAGGAAGGAAAGGTCTCCTAACCTGTCGAGAAGTGCATTATGGTCAATGGAAATGGATACTCGCGATTGCGACATGGCAAATGGACAGGTCAAAGGCGACCTACCACCAAAGAACACCTGGCACGGCATGGGTCACAAGAAAATCTTAGACTACATATGGTTATCAAGACTTTTTTGGCACAAGATCGTGAACCTGAAAATAATTGAGACAACAACCAGCGATCACGATGTCCTAGTTCTAACCATGAACTTACCCTCGAAAAAATATACATCTAGAATGGTCCAGAGTCTCGAGGTAAATAATGGCCAAAACAGATTAAGAATAAACAGCAAACAAATAACCACATTAACCAGGAAGTTTCAAAACCTGACAATGATCGACGAAGCGGCCCTAAATTATCTCCCGCTCCTACCTTACACCAACAAAGGATCCCTCTTGATGACACAATCAAATAAAACTCACACCCACGCTTGGAGCATTAAAGTTACAGAAGAATAAAAGAAGACACAAAAAGAAATTCGTCAACTGAAACTACAAGGAGGCCTGGATACATCCATTAAGATAAAACAACGAAAGCAAAAATACCGTAATTGGGTGAAAGCTTTTGCTTTCCTTCGCGATCAAGAACGAGGCGAAGCAATGCTGAGATTGATTAAATCGAATAATTGCAGAGAGATCTGGCAAATCATAAACAAATGCTCCAGAAATCAAGCAAACACAATGGCCAGTGGGGTCACAGAAAGTGACTGGAAAACCCACTTCAACAGAGTGTTTACGAATGGAAACAGTATTCCAATCCAAGCACGTCATGTAGCGGAAGTCGAATGGGACTGCAGTGAGAAAGCCGAAAATATCTCCATGGCAATCACGAAACTGAACAACTCGCGTGCGGCAGGGCCGGATGGCATCACCAACGTAATGCTGAAAGCCAACAAAGACGAATGGTCAAACTTCATCACCAAACTATTCGCAAGAATCGCAAAGCATAAAAGAATACCAAACTCATGGACCACGGCCATTATAGTTCCAATTTTCAAGAAGGGTAATCGGGCCGATCCTGCCAATTATCGCCCGATTGCCCTACTGGACACAATTGGCAAGATATTTGCGAGTTTCCTGCAAAAGAAACTATCAGCATGGGCAGAAATGAGGAACATCAATGATTGCCGTCAAACTGGTTTCACCAAGGGAGTCGGAACTGAAATCAACCTGACCCTGGTAAATATACTAAAATTGAACTGTATAGAAAAAAGGTCAAAGCTTTTCATAGCCTTTATCGATATGCATCAAGCATTCGATGCCATAATTCGTGAAAAACTGTGGCAGAAACTAACATCTTGGGGGTGCCCACAGAACTTACTACAGCCTATAAAAGCACTCCACACAATGACGTCAATTCAGATAAGACTAAATGAAAAAGGACTCCTCTCAGAAGCTGTTAATACTCAAAAGGGGGTGAAGCAAGGTTGCCCGCTTGCAGCCTGCTTATTTAAACTATTCATTGCAGATATACCCTTGGCTCTCAGTGATGTGAAGTGCTTTTCACCAAAAATAAATGGACATCACATCAACTGCATCACCTATGCGGACGATATAGTCTTATTCGACAAAACCCAGATAGGGCTGCAACGTCTATTGACACAACTTCATCACTACATGACTATCAATGAACTAAAGATAAATGTCACCAAAACGAAAATCATGCAGATCGGAGCAACAAAAGGCAATAAAAACAAAAACTTTCAGTGGAAGATCGCTGATACACCTATTGCTGAAATAGAAGAAATCAGATACCTAGGGGTAATTATCAACAAATCCATACGAGAATGGAACTGGACACAAGACATCTCACAGCGCATGAAAACACTCGCAATACAAGGCAGACGCATTCATAACCTGTATGGCAAATTCTCACTAATTCCAGTAAAAACGTTTTACCTCCAAAAAGTAATACCAGCCATCACCTATGGTTCTGAGACAGGTTGGAACCTGGACCTTCGTATTTGGGCAAAACTTGAAAGCCTATTTTGGAAGACGGTGTTGCAATTACCTAAATACATATCGATGATCGCCATCAGACACGAACTAGCCATAAACGAACTATACTCGAATGTGATCTGGAAGTCGTTAGCGTTGCTCCGAAAGATGCATATGCCAACACCGGAACCTGCCTACGAGATACTTGCGACAAGCAATCGACACCCCCACATAGATTTAATACAGAAATGGACACAAGGAGTGAAGGCGATAATGCAAGCAGCCGATATAACAATAGAGCTGCTGCTGGCACAACCACAAATCGCAAAACGAAAACTCCAAGAATGGTCCTGGATGAAAAACCTGGAAAATCTTGAAGGTCTGACATCCTCTCTAAAACTCGGACCCACAAAAAACAAATTAAACGCAATGCCGAGATATCTGGTCCAATTCCCTTCCCGATACCACTGCGATAGATTTCTCCAACTCAGATTAAATGCCATTAAGAACAAAGAAATGCTATTTATGAGACACGACCAGGTAACCACAGATAATCTATGCAGACATTGTGGGACAGAAATCGAATCAACAAGACATTTTATAACAGAATGCTCAACGCTTAAAGATCTACGAACTTTCCATTTAGGAAAATTTGCACCGCTGAACATGAATATGGATGATTGGTGGCTGCGAATAATAAGTGGAAGCTCAGTTCACCTTACATGTTCAGCGATAAACTTTATAGACATAGCGTTGAACTCATGAGGACGAAAAAGATAAACGAAAGAACCCAATATGACCAGTCCAATTATGCCCAAGAGGCATGGAAGGAAAATGAGAATATTAAGAATGACAGGAAGTGAAAGTTTTGTAATAAAAGTTTGTAATAAACTATATGTTACAATAAAAAAAAAAAAAAAAATACGCCAGATGTTTTGGAACAGAACTTTGCAGGTCATATAAAAAAGAATGAATACTGTCTTCCATCAAGTGCTGAGCAATGAAGCCCATTAGAGTCCTGGGAACTGAGTGAAGATGCTGCAACTGAAGAAAAAGCTTGCATCTTTGAGCGAGCCAAACTAATCGTATGGAAGGTAGACCCAATTCAATTCTTAACACCTCAACAGGTACTGTTTTGGGCAAGCCCAACAATGAACGTAAAATCTTCCCCTCCAGTCTCTCCACCACATCACATGGCCGGTTGCCAGAGCGTCAAGGCCATACAGAGCCCCGGGAATAATGTTGGTATGATAGAAGGCCACGAGACCCTCTACATCAGAGCCACCTTCCTTAGTCACAAACCGTTTAATGGCAAGCCACTTTTTGAACATTGTAGGGATGATGATCTCGCCATAAAAGGTAAGTGCTGGTCGTGATTTAATTGGAGCACCCAAGTATACATAACTATTAACCACATCCAAAGGGGATTGGGCCAAGTTCCAATTAAAGATCGACTTGCTAAAGGTTCTGCCACCAATCACCAGTATCTTAGTTTTGGTAGTATTTATTTCAATGTGGTTATTGGCTCAGAAAATAGAGAGGGCATCAATAGAATGCTTCAGACTAATTGGGGTGTAGTCCAGTAACACGGTATCATCCACATTAGCTAACCATGGTGTCAGTTCCCCACCAATAGTGGGGTGGAAGTTACATGCTGTGGAAATTGCCCCGGCCATGTCAGAGACATATAAATTAAATAACAGAGGCGCAAGAATGCACACCTGTTTAAGTCCTTGATTAGTCTTAATAGACCTGCTTAGCGCCACCTCCTGATTTAAGCGTATAATCACTGAAGTGTCTGAATACATAGCTTTTACAGATAAAGGAGAAGAGGGTCCTTTCCCCAGCATTTCAACTTAGATCAGAGCAAAGGGCGTGTAACTGAGGTGAATGCTTTAGTATAATCAACAAAGCAAAGGTATTGCCTTGTATCTGGGCAACGAGCAATCTCTGCCATGAGGTAGCGCAGGGCACGAAAATTATGTAATGTATTTTGCACCCTTCTGAAGCCTGTCTGAAATTTCTTTAAAAGGCTCTTCTCCTCGACCCATCGATTTAATTTTTTCAACATGCATGAGAAGAATATTTTAGAGCTTGAGTCCAGCATAGCTAGCAGCATGCAGTTGGAGGGGTACACTCTGTCCCCTTTTTGAAACATGGGGACTAGGATGGACTCCCTCCAACTTGCCGGAATCCTGCCACCAGTCATAATACGAAGGTATAACTGGAAAACTCTTTTAGCTATCCAAAAACGTAATTGTGAGGTCATTGTTAGAAGATATGTAGATCTTCATCTAATGCAGGAAGTAAGTACTGCTTATATAGCCCCCGCCCCTGTTGAGGATACAGGGAGCACTTTGATAGTTGAACAGTCCCCCAGGATTGACTTGATTACTAGTGAAACTGACACACTAACTCAGTCAGGGTTGAAATCTGAGGCTTATTTCGTGTTCCAGTTTAACAACCTAGTGCCACAGATGACCCCCATGGCTCTGAAGGGTGATAGGCCCACCTGTAATCTTAAGAATCCTTTCTCCCCTACTCTAGTCCCTCACAGGGAACAAGTCATTATGGTCTGCTTGCTGAATACACGCTCAGTGAGCAGACATGCAATCAACATACATGATTATATTCTAGATAATGGCTGAAAGAGTCTAGTGGCCCGGACATTGACCTTGTGACCCCAAGTGGCTATAAACTCTTCAGTCATAATTGTAACTCAGGGAAGGGAGACGCAGTTGCCTTCATAGCCAGGAGTGAGTTGTGCTCCTTCACATCTGCTGTGCTTTGTGAGGGTTGTGAAGTCCTGCATCTAAAAATAACACCTTCGGCCAATTCTTGTGGTGACTTTAACCTTCTCTACCGTCCACCCAAAGACACACCTAATTTTACTGAAGATCTAATTAATATTTTGGCACCATTAAATAAACCTAACTGTTTGACTTTGGTTTTGGATGACTTTAATAGATGGTCGGGTAACCCTGCTGATAGTGAAGCACTAGTGCTTGAACAACATCTCTTAAACATCAATATGGTTGTTCATAATGATGCTCCAACCCACATCAGGGGCAATACCCTGGACTGGGTTGTGTCAAGAAATGTGTTTTTTAATTCCTGGAATATTGCGCCATGTGTATGGTCTAATAATGTTCTCATTAGCTTCAAGGTTAAACTGCCTGGGAAACCCATGCCGAGGCCAAAGGTTTCTAGAAGCATTACTACACCGAATCTAAAAAGAGTGAACCCTGATGAACTGCAGACATGACATTCTCATCTAATGAAGATCACTTCTGACTTTGACTCTCTGGCTTCACTGGCCATTTCTTACGATAATCATTTGAGTAGTTTACTGGACAGGAAAGCGACTCTGAAACCTATGACCATTAATGATAACTAAAATCATAAGATATGGTATACTCCCTCCTTAACTGAATTAAAGCAAGAGAAGCGACGCATTGAGAAAGCACAGTTAAAAAATAGAAAAGATGAAAATTGGCTGTCGTGGAAAATACTGGAAAGGAGATGTACATTGAAAATTCTTGAAGCAAAAAAAGATTTCTTTGATAATGAGATCAAGAATTCTGAAAATTGTACAAGGAAAATGCTTGCTGTCCTTAAACACGTGCAAAAGCCCCAGCTGCAAGTAAAACTACCTTTTGAAACTAATAGTGACTGTATAGCAATTCAACAGGTTTTCATGAATAAGTTTAAAGTAGCTCAAATCACGGAAGAACTCCCTCTAGACTTACCAGTGCATATTTCTGTGTGCCCAGGGTCTCCTACCTCAGCACCTGCTATGTTGTTTATTTTCGAACCCATCTCGGTTTCCGAGACAGAAAATGTGCTTTGGAAAATGCGGCCTACTTCCTGTTCTGGCGATGCAATTTCTCCTTAGTTTGTTCTTAGCCATTTTAAACTATGTGCACCTTTCTTTACACATTTTATAAATGCTTTGTTTAAGCAGAAAACAGTAGCAGACACAATAAAAAATGTTGTAGTGCCTCCTCTGTTAAACAAAACAAGCCTTGACCCTTAAATCTTAACAATCTAAGGCCTATCAGCAATGCCCCATTTTTGTTGAAAATTATGGACAAAGTTGCCACTATGCAATTTCAAGACCATCTAGAAACCTGAAACATTTTACACCCCAGACAATCAGGCTTTCGTTCTAATTTTAGCACCGAAAACGCTCTGCTTTATCTAAATATTCAGATGCTGAACATGGTCGACAGAGGCAAAACAGGAATTGTCATTTTTCTGACCTGTCAGCATCTTTTGATCTTGTGGATCATGAAAGACTTTTGTCCACTTTGCTGACTATTAGCGCCTATTCTAAGGATGCTGCCAACTGCTACAGTTCCTTTCTTGGTAACCATATTTCTAGTGGATTGTGTCCTCCAATGTATTCCTCATCTTAGATGTATTCCATCCAGCTTTGCTGCTCTTCGGAATTTTTTTCGCCAGAGGGCTCTGTGCGTCGATGTCGTCGATTTGATGGTCCCTCGAAGGCCTCCGTCGAGGGTGACGTCATCGGGTGTATAAGTAGCACGTGCGGCGCCCATTGGCCTCAGTTCCGTTTTTTCCACAGTATACGTTGCTTCGGACATTCGGCGTGCCTCGAGTTCTGTGAAGTATAATATACAAAGAAGAAATATGTCCTCGTCATCGACGCCGACCACGACCCCGAGATCGGGATTCAAAAACTGCACGTCGTGCGGCTCAAAAATGTCAATCACGGACCCACACTGGGAGTGTTTGTGGTGCCTCGGAGAAGGCTGCGACATGGAGGCCTGTTCGAAGTGTCAGGCGATGATGGGGAAGGCCTTGCGAGAAAGGAGAGGAAAGCTACAGGTAGGTCGAAAAACCGATCGAAAAGCCTCTAGCGTTGAGTCGAGACCCCATGAGGAGAAATCTCCTCGACGCAAAAGGCATCGATCTAGGTCCCGAAGCGATTCTCATCACTCGTCGTCTTTGTCAAAAAAATCGAAGAAACGACGCCGCAGGTCTCCCTCCGCCTCGTCGTCAGACGAGTCTCCGAAAAGGATGAAATGCCCTACGAAACATTTGTCTTCCGAAGAGTGGGAAGCATTCAGAGTCAAAATGATGTGGGTGTTTGAGAAGGCGAAGCCTCGGTCCGCGCCTTCTTCGGAAGCCGGCCGGGAGCGTCATCACTCTGACACTTGCGTGCCCTTGAGCCCGGGTGATCGAAAAAGGAAGGATAGGGAACCTTCCAGGACGCCGAGTGAAAAACGCTCGGGTCCAGTTGACCGTTCGAAGTCACCGACGCGTCCGAGATCACACCTCGAAGGGAAAATCATTGAAGACCGGCTCGACGCCCTCGAAGCAGACCCTGTCAATGACCACTATGTCGTCGATGCCGTTGACGCCTTTATCGACGTTGACGCCGAAACCCTCGGCGCCAAAGGCTCCAGCCAAGCCAGGGAAGCCAGAAAAAGAGAAGGAGAAGGTTACAAAACATGTAATTTCCTCAGAGCCTGGTACTACACCTCTTCCTCCTCCTCTCCCAGAGGAGGTTTTCAAGCCTCTCCCTAGGAAGGAGTTTTTCAAATCCCTTACCTCAATTTTTGAGGAACAGGAGAGATCTGATGAGGAAAATCTACCTTTTGGGTTGCAGTATGGCACCCCAAATGTCCCAGAATGCTTGATCTCATAGGAAAGCAGAATGAGGGATTTGGTGTAGTCTTTACACAATGCAAGTGGCATTGACACATCTCCTGAGAATGACTTTGGTAGACCAGATCCAGGAGAGCATGCCAGTCCATCATAACGTCAGTTAATGACCAATGTGGTAGATTACTTGGGATGGGCTAAACCACCAGCCCAATTCGTCCAAGATGATTTAACAGACATATTGGACCATGGTCCCACTGAAGACCCACTACTACCCTTTCATGTAGCCTTGCAAAATAGGGTGGCCAAGAATTGGGAAACTCCAGATTCTATTCCTCCGGTAAATAAGTCCCTTGCATCAAAATACCACCCATCCAGTAGCGACCCCGGCTATCTGTCAAAACATCCAACTCCTGAGAGTCTGGTCATACAGGGAGCCACAGCTTCCAACAAACGTGCGTACCCTTCTATCCCTCCAGACAGGGACGATAAGCGTGTGGATGGTTGGGCACGGAAGGTATTTTCAGCTCGGAGCATGGCATTAAAATCTGCCAACTCCACATGTGCCTTGGCAAAATTTTCGTACACTCTGTGGGAGTGCATCGCAATGGCGGCAGAGCACATACCAGAAGGGGAAGAAAGGGAAGGTTTCCTAGCCATCGTTAGAGATGGAAAGGAAGCCATGCAAGAATCCCTTCAATCTGGATTGGACACTGCGGATAGTGTAAGCAGGTCCATGGGCACTAGCACGGTAATGCGCAGATTTGCGTGGTTACGGAAGTCGGGTTTTGCACCGGACGTATAGAACCGCCTTCTGAACATGCCCTTTGATGGGTCTCACCTTTTTGGCAACAAGGCTGACGAGAGCCTTGAGAGGTTGCAGACCTCAAAAGCAGCTGCCAAATCTTTAGGAGCTGCTATTAGGCAACCTTAGCCTTTTTGTGCGTGTTAGAGAGAATTCTCTGTTTAGGCTGAATTTCCTAACCTAGTGAGTCCCCCAGCAGCTTTGCTGGATTTTTCTACTGCCATGCCTTCTCTTTGCTTATGGAGAAGTCCCTCGGGAGGGAGTAGGTTATTCTCCCTTTGAGCTTCTTTATGGCCATCCGGTCAGAGGTCCATTGGCCCTGATCAAGGAGGGGTTGGAGAGTGCTCCTTCCCCCAAGCCAGTCAGAGTGACTGACTATGTGATAGGTCTCCGACGGAGAATGTCACACATGATGGCAGAAGCAAGTGACAACTTGAAAGCTGGACAAGCTCTGGTCAAGCATTGGCATGATCAGAAGGCTAATATGGTTGAGTTCACTCAAGACCAGCTAGTTCTCGTTATGCTCCCAACAAGGCAGAGGGCCTTACACGACAAATGGATGGGACCCTTCAAGGTTGTGGGAAAACTTGGAGAGTTTAACTATCTGGTGGATCTGGGCAAACCCAGGGAATCTCCCCGAGTCTTCCACACCAACCGCCTCAAAGCCTATGTCTCTGGACCAGAAGTAGGAGCCTTGCTTCTAGCTTCACCGGAAGAGGAGGAGGAGAGTGAAGCTCTACCTGACCTCCTTAGAGGCTTACCTTTGGGTGAAAAGGTTGAAGGAGTTAATCTCTCTTCAGATCTGACACCTGAGCAACAAGAGGAGTGCAAATCTAAGTTAAATCAGTTTGCCTCCCTGTTCTCACTTTCACCAGGCTTGACCCGTTGGGGCCAGCATGATATCCTCACTGGTGACTGTCTGCCAATAAAAAGCAGAGGGTACAGAATGTTGGAACATGTCAGAACCCACATCAAAGGTGAGGTCAAGAAGATGCTTGATCTCGGGGTAATAGAGCCCTCTACTAGTTCATGGTCTAGCCCAGTTGTCTTAGTACCAAAGGTAGGATCCAAAGAGTTGAGATTCTGTGTGGACTATAGAGCTCTTAGTGCAGTCACCAAGACTGATGCCCACCCTTTGCCAAGGACAGATGAGTTGGTGGATAGGCTTGGCACAGCCAAGTACCTCAGCACATTCGACCTTACGTCAGGCTATTGGCAAATATCCCTGACAGACCACGCCAAGGAGAAGACTGCATTTTCTACCCCAGTTGGCTTATACCAATTCAAGGTTATGCCTTTTGGACTGAAAAGGGCACCTGCTACATTTCAAAGGATGGTAAACCAAGTTCTAGCTGGGATGGAGGACTTCTGCATGGCATACTTGGATGACATTGCAGTCTTCAGCCTCTCCTGGGAGGAACATGTGAACCACCTAGGACATGTTTTGCAGGCTCTTGAGCAGGCCCATCTGACCATAAAGGCAAGTAAATGCCAAATTGGACAGAGTAAAGTGGTCTACCTTGGGCATGAGGTAGGAGGTGGAGAAATAAGGCCTCTGCTCAGCAAGATTGAAGCTGTGCAGAATTGGACAACACCTACTACTTAAACCCAGGTGAGAGCCTTCCGAGGCCTCACTGGGTATGACAGGAATTTCATAGAGAACTATGGGACCATAGCTTCTCCACTGAATGTAATCTCCTCTCCAAAGTTCCCTAAGAAGGTCAAATGGAATGAGGAGTGCAATCAGACCTTTGAAAGCCTAAAGAAGGCTCTCTGCCAAGCTCCAGTACTGAGAGCTACTGAGTACCTGCAAACCGTCATTGTACAAACTGATGCTTCCAATGTAGGAATAGGTGCAGTCCTTAGCCAACTGGATGGGAAAGGTAGGGAGCACCCCATTTGCTTCATCAGCCGTAAGCTGAAGGACCCTGAGACAAGGTGGGCAACAATCGAAAGAGAATGCTTTGCTATTGTGTGGGCACTGAAGAAGTTTAGGCCATACTTGTATGGTTCTACTTTTGTCATTCAGACTGACCACCAACCCTTGAGATGGTTAATGCAAATGAAGGGAGAAAATCCAAAACTATTGAGATGGTCAATCTGCCTGCAAGGGTTTGATTTCACCATTGAGCACAGGTCAGGGTGTCACCATCAAAATGCTGATGGACTCTCTAGGATGTATGTCATCGACTAGAGGTATGAGGTTGGGGTTTATTTTTTTCTCCTGCCAAGAGTGAGACTCTTTTACCCTCACTCTTGGGCATGATCTGAGTGTATTTCTTTGACTCTAGATGTGTTTTATGTGGGCTATGAGGTCTTTTACTCCATAGGACTTCATGTGTTTTTGTGATGTGTGTTACACTGCACCCTCAGTGCCGTAATACAGGGGTGTCATAGTGACCCCCCACCATAGACTCCATACCCTGGGACTGACTACTGTCTCCCAGGGCATGTAAAGTCACCATTGGCTTTACTAGTCCCAAATTATTAACAGAAACCAGTACAAACCATCATATTGTGGACGTACTGGTCGGGGCAATTCGATTGCCACGGGGTCTGTTAGTCGAGGGGGCACGTCTCCGTCCCCCCTGATCAAGTTTTGGCTGGTGGCAGTGGAAACTACTTTTTATATTCGACCGCAAATATTTTCCTATGGGATTTCCCCATTGTTCGATGCTACCAACTTTAATTATATAATTCTCATAGCCTCGAACATACCGCCAGTTTATTTAATTAATATTAATTCTCCGGTTGGTATTTTTTGCCAAGACTCGATTCTAAAATGGCGTTTTTGTTCTCTTCTGTGACTCCAACCCAAATCGAGCCCTTTGTTCCACTTTTTGGTGGGCTTCTCCACAGAAGCCTCCAAAAGTGGTGCCACTCTGTCTGGGTACCACAGGGGGTGTGGGAGGGGGTTTAGGCACCCTGGACTGATTTACCTTGGTAACTTAAGTCGCACTCTTGTGTGATTGGCCCAAGTGGTGAGCCGGCCGGCTCACCTCTTAGCATGTTTGATTGACAGCTAGGCTGAGTGAATGGGGGCATGCTGCATAAAAGCAGGGCTTTGGGGACTGGAACTTGAGAAGTCGCCACAGGACCTAAGAATCCGACGAGGGAGAAGCTGAGCCGACCTGCTACGACGACACCACCGGTGGAGCCCTGCTGAACCGTCTCACCACTTTTCCCAACGACAGAGGAGATCTCCAGCCCGGAGAGTCTTCTTCCTTCGACTGGTGGGGATAACCAGTCTGCTTCCTTTTTCGCTTCTTGGAGCATCTCGTGGCCGCCTTGCCTGTGCCAAGCACCCGGCAACCGGGATACCACGTTTTACCACTACCGCGAATCAAATGGTAGTACCTTTAACCGGAAAACTCTGCAGCTGGTTTCTTCCCTGGCAGTGCAACGACCTTCATCTTTCCTCCACGTCGAGATCTTCTCTTCCTCTGGACGACGCCGCGACTTGCACCCGCTGCCAGGAACAACTGCCCCGCTGGAGGATCCTTTCCACATAAGGTACCGTGTTCCGCCTGACTTCCCTTGCAACCGACTGTACGGGGTAGATTTAGCCCCCGGCTTTCGAACCTGGGTTAGCCTGGGACACCCTGGCTAAACTTTTCTGGGCCTAACTAAAACCTTTCTGAGCTCCCTGCAAGACTTTTCAAGCCTGTTGTCATTGTGTGATCTTGGGTGCAGAGTGGGCCCGGCCTATGGACTTTGGCTCACAAGTAACTTTTGACTTTCCAGCCTTGCTTAAGAGTTCTGAAGTATTAGTGTGGTGTATTTTCCTACATTCTGCCTTTTTCCCTCCCTGTTTCGTTAACTTATTGGAGTGCCATCTATAGTTAAGCGCTCACCTCTGTCTGGAAATAAGTGGTGTTAACTAAGACTTGTCTGATAAGGAATAAGGGATGTACATATAATAATAGTAATTGTGTTTAGAGTGAGTCACAATAATAGTGCTGGAGTGTTTCAATCCGTGTGTTTTTAAATACATAATTATATACCTTGATACCAAAGCTCTGGTCAGTGTTTGCTTGTGCTATTCTATCTGAGTGCCTATTGTGTATACTTTGCATACTGCCTAACTCTTCTTGAGGGAAGTCTGACTGCTCAGCCACAGCTACCAGGTAAATCTGGGTGGTGCAGACTGCTACCAAGTGGGTTTACTGCTAACACCTGTAGTCCTAAATCTTTTGCAGTGTTCCCAAAGGGAACTGCACAGGTTTCTGCCTAACAGTGCGCAAGGACAGTCATGCAGGGGACGATCCTATCGTTATTACATCTCATATGGAAAGGTGAGAGGAATGGCCAGTCAAAGGGTCCAGAAAAAGGCCACTCGCGGTGGACGAGGGAAACGTGCTAAGCCGACTCCAACTGCAGCCTCTCTGCCATCAGCGGCTGCGACATCCGCCACAAAACCACTTTGAGGACTTGCATCACAAAACACCTGTAGGAGGCAGGCTGTCACAGCATCTGCAAGAATGGCGAGCCATTACTTCAGATGTTTGGGCTCTAGAAATAATAGCCCAAGGCTACTGCCTTCCCTTTCTTTAGCAACCTCAAAGCAATCCACCAGGGAGACACCCGTTGAAGTCTTCGAACCCGCTCCTACAGCAGGAAGTTTTAACCCTGCTGGAGAAAGGTGCTATAGAACCAGTACCTGCAGCGGAGAGGAACAAGGGATGGTACTCCCCGTATTTTTTGATCCCCAAAAAGGACGGAGGACTGAGACCCATCTTCGACTTAAGAAACTTGAACAAGTTCCTCAGGAATGACAAGTTCAAGATGGTTACCCTTTCTCAGATCCTTCAGGCCCTTCAACTTCAGGACTGGTTGGTGTCATTGGACCTCCAGGATGCTTATTTTCATGTGCCGATTCATCTCAAACACAGGAAATACCTGAGGTTCGTAGTTGGCGATTCACACTATCAGTTTCAAGTCCTGCCATTCGGGTTGACCTCCACCCCGAGGGTCTTCACTAAGTTAATGGTAGTGGTGGCAGCGCACCTCAGGAGAGGGGGGATTCATGTCTCCCCCTACCTGGACGATTGGTTGATCAGAGCGCGTTCTGCCGAGCAAGCACTGGATCATCTGAAAGTCACCTGCCACTTCCCCCACAAACTGGGCTTCTCCCTCAATTTCAAGAAGTCACAGATGACACCTTCCCAACAGCTTCAGTATATAGGAGCTGTACTAGACACATCCTTGGGAAAGAGCTTGCCTCCCAAGGCGAGGGCTCAAGAAATTCTTCAGATGGTTTCCAAATTCCAAAATTCCCAAAATCTCCAGGCTTACGACTTTTTAAGGTTGCTCGGCCTCATGGCATCCTGCATCTTCCTGGTGGCAGAGGCACGCTTGAGGATGAGATCCCTTCAATGGGCTCTAAAGACTCAGTGGTCCCAGTTCTCGGGTCAAATGACGGATCTTCTTCAGATTCCGAACAAGGGCAGACAAGATCTTCTATGGTGGACCTGTATAGAGAACATCCTAAAAGGAGAACCTTTTTGGCAACCATGGCCTGAGATCACAGTAGTGACAGACGCCTCACTCCTGGGGTGGTGAGCTCATGCCAACGATTTGACAATCAACGGTCGTTGGTCTCCATCGGAGTCCAAACTACACATCAACCTTTTAGAGCTGAGGGCAATCAGACTAGCGCTGAAGGCCTTCCTGTCATCTCTCAGGGGAAAGAATGTCCTGATAATGATGGACAACACACTGGCCATGCATTATCTAAACAAAAGAGGAGGTGTGGGGTCACTACCTCTGTGCAGAGAGGCAATGCAGCTCTGGTATTGGGCGATTCAGGAGGGAATCGCTTTAACGCCAATTCATCTAGTCGGGGAAGAGAATATGACGGCAGATGCTCTGAGCAGGCAGAGCACGGTGTCCCACGAATGGGAACTGGCTCAGGAAGTCATTCAAGAGATCTTTGCCCTTTGGGGAACCCCTCAGGTAGACCTGTTTGCAACCAGTACCAACCAAAAATGCAAAATGTATTGGTCAAGGGAATTTCCCCCGAGAGAAGCCCTGGGGGACGCGTTCGTGGTGGAGTGGAATTTCCCACTATTGTACGCGTTCCCTCTGATTCCCGTCATTCCTCAGGTCATCAGGAGGCTGAGATGCTTTGGGAACCGCACAATCCTAATTGCCCCGGATTGGGCCAGGAGAACGTGGTACCCGGACCTTCTAGATATGTCCATCTATCCTCCAGTACGTCTTCCTCAGAGAGAGAACCTTCTCTCTCAAATGGAATGTCAGGTTCTCCGTCCAGAGGTCAAAACACTCAACCTTCATGCTTGATATCTGAAAGGCTGCGATACAGGGATTGGTACCTTCCAGATGATGTTATGGAGGTGTTGCTTTCGGAAAGAAGGCCAGCAACAAAGTCTCTATACCGTTGCCGTTGGAAAAAGTTTTGCTACTGGTGCAGAGTAAAGAATGTCGATCCTTTTCTATGTTCTATTCCGGAAGTACTATCTTTCCTTCTAACCCTAGCACATAGAGGTCTAAATATTGGAACAATAAAAGGTTACCTTGCGTCGCTTTCCATTTTCAAGCGCTCATCGGAAGAGTGCTCCTACTTCAAAATTCCTTTCAGAACACAATTCTTAAAAGGTTTCACTAATGTGTTTCCTCCTCACCCATTTCAAGTACCGATTTGGGATCTCAATTTAGTCCTAAAATTCTTAATGTGTGCTCATTTTGAGCCTATGCACACATGTCCATTAAGATTACTAACGTGGAAAACGGCCTTCTCAGTTGCTCTAACATCAGCAAGAAGAGCGAGCGAATTGCAAGCACTGTCTTCCGGGCCACCCTATTCTGTGTTCTATAAGGACATAGTTGTATTGAGGGTTAAACCATAATTTTTACCAAAAGTAATATCTGATTTTCATTTAAGTCGGAAAATAGTTTTACCCACATTCTATCCTCCACCCCATCCTTCTAAGGAGGGGGAAAGATTACACAGACTGGATCCAAAAAGAGCTTTAAGCTTTTACATCTCTAGACTTTCCAGACTTAGAGTGGACAACCAGTTGTTTATAGGCTACACAGGAAGGAAACTGGGCCAATCGGAAACAAAACAGACAATTTCACGCTGGATCGTACTTTGCATTTCAGAATACTACAGACTAGTACAAAAAGAACCACCAGAAGGGTTAAGGGCTCATTTCACCAGAGGCATCGCCTCTTCGACGGCCCTTCAAAGAGGTGTTCTAATAAGGTCCATTTGCGAAGTAGCAACTTGGTCTTTACTACACACCTTCTCAAAATTCTATAGCCTGGATGCTTCCCAGTCTAGGGAGCTGACTTTTGGAAAAGCAGTGCTTTATTCCACCATCTAAAGGCATTGGGAAAAAATCTGACCCCTCCTCCAGAGAAAGTATGCAAAATACTGCTTTGGCAGTCTATCTAAGATGAGGAATACGTTGGAGGACACAATCCACTCGAAGAACAAGTTACTTACCAACTGGTAACGTTCTTTCGATTCGATGTTCCTCCAACGTATTCCTCATCGCCCTCCCACCCTACCCCTCTGTAGATTTTTCCGGGTTATTGCCATCTCAAATCTCGCAAGGCTGATTCTTGTCTGCCGGCACACTCTACACAGTACAAAATCACAGGCAAAAAAGGGGGAAAAACAGAACTGAGGCCAACGGGCGCCGCACGTGCTGCTTATACACCCGATGACGTCACCCTCGACGGAGGCCTTCGAGGGACCATCGACTCGACGACATCGATGCACGGCGCCCTCTGGCGAAAACATTTCCGAAGAGCAACAAAGCTGGATGGAATACATCTAAGATGAGGAATATGTTGGAGGAACATCCAATCGAATGAACGTTACCAGTTGGTAAGTAACTTGTTCGTCTTTTTTAAAAACCTTTATTTTTCATTTTTAATAATAAACTCACGGTTACATTGCATTTTTGTTATACATATCATCAATATGCATTTTCTGCACAAATTTGACAGTTATATTATATTACAGGCATTTGGTATGTGTCACACTGGACTGAGTGTTTCCGCCACATTCGCTATGTCACCTTGTGTATTGGCGAAGCGGGGCCCAGGTGTCTTTGGCTCTGCATGTGGAAACTACCCCTTTGATATAGGTCTCTTCACGCTCATGTACGGTTATCAGGTCCTTCAGCCATGCCTGGGTTGTGGGTGCCACCTTTGCCTTCCAGTTCTTTAGGATATTCCATTTAGCCACAGCTCCTGCCACAACAAAGAGTCTGCGTGTTTTTACTGACACCTTACCTATATCGCCCAATAAGTATTTCAGCGGGGTGGCCGGGATCTGTATGTCCAGAATGTCACTAGGTACGATGGCCACTTCCTCCCAGAAATGTCTGACTGCGGGAGATTCCCAGTACATATGCAACAAATTAGCATCAGGAGAATCGCATTCAGGGCATCCTGTCTGCTTGGATCGGTCGAATGTACTTATCTTTCTGGGGGTTATATGCAAGTGGTTCAGTATTTTGAATTGTATCAGTCTAAAGATGGTGTTTAGGGAAATGGACTTAGTTCAGTGACAGTATTTTGCACACTGCGTGTGTTCTATGGTTATATTTAGGTCTGTTTCCCACTTTGACTTCATTTTGTTCTTTGAGGGGGTGTGTGTCTGAATCGTCTTTTATTGCATGGAGATGCTACCTTTGAACCCCACTTGTGAGAGGGTGCTGATGAAGAATGGGTGCAGGGTTGGGGCTGCAGGGAATGACGACCACTTGTTTCGACATGTTGCCCTCAGGCGGTGATACTGCAATGTCGTGTTTAGACCAGACCCGACCTTCCCCTGCACTTCTTCTAGTAGGACAAACCTCTCTTCGGGGAAGAGATCTCTTAGGTGCATTTCCTTAACCGGGTCCCAGCTCTTCTGCTGTATTGTGTCAAATGTGGGCGGCATGTCTGGGTAGTGCCAAAGGGGAGAGTGTGCCAATATGGGTCCGTCCCAACCTACGGAAGAGTGTTGCCCAGGCTCATGTTGTACAAGTTACCGGGTCTATCTTGTCCGTTTTTTTTGCTTGCCTTTGCAGAAATCATGGATTGTAGGTTCGTGGGGGCTGATGCAAACTTCTCCACCTGTATATGGGTGTATTGCTCTGTGTCTTGGGACCAATATTTTGCAAAGTGGGCCTGTGCGGTATGGTAGTATAGCGGAAAGTCTGGAGCGGCCAGACCGCCATAGTTTTGGCCAGTTAATCCTTACTGTACTACCCCCCCATAGTAAATTGGAAGCAAGCTTTTGTAGCTTATGAAAGAAGTGGCGCACTGGCCATATTGGGATATTGGTAAATAAGTAGAGTCGTTTGGACACCACTACATTTTCAAAAGGGCGATATGACTTTATAATGACAGGAGAAGTCTGTTCCAGACGCTTAACTTAGATACCCATTATGATACCTAGGTATCGTGCTGTGTTTGGAGACCATCGGAATTGTGCTGTGGCTGCCGACCTTACTGTGCCTTGCATTAGGGGGATGACCTCTGCTTTAGCTCGGTTGATTTTGTACCCTAAGAATTAAGCAAATTTGTATATCGTTTGCATCACAGGGGGGAGGTTGGTCTCGGGATCTCTAATATATAGCATGGCATCGTCGGCGTATAATGGTATAAATTGGGGGGCCTCTTATCCGTATTCCACGCCATGAGTGTTTATGTCATAGAGCTGCCGCCATGCCCTCAATGGTAAGGGCGAATATGAGGGGTGACAGAGGGCACCCCTGTCTCGTGCCTCTGTGCAGTGTAAATTCAGGTGATAGTGTTTTGTTTGTTCTGACTCTGACCTTTAGTTATAGCACTTGTATGTATGTATGTACAGTGTATGAAACCAGGCCCAAACCCCATCTTTCGCAATATGGCATACATGTAGCTCCAGGAGACAGAGTCGAATGCTTTCTCAGCATCTAGTGCTATCGCCACTGTTTTGGCATTCGGGTCCAATTGTGATATTAGGGCAAAGAATCTGCGAAGATATAGGGCGGTAGAGCGTGTGGGGACAAAGCCGGACTGGTCAGGGTGCACCAGTTTGTTCATATACGGTAAGAGGCGATTGACGATTGCTTTGGCGAATATTTTAGTGTCGGAATTCATCAGGGACAGGGGCCGGTATGCAGTGGGTTCATGTGGGGGCTTGTGTGGTTTGAGCAGGACTATGATTATGGCCTCTCTCATGGAACCTGGAAGTACGCCGGATCCTATGGTCTCTTCCCATACTTCCAATAGCTTTGGGGCCAGTTCAGTGTTAAAACATTTGTATAAGTCTGCTGGTGCTTTGCCGGCAGCCAGATCCTTGATTGCCTGGTCGATTTCCTCCAGAGTAAGGGGGAGATCTAATTTGTCTCTTGTTTATTTCTTGTTGGGTTAGTGGGAAGGCCAAGTACTGTTCCAATTCAGCCACCGTTGCCATGTCTGTGTTTGCGTATAACTTGGAGTAGAACTTTGTAAACACTTCATTGACCCTTTTGGCTGCTGTGTGTACTGTGCCGTCTGTATCGATGATCCCCATGATAGGTCCTGCCACTTGTTCTGCTTTGATAAGATTGGCTAGGGATCTACTCACTTTATTTCCCTCCCCGTATTTCCTGGCCTTTATAGGCTGTGTAATGTATAGTACTTCCCGGTCCACTAGGGTTCTAAATTTTGTGTGTTGTGCTTGTAGAGGCTTAAGTGTATCTAACCCTGGCACCAGGGAGTAAGCATTCTCTAGGACCTTCAGCGTGCTTTCTGCTCGGTTGAAATCTCTCCTTATTTCTTGTAATGAGCCTAGCGCAAGTGACATCAGATGTCCTCTCAGCCATATCTTAAAGGTTTCCCAGACCGAGGACATTGAGCGCACCCAGCCCACGTTACGGTCGAAGAAGTCAATTATTTATATCCGCAAACGTTCAATCACTGCCTCATCCCTTAGTATTGCCAGTTGCATGCACCAGCACTGCATATTTTGCTCCCAGTCTGTTGACTTTAGTTCTAATAGGACTGGCGAGTGGTCTGGCGTTGCCCACGGAAGTATGGCGCATTCTTTCACCCATGGGATGAAATCGGGGGAACACAACCAGTAATCTGTTTGGGAGCTAGAGCCATGCACATATGTGTGAAACGTGTATTCCTCTTGAACGGGGTGCGTTACACTCCATGCATCTGTAAGGGGCATTGTGAACATGCCTGTTGTGTGATCATTGCCGCTTTGGTGTCTGTCCTGTGATTCGTCCTTTGATGGGTTCAGGATTGTGTTCAGATCCCCCCCATATTATCTTGGCTTCCCCTTGTGGCGAGATTAGTGAGATGATCTGTAGATAGAACTCTGGGGAGTGCAGGTTTGGGCCGTAAGTGTTGACCAGTATCAGTTCTTGGTTATACATTGTCCCCCAAATGATTGCATATCTGCCTTCTGCATCCACCATTGATTTACTGATCTGGAATCCAGTGTGCTGGTGTATAATGGATAGGACACCTCTAGCTTGTGATGAGTAGTCGGTTCCAATTCGAATCAGGCCCCAGTCCCAGGCAAATGACTCTGTGGCCCTCATTCCGAGTTTGGAGGTAAGTAACGTCCCTTACTGGCATGGCGCAAATAGCGTGTCCGTGCTGGCACCAGTCCGCTAAAAGAGGACTATTACGACTTCGCGGGCACGAGCTTTGCGCCATGCCGGTAAGGTACCTAGCGCAATGCCGCAAAAGGCTCCCAAAAAGCCCTTACTGTCATCAAGCTAAGCACAGATAACACTGCTGACATAGTTCAATGCGTCATTAGCAGTGACCGTAAATAGCGGTGACTGTAATTAGCGAACACCGCCTTTTACAGTCACCGCTAATAAGCGGAACCGGAAATAGCGTCATCGCACAGGAACAGGAAGGAGCACGGCGGCCATCTTTAAAAACACAATCCATTGCCATCCTCAGCACACAGGACCCCTGGGACACTGCTGATCGTTAGAAAACTTCCTCCTACAAGACAAGAATGCCGAAGGCCCTGAAGAAGGGATCTGTCTGCCTCAGAAAGGAAAGATTTAATCAGGACGAGCTCCAGATGCTTGTGGACACTTTGCACAAGCATGCAGGCACAGTCTTCTCCAGCAACATGAGGAGAGAGGCGGTGCTACGTAAAAAAGAGATCTGGGCACTTGTTGCCCAAAAGGTTAGTGCAGTGGGCAACACAGCCTGCACAGTGAAAGACTGCCGTAAGCGATAGGACGACCTGCGCCTAAGGGTGCGCAACATATTATCCGTCAATCACAGCCAGGCCATGGAAACTGGAGGAGGACCTAGTTCACCCATAAAGCTCACCCGTGGGAGGACACATGCGCAAGCATGATTGGGATGGAATCCATTGAAGGCGGAGGCGAGATGGAGTGTGGCACCACTACATCTGGCGATGGAGGTGTGTGTCCAAAGTGAACACTGCTATGCCAAATCTGATGAAAGTCAACGCCAATGTCAGTCCAAAGAGTCATGCTATGGTCGGCCACACACACGCACACTCCCTCTAAAGTAGGCTGAAGCAACAGAGACACATGCTGATGCCTGCTGCAAGGCAATATCGTACATAACACATACCACACAAAGTAGGAAATTCCACGAGGCACACAGCGTGCATGACCAAAATAGTATGCATGTCAGACAGCACTGTTCCTGGCCAACATGAGTGACACCGACATATGCCTGCATTAACCACCCATGTATGAAATGACGTGCCCTTTCCAACACAAATGCCTACTATCCACAATTGTGTGGATGAGTAATTATCCCAATCTATGTATGATGCCTATCAAAGCATCACTCATGGCGTCCCTCTCTTCCACCCCCACAGGCAGTGACCATGACAGCGATGAGCAGGACGCCTACCCTGCACAGGCCACACCCAGGAAGAGGTCCCAGGAGGACAGCAACCGGCCGTCAACCTCCAGTGGATAAACCAGTGTGCGCCGTGTCCCAGCAACCAAGCCACCGCAGGTACACATTGCACCTGTACCACCAAGGCCTATGGAGGGCACAGCACCACCACCACCCCCACCCCCACCCACTGTCCGGCCTGGAGACACCTGTGAGACACCTCATTCGGAGGAGTCTAGTGTGGCTGGGGAGGTGGCAGCCACGGCATCCCTGACAGTGGATGACAGCCAGGAGGACATCTGGGGCACCATGGAGGACGATACAATGGATGTGGTCCTTACCCCAACCCAAATTGCATCCCCCCAAGTATTATTGATCGATACCGGGAACGCCACCACCATAGAGCAGTCCGGCCATGACCACACCCAGGGACATTTCAGTCCAGTTTTCAGTGTTGGGGAGGATGAGAAGGCTGGGCATGACAACCAGGTTCCCAGCACATCCCCAGGTGCACCCGCAGGGCCCCAGCGGACTGACCTGCTCACTGCATTCGTTTGTGAGTTTGTACAAGACAACCGTCAGGCCAGAGAGGAGTGGCGTACAGAATTAGCTGCACTAGGCCGGTCCAGTACGGACAACACCAGCCGCCTCTGCGAGGATGTCTCGGCCCTCTGGCAGGTGCTAGGGAGCATTGCGAATGCCTTGGAGGCAGGTCATCCCGCCCCACAACCTCAGCAGGAGGCCACACCGTCGTCCTGCAGTTCCACCCAAACGAGCCCGCTCCGCAGTTTGCTCCGTGCACAGCGCCAACTCGGGAGTGCCGAGTGAATGGCATGGCAGCCTCATGTAGGCTTCGGGGACTCAATGGGACTTGTGTGGGGGAGTTGTGGAGGGAGGGGGAAGGGTGTGAGGTTGTGTGGGGCAGTTGTGGGGGTAGGGGGGTAGGGTGGTGGAGGGTTTTGTCACTTACGTTTATATTGTTACATTCAATACACTGGTTGTTTGAAAAAGAAGACCTGAGTGGCCATTCATCAATGCGCATGTGTCATTTAATCATTTACAGTGTATGGTGTACATGTACCCACACACCCAGTGCCCTCTGTCCAACCATCATGTCACCCTCTGCTGACATGTGTGTTAGAAATATTGTGCAATCACTGACTGGCGCACAGCACGTCCCTCCTGTGCATCGGCACCGTGATGATGTCCTGCCACATCTTCATCTTCCCCTTCATCTTCATCAGGTGGTTGTCAGGGGGCAGGGGCACGTTCCGGCGGATGCACATATTGTGCAACATTGCACATGCCATGATGATCTTGGCCATCTTCTCCTGCCTGTAGAGGAGTGCCCCACCCGACTGGCTGAGGCAGTGAAATCGTGCCTTCAACAGGCCAAAGGTCTGTTCGATGACCACACGGGTACGGGTATGGGAACGATTGTAGTCCTCCTCGTGCCTGTTCTGTGGGTTTCGGACAGGGGTGAGGAGCCACGGCTTCAAGGGATAGCCACTATCCCCTGTATGAGAGGAAAATGAAGGTAAATGTCAGGGGAATCATGAAGGACAGCTGTACTAGTCACACATGCCAGCAGGTTACCGTTGTCCACATGCACATGTCCCTGGGTGCATTTACGCCATTTTCTGTCCCTCCATGTGTCCTGTGCCATGGTCTAATGGTGTGGGTTGCATCTTCAAGATGATACATGGAGTGCACTGCCGTCTTGTTGCACATGCATTGTGTATGCATACAGCTGTGTTAGTGTCAAATTAGTGAGGTGGCGTGTCCTGTGAGATTTACTTAGAGGGAGCGTTGGCAGTAGTCTGTGCAATATTGGGCAATCAGCATTGATCATTCCCATGGTGACATGCAGCACTCCTGTGATTGTGCAGGCCCTGTGACGGACAGTGGATTCCCTAATACGTTCAGTTTGATGCACTCCCAGGGATGCTTGCCCTGTGTGGTGATATGCTGGAGACAGCAACATGGTGCATATGCACTGCATGGTGCAGGATGGCATTACGGAGGGTGAGGGTCGCTGATGGGTGGTGCACGTGTTGTGGGATGTGGGGTGGTTTCCTGTTAGTCATGTTGTGATAGGCGTCAACCTTACTTCATTCATATGGGATTTGTGTGTCTTGTACGGTTTGTGATGGTTTCGGGCACAATGTTTGGTGATGTGCACATCGTGCAGTCACATCAACATTGGCAGCATGGGGGTGTGTGCCTCTCCCCACATTTCAATGCCATGTGCCAGTCCTGCTACTTACCAAGCAGCCAGGCACTTTGTCCAGCATGTCGCTCCATGAAGCGTGGTAGGGTGGAGTTCCTCAGGACCAAAGAGTCATAATAATAATTTGGCATTTATATAGCGCTATGAACCCTCAGGTATCTGAGCGCTGCTTATTATTACCGACGGTGTGTGGTGCTCATTTATCGACCTCGAAAGGATGAAAGGCTGAGTTTGGCCCCGCCGGGATTCAAACCTGCGTTAACAGGCTCTGCACGGATGTCAAATCAAAGGATGTCGATCCTGGATATTGGGCACAACAATGTGTGATGATCTTGCTGGCGTCGCATACAATCTGCACATTGATGGAGTGGCATTGCTTGCGGTTGCAGTACACCATCTCCATGGCATGCGGGACCACCAAATCCACGTGGGTGCAGTCAAGGGCACCTACACAATTTGGCATGCCTGCCAGTGGATGGAAGGCAACTTTTGTATCAATTATCTCCTGGGGAGTCTGTGGTAGGGATATGTAGTCCCTTGTGAGCTTGAGGAGGGCAACCAGCACTTGGTTTAGTATCTGGGAAAAAAGGGTTGAGATATACCATGCATGTGCCCCACTGTGTGCTGGTAGGTGCCTATTGCAAGGAAGTGGAGCACAGACACTACCTTCAGTAGAGGGGGGATGGTGGTGCGTATTTCAATGAGGCTCACTATGTCGTTGCGTATCAGGTCCACTGTGGTGGTGATGGTGTCCCGGTCCAGACGGTACAGTGTGTGGGTCTGCTCTGGGGTTAGGCTGAATGGACTGGCTCTGATGCGAGGGATTGGGGGCTGCCGGCGTGGTAGCAATGTCTGCACTGGTGGGGCATGCTGGGCCTGTCTCTACCTCCTTCTCCTCCTGCGTCTCCTCTGTGGTGGCGGCTGTTGTTGTTGTTGATGTTGTGTCAATGCCAGCAAGTCCTCCAGCTCCAGTAATGCTACTACTATTGGAATCATCTTGGTGTGGGAGGGGATGTGGTGTGTGGGTATGCTCCTTTTGTACTGAGCCATACTCCATTGCCTCCACCTGTGCCTGATTGTGTGCACCTCTGGAAGTTGGGAACACTGCTCAGGGCATTTAACGGTAGGTCGGCGATGCCGGCATTTACGGCATGCCGGTAAGCACTTTTTCTGACTTCATGAGGCCGTTATTTGCATCTCTGCCTCACTTGGGATCTATTCCAGTTTACGGCATGCCGCTAATGCCGGCATGGTGGGTCGCGCGCACGCGCCCAGACCGTTATTAACGGCTCCGTACTTTACAATGCCGTTAATAGCGGTCTGGTAGGTCAGAATATCCCGTAGTGGTAATCGATGCCGGTATTCCTTTACTGCCATCGTTTTTCCCTTACTTCCAAACTCAGAATGAGGGCCTGTAACTTTTTTGACAGCATATCTCTCCTGCAATAGGAGGATGTCGATCCTATGTCTCTTGGCATAGGCCAGGAGTTTCCTAGCTTTTATGAGATTTGCCAGCCCCCTGACATTGCATGTCAGAGTGTAATAACTAGGCTCAGCCGTTGTGTAGACATGGTATGTCTATGTCATTGGGGGTCATTCCGAGTCCGGCGTTAAGGGAAAAACGAGGCCGGTAAAGGAATAACGACTTCCTTTACCGCTACGGGCCATTCTGACCCGCCACACCGTTATTTACGCCACCGTAAACTACGATTGCGTAAATAGCGGACCAGTGTCGCGCGCCCGACACACCATCGCGGAAATAACGGGAAGGCGTAAACCATCTCCGATTCCAAGCAAAGCGAACACAGAAATAACGACCTCCGCAAGGGCGCAAAGTACCTTACCGCCATGGCGTTAATACCGGCATCGCAGGGAAAGTGTTAACAACCCTGATCAGTGTTTGGAAGAGGAACAGGTGCACCCAATCAGAACAGGTGGAGGCAATAGAGTCTGGCACAGCACAAAAGGAGCACACCCACACACCACACCCCCACCCACACCAAGATGATACCAATTGTAGCAGCATTCCTGGAGCTGGAGGCCCTGCTTGCAAGGCAGCAACTACGACAACAGCAACAACAGCAACCACAGCCCCCACCACAGAGGATACACAGGAGGAGAAGGAGGGTGAGACAGGGCCAGCATGCCCTACCGGTGCAGCCACCATTACCACGCCGGCAGCCCCCAATATCCCGCATCAGAGCCACCCCTTCAACCTCACACCAGAGCAGATCCACACCCTGTACCTGCTTGACTGGGACACCATAACCACCATAGTGGCCCTGATACATACCGACATAGTGAGCCTCATAGAAATCAGCACTGCCATCCCCCCTCTACTAAAGGTAGTGTCCATGCTCCACTTCCTTGCCACAGGCACCTACCAGCATACAGTGGGGCACATGCATGGCATTTCACAGCCAATATTTTCCCGGATACTCAACCAAGTGCTGGATGCCCTCCTCAAGCACAGAAGGGACTACATATGTCTCCCCCGGACTCCACAGGAGATATATGATACCAAAACTGCCTTCCATGCACTTGCAGGCATGCCAAATTGCATAGGTGCCCTCGACTGCACCCACATAGAATTGGTGGTTCCTCATGCCATGGAGGTGCCGTATCGCAACCGCAAGCAATACCACTCCATCAACGTCCAGATGGTGTGCAATGCCAGTAAAGCCATCACACAATGCAATGCTCGGTACCCCGGATCAACTCATGACTCCTTGGTCCTGCGGAAGTCAACACTACCACGCTACATGGGCCGACATGCCGGACAACGTACCTGGCTGCTTGGTGAGTAACCGTAATGGGCCATGGCAGTGCATTGGGGCTCTGAGTAGGTTGTCAGCATACCCCACTGCGAAAGTGGGTGGGGGAGATGCATACTCCACCCGGGAGGGAAAGGGGGGGGTGCATACTCCACCCGGGAGGGAAAGGGGGGGGATGCATACTCCACCCAGGAGGGAAAGGGGGGGGGGATGCATACTCCACCCGGGAGGGAAAGGGGGGGGTGCATACTCCACCCGGGAGGGAAAGGGGGGGATGCATACTCCACCCGGGAGGGAAAGGGGTGGGGGATGCACACTCCACCCGGGAGGGAATGACAACGCTATTGTACGTTGTGCACCTCACAGAACACTGTGCCCCATGACAAGTGGCACGCCACATTACCACCTAACCACACAGTAGTGAATACGAGCCAACACCTAATGGTACCTGACAAACAGTTACCCTGGCCAAAGACCACGACACATGCACCACACATCGGTGGACCTTACACACCGTAAGGCCATCGTGCACCATGCAGTGCAATAGCACCATGTCGCTGACTCCTGCATCTCAACACAAAGGACAGTCATCCATGGGAGTGCATAGAGGTTAGTCTGACAGGGATCCTACTGCGTGTGACTGGTTCGGCACCTCCATAGGATAGCTGCCAATCACCATGATAGGGATCAGTGCTGAATGAAGGGTATGCTACCAACTACTACCAACACACCCTTACAGCAGGTCTCATGCAAGTCATCAATTAATGCAGTCCAACACTGCTGCATGCATAAACGATGCACATGCAACAAGACATGAGTGTGCACCATGACCCATCAGGGAGAAGCTACCCCCTCCATCATTCCATTGGCCAGCACACATGGCCGGACCAGTAATGGGTTGACTGTATCCAGGGACATGTGTGCATGGCCAGTCATCACCTGCTGCAATGTAAGACTAGCACAGTTCTCCACCATGAATGTACTAACACTTACCTTCATTCCACTCTCATGCAGGTGATGCTGGCTACCCTTTGAAACCGTGGCTCATGACCCCGGCCCGCAACCCCCAAAACAGGCACGAGGACGACTATAATAGATCTCATACCCGTACACGGGTGGTCATAGAGCAGGCCTTCGGCCTTCTGAAGGCACGATTCCGTTGCCTCAGCCGGTCAGGTGGGGCCCTCATCTACAGCCACGAGAAGGTGTCCAAGATCACCATGGCATGTGTAATGCTGCACAACATGTGCATCCGTCGGAACGTGCCACTGCCCCCTGACGTGGGACTGCTACCACCAGATGAGGAGGAGGAGGAGGTGGAGGAAGGCATGGCAGAACAGCAACATGGTGCCGATGCACGGGAGGGACGTTCCGTGCGACAAGCATTGATCGAGCAATATTTCTGAATCACAAGTCAGCTGAGGGGGTGAGGATGACAGGGCATTGGGCACTGGGTGTGGGGATACATGTACTACATGCACTGTGAGACATTAAAAGGCACATGCACAATAATGAATGTCCACTCTGTATTGTAGGATAGACCAAACTGTGTATTGTATGATGATGTCCAAACGTGTACAACAGATCCTTCACCCTCAACCCCCTCACCCTCCCCCCAACTCCCACACACACCCTCCCCCCCAACTCCCACACACCCCCCCCCCCCCTTCCCCTCCCCCCCAACTCCCACACACACCCTCGCCCCCCTCCTCCTCCCCCCCAACTCCCACACACACCCTCAACCCCCTCACCCTCCCCCCACAACAACCCCACAATGTTCCCATCAGTGCAGCATTGGCCACATGTGTGTGGCTGCACGGTCAATGGGCACTGCCAGAGCCTGGGGCATCCCTTCCATTCCGGCGCATCGTGCGCAGTGACCTACGGACCGGGCTGGTCTGCGTGGAGGAGCTCTGGGAGGGTGGCTCCTCCTGCTGGGGCTGTGGTCTGGGGGGTGCTGCCTCCAGGGCATCAGCAATCCTGCCAAGCATCTCACAGATGCGGTTTGTGCTGGTACTGATGATCTCGCCCAGGGCCTGAAGGTCATTATGTAGCACCGACCCTGATTCCCGGTTGTCCCGGAGAAACTCCTCTATCATGCCCGTGAGGTGCTGGCAGCGCACTGTTTCTGCAGCCGATGTGGGCGATGTGGTTGGCAGGGTTCGTGTTGTTGTGCCTGCAGGACTTTCAGGACTTCCTGCAGGGGAAGTGGGCTCATGACAGACAGGTGTATCCCCTTCGCCTGTGAGCCCTGGGCCGACACGCGACCCATGGTCGCTATGGGCAACCTGGCTGTACGAGGGAGTGTCTGGGCTCTGTACATAGTCATTGGGCTCCTCCACGTTGTCCATGGTGTTTGGTGATGTGCTGCCTGGCACATAGAGGATGCACATGGCAACATTCTCCCCTGACGCACTCGATTCCTCATGGTGCAGCGTGGGGCATGTGTCCCGCAGAACTGCAGGCATGTCCAGGGCCGCGGATGGGGGTTGTGTACCCTCCATGGGGGTTGCTTGGGCAGGTGGTGTGGCATGTGCCTTCTTCCTGCTTCCAGGTGTGTGCTGTCCCCTGCCTGTGCCCCGGGAGGTACTTGTCCGGGGGCCTTCCTGGTCCTCACTTTCATGACCCGGTGCCTGTGGGGGGCAAGAGAAAGACAGCATGAGCAATGATCTGGGGGTCAGAATTACTTCGAGACAATGGTATTACGATGGGATAGCAGCATTTTGGTGACATTTGGGTGCTGAGTGGGACTGTGATCTTTGCTTGGATGGGAAAAGCATACTGTCGGCAGGGTCACTCATGTTGGCGGAGTACTCTGGTGACGGACATTGACCAGCTTTTTGTGTGGCATGCCCAATATAGGTGTCAGCCTTGCACCTGACATCATCCTGGGTCCCAGTTGTTACGGCATCATTGGAGGGGTGGTGGGGGTTTACCCAAACATGATGTGACTGCTTGACCAGCCCTTGGCGATGACTTGCATTAGGGATGCATGTACTGTTTACACTCATGGCACTCACCTGTGTCAGCTGATGAAGGATCACCGCAATCCATATCGCCAACGCCTTCGATGGCTTCTGTGCCCATCATCTCTGCACATGTTTCCTCCCAGGGCATCATTATTATGGGTGAGGCTGGGCCTCCTCCTGTCTCTAGGGCCATATTGCGGTTTGCTGAGAGGATGGCCCGCACCCTCAGACGGAGGTCATCCCAGCGTTTGCGGCAATGCGTCGTGCTGCGGGGGGTGTTTCCGACAGCGCTCACCCTCTGCGAGACCAGCTCCCATATCTCCTTCTTCCTGAGGATGGTGGGCCTGCGCATGTCGCTGCTGAAAACAATCTTAGCATGTTCATGCAGAGTATCAACGAGTACCTAGAGCTCATCCTGGGAGAATTTCTCCTTCCTGATGCGCGCATCACCCTTTTTTAATGCTTTTGGCATGATGCTGGTCTCTGGAGTCTATTTTGCCTATCACAATATGCCCACGAGTCCTGTATGGAGAGGATTACAATGGATTGTGATTTTAAAGATGGCCGCCATGATGCTTCCTATTCCTGTTTGATGACGTAATTTCCGTCTACGGTTTTTACCGGTGCCCGTAATTTACGGTCATCGTTAATTACAGGCACCGCTATTTACGCACTAGGTGGAGGGCGATGGTGTTAGTTACGTCTCGGTTGTTGTCGGTAAGGGGTTTGACGCGCCCTTTACCGGTATGGCGCTGGGGGTTTACCGGCATGGCGGAAAGCTCGTGCCCGCGAGGTCGGAATATGGTGCTAATTACGCCCTGCTACCAACGCGGATACGGTATTTCTGCCATGCCGGTAAAGTCAGTATTTTAACGCGAACCTCGGAATGAGGCCCATTTTCCTTTTCCGGTCCCTGTCCCTGTCTAAAATAATTTGTGCTTTACGTAACTGCTTGTTTTACTTGGTAACCAAACAACCCCCTTGACCACTCTGCTTACTCTTTTTAGGCAACAGGCCTCCTCCTCCCTGGCCTCCCCACCCTTACCATCCCCGAACTGGACAGTGTATTCCCATAACTTGTGAGCTCAACATGCAACTGTGGGTGGCACTGTGTGGCCAGAACTCTTTGTTACATTACTGGTTGTGCTTCAGGAGTTGCTGTTTGGCTCGATGGTCCTGGGATATTTTGCTTGATGTATGCCATGGCCTCTTCAGGCGTCTCGAAGAAGTGGGCTCTACCGGCATGTTGAAGGCGTAGCTTTGCTGGGAACAGCATGGCGTATGAAATGGATCTTGTTCTGAGCGCCTTCTTAACTTGGTCGAAGGTGCGTCTAGCCGCCTGCACCCCGTTTGAAAAATCTGGGTAAATGTGGATCCTCATAGAGTCGTATGTTAATGTGCCTTTCTCTCGGGAGAGGAATAGGATCTGGTCCCGGTGTCTACAGTTGAGCAGGTGGGCTATAATTGTTTGTGGCGGGTGCCAGGTTTGGGTGGAGGTGCCAGAGAACTACAGACCCTTTCTATTAAGAATTGCTGTGAAAACTGGGCCTTGGGTATACATTGTTGTGTTTAGGGGTTTCTTCGCCAGGCCCACTACCCGGATGTTGTTGCGGTGGGACCTGGATTCCAAGTCGTCGCACTTGGACTGTATCACTTTTAGGCTTTTCTTGATACTCTCAATATCTTTGGCAAGGGTTTTCCGGTGGTGTGCTCTAGAGTGCTCACTCTCCTCTCCGCCTGAGTGACTCTAGTGTTCACCTGTGGTAGGTCTGCCCTAATGGAAGAGATGTTTCTACCTATTTCGTCCAGTCTGCTGTTTACTGCCACAAATCCGGCCTGCAGCGCCGTCATATATGGGTCCGGTTGGTCCTCTGCTTGCATTTGGTTGAGTGACAGGCATGATTGTGGTGATTTCGTTGCCTCCTCCCCTAGGGTCGCGCTTGTGTAGGCATCCATGGGGCCCTTCCTGTCCCTTTTGTCGCCCCGTGTCATGTCTACACCAGGTGACTCTGGCTGTGAGTGCAGCAGCCTGGCGTTAGCATCTGTACTTTGTTGCATTCCTGTTGGGGCAGTTGATCCCAGAGTGATGGGTCCTGTGTATGCCGGTAAGTGCAGGGTTTTGTTGTATGGGCCTTTGATGTTTTGTTGATCCCTCTCTGTTTGCCGTATGTGGAGTGCCCAGTGGTGGCACTGCCTACAGTCCTGGTGCTGGACCGACTTTGATTTATTATTGTCCCTAGGATTCTGGATTTCAGGGCGCTCCCCACTTGGCCCTGTGGACTTGGTGGTTTTAGCTCACATATGCTGAGGGTTGTGGCCCCCCAGGGATTTCCTGGCAGCTGTCCGTCCCTTGTGCTGGTGCCGGTGTTGTTTGCCCATTGGGCACGAGTGGGGGGAGGAGGAAAGTGAGTTATGCTGCTGTTTTATTGTGATGGGGGTTCTTCTAATAACTTGTGGCTTGTGCGACTGTATATTTGCTGGATGCCTGTGCAGTGCTCACAGGACTGCTTGTTGCAGCTGTCCCTTCCTTCCTCCCACTGCTCCGTACCTTGTGTGTTGCGGTGTGTTCCCCAGCTCACAGCTCAGGCGCTGCTGGTGTATGGATATCTGCCTGACTGCCGGCCGTGAGTCTCAGTGCGCTGTGCCCGGCAGGTATCTTTTGCGCTGACTTGTGTTGAAGACCGCTGCCACCGCTTCCGTTCCAGCATCCGCACAGTGGCTTCCATGCACGGCCCGGTGTCTGGCGGTCCTGGGCTGCTTGGGGGTCCACACTTTTCCGCTCCGCCGGGCAGGAGCACAAGCTGGGTTGTGCTACAGCTGAGGGCGGGCAGGATACAGGGGTTGTTGGTGTACGTGGTATGGGCCGTTAACCCCTCGGGAAGGCGCGCAATGTTCCCACCTGCCATACTAAATGAACCGTGCAGCGTTTTCACTCAGGAAAAACAGCATCAAGTCCTCTAACTTACCGGTTCAAGGTTCTGCTTGTTCCGACCACTGGGAAAGCTCAGTTCTGCAGGATTTTATCTTCAGGATTCGGTTTGCAGTGCTGCTCGTTACCTAGGCGGCCATCTTAGGCGGCACACAACAGCGCCCTCCGGTAACTGTATTTCGAATGGATTGTGTCCTCCCACGTATTCCTCATCTTAGATATAGTCTGCCAGCTTTGCTGCTTCTCGGAAAATGTTTCACCAGAGAGCGCTGTGCTCGAGGCCGTGTAGTCGTAGTCCCTCGAGGGCCGCCGTCGAGTGTCGACGTCATCCATCGTATAAAGGGTTCGAGCCGCGCCCGTTGGTCTCAGTTCCGTTTTTCCGAGCTTCTGCTTCGTGTTTTGAAATGGCGCGTCAGTTCTTTCTTTGAGAATATGTCTTCATCCTCAACTCGGAGGGGTTTTAAGAAATGTCTGAAGTGTGGAACTAAGATGTCCATTACCGATCCTCACCGCAACTGCCTTTGGTGCCTGGCATGAGCACTACTCCCGAGGAGCCAGGACTTGCCCAGCACCCCAGATGCAGACCCTTCTTCCACATCTCCGGACCCAGCAGACCCCTACAGGGGCCCTTTGGACCGTGTCCTGGCGCCTTTGGCGCCAGGCTCATAAAGGACTTCAGTCCCGGCGCCATAGGCGCCGGGCTCATATCGATAAACTGTGTAATAATGCTTGGGTGGACTTACCTGAGGCAGACCATGCTGCATTCTTACCCAGAAGAATCCAGTCTGGCTGAAGTCCCCAGCCATCAGGGCTGGGAGGAACTATTTCCTCTATTCAGGAACTCTTTTCTTACCTGGATGGGGCCGGTGAAAGAACACACACCTGAAGCACTTCTCTGCTATTTAAACCACGCCCGATGGAATACACGTGCTTCGCGTTATTCTGCATCAGCCGCAGGACGCTCACCAAGTCGGCTCCTGCATCCTGGCTCCTGACACACCCGCCAGCACCCGGAACACCTGCAAACAGACAAGAAAAGAGAAGGCGAGCATTAGAAATTATACTTACTGGAATCCGACCTCAGCAATCCTACCTCCGACGATCCTGCAAAGGAAAGGTACAAGATTAGCAGCGCTCTCAAACGCTCGCAGCCGCGCCGCCTTGCCTTACCCATCCGTGGCCTCGCCGAACTCCACCGCGGCTACGACGCCGGCAGCATCTCGGCACCTGAAAAACATAAAAAGACAGTCATTAGAGGTGCCCGCTCTAAAGCAGCCACATTTCTTCCACTTACTTACGTGCCTCATCACGCGCGACAGCGGCTGTGTCGCCGGCAGCATCTCGGCACCTGTAAGCAGAAAAAGACAATCATTAGAAGTACGCAGTCGCTTTTCTTTCACTTACCTTCCTCCACCGAGGTTACGACGCCAGCTACATCCCAGCACCTGCATAAGAGGAATACATGGTGAGCACTACTAAGCACGGAGAACAAATACTCACCAAGAGACTTACCTGCTTTAGGTTTCTGGGCCCAGGCTCCTGTGGAGAAAAGACACTCATACTTACGGCTACCGCAGGAGAGCCGGAAGGACACAGTGTCCGCAACTATTTCCCATCCAGTGACGTAACTGGATTCTACGCACCCCTGCACCTGAAGCAGGATGGAGAGCTCATCTTTACAATATCGCAGAAACCAAGTTGGGGGGGGTCAAGAAGAGAGAGAAACGGGAGATTTGTGGGAACACATATCCACCCCAGCTGGTAATCAATCCCTTTTCTTCCACCTGCAGAAAACTTACTCTACAAGCCAGGCAATCCAAATTCGGAGGCCCCGTCCAGAGCATCTTCCGAGCCCTGCGCCTCACGATAGAAGAAACGGTAGCAGTCCAGTTCGGGTCAGCGTCTCTGTGGGAATCAGGTGAGCGTTACAGTGCCTCAGCCCTCACCATTGGTCGATGAGTGCGGTTTGTGTCAGGCAATGTCCAATAAGGCTCTTAAGGACTGCCAAGGTAAGCTAGCGGTGGCAGAGGAGTCTTTTAAGTCTGCAAAAAGACTCAGAAGAGTCAAGTAGAAAATCTCGTCATGAGTTGAGGCGGTCGAGGTCGAAGAGTCGCTCAAGGAAATCTTCCTCCTCTTCATCTAAAAAATCAAAGAAGCAATGTCACAGATCTTCTTCCTCTTCTTCCTCCTCGCCTGAGAGAAGATTTATTTCATGTCCTTCTAAGCATGAATCCCCTAAAAAATGGGAGGCCTTTAGGGCTTCAATGCTAAAGATTTTATAGAAGGCCCCCCCCCCCTGACCTCCTCAAAAAAGTCACATGACGAGCATGCCCCTGTCTACTCCAAGAGTGACAGAGGGAAATCTAAAACTAAACACGAAAAAATCCAACAAAAAGTCAAGGGCGTCCTCTGAGGAAGATTCTCTGGCACCTCATGAGACAAAACAAAAACCTCTGGTGCATAAATCGAGGTTAACAGAGGACAAAATGGCATCGTCGTCGAAGTCGGGCATCGACTCAACGAATCCTTCGACGACTACGTCGAAGCCTAAGATGGCGTCGATACCTTCGACCACAGTGTCGAAGTCTCTCTCGATGACAATCGAAGCCTTCCTCGATGACCTCGAGAATTCCTTTGAGCATATCAAAGCCAGCATCTATTCCATCGACGCCTTCAATGCCTTTGTCGAGGAAATCTTTAATACCGATACCCACAGCAATACCTATGGCTGAACCTAGATCAATGCCAGCAGTTTTACCAGATAAAATCTTCCATCCTTAGCCCAGGCAGGAATTCGTTAAATCCATGTCCTCTATCTTTGAGGAACACTCCTCTGATGAGGATATTACATCAGCTGGTGTTAAATTCGGGACAAGAGAAGTTTCTGAGGAACTAACAGACCCAAATTCCAAAATAGCTGACCTTTATGACTGCCTTCAATCGGCCAGTGGCTTAGATACCTAGATACCTCCCCTGAGGTAGAATTTGAAAGACCAGACCCTGCAGACCATGCAGAGCTTGTGTTTAGGAACCTCATGGTTAAGGGTCATCGACTTCATGGGGTGGAAGACAGTGTCCCCGAGTTACGACCAAGATGACATGACAGATATTATTGATGAAGGGCAACAGAAGGACCCGATCCATCCTTTCCACAAAGCTCTGCAAAAAAGAGTAATGGCGAATTGGGAGAACCCAGAATCTTTACCAGCTGTCAATAAAAAATGTGTGGGAAAGTACAGACCTTCATCTTCAGATCCAGAATATCTGTCTAAGCATCCCTCACCTGAGAGCTTGGTGATTCAAGCTGCGACTGCAAATAGGCAATCAGCTTATCCTTCCATGCCACCTGACAGGGACGATAAGAAGATTGATGCTTGGGCGAGGAAATGCTTTACTTCGGGCAGTATGGCCCTTAAATCTACTAATGTAACTTGTACTTTAGCTAGATTTACATACACCCTGTGGGACTGTTTGAACTCAGCGGCTGAACACATCCCGGAGGGTGAGGAATGGGATGGTTTCCTGGCGATAGTAAGGGATGGAAAGGATGCTATGGAGGAGTGCCTCAAGTCAGGACTGGACACTGCTGATAGTGTGGACAGGTTCATGGCGTCTAGCACGGTTTTACGCATATTTGCTTGGCTGAGAAAATCTGGTTTTGCATCTGATGTACAGTCCAGGTTACTCAATATGCCCTTTGACGGCTTGAGGCTGTTCGGCAGCAAGGCGGACGAGAGTTTGGAGAAGCTGCAGACCTCGAAAGCGTCAGCTAAATCACTCAGCGCTGCTATAAAACAGCCCCAACTACATCCATACGCAGGGCCATCTTCCTGGCAAAAATGTCCCTTTCGTTTCTACTTCTATTTTGGAAGAGGGAAGGGGCAGGCCAGTCAAAGAGGTCAACAGAGAATACCCCCTCGTGTTGGAAAGGGAAAAGGTGCTAGATCAGCCCCAGCAGCGGCTACTTCCTCCTCAGCTGCTTCTGCAGCCACTGCAAAGCCACTCTGAGGTCTTTACCCACAAAACCCTGGTAGGAGGCAGGATCACTCGGTATCTGAACGAATGGCGGGGCATTACGTCGGATGCCTGGGCGCTGGAGATAGTGACCCATGGTTACTGCCTTCCTTTTCTTCAAAGACCTCAAGATCATCCACCGGGAGCCAGCTCTGTCAAAATTCCAGATCCGCTCCTTGTGCAGGAGATTTCAACCCTGCTAGAGAAAGGTGCAATAGAACATGTACCTGTAGCGGAGAGGAACAAGGGTTGGTACTCCCCTTACTTTCTCATCCCCAAGAAGGACGGAGGATTGAGACCCATCTTGGACTTAAGAAATTTGAACAAATTCCTCAGGAAGGACAAGTTCAAGATGGTGACCCTTTCTCAGATCCTTCAGGCTCTTGAACTTCAGGACTGGCAGGTATCATTGGACCTACAGGATGCTTACTTTCATGTGCCAATCCATCTAAAGCACAGAAAATACCTGAGGTTCGCAAATGGCGGATCTCACTATCAGTTTCAAGTTCTGCCATTTGGGCTGACCTCCACCCCAAGGGTTTTCACCAAGCTGATGGCGGTAGTGGCAGCGAGTCTCAGGAGAGGGGGGATTTACATCTACCCTTACCTAGACGATTGGCTAATCTGGGCAAGTTCACCCGAACGAGCCCAGGAACATCTAACCATGACCTGTCACTTTTTACACAAGCTGGGCTTCTCCCTCAATTACAAGCAGTCACATATGATTCCAAGCCAAAGACTCCAATTCATCTGAGCTGTCCTGGATACAACCTCAGGGAAAGCCTTGCCTCTCGAGGAGAGAGCTCACCACATTCTGCAGATGGTAAAAAGCTTTCAAAATGCCCGACATCTGCCGGCTTTCGATTTTCTAAGGTTGCTAGGCCTCATGGCATCCTGCATCTTTCTGTTGCCAGAGGCCAGATTGAGGATCCAATCCCTTCAATGGGCCCTCAGGACTCAATGGTCCCATTTTTCGGGAAAGATGTCCGATCTTCTGCAAGTCCCAGCAAGAGTGGCCCAAGATCTTCTATGGTGGGCTTGCAAGGAAAATATCCTCAAAGGAGAACCTTTTTGGCAACCATGGCCGGAGATAACAGTAGTGACGGACGCCTCACTCACAGGGTGGTGAGCCCATACCAACGATCTGACAATCAGCGGTCGTTGGTCTCCTTCGGAGTCCAAACTACACATCAACCTTTTGGAGCTGAGGGCAATCAGACTAGCGCTGAAGGCCTTTCTGCCCTCTGTACAGGGAAAGAATGTCCTGATAATGATGGAGAACACAATGGCTATGCACTACCCAAACAAAAGATGAGACGTAAGATCTCTCCCGCTGTGCAAAGAGGTGATGCAGCTCTGGATTTGGGCAATGCAAAAAGGAATCTCTCTATCGGCAGTTCACCTAGCCGGAGAGAAGAACATGGCGGCAGATGCTCTGAGCAGGCAGGTCACAGTCTCCCACGAGTAGGAACTAGCTCAGGAAGTCCTTCTGGAGATCTTTGCCCTTTGGGGAACCCCTCAAGTGGATCTGTTCTTGACCGAAACCAACCGGAAGTGTGAACAATACTGCTCAAGGGAATTTCCCCCAAGAGGAGCTCTGGGGGATGCTTTTGTGGTGGACTGAGTATTTCCACTCCTTTACGCGTTTCCTCCAGTCCCCGTGATTCCTCACGTAATCAGGAGGTTAAGAAAGTTCAGGAAAACCATGATCCTAATTGCCCCGGATTGGGTCAGGAGAACGTGGTACTTGGACCTTCTGGACATGTCCATCTGCCCTCCAGTTCGTCTTCCACAAAGAGGGGATCTCCTCTCGCAAAATGAAGGTCAAGTTCACCATCCAGAGGTCAAAGCTCTCAGCCTTCATGCATGGCTCCTGAGAGGCAGATATATAAGGATTGGGACCTTCTGGACTATGTTATGGAAATTTTGTTTTCGGCCAGAAGGCCAGCAACAAAATCCTTGTAACGGTGTTGTTGTAAGAAATTCAGTAACTGGTGCAGGGATAGGAATGTGGATCCTTTTCAATGTAGCACTCCAATTGTGCTTTCTTTTCTTTTACTTCTGGCCAACTCGGGGCTCCAAGTTGGCACTATTAAAGGATATTTAGCAGTGCTATCTATCTTCAAGCGCTCCTCCAAAGAAGTTTCTTATTTTAAAATGCTGTTAGTTGTTCAATTTCTTAAAGCGTTAACAAATGTGTTCCCTCCTACATTTTTTCAGGTTCTCATCTGGGACTTCAATTTAGTTTTAAAATTTCTTATGTGTGCCCCCTGTGAGCCTTTACATTCTTGTCCTTTAAGGCTCCTAACTTTTAAAACTGTTTTACTAGTGGCTTTAACATCAGCCCGCAGGGTGATTGAGATGAAGGCGCTATATTGCAAGCCTCCTCACACCATTTTCCACAAGGATAAGGTCATTTTGAAGGTCAAACCTTTTGTCTTACCTAAAATAGTTTCAGATTTCCATCTGTCACAAAAGATCACTTTTCCTTCCTTTTACCCTCCTCTGAACACTAGTAAAGAGGAGGAAAGGTTCCGCAAGCTGCACCCTAAAAGGGGTGTCAGCTTCTATATCTCTAAACTTGAGAGATTTAGACAAACTGATCAGTTGTTTGTCAGTTACACTGGACACAAATTGGGCCTTGGGGTGTCCAAACAAATGTTATCCAGATGGATAATTCTAGCAATATCCAAGTATTACAAATTGGCTGGGAAAGAGCCTCCAAATGGATTAAGGGCTCATTCAACCAGGGGCATAGCAACATCTATGGCTCTTCAGATGGGGTGTTTGTGTGCATGACATTAGAGTGGCAGCCACCTGGTCATCCATGCACACCTTTTTTAAACAAAAATGTTTTATTTGTGTTTGGTTATTAAACAACCTTTACAAATAATTTGTTTTTTTTCCTCATATTAGAACAATATTATTTCATATATTACATAAGATTGTAAAACAACAGATTATACATACAACTACAATAAAACTACACATATGCATGAATATCCAAAGGAGCAAATACAAAGGTATATAAGTACTTAAAGTGCCATGTTTCAAAAGATGTGCAAATTCACAAATGTGCTAAGCAGCAAACTACATTAGCTCATACATTTTCAACATAAAAACATTGTATACATTTCACATGGGTTAAGAACAGGATCCTCCATATGCCAATACAATTGTACATTTTACTAGCAAATTTAAAAACAACACTATACAAACATAAAATCAAGATCAGAAATCTAAACTCATCAAAACTCTTTGTGTACACAATGGAACTAGTTTGGGACAAAAGCTCAATTTCCTGTTCAATTATCTTTAGAAATGCTACAAGTGCATAGATCAGTGAGTTGCATTGTCCTTGAATTAAACGGTTGCATAAGAAATCCATACAGTCGTCAAATTCCAAATTAACAAATTTCATTAAGAATTTTGATCGTGTGTCACTAAAATGGACACATTCTAAAATGAGATGCTTTAATGTCTCATCAAAGGTTTCACATTTGGGAAATCTACATGATATTGAGGGATAATTGTCCTTGTTTGAACCCCAGAATCTAGTCCCTTCCAATGTTTCCATTTGATTGAATTTAAAACGCATATCATATCTACGAGTGATATTGCAAGGAAAGATTTTCAGATATAAGCAACAACCGTCTCGTTTCCTAAAGAATTTAGTATATTCACGGTAGGTACTATATTTAGATAGTTCAGAGATAGTATTAATCCAATCTTGTTTGAATAATTTCTTTTTCACAAAACACAGACATATTAGCAGGTCCCATTGATCAACACCAAGATCTCCAAGTGTAGCACTCATTCTTGCATTGTAGCACATAAGTGATTTTAAACTACAACCTTTTATCATCTCATTGAAGTCACAATAAATGGAATTCTCCAAAGGAGACAGCATCCTTGCAAAGATCTCACCCAACTTTGCAACAAGACAAAGATAAAATACATATTTTGTGAAGTATAATGCAATTAGCGATGGACAGTGAAAGATTCAATGCTTATTTTAACATTCTGCCTTGTATTATGTCAAGCTGCAGATTCATATTAGTATTACATATATCCAGAGCATATAAAAAATAACGGACTCCACTTTTAATGTTATACATTCTATTAAAGGAACAGCAGAGAATTGGCAATATTTAACAAACATTATTTTCAACTGGCTAGCAGGTGGTCTTAATTTAGTATGCAAATAGTTATTTCGAGCTTTGCACAAAGACATTGTACTCAGATTATAACTAAGGTATGTAATTTCTGACACCTGTGCAATTCCCAATCCATCAATATTCCATTTAAATGTACTCATTTTATGCAAAGACTCCAAAATCATAATATTGGTCTTTGCAAGATTGGGTTTTAAATTATGTTTGTGAGCAAAATCAGAAAACAGCTACAATTTGCTGTTTAATCCAGATGGAGTGAGATCAAAAACAATGAGATCATCAGCAAAGGCTAAGCAATGTATTCTTAGCGCGCATAGCCGGGCAGCAAATGTATTACTAGTTTTCCACAGATCCTCCATATCACATAGATAGGTATTAAATAAGATTGCTGCAAAATTACATCCTTGTTTCAAGCCTAAAAAGGTTTGTATTGGCTCAGTAAGTGCGCCCTCCTTCATAATTCATACCCGAGACAAAGTGTTGGAATGGAATTTGGAAATCCAATAAATAAGATGTTCAGGAATACCTAAAGTAGCCATCCTTCTCCAAAGTACATTCTGAACAACAGTGTCAAAGTCACAAGTCATGTCAATGAATATGAAATAAATTGAGCTAAGCTCGTTTAGCTTAATCCCAGCAATTAAGTGAGCCATGACAGTAGCATTCAACATTGTGGACATGGATTTTCTAAATCCAGTCTTACATTTCAAATATAACTTCTTGGCTTTCATACAATCTTCAAGGTCATTGATAACCAAAATAGAAAAGACTTTTGCTGCTGCGTCGGTTAAAGATATAGGACGATAATTTTCAGGTTTATGCGGATCGATTTTCTTAAAAATAGGAATGATAATTGAATTCAACCATGATTCAGGAAGGCTACCTGATTTAAGTATATTATCAAATTTAAATTTTAAAATTGCGGCCCAAAAGTACTTGTCGGCCTTATAGACACAAGCAGGGATTCGGTCAGGACCAGGTGCTTGAGAGTTCGACAGCTTATGAATAGATGAAACAATATCCGGGATTCCCCACTTAAAAGGACTTGAACATGAATTAAAATAATTCACATAGACAATGTGAGAAAATCTCAAAGGTAATAAATATTTTGTCCTAATAAATTCAGTCCAGGAATCTGCACTTATATTATCATACGAGTCTCGAATATTGCTAGCTTGTCCTTTTATAATGATAGCCCAAATCTCCCTAGTGTTGTGTTGACAGAGCGATCTAATCATAGAGCAGTTGTTCCTAGTGTGGGTATTTAAGTGTATGCCCTTTACTTTGAATTTGTAAGTTTTTAAAATCAATTTCTTCTGATTTAATCTTTGTGAGTTAGATAATATGTCATGCAGTAACATTCGTAAATCTTTGTTTTTATGCTGTTTCAGCATTTTAATTTCATGGCTATATGAATGTTTCTCACATGAGATAGTTACTTTCTGGGTCTGAGTGATATATTCTAAGGTGTATTCAATAGAATTAGCAATTGAATGTTCTAGAATCTCAGTGCAAGCTTCATTATATAAATCATAACCTTTGTAATATAAATAATTCGAAACCATTTCAACCATACACTTACATAGATTAGGATTCCATCTGACTGAGATCTTATCGCGCTTGTTCTCGAGGGCTAATAGAATCCACCCTATTTTTAACGATATAAAATGCATGGAGATACTAATGTGAATTGGAGCATGATCACTATATTCAATTTTATCCACACTAGCAAATTCAATAGTTGGTGTCAAAGAATTAGATATGCAAAAGTAGTCAATCAAGGAACAGGATTATCCCCTTCTCCACGTAAAAGCTGGGAAGGTTGCCCTATACTCTACAAAAGACATATCCCAGTCATCACAATAAGAATACCAAATTTTCACATTTCCACTTAACTCACGGTCCTTCATCTTGACAGGAGCCTTAAAGTCGAAATTACCACCCCTACACACAGTATTAAAGTCACCTCCAATAATAATTTCAGTGTCAGAGCTGGATTCAAAGGCGTTTTGTAGGCATGAATCTATGTTAGGCAGAAACCCGTGCAGTTCCCTTAGGGACCACTGCAAAAAGTTTAAGTCTATAGGAGTAAGCAGTAAACCTAATTGGTAGCAGTCTGCACCACCCAGATTTACCTGGTAGCTGTGGCTGAGCAGTCAGACCTCTCTCAAGAAGAGTTAGGCAGTATATAGAGTATACACAATAGGGCTAAAAATACAGTAGCACAAGCAAACACTGACCAGAGCTTTGGTATAAAAGTATATAATTATTTATTTAAAAACACACTTGTAAAAATACACTGGCACTAATATGTCAAGCAAGTTCTAACACAGTCACTATAAGTATATACACCTCCCTAGTTAATTATTCGACAAGTCTAGGTTAAGACACCACTTATTTAGCAAAACAGAGGTGAGCGCGTAACCGTAGATGGCACTCCAATAATTGGTTTGAAAAGGGAGAGAAAAGGCAGAATAGGAAAAACACACAGTACCAACACTTTTAAGAAACCACAGCAAGTCAAGAAAGGCAGGGTCTACTGTAGAGCAAAAGGTTCATAGGCCAGGCCCACTCTTGGAGAGAGCAAGGCGGAATGTGCCCAAGATAACACAGTGGAAATGCACTCAAAGTCTTTGCAGAAAAGTGAAAAGAGGTTGGATCAAGTCAGAAAGGTAATGTTAGCAGGTCCGAGGTCACCCCAGGATAGAGAGTCAAGGATTTACGGGACACCTTGGACAGTCTGTTGCAAGATAGACCAGGCAGGACAACGGAACCTGAAATGGGTGAGAAAGCTCCAGCGGGGGCAGTTGTTCCTGGCAGCGGGTGCAAGTTAGAGCTTCGTCCAGGGGAAGAGATGGTCTCGATGTGGAGGAAAGCTGGAGGTCGTTGCACTGCCAGGGAAGAAACCAGCCGCGGAGTTTCCCGGTTAAAAGGTACGACCCTTTCATTCGCGGTAGTGGTGAAGCGTGGCTATCCGGCCACCCGGGTGCTTGGCACGGGTGATTCGACCATGAGACGATCCCGGAAGGCGAAAAAGGCGAACTGGTTGGTCCCAGCAGCTCAAAGGGAAGAAGACTCTCTAGGGAGAAGATCTCCTCTGTCGTCGGGAAAGTGGTGAGTTTCGTACAGCAGGGCTCCACCGGTGGTGTCGTTGTTGTAGATCGCTCAGCTTCTCCCCTCTTCGGATTCTTTAGGTCCTGTGGCGACTTCTGAAGTTCCAGTCCCCAAAGCCCTGCTTTCCTGCAGCAAAACCCCCATTCATCAGCCTAGCTGTCACTCAAACATGCTAAGTGGTGAGCCGGGCGGCTCACCACTGGGCCAATCACACAAGAGTGCGACTTGAGTTGCCAAGGCAACTCAGTCCAAGGTGCCTAATACCCCTCCCACACATCCTGTTGACCCCAGACAGAGTGCCACCATTTGGAGGGCTTCTGTGGAGAAGCCTGCCAAAAAGTGGAAGAAAGGGCTCGACTTGGATTAGAGTTTCAGAGGCAAACACAAATGCCATTTTAAGTCCTGGAAAAAAAAGCCCCAACCGGGGAATAAATATTAAATAAATAACCCAGCGGTATCTTTAACATTGCACCAAAAAGTGGTGCGTTTAAAATGAATGGGAAAATCCCATAGGAAATATTCTGGTGGAATATTTCGCGTGATATCCACTGCCACCAGCCAGAAACTCGACAAGGGGGGACAGGACAGTGTCCCCTTGGAAAACAGACCCAGGGGCAATCAAATTACCCCTACCAGTACTTCCACAATGTGATGGTTTGTACTGGTTCTGTTCACAATTTGAGACTAGTAAAGCCAATGGTGACTTTACATGCCCTGGGAGACAGTAGTCAGTCCCAGGGTATGGAGTCTATGTTTGGGGGTCACTATGACACCCCTGTGTTACTGCACTGAGGGTGCTGTGTAACACACATACCAAAAACACATGAAGCCCTATGCAGTAAAAGACCCCATAGCCCATAAAACACATTACATAGTCAAAGGACATTCTCAAATCATGCCTAAGAGTGGGAGAAAAAGAGTCTCACTCTTAGCAGGATAAGAAAATAAACCCCAAAAATCCAGCAAAGCTGCTGGGGGACTCACTAGGTTTGGGAAAATAGCCTTAACATAGAATTCTCCCTAACACTCGCCCCCCTCAGACTAAGGGACAGGAGGATTTAATCCACTCCTGGATGAATCTCATACCTCTAGTCGATGACATACATCCTAGAGAGACCATCAGCATTTTGGTGGTGACACCCTGACCTGTGCTCAATGGTAAAATGAAAAGTTTTCCTTTGTAAGCTATATGACCTACAAACCCTTTGAGGAACATCAGTCTTTTTAAAACTATAGGGGATCTGGTTGACCAGTCCCTCAGAAGTTGGTACAACTTCTGAACCTGTGATAGGCTTTTTCAAGGGGTCTTTATAAAGGATTCCTTTAGATCTAGAGGGACCTCCAGAGGTCCTCACCACCTCTCTGTTGCGAGAAGGTTGGGTCTTAGGCCTCTTGGTTGGAGGGGGTGGAGATAAGCAAGGTACATGCTTCTCCTTCCTCTTAGATCTAACCTTACCTATTTTAGGAGCTTCACTCCCAAGACTAGGATTTGAGTTGGAGTCTTCAGTAAAAGGTCCAACAGTCTGAAGGTTTTTGGCCTTAGACTTTTCTTTTCTGGTTTTCCACCAGCACTGAGAATTACCATTTCTCTTAGGCCTAGTTAGGGGTCCAGTTGGTCTATCCTCCTCTTCCTCAGAAGCAGGAGGAATCACAGACTCTAAGACTGGGGGAATAATGGGCGAGCTTGGTTCGGGCTCCCATTTCCCTAACATTTTTGCCTGAAACTTGCCTGGGTCAGAGGTCAACTACCCACACCAGGGCTTGTAGTGGGGTTCTCTGTATAGGTTCCCACAGGCTTAGAGTGGTCCCTTAAGGTGGCCTCTCTAGCCAATTTGGTTTGGTTCTGGGTCTCCATACTGGGAGGCCTGGGGTACTGGATACTACTCCTAGAGTTCTTAGATCATTCCCCAACAGGACTCTCCCAGGCACCTCAGTCTGAACACTGACAGGAATCATCACTGTCATGTTATTACACTGAATGAGGGCTGGTATAATTGTAACCATTTGGACAGCGCCTCCAGACATCTTAGTGGGACCTTTGGGTGCCTTAGCAACATCCTCAGGACTGAAAAAGCTTTCATCCACTACTGTTCTGCTGGCCCTAGAGTCTCGCCTGGCAGGAGTATCCTTGCCATTGACAAGAACACTGTCCATATAATAAACTTTAGAGTTTTCTGGTATGGAGTCATACACCCTCCTATTCTGATTGCTAACCAGACCCATTGTCTCTACTGTTACACTTGCTTGAAGACCCAAAGTTTCTTCAGCAAAGACTTCAAAGTGAGCACTAGCCATTTGGACTTCCTCCTCAGGAGTGAAGGCTAAGGAGACTGTGCTGATCCCTGTAGGTTTACCCTTACATTTTGGATCTCCTTTGAGGTGGTCAGTTGCCTTACAGACATAGCATATTCCAAATGCTATCTGAAAGGGTGGCTTGTTCTGACCTCCTTCTGGTCGTTGACCAAAAGGTACACTAGCCTGCTGTGGTTTACCTTGGGGCTTACCCTGGTTATTTTGTTGTTTGGGGCCCTTTTTGGGTTGGGAGGTATTTGAAGTCTCTTGGTTCCCTTTTGGTGGCTGCTTTCCCTCATCCTTTTTCTGAGTGACCCCTGAATCCTTGTGAGTAGCCCTGTTGGCAACACACAAGTCAGCAGCCTTAGCTTGCTTCCTGGAATCTAATTCTTTTGAATCAGCCAAATGCTGTCTGAGCTCAGGAGAGCAGGCATCATAAATTGACTCCAACATTACAAGATTTCCCATTCCCTCATAAGTGTTCACCTTGGAACCCTTAATCCATCCCTCTAAGTTTTTCAAACACTCATTCACCCAGGTAGCCCAATGGGTACCATCATTCTTTTTTGAGGGTCCTAAACCTCTTAAGGTACTGGGAAGGGGTTGTCCCAAATCTAGCTATTAGAGCTAGCTTCACACATTCATAGTCCCTTCTATCCACTTCCCCCAATTCCATTACAACATCAGATGCAACAGGGGGGAGCCTAGAGAACAACCAGGGAAGTAAATCATTCCCTGAGATGTCCTGGAGCCCATGATTATACTCAAACATAGCCAACCAATCCAACACATCCAATTTAGGCTCATACATACCCACAATCTCTTTAGACATCCAGGGTCTTTTGGGACTGGTACTCCTAGAGGATCCGGAGAAACATTTTCAACAGACAATTTCTTCATCTCTAGCTCATGCTTGAGCTCCATTTCTCTGAGCCTTAGTTCTTGGTGCCGTTGCTCTATTTGAGCATTAAGTCTTTTAAACTCCAATTCAAGTTTCATTTTCTCTAGTTCCATACATTGAGGACTAAGTGTGGGACCTGGTAAAGGTCCAGTAGGTACAGCTGGTAGAGCAGACAGATGCCCAGGGGGGACAATTACAACAGCCTCACCCTCCTCTTCTGACTCTGCCTCAAGATTATCAATACTTGGATCAATATCAATGTCATCACTATTATCTACATTTTCTGGGAGAGTGGATTCCTCTGAACCATCACCCAGACTTTGGTTTGCTAACAATCTTTCTATTAGCTCAATTTTCTTGCCTTTAGTCAGGAGATTCTTATGCTTACAGAGAACTCTTAAACAATCAGCAGTTTTTGTAGCAAGGGACTCTTGACTATAACTGTCCATAGTTGACAGGTTAGAAAATAAACTGTTTAGTGCTAAGCTTTGTGGTTAGTTGCACTAAGGTATCTAAAAGCACACTAAAATGTATACTCAATACAAATCCCACCACTGTACACCAGTGTTAGGCAGAAACCTGTGCAGTTCTCTTAGGGACCACTGCAAAAAGTTTAAGTCTACAGAAGTAAGCAGTAAACCCAATTGGTAGAAGTCTGCACCACCCATGTTTACCTGGTAGCTGTGGCTGAGCAGTCAGACCTCTCTCAAGAAGAGTTAGGCAGTATATAGAGTATACACAATAGGGCTAAAAATACAGTAGCACAAGCAAACACTGACCAGAGCGTTGGTATAAAAGTATATAATTATTTATTTAAAAACACACTTGTAAAAATACACTGGCACTAATATGTCAAGCAAGTTCAAACACAGTCACTATAAGTATATACACCTGCCTAGTTAATTATTCGACAAGTCTAGATTATGACACCAGTTATTTAGCAAAACATCGGTGAGCGCATAACCGTAGATGGCACTCCAATAATTTGTTTAAAAAGGGAGAGAAAAGGCAGAATAGGAAAAACACACAGTACCAACACTTTTAAGAAACCACAGCAAGTCAAGAAAGGCAGGGTCTACTGTAGAGCAAAAAGTTCATAGGCCAGGCCCACTCTTTGCGAGAGCAAGGCGGAATGTGCCCAAGATCACACAATGGAAATGCACTCAAAGGGCCTCATTACACGGAATGCAGTAAGGGTTTACTGCTACCGGTAAGGGTACCGGTACCGGTAAACCCTTACCGCCTTACTACGAGGTCCCTTTGCGGGACCCGACCTCAATGGCTGGTTTTACCAGCCGTTAAGGAACGGGCCCGCAAAGGGACCTTGGAGGCAATTACGGTACCGCAATTTGCGGTACCGTAATTGCCGCCTTCCCCATTCCCATTGAGCCCTCTGAGGGCTCAAATGGGAATGGGGAAGTGCCATGGCTAATGGGGAATTACCGTCCCACACACCTTGGAATGTGGCGGTAATTCCGCCATTCACCACGTCGGACTCGGTACGGTACCGGCAGCAACCATGGCGCTAATAGCGCCATGGTTACCGCCTACCGTGTAATGAGGGCCAAAGTCTTTGCAGAAAAGTCAAAAGAGGTTGGATCAAGTCAGAAAGGTAATGTTAGCAGGTCCGAGGTCACCCCAGGATAGAGAGTCAAGGATTTACGGGACACCTTGGACAGTCTGTTGCAAGGGAGGCCAGACGGGACACAGTACCTGAAATGGTGAGAAAGCTCCAGAGGGGGCAGTTGTTCCTGGCAGCGGGTGCAAGTTGGAGCTTCGTCCAGGGAAAGAGAAGGTCTCGACGTGGAGGAAAGCTGGAGGTCGTTGCACTGCCAGGGAAGAAACCAGCCGCTGAGTTTCCCGGTTAAAAAGTACAACCCTTTTATTCGTGGTAGTGGTGAAGCGTGGCTATCCGGCCACTGGGGTGCTTGGCACGGGTGATTCGACCACGAGACGATCCAGGAAGGTGTAAAAGGCGAACTGGTTGGTCCCACCAGCTCAGAGGGAAGAAGACTCTCCTGGAAGAAGATCTCCTCTGTCGTCGGGAAAGTGGTGAGTTTCGTACAGCAGGGCTCCACCAGTGGTGTCGTCATTGTAGATGGCTCAGCTTCTCCCCTCTTTGGATTCTTTAGGTCTTGCGGCGACTTCTGAAGTTCCAGTCCCCAAAGCCCTGCTTTTATGCAGCAAAACCCCCATTCATCAGCCTACCTGTCATTCAAACATGCTAAGTGGTGAGACAGGTGGCTCACCACTGGGCCAATCACACAAGAGTGTGACTTGAGTTGCCAAGGCAACTCAGTCCAGGGTGCCTAATCCCCCTCCCACACATCCTGTTGACCCCAGACAGAGTGGCACCATTTGGAGGGCTCCTGTGGAGAAGCCTGACAAAAAGTGGAACAAAGGGCTCGTCTTTGGTTAGAGTTTCAGAGGCGAACACAAACGCCATTTTAAAACCGAGTCCTGGCAAAAAGACCCAACCGGGGAATAAATATTAAATAAATAACCCGGCGGTATCTTTAACATTGTACCAAAAAGTGGTGCGTTTAAAATTAATGGGAAAATCCCATAGGAAATATTCAGGTGGAATATTTCACGTGGTATCCACTGCCACCAGCCAGAAACTCGACAAGGGGGGACTGGATAGTGCCCCCTTGGAAAACAGACCCAGGGGAAATCGAATTACCCCTACCAGTACTTCCACAATATGATGGTTTGTACTGGTTCTGTTCACAATTTGAGACTAGTAAAGCCAATGGTGACTTTACATGCCCCGGGAGAAAGTAGTCAGTCCCAGGATATGGAGTCTATGTTTGGGGGTCACTATGACACCCCTCTGTGTTACTGCACTGAGGGTGCTGTGTAACGCACATACCAAAAACACATGAAGCCCTATGGAGTAAAAGACCCCATAGCCCATAAAACACATTACATAGTCAAAGGGTATTCTCAAATCATGCCTAAGAGTGGGAGAAAAAGAGTCTCACTCTTAGCAGGAGAAAAAAATAAACCCCAAAAATCCAGCAAAGCTGCTGGGGGACTCACTAGGTTTGGGAAATTAGCCTTAACAGAGAAATCTCCCTAACACTCTAATTCATCTAACACCTCTGACAGTGTATATTTTAGTGGGTTCCAGTATAGACAGATCAATAGTAAAGGCGTATGAGTGCTTGCCCCCTTTAAAGAATATGAAACTGCTAAAACATGATAGGATGAGTGGATGATATTAGCTATATAATCCAAAGAATTTCTAATTCCCATCGCTAACCCACCAGATGGTCGACCCCAGCTCCTCATAAAGCTTTAAAGCAAAAGGTAGTATAATCCAGCAGCACCAAGTTATCTTGTTTCATAGTTCTTGCAACATTATAATGTCAGGTAATTTATCGTACTCAAAAGATGAGAGCCAGCATGCAATATTGCAATGTCCACATGAGTTCCATGAATAAATGATAAGTTTATCTTTATTCTATGGATTATTTGCAACTGATTTAGAGGCACATATTTACTTTAACGGGGGTTTAATCCACAACAGTTCGTGGCTACCATGGGCAATTTCAAGTAATTGAGGAATGCATAAATTATCGGTTTTCAATTCCTTACTAGCTCCTTCTCCAAAGTTATTCTCTTTAATTTTTTTCACTGGTTCGTATTGGAGAAACTCATTAGCAGATTATTTATTATTAAATGCATGTAAACTGAACTCTAAATCCAACAATTCTTTTCTAAACGACCATATGAGTTTTAAGACATGTTCTGAAAATACATGGCATGTCATCCTATGGTTGTTATGCATTGCAAAGACAATTTTATCAAAATCATTTGATGTAAGAGTTCCTAAGGATGGAATACTGTAGAGTAGAATCAGTAAATACGATCAGTTAATTCTGGAGGTCCCCATAATCTCAGGTTTACCCTCCAGGCCCATCATATTGATCTCTTTTCCCTTCACATTAACCCCATTCGACTCTGACTGGCTATTTATACTAGCGTTAGTATTTACTACAAGCAGTGGTATACTAGTATTAGAATTAACCACAGTCTGAGGTGCACTGGCATTAATATTTGCTACATACAGTGGTGCAATAGTACACCCATTGTTCACTACAGGATTAATAATATTCATCGAAGGGATTGGAGTCTGACAAAGGCTAACACCACTCCCTGTAATTACTGTGCCATCAACCGTCATTATATAAGAATCTGGATTTAATAGTTTAGATACAGTTTCTAGAGATAAACTACCACATTTCAAAGCATATTCCAAACTTATTAAGTCATTTCCATTTGATTGCACATTAGTTATATGTACACCAGGGTTGGATTTATCAACTTTGTCTTGAATGGTAACAGGCCTATCAGGCGTGGAAATTTGAGCCAAAATCTGCGATTTACCAGAACCCAAGCAAATAACTTCAAATACTTTTTTAGGATCATTCATAACTTTGACCTCATTCACCGATTTCATGCATACATCTGAATATAACATATCCTTGGTCGGCATGGCACAGGGTTCATTTTTACTAACCACAGTATCACTTATGGTTCCTAGCAACTTTGAAGTGCATTTCTTTCCTTCACTAGGGAAATAACTTGTCAGCATCACCGCCGGTTTATTAACTTTTACATCCATACACGTTTTTACCATAGTATCTTTCATTTTTAACCCTAGCTTCTCCGCTGCAGTTTTCAGCAATACCTGTTTGCTTCCCTTTGCTACTATAGGGTTCAGTTCAATAGCTACCAACTGCACGGTGTAATCATTATTATTCAGATGAAGTTGACTCTCTTCAGTAAGTTGTTTTAAATCTATTGTGTCTTCCTCATTACAATTTTCAGAGGGAGAGTTTCCATCATTTGCATTAGGCAATTTAGTAGAAAGGTTTTTCAATTTTGTGCTCTTCTCATTGGCTGACCGCCTTTTTTTTCAACACGTTTCACAGCGCGCTGCAATTGTTTACGGCATCGTCTTGACATGAATGCTGGCGTGTCAGTCTCTAAGTCATCAGAGCATTCCATCTTGTCTTCAATCTCAATAATATTCGTCAGGGCAGTCGGACTGTCAAGTTGCTCCAAAACAATTGTACCAGTGTTTTTCACCATTCTACTTTTTATTTCATTAAGTTCGTGGCATAAAGACTGGACTGTCGAATTAGTGGACCGTAATTCATTCACAATATTAGAGAGCATTACATTTTTATTGTCATTGCTGCTCATCACATCAGAATAAAAACGTTCGTTGTTTTCTCCATTCCATTGAGAGCCTTGCTCATGGGTGATTTTCATTTTAGGACTTTTATAGGGAATGATAGATTTATTCATGCACACGCACACCTTTGTAAAACCTTATTGTTTAGACTCTACTTCTTACCAAGGAGGCCTTTTTGCAAAAGCTGTCCTTCATTCAGTACATAATTAAAAACTCTGGTACTCCCTCCTCCAAATTACAACTGGTGTGGGAGTTTAACTAAGATGAGGAATACATGGGAGGACACAATCCATTCGAAGAACAAGTTACTTACCAACTGTAACAATCTTTCGACTGGATGTTCCTCACACATATTCCTCATCAACCCTCCCAACCTACCCATCCATACAGTTTTCATGCTTTTTGCACTTGTACTTCCTTAAGAGCCTGACATCCTTCGATGCCTGATACAACTGATGCAACCATTAACACCGAAAAAACAGAACTGAGACCAGCGGGCGCGGCTCGAGCCCTTTATACGATGGATGACGTCAACATTCAACGGCAGCCCTCAAGGGACTACGACTACGTGGCAATGAGCTGGCAGACTATATCTAAGATGAGGAATATGTGGGAGGAACATCCAGTCGAAAGAATGTTACAGTTGGTAAGTAACTTGTTTGTCTAAAGTAAATCAAGCATCCTCCCCTTGGTCGTATATCACCTGTGGAGTACCTCAGGGTGCTTGTTTGTCTCTGGCCCTTTTCAATGTTTATATTCGCCCCTGTGCAATCTTTTAGATGATCTAGGGATTCTGTTCACTAATTATGCTGATGATATGCAGTTCCTTTTGGAACTGTCTGGTGATTACGCTGCAGATTCTCGAAAGGTTCAGATTGTATAGAATGCAGTGAAGAATTGGATGCCCGCAAATTGGCTATGCCTGAACAGTGCCAAAACTGAGTTCTTGATTTTTGGCTCATCTCAAGCAAGAGCCAAACTGTATTCCTGCTTTTCTTCACTCACTATTGAAGAGCATGATATTGCTTTTCAAAAGAAAGTCAAAACCCTCTGGGTTTTCTTTGAGGCTTCTCTGGGGGCAGAAGCCCAGGTAGATAGTGTGTTAAAAAAATCTCATTATCATCTAAGGTTCTTGAGAGTAGTGAAGTCATATGTGTCACCAAAAATTTGTCAAACATTGGTACAGGCAATTATTATGCTCATACTAGATTATTTTAGTGCTCTTCTTAGTGGGACCAGTACAAATGCCATGCATAAACTGCAAATACTGCAAAAGGACGCTGTGGTTATCGTTAAGAATGTCTCAAAAAGAGATCACATTTCAGAGCACAGAAGGGACCTTCATTGGCTCCCTATAGTATCCAGGATTAAATTCAAGCTAAATACTATGGTTCACAAATGTATCTTTGGAACAGCCCCCTCATATTTAAAGCAGAGTTTAACTCAGCAGCAAACAATTAACAGACCTTGAAGGTCTTCTAGCACGCATAGACTGATCTGTCCTAGAATCAAAAAAAACAGAGGTAGTGGCCGTTCCTTTCCAGTCGATGCTACCGCAGCCTGGAATTCTCTTCCTGTTGGTCTTCGCTCAGAAAGAAACCATCTTTTGTTTCGTAAAAGATTGAAAACTCTCTTGCTCATTTGATACCTGCTTTTCCATCCATGCTCCCTCCTGCCGTTGAGTTTTCATTTGTTTCGTTGCTTTTTGTTGTTTTATGTCTAATTGTGCGCTTTGATGCCTGCAGGCTTAGGCACATTACAAATAGTAAATAAATAAAATACGTGCCCAAAACTTTGGATTTGCCTTAATGACCACATTAGTTATAGAATCGGGACTTGCTTCACTAGAGAGTTTCAGACTCTTGATGATTACAAGTATATCATCAGCCTCAAGGCCAATGATGATTTCCACATCAGTGGCAAAAGTATCCCCCACTGGCACTGCCAGAGTGCTATCAAAGTATAGGTCTGCTATAACGGATCCCCAAGTACTCTCGGAAATAGAGTTAAACTCCTGGGGGGCATTGCCAACAATGAACTTTAAATATGAGGCCCAGAACTTTTTATTATCATTGCCCCTTCGAAGTGTAAAAATCAATTTCCAATTACCATTATCGAGTGAGTGTCTGTGGTGCCTTAGCCAATTCTTATGGTGAGTCGCAAGTAAAGTAAGTTGAGCATTTCTGTCACTACTTGTAATACAGTTATTTTTCTCAACATTAGATCGTGCTTGGCAATATAACCTTTTTACGCTGATGAATTGCAATATCAAACAAGCCCATATTACTATCTTTAGCATGATTTATAAAAAGATTTAGGTGCAGCCACCCGCTAAAGTCTCCATGGTAGAGCGCATATCCCAAGTGTTAAGGTAAAACCACCAATTCCCCAACATTAAGTGGTCAGTATAAATTAATTAACTTTTCCTGCGTGCTGACCACAATATGGTTCAACCAATGATTGCGTCCAAATTAATAAGACATGATCACTTAATGTAGTGTGGAGAATGGTTAAAGCGATGCAAAAAAGCAAATGTGAATGATCAATATAGATGTAATCAATACAGGAGGATATGTTTCCGTTGGTCCATGTAGGGCCTGCGGTTATGCCTTACCACAAATTACTGTTCAAACATATTAGACCATACGTATCAAGTAATTGCCCCATCCACAGTCCCCCCTATTCCTACTAGGTAATGTACCATGCAATGTTGATGTTAAATCAGGTACCACAAAGGGCTTGGTGGTTTGGGGTTGACAATCACCTGCAATTACGACCTTATTGCAAGAATAAAGGTCATACCAGCAGAATAAAAGCCTTTCTGTGGTCTGAATTATTTTTAAATCGATGCCACCGGAAGGATCGTATAAATTGATGACCAAAATCTTATTAGTGCTTATTAAAGGGGCCTCTAGTATGTCTGCTAATACATGCAGGGAGGAGGCTCCTGCAGAAAATTCCATCAGGCTATATTAGTACTTCGCTCATATTGCTAGACACCACCCGCGGCCAGCCCGTTAGTTTTTGCTTAGCCGATCTGCATAAAATGGTACATCCATCCAGGGAGATGTCACCACAGACCCAAGTCTCCTGCAACAAGAAGCTATCGCTAGCAATAAGGTGTGATAAACCCATCGGGTTACATAAAAAGGAGCTTTAGCCTTGAGTGTTCCAGGAGAGCCAGTGATGATTCTCCAATGTGTGTGCTTGCCAAGAATCATTGGCTTCAAAAGAATCTGCAATCCATTGATCCACTTCCCACTGATTTTTTGATAGGTTCCACAGGTGTGGCAAAAGAAGCCAAAATACAAATTATTTCTGTATTATGTTCACTGGGGGCCCAATTAGTTGAGCTATCGATGTCATAACTCCATGCGTGTTATGTCAGCCGATGTGATATTTTTTAGCAGAGGCTGTGCCATAAGGCTAATAAGTGGTTGTGATTCAAAAAAGCACTAGCTGAAGTTGACTTCAGTTCCGCAATTTTCTTCCATTTACCCGAGGGTAAGGCGTTTTCTGCTTGCAATTGAGACTGCGGGATATCAGCCATGTGATTATGTGAGGCTTGGAGTTCCGTATGTACTGCGGGGGTCCAATGGCATGGGACAAGGTTGGCTGCAGACTTGCACTTGGATTTTTAACCCTTGTGGTGGTGGTTGCTATATACTGTTCCCCCATTTATCTAATGACCTTGCAATTGCACTTGCCTGAATGTGCCATCATCCAGTGTTCTAGAGAAAGTCGTTTTAGGAGGTGGGATGCAATCAACATTCCTACACCTGCATATAGTAGGTGCATTCACTGATTGCGTATGCGATACCTGTTTATTGGCGATCTTTACTTGTGCAACAAACGCCTGCGTCTTCTTCTATTCCTTACTGGTCGAAAGAACTTAGGGGCTTCTGAGGCTTCTATAACTTCCTGTTCAGTGGGTCCCAGTGGTTTGTGATCACTCTCACCATAGTCAGAATGCACAGAAGCAGGATTTTGCACTCTGCAGGAATCAGGTGCCGGACTGCCACTTTCAGTTTGCCGCATAGAAAAGACTTTACAGAGAACGTCTGGAGTAGAGACCACACTCGCCAGCGATGCTGCACTGTCTGATATATCAGGGACTTCAACCTCATTAGCATTGACGTTTTCCAGATCAGGACCCCTGGTACGGCTCTCAAGTATAGCATCAACGACTCTTGCGAGTACACTCTTGAGTTCCTGTTGCTCCTTTGCCATGTTGGTACATAACGTAAATAATGCATCTACAGTAGATGCCACAACATTCAGTATAGGAGTAGATAATATTTCCTCCTCATATATTGAGTCAAACGATTGGAGAGAGGTATCAGCCTCGCTATCCTCAGCAGTAGAGCTGGTAGAGGAAATGCACTTTGGCAAATCGGGTGTGATGGGCAAATGGGTTCGTATTATGTTAACATACTGTCCTGGTGAGGAGTTCAAATCCCTGCCCGGGCCACTTTATGAGTTTCTTTTCAGGCCCAGGCATAGGTTGAGAAAATAGGCAAGTCCTTCAGCGATAACTTCCCGCCCCTGTTGGCCCCAGTGGTCATGGGGAACCCGACCGCCACTAGTCTACCCAGCCACAGGCCTCTCCAATGCCGCTGAGGCAACGCACACATGCTGATCGATCAGCTGCTCTGCTCCTCATTACCCGCTCTCCAAAGGGTTCCAACGCGGCAAGCACAGGGAAACAAGGGGAAACTGGAGCATGGGGCTTAGTGATGTACCATATATACGACACCTGATGTCACGCCCGGAGCCGACGATCGAACACCGAGCAAGATGGATCGATGGCCAAGTCGAGGTCCACTATGCCACCTGTCGAAAAGTTTCCGAGCAACAGAGCTGGATGAGGATATCTATCAGATGAGCTATCTGCAGGAGAAGAATCCATAGAAAGATCATTACGGTAAGTAATTTCTCCTTTAGTTGTAACTCTAAATATTCTCGTGCTTCAGAATTAACTGTATACCACTAAGGATTGATTTAGGAATATCACACTACTTAAATAAGGTGAGTTGTTGAATTTGCCACCACCCGTTTCTGGTTCTTCACATATCCCTTTGTGCTTCTCACAAGTCAGATTGTGTAATAACTCTTTCCTGTTGGGCATCAATTGCACAGGAAAAATGTTGTTCAGGTCTCTGTGGTGTGTGAATATGTTTGTGAAAATGGCAAAACCCTCATAAAGGAACAAATATTGTGTTTCTTAAATCAAAGAAAAAAGCACTAGTTATGGAATAATACAGGCATATGGTTAATGTGATTCTTGGTGAATAATCACACACATTTGTATGCTTGCACAAACCCTAGTTACCCAGTAACATATTCAGCAATTTGTTATTTGTATGATGTACCTATTGCACTAAATTGGCTATAACTTATGATTCTTCCAGTCATTTTGCCTTCTTTCCAATACTTGCAGGTGCTCACATTGGCGTAGGTATCAGTGGCCAAGAAGGAATGCAAGCGGTTTTAGCCAGTGATTACTCGTTTGCACAGTTCAGATACCTTCAAAGGATTCTAATGGTACATGGAAGGTGGTCCTACTATAGGATGTGCAAGTTCTTGTATTATTTTTTCTACAAAAACTTTGCTTTCACCCTGGTTCACTTTTGGTTTGCTTTCTTCTCTGGTTTCTCGGCACAGGTTAGTATATCAAATGAAAAATGTTATTATAAACTAATGATACATACTGACTAAGATGTTCTTTTCCCATGAATACATCTGTTTTTACTGTTGCATTGCATCAATTGCAGTGGCCATTGCATTGCCCCCTTTTTTATTAGCTAGGAAAACGCAGGGCCAACACATCATGAGCACAAAATTCAGAAATACATCAGTCAGTAAAAAATGTTACTACTATGACTGCATTATTTATATTTAACCCTGAAGCTGTCCTTATATGAGAAATCCCAATTTTGAATTCGATTTTCACACCTTTGAAATGAATAGTGCACTCAAAACATATTGCTACAGAAAAAATATTTAAAACATTTACAAAAATATTGTCTTCGAAAATGGTACATATCAGAGCAGACAACTGTTATATTTTTCCTTCACCATGCTGAAAGGTAAAGGCATTTTACATATTGGATAAACTACATAGATCTATAAAAACATCTACATTGGAAATAAATCTCTTGGAGCAAAATTAGATGGTAAGGAGCTAAGTAAAACTGAATTAATCAAAGTCTGAAACAATAATTCGTAGAAGCCCAGTTAGTTTCAAGATGGTTCTGATTCCTACACTGTATAAAGCCTGGCCTGTCCTGTCCACAAGGATTCAATATGATAAATGCATTAGTTTAATCTTGCATGGACTATTGAATGCAGCTTATTATGGGCTCTTCGGCTGAGCTCCTTGCTATCTTACCCTTAAAATGGCTGTTGGTGAAACACTGATTTTTCTTAATGTTTCTGTGCCTGACACACTGAGCTTTCCAAAATGGACTTGGGCATACACTGCATGTAAAACATGGGTCATATGTCTGTACATCAGAAGCTAGTCTTTCTACTATGTCTTGCAAGTTCCAGCCCAGAGTAGATACAGTGGAACTACCACCTTCTGTTTTATAAACATATTCCTAGGCACTCCTTCTGCTATGTCTTCTTTTGGAGCAGCCAAGCAGAGGGAGCTAGAGCAGTTTTGGGATGGGGCGGAATTTATTTATTTATCCAGGTTTTATGTAGTATGCAAAATTACCTATCAATAGCAGTGGAAAGAATACAGTGTGACAGGGTCAGTAAACTGACCATATCAAGAGGGGATGGGAACCCCCTCTTTATCCTGAGAAGGAGGCCTACCAGGGTGCAAACCAGAGCCAGTCCCCCCTTGTAGGGAGAAGGTGGCTGTTAGGAGGCTCACAGTTTCCATTCCCTCTTTAAGTGCCTATATGTTTTGGGCACTGCCATTGTTGATCACCCCAGACCTCTTGAAAAATATGCTGGCCAGTCTCTTTCTAATAATTTCAGTGAATAACATTCATCAGCTCTACTGGCAGAGCACCCCTGATAAGACAATCCACCAGAGCTTCTACAAGAAGTCTCCTGCCAGAATATTTCCATCGGCACCAGAGAGGGAGAGAATGGCGATGTGACACGTCAGCTAATCAGATACAAAGGGATTTGAGGAGGTAGAGGGGCACTAACTTGTCAGATGTTTAGATAGTTTCACAAGTAAATGAACAACACTTCAATCAAATATATTCTAGATAGATGTTTGTATAGATTTCAGGTGCAAAGGGACTGAAGTAGTCTCGAGGCCACCTGAGACAAAGGGAAAAACAGAAAAACATGGCCTGTCATATGCTGACAGGCAGTCCTCATATGCACTCCTGAGGGATATGGTCATCCCAAGTTATGGTAATTGCATCTTTGAAAACTTAATGAAATTACTGCATTTTTGTTCTTAGTGACCCTTCTGGGTTTCTTTACAACTATTGAAATGAAATGAAATACAAACATCAAAGGTGTGCTTTTTTTCAATTTTCAAATTGGTATTTATAAAGTTTAAATCAAAGGAAGCAAATATTACAAAAGAATTAACAATTTTCACAAAAGGGAAACAGAAAACTAGAATGTGATACAGTCATTTTCAAATGTTCCATAAATGTTTACAGTCCAGTGTGTCACCACTCAATATTACATCATAGAGTTTTGTGTTATTTGGTAAAACACTGTAAGATCACATTTTAGTCTTGTATACACTTATTCCAGATGTATAGGCTGTATCATAAGGTGTTGATGCATTTTGGAATAAATCCTTCTTCAGGGCTAGAGTTGTAAGTGTAGGTTCAAGCATTAACCTTGTACTTCAAATCGTAATGTATCTAGAAGTAATACACACAAAATACATTTTTAGGGGGAAGTTCTGTAAAATTCATTCGCTAGTAGGTGTCTACATATAAATATATAAATATGTAAAGAGACCAACCTGGTATCCTTAAGTAAAGTTCCAGGTGGCTGTATTATCTTCATACAGGAATATTGGACTTGTGAAGATTGGTTTTACTCATCAGAACCAGACATCTGGAGACTATCCGGTTGTCTGTGTGCGATTTTTCTCAGTCCGAGAAAGTGCCCGGTCACAGAACAAAAGTTCAGAGTAACTGGAAATAATTAGAGAAGAATAGGTATGGATCGTGATCCTACAATGTTATCGTAACGTATGATGTTAAATAAATTATTGCCATGGACAAACAAACATATTATATGAAATGAAAACAGTGCTTTTGTAAGTGACTGTCAGCTGTTGGAGACTGCTGGAATCCCGTTTTGTCAAAGACTGGAAAAATACCTAATTGTGGAAACGTCCTCAAGCCCCTCCCACTTCCCAGCATTCCATTTCAACAGTGGACGCGCATTTTCCCAAGTGCTTTGTTGAACCAGCATTGTGTGTTGCCGCTCGTCCCTCGCACCAGCGTGCTTCCTGGAGGAGGCGGGGCAGGAGGCAGGAGCAACACGTGACTGGATCACGTGATCGCGGCCGCCTACAAAGGACCAACGCAACCACCCTTGTGGCGTTAAGCCCGGCTGGAGTAAAGCCCTGAGACTGTTGTGCGGCTGTTGGGCGCAGTTGGCGCAAATAATCATATGGGTTCTGCATAAGATCACCAGCTGCCACCAATAGCTGAGGCGAACCTGAGGTAAGGCCTACATCGTTAATAACACTCGTTCATACAGCGTGAGACTGCGGGATCTTATATCCTTTGATCACGCTGTATTGTCCAACTACGCCACGATAAAAGTCGTCTTGTTACTTTTTTCATCTTTTTTTATTCAATTTTTCCGGTCCTGATACTTCTAAAGATTCTATTTAGCATCTCATCTTCAACTTTGGTAGTAAGCACTTTTGATGCAAGCTGATCATCTACCCTTGATCTATTGAATGCTGTAAGACATATTGTTTACCACTTGCTACCAACAATCAGTGAATATTTCACAGAGTGTCGATTACACCAAAACTTGATGAAACTCCGCAGCACCAAAGATATGGAAGGGGCAAGGAATGGTTCGTACTTAAACCAAAGCTGCGAAGTGGTCACACCAACTGCCCAACTCGCCCAGGAGAATGTCAACCTGTCGAATGGACACGTAATCCAAGTTTTGGTACATGCTGATGAAAAACATAGTACCCCAACAACAAGTCAGTCAGAGAAAAACCCAAATATTGCTATAATGAATAACTGGAAAAAAGGGCTGGAATACACTATCTCGACAAGAAAAATACAAAGCAAAATAGAAAATCATTTCGGGAACAAGCGACATAAAAGCCACAGTGACATCGAAGGAGAATCCCTTATTCTTTGGGAAGAACCAAGACACTCCCAAACCCCAGCTTCTAGCACAGAAATACATACTGGTGCAGTACATCCGGAAGAAAAAACCTGTACCTCACCTGTGGAAGATAATGCATTCACCCTAACTTTACAAAACACACAATCTTCATCGACTATTGCGCAGCAAATGCCGGAACAAAGGGACCTAGAAAGAAAAGATGAAGAAGAAGCAATAACAAATCCAAATTCAGACACATTGAAAGCACTGAACTTTGTTCTTAGCTCATTGGTTTCAGTCTTTGAGATGCTAAAAGGAGAGGTCCAATCGCAAAATGGGACATTGCTAGAAATGACTAAAGAAATTTCCCTTTGCGACTCTACTCTAGTGGGCCTGGCAAATGCCATGAATACAAAACTGAGCACCCCAATTCAGGCACTGAACATTGAGATTGCAAAACAAGGACTCGACATCTCCTCCATCCAGCAATCACTGAAGGAAAAGAATCAAATTGAAAACCAAAACAACACACTTTTGAAAGAAATCTTCTCAATATTGAAAGGACAACTGCCCCCAGTTCAAAGAGAAGAAACTGTAGAAAAAATTCATGACTATTCATTGGAGGATACCCCACTATCAGACTCAATATTGGAAGAATTCCTAAGACTAGCTACAGTACTAGAGGAAGAGGAAAATACTGGAAAAAGCACAAAAGAAACCAATTCTGGTAACCAAAAAACCAGACTGGCGGAAAAAACTCAGGAATGGCAAGAACAAGGGGAACAAACATCAAGAGGCAGAAGAAAAAGGAGAAACCGCTCAGCAAAGAGAAAGGGCTCCAAATCCTCACAGTCAAAAAATAAAAGCAAACGTAACAGAGGGCTGAAGCAAAACAAAATCACAAAAGAAAAAGGTAAGATCCAGGTAAAAATATATTCTGATATGTCTTGTGAGGAGCAGGACAACATTGTGGGCGACGCTAAAACCCCTCTTATTGGCACCAAAAAAAATAAACTTAATACAGGAAAGGGAAACCAGAAAATCAAAATCGACATCCCTAAAAAAACCAAATCAACTAAAGACAAACAATTGGATGATACAGTTCCAGTAACAAAAGCAAGCATTGGCTTACAAACAGAGGAGCTGACAGGACAAAAAAACAATCCAAAAAAGAAAAGCATAGAGATTGTAAAGGACCTGAAAAATCAGATAAGTCCGGAGGAGACACCAAGGAAAAAAAACCTAGCCGCTCAACCTCAAAAAGAAAATATAGCCAAAGCAGTCAAATGGGCTCCAATTTTCACACAAAAAACAGGGCAGTATGCAGTAAGAAGATCTTGTGGGAATGTTACTGCCACAAATCAACAGGAAAATAGGAAAATTGCCCCCATCTTTTTAACAAAGAAACCGTTGACCTCCAAGGACTCAAGTAAAACCTCTTCAGATGCAACTGCTCCAGCAAACAGGCTGGGAGGTAACACGTCTGAAATAAATGCATTCCAAGTCAAAAATGGAGAAGGAAAATACGTCAAACTTGATACTGAGAGGCATCATGAGGGGAACGCTGAAGGTACCCGCTCACTCACCGATTTATGTGACAATCTATCTGAAAATACAGCAATGGGAAATGTAAATGAAAGGATTTGGCTGAGACTGCGTTCAAACTATGGCCACTACAAATCCTTGAACCGGGGAGTGATCTTGAACATAATACAAAAAATAGGAGACCTTCGCTCTTTAACATCTAAGGACATTGAAAGCGTGAAATTCCCATTGTCATGCGATCCATTTTTGGTCGAACTCATCATGACCTCAGAGACCGCAAAAAATGACATCTTGCGAAACTCAATCGAGTTGGAATCCTATGGACTGGAAGTCTCATACTGCAAGAAGAGAAATAACATCATGGCCAAATACTGCACTCCCCCACGCCCAAACAAAGAAACAACATATCAAAATGAGGCAATTCTCACAAAGCAAGGAAGCTTAGAAAAGGGCTTCAAAACAAAAGAAAACACCCTTATGCTCTTACCAGATATACTGTCAGAAGTTCTGAAGAAGCTGGGTCTGGGCACACAACAACTTTAGAAAGAACCATGTTAATATCTTTAGCTGGAACACAAGAGGCTCCAGTGTCATCAGAGGCAAAGAAGCAAGGTCACACATATTCAATCAAGGGGATGCAATTCTTTTACAAGAAACCTGGTTGGTCAATCCGCTAAGCATCGAAGGGTATATGGTCCATTGTTTGTCAGCCACACAAAAACCACTGGGTCGGCCCTCAGGAGGCTTACTAATAGCATTAAAAAACCAAGTCTTTAAAAATGCAAAGGAAATATGGAATAATCCCCAGGGCATTCAGGCATGCAGAGCCGAAGTATCAACACAAGAAAACACCACAACTTGGGTCTTTGTAAATATTTACTGGAACCCAGCAACATCAAAACTAGACTGCTTTTTAGAGAATTTAGCATCTCTATTCGAACTACTAAAAACAACTCTAGTTTCTAGTAAGATCGTGGTAGCTGGAGACTTCAACACGAATTGCCTATATCCCCCAAAAGGAAACTGTGATCGAGTAACCCAGAGAAAAAGAACTCTGGGAAAACAATGGCAGGATTTTATGGAACAATGGGACCTCCATATGGTAGTGGGCTCACAGGAGGGCGTAAAAGAACCATACATAACCTGGAGAAGAGGTAAATCTTCCTCAGCCTTAGATTATATCTTCGTTTCAAAAACCCTGCTTGCTTTGCCCTATACATTAAAAATAATACAGGAGCCTGGAAGTGACCACAGCAGACTGGAGCTGTCACTCGAAAACATTCTGACAACAGAAGCTGAACGAGAATTACAGATGCTAGAAGGGAAGAAAGGAAAACTTAGAGTTGTAAAGTATAAAGATGGGGGGACTAACTTAAATGGAAAACTTAAAATGATTCCCGAATACATATGGAAATCACAATGCGATCCACACCGATTTACCAACTTCCTATGGGCAACCTTAGCACCCAAATACCTAGCGGGAGAAGCTAAACAGAAACACCTGCACTCCTTTGACGAATTCACACAAAAAAGAAAAAGAGAGCACAGGAAAACGTTAAGAGACATCAAAAAGGCAGGACTTTCAGTGGAGGAGATGAAAACTGAAATAAGAACCCAAAAAGCCAACTATAAATCATGGTCGATTTCGCATAACGCAATTCGTATGCAAATAGATGGAGAGCACATACTACAAACACTCAGAGAAAAAAACAGCAAGAACTTCTGGGAAGTAATGAACCAGTTTGAAGGGGATCATGCACAATCATTATGCAACCTAGTGTCAGAAGATGGCTGGGTGAGCTACCTGACAGAGACATTTAAGAGCGACGAAACCCGCGAATTTAGATCTAATCCAGATATTACCTGGCAACTTAACTTCTGTGAAGAAGACATACAGGAAATCATAGCCAGTTCCTCATCATCAAAAGCATCGGGCTTAAACGGGTTGACCTATCAGGCACTGAAAAGTGAACCATTATTGTGGTCAAAGTTATTATCCGCTCTCTTCAGAGAAATACTAAAACAACGAACCTTTCCTGTTTCTTGGAAAACGGCCCTTATAATTCCTCTTTTCAAATCCGGGGATCGTCGTAAACCAACGAATTATAGACCGATAGCATTGCTGGACATTGAAAGCAAAGTCTTCATGAGACTATTACTAACTCACGTTACGAAATGGGTTGAAGATTCCAACATTCTATCACGCTTCCAAACAGGATTTCGCAAAGGCCACTCAACATCTATTAACGGCCTGATTCTAAACATCTTGAATGAGCAAGAGAGAGGGGGGAAAAAACAAATGCTGTACGGAGCCTGGATAGATCTGTCCAAAGCCTTTGATCAGGTGGAACGAACCCTACTGTGGGACAAACTCCGGAACTGGGGAATTCCAGAAACTCTTCTGTCAATTTTGGTGGACCTTCATAAAAACACCAACCTAAGAATACGGCTTGATGCAATGGGTCACCTGTCCAGACTAGTTGAAGTTAATAGAGGTGTAAGACAAGGGTGTCTGGGGGCACCTCTGTTTTTCAACTTGTTCCTGGCAGATATGGGCCACTTTCTAGAAACATCTGCTTTGATAAGCCCAACATTAAATGGGAGGAAAATCTGCTGGCTGGCATACGCGGATGACATAGTTCTCCTCGACAGAACATCAATAGGGCTACAACATCTACTGGACAAATTGAATGAATATGTAGGATTAAACAAATTAACAGTTAATCCATCTAAATCGAACATCTTGATTTTTAAACATCCATTGTCAAAAGCAAAAAACATAAACTGGACCATGGGAGGAGAACGGATCAAAACAGTAGAAACCATAAAATATCTGGGTTATAACATCCATGCACATCCAGCGACATACAAAGTAGAAAATGAAGTGGCAGTCAAAATAACACAATTCATATCACAGATGATCAAGCTAAACTATAAATTCTGCAAGTTCTCTATTTTGCCTCTGGTAAAGTTCTATCTCGCCAATGTGGTTCCAGTTGTTCTATACGGTCTAGAAGCAAAACCGGATCTCTGGTTCATAAACTGGGACAACTATGAGGGCCGCCTCTGGAAAAGAGTTTTGGGTCTTCCAAACTGCGCCACCCTAAAAAGCCTAAGATTCGAACTAGGCCTAAAATCCTTAAACTGTATGGCTGATTGGAAGCTCATTTCACTATTTAGGGAAATAACACTAAGTAAGGACTCGACGTTGTATGGCGATCTCAAACACGAAGTATTATTGAAAAAATCCGCTATTCTCATCTCGTTGGAACGGAAAACTTTGGAAATGCTAAAAAAATTGGACCTGAATGAAGAGACTTTGGCTCTAAACCCTCTTAAAGTAAAATGTAGACTAGAAGAACGGGACTGGATTGAAACAGTGGAGAAAGCACGAGAGGACCCAACTCAAAATTTATTCTTGAAGGGAGAAAAGAAAATTGGATCACTCTCATGTTATCTACTGAAATCTCCAAATAGAAAACTGCGCTCGGACTTCCTCAGAATGAGACTGAATCTCGTCCACTGTGGGGCGGTTTTGGCAAGACGTAACCAAGGGCACATGGCAATAAAATTATGCTCAATTTGCGCAAACCCTGCCAAACAAACGCTAAAACATATCCTAATGGATTGCGAAGGCACCTGGCTTCAGCGATTAAGATTCTTCGGAGCTCTGGTACGGAGGGAGGAAGACATAGTTACAGACTTCCTCTGGGACAGAATAATCTCAGGGAAAAATGCTGCACTTACGTTTGCAGCAATCCAGGTGCTAAGAGAAAGTGGTGTGACAATCTAACACAACGATCCAAAGGATAGAGGTACCTAAGTAGGTCATTTATAGGAACAGAAAAAAACCTGGCAGGGTTGGTGGACAGTAAGAAACCTCAACACAAGTTATGTCTCCTTCGTAACTAACGCAAACTGTCTTGTATTACCTTCCTCTTTTGTAAAGGCTTAAGCCAAAACAAATAAAAAAAAAAAAAAAAAAAAAAAAAAAAAAGAAGTAACTGGGTTAAATCCCAAAAATGAACAAGTATTAACAGGGTTGAATCCCAAAAATGCACAAGTATTAACAGGGTTGAATCCCATTTGCTGCATTTCAGTTGCTCTGTTGATCTTCTCCTCCAAGCGCTTTCTTGTCACAAACAATCATCAGGGAGGCTGTATTTCTTTACAGGTGTTACTAATTAGTTGCTATTTCAGTCGCAAAGGATTCTTGTAGCTGTAGTGATAACTTCTTTTACAATTCAGGTGACTAGGAACCAACACCACCCCCCAAGAGCACTAGGGTGTTTATCAGGCTATTTATTGAAATCCCCTGATAGAAAGTCTTGCATGAACTTCCTCAGAATGAGACTAAACTTAATCCACTGCGGGGCAATTCTAGAGAAACGAAATCAAGGGGTCAAAGCAAAAAAACTGTGCTCAATCTGCATAAACCCTGCCAAGCAAACACTAAAACATCTGCTTATGGACTGTGAAGGCTCATGGATACATCGTTTAAAACTATTTAGGAACTTTGTGCACAGAGAAGAAGATATCATATAAGACTTTTTGTGGGAAAGACTCATTTCTGTCACAAATGCCGCATTATCATCGGCTGCTATACAGGTTTTAATCAACTGTGAAATAGTTATTTAAATTGGTTTATTTCGAGAAAATGGACTAATATAATTTAGAACATTGAGACTACATCCTAAAGTGGCAGGGTTTGGATAAGAAAATAATTATTTTATTTCTGAAAGAAATATGTAAACCTTGTAATGTCTGATTGTCAGCTGTTGTTCATTTTTTAACTTATTTTTGTAAAGGCTTATTTTAGCCAAAACAAATAAAAAATAAAAAATAAATAATAATATACCTGATGCAAGAAGTAACTGGGTTAAATCCCAAAAATGAACAAGTATTAACAGGGTTGAATTCCATCTGCTGCAGTTCAGTTGCTCTTTTGATCTTCTCCCCCACGCGCTTTCTTGTCAAAAAACAATAATCAGGGAGGCTGTATTTCTTTACAGGTGTTATTAATTAGTTGCTCTTTCAGTCTCAAAGGATTCAGGTAGCTGTTAGTGGTAACTTTTTTACAATTCAGGTGACCAGGAACCCACACCCCTCCAAGAGCACAAATCTTTCCCAAAATTGGGGGAGGGGAGAAAACCATCATTATGGATCTCTCAAGTGGGCCAGTAACCCCGGTGCTGCTGCCTCCTGAGCCCGGAACTCCCACAGCATTATGTAAAAAAAGAGGAAGGCGAGGCACGCACTCCAGTTCCCAGTCGAATATACCTGATGCAAGAAGTAACTGGGTTAAATCCCAAAAATGAATAAGTATTAACAGGGTTGAATCCCAAAAATGAACAAGTATTAACAGGGTTCAATCCCATCTGCTGCAGTTCATTTGCTCTGTTGATCTTCTCCTCTAAGCGGCTTCTTGTCACAAACAATCATCAGGGAGGCTATAGTTCTTTACAGGTGTTACTAATTAGTTGCTCTTTCAGTCTCAAAGGATTCTGTTAGCTGTTAGTGATAACATTTTTAAATTCAGGTGACCAGGAACCAACACCCCTTCAAGAGCACAAATCTTTCCCAAAATTGAGGGAGGGGAGAAAACCATCATTATGGCTCTCTCAAGTGGGCCAGTAACCCCGGTGCTGCTGCCTCTGGAGCCCGGGGCTCCCACAGCATTATGTAAAAAAAGAGGAAGGGGAGGCGCGCACTCCAGTTCCCAGTCGAATATACGTTATGCAAGAAGTAACTAGGTTAAATCCCAACAATGAATAAGTATTAACAGGGTTCAATCCCATCTGCTGCCGTTCAGTTGCTCTGTTGATCTTCTCCTCCAAGCGCTTTCTTGTCACATACAATCATCAGGGAGGCTGTATTTCTTTACAGGTGTTACTAATTAGTTGCTCTTTCAGTCTCAAAGGATTCTGGTAGATGTAGGGATAACTTTTTTTTACAATTCAGGTGACCAGGAACCAACACCCCTCCAACAGCACAAATCTTTCCCAAAATTGGGGGAGGGGAGAAAACCATCATTATGGCTCTCTCAAGTGGGACCAGTAACCCCGGTGGTGCTGCCTCTGGAGTCCGGGACTCCCATAGCATTATGTAAAAAAAGAGGAAGGCGAGGCGTGCACTCCAGTTCCCAGTCGAATATACCTGATGCAAGAAGTAACTGGGTTAAATCCCAAAAATGAATAATTATTAACAGGGTTGAATCCCAAAAATGAACAAGTATTAACAGGGTTCAATCCCATCTGCTGCAGTTCTGTTGCTCTGTTGATCTTCTCCTCCAAGCGCCTTCTTGTCACAAACAATCATCAGGAAGGCTGTATTTCTTTACAGATGTTACTAATTAGTTGCTCTTTCAGTCTCAAAGGATTCTGGTAGCTGCTAGTGATAACTTTTTTTACAATTCAGGTGACCAGGAACCAACACCCCTCCAAGAGCACAAATCTTTCCCAAAATTGGGGGAGGGGAGAAAACCATCATTATGCTCTCTCAAGTGGGCAAGTAACCCCGGTGCTGCTGCCTCTGGAACACGGGACTCCACAGCATTATGTAAAAAAAGAGGCAGGCGTGGCACGCACTCCAGTTCCCAGTCGAATCTACCTGATGCAAGAAGTAACTGGGTTAAATCCCAAAAATGAACAAGCATCAACAGGGTTACTACTTGCATCAGGTATACAAAACTGGGAACTAGAGTGCACGCCTCACCCCCTCTTTTTTCCACACATTGGTTCGAGAGTCCAGGGCTCTAGAGGCAGTGGCACCGGGGTCATCATGCCCTACCTAGGAGAGCCACATTGATTGTTTTCCCCCCTCCCCATATTATGGGAAAAAATTGTGTGATTGGAGGGGAGTTGGTTCCTGGTTACCAGATGTGACTACAGCTACCAGAATTCCCTGAGACCTAAATTGAGACTAATTAGAAACACCTGAAAAGACTGCCTCCCTGAAGATTGTAAGAGACATGAAAAGGCTTGGAGGAGAAGAGCAACTGAACTGCAGCAGATGGGATTTAACCCTGTTACTACTTGCATCAGGTATGCAAAACTGGGAACTAGAGTGCACTCCTCGCTCCCTCTTTTTTCTACACATTGGTTCGGGAGTCCCGGGCTCTAGAGGCAGTGGCACCGGGGTCACCATGCCCTACCTAGGAGAGCTACTTTGATGGTTTACCCCCATCTCTCTATTTGTCGGAAAAAATTGTGCTATTGGAGGGGTGTTGGTTCCTGGTTACCAGAAGTGACTACAGCTACCAGAATTCCCTGAGACCTAAATTGAGACTAATTAGTAACACCTGAAAAGACTGCCTCCCTCAAGATTGTAAGAGACATGAAAGCGCTTGGAGGAGAAAAGTAACTGAACTGCAGCAGATTGGATTTAACACTGTTATTACTTGATCATTGATGGGATTTAACCCTGTTAATACTTGCATCAGGTATACAAAACTGGGAACTAGAGTGCGGGCCTAACCCCCTGTTTTTATACACATTGGTTTGAGAGTCCTAGGCACTAGAGGCAGTGGCACAGGGGTCACCATGCCCTACCTAGGAGAACCACATTGACGGTTTTTCCCCATCCCCCTATTATGGGAAAAAATTGTGCTATTGGAGGGAAGTTGGTTCCTGGTTACCAGAAGTGACTACAGCTACCAGAATTCCCTGAGACCTAAACTGAGACTAATTAGTAAAGCCTGAAAAGACTGCCTCCCTGAAGATTGTTAGAGACATGAAAGCGCTTGGAGGAGAAGAGCAACTGAACTGCAGCAGATGGGATTTAAACCTGTTACTACTTGATCATTGATGGGATTTAACCCTGTTACTACTTGCATCAGGTATACAAAAGTGGGAACTAGAGTGCGTGCCTCACCCCTTCTTTTTTCTGACTGCCGAGTGGTTTGCAGAGTGGCTGCAAAGGGTCTCCCTAATATTAAATTGAGCATTTTAAAAGAACTTACCTGTAATTTAGCTGTGTAGAAGTTCCATGACACAAATTTGGACATGATTCTGCATGGGACGCCATTACCAAAAGCTGGCCACAATGCATAAAGTGGCAGACTTATTCCCCTTTTTTCATCTGCTTACAGGTCTGTAACACCTCTTGGGTCAGGTGGGGAAGAACAGGTAAGATTGGCCAATGGAACCAGCAGGAAACGACCAGTGGGAGAAGGAGGGGGATGTCACAGAAAAAACACTTAATCAAATTGAGATTTAATATCATGCTTCATGCCTGAGATCAGCCTCCAAACAGTGAATGTGAGTCACTATTACTTCTAAGCAAATGTCTCATCTGCTCCAAAACTCTGCTCCATAACCTGCCTTCCACTTGCTCACCGTCCACCTTCTGCGCTGAATTAAACAGATACACTCATGGTTTGTTTCCTGCCTCCTGCTTATATATCCCTCACTGGTAAGGGTTGGCCAGTTGTCCCTATCCAATCTCAATTCTTCCTTCTCCTCCCCTACGTGTAGCTGTGACAAAAGGCTTAAAAGCGGGTCTTAGGTCCACCAACATTCTCTATGCGGTCTTGCCATCCATGAAATCTGGTGGTGAGGAGAAAAGAATATTGATGCATGTTCCAGGACCTTAGTGAAGGGGACCCCTTGGCTAAGTTCAGGGAATCTTTCCTTTCAAGTCTGTGGTGGTCCAATGTGCCCTCCTTCATTGCGGGATTACAGGTGGAATTTTCCAGTCCCGTTGACTGTGCAGCTGCTCTGTACTGCTGTGCAGCTGCAGGTGGTGTCTCTCTCACCGACCGCTCCGCAGCAGTGATCGGGTCCCTGCGGCACTGGAGCTTCGTTTATGTAGATAACTACTTCTGTTTTTCCCAGCTTTTCACCTCAGGTGTAGTACTGGCTCACCATTAACTCTGCTAGGCCTTCCACTTCTGGCTATGGAGAGGTTACTGCCTCCCTTCCCCTTTGAAAAGGCCTGGTTATTGCTATTGTTACAGGGAGGATAACGAAAGAGATCAGAAGGAGGAAAGGAGTGTGGAGGCAATTTTCAGTAAAGGTGTGACATTGGTTGGTGAGTGAAAGTGATTCTGTGTTGTGATTGTGCATGGAAGATCTGGATCTGAGATCGGTAGTTAGAGAGTAGGGAATTACTGATGGTTGACTGGTAGAGTGAACAAGAGAGTCACTGAGGAGAAGGTCGGGTGGGATAGTGGTAGTAAGGATAGAAGAGAGTAGTGTGAGTGTGAAGGGGAGAAAGTCGTGGGTGTGTGGAGAAGGGAGAATAGTGTTTGTGTGGAGGGGGCAGTGGTGGTGTGGGGGAGAAGAGAGTAGCATGGAGAGTAGTAGTGCAAGGAGGGGGAGGAGTAGAAAGAAGTAAGATCCAAGGGTGGAGATTGGTGAGTGAGGGATACATTGGAATGACAGAGGAGAAAGTAGCATGGAGAGAGAGAGGAGAAGGTGGGCAGAGTCAGAGGGAATTGAGTAGGAGGACGAGAGATGAATAAAAGTAGAAAGGGAAAGGAATATTAGGGTGTGAGAGAGAAAAGCCTGAGTTGGGGTTGAGTATCTGGCAGGCACCCCCTTGTACTGTAGAGTTAACCCAGGGAGAACAGTAGGTCACACCCATGAAGTCCCTGATGGAATTAAGTATATAAGGCATTTACTTTTAAACCATCAGCTCGGGAAGAACCTAGACAGTTAGAGTCAATAATAAGCAGAGGCTAACCTGAGGAATAGGGACGCCTGGCTTAGGGAGGGAATTGGTATCGCTAGATGAGAGAGGGATGGCCTAAGTGTCTGTTTTCATCATATCAATATAAACACTTGCTCTTTCTTTGGGAGTTGGTGCATTTTTGCGCCATCTGTGACAACAGTAAATAGTGAGAAAATGCATGCATACACAGAGTTTGAAATGAAGATCTTATCAGCAGAAGCTAAATCCAGCTCCTTGATGTCAGCCATTACCCAGTTGGCAGGATCTACCGCTGGGGAACCAAGAGCGAGCACTCAGTGCACCCTGAATTGAATTTCTAAAAGAGTTGCACACTTAATACCTTTATGTATGATCCATTATGTTTAAATGTGTATTGGATATGCCCTAATTCCACTATATTAATTGTGAAAAAGCTGACGGTATGCTCCCAACCACTCCATCTTCCATTCTGATGGCCAGGGATGAGCCATCGCTTTTGGATGCCGACCATGGGGCTGGACAAGGGAGGGAGGATCACCTGAGTGGAGGGTTACGAGGAATTGGGAGGAGAATGACAAAGGGCGGGACATGGTATTCCCCCCAGTCCCAGAAATACCCCAACCTACTCTCCCTCAACCTTTGGGGGTATCTCCAATCTCCCACAATCTCCCTCTCCCCATTTCCAACAAATACTGAGACGAGGAAGAGGCAACTAAGATCAGTAAATATTACCCGTAGGAATACCATGGAGAAGTAAAAGCAACCTATCCTAGAAAGAGCTTGAGTTGTCTCACTTATAGAGTCAATCAGGGTCAGGCAGGTAATGGTGCCCATTTACACCCTACTCCACTTGACTGTTTTTTCACTATAAAAGGTGTGGTTTAACATAGATGGATGAGCGAGCTGGAGAAGCATTTTGGACCACAGAAGCCACGAAGCTGGGAGTTGCAGTTGCGGGAAGAAGATTCCGGAGGAGAGCGGCATGCTGCAATGCTGGTCCGATCTGTGAGGAGGGCTGCATCCTGGCAGGGAAGCTGTGTCTTCTGAGAGCCGTAGATAGGCAGGTGGGACCCTGCTGGCAGAGTCTGTGCAAGTGCTTGTTCCCTTGGGCCATGTGCTGGGCCAAAGGATGTTTGAGGGGCAGGTGGTGAGCCCCTGACCTGGACCCAAAGCATCCCGCAGAGACTGTTTGCTAGCGCCACGCTACCCAGTGAGTGTCGCATGACAGAGAGGGAGAAACTGAGGAGCGTGCAGTTGGCTGGAACGGAAAAGGGAGAAAAAGAAAGATTGATAAAACAGCACAAAGCGGAAAGCAAGAAGCAGAAACTAGAAAGAAAGAAAACAAGTAAATGGTGCATGTGAGTGCTGCAGAAATAAGAGGACATCAAGTAAACAGATTTAAAATAAAAAAGGTCAAGCAACCTGGATGTAAAGTTAAAAGCGGACAGAAGCAAACTAAAAGGAAAAGTACGAGGGCGCACACGAAAGTCAAGAGAGGGCAAGCGGCCCGAAAGGAAGGTAAGGAAAAAGGTGCGAGTGAGCACGGAGAAGGAAAGTTACAGTATTAAAAGTGCAAGGACGCACGGCAAAGGAAAAGAAGTGCAAGTGGGCAGAGTCAAAGACAGAAGTGAATAAAACATAAGGGTAAAAGAAGCACAGGAAGGTGCAAGAGGCACAGATGGAGCATTGAGTGGAAAGGAACAGTGCAAGTGTGCACCCCAAAGTGAAAGCAGTAAAAAATAATGCAAGTGTGCACAATCAATACCTGAAGATAAAAGGTACCATGGAAAGTGCAAGTAAGAAATACAGAGAGGGTCAAAGGATCAGAGTGGTCATGCTGAGGAAAAACAAAGAGCCTGGTGTTTTCGAAAGCCTCTGATTCTACCCCATGAGAAGATTGTATGTAAGTAAAGCTGTAACAAGAAAAAGGCATATCCTGACCAGATAACGTGTGTTTGGAATTAGAGGGGCCTAAACATGGGGAAGGGCACCCTGAGGAAACTAAAAACAAACTGTGATATTTTGTCTTGTGTTTGAAGTTGTAAGATGCCTGTGCTTGGGGAAGGGAACACTGAGGGGCCTACTTAGAAAACAAAGTACATCTAGATACATATATATTCTTTTTTTTTCTTTTTGTGTTGAAATCTGGATCTGGAAGGGGCCTGAGCTTGGGGAAGGGAACCCTAAGAGGCACGGTCAAGTTGGAAACCTACTGGTTTGCTTAAGAGTACTAAAAGGACTGAAGTTTGGGAACTTAAAGACATTGAAGGTATTGGAGTTCACTGCAAGTACCCTGTTGCAAAGGTATTGCAAGCAGCCCTGTTTGATTGAACTAATTTTGATAAGCTTAACACATGCCTAGCAAGGAAGCCAACGGAAACCAACCCTGTTTCCTTATTTTTTCAGTTGAACCACTACTTTTCGTTTTTGACAAAAGACCCCCTAACACATTTTTGTATAGAGTGAGGGCAAGCATAGGTTTAGACACAGACAGACTTTTTATTTGGACTTTCAACCATGAGCAAGCCCTTAGAAGCATAATTTCAGGGAAACATCCCTTTAGAGCTAGGGCTAGTTAGGTATTACACAAGCCCTGAAACTTGAAATAAAGGTTTTGAAATCTTACTTTCTGAGTCTGTGTCCCTCTTGTCACCAGGCCTGTCTCACATATGGTGTCAGGAGTGGGATTCAACTCAACTGAAACAAGTTGGGGTCCCTGAAGTATGAGAGGTTAAGTGACAGAGCCTCTAGCCCTACAGTGGCCACTAAAGGGTCTGTTGGGTTTGATCTTTGTAGTAGCTGAACAGAAACCATCCCATGAAAAGAAAGACATTGTATCCCTACTGATCTTGTTCTTATTCCACCTCCCAGAACATACATCAGGTTGGCACCCAAGTCGGGACTGGCATTGAATTTCCTGGCCAGGCTGATCAACCCTGATTTTAAGGGGGATGTAAAAGTATTACTTCATAACCATGGGGAGGAGGCCTTTCAGATCCAGGTAGGAGACCAAATAGCCCAGGGAATACTGGAGAGGGTGATGCCACCTATCCCTAGTGAAGAGGCAGAGAAATATGTTACTGAAAGAAGGGCTTTAGGCTTTGGGGAGGCTGATGCTCAAGCTAGTTCTACTCAACCCCCAACCACCTATGAAGAAAGCTCAGACATGCTCCCTGACTTGGTCTTTGCTCAGCGGAATGATCCTTTACTCGCTGAAGCCCTCTTGCAGGTTGTGACGGAGTCGGCGGGTCGGAAGGGAGGAGGACCATTTTTCTTTTTCTTAAAGGACTCCTGTACAGAGTGGATGTTACTTCTGAGGGGGTGCCAAGAATACACTTAGTGGTTGCCCGCACTCACAAACAGATAGTGCTTGAGATTGCATGCTCACATCTCACAGGAGGACATTTTGATCAAGCCAAGACTCAGGCTCACTTGGCTAACTGGTTTTATTGGCCAGAAATACAAGCTGACTCAAAATATTTCATTCAAACCTGTAAAATATGTCAGTCGACCAGTACTCATTTTCCGCTTTCAGCTCCTTCGACCTACAATCCATTACCCATTATTGAGGTACCATTCTCGAGGATTGGAATTGACATTGTTGGCCCCCTTAAAAAATCTAAGCTAGGGAAAAATACGTATTGCTAATACATGATTCCACCCAATGCCCAGGGGCATTTTCCCTGTATAACAACATAACCCAGCAGATACTCAAGCATTTACTTCCCTTCTTCTCTCAAGTGGGCTTTCCTAAGGAAATTTTAACAGACCAGGGTACCACCTTTATGAGCAAGCTTATGGGGAAAATAAAAGAGCTACTGCTTATAACCACCTTGAGGGCACCAGTTTACCACCCCAAATGGATGGATTAGTTGAGCGGTTTGTTAAGACCCTAAAACCATTGTTAAAAAGCTTGTTGACAAAGACAGAACCAATTGGGATCAGATGATTCCATGGGCTCTTTTTGCCATAAGAAAAACACCTCAAGCCTCCACTGGTTTCTCACCCTTCGAAATTATTGGATGTGCGGGAAGTCAGAGATGTTTTAGACATGCTCGAGAAACATGGGAGGAAAGGGATGAAGCCCTGATACCATTGTCCAAGACAGCCTCACGATTAAAAGAACATATGGCCACCATTCGCTCTCTGGTTCAAGATCATCTAGGCAAAGCACAAAGTCAACAGAAAGCATCCTATGAAAAGAAGGTGGCACTTCGGTCTTTTTCAATTAGGCAAACAAGTCCTTGTGCTTCTCCCTACCTCTGATAAAAAAGCTTATTTCTAAATGGCATGAGCCATATGAGGTTTTGACAAGACAGGGCCTTTTAATTAGAAGAACGCCCAGCCAGACCGTTGCCAGAAGATGCAAATTTACCATATAATCGTATTGAAAGAGCGGAGGGAGAACACCTCTGAGTCTAATGACACAGTGTTATCTTGTCTATTACCAGAAGAGGTGAACAACAATACACTAATTCCCTCTGATATCACTGAGACACAACAAAAAGATCTTCCAACAAAAGATCTTCCTGAATTGTTAGAGCAATTCCCTGATGTGTGTCGTGAAGAGCCTCAAAGGTTGAAAGCAATATACCATCACATCCGCATTCCTGCAGACAAGGTAGTACATCTTAAACCGTATCAGCTACCTGAGGCCCGTAGAAATATTGTCATCAAAGAAGTAGAGCAAATACTTCAGGCCAATATAATTGAGCCATATAGCAGTCCCTGGTGCTCCCCCATTGTGTTAGTGGAAAAGCCAGACAAAAGTTGGAATTTCTGCATAGGCTTTCGGAAGGTGAATAACATATCAGCCTTCAACGCCTGCTCAATACCTCGTATTGATGATCTTATTGACAAATTTGATAGTGCCGTCTGTTTGTCCACCCTAGACTTAACCAAAGGGTACTGGTAAGTTTGTTTACACAGGCCAGATAAAGGAAAAAAATGCTTTTGCCGCCCTGCTTGGTCTATATCAGTTTAAAGTCTTACCCTTTGGATGGCATTGTGCCCCAGCAACTTTCCAAATGATGATGGATGAGATTTTCCAACCGTATTCGTAATTTTGCGGGGCATACACCAATTACATTGTGATCCAGAGCCCAACTTGGGAAGACCATTCATATCATCTCTACACTGTAATAAGAACCTTACGAAAAGCTGTCTTAACAGACAACCCGAGAAAATGCAAGTTAGCTCAACCTGCTGTAAAATACTTAGGGTTCTTTGTTGGAAATGGCAGTATTCGGCCTCAAGAGGAAAAAGAGTTAGAGCGGTCTTAGTGTCCCCTATGCCCAAGACTAAAAAGGATTAAAAATCTTTCCTGGGACTAATTGGGCATTATCGAACATTCATACCTAGCTTTTCCAACAGAACAGCCAGATTGGCCGACAAACTACGAAAATACAGAACCCCAGAAACTTAAATGGGATAAGGAGGTCGAAATATCAGGTCCTCAAACAGACACTATGGGCCTCATTACGACCCGAGCGGTAACCATGCCGCTAGTAGCGCCATGGTTGCCGCCGGTATTTTACCAACTCCGCCATGGTGAATGGCAGAATTACAGCCCCATTCCAAGGTTGGCGGGGCAGTAATTCCCCATTCACCATTGGCCCTTCCCCATTCCCATTTTTGCCCCCATAGGGCTCACTAGGAATGGGAAAGGCGGTAATTACGGTACCGCAAATTGCAGCACCGTAATTACCTCGAAAGTCCCTTTGCGGGTTAGGTCGGGACCCGCAAAGGGACCTCGTAATCAGGCGGTAAGGGTTTAACGGCGCCAACACCTTTTACGGCGCCCTTAACCCGTTACCGCCTGGGTCGTAATGAGGCCCTATGTCAAAGCCCAATTATCAAGGTAACAGACTTTTCCAAGAACTTTATATTATAAACGAATGCTTCCTTAAATGGTTTGGGTGCAGTATTGTCCCAGATCCAGGACGGGCTAGAACACCACATTCTGTATGCCAGCTGAAGAATTGTTCCCTAGGGAAAATAACTATTCAGTGATCGAGCTAGAAGCCTTAACTATTAAGTGGGCCATCATACATCTTAAATATTACTTATTGGACAGAAAGTTCAAACTGGTCACTGATTACTCCCCCCTAATATGGACCAGTCAAAGAAAAAAGTCCAACTGAGTTATGAAGTGGTTCTTTTGGACTTACAACCTTATTGCTTCTCAGTGGGACATCAAAACGGCAAAGAGCAAGGAAATGTAGATATCCTTTCGAGGTTCCCCTGAGAAGCAATTCAGTCCAAACCACATAGGGGAATGGTTTGTGAGAAACCTGACAAGAACCCTGTGGTGAAGGTCTTGCCATCAGCCCTGTTTGATTGAAATCATTTTGATAAGCTTAAAACCACGCCGGGCAAGGAAGCCACAAGAAATCAACCCTGGTTTCCTTATATTTTCTGTTGAACCACTACTTTTCATTTTTGACAAAAGACCCCCTAGCACATTTTTGTATAGCGTGAGGACAATGTGAGACACTTGCAGGTATTCTCCCAAGCAGACCTCGAAAATCCCTTATTCAGGTGGCCAGGGAAGGGCTGACACTCTTAGACACTAACCCTGGGGGCAGACTAGCCAGGGAGAATCACCTGGATGGAGGAACCCATGTTGTGCTTGAGGAAATACCCCAGGTGAGACGCAGTGTTATACCGGGCAAGAAAGAGAAGAGGACGAGATCCCTCAGACCTTTGTAGGCTGTACCACATCTGCCTCCCTTTCTCCCATTGACTCTCTCTTGTTCAGATCAAAGGACCCCTCTGTAAACAACAAAACCCTTAGGAACCCAAACCCTATTGCAATCAGAAACAATCTCTACCAGACTCCCTGTTTTCTTGTGTCCTACTTGAACACTCCTAGTTGTTCTTCTCCTCGTCCCTCTGATTAGTAGTCACCCAACGTACCTACAGAAAGGAACTTTTTGAACACATCAGGTCCTTGGAGGCAAGAGACTTTTTGTAGAAAAGAGACTTAACCACTGGAGTTCCTAATACCTGAGAACGGAACTGTAGTCTCGTGCTGGGAAAGCTCGAGCCTGTGGTGTTCTCTTGAGTACCGCCTTGTCCTGTGTTCAAAACGTGTGGAAGGGAGACCCCCGCTACCACATCCTGACTTATCATTTGTGAACACTTCTTTTTTTCTTATGACCCCTATCCCACACTCTTTTCGTGTTTAGTTGTAAGGATTGGCAATAGTTTTTTTTAGTATAGGGCCTTTTATTTGACTAGACGCCACTAGGACTGCCTTATTATTATTTGATGGTCGTAGCTTGCTCCCATCTTAGATTTAGCTTTAGATCGGGTGTTTTCCTAGTTACCTATACAGTTTAATAAACACCCTTGAACTGTTATCATTTGTCTCTGTCTTTACTGTTGCACCATGAGTTCCTTACATATGGTGTCAGAGGTGGGATATGATTCAATTGATGCTAGTTGGAGAACCCACTTATATGACAAAAGACCAAATAGAGATTTCCATGCATTACCCACAGTGTTAGAGAAAGAGCGAATAAACAACTCTCCCCAGTATGACTCAGAAATCTTGTTGTCAAGAGGCAAACCCTATCAAACCCATTTTTCTACCAATGGTGAGAAAACTATGGAAAGCATGACACCACACTTCCAGCCCTTTGACCAGATAATGGGAGTCCAATTTGTTTCCCCTGACCTCTCAAGCCCTTCCACCTATCCGAAAAGATGTTGAGGGCATCACCTACTATCTTTTTTGACCACAGGATTATTTGCTACAGGGAAGGGACAAGGCTCTAATCTCTTTGCAAATAAGAGTAACATATCCTGTGGGTTGGTCCTTTTATATTTTACCCTGTAAGGAAGGTAAAGTAAAAATGCTACCTCCTTTCTCTCGCAAAGATGAATTAACGTCAGTTTTCCTGAACTTTTCCACCAGTCCCATAAAAATCTATAGGCGAGACAGAGTAGGGATCCTAGCATATCAACCCCCTTGGAAAACACCCAAAGAGAACCTCATATGTGAGACCTTAAGGGAAATATCATCTAAGAAAACATCAGGAGCAGACCTAGAGATCTCTTCTACAGAAAATAAAATCCCCGAACCCCATCTTTACTATTCAGAGGGAAAAGTAGGGGGCGAGCAAGGGAGACAAAAGGTGAGAAACCCAAATGGGAAGATGCGAGAAGAATCGTATTTTACCCAGGAGGGGCAAAACCTGGAGAATGGTAATGTCACCAAACATTTTTTTAGCACCCTGAATAAGGATAGGAGAGGGTCAACATCCACTAATTCTCTGAATAACTCAGAAGCCTCTCAGTTCGAACAATGCCTATTCTGTGGAGACTGGGGCCATGTTACGGAGATCCGCCCTCACAACCTAGAGAGGAAGAGTTGATGGAAGCTCAAGAAAGGGAGAAGAAGATAGAGAGAGAAAGGGAAGTGAAAGAACTCTTAAAGTTATCTCCTATGCACACCCTAAACAGCCAGGAAAGGGTTGAAAGTCCTAGCGGTAACAATCCCAGTTATATGCTGGAATGCTTGGACTAACAGTCTGGGTGTTCCACAATGGAATATCCAGATTGTCTCGGGAGGATAGCTTAGGGGCAACATGCTCACCTTGGAAGAAAGACGACATGGAGCAAAACAGGTTCGATCCCCGGGTCAGTGCTTAGAAACCTGTGGGTATTAAGCACATTATAAAAGCCTATCATATCATATCAAGTGAAAACACTGCCATCCAACCAGCATAGTGGAAGGGATATGTGAGAAACCTGATGGTATTTCCCCAAGCAGACCTTGAGAATCCCTTATTCTGGTGGCCAGGTAAGGGCTTGATTCTCTCAGACCCCAAGCCTGGGGCCAGACCAGCGAGAGAAGATAACCTGGACGGGGTACCCTGAGGTTGTGCTTGGGGAAACACCCCAGGTGAGATGCAGTATTATACCAGGGAAGAAGGAGAAGAGGATGAGGTCCCTGAGACCTTTGTAGGCTGCACCACATCCACCTCCCTTCCTCCCATTGACTCTATCTTGTCCAGATTCAAAAATCCCTCCATAAATAACAAATCCCTTAGGAACCCAAAACCTGTTGCACTTAGAAATGTTCTCTCCCAGAATCCCTGTTTTCTTGTGTCTTACCCCAATACTCCCAGTCATTCTTCTCCCCGTTCCTCTGATTATCATTTTCCGAACTCCCGGTCGACTGTGACAAAAAAAACTATAGTTCCCACAATCCCCCCTGTTCATTTCACGATAATAATCCTGGTCATTTCCATTTGTTTCACAAACCCTACCAATCTCACCCTTCTGAGTTTACCAACCCCCCTACTATGAGCGCCATAATTCCATATAAAACCTTTTCTCCATCCTACCATGTAGGATACTCAGAAACTCTGCCCCCTCCCTTTTTCGACATGAACACTTTCGAACACAAGGAAAGACAACGGACTTACACCAGAGCCGTTTACTGGACATGTCCCAAAACAAGGGTCAGGCAAAGTCAGGCAATTGACCAGAATCAAACACACCTGACGGCCCTTTACCTTCCCCACGGGGATAAAAGGTGGAGCACAAGAGCAAACTAGAAGTAAGGCATAAAACACAATGAGACAGCTATCCAAGCACGGCAGTTCAAGAGGAGGAGAAAGGTGGCGAGGACCGAAATGGTGACAAGGAGAGAAACATCCTTGTCCTTTCTGACCCAGACCTACCAAGCCTCCTTGGAAGGAATGATAAGAATGCGAACAATAGCCAGCGTGTGTTGCAGCAGATGTCAACAGTACACTGAGCATGCCTACACTGATAATCAGAACAGGGACAGACGCTTGCTACCGTGGCACCATCCTTGACTCCAGAGACAAGAAAAGCCAAATGGTTCATCACAGCCGGTGAGTCGTACGAAAGTCGCAAATGGTAAATTAAGGGAATTTCAAAGAACTGTTAACATTAAGGGAAAACCAGCTGCAGAGCGGTCCAGCACCACATGGGTGTTCATTCGAGAAACTCTGGTTGATCCCCCGTTTGTTGAAACTACCGATACCAGAAGGGCCTAGGAGAGCTGCAAGGAAAAGGTCAAAGTGGTCATACATGGGTCTAGAAAAACCTCCTGTACAGTTGAAAGTCTTTGACCTACACTTAATTGGAAAGCTAAGGGAGATGAAAAGGGAGATGAATCCTGCGTAGTGAGAAAAGAGAAATAACTGTGTGATTGGTAAGAGTGAACCTGATAGAGGGATGCCCTTAGAACAGGGTGAAGCCTGATGTCCCAATGAACAATGTGTTGACAAAAGTGAACCCGACAGAGTGATGTCCACAATGAACTGTTTAAAAAGATATTAAGATTTCTGAAGGCAACAAGTGAAATTGATTTGGAAAAAGCTGTAGTGAACCTGACGTAGGGAGGCAAACAGTCGAGAAGGTTCTGAGCCCGGAAGAGGGGGATGCAAGGGTGAAAAGACATCACCCACCGGCAAAAGCCGTAGTGAACTCGACAGAGTTAGGCAAACATTTCAGAGGGGTCTCCGCCCGGAAGAGGGGGACCCAGAGGTGAAAACCATCTCCCAACGACACGTGAATATAGCAGATGAAATCTTTTGAATGCAAGCCATAGTGAACCCGACAGAGGGAGGCTGCTATTCGAGAGGTGTCTGAGCCCGGAAGAGGGGGACCCAGAGGTGAAGAATCATCACCCCAAATGCAATCCGAAAGGAACTTTTGTTTGTTATTTTGAACAATCAGGCCCTCGGAAGCAAGAGAGTTAACCACGGAGGTCCTGATATCGCTAGGAACATTTACATTAGGCATGCCTGCAAGTGCATGGAATGCTATTTTGTTTGCATTCACCTCTTCCGCAGTCTGTGGTAAGCTAATGTGGTTGCGTACGTGGGACAGGAGTGAATCTAGCACCTGGGTGAGCACACCGGAGAAACAAGGTTGGGAGATTCCATGCAGCTGCCCCACTCTGTGCTGATATGTGCCTGTGGCAAGGAAGTGTATCACACACACTACCTTCAGCAATGGGGGGATGGCTGTCTGGATATTGATTAGGCTCACCAGGTCGTCATGTATGAGGTCCATTATAGTGGTGATGGTGTCCCTTTCCAGCCGGTAAAGGGTGTGGACCTGAGCAGGGGTTAGATTGAATGGGCTGGCCCTTAGGCGAGGGATTGGTGGCTGCATGCAGGGTACAACTGCCTGCACATTGGGTATCTGCTGGGCAATTCTCGCCCTCCTTCTCTTCCTGTGCCTCTGCTGCATCCACTGGCTTAGTGCCTCCTCAATGAGTAGCTGTGCAGGCATGTCCTCCAGCTCCAGTACTGCTAGTGCTAATGGTAGCATTGTGGATTTGGAAAGGTTGTGGTGTGTGGGAGTGCTCCTTTTGTGCTGTGCCACACTACATTGCCTCCACCTGTGCTGATTGTGTGGACTTGTGGCAGGTTTCTACACACCAGATTCCTATTACAGCTTGGTCCGCGATGCTGATGTTTCCGGCATAATTTTATCTGTTGTTATCGGCATGTCCATGTCGGTTTTTGCATGTCTGTATTCCTCTTAATGTGGACTTACTTGCAGCATGCCGATGTTACTGGTTACTGTCAACGCTGATACTGGCAACGGTGTGGCCGGCCACGGCAGGTCCCTGCCGATGCCGGTGACACTGGCATCGCAAATCGGACTACTCCGGTCCGGTAAAGGATGCCGGTACGGTAATACCGGTATCGATTTTTCCAGAACGGCATACTTGTAATGAGGCCCTATGTGTCTACAATACAATACAAATCTCACTGTTAAACACTGCATTTTGCGTGGGAATCAATTTATGCATAGGATTCTCCATCCTAGAAACTGTGAGGTAACAATGACTGTCTTCCTATACCTTCCTAGAGGTGTCTGTTCACCTCTACCAACCTGTGATCTTGCACAGACAAATCAGGACTATAACACCAATAAATAGAGCTCTTCACAGGTGCGTTCAAATCTAGAACCCAATTTCTCTCTACCTTGGTTATTTTATATTTACCTTTTGACTAGTAGGGAGAGAAACTAGGTCAGAATAGGACTCTGGATGGAGTACTTCATTGATGTTTCGCCATCTTGATACCCTGGCAAGAACCCTTTTGGAGCTGAGGGGGCTAACATGCAGCCCTGACTGACCCCATTTTGAACTTAGAAAGGCATGATCACTTCTCAATTTAATCCCCCATCTAACCACTCCCTCGTTGTTGGTATAGTAGACTCTAATTGCTTGAAGCAGCGGATCAGCTATGGCAAGAGCCTTCAAAACTGCATCAAATAATTTTTTGTAGATCAATTAATACTTTATTTTCCTCAAGGTGACCTATTTTTGTATCAACATGAAGACGCTAAAGCATTGACCAATAGTACTTGTTTTGTGTCACAAGGACGCCTGTAGATGGCTAAAGATTGACCTGAAGGCCTGAAGATTATGTTCCTCCTCCAAGTCTTCAATACTCCTAAGAAGGAGTTTTGCATAAATCTTATTCACTACGACCAAAGGAGAGATTGGGTGGCTCCTCTCGGCCTCCCTTTCATAGATGAGAATCATTTCTGCCATCGTCCGTGTTTTGGACACTACTGCCAAAGCCCCATTTGTGTTAAGCAATCGCTGGAGAAAGGGCATCCACATAGTTACTTTGATATTAAACAGTGCGGCTGGTAGCCTGTCTGGGCCACGCACTATGTTGCTTTATTTGGCCATAATTGCCACATGTGCTTCCTCCAATTAAATCATGAATGCATCAGCCTGGTTTTGATTAATGTTGGAAACTTTAAGGTCTTTAGAAAACATATTCTAGACTCCTGATTTAGACGCTTGAAATACTCAAGCCACTTGTTCTGCATATTACGGTGTAGCCCAACGCTGTCCTCAACTCCTGTTCTAACCAGCCACCAAAAGCTTTAATTGTTATTTCACTTAATTGCATCTATGAGTAGCTCCTATTTTTGCTGGGCATGCCTCTTCTTAGCAGCCAATAAATGTTTGTAGGCTTGCCTAGCTATACTGATTTTATTGTGTGTGTGCTGTTTCCTAGACCTTTCACCTGACATATGAGGCAGCTTTTAACTTATTTGCATTCTTCATCAACCCAAGAGACCCTTGTCATGGAGTTGCTCTTCTTCCTTGTTTTGGCTTTGTTAAATCAGGGAATTGTTTTAATAACCAATTCATCAAAAATGTTTGCTATTTCAAGATTGAAATCAGCGGGCTAAGAAAAACTATCTCCCGAAATGGCAATATTCTCCTATATATTTGTGCTAATGTACCCTCCTTCTCAATACCATCCCTCTTTAGCGTACATTTCAAGTGGCCAGCAAATCCAATCATGCAGCCATGATACACATTTCCCTTGCAAAACATATGAATGCAAATTCCTTGATTAATGGACTTGCCGCCAAATAGAGAAGGATGTGTGGCTATTCCCAATTACCAAATTTTTGGAAGATGGTCACTCCCCAATGATTGTGTCATTGCATGCCCTCAAACCCAGTGAAAGTCATATACAGACAATTGCCAAGGCATTTTTATGTTGCCTTTTCGGATACAAAGCCAATAAATCAGGAATATCCCACATCTCATCCTCCTTATCCGCAATGCCCATAGTTTGTGGTAAGGGCTCGAACTGCATATTCAAATCGCCTATGAGTAGAGTATGGGCACCCACCCTCCATGTAATTCTCCAAGCTTCTATACAAGATTTAATTAATTCATGTTACTGTTTCAAGGCCACTGCCCTTTAATACCCTATTGGATACATCCAGCAAGAGTAGTCTAGTGCCACTTTCCAATTGGAGATGTAACTCTTGTAAATCTATGGAACCTATAGTGGGTACGACTATAGTGGCATTACCTGCTGAATCCACCCAAGTTAACATGCTACCATTAGGTCTGCCCGCCTTCCCTTTTGAGGCATTTAAATATATATATATATATATATATATATATATATATATATATATATATATATATATATATATATATATATATATATATATATGTTTATTGTTTTCAGATAAAACATATAACAAGACAAACAAAAGACTGCCAAAGCTTGGTCACATGATGTCAAGAATATTGCATTAACACATACAAGATCACAGTTACTCAAGGATGGGTCCATGTTCGGTCTTGTGCATAACGGGAAGAAAACAGCAAATAAGGGTGGTACATTGTCACTCACTCCTCCCCCACACATCCACCCCACACTTTGCAGAATTTCTGGACAGCCTCTGGCATTGTAAATGCGCCTCCCTAAGGATGCGCATCTGTCGACCTCTGCTTCCCAGCGGCTGAGTCTTGGTGTCTCTGCTGAGCCCCACATCGCAGCTATGAGCCTCTTCCCCATCCCCAGTGTTACAGAAAGGAATGTTTTTTCGTACTGGTAAACCTCTTTACCCCCCAAATACCCAATAGCACCACTTTCGGGTCAGCTGGAACCTGAGACCCCAGCACCATCGATAGCCTGCAAATTCACTTCCCCCAGAAGTCCTGGATTGGTTGCATTTGGAAAAAGGTACCTTCCGTCCTCCCACACCTCAGGCACATACCACTGCCCACCACCCCCCCTGTGCCATTGCCGCACGAGAATAATATGTTGGTGTAATATTCGATTAGACAGAGCTGGCAGCAATTCCGATATCCGGCAGAAACATGAGTGCTTCTACCCATTCCTCGGACTCCAGTGGACCAACATCCCTCTCCCATATTTCTTTGAGTTGGGACTGCTCCTGAGTTCCGAACGCAGTCAGTACCTGGTACAGCGTGGAGATGATTTTAGGGGCTATTCACTCTGGGAAAAGATTGGCTTCCAAGGGGGAGCACTTCTCTTTGGGGGCATTTAACTTCTCACGCATGCCCAAGTTTCCTGAACACCAATGATGTGGCATTGTCTAATTTTGTATTTGTATTTGTATTTGTATTTTATTTGATTTATAAAGCGCTTTTACCAAAGTGCTCCATACAGGACCATGATGTTGCAATTTCATGAAACAGCCAAAGGAATGACAAAAGAATGAAAGTAAAAGAGATGGAGAGAATCGAGGAATGTTACAGCTAGTCCAGTAAGAGAAGATTATAGGTTGCTGTTGAGAAAGAAGGATTTAAGACAGGGTGCACAAATAGTTTTTCTGCAGGGCCGAATGTACCACACAAGTGCCATGCATTAGGCTGAGCTATTAATGGGAATGAGCTTGTGGTAGGGGCCTTGGTGCGCATATTTGAGTTTTAAAAGTTGTACTTTTTATTTATTGCTTTTATTACTTTTGACTATAACAATTGATAGATAGCCTTTTTCAAAATTAAATCTTTATTCAGTTTTGAAAGTGAAAAAAGGCAGAGAAATCTCATATCGTACCCTGAGGCACTGACAAATCCCTGTTTCCTTTCCTCCGCTCCTTCTCCCACCACCTCCCCACCCCCACTGAACTCCCGGGGACAAAAACGGCATACATCAGAGCCGGGACAAGGTGCGGCCACACAAAGAGTTGTAAAACAAAACAAAAAACGAGCGAAACCCTTAGGGAGACGCAGCGATGCCACGCAAAGGTCTGACAAGGCCGCCCAGGAGATTGAACGGGGATCCGCAGGCTGCTTCCTGGTAGAGCCAGCCCCAACTCTGCAGTGACAGCAGAGCGAGAGCCCCCCGGGGTGGGCGACGGAGGACCGAAGCAATAAGGAGGCAGAGGGGAAAGTGGCGGGAGCAGTAGCAGGCCCCCACCGAAGTGGGCAGTGCAGCCGGCGAGAGGGTGACGCAGTTGCTGCACAGCAAGAACATCCAGAGGAGGGACAGACTCAGAAGAGTCGTGCCGGGAAGAGAAGCCATTGGGAATCCGCAAGCCCGGTAAGACCCCACCCCCTCACCCCCTTGCTACTAAATGCACGACCCCCCCCAGCAACTCCAGATACTTTAAGGATTGCACAGCAGTCATCCACAAGCTCCCCTGGTGGGAAGGCTCCCCTAGGGGACCGGCCCATGGGAGTCAAGCATAGAAGCCCCAATCTCATGCTCCCAGGCCAGGCAGGAGGGCAGAGGGGCCGGGACACACCTCAACAGCTCCAGGGCTCTCCAATAACACAAACCAGTGTGAGGGGCCCTAACAAAGGCAAGGGCACCATGGACAGGGCACTAGCCCATAAATAGAGACAAGGCCGGACCAGGGGAATCAGACTGGATGGCTAGAAGAAAACACCCGGCAAGCAAAGAGTAAACACCAGGGGGCAGGGGCAAACAGGAGTGTCACAGGGATGTCAGGTTGCCCACATCGTTGTGTGGGCGGGCCCCGTTGGGTCCCACAGGACATGACGTCCCAGACGTGACGTCAAGGGAAGGGGAGGGACGAGGGCAGGTTCGGCAGTTCCGCCGATGCGTTTAATAAAAGAGGTTGCATCACACCCCGGCTCCCGCGTATCATTCCTGCGCAAGCAGGGCCTTATCCAAGGGGACGCTTCGGGAAGAAGCGACACCTCAACACTGGCGACGAGCGGGCACGGACTCCCGCTGGCACTGTGCCGAGGTCTGCGGTTGAGCAGTTCAGCGCGTCGGCGCGCCTCGGGCACGACGGCCGACTCTACACGGCCCCGCGTCCCGCATGACAAAGGCCTGGATTCGGCACACGGGCGCCCCAGAATTACGGGAGCACTGACTCCGTGCGGCCCCGCCTCCCGCGTGACAAAGGCCCAAACTCTTCACACGGGAGCCCGCGCGAAGGCGTGCAGGCGCGCCCAGTGACAGCAAGAAAAGGGAGAGTGGCGCCAGAGGAAACCTTCCTCTTGTACCAATCACGACCTCCCTCCCACGTGCGGCGTGAGGCTGTGCAGGCCAAGAAATAAGGCCACACCGCAAGGAAGCGGTGAGGTGGGGAAGGTAATTCACCACACACAGCAGAAGGGCTGCTGCAGCTGCCCAAGCACAGTCCCAGGTGCCACAGCACATCGACACACGAACTCTTCACTGCAACGCAGTCATGTCGGACACGGCGACCATGCCAGCATCCTCCTCGGGTGGGGTAGGATCGGCACCTGGAAATGCTGACACAGCACAGGACAACAGCCAGCATGCACACCAGGAGGGAGCAGCCCAAGTCATGCACATGCCCAACCCATTCGAAATCAGAGATACCTCTAATCTGGGGCCCAGATGGAATATATGGCTACAGGACTTCAAGTTCTACACAGGTGCCATAGGATTGACGGACGACACGAGGCTGAAAAATACACTGTTCATGGCAGTGGGACCAGCGGTAAGAGACATTGCGGGGGAGATGCTGAATGTAGAAACAGTCACATACGGAGAGCTACACGCCAAGCTGTCCGAATACTTTGCACCACATACAAACGTGGATTATGAGCGCCACATGTTCCACACAACAAGACAGGAAAAAGGGGAATCAATAGACAATTTTGTGATGCGCCTCCGCATCAAACTGAAACATTGCGAATTCCATAGATACTCCAATGAAGAGGCGCTCAGGTCCCAAGTAATAGCCGGATGCCTCTCACAGCCTTTTCGTAAGCAGCTCCTACAGAAACAACGATCACTAGAAGAAACCCTGGCGCTGGCCCGCATGGAAGCAGCGGTGGACTCGCAATTGGACAGCCTAGGAAAAGTGTCCATACACCAACAAAGTGACAACACCGAGTCGATCAATAAACTATATACCCACCCTAACCAAGGCAACAGACACCCCGATGCCACATGTTTTAAACACAGGGACATGCCCGACTGTAGGGCAAAAGTGCACCGCATGTGGGGGAATGGACCACTACAGGGCCATGTGTAAGAACGCCCCAACCCACACAACTCCCAAACATCGCTACCAAGAAAGGCGCCGGCCCACCCCCCAGAGCCCGCCCAGACCTGCAGTGGACAGCGAAAGACGGCGCGCCAGGAAAGAAGACAGCGACCGCAGAAGCCGATACACACGCGAAGATAAACGCTCGTCAGAGGACACGAGACAATCACACAGGTGGCGTTTTGTAAGATACGTTGAGACCAGATCCCCCACCAGTACTGACACCCCATCGTCAGAAGAGGATCATAGGAGGAAAGGTTACGTGTGGGCCCTACAGGACAACACGGCGGCCACCCAACACAGCCCCATTTTGACACTTCAAGTGAATGACACCCCACTGAAGTTCCTCGTGGATACCGGAGCGACGGTCAACATTATTAGTGAAAGCGCATATCAGTCCTTGACCACACAGCCAAAAATCAGAAAGGCCACGGTAGACATATACCCCTATGGCTCCACGACACCCCTGCCATGCAAAGGCATGATCACAGCCAGATGCACACATGAAGGGCACTCCGCAAAGATCCCGCTGTACATTCTAGACACAGAAGCCAACAGCGGATGTATACTGAGCTTCCGGACAGCAGTAGACATGGGACTAGTACACATTTTATACCAGCTGATGGCCCACAAGTACTTCACAAAACCGGACTCAACCGAACAATCATTCCCAAAACTCTTCACCGGCCTAGGCAAGCTGCGAAACCGGAAAGTACACCTCCACATTAACCCTCAGGTCAAACCAGTGGCCCAACACTATCGAGGCATTCCGTTTAATATCCAGAGACAGGTGGAAGAGGAGTTGAACAAACTCATCAAAATGAACGTTATAGAACCTGTATCGGGCCCGACGCCATGGGTATCGCCCATCGTCCCCATCCCCAAGAAGTCACCAGAAGGATCCATACGTTTATGGTAGATATGCGCAGAGCAAACACAGCCATCGAAAGGGAAAGGCATCAAGCGCCCAGGATCACGGACATGATTCACCTTCTTCATGGGGCGAGAGTCTTCTCCAAGCTAGACCTTACAAAAGTATACCACCAAATTGAAATTGCACCGGAATCCCGTTACATCACCACATTCGTCACTCATCCCGGCCTGTTTCAATACAAAAGACTCAGTTTCGGCATATCCTCGGCCGCCGAGATCTTTCAGGAGGAGATTCACAAGGTCATCAGACAAGTCCCCAACTGTCTGAACTATTTGGACGACGTCCTAGTCTACGGCAAATCACAGGAAGAACATGACCTAGCACTACACAGGGTATGCCAAGCACTGTACGACGCAGGGCTAACCTTAAACAAATCCAAGTGCGAGTTCTCGAAAGGATCTCTGAGGTTTTTCGGGCACATCTTCTCGGATAAAGGCATGAGACCCGACCCGGAAAAAGTAGAGGCCCTCAACTCAGCCACGCCCCCCATGAACACCACCGACCTCAGGTCGTTTCTAGGACTGGCCAGCTATTGCTCCAGATACCTGAAAGACTATGCCACAATCAGTAATCCCCTACGCCTACTCACCCGGAAGGACACGCCATTCACATGGTCGAAGGAGTGTCAAGCAGCGTTCGAAGCGATAAGGAAGGCCATCGCACAGGCAGAAGACATGCATACTTTGACGCCAGCCGCGACACCGAACTAATAGTGGATGCCAGCCTGGTGGGACTCGGCGCCATATTGACCCAGAAAGATCCCAGGGAGCCACACATCACACACGTGGTAGCATACACCAGCCGGAGCCTGACGACCACGGAACAGGCATACTCACAGGCCGAAAAAGAGAGCCTCGCGGTCGTCTGGGCTTGTGAATATTTTCATCTCTTCCTGTTTGGCAAGGAGTTCACCATCATCACGGACCACCAGGCACTACTTACCATATACGGCAGCCCAAAGGCCAGGATGCCACCGAGAATTGCCAGATGGGGCCTACGCTTACAGAACTACAGGTTCCAAATACAGCACCGGCCAGGAAAGGAAGAAAACCCAGCGGATTACCTCTCCCAGCATCCCCTGTCCACGACGGCGTCTCAACCGCTATAGCGGACGCATACATAAATTACATCATACATCACCTGCAACCACTCCCAGTAGGGTGGCTGGAGCTATCGATACAATCAGAGGCAGACCCAGCGCTGCGAATCGCTCGACACTGCCTACAGATGGACAAGACGACCCTCATGAAACATCAAGCCAGAGGTGAATCAGACACTACGAGGGAAGACATCAAGTGGCTGGACCAAGTCCGGGAAGAGCTGACCGTGGTAGAGAACAACATCATACTTAAGGGTTGCAAGGTCATCGTCCCGAGAACGCTCCGGGAGAGGATAGTACACCTAGCGCATGAAGGACACAGAGGCGTAGTCGCCACAAAGCGCCTCCTTCGCCAGAAAGTCTGGTTCCCTCAACTCGATCGCTTGGTAGAAACCATTGTGGAAAGTTGCCACGTGTGTGTGCAAGTGGCGCCCCGCCACACCCAAACCCATTACAATCTTCACCGTTGCCAAACAAAGTGTGGGAGGAGCTAGCAGTAGACCTATTCGGACCACTGAACAACGGGACACACGTGGTCGTACTTATGGACGAACATTCAAGATACACGGACGCCCAAATAGTAGAGAGCAGTGCCACATCATGTGTCATTCCAGCTCTTGACAGGATGCTCTCTGCCTATGGCAACCCCAAGATCATAAAGTCTGACAACGGTCCCACATTTATAAGTCAAGACTTTCAGCAATTCGCAAAGTACATGGGGTTTCAACATCGACGTATAACCCCCCCGATGGCCACAGGCCAACGGTATGGTCGAGAGGTTCATGGCCAACATAAAGAGGACCCTCGAAATAGCCCATGTGCAAAACAAGCCATTCGAACAGGCCCTCAATCAATTACTACGAGAATACAGGCACACGCCCCACAGCACAACGGGAGTGTGCCCCGCAGACCTAATGTTCCGAAGACCGATCACCACGCAACTACCTGAAGACCCGAGACCACAAGAACTGACACCGCTAGAACAAGAAGCGCAAGCAAATGACACCGCGAGGAAAGCAAAGACGAAAGAGATTACAGACAGGAAAAGAAGAGCTCTGGAGAACTTAATGCAACCAGGAGACGAAGTATGGCTCAGGCAACCCAAGAACCGAAAGAAGAAGCCACCTTTGCACCCACGCCTCTGGTCGTGACACACAAGAAGGGCTCTATGGTCACAGCACAAAGGGATGACCGCTCAACGGTAACCAGGAACAGCTCGCACTTCAAACGAGTCAGACTGACTCCAGCAGGTCAATGGACCTGGGACAGAGATAGCGATGAGGACAGACCACGCAAAGAAGCGTACCAAGGAGACGGGGAAGAGTCAGAAGGCGAGGCGCCCCTCCCCACACTCGCCAGGGACGGACCGACCCCGATCAAGACAACACGACCGCAGAGGAGTCGCATGAAGCCGACGCGACTCATCGAGGAGATAGGGTAAGAGGGGAGCCCCTCAACTCGCATGTTAAAAAGGGGGAAGATGTCAGGTTGCCCACATCATTGTGTGGACGGACCCCCGTTGGGTCCCACAGGACATGACGTCCCGGACGTGACGTCAGGGGAAGAGGAGGGACGAGGGCAGGTTCGGCAGTTCCGCCGATGCATTTAATAAAAGAGGTTGCATCACACCCCGGCTCCCGCGTATCATTCCTGCGCAAGCAGGGCCTTATCCAAGGGGACGCTTCGGGAAGAAGCGGCACCTCAACAAGGGGCACGAAACAAGAAACCTCCCCAAGGCCAAGGCAAATAAGAGGACCCCAGGAGGTTAGGACAGGATATATCTCGGCCCAGGGCCACACGGACACCCAATCAGGAAAAGGAAGGGCTACCAAAAGCCCTGAGCAGCCTCCATGCTCACCAAAGACAAGAGAACCCACATCATTTGCCCCTCAGCCACACCAGAATCAACAGAGCGGCACACAAACTTACCCCTAGGGCACAACCGCCCGTAGTCTAAGGGGACATGTCAAAAAACAAAGGGAGAGAAGGCCAGTGCCCAGCAAAAGGGAGAAAGAAGCCGCAGGAGGGGACCATCCAGAAGCTGCGGAGGAAGGACAGGGGTCACAGCCCGACGAGAAGCAGGAGGTAGACAGAGAGGCAACAGAGGCCCCCAGGAAGGAAATCCAGAGAGGGGGGCACAAAAGAATCCCTCGAGCAATGCTTCCAAGACTTTGGAGAGAGATGTCACGCTCACCTGATTCCCACGGGGGCGCAGGTCTGGCTTCGAGTGCTGATGCTTCTTCAATGGTGAAGCGCAGGACTCTGAAGATGGACAGGAAGGGCCCCTCTCCTCTGGCTTTTCTGGCTCGCAGGAATATTCCCCGGTGCGTGAAAAGGGAGTATTACCTACTGACGGAATAATGCTCAAGCCTCCCACTCCCTTCCAACCCTCCACGATACCCTTCCACGATTCCCCGTGAAGTCTCACCTTAGGGTCTGGAAGGATGAGTTCTCCATCCTGCTTCTGATGCAGGGGCGCGTTGAAACCCAGTTACTTCACTGGATTGAGGTTTGATGGGAGTTCAAAATAAACTTGACTATTCAGGTGAGGCGCTGTAAGAGTTCTGTTGCAAGTTCAAAAGTTCAAGCTTGATAATAATGTTCATTGTCTTATTGCAGCAAGCGCTAATGCTTATGTCTTTTTCCCCTTAGGGGCCGGGGTTCGGAATGCCGGAGATATGGCGCCGACCCGAAGTGAAACGTGCAGTTCCAGTAAATGACAGGTAAGTTCTGGATGAGCGTTCAGGTAATGTCTTTGCATTCGCTCATTCAAAGTCTTTGGGCCTCATTACACGGACGGCGGTAAGGGTTAACGGTCACCGTTAATGGCAACGGTGACCGTTAACCCTTACCGCCGTACTACGAGGTCCCTTTGCGGGTTGGTGTTCTAACGCCTGCTTTTTGCAGGCGTTAAAAACCAACCCGCTAAGGGACCTCGGAGCTAATTACGGCACCGCAAAATTGCGGTGCCGTAATTAGCGCCTTCCCCATTCCCATAGAGCCCTATGGGGCAGAAATGGGAATGGGGAAGGGCAATGGCGGAAGGGGGATTTACCGCCCCACCGACCTTGGAATGGGGCGGTAAATCCCCTTTCCGCCAAGGCGGTGCCGGTAATTTACCGGCATGGTCCAGGGTGCTAATAGCACCCTGGATCACCGCCTTCCGTGTAATGAGGCTCTTTGTCTTTTTTCCCCATAGGGGCCGGGGTCCGGAATGCCAGGAAGCGGCAGGACCCGAAATGAAATGGGATGACCCAACAGGTAAGTCTTAGAAGGAAACTGAGCCTTTCCTATTCCCTTCCTTCTCTCACCTTGTTTTCTTGTCTTTTTCTCTCTAGGCTCTGAGAAGTGGGTGCGGATCCGGATGATCGCTGCTGAAGATGGAGGCTCCCAGGAAAGTTGAGTGAAATGCAGCGCTGCAGCGATCGAAGCGAAATGCTTTTAAAATGATGTCTTCCCTTTCAGGATCGTCGGTGTGATGTCTCCGTGATGTAGCTTTCGCTGGTAAGGTCTTCTTTCTCACCAATTCTCTCTTATCTCCCTTTGCAGGCGACCCAGGATGCTGACAGGTGTGGCTGAAGTCCAGATGCAGGAGCTGACACGGTGAGCGTCCAGCTGCGAGGAGCAGAACAACGCGAAGCTTGAGTTGCTGATCGGGCGTGGTTTAAATAGCTTTGGAAGAAGTTCCAGGTATGTATCCTTCCACCGATCAGGTATGTATCCTTCCCCGACCACACCCAGGTGGAAAGTAGTCCCACAGGTAAAGTAGTTCCATTCAGGCCTCAAGAGGGCCCGGATGTAGCAGCATGGTCTGCATCAGGTAAGTGCACATTAAAACACTTGAACACATGTCTAGCTTTATGAGCCTGGCGCCTAAGGCGCCAGGACAGGGGTCTAACATGAGCCTGGCGCCTGAGGCGCCAGGACTGTGTCCAAAGGGCCCCAGCTTGGGCCCGCTGGCACTTCCCTGGGGGGAATGATGCCTGCCTCTGGGGTTGCTGGGTTGGACCTGGCTCCTTGGAGGTAGGCATCATGACAGTACCCCCCCTCAAGGCCCCTCCCAAGGTTGTTCTCTCCGGGGGTTTTGGCTTGTTCGGAAATCTCCGGTGGAACCTTTGTATTAATCGAGGTGCGTGAACATGGTTACTAGGCTCCCACGATCTCTCCTGAGGTCCATATCCCTTCCAGTCAACAAGATAGAAGAGTTTTGACTTTAACACCTTGGAGTCTAAAATATCTTTAACTTCGAATTCTAATTCCCCTTCAATTTGAACTGGGTCTGGAGGCTTGGACAGTCGGGTCCCTGGTTGTACTGGCTTCAAAAGTGATGCATGAAAAACTGGATGAATACGCATGTTAGACGGTAAATCCAGTTTAAAGGCCACGGGATTGATTATAGCCTTGATGGGATAAAGTCCTATGAATCTGGGATTGAAGGTTTGCGGGCCCTTGAGGGGTAAATGTTTCGTTGCTAGCCATACCTGGTCTCCTACTTGGTAAGGAGGAGTTTTACTTTGGTGCAAATCAGCGTTTTCTTTATACTTTTTCTTGGCTTGCTGTAAATGAGTTGCAGCTTCTTTGAAGGCTCGGGTTATTGTGGAATGCAGATGATTTACTGCGGGCATTTCCAGGGTCAGAGGTGGGTCTAGGTCAGAGGTCCGAGGATGGTGACCATACAAAGTATAAAAAGGAGTTTGTCCGGTTCCAGAATGCACTGAATTGTTGTATGCATATTCTGCGATCCAAAGGATGTCTTTCCAATTTAACTCGGATTGGTGTAACATGCACCGAAGATATTGTTCGAGAGTCTGATTGGTTCTCTCGGTTTGTCGTTCGGTCTGGGGGTTGTGGCTGGTGGATAACCGCACATCTATTTGTGCTAGTTGGCAACACTTCTTCCAAAAATGGGAGATAAATTGACTTCCACGATCCGAGACTAATATGGAAGGGAAACCATGTATGCAAACTATATTCTCCACAAATTCCTTGGCCAAGGTGGAAGCTGAAGGCAAGCCTTTTAAAGGGATAAAGTGGGCCATTTTGGAGAATAGATCCACAATTACAAAGATAGTGTTGTAACCAGCACAAGGAGGCAGGTCAGTTATAAAGTCCATTGACAAGGTGTGCCATGGTGCCGGTGGAATATCCAAGGGTTGAAGTTGGCCAGCTGGCCTTTTCTTTTGACCCTTGTTTTGGACGCAAATTCCGCAAGACTATACAAAAGACTTTATGTCTTTTCTCCAAGAAGGCCACCAGAAGTGGCGTTTGATTTTTTCCTCCGTTTTAGCGATACCAGGGTGTCCTTCCATTAATGATTCATGATGATGGGCAATAACAAGTTCTTGCAATTCTTTGCTTGGCAGAAACAACCGCTCATGGAAGTAGAGTAAATCATCCTTAACGGTGTAATGAGGACCCTTTTGACTCCATTCCAGTAAGGCTGAAGAGTCTAGAAGTTGTTTTACTTGCGTTTGGATGTCCTCAATTGTTTGCAATGAAGTTAGGCCTAAGATTCTTTGTTCAGGTATGATTGGCACAGGTTCTAAACTCGAATTGGGTTCTTCCTTGCCAATCCGGGATAAGGCGTCCGCTTTACCATTCTTGCAGCCAGGGCGATAGGTAATTACAAAATCAAATTCCGCAAAGAATAGAGCCCATCGGAGTTGTCGTGAAGATTGAGCTTTGGCCGTCTTTAAATACTGTAAATTTCTGTGGTCCGTAATTATGGTGATGGTGTGTCTTGCCCCGAGAAGGTAGTGACGCCAAGCCTTGAAAGCAGATTTAATAGCCAGTAACTCTTTGTCGGTAATTGCGTAGTTGATTTCAGGAGGAGAAAATTTCCTGGACCAAAAGGCCACAGGGTGTAGTTGGTTAGTTTCTGGGTCTCTTTGCGACAGGACAGCTCCCATGGCCGAACTGGATGCGTCAGTTTCCACAATGTAAGGGAGATCTGGGTGTGGGTGCTTCAATACAGGTGCAGAGGTGAATTTGGTTTTCAGGTCCTGAAAGGCTTGTTCGGCCTCAAGCGTCCATTCAAAGCGTTTGTTTTTCTTTAGGAGAGCTGTGATGGGTTGGACTGTTCGGGAAAATTCCGGGATGAATCTTCGATAGAAATTGGCGAAGCCGAGCATGCTCTGAACTCCCTTCACCGAGCTAGGAGATGGCCATTTGAGGATGGCGTCCACCTTTCGCAAGTCCATTCGGACTCCTTGAGGTGTCAGGATGAATCAGAGAAACTCAACTTCTGTGGTATGAAAAACGCATTTTTCGAGCTTTGCAAATAGTCTGTGCTGGCGCAATCTCTCAAGAACTGCCCTAACATGTTTTCTGTGATCGGATTCTGAAGAAGAGTACACCAGGATGTCGTCAATATAAACAATGACACAGACATCGATAAGTTCCCGAAGAACATCATTCATAAAGTACTGAAAGGCGGCAGGTGCATTGCACAAACCGAAGGGCATCACCTGATATTCGAAGAGCCCAAATTTGGTGCGGAATGCAGTCTTCCATTCGACGCCTTCCTTTATACGCACCAGGTGATAAGCTCCTCAGAGATCTAACTTGGTGTACACACAAGCGTCTTTCACCTGGTCGATAAGCTCAGGGATCAGGGGCAGAGGATAACGATTCTTAATCGTTATTTGATTTAGGGCGCGATAGTCTATACATGTTCTAAGGTCGCCCTCTTTTTTCGGCACGAAGAACAGAGCTGAGGAGACAGGAGACTTGGACGGGCGAATAAAACCATTGGTTAGGTACTGATCTAAATACTGACGCAAATGCAGGTTCTCAGGTTCCGTAAGAGCATAAATCCTACTACAAGGTAGTTGAGCATTGGGTACCAGATCGATTTGGCAATCATAAGACCGATGGGGAGGTAACGTGTTAGCCTGTTCCTTCTGAAAAACGTCTTGGAATTCTTGGTATTCTGACAGTAGCTGTACAGGGGTGGAAGTTGCTGAGGCTAGACCCATAACTGGATTTCTTGGATAACAAGTTGGTTCACAATCAGGAAAACTTATCTTCTTTGCTCGCCAGTCAATTCTGGGATTATGTGTTTCTAACCAAGGAATTACAAGAATTACTTGAAATTGTGGGGCCTTGATCACATCAAACACAATTGCTTCCCGATGTCCATCCTGACCCACCAGTGTCATTTCAACAGTGGATTGTGTTACAGGCCCTGAGGCTATTTCGGTTCCATCTACTGTAGTAATGACATCATGGGTTACTTTCAGGCGGCGAGGGAGCTTAATCCTAGAAGCCAATTCACGGTCTATGTAATTTCCAATAGCTCCACTGTCGATGTATGCTTTTATAGCATGCAACTGCTGAGGCTGTCTTGGGTCCACGAGCACCATTGGCATGACAAAATGCGAGGTCAAAGAGTTTGTTTTCAAGCTCGGCAAGCGGACCCCTACGCTTGTTGGGCTAGGTCGTTTCCCGAATCAGGTGTCAATAAATCGTTATCAGTTGCTCCAACCACCTTCTTAGGTGGTTTAACCGGACAATTTTGAAGAAAGTGACCGGAAGTCCCGCAATACAGACAAAGTTGCATTTGCCGCCTTCTCTCTCGTTCCTTCTGCGTTAATGGTCCTTTAACACTGCCGATTTGCATAGGTTCGGATACGTCGGGACTCTTGGAGTTTGCGTGGGTTTTGATCGGTACTCGGGTTTCGTACTTGAACCGATCTGCTTTTCTATTTTGAAGTCTGTGATCAAGTTGAACCACCAAGTCTATGTAGTCTGCGCAGACCTGGGGTAGATTTACAATCTGAGCTAGAACATCCTTAAGCTCTCCGCGCAGGCCTCGATGAAACAATGTGATCCTTTTGTTTTCTGGCCATCCAGTTTCCACAACTAGTCTATTAAAGGTGGCAACGTAGGACAGGAGATCCTGATTACCTTGTCGTAAGGATAGCAGTTCGTTATCAAGGGCCTGTCCTTGAGAGTGTCGAGCAAACAATCTTTCCATGCTGGCCTGGAAGCCCTGAAAATCCTGGAGAATGGGATCATCCTGATTTACAAATGGAATAGACCAATCGGCAGCACTGCCACTGAGGTAAGATAGTATAAAGGCTACCTTGGTCTGGTCGTTTGGGAAGGCTCCGGGTCCGCATAGAAAGTGTAAACGACATTGGTTCATAAAGATGGCATATTTCTTGGGATCCCCCGCAAAACGTTCAGGCGGGGCCAAAGGCATGTGTCCAGGTAGATTGATTTGTACCGGGTTATTCAAACCCATTGATGTGGAAGTACCTCCGGGATTAGGTAAAGGAGTGTGCCCTGCCTGGGCCTGCAGTAACCTTTTGGCCAGGTCATCTGTTCTTTCCTTTGATAGAATCAGTTCTCTTTTGAGAGCGTTAGTCTCCTGGCGGGCTGAGTGCACTTCTGCCCGTAATTCCCCCAAAAGCTGGGCCAGCTGATCTGTCTCGGAAGTCTCCATAGCGCCCGGGTGGGAAATTGTGGGTAGGCTTCGCGTTCTGTCACGTTCGCCTGATTCCCACGGGGGCGCAGGTCTGGCTTCGAGTGCTGATGCTTCTTCAATGGTGAAGCGCAGGACTCTGAAGATGGACAGGAAGGGCCCCTCTACTCTGGCTTTTCTGGCTCGCAGGAATATTCCCCTGTGCGTGAAAAGGGAGTATTACCTACTGACGGAATAATGCTCAAGCCTCCCACTCCCTTCCAACCCTCCACGATACCCTTCCACGATTCCCCGTGAAGTCTCACCTTAGGGTCTGGAAGGATGAGTTCTCCATCCTGCTTCTGATGCAGGGGCGCGTTGAAACCCAGTTACTTCACTGGATTGAGGTTTGATGGGAGTTCAAAATAAGCTTGACTATTCAGGTGAGGCGCTGTAAGAGTTCTGTTGCAAGTTCAAAAGTTCAAGCTTGATAATAATGTTCATTGTCTTATTGCAGCAAGCGCTAATGCTTATGTCTTTTTCCCCTTAGGGGTCGGGGTTCGGAATGCCGGAGATATGGCGCCGACCCGAAGTGAAACGTGCAGTTCCAGTAAATGACAGGTAAGTTCTGGATGAGCGTTCAGGTAATGTCTTTGCATTCGCTCATTCAAAGTCTTTGTCTTTTTTCCCCATAGGGGCCGGGGTCCAGAATGCCAGGAAGCGGCAGGACCCGAAATGAAATGGGATGACCCAACAGGTAAGTCTTAGAAGGAAACTGAGCCTTTCCTATTCCCTTCCTTCTCTCACCTTGTTTTCTTGTCTTTTTCTCTCTAGGCTCTGAGAAGTGGGTGCGGATCCGGATGATCGCTGCTGAAGATGGAGGCGCCCAGGAAAGTTGAGTGAAATGCAGTGCTGCAGCGATCGAAGCGAAATGCTTTTAAAATGATGTCTTCCCTTTCAGGATCGTCGGTGTGATGTCTCCGTGATGTAGCTTTAGCTGGTAAGGTCTTCTTTCTCGCCAATTATCTCTTATCTCCCTTTGCAGGCGACCCAGGATGCTGACAGGCGTGGCTGAAGTCCAGAGGCAGGAGCTGACACGGTGAGCGTCCAGCTGCGAGGAGCAGAACAACGCGAAGCGTGAGTTGCTGATCGGGCGTGGTTTAAATAGCTTTGGAAGAAGTTCCAGGTATGTATCCTTCCACCGATCAGGTATGTATCCTTCCCCGACCACACCCAGGTGGAAAGTAGTCCCACAGGTAAAGTAGTTCCATTCAGGCCTCAAGAGGGCCCGGATGTAGCAGCATGGTCTGCATCAGGTAAGTGCACATTAAAACACTTGAACACATGTCTAGCTTTATGAGCCTGGCGCCTAAGGCGCCAGGACAGGGGTCTAACATGAGCCTGGCGCCTAAGGCGCCAGGACTGTGTCCAAAGGGCCCCAGCTTGGGCCCGCTGGCACTTCCCTGGGGGGAATGATGCCTGCCTCTGGGGTTGCTGGGTCGGACCTGGCTCCTTGGAGGTAGGCATCATGACAAGAGAATGGCGAACACCATCCAATTCCAATTGGACAAAATTAAGGACGATCTAACAGGGGCTCTAAAGGAAATGCTGGGAGACCTACACCAGCTCGAAGCCAGAGTAGACACCAACTAAAAAGCATTGCAGGAGCTGGCAAGGTGAAGGAACTAATGGGCCACTTAGCTAGGGCCACGCACAACCTAGAGATCCAAACAGAAGATCTTGAAAACAGATCGAGGAGATTAAACATCAGAATTAGAGCACTACCAGAGGCGGTCCTGGATGGGGAACTGCCCCTAGCAATAACCCACATTTTTGCCGATTTAATAGACGCAATGGACCAGACAGAAATCAAGATCGACTGCCTACCCAGGGTGGGACTAAAAAGACCAAGAGACACCCTGGTGGCAATGCATGACTACACCCAAAAAGAAAGGGTCCTAGCTGCAGCAAGAAGAACAACTTACCTCAACTACAATGGTGCAGCAATCCGGCTATTCCATTACCTATCCCAGGTCACGCGCACCAAGAGGAGGAAGATGCGGCCTGTAGTACAAGAACTGTCATTAAGAAGGTTCAAATACAGATGGACCTTCCCATTTGGCCTTCTATTTGAGCTAGACGGGAGGCAAAGGAGAATCACGTCGACAGAAGAGGGAGCGTCCATTCTGGAACTGGACACTGAAACAACCACCAATGAGACACAAAGCCCATCAAAAGAGCAACCAAAAAGGAATGCCTGGGAATGGTCCACTCAAGAGTCAAGGAGGAAAATAAGGAAAAAGAGGAGCCCAACGGGACCGAGCCCATCGCCAAGCAAGGACCAACGAAACAGAGACTCCCCGGAGAAGAGCCCCCCCCAAGTAAAGCAAGACCGGAGACCAAGTGCATATAATACAAACACGCGGGGAGGGGGAACATAACACAAACACAGCGGGGGGAGACAATGGAAGGGGAATCTTCATCTCAAGACATAGGTTGGGGGAAACCCGCAAGGGACCAAGCTGAGAGGGGACATGACCCAAACGCTAGAGGAGGAGAATTGGGAGGGACCAGAGGCTGGTTGGGTCCACCCAGCGAGGGAGGAAGGGTTAGAGGTGGGAGGTAAGGGAGAGGAGGGAGGGGGGAGAGGGGAGGAAAGACCCCAGACGGGGCGGGTCGAGAGGATGAGGAGGAAGGGATCGGGGGGAGCCAGTTCTAGGTCCAGTCACAGAAGCAAACAATCCTCGGATAGCAACCAGAAAACCCTCAGACGATGGCTAGGGAGACAATCATGCAAGTCCTTTCATTAAACATTAAAGGTCTGAACTCACCCATAAAAAGAAAAAAATGGACCACTACCTATCAAGAGAAAAGCCAAATCTGGTTACCTTACAAGAAACCCACATACAAAAGAAAGATGAGCATAAGGTCCGAATACAAGGCTACAACCTAATCCATCAATCAAATGAGGCGAAAAAGAAAGCTGGGGTCTTAATAGCGGTAAGGAACAACTAGTACCTCAAAGTGCTAAGTGTCGAGAAAGACTCCAAACAAAGGTATCTAGCCATACAACGAAACCTTCACTTTGGCCTCCACTTATGCCCCTAATTCAGGACAAGACCGGTTCATACAAACATCTCTAAGAAAACTGGAGGAGTTTGCAAAGCGAAGAATCATTCTCACTGGTGACTTTAATTTAGCGTGGGACCCAGAAAAGGATAGGAGTGCTAGAATCGCCTACTCTCAGAACAAACCATCAAAAGAACTGCAGGACAAAATAGATAACCTAGCCCTGCTAAATGTTTGGAGGGAAAAGAGAGGGATGTCGAGGGGATCCACCTTCTACTCACATGTGCATAGATCTGCGTTAAGAATTGACTACATTTGGATATCAAATTCCCTACTGGGCCAAGTTGAGGATGTGGAGCTAGGAGCAATCACACCATCCGACCATTCCCCTATCATAATGTTAATTAAAAGGAAACAATGCCGCTTTGGGCTATGGAAATGGAAATACTCGGCCCACATGTTTAAAGACGACACCCTGAAAGGTGAATTAAGAAAAGAAATAGATGGGTACTTATTGACTAACGACAACCAGGAAACACCCCCCCCCCCACATGATCTGGGATGTATTCAAAGTTACGATAAGGGGAAGATCATAGCAATCAAAGCCATAAGGGAAAGGGAACGCAGGTTAATAGAGGAAGGCCTAGAAGCCAAAATTAAAGTTGTAATGCTTAAAATGGCAATAGGGGCAACAGGCGAAATAAGGAGGGACTGCAGGTCAATCAGGGGTCAGCTAGAACTCTTACAAACAAGTAGAGCAGAACACTCCCTGACACATCTCAGGCAACAATGCTAAATGAAGGCAAACAAGGCAGACAGGCTCCTTGCGAGGATGTTGAGAAAGGAGGAAAAAGATAGGACCTTCATAAAAATTAAGATGCTAGAGGGGGTAATAAGATCTGACCAGGCATCTATAAAGAAGGAATTCACTAAATGTTACACTTCCCTATACAGCTCAGAAACGGAGGAGCCCGGGCCCGAATTAGACTATCTGTCAAACTGCAGCATCCCAAAAATAACAATTCAGGAGAGGGAAGATCTAGAGAAAGACAAAACAATAGAGGAGGTCCGCAAGACTTTCTCGTCCCTCCAAACTAATAAAGCCCCAGGGCCAGATGGCTTTACGATAGAGTTCTATAGGGAATTTTGGGAAACCTTAACCCCCCATTTAACCACACTTTTCAACAAAATGGGACAAGAGGGTGGGATCACGCCATCAATGGATGAAGCGAAGGTTATACTACTGCCCAAACCAGGGAAGGACCCCACCTCGTGCAGCTCATCTAGGCCAATAGCCCTTATTAATATGGATGCAAAAATCTTCACCAAAACCCTAGCAAATCGTTTAGAACATCTTCTCCCCAGATTGATAGACACTGACCACTCAGGCTTCATAAAGAACAGACAGACGCATAATAAAACGGGGGGTAGCCCACATAGTTGAAGAAATTGGTAAAACTCACACACCTGCACTGCTGGTAGCATTAGACGCTGAGAAAGCGTTTGACAGAGTAGAGTGGAAATTCTTATTTCAAACATGAACAAGATGGGATTCAGGGAATCTTTCAAGGACAAAATAGCAGCTAGCTACCACAACCCCTCACTACGTCTACTAGTCAATGGGGACCTGTCATACCCAATAAAGGTGACAAGAGGAACAAAGCAGGGCTGCCCTCTGTCCCCTCTCCTATATGCGATTCACCTAGAACCCCTGCTGAGCAGGATAAGAGGTAACATAGATATTAAAGGGGTCCCATTTGGGAGGAGGGAGGAGGGAACACAGAGTAGCAGTGTTTGCCGATGACTTGCAACTAATGTTAACAAACCCGGAAAAATCACAAAATGCAATGGAAGAGGAGATGACCCAATTTGGAAAGGTAGCTCGCCTAAAGATAAATAGAAGTAAATCAGAAATACTGAACCTGTCGGTGACACCAGGGAAAACGATAAAAAAACCAACCATCCACCCCTACTAGTGTTAAATACCTGGGCATACACATCACTAAATCCCTACCCCAGCTATTCACAGCAAACTACTCTCAACTCCCCCCTGCCCCCTGCTGAAAGCCACCAGAGAAATGCTGCAAAGCTGGTCCCCTCTATCCATCTCCTGGATGGGTAGGATCAATGTCCTGAAAATGATCCTACTACCAAAGATTCTATACATCTTCATGGCCCTCCCCATTAAAATCCCTATCATACTTGCGGGCTGTCCAGAAAATCATGAGAGCCTTCATCTGGGTCCACAAAAATGAAGGGCCTCAAGCAAGGTAATGACAATGCCAAGGGACAAAGGGGACAAGGGAGTGCCGCACCTGAAAGTATACTACCAGGCAGCACAGATTAGAGTTATCAGGTGCTGGTTTAAGGACGATCGAGAGAAAGAATGGAGAGACATGGACGGGGCAGTGATGGGGATGAACCTGGAAGAGGCCCTCTGGGTTCCCGAAATGCGATAGACCTCATAACATGCACTGTAGCGAAATCCTATCCTCGGGGGCAAACTCATGGGATGCATTGGCAAAAAGCTCTAACATCACTATCTTCTTGTGACCACTAACACCAAACTCTAGAAACCCGCAATTCACGCCAGGGAGGTCTGGAAAAGATTTCAATAGATGGCAGATAGGAGGGTGCAGAAAGATAAAGGATATGTTTGAAGGAGGATAAATAAAATCCTTCCCCCTTTGCAAAGCGGACTTTAAGGCCAGAGAAGGTGAGAGATTCTGCTACGCACAGCTGAGATATTGGCTGATGGACCCCAAAGTGAAAGAGTAAGCAACAAGGGAACTAATTCCATTCGAGAAATGTGTAAACACCAACGCAGGGGACAAAGATCTAATAGGTACTATATATGCCCTAATCAAAGGAGGGGGAAAGGGAGGGGAAAGAATCTTCATGTCCAAGTGGGACAAGGACACGGACGACATGATAGAAGAAGCCCAATGGTCAGAATTATGGGCAAACATCCCCAAAGTCGTGCAGTTACTACAAAAACAGGAAATCCGGCTCAAGATGATGTACCAAGGGTACCTAACCCCCACCAAATTAGCAGTATTCTACCGGTCCACATCTAAACTCTGCTGGATGGAATGTGGTAAAGAAGGAAGCTAATGGGCCTGGAGGGAGGGGGTGGATTGAGTAACCTTCCCAAGAAAGCACAACGCAAAGTCTACATAATACTAGTCATGGTGGGGGCCGTGCTTCTGGCCCACAAATGGAAATCGAAAAACACACCCACAGAACACAAATGGGTGAGGAAAATATGGGAATCTGTAGCCATGGAATGGATGTAGTACTCCCTACGGGGCCACCACTGCAAATTCCTTATGGATTGGGACCTAGTAGTGAAATTCCTGAAGAAAGACTCCAAGAGCATGTGGTGCCCAAGAAGTATGAAATTACTAGGAATCATATAACTCCATTCCCCAGGCCGCTAACCTGGTCACAACAACAAACCACAGACAATTTAGAGAGAGGTGCGATTAAGGGGAAAAGAAGAGAATGTGACCCACTAAGCATAAGAAGAACAGGGGAAAGGACAAGACAGGGTGAAAGGGGACACGGGGGCACACAATGCTGAAAGGAAGAGGACTGGACTAACCAAGACCTGGCGGGGGTAGGGGCAGTTGGGGGGAAAGGTTAATCATTCAATGTTATTCTGTTTAAATGAAATGCCTATAAAAACTTATTTGGAAAATTAATATGGGCATACTGCATTAACTCAATTTTCAGGGAATATACAGTGACATTTAACTGGACGTCTTCCCTTCCTCTATATTGCATCTATATTCATCCAGCAATTATGTGAGATATTCCATAGTGTATATGTCTCTCGGCTCCTCTGAAGCAATTCCCTCTTTGCTGGGGGTGTGGCCCTTTTCCACTGCTGCGCAACACAATTCCTGGCAGCAATTAACAGGGTATGAGACATATGGTTTCGGTTTAGCTCATCCTAACCATCATCCCCAACACCCAACAATATGAGTAAGAGGGAGAAAGTCCTCCAAATCCCATCCAGCTCCTTCACCCAGGTCATAACATAATCCAGCACTCCTATATCTTCTTACACTCCCACCACATGTGCCAGAAGTCTGTTCTTTTGTGGACGCACTTCCAACAGTTCGGCTTTACTCTCGGATACATCCTTGCCAATTAGTGAGGCGGAAAATGCTACCTATGGGTTTGGTTACCTGCCATCTGTACTTTGTGAACACTACCCCCTGGCAAACCTTCTGGCACATGTCAGCCCATAGTGAAACCAAAATTGCTCTACCCAAGCCTCTTCCCCATCCAGCCCTGGCTTTAGCCTTGTCCAACAGATCAGCCAATAGCAGCTCCCTTTAAATACCAGACACCCATCCTGTAGTGTCCCCTTTATGGAGCAGGCATTTCTCAAAAGCTGTCGCTCCCTACAAAGAGTATCCCTCTACCTTGGGATCAGAAGCACCCCCTTCAATTGAATATATCGAAAGACCGAGAGACCGCCAATCTGTAGGCATTCCCCAAGGTGTGTGACTAAGAGAAACTATCCCACATCTGTCCGGCCCGGTCCAGCCCCATCTCACCATTTTAAAAACCCCAGTGGCTCATTAATCAAATCCATCCCTCAACGAAGGGGGCCATATACAGCTCAACTGGGAGGGCCACAATGTGAGCCAAAATGTATGTCTTCCCTTCTTCCATTTATTCAAAAGTACTGAGAGTACCGGATGTTCAAGAACTCTCCTCGGGATTCTATTCTGCTCGACCCACAACCAATTTCCCAAGGAAACCATAGCTAAGACCGCATTCTCTAGACCCACCCATTTCTTAGATGTCGACAGATTAAGGTGATCAACCAGTACCCATAATGGCGCCACCCTATAGCAATGCAGCATGTCAGGGAGCACCACTCCCCATTTCTCCCTCGGCAGGATGAGTTTACTATAAGCAATCCTATTGTGGGCTCCCTTCCAGAGGAAACGCAAAAGTGCGTGTTTAACCATCAGGAGAAAGGAGCCCCGCGAATCATCAGAAACATGAATAGGAAGTTAGGGAGGAGAGTTATTGTAATGCAATTTAGTCTAGCCGTCCAGGACAGTTGCATCTTGCCCCATCTTTTAAGGTTGTGTCTGATTTTGGCCCAAAGAGGCTTATAGTGTACCTCAAATAAGTCAGTAAAATCCCTGCACTCATAAATATCTGAAACCTTCCTCGCAAACTAGGAATGGTAGTGACCAAAGATAGTGAAGTTCTGTGCTCCCTGCCGATCACACTGGGAAGACCACTGACTTGGAGAGATTTGAATCCCAAAACTCTGCCATATTCCTGCAGACACTTGAGGCGGTGTGGACTAGAACCCCTCAGGTCAGACACATAAAGCAAGGCATCATCCGGGAACAGAGTGAGTTTGTACATTTGCTCCTGGATCGAGACCCGTTGAACATTCTGACCTGCACGTACAGAGGAAGCCCAAGGTTCCATTACTAACACATAAATGGAGAAAGCAGGCAGCCTTGCCTGGTAACCCAAAACAGAGGGAAGGAACGTGAGTCCATCCCATTAACCAGCACTTAGGCTGAGGTGCCGAATACAGTGCCCCAATCCTTATTTTTATCTGGTGGTTATAACATTTATTTGGTCTTTTGACTATGACAACAATCTTCTGCTCTTCAATCAGGAAAAAGCCCTTGATCCTCTCTCGCACACATTTTGCACACATGGAACCGCCATATGCCCTTCTGACATGCTTCTTTGTCTTAAAAAAACTGCATTAGCATTTTGGGACGAACAGCATGGACACCACGTAGTCTTCCTGGGAAAATACCACGTGTCAACCTTCTTGGTATACAGATAGACAATCCTGTTCTCCAGCATGGAGTCTGGCATGGATTCACATGCTCATGAATATTCCCCGTTGTCAGGCTGGGAATCCTTGGTAAAAGAAAAAACAGTTTCACTTTCACTTTCAAACTGTCTTTCTCCTTCAAACCAATCACTGTCCTCTGGGTCATACTGCCCCATCCAATGACAGTCCTCATCCTAAGCCCCTCCTCTGGCAGCCATCTTCAGATTTTTACCACACGCTTCAGTGTTGGGAGTCCTCGAGTTTGCTCTGCGAACTGCTTCTACATTTTTTCTTGTTTTCGACAGAAAAAGTTCTATTTTTGTTCCGTAAGAGCCTGTGTGCTCTCTTCTCCATTTGCCGACAGCCGGGATCCGTTGTCTGTGAATTTCAGCGCAGCTCAAGGTCAAAGATTGTCTAAGATTCCAGAAGCCCATCAGGCCTACTTCACGCCCTCCGACCATGACGGAGGAGAAGAAGGAGGGACGATCCCTCTTCAAGTCCTGCACCAAGTGCAGGCTCCAGAATGTGTTTGTGGAAGACAAGCACCTGCAATGGCTCTACTGCCTACATCCAGACCACAAGGAAGGGGAGTTCAATATATGTCTGAGTGTCTCCAAAAAGACGACGAAGGATAGGCACAGTAAACTGGTGGTGTAGCTGAACGCCAAGGCCTCTGCCCGAGCAGGGTCATGCCTCACCCAGGACCGGCTGGTCCGAGGAGCGGTCTTCTAAGTCCTTTGAGGGTGCCTCATCCGTGGGGGTGCAAGACAAGGCCAAGAACCGCAAGACTGAGTCTATCGTGATTGCTGCGGAAGCGGTACCAAGGTGGACAGGGCGCGATCAACATCACCCTATGACTCCATTGCCAGCCGGCAATCAAGCACCTCCTCGAAAAGGAAATCGTCCAACCTGGCTAAACTGCAGGAGAAGCCAAGGATAAGAAGTCCAAACTGCCCAAGAAGGCCCAAGAAGGCCCAATAGGCACAGGATAAGACTTTCTTGATGATAGAGTTGGTGGCGGCTGTTCTCATGACAGCTAATAGGTAGCCCCCACAGCACAGACGGTATCCCTGCCCCTGAGGTGCGAAACCGCTGAAGTGACTTTGGCAAAGTCTGCTGGCATGCCGGTAAAGGGAACACCGTCTGAGAATCCGGTTTCAGCCCATCAGGGTGGAAAAAGGAGGGAGGGGCAAGGAGCCCCTGGATCAGTCCCAGGCCATGACCCAAGCCAGGGAGGTCTCGTCCACGCACGACGAGGACCTGGAGTCCTTACACACAGTCCACGAGGAAGTGGAAGAGGAGGAAGACGACGGCAATGACGATGGTGGGGCATGGTGTTCCGATCATGCCAGTTCAGCTGAGGGATGTGTCTCTGGACACCCTGTCAACCGTCCACACCTTGGTGTCAGAGATCCAGTAGAGGATGATGCCACAGGGCCTGTGTCCAATGGTCCCCAGGCCCCAGATCAGCCACCAGCGAAGAAGAGGAAGCGTCATCCGATACCCCCATTTCAGCCTCCACATCTGCGCCAGGCCTCCTCTCCTCCAGTGGGTATGGGGACAGATACACCATGACAGTGACAGACGATGAAAAGGATATCATCGCAACGGGCGGCGGGTCTCCGCGGCCTAGGGCGTCTCCACTGGATGAGGTGGGGTTGTTCCATTCCATGATCACCAGGGCCTCTGAGATATTTCAGCTTTTGCCTGCAGAAACCAGGACGGAGGGTTTCTTGTACCAGGGGCGCGAGGCCAAGATGAAGACAATCATGGTGGTTCCCCTTCTGGATGACGTGTGGGAGGAGGGCCTGACCCTCATGAAGAAGCCTTTCACGCTCCAGGCAAACGGGATAACTGGAGAAGAAGTACCAGGTGCCGGACTCTGCACCTAAGTGCCTGAGGTCGCAACTATCGGCGGATTCGGTGGTATCACCAGCCGCAAGGAAACGGTCAGCTAACCCGCCGTCCTCGTCATCTTCAGTCCCTCTGGACAGCGAGGGGAAGAAGATGGAGGCCATGGGAAGGAAGGTGATTTATGCTGCAGCATACACCATCAAGGCGTCCAATGCTCCGGTGATCCTAGCCAGGTATGACAGGGAGCTGTGGTAGAAGCTTGGTCCGATTTTGGAGACAAGAAGAGATGGTAGCATGGAGAGAGTTGGTGAAATTACAAAAGGACAGAAAGATCATAGAATCGTCTGCATACAAATATGCTGAAAGTCTAAATGAAGCAATTATAGTGGATAGTGAGAAATTACGAGAGAAAAATGGGGGCCTAGAACCAAATCTTGAGGAACCCCATTAAGTCGAGGGAAGACCAAAGAGTGATTACCGGCCCAGGAAAAAGTAAAGGAATTATTTTCTAGATAAGTATGGAACCATTACAGCAGAGTGCCAGCCAGAAAAACAAAAGGAAACCAGGGTCAAAAGGATTGTAGGGTGATCAATCGTGTCATGTACATTTGTATTTATTTGAAGAACAGGGATGTCACTTTCAATCAGAAATAACTTACAATAACACCATCACATATAGCGGAAACATTCCCATGAACAGTGTCCATACAATATCATAAAGATGAAAGCAAGTGGTGAGTCCATGAAGGAGGGTGTAAAAAATGTGGACCTATACCAGGGTCAAAACAAACAGAAACAAAATGTATATAAGAAAACAAGTGACTTACAAAGCTAACATTAACCTAGTAGCGACCAAAGTCAAGACTCTTGGCGTCTACATGGAGGCAAACCTTAATGCTGATGCCCATGTTCATGGATCATCAGAAATACTAAACACTATCTTAGACTTTTAAGGTTAGTCAGCCCAATGATCACGAAAGAGAACTGAACTAAGCTGGCAAGGGCTGTCATTCTCTTGCGGTTGGACGTCTGCAATTCCCTTTTGGGAGCAGTGAACAGAAAGTCCATACAAGCACTTCAGAAAACACAGAATGCAGCCGTGCGTATTGTGTATAAACTAACACGGAAAGATCCAGTATCTGTAGCCAGGAAAGAGCTACACTGGTTACCTGTGGCAGCTAGAGTTGCCTTTAACATACGACCCTGGCTCACAAATGCATATTGGGGATTTCCCCCCAGTACCTTAGAGATAAGTTGGTATTATACCAACCCACGAGAAACCTGCGATCAGCAAAAGCACTTTTTTTGAAAAATGATCGCATAAAAAGCTCCCAGGGAAGAAGTCGCTCCTTTCCGGTCTTGGCAGCTCGAGCATGGAATGAATTGACTGACTTCTTGCGAAAAGAGGAAAGCCACACAGTTTTTAGGAAACTCTTGAAAACCAAGTTATTTGTGTAATGTTTTGAATATCGGAGTGTCTTCTACTCCTCTGTATCGATCAGCATCTGGACGCCGTGGGCTTTGGCGTCATATAAATAATTTAACATAACATAACATAACAATCACCAACTACCATTCCGGAATGTCCCAATAAATGTAAATGCTAGATTTCAAAATAATTTGCTGGAACTGAAACAGTGCCTTATAGAGTCCCTCACTGGGAGGAGGGAACAAGGCACCAAAATCTTATCACGTCCACCAATTCTCTGTTCTGTAACACTATAACTCTGAGATAGTTTGCTGGCAATAAGGTGTGTTTTATTTCAGTATAATCGTATGTTACTGGTGCGGCTCAAAAGACTAGCCCGCCGTCGCCTCCACCTCTTTGCATCTCTTCAGAAGTTCCAACAATGTAACTCCAAGGCAGTACACTAATGTCCATAGGGACTGCATGCCTGGTACCTTACTCTAAATGAAAACATATTATTGCCAAGGCATAGAAGCAGAGAGTCCAGTGAAGGAGCCGATTGGCACTCAAAAGGCCCTATAAATGACTGACACCAAATATGCAAGTGAGCACAGTTAAAAAATACACACAATCACAGTTAAAGCCAGTGCATGTCGAAAAAATCCAGCCAGCATAAATAATTATAAAAAGCCAAGTGAGGGTGGGAGAATGGGGCTTATTATGAGTTGAGAGGTACACAGTAAAAGTGGCAGTAACGGAATTACCGCCACTTTTACCATACCGCCAAATTATGAGTTGCAGTAATTCCACTGGCAGAATTACACCCAGGGTAACTAGCCCTAGCGGAATTAGCGCCAAAACATGGCTGAATCAACACCAAAGCTAATTCCACCAGCAAAATTACCCGCCAGACCCAAAACAGTATTTCCACCATATTGCAAGTAGACATACTGCTGGTAATGGGCAATAATTCCGCCAAAAACACAGTGTAGTTACCTCCACCTAAAAGGTGGAGGTAAATGCATACAGGTGCTAGGAATTCAGCCACACGTGCTCCCAATCCACTCACGAAGGGTACATAAGGCACATGCCTTCTCCAAACACACTTCCCAAAACCATGCTGCCACTAACTGTTGCAAACTGGGACATGCAGTGCTAGAAATTAAGCCACAGGTGCACCCAATCCACTCAAGAAGGGTACTTAAGGCACACAATTCTCGAAACACACTTCCCAACACCATGCTGCCTCTAGCGTTTGCAAACTGGGACATGCAGCTGCTCCTGCTCCACATTGAGCTGCAGAGGCAAGAAGATCAGCATAGGGCCCTGAGTAAAGAGAGGAGGAGGAGATGCCATGTAAGGCAAGCATCCATACCCCAGTTCAGGCACTCAACCTGGACCTTGACTGACAACCAGCTAGTCACCCCGTACCGGATGAACAGGGAGACCATAGCTGAGCTGCTTACCCTAATCCAGGATGATATAGAGAGTAGGATCAACATAAGAACAGCTGTACCCCCGCTGCTGAAGCTTGTATCCATCCTGCAATTCCCAGCAACTGGCACCTTCCAGCTCACAGTGGGCATGCTGCACAGCATGTCCCAGTCCACATTATGCAACTTGCTCATGTAGATGCTGGTAGCGCTCCTGCGGCATGTGTCCCAGTACATCTCCCTGCGCACCACCCCGGCACATGAGCAGGCCATGAAGGCACGGTTTTATGCAGTAGCCCACATGCCCAACATCATTGCTTCCCTGGACTGCACCTATGTGGCATTGGTGGCCCTTAAGACATCTGAAAAGATATCCCGCAACAGGAAGCAGTATCACTCCATCCATGTCCAGGTCACCTGCGATCCTGACCTCTTCCTCACACAATGATGTGCCCGCTTCCCTGGTTCGAACCCACTGGGACATGGTCCTGCGACAAAAAGCACACTGCCTGGATACATGGAGAGACACAGAAGGCAACGGGAGAGACACAGAGGGCAACGGACGTAAATATTGGATGAGTACAAGTGGGTTACCAGACATTTGGTCGAAAAAAATTGGTCGACCAGACAAATGGTCGAACTAATTTGGTCGAAAACCAAATGGTCGAAATTTTTATTTTTTTTATTTTCACCCCTTTTTTTATTTTTTTGGGGGGGTCCCCCCCCTAACCCCCTTTTTTCTCTAAAAACCCCTTTTTTAAAAAACGAAAACCCAAAAAATAAATATATAAATAAAAAATAAAATTCGACCATTTGGTTTTCGACCAAATTATGTCGACCAAATGTCATTCGACCAGTTTTCAGTCGACCAAATGACTGGACACCGTACAAGTGGCATCACACAAATGTATCTTGCAACACTACTGAAAAGCAATGTATTGGGGGGCTGCAATAGCCACAACTGAACAATGCATGCCCTGTCAAGCCCTGTATATGACAGCTGTGAGGGGTCATAAATGCAAGATGGACACAAAGGTATAGTTTTGGCATTTATGAAAATAAAAAAGTGGTGAGATAAATGCCTCTCTTTACCTATCTTTATTGCTGCTTTTATTTCTGGCCTCTGCCGCACCTGCAACCTCTCCCCTGCCCACTTCCTCCACCCTTGATTGTTTTTCACCCTCCTTCTCTTGGTCACTTTGCATCTTTACTTCAGCTTTTTTGTGGTCCTGCGCCGCACATGCAACCTCTCCCTCCACCGTTAATTACTTTCACCCACTTTCTTTTGTACACTTCACATCTTTATTTCTGCTTTTTTTTCTTGGCATCTGCCGCAGCTTACCGAAGCAAACTGCGTGTGCGTCTCCCAAGCCCCAGGCGTCCTTGTTTTGCTTTCTTTCTCATTCTTTCGCCCTGTCCGCCTCCCACTGCCTATGATTGGGTGAAATGCAACCAGAATGCCCGGCACATTTAAAACATCTTGCCGTGGCTTGTGTTTTCCATGTATGCAGCTCCCTAGATCGTGCTGGTGAGATCTCCATTGGTGGGCCTTTCTTTTCCATTTAAACTTGCCCAAATTTGCCTGTGAGTAGGTTGTGCCTTGGTGTGCCCCTTAATTTGGCTCAATATCTTTAAAAAAAAGTAGTATTTAAAAAAGTGGCACTCTCCTGCGCTTCTCTCCTCTGTCCCACTTCATCCCCTCCATTTCCCGGTTCCTTGCAGCCCAAGGTAGGCAATATCTGGACAGGGGAAACAGCAATTACTGCTCCCCACTAGGCTGTCCGACCCATCATGTTTTATCTTATTATAATATTATCTAAGAGCTTATAGTCTGTTGCATATACCTCATATTTAGCATGTTTTACCTTAAAAAACCATCAGTTTTAAGTACCACTGTAGTGCCCTTATCGGCCACCCTCCCGCTATCCTCTAGCCTCCTCTTTATCCACACTTAGCCTGACTGTAGCTGGTTAGCCATAACTCAGTTTTAACTTTAATGTCTTTAACTAGCAATACCTCCCACTTAGCCTGATTGCTTTGTAAACCATCAGTTTAAGTATTACTAAAACTAGTGTGAACATCAACTTGTGTCACATCCAGACAGAATTTTGAAGATTAGCTTGTGTCACATCTATAGTGATTTGTGAATATTAGCTTATGTCGCATCTAGACAGAATTGTGAATATTAGCTTGTGTAACCTCTAGACAGAATTGTGAAGATTAGCTCGTGTAACCTCTAGACAGAATTGTGAAGATTAGCTTTCATCAAATCTAGACAGAATTGTGACGATTAGCTTGCGTCACTTCCAGACAAAACTGTGAAGATTAGCCTGCATTGCATCTACACAGAACTGTAAAGATTAGCCTGCATCACATCTAGACTGAATTGTGAATATAAGCTGACGTCACATCTTGACAGATTTGTGAATATTAGCTTGTGTCACATCTAGACAGAATTGTGAAGATTAGCTTGCATCACATTTAGACAGAATTGTGAAGATTAGTTTTCGTCACCTCTAGATAGAATTATGAAGATTAGCTTGCAAAATTACTAGCTTGTGTCACATTCAGACAGAACTCTGAGGATTAGCCTGTGTCGCATCTAGAAAGGATTGTGAAGATTAGCCTGTGTCATATATGGACAGAATTTCGAAGACTAGCTTGCATCACATCTAGACAGATTTGTGAAGATTAGTTTATGTCACATCTAGACAGATTAGTGAATATTAGATTGTGCCACATCTAGACAGAATCATGAAGATTAGCTTGCGTCACATCTATACACAATTGTGAAGATTAGCTTACATCACATCTAGACAGAATTGTGAAGATTAGCTTGTGTCACATCTACACAGAATTGTGAAGATTAGCTTGCATCACATCCAGACTGCACTGTGAAGATTAGCCTGCGTCGCATCCACACAGAACTGGGAAGATTAGCCTGCGTCACATCTAGACAGATTTGTGAATATTAGCTTGCATCACATCCAGACAGAGCTGTGAGGATTAGCCTGCATCACATCCAGACAGAATTGTGAATATTAGCTTGTGTCACATCCAGACAGAACTGTGAGGATTAGCTTGCGTAGCATCCGCATAGAACTGGGAAGATTAGCCTGCATCACATCTAGACAGAATTGTGAAGATTAGCTTGCGTCACATCTAGACCGATTTGTGAAGATTAGTTTATGTCACATCTAGACAGATTAGTGAATATTAGCTTGCGTCACATCTAGACAGAATTGTGACGATTAGCTTGCGTCTGATCTAAACAGAATTGTGAAGATTAGCTACCGTCACATCTATAGTGATTTGTGAATATTAGCTTACATTGCATCTAGACAGAATTGTGAATATTAGCTTGCGTCACATCTAGACAGAATTGTCAAGATTAGCTTGTGCCACATCTACACAGAATTGTGAAGATTAGCTTGCGTAACCTCTAGACAGAATTGTAAAGATTAGCTTGCATCACATCTAGACATAATTGTCGTGATTAGCTTGCGTCACATCCAGACAGAACTGTGAAGATTAGCCTGTGTTGCATCTAGACAGAACTGTGAAGATTAGCCTGCATCACATCTAGACTGAATTGTGAATATAATCTAACGTCACATCTTGACAGATTTGTGAATATTAGCTTGCGTCACATCTAGACAGAATTGTGACAATTAGCTTGCATCACATCCAGACAGAACTGTGAAGATTAGCCTGCATTGCATTTAGACAAAACTGTGAAGATTAGCCTGCATCATATCTAGACTGAATTGTGAATATAAGCTGATGTCACATCTTGACAGATTTGTGAATATTAGCTTTCATCACATCTAGACAGAATTGTGAAGATTAACTTGCATCACATTTAGACAGACTTGTGAAGATTAGCTTTCGTCACCTCTAGATAGAATTGTGACGATTAGCTTGTGACATATCAAGACAGAATTGTGAATATTAGCTTGCGTCACATCCAGACAGAACTGTGAAGATTGGTCTGTTGCATCCAGACAGAACTGCAAAGATTAGCCTGTGTCACATCTAGACAGAATTGTGAAGATTCGCTTGCATCACATCTAGAGTGATTTGTGAATATATCTTACGTCACATCTTTACTGAATAGTGAATGTTAGCTGGCGTCACATCTATACACAATTGTGAAGATTAGCTTGCACCACATCTAGACAGAATTGTGAAGATTAGCTTGTGTCACATCTACACAGAATTTTGAAGATTAGCTTGCATCACATTGAGACAGAACTGTGAAGATTAGCCTGCGTCGCATCCACACACAATTGGGAAGATTAGCCTGCGTCACATCCAGACAGAACTGTGAATATTAGCTTGCATCAAATCTAGACAGAAATTTGAAGATTAGCCTGCGTCACATCTAGACAGAATTGTGAAGATTAGCTTGCATCACATCTGGAAAGATTTGTGAAGATTAGTTTACGTCACATCTAGACAGATTAGTGAATATTAGCTTGTGTGACATCTAGAGAGAATCGTAAAGATTAGCTTGCGTCACATCTAGACAGAATTGTAAATATTAGCTTGTGTCACATCTAGACAGAATTGTGAAGATTAGCTTGCGTCATATCTAGACAAATCGTAAATATTAGCTTGCGTCACACCTAGACAGAATTGTGAAGATTAGCTTGTGTCAAATCTAAACAGAATTGTGAAGATTAACTTGCATCGCATCTATAGTGATTTGTGAATATTTTACGTCGCATCTAGACAGAATTGTGAAGATTAGCTTGCGTCATATCTAGACAAATCGTAAATATTAGCTTGCGTCACACCTAGACAGAATTATGAAGATTAGCTTGCGTCAGATCTAAACAGAATTGTGAAGATTAGCTTGCGTCACATCTATAGTGATTTGTGAATATTAGTTTACGTCACATCTAGACAGAATTGTGAATATTAGCTTGCATCACATCTAGACAGAATTGTGAAGATTAGCTTGTGTCAAATCTAAACAGAATTGTGAAGATTAACTTGCATCGCTTCTATAGTGATTTGTGAATATTTTACGTCGCATCTAGACAGAATTGTGAATATTAGCTTGCATCACATCTAGACAGAATTGTCAAGATTAGCTTGTGCCACATCTAGACAGAATTGTGAAGATTAGCTTGCGTAACCTCTAGACAGAATTGTAAAGATTAGCCTGCGTTGCATCTAGACAGAACTGTGAAGATTAGTCTGCATCACACCTAGACAGAATTATGAAGATTAGCTTGCGTCAGATCTAAACAGAATTGTGAAGATTAGCTTGCGTCACATCTATAGTGATTTGTGAATATTAGTTTACGTCACATCTAGACAGAATTGTGAATATTAGCTTGCATCACATCTAGACAAAATTGTGAAGATTAGTTTTCCAACACATCTAGATAGAATTGTGAAGATTAGCTTGCAACATATCTAGACAGAATTGTGAATATTAGCTTGCGTCACATCCAGACAGAACTGTGAAGATTGGTCTGTGTTGCATCCAGACAGAACTGCGAAGATTAGCTTGTGTCACATCTAGAGAGAATTGGGAATATTTGCTTGCATCACATCTAGAGAGATTTGTGAATATTAGCTTACGTAACATCTTTACTGAATCATGACTATTAGTTTGCGTCACATCTATACCCAATTGTGAGAATTAGCTTGCATCACATCTAGACAGATTTGTGAAGATTAGCTTGCATCACATCCAGACTGAACTGTGAAGATTAGCTTGCGTAGCATCCGCATAGAACTGGGAAGATTAGCCTGAATCACATCTAGACAGATTTGTGAATATTAGCTTGTGTCACATCCAGACAGAACTGTGAGCATTTGCCTGCATCACATCAAGACAGAATTGTGAATATTAGCTTGTGTCACATCCAAACAGAACTGTGAGGATTAGCCTGTGTTGCATCTAGACAGGATTGTGAAGATTAGCCTGCATCACATATAGACAGAATTGTGAAGATTAGGTTGTGTCACATCTAGACAGATTTGTGAAGATTAGCTTGCGTCACATATAGGCAAATCGTAAATATTAGCTTGTGTCACACCTAGACAGAATTGTGAAGATTATCTTGCATCACATCTAGTCAGAATTGTGAAGATTAGCTTGCATCACATTGAGGCAGAACTGGGAAGATTAGCCTGCGTCGCATCCAGACAGAATTGGGAAGCTTAGCCTATGTCACATCTGGACAAATTTGTGAATATTAGCTTGCGTCACACCCTGACAGAACTGTGCGGCTTAGCCTGGGTCTCATCTCGACAGATTTGTGAATATTAGCTTCTATCACACTAGCTTGTATCACACCTAGACAGAATTGTGAAGATTAGCCGTGCGGCACACTTAGACTATGAAATAAACCATGTGGACTCCTATATAGAATTGTGTAGAATAGCCACATAGAAAAATGTGAGATTAGACAATGTACAAACAACCCCGCTCCTGCTCCCTCCTACACACCACTGAGCACCATACACGCTCACTGGGCTAGCCAACCTACACATTAACACACATCCAAAACAAGCTTACAACGACACACCTGGACACTGGACCTTACCCATACAAATACAACAAGCCAGTGTGCACAACCTGAAATACCATCCAATTTACACATAAAACACACAGACACACTCCTACATAACAGTCATAGAAACAACCCAGGCATTGGACCTTACCCACAAGGAAACAATAAGCCAGTGCACGCAACCAACACACACAGACAACAGTTTCTCCTGGTTCTGGACATATCCTATCTTCCCTCACTAACCAACTCAGTCCTCTGTCTTGCAGAGACACATGAGCGCCTGGAGACTGCCACTGGGTGCTAGCGATGCACAGTATAAATCAACAAAACATAACATATCCTAACGAGAATGTCCCTACCTAGCAAAACAAAACTAAGGAAAGATGACCTAGTGTCCAAAAAGCATCTGACTCTCACACTAATGCATATAATAAAAATGTACAAGAAACATTTGGCTGCTTCAGTTCAACACAAAATGGCAAAGGTTAAAACTTATAAGGTAAGTACTCTTTGTCACAACGGGTCGGGCTCTCTCATTCCCTGGATCAATTCAGGAATACCTTTGGAACAGTTCAGATTCAACAAAGTTCTGTTTAGTTCAATGCAAAAGGTTTTCTCCATCCACTGCATTCTTTCACTTTGTATGGTCAATGGGCCTCATTACAATCCTGACATTTCAGTAACAACGCTTGTAGGCTTACCGGTACCGTTATTATGGGACTACCAGAGTACAAGTCTGCGGGCCGGGTGCCTTTCCACCCGCCAGGCACCTGAAAAAAACACAACATCGGCTTCAGCCGTGCCGTTTTTACCGGCAAGGATACCGCTGGGGTCGTAATGAGGCCCAATGTCTCTTCCACAAAACACTAGTTCATAAACCAAGGCAATTGTTTTTAGCCACACAATGTCTTAATCACAATTATTCTTTCAATGGAATACATTGGTCAGGACAGCACAGCAACTACCTTTGTTAATGTAATAGTTTGTCAGCATGAGAAAGTTACTGATGTCTTTCCACAATATCTTCTTATCACAACCTCATTTGTTAAAAGCAACTGTTTCTTTACTGGTATACTCACCTGCCAGGACTAACTATAAATGGTCCCTTTCTTGGTTCACCCTTCTGCCAGAAAGAAAGTTCCCACTACTGCAATTGATTTCTTCTTAGTGGCAATATGAGTTACAGATTTCCCCAAATTGATGTTTCAGGAAAGGAGAATTGCACCCTTGTTGCCCTTTTATTTCTTAGCTATACTCCTACGTCCCCGTCCCCTTTCCTCCATCCTGTACCGGCATCCCTCGCGAGGGACGGGAACGGAACCTTTTTTCCACCAGAAAAAGATATTTCCCCTTTAACTTTGCTGGCACTGGTGCACGTCCCCAAGATCGCAGGCTTCCTTAACCCCGCCCACCGGCGCTACACTTCAGTCCCCTTTTCCGCTTCGACGGAAAAGGACTGCTGCCAGTAGCGCTCCTAGGTGAGTGCTCAGACCTCGTAATTCCAAGCGCTTTCCCCAAAACCTTTTCTTTTCTTTTTCTTTTGCAGATTTGGGAACACTGTCCACTAGTGCCCTAGTTTGTTCCCCGGCGCATGTCGGATTCAACAGGCTTGAGCAGGTGCCCATGGTGCGACAGTTCTTTTCCCACAGCAGATCCGCATGTACTCTGTCTCTGGTGCCTTGGTGAAGACCACAGATGAGATGGGACCTCTGCGTGCTTGCGCATTGGAGAGAGCTGTTCAACAAGACTCCTCCACGGAACATTAAGGACTATGCCTGAAGGAACACAAAGAAGGTAGGTGCCTTATTTTCCAAAGCACCTTTCAGAGGTGATTCCTTCCTGGGGAAGCCCTCTGGTGGGAGGGGTCAATCTGGCCCTTGCACTGGCTCAGTGAGCACCGAGGCTCACTCAGCTACCAGCCTCATGGCAGAGGGGTCCAAAGGCCCTACCGGTTTCACAGCCGAAGGGCCTGTGAGCTCTACCACTCCTGGGACTCTTCCTGAGGGCCCTTGCCCTGATACCGGGTCCTTACTCGAGGGGGCGCCTATACGCATGTCCAGCACTACCGGCCGACAGCCTGAGGGCGCACAGCCTACCGGGTGTACACCTGAGGTGCAGGGCGAGGCAGAGCCGGTGCATGCAGGCCGAGCCCAGGAACACACTGGCTACAGGTCCACATGCTCAATGCACAGACAAAATGGCGGCCACTCCAAATCCGTAAAGGCGGGAACCCACACAGGCATGTGCGGAGGCCCACCAGCTAAGCGATCAACAGAGGAGAGGTTTTACTCCAAGGGCAGACTGGTTACCTAAGACGCCGGTCAAAGTGACCACATCATACCCCACCATCTTGGGTTCCAGGTACAGTGACCTCATGTACGGACAAGCACTGGGGAGGCAGCAGGTGTATTTGAAACCTACACCGGTGCAGGATCGCCCTCAGCCAGCCTGTTAGGACAGGTTTTTAGACAAATTCATGTCTCTCATGCAGTCTCTATAAATGGGCTCCATTCTCAGGGCCATTATCAAAGACATGTTGCAGGAAGCACTTCCAAATGATGCTGGCGTCACCCCCCACCGGGACAGAGGACTAGCAGGACACCGACGAGGAGGAGCAGGGCATACCTTCCTCTGAAAGAGCCTTTCACGACAGGATTGCAGGCCGGTCGGAATATCTGGGCACCCCCCACGCCCAGAAGGAGCTTCCTGAGGTAGGAGTTCTGGCAGAGGTCCTGAGTATCAGGGCGGAGGTGAGATCTGGCAGTCCCCTACAGAAGAATGTGCAGGCCTTGGCCAAGAATCCAGAAGGCCACCCAACGAGCAGCCCACTATCCGGAAGGCCACCCAATGAGCTTCCCTCTTCCTATCCCTATTAGATAGGCGTTGCCACAGCGTTTTCTAGGGCGAGTAACACCATGAAGGGAAAGGGTGTTCCTCTAGCTAGGGTAAGTGTCAGGAAACACATTAATAGTTGGAGATAGAATTACCAGCAGATGGGGCCATCACACCAAAGTCCTATTTACAACAGTAAACAACCGTATGTGTCAGCAATTCACGTCCTGGGGAGGAAGGGGATGCAACTCTATAGGGGACGCACTCCAGATACCCTGGGATGGGATGTGGGCATATGCATTCCCACCCACACCGCTGGTGCACACGGTGGTGAGCAAGATACAGGAACTTGAAGATAATCCTCATAGCGCCTTGCTGGCTGGCACAACCCTGGTTCTCGGACTTGTGGCATCTTTCAACCCAGCCGGAGAGGGTGCTTCCCCTTTGGAAGGGCCCTCTACTAGTGCAGCAGGGTGGTGCACTGCTTCACCTCTCCCTTAAGAGGCTAGCGGCCTGGTTCCTGAGCATCTAGTGCTCCAACACCTTCAGTTGTCTAGCGACAATCTGGAGATCATTGAAAGTGCCAGAAGTCAGGCTGCGCACAAGCAGTACAAAAGCAAATGGATAAGATTCTGTTTTTTGGGCTAAGGAAAATGGGGTGAATTCACTGACATGCACCCTGGACCACGTCTTAGCATTCTCTGCCTATCTAGCCAGATTGGGGGTCCAGGTGGAGACCTGCCGGACATACCTGGCCGCTATTGCCACATACAGGAACTCCGACTCTCTTATCCTGTCTTCTGCCAATCCGTAGTAAAGAAACACCTGATGGCCTGACCAGGCTGTATCCCCTGGTCAAACGCCTGCATCCAGAGTGGGACCTCAACGTGGTACTAAGTGCTATAGCACACAAACGAATCACACCCATGGCCACAGCAGACATTAAACTGGTCACTCTGAAGACAGCCCTTCTGTTTGGTCTCATGTCAGCTTGCAGAGTGAGTGAGATCCAGGTGTTAGTCGCCTCGGTGCCATACACTAGGTTTCACAAAGACAAGGTTGTGCTTCGCACAGACCCCAAGTTCCATCCAAAGGTGGTGTCATCCTTTCATATCAACGAGGAGATTGTGCTCCCCACGTTCTTCCCGGACCCCAAGGAAGAAACAGAGAAGAGGCTCCACTGACTGAATGTCAGGAGAGCGTTGAAATGCTATCTGGGCAGAATGAAGGGCATCCGCAAGACGGACGCGCTGTTTGTAAAATCTGGAGGCTCTAGGCCTGGGCAGCAAGCCTCCAAGTCATCCATAGTTTGATGGATGACAGCAGTGATCTAGGAGGCATACAAGGTGCAACGTAAGGATCAGCTGCAGGGCATGCATGCACATGTTGTAAGAGCTAAGGCGACTGCAGTCCCGTTCCAGCGCCACGTTGTCACGGCTCAGTGTTGCCCCAAGACAACAATAGGAGTCATGACACAATATGAGGGAAATGGCCAGGTTATAAGCTCCTTCAAAAATGGGAAAGGGCCCACCTGGACCCAGTCTGGCGCCTTTGGTGCCAGGGTCATAAGACATACTCAGGTGCTTCAGTACAACACCCTTGGTGACTCAACATGGCAGGTAGAGATCAGAATGAAACATCTACATGCGGTCCAGTGTTCAGGGTGTAGCTGTATCCTTTGGCGGGGCCGTCTATATAAGCCACGCCTTTCCAGCAATCCGTGCTTCGGTTGTTCTGCTTCCAAGCAGCAGCACATGCTCACCGACACTAAGCATCCAAGTCCCATCTGCTCCGGACCAGTTATTCCTGTCACGCTTACCTGTTACGTCCGCTACAACGACCACTACATCTTCACTACCCGGACCAGCTTACTTTTGTCAGCAATGACCGCTACCTCTTCACTTACCTGGATCAGCTTACCTTTGTCAGCAACGCCCGCTGCAACGACCGCAACATCTTCACTACCCGGACCAGCGTACCTTAGTCAGCAACGTCTGCTGCAGCGACCTCTCCATCTTTGCGCACTCTTACCTTAGCCAGTTCACACTTGGAAGGTGCACCGCATCCTCCCACACCTGCGGTCTGGTCCGGAACGTGGCTCTGCATCTGCTCCGGACCAGTTATTCCTGTCACGCTTACCTGTTACGTCCGCTACAACGACCACTACATCTTCACTACCCGGACCAGCTTACTTTTGTCAGCAATGACCGCTACCTCTTCACTTACCTGGATCAGCTTACCTTTGTCAGCAACGCCCGCTGCAACGACCGCAACATCTTCACTACCCGGACCAGCGTACCTTAGTCAGCAACGTCTGCTGCAGCGACCTCTCCATCTTTGCGCACTCTTACCTTAGCCAGTTCACACTTGGAAGGTGCACCGCATCCTCCCACACCTGCGGTCTGGTCCGGAACGTGGCTCTGCATCTGGTGCCTGAAAGACAAAAGAATAAGGTTAGTGGATATGAAAATTACTCGCTAACGCTCATAACAAAAAGCCATACTTACCACATATTAAAGCCTCAATCCTATTAAGTGCTTCACACGTGTTGGTACCGCAGTAACAGTTGTCACACGTGTTGGTACTGCAGCAACAACTGTCAAAGGAAAAGTAGAAAGTCATTAGTAAGATAAACCTTACACCGCACGAAGATCCAGTGAAGTAACTGGACATACAGCTCCTGCTGAGTTAAGCAGGGTGAAGAGCTTGCCAATACTATAAAGAAGGTAAGAAGTATCCCGGGCAACAGAAATCACATAGAGGGGCACAAGGGAGGCGGGTCCAAGGCTACAACAGTGGCTTGAACTTATCGGGGACCCTCTCATTGCAGGTATTCCTTCCTCTGCTAGGGGAACCATCAGCAGCAGGGATTCCCAGACACCTCAGCAGAAGTAGCCCTCCTGACGAACCAGTACCCCTGTGGAAACAAGGTGAGCACAACACACGTTCCCTGGCAGGTGATCCGCAGGACGACAACATGGGCCACCCCTTCAGCTTTTTGCAAACACTAATGCCTGGATACCACTGGCAAGGCAGATGCAGCATTCGGCCAAGCGGTGCTGCGTAATCTATTTGCCTATAGGGTCAGGCTCTCTTCCCCAGGGTGTTGTGTCAGTTGTAATCGCCCATACAGGATGGAGGATAGGGGACGGGACTGTGGAGTAATTAAGTGTTACTCACCTGAGTGACTAACGTACTCCTAGTCCATAGTCCTGTTTCCTCCATATGTCCCAGCATCCATGCCCCTATAATAAGACCAGTGAGGTAGTTAAAGTGTAATACAGCCGATGTACGGTGGGCGGGTTTAAGGGAGCCCTCGTGCGCCAGTAAATTTAAAGGGGAAATGTCTTTTTTTGGTGGAAAAGAGGTTCCGTTTCCGCCCCTCGCGAGGTACGCCCATACAGGATGGAGGAAAGTGGTCTATGGACTAGGAGTACGTTCATTAATGTCTGTACTGCTGTCAATGTGAGTTACAGGTGTCCCCAAGTTGATATCTCACAAATAGAGAACTGTGCACTTTTTGCCTTCTTACTTCATCTTTATGATTGTTGGGGTTTTCTCAGGCATTCATTTAATTTTCCTTGCCTCCCACTCCTTCTTTGACTTTGCTTTTAGTCTCCCTGTGGCTTGATTGCGGGAGCGGAAAAAGCTACAAAACACCTCAGTGCTCTGTATCTCATCTGAGGCTCACTGGTTACTGTTGGCAGCTTCAGGGTCCTACCCAGCTGCTGCACGGTATAGCGGTTCTCCTTTTCGGCATCTCAGCGTCTCGGGAACCTCTTCGGTTCTCTCGCCCTGTGGGTCTCTCTCTCACTGGGAGCCTCTGCTACTCCATGTTCAACGGCCATGGCTCTCCCGGTCTCCCATGTTCCTCGCAGATACTGCCCCGTCCGCTTCTTTGCCTCTCTGCACACCTGCTGCTTTTCATGCGGTTGACCCCAAGCCACAGCTTAGGAGAGTGCTTGTTTCACCTGCAGCTTCAATCACTTTGGTGTCTTCCTGCACTGCTTCTGCCTCTGCTGCGTCCACCTCTACCTCTACCTCTTCTTTACGGTTGTTGTTCATTTTCAGATTTAAATATCCCACTCAGGTGCATTGCCTTAAAACAACTAGACTGCACCTTCTTTTCAGTGGTACTTTTGATCTTCATTAACTCCTGGTCCTTCATCCGCTTCCTGGTACCACAGGCATTATGGATCTTGTAGTCCATAATCGATTTAAGTCTTTACGGTCTACTCACTTCTATTGGATTGTATAACTGAATTTTATTAAAGTTTGAAAATGTCATATGCATATCAGTTACCTTGGTTTGCTCTACTTTACAATATGCCATCAATGCTTTAGGGCGAATAAGGAAATCATGAGTTAAAGGGGTCACCAATTCCCCTTGATTAGAGTTCCCTCCCATGTGATCCTCCCTCATAATGACTCCCCCATGGTCAGGATTGTCTTTTTGTCTGTTTCTCTTGAAGCATTGTTTCGCTCCCTTTGCATCAAGACTTGACTGGTGGCAGTGGCAACTAACCTATATTTCCTACCGCAGTTATCGTAAATAAACTTGGTATTGTTTTAGGCTATCTTGATAGCCTCAAACTTAAACCGGCTAGACATATATATTTTTATACGGTTCCGGCTGGGTTTATTCGCCATTTCTTTTTGAAAATATCTTTCTCGTGTTTTACTCCACGCGCCAAACCAGGTTTGGTTCCTTTGTTCACCGTCTTTTCGCGGGCTTCTCCACAGAAGCCCTCCTTAGGGGCGTGAAAGTGTGGGTATGCAGGATGTGAGAGAGGGGTTTTAGGACCCCTACTATGGGTTCCCTTGGTAACCCAAGTCACACTCCTGTTTGATTGGCTAGGTGACTGTCCTGCCAGGACAGCCACCCTGTTGTGTGATTGACAGCCAGGCTGTGTGAATGGGGGAAAACTGCATAAAAAGCAGGTCTCTAGGTCTGGAAAGGCAGAGTCACCACTGGAACGAAAGAAGCAACAAGGAGCTGAAGGAAGAGGACCCCTACCACGACTGTACCGCCCGGAGAAGCCCTACTGCAGGTCTGAATCTTCGAACTCCGACGACAGAGAAGATCCTCCAGGAATCTTCTTCCCCATAGCTGGTGGGACCAACCAGTTTGCCCAAACTGGAAACCAGGACTCCCTCCTCGAATTCGCTGTACAGAGCTATAGTGGGCCGGATAGCCAGGAAGATCGGACCCTGCTTGGGTTTTAAGGAGTGAACCTTTTATTTGTTGCTTTGCTCTGCTGCTGGTTTCTTCCCTAGGCAGTGCAGGACCCTCCAATCTTCCTACTTCATGTCAGTCCGACAGTCGCTTCAGAAACCATGAGCCTGCAGGAACTGCAAGGAACATCCACCTGAACTACATATTCTTCTCCATTTAAACGTACTGTGCAAATCCGGTTGTTTGTTTCGTTCAGCCGCGGTGAAAGTGTGTGAAATCTTTCTCCAATCCGAGGACTTGTCTTTCTCTACTCTTTGAACTAACTTTTCTGCCGACCAACTTCGTCCGGAACTCTTGGCAAAGACTTAACCACGAACTACCCTGAACTGTGTGATCTTGAGCAAAAAACTTTTGTCCGATTGATTTTGGCACTAAGCCATTTTGATTTGATTTCATCACTGTAGTTCCTCTTCCTAGATTGCCTTGCTTACTTGTTAGGGAGAATTCTCTGTTAAGGCTAATTTCCCAAACCTAATGAGTCCCCCAGCAGCTTTGCTGGATTTTTGGGGTTTATTTTTTTCTCCTGCTAAGAGTGAGACTCTTTTTCTCCCACTCTTAGGCATGATTTGAGAATGTCCTTTGACTATGTAATGTGTTTTATGAGCTATGGGGTCTTTTACTCCATAGGGCCTCATGGGTTTTTGGTATGTGTGTTACACAGCACCCTCAGTGCAGTAACACAGGGGTGTCATAGTGACCCCCAAACATAGACTCCATACCCTGGGACTGACTACTGTCTCCCAGGGCATGTAAAGTCACCATTGGCTGACTTTACTACTTTACTTTACTTTACTAGTCTCAAATTGTGAACAGATCCAGTACAAACCATCAAATTGAGGAAGTACTGGTAGGGGTAATTCGATTGCTTCTGGGTCTGTTTCCAAGGAGGCACTGTCCAGTCGCCCCTTGTCGAGTTTCTGGCTGATGGCAGTGGAAACCATGCAAAATATTCCACCGGAATATTTCCTAAGGGATTTTCCCATTCATTTTAAACGCACCACTTTTTGGTGCAATGTTAAAGATACCGCCGGGTTATTTATTTAATATCGATTCCCCGGTTGGGTCTTTTTGCCAGGACTGAGTTTTAAAATGGCGTTTGTGTTCGCCTCTGAAACTCTAACCCAAGTCGAGCCCTTTGTTCCACTTTTTGGCGGGCTTCTCTACAGAAGCCCTTCAAATGGTGCCACTCTGTCTGGGGTCAACAGGATGTGTGGGAGGGGGATTAGACACCCTGGACTGAGTTGCCTTGGCAACTCAAGTCGCACTCTTGTGTGATTGGCCCAGAGGTGAGCCGCCTGGCTCACCACTTAGCATGTTTGAGTGACAGCTAGGCTGTTGAATGGGGGTTTTTCTGCATAAAAGCAGGGCTTTGGGGACTTGAACTTCAGAAGTCGCCACAGGACCTAAAGAATCTGAAGAGGGGAGAAGCTGAGCCATCTACAACGACGACACCACCGGTGGAGCCCTGCTGTACGAAACTCACCACTTTCCCGACGACAGAGGAGATCTTCTTCCAGGAGAGTCTTCTTCCCCTTGAGCTGGTGGACCAACCAGTTCACCTTTTTCGCCTACCTGGATCGTCTCATGGTCGAATCGCCCGTGCCAAGCACCCCGGCGGCCGGATAGCCACGCTTCACCACTACCGCGAATAAAAGGGTCATACCTTTTAACCGGGAAACTCTGCGGCTGGTTTCTTCCCTGGCAGTGCAACGACCTCCAGCTTTCCTCCACGTCGAGATCATCTCTTCCCCTGGACGAAGCCCCGACTTGCACCCGCTGCCAGAAAAAACTGTCCCCGCTGGTGCTTTCTCACCATTTAAGGTACTGTGTCCCGCCTGGTCTCCCTTGCAACAGATTGTCCAAGGTGTCCCGTAAATCCTTGACTCTCTATCCTGGTTTGACCTCGAACCTGCTAACTTTACCTTTCTGAACTGATCCAACCTCTTTTGACTTTTCTGCAAAGACTTTGAGTGCATTTCCACTGAGTGATCTTGGGCACATTCCGCCTTGCTCTCTCCAAGAGTGGGCCTGGCCTATGAACATTTTGCTCTACAGTAGACCCTGCCTTTCTTGACTTGCTGTGGTTTCTGAAAAGTGTTGGTACTGTGTGTTTTCCTATTCTGCCTTTTCTCTCCCTTTTTAAACAAATTATTGGAGTGCCATCTACGGTTACACGCTCACCTCTGTTTTGCTAAATAAGTGTTGTCTTAACCTAGACTTGTCGAATAATTAACTAGGGAGGTGTATACACTTATTGTGACTGTGTTTGAACTTGCTTGACATATTAGTGCCAGTTTATTTTTACAAGTGTGTTTTTAAATAAATAATTATATACTTTTATACCAAACCTCTGGTAAGTGTTTGCTTGTGCTGCCGTATTTTTAGCCCTATTGTGTTTTCTCTATATACTGCCTAACTCTTCTTGAGAGAGGTCTGACTGCTCAGCCACAGCTACCAGGTAAATCTGGGTGGCCCAGACTGCTACCAATTGGGTTTACTGCTTACTCCTGTAGTCTTAAACTTTTTGCAGTGGTCCCTAAGGGAACTGCACAGGTTTCTGCCTAACATTACTTAACTGTTTTGTGCTGCTCAATTTCTGCCTAACTTTGTCTTTCCCTCCCTTTTAAGTTACTAGACTGCCATTTTGCTCCCACTTCATTTTGTGAGCTTAACTTGTCTGGAAACTATTGGGAGTGGTGGGGTGTATTAAGAGTATGGTTTTTGAACTGCTTTACTTTAGTGACATGTTATACAATTGATGTGTAAATACATGTATATTCTTTTACTCAGAAACCTTGAGTCAGTGTTTCAATCATAGTAATTGCTGTCCTTTGTGTAACTATTGATACTGCTCACTTGCTCTTGAGATAAGTCTGGCTGCTCAGGCATCGCTACCACTGTTACTGAGTAGTACAGGCTTGTACCAAAGGTGAATTTGTACTGTCACTTGTAGTCTTAATTGTGTGTGGTGTTCCCAAAGGGTAATGCATATAATTCTGCCTAACAAGGATCAGGTAGCAGCTGCCGTCCTCTGGCCACATGAGAGGAGGCCCCTACCAGGGATTTAGCAATGATTTCACTAGATTCAACTAAAACCCGTCCCCTAATGTCCCTGGTTTTCACAGCCTCTGTTGGGAATCGGGAAAGGAGATCTACATTACTCTGTACTTTTCCTTTCCGATGTTCTACAGCAAAGCAATATTTATTTATTGTTGGTCACTTGTTAGGCGCTTATATAATTAGCAAAATAGTTTGAAAGCACCTTCAGGCCAACAGGGTGGGGACAGGGGAAGGTAGGCCATGAATTAAAACAAAGATAAATAATTTAATTAATAAATACAAACAAATCAGGAGAATAATAGGGAGGGGAGACACACCTACTATGCCTTGTGAGTGTTCAGAACGTGCAAGTGCAGAGGGAGAGGAGTGAGGGATAGGTGCTGTAATGGTCATGGAGAACTGCTCAGGGTGAAGTGCTAAAAGGAGAAAACATAAGTGCAACCTCCAGTGGGGAGTGTGAGCCTAAGCAAGTGCAGTAAATAGACAGCGGCTGTGGTGATGAGGTGTGGGTTGTCAGGGCCCCAAAGACATATAAGGGCCCTGCACATCAGTCATGCTACTGCGTGATTAACAGAGAAGAGAGGGGGAGAAGAAAGAGGTAAAGAGAAAGGTCTTGAGGCTTTTCCAGAACTTAAGGAGGTCCTGCTCAAGACGCAGAGGTGGGGGCTATTCCACAGAAAGGAGCCTGCAGAGGAAAGCGATTGACCACCAGCTCCCTGTTTTGCAAACCGCTTCACGCGCAAACAGTTGGTGCCAGAGGAACGCAGGTCTCTAGAAAGGGAGTATTTGGTCAGGAAGAGTTGAAGACTGAGTGGTCAGAGGACCCATTTAGCCTTGTGGATGATAGAGTGATTTTCATTTCATCCGTGCTGAGACCGGCAGCCAGTGAAGACTTTTTAGGGCAGGAGAGATGCGGTCCTTTGGCTTGAGGCCAAGGATAAGTCTAGGCCAGAGTGCAGGGGACCCAATAGGGAGAATCTCTGTTTTGCTGACATTGAGACAGAGATCATTATCAGTGCACCAGGCCTCGATGGCAGAGAGGCAGTCAGGGATGAAGGAGGGTGTAAGGGCGTCAGTAGGAAGTTTTAAGAAGAGTTGTGTGTCATTAGCGTACCACTGGAAGTTGGGGTTAAAACAGGAAATTAGGCGTGCCAGCAAAGAAAGATATATGCTGAAGAGCCAGGGTGAAAGAATGGAGCCTTGGGGGATGCCACAGGTGGAGGAAGAAATTGGGGGAAGAGAAAGAGCCCAGTATGTCTTTGGAGGAACGGTCAGTTAGGAAGGATGTAAGCGAGTCCAGTGCTGGCTTCGAGATACCAAGTGTATCATTGAGCCTTTTTATGAGGATGGATTGGTTCACTGTGTCAAATGCAGAAGAGAGACCAAGGAGGATGAGGACAGCAGGGCAGTTGGAATCAAGGGATGCAAGCGGTTCTTCATAGATGTTCAGAAGAGCAGTTTCCGTGCCTCTGGATGTTTGGAATCCAGACTGGTGGTCGTGAAGACCAGCAATAAGTTTGCTATGAGAGTTAAGTTGGGGAGGGCCAACTTCTCAAGCAGTTTCCCCAGGAAGGGGGTGATGGAAATGGGGCGGTAGTTGGCTGGGCAGGAAGGGTTTGCAGAGGGTTTTTAAAGGAGGGAGTACACAAGGGAGTGCTTGAGGGAGGCTGCAAAAGAACCAGTAGCAAAGGAGTGGTTGCAGAGATCAGCAAGAGCAGGGGCGAGAGAGGAGATGTTGTCCTTGATGGTTCTGTATGAGCATGGGACAGCCTGTTTGGAAGAAATCTTCATGGAGTTGACAACTCTAGTGACTTGTTCAGGGGATAAAGGAGCGAAGGAGGAGAAGAAGGAAGGAGGAGGGTGAGTGGTTGGGAAAGGCAAACGGGGGAGGGATGTGTTGGAAGAGTACATGACAAGGCTGTTCAGTATGTCCTGGGTGTTGGAGGTGAAGTAAGAGGCAAGTGCATTGCAAAGGGCCTGGGAAGTATAAGGGCAGAAGAAACTGCAGACGGGTTGGAAAATTCCCTGCAGATTTTGAAGAGTTCAGCTGTGTTGTTAAACACACTAGGCCGTTGTGCCTGAATGTGGGCTCTTTTTTTGGCACAGATGGAATGTCTGTAGTGTCTCTGGAGCAGACGCCAGGGCAGTTTGTCAGAGGGTGAGCCTGAAGTTTTCCACTTCTGTTCAACAGCCCTGCACTTATGTTTTTGGTCGGCAAGTTCAGAGTCATACCAGGTGTTGCGCTTGGAGGCAAGTTTCAGACCTCATGACTGGGGCAAGGATGTCGAGGGTGTTGGTAATGGATAGATAGAGGTTGCTAAGGGCAGAGTCAGCGGTATCGTTAGAGTTGGGAGGGCAAGGGGGAATGAAGGTGGAGGTGAAGGCAGCAGCTGACGCTCATTTCATCAGATGGATGTTCGTGAACAGGGTTGGCAGGGCAATTGGAGGAGTTGTCATGAGACCGTAGGGACCCAAGTGGGAGACGAGAAGAGAGTGGTCGAACCAAGAGAGAGGGATGACCTTGGGAGTAGCAAGAGGGAGATTTGAGTGAATAATGGCATCCAGTGTGTGTCCGGCGGAGTGGGTTGGACCAGAGAGAAAGATGGAAAGGGATAGGGAGGAGCATAGGTCGATGAAGAGGGAAGTTGCTGTGCAAATTAAGTCTAAGTGAATGTTGAAATCACCCATGAGCAGTAGGTTGGAGGTGGTAGAGAGTAGAGAGGAACAGAAGTCAGCCCACTCAGTGAGAAACAGAGGGGAAGGATCTGGAGGCCGGTAAATGGTAGCAATGGTCCGAGTGGTGGTCGGAGAGATGACCAGTTTGCATAATAGGCTCTCAAAGGATGAATAGAGCTGAGTGGGCGGGATGGAACAAGGAATCCACTCAGGGAAGATTAAGGCAATCCCACCACCTTCACAGTGTGGTCGTGGCTTGAGGTGATCTTAAAGTGGTCAGGAAGAAGCGAGTCAAAGGAAATGACTGAGCTGGCATTGAACCAAGTCTCAGTGAGTGCATGTATGTCCAGGTCAGTGTCTTCAAGGAAAAGGGAGATGTCAGCGTAATGTTTGCTGCCTGAGCGTGCATTGAACGTCGCCAGAGGGAAATGATCACTGGCTTTGAAAGGTTTTCATGGTGGAGTACTGGACCATGGAACATCAGTCAGAGGTGGGAGAGAAGGACGGGTAGCAGGGGAAAAGGCAGGAGAAGGAAGGAAGTTAATGAGAGATGGTATGATCTTCTCAAAGAAAAGGAGGTTGGCCTGAGGGGCTTGAACCAGGATTGTGTCCGTGTGGTAGACATTAATGCAGCAACGAAAAGAAAAGAAGCCCGCAAGGAGGACTTCCCACTTGGTGCCGCCGTTAATGGTAGTGGAAGAGTAGGGGGAGAGAGTAGAGATGAGATGGGAGGTCCGTAGCTCAGGAGATGAGACAGAGAAGAGGATGTCAGTTAAGATGTATCTGGAGGAACCACTGACATATGTGTCTGCAATTGAGAGGCCAGGGTTTGCAGCGAGGATGTCTCTTTTATGTTTTTTATGTCCAGATTTTGTGAGAGAGAGAGGATAGGTGATAGTGTAGCAGTAGATTGGGGAGATGGAGAGTGCCATCTCAGAGCCGGAAGAGGAACAAGTATAAGAGAGGTAAAGAAAAGGGTGTGGGGGTATAGGGGTGGAGGGTGCTGCTGCTGCACTGCAAGCTCTGAACGGTGTAACGCTCACCTGGTTCCCACGGGGGCGCTGGTCTAGTCTGGATTGCTGTGGCCTCTTCTAGCGTGATGCGCAGGACCCGGAACACCGATTGGACAGGACCTCCAAATCGTGCTTGCCTGGCCCGTAGGAATATCCTTCTGCAGATGAGAAAGGGGATTAACAGTCTGCAGAATAGTGTGCTAGCTCCCCCCTTTCCCCCTTCGTTCCTCTCTAACTTCCTCCAAACCCTGGTTTAAGCTCACCTTATGGTTTGGAAGGATGAACTCTCCATCCTGCTTCTGGTGCAGGGGCGCACGTTCGTCCAGTTACTTCACTGTTTTCAGAATGGCACTGGCAAAATCCACTTGACTTTCCTGAGCGATGCGCCGTAAGTATGAAAGTTCAAAGTTCAAGTGAGGCGCCTTTATGTTGTCTTTCTAACCTGTGATCTGTCCTTTATTTCAGGTGCAGAATGAAGGCGATGCGTCGAGGGGTTAAACTGCCGAGGTGAGTAGTGATGAGGGCGATCCCTCTAAATGTCCTTATCATTCCCCAGAAATGTCTCTTGTCCTTTCCCCATAGGGGCCGGGGTACGGTATCTGCCAACGGGGCGGCGCCGACCCGAAATGTGGAAGAAAAGCCGGTAAGTATTATGGATGTTAATCAGGCTTTCCTTCTGTGTTCCTTCTGCTCACCTTTTGTTTCTTCCTCTCTCCCCTAGGTGCAGAGATGTGGCATCCGATGCTGACAGCCGCGATGGAGCCGGGAGATGTCTCGAGGACAGGTGAGAGAAGCGTGGCGCTGCAGCGAGCAACGCAGTGCTTTTAAATGGAAGTCTTTCTTCAGGGATGCTGGCGAGAAGATTCCGGATGCAGGTAAGAAGTTTGAAATAGTCCTTGGTTTTCACCTTTCTCTTTTCTTCCTTCCTTGCAGGTCTTCCAGGTTCGAGGCGGGCGTGGCTGGAGTCCAGGAGCAGGAGCAGACACGGTGAGCGTTAAGCTGCAGGAAGCAGAACAATGCGAAGCATGAGCTGCTGTCTGGGCGTGGCTTAAATAGCCTCCAAAGAAGTCCCAGGTATGTATCCTTCCCCAACTAGGTATGTATCCTTCCCTGGCCACGCCTGAGTGAAAAAATAGTCCCTATGAAAAAATAGTCCCTTTCAGGTCTCAGGGAGGCCTGAAGCGTGCAGCATGGTCTGCATCAGGTAAGTGCACAAAACACTTCCCTTTATGAGCCTGGCGCCTATGGCGCCAGGACTGATGTGCAACATGAGCCTGGTGCCAAAGGCGCCAGGACTGAGTCCAAAGAGCCCCTATAAGGGGCCGCTGGGCTTTTACCCAAGGGCATGATGCCTGCTTCCGGGGGTGCTGGGCCTGGCCTGGTGCTCCGGGGGTAGGCATCATGACAAACGGGCACACAGGCTGCCAAATGGATGTTAAGAGTGTGGGTCGCAGAATAGTATCGGACGTGCGCACACCAAAAGTTTCCACATTAACATTGAAAACTATGCTGGATCAAAACACATCTAAATCTGATTTTACGCTAACAGGCAGACAATGCAGGATGAATACACACTTAATCTGATTTTATGCTAACAGGCAGACAATGCAGGATGGAACACCTTTAGAATGGAGTGACACAGATAACAGATGCACAGCAGTACGAAGTGGAGGAAGTGGAGGTGAGGACTAAAGATGAGAGCAAATTGAACATGGTGTACAAAGACTGAAAAGGCAGAGGGAAAGAGTCAGGAGGAGATGGTGCAGGCATCGGGGCAACAGTCAGCACTCACGCGAATTGAAGAAGGGGCGGTTGCCATAGTCCAGGAGCACATAGGTGAAGTCTAAGCAAGGTGATGCCAGCCGTGAGGCAGTGAGAAGAGAATGGGGTACTGCATGCTCAGCCAGGCTCGGACAGGGTCAGACAGGAGCCTTAGATAAAGGGCCTTTAATTTATGGGCTGCCTTCCGCCTACAGCCGGGCGTCCTTTCCTTATCAGGAACTCCTGAGCCAATCAGGAGTCTGCACCTGCAAGTGGAGGGATGCTTCTTTGAATTAAATCAGGCATCGGCCATGTTTGAAGGTGCATCCATGAAAAATGAGCAGTGCATATCACCAGTATCCCCAGTTTGGTGTGAGTTGCAAGAGTCACATAGATCACTTCATGCTGATTTTCAGATTCTGTTCCGGTGCAGTGATCGCACCAGTAATTTAATTCAGGAAAAATGTCCATTTTGTAGGAACAAGTTATGTTGATTTCTTATGTTTCTGTTAATTTCATATGGTGCCTGCAGGGCTTCCTGGACCATTTGAAGGTGGCCACGCTATTAATGCGGTGTGCGTTGTAGTGATCTTCTTCCGCTGCTAGCATTGGTGTGCGTTCCTATGCTCAGCCATTTAAGTGGGGCATGATCTGTAACAAGTTAGAACTTCCTACCTGTTGGATAGTATTTTAAATATGTCACATCCCACTTGATAGCTAAGGTTTCAAGCTCAAGAGGTGCATAGTTATTCTCTCAAGGAAATAGTTTCCTACTGATATAGAAGATAGGATGTTCTATACCATTAGGGCATTGTGAGAGAACTGACCCTAGACCAGTATATGATGCATCAGTCTGGAGAATAAACTCCCTGTTGAAGTCTGCCACCTTCAAGATGGATTCACTACACAAGATATGCTTCAATTCAAAACACACTTTATCCTCCGGGTGCCATTTAAGTTCTGGGGCTCTGCATTCCTACGTTTGTCTGTTAGAATAGAAGCGATGGATGCAAAGTTAGTAATTAATCTCCTATAATGGCTGACTAAGCCCAGATAAGCCGTCAGTTCTTTCTTGGTTTTAGGGGCTTGAGTTTCTTCAACGGTTCTAACCTTTTCCTGTTGGGGTTGAACCAACCCATTCCCTACAAAGAAGCCTACATATTTCACTGAAGACCTGGCTAGGTGGCATTTGTTTGGATTGGTAGTGAGTCCAATTTTCCCCAGAGCCCGAGTCACCAGATATAAATGGGGCATATGTTCTTGCCACAATTTACTATGGATAATAATATCATCAATATAAGCTCCACAAAAAAGCATATGGCCAAAGAACTTGATCCATTAGTCTTTGAAAGGTGGCTGGGGCCCCATGTAAATCAAAGGGTAACACCTTGAGTTGAAATAGACATATTGGAGTGGAAAACAGCGGGATTGATTGGAACTTGCCAATATCCTTTGTTTAAATCAATTGCGGAAAGGTATACCGCATCTCCCAACATGTCATTAAGATAGTCTATCGTAGGCATGGGATGGCTGTCGAATTGTGATACTTCATTAAACTTTCTAAAGTCAATACAAAATCTCCATGATTGGTCTGGTTTAGCTACCAACACAATAGGAGAGGCCCAAGGGCTTTTTAATGGCTCAAAGATATCAGCATTCATCATGGCTTCTAACTCTTCTTGAATAATTCTCTTCCTGCTCCCAGCAATTCGGTAAGGCTTTAGATGTACAACCTTCCCTGGAGGGGTACATATGTAATGGTACACTCCCTTAACTCTCCCTAGTTCATTTCTAAATACATCAGGGAATTGTTGTAGGAGGTCCATAAAATCTTGTTTTAGGTTTTGTGACAGATATGACGATATTAACTTGTTAGTGTCATTTTCTTCGGTCAATAGACTAGTTAACATTATGGAAGTGTCTTGGACAGGGTTTTATTTTCTTTTTTAAGAGGGTTAATATGATAGATATGAGTTTTGATTTATCGATCAGGTTGTGAGATTCAATAGTTGAAAGGTCCTGTTTGCTCTATCTATATATATATATATTTGCAAAAGTGTGTTTGTATGTTTGGGGTTGGCTCCAATCCCATAGCAGTTGGTGGGCTGAAATGTTGGCCCAGGGTTGCATACCAGTCTGGGATGTGCTGGCGATAGTGAAATTTCACCAACCCCACCCATTCGCCTTGCACATGTAGGGTCCAGCTCTGTGCTATCAGTATAGGCGATTTCGGGAGATTGCTGACTTTGCGATTGTTGGCTCCAGCCCCACTCTAGTTGGTGGTCTGAAATTATGTCCCGAGGTCGGCATACCAGTCTGGGGTGTACTGGCGGTAGTGAAATCTGACCAAACCCACCCATTTGGCCTGCACAGGGTGGTGTCTCGCCCTGTGCTATGATTATAGGCGATTTTGGGAGATTGCTGATTTTGTGACTTTTTCCAAAAATAGGAAGTTAGGACACAAGGTCAGCGTACCACTCTGGGGTGTACTGGCGATGGTGAAATTTGACCAACCCCAATGTTAAGATAGATTTCTGAACACTGACGTTGGTGGTAGAGGTTCAAAAAGCCAGCCTTTTTTCTTGGAACGGGTTGACTTTCTGGACAAGCCACACCAATCAAGGTAGCATTGATGGCGGTGAAGACTAGGTCTCAGGAGGGGTGACAGTGATCAAAAGCGCACAATGAGCACACACAGCAAACACCACTACAAATTACTTTCATCCAAGTGTGGTCTGTTTACATTTAGGTTATAGCTTAATGTTTTCAGAATATGACTAATGGATTTATAGTTTGCTTTTACTCTATATTGTTTCACATTTACTTTTATTGTATTAATCACTTTATATCATGTACTGTTGTCAACATTTATCATTTGTGTTTGGAACAATAATAATTCTCCTTTTTTTGACATAACCAAAGGCTGTATCTTTGTGTGTTTGGGTATACAACATATGTTCATATTGGTATTTGTGGTTGGTCAAACCTACCGGTTGATATCTAGTAACTTTGCAAAATAACAGCATTCTAGGTATCAACATCAAGCAGTATGTTTCTCCTTTTGGTGTATCTTATCAAAAATACATATACATTTATTTAATGCCTTTTAAATCAAACACAAGTAAAGATCATAAGTAATACTTAAACCAACACAACACTACTATAAAGCATATGTACAGTAACAAGGGCCTAAAGGAATGGCACACAGTAAGGGTCCACAACATGTAAAGAAAGAGTGCATACAGTGCACATAACTTTAGGAAGTCCTTCATTTATCAAACCCTAACTAAGGGGAGTCCAGTCCCTAGGAATAGTGGAGCCTAGCGCTCAAAAGTACTTTCGGTGTAGAGACACGCGATCGTGCGGTAGAGCGAAAACAGGGTCTTTTGCTGTAGAGGCTCAGGAAGCTGGCTGAGGCAGTGAAGAATAAGTTCCAACTATTCGAGGAGGGTCTCCCCAAGAGGGCAGAACAGGATCCAAGAGTTGGGAATAGGACGGTAGTAGAGGCTACCTCGATAAAGGAAGAGTGGCGCTCAGGGGCAACTCATGCGTAAAAATGGATGGATGTGCCAGAGGCCACCAGTAAGGGTTGCAAGTACTCACCAACCCAAGGTGCACTCCGGACCAAACTTCGACAGTTGAGTCCACTTTGGTTGCGGGTTCAAAAGCTGCAATTGTGCGGTTCTGCAACTTTCAGCGGCTGAGTTCCAGGGATGATTCTGTGGTGGGAGAGTGGCGGTTTCTCCTCTCCTGGTGAAGGGATCAACTCAATTTCACTGTAGCTCATCTTAGGGCACAGGGGGCACAGCAGAAAGGCACCCTCAAAGTTTGTCAACAGGTCTGGGCGACACAGTGACCGCGTGCACTGGGGTTCAGGTGTACTCTTCTTATTCCAGACCTAGGGCACCTAGGTGTACGAAACTCGGCTGGAGAGTGCCTTGTACCCAGTGCTTACGATCTCCTAAGTCTAAAGTGTCAACACGAGACAGCGGCAGTTCCTGAGCAAAGGTCCCGTGCATGCTGGTCAGTTCGCTGGTTGGTCCAAGAACACTTCCGACAAGGCTTGCTTTCAGGTTAATTTGGAGGTGCCGTAAATAGTTGGTCCCACTATTCAAATGGGTCGAAGCGCCTTTGCAGACCTTCTATGTTCGATCAGAAACAGGGGGGTCCTGTCGGACAACAGAGGGCTCAGGGTGCCAAACCTTCCAGCGGGTCACCAGCGGTTCCTCGACTCTACTTCATAGTTTCAGGAGGCTTGGCCTATCTTAAGTTCGGTGTGAACTCAAGAGATTGACCTGGTATGGTTGTTTGGGTCTTTCTCTTATCCAGAATCTCCTTTGCGCCAAATTGAAGAGGACCCAATGAGAGACCTGCTCACGTACAGCCATGACAGATGTGGACCAATCACGGACTACAGTGGTCCCAGTCATTCCCAGCATACCAGACTCTCTGGCACCCAGGATGTGTATTGGAACTAGACACACAAGGCATACAGAAACCTGTGAAAGCTTCGGTTTGCGCAGGGACCTGCATGACTAAATAAAGGTTTTCCTGGCTCTGCTTGCCCTGGGGAAGGCAAAGGGACAAAATGGCCAAAGGACAGAACAAAGGATCTTGTGGAATGGCCATTTGGGGTCATGGCATTGTCCTGGTCCATACGAAATAAATACAATATGGACCACAAGAATGGGTTAAAAGGATATGCAAAATAATAGTTGCCACCAAATCTGTCCAAGGCACATTTGTACTTCTACCGAAAAATCCTTTGAGGGTGTCTAGGGCCTTAAGAAGCAAAAGGAAGACCCCCAACTCACTGTACTGCAAGTACTTTGTGCACTGGTAACATGTTACAGAAAACTAGCAACAAAGGGAAAGGCTAAGGGAAACAAAGTCTCCCAGTACTGACTGTCTTTAAGGGCATGTCAGTTTCCCCATAACAAAGTGAGCGAAAACCCATTGGAGTGCAGCAGAAGGCTCTGCTCCACTGGCAAAAGTCTGGCTAGGATGGTCAGACAACAGCACAAAGTCGGGGTGTTCCCAAGTGGAAGGAAAACAACACATAAATGGGAATTTCTCCTAACACCCAACCATTCACCCTGCACAAGGGCGCAGCGAGCTCTGGCCCTATGCTGTCAGTATAGGCAATTTTTGGAGATTGGCGATTTTTCAATAATAGGAGATTATGATACAGTAAAACGTATACAAGGGTATAGTAGACACCCACGTGCATGTCAGCTTCAGACCCGAGCAACGCTCGGTGGTACCACTAGTGACCTCATAAGGTCCATGCCACCTGGAGAGCATTTTGTTTTTGGAGTAGGGGAGTAAAACCAATACCTTTAAATAGGACCAAGGCATCATAATGCCCCAATTCTTTACACCTACTTCTGCTAACTTTTTAAAGATGTGTTTCAAAGTTTGATTGAATCTTTCTCCTTCAACCTCCCAGCCCATCTCCCTCTATCCCCCTATTCTCCCGACCTGTTTCTCTTTCGACATACAAGATTGTACAATTAAGTCCTTCATTTCGTCAGTTGCTTAAAGGCCTCACATAATGTCCAAAATCTGCATGTTCTGCAAACACAGTTGAATTTGATAATCATCCCTTAGGTAGCCCAACAATACACCCCAGTCTTCCCTGAATTTTTGATTGTCCCCCTGTATATTCTAGGTGAACCACTCCAAAGCCAATATGTGCCAGATCTTATTTAGCTGTTCATGGTGGGTAGGGGCAACATCCTTCTTCCAATTCTGGGCAATCATAAGTAATGCCGCCAAATGTCAAAACCAAAGATGCCTTGGCGCATGCCCTTCCTTGCGGTGCTGTGTACTTCGCCCAAAGGCCCAAAAGGCATTCCTCTATCCCCATGTGTGTATCTACCCCTACTGCCTCCTTCACTGTTGAGCACACTTGATCCCAAAATGATTTCAAAGCTGGACAAGACCACCAAATGTGCACCCATTCCCCCCACCCCTTACATCCTCGCCAGCAACCTGGGGATATTTCTGGCTACATAGATCTAAGCCTCTCCGGGGTATAATGCCATTGGGTGAGAGTTTTATGCCACATCAGCCTTAATTGGAAGGACTGAGTGAGCTTTGGGCTATTACCTCATAAAACCACCCATTCCTCCTCTGATATTTGTCGATCCAGGGTACTTTCTTATTTTCCCATGTATGTTCACTTCTCCCGGATGTTCCTTCAGATATTAATGCATAGAATGCTGAGATAAGATGTGTATCCCCTGAGTGAGACGTGATGTATTTTTCAAATGCAGTGAGTTGTCTGCCTGCAGCTAGTCTGTTGAGGGGGTGTATTGCCCCATGCCACAGCTGGTAGTAGCAGAGCCTATCCCCTTCTGTAAGGCCAAAAGACTGTTTACACTGCTCAAAAGTTTTGACTTCCTGACCATGTGTCAAATCCTTGAGCCTTAAGCATCTCGCCTTTCTACACTTCCCGAAGGCTCTCACCTCCATCCCTGGTGTGAACTGGGGATTCCCAAATAGTGGTGTGAATGGACCCGGAATTGTTGAGATATGCCCCTGTTTATCACATCATTCCACACCTCTCACACAAATGCAGTAATCCGTGATGCCTGCATAATAGGAGGCCCATCCTCCTTGGCTAACCATAGTAACCATAGTACTACATCTAGTGGAACCCCCACCACTGCACTGTCCATGGAAACCCAGACTTTACTATCGTCCCCTGATAGCCATTGTTTCAGCACCCTCAATTGGGCCGCCCAAGAGTACTGTCTGAAATCAGGAATGGCCAGTCCTCCCCTGCTCTTTGGAGGTTCATGGGTCCTAGAGACATCTATGGGGAAATCCCCAACCGTGTACCGGTAAACTACCTGGATCCAACCAACTGCGGAGAGGTGAAACTAACCCTCTCCTTAAGATTCCAGTCAGGCCACCTAACCCAAACCCCAAACATTTTCCACTCCATTAGAGCTACCCTTGCTTAACCCCCACCGTGTCTGATATCACTACACTTACCAATGGGCCAGACACCCCCTCTATCATCCCTTCTTACATGGCGTGTCCGCCACCTTTTCACAGCCTCTCAGGACTGTGATTTTCTATTTTCTTACATCACTCTGGACCACTCCCATTGCCGCCTCTGCTGGCTGGTTCCTGTGTCCCAGTCTGATTGCTGTTCTCGGCTGCCACCACATTAAGGCCTTCTTCACAAGTTGTCACTCCGCAATGCCTACCTTTCCAGGAAAATAGCAATCCAAATAGGAAAGTCCTCCTGTATTGGACCTTTTCCAGGTTAAGAATTAGGTGACAGGCCCCTCAGCATCCTTTTGAGTAGAGTGGACTATGCTAAATCCTGGAGGAGCTTTACTTCTGAGCTGTTGATGGTCAATGCCGTGCCTGCTCGTGCTGCCCTCAAAACTTCTTCTTTCTGCCCATAGGAAGTAAATGCTGGCAAACCATCCCATGGTCATGCCCCGGGCTCTTTTCTTGTCATGCCCACTCTATGAATTCTGTCTAGATGGATCTCGTCCAGGAGAAGGTCGGCACAAAAGGTCTGGATTGATTGCTTAAGATCTTTGTCCGCAATCTCTTCCGGAACATTCTTAAAGTGAGTGTTCGAGCGCCTTGACCTATTCTCAAGATCTTCGCACTGGAGCTCTAGATTGTACAACATCCGTGCTAGCTGTTCCAGGGCTTTGTCATTTTTCTTAGTATCTTCAGCCAGTTCCTGCAAGACTCGCTCACTCGTGTCTACTTGCTCTCTGAGTTTGGAGAGTTCTTTGATTTCCTGCACTGCCCCTTTTATATCTGTTTTCAGAGAGGAGATCTGATCTTGAAAGGATTCTTGAAGAGATTCCGTAAGACGTTGCCGATGGTCCGCTAGGCATTGCATTAATTCTTCCTTGGTGATTGCCATGGCGTCCCAATGCTCTGGCGTTGCCTCATCTCGAGCTACTATTTGTGGAGGTTGGGCAATTTTTGGAGCCCTCTTCACCTCTGCCTGCCAGCACCTATTGATCGTGCCCTCTGCCCCCCCGAGCATTCACCGTGGGGTGTGCCGGGGGTGCCCTTATTCCATCATCTTCCTTTGTTTTCGGACATGTGCTCCCGTAGGGTTGTCATCCTGATGATCCACAGCTCATCTTCACCTAGGATCCCTGCACCCTGGTGTAGGGGTCCAGCCCTCCGAGGACCAGAATTGGCCTGTCCCTGTCACCATTGACTTGCTGCACGCAGTTGGTCCCAGTCTGCGTCATGGCTACGTTAGTAGTGCCTATGGCCCTAGATTAAATAGTGTCCACTTGTTGAGCTTAGGGAGTTCTCTTATGGATGAGGCCTGGACTCCAACTTTATCTTGGCCCCTTTCCTACTTCATCCAGCGGGGCTGTCCTGCACTCTGTGGTACAATGCCACTTGTCACTTTGAAGGCGCCTCCTCGCCACAGAGTGCCAGGTATGTCGCAGTCTCTGCTCATCTAAAGTTCTCACTCTGGTAAGGTCCTCCCCCCTTGCTGCCGATCCCTAAGCGTTCTGCCAGCACCTGGAAAGAGTCCCCCACCTGTGTTCCTCTTCTTTTATCAAGGAGCCGTGGGAGCCGGGGGCCCCGTCGCTCCACCTCAACTGCAACCTGCCGCTCGTAGCACTCCTAAGCTGGTGCACTCCTCTGCTACAACTGGGCCCTTCTCTGTCTTCCTCCATCCTTCTTCATTGTTGCTTTGGGCAGCGTGTATTTAAATGGTGACGGGTGGGTGTCGCACTCTATCCAGTCTGGAGGTGCCCCACTGGGGCCTGCCACCTTAGATGTCCCCGGGCCCCACCGCACCTTACGATCCACCAGAGGGCCTCCACCCGCTCTGGTTTTATCTTTGCCAGCTGCCAGACTTTCCAGCGGTCGTGTCCCCATGGCCACTCCTGCACTCGGAGGGAGAGGACCCCTCCTCTGAGGTCACTCAGAGCACTATTGTTATCCTCCTTATCGGTGCCCCTGTGATGTATGAGGCACTCTGCCTCCCTTACAAGTGCGACTCAGCGGAGTCGGCCGCTACGGGTAGCCGCCGCACACTGTACCCTCTCTGTTCCCATGGCCCTCTCTTTTGCTGCAGCGTCTAGATTTTCAGTCCGGGCCACGCTCGCTGTTATTGCTGTGGTGGAGGCTTCCCACTGTGCACATTCTCAGGGATTGGAGGGGGGGTAACAGCTTTATATTCACCTTTAGAAGGGGCCAGGGACGAGTCGTAATTGGCATGCCCTCCCACAATGAGCAGCCATCTTAGAATCTGGAAACCCAATCCAATAGAAGGAAGGTAGGTGTTTTAAAATCTGAAGTATTAGTCTCAAAATAACGAGTTGCATAATCTAAGATCACTAGCATATATTGATTCCCAAGTATTTTGGTTTCTAGAGGACCCACTATATACATTCCTATCCAGGAAAAGAGTACATCTATAATTGGCAAGGGTTGTAAAGGGAACTGGAGGCAGAATTTGAGTACTGGTCTTCTGGCATAAGGCACAAGTACTGATAACATTCTTTATATCAGCATAAATTCCAGGCCAGTAAAATTGGTTCAAAATGTGTTCCTGAGTCTTTGCAGTTCCTAGATGTCCCCCTGTTAAATGAGAATGTGAAATCTCTAGAGCAATATATCTTATGGCTTTTAGGTACTATGGGCCTCATTATAACTTCGGCGGTAGCCGTGCCGGTAAAAACGTTATAAGTTATAACTCCCCATTCCCATTCGAGTCCCATAGGACTCACTGGGAATGGTGAGGACAGATGCACCAGCACTGTGTCCAACAGTGCCGGTGCATCCATCAAAGTCTGCGAGCGGGTGCCTTTCCGCCCGCTAGGTCAAACATGGCAGGCGGAACGGCATCCACACGCAGAACTTAGAGTGTGCCGGTCTGGTAACAATGGTGCCGGTAGTTTACCGGCACCGTTGTTACCGGACCGGCATACTCATAATGAGGCCCCATGTCTCTGATCTAGGAATACCCTGTGGTCCAACATCTCCCCCATGAAACAGTCCAGACTTTAGAAAAAAATTGTTTCCCTTGCTTCCTCTTCCGTTAATACCTAAAGAAATGCCTCTGCTAGCAGGGGATGATTTCTTTGGGCAAAATATAAATCTGGAAAACCTTAGCCTCTTCTTCAGTAATGGGGATAGTGTTTATCACTGAATCAGGAGGAAGATCTATGCCTGCTTCTCCGAAACCCTGGGATCCTCTCTCACTTGGAAATATAGCCTTCTCCAATATCACTTGGGCAATTCCTTTTCCGGCTTTAATTTGGTAGGGCTCTTCTCTGTTTTTTGCAACAGTACTTTGATATGCTATAATCAGGGTCAATCACTGCAGCCAATACATCTAAGCCCCAGTGCCAGGCGAGGCCTTACTTAGAGAAAAGTCTGATTTAAGTGCCCGGGACGGCAACGAGGACCAAATCCGTGGATAGAAATTGCCTATCTCCAGGTTGAAGTAATTCGCCTCTGCTACTATATATATAAAATACTATAGATTGTTCAGTAGCAATGGTAGGATCAGAGGCTCTTTTACGAAGTGTCTCCAATCTAAGGGTTTCACTAAACTAAACGTTTTCTCAATGTTTGCCATTTATTAAAATAAAAAGGGGTGAGTTGGATTCCAAGAGGGCCGCAATGAGATGAGGACGTGGTCTGGTGATCTCTGGCCCGCAGCACTCCTCCCGACTAAAGCAGGAGCACAGATACCATGAAATCAAGGACTCCTGGGTAACTGCACACAGGGGCATCCCTGCAGAGCACAAAGGGAAGAGTTCTGCCACTTTGGACCGGGTAGTGACCGAAGAAGAGGTGGGCGCGGGCTGCGATGCACCCCTTGGGGAACAGTGGAACTCCGGGCCGGGCGGCCCCAGCATCGGACGCGGGCGGGATCCAGCGGGCACAGTGCCTTGCCCGTCCCGCACATAACGGGCATCCAGTAGCAGACCCTCCCGCTCCCACCCCCTATGCAGAAAGCAGGTTGCAGCAATTTGCTTCAGAGCTTTGTCAGCTCCAAGGTATCCAGGCGGGCACAGGTTACTGCCTGGCGTGGCCAATTTGGGGGGGGGCCAGCTTGAGAACCATGCATAGAGGTAAGAGGCAACAAGCGCCCCCTGCATATTTAACCACCAGCACCGATCTGGCTCACTCCACCTGCCCACGTAGGACAAGGATAGGGGACCCATCAAGGCGGCATCCAGGAAGGATCGGTCCACCAACGGGTGCAGATTGCAGCAACTAACGTCGGAGCGACAGACATTCTCATCCCCCAGTTTCGGAGACGGCATTCGGCGGCTGCACGGCGCAAGCAGCTAGAGTGGGCAGACCACACAGAAACTTCCATTACAGGACACAGGAGCAGCCATTTGCATGTGTGAGGGTGCCCCCGACAGTAAAAACACCACCTTTGGGCCCAAAGCTCCCCTTTTATAAGGCCTAATCAGCACCAACTAAGGGATGTGGTGCAGATACCCCTGTAGCACATGCCCAAAGCACGCACATTACCAACCCCAGAAAGGTGCAAGGTGCAGAAAAGCCCATATAGGCCCCCTGCAGCAGTGGAACTGCCCCAGAGACAAAATAAACCATGTTGGACAGACAGCAAGGACCGGAGGAGTATCCCCCATAGTGATATGAGTAAATGCCGAAAGAAATCAGCACGGAAGCCTCATTTGCAATCCACACCCAGGCAAAACCCCCTACAGGAGTACTGGTCTAGACCGGAATCGGCGCCCGGTGAGGAAGACAACATCTCAGACGCTATGAATACAATGAGGGGCAACAGGGCGACCTCGAAGGAGGATATGGAACGCTGCCTCCAGTCATTTCAAGACAAACTCACAGCATCTCTGCAAACACAGTTTCACACACTCAGTACGGAAATAAAAGCAGAGTTGGTAGAAGTGCGCAAAGACATAGCATCACTATGGGAGAGAATTGACACCAGCGAAAGGGCCCTGCAGGACCTTACACAGGAGTCCACAAGATCGAAAGAACTGTTAGACCATCTGGCTAGGACAACCCACAATATTGAACTCCAGTGTGACGATCTGGAGAACAGATTGTCACGGGCCAATATCTGCATTCGGAATCTCCCTGAAGCAGTACGAGATGCGGATCTCAAACAGCAAGTAGCAAGTATATTTAAGGACCTGTTGAGCGCTGTGGAAGATACTTAAGTCCCAATAGACAGGATCCACCATGTGGGACCGATACGCAAGGACCTGGGTGCCTGAGCAGCACTGGCATCTTATCCACAAAAAGAACTGATCTTGAAGGCGGTGAAGGAAGCAGCCCCAGTCTTGTACTGCAGGACCGAGATACAACTTTAACAGGACATTTCACAGCTAACCCTTTAGAAGAGAAGAGAGATGCACAGTCTGCTGGAGCACCTGCAAACCAAGAAGATGATGTATAGATGGACTTTCCCTTTTGGGCTCATCTTCAGCTGGAATAGCACAAGCCGTAGGATAACCACTAATGGGGGCCCAGATACTGCAATTGGATATGGACGACCAGCCACAACCTGGAGGCCCAAACCAGATACACTCCTAAGGGTCCCAGGCACTGGGAGTGGACAGCAAAGGAACATACCAAACGAAAGCTCCAAAGTCAGCCCCTTCGAAGCACACTGAACGCCGGCCCGTCGGCTGGAGAAGCATCAAAAACTTAAGGGTCGATCCTCGATGAAGCACCCGGTTGGGATCTGAAAGTAACTGATAGCAACACGGGGGCCCATGGGCTCACCTTGGAATCCTAATAGGAGGACAATTAGGGATTTTAGGATACCCTGCAGAAAAATTTAGTGGGTTGCCTCCAAGGTGTCGTCCATGGGAGGTTTAAGAAGGGAAAACTGCACCAGGGAGGAAGGAGGGGGGAAATACTTGAGGGGGCAGCCGTGAGGGAGGTGTTCGTGCACGGGTTAGAACATGGGTATAGAAATGAGAGGGTACAGGGGGGACAAAGGCACACGGGTTGACTATAACACTGACCAGTAGAAGGGGCTTCCCCAGCGATAGGCATATTCTGATCAACACAGCCATTCCAGTGTCTGACACTTAACACAAGGGGACTGAATACCCCTATAAAAAGGCGGAAACTAGAGCACCTCCTCTCCACACATCAACCCAATATACTTGCCCTGCAAGAGACACATATTAGATTACAAGATCGACATAAGCTAAAGTTATAAAAATACTCCCAAATGTTCCAGGCGAATGGCAAAAAGAAAACAGTAGGGTTGCTCCTGGGATTCAAATCAAGTGTCCAGGCGAGTATCCTGAGCACACTAGTGAATAAGGAAGGCCGTTATATTTTTGTTCTTGCCAAATTGGGTACAGTAGCCTCAATATATGCCCCAAACACAGGACAGGAGGGCTTCCCGAATACCGTGCTAACATGCCTCGAGCTATTTGGGGAGGGCGAGACCATTCTGCTGTGGGACTTTCACATGGCATGGAACCCTGCAAGAGATAGGAGTACGAACACCAAATACACCCAACACCCGGCTTCCGAAGCCCTTAAGACCAAATCCGAGGCACTGACTCTAAAGGATGTATGGATGGCACTAAGAGGGAATGAAATAGCGTACACGCAGTATTCACACGTGCATAAATCGTTCTCTAGGATCCATTATATTTGGGCCTTTATTGCATTAATGTGCCATATCTCCAACATTTCTACTCATACCATCACTATTTCTGACCACGCCCCAATTACACTCACCTTCTCCCTCCCCAACACTAGGAATACTCTCTGGTCATGGAAGTTCCCAGTGGCCTTTTAGCAGACCAGTCCATGTGCGGGGAGTTGTGGCAGAAAATGCAATATTATTTTTCCATTAATCCTGACGGGGCAACCAGCCAGGCCACTGGAAGAGACGCTTTTAAAGCAATTATAAGTGGCAACCTCATAGTGGCAGTGGCACACAGCGGCAAACAAAGGAAAGAGGTAGAAGCAAATCTTGTAAAGGAGCTGAAAACGCTGATTAAGCAAATGGAGACAGACTCCAGTCCGCAACTCCTGAGGGCGTATAGGGATGCGAAGGGTAGTCTAAACCTTATACACATAAAACAGGCGGAAATGAATATGCTCTTCCTTAGGCAAAAATACTATATTAAGGCAAACAAGGTGGATGCACAATTAGCGAGACAGCTGAGAAAGAAAAACACTAATCAAACTATCTTGTGGGTCGTCTGCCCCAATGGGACGGTAGAGACAACCACGGACAAAATCACTGTACAATTTCATGCCTTCTACACAAACCTATATAAATCAGAGCACCCAGACCCGCAACTTCAGCGCAAATATTTGCACGCAACCCCACTGAAAGTGATCCCAACAGTAGAGAGGGGCCTGTTGGAATTGGACATTACCTATGAGGAAGTCCAGAAGGCCGTTACGAACCTTCCCATTAACAAAGCGCCTAGCCCAGATGGCTATCCCGCATTCTTTTAGAAAAAATATAGCCCCTTTCTCATCCTTAAGCTTACGGAACTATTCAATTCATTCGCTGGATCCTCTCATCAGTAACGATCAAGGGTATTAGCTTCAGCACAGAAGTACGCCCACTGATGGCATACATGCATGATATGGTCCTAACCATCACAGATCCGGTTACCTCACTCCCAGCAGCATTGTCGGAGCTAGGTAAATTTGGCCAGGTAGCCGGATTAAAAATCAATGTCCCAAAATCAGAAATCCTAAACCTGTCAGTAGACCTAAAGAATTACACAAAGCTAAAGAAGCAATGTACTTGAAGTGGGTCCCTAAACACATTAGTTTCCTAGGAGTGTTGGTCACGCGTACTCTGGGGGAACTATACAAGGAAAACTATCAACCCTTTCTCACCCAAATTCAAACCCAGTTACAAACTTGAACCCCATCCCCGATCACTTGGTTGGGTCGAGTCAACTCGATCAAAATGGTGATCTTACCCCAGATCCTCTACCTATTTTAGGCCCTACCCATAAGGATTCCGACAGCTTTTTTCCAAACCTTAAATACAATGGTCTCTAAATTCATTTGGAAGAATAAACCCAGCGGTCAGCAGTGGGAGCGAATACTCGGCTGGTCTCAGGTGGTGTTGCTTCACAAACTCTCTTTCGCGGCTCAGGCCCTTCAGAACATCGATGCCGCCATTTTGTGTGCGCCACCCAGGGCAGGGGGGGGCCAGGCCGAGGCTCCGGATCAGGCTCCCGAGCTCTGATTGGAGCACAGGTCTCCGCCTCAGCTTCGGTTGGGTTGCCGCATGGATGGTGCAATGGGCTCAAAGCACCTTATTCAGGATCTGACTACAGGGCTTAGCCGGAGCTCAGAAGTTCAGCGTCCTCACTCCATGAGCACCAGGCCACGCCCCCCTTAATATTATTATTCATATTACAATTATTAGGCGCACAAACATCAAGAACACTCTTCCCATGATGTACAAATGTATAAAACTGTCAATAAATTCAGAACATTCAAAACACGCTAAATAACTGGTCCTAGTTGTACAGTCAGTTTGAATCATAGCCATGTCTTTGGCTGTTCATGAACACACTGTTGCGCCATGGTGCCATGTTATAATGTTCGCAACACGTCTAGCTAACCGCTGAAAAGTATGTTTTGTTCTCCATCTACAGAGCAGCAGGGCACCCCAAGACCACCATTTTTCAATAACTTTAAATCTGCGACACATCAAGCCCATCCCCCGAGCTCACTTATGCCCACTGCGCCCCCTTCAATCCCCCAATGGACCAGCAAAGATGTGTTCTGTATTAGTGACCCGCAGAAAGTTCATGCCCTGTGGGAACAGTTTATTTCAGGGATTGGCAGAGTGATTAATGGTTTATTTACACCGCTGGCATGCAGACTGTCAGAGCTCCCCATCAGCCTTTGATGTAAAAAACCCACTGCACACAATTAAGACTACAAGTGGTAGTACAATTTCACCTTTGGTACAAGCCCGTAATACACAGTAAAGTGGTAGCAATGGCTGAGCAGCCAGATTTATCTCAAGAGCAAATGAGCAGTAGTAGAGATTACACAAAGAACCACAATTACTGGGACTCAAACACTGACTCAAGGTTTCTGGTTAAAAAAAATATAAGTACATTTATTTTTAAACCATCTGTTCATAAAACACTTCAATTCTATTAAATAAAACCACACTTAAAATATACTACACACAACAAATTCCTCTTGTTTAGATCAATTCAAGGTAAGTACACTAGACTTTGACAGACCAGTGTTTCAAAAGAAATATGTTACCGGGGGTTAATACGCGATCAATTTTTGACAGTAATGACAGTTTGTCTTACGAACGTAAAGCGTACCCGTGGGAAGAAATACACCCGAAGTCCAACACACTTAGCACAAAGAATTAAAACAAGGGAATAGGGAATAAAAATCATATGCAATACTTTTGTCAAGGCAAATGGAAACAGAGGACACTTTCTAAAAGGTAGATAAAAGTCAATAGGCCTGTGGCAGTATCAAATGGAACAGAAATCCTGTTGTCGAGGATCACACGGTTAGAACAGTTCACGATTAACGATTGCCAGGAGTACTTGGATATTGTCAAAGGGAAGCAAAAGTTATAAGAGGGAAGGAAGAAAGGACAAGCCTTCGGAAAGGAAAAGGGTTCACCCCGATTCCTCAAGGTCGGACGGACAAAACGACCAAACGGACACAGTACCTTATTCGTATGAAGAAAGCTGGTGCTACGGCAGTTGTTCCTGGTAGTTCCTGCAGACTCACAGTTCCTGAAGCTTCAGTCGTGGGGATAAGAAGGAGGACGTCTGGAGCGATCTGCACTACCTAGCGATGAAGCCATCAGCAGCGAAGCAACAGTGAATAAAAGGTGCACTCCTTTAAAACAGGAGAGGGCTCTTCTGATGGCTATCCGGACCACTACAGCTGTGTGCAGCGATTTCGACTCAGAAGAGAATTCACTGGCTGTTGAAGGTGAGCTGGTTGATCCCACCAGGCTCAAGGGAAGAAGACACTGGACTGGATCTTCTCTGTCGTTGAAGGGTAGATAGCTCAGGACTGCAGCATGGCTTCACGGGGTTTCGGGAGTTGCAGCAGCCGTCTTCTTCTCCGCTTCTCTTCGTTTGGCACTAAACACCCGCATGGCTCCACAAGTTATGGCAATCCCTCTCAGAGAAGTGCTGGAGGTAGTGCAGGGACACAGGCGACTAGCTACATATTTGGTGATCCTGTCCGAAGGTACAAAGGTACTGGGAGGAGGTGGAAGGTCATTTGCAAAAGATGTTCACTCTCTCTGCTGAGAGACTGTTAACTAAATCTTACTGGGTATGACTGGAAAGTGTCTGAAATACCCTTGTAAGGCCTATGCTATTCTTAGGATAGCATCCCTATTGGTAATTGCCAGAAAGTGGAAGGCAGCTGAGCCCCCACAAACACTAGACTGGATACAGAAACTATTGGACTTCGTCTTGATGGAGTGGGTGACGTGTACAATCCAAGGGGAACAATGCAGATTTACGACAGAGTGGTCCGCTATAATAGACTCTCTCCATGGAGATTACATCGAATAATACTGCCCTCATAGGCTACGTTTGCTGAGGATATCCTGAATACTTTATGGTTTTTATGTTATGAGTATGTCATCCGTGTGCCGGGGTGAAGGGGGAGGGGTGGGAGGGAGGTAAGGGGAGTGGGTACGTTTTACGGGGGTTTGTTGTATCAAAATCAATAAACAAAATAAAACTTTTTTTTTTAAAAAGGCATGAGATAAATGCCTATCTTCCCTATCCTAACAAGAATGCCCCTCAAATCAAAACTAAGGAAAGATGACCTAGTGTCCAAAAAGCATCTGACCCTCACACTAATACATATAATATAAATGTACAAGAAACATTTGGCTGCTTCAGTTCAACACAAAATAGCAAAGGTTCAAAATTATAGGTTTTGAAAGTACACCTTGTCACAACGGGTTGGGCTCTCTCATCCACTGGATCAATTCAGGAATACTATTGGCACAGTTCAGATTCAGCAAAGTTCTGTTTAGTTCATTGCAAAAGGTTTTCTCCATCCACGGCATTCTGTCACTTGGTAAAGTCAGTGGGCCTCATTACAAGTGTGGCGGTAGCCGTTAAAACCGGCAGGCTGCTGCCAGACTTGCAAGATTTTCCAGTGCCTGACTTGCCGGATTTACCGGGGCATTATAGCCCCGGCGGTCCGGGAAGTCAGGCGCCAGAAAAGGTAAATCCCCATTCCCATTTGAGGCCCATAGGACTCAATGGGAATGGGAAGCATGGAAGCACCGGCACGATCTGCAACAGTGTCAATGCTTCCATGTAAGACTGCGAGCGGGTGGCGTTCTGCCCGCCAGGTCAGGCCTGGGGTCTAGGAAGGCAGCCACTTGAAGACTGGGAGTGTGCCAGTCTGCTAACAACGGTGCCGGTAGGCTTACCAGCACCGTTGTTACCGGACCAACACACTCGTAATGAGGCCCAATGTCTCTTCCACAAAACACTAGTTCATAAACCAAGGCAATTATTTTCCACCACACAATGGGCCTCATCACGACTTGGGCGGTAAATGTGGCGGATTATCCGCCGGACCGAAATAGCGCTAACGCCAAGGCACCCGGCGGATAATCCGCCAGATCATGAGTCATCGTGCACGCGCCCCGGTCCCTGGCATTAGCGTGATTAGCGCGAACCCTTAAATCTGGCGCACCGTGCGCTATCGCCACTTCGCGCTCATAGCGCGCGGGAAACGCGTCACCGCCGGAACTGGAAATAAAGCGGCGTCCATCTTGGAAATCACAATCCATCGGATATCACAGCTACTGGAAGCCATCCACGCAATCCAAGGCTGGAAAATGAGTCAAGAGCGCACTAGGGGCAAGTGTGCACTGGACAGGGTCAGGAAACCCAAGTTCAGTGACCAGGAGCTTGAGGTACTTGTGGAGGAGGCACTGACATACCATAATGAGCTGCAGCAGCGGAAAACCAGTGCCCATCGTAGAGGCCAAATATGGCGATCCGTCGCCCAAAGGGTCAGTGCTGTGGGGCGCGTGCCCCGGGATGGGGAGGACTGCCGCAAGCGGCTGAATGACCTGCGCGTGCGAGTGCGAGGCATCCTGTCCCAGCACAGGAGTGCAAGCAGGGCCACAGGAGGAGGGCCACCACCACCCCCACCCGACCTCACACCATGGGAGGAAAAATTGACGGGCCTGATCGACGTCGGAACCATCGAGGGCATTGGTGGAGCGGAGGCAGGGACTGGCATCGACCCAACGGCAGGTGAGTCCCATCCCCAAATACATGCATCTGAATGAGAGTGAAGACATGTGTCTGAGGCACTGCACACACCCGTAAGTGAGGCCCACATCCCTAGAACGGTAGGGCTGCCTAGACAACCCTGTACGTGCAGTGAATGAATGACAGGGGCAGGGGATAGACTCCCATAGCCATAGGACAGCTACGTAGAGTGGTACTGTGCATCAACACAACCACAAAAGCCTGAGCGCAGTCCACCCCAACCACGCGTTCCCATGCAGTGTACCTCCGTGCACATCCACAACAAGCACCACATGGTGACTGAACAGAATGCAAGTTGAGTGCGTCATTGGTACTGTTTTCAATCACACTTGTTGGAATGACCTGCATCATAAACATGTATGTAGCATTGTACTCAAACCACCCCCTATGTACCCAACAGGCACACGTCGATCCCAACAGCCCGGTGATGATGGGGATGAGGCCACACCGACAACACGCCCACAGCACCGTGCCTCCACCAGCACCAGCACCCCACAAAGACACTGCACCCAAGGGAGACAACCCAGGGGAACACCCACCGCACCCCAACGCAGCCCCGCCAGACAGCAGCAGCAGCCACATGGCCGCAGGGAGGCGACCAGCAGCTCACCCCAAGCCACCATCCACAGCCCCGATGCCGAGAGAGAGAGGTCTGAATTGGAGCCCGACATGGGAGCAACACCTCCACGTGGGCATCATGCTGCCGCACTACACTCTCACAGTAGTAGTGATGGAGAAGCGGTGTCAACACCCCAGGGAAGCCCAAGCCCAGGCAGACAGCAGGCAGGGACTCGCCATGTGCCTGTGCGTCGCTGCAGCACACCGCAGCCAGATGTGGACACACCGTCCTATGGGAGGCCAGAGGACCAGCAATCTGAGCCAGGCAGCCCAGTCAGGCTGGTGGCTTCTCGCCATGCAGCCCCCCACCCCGACAGCACCCAATTCACGGTCCACCACGTGAAGCACCAGGGGAGCCCTTGGTCACTGGGGCAGCAGTCATTGGCCGACTGGACATCATCGAGGCCAAACAGGCCCGGGTTGAAGCCATGGCAAAGGTGCAGAGCAGGCACATAAAGGCTGTCAGTCATTCCATCAGGCTTGGGTGCAAATAGGTGGCGCGGGACAATGCGCGTAAACGGTAAGTGGTACAACAATGCACCGCTGCCCTGACAGGCTTTGGGCAACGAGTCCGCGTGTTTACATAGGCAGTGTCAGCACTTGCAGAACAGCAACGCGAGGCCAATAACCTCATGCGTCAGCACATGATGGCCAGCACTTCTGTACCCTCTACTTCCACCACACCCACAGGGGGTTCACTAGAGCCATCTCCGAGGCGCCGGTCCATGCGCCACCTGAGGGCACGCACACCGGAGGGGCCTGGGAGAGGGAAGCGCCCGCGCCCATCCTAGTGGTGCATGGCATCATTGTTGTTGGCCTGATGAGGCAACTGCACAGTTGGGGGTTGTACACTGGGGGAGGGGGGATTGTTGGGTGTTCACTGGGGGAGGGGGGATTGTTAGGTGTTCACTGGTGGGAGGGGGGATTGTTGGGTATTCACTGGGGGGAGTGGGGATTGTGTGCTGGGTGTTTACTGGGGCAGGGGGGTTCGTTGGACGGAAAATAAATCATGTTACAAAAATCACAATGCATGGACAGTAGTGATTGTTACAAATGCAATTTAATGTTGAAGTGACATATTTACAATTTACCCATTACCCATTTCTAAAAGAATCCATCAATCAATCCCTGTCTGGCCAACCTCCCCTCCATCAGCCCAACCCTTTGTGCATGTGCAACACCTTCTGGCACTTCATCGCCCTCACTACCATCCTCAGGTGGCTGCACATGAGCATCAGGGGGCAGTGGCACATTTCTGCGACAACAGATGTTGTGCAGCATGGCACATGTCAGTACAATTTTACCAACTTTTTTCTGGTGCATACATCATTGCCCCTCCCGTGCGGTCGAGGCACCGGAAGCGTGCCTTCAGCAGTCCAAATGCCCTCTCCACGCAGATCCGTGTACGGGCATGGCCAAGGTTGTATGCCCGCTCCGCCGTCGTATGTGGGTGACGCACAGGGGTCATGAGCCACGTGTACTGGGGATATCCAGAATCACCTGCAAGGGAGAGAAAGCCGGTATGGGGACAAGGTAAGTCCAGTGGGTGTACAGGGCCCTGTCATCAGTGTGATTTTGCCATGTATGGCATTTGGCCTATAACATTGTGGAGTGTGCTGTCCTACGGGCACGATTGAATCAATGGGGTATTCTCCACTTGGTACGCCTATGTTTCTGTATGTAACAGTACTCATTCACTTTTCGCCGGATAAGGGGGCCCTTCCATCTACGTCTGCTTGACAGAAGTGGCTGCCTCATGTGTCATTGCAAATCCATTTGGCTACAGTTGCATTTGCTGCTCTTCACTATTCTGTACTGTTCTCCGTACATTTCCATGGCCATTTTGGGGACAGTGTTTGTGGGATGTGCATTGTCATTACTCGGCCTACTTATGTGTGGAGCATTCGTGGATGTTCCAGCTCATGGTTTGGAATTTCATTACTGTCGGATGGGCAGGGTGGGATTTCTGTACTGTGTCAGTGTTGGGAGCCATGATGCTACTCACACAGGAGGCTTTGTTGTGGTGGGGCTTCCATATGTCACTGTGCCTCCACATGTCTTACATCCTGCATGGGTGTGTTCTGCTGTGTTGGACATGTCCAAGGTTCATTGTACAAGGTGCTTGAATGTGTATGCTGCAGTGATGCTGCTGCCTATTGGGAATGATGGATTCTGTGACAGGCACCATCAGTTGTGGATTGACATGCTTTGTGGTATACATTTGTACTCATCCAGTAGCCATGTGTTTTGGCCTCAGTGCCTTTCCATTTACGCTGGCAGGGTACTGTTGTGTAGGACCATGGAGTCGTGGGTGGAACCTGGGTAGCGGGCACAGCAGTGGCTGAAGGTGAGGTCAGGACCACATGTCATCTGCACGTTGAGGGAATGGTACTGTTTACGGTTTCTGTAGGCAGCCTCATGTGCCTGGGGTGGTACAAGTGCCACATGTGTGCAGTCCAGGGCTGCTATTACATTCGGGACTTGGGCAATGGCATAAAATTGACCCTTAAGCTGGTGCACCTGTGCCGGTGTGGCTGGCAATGCAATGTGTTCGTACACATGATTCAACAGTGCATCAAGCACCTGTCCCAGCATGGCACTGAATGTGGACTGGGCCATTCCATGCATCATGGCAACGGTATGTTGGTAGCTGCCAGTCCCAAAAAATTGAAGCACAGACCCGAGCTTCACTAGGGGAGGTACTGCCATGCTGGTGGCTATGCGGCTGCATATGTCACCCTGGATTGTGTCCAGCAACTGGGTGATGGTTGCCCTGTCCAGCCGATATTCTGTCACCAACTGACCATCAGTCAGGGCCCAGGGTGTTGGCAAGACCCTAGGGATGGCAGGCCGCCTTGCTGGTGCTGCTCTCCTCCTCCTTCTCCTCATCCCCACTGCCCCCTGCACTCCCAGGGCCCTGGCCTGGTTGACTGGCCTCTGTAGCTCCAGGCGCAGCAGGTAGAAGTCGACATCAAGGCTCCCGGCTCCAAATGGCAGCATGGTGTTGGGGTGGGTGTGTTGTGCATGGGTGGGTCCTTTGTAGGCCTCTGATTTGCATTGGTTCCACCTGGGCCCTCATTGCTGTGTCCTCCCTGCTCCTGCTGGTCTAACGGTGTTGGGGAGGGTATGTTGTACATGGGTGGGTCCTTTGTAGGCCTCTGATTTGCATTGGTTCCACCTGGGCCCTCATTGCTGTCTCCTCCCTGCTCCTGCTGGTGTAATGGTGTTGGGGAGGGTGTGTTGTGCATGGGTGGGTCCTTTGTAGGCCTCTGATTTGCATTGGTTCCACCTGGGCCCTTATTGCTGTGGCCTGTGTTCTGTTACCTCCAGCTTTTTGCTAGAGGTATTTTCGGCGGATTATCCGCCGCTTTTCTGGCGCTAATAGCGCTTACGCCAGACTCGTGATTGCTGATGTTTTAGCGCTATTGGTTCCTGGCGCTCTTATGGCCCGCGCTTGTACAGCCGGCTGTCCTTGCGCCAGCTCTAATGGCGCCGGCGGTATTTGGAGTCGTGATCCGAAGGACCCTTGAAATCAGCGCTAAGAGCGTTAATGCCGATTTTAAGGATTATCGCCCAAGTCGTGATGAGGCCCAATGTCTTTATCACAATTATTCTTTCAATGGAATACTTTGGTCAGGACAGCACAACAACTACCTTTGTTAATGCAACAGTTTGTGAGCATGAGAAAATTACCAATGTCTTTCCACAATACCTTCTTATCACAACCTCATTTCTTCAAAGCAACTGTTTCTTTACTGGTGTACTCGCATACTAGGACTAACTATAAATGGTCCCTTTCCTGATTCACTCTCCTGCTAGGAAGAAAGCTACCACTGCTGCAATTGATTTCTTCTTAGTGGCAATATGGGTTACAGGTTTCCCCAAACTGGTCTCTCAGGAAAGGAGAATTGCACCCTTGTTGCCCTTTTATTTCTCAGTTATACTCCTACGTCCCATCCCCTTTCCTCCATCCTGTATGGGCGTCCCTCGCAAGGATCGGGAATGGAACCTCTTTTCCACCAGAAAAATAAATTTCCCCTTTAAATTTACTGGCGCTGGAGGACAGCCCCGGGAGTGCAGGCTTCCTTAATCCCGCCCACCGGTGCAACACCTCAGACCCCTTTTCTGCTTAGACAGGAACAGACCACTACCACCCGTGTTCCTGGGTGAGGCCACAAGATTCGTAATTCCACGAGCGTTGCCCAGAATCTTGCCTTTTCTTTTTCTTGTTGGATTTAAAGGCCCACGTACATAAATGGGACCTAGTTTGAACAGCCCGTCCTTCCTACATATGAGCCTGGTGCCAAAGGCGCCAGGACTGGCTTCAGGAGCCCTTTTTCAGTGGTTTTAAGGCCCTCAGAATTCTGGTGGGAGCCTGCTTGTGGCACAACTTGTGCCCCCTCACAGTGGTCATGACAATCCCTTTAGTTCCTCCTTTGGTCCACTCCAGGTTCCAAAGATATCGTCGATATATCTTACATACATCGTAAGGTGTTTCAACCATCTATTGGAGTTAAGCACATGTTTCGTTTCCAGAAACAACATATAGGTATTGGCATACCATGGGGCCTTTGCTGCCCCCATGCTAGTGCCTGACACCTGTAAGTAGTAGTTGTCCTTGAATTTGAAAAAGTTGTTCATCAATATTAATTTTAACAGCTTCAGTATGAAGACTTTGTCATTTCCACACGTTCCTGTCTGTACTCGGAGCCACTCCATGGCCTCAATCCCTGCTTCATACGCGATATTCGTATAAAGTGACGGGACATCCATCGTAAACAGGATGTTTTGTCCTACCACAAATTTTGTACCTGCTAATTTTGACAGGAAATCGGTGATGTCTCTAATGCATGTAGGGCTAGTTTCGATAACCGGTTGCATTAGTCTGTCCAGGTATTTTGCTAAGGGCTGCAATACGCTACCCATAGCAGCTATGATAGGTCTCCCTGGTGGATTTCTGAGACTCTTATGGATCTTTGGTAAAATATACAATGCTGGCCTGGTAGGGTGTGTTGTTTCCAAAAATGTTCTTGTCTTCTCAGATATGTAGTTGTTGCTTTCTGCCTCGTCCAGTACTTCTTTAATGAGTTCCTGTACTTTTTCTGTGGGGTCAAAAGATATTTCATGATAGATTTACTTATCACTCGATTGTCTTACTACTTCAGCTACATATTCTTCCTTGTTTAGCACCACAAGGGCACCACCCTTGTCTGCTGGTTTAAAAATTATGTCCTTTTTATCTAACAATCCCTTTAGTGTTAAATGCTCGATTTTACAAAAGTTGGTGTGTCTCCTTTGTTTAAACTTTAGTTTCTTAAAGTCAGCAAACACCTTGTTCTCTGCTACTTGTTCTATATGTTCTTTTCTGTATCCTCTTTGTTGAAACTTAAGCTTCAATGTTCCCTTTGTCTTCCGTACTCTTCTTCCTCCGAGATGTTTCTTCGGTACTGCATAAACAGACTGATGGGAACACTATCTATCATCCTTCTGGGGTGGAAGCTTGTAGCCATCAGCAAACTGTTTCTATCTGTCGGTTTCCTGAAAATAGGGGTGTGTTACTCTGTCTCGATATATATCTCTACGTCTAAGAAATGTATATTGGACTTGCTGTGTTCAGAGGTGAATTTGATGCGTGGATGTATCACCTAGGCCAACGAGAACCAGGAAACTTAAGACTCATAACTAACTGCAATTTCATTCTTAAAGTAGTGCATAAAGTTGCAACTGCTCAATTGCAAGCCTATGTAGAGACCAACGAAATACTACATCACCAACAATCGGGCTTCCGTGCTGCACACAGCACCGAAACTGCGATGCTGGACCTACAGACAAAAATGCTAAGTATCATCGACAGGGGCAACACTGGTCTGCTGATTCTTTTAGAACATATTGCTGCGTTTCATTTACTAGATCACCAACTACTACAGGAAAATCTGGAGAAAATCACCAACTGCGCTAGTGAAGCCATAGGCTGGCTATTGTCATTCTTAGCAGACCGAATTGCCACAGTCCACTGGGGCGACAAATATTCTAGCGAATCTAACATCTTTTGTGGCACCCCCCAGGGAGCCAGTCTCCCGCCACTTCTTTTCAACTTATATAAACACCTTCTGTGTGAGGTTTTAGATAACATCAATGCCTTTTTCACAAACTATGCTAATGACACTCAGCTGGTAGTGGAACTGAGCGGAGACCACGTAAAAGACAACAAAATGGTCAATGAACTATACAACATCATCGAACAATGGATGGATCATAGCTGGATGTGTTTGAATGGAAAAGAAACCGAGCTGATGGTTTTCGGGTCTGTCTTGATATTGGGAAAATCTTCCTCGGGACCAGCCCTTAGAGCAAAAATTACCCAATTCAGCCCAAAATACAGGTTCTATTGTGCCGAGCAGTGAACTCATGCTAGTGACAAATGACACCTTCAAAACGTTTTAGTATTTATTCTAAACAGTGAATTTCAGCAACATTTTGGGATTCAAGTTAGAGAAGATTACAAAGCACAAAACTTAGAACTTAGAGAAACATAGAGAAACACAGTCTTACGCCCCTTCAATCAGCACTGGGAGACCCTGGCCCTCATAAGCTAGCTGTAACAAGCCCCGCTCAGAGGACAGCGCTGCAGGGTGCCGACAGAGCCACAAATTCCGGACACTTGATCTTGCTCGAACCAAGTCTACAGATCGATCTCCCACCTGAGTCATGTGGGCATGCATTTTTATAATCTCGTGCTGTCAGTCCATGACGCACAGTTCCAGAACTTTCCCTGTGCAAAATATAGGCTTGCTCATGGAAAAACCCAAAATTTGTGAATTTCCACTGTGCTCCTTTTCTGTGCCCCTCCCTACTTGGAGCCCATCTGCGCGAAAGCTCAGGAATGTCTTATCAGTGCCTTCTCAGAGAAAGAGGATTTGTTTACGAAGCCATGCAGGGCTACCGTTAGAAAGGCAGAATATTCTAAGAGAAGCCGAGATGAATTAACCCCATGTGAGCAAGCTCTAAAAGGCATGCACTCATAGCTTAGTGTTCATAGCGCTTAAGATTGGCTATCTAAGCGCTATATAGGTGCCATAATGTTCCAAACACTCCAATAATGTCTATTAGCTACAGAGCTGGGGCCTTCGCCCTGCCTGTCTATCTACAATACATAATGTGACCTACCACCCCTACTAGGCCTGCATATTCCTTGTAGCTCACTACTGCGTAATGGAAGTGCTACAACAGACTACTGTCAGCATTTTTGGCACATACTTTGAATAAACTATTGGCTTTCAGCGGCTAATGCTGTCATCTAAAGCCCTGATTGGCAAATTTGCAATTTTGTGTATCACTACAGGGTCCAAACAAGTCAGGGCTAAACTATCATCCAGCTATGATGCCTTCATGGTAAAAGAGTCCCATATCCAAGTAATGACTAGCGTAAAAACCCTGGGCATGACACTAGAAGCCTCCCTGTGCTCAGATGCTCAAACCTCCTATGTCAACAAAAATTGCTCATACTACTTAAGACTGCTAAAAGCCATCAGACCTGTTCTCAGTGAACATAACTGTGCTACCATTGCCAGAGTGACCATTTGATCTAGATTGGACTATGGTAATGCCCTACTACTGGGGGCTAGTAAACAATGCCTGACAAAATTCCAGCATGTTCAGAACCACGCTGTCCGGATAATAAAGCGGAAAGCAAAAAGTGACCATACCAGTGAAGCATGAAAGGAATTGCACTGGCTTAGGGTTGAAGACCGTGTAATCTTTAAATCTATGACAATCACGCACAAGTGCCTATATACTAAAGGCCCGGCGTACCTGATGTCCAAGATCGTGGGCTACACCTCAACCTGTACCCTTAGATCCAAGACGCAAGGACTTGTTACAACAAACCTTCATAGGAAAACAAATGGGTTAGGTAAATCCTTCCCCAATCGATCAGCTCAGCAGTGGAATAAACTGCCATTGAGCTTGAGATCCGAATCAAACCTCCTCAGATTCTGAAAGCAATTAAAAACCTTCCTATTCAAATGAACTAGACATCCCTAAGTAGTACTTGTCCTTCTCTGTGTCTTGGCATCCCAAGTGTCTCGTGCTCTGTCCATTACGTAGTCAACTGTTATGTGTACGTTAATGTCTCTATGTGGCGCCCTGATGCCTGCAGGCTTTTGGCGCCTTACAAATAAATAAATAAATAAAAATCAAAGAGCAGGTAAGTCTAAGGGCCTCCCTACGTGGCCAAGGAAATGCATAACAGATGATCAGGACTAGATGCTGTCTGGCCCAATTTTGGAAAATCCCACGAATGCTGGTGGAAAAGGAATGGGTGTTAAAAGACTCACGCCATATACAATATGGAATATCTCACTCATCTCTTAGATGAGTCCAGATCTGACATCAAAGGTTTATGGTTGCCTTTCTTTGGAAAGTATGGGCGGAGCGTTTGAGGGGGGAGAGGAAGAGGGCGGAAGTCAAGGAAGGGGTGTCTACTAGGAGGGATAACTGGTAACATATGAGTGCCCCTGTGGACAACGAGAGACCGATGATACTTCGGGGGAGGCTCTCCCGCACCATGGACAAGCATACCCATGGGACACCCAGTTGGAAAATGGGTGCCATCCACTGTATGAACTCCGTGGAGGCAATAAAATGTCACTGCACGACGGGGGGGATGGGAGGACGGCGGGGTGCAAGGTCTTAATTGTGTTGTGTGTAGAGGAACACTTCACTAATACCCTGTGTTGTTTTGACTAAAATGGCAATAAAGTTTGATTTTGAAAAAAAAGAAAACGATACATTTGGCCCACAGAACAATATATTCTCACATCTTTCTTATCATAGTATTCTTTCTGAAGTTCTTGGGTTTTGCCCATATTAGCATGTACTAGAGTTCGAACTGCTGCAATGTCTTCTTTCAATTGCGAGCACTTTGAGATAATGGCAGGGTAGCCCTCTCTCTCTTCCCATGTTTCAAGTAACATATCCAGAACATCTCTTGGTTCTCTCCCATACAAAACATTGATTGGGGAGGCTCCAGTTGAAGACCAAGGTGTTTTCTTAATGGCAAATAGGGCCCAGGTATCATAATATCCCAATTCTTCCCATCTACTTCTACTAGCTTTTCAAAAATGTGTTTCAAAGTTTCATTGAATCTTTCAACCAACCGATCAATATGGGGATGATAAATAGAGGTATGTAAAATTTTATTCAAAGGGATTGTGTCCTCCGACGTATTCCTTATCTTTAAATTTGATAATACGTTTCCAGCTTGCTGGCCTTGGAAATTTCTTCTGTAGAGGGCGCTGCGCGTCGACGTCCGCCGAGTCGATGTTCCTCGACGGCCACTGTATCGGCGCCGAGGTCACCATGCCCATAAATAGCCACGCGCTGCATCCGTTGCTCTGTTCCGTTTTTCCGTGCTTCGTGGGGCCTCGGAACATCGTTGCTCAGTTCAGTCAGGATAACTCTATATCTACTCGAATAATACCTACTCGTTCCCGATGGCATCTTCATCGGAACCGACGACGCCGCGATCCGGCTTCAAGAAATGTCGAGACTGCGGTAAAAAAATGTCGATAACGGATCCACACAGGATCTGCTTGTGGTGCTTGGGAGCCGAGCACCATTGTTCGGAGTGTGAGGACTGCATGTCCATGACGGCAAAAGCCTTGAAGGAGCGCAAGGGGAAGTTCCAGAGAGGTAAGTCAGTCAAAACCTCCTCAAAGGTTTCTAAGGCTGAGTCGAGGCATTCGTCTCTTCGCCGTCGAAAACATTCCCATTCTAGATCTCGACGTAGCTCCCACCATTCGTCGAGATCAAGACACTCAAAAAAGCGATGTCGAAGATCCCCTTCCTCGTCGTCTTCTGTTTCCCCAGAAAGGGTCTCCTGTCCCACAAAACACAGCTCTCAGGCTGAGTGGGAGGAATTCAGAAAGAAAATGTTAAGCGTCTTCGAGAAAGCGGCCTCGACCCGGTCGAAGACAGCTGAGGGTGATACCCTGGGTGAAAAACCCAAAAAATCAAAACGCTGCGAGTCGCAGCACCCGACGAAACATTCCACCCGAGAGCGCCATGAGCCATCGGGTAAGAAGGCACTATCTTCGACGCCGTCGTCGAAGATTCCTTCGACGCATGGATCAGTGCCATCAATGCCGTTGTCGAAGGGTTCCTCGACGCATCGGTCGATCGACTCAACGCCATCGTCGACGCCGACATCGACGCCGATGAAAGAGAAGACCAAGGCTACTCCACAGCCAACGGTGATTCCAAAGGCCTCCGGCACGACGCCGAGACCGTCGTCGATGTCCTCGAGTAGGATCCCGATCCTCTCGAGTTCTTCGAGACCCCTTCCAGTTTTTTCGACGCCGTTCTCGGCGCCTTCGAAGCCTGTCACATCAGCGTCGACAACATCAACGTTTTCTCGCCCAATAATGACGAGTTTGGCTCCTTCTGCCTTAGAGATGGGTTTTACACCATTTCAGAGGTCAGAGTACCCTGGACTATCTTCAATTTATGAAGAGGGGGAAGATTCTGACCAGGAAACATTTGGGTTACAGAGGACCACACTGCCTGTTTCAGAGGATTTCACCTCTGAGGAAAGAAGGTTAAAGGACCTACAGGAGTCACTACATGAGGCAAGTGGGCTGGACACATCCCCAGAAGTGGAATTTGTTAAGCCAGACCCAAGGGAACATGCTGAAACACCCTATAGAACCCTTATGGCAAGAATTATTGAATTTATGGGTTGGTCTGCGCCTTCCCCTGTTTTTCAACAGGATGACTAACAGACATATTAGACAAAGGTCCACAGGAGGACCCTGTGGTCCCCTTCCATGTAGCCTTACAAAGGAAAATTACATCTAATTGGGAAACTCCTGAAGTTATCCCTGTGGTCAATAAAAGATTGTCAGCCAAGTATAGGGTAGCGGTTGCTGACCCTGAATACTTATCAAAACACCCGACTCCAGAGAGCCTGGTGGTTCAAGTGGCAACTTCATCTAGCAGTAGGACCGCTTACCCTACTGTCCCACAGGATAGAGATGACAAGAGGTACGATTCTATGGCGAAGAAAGTCTTCTCTGCTTGTAGTATGGCATTTAAGTCCATCAACGCCACCTGTACGCTCGCCAGGTTCAGTCACACACTGTGGGAGTGTGCTTCATCAGCGGCTAACTGCATACCCGAAGGAGAGGAAAAGGAAGCCTTCCTTAACATTATTAAAGATGGCAAAGATGCCATGTGCGAATCACTTCAAACTGACATTGATTCCGCTGACAGTATCAGCGGGGCCATGGCGGCAAGTACAACAATCCGCAGGCATGCGTGGTTGAGAAAGTCTGGCTTTGCTCCAGATGTACAGGCCAGACTTTTGAATATGCCCTTTGACGGCTCTTCACTATTCGGAAAAAAGGCTGATGACAGTCTGGAAAAGTTGCAGACTTCTAAAGCAGCAGCAAAATCTTTAGGAGCTGCTATCCGCCAAACTCCTTTTCGCCCCTCAGGAACTTCTGGGAGAGGAAAGTCCTTTCGCTATTATTCCGCATTCGGGAAAGGCAGAGGACAGCCGGCTCAAAGAGGCCAAAGGAGATCCACCCGAGGTGGACGGGTCAAAGGTACTAAGGCCGCAGCAGCAGCAGGTGCCTCTTTACCCTCGGCATCTGCATCAGCCGCCCCCAAACCACTCTGAGGCCTTTCCACACAATACACCTGTAGGGGGCAGGTTAACTCACCATCTGACGGAATGGCAGGCTATAACGTCAGATGCTTGGGCATTGGAGACAGTTGCCCAGGGTTACTGCCTACCCTTTCTACACATCCCTCAGAGTCATCCACCGGGGAACAGCTCTCTAAAAGTTCCAGATCCGCTCCTCTTGCAGGAAATTATAGACCTGCTAGAGAAAGGTGTCATAGAACCGGTACCTGTAGCGGACAGGAACAAGGTCTGGTACTCCCCCTACTTTCTCATACCAAAGAAGGACGGAGGACTGAGACCCACCCTGGACTTACGAGAATTGAACAAGTTCCTCAGGAAGGACACGTTCAAGATGGTAACTCTCTTTCAGATCCTTCAGGCCCTCCAGCTCCAGGACTGGCTGGTATCTCTGGACCTTCAGGATGCTTATTTCCATATGCCAATCCATCTCAAACACAGGAAATACCTGAGGTTCGCAATTGGCGACTCTCATTATCAATTTAGAGTTCTGCCATTTGGGCTGACCTCCGCCCCGGGGGTCTTCACCAAGCTGATGTTGGTAGTGGCGGCGAGTCTAAGGAGGGAAGGGATCCACGTCTACCCCTACCTGGACGATTGGCTGATCAGGGCTGTATCTTCGAAACAAGCACAGGCCCAGCTAGATTATGTCTGCCACTTCCTTCACAAACTGGGCTTCTCCCTCTATTTAAAGAAGTCACAGATGATACCATCACAGAGACTCCAGTTCATTGGAGCGGTCCTGGACACTTCCCTGGGAAAAGCCTCGCCACCAGAGGTGAGGGCTCAAGATATTCTACAGATGGTCACCAAGTTTCAAAATGCCCAACGTCTCCCAGCCTTCGACTTTTTGAGGTTGCTAGGCCTCATGGGATCCTGCATCTTCCTTGTGCCAGAGGCTCGCCTGAGAATGAGATCTGTTCAGTGGGCACTGAGAAGTCAGTGGTCGCAATTCTCAGGGAGAATGGCAGATCTCCTCCGGATTCTGGACAAGATAGCCCGCGATCTTCAATGGTGGGCCTATCCAGAGAACATCTTGAAAGGAGAACTGTTTTGGCAACCATGGCCGGAGATAACAGTAGTCACAGACGCCTCACTCACGGGGTGGGGAGCGCATGCCAACCACTTGACCATCAGCGGTCGTTGGTCTCCATCGGAGTCCAGACTACACATCAACCTATTGGAGCTGAGAGCGATCAGACTAGCGCTGAAAGCTTTCCTGCCATCAGTATAGGGGAGAAATGTCCTGATAATGACGGACAACACGGTGGCCATGCACTACCTCAACAAAAGAGGAGGCGTAGGATCACTGCCACTGTGCAGAGAGGCGATGCAGCTCTGGTTTTGGGCAATCCAAGAAGGAATCTCTCTATCGGCAGTCCACCTAGCCGGAGAGAAGAACTTGACAGCGGACGCTCTGAGCAGGCAGAGCACAGTCTCCCACGAGTGAGACTTAGCTCAGGAAGTCCTTCAAGAGATCTTCGCTCTTTGGGGAACCCCTCAGGTGGATCTGTTCGGCCACAAGCACCAACAGGAAGTGTGATCTGTTCTGTTCAAGGGAATTTCCCCCGAGAGGAGCTCTAGGAGACGCGTTCGTAGTGGACTGGGAGTTTCCACTCCTTTACGCGTTCCCACCAGTCCCTGTTATTCCTCAAATGATCAGGAGGTTTAGAAGATTCCGGAAAACCATGATCCTAATTGCCCTGGATTGGGCCAGGATAACGTGGTACCCGTACCTTCTAGATATGTCCATCTGTCCTCCAATCCGTCTTCCACTCAAAGAGAATCTTCTCTCGCAGAAGGGAGATCAGAATACCCATCCAGACACCAGAACCCTCAACCTTCACGCTTGGCTTCTGAAAGGGCGAGGTACAAGGATTGGGATCTCCCTGATGACGTCATGGAGGTGTTGCTTTCGGCCAGAAGGCCAGCAACAAAGCCGTTGGAACAAATTTTGCAGCTGGTGTAGGAAAGAGAATATCGACCCTTTTTCATGTGGTACACCAACGGTGTTATCGTTTCTACTCTACTTGGCAAACTCAGGCCTTCAAGTTGGCACTGTAAAAGGCTATCTCGCAGCGCTTTCTATCTTCAAGCGCACTGCGGAGGAACCATCGTATTTCAAACTTCCTCTAGTGATACAATTTCTCAAGGGATTAACTAATGTTTATCCTCCGAAACCATTCCAGGTTCCCTTATGGGACTTAAATTTATCAACTTCATCTAGCAGTAGGACCGCTTACCCTACTGTCCCACAGGATAGAGATGACAAGAGGTACGATTCTATGGCGAAGAAAGTCTTCTCTGCTTGTAGTATGGAGTTGAAGTCCATCAACGCCACCTGTACGCTCGCCATTTCAGTCACACACTGTGGGAGTGTGCTTCATCAGCGGCTGACTGATGCGGATTTGTTGTTGCGGTGTAGTGAAGTTTGTGCAGTTTGTTGTGCTTTAGGGTTGTGTTTGTGTTTGGTTAGAGTTTGAGAGGTGTATGCAGAGGGGTGAGATTGTTAGTGGGTTGGTTATTGGCCCCGCTATCTACAGGTGATATGTGCTAAATTTCCACATTCTTTCTAGGTGTTGCTCGTGAATATCTTTGCATTTCTATCTAGATCTGACACTGGCTAATATTCACAAACATGTCTATATATGACGAACGCCAGTATCTATTATTATATCCCGATGTGGTGCTGAGCTATCCTTAAAACCTGTCTAGATGAAAATCAAGCTAGCATTCATATTTCTATCTAAATATGGCATTGATGAAATTCCCAATGCAGTCTAGAAGCTGCAATGGTTAATATTTGCTATTCTATCTAGATGCAGCACCGGCCTACTTTCATAATCCTGTCTAGATATGACGCAGGCTAACGTTCACAATTCTATCTGAGTGTGGCACTTGCTAACCTTCACCATCCTATCTAGATGTGACTCAGGCTAATGTTCACAATTCTAACTAAATGTTGTACTTGCTATCATTCACAATTCTGTCTGGGTCCGGCGCAGGCTAACGTTCATAATTCTATCTAAATGTGGTACTTGCTAACATTCATAATTCTCTAAGTATTGCACTTGCTAATGTTCATGGAATGGGTAAGGTTGTTGGATAGTGTTGGGCATTTATGTTAATTTCTGTCCTCCTGGGGTTGTCGCTTGTGTTCTATTCCACCTAGCGCCATCTCTCTTGTTGTTGTAGGTGTTTACCTTAGTTGGTTCTGGGTGTTGTCTGTGGCATCATATATTCTGACAATCTGTTCTTTGTGTTTCCTGTTTGATTGTTTAGTTGTTTCAATTTGGTTCCGATGTGTTGAAGAGCCAGGTTTTTAGAAGTTTTCAAAATTTTAGGTGGTCTTTAGTGTTTTTTATTTCTATCTGTCTCGTTGGCTTGTAGATTGTTATTTTCTTTTGTAGGAATTTAGCTCCCTGTCCGCTGATTGCCTTGTGTGTAATGCACATTGTTTTGAACGTGATACGATGTTTGATTGGGAGCCAATGTAGTGTTTTTAGTGCTGGAGTGATGCGGTCTCTTCTGGATAGTTTGAGGAGGAGTCTGGCTGCTGCATTTTGGATGTGTTGTAGTTTCTTCAGGAGGTATTCTGGCATCCCGAGGTAGAGGCTGTTTGCCTAGTCGATTCTTGACATGATGAGGGCGACGATTGTCAGTGTTTTGTGGGTAAAGGAGGGGAAAGGTAGGATACATCTTGTGTGAAGGAGTAAGAAGCATTTCTTGATTATTGTGTTTACTTGTGTTTCTAAGGTTAGGGTATTGTCCATTAGGACTCCCAGATTTTTTACTACCTTAGATGGTGTGGGCGTGGTTCCCATTTCCGTCGGCCAGGGAATGTAGGTGTTGTTCTCTTGGTTTTTGGATATAATCATGATTTCTATCTTTCCTGGGTTCATTTTCAAGTTGTTGGCGTTCATCCAGTCAAAGACTTCTTTTAGCCATTCTATTAGGGTTGAGTGATCGGCTTGAGTATCTTCGATTTTGTAGATGATTTGAGTGTCGTTGGCGTAGTTGTAGCAAATAATGTTTGTTTTTTTTGAAGATCCTGATTACTGGAGTCTGGTAGATGTTGAAATATAGTGGTGATAGTGAAGAACCTTGTGGTACTCCACAATCGTTAACTCGTGGAGTACATTGAAGGGTTTTATCCATACGGTTTCTGTTATGCCTGCTAGGAATGATTTAATCCAGAGTAGTGCCGTGCCTGTTATACCTATATCTTCCAATCTTTTGGTTAGGGTGTCATGGCTTACTGTGTCGAAGGCTACGGAGAGGTGGTGCAGAATCAATGCCGAGTTTGTGTTGGAGTCTGCGTTTGTTTTTAGGTCGTCCCAGATGAATAGTAGTGCTGATTCTGTTCCTCTTGCGGGTTTGAATCCGACTTGTGCTTGGAATACATGTGAGGACCCACTTGACTGTGCAAACTGACCATAAGCCCTTAAAGTGGCTAAAGAACATAAAGGGGGAGAATCCAAAGTTGCTCAGGTGGTCCATAAGCCTGCAAGGGTTTGACTTCATCATTGAGCAAAGGCCAAGTGTCCAACATAGCAATGCTGATGGGTTGTCCAGAATGTTTAACCGACCTAAACATGAGGCCCATCCAGGGGGTCTGGGAGAGGCGAGTGTTAGGAAAGATTTCATCAATGTGTAATTTTCCCTCCATTTGTGGACCCCCCCAAACCTTTTGCTTTTGTTTGGCTATCCTATCCAGACTTTTGCCAGTGGAACACAGCCTTTGGCTGTGCTCCCCTGGGCTTTTGCTCACTTCTTATGGGGATACTGACACGTCCTTTAGACTGTTGTACTGGGAAACTATGTTTCCCTTAGTCTTCGACTATGTTGGCATTTCTTGGTAACTTTTTAACAGTGCACAATGTACCTCCAGTACCGTGCGCTGGGGTCAATTTTGTTTTATAGCCCTGGACACAATCGAGGGATTTTTTGGTGATTGTATGAGTGTGCTTGGGACAAACTGGTGGCAGCAGTTACTTTTATAAGGCTTTTACTTCTTTTTACAGGATCATATGGCGTTTACCGCGTTTGGTTCAAGACTGTGGCCAGGTCCAAAAATGGACAAGCAACAAAGTCTTATGTTCTGTTCCAGGGCCATTTTGACCCTTACCTTACCCCAGGTCAGGTGACCCAGGTTGTCCTTATTTGGGAATGCAGCCTCCCGCGGAAACTGATCTCTTTCGCAGGCTTCTGCATGTCATGTGTGTGTGCCCAGGAAGCAGGTTGGGACTGTCTTATCCCAATCCCCACTACTAGTGTCCGGATGTCTGAAGTGCCTGAATGACTGGGACAACTGTGGGCCATGATTGGTCCCCCACTGAGATGCCTGCATGAGAGCGGATCTTCGATTAGAAGTCCTCGATGTTGGCGTGAAGCTAATCTTGGATAAGAAAAGGGGCTCTGCATCCATTCCAGGTCGATGATCAACTGAGTTCTCCCCGAACTACAGAAGGAGCCAAGTATGCTGCAACAAAGAAACAGACTTGTGAAACCACAGGAGACGCATTGGAAGGTTTGGCACCCTTCGCCCTCTGCTGTCGATTTAGACCCCTGTTTTCTTCATCGATCAAGAAGGCTTGCAAGGGCACTTCCCCCCTTTGGAGTAGTGGGAACAACTACTCTCGGTTTCCACCTCTTACCCACCAAACGAACCCCTTCGGAAGTATTCCTGAGCCATCCACTGAACTGTCCAGCTCTACCTCGGAGTATCCTGCAGAATCGCTGCTGTCTCGAGTTGAAACCCGAGACTTGGGACATCGCTTGCTTGTGGTCACCTGCCATCTCCCGACAAATTTCGTAGGCCTAGCTCCTCTGGGTACAGAATTAGGTGAGTGCATAACGCCACACACATCTGTGATTCCCACGTCACTACCTGTTGGTGACAGTCGATGTAGGTGTCTTGCTGACCTGCTCTCCTGTGCCCTGAACATCACAAGATGTATATGCACAAGTGGCATATAGAGAGTCTCGTTGCATTCAATTAATTTTACATGTTCAACACCAATCTCTTCTCATAAAGATCAAAATCAATTGATTGTTACAATTTCTTCTTTTATTTTATAGAAATCATCAAGGTATATAAAGACAAGATACACACAACTATAAATCATTTTTAAAAAACACAGTTAAATCTGTAGTCTAACAATTTCATCATATTAACACACACAAGATACAGATATCTAACATTCTGACTCATCCACACCAACCTCATTCATGGCCATTCAAATCCAATCATACAATTTGTCAAAAAAACAGGTCATGCAATTAGACCTTGAGGACAAGATATTGTTTGTTGTCCATAAATGCATCAATAGTTTAAAATCATGGCATATATAATTTTGTTATTTTGATACAGTCAATTGCCACAGGCGTTTATACAAACTATACAAATTGAGATCCTAATGGAACTTAAGCCTGCTGCACCAGAATTTTCTTTGTATCTCCTTCGGAATCTGAGAAAAGGCAACTGTTCGTCATGACGATCGTTCTATCCCGCAGCCACTGAGAGCCGCAGTGCCGCAAAAACTACAGAATCTACTAGCGACTTCGACTAAACTGGCAAAGTTTGGTCCGGACTGTGCCGAGACTCAGTGAGTACTTGCATAACTTACCAGTGGCCCCCTGGCACAACCAATCTTTTTAATGCATGAATATCCCTAAAAAGGTATTTGCTTTTGGCTGGGATAGCCTACACTCCCTAGCTATTCTCACCTTTTGAAAACTGATCTGCTGCCAACGAATAGTCGCAACCAATTCTTCATCACCTCAAGCCGCTTCCTGACTTGCTACAGCTCTCTCAAGAAGACCGGCTTTTTGTTCTATCTGCGCGATCATGCGTTTTTACTCACAACTGTACCTTTGAGCACAAGCCTCCCCACTTCTTAGGGCTGGACACGAAAGGTAGGGAACGACTGAAGAATTGTCTAATGCTCCTAGTGTGTTAACTCACCCTTCTCCTTACATGTTGTGGCTGTCTTTTACTCCTTTGTCACATTAGAAAATGCAATGTATATATATTACTTAGTATAGGACTTTTGTGGTGACTGTTTTTATATCACTGAAGTTTACTTGTGTCAATTGGTCCGGCCGTCAACAAATGTATAGTTATCTTTGATATACACTTGTCTAAGAGTGATTTGTGGTTCGTTACTGCGTGTTCACATTGTGGGCTTTTGATCACTCTCACCCCTCCTGAGACTTAGTCTTGACCGCCTGCCTAGCTATCAAGTTTGGTCTGGCTTGTCCAGAAGGTTCCCCTATTTCACTAAACTGGGTTGGCCTCCTAATCCTTTGCCCACCAGGTCAGAGTTTAGAAATCCATTTTAACAAAAACACACTCAAACTATCCCGCTGCAAGATGATCATCATTGCACAGGTTTGGCTCAAGCAGATCTGGTACCCAGATCTCCTTTACCTTTTAGTGGCTCCAGCATTCAGGCTGCCTCCTCTCCCAGACCTGCTCTCCAGGGAAGGAGGTTCCATCCTGTACCACGGTCCAGCGTCTCTGAGCCTGGAGGCCTGGCTCCTGCAGTCCTAGAGTTTGGACACTACTCGCAGCCCTTGAAATGCAAAAACATTCTGGCTAAGGCCTGAGCTCCATCTACACTTGCCGGGGACAAGCACAAGCAGACATGTTTGACAGTATGGATTTCTCCATGGCGCATTACGGCGCCACAGCTCCTTCCATACTTGCTCTGGCTTGCCAAGGTGGGTCTTGCCCATGCAACAATCAAGATACACTTTGCAGCCATCACCCAGTACACCCGGATGTTGGGTGGTCGCATGCTCCCAGGTCCAACTTGGGTTCTTCCTCTCCTCTAGCTCTGTCTCTACCTGTGGTGTTCCCCAGGGGTCTAACCTCTCGCCATGGCTGTTCAACAAATACCTGCCACTTCTTTCCCACCGAATTGCCACTCTCTGCCCCAACTTTCAGTGCAATGCTGATGACACTCAGCTCATTTTCAGGCTCCCTTCATCCACTTCGTCTCCTTCTCTCATCTCTGACTGTCTGTCCGACATCCAGGAGTGATGTGCCGTCAATGATCTCTGCCTTAATGCCAGTAAAACAGAGATTCTCCTCATCAGCACATCCCCTCTCTCCTTTCCTGTAGCTCTCTGGCTGGCCTCTCTTGGCCCTCTTCCTGCTCCCACCTGCAAGGCTAAAAACCTTGGGGTCATCTTTGACTCCACATTCTCCTTCTCTCCTCACATCTCTGACGTCTCTAAGAAGTCACACTATCAGCTGCACCTCCTCAGAGGTATTCTTCCTTTCCTCTCCTTCCCCCAGAAGCTCACTGTCTCCAGAGCCCTGGTTCTCTCTAGGCTGGACTATTGCAACAGTCTCTATCTTAATCTGCCTGCCTCTACTCTTGGCCCTCCTCAACTCATCCAAAACAGTACTACAAGACTTGTCCTTGGCCTCAAGCCTAGGGATCATATATCTCTGCACTGGCTCCCAGTTGGGGCGAGGATTAAGTTCAAAATCCTCTGCATTGTCCACAAGGCTTTCTGGGGCCTGTGGCTGCAATACCTTCAACTCTCTCTTCCTAAATATCTTCCTTCTCGAGTTCTTTGCTCATCCGCCTCCAACTCCCTCCGGGTTGGTCGCTTCTCCAAGCTGCGAGTTGGTGGTAGATTTGTTTCTTCAGCTGGGGCCTCCCTCTGGAACAGCCTCCCTGCCTCTTTGAAACTTGTGGAGAACCATCTCCGGTTCCGGAAGCACCTCAAGACCTTCATCTTTGCTTCTGCTTTCTCTCATCTTCTCCCCTGCTGATCTCCTGGCTGAATCCTTATCTGCACTGCTAACTTAGCTACCCTCTGATCTTGGGCCCAGGTCCACCCCCTGCCAGTTGGACACCTGCACTGCCCACCTGGCAACCCATGCACTTGGAGACTGTTTCCGTATCCCTACAGCCCCTACTAGCACTTGCCACCCGATGTTGGCACTTCCCCTGCACTTGCCACCAGCTGGCTGTACTCTTATTTACTGTCTTTATTTTTTTATTTTATTTTTTACTGTTATTCTATGTACTGCGCTGCCCCTCCCCTTTCCCCTTGCACTCTTCCCCTTCCCCCCTCTCCTGCACTTGCGCATTCTCAATGTCACCTAGCCTAGTAGGATTGTTGTCTCTTTCTTCCCTCTCTTTCCCCTCCCTTGCCTCGTCGCACCTTGAAACACTTGTGTATAGGCGCGTTATAAATGCCATATCATATCATATCATATCATATCATAGAATTATTAAAGAGTTACTTAAGAACTTTTCCACCAGTGAGGGCTCCTGCGTGGGAGCTTAATGTGGTACTCTAAGCTCGAGGGGCCACCGTTTGAGCTTATGCATCGGGCCCTCTTGAAGTTTCTTTCTTGGAAAAACTGCTTTCCTCGTGGCTATCTCCTCTGCCAGTAGGGTTGGTGAAATAGAGGCTCTCACATGTAAGCTTCCATATTTGTCGTTCCACTGAGCGAAAGTGGTTCTAAGTATTCAACCTTCCTTTATGCCAAAGGTCTCATCAGACTTTCATTTAAATGAGCCTTTGTTACTGCCAGTTTTCTTTGCAACTCCTTCATCACCTGCTGAAAGATCTTTGCATTTTCTGGATTTGGGACGTGCCTTGAAATGCTATGTTGTATGCACGAAGGACTTTCAAAAGCCTTCTCAGCTTTTTCGAAACTTTGGCAGTGTGGGACATAGGAAGGCCATATCTAAAGCATCCATCTCCTGATGGCTCTCCGGCTGCCTCATGCATTGCCATCAGCTGGCAGACCGAGGGCCCATTTGACCAGAGTAATCACATCTACAAAGGTGTTCCTTTCTGGTGTTTCGCTGCTGGATATTTGTAGGGCAGCTACGTGAAGGTCTGCTCATACTATCACAAGATTTTACTGTGTCAACAGGGATTCCAAGGGGGAGTCTTGTGTCGGACAAGCTATGCTACGCAGCCTGTTTTCTTGAGGTGAGTGTGTTCCAGGGGTAAGTCTTATTGCTTCTGTTGAGCCTTGCCACCTCCCGTGTTTGTGTATATATACTGCTGTGCTATTGTATTCAGAGCATGTGAATCCATGTAAGACCCCATGCTGGACAAGGAACAAGTTTATACCTGTAAATATTGTTCCCTAGCGTGGGCCTTACATGAATTCACATGTGAACCCTCCCTCCTTCCCCTCTACGGCTCTTCTTGGTTCCTACTGCCACTTTATGTGCACAACCAAATCTGAAGATGGTCACCAGTGGTGGAGCTAAAGGGGGATGAATGCCATTGGTTTGGGCAGTATGATGCAAAGTGACAACAATAGGTTATACAAGCGACAATGCAGTTTTTAGCTTAAAGCTAAACTGCTTTATTTTAAAAAGGATTCCCAGCCTGACCAAGGGGAATATTCATAGCTTGTGAATCCATGTAAGACACACGCTGGAGAACAGGTAACTTACTTCTTCTATTTCTCCAATAGGGATTTTGAAAAAATAAGAGAAATGTGCACTGTTACCTGGATTCATCAAAAGATAAGGTGGTTTGCGCTGAAAATTCATTGGATTCTGGGTGTGCCCGAATGTATTGATCTATGCATTGCTATTACTGCATAAGATTTAATCATATTTTCTGCCCAGACTGGCATATGTCTTAAAACTGCAAACATTGCAAAGAGCAGCGTATACTCTTTTTTCTTGTTTTTTTTTATCAGAAGTGTGGTTAAAATAACCCCATCTTCTCTATTAGCGTACATTAAATTAGGTTCTTCTTAATGCATGTTCTTACATTATATGGATAGCACACAAAGCAAAAGTGTCTTTAAGGATAAAACCCAGGGGTGCCTCGCCAAGAGGCCATGAAGTAGGACGCGTCTCCTCAAGAGCGCCTGCTGATCCACAATGATCCTGTGAAGAACAGTGTTAGAGTGTTAGCAACAAGCGTTCGTGCTCTGAAATGGAATGCCAGATACATGAAGTGGCGGTGCACATCCATGAGTAAGCTGAAGTATGTGTATGAGCAAAATACGTAGTTGCATATCGCTGGATCCCCAAGCATCGGAGCGTAAGAGCAGCAGAAGTGAGAGGAGTGGAAAGCACAAGGCAGTGACTGTGGACGAGGCTCCGGAACAAAATGATGAGCCGAGTTGTTCGCCACATTGTATCAGCGTCTCCTGGTGTAAAAGGATACACAAAATGTTGGATGGGCGTGAGAGCCAATAGAGAGAGACACTAAAGTGGCCGACTGAGAAGAGGCCACAGAATAGAGGCATAGGAACATCGCCAACCATAATACACGGTGTACATGGGCGGAAGAGATCAAGACTGAGAAATCTGCCCCTGCTGCACAGTAACAGGAAACCCTTAAGCCACAGCCACACTCTAGCTAGCAGGCTGAAGGGACACATACAATTTGTTGCCCGATCCTTTGGAACTCCTAAAGGCACAGTCAATAGTGGTGAGGGTATGGTGCAGCAGCACGTGTATGCCTGGACTAGCAGTGCAACTGAGGTGCTGCTTTGCTTCGGAGTGAGATAGGAAGGAGTACAGAGGTAAAGCGAGGCCAGTGAGGGGCAGGGTGGTGGCCTTCTGGAGGGATGACATCCCGAAATTGAACTACCCCTCAGGACACACAGTGGAGGTAAGAGGTGGCGTTCAGAGCACACTGGGAGGAAGAGTGCAAGTCTGCTGGCGGCGCCTGGGGTGCGATAGTGAAGGTGCAGCCCGGAGGATCTGGGACACATGCTATGAGTGGGACATCGTTGCGGTGGGTCTCCAAGACCGACTCAGTAAGAGCTGCTTACGAGTCCTGCACATTGGGTGTATAAAGGCCATTGCATAAGCTGTACCCTGGGGTAACTTTGGTGAGGATAGATGTAGACCTGTTGCGGCAAGATGTACGTGGACTGGCAGAACGCACATGCAAGCTGGAAACACAGGTGCAGGAGAACAACACGAAGAGTAAGCAGATGTCCCAAGAGGTAGAAATTCTACGGCAAAAGGTGAAGCTGCTGGAGGAAAGAGTGGAAAAAGATGCTGAGGGATAGGCGTGGCATTACAACATTAGGATTGTGGGTCTACCAGAAGGAATGGAGGGATCCGACTCCACCATTTATATAGAGAACCTACTGCTGCTGGAGCTGGGCGCTGGAAGGAAACTTGACTTAGGGGTTCACTATAGAGCGTGCACACTGCTCTCTGGTAAGGAAGCCTCCACCAGGACCTCCACCAAGGCCTATAATAGCAAAGGTCCTCAATTATAAGGACAGAGGGAGGATCCTAGAATTCTCCAGGAATTGGGGTGACATACAGAGGGCCTCTGCGAAGCTGGTTATATACCCGGACTATACCTTTAAGGTACAAAAAAGCTGTGCGCAATCTATCGCAATGAAAGTGAGACTGTAAAAAGCTGGTCTTAAATATTTGTTAATCTACCCTGCCTAGTTGAAAATCCTCCACAATGGCCTTGTTCTTTGAGACGCCATCTGAAGCACAAGACTGGATGGATAATGGTAAGATCCCACCACTTGCAGAGTGATCACAGGAGGGAGAGACAACCAGAAAGCCCGGCTGCAGCTATGGGACGGCTTGAACTACTGGAACACTTAGACGCTAGATGATTTGCCAAGATGGACCTCTGTGGAATAAAACTGACAAGAAGAGCGAAAATAATTATGTAGCCAGAAGAGGTGGCTTGTTGCAGGAGCAACACGAACCAGACACAGGAAAGGAGATCACCTACTACCCCACGTACTTTTTTACAGGTTACGCTATTGTACATCCCCGTTGGACACCAGGAGTCCCGGATTTCGACTGTACATTCGAGGAGCGGAAGCAGGGTAAGTCTAAGCATGCACTACATGTCAAAATAGGTACCATGCTACACACAATACCGGTTGGATCTAAGGGCAGTCCAAAGGTCCCACCAGAGCTCTGGGAATTAGTGCACGATGGCTGAAGGGGTAAGAATTATGACCTGGAATATCCAGAGTCTCAATAACTACGTCAAACGTCAAAGGGTATTTACGACTTTAAGAAGGCATAGAGGTGGGATTGCGCTATTTCAGGAAACACACTTGAATGCGCATAAACATAAGAAACCTGCTAGTGCATGGGGCGGGGAGATGGTAGGTTCCACATACTCAACATATGCAAGAGGAGTCCTAATATGGGTAAACTAAGACTGATGATGAAAGTAGGATGGCTATACTCCATGGCATGTTGCAGAACCAGGGAGTATGCATAGTAAACACGTATGCGCCCATTCATGATGCCACTGTCTTTTTTAGGTCATTGTATGCCAAGCTAGGCACCTATAGAGTGGGAGTCATGATATGGGGCGGAGATTTCAATTGCACCCTGAATCCCATTGTGGTTAGTTTCGACACAAAGCACAAAAGGCCGGCCCCTCCGGTCAAGGTCTTGAGCACACTCTTGAACCATTTTCACTTGAAAGACATATGGAGGACACTACATAGGGACAGAAGAGAATACTCACATTACTCTGCCCCACACGTGGTTCACACAAGGCTTGATTATTGTTTCACTGTGGAAGAACATGTGATGGAATTCACAGAGGTTGAATATCAGGCTACTGTTTTGTCAGACCATGCTCCTCTTTTAACAGTATGGAGGGTGTCAGCCCCAAGACTGCCCTTACCTACTAGGAGATTGAGAAGCAAATTGTTGCAGGATAGAGCATTTAATGAACACATAAACAAAAACCTGGTTGATTTTATGGAAGTCAATGAGGTCAGTGTAAAACAAGTGGGCACGATCTGGAAAACATATAAAGTGGTGATCAGAGGAGAGATGATAGCTACAGCAGGGGGTTGCAGAAAGCCATCACTAAAAACTTAAATGATACAGAAAGTAAATTATTGGAAATGAAAGGCAGAGGGATGCAAGAGAGGAACTAAGGCAGGCGTGTATAACACATTGGGATAGGCTGGGTAAGTTTAGCTACGCAAGATATCTAGAAAGAAGTAATGAACCAGGGGATAAACCAGGGCGAATGCTTGCCTGGCTATATAAAAATAGGAATGTAAGATCTCTGATACATTTCATCCCAAAGACAGACCAGGAGGAGGTAAACATACAAGCAGGGATTAATAACGTTTTTCCGAATACTATAAGGACGTATACAATGACCCACGTATAGAGCGGGAGGAAGAGCTACAGGAAACCTTAGCTCTCATTACCCTACCGATATTAGATCAACAAAGGAATATACTAGAGGAGCCATTAACCCCAGAAGAAGTGATAGCCACTGTAAGAGCATTGCCCTGAGAGAAATCCCCAGGTACGGACAGGGTGCCGAGGGAGTTCTATAAGGCTTATGTAGATACGTTGGCGCTACTACTAACCAGGGTATACAATGAAGCATTTGAATTGATAATTCTGCCAGGAAGTACGCGAGAGGCTATGATAATCCCGCTCCTCAAACCAAACAAGATAGTCACGGACTGTAGTTTCTACAGACCGTTGTCTTTATTAAACCAGGATAGTAAGATCAAGACGGAACTCCTAGCAAATAGACTTAGGAAAGTAATACCAACTTTAGTTAATCATTATCAGACTGGATATGTTCCAGGGAGGAGTATTGCTGGGAACCTGAGATGACTGCATCATGTCATCCATTGCATGAGAGACTGGGCTGAGCAATGCGCTGTTGCTTCACTGGATGCTACCAAAGCGTTTGATTCTGTCCATTGGGACTGGTTATATGCCACCATGGTTGAGATGGGAATAGGACCGAACTACATGAAATGGATAAAATGAATATATACTCAACCGATGACTAGGGTCAGGGCTGGTACCATGTTTTCTGACAAATGGGAACTGCATAAAGTGACAAGACAGGGGTGCCCTCTGTCCCCAATGCTATACATAATTGCAGCAGAACCCATTGCGGCTTTTCTGAGACAGGAATATAGTGATGCTGGCATAGAAATATATGGGATGCGGCACATAGTATCAATGTACACAGATGATAGGTTGCTATACCTGAGTAACCCGGAGGTGATTTTGCCATATGTGTTGGAGGTGTTGGACAACTTCGGTACACTGACGGGGATCCGAATAAATAAGAGCAAATCATATCTATTCCCACTAGCAAGCATGGTGACTCTTAGAGAAGCAGATTTGCCGGTTCTACCTTTACAATGGAGAAAGAACTCCTTTAGATATCTAGGGCTAAACATATCATGATCCTAAGCTAGAACATGAATCTAACACAGTTCAGGCTAAGGAGGGCTTGGTTAAATCAATGGAGTTTCGGAGCAAGCTACCCCTGTCGATGTCTGGAAGAGCGGCACTAATAAAATGGTGGCATTGCCAAGACTTATGCACTGCTTTGGAAATGTCTCATACAATATTCCCAAAAGATTTTTTCTAGAACTAGGCAAAACATGCAGGGCCTTCCTTTTCGCAAGGGGTTAGGCAGTTGCACTTAACGTATTACAGAGGCCCTATACGCAGGGAGGATTGAAGATTCAAAATTTTGAATTATACTTTCTGGCGTGCCAGCTACAGTATGTCGTGCAATGGATGGCGGATGACCCTACTGGAGGTATAATTCTCCTACAACCAGCATTAAAAAGACTACTTCTCACAGACTTAATCTGGACTTCCCCACGGGAACAGTATAGCCACCCCCATTTAGTGAAGTTAGATATACAGATATGGCGGAGGACCTGCAAAGCCATGGGACTTGGAGACCTAGTATCGACACATATACCCTTAGCAGCAGTAATGACGGATATAAATGGATATAGATCAAGAGTAAGGGCACAATGGGAGTCTTGCGGGATTGCGACTGTAGGGGATCTGAGGAACGAAAATAGGCTCCTGGATTTTACTGAACTAAAAGAGGTCACAAATATACATGAGGGTCAGTTCCTGCTACACAGGACCATGATAAGCACAATAAAATGAAGGTGGCCAGCCATCAGGGAGAAGACTATAGGGTGTGAAGATACAAAAACACTCATAAACATCTCAGAGGGAGGACACGCTATTTCCAGAATTAATGAGGTATTGATTGATCCCACCTCGAGAGTTCAATTGAGATGGGAGGAAGAATTGGGGAGAACGTTTGAGGACAAAGAGTGGCAAAGTATAGTTCTATACCACAAAAAGTCTCTAGAAATGCCAGGCTGCAGCTAATCCGACTATACACTACATAAAGGGCATATCTAACACCAGCTGCAATAGCAAAATTCAAAGGGGCGAGTAAGCAGGCATGTCCCAAATGAAAGGAAGAGAATGCATGATTGATACATATGTTTTGGGAATGTCGGGTGGTGCAGGTGTTTTGGAGGGAGGTGGCAGGCAAAGTAGCTCAAGGAGGTATTAATCTTGATATCCAATCCCCGGAAGCATGTATGCTAGGCCTGTTTAAGAAAAGTATGACGCAGAAGTCCCTGGTAAAGATCAAAAACCTAATGTATATACTAGCCAAACATAGCATAACCGTGCAGTGGAAAGCTACTAAGGAGCCAAATATCAATAGATGGTGGGAAGACCTGAGAAAATGGTCAACGGCAGAAACGGGAGTGTGGGAAAAGGCACTGGAGGAACACAAATAGGGACTTGGAACAGACATTCTCCAATGGATTGCCCTGACAGTGACAATGTGTAATCAAAATGAGAGTGATGGCGCTACTAAAGGCACACAAGATGGAACTGGGGAAAGTGTGGGAGAATAATAATAAAGTTAGAACTATAAAAAGGCAGTTAAAGGGGGGAAGGGTTGGGAAGTTATAAGGGGAACATTGGAAAGCAAACTTGAAGTATATGATTATTTACATTTCTGTTTGTTATTGTTCTACTGCAAATACTTATAAAGATAATCAACAACAAAAAAGTATAAAACCCGTATTTTTTCTGAAGGGAGTTTCTGAATTTCACTTGTCCCAGAAAAATCATCTGCTTATATTCTTTCGGCTCCTTCACCCTTCCAAGACTGAGGAGAGACTACATAGAATAGGCCCTACATATATAAAATTCTGTCAAGAACTAAGGATTTAAGAAAAGATGTTCAGCTATTTAAAAGTTTTTCTGGGCCCAAAAGGAAGGGTGTAATAAAAAGTACACTCTCACAGTGGTTTATTCTCTGCTATAGGTTACGAGATAAAGAAGTACCTTCGGGTACTACAGCACATTCTACGAGTGATGTGGGAGCGATGCCCGCTCTGCAGATGTACCCATTGCGGACATTTCCTGAGCAGAGACTTGAACTTCTCTACATTTTTTTTCAAAATATAACCTTTTTGGATTCAATATTTAAAGATGATGCTGAAGTGGAAAATGATGTTCCTCAGAGCCTGCTACTCTGAAGTGACTGGTTCAATACCCGCATCCTTAAGGAGTACAAATAGCTTTTGGAGTCTTTCAGAAGATGAGAAATCTGTGGGAGGAATGTGTCAATTAGAAGAACGAATTACTTACCTTCATTAATGCTTTTTCTGATGGACACGTTAATTGTTCCCACAGATTCCTCTTCACCATCCTACCTGCCAGTCTCATGGAATTCTCCCGCCTAGTTGAGAGAAATTAAAAAATGGCAAATGACTACGTTGTTTTTCGTTCTGTTGTTCCTTCTCCTTGCCAGTGTGGAAAAAGGCACAACTGAGGAAACTGGCGCAGGTGGCTCCGTACATACACACAGATGACATTTGCATTCATTACAACGACGGCGGTAACCAATGGCGCTATTAGCACCATGATTGCTGCCGGTATTGTAACAAGTCCGCCAATGGTAAATGGGGAAATACCACCCCATTCCAAGGTTGGCGGGCGGTAATTCCCCAGTTACCATTGGCCTTTCCCCATTCCCATTTTTGCCCCATAGGGCTCAATGGGACTGGGGAAGGCGGTAATTACGGTACCGCAAATTGCGGTACCGTAATTACCTCGGAAGTCCCTTTGCGGGTCCCTACGTTAACGGCTGGTCCAAACCAGCCGTTAAGGTCGGGAGCCGCAAAGGGACCTCGTAATCAGGCGTTAAGGGTTTAACGACGCCGATACCTTTTACGGCGCCGTTAAACACTTAACGCCAGGGTAGTAATGACCCCCATTGTCTTAGCACAAGATGAAGTTGGTGAGATGATAGAGTTAAAGACTGAGGGACAATGTAGACCTTGGCTCAAAAAGCATGCAGTGCGGGTTGCATACCCTTGGTCTAGCTCTTCGGCTAGAATGAGATTTGAAAATGTTGCTAATGTGGTTCGTCTCAGTTTCCTGTTTTTGATACAAATGGCACAAACGTTTTGTACTTGTGACAACCAGATGCATTTGATTTAAAAGAAGATGCTTCGGGCGACCACTGCCAAAAAATGCTAAAACTGCCAATGCATTTTGGACATAATGGGCCTCATTACGACCCAGGCGGTAAGGGGTTAACGGCGCCGTAAAGGGTGGCGGCGCCGTTAACCCCTTACCGCCTAATTACGAGGTCCCTTTGCGGGTGCCTACCTTAACGGCTGGTGTTGCCAGCCGTTAAGGAACGGGCCCGCAAAGGGACCTTGGAGGCAATTACGGTATGGTACGGTATGGTACCGTCATTACCGCCTTCCCCATTCCCATTAAGCCCTATGGGGCAAAAATGGGAATGGGGAAGGGCCAATGGTGAATGGGGAATGACCGCCCCGCCAACCTTGTGATGGGGGCGGTAATTCCGCCATTCACCATGGCGGATTCCGGCGTCAAACCATGGCGCTAATAGCGCCATGGTTAATGCCTGGGTCGTAATGACCCCCAATGTCATCTTCACGGCTAATAGCTGTATAATCAATGTTGTGGTTACATCAATTTGTCAAACCAACACAAACCAGTTGGTCAAATACAACTTTTGGCGGTCAATTAAGAATATGCCAAGAAAAATCACACCCTGCCGTGACATATGTGAGTATCATATCGTAATTGCGCACCACCAACATTGTCATTTTGTGTTACACTATCCAACACATTTTGTGTTGCACAGAATTGTAAAAGCATTAGCATCAATTCGTGCATACACACAGATAAATTGGCAATATAATTTCAAATTCAGTGCATAGTTGAATAGTTGAAAATGGGGAACAAGAGGAAAAAAAGAAAAGAAAGAAAGGGAACAGAAGTTAGGATGGAGATTTGTCGTTGCATATGTTTGAATTACAACATGGGGACTTAATATCATTTCGTCTACCAACAATCTTGTGCTGTCCTAAATACAGTGCATTAAAAGGCTCCATATAACAAGTATAACATCATCATCAATAGTTGTACCAACCTAGATGAGGCGGGGTGGGTCAATACACTAAAATCCGTAAATCCAGACCTTGCCAAACAAACCCACACAACGTGCAAAAATACTTGCATTTACAAAAAAGCCATACGGCTCTCAAATTGAGAAAAACATTGCCAAATTCCCAAACCGCTAACCTGGCAAAAGCTGGTCACAATCTGTAATACGTGCCGGTCTGACACATGTGGTTCAACGGCTAAATGTTCATTCAGAAAAGGGCCTTCCAAAGTCAAGTGCACCCGAGCGCGGCTGTACGTGTGGAACGTAAGAGATTCCAAAACCGAAACTCTTCAAAACAGTGAATAATATACACTTTAGTATCATGGCTATAGGCATTTCCAGAAAGTGCTGCTCGCATGATCTGTCCTCTTACCTGATCGGTTCCTCTCTCGCATAGAACGTAGACCTGTGCGCTCTAGAGTCTCTTGGCTCCGTCACGTGACTAATGGTAAAAACTGAGCCTAATGGTGCCACGTGTTGACTGAAATGCTGTTTCCATTGCACACTGCATATAGTGGAATATTTGAGAAGATGTGTAATTACTAAATGTTCGTAGTTCTTTCTTTAGACAAGAATGATATATTGCAATAGAAATGTTGAGGATCTCTAACACGGTACCTAAGATGATTGAAGACTTCGTTCAGAACAGGAGGGAGTCCGACATTGGTAAGAGGGGGATTGTACCTTCAGGTGAGGTACTAGTTTTGGCACCGACTGTTGGTACCCAAGGCAAGACTGCCTCCTCAGTTCCGGAGTCAACACGGAACCGTTCAGGGGGAAACCCCAGGCTTATCCACCTGAATGTATCTCTGGGTGGGAAAGCACTAGTACCTCCAGATGGGAAAGTGTTAGTACCTCCAGGTGGGAAAGGATCTCAGAAGACCCACCCGGTACCGAAAGAGTTATTTACTCTGTACAAAATAAGAATGGTACCATGAAAACCCTCTATTGCCTTGGCACACTGAACAGGCAAGGGTATGTGCAAAAAGGCTTGCGCCTCTGGGTTTGATTCAGTCCACTCTGATTCCCAACTACCGATCAAAGCCAAGTCGGCTTCCGCATGCAAAACCTCTGGTACTTCGGTACCGAAAGAAAATGGTTTACCCTCTAATACCGCAGTTGAGCTATCAAGCTCCTCGGTACCGAGGAAATCTCATTAGTCCTCTCATAGTCATAAGACGCTTAAGCACTCTCATTCGAGATCTAGTCAACTACTGAAGTCTCCAAAAAAGCACAAACGGAAGAATTCTCCCTTGGCATTTACCTCGGGCTGGGTACCGGAAAGTCGGAAGAATAATTCTACTCTAATTTCTGACTCAGAAGACTTTGATGCTTCAAAAATGTTTACGGTTCCACCAGAACATTTGTTCAGCACCCCTGTGAGAGCTCAGTCTCCTCCGATTTTGCTTAATTTTCTTCTCAATCTGAGGACGTTTTGGGTCAACCTACGCTGGTACCATCTCAACCTGGTCCTCAGCTGGTTCTAACCAACATTCAGGTGCCTAGGCCTGTGGTTTTGAACATTTACAACCTTAGCCAACTGCCGAATAGGGCTGACTCTTCTACTTATCCTATCAGACTAGAAGACCCTCTACATAGCTCTTCCCAAATGGCAAACAACATCACTAACACTGTGCTGGAAACAATGTTTTCTGAGCCCTCCCTAGAGATTTTGGCTCAACGCATCAAGCACCAAAATGTCATCCTTGTTACCTCAGGGATCGGTAAACATCAACCCTATCCTCGACCCTGTTACGGTACCAGTGGACAATGAGGACTCTGCTCCTCCACCCAAAAAACAAAACATTTGAAAGGATTCTGACTCAGATTCAGAGGAGAACACCCCTCATTCGCCATCTAAGGTGTTCCGTGACATTGGGCCTCATTCCGAGTCCAGCGTTAAAATGATGGTGTTACTATGATGGCGGCCCCACCGGTTCCCTTATCACAGGGCGCCTGAAGCAAGGAAGTATTATGCCTTGTCGGCCACGCGCATCCCGTATCTGTGGAACCGGTGCCACCGCCATCACGGTAATACCGGTGGAGATGGATGTACCGCTACCAAGGTTGGCTGTGCATCCGCCTCCGCCACGTACATGCCGGACGTAGGGGCACTGCGAAAACGGAGCCAGAAACACCAGAACCAGAAATAACGTGATCGCCGGAACCGGAAAGAGCCCAGCGGCCATTGCAATAATCACAATCCACTGCAATCTCCCTGTACTGGAAGCCATCCACCCCTTCTGAGTGCCTGAGCTAATCAAGGAACATGTCAGCCAGAATCCCGCAAACCTGCCAGCACAAGCCACGCTTTGGTGAGGCTGAGCTCAACATGGTGGTTGATCTCATTGTGGAGTATGCCAGTGAGCTTTTTTCAGCGGACCAGCGCCGCAGCACACAGTGTGCTGCATATGGCAGGATTGAGGGAGTTGGTGTAGCAGAGGCAGGAGGCGGGACACCTGTTGACGCTGGTGAGTACAGAAAGTGCCCAAATTTAAAGCGCACATCTGCCCACCCTGCACCCCCCGTACCACAACTGCACTGAAATGGCCATAGCACTGCCCACATCACCCAGACCCGACCCAGCAATACCATGCCCCCCAACCTAGTCAATGTGGCACAAAGAAAGTTACATGCCCTATCTCCCATGCATGCCCCATACCCACCCACATAACAAGGCATCACACAGTGTCCCATATCCTGACTGTGGGGGTCCCGAAACAAGGGTGCCTGTAAGTTAACCAGCACAAATGTCACTGGACTGGCACACACATGATGATGCCCCATTACAGTGGTTGCCAGGGCTGCAGCGCCCAACAGGCCTGTCCCTGGTGGGTGCTGCGGCCCTGGCAGGCTGAGTTGCCATGGAAGCACTGGCACCGTCAACAACGGTGCCACTGTTACCGTGTCCCCACTCCCATAGATTACTCTGGGATGCTATGGGAATGTGGATTGAGATAAATTCTGGCGCCTGACTTCCTGGCCCCTGGACTTGTAATAGGCCAGCGGCACTGGGAAGTTAGGTGCTGGTAATTGTTTGTGGGTCAGGCAGCAACCCGGTAGCACCGGCAGGGTTACTGCCGGATCTGTAATGAGGCCCAGTGTCACCTGCACACTGCATCACACCCATCCACTGCTGGGACACCCATACAGACCTGCATGGGAACCATGGGTAAGGCCTTGACCATGCACCCAGACCCCTTCACCCCAATAACCAGCACCTGAGAACACACTGCTGGCCTCCAAGAGCTCCACGCTTGCAGGATCCCAGCCAGACTGCCCTAGGAGGCAATCCATGCGCCTGTCTGGCATGTCACTGTCATGATGCCTACCCCCGGAGCACCAGGCCAGGCCCAGCACCCCCGGGAGCAGGCATCACGCCCCCGGGTTAAAGCCCAGCGGCCCTTTATAGGGGCTCTTTGGACTCTGTCCTGGCGCCGTTGGCGCCAGGCTCATGTTGGACATCAGTCCTGGCGCCATAGGTGCCAGGCTCATAAAGGGAAGTGTTTGGTGCACTTGCCTGAAGCAGACCATGCTGCACACTCACCTGATGCAGACCATGCTGCATGAAGAACCAAGCCAAATGGGGCTTAGGAGGGACTATTTTTCTGAAGGAACTATTTTGGTACTTGGGTGTGGCTGTGGAAGAATACTCACCTGGAACTTCTTCCAAGGCTATTTAAGCCACACCCAGACGTGCTTCGCGTTGTTCTGCATCCCAGCAGCTGAGCGCTCACCGTGTCTGCTCCTGCATCTGGACTCCAGCCACGCCCGCCTCGAACCTGGAACACCTGTAAGGGAATAAGAGAAGAGAAAGGTGAAAACCAAGAACTATTTCAACCTTCTTACCTGCATCCGGAATCTTCACGCCAGCATTCCTGAAGGAAGACTTCCATTTAAAAGCACCGCGTTGCTTGCTGCAGCGCCGCGCTTCACTCACCTGTTCCCGAGACGCCGCCCGGCTCCATCGCGGCTCTCAGTGCCGGTCGCCACATCTCTGCACCGCACCTAAGGGAGAGAAGAAGAGGCAAAAGGTGAGCAAGGGAACACAAGAGGAAAGCCGGATTTTCAGCCATATTACTTACCGGCTATTCTTGGTGAGCCATTCCACATCTCGGGTCGGCGCCACATCTCTGGCAGGTACCGCACCCCGGCCCCTACGGGGAAAGGACAAAAGACATCACTGGGGAATTATAAAGACATTTAGAGGGGTCGCCCTCATCACTGACTCACCTGATTTTACCCCGGCAATTTAACCCCTCAACGCATCGCCTTTGTTCTGCACCTAAAATAAAGGACAGAAAAAGACAACATAAAAGGAGGCTCACACTTGAACTTTTGCATCTTCATACTTACGGCGTATTGCTCAGTAAAGTCAAGTGGATTTTCCAGCGCCATTCTGAAAACCAGTGAAGTAACTGGACGAACGTGTGCCCCTGCACCAGAAGCAGGATGGAGAGTTCATCCTTCCAAAACATAAGGTGAGCTTAAACCGGGGGTTTTGGAGGAAGTCAGAGGAGAACGAAGGAGGAAAGGGGGCAGCAAGCACATTATTCAGCAGACAGTTAATCCCCTTTCTCATCTGCAAAAGGATATTCCTACGGGCCAGACAAGCAAGATTTGGGGGTCCTGTTCAATCGGTGGTCCGAATTCTGCGCATCACGCTTGAAGAGGCCACAGCAACCCAGACCAGACCAGCGCCTCCGTGGGAGCCAGGTGAGCGTTACAGTCACGCAAGTCCACACATGCCGCCAAGCGTGGGCACAAGTAGAGCATAACCATGGACATTGCAAGGATCACACATGGGCATACAACACTTGCACCATGTGTGACTACTTAGGGAGGGAAGTCCGGGGGCAGTGCAATGTTGTGTCTAATACACAAATTGTGCAACATTGCACAGGTCAGGAAAATCTTACCCACCTTTACGGGGCTATACCTGAGGGCACAGCTGGATCTGCTGAGGCAGCAAAACCTTGCCTTGACTAGTCCAAATGTTCGTTCTATAGTGCCCCGTTTACAGATATTTGCACGGTTGTAGGCCTCTTCACGCATGTTCCGTGGCCGTCTAATGGGTTTCCTTAGCCATGGTGTGAGGGGGTATCCGGGATCACCTGCGGTGGAGTGATAGAATGGGGATGGAATCATTGTGGTGGCAATTTCATGTCAGTGAAGTGTGCATGTACCCATTTCCCACATTTACTTAGCACAAGACGTAGCACATGCCACAGATGACCCTAGTGATTGCTGCAATGTCACATGTAATGCCATAACCCCTTTCGAATGTTTGGTCACTCATTTGATCGGAGAGTGTTCAGCGTGCTCACTGTCTGCAGTCATAAATTGAAATGACCTTTAATGCTACATGTTTTTTTGCTGGTATGGAAACAAGGGTGCGTGGCTGCCTACTGGGAGCCTCGTATCTTGTACGGTGTTGACAATCCACCTACTGCATCCGCCGCACCCAAGATGCCTGACACTGCTGTGCACTGCTGGCCCGGTAGGCAATGTGCTCACGGGAGCACAAACAAGTTTTTTAATAGTGCCAATCCTCACATGTCCATATCCCCTTTGCATACTATTGCACTCCATTGTAAGGGGTACTTGCAATTTACTGGTACCTGGCTTGATGTGCCACAGCAACCTGTAGTGGGCCTGTGGCACTGGTAAGCCAGGTGCATGTAAGGTGTCTGGTGTCCGGTACAACCCCGGCAGGGGCACGGTCGGGCTTCCCGAAGGCCTCCGGATGTGGCCCATTTGCGTGTTCACTTTGATGTGTCTCACATATTGATGCCCAATGTCAATGCATTGTTCCTTGATGTTGTGTGTTTTGCTTGCTTCACCATGCTATTCTACATATTCAGAGTGCTCATGTCACGCTCACCTGATTCCCACGGAGGCGCAGGTCTGGCTTCGAATGCTGATGCTTCTTCAGTGGTGAAGCGCAGGACTATGAAGATGGACTGGAAGGGCCCCTCTACTCTGGTCTTTTCTGGCTCGCAGGAATATTCCCCTGTGCGTGAAAAGGGAGTATTACCTACTGATGGAATAATGCTCAAGCCTCCCACTCCCTTCCAGCCCTCCACGATACCCTTCCACGATTCCCCGTGAAGTCTCACCTTAGGGTCTGGAAGGATGAGTTCTCCATCCTGCTTCTGATGCAGGGGCGCGTTGAAACCCAGTTACTTCACTGGATTGAGGTTTGATGGGAGTTCAAAATAAGCTTGACTATTCAGGTGAGGCGCTGTAAGAGTTCTGTTGCAAGTTCAAAAGTTCAAGCTTAATAATAATGTTCATTGTCTTATTGCAGCAAGCGCTAATGCTTATGTCTTTTTTCCCTAGAGGGGCCGGGGTTTGGAATGCCGGAGATGTGGCGCCGACCCGAAGTGAAACGTGCAGTTCCAGTAAATGACAGGTAAGTTCTGGATGAGCGTTCAGGTAATGTCTTTGCATTCGCTCATTCAATGTCCTTGTCTTTTTTCCCCATAGGGGCCGGGGTCCGGAATGCCAGGAAGCGGCAGGACCCGAAATGAAATGGGAATAACCAAACAGGTAAGTCTTAGAAGGAAACTGAGCCTTTCCTATTCCCTTCCTTCTCTCACCTTTTTATCTTGTCTTTTTCTCTCTAGGCTCTGAGAAGTGGGTGCGGATCCGGATGATCGCTGCTGAAGATGGAGGCGCCCAGGAAAGGTGAGTGAAATGCAGCGCTGCAGCGATCGAAGCAAAATGCTTTTAAAATGATGTCTTCCCTTTCAGGATCGTCGGTGTGATGTCTCTGTGATGCAGCTTTAATGGTAAGGTCTTCTTTCTCTCCAATTCTCTCTTATCTCCCTTTGCAGGCGACCCAGGATGCTGACAGGCGTGGCTGAAGTCCAGATGCAGGAGCAGACACGGTGAGCGTCCAGCTGCGAGGAGCAGAACAACGCGAAGCGTGAGTTGCTGATCGGGCGTGGTTTAAATAGCTTTGGAAGAAGTTCCAGGTATGTATCCTTCCACCGATCAGGTATGTATCCTTCCCCGACCACACCCATGTGGAAAGTAGTCCCACAGGTAAAGTAGTTCCATTCAGGCCTCAAGAGGGCCTGGATGTAGCAGCATGGTCTGCATCAGGTAAGTGCACATTAAAACACTTGAACACATGTCTAGCTTTATGAGCCTGGCGCCTAAGGCGCCAGGACAGGGGTCTAACATGAGCCTGGCGCCTAAGGCGCCAGGACTGTGTCCAAAGGGCCCCAGCTTGGGCCGGCTGGCACTTCCGTGGGGGGAATGATGCCTGCCTCTGGGGTTGCTGGGTCGGACCTGGCTCCTTGGAGGTAGGCATCATGACAGCTCATATGTAAATTTGCATGTCTGCGATCACAGTTACAATTTGTATCATGATGGCACACAGATGTGGATCCATTTGGGATGTATGTACTTCTCCAGCATGGGGTCTGGCATGGATTCACATGCTCATGAATATTCCCCGTCGTCAGGCCGGGAATCCTCGGTATAGAAAAAAATCATCAGTATCAGTTTTGTTTCTGATCTGTCTTTCTTAGTAGTAACCAATCACTGGTCTCTGGGTCATACTGCCTCCAGCCACTGACTGCCCTCTCCCTAAGCCCCGCCTCTGGCAGCCATCCTCAGATTTTTACCGCATGTTCAAGTGTTGGGAGTCCTCGTGCTGTAGCTCTCGAGCTTTTGCTGCGTTTTCGCGCTTTTTCAGAAGATTTTTCTCATTTTTCGGTTAAATAGAGCCTCGAGCTCCACCGTTTCTACATCCGATCAACGGGAATCCGTTTCGGAGTTTTCTACGCCCCTCAAGGGTGAAGATTTCGTCGAGTTACGCTTTTGGAGGATTCCAGAAGTTCCGCGGCCTACCCCGGACATGGTCCAGGAGAAAGGAAGCTCGACGCCCGGGAAACTGTTCAGGACCTGCCCTGGATGCCAGCTTCAGAATGTTTTCAAGGAGGACGAGCATTCGTTATGCCTCTACTGTCTCCATGGGGACAAGACACACACAGAGAAGGACTGTGCGTTTTGTGGGAACATGCCGGAGTGGACCATGAAGGATCACCACCTGCATCTCGCCAACTGGCTGGAAGGGAAGAGCCCGTCAGGCGAGAAGAAAAAAAAGAAGTCAGAGCGGTCTTCTAAGTCCTGTGAGGGTGTCCTGGCGACGGGGGCCCAATAAAAGGCCAAGCACCGCGAGTCCACGGGCACCGGGAGTGCCGAACGGTCGGGCTCCTTGGCTGCCAGGCAGGGCGCATCCTCCCCGGCGCCATCAACCACGAGCCAACGCTCTGGCTTGGGTAAGAGGAAGTCCGAGAACCCAGTGAAGCTTCTGGAGAGGCCCCGGTCGATCTCGAAGATTCCGGCAGAGGGGGAGCGAGGCTCAGACCCTCCCCCCAAGGTGAAGGCCCCAGGCGTACAGAAGGTGACGATGGCCTTAATTCACCCTGCTAAGACCTCGATTGAGGATGTCGCAGCAGCCCTGGCTCAGCCTGTGGAGGCTATGCCAGTGGAGGCGACTTCAGGACCCAGAGTCTCCCTGCCACACGGAGGGAGTCATCTTTCAGGCCCATTGAGAAAACCCCCACGAAGTCCTCGTTGGAAAAGGTGGGGGAGGGGCAGGTGGCCATCGTGGATAATGACACAATCTCTGAAGAAGAGCTCATCGAAGTTGTGGAAGAGGCCCAGCCCATCGGGAGGGATCCCTACGAGGGCGACGACGAGAGCGACGGTGTCGCCGACGAGGTTCCTCAAGAGCCCTCGCGCCCATCGTTTCCGGCGCCGCAGGACACTTCGGCAGCCATTTTGTCAGCGATTTAGTCCTTATGCTCTGAGATAAGGACAAGGTTGCCCCTCCCCCCGATGGAGGTACCTGAGCCAGACGCGACAGGGTAACCGGAGCCAGGACCTTCGGAAAGTCCACCGCATAAGAGGAGAAGGACGCATCCTACACCACCTCTCCCACCTCTGCGGCCTGCTCTGCCTTCCCCCCGGTCTACTACCCACAGGGATGATACAGGCACGGACACGGCTACGACAGGTACAGATGACGACGGAGGCGATGACGGGACGTGTCCCTCGTCGCCCCCTTCCCGGGCGTCCCCGCCCGACGAGATTGGATCCTTTTTATGCCGTGATTTCCAGGGCATCCGAGCTCTTCCAGCTCTGCCCAGAAGAGAAGAAGAAGGAAGGGTTCCTTTACCAGTGGCGCGAGGCTAAAAGGAAGACGGTCCTCGCGTACGACTTCTTGATGACATCTGGGATGAGGGGCACGCCCTCCTCAAGAACCCTGCCACGGTGCCGGCAAAGAGGGACCGGTATGAGAAGAAGTACTGGGTCCCTGACGCTGCCCCCTTGTGCCTTCGGGCGCAACCTACCCCGGATTCGGTCGTTTCGGCAGCGGCAAAGAAGAAAGCTGTGGAGGCATCGGCCTCGACATCAACTTCTCCGCCGGACGGCGAGGGCAGGAAGCTGGACACAATGGGACGACGGGTCATCTCATCCGCAGCGACGACTATCAAGGCGGCCAACGCCCTGGCTATCGTAGCCCGCTACGACAGGGAGTTGTGGTTCAAAATCGCCCCGCTGTTGGACTTCCTTCCGGATGCCAAAAGGGCTGAGGCCTTTGAAATCCTACAGGAAGGTGAGATTGCTTCGGACCACGCCATCACGGTGGCAACGGACATCGCCGACACCGGTTTCCGTCAGTTGGGCAACGGCGTTTGCCTGAGACGACGAGGATGGCTCAAGGCGACGGATTTCCACCAGGACGTACAAACCAAGGTTTTGGACATGCCCTTTGACAGGAACAACCTGTTTGGGAAGGCGGTTGATGAGTCCCTTCAGGCCATCACGACAGACACAGAGACTGCCCGGGCACTGGGAGTGCTCCAACAACGACGCTCGTCCTTTCGGAGCTCCGGAGGCAGACAAGGTGCCTCCAAGGGATCCGGCAGTGGCTCCTCCACGTACTGCCAAGCGGCAAGATCTTCATCCCAGGAAGCCTATAGGGGACGCGGCAAGTCAGGTGGTGCACGTCGTTGTCGACAGGGAGGTCAAGGAGGCAAGGCGGCCTCCAAACAAGATTGAACCGACCGTGGGGTCGGGCCCCCGCCAAAGCACCCCGGTGGGAGGCCGGCTGGCGAGGTTCGTCAGCGTGTGGGAGTCCATCTCTACCGACCGTTGGGTGCTGGACGCCCTGGCCCAAGGGCACGCCCTCGAGTTTCAGAAGAAGTGCCCTTGTCTTCCACCTGTGGCCAGGAAGGAAAATCACGTCCCTCAACTACTGTTGGAAGTAAGGGCGATGCTCAAGAAGGGTGCCATTGAGCTTGTCCCAAGGAGGCTTCGGGGCTCTGGAGTTTACTCAAGGTACTTCCTCGTAAAAAATAAGACAGGAGGATGGCGCCCCATCCTGGACCTGAGACGACTGAACAAGTACATCAAGGCACAGAAGTTCCGGATGGTCACTCTCCAGCACGTGCTGGGACAGCTGGAGGAGGGCGATTTCCTGTCGTCGTTGGACTTGGAGGATGCGTACTTCCACATCTCCATTCTAAAAAGACATCGAAAGTTCCTCAGGTTCGTGGTCCAAGTGCGGCACTACCAGTTCAAGGCCCTCCCGTTCGGATTGAAGTCGGCACCCAGGGTGTTCACCAAGTGCCTCGCACCGGTGGCGGCGCGGCTGCACTTACAGGGGATCCACGTTTACCCCTACCTGAACGACTGGCTCATCCGGGCAAGGACAAGGGAGCTCGCCGTGGAGCACACTGCGAAGACCGTCCAGCTGCTCACGGACCTGGGATTCTTCATCAACTTTCCAAAATCCCACCTGGTTCCGTCGCAAGTCGCCCTGTTCCTGGGAGCCAAGCTCGACACAGTGGCGCGCCTGGCCTCGCCGTCGAGGAAAGGACCAGGTCCATTCTGGGCAAGGTGCAGCGTCTGTTGGCCACGGACATGGCCAGGGTAAGATCTATCAAGTCCCTCCTCAGGATGATGTCCTCCTGCATTTATCTGGTGCGCCTTTGCAGGCTTCGGATGCGCCCCTTACAAGAGTTCCTCGACGCCCGCTGGGTCCAGTCGAGGGGCAGCTTCGAGGACAGGAACCCTCTCAACGAGACGTTCCATCAGGTGACCTAGTGGTGGGGTACCCGCTCTCATCTGTCGGCGGGCACAGACTTTCAGACCCCAGCACACCAGGTGACGGTGACGACGGACGCCTCCCTGGAAGGTTGGGGAGCGCACTCTGGAGATCTTCATGCGAGAGGCCTTTGGCTCCCGGAAGAGAAGTCACTCCACATCAACATCTTGGAGCTCCGCGCAATGTTCTGGGCCCTCAGGTCTTTTCTTCCGTCCCTCAAGGACAATGTGTTGAGGATCTTCACCGACAACACCACCACGATGTTCTACATCCGGAAGGAGGGCGGAACCAGATCCCCTGCCCTAAACAAGGAAGCCCAGAATCTGTGGCATTGGGCCGTCGCCCAAGGGATGTTTCTGGTGCCTCTTCAATCACCGTCTCACTCAGCAGAGAGCTGCGCTCGTGCCGCGAATGGGAACTACGCCAGGATCAAGTGGATCGACTCTTCCGACGATGGGGCGAACGCCAAATCGATCTCTTCGCAATGGCGACGAATTCCAAGTGCCGGAGGTTCGCCAGCAGGTTCCCCCAGCCGAGGAGCATGGGCGATGCTTTCTCGTTCCCCTGGGACGGCCTATTTCTTTATGCATTCCCTCCGCTGCCGTTGCTGCTCCGGCTCATCAACCAGCTCAAGAGGTCCCGGTGCAGGATGATCCTCGTCGCACCGGCGTGGCCGAGACAGATCTGGTTCCCAGACCTTCTGGACTTGTCAACGTCCACACCAGTCAAGCTGCCGACGGACGCAGATCTTCTCTCCAGAGAAGGAGGCACCATTCTTCACCACAACCCAGAGCCGCTGAACTTGCAGGCCTGGCTCCTGCAGCACTAGAGTTTGGAGGGTACGACATCCCGGCCGACTGCAGAGAGGTTCTTGCAAAGGCCAGGGAGTCCTCAACTCTCAAGTGCTATGGACATAAATGGAAGAGGTTCTCTGTCTGGTGCCGTGCACAGAAGATTAACCCTCTGCGGATTACGGCCCCTCAAGTATTGCCATACCTACTGTCATTGGCCAAGGCTGGACTAGCTCACGCTTCCATCAAGATACATCTGGCCGCCATCTCACGATACACCAGAACTACGGGACGGGCGTCCTTGTGGTCTCATCGACTGGTGAAGAAAATTATGAAAGGATTGTTCCGATCATTCCCGCCGTTGAAGGCCTCTGCCCCGGCGTGGGAGCTCAACGTGGTGCTGACCAGGCTCATGGAGCCCCCATTTGAGCCTATGCATTCGGCACCATTGAAGTTTCTGTCGTGGAAGACAGCGTTTCTCGTGGCCATCACCTCCGCACTACGAATGGTAGAGATCAGGCCCTATCCTGCAAGCCACCATACTTGATTTTTCAAGACACGAGGGTGGTGCTGAGGACGCACCCCTCCTTCATGCCCAAGGTGCCGTCGGACTTCCACCTCAACGAACCCTTGGTGTTGCCAGTTTTCTTCCCGTCTCCTTCGTCGCCGGCTGAAAGGACTCTGCACTCGCTGGACGTAGCTAGAGCGCTGAAGTTCTACGTGGACCGCACGAAGAGTTTTCGGAAGACATCACAGATGTTTGTGAACTTTGGGACTGTGAATCAAGGGAAGGCTCTTTCGAAGACTTCCATTTCCAGATGGCTCTCCGGCTGCATCATGCACTGTCACCGGTTGGCAAACCAACCACTGCCCGGCCGTCCGAGAATACATTCGACCAGAGCGATCGCTGCTACCACAGCGTTCCTGTCTGGTGTGCCCCTGCTGGACATTTTCAGGGCTGCGACGTGGAGGTCGACGCACACCTTCACAAGATTCTACTGCGTCGATCGGGACTCCAGGGAGGAGTCCAGGGTCGGCCAAGCAGTGCTGCGCAACCTGTTCGCTTAAGGTAAGCCTGGTGAGGAGGTAAGAGATGCTTAATGTTGAGTTGTTGTATTGCTTAATGTTGAGCCTGTTGCCACCTCCTGTGGTTGTGCATGTGTGTACTGCTATGTATTCTCTTATTCATGAGCATGTGAATCCATGCCAGACCCCATGCTGGAGAAGGAACAAGTTACTTACCTGTAACTGTTGTTCTCCAGCATGGGTCTGGCATGGATTCACATGTGAACCCTCCCGCCTACCCCTCTGCGACTCTTCACTTGGTCATACTGCCACTTTACGTGCTACCAAATCTGAGGATGGCTGCCAGAAGCGGGGCTTAGGGAGAGGGCAGTCATTGGCTGGGGGCAGTATGACTCAGAGACCAGTGATTGGTTACTACTAAGAAAGACAGATCAGAAAAGAAACTGATACTGATTTTTTTCTAGACCGAGGATTCCTGGCCTAACGACAGGGAATATTCATGAGCATGTGAATCCATGCCAGACCCATGCTGGAGAACAACAGTTATAGGTAAGTAACTTGTTCCATGTGTGCAGTGATATGTTTATCGTTCATCATCATAATATGCAGAATGGGTGTGGTTGTCATTCATTGTCAGAATTGGGTACTGTTTGCGGTGGGTGTATGCCCTGTAATGTGCACTTGGTGCTTGCTGAACAGTTTTGTAGTGGATGGCGGGTTGCCGATAGTCATGGCGATAATTGCTTTGCTCACTATGGAGGGTTGTTGGCTGGGTGTTTTGTTGTATGTTTTCCCTCACTGATTCTCACATGCCTTCACATGTTGGCCTATGCCTCCAAGGCATCCTTCTATGCCCATTGTGTTAGCTCACACTGTGTCCCTTGATATGTTATAATTTGCTCATCACTGACAGTCATTAATGTGTGCCACATTCAGGTCCACATACGTGTCACATGCATATGGGTATGTTCTCCTGAGACCGGCATGTGTACTGGCTGCATGCCGTGGGGTTCACAGATGATGGTGTGTATGGTTGCATTCACTTGACTTGTCTGTGATGCAGGCAGTGGGGGATGTGCACAGTCTTTTAGCTGGCACTTCTGTAGGTTGTCTGATGCATTCTGGTAATTGTGGTCCTTTTGTGTTGCCTCAATCACTTCTATTTGCTAGGGATTGGGTGTGATCCGTATGCCCATTTGGTACATGCATTCCATACCTTTGAAATCAGGGATGCAATGTATGTGTGTTAGGTTGCATTTGCCACATGCTCTGCTGACTGTGCATCTACCCCCCACTACACAGAGGTTGTGCATTGGTCATTCTACTCATCCAACAGCCAGGTGTGCTCTCCGCTGTGCCATGCCATGTACCCTGGCAACGTGGAGTTCTGCAAGACCATTGAGTCGTGAGTGGATCCCAGAAACCGTGTGCAACAATGGGTGATGAGGTGTTCAGCATCTCTGCCTCAATGGCATGTCTGGCCACCAACTCCACATGGGTGCAATCTAACACACTGATGCAGCCTGGGCAGGGATTCGGGGTAGGGCAATGTGGTCTGCCACATGGTGCAGCACTGCATCCATTACCTGGAACAAGACCCTTGAAAAACAGGGTTGTGACAGCCCGTGTAGCTCACCAACAGTGTGTTGGTATGTGCCGGTTGCAAGGAAGTACAGTACCTTCACAAGAGGGGATTGCAGTCTGCATATGTATCAGGCTGCCGATGTCATCATGAATGAGGGTGACAATTGATGTTATGGTCTCCCTGTCAAGCAGGTACAAGGTGTGGGGATCATGTTCCATAGCGAGGCCCTGATGCAGGGAATTGGTGGCTGCCTGCAGGGTGCTACCTGCTGGCCAATGATGTTATGCATGGCCAACTGGTTCCTCATTCGCCTCCTGCGCCTACGCCACCTCCTCTGCCTTTCTGCTGCTTCATCCTCAATCCCACCTTGCAGGTTCTCCAGCCCAATCACTGCTACAGCGACTGCCAGCATGGTTGTGTTGGGAGGTGTGTTGGGTGTGGGTGTGGTCCTTTTATACATTTCCAGTGGTCAATGGTGTGCAGCTGGGCTAATTCTGGACACCTGTGGCCTGCTTGGCAGCATGGTTGTGTTGGGAGGGGGGTTTGGTGTGGGTGTGGTCATTTTGTACATTCCCAGTTGTCCAGTTGTCCATGGTGTGCTGCTGGGCTAATTTTGGACACCTGGGGCCTGCTGCTCACCTGGCACTGGTCCGCGGCGCCGGTATTACAGGCATGATATTCACGGTGCCACCATCATTTTTATGGCAGTGTTTCTGTGTAGGCAGTATTCTGAATGTATCACAAACTACTCTATCATCTTTAATCACGAAAGAGGAACTAATATCTGCCCTGGACAGCTTCAAAAAGGAAATAGAATCTAAAAAAGAAATTTAGGAGGGAAACCCTCGACTACAAGTTGGACATTGTCTACATGTGGAAAGAATACTACTCTCAAAAAGACATAAGACGGAGTGGAAGAACTCCTTTCGTTAAAAACAAATGAGTACCCCATCCAGATATTTAATCTTCCTGAAGCATCAAGCGGTGAAATGGAAAACCTGGATTAAGTGACAGATAGGGAAGCTGAACAAGAACGAGTCCCTAGAAGTGACACCTAAACGGCAACTTCATCAAAACCTCTGATATCTTCTACCTCCACTCCTTCTTCCTTTTTTTTAGATCAGGTTCGACAAAGAGAGGCAAGAAGAAAAAATCCAACACGAAAAGTGAACTTCCCACCAAAGAAGACGTAGTCATTAATATTTTGACTCATAAATTAACCGAATTTGAACAAGCCACACTACAAAAGGGAATTTCCTTTGTTCCTCATTACAGCAGTTCACTGCTCAAAGAAAAAATTGGCCTTTTCAAGCTAACCAGAAAAATGAAATTAAAAGTGTTTTTCGATTCAACTGAATTCTTGGACAACAGGGCAGATTCAGAATTTTTGGAAATTAAACCTAAAAGCAAGTTTATGCCTCTGACTCGAAAGTCCCTGTTAGATGCATTCCAGAAACAAGTACTGAAGGACTTCCAAAAACTGAAATTCCAAAAACGAGCACGTTCTAATTTCACACATCGCGAACAACAAATGCTAGACATACTATGGAACAATCCAGATCTCATTATTAAACCTCCAGACAAGGGAGGAGCTTTGGTGATAAGGGACACAATTAAATACAAGACGGACATTTAAAGACAACTAGCAGATCAGGACACCTACTTGGAAATCTTCAATGATCCGACAGAACAAGTACGCAATATAATCAAAAGAGTCCTCGAAGAAGCTGAAGCTGATGAACTCATTACTCATCGTACCAACATTTTCTTAACCAACCTTTACCCATCGATGCCGGTCATCTACACCCTACCTAAAGTTCATAACCATCTACTTAACCCTATGGGCCGACCGATAATAGCAGCCAACAACAGTTTTTTTGAACCACTAGCTCAATACATAGATTGGGTCATACAATCACTCACACATGGATTTACCACTTGCATCAGACACCAATCATTTCTTGACCAAGCTTGGTGGAATACAATTTGAAGAAAACACAGACATCCTATTCACTATGGATGTCTCAAGTCTTTACACAAACATCACACATCATGCTGGGCTGGAAGCCATGGAATGGCTCCTATTTACTACGAAGTTCCTAAAGCCAACCAATTATTGACTTTGAAATTACTCACAATTGTCTTAAACAACAACTTTTTTATGTTTGAAGACAGGTACTTTGTACAGATCTGTGGTAGCTAGATGGAAGCAGCGTTGGCTTCCAGTTACACCAACACATATGTGGCTTACTTAGAGGAAACACATGTCTTGAACAATGAGAGATGGATGAAACATCTCAAATGTTTCTTCAGATACATTGACAATTTATCCGGAATCTGGAATGGCACAGTGGAGGTATTGGCTGAATTTTTCATATTCATGGACTCACTAGCACCCAGAATTAAGTTTACTAACATAATCTAGCATGACATTGATTGAATTTCTGGACGTACTCATATACACCAAATCAGGTAAACTTCAAACTACAATATATACAAAACCTACAGACAGGAACAGTCTATTGTATGCAACAAGTGTTCATCCCAAAAGAACCATTGAAAGCATTCCTCTTAGTCAATTTCTCAGATGCAGACGCATAGTTTCGGATGACCAAGATTACGCCATGAAAGCTGAACTGCTGACTGAGAATTTCCAGAAACAAGGCTACAATTTGGATTTGGTACTAACATGTGTGGCAAAGGTAAAAAGAATGGAAGCTTTACAACCTAAAGAATGCCTAATTAACAATGATCTAGTTTATGTTACCACATATTCTCTACAAAGTGTCCAGATCAAGAAAATTATCAGAAAAAATTGGAGATCTCTATCACTTGATCCGACTCTAGCTAGATTGTTTCCTAACCCCCTGCTATTTGTTTACAGTAAAGGCAAATCCTTACATGATCACCTCATCAAGGCAGACTTTGCAACTAAAAAAATGAAACAACAAGTCTTCAAAGGCACCTTACCTTGAAACAACTGCAATAACTGTCATAACGTCATCAAGGGTAATTCCATTACACATCACCATAAAGGTTACAACATCGCTCTTCACCATACCTCTACTTGCTACACAAAGAATGCCATTTACATCATCAAAATGCCCCTGTGGATTGTATTACGTAGGAATGACTATCAGGGAAGCTAACATGCGTTTGGTTGAGCATAAATCCAACATCAGACATCAGACAAGCAGCTGAAAAATCACCTGTTGCACAACATTTTAAGCAATTAAGTCATACCATTGCTTAAATACAATTCATAATTCTGGAACTTGTATGCCTACCTAGAAGGGGCGGCAATCTAAACAGACTATTGCAGCAAAGGGAGATCCACTGGATTGATTGCCTGAACTTTATGTCCCGACGCAGGATGAATTTAGACTGGGACTTAAGTTGTTTCTTGTAGTCCTATAACCAATCTGTTACTTCCAAATTTGAACTAAAGTTGTTTCCTGTTTTTTCCTACACCTCTTGTGACCTTTACAGCCTTGCCTTACCATCTGGGTTGTGACTTCCACATCAGCAATTCCCCTCATCTATCAGTCTGTTAAAACTGTGTTTAAAGGTATATGTAATAATGTTGCAATTACACTCATGTTTGCAAGAATCTAAATTTATGACACGTAAGTGCCACTCACATCACCTAATTGGTCAGTGTTAAAACATTGCCTTTTTTGATTTGCACATGGATTTATCCATTCTAGATTTCCTTAAAATCGCAATACTTCACTGTGCCACAGGCAGAAACACATATCCAAGATGGTGCGCTGTATTTACTATCATTTCAGCCCAAGGTATTATTTGTAAGTATCAGCGCATGCGCCCTGGTCGCATAGCAACCAGTAAGCTTTTCAGCTCAAGGAATTTTCTTTAAGTATCAGTGCATGTGCCCGGGTTGCTTCTCAACCAGTTGCATCCTTGTACACGCTTGTCCAGCAGCATAGCTCCAGCTTTCCTGTATCGCTGTCCGAATCTTTCACAGTACGTCCATTGCCTTTATCCATCGAAGTAGGAGATAATAGGTTTGGTCACGACCCGGGGTGAGTGGTGTAAACGCACCAGCCACCCTGCGGTTGCCCTTTCCATTTCAGACTACCTGACTTTCTCATGGCATTTGTGTCCCACAGGACATGCGCTTCGCACACTGAGCTCCTGATACCCACAATATTTTGCTGATCAACTGATCTCTTGAACTCTGAGGTAAGTGCTTGTCAAGCCTTTCCTCCAAATGTTAAAAAATCTTAAAGCTCTTCAATGTGGTCAGAACGTGGGACCCAGCGTATTTTCTAGCGACTGGTTCCATGTTTGACCGCTCACTACAAATTCGTTTTTGCGTGCCAATCTAAGTACATCTAATCCTTTTTCCACCAGATAAGGCGAAGATCTATCCGGTATGTGAAGATGTGCGTGCATTCACCCAGAGAACTCTCAGGTTAGTTTACCATGTACACAGGTCATCCAGGACCATTTCATCACACAATGAATATGTTTATTTACACACGCTAACTCTCATCTACAGGTGACACACAGAATTACAGATATCACTTACCTGAAGAAGGGCAGCATTGCCCGAAAGGCGTCGTGGTAAATAGGAAGAGACATGCCAAGCCTTAGCATCTGTTCTCAGCCTAGAACTCCTCCCTACTGAGATTTCTGCTCCTATTAATTCTTCAATTATGTATTTCACTATGTAATTGTATTTGTTCGCATACAAATGTACTTATCAAATTTGTGATATGCAAAAAACCTGCACGAGTAGTGTACATTATTGCCAATGTTTAAGCTCCCTTGTAGTGAAATGTTAATTCTTTTTTTGTAACTATTGAATTGTCAAGACTTTTCATTTTTTGGTATTAAGCATTATTTATGAGTAAAATAATTGTACACTATTTAACATTGTGGACTGCGATTTAATATATCTAGGCAATTGATTTGCCACAGTGTGCCAGATCTTGTCCCCCAATGTATTCGAGGGACCTCCTTTTGCACTATAGTTTTGACCTTGCAGCCAAGATCAGACCGGGAGCACCTAAATTACCCTTAATTCCATTAATCATTCCTAATTTTTTGAAACTCAAGTAACCAAGTGTGCACCTCTACACATTTTCTTTGTCCTCCTCAGATGCCACCTCCTTCTCAGATTCCACCTTCCTATATGTTAACTCCTCAGGTACTTTGTCCTACGACCTTGGTCTCATGAGACCCTCAATGCCTGCTCCCCTGGACCCGGCACCAAATAATCCAGTCGATGCCCTAGAACCAGCAGATGCCAGCCCTATGCTGGATGAGCAGTCTAATAAAAGGATGATTGATACGGACAACGAGGGAGAAGAGTAGGTTTTCTTCGGCTAAATCATTGCATGATCGCTTAGCTGGCATTTCCTTTATTCTTTGCATTCAACCAATTCTGGATATAAAGTCAGAAGGTGGAGTTATTGCTAAGTCTCCTAGGAATTTCTGTACCAATGGAAGCTCTTCTGATAGTTTCCAAAATTTGGAAAAGCGTCACTAGTGCCACGTCACAAATAAAAACCATTGAGCCCAGATACCAGCATTGTTTCATCGGCCACTCCCCAGTTTGTAGTTATCTACCTTGGAATTGCATGAAGTAACTCTGAGTACTCCTAGGAACCACAGATGTATTGCCCCCCCCCAAGGAAGCTGTAAACTGGTGGTGGAAAATATGTACACCAGCCCAGGTTTTTCCACCGTACTAGGTAGAGGCAGCTTATCTGATGTGCTTTCTATATCAATCCTGGCATCTTGGGTCAGGAGCTGCAGGAGGGGAATCACAACGGGGGATAGTGATTAGCAAGGATAAAGGGATGCACTAATAGTTAAAACACTCCCTGATACTCCTAGAGCATTTACCTTAGATACACTGGCCCGTGCTCAAACCACCAGGATTATTGAGGAAGGCTTCCTTCTGTTTTATTCACAAAGGAAGGGCTCAAGGGGAAGAGAGTTGGGCAGGAAGGAGCGCCTGAGTATTTCAGGAACAGCGCTTTGCGTTAAATACCTACTATGGAAGCATATGTGGTCTGGAGCATCTGGAAAGGGCATTTGCAAGACGCTTGTCGGTCCCCTTCAGGTTCCTTTCAAACAGAAGACATCATTCCTTTGTCAGCTGCGACCAGACGTGACCGAATCGTTATGGCCTGGTGGCCATATTGGAAGGGGCCGAAATAGAAGATCAATGCGGCCATTTTGGGATTGACCCGTTACGGGAATATATATGTCCCATGTGAAGAGTCGTAGTATGGCTGTGATTAACCTATGGGTCAACCAGGGCTACCATTATCGCTCTGGAAGGAGGGGCGCATAGATCCAGGTAGGATGATTCCTAACAGTAGTGTGTAATGAAGCGAAGGAGCCAGGTAAGTTGGGAACAACTTTATTCTCTTCAACCTGAACAGCCGTGTCCTCGGCCGCTCTCACTACCTCTCCTCTCCTTCCAACTGCCAACGACTCCGCACGAGCGTAGAATTCTCCTGAGAATTCCACGCTCGTGAAGAGCACAACCGGAAAAGCCATTACAACACTTCTCCCCCCGTCACACACATACACACACACACATACACACGCGCACACACACACACAGGAGAAGAGCGCGAACATGCCCCAAACACCACGTGAAGGAACTGGAAGAGAAAACAAAAGAAACACAAAGGAAGAACATTGCTTAGTAGGAAGGAGAAAAGGATTGTCCTAAAGAATGACATAAATAAAATCCTCAATCATCGGCAAACTCTAGGACAAAGTCCTTATACTTAGCTGGCACTTTCTTCACTCTCCTTGGGCAGATATTTGTGTCATTGCTAGTCTCCCCAGAAGAATTATGCATAGTAGACCCCACTTCCCTTGGAAACAGCACAGAATCCTGCGAACTACTTTGGGAAACTTCATCAACTCCCCCACCCAGAGGCGCAACACCCTCACATTCCGGGGAAGAGACCCTCATACTCTCACCGACTCCTGCACCCATAGGTGCTGGCACTACCACCATACCATTGGCCCCCGTGGACCCCGGAACGGACGCAATACAATCAGTCGCATCATCACCAGGCCTAACCGTTCCCTTGCCACCTGCAACCGTACCACCACCACTACTGTCATTTGCGGAACCACACGATTCCTCACAAGGAGCAGCTGTCCAATTTCCATCAAAACTCCTATCCTGCCCCCCCCCGCGTAGAGAGTATCTTCTTCCAGCCAGATGCCACCAGGACTTTCCACTGGAACCACACGTCTCAAACTCCATCTGGTTCCGTCCTGTAACTTTACATAGCCACGACCAACCTTGGTCACCATACATGGCTGCATGAACTTGCTCAAACCCTTGGCCACGAACCTGGGATTCTTCACAACTACATGGTCACCCACTTTCACACGCAAGTGCCTCCTCCGTTTAAGTTGACTTTGCCAAAACACATCCTGCTTGGCGCGAACTCTATCGAGAACTTCTTGCATGTTCACACGAGTTTGAACACCACCCCCCAAGGCAGCGACCCTCAGCTTGGACCCAGGCTTCCTTCCCCTCATTAGCTCAAACGGAGACACACCCGTAAGGAACGAAGGGGTAAGCCTATATGCCTTGAGTGCTTCTGACACCACACTACTCCACGGCAAGCCATTAGCGATCGCCAACTGAACCGCTCCTTTCACAAACCGATTCATGCGCTCCACTAACCCATTGGCCTCTGGGTTGTACAAAGCCACCTTGTGGTGACGAATCCCTCACTTAGAGAAAAATTCTTGTATGGCACTTGATACAAACTGAGGACCATTGTCGGTGACAACTCCTGCAGGTACACCCTCCTTGTCAAACACTGATGCCAAAAACTCAATTACCTTTTCCGTAGTTGCGGAAGACAAAGCTGTGGCCTCCACCCACCTGGAGGTGTAGTCAACTAATACCACAAAAAATCTCAACCCACCTCCCAAGGCGTCTATGGGCCCCATGATATCCACCGCCACCTTGGACCACACATCTTGGGGCACCTCCACGGGGTGAATTGGCTGCGCTAGGGTCGACTTACTTTTATCACTGACGGAACAGGCTGCGCAGTCCTTAACAACCCTTTCAACTTCCTCATCCATCTTGGGCCACCAATACCCTTCTCGGAGTCTCCTTTTCGTCATAGATCTCCCGATGTGACCCTCATGCGCTAACTCCACAAGCCTACCCTTTAGAGACTCTGGTGGAACTAACCTAGAACCTCTAGCGATGCCCCATGGACCTTCCGACAACTCTGACCACACTTGACCAAATGACTTACTCAAATCTTCCTTGCCCGCACCAGTCGCAAGAGCTGACTTAATACTGTTCAAAACGGGATCCCGACCACACTCAATATCCCACTCCTGTTCACTGATTGCAGGAAACACTTTGGCCACCAAGGTGCACTCATCCCCTGCTACATTCTGTACCGGATCCCCAGCATACGAATCTTGGCGTGGAAAACGAGAGAGACAGTCTGCCACTGCATTTTTATCACCAGGCACATACTCGACCTTAAAATTGTACTCCCCCATGTCAGCCATCCAACGCATCACTCTGGAGGATGCTTGGGACAATCCTTTAGTTGTTAAAACATGCACTAACGGTTTGTGATCGGTGCGCAAAGTGTATTCCACACCCCATAAAAACGTCCTAAAGTGCTTCGATGCCCAGACCGCAGCCAGGGCCTGCCTCTCTATCACGGCGTATCTGCGCTCTGTCTCACTGAGTACCCTGGAGGCAAAGGCAACAGGGCGCAAGGCCCCCTCAAGCCACTGCTCAAGTACAGCACCCACACCGTATTCACTCGCATCTACGGTCAAAACCGTCCTCCTAGAGGGACAAAAGGAAACCAAAGAAGGAGCTTGATCGACTAGAGCCTTCAAATGTTCAAACTCGCGCTGGCACAACTCAGACCAGTCAAAACGAACACCCCTTTTGAGTAACGCTCTCATGGCCACAGTCTTGTCAGAGTATGTGGGAATGAACCTGCTGTAATATTCGGCCAACCCTAAGAATGACCTCAGCTGGTCCTTGCTGGCAGGTGGTGACACCTCACACAACGTCTTCACCAAATCAGCCTTAGGATGTATCCCCTTAGCATCTAAGGTGTGTCCAAGATAAGTGACGCTCCCCACTCCAATCTTACATTTACTCAATTTGACTGTCAAACCACTCTTCTCTAATATGCCAAGAACTTGCAAAAGCCTCTCATCATGCTCCCTGTGCGACCTGCCCCACACCAAAATATCGTCCTGAAAATACTCTACGCCTCCCACACCGGAGAACAACTTCTGCATCACTCGCTGGAAAACAGCAGAGGCGGAGGCTAAACCAAAAGGCATTCGCCGGAAACGAAAAGCCCCAAACGGGGTGATGAATGAGGTGAGGGGCCGCGATTCAACATGAAGGTCCACTTGGTGGTAGGCAGAGGATAGATAAAGGGTGGAAAAATGAGACGCTCCGCCCACCAGAGAGAGCATTTCGTTGATGTTAGGCAAGGGATGTCTGTCAATCCAGATACTGCAATTCAAATCCCTGAGATCGACACACATCCTCATGCCTCCATCAGATTTGCGCCCCAATACAATAGGAGCCAGCCACTCTGAGGATTCCACCTCTTCAACCACACCAGCCTCCAAGAGTTTGTCCAGTTCTGCCTTGAGTGGATCCCGTGCGACAATGGGCACCCGCCTGACCTTATGCACCACCGGGATAGCACCCCTCTTCAAAACTATTTTGTGGGAAAAACCACGCAACTTGCCCAAGGTAGAGGAGAACACCGCGGGAAATTTGACCTGGAGCACATCAGCTGTCAATGGACTAGCATCCTTCCACACATCCCCACCTTCCTTGCTCACACACAAAACTGGGACCGCCTTACCCGGGCGAACCTCGATATCAAGAGCTGCCTGTTCATCCCAACCAATAACCGGATCACCCTTGTGTGCCACATAAAGTTTACCTCTAGTCCTTCGCCCGTGGAACTCTATGTCAACCCAGTCATAACCAAACACTTTAATGGGGACACGCCCATAAGCACAAGGTTTAATGTCAGGTGGAATCAAATCGGACACCTTTTTCTGAAACTTAGCCTTGTACAACTCGGGAGAGACCATGGTATAAGGAGAGCCAGTGTCAACTAATACGCTAAGGGGAACCCCATTCACATTAAGGGTAGCCCATGCGCTCTTCTTAGTGGGTCCCACACTCAATAACGCCCCCTCCTTGGCACGCACACCCGGTACCTGTGAAGGACTGACGTACCCAACCACCGTTACATCCTCATCGGCCCCATCCATCGGGGTCCACCATGCGCACACTCTCCCTCTGCGGACCACCCCTGTACATGCGGGCGTAATGCCCCCTCCCCTTGCACTTCCTGCACACAACCGCAGAAGCAGGACACTCCTTGGACCCTGTAACATGTCCTCGCCAGCCACACTTCTTGCAAAGGTCTTTGGCGCTAAACGTTCCTCTTTGGTCCTTGTCCCCGGCACGGTTATCCTCTGCCTTGCGTGGCTGAACCATGTGTACCAGATCCACTTTTTCAGTCATTTCTTTGACACTCTTCCTGGACTCTTCCAGGGCGCGGGCTATCTCAATCACTTTATCCAAAGGAGGGTCCTTTTCCGTCCATAACCTCTCCCTAACCTTGGAATCGCTTGTCCTCATCATGATCTGGTCGCGAATGTACTCCTCCATAAGGCCCGTGAACTTGCAGGTCGAAATAAGGGTGCGCAAAGCCGTCACGTAGGAGTCAATACTTTCACCAGGCCCTTGCGCTCTCGAGAAAAAGTGATACCTCTCCAACACTATGTTGGCTCTCTTGCCGAAACGAACCTCCAACTTCTTGAGAGCAGTTTCATAAGCCAACACCACCGCCTGGCCCCCCTCCCCTTCACCATCGCCAGTGGGCAACGCCAATATGTTGTTTTCTGGAAGATGCCTAAAGATCCTTAGACCCTCCGTGCCGAGACAGTTAAGTAGGGCCGCCTCCTTATCGTCGTCCGATAACCTGGAACCCCCTGAGGCTCTAAGGTACACTTTGAAACTATCCACCCAAAGCTCCCATACAATGGGAGGCTCACCTGGGTTGGGTAAAAAAACGGGGGGAGGACGGGCATTGCTATGCTGCATTACTAAACAATGCTGTAGAAACAAACTTGCAACGCGGAACTGGAGAAACCTCACAAAAGAAGAGCGCAGTCGGCAGTATAGATGCGCGCCTAAGGACACTTGAACTGGGTTAATGGCACTTTCAGCAGATGTAGTAAGAGGAAGAAAAACAAAAACTCTTCTGCTGATAAACGTGGAGAGTTAGTGTAGATGGGTCTGTAGACACCTCTGGGACCATGGGTTAACCGTGTATGAAGAAAAGACAAATCCGCCCCTTTGCAGTCAGTCCGCCCCTTTCCAGACAAATCCGCCCTTCTTCTGCTGGTAAAACATGGAGAGTTAGTTAATAAGGGCCTGTAGACACCCCTGGAACGTTAGGGGTTAACTGTGGACGAAGAAAGGACAAATCCGCCCCTTTGCAGTCAATCCGCCCCTTTCCAGACAAATCCGCCCCTTTACAGCCACAGGGGCTATTTCCTCCTCCTATGGAGGCGGGACGTTAAAATCCCTGACTTGGCTCAGTCACACTGGCAAACCGCCAGGAGAAGCGGCGAGGAGAGGAAACCCACCCGGGCTGGATCCCCTCCAGGGCGTGCGCGGCCTCACCTGCGAGGAAAGCTGGAGGCTGTCAACGCCACGCTCAATTCAGCTCGGGAGCGCGGCAACTGGTGTCTGGTATGGACCGCGCTCGACCACGTCCGGGAGCGCGGCACGGAAGGCACCAGTATCAGGCACAGAGGACCGTCTGCAGACAGCAACAACAGTGGTGGCCGTTGTGGACCGCGCTCGACCACGTCCGGGAGCGCGGCACGGAAGGCCCCAGTATCAGGCACAGAAGACCGTCTGCTGCGGAGAGTGCCACCAGGCTGCTGGGCTGAAGGAGAGCCTCCACAACAACAGGACACACGGCTTCGTCAGGCGCGTGGGTATCAGGTTGAAGCTCGTTGCCAGTGTAATGACGCGAAGGAGCCAGGTAAGTTGGGAACAACTTTATTCTCTTCAACCTGAACAGCCGTGTCCTCGGCCGCTCTCACTACCTCTCCTCTCCTTCCAACTGCCAACGACTCCGCACGAGCGTAGAATTCTCCTGAGAATTCCACGCTCGTGAAGAGCACAACCGGAAAAGCCATTACAACATAGTGCATCATCAACTTTTATCTTCCGTGGTTACAGCCATTGCTCTTTATGGAAAGCCTTCATCTCCCTCTACCTCCTGAACGTTATTTATTTATTTATTTTTGCATTTGTAGAGCGCACCAAACCAGTGGTCATCAGGGCACTATTAGGTTTCAGGTTACATATCAAATTCATAGTTACAGAGAGCATAGAAATACAGTGGACCAAGCTATGGAGTTATGCAAACAGCCAAGTTTTTAGTGATTTCCAGAATGTCCAGTATGATTGCTCAGCCCGCAATGCCAGCGGAAGTAAATTCCTTTGAGTGGTTGCAACGGTAGCAAAGCTTGCTCCGCCTGCCTTGGCCCGTTTGAATTTGGGTTGGACCAGTCGATCGGCATATGCAGTTCTGGTAGGTCTGGAAGAGATCACTTTCTTGCATTTCTGCGGTAGATAGGGAGGAGCCCCTTGGACAGGCATCTGTGTGTTATTGAAAGTGTAATAAGATCTGTTCCTGGAAAGGTAGCCAGTGGACCTTTTTTCTGGCTGATATGATGTGTTCATGTTTCGGGATATTGAGGGCAGCCCTCAGCGCATTATTTTGGATCACGTGCATCTTCTGTAGGTTATGATCTGAGGTGCCTACAAATAATGCATTACAGTAGTCGAGCCTGAACCCAATGATGGCCGGGCTAACGTGAGACAACTGTCAGGGGAGAGGAAGGGCCTGGAAGCATTGATCAATTTGGTAGAGTAGGCTGCAGAGGAGCAGATGGCGTTCACCTGACTGGTCAGTGAGAGGGTGGCTTCTTGGTTTCCTCCCAGTGTCTTCACTGAGGAGGAGACCGTGATCGGGGTTCTGTCAATTTTGAAGTATGGGTACAGGGTGTCCAGCTTCCTGATCATAGCATCTGAGCCCACTATGAGGATCTCTGTTTTCTCATAGTTGAGACACAGGCGGTGAGTGGCAATCCACGTTGGTATAGTTGAGTAGACAGCATTTAGCCTAGCAGAGTCTGCCTGGTACATGCCGGTGAGGGGGGAGTAGAATTTGGGCGTCATCGGCATAGTTGGTGTAAGTTATGCAGATGGAATCAAGTAGGGTTACTAAAGGCTTCGTAAAGATGTTATAGAGAGTCGGGCAGACACAGGAGCTTTCCAGGACGCCATAGGAAATAGATATTGGAGGAGCATTCACATGCTCTGCAAAGACTCTCATGGATCTGTTTTGCAAGAAGGAAGAGATCCATGATGCTGCTGCTGGAGAGAAGTTAGTTGCTGCTGTAAGGTAGTGACACATGATTTTGTGGTCGACCACGTCAAACGCAGCTGAGAGGTCAAGGAGGAGCAGGAGAGCCAGTTTGCCCTCATCCCTGATATCATCCAACTGATTCTTAAGGTCAAGCAAAGCTGATTCTGTGCCATGGCCAGGACGAAATTCCACTGGCGGGCTCCAAAGATGTGGTTTGTTTCAAGGTAATGCTGGATTTGCAGGTAGGCTGCTCTATCCAGAATGTTCAATAGGAAAGGGACGGTGGTGATAGCATGGTAGTTGTTTGGGACTGTGGGGACAAGGGCTGGGTTTTTTAAGAGAGGGACAACCCAGGCTTCTTTGAGGCTGGTAGGGACGACTCCTGATGAGAATGAGTCATTGATAAAGTAGGCAAAAAAGGGGGCCAGCACTTCAAAGCAGTCTTTGATGAAAGCAGCCGGGCAGATGGCCCCTTTACACCTTGAATGCTTCATGCCTTTTAGGATGGTTATGAACTCAGTTTCCGATACATTTGTAAAGTGAACGCTAGAGAGATCCTGTTGGGAGGCCGGGATGAGCAGGGTGGCCGGCAGGGGTTGCTGCTCGGAGTTCAAGGTAGATTGCTTGACTTAGAATTTCTTATGGAGGCAGTCTATTTTGGCTAGCATGGCATTTTGGATGTTAGTACACCATGTCTCGGCTTTGGTGAGAGTGACATGAGGGTTGGTTGGGATTTCTAATTCCCTGAGGATGGCAAAGATTTCACGTGAGTCAGACTTGGCATCAGCTATCCTAGCGTTGTAAGGCGTGGATTTGGCCAAGAGGATAGCCTGTTTGTAGTGTTTCAAGGCTTTCGAAAAAATAAGCTTCATATGGTCTGTGGGAGATTTGGTCCAGCTGGACTCTGCCAACCTCTTTTTGGTTCTCCGTTTTTTTTAGATCGGGGGTGAGGCATGTATAAGTCTGCCAGCACGTTGCCGTCCGTAGACTGAGGAGATCCTATTGGAGTGTGCTAAGCAGCGGGGACAAGCGTTCCTTTGTGAGGTTCCTGGCACTATCCGCAAGGGTAGCAGGCAATGATAGGGACGCTGTGGTAGCATGGCCGATAGGCGCTGCTGTGAAGAGCAGAATATGGTGGTCTGACCATGGGGTGTTAGAGTGGAGAGAGACCTGGAAGTTGAGGTCCACAATCCAATTAAGGATACGCCCTTTGATATGGGTGGGGGCATTCATGCAAAGGGTGAACCCTAATTCTTTGAGTGAGTTGGCTACTGCGGTGGCTGTCGGGTCACAGGGGTCAATGTACCCAAGGTTGAAGTCCTCTAGTAGGATTATTCTAGAGGAAGGCTTTGTGTGGGTGCTCAAGATTCGAAGAAGAATTTCTTCAAAGGTTTGGCTTGAAACTGGGGGGAAATAGATGACGTGGAAGGTGACTGCGGCAGTGTAGGAGATGGTCAGTTTAGCAAACTATATCAACATTACCATCCCAGGGGGTGCAGAATTCTCTAATGGCAACAGAGTCCTTGGCTATCAATGCCACTCCACCCCTCCTGGCATCGTGCCTGTCACTCAGGAAGATAGTATAGCCAATGGGAATGGCAATGGACAGGGCTGGGCCTGAACTGCCTGGAGCCATGTTTCAGCGACTGTGAGGATGTCAAGATTGTTCACAGTAATGAGGTCATTAATGTCAAGTGCATGTGCTGGGAGGGACCTAGCATTCATCAGTGCGCAATTGAGGGGAGAGGGAAGAGATTTTGGTTTATTGGAGGTGGGTGTGGCATTAGTGAGGGCAATTACTGGCCAGACTTTTGGAATGGGTTACCTTGATGAAAGAGCGGCCTTAGTATTAGCAATATCCCGGGAGGATAGCACAGCGGCAGCGTGCGCGTCTTGGAAGCAAGACGACACAAAGCAACAACAGGTTCGATCCCCGGGTCCGCGCTTAGAAACCTCTGAGTGTTTAAGCGCGTTATAAATACGTAACTAAGACAAAGAAAAAAACACAATTACACAACTAAGAAAAACTAACAATTCCTGTAACAGCGCCTCGATGCCTGCGGGCTGTGTGAGCGCTTTATAAATGTAAAAAATAAATAAAATAAAATAAAATATTGATAGGTTTCGGGCTCTGCAATTGGGGGTGCTTATGATTTCTTGTGCACTTGGAGGGGCCATTTTGAGGTGCGGGGATGGATGATGCTGCAAGGGCGTCCTCAGATGGGTAGGACTCTTGTACTTTGTGGGGATCCTCGGGTGCACTCTCTTAGGCAGAGGTTTCTAGCCTCATTGGTGCGGTCGCAGCACAGGAGGTGGGAGACCTTTGGATGGGGTTGGAAGTAAAGGAGGTAACAGAAGGGGAAGGCTGGGAAGGCTGTTGGAGTGTCAGCCGTGCATTGTGGCTGTGCGCTGTCCCAGTCGAAAGTTCCTGCACTTAAGGTTCAGGATGTGGGAGGGACAGAACAGTGGTGGTGCAGTAGCAATGAGGGGCGTAGCGTGTTGGGCATGAGATTGATTGTTGGAAGAGCTTGTGATGGCAAGTGGGCATTCTGGTGGGTGCCACGTGTCTACTTGGTGGCTCTTAGAGTTGAATTGGGCGCACGTTGGGTGGCTGGCAGGTTAAAGGGGGTAGCATTAGGGGTGGGGATGTAGAGAGCACAGGTGAGGCACAGGATTTTCGCAGTTACTTCAGCTTCCCTTTTGTCGAAGGAGGATTGAGTATTGAAGATTTATGAAATAAAAAAGTATGCTAACTATGCCCTGCACTTTCTTCCCTTTTTTCAAAGGATAGACTATTAAAGACTTACAGAATAAAAATGTATACTAATGCTGCCCTTCACTTGAGACAGATTAACACAGACACACTTTTGACAGCCGCCAATCAGCATCTTTGGCAGTAAATAGCAAATCTACCAGATCTTCCCCAAGACATACATGCTGTGTTCAAGTCTGGTTTAGCTGTGGCCAAACACGTGGCTCAGGACCATCTAAAGTCCATAGTCCATCATATTGATAGGTCTGCCAAGCAATCTGCATTGGTGCAGTGATTAACCAGGAGGTGTCTCACCCACTAGTTCCTGTGGATCTCTCTCTCAGGTGGCAAGGGCATGGCCATCGCCTTTGGATCCAGACCCTGGGGGTGGACCAGTGTGGGAGAATCACATAGGTGAGGGGTCTTCCGGGGGTGGGAGTGGGATGCTGGGTGGCGAGATGCAGTATTCCTCCCCCTGCAACACCTTTAGCCCATCCTACCAGGTTCGATACGTGGAGACTGTACCCCTCCCTTTTCCCTTCACAAACACTTCCACATGGACAGCTCGCTTTGGGAGAAAACAGACAGCAGTGTACCTGACATGTCCCGCTACTATGATCAGGCGAAGTCAGGCAATTACTGACAATCACTCACACCTGACTTCCATTAAACTTGCCCATACAGATACAATTCAGAGCACAAGAGCACACTCTGAGCGAGGCAAAGCACATGAAGGAACAGCAGTTTCGAATCGACAGCTGAACGAGGGGAGAAACACTGCAAACCAAGAAGGGTTCGCAAGGAGGGAAATACCCTTCACCTTTTAGGCAAGAAACTGCTACTTTCAGAAAGCGTAAGACCAGGAAACCAGACTGAAGATTCCTGCATTGTTTGTCGGAGATACCAGAGGCCCTCCCGCGTAACTGACCAAACCGGAGAGGAGCAGCAGCCGCTGTGGTATTGTCCTTGGCTTCAAGAATAAAGAAGCGCCAGAGAGATCAACACAGCTGGTGAGTTGGGGGGACTGATGCAAGATCGGGTGTGTTGAAGTCAAGGTTGTAAGCGTGCAACATTGTATAATGTGCATTGGAACGAACATTGTTAAACGCATGTGATGAAAACGCGAGTAAAGCTAAACGACTAATGAATGTTTGAACTTCAGAAGGAAAGATACAATACCGTTGGCAGAGTGGTCTGGCACTGTGAATGTGCTCAAACGAAGGTCTCGGTAAGGTATCCCTCCAAGAAGTGGTAGAAACGAAAGTAGAAGATTGATCAGAACATTGTACAAATGAATCAAAGGGGTCCTGCGATGGTTTAATCCATTCGAAAGTCTTCAATTTTGATATCAAGAGGAAACCCTCGAAAGTGAGACTAAATGGTCCAAGCCCGAATGAGGGAGACCAAAGGTGAATATTGTGGAAAAGGGATCCAATCCCAAACGAGGGAGATCCATGGTCCGAGCCCGAAAATGGGAGACAAAGTGCAAACATTGTGGTAGAAAGGGGGTCCAAGCCTGAAGGAGATAGACCCACGATGAATACTGGAAGCGAGAAGGTATGCATATCCTGATAAGAGTGGAACTTTAATATTTGTTTGTTATGACATGCCCTATGCACTAAGAGATTGTTATTGGAAAAGAGGCTTTGGCAGAAGGCCTTCATACCTTTGCTTTGAACTGTATCCTCGTGGCAGAGAAGCCAGAGTGTGTGCGAAGCTCTAATGTGCCACCTTATCCCGTGCTGAAAACTTGGGGAAGGGAAGCCAACTGCTCATTCGTCCTGACATATTGTTTCTTGAACACTTTTCTTTTTGCATACACAGTTGTCTCACACCCTTTTGTATTTAGAAGTAAAGATTGGCAATAGGTCTATTAGTATAGGACATTTTATTTGACAGAGACTTGACTAGGACTGCGTTATTATTATTTGATGGTTGTGGCTTTCTCCCATCGTTAGATTTAGGTTAGATAGGTGTTCAACCAACCCATTGAAGTTCAATAAACACCCTTGAACTGTGATCACTTGTGTCTGTCTTCACCGTTTGATACCATGCCTCCCTTACACCTGGCACATCAGTGATCTGGAACTCAAAGCCATTGTTCCTCACATGAATCCAGGAGGGGGCAGTGCTGATCTGGGTGGACAGCAAAACCTCTGATTTATGTCATCAAGCAGGGTTGCATGAGATCCCAGAGCTTTGTTGCATGGCTATAGTTCTGTGGGAGTGGGCCATTGCGCACAATATCTTTCTGATAGCGGCTCACCTGCCGGCAGATGAGAATACAGAAGCAGACAGATTGAGATGGCACAGTGGGAGGAACCAGGAGTGGGTGCTCAGTCCATGTTGAATAAAGGAGGCCTTTGCTCTTTGGGGCTCTCCCGCAGTAGAACTGTTGACCACATAGAAGAAGTGCAGATGTCCCTTGTTTTCATCATTGATGGGCATCGTCCCTGAAGTCTATGAGATGCGTTCCAGATTGAGTGGACCAATGGGCCGTTCTATGAATTTCCTTCCACTTCTCTTCTGCAGAGGGTGATCAGCAAGTTCAACATTTCTCATGATTGCTCTATGTTATTAGTGACCCCTTAGTGGCCAGCAAGGATTTGGTTATGAGACCTTCTTCGCCTGGCCAAGAACGGTTTGGTACTCTTTCAATCAGGCATTTTTTTACCAGCAAAGGCCGATGGTTCGCCACCCCTGCCCTTGATCGCTAGCCTTAGGTGCTTGGATCCCAAAGAGATAGCCATGAGTCATTTAGGTGTGTCTCAAGATAACTTGAGAATCATCCAAGCTACTAGGAAATCATCAACTCGTTCCCAATATCAGAGCAAGTGGACTTGCTTTTGCCATTGTGCTTTAGATATGAACCTAAACAGTGTGACTTTATGGCTTGCATGCTCTCTGATAGGGCAAAGGGCACAACTGTTGCCTTCCAGAGGTAGGTGCCTTGGAACGTGATAAGCAGTGCAGCTACCTGTTCTACACTTTCTGCTTTCTGCACGCATTATGGCATGGGTGCTAGCTCTTGCTCTGATAAAACTTGCGGTCAGGCAGTACTGAGAAATCTTTTTTCCTAGAGTAGTTTAGGTTGCTCCTTCCCATGGATTTATGTACTGTGAATCCGCCCCTATAGTATGGAAGAAAGGGGGTGGGGCACAAGAGTAATAAAAAGTTAATCATCGTAGTTACTACTCTACTCCTAGTCCATAGTCCCTTTTCCTCAATGCAACCCTCCATGAAGCCCGCTTAAATATGTTAGCTTAGGTCGTCAGAGGAGACGCGTGAAAAAGGGGAATGGCAGGTGGCACCACGCATAACTTTCAAAATGTAATAGAGAAAGCACTCTTGTGCTGCAAAAAACTCGGAGCCTCATTCTGAGTATGCTGGTATCCTGGGCGGTAGAGTCGCCAGGATACCAGCATTTGGTGCTTACCTATACCGGGCAGGACGGTGTAAATCCCTATTTTCCGTCATTACCGCCAATGGCAAAGCCGATGGCAGTAATGAGGGTTTTTTTTGGCCCGTAGGGTGCCTGGCTTACCTCCAGAATTTAGCTGGAGGTAACCCGGGAGACTCACCGGCAAACCCGTAGTCGGGCGGTCCGATATAGTGCTGGTATCTCGTGATGGTGCCAGTGTTTCCACGTCCGCCTGTAGGTGGGTGGTGTTAAACCCGCCAGGTCAGACCTGACGGGAATGGCACCTTCACCTGCAGTACTCGAGATAACCCGGTATGGAAACAACGGTGGCGGCGAGTTTACCGCCACCGTTATTTCCATACCAGGTGACTCTTAATGAGGCCCATTTTGTTTTTCAGCTTTGTTGTGATTGCCACATATGTATCATAGCCATTGAGGTCTCTGACTTCAGCTGGTGGGGATGCTGCTGAAAATGAAAAAGTAATGGATGTATAGTCTTAAGCCAATGTTTTTAACTACTGAAAATTGAGATCTGCTAGTGCTAAACATTTCAGACAATTAGAGCACTGGTTCACTCCACATGCCTGCATGGCCATGATACGCGATTTCCAGAACTCGTCAAGTCTTCTAATTGGCAGAAGTTGTATTCCGCCGATCTTGCCCTCTCCCCACCCACACGAGTCCGCAGTAAGAACAAGTAAAATTCTCAGACATACATATCGATGGCGATCGGAGAAGTCTACTCCAGAATGATTCCTCACGTTTTCGAACAATCAGAACCGTTTGTCAATCACAATTAGAATAACATTGGGCACATGCTGCCCTGAGGAATTTACACAAGTGCGATCCGTACATATTTGCCATCTCATATTTCGGACAGCACATTTACTGAAGAACAGTGCATAGCGAAAGGTAGAGCATTCACACAAAAACGGAATTTTAGGTCATTTTGATTGTTCCACGTTTTGCCTTGGGGTAGAAAAAGCTACCCACATGCACATTAAGTAAACCACATCTTTGTAGTTCTTCTATTATCTGCTCGTTCGGCCCTAAAGTTCGGTGCTGAGCTTTACTACTTCCATGCTGTATGAAAATACGTGTGCCTCTCCAAACAGATGTTTCTAATGAAAATGGAAATGCAGCAACAATATCTGGCCAGTCATAATCACATTACGTTTTCGTAGACACAACAGAGTTTGAATGGAAGTAGAACTATTTCAAGGAAGTCTTTTATTTCTGTCACATGTTCGAGAGCCTCCTTCCCCTCTTGGCATTGTTGATTTCGATCAGTCTCAGGCCAGCATTTGTTGTTTTGCTCCAGAATAGGGACATTGACCAATGCCGATTACTGCCAAGTTCTACCCCACCAGTGGTATCTGCACTTGTGAGCTATGGCAGTGACGTCTTCCACGGTTTTAGGGTTTGGCTTCTTTACAGCATTGTGAGTACAGACTGAGGTTACGCTGCTGAAAATCTGTACACCTTCTTCTCTGAGAAATTCATTCACCGCTTGTTTGGAGAAGAATAAAAACTGCCCCTGAAATCAGACGCATCATTTTTATATATTTTAAAGAAGTCTGACCCCGCCAGATGCATGATGTGTGAAATGTTCTTTATAATAACCAGGCCTGGGGCTGAAAAGTTTGGCTTACACCCTGTATGCTGATGGTACAAACCTGCCGACTTTAAAAAAACGGTATTCTAGTGCCAGGCTGTTATGCAAGTCTATGCAAAAAGGACAAGCATTCTCGTCCTTGGCACTTAAGGGGTTAACGCAACATATTGTGAGGTTTCACTAATATCATTATTAAAATTCTAAGATTTAACAGGGTTTGCTTGAAAAATTAGGCTATCTGGTTATACAATATATCATTGTCACCATTACACATATATATATCTATATATATAGATATATATATCTATATATATATATAGATAATATATAAATATATATATATATATTACATGGCCATGTAGGTTTGGTTAAATTGCTGTTTCCATAGGGAGAGCACTTTTTGGGTGGGTGCTAACTCCGCTCCCCCTGGACGAATCCTCACCAAACACTGCAAAAACCGTATATCGGCCACTCTGAATCTTTTTGTAAAGTTTGGTGAGAATTCGTCCAGGGGGAGCGGAGTTATAGGGGGGGTCCCAAAACATCTTTTTCCCATAGACTGAATGGGGGAAAAACTTTGCGCACGGCTACAGGTGAAACCGCTGGACGGATTTTGCCAAATCTGCGGCAGGTACAGGGGCTTGGTCCAGAAAGTGTGCTTTTGTAAATTTTGTCACCATAGGTGCAATACGTTTATTTATAATTATGAAAAAGTAGGTCTGAAATTATTAGTGATATCTATGTTCGCTTCGCGGTCGCACTTCCCTGTTCGGTCGACGAACAAGAAACCGATTGGCTAAGGGGCTGCCGTCATGCGTCATGACCGTGTACACGCGACGTCTCTGCCCATGGCTGCTGTGAGACATGTTCTGCGTTAGATGGTTTGGATGCGCCCGACATCTTGGATCCGTGGAAAGCGGAGCAACAACCAGCCTACACATGCTTTTTTCATTAACCTATTTTGCTGTGTCTCTGAGCATTGGGAAAGGTTCAGACAGTAAGAAATGGGTGATCTATGCATTTGTTCTTCGGCCGTCATGATGTCATTTCTATGGACACCTTACGTACGTACAGTAAATGTGGGGGTTAATAATGGTAGCACTTCAGTCCATGTAGTGGGTAGGAAATTTGTAACACTTGAGTCCATGTAGCAGACAGGAAATGTGTGACTCGTGAAAGCACACGGGTATAGGTAGGCAACATTGAAATTGACAACATGCCGTGAACGTATTATTTCTCCCAATGGCTATTTTTATATTCATTAGCACGCCGACATGGGTGGCACATGCTACGGTGCTAGTGGCCAGGGGCTACAGTCTTAACATATGGGTAATTAATGCACTTGTTCTGGGGGTCGGTCGTCATGATGTAATGTGAATGGACATCTTGTATGCACAGTACTCTTATACCTACTTAATGACGTATGTTCTATGGCCTCCTTGTACGAACAGAAAAGGAGGGGTCCAATAAGGGCAGTATTTGAGCCTGTGCACTGCATGGGGGAGTTGTTACATTTTTAAGGGAATGTGTGGTGTTAGGGAACATTGAAATTGCCTACATGGTGTGAATACATTACTGTTTCCAATGACTATTATTATATTCATTAGTACGCTCCCATGGTTGGCACATGCTACGGTGGTTGTGGCCAGGGCCTAGAGTTTTGGATGCATGGCCGAAGGCCGAAGGCCTTACTTCCAAGACTCTAGGCCCTGGCCACAACCACCACAGCATGTGGCACCCATGCATACACCCCTTGTGTTGCATTTTCATTGGCAAGTTGTGGGGAGTGCGTGCAGTGTTGGGTGCATGGCCAAAGGCCATGCCCCCAAGAACAAAGAGGTAGTTGTGGGGAGATCCTGCACTCTTGGGTGCAGGGCCGAAGGCCATGCACCCAATAGTACACTTATACCTACTTTATGACATATGTTCTGTGGCATCCTTGTACGCACAGAAAATGAGGGGTCCAATAAGGGCAGTATTTGAGCCTGTGCACTGCATGGGGGAGTTGTTACATTTGTAAGGGCATGTGTGGTGTTAGGGAACATTGAAATTGCCTACATGCTGTGAATACATTACTGTTTCCAATGGCTATTATTATATTCATTAGTACGCTCCCATGGTTGGCACATGCTACGGTGGTTGTGGCCAGGGCCTAGAGTCTTGGATGCATGGCCGTCGGCTAAAAGCTGAAGGCCTTACTTCCAGGACTCTAGGCCCTGGCCACAACCACCGCCACATGTGGCACCCATGCATACACCCCTTGTGTTGCATTTTCATTGGCAAGTTGTGGGGAGTGCGTGCAGTGTTGGGTGCAAAGAGGTAGTTGAGGGGAGATCCTGCACTTTTATACCTACTTTATGGCGTATGTTCTGTGGCCTCCTTGTACGCACAGAAAATGAGGGGTCCAATAAGGCCAGTATTTCAGCCTATGCAGTGCACGGGGGAGTTGTTAGATTTGTAAGGACACCTGTGGTGTTAGGGAACATTGAAATTGACAACATGCCCTGAATGCATTGTTTTTTGTAATGGTTATCATTATAATCATTATTACGCCGCCATGGGTGGCACATGCTACGGTGGTTGTGGCCAGGGCCTACAGTCTTGGATGCATGGCCGTCGGCCAAAGGCGAAAGCCTTATTTACAAGACTTTAGGCCCTGGGCACAACCACCGACACATGTGCCACCCATGCACACACCCGTAGTGTTGCGTTTTGATTGGCAAGTTGTGGGGAGTGCACCAAGAACAAAGTGGTAAGTACTAGAGTTGGAAGACACTGCACACCCATCCCATGTAAGATATACAGACACACACCTAGGAGGGAAGCCTCTGGGCAGAAGTACTTAACGATAACACACATATACAATAGCCCCCACTACCACACATCACCGAGGTAGTTGTGGGGAGACCCTGCAGTCTTGGGTGCATGGTTAAAGGCCATGCACGCAAGACTGAAGTCATAAGCAGTGGAGTTACAAGTTAATATGGGCGTGGTGGATTGCAGTCGTTGTGTTCTTGCCCTAGTTTCTTCACTTCATGGCTGCAGACGATGGTCCGCAAAGTACATTTATAAGCAGCTAATTTACAAGGACCATTTTTTACATATGCAGCAATGGTTGTGGAAAGGAACTGTAATACTTGAAAATTGGTTGTAAGGCGTAGGTGGTGGGTTACTTACCGCAGATGAAAGGGCAGCCTACAGGCACTGCAGCATATTACTACCATAGATTAGACGAGGTGATTCCCATGTGTAGAAAATGCCTGCCAATATACTTACTCCTTTGTTCAGAATCCATACATTTTTTTAAAATTGGTTATCGTACTTGGCAGAAGAATAACTTTTTCCATTTCTGTAATGAAAGAAAAAGGTGTGTTAATGTTTGCAGTTTTTCCACATTTGACATATCGCATAATAGACAGTTAACTTTTTTTTTTTAGACCCTCATATTTAGTTTACAAACCAGTGTACTGTGCATTGCGCTCAGTTTCTCTGTTTGCTTTTCTAATCCTTGGGTCTGGGGAAAAAAATCCTTGTCGGATTAAAGAAAACCTTCCTTTCTTATGCAACTAAGTACTTCATTTTTTCCTTTCAGTGTTTTCTTCATTTTTCTAATCAATGTTATGTTTGTTGCCTTCCTGCCCATTTTTCACAACAGTTAGATACCTGTAGGCGTATTCTAACTGAGCATGTGTTCTTACAGATTTTTGATACTCATTCATTTGTGTCGTTGTTACATCCTGTTTCCTTCATCTTTCCTATTAATGTTTTCTTTGTTGCCTTCCTGACAATTTTTACCAACACTTAGATACCTATAGGCATAGTCTACCTGTGCATTTGTTTCCAACTATCTGTGATTATCATTTATTGGTGTCATTCTTCCATCCTGTTGCGTAGTTAGATACCTGTAGGCGTATTCTAACTGTGCATTTAGTCCTACAGATTTGTGATACTCATTCATTTGTGTCGTTGACATATCCTGTTTCCTTTATCTTTCCCATTAATGTTTTCTTTGTTGCCTTTCTGCTGATTTTTAACAACAGTTAGATACGTTTAGGCGTATTCTGCCTGTGCATTTGTTTCCAACGATCTGTGATAATCATTTATTGGTGTCATTCTTCCATCCTGTTGGGTAGTTAGATACCTGTGGACGTATTCTAACTGTTTGTAGTCTTTCACATACTTTGTTGACAGTTTTGAAGTACACCTTATTACGTAAATTTTGGCTTCAAGAACATTAAATACGCATTTGTTAGGTTAGATGGCAACGTCTGCTTTAGAGTAATGGTGCTATCATTACATTCAAACCACCCAGAACTCTTTTTAATGTATGCAGTGTAGTGACCTGCATTGGTTGTAGCTCCTGCATGGTAGATTATTCCTACTGTTGTAAAGGTTTTCTTTCCAATTGACATTTCACCGTGTGTAAATACAGTTAGTTTGCAGTTGTTTTTGGTGCCATCTGCATTATAACGTAGAAGCATAACTATTATGTAGGCACTATGTGATTGTATCAGTAAGGTAGAGTGATTGTCTGAATTGCAAATACTACATAATCTGCCATGGTTTGCATTTTGTACAAGTTGCTTAAATGGAATGCTCTCACAACTTGGTATGGTAATATACACAAATCGCTCATTTGGAATTTCTTCCTGTATCACTTTGTTACAGAGAGTGCATGTATGTTTCCACATGTACGAAATTTGGAAGATTTCATTTACAGGTATGCTTTTATTTTCCAGTACTAATAGTATGTACATTAGAAATTCTTGTGGATCTTCTTGTGAGTTCATAGTGAATCTCACTATTCCAGCACAGTCGTCCAATTTTTGCCTTACTCCATAAACACTGTATGTGTTGTCAGGATTGCTTGTTGCGTTTCTATGCAGCACTAACATTTGCAAAAACAATTGGTCTGTGCTGTGCAGGTAAATATTGTTAACAATTGGTGGCAATTGAAATATAATATTCATTGCTACATTTGCATAGCAACTTACCCCACTTTCATTTGTAAATTTGAATGGGCCAGCAAGTTCTGTATCTGAGTGCATTTTTTGTTTTTTTCTGTTGCTTCTTTGCCGATGTGCCTGGTTTACATTCCCTAATAGGTTCTTCTATGTTTGCGGCTATTGATGAAACTTTAGCTTCTTTTCTTTTTTTTAGGAATTTCCTGTTGTATTTTGTTGCATTTCTGTTTCATTTACTTTTCTTTTACCACGTTTCACTTTATCTGGAACAGGGTATCGTTTCAGATGAGGGGTGTACAGTGAACGCAATCTATTGTATTCTAGAATGCAAGGAATATCAGCTTTGATTTTACTTGAATCAAAGTTTATTAGCATTAGACCGTCAAGTGTACGTAAGCGTGATAATGCTACATAGCTCATGCCTTCCTTAAACACTGTCTTTCCTATATCTATCATTGCTTTGTCTAGGGTAAGACCTTGGGATTTATGAATGGTTACTGCATATGCAAGAGTTAGAGAAAATTGCTCTCTACGTACATACATGTCTTTGAAGAGAAGGAATCGAGCCATTGAGCGCCCTATCCTTTTTACTTCTGAAACTTTATCAAATCGAATATTGACAAACCGAATGCTGCTCTCACGTGGGTATGATTGAAAGCCAACAACTGTGCTCAGTGCTCCATTAACTAGCCCTTGCTCTACGTCAAGGTTACGTTTAAGCATTACTCTCCAATTTAATGATAATTTCAATACTTTTTCCAACCCACCTCTGTTGGATATTGAATTTTCTAAACTATTTAGTCTTGTTGTGGCTTGCTCACACATGGGTACTGTCAAACCATGTACGTCTAGTTTGTCTGTTGCGCTAATTTCTATTATTGCTTGCATTTCTTTCCTTAACATTGTTTCATTGAAGTTGAAACAGCTTGCAAGAGTTGGCATTAAGGCCATACAATTGACATTTTTATGCGCTATTTGTTCCATAACATCCGTTGCACATGCATTATCGCCATAAAGTGCATGTATAGGCCACTTTTTCAATACAGCTTGTGCTTCTTGCGATAATACACCAACTCTAATACTTTTCAAGATGTTGCCATAAGTGAGATCTGCAGATTGCCGCATGTTCTCAGTTAATTCTCTGTATTGGAAATGTTGCCAAAGGTTAACATTACCTATGCTACCAACAGTTTTACGGCAGAGTTTGGGGCCTAAGGTTTTAAAAATCGGTTCACCTTTTACTGGTGTCAATTGTAGAAGATCTCCGAAAACGATAATGTGTTTCCCTGCAAAGAGTTCATCGTTATTACTTTTAAGTACTTCTTGCAATCTGAGATGAATGAAAGCCAACATTAGATTGGAGACCATGCTTACTTCATCTATTAGTAGCATTTTCATTTGTTTCAATAATCTACGTGTTTCCATTGCAGCTTCTGCAGAAAGTTTGTTGTAGTTTAATTTATTTTGATGCTCTACTGGAAGCAGTAGTAATCGGTGTAAAGTCACACCACCTATGCTGTAGGCAGCTAAACCTGTGGGGGCTGTTACAACAAATGACAGTTTGTTGTTTGTCAATTGTTGAAGGAACTTGCTGATAATTTTGATTAAGCATGTTTTCCCTGATCCAGCTTCACCACTGACGTACAGCAGTATAGGTTTGTAATTTTGGCAGGTACATTCTTTATTTTCGTGTTGTACGCCATGCACAATTTGTTTTGTTACCTCTTCAAAAATGGTGTGCTGATCGTTGCTAAGTTTTCCTTGTTGTACAGTTAAGTCCTCTGTATCTTCTTGATACTGATACATGGTGTTTTGTACATTTGCCATAGCAACTTCAGCGTCATTTGCTATTAGTGGTTGTCCTAATGGTTCTTGACTTCCTGTTACAGAAGGTTGACTACTGTCGGAAGAGTCTTTATCTAGTTGGGCCTGAATTTCTTCTTCCTGTTGCTGCTCATTCTGTAACATTGTTTTGTACTGGGTAAAGTTAACATCGGTGATAGTGCTTTCATTTGCTTTGAAAGCATCCTCATAGCACTCATAATTATCTATCATGTCTTCCTCTTTTCTCCATGGTTTGAAAAGTTGTAACAGAGACATGTAATATAGTTATTTCTGTTGAGGAGTTTTTAATGACAATTTCACGTGATTAATTAAGCTTCGTCTGTTAAGTTTCACTAAGCTCCCTTCACAATCGGCCACTCTATATTGATGTTTGCTTTCATCGGGTTTTACATTATTTTTGTATGCGAAGTTTTAAGCTATGTGGTATAGACACATGCTTTCCAGAGTGGTACTCCTGTTCGGATAGTATGTGTCCAGTAAATTGTTTTTTAGAATGTCTTGGCTGTTGGGATCATTTCTGGCAATTGTTTCTATGTCCTCATATGATTTTAGCACTCTTTTTCTAGATTTTGCAGGACCAAGACCGAGCCATACTATGTTGTCTCATTTTCCATACAAAGCAGTGCCGGTTAAACAATCTGCTGCTTCATAGGCCCCACATTCTCTATGAGAGGACCATTTTTATGTCTAGGCTGTACAATTTCTGGGATAATGTTTTGTCTGATGCTAGGTCATCCCAGAGCTCTTGAAGCTCTGTTTTTTCTGCTTTTGTTAAGTAGGCTGTAACATATCGTGCAACAGCAGTTGAATTGTCTGCAATGTACTGCACATCTATGTTTGCATTCCATAATAGGGCAATGATTGCATTGTAATCATTGATATATTTGGATTCTTCCCTTCTTTTTATGTAATACGTGTTTTTAGGTTATTTACCTTTAACACTATGTCGAACTGAAGACATGAAGTTGTTTACTTCACCTGTTTCTGTAACTGGTCTAGGGAAACCAAAACGCCATTTGGTGTAGTATTTATCTTTATTTTTGTATTTACGGCGACAATATTTGCCACATTTGGTCTTTGAAATTGTAAAATCTGCCCATGCAGCTCACAATTTGTCTGTTGTGAAGGGATTTCACATGTGACATATTTTTGGATAAACTGCAAAACAGTGCTATCACTGTCGTGCCCAAATTTCGGAGCACCTTTGATCCATAACAGCATGTGAATATGTGGTGCTCCTCTCGCTTGATATTCTTTTCTCCAAAAGAAGTGTTGCACTTCTCTAAGGGGAGGAACATTTTTATTGCAAATAAAGTGTAGTATTGCAATGAAACGATGATGGAAATATCTTATGACATTAACTGGAACTAGAGAGCAAAGTTCTCCAGGTCTTAATATATCTATGTTGTTTTTGTTGATGTTTGCCATGCATAGGAACTCATGCAAATCTTCCCATGCATATTATGCACAACTTAGCGTAGAAAACCAAGTTGGTGGTCCAAGATTTCTGATCATGCAACGCACGTCTCTGTGCCGTCTGAACCAGTATTCCTTTGTACCATGCATGTTTTCAAACAAATTTGTTATACTTGATTGTAAAACCTCATCTTTTTCTTGTACTTTTTGTATTAACTGCGTAGCTGACATATTTTGAAAGTGCGTTCCAGATTTAAGAATGTGTGCAACTCCATAATATAGTGTTGCTAATTCACTTTCAGAGAGTAGGTGGAATATGTATTCCACATTTTGCCTAAATCTGGGATCTGCGAATACATTCATATTGAACGGTACTCTGATGCCCCAATCTGAGTGGGTCTATCATCGTATCTCCCACCTTTGCCAGTTGGAAATAGCAGTGGAAAAGCACGTGCTTCTATACTTTTTTCCCAAATACTCATTGGTGACCCTTTGGTTTGTCGCATTTGGTAAGTTTCTAGTGCATCATCTATACTTTCATTGGAATGCAATGGATGAATTGTGTAATGGTCCAAAAGAGTGGATACTGTAGCTGGATCCAGAAGTTCGAATTGCCCAGTTTCTAATGGCTCTTGAATTATTGCAGTTGTTTCATCAATATTTATTTCCTTGTAGTACTCATTGTTATATTTTAGATATTGCAATGCTTGTGTAACTTTGTGTAAGTCTACTAATTGTTGCCAAATTTTTTTATCCTTTGTTGGTACTCCATTTACCAAGACTATTAAAGAATGGTCTATTGAACGTTCCACTCCTAGAGTGTGTACATTTTCTGTTAGATCTAATGGCAAGTAAACTACTTTGCCACGAATTCCTTTCACCAATTCAGAGGAAGGTAAATTTGCTGTTTTTGGATGAAGGCGTATAATTGCTTGAAATGGGTGAACTGTTTGAATTATTATGCTCTCATACAAATTGAGCTATTGCAGGATTTTTGGTAATGGAAACAATTCCAAATTATTTGTAATTGCACTTGAAGGTGTGTGGTTGTTGTCTAATTTTGCAGTACATTAACTGCAACATATAAGGCGTTCAGTTATTTCATATTTGCTTTCAGCTAAAAGATACAAAGCTAATTCAAACCATTTAGAGTCTTCATTGTTTTCTATTTTGTATGCTATGTCCACATTTTTTGTGTTCCTTTTGTAAAACGTTCTGCGGCAACACACACACACATGGTTTGGTACTTCAGCCGATGCCCTTTTACATTTTAGTATTTCTTTTCTATATGTGTGTAATAGAAAGTTGCTATGTGCAGAATTGTCGCTACTATGATCTAAAACTGTTGTATTTTCTACGTGGCTTTCCCTTCCAAAATACTTTTTCTGAATACGGTCCACTTCTTCTTGTAAGTATTTGGGTGTACCATGCAGAAGAGTGGTATTTAAATTGCCTAATTCTGAAGCTGGACTTTTTGCACAGTATATTTTGTACACTAAAATTCTTACTTTTGAATGATGTACTACTATTCTTTTGATATCATGGAAGGTACTTTTGCAAATAGGGCCAGAAATGCAGGCTAATGTATGTTCTTTTAGTCCTGTGACTTTCCGCACTACACAAATATCCATATTTTGTAGCACTTTCATTTTACTTTTGTCTTTACCTTTTACATATTGATTGAAGAACTGACGTAAAGATTTGAAAGCTTTGTTTGGAATGGCACACATTGATGTGCACGGCCATTTGTATACTGGACGGTGTGGTTCTGCTGAATCAAGAGGTAATTCTGAGTTTTCAGAAGACAGTTTTGTAAGCAGTGTTTCTTGTTCCATGATGGTAGTATTGATCTTCTCTTCTTGTCCACTGCTATGGATGGCAATTGTGTTTGTTTGATTTTGTTTGTATGCTTCTTCATTAAAGTATGGCTCTGTGCTTGTTGTGTGACTCCATTCAGCACCACAAACACGCAAAAAATTATTTTTGTTCACATTCCATTTATTGGTGAGTTTCATTTGTAGTTTTGTACTTAGTTTTGTTAATGCTTTCATCCTTTTCACCACTAATATGAACAACTTCCTTTTGAGAAGGATGGCACTGTCTACGAGTCCTTGTAGAATTAACTTTCTACGGTATGTTTTAAGGGGCAAGGATGATTTTGGTCCTCTTCTTAGTAGATTCTGAAGGACTCTGTGACGAAACATTTTTTGCTAAAATACTTTTTTTACTATGGATTATTCTTACACTATCAGGATTATTAGGAACATTGTTAACTGTACTGGCAGCTGTTTTTTTGACAACATTTATGTGTTTTGTGACACTTTTTGATGGAGGAGGTACAGATTCGGTAGCAGAAACTTCTTTTATTATGTTACCCAACTGCATTAGGTGGTTTGTACCAAGATTCTCCACTAACTCTACAACAGGTGGATGCTTACATTGGACACCTTTATTTTTATTTGCTCTAATTCTGTGTTCCTTTCTACAGAGCTGCTTTTTGGTAGGCATTCTTTGGTGTCTGTTGAGAAAAAAAAGTATACTTTGGTCTGTTGTCCAATGTATGTGTGCTGTGTGCATCTGTGCATAAGTGTGATGGGGAATCTCTTTGGCATTGTGTGTCAACACACAGTGACCACTAACTGTCATTTGGTAAGGCTGCCTTACTGTTAGTATACCAGTACAATGTGCTTTAGATGAGACTACAAAGTGCCCTACTTGTGACGAGAACCATTATTAATAACCGAAATGCCAAAAACTTGCTACCACAACTTACTTTCACAATCTAATTAATGTGAAGGAACTTTTGGGTCGATATCACTTTATGCCTCTGCGACATGGTTAATTGCAAAAATGTGCGCTGTCGCATTGGTGTGTCATAGAACGGAGACTTTGAGTTCCTCGACTCTGTTTGTTAAACTCAAAAAACAAGCTGCTGTGACTGCACCATATTACTGGGCCAGAAGAAAATAAGGCTGAATCCAGGTAGGGTTATTTGATAGGAAGGTTTAATTAAATTGCCCTATAGATTACATGTGTTTCGGCAAGGTGCCCATCTCAAATCAGGGCATATCTAGATGCAATAAATCATAAGTGAAAATGGTACGTATGCATTCAAAAAACACCATATTCCATGTCGCATTGCAAAGATCAAAAATGGGAAAGTCAAGAGAAAAGTGCAGGCAGCCATAACATAGAAAAGAAAAGTTCAGCAATTGACATATTACCCATATGCATTTCCATTAGAGTTCAAAAAAGACAGAGAGAAAGGGTGGGGGATAGGGGAGGATGAATAGGGGTAGAGAAAATCAGAGATATACAAAAAATGAAAAATTATTGAGTGGTTGTGATGAATCCATTTTGTGCTAAATGTGCAGTAAGGTAAAGGGTCCTTTCTTACCCAGCATTGTTTCTTGTAACCATTACTGAAGATGTAATAACTGGGATCAATCCCAACTGCGAGCTAGAAGGATGGGGGAGGGAGGAAAAACAGTGGCGGTTTTTATCATTAGTTATACCAAGTCTGCTCATTACGTTCAGTTTCAGTTCAGACCCAAAGATCCTGATTTGTGCATTAATTGCAATACACGGATGCAAAGTGCTTGCCACTTGGGATACCTGACTTCACTTACTTTGTTGGCAGATTTGGCACAGTTGGTTGAAGCACCGACCATCTTCCCAACATCGAAATTTATTTTTTCTGCTTTACTCCCGAGAGTGAAACGGAACAACACTTCTGTTTTCTGTCCAGAGTAAAATAAGGACAAAAAATACAAGAAAATACTTAAAATACCACATGTCTGTACGATATGTGGCCAATAATTTTTAAAAAACTGCTCTTTTCAGAGTCTACCTTAAAGGGGAAAAAGGGGAATAGTACTTTAATGTACCGTCGTCACGCTCTGATGGTTGAACTGTGAAGTGTAACATCCCTTTAGTGAAGTCTTTTTACTAAATGTACATATATATGTATGGCAGGGAAGGGAAAGAAAGGGGCTAAACAAGTGATGTTGTCATTGATGGCATCATTGACATGTGAGATGACATCTTTCATGGTTTGGGTGTCAGTTCTAGCAGTGCACAGGGGTGGTGGCAGGGTTGGGGGCTTAGTGGACCATAACTGGCGAATTTCAGGGGTTTTTTCGGTTTTAATTTGAAGCATAAAGGGGAGGTGGAAAGTTTTTTTTTTAGTGAAGTGAACAAGTTTTTGTTAAGGCAACTTAACCATAACATCCCCTCAACAAAGTTTTTTTTGTAGTGAATATATATATATATTCAGTAAAAAAAACTTTGTTAAAGGGACGTTATGGTTAAGCTGCGCTACTAAAAACCTATGAAATTCAGTGAAAAAACTTTGTTAAAGGGACGTTATGGTTCAAAGTAAAACCGAAAAACCCCTGAAATTCGGGAGTTATGGTAAGATAAGCAACCATAACTCGCGCCACCACCGTGCACTGCTAAGACTAACACCCAGGACATCAAAGATGACATCACAAATGTCATTGATGACATCACTGATTACATCAAATGTGCATTTACTTTTCATGAAAACTCTGTAGAAGGGATTCTTATTGTAATATTGACAAAAAAGTGTCAAGGATCATTGGAATACATATCATGAGCTAATTAGTGCATTAAGGAATGTGTTGATATACATAGCATTCTATTATAAAGTTCTATCCAGTATGCTAAGCTATTCATGCAGAAACATAAGCAGTGTGTGCAGCATAAATGATGACGGTGCAATATTCATAATCCTGCCATGTTGAATACTGAAATGATAACTGCTTTTTTGTTAGAGTTTTGCATAATGTGAAACATGTAATAGATAGCTAATAAATCCCAATTACTACATTATTGCATAACTGCACACCAAACACAAACAGACAATAAGACATACAAATAGAGCATATACAGGGAAAGTGAAGTAAACAGAAAAACAGCAGTATTACCCGACAATTTTCATAACGTAACTGATTATCTTCATGTACAGAAATGATTGCTCTGCTTCAAAGCTACTACTTCCCTATGTATAACTATCACATATTGTGACTAGACCCTAATGAAAGTAGTGTACATACAATGTGTACAAATATGAGCATATTCAGGGAAAGTACAGTAATAAAAAAACAACAGAACTATAACACAGTGTTGATAACCGTACTAATCACCTTCATACATAGAAAGCATTGTTGTCTTCCAAGTCTGTGTTTTCTCCCTTGTATATGGTTCATATGCTTTGAGTGGACCCTAAGTGAATTACTATAAGAACATATTTGTAGTATAAGTCTACAAACATAGTACTTTGTATTATAGTATAGTGAATTTTTAGTTCCTGATTGTAACTGGCCTAGATATATCAGTAAAGGAAAAAAGAGGGAGCCAGACATGTGATGTCATCAGTGATGTCATCAATGACATTTGTGATGTCATCTTTGATGTCCTGGGTGTTAGTCTTAGCAGTGCACAGTGGCGGCGCGAGTTATGGTTGCTTATCTTACCATAACTGCCGAATTTCAGGGGTTTTTCAGTTTTACTTTGAACCATAACGTCCCTTTAACAAAGTTTTTTCACTGAATTTCATAGGTTTTTAGTAACGCAACTTAACCATAACGTCCCTTTAACAAAGTTTTTTTTACTGAATTTCATAGCTTTTTAATAGCGCAACTTAACCATAACGTCCCTTTAACAAAGTTATTTCACTGAATTTCATAGGTTTTTAGTAGCACAACTTAACCATAATATCTCTGACTTCATATACATGTAATATAGAACATACTAACCCCCTCGTAGTGATTTTCATGTCCACGGACTACTGCCATGTCCGCGGACACATCGAAAATCTGGGCGTGGTGAATATAAATTTAAATATTGTGCCCCATTTCCCCTTTGAAGTTGGCTCTGAAAAGAGCCGTTGTTTTTTTTTTTTTACAGATGCTTGACAGACAGATGTTATTTTGTATTTTTGTTCTTGTTTTTTTTTCTTCCTTTACTCCTAAATTCTTTACATAACCTTCTCCAAAGCAACCCTTACATTCCAAAATAGAAAGGCATTTCCCGTAAAAGATAAAGAAATGCCATCTTCTTTAAAATTAACAGCATTACTGGCATCAATATTCTCATTGTTACAGAAGAACATACCAGCTCTAAGCATGAAGGCACACATGCCTCGGTTGATGACACACCTAGCAATGTTTTGCTGAGGACAAAAAACTGAACTATTGTCCCATATTGCCCTAGGTAGTAATCCAGAAAAAATTACTTTCGCATTTGGAAGGATCTTCATTACGGCTTGAACCAAGCGTTCCAAATCAGCCAACAAAGTAGGGGCACTGACGTTGCCCAAATGGAAAGCACCTTAGTGCAAAACTACCACATGCGGACTGTTCATCGTGGCCATATCCTCACAAACTTGTACAATTCCCTGTACATTGCAATCAGGCACAGTGCTCCACACCACCTCCACTCCTTTCACATCAAAGTTCTTTGCAACATGCCTGCATTCAGCGTACTGCTGTAAACCATGCACAAACATATCTCCGCGCACCAACACCCTGACTTTCTCCACTTCTGCCATCTTCACCACACACAGTCTCTTTCAACACAAATCCACAACCTCGACATCTGATTGGCTGATCCGTACAGTCTTCTTTCCATGTTGGATTTCCTGGAAAAACCCGGATGTAGCATGCCCTGTCCACGAACAGCCGCGGTGTCCGCGGACACATCGAAAATCTGAGCATGGTGAATGTAAATTTAAATATTGTGCCCCATTTCCCCTTTGAAGTTGGCTCTGAAAAGAGCCGTTGGTTTTTTTTTTTACAGATGCTTGACAGACACCTGTTATTTTGTATTTTTTTTCTTGTTTTTTTTTCTTACTTTACTCCTAAAATCTTTGCATAACCTTCTCCAAAGCAACCCTTAAATTCCAAAATAGAAAGGCATTTCCCGTAAAAGATAAAGAAATGCCATCTTCTTTAAAATTAACAGCATTACTGGCATCAATATTCTCATTGTTACAGAAGAACATACCAGCTCTAAGCATGAAGGCACACATGCCTCGGTTGATGACACACCTAGCAATGTTTTGCTGAGGACAAAAAACTGAACTATTGTCCCATATTGCCCTAGGTAGTAATCCAGAAAAAATTACTTTCGCATTTGGAAGCATCTTCATTACGGCTTGAACCAAGGGTTCCAAATCAGCCAACAAAGTAGGGGCACTAACGTTGCCCGAATGGAAAGCACCATAGTGCAAAACTACCACATGCGGACTGTTCATCGTGGCCATATCCTCACAAACTTGTACAATTCCCTGTGCATTGCAATCAGGCACAGTGCTCCACACCACCTCCACTCCTTTCACATCAAAGTTCTTTGCAACATGCCTGCATTCCACGTACTGCTGTAAACCATACACAAACATATCTCCAAGCACCAACACCCTGACTTTCTCCACTTCTGCCATCTTCACCACACACAGCCTCTTTCAACACAATTCACAACCTCAACATCTGATTAGCTGATCCGTACAGTCTTCTTTCCATGTAGGATTTCCTGGAAAAACCCGGATGTAGCACGCCCTGTCCACGAACAGCTGTGGTGTCCGCGGACACATTGAAAATCTGAGCGTGGTGAATGTAAATTTAAATATTGTGCCCCATTTCCCCTTTGAAGTTGGCTCTGAAAAGAGCCGTTGTTTTTTTTTTTTACAAATGCTTGACAGACACCTGTTATTTTGTATTTTTTTTCTTGTTTTTTTTTCTTACTTTACTCCTAAAATCTTTACATAACCTTCTCCGAAGCAACCCTTAAATTCCAAAATAGAAAGGCATTTCCCGTAAAAGATAAAGAAATACCATCTTCTTTGAAATTAACAGCATTACTGGCATCAATATTCTCATTGTTACAGAAGAACATACCAGCTCTAAGCATGAAGGCACACATGCCTCGGTTGATGACACACCTAGCAATGTTTTGCTGAGGACAAAAAACTGAACTATTGTCCCATATTGCCCTAGGTAGTAATCCAGAAAAAATTACTTTCGCATTTGGAAGCATCTTCATTACGGCTTGAACCAAGCGTTCCAAATCAGCCAACAAAGTAGGGGCACTGACGTTGCCCAAATGGAAAGCACCATAGTGCAAAACTACCACATGCGGACTGTTCATCGTGGCCATATCCTTACAAACTTCTACAATTCCCTGTACATTACAATCAGGCACAGTGCTCCACACCACCTCCACTCCTTTCACATCAAAGTTCTTTGCAACATGCCTGCATTCAGCGTACTGCTGCAAACCATGCACAAACATATCTCCAAGCACCAACACCTTGACTTTCTCCACTTCTGTCATTTTCACCACACACAGTCTCTTTCAACACAAATCCACAACCTCGACATCTGATTGGCTGATCGTACAGTCTTCTTTCCATGTTGGATTTCCTGGAAAAACCCGGATGTAGCACGCCCTGTCCATGAACAGCCGCGGTGTCTGCGGACGGCGTCCACTTTACTCTCTGTGCCATTCTCTCATTGCATACAGCTAAGCAATCACACAATACGAATAACGTCCTCAGAACACCTCCATTTTGTGAATTTTCTAACATTTCAGGACAATTATCATTTCTTTATTCAACATATTAACATTACAAATATTATACTTTCATCTTGTACTCTGCACACAATGCTATGTTTCTCCATTAGTAGCTCAGTATACTAGATAGAATCCCATAATACAATGCTATTTATATCAATTCATCGTTCCAAGCACTAATAACGGTATGATATTTATTGAAATATCCTTGACACTTTTTTCGCAACATTATAATAAAAATCCCTAGTACACAAATTCCATGAAAAGTACATACACATGTGATGTCATCAGTAATTTCATCAATGACATTTGCGATGTCATCTTTGATGTCCTGGGTGTTAGTCTTAGCAGTGCACGGTGGTGGCGCGAGTTATTTTTCATAGTTTACCATAACTTGCGATTTTCAGGGGTCTTTCGGCTGTACTTAAAACCATAACGTCCTTTAAACAAATTTTTTTTAATATCACGCAAAAAATATACAAACATGGCGTGCAAAAACCAACTTCTCACAGATGGCTTTACACAGAATGTTGCAAAGTAAGAATTTATGCTCGTTCACAGTGAAGGTCAGCTGCTTCCATTTTTTTCTCGGGCCCCAGAGAGGCTCACGAAGCGGACTATAAGGTTGTATTGTGTTTTGACCTTGACAGACAGAGATTGTGATGAAAGACTTCTCTTGAAGGAGTGTTGCTAAAACGTAACAGAAGATAAGGATGAAATTTATGAAACAAAACCACTTTTATATATTATATCACTATGCGAAAGATCGTTGGCACACGCAGAGTCATATTTTGGGACGGCACCACTCGTAGACAATGGAAATTGCAATTGTACTGTAAGTAACCATTTAGATTATTTTATACCAAATATAATTACAATAGCGTAACATTAAAGACCGCTCAAGTTGAACTTGTTAGTTGAAAGTGGCATAATGTTTTCTACCGCGCACTATCACCGCCGAATTGATCCGCTGTTGTTTAGAGGGCTCTGAAAAAGGCAGACGACACAGGGTGGGTTAATACAAATAATTTAACCGGTCTATAGGCGGTCAAGCGCTCTACTCGCTGTGCCACTTCACTGTAGCCTGTCAAATGGCACAGCGAATACAACGCTCGCTTTGACATCCGTGCACAGCTTGCTAATGCAAGTTCAAATCCCGGCAAGGCCAAACTGAGCCTTTCATCCTTCCGTGGTCGATAAATGAGCACCACACACCGAGGTTAATAATAAGCACCGCTTAGATACCTCACGGTTCTTAGCGCTATATGAATGGGAAAATATTATTTTATTATTAACATACTCTGTTGCACTATCTTCGATAGCAAATAGTTTCACGCCCTAATAAATAAAATGATGATTTTTAATGAAGATCGGCTGGTGAGACTCATTTATGTTTTTTAAAACAGGTATGTGGCCCCATTTCGCCTATGTCACGATTTACAGACTCCAGCGGATGGGGTCTTCAACTGCCAGGTGCTGGTCCAAATATGCAACTTCATGACCCTCACCATTTTATGGGACAATCGCCAAGGACCAATATGCCCTTACGCAGTACTAGCGGCTACAAACAACATACCAACCAGTAGGATGGTCTAATGGCTTGTTTTTGCAGCAACCTTCCGATTATCAGAGCGACCATTTACTGCTTTTATCATAAACCAACAGCCTATCTACCGCAAAGGAACAACGCGTGGCTCCAAATAAACTTTTGCTGATCGACAGCAGAGACAATAGCAAATCGCTGAATATTCACTAAACATTTCATGTGAAATAAATGTACTTTACCAAATGTACAATCCTGCTGTTTAATTTTAAACCACAGTTTCATATTCCGAATTGTGGCGCACTGAGTTGTAAGCTGATCTAACACCCTCTGTACCGCAAAGGAACATCGCGTGCCTCAACATGAACTTTTGCGGATCGACAACAAAGTCAAATGCAAATTGCTGAATATTCTCTAAACATTTGCTGTCAAATAAATGTACTTTACAAAATTTACAATCTTGCTGTTTGCTTTTAAATCACTATTTCATATTCCGAATTGATTTGTGGTGCGCCGTGTTGTGACATAATATGTGTTGTCTTTCGGGTTCTGTGTACAGTCACTTAGGACTGGAGAGGACTGGGCGCGTTTGATGACGCACCCTGTAACGTCACAGAGAGAGGCGGGGAATATGAATGCTTTGATAATATCAGGTTTAGGGGCGGGAGATATGATTTAGTGTCGCAAAAGCAAGTCAGCCAGGTCAATAGCGCCAGTCATAGGATTATCACATAATGTCGGCGCACACCAGCCGGATTTATCGTTTCTTTACTGGACAAAAAGTCGGTTGACGCCCATAGGAAATTGTACTATTAGCGGACAAAAGAAGTGGTCTTAAAACACTTTCACCCTGACAACGAACAATACAAACAACGTTCTCAGAACACCCCATTTTGTGTAATTGCAACCATTTCGAGACAGTGCGAGTGTTCTTAGAACACATTCAACTAGACAGATTACAATACGGACAGCGTCCTGAGGACACCCCCAGTTTGTGTATTTACGAACAATTAAGTACACCGCAAGTGTTCATAGCTCATTTTTACCTTCCTTGCGAACAAAAATGACACATACTCCGTCCTCTAAACACCCCACCATTTAGTTTATTTACAAAATGTCAGAACAGCCGTGTTCTCCGCGGACAATCGAACGCAACAAAAACGTCTAGCACATAAATAAAATACAACTTTGAACCTATCTCATACTCATACTCCCCCATCCTCCCCAAAGACTTCTACACAGCAACACACTCTACTAAATACACATTTTGAACAAACTTTCACTGCGCTGTCAGGGGACGTCCGCAAATGCACGCACCACGCCGCCCAATCAGCGAACACGTTGCATGTCCGTGGACATGACGCGAGCCCCTGGGCCAATCAGGGTGCTGTCCGCGGAGCGAACAGGGAAGTCCGTCCGCGAAGCAAACACAGATATCACTAATTTTTTTGCCTTACATTTTGGTCATTTTTTAAAAAACTACTGGACCGATTTACACCAAATTTGCAAAAGCACGCTTTCAAGACCAGGCCGCCGCTCCTGCCGCAAATTTGGTGTAAATCCGTCCAGCGGTTCGGGCTGTAGCCATGCGCAAAGTTTTTTCCCATTCAGTCTATGGGGAAAAAAAAGTTTTGGGACCCCCCTATAACTTTACCCCCCTTGGATGAATCCTCACCAAACTTTACAAAAATATTCAGAGTGGGCCATATACTTTTTTTGCAAAGTTTGGTGAGGATTCGTCCGGTGGGAGCGAAGTTATAAGCCGCCCAAAAAGTGCTCTTCCTATGGAAACACCAACTTAACCATAACTACATGGCCGCTACCGCGGCCATGTAATAAAATGGAACAGGGATCTTGAAGCTATTATTCAATCAAAGAAATAGTACTTTTTTGCCAAACAGGGTAAAGAGAAACCCAGTCAATAACTTTCAACATACCATGAAATGCTACAATAATCTCTTGGTTTTGATTGTTTCACAGGTTTGGAATATCTTCAAATGTGTCCACATCTAATACCAAACACATGATTTTCACCTGTGAGGGATTATGTGGAAAAGCTCTGTGTAAATATGGCACGGGTCATTAAAACACAGAAAGTAGTATTTATTTGAGAGCGCATACTTCAGCATATTCTTACTTTTTTCTCCAGTAATGAAGAGCAGATGTTTTCAGCACCTCCTTGTTTATTCCACAACATGAGTTCTTTAAAATGTATGTTTCTAAATGCAGCATATAGGGTTACGGCCTTAATTGAAAACACAAGTGTGTGTTGTATGGTTGGACTAAAAAGTCACTGCAGTATGATTCTTGAGGGACATGTCCTGTTGAGTGTCTTTTCAAAAGCACACACAACTGATGAGTATACCCGAAAATATGTTTTGAATTAACCTAATCATATCATTTACAGTTCATGTTTGCACACAGTGAAATCCTTTGGTACCTCTGGCCCGCGTTCTGTTGCTCCTAGTGAATCCAATAGGCAGATGTCCTCACCATTAACCTTTCTGAAGCCTCCCATTTGGGAGCCTGCCGGACATCTTGGGTATTTATTAATTGATTTCGTTCTCTTAGGTGCTGCTTGCTAGTCACAAGCCACTTCAAAGCACCAGGTGGGTGGGAGCGGAAACCGTCTATAAGGCAAAGTCAATTGGTGAACTTTCTTCAAAACACTCCGCTGAGCTGACTTAAACCTGCATCCAATAAGAACGTTTAGAGTGAAGTATCACTTATCAATGGTGTGACTTTGAGGGCCATGGACTGCCATCCGCTCTGTGAGGCAGGCCATGAAGGCAGTATACAGAGGATCCACCGGTTCCATATCCCTATCTTCGTGAAATGGGCCACCCTCTGCCCCAAGAATGTTACTATGGCTTACGAATCCCCTAGGTCATATGGGAATGAGTGTCTTGAATAATAAAAGGTGTGGCCGCTGCGAAACTGCACCTGCAAATCATGGCTGGTTGAGACAAACGTCTGCAAGTGTTAACCTCAAAAGAAGAAAAGAAGGAAAGAAGGCAGAGAAGTAAAGGTAAAGGGACATAAATATTCAGGGAGTGGAAAATAAAGAAATAATTCTAAAGCAGAAAGTGGGACTAGAAGGGATAAACAAAGTAAGTGTAGTCTGAAGGTCCTAGAGAGTGAAGTCCTTTGCAGCCTACGTTAAAAAGAGCCTTGTAAGATTCTTAGAAAAGAGCATTTAGGGCCTATTAGATTATTTTGGGAAGTTGGTACTAGGGACGTCCCCCTTTCACTACTTCCTTTGGTTTTTCCTTCCCCTAGCCCAGGCGTCCTTAACAGGGATGTTAATTGCTATTGGATCAGGGACACCTATTTGTCTTTCATCTACCTAGGTCCATTGGTAGCTTCCCTAAGGCGTTGGCTGACTGTCTCCCCAGGGATCTTCCAACTATCCCTAACCTAGTCCTGTTTAGTGCTCTAGGGATGTTAGGGATTGTGCCTTCTTCCACGCTTTTCCACCGATTCATTGTTCACATACTTTCTCATTTGACCCTTCTCAACCTTTGGTCGTTAGATGTTCTCCTGCTGTTGTACTCCTGTCCCTCTTCTCTCAAACTCTGCCTTCATCACCTCCAACCTTAGATTGTATCACTCTCCTTACTCCTCTATTTCCATCTACGTATGCCCCAACTACCACTCTTCTGCTGCCTATACTACTACTTCCTTCCCTCCTCCTTACTACTACTCCAACTTCTACTCCCGCTCTTCTGTTACCACTACTACTCTTGCTACCTCTCCCACCACTACTATCACTATCACCCTCTAACACCTTCTCATACTCACTACCGTACACTGCTACCAACTACCACTTCCTACTACTACTCTTCCCACAACCAACTTCTACCTCCTACAATCACTACCACCGACTCTATCACTATTCCACACATTCCTTACTCTCACTAACAAACACTCCACAGGCCCCCTCTCTCCAATAGCCTTCGCACTCCTTTTTATCTTACCTCTTCTGGTCTTTCAGGGTCCTCGTCCAACTAACCCTCACTACACACTCACCAGGCTTCCCTTATAATAGCTCAGCCCCCTTCCCTGATTGGCCAACTCAGACTGGTCAATAACTTACCTCCCATGAGCGAGTGTAACTGGAAGGTTTAGGGGAGCGCTTAAAAGGGTGTGCAAGCTTTGCCCAATTTGCATGCAGTCTTGGTGTGAAGACTGACATTGTTAGCAGGGGAATGGTTGCCCCTCATGTCATGGCCCTTTTGGAGCCCTTCTTTAATGTTGTAATCCCTGGTGGGATAGTGGCTGGTCTGCTGGAGTTGCACCGGTGTTGTGAAGTATGCAGCATCCTGCAGCATTACGTTTCTGCCTCCACCGGCATCTGTGACCGGTGGGGTCACGCTTGTTGCATCTTAAGGCATTGTGCATTCCGTTGCCCTGCAGTCCGGGCGTTCAGTGTCTACTTCGAGGCCTTGTCCCGCTGCTCTTTGCTGCAGCCGTTGCACCGCCATATTAGTTAAGGAGCGGTTAGGAAGGGGCCTACCCTCACTCAGGGACCTTAGAAGGTCGTTGTGGTGCAGACTCCCTCCCTCTGCTGACAAGGCCTAATCCCATGCATTGGTTTTTTTTTGTTTAAATATTTTTATGAGTTTTCAGTGTAAAAGCGATATAACCATTAACAATCCAGAAATTCATTTTGTACAACTTAGTTAAACCTTCACCTCTCAACAATTCTTCGACATTCCATGTATACAACATAAATCATAGCGCTACCTAATAAGGTGTACAATTCATAGTTTCTCGGTCATTCATTTAGTGTGTAATGAAAGAGAGAATGAAAGGAAGAGAAAAAAAAAGAGCCTTTGTTCACTAAGTTGAGTTCATTGGGTCAATTATCTCCTTGTAAATCAGATTAATCCATAAATTAATTTGGGGGTGGGAGATATCAGAATGCATAATCACAGTTACTGCTTCTGCATTTCCACCACCTAAAGCGTGCAAATATATAGTTAATGTGGTCATGGGTTACCGCTGCTGCGTTTCTCCATCTAATGTGTGCAATTACAAATTTAATGTGATCATCAGCAATTCAAGAATCCATAAAGTGCTTTAAGAGTTGCAGTTGAAAATACATGTGTTCCTTATCAGATACAAAGTCTAGAAAGGGGCGCCAAATTTTCCGGAATCTCGAGAGTTTCCCCTCCACCACTGCCGTAAGTTTTTCTAAACCGAGCAGTTCCCATAACTTTCGCCACCAGTACGCTAGGTGCGGGCCTTCTATTGTCATCCAAAATCTAGTCTGGTGGTACGTGCAGCCACCAATAAATGGGAAATTAGGCTTGCATTGTGTTCCTGACATTGGAAAGGACCCGTCTTCCGGGGCGTCCCCTAATAAGAACACTCTAGGGTCCATAGAGAGTAAAGAACCTGTGATGTCTTTGATTTAGATCTCACTTCCAGCCAATATGATTGAATAACCCGACAATGCCACCACATGTGCGCCATGTCTCCTCGTTCACCACACCCGTGCCAACATGTATCTGGATATTCTGGGTTAATGGAGTGAAGCCTATTGGGGGGGGGAAATACCATCTAAAACAAATTTTAATAGCATTTTCTTTTATTTGGGTGCAGCGGGTACTAGTCTGGGCACGATACCAGATTCGCTGCCAAGACTCATCTGAAATCTCTAGGCCCATTTCTCTCTCCCAAGCTTTCATATATGGGAGCTTCTCCTCCGTGGAGGCTCTCTCCAGGAGTTTATAACATAGCGATATCTTATGGGATTGGTGTCCTTCAAGAATTTTCAACTCTATGCCAAGGAGGGTTCTTTGGGCTGCTCGGCGGATGTCCCTATTAGTGAGCCAATGGAGCAGTTGTATATATCGAAAGTGTTCTGTCTCTGGGAGATCAAACATCTCTTTGCATGCCTGGAAGGTCAGTGGTTCCTGGTCTACATATAGATCTCTCAGGCACAATGGTTTGTCTCGACTCCAGGTTCGGTACGCTGTTGGCACTACTCCCGGAGTGAAAGCAGGATTTTGGGTTATAGGGGACAGTGGCCCTAGCCCTAGTGGGATACCCCTCTGTGATTGTGCTTCATCCCAACACTTCAGGGTGGACAAGGTGGTTGGCAGGATACCAGTTTTTAAATTACGTGCTTCTTTTTGTAGAAACGGGAGGTGAGCTAAAGGGAGTGCGGAAGCGGCCTGCTCTATCTCCAGCCACTTGGGTGGGTCTGGGGAGCCCCTCCAAGAAAGCATTATCGCCGTCTGCGCCGCTCTGTAGTAACGTGGTGGCGAGGGGAGGCCCAGTCCCCCCAACATTCTTCCCCTTGTCAAGAGTTTCCCGGGGATACGCGGCCTCTTCCTCTTCCAGATAAACCGGTATATCTCCTTTTGGAGGTTTATGAGCTCGAATTCTGGGATGGCTATTGGCAAAGAATGAAAGGCATATAATAGTTTCTGGAGAAGTGTCATTTTAACCGCATTAATATGACCGAGCCATGAGATTTCCTGAGAATCCCATCACTGTAGCCATTCGTTTAATTCTTTAATCAGTGAGGGAATGTTCGCTCTGTAGAGGCCTGCATATTTTGGGGTCAGTTTTACCCCCAAATATGATATCTCCGTTGGAGACAAGGGGAAGTTCGTCAGTGTTCGCAGCTCCTCTAGTCTATCTAAGTCTTCAGTCAGGGGCATACCTATTGATTTAGCAGGATTTGTCCTGAAGCCAGATATCTCAGCGAATTGATTTAGGAGACCTAAGAGGGGCTGGAGTGTATGAGGGGCGTCTCGCAAAAAGCAAAGTAAATCATCCGCATAAAGCGCAATCTTATGGGACTGCCCCCCTACCTCGAAACCTTGGATGCCTGGATGTGATCTTATATGTTGAGCAAGAGGCTCCATAGCTAAGGCGAATATCAATGGGGACAAAGGACAGCCCTGTCTCGTACCCTTGGCTGATTCAATAAGGGGAGTCCAATTCTTATTAACTTTAAATTTAGTCGAAGGAATTCGAAAATTTGAGAGTATTAATCTGAAGAACTCTGGCCCAAAACCAAACCCCGCTAGCACTAATTCCAGATATCCCCACGACATACTATCAAAAGCTCTGTGAGCATCTAGGGATAGGACGGATAAGTCCCCCGGGATCTTTGGGGCGAGAGCAATTAGGTTGATGGCTCGTCGTATGTTGTCATAGGTGGATCGATTATATATAAAGCCTGTCTGATCATTATTTATCAATGACGGGAGGATTGGGCCTAGGCGGTTCGCTATTATTTTCCCTAGTAATTTAGCATCTGTGTTTAAAAGTGCAATAGGCCTATATGAGGAGCAATCAACAGGATCCCTCCCAGGTTTCAACACCAGCGTTGTAGCTGATTTCCCCATAGATGCCATAACCACTCCCGCCCTCCATACAGAGTTAAACAATTTTGTTAAGTGAGGGGTCAGCTCCTCCCGAAAGGTTCTATAGAATTTGTTGGTAAAACCATCCGGCCCTGGAGCCTTCCCTGATGGGAGGGAGCGGATTGCTCTCTCTGTCTCCTCCCGGGTTATTGGGGATTCCAGGGACTCGCGAAACTCCCAGGGTATCTGTGGGAGATCAGCCTTCTGAATAAATTCCCTGGCTAATTGCGGGTCAGTGATGTGGGGAGCTAAGTGGTTTCTGAAGAATTCCTCCACAATCCGAAGCTTCCCTGATTCAGCAAAAACCTGCTTCCCTTCCGTATCTTTTAGAGAATCTATACGATTACGCTTTCTCTGCTGTCTGAGTTCAGCTGCCAGCAAACAATTCGCCTTATTCCCCTTGGAATAGTAATACTGTTTTGTGCGCATTATACCTAAAGCTGCTTGACTCATATGGTGGGCCGCCAGGGCTTTCTGTGCTGTGTGAACCTCCCTAAATGCCCGTCTAGAGGGTTTCCTTTTATGTGCCTCTACCGCTTCATGGAGTTGCGCCTCTAATTGGGTTTGGGTCTGTCGATGGACTCTATTCCACTCAATTGTTTGGGTTATGACCTGACCTCTAATGATCGCTTTCGCTGCATCCCACACTATCGCATATTCTAGGTCCCCGGTGTCATTTTCTGCAAAATATTGTTCTATACAATCAGCAATGCAGGAGCGGGCCCGAGGATCTAGCAACACAAATTCATTCAACCGCCAGGTTCGAGGAGGCATTGGAAGCATATCAGGCAGAAACATGGAAAACAATACTGGGGCATGATCAGATAAAGCTTTGGGGAGGATCTCCACTTCCGTGACATGGGGGATGAGGGTGTCAGAAAGGAGAAACATGTCCAGCCTAGAAAATACTCTGTGTACGGGAGAAAAGAAAGTATAATCCTGTTCACCGTGGTGAAAAAATCTCCATCCCTTGATCAGTGAATGTTCCCTGAGAAGAGAGGTCAGGGCCATAAAGTTCTTTTTGTCTGTCAGGGTTGGGGGGAGAGACGTATCTTCTAACGGGTTAATTACAGCGTTAAAGTCACCCCCGATTATGAGGTCTCCCTCCGCATGTTCATTCAACATTCTCGATACCGTGGCAAAAAATTGGTGTTGGTTAACATTTGGCGGATACAGTGATAAAAGGGTCACCCGCTTACCATATAGTGTGGCATCGCTAGAACATACCTTCCCCCCTTGTCTGACCAGGTTCTTTGGATTGTTACTGGGGTCCCCTTCCGGAGGAGTATAGCTACCCCACATTTCTTTGTCCCAGAAGAGGCGCAGAGTCTGGTTGGGTAGAGTTTATCACTCAGGCGAAATTCATCCGCTGGCAACAGATTTGCTTCCTGTAGAAACATTATTGTGGGATTGTACGTCGCCAGCCGGTGAAATAGTGCTCGTCTCTTAATTGGGGAATTGAGTCCCTGAAAATTGAGAGTCAGACAGATTATATTCAGTGTCAATGTCTCAGTTTTCACCCCCACGGAAGGCATTTTTAACATAGGTATCTGTCTTGCACCATTCCTTCCCCAACGTCCTCCCATTCCATTTCTGAAAGGCCCAAAATGTAACTACCAAGACACTATAAAGTTCACCCCCGTTGAACCATCCATTAAAGCACTCTGCCAATATTGTAGATTTGAAGCCGATGTTATAAGGGTTGACCCATTGCTGATTGTCTCCCTCCGAGACCAACTCAACCTTAGTGTTCCAAAACAGCAAGATAGTATACAAAGAAATCTGGAAAGCAATCAAATCAAAAGAAGAACAAATAATCACAAAAGAACAAGTTGTACCATCGGATGACATACTGTAATGTCGCGAGCTATGGTGAAGTAAAAGCTGTAAGTAATTTCCATTAATCTCAACTACCATTGAAACCATAGTCTACGTCCAATAATACGGGCGCTTTCCGGCCTAGGGCCCCCATTTTGAGAGCCATATGAAGTCCCGTGCATTGCATAAGACACTTGCAGAAATGAACTCCCTAACAATTACCCAATGTCTCAAGTCTAATCAGGAGACTCGGACAAGGCCGTATGGCCCCTAATACTGTCCCACAAGAACAGGCTCCTTAATATTTCTCAGACCCATCAAAGTTCCAACTGCTCTAAGTTGTGTCAAGCACTCGAGATGCAGTTCTGCCTTCCTATTTTCTCGTAAAGCGGGAGCTTTGTCCCTGTTTCAGGTTTGTTTCATTCGCCTTCAAGCAGGGGCTTCATCCGACCGCAGGAGCTTAGGTGAATTAGAGCGGCTGCTTGAACTGTTTGGGGATAGACGGACCTGACCCTCAGTTGTAGCTTGACCATTGTGGGCGGTGAGACCACCTACTCGCCTCCATCCTCTAGGCTTCCTTCTTCTGTCCGGTGAAGCAGGACGTAAGCCGGGCTCTTTATTTGGAAAAACTTCCAGGTCCGATGTGGATGCCGAAGCAAACTCCGACATTAGTTCCCTCGCTTCCATCTCTGTGGCGATCGCCTAATGTTGATTGCGGAAATCGAAGAGTAGTTTGCAAGGGAACCCCCAACGGTAGCGGACCTTCTGAGCCTGCAGCCATGAGGTGACTTTTTGTAGGCGGCGTCGGCAGGCTAAAGTATATGGGGAGAGATCCTGGAACAGGTGAACCGTCGCACCTCGAAACTGGACAGTCTCTGCGTTCCTGGCCATCATCATAATCTCTTCTTTTTGGCAGAAGTAATGGACTCTGGTGAGGACATCCGGGAGAAGATTCTTTCTCTGCTGTATAGAAGAATATACTCGGTGGGTTCTGTCGAGAATCAAAGTGTCAGAGGAGGCCAGCCCCAGAAGGCCGTGAAACAGATCACTAACATATTCTGGCAATTCTTGGTCTGTAATTTGACGAGGAATACCTCGAATGCGCACATTATTGCGCCTAGATCTATTTTCGAGGTCGGCCTGCTTAGTCCAGATTTCCTCAAGGTGGTCCTCAATCACCCTAACCCATTCCGAGAGCACCTCCGTCTCATGTGTTAACTCGCAGGTGGTGTCTTCTAGGTCATTCACTCTGGTCTCGATGCCACTCAGATGGGAGGTAAGTTCCCCCAGCGACTTAGCTAGAGTGTCTCTAGAGGTATTTATCTCAGACTTAATGTCCTGCGTGATCTCTTGCTTGAGTGCTCTCAGCATGTCCTCTAGATCCGATCTGGAGAGAGCCATGTCTACTGTAGAGGCTGCAGCAGGGTCAGGGGGTATGTCCACAGATATTGGATGCCTCTGGGGTTTTGGGGCTGCTTGGGATGTCAGGAGACCTTTTATATCCTGCACATGTTCCCTCTTCTTAGAACCTGCTCTGGGCATAGCTGGGGAGGCGAAGCCCGGACCTTCAAGCAGCGCGCCACAAGAGGGCCGAGGGACCCCAGGGACAGCAAGGCTCCACAGTGCTAAACAGAGGAGGCACGTAATATTAAATGCTCAGGAAAGGTCGGCGTTGGGCTACGCGATGAAGCGGGGGAATCCTGTTATAGCCACCAGTAGTTATCACAGACAAAAGCCAGCAATCTCATGAGCGTTCCCTCTCCGATCATCACGCTGCGCAGGAGCTCAATATCAGTCTCCCAAGTCCGCTTCTCCGCCCCCGGGGGCCATCCAAGTCCCGAGACAGTCCACACCTCCCTAGGGGTCCCAGCACCTCACCTCCAATCCCTTCTTCGGGAAGGCCGGAACCAGACCGGGCCAGGCACGGCGCTCCGCACCGGCCGCCAGCGCGCTCCAAGCTTCTGCACTCTCCTTTACGATCGTAATCGATCGCTGCCTCCGCCTCCCGCGCCGGCACAGGGCCTAGACTGCTCTCCTCCCAGAGCTTTTGGTGCGCCGCCGGGAGCACACACAGGCAGTCGGAGGGAGCCTCTAATGGGAGGAGGCTCCACCACCCCAGCAGCAACTCGGGTCTGGTCTGCGTCATAGGCGTCTTCCCTATAATGAGGCAGGGGAGGGCTCCCAGGGTCTCCTCGTCCACGGCGGCGGGTCTCCCCCTCGATCGTAATCGATCGCCGCCTCCGTCTCCCGCTCTGGCGCAAGGCACAAACCGCTCCCCCTCCCCGGAGCCTCGGGTGCGCCGATCAAGGGACAGGGGGCCTCCCTCCCGCCAGGAGCACACGCAAGCAGCCGGAGAAAACCCTTCAATGGAATGGGTCTCCACCACCCCAGCAGCGGCCTGGGTCTGGTCTGCTGCGCAGGCATCTCTCCTATGAAGAGGCCGGGGGGGCCACCAGGGTCTCCTCGTCTTCAGTGGTGGGCCGCAGCTGCCAACATCAGCGTCTCCACCGGGATAGCGAAATGGCCCGCACCGCCATCTTGGTTACGGCCATCATCGCCAAGGGACTCTGACTCGCCTCGGTAAGTTCATCCGCTTTTCCAGCCTGTTTCTGCTCCAGGTCGCGATCCGCGGGGTCTCGCCGCATTAATCTTCAGTTTCGCGTGCGCTGGGGTGAAACATACGCACAGGACTGCATAACTAACGCAAATTAGGGGGGCCGTCGGCGGAGCTCATAGCAGACACATCTTCATCGTGTGCTGCCTAGGCACGCCCCGATCCCATGCATTGTTACCCTTTGTCTGACTCAATCTGCAGCTGTATAGTTCGGAGGCCCTCGGTATCTGCAGAGGAACAGAACTTGTGAGGCACTGGGCTGATTAGAAGGACCATATATCCACTATGACATTCAGCAGTGCCTGCCTGCACTTTACTTCAGTTTAACGACTTCAGCTTCTGTGGAACCATCTATGCGCCTGCAACCTGCTCCATCTTAAAGTAAACTTTGCTCCAGAAATACTTCTGTGTACAAACTGCCCGGAACAGTGAAAACTCTCCTGGCACTGTGCTCCGTGTCAGAGTAACTACACATTTTTCACCTTAAGTCTTTTCTTGATTGTCTTTGGGTCAGTTCGACTGGTGGTTAGTCTCTCCTAGGAATAGGAGAGGTGGAGCAGGCTTGAATTTGCACAGTGGGATATGGCCTTGCTATTTTCCCCACCTCTACCCCCCAGCGTTAATCAGCAGCGTAATCAGTTAATGGCAAGCCCCAATGTTTGCGATAAGAGGCCTCTTTAAAAAGAAATCTATTCGGAGACATTTTCACAGCAGAGGGCGCCATGCAACGTCAACGACCTTGTGTCCCTCGACAACCTCCGTCCGTTCATGACCATGACATCAGTGTATGTATAAAGGGCACGCACTGCACCCATTACCTCGGTTCCGTTTTTCCGCACAGCTGCTTCGTAAATTTTCTCTCACCTCAGTGATTTTTCTAACAGTGTATTTGAGTTTACTCGACGATGTCTATCCCGAAAACCGGGTTTAAAAGATATTCCGATTGCAGTTCCAAGATGTCTATTACAGACCCACATGCATCGAATATGTTTTTGGTGTTTGGGTATGGGCCACACAATCTATGACTGGTGCTCCTTTTAATTGATGACAGTGAAGGCCTTAAAAGAGAGGAAGGGGAAACTTGACCTGGGTTGGCCTTCTCCCAAGTCCCCTTTGACCGTTAAGATCTTCAGAGTACAAGAGTTCGAGAGAGGTTCCTCCTCGCCGGGCCAGGAAGCGCAGCAAGTATGCGAAGCGCTTTAGGTCTTGTCACTTTTCATCGTCCTCCTCAAGGAAATCAAGAGGCACCTTCGGTCTCAATTGCCTTCTTCAGACGCCGCGCCCGATGGAAAACAAGTAAGCTTCCAGAGCAAGACAGCTTCTAAAGCTGAGTTGGAAGAATTCCGACAAAAAATGTTGGAGGTATTTATGAAGGTGGCAACACCAGCCCCTTTGGATAAGTCCATCGCGTTGCATCAAGCCCACAGGACGTTGATGAAATCATCTGTTTGCATACCCAAGAGCCCGGACAGAAAATTGTCAAAGGTTCCTCGAGTGCCATTTATGAACTCTACACCTTGAATAAAATAGAAGCCAACTCCAACTCCACTTCCTGCTGCTCCGTCGAAGGTTTCGATGTCGAGCCCCTCGACGTCGAAGTCGCTGTTGTCGAAGCCATTGACTTCTTCATCGAGCCCGTCTAAGGTTTTTAAGCCACAGATGATAAAAGACTTCCTTAAATCAATGAGCTCCATTTATGAAGAGAAGGAGGAGCAGAGCCTGTTGTTTTGTTTTGGGCCTCATTATAGCACACCTGGTGTACCAGAAGAGCTCATCTCGGAGGAATCGGGACTGAGGGACCTGGTTGACACACTTAAAAATGCTAGTGGTCTGGTCATATCTCCAGAGGTGGAGTTTGGTTCTCCTGAAGGATCTGGACATGCTGATGCATCTTACAGATCAGTGATGTCAAAAGTCATTGAAAATCTTGGCTGGGGTAGAGCTGCTGTGGAATTTGAACAGGATGACTTAACAAACATCTTTGATAAAAGGTCCTGCAAAGGATCCCATCCTTCCATCCCATACAGCAGCAAAGAATAGAGTTCTAGATAATTGGAAGAAGCCAGATGCAAAGTACAAGCCCTCCTCCAGAGTTTCTATCCAATCTGGAGAGTATGGTCGTACAAGCGGTCCTATCAGCTTCCAAGGGTGCAGCATATCTCACGATTCCACCAGACAGGCATGACAAGAGAGCTGATGCCCTGGGGAAAAGAGTATTTTCAGCAGGTAGCAGGGCATTGAAAGTGGTTAATGCCTCGTGTGCCTTGGTCACGTTTTCTTACACTCAGGGAGGTTATTGAAATGGCTGCTCAGCACATCCCCGAGGGAGAGGAGGCAGAAGGTTTCCTCAATGTGATACAGTATGGAAAATATGCCATGTGCCAGTCTCTACAATCTAGATTAGACACAGCAGATTGTGTCAGTTGCTCCTTGTCAGCAAGCAGTGTTTTGAGAAGATTGGACTATTTATTCAGCAATAATACTTACCTTATACTTGAATAATAATACTTGACCTCCTCTCTCCCCTCTTCCTCCCCATTTTCTTTACCCATATGATTAATTCCAATTGTCACTTATGTATGTACCTTCTATGTTGCATGAATAACACTTGATGACTTTACTTGGTATGACCATGCAATTTCAATTATGATCACCAATGTCACAATATATTGTCAACTTTATTGTACAAATTGTACAAATGTTAATTAGGCAATATGCCCCGAGACTGTGGGCCATTACTGCATAAATTAATGCCCCGGGGCTCATAGTTACAGGCCCGAGTGTAGCATTGTTAACAAAAAAGAAGCCATGGGACAGGGAGAAGGTACTATACGTAGCCCCTTCTCCTTTTCCATGGCGACCAGTAGAGGCAAGAACTCCAGGCCGTGCGGAGCTCCGAGCCTTCTGGGGCTGGTAAGGCCCAGACGAGAGCCAATGAGCTTGTGTTTTACAAGCTCATTGGCACTCGCCAGGTACTAATGTTCAATAATCTCAACCTTGATAAAGACCCGGAGGAGTTGGAACACGTGTCGGCTGACTAAACAAATAACCATGACATAACAAATTAAATCTAACTATCAATTAAGTATCATAAACCAAATTATCAAGCGTCTTTAATGATTCTAAGCACAAGGTAAACCGGACAATTAAAATATTCAATCAAGACACGAAGTATGGGCAACACCTCAACCACCAGCAACCTTGCAGCTCAAGCCACAACTGAAATCAACCAAGAAACACTCTGAGTAAAGCGCAAGTTAAGTCTAAGCCTAGTGCCCAAACTATACTAACTCTCTAAATACTAAAGACTTCTGTGCCAATAACTCACAAACAACTCACAAACAAGTAAAGATGGCAGAATACCTACTTTCATGCACAGAAGATATCCACATGCCATTTTCCCCAAGAGGATCTACATATCATGCCTTCAAAACTGTGCAAAACCCAAATGAGGACCTTAGGAATACATTCCTTAACCCCATAACTGCCAAGGGTTCCCCTCCCTCCACAGTGCCAAGAACTTTTTTGGTGACTTCGGTATGATGCCATTCAATCCCTTGTAACTTTTTTGTTACATGAGATATCTCTGGCAAATTTGGCCCCCTTCCTTCCCACATGTAGGTGGTCATAACACCACCAAGGAATCCAAGTTTTGTGTATGGGGGTGAGAGAAAATAACCACAAAGGGAGGACATGCCAATAATATGATGTACAAAGAAGCATGTGTTTTATTCCTTGTAAGAGCTAGGAATAAATGGTTTGTTGTGCTGGATTCACCATTTTTCAGGCTTTCCAGAACAGGTTGGGTGGAAACAAACAAAACATATTTTATAGGGTTACCTGTCGTTTTGTGAGAGGTAGGCGATTTTGCCCTTTCTTCCAATAGGACATGTGTGGATGGAATGGAAAAGGAGGGTAGGAAAGCTGAATGGGAAGACAGAAAGGCATACATTTCTGGAAATGAGACAAAATTCCAAGTTTAGGAAGGGGTGATTTGCGCAGGTCAGGCCACAACTATGTAGGGAAAATATCCATAGTTTGGGGAAAAATTGGAAAAATGACATAAAAACGGTATGTGGTGGACATGGTTGACTTCTGAGAATTTTGAGAAAAGTAATGCCCCACTACATTCCCCCGACTCTTCCAGTTAGAAAATCACAGATTTTTTGTAATGTTTCACAAAACAAGCAATACCACAAACCAAAAACTGAGCCATGGTACACAGGTTTTTTATGCTTACGGCCTAAACAGACGTACTTAGCATGTGTAAATAAGGAAAACAAATGTGGTGAGGAATGGCAAGCATACATTTTTTGAAAGAGCACTGGCAGACCTTTTGAAGGGTAGGTGACGTGTGCAGGTTATAAAAGTGTATAGTGCCTAAAGCAGCGACTAAATGTAGGTCACATTTGGCAAATTTATGAAAATGTTATGAAAACCAAGCAAACACAACAAAAGTCCTACCTTCCCGCGTTCCCACAGATGTCCCGATGAAAATGGTACCTCATATGTGTGTGTGCACCTACCTGGGCACAAAGGGAAAAGGCTAAACCACTGGTAACACCAAGTGTTTCGGCAGAGCAGATTTTGCGGGAATTTGCTCTTGTGAAGTTAAGTTGTCAAAGTCACCAAGGAAAACAGGGAACCCCATGCATTTCCTAAAAGAAGACACCAGTGGGAATCCATAGAGGTCTGACTTGTGCAAATCGCCCCCAAATTTATTACCCACAATCCCTGGCAACGTCCAGAATTTGGCAAAAAAACCCCACAATTAGCAGACATTTCCCCCTGCCAACCCACTGAAACACACACCGCCAACAACACATGTCCTACCAACCCATGTTCCCACAGGTGTTCCGACGAAAACGGTACCGCACATGTGTGGGTGTTCCTACCTGGACGCAACGGGAAAAGGCTAAACCACTGCTATCCCCCAAAGGGTTTGGGGAGCCAACCTATAGATTTGGGCCTGGGATGCCGCAGCCACCAGGGAAAACAATGCATTTCCAAAAAGAAGACACCTGTGAGAATCTTGGGCAAATTGCCTTAGAATGTATTACCCACAAGCCCAAAGTCCCAAATTTAGGAAAAAAAAAACATTTCAAATATTTCCCACCTGGAAACTACTGAAACATGCCACCAACAACACGTGTCCTACCTTCTCACATTCTCACAGGTTTCCGGTTGAAAACAGTACCTCACATGTCTGGGTGCACCTACCTAGGTAGAAAATAAGAAGTGTTGACCGTCCACAAGTCCAACTACATTCCTAGTGGGCCCCGGGAGGGGCCCCGTCCGTTCCCCAAGGGAAATTCTGTAATGCTGCCTAGGTGATGTCCCTGGCCTTGGGTGGCTGTCCGTCATGTGCATTGACTGTTCAATAGTCCAGCTGCGGATTAAGGGAGAAGGTGTAACGCAACCCAGCCAGAGCTCAAGGATGGTTGGGGTGAAGTCCCAGGCCTTGGGCTCCCGTCACCCATGTGGGTCGACCAACCCCAAGCCCAGCATGGAGCTCTGGCTGGGCTGTGTTACAGCTTCTCCCTCCGGGAAAGGTCGGGGATCATTCCGGGGCTCCCTGGAACTGCTGCTGTCCTTGGGGATAGTTGACCCATATGGGAGACGGGTGCCCAAGGCCAGGTACATGATCCCCAACCATTCCGGTATTCTGGCTGGCCTGCGTTAGAGCTTCTCCCTCTGGGAAAGGACGGGGATACTGCTGAGGCTCCCTGGAGCCACTGCTGGGCTTGTGGTTGGTCAACCCACATGAGGGACAGCCGCCCAAGGCCAGGCACATTACTACCCTGACTATCCTGGAGTTCTGGCTGGCTGGCGTTACAGCTTCTCCCTCCAGGAAAAGTCGGGGACCTTACTGGGGCTCCCTGGGACTGCTGCTGCATTTGCGGATGGTCAACCCACATGGGATATAGCTGCCCAAGGCGAGGGACATTACCCCCGACTTTCCTCGAGCTCTGGCTGGCCTGCGTTAGGGGCTCCCTGGACCCGCTTCTGGGCTTGGGGACCGTCAAACCACATGGGAGACAGCCGCCCAAGGCCAGGCACATCACTCCCGATCATCCTGAAGCACTGGTTGGGCTGCGTTACAGAATTTCCCTCTGCAGAGAATTTCCCTGGGCTTGCGGATAGTCAACCGACATGGGAGACTGCCGCTCCCAGGGAAACACCAATGTTATGCTGGCATGGGGGGCAATTTGTGCCATGACCTTGCAAATGTGTCCCAGCCCACCAAAATAACTCCCCAGGCGGCCCACTCTGGCCCACACCACCAACAATCCAGCCCTAGTCCCACCCACCCCACTGACAATGGGCCCTAACTGTATAATAATAAAAAACAGTACTCAAATAACATTGCAGCTGCTCGCATAGAAAAAGCTGTAAACAAAACAAAAAACATGAGTTACCTATGGTCAGCCCAGCAAAAACTAATCATAATTACTACTCTCCAATCACGGCCCCCCTTTCAAGCCATCTCTGGTGGTCTACTGACCCTCACCCCCCAGTAAAACACATTTGCCCCTTCCTAGGGGCAGATTGCCAGATTGCACTACCAATCTGCCCCCAGAGAGGGATACATGAGAGGCCCCCCTTCCATTTTGGGTCGGGGGGGAGAGGGCCACCCTCCTTTCCAGTACATAAGTCGCTGGTGTTTTAGGGTGCTTGGGGGGCTGTGCCAAGATTTCTGGCGGCCCTCTCCCCCCACCCCAAATGAATGAGGGCAGCTCATGTAGCCCTCATTGGGGCCAGATAGGGGCAGAAACCAGCCCCCCAGGAGGGCTACATGAGATGCCCCCCATTCATTTGGGGTGGGGGGAATGGCCATCCCCCTTTTCATTACACATTTTGTTGGTGGTTTAGAGTGCCTCTAACCCCCATCAACAACCCCATCTTTTTTTTAAAAATGTTTTAATGTTTTGCTCCTTCCATAATGTGCCCATCTGCCCCAAGGGAGGGCCTGTGGCAAGATTTCTGGTGGCCCTCTACCCCATCCCAAATGGATGGGGGGCATCTCATGTACCCCTTCCTAGGAGCACAAATCTGCCCCCAGGGAGGGCTACAGGAGGTGTCCCCCATCCACTTGGGGTGGGAGGGAGAGGCCCACCCCCACTTTTCATTAATTATATCTCTGGTGGTTTAGGGTGCCCCACAAGCCCCACGAAAATGCACTTCTTTTAAAAAAAAATTAAAACATGTTTTGCCCCTTTACTTGAGGAAGATGGGCACCTTACTGTGCCCATCTGCCCCAAGTGGGGGCAACATGTACTGCCCATGCTTAGGGGGGTCTGTGGCAAGATTTCTGGTGGCCCTCTTCCCTCACCCCAAATGGAGGGGGGTATCTGATGTACTCCTTCCTAGGGGCAGACATCTTCCCCAGGGAGGGCTACATGAGGTGCCCCCATCCACTTAATGTGTGGGAGAGGGCCATCCCCTTTCATAATATATAATACCTGTTAGTCTAGTGTCCCCTCCACCCTGACCCCAAACATCATTTTTTTTAAATAAATGTTGCGGTCAGATGGGCACATTACTTTCCCCATCCACCCCCACAGGGGGGCAAAAGGTGCTTCCCCATGCTTTGGAGGACAGGGGGAGAGGGCTGCTTACATAGCTAGTAGCCCCCTCTACTCCCCCACTTGAAAAACAGATCCCTGGTGGTCTAGTGGCATTGCTGGGCACGGATCAAGCAATTCACGCCCGATCCACACCCAGCAATGCTTTAAATAAGGTGTTGTTGGAAAGGTACCAACAATACCTCCCAACAACACCTCCTGTGATCTGAATGGCACAATAATGCAGCAGAGCGAAGGAGAGAAAGGTGGACACTCACCTTCTCTTTTCACTGCGGCAGCCGAAAATGGCTGCCGCAGTGAAAATTTATTTCAGTTTCACATCAGCATGCATTACACATGCTGACGTGAAACTGAAGGAAATCCAACCCGTGGACCATAGCCCGAGGGTTGGATTTCACTTGTGTGCCAAAAGGATAAGGTATCTTGTCCTTGGCACGGCAATGGCAATGTCAAGGACGATATACCTCATCCTTGGCACTTAAGGGGTTAAATTAGAAAGATTATAGACTAAAGAGATTAATACATTTTGGCAAAAAAACACAATTAAACAATATTTAGACCAAGCCAAAGTCCCGAGGGACATACGCATAGTGATTTTTCCAGACTTTGAGGACATCCAAGACATAGACTTACCCAAACAATGGGAGGAAAATCTAATACAAAGTTCCACAACGATGATCCGGCTACTTATTGAAAACGCAGAGAGCGCGCACAACCGAAGATGGAAATAGAAGAATACAAAGCCCCATAAGCAACAAAGAAGAAAAACTATAGAAGCATGTACAAAATTGTAAAGATCCATCAGGACGAATTGAAAATAAGAACACTACTTATGTTCTTTAGAGATGAACGTGATGATAGAGTATTTACCTTTCATCCAAAAATATGACCAAATGCCAACAAGATCTCTGGAAAGCACACCAAATAGTTCACCAGCAAGATCTGATGTGGATAGAGAAACAGAGACTTCCATCTTGGGAACCACAGTCAAAGGAACGAACCAAAGAACGAGAATGTCTTTTTTAGACTAAATCAAACGACACAAGAAGGCAAACAATACAAAACGCGTATACTTCTCAGATTCGCTAACCAATACTACAACGGGACAGGTAAGAGGAGAGGAAGAAGAGAAGGCAAGCAGCAGCAGCGATCCAAACAGAGAAACAGGAAAAAGACTGACAATATCTCACTCACAGAAACAACAGGGACAAAGGAACTTCCAAACCTAGTGATGAACCTGTCCACAAGAGCTCTAACAACTATGGAACCCCCCGTACTAAACAGAGGACTTTCATTCACCCCAACAGATTCCAACAATTTTGCGGATCTACAAAGTGATCTATTCAAATTTTCTCTAAGACAAATATTTAAAAAAAATGTTTTGCAACCAAACCTAATATTTACAAAAGGCCAGAGCCTGAATCAACACCCAACGACTTAACACTGGAAAATCTACATGACACACATCTGCTGTTCTCCTTAAAAGAACCCACACCAGCATGCAAGAAGGAAATCATGCCGCCCTTATACATTGAAGATGTACCAGGGAAGATTCCTGAACTAAAAAAGAAGTCCAACTTTACACCACAATTACAGATGGAAAACTACATGGACACGTTCCAAGCCCTACATAAACTAGAAGATAAATACCCAAAAGACCATAAGCAACTCGAACCCCAGGCATTTCATGATCTACAAAAACATCTTCAATTGGCACTGCAGACACTGTAGACATGAAAGCTGTCCACTTTCCCCTGGCTTTTTAATAACCGCTACCAGTTGGTGCATTATTGCTGAACTAAGAATAACTGTGGTACCAGATAGCATTGTATATATTGCGTTAACTGTTTGTTTAGTAGAATTTCATAGTACAACGTGAGTCTTATTTATTTGTGTATTTTCACCTAGACCTAATCTAGTTACTAAAACGAACTGTTTTGGCATATAACAGAGTGTGTGGACATTCCATTGTGGGGAGGTGGGGGGGCTTGGGGATTCACTGTACCTAAGAACCAGCCTGCATCACCTCCCTTAAGTGTCAGCCTTGGTTGCTCATTCGCTACTACCATTTGACAGTCTTGGCTGAGGTGCCTCTGTGCCTCTACCCCAACCATATAGTTGATAGGACCACAGACACCACCTCCAGTTTTTACACAGTCCCTCACTTGACAGCTCCTATTGCACTGACGGATATCAAGGTCACCTCCTTGTAGTATACCGGAAGGGGTAGGTTACTCCAGATCTGCATCTCCAAGACCATATAAGTCTCCCACATGGTCACCTTGGTCTCCAGAATGCCAGGACAGGTAGCCTATATGTTCATCGCTCACAGGAAAGGATCAGGAAGAGGGCGAATTACCACAAAGTCATATGGATGACGATCTAAGAGACACTACATCCTCGACATCTTTGTCGTTTAAAGATGATGACTGGGATATGGATAACTCTCCCAAAATTGATATACCAGAGGAACTCACCAAACAATTACCACCGGATGAGATACATGCTTTTAATTCCATGATCACAGAGGCATGTGAAGAATTTGGCCTGACCCAGACAGAAAAAGAAAGACAGCTTCTTGTTTGATCATATGAATAAGCGCAGAAAAGCATCGTAGAACACGTATGGGAAGAATGCCACTGCACCGTGAAACACCCATTCACAGAACCAGCTTTAAAAAGGAGGCTTGAGAAAAAATGTATTGATCAAGACTCCACTCCAAAATGTCTTATCACACAGCATATACCTGACTCAGTAGTCTCAGCAGCAGCGGAAAGAACAGCAAATTTGCAGAAATCCAAATGCTAGATCTTAACAGATAATGAGGGACGAAAGGTGGACTTGTTTTGCAAAAAACTGCTGGCCCTCAGGGCCACAACAGTAAAAGCAGCAAATGCTTTGGCCATCATGGTTAGGTATAACGTGTCTCGGGAGGATAGCTCAGGGGCAATGCGCTAGCCTTGGAAGAAAGACGACGCTGAGCAACACATGTTCGAACCCCGAGGGCAAGCTTAGAAACCTCTGTGTTTTAAGCGTGTTATAAATAACCCATTACAATTACATTGCAATGGAGATGTGGCACAGAATGGCCCCATTCTAGACCATTTAGCAGAGGAGAAAATAAGAGATATCCTCACAATATTATGAGAAGGTGAGGAGGTCCCCAAACACAATATAAATATAGCACTGAATATCAATGCTGTTCAAAGGGGTCAATTTGTTTGGGACAAAGCTTGATTGGGCCTTCAAAGTAATGAAGATGGACACGGCACAATTTTATTTTTTTATTTTATTTTGATATAGCTGAATAATTCAGCTTTTCAAAAAAAAGAAAAAGAAAGAGCAAAATGAAAACAGCAATTATGAACAAGCTAAAATCAACAAGTACATGCATATAATTGTACATCGATTCTTCTCTAAAATTGAATTTTAGCATCATAAAAATTACGAAGCAATTGATAAACAAAATCTAGCACGTAACTTATTTAGTTCGACGTTACTTAGTTAAAGCAGGTAAAATTGCATCCAAGAATTGCACTAATGATTTAATTGTAGAAAATTTCATATCAGCACATACTGCTTCCCAAATTTGTGTACCATTTTTTTGGGTATAAAAGTTCATTAAATTTTTAAAAAATTTAGACCGTTGATCATGCAAGCCACTACAAAATATGATCAAATGCTGTAATGTCTCCTTTTCATCCGTTATTCCACAAAAGCGACAATAGTCCATATTATTTGGAATCAAATGCCGCCTCACAAGGGCTTCCCTAGTAGGGAACAGGTTCAACCTGAACCGTAGATATTTGTTCCTTATGTCAGTGGAGGGACATTTTAGCAAATAAGGCGCAGAGTGGCCCAAAAGTTTATGACCAAAGATACGTCTATCAAAGTCTTTATATTTCAAGCATGCTGTTTGATTAAAAATCCATGACCATTGATAAAATTTTATCTTAGCCCGTGCAGGGTTTTCAAGTAAAAGAGGAATTGAAATGTTAGCTACAAGCAAAATATCAATTACATGATTACGCCAAGTTCGTGGATAAGAGTGAGTAGAAGAAATCAGGTAACGAGCTACAGTACTTAAAATATTGTTCATTCCTAAGCCCAATAAACATTTGCGGAAAAAAACACACATCCGCCATTTGACTCTAGAAGCCATTGAATTCAAGCCAAGTTCGAATCTTAATATGGGCATAGGAACACAATTTGGTAGACGTAAGACACTCTTCCAAAACATAGCTTCAAACATATTCCATATTCTATCACTAAGACAAAGCTTGGATTCTACAGCATATAATAATATAGGTATAACTTTTTGTTCATAAAAGAGCAAAAGGTGTTTTAAAGTGAATTTGCCATACTTAAAGTTCAAGATTCTTGCTTGAGAGGTCAAGTTATCTAGTTTAGACTGTAAGTTGGATAAGTAAAGATTGTCATTTAATGTATTTTGCACCATAAGGCCCAAATATTTGTATTCTGAGACAGATTTCAAGGGTTCATTGCCAATAGACCAAGAGAAGTAAGTGGATTTTCTGTTGACATGAGGGTTACACATCAAAATTTGAGATTTGTCATAGTTTACAATTAAATAATTATCCTCAGCATAAGTTGACAGTGCAGTTAATAGATTTTGTAATCCCTTTGGGGTCTGCGATATTAGGACAAAGTCGTCAGCGTATAATAACCATCCTATGCGCTGACCCCCTAACTCTGGGGCATCAGAAGGCACCTCAGAAAACAGCTTACTCAAGTCAAGGATAAATAAGTTAAACAAAAAAGAGGCCAATATACAGCCTTGTTTGAGACCTGTATATGTGCAGAAGGAAGATGACAAAAGCCCATCTAAGTTTAACCTTACACGCATAGAGGTGTTAGAATGTAGCTGTACAATAAGGGTTAACAAAGAGGGAGGGCAACCTAAGAGATACAATTTCTGAAAAATAAGGCTCCTATTTATAGAATCAAAAGCTGACCTGAAATCTATGAAAGCAAAGTATAAAAACTGCTTCCGTACTGCGTATTGGGATTTTAACATTTTGATGGTCATGATGTTAGGCAGAGTACCAACTCCTGAGATAAAGCCAGATTGAAAAGGATCTGCCACATGATTTTTGGTCGACCACGCACGCAGATCTCTTAAGATTAGGCGACAAAAAATGTTTCCCGGCACGTCTAACAAGGATATTGGGCGATAACTCGCCGGGTTAGATCGATCCCCCTTTTTGTAAATAGGGACAATAATAGACTTTTTCCACGATGCCGGGATGTATTGGGTCTTGTGTATGTGCACAAAAATGGAGTGCAGTATTTTGGCCCAAATTAGAGGAAATTGCTTCAAGTGCATGTTTGACAACCCATCAGGCCCAGGGGCCCGTGAAGAGTTAGCTTTATTGATAAAGAATAAAAGGTCTTCTTCATCAAAATTAAGCTCAAACGCAGACTGTTGAAGTTTAAAGCTATCTGCTATGATGGTACGAGGAGCATACAAATTAGAGTAGTATTGTACCCAGGATCCTTCACTCACCCCATTCGTCTGTGAATGTTAACATCCCTCCAAGGGAAGACTTTTCGTCCCTTTCGAGGCTCCACTGCAACTGCAAGATGAGGCAAATCGCACCATTTCAGTTCATATTACACACAAGAACGTAAGAAAAACTTCAAAGGCTACCACAAATCAAAGGACTACAGGGCGACACAAAGGCACATAGCCTAACCTTCTTCCTCTTAGAGAGTGAGGCAAAACAAGCAACAGGCATGACTCACCACAAATGGGGGAGAATGCTTGGGCACGAGTCGGGGCAACGTTGCAAACTGGAGGGAAGAGTGGAACGGTATCACAACGGCCACATGGGTCCTTGACATAATTCAATAGGCCTATGTCCTAGAGTTTATCAAACAACCCCCAAATATAGCACCAAAAAAGCAAGTACCATCAAACTTGTAAATACTGTGACACAAAGTCCAGGAAATGCTCCACAGAAAGGCCATTCCAAAAGCTCTAAAATTACTGCAGGGCACAGGTCTGTTCAAGATATTTCATAGTCAAAAAACCTGATGGAAAATGGTGGTTCAAACTCAAGATGCTCACTCTACAAGATTTCATAAAGGTGGTTCAACTGCAAGACTTCTAAGCACCATTAGATCTCCAAGACACATACCTCCACATCCCAATACACAAGAAGCACAGTAAGTACCTCCGGTTTGTGGTAGAAAACAATCACTATCAGTTGAGGGTACTGCTGTTTGCCTAAAGTCAGTTCCCAGAACTTTTACAAAATGTCAGAAGCGGTGCATCTAAAAAGACATGGGGGGTCATTACGAGGTTGGAGGCTTGTAGCGCCATGGCTGCCTCCAGAAACCTCACTGACTCCACCCTGGTGAATGGAGCTATTACCTCCCCATTCCAAGGTTGGCGGGGGCGGTAATTCCCCATTCACCAGGGCCCTTCCCCATTCCCATTTAAGCCCCCATAGAGCTCAATGAGGATGCAGAAGGTGCTAATAACGGTACCGCAAATTGCGGTACCGTTATTAGCTCTAAGGTTGGACCCGCAAAGGGAACTCGTAGTAGGGCGGTAAGGGATTACCGGTACCGGTAATCCCTTACTGCCCGGGTCGTAATGAGGCCCATGGTCAGCATGTATACCCATAACTGGAGAACTGTCCGGTACAGGTTCCCACACTAGTACTAGCAATACAGTCCGTAGCACACACAGTGTGGACGTTGAAACAACTTGGATGCACTATAAATTACAGGAAATATTGAATACAGCCCTCCATAAAAGTGATCTTCATTGGAGCTACCTTCTAGATAGCAGAAGCCCTAGTTCGACCATCTCCAGACAGGATACGCAAGTAGCCATGGCCCGACATTCAAGCTTGGAATGTGGGTATCTATCTGAAAGGGCTTGCAGCTAGTGGGGACAATGTCATCAGGCATACCATTAATCCCTAACTGCAGTTTACAGATGAGGCTGCTGCAGGAATTGATTATCGACAGGTGGTTGCAAATAACTGGGTGAAAGGTCTATGTTTGCAAGAGGAAGCAAACATGTACATCAACATCCCTGTGTTGAGGGCTATCAGGTGGGCTTTTTGCTTGGTCCTGCAGTGGTCAACATTGAGAGTGCTCACAGACAACTCTACGATGATGTACCATGGAAGAAAGGAAGGGGGGACCCGCTCCAAGACACTGTTGTGGGAAGCTCAGCAGCTGTGACACTGGACAAACAACAACCTCATATCCTTGCAAACCTACCACCTGCCAGGTGTCCGAAACCGAAAGCAGATTGGCTCAGCAGGGCAGTCCCGCAATGTCACGAATGGGAACTCAACAGAGAACAGCTCTCAAGGGTGTTCAGGCAGTGGACGCAACTGCAGGGTGACTTGTTTGCAACTAGACAAAACAAAAAGTGTGTGCGAATTGCCAGCAAACTTCCTCAAAGGGAGGACACCTTCTGAATATCAATAGTGGAAAGGCCTGTATGCTTACATTTCCCCCAATTCCAGTGATCATCAAAGTCATACAAATGATGCGAACATACCTCTGTCACCTCATCCTCATAGCACCAGCATGGTCGCGTCAACCATGGTACTCAGACTTAGTACACATGTTGGAGGATGGCCCACTTCAATTGAAAGTGACTGCTGACTTATTGCACAAAGCAGGGTAGTTAATCATGACCCAGGATCACTCAAATTCAATGCGTTTCTCCTGACTTCTTGGAGTTTAGACACTTAGAGTTACTCGGCTACTTTCATACCTGTTGAGCCTGGCTGTCACACGCATCTGTCAGAGTGCACCTGGCAGCTATATCCAGATACAATAGAAGAAGGAACGCTCCTCCGTCATTCAGTGAGAGAATTATGAAACACTTTATGAGGGGACTGTTCCCACTGATTAAAAAGTCGGCCACCTGAATGGAGTCTCAAGACAATTCTCTCGGGTCTTATGAGGGCACCATTTGAACCCTTAGAAACTGCACATATCAAGTATGTTTTCTGGAAAGTGGCTTTCTTAGTTGCAATTACTTCATCCAGAAATCCAAGCACTTGCAATCAATGAGCCATATCTGCGCTTCAGCAAGGATAGAGTGGTGTTAAAGACAAACCCCCTCTTCATCACAAAAGTAGTAACAGATTTCCATGTAAGCGCTACTATCGCCCTGCCACCATCTTTCAGAAATCCACTTTGCTGCAAAGATTGCCTTGAATTCCCTTTGTATTAAAAGGGCAATAAAATACTACGTGGACAGAACAAAAACCTTCAGAAACTCTGTGCAATAGTTTGTCGCATTCATCCCAGCCAAAGGCAAACGCCATCTCAAAGCAAGGGCTGGCCAGTTGGATTACTGCAACTATATGCCTATGTCATCTCAACGCCTACAAGAATGTAAAGAGCAAGTTACGGGTCCACTCCAGTTCTGCAACCGTGGCATCAGCGGCAATGGGGGCAGGAGTTCCGCTGATGGACTTATGCCGAGCTGCCACTTGGGGGCGGTGCCACATACCTTTACCAGGCATTACTGCCTAGAAGGACAGAATGCTGCAGAAGCAAGAGTGGAGCGAGCCAACTTGCAGCCCCTATTCCAATAAGGTAAGCATTTATTCTTTCCTCCACCGTAACATCTGTAACTTGTACTGCTCTGTATTCTATTCAACGCATGTGAATCTATGAAAGATACAGTGCTAGAGAAGGAGTGAGTTGCTTACCTGTAACTCCTGTTCTCCATCACTGGTATCTTTCAAAGATTCACCTGCATCCACCTCCACCCCACGGTATAAAGGCCTAACTCCAGGCAGGGGCAATTTGTCGTCATGTGCCTGTTAGGATCTGAAAATGGCCTCCACAGGTAGGGCTTATCACTCAATGACCCACTGGCTTGGGACCTAAAACACCCAAAATGGGCAGCGCTCACTACAAAACACACCTGTTTTTTCTGTAGGTGTAAAAGAAGGAAGTGTGTAACCGAGAATTCCCAGCCTGATGACGGCGAATATTCAAAGCATGTGAATCTATGAAAGATACCAATGCTGGAGAACAGGAGTTACAGTTAAGTAACTTAATCCTTCTCATATCCCCATTATTTCTAGATAAAGAACAGACATGTTTTCTTATTGTATTTGGCTAACAGGCCTTCCCCAAACTGTGCTGCTAACTGAAATATTTTTCGAAGGAGTAATAACACAACTTTTTTTTTTGAAACCTTTGTTTATAGCTGACAGGTGTAACACATGTATATGACAGTACAGTTTTTTGGCATATGTGTACTTGATTTTATAGCAGGGGTACAAGTATACATATCAGAGATGATTAAACAGAGGTCTCAGGGCATCATGGTGAATCCGTCGTATCCGATTCTCGGGAGTCTCTAAGGTACGTGCTTAGCGGGGCCCAAATGTCTTTTGGTCTACATACTGCTGGAACACTTTTTACATAACTCTCCTCACACTCCTGCACATATACGATGTCTCGCAGCCAGGCCTGCAGGATAGCAGCCATTCCGGACTTCCAGTATTTTCCTCTTGGCTACTGCTCCAGCTGTGGGTTTTTGTTGAGGCCTTACCTATGTCACCCAGTAGGTATTTCTGTGGCGTGGCCGGGATATTCACCCCGAAGCATGTCGCTGGACAATCTGGCTGCTTCCTCCCAAAAAACCCTAACAGGGGGGCAGTTCCAGTACATATGTATGGCGTCCGCTGATTGTGTGTGACATTTGGGGCAGGTTGTTTGTTTGGTGTGGTCGAATTTAGAGATTTTATTCAGGGTAATATGCAGATGATTTAGTATTTTGAATTGGATGAGTCTGAAGTTGGCGTTTATGGAGATGGATTTGGTGTACTGGCAATACCTGGCCCACTGGGGGTCTGCAATGGAAATGTCAAGATCGCGTTCCCATTTCTGTCTCATAGTGTTTCTGGACAGGGTATGTGCCTGGGCGGCGTTATATAAGCTAGAAACATTTCCATTAAAACCCTTCTGGGTCATGACCATAGTTAGGAACTGATGCACCGGGGGGCCTCTGGAAATGTAGGCCATTAACGTTTACAGGCCGCTTTAAGGCGATAATATTGAAGTACCGTAATGAGATCTGCTGCCACTTTATTCTGTACTATCGCTAGCGATTCAAAGGTGCCCTCCAGGTAAAGTTCACCCAGTAGTATCTCTTTATTGGGGTCCCACCTACGTTGTAGAGCTGTGTCAAATGTGGGTTCCAGGTTGTGATAATGCCCTAGGGAGGTGTACGGCCAATAGGGGCTACTGCATCCCACCCTGCAGAATATTGTAGACCAGTCATGCACTGTCGAGTTGACTGGGTCAATCTCCTTCGTCTCGTTCCTAGCTTTGGCGTATGGCATTGCTTCTATGTTAACGGGGGCTAGTGCAAACTTCTCTGCGCGTACATGTGTGTGTTTCTCCACAGTGTTTGACCAATATTTTGCAAAATGTGCCTGTGCTGCTTCAAAACATAGGACGAAGTCGGGGGCTGCTAACCCTCCTTGTACAATACCTCTCGCACATCTTGGGCCACTGACATCTCACCGTCTTCCCAATCCAGATAAAGTTGGAGGCCAACTTCTGTAATTTCTGGAAGAAGTCTCCACATGGCGATATGGGAATACTACAAAACATAAACAGTAATTTCAGTTCTACCACCATTTTGAGCAAGGCCACACGTCCGTATAGGGATATCGGGAGTATATTCTAGATTTTGAGCTTACGTTCTAAGAGTAGTAGATATGAGGCGTAATTGTTGTCATACAGAGTGGTCTTATCAATAGCCATTACTATCCCCAAATACTGGGCTGAGGTGGGTGACCACCTGAAGCCGGACATAGCTTGCGTTTTTGTGGTAGCCGGTATCAACGGGATGACTTCCGACTTGGTTTGGTTAACTCCGTATCCGGAGTACAGTGAGAATTTATTTATCTCGTGCATTATTGGGGGCAGGTGGGTCTCTGGGTCCCTGACATAAAGCATTGTATCGTCAGCATACAGGGAAAGGAGTTGGGGGGACCCTCTGATGCGAATACCCCTCCATGGGTGTTTGCGTCTTATTTTGGCCGCCATCCCGTCTATCGTGAGCGCAAATATGAGGGGGGGACAGGGGACAACCTTGCCGGGTACCTCTTCCCAGTTTAAAGGTAGGTGACAGCATTGTATTTGTTCTTATCGCCGCTACTCGGTTCTTGTATAACAATCGGATATAACTCTTGAACACTGGCCCAAATCCCATTTTACCCAAAATTAGAAACATGTAGCTCCACGACACAGTCAAATGCTTTTTCAGTGTCTAATGTGATTGCTGCTGCTTTGATTTTCGGGTCCAGCTGCAAGGAGATGGCAAAGAAACGCCGACGGTTCAGAGCCATCGAGCGGGTAGGAGTAAAGCCTGATTGGTCTGTGTGGACTAATTTGTTCATATATGGGAGAAGGCGATTTGCAATGGCCTTGGCATATATTTTTGCTTCCGTATTGATTAGTGATAGGGGGCGGTAGGCGGCGGGGTCCTGAGGAGGTTTGTGGTGCTTGAGTAGGACTGTTATTATCACCTCCCTCATGGTTTCTGGTAGTACTTCCCTCTCAAGTGCCCCCTCCCAAACCTCCAGCAACTTGGGGGCCAATTCCGCTTTGATTACTTTGTAGAATTTGGCTGGAATGCCGTCAGACCCCAGGGCCTTGTCTGTTTGTAGATCTTAGATGGCTAGTTCTATCTCGTCGAACATCAAGGGTTCTTCTAGTAATGCCCGGTCCGATTCACTTAGCTCTGGCAGTGGAAATTAGTCCATATATTCCTGGAGCTCTTCTGGTGTCACTGCATCCGAATTGGTGTATAGGTTAGTATACAATTGTTGAAACACGTTATTAATTGCCCTGGGTGCAGTCTGCGCCGACCCGGTTGAGTCGACTATGCTCGTTATCTGTTTCATCCCCAGCTCTAATTTGATAAGGTTCACCATTGTTCTGCTTGCCTTATTGCCTTCTCTGTATTTCCTAGCCTTTGTTGGCTGCATTACATAGTGCAGTTCTTGTTCCGCCAAAGCTCGGAAGCACTCCAGTCGTTCCTGTATGTCCTGCAATCCGTCGCCTCCATTGGTCACAGAGTAGTGGTTCTCTAAGGTTCGTAGTTCCTGTTCCATCCGGCTCAGTTCCTTCCTAATTTCCCTCAGCGCTCCATAGGACTGCCCCATCAGTAGGCCCCTTAGCCACACTTTGAAAGTCTCCCAGACTGACTTACTGGTGGGTGCAGAGTTAGTATTCTGTTGGAAAAAGTCTTCAATATCGATCCGGAGAGGCTCTACATTGGATTCATCCTTCAATAGGTCAGGGGGCATTCGCCAGTTTTGGGTAGTATGTTCCATGTTTCCGGGGACCAATTCCAGGATCACAGGGGAATGGTCCGATAGTGTCTGAGGGAGTATTGCAAATTTTCTTGCTTCCGCGATCAGCTCAGGGGTATATAGCCAGTAGTCTGTTCGGGAGTTAGACCTGTGGACCCCTGAATAGAACATGTATTCTCTGTCCCGAGGATGCATTTCTCTCCATGTATCCACGAGAGGCAGCGTGGCCATCATCTGGAGCACCATTGCCGCACTGGATTGTTGCCTGTGACCTATCGTTGATCGCTCTGTGTCAATGTTCAATATTAAGCTGAGATCGCCGCCCCATATCACTCAGCTGAGCCCAGTGGTGAGAGCAATTCCATAATTCATAGGTAGAACTCAGGAGAGTCTAGATTAGGGCTGTAGGTGTTGACAATTACTATCTTCCTGTTTTGTAGTTGCCCCCATACGATCACATATCGACCTTCAACATTCACAACGGATTTGGACATCTGAAAGTTGGTCCATTTATGCACCACACTGGGGACTCCTCTCGCATGCGTAGAATAGTTCATGGTGACTTTCACGGGGCCCTTATTGTGTGCAAAGGTGTCTGTTATTTTCTTAGTTGCGTGCGTCTCTTGTATGAGGAAAATGTCAATCTTGTGACGGTTCGCATATGTTACAATTTTCCTTGCCTTCATTGGGTTTACCGGGCCTCTGATGTTCCATGTAAGGAGTTTAACCCCCTGTACCCTCTGACTCACTGGTAATGCTATTATAGTTCCATTCCAATTTGCGTGGGGGGCTGTGTGCCTTTATGTTCTTTGTGCAATTACTGTCAGATTTTTCGTCGATCACTATCCTCCAATGTAACATCGATTTCCTATCAACTTGTTTTCAATCGGACCACGCCCTATTGCATGGTGCCTTTCCCTTGTAACTTGTGCAACTGGTCGGAACCCCTCCCCACCCTGCTCCCTCACCATCCCTCCAACTGGACAGTGTAAGTCCCCCCCAACTGCTCAACATTTGGAAAAGTGGGCGGCACTGCATGGTTTGTCGATGTCGTATTTCCTTCCGCGCCATTGCAACTTGGATCCCGGTTTACTTGAGTGATCCCATATCCGTCAACTCCTTCCACATTCATGTGTTCAGCCCGGGCGACGGATTTCTGTCTCCTGGTGATTGTGGGATGTTGCGCTTAATATAGCCCATAGCTTACTCCGGTGACTCAAAGAAATATACCCTCCAAGCATGTTGCACTCGAAGTTTAGCCGTGAATAACATTGCTTATGGAATAGATCTGGCTCTCAACGCTCTCTTGACCTGGTTGAAGGTGCGGCGGGCCGACTGCACTGCATTTGAGAAATCGGGGTATATGTGTATTCCTGTGGAGTCGTACATCAGGGTCCCCTTCTCTCTGGACAATTTAAGGATCAAGTTTCTATCGCGGTAGTCTAGGCGGCGGGCAATGACTGTGCGCGGAGGTGCCCCTGGTTTTGGAGCTGGCACTAGGGCCCGGTGGGCTCTCTCGACGAGGAACTGATTTGAAAATTGTACTTCCGGGACTGCTGTGTGGATCACTTCTCCCAAGTAGACTTCCATGGGTACATTAATAGATTTCTCTGCCAAGCCGACCACTCTCACGTTATTACGGCGCGACCGTGACTCCAAATCGTTGCAATTCATTTGCACTAGTTTCAGGTGTTTCTTAATATCTGCTATGTCTTTTCCCTGGGTGGCAGTTGCATCTTCCACTGTACTGATCCTGTTCTCTGCCTCCCTCACACATGCATTCACTGATTGCAGATCTATTTTGATTGAGGATATGGTGCTGCCGATGTCATCAAGTCTGGAATTCACTGCAGCAAATCCAGCCTGAAGCGCCATCATGTAGGAGTCTGGTGTCGCATTGATGGGTTGTTGAGCTAGAGGGGGGCCTAGCGGTGGGGGGCCTCTCCCCTATACTCCATTTGAGTGCTCATAAAGGCTTCCATGGGCCCTTTTTTGTTCACCTTATTTCCTCTGGTCATATCCAGGTGCATTTAGTTTTATAGCAGAGGGAGAGGGGGGTACTGAGCTTGTTTAGTGTCCTGTAATCCCAAGAGTATCCGGAGCACCCTCCTTTCGGACCCTATTGCTAGGTTGCAGGTAGCGATATGACCGGTAGCAATTAGCGCAGTGTCTATCGTAGTTTACTTGCCGCCAGTGAGTATGTTTTCGAATTGCATAGCAATTTAGAATGTCCCTCCAGAAGAGTTCTGACTGCCGTCTTCTCCAGTGCACGCTCGCCCCTCTCCCCAGCGCCACACCGGGGAGCAAGACCGTCAAACCAGGATTAGCCTCTATTGGTGGTCTGCTCTGCTTAGGTTGGGGCACCGTCTCTCCACTGCTCCCCGAATATAGCACGTTCCACAGGGGGAGGGGCTGCACGAGGCTGAAGTTGGGGGTTACAGGTACCAGGTCTTTGGCAGTGCTATTGTAAATGTTGTAACCATGGTCAGGCCACTTCCCGAGTAAGTATGGATATTACTACAAAAGTACTCACAGCGTCAGAGATATTCTAGGAGCGGGCCTCCCTTGACCCCGGCGGCCCCACCACTCGCACACAGCGCACACAGTGGCCGCCGGGGGAGCGGAGCCCATTGCGGGTACTTCAGGCTCGGAGTGCACACAGGCGGAGCGGGCCGCCCGATGTTTGCTGTGTCCTCGTCTCTGGGGGTTCTCCGGCAGATGCCAGCTGCCGAGCAGCCCGAGAGGCACATCCTCTCCCCTCCCGCCAGCCCAGCATTTCCCGAGGAGCCAGCCGCAACCACGCCAGTCGGGCCGGGAAGGCAGAGGTGAGTCGCGGGTACGGGAGGGGAAGCCCAAAGGCCCTCGATCCTCGCTGGGAAGACGGCAGTGTCCACGCCACAGACAGTCGTTGTTGTCGGGCCACCAAAGCGTCTCCGGGAGCCACTTGGTCACCGCAATCTCGCCCACTGTATTTTGTGTAAATTCGGTTCCTGGATCCGCAGGATTTGTATCAGGATGTTAGAGGTGTGGTGCAGCAACACATTCAAGCGGCCATCACCGTTGGCATCCAACAGCGCCCTCGAGTAATAACACAACTTAAAAGTTGTTTTACTTCACTTCATATTCACGTCCTGACATGTACAGCATCCTGCTATATCTCGGTCACCATCATCTCCGTCATGGAACGCGGGCGTTGTTTTTGCCAGCTTTGCATACAACAAAATGACATCATTCCATACGGGTGCCATGTTTGTGTTTTTGTTTTTTTTATAGTGGAGCGCTCCGGTCAAAGTTAATGTAGCTGTCATCTCCCATTACAAAAGAGTTTGTATTATTCTTCAGGAAATCTTAAATCTACAAAATAAGTCTCATTCTAAGACTTTTTTTCATCATAATCATCCTTGATACATGTTCATAATTACCGGAACAAACATTGAGTCATTTTGGATTGGACCACAAGCCATTACAGAAAATTAAATAATTTCTATGGGACTTATTCTTATTTTAATATGAGGCCTGCTAAATAATCCCAGTGGCGAAATACCATCATTGATTTAAAGGGAAATCTTAAAGACAGATTTGAAAATGTTTCTTATAATGAGGGGATCACAAACATCGGTTGGGAAGTTTAACCTTTTCATCACCTGGAGATTGTTCCATTGGTACTGCCGTCCGGTTGGATCCTAATTATTATCTATAGTCAAGGGTCCTTCACATGCCATGTTTCCCTTGAGTTACCCTTAACTCCCCTTTGACTTTTAGTCTGTTTGGGGTTTGGGAATAATGGGTGCCGCCACTGTAGTAGTTTTTGAGCCTTTTGGGAGATCTGACATGTAGGATGATGTTTTCCTTAGCAAGGTGGCACTTTCTTTTATCTGAAAGAATACCACTCACAGTGATGGAATTGGGGGAATAGTAATACCATATGTGCTACTGCAGTATGGTTAGATTTACCTTATTCATACAATCCCCTAAAATGGTCAACCACTGGGTGCTGTGGATTCATTAGTATGAGAAGGGTATAAGGTTATAATGCTGACAATGTGAGGGAGGGGGAGGATGTTAGTGACAGTTTTGGGAAGGGAGTGAATACCATGGGGCTTGGGGGTCCTTGGCATTGGATGTGTTAGGATATGGATATGGGAATATTGGTATTTGGGCGACATTAAAGTGATAAGATAGGGAGTTAATTGGGACAGTATTAAGAAGTATGTTCAGAGTTAGGGATTGATAAGAGAGGGATGTATTGAAATGTATGTGTGTTATTGGGCATAGGATTCTGAGTTACAGTTCAGACTTAGAGGTTCGTATATTTGAAACCTTATTAATTGGTCCATGCTGATGGACAATTTTCAACTAAAACAGATTAATGTAGTCATGTGTTGCGTTTTTGTGTTTTGTGTGTTATATGTGTGGGGGATAATTATAGCAATCGGCACCATTATTTCTTGACCATCTCGTTTCTAAGTGTTGGGAAGAGTTAATATGTGCACAATGGTTATTAGACGAATAGTCTGGGTTGATCTTCTTTACTGTACAAGATGGGATCCTTGAAATTTGTGACATGGAATGTCAAAAGCTAAATTGCCCTAAGAAGGGGAAAAAAATGATGTCAAAGTTATGGAGAGAGAAAGCTGACATTATTTTCGTACAAGAAACACCCTTGTATCCTGATAATTTTTATGGCACTTCTAAGTTCATGAAGGTTCTATTGAATTGCTATTCTGAAAGATTGAGAGGGGTAGGATTACGAATTCGTAAAAAATTGGGTATTGTAGTAGAGAATGTGCTCATGGACGATGAAGGTCAGTTTATTTTGGCGAAGGAAGGAAGAGTGATGATTCTTCAAGGGAAAGGTCCTTCCAAATACGGCAGTTACCAACCTATTTCTCTGTTGAATGTCGATGTAAAAATGTTTGCTAAGATCATGGCCCTTAGGGTGCATAAATACATTGGGGAGCTAATCGATTATTCACAAGTGGGATTTATGGGCAATAGGTATGGTTATGATAACATCAGGACTTTATTGAACATCATAGGGCTATCAAGCACTAAAGCAGAAGAAATACTCTTTATTTGTTTTGATGCTGAGAAAGCATTTGATTGCGTTAATTGGTCATTTTTAAATTATACCTTACTTCAGATGGGATTTGGTTCGCAATTTATTTTTTAATGCAATTGGAGCCTTACAATATGATATTTCCGCTAAGTTATGGGTCAACAATGTATTTTCTTAAGCATTTTGGCTGTTTAGAGAAACCAGACAGGTCTGCCCGCTCTCACCTTTTTTGTTCAATCTAGCCCCTGAGCCGTTACTAGCACTCATTAGGCAGGAATGGAACCTTTGCGGCTGGAAGATGAGAGATAGTGAGGTGAAAGTCTTGGCATACGCTGATGATCTGATGGTGGTGTTAACAAATCCCGTTGGCGGAGGTACTATACTTAAGAATATGTTACAGGAAGTGGGGGATCTATCAGGCTATAAAGTAAATTGGGGAAAAACAGTGGTTTTACCGCTTAATGTGAGTCCGTCAAGTAGAAAGTTATTCGATTGGGAGTGTCAGTGGGCTGACGTTGCAGTAAAGTATTTGGGTATTCATTTGGTGTGTGATATTAAAAGTACGCTGGAGTATAATGTTGAAAAATTGAAGGAGATTTTGTTAAGGGACATACAAAGATGGCATAGGCTGACCCTGAGTCTTTGGGCCAAAGTCAACGCCATAAAAATGATGTTACTACCAAAGGTTTTATACTATATACAATCGCTTCCTCTTAAATTTACCAAGAAGGTACTCCAACGTATAGATAGAATTATTTGGGACTTTTTATGGGGGGGTGGGTAAAAGGCCAACAATTCTGCGATTCATCATGATTCGTAAAGTCAAGGAAGGGAGTTAGGTTATCTGGTTTTGGAGAATTATTATAAGGGGTTCTTATTAAAAAAAGCTTAATATTATTTTAAGGACGGAGGGGGCCTAGACCCTTTTAGGCTTGTAATGGAAAGAGAAAGGCTTAGTCCATTTTCCTTAAATTGCTTATATTCTTATGGGAGGCTACCAAACTCGGGGGCTAAATTTGAGGCATTGGGGGATACAAAATCTGCTTTTGATTCATGGATTCAGGGGTGTGAGCAGGATTTGTTTTTTTTTATGATACGGCTTCTATTTGGCTAAATCCGGGATTACAGATTGAGAACAAAATGCTAAATTGAAGGCGATGGGCTAATACGGGCATTTTGAAGATTGAGGATGTGTGGAATGAGGGGAGGATGATTTCCTTTGAAGAGTTGGTTGATCAATATGGGTTAAGTAATAGAGAGTTTGAGAGGTACTGTTACTCTCACCTGGCTCCCAAAGAGGCGTCGATCTGAACTGGACAGCTGGGGTCTCCACCAATGTGATGCGTAGGGCCGAGATGAAGACCTTTCCTGTGGTCCGTAACCTTTCCAGTCGATTAATTTAAAAAGTTTTGACTTCACCATCTTGGAGTCCAGGTTGTTCTTATCTTCAAATTTGGGTTCCCCGTCTATAAGGACGGGGTCTGGTGGCTTGGTTAGTCTTGTCCCTGGTTGCACTGGCTTCAAAAGTGACACATGAAAGACGGGATGAATTCGCATATTAGCAGGTAAGTCCAACTTGACGGCCACCGGGTTGATAACGGCCTTAATAGAGTATGGTCCCAAATATCTAGGGTTAAAGGTCCGCATTCCCTTGAGAGGTATGTGTTTTGTGGCCAAACATACTTGGTCCCCTATCTGGTACTGTGGAGTATCACTTCTATTCCGATCAGCATCTTTCTTATATTTCTCCTTCGCTTGTTTTAAATGTGCAGTTGCCTCCTTAAAGGCTTGTGTAATCGTAGCGTGTAGATGGTCCACTGCGGGCATTTCTAAGTGTTGGGGTGAGTCAAGGTCTGAGGTTCGAGGATGGTGCCCATATAGGGTATAAAAGGGGCCTTGTCCAGTTCCAGAATGTACTGAATTATTGTATGCATATTTGGCAATCCAAAGAAGGTCCTTCCAATTACACTCAGTCTGATGTAACATACAACGCAGGTATTGTTCAAGAGTCTGGTTGGTCCTCTCCGTTTGACCATCGGTCTGGGGGTGGTGACTGGTCGATAATCTCACGTCGATTTGTGCCAATTGACAACATTTCTTCCAAAAATGTGAAATTAATTGACTGCCCCGGTCAGAGACCAACACAGACGGAAATCCATGTATGCAAACAATGTTTTCGAGGAATTCTTTGGCCAGGATTGAGGCTGAAGGTAGTCCTTTTAAAGGAATAAAGTGGGCCATCTTGGAAAAAAGATCCACAATAACTAGAATGGTGTTAAACCCATTACAAGGAGGTAGATCAGTAATAAAGTCTAACAATAAGGTGTGCCATGGTGGAAGCGGAATGTCTAAAGGTTGTAAGAGTCCAGCTGTTTTTTTCTTTTGACTTTTGTTTTGGGCGCAAATGCCCCAAGACATCACAAGTGATTTAATATCCCTTCGCCAGGTGGGCCACCAGAATTGTCTTTTAATTTTAGCTTCAGTTTTTGCAATACCTGGGTGCCCCTCCATTAGGGTATCATGATAACCGGAAATGACTAGCTCTTGTAGTTCCTTGTGTGGCAGAAATAGCTGCCCTTGGTAATAAGGCAGATCATTGGTGACAGAGTAGTCCGGGCCTTTCTTTACCCAGTCCTGCAGGGCTGTAGGATCAAAGAGTTGTTGGATCTTCACCTGAATGTCCTCTAGTGTCTGTAGAGTAGTCATGCCAAGAATCCTTTGTTCAGGAATTATAGTTACTGGTTCTGGGTTCACTTCTGCCTCTCCCATCCCTATTCAGGATAAGGCGTCTGCTTTACCATTCGTACAACCTGGTCGATAGATTATCACGAAATCGAACTCGGCAAAGAACAATGCCCATCGGAGTTGACGTGACGATTGGGCCTTGGCTGTTTTTAAATACTGTAAATTCTGGTGATCAGTGATCACAGTAATGGTATGTCTGGCACCGAGAAGATAGTGCCGCCAAGTCTTGAAGGCGGATTTAATGGCTAATAACTCCTTGTCGGTAGCCGCATTTTTTAACTCGGGTGCCGAGAACTTTCTGGACCAAAATGCTACTGGATGAAGCTGGCCAGTTTCAGGGTCCTTTTGAGACAGGACAGCTCCCATGGCTAGACTGGATGCATCAGTTTCCACTATGTATGGAAGTTCAGGGCGCGGGTGTTTTAATACAGGTGCAGATGTGAATTTCGCTTTCAGCTCTTGGAAGGCATTTTCAGCTTCTTCAGTCCACATAAAGCGTTTATTTTTTCGCAAGAGTGCTGTTATGGGATGTATGACATGTGAAAAATCTGGGATGAATCTGCGGTAGAAATTGGCAAAGCCGGGCATACTTTGTACTCCTTTAACTGAGCTTGGTGATGGCCACTTAAGGATTGCGTCCACCTTTCATGAATCCATTCGGACTCCCTTTGGGGTCAGGATAAACCCAAGGAATTCAACTTCTGTGGCATGAAAAACGCATTTTTCTAGTTTTGCATATAGTTTGTGCTGGCGCAATTTCTCAAGGACTGCTCGGACGTTCTTCACATGGTCAGATTCTGAAGAGGAGTATACTAGAATATCATCGATATATGCAACAACACAAACGTCAATGAGTTCACGAAGGACATCACAAAGGACATTGTTCATGAAGTATTGGAAGGCTGCCGGTGCATTGCACAACCCGAAAGGCATCACCTGGTATTCGAATAACCCATAGTGCGGAAAGCAGTCTTCCATTTGTCGCCCTCTTTTACACGTACCAGATGATATGCCCCCCGGAGATCTAATTTAGTGTATATACAAGAGTCCTTCACTTGGTCTAGTAGTTCAGGGATCAGAGGCAATGGGTATTGGTTCTTAACAGTTATCTGGTTCAATGCGCGGTAGTCTATGCACGTTCTGAGGTCACCTTCCTTTTTAGGCACGAAGAAAAAAGCTGAAGATGCAGGGGACTTGGATGGGCGAATAGAGCCATTGGCAAGGTAGTGGTCTAAGTATTGTCGTAGGTGAAGGTTCTCAGGTTCCGTAAGGGCATAGATCCTGCTACAAGGGGGTTGTGCACTGGGTATGAGATCAATTTGACAATCGTACGATCTGTGAGGAGGTAAGGTGTTTGCCTGTTCCTTTTGGAAGACATCCTGGAATTCTTGGTATTCTGGAGGTCGTTGCATGACTGCTGTGGTTACTGTGGCCAGGCCTGCGTTCTGATTTTTCTTTGGGTAACAGGCTTGTGCACAATCCGGGAAGGTTATTCTCTTCTCTCGCCAATCAATACAAGGATTATGTGTTTCCAACCAAGGTATCCCCAGTATTATTTGGAACTGTGGTGCTTTAATTAGATTAAACACAATAGTCCCTCGATGCCCATCCTGACCCAATCGTGTCATCTCTGCGGTGGAATGAGTTACAGGCCCAGAGGCAATTTCAGTTCCATCGACTGTGGTGATGACATCTGAGGTGGTTTTTCGGCAGAGAGGTAGATTCATCCTGGAAGCCAATTCATAGTCCACATAGTTTCCTATGGCTCCGCTATCAATGTATGCCCTTACTGCGTGCATACGCGATGGCTGCCCTGGATCTACAAGGACCATTGGTATGATGAAATGCGAGGTCTGAGTATCCTTCTTCAAGCTCGGCAAGCGGACCTCTACGCTTGTCGGGCGTGGTCGTTTCCCGAGTCTGACTCCATATGGCTTTTATCAGCAGCTCCTACCACCTTCTTGGGTGGTTTTACAGGGCAATCCCATAGAAAATGCCCAGAAGTTCCACAATATAGACACAATTGCATTCAACGTCTCCTTTCTCTTTCCTTCTGGGTTAAGGGTCCTTTAACCCCTCCGATTTGCATGGGTTCTGAAGCATCTTCTCCTTTGGGGTTAGCGTGGGTTTTGACCAACACCCGATTCTCAAACTTGGCTCGATCAGCCTTTCTGTTCTGAAGTCTGTGATCTAACTGGACCACTAAGTCAATATATTCAGCACAGTCTTGAGGTGGGTTCATGACTTGAGCCAAGACATCCTTGAGATCTCCTCGAAGCCCTCGATGAAATAACGTGATTCGTTTTACCTCAGGCCATCCAGTTTCCACTATCAACCTATTAAAGGTCACGATGTAGGATAGAAGGTCCTGGTTACCCTGTCATAGGGACAAAAGTTCGTTATCCAGGGCCTGTCCTTGGGAGTGCCGGGCAAATAGTCTTTCCATGCTTGTTTGAAAGCCCTGAAAATCCGGAAGAATTGGGTCATCCTGAGTAACTAGTGGAATTGACCAATCAGCCGCACTGCTGCTGAGATATGACAATACAAAGGCTACCTTGGCTTGATTGTTTGGGAAGGCTCCAGGTCTGCATAAAAAGTGCAAGCGGCATTGGTTCATAAACACGGCAAACCTTTTGGTATCTCCGGCAAAGCGTTCTGGTGGAGCTAATGGAATATTTCCTGGTAGGTTTATTTGCACAGGGTTACTCGATAACACAGGAGCTGGATTTCCCCCGGATCCAGGTAGGGGTGCTTGTCCAGTCTGGCTTTGCAATAGTTGCCTAGCAAGGTCATCAGTTCGCTCCTTTGACAAAATCAGTTCTCTCCTAAGAGCATTGGTTTCTTGACGGGCTGAATGCACGTCAGCCCTCAGTTCCCCTAGTAATTGGGCCAATTGGTCAGTCTCTGAGGTATCCATAACGCCCGGTTGGGAATTTGTGGGTAGGCTTCGCGTTCTGTTACGCTCACCTGGCTCCCACAGAGGGGTCGATCTGAACTGGACAGCTGCAGTCTCCACCAATGTGACGCGTAGGGCCGAGATGATGGACTGGACTGGCCCACCTAGCTTCGTTTGCTTGGCCCGTAGGAATATTCTTCTGCAAATGGAGAAAGAGAATTAACCACCCGTGGAGTTGAGCGTAAAACCCCCACCCCCGCTGTTCTCCCCTCAGATCACCTTTGATGTCCCCTCTTATAGTCTCACCTGATGGTTTGAAAAGATGAGCTCTCCATCCTGCATTGGGCGCAGGGGCGCGTTGATAACCAGTTGCTTCACTGGCTCGAAGGAATTGGTGAGTTCCAGAACAATATTGACTCCAAAAAGTATGTAGTTCGTAAGAGTTCACATGTCTGACTTTCACTCTTGTCCGATTCCTTGCAGTTTGCAGCTTGACCCCAGCGAAGAGTTCCTCGTGGTAGCTGACAAAGTTCAGGTAAGGGTTTGTCTTATCCTACAGAGTTCAATAAAATAAGGCCAGAATGTAACCTGTTGCTTGCTCCCTTATTCAGGTGTGGAGAGAAAATATGAAGTTCGGGGAATAATGCCTGCGGCGGTAAAATTAGGTAAGTCTATTGTGGTGAGAAAAGTTCCCCTTGCTTGTCCCTTTGTCTCACCTTGTTGTCCTTTTGTTCCTCTTAGGGGCCGGGGTACGGCGAGGATGCAATGGAGACTGCGCCGACCCGTGAAGAGGAATAGTACCCCCGGCGGTAATCAGGTAAGTCTGTGGGTGTAGTTACTATTGCCTCTGTTTATTCCCTTGGCTCACCTTTGCTGTTCTTGTGTTCCCCTTAGGTGCCGGAGTGTGGCGGGAACGTGCAGAAGGATGCGGTGGATCGTGAGGATGCTGCAAAGGCCGGTGAGTTCAGCGCGGCGCTGCAGCAGGCGTGGCGGCGCGCGTAAAATACTTCTTTCTTCCAGCTCGAAGGCGCGGTGGATCCGGAATTCAGGTAAGGATCGAAGGTTTTGCTCTTATTCTAACCTCTTCTCCTTCTGTTCCTCCCTTTTTCTAGGAGCTGCAGACTCGAGGCAGGCGTGGCAGACACGGTGAGCGTTACGCTGCTGGATGCAGAATAACGCAAAGCGTGTGCTGCTCTTCGGGCATGGTTTAAATAGCCTCCAAAGTAGTCCCAGGTAAGTATTCCTCCCCAGCCCCACCCGAGTAAAAAATAGTCCCTAGGTAAAATAGTCCCTTCCAAGCCTCATTTGGCTTGGAGCTCTGCAGAATGGTCTGCATCAGGTAAGCTTGCAGCATGGTCTGCATCAGGTAAGTTCTATTCTATGAGCCTGGCGCCTATGGCGCCAGGACCGCACCCAAACAGCCCCTAGCAGGGGTTTTTGGGCTTGCTCAAAATAACTTGATGCCTGCTTCCGGGGTTGCTGGACCTGGTCTGGTTCCCCGGGGGTAGGCATCATGACAGGTACAGATCTTTGGCCCAACTGATGACAGAGAGGCAACCAATGTTGAGTGGACCAATGAGTAGTAAACCCCAAGTATGTGAGTTGTTTAGTACTCCCCCATGTGTAGTTTCTACATATATTAAATGAATGCCTGTTGTCTCTTTCTCAGCTGAGGGGAGGTGTGAGGAAACTTGTAAATTATCGGACTGTATCGATAGGGTGTTGTTAATGGCTATAAAACATATCATGAAGGTGTAGAAATCTAGGAAAAAGCTGCATTCTGAAAACTGGTTGGAGGATATGCTAACGCTTTCACACTTTGAGAGGTCTCAGGCATCTATGCTTCATAGAGAGAATGAATATGGTGAGAAATGGGGGTCCTTTAATGATTTATTTGGTTGAGGTGTAGGTTTGGTATTGTGGGTATAATAATGACAAAGAGGCTTGGTGGGAGGTGAGGAAGTTTTGTCTTTGTCCTTTGCATGGTTTTTGTGTGTTGTGTCCAATTTTGGGGCTTAGGGATGGGATTTCATTTGGGTTATGCTTAGCTTATTGATGGAATGATATGTTTATGGTTATGTATTCATTGTTCTCACTTGCATGTTTCTTTTTATGATATTCTTGTAATAAATGTTAAATAAAGATGGGGGAAAAAAACAAAAAGAAACTGGTCATTGAGGCCATGTGTGTGGGTTCTCATTTTGTATTGATTGTGATTCCTTGAATAACCTATTTCTTTCCAGGATCCTCCTGGTATAGACCAGATATACAACCCACCATAAAATGTCCTCTATTGTGTGACTGCTGTCCACAAAGTGTTTCACTAAGGATGTATTGATTTTCTTACAGTGGGTGCTTGAGCAATGTTCAATTATCCTTGCTTGAACTGCTCAGGCTGTCTGACTGATGTATCTCAGCTCACATGGGCATTCAGTATAATATACCACTTTTTGGCTTTTACAGTTGGTCACAGTTCGTACATGCCAATCCTTATTCTATGCTCTTTATACTTGGATGCAGGGGTGTAGTGGTCTGGAAAAGTTCTGGGGCTACGCTAATGTCCAGGCTGTCGGGTCTCTGGGCTGAATAGCCTTTTTATATCCGGAGCTACAACCAAAAGATCTAGGGCTATATACCCTTTAGCCCCCCCACACCCTCACTAGCAATGCCCCTGCTTGGAGGGAGCCAACCAGGAATCTGTTCTCTTGGTAAAGAAAGCTGAACTAAACACCAATGCTTTTTTATTGTTTGTGTTTTTGATATCTGTAGTATTCAGGCAAAAAGTAGTGACACTGACCATATTGACATTTTTGGACAGCGGTTTTTGGGGAAAAATAAAGTTTCTTGTGGAATGAACCTTGCCCTTTTTTGAGTGGCCTAATAAGTTCTTTGAGTATCTGAGTTTTGTCAAACATTTGTCCAATATTTCTGCATGATGACAAACATCTTGCAGTTTAATAACATTCCTGCCCAATCGTAGGTATTGACCAAATGGGAAATTATCTTTGAAACTATCGGGATGATAGCTCGGAACGTGAAGTAGTGAGTTCTTATCAGTAGGTTTTGTATACAGTTAGCAAACCACCTTTTCTAGTTGATTTTAAATAGATTTCTAAAACATGTATCTGAGAATTCCTTTGATCCTTGGTTAATTGAATTTTCCTTTTACAAGCAATAAACCATGTGAAAAAGATTCTAACATTTCTGTTTCCCGATGCCATATTAAAACACCATCATCAATATAGTGTTATCAAAATCTGGATGTGCTGTAAGAAGGGATTCATAGTACGAAACATATACTTTTCTTCAAAATCAGACAAACCATTTTGCCAGGTTAGAGGCAAAAGCTGCCACCATATAAGTACCAGTTAAATGTTGAAAAACATATTGTTGAACTGAAAATAGTTCTTCTCTAATGCAATCATCGTAGGTTTTATGATGAATTCTGTAGGAATTGTTTCCTTGTATTGACACAAGGTTAGTTTGCTACATATACATTCAACAACCTAATTTTAAGGAATACTGCCTCTTTATCCCTTACTCACAAATTGTTATTTGGTAGTTCACCTTCTGAGACCAACAATAACTCACTCTTTGAGAAATGTTATTCTGATGGTGCTCCCCATAGAACTCTGAAATCTAGAACTGGACCTAGAGTTTTTAGAGTAGGGAATCTATGCCCTTCTAAATCAGGGGTCTACAACATTTGGCTCTCCAGATGTTTTGGACTACAACTCACATCAGCCCTAGCCAGTCTAGTTAATGGTGAGGGATCATGGGAGTTACATTCCTAATCATCTGGAGAACCACAGGTTGCAGACCCCTGTTCTGAATTATATAATATAATGTTATTATCTCCAATGTTGCCAAATATTTGATGACAGAAAGCTTCCTTCTTCTGACGTGTAGAAACCCCTTTAGTTCCATAAGATTTCACTGAACCTGTCTTTATATGTCTGGAGTGTCCAGGCCTGCCTGCTTTTGGAAGACAGATCCTGGGTGTGGAGACTGTTCAAGTGGAACAAAGTTGTTTACTTCTCTTTTGTCCAGAGGTCTTGCTCTTTCTGTTTTCCTTGATGTGTGCAATCTTCCTGTTTGTATGAGTAAACAAGAGTTGAGAACTTCAAATACCAGCCTCCAGGTGTTTTGTTTGTCCCTCTTTGTGAGTAAATGTGTACAAAGTACATAAGCAAATGAGCTAATCAGAGTTCAAGAGAGTAAATAGGAAATTAGCATGTCTATATTTTGCATTCCAGCAAATACCCATATCAATAGAGAGCTTATTGTATGGATAACAAGATAATAGGCCATCCCCTGTTGCTATGTATTGACAGTAATTGTAAGAAGGGTAGTGGAGGCAGATACAAACACATTTTAAAACATTTGAAGAATTGGATAGTGGTGCCCTTTTTCTAAACATCCAACAAATAGACACTGAATGTACCAATCTAAAGACATGGTTGATTGAAATACCCAAGATGCTTTATTAAGAAAACAAGGAACAATGTGATTTGGGTAAGCATGGATAGCGAAAATAACCACAAATAGACAACTAAATGTAGGGTTAAGTTGGGCGAGTCGATGTTCTCTCAGGTCTCCAGCCCCTTCATGCTGAGACAGGAAAGATAATCCAATCGTGAAGTGGTGAATCTTAAAAGAAATTGACAAAGGAAAGCCTCTCACTGTAGTTCTAAAGAAACAACCAAAAGGGAATGGTACAATGTTTCAGGTCTGAGGTTGCTTCTGGTGATTTGAGTCTTGGCTATGTTAGCTCCTGTGACAGTGATTGCATCTAATGGTCAATTGCTCCCTTGTATCGTCAGGGATCAGGAATGGACATGTATGCTATTTGCACTCCTGACCAAGGGGTCTTATTTCAAAGCGTTTGTCCCACCTAGGCCAGCTCTAGTAGGTATCACCTCCACCTGGGTTCGTCTAGGGATAATTCTTCTCCCCCACCTGGGTACTACTTCTAGGGGTTTTGTGCTTTAGCTTGTGACTTTCTCCTGCCACCCTAGTCTGAAACCCCACCCTGTCTTTTCTGCTATTGCAAGCTCTATGTTCCAGCTTTAGGGGATAAGTACCCTTAACTCACTGCAGGAAGCTTTAAGGGGTCCTTATTCACTTCACCAACCTCTTTATCGTTCTCTGCCATCAATAGGCCCTTTGTCTTGGCTTCAGTTCCCCACCTGGCTACCGGATTTCCCTGTAGATCAGCCTCCCAGGTTTTACACTCCAGCTCTTGCCTTCCTCTTCCTGCTCTCACTTTTACTTCTGGCCCTCGTTCGTGTTCAGCTGTTGCATTCTATTTTCCAACATCTCCTCCTTAGTCTCTTCTTCAATTCCTTTTCTGCTATTCCCGCTCTATGTAATGCTTCATTTCAGGATCACTATCCTCTCCTTAACCAAGCTAGTGGAGACTGACTGTCTTTTATTGTGTAGGTGATTTGGGCAGTAATAATTCAGATTAGATGGCCTGTTCATTCCTGTGTTTAACTGGCCGTGATTGGTCATGGGTACTTGCCCTAACTTTCTCACCTTGAGGGGAGACCCAGGTGGGGTTTTTCAATGGTTATCAATTTGATTATCCACAGTGTTAGGATCAAGTAGGAATTTCATTGCTGCTGTCAAGTTAAGCTATGGAAGACACTGACCTGTAGTCCGGTTCTTGTCAAGGAGATAACAAAGGGAGTCCCTGAAACTGTCTGACACCTAGATAGTAAAACAGCAGGTCGTGCAGGACCAGGGAAAACCCTCTGAGGAATAAAAACCCTGATGGGGAATGCTGCAGCATCAAGTCCCAATATGTCTGATTCCTGGGCAGAGGCGATGTGCAAGAAGAAGCCGGGATGGAGCGCCGGTGAGGGTTAGCTGTGAAAAGAGCTGCAGGTAGAGGAAAATGAAATACTCCTTCCCGGAAGAGACGCTGCTGTAGGAGAGCGTCAAGAGGCCGACAAGAAGTCCAGAGGGAGAAGACGTTGGTAGTGCGGCAATGCGCAAGGAAGTATGGTGCTCCAGGGAGGAAACAGGATGAAAGGCAGGAGCGCAGAAACAAGGGCAAGAGAGGAAGAACAGGGAAAGGCTTACAGAGCGACAAAGGGGAGAGTAAGAATAGCTTCAGTTATAGGGCCTCATCCCGAGTTTGGCTGCAGCCCTTAAATGCAGCGTTAACGCTATTACTGCCACATTTACGGGCTTGCCAAATCATGAGTTGGGCGGAAAGTTTGGAATTTTTTTTGCTGAAGGTAAAATACTCCACTTTCTGCCCGTTTATTGCAGCTATTAGGGCAGCACTAATGCCGCCAGGATACTGCCAAGGCTCTAACAGAGCCCATAGTCTGAGAAAGACCATGGCACATGGGAGAGGAACAGTGCAAACTTGGGGAGAAACTAGAATGCAGCACAGTCTTCCTGTCCTGGAAGGACTCCACCGCCATCTTGGTGAGGTTTAGGCAGGAATAAACACTCCTGTGCTTCCACTTGTCCCACTGTTTCGAGGATCTCTTCTGGTTCTTGGCAGTATTCCCCCCTCATGGTATAATAGGACCCTGTTTCCAAGGGTGAGTGCAGTGAAACTGATTCAGGAACCTTGGAGCATGAACAGATGAAGCTGATTCCCAGGTGCGATCAAGTGGGCTATATCCTTTCCAGTCTATAAGGTATTGTAAGCGTCCACGGAAATAATGAGAATCACAAATACCTGCCACTTCATACTCGGATCCATTTTCAATGTCCACCGGAGGGGGCTTACTTTGCTTCAACTGAAGAAACCGATACTTCATATGGGTTTTTAGCTGAGGGACATGGAATATCGGATGTATCCTAGACCATGATACAGGCAAAGAAAGTTGATAAGCAACTGGCCCCACCAAGGCCAGGATTCTGAAAGGGTCATAACGTGGTGATAGTTTGGAATGCACCATAGGTTTAGGTAGAATTCTAGAAGCCAGCCACACTGCATCTCCTATATGAAACACTGATTCTTTTGAGCGCCGTAGATCTGTGTATTTCTTTGATTGAGCTCGAGCACAGAGGAGCGCTGTCAATGCCTTGGAATGTCCTTCTTTAATATCAGAAAACAGAGCACTCACTGATGGTATCTTCGTTGGAATAGGGGCAGTGGTGGATATACTAGATGGATGAAACCCATAAGTGTAATGGAAAGGACTCATCCCAATAGTGGTATGCAAAGAATGGTTATAAGCATACACAGCTAGAGACAAATGATGTCCCCAATGATCTAGTGTAGAGGAAACCAAACATCCCAAATACTGTTCTAATGTGTGATTCAAACATTCAGTTTGACCATTGGGTTGCTGATGGAATCCAGAGGAAAGAGCATGTTGTATTCCCAAGATGCAGCATACTTCACTCCAGTATTTCAATGTGTACTGCAGTCCCCGGTCAGAAATAATAGTTTCTGGTCAGCTGTGAATGCGGAAGATGCCACATTACAAGTGTTCGGCCATTCGAGCTGCCAAAGGGACTTGAGGAAAGGTGATAAAGTGAGCTAGTTTTGTCATGGAATCGACAGTCCCCATAATTGAGGTTTGTCCCACTGATGGTGGTAGTTCAACTATAAAGTCTATTGAGATATGTTGGCAGGGTTGAGTTGGCAAAGGTGGCAGAACTAAGTAACCGGATGGTTGTTGAGGCGATGTTTTGGTTTTTAGGCATATCGTACATGCCGCAAAGTAATCTTGCATGTCATTGGCCAATCGAGGCCACCACTAATGCCTACGATAGAACTCTAAGGTAACTCGAAGGCCTTAGTGTTCAGCAACAACTGAATCATGGCACATTCAGAGAACATTCTTTCTTAATGAGGAAGTGGGAATGCACACTTGTTGCTCATGAAATAAGAGATCTCCTTTATGCGACAGTTGATAAGTCTGGATTTCTCCCTGAAGAGCACAAAACATTTTCTTGTTTTTTTTCAAACTATTTGTATACAATCTGCTACAAAGTAAAGCAATGGAGCCATATGTTAAATGTTAATGTTAAATGTTAAAGGTATTTGTACCATGCACCGTCATCAACGGAATTGGCCCCCTGGCGTTTAGGCAGATCTGCAAACGAGAAGGAGGGGTGTGTTAGTAAGGTGAAGAGGGAGTAGGACAGTGAAAGAAATGGTGTCCCCTTGACAGCTTCAGTTTGGTTTACACAAGCGCTGAGCTTTGGGGCGAGTATCGGATCAATGTCAGTCCTCGTGTGCTGTTGGTGCGGCTTACGTGTTGTTTGTTTGTTGTTGCAGTGTGATGAAGTGCGTGTGGCTTGCTGTGTGGGAGGTGGTTATGTGGGTTTTTGTGTGAGTTAAGTATGCAGACATGTTGAGCTTTTTGGTTAGTAGGTTACATGTCTCGCAGCTAACATTCACAGTTTGGCTAAATGCCTAGATTTGAGAATCCTGTATGTTGGGAGAGAGGCCTAGGTTTCACAATAAATCATGTTGCACCATACAAAAGACAAAGATTGAGGCTACACCTATATTTGAGTGGCCTGTAACAAGGGAAGGAAACCTAGGTTTCCTTCCCTCAGGCTACCCTCAGCCTCCCCCTCTCCTTCCCTCATCTCTGACTGTCTGTCTGCTATCCAAGAATGGTGTGCCGCCAATGACCTCTGCCTTAATGCCAGTAAGACTGAGATTCTACTCATCGGTACTCCCACTCCCTCCTTCCCTGCAGCTCTCTGGCCTGCCTCCCTTGGCCCCCTCCCTGCTCCTACCTGCAAGGCAAAAAACCTTGGGGTCATCTTCGACTCCACACTCTCCTTCTCTCCTCATATTTCTGACGTCGCCAAGAGGTCACACTACCAGCTGCACCTCCTCAGAGGTATTCTTCCCTTCCTCTCCTTCCCCCAGAAGCTCACTGTCTCCCGAGCCCTGGTTCTCTCGAAGCTGGACTACTGTAACAGCCTCTATCTTAATCTGCCTGCCTCCAGTCTCCGCCCTCTGCAACTCATCCAGAACAGAACTGCGAGACTTGTCCTTGGCCTCAAGCCCAGGGACCGTATCTCTCCAGGACTGAAATCTCTACACTGGCTCCCAGTGGCTGCGAGGATAAAGTTCAAAACCCTCTGCATTGTCCACAAGGCCTTCTGGGGCCTGGGTCCTAAATACCTTCAACTCTCTCTTCCCAAATATCTTCCTTCCCGAGCCCTTCGCTCATCCGCCTCCAATTCACTCAGGGTTAGCCGCTTCTCGAAGCAACGAGCTGGGGGTAGATCTCTCTCCGCGGCAGGGGCCTCCCTCTGGAACAGCCTTCCTGCCTCCCTGAAACTTGAGGAGAACCATCTCCGGTTCCGGAAGCACCTCAAAACCTTCCTCTTTGCTTCTGCTTTCTCTCTCCCTCTCCCCTGCTGAACAGCTAATTAATTCTTCACTGAAACTGCACTGATCCTGCAACTGGACCACTCTAAACGGCCTCGGTCCTGGGCCCAGCCACTCTCCACTTGCACTGATGCCCTGGAACCCCTTTGCACTGCGGGACTATCTCTGTATCCCTACAGCCCCCCCCCTCCCCAGCACTTGCTCTGCACTTACCTCGCACTTGCCACCAGCTGGCCCTATTTATTTATTATTACTTTACGCCACTTACCTTGTACTGCACTTCCCCCCCTCCCCTTCCCCTTGCACTTTTCCCCCTCCCCCACCCCTGCACTTGCGCGATCTGAATGACACCTGGCCTAGTAGGATCGTTGTCTGTCTCCCCTTGTCCCTCCCCTCCCTGCCTCGTCGCGCCTTGAAACACCTGTGTATAGGCGCGTTACAAATACCATATCATATCATATCATATCATATCAGATACATTACGTTTCACCATACAATAGACAAAGATGGAGACTACAATCCTCTCTTCCTCTTGATTGTGAGAAAAAGGGTCTGCCAGCAGCTTTTCTTTCCCAGGCAAAAAGGTGAAGTGAAGATTATAAGGTGAAAAGAAATATGCCCATCTTGCTTGTCTGCTGTTTTGAGTCTCTGCTGATTGCAGCACCTGAAGATTGCGATGTTCTGTACGAATGGTAAAAGGGAATTGGGATCCCAATAAAAGGTTGTGCCACTCCTTCCACGCCTTCTTACTGGCCAGCAAATCCTTCTCCAAGACAGTATAGTTCAATTCTGAAGGTAAAAGACTCTTGGACAAGTAAGCAAGAGGATGTGCCTCCCCGGTTGCATCTGCCTGCTTAAGAACAGCACCAATAGCCGCATGAGATGCATCTGTTTCCAATAGAAATGGTTGGGTTTGGTCAGGTAATTGTAGAACTGGAGCAGTTGTAAAGGCTCTTTTTAGGGCATTAAAGGCTACCTGAACTTCGTTGTTCCAAAGAAATCTTCTTTTCCTTAATAAGGATGTAATGGGAAGAATGCAATGTGAAAAGTTGCATATGAATTTTCGATACCAGTTGGCAAAGCCCAGGAACTGTTGGATTCCTCGTACTGAAGCGAGTAGTATCCAATCTAGGACTGCCTGTACCGTAGTCGGATCCACTTGCACGTTCTGAACGCTCACTAAGGCATAGTAGGTTTGATCTTTGTCTTTTCTCCCTCCACTGCTCTTATTAAATATTGTGTTTTGTAATGTATTTCATTCCCTTGTTCCCCCCTCACCATGTGGGTGCTTTGAAACAGTATTTTACTTGCTGTATAAGCGCCTAACAAGAAAACAATAAAATAAATCCGTCATGGTGCCCTTAGCTGACAAAGTATAACATAAATAGGCAATCTTGTTCTGGTGGAAGGAGCATTTGTTTACTTTGGCATACAGGTGATTATCCCGTAATTTTTGAAGGACCTCCTGAACGTGAAAGACATGTTCCTGCTTAGTTTTGGAAAATCCTAGGATGTTAAGATACACAATAACTGAATGTAACATTAGGTCAGTAAATATGTGAACCATGAAGCGCTTGAAGAGAGCCGGGGCATTGGAAAGGTCAAAGGGCATTACTCGATACTCGTAATGCCAAAATGGAATGCAGAAGGCTGTCTTCCATTTATCCTGATGGCAAACACTTATCAAGTGATACGCTCTTCTTAGATCCAACTTTGTAAAATACAAAGCTCCTTTGACTGCCTCCAAGATATCAGATATTAACGGCATGGGATATTTAACCGGAATGATGATCATATTCAATTCCATGAAGTCTATGCAAGGCCTCAACGGTTTAGTATCCTTTTTGGAAATAAAAAACAAGGAGGCACCTGCAGGGGATTTAGATTAGGCTATAGGTTTGTTGCAAAGGTTAATTGAAGATATTCTTCAATAGCTTGCTTCTCAGAGTTAGATGAGACGTACATCCTTCCAAAGGGAAGTGGTTTATTGGTCTATAAGTCAATCCGGCAGTCAACGCTCTTATGAGGCGGTAACTACTTAACTAAATTCTTCTCTTCAAAGATGTCTTGAAAGGCTGTATACTGTTCTGGTAACAAATGTAAATGATCCACTGAAAGAGTTATTGGAACGTTCACTTGGCATGTTTGGCGTATGAAGACCTACAGAGCCAGTAGTAAAGCAATGGGCAACGCAATGTTCTGAACCCAAAAATGTACAACCCACAGCTCAGTTAATAAAAGGTTTATGTAACCTCAACCAGGGTAATCCCAAGATAATGGGATAGTGCGCAGCTTTTATGAGATCAAATCTCAATGACTCCTTGTGAGAAGAGATAGACATAACAAGATTTCCCATCTGTTCTTTCATGGGTCCTGAAGATAAATGTGATCCGTCTACACCTTCCACTGGAATAGACACAGGCTTCTCTTTGCAGGGAATGCCATGGAGCTGTGCCCATTGGTCATCCCAAAACATCCCAAAACATCCCAGCAGCCCCACAGTCTAGTAACGCAGCAAACCCTTTGATGGATAAGCAAAGTAACTTTAATCGCCACCATAGAATGTTCTTGGGTAAGACCAGTATCCAGTTGGGAACTCACACTATCCTCCCGTATCATGGTTCCCTCCATGACTGGGAGGTGGTGTTTCCCGAATGCCTTGGGGGATCCAGGGGACACTCACAAACCAAATTATCTTTGGCAGCACAATGCATGCAGAGACCCTGACTTCTACAACGATTTCATCCGTCAGCAGACAAAGGGCCATAGGCTGCTCCTACTTGCATGGGTTCCTCGTCTGATGATTACTTGAGGTTGGTTCTAGGAGGATCCATCGGTACGCGGATTTCAGGTCTTCTTTCATTCGGTGTGTCGTTCTTAGAGCCTGTAATCCATTTGCACGACAAGAGTAATCAGGTCAGCTAAATTTGTGGGTGTAGACACCCTAGCATCTCATGCTTCAAATCTTCAGAGAGACCTCATCGGAATATGGTTAGCAAAGCTTTGTCTGGCCACGCAGTACCTGCCACTAGATGTTTAAACTGTGTTATTTATGAATGGACATCTTAGGATCCCTGTTGGAAATCCAAAAGTTGTTCCTGCACAGAAACTGTTATCTCCAGCCATCCAAACATTGCTCTTAAGCTGTTTACACAGCCTGTGTATGAATCCAATAAAGGATTGTTCGAGATCACCAGAGGGGTTGTCCATGCTAAAGCTACTCTTGCTAGGTTGGAGATCATATAACCATATCTCTCGCTCTTCAAAGCGTGAACATCAGCCTCAGACCATGCCTAAGCCAGCCATATCTGCCCTAGCGCCCCAAGAAGGGTTCCAAGAAACAACCAATATTATTAGCTCGATCAGTAGGCAAATAGGTTTCTTTGAGAGTAAACTCAACTGCGCAGGGATCCAAATACTCCTTCAGTTTCTTAGGGTTTCCGTTGTAATTACCCCCAGGAAGGTGACTGGGTGGAATCTCTGGAATTGCATGAGGGAGAATTACCATCTGGCATAATGCAACATTTTCGCCTTTTAAAGCTTGGACTTCTGCTGTCAGTGTCTGCACTGCAGCAACTAGCTTCTGCTGTTGTTCCACATTAATTAGAAAGTGGGCATCACTATATGTCAAGTTAAGCTATGGAACACGCTGACCTTTAGCCTGGTTCTTGTCAAGCAGATAATTAAAGGAATCCCTGAAACTGTCCTACCCCTGGATGGTAAAACAGCAGCTTATGAAGCACTAGGGAAGATCCTCTGAGGGAATAAACACCCTGATGGAGAATGCTGCAGCATCAAACCCCACTGCTTCTGATTCCTGGGCAGACGAGATGTGCCAGAAGGAGTGCCAACAAGGGTCAGCTGTGGAGAGAGCTGCAGGCCAAGGAAAGGCAAAGAATCCTGACTGGAGGAGCTGCTGCTGCAGCATAGCGTCAGGAGGCTGACAAGAAGTCCAGAGCGAGAAGACGCTGGAGGAGCTACAGTGCGCAGGCAAGTACAGAGCTCCAGGGAGGAAACATGATGAAAGGCAGGAGTGCAGAAACAAGGGCAAGAGAGGAAGAACAGGGAAAGGCTTACAGCGCGGCAAAGGGGAGAGTAAGAACAGCGCCCTGCTATGAGAGTAGCGACGCATCTGCTTACCCTTTGCCATCTTCAGATATAGGGCCTCATCACGAGTTCGGCGGTAATGCAGCGGTTTTCCCGTTGAACGTAAATAGCGCTAACGCCAAGCCCCCCTGGCGGATAATCACAGGTTTTCGTGGACACGCACCGGGACATGGCGTTAGCGCAAATAGCACGCAACGGGTAGAACCCGTAAATCTGGCGCACCATGCGCTACCGCCATATTGCACTAATAGCGCGTGCCATGAACGCTATTAGCGCGCGGGAAACGTGTCACCGCCGGAACGGGAAACAAAGCGGCGGCCATTTTGGAAATCACAATCTGTCGGATATCACAGCCCCTGGAAGCCATCCACCCCATTGAACACCAAAACATGTCACAGGAGCGCACTAGGGGCAAGACTGCCCTGCACAGGGTGAGAAAGCCCAAATTCAGCGACCAGGAGCTGGCTGTACTGGTGCAGGAGGCCGAGATCCATCATGAAGAGCTGCAGCAGCGCAAAACCAGTGGCCAGCGCAGAGCACAGATTTGGCGCAACATCAGCCAAAGGGTCACTGCTGTGGGGCGCGTGCCCTGGGATGGGGAGGATTTCCGCAAGCGCCTCAACAACCTGCGTGTGAGAGTCCGCGGCATCCTCTTACAGCACAGGAGTGCAAGCAGGGGCACTGGAAAAGGGCCACCACCACCCCCACCCGAACTCATACCTTGGGAGGAGAACATGAGTGCCCTGATTGACATCAGCACCATCGAGGGAATTGGTGGAGCGGTGGCAGGCACCTGCATCGATCCAACTGCAGGCGAGTTCCACCCCGAATGCATGCAACTGAAAGTACCACACATGCAGACCCTGAGTGAATGAATGTGAAGAAACGTGTGTGAGGCACTGCAGACACCCATAAGTGAGCCCTACATCCATTGAACCGTAGTGCTGCCTAGACGTCCCTGCACGTGCAGTGCATCAATGTAAGGGGCAGGGGATAGACATCCATCGCCATGGGACAGCTACGTAGAGTGTGAGTGTGCAGGAATACACCCACAAGACCCTGAGCGCAGTGCACCCCAACCCCGCATGTAATCTTGTCACACAAACATTCCCATGCAGTGTACCCCCACACTCACACCAAACACCACATGGCGACTGAACAAAATGCAAGTTGAATGCATGATTGATACTGTCTCCAATCCCACTTGATGGCATGAACTGCATGATACTAATGTAGGTTGCCTTGAACTCAAACCACACCCTATGTACCCCACAGGCACACGGCAAACCCAACGGGATGAAGATGATGGGGAGGAGGACACACCATCACGCCGGACAAGGCAGTGAGCCTCCACCAGCACCACCACCCCACAAAGGGGCCGCACGGAAGGGAACCGACGCAGGCCACCTCCCACTTCACCACAACGCAGCCCTACCAGATCGCTGCAGCACCCACATGCCCGCAGGGAGTCCACGGCTAGCTCGCCCCAAGCCACCAGGCATATCCCCGATGCAGAGGGACTGACCTGTGGATCTGAGCCCGACGTGGGAGTGACACCTCCACGTGTGCATCATGCAGGAGGTCTGCATTCACCTGGAAGCAGTGACGCAGAAAGGATGGTCACACCACGGGGGACCCCAAGGCCAGGCACACAGCAATCACAAAGCCCACATGTGCATGTGCGTCGTATCCGCACACCACAGCCAGACGAGGACACGCCATCATATGGCAGCCCTGAAGGCCGGCACTCAGAGCCCGGCAGCCCAATCCCAGCCGGCAACATGTCCCCATGCAGCCCCCCCCAACAGCGCACAAGTGGCAGGCCGGCACCTGCCAAACCAGGGGTGCCCTTCATCACAGGGGCAGCAGTGATGGGCCGACTGGATGTGATTGAGGCTAAACAGGCCAAAGTTGAATCAATGGCCAAGGTGCACAGCCGGCACATCAAGGCTATCAGTGCATCCATACGCCATGGATGCAAGTACATAGCGCGTGACAATGCATGCACACGCAGAGTTGTAGAGCAATGTACCACTGCCCTGACAGGGTTTGGACAAAGGGTGAGGTAGTTGTGCGAGGCAGTGTCAGCACTTGCTGAGCAGACAAGGGAGGGAAACAACCTTATCCGACAGCACATGCAGGCAACCGGGTCAGTCCCTTCAACCTCAACCACACCCACGGAGGGATCCCTTGAGCTGTCTCCTAGGCGCCGTTCAATGCGCCACCTGAGGTCACACACACCAGAGGGGCCCGGACAAGGAAAGCGCCCACAACCATCCTAGTCGGACATGGCATTGTTGTGGGTGCCTGATAACAAACATGCACCTACCTGCACTGTTGTGGAGAGTTCACTGTGGGTAGGGGGGTTTGTGTGCTGGGTGTTCACTGGAGGGAGGGGGGTTTGTGTGCTGGGTGTTCACTGGGGGGAGGGGGTTGTTGCACTGAGAATAAATCATGTTTCAAAAATCACAAAGCATGGACAGTAGCGATTGTGAAAAAGTGCTATTTAATGTTGAAGTGACATTTGTTGAATGTAGCCGTCACCCTTGTTAAAAAAATACATCAATCAATCCCTGTCTGGCCAACCTCCCCTCCCTCAGCCCAACCCTTTGTGCACGTGCAACACTTTCAGGCACATCATCACCTTCACTCCCATCCTCAGGTGGCTGCACATGAGCATCAGGGGGCAGTGAAAAATTTCAGCGACAGCAGATGTTGTGCAGCATGGCACATGTCAGTACAATTTTGCCAACTTTTTCTGGTGCATATATCAATGCCCCTCCCGTATGGTTGAGGCACCGTAAGCGTGCCTTCAGCAGTCCAAATGCCCTCGCCTCGCAGATCCGTGTACAAGCATGGTCAAGGTTGTATGCCCGCTCCGCTGCCGTGTGTGGATGACGCACAGAGGTCATGAGCCACGTGTACTGGGGATATCCAGAATCACCTGCAGGGGAGAGAAAGCCGGTTTGGGGACAAGGTAAGTTCAGGGGGTGTACAGAGCTCAGTCATCAGTGTCATTTTGGCATATTTGTCATTTGGTCAATAACATTGTGGAGTGTGCTGTGCTACGAGCAGCATTGAATCAATGAGGTACTCACAACTTGGTACGCCTCTGTTTGAGAACTCATTCACTTCTCACTGGGTAAGGGGGCCCTTCCATCTACTTGTGCATGCGAGAAGTGGCTGCCTCATGTGTCATTGCCATTCCCTTTGGCTGCAGTTGCATTTGCTGGTTGTCACTATTCTGTACTGTTCTGCATGCATTTCCTTGGCTATTCAGGGGACAGGGTTTGTGGGATGTACATTGCCATTACTCAGTCCGCTTATGTGTGGTGCTTTTGTGGATGTGGTGACTTTTGTGTTACATTTGCATGACTGTGGGGTGGGCAGGGTGGGATGTCTATACTGTGTCAGTATTGGGAGCCATAGTGCTACTCACACAGGAGGCTTTGTGGTGGTAGACCTTCCATATGTCACTGTGCTGCCACATGTCTTTTACATCCTGAATGGGTGTGTTCTGCTGTGTTAGACATGTCCAAGGTTTCTTGTGCAAGGTGCTTGATTGGGAATGCTGCAGTAATAGTGCTGCCTATTGAGAATCAGGGATTTCATTGTGTGTGACCAGCCCCATCAGTTGTGGATTAACATGCATTATGGTATACATTTGTACTCACCCAGCAGACATGTGTGTTGCCCTCTGTGCCTTTCCATGTACGCTGGCAGGGTACTGTTGCGCAGGACCATGGAGTCGTGGGTGGATCCTGGGTAGCGGGCACAGCAGTGGCTGAAGGTGAGGTCAGGGCCACATGTCATCTGCACATTAAGGGAATGGTACTGTATCCGGTTTCTGTAGGCTGCCTCATGTGCCTGGGGTGGTACGAGTGCTACATGTGTGTAGTCCAGGGCTGCTATTACATTCGGGACTTGGGCAATGGCATGGAATTGACCCTTCAGCTGGTTCACCTGTGCCTGTGTGGCTGGCGATGCGATGTGCTCATTCACATGATTCAACAGTTCATCCAGCACCTGTCCCAGCATGGCAATGAATGTGGACTGGGCCATGCCATGCATCATGGCAACGGTGTGTTGGTAGCTGCCAGTCCCAAGGAATTGTAGCACAGACACGAGTTTCACTAGCAGAGGTACTGCTGTGCTGATGGCTATGCGGCTGCCAATGTCAGCCTGGATTGTGTCCAGCAACTGGGTGATGGTTGCCCTGTCCAGCCGATATTCAGTCACCAACTGGCCATCAGTCAGGGCCCAGGGTGTTGGCCTGACCCTGGGGATGGCTAGCCGCCTTGCTAGTGCTGCTCTCCTCCTCCTTCTCCTCATCCCCACCACCCCCTGCACTCCCAGGGCCCTGGCCTGGTTGGCTGGCCTCTGTAGCTCCAGGCGCAGCAGGTAGAAGTCAACATCAAGGGTCCCGGCTCCAAATGGCAGCCTGGTGTTGGGGAGGGTGTGTTGTGCATGGGTGGGTCCTTTGTAGACCTCTGATTTGCATTGGTTTCACCTGGGCCCTTATTGCTGTCCCCTCCCTGCTCCTACTGGTGGAATGGTGTTGGAGAGGGTGTTTTGTGCATGGGTGGGTCCTTTGTAGGCCTCTGATTTGCATTGGTTTCACCTGGGCCCTTATTGCTGTCTCCTCCCTGCTCCTACTGGTCGAATGGTGTTGGGGAGAGTGTGTTGTGCATGGGTGGGTCCTTTGTATGCCTCTGATTTGCATTGGTTTCACCTGGGCCCTTATTGCTGTGGCCTGTGTTCTTTTACCTCTAGCTTTTTGCTGGGGTTTTTTTTGGCAGATTATCCGGTGCTTTTCTGGCGCTAATTGCGCTTACGCTGGACTCGTGATTACAAATGTTTTAGCGCAAATGGTTACTGGCGTTTTTACAGCCGACGCTTGTACAGCCGGCTGTACTTGCGCCGGCTGTAATGGCACTGGCGGTATTTGGACTCGTGATCCGACCAGACCCTTAAAATCGGCGCTGATAGCATTACCGCCAATTTTAAGGGTTACCGCCAAACTCGTAGTGAGGCCCATAGTCTAAGAAAGAACAAGGCACGCGGTAGCAGAACAGCACCATATTATGGAGCAACTCGAGTGCTGCACAATCTTCCTTTCCTGGAAGGACTCAGTCGCCATCTTGGTGAGGTTTAGGCAGGAATAAACATTCCTACGCTTCCACTTGTCCCACAGTTTCTGGATCTCTTCTGTTTCTTGACAGCTGCTGTCTTATCCAGTGATCTGCCTTGCCGATTCTCAGAGAACTGGTTCTCCCTTTCTGATTGTGCCCTGTGCAAATATTTGCTTCCTGCCCCCGCTGTATGCTTTCATTAAGAGTCTTGACCATGATACATATCATTTTTTGTCCCTCAGACATGCTCCACATTGGGATCTCCACTCTGCACGTGGACTTGCAGACCTTGTGCAAAATAACCACCTTAGGTTTCTATTTCTCCTCAGCTGCTTGTTTGTGAATGCTTGAGATTTCAAGAAAAGCTATGGATTATCTGCTGGTTATTTGCAGAAAATACCTGTCAGTTTTGGATGACTATAGGAGATCTAGGGCATCTCCCATGCACTGACTCCAGTGGGCATATCACTGAGTGGGTGCCTCTACTAAATCCCCTGACCCCCCAGAGTTCCCCAACCAACCATGGCTCGTTTGACCATAGTAACCTTATCTCAAACATTATACTTCTCATGTTTTGAAAATTCCTTAAATACATATTATATAAGAAGGATTTTATATATATAACCCACGCTAACATTCTCATTTCAGATTATAACTGTTGATAGGTTTATGCCGTAGTGTGGTACAAACATTTCTATATGTTGTTTACCAAAATGCTAGTACAAACCAAACAAAAGAAGAGACTTCTGGAAAGGGCATGGGTAAAAATAACCTACACAGGCTAACAAAGAGGCATGGAAGAACATGCTTCTCTGTTATAAACAGCAAACTTCCAAGGCATTGAAGGGCCATTTCAATAGGAAAATTGAGTCTGCTGTCAACCAACCAAAGAGAGCTCTTTGACATATGCTGCAGCCTCGAGAAGCCAACATTACAATCGTCTGCATATACACCTACTGACGAGGATTGTAGTACCATGCAGCAAGCATTTTCGAATAAAATAGCTGCTGCTCGTGTGAAGTTCTCCCCGGCTTTGAAAGTTAACATCCCTCTCCCTCTATCACTTGACAACGAGGGGATCTCCTTGGAGGGCAACAAGTTTTCATTCGCCCCCATAATCATTCAAGATATCCGTGGTTACCACCTTGTTGAAAAAAACCAGGCCAAGACTCTCAGTCCCCTTCTAACTTGCGACCCATTACCAACACATTTTTCTTGTTAAAGATGATTGTCAAGGTCACCACCATCCAATTTCAAGCACACTTGGAATCAAGAGACATCCTCCATCCCTATCAATCGGATTTTCGGGCACTGAGACCACCATGATAGACCTTCAGAACAAGATGCTTGCCACCGTTGAAAAGAGTAAGGCTGGACTGCTGGTACTTTTGGACCTGTCAGCTGCTTTTAATTTATTAGATCATACCTGCCTCCTAAAACGTCTGGAACAGCATGGTCTCTGCTCCAGGGAAGTAGTCTCCTCGATATCCTCTTTCCTTGGTAACTGGACATCTAGAGTGTGTTGGGGCAAAGCCTCCTCGGGTGTTACACCAATCCAATAGGGAGTTCCCCAGGGGCCATGCTTATCACCTGCACTGTTTAACTTATTCATTCGACCTTTATGTGACCTACTCACCATCTTGAATGACAAGTTCTGCAATTACACTGATGACACTCAACTTCTTGTCGAACTGAGTGGTAACTCTGAACAAGACCAATAACATTTGCAGTAGCATTCCCTATGCGTAAAACTGTCAAAAACTGAACAGATGATCTTCGGCACCAAGCAAGCTAGAAGCAAACTGACAAATATTCATCCATGTCAGTCAACCAGAGCCCTATTTATATCCACAGCAAAGTCAAAACTCTGGGTGTCTATTTGAACTCTGAACAGTGAGGTAAATTCTTCAGCTCAAGTTGATGGAATTATTCACGGAGCACAGTATCACTTGCAAGTATTGAGGCACTCCAAGCCGTTCCTTACTGAAAAGAACTGTGTTACTCTAGCAAGGGAAATTATTTTGCGCAGCTAGATTATTGTAACACGTTGCTGCTTGGAGTTTCATTGCACTGCACAAACCTCTTGCAAACCATTCAAAACGATGTGGTTGACTTTATCTGTGATCTAACAAAAAGAGACCATGTGGCAAGTGCGCAGAGGGACTTGAGTGCAGTTCAAGGCTCTCCCACTTGTCCACAAATGTGTCTTTGGCCAAGCGCCAGTCTACTTGAAGAACCACACTACCCCATATACCCCTCCAAGGTCACTCTGCTCAAGCTGCTCCCACCTGTTGACGGTCCCTTGAGTAAGGAAAAGTCGGTCTCAGGAACTCTTTTTCCTGTATTGCCGTTCGATTATGGAAGGCTCTTCCTCTGGCCCTGCAGTTTGAAACAAACAAACTGCTCTTAAGAAAACATCTAAAGATGTTTATGTTATGTTTGTTGTTTGCACTTATTTACTTAGGACGTTTTGTTCCTTCTTTTTCCTTCATTTTGTGTTGTCCCGTCTTGCTGACCGTCTGCGTGTTTGTGTGGCGCTTCAATGCCGACTGGCTTTCTGCGCCTAATAAATAAATACATAAATAAATAGTGGCTTTTAAATGGGAAATGCTACTTTTGAGACCTAACTATAACATAACCTACACCTACACTTGAAACATCAGCAGAAAACCTTCCCAGTAAAAATTACAGATTTTTTGGGGGAAAGCCCTGATGACTCATTGAACTGTTCCAAAGATATTAGCATTCTAGAAAGTAAGTACACAGTAAGGACTTTAACCAAGGAATGTACTTGTTATATGTGTAAATATCAATAAAACGATCTAAAAAAGTGCCCCTCCAATATTAGAGTAAATTTAGCCCTTTGAGTAGCCTCCATCATATTCACATACCATTAAAAAAGTTGTCTGCCTTTTGCTGTAAGACATATGATTTCAGGGGGGCATTAGGCCCTGTGCCACCTCACTGCCAAAGTCCTTGGGGCCCTAAACAAATCTTTTGCTTTATCCTGGCATCCTGGGCCTGTGGTCAGGGAGCAATCAAAAGGTTAACTATAGCTACAGAGTCACTATCACTGTTTCTGTAATTCATATATGCTATCAGACAACACAGTCTAACAAAGACACATGCAATGACTTGTCAAATAATGTTTAAAAAAACGCTTTTTATGTTTCGTTATGTGTAATTCATTGTTGTTATCTTTTTTTTCAGACAGTGTATGACCCGTGGTTTATTACGCTTTTTAATATTGTTTACACATCACTTCCTGTCCTTGCCATGGGATTGTTTGACCAGGTAATCCTATGATTTCACTTAATTTAACATGTTCATGTGATATATCAAAAAGGCAATCAATATTAGTAATTAGGGTTAGGTTGTTATCTCTGTTGAGTCTTGTATATGTTGTCCTGTTGTTACGTATGTTATCAATCTTCTCCCCTTTTCATTTCCCTGTGTGCTCCATTCCCCTTGTTTGTATCTCGTTGTTTTTCCCTGTTGTGAATATAATGTTGATATAAGTGAAGGGTCATTCTACTGTCAGAGCAAGTACAATAATGTATGGTATACCGAATAAGCACAGTACTTTTGTTTGATATAAGTTTCTATATTTATATATGAATATTATATGCTTATAATACATATACTCATTCAATATATTTTAAAAGACTATACATAACATTCCTATGACAGTCTAGTCCTGTAATAAGAAAATGGCATCGCTATTCTTATTATAGTTCAATAGTAACACTACAATGCCTGCGATGGTGCCAGCACACAATAAGAAAGGAAGAGCCCTCTGCAGAATTCCAGCTGCCACACATCTGTAATAAGCTGTTCATGTTCTTTTATTTTCCACATACTTTTTTTGTCAATTTACAGTCATTAGTGAAAAATAAGGAGACATGTATTCTGCTTAGGAAGACCTTTTGGCACTTGCATTGAGATTTTTGTTGTTAACCATAATACCATTACACACAATCCTTGTAGTTTCAATACAATCTTTTTTGTTTTGAAAATCAAAGTTTATTGACAATTTTGGTTATAACATCATTCTATATTCAACATGACTTTTCTCCAAGCCATAATCATAATGATTACCCCCCACCCCCTCCCGGGTCACCCCCCACTCCTGCTAACCCCCCCACCCCTGCCCGTGGTCATAGAGCAATCATATACTTATGCAATATTAATAGGGTTCACAATTAGCACTGCACAATACGGTAAGGATTTACATCATTAGTCGCACACTTGAGTTTTGTGCCTGAAACTACCCATCTGACATTACTCAATGCACATTGCGTCCCTCTTGGACAGGGTGGAATTCACAGGGATCCATCACAGTCGGGTCTTCAGCCCTACGGGGGACACATTGTTTCAAGCCAAGCGTCCATACTTCTCAAAAAAGGGAAGCCACATACCTTCCATGTCTGTTTTGGATTCATCGATAATATGCGTTAAAAATTCCATATTGTAGATAGCATGGACTTTAAGAACCCATCCCCTCTCCCCAAGCATGTTAGGACTTTTCCATTTCAGGGCCAAACAGCACCTAGCTGCCACCAACATTACCTGCAACATGTGACCCTGTGTCTCTTCATGTTCCCCTCTCCCTCCAATCCCAAAGAGGAGGAGCCACAGGGACAATGTTCTCGCCAACCCGTTAACCCCCTTAATACAGGACAGGACCTCTTCCCAATATGTCTGCACCACTGGGCAATTTCACCACATGTGTATGTACTCTCCTTTCCCTGTCTGACATTTCCAACAGTGAGGATCATACCCCGCTTTCATCCTGGCTATCCTCTGCAGCGGGTAATGCCACCTGTGAAGCACCTTCAGAGCCTGATGTCGGAAGTGGAGCGAGGCCGTAGAGTGATTGGCTCGTCTGTACATTTTGGACAGCTATTGTCTATCTCTTCTCCTAAGTCTTGACCCCATTGTGTCTGCGCGGGCGGCGGGACCCTTGGAGTTGCGTACATGAGGAGTTTGTAGAGACAGGATATAACACCACTAGATCCCCGTTTTGAGATAACAAGTTTCTCAAATTCTGTACGTTCCATCTTGAGAGTGTTCCCCCAGGTGGTTTCGGTAAGTACACCTTTCAGTTGGAGATAACGAAACAGGTAGAGATTTCTAAGACCCATGGCTTCCTCCAGGTCCTTCAGGGCCATAAAGGACCCCCCCACCCACAACTGACCTGCCCTACTAAGGCAGGCCTCGTACCATAGTTGAAACGCCTGAGGGGCATCAATCCTATTTCTGATTGGGTGGGCCCAGATACAACTCAGCGGAGAGGGCCACGTCGTAAGCCATCTGTAATATCCCCCTTCTTTCCACACCGACCACAAAACCTCCAACACTGCATGTTGTAGGACCCTCCTGGGAATGCGCGTCCTGGGGACCCAAAGCCATTCATCCAGCGTGACCAGAGCCAAGACCGTGTTGTCCATAGCTACCCATTGATTCTCCATCCCTGGGGTGAAATGATCCACCAGTATCCTCAGCTGGGAAGCCTTATAGTAGGATTCAGATTCTGGGAGTCCCACCCCTCCATCCTCCTTGGGCCTGGGCAAGACCTCATAGGAGATTTTGTGTTTCTTACCTGCCCAAAGAAATCATAAAAGGGCCTGCTTCACCTCTGTGAAGAATGTCTTGGGCACCTGTACTGGGAGCATTTGGAACAAAAATAAAAACTTGGGGAGAATCACCATCTTCGCCAGGCTAAGGCATGCCATCCAGGAGAGCCCCAACCGCACCCATCTGTCAAATCCCTCTTGATTGGTGTCCAGAGGGGAAGGAAGTTATTGGGAAAGAGGCCCTCCGGGTTGTGCATCACCTGAATGCACAACCTGGAATGAATGATAGCGAAACCTACCCCTCTGAATAGGAAAGGGGAGCCCACCCACATATTCCACCTCCGGGTCCGACAGATTGCCTGCTATAAATGCCACCGATTTCCCAAGGTTAACCTGGAACCCAGAGAGGTCTCCATATTGTGTCAAACTTTCCAATACTCGGGGTATGTCTGGGATGGTTTGGTAATATAAAGCAATGCATCGTTGGCAAACAATCCAATCTTACAGTGAGATTCCCCAACTTTCACCCCGCTAATCACCTCATCATTACGGATGGAGGTCGCCCAAGGTTCCATAACCAGTGCATATATGAGAGGGGACAGAGGGCATGCCTGTCTTGTGCCCCTGCTAAGGGGGAACGAGGCATATTCAACCCCATTTGCCACTACCCTGGCTGACGGAGTGGAGTACAAGGCCGACATCCAGCCCAGCCATCTCGGGCCCATCCCCAAAGCTGTGAAGACCTCCCCCATGAAACGCCAGCTAACCCTGTCAAAGGCCTTTTCGGCATCGAGGGCTAGTAAGAGAGCCCCCTCATTACGGACCACCCTAGAATTCAGCACATGGAGGGTCTTACACATGTTATCGGAGCCTTGTCTGTTCATCACAAATCCCACCTGATCAGGGTGGATCAAGCGAGGGAGGTATCTTTCCAAACTTATCGCAAGGATCTTGGCGAAGATCTTGGCAAAGGGAACTAGGCCTATAGGAGCCACAGTCTGCTGGGTCCTTTCCCGGCTTAGGGATCACAGCAATTAAAGCTTGTAGGGACGTGGGTGGGATGGTGTCTCAAACCCTAATACAATTGTACAGCTTGGCCAGTGGTTTCACCAGGATATGTTGGTATTGCGTATAGAAGTCAGCCGTGTAACCATCACCTCCCAGGGCTTTTTTAGTTTTCAATCTCTGAATGGCTAACTTCACCTCTTCCTCCGCTATTTCCCCCTCCAAGACCTCTCGTTCCGGATCCACTAGCCGAGGCAGTGGGTGTTCTGCCAAGTATGTCCAGATGTCCTCCAATGACTCGGCGTCCTGTCTAGTGTACAGCCCTCTATAAAAGTCTGCAAAACTTTCCACAATCTGCTCCCCCCTCACGCATTTCCTGCCACTCCTGTCTGTGATGACACCCACCCTCCTCTCAGTCCTACATCCTCTAGTTCTACGTGATAGGAGGGTACCCACTGTCACCCCTCTCATAGTACCTTTGTCGCCTGTACCTCATCTTCTTAACCACTTCCCCTATGAGGGCCGTGTGTATCACCTGCCTCCTTAATCGCATTTCTCCCAAGAGGGCCCACCGATCTTCCCCTTTACTGGTGAGCCGGGTCCGTAGATCCCTTAGTTCATCCCGGAGCCTGTTCTATACAAGTGCCCTTTCCCGTTTACATCGGGATCCCTCCGCTATGTGGAGGCCCCGAAAGGTGGCCTTAGCCGCCTCCCAGACATCACCATCCCCGTGTCCCCATTGTCATTCGTTTCAAAGCAGGCCTTCATTTTGTCCCCTATGAAATCTTTGAAAACCCGATCCCTTAGGAGCTTGTCATTGCAGCGCCATCTAAAAGTCCTCTGGGTTCCCTGAAGTAACCAGTTCACCACCAGGAGTTCGTAGTCGGACCAGGTGATTGCTTCTACCTTCGGTACACCAAACTCTCCTCCTCCCTCCTCGGATGCCAGCAGCAGTTCAATTCCTGTGTATGTGTGGTGTGGGGGTGAAAATAAAGTATAGCCCCCTGGCCCTGGGCATGACTTGTGCCATATGTCCACTCAATAGTGTTCCCGTAGGAGGTTTTGCAGGGCAATATCATCCTTCATAATCTCCCTGGTCCCCGCACCTCTAGCTGACCACCAATCTAGTTGAGGGTCTGTTATGAGGTTAAAATCTCCACCTAGTATCATGGCCCCTTCTGCCCACTCATCCAGCACTCTAAAAATCCGGTTCAGGAATTGTATCTGTCCTACGTTGGGTGCATACAGGGTAGCAAGTGCAATCCGTTCCCTTTCACTGGTGCCTTTGACCCCGAGAAACCGCCCCCCAAAACCCCTTTTCTGTTCCACATTTGTAAGATGTAATGACTTGCTCAGGATAATGCCTACTCTTAGTGCTCCTATGGGAAGCCCCCCTGCCCTCTGTCCCCACCCATTCTTCCCCCTCCTAGCTCCCCCATTGGGGCGTCCGTCTCCATCCCCCAAGATCTATTGGGATCAGTCAACAAACCACCAGGAGCTCATCCTGAGCCCAGAAACATTCCTCTAGTGGGTTGCTCTATCCCAAACTGTCCTCTTGCACCTTCGCTTTTAACATTCCACAATGACCTCTAGTTAAGATCTCCCCAGTTTTCCTCCCCCCCTCACAACATGCATCAGATGCCTCTTCAGCAATTAATGCAAGACAATTAGCGTTCGCCCAACTGCAAGAATAACAACAACCATTGTGCAACCTGAGGGGCTGACCTGACCCAACGGGGGACCAGGCCGGTCAACCCCTCATGTGTAACCTCCCCAATTGGGGCAACAATATCAACCACAACATGAACATTCTTCAGGAGACAAATTCAGTGTCACTTTAAGTGTCTCTCAGAGGCAGAGGAAGGATTTCTGGTCTTTTGAAACTTCTGTGTCCCTTTGACCTTAGCTTTTCCCTTAAATGCGTCTGGGCCACTAGGACCCCGGGTGAGATCCACATCTCCTCCATTTTGACCCTCCGAGGGACCCGCTGTACCACCTACAAGATCTTTCGTGACCCTCTGGATGTCTTCCTCTGAGACAAGATGGTGCTTCTCTCCTTGCCATTCAAACGCAAGATAAAAGATGTGGCCCCAACGGTACCTGATCCCCTTCTCCTGTAGCCATCTGGTGAGGTTACCATACTTTTTCCTCATCAACAGTGTGAGGGCGGATAGGTCTTGATAAATGGCGACCGTTGAATCCCCGTACTGTATGCTCTGAAGATTCTTGACCTTCTCCAAGATCTTAGCTTTGTCTCTGTAATAATGCAGTCTCGCCAGAACTGAGCGAGGACCCCAAACCCCCCCTGCACAGTGAATTCTATCCAGTATTGTTTCTTCTCCAGCATCTGTCCCCAGTACAATTCGTATTATATCCTGCACCTTGCCTTCCAAGCCAATCAGGTTTTTGCCTTCCGATTCCACCAAGCCAAAGATATGTAGATTGTTCTTTCTTTCCCGGCTTTCCATGTCATCAACCTTAAAGGGTAGTTCCTCCTCAAGCCATTGCACTTCCAAAAACCTTGCCTCCATCTGAGTCTCCAGGAGTGCTGTCGATAGTTGGTTGTTCTCTACACCCTCCATGCGGTCCTCCAGCGTGGATACCTTCAACATCAGGTCTGCCAATTTGGCCCCCATGTCTGTCCTTATCCCCCTGATCTCCTCCAGGATCATCTGGATGTTGTTCTGCAAGGTACCAAAGTCCGGGGGTGGGGCGGGGGGGCCCCCAGACGCCATCCCAACAGCTCCGACCTGAAACTGGTATTTGAACAGGGCTTCTTTCTAGCTCATGGAGGTCGTGCCGCGGCACTGCTATAAAGGCCAAATGAAGGGAGGGGCCTAGGCTCTCTGTGGAATTGTGTTTAAAGTGCAGGTAGGAACAGAGCTGTCATTCTAGGGGTACGACGGCAATTCCCATCCATAGAAGTCGACTGACAGGGGAAAAGCTCTGGGGTCAGAAGCGAGCCTAACAGGGTTCACAATGTCCGCCCGATGGGTTCAGCTTGTCACTGGAGGTTGCTCCATATCTTCCGTCTGTACCAGCATGGGGTACACCCCTTGGGCGAGGGTGTGTGGGTCTGCTATTCGGCTGGGAGGGGAGCAGTGTCCTCCCAGAGTTGCTGTGGTGAGTCTCCTCCGACCTCGATGGTGTGCTGTGGGCCGTCTGTACACAGGAACACATCTGCCCGGTGCCCACCCGTGTGTTCATGCCCACCTCCCAGGCGGGAAGCGGATGGCAAGCGCAGACACCTCAGCCAAGGGTGGGCAGTGGCACGGATAACTTGCGGGACCAACTACCGAGCGTGGATTGTAGTGACAGTGCGGGGCCTGGGACTAAATCCAAAGTCCAAGGAGGTTCCTTTGGCGTGCTTACACATGTCTCAGTAGGGATCCCAGTAGCTGGTTCTAAAATGGGTTCTTCAGTTAGAACTAATATGGAAGTCTCTCCCCTCTGGTGCACCTAAAGTGTATGTTCAGCATTATAGCTCCTCAGGGGCGGGGTGCATGTGCGGTGCTGGTCCCCCAGGTGTTCCGGGGGGGAGATGTCCCTCCCTATCTACTCCTCACCTGCCTCTCCAGTCTGTGTTGGCGCTCCTCTGTCTTGTGTGCCTCCTCTGGGGAGCAGCTGCAGGGACCGCTGGGCCTCAGGGCCAGGCCCGCCACCGTCCCCTCTGCAGCAAAATGAAGTGGCCAAGCTCGTCGCTTCAATCCTCGTAGTGGGGCCCTTCTGACAAGGCTCCAGGAGTTGTCTCGTGTGGCCTCTGCACCAGCCCATGGTATTCGGCCCAGTCACGGGGGAAAGAGGGGAGAGAGAGCAGGGTCCGCCAGTCAGGCCAGTGCCAGCGCGGCATTTCCTGTCTGCCGGTGCTGTGGGGATCCCTGATCTCCCTGGGGTCCACGGATGAGCGCCGGTCTGCCGCGGGGATTCATTGGAGGCCCTGCCTTCCCTCGATGATCCCCCACTGGCACCAGGGCCAGCGTCCCGGCCTCATCACAGTCAGCAGTCTCCCAGTGCAGGCCAACAGTAAGGCTCCATTCGGCGGATCACCACCACGTAGAGCGAATCCACTGCCTCCTGTGTTCTGGGGCCACTGCGCTCCAACGGGCCAGGCGTGCACCACACTTCTTGTACAAATTCTTCATTGAGCATGGCAGTGGGGGAGGGGCTGCCCTACACTACTGATCGAATGTCTCAGTGACATGGCCACTCTTAGCGATCGGAATAACACCTTTGGGTAGTCGGGGGGATCAGACACACGATCCTGCAGCTGTTATAGGGATTGGGTTCCTTTCTCCTCTTGAACTCCTCAAAATGTTCAGGGCAAGGGACGGAGCTGCAGGTTCAGGCAGCCATTTTGCCCGTGCCCCCTGGCAGCCTCCCAATACAATCTTTCTTTTTTCTTTTACTTGTTTTTATTAAATTTTGTTAAACATTAAAAGTGGGACTCACAGCATCGTCCCTCATCCCCTCCCCACCCCTTCCCACCGGCTTCTAGTTCTTGACATTTTGTTGATATACCCTTAGAGTCCATTAAACATTATGTAAACATATCCAATATTCGTATTTTGTGTGGGCACCCCTGTAGCATGTAGTCGCTTTGTAAATATTCTAGCGCCATCCCCCAGTCAATGTAAAGTTTTGGCGAGCCCCTTGAATGTAAATGTAATACGCTCCATTGCTATGTGTTGCCACGCCCTCTGTAACCATTCCAGGTTTGATGGAGGTGACTTCTGCTTTCATTTTTTAGCTATGGCTAGCCCGGCAGCTGTTAGGAGTCCATTGACATTTCTCTTTTGCGTTTTCGTCATCGTTCTATCCCGGGATCCTACATGCCGCACATCCATACCAATTCTCCTAGGTTTTCTGCTCCCTTAAACATTTCCTGCATTTGGGCTTTTATCTCCGTCCAAAACCCCAGAAGTTTCGGGCATTCCCACCATATGTGTCTCCAGTTCGCTTCCGCGTCACAGCCCCTCCAGCATTTAATTTGTGTAGTGTTATACATTCTGTGTAGTCTTTCCTGGGTGAAGTGCCATTGGATCATTATCTTTGTCCATGCTTCTCTTGACTGGATCGCCAATATACATTTGGGGATTATTTGCCATACGTATGACCACTGTTCTCTCGTGATCTCCCTTCCCAATGTCTTTTCCCATCTCTTCATATACTGCCACTTCGTCTCTTCTGGCTGGATGTTTGGGAATCTGTACATGTTGAGACAAATGTTTTTTCCCCCGGCTGTGTCATGATATATGATTCAAATGGGGTTAGGGCTTTTGTTGCCGCCTGTATTATTCTTGGGGTGGATAGCCAATGATGGAGTTGTTCGCATTTGTATCTGTCTATTTCCATGAGGCCAAGGAGTTCACAGCATTCTGCGAACATTCTAATTTGTTGGTCTTCGTACATGTCCCCCACCTTTGTGCCCTCTGCTTCTATCCATCTCTGGAATGCTCCTTTCTCTGTGCCCGGTTGGAATTCAGAGTTGTCGAATATCGGCATGAAGGGAGCCAGATCGTTTGTCAATATTTCTTGTTTTGTTGCTCTGTTCCAGATTTCTAATGTTGTGCTCATGATCTCGCTTATGCGAACATTTGGGTGTCTATGTTCCGAGCCAATCCATAGTAGATGCTGCAGGCTTGTCTTTGCCACTGCCCTGTCTTGTGCTTCCCATAGCTTCTCAGACTTGTTTGAGATCCATTCTTTCAAAATCCACATCTGGGCCACCTCATAATATTTTCTGAAGTGTGGGAGTGCCATGCCCCCCATTGTCCTTTGCGCAGTAAGTGCAATATTGGAGAGCCTTGGGGTTTTGTTCTGCCAGATGTATTTGGTTATCATTTTGGTGAGTGTTTTTACGTGGGTGGAATTCATATGGGGCGCGCCTGGAAGAAGTATAGCAGTCTGGGCAAGATCGTCATTTTTTGACCGTAATTCTGCCCCACCATGTTATTGAGAGTGGGTTCCATCTTTCCAGGTCTCTTCTCACTTGTTCTAGGAGGATCGGGTAGTTCCCTGCTTAGAGGCCTTTGATAGTATTGGTCAGCGTGACACCCAAATATTTTACCCCTTCTTTCGCCACCCACAGATGAAGCTCCCCTGCCCGCTTATCGATTTCTTATTCGTCTCCATATAGAACCATTACCTCTGATTTTTGTGCTTATTTATCTTCAATCCGGAAATCGTTCCGTATTCGTCTATTGTTTGTATGAGAAGAGGCAGTGTTTCTACCGGGTCCGCCAGGGGCATCATCATGTCGTCTGCATATGCCGCTGTTTGATGGGAAGTCCCTCCCATTGTTATGTATTTGATGTCGGGAGTTTCTCTAATTTTCACCAGCAATGGCTCCAGGAAGATTGCGTATAAAAGCGGGGAGAGGTGGCATCCCTGTTTTGTGCCTCTTTCTATTCTGATCATGTTTGATAGTTCCCTGTTCACCGCTATTCTGGCCGAGAGTGTGTTGTAGTTGGCACGTATCATTATAATGTATTTTTCACCCATGCCCATTTTCTCCAGGATGCAAAACCGTATGGACCACTCCACTCGGTCAAACGCCTTTTCCGCCTCTAACACCAGTACTGCTGCTGGAATTTTAGTGATACCCACTTTCTCGATCAGATGGGCAATCAGTCTAATATTGTCATGTGTTGTTCTGTTGAAGATGAATCCGGATTGATCCTGATGTATCAGCTCGGTGTGAGTCTATTGGCTAGTATTTTAGTATACAATTTGGCGTCCAAATGTATTAGGGATATGGGGCAATCTGAGCTTGGGTTCTCAGTGTCCTTCCCTTTCTTGTGGAAGACCAGGATTTTTGCTTCGTTCATAGAGTTTGTGATGTTGGCATTATCCTTGAAGGTGTTGTAAAGGTCTGTTAGGACCGGCTTGAGGGCCCCGACATAGGTTTTCTAAAATGCAGCTGTGTAGTCGTCCGGCCCTGGGGCTTTGTTTTTCGGTAGTTCTCTAATTGCTTTTGTTACTTCCTCCATTGTGATTGATAAGTCGAGCAGTAGTTTCTCCTCTAGTGATATGCTTGGGAGCGTTATATCCCTCAGATAGATCACCTGTTAGTCCTCTTTTGTTTTGTCTGATGTATACAGTCTTTGGTAGTATTCTCTAAATATTTCTTTTATGTCTTTTGACTGTGTTCTCGTCTGATCGTTCTTATCTCTCAAAGCCTTCACCATTTGACTTTGTTGTTTGCCTTCTATTTGTCTTGCCAGGAGTGTGTCTGCTTTATTTGCTTTTATTGCGTACCAGTGTATCAAATGTAGCAGTTGGTTCTCTGCTCTCTTGATCAAAACGCAAGTGCAGGGTGGCAGAGAGGAAATGGCGTGCTTCATGTTCATCCTCTGACAAACTGGCCTGCCGCCTGCTCCAAAGGCAATACCGGCTCTCCGTTCTCACTAAGAAGAGAGCCCTTATCCAAGCCCGCATCGCTGAGGCATCAAACAACTCGGCCGAACTCTTTAAAATCTGCAAGGAGCTGGCCAACCCTGCTGCAGTCTCTACCTCTCCTGTCCCCTCACAGGCCCTCTGCACTGCACTGGCCTCGCACTTCATCTCAAAAACTCAGGACATCCTGTCCTCACTCTCCTCCCCTCTCCTCCCTCCCTCTCTTCCTGGCTCTTCCTCTTACTCTCTTGCAGCCGCCCCTCCGCCCTCCTTCTCTTCATTTCCACCTTTTTCTGCTGACGAGGTTTCCAGACAAGTCCGATCTATGAAAGCCTCGTCTAAACAGGTTCACCCCTGTTCCTCCAAAACCATCAAGGACCACATCGTCTCCCTGGCTCCTGCCCTGGCTGACTTTTGCAACCACTCATTCGCCTCTGGAGTCTTCCCATCCCCCCTCAAGCACTCCCTTGTGCACCCCCTCCTCAAGAAACCCTCTTCCGACCCCTCCTGCCCGGCCAACTATCGCCCAATCTCCATTACTCCCTTCCTGGGCAAGCTCCTGGAGAAACTGGCCATCTCCCAGCTTAACCTCCATGCTGAATCTGTGGGTAATCTTCATGACCATCAATCCGGCTTCAGAGCGGCCAGAAGCACGGAAACTGCTCTCCTGAACATCCGTGAGGACCTGCTCCTGAACCTCGATTCCAACACTCCCTGTGTTCTCATTCTGCTCGATCTCTCCTCTGCCTTTGACACTGTCAACCATGCCATCCTGCTCAACCGTCTCCGTGATAACCTGGGTATCACTGGTCAGGCTCTGGCATGGCTGACCTCTTTCCTCTCTGGTCGACCCTCCCAGGTCCAAATGGGCTCCTTCCTCTCTGACATCTTTTTCTCCACCTGTGGTGTCCCCCAGGGATCCAACCTCTCTCCCTGGCTTTTCAACCAGTATCTGGCACTCCTTGCCCACCGCATCGCCGCCCTCTGCCCCCACTTCCAGTGCTATGCGGACGATACCCAGCTCATTTTCAGGCTACCCTCGGCCTCCTCCTCTCCTTCCCTCATCTCCGACTGTCTGTCTGCTATCCAGGAATGGTGTGCCGCCAATGACCTCTGCCTTAACGCCAGTAAGACTGAGATTCTACTCATCGGCGCACCCACTCCCTCCTTCCCTGCAGCTCTCTGGCCGGCCTCCCTTGGCCCCCTTCCTGCCCCTACATGCAAGGCTAAAAACCTCGGGGTCATCTTCGACTCCACACTCTCCTTCTCTCCTCATATATCTGATGTCTCTAAGAAATCACACTACCAGCTGCACCTCCTCAGAGGTATTCTTCCCTTCCTCTCCTTCCCCCAGAAGCTCACTGTCTCCCGAGCCCTGGTTCTCTCAAGGCTGGACTACTGTAACAGCCTCTATCTTAATCTCCCTGCCTCCACTCTCCGCCCTCTGCAACTTATCCAGAACAGAACTGCGAGACTTGTCCTTGGCCTCAAGCCCAGGGACCGTATCTCTCCAGGACTGAAATCTCTTCACTGGCTCCCAGTGGCTGCGAGGATTAAGTTCAAAACCCTCTGCATTGTCCACAAGGCCTTCTGGGGCTTGGGGCCTAAATACCTTCAACTCTCTCTTCCTAAATATCTTCCTTCACGAGCCCTTCGCTCATCCATCTCTAACTCCCTCATGGTCAGCCGCTTCTCGAAGCAACGCGCTGGGGGTAGATCTCTCTCCGCAGCAGGGGCCTCCCTCTGGAACAGCCTGCCTGCCTCCCTGAAACTTGAGGAGAACCATCTCCGGTTCCGGAAGCACCTCAAAACCTTCCTCTTCGCTTCTGCCTTCTCTCTCCCTCTCCCCTGCTAAACCTGCTTAACTCCCCACTGAATTCTGCACTTAACCTGCATCTGGGCCACTCTCAGCGACCTCGGTCCAGGGCCCAGCCACTCTCCACTTGCACTGCCCCCCTGGCTCCCCCTGCACTGTGGGACTGTCACTGTATCCCTACAGCCCCCTGCCCAGCACTTGCTCTGCACTTACCTCGCACTTGCCACCAGCTGGCCCTTTTTATTTATTATTTATCATTATTATTTCATTACGCCACTTACCTTGTACTGCACTTTTCCCCCCACCTCCTCCCCCTGCACTTTCTCCTTTTTCCCCTTACCTCTGCACTTGCGCGATCTGAATGACACCTGGCCTAGTAGGATCGCTTGTCCGTCTTCCCCTTGTTTCCCTCCCTCCCTGCCTCGTCGCGCCTTGAAACACTTGTGTATAGGCGCGTTACAAATACCATATCATATCATATCATATCTTCCCCTGTATATGTCTGTAGTCTCTCTTCAGTTTGAATGTGTGATTGTTTGACAATTCCTCTCTAATCTGCGCTAGATTATTTTCTAGTTCTTCTTCCCATTTTCGGGATTGTCTGTCCTTCTGCGCTTTGAGTGCGATCATCTGTCCCCACATTACCGCTTTGAAGGCTTCCCATACTGTGGATTTTGTCACTTTGGGCATATTATTTCGTTCAAAATAGTCTGCTATTTGTTCTCTGATTGTCTCTCACATTACGGGATCTTGTATGACTTCCCATGGTAGTGTCCATCGCCATAAGAGTGACTGTTTGCATAGTATGTGGAGTGATATCCACAAAGGTGTGTGGTCCAATAGTTATATGGGGCCCTTCTCTACATTCTGAATCTCCCCTAACAGGCCCGCAGAGGCCCACATGTAATCGATCCTTGAACTTGTGCCATGCACATGGGAGTGGTATGTGAATCCCGGGGACGAGCCCCTGATTCTCCGCCAGACATCTTCTAGAGCCAGTTTTCCCATGGTGTTCTTCAGCGACTGTGTCGGAGTTCCCTGATGTGAAAGCTTGGGATTTGATCAATCTTCTCTGGGATCCCAAGCCATGTTGAAGTCTCCAGCTAATATTATCTCTTCTTCTGTAAAGTTATCTAATTTGTTCAGTGTGTCCTTATGAATCCGTTTTGGCCCGTATTTGGAGCATAAAGTGTTGCAAGTGTCAGTGGGCCGTTTTCGATCTGGATTTTCACAAATAGGAATCTTCCTTGTTTGTCAGCTTGTGTTTCTCGAACTTGTTCATTGAGAGGGTTAGCAAATGCAATCAGGACCCCCTTTTTCTTTTCCCCATTGTTTGCTTGTATTATCTGGTTATAGTCTTTCAGTTGGAGTTTCCCTTATTCCTTTTTCTTTATATGCGTCTCCTGAAGCTTTATTATGTCATACTTCTCTTTATGTAGATAGTGTTCCACCTTTTTCCTTTTGACTGGGGAGTTTAATCCTCTGTTATATGTTAGGATTTTCAGCCCCATTGTGTTATGTGTGACTCATTTCTCTCGTGGCTCTGTCGGGTAGATTTATCATGGTAGCAGTATGTGCTGGTGGTTTTCCCTTGCCCCCTTTGTAGTCGTCCCTTTACTTCCACCCCTGTTCTTTGCCTCCCCCACTACGATCCCCAACTCCCCCCTCCCATAACTTCCCTCAGGAGGCCTTTGGGCCCTGTGATCGCTTGGGCGTGTTGCCCCTTGCGCCACTCCCTCTTGGACTCAGGTATAACAATGGTTTGGGAAGTCCTAAACCCCACTTATTGTCTCTTGGGATTCCTGGGTGGTCCCAGCTCACTGCCTCTGAATGACTTCCCGCGGTCATTTCTGCGTTTCAGTGTTTTCTGTCAGAGTCTCTGGTGGTCTCCCTATTCTTGTTCTCTGATTGAGGTTGGTGTTACTTAATTCGTGTCTTGAGGTTTCGGGGGGGGCATCTGGATTTTGGGTTGATTGTGTTCCATCCTCTTGGGGCTCTTCTTCCTTGCATATGTTCTCTGCCACTGACTTGTGACCCATCCTTTTCTTGCAGATTCATGATCTGTTCACCTTCCTCACACGTGGTGACTCTCTGTTGTTTTCCCTCCCAAGTGAAGAGCAGGCCAAAGGGGAACGTCCATTTGTAGCAGATCCGTCTCACCATTAGTTCTTTTGTTATTGGGGTCGTCTCCTGACGTTTCTGGAGGGTCGTCTGTGCTAGATCTTGGTAGAGTTGTATATCTGTCCCATTCATCCTGATGTTATCCATCGTCCGTGCTTTCCGCAGGATCTGCTCTTTTTGAGCGTACAATGCCATTGCCACTAGAACATCTCTAGGGTGGGCTCCAGGTTCTTCCGCAGTGCATTATGGGCCTACCCTATGTATTCTGTCGATCTGTATCTCTGCTACTTCTTACTCAGAAGACTTGTTGCACTGCCTGTTTGAGGTCTTTATCTTCAACTGACTCTACCAGGTTTTTGATTTGTATGTTGGACCTGCAGGATCGGTTTTCTAGGTCCTCACATTGGATTTCTAGAATATGGGATAGTCTTGCCAGCCTCTCCTGGGCTTCCGCATATTGTTGTGTCTCGTCGTCTAAGTTCTGCACTGTTTTCTCCAGAGTATCTGTTCGTTCCGCCAGATTCCCTATGTCTATTTTCAATTCCTGCACTGCTTGCTTCATTTCTCCCTTCATAGCCTCAAATTGGGTCTGCACAGAGTTCATTAATTGTTCCTGGAATTCTTTAAACCATTCCTTCATGTCCTCTGTGGTAGTCATATCTGAATTCTCTTCCTCCCCTTGATCATTCTCCCCTTTCCCCTTTTGCGTTGTGTTCTTCTGGGTTGTCGGCGTGTTCGTCCCCCAGAGTCGTTCCAAATTTTAGTCTTGTTTCGACTTGACGTTCGTGGCCTGTACTTGTTTGCCCCTGGAATTGGACATGTGTACTCTGCCGGTCTGTGTGTAGCCTAATTGTTTTGTTATGTCCTGTGCTTCTTTTGTGTCTCTGTCATGATGCCTACCCCCGGGCATCTGGATCAAGCCCATCAACCCCGGGAGCAGGCATCCAGGTATTTAATAAAACCCCAGCAGCCTCGGCTGGGGGCTGTCTGGGTTCAGTCCTGGCGCCTTAGACGCCAGGCTCATAATAGAAATCAGTCCTGGCGCCATAGGCGCCAGGCTCATAGACTTTACTTACCTCATGCAGACCATGCTGCAAATTAATCCAAGCCAACGTGAGGCCTGGATGGGACTATTTTTCTACAGGGACTATTTTTTACTTGGGTGTGGTTCTAGGGACTTCTTACCTGGAACTACTTTGGAGGCTATTTAAATTGTGCCCGAACAGCAGCACATGCTCCGTGTTATTCTGCATCCAGCAGCGTAACGCTCACCGTGCCTGCAGTCAGCATCCAGTCTTCAGCCACGCCTGTCTCGAATCCAGAGCTCCTAGCAATAGAAGAAAGAAGAAGGAAAGGTTAGAAAACAGATATTATTTCAATCCTTACCTGAATTCCGGATCCATCACGTCTTCGAACTTGAAAAGGACATTATTCTACACGCGTGGCATCGCCAGCTGCAGCGCTGTGCCATACTTACCAGTCCTCACAGCATTTTTCGATCCGGCGCAGCCTCCATCATTTTCTCCGCCGAATTCCACCATCTAGGGGACAAAAGAAACATAAGGTGAGCCGAGAGAGCCAACAAATACAACCTCTCCACCATAGACTTACCTGATTAACAACCGGAGGCATTATTCTGTAACAAACCGCAACTTCTTACGCCGCACCTGTAAGGAGAGCGAAACCAGCAATTTAAACACACACATCTTTTGCCGGACAGTGTTGGGTAATACAGACTCTTACCTCAACACATCAGCTGCCACAAGACAATCTTCCCTTGGACCCAGCTGCAACCCAAGAAAGGAATGTACAAGAGTGAACATCGGACATATTGAACTCTTTGAACTTTATACTTACGGATTCTCGCCTGGAACTTCGGAGTCAATATTCATCCGGAACTCTTCCAACGCCCTCAAACCAGTGAATTAACTGGTATCTACGCGCCCCTGCATTCCACGCAGGATGGAGAGCTAATCATTTACAAACATAAGGTGAGCTTACAGAAAGTGAATATCGGTGGTGATTAGTGGGGAGAACAATGGGGTGCTATTACTAAAATCCACGGGTGGCTGAATCCCTTTCTCCACTTGCAGGAGAATATTTCTACGGGTCAAGCAGACGAGATTAGGCGGTCCAGTCCAGTCTGTCATCTCTGCACTACGCTTCACGTTGGAGGAGGTCGCAGCCAGGTGAGCGTAACAGTCTCTGTCTTTATTTGGAGGTGGGGATATCCGCCCCTCTGTCTCCGGCTGTCCTCTCGGGGGTTTGCGGTTCTACCTTCACCTTATGTTTTTTGCCTCCGCTTGCGTTTCCAGGGTGTTTGAGGTGGAGGTTATGTCTCTCTTGTTTCTCTTCTCGCTTCTGTTTGTCCTCGTTTGGGCCTTGTTTGGAGTCTGGCTCTGGCTTTTTATGGGTTCTGTTGTTGCTTACCCCCACTCTTCTCCCCCCGATGTGGACTTTATATGTTTGGATTCTGTACTGTTGTTTTCCCGCTCCGGTTGGAGGGAGGGTGGTACCCCACCAGTGCCTTTTTAATATGTATGGGGGGGCGATTCTTCCTTAGCGTGATTTCGGAGGTGTCTCTCTGGGAATACGAGTGGGCTTCTCTATAATGTACTTGTTCCCTTATGGACCCCTCCCGTACCACCTCCTCACCTTGCTGGCTCTCCCTGTGTGGCCTCTCTGCGTCGCTGCGTGGAATCTTCTGTTGCTTCCTCCGTCCTGTTTGTGTGCGCCCTGTCCTCTTCGCCGATGGATTTCCTGAAGGACTGGAAGGGTCCTTTGTTCGTCCGGTGTCCCCTTTACGGTCTAGCTGCAGAGTCTGTAGCCGTGGGTGGGAGGAGGGAAGCACGGAGTCAGCTCCGTTGTTAGATCGCCCTCTCTCCGGCTGCCGCTGCTCTCCTGTGGTCCTCCGCCGTTTACGGATGGCTCGCTGGATTCCTGGGCTCCCCTGTGCGCTGCCTTGTCGTGGGATGCTATTTGGATGTTACGTCCCTCTCCTGTCCGCCGTGAGAGCCTCGCAATGTTGGTGCACCTTCTCCTGGGGGTTTCGCCCGGTCTTGTCCTTGCCTCTTGCTTGGCTCTTCTGGCGACACTGTGGGGGATTCCCCTCCTCTCTGTTGGTGCCCGCGTCCTGCTGGATGGCGCTGCCGAAGTGCTGGTAGTCACCGTTGCGAGGTGTCTCCACACGTTCCTTCCTGTCGAGAGGGGCTCGCCTGCTCTCTGCTCCACGGTTTCCCCTGCGATCTGGTCCCTCCGCCCTCGAGCTCCGCGCAGGAGGTTCTGTTCTTCTTCAGCCGCTGGGCTGCTGGCCTCACCTCCGCTCAGAGGCGTAGCCAGGATTGTCTAACAAGTGGGGCCTGAAGCTAATGTAGTCGGGCCCACTGCAGTGACATTAACATCTCTAAATACCCACACAGCGTTGCAGAGTGGGCATTTACAGAGTTTGGATGGGCCTTGCCCGCTCAGGCCTTACCCTGTCTACGCCTCTGCCTCCGCTCCTTCTGGAGTCTGCTCGTGTTCGATGGAGTGTTCCCCTGGCTGTTATCCACCTGGGCTCTGACCTCACTTGGGGCTGCAGGGCTGCTAATTTTCAAGCTTTATTATTGCGGCCTAGAGCTTGGGGACAGAGCTACACTCACGCACGTCTGCCCAGCTCGGCCGCCATTTTGGAATCCCCAATACAATCTTTTGATACAGAATTAGCCAACATGTGTTTCATGCTACTGAAGCAGTAGTCATCATGGCTCTGCAAATAAAAATGTATTACTTATTGAAATATATAAAAAATGTAAGAAACACATTTCACAACAAAATATGCAGGAGGGTTTTAAATCTTGGGTCAAGCATCCCGATTGAGGCCATTCGTCTAGAGTTGGGACGCATCTCTCTTCCCGTCCTGGCATTAAAAAGAAGGTGTCTCTTTTACATAAAACTGAATCGAAACATATCTGCCCATTGTTGAAGTTATTAGGCGATAGTTCATATCCAGGGGATACATATTGTCAGTTGGTGACCAAGACCGTCGAAGTAATAGCTTGGATTTTAGGCTTTTGCTTACCCAGGCCTTTGCCTGCAGTTCTTCTGTGATGTAAATAAGGTCTCTCCTCTCCCGATGCCAGGTCTGTTTGAAAGGGCACAGACCGAGCTTCCAAAGTGAAGGAAAGGCCCAAGGAAAAACTCCTGTAAGAGTCAGAAAACCTTGGTGGTGGTTTGCGCTTCGAGTGCAGAAGAAGCTGGATGGATGAGCAGAATGAAGAGCACCAAATGGGAGCAAGCCGATATTCTCACAAATTACAGGCAAGTGTGGACGCTGCTACTTAGCACACACACGGAGCGAGTAAAATACACATGCAGGAGATAGAGCTAAGTAAGGCAAGCAAGAGTCAACAAGTAGCAAGGAGCAGGGAAGTAGATAGAAAAGCATTTCTGGCAACAGGAGTTACAACGCAAAGCGTTATCATCAGCCAGCATTCTTGAACGCAAGCGGGCAGGGGCTTCTCCCCCGAATGCGTGGGTCTGTGCATCGATCGCAGTTCCATGGTGGAATTGGCAGCGCTGGGCTGGAGTCCTGGTTGGCAGTCTGCGGGCAGCACCATGTTGTGGTTGGCATCACGTTTGGTTCCTGTTTGGCAATCAACAGGAGGCGCCATGTTGTGGTTGGGGAAAAACGTACTATACCTGTCGATTATCGAACAAGGACGGATTCGGGTGCTGACATTGGGAGCATGAGTGGGACCAAAACTTTTTCTCTCTGGCACAGAAATATGTGCTTGAATTTGAGGCATGTGATTGGTCACAGAACTACAAGCACATGGCACAACTCAGTAGCTACAAACTGTTTAAATCTGTGACGCATACATAAAAGGCACAACAGGGTTACCTTATGCTGTGTCCTTGGCCTTCTTTGCAGAAATTTGTATTAATACTGAGATTAAACAGTGCTATCGAATGTAGGCAGTTGGCACTCTATTAAAAAAAGGATATAATATGCTGTATATGTAAGCTGGAAGATAAAGAAGAAACTGTTCGACATATTCTGACAGAATATTGCACAAATGGCCCACTATATATGACACAGCTGGGCTCCTTTGTGAGCAATTATGAGAGCATAAAGTGCGACTCATTTTGGGCTTACTGCCTGAATACTCGTAGCATATCTCTGCCTATGGCACTTTATTCTGTAAGAAGGCATTTGAAGCCTTTGTTAAAAATTGGGTAATAGATTTGCATCAACTAATAATGACGTGTGGTATTTTGGTTTTATTGTTGTATTGTTATTTAATAACAACTTGTGGTTTTATAATGTTGGTAGGCTTTCATATATTTTTATTGAATTTTATGATCTATTAATCAGATTTTAGTATGGTCAGTCTGAATCTAACACTATGAAATTGTACATTCCCATATACTATGTCAGTGTCACAGGTGTCCCCTTTTCTCACCTGTTTTCTCTGTTTTGCTGAGTCCTTTGTCGGGGTTTTCTTTAGAGCAGTTCGGGTCTTGTACAAGCCCGCTCGGCCGTCGTCGGATTCCAGGATTCGTTCAGCTTCTTCGTTCGGGATCTAGGAAACTCCAGGAAGCTTGGAATGGAGGCAGCACACGGAGGCGGTCTGCGCGGAACGCGGAAGAGATAGGATCAAGGAGATAGTAGGAAAGGAGAAGGAGGAAGGTCCGGGAACCAGGAAGCAACACAGTTCAGGAGAATGAACTACGGAGCACGTCAGGCCACAGCTATCGGTAGCATTGAGACGCGCGGAACCGCAGGGGAGTGGCTAATTTATAGAACAGGCTGCATAGGACGTAAAGGTCGATAGACCGCGTTCCGTGTATACGGCCATGTTGGGTGTACTACAGCGAGTAACCCCCGACCTGCCAGGGACCAGGAAGACCAGAAGGGGCGTGATCGATGGATCATGACAGCATGCCCCCTTCTAAAACCCGTTCCACCGGGTTTACCTGGATGTATTCGGTGGAACCTTCTGAGCAATCTGGGGGAGTTTAAATTCGAGACTGGTTCCCAGGTACGTTCACTGGGTGGATAGCCCTTCCATTCCACCAGGTATTGAAGTCGGTCTCGTCTATATCGGGAGTCACAAATACGAGAAACTTCATATTCCAGCTGGTCATTGACAATCACAGGACTAGGTTTAAGAGTAGTCCAGGTGGTTTGGATGAATGGCTTCAACAGAGATTTGTGAAAAACTGGATGTATCTTCTTCCAGGAGTCCGGAAGTTGGAGTCGAAAGGCCACAGGATTAATGATTTATTTTATAGAGAAGGGCCCATAATACCGGGGAGCCAACTTATTCGGTCTGAGATGTCGGGGCAGAAGTTTCGAGGATAGCCATACTTTATCCCCAATAGAGTAAGAAGGTCCTGGTCTTCTCTTTGAATCTGCATTGTGCTTGGTTTGGATTTGCGCACTTTCAAGATGTTCCTTGGCGTCTTTCTGTACATTGATGAGTGTTTTGATCCAGGAATCCACAGTTGGAACAGGTGTTGGGTGTGGAAGAACAGAAGGTAAGACCGAAGGGTGGAATCCTTGGCTGCCGAAAGAAGGACTGGTCTTAACAGCCGAATGATCCGAATTATTGTAGGTGAATTCGGCCACTGGTATTAAAAGTGACCAATCATCCTGGACTTTGGTAGAGAAGCAACGAAGATATTGTTCAAGGGTTTGATTCACTCGTTCTGTGATACCATTGGTTTGGGGATGATATCTCGAGGAAAGAGCTTGTTGGATCCCTAATATCCTGCAGAGGTGTTTCCAAAACTGAGAGATATACTGTGGTCCTCTGTCCGATATGATCTTGGAAGGAAGCCCATGCAGTCGGAAGATGTGTTCCAGGAAAATACCAGCAAGTTCTGATGAGGATGGTAATTTATACAGAGGAGTAAAGTGAGCCATATGAGTGAATAGGTCAATGGTTACCATGATAGTGGTATAACCTCTGCAAGGCGGCAATTCCACAATGAAGTCTGTAGCTATGATTTCCCAAGGTCTTGTTGGTGGAGTTGGCTGTAATAAGAGACATGCTGGCTTCTGGGTTTCATGTTTGTTCTGATTACAGACGCAACAAGATTGAATGTACAGTTGTACGTCTGTCTTCATCTTGGGCCACCAAGATTGTCTTTGTATTAGACGGAGGGTGTTGGAAATACCACAATGACCGGAGTGAAGAGTAACATGGCAGAGATTCATTATCCTTTGTTGTAGATTCTGTGTGGGGATGACCAGGTTAGTATCCTTGAACAAGTATCCATCCTTGATTCTTAAGTCCCATTGATTCTTCTCTGAAAGTCCTTTCCAAAGTTCCGAAGTCTGAGTTTGCACGCAAATCTCTTCCAGGAGGTTGTTTGCTTGAGCTACAAATATGGTATGAGGAAACATCTTGGGATACGTCCGATCCTCCGGAGGTTCCTAGTCCGGACGACGAGAAAGTGCATCAGCTATTACATTTTGGGTTCCAGGGACATGGTGAATCTGAAACTGATATTGGGCAAAAAAGAAGGTTCACCGAGCTTGGCGACTATTCCTACATTCCAGGGCTTGCAATACTTGTAGCTTTCGATGATCCATGCGGACATGGACTGGAAATTTGGCTCCTAGAAGTAAATGACGCCACTCTGTGAAGGCTTGACGGATGGCTAGCAGCTCTTTCTCTAGGACGGAGTAATGGGTTTCAATAGGAGTTAATGTCCGAGAAAGGTAGGCAATGGGATGTTCCAATCTATCCTCGAATTGCTGTTTTAGAACGGCTCCAATGACGTAATTGGAGGCATCTGTCTCCACTATGAATGGTCGATTAACATCAGGCTGAGCAAGAATGGGAGCTTGTGTAAATTCAGACTTTAACTGTTGGAAGGCTTTCTCTTGGGCCATGGTCCAATGAAAGGGATCATCTTTTTTGAATAAGGCAATTATTTGTTGGACAATCTCGGAAAAGGAAGGTATGAATTTCCTATAAAAATGAACCAAGCCCAGGAAGGATTGTATCTGTTTCACTGAGGCGGGCTAGGCCAGGATAAAATAGCCTTGTCCTTGGACTGATCCATACCGATACCATCGGGAGTAAGGACAAACCCTAGGTAGTGAACAGTAGAAGTGTGGAAGATGCATTTCTCGGGCTTCGCCAGGAGTTTATTTTCGCGTAAGTGTTGTAAAACTGCTTTCACATGTTCTTCGTGCTTGCAAGGGTCCTTCGAAAATATTAGAATTTCATCCAGATAGACAATCACAAAAAGGAACAGCATGTCCGAGAACACTCGATCCATGAAACGTTGGAACACTGCTGGGGCATTAGCAAGTCCAAAGGGCATGACTAAGTATTCAAAATGCCCAAAGGGTGTTCTAAAGGCTGTCTTCCACTCGTCACCTGCCCTGATACGAATCAAATGATAGGCGCCCCTGAGATCCAGCTTGGTGAACACAACTGCGCCTCTTACTGCCTCCAGGATGTCTGAGATCAAGGGCAACGGATAACGGTCCTCTGGTTCTAAAATGACAAAATGGTATCAAATAATTAACTGAAAGTTATGGAAACAACAATATGTTTCCCTTATCATGTTGGTCCACAGTGACTACTAGTCAGTTGAAAACCATAGTGCTTAGGTAATATCATGCTAGCTTATGTACCTTTCCTGAAGACTCGACCGTTAATTTAACCTAGGGAATGGAGGCACTGTTAGATGTCGATGTTTCAATTCAACTGTATATTAGATGCTGTTGAACAGTGCTTATAATGTGTATACAGTCAGTAAATCAGTTAATTTTATTAGTAGTCATTTGCCTATTTAGTAATCAAAGTTACAATATTGGAAATTAACGATAATAATAGTGATTATGGGCCTCATTACGACTCAGGCGGTAAGGGTTTTACGCCGGCGTAAACAGCGCCGACCCTTACCGCCTGAGTACGAGGTCCCTTAGCGCCATGGCGGATTTAACACCTGCTTTTAGCAGGTGTTAAAATCCATGGCGCTAAGGGACCATGGAGTTAATTACGCCACCGTAATTTACGGTGGCGTAATTAACGCCTTCCCCACTCCCATTATGCCCTATGGGGCAAAAATGGGAATGGGAAAGGGTAAATGGGGATTGGGGACTTACCGCCCCGCCAAGGTCGGAATGGGGCGGTAAGTCCGCCAACCACCATGGCGTAAACATAGTTTACGCCATGGTGGTAAAGTCACGGCCCAGGCGGTAACTTACCGCCTGGGTCGTAATGAGGCCCTATGTATTTTAAAATGTTTTAACTACTGATTATTGATATTGAATATCTCCAGCATGGGGTCTGGCATGGATTCACATGCTCATGAATATTCCCCGTCGTCAGGCTGGGAATCCTCGGTAAAGAAAAAACCAGTCTCAGTTTCGTTTCTGATCTGTCTTTCGTAGTAATAACCAATCACTGGTCTCTGCGTCATACTGACCACAGCCAATGACTGCCCTCTACCTAAGCACCGCCTCTGGCAGCCATCTTCAGATTTTTACCGCACGTTCATGTGTTGGGATCCTCGTGCTATTGCTCTCGAGCGTTAGTGCTATTTTTTTCACGTTTTTTCTCAAAAACTTCGTTTTTTTTCGGTCAAAAGAGCCTCAAGTTCCACCGACTCTCCATCCGATCAACGGGGACCCGATTCGGATTCGTCTGCGCCCCTCAAGGGTGAAGATTTCGTCGAGCTACGCTTTTGGAGGACTCCAGAAGTTTCTCAGGCCCGGTCATGGCCCAGGAGAAGGGAAGCTCGACGCCCGGAAAGCTGTTCAGGGTCTGCCCTGGATGCCAGCTGCAGAACGTCTTCAAGGAGGACGAGCACTCTTTTTGTCTTTACTGCCTACATGAGGACAAGACGCACGTGGAGAAGAACTGTGCGTTTTGCGGCAACATGTCGGAGCGGACCATGAAGGACCGCCATCAACGTCTCGCCAACTGGCTGGAAGGGAAGAGCCCGTCCGGCGAGAAGAAGAGGAAGAAATCCGAGCGGTCTTCTAAGACCTTTGAGGACGCCCCGGCGACGGGGGTCCAACATAAGGCCAAGCACTGAGAGTCCGCTGGCACCGGGAGCGCCGAACGGTCGGGCTCTACGGGCGCCAGGCAGGGCGCACCCTCCCCGGCACCATCAACCACGAGCCAACGCTCTGGGTCGGGTAAGAGGAAGGCCGAGCACCCGGCAAAGCTCCTGGAGAGGCCCCGGTCGAGCTCGAAGGCGGAGGGGGAGCGAGGCAGTGTCCCCCCCTCAAGGATAAGGCGGTGAGCGCACCTAAGGTGGTGAAGGCCTTAATCCATCCGGCCAAGCCCTCTATCGAAACTGTCGCGGCGGCCCTGGCTCAGCCTGTGGAGGCTACACCAGTGGTGGTGACCTCGGGGCTCAGAGTCTCCCTGCCACCTCGGAGGGAGTCCTCTTTTGTGCCCATCGATAGGACCCCCGTGAAATCCCCCGTGGGGAAGAAAAAGGGGGGGCAGGGCGTCGTCGTAGATTCGGCCTCAACCTCGGAGGAGGAGCTGGTCGAGGTCTTAAGCCACGGCCTCGGCGTGGAAGAAGACCGGCCCGTCGGGATGGATCCCGATGCAGGGGACGACGACATCGTCGAGGGTACCGACGGGGCCCCTGATCGCCCGTCGGATTCCCCTCTGCCAGCGCCGCGAGACAACTCGGCGGCCATTTTGTTGGCTATACAGTCCTTATGCTCAGAGATAAGGACGAGACTACCGTTGCCGACGGAACCTCTCCCGTCGGGGGACCCAGAACCGGGACCTTCTGGTGTTCCCCCTACCAAGAGAAGAAGGATCCACCCTCCACCTCCTTTTCAGCCGTCGCGCCCCTTCCAGCCCTCCTCCCCGTCCACCCGAGGGGATGATACGGGGACTGACACGGCAGCGACGGGTACGGACGACGAGGTTTACGACGAGGATGTACCGTCGTCGCCTCCCACCAGGGCTTCTCCGCCCGACGAGATTGGATCGTTCCACTCTATGATCGCCAGGGCATCCAAGCTTTTCCAACTCTGCCCTGAGGAGAAGAAGAAGGAAGGTTTCCTTTATCAGCGGCGCGAGGCCAAGAGGAAGACGGTCCTCGCGGTGCCTCTATTGGACGACATTTGGGATGAGGGCCTCACCCTCCTCAAGAACCCTTCCACGACGCCAGCTAGAAGAGACCGGTACGAGAAAAAGTACCGGGTCCCGGACACGGTCCCCCTGTGCCTCCGGGCGCAGCCTACCCCGGACTCCGTCGTCTCCGTGGCGGCCAGGAAAAAAGCGGGGGGGGTGCGGCCTCCACATCGACTTCCCCACCGGACGGCGAGGGAAAGAAATTGGACGCTATGGGACGCAGAGTCATCTCGTCTGCAGCGACGACGATTAAAGCTGCCAACGCCTTGGCTATCGTGGCCCGATACGACAGGGAGCTCTGGTACAAACTGGCTCCCCTGCTGGACTTCTTGCCGGACGACAAGAGGGCAGAGGCCCTGGAGATCCTGCAGGAAGGTGAGGTGGCTTCGGACCACGCCATTACCGTTGCGACGGACATCGCCGACACTGGATTCCGCCAGTTGGGCAACGGCGTTTGCCTTAGGCGCCGTGGATGGCTCAAGGCTACGGACTTCCGTCAAGACGTTCAGACCAGAGTCCTGGACATGCCCTTCGATGGGAACAACCTGTTTGGGAAAACAGTGGACGACCGAGACGGCCCGGGCCCTTGGAGTTCTGCAACAACGACGGACGCCCTTTCGGAGCAGCGGAGGCAAGGGCGCCTCCAAAGGTTCCGGCGGCGGTTTCTCCTCCTACCGTCAAGCAGCCCACTCGTCGTCTCAGGAGGCCTACAGAGGACGAGGCAAGTCTGGCGGACCCCGCCGTCGTCGCCAAGGACGAAGCAGGATTGAACCGGCCGGGGGATCGGGCCCCCACCGAAGCACCCCGGTGGGAGGCCGGCTGACGAGCTTCGTCAGCGTGTAGGAGTCCATCTCCACTGACCGTTGGGTGCTGGACGCCTTGGCCCGGGGCCACGCGCTCGAGTTTCAAAGAAAGTGTCCTCGCGTCCCCCCCGTGGCCAGGAAAGAACTTCACGTCCCTCAACTTCTCCTGGAGGTGAAGGCGATGCTCAAGAAGGGCGCCATCGAACTCGTCCCAAAGAGGCTTCGGGGCTCCGGAGTCTACTCGAGATACTTCCTCGTGAAGAAGAAGACGGGGGGATGGCGCCCCATCCTGGACCTGCGACGTCTGAACAAGTTCATCAAGGCGCAAAAGTTCCGGATGGTCACCCTCCAGCACGTCCTGGGTCAGCTGGAGGAAGGAGACTTCCTGTCGTCGTTGGATTTGGAGGATGCCTACTTCCATATTCCCATCTTGAAGGGGCACCGAAAATTCCTCAGGTTTGTGGTCCAAGGGCGTCATTACCAGTTCAAAGCCCTCCATTTCGGTCTACGGTCGGCACCCAGGGTGTTCACCAAGTGCCTCGCACCGGTGGCGGCTCAGCTGCGCCGCGAAGGGATCCACGTCTACCCCTACCTGGACGACTGGCTCATCCGAGCCAAGACAAGGGAGCTCGCCGTGGTTCACACGGCAAGGACCGTCCAACTTCTCACGGACCTGGGATTCTCCGTGAACTACGCAAAATCCCACCTGGTGCCCGCGCAAGACGCTCTGTTTCTGGGAGCGAGGCTCAACACAGTGTCCCTTCTGGCCTCCCCGTCAAGTCCCATCAAGTCCCTCCTCGGAATGATGTCTTCCTGCATTTACCTCATTCCCATGTGCAGGCTCCGGATGCGCCCGTTGCAGGAGTTCCTGGACGCGCGCTGGATCCAAACGACGGGCAGCTTCGAGGAAAGGATCACACTCGACGAGAGTTTCCGACGAGCGATCCGGTGGTGGGGCACCCGCGCGCATCTGACGGTGGGCATGGACTTCCAGACCCAAGCCCACCAGGAGACAGTGACCACGGATGCCTCCCTGGAAGGATGGGGAGCGCACACCGAAAATCTGCACGCAAGAGGCCTTTGGCTCCCGACGGAGAAATCCCTACATATCAACGTCCTGGAGCTCCGTGCAGTGTTTTGGGCCATCAGGTCCTTCCTTCCGTCCCTCAAGGGCAAGGTGGTGAGGATCTTCACCGACAACACCACCACCATGTTTTACATCAGGAAACAGGGCGGAACCAGGTCCCCAGCACTGTCCAAGGAGGCGCAGGACCTGTGGCATTGGGCAGTCACCCAAGGGATGTTTCTGGTGCCGTTTCATCTGGCAGGGATAAAAAACACCATCGCCGACTCACTCAGCAGGGAGCTCCGCTCGTGCCACGAGTGGGAACTACGGCAGGATCTAGTGGATCGCCTCTTCCGACGGTGGGGCACACCCCAGATCGACCTGTTCGCGACGGCGACGAACTCCAAGTGCCGGAGGTTCGCCAGCAGGTTTCCCCAGGTGAGGAGCATGGGCGATGCTTTCTCGTTCCCCTGGGAGGGCCTGTTCCTCTACGCGTTCCCTCCTTTGCCACTGCTAATCCGGCTCGTCAACCAGCTCAAGAGGTCACGGTGCAGGATGATCCTCGTCGCACCTGCGTGGCCGAGGCAGATATGGTTCCCGGACCTTCTGGACTTGTCAGCGTCCCCGCCAATCAAGCTGCCGGTGGACGCGGATCTGCTCTCCAGGGAAGGAGGCGCCATCCTCCACCACGACCCGAAATCGCTGAACTTGCAGGCCTGGCTCCTGCAGCGCTAGAGTTTGGAGGATACGACATACCGGCCGACTGCAGAGAGGTTCTTGCAAAGGCCAGGGCGTCCTCGACTCTTAAATGCTACGGACACAAATGGAAGAGGTTCTCTGTCTGGTGCCACGCACAGAAGATTAACCCTCTACGGATTACGGCTCCCCAAGTACTGCCGTACCTGCTGACACTGGCCAAAGCTGGACTGGCACACGCGTCCATCAAGATTCATCTTGCTGCGATCTCCCGATACACCAGAACCACGGGGCGGACGTCCTTGTGGTCTCATCGTCTGGTGAAAGAGTTCATGAAGGGACTGTTCAGATCGTTCCCGCCGGTGAAGGCTCCGGCCCCGGCGTGGGAGCTCAACGTGGTGCTGACCAAGCTCATGGGACCTCCGTTCGAGCCTCTGCACTCGGCCCCGTTGAAGTTTCTGTCGGGGAAAACAGCGTTTCTTGTGGCCATCACCTCCGCACGACGGGTGGGAGAGATCCAGGCCCTTTCCTGCAAGGCCCCGTACTTGACTTTTCACGACACGAGGGTAGTGCTCAGGACGCACCCCTCCTTCATGCCCAAGGTACCGTCGGACTTCCACCTCAACGAACCCTTGGTGTTGCCTGTATTCTTCCCGTCGCCTTCGTCGCCGGCTGAGAGGACTTTGCACTCGCTGGATGTGGCTAGAGCGCTGAAGTTCTACGTGGACCGCACGAAGTGTTTTCGGAAGACGTCACAACTCGTTGTGAACTTTGGACCTGTCAATCAGGGGAAGGCTCTCTCGAAGGCTTCCATTTCCAGATGGCTCTCCGGCTGTTTCATGTACTGTCATCGGTTGGCAAACCGACCGCTGCCTGGCCGTCCGAGAGCCCATTCCACCAGAGCGATCGCAGCTACCACGGCGTTCCTTTCTGGTGTGCCCCTGCTGGACATATGCAGGGCTGCTACGTGGAGGTCGACGCACACCTTCACGAAGTTCTACTGCGTCGATCGGGATTCCAGGGAGGAGTCCAGGGTCGGCCAAGCAGTGCTGCGCAACCTGTTCGCCTGAGGTGAGCCTGGTGAGGAGGTAAGATGCTTAATGTTGAGTTTGATGCAATGCTTAATGTTGAGCCTTTGCCACCTCCCGTGGTTGTGCATGTGTGTACTGCTATGTATTCTTTATTCATGAGCATGTGAATCCATGCCAGACCCCATGCTGGAGAAGGAACAAGTTACTTACCTGTAACTGTTGTTCTCCAGCATGGGTCTGGCATGGATTCACATGCGAACCCTCCCGCTTACCCCTCTGCGGCTCTTCACTTGGTCATACTGCCACTTCACGTGCTTCCAAATCTGAAGATGGCTGCCAGAGGCGGTGCTTAGGTAGAGGGCAGTCATTGGCTGTGGTCAGTATGACGCAGAGACCAGTGATTGGTTATTACTACGAAAGACAGATCAGAAACGAAACTGATACTGGTTTTTTCTTTACCGAGGATTCCCAGCCTGACGACGGGGAATATTCATGAGCATGTGAATCCATGCCAGACCCATGCTGGAGATCAACAGTTACAGGTAAGTAACTTGTTCCTTTTGGTTTTATACTCAATCTAAAGCTGCCTGCAGTTGAATCAGTTGCACAGTTAAATGAGTTGCAGTTGTCTATTTGGTAAAACACTGAGTATGAGTAATGTGATGACCTGGGATGACCCGGATAACGGGACTAGTTAGTGCAAACTACATAGCCCTATTCTGGTATGATTGATGTGGGAAGAAATAGGCATAATTGACAAAAAGAAAAGAAGCAGTCTGCATGCTTTGTAAAAAAAGAAAATGAAGTCACCTTATCTGTTCACTGATGGAAGTCAAAGATGAGATGAGCAAAATAAAGTAGAAAATAAGAGAGGAAAGATTGAGCAAACACATATGGTGATGCAGTGGTCAAGAACATTTTCCATGTCATCGGTTTGCAATAAACACATAGATTTCTTCTTTCTCATTCTGTTGTCCCAAAAAATATAATATATTTTGTGTCTTACTTCCACAGAATCACGGTTCAATTTCCTCCTCTGAGTGGCATTTGTATATGGTTAATCCCCATTAATCCTTCCTTTTCAGGATTTTGTCCAGGATGCTTGCCCTCCTGATGCATGGTAAAGTGGTATTTGGACATATGTACCTTTATGTTTGTTTTAGGTGTCTGATTGAACTTCTTACATATACATTTTTACAAGTTCAGGGTATTGTCTGTATTATGAAGTTATTTAATGGTTTCAGTTTTCTAATTTCTGTACCAATATTCTTTGATTTTTGTCTTAGCTCATTAACACATTTTACAGTTCCCCATTTCAAAAATCCTATTTTATTTTGCAGTGCCTTTAAGAATCTGATTCATTTGTGGGGCTGTAGTCCTATTATAGTTGCCAGATATTTATCTAATAGAGGATTGTTCCAATTGCTCTTGATAATCATGAAAATAAAATGTCTAAACTGGTTGCACAGAGGGGGGAATCTTATTGGTTCATATTTTTGCAATGTCACTGTTGGTCTAATTAAAAGATTATTTTCTGATGTTAGTGACAGCCTTTCAAGTGATTCTGGTAATGCTATTTTCTTACAACTGTCACAGATGGTCTTGATAATTCTGCAGTTTACTTAGATAAGTTCAAGAATGTATTGTCCGTTTTTAGTACTTGTTCACATCTTGATTATTCCCTAGTCTAATCCTCAGCCGTCTTTGTGCTCTCTCCACCCGACTTCCCACTTCCCCAGATGGTGATACTTCAGGAATAGAGAAAGGTAACCCCTACTGTCAATTGATAATCTGATTTATTGATGAGGGCCTAAAGGCTGCAGCCTTCTATTTCCCTCTGGAAATTTCATATGGCAGCTTGCTCTAATGTTCCTCAAAGATATTGATGGTCAAGGTGTGCCTTCTCTTCACACTCTCCTTCACTTTCTCTCTCTTCTCTTCCTTTTCTCTCTCTCTCATATCCTTTCAACTACTCTCTCCTTCTTCTCATGTCTTCTCTCTTCATCTATCCCCTCTTCTATCGCCTTTTGCTACTCTCCTCTCTCTCTCTTGCCTTCTACTCCTTCCTTGCAATCTTCCTATCTTCTGTCTCCCCCTCCTATTCTCACCCCTCTTCTCTCCTCTCTCTCTACTTTTCTCAGCCTCCTGCTTCTTGCTAATCTTCCTTTCAATGGCTTGCTTTTCTCTGGCAGATTCCTTATCAGATAGATATCCCTTCCAGCGTCAGCTGCTTGGAATAATTTTCGACAGGGGGCATAGTGTACCTTGACTCAGCCGTCAAACCGTCTTGACTCGATGCAGTGGTCGTCGACTCTGGACGTGATGGTGGTTGTTGTACATATTCTGCGTCACTGCGCCTGTGCTTTAGTTCCTTTTTTCTGCAAGCTCAGCACGCTGCTCATCGGAACAACTTTCTCTTTCTCAGAGAATTATTGTTCAACCAACACATTTTTTTCGTCTTTTTCGATGTGGTTTTGATAGAATTTCAGCTCCCAAGGTGGCCGGCTTCAAGCAGCGCAAGGACTGTAGTTCCAAGATGTCCATCATGGACCCACACAGTGTCTGCATGTGGTGCCTCTGTGTTGGTGACGTCACTGAGAGCTGTGGTTCTTGCATGAAAATGGACCTAAGATCACTGCAATGGTTTTGTCCCGTCTTTCTGGACTTCGTCTTTCTGGCCTTCTTCTTTTGGTTCCTTTCCTGTTGCGATCCCTGTGGTCAAAAACTTGGCCGTTAAACTATCTGCTTCTCTTTCCATGGCCTCTCAGGTTAGCTTGGTTTGTCAGGCTGGCCACTTTCAATTCAAAATACTCAGAAAGGTCCCGAAATGTATTTCCTTTCATCTGTGCGTCCCGGTGGTCTCTGCTCTGGTCCTCGGCAGGATTGATTATTGTAACTCTTTAAATTTGGCTCAGCCAGATTATTTGTTACGCTGTCTTCAAATTCTTCAAAATTCTTCAGCCAGTCTTGCCACTGCGACTCCCTATCGGGACCATATTTCGCCAGTTCTCAATTGCCTTCACTGGTTACCAGTGACAAAGCGTGTACATTTTAAATCTCTCTGCTTGGTGCACAAGGCCTTCTATGCTGCTATCCCGGAGTACCTGCAGTCAAGGTTCCAACCCTATGTTCCTGCCAGCGTGTTAGGTTCTGTGGATCGCTCTCTTTTGGCTGTCCCTAGGTTCCGTCGTGCGAGAATTGGAGGTCGCTCTTTATCGGTTAAAGCTGCCATTCTGTGGAATGCCCTTACGGATGCCCTTCATGAGGTGTCTGTTCACCTGTGATTTAGGAAAGCTCTGAAAACTCTACTCTTTTAGCCGGTCTCTCATCTAATCTTTTTTGTTCCCAGTCATAACACCAGGTTGCCTCTGAGTGTCGGTTGTGCTGTACTTCGGTATGAAAAATCATAACATAACATAACATAACAAGGGTCAGGCAATTGAAAACAATGACTCACACCTAAAGCCAATTCCCAAGTCTGTGAAGCATAAAAGGCTGCAGCAGGAGAGCGGAGAAGGAAGGAGCATGAGTTGGAAGGCTGGCACTAGTAGCAATAGTAGCAGAGCAAGAGGCTGGCAATTCACGAGAAAATGTGATCACAGAAAGGACGCTGAAGCGTGGAGACAGCAGATTTCACCTGCACGTTCCGAGAGGGTCCTGTGGTCTCTAACCCTGCATTGCCATCGTCGCACTGAGAAAGACGTGCTGAGAGTGGAGCTTTCCCCAGCTGCGCTATGTGGCTGTGATGGCAGAGCCGTGACCGTGCTGAAGCCTGAGGTCCGTAGCAAAGGCAAGTCAAGGGACTGAGAAGTAAAAGGAAATCCCAATTGGCGTGGCCGGACCGGAAACACCCGTGCTGAAGAAGGGTGTGGGTCCATAGAGTGCTCGAAGCAGTAATAGCACTTGAAACAGTCAGGAAACTTTAGCAGCCCGCAACCGCAGTGTTCCTGGAGCCGGTGAGTGAAGCTCGGCGTTCAGGTACACTCCACAAGCCTTGCTGGTTACTGTCACCAGCTCAGAAGTAACTCGCATATGTTGAAGTATAAACTGTTTGTCGTTGTGGAAATTCCTTTAAATAATGGAAATGCAACACGCGCACTATCTTTGAGAGCAATAGTGTTCATGTAAGAGGAAAAGCTGATGATTTCCATTGTTGAACAATTAACGGTTGCCGAGGGGTTGCGTGTTTCTCATTAAAAAAGCAAGCCTGTTAAAAACCATTCCGGAAAACTAACGTTCACCTTCATAAGTGTAACAAGTGGATGTAGCATCAAAGGAAAGTCAAGTGTGGCCAATTGTATTTGCCTAAAGGAGTCTGAAACTGTTTCTGCAATATTGAATAGAAATACAGTCTCTGGTATCTCTTTAAGGTTAAAGATCCATCTTAAAGAGTGGTTGTGTGTGCCTAAATCTGTGTTTCCTTTGAAGACTGAACCTTGTAGTATTTGAAACATTTATTCTTTAAATCCAGAAGTTGTTGTACTGACTAGAAGAACACCCATTACCCAAGCCAAGAGGTGAACCCTGTGCATAGTGAAACCAGCCCTATTAAGATCTATACACATGATTTGCAAGGTTGTAAAAAGTCCAGTGTCCTCTGATACAAGTGTGGCATTGTTACCTGAAGCTGTAAGAGTGGCAATACAGCTTCAGGGTTGTTCCTGGAATCATGAAAGTGTCAACAAAGCTGGGGAAGGGAGCTGGGTGCTTTCAAAATAGTCATTCAGAAGAAGAAGCAGTGGCAGTGAGGCCGACAGAAGAGGCAAAGAGACTGCCCTTTTCTTGCAGTATAGGAAAGAAGAGTGCCTTGCCTACCTGTAAAGGTCGAAGTGTCTTCTCTTTTTATGTCTAATAATTCTAAAGTGTAAAGTTGTAGAAGAAGAAACCGTGGCAGTGAAGGCACAGCCCTGTACGCTCACACCAGAGAAAATACAACCCGCTAGGGAAGAAAGGCCCAAGTCGATCTTGTAAGGATGACAAGTTTAATCTACACACAGATGAAAGTAACAGCAAAGAACTCTGCTGCTAAGAACGTTCTGTAGTACAAGCCGAATCTTATAAAGCAAAACATCGTCATAAGTGACGCAATACATACAGTAAAAACCTGCGTGATTGATTGGATGGACCCTATACAGGTGCTGCCTTTATCCATATGGGATGGCAGTTTATTGGCCCGAGCCCAGAGCCCAATCCGTCCATCTTCCATCACGTGGGTGCTGCGGGGCTCATCTTCTTTTCACTACGAAGGTCAGAAAACAAATTAATTATACCCCTACTATACAGCTTGTTTATCACTCATACTGTGCACTTGGCAGGCCTTAAGACGGACACAGGAGGTTCCAGGGCACTCTAACCTTCACTCACACATTTCACTCACTCCCTCCGCACCTTCCGGCTCCAGGTTCTCCACCCTCGCTACAATCCCTCCCAGCACCTCGCTATACAAATCACACGATTGCCGCTTCAACGATACACCCTGTCCATCTTCTTTGAACATTTCAGGACTTGTTACTTTGGGGTTGGTGGTAAATGGGCACATGGTGTCATGCAATTCGGGGATCTTAGGGTTTAGTCAGTTATATGGGCTGTAACTCATGGTTACTCGGGAATGGACCGGGTCATACTTTGGCCAAAGTGAGATAACATGCCCACCAGGCGCCGGCCTCTTATCGCTGCCTTGTAGGGCACATTCCTCTTGGGTGAAAGACACATCTTTGCAACACTTTCAAGAACAATGAACAAAAAGTTTGGCGGGTGGGGGGTGAACTGTCCTCATGCGAGCTCAGTCATGACTAGAGATTTATGTGGCCTCTTGGATTTGGACCTAGTGCATGTAATGCTGCATTTACTGCGCAAGCCTTCTCTTCTACCTATAATTATTAATATCTTTGCAAAATAACGATACCGCCCATGCCTTGGCCCACACCATATTGTTACCCTGGATGGGAAGGCATCCCTCTTACTGACCCCCTGCCCCCTGGTTCATCACAGTACTTCAAATGCATCTCACCTTACTTTGAGGTGCCTAGTGGGGAGGTGGGAGCTGCCCTCTTCCTAACATTCCCTCCTTTTGTTACCTCTACAGTAACGAATTATGGAATGGTTCTGTGCTTCCGCTCCCCAGTTTCTACATCTACATATGGCTTATTCCTCTTTACTGGCATCCACGCCCTGATCCCTGATCACAAACTCTCCCCTCCTACGCGCATACTCCTCAGATGAACAAGTCATGTAAATGCATCCCCTCTCCCCGCCAGGCTCACCCAAACCTCTGTGTGATTTTCTGGATCAGGGGGTGGGGAAATGATCATATGGTATAGCGGATCAACTTCATCTCCAAACAGGATAGGGAACATTTCATACTTCGGGCTACCCTGTGAGACATCGGTGTAACCTCACCTTGTATCCACAGGGACGCCCTTCGACTGGCCTGGAATGCTTCCTGGGACTCCACACCTTCCCTGGGGTAAGCGTTGCCGAAGACCAATTCTAGGAGGCAGGGATTGAAGTTTAGTTGCTATTCCTTCCCTCGCGACCCACCTCCCGGTGTTCCCTTTGCGGTTCCCCCTTGGGGCTTCTCTCACCTTGGTTTCGATAAGGGTGAGCTCTCCGTCCTGCCGCACTGGGCAGGGGCGTGTCGTCAGTGGCACCATTCCGCCGAGTTTCTCCACTGGCGTGGGCCCGGAGTCCAGACCGACTGCGACTCCACTTTTCAGGTAAGTCTTAAGATTAAGTGTAATGTCTGTATAGGTTGATGCACCAAATAATCTCCTCTTGTCTTGCAGATGCTGCAGGCAGAGAGCGGATGCTGGGGGCAGAGTTCGAAAAGGTAAGGAGGGATGCGCAAAGCAGTGCTGAGAGCGTCCTTGCAATTAGCTAACCTGTGCTATTGTTTCTTGCAGGTCTTGAAAGAATCCAGGAAGAAGAAGAAGACTGGAGACTTCGGTTCGATAGAAGCTGCGACTGGACAGGTAAGGATGACAATGGTTCTTGTCTTGTCGCTCATGCAGGCCAGGATGCTGAGCAGAACCCGGTGAACGTCACGCTGCTAGAGCAGAATAACGCGAAGCGCGTGCCTCGAGCCGGACGTGGTTTAAATACCCAGCAGGTATCTCAAGTGCCTTCGGGGCTGGATTCTAGACTGCTTCTTGCAGTTCCCCATTGGTCCTCATGGAGGCAAACAGGTTTGTCCATTGCCCATTTAAACTCTATCTTGGCATGTGAGTCTGATGCCAACCGCGCCAGGACTGACTCCAAGGGAGCCGAGGGGGGCCGAATACGGTCTTTCGGGTCCTCTTACCATACGGTGGAGATAAGGTTGTGACAGCCGGTCTGTACTTCAGTGGTTTTTGTTTCGCTAGATGCTTTTAAACCCCCAATTCATATCATCATTCTTGCGCTATCAGGTGCCACAGAGGCGCAGCATCGAAGGACCAGCTGGCAAGTGCACAAGATGACCAGGATGAACACAATGATGGATATTAATTGCTCCTAGCCATGATGGGGCCCAGTCAAATATCTGTCATGATGCCTATGCCCGGAGCACCAGGCCAGGCCCAGCACCCCCGGGAGCAGGCATCATGCCCCCGGGTAAAAGTCCAGGGCCCCTTATAGGGGCTCTTTGGACTCTGTCCTGGCGCCTTTGGCGCCAGGCTCATGTTGGACATCAGTCCTGGCGCCGTAGGCGCCAGGCTCATAAAGGAAAGTGTTTGGTGCACTTACCTGATGCAGACCATGCTGCATACTCACCTGATGCAGACCATGCTGCATGAAGACCCAAGCCAAATGAGGCTTAGGAGGGACTATTTTACTGAAGGGACTATTTTGTTACTTGGGTGGGGCTGTGGAAGAATACTTACCTAGGACTTCTTCCCAGGCTATTTAAGCCACGCCCGGACAGCCACACGTGCTTTGCGTTGTTCTGCATCCCAGCAGCTGAACGCTCACCGTGTCTGCTCCTGCACCTGGACTCCAGCCACGCCCGCCTCGAACCTGGAACACCTGTAAGGAAAGAAGAGAAAGGTGAAAACCAAGAACTTATTCAAACTTCTTACCTGCATCCGGAATCTTCATGCCAGCATTCTTGAAGAAAGACTTCCATTTAAAAGCATTGCGTTGCTCGCTGTCAGCACCGGTCGCCACATCTCTGCACCTAGGGGAGAAAAGAAGAGACAAAAGGTGAGCAGAGGGAACATTGGAGGAAAGCCGAATTTTCAGCCATAATACTTACCAGTTTTTCTTGGTGAACCATTCCACATTTCGGGTTGGCGCCGCTTCGTTGGCAGGTACCACACCCCGGCCCCTATGGGGAAAGGACAAAAGACATTACTCGGGAATTATAAAGACATTTAGAGGGGTTTCCCTCATCACTAACTCACCTGATTTTACCATCGGCAATTTAACCCCTCAATGCATCGCCTTCGTTCTGCACCTGAAATAAAGGACAGATCACAGGTTAGGAAGACAACATAAAAAGAGGCTGACACTGAACTTTTGAATCTTCATACTTACGGCGTATCTCTCAGAAAAGTCAAGTGGATTTTGCCAGCGCCATTCTGAAAACCAGTGAAGTAACTGGACGAACGCGCGCCCCTGCACCAGAAGCAGGATGGAGAGTTCATCCTTCCAAACCATAAGGTGAGCTTAAACCGGGGGTTTTGGAGGAAGTCAGAGAAGAATGAAGGGGGAAATGGGGGAGCAAGCACACTATTCTGCAGACAGTTAATCCCCTTTCTCATCTGCAGAAGGATATTCCTACGGCCAGACAAGCAAGATTTGGGGGTCCTGTTCAATCGGTGGTCCGAGTTCTGCGCATCACGCTTGAAGAGGCCACAGCAACCCAGACTAGACCAGCGCCTCTGTGGGAGCCAGGTGAGCGTTACAATATCAGATTCAGCCAATCACTGTTCTGGATTTCTCCCTTCTTCTTCATATGGACACCTAGGCCATGGACAGCTGCAATGATGTGGGATAATGAAGCATTCTCTGCATCGTCTGGAGGCACAAATGTGCAACAGGAATTGCCGAATACTTTTCAAACCCCACCCTCCATTGCTGTTAACATTTTGAGCATGTATCGATTTTGCATTGTCATAAATCTCAGTGCTTGTAATTCAACATTGAACACGTTGAACCCATTCTATGTCGTTCGCGAGCTGGACCAGTTCCCACTGCACTATTTGCAGCCATTTGGCATTGCTTGCAGCCTGCACTCCCGGCAAGCGTAAAGAAGCAGAAAAGGATTCTGCTGAGATGAAAAGCTGATATTCTTCTGGTATTTCAGCAAGCAAGGTGGAAGAGACTTTAAAAATGTAATTCGATCTTTTCATTCTCAGCGGTTGCTGGAATTGTCCTTTCCCTAGTCGGATGTGGGGTTCTTGCGTGGGCACCATACTCTTATCTTCATTCTGCCTCTGTAGGCATCACTCTCCACTTCAGGTGCTCTTCTGGGATTACTAATAGCGCTGAATGCTATGTGGCCAGCGAACAACAGCCCCTCTATGACACTGGGAGGTGCAAGTAAGCTTTTGGGCCACTGATCCAGCAGTAGTCCATCAGTGCCACTGTTCCTTTCTAAATTTCTGTGATCAGAAGAGTTTTATTACAATGTTTGTTTTAGTGCCAACAAAGACTGTGCCCTTGTTGTGAACAGAGTTTATATTCATCTTCATTGTGCACTTGCACCAGTTTTTCCATCGTTGCAATCCATGTCAGTTTGGCGATATGCTCTGCCCATATTTGCACACAGCAATTGACACAAAGAATATGGAGGACTTTAACATTGGTAAGTTGATTGAGACAATACAAAGGGACGTTTGTAAGTAGGATCGAATGACTTTAAATATTTAGGCCAAGGTAAATGCTATTAAAATCATGCTTTTACCCAAAGTTTTGTATTACATACAGTCGCTCCCTCTGCAATTTACTAAAAATTGACTTCTTATGGGGTTAAGGGAAAAGGCCAAAGATCCCCTGTTTCATTCTGATCAGCAAAGTTCGCGAGGGGGGTTTTGGGTATCCAGTTTTAGATAATTATCACAGAGGGTTTCTGCTTAAGAAGCCTTCCCGTTATTTTATGGAGGGGAGGAGATCAGAGCCATTCTGGGTATCAATAGAAAGAGATAGATTTAAGTCTTATTGTCTAGTTTATATTCCTTTGGGAAAATGCCAAAATCTGGGGTAAAACCCGAAACTACAACTGTTACAAAACCGCATTGGTAGAGTGGATTTTGGGGTGTGGACAAGATGTATTCATGTATGGAAAAGCATCTATTTGGCATAATCATGGGTTTTAATTAGATAACAAAATGCTAAATTGGAGATGTTGGGTCAACAAATGTATTCTGAAAATTGAGGCTGTCCGGAGGGATGAGAAAATGATTGCCTTCGCAGGGCAAGTGGAGCAATTTGTATTGGGTAATAGTGAGTCTAGAAGATATTGAGCTTTAGAGAAATTGTTGGTAGAAAGACAGCAGATGCTGAATGTGCCAATGATTGGAAAGCCCAACATTTGTGAACTGTTCGATTCACCACCTCGTTTGGTGTCAACCTTTATTAAGTTGATGCTAATGGAAAATCACATGCAAGAGTCATGGGAGAAACTACGAATGGCCTGGGCTATTGATCTACGGACGAACGTCCCAGTGAAAGTATCTGAGAGTGTATGGTGGGTGGCGGAAAAAGCTAAAATGGATCTGAAATTGCATTATATTCACAGAGTTCTAGGCCGTCTATATTGGACTCCAGTGCTGATGAATGTGATGGGTTTGATATATAATGATTTGTGTTGGGGCTGTCAACAGATTAGGGGAACATTGTTACACGTGCTTTGGGATTGTAATAGAGTGACAGATTTCTGGAGGGAAGTACTTGACAGAATTGATGCAACTGGGAATATATCCTTTCCACGTACTTCTCAGGCAGTGATTCTTCTATCAACTGAGGGTAGATGCGAAAATGCATGCAATTCATCGAGTTGGATTGATAAAGCTTTACTGATGGCAACTAAGCAAATTATGAAGGTATGGAAGACAAGAAAGAAGCCTCTGACTGAGAATTGGTTATTGGATATGCAAACTATTTCAGGCTTTGAGAAAATTCAATCAGTAAGGCAAAATCAGGAGGGAGAATATTTGGAACTGTGGGGGCACTTTAATGATTTATATGGGCGAGTGTAGGTTGGGGTACTGAAATATAAATATATATGTAGTAGTTACTTAGGGGTTAGGTGTTAAGGTTGTCAAGGTATTGTGTGGTTTGTGTTAAATCTTGTGGTTTATGTTGTCTTTGTGCATAATTATTTAATTTTTGGGTTTTTTGGGTTGATGTAGGTATTTTGTTTTCTTAAAACTCTTATGATATGTTTATTTATCCATGTGATTATTTGACTTATGGAGCTTGGTCATTTGATAGTCATATCAGCTCAATGCTGTGGTTTTAATGCAATGTTTGTTGATTAAATGAACATAAAGAGGAAAGAAAAAAATAAATAAGAAATGTACCACTTATTCTATCTATTCCTTGCTATATGTTACCAGTCCTTCTGCCAAGCAAGGTAGTGTGCTGTCCTGCCAATTATTATTGATATACTTCCGCCCCTTCACCATCAGATAAGTTAACTCCACACAATTGATATTCCTTGGGTCTTCGGTGCATTTCACAAAATCTGGACCCACCATTTGCAGTTCCACACTGTGTGCCTGAAACGTTCATTTTATTCTGCATAACGTAAGATGAACCGGGCATTGTGCCTCTATAATTGGGAGTGCTTGTGGAACTAACACATTGGGAGCACCTGACGCGTTCAGGATTAATGAACACACATAATAGCTCCCATTCCAGCATTTCTTCCCACACCACTCATATTGGAGTACCATGAATTAGTGAACTTGGGATAATGGATATCCTCAATCCCATCAAAACCAACCCTTGATATGTATCATACTTTTGTCGTACTCCTCTCTTCATTCGTCTATGCGCACTCTTAAGGATGGCCACTTTAGCAATACTGTCAGGAATATCATTATACCATTTCATAGTGCTCGAAAATCCCCTGCTTGTTGTAAACAACCTATTTTCTGCCTTCTTTACAGACGTAAGCTGCAAATTACAATCATTAAATCCACTTCTATTATTATTACTGTTCACATTAGTTCTGATATAGATAAATCCTAGCAACCAGGCCGCATATTATTCAACGGTTTCCGCCAGCAGGCGGAAGAGCTGGCCAGTGAACAAGGCCAGAAAAAGGCCCCGTTTGCCCTGGGTCATACAGTTTCACCCTCATCACGAGTTGGAGAGGGCAGGTGCCCCCCCATCCCTTCTGGAGCGCCACCTGCATCTCCTGCTACAGAGCCAAGGAACCTGCCTGCACTACTATCCCCTACGTTGAATTCTCCGCTCCCACACCGTTGGTGAGGCTAACCTGAATCATCTTGTTATTTTTGTGAGCTCCCTAAGCCTGTTGGCTTCCTACATGCACCCTCATGCATGCCTTGGGCATCATACAGCACCATCATCCTTTGTTCTCCACTCCTGTAATGGCAGCCGCGATGCAGCGCCAAAGTGAGGCTATGTTTACCCCCGTTACCTAGCAACCAGGCCACATATTATTCAAGATTTTCTGCCAGCAGGCAGAAGCACCGGCCAATGAACAAGACCAGAAAAAGGCCCTGTTTGCCCCTTGTTCTCCTCGGGAAGGCGAGTGCAATAAACCCTGCCCTATTCACCATTGCTATCCGCTCCATCTACTTTACTCCCTTGAGTTGAACAATCTGGCGTCAGCATCCCTTGCAAAGCATCGCAACCTCCTATCCGCATGTGTGACCTGCGTCGCGCGTCCACAGAACCGGCTAAGTACTTATTAACCTTATCGCATGCAAAGCATGGGTCGCTTCTCAACTCCTCTTCATGTAACTACATGCCTTTTCCTCTAATATCGATGCTGCCTTTACTACCGATAGTTACTGTAAGTCACTACAGAATGCTTTAAAAAACCTGTCTTGCGCTCCTATATATGCCCATCTGACTTGACATTACACCTACCTATGTATTATTGACGTATCTACATAGGCGATTGCTGTATGCCCTAACGTGTAAGCTCCAAATATCCTTATATATATTATAACATCTCTTTGTTCCATGTGCACCGCGAACCGTTGAGTCGCCGAGACGTTGCTGATATGCCAATGGTGCTTTTTGATCTCTGCCAAATGTATGCAGTTATGAAGGTTTTAACTGTGCGTTAATAATGAGCACTGCATATAACTTTCAATCACTACAGTATACTGTTCCTAATCGGCCGTAATATCATGTACCAAATCTAGGCTGTTAGTATTACATGCATTGCCTCCAACCAAGTTAGATTATTGTGTGCTACATTTCCCAGTTATTGGGTATTTTATTTGTACTGTACTGTGTTTGCTTACCTGAATAGCATATTGTATCTAGCCTACCTGAAAAATATGCATTGTCTCCAGCCTACTCAAACTATTGTGATCTGCATTAGCCTGCCCGACTTTGTTTAGCGCCTCCTACCGGCCTTCCCATCGCGCATTCACCCCAGCCATTCTTAAAGACATCAGTCTGCACCTAACGGCCTCTGATAGTCATATCACACCCAGCCCAAGAAACTCTTCACGTTATATCTAACCCCCCTGGATAATACATACAGCAGATAGCCTTTGCCATTCTCTGTCTACGACACCTAGGTTCTCAGTTAGTTTACTCTATCTCATTCTACTGTGCCAGCCTTCACATTTTGACTTGTCCTTGTACCTAGCCAACTATAATCATTGTGTACTACTTCTAGTCTAGCTGTTATCACTTCAAGCTTGCCTGTCACTATATATTGCCTCATGCCTGTGATAATCTCAGTGGACTGCATCTAGCAAACCCCAACACTGCATATCTGAGTAGTCCAGACTATCTACTACTATGCATCTACTCTACCTTAATTATTAGTGCTGTACCTAGTCTGCCCTACCCTATTCCAACTCTGCGCCCAATTAATAACCAATGCTCCCCACACTCATGGTGATTTTCAGGAAATCCCAATATACTCACGGATCTGCGGCTTCCTCTTGACCTATAGCCTTGCTGCATGTGTCCTCCACCTTACACTTAATTACTCACTACACATTCACGACTCTACTAGCTCATCAAAACTCAGGTATCCTACCTTCTAAATTGTCTGGTCCCCTACTGCCGACTTACTGCCTTGCCATGCCGACACGCACAACATCTCTAATGCACTATGTCACCTCCCTCAGAAATGTGAGGCTTGGCTCTCATACCAAAACAACAGGACCTTATGCCCAATATAAGACACCTAGGCTTAACTTGACTAGCACTTCTGTCACTTCACCTTTTCACCTTACGCCAACACACAAGTCCGATACTCCACCACCACAAACTGAAGTTGCCTCTATTAAGGGAGCCCTTATCAACGCAAGATCACTAGTTGCCCATGCCTTAGACATTTCATACCTGATCACAGTCAATGAACTAGATTTCCTTGTGATTACAGAAACCTGGTTACACCCAGCTGCCGGCCCGGCTCTGATGCTAGTAGTCCCAGATAAGTACACCATCTTCAGAGCAGATAGAACTACCAAGGAAGAAGGAGGGGTAGCTATTGTTTCCAAAAATACCCTAGCAATTAGAGAATGCGCTAGCACCCAGTTCACTTCTGGAGAACTCCTCTCAGTGAAACTCACGCTCCCAGCAGAAAGAACGCTCCTCATCCACACCATTTACAGACCACCTGGCCAATTATCCTCCTTTGAGGATGACATAACTGGCCGCCTCACTCAAAATACAAAACCTAACTCACAAATCCTACTTCTAGGCGATATGAACTTAGGCCTGCATGACAACCTAGATACCAACGCTCTAGCCATACAAAATACCCTCTTAGAACTAGGTTTCTTACTAAGGATTACGGGCCCTACACTGTAAAGGTAGAACCTTAGATTGGGTTGCAGACCTCAACTGCAACATCAAAATACTAGCCAATACACCATGTGCTTGGTCTGACCATAATTTCATCTCCTTCGAAATCCTTGATTCTAAACCACCATCACCTAAGGATGTCCAAGCCCTGCCAATACTAACTAGGAACAATCTCTGTATCTCATTAGAAAGTATTCTCCCTTTAATTAAACCCATTACTCAGGAAAAACTGCCTCCAGATTTAGACCCTGCTGCAATGGTAGAGATATACAATCGGAACCTCTCAGATGGCTTAGACCAATTGGCTCCTCTTAAACTAAGGAAAGCCAAACCGGTAACACACCTCAACAAATGGTTCACTCCTGAGTTGAAATCGCTACGTAAAGTTAAAAGAGACGCAGAAGCATCTTGGAAAGAAAAAACCTTCAGCTCAAAATAAGGATACATTTATAACTGCATCCACCTCCTATAAAACTGCTATCCTAGAAACAAAAAAGGAGAGTTACAACAAGAGAATCTCCAATGCCAACACTAATTCGAAGAAGCTCTTCACCATCCTTAAAGAATTGGAATTTCCTATCACAGCTCCTGGCTCTTGTAAGAAAGATACCCTTTGGTGCACCAACATTCAAAAGGCGTTAAAGGCGTTACTCAACAAAATCACAACGCTCCAAACAAAAATTGAAGCTAAAAGGGCTAGCCTGTCAACTACTGCCAAATCAAGCACCCTAAACCCTACACAATCTAATTTGAACCCCCAATCAGCCCCGCCTATCAGCCCAAACTCTGCCTTTAAATTCACTCCGGTCTGTGCCCTAGAGGTGGAATCTATCATCAGAAGCCCTAAACCGTCCAGGTGTCAAGGTGACATATGTCCAGCTTCCAACATAAAAGAAGGTGCCAAAGAATTTTCCCTGTTTATCACCTCTTTTATAAATGCCTCCTTTGCCTCCTACACCATCCTGAAAAACCTGAAAGATGCATGGGTTATGCTGCTCATCAAAAAGCCAAACCTTGACCCGAAAATCCAAACTCATTTTAGACCTATTACCACTGTGCCTTTCCTTCTAAAGATCTTAGATGAGGTTGCATATATCCAGATTCAAAGCCACCTTGGAGCTAACAATATCCTAGGTTTTAGACAATCAGGCTTCAGACCTAGACACAGGACTGAAACAGCCCTTCTGGATCTGAAAATCCAAATGGATGAGGCTAGAGATAACGGTAAACCTGCTCTCCTCCTCCTCCTCCACCTCCTACTGGATTTATCAGCCGTGTTTGATTTAATTGACCATAACACCCTAACCAACCATCTAATTACAGCTGCCTCATTCTCTAGCCAAGCTGCTGCATGGGTCAACTCCTTCCTGGCAGACAGATTTATGAGCGCCTTCTCCCCTATTGCCTCAGACAATCCAGCCCCCATCACATTTGGAGTCCCTCAAGGGTCTTGTGTATCACACACCCTCTACAATAAATACACTAAGCTACTGTTTGACCACCTAGATGACTTAGGCGTATTATACACGGAATACACAGACGATATGCAAATTCTCATCACTTTATCCAGGAACTACCAATCTGAAATAGCGTACACATCAAAACTGATAAATGCCTGTCGCCCCTTCCTGAACATAAACAGCTGTCTCACCCTTGCTAGAGTTCTTATAATATCTAAACTGGAGTATTGGAATACTCTCTACTTGGGTACCAGCCAATGGAATTTGCACAAACTACAAGTTTTGCAAAACAGTGCTCTCAGGGCAGCTCTTAACATCCCTTGTTCCAACCATATCACACAAACTAAACAAACTGCTAACTGGCTACTGATCCAAGACAGGATTACCTTCAGAACTCTCATGATCACCCATAAGTCACTCAACAATTCAGCTCCCAATTACCTGATGAACAAATTCTCCATAAAAGAATCCACCAGGCCTACCAGATCCTCCTACGTCCACTGCCTAAACATCCCGACCTTCAAACTAAACAAAGCAGGAGGCTCAAGTTTCCCAGTTTTAGCAGCTAAGACTTGGAATAAACTTCCACTAAGAATCGACCCTGTGTTCCTCTCGTTCAGGAACAAAACAAAATGTTGGCTATTCGTGCAAGCTAACTAAATCCACCATGCTCTACTATGACCACAAGATCTCAGCAACTTTCCTGACTTGTGCCTTGTGCCATGGTAAGATTTCCAATCAGGCCACCAATGGCCAGGTATACTCCAAGCACTATCCATGAACCTGTTCTTTGTATATTCTGTAAAATTCCATGACATGTATATATGTGAAGCTAACTTCTCACTGTAAAATTCACTGTATTTTATATTGCACTGTATAAAATCTATATAACCATGTACTTCTAGAAATAGCACCAAGATACCTCCGGACTCGGTGCGCTATATAAGCAAATAAAACTAACAAACAATATAACCAACACTTATATGTATCTTTCCATTTGGATAATATACAATACTATTTCCCCAATGCCTCCCTCATAGGACCTCCGCCTATAATATCCTCCCAATACACTCCCAGTAGTACTAGTAATATCACACACAGTCCTCCAGCAATTACTGACCCACTATATTAGATATATTTCCACACTCTCTCATTTGTGTCCCTCCACCTCGGGTCCCTACTTAACAAAATATGTACATTATTTGCGTCCATCCTCTTCTTTCCTGAAATAAAAGCACAGACACACGAGACAGTTAAAAAAAAGTGAGAGACGTGCAAGTTGTACTTTGTACACAAAAAAAGAACAAAACTTGGGAGAAAGAGAGAGAGGATAAAAAGAGAGGTAGAGGGAGAGATAGAGAGAGAGACAAAAAGAGAGAGGAGAGGGAGAGAACAAGAGAGAGCGAGGTAGAGAGAGAGAAAAAGAGAGAGACAGAGAGAGAGAGAGAGAGAAAGAGAGAGAGAAGAAAAAGGAAAGTATGGAGCTAGCAGCTGAGCTTTGGCCTGCCACTTGAGAGTGCCACCACACTTGTTTCATCCCTGAACAGGCAGGTAATGTAGTCGGGTACTGGTGCTGGTGCTGTTCCCCCATATTTTAAGATAACTGATGCACTGGTGTGTTTTCTGTACGTGCCCTAAGAACGTCAGAGAGGTGGACCCAGTAGCACAACTCTTTTACTTTCACCACAAGGGGAGTACAAAACACCACCTGGTACCGTCCCTGGAACCGAGGATTGTTCCAGCGGTGCACAAAATTGCGAACGTAGATATGTTCCCCCGGCAGCAGTGGTGGAGTCGTTATATGCTCAGGATCTGTTCCCATTATCTGTGCAGCACCAGGCGTCTCTGTGGTCACCATCCTGGGAGATGCAATCTGTCGGGAGAAACATTTAATGGCATGAGTTAGTGTCATCATATATTCCCTGAATTCCTCTGCTAACACTGCTGCAGTCCTGTGTGCATCAGGAACCCTTCTCAGAGAGGATATGTCGGTCTGCATACGCCGGCCATTAACCACCTCGTGAGGCGACAGATGATGGTCTTTACTTGGCTGCATGTGTAAACTAATTCAGATAACTTGCTCTTGAGGCCATTTATTCTCTCCACAACGCCATTGGCCTGTGGGTGATAAATCAAACACATCTGATGATTGATGCCAAGTAGTGCTGTAGCGTGTTGGAATAACGCATTGAAGAAATGTGTGCAATTATCTGACCTCAAAACCCCGCACACACCCCAGCGCAGGAAAAATTCCCACACTAGAAACCTTGCACCACACTTGGCATCTGGATATGCACAAGGCCCTGCTTCCACCCACCTGTAGAAGGGACAGACTACCACAATGAGATACCTGGATCCATTACAGCACTCACCCATATCGGCTTAGTCTATGTGTAACTCATGGAATGGCCCAGTAGGGCGGGGCAAGGTGCCCCGTAACATTCGTAGTGTCATCCCTGTACTAAAACTTTGACATGTAGTGCAATGTATGACCATTTCTGTTATGCTTTCCTGGAGGTTTGGTATAAACCAATCCTCCTGTATTTCTGCAGATATGTGTTGTTTTTAACTATGAGACGGGTAGTGAAATTGTTCAAATGCTACTGCTAGAAGCTCCTGGGGCATTACTGTCTCCCCAGAGCTCTCCTGCCTCAATAACAGATCTGTCATATACTGCTTACACCCTCTCTGTAACCACAACTCCTTTTCCCTCTCAGATGCCCTTCCTTGTAATTCAGTATTCCGGGAGATGGGCAATGCTGTCTAAGGCACTGGATGTTCATTTTCCAATGGGACAGTTACTATGCACTCAGCAGATACTTCATTTGGCAGATACGCCACCATTTTGGCTACGGCGTCACCGGCTACGTTCCCCTCGAGATTCCGTCTGTCCCATGAGTATGGGCGGCGCATTTGATGACCGTCACAACAGATGGTTGCCATAACACTTCTATCAGCATCTCTAACAGCAATGTATGCTGTACTGGTGATCCATCCGCCCTCCAAAACCCCCTCCTCTTCCAACGGGAGAGACCGGCGTGTACTGTTGTTATAACGTACGCTGAGTCCGAATATATCGTGATATGGCGACCTTGTGACACCCTCAGCACTTCAATGAGCGCCACAAGTTCTTCCACTTGTGCAGAATATTTCGTGGGCAACCTTTTCATGACCACCGTCTTGTTCTCCCCTTCCTCAAGTTGTGCCACTGCTGCCCCATCCGTCTCTGCCCAGATCAACAAAAAGTACCACACCTTCTGCCAATGCAGTATCCCTTGCTCTAGGAGTGTCATCCTCCTCCTCCTCATATGTTGCACAGTCATGTGCTGCTAGGTCCTCTGTAGTAGGCATGTCTGTTAAAAAGGTGGCAGGATTCACCGTCTTACACCTTATCACATGAATATGGGGTTTAGAGATGATAATCTCATATGCCATTGACCTTTGAATAGTCAGGGTAGATTTTGACCTTTTTAGAATGGCAAACAAAGAATGTTCCACATACAACGTTACTGAACACCGCATTACGATCATAGAACCTTTCTCTATGGCAAAGCCAGCAGCTGCTAATGCCTGTTTGCATGTGAACTGCCCTTGCATCACCGCATCCAGAGTGCCACTGTAATAGGCCATTGGTTTGTGACCCGTAGTGCTTTTTTGCGTCAACAATGCTGTCATAAACTGACCATCACAATGTGAAAACAAATAGAATTTCTTTTTTTAAAAACTTTTCCGGGGTGGCCAGTACGGGGGCCAAACTAATGACTTCTTTTAAGTCATCAAACAGTTTTTATCATTTCTGCCCTCCACTGTAACTTGTGGTCCTTTTTTTCTGTGCTTCGTTTAGGGCCAGCAAATGTGGCCTTGTGTATGCTGCATAATCTAGAATCCAGGCTCTGCAGTAGTTACACAGGCTCAGAAACCTCTGCATCTCTTTAACTGAGGTGTGTCTGGGGGTGGCGCATACTGACGCTGCCCTGTCGGGTAGTATCCTCTTCCCATTCGTTGATATAAACTTCCCAAAATAGATTACTTCCTCCTGGCAATATTGTAATTTAGCCTTGTCAACCCCTTGTAGCCCTCACAGGCCAGCAATTGTAGGAGTGTAATGGAGTATCTTCAGTACTGTTGTTCACTACACACTAGCAGATTGTCCACATACTGGATAATCATGCTAGGCATCTGAATATTCCCCAGATTGGCATGCAGTATTGTGTAAAATATACTCAGGCTCTCACAGTACCCCTGAAGCAATCTAGTGTGTTCGAGCCTCATCTGGCACTGCGTAAATGCTGTGAGGTACCTCAGCTCCGAATGGAGGGCAATCGAGTAAAATACATTTTTGAGATCCACTACACTGAAATATGTGGTTTCTTTGGAGATGCTAACTAAAATGATTGCAGGATTCAGAAACACTGGAAACTCTTTCTGTACCACCTCATTTAGGGGGCGCAAGTCCTGGATCATTCTCCAATTGCCCCTGTTGATTTCATAACAGGATATATTGCTGTGTTACACAGGGGAGCGGATAGCTGATAATCCCCTGATCCAGTAGGGCCTGTATTGTTTTTCTAATGCCCTATTCCACCTCTCTTGACAGTATTGTCTTACCCTAGGGAGCACCTCACTTGTCTTCAGGGTCATACGCACAGGTGTTACATCTGTCAATAACCCTACATTATGTGGATTTGTAGTCCACAACTGGGAGGACAGAGTTACTACTGCCATTAAAGGACCCCTCTTTGTCGTTATTCTCGAACAGCTCGTCATGTCTCACCTCCTTTAACTGGACTGTTGGGTCTACACACAGCACAGTGCACCACTCACACCCATCCCTATTTATTCATAATAGGAAAGTCCCTCTGTCTGAAAACCACAACCCATGTAGGTCCAGCTATAATATTGTTCCTGCCACCACCTCGGGTGACACAGCTGGTCAAAAAATAAAATCAGTGGGTACTCACCGGAATTGCTTGGAAATCTAGGGCACTGCTTTCACAAGTACTGTAATACCATAGATAAACATGTCTGGGTCCAAAGGAATCCCGCGGACTACCACCTCCCTTGTCTCTGTGTGGATTATCAACACATCGGTCTTACAGCACACATCACAGGCGTGGAACAGACTACTCCATCATCTGTGAAGGATATAGTCATGTTTAACTTCCCACCCCAGTAAAGTGACAGGAGAACTCTTGGAATATAGTAAGGGTGCCTGTTCTACCTTCCCTCCCACCTTTACATCCAACTCCTCAGTGTATGGAGCCCTGGAAATAGCCCCAGGCAATCCCAGCACATCAAGATATTTTCCTGATAGTGGAAAGTTTCTTTCATGGTTTAGTTGCACCGGAGTCCACTATGAATATGAACTGCTTATTTCCTATCCCCGACCCCACCAACGGTTCCTCTTCAGGATGGGTAGTCGTCGACAAGAACGGACACGCAAGCGTTCTCCAAGGCTGTCCTAATCAGGATATGTGTTTGTTCCAGGAACGAAAATGGGCTACCTCCTACCACTGCTGCACCCCCCCCAGGGAGCGGCTACCCCACCTGGCACTCTATTTACCAGGGCAACACTGCCCTGCTCTTGCTGCGGTGGTTGCCGGGCTTGTGTGTCCGGCATTTGGGGTTGCTGATTATAAGTTTGGTATTGCCTCCATGGGTACTCCTGAATCCCATACTCTTCACCCTGTTGCTAGTACCCTACTCGTTGAGGTCCTTGGGGCCCTTGGCCCTGTTGCTGGGACCCATAATTATACCCCATTGTAGACCTACTTTGGCACTCCCTTGCGAAATTCCCCCACCTTAAACAATTCTAACATTGAGACTGTCCAAACCCACCTCCCCTTGGTCGAAACCCTCCTCCTATGGCTCCTTGAAATCCCCCTCTCTCTCGCTGTGGCCCTACTTGTTGCCACTGTTGGCCGGGGTACTGTTGCCCCCAACCCCACTGTCCTTGTCCTCCTTCCACCGAGAGCACCGCAATAGTGGCACTCACAACTTGCTGGGCACTCTGTTAGGCAGAATCCTGTGCAGTGCCCTTAGGGACCACTACACACAATTAAGACTACAGGTGGCAATACAAGTTTTACCTTTGGTACAAGCCTGTACTACTATGTCAGAGTGGTAGCAGTGGCAGAGCAGCCAGGCTTATCTCAAGAGTATATGAGCAGTAGCAGAGATTACACAAAGGGACCACAATTACTGTGACTCAAGCAAACACTGACTCAAGGTTTCAGGTAGAAAAATATAAGTACATTTATTTTTAAACCATTTGTTATAAACACAACACTTCTATTAAACTTCAATAAAAACCACACGTTAAATATACAACAACTAACCAATTCACTTTGTACAGTAAGTTTCAAGGTAAGTACCCTGTGTTTGAGTGAACTGGTGTTAGGAACAAAACACGTTACCGCAAATATGATTGCGATCACTTTTTGACAGTTCGGTCTACTAAACAAACGTATATCCGTGACATGAAATGCTACCAGGGCAAAAACACACTTAGCACCAGAGATACCCAGAGGGAGTTGGAGACAAAAATCAGAGGCAATATTTTGGTTAGGCTGGCAGAATCAAGAAACACTCAGAAACAGGGCGTCAAAATTCAAAGGGCCGGAGCCAGGGTCGAAAGACACCGGGGCCAGTTGCCGAAGATCACACGGTCAGACAGTTCACGATTCAACGTAGCCAAAAGTACTTCGATATTGTCAATGTTCGGAAGCAAATTTTATAAGAAGGAGGGAAGACAAGGGCAAGCCTTGGAAATGAAGAAAAAGGGATTCACCCAGTTTCCTCAACAGAACACAGTACCTGTTCCAGTGGTGCAGCTAGTGCCCTGGCAGTTGTTCCTGTTGGTTTCCCGCAGACCCACAATTCCTGGAGCTTCGTTGTGAAGAAGGACGTCTGAAGGGGGTCTGCACCACACAGGGATGGAGCCGGCAGCAGCGAAAAGGAATAAAAGGTGCGCTCTTTAAAAACAGGAGAGGCTCTTCAGGTAGATATCTGGACCACTACAGCAGTGTGCAGCAATTTCGACCACGGAAGAGGATCCTCTGGCTGTAGAAGATGAGCTGGCTATCCCCACCAAGCTCAAGGGAAGAAGACTCCGGACTGGATCTTCTCTGAGTCGTTGACGGGCAGATAGCTCAGGACTGCAGCAGGGCTTCACCAGGACGGGGTAGTTGCAGCAGCTGTCGTTCTCTCTGCTTCTCTTTGGTTCCTTGTAGTTCCAGTGGCGACTCTCTGACTTCTAGCCCAAGAGACCTGACTTGTATGCGAAAAAAACCCATTCACTCAGCCTGGCTGTCAATCACCCAGCAGGGGGGTTGTCCAGCCCGGACAGCTACCCTGGCCAATCATGACAAAGTGCGACTTGGGTTTCCTAGGATACCCTGTGCAGGGGGTGACTACACCCCTCCCTCACATTCAGCCCACCTAGACACCCAGGCGCCTTGAGGAGGGCTTCTGGGCAGAAGCCCATCAAAAGACAGTGAACAAAGAAGGCGAACCTAGTTTGCCGTGCAAAGTAAAACACAAGAAGGACTTTAACCAAAAGAAATGGCGAATAAACCCAACCGGAGCCAAGAAAAAGACTATTTGGTCAAGCGGGTTTATGTTCGAGGCTAATATAATAGTCAAGAACAGTACCACGTTTATCTAATATAATCGCAGTAGAAAAGTTAGGGTAAATACCACTGCCACCACCCAAGTCTAAGTGTCAAAAGAGCGAAACAATGCTTTAGGAGGTACAGATACAAAGGGATACGAGTTAACCCTTTCCAGTACTCCATGGAAGATGGGGTGTACTGGATCTGTGGTAGATTGACTAAGTAAAGTTAATGGTAACTTTACCCTTTTCTGGGGGACAGTAGTCACCTCAGAAATGGAGTCGAGGGAAGTCTCAAAGACAACCCTGTGCCACGGCACTGAAGGTGCTGTGTGACACACAAAAAGAAGGGGGCTACTGAAGTGGTGTACTTCAGAGTCCACAATCACAAAACAGGTAGAAACACATAGCAAAACCTAGGGAAGAGTGGGGGAAAAGCTCTCACTCTTACCAAGTGGAAAAAAAATAAACTCCAGAAGTCCAGCAAAGCTGCTGGGGGACTCACTAGGTGAGGGAAATTAGCCATAAATGAGAATTCTCCATAACACACTCTTTGTTCCTTCCAAATTGGCGTCAGCACTGGTACCTGAACCGCTACCTTTGCCAATTTATTCTCCACCAATTTTGCTTCATCCCCTAATGCCTTTGCGCTGTTTCCCTATCCCGCTCCTTAATTCTTTCACAATGATGCACTATTATACTCTGTATTTTCAGCCATCCCTTCGCCTCAATACCCACAATCTTATCCAGCTCCATCTGCACTTCCTTTGGCAAACTCCTCTTTACAATAAAATAATAGAATGGTATTGATTGATCCCATGGCCCTCCAGTGTCTGCTCTCCATTCCTCTTGCATTTTAAGAATTAATCTACCTGGGTCCTCATCATCCCCCATGGTATACTGCATTAAACACTGCAAATCGGGAGTATCGGGGAAGGCCCTTTGTAAAGCGTCATGTACCATTGCCATAACTCCATTAAATGATGCTCCATCATGCGCATCATCCCCCGAGGTTACTCCCGGGTATCCAGCTTTAACCCACACCTCCCCAGCCTGATTCCCAATTATGGCAACCAATGGGCTCCTAAGATCCCCTATTGTTAGGGGCAACCCTGCCGTTTCTTTTTTAAACTCAAAAATCCACTTACTCGCCCCTGGTGTGAGTTGTGGGGGGGGCTTTATTAAATTGTTCTTATCCATTTGGGGCCAGGGCACATACTGTGTCCTCCCTTCACCCTTATGTATTGGAGGCATCTGCATTTTTGCTCTACTTCCCACACCCTTCTTCACAACTCCTCTTCTCTTTACTAATGCCATTTGGCCGGCCCTATTCCAGAACACGAGGAGGTGGGGGAGTGGTAGCCTGTGGTGTAATTGACGCTGCGGGAGACCCTACCGCAGCAGAAGGGGTCCCTATCACAGCTGGTACATAACTTGAATTAGTGTAAGCTTCTGCTGGATATGTTCTTAAGGGACATAATCCCCTACTCCCCACTGGCGCCTACCTTCTCCTTCTCACTTTTGGCACTTCCCAGCCCTCTGTCTCTGTACCTCCTCTCCATTCCCTGGATCTTCTGTGTCTTCAAACATACGCCAACAATCGAGAATCTCTTTTCTGTTTTGTAGCTGCCTCCCCTTATATTTTGCCACTAGAAATGTGGACATGTGTTCCATGTGAGCCCTGCCCTGGCCATGGGCAGTGCATCCCCCCTCCTCCTGTCTCCGCGAACCACTGCTTATGATATCTCTCCACTGTGTTACGATACAGTGTCTTATGCGTGTGCTCTATTGGTGATTCTCCCCCCTAATGACGTCTATTTCTTACACCCTACAAAACCCTTCTGACGTGCCATGCATGCTGCTGCTTGCTTGTAACCATGAAAACAAGAAAAATCAACCCTCGACCTTCCCTGCATGCACACACCATTCCACAAACTCATCCAACACCACACTGCAAAACACAATTACCACCCCTTCTAGGGCCTGCTCCTTACTGTAAGAAACCTGAAGGTGTCTCCCGGACAAGTCCCTGGGGATCTGTCATCCAGGTGGCCAGGTTACGGCCATCGTTATTGGATCCAGTTCCTGGGTTTGGATCAGTAAGGAGGATCCCCTGGATGGAGGTTCCTTGGGGAGTGGAAGTGGGACACTGATGGGTGAGTAGAGGTATCCCCCTTCTCGTTATACCTTTTCCCCATCCTACTCCGTAGGATACACTAACACTCTACACCCCCTTTTCTGACACATACACTTCTGCACACTGCGAGAGACGACGTACAAACACCAAGGCCATTTACCTGACATGTCCCATCGCCAGGGTCAGGCACTCCTGACAGCCCTTTCCCGTCCCCACAGGTGGAGCACGAGAGCACAATACAAGCAACGCAGACCACACAATGAGAGAGCTAACTCAGCACGGCAGTTCAAGAGAAGAAGAAAGACGGCGCAAATCAAGAGCATACCATGGAGAGAAGTGACCTTGCCCTTATCGACAGAGGCCTGTGAAACCAGAGAAGGAATCGTAAGACCGCGAACAATAGCCAGCGTGTGTTGCAGCAGATGTCAACTGTACACAGCCACCTCCTCTGCTGACAGCCAACAGAGGGAGAGACGCATGGCCCAATGGTACCGGCGTTGACGCCACAGACAAGAAAGCCAAGCAGTTCCTCACAGTCAAGGGGAGAGACGATAAGAAACCAAACTGTGTTAACGAAAGTAGCAAGCAGCTGATTAAAGAAAGTACAAAGAACTATTGACACGCAAGGGGAAAGCCAGAATAGCAGATTGAAGAACCACGTGGTGCTCACTTGAGAAGCTCTGGGCGATTACCCTGTTGTTGAACTACCGTAACGAGAAGGCCTTGGGAGAAAGACGAGAAGGGGGCAAAGTGGTCATACACGGGTCTAGTAAAATCCTCCGTACAGTCAAAAGTCTTTGACCGACAGATGATTGTGAAAACTAAGGGAAGCGAATCACACATTGTAAAGTTGGCAAGAGTGAACCCAACTGAGGGATGTCCACAGTGAACTGTTTAAAAGACATTAAGATTTGTGAATGTTATAGATGAAGATTGTATTGAAAGCCATAGCGAACCCAGTGAATGGAGGCTAAAATTCGAGAGGGATCTGAGCCCGAACTAGGGTGATCCCGGGGTGAAAAGGTATCACCCAGCTTGCAAGCTGAAAGGAACCTTTGTTTGTTATTTTATTAAAGACATCAGGTCCTCGGAGGCAAGATACTTCTCTTTGTAGAAAAGAGACTTAACCACCAAAGGCCCTGATAAGCTGAGAATGGAACTGTTAGCTTGTGCTGGGAAAGCTTGGGCGTGTTCTGTGCTCCAGGGTCTTACCTTGTCCCATGTTCAAAACATGGGGAAGGGAGACCCGACTGCCGCATCCTACCTTATTATTTGTGAACAGTTCTTTCTTTCCTGTGAATCCTATCCCACACTCTTTTTCTGTATTTAGATGTAAGGATTGGCAATAGTTCTTTTTAGTATAGGCCCTTTTATTTTGTCACAAGGCCACAAGGACTGCCTTATTGTTATTTGATGGTCCTAGCTTGCTCCCATCTTAGATTTAGGTTTAGATTATGTGTTTTTCCAACCCATTTATGCAGTTTAATAAACACCCTTGAATTGTGATCACTTGTGTCTGTCTTTACTGTTGCCACCATGAGTTCTTGACATTACCCACAAAGTACAAACAAAATAAATTAGAACAATACACTAAACTAGCAACCACTACTTGTTCAGGCATTCTACTTGTACGAGACCCCTGCCTGTATTTTTATATTTCTCCTTTAAATAATATAATGTCCTGTGCTGTGGTACCACCTTCCCTCCCCTTCCGAGGAGGAGCTCTCTGCCTTACCTTTGTCTTATCTTATAATGCCTTACCTTATAATACTTTACTGAACCACTCCATTCATAATACAAATTATAACAACCAATAACCCTACTCTCATCAATGTCACGTCGATGACCTCGCTCTCCACGTACTCACACCTTTCACACTTCCCCATGCATCCGTCCCCTACTTGTTATCCCTTACAAGTGTCTACTCACATGTGTGTGCTCACATGAAGTCTTCCGTCACAGGGTTCTAACAGAGCTGCACCCCTCTTCAAAGAGCAGAGAGGATTTTTTTGAAAATGGCTCCTGCAAAGCCACTCTGAACACATGTTATTTTGGGGATGATCGCTGTAGGTGGGCACGGCTCCTTCTGGAGAAGCAGTCTGGAAGCCTCTGCAGGTACGGCGGGTGATGGGATCACGTTGGGATCACCAATTGAAGGCATTCCCCTGTATGCTCACATCAGAGAAAATACAACAAGGCTCAAGTCAATCTTGTAGGGATGACAAGTTTAATCACACGCGCAGATGAGAGCAACAGCAAAGACCGTTCTGCCAAAGAGTAGTACAAGCAGAATCTTAAAAAGCAAAACATCGCAATAAGTGACGCAATACATACAGTAAAAACCTGCGCGGCAGATTGGATCGACCCTCTACAGGTGCTGCCTTTATCGATATGAGATGGCAGTTTATTGGACCCAGCCCCGTCCATCCATCTTCCATCACGTGGGTGCTGCAGGGCTCATCTTCTCAATTCGAAGGTCAGAAAACAAATGAATTATACTCCTACTATAACTCATACTGTGCACTTGGCAGGCCTAAAGATGGACAAACAGGAAGTTCCGGTGCACTCTAAAATTCACACACACATTTCACCCACTCCCTCTGCACCTTCCGGCTCCAAGTTCTCGTTTTGAACTATAATGTATCTCTCCCAGCACCTTGCAATACAAATCACACAATTGTCGCTTCAACGATACACCTTGTCCATCCTCTTTGAACATTTCAGTACTTGTTACTTTGAGGTTGCTGGTCAAGTGGCACCTGGTGTCATAGAATTCAGGGATGTTAGGTTTTAGTCAGTTATATGGGCTATAACTCGTGGTCACTCAGGAATAGGCTGGATCACACTTCGGCCAAAGTGAGATAACATGCACACCAGGGACCAGCCTCTGATCACAGCCTTGTAGGGCGCATTCCTCTCGGGTGAAAGACACATATTTGCAACACTTAGAACAATGAACAATGAACAAACAGTGTGGAGGGTGGGGGTGTGAACTGTCCTCATGGCAGCTCGGGCATGACTAGAGATTTCTGTGGCCTCATGGATTTGGACCTAGTGCATGTAATATCGCATTTACTGCGCAAGTCTTCACTTCTACCTATAATTATTAATATCTATGCAAAATAGCGCTGCCGCCAATGCCTTGGGCCACACCATATGGTTACACTATAATTGGTTATATTAGCATGGGGAACTGCTGGACGGGAAGGTATCCCTCTCCCTGTCCCCCCTACCCCTGGCTCATCACAGTGCTTCAAATGCATCTTGCCTTACTTTAAAGCACCTGGGGAGGGGGGGGTGCTGGCTGCCCCCTTCCCAACAGCAGTGAGGCAGACAGATGAGGCAAAGAGGATGCCCTTTTCGTGGAGTATACAAAAGAAGAGTGCCTTGCCTACCTGTAGAGGTCAAAGTGTCTTGTCTTTATATGCCTACTAATTCTGAAGTATAAAGTTGTAGAAAAATAAGCATAAGTATCTGAACTTTGGTGGTGTTTAAACTGTTAGTGGGTGTCATATTGAAGTTGATGAAGTAGTAGCATACTGTGGAACAAAGGAGACTGTTCCCACAGTAACAGTGGTAGAAGGGTGGCTGTCAAGGGGAAGGCAACAACCCAAAGACAAGCATCCTGACAATTAGACCCAGTGTGCTGCAGAGGTCTCAAACAATTGTCAAGTTGTAGAAGCATAAGTTGTAAGCCTAATCTTTGAACTGTGGCAGTTGATCTTGGAAAGATGATGTCCAGGATTACCATTGGGGCTATTTTCTTGGCTGAAATTGGAAGGGGATCTTTTCAACTGAGAACTGAATAAGTGTTACCAGTGGATTTGTGTTTAATTAACTTTTGTGTTGACTTGGAACTCATAAGAACTGGTTTCAAGCATGGACATCATTTAAGGGTCACCAGGGGTCGCAACTGCGACCCATGAGGTCTCCCTTCCTACCCCTAAAAAAAAATCTAAAAAAAAAAGTTTTTACATTTTCTTTCTCTTACATTGAGGCTCATGGGCTGTAGGCCAGCAGCATGTGGCTCTTTGTTTCTGGAGTGGCAGGTTTTCTGATAGCTATAGCCAGTAAAATAGCTCAGTGGGTTTAGCGCGGGCTGCTGCAATGTGTGTATGTTCTGCAGGTTTCAGGTTTGAGTTTATACTGTGTATATTGTGTGTGTATTTGTTCTATATTATGCGCTTAAGCATAAGTGCTATATAATAACACATCATTATCGTTTGGCCTTGGACGGCTGCTTGCATTCACAGTGGTTTGGCAATATAGGCCTATACACACTGATATTAATGATACATATGGTGATCCATTCTTGTACGAAATGTATAGCACTTTACAGTGATATTGTAACCATATATTTCATAGTGTCCTTAAAAACAATGCCATGTGATGCTACTTCCTGTTTTGTCGAGGGGTGAAAAGTCGTGTTCCATCGCTTCCTGTGATGTCGATTCTGGGTGGGGTCAAATTACATCACTTCCTGTGATGTCATCAGAGGTCAAGGGCCGTGTAATGTCACTTCCACTACCCCTGGCATTTTGGTGAAATGACGTCCCTGGTTTCAAGGCTTTTCTTTTCCTTTGAACATTTGGAGAACTGACTTTGGAAAACCTTGGGGAAAGGAATTACCCAGGACAGGTGAAAATCATCCAAAATACTGGTCACATATATTTCATTCTTTTATGTTGTTTAATGATTTCCTTTGAATGTTTTGTTGTTTTGTGTGAGGGACAGTCTGTTTATGTTAGGAGTTATTCCCTTAGCTTTTAGACTAGGTGGGGAATTCCCTGATAGAGTAGGACTAGCGAAGATTAATTTTGCCACATGCTTCTTTAGTAAAATGTCTAGTCTTGAGAAAAACACAAGCAGTTGTCCGCCTCACATTACTGACCTCTCACAAGCCCACTTTGGAAAAGGAGGATAGTCACCTTAAAAAAACCAAGGAGTGCTCACATTCACGCAGCCATTTGCAATCCTCCTCCACCCTTAAAAAGAGTGCCATCATCAATGCCTGTACGCTTTTGGTTCTTCTGATGAATGCGTGCAGTTGGCTTCAGGACCTACATCTACGGCCAGGTGGGAGGCCTTTAAAGAGCAGATGCTCAACATGTTTAAAAAAGCAGCTGCGGGTACGATTGACACCTCAAAGCAGCAGGCTCCAGCAGCTCCAGTGGTGCCTGGACGCCCCGAACCCAAGGATACTGTATTGGCACCAGAGCCCTCTGGTCTGGCGCTGACTGTTGACAAGACGACAAAGCCGTAATCAGCACTGTCAAGCGTGGGTCTGTCGGTTTTAGCACTGATGTCTGACCGTTCACAAGTGCCCCAGTCCTGAACTGAATTTTTCGGCACAATGTCGCCAATTTTAAATAGCATGCACCGCGCCCATTGCCTCAGTTTTGTTTTTCAACGTGTACAGCACACTCTTGGAATGGTCTGACACGCTGTAATTGTTTTTGTAACTCCCCAAGATGTCTAGGCCGAAATCAGTCTTTAAGAGATGTATGGACTTTGACTCAAAGATGTTGATTACTAATCCTCACAGAATTTGTCTCTGGTGCCTCAGCGAAGAACATAAAGTCATTGAATGCAGCTCCTGCCAATCAATGACCAGAAAGGACTTGAAAGAGAGAATATCGAAAATCACCGTAGGTCAGTCTGTTTCCAAAAAATGCTCTAAACTTTACAAATGGTTGAGATCCAGGGTGACTCCTTCGTAATCATGGAAGAAGTTGAAGAAATGACAACATTGTTCTTCATTCTGACTCCTCGCCCTTGCATTTGCCCGATATGACCGCCTCAGTAGCCTAATGGGAAAAGTTCTGTGAAACAATTATGGAGGTATCCTCTAAGGTGGCCCCTCCTGGGCCCTCGAGAGAGCCAAAAAAGGCTATTGATCCCACTGCATCTTCCAAAGCCAACAGGGAATCGTAATCATTCTTTATTCGATTCGCATTGCAATAAGTACAATAAGCAAAACCATGCTAACAACCATTGAAAATTACACACTATACAAAGCAACAGCCTGCCTTAAAAGAGCTCTCAATACAAACACATCTAAACTGTCCAAAAAGGGGGTGTCATTGAAAGTCATTCTTAAAAAGAGTGCATCACGATAAAACCTAATATTATACTTCCTGAAAAAGGAATAAAAAATTCCTTGTGAGATGGCTACTATTCTCAACCGCTCTTGTGTTACAATAAAAATGGTGTATCTAGCACAGACTTGTCGCAATCTCTTCTATACTTTAAAGTGAGCAAGTTCAGCCTAGTCATTAGTACCGATCTCCTACATTCTGCAGATTTAATAGTACATATTTCGCCACCATGTGCCGAGATTACGCGTAGGCCAGCGTAAAGTTCAAGCGAGGGGAGAGTGCCCACTCTTTGTGTACTCAACTCCTGGTCATTCCTTAATGCTCTCTGTTTCACAATGTTTTTCAAGTGGAACAGAGAGGAATGCTAAGTGATATCTGTGTTTAATAAACCCCAACGGTTCAGTAAATTACAGCCCTTCCTGTGCCAAGCATATTGGCTAGACACAGAGAGCCCCTCCACCGCCCTCATAGCCTTCTTCAAATTGAGATTTTCTGAGTAGCCCAGGCAAACTTAAAAAAAATAACAAGCAAACCATAGTTTCACCTGGGCTTCTATACTGGAGATCCCGAGTTCTAAGAGCAACATGCAATTAGGGGTACTTTGGGGAATGCCTGCACATTTTAATTTTTTTTAATGCTGTTTTGAGTCACCTCAAAAGCTTAACAGTTAGAGTAGCCCCAGATCTCACTCCTATTTACCAACAAAGTGTGAAGCTTGGCCTTACAGACGCTGAGGCATCTATCAAGCACCTGCCCAACATGGTAAAATCTTAGCAGCCCCCGTAACCTTGCCTCACCCTTCAGGGCAATAGCATTTATATACCCCAACCTTTTCCCGTTTTAGGAGAAAAGAAGACTTAGGTAGGAATATGACTCAACTACCTCCATTTGTTCACTCTTAACTGCAGAAGAGTATTGATTTCTTCCTTTCCTAAAGACCAGAACCTTGGTCGTTCTTAAAAAATAGGGAAAATGACCAATTGTGGGGTAAAACACCAGAGTAACTAGCAGAGTTAAAAAGCATAAATAAAATTGGGAGCCATAAATTTGAGAATCACTTAAAAGAACCACTTAAAAATATCTGAATGCTAACCATCTTTCCCCAAAGAGAGAATTTGTAAGTACTCAGAGATCTCCTTCATACTGAACGTGATGGCTTTGGCACTTAGATCCTCAACGGTATCTAGTCCTACGTGATCAGCACCGAAGAAGATCCCCTGGAAGTGAAAGATCCAACTGTCAGGGCAGATTTGAGCAACAGTTTTTCTCCCAGAGAAGCAAATACCCTAGCCACAACTTCGCGAATAGTTTGGAGTTATTAGTGTGCACTGTCATCTCCAGCTGGTCCCACTGTTTCGCTACCTGCTCCAAACAGAACATAAACGATGAACACTTTGAACAATACGACGTTAATGTGCCTATCTTCTACCACAGATGCCTCTGTGGCAACAGACTACATAAAACATACTTTCACTGACGCTAGCCTGAATAATCCCCCAAAAATTACGGCGAAAAGAAAAAGGCTACGAATTGACACAGGAAGTGAATGAAGATAGTACTTCAACAGAAGCACATTCGCCACAAAGAGATCTATCAATTGCAGCACTGAGTGAAGAGGAGCCTACAACTGGTAACGAAGATCCTTGGCAAAAAAGAGCCATACTCAACCAGGGGATAAATTCAAGCACTTTTGCAGCCATTTCAATAACCTTGGCCCCCTTCACAAGACTTTATAAGTCCATAAACGACCAGCTATGGGACCAGACTAGGATGTCAGCTATGATTCACACAAAAATGATTTTCTTAGAGGGGTTCGTCACTGCCCTACAAGCTATAATTGACAAAAACAGCAGAGAACTCACTAATATTCTACACAGCATCATAGATCCTGTGATTGAAGAAAGAAAGACGAGGAGACTATCTAGAGCTCTCGGTGACACAAGACTTACAAGTCTACTTGACCACCATAGCATCACAGAACACAACGACTACGTCCGCAGCAAGTACCCTCAGAAATAGACACCCGGATCTCATCTTAACCAGTCACATCTAAAGAAAGCTCCTTAGCATATACAAAACAAAAGCAGCAGACGCCAATCCCATGATTGCAACAACTCTTCAGGAGAACCCAGAGGTTGCAGCAGCTATAGTTGAGGGTGATGTAATAATCGAGGAAGTAATCGAGGAGACACAAAAAGAAATGGAAAAAAACAAAATCAACAAAAAGAAAGATGAAAACAATGACTCATCCAACCTAGATCAACATTGCGCTAAAAATGTCAAAGATTACGCAATCTTTCTTGGAAACACTAGCAACAACAATAAACAGAGGAAAAAGTGGAAAAACTCAAACTTGCGGCACAAACCAACAAAAAACAACATACAAACTTTAAACGCAAAGCAAATAATTGCCAAAAGGACAATAGGAACTCACAACACCAGACCATGCGAGTCGGATCCATGATCAAAATGAACACGTATGCCCTTTAAGCGAGGTAGTGTTCTATGGGATGGATGGCGATGCAGATCTTACTCTTACACCAATAACCAATAATAAGACCGACTCAGGAAGTTGGCAAAACATAACTGTTTTTAATTGCAATTGTCTAAAACAGGGAGTACCACGGGCATCAACGGACGGCCCACAGCATAAGTCTGAACGCATTTCATAAAAAACATTACTTTTATAGCAAGTATTTGTTATACGTGATGTTATACTACGTGACAAAAATAAGAAAACCTATGTGAGATTATGGTCGATCTACGGGGTACACCTAGGTATACTTTCTATGGGGGGTATCATTGTGATTGGATCTTTAAGGTTAGGTGGACAGCTATGCCCACCCCTAGTGCAAGTCATCTTCGCTGTCATGAAATACACAATGTTTCATTGTCTTTCAAACTCTAGGGCTCTTTACTAAGTGGCCCTCTACAACTGGTTGGCACGCGTGTACCCTTCTGGAATATTCCACTCGCAAGCAGCATGCAAGCTGGTACCCCAGGTGCTGGAGGGTTGGACTTGACCATGCCTCCCCAACCAATTAGCCGAACATCCATCATCACTCCTGCTGTCTGCCAGTCAATTAGTCTTTGAACTCGGCCTTGCAAAGTATCACTGCGCCTGAGAATAGAAGGGAGTGTGAGCATGGTCTTATCTTCAAATCTCGGTGTAGCTTGCCCAAAGTCTATTTTCATCTTGACCATGTGACAGGAGACTGTCTTTTGAGCTCCTTCTTCGCATTTAATGCTATTAAATGAAAAAAAAATGCAACTTCTAGTGTTTTTCATTACACCTCAACAGGAGCTTGCCTCGCTTCTCAAGCTCATTGTATCTTCTCGAATAGATAACCAGTTTCTTAGCTGCGCCAACCCTTGACTCCGGGCCAGACAACCTTTCTCGAATCTTCCCTCGTCGTCATCTTTTTTCTTCTACTGCGCCACACTTTCAGCCCTTCTGTTCATGAGGTCCTAGTTTATTTTTTTTTATTTTTTTTTTCAGTATCTCTTTATTAACTTTATTAACAGGTTCACATCTCCATCACAGACCATGTCACGTATACAATAGTGAACTGAAAGCCCAGCATCTGAATTCCAGCATTGTACATCATGCAACCTCCAGGAGTCACCTAACACACCTCGCTGATTATTCATCTCCCCCTGCCCCTCCAGTGCCGGATGCGGAAGTATATCACCGCCATCCGCCTCCCTGGCCAGCAGATATGCCGTCAGCGGGCCCCATATGTCCTTTGGTCTGTTCCGCATCCCACACAAGGCAGCGTAGTCTTTGTCTGAATTGCTCAGCTGGAGGAGGCACCCTTTGATCTCCATTGGGGAGGGTTGCGTCCATTTCATTAGTATACATCTCCTAGCAATAATCATTCAGGATGCCAAAAGTTTTCGACATTTCACAGGCAAACCCGGGAGCCACCCCAGCATTCCACACAGCATCACACGAGAGACCTTCTGCCCAATGATGTCCGTCACAACCTTAAACACCCCTTCCCAGAAGGGGCCCAAAACAGCACACTCCCACAACATATGAATCATGTCCGCGCGATCCTTCCTGCACCTCGGGCAGGTAGCAGATCTAGCTGCGTGAAATTTATTCGCCCTCGCTGGTGATACATATACCCTGTGGAGCGTCTTAAATTGAATCAGTTGTAGCCGTGAGCTAAACGCCCCGTACGCCTAATTTCATATATTCTTCCCCACTGCGTATCATCGAGTATGACCACACTGCCTTTCTCCCAGTGTCCTTTACACAGAGGGGGTTCGCGGTGAGTACCTGCCAGTATCATTTTATATATTGTCGACGTCACGCCTCTGCATCCCTGGGAGGCGCGTATGTATTGCAGCAGGGGTGTGGTCTGAGGGGCCTCCGGGAACTCCGGCAACCATTCTTTGAGGGCCGCCCTCATCCTGTAATATTGCAACATATGCTGAGGACCCCTGCCCATCGCCCCCCAGAATACCTCCTGAGGCATGAACTTTCCCTCAGGATACAAAACCCCCAAGGTTTCAATCTCCACCCCGCTCCAATCACCTTCTATGAACTTGTCACACGTGGGCGCCAATGCCTCAATCTGCCACAGCCGGATGCCCGGATCAAACGGGCGTCTACTCCTACCCTTTTCATAACCCATCTCCATGCATGCACAGTGCACGCCACAGGGTGAAATCTGCATGTATCAGCCACTTTTCCGGAAATTAAGAGACCCTGTAGCGAGTAGGGGTATACCGAACCTCTCACAACGTGGACATGTGGTGGCCCCCACCCCTCCCACATCCAGTACCTCACAAAGGACAGCTGGGTTGCTAAAAAATACGTTACCCTTAGTAGCTTTAGATACTCCCTATGATTCATATCCAACAGGGCCTGGGCCTTCCTGCTAACCACCACCCCCAGATACGTAACCGAGTCCTGTACCCTGCCAAGCCCCTCCATGCTAGTCAGGGGTATCGTTGCCTCATTCATGGGGAAGAGAGAGGACTTGGTGTTAGGCAGAATCTAGTGCAGTTCCCTTACGGAACACTACACCAGATTAGGACGACAGGTGAGAGCAATAAATCCCCTTTGGTATCAGTCTGTACCACAAAGATTTCGTTGGTAGCTGTGGCTGAGCAGGCAGACTTATCTCAAAAGACAGATTAGCAGTATTCAGGGTTTACACAATAGGCAGTACAGCACTATGGGGCAAGGAAACACTGACCAAAGCTTTGTATTAAAAAGAGAACATATTTATTCTATACACATCTAGTTTCAATACATAGATCACAGTTGATAAAGTAAATTAAGTTTAGTCAGGGAAAAGCATATACTACTCCCTATTCAATTGTAGACAAGTTTGCGGTAGAGTGAAAACTGAGCAAAACGGCACAGTGAAAACCAACTACAAATGGCACTCTAACAATTTAACGAAAGGGAGGGAAAGTACAAGTTAAATTGAAATATCTTCAGCCACTCCCTGGCAAAACTTCCCTGGAGGTTTGTGAACAAGTAATGCACAGTAACACTTTAGCAGAAAGATAAGTGAATGAAAACGGAGCAAAATGGCACTCCACAAGTTAAAACAGTAGGAAGGAAGAGGGGTTTAGAAGATGTAGGTGCATCTACACATTTCTCATTGAAAACCAATCTAGTGATAGCAGATCTAACAAATCAGCCAGAGTCAATAGGCCTGAGCCAGAGTCAGTGGTACAGGACCAAGAGCTTAGGAGCAAAAATATTCTTGTAGCTGCAGTCAAGTCTTTAGTAGAAAAATATTGAAGAGGTAGATGCGAGGCGAAAAGACAATGTTAAGAGAGAGAGCGGCCGACCCCACAAGTAGTTAAAAGATTTAAAACACCTTTAGGGCTACCACGGAGAAAGGGCGGCCTGGCGGAACAACGTACCTTAAACGTGAAGAAGTGGCTCCTGCGGTGGCGGTTGTTCCTGGTAGTTCCTGCAGGCCGAGGGGTCCAACAGAGGAAGAGAGGCTCTCGTCGTGGAGGAAGGTTCGAGTTGCTGCACTACCCAGAGATGAAACCAGCTGCGGTGCTGCCAAACGAAGTTTAAAAGGTACGCTCCTTTTAATCGTGGTCCGGGTCGATAGCTGCCTGGCTATCCAGTCTCCAAGTGCGGGGCACTGTCAATTCGACCAAGGCAGGTCCGATGAAGCGATAGGTGAACTGGTTGACCCCACCAGCTCAAGGGAAGGAGGCTCTTTCGCTGAAGATCTCTTCCCGTCGTGTGGAAGAAAAGTGTTGAGACGATCTAGCAGGGCTTCACCTGTGGTGTAGATGCTGAAGATGTCTGTGGCTTCTCTCCCCTTCGGTTCCGTAGTTCCAGTGGCGACGTCTTGCTCTTCCAGTCCTCAGGACCCTGCTTTTATGCAGAAAGAGACCCATTCATACAGCCTAGCTGACACTCAGCCCATGTGGAGACTCCAGCCTATCAGGTTAGAGTGCGACCTGAGTTGCTGTGGCAACTCTGTCCAGGGGTTCTACTCCCCCTCCCAAACAACAGACCCACCCCAGAAATAGGGGGGGCCAAAAGGAGGGCCTATATTAGCATGGGGAACTGCTGGACGGGAAGGCATCACTCTGCCTGCCCCCCCGACCCCTGGCTCATCACAGTGCTTCAAAAGCATCTTGCCTTACTTTAAAGCACCTGGGGAGGGGGGGTGCTGGCTGCCCCCTTCCCAACAGCATTGAGGCAGACAGAAGAGGCAAAGAGGATGCCCTTTTCGTGGAGTATATAAAAGAAGAGTGCCTTGCCTACCTGTAGAGGTCAAAGTGTCTTTATATGCCTCATAATTCTGAAGTATAAAGTTGTAGAAAAATAAGCATAAGTACCTGAACTGTGGTGGTGTTTTAACTGTTAGTGGGTGTCATATTGAAGTTGATGAAGTAGTAGCATACTGTGGAACAAAGGAGACTGTTCCCACAGTAACAATGGTAGAAGGGTGGCTGTCAAGGGGAAGGCAACAACCCAAAGACAAGCATCCTGACAATTACACCCAGTGTGCTGCAGAGGTCTCAAACAATTGTCAAGTTGTAGAAGCATAAGTTGTGAGCCTAATCTTTGAACTGTGGCAATTGATCTTGGAAAGATGATGTCCAGGATTACCATTGGTGCTATTTTCTTGGCTGAAATTGGAAGGGGATCTTTTCAACTGAGAACTGAATAAGTGTTACCAGTGGATTTTTGTTTAATTAACTTTTGTGTTGACTTGGAACTCATAAGAACTGGTTTCAAGCATGGACATCATTTAAGGGTCACCAGGGGTTGCAACTGCGACCCATGAGGTCTCCCTTGCTACCCCTAAGAAAAAAATCTAAAAAACAAAGTTTTTACATTTTATTTCTCTTATATTGAGGCTCATGGGCTGTAGGCCAGCAGCATGTGGCTCTTTGCTTCTAGAGTGGCAGCTTTTCTGATAGCTATAGCCAGTAAGATAGCTCAGTGGGTTTAGCACGGGCTGCTGCAATGTGTGTATGTTCTGCAGGTTTCAGGTTTGAGTTTATACTGTGTATATTGTGTGTGTATTTGCTCTATATTATGCGCTTAAGCATAAGTGCTATATAATAACACATCATTATCGTTTGGCCTTGGACGGCTGCTTGCATTCACAGTGTTTTGGCAATATGGGCCTATACACACTGATATTAATGATACATATGGTGATCCATTCTTGTACGAAATGTATATCACTTTACAGTGATATTGTAACCATATTTTTCATAGTGTACTTAAAAACAATGCGATGTGATGCTACTTCCTGTTTTGTCGAGGGGAGAAAAGTCGTGTTCCATCGCTTCTTGTGATGTCGATTCTGGGTGGGGTCAAACTACATCACTTCCTGTGATGTCATCAGAGGTCAAGGGCCGTGTAATGTCACTTCCACTACCCCTGGCATTTTGGTGAAATGACGTCCCTGGTTTCAAGGCTTTTATTTTCCTTTGAACATTTGGAGAACTGACTTTGGAAAACCCTGGGGAAAGGAATTACCCAGGACAGGTGAAAATCATCCAAAATACTGGTCACATATAGTTCATTCTTTTATGTTATTTAATGATTTCCTTTGAATGTTTTGTTGTTTAGTGTGAGGGCCAGTCTGTTTATGTTAGGAGTTATTCCCTTAGCTTTTAGACTAGGTGGGGAATTCCCTGATAGAGTAGGACTAGCGAAGATTAATTTTGCCACATGCTTCTTTAGTAAAATGTCTAGTCTTGAGAAAAACACAAGCAGTTGTCCGCCTCACATTACTGACCTCTCACAAGCCCACTTTGGAAAAGGAGGATAGTCACCTTAAAAAAACCAAGGAGTGCTCACATTCACGCAGCCATTCGCAATCATCCTCCGTCCTTAAAAAGAAGTGCCATCATCAATGCCTGCACGATTTTGGTTCTTCTGATGAATGCGTGAAGTTGGCTTCAGGACCTACATCTACGGCCAGGTGGGAGGCCTTTAAAGAGCAGATGCTCGACATGTTTAAAAAAGCAGCTGCAGGTATGATTGACACCTCAAAGCAGCAGGCTCCAGCAGCTCCAGTGGTGCCTGGACGCCCCAAACCCAAGGATACTGTATTGGCACCAGAGCCCTATGGTCTGGCACTGACTGTTGACAAGACGACAAAGCCGTTATCAGCACTGTCAAGCGTGGGTCTGTCGGTTTTAGCACTGATGTCTGACCGTTCACAAGTGCCCCAGTCCCGAACTGAATTTTTCGGCACAATGTCACCAATTTTTGGTGCTGATGATGACCAGGATCTATGTTTAGGCACAAGTATTCAGGCTTTAGAGGCACAGATTTTGGAACGGATCTTAGATATAGTCGTAACCTACGTTGCAGTCTCTGACATTTTTTGACAGCAAAGAGCGCTCTTCGGCATGGAGCCGATGTCCCTCGATGGTTGCCATTCCTGCATCCAGGCAAGACGTCGAAGACAGTATAAGTAGCATGCACCGCGCCCATTGCCTCAGTTTTGTTTTTCAACGTGTACAGCACACTCTTGGAATGGTCCGACACGCTGTAATTGTTTTTGTAACTCCCTATGATGTCTAGGCCGAAATCAGTCTTTAAGAGATGTATGGACTTTGACTCAAAAATGTTGATTACTAATCCTCACAGAATTTGTCTCTGGTGCCTCAGGGAAGAACATAAAGTCATTGAATGCAGCTCCTGCCAATCAATGACCAGAAAGGACTTGAAAGAGAGAATATCGAAAATCACAGTAGGTCAGTCTGTTTTGAAAAAATGCTCTAAACATTCCAAATGGTTGAGATCCAGGGTGACTCCTTCGTAATCACAGAAGAAGTTGAAGAAATAACAACACTGTTCTTCATTTTGACTCCTCGCCCTTGCATTTGCCCGATATGACTGCCTCAGCAGCCTAATGGGAAAAGTTCTGTGAAACAATTATGGAGGTATCCTCTAAGGTGGCCCCTCCTGGGCCCTCGAGAGAGCCAAAAAAGGCTATTGATCCCACTGCATCTTCCAAAGCCAACAGGGAATCGTAATCATTCTTTATTCGATTCGGATTGCAATAAGTACAATAAGCAAAACCATGCTAACAACCATTGAAAATTACACACTATACAAAGCAACAGCCTGCCTTAAAAGAGCTCTCGATACAAACACATGTAAACTGTCCAAAAAGGGGGTGTCATTGAAAGTCATTCTTAAAAAGAGTGCATCATGATAAAACCTAATATTATACTTCCTGAAAAAGGAATAAAAAATTCCTTGTGTAGATGGCTACTATTCTCAACCGCTCTTGTGTTACAATAAAAATGGTGTATCTAGCACAGACTTGTCGCAATCTCTTCTATACTTTAAAGTGAGCAAGTTTAGCCTAGTCATTAGTACCGATCTCCTACATTCTGCAGATTTAATAGTGCATATTTCGCCACCATGTGCCGAAATGACGCGTAGGCCAGCGTAAAGTTCAAGCGAGGGGAGAGTGCCCACTCTTTGGGTACACAACTTCTGGTCATTCCTTAATGCTCTCTGTTTCACAATGTTTTTCAAGTGGAACAGAGAGGAATGCTAAGTGAGATCTGTGTTTAATAAACCCCAACAGTTCAGTTAATCACAGCCCTCCCTGTGCCAAGCATATTGGCTAGACACAGAGAGCCCCTCCACCTCCCTCATAGCCTTCTTCAAATTGAGATTTTCTGAGTAGCCCAGGCAAACTTTAAAAAAATAACAAGCAAACCATAGTTTCACCTGGGCTTCTATACTGGAGATCCCGAGTTCTAAGAGCAAAATGCAATTAGGGGTACTTTGGGGAATGCCTGCACATTTTTATTTTTTTTAATGCTGTTTTGAGTCACCTCAAAAGCTTAACAGTTAGAGTAGCCCCAGATCTCACTCCTATTTACCAACAAAGTGTGAAGCTTGGCCTTACAGACGCTGAGGCATCTATCAAGCACCTGCCCAACGTGGTAAAATCTTAGCAGCCCCCGTAACCTTGCCTCACCCTTCAGGGCAATAGCATTTATATACCCCATCCTTTTCCTGTTTTAGGAGAAAATAAGACTTAGGTAGGAATATGACTCAACTACCTCCATTTGTTCACTCTTAACTGCAGAAGAGTATTGATTTCTTCCTTTCCTAAAGACCAGAACCTTGGTCGTTCTTAAAAAATAGGGAAAATGACACTCTTAGACCAATTGTGGGGTAAAACACCAGAGTAACTAACAGAGTTAAAAAGCTTAAATAAAATTGGGAGCCATCAATTTGAGAATCACTTAAAAGAGCCACTTAAAATTATCTGAATGCTAACCATCTTTCACCAAAGAGAGAATTTGTAAGTACTCAGAGATCTCCTTCATACTGAACGTGATGGCTTTGGCACTTAGATCCTCAACGGTATCTAGGCCCCCGTGATCAGCACCGAAGAAGATCCCCTGGAAGTGAAAGATCCAACTGTCAGGGCAGATTTGAGCAACAGTTTTTCTCCTAGAGAAGCAAATACCCTAGCCACCAGCTTCGCGAATAGTTTGGAGTTATTAGTGTGCACTGTCATCTCCAGCTGGTCCCACTGTTTCGCTACCTGCTCCAAACAGAACATAAACGATGAACACTTTGAACAATACAACGTTAATGTGCCTATCTTCTACCACAGATGCCTCTGTGGCAACAGACTACATAAAACATACTTTCACTGACGCTAGCCTGAATAATCCCCCAAAAATTACGGCAAAAAGAAAAAGGCTACTAATTGACACAGGAAGTGAATGAAGATAGTACTTCAACAGAAGCACATTCGCCACAAAGAGATCTATCAATCGCAGCACTGAGTGAAGAGGAGCCTACAACTGGTAACGAAGATCCTTGGCAAAAAAGAGCCATACTCAACCAGGGGATAAATTCAAGCACTTTTTCAGCCATTTCAATAACCTTGGCCCCCTTCACAAGACTTTATAAGTCCATAAACGACCAGCTATGGGACCAGACTAGGATGTCAGCTATGATTCACACAAAAATGATTTTCTTAGAGGGGTTTGTCACTGCGCTACAAGATATAATTGACAAAAACAGCAGAGAACTCACTAACATTCTACACAGCATCATAGATCCTGTGATTGAAGAAAGAAAGACGAGGAGACTATCTAGAGCTCTTGATGACGCAAGACTTACAAGTCTATTTGACCACCATAGCATCACAGAACACAACGACTACGTCCGCAGCAAGAACCCTCAGAAATAGACACCCGGATCTCATCTCAACCAGTCACATCTAAAGAAAGCTCCTTAGAGTATACAAAACAATGATTGCAACAACTCTTCAGGAGAACCCAGAGGTTGCAGCAGCTATAGTTGAGGGTGATGTAATAATCGAGGAAGTAATCAAGGAGACACAAAAAGAAATGGAAGAAAACAAAATCAACAAAAAGAAAGATGAAAACAATGACTCATCCAACCTAGATCAACATTGCGCCAAAAATGTCAAAGATTACGCAATCTTTCTTGGAAACACTAGCAACAACAATAAACAGAGGAAAAAGTGGAAAAACTCAAACTTGCGGCACAAACCAACAAAAAACAACATACAAACTTTAAACGCAAAGCAAATAATTGCCAAAAGGACAATAGGAACTCACAACACCAGACCATGCGAGTCGGATCCATGATCAAAATGAACGCGTATGCCCTTTAAGCGAGGTAGTGTTCTATGGGATGGATGGCGATGCAGATCTTACTCTTACACCAATAACCAATAATAAGACCGACTCAGGAAGTTGGCAAAACATAACTGTTTTTAATTGCAATTGTCTAAAACAGGGAGTACCACGGGCATCAACGGACGGCCCACAGCATAAGTCTGAACGCATTTCATAAAAAACATTACTTTTATAGCAAGTATTTGTTATACGTGATGTTATACTACGTGACAAAAATAAGAAAACCTATGTGAGATTATGGTCGATCTACGGGGTACACCTAGGTATACTTTCTATGGGGGGTATCATTGTGATTGGATCTTTAAGGTCAGGTGGACAGCTATGCCCACCCCTAGTGCAAGTCATCTTCGCTGTCATGAAATACACAACGTTTCATTGGCTTTCAAACTCTAGGGCTCTTTAATACGTGGCCCTCTACAACTGGTTGGCACGCGTGTACCCTTCTGGAATATTCCACTCGCAAGCAGCATGCAAGCTGGTACCCCAGGTGCTGGAGGGTTGGACTTGACCATGCCTCCCCAACCAATTAGCCGAACATCCATCATCACTCCTGCTGTCTGCCAGTCAATTAGTCATTGAACTCGGACCTTGCAAAGTATCACTGCGCCTGAGAATAGAAGGGAGTGTGAGCATGGTCTTATCTTCAAATCTCGGTGTAGCTTGCCCAAAGTCTATTTTCATCTTGACCATGTGACAGGAGACTGTGTTTTGAGCTCCTTCTTCGCATTTAATGCTATTAAATGGAAAAAAAATGCAACTTCTAGTGTTTTTCATTACACCTCAACAGGAGCTTGCCTCGCTTCTCACGCTCATTGTATCTTCTCGAATAGATAACCAGTTTCTTAGCTGCGCCAACCCTTGACTCCGGGCCAGACAACCTTTCTCGAATCTTCCCTCGTCGTCATCTTTTTTCTTCTTCTGCGCCACACTTTCAGCCCTTCTGTTCATGAGGTCCTAGTTTATTTTTTTTTAATATTTTTTTTCAGTATCTCTTTATTAACTTTATTAACAGGTTCACATCTCCATCACAGACCATGTCACGTATACAATAGTGAACTGAAAGCCCGGCATCTGAATTCCAGCATTGTACATCATGCAACCTCCAGGAGTCACCTAACACACCTCGCTGATTATTCATCTCCCCCTGCCCCTCCAGTGCCCGGATGCGGAAGTATATCACCGCCATCCGCCTCCCTGGCCAGCAGATATGCCGTCAGCGGGCCCCATATGTCCTTTGGTCTGTTCTGCATCCCACACAAGGCAGCGTAGTCTTTGTCTGAATCGCTCAGCTGGAGGAGGCACCCTTTGACCTCCATTGGGAGGGTGGAGTCCATTTCATTAGTATACATCTCCTAGCAATAATCATACAGGATGCCAAAAAATGTTGACATTTCACAGGCAAACCCGGGAGCCACCCCAGCATTCCACACAGCATCACACGAGGGACCAGTGATGTCCGTCACAACCTTAAACACCCCTTCCCAGAAGGGGCCCAAAACAGCACACTCCCACAACATATGAATCATGTCCGCCCGATCCTTCCTGCACCTCGGGCAGGTAGCAGATCTAGCTGCGTGAAATTTATTCGCCCTCGCTGGTGATACATATAACCTGTGGAGCGTCTTAAATTGAATCAGTTGTAGCCATGAGCTAAACGCCCCGTACGCGTAATTTCATATATTCTTCCCCACTGCGTATCATCGAGTATGACCCCACTGCCTCTCTCCCAGTGTCCTTTACACAGAGGGGGTTCGCAGTGAGTACCTGCCAGTATCATTTTATATATTGTCAACGTCACGCCTCTGCATCCCTGGGAGGCGCGTATGTATTGCAGCAGGGGTGTGGTCTGAGGGGCCTCCGGAAACTCCGGCGACCATTCTTTGAGGGCCGCCCTCATCCTGTAATATTGCAACATATGCTGACGACCCCTGCCCATCGCCCCCCAGAATACCTCCTGAGGCATGAACTTTCCCTCAGGATACAAATCCCCCAAGGTTTCAATCCCCACCCCGCTCCAATCACCTTCTATGAAATTGTCACACGTGGGCGCCAATGCCTCAATCTGCCACAGCCGGATGCCCGGATCAAACAGGCGTCTACTCCTACCCTTTTCATAACCCGTCTCCATGCATGCACAGTGCACGCCACAGGGTGAAATCTGCTTGTATCAGCCACTTTTCCCGAAATTAAGAGACCCTGTAGCGAGTAGGGGTATACCGAACCTCTCTCAACGTGGACATGTGGTGGCCCCCGCCCCTCCCACATCCAGTACCTCACAAAGGACAGCTGGGTTGCCAAAAAATACGCCTCTATATCCTGAGCCCCTATCCCTCCACGTTCCCATGGTTGCACTAGAGTTTCCCAGCCTATCCGCGGGGTTTTGGGGTACCATGTCAAGCGAATCAACTGGGATCTAACCTCCTTAAATAAAACTCTTCCCCGGCCAGACGGGAATGTTTGTGAACATGTTCAAAAGTTTGGGGACAACTACCATTTTAATAATGGCCATCCGGCACATTAGGTTGAGGAGAAGATTACACCACCAATCTACTGTTACCCTTAGTAGCTTTAGATACTCCCTATGATTCATATCCAACAGGGCCTGGGCCTTCCTGCTAACCACCACCCCGAGATACGTAACCGAGTCCTGTACCCTGCCAAGCCCCTCCATGCTAGTCAGGGGTATCGTTGCCTCATTCATGGGGAAGAGAGAGGACTTGGTGTTAGGCAGAATCTAGTGCAGTTCCCTTACGGAACACTACACCAGATTAGGACGACAGGTGAGAGCAATAAATCCCCTTTGGTATCAGTCTGTACCACAAAGATTTTGTTGGTAGCTGTGGCTGAGCAGTCAGACTTATCTCAAGAGACAGATTAGCAGTATTCAGGGTTTACACAATAGGCAGTACAGCACTATGGGGCAAGGAAACACTGACCAAAGCTTTGTATTAAAAAGAGAATATATTTATTCTATACACATCTAGTTTCAATACATAGATCACAGTTGATAAAGTAAATTAAGTTTAGTCAAGGAAAAGCATATACAACTCCCTATTCAATTGTAGACAAGTTTGCGGTAGAGTGAAAACTGAGCAAAACGGCACAGTGAAAACCAACTACAAATGGCACTCTAACAATTTAACGAAAGGGAGGGAAAGCACAAGTTAAATTGAAATATCTTCAGCCACTCCCTAGCAAAACTTCCCTGGAGTTTTGTGAACAAGTAATGCACAGTAACACTTTAGCAGAAAGATAAGTGAATGAAAACGGAGCAAAATGGCACTCCACAAGTTAAAACAGTAGGAAGGAAGAGGGGTTTAGAAGATGTAGGTGCATCTACACATTTCTCATTGAAAACCAATCTAGTGATAGCAGATCTAACAAATCAGCCAGAGTCAATAGGCCTGAGCCAGAGTCAGTGGTACAGGACCAAGAGCTTAGGAGCAAAAATATTCTTGTAGTTGCAGTCAAGTCTTTAGTAGAAAAATATTGAAGAGGTAGATGCGAGGCGAAAAGACAATGTTAAGAGAGAGAGGGGCCGACCCCACAAGTAGTTAAAGGATTTAAAACACCTTTAGGGCTACCACGGAGAAAGGGCGGCCTGGCGGAATAATGTACCTTAAACGTGAAGAAGTGGCTCCTGCGGTGGCAGTTGTTCCTGGTAGTTCCTGCAGGTCGAGGCGTCCAACAGAGGAAGAGAGGCTCTCGTCGTGGAGGAAGGTTCGAGTTGCTGCACTACCCAGAGATGAAACCAGCTGTGGTGCTGCCAAACGAAGTTTAAAAGGTACGCTCCTTTTAATCGCGTTCCGGGTCGATAGCTGCCTGGCTATCCGGTCTCCAAGTGCGGGGCACTGTCAATTCGACCAAGGCAGGTCCGATGAAGCGATAGGTGAACTGGTTGACCCCACCAGCTCAAGGGAAGGAGGCTCTTTCCCTGAAGATCTCCTCCCGTCGTGTGGAAGAAAAGTGGTGAGACGATCTGGCAGGGCTTCACCTGTGGTGTAGATGCTGAAGATGTCTATGGCTTCTCTCCCCTTCGGTTCCGTAGTTCCAGTGGCAACGTTTTGCTCTTCCAGTCCTCCCGACCCTGCTTTTATGCAGAAAGAGACCCATTCATACAGCCTAGCTGACACACAGTGGAGACCCTCCAGCCTATCAGGTTAGAGTGCGACCTGAGTTGCTGTGGCAACTCTGTCCAGGGGTTCTACTCCCCCTCCCAAACAACAGACCTACCTCAGAATCAGGAGGGCCTATATTAGCATGGGGAACTGCTGGACGGGAAGGCATCCCTCTCCCTGCCCCCCATGCCCCTGGCTCATCACAGTGCTTCAAATGCATCTTGCCTTACTTTAAAGCACCTGGGGAGGGGGGGTGCTGGCTGCCCCCTTCCCAACAGCATTGAGGCAGACAGAAGAGGCAAAGAGGATGCCCTTTTCGTGGAGTATATAAAAGAAGAGTGCCTTGCCTACCTGTAGAGGCCAAAGTGTCTTGTCTTTATATGCCTCATAATTCTGAAGTATAAAGTTGTAGAAAAATAAGCATAAGTACCTGAACTGTGGTGGTGTTTTGACTGTTAGTGGGTGTCATATTGAAGTTGATGAAGTAGTAGCATACTGTGGAACAAAGGAGACTGTTCCCACAGTAACAGTGGTAGAAGGGTGGCTGTCAAGGGGAAGGCAACAACCCAAAGACAAGCATCCTGACAATTACACCCAGTGTGCTGCAGAGGTCTCAAACAATTGTCAAGTTGTAGAAGCATAAGTTGTGAGCCTAATCTTTGAACTGTGGCAATTGATCTTGGAAAGATGATGTCCAGGATTGCCATTGGTGCTATTTTCTTGGCTGAAATTGGAAGGGGATCTTTTCAACTGAGAACTGAATAAGTGTTACCAGTGGATTTTTGTTTAATTATCCAGTGTGCTGCAGAGGTCTCAAACAATTGTCAAGTTGTAGAAGCATAAGTTGTGAGCCTAATCTTTGAACTGTGGCAATTGATCTTGGAAAGATGATGTCCAGGATTACCATTGGTGCTATTTTCTTTGCTGAAATTGGAAGGGGATCTTTTCAACTGAGAACTGAATAAGTGTTACCAGTGGATTTTTGTTTAATTAACTTTTGTGTTGACTTGGAACTCATAAGAACTGGTTTCAAGCATGGACATCATTTAAGGGTCACTAGGGGTCGCAACTGCGACCCATGAGGTCTCCCTTGCTACCCCTAAGAAAAAAATCTAAAAAACAAAGTTTTTACATTTTTATTCTCTTATATTGAGGCTCATGGGCTGTAGGCCAGCAGCATGTGGCTCTTTGTTTCTAGAGTGGCAGGTTTTCTGATAGCTATAGCCAGTAAGATAGCTCAGTGGGTTTAGCACGGGCTGCTGCAATTTGTGTATGTTCTGCAGGTTTCAGGTTTGAGTTTATACTGTGTATATTGTGTGTGTATTTGCTCTATATTATGCGCTTAAGCATAAGTGCTATATAATAACACATCATTATCGTTTGGCCTTGGACGGCTGCTTGCATTCACAGTGGTTTGGCAATATGGGCCTATACACACTGATATTAATGATACATATGGTGATCCATTCTTGTACGAAATGTATATCACTTTACAGTGATATTGTAACCATATTTTTCATAGTGTACTTAAAAACAATGCCATGTGATGCTACTTCCTGTTTTGTCGAGGGGTGAAAAGTCGTGTTCCATCGCTTCCTGTGATGTCGATTCTGGGTGGGGTCAAACTACATCACTTCCTGTGATGTCATCAGAGGTCAAGGGCCGTGTAATGTAACTTCCACTACCCCTGGCATTTTGGTGAAATGACGTCCCTGGTTTCAAGGCTTTTATTTTCCTTTGAACATTTGGAGAACTGACTTTGGAAAACCCTGGGGAAAGGAATTACCCAGGACAGGTGAAAATCATCCAAAATACTGGTCACATATAGTTCATTCTTTTATGTTATTTAATGATTTCCTTTGAATGTTTTGTTGTTTAGTGTGAGGGCCAGTCTGTTTATGTTAGGAGTTATTCCCTTAGCTTTTAGACTAGGTGGGGAATTCCCTGATAGAGTAGGACTAGCGAAGATTAATTTTGCCACATGCTTCTTTAGTAAAATGTCTAGTCTTGAGAAAAACACAAGCAGCTGTCCGCCTCACATTACTGACCTCTCACAAGCCCACTTGGAAAAGGAGGATAGTCACCTTAAAAAAACCAAGGAGTGCTCACATTCACACAGCCATTCGCAATCCTCCTCCGCCCTTAAAAAGAAGTGCCATCATCAATGCCTGCACGGTTTTGGTTCTTCTGATGAATGTGTGAAGTTGGCTTCAGGACCTACATCTACGGCCAGGTGGGAGGCCTTTAAAGAGCAGATGCTCGACATGTTTAAAAAAGCAGCTGCGGGTATGATTGACACCTCAAAGCAGCAGGTTCCAGCAGCTCCAGTGGTGCCTGGACGCCCCAAACCCAAGGATACTGTATTGGCACCAGAGCCCTATGGTCTGGCACTGACTGTTGACAAGACGACAAAGCCGTTATCAGCACTGTCAAGCGTGGGTCTGTCGGTTTTAGTACTGATGTCTGACCGTTCACAAGTGCCCAAGTCCCCAACTGAATTTTTCGACACAATGTCACCAATTTTTGGTGCTGATGATGGCCAGGATCTATTTTTAGGCACACGTATTCAGGCTTTAGAGGCACAGATTTTGGAACGGATCTTAGATATAGTTGTAACCTACGTTGCAGTCTCTGACATTTTTTGACAGCAAAGAGCGCTCTTCGGCATGGAGCCGATGTCCCTCGATGGTTGCCATTCCTGCATCCGGGCAAGACGTCGAAGACAGTATAAATAGCATGCAACGCGCCCATTGCCTCAGTTTTGTTTTTCAACGTGTACAGCACACTCTTGGAATGGTCCGACACGCTGTAATTGTTTTTGTAACTCCACAAGATGTCTATTCCGAAATCAGTCTTTAAGAGATGTATGGACTTTGACTCAAAGATGTTGATTACTAATCCTCACAGAATTTGTTTCTGGTGCCTCAGCGAAGAACATAAAGTCATTGAATGCAGCTCCTGCCAATCAATGACCAGAAAGGACTTGAAAGAGAGAATATCGAAAATCACAGTAGGTCAGTCTGTTTCCAAAAAATGCTCTAAACTTTCCAAATGGTTGAGATCCAGGGTGACTCCTTCGTAATCACAGAAGAAGTTGAAGAAATAACAACACTGTTCTTCATTTTGACTCCTCGCCCTTGCATTTGCCCGATATGACTGCCTCAGCAGCCTAATGGGAAAAGTTCTGTGAAACAATTATGGAGGTATCCTCTAAGGTGGCCCCTCCTGGGCCCTCGAGAGAGCCAAAAAAGGCTATTGATCCCACTTCATCTTCCAAAGCCAACAGGGAATCGTAATCATTCTTTATTCGATTCGGATTGCAATAAGTACAATAAGCAAAACCATGCTAACAACCATTGAAAATTACACACTATACAAAGCAACAGCCTGCCTTAAAAGAGCTCTCGATACAAACACATGTAAACTGTCCAAAAAGGGGGTGTCATTGAAAGTCATTCTTAAAAAGAGTGCATCATGATAAAACCTAATATTATACTTCCTGAAAAAGGAATAAAAAAATCCTTGTGTAGATGGCTGCTATTCTCAACCACTCTTGTGTTACAATAAAAATGGTGTATCTAGCACAGACTTGTCGCAATCTCTTCTATACTTTAAAGTGAGCAAGTTCAGCCTAGTCATTAGTATCGATCTCCTACATTCTGCAGATTTAATAGTGCATATTTCGCCACCATGTGCCGAGATGACGCGTAGGCCAGCGTAAAGTTCAAGCGAGGGGAGAGTGCCCACTCTTTGTGTACACAACTTCTGGTCATTCCTTAATGCTCTCTGTTTCACAATGTTTTTCAAGTGGAACAGAGAGGAATGCTAAGTGAGATCTGTGTTTAATAAACCCCAACTGTTCAGTAAATTACAGCCCTCCCTGTGCCAAGCATATTGCTAGACACAGAGAGCCCCTCCACCTCCTTCATCGCCTTCTTCAAATTGAGATTTTCTGAGTAGCCCAGGCAAACTTTAAAAAAATAACAAGCAAACCATAGTTTCACCTGGGCTTCTATACTGGAGATCCCGAGTTCTAAGAGCAAAATGCAATTAGGGGTACTTTGGGGAATGCCTGCACATTTTTATTTTTTTTAATGCTGTTTTGAGTCACCTCAAAAGCTTAACAGTTAGAGTAGCCCCAGATCTCACTCCTATTTACCAACAAAGTGTGAAGCTTGGCCTTACAGACGCTGAGGCATCTATCAAGCACCTGCCCAACGTGGTAAAATCTTAGCAGTCCCCGTAACCTTGCCTCACCCTTCAGGGCAATAGCATTTATATACCCATCCTTTTCCTGTTTTAGGAGAAAATAAGACTTAGGTAGGAATATGACTTAACTACCTCCATTTGTTCACTCTTAACTGCAGAAGAGTTTTGATTTCTTCCTTTCCTAAAGACCAGAACCTTGGTCGTTCTTAAAAAATAGGGAAAATGGCACTCTTAGACCAATTGTGGGGTAAAACACCAGAGTAACTAAAAGAGTTAAAAAGCTTAAATAAAATTGGGAGCCATCAATTTGAGAATCACTTAAAAGAACCACTTAAAAATATCTGAATGCTAACCATCTTTCACCAAAGAGAGAATTTGTAGGTACTCAGAGATCTCCTTCATACTGAACGTGATGGCTTTGGCACTTAGATCCTCAACGGTATCTAGGCCCCCGTGATCAGCACCGAAGAAGATCCCCTGGAAGTGAAAGATCCAACTGTCAGGGCAGATTTGAGCAACGGTTTTTCTCCTAGAGAAGCAAATGCCCTAGCCACCAGCTTCGCGAATAGTTTGGAGTTATTAGTGTGCACTGTCATCTCCAGCTGGTCCCACTGTTTCGCTACCTGCTCCAAACAGAACATAAACGATGAACACTTTGAACAATACGACGTTAATGTGCCTATCTTCTACCACAGATGCCTCTGTGGCAACAGACTACATAAAACATACTTTCACTGACGCTAGCCTGAATAATCCCCCAAAAATTACGGCAAAAAGAAAAAGGCTACTAATTGACAGAGGAAGTGAATGAAGATAGTACTTCAACAGAAACACATTCGCCACAAAGAGATCTATCAATCGCAGCACTGAGTGAAGAGGAGCCTACAACTGGTAACGAAGATCCTTGGCAAAAAAGAGCCATACTCAACCAGGGGATAAATTCAAGCACTTTTTCAGCCATTTCAATAACCTTGGCCCCCTTCACAAGACTTTATAAGTCCATAAACGACCAGCTATGGGACCAGACTAGGATGTCAGCTATGAGGCACACAAAAATGATTTTCTTAGAGGGGTTTGTCACTGCGCTACAAGATATAATTGAAAAAAACAGCAGAGAACTCACTAACATTCTACACAGCATCATAGATCCTGTGATTGAAGAAAGAAAGACGAGGAAACTATCTAGAGCTCTCGGTGACGCAAGACTTACAAGTCTATTTGACCACCATAGCATCACAGAACACAACGACTACGTCCACAGCAAGAACCCTCAGAAATACACACCCGGATCTCATCTGAACCAGTCACATCTAAAGAAAGCTCCTTAGCGTATACAAAACAATGATTGCAACAACTCTTCAGGAGAACCCAGAGGTTGCAGCAGCTATAGTTGAGGGTGATGTAATAATCGAGGAAGTAATCGAGGAGACACAAAAAGAAATAGAAGAAAACAAAATCAACAAAAAGAAAGATGAAAACAATGACTCATCCAACCTAGATCAACATTGCGCCAAAAATGTCAAAGATTACGCAATCTTTCTTGGAAACACTAGCAACAACAATAAACAGAGGAAAAAGTGGAAAAACTCAAACTTGCGGCACAAACCAACAAAAAACAACATACAAACTTTAAACGAAAAGCAAATAATTGCCAAAAGGACAATAGGAACTCACAACACCAGACCATGCGAGTCGGATCCATGATCAAAATGAACGCGTATGCCCTTTAAGCGAGGTAGTGTTCTATGGGATGGATGGGGATGCAGATCTTACTCTTACACCAATAACCAATAATAAGACCGACTCAGGAAGTTGGCAAAACATAACTGTTTTTAATTGCAATTGTCTAAAACAGGGAGTACCACGGGCATCAACGGACGGCCCACAGCATAAGTCTGAACGCATTTCATAAAAAACATTACTTTTATAGCAAGTATTTGTTATACGTGACGTTATACTACGTGACAAAAATAAGAAAACCTATGTGAGATTATGGTCGAACACCTAGGTATACTTTCTATGGGGGTATCATTGTGATTGGATCTTTAAGGTCAGGTGGACAGCTATGCCCACCCCTAGTGCAAGTCATCTTCGCTGTCATGAAATACACAATGTTTCATTGGCTTTCAAACTCTAGGGCTCTTAACTACGTGGCCCTCTACAACTGGTTGGCACGCGTGTACCCTTCTGGAATATTCCACTCGCTAGCAGCATGCAAGCTGGTACCCCAGGTGCAGGAGGGTTGACTTGACCATGCCTCCCCAACCAATTAGCCGAACATCCATCATCACTCCCTCTGTCTGCCAGTCAATTAGTCTTTGAACTCGGCCTTGCAAAGTATCACTGCGCCTGAGAATAGAAGGGAGTGTGAGCATGATCTTATCTTCAAATCTCAGTGTAGCTTGCCCAAAGTCTATTTTCATCTTGACCATGTGACAGGAGACTGTGTTTTGAGCTCCTTCTTCGCATTTAATGCTATTAAATGGGAAAAAAAATGCAACTTCTAGTGTTTTTCATTACACCTCAACAGGAGCTTGCCTCGCTTCTCACGCTCATTGTATCTTCTCGAATAGATAACCAGTTTCTTAGCTGCGCAAACCCTTGACACCGGGCCAGACAACCTTTCTCGAATCTTCCCTCATCGTCATCTTTTTTCTTCTACTGCGCCACACTTTCAGCCCTTCTGTTCATGAGGTCCTAGTTTATTTTTTTTAATATTTTTTTTCAGTATCTCTTTATTAACTTTATTAACAGGTCCACATCTCCATCACAGACCATGTCACGTATACAATAGTGAACTGAAAGCCCGGCATCTGAATTCCAGCATTGTACATCATGCAACCTCCAGGAGTCACCTAACACACCTCGCTGATTATTCATCTCCCCCTGCCCCTCCAGTGCACGGATGCGGAAGTATATCACCGCCATCCGCCTCCCTGGCCAGCAGATATGCCGTCAGCGGGCCCCATATGTCCTTTGGTCTGTTCCGCATCCCACACAAGGCAGCATAGTCTTTGTCTGAATCGCTCAGCTGGAGGAGGCACCCTTTGACCTCCATTGGGGAGGGTTGCATCCATTTCATTAGTATACATCTCCTAGCAATAATCATACAGGATGCCAAAAGTTTTTGACATTCCACAGGCAAACCTGGGAGCCACCCCAGCATTCAACACAGCATCACACGAGGGACCAATGATGTCCGTCACAACCTTAAACACCCCTTCCCAGAAGGGGCCCAAAACAGCACACTCCCACAACATATGAATCATGTCCGCCCGATCCTTCCTGCACCTCGGGCAGGTAGCAGATCTAGCTGCGTGAAATTTATTCGCCCTCGCTGGTGATACATATACCCTGTGGAGCGTCTTAAATTGAATCAGTTGTAGCCATGAGCTAAACGCCCTGTATGCGTAATTTCATATATTCTTCCCCACTGCGTATCATCGAGTATGACCCCACTGCCTCTCTCCCAGTGTCCTTTACACAGAGGGGGTTCGCAGTGAGTACCTGCCAGTATAATTTTATATATTGTCAACGTCACGCCTCTGCATCCCTGGGAGGCGCGTATGTATTGCAGCAGGGGTGTGGTCTGAGGGGCCTCCGGGAACTCCGGCGACCATTCATTGAGGGCCGCCCTCATCCTGTAATATTGCAACATATGCTGACGACCCCTGCCCATCGCCCCCCAGAATACCTCCTGAGACATGAACTTTCCCTCAGGATACAAATCCCCCAAGTTTTCAATCCCCACCCCGCTCCAATCACCTTCTATGAAATTGTCACACGTGGGCGCCAATGCCTCAATCTGCCACAGCCGGATGCCCGGATCAAACAGGCGTCTACTCCTACCCTTTTCATAACCCGTCTCCATGCATGCACAGTGCACGCCACAGGGTGAAATCTGCATGTATCAGCCACTTTTCCCGAAATTAAGAGACCCTGTAGCGAGTAGGGGTATACCGAACCTCTCTCAACGTGGACATGTGGTGGCCCCCACCCCTCCCACATCCAGTACCTCACAAAGGACAGCTGGGTTGCTAAAAAATACGCCTCTATATCCTGAGCCCCTATCCCTCCACGTTCCCATGGTTGCACTAGAGTTTCCCAGCCTATCCGCGGGGCTTTGGGGTACCATGTCAAGCAAATCAACTGGGATCTAACCTCCTTAAATAAAACTCTTCCCCGGCCAGACGGCAATGTTTGTGAACATGTTCAAAAGTTTGGGGACAACTACCATTTTAATAATGGCCACCCGGCACATTAGGTTGAGGAGAAGATTACACCACCAATCTACCGTTACCCTTAGTAGCTTTAGATACTCCCTATGATTCATATCCAACAGGGCCTGGGCCTTCCTGCTAACCACCACCCCCAGATACGTAACCGAGTCCTGTACCCTGCCAAGCCCCTCCATGCTAGTCAGGGGTATCGTTGCCTCATTCATGGGGAAGAGAGAGGACTTGGTGTTAGGCAGAATCTAGTGCAGTTCCCTTACGGAACACTACACCAGATTAGGACGACAGGTGAGAGCAATAAATCTCCTTTGGTATCAGTCTGTACCACAAAGATTTCGTTGGTAGCTGTGGCTGAGCAGTCAGACTTATCTCAAGAGACAGATTAGCAGTATTCAGGGTTTACACAATAGGCAGTACAGCACTATGGGGCAAGGAAACACTGACCAAAGCTTTGTATTAAAAAGAGAATATATTTATTCTATACACATCTAGTTTCAATACATAGATCACAGTTGATAAAGTAAATTAAGTTTAGTCAAGGAAAAGCATATACAACTCCCTATTCAATTGTAGACAAGTTTGCGGTAGAGTGAAAACTGAGCAAAACGGCACAGTGAAAACCAACTACAAATGGCACTCTAACAATTTAACGAAAGGGAGGGAAAGTACAAGTTAAATTGAAATATCTTCAGCCACTCCCTAGCAAAACTTCCCTGGAGTTTTGTGAACAAGTAATGCACAGTAACACTTTAGCAGAAAGATAAGTGAATGAAAATGGAGCAAAATGACACTCCACAAGTTAAAACAGTAGGAAGGAAGAGGGGTTTAGAAGATGTAGGTGCATCTACACATTTCTCATTGAAAACCAATCTAGTGATAGCAGATCTAACAAATCAGCCAGAGTCAATAGGCCTGAGCTAGAGTCAGTGGTACAGGACTAAGAGCTTAGGAGCAAAAATATTCTTGTAGCTGCAGTCAAGTCTTTAGTAGAAAAATATTGAAGAGGTAGATGCGAGGCGAAAAGACAATGTTAAGAGAGAGAGCGGGCGACCCCACAAGTAGTTAAAGGATTTAAAACACCTTTAGGGCTACCACGGAGAAAGGGCGGCCTGGCGGAACAATGTACCTTAAACGTGAAGAAGTGGCTCCTGCGGTGGCGGTTGTTCCTGGGAGTTCCTGCAGGTCGAGGGGACCAACAGAGGAAGAGAGGCTCTCGTCGTGGAGGAAGGTTCGAGTTGCTGCACTACCCAGAGATGAAACCAGCTGCGGTGCTGCCAAACGAAGTTTAAAAGGTACGCTCCTTTTAATCGTGATCCGGGTCGATAGCTGCCTGGCTATCCGGTCTCCAAGTGCGGGGCACTGTCAATTCGACCAAGGCAGGTCCGATGAAGCGATAGGTGAACTGGTTGACCCCACCAGCTCAAGGGAAGGAGGCTCTTTCGCTGAAGATCTCCTCCCGTCGTGTGGAAGAAAAGTGTTGAAACGATCTGGCAGGGCTTCACCTGTGGTGTAGATGCTGAAGATGTCTGTGGCTTCTCTCCCCTTAGGTTCCGTAGTTCAGTGGCGACGTCTTGCTCTTCCAGTCCTCAGGACCCTGCTTTTATGCAGAAAGAGACCCATTCATACAGCCTAGCTGACACTCACACAGTGGAGACCCTCCAGCCTATCAGGTTAGAGTGCGACCTGAGTTGCTGTGGCAACTCTGTCCAGGGGTTCTACTCCCCCTCCCAAACAACAGACCCACCCCAGAAATAGGGGGGGCCAAAAGTAGGGCCTATATTAGCATGGGGAACTGCTGGACGGGAAGGCATCACTCTGCCTGCCCCCCCGACCCCTGGCTCATCACAGTGCTTCAAATGCATCTTGCCTTACTTTAAAGCACCTGGGGAGGGGGGTGCTGGCTGCCCCCTTCCCAACAGCATTGAGGCAGACAGAAGAGGCAAAGAGGATGCCCTTTTCGTGGAGTATATAAAAGAAGAGTGCCTTGCCTACCGTAAGAGGTCAAAGTGTCTTGTCTTTATATGCCTCATAATTCTGAAGTATAAAGTTGTAGAAAAATAAGCATAAGTACCTGAACTGTGGTGGTGTTTTAACTGTTAGTGGGTGTCATATTGAAGTTGATGAAGTAGTAGCATACTGTGGAACAAAGGAGACTGTTCCCACAGTAACAATGGTAGAAGGGTGGCTGTCAAGGGGAAGGCAACAACCCAAAGACAAGCATCCTGACAATTACACCCAGTGTGCTGCAGAGGTCTCAAACAATTGTCAAGTTGTAGAAGCATAAGTTGTGAGCCTAATCTTTGAACTGTGGCAATTGATCTTGGAAAGATGATGTCCAGGATTACCACAGATTTGAGCAACAGTTTTTCTCCCGGAGAAGCAAATACCCTAGCCACCAGCTTCGCGAATAGTTTGGAGTTATTAGTGTGCACTGCCATCTCCAGCTGGTCCCACTGTTTCGCTCCCTGCTCCAAACAGAACATAAACGATGAACACTTTGAACAATACGTTAATGTGCCTATCTTCTACCACAGATGCCTCTGTGGCAACAGACTACATAAAACATACTTTCACTGATGCTAGCATGAATAATCCCCCAAAAATTACGGCGAAAAGAAAAGGCTACGAATTGACACAGGAAGTGAATGAAGATAGTACTTCAACAGAAGCACATTCGCCACAAAGAGATCTATCGATCGCAGCACTGAGTGAAGAGGAGCCTACTACTGGTAACGAAGATCCTTGGCAAAAAAGAGCCATACTCAACCAGGGGATAAATTCAAGCACTTTTGCAGCCATTTCAATATCCTTGGCCCCCTTCACAAGACTTTATAAGTCCATAAACGACCAGCTATGGGACCAGACTAGGAACTCAGCTATGATGCTCACAAAAATGATTTTCTTCGAGGGGTTCGTCACTGCCCCACAAGATATAATTGACAAAAACAGCAGAGAACTCACTAACATTCTACACAGCATCATAGATCCTGTGATTGAAGAAAGAAAGACGAGGAGACTATCTAGAGCTCTCGGTGACGCAAGACTTACAAGTCTACTTGACCACCATAGCATCACAGAACTATTTTTTAGTATCTCTTATTAACTTTATTAACAGGTTCACATCTCCATCACAGACCATGTCACGTATACAATAGTGAACTGAAAGCCCAGCATCTGAATTCTAGCATTGTACATCATGCAACCTCCAGGAGTCACCTAACACACCTCGCTGATTATTCATCTCCCCCTGCCCCTCCAGTGCCCGGATGCGGAAGTATATCACCGCCATCCGCCTCCCGGGCCAGCAGATATGCCATCAGCGGGCCCCATATGTCCTTTGGTCTGTTCCGCATCCCACACAAGGCAGGGTAGTCTTTGTCTGAATCGCTCAGCTGGAGGAGGCACCCTTTGATCTCCATTGGGGAGGGTTGCGTCCATTTCATTAGTATACATCTCCTAGCAATAATCATTCAGGATGCCAAAAGTTTTCGACATTTCACAGGCAAACCCGGGAGCCACCCCAGCATTCCACACAGCATCACACGAGAGACCTTCTGCCCAATGATGTCCGTCACAACCTTAAACACCCCTTCCCAGAAGAGGCCCCAAACAGCACACTCCCACAACATATGAATCATGTCCGCCTGATCCTTCCTGCACCTCGGGCAGGTAGCAGATCTAGCTGCGTGAAATTTATTCGCCCTCGCTGGTGATACATATACCCTGTGGAGCGTCTTAAATTGAATCAGTTGTGGCCGTGAGCTAAACGCCCCCGTATGCGTAATTTCATATATTCTTCCCCACTGCGTATCATCGAGTATGACCCCACTGCCTCTCTCCCAGTGTCCTTTACACAGAGGGGGTTTGCGGTGAGTACCTGCCAGTATCATTTCATATATTGTCGACGTCACGCCTCTGCATCCCTGGGAGGCACGTATGTATTGCAGCAGGGGTGTGGTCTGAGGGGCCTCCGGGAACTCCGGCGACCATTCTTTGAGGGCCGCCCTCATCCTGTAATATTGCAACATATGCGGAGGACCCCTGCCATCGCCCCCCGGAATACCTCCTGAGGCCTGAACTTTCCCTCAGGATACAAATCCCCCAAGGTTTCAATCCCCACCCGCTCCAATCACCTTCTATGAACTTGTCACACGTGGGCGCCAATGCCTCAATCTGCCACAGCCGGATGCCCGGAACAAACGGGCGTTCTACTCCTACCCTTTTCATAACCCGTCTCCATGCATGCACAGTGCACGCCACAGGGTGAAATCTGCATGTATCAGCCACTTTTCCCGAAATTAAGAGACCCTGTAGCGAATAGGGGTATACCGAACCTCTCTCAATGTGGACATGTGGTGGCCCCCGCCCCTCCCACATCCAGTACCTCGAGAAGGACAGCTGGGTTGCTAAAAAATACGCCTCTATATCCTGAGCCCCTATCCCTCCACGGTCTCATGGTTGCACTAGAGTTTCCCAGCCTATCCGCAGGGTTTTGGCATACCATGTCAAGCGAATCAACTGGGATCTAACCTCCTTAAATAAAACTCTTCCCCGGCCAGACAGGTATGTTTGTGAACATGTACAAAAGTTTGGGGACAACTACCATTTTAATAATGGCCACCCGGCACATTAGGGTGAGGAGAAGATTACACCACTGATCTACCGTTACCCTTAGTAGCTGAAGGGAGGGCTTCTTGGCAAAAGTCCGCCAAAAGAGCGAACAAAGGATCCCCGACCTGGGTTAGGAATATGGAGTAAGACTTGAGAAAGAAGGTATATCAAAGTTCTGGCAAATAAAACCTACCGGAGTAAAGTTAATAATAAAATAAACCGGCGGTATGTTAGAGGCTGTCAGTAAAAGTGTTAGCTTCGAACAATGGGAAAATCCCATAGGGAAATATTTGCGGTCGAATATAAAAGGTAGTAACCACTGCCACCAGCCATAAACTTTGTAGAGGGGGACTTTAAGGTACCCTCTCGAAAATGAACATAGGGGAAAAACTATTAACCCCTTCCAGTACTTCCATATTAAGATGGGTTGTACTGGTTTAGTTCATAGAGATTGACTAGTAAAGTCAATGGGGACTTTACATGCCCTGGGAGACAGTAGTCAGCCCCAGGGTATGGAGTCTATGTTTGGGGGTCGCTACGACTCTCCTCTGTCACTGCACGGAGGGTGCTGTGTAACACATGTGCATAAAGATGGTTCCTATGGGTGAGAGAAAAGATTCCATAGGCATTAAACACAGAAATAGCCTAGAACACACATAGCAAAGATGCCCAAGAGTGGGAAAAGGAGCCTCACTCTTATCAGGTAAAAAGAAATAAACCCTTTTGATCCAGCAAAGCTGCTGGCGACTCTATAGGTAAGGGAAATTAGCCATAAGTGAGAATTCTCCCTAACACTTGGCTCGATTCAGCCAAAGTCCGGAGAAGTTGCCTAACTTTGCCAACTCCTGCGCTAAGGGTTCAAGGTTAGCTTCAGGATTCCTTATATAGATAATTGCATCATCCGCGTATAATGAAATCAAATCCCGCGGCCGGCCCATACCCAGCCCCCTATGCCCATGCCACTTTCGAAGCCTACCCGCCAGAACCTCTATGGCCATTGCAAAAAGCAGTGGGGAAAGCGGACACCCCTGCCTCGTCCCTCTCCCAAGCAGAAATAGCTCTGACCAAACCCCTCCCATACTTATCTGGGCACTACATCCCGAATACAGCAGCCTCACAGCTTTCACAAAATAAGGGGGGGTTCCCACCCAGGGTTCCCACCCAGGGTTCCCACCCACCTCAACACCTCGAATAGGTACTCTCATTCAATGGAGTCGAATGCCTTCTCCATATCTAACAACGCAGCCACTGCTTCCGTCCCTGGGTCCATTTGTGCTAGAATTGTGAATAGCCGCCTAAGATTGGTCTCTGTGCACTATTTATCCTTGCCCGGCTTTGGAATTAACGTGATGACGGCCTCACGAGGTGTTGGGGGGAGTAGCCCCTCTCCATCCCCTCCTCCCAAACCCCTAGCATATAGCTAACCACCTCCGGTCCCTGTGTCAATTTGTGTTAGAATTGTGAATAGCCGCCCAAGATTCAGCGATGTCACCTCCCTGGAATAAATCCAGATTGGTCTCTGTGAACTATTTGCGACACATGTGGCAAGAGCCAATCCACCAAGACCTTCGCAAAGATTTTCGCATCCAGATTTAGCAGGGAAATTGGCCGATACGACAAACAATCGAGCGGGTCCTTGCCCGGCTTTGGAATCAACGTGATGACGGCCTCACGAGGTGTTAGGCGGAGTATCCCCCTCTCCATCCCCTCCTCCCAAACCCCTAGCATATAGGTAACCTCCTCCGGACCCCATTCTTGATAAAACTCTGCCGTTATCCCGTCAGTCCCCGGCGCCTTTGCGGTGGGCAGGGCTTGATGCTATGTATATCACTTTTGAAAGCAACGTCCTGCAGGGCTTCCGAATTAAACCTCCACCTGGGCCTAGACATCGGCTAACCCAGATCGACTGACTATAAGACCAGGGAATGATCAGACAACGTCCTTGGTAGCATTTCACATCCCACTGTGCACTGAATGACATAGGGACACCCCAACATGTAGTCTATCCTGGTCGACGTGTTAAATACTTTCGAATGGTGGGGAAACCTCGTCATTCCCAGATGCAGAACCCTCCACACATCTCCCAGCATGAGGACGTGCATGGCCTGTAGCACCGCAGCCGCTTTCGTGTACCTCTTCCTCCCCCAGTTGAATCCAGCCCCGGGTCCAGAATGACATTCAAATCCCTGGCCCACACAATGTATCCCGATATTTCAAGCATTTTTCTAGAAGACCGTCAAAAAAGCTTGGATCGTCTACATTGGGACCATAGACATTAACCAACGTCAGCTTTGATTGACCCAAACACCCCGAGACAATCATATACCTTCCGGCCGGGTCTATCTCCGTCCCACTAACCCTGAGTCCCAATGACTTATGAAACAATGTCATCACATCCGCTGAGTATGACGAATATGTAGTACAAAACTTACATTTACCCCACCCGCGGGCTACCCCTTCATTCTTTTGTCCCTTGAGGTGTGTTTCTTGCAACAGAACGATTTTAACGCTGTGTCGCTCACAATACTGTATGACTTTCCTTTCCTTTCCTTTCGCAGGTCATTCAGTCCCTGCACGTTCCAACTTAAAACCTTATGTACCATGGCTCAAGCCTAGATAATTACATGCAGCGATGTACCTCGCCCGAGTAGCTCCATCCGCACGTCCACCATATTCCAATATGATGTGAACACTTTTCATGAACCCCAACCCTGCCAACTGGGCAGTTTGCAAACCCCCTGACCCTCCTCCCGCCACCCCGACCCACACTGTCCACCCCAAACTTGCAGTGATCACCCCCCCCACTCAACCAACAGTAGGGGCCACTGCCCTGGGGCGCCGGACACCAATTTCCAAGCGGCCATCCATGCGTCGGCAGCAGAGGAGGACCCCCTAAGTAGGAAACAAAATGGAATAATAACACTCATGTATGCCGGTGGTCTGACTAGGTACATAACTCGTTATATTACAGCATGACCCTCCAAAGGACAAGACCCGAATGATCGAGTTTCTACTTGACCACCATTCCACCACACAGAAACGCCTGCTTGATTATCACTTCAAGCGCGGCCCAACAGGCCTTCTCCTGATCCTTTATCAACCCTGCCTGGTAAATTCTCAATGAATTTGTGTGCAGTCGCCACCTCTGTAAAGAAATATGCTCTCCCATTGTGCTGCACCCTGAGTTTAGACGGGTACTGCATAGAGTACTGCATACCCTTCTCTCAGAGCCTCCTCTTTACTGCTGCAAATGACATGCAAGCCTTCTGAACTGTCGGGGTAAAGTCAGGATAAAAGGATACTCTACTGCTCTCGTACGTAAGATCCCCCAGCTCCCTCGCCCGCCTAAGTATGGTGTCCCGGTCGCGGTAGTTAAGCACCTTAGCAATAATCGGTCTTGGGTTTTGACCCGGCCTTGGCACCACCTGCGTTCCCCTGTGTGCCGTCTCCACTAGCAACTGCGAGGACAAGGCAGGTCCCTGTAGAACATCCTTTATGAAAGTCTCCATGAACAGCTCCAAGTTCCGCTGGGGGACCGATTCCGGGATACCAACCACCCGCACATTGTTCCTGTGTGACCTCGCTTCAAGGTCCTCATTTTTAACCCTTATGGCCTTCACCTCTCTTCTCAGCTCCTGCACCACCTGGACCATTTAATTGCCCGTGTCCTCTAGCACCCCCACCCTGGTCTCCACCTGCTGCTTTCCTTGTCAATCCTTTCTTGCATCCTGTCGACCTTATACGTCAGTCCATCCAGCTTGGAGTTGATGGCAGCGAACCCGGATCTCACCTCCACCAGGATCATTCCCAACTCTGAGGAGGAGGACTCTCCACTCAAACCCTTTACTGACTCCACGCTGGTCTCTGTTTGAGCCATAGCAACTGCAGTTGTCCCCAGCTTGGGTGCTTCCCGGTCCTTCCGAGGTCCCTCCTTATGCGCAAACGGCAAACAGGCCTGTTTCTTGCCGCCCATCTCCAGCAGTGCCGTCCCGGTTGCCAGCTGCCATGCTCCCCTCCAGAACCTTTACTTTCCAGCTGAGTCACCACTTTGAGATTAGAGCAGGGTCTCGGCCTCAGCTGCTGCCGCACTGGCCCAGGGCCTCCGCAGCCCCACAATTCGCCTCCAGCTCCCCAATGTGTAAAAAGAGAGCGCGCTCCTGTCCTCCGCCCAGCCAGCAGAGTCCGCCAGGTCCCTTCTTTCGTCCTCGAGGCCTGTGACCCCTCCGACCTGCTCCCCTGGGCATCTGCCCCATGCGTTTTTCACCACTCAGAGCCGGGACCCAGCCAGCCGATGTGTCCAAGGGCCCTCCGTGTTCACCCACACCCACCTTCTTCTGAATAGCACGCCACCAACACCGGTGGGAGATCCAAGGTCCAGTCACTCTCAGGGGCTCCCAACCATGTACCCCAGCCGCAGCCTTGTCGTTATTCACTTCCTATCAGTGCGCCTCTGCATGGCCTACAATGCTAATTGCCCAACTGGTGGTCAGGCCGCTGCCTAGTCGTAGGTGCCGCTTATGCTGCCACCACACTATGACACCCAGCTCCTCACCTCACTAGCCATTGCACGGGACCACCGCTTACCTCCCTCAGATCCAGGAGACCAGGGGATAAAGGCCCTGGCCATGCAACAGGAGTTCCACACCCACGCCTGCTACTCACGGCCACCGTCTCACCTCCTTTCTGGTGTGCCACCGTGTCCCACTGCCTCAGCAGGGCCGGCCACACACGAGCACTCAGGCTCCAACAGAGTCATGTCACGCCTCGGGATCCAAGCTCTTCGAGGAGCCTCCACTCCACCGCTGCCACATTTAACACTCCTGCCGCCGTCCCCTGGGACCCAGCTCACCACCGAGCTGGTGTCCCGCCCCCTCAGTTCTTTCCAAGGGCCGCAGCGAGAGTCCCTCCATGGCTGGGGGCGCACCCCTTCCTCTCCCCCTCCGTAGGACTCTGCCCGCACTAGGTGCTTCTCTTCTCCTCGCCGGACGCCGCCTCAACGCGGCTCCTCCTCTCCGCACTGCCAAGCGGATTCAATGCCACCCGCTGCTGGGCGGCGCACAAGCACTCGGGCCTCTGCAACTCCGAGCCGCGCTGCCCGACCTGGACCCTCCTCCACACCTCAGCACCTCGGTCGCCTCTTGCGAGCCACAGGCTGCTTCATCTCCTGCTCAGCCGCGGCCACGAGCCTCCTCTCCTCTGCCGCAGAGCTCTGCCTGCCCCAGGCTCCTCTCACCTTCCCGAGGTCTATACCGCTGCATCGCCTTCTAACCCCGCTGCGGCCTCACCGTCACCGGCAGTCGGGCAGCACACAAGCACTTGGACCTTGTTTCTCCAAGCTGCGCCACCTGATCCGGGCCCTCCACCACACCACCTCGCTCTGGCCTCCTCCTTCAGGCCGTCTCTTCTCCTGCCCAGCCACGGCCACTCCAGTTGTTCAAACTTCTCCAGGCGCTGCCTCGGGTCTCCAGCAGTTCTTTCCGCCAAACCACTGCGGATCTAGGTCCTGGAGGGTCGGGTTATGTCCTCCCCTGCTGCCAAGCCAGGAGGAGCTCACAAAGACACCGCCATCTTGTCCGTGGGCTCTCTAGCGCCCCCCCGAGGTCCTAGTTTGCGTTGTGGAACATCCAGAATCTATACACATATATATAATGGCGGCACCACCTACAGTCTATTCACTACATATAGCCAGTCTTATGATTACTCAGTCTACTTGCAGATTTCAGCATCTGTACAGTTATAAAACGACTTTGCATTTTCTCCAGTGCATTCCACACATGCAATCTTTATTTTGCTAGTGAAATGTTGCTCAACTCTTTACTTCACCATCAGATTCTATAAGGTCTGTATATTCTCTTTATTGGCATCTCTTCTGGGTGCGTCATGTCTGCTTCATGTGACATCAACAGTCTTCTCTTTCATTCATCTTCACACTTCTCCCGGAACCTCCTTTAAAAGACTGTAATTTCTCTGCGGGTACATCATATAGGGCTTTCTCAATGGATGCCTCGCTTCAAAGACTCTTGGCGGTATATGGACCATTACTGGCATTGTGCATGTTGCATTTTCAGGTTTCCAACATATAGGCAATAAGGGGGCGGGACACCTGGTAGAGGTACTTGGCTGCTCCTCTACACTCCCCCCTCTAGTTGATTCATCGACCACTCTCCCATCAGTCTTCACTTCTAGACATCCTCTAGAAGTGCTTCTTCTCATAACTACTTTCAGAGATCCTGCTGATTTTACATGGTCATCAACACTCCAGGTCATGAGACTACATTGTCCATTTGGGCTGCAGTAGATCCATTTTCCCACATACTTCTTGTGGTTTCTTGGATACAGGAACTTTGTTCCCTCAGGTGCTAGAATACTTGCTTCTATATACTTTTTGATTTCTTCATCTGTCAGCTTTTTGGGTCCAAACCCTGACTCGAAATCAATCATGATCTTCGTTCCTATTGCTTTCTTTGCCGTCTTGCCGAACACAGCCGTCCCCAGTTCTTGGCCAACTTCATGTAGGCTCTGGATCCACAGGCCCACTAGCGGTCCATTTTCACTAATGTTCCATCCCTCATTCCTGGTAAATCGAGAATTCGACTGCACTGCTGATTCATTCCAGCCTTTCTTGTGCCATTGTTTCTGAAACATAGTTCTGCGCTGGCTAGAGGTGCTATCTGCAGCGGGCATCCTTTATCATCAACCCATGTCAGCAGTTTTGCAATCTACATACGATCAGGCCTTTCTCCCATCCATCTGGAGAAAGCACTGTTCCTTTATTTGCAGCTGCCCTCTCTCCTTGCATCTTCGTATTTCTTCAACATTTTCTCCTTGATAATTGAGCTTTCTGTTTATTTCCCATTTGATTCCTGCTCCCTTCATTCCAGGCTTTTCATATCTTATCACGTGATCTCTGGTGTGTGCTCTCGCTCTTGTCTTCAAATCTTGCACATAATCATTTTCTTCTGGAGCTATCCACTTGGTTACCCATACCAAGGATGCTGTTCGACCCTGGAACTGACCTTTCGTATGGCAGAGTGCAAGGTGCTTCGGGCAATGAGCTTTCTGGGTTTCTAATTCTATAGCTATGAATATTTTAGAATTCCCCATAGCATAAGGTAGGAGAGCACAAACATAGCAACTCTCCCTGGATGTTGTTTTTCCCACCTCTTTCATGTGTTGATACCACATGTTATTCCCCAAATGTGCTTCACTGTCTAGATAATTATTTATTTAATAATCATCTCCCCTTGTGCTTCTCCTGTGTCTCCCTCTTGTAAGGAGGGTATGTGCATAATGGTCATGAAGTACATCAATAAGAGTCCTTCCTACAGAGGGAATCATAGGAACACTTGCCAGAGAAATGGCACCTTACATGTGTAGGGATAATCACAAATGGCCTTGGTCTCGGGGGGCGCTGTAGCGCCGAAGCAAGATGGCCAGCTAAGTGCCGGGCTCCGGACTGGGAGAGCGCACAAACTCTGAAAAATCCTTCCAGATACAGGCAATCTATTCCGTACTGCTGTGGCCTTTGTGGGAACACCTCTGTTGCCGATCCACAGACTTTTGACCTTGGCGGGTCCCTGTGAGCTGAGTTGCAGCTGCCGCGTGTACTGGGATTGCGGGTGCCCGGCTTGCCCCGCGCCGCGGCTCCAGCGACCGCGGCTCTCCCTGCTACCAGAAGACGAGGCAGTGTAGGTCTTCGTGGGGGAGGGGCGTCCGAGCATGTGGAGCGTGCCAGGCTACTGTGGCCCAGGCGAGATCACCCTGCTCTCCCCCTGCCATACTATTGAGGCGGGCCCGACTGATCCGGCTGCCTCACCCGGAACTACTGCCGACTCCCCTGCCGATCCGGACAGTGTCCGGAAACACCGGGACCTCCCGCTGCCTGGACACGGACCCCCGCACCTGTACACTGCTCGCCTGTCCCCGCTCCCGCTGCCCCCTCCTTGAAGAACTATGGATGCCACACACGACAAGGTAGGGGGCGCGAGGGGGGCAAGGGGGCACCGCTCCTGCGGCACTGTGGGGCCGGCCCTGTCGGCCGCTGGTTCGCCTCGCAGACCGCCACCCACCATACTTGAGGCGCTGGGGGGCACCGTGGACCCGATCTACTTGGCGGGGGCTGGCGCTGGGCATGGCCGCATTGGACTGTTGTTACACTGCTCCTCCCCACCCCCGGGGCTGTCAAGATACCTGCTGCGGCCTATCCAGGCGGCGCCGCACCTGGGCCCTAGTACCTGCTGCCCATCTCTCCTGATAATTGGGGCTGGATGCGGGCTCTCTGGGCCGGTGCCGAGTAGCTGACCTGTGGACACCCTCACTGCGAACCCCCATCATTGGGACAGTACACCTTTGGCTCTCCCTGGATGCCACCACAGATAATTAATATAACTGGGTCTCACCTGTAGGGCCCCTGCTGCTACCAACATCAGCTGAAGTAATTGGCGACTATAGGATCCGGGGGGTATCCGTGGCCACGCCAGGCTGGGGACTGGACTCCGCTGGGTCAGCCTCGCAATCCTTTAATAGTGCCGAATTTTCGGGACGGTCCACACAGCCCTGGCTGTGGACATGGGCCAACCCTCATCATCTGAACCTACCCCGCATACAACTGACCTCAGTGATCACATTGTCTGCAATTTGACTCTCACTAGGCCAATCCTATGAGATCCCAACCGATACTGGTGTGAACACAGATTGATCCCCTACGGGACATCCCCATCTGCACTGATCCCATGTAGAATCAGTCTTGAAGTCCCAATACAGCGATACACCCCTACAGGCGCTGGGGCTGCTCTGGGAGCATGGCTGGATCGGGGGTAGTTACATAGACACAGAGTCCAGTGGAGCTTCACCACCATCTTCCTGGCTGACCCTCTTAATTACCTAAGAGATCTGATACCTCTGGTCACTCAGGCCTTTGTTGGTTCCTGGAACCCTGCTCTCGCCATCACCATGACCAAGGGGGCTGGTGCAGGAAAAAAACAAAGTTCGCTGAATATGTTTACTAAAACTCCGCCCAGCCCGGCGACTGAGGCCCCGGAGGAAGCACCTACCACCTCGACATCTTTAACCCCGGATGATTCGCAGAAGATGCTGGAATACATGCGTGAAGGTTTCACTACACTACATACTAAATTGGACGATATGAATGGCACCATCTGTTAGGCAGAAACCTGTGCAGTTCCCTCTGGGACCACTGCAAAAGATTTAAGACTACAGGTGTTTGGCAGTAAACCCACTTGGTAGCAGTCTGTACCACACAGATTCACTTGGTAGCTGTGGCTGAGCAGTCAGACTTCCCTCAAGAAGAGTTAGGCAGTATACAGAGTATTCACAATAGGTCAAAAGAACACAGTAGAACAAGTAAACACTGACCAGAGCTTGGTGTAAAAGAGATATAATTATTTATTTAAAACCACATCTAGAAAAACACACACGCACTAATAGCAAGCAATTAAAAAACACGGTCACTAAAAGATATACACTCCCTTAGAAGAATATTAGACAAGTCTTAAGTAAAGCCCCACTTATTTTCAGACAGCGGTGAGCGTGTAACGCAGATGGCACTCTAATACTTCGCTAAAAAGGGAGAGAAAAGCAGAGTATAATATGAAACAGATCCCAACACTTTCATAAGATCAGAACAAGGGAGGAAGGCAAGTACAACCGTGAAGTCAGAGTTCAGTAGGCCGGATCCACTTTAAGAGGATCAGAACGAAATGTGTCCAAGGTCACACGGTTGAAGTGCACAAGAGTCTTGCAGAGGTTCAAAAAGAGTTGGACCAAAAAGAAAGGGACCAGTTAGAAGGTCAAGGCGGCCAGCCCAGTCCAGAAGGTTAAGGGGTTATTATTACCTTGTAGCAATCTTTAGAAAGGGAGGCCTGTCGGACACGGTACCTTACAATGGTGAGAATACTCCAGCGGGGGCAGTTGTTCCTGGCAGCGGGTGCAAGTCGGTGCTTCGTCCGAGGGAAGAGAGGATCTCGTTGGGGAGGAAGAAAGGAGTCCGTTGCACTGCCAGGGAAGAAAACTGCCGCAGAGTTCTCAGGTAAAAGGAGTGGTCCTTTTATTCGCGGTCCAGTGGTAAGTGGCTATCCGGTTGCCGGGGTGCTTGGCACAGGCAATTCGATCACAAGACGGCCTGGGATGCAAAGAGAAGAAGGTAAACTGGTTGTGCCCACCAGTCAGGGGAATAAGCCTCTCCAGCCGGGAGATCTTCTCTGTCGTCGGGAAGTGGTGAGTCGGTTCCGCAGGGCTCCACCGGTGGTGTCGTTGTGGTAGGTCAGCTCAGCTTCCCCCTCGTCGGATTCTCAGGTCCTGTGGTGACTTCTGAAGTTCCAGTCCCCAAAGCCCTGCTTTTATGCAGCACACCCCCATTCACTCAGCCTAGCTGTCAATCAAACATGCTAAGTGGTGAGCCGGCCGGCTCACCACTTGGGCCAATCACACAAGAGTGCGACTTGAGTTACCAAGGTAACTCAGTCCAGGGTGCCTAAACCCCCTCCCACACCCCCTGTGGTACCCAGACAGAGTGGCACCACTTTTGGAGGCTTCTGTGGAGAAGCCCGCCAAAACGTGGAACAAAGGGCTTGACTTGGGTTGGAGTCACAGAAGAGAACACAAACGCCATTTTAGAATTGAGTTCTGGCAAAAAAATACCAACCGACGAATTAATATTAAATAAACAAACAGGCGGTATGTTCGAGGTTATGAGAATTAAATAATTAAAGTTGGTAGCCTCGAACAATGGGAAAATCCCATAGGGATATATTCGCGGTCGAATATAAAAAGTAGTATCCACTGCCACCAGCCAAAACTCGATCAGGGGGGACGGAGATGTGCCCCCTCGACTAACAGACCCCGGGGCAATCGAATTGCCCCGACCAGTACGTCCACAATATGATGGTTTGTACTGGTTTCTGTTCATAATTTGGGACTAGTAAAGCCAATGGTGACTTTACATGCCCTGGGATACAGTAGTCAGTCCCAGGGTATGGAGTCTATGGTGGGGTGTCACTATGACACCCCGTGTCACTGCACGGAGGGTGCTGTGTAACACATAGTAAAAACACATGAGACCCTATGGAGTAAAGGACCCCGTAGCCCATAAAACACATAAATACTCAAAGGAACACCATAAATCATGTCCAAGAGTGGGAGGAAAAGAGTCTCACTCTTGGCAGGAGAAAAAAAGAAAACTCCAGAAATCCAGCAAAGCTGCTGGGGGACTCACTAGGTTAGGAAATTCAGCCTAAAGAGAGAATTCTTCCTAACACCATCTCTTCCATAAAAGCCCATATCGAAAAAACAGACGGCCGGGTTGCCGAAATCGAAACAAAGGTCGGGGCTGCAGAGGATGACCTGGGCTCCCTTCGCACCACAGTCTCCACACTCACCAGTCGAGTTTCAGCAGTGGAAAAGAAAAATGATGACTTTGAATCCCGCTCTAAACGGAATAATCTGTGCATTCTCTGTGTACCCGAGGACATTATCAAAGAACCCCCGGAGGACTACGTGGAACACATTCTTTTAACACTCCTAGATACACCGAAACTCTCTGCGCAATTCGCAGTTGCAAGGGCACATCGCTCCTTGACCGCAAAACCCAGACCGGGGCCACCTCTGTGCCCCATTATAGCCAGAATCTTAAATTTCCGTGAACGTGATGCCCTCCTGCGGGCGGCCAGGGTTAAGGGGGAGTTTCTTCTTGGGTTGGCAAGGATTCATCTCTACCCGGATTTCTCCGTCGCTATGCAGCAACAACACAAAACCTTTCTGGCTGTAAAAAAGAAACTCCGAGTTAAATACTCCATGCTATTCCTCGCAAAGTTAAGGATTGAATATTCCAACCAAACTTTCTTCTTCACTATTCCAGAAGAGGCATCGAAATTTATTGACGAACACTTCCCTGACTGATCCCTCATCGCTGCGACAATCTCCACGTTGACTTGTTGGTCCTAATCGAGCCTATGCCATTAATGGGCTCGTCGGCTGCGGTGCTCTCTGTGACGGCCACACTTCAAAGGAAGTGCATTAGTTATAAGTTCTGTTCTTTGTTGCTCCATTGATCCTCCACAAGGTGGCCCCCGTCTGCCACACAGACTCATGTTTAGAAACAATTGATGTCCTAATAAGCCCCTAGTTTGTAACAATTATCCTATACTGACACACAGGCCTCCGGTTGTTGGATGCGGGAGTCCTGGTTATACCCACAGTCACACTAGGCTATCATCATGTTTCCGCGGGAGTGCACTGACGGCCTATGGTTGCTTCCCTTTGTCCGCAGTTGTCTTATCTCTCTTAAACCATGGGCCCTCTGCACCTTCGTGCCTATGCTGAACACTATGGTTAATACTGCTGTATTATAAAAACTCCTCACACTCTCCCCAGTCTGTTGTGCCATCGCCAGGCCAGCTAACAGGCCCCCAGGCGCAGATGCCGAGATGTTTGCTGTTTTTATGGTCTTGTTTGGGTATCATCCCTCTGGTTGGGGGAGGGATGCAGGTGGGCGGGGATGGGACGTTATGTTTAAAAAAGTCTTGACAACCAACAGAGGTCCCACATTCACCACAGCAGTACATCACAAACTCATAGATAGGGGTCCGCATTCCACCAGATTGATTGATTCCTCGCCACTGTTAACCCATGCCCAGAAACTCAATCATTACCCCTACACGAATGGCAAATAACGATTTGACCTTTTTGAGCTGGAATGTTCGGGGATTGGGTAACCGCAAAAAGATACAGCAGATACAGTTATATGCTGAACGCCACTGTGTTACAATTCTGTGCCTACAAGAGACCCATGCCCGCTCTGAACAATGTGAACGATTTGCTAAACAGTGGGGACCCCAGAGGTATTACACTAACTATTCCACCCAAAGCCGAGGTACCCTTACTTTAATACACAGGAATCTGAAGTTTGCATGTAGCCACTCGTGGATCGACCCGCTTGGTAGATATGTATTAATCATCGGCAAACTGCAAAACCAGGAGGTAGCCATCTTGATCATATATGGCCCGAACATCGGTGATCCCGACTTCTACCTACACCTAGCCTCTGTCCTGGAGAGTTACCCCTTGGTCCCGATTATATGGGGAGGGGATTCGAACACGATATTGGATGTCACCCGAGACAGGTCGGGCTCTAGACCTCGCCAACTCTCCAGAGCAGCCTACACCATTCTTACAACGCTCCCGCGACTAGCGGTGGTAGATGCCTGGCGACTAATGAACCCCAACTCTCGCACGTACTCCTACTATTCCTCCGTCTTCGATTCACATTCTAGAGTAGACAGATGGCTCATATCTGACATACTGGTCAGATGCCTATCGAACCTAGCGATCCTCCCCAGAACACTATCAGACCACTCACCTCTACTCATCTCGTTGAACTGGGGTCAGGACGCGAATAAAACAAGACAGTAGAGGATGAGACCCCACGCGCTTCTTGATCAGGTCTTCGCCACTGAACTCGAATCCTCCATCGAAGAATTTTTTGAGATCAACACAAACTCTGTGGCAACACAAGCCACCCTCTGGGAATCCTTCAAAGCGTACGTGAGGGGCATCGCCATCTCCAAGGGGTGTAGTAATCGGAAAGGAATCTGTGGGGATATCGCCATTAGCGAATAAACTCTGGTTAACCTTGAAACCCAGTACGCTCAAGATCACTCCCCCGCCACTCTAGCAGCATTGGGGCTGGAATTGGACAGGTTGCGCAGCCTTGCAGTACGAGAAGTTAAATTCCTGGATAGCCCCCAGTTGGTGAGGAAATATGGTGAGGGTGCGCAGCCAGGCCATATGCTAGCCAGGCTGCTACGCCGGGAATTCGGTGCCCCCAACATTCCGGCTATAGAGAGGCCCGATGGCTCACTGGCAACCTCACCACAAACCATCAACTCTGAATTCCTATTGTTTTATACTTCCCTGTATTCTGAAGTGGATATTCCCCTATATCAGAAATAGTCACCTATTTAGAAAATCTTCCTCTCTCAGTCCTGTCCGCTGATGCCGGAATCTCCCTGGAGAGGCCTTTTACTCCTGAGGAACTCACTGAGGCCATTGAGTCGCTGACATTGGGGAAGGCCCCTGGTCTGGATGGTCTCCCCATTGACTTTTATAAGCAATACAAATCTCACCTGGTCCCATTCTTACTGGCCCTATGGGAGGAGTCGTGCGAACGGGGCATACTTCCCCCCTCTCTCCGCGAGGCGTTGATAACAGTTCTCCTCAAACCTGGCAAGCCCCCTACCCAGTGCGGCTCATATCGTCCCCTATCATTGATGAACTGTGGCATTAAAATATACGCTAAACTACTGGCCAGTCGCTTAGCCACCTACATGCCTCACATCATCCACCCTGATCAGGCGAGATTTGTCCTAGGAAGGTCCACATCCCTGAATCTAAGAAGGCTGGGGAGGGGATTCGAACACGATATTGGATGTCACCCGAGACAGGTCGGGCTCTAGACCTCGCCAACTCTCCAGAGCAGCCTACACCATTCTTACAACGCTCCCGCGACTAGCGGTGGTAGATGCCTGGCGACTAATGAACCCCAACTCTCGCACGTACTCCTACTATTCCTCCGTCTTCGATTCACATTCTAGAGTAGACAGATGGCTCATATCTGACATACTGGTCAGATGCCTATCGAACCTAGCGATCCTCCCCAGAACACTATCAGACCACTCACCTCTACTCATCTCGTTGAACTGGGGTCAGGACGCGAATAAAACAAGACAGTAGAGGATGAGACCCCACGCGCTTCTTGATCAGGTCTTCGCCACTGAACTCGAATCCTCCATCGAAGAATTTTTTGAGATCAACACAAACTCTGTGGCAACACAAGCCACCCTCTGGGAATCCTTCAAAGCGTACGTGAGGGGCATCGCCATCTCCAAGGGGTGTAGTAATCGGAAAGGAATCTGTGGGGATATCGCCATTAGCGAATAAACTCTGGTTAACCTTGAAACCCAGTACGCTCAAGATCACTCCCCCGCCACTCTAGCAGCATTGGGGCTGGAATTGGACAGGTTGCGCAGCCTTGCAGTACGAGAAGTTAAATTCCTGGATAGCCCCCAGTTGGTGAGGAAATATGGTGAGGGTGCGCAGCCAGGCCATATGCTAGCCAGGCTGCTACGCCGGGAATTCGGTGCCCCCAACATTCCGGCTATAGAGAGGCCCGATGGCTCACTGGCAACCTCACCACAAACCATCAACTCTGAATTCCTATTGTTTTATACTTCCCTGTATTCTGAAGTGGATATTCCCCTATATCAGAAATAGTCACCTATTTAGAAAATCTTCCTCTCTCAGTCCTGTCCGCTGATGCCGGAATCTCCCTGGAGAGGCCTTTTACTCCTGAGGAACTCACTGAGGCCATTGAGTCGCTGACATTGGGGAAGGCCCCTGGTCTGGATGGTCTCCCCATTGACTTTTATAAGCAATACAAATCTCACCTGGTCCCATTCTTACTGGCCCTATGGGAGGAGTCGTGCGAACGGGGCATACTTCCCCCCTCTCTCCGCGAGGCGTTGATAACAGTTCTCCTCAAACCTGGCAAGCCCCCTACCCAGTGCGGCTCATATCGTCCCCTATCATTGATGAACTGTGGCATTAAAATATACGCTAAACTACTGGCCAGTCGCTTAGCCACCTACATGCCTCACATCATCCACCCTGATCAGGCGAGATTTGTCCTAGGAAGGTCCACATCCCTGAATCTAAGAAGGCTTTTTAACGTGATTAGTAGGATCAACCCGACTACACAGGCGGTAGCAGCCACTTTGGACATGCAGAAAGCATTTGACTCGGTCTCGTGGAAATACCTATGGTGGGTACTCGAGAAATGTAAATTTGGTCCTAACTTCCGGACCTGAGTTAAGCTACTCTACACCGCCCCCTCACCTAGAGTTCGCACAGAGGACAGGTGCTCCACCCCCTTCCAGATAGCCAGAGGGACACGACAGGGATGCCCGTTCTCCCTGTTAATTTTCGCCATAGCCATGGACCCCTTTGCCGACATGATTCGCCAGTCACACTCTCACAGAGGCTTGCGCACAGCGGGCCAATCCTATATAGTTTCCTTGTATGCAGATGATGCTCTCCTGTATATCCGCTCCCCAGAAACCAATCTCGCCCCCATTCTGGTCGATGTTGCCCGAGTTGGAGACATATCTGGCCTGAAAGTAAATTGTTCCAAGTCTTCACTATTCCCACTTACAGACTCCACACAACCCCATTCTGATTTAGGGGGATTCACTTGGTCTCAATCTAGCATCACTTACCTGGGGGTGGTAGTTTCCCATCACACGGCGAAGCTCCGCGAGGACAATTACCAGAATTACCTAACAAACTTGGCTGCTAAAACTACCAGCTGGACTAGACTCCCCATTTCACTAGCGGGTAGTATTGGAGTACTTAAAATGGTAGTGTTACCTCAACTCCTCTATCGATTCACCAAGCTTCCTATATAGCCAGGTGACGAATTCTTCAAATCGCTACGTCACATAAGTAACGCCTTTCTCTGGCATTCGTGCGCAGTCCACCTCAAGCTTACTACGCTGACCACCCCTAAAGAATTGGGTGGGTTTGGCACCCCAGACTTTATTAGATACTGGGTGGGGGCCCAATCTCAGTTTGCCTCCTACTGGTTTAACACCATGGAGACCGCCCCCCCTTATGTTCGGTTGGAGAAACTAACGGTCTGCGACCGAGTGATTGGCTCCCTTCTCCTCAAACCGGTTTCACCTGACCCAGACTCAACAAACGCTGTGATTAGCACATCATTAGCACTTGCCAAATTCTGGGCAATGGTCGATACACCTCACCCATTCCATGGTGACCTGCCACTCTGGAACTTCTTCCCCGATGTCCCACACATCCCACAATCCATGGTATCTCGCTGGGCTGAAGCTGGCTTCCGGACACTCCGTGAAGCCTATGTACAGGGCAACTGATCTCCCTCTCTCCCTCAAGCGTAAGCCTTGGGCGTGGCTACAATACTCCTCTCTCCGGAAGAACCTCAAAGCCAGATACCCCGATTTCCCCACGCTACCACCTGATGAACCCATAGTTGTGGAACTCTGTTCCTTTGACTCCTTCAAGGGGAAGGTGTCAAGGCTTTATTCCCTATTGCAGACTAGAGCTGCCCCCTCCTTCATTAAACTGAAACGCAGGTCGGAGGAGAATCTGGAGGTCGAGATTACCGATGAACGGTGGTTTCGAATGTGTGCTCGCACCTATGATGTGTCCTATAACTCTAAATTGAAGTTAATACAATTTAAGGTGTTACACAGATATCATCATACACCAAAGAGAATACATCATATGTCTCGTGCATTTTCTCCCAGTTGCCCCAGATGTGATACAGATCAAGCATCTTACATTCATATGCTTTGGAATTGCCCTCACCTGACCCAATTTTGGTCCGACATCTGTTCCCCATTAACGGATATACTAGAGCACACTATTGTCCCCACCCTATTGCGTTGTCTGTTCCACGACTTCCCTCATTTGGGGCGCGATTCCAACAGGCTGGCGGGACTATGGGCCTCATTACGACCCAGGCGGACTTCGCGGTGCTAAATGCACCGCGAAGCATGGCGGAAAGCCGCCGATAGCGCCATGGGGGTTGGCGGATTTACCGCCCCATTCCGACCTCGGCGGAGCGGTAAATCCCCAATCCCCATTCTGCCCTTCCCCATTCCCATTTTTGCCCCATAGGGTATAATGGGAGTGGGGAAGGAGTTAATTACGCCACCGTAAAATACGGTGGCGTAATTAACAACGAGGTCCCGTAGCGCCATGGTTTTCTCCGGCTGGTAAAACCAGGCGGAGAAAACCTCCATGGCGCTACGGGAACTCGTAGTATGGCGGAGAGGTACGCCATGCACTACGCTGGCGTAATACCCTCTCCGCCAGGGTCCTAATGAGGCCCTATGTATGGTGTTGGCGGTGCAATGCATATTGATGTGTTGGCTCCCCCATAGGGCACCCACCTATGCACAGTGGCTCAGGACAATCACTTGGGCACATGACACTGAAGAGGCCTGGAGTGCAATGCAACATCCACATTCGAGGCCAAGAGATATTTGGCGAAGGTTCCGCGATTACATGTCCGCCATGACTTCACCTTCGAACTCTGATTCCTTCTCCCCCGTTTGTTCCCCGTAACTGTGTCGCTCTGTGAACTGTGTCTCCTTCGTCTGAGTTGCCAATACCATGGCCAGAACCTGTCCCCTGTGCTTGGTACAAAATCCTTACAGTTTACTCCAGGATATGTATTGTACTTAAAGTATGCAGATGTTGCTCTGTGACTACCTCTGTTTGTTTGTGTGGTGTCAAGTCAAAAAAATAAAGATTAAAAAAAATGGCCTTGGTCTCTTTGCAACAGCTAATTCTGCATAAGTCACTGGAGTGGGAAGAATCAAAGGGACTCCTATCTTTCTTGGACCAATGAAGTATACAGTATGGCTCAGCAAAATCAGAAGAGCAATAATAAATGCTGAGCACACATATATTATGCACCAATACATTAATTCCCACCATTTGCGATTCTCCACACGTAGTTGAGTTTTTTCACTTTCCGAAACTGTACCACTTCCAACATTCCTCATTGTACCTGTGTACTGCTTTAAGGAAGGAAAAAACCTTTTTAATCAGGCAACTATGTTAGATGGTCAGGTAACTGCATCCCTTTTGGCCTCTTCGTCTGTGGCTTTGTTCCCGCGAGAGATACAGTCAGTTTGCTTAGTATATGCTGTGCATTTAACTATTGCAATGACTACTGGGAGTTGTAGTGCCTTGAGAAGCCTCTCCAATAATGCGGCATGTTGCACTGAAGTGCTGTCCGCTCTGAGGTAGCCCCTCCTTGTCCAATGTGCTAGCCCTGCGTGCACGGTTGACGTCACATAAGCAGAGTCACAGTACACCGTCACTTTCTGCCCTGCATGTTTCTCGAGCGTGACAATAGTTGCCACCAATTCTGCTACTTGTTCACTTGCTACAACCTCAAATTCACCATTAGCTCTGTGTCTTACCACAGCTGAACCTAAATGCCTTTCCCAATGAGTTTGATACATTTTTGAAGACCCGTCAATAAAGAGAATCTTCCCCCTGCTAGCACATTCTTGTTTACTCTTGGGGTGTCCACATAGAATTGCTTGCAATTAGCACAATCATGCACATGCTCCCTCTCTGCCACAGGCTCAGCTACAAACGTGGCAAGTTTCACTATTTTACACCTGACTATTTTGATTGCTGGATTCGATATAACTACCTCATATGTGGCAGCCGTCTGAGATGTCAATGTACCCTTAGGTTTCTCCAAAATGGCAAGCAAAGCATGCTCAACAAACAACGTCATAGAACACCCCATCACAATACTAGTATACTTCTCTATTGCGTACGTGGCTGCTGCCAGTGACTGTTTGCAAGGAAAGTGCCCTCTCATTACTGGATCTAAAATCCCACTGTAATATGCCAGGGGTTTGTACCCCAATGTAGTCCTCTGTTTAAGCACTGCTGTCATGACTGTCCCATTCGTATGTGAGAACAAAAATAATTCCTCTACGCTCTAACATAGTTGCATAATCCCAAAAAGTGCTGCATTTGCTTTATCGTGTGCGGTTTTACTGTTTTGATAATCACCTCAACTCTTTCAGGTGTGACTCTCTTCCCTTTATGTGATATTAACTGACCTATGTACAACACCTCTTATTGACAATATTACAACTTCTCCTTATCCACTTTATATCCTTTCATTGCTAGGAGAATCATTAACTGAATTGAATCTTGTCTGCACTCATCTTCTGTCATGCTCCAACCAAAATGTCATCTACGTACTGCAGCACAACACTTTTCAAATCAATATTGCCTAAGTCCATCTGCAAGACCCTATCAAAGATCGATGGAGATTCACAGTACCCTTGGGACAAACGAGTGCTCTTCAGCTTAGTTTGACACAACGTAAATGACGGAAGGTCTTGGGAGTCCTTATGCAATGGGATTGAGAAAAACACATTTTTCAAGTCAATCACCGTGAAATATCGTGCCTCTGTGGGGATACTACGTATTATTGTCGCCGGATGTGGAACTAAAGGAAACTCTGCCTCTACAATCTGGTTAATTGGTCTCATGTCCTGAATGAGTCTCCACAACCCTCCTTTTGATTCTTCAGAAGTTGCACCGTAGTATTACACGGTGACTCTGACGTCCCTAAGATACCCTGTTCCATTAGTGCTGAAATAGTCTTAAAATTACCCTCATCCGCCTCTCGAGACATGGGGTATTGTCTTGCTCGAGGTAAAATTGCTCCTGGCTTCAACTTAATCCTAACCTCCCCTACACCCTTCAATAGGTTGTAGAGGAGGAGTCAAGTATCCCTACCAGAAGCTCCGCCCCCTGTTGCCTATATGTTGGGAACCGGAAATAGCAACAAATCCTTGAAACAAGGTATCCATTGAGAAAACCCAATATGCATGCACGAAGAAATTACGTTCTTTTTGAAGAGGTTCTGGAAGAAGTACAAAAATGAGAGAGAAAGAAGAATGGTGACATCATGCGGAGCAGAACTGACACACCCTGAAAATATACATAAGATGGAAGAACATAAACATTCTATAAGATCTTTAGAGGAGGTATCGAAGATGAGCAACATTTCAGGCTCGAGATGAAGATGCTCATGCAAAGAAGCACTGAAGAAAATGCAGTCATTTTACACTTGTACAGATGCAGTAACGCAAGTAGACAAAGTGATCTTAAGGCTGGCTATGTAGTGAATAGTTTGCAGTGATGCGCCAATGTATATACATAGGAATATATAGAACCTGGTTGTTCCACGATGCACTTTAGCAAGGGTTGTAAACCCTTTGATTGAAAAGGTTTTTTATTGTGGCAAGTTGGAAAACAGCTAATGGCGAAGGAGAAATACAAGAAAGGCTTGGCTGACCTAGCACCAAGAGTCGAGGGTACCGTGAGCCTGGTTGTCTATCAATTAGTTACAATGAACGTGAGAAAGAAACAAACTTCTGTTTCAGATGAAGTGGAAAAACACTGAAGGTGCCAAGGGTTCATCATTTAATAGTATTGTATGTAGCAAAGAGCTCGGAAACATGGTCTCCAGCCACATGGTCTGATGAAAATAGTTACTGAGTCGAGCTACACCAAAACCAGGAGATAAGACCATGCCATACTCCCTTTAATTCTCGGGCAACGAGAGCCTCTGCAAGGCCAAGTTCAAAGCCTTAATTGAATGGCAAATGGCAAGCGTGATGACAGATGTTGGGTTAATTGGGTGGGGAGGCATGCCCACGCCGATCCTCCATGTACCCGGTGTGGTAGCCTGCTCTTAGGGAGAATTCTCCAGAATGGCTAATTTCCCTTACCTACTGAGTCCCTCAGCAGCTTTGCTGGATTTCTACGATTTTTTTTTTCACCTAGTAAGAGTGTGAGCCTTTTTTCCCACTCTTACTTGTGTTTTTCTGTGTGTTTTACATTTTTGTGTTCATAGACTGTGGAGCCTCACCTACTCCATGGGCATCATCGTTTTACTGTGTGTCACACAGCACCTTTAGTGCAGTGACACAGGGTTGTCTTTTTCAGACTTCCCGCTTTAAACTCCATTTTCTGGGACTGACTACTGTCTCCCAGAAAATGTAAAGTTGCCATTGACTTTATTAGTCTATTTAAATTCACAGACCCAGTATAAACTATCTTTCATAGTGTACTGGAAAGGGTTAATAGTTATCAATTTTTGTCTGTTTCTCATGGAACATTATTTTGTTCCCCTTTCTTTAAGATTTGGCTGGTGGCAGTGGTATCTACCATATTTTTCCTACTGCGGTCTATGAAAATAGCCTTGGTACTGTTTTAGGCTATGTTAGTAGCCTCGAAATTTAATCCGCTGGACCCCATTTAATTTTATTTGGTTCCAGCTGGGTTTATTCGCCATTTCTTTTTGTAAAGGTCATTCTCGTGTTTTACTCTGCGCGCCAAACCAGGTTTGGTTCCTTTGTTCGCCGTCCTTTGGCGGGCTTCTATACAGAAGCCCTCCTTAGGCGCCTGAGAGTCTAGGTAGACCGGATGTGAGGGAGGGGTTTTAGGCCCCCTGCACAGGGTCTCCTTGGAGACCCAAGTCGCACTCTTGTTTGATTGGCTAGGTGACTGTCCTGCCAGGACAGCCACCCTGCTGTGTGATTGACAGCCAGACTGTGTGAATGGGGGAAAACTGCATAAAAAGCAGGTCTCTGGGACTTAGAAGGCAGAGTCGCCACTGGATCGAGAGAACCGAAGAGAAAGCTGAAGGAAGAGGACTGCTGCAGCTACTGAACCTCCCGGTGAAGCCCTGCTGCGTATCCGAATCTCCTAAACTTCGACGACAGAGAAGATCTGCAAGGAATCTTCTTCCTTTGAGCTAGTGGGACCAACCAATTCGCCAAACACCAAGCAAGGCCTCCCTCCCCTGGTCAAATTTGCTGTGCATTGCTGCATTGAACCGGATAACAAGGACGACCGGACCCTGTTTGGGTTTTAAGGAGCGCACCTTTAATTCGTTGCTTTGCTCTGCTGCTGGTTTCTTCCCTGGGCAGTGCAGAAACCTCCAGTCTTTTTCCGTTTTGTGAGTCCGACAGTCGCTTCAGGAACTGTGAGCCTGCAGGATCTTCTAGGAACTTCTGCCTCAGCTACAGCATTCTTCTTCTTCTAAAGTACTGTTCAAACCTGGTTGTTCGTTTCGTCCAACCGCGGTGAAAGTGTTTCATATCTTTCGCCAATCCAAGGGCTTGTCCTTCTCTACTCTTTTAAGTAACTTGTCTTCCGACCAACTTCGTTTCGAACTCTTGGTAAAGACTTAACCACATTCTACTCTGAACTGTGTGATCCTCTGCAAAGACTCTGCACCATTAACATTGGCCCAGGCCTTTTGATTTGAATCCTCTATTGTAGTAAGCCTTTTCTAGATTGCCCTGCCTACTTACTTGTTGGTGCTGCTTGATTTTGAATAATCTTGTCTTTCCCTCCCTTTACAAATTGCTGGAGTGCCATTTTGCTCACACTTAATTTTGAGCTTAACTTGTCCAGAATTCATTGGGTGTTGTGTAGTATATTAAGATTGTGATTTTCTGCTGCTTTACCTAGTGAATTGTTTAAATAAACGTATATTCTTTTACTCAGAAACCTTGAGTCAGTGTTTGTTTGAACCATAGTAATTGCTGTCCTTTGTGTAACTTCTGATACTGCTCACTTTACTCTTGAGATAAATCTGGCTGCTTAGCCATCGCTACCACTTTACTGTGTAGTACAGGTTTGTTCAAAGGTGAATTTGTACTGTCACTTGTAGTCTTAATTGTGTGTGGGGTTCCCAAAGGGTGCTGCATATGATTCTGCCTAACACCTGCTTGCTGCTAGCGTGTGAAATATTCCAGAAGGGTACAAGCGTGCCAACCAATTGTAGAGGGCCACGTATTACGAGAGCCCCATAGTTTGTGTAACCAATGAATCATTGTGTATTTTATGACGATTAAGATGACTTGCATTAGAGGAGGGTTTATTTGTCCACCTGATTTTAGAGACCCAAACACTACCCCCGTTAGTATGGAACGTATACTTAGATGTTCCCTGAGAACCTATCACATCGCCAAGTAGGTTTTTGTAGTTTGCCACGTAGTGTAACGTCATTGATGATGAGTTTTTACTATAAATGTTATGTTTTTTCTGAAATGCTTTGAGAGCTCGAGCAAATGTCGGATGATGCCCGTTGTAACCTCTCTGTTTTAGATAATTGCAAATAAAACAGAAAACAGTTTTGCCAACTTCCTGAGTCGGTTTTGATTATTGATGTTTGAGTAAATGTTGCATCCCCATCAATCTCTACGTATTGCTACCTCATTTTAAAGGGCCCTAGGTCTATGGGCTCAAGGCCTACGTCATAAGGGCCTGCAGTCCATAAAGAGTTTGGCACTTTTTCCAAATCTTTATAAAAAATGCTGGGCACTGCCGCACTATCACCATTCGCTGTGGGATTTCCCTTTTCTCTATTCTGATCCAATATGTAATACTCATCTCGAATATTACTTCATCATCTGCTGGATCATCTCTAAACATATCCTAGTCAGTGACGCCAGTCATTCTATACCCTTCCCCAATGGCAATCACTGTTCTCCATAGCCTGCCCTTGTCATTGGGTCCTTCGAGCATGGCCAATTCCCCTCGCACTATGGCTGCATTTAACTCAAGGGGAATAATCTGTCCCCCCTCTTCGTCCAAAGGTATCTGTGGCCTGAACAAAAACTCATCAGCTATTCTCATAATCTTTTTCACTATGCTGGGTAGCCATGTCAACAAAAAGCATACCCTATAAAGAAAGACTTCTGGCTCTAATGGCATTCCTCACAGAGCCATTTGCCCTGTAAACGCAAATATAAATTCTCCCACATTCATATAATGTACCCCTGCGCGCACTCGTGAGTAAGTACTTTGTGGAAGTACTGCTTGGAAGCTCTGAATACCGTTGGATTTTGCTTCTTGGACTCATTGGACTTTGTTTGCAGCAAACTGCTGCTTTAATCAAGGTTGACTCTGTTTCAGTGAAGGCACGCCCATTTCTAGTGCCGCCCTCTGAATCTCTTACAAAGTGAGAATGGTTGCGCACCCACGTCCGCGCACTCGTGTGTAAGTACCTTGTGGAAGTACCGCTTGGCTGCTTAGCCGCGTAGTCGCATTGCAGCAGGATCATTTACTTATTTATATACATCTGTATTTCATATATCTATAGATCAGTCAGAGGCGGGCCAACTGCTGGGAAAAAGTGCATGTTTTAGAACTCGTATTCACTGAAATCTTGTATGCCTGATAATTTAGACAAACCGGCAATTATGGCGACAAGCAGTGCGATTTGCATAACACATAAAACCATAATGTTAACTCCAATTAACTCACAGAAGGATGTGCGTAGCTATTATTCACCGGCTGCGCCTAAAGCCATACAATTTATGAAGAATTCCGCAGCGGACCTTACAAACCGAGAAAACAGCATGGCTGCTTTGATACCAACCGGTGTGCCGCTGATCAAAAGGCCTACACATACGCAAACTTGCTCGTTGGCCTTATTGCCCGAGCCACATGCCTTATCGAATCAAACTATTTTACATTCAGCAGAGGGCGCGCCGATAGCCTCCTGCCAGTAATTAATAATCATTCCATATTAAATCAGTCAGTCCTCAGTAGAGATGGCTCAGATATATCGATATTCGCAAGTCAATGCAAATCGCAACAAACAATACATCGAAAAAGATGCTCAATGGACTCTTCTATTGATTCAGTCTCTTTATCATACGTGCAGCCAAACCTGCGTCAAAGAATTAGGTCCCAAAGACAAGAAGAAGTACATTTGAATTCTGGCATGTTAGAATTAACACTTAAGGCTATCAATACCACCATGCTGAGCTTATTCAAACTTTTTGAGTCCCTAGATGCAAAGTTATCGACTCAATCGGCCCAGATAGATGAGCTTTCCCAGTGTATAACCACGCTTGCAAAAATATGGCATCGTCAACAAATCTATCAGTTGCGATGGCTGAAATTTCCACGAAGCCTATCTCGGCTGTAGATCCAAATGCGGTTGCTTTAGCTGTTATTCCATCATTATTACCAACATTTACCCAGATCATTTGATCAGTAACGGACCCTATTGTCTGTTCAACCGATCAAACGTCAAATGCATCGTGGGCTAGTGTGGAACATGTAGAGTTAAGCTCAGAGGGATCCCCAACAAGTATTTCATCAAAAAAGGAGCCTATTACAAACTTACCAACAGCACGAAATCCTGTCCCTAAAAAGAAACCAAAAGGCCCATTAATACATTTAAAGAAATCTAAAAATATACCAAGCTCGAAAAATACTAAAAATACTGTGAGCACTTTTTTTCAAGCTCTTACGGCACCTAAAAGATCCATCACAGTGCCAAAATCAACAAGTGAGTCCGTGGTCTCTATTATGCCTACATCTGAAATCTTTCAGACAGGACTGAGATTAGGAAAACCACAATAGACATAGAGACACCTCAGTCGAGTGTAATAACACCACCATTAATTCCTCCTAACACCATAACACAAAACTTCTCTCTATCCTACTCACCCTTGAATTAGTTAATACAGGTGATTGAACAATCGGATCGGAGAGTTGCATCAGAAATTCTTGACAGTGGTCCGAAGTCTACTGAACAACCGAATTTGGCTAACATGAAACCTATGCTATCGCAAGATCATGCGGAGGCCTTTTCGATCGAGAACATTATAAAAACTGTGGATGTGTACTTAGAAAATCGCCTACAGTTATTAACATCTAACATAGTCCCTCAAGTTGTGACTTCTATCCCTCAACTACTCACAGCTGCTCGATCGATTTTGGCTAAGACAGATAATAAATATGTGACAGGTCCTGCAGATAATGCATATTTGCGTGAGCAGCACAATTTATTCACAAGTTTACCTTCTGAACCCATCCAACATACTGCTTCTTTATCACACAAATCTTTATTCATTGACCAAACATCTATGAATCAGAAAAAAACTTGTAACATGCAGTGTCACACTTCCACATGTCATACTTTAATTGTGAAGTGTTGTGAAAGACCTTTTAGAGCCTACAATCTCAATAGAAGAAGTGTATTAAATAAATTCAATGATATGGTGGAGTTCGAAGATGTTGACTCTGGAGATATAGACCAGGTGGAATTCCTTTCGGATTCCAACCTTTCTGTAGTGAGACTTTGGATTCCTTCGAGTGTTGTGTTAAACATCATCTGGAAAGCCAAGATGATGTTAGTGAAGCCCGCGGGACAAGGGCGTGGGGTGTTGGGTCCCGCTCCTGCAACACTTGCTGTTGTGTTTTGGCCCAGGAGGGCCTCCTTACCTGCCACAGACTTTGGTCGCACCCCCTTTGGCCGTTTTCAGCTCCTGCTGCAGCCCGTAGGGTGAAGCGCGCGGGACAAGGGCACGGGGGTGTTTGCAGACTTGTGTGGCCCTGGACCTTGGAGTGTGACCCAGACATTGAGGTGAGGCTGAGGCAACTTTTGTGGGGAGGGCAAAAAGCCTACAGCGTTCAGCGTGGGGGCTGGGCCTCAACCACTCTCCTCCGTGTGCTCAAGGTCCGGCATAGCAGCCCAACGGCCCATCAGTCCCACCTTTGAGTGTTGAGACCCTTTTTCCCTACCTGGAACTGTTCTGTAAGACCCTAAGCCTTCTCTCTAGCCCCTCTCTTCTCAGGCTGCATCATGGTTGGCCCTCTCCGAGATGTCGCTATTGGAGCCACGGAAAGAGGAGCCATCTCCTCCCCCTCCTCCCACCCTCTACCTCACCAAATCCTCCCTCTTAGCGAGTCTTCAGGGCACTCCAGCCCCACTGGTATACCGGAAGCCTATTATGGGCAGAAGGCTGAGGGGAGGCACATCGAATAAAGCACTGGGAGCCATGCAGGGGGAGGGAGTTTGTACTGGGAGCTTTTGCGGAAATGGAGCACCTGTGCAATCTTCCTCGGCCACTGCATGTGCTAAAGTGGTGGCCTCAGGGGAGTTTACGCCCAAGCTACCCTGCTCCTTCAGCCCGCAGATGGGACCCCCACCATGGCCTTATGGGAGCTCCTGTGGTCCTGTTTCACTTCCTCTCCCCATGACCGGCTCTGCAAGCACCTTTCTGGAGGAACCTGGGACCCCTGTCAACCTGCTAACCCCTGGAGGGGGTCTTGACTGTGTTGCCACAGCCGAACTTCTGGCTACCTTGGCTAATGGCTGTGAGAGGATTTCAATGGGTATTTCGAAACTGACGGGAGGGCATGTGTCGTTGGCCCCTTTTTTGGCTCCACCTCTGTCTCCGTTTTTGCCACTCGACCCTATCCATCCACCTTCTGGTCTAAACCATGATGTCACAGCCCCAATATCGCCACAGGCTCTCCCTGACGCTGATGTCCACTCCCCTGCTCCTCCGGTGCCCATGTCTTTGATTTCTGGGGCCATGGGGCTGGATGGCTTGCGTGGGGGAGAGAAGTCCAGCCTCTCGTCTAGAACCGGGAGTAAGCCCGCGTCTGATGTTCGTTCGGGGGCTAGTACCTTCCTTCATCTTAGCCCTCTTTGGGTTTCTAAACCCCCCCTAAAGGAGATCACTGTCTACCAGCCCCACCTCCCCCAGTTTTTCCAACTCTGCTAAGCTACCCCTGTCATCTTTTGTTATCGGAAATGGCTGAGATTAAAAACCTCTTACTAGCCTTGATTAAGGGGATGCGGAGAGACAGGGGGGAGGAAGACACGGGTAGAGAAGGAGAGATTTTAGCAGGGGTTGGCATAGGGGGGCCAAATCTTGCCTTTGACAAAGGGATTCATCCCCCAATCCCCTGCCCGTCCCCAGCTCCCATGGTCAAGTCCACCAGAGGTAGGTCTCCCATCATTGCTACCCTTACAGAGGAAGACCACTGACCAAGTCTCAAGGGCTAAGCCCCCACCTTGGCAGAACTCTGTAGGGAGAGCCCAGGGAAACGTGCACCCCTTGGGGTGGCAGGCTGGTGCCCTAACACGTGGTCAGGGGAGGTCTTGGTCGGGGCATCACACTTCTGAAAGCTGTGGTAGTTCTACAGTCCTTCTCCATGGTGTGCCAAAACTTTCGTCTGGTACAAGAGAACCAAGGGACGCCCTGCGGAATAAATGTCTACATTGGGTGCAGGCGGTGGGGGATTGTGGGTTTGTGTCCAGGGGTTCCCTGTTGGAGTGCTCTAGACTGTCCAGTTTTTCAGCCAAATTGGATATTGTCAAACTGGTTTTTGCAGATGCCCGTTTAGCAAGGGACGTTTTGGACAAATGCAACAGCCACCAGAGGGCAAGGAAAAGTGGCATCACAGTCAGTGCACCTCCCCTATCTGCCCCCGTGTGCCCCGCAGGAGTCCCCTCTGGTTCTAGTCCCTTTCATGGGCAAATTTGACTGCCCTGGGCCCAAGGCGATACAGGAGCTACCAGAGGGAAGAGGAGGATGGTTCCTGATAATTGGCCAAAAGATCTGTTCAGGGGCACTCAAGCAGGGCCCGGTTTCCTGCACGGTCTTGTTGCTTTTTTCTTTGATGTGTCTTTTTGTAATCATGTATTAGAACTGTTTTTGAGGATGCACTTTGATGGCCTTTCAGGCCGAATAAAGTTGTTTGATGATGATGATAATAACGGCTTTCTGGTTGCTCAAGATCCGGAACGAGCGATAAGTGGCAATCCATGGGTTTTCCCAAGCAAAGATTTAACTTCTCAAACTAATACATCACATTCCACATTGGCATAACCACTAAAAGAGGATGCTTTGACTTTCCTCTCATTAGCTATCTCGAACACTCGAAGGAATTCTCACCTTCAAACCTCCATAGTTAATTTACCTAAGACATTTGACAAATTGGCGTTCCAGGAAACGTGGCTTATTACTATGCCTATTTAGGATAATTATGGGATGTCTTTGCTCCCAACAATTGCCGCTGATAAAGGAAGACCGTCTTCTGGATTATTAGCAGCAGTGAAAATAAGTGCTGGTTTTTCTATTTCATCTTGGGCCTCATTTAGCTCCTTTTTACAACTTGTGACAATCTCGTGGCAACAACACAATATTGCACTTGTGAATATTTATCGCAATCCAGTGGGTTTAGTAGATGAGGTATTTTATCAAGACTTAGCTAAACTTTTAGACATGATACTTATGACAGCAGATATATCGGCCACCATTTTAGTTGGTGACCTAAATCTAGATTTCATGAACATGAAAAAAGGGCATAAGTTACAGGAGGTTGAAAGATGGGCCTTGTTTATGTCGTAAAGGAACTTTTATTTGGTCAGTGGTGCTGTAACGGGTGACATACCTGCACAAGACACATGGCATAGAAACACCTCGTCTAGCATTGTTCACTATATATATGTTGAACCAAGGTTATTTATGGCATTACAGTTTTGAAATCGTATCTCAGCAGTTTAGTGACCATAACCTAATAGCACTCCATTGGGGGTGCCCATCAGGTGTGATGAAGAACAAAAGATAATGGTCCAAACAAAAGCTGACAATTAATTGTGCCAAGACACGTTTTCATTGGACTGAACCCAAACTGACAGCCTTTAGTCATTCAATTGATGCCAATTTGAACAATCAGTCGCCTGTCCAATATACAAATCTCTTAGCTGCATATAAAGGTCCCATCACAATAATAGGATTGCGAGCCTTTAAACATGCTCATGTATATGATCATCAGGTCAGGAGCAGGTGAGCAGAATACCGAAGAGAAAGAAAATGCATTCTTACCCTTCCAAGTCCAGTTCAAGTAAAGGCTCTTAAAACGGCTAAATGTAAATATCAGAACTGGGTTCGTAGTCGAAAAGCCTTTTTATATCAGCAAGACAGTGAGGCCATGCTTAAAGCCATGATTAATAAAAACTCAGCTGAAACATGGGCCTTGCTCAATAACCATATCCATGATACCCAAGCTGTTGCACAATTCAATGGGTTGCAAGAGCATTAATGGATCACATACTATACAGAAATACATGCAGATGAACAATTTGATCAACTAACTTATTCACAGCGATCAATTTCTTTGTGGTCAGTCGAATGTTCAGTTTCGATAATTGAAGAACTAATCAAGAAAGCCAGCTCATCTCGAGCTGCAGGCCCTGGTGGGTTATATAATGCAATGTTGAAAGAAAACCCTTAAGTTTGGGCGACAATCCTGAACAAGATCTTTCAACGAATATTGATCAATCGGGTAATACCGGTGTCTTGGACATCTTTGTTGATCGTACCAATTTTCAAAAAAGGAGATCGCATGTTACCACAAAACTATCGCCCAATTGCATTGTTAGATGCTCCAGGCAAAATCTTCGCTAGGTTAATCCTGCGAGATTTCAATACATGGACGCTTTCTGAACAAGGACAGGACCCGAATCAATCAGGGTTTGTAGCCGGCATGGGTACTGCTATAAATCTATTGTGCCTGAATGCATTAAAGATTCAATGCCAGAGTGTCATGATGCCTGCCTCCGGGCATCCAGACCAAGTCCATCAACCCAGGAAGCAGGCATCATGTCATCTGGAGCAAGCCCAGCAACCCCTGTTAGGGGCCATCTGGGTACAGTCCTGGCGCCTGTGGCGCCAGGCTCATATGGGACATCAGTCCTGGCGCCATAGGCGCCAGGCTCATATGTTTAAACTTAACTGATGCAGACCATGCTGCAAGGAATCCAAGCCCTTGTGAGGCTTGGAAGGGACTACTTTACCTAGGGAACTATTTTGTTACTTGGGCGTGGTTTTGGAGGAATACGTGGTTGTGGAGGAATACTTATCTGGAACTACTTTGGAGGCTATTTAAACCACACCCGAAGAGCAGCACATGCTTTGCGTTTTTCTGCATCCTGCAGCGTGACGCTCGCCGTGCCTGCAGTCAGCATCCAGCATCCTGCCACGCCTGCTTTCAGTCCAGAGCACCTAGAAAGGAAGAGAAAGAAGAAGAAAGGTTAGAACAAGAACATTACTGGATTTCTTACCTGATTTCAGATTCAACTCATCTTTGAACCAGAAAAAGACTTCATTTTAAATGCGTCGCTTCGCCAGCAGCAGCGCCGCTCCATACTTACCGTTCCGCGCAGCACCACCAAGGTCCGGCGTTGTCTCCATCACTTGGTTACCGCATTCCAGCACCTAAGGGGGAACAAGGAAAAAACAACAAGGTGAGCCAAGGAAACAAACAAGGACAATCTCTTTCCATCATATATTTACCTGATTGTACAGCCGGAGGTATTAATCACCAGCACGCCAAATCCTCTTTCGCCGCACCTGCGTGAAAAGAGAAAGCAGCAAGTTTAACCTTGGCAACTTTTACCAGACAGTGTTGGATAACACAGACTCTTACCTGATCGCTTTCAGCTGCCACAAGACAACCTTCTTTTGGATCTAAGCTGCAACGGAAAACAAAGGAATTGGACAGAGTGATTACTCAGACATTGTGAACTCTTTAGAATTCTTCCAATATCTTCAAACCAGTGAAGTAACTGGCCATCAACGCGCCCCTGCATTCCTCGCAGGATGGAGAGCTCATCATTCAAAACTATAAGGTGAGCTTTGTGAAAGGGAATATCGGAGGTGATAAGTGGGAACGCAGTGAGGTGCTAATACTCGAATCCACGGGTGGCTAATTCCCTTTCCCCGTCTTTAGGAGACTAATTCCACGGGTCAAGCAGACGAAGCTTGGTGGGCCAGTCCAGTCAGTCATCTCTGCACTACGCATCACACTGGTGGAGACCGTGGGAGTCCAGTTCCGTCCGACACCCCTGTGGGAGCCAGGTGAGCGTAACAGAACGCGAAGCCTTCCTACAAATCCTCACCCGGGTGTCATGGAGACCTCAAAGACTGACCAATTGGCCCAATTATTAGGAAACTTAGGGCGGAAGTACATGCCGCTCGGCAAGAAAGTAATACCCTCAGGAGAGAGCTGATTGTTTCTAAGGAACGCACTGATGACCTTGCTAGACAATTATTGCAAAACCAAGCGGGGCAAACCCCTCTACCGGGACTCGGGGGATGCCAACCCCTGTTACATCAAGCAACCCTGTGCAAGTGATTCTACCAGGAAATATCCCTTTAGCCCCGCCAGAACGTTTTGCGGGGGATCCGAAATGATTCGCCATGTTTATGAACCTATGCCGTTTGCACTTTTTATGCAGACCCGGAGCCTTTCCAAACGATCAACCTAAAGTATCCTTTGTATTATCCTATTTCAGCGGTAGTGCAGCGGATTGGCCAATCCCATTAGTCAATCAGGATGACCCTATTCTTCGGGATTTTCAGGGTTTTCAAATGAGCATGGAAAGACTATTTGCCCGACACTACCAAGGACAGGCCCTGGATAACGAACTTTTGTCCCTACGACAGGGTAACCAGGATCTGCTAACCTACATCGCAAACTTTAATAGGCTGGTGGTGGAAACTGGATGGCCCGAGGAAAAAAGGGTTACATTATTTCATCGTGGCCATCGAGGAGAACTTAAAGATGTTTTGGCTCAAGTCGTGAACCCACCGCAAGACTGTGCTGAATACATAGGCTTAGTGGTCCAGTTAGATCACAGACTTCAAAATCGAAAGGCTGATCAAGCCGAGTTCGAGAACCGGGTGTTGGTTAAACCCAATGCTAACCCCAAAGGAAGAGAGGCCTCTGAACCCATGCAAATCGGAGGAGTTAAAGGACCCTTGACACAAAAGGAAAGGGAAAAGAGGCGGCAAATGCCATTATGTCTATACTGTGGAACTTTGGGGCATTTTCTATGGGATTGCCCTGTAAAACCACCTAAGAAAATGGTAGGAGCGGCTGATAAAAGCCACAAGGCGCCTGACTCGGGAAACGACCACGCCCGACAAGCGTAGAGGTCCGCTTGCCGAGCTTGAAGAAGAATACTCAGACCTCGCACTTCATCATACCAATGGTCATTATGGATCCAAGGCAGCCATCACGTATGCACGCAGTAAAGGGCATACATTGATAGCGGGGCAATAGGAAACTATTTGGACCATGAATTGGCTTCTAGGATGAATCTACCTCTCTGCAAAAAGATCACTTCAGATGTCATCACCACAGTCGATGGAACTGAAATTGCCTCTGGGCCGGTAACCCATTCCACCGCTGAGATGACACTATTGGGTCACGATGGGCATCGAGAGACGATTGTGTTTGATTTAATCAAAGCCCTGCAGTTTCAAATAATACTGGGGATACCTTGGTTGGAAACACATAATCCTTGTATTGATTGCCGAGAAAAGAGAATAGCCTTCCCGGATTGTGCACATACCGGTTATCTAAAACAAACCTTGAACAAGGACCTGGCCACCGTCGCTACTCCAGCCATGCAGTTACCTCAAGAATATCAGGAATTCCAGGATGTTTTCCAAAAGGAGCAGGCAAACACCTTACCACCTCACCGGTCATACGACTGTCAAATTGATCTCATCCCTGGTGCACAACCTCCATGCAGTAGGATCTACGCCCTTACGGAACCCGAGAACCTTCACCTACGACAATACTTGGACCAATACCTTGCCAATGGCTTCATTTGTCCATCCAAGTCCACTGTATCTTCAGCTTTGTTCTTCGTGCCAAAAAAGGAAGGTGACCTTAGAGCGTGCATAGAGTACCGCACATTAAATCAGATCACGGTTAAAAACCGATACCCATTGCCTCTGATCCCTGAGTTACTGGACCAAGTAAAGGACGCTTGCATCTACACAAAATTAGATCTTCGAGGGGCATATCATCTGGTACGTGTAAAGAAAGGCGATGAATGGAAGACTGCTTTTCGCACGAAGTATGGATTATTCGAATACCAGGTGATGCCCTTCGGGTTGTGCAATGCACCAGCAGCCTTCCAGTACTTTATGAACGATGTCCTTCGTGAACTCATTGACGTCTGTGTTGTTGTATACATAGACGATATCCTAGTGTACTCTTCTTCAGAATCAGACCATGTGGAGCACGTTCGTGCAGTCCTCGAGAAACTACGCCAGCACAAGTTATATGCAAAATTGGAAAAATGCGTTTTTCATACTACAGAAGTTGAATTTCTTGGATTTATCTTGACTCCAAAAGGAGTTCGAATGGACTCTCGAAAGGTGGACGTCATTCTCAAGTGGCCATCACCCAGTTCAGTTAAAGGAGTACAAAGCATGCTCGGGTTTGCTAATTTCTACCGCGGATTCATTCCAGATTTCTCGCACGTTGTACATCCTATCACAGCACTTTTGCAAAAAAACAAACGCTTCTTGTGGACTGAAGAAGCTGAGAATGCCTTCCAAGAACTGAAAACTAAATTCACGTCTGCACCGGTATTAAAGCATCCTCGCCATGACCTTCCTTATATAATTGAAACCGACGCATCCAGTCTAGCCATGGGAGCAGTTCTGTCCCAGAAGGATCCTGAAACCGGTCAACTTCACCCAGTAGCCTTTTGGTCCAGAAAGTTCTCGGCACCCGAGTTAAACCATGCGGTTACCGATAAGGAGTTATTAGCCATCAAATCTGCCTTCAAGGCTAGGCGGCACTATCTTCTCGGCGCCAGGCATACCATTACTGTAATCACTGATCACCGAAACTTGCAGTATTTAAAGACAGCCAAGACCCAATCGTCTCGCCAACTTCGATAGGCATTGTTCTTTGGCGAGTTTGATTTTGTGATAACTTATCGATCAGGCTGTAGAAATGGCAAGGCAGATGCCTTATCCCGAATAGGAATGGGAAAAGCATATTCGAACCCGGAACCAGGGCCTATAATTTCAGAACAAAGAATTCTTGGCATAACTACTTCACAAACACTAGAGGATATTCAGGTAAAGATCCAACAACTCTTCGATCCAACAGCCCTGCAGGACTGGGTAAAGAAAGGCTCAGACTACTCAGTCATCAATGACCTACCTTATTATCAAGGGCGACTATTTCTACCACTCCAGGAACTACAAGAACTAGTCATCTCCAATTATCATGACACCCTGATGGAAGGGCACCCAGGTATCGCGAAAACTGAAGCTAAAATTAAGAGACAATTCTGGTGGCCTACCTGGCGAAAAGACGTAAAGTCATTTGTAATGTTGTGTGGAATTTGCGCTCAAAACAAAAGTCAGAAGAAAAAGCCAGCTGGCCTTTTACAACCTTTGGATATTCCACCTACACCATGGCACACCTTATCGTTAGACTTTGACAGACCTACCTCCATGTAATGGATTTAACACCATTCTGGTTATTATGGATCTTTTTTCCAAGATGGCCCACTTTATTCCTTTAAAAGGATTACCTTCTGCTTCAATTCTGGCCAAGGAGTTTCTCGAAAACATTGTTCGAATACATGGATTTCCCTCCGTATTGGTCTTTGACCGAGGTAGTCAATTCATTTCACATTTTTGGAAGAAATGTTGTCAATTAGCGCAAATCGACGTGAGGTTGTCAACCAGTCACCACCCCCAGACCGATGGTCAAACAGAGAGGACCAACCAGACTCTTGAACAGTACCTGCGTTATATGTTACACCAAGCTGAAAGTAATTGGAAGGACATTCTATGGATTGCCGAATATGCATACAATAACGCTGTACATTCGGGAACTGGACAAAGCCCCTTTTATACCATATACGGCCAACATCCTCGAACCTCAGAACTTGACTCACCTCAACACTTAGAAATGCCTGTAGTGAACCATCTGCACGCTACTATTACACAAGCCTTCAAGGAAGCAACTGAACATTTGAAACAGGCAAAAGAAAAGTACAAAAAAAATGCTGATCAGCATCAAAGTGATGCTCCACAATACCAAATTGGGGATCAAGTTTGGTTGGCCACAAGACACATACCTCTAAAGGGAAAGTGGACCTTTAACCTTAGATATTTGGGACCTTACCCTGCTAAGGCCATTATCAACCCGGTGGCCGTCAAATTGGTATTACCTGCTGGTATGCGAATTCACCCTGTCTTCCATGTGTCACTTCTGAAGCCAGTACAACCTGGGACAAGACCAGCCAAGCCACCTGAGCCTGTCCTGATAGACGGGGAACCCGAATTCGAAGTAAAAAGTATCCCGGACACCAAAATGGTTAAGTCAAGACTTTTTTATTTAATCGACTGGAAAGGTTACAGACCACAAGAAAGGTCATGGGAACCTAGTGACCACGTTCATGCACCTAGGTTGGTGAGAAGATTCCACCGGAATTTCCCAGACAAACCAAGGCCAAGGGGAGGAGCGACTCTAGGAGGGGTCTTGGGGGGGGAGTGCTGTCATGATGCCTGCCGCCGGGCATCCAGACCAAGTCCATCAACCCAGGAAGCAGGCATCATGTCATCTGGAGCAAGCCCAGCAACCCCTGTTGGGGGCCATCTGGGTACAGTCCTGGCGCCTGTGGTGCCAGGCTCATATAGGACATCAGTCCTGGCGCCATAGGCGCCAGGCTCATATGTTTAAACTTACCTGATGAAGACCATGCTGCAAGGAATCCAAGCCCTTGTGAGGCTTGGAAGGGACTACTTTACCTAGGGAACTATTTTGTTACTTGGGCGTGGTTGTGGAGGAATACGTGGTTGTGGAGGAATACTTACCTGGAACTACTTTGGAGGCTATTTAAACCACACCCGAAGAGCAGCACATGCTTCGCGTTATTCTGCATCCTGCAGCGTGACGCTCACCATGCCTGCAGTCAGCATCCAGCATCCTGCCATGCCCGCTTCAAGCCCAGAGAACCTAGAAAGGAGGAGAAAGAAGAAGAAAGATTAGAACAAGAACATTATTGGATTTCTTACCTGATTTCGGATTCAACTCATCTTTGAACTAGAATAAGACTTAATTTAAACGCGTCGCTTCGCCAGCAGCAGCGCCGCTCCATACTTACAGTTCCGCGCAGCATCACCACGGTCCGGCGCTGTCTCCATCACTTGGTTACCGCATTCCAGGACCTAAGGGGGAACAATGAAAAAACGACAAGGTGAGCCAAGGGAACAAACAAGGACAATCTCTTTCCATCATATATTTACCTGATTTTACAGCCGGAGGTATTAATCACCAGCACGCCAAATCCTCTTTCGCCGCACCTGCGTGAAAAGAGAAAGCAGCAAGTTTAACCTTGGCAACTTTTACGGGACAGTGTTGGATAACACAGACTCTTACTTGATCGCTTTCAGCTGCCACAAGACGACCTTCTTTTGGATCTAAGCTGCAACAGAAAACAAAGGTATTGGACAGAGTGATTACTCAGACATTGTGAACTCTTTAGAACTCTTCCAATATCTTCAAGCCAGTGAAGTAACTGGCCATCAACGCGCCCCTGCATTCCTCGCAGGATGGAGAGCTCATCATTCAAAACTATAAGGTGAGCTTTGTGAAAGGGAATATCGGAGGTGGTAAGTGGGAACGCAGTGAGGTGCTAATACTCGAATCCACAGGTGGTTAATTCCCTTTCCCCGTCTTTAGGAGACTAATTCCACGGGTCAAGCAGACGGAGCTAGGTGGGCCAGTCCAGTCAGTCATCTCTGCACTACTCATCACACTGGTGAAGAGCGTGGGAGTCCAGTTCCATCCGACACCCCTGTGGGAGCCAGGTGAGCGTAACACAGACCATGAAAAAGTCCATCTATTTTGCATTTGTGGACTTGCATTGTGCATTTGACTCTATCACTCGATTTCTACTAATGTCAAAACTACATACAGATAATTGTCCACCAACGTTAAGTGATATCATTTATGCCCTTCATTCAAACACATCAATCCAAATTAGACTGACACTAGAAAGGTTACTATCTGCTTCCATTCTGACGTTTTGGGGACTCAAGCAAGGATGCTTACGTGATTCAGCTATTTTCAACTATTTTATACACGATGTAAAACAAGCATTTGACTTAGTATGCTCTGATTCCCCAAAGCTTAACAATTCTCCAATTAAGACATTACTGTATGCAGAAAACCCCGTACTAATTTCTAAAACTCTGGTTGGTCTTCAAAAGTTACTAGTAGCTTTTGATGCATATATTGAACAAAACGAATTAAAAGTTAACACCAACAAAACACAGATAGTAACTTATTCCCTCTTTCACTCACCGTACGGTGAAAGCCCAGAGCAGGAATGCACGTCTGTAGTGTTCGGGAATTGATTTTAGAGCTCGGGTTTGAGCCTCCACCCGAGCCTCCTCTCTGAGAGGCAACAAGTTATTTTTAGTGATATGATCCTCTACTGTGATGTAACAGTACAAAGGTTACAATCACTCAAAAGAGCGGGGAGAACACACCGCCATGCAACACAGCTGTAAGGGAAAAAGGGACCATGAATAATAGGTAACAGACAGATGTACACAACCACTACCTTTCATGTGATGTACCTGATAAGTTCTCCCCATGGCTTGTTACTAGGAATTCGGGGCGAGCTCCTACCTAGAATACAAAGTAAGGTCGTAACATCAACTGGGAACTCAGTATAAATTACATAGAAAGGGATTCTTTCTTACCACTGGATGTACTGGTTAAGTATCAGGGAAGACACTGACAGGTACAAAACAATAAAAAGGAATGTTAGTTAGGGAACTACTCCCGTGCGGCATGAAGAGCGTTCTAGGTACGGGGTGGTGCACGTTCAGCGTAGCATCCTTGGTGCACATTGTAAAGAAAGGTTCTCAATAGCAGCAACTGTGTAAGAATGTGCAGTGGAGGAGTTCTTACAGATCCTGTTTGGTAGAAAAAGCAATGGGCAAGGCGTATGGGTTAGTCACATCAGAATATATATGCCTTCCAAGGAACAAAGAAGGTAAGTAGGTTAACTCACATCCAGAATGTAATCCATAGCAGTGCAGCAGATGAAATGGATGAAATGCAGCTAGAGATAGAGAGGACTGGAGCCACACCGTCCGTCGGGAAGAAAGCAGCAGCTATACTTGAGGGAGTGCAATACGGACAGAGTTGAATCAGATACCATGAAAAGTATCAGGCAAGTTAATGCAGTCCAGGTCTGATACACGTGCAGAGACGACAAGAGCAGAATCAGAGGACAAACAGTGCAGTAGTGAAAGCCTGGGGTCCGGTGCACTGTTGAACAAAGTTGCTGACAAAACTTTATCGAGCAGTCCGTGAGAAAAAGCCACGGTTCTGGTACACGAGTGAGCAGCAGGAAACGGGATACAAAGCAGTCCGACGGAACAGACAAAGGTGTTTCCACAGGAACCAAGTTCAAATAGAAGCAGCGAGTCGCGGCCTACAGCTGTTTTTATCAAGGCGGAGCACCGTAAGAGTAAACGTCAGTGCGGACCGCAATTACACGTTGCACTGCACAAGGCAGCCTGGGAATTGCAGTCCCAATTACTGCTGCTATCTACGTTTCCATTGGGCAAAGAAAGGCGCAACAAAATGCTGCACACCACGGGGAAGAACAACAGCCCTACCCAATATGCCGGGAGAGATTTGGGAATCACAGCATTGGAGCATGGGCAAGTCCGGTGGCCGCCTGTTTGCACGGCGAGGTGTGACACCCCCACTAAATCACATAGAGCCCAGATCATTTGGACAATCAATAAAGTTAAATTAGCAATTGTCCCGAGCTACAAAAATCTGGGGATGGTTTTTGAGGGGCTGGTTCAAGCCAAAGGCCAGATGGAGAGTGTTGAGCGTAAATTAGACACAGCTATTTCGCAAACGAAGATCATTCTATACCGATTTGATATGGTAAATTTTCGTTAATCCCTGCATTATCCTTTTGGAATATGAAGGTGACACCATGTCCATTATATGGATTGAAACCGGGGGCACATTTGCTGAGTCAGACTTTAGATAAACTTGAAGCCAAATTTTGGAGGAACATCTCATGTCTCCCGCAGTGCACTCCTGGCCCCTGGCTGCGATACGAGCTGGGTCTCATTTCGCTTAACACCCACTATCATTGGCGAGTTTGTGCTCTTTTCAGAAAATGTTTGATCTCCACAAATCTTAATGTCATGTTAAAAGTGTTAGCCGCTTATTTGTTTTCATCTCAACATCTCTTTGTGCGGGACTGGATTATGGGTGTTTACCGCATTCTTGAAAATGCAGATGTGACTACCAAAATGTTGCTCTTAAATCCCGATGAAGGGAAGAGAAACATTTATCACATTGATTGGATCAAAAATAGAGACCTGTGTTTGAAATACAAAAACTCTTCTAATCAGAGGTTTCGTGATAAACGACTTCGCACAATGGAACACCATCTATGCGTGTCACTCTCACTACAACATCGATCCCCAATATTGCATTTTTGCTTTAATTTGTGACACACAAGAGATGTTTTGACCACACGAAGGATGAAATCAGAACTTTTGCCGATTTTGTTTGGACCCTACCTGTAAGGAAACACTTGAACATTTGATTTCATTGTGCCCTGCTCTTATTGAACTGCGTATGATTTACTTTTCAAACCATTGCATTTATCTTGGTTTTTTGAGTGAGCAGGACTGATGGTCACTAATGCTATCTACTTCTTCTGTCTCCATCCAAATTCCAATTGTGAACTTTTTAAATGCACTGAAATTGGAGTAATTACTGCAAGTTGATTATGTAATATACATGTGGATTTATCTGTTTTATTAATGAAACTTTATATTTTGTTTTTTATGAATGTTGATTAGGTATTTAAGATATTACATTGTTAAATCTTACATTATGGCATTGTAAAGTTAAGTTGAGTAATTTTATTTTATGTTCAGCTGAATCAATAAAAAATGTTTAAAAAAATTAAATAATGTATCCCTGGAGTAGTACAAACTATGCCTTAATCGGTAAAAGAAATCATCATATTAAGCTTCGTCATAAAATCTCGGCCCAGAATATTAATTGGTGTCTGCCTTGAATACAATAATGCAACAGACATGTTACACTCTCCTATTTACTGGTTTAATTCACCAGTAAAAGGAACTCTACTTGTAGCTCCAGAGAAACTTTGCACATTCATGGCATTTCCCATCATTGGATATTTTCCCTCTCGTATCATGAACAAGTAGCGTCTGTATCTACTAAAAAAGAAAAGGATTTGCCTCCTATCGTCACATCAACCCTTGGTTCCTCTTGAGGGTCTGGTGTCACTGATAGTACTGAATACATCAAGTCGCCCTGTCAGCTGTCCTATTGTGGGTACATACTTATTCCTGTACCTGTAAAAGGACTTCCTTCCACCACATTGACACTCCCTACTCTAGGTGTTAATAACTGTCCTGTGTTTGCATTCTGCTGTATATGGATGGGTGCATGCAGTGACTGCCCTTGCGGCGCATTCAATGGTGCTTGCTGTGGTTGCAAAGCCTGTTGAATTTGCGGGGGGTTGTTCTTGATACACTGTATGATCCCTGGCAAACCCGTCCCAAGCTTGTGAGCTATATGCTGGAGGATAAGCCGCCCCCCCCTTGAGAATTGCCCATTCTGTACATACCCTTGGCTTCCACATTTGTGCGCAATGTGCCCTGTCATTTCATATGTCCAACATATAGGAGGAGCTCTTCTGACTAGCCCTTGTTGGTTTAATCCCCGTTGCACATTCTGATCATCATTCGGCATATTTTGAAAACCGCCTTGATTATTCTGGAAACCACCCCTTCCTCTGTAGCCTATTCCTCCGTCTCCTTCATCCATCAGGCGTTGATTATTCGCCTGAGATGCACCCACAGCTTACTGCATTCCCAGTCCCTTTCCGCTCGTGAATACCGCCCCTTTTGTGGCATACTTTGACAATTTCTTCTGAACTTACTTGGCTTCCTCAAGTTTTCTAGCATTTTCCTTCTTCTTTTTCTCTTGTAACAGCCGGCATTGATGCGCTTTAGTCAACTGTATCTCTGCCCATGGCTTCGCTTCCATTCCTACAAATGTCTTGAGTTGTCTCTGCACCTGTTCTGGCAATCCCTGAAATAAAATGTGGTAAAATACTGCCACAGATTTTCCCCACAGTTCTCACGTTTCAAGAGTCCAGCGTTCCTGGATACTTTGAATGTAAGCAAGTGGATCTTCATCACCTTTCATCTTACATGCTGGAATTGCACCCATATCTGACGTATCAGGATACTGTACCCTGAGTGCCCTCTAGACATCTGCTCTACAATTATTAAATGGCGCTCCATTGTGCGCTGTGTTCTGTGCCGTGACACTTGAGTAGCCTGCTCTTGTCCAAATGTCATCAGCCCTTTCTCCAAGAATGACCTATGAGACTCGTAAATTACGGGCCTGTTATTAGCTCCCTGGTCCCTTAGCGGCTCCAGCTAAGGATGGCTGGTTTGACCAGCCGGCCTTAGTGGGACCCGCTAAGGGACCTCGGAATGCGGCGGTAGGGGGTTAAAGGCACCGGCATCCTTACCGGTGCCATTAACCCCCTACCACTGTACTCGTACTGACCCCCTAAGACATTTGTTCTAGCACTAAAGTCATTTATTCCACTAATAGATCCCCAACCGCTGCTTATTAGATTTGAGACTGGGCAATAAATGCATGGGATTTGGTTCCAAGCATCTTCCCGTACAAGACAATAAGGAAGCGGATCGACTGAGCAGACCCAAAGCAAATTCATAAGAATGGGAGCTCTCTAGCAAGATCATTCAGAAGTTATTTGAGCTTTGGGGCATTCCAGAGATAGACCTATTCTGCACGGCGAACAACTCCAAATGTCACCGCTATACCTCTTGTGGAGGTCAGGGGGAGAGTTAATTAGGGGATGCATCTCAGATAACCTCGTCAGGAAAGAAAGTTTATGTGTTTCCTCTGACTTCTCTAATAATGAGAGTCCTGATCAAGTACAGATCCTCCGAAGACTGCACTCTGATATTGATAGCTCCTCTATAGCCATCCAAACCGTGATTCTCAGAACTAGCGAGGAGAGCATCTCAAGGCCCGTTGAACCTGGAAATATACAAGAACGTGCTCATACCGCCAGGAGGAGGAGTTCTTCACCTGAATCCACATGCAATGACTCTAGACGCATGGCTTTTGAAAAACTAACATTGTCACCTCAACTTTTCAGAGCACAACCTTGAGATAATCTAAAAGCCAGGAAGGATTCCACAAGAGCTCAGTATGAAAGCAAGTGGCCAATATTCTGTCACTGGTCTTAACAAAAAAGCATTAACCCGCTAAACTATTGTTTGGATGATGTACTGTCCATCTCCGCTTATTTAGCTCACTCAGCTGTACAAGAAGATATGCGTAGATCTAGCGGCTATTGGAGCATACAGATATTCAGAGTGAATGATCTTTTCAAAAGCAAGCCCAATAGTTAAAAACATTTGGAAGGTTTAACAAGATTGTACCCACCTATAAGGAGACCACACCCAGTTTGGGATCTCAATATGATTTTTTTGGATCTTGCACATAAACCATTTGAGCCAATGGCATTGTTAGAAATCAAAATGGTCACCATTAAAACAGAATGTTTGACAGCACTAACTTCCGCTAGGAGGATCAGTGAGATCCAAGCCCTTGCTGCTTCAGAGCCTTACACTACATTCCACAAGGACACAGTTGTATTGCAAAAACACCCATAATTTCTACCAAAGGTGGTATCAGACTTCCACATTAATCGGGAAATAAACCTTCATACATTTTTTCCCAATCCGCAGTCAGAGGCGGACAAAGTTTTGCACTGTTTTGATGTCATAAGAGCGTTGAAGTTTTAATTAAACAGGACAAAACATTTCAGGTTATCTGAGGCATTATTTCTAACCTTCGGTGGAATCTCTCCTGGTAGACAAGCCTCAAAGGCATCCATAGCTAGATGGATAGTCTTGTGCATTTCAGAAGCTTACAATGTGCAGGGCAAAGCTCCTTCTGATTGAATTCACGGTCATGCATGTCAGGGCAAAGGCTGCAGCTTTTTCCTTTTAACGTCATGTACCGTGGGAAGTTATCTCTAAAGCCACCACCTGGGCTACCCAAATAGCTTTCTGCCGGCACTACTGCCTAGATGTAACTTATCGAGAGCATGCTGCATTTGGACAGGCAATTCTCAGGAACTTATTTGCCTAGATAGCTGTATAAATAGCTCCACCCAGTGATTTCAGCTCTGTTGGAAATGGCCATACTGTATGGGGGAAAGTGGACGGGATATAGGAGTGAGAAAAAGTTACTTACCATAGTGATTACTGTACTCCTAGTACATAGTCCCCTTTCTTCCATACGGCCCACCCACCATCCCCCTCAAATAGTTGTAGTTGGGTCTGTCATCCTCGACGCGCTTATAAAGAGGGACTAAGGGGTTGTGTTAACGTGCGTGATCACGCCTGTTCTGCACCTCTGCCTGAAGTGCAATTTTTTGCTGTGCAAAATGCACCGGTCCCATCCCCATACAGGAATATCCATAAAGTATGGAGGAAAGGGGACTATGGACTAGGAGTGCTAATATTTTCTTTTTTGAACATTGCAACCACCTCCATACGTCAAGGGAAATTCTGCCTCAGGATGCTCAAAATGTCTCGTGGCCAAGAGAAATTCCTGAATTTCATTTTATATTTCTTTTTGTCCTATTTGCCGGACCAAGTTGCAGTAACACAATTTGCCACGGATTTACCCCCGGGTATGCCACCCACTGATGATAGAGCCCAAGTGTGTGCCACTAGCCGATTTTAAGAAATATGGTGGATCATTTATTTTCTATTTATTTATTGAAAAATCAGATACATAGTATACAGATAAAGTACCAAGGATAATGTAGGAATATGTTCAATTCTTATTTGTTAAACAACCGGGTCTTCAAGAATATTCTGAAGGTGTAGTAAGAGGGTTTGTTTCTGATCATGCTAGGGTGTGAGCTGCAAAGTACTGGCGCTGTGTAGCAGAAGCTGGATCCTCCTGCACGTTTGCGAATGAACCTGGGGGTGCGGAGAACAATGCTGGCTAATGAGCAAAGAGGGCGCGCTTGGGTTTTGGTAGCAATATGGTCTGTGAGGTATGCCGGCACTCTGTTGTGGAGGCAGCTGTGGGCGATAGATAATGGGCCTCATTACACGGATGGCGGAGAACCATGGTGCTATTAGCGCCATGGTTCATGCCGGTAAAATACCGGCACCGCCTTGGCGGAAAGGGGAATTACCGCCCCATTCCAAGGTTGGCAGGGCGGTAATTCCCCCTTCTACTATTGCCCTTCCCCATTCGCATTTTTGCCCCATAGGGCTCTATGGGAATGGGGAAGGCGCTAATTACGGTACCGGAAATTGCGGTACCGTAATTAGCTCCCTGGGTCCCTTTGCGGGTTGGTTTTTAACGCCTGCAAAAAGCAGGCGTTAAATTCCCCAACCCGCAAAGGGACCTCGTAGTAAGGCGGTAAGGATTTACCGGTACCGGTAAAATACCGGTACCGGTAAACCCTTACCGCCATCCGTGTAATGAGGCCCAATGTCTTGAACTCTACCCAGGCTTTAATGAGGACCCAGTGTGCCTCACACATGGTGGTGGTGATCAGAGGGTTTCAGCCCAGTGGCAGCTCTTAGGGCGTTGTTTTGCAGCAATTGGAGTTTAGCAACAGTTTTAGCTGAAGCGCCTGTGAGTAGCATGTTGCAACAATCAAGTTCGCTGACTATGAGTGCTGGGGCTAGCGTTAGATAGTTGTGTGGCGGAAGTTAATTGTGGATAAGTGAGATTAGTTTGGCAGTAAAGGCAGTAGGTGAAGTGAGGGTGTTCACATTTTTAGTCATGGATATCCATGTTGACCCCCAGTGTCTTAACGTGTTTGGACATTTGGATGGGCATGCTATCTATGGGGAGGGTTGAGTAAGAATGGTAGAGGTCTTTACGTCGGTGTGGGGGGCCTATGATTAGCAGCTCTGTCTTGTTATCGTTGAGGCATACGTTTTGGGAGGGCATCCAATTTTGGATGCTGGAGTATATCGGGTTTATTGTTTCAATGTCTTGGGAGTAGGTGCATTAAATGGGGAGGAGAATTTGAGTGTTGTCTGCAAAGTTGGCGCAAAGGGTGTTAATGGTGGTCAAAAAGAGGTTTGGTGTAAGCAATGTCTTGGACTGGGGACATACAGGAGCCCTGTGGGATGCCCAAGGGGACGGGGATGGCATCAGCGGTGGCATCACCAATAAAGACCCTTGAAGAGCAGTAGCTAAGGAAAGATTTGACCCATGTGGTGGCATCTTGGGAGAAGTTGAAGTTGGCGGTAAGGTGTTGAGGTCAAGCAGTACTATGTCTGTGCTGTGTTTGAGTCGAAAGTCCGATTATCTGGTGCCAAGTAGGTGAGAGTGCCCTTGTTGAGTTTGGAATTGGGTGTATGCTATGCAGTTAAATATTTTTAGAAGGAAAGGTACAGTGGTAATGGGTCGGTAGTTGGTGGGGAGTGAGGGGTCTAGTGAGGGCTTCTTGATGAGGGGTTTGACCCATGCTTCTTAGAACCAGGTGGGGACTGTGTTGGTGGAACAAGAGGTGTTGATGAAGTCAGGTATGGTAGAGGTGAGTGTTTTGGCACAGAGTTTGAATAAGCGTGCAGGACAGGAGTCTCCTTTGCAGTGTGAGGGTTTGAGGAACCGGATGGAATTGTGGACTTCTTCAATATTAACTGGTGAAACGTGGAATTGAGGCAATAAGGACAGCTGTTTTGGGCGGGGGATAGTGTTGGGGGCTTTGGCAGCCAGTTTGGGTGTTTGTGGTCATGATTGCTTCTCCGAGTTTCTCAATTCTATTCGATACAACGATTCGGATGATGAAGCACCACGCTTTGTCTGAGTACATAAGAGTAGGGGTCCATAGGGGGTTTTCAAGCTCTTTTAGGATAGAGAACAGTTCTCTTGCGTTGGAATTAGCTTCAGAGATCGTTGTGTTGTAAGAGTTGGCTTTTGTAGTGATGAAGGTATGTTTGTATGCTTTTGCTGTTGAATTGAATGCTTTTAAGTTGTTGGTGGAGGGGTGCTTTCTCCAGAGGTGTTCTAGTGAGCGTTTGTGTCTACAGAGATATGTTCTTCAAAGATCGAGAGTGTGTGTGAGGTTTGGGAATAGAGGATTTGAGGGGCATGTGGGTTAAGTGAGTGCGTGAGAGATTGGTTAATATGTACTGCAATGGTGTACGGGCAAGCTGAGCTGGTGTCAAGGTCCATGAGATGGTTAAGTGGGGTGGGAGTGAGAGTTTCCTCTGTAGGTCTTCAGGTATTGCGACTAAGGATGGTAGCGGGTTTGGTAGTAATTGTGGTAGTATCGTGCTGTGATAATTTAAATTCAATTAGCGAGTGGTCTGTCCAATGTAAAGGTTTTAACAGCTGTGATGTTGGCAACAATGTTGAGGGGCAGAATCCAGTCTAGGGTACAGCCTTTGTTGTCTGTGGGAACTGTTATGTGCTGGGTAAAGTTAATTTGGCTGAGGGAGGTTGCTAGCGCAGTGGCCTGAGAGTCGGTGGTGTCATTAAAGCCCAAGTTAAAGTCACCTAGGAGGATGAACTTATCATTGGGTTTTATAAGTGGAGAGATGAGTAATGGGATGTCGAGATCTGGGGTGCTCAAGGGATTGGGTTGATGGTATATGAGGAGTAGGTTAATGGTTATTTTGGGGTTGAGAGGTATCTTTGTAAGCAACATTTAGGCCTGGTTGAGGTGGTATGGGGTCTCTCTAATTGTTAGTGACAACCTATGTTATCAGTGCTGTCGGATCGGAGTATGGTGAAGCAAGGGGATGAAACTAGAGAGAGAGCAGGGTCGGGTGCACTATGGTGCCAAGATTCAGTGATTGCGAGGATGTCAAGATGCTGTTCTATGATGAGATCATGGATGTGTGTGGCTTGTGCACAGAGGGAGCAGGTGTTTATAGGAGCACCATTAAAATTAAGCTGGGTGGTGTTTTTCTGACTAGGTTCTGTGTGTTGACTCCTTACTGGTGGGCTGCTGGAGGGGGGGTTGAAGTGGTGATATGATATGATATCATATGGCATTTATAACGCACCTATACACAAATGTTTCAAGGCCCGGTGAGGCAAGGGGGGGGGGGGGAGACCAGGGAGGGAGACAGACAACAATCCTACTAGGCCAGGTGTCATTCAGATCGTGCAAGTGCATGGGGAAGGGTCAGTGCAGTACATGGGATAATACAATAAATAACAATAAGTAAAAGTATGGCCAGCAGGTGGCAAGTGCAAGGGTAAGTGCAAACATCCGATGTCAAGTGGTGGTAGTGGGACTGTAGGGATACAGAAAACAGTCCCCAACAGCGGGGGTTCCCAGGAAGGCAGTGCAGGTGTGTGTGACTGGCGGGGGAGGGACCTGGGCCCGAGATCAGAGCGTGGCCAGGTAACCAGTGCAGTTTCAGTTTTCACCAGGGGGTCAGCAGGGGAAAGGAGGAGAAACAGCAGAAGCAAAGAGAAAGGTTTGTAGGTGCTTCCGGAACCGGAGGTGATACTCCTCAAGTTTAAGGGAGGCAGGGAGGCTTTTCCAGAGGGAGACCCCAGCCGAAGAAAAAGATCTACCACCAACTCGTTGCTTGGATGCTTGGAGAAGCAACTGACCCTGAGGGAGTTGGAGGCAGATGAGCGAAGAACTCGAGAAGGAAGATATTTAGGAAGAGAGAATTAAAGGTATTCCAGCTCCAGGCCCCAGAAGGCCTTGTGGACAATACAGAGTTTTTTTAACTTAATCCTTGCAGTCACTGGGAGCCAGTGCAGAGATTTCAGTCCTGGAGAGATACGATCCCTGGGCTTGAGGCCAAGGACAAGTCTCGCAGTCCTGTTCTGGATGAGTTGCAGAGGGCGGAGAGTAGAAGCAGGCAGATTTAAAAAGAGGCTGTTGCAATAGTCCAGCCTAGAGAGAACAAGAGCTCTGGTGACAGTGAGCTTAGGAAAGGAAGAATACCTCTGAGGAGGTGCAGCTCGTAGTGTGACTTCTTAGAGACATCATAGATGTGGGGAGAGAAGGAGAGTGTGGAGTCTAAAATGACCCCAATATTTTTTGCCTCACAGGTGGGAGCAGGAAGACGACCAAGAGATGCCGGCCAGAGAGTGACAGGAAAGGAGGGGGCGGGTGTGCTCGGTTTTACTGGCATTAAGGCAGAGATCATTGGTGGCACCCCACTGCTGGATAGCAGACAGACAGTCAGAGATGAGAAAGGGACAAGAGGTGGCTGAGGGTAGCCTGAAAATGAGCTGAGTGCCATCCGCATAGCACTGGAAGTTGGGGCAGAGTGCTGCAATACGATGGGCAAGAAGTGGCAGGTACCGGTTGAACAGTAAGGGAGAGAAGTTAGACCCCTGGGGAACAACACAGGTGGAGATAGAGATAGAGGAGAGGAAGGACCCACGTTGAACCTGGGAGGGTCGGTCAGAAAGGAAAGAAGTCACCCATGCCAGGGCCTGATCGGTGAGCCCCAGGTTATCAGGGAGACGGTTGAGCAGGATGGCATGGTTGACTGTGTCAAAGGCAGAGGAGAGATCAAGTAAGATGGGGACACGTGGGGTGTTGGAATCAAGGTTGGGGAGCAGGTCTTCACGGATGTTCAGGAGAGCAGTTCCCATGCTTCTGGCAGCTCTGAAGCCGACTGATGATCATGGAGAAAACCAACAGATTAAGTGTGAAGATTGAGCTGGGAGATGGCCAGCTTTTCCAAGAATTTGCCCAGGAAAGGAGTGATGGAGAGTGGGAGATAGTTAGCCGGGCGGGACGGGTCGGAAGAGGGTTTTTTAAGAAGAGGGGGCACCAGGGAGTGCTTCAGGGGGGAAGGGAAGACTTCAGTGGCAAAGAAGTGGTTGCAGAAGTCAACCATGGCAGGGGCCAGGGAGTCAATGTGGTCCTTGATGGTTTTGGAGGAACAGGGGTGAACCTGTTTTGACGAGACTTTCATAGATCAGACTTGTCTAGACACCTCGTCTTGGGAGAACAGGGGAAAGGCAGAGAAGGAGGGAGGAGAGGTGGCCGCAGAAGGGCCAGAGGAATAGCAGGGAGTAGAGGGAGGAGGGGGAGAGGAAGAGAGAGAGGACTGGATGTCCTGAGTTTTAGAGATGAAGCGAGAAGCCAGGGCTGTGCAGAGGACCTGGGACGTGACAGGATATGTAGAGACTGTAGCAGGATGTACATGAAGCACACCATTTCCTCTCAGCCACCCTGCACTTGCGTTTAAGGGTGACAAGGTCTGAGTCATGCCAGGAGTTGCACTTGGCTTTGGGCTTCAGGCAGATCCTCCTGACAGGGGCAAGAAAATCAAGAGTATCAGATATAGCAGAGTGGAGCATGGAAAGGGCTGTGTCAGGGTGAGAGTCAGCCAAAGGGGGAGGGGGAGTGAGAAAGTGGCGGTGAAAGCCTCAACTGTCACACGCTTCATGGGTCGAATGAACAAGAAGGTGGGTGGCACTGATGGAGGTGGAGAGGGTGAGCTGGGAGAAAAGGAGAAAGTGATCACTCCAGGAGAGAGTAGTGCTGAAAGAGACAGAAAGGGGAAGGCCTGAGGAGATCAGAACATCCAGAGTGTGCCCTGCAGAGTGAGTCGGTCCATAGGGGAGAATGGAGAGTGAAAGAAAGTCGCAAAAGAGTCCAGAGGAAGGACAGGAGGCATCCAGGTGGATGTGGAAGTCTCCAAGAAGGAGGAGTTGAGTGGTCGAGACCAGGAGTGAAGAGGAGAGGTCCGCCAACTCAGAGAGGAAGGAGGAGATCTGACCAGGTGGCCGATACATAGTAGCCACAGTAAGAGAATGGCTAGGAGAGAGAGAGAGCCTGCAGACGAGGCATTTGAAAGAGGAGTAGGCCTGTGTAGGAATGACAGAGGAAGGAATCCCCTCAGGGAAGATCACAGCTACACTCACTCCGGAGCGGTTGGAACTGGGTGCGGAGAGGATCTTGTAGCCATCAGGGAGGAGAGTGTCAAAGCTTGTGACAGAGCTGGCCATGAACCATGTCTCGGTGAGACTGAGGACATCAAGTTCCTCCAGAAGGCGTCAGATGTCAGAAGAGTGTTTGATAGCTGAGCGAGAGTTAAGAGTGGCAATATGGAGAAGGTTGCCATCCTTGAAAAACTTTTGGTGAGGGGTACAAATCAGAGGTACGCCCTGCAGAGGTGTAGGAGAAGCCTGGGGGTGGGTGGAGAGGGCAAGGTAGCCAAGGAGGAGGCAGCAGGGGGAGGTGAGGATGTCGTGGAGTGGGGGAGAGCGGACAGCGGGAGAAGAAAGGAAATTGATGAGGCTCGGGAAGCGTCTATCGAAGAGGAGAAGATTGGTCTGAGGGCTTTGGTCCAAGACGGTACCGGGTGCCACCATTAATGGGAGAGGAGGCAAAGGGAGAGAGCACAGAGACCATATGTAGGGTCCATAGGTCTGGTGAGGGAACGGGGGAAAGAGAGGGGGGGGCGTGCAGCAAAAGAGTTCCTGTGTTCTGTCTGAGCCTATGACGAGAGTGGTACAGGTGATATGGCAGGAGAAATGGTGCGTGTTCGTAAACTATGAAGTCTTTCCAATCTTGTGCTGGAACGCAATGTGAGGCCGTTAGCAAAGTAGTGGGTGAGAGGCGGGAAGGGGGGTATCTGGAGTAGGAAGGGGGTGGGAAATGGTATAGGTGCTGTGGCAGTGTTGCAACAGAGTATTGCATGGGTTAGGTGGGAAGTAATGATGTGGGTTTGGGAAGGGCCGGCAGTAGAGGAGCGTTTTATGGGGGAGATGTCATAGCAGTGGCTGATTAGGGACGGATCTGACTGGGCCATGCTATGCTGAGCAGACTTAATGGGCTGGGTGGGCTAGTGGTACTCGGAAAGAAGGGTAAGAGCCGTGGGGTAACAAGACAGTTGTCTGATGTGGTAACGTCTGGTATCAGGCTTCACCTGCCAGCTCCTGTTGGAAGATGGGTAAATTCGGTAGAAAGCCCAATCAGGGCTTGTCTGGGCTGCTCTGTATCTCCTCGGGTGCATCTGGGCATTGGAGGTGGTGGCGGCGGTCAGATTGGAGCGGGTAGTATGCTCCCATTCCAATGATGTTGGTAACCCTGCTGGCCCCCTCAAGGGTGGCCGGGCAGGGTCTGTCGGAAGTTCACAGTGCTCTGATTAAGGCAGCCAAAAGCACCCTGAATGCAGAGGTGCTCTTCTGTGGGGCATGAGGAAGCAGTGTGTTTGTTTGATTTAATTGTTTAGATAGAGCAATCTAATGACTGCATTATGAAGATAGATTTGTTTAATTGATAAGTGATCTTTAGCATGTTCAAAGTGATAGATTCAATTCACAATTATACTGATTCCTTTGAAATCCCACTTTTGAAACTTACCAGTTAGTTTCCTTGCTAATACTGACAAAGCTGTGCACCCTGTGCAACCTGTCTCTGTGAAGCTCATTGCAACACAACTTTCAAGATAAATTGGTTACCTAAGGAAACCTCTGCTCCCTCTTTGCCGACAGGATGGGCTTCTCTGGCACTATCCTCAATTGGTCTACCTTGGGCAGTGTGAGAAACCTGGAGGTACTCTGACATCTACTCCCCAGAGATCTTCTGTTCATGGGGCCAGGGAAGGGCCTTTGCTTTTGGATCAAGACCCTAGGGGTTAACAAACGAGGGTGGATCACCTGAGCGGAGTGTCAGTGGGGATTGGAGAGAGGGTACCTGAAGGTGAGACACAGTATCCCCCTTTTCCTGATACTGACCTACGCTCCTCTCCCTTAGCCTGTATGGGCTATTGCCAATCACATCCATCCTCGCCTGTAGTTTTCCGTTAATTAATGAGAAGAAGAAGAGGCAAGTAGGAGTAGTGCAGATTTCCTATTATAAACACCACTCTGGTACTGGGATGAAGAAAAGTGGTCTGGAGGCATGCAGCAGTGAAGATCAGGCATGTCACACTAAAAGGCTCAAGCAGGGTCAGGCAATTGAGTATACCTCGTTTCACCTGCAGCCTGTTAGTGGTAGAGGGGAGTATAAAAGGTGGAGTCCAGAAGCACATGGGAAGTGAAGTCGCAAAAGGAGAAGAGAACCCTGGAATTGCTGTGCTGAGGAGCAAGAAGGTGAGACGGTGACACGCCGATGAAGATCCGGAGAGTATTGCCGAGGTGACTGCGCAGGACTGGGAGCCCCTGTGAGGGAAGGTGTACAGCAGGCGCTGCTATGGAGCAGAGGCAGAGCCAAGCACGAAGACCGGCGTGTACTGATTGGAGAACCCGCCGAACTGGCATGCTGGTTTTCCTGCTTGGGAAGAAGCCGCCAAAAGGAGCTACAAAGACCTGGTAAATGTATGAAGACACTAGGAATGCTGGAGTGCTCTGACGGACCTTGGAATGGGTAATGTTGCACAGAAGTAGTGAAAACTACATTTATCGAATTCCAAGCTGCCTGAAAGGTGATGCCTAAGCACACACAAGTGAAAACTACATTTATTGAATTACCAAACTGCCTGAAAGGTGCTGCTTAAGCCCATACCAGTGAAAACTACATTTATTGAATATAGAACTGCCTGAAAGGTACTGCATAAGTGAACAAAAGTGAAAACTATATTTATTGAAAACCAAACTGCATGAAAGGTGCTGCGTAAATTCACACAAGAGAAAACATTTAGTGAATACTGAACTGCATAAAGGTTGTATTCAAGTTTGCACAACTTAAAGTTACATTTACTGAAAGCCAAACGAAAGGAAAGGTGCTATCCTGATGAATGCAACACAACATTACATTTTCTGAATCTTGAGTGGCAGGAAAGTTGTGGTTTGAATGAAACCAAGTCAATGTTACATTTGTGAAATACTGAATGAAAAGGAAGCTGTTACTTGATTAAAATAGGAAGTGCTAAAGACTGCATAAACATTCTGGGACAATCAAGTATATCAAGTAACCTACTATCAGAAAAGCACTTTAAGGAAAATGTGAAAGTGAAGGGTTATCTTGAATATTACTGAACAACGACTTTGGGGAAACCTATGGTTGCCTGACCTGTGATGAGTGGGCCGTGCAGTCTGACAACTGCGCCTAGACCAGAAAGTTTCCTAACACTGACATTGCCAACATCAAGAGCCAAATCACAGACAAGGCATGTGGTTGCTGGTTGCGTGACATGTAATGTGTGGACCTTGTGGTCTCACAACTGCACCTAGACCACAAACAACTACATATTGGAAAAGCAGCAAAGAACTGTGTGTCCTTTGTGAAGCTAACTGAAAGATGGATCAAACAGACCAGGTATTCTCTTATGAACTTGTGTACAGAGGATGCAAGTTAACTGTTCAGTATAAATCTTGGGGAAGGGAACCCTGAAAACCAAAGAACTGGAGATTGTTTATCTTGGGGAAGGGAAGCCCAAGATCACAGTGTTGTATGAACTTGATTACATTTGAACTTGGGGAAGGGAAACCTAAGATGTTCTTTTGATGCAAACTCTGATGCCAGTGAATTTACAGAAGGCAACTTCATAACAGGATCAAATCTCCTTAAAACGAAGTTACATTGGAAGTATATTGAACTTGAGTGTTTATATTTGGTTGAGAACATTTCCCCACTAGATGTTGTTGTAGTTGTGAGGACAAGCATAGGTTTTGACACAGACAGACTGTTGGTTTGTACTTACAGTCACAGACTTTCCTTAGATTTCCTTAGGTAGGGAAAATCCCACCATAGCATTGGGTTAGTTAGGCGTTATATCATCCTGATCAATAATAAATATTTGTTTATATATATGGTATCTGTTGTCTGTGTCATCTCTCTTGATACCATGCCTGTCTCACAGCAGACACAAGGCCATCAAGATGAATCCTTTGCATTCTAACGACTCCCAGACTCCTACAGAGTCCCTCAAGGCTCCATTCTCACTGATCCTTTTTAACTTTTTCATGGAGCCTCTGTCCTTAAAGAACCCAATATAGCCATCCATCAATATGCAGATGATAGTTGTAAATGAGAATAAAAAGCCCACAAGACATCAGTCGCCTCTGCAATTATCTAGCCATCATCCACTCCTGGATGTTGACTGCTTACTTCAAACTTAAGCCATCCAAGGCATTAGTTTGCCCGCTAAACAGCAACTTGTCCTACAATGACTCAATGATATGTGCCTAGAAGGATTTGATCCGCAACTCTTGGATTGAGCCAAATCTTTAGGCTTTACCATCGACAGCATCCTGTCCTTCCAGAAACACATAGCCAAGAAGGCACAAAAGTCATGGCTCCAAATTTCCACCCATTGTAAATTCAAACCCTTCATCCCACCATAGAACTTCCAGTCTGTAGTGCAAATCCTTGTGGTCTTGCGCAAAAATGGGGGAAATACACTCCTGATGGGGCTCCCAGCTGAAGAATTGGCTCTCATAAAAGCAGTCCACCACGCTGCACCACGCTGCACCACATTTTATTATGAGTGCATGACATTTTTACCCAGACCCCCATCCTACATCCTATGCAAACTACATTTGCTTCCTCTCAGGCCAGTATACTGTTCAAGACTGCATGTATCATCTACAAAGCAGTCACGAATAGTACACCAGCGTACCTGGTGGCTAAGCTCCACATATCTGGTGGCGCACGCTCCTTGTGCAGCAAATCAACCAACTGGCTTGAATCACAACTCGTCCGCAAAGAGAGGACCTACTGACAAACCTTTGCTTGTTCACGCACCCACCCTCTAGAACTCGATTCCGATATCACCTTGGAATGCCCCCAGAATTCGCACATTTCTCAAATCTCTCAAAACGTGACTTTTTAAAAAATGTTATTGTTGTTTTTGGTGCAAGCACCTTTACAACACATTTAAAACATGATGATAAAATATTAACAAACAGAATGAATTCGATTAATTTGTGAACCTGTAATAAATTTAAGCTAATACAAGAACAAACTTTAAAACATTTTCAGTTTCACATAAACTTGATTTACATACAAAATAAAAAACGAACATGTGATGCTAGATATACACAAATCACTTTGTTTGAGACACATTCTTGCAAAATGTTTAGAGATTGCTGCTGTATGAGCCAGAGGTTAATGTTAACATATACTTCTGGCTTATTAGATTCATTGGACCTAATAGCCCAATGTAGTGTTACCAAACCTCTCAGAAGTGTAGCAACAAGCGTTCAGATGGTTATAAATGTTGCTCCCCATTATTAGAGCAATAGCATCTATTGAAATAGATCAAACCTCTATAGCGAGCTGCTCAGCCTATCTCTTCAACTTCTATCTCGGTGCAGCCTTCCCATGAGCTGAGGTTGGTTTCAGAAGTCTTTAAAAGACGGCCTAGTGATAGAATCAAAGGTTTACTATTCCCCCACATACTATGCATCCAGAGTGTTTCTCTAGAGAAGATAATGACTCACCTTTTACATATTGTCCCAAAAGCAACTCCCTATCATGAGCAAAAAATCTGCGATATAGAGTCAAGTGCTTCAGTGTTTCAAGTTCCAGATCAGGTCCACAAAATCTACAAATACCATCATTCAATACACCAGCACTATTTTTCCAATGCTTCATGCGTTCTTTCGTAGAAATAGATTAAGTCTAAATCGCATGTATATTCTCCTCACTTGACTGCATGGCAGCTGAATTATATAAGGGAGGTAAGGCTTTTGTTTATGTCTGAATTTTGCATACTCAGTGTAGGACTTATAGGTACCAATCAGATCTGATGTCAGTACCCAGTCACATTGATACAATTTTTTGTTTACAATCTGGGGACGCATTATCAAATCACCTGGACTCGTGATTGTATCTAAAATCGCTAGCATTTGATTATAGTATAAAATTAGAGATACAGGATTACCGCTAGATCGCATCACTGCTAAGTCCTCTGAGGGGGCTGTAACATTTTTGCGAGACTGTCTAGTCTTCTCCATGCAAGTTTGGACGCCAAAGAGAACAGTCCAAGTTCATGAATAATTATTGCATTAGGAAGAGATTTAGGTAAGTGTAGAACATTCTTCCAAATCATGCCTTGGATTTTATTAAGGACATCACCAATTGATAAGAGATAAAGATCAAGGCCATACAGAATTATTACTTCTACCTTCAATAGGTAGAATTCAATGAGCGGTGGCAGGGAAAATCTGCAGAGCTTGTATAAAATGACCTTCATCTGAGCTATTAGTGGGGCAATTTTGATGTTTATCGAGTTATGCCATTTTGAGATGAAATTGGTGTTGGTCAGAGTATACCCTAAGTATAATACACCAAATGAACGATGAATTAGACTGCTCTCAAAGTTCCACTTATATGTTCTAACCTTTCTCTTATTCGGGAAGACCAATATATTTGATTTAACAGGGTTAGGGATCAGATTGTGTTGCTCACAAAATTTAGAAAAGTGGTGCAATTATTTTTGTAGACCAAAAGGTGTGCGGTCAAACAAGATAACATTGTCGGCAAAGGCGAGCCAATTTACACGAAGTGCGCCTAATTTCAATGGGAATGTTTCAGAGTTTGGCCACAGTGCCTCAATATCAGCCAGATATAAGTTAAACTGTATGGCTAGATATAAGTTAAACAGTATCGCTAAATTGCACCTCTGCTTTACGCCGAACTTGGTGGAAATCGGGTCAGTTAATAATCCAGTGTGATCAATTCTCATCCTGTAAATTCATGCGGTCATGTAATAGGGCAATCATTGTAATAATGTAAGGTGGAATGTGAAACCCTTGCATTTTTTTCCACAAGACACCCCCAATTACAGTATTGAATGCTGAAGATAGGTCGAGTAGGGCCATAAAAATGACACCGTTTTTTGACTGGCGAGATGATGCCAAGATGTGCGATAGCATTGTTGCATTCAGCTGAGTGCCCATCGCCTTTCTAAATCCTGTTTGAAAGCGTGAAAGAATTTGATGGGTGGAAATGAATTGCTTCAGATTATTAAGTACTAAAGACGCAAAAACCTTTGCTGCAACATCAATCAAAGCGATTGGTCGAAAATTTACTGGACTTCCTATGATCCTTTTTATACAATGGTATGATTATGGATGTCGCCCAGGATTCTGGAATCTTCCTTGAGTGGAAAATGTAATCATAGCGGCGCTTCAAAATAAAAGCCCAAAAGTAAAATTAATCTTTTAGAACACACGGCGGGAGCCCATCAGGGCCTGCCGCCTTAGAGTATTTGAGTTTCTTAATGACTGCAATCACATCCTCAACTTCTCACGGACAGGATGGAAGCATAAACGGAATTAATGTTTGTATCTGAAAGGACACAAATCTGTGTGGCAAGGAGTATTTGTTTTTGAAGTACTCTACTCACGTGTGACCACTAATAGATGATTGAAGATCAAGAGATGGTTTACCCATTGAAGAGCCCACATTTCTCAAGTCTTTCTTTTACATAGACTTAGGTTACATAGGTTACATAGGTTAATCATGTTTTGGTTCTTTCGTAGATGTTGGTCAAATTTGTGAGTTTTAACGTTGTTTTTAAATCTCAATAAGATTGCTTTCTTTGCCTCTTTATAGGCAGCAAAATTAACAGTTGCATTTTTGTGACGTTTCAGTATGTCAATTGCTGAGCTAAATGTATTCTGATCAGCAGAAGTGTCGGAAAGCGTTTTAGAAAGTGTTAGTTGACTTAGATGTTGTCGAATCATCTGCTCGTTCCTTGCCTCAGAGAATAAATAGTTGGCATTTGGCATATGTAACTAATCGGTGATCAAGAGATCACGATTTACTAAGTAAGTCAATTGCCTACACAACAAGGGCTTCCACCGTATGGACAGCATGTGTCTATCAATAACTGGTAGCGCCAATATTGGTATGGCATAGTATATCGGAATTATGATGTCAATAGAAGATTTTAAGATACAATGATTACTTGTGTTAGGGTTATAGTTGGAACAAAGGCTAGATTTCGCTGCTAAGGTGCAGGAAAGCGCAATATAGTCTATGTGGGAACTATACTTCCCCCGGTACCAGGTCATTTGCGTCATGTTGCACTTCAAAGGAACCAAATGGATGCCCCATGCATCTAAAAACTGCACCCAGAGTAAGTCTCTCTCATGTGAGATGATGGAGTACTGGTTGCTTTGTTGCAGCGTCTGGCTGCAATGTTGAATTAAAATCCCCTCCAATTATAAATTCTACATTTGGATTTTTAATGAAAACACCAGTGAGAACCGTGTTTAATTTGTGTATCATTAAGTCTAAAAACATCGATCTGGGTTTCCAGTACAAGGAAACAACCAAAAAAGTATGAATTGATGGAGAATGAAATGATACTTTGATTGCCAGTAATTCAGGAGAGGCATAAATCAGATGTGTATTCATTTCTTGATTGTTTTTAACAAGGATCGGCAAGCCGCTGCGAGGACGCCTGTTATTTCCCCTTTTGGCTTGCTCAGAATATGCAGTCTAGCCATCTATTTGAATGTCTTTCATTGACATTTTTTCTTGTAATAGAATGAGAGCAGGATGGTCTTCAGGGGACAATGTAGTAAACCAGGCAAACAGATTATTAAAGCCACAGCAGTTCCATGAGCATAAGGGTAAGGTATTATTTTATGATTTTTCTGTCTGTGGATTGCCGTTGGCTATGGATCTTCTAAGGGGTTCTAACCAAGCGAGCCCATTCAATATTTGAGAAACGCATTCACATTGTTCCCTTATTTTATCGTTCAACACAGATATTTGTTGGTCAGTAAAATTTAAATTTGTGAAGGGGACCAGCACCGGTGGTTGAAATTCGATAAAGTTTGTCGCCTCATCCATGGATTGAAAGGCAAATAAATTGTAGCCTAGCAAATCAAGTTCAGTTTGATAGTCCCATATTAGCTTTGCTATAAATGGTGTCTGAAGTTTCCAAAGCATTCGATTATTGGGAAATCGGGGCAGTTTGATCCAGTCAACATCATCTGAAATCAAATTATATAATGCTGGAATCAGCTGATCTATTTAGATTAGCTTTTTCATTCTTGGTTGGATTTTCACCCCATCCTAGCACCAGTTTCATCTCTGACAAGAGCTCTTCTGGTGTAATAGGAGGGACAACTCGGCCGCAGATGGATTCAGAAAGGCTGTCAGTAGGCATCTGATCATGTGTTGGCAGGGTTACACAAGATAGAACATGGTCCTGAGTGGCAGACTGACCTGCAACAGGGAGTGGTTCTGTTCGTGATGAAGGTGCAGAAATTAATATCTTAGATCCATTGGCAGTGTTTTCTTTATTATTTGTTCTGCACGGAAGATCTATAGGACCAGCAGGCTGAAGTATAATAGGTGAAGGGTTTAGTGCATTGATTGTCTGAGAAGACATTGTAGTCATTTTCTTGTCAGTTTTCTCAAAGAATTTGAGTAAATGTGCTTGTATCAATAACAGACTTGGCTCTTTGTGTTGTTGCGTTGTTAGATCAGCCAATCTGGTTTCTGGATTTTAGACATCTAGGGGCCCTTCTGACAAGTTCCCATTCACCTGATGTGGAGGTGGGGATGAACTCACCTGCTTCTTTGGCTGAGTTTTGTTTAAATCTAAGTGTAATTGGCTTTCAGCACTCAATTGGTTCAAGTCAATAACGGCATCCTAGGATGAGATAAGTCCGATTTTTTCAATAGCAGTGTTATGCCCTTTAATTTTTATACTTGGCATATTTTTGGGTTTGGGTTTAAGAGTTATCCCAAAGAGTTCATGATTGGCAACTTGGCTCGGAGATGCCTTTTTTGCACCCTTAGATAGAGTTTTTTTGCTTTTCGAGACATGAATTGGATGTTCTGTTGGGCTCCACCCTGTAGGATTTCTTTGTCTGGCAGGGATTGTGGGTCATTTTCTCATCCGGCATTAAAGTCTATTAGATCTGTTAAGGCTGAAGGGCTGTCAGGAGTATCTACAACCGTTTCACTGTTTGTTAAGTTGCATGGTACTTGTTCCCCATTGAATTAATCAAGCGGTGCCATATTTGCCTTGACTATGATGTTTTCTAAGACCAAAGTTTGCTTATACTGAAGTTTGGCAACTTCCATATAATCTGGCTGAAATGTAGGATCGATCACGTTTGGCATGTGCTTTTGTTGTTGTAATATTTGGGCAAAAGTTTTAGACAGAGGTTCCTGAACTTCCATGAATGGTGATGTTTGCGTATAATGTGCTTGCGTATTAGTAGCAGCTACTTCCTGCCTCTTTTGAGGGATGTCAACTCCATTAGTTGAGTGGGTCACCCAAAAAGAGTGGCATTTTTCTTGGGGCAGTTTAAAAACCTCTATTTTACTTAGTTTCATCAAAATATCAGAGATTGATAAGCTGAGGGCATTAATAGCTCTGTGAGTATGCTCATGTCCTCTGTCTAGTAAGTTAAGTATTCGTGTTAGAACAGGAACGTTTTGAGGTTCTTGTTCATTTAGATCAATAAGCGTATCCTCCAATGGATATAATGGAAGGGAGAACTTGGTAAAACGTCTTTTTTCAGCCAGCAAATTAGGATACTGCAACCCATGTGATAATAATGGTGAGTGTGGGTAAGTTGCGTGCTTAGGGCTAGCTATCACTTCGGACGTAGGAGAACTAGCATTGAGCTGAGTGGGTCCCAATGAAACTGCTAGCTCCTCATCCATATTAATAGTAGGTTGTTTTAGGTGAGATGCAGAAGTCACATGAACATGAACTTGTTCCCGAAATCTATGGGAACTCATAGTCGGAGTTGAAGGCCCGTTAGACAGACGTATTCGTCTGTGTAATTCCGCTAGTACCACAGGTGCCACTAAAGATGTGTCGGTTATTGGAATGACACTCTCCTCCCATGAAATTCCAAGTAGGGAGTTGTCATTAATCGGTACATCAGATAAAGGTTTTACATTGGGCTTAGCGGTGGCAGGTAGCTCAATCGTAATATCATTGTGAATTACTACTTGAGGCTGCCCACTCACAATGTGTGCTACAGTTAGGGCAGGTATGGGAGGAATAGGTGATTCTATGCCAGATCCCAATTTAGCTGGTCTGACAGGATTATATTCGTCTATGCCAGTTTGTTCATCCATTCTAGCTGTGAAGTATTTTCAACCATTTCAACTACTTCACAGACTATTGGATTGCCAACTGGCAGTTTGTTTTGGGCTCCGTCTTGAAGACGTTTCCCGCACCTCAAGTTTTTCACCATTACGTTGTAAAGTCACAGATGCTCAGCAGTGTAATCAATAGGTCTATAATCAGACCTTCGTAGCTGTGCTTTTCGTATTTAGTTCTAATAAGCCAGTTATATGCCTAGCTGATAGATATATATACGTAACAAAGTCAACCCTTCGAAGATTACAAAACAGGCACAGATTACTCAAACCAAACGGCGACTTTGCGATGGTACGTATGCAGCACAAGTCAAAATGAATAGATCATAAACAAGTACGCAGAACAAGTCATCAAACAAAAATAAGATGAGTATTACTAGCTCAGTCTCCTCACCCGGCCACCCGAACAGCCACACAGCCACTTGGGGTGCGTGCACGGGTGCGCAAGCAAGTGACCTAAACTAGGGCTGCTTGGTAGTGAGGGGGCGGGGCCCAGAGAGAGAGTCAAGGACGAGAAAGTTGTTTCCCATAAAGTTTGCTGCGTTTCAATGCGGCAGGGGCTTCCTCTTGAGGACGGTGCTGAAACGAGGAACACACAGTAAATCCAGCCAAACAGCCACTTGGTCCACTTGGGGTGGCTTTTCAACAACACCTGACCAAGGACTAATCTCAGTGGATGCACATACCAACGTCCAGATCACGACCCACATGTTGCGCTACTGTTTAAAGATACCAGCCCAAACAATGGCTACCAAACACCTTGTACAGCACTCTGCTGATCTCGATCTATGTCCGCGCTTTAAACAATAAAATAAAAAAATGAAGAGAAAAGGGTCCATGAGTTTGACAATGCCCATCATTGGGGAAGAGAGTAGGTGGGGATGAGGCCTGTACATTTGAAGATTAGTGGTTTGAAGGTTTAGAACTAACCATAATCTCTGGCACTGTTGTGGGCATCCTTCAAGACCATTGTTTCTCAGCTAGTCATGTCATTACAGAAGGGGAAAAAGACCATATTCAAATCAAGATTGGTCCCACCCCAAAATGGGCAGGTCAATCGAACTACCAGTTCACAGCCCCTCTGCACAGTACCACAAGCGAGCCCAGACATATTTTAGTCTCACTGGGCATCATCAGTGGGGTGTAGCCTGGGGTGAGATCAGGCCGAAAGAATGGAGATACGTCCGAGATGTTGGGAACCGTAGGTTAATCTTTCTGTCAGAGACTCGCTGTTTAGAATACCTTTGATTGTTATTGATTATGAGCTCTGACTGAGTTGTTATATGCTAGAACCAATGCAAAATGGCTGTGTAAGGACGAGGGCGTAGGCAGCACAGGAAACACTAGGAGCTAGCATAGGAAGGGTTAATGAGCCGAGAGGGTGCGAGTCCCAGGAGCCCGTTTGTCTGTTGAGCCTTTTTCTTTGTTTTGATCCTCTCAGGAGGGTGTGTGTGAGCCAGGGAAGGAGCCATTGGTGTGGGCGTATTGAGACAGCGAGAAAGTAAGCTTCAAGGGTAGCGGATAAGAGAGCGGCCGAGCAGAAGAAGCCCCAATTTGCCGGCTGCGTTGAAGTCTACAGTTAAAGTTGGACGTTGACAGACGTTCTTGATAGAAGGAAAAGTAGCTGCGTACCAGATCAGCTGTGCACGAAGCTTCAATTAGGCGCCCCGGTCTAACATGATATGTGAGATTGAACGAACACTGTGAGAAACTTCAATTAGGATCCCCGGTCTCTCTTGACATAAGATATTGAACGAAGACTGAGAGGCTGACCGGCCCCCGAAGGGGGCGCTAGAGGGACAGCCTACATTGCGGGCTGTCCCTTCTGGCCACCCCCTTCCGGTCTCTGGTCAAGCCTCTCTCCTCTTCCTCTCCTCCTCTGAAGGGGAAGAGGCGTTTCCAGGTGGACCTGGCTTCCGGTCAGGTCCCCCTGCGGACACTTATAAGGGCAAAAACAGACCGCGGAGGAACAGTTACGCACTTTTGTGGTTTGGGCGCACTCAGAAGGATTGTCAAAGAGTTGGGCGGCGTCGCACCTGGCGGCGGTTGCCTTCCACTCTAAGTTGGAGGGGAGGGGTGATCCCACAAAGGGGTTTTTGGTGCGCTCGGCATTGAAAGGCTGGGCCCGTTCGGAGCCAAGGTCTGAGGACGTGCGCAAACCAATTGACTTTGGGTTATTTGTGAGGTTGTTGGCCATATTACCTAGCATATGCTTCGGCGAATACGAAACGGCGCTATTCAGGTTGGCGTTCGCATGGGCCTTTTTTGGGGCCTTTAGGATTAGTGAGCTAGTTTCTGCATCCAAGAAAGACACATCTGGGAGGGCCATTGCTTTGGGGGATGTATCCCTGTTCCACAAAGACTCAGGTGAAGGGGTCAGTATATGGTTGAGGAAAAGCAAGACGGATCAGCAGGGAAAAGGTTTTCACATATGCCTACATGGGGGCCCCCCTGGCGGATTGCTGCCCTGTGCACCTATTTAAGCGGTTTATACAAATAAGAGCTACAAGCGCTGGCCCCCTGCTAATCCACGCCGACACTTCCCCCCTCTCTGTATTTCAATTTTGCAAGGTGCTGACAATGGCCTTGAAGGCCTTGGGAATTCAGGGGGAGGGGTGGTCTACCCATAGTTTCAGGATAGGCGCAGCTACCACTGCCTTTCAGCAGGGCATGTCTCCAGGGGCAATCATGAAGGTGGGGAGGTGGGAGTCGGGCAGTTATCGATTGTATGTCCGCCCCCAGCATAATGCATCCCCTGAAGAATACTAGATACAGAGGGCACTCAAGGGCGGGGCGGGGTAGTGTGTGTTGGATCCGGGCGGATCAAAGGATTTATGGTATGGTATGTTTTTTCCCCTTAGATGATGCAGTATGGCTGATCGGCCACTCATTTGTGACACGCGCTGAAAAAAAGGGCCAGGCAATGGACGATTGGCCACAACCTGGCTTTCAAGGCTACCGAATATGTGTGGCTGGGCACTCCGGGCATGAGGTGGCATTTCTTGCTGCCGGCAATTCACTGGCGACTCCAGTGGCGGCGGGCACCAAGGTGGTTAGTTATTCATTTGGGGGGCAACGATCTGGCCAAGTTGGGTCACGGACGCTTGCTCGCACAAATACAGGTTACTTTGCGTATAATGGCGCACGAGTTGCCAGGCACAGAAATATTCTGGTCAGAAGTCGTGCAAAGGCAAGTATGGAGAGACGCCATTTCTGTAGCCGGCATGGAGAAGTCCAGAAAGCGCCTCAACAGAAGTGTTGCGAAATTCACCAAGGCAGAGGGCCTGGGGTACGTGGGGCACTGCTGTTTGAGCTCCTTGCCTTCCCATTTTGAAGCGGATGGGGTCCACCTATCTGATAAAGGCAACAATGTTTTCCTAACGGCTTTATTGGGCGAGCTAAAGAGGGCAGGTTGCAGATGAATTCAATGGTGAGTAAGGCAAGCTGTAATTGTCTAGTAAAATTGAAAGAATTCAATGGTGAGTAAGGCAAGCTGTAATTGTCTAGTAAATTTGAAAGAGAAGCAAGGTCCTAGGGTTTGGGGGCATTGATGGCAGCGATCCCTCAACGGGCACTGACTCCCTTCCTTAAGGCTTTAGGCCAACAATCATCCTGGTCAGTGCCCCTGGTTCCTGCTGGCTGTGCCAGTGTAGCTGGAAGAACCAGCAGTTTGTCAGTTTGGCCAGTGGCTAAAGTGGTGACATGGTTCACCCGTATCTGACTGTTTGGAATGTGGCTGGGACCGTCCCAAGTTGTCTTGCTCCAAAATAAACTGTGACCTTGTGTTTTTCCAAAGAACTTTAATACAGTTGTCTGTGTATTCATTTATTCATTTCATAGTGTTATGATAATGACCTAAGGAGGTGGGGGTGTCCAATGGGGATCTTCCCGCTATGAGAAGCTTCAATTAGGCGTCCTGGTCTCCCGTGACATGAGAGATTGAACGAACACTGTGAGAAGCTTCAATTAGGCGTCCTGGTCTCCCGTGACATGAGAGATTGAACGAACACTGTGAGAAGCTTCAATTAGGCGTCCTGGTCTCCCGTGACATGAGAGATTGAACGAACACTGTGAGAAGCTTCAATTAGGCGCCCCGGTCTCCCGTGACATTAGAGAATGAAGAAACAGTGTTAGAGGGTCTAGAAGCAAGCACATTCTGTCACTCCACAAAAGGACCAGCCCATCCTCGTAAGGTGGGAAGAATAGACTTTGTTGCCTGGGAGAACCTGAGGGACTTACACAGATCTAACCAGAAATAAAGTGTGTGTGTTTACCGTTACTGGAAGACTGTCCTTAATATTGTCAAAGAGTTCACAGGCTGCCAGATGCCCTTTGGATGGGCATGCATGGTGCAAGAGGCTGGAGGTAGAATCAGAGTAGTTGCTTATCCATCCTGTGCTCATAGCAGCATCAAAGAGAAAAATAGTTGACTGTGCTAGTGAGACCAAACAGTCCCTAATATTATTGTTGTTATTATTGTTACTATAACTCACTCGTGTTCTCACAGTACATTACTCTTTTGCTTCTTATTGCTTACCACTAATTAATACATCACCAAAATACTGTACATTGTTCTAAATTGCAAAACATATGTGTTTAGGATGCAAATTTTGTGTATTTTTCTGTGCACAGAGTAAAGAACTGGTAGGGATTCCAAAAATGAATTAGTAAAAAAAATGGTACGTGCATGTTGATGTGATGTATCGTATGTTAAAATTATGCAATATTTCTATCACCTTGGTTTTCCACAGGATGTTAATGAGCAGAATAGCCTGGACTTCACAAAACTGTACGTACCTGGGCAACTAAATTTGCTATTCAACAAGCGCACGTTTTTAATCTGCACAGCACAAGGAGTCTATGCATCTTTGGTTCTCTTCTTAATCCCGTTTGGAGTATTTTATGACACCGTTGGGGAAGACGCCAGGCACATTGCGGACTATCAGTCTTTTGCTGTAACCGTGGCAACAACTCTAATTATTGTTGTCAGCGTTCAGGTAAATTTAGCGCTCCTTATATTTTTATTGTTCAAACTCGTATTGTCTTGTAAATAGAAACAAAATACACACAAAAAGACATGTTCTCTTGTATAGTAATAACAATCCTGTATCCATTTTGTAATCTGTGAGCAAAGAACTGAAAACAAACAGGCTGACAGAATGTTCCAATCAAAATAAAGCAAAAAATGTTGCTTCAAACAATAAATGTCACACCATTTACCAAAAGCTCTCTGAGAATGAGCATACCACAGGTACCTGTTCCCATATTTCCTTCGTCCTGGAATGCTGACACAGGTCCTGCAGGCAAATTTCCTCAAGGTGCCGATTTCAGTAAATGCATGGTCATCCCACTCACCTTTTCCTCAATAAATCATCCGTATTCCTCCTCTGCACCTCATAAGGTTGTATTGTAACCATCTTTACTCCAGCATGTGGTCTTACATTGAGTGACATGCTATGAATATTCCGTCTAGTCCGGCTGGGAATCCTCTGTAAAAGAAAGCAGTTTAGCTTTAAACTAAAAACTGCATTGTCGCTTGTATAGCCTATTGCTGTCCCTTTGGGTCATGCTGTCCCAACTAATGACATTCGTCCTCCTTAGAGCCTTCCATGGTAGCCATCTTCATATTTTTACTGCACAGGTTCGTGTTGGGAGTCCTTGAGTATTGCTCCATGATTTTCTCGAGTATTGTTCCTATTTTTGATCGTTTTCTCTTCTAATTCTCTTCAAACTGTCACCATTGTGACTTGTCGACAGTGGGTATTGGTTGCCGGTCTCGATCCCACCATCCGTCGATCAATGCGTCCTGTTAGGCCGCAAACCAAGGTTTGGGACTAGTTACACGCACCATGTCGGAGGTTAAGGAGAAGAACTTCTTTATGGCCTTTTCCAGATGCTGTCAGAAGAATATCTCTATCGAGGATTGTCACCAAAAATTCATTTACTGCCTGCCCCGGACCATGCTGTGGAGGGATGCCGCATTTGCCCGTTTTTCTGCAAAAAGACGAAGAATGATCGCAATCGGATACTGATATTATGGCTGGACGCAGGTAAGGACTCTGACTCAGCATCTGTGCCCAGTTATGCCTCTTCCAGGCTCAAAGATTGCACTCCCTCTTCCAAGAGGTTAAGATCCTTTGAGGACGCTTTGAATAGGAACGTACATAAAAGGCAAAGTCGTTGCATGCTCTATCTTCCTCGTCGACAAGCACCACAGCAGCGGCGTCTCAGTCATGTGGATCAGCGATGGGCATGAAGGGAAACACAATTTCGAAGGGCCGGAGTATGCCCACTCCTTCACCGTCAGCCTTGCTGATGAAACATTATTAATCATTGTTGGCAGCACCGATGACCCCGAAATCTTCTTCATTATGACACTAAGACCGTTTTCGAAATTGTCATCATCATCGACGATGCCTCCATCAATGACACCGTCCGCCAGACTGGCGGTACTGCTTTTTTTACAGGATTGTCAACGACCGCATGCACCATCTTAACGGTCACAACTGCTACCTCAAGGGTACATTGCCTCCATGGCCTATGTCAGTCCCGGCTGGGTTTGTTCCATCTGCACTACCTTCTCCAGGTGCGCTAGGCACCTTCCTGAGAGGGTCCAGCAAAGAGATGGAGACACCTCCAGATCTCTCTTTTCTACCAACTCTCTCAAGGGCCCCTCATCTGCCTGCCACATCCCTGTGAAGCCTCCCAGTGTCATGACTCCAGCCCCTGTCTCTGCTCCTGCCATACTGTTGGAGGCGGAAGACGTCTTTGAAAATGTTGGCTCACACCCTGAGGGTGGTGCTGGCCTGCTTCCACAGCCGGCCCTGCAGCATGCAAATCCGCTTCAGCCTTCTTGCCCTACGAGCCCCTGGCCTCGTGCCCCAATCCTGACCCCTCAGGCTCTGAGAGATCCATAGTTTGTTTAGACATTTGTTCAGCTCTCCACCCTCTGGTCTCAGAGATTCAGTAGTGACTACTGCCTGTGGTTCCTGGTCCTCTTGCGATTCTGGGCCCAGCTCCAGTGTCCAGTCTACCAAGAACGTCTTGGCCCCACCTGGCGCAACCTCCTCCAGTGCTTGTGATCCTGCAGCCACCTCCTGTTCCACACGTCTCTATTGTGGAGGAGCTGGTCCTGAAGGAAAGGACACTAATACGCACACCAACCCAGATACACATGGTACCCAGGACACGCATGAGTTTGAGGACTATGTATCTGCAGACGGTGAGCCTCCAGATGACCTACCATCTAGGGACTCTCCCATACATGAAGTGGGATATTTCCAGGTGATGATTTCTCAAGCGACCAAGCTTTTCAACTTGATTCCAGAGGAAAAGAAGGCGGGATTCCCTTTTCTGTATTTTTCTGTGCACAGAGTAAAGAACTGGTAGGGATTCCAAAAATGAATTAGTAAAACAAATGGTACGTGCATGTTGATGTGATGTATCGTATGTTAAAATTATGCAATATTTCTATCACCTTGGTTTTCCACAGGATGTTAATGAGCAGAATAGCCTGGACTTCACAAAACTGTACGTACCTGGGCAACTAAATTTGCTATTCAACAAGCGCACGTTTTTAATCTGCACAGCACAAGGAGTCTATGCATCTTTGGTTCTCTTCTTAATCCCGTTTGGAGTATTTTATGACACCGTTGGGGAAGACGCCAGGCACATTGCGGACTATCAGTCTTTTGCTGTAACCGTGGCAACAACTCTAATTATTGTTGTCAGCGTTCAGGTAAATTTAGCGCTCCTTATATTTTTATTGTTCAAACTCGTATTGTCTTGTAAATAGAAACAAAATACACACAAAAAGACATGTTCTCTTTTATAGTAATAACAATCCTGTATCCATTTTGTAATCTGTGAGCAAAGAACTGAAAACAAACAGGCTGACAGAATGTTCCAATCAAAATAAAGCAAAAAATGTTGCTTCAAACAATAAATGTCACACCATTTACCAAAAGCTCTCTGAGAATGAGCATACCACAGGTACCTGTTCCCATATTTCCTTTGTCCTGGAATGCTGACACAGGTCCTGCAGGCAAATTTCCTCAAGGTGCCGATTTCAGTAAATGCATGGTCATCCCACTCACCTTTTCCTCAATAAATCATCCGTATTCCTCCTCTGCACCTCATAAGGTTGTATTGTAACCATCTTTACTCCAGCATGTGGTCTTACATTGAGTGACATGCTATGAATATTCTGTCTAGTCCGGCTGGGAATCCTCTGTAAAAGAAAGCAGTTTAGCTTTAAACTAAAAACTGCATTGTTGCTTGTATAGCCTATTGCTGTCCCTTTGGGTCATGCTGTCCCAACTAATGACATTCGTCCTCCTTAGAGCCTTCCATGGTAGCCATCTTCATATTTTTACTGCACAGGTTCGTGTTGGGAGTCCTTGAGTATTGCTCCATGATTTTCTCGAGTATTGTTCCTATTTTTGATCGTTTTCTCTTCTAATTCTCTTCAAACTGTCACCATTGTGACTTGTCGGCAGTGGGTATTGGTTGCCGGTCTCGATCCCACCATCCGTCGATCAATGCGTCCTGTTAGGCCACAAACCAAGGTTTGGGACTAGTTACACGCACCATGTCGGAGGTTAAGGAGAAGAACTTCTTTATGGCCTTTTCCAGATGCTGTCAGAAGAATATCTCTATCGAGGATTGTCACCAAAAATGCATTTACTGCCTGCCCCGGACCATGCTGTGGAGGGATGCCGCATTTGCCCGTTTTTATGCAAAATGACGAAGAATGATCGCAATCGGATACTGATATTATGGCTGGACGCATGTAAGGACTCTGACTCAGCATCTGTGCCCAGTTATGCCTCTTCCAGGCTCAAAGATTGCACTCCCTCTTCCAAGAGGTTAAGATCCTTTGAGGACGCTTTGAATAGGAACGTACATAAAAAGGCAAAGTCGTTGCATGCTCTATCTTCCTCGTCAACAAGCGCCACAGCAGCGGCGTCTCAGTCATGTGGATCAGCGATGGGCATGAAGGGAAACACAATTTCGAAGGGCCGGGGTATGCCCACTCCTTCACCGTCAGCCTTGCTGATGAAACATTATTAATCATTGTTGGCAGCACCGATGACCCCGAAATCTTCTTCATTATGACACTAAGACCGTTGTCTAAATTGTCATCATCATCGACGAAGCCTCCATCAATGACACCGTCCGCAAGACTGGAGGTACTGCTTTTTTTACAGGATTGTCAACGACCGCATGCACCATCTTAACGGTCACAACTGCTACCTCAAGGGTACATTGCCTCCACGGCCTATGTCAGTCCCGGCTGGGTTTGTTCCATCTGCACTACCTTCTCCAGGTGTGCTAGGCACCTTCCTGAGAGGGTCCAGCAAAGAGATGGAGACACCTCCAGATCTCTCTTTTCTACCAACTCTCTCAAGGGCCCCTCATCTGCCTGCCACATCCCTGTGAAGCCTCCCAGTGTCATGACTCCAGCCCCTGTCTCTGCTCCTGCCATACTGTTGGAGGCGGAAGACGTCTTTGAAAATGTTGGCTCACACCCTGAGGGTGGTGCTGGCCTGCTTCCACAGCCGGCCCTGCAGCATGCAAATCCTCGTGCCCCAATCCTGACCCCTCAGGCTTTGAGAGATCCATAGCCAAGAGATGTTTGTTTAGACATTTGTTCAGCTCTCCACCCTCTGGTCTCAGAGATTCAGTAGTGACTACTGCCTGTGGTTCCTGGTCCTCTTGCGATTCTGGGCCCAGCTCCAGTGGCCAGTCTACCAAGAACGTCTTGGCCCCACCTGGCGCAACCTCCTCCAGTGCTTGTGATCCTGCAGCCACCTCCTGTTCCACACGTCTCTATTGTGGAGGAGCTGGTCCTGAAGGAAAGGACACTAATACGCACACCAACCCAGATACACATGGTACCCAGGACACGCATGAGTTTGAGGACTATGTATCTGCAGATGGTGAGCCTCCAGATGACCTACCATCTAGGGACTCTCCCATACATGAAGTGGGATATTTCCAGGTGATGATTTCTCAAGCGACCAAGCTTTTCAACTTGATTCCAGAGGAAAAGAAGGCGGGATTCCCTTTCCAGCACTGTGATTCCTCCAGAAAGACTGTGGTCTGAGTCCCGCTTCTGGATGATGCCTGGGAGGATGGGCCGCTGGTGATGCAAAAGCCCTTTTCTGCGCATACTAAAAAGGAGAGGCTGGAGAAAAAAATGTAGGGTTCTGGATAAAGCTTCTAAATACCTCAGGGACCATCCAACACCAGACTCGTTAGTCTCAGCTGCTTTGAGGAAGTCCTTCATCCTCTTGCTCAGTCCCATCTTACCTGGGGAGGAATGGAAGCTGGATGTGATTGGAAAGTGCATAACCACCACTGCATCCTCTACAGTCAAGGCTGCCAAAGCCCTAGCCATCCTTGCTCGCTACGACAGACAACTCTGGTACAAATTGGGGACGATCATCAATTTCCTGTCAGAGGACAAGATAGCAGAGGTCATGGCCATCTTTCAGGAAGGGGAAGTGGCATCTGACCATGCAATCATGGTCATCATTGACATTGCTGACTCAGGTTTTCTGCAGATGGGCAACAGGGTCGCCCTATGCGTTCAAGGTTGGCTGAGAGCCACACATTTCAGACAAAGTGTCCAACTCAAGGTGGTTGGCATGCCTTTCAATGGGGATAACCTTTTTGGCAAGGCATTGGACGAGTCTCTTCTTACCATCAAGAAAGAGATGGCACGCTCTGTGGGCATGCTGCAACAGAGGAGGCAGACGTTTCTCTCCCAGAAAGGGAAGGTCTCCCGAACTTCCAAGGTGCTCAGCCCTTCCTACCGTCAGCCGCCCCGCTCCACCGCTCCGGAAGCATATAGAGGCCGTTTCCAGGCTTATAGGGCAGGTACCCAGCATCGTCATCCGCAAGCCACCAGACGCATATGCAGAAAGAAGCCTGACCAGGCCCAGCCCCTGAGCCCCCACTTCGGCACCCCAGTGGGAGGCCGGCGATCTCAGTTTGTCGACATATGGGGCAACATCTCCATGGACAAATTGGTGTTTGGCATCCTCGAGAAGGGACACACTCTGGCCCCCTGCATTCCTCCCGTAATAATACAAGAACAACACAGAGCCCAACTCGTCAAGCGAGTTCAGGCCATACTGCTGAAAGAGGCAATAGAACCGTTCTCTCTGCACCTCCGGGGCTCCAGAGCATACTTCAGATACTTTCTGGTTCGCAAAAAGTCAGGCGGATGAAGGTCCATCCTGGTCTTCCATCGTCTCAACAAATTGCTAAAGTCCCTGAAATTCTAGATGGTCACATTACAGCATGTGCTCAGACAGCTGGAACAGGCAGATTTGCTGGTGACGCTGGATCTGGAGGATGCATATATCCACATCCCCATTCACCCGAAACATCAGAAGGTCCTAAGGTTATTCGTCCGAGGCAGACATTATCAATTCTAGGTGTTACCCTTCGGCCTCACATCGGCCTGAGGGCGTTCCTTCAGTGAAAGGGTGTGTGTGTGTCTACCCCTACTTGGACAATTGGCTGGTCCAGTCTCGTTCTCACGCCCAGGTGGCTCAACATACAACAGAGACGGCCCAGACTCTAACCTCTCTGGGATTTTCCATAAACAATCCCAAATCCTGCATGGTGCCGTCCCAAGACAAACTGTTCCTGGGGCCCTGAATCAACGCAGTCTCGTGCCTGCTGACCCCATTGGAGGAGAGGCTACGTGCCATCCAAACAAAGGACCAAAGGCTATCCTCCAATCGAGTGGCAACAGTCCGGTTCAGCAAATCCCTTTTGGGGATGATGCCCTTATGCATCATTTTGGTCCAGTGTTAGGAAAGATTTCCATTTATAGGTAATTTTCCCTCCAGTTGTGAACCCCCCAACATTTTGCTGTTGTCTGACCATTTTAGACTGACTTTTGCCAGTGGAGCCCAGCCTTCTGCTGTACTCCACTGGGCTTTTGCTCATTTTGTTATGGGAAACTGACATGCACTTAAGACAGCCAGTACTGGACTTTTTTGTTTTCCTTAGTCTTTCACTTTGTTGCTATTCTTGAGTAACATTTTATCAGTGCACAAAATACCTTACAGTACAATGCGCTGGGGTTCCTTTTTCATTTTTCAGGCCCTGGACACCGTTGAAGGATTTTTTGGTGAATGTTCAAGTGTGCCTTGGACAGAGCTGGAGGCAGCTGTTACTTTTCATGTGTTATCAACTCTCTTTGATCGTCCACACCACGTTTACCACGTTTGGCCAAGGACAGTGGCCAATGCCTAAAATGGCCATGCCACAAGGTCCTTTGTTCTGTCCTTTGGCCATCTTGTCCCTTTGCCTTCCCCAGGTTGAGCAGACCCGGGAAATTCCTTATTTGGTCATGCAGACCCCCGCGCAAACCGAAGCTTTTGCTGGCTTCTGCATGCCTTGTGTGTGTGCCTCCAGGATGTGGGCTGGAGCTGTCTTGTTCCAATACGCATCCTGGGTGCCAGGATGTCGGGTGTGCTGGGATGACTGGGACCACCGTGGTCCATGATTGTTCCACATCTGGGATGGCTGTAGGTGAGCAGATCTATTGGTTTCTCTTCGTTTTGGCGCGAAGGAGAATTTGGATAAGAGAAGGCATTTTACACCCATTCCAGGTTGATCTTCTGAGTTGACACTGAACTTAGTAAAGAAGCATGAATCCTGAATAAACAAAGCAGATCTGTGAATGGAACCGCTGGTGACCCGCTGGAAGGTTTGGCACCCTGAGCCCGCTGTTGTCCCGTCGGACTCCCTGTTTCTGATCAAACCTACAAGGCCTGCAAGGTCGCTTTGACTCATTGAAATAGTGGGACCAACTATTCTTGGCCCCTACAACTTAACCTGTAAGCGAGACTTTTCGGAAGTGTTCCTGGATCGCCCAGTGAACTGACCAGCTCCTATGGGACCTTTGCCATGGAACCGCTGCCGTCTCGATATTTTACCTGAGCCTTTGGAGACTGTAAGCACTGCTTATAAGGCACTCTCCCGCCGAGTTTCGTACACATAGCATTCCCAGGTCTGGAATTAGGAGAGTACGCCTGACCCGAGCATATGCTGTCACTGTGTCACCCAGCTGTGGTGATGAACTACGTGGGTGCCTTGCTGCTGTGCCCCCCTGTGCCCTGAGTCTCGCTGCAGTGGAACTGCCCTGATCCCTTCATCAGGAGCAGAGAAATCGCTACTGTCCCGCGACAGAATCATACCTGGAAAGTAGCTCCTAAAAGCCGCCGAGCCGTGCAACTGCAGGATTTGTACCTGCGACTGAAGTGGACTCGACTGCCGAAGTTTGGTCCGGAGTGCGTTGAAGGTCGTGAGTACTTGCAAGCTTTACCGGTAGCCCCTGGCACATCTGTCAATTTTTACACAGGAGTGTCCCCTGTGGGCCACTCTTCTTTATCAAGGTAGCCTGTGCTACCAAACTATTCCCAACTCTTCGATCCTGTTCTGCCCTCTTGGGGAGACTCTCCTCGAATAGTCGGAACTTATTTTTCACTGTCTCATCCTCCTTCCTGAGTCGCTAAAGCCCCTTAGAGACCCTGTTTTGACTTAACTGCACGGATTGCGTGCGCCAGCACCGAAAGTACTTTTGAGCTCAAGGCTCCACTCATCTTAGGGACTGAACTGCCTCTTAGTTAGGGTTTGAATGGTGAAGGACTGCCTAAACAATATTTACACTGTGTGTCCCCTTTCTTTGCAGGTTGTTGATCAATACTGTACACTATTCCTTTAGGCCATTACTGACTGTTTATATATTTGCTAGATTAGCGTTGTGTTGGTTTTGTTATTACTGCCGAAAATTTACTTTGTGTTTTACTTAAAAGGCATTTAATAAATGTATCCATATTTTGAATATACACCTGACTAAGAGTACGTAGTGGTATTGTTTGCTGTGTGTGCTCATTGTCGGCTTTCGATCACCCTCACTCCTCCTGAGACCTAGTCTTGACCGCCGCCAATGCTACAGTGATTGGCTTGTCCGGAAGGTTATCCTGTTCCAAGAAACTAGGCTGGCCTTCTGAACCTCTGAAATCCATCTTAACAAATTGGTGTACAGCGGTGGGATAGGATCGAAGGTACCCAATGTTGCACACTGGTAAAGGTACCAAGATTACACTTACCCAGGACACATAGTGACCTTAGTAGCAGCGTAACAGTAAAGGCTAACAACCTATTTTAAAACATGGAAGCAATAACCAACATAACCTTGAATGCTTCCAAGTCAGAAACACTGAGAATGATGTGTGCCGAGAGAGGCTTATCTGCTCAAGGCACAAAGAGTGAAATGATCCAAAGGATTAAGGATTGGCAAGAGGTGCAACTCGATGCAATTACTTCGGATGACAGTGCAGAAGGTGGTGGGACTACTCTCACTGACAGCTCTAGCAGAGCTGTCGCTGCACTCATCAATGGGGGCAATGAAGAAAGGGATGATGTAGAGTCCCAAGTTTTATCTGTCAGCTCTGATGCTGAAGCCATGCTTGAATTCAAGAAGCAAAAACTTCTGTTTAAGCCGAAGGAGCTTGTGTTCAACATATCAAAGCTTCGAGCTGAGCTGTCAGATAAACAGAAGGACAGGGATCACCAGTTGGAGCTGGCCAAGATTCAGGCTACAACTGGCTCCTCTAAGGGATCTGGACATGGGTCTGGATCCCCTCTCATTCAAGATTTCCTAAATATCTTCTCAGTATATATGAAGAGAAGAATGACATTATGGAGTGACTGACTGCATTTTAGTATGCATGTGAGGTCCAAGAGGTTGTGCATGCTGACAAGATTGCATGGCTGCTCAGTCGACTACCCCATTCTGGATGCAATGCCATTATGGAAATGTCTAAGACTGATAGAGTAGATTTTTCAAAATTGAAGCAAACTCTCATCTTAACGTTTGGGAAGACTCCTGCTTAATTCTTAAAGAGATTTAGAGAGTACAAAAAGAAAGCAGGTAACACTTGGGTCTCCTTTGTTACTGATTCCTTGAAAAACTTGACTGGCTGTTTAGTCATGCTTGAACATATTTTTTGCATCTTGTTCCCCTGAGCTTAAGCTGCACTTGGCTGAGTCAAAGGAAATAGATCATAAGAAGCTGGCTAGTGCATCAGATTTGTCGATGTCACACAGAGTGTCCTATAAGGACAATGCTACCCCTGGTAAGCAGGAGGAGGGGAAAACACAAAGATAAGGAGGTTGGGAGATCTGATAAACCTTTCTCCCAAAAGATCCACAAAAAGAAATTCAAGAGTAAGTCCCAAGAACATGTTCAGGGTAGTGGGAGTTATACTCCCAGACAGAACTCTGGTTATAGTAAGCCTTCCTATTTCCCAAGACCCAGCGGATCTTGTGTGGCCTGTGGAGCAAATGAACATGTGAAGGGGAGCCCCAGATGTAAGGTCAAAACCTTGGGGGTCCACCCTGTGAATCTGGCCTTCCCCTCCTATGAGGAGGAAGAGATCACAGGGACATCCTTCTCCTCAGCCCCTTTCCCCAGTGGGATAGAATCCGAGGTAGTCCTTGTTTGCCTGGGATCCTGGGAGCCTAAAGTCTCAGAGGCTTATGCTAGCATTCCAGACATTACCAAGCATACTTTAAGGACAGTGTGCTAATCAATGGAGTAGATACTCCTGCACTGAGGGATAGTGGGGCCAGCAGAACTGTGCTGGATTCCACATTGCTAAACCCAGAGGTACTTGCCAGAGCTCCCCTGATGCCCACCAAGTTAGCTGATGGCCCCCCTCGCAGGTTCCCAGTAATGCCTGTAAATCTTACTATAAAAGGTACTATGGGCAGGATTCCAGTGAGCATACAGAGGCAAGTCCCAGGTAAGGTCCTGCTGGGGAATGATCTCGGAGACGTAGGTCTTGTGAGTGACACAGCAGAGAGACCATGCACAAGGTCACAAACAAGGGCTGCATTGGCCAAGACCAAAGCCAAGCCCAAGCCAAAGGGGAAACCCAAGGCTAAAGGAGTCAAGAAAGACAAGAAAGGGAAATAAAACATTACCCCGAACTCACCTATCACTGAGGTGGAGGTAGTTGACCAAACACCTGAACCTGACGAGGTAGAGATGTTGCCTGAAATTCTTAATCCATATGACTATCCTGAACTCTAAGGTTTGTTGGTTGCAGGTGGTCCTGATATGGTTGGGCTGAGTAAGGGCCAATGTGAGTGCCCATCTATGGAAGGCCTAAGCAGACAGGCCTGCTCCCATCTTGAGGGTGAACCTCCTGGGAAGTGTAACGCTCACCTGATTCTCGCAGAGGCGCCGGTCTTGACTGGGCGACTACCGTATCTTCAAAGGTGATGTGTAGCACCCGGTTGGCTCTTTGGGCTGGACCTCTGTGCACTGTATGCCTGACGTGTAGAGTAAGATGTCTGCAGATAGAAAATATGGGGTTAATGAACTGGGGTTATTGGGGTGTCCCTATCTCTTTCCTCTTCTCCTCTCCTGTAGACCCCCAAAGGTTAACGCTCTCACCTTAGGTAAGTGAATGCCGAGCTCTCCATCTGCCTCGGGGCAGGGTGCTGTAACCAGTTTCTTCACTGGATAGGTAGCGCAGGCCTCTTGACTTCAGAGGACTGCTGTCCGTCGTTTACTGCACGAACGGTAAGTTTCGAGTCATTCAAATGTCTTTAAAGTCTTTAGTAATGATGTCTCTTGTTTTGCAGGGTTCCGGCGATGGCGGATGACGGGCTGAAGTGAGTTGAAGATGGAGCCCGTGTGATGAATAGAAGCGCCTGGAAGCACGTAAGTAAGCGCTTGTTGCCTGCTTCACTATGCGCTCTAACTGTCTTTTTATTTTGCAGGTACGAGTTCGGAGCGGCTGCAGGGTGCCGGAATACCCACTGGATTAGATGTGGAAAGGAGTAATGGCACGTGAGTATTAAAGTTCCCCAATGTCTTTAAACGCACCTTGTTTTGTCTTTCAGATGCCGGAATGCAGTGTGAAGACCTCCGGAGCGCACGAAGAGTAGGTAAGCCTTTGCCTTTCAGATGCCGGAATGCTAACCTGTTCTTTCTTGTCTTTATAGGTGTTGCTGAAGACTGGATTCAGGATGGTAAGCCTTTGCCTTTCAGATGCCGGAATGCTAACCTGTTCTTTCTTGTCTTTATAGGTGTTGCTGAAGACTGGATTCAGGATGGTAAGCCTTTTTCCTTAGGCCCTGGACCGGATGCAGAAGACACGATGAGCGTTCTGCTGCAGAGGTTGCAGAATAACGCAAAGCAAGATTCATCCACCGGGTGTGGTTTAAATAGCCTCCTGTAGTGCTTAGGTGTCTCCTTCCACAGCCACGCCTAAGTAAGAAAAGAGTTCCTGGTAAGAAAAGAGTTCCTGCCTTCCAGAAGAGTTCCAGTGTTCTGAATCTAGGGAGTGGCTCCAGCCCCACCCAACAGGAAAAGTAGTTCCAAACAGAAGAGGATCAGAGGCTCAACTGGCAGGCAAGTAAGCAGCATGGTCTGCTGAAGGTAAGTCCACCCAAGCATTATGAGCCCGGCGCTTCCAGCGCTGGGACTGGGCATATTTATGAGCCTGGTGCCACTGGCGCCAGGACTGGGTCCAAAAGGTCCCAATTGGGACTGGTTGGCACTCGGAACCTGGGTTATGGATCTGCTTCCAAGGGAGTTGGGAAAACCCTGACCTTTTGGAAGCAGAGATCATGACAGTACCCCCCCTCAAGGCCCCTCCCAAACCGGGCTTCTCCGGGGGTTTTGGCTTGTCAGGAAATGTTCGGTGAAATCTTTTGATTAGGCGAGGAGCGTGGACATATTCAGCAGGTTCCCAGGATCTCTCTTGGGGGCCGTAGCCTTTCCAGTCAATTAGGTAGATTAGTTTAGATTTGGAGATCTTGGAGTCCAGAAAGCTTTTGACTTCAAACTCGAGTTCTCCATCCACTAGGATAGGTTTTGGAGATTTGGTTAGTCGGGTTTGAGGTTGCACGGGTTTTAATAGAGAGACGTGGAAGACCGGATGTATCTTCATGTGCGGGGGCAAGTCCAACTTGACCGCTACTGGGTTTACTATGGTAGTGATGGAATAGGGACCAAGGTATCTTGGGTTGAATGTGCGTGGCCCTTTTAGAGATAGATATTTGGTGGATAACCAGACTTGATCCCCTACTTGATAGTGAGGGGCTTCCTTCCGATGTTGATCTGCTCCTTTCTTGTATTGTTCTTTAGCCCTTTGAAGGTGAGAAAAAGCTTCCTTAAAGGCTTGGGTGATTGTAGAATGCAGGTAGTCTACTGCTGGTGTTTCAAGATCTTGGAGGGGATCCAACTCCGAGGTTCGAGGGTGACTGCCGTACAAAAGAAAAAACGGGGTTTTCCTAGTTCCCGAATGGACAGAGTTATTGTAGGCATACTCGGCTATCCAAAGGATATCTTTCCAAGTTTTTTCAGTTTGTTGCAGCATGCAGCGTAAATACTGTTCCAGAGTTTGATTGGTCCTCTCGGTTTGTCCGTCGGTCTGAGGGTGGTGACTGGTCGATAGTCTCACATCAATTTGAGCCGACCGACAGCAACTTCGCCAAAAATGAGAAATAAATTGACTACCTCGATCCGAAATTAGAACCGAAGGAAAACCGTGCAGTCGGACGATGTTTTCGAGAAATTCTCGGGCCAGAGTTGCTGCTGTTGGCAAGCCTTTGAGCGGAATGAAATGCGCCATCTTGGAGAATAAGTCCACGATTACTAGAATCGTATTGTATCCGGAGCATGGAGGTAGATCGGTGATGAAGTCCATAGAAAGCGTATGCCAAGGGCGAGGTGGGATGTCAATAGGGCGTAAGAGGCCTGCTGGTCTTTCCTTTTGACTCTTGTTTTGGGCGCATACTCCACAGGACATTATAAAGTCTCTGATATCTTTTTTCCAAGACGGCCACCAGAAGTAGCGCTTGATCTTTTCTGAGGTCTTGGCTATACCGGGATGACCTTCCATTAAAGAGTCGTGATAACAAGAGATTACTTTTTTCTGTAAATCTGTGCTGGGTAGGTATAATCGTTCTTGGAAATACAATAAGTTGTCCTTTACTGCAAAGTCCTTTCCCTGCAGATGCCAATTCTGTATGTCTGCTGGAGTTACAAGTTGCCTGGCTTTATCCTTAACTTCCTCTATGGATTCTGTGGCGATTACACCCAGAATTCTTTGTTCGGGAATGATTGGTACAGGTTTAGGGTTGACCAAGTGTTCTTCCACTCCCATCCGAGAAAGGGCATCGGCTTTACCGTTCTTTGTACCAGGTCGATAGGTAATTATGAAGTCAAACTCGGCAAAGAATAATGCCCAACGGAGTTGTCTAGAGGATTGGGCTTTTGCGGTCTTCAAATATTGCAGGTTTCGGTGATCCGTAATCACAGTAACGGTGTGTCGGGCCCCCAGCAGATAATGCCGCCAAGCCTTAAAGGCAGACTTGATAGCCAGAAGTTCCTTGTCAGTAATCGTGTAATTGATTTCAGGAGGCGAGAATTTGCGGGACCAAAATGCCACGGGATGCAACTGATTGGTTACCGGGTCCTTTTGTGATAGAACTGCCCCCATGGCAAGGCTTGAATCATCAGTTTCCACGATGTAGGGGAGTTCGGGGCGAGGGTGTTTTAAGATTGGTGCAGAGATAAATTTAGTCTTCAAATCCTGGAAAACTTGTTCCGCCTCGGTAGACCATTCAAAACGTTTGTTTTTCTTTAACAAGGCAGTGATGGGCTGGACTATTCGAGAGAATTCGGGGATAAACCTGCGGTAAAAGTTAGCGAAGCCTAACATGCTTTGCACACCTTTTACGGAGGATGGTGATGGCCATTTGAGAACTGCATCGACCTTCTTTGAATCCATACGCACTCCGCCAGGTGATAATATGAATCCCAAGAATTCAACTTCAGTCACGTTGAAAACAGATTTTTCCAACTTAGCGAAAAGTTTGTGTTGACGCAATCTTTCGAGGACCATTTTCACGTGTTTCCGATGTTCAGATTCCGATGAAGAATAAACGAGGATGTCGTCAATGTAAACAACAACACATACATCTATGAGCTCTCTGAGGACATCGTTCATAAAATACTGAAAGGCGGCCGGGGCATTACAAAGTCCGAAGGGCATGACCTGATATTCAAATAGCCCATACTTGGTGCGGAAGACCGTCTTCCATTCATCGCCCTCTTTTACTCGTACCAAGTGGTAAGCTCCTCTAAGATCCAGCTTTGTATATATGCATGCTTTTCTGACTTGGTCCAGGAGTTCAGGGATCAAAGGTAACGGATATCTATTCTTAACGGTGATCTGGTTCAGGGAGCGATAATCGATACAAGTTCTAAGGTCTCCTTCCTTTTTTGGAACGAAGAACAAAGCTGAAGAAGCAGGGGACTTGGAAGGACGAATAAACCCATTTGCCAGGTATTGATCCAGGTATTGTCGAAGGTGAAGGTTCTCAGGCTCGGTGAGGGCATACATTCTACTACAAGGAGGAGTAGATCCAGGTATCAGGTCTATCTGGCAGTCATAAGACCTATGAGGAGGTAGAGAGTTAGCCTGATCCTTCCGGAAAACATCTTGGTATTCTAGGTATTCGGGAGGTAACTGGGGAGTCTCTGAAGAAATTGCGGCCAGTGCAACACCAGGTGGAGGGTGACAAGTAGAGACACATTCTGGAAACTGGACCGTTCTTGCTCGCCAATCGATCAGAGGATTGTGTTTCTCTAACCAAGGTATTCCTAGAATAATCTGAAACTGAGGGGCCTTGATCACATCGAACACGATCTTCTCATGGTGGCCATCTTGACTTACTAGCGTCACCTCTTGAGTGGTATGCGTTACTGGCCCGGAGGCTATCTCCGTACCATCCACCGCAGTAATGACGTCCTTTACAGCCTTGGGACAAAGAGTTAGATTCATCCTCAAAACCATTTCATGATCCACATAATTGCCGATGGCACCGCTGTCGACGTAAGCTTCAATTGCATGTAATCGATCCGGATTATCAGGGCTAATGAGGACCATAGGTATCACGAAATGCGAGGTCACGGAACTGGTTTTTACGCTCGGCAAGAGGACCTCTATTCTTGTCGGGCGAGGTCGTTTCCCTGCTCAGAGTTTGTAACTTTGGTAACTGCAGCTCCTACTGCCTTCTTGGCAGGTTTCACCGGACAGTCTCGAAGAAAGTGCCCTGAGTTTCCGCAATATAGGCATAATTGCAACTGTTTCCTCCTTTCCCGCTCCCTTTGTGTTAGAGGACCTTTCAGACCCCCTATTTGCATGGGTTCCCCGGAGTCTACTCCTTTGGAAGGAGTTGGCGGTTTGGAAAATACTCGAGCATCAAACTTGGAACGATCGGCCTTCCTGTTCTGCAGCCTGTGATCTATTTGAACGACCAAGTCTATATAATCCGAACAGTCTTGTGGGGGATTCACTACTTGGGCTAAAACGTCTTTGAGCTCTCCACGTAGACCTCTATAAAACAGCGTAATCCTTTTGTCCTCAGGCCATTGAGTTTCCACTATTAGTCTATTGAAAGATGCAATATAAGCCAAAAGGTCTTGATTACCCTGTCGCAACGAAAGAAGCTCATTGTCCAAGGCCTGCCCCTGTGAATGTCTTGCGAACAGTTTTTCCATACTAAGCTGAAAGGCTTGAAAATCATGGAGAACCGGATCATCTTGATTAACTAGAGGGATCGACCAGTCTGCCGCATTGCCACTAAGGTACGAAAGTACAAAAGCTACTTTTGCTTGATCAGTTGGAAAGGCTGCTGGCCGGCATAAGAAGTGCAACCGGCACTGATTGACAAATACTGCAAACCTCTTTGGGTCACCAGAAAATCGTTCGGGCGGAGCCAGAGGTACATTCCCAGGTAGGTTGATCTGCACTGGATTCATAGAGGATGTTGAAGGAAGATTTGCCCCTGATGCGGGTAACGGGGTCTGTCCGGCTTGTGACTGTAGCACTTGTCTAGCAAGATTGTCTGTTCTCTCCTTGGAAATAATTAGTTCCCTTCTTAGAGCATTCGTTTCCTGACGAGCTGCATGCACTTCTGCCCTTAGTTCCCCAAGTAACCGGGCTAGGGGGTCAGTATCCGAGGTTTCCATAGCGCCTGGGCGAGAGTTTTGCGGTAGGCTTTGCGTTCTGTAACGCTCACCTGATTCTCGCAGAGGCGCCGGTCTTGACTGGGCGACTACCGTATCTTCAAAGGTGATGTGTAGCACCCGGTTGGCTCTTTGGGCTGGACCTCTGTGCACTGTATGCCTGACGTGTAGAGTAAGATGTCTGCAGATAGAAAATATGGGGTTAATGAACTGGGGTTATTGGGGTGTCCCTATCTCTTTCCTCTTCTCCTCTCCTGTAGACCCCCAAAGGTTAACGCTCTCACCTTAGGTAAGTGAATGCCGAGCTCTCCATCTGCCTCGGGGCAGGGTGCTGTAACCAGTTTCTTCACTGGATAGGTAGCGCAGGCCTCTTGACTTCAGAGGACTGCTGTCCGTCGTTTACTGCACGAACGGTAAGTTTCGAGTCATTCAAATGTCTTTAAAGTCTTTAGTAATGATGTCTCTTGTTTTGCAGGGTTCCGGCGATGGCGGATGACGGGCTGAAGTGAGTTGAAGATGGAGCCCGTGTGATGAATAGAAGCGCCTGGAAGCACGTAAGTAAGCGCTTGTTGCCTGCTTCACTATGCGCTCTAACTGTCTTTTTATTTTGCAGGTACGAGTTCGGAGCGGCTGCAGGGTGCCGGAATACCCACTGGATTAGATGTGGAAAGGAGTAATGGCACGTGAGTATTAAAGTTCCCCAATGTCTTTAAACGCACCTTGTTTTGTCTTTCAGATGCCGGAATGCAGTGTGAAGACCTCCGGAGCGCACGAAGAGTAGGTAAGCCTTTGCCTTTCAGATGCCGGAATGCTAACCTGTTCTTTCTTGTCTTTATAGGTGTTGCTGAAGACTGGATTCAGGATGGTAAGCCTTTGCCTTTCAGATGCCGGAATGCTAACCTGTTCTTTCTTGTCTTTATAGGTGTTGCTGAAGACTGGATTCAGGATGGTAAGCCTTTTTCCTTAGGCCCTGGACCGGATGCAGAAGACACGATGAGCGTTCTGCTGCAGAGGTTGCAGAATAACGCAAAGCAAGATTCATCCACCGGGTGTGGTTTAAATAGCCTCCTGTAGTGCTTAGGTGTCTCCTTCCACAGCCACGCCTAAGTAAGAAAAGAGTTCCTGGTAAGAAAAGAGTTCCTGCCTTCCAGAAGAGTTCCAGTGTTCTGAATCTAGGGAGTGGCTCCAGCCCCACCCAACAGGAAAAGTAGTTCCAAACAGAAGAGGATCAGAGGCTCAACTGGCAGGCAAGTAAGCAGCATGGTCTGCTGAAGGTAAGTCCACCCAAGCATTATGAGCCCGGCGCTTCCAGCGCTGGGACTGGGCATATTTATGAGCCTGGTGCCACTGGCGCCAGGACTGGGTCCAAAAGGTCCCAATTGGGACTGGTTGGCACTCGGAACCTGGGTTATGGATCTGCTTCCAAGGGAGTTGGGAAAACCCTGACCTTTTGGAAGCAGAGATCATGACAGGAAGCACAGGAGTTATTGAGAAGGTGGGGCCCTTTGCAGTGAGCCCACATAATCTACAGAAGGAAACCATAAGAGGTAGGTGGTCCCGCTTCATGTAAGACCCTTCCTCCTGCAGCTGGCGCATGAAGTCCCCCTTGCTGGTCACCTGGGCATCAAGAGAACCAAGCAAAGGTTAGCCATTCACTTCTACTGGCCCAAGATGGAGGTCCAGGTAGAAAGTCACTGCAGCAGTTGTGCCACATCCCAGTTATCTGGAAAAAGTGGCACAACAATCCAAGCTCCTTTGGTTCCACTCCCAGTTGTGGGGCTACCATTTGAGAGGGTAGGGATTGACATAGTTGGTCCCCTTGACCCTCACACATCCTCAGGTATTAGGTTTATCCTGGTGCTGATCGACCATGCCACCAGTTATCCTGACGCCATCCCACTAAAAACTGTAACTGCCAACACATTTGCAAAAGGTTTACTTGGCATATTCACAAGGGTTGGCTTCCCTACAGAAGTTGTGTCTGATAGGGCCAGCAACTTCATGTCCAAGTACATGCAAGCCATGTGGAAGGAGTGTGAGGTTACTTACAGGTTTTCCTCAGCATATCACCCCAAACCAATGGCTTAATTGAGAGGTTCAATAGAACCCTCAAAAGCATGATTGAGGCTCTGGAAGAGCCCCAGAGGAGAAAACGGGATCTCCTTCTTCCATGCTGTCAAGTATCCTGGCCTTGCGCTGAGGTAGCACGTACACCTGCCTCCCCGTTGGGTCTTGGTGCCTGGACTATGACCACCACAGGCTGCCGCGACCCGCCGGGGAAAGAGGGTTAGGGTCCGCTGGATTGGATGGGTAAGGGGGAGTTAGGGTAACCGGGTTGAATTTAGGGAAGGGAATTGGGTGGGTGAGGATAGGGCTGGGTAGGGTAGGGTAGTCAAGGATGAGTAGTTCCAAGGCTCCCTCCTGGGTGCCTTCGATGTTTTGTCTACGCCCACTCACTCTTGCATACATCAAATGGTATCCCTTTAGTGGTTTACACTCTAGTCTTGACACACTGAAGCCTGTAACATTCCTTGTGCTTCACATCACTTAGGCATATCCCCCACAATGGATAGCAACTATACACATGATCGTTAGGAGTCACAACCATACATGCAATGCTTTACAGTTTTTAGCAGCACTTAGCTCTGAATGATGCTGGCGATGTGGCGAGAGAGTTCCGCTACAGGCTTGGATTCTATGATTCTTGATTCGCTACCAAACGGGAGCGCCGCTACAAAAGAATAAAAGCACGTATGAGTTTTACGTTGCGCACTTGCCAAGTCACACTTCCAGTTCCCACTGAATGCGGGCCAAAGATCAGTGCCGGAGTCCCGACACCCACACACACACTCTTTACTATGATGAGCGTTCGGCCCCGTTAACTAGAAACATCCGAAAACGAGCTTCGTAGTGCTCGTAACACTCTTTTGAAGTCTGGGGAGGTGAACGAAATAAGGTTCCCTCTCCGGAGCCCCAGCTACGGTTCCCCGCTCAATCAGCCCACAGTCTAACTCAGCGGATGATAACAAGGTTTTTGCACTTATCTCTATAGTTGCACGGGGCCTGCAGGGGAAGCAGGCGGGGTGTGGCCCCGCGAATCGCTACCTGCAGAAGCCTCCGGGACATGCGTCTGAGTCCTCCGGTGTTCTCGAGCGCAAGCGAGGCTTCCAAGTTCTGTTGTGCGCATGCGCGGAAGCTGGGGCGGTGTCCGGAGCGCAATGCGCATGCGCGGAGGCCGTTTCGGCGTCCTGAAGGGTTCTGCAGGCTCGTGGACACACGAGCCTCCTGGGTAATGTAGTCCTTTGGCGTCCTTGCGCCCCCAGAGGGCTTTATGTCTACTGCGAGACTCCTCCTGCACATAACACAAAGCAGGGTCCTGAAATACAGGCATTTCTTATGCTTGGACATATTGACAACATGTTTTACCATTGAACATTGTTTACTTTGAGCACCACTGGTCCCTATTACATGTGGAACCCTGACAGTACTCCCCCCTCCAACAGGACCTGGTTTACCTGGATGTCTACGGTGAAAGGCTCTCACTAGGCGGGAAGCGTGGACCGCAGTAGCAGGTTCCCACGACTGCTCTTCAGGCCCGTAACCTAACCAATCAATAAGATAATACAGCTTACCATTTTGACGCTGGGAGTCTAAGATGGCCTTTACTTCATATTCCGGGATTCCATCCACAATAGTGGGTGGAGGATTTTTTAGTTGGGCGGACTTTGGAGCTGGTTTCAACAAGGCTATATGAAAGACCGGATGTATGCGCATCTGGGCTGGTAATGTCAGTCGTACTGCTACAGGGTTTATGAGTTTTTCCACAGGAAAGGGCCCTATATATCTTGGTTGGAATTTCCGAGGACCCTGCAACCGGAGATTGCGTGTTGTCAGCCACACTTTGTCTCCTATCTTATACACAGGGCCTAATCTTCTCTTTTTATCAGCATATTGTTTGTACTTTTGTTTTGCAGTTGCTAGATTAGCAAGAATACTACGCCATATTTCCTCCAGGTGTTTTCTGTGTGATTGGGCGGCGGGGACCGTGTCTGGAATGGTATGGGGAACAGGCTGAAATCGAGGGTGGTAACCATACGTACCATAAAATGGGGTTGTTTTAGTAGAAGCATGTATAGCGTTGTTGTAAGCCAACTCAGCAAGCCAGATCGTATCAGCCCAAGTGGCTTCATTTTCGTAGGTCATGCATCGTAGGTACTGCTCGAGGGTCTGGTTCACCCGTTCTGTCTGCCCATCGGTCTCGGGGTGGTAGCTACTGGACAGTTTTAGGTTAATACCTACTGAACTACAAAAGGCTCGCCAGAAACGAGATGTGAATTGTGACCCCCGATCAGACACGATATGCTATGGGATGCCATGTAGGCGTACGATGTTCTGAAGAAAGAGATCCACCAATATTTTGGCCGTTGGCACCCCTTTACAGGGAATGAAATGTGCTAATTTAGTTAGTGAATCCACCACCACCAGGATGGTGGTTAATCCATGGCATGCTGGCAAATCTACTGTTAAATCTAATGATATTGTGTGCCAAGGTACAGGTGGCGTAGGCAGGGGCTGTAATACCAGCAGGACGTTGATGGTCAGATTTATTTCTCATACAACATTCACATGTAAGTACATATTGTTGAATATCTTGCTTCATTTTGGGCCACCAGAAGTGACGCATCACGAGTTCACACGTTTTAGCTGTTCCAGGATGCCCCACAAAAGGAGAATCATGACACCATTTAATGGCACATTGTCGGATGGTAGTGGTTGGAAGATACAAGGCTGTTCCTAAGAAGGGTAATCCGTCTTTAACTGTTCTTCCTATGCTCGGGTCATGCCATTGCGCTAGTTCTTGTGCCGTTAGCGCTTTTCGAATATCGTCAAACATGTCATCGACTGTCACACTACCAACGATACGTGCGGGGGGCACGATTGGTTTTGGTTCTTCCTCTTTAATGGTCTCTGGGCCAGGTTCTGGATAACGGGACAGGATGTCAGCTTTTTTATTTTCTGTTCCTGGGCGAAATGTCACTATGAAATCAAAGTCAGCAAAATACATCGCCCACCGCAATTGTCTAGGACTTAAGGCCTTAGCATATCTCAGGAATTGTAGGTTTCTATGATCAGTGAGGATCGTGATGGTGTGTTGTGCGCCCATCAAATAGTGGCACCATTCACTAAATGCTGCTTTAATAGCTAAAAGTTCCCTATCGGCAATTATGTAATTTCTTTCCGCAGGAAGCAAAGAACGAGAGTAGTATGCCACAGGATGTAGCTGCCCAGTATTATCTCGTTATGATAATATCGCACCCAATGCGTAACTGGAGGCGTCGGTTTCCACTACATATGGGCGAGTGGGATCTGGATGGAGCAATATTGGTGCTGTAGTGAATGCTTTCTTCAGGGCCTGGAAACTGGCTTCGGCCTCCTTATCCCACCGAAACACTACCCCTTTTTTCAACAAACGAGTGATTGGCTGCACTTTCGTTGCAAATCCGTCTATAAATCGACGGTAGAAATTGGCGAAGCCTAACACTGATTGCACTTCTTTTACCGAGGTAGGGGACGGCCATTCCGTGATGGACTGCACCTTCTTCTGGTCCATTGTCATTCCTTCTGGAGACAAAATAAACCCCAGGAACTCTATTGTGGTTTGGTGAAATTCACACTTTTCCAGTTTAGCATATAACTGATGATCCCTTAAGCGTTGCAAGACCGCTCTCACGTGTTTCTGATGCTCCTCTAGGTTTCGTGAATAGATGAGTATGTCATCTATGTAGACAACTGTAAAAACGTCTAGGTACCCCCGTAGGACCTCATCTAAGAAGTGCTGAAAGGTGGCGGGTGCATTGCAGAGGCCGAATGGCATGACCTGATATTCATAAAGGCCGAATTTTGTTCTGAAGGCAGTCTTCCATTCGTCCCCTTCGCGCACCCGAACCAGATGATAGGCACCCCGTAGGTCCAACTTGGTGTATATTTTGGCCTCACGAACTTGGTCCAATAATGTGGGAATCAGAGGTAATGGATATCGGTTCTTTACCGTCATTCGGTTAATTGCCCTGTAGTCTATACAAGTTCTTAAGTCCCCAGTCTTTTTGGGAACGAAGAATAAAGGCGATGATACGGGTGACGTTGAATGACGTATAAAGCCGTTAGCCAGGTTTGTCTTGATATAATCCTTCAGATGTTCATTTTCGGATTCTGTCAGTACGTAAATGCGACTGCATGGTAACGCTGCCCTGGGTTCTAAGTCGATTCTGCAGTCAAAAGGCCTGTGGGGAGGCAAAGTCTCTGCTGCGGTTTTACTGAAGACATCTCTATAATCTTGGTATTCTACGGGCAAGTTGCTTCCAATACTCCCAATTACATGCCCCACAACATGGGTTATGCCGCAATTTTTGGAACAGAAAGCTGAGACGAATTTCAACGTCCCTTGGGACCAATTAACTTCCAGGTTATGAGTCCTCAACCAGGGCAACCCTAGGATAACTCCGAATTGTGGCGCAGCAATGACATCGAACTGGATTTCTTCCTGGTGTGGTGGGTCGCACTCTAAGTGTACCCATTTAGTTTGCTGCGAAATTAAGCCCGACGTCAGTGGCGATCCATCCACCGACTGAACTTCCTCCTTGCGTCCCTTATCCACCAAAGGGATTCCTAATTTAGATACTAATGTTTGATCTATAAAGTCCCCTGTGGCTCCAGAGTCCACCATCAAGGATGCCGAACACTGTTGATTCCCCCAACGGATGATGCCTGGAACTGTAACATGTTTTACTTGTGGTTGCAAGGTATTGGCTAAAAGTCTAGGGGTGTTTTCTGGTGGGCTCGCCCGGGCCCCCCTCACTGGCGAGCTTTCTCGTTTCCCGGCAATTCTTTCTTGGGCTTAGTTGGACACTCTCTAACAAAGTGGCCCGACTTCCCACAATAGAGACAGAGTTTTTCTCGTCGTCTCTTGTCCTTCTCCTCTTTGGATAGAGGGCCGCGAACAGTCCCTATTTGCATTGGTTCATCGCTTGTTTTGCTAAGTTTTGATTGCTGCTGTTGGTCCAGCCTAACCACTGGTTTGTTATCCCACTTTCTTCTATCCTGCTTCCTCTCGCTTTGCCTCTGATCAAGCCGTAGTGCCAGGTCTATCATGGAAGAACAAGTATCGGGTTGAGGGTCTACTTGCGCTATAAGGTCTTTTATATCATCACGGAGCCCCTGATAAAAAAGCGCAAGTCGCTTTTCCTGTGGCCAATCGGCTTCTACCGCCAACCGATTAAAGGTGGTAACATATGTCACTAAATCCTTCCCTCCTTGACGCAAGGTAAGCAGCTCCCTGTCTTTTATTAAGGTCGCTGCCCTTCGATTGAATATTTTACCAAACTCTTCTAGGAATTGGTCCCAATCATACAACAGCCCATCGTCCTTGGTAACTAGTGGCGTGGCCCAGGATGCGGCATCCCCACCTAAATATGAAATGACGAAGGCTGTGCGAGCTTGGGCAGTACGGAAGACTGTAGGTTTCGTAATGAAATGCAACTGGCATTGCATTACGAACTGATCGAACCGTTGGCAATCCCCATGATACCTCTCAGGGGCTGCCAAAGGGAGTGGAGGCTCAGTGGACACCTGGACCTGTACTGGGGTAGGTGGGGCATGATCACTAGGCAAAGGTGTGGCTTGAGCAGCGGCTTGGACAGTAAGCGTATGAACCTGCCCCGCCAGGGAGGCGTAATCCTGCCTAGTGGCATGCAACTCATTCTTTAGATCCTGTAAGGCTGCCAACACAGCCTCCATGGCGACGTGCTACCTGGGCGCGTGACAATACTTGGGCTTGCGCTCCTGTCAAGTATCCTGGCCTTGCGCGGAGGTAGCACGTACACCTGCCTCCCCGTTGGGTCTTGGTGCCTGGACTATGACCACCACAGGCTGCCGCGACCCGCCGGGGAAAGAGGGTTAGGGTCCGCTGGATTGGATGGGTAAGGGGGAGTTAGGGTAACCGGGTTGAATTTAGGGAAGGGAATTGGGTGGGTGAGGATAGGGATGGGTAGGGTATGGTAGGCAAGGATGAGTAGTTCCAAGGCTCCCTCCTGGGTGCCTTCGATGTTTTGTCTCCGCCCACTCACTCTTGCATACATCAAATGGTATCCCTTTAGTGGTTTACACTCTAGTCTTGACACACTGAAGCCTGAAACATTCCCTTGGAAACAAGATTCCAGATTGCATAAACACCCTTGTGCTTCACATCACTTAGGCATATCCCCCACAATGGATAGCAACTATACACATGATTGTTAGGAGTCACAACCATACATGCAATGCTTTACAGTTTTTAGCAGCACTGAGCTCTGAATGATGCTGGCGATGTGGCGAGAGAGTTCCGCTACAGGCTTGGATTCTATAATTCTTGATTCGCTACCAAACGGGAGCGCCGCTACAAAAGAATAAAAGCATGTATGAGTTTTACGTTGCGCACTTGCCAAGTCACACTTCCAGTTCCCACTGAATGCGGGCCAAAGATCAGTGCCGGAGTCCCGACACCCACACACACACTCTTTACTATGATGGGCCTTCGGCCCCGTTAACTAGAAACATCCGAAAACGAGCTTCGTAGTGCTCGTAACACTCTTTTGAAGTCCGGGGAGGTGAACGAAATAAGGTTCCCTCTACGGAGCCCAGCTACGGTTCCCCGCTCAATCAGCCCACAGTCTAACTCAGCGGATGATAACAAGGTTTTTGCACTTATCTCTAGCGTTGCGCGGGGCCTGCAGGGGAAGCAGGCGGGGTGTGGCCCCGCGAATCGCTGCCTGCAGGAGCCTCCGGGACATGCGTCTGAGTCCTCCGGTGTTCTCGAGCGCAAGCGAGGCTTCCAAGTTCTGTTGTGCGCATGCGCGGAAGCTGGGGCGGTGTCCGGAGCGCAATGCGCATGCGCGGAGGCCGTTTCGGCGTCCTGAAGGATTCTGGAGGCTCGTGGACACACAAGCCTCCTGGGTAATGTAGTCCTTTGGCGTCCTTGCGCCCCCAGAGGGCTTTATGTCTACTGCGAGACTCCTCCTGCACATAACACAAAGCAGGGTCCTGAAATACAGGCATTTCTTATGCTTGGACATATTGACAACATGTTTTACCATTGAACATTGTTTACTTTGAGCGCCACTGGTCCCTATTACATGTGGAACCCTGACACATGCGTGTTGTTTGCCTACAGAGAGGTACCTAAAGAGGGGGTTGGCTTCAGCCCATTTGAGCTTCTATTTGGTCCCCCTGTAAGGGGACCCTTGGCTATAGTCAAGGAGGGGTGGAAGATGCCTACTCCCCCTATCACTACCAATGTAGTGGGCTATGTGTTAGGTCTAAGGAAGAGAATGGCTCATGCTAGTGACAGGTTGAAGGCTGGGCAAGCTCTGGTGAAACACTGGTATGACCAAAAAGCTTCCCTTGTCAGCTTTACACGAGGCCAGCAAGTCCTGATCATGAACTCTATAAGGCCTAGAGCTTTACAGGATAAATGGTCAGGCCCTTACTCAGTAGTGGAGTCACTGGGTGAGGTTAACTATTTAGTGGACCTTAGAAGGGCTGAACAGGCTCCAAAAGTGTTCCATGTGAATAGGCTGAAGGCATTCATCCCTAAAGTTGAAATAGCTGCACTGCTGCTGGCTTCAGATGTAGGGGAGGAAGAGCCAGAACCTCTCTCCCTGATCTGTTCCAGGGCAGTCCTTCAGACAGCTCCATTCAGGGTGTCAAAGTGGCCCCTCACCTGACATCTAGTCAGCAGGATGAGGTGAGAAGTTGCTTTGGCAATTCTCCCCCTTGTTTTCCCTAGCTCATGGTTTGACACCTTATGGAAACATGAGATTGACACAGGAGATAGTGTACCTACCAGAAGTAGGGGATACAGGATGTCAGATAAGGCGAGATATTACATCAAAACAGAGGTCAATAAGATGTTAGATCTTGGGGTGATTGAACCCTGCAGTAGTCCTTGGTCCAGCCCTATGGTTCTGGTTCCAAAAGCAGGTTCCTCTGAGTTGAGGGTCTGTGTGGGTTACAGGGCTCTGAATGCTGTCACCAAGACAGATGCACACCCCTTTCCTAGAAAGGATGAGCTGGTGTATACCTTGGGCGGCTCCAAGTACCTCAGCACATTTGATCTCACTGCAGAGTATTGGCAAATAGCCCTAGCACAACATGCCAAGGAGAAGATAGCATTCTCAGCTCCAGAAGGCCTTTACCAGTCCAGGGTAATGCCATTGGGTTGTAAAATGCACCTGCCACTTTTCACAGGCCTGTGAATCATGTCCTTATTGGGTAGGATGAATTATGTCTTGCATATCTGGATGATAGAGCAGTTTTCCGTGCCACCTGGGAGGATCATGTGAAATACCTTAGAATTGTGTTGTATGCTCTTTAGAAGGCCCATTTGACCATAAAGGCCAGCAAGTGCCAGATTGGTCATGGTTAAGTGGCCCACCTCGGGCATGAAGTCGGTGGAGGGAGGATTCAGCCTGTATGCAGTAAAGTACACTTAGTACAAGACTGGTCTACACGCACTACACAAACCCAGGTGACAGCCTTTTTAGGTCTCACTGGGTATTACAGAAACTTTATGGCAGAATATGGTACCATAACTGCCCCTCTGACTGCTCTCACATTCCTAAGAAACCCAAGAAGTCTCTTGGTCTGAGGAGTGTGGAAAGGCCTTCAATAGCTTAAAATACTCCTTGTGCCAGGCCCCTGTTCTCAGGGCCCCCGATTACAAAACACCTTTTATTGTGCAGACAGATGCCTCTGGCAGTGGGATAGGTGCTATACTATCACAAGTGGATGAGAAAGGCAAGGAACACCCAATTGGATTTATAAGTCGTCTTAAGGACAGAGAACTCAAGTGGTCCACAGTAGAGAAATAATGTTTCTCTGTTGTGTGTGCCCTGAGGAAGCTGAGGCCCAACATCCATGGGACCCTCTTCACTGTGCAGACTGACCATAAGCCCTTAAAGTGGCTCATGAAAATGAAGGGAGAGAATCCTCAGTTGCTCAGGTGGTCCATAAGCCTGCAAGGGTTTGACTTCACCATTGAGCATAGGCCCGGTGTCCAACACAGCAATGCTGATGGGTTGTCCAGGATGTTTAACTGTCTTGAACAAGAAGCTCATTCAGGGGTGGATTAGTTCCCCCTGTCCTTGGTCTGGGAGGGGTGAATGTTAGGAAAGATGTCCATTTATGGGTAATTTTCCATCCAGTTGTGAACCCCCCAACATGTTGCTGTTGTCTCACCATCCTAGACTGACTTTTGCCAGCGGAGCCCAGCCTTCTGCTGTACTCTGCTGGGCTTTTGCTAATTTTGTCATGGGGAAACTGACATGCCCTTAAGACAGTCAGTACTGGGAGACTCTTTCACTGTGTTGCTATTCTTTAGTAACATTTTCTCAGTGCACAAAGTACCTTACAGTACAGTGCGCTGGGGTCCCTTTTTCATTTTTAAGGCCCTAGACATCCTTGAAGGCTTTTTTGGTGAATGTACAAGTGTGCCTTGGACAGAGCTGGTGGCAGCTGTTACTTTTCATGTGTTTTCAACTCTTTTTGATGGTCCATACTGCGTTTGGCTCAGGACAGTGGCCAGATCCTAAAATGGCCATGCCACAAGATCCTTTGTTCTGTCCTTCGGCCATCTTGTCCTTTTGCTTTTTGCTTTCCCTAGGTCGAGCAGACCCGGGAAATTCCTTATTTGGTCACGCAGCCCCCCTCGCAAACCTAAGCTTTTGCAGGCTTCTGCATGCCTTGTGTGTTTGCCTCCAGGATGTTGGATGGAGCTGTCTAGTTCCAATACACATCCTGGGTGCCAGGATGTTTGGTGTGCTGGGTTGATTGGGACCACTGTCGTCCGTGATTGGTCCACGTCTGGGATGGCTGTATGTGAGCAGATCTATTGTTTTCTCTTTGTTTTGGCGTGAAGTTGATTTTGGATAAGAGAAGGCATTTTACATCCATTCCAGGTCGATCTTCTGAGTTCACACCAAACTTAGTAAAGGACTCAATTATCCTGAATCAACGAAGTAGATCGTGGAACCACTTGTGACCCACTGGAAGGTTTGGCACCCTGAGCCCACTGATGGAGGGGACACCCAGATGTTCACTCAATGCTGACTGATAAAGATAGATGTTTTGCAGCTGGTCTGCTGACACACTTATCGGTTTCGCAGCGGTCGAAGGTTGAAAATCTTGTGCAACTGTGTAATTGTTTTTTGTTTTTCTGTTAGTTCATTCTTGGGAATAGAGTTTTTTTTTTGTTTCATGTTTTGTCTGTCTTGGTTATGTTATTGTTTAGAGCATGCTGTCTGCAATTTCGTTCGTCGTAGGAAGGGGAACATAATTGTTTGACCTTGGTTGCCGGAATTGGTTGTGACATTGACCCAGAACAGTATTTCATGACTGCCAATGTTTTTATGAATAAATTTACATTAATTCACTGAGTGAGAGAAACAGTTTTTTTCTTGAAGACGCTCGGGATTATTGAAACTGCAGAATGAGTTCATTTCTTAGTGACCTGAAGGCAATAAGAAATCGGCTTAAAAATATGCTTGAGGCCTGGGAAGTATCACAGGCATCAACTGTATTGAAAGTGAAAAGCAACATAGCTATGAGAGAGGGGAGCCCATATATTGTTGATTTGCACTCAGTATTATGTCGTCGCAGAGATGTGATTAGTAACTGGGAAAATGTCCCAGCAGCAGACCCATTGAATTCAATTTCATCAGCAGTGATGAGCAGGAATATAGTTCCTGTAGAAATGCATGTTAAAAAAAAGTTACCTCAGAACGATGGGAGAGATAGTACAGATTTGACAGACATGTGCAGTGTGCCTAGAGAATTGGCTAGAGAAATGCATAGAGGCTTGCTTATGAAAACTTGAGGCACTGTGAAACTGTGCCATTGAAGCATGAACAGAGTTGTGTGCATGAAGGCAGTTATGTGCAGATCTTTGATTTGAATAGAAATAGCACTGACAGTTTTTGCACCAGTATTTTGATTCCTACGTTTTCGAGTGAAAAAAAGATATTGTCCAATGACCTAGATATTTTGGAAACATTGAAATGGAACATAGATAAAGGGAATCGCGCTAAATTTGGATGTTTTGAAAGCTTGAATTTCTGGAATTTTCGTTGTTTTAATGTGTGCATGGAAAGCATGTTTGTTGACATTGGAGATCGTGCAGGACTGGCAGACTGTGTATTTGAAGCGTGAGTTAGCAGTGCATGTGTGAATGTGAATTGCATTGTATATAAGAGAAGCTGTTTGAATGGAACAGATTTGAGTTTTCAACATGTAATAATTCAACGTTGTGAATTCTTAATAAAGAAAAATGGGGAGAGTTTGTGACATTTAGAGGACATGGAAGTGACATAGAAGAAAATGCAGGAGTGAAATTGAATGCAGTTGTGACATTTTTGAATGTGCATTTGAAAGTGAGATGTTTGAAGTATGTTTGAAGTATGTGAAATTGATTATTTTGTTTTGTTTTGAAAAGGATAGGAATGTCAGGAGTCATGCATTAAGCAGGCATGCATTATGCAGGGAGAGACAGGCCTAGTGAGACAATAGTTAGAGGCACTGACACATTGATAGAACACAGGAGGGAGATAGAATGGATGATTTTGAGAGATATGGGAAAGTGTAGGACTAGCAGATGTGCACTTCAACGCACAATGAGAAATGCTGTTTTATTTTGGTTATGAAAAACACCTGAAACTGACTAAGATTGATACCTGCACCTTTGTTTCTTTACATGAAATCTGAAGAGACACCTAGACCAGACGAGATGGCATCGCCGCATGAAATGACCAGACCATGAGACAGCAGCATGATGCCTGAGAGCAGCATGTCCAGATGACCGGCATGATGACCAGACCAGACCCTGTTTCTGATCGAACCTAGAAAGCCTGCAAGTGTGCTTTGACCCATTGGAAAAGTGGGACCAACTATTCTCGGCACCTCGCACCTGTAAGCGAGCCTTTTTCCAGAAGTGTTCCTGGACCACCCAGTGAACTGACCAGCTCGTACGGGACCTTTGCCCTGGAACCGCCACCGTGTCAAGGTTTTACTTCAGCTTTTGGAGACTGTAAGCTCTACGTATAAGACACTCTCCCACTGGGTTTCGTACATCTAGCATTCCTAGGTCTGGAATTATGAGAGTACGTCTGATCCAGAGCATACACGGTCACCGTGCCGCCCAGCTTTGGTGACGAGCTCTGTGGGTGCCTTGCTGCTGTGTCTCCCTATGCCCTCAGACTCGCTACAGCAGAACTGGCCTGATCCCTTCATCACAGGGGGAGAATCGCCACTGTCCAGCCACGGAATCATCCATGGAACACAGCCCCTGAAAGCTACAAAACCACGCAACTGCAGGATTCGAACCTGCGACCGAAGTTGACTTGACTTCCAAAGTTTGGTCCAGAGTGCGCCGACAGTCAGTGAGTACTTGCAGCCCTTACCAGTGGCCCCTGGCGCATCCATCAATTTTTACACGAGTGTCCCCTGAGCACGACCATTCTTAACAAGGTAGCCTCTGCTACCGAACTATTCCCTACTCTCTTGGGGAGACCCTCCTTGAATAGTGGGAACTTATTCTTCACTGCCTCACCCACCTTGCTGAGTCACTTCAGCCCCTTGAAGAGACCCTGTTTTTGACGTAACCGCACAAATGCGTGCGCCAGCATCCAAAAGTACTTTTGAGCTCAAGGCTCCACTCATCCTATGGACTGGACTGCCTCTTAGTTATGGTTTAAATGGTGAAGGACTGCCTAAATGTTATTTACACTGTATGACCCCTTTCTTTGCAGGTTGTGGATCAATACTGTCCACTATTCCGTAAAGCCATTGGCGACTGTATATATGTTTGCTAGATTAGTGTTGTGTTGGCTTTGTTATTACTGCTGAATATTTGCTTTGTGTTTTACTTAAAAGGCCTTTAATACATGTATCTATATTTTTAATATACACCTGACTGAGAGTAATTTGTGTTATCGTTTGCTGTGTGTGCCCATTGAGGGCTTTCGATCAGTCGCACCCCTCCTAAGACCTAGTCTTGACTGCCATCAATGCTTCTGTGATTGGTCTGGCTTGTCCATTAGGTTACCCTCTTAAAAGAAACTAGGCTGCCCTTCTGAACCTCTGTCCACCAGGTCAGAGTTCAGAAATCCCTCTTAACATTCCTCATTGCAGACTGCAAATGAGACCCCTTCAGGAGTTCCTGGACGCCAGGTGGAAGCAGATCTCAGACTAATGGAACAATTGGATAGCCCTCAATCAACCTTTCCACCAAGCCCTGCACTGGTGGTCCATTCGCCCTCACATCTCGCAGCGAGCTCCCTTCAGGACCCTTGCGCATTAGGAAATGCTCATGACCGACACTTCACTAGAAGGTTAGGGCACCTACACGGGCCAACTATATGCCAGAGGCCTGTAGCTCCCGGAGGAGAAGGTGTCCTGGAACTACGAGCAGTTTCTGGACTCTCAAGTCTTTCAAGCCTAAACTCTTGGGAAAGGTGGTCAGGGTCTTCACTGATAACACGCCCACCATGTATTACATCAAGAAGCAGGGCGGGCAATATTGGCCGTCCACTCTCTAGATGCACAGAACCTGTGGCTTTGGGGCATTGCTTACCAGATTTTCTAGTCCTGGCAGGCGTTCAAAACACCATTGCAGACTCTGTCAGCAGGGGGCTGTGTTCCTGCTATGAGTGGAAGCTCCAGCACACTCAAGCCTCTCAGATATTCAGCGAGTGGGGCCAGCCTCAGATCGACCTGTTTGTGACAGCAGCCAATAACAAGTGCCAGCAGTTTGGGGGATGCCTTTGCATTCCCGCCAATTCTGCTGCTCCTACGTGTGATCAACACACTCAAACTATATTGCTGCAAGTTGATTCTCATTGCAATAGCGTGCCCTAGACAGTTCTGGCACCCGAACCTTCTTCAACTGTCAGTAGTTTCAGCCATCAAGCTGCCTCCTCTTCCGGACCTGCTATCCAGAGAAGGAGGGGCATTCCTGCACCACGACTCAGTTTCCCTGAACCTGTCAGCCTGGCTCTTGCAGCCTTAGAATTTGGGGATTTTCTTCTGCGGTTGGAATGCAGAAAGATGCTAGCCAAGGCCAGGACTCTCTATACACTTGCACAAGTGGAAGTGCGTTACAGTGGGGTGCCAGTCACAGAAGATATCTCCACAGTGTGTCACAGTGATGCAACTTCTCCCTCACCTGCTTTGGCTGGTTAAGGCTAGCCTTGCCCATGTGTCCATCAAAGTGCACTTAGCCGCGATGTCCCAGTATACCCAGGCTCATGGCAAGCTCTCCATGTGGTCTCAAAGGCTCATGAAGGAGTTCCTCAAGGCCTTCTTCAGAACATTCCATCCGGTGAAGGCTCCTGCCCTGGCGTGGGAGTTGAATGTGGTCCTGTCAAAACTGATGGGTCCTTTGTTGGACATCTTTGAAGTTCCTCTCATGGCCTTTCTGGTGATAATGACCTCGGCCAGGAGTGTTGGAGTAATCAAAGCTCTATCCTGTAAGCCTCAATTTTTGTCTTTCCACCAATCCAAGGTGGTTCTACGAATCCATCCATCATTTATGCCAAAGGTCCCATCCGGCTTTCATTTGAACAAACCTTTGGTCTTGCCAGTTTTCTCTGCAAACCCTTCTAAGCCCGCTGAAAGTTCAAATGGATGTGTCGTGTGCCTTGAAATTCTATGTGGCATGCACTAAAGATTTTCAAAAGACTTTTCGTCACCTTTGAAACTGTGGGGCATGAGAACGCCCTATCGAAGGCTTCCATCTCCAGGTGGTTCTCCGGCTGTATCTTGCATTGCCATCAGTTGGGCAGGCCGGCCGAGAGCCCATTTCACCAGAGCCATTGCTTCGACTACTGCATGCCTCTCTGGTATTACCCCACTGGCTATCTGCAGGGCAGCTACATGGTGGTCCAATCACACCATCACAAGATTTCACTGTGCCGACAGGGATTCCAGGTGAAGGGCCTCGTGTTAGACAAGCGCTGTTTCACAACCTGTTTTCTTGATGTGAGTGTGTTCCAGGGGTATGTCTGCCGTGGTTGTGTATATGTACGGCTGTGTAATCGTATTCATAGTATATCAGACCCCATGCTGGAGAAGGAACAAGTTTCTTAGCTGTATCTCTTTTTCTCCAGTGTGGGTCATACATGGATTCACATGCAAACCCTCCCTCCTTCCCCTCTGCAGATCTTCTTAATTCATACTGCCACTTTACATGCACTACCAAATCTGAAGATGGTCACCATGGATGGAGCTAAAGAGGATGAATGTCATTGTTTGGGGCAGTATGACCCAACGTGACAGCAATAGGCTTTACAAGCAAAAATGCAGAGTTTAGTTTAAAGCGAAACTGCTTTATTTTTTTTCCCAGCCTGATGACTGGGAATATCCGTAGCATGTGAATCCATGTAAGAACCATACTTGAGAACAGGAATTACAGGTAAGTTACTTGTTCCTTCTAGGGAGCACCACGTTTGCATGCCTTTAACACTGTGACACTGCCCTGTTTGCCACAGCCACCTTGAGGTAACATCAATCAGACCCAGATGAGTACTTGTCGACAGGTTTCGAAAAACAAACCGTAGCAAACACTCTGACGGTTGATGCTCCTGCAGTCACAGGAACACAACTCTCTCTCAGCGCCTTCACGCAATCAAGTGTCGCAATAGAAATGTGGAAGATGCTCTCACCTCCAATGCACATCAACACATACTTTCGTAATTCTCGCTTTGTTATTTCTGTGGTGCAACATGATTTGTTCTCACAGATTGAAATAATTTTAAGATCTACATTTTGGTAATCGCAATCCCTCTCTATATTTTGGTGACAGTAAACCAGACTCCATCATCCTCTACATCACTCAAGATAAGTGTTTACATGAATTATATATTTTCCTGATGCAGCATGCCTTTTTGGGGGAATGCGTAGAGGAGTGAATGGAATATTAATAGTAATATTTTGGGATGCGAAAGGACAGAGACCTGTCATGTATTTGTTTAAATTAATAGTAACAGTTACAGAAACAAATGTGCGATAAGCAAGTTGCCGAAATGTCTCTCTTGATTTTTTCATTTTACGAATTACACAATTTTTGCGTGATTTCCATTGTTGAATCATTTATCATCCGTTTCTTATTGTTTGTCCACACTATACGTTTTTGTTTTGGATCACTTATTCAGAAGATATATACCATAAAACAGTCACAACATGCATACAAACATTAAAAAACAAAGAACTGGAGAAGATTTAGAAAGCTATTATGTAAACAATGTAAAACGAAAGTAAAGACAAAAAGCTTTACATATCACTTACTAAAATGCATTGCATCCAAACATTAGTAAATCTAAAACCATTAAAAGTCTTTGAATTTATCATAACAAAATATTACAACTTGATGAATGGGCTCTATGTACGTCCTTTGTTCTCTGTATACTTTTACAGTATTACCAAGGAGATACAGCATTTGCTCAATTATGCTATTCTATGTAGGAAATACATTGTTGTGTGCCGTCCATATAGAGAAGGCTGTTCATCCCCCGGATTTTCCATGCTCACTGTATAAACAATGAAAGTGACCGGGCTAACTGCCATGCCCCTCTCCCCCTCCCAGTGCCAAGGCCTCTTTTGGTGATTTCGGTATTTGGCAACAGGGAGATCCCAAGGACGAGATACCCCACCCTTGGCATTTAGGGGATGAAAGGGGCTTCAGCTGATAATAAATAGTAGAGATCTGGACGATATTGTTCAAATGTTTTGTTTGTAAACACTAACACCAATAAGCTTTGTCTGATGTGAGAATATGCAGGGCAAAAAAATAAGAAATGATTTAAGTCTTCAACCTCTGCTTCACACATTGGGCAGCATTTGTGTGTGTGTGTGTTGAGCCGAAGGATTTGTCTCTACCTCCATCAGTGATAGAGAATTAAAGTGGGCTCTTAATATGGGTGTTCTTTGTGCTTTAAAATTGCTCCATAGCAAATATTCTTGTATATTTTTCGATGCTAAGAACATATATCTGCGATAAATTGGTTTACAGATCTCCAAAGACTCAGATTTGACCTCCACACAATGCTTCATTTGGTGTTCTAAGCCTTTACGCTCTTGGATGGTGAGATCTGCCCTATTGCCTTGGTACAAATCTGCATTCATTTTATGAAGCATACTTTTTATATGTTTTAGCTACAGGATTTTATCTGCCCTTTTTCCCCGGCATATATGTTTAATTAAGCATTGCGCCAATGCAGCGTGGGGGTTTGCCCATATACGCAAACAGTGTAATATGGTTTCTAAACTTAATTCATCCTGTACAAAATTTAGACTGAGCTCTTTGTGGACTCTGAAATTAGGCAACGACTTTGGTAGACCTAATCAACATTTGAGGAAGTTATTTTCTTGAATTTGTACTGCTTTGAAGTTACATAAGTACCACACTGAGGCCCCATATTTTATTGCAGCTTTAGTTTGCACCATGAAGATTTCTTTAATTTTATTAAGTAGCTGTAATTTACTTTTCCACATGAATCAGAAAATCCCACCTATAGATTGCTTCAATATTATTTCTTGTTTCTCACAATGTGAGTCTGGGATCAAAGAGCTCGAGAATCACATATCGAGATCATTGAAATGTTGCACCCTAGTACTGAATTTTTCCTTAGCTCAACATTGTTGGGATGTTTAACTTCCCCTTGTCCTGCTTTCAAACCAAGATTGCTGATTTTGCTGTATTTACATTTAGATCTAGGGCGTCCATAACTAGAGTGTAACTTGGGATGAAAATGTGGAGAGTTTTAGGGGTGCAGGTGATTAAAACCTTATGTCTGCATACTCTAGAATTGATACTGCTTTTATTCCTATCTTTGGTACATCGGATTTCCAATCTAATAACGTTTGTTGGAGATAATTGATATAGATTGAGAATAGCAGTGGTGCCAAAACGCTCCCTTGTCTTACCCAAGAGGATTTAGGGGGTACAATGCCTTTCTCTGCCACTTCTCACACATGCCACGTTCTTAATATGAAGTGCTAACAGTATATCTAGCAGGGATTTTGGGCAGCTGCAGTACCTAAGCACTTGCCATCATTTCTCTCTATTAACTTTATCGAAGGCAGTGCTTAGATCTTACATGCCAAATATATTGGTTCCTTCTTCACAAATATGGAATGGGCTGCTACTAAGTACATATTTAGTCCTTGTTCCATCACCCCATAAGAGAGACGAAAAGCCAAATGTATTGATGATAGAATGCAGCTATCCTTGACCTAATTTTCCAAGGAGTTCAAAATACACTTGCCAAATATCTTGAAGCGTAGTGTTGGTAGAATGTGGCAGTCAGCATGCTACTCTGCTTTTTTTGTGAGTTCCTGGCATTCGTTTGTTTATACTGCAACAGTAACATCAACAGCCACTTTGCAGCAGATTGCAGCAGGATTGCAGTAACTACATTTTCTACAGCAGCCTCCACCTTGGAGGTGGGACTTATCTACTGAAACCCTCACTACCTACGTGGAGCATCGCAGAGTGTTGGCAGAGTGTTAGCAGAAGGTGTTTGGGGGTGTCATGGAACATCGACTTTTATTTAATTCAGAACTTCTCCCTCGAACATGGAGTCAAATGAAAACGGCACTACTGGAAGAAACGTGCAATGCCACGAATGTCACGGATTTTGAAGCGTGGGATGAAGCTCTCGCCCCTCATCCATCATCCACTACAAGATGGAGGGAGTGTGAAGGTACTGTTTCCCTCCCGCTTCCATAAAATTGTACCCTGCGCGTTGTCCCCCCTTCCTGCCCGGTTCTTCAGAGCAGGAACATGACTGGCAGACTCTGAAGCTTGCTGCACACTTGCAGGTTGATAATACGTGGGCGGGGATGGAGGAGGAGGCGGAGGAGGATCTTTGCGCACCGTTTTCACTTCCATTATGTGACAGCTTCTTGATTGCGGAGAATCGCTGCAAGCTGCCCTGCATGGGACATATGCGGAATGCACAGGGTTTTCGTTACTGGACAAAATACTAGAAAAGACAGAAGAAAGCCCCCCCCACATATAGCAAATGAGGTAATCGCAGCAGAAAATGAACAGTAAAACTCATGCTATATCTCCGATAAACACACCTGAAGAGCGATCTCCAACCTATAATTTAACTACAATTTATCAAGGTAGAGAATGCCCAATTCAAACAAAGAGAGGCTTCCTAGAACTTACATTACATAGCAATCAAATGGGGCCTCCATGTTAAAAAAACAACAAGATTGGGATTATCAAAAGAGCGCTCGCCATCCTTCTCTGATGTTAAGAATATTAGATGGCATTTTAAACCCAAAGATTGTACCCCTGGGTCAGCAATACATCTAGCCATGCTTACTTCACAGAAAACACTTGCCACATTAGAAAACTTGGAAAGTTCCTGGCACAATATGTCTGATGCTGATCTTTTAGTGGCCTTGGGTGGCACAGGTTTATCAAATGGACAAGACCAACATAAACCTGTTCTGGTTTCGCCTGAGAACACCTTGTTCCTACCAGAAACTTCATGCAAATCCAACCCCCACAATTCCAAATTACGAGCACATAAGAGGAGTGTCTGCACCCAAGTGCGTGATATGCAAGAAAAGAATAGTGAGACACGCGAGATCCTCGCACTAGAGATCTCCACGAGACATACTGGAAAGGCAGGCGACCCTAACAAAGTGGATAATGATGATCATAGCCTGTCCCCCAGACCGGGAGTAACTCACATAATTGAGGTCAGGAATCTCTCTCCCAGTCACTCGTTGACTTCTCATGTGAATGTAGGAAGGAGCTTATTAGCATCAAGAAGTGTAAAACGAACAATACTGGACGTAGATGCTGACAAATCAATTACATCAATGGCACCGGAAAAAAGGTCAAACTGGTGTCCAACGAAAGAAGTGATCCTCTTAGTGTTATGGGCAAGTCAAAGAGAGCTTCACACTCAGGTTCTAATGTTAAAAACTCCATCAATTGGCAACAGAGAAGAAAACAAAATGGAGATTCATCATCTGAAGATTCAGAGGATTCACATTATGAAAGCTCAGCTTACTACACCTCCCAAAAAAATTAATCACGTGATAGAGGGGAGCAGGCCCGAAGGAGTGAGCAACAAGTAGTTAATGCCGGACATTTAAATAAATTATCGACGCAGGATGATCAATGTGCCACCTTACAGGCAGCCTTGGCTTCTATAGTAACAATAACACTGGCGCCTTTTCTCAAGTTATATGAATCCTTGCATGACAACTACAAAGATCAAATAACGCTTATTGCTCTAATGCAATCGAAACTGACCTTCATTAAAGCGCATATCGAAGCGGCGAGAGAAAAGAGAGCTAGAGAAAAGGAGTCAGGAAGCATCATGTTTAAGACTCTGATCGACTTAATCAAAGAAGCCTGAGAGGACAAAAGATCCTTCCTGGCTTGCTTCCGAGATACAGTGAAATTGTTAAGAACACAAAATTAGGAAAATAAGCTGTCTGATGCGTTGCCTCAATTAAACATAACTTCACAGCAAACACCTAGCTCAGCAAATGCAGAAGATACTTCTCCTTCCACCAATGCGACCAGAGGTTCTTTAGCTCAAACAATTGGAACAGATATGACAGAACAGGCATCAGCTCATCCAGCCGAAAATATTAATAGCTGTCCACTATTGAATAACGAGAGGTTGCCTGACAACCTTGGGAGCAGCACCCAAGAGCAAAAGAGTCTTTGAAAACAACTGACTGGAAAACACACCTCAAGTTCAATGCAAGAGGTTTTTCCAATATTTGACCGAGAGGCCTCATCGGACCTAAGCTCAAAGGATTCAGGAGCGAGACAAAAGGTCAGGGTTGTTCAATTGCAAAAACTGAAGAATCAGCCCAGATGTAAGCAGATGGCCTCCGGTACCACACGGAACTTCATCAGAAATTTGAAACCTCTATCCGAACATCAACAGATGAGAGAACACTCGCCCAAATCAAGAAATTATCTACTCACTGGTCACTCAATGAGACAAAACGATGATTTAAATGGAAGCATAACATCTCTCACTCGTTTGGAAACACAAAGCGAAAAGCAGCAGAGAGAAACTGATTTCCTCTTAAAGTTATCTACCTACGAAGATGAAGATACTTCCGATGCAGAAAGTGATATGTCTCATAACATCACTGTAGACATAGAACATGAAGAAAGCATGCGGACCCCTTCAAATCGCTCCTTTTGTTTTGAAACTCTAGAACAAAAATGGGCCAAATTGGATGCCAAGCTAACAAAGGATCAACTGATACAAAAATTGATGGACACTATGATTGACCAGTCAAAAAAAAGGGCTCCCAACAAAGTAAATATTTAGAAACATCACGTAGAAAATAACAAATGAAGAGCCAAGAAATGGTCAGCAACACAATTTGGCAGAGAAGCCCACGGAACCTACAAGTCAAATACACAAAATCATGCTTGAACGAGTTCTAAAGGCAAAAGATGATTTGATAATGAATCGATCGAATGTAATGATTCTCTTGCATAGTGCCCTTTGCCTGAGAGTCATTGAGCCAAAAGACATTAAAATTGTTGCTTTTCCAGAGGAAGCGGAAACAGATAAAGTCTGCCTTCATATAACAACCCAAGCAGTCATGAAGCTGCTTAGATCAGCAACAGATGACCTTCAAATTTTGGGGTTTGACCTCGAAGAAGATCCCCATAATTCAAAGCCACAGCGGAGAGTTGAACACAAAGTACAGTGGAGAACAGACTACAAACAACAGGTCCCGAACGATGAAGGAAATCATCAAGTACCAACTAGATTATCGCCAATTGCAAATGATGATCAGAGGCAGACCAGTAGCCAATAATCCAACTGAAAAAATACATACAGCTGGCCTGGAAAGGCAAGTGAGCCAGGAGAAATCAAGTTCTGCATAGGCCGAAATAGAAAATGACACAGGAAAGCTACAAATTGGCTTGTGGAATATCAGAGGGTTTCTTCATCTGTTTCGACAACTGGATTCAAATCTGACATGCCTCAATGGGTTATGCCTCCAAGAAACTTGGCTTAGAGAAACTCAACTCCTTGATGGCGTCACTAGCTATTTGAACATGTCAGTAAAAGGATTAAGGGGCAGACCTTCAACAGAATCAACATGACAAGAACAATCCCTGTCTAGTGGAAACAAGCTGTAGTGATACCAATCTTTAAGAAGGGGGATAGATCATGCCCAAAAAATTACTGACCTATCTCACTCCTAAACATAATAGGAAAAATCTATGCTGGTATCCTACTAAAACGCCTAAAATAATGAATAACAAAATCAGGCATTTTTGACCCAAGACAATCCAGATTTGTAGAACAGGTGGATTGCGGCCTAAATCTTTTCTTGCTTAGTCTTATTAAAACACAAGCTCTAAAAGGAAATTAAAATGTATTCTTGGCCTTTATTGATATGGAAGCCGCCTTTGACAAAGTAGACCATGCCATCCTGTGGTCAAAACTACACAAAAAAGGCTGCCCGGAAGATCTAATTTCAGCAATCTCTGCTCTACATACCGAAACATCCCTACAGGTCAGGCTTGATCATAAAGGCAATCTAACCAGGCAATTACCGACCAGAAGAGGGCTTAAACAAGGGTATCCCCTTGCGTCCATATTGTACAACTACTACATTATGGACATACAAGAAGTATTGGAACCAACCAGATCCTGTTCCCCAAACATCAACGGGAATCTGGTGGGACATCCTGCTCTATGCAGATGACCTAGTGCTACTGGACAGAACACCAATAGGGCTGCAACGAAAACTGGATGCACTTTACACTTGAACAGAACAAAATCAGCAACAAGTCAACACCAATAAATCTGAAATTTTGATAATAAAAAAACCACACACAAAATTATAGACATCCTTAAGATGGTGTTTGAACGACAAGAAAATACCGATCTCAACCTCGTTGAAGCACCTGGGGATAATAGTCAGTGCTGATCAAAACGAAAAACCCTGGTTTGCTCACCTGAAAATGAAAATGAATCAACTTATCGCACTCATCATAAATAGGAAAAATTGTAAATTCTCCATACAATCAGTTTTTGCGCTTCTACACTCAAAGAATGGTGCCCACAATAACATATGCCGGGGAAGTGGGCTAGGGTTACACTGGCAAACATGGGAAAAACTGGAAGGTGTATATTGGCGAAGTGTCCTAAGACTGCCAAATTCTGTTCCAATAGCATGTATTAGGCATGAACTTGGCCTCCGCTCAATATACTCACGAATCATATGGAGAGCCTTGACCACCTTTCACAAATTAGAACTTACTGTGTGTCTTCCCCAGTACAGAATTCTCAAAACAGAAAGTAACAAAACCACCTCCTGGCCCCTGCCTATTTGGAGAGAAAAATGCCTCGAGATTCTGAAATCTTTAGACACAACGACACAGACTCTCTGCGACCATCCTAAGAGAGTAAAGATCGCTTAAGCTGCCGCAGACTGGACAGAAACAGAAAGAAAACGCTCTATGTCACAGGCTTACACTCTATCAGAAACCATAATCAACCTCATTGATATCATACCAGAATATCTAAAAAAAATGCCAAATGGAAAAACGAATTTTGAGATTTAGGCTGAACATCTTACGAACAAAGACGAACCTGCATAAATATGAAGTGACAACAGACACTAATTGTCGATTATGCGGTCTTCATCAGGAATCATTATCACATCTAATTCTTTTTTGTAAAGAGTTAACATTGCAACTAACCAGACTCTTACTTGGAAACATGGGTCAAGTCCTAAAAATTAAAGTGGGGGCACTCATCAACAAACGCAATGGGATGTGACATGCCAGAAATTAGCATATCAAGGTGAAATATGCACATTTCATTAAATTGGCTTTGCATAACCGCCCAATTTGAACAGAGCGAATGGCATTTGCCTTTCATAAAATCAACACACACACCAAGACATGATGTTTTCTTCTAATAGTGTTTTCGAAAACATTAACAGGTGTGCATGTTTTAAAATCCAAGAACCAATACAAATGTTTTCCCTGGGACTTGCAGTAATGAAATGGGATATTTCACCTTTAGTTGTTTGTTATTTTTGATCAGGTTATCTAGTGCAGTGGTGAAGTGTCTCACCTACAAACCTGACGACTGTGGTTTGATCCCTGAGGTCTGCATAATTTCAAAGAAGACATCCAATGTTTCTCTTTGGCTGGGTGGACTGAGTCCTCCCTCTGAATAAAGTGGGTGGACTCCGCCCCCCCGCGTGCACCCTCGACTTGAGTCCTGCTTGGAAAACTAGAAGCTGAATGCGGTCTGAATCCCGATATATGGTGGAAGTCGATATACAAGGCGTCTTCACCAAAAATAATAAGAGCTTTAGGAGCCTTCATAGAGGCAATATGTGACAACAAATTTGTGTTCGCTCCACTGTATCATTGCGGCTCATTCAGGACCGCAGGTTCGCAGACATCAAACTAAGCCAAGAATATGGACCAAGAACACCAAAGCCTAGAATGTTTTCCATGTGATAATTGACAGTTTTATTATTTCGGACCTTATAAGACAGTGCCTAAATGACATTCGTTTTTATGATGTCATCTCTTGGCTTATGCTTGGGATTCATTTAAAGCAAAAGTTTGTATTTTAACTAAATGCTGAATAAAAAATATAAATATATATATATATATATATCTTGAAGCTGATATTTAACAAGAAGATGGGTCTGTATGCATTAGGGAAACCTCTGTTGCCCTTTTTAAATATTGGTATAATAATCTGGGATGGAGTTGGTAATTAATATTGCATTAAATAGGATTGTCAATATTGATTCCCATAGCTCTGATATGTCTTTATAGAAATCTGCTGGTATTCCATGGTGGCCTGGAGACCTAGTATGAACTTGTAGAGTTATTGCTTTGTTCATCTCCCTAACTGAAAACATTAGCTGTGACTGAGATTCAGACAAAGGGTTATTATTGTTTGTTATGTGTGACCTACTAGACATCCCTTATGGATCTTCTAAATGGCATGGATCTGCGATGTAATTCCAGAAAGTGAACCACCCATGATTGGTCTGGGATCATAACTTCTAGATCCGCTAACTCTTGATCATGAAGAGGGCCTTTTCTGATGGCTTGCTGGAATTTTTTAGAATTCTTCTTTCCCGCTGAGGTCTCTATGTCGCTCCAGGCTATATTATCAAGTTTCCTGTTTGCTATAGCTTTTTTACATATAGCTTTTGCAACTTTTACTTATTTTTTAGGCAGTACCATAAATCTTTTTGGGCCATTTGACAATGATTGTCGAACCAACCCTGTTCCTTTCCCTTTTTGTGATGTATCTTGTGTGAGATTGTGAACTCCTCTATAATTTAGGTAAGAGTCTCCAGAAAGTGTTTAAAATTACATCCATGTGAGTTTTGTTGGTCTTCATGCAATTAAAACAATTAAAAGAAGTTTAAAAACAAAAATTACATCCGGACCCACGTCCTCCTTTAAAAGGGTTCGGAATAAAGGGAGATTTGGCGTTATGATCTTCTGGTGTATTATACATTTATTGATTGCTTCCCATTTGAGTCTTGAGGTTGACAAACCCTCACACGGCAAATATGTGACATGGCGTATTATAATGCTATAGTTAGTGGAATTCAACGTCACCTTCAAATTCAGGACGTGATGATCACTGAACAAATCCAGAAGTACCAGAAACCGATTTACATCCAACCATAAATTAACTGTTACTCGAAACTAGTCGATGGTAGAGCTGCCTCTTTCTGACCAAAACGTGAGTGCACCTAACATTCGTTCTATGATCGGCCCTCCCTGCATGCTCTAGGGTAGATCATTTGGGGTTCTGTTATTCCCATTGCTGCATCTTCTGCCATATGTTATGTTATTCAGCATTTATATAATGCTCTGTATATCATTGGTATGTTCTCATAGCGCTTGTGAGTTGAACGCCCTTCTGTCAGTCGAGAGAAAAGGGAATTATTGGGTGCTTGGGTGCACTTAATATGTGAGCAGCTGATGCAGTTGCCTGAATGGTAGCTGCATCCTAACATTGGGTGTGGTGGTATTGAGAGATCAGTTGAATGTTTACAGTCTGGAGGTTGGTCTCCGAGACTGGATTCTGGCAGCGTTAGGCCTGTGTAGGACGCATATGTGTGCAGCTAGGCCAATTTTATATGTATATGTATAGCTGCGTTCTAGCAGGATGTTGAGGTGTTCATGGAGAATTGTTCATATATGAGCAGCAAGGGCGCATTGATTGAGTGGTGTAGCTGCGCTCTATGGTGTGTTGGTGTAGAGTAGAGAGTGAGCATGGTGATAGGAGAGGCGAGTGTCTGAAGTGGATTTCTTATACTTACAAGCTCACTGTTCCAGATTACAGTTATGCGTTTTGCGATAGCTGTGCTCAGAGGAGATGGCACAGGAGGCTGCTAGGCATGTGTAGTAGACTCAGGAAGCGGTTAGTCAGCAGTCATATATCTAGTGCTTGCAGGACGCTAAGGTTGTCATCTATGGTAATCAGTTCCTGATTCCGTCTTGGTGACTTATTAGTCGCTTTCAGTGGTGTGGTTGCTCGATGTCGCCTCAAATGTTTTGCCACAGGTTGCACGGTGTCAGCGGCACTAGGTGGTCTTAATCAGGTTTATGGAAAGAGACAGGTTTTCAGAGCTTTGTGGAAGGCCATGTAGTCTTGGGTGTGCCGAATGTGTGAGGGGAGTGAGTTCCACAGAGTTGGAGCTAAGGTTGAGAAGGCAGATTTTCCCATCCTGGCTGAGCTGGAGGTTGGAATCACTAGTTAGAGGGTAGTGCTTGATATTAGAGTGCGTGATGGGAGGTGGCGTTTTATCTTCTCTTGTAGGTACTTTGGGCTGGTCTTGTGCACTGCTCGGTGGCTAATGCATAGGGTTTTGAAGGAGGCCCTTTGTCCGACAGGGAGCCAGTGGAGAGTAGGAGAGATGTGGTCTCTGTGTCCCAGGGCAAGAAGGAGTTTGGCATCAGCGTTTTGGGCTCTTTGGAGTTTCTCAAGTCGGTATGCTGGCGCTCCCAGGTATAAGGAGTTGGCATAGTCCAGTCTAGACATAACAATAGAATTTACAGCGGCAAGCCTGTTGGGATAGGTGAGGTAAGGGAAAATGCGTCTAAGGAGTTTGAAGTGGTAGAGCAGGATTTTAATACATTATTGATCTGACGGGAGAGGGTTAGGCCAGAGTCCATAGTGCAGCAAAGGTTTTTGACTATTTTGGAGGGAGGGGGGTATGGGAGGGGGGCCATGGGAGGGGGCCCATGGGTGTGGTTGTGGGAGGAGGGCAGTATTGCTGCACACTATGATTTCAGTTTTGTCTGGGTTCAGAAGAAGGTGTTTTTTTTGTCATCTATCGGTCAATATCACTGAGGCAAGCAAGCTTCAAGGTCACGACGTGGGTTGATGGTTGTTTTGGGAATTTTTAGGATAATTTTAGGTGTCGTGGGCGTAGTTAAAACAGGAGAGGCTGCGTGCGTGGATGATTCCTGGTAGAGAGGTCAGATAGAGGTTGAAAAGGAGAGCAGAGAAGCAGGCGCCTTGGGCTACTCCAGTACTCACAGGGTGAGCAGTTGAGACAAAAGGGGAGAGGAAGGCGATTTGTTTCCTGTTGCTGAAGAAGGAGGCAATCCATTTGAGTGCTGAGCCATGGATTCCTAGGGAGTGGAGGCGGTCAAGGAGGATTGAGTGGTTAACGGTGTCAAAGGCTGCTGACAGATCAAGGAGAATCAGCACTGCACAACCTTCAGAGTCTGCAGTGACCTTGAGATCATCCCAGATCGAGATCAGAGTGGTTTCTGTTCCATGGCGCAGTCTAAAGCCTGATTCTGCGGGGTCTCGGAGTTTGTTTGATTCTACGAAGCAGTTGAGCTGGGAGTATGCATCCCGGGCAATTAGTTTTGTGAGAAATCTGGTGTTGGAGATCGGTCTGTAATTCTTGGGGTCGAGGGATGCCTTTTTTAGAAGCGGTTTGACATGCTCTATTTTAAAGGCTTTTGGAAAGGTGCCAGAGGTGAGTGAGCCGTTTAGTATGGACCTTGCATGTTCTCCTGTGCAAGTAGAGGAGAATAGTTTTTTCAGAAGAGAGGCGGGGCAGGGATCGAAGGGGGGATCTGGAGGGTCTGCTGCCGGGTAGTAGACCTAGGAACTTGTCTCTCGAGATGGGGTGGAAAGAGTCAAATGTTGGTATTGTAGTTGGCGGAGCAACGGGATTGGGGGGTGGATGTAGGGCAGGGGGTGAGTGTGGAGAGTTTGGTGTAGAGGTTTGCCATCCTGTGAAGTGCGGTGTCGTAGAAATGTAGCGAGGGAGTCGCAGAGCGTTTGCGATCGGGTGGTTTGGGCAGAGGTGCAAGTAGGTTTCCCGAATTCAGAGATGATCTTGTGGAGTTCTTTGCTGCGACTACGACAGTTGTTTATTGTAATAGGCCTTTTTGGCCTTTTGGATCTCAGATTTGTAATTACGGTGGTGGAGGGCGAACATAGATCTGCTGAGATCGGTTTTAGATGCTTGCCATTTGTGCTCAAGACAGTTATTTTGGCTTTTGAAAGTCTTCAGACGGGGCGTGAACCATTTGGGAGATGGTCCTTTGCGTGAGGGTGTGAGAGGAATTAGTGATTCTTTAAGCCAAGAGTCAAAGGATTCGATGGTTAAGGGTCTACCACAGGTCAGTGTCGATGGGGGACGGAGTAGCAGGGCTTCGGCTAGATCGGGGAGTACCTTGACTTTGTTCCAGCATTTTTGATCAAAAGTGGTGGCACGGGGTGCTATGGGAGGAAGGTCTGGTGTGTGGATAGAGAAAGGGATGGCAGAGTGGTCTGTCCAGATATGTGGTTTTGGACTGGGTGTAGAGACATGGTCATGGGAGATTAAGATTGCATCAAGGGCGTGACCTCCTGAGTGAGTTGGACCAGTGGTATGTCTGGGGAGGTTGGGTGCATCAAGACTGTTGACCAGAGGTTTGGTCATGCGGTTGTTGGGCATCTCAAACCAGATATTGAAATCTCCCAATAGTGTTAGAGTGGGGTGATTTACCTGAATGGTAGCTATTGAGTCGCATAGATTGTTGGCAAAATGTCTTGTCATATCCAGGGGGTCTGTATATGAGTAGGAAGCTATGAGTGAGTGTTGATGGTAGCAAGAGTTTTACTAGAAGGGATTCACAGGTGGCGTTGCAAGTCTGGGTTTTGACCAGTGAGATGGAGAAATGAGGTTTGTAGAGTATTGCTACTCCGCCACCTCTGGAAGGTCTGTTGGCGATAAGCGAATAGCCAGGTGGAAAGGCCTTGTGCACGACTGGTGTGAAGTAGTCGGAGAACCAGGTTTCAGTGATAAAAATGAGGTCAGGATTGTCAGAGGATAGGAGGTCAAAGATGCTGTGTCTGTTTCTTATTACGGAGTGGGCAATGAAAAGGATGCATTTGACTTCATGAGGGGGGGTGATTTTCATGACACTCTTCGCTGGGAGTGCTTGGTGGACATGGGTGCCCAGTGGAAAGTAGTGCCCAATGAGATGGAAGGTGAGGTAGGTTCGGTCTGGGTGGTTGAGATTAACTGAGGTGGGTTTGTGGAGGGGCTGGATGCATGTACATTTTGAGGATCGGGTGAGTGGGTTAGATCGACGGGGAGCGGGAAGGGTAAGCGGGCGGTGGTAGGTATGCGAGAGACATGGTGGGAAGGATCGGAGGGATGGTAGTGAGTGGTGCACTTGTGGTGTGAGGGGTTAGGCAAGTTGTTTGTGGTTCGAGTCTTGAGGGTGCAGGGGTTTAGGTGTACTGGTTGAGAAGTCGAGAACAAGGGGGTGGACACAGGGGACGAGTGGGCTGATGGTAGGGGTAGGAAAGGATGGGAGGGTGGACTGATGGAGAAGTGGTGAGGTATGGAGAGTCGAGGGAGACGGTCAGTCACTCTTTCTGCGTTTTGTGGGTTTGTGTGCCAGAGGAGTGTGAGAGAGGGTAGAAGGGTAAGAGGGAGAGGAGGATGAAGCAACTGTATTAGTAAGGGCGAGACATGCTACTTTCAGAGAAGGGAAAGGGTAAGAAGGCGGAGGTCTGTGGGTGGGGGTTGAGTGTGAGCTGAGGGGGGAGAGGGTAGTATGGGAGGTAGGGTGAGAGGGTATCACAGGTGAGGGTTAGGGTGGCACAGGTTGTGCTGGATTTGTGCGGTGCAGTTGCCCTCGAAGAATCGCGCTATCAGGGGGACGCTGGGTTTTCGAGGAAGAGGTGTTGGGGGTGAGGAAGTGTGGGACTGAGGTTGGGGTATGGATGGGAGGCGAGTTGTTAGAGGGATTACGATGCTGGAGTGATGTGGAGTTCTACACAAGTGGGTGTGTGGTAGTGCGGGTGTTAGAGGAGGATTGACAATGGTAGGAAGGGGTGAGGTGGGGGGGTTCATATGGGTGAGGAGTTCATCAGTGAACGCAGAGATTGTGCACTAGTGGCGGGGGACACGTGATGTTTGGAACACTAGAGAGCTCCTCTGGCTTGTGAGTTTTCTATTGCGGGGGTGTATGGGCAAGGAGTGTGGGCTTGTTCACAATAGATGCTTGGGCGACGATGGATGATGATATGTTTCGGTAGGTTGAGGTGTGTGTGATGAGGGTTTGAGGTGTGGGTTGTTTGGCATCTTAGAGTTAGAGGTGAAATGATGATGGCAGAGCGGGTCAGTGTGTATCAGTGGTTGGGGCAAGGGTCGTAGGTGGAGACCCGGTGTGGGATATTGTCACACTCACCTGTGTCTCTGCAGGAGCGATGGATGAGCCTCCCTTGACCCAGAGTTCTCACTTCCCCTGTTTTCACCTGGAGGGATTCCTGTCAAATACAAGATATACACTCAGACCCGAATTCACATGATTCCCCTGGGCCCTTCCCTTCCCTTTACAGTGTGCTAAGCCTAAGAGCTTACCTGGATATTTAGTAAGGTGTGTACTCCATCCTGCATTCGCAGGGGTGCGATTCGCTCATATGAATGATGCCAATGTCTGTTGGCTAAGTTCAGATGCCACACGCTGTTATATGCCTTCACAGCGTGGCTGAGTGTTCAAGGCGCCAGTTTCTTCACTGGCTAGAAAGTCTTTTCCACAAGTGAACGTTGCGCGGAGAATGTTTAGTGTTCTGAATTGTCCGTATTGTCTTGTTTGCCAAGGTATTTTGTGGGTGAGTAGCACTGCGTGTAGAAGTCAGCTGCTGGTAGGTAAGCGCAGCATCTTAAATTCGAGCGCGCCTGGTACTGTCTCTCCCTTTTTCCCTTGCAGGAGTGGATTATGCGATATTAGCGCCTCGAGTCCGGGTTCAGCGCTACCGGAGACTTGGTGGTCTGGTAAGTTTGCACGGAGGCTTTGGTAAGTATATACTGCTTTATGTTAGGGAGCGCAGTGCAATAGTCTCCACGTTATTGGGGCGAGCACAATGACTAATGTCTCTTCTTTCCTCTGCAGGGATTTGTGCGCTCGTACAACTGACCTGGATTCCAGCGTCGCGGGAAGATTCGGTGAGTATGCGCAGCGTTATTGAAGTGCGCATGCTAACTTGCAGGTGCCGGAGTTGAAGTCTCCTCTTGACCGGAGATAGCTGCGGCGTGGAGAAAGCACGGAGTTCCTGTAAGCAGAAGCAGAATGATCCGGAGCAGGTAAGCAGAAGCAGGATGATCCGGAGCAGGTAAGCTGAAGCAGGATGATCTGGAGCAGTTAAGCAGAAGCTGGCTGATCCAGAGCACGGCAAGTGTGTTGCTGATGCAGCTCACAGTAAGCAACACGGTAACAGGAAGTGGTAACCAGGAAGTTTTATTACAAACACTAGGAAGGAATTAAGTGGAGGTATCTGCTATGGGCTTTTTGTGTGCCTATGCCAGGTCTGCCAAGCCTCCACCCAGCTTGCCCCCAACTACCTGCCTGGTACCCATGACAGATACAGGGGTTCATGAAGTTAGGTGCTAGGGTGGATATTAAGCGCTGGGAGGGGTGGGGATTGTGCAGAAAGGGGGGAGAATGAGGAAGGATCACAGAGGTGATGGTTGTTGATGTGGTATCTCCATCCTGGAGGGAAGGTCAGTAATGCAATAGCAACACCTAGAATTTGATTCACCCGGATAGAGGGAGAAAGGGCCTAACACAGGGGTCAACAGTAAATGCAGTAACCCTAGATGTAATAGCAGCGCCTCGATTTGGGACACCTGGATAGAGGGAGAAAGGGCCTAACACGGGGAGACAACAGTACATTTGGTAATAGTAAATGCAATAACACAGTAAATACAGTAACCCTTGATGTAATAGCAGCACCTAGATTTGGGACTCCTGGATAGAGGGAGAAAGGGTCTAACACAGGGAGACAACAGTAAATGTAGTAACAGTAAATGCAATAACCCTAGATGTAATAGCAGCACCTCCATATGGGACACCTAGATATAGGGAGAAAGGGCCTAACACGGGGGGACAACAGTAGATTTGGTAATAGTAAATGCAGTAACACAGTAAGTGTAGTAACCCTAAGTGTAATAGCAGCGCCTAGATTTGGGACACCTGGATACAGAGGGAAAGGGCCTAACACAGGGAGACAACAGTAAATGCAGTAACACTAGGTTTAATAGCAGCGCCTGGATTTGGGACACCTGGATAGATGGAGAAAGGGGCTAACACGGGGAGAGAACAGTACATTTGGTAATAGTAAATGCAGTAACACAGTAAATGCAGTAACCCTAGGTGTAATAGCAGTGCCTAAATTTGGGACACCTGGATAGAGGGAGAAAGGGCCTAACATGGGGAGACAACAGTACATTTTGTAATAGTAAATGCAATAACACAGTAAATGTAGTAATCCTAGGTGTAATAGCAGCGCCTAGATTTGGGTCACCTGGATAGACGGGAAAAGGGCCTAACACGGGGAGACAACAGTAAATGTAGTAACAGTAAATGCAATAACCCTAGATGTAATAGCAGCGCCGAGATTTGAGACACGTAGATAGAGGGAGAGAGGGCCTAGCATGAGGAGACAACAGTAAATGTAGTAACCCTAGGAGGTACTGGCTAAATAGATGCAGAATATGGCTACTGGGCAGAGTACGAAAGGCAGTATTTTTTTTAATTTTATTGATATAGCTGAAAAATGTCAACTTTACAACATTAAAACAGAAGAAAAAGAAAACATCTAAAAGTTACAAACACACAAGAAATCACAAAAGAAAAACATAGCATATAGTCGTTCACCTATGTGAATACTAGAAAGAACAAAAGCATAAAAGAGACCACTGATTTTTGCACACAGAGCTTTCTAGCCTGGCTGCTAACTTTTAAACCTCTTTACCAAGTACCCCAGTGTTCTCTCGAAGTCTGAGATCATACAACAGCGCTAAGGATCGTATTTGTTGGTTGGGGTCAGGACAAATCGCAGGAGGACTTAACAGGAGTGGTTATAATGAATTATGAGCGCATCTGTGCACTTCACAGGAGATCAGATGGTGTAGGTCTCCTACCTGGTCGGACGCTCCCGGTTGACGGCTGCAGGCACCACTGGCAAACACGGGCCAACACGGTCTGGAGTTGCCTCTTCAGGAGCTGGTATCCTTTACCTCAGGTCCTTCACCACGGGGGCTGCATGGGCAGGGGCTGCCCTCGGTGTGTGCTCTTAGTGGGTTACTGAAGACCAATCAGGGGAGGGGGCGGGAGGAGGGTGTCAAAATCCGAAAACCATGGACTATTTAGTCTTCCTGTCATCTCTCTCCCCGAATGTAGCACTTCACAACTACTTTCAACATGGTGGACGGAAGTCCTCGATTCTTTAGACCATTTACCATTCAATGGATAGTCAATCCAGTGGCTTATCGCTTGTCTCTACCTTCGACTTGGAAAAGGATTCATCCCGTTTTACATTCCTCCCTGCTAAAACCGTACAGGTCTCTGCCTTCTACTACTGTGCCACCCCTGATTGTCCCCCTTGACCAACATCTGGAATTTGAGGTATCCCGGATTTGTGACTCCAGATTTCGAAGGGGTCGACTTCATTACCTAGTTGAATGGAAAGGATATCCTTCCAGTGAAAGAACATGGCAACCCTTAGGGAACCTCAACGCTCCAGTACTCTCACGTCGATTCCAACACATTCACCCGGGTAATCCGGGTGGTGCTGCATATCGGAGGGGGCATACTGTCAAGATACGAAAACCATGGACCATTTGGTCTTCCTGGCGCCTCTCTCCGCAAATGCAGCATTCCACAATTACTTTCGACATGAAGACAGGAAGTGCCATGCAACTGTCTAGTGTTCCCGAACTCACTGACAAGTCTGATTCTACTTCCTGTTTCGGTTTCGCCTAAATGTTCGCTATGTGGAGGCTGCCATTGCGTCTCAGCGCTAGGACTGCCTAGCTCAGCGTTTTGGTTATTTATTGCCCTGGTGTTCTTTCTGTCTGTGCCTTCCTGTGCTTCTCCCCTCTTTCCTAGTCTCCCTGGCTCCCCGCTCCTTCTCTGGTTTCATTCACTGCCTGCCTTACCTTTCTGCTACTTGCTTTGTTTTTGTTGTCTGTTCCTGTGTTGCTGCTACAGCCTGCTCCTTGGTCCATCCGCTACAGCCTGCTTCTTGATCCATCCGCTATAGTCCGTTCCTTGTTTCCATGCAGACTTGAAATTAATCTGGAAGAAACCTTCCTTGCTTGCAAACTGCAGGTTTTTCCCTTTTTTTTTTTTTCCTGCATGCTTGGCGGTATCTCCAGGGGGTATTCTGCCGGCACCCCTTTTTGGGGGCTGGCAGAGTGGCTTGTCCATATCTTCTGGATTCACAGACTAGACGCAAGACTCAAAGAACACCATCTACTACCAGGACAGCATGTCAGATGCAACAGATGAGCCCTCCTAGGCAGGTGCCTGAGAGTTTGAGATGTCCGAAAAACCCTGAAATGGAACAACAAATGCAGGAACTATTGAAAGGCATGCAGGAGCTTGGTTCTGATGTTCTAAACCTAAAGGCAGAAAATGCAGCGCTCAGACAACTGGTTCTAACCCGCGATGCCATCGCCCAAGAAGTTCAAGCCCTGGGAACTGCGATTGACAAATATGATGGGACCCCTGGAAAATTACGATAATTCCTGGACACTTGCATAATCCAATTTAAATTTAAACCCCACTTTTACAACTCTGTGCGATCTAAGGTGGGGCTTTTTGGTCTCTAATCTATTCGGTAACGCTCTGACCTGGGTTATCCCTCTCGTCTCGGCTAATGATCCTCTATTAGACAACAGCTTTCAAGGCTGTGTTCGATCGGCCAGAAATTGTATTCTCTGCACAAGAGAAACTGTTTAACTTCCAAAAAGGCTCCCTAGAAATGCTTTCCTATGTGACTAAATTCAAGCACTTAGCTCAGGAAGCAGATTGGTCCCAGGAGGCAAGTTTCACCCTCTTCTGAAGGGGACTTCACAAAGACATAAAAAATTAACTAGCCCGCATACCCCGACCTCCCAGCTTCCAAGCATTACTTGACATGGCGCTGCAAATAGATTTTCGCTCTGAGGAAAGGAAGTCAGAAAGACGAAAGATGAGAAGCATGCCCCCAAGATTTATTCCAGCCACTGCTGCATCGCCCTCCTCTACCTCTGGGACACCTGGCTCATCTGACGCTGAACCCATGCAGTTAGGACACATTTGTGGGCCTTTAACTAAAGAGGAAAGGAATAGGAGAGTGGAGAAGAGCCTGTGTCTTTATTGTGCCTCTCCAAACCATCTGGTACGCCATTGCCCATTTGCACCTCCTCAGAGGTCGGGAAATGCAAGCGCCTGTACCTGAATGGAGCCAGGAATAGGAAGGAAAGTAGTAGCTCCAGTATTCATACTACTCATGTTCCGAGTAGGACCTCACTAGTGATACTCAATATTCACATCTTGTTGCCCTTGTCAGAACCCATCCAGGCATTGGCACTAGTGGATTGCAGTGCCATGGGCCTCTTTATGGATGATGAATGGGCCAAGACTAAGAACATCCCTTGGCAAACCAAATCCTTGGTTCAATCAGTTGAAGGAATAGATGGCCAGGCTTTTTCCTCAGGCCCGACAAACCGAAGAAACCAAACATATTGGGATGCTGATAGATCACTGTAAAGCTCTGGGTTCCCAGTGATGACTGGTGATGTTCCAGTTGCTTCTTTATTGAAGTTCCAGTACATCTTTGTAGTTTCCTATATCTAGTTCATCAGAGCCTAAAACAACATACACTGGCATTCTCCCAGGTAGGCTACATCTTACCAACTCTCTCACTCAGAACACTCAACCATACAACAACATTCGAATGGATTGTGTCCTCCCACGTATTCCTCATCTTATGATAATCGTATCCCAGCTTCAGCTGCTTCGGAAACATTTTTCACCAGGGGGCGCTGTGTTCGAGACCGTGGAGTCGAAGTCCCACAAGGGCCACACCGTCGGGCATCAATTTAATCTGCTGTATAAAGGGCTCGAGCAGCGCCTGTTACCTCAGTTCCGTTTTTCCGACGCAACTGCTTCGTGTTACGAACGGCGCATCAAGAATTTCTTCGACAGTGTCTTCGTCTTCAACTCCCTCCACACCCAAGATAGGGTTAAAAAAAAATGAAGTGTGTCAGGAAGTTGTCTTTTACCGACCCCATCAGAATTGCCTCTGGTGCCTCAGTCCAGACCATCGGGTTGATGAGTGCGGGTCCTGTCAGGCCATGTCAATAAGGCTCTTAGGGAACTCAGAGGTAAGCTGGCGGTGGGGGAGGAGAAATATGTCTTCAAAAAGACAAAAGGATTCGGATGAATCCGGTAGAAAATATCATCACAAATCGAGGAGGTCGAGATAGGAAAGTCACTTGAGGAACTCTTCCTCATCTTCCACGAAAAAGTGAAGAAAGTGATGTCATAGGTCTTCTTCCCCCTCGTCCTCCTCTGAGAGGAGAGTTAATTACCCTTCAAAGATCGATTCCCCAGAAAAATGGGAGACCTTCAGGGCTCCAATGCTTAAAATATTCAAGAAAGCGGCCCAGACCCCTCGAAGTTGCCGTGTAGTGATCATGCCTCTACTCACTCTAAAAGTCACAGAGGAAAATCAAGATCCAGACACGCAAGGGTTGAAAAGGAGTCGAGAGTGTCTTTGCGGGAAAGTTCCCCGATGCCTCACTCTAAGTCTAAGCCTACGGTGCACCGTCGACGACCATAGCGTCGAGACCGATGACAAAGATACACCTGTAGCTGTATCTAACTCTCCTTCGACAGCATCGAAGCCTCTTTCGACAGCATCGAAGCCTCTTTCGACACCGTCGAAGCCAGCGTCTACCTTATCGACGCCTTCAACGCCTTTATCGAGGCCGTCTCTAATACCAAGACCCAAGTCGACGCCATTTTCCATGCCTAGACAAATTCCACATTCTTTGCCAGAAAAGGCTTTCCACCCTCAAATTAGACATGCATGTTTTACATCCATGTCATCTATATATGAGGAACATTCCTCTGAAGAGGAAGTCACTCCAGCTGGAGTCAGATTTGGGCCAGAGAGGTCCCTGATGAACTAGTGGACCCACAATCAAAGATAACAGACCTTTATGATTGCCTACAAAATGCCAGTGGCTTAAATACTTCACCTGAAGTGGATTTTGAAAAACCAGACCCTACAGATCATGCTGATCCCAGTTATAGAAATCTTATGGGAAAGGTCATTGATTTTATGGGTTGGATAGCACCTTCCCCAGATTTTGACCAGGATGACATGACTGACTTCCTGAGTGAGGGTCCCTTAAAAGATCCTGTTTTACCATCCCATAAGGCTTTACAAAAAAAGATAATGGCAAATTGGAATAATTCCGATTCGATTCCAGCAGTAAATAAAAAAACTGGTACCAAAATATAGGCCAGCCTTATCAGACCCGGCGTATTTATCCAAGCATCCCTCTCCCGAGAGTCTTGTTGTTCAAGCTGCTACCTCCACTAGGCAGTCAGCTTACCCATTAATACCACCAAACAGGAACAATAAAGTTTATGCTTGGGCCAGGAAAGCTTTTACTTCGGGCAGCATGGCCCTTAAATCAACTAATGTCACTTGCACATTAGCAAGATTTACTTATACCATGTGGGACTGCATGTCTTCAGTGGCTGAACGCATCCCGGAAGGTGAAGAACGGGATGTTTTCCTGGCTGTAGTAAAGGATGGTAAAGAGGATATGGAGGAATGCCTTCAGTCAGGATTGGACACTGCGGATAGTACAAGCAGGTCCATGGCTTCTAGCACATTCTTGCGCAGATTTGCATGGCTAAGAAAATCTGGTTTTGCACCTGATGTGCAGTCTAGATTATTTATTATGCCCTTTGACGGCTTGAGGTTGTTTGGCAGCAAGGCAGACGAGAGCTTGGAGAAGCTGCAGACCTTGAAAGCGGCAGCAAAATCACTCAGTGCCACTATAAGACAACCTCAACAACACTCTTATGCAGGCTCATCTTCCTGGAAGAGTCGCCCCTTTCGCTTTTATTCCTCTTTTGGAAGAGGGAGGGGGCAGGCCAGTCACAGAGGCCAACAGAGAAAACCTTTTTGTGGTGGAAAAGGGAGAGGTGCTAGATCAGCTAAAGCAGCGGCTACTACCTCCTCAGCCACTGCTGCAGCCGCTGTAAAGCCACTTTGAGGTCTTAACCCACAAAACCCTGGTGGGAGGCAGAATCACTCGGTATCTGGATGAATGGTGGGGCATTACGTCAGATGCCTGGGCACTAGAGATAGTGACCCATGATTACTGCCTTCCTTTTCATCAAAGACCTCAAGATCATCCACCGGGAGCCAACTCTGTAAAAATTCCAGACCCGCTCCTTGTGCAGGAGATTTTAACCCTGTTAGAGAAAGGTGCATTAGAACGTGTACCTGTAGCGGAGAGGAACAAGGGCTGGTACTCCCCCTATTTTCTCATCCCCAAAAAGGTCCGAGGATTGAGACCCATCTTGGACTTGAGAAGCTTGAACAATTTCCTCAGGAAGGACAAGTTCAAGATGGTGACCCTTTCTCAGATCCTTCAGGCTCTTCTGCTTCAGAACTTGCTGGTTTCATTGGACCTTCAGGATGCTTACTTTCATGTGGCAATCCATCTCAAGCAGAGAAAGTACCTGAGGTTTGCAATTGGTGGTTCTCATTATCAGTTTCGGGTTCTACCATTTGGGCTAACCTTCGCCCAGAGAGTTTTCACCAAACTGATGGCGGTGGTGGCAGCGAGTATCAGAAAAAGGGGGATTCACGTCTACTCTTATCTGGACGATTGGCTAATCAGGGCAAGTTCATCCGAACGAGCCCAGGAACATCTGGCCTTGACCTGCCACTTCTTATACAGTCTGGGCTTCTCCCTCAATTACAAGAAGTCACAAATGATTCCAAGCCAAAAACTCCAATTCATCGGACCAATCCTGGACACTTCCTCAGGGAAAACCTCGCCTCCCGAGGAGAGAGCTCATCACATTTTGCAGATGGTAATGAAATTTCAAAATGCCCAACATCTACCGGCATTTGAATTTCTAAGGTTGCTAGGCCTCATGGCATCCTGCATTTTTCTGGTGCCAGATTGAGGATGACATCCCTCCAGTGGGCCCTCAGGACTCAATGGTCCCAATTTTCAGGGGAGATGTCAGACCTTCTAGAAGTCCAGACCAAAGTGACTCAACATCTCCTATGGTGGGCTTGCAAGGAGAATATCCTCAAAGGGGACCCTTTTTGGCAACCATGGCCGGAGATAAAGGTAGTGACGGATGCCTCACTCACGGGGTGGGGAGCCCAAACCAACAATCTGACAATCAGCGGTCGTTGGTCTCCATCGGAATCCAAACTACATATCAACCTTTTGGAACTGAGAGCAATCAGACTAGCGCTGAAGGCTTTTCTCCCATCTGTACAGGGAAAGAATGTCCTGATAATGAAGGACACCACAGTGGCCATGTTCTACCTCAACAAAAGAGAAGGCGTAGGATCACTCCCGCTGGGCAGAGAGGCGATTCAGCTCTGGTTCTGGGCAATGCAAGAAGGAATCTCTCTATCGGCAGTACACCTAGCCGGAGAGCTAAACACAGTGGCAGACGCTCTGAGCAGGCAGAGCACAGTCTCCCACGAATGGGAGGTAGCTCAGGAAGTCCTTCAAGAGATCTTTGCCCTTTGGGGAACCCCTCAAGTGGCTCTGTTTTGCGACCAATCAGAAGTGCGAACTGTATTGCTCAAGGGAATTTCCCCCAAGAGGAGCTCTAGGGGACGGGTTCATAGTGGACTGTATTTTTCCACTTCTTTATGCGTTTCCTCAAGTCCCCGTGATTCCTCACGTAATCAGGAGGTTGAGAAAGTTCAGTAAAATCATGATCCTAATTGCCCCGGATTGGGCCAGTAGGACATGGTACCCAGACCTTCTGGTCATGTCCATCTGCCCTCCAATACGTCTTCCACAAAGAGAAGATCTTCCCTCACAAGAGGAAGGTCGGGTTCGCCATCCAGAGGTCAAGACACTCAGCTTTCACGCATGGTTTCTGAGAGGATAAGATATACGGATTGGGACCTCCCGGATGACGTAATGGAAATTTTACTTTCGGCCATAAGGCCAGCAACAAAATCACTGTACCTGTGTCGTTGGAACAAGTTCAGTAACTAGTGCAGGGATAAGAATGTGGATCCATTTCTTTGTAATACTCCATCAGTACTTTCTTTTCTATTACACTTAGCTAATTTCGGGCTCCAAGTTGGAACGGTAAAAGGTTATTTGGCAGCGCTATCTATCTTTAAGCGCTCCTCGGAAGAGGTGTCCTATTTTAAAATGCCTTTAGTCATTAAATTCTTGAAAGGGTTGACAAATGTATACCCTCCAAAACCTTTTCAGGTGCCCATCTGTGATTTAAATCTAGTCTTAAAATTTCTCATGTGTGCTCCTTTCGAGCCATTACATTCTTGTCCATTAAGACTGTTCACTCTCAAAACAATTCTGTTAGTGGCCATAACATCTCCCCGTAGGGTAAATCAGTTGCAGGCACTGTCTTGTAAGTTTCCTCACACTATTTTCCATAGGGATAAAGTTATTTTAAAAGTCAAGCCATCATTCTTGCCTAAAATAGTGTCTGATTTTCATCTGTCACAAAAGATTGTCTTCCTTTTATCCTCCACCTCACGCTAGTAAGGAAGAGGAAAGATTAAATAGCCTGGACCCAGAAAGGGCTCTCAGTTTCTATATTTCCAGATTGGCAAATCTCCGACAATGTGACCAACTATTCCTTGGACATACTGGGCATACATTGGGCCTTGCAGTATCTAAACAAACTCTATCCAGATGAATAATTCTAGCAATATCTGAATGCTATAAACTAGCTGGGAAGGAGCCTCCAGATGGATTATGGGCTCATTCAACCAGAGGCATGGCAACTTCCACGGCCCTTCAGAGGGGTGCCCCGGTGCAGGATATTTGTGCTGCGGCCACGTGGTCGTCAATGCACACCTTTGTAAAGCATTACTGCTTGGATTCTACCTCATACCAAGGAGGACTATTTGCAAAAGCTGTCCTTCATTCAGTCCATAATTAAAATTCCTAGTACCCCCACCTCCAAAATTACCACGGCTATGGGAGTCTATCATAAGATGAGGAATAAGTGGGAGGACACAATCCATTTGAAGAAAAAGTTACTTACCAACTGTAACGTTCTTTCGATTGGATGTTCCTCCCACGTATTCCTCATCGATCCTCCCATCCTACCCCTCTGTACCGTTTCGACAGTTGCACTCTGACTTCCTTAAGAGCCTGAAGACTTAAAGCCTGGTAAGCTGATACGACCATGAACACAGTAAAAACAGAACTGCTGCTCGACCCCTTTATACAGCGGATGACGTGAACGCCCAACGGTGGCCTTCGAGGGACTTCGACTCCCCGGTCTCAAACACAGCTCACCCTGGTGAAAAATGTTTCCGAAGAAGCTGAAGCTGGGTACAATTATCATACGATAAGGAATATGTGTGAGGAACATCCAATCGAAAGAACATTACAGTTGTTAAGTTCTTCTCACCAGCAAGATTCCATGTCACTCATTCAGCATTCTACTCATTCTGCATAGACAACATGGAAACCTAAATCACTACAATCATCATTCAGAAATGCTCAGTTTTGACATCACTAGAGCTGCGCATTACCCTGTGGTGTTAGGGGTTCCTTGGTTGCATCATCATAACCCATACATCAATTGGATGGCAGGAACCCTTTTTCTTGGATCAGAATATTGTACACAGCACTGTTTACAGGACATTAACAAAATACTGTTGCATACCCAAGAACCTGATGAAAACCACAATCTTACGTCTGTTGCTCATGTTCAACACATTACTAGGGAGTATGATGATTACCAAGACGTGTTTACTTCTTCACTAGAAAAAAGTCTGCCTCCACATCGACCGGAGGATTGCGCCATAGAAACCATTCCTAATGCCATCATCCCATATGGAAGAATGTTTAGAATATGTGCTACCGAGAAAACAGCCCTACGAGAATATCTGGACCTGAACTTAAAGAACGGCCTGATAAGAGTTTTTAAGTCACCTGCCAGGGCATCGTTATTTTTAGTGCCTAAAAAAGACACCTCTGAACTACGTCCCTGTTTGCATTACAGGGGGCTAAATCAGGTCACTATAAAGGACAAATACCCATTACCTTTGATAACTGATATCCTGGAAGTTCTTCAAGGAGCAGTTGTGTTCACCAAGCTTGACCTTAGGGTGGAATTCCACTTAATCCGCATCCGGGCAGGTGACAAATGGAAAATGGCATTCCTTACTCCATTCTGACACTTTGAATACCTTGTTATGCCCTTCGGACTCATGAATGCCCCGCGCTGTTCCAAAGATTTATGAACCAGGTGTTTTCCAACATTCTTTTTCAATTTGTCATAGGGCCTCATTACAAGGTTGGCGGTCCCGTAATAACGATATCGGTAAGGGAATACCGGCATCGATTAATGGACCGGTGCATTACGACCCGCGATGCCGGTGCTACCGCATCTGCAGGAACCTGTTGTGACTGGGTAGCACCTACCCGGAATGGGCGCGGGCACACGGTAAGTAAGTGCACATAACGAGGTTCACGGACAGGTACTTACCGGCATCCCGATGCCGGTAAGAACGGGTATCATGATGCCGTTAACACCGGCATAGCGGGGCAGCCAATAATAGCAATCTGCTATATTGAAACCTGCCATAGGTGCACACAATCAGCACAGGTGGAGGCAATGGTGTCTGGCACAGTACAAAAGGAGCACACCCACACACCACACCCCTTCCAAAGACAAAATGCTACCATTAGCAGTTGCAATACTGGGGGCTGGAGGACATGCCTGCACTGTTACTACTCCAGCAGGCATTGAACCAGGAAACACAGCGGAGGCGCAGGAGGAGGAGGGTAAGACAGGGCCAGCACCTACCACTAGGACAGACAGTTACCCCGCAGGCAGCCACCAATATGTCGCCTAAGGGCCAGTCCATTTGACCTAATGCCTGCACACATCCACACCCTGTACCGCCTGGACAGGGACACCATATGCACAAAAGTGGACCTCATCCATGACGACCTGGTAAGCCTCATCGACATCTGGACAGGCATCGCCACTTTGCTGGAGGTAGTCTCTGTGCTGCACTTCCTTGCCGCAGGCACCTACCAGCACACTGTGGGGCAGCTGCATGGCATCTCACAACCATGTTTCTCCTGTGTGCTCAACCAGGTGGTAGATGCCCTCCTGAAACATGGAAGGGACCACATATATTTACCACAGACTGTGCAGGAGGTGAACGATACCAAAATAGCATTCTATGCCATGGCAGGCATGCCTAACGTAATTTGTTAAATCAATTGCACCTATGTGGAGCCGGTAGTCCGGCATGCCGAGGAGGTAGTGTACCGCAACAGGAAGCTCTACCATTCCCTGAAAATGCAAAGGATGTGCGATGCAAGGCAATTAATCAAGCATTGCTGTGCAAGATTCCCGGGATCCACACATGATGCCATGGTGCTCCGCAACTCTATGCTTCCCTGCTACATGGCACGATGTGCTGCACAATATACCTTGCTGCTGGGTACATCCAACAACAGGGCAATGAGGGGAGTTGCCGGGGGGGGACACAAGCATAGGGAACCTGTCTGCTGGCTGGGGTATGAGGGTTGTTGCCGGGGGGGACACAAGCATAGGCAACCTGTCTGCTGGCTGGGGTATGAGGGGTGTTGCTGGGCGGGGGTGACACAACAACCTGAGTGGCAAAACTGTGAACCCAATCACTGAGACAGAATGTTTGACACAGCCAATGCATGCAGATGTGGCATGCCTAAACAGCTGTGCATAAATGCAAGCAACGAACACAGCGCCTACCCCAGCACATGCACCTTGCACAACATCAGACATGATGAACCACGGGTACCATGATGCACCACGCTGCAGGCACAATGCCTGGAATACATGAGCGAAGCAAAGTCCATCACGGGACATGCAGCCACGCCTGGGGCAAATTCAACTACTACCTCACGTGGTAATCTCTGTCACTGCACCCACCCCACAGGTACACCGCAGACCAGTATACCAGCCCAGGCGTCTCTAAGGAACACTTACAATTGCAATGGTGCAAGCAATGAAACTTATGTAATCACCAATCAGTTACCACCACTAACATATGAGTGAGTGGTGCAGGACCCATCCACAGTACCTCTGCTCCACCATGTCAGTAAACACCCATCCCCCTCACAGAAATGTTTGCTGTCACTGGCGGACCATACCACCATTGCCATTGGCCCTTGGTCATATGAGGGAAGGCAGTTATGGGGCAAGTACATGGTGACATCAAGTAGCCGTGAACATGATTAGCAAAACACAGTGTATCATGAGGCACATCAGGCAAACATGTCATGATGCATTCCACATGTATAGTACACATTTCAAATGCATCACACCGATCAGATGTTGGCAGATGATGGTCATTATCAACTCATTTGTGTGAGTGCCACACCTGATGGAAAGGTCCCTTAGACGTGAATGGCACACATACCCCCCAAGCATGGGTCATCCCTAAGTGCACTTACCTGGGTCTCACTATGAGGAAATGACAAGTGCAGTCATGATGAATCTGTGGCATGTAACCATGAACAGTGTACAGGCATTGCACACACGGAATGACAACAATGTTCACAAATACACTTTCCATTGCTCCTGTGCAGGTGATGCCAGGTATCCACTGAAGCCGTGGCTCCTGACCGCCATCAGGGAACCAGTCAACAGGCACGAAGAGGACTACAACGTTCACATGCATGCACTCGTGTTACGATTGAGCAGACTTTTGGCCTGTTGAAGGCCCATTTCTGCTGCCTCAGCAGGTTGGGTGGGGCACTCATATACAGGTCTGAGAAGGTGGGCAAGATAGTGTTGGCATATTCCATGCTGCACAACATGTGCATCCGGCGCAATGTACCCCTGCCCCCTGACATGGACCAAATTCCACCAGATGAAGAGGAGGATGATGGTGGAGAAGGTGCATATCAACCACGGCACAATGTGAATGAAGGACTTGTAGTACGGCAAACTTTGTTTGCACATTACTTTTGATGGACTGGGTTAAACAAGGCAGTTGGAATGGGGGTCACTGAGCAGAGGGCACTGTTAAGAATAAATTGACACACACTCAAAAGCAATGTCCATTCATGTGTTTTTTATGCACACCAGGTGCATTAAATGATTCATAACTATGTACAGTGAACAGGAACACCTCAATGTGCAACAAACTGAACCCCCACCCCTCCCCCAACATCCCCACACACCCACACCTACACCCACCTACCACCAACATCCACACACACCCACACCCCACCCACCTACCCCCAACATCCCCACACACCCACGCCCCCCACACCCCTCCCCCAAACATCCCCACTCACCTACACCCCCCACCCCTGCACCCATTTGAAGTTCAACTGTGTCAGGCTACTGGCGCCCCCTTTTGGGTGGAGGGGTTTGTCCGCCTGGCTGGCGCAGACTGCGCATTGACCTGCGCACCGGGCTCGTCTGAGTGGAACTCGCTGGCTGGTCGAGGGAGGGGAGGTGTGTGTGGGTCGGCCCGTGCAGCATGATGTTGCGCCATGGTGGCGCTCAACTGGTTGACAGCCTGCGCCATTGCTGCCATGCCTTCATGCTCCCACCTGGCCACACCATAGACAGCATGGGTAACTGTCTGGGTGTTCTCAAACATGGCCCAGCGTGTGGATTCCCCCTCTCCAAGGTATTGCTTAACCATGTCCTGCATGAACTGCTGGCGCTCTTCCATGCAGCTCAGCTGCCCCTCAAGGTCCTGTATGGCTGGTCCAGCAGGTGGTTGCATGGGAGGTGGTGGGTGACTTATTCCAGGGCTGCTCTCATGTGCGGTCATCTCCTCCGAGAACTGCATCCACCAGATCACTGTCCCATAGAGTACTGTGGTGTGTGCAGCATGGTGGGCGTGTGTTGCATGTCCTCAAACATGCAGTAGGCTGCTGTGTCCGCCTCATCCCGTTCCTCAACCTCCTCCGCGCTTTGTAGGACGGATTGTGCCACCTCACCCATGTCACTCGTGGCCATTGACAGCGGTCCCTCGACATCACTGGCCGCTGGTGATGCATCCTCCTCCACATGAGGTGTCTGCTGGGGGGCCGGAGTTTTCTTGGCTGTGACCTTTGGGGCCGGTGTGCCTTTTGGAATGTGTGCCTTGATGGCACCAATGTGTCTGGGCTGGGGCTCCTGACTAGCTGCTCCTCTTGGTCTCCAGCCTGTGCACCCTGTTGGCTGGTGGGCTGTGGTTTGGGAGCTGTGGTTTTCCTTGGGCATGCCCTTGACGACAATGGCATGATGGCGTCATCGTCCCCTCTGCTCATGCGTGCAGGTATTTTTTTGGTAGTTGCGGTGTGTCCAGCATCACTGTCTGATTCCGTGCCTGTGGGGGACAGAGAGGCAGGGAATTAGTCATGGGTGAACGTACATCTGTACATCCTACATACATCGATGTTAGTACATTTCGAGTCATGTGCATTGTCGTGTGCGGTGTCCAGTCATAATTTCGAAAACATAATTTCGAAAGTCAAAAAAGTCGAATCAAAAATGTCGAAAAAAAAAATGTCGAATTGTTTTTTTTTTCGATATTTTTTTTTGGGCTCTAGTTTCTGTGAAAAAAATAGGTAAAAATAAAAAAAACAGGGGTTGGGGGGGGAACCCCCCCCATTTCGAAAAAAAAACGTCATTAAAAAAAAATTCGACATTTTTTTTTTCGACGTTTTTTTTTCGACTTTTTGACTTTCGAATATTTTGTATTCGAAATTATGTCTATGAACCGTCGTGTGCATGTTGGAGGGGCGGCCGTGGTGCTCACAGGAGTTGGGGGGTGTATTGCTTGGGCATCCTTCTGGTGCAGCCATGATGTACATGGTGTCTGTTTGGTGGGCTACAGGTGTGTTGTGGCTTGCATTCTGTAGCCATGCCTCAGGGGCTGTGTGCCATGTGCTGTTTAGTTGTGTCTCAAGTGTGCAATCGGTAGTGGAGATGTGTGCACCATGCATTGAGATGGCACAGTGGTGAAGCCTGCATCTCGACGGTGATGTATATGTGTTTGTGCCTGCATATGTTGCTTGTGTTTGAAATTGTGGACTCATGTGGTTTGTGTCAGTGGGGTTTGTAGTGTATTTTCGTGGCAGAGATGTAGCGTTTGTGTTAGGGCTGACTTTAGGTAGGAGGTGATGGGCCATCATCTACTTGCAAATTGGACTCCACCATTATACTTGGGGTATTAGGTGTGTGTGGTAACTTTTATATTACGCTAAGGGTCACTCACCATCATTGTCCGATGATGGGAGTCCCATCTCTGAATGCCCGAATTCCTCTATGGCCTGCATGTCGATTAGAGTGCTGCAGGTTTCCTCCCACCGTGCAAGCTTTATGGGTGATGTTCCACCACCTGTTGCCTGGGTCTGGCTGTGATTTGCTGACAAGATGTTGCGTACCCGCAGCCGCAGATCGTCCCACCGTTTTCTGCAATCTTTCTTCTCGGCCACCTCCTCCTAGATGTTTTTCTTCCTTATTTGGGCAGTACTGCATAGGTCTGGACAGAACACCACATCCGCATGCTCGACCAGGATGTCTGCAAGCATGTTTAGCTCATCATCGCTAAAACGGGGCTTACGCAGCTGAGGTGTGCCTTTACGGGTAGCCTGAGACATCTTCTTGCTGGCAGGGTACACAGTTTGCAAATCCAGGTCCTGTAGGCAGAGAATTACAATGGATTGTGTTTTTCAAGATGGCCACCGGAGCATTCCCTGTTGCGGCGCGATTATATTGCTCCCGGTATCGGCACTTCCGGTGTGGGTATGTATGGTACCGGTATCAACAGTACCGTTCTGTACGGTAAGGATGATGCCGCTATCGGGGGTTTGGAGGGCCTTACCGGCATGCCGGTGCAGCCATTAACGGCATGCCAGTATGCGTGTGCACACTGACTCAACATCAACCATTGATTCCGGCAGCAATACAACGCATATACGGTTGCACCGGCATGTCAGTAATTTACAAATTTTACCAGCCAACTCGTAATGAGGGCCATAGTTTACCTTGACGACATCTTAGTTTATTCCGCTTGCCAAGAAAACCATCAAGCACATGTCCAAACAGTTCTTTGCAGGCTCTGTCAACATCATCTATTGGCCAAGCCAGAAAAGTTGAATTTAACCGTTCAGAAGTTCAGTATCTGAGCTACATAGTAAGTAAATCAGGACTTTCCATGGATCCCTGAAAAATAACTACAATTACGGAGTGGCCACAACCTACTTCCGTCAAGCAGATGCAAATCTTTATTGGTATGGCAAATTTCTACCGAAAATGTATTCCTAGTTTTTCCCAGTTAATGTTACCCATTACGTATCTCCTTAAAAAAGAGGTTCTGTTTGTCTGGACAGAAAAAAAAGAGAATGCCTTTCTGCGATTGAAACACCTGTTCACTAAATTCCCTGTTTTGCTACAACCTGATACAGCAAAGCCATTCATCGTCGAGACCAACGCCTCTGATGCTGCCTTAGGAGCGGTATTAATGCAACAGCAGAAAGATGGACAAGTACATCCTTTGGCCTATCTATCGAAGACACTTAGCACAAGCAAACTGAACTATTCCGTATTTGAAAAAGAGGTGCTGGCCATCCAACATGCATTCCTAGTATAATTTGGTATTGGCGCTTGGTTTCCTATCCTTATTAGAGCCGATCACTGCAATTTACAGGTACTTCAATCCATGGAGTGCAAGAATAGCAGGCAAGCCAGGTGGGCTTATTTTGTTGCGCAGTATCAGTTCACCATAACCTACACCCTGGAACCCAAAATCTTATCGCTGATGCCCTCTCCAGAAGACTGGATCATTATATATTCAAGGAAACCAAGCCTCATAAACTCTTCCAAGAAAGGGTGTTTAAATTCTATGTCGAACAGTTCCTGGACGTCATCAAACAAGAAGCATGCAAAGGTGTGGGTGGACAACAATTCCCCTCAAATAATATCTGGCATTTAATAAATTAAGGCGATCTCCTCTTCAAAGAAAATCAGTTGTTTTTACCAACCAGAAAGGTACAAGAGATGGCTTTGGGTTAATGTCATGATTCTCTACCGGTTGGACACAGAGGTATAAAGACAACCTTGGCTACATTGCGTCGATATTTCTGGTGGCCGCAAATGCCTGAATCTGTCAAATGGTATGTTTCAGCCTGTTAGATTTTCCCCCGGACAAGTCTTCCTACAAAAGGCCGGTTGGGATTTTACATCAACCTGAACGATCGCCTCTGACTTCATAGTTGATCTCCCCCATCAAGAGAATGCACTGCTGTAATGGTCACCATTGACATCTTCACTAGAATGGTGCACTGCTCCGCACTGGAAAAGTTGCCTTCTTCTACACAAATGGCCATGGCATTTCTGACAGACATCTTTCAACTACATGGACTACCTACAACCATCTTCTCTGACCGAGGTACTCAATATGTTTCCTAATTCTGGATTCAGTTGTGTAAAATGTTAGGAAAACAGAGAGCAATGTCACCTGGTTATCATCCTCAAACCAATGGCATAACCGAAAGAACTAAACAAACCTTAGAACAGTACCTTTAATGCTTTTCTGCACAGGAACATGACGATTTGTCACCTTTCCTACCCATAGCAGAATTTGCTTATAACAATTTTGTCCATTCAGCCCTCAATACGTCTCCATTTCACTGTAACTATGGTTTCCATCCTTCAGTGTTTTCCTCTACAGAGATTAGAGCCTCTAATTTTCCCTCAGTCAATCAGTGGCTCCACGAACTACGCTGCACACAAAAAACAAGTCAGATACATCTGGAGAAAGCCTGATTAGCCACAAAATACTTTTCTGATAAAAAGCATAAGCCCGGTCCCTTGTATTCCGTCAGGGAGAAGGTTTGGCTTTCCTCCAAATACCTAACCAAACATTTATCCCCTACAACATTTTCTCCTCTATTCTTTGGACTGTATATAGTCAATAGTCAATCCAGTGGCTTATCGCTTATCTCCACCTTCGATTTGGAACAGGACTCATGCCGTTTTTCATACCTCTCTGCTAAAACCATACAGGTCTCTGCCTTCTACTACTGTGCCGGTGCCAACCCGATTGTCTCCCTTGACCAACATCTGGAATATGAGGCATCCTGGATTTGTAACTCCAGATATCGAAGGGGTCGACTTCATTACATAGTTGAATGGAAAGGATATCCTCACAGTGAAAGAACATGGGAAACCTTAAGGAACCTCAACGCTCTAGTACTTCCACGTCGATTCCACCGCATTCACCTGGATAAACCGGGTGGTGCCGCCTATCGGAGGGGGAATACTGTCAAGATCTGAAAACATATGGACCATTTGGTCTTCCTGGCGTCTCTCTCCCTGAATGTGGCACTCCACGACTACTTTCAACATGGAGGCGAGAAGTGCCATGCAATGGTCTAGTGTTTCCGAACTCACTGTCAAGTCCGATTCTGCTCCCTGTTTCAGTTTCGCCAAAATGTTTGCCGTGTGGAGGCTGACATTGCGTCTCAGAGCTAGGTCTGCCAAACTCAGCACTTTGGTAATTTATTGCCCTGGTGTTCGTTCTATCTGTGCCTTCCCGTGCTTCTCCCCTCTTTCTTGGTCTCCCTGGCTCCCCTCTCCTTCTCCTTTTCCATTCGCTTCCTGCCTTACCATTCTGCTGTGTTTTTGTTGTCTGTTCCTGTGTTGCCGCTACAGCCTGCTCCTTGGTCCATCCGCTACAGCCTGCTTCTTGATCCATCCACTACAGGCCGTTCCTTATTTGCATCCGGAATTGGAACTCAGCTGAAAGAAAGCTTCCTTGCTTGCAAACCGCAGGTTGTTCCCCTTGGTTTTTTTTTTCTTGCATACTTGGTGGTATCCCCTTTTTGGGGGCTGGCAGGGTCGCTTCACGAGAGGCTTGTCCATATTTTCAGGACTCCCGGACTAGATGCAAGACTCAAAGAACACCATCTCCAACCAGGACTGTATGACGGACGCAACAGGTGAGCCCTACTAGCCAGGAGCCCGACAGAGGGAGGGAAATGAGGAAGTGGGAGCGGGGGGCAGAGGGAACGCAATTGGAGGTTTGGGGGGCTCAGGAAAAAATGCTAAAAAGCAAATATGTATCAGGAGGCTTACCACACACCTGCAGATGCTAGAAAAAGAGGCGTGCAGGAGGAAAAGCCGGAGCACAAGACCAGGCAGGCCTCTTTTGATTACCCAATCAGAGGAGGGGGGCAGGATGGGAAGAGGGAGGCAGAAGGAGGGAGGGAAACAAGAAATTGGGACCGGGAGAGGATTGCGCAGAGGGAACACGATCAGGGTTGTGGTGGCTCAGACAAAAATGCTAAACAAGCAGATATGGATCAGGAGGCTTACCACACCCCTGCAGACGCCAGAAAGAAAGTGGCATGCAGGAGGGAGAGTCGGCGCACAAGGCCAAGCAGGTCTCTTGTGATTACCCAATCAGGGGAGGGGGACAGGATGGGAGGCGGGAGGAGGGAGGGAAATGAGGAAGTGGGACCGGGATAGGGTCGGGGCAGAAGGAATGTGATCGGGGGCATGGAGGGGCTCAGAAAAAATGCTAAACAAGTAAATATGGATCAGGAGGCTTACCACACGTCTGCAGACACCGGAACAAAAGTTGCATGCAGGAGGGAGAGCCAGAGCACAAGAGCAGACAGGCCTCTTGTGATTACAGAATCAGGCAAGGGGGGCAGGATGGGATGGGATGAGGGATGGAAACGAGGAAGTGGGACCGGGAGAGGGTCGGGCAGAGGGAACAGAATCGGGGACAGGGGGCTCCAAAAAAAAGTAGCCCATTACCCAGTGTTTTGTTTAGGTCTCCCCCACATATGATGGTACAGACTTTCAATCTGGAATGTAGAAAATGTTGATCGATTTCCTTTTTAATTCTGGAAAGTGAACTGTCCAGCCAAGTCTTTTTTGGGCTATTATAGGTGTTTAGTGTACACAATGGTTGCCCCTTTACTGGGATTATCCCTAGTATGGTATACTACCTGGTAGTCTAGTGAGATCTTAAAAAAGGTTGCGAAGCCACCAAATTTATCTACCCTGGCGTTCTTGTTTGCCTGTATTTCATGGGTGAAATAGCCATCCAACACCAAATCCTCCTCTGCCCATGTCACTTGTAATTATATTATCTCATGTCTGGTGGGGAGTGATTTAATTGCTGAGTTCGTTTTCCCCATGCCCCTGCTATGTTCCATGACAAAATATAAAGGATAGAGGTATGTAGTGCATCCATTACAGCTTATTGGTCCTATTGTTAGTATTCAGGGTAAGTCGGGCAAGGCCCAATGTATCCTTTAGGACATTCCAGTCCCTGAAGTGGTCGCATTAATTTTTCTATGGGATAGTTAATCTATTTCCTCTAATGTTGAGATGGCCTCACAGTCCCTTATTGGATCCTTCACACCATCTTCAATTTGGGCTAGATTTTGAGACGGGTATAGAATACTTTGACCTTGATATGGGGTGGGATTGGCACTGGATGTTATGCTTTCCCTCTTGTTCTGGTCAATTCAATTACTTTGGACAAAGATTGATCGGGCTGTGATTAAGTCATGTTCTCGATTGGAACGGGGAAGATTGAAAAAAGGCCCATACTGTCTGTTCTAATGTTGCTGGTTAGTGAGGACGATCTTGGCCCACTCACTTTATTAGCTATCGCTCCAATTCGAGTTTCTTGGGGTGGGAGGGCAATGTCAACAATGGCAGCCATGATAATGACTTTTAGCCCTCATTTCTTTTTTCAACATCTTGTATTTTTTCTTACAATTTCCCAGAGATTTCCTATTCATCCAGTAAGGTTTGGATTTGCTTGGTAATTTTGTTAAGCTTTTGTGTGGCCCTCCTCTCTGCTGGAGTTTGCTTTTCTCTTTACCATATCTCCTTTTCAATGAACTATGGATATTACTTTGGGACAGGGAACTTTCTGAGGGGGGTGGGGCAATATGGAATTTCTCTGGCAGACGATTACAAACTATATGGGTGTCCAAGCTCCTTTTCAATATCTTGAATCGACTGGACGGAAATTACGACAGTTTAGGGGGTGACCATAGTCTGACCCCGACCACCCTTGTATCCTAGGCAATTTGGACTCCTGTATGTCAAATTCGCCAATAAACCATCCTTGTGGGGCGCCAAACATTTTCCTAGTTGTTCCCCCATTGCGGCATATGTAGAGTAGATAGGACAAGCTGTCTTTGCAAGGAAATGCTTAAAGTGAAAGAGGCTTGAATTTCAAAGAATGGAGAAACAAGTAAAGAAGGCAGATATGCACAGACAATATGGTGCTACCCTTGAGTTGCAGTTTTTCCACAATACTGTATGTTCCACTTACTAGCTTGCCCACTCTTCCCTATCTGCAAGCGGTTCACCAACCTTTGCCGTCGCTTTGCCGGGAGTGAGCTAATTATAGAATCAAGGTGTAGCTCAAGTTGATTTTCGCTTAGTGCTCCTCCCTTCTTTGCAGATCACAGTGGCAAGCATCCGGGACCCATTCTGCCTTGTCTACAGGCTCTTGATCGCATTTCGGTGGAGTGAGCTAATTATAGGATCCAGGTGCAGATCGAGCTGCTTTCCGCTCCATGCTACTCTCTCCTCTGCAGACCACAGTGGCAGACAGGGACCCATTCTGCCCTGTCTGCAAGCTCTTGATCGCCCTTCGTGGAGTGAGCTAATTATAGGATCCAAGTGTAGCACAAGCTGCTTTCCGCTCTGTGCTCCTCACCCCTCTGCAGACCACAGTGGCAAGCATCAGAGACCCAGTCTGCTCTGTCGGCAATCGATTGACTGCGCTTTGTAGGACTACTTGTGAGACCCCGGCATTGCTGAAATCTCATGAGATCTGCACGCGATAGGCGCGGAACGCTAGAGGAAGCGGCATCTGCATTTACGAGACTAGAGAGCCACAGAGCAGCAGCAGCTCTTGCCACTCCTCCTGCATGGGGAGCTAGAGACTTACCACAGCCATAAAGGCTAGAATAACGCCCAGAAACTTGGACACTACCTGCAGTGAATACAACTGTAATTTATTATTACCTTTATTTATGCTGCCGCTGGTACTTGCCAATAAACCTAAAGTTACAACCTCACTGAGGGTCTGACCCGTTAATATACAACATAATTGGCAACAAGAATGGGATGGAGACCCCACCATGAAAGGTGCAACGCCACTCCCGCCTTTTCTGCAAACTCCCGGTAGGCCCACAATTCGATGATCTCAATGGGAACCGTTATTTACAGCATATGTCGATGTGCTGGGAGGTGCAGAATACACGTCTGCGATGCACAGGGCAATGGTCCTAATTGCATTAGGAGTAGAAGGACAAAGAGTGTTTGCCAGTCTCACACCAGAAGCGGTGGTGGGGGACGATGATGATGTGTACAAGGAAGCCGTGAGGAGGATCGTAAGATGATTCGCCAGCAACACAGTATTGCACAGAATTAGATTCTATGGTTGCAAACAAGAGGCTTCTGAACCCGTGGATGACTATGTCACGAAGCTACGCGAGTTGGCGGCCCTGTGCAACTTTGGGAATAATTCAGAAAGCATGATTTGCAACATCTTGACAGTACACACTAATAGCAGGAAGGTGCAGGACAAGTTCATCATGAAGAAGGAACTCCAGCTGGACAAAGCAGTTGAGATCACGCGAGCCATTGAAGAAACGGCAGGAAGGCGCAAAGAGTTTTCTGGTAAATCGGGTGCTACCGAAGTACAGGCCCTAACGTTTAGAGGGAAGAAAGAGAAACAATCAGCCGAACCCAGAGAAGGAAGGTAGTGAAGGAACCCCTCAAATGTCACAGATGCACCAACACAAAGCACTTGGCCAATGACAAGGAATGTCCTGCGAGGAACAAAGAATGCTCTGTCTGCAAAAGGATTGGGCACTTTGCGATTGCATGCAAGTGGCGCAACAAGGTGGAAGAAGACAAGGAAGGAGATACATTGTCCGAAGAGGAAGGAAGACCTGCCATCATAATGGTCAACAGTTTGCAGGCCAGGTGAGAAAAACCTCATACTATCATCAGAGTGGACGGGATGGAAATGAAAGTAATGGCCGACTCAGGGTCCGACTTAACAATACTGCCCATACGCACGTATAAGGAGATTATGGGAAGCAATAAAGTAGAAATGCTCAGTACCAAACACAAACCCACAGTGTTTGGAGGCGCCACAGTACGTTTGCTGGGTTACATTAACTGCATCGTGGAGTTCAAAGGAAGGGAGACCAGGGCCAGAGTGTAGTTGGCCAGGGAAGGCCCAGCGGTCCGGCGGTGGGGCGATCAAGCCAGACTAAAGATTAAGTTGGATCCCAGCACAGAGGATCAAGTATTGGCAATCAATACAGGAGGAGTCCTAGTGTGGAAAGAAGATTTCACCAAACTATTTTCTGGAGGGCAGGGAAGAATCAAGAATTATGTACATAAGATAATGCTCAAATCCAATGCAGTCCCGGTGAAGCAAAAAGTACGTCCCGTGTTGCAGATGGCCAGAAACATACTTAACGTAAAACTGGAACAAAAGGTGAAGAAGGCACCATCGAAGAAGTGGAAGCTTCGGAGTGGCTAAGTCTGTTGGTTCTAATAAAAAAAATAGAACTCTCAGGACTTGAGAGTATGTATGGACGTCCACAGCCTAAACTTAGAGGTCATTACGGACAGCTATCATCTCCCAAGCATAAACAAACTCATACTAATGATGAAGGAGGCCAAAGTATTCTCAAAGCTGGATATGAGGGATGCCTATCACCAGATACACTTACATAAGGAATCTAGGCCCCTACCTGCGTTCATTACCCCGTTCTGCATCTATCAGTTCACCAAGATGCTGTTCGGCCTACCATCAGCGTCTCCAACTTTCAGAGGATGATTGATTTACTTCTGCGGGATGTGGGTAATGTCTCGTATTTTCAAGATGACATATTAGTCTACTCTGAAGACGAGCACACGCACGACAAAATACTAAGAGAGGTGCTCAGCAAGCTACAGGAAACTGGCATCAAGCTCAGATACGACAAGTGTGTGCTGAGGGCCAAGGAAGTCGAATACTTAGGATACAAGATATCCAGTCAGGCAATCAGTCCCAAGAAGGAGCTGAATTTACATGGTCCCAGGCACAGAAGGAGGCAGCCGTTCAATCCTGAATGGGAAACGATCATCACCACCGACCAACGCCAGTGCGTTCACGTTGGAAGCTGTACTGACTCAGAAGAGAGGAGATGCAGAAATTGTAGTGGCGTTTATATCCAAGGCATTATCCAAAGCCGAAAGAAATTACTCTACAGTGGAAAAGGAGTTGTTAGCTTGCGCATGGGCAGTGGAGAACGTCAGAACTTACATTTGGGGCACGAAATTCAAATTAGTCTCTGATCATAAACTATTGATCCACATGTTAAGCCCCAGAGAGGCAATAATATCCACGCAGCGGCTAGCGCTTTGCAGCAAACCTTCAGGGGTACACTTTTGACATAGTGAACATTGCAGGGTGGAAGAACGCCCAAGCAGACTGCCTGTCCAGTCTACCAAGAAACAGTGAGAAGGTAACCACATTCTTAGAAGATGAATGCATGGTAGCGTCCATTCAGGATCTAAGAAGTGCTGAATTTCGTCGATTTATATGGATTATGGGCAGAATATGCAGATCAATGGATTTGATCTTTATGATATTTAATAAAACTTGATATATGTTTATTTTGATGTTGTTCTGACTTTTGCCTCCCTCTCAGTCACCCATTTGAAGTCTGTTTAATATTATCTAAAGTATTTAATAAAACTTGATATATGTTTGTTTTGATGTTGTTCTGACTTTTGCCTCCCTCTCAGCCACCCATTTGAAGTCTGTTTAATATTATCTAAAGTATCATTTGTGCAGAGTTCCACGAGACATAAAACCCCTTTGTACTCTTTGGTATATTAGTTTGCCCCATCCTTTTGTCTCAGAATTTTGTCGAGTTGACATGTCAAAATCGGGTTCTACTCAAAACTTGTTCACAACCTGGTTATGGCCGAAGGTGATTGCATGCGAAACATGGGATATTTGCTTTGAAATGATTGCCCTGAGACATGTTTTAGCCAAGCCTAACCCAGCTGTAGAGGGTCGGCTTGGTGCAAATGTGCGCAGACCCTTAAAGATTAGCGTTCACGCAAATGATGGGGCAAGTGTGCAACGAGGTTGCTCAATTGCCAACAAAGTGCCAGGTGACCTATGATTGGTACCATATTATTAATTCACTACATCAATATAATCCAGCACAAAGTCCTCCTCGCTGAACTTCTCCGATAAGACTTGTATCATTTAACACACGCAGGTTCATCCATGTGAGCACAAATGTGACACTTAGTACCTAAGCAGACTTAATTTGTATACAGGAATCACTCACGCTAGATGTTCCTTTGCTTGATGGGTTTGCGGTTGTACATGAGCCGGCAAGGAAAGGCACAAAGAGTTGCCTATATGGAGGCTTAATTTGTGCTTGCCGTGTTTCCTCAAACACTAATATTGTGGATGTACAGGTTGCCCGTCCTGACATTTTGGGCTGCAAGATAACATGGTTTGATCCTCTGTCAAAAGAAACTAAAATTTGAATTCTCTTAAACGTTTATTTTAATCCACAAACAGTTGTTTTAACCGATTTTTTTCTGGCTATCACTAATGTTTTTTTAATGTATGCTTTTCTGTCTAAAGTTTGTTTTATTGTATTGGGTGATTTTAATTCAGAGTGCTTAGCTGCAAGATGTTACGGTTTGGGTCTGCCCAGACGTTTCTCCCAACCTGCTAGACTTTGAGGACAATTGATTCGAGAATGTTGAGTTTTTCGACTTAGTTCCCCTTAATGGTAATTTTGGGGCGGATATTCCACCCAGTTATATTTGGGGTGAGTGGTCGGCTTGAATTTATCATTGACTTTGTATTTGTATCTTCTACTTCTCTTTCCCTTTTGGACAGTTTTTGTGTTGAGACTGATTTAACCAGTGATCATGCCGGGCTTGGCCTTAGCTTTGGAGGCATTAGTATACCAGGGCAGAATCTGCTGTCCAATACCTTAACGATCAACCCACAGAATCATGCAGTCAGGTTGCCCCCCAAATATGCCCTTAGATTTAATGCCTGTGTTAAACAGGACCTATTGCACATTTTTCTAGGCTTTGGTGCTGAAGGGTGGGCAAAACTATAGACTACATTATGTTCCCTGTCATTTCACTTTCTAAGTCAGGGTTACAAGCAAGGCTCTAATCAGATTCTGCTCCCTACTTGGAGTCAAATGATTTTTCAGGGAGTAAAAACGTATTCAGCTAAGGGTTACTTTCTGCTTATTAAAAGATGTTATTTCCCCTTAAAAATCCTTCTGGGATCGGGCATCAATGTTATTAGAGTTTCTTCCTATGCCACGGTTCTGATGGTTACTGATTCGAACAAATATCAGTGGATCTTTGTGGCGAGGAGCAGGGGGGTAGGCTCCTATATGTTCAATGTTTTGTTAAGCATGTTTTCCTTTTTTCGGGGCAGTAAAATGGATAGTGTGTATTTGTCTTTTAGCTGTAACACTGGTGTTATCACAACACACAGGACAACATAATGTGGATAGTAAGGAGATGCCCAGGAACTTTTGATCATCATAATCACAGGTGCAGTTATTCTGATGCAATTATCATCCTCACACAAATTACCAGAGGCATGTTCTCCTGGCCCTTGTATTACTTATAGTGGCACTGGAACTCCTCTTGGAATGTTTGACACATTGCTTTTACTTGCCATTAATCCATCTTCAAATGTTGTATTCCGGCTGAATTTCTTGACAGCCGCAAGATATTTGTGTTTTTGTAATATACATTAGTGATTTTCCAGTGGCACAAAACACACATTTTTCTCAGCAGTACGTTTGCAAGGTACTGTGGCAGATATTGAAGTCTAGGACTGGTTAGTGAGTTGTCTTTATAATCACATATGATGTATTTTATTTTAGCCTAATATGGGCCCAATTATAAGTTTGGCGGTAGCGTAGCCTTGCTAGTAAAACTGGCAGGCTGCCGCCAAACTTGCACATTTTTACAGCGCCCGCAAATCGGCAATTACTGGGTCATTGCACCCCCGCCGGACCCGGTAATTGCCCATTTGCATGCGCCGGAAAAAAACGCTCCCCATTCCCATTTGAATCCCCTTTGGGCTCAATGGGAATGGGGAGATCTGATGCACCGACACCATTCAGAATGGTGTCGGTGCACCCGACATGCACTGCTCGCGGGTGCCTGAACGCCTGCCAGGTCAGACCTGGAGGGTGGCAAGGCACCCGCAAGCAGAACTTGTAGTTTGCTGGTCCGGTAACAACGGTACCGGTAAGCCAGCCAACCAGTTCCGCACATAGAGGAATTAATGAGAGGGAACATTGTTTAAGAAGGTGCACTTTAAGGCCGATTGGATTAGTAACAGGGCAAAGCTTGTGAGCTACAAGATATTTGAACTCTTTATAACGGATATTAAAGTGTATAATGCTCCTCAGCAATGTTTGATTAGACATGCCTCCCCTTTCCTCAGAATGTTCTGGTTATGAATTAAATTGAATCTTCTTTTAACCAATGATGTGATAGGGAGTCGTTCTGGGGTGACACAAGCCGATCGTACATGTCGTTGTTGTAGGTTGGGAGTCCAAATTTTGAAACATCTATTTGTCGACTGCCAAACTCTTTCTGCGCTCCATGAGAAGAGTTTTAAAGGATATTTTATCATTCGCCTGTTTTTATCCTGGTATTATGTACGGTGCAATGTGTTGAACGATCCCAATGACAGATTATTAATTAATGTTTTACATTTCTTCAACCTGCTTTTATCTTTGTATGGCATTCATCTGATTTAACTGTTTGTTAATATGTGATGAATTGACTAAATGTGTGTAAAGTATTGATTTTAACTAAGTCACACAATAAATAAATAAAACAAGTGCTGAATTTCTGCAAATGAGCGAGGGCCATTGGGACGAGGAAGCCTGCAAAGACCCCAAGATGGCGAGACTCGGAAAATGGGCCAGCAAAGGTTGGCTGGAGAAAAGATCTATCCCAGAAGGCATGAGACCATATTGGAAAGTAGCGGAGGAAATATTTGAAGCAGAAGGACTGATCATCAAGGGCGACCAGGTGATTCCGCCAGTGGGCATGAGGAAAGTCATCCTGTGTATGGTCCACTCAGGCCATTTAGGTAACACCATGACACGACGTCGAGTGAGAGAGGCCTATTGGTGACCGGCAATGGATCAGGACATTCGCATCATGATTTACAGATGTCACGAGTGCTTGAGCAGCAATAAGAGGTTAAAGACGAGACAGGTACCACTCATACCCACAGAAGTCCCAGAAAGAATGCAGCATAAAGTAGGACCAGACTTTATCGGCCCCCTGGAGGCGATGTCGTCCAAGCACCGTTATGCATTAGTCATGGTCAACAACTTGTCAAAGTGGGTGGAAGCTGAATTTGTGTCAAATATCACCACATCACCCGTCGTAGAAGTACTGACACATGTGTTCCAGAGAGAGGGGCTACCTGTCACGACCCTCGCCCAAAACCCCCTCTGGCAAACCCATTGGCCAGGTGGAGTCAGGACTCGGGCCTCTAGAACCTGGCATCCTTTTCCAAAACCCTCTTGGGGCCACTCCTGGCGCCTATGGCGTCAGGCTCATACACCATGAAAAACAAGTGCTTAGGAACTACTTAATGTGTTATCAGCCAAAATGGAGGCTTCCACATAGCTTGGTTCCAAAGAACCAAGCTATGCGGTCTAGTGTTTTGGGTGTGGCTGCCTAGGGACTACTTTACCTGGACTATTTTGTTGGGGCTATTTGAACCACACCCAAGCAAGACAACACGCTTTGCGTTACTTTGCAGCTTGCAACGTGACGCTCACCGTGTCCAGCTATTCCCTCGAACCTTGGAGAAGCAGAACCTGCAAGGAGACAAAAGGAACATCATTAGCAGCAGCATCTTACCTGCAGTCTTCATCTTTAGCCACTCGCAGCTACTGAGAACAGCTTCCTCGAATCTGCATGCCTCCCGGACAGAACGACCTGAAAGAGGAAGATAGAGGCAACATTAAAGAAAGCAGTAGAGACATTTGCAAGTTACGAACTGCTCAAAAGGCTTTCTTGGCTGGTACCACTCTGGACATTCCACTCACGCTGAAGAACACTGTGACCGACAAGGAAGGAAAACACAGGTTAGCAAAGGCAAGACTTCGCAGCACTGCGATTAGCTCTTACTTACCGCATCATAGCGCTCTTAATACGCCATCATTTACCAGCAGAGCTGAACCAAGCCAATTTGCCGCGCTGAAGCTCTACATACCTAAGGGAGAAAAAAGAGACATTTTTAAACAAAGAAAGGCATGCAGGATAGCAACAAAACTAAAGAACATCAATGAGACCTATCTGAACAATATCAAATGGGCCGGTGTCAGTGAAGTAACTGGACCGCACACGCCCATGAAAGACAACGCGCCCCTGCAAAGAAGGCAGGATGGAAAGCATGCCTAACTCTACCACAAGGTGAGGAGAGGGTCCCAGAGGGGCTGAAATCATACGGGGGGTGGAGGGAGGATACTTACCCCAGTCGGTCAGCATTGAACACAGTCCTCCTGTATTGTCAGGCAGAACCTTCCCCGCAGACCACATCTGGGCAAAGCTGAGAAGCATACCAGCGAGTAACCCGGCTGGGTGGCGTCCCTGTGGATACCAGGTGAGCGTAACAGAACGCGAAGCCTACCATAACACATCCACCTGGGCGCCATGGAGACATCGGAAATGACCCAATTGGCCCAATTACTTGGAGAGCTTCGTGCTGAGGTTCATTCTGCCCGACAAAAGACTAATGCCCTCACCTAATAGTGACCAAAGAACACACTGAAGAGATTAGCAGGCAATACTTGCAATCACAGGCAGGACAGAGGCCTCTACCTGGAAGGCATCCAACGATGCAAAACCCTGCCATACCACCCACTCCGGTACAGATCACGTTAAAACAGTTCCCCTGGCACCCCCAGGAAGGTTCTCAGGCGACCCACTGAAGGATATGAGGCATTCATCAATCAGTGTCGCCTTCATATTCTTTGTAGGCCTGGAGCATTTCCAAATGACCAATCTCGGGTAGCTTTTGTCTTATCATACCTGAGTGGTAGTGCAGCAGATTGGTCGGTGCCGTTGGTAACCCATGACGATCCTCTATTACATGACTTTGGGGAGTTCCAGAGAGAAATGAAAAAAACGTTTTGCTCGCCATACCCAGGAACAAGCAGTGGACAATGAACTCTTGTCCCTCCGACAGGGGAATCAGGACTTGTTTACGTACATTGCTACCTTCAACAGACTGGTTGCCGAAGCTAGGTGGCCAGAAAACAAAAGAACCATGTTATTCCATCAAGGCTTATGAGGCGAATTAAAGGACGTCTTAGCCCAGGTGGTTGATCCACCCAGAGACGGTGCACAATTCATAAATCTGGTCGTGCAGCTAGACCACCGGTTGCAGGACCGAAAGGCAGACCGGTCTAAGACGGACCCTCGGACCGTGTATGTTCGACCAAGGGAAAACACACCCCGTGTACCTGAAAATGCTGTAGAACCCATTCAGATTGGAGGGATACGGCCTCCATTAACAAAACAAGAGCGGGACAAAAGAAGACAACAACAGCTTTGTTTGTATTGTGGGAAACCAGGACATTTCCTGAAGGACTGTCCAGTAAAACCCCCAAGAAGAACAGTCGGGGCCACAGAGAAGGATGAAACTAAGGAATCGGAAAACTACCAAGCTCGACAAACGTAGAGGTCAGTTTGTTGAGTGAGAAGAAAGAGTTGCTAACCTCGCACTTTGCATTACCAGTGATCTTAATTAACCACTAACAGTCGTCAAGAATACATGCCATTGAGGCATACATCGAAAGTGGAGCAGCTGGAAATTATATTGATCAAGAACTGGCAGCAGAGATGGGGCTTCCTTTGTGTTCTAAGCCAACTATGGACAAGGTAACCACAGTGGATGGGACAGAAATCGCTTCTGGACCAGTAACCCAGTGCACAGCCAGGGTAACCTTGCTGTGCCAGGACGGACATCGGGAGTCTATTTCATTTGATCTCATCATGGCACCTCAGTTCAGGCTAATACTAGGGATGCCATGGTTGGTTGCTCACAACCCTTTGATAGACTGGCGGGCACAAAAATTAACCTTCCCCGGTGACTGCTTCCCTGCCTGCTATTACCAAGAGGAGAAACCCGATGTCTGTATCCCCATGACTCCCGGAATGACAGTATAAACCCTGGGAGCAACTAATACCTTGCCCAGTGAATACCATGATTTCGAGGATGTTTTCCGAAAGGACCAAGCCAATACATTGCCGCCGCACAGGCCCTATGACTGTCAGATCGACCTTGTTCCTGGTGCACAAATCCCTTGCGGCAGGATCTACGCTCTCACAGAACCAGAAAACCTTAATTTGAAATCCTATTTAGACCAGTACCTTGGAAACGGATTTGTCCGTCCTTCGAAGTCCCCCGCAGCCAGTCCTTTGTTCTTCGTACCGAGAAAGGAAGGAGACTTGAGAACCTGTATTGACTACCGCACATTGAACCAGATCACCGTGAAGAACCGCTACCCCTTGCCATTTATCCCTGAGATGCTAGACCAAGTTAAAGATGCCCAGATTTATACCAAATTGGACCTTCGAGGAGCGTACCACCTGGTCCGAGTCAGAAAAGGAGATGAATGTAAAACCACCTTCCGTACTAAGTACGGCTTGTCTGAATATCAAGTCATGCTCTTCGGGTTATGCAACGCTCCTGCGGCATTCCAATATTTCATGAATGACGTCTTAAGGGAGTTCATTGATGTGTGCGCCTTAGTGTACATAGATGACATCTTAGTATACTCAGCCTCGAAACAAGATCATGTCAGGCACGTTCGTTCAGTCCTCAGCAAGCTCCGTCAACATTGCTTGTTTGCAAAGCTTGAAAAATGCTTTTTTCACATCACCAAAGTAGAGTTTCTTGGTTTTATCCTTACTCCAGGAGGCATCAGAATGGACGTGCACAAGGTAGATGTCATTCTGAAATGGCCTTCACCGACGTCTCTGAAAGGGGTACAAAGCCTGCTGGGCTTTGCAAACTTCTACCGCCGGTTCATCCCAGACTTCTCTCAGGTTGTGCACCCAATCACAGTACTATTACGAAAAAACAATAAAAAGATTACTTGGACCGAAGAAGCAGAAGAAGCCTTTCAGGAACTTAAACGAAGATTTACATCTGCTCCAATCCTGCGACATCCTCGTCCATACCTCCCTTATGTTGTTGAAACTGATGCATCCAGTCTCGCAATGGGGGCTGTCCTTTCATAGAGAGACCCGGAAACCGGCCAGCTACATCCTGTGGCCTTCTGGTCGAAAATGTTCTCACCTTCAGAGATTAATTATGCCATCACGGACAAGGAACTCCTGGCTATCAAATCTGCCTTCAAAGCCTGGAGGCACTACCTTCTGGGGGCCAGACATACCATTACAGTCATCACAGACCACCGAAACCTGCATTATCTCAAAACAGCCAAGGCCCAGTCCTCGTGCCAATTACGGGGGGCCCTTTTCTTCGCCAAATATGATTATGTAATCACATTTCGACCAGGAGTCAGTAACGGAAAGGCGGATGCCTTATCTCGCATGGGCATAGATGAAATAGTATATACAACTCCAGACCGAGTACCTATTATACCTAAAGACAAACTCTTGGGTTTCACAACAGCCTTAACACAAGCAGAACTACGAAAAGAAATCCAACGGACAATGAATCCTGATGCGTACCTCGCATGGCAAACTCAAGGAGAACAATATACCATCAAGGACCATCTACCCTTTTTTAGGGATCACCTATATGTACCCAAGAAGGAATTACAATAGCATATTATTTCAAACTATCACGATTCACTGATCGAAGGGCATCCTGGGATCACCAAAACCCTACCTAAGGTGAAAGAGAACTTTTGGTGGCCTACCTGGCGTAAGGACATCATTCAGTATATTCAGTCCTGCAGTGTCTGCGCACAAAATAAATCTCAGAAACAAAAAACATCTGGTTTCCTACAACCATTGGACATTCCTCCAGTTCCATGTCACACTCTTTCCCTTGACTTCATCACTGATCTACCTCCAAGCCAAGGGTTCAACACCATCCTTGTAGTTGTGGACTTATTCTCGAAGATGGCCCATTTTATTCCTCTCAAAGGCCTCCCAGACGCAGCCACTTTATCAAAAGTGTTCCTGGAGGGCGTGGTTAAGCTACATGGCTTCCCTGCCGTTCTGGTCTCTGATTGAGGCAGCCAGTTTGTTTCAAACTTCTGGAAAAAATGTTGTGCAATGGCGCAGATCGACGTTCTGCTATCTACCAGTCACCATCCCCAAACAGACGGCCAAACCGAGAGAACCAATCAGACATTCAAGCAATATTTACGGTGCATGCTGCACCACGAACAAAGGAATTGGAAAGACCTACTATGGACAGCCGAATATGCATATAACAATTCTTTGCATTCAAGCACGGGACAAACGCCCTTCTATACCCTTTATGGCATACATCCACGTTCCTCTGAACTAGACCTTCCAGCCAGCTTGGAAATGCCAGCAGTAAAGACTCTACACACAACCATTACTCAGGCTTTCAAAAGGGCAAAGGAACACCTTATTCATGCCAAAGAAAAACAAAAGAGATTCGCCGACCAACACTGGAAAAAGGCCCCTGATTATCAAGTAGGAGACAAAGTTTGGTTAGCCGCTAAATTCGTACCCATCAAGGGAACCCGGACCTTTCATCCCAGATTCTTATGACCCTAAACTGTATTTACCACCTAATCTACAAATCCACCTGGTATTTCATGTGTCCCTCCTGAAACCAATGCAACCCGGCACACAAATTGGGACACCGCCTAAGCCCATACTTGTTGACGGAGAACCAGAATTCGAAGTCAAAGATATCTTGGACTCTAAATACTCTAAGACCAAGCTATATTATCTCGTCGATTGGAAAGGATTTGGACCACAAGATTGATCCTGGGAGCCCAGTGAGAATATCCAAGCACCACGTCTAATCAGAAAATTCCATCGGAACTTCCCAACCAAACATGGGCCAGACAGAAGGAACACCATGGGAGGGGCCTTAGGGGGAGTGCTGTCATGACCCTCGCCCAAAACCCCCTCTGCCAAACCCATTGGCCAGGTGGAGTCAGGACTCGGGCCTCTAGAACCTGGCATCCTTTTCCAAAACCCTCTTGGGGCCACTCCTGGCGCCAATGGCGCCAGGCTCATACACCATGAAAAACATGTGCTTGGGAACTATTTAATGTGTTATCAGCCAATATGGAGGCTTCCACATAGCTTGGTTCCAAAGAACCAAGCTATGCGATCTAGTGTTTTGGGTGTGGCTGCCTAGGGACTACTTTACCTGGACTATTTTGTTGGGGCTATTTAAACCACACCCAAGCAAGAAAACACGCTTCGCGTTACTTTGCAGCTTGCAACCTGACTCTCACCGTGTCCAGCTATTCCCTCGAACCTCGGAGAAGCAGAACCTGCAAGGAGACAAAAGAAACATCATTAGCAGCAGCATCTTACCTGCAGTCTTCATCTTTAGCCACTCGCAGCTACTGAGAACAGCTTCCTCGAATCTGCACGCCTCACAGACAGAACGACCTGAAAGAGGAAGATAGAGGCAACATTAAAGAAAGCAGTAGAGACATTTGCAAGTTACGAACTGCTCAAAAGGCTTACCTGGCTGGTCGCCTTTCGGCTGGCACCTCACCAGACATTCCACTCGTGCTGAATTACACCGTGACTACAAGGAAGGAAAACACAGGTTAGCAAAGGCAAGACTTCGCAGCGCTGCGCATAGCGCTTACTTACCGCATCATAGCACTCTTAATACGCCATCATTTACCAGCGGGGCTCAACCAAGCCAGTTTGCCGCGCTGAAGCTCCGCATACCTAAGGGAGAAAAAAGAGACATTTTTAAACAAAGAAAGGCATGCAGGATAGCAACAAAACTAAAGAACAACAATAAGACCTACCTGACCAATATCAAATGGGCCAGCGCCAGTGAAGTAACTCGATCGCACACGCCCATAAAAGGCAACGTGCCCCTGCAAAGAAGGCAGGACGGAGAGCACGCCTAACTCTACCACAAGGTGAGGAGAGGGTCCCAGAGGGGCTGAAATCATACGGGGGTGGAGGTAGGATACTTACCCCGGTCGGTCAGCCTTTAACACAGTCCTCCTGTATTTTCAGGCAGAACCTTCCCCGCAGACCACATCTGGGCAAAGCTGAGAAGCATAGCAGCGAGTAACCCGGCTGCGTGGCGTCCCTGTGGATACCAGGTGAGCGTAACACTACCCAAGGACATTATAACTGACAACAGAGTCCAACTAGTCTTACGCGAAATTGAGACTTTCTTGAAAAAGAACAACATACAGCAAATAATAGCAGCCCTGTACCACCCCCAGGCCAATGGGCTGGTGGAAAGAGCAAATTGGTTCATCAAGGGAGCGATACAGCTGGTCTCGGCCTCTGTAATGGACCACCTAAAAACGGTCAAAGAACCCGGAGGAGCTCACCGCTTGACCCCCAATGGTGTCACCCAAGTGTCACCCTTCTGCATGCCGAGGAGCAAGAGAGCAGCATCCACTTTGGTACCCCCATGGTTGGGTAGCATGAGGGTAGACGAAGAAGTGAACATGGAGGATGTAGTATGGAGGATAAAGAACAGCAAGGCCCAAATGAAGAAATGGAATGATGGGCAGAGAGAGACCTAAAGTCGAGAAGTCAGAGAAGGGGACTGGATCCAAGTTCAGTCGGTCCATCAAGGTGGTGCACAGAGGCACCAACCACGTCGGCACCCAAGACAGCCACACATGGAACATGGAACTGGTGGCACCGTTTGAGAGGCATCAACCAGAGGAAAGAGTGAACAAAGGGTTAAGCAGCCTAGAGCACCACGACTGGGAAGCCACTGGGGAGCTGGAGCCGGAGGCACAGAGGGCACTGCACAGGGAGAGTGAAACAGAGAACGAACTGCCTGAGATGACAAATGAAAAATTCCACATGCCGGTCAGTGAGTGTGAGAAGGAGGATCGGCCAAGGAGAGTGTGCAGAAGACCTTTGAAGCATAAGGACTATGTCATGAATTAAAACCTTTGTTGTGATACCAAAGGGAGGTATTTAGGACTATTCGCGAGACCCAGCAACGCTGAGATCTTGCGAGATCTGCACACGAGAGGCATGGATTTGCTGGAGGAAGCAGCATCCACATTTACGAGGCTAGAGAGCCACAAAGCAGCAGCAGCTCCTGCTGCTCCTCCTGCATGGGGAGTTAGAGACTCACCACAACTCTAAAGACTAGGATAAATCCCAGAGACTTGGACACTACTTGTAGTGAATAGAACTGTACTTTACTATTACCTCTATTTATGCTGCCCCTGGTACTTACCAATAAACCTAAAGCTACAATCTCATTGAGGTTCTGATCAGTTATTATACAACACGCTTCTCTGACATATCCTGTAAACTTTATTATGGATGCTTTGCATGTCTTTGGGCCTCATTACGGCATTGGAGGTAACCATGCCGCTATTTGTGACATGGCTACCACCATTCCGGGTACCGGGTCCGGAATCCCTGAATGGAGAAATACCGGGCCATTCTGACCTTGGAGGACCCGGTATTTCCCCATTCAAGGAACCTGAACCCGGTCCATCCCATTTCCATTTGAGCCCCCATAGGGCTCAATGGGAATGGGGAGCATGCTAACAACGGGCTTGTTAATGACGGGCCCGTTGTTAGCATGCTGGATCGCTCGCAGGACCCGCAAAGGACGTCTGGTAAAAACAGGCGTCCTTAGCGGGTCCCGCAAGTGGACCTCATAATGAGGCGGTAGGGGGTTAACGGGGCAGGCAGCTCTACCGGCTCCGTTAACTCCCTACCACCTTCCTCGTAATAAGGCCCTTTATGTTTGTACCTGAGTATTCTGATGAAAAAACATTGGAAGCGAAAATGGCATTCCTGTACGTCAACCCAGTCATATGGATGAAGTATCAATTTGGTGTCATTGGGCCTCATTGCACAGTAGGCGGTAGCCATGGCGCTATTAGCACCATGGCTACCCCTTACTGCATTCCAGGTCCGTGTTCCTGGAATGGGATGTACCAGGTCATTCCGACCTTGGTGGGACCGGTAAGTCCCCATTCCGGGAACCATTCCCCATTCCCATTTGAGCCCCCAATTTGCGGTACCGTTACTAGCTCTGAAGTCCTTTAGCGGATCCCTTCTATAATGCCTGGGAAAACCAGGTGTTAGGGGAGGGCCCCGCTAAGGGACCTCGCAGAAGGGCGTTAAGGGATTACCGGCACCAGTGTTAGGCAGAATCCTGTGCAGTTCCCTTAGGGACCACTACACACAATTAAGACTACAGGTGGTGATACAAGTTTTACCTTTGGTACAAGCCTGTATTACTATGCCATAGTGGTAGCAGTGGCGGACTAGCCAGGCTTATCTCAAGAGTATATGAGCAGTAGCAGAGATTACACAAAGGGACCACAATTACTGTGACTCAAGCAAACACTGACTCAAGGTTTCAGGTAGAAAAATATAAGTACCTTTATTTTTAAACCATTCGTTATAAACACAACACTTCTATTTAACTGCAATGAAAACCGCACATTGAATATATTACAACTAACCAATTCACTTTGTACAGTAAGTCTCAAGGTAAGTACCCGGTGCTAGAATTAAGCGGTGTTAGGCACAAAAACATGTTACCGTGAACCCGAATGCAATCACTTTTTGACAGTTCGGTCTACTAAACAAACACATATTCATGACATTAAATGCTACCGGGGCAAAAACACACTTAGCACATGAGATACCCAAAGGGAGTTGGAGGCAAAAAGCACAGGAAATATTTTGTTTAGGCAGGCAGAATCAAGAAACGCTCAGAAACAGGAGTTCATAAGTCAAAGGGCCGGAGCCAGGGTCGAAGACACCGGGGACAGTTCGCGAAGATCACACGGTCTAACAGTTCACGATTCGACAGAGCCAAAAGTACTTGGATATTGTCAATGTTCGGAAGCAAAAGTTATAAGAAGGAGGGAAGACAAGGTCAAGCCTTGGAAATGAAGGAAAAGGGATTCACCCAGTTTCCTCAACAGAACACATTACCTTGTTCCAATGGTGCAGCTGGTGCCCTGGCAGTTGTTCCTGTTGGTTTCCCGCAGACCCACGATTCCTGGAGCTTCGTCGAGAAGGAGGACGTGGACGTTGAAGAGGGTCTGCACCACACAGGGATGAGGCCGGCAGCAGCGACACGGAATAAAGGGTACGCTCCTTAAAAACAGGAGAGGAAGATGAGGTGTACTGGATCTGTGGTAGATTGACTAAGTAAAGTTAATGGAAACTTTACTCTTTTCTGGGGGACAGTAGTCGCCTCAGAAATGGAGTCGAGGGAAGTCTCAAAGACAACCCTGTGCCATGGCACTGAAGGTGCTGTGTGACACACACACACACAAAGAAGGGGCTACTGAAGTGGTGTACTTCAGAGTCCACAATCACAAAACAGATGGAAACACATAGCAAAACACAGGTAAGAGTGGGGGAAAAGCTCTCACTCTTACCAGGTGGAAAAAAATAAACTCCAGAAGTCCAGCAAAGCTGCTGGGGGACTCACTAGGTGAGGGAAATTAGCCATAAATGAGAATTCTCCCTAGCACTTGCCCCCTCCCATTCTAAGGGACAGGAGGATTTAATCCACTCCTGGATGGACCTCATACCTCTAGTCGGTTACAAACATTCTAGAGAGACCATCAGCATTTTGGTGGTGACTTCCTGCTCTGTGCTCAATGGAAAAATCAAATCCTTGTAGGCAGATTGACCATCTGAGTAACTTTGTGTTTTCCCCTTTCATTTGAATCAGCCATCTCAAGGGTTATTGGTCAGTCTGAATAGTGAAGGTAGATCCATACCAGTATGGTCTAAACCTCTTCAGTGCCCATACAATAGCAAAGCATCCTCTTTCTATTGTTGCCCACCTTGTCTCAGGATCCTTGAACTTCCTGCTGATGAAACACATGGGGTGTTCCCTACCTTTCTCATCCAGTTGACTAAGGACTGCAGCTATACCTACATTAGAAGCATCAGTTTGTACAATGAAGGGTTGGTGATAGTCAGGAGCTCTTAGGACTGGAGCTTGACAAAGGGTTTTCTTTAGGCCTTCAAAGGCTTGATTGCACTCCTCGTTCCACCTGACCTTTTTAGGAAATTTGGGAGAGGAGATGGCATTCAAGGGAGAAGCTATGGTCCCATAGTTCTCTATGAAGTTCCTATAATACCCAGTGAGACCTAGGAAGACTATCACTTGGGTTTGAGTAGTAGGGGTGGCCCAGTTTTGTACAGCTTGTACTTTGCTAGGCAGTGGCCTTATTTCACCTCCTCCTACCTCATGTCCAAGGTAGACCACTGAACTCTGAACAATTTGACATTTGCTTGCCTTTTTGGTCAGATGGGCCTGTTCAAGAGCCTGCAATACATAACCTAGGTGCTCAACATGTTCTTTCCATGTAGGGCTGAACACTGCAATGTCATCCAGGTATGCCATGCAGAAGTCCTCCATCCCATTCAGAACTTGATTGACCATCCTCTGAAATGTAGCAGGTGGATTCTTTAATCCAAAAGGCATTACCTTGAATTGGTAGAGGCCAGCTGGGATGAAGAATGCAGTTTTCTCCTTGGCTTGGTCTGCCAGGGCTATTTGCCAATAGCCTGACGTTAGGTCAAATGTGCTGAGGTACTTGGCTGCACCAAGTTTGTCCACCAGCTCATCTGTCTTAGGCAAAGGATGGGCATCAGTCGTGGTGACTGCATTTAGAGCTCTATAGTCCACGCAGAATCTCAACTCCTTGGATCCTGCCTTTGGTACAAGCACAATTGGGCTAGACCATGGGCTAGTAGAGGGTTCTATTACCCCGAGCTCAAGCATCTTGTTGACCCCATTCCTTATGTGGGATCTGACATTGTCTGACATTCTGTACCCCCTGAAGTTGACAGGCAGACCGTCACCAGTGTGCATGTCATGCTGGCCCCAAGGGGTCAAGCCTGGTGAAAGTGAGAACAGGGAGGCAAACTGATTTAAGAGTAACTTGCACTCATCCTGCTGGTCAGATGTGAGACTGGAAGAGTGATTAACTCCTTCCACTTGCTCATCTAAAGGTAAGCCTTTGAGGAGGTCAGGCAGAGGTTCACTCTCCTCCTCGTCCTGAGCTGAAGCTAGAAGCAAAGCTCCTATGTCAGGTCTGGAGACATAAGCCTTTAAACGGTTGGTGTGAAAGACTCTGGGAGCCTCGTTAGGATTGCCTAAGTCCACCAGATAGTTCACTTCTCCAAAATTACCCACAACCTTGAAGGGTCCTATCCATTTGTCCTGCAAGGCCCTCTGCCTTGTGGGGACCATAACAAGAACAAGCTGGTCTTGAGTAAACTCAACCATGTTAGCCTTCTGGTCATGCCAATGTTTGACCAGAGCTTGACCAGCCCTCAAGTTATCACTTGCCTCTGCCATCATGTGTGACATTCTCCTCCGGAGACCTATCACATAGTCAGTCACTCTGACTGGCTTTCGGGAAGGGGCACACTCCAACCCCTCCTTAATCAGGGCCAATGGACCTCTGACTGGATGGCCATAAAGAGGTTTGAAGGGACTAAATCCTACTCCCTCCTGAGGGACTTCTCTATATGCAAAGAGAAGGCATGGCAGTAAAAGGTCCCCCTTTCTTATAAGGGGTTCTTCTAAAGCACCAATCATGCTCTTCATAGTTCTGTTAAACCTCTCTACCAGTCCATTGGTTTGGGGGTTGTAGGCAGTTGAGAACTTGTAGGTAACTCCACAGGTTTTCCACATGGTTTGCATGTAGTGGGACATAAAATATGATCCCCTGTCAGATATCACCTCCTTAGGAAAACCTACTCTGGTAAAAATACCAAGTAGGTCCTTAGCCACGGCCGGAGCCGTAACTGTCCTCATAGGTATAGCTTCAGGAAACCTAGTGGCATGGTCCAATACAACCAGGATAAACCTGTTGCCTGAAGTTGTGGGAGGGTCAAGAGGACCAACAATGTCAATCCCAACCCTCTCAAAAGGAATTCCCACAACTGGGAGAGGCACCAAGGGTGCCACATTCTTGGATCCACTCTTGCCAGAGGTTTGGCAAGTGTGGCAGCTCCTGCAGAACTTGTCTACTTCTGTACCCATCTTAGGCCTGTAGAAGTGCAGAGATAGCCTTTCTTTGGTCTTCTTAAAACTTAAGTGACCAGTAAAAGGTACCTCATGGGCTAACTGCAGAAACTGGAGTCGGTTCACTAGAGGTACTACAAGTTTTCTGTAGTCTCCAGGGGTTGACTCAGTTGGTTCACTGTAGAAGAGGCCACCTTCCCAGTGCAACCTATACTTCCCAGGCTCAGTCCCATTGTGCTGAGAAGCTGTCTGTTGGCAAAGACCTTCCAAGGTAGGACACTCTCTTTGTCCCTTACTGAAATCTTCTCTGTTGGGACCACCTTCTACCAGTAAAGACTGCAGCTCAGGATGGTCAACAGGGTCAAGATCTCCTACCAAGGTAAGATCCTCTAGATCTGATTCCTCAGTATCTAGTTTGACCATACAGGGTTGAACCTCATACTCAGCCTCAGCTGGTGTGGGAGTCACAGGTTTGACTTTGGACAGTCTCGGAGATGTCCTTTGGGGCACAGGAGTGCTTGCTGGTTTCTTGCTGGCAGACTTAGGTTTCCCCTTTGTCTTTTCTTGTCCTGCAATGGCAGTAAGTACGTCCTGTGGACTTGGGGTGATAGCTTCCTCTATCATGTCCCCAGGAGAGCCTCTCAAGGTTCTCTCCCTTGCAGACCTCGTGAGCTCCTGCTTCCTTCTGCTGGGGGGCCAGGGGTGCTAGACACAACTCCAAGAGTTTTAAGGTCATTACCCAACAGGACCTTCCCAGGCACGTTATTTTGCACACTTACATGTATTCTGACAGTCATGTCATTACACTGGCTGAGAGCTGGTAACTGGGGAACCATTTGCGCAGGGCCTCCAGCTAACTTGGTTAAGTGTTTGGATGCCTTAGCAACCTCCGCCACTTTGAAAAAACATTCATCAACCACAGTTATGCTGGCTCCAGTGTCTCTGATGGCAGGGGTCTCCTGACCATTTCACAAGAACACTATCTTTATAATACTCTTTAGTATTATCTGGGATTGAGCTATAGACATCTAAGTTCTGTCGTTCCCAAAGACCCAAGGACACTAAAGAAACACTAGCTGAGACTCTCATGGGCTCATCAGCTAGTAGCTGAAAGTTTCCACTGGTCATAGGTACTTCATCCACCTGGGAGAAGGCTAAGGAGACAGTGTTGATCCCTGAAGGTTTACCCTTACACTTGGGATCTCCTTTCACATGGCCAGGCAACCAACAAACACAGCATTTTCCAAATGCTCTCTGGAATGGGGGTTTGCCCTGGCCTCCATCTGGTGTGGAACCAGGTGGTACACTAGCCTGATTCGGTTTACCTTGTGGCTTACCCTGGTTATGTTGGGGCCCTCTTTTGGATTGGAATTATTGGAATTCTCTTTGTTGTCTTTCTTTGGCTGCTTCCCCTCATCCTTCTTCTGAGTAGCCCCATAATCCTTGTGAGTAGCCCTGCTGGCAACCCATAAGTCAGCAGCCTTAGCTAGTTTCTTAGGATCTATCTCCTTTGAATCAGCCAAGTGCTGTCTACGCCCAGGAGAGCAGACATCAAAAATAGACTCCAACATTACAAGATTCCTCAAACCTTCATAAGTGTTCACTTTGTAACCCTTAACACAACCATCTAATTTTTTCAAACATTCACACACCCAGGTAGCCCAAGGGGTACCATCATACTTTTTGAGGGTTCTAAACCTCTTAAGATACTGGGAAGGGGTCTTCCCAAACCTAGCTATTAATGCTATTTTCACACACTCATAATCCTGCTTATCCTCCTCCCCCAACTCCATTACAGCATCACTTGCAACAGGGGGGAGCCTAGAGAAAAGACAGGGAATCAACTGATTCCCTGAGATACCTTGAATCCCATGATTGTACTCAAACATTGCTAACCAATCCAAAAGATCAAGTTTAGTCTCATACATACCAATCATTTCCTTTGGCAAATGGGGTCTCTTAGGGCTTGAAGACCTAGAGGACTCTGGGAGACAAGCATTTTCTAGAGACAGTTTCTTCATTTTTAGTTCATGGTTCAGCTCCATTTCTCTGAGCCTTAACTCTTGATGTTTCATGGCAGTTTGTGCATCAATACGTTTCACTTCTAATTCAAGTCTCATTTTCTCAAGTGCAATAAACTCAGGAGTAAGTGTAGGACCTGTTGGGGTCCCTGTGGTGCATTCTGAGCAGGCAAGGGAGTTGCAGAGTTTCCTAGCAAGGACTCATCTACTTCTTCACAATTAACACTCTCAGAATCAGAAACATCAAAATCCACATTTGCTGGAGTGGTAGGTCCTTCTGAACCACTCTCCAGACTTGTTCCCATTAACTTTGCAACCAGTTCAGATTTCTTTCCTTTACCAGAGATATTCTTATCCCTATACATGGTTCTCAGAACCTCAGCATTATAGAGTAAAAGATTCTCTTCAGTGTAGTTTTCCATATTTGACATGATTGCTTAGTTAAATAGAATTAGTGGTGTTAGCCTTGTGGTTAGTTGAACCCAAGCAATACCAGCACTCTAAGTGTAATCACTCTACTTCCAAATCCTCACCGATGTATACCAGTATTAGGCAGAATCCTGTGGAGTGCCCTTAGGGACCACTACACACAATTAAGACTACAGTTGGTGATACAAGTTTTACCTTTGGTACAAGCCTGTACAACTATGTCATAGTGGTAGCAGTGGCAGAGCAACCAGGCTTATCTCAAGAGTATATGAGCAGTAGCAGAGATTACACAAAGGGACCACAATTACTGTGACTCAAGAAAACACTCGCTCAAGGTTTCAGGTAAGAAAATATAAGTACATTTTGTAACGCTCCCCTGATTCCCGTAGAGGCGCCGGTCTTGACTGGGCGTATACCGTATCTGCAAAGGTGATGTGTAACACACAGCTGGCTCTTTGGGCTGGACCTCTGTGCACTGTATGTCTGACTTGAAGGGTAAGATGTCTGCAGATAGAAAATATGGGATTAAGGAACTGGGTTATTCAATGTCTCTCTCTTCTTCCCTTTCTCTTCTCATGTAGAACCCCACCTTAGGTAAGTGAACGCCGTGCTCTCCATCTGCCTCGGGGCAGGGTGCTGTAACCAGTTTCTTCAATGGATAAGGGGAGCAGGCCTCTTGACTTCAGAGGACTGCTGTCTGTCGTTTACTGCACGAACGGTAAGTTTCGAGTAATTCTAATGTCTTTAAAGTCTTTAGTAATGATGTTTCTTGTTTTGCAGGGTTCCGGCGATGGCGGATGACGGGCTGAAGTGAGTTGAAGATGGAGCCCGTGTGATGAATAGAAGCGCCTGGAAGCACGTAAGTAAGCGCTTGTTGCCTGCTTCACGATGCGCTCTAACTGTCTTTTTATTTTGCAGGTACAAGTTCGGAGCGGCTGCAGGGTGCCGGAATACCCACTGGGTTAGATGTGGAAAGGAGTAATGGCACGTGAGTATTAAAGTTCCCCAATGTCTTTAAACGCACCTTGTTTTGTCTTTCAGATGCGGGATGCAGGGCCGAAGGCCTCCGGAGCGTGCGAAGAGTTGGTAAGCTTTTGTCTTTCAGATGCCGGAATGCAGTGTGAAGACCTCCGGAGCGCACGAAGAGTAGGTAAGACTTTGTCTTTCAGATGCCGGAATGCAGCGCGAGGCGTTGGTGACAGCCGATGGATCAGGTAAGTGAAGAGCTGTCACTGAAGACCGTAATGCTAACCTGTTCTTTCTTGTCTTTATAGGTGTTGCTGAAGACTGGATTCAGGATGGTAAGCCTTTTTCCTTAGGCCCAGGATCAGATGCAGAAGACACGATGAACGTTCTGCTGCAGAGGATGCAGAATAACGCAAAGCAAGATTCATCCATCGGGTGTGGTTTAAATAGCCTCTTGTAGTGCTTAGGTGTCTCCTTCCACAGCCACGCCTAGGTAAGAAAAGAGTTCCTGCTTTCCAGAAGAGTTCCAGTGTTCTGAATCTAGGGAGTGGCTCCTGCCCCACCCAACAGGAAAAGTAGTTCCAAACAGAAGAGGATCAGAGGCTCAACTGGCAGGCAAGTAAGCAGCATGGTCTGCTGCAGGTAAGTCCACCCAAGCATTATGAACCCGGCGCTTCCAGCGCTGGGACTGGGCATAATTATGAGCCTGGTGCCACTGGCGCCAGGACTGGGTCCAAAAGGTCCCAATTGGGACTGGTTGGCACTCGGAACCTGGGTTATGGATCTGCTTCCAAGGGAGTTGGGAAAACCCTGACCTTTTGGAAGCAGAGATCATGACAGTACCCCCCCCTCAAGGCCCCTCCCAAACCGGGCTTCTCCGGGGGTTTTGGCTTGTCAGGAAATGTTCGGTGAAATCTTTTGATTAGGCGAGGAGCGTGGACATATTCAGCAGGTTCCCAGGATCTCTCTTGGGGGCCGTAGCCTTTCCAGTCAATTAGGTAAAATAGTTTAGATTTGGAGATCTTGGAGTCCAGAATGCTTTTGACTTCAAACTCGAGTTCTCCATCAACTAGGATAGGTTTTGGAGATTTAGTTACTCGGGTTTGAGGTTGCACGGGTTTTAATAGAGAGACGTGGAAGACCGGATGTATCTTCATGTGCGGGGGCAAGTCCAACTTGACCGCTACTGGGTTTACTATGGTAGTGATGGAATAGGGACCAAGGTATCTTGGGTTGAATGTGCGTGGCCCTTTTAGAGGTAGATATTTGGTGGATAACCAGACTTGATCCCCTACTTGATATTGAGGGGCTTCCTTCCGATGTTGATCTGCTCCTTTCTTGTATTGTTCTTTAGCCCTTTGAAGGTGAGAAACAGCTTCCTTAAAGGCTTGGGTGATTGTAGAATGCAGGTAGTCTACTGCTGGTGTTTCAAGATCTTGGAGGGGATCCAACTCCGAGGTTCGAGGGTGACTGCCGTACAAAAGAAAAAATGGGGTTTTCCCAGTTCCCGAATGGACAGAGTTATTGTAGGCATATTCGGCTATCCAAAGGATGTCTTTCCAAGTTTTTTCAGTTTGTTGCAGCATGCAGCGTAAATACTGTTCCAGAGTTTGATTGGTCCTCTCGGTTTGTCCGTCGGTCTGAGGGTGGTGACTGGTCGATAGTCTCACATCAATTTGAGCCGACCGACAGCAACTTCGCCAAAAATGCGAAATAAATTGACTACCTCGATCCGAAATTAGAACCGAAGGAAAACCGTGCAGTCGGACGATGTTTTCGAGAAATTCTCGGGCCAGAGTTGCTGCTGTTGGCAAGCCTTTGAGCGGAATGAAATGCGCCATCTTGGAGAATAAGTCCACGATTACTAGAATCGTATTGTATCCGGAGCATGGAGGTCGATCGGTGATGAAGTCCATAGAAAGCGTATGCCAAGGGCGAGGTGGGATGTCAATAGGGCGTAAGAGGCCTGCTGGTCTTTCCTTTTGACTCTTGTTTTGGGCGCATACTCCACAGGACATTATAAAGTCTCTGATATCTTTTTTCCAAGACGGCCACCAGAAGTAGCGCTTGATCTTTTCTGAGGTCTTGGCCATACCGGGATGTCCTTCCATTAAAGAATCGTGATAACAAGAGATTACTTTTTTCTGTACATTTGTGCTGGGTAGGTATAATCGTTCTTGGAAATACAATAAGTTGTCCTTTACTGCAAAGTCCTTTCCCTGCAGATGCCAATTCTGTATGTCTGCTGGAGTTACAAGTTGCCTGGCCTTATCCTTAACTTCCTCTATGGATTCTGTGGCGATTACACCCAGAATTCTTTGTTCGGGAATGATTGGTACAGGTTTAGGGTTGATCAAGTGTTCTTCCACTCCCATCCGAGAAAGGGCATCAGCTTTACCGTTCTTTGTACCAGGTCGATAGGTAATTATGAAGTCAAACTCAGCAAAGAATAATGCCCAACGGAGTTGTCTAGAGGATTGGGCTTTTGCGGTTTTCAAATATTGCAGGTTTCGGTGATCCGTAATCACAGTAACGGTGTGTCGGGCCCCCAGCAGATAATGCCGCCAAGCCTTAAAGGCAGACTTGATAGCCAGAAGTTCCTTGTCAGTAATCGTGTAATTGATTTCAGGAGGCGAGAATTTGCGGGACCAAAATGCCACGGGATGCAACTGATTGGTTACCGGGTCCTTTTGTGATAGAACTGCCCCCATGGCAAGGCTTGAAGCATCAGTTTCCACGATGTAGGGGAGTTCGGGGCGAGGGTGTTTTAAGATTGGTGCAGAGATAAATTTAGTCTTCAAATCCTGGAAAGCTTGTTCCGCCTCGGTAGACCATTCAAAACGTTTGTTTTTCTTTAACAAGGCAGTGATGGGCTGGACTATTCGAGAGAATTCGGGGATAAACCTGCGGTAAAAGTTAGCGAAGCCTAACATGCTTTGCACACCGTTTACGGAGGATGGTGATGGCCATTTGAGAACTGCATCGACCTTCTTTGAATCCATACGCACTCCGCCAGGTGATAATATGAATCCCAAGAATTCAACTTCAGTCACGTTGAAAACACATTTTTCCAACTTAGCGAAAAGTTTGTGTTGACGCAATCTTTCGAGGACCATTTTCACGTGTTTCCGATGTTCAGATTCCGATGAAGAATAAACGAGGATGTCGTCAATGTAAACAACAACACACACATCTATGAGCTCTCTGAGGACATCGTTCATAAAATATTGAAAGGCGGCCGGGGCATTGCAAAGTCCGAAGGGCATGACCTGATATTCAAATAGTCCATACTTGGTGCGGAAGGCCGTCTTCCATTCATCACCCTCTTTTACTCGTACCAAGTGGTAAGCTCCTCTAAGATCCAGCTTTGTATAAATGCATGCTTTTCTGACTTGGTCCAGGAGTTCAGGGATCAAAGGTAACGGATATCTATTCTTAACGGTGATCTGGTTCAGGGAGCGATAATCTATACAAGTTCTAAGGTCTCCTTCCTTTTTTGGAACGAAGAACAAAGCTGAAGAAGCAGGGGACTTGGAAGGACGAATAAACCCATTTGCCAGGCATTGATCCAGGTATTGTCGAAGGTGAAGGTTCTCAGGCTCTGTGAGGGCATAAATTCTACTACAAGGAGGAGTAGATCCAGGTATCAGGTCTATCTGGCAGTCATAAGACCTATAAGGAGGTAGAGAGTTAGCCTGATCCTTCCGGAAAACATCTTGGTATTCTAGGTATTTGGGAGGTAACTGGGGAGTCTCTGAAGAAATTGCTGCCAGTGCAACACCAGGTGGAGGGTGACAAGTAGAGACACATTCTGGAAACTGGACCGTTCTTGCTCGCCAATCGATCAGAGGATTGTGTTTCTCTAACCAAGGTATTCCTAGTATAATCTGAAACTGAGGGGCCTTGATCACATCGAACACGATCTTCTCATGGTGTCCATCTTGACTTACTAGCGTCACCTCTTGAGTGGTATGCGTTACTGGCCCGGAGGCTATCTCCGTACCATCCACTGTAGTAATGATGTCCTTTACAGCCTTGGGACAAAGAGTTAGATTCATCCTCAAAACCATTTCATGATCCACATAATTGCCGATGGCACCGCTGTCGACATAAGCTTCAATTGCATGTAATCGATCCGGATTATCAGGGCTAATGAGGACCATAGGTATCACGAAATGCGAGGTCACGGAACAGGTTTTCACGCTCGGCAAGAGGACCTCTATTCTTGTCGGGCGAGGTCGTTTCCCTGCTCAGAGTTTGTAACTTTGGTAACTGCAGCTCCTACTGCCTTCTTGGCAGGTTTCACCGGACAGTCTCGAAGAAAGTGCCCTGAGTTTCCGCAATAGAGGCATAATTGCAACTGTTTTCTCCTTTCCCGCTCCTTTTGTGTTAGAGGACCTTTCAGACCCCCTATTTGCATGGGTTCCCCGTGGTCTACTCCTTTGGAAGGAGTTGGCGGTTTGGAAAATACTCGAGCATCAAACTTGGAACGATCGGCCTTCCTGTTCTGCAGTCTGTGATCTATTTGAACGACTAAGTCTATATAGTCCGAACAATCTTGTGGGGGATTCACTACTTGGGCTAACACATCTTTGAGCTCTCCACGTAGACCTCTATAAAACAGCGTAATCCTTTTGTCCTCAGGCCATTGAGTTTCCACTATCAGTCTGTTGAAAGACGCAATATAAGCCAAAAGGTCTTGATTACCTTGTCGCAACGAAAGAAGCTCATTGTCCAAGGCCTGCCCCTGTGAATGTCTTGCGAACAGTTTTTCCATACTGAGCTGAAAAGCTTGAAAATCATGGAGGACCGGATCATCTTGATTTACTAGAGGGATCGACCAGTCTGCCGCATTGCCACTAAGGTACGAAAGCACGAAAGCTACTTTAGCTTGATCAGTTGGAAAGGCTGCTGGCCGGCATAAGAAATGCAACCGGCACTGATTGATAAATACTGCAAACCTCTTTGGGTCACCAGAAAATCGTTCGGGCGGAGCCAGAGGTACATTCCCAGGTAGGTTGATCTGCACTGGATTCATAGAGGATGTAGAAGGAAGATTTCCCCCAGATGCGGGTAACGGGGTCTGTCCGGCTTGTGACTGTAGCAATTGTCTAGCGAGATCATCTGTTCGCTCCTTGGAAATAATCAGTTCCCTTCTTAGAGCGTTCGTTTCCTGACGGGCTGCATGCACTTCTGCCCTTAGTTCCCCAAGTAACTGGGCTAGCTGGTCGGTATCCGAGGTTTCCATAGCGCCTGGACGGGAGTTTTGTGGTAGGCTTTGCGTTCTGTAACGCTCACCTGATTCCCGTAGAGGCGCCGGTCTTGACTGGGCGTATACCGTATCTGCAAAGGTGATGTGTAACACACAGCTGGCTCTTTGGGCTGGACCTCTGTGCACTGTATGCCTGACGTGTAGAGTAAGATGTCTGCAGATAGAAAATATGGGGTTAATGAACTGGGGTTATTGGGGTGTCCCTATCTCTTTCCTCTTCTCCTCTCCTGTAGACCCCCAAAGGTTAACGCTCTCACCTTAGGTAAGTGAACGCCGTGCTCTCTATCTGCCTCGGGGCAGGGTGCTGTAACCAGTTTCTTCAATGGATAAGGGGAGCAGGCCTCTTGACTTCAGAGGACTGCTGTCCGTCGTTTACTGCACGAACGGTAAGTTTCGAGTAATTCTAATGTCTTTAAAGTCTTTAGTAATGATGTTTCTTGTTTTGCAGGGTTCCGGCGATGGCGGATGACGGGCTGAAGTGAGTTGAAGATGGAGCCTGTGTGATGAATAGAAGCGCCTGGAAGCACGTAAGTAAGCGCTTGTTGCCTGCTTCACGATGCGCTCTAACTGTCTTTTTATTTTGCAGGTACAAGTTCGGAGCGGCTGCAGGGTGCCGGAATACCCACTGGGTTAGATGTGGAAAGGAGTAATGGCACGTGAGTATTAAAGTTCCCCAATGTCTTTAAACGCACCTTGTTTTGTCTTTCAGATGCGGGATGCAGCGCCGAAGGCCTCCGGAGCGTGCGAAGAGTTGGTAAGCTTTTGTCTTTCAGATGCCGGAATGCAGTGTGAAGACCTCCGGAGCGCACGAAGAGTAGGTAAGACTTTGTCTTTCAGATGCCGGAATGCAGCACGAGGCGTTGGTGACAGCCGATGGATCAGGTAAGTGAAGAGCTGTCACTGAAGACCGTAATGCTAACCTGTTCTTTCTTGTCTTTATAGGTGTTGCTGAAGACTGGATTCAGGATGGTAAGCCTTTTTCCTTAGGCCCAGGATCAGATGCAGAAGACACGATGAACGTTCTGTTGCAGAGGATGCAGAATAACGCAAAGCAAGATTCATCCATCGGGTGTGGTTTAAATAGCCTCCTGTAGTGCTTAGGTGTCTCCTTCCACAGCCACGCCTAGGTAAGAAAAGAGTTCCTGCTTTCCAGAAGAGTTCCAGTGTTCTGAATCTAGGGAGTGGCTCCTGCCCCACCCAACAGGAAAAGTAGTTCCAAACAGAAGAGGATCAGAGGCTCAACTGGCAGGCAAGTAAGCAGCATGGTCTGCTGCAGGTAAGTCCACCCAAGCATTATGAGCCCGGCGCTTCCAGCGCTGGGACTGGGCATATTTATGAGCCTGGTGCCACTGGCGCCAGGACTGGGTCCAAAAGGTCCCAATTGGGACTGTTTGGCACTCGGAACCTGGGTTATGGATCTGCTTCCAAGGGAGTTGGGAAAACCCTGACCTTTTGGAAGCAGAGATCATGACACATTTATTTTTAAACCATTTGTTATAAACACAACACTTCTATTAAACTTCAATAAAAACCACACGTTAAATATACTACAACTAACCAATTCACTTTGTACAGTAAGTCTCAAGGTAAGTACCCTGTGTTAGAATGAACCGGTGTTAGGCACAAAATCATGTTACCGCGAACACGAATGCGGTCACTTTTTGACAGTTCGGTCTGATAAACAAACGCGTATTCGTGACATGAAATGCTACCGGGGCAAAAACACACTTAGCACCTGAGATACCCAGAGGGAGTTGGAGGCAAAAATCACAGTCAATATTTTGATTAGGCAGGCAAAATCAAGAAACCCTCAGAGACAGGAGTTCAAAAGTCAAAGGGCCGGACCCAGGGTCGAAGACACCGGGGACAGTTCCCGAAGATCACACGGTCTAACAGTTCACGATTCGACAGAGCCAAAAGTACTTGGATATTGTCAATGTTCGGAAGCAAAAGTTATAAGAAGGAGGGAAGACAAGGTCAAGCCTTGGAAATGAAGGAAAAGGGATTCACCCAGTTTCCTCAACAGAACACAGTACCTTATTCCAATGGTGCAGCTGGTGCCCTGGTAGTTGTTCCTGTTGGTTTCCCGCAGACCCACGATTCCTGGAGCTTCGTCGAGAAGGAGGACGTGGACGTTTGAAGAGGGTCTGCACCACACAGGGATGAGGCCGGCAGCAGCGACACGGAATAAAGGGTACGCTCCTTAAAAACAGGAGAGGAAGATGAGGTGTACTGGATCCGTGGTAGATTGACTAAGTAAAGTTAATGGAAACTTTACTCTTTTCTGGGGTACAGTAGTCGCCTCAGAAATGGAGTCGAGGGAAGTCTCAAAGACAACCCTGTGCCACGGCACTGAAGGTGCTGTGTGACACACAGACACACAAAGAAGGGGCTACTGAAGTGATGTACTTCAGAGTCCACAATCATAAAACAGATGGAAACACATAGCAAAACACAGGTAAGAGTGGGGGAAAAGCTCTCACTCTTACCAGGTGGAAAAAAATAAACTCCAGAAGTCCAGCAAGGCTGCTGGGGGACTCACTAGGTGAGGGAAATTAGCCATAAATGAGAATTCTCCCTAGCACTCGCCCCCTCCCTTTTTAAGGGACAGGAGGATTTAATCCACTCCTGGATGGACCTCATACCTCTAGTTGGTTACAAACATTCTATAGAGACCATCAGCATTTTGGGGGTGACTTCCTGCTCTGTGCACAATGGAAAAATCAAATCCTTGTAGGCAGATTGACCATCTGAGTAACTTTGTGTTTTCCCCTTTCATTTGAATCAGCCATCTCAAGGGTTATTGGTCAGTCTGAATAGTGAAGGTAGATCCATACAAGTATGGTCTAAACCTCTTCAGTGCCCATACAATAGCAAAGCATCCTCTTTCTATTGTTGCCCACCTTGTCTCAGGATCCTTGAACTTCCTGCTGATGAAACACATGGGGTGTTCCCTACCTTTCTCATCCAGTTGACTAAGGACTGCAGCTATACCTACATTAGAAGCATCAGTTTGTACAATGAAGGGTTGGTGATAGTCAGGAGCTCTTAGGACTGGAGCTTGACAAAGGGTTTTCTTTAGGCCTTCAAAGGCTTGATTGCACTCCTCGTTCCACCTGACCTTTGTAGGAAATTTGGGAGAGGAGATGGCATTCAAGGGAGAAGCTATGGTCCCATAGTTCTCTATGAAGTTCCTATAATACCCAGTGAGACCTAGGAAGGCTATCACTTGGGTTTGAGTAGTAGGGGTGGCCCAGTTTTGTACAGCTTGTACTTTGCTAGGCAGTGGCCTTATTTCACCTCCTCCTACCTCATGTCCAAGGTAGACCACTGAACTCTGAACAATTTGACATTTGCTTGCCTTTTTGGTCAGATGGGCCTGTTCAAGAGCCTGCAATACATAACCTAGGTGTTCAACATGTTCTTTCCATGTAGGGCTGAACACTGCAATGTCATCCAAGTATGTCATGCAGAAGTCCTCCATCCCATTCAGAACTTGATTGACCATCCTCTGAAATGTAGCAGGTGGATTCTTTAATCCAAAAGGCATTACCTTGAATTGGTAGAGGCCAGCTGGGGTGAAGAATGCAGTTTTCTCCTTCGCTTGGTCTGTCAGGGCTATTTGCCAATAGCCTGACGTTAGGTCAAATGTGCTGAGGTACTTGGCTGCACCAAGTTTGTCCACCAGCTCATCTGTCTTAGGCAAAGGATGGGCATCAGTCGTGGTGACTGCATTTAGAGCTCTATAGTCCACGCAGAATCTGAACTCCTTGGATCCTGCCTTTGGTACAAGCACAACTGGGCTAGACCATGGGCTAGTAGAGGGTTCTATTAGCCCGAGCTCAAGCATCTTGTTGACCCCATTCCTTATGTAGGATCTGACATTATCTGACATTCTGTACCCCCTGCTGTTGACAGGCAGACCGTCACCAGTGTGCATGTCATGCTGGCCCCAAGGGGTCAAGCCTGGTGAAAGTGAGAACAGGGAGGCAAACTGATTTAACAGTAACTTGCACTCATCCTGCTGGTCAGATGTGAGACTGGAAGAGTGATTAACTCCTTCCACTTGCTCATCTAAAGGTAAGCCTTTGAGGAGGTCAGGCAGAGGTTCACTCTCCTCCTCCTCCTGAGCTGAAGCTAGAAGCAAAGCTCCTATGTCAGGTCTGGAGACATAAGCCTTTAAACGGTGGGTGTGAAAGACTCTGGGAGCCTCGTTAGGATTGCCTAAGTCCACCAGATAGTTCACCTCTCCAAAATTACCCACAACCTTGAAGGGTCCTATCCATTTGTCCTGCAAGGCCCTCTGCCTTGTGGGGACCATAACAAGAACAAGCTGGTCTTGAGTAAACGCAACCATGGTAGCCTTCTGGTCATGCCAATGTTTGACCAGAGCTTGACCAGCCCTCAAGTTATCACTTGCCTCTGCCATCATGTGTGACATTCTCCTCCGGAGACCTATCACATAGTCAGTCACTCTGACTGGCTTTCGGGAAGGAGCACTCTCCAACCCCTCCTCAATCAGGGCCAATGGACCTCTGACTGGATGGCCATAAAGAGGTTCGAAGGGACTAAATCCTACTCCCTCCTGAGGGACTTCTCTATATGCAAAGAGAAGGCATGGCAGTAGAAGGTCCCCCTTTCTTATAAGGGGTTCTTCTAAAGAACCTATCATGCTCTTCATAGTTCTGTTAAACCTCTCTACCAGTCCATTGGTTTGGGGGTTGTAGGCAGTTGAGAACTTGTAGGTAACTCCACAGGTTTTCCACATGGTTTGCATGTAGTGGGACATAAAATATGATCCCCTGTCAGATATCACCTCCTTAGGAAAACCTACTCTGGTAAAAATACCAAGTAGGTCCTTAGCCACAACCGGAGCCGTAACTGTCCTCATAGGTATAGCTTCAGGAAACCTAGTGGCATGGTCCAATACAACCAGGATAAACCTGTTGCCTGAAGTTGTGGGAGGGTCAAGAGGACCAACAATGTCAATCCCGACCCTCTCAAAAGGAATTCCCACCACTGGGAGAGGCACTAAGGGTGCCACATTCTTGGATCCACTCTTGCCAGAGGTTTGGCAAGTGTGGCAGCTCCTGCAGAACTTGTCTACTTCTGTACCCATCTTAGGCCTGTAGAAGTGCAGAGATAGCCTTTCTTTGGTCTTCTTAAAACTTAAGTGACCAGCAAAAGGTACCTCATGGGCTAACTGCAGAAACTGGAGTCGGTTCACTAGAGGTACTACAAGTTTTCTGTAGTCTGCAGGGGTTGACTCAGTTGGTTCACTGTAGAAGAGGCCATCTTCCCAGTGCAACCTATACTTCCCAGGCTCAGTCCCATTGTGCTGAGAAGCTGTCTGTTGGCAAAGACCTTCCAAGGTAGGACACTCTCTTTGTCCCTTACTGAAATCTTCTCTGTTGGGTCCACCTTCTGCCAGTAAAGACTGCAGCTCAGGATGGTCAACAGGGTCAAGATCTCCTACCAAGGTAAGATCCTCTAGATCTGATTCCTCAGTATCTAGTTTGACCATACAGGGTTGAACCTCACACTCAGCCTCAGCTGGTGTGGGAGTCACAGCTTTGACTTTGGACAGTCTCGGAGATGTCCTTCTGGGCACAGGAGTGCTTGCTGGTTTCTTGCTGGCAGACTTAGGTTTCCCCTTTGTCTTTTCTTGTCCTGCAATGGCAGTAAGTACGTCCTGTGGACTTGGGGTGATAGCTTCCTCTATCATGTCCCCAGGAGAGCCTCTCAAGGTTCTCTCCCTTGCAGACCTCGTGAGCTCCTGCCATCTTCTGCTGGGGGGCCAGGGGTGCTAGACACAACTCCAAGAGTTTTAAGGTCATTACCCAACAGGACCCTCCCAGGCACGTTATTTTGCACACTTACAGGTATTCTGACAGTCATGTCATTACACTGGATGAGAGCTGGTAACTGGGGAACCATTTGCGCAGGGCCTCCAGCTAACTTGGTTAAGTGTTTGGGTGCCTTAGCAACCTCCGCCTCTTTGAAAAACATTCATCAACCACAGTTATGCTGGCTCCAGTGTCTCTGATGGCAGGGGTCTCCTGACCATTTCACAAGAACACTATCTTTATAATACTCTTTAGTATTATCTGGGATTGAGTTATAGACATCTAAGTTCTGTTGTTCCCAAAGACCCAAGGACACTAAAGAAACACTAGCTGAGATTCTCATGGGCTCATCAGCTAGTAGCTGAAAGTTTCCACTGGTCATAGGTACTTCATCTACCTGGGAGAAGGCTAAGGAGACAGTGTTGATCCCTGAAGGTTTACCCTTACACTTGGGATCTCCTTTCACATGGCCAGGCAATCAACAAACACAGCATTTTCCAAATGCTCTCTGGAATGGGGGTTTGCCCTGGCCTCCAACTGGTGTGGAACCAGGTGGTACACTAGCCTGATTCAGTTTACCTTGTGGCTTACCCTGGTTATGTTGGGGCCCTCTTTTGGATTGGAATTATTGGAATTCTCTTTGTTGTCTTCTTTGGCTGCTTCCCCTCATCCTTCTTCTGAGTAGCCCCATAATCCTTGTGAGTAGCCCTGTTGGCAACCCATAAATCAGCAGCCTTAGCTAGTTTCTTAGGATCTATCTCCTTTGAATCAGGCAAGTGCTGTCTAAGCCCAGGAGAGCAGACATCAAAAATAGACTCCAACATTACAAGATTCCTCAAACCTTCATAAGTGTTCACTTTGTAACCCTTAACACAACCATCTAATTTTTTCAAACACACCCAGGTAGCCCGAGGGGTACCATCATACTTTTTGAGGGTTCTAAACCTCTTAAGATACTGGGAAGGGCTCTTCCCAAACCTGGCTATTAATGCTATTTTCACACACTCATAATCCTGCTTATCCTCCTCCCCCAACTCCATTACAGCATCACTTGCAACAGGGGGAGCCTAGAGAAAAGACAGGGAATCAACTGATTCCCTGAGATACCTTGAATCCCATGATTGTACTCAAACATTGCTAACCAATCCAAAATATCAAGTTTAGTCTCATACATACCAATCATTTCCTTTGGCAAATGGGGTCTCTTAGTGCTTGAAGACCTAGAGGACTCTGGGAGACAAGCATTTTCTAGAGACAGTTTCTTCATTTTTAGTTCATGGTTCAGCTCCATTTCTCTGAGCCTTAACTCTTGATGTTTCATGGCAGTTTGTGCATCAATACGTTTCACTTCTAATTCAAGTCTCATTTTCTCAAGTGCAATAAACTCAGGAGTAAGTGTAGGACCTGTGGGGGTCCATGTGGTGCATTCTGAGCAGGCAAGGGAGTTGCAGAGTTTCCTAGCAAGGACTCATCTACTTCTTCACAATTAACACTCTCAGAATCAGAAACATCAAAATCCACATTTGCTGGAGTGGTAGGTCCTTCTGAACCACTCTCCAGACTTGTTCCCATTAACTTTGCAACCAGTTCAGATTTCTTTCCTTTACCAGAGATATTCTTATCCCTATACATGGTTCTCAGAACCTCAGCATTATAGAGTAAAAGATTCTCTTCAGTGTAGTTTTCCATATTTGACATGATTGCTTAGTTAAATAGAATTAGTGGTGTTAGCCTCGTGGTTAGTTGAACCCAAGCAATACCAGCACTCTAAGTGTAATCACTTTACTTCCAAATCCTCACCGATGTACACCAGTATTAGGCAGAATCCTGTGCAGTGCCCTTAGGGACCACTACACACAATTAAGACTTCAGTTGGTGATACAAGTTTTACCTTTGGTACAAGCCTGTACAACTATGTCATAGTTGTAGCAGTGGCAGAGCAACCAGGCTTATCTCAAGAGTATATGAGCAGTAGCAGAGATTACACAAAGGGACCACAATTACTGTGACTCAAGAAAACACTGGCTCAAGGTTTCAGGTAAGAAAATATAAGTACATTTATTTTTAAACCATTTGTTATAAACACAACACTTCTATTAAACTTCAATAAAAACCACACGTTAAATATACTACAACTAACCAATTCACTTTGTACAGTAAGTCTCAAGGTAAATACCCTGTGTTAGAATGAACCGGTGTTAGGCACAAAATCACGTTACCACGAACACGAATGCGGTCACTTTTTGACAGTTCGGTCTGATAAACAAACGCGTATTCGTGACATGAAATGCTACCGGGGCAAAAACACACTTAGCACCTGAGATACCCAGAGGGAGTTGGAGGCAAAAAATCACAGTCAATATTTTGATTAGGCAGGCAGAATCAAGAAACGCTCAGAGACAGGAGTTCAAAAGTCAAAGGGCCGGAGCCAGGGTCGAAGACACCGGGGACCGTTCCCGAAGATCACACGGTCTAACAGTTCACGATTCGACAGAGCCAAAAGTACTTGGATATTGTCAATGTTCGGAAGCAAAAGTTATAAGAAGGAGGGAAGACAAGGTCAAGCCTTGGAAATGAAGGAAAAGGGATTCACCCAGTTTCCTCAACAGAACACAGTACCTTGTTCCAATGGTGCAGCTGGTGCCCTGGCAGTTGTTCCTGTTGGTTTCCCGCAGACCCACGATTCCTGGAGCTTCGTCGAGAAGGAGGACGTGGATGTTTGAAGAGGGTCTGCACCACACAGGGATGAGGCCGGCAGCAGCGACACGGAATAAAGGGTACGCTCCTTAAAAACAGGAGAGGAAGATGAGGTGTACTGGATCTGTGGTAGATTGACTAAGTAAATGTAATGGAAACTTTACTCTTTTCTGGGGGACAGTAGTCGCCTCAGAAATAGAGTCGAGGGAAGTCTCAAAGACAACCCTGTGCCACGGCACTGAAGGTGCTGTGTGACACACACACACACAAAGAAGGGGCTACTGAAGTGGTGTACTTCAGAGTCCACAATCACAAAACAGATGGAAACACATAGCAAAACACAGGTAAGAGTGGGGGAAAAGCTCTCACTCTTACCAGGTGGAAAAAAATAAACTCCAGAAGTCCAGCAAAGCTGCTGGGGGACTCACTAGGTGAGGGAAATTAGCCATAAATGAGAATTCTCCCTAGCACTCGCCCCCTCCCTTTCTAAGGGACAGGAGGATTTAATCCACTCCTGGATGGACCTCATACCTCTAGTCGGTTACAAACATTCTAGAGAGACTATCAGCATTTTGGTGGTAACTTCCTGCTCTGTGCTCAATGGAAAAATCAAATCCTTGTAGGCAGATTGACCATCTGAGTAACTTTGTGTTTTCCCCTTTCATTTGAATCAGCCATCTCAAGGGTTATTGGTCAGTCTGAATAGTGAAGGTAGATCCATACAAGTATGGTCTAAACCTCTTCAGTGCCCATACAATAGCAACGCATCCTCTTTCTAGTGTTGCCCACCTTGTCTCAGGATCCTTGAACTTGCTGCTGATGAAACACATGGGGTGTTCCCTACCTTTCTCATCCAGTTGACTAAGGACTGCAGCTATACCTACATTAGAAGCATCAGTTTGTCCAAGAAGGGTTGGTGATAGTCAGGAGCTCTTAGGACTGGAGCTTGACAAAGGGTTTTCTTTAGGCCTTCAAAGGCTTGATTGCACTCCTCGTTCCACCTGACCTTTTTAGGAAATTTGGGAGAGGAGATGGCATTCAAGGGAGAAGCTATGGTCCCATAGTTCTCTATGAAGTTCCTATAATACCCAATGAAACCTAGGAAGGCTATCACTTGGGTTTGAGTAGTAGGGGTGGCCCAGTTTTGTACAGCTTGTACTTTGCTAGGCAGTGGCCTTATTTCACCTCGTCCTACCTCATGTCCAAGGTAGACCACTGAACTCTGAACAATTTGACATTTGCTTGCCTTTTTGGTCAGATGGGCCTGTTCAAGAGCCTGCAATACATAACCTAGGTGTTCAACATGTTCTTTCCATGTAGGGCTGAACACTGCAATGTCATACGAGTATGCCATGCAGAAGTCCTCCATCCCATTCAGAACTTGATTGACCATCCTCTGAAATGTAGCAGGTGGATTCTTTAATCCAAAAGGCATTACCTTGAATTGGTAGAGGCCAGCTGGGGTGAAGAATGCAGTTTTCTCCTTGGCTTGGTCTGTCAGGGCTATTTGCCAATAGCCTGACGTTAGATCAAATGTGCTGAGGTACTTGGCTGCACCAAGTTTGTCCACCAGCTCATCTGTTTTAGGCAAAGGATGGGCATCAGTCGTGGTGACTGCATTTAGAGCTCTATAATCCACGCAGAATCTGAACTCCTTGGATCCTGCCTTTGGTACAAGCACAACTGGGCTAGACCATGGGCTAGTAGAGGACCTATTACCCCGAGCTCAAGCATCTTGTTGACCCCATTCCTTATGTGGGATCTGACATTGTCTGACATTCTGTACCCCCTGCAGTTGACAGGCAGACCGTCACCAGTGTGCATGTCATGCTGGCCCCAATGGGTCAAGCCTGGTGAAAGTGAGAACAGGGAGGCAAACTGATTTAACAGTAACTTGCACTCATCCTGCTGGTCAGATGTGGGACTGGAAGAGTGATTAACTCCTTCCACTTGCTCATCTAAAGGTAAGCCTTTGAGGAGGTCAGGCAGAGGTTCACTCTCCTCCTCGTCCTGAGCTGAAGCTAGAAGCAAAGCTCCTATGTCAGGTCTGGAGACATAAGCCTTTAAACGGTTGGTGTGAAAGACTCTGGGAGCCTCGTTAGGATTGCCTAAGTCCACCAGATAGTTCACTTCTCCAAAATTACCCACAACCTTGAAGGGTCCTATCCATTTGTCCTGCAAGGCCCTCTGCCTTGTGGGGACCATAACAAGAACAAGCTGGTCTTGAGTAAACTCAACCATGTTAGCCTTCTGGTCATGCCAATGTTTGACCAGAGCTTGACCAGCCCTCAAGTTATCACTTGCCTCTGCCATCATGTGTGACATTCTCCTCCGGAGACCTATCACATAGTCAGTCACTCTGACTGGCTTTCGGGAAGGAGGCCTCTCCAACCCCTCCTTAATCAGGGCCAATGGACCTCTGACTGGATGGCCATAAAGAGGTTCGAAGGGACTAAATCCTACTCCCTCCTGAGGGACTTCTCTATATGCAAAGAGAAGGCATGGCAGTAGAAGGTCCCCCTTTCTTATAAGGGGTTCTTCTAATGCACCTATCATGCTCTTCATAGTTCTGTTAAACCTCTCTACCAGCCCATTGGTTTGGGGGTTGTAGGCAGTTGAGAACTTGTAGGTAACTCCACAGGTTTTCCACATGGTTTGCATGTAGTGGGACATAAAATATGATCCCCTGTCAGATATCACCTCCTTAGGAAAACCTACTCTGGTAAAAATACCAAGTAGGTCCTTAGCCACAGCTGGAGCCATAACTGTCCTCATAGGTATAGCTTCAGGAAACCTAGTGGCATGGTCCAATACAACCAGGATAAACCTGTTGCCTGAAGTTGTGGGAGGGTCAAGAGGACCAACAATGTCAATCCCGACCCTCTTAAAAGGAATTCCCACCACTGGGAGAGGCACTAAGGGTGCCACATTCTTGGATCCACTCTTGCCAGAGGTTTGGCAAGTGTGGCAGCTCCTGCAGAACTTGTCTACTTCTGTACCCATCTTAGGCCTGTAGAAGTGCAGAGATAGCCTTTCTTTGGTCTTCTTAAAACTTAAGTGACCAGCAAAAGGTACCTTATGGGCTAACTGCAGAAACTGGAGTCGGTTCACTAGAGGTACTACACGTTTTCTGTAGACTGCAGGGGTTGACTCAGTTGGTTCACTGTAGAAGAGGCCATCTTCCCAGTGCAACCTATACTTCCCAGGCTCAGTCCCATTGTGCTGAGAAGCTGTCTGTTGGCAAAGACCTTCCAAGGTAGGACACTATCTTTGTCCCTTACTGAAATCTTCTCTGTTGGGTCCACCGTCTGCCAGTAAAGACTGCAGCTCAGGATGGTCAACAGGGCCAAGATCTCCTACCAGGGTAAGATCCTCTAGATCTGATTCCTCAGTATCTAGTTTGACCATACAGGGTTGAACCTCACACTCAGCCTCAGCTGGTGTGGGAGTCACAGTTTGACTTTGGACAGTCTCGGAGATGTCCTTCTGGGCACAGGAGTGCTTGCTGGTTTCTTGCTGGCAGACTTAGGTTTCCCCTTTGTCTTTTCTTGTCCTGCAATGGCAGTAAGTACGTCCTGTGGACTTGGGGTGATAGCTTCCTCTATCATGTCCCCAGCAGAGCCTCTCAAGGTTCTCTCCCTTGCAGACCTCGTGAGCTCCTGCTTCCTTCTGCTGGGGGGTCAAGGGTGCTAGACACAACTCCAAGAGTTTTAAGGTTATTACCCAACAGGACCCTCCCAGGCACGTTATTTTGCACACTTACAGGTATTCTGACAGTCATGTCATTACACTGGATGAGAGCTGGTAACTGGGGAACCATTTGCGCAGGGCCTCCAGCTAACTTGGTTAAGTGTTTGGGTGCCTTAGCAACCTCCGCCACTTTGAAAAAACATTCATCAACCACAGTTATGCTGGCTCCAGTGACTCTGATGGCAGGGGTCTCCTGACCATTTCACAAGAATACTATCTTTATAATACTCTTTAGTATTATCTGGGATTGAGTTATAGACATCTAAGTTATGTTGTTCCCAAAGACCCAAGGACACTAAAGAAACACTAGCTGAGATTCTCATGGGCTCATCAGCTAGTAGCTGAAAGTTTCCACTGGTCATAGGTACTTCATCTACCTGGGAGAAGGCTAAGGAGACAGTGTTGATCCCTGAAGGTTTACCCTTACACTTGAGATCTCCTTTCACATGGCCAGGCAACCAACAAACACAGCATTTTCCAAATGCTCTCTGGAATGGGGGTCTGCCCTGGCCTCCAACTGGTGTGGAACCAGGTGGTACACTAGCCTGATTCGGTTTACCTTGTGGCTTACCCTGGTTATGTTGGGGCCCTCTTTTGGATTGGAATTATTGGAATTCTCTTTGTTGTCTTTCTTTGGCTGCTTCCCCTCATCCTTCTTCTGAGTAGCCCCAGAATCCTTGTGAGTAGCCCTGTTGGCAACCCATAAGTCAGCAGCCTTAGCTAGTTTCTTAGGATCTATCTCCTTTGAATCAGCCAAGTGCTGCCTAAGCCCAGGAGAGCAGACATCAAAAATAGACTCCAACATTACAAGATTCCTCAAACCTTCATAAGTGTTCACTTTGTAACCCTTAACACAACCATCTAATTTTTTCAAACATTCACACACCCAGGTAGCCCAAGGTGTACCATCATACTTTTTTAGGGTTCTAAACCTCTTAAGATACTGGGAAGGGCTCTTCCCAAACCTCGCTATTAATGCTATTTTCACACACTCATAATCCTGCTTATCCTCCTCCCCCAACTCCATTACAGCATCACTTGCAACAGGGAGGAGCCTAGAGAAAAGACAGGGAATCAACTGATTCCCTGAGATACCTTGAATCCCATGATTGTACTCAAACATTGCTAACCAATCCAAAAGATCAAGTTTAGTCTCATACATACCAATCATTTCCTTTGGCAAATGGGGTCTCTTAGGGCTTGAAGACCTAGAGGACTCTGGGAGACAAGCATTTTCTAGAGACAGTTTCTTCATTTTTAGTTCATGGTTCAGCTCCATTTCTCTGAGCCTTAACTCTTGATGTTTCATGGCAGTTTGTGCATCAATACGTTTCACTTCTAATTCAAGTCTCGTTTTCTCAAGTGCAATAAACTCAGGAGTAAGTGTAGGACCTGTGGGGGTCCCTGTGGTGCATTCTGAGCAGGCAAGGGAGTTGCAGAGTTTCCTAGCAAGGACTCATCTACTTCTTCACAATTAACACTCTCAGAATCAGAAATATCAAAATCCACATTTGCTGGAGTGGTAGGTCCTTCTGAACCACTCTCCAGACTTGTTCCCATTAACTTTGCAACCAGTTCAGATTTCTTTCCTTTACCAGAGATATTCTTATCCCTATACATGGTTCTCAGAACCTCAGCATTATAGAGTAAAAGATTCTCTTCAGTGTAGTTTTCCATATTTGACATGATTGCTTAGTTAAATAGAATTAGTGGTGTTAGCCTTGTGGTTAGTTGAACCCAAGCAATACCAGCACTCTAAGTGTAATCACTTTACTTCCAAATCCTCACCGATGTACACCAGTATTAGGCAGAATCCTGTGCAGTGCCCTTAGGGACCACTACACACAATTAAGACTACAGTTGGTGATACAAGTTTTACCTTTGGTACAAGCCTGTACAACTATGTCATAGTGGTAGCAGTGGCAGAGTAACCAGGCTTATCTCAAGAGTATATGAGCAGTAGCAGAGATTACACAAAGGGACCACAATCACTATGACTCAAGAAAACACTGGCTCAAGGTTTCAGGTAAGAAAATGTAAGTACATTTATTTTTAAACCATTTGTTATAAACACAACACTTCTATTAAACTTCAATAAAAACCACACGTTAAATATACTACAACTAACCAATTCACTTTGTACAGTAAGTCTCAAGGTAAGTACCCTGTGTTAGAATGAACCGGTGTTAGGCACAAAATCACGTTACCGCGAACACGAATGCGGTCACTTTTTGACAGTTCGGTCTGATAAACAAACGCGTATTCGTGACATGAAATGCTACCGGGGCAAAAACACACTTAGCACCTGAGATACCCAGAGGGAGTTGGAGGCAAAAAATCACAGTCAATATTTTGATTAGGCAGGCAGAATCAAGAAACGCTCAGAGACAGGAGTTCAAAAGTCAAAGGGCCGGAGCCAGGGTCGAAGACACCGGGGACAGTTCCCGAAGATCACACGGTCTAACAGTTCACGATTCGACAGAGCCAAAAGTACTTGGATATTGTCAATGTTCGGAAGCAAAAGTTATAAGAAGGAGGGAAGACAAGGTCAAGCCTTGGAAATGAAGGAAAAGGGATTCACCCAGTTTCCTCAACAGAACACAGTACCTTGTTCCAGTGGTGCAGCTGGTGCCCTGGCAGTTGTTCCTGTTGGTTTATCGCAGACCCACGATTCCTGGAGCTTCGTCGAGAAGGAGGACATGGACGTTTGAAGAGGGTCTGCACCACACAGGGATGAGTCCGGCAGCAGCGACACGGAATAAAGGGTACGCTCCTTAAAAACAGGAGAGGAAGATGAGGTGTACTGGATCTGTGGTAGATTGACTAAGTAAATGTAATGGAAACTTTACTCTTTTCTGGGGGACAGTAGTCGCCTCAGAAATGGAGTCGAGGGAAGTCTCAAAGACAACCCTGTGCCACGGCACTGAAGGTGCTGTGTGACACACACACACACAAAGAAGGGGCTACTGAAGTGGTGTACTTCAGAGTCCACAATCACAAAACAGATGGAAACACATAGCAAAACACAGGTAAGAGTGGGGGAAAAGCTCTCACTCTTACCAGTTGGAAAAAAATAAACTCCAGAAGTCCAGCAAAGCTGCTGGGGGACTCACTAGGTGAGGGAAATTAGCCATAAATGAGAATTCTCCCTAACAACCAGTGCCGGTAATCCCTTACCGCCTACCGTGTAATGAGGCCCATTGTCATGAGTGTCAGTATAATGCCCATATTACAGGAAAACATCTGTTGTCTGGAAACTCTTATGTGTCATGCTTATGTTGCCAAAGAAGATCCCCCTCAACGATGTATATTTTTCCCAAAGGACTTTAGGGCAACATGTGTTGAATGCTAAGTTCTTGGTGTGCTCATAATATTGATGCGTGGGCTATGGAGCACTCTTTGTCCTTTGGTCCTCACTAATGAGTCAGTATTCAATGAAATTAATAAAAATATTATTCAAACATTAATGTACTGTTATCAGTGCGTTTCAGTCTTCTGTTTGATGGAACAATGGGCCTCATTACAAGGTTGCCGGTCTGGTAATAACAATACTGGTACAAGAATACCAGGATCGTCTACGAGACCAGTGCATTACGACCTGCGATGCCAGTGTTACCGGCATCTGCAGGACCTTGTTGCGACGGGGTAGCACCTTCCCAGAATGAGCGTGGGCATGCAGCAGCCGTGCCAGTAACAGTGGCATGCCGCAAGAAAGTTCACATTACAAGGTTCACGGACATGCACTTACCGGCATACAGATGCCGGTAACAACGGTTACCATGATGCTGTTAACACTGACATTGCGGGGCAGCCGTTAATAGCCATCTGCTGTGTTGAAACCTGCCGCAGGTGCCCACAATCAGCACAGGTGGAGGAAATGGAGTCTCATACAGCAAAAAAGGAGCACACCCACACACCACACCCCTTACAAACCCAAAATGCTAGCATTAGCAGTTGCAATACTGGGGCTGGAGGACATTCCTGCACTGCTATTACTCCAGCAGGCAGTGAACCAGGGAATGCAGTGGAGGAGAAGGAGGGTGTGACAGGGCCAGCACATACCAACAGTACAGGCAGTTGTACCCCGCAGGCAGCCACCAATCCCTCGCCTAAGGGTCAGTCCATTTGACCTAACCCCCGCCCAGATCAACACCCTGTACCACCTGGACAGGGACACCATATGCACAATAGTGGTCCTCATCCATGACGACCTGGTAAGCCTCATCAACATCCGGACAGGCACCCCCCCCCCCTTGCTGAAGTTAGTGTCTGTGCTGTACTTCCTTGCCCCAGGCACCTACCAGCACACAGTGGCGCAGCTGCATGGCATCTCACAACCATGTTTCTCCTGTGTGCTCAACCAGGTGGTAGATGCCCTCCTGAAACATGGAAGGACCACATATATTTACCACGGACTGTGGAGGAGGAGAATGCTTCCAAAATAGCATTCTATGCACATGCAGGCATGCCAAACGTAAGCGGTGTCATCCGCAACAGGAAGCTCTACCATTCCCTGAATGTCCAGAGGGGTGTGCAATGCAAGCAAAATAATTACGCATTGCTGTGCAAGATTCCCGGGATCCACACATGATGCCATGGTGCTGAGCAACTCCATGCTTCCCCGCTACATGGCACACGCTGCACAACGTTCCTGGCTGCTGAGTAAGTCCAACAACAGGGCAATGAGGGATGTTGCCTGGGGGGGGCACAAGCATAGGCAACCTGTCTGCTGACTCGGGTATGTGCGGTGTTGTCTGGGGGGGCACAAGCATAGGCAACCTGTCTGCTGGCTGGGGTATGAGGGGTGTTGCCGGGGGGCACAAGCATATGCAACCTGTCTGCTGGCTGGGGTATGAGGGTGTTGTTCGGGGGGGAGGAACACAGCGAACAGTGGCAAAACTGTGACCCCAATCACCTCGACAGAATGTTTCACACAGCCAATGGATGCAGATGTGGCATGCCTACACAGCTGTGCGTTAATGTAAGCAACATACACAGCGCCCACCTGTTAGGGAGAATTATCCAGAATGGCTAATTTCCCTTACCTACTGAGTCCCACGGCAGCTTTGCTGGATTTGTAGGATTTATTATTTTCACCTGGTAAGAGTGTGAGCCTTTTTTCCCACTCTTGCATGTGTTTTGCTGTGTGTTTTACATTTTTGTGTTCATAGACTGTGGAGCTTCACCTACTCCATAGGCATCATCTTTTTACTATGTGTCACACAGCACCTTGAGTGCAGTGACACAGGGTTGTCTTTCTCAGACTTCCCACTCTAAACTCCATTTTCTGGGACTGACTACAGTGTCCCAGAACATGTAATGTTGCCATTGACTTTATTAGTCTTTTTAAATTCACAGCCCCAGACAGCCTATCTTACATAGAGTCCTAGAAACGGTTAATAGTTATCCCCTTTTGTCTGTCTCTCATGGAACATTATTTTGTTCCCCTTTCCTTCTGGTGGCAGTTGTATCTACCATATTTTTCCTACAACAGTCTATGAAAATAGTCTTGGTACTGTTTTAGGCTAAGTTAGTAGCCTCAAACTTTAATCCGCTGGACCCCATTTACTTTTATTTGATTCCAACTGGGTTTATTCGCCATTTCTTTTTGTAAAGGTCTTTCTCATGTTTTAGTCTGCACGCCAAACCAGGTTTGGTTCTTTTGTTCGCTGTCCTTTGGCGAGCTTCTGCACAGAAGCCCTCCTTAGGCGCCAGAGAGTCTGGGTGGGCTGAATGTGAGGGAGGGGTTTTAGGCCCCCCTGCACAGGGTCTCCTTGGAGACCCAAGTCGCACTCCTGTTTGATTGGCTAGGTGATTGTCCCGCCAGGACAGCCACCATGCTGTGTGATTGACAGCCAGGCTATATGAATGGGGGAAAACTGCATAAAAAGCAGGACTTTCGGACTTTGAAGGCAGAGTTGCCACTGGATCGAGAGAACCAAAGAGAAACTGAAGGAAGAGGACCACTACCATGACTGAACTTCCCGGTAAAGCCCTGCTGCAGGTCGTAATCTCCAAACTTTGACGACAGAGAAGATCTGCAAGGAATCTTCTTCCCTTGAGCTGTTGGGACCAACCAGTTCGCCAAACACCAAGCAAGGCCTCCCTCCCCTGGTCGTATTTGCTGTGCACAGCTGCAGTGAACCGGATAGCCAGGAGGACCGGACCCCATTTGAGTTTTAAGGTGCACACCTTTTATTTGTTGCTTTACCCAGCTGCTAGTTTCTTCCCTGGGCAGTGCAGGACCCTGAAGTCTTACTTCTTCGTGTCAGTCGGACAGTCGCTTCAGGAACCGCGAGCCTGCAGGATCTGACAGGAACTTCTGCCTTAGCTACAGCATTCTTCTTCTATTAAGGTACTGTTCAAACCTGGTTGTTCGTTCCATCCGACCGCGGTAAAAGTGTTTTAAATCTTTCGCCAATCTGAGGGCTTGTCTTTCTCTACTCTTTTAAGTATCTTTTCTTCCGACCAACTTCATTTCGGACTCTTGGCCAAGACTTAACCGCAAACTACTCTGAACTGTGTGATTATCTGCAAAGACTCTGAACCATTAACATTGGCTCAGGCCTATTGATTTGAATCCTCATTATAGCAAGCCTTTTCTAGATTGCCCTGCCTACTTACTTGTTGGTGCTGCTTAATTTTGTTTAACCTTGTTTTTCCCTCCATTTTTCTAATTGCTGGAGTGCCATTTTGTTCACACTTCATTTTAAACTCAACTTTTCCACAATTGATTGGGTGTTGTGTAGTATATTAAGATTGTGATTTTCTGCTGCTTTACTTTAGTGATCTGTTTTACAAATGAATGTGTAAATAAATGTATATTCTTTTACTCAGAAACCTTGAGTCAGTGTTTGTTTGAACCATAGTGATTGCTGTCCTTTGTGTAACTTCTGATACTGCTCACTTTACTCTTGAGATAAGTCTGTCAGCTCAGCCAACGCTACCACTTTACTGTGTAGTACAGGCTTGTACCAAAGGTGAATTTGTACTGTCACTTGTAGTTTTAATTTTGTCTGGTGTTCCCAAAGGGTACTGCATATGAGTCTGACTAACACCACCCCAGCACATGCACCTTGAACACCATGAGGCATGAACCACGGGTGCCACGATGCACCACCCTGCAGGCACAATGCTTGTAATACATGAGCGAAGCAAAGTCCATCACGGGGCATGCAGCCATGCCTGGGGCAAATCCAACTGCCACACATGGAAATCTCTCTCACTGCACCCACCCAACAGGTACACCGCCGACCAGTATACCGGCCCAGGTACCTCAAGGGACACTTCCAATTGCAATGGTGCAAGCAAGGAAACTAATGTAATCTCCAATCAGTTACCGCCACTAACATATCAGCGAGTGGCGCAGGACCCATCCAGAGTACCTCTGCTCCACCATGCCAGTACACACCCAGCCCCATCACAGAAACGTTTGCCCCCACTGGCTGACCATACCACCATTGCCATTGTGCCTTGGTCTTATGGGGGAAGGCAGTGATGGACAAGTACATGGTGACATCAAGTAGTTGTAAACATGATTAGTAAACCACTGTGTATCATGAAGCACATCAGGCAAATGTGTCATGATGCACTCCACATGTATAGTACATATTTAAAATGCAACACACCCATCAGATGTCAGCACATCATGGCCATTCTGAACTCATTTGTGTGAGTGCTGTACCTGATGGAAAGGTCCCTAAGACGTGAATGGCACACATACCCTCCAAGCACGGATCATCCCTAGGTACACTTACCTGGGTCTCACTATAAGGAAATGTCTGGTGCAGTCATGCTGAATCTGTGGCATGTGACCCTAAACACTGTACAGGCATTGCACACAAGGAATGACAACAATGTTCACAAATACACTTTTCATTGCTCCTGTGCAGGTGATGCTGGGTATCCCCTGAAGCCGTGGCACCTGACCCCCATCAGGCAACCAGTCAACAGGCACTAAGAGGACTACAACCGTGCACATGCACGCACTTGTGTCACGACTGAGCAGATTTTTGGCCTGTTGAAGGCCCGTTTTCACTACCTCAGCAGGTCGGATCGGGCACTCATATAAAGGCCTGAGAAGATGGACAAGATAGTGTTGGCATGTGCCATGCTGAACAACATGTGCATCTTGCGCAACATACCACTGCCCCCTGACAAGGACCTGATTTCACCAGAAGATGATGAGAGTGATGGTGAAGAGGCTGCATATCAGCCATGGCACAATGTGAATGAAGGACGTGTTGTACGCCAGAATTTGATTGTACAATACTATTGATGGACTGGGTAACACAAGGCACTGGGAATGGGGCACACTGGGCACTGGGCACTGCTAAGAAATAAATTGACACACACTCAAAAGCAATGTCCAGTCGTGTTTTTCTTATGCACACTAGGTGTATTAATTAAATTAAAACTATGTACAGTGAACATGAACCAATGTGGACCTCTACCCTTTAATATAAAACAATCTACCTCAACACCCCCACACCCACTTGCACCCACTGCAAGTTCAACTGGACTCCCTCCTGACATGCCCATGTGTGTCAGGCTACTGACGCCCCCTTTTATATGGAGGGGGTTGTTGGTCTGGGCGGCGCATACTGCGCAGTGACCTCCGCACCGGGCTTGTCTGGGTAGAACTCACAGGGGTTGAGCTGGTCGATGGTGCGGGTTGTGGGTCAGCCTCTGCATCACGGTGTTGGGCCATGGTGTCAACCAACTGGGTGACAGCCTGTGTCATGGCTGCCATTCCTTTCTGCAGGCGCTGGGCCACACGGTACACAGCACGGCTGACTGTCCTGGAGTTCTCCTGCATGGCCCGCCATGTGGCTTCTCCTTCTGCAACATACTGCTTGACCATGCCATGCATGTCCTGCTGGCGCTCCTCCATGCGGGTCAGCCGCCCCTCCAGGTCCCTGATGGGTTGTGCAGCTGGTGGTTGCACGGGAGGTGGTGTGTGTCTGGTTGCAGGGCTGCGTGCAACTACGGGCATGTCATCCGCAGAGCTGTGTCCACCTGAGCCAGGTTCGGATGAGACCCGTGGGGTAGGTAGCATGGTTGGGGTGTTCGGCATATCCTCAGGCATGCAATAGCCTGCGGTGTCTGCCTACTCCACTTCCTCCTCCTCCTCTGCGCTATGTTGCGCAGATTGTGCCGCCTCACCAAGATCACTGGTGGCCGTTGACTGTGGCCCCTCCACATCACTGGCCACTGGAGATCCCTCCTCTTCCACCTGCAGTGTTTCCTGTGTTGTTGGGACCTTTGTGGCAGGGGTGCCTTTTGGCATGGGTGCCTTGATGGCAGTAGGGTCCATGCTGGGGCTCCTTCCTGAGTGTCAGTGATAGCTGCTCGGCTCATTCTCCATCTTGTGCGCCCTGTTGGCCGGGGGGCTGTTGCTTGGGAGCGGTGGTTGGCTTCTGGCCAGCCCTTGATGTTGAAGGCCTGAAGGCGTCGTCGTTCCCTCGGCTCAGGCGTGCTGGTGTCTTCTTTGGTGTTGCAGTGTGCTCCACCTCGCTGTCTCATCCCGTGCCTGTGGAGGACAGAGAGGCAGGGCATCAATCATGGGTCAACGCACATCCTACATACATCGATGCTAGTACATTTAGAGTCCTGTGCATTTTAGTGTACATGTTGGAGGGGCGGCCATGGTGCTTACAGGAGTTGGGAGGGGGGGTGCAGTGTTTGGGCATCCTTCTGGTGCAGCCATGATGGGCATGGTGATGTTGGGTGGTCTACAGGTGTATTGTGGCTTGCGTGCTGTTGCCGTGCCTCAGGGGCTTTGTTCCATGTGTTGTTTAGATTTGGGTTAGATGTGCTTGCACAATGCGCATTGTTGCATTGGTGTTTACACTGCGTGGATGGTCATGGTGGGTGGGTCAAGTGTGCTATCGGTAGTGGAGATGTGTGCACCATGCAAAGGGATGGCACAGTGGTCAGGCCTGCATCTGTACAGTGATGTATATGTGTGTGTGCTCATGCACATGGTGCAGGTGTTTGCATTTGGGGACTCATGTGGTTTGTGTCCGTTTGTTGTGTGTTTTCATGGCAGGGATTTTGCGGTTTTGTAGGGGCAGACTTTAGGTGAGAGGTGATGGCCATGTATTTCCTCTCATCTACTTGCCATTTGGACTCCACCATTGTACTTGGGGTATTAGGTGTGTGTTGTGACTTTTGTATTACGCTAAGGGTCACTCACCGTCATTGGCCGATGAAGGGACTCCCATCTCTGAATGGCCAACACCCTCGATGTACTCCATGTCCATGACAGTGCTGCATGTCTCCTCCCAACGAGCAAGCTTGATAGGGGATGATGCTCCTCCACCAGTGGCCGTCCCGGGCCTGGCTGCGATTTGCCGAAAGGATGTTGCGGGCACGTAGCCGCAGATCGTCCCAGTGTTTCCTGCAGTCATGTATGGTGTGTGGGGTTGTCCCCACCGCAGAGACCTTTTACACCACCTCCTCCCATATGTTTTTTTTGCGGATTTGAGCCGCCCGGCGCAGGTCTGCGCAGAAAACCATGTCTGCATGCTCCACCAGTGTGTCGGCAAGCATGTTCAGCTCCTTGTGGCTGAAACGTGGCTTTCGCAGCCGCACTGTGCCTTTCCTGGTTGCCATGTTCATCATCTTGCTAGCGCAGTCCATAGTTCGCCGATCCAGGTGCTGTAGGCAGAGGATTGCAATGGATTGTGTTTTTTAAGATGGCCGCCGGAGAATTTCCCGTTCCGGCGTGATTACGTTTCTTCCGGTACCGGCACTTGCAGTACCAGTATTTATGATACCGGTATTTACGATACCGTTTCTTACGGCATCTAGGGTGCCAGTGTCTGCGGCATCGATGATGCGCTATCAGGGGTTTGGAGGGCCTTACCCCCATGGCGGTGCAGCTGTTCCCAGCATGCCAGTATGCGTGTGCATGCTGACTCTGAATCAACCGTTAATTCTGGCAGCAGTGCTACACGGACACGGTTCCACCGGCATGCCAGTAATTTGCTTTTTTTACGGGCCAACTCGTAATGATGCCCAATGTGTTGAATTACTAACCCATATCCTTCTACATATGTGACACTTAATACCAATCCTTGCACCATCATTCAAGCCACCCATCAACACCTGTATTATGGATTCACCTTAGTTTAGTATTATCAATGTGCTCAACTAAAAAATGTTATTTGGTGTATCACATAGGTTTAGAGATTAAAATCTGGTTGGTCAACAATGAAAAAGTGACCCATATTCGCAAATGACAATTCATTCTTTTTGTGACAGATTCTTTTGCTAGTGTTCACATTGTTTTTTTGTAAAATGTTTTCCGAATTCTGCATTTTAAATGATATGTGTTCAATGACACTGGTAAAAAAATGTTGTAACTGCACAGTGAAGTAATTATCCCAAATGGCCCTCTCTGACCAAAAGAAAAGACCCTAACTGGTATGTTGGCCCTGCAGTTTGTTCATTGCCGTAGAGGCATGTCCAAGCCTTTTGTCATCATGGGGTTGGGAATCAGACTGTACGTGATGACTAGGGAGTGTTGGATGCCATGGCTAATAACAGGTCTCAGAGCTAATATTGTCAGAAATGTGCAACTCGCTTCATCCATTGTCTATTTCTTTAAACAAATAAAGGCACATTTTATTTCCTCTCAATAGATAGTACAGTTTTGTGGCATACCATGCATGTGCCCCGTGGATTCATGGCCAAGTTAGAATGAAGTGCACTGAGAGATTCCTGCCTGCTTTGCAGCATAATGTCATTTGAATGGATTTCACCATTCGACAGATTCCTTATCTGGATAGATATCCTCCGGCACCAGCTGTTATCAGCAAATTTGGACAAGGGGCATAGTGCTGCTCGTCGAATGCCTTCCTCGACTCTTGTTCTCCTTGAGTCCAGACATGATGTCGGCACTCCCATGTATTGTATGGACTGTGCCCCCCTTAATGCAGTTCCTTTTTCCCTCACAATCAGCAGAATGCTTTCTTGAAACATTGTTCTAAGAAAATATTCCAGCGCCACTATGCCGGGCCCCAAACCTTCGGTTTCCAAGAACTGCAGAGACTGAAGCTCCAAGATGTCCATTACTGAACCAAGCAAAATCTGTGCATGGTGTCAGGTGACGGACCACGACCAGGAGCGGTGTGGCTCATGTCAGTCTGTGAACCCGAAGGCTTTGAGGGAACAAGCAGATACATTGATGGTAGGCGGTTCCCCTTCAAAGTCGCTGACCCACTCTATTACAAAGTCCTCAGAGGCTGACACAAAGGGCTAAATCTGGAGAAAAAGGTTGGAATTGAGGGCCGGCATCAAAAGAAATTAAAGAAATGTTCATCCTCTTCCCTGATCATCCTCTTTCCAAAAGAAGAAAAAAGGAAGCACAGGTATAGGAAGGACAGTATCGATTCATTGAACTATGGATAGGGTATGCCTTAACCGTCCAAGGGCGCATCCAGGGAAGAGTGGGAGGATTTAAACAAATCAAATACTAGAACATTTTTCTAAGGCCACAGCAGGATGTGATCATCAGCTCAGCTGCCTCATGCACCATAGGGAGCTGGTAAAAAGGTGAAAGAATGGGGTCATATGACCTTGAGTTTGGCCTCTTTGATGAAGATTCCAGAGGTAGCCTCTCCTCATGTGGCCAGGGGACAGCAGCCGCTACCTGATCCTGACCCTGGGGGTGGCTATTTGAAGGAAGATCACATGAGGGGACGCGACCCTCAGGGGGAAGGACCGTCATCATCAGATACGACATGGAATCCCCTTTTTCCTTTTAGGCATATCTCCTCCATTCCTCATTCCTTAATGGCATACTGTAAAAATACCCTTCAACAGCCCTTAAAGCCTGGTGACAATAGCCTCCAATATTCTGTAGAAAACAGAATGACAAAGACTGAGACGAGAAAGAGAACTGCGCAAATGGAGATTACTAGATTGAAACAAAAGTAGTAGTATAGGGTTTGGGGAAAGCTGATTGGCACCCTTCCTGGATGTAGGAGTTTAAAAGTGGAACAGCTGAAAGCAAAAGGAGATCTCCTCCTCCAGGTACCGACTCGAAAGCCAGAGGCAGCCGTGACAAGCAGTGCGGCATAGGAGAAACTGGAAGAAGACAGCGTCCCAACCCGAGACGGTATCCCAAGAGCTCTGTAGTGTTGGTGGTGAGGGAGGAAGCCGACCGAAACACTCCGACCCAACCACGTGAGCCAGCGAGCAGAAGGGAATCAATGCTGTGACCAGAGAAGACCGCCAGCAAGGAGAGGAGATGCCCGAAAAGCAGGCTCAGTACCGGCCACTCAGGCAAGCGTAACTGTTAGCCAGCAGAGCTGAGAGAGAGAGAGAGAGAGAGAGAGAGAGAGAGAGAGAGAGAGAGAAAAGCAGGGAAAAGCTTCTAGAGCACTGCAGAAGCAGTGAGGAGCACCCGGAGTAGGAGCGGCAGCGAAAGAGGAAGAAAATAATAACGGTGACTCCCATGGTGGAGGGATGGGAAGCTGGGGCTGAAATACAGAGACTGAAAAGAATGAACATTTTGAACAGAGTGGGGAAGCAAGGGCTTCCTAGTCAAATTAGTTGGCATCTTTACAGTCACAGTACTTGAGGAGAATTATTGTGAAGTCTGAGAAAGAAAGGAACTTGGGGAAGATATATGCACCCTTTTCCTTAACATTGATTAACAGTGAAACATAGAGAACCTGGCAGGAGAGTATATCAGTTGTTTTGCGAGTCTGGGACCCATATCCATGTTGTATGAAAGAACTGTGACAGAGAACCTGGTCGGGGAGTATATCAGGTGTTTTGTGAGCCTGGGACCTGTGAGGGGTCAGAAATATGAGGCAGACAACTCTGTGAAGGTTTCTCAACAAATGCCATTTTATTATATGAAATGGTTGGATGAACGCCTCACTATCCCTACCCTGGTGAGGATTTCCCTGCCTAAAACAAACTAAAGGAAATACTTATACTTACAATAAATAAAAAAGGAAATACATGGCAGTTCAAAACAATATCGACTGAATTTGTAATGTAACCACAGTCTCTCTTTATAACCTGGGCCAATTCCCCGTCCCCAGCTTTATATGTGATTCTGCTTCACGGTTCAAGAAATGAAAACGTGGAAGGCCTGATTCGCACCAATGTTCAAACACATTTTGATTCAACTTCAACGGGTCAACAGAAAATTCCAACTCAGTTTGGTGCAACTTTAACTTCAAGTTCCAGCAAAGTAAATGGAAGACTCTTCCTCTTCCTTGAACAAGTTCTCAGTTCATCAATAGCAACAATAATTATCTTGGTCAGTATGATTTTCCACAGCTGATAGCTTCTAAATGAATATAGCTTCATTGTAACCACTTTACACAGCTCCTCCTTTAGTGTTGAAAACCACATACATTGGGTCTCATTACGAGGTTGGAGGTAAGTAACTGTCCTTAACGGCATGGAGCAATTACCGTGTCCGTGTAGTAAAGAGCCCGCTAATAGCGGGCCATTACGAGTTTGCGGGCACGAGCTTTGCGCCATGCTGTTAAGGACATTACCGGCATGCCGCTAAAGTCCCAGAAATGTCCCTTATCAGCATTAAGGAATGCGCTGATAGCACTACCGCCATCGATGGATCCGACATTAGCGGTCACCGCAAATAAGCGGAACCTGAAGTAGCCTCATCGCACAGGAACGGGAAAGAGCACGGCGGCCATCTTTAAAAACACAATCCATTGCTATCCTCAGCACCCAGGACCTGCATCAGCACAACAGCAGCCCCAACTTCACCTAACACTCCATCAGAATGCCCAAGGCCCCGGAGAAAGGTGCATGGTCTGTTTCTCAGTGGAGGAGCTAAATATGCTTGCAGACACACTTGCCGAAAATGCAGAGGTCGTGTTTGTGCAAGACATGCAGCGTGCTGCCCAGATGAGAAAGAAGAAAATCTGGGAGGAGGTGGCACGCAAAGTCAGTGCGGTGGGTACCACCCCCCCACTGTAAAGCACGTGCGCAAGCGCTGGGATGACCTGTGCCTACGTGTCAGGAGCATTCTTGCAGCCAATCGGAGCTAGGGCATAGGAACAGGTGGCGGAGGAGGATCACCGATCAAGATGACACACTGGGAGGAGACATGTGCCAGCACAATTGGCATAGAGATAATTGAAGGAGTGGGGGAAATGGAGCGTGGAGCGCCGTCATCGGCTGATGGAGGTAAATGTCCACACAAACCACTGTAATGCAAAGCATGATGATGTCCCCCAAATGTGACAGTGAAATCAGCCAATGCATGGGGCATCACACACACATGTACGCAACCCTGACTATAGGCTGTCCACAGCACCATCACATCCCCATGCATGTAGCACCTCATACATGTGTCACCCAGACGTATGCCTGCATGACCCACCCACATGGCAAGCAACCTGTATGTCACAACTCAAAGTCCAAATAGCCTCAAATGTAGAGAACTGCAACAATACCAATATATGCATGATGCACGTAGAAGCATCACCGATGCTGTCCCTCTCTTGGTCCCCCACAGGCTCACAATCTGACAGTGAGGACCAGGAATCCGCAGCGCAGGCCACAACACCCATGAAGAAGGCCAGGGGAATGGAAGGAGGCAACAGGCCTACCACATCAAGGGGCTCTGGCTAACCAGGACTGCCGCAGAAGCCCAAAGCCGCTCAGGATGCAATGTCACCAAGGCATGAAAGGGGCACTGACACCACGATAGCACCCATACCAGCCGCTACCACCACACAGGAGCCAGTTGCAGAAGGCTCACTGTCCGCTGCCAACAGTTCCGCTGGAGAAGTAGCTGCCACGGCACCCCTGTCGGATGAAGAGGGACAATGCCAAACACCCGTAGGACATGGCACACCCAGTCTGCAGCTGTCACCCCATCTCATCCCACACCCCACATCCAATGCCAGCAGCCATGAGCTGTCTGGTGGTGAGTCCTTGCCAGGGAGATAGAGCCCGAGTGAGAGCTCACCTGATGGCGGACCCATGCCGCACGCTGCATCAACATCCACCGGTGACCGGTGTCACGGACAGAGACCAGGGAATCAGCCTCATCCAACAGCACCAGGAGGAGCTCAATGCGCTGGTTGGCCAGCACATGAGCGAAGGTGCCCTGGGGAGGGAGGAGTGCCGTGAATACGCTACGGTCATTAAACTCGCAATAGAAGCGAGTACCACCCGCATCTGTGATGAGTTGGCAGCTGTGAGGCAGGTCCTCAGTAGCATTGCGGATGCCATGGAGAGCCAGTGTCCCGCACAGGGACTGGAGCAACCAGGCACCTCCTCCTCTGCCAGCTCCAGGCAGACCAGCCCCCTGCGCAGGTCCGCGCGGACCTTGCGGCGACTGACATGCAGCCACCCAATGCTGGTAAAGGACATGGGAAGTAGGGGCAGCCTGGTATTGGTAACTCTTGCGGACTAATGCTGCATTGCAGTGCACACCACGTGTGGGGGAGTTATGGGGGAGGGAGAGGGGGAGAGGGTGTTTGGGGGAGTTGTGGGGGGATGGGGAGGGTGAGAGGGTGTTTGGGGAGTTGTGGGGGGAGTGGGAGGGGGAGAGGGTGTTTGGGGTGGAGGGTTTATGCACTTTCTATACACTTTATGGTTAATACACCCGTTGTGTCAAGGATAATCACATGACTGGACATTGGTTATTGTGTATGTGTGCTTTATTGGTAAACAGTCCACAGTGTACATGTCCCCCCAACACCCAGTGCCCTGAGTCCCACATCCATGGCACCCTCCGCATTCATGTGTATTAGAAATATTGGTCTATCAGATTGTGGCGCACAGCACGTCCCTCCTGTGCATCGCCACCTGCCTGACGTGCAACCCCATCTTCCTCCTCCTCAGCCTCACCAGGCGGTTGCAGTTCAATGTCAGGGGGCAGAGGCACGGTCCGTCTGATGCACATGTTGTGCAGCATGACACATGCCATGATGATCTTGGTCACCTTCTCATGTCCGTACAAGGGTGCCCACCCGACCTGCTGAGGAAGCGAAATCGTGCCTTCAAAAGGCCAACGGTCTGCTCGATCACCACACGGGTACGGGTATGTGCACGATTGTAGTCCTCTTCGTGCCTGTTCTGTAGGTTCCGGACAGAGGTAAGGAGCCACCTCTTCAAGGGATAGCCAGCATCACCTGCATGGGTGCAACATTGGTTATGTGTAAGTGATTTCATCAAATGGAACCTGTACCTATCACAAATAAGCCTGCAGTAATTTGTTGCTCACATCCACATATCCCTGCTTGAATGGAGATGTTAAAAGTAACCGCAATGTGTGAAGTCAAATGTCATGACCTACAGAACGCGCCCCTTTTGGACTTCCTGGTCCTTGTCTCAACGGGGCTTGCACTCCCTGGTACTCCCAACATGGCCGTCCTGCGTGAAACACCTTCCTCGCTCTACACGTTGGACGTAATGTGTTCTATTAATAGACCACGCCCCCCGCGGCTCCACGCGTCTCAATACTATTGCGAAGTAGCGACCAGACGTGTGCTCCGAAGCTCGCGGTATTGTTATCCTTGGTTCTATCCCAACCAACCCCATCCCTAGACCCTTTCCCTTCTTTCTTGCATCCTGGACTTGTGTGCTGAGTAGCGCACTCTCTTAATTTCCCGGATTCCTGGATCGTTGCATCCCGGAACTTTGAAAGCACGCTGGAGTCGGAAGAGACTCGTGCAGCCTTATTCAAGACCAGATCCGTCTGCAAAAAGGCATCGACCAAGAAATCCAGCAAAGATCAGACTCAGGTAAGAAGTGGGGAACTCCTTGACATCAAATGGTACACAGATGTGCGTAGCATCATCTAGTTGATGCAGGGTGTCCTATTCCTTGCTAGTGTTCATGCTCTGTGGTTGCCTACAGCAGTTTTTGCCATGATCTATGTGATGTGAAGTTAATCATATGCATTGATCCTGTCACTGTTGGCACCAGACTCTTAATGATCTGCCATTCCACGCTTGATGTCCTCATGCTGGCATGCTGCACTTCTGTGATGGTGTGCCAGTGACATTCTGTATATTGGCTTTGTGTGATTCCTTTGTGCGCACTCATGGACGAATGTCCGGTATGATGCTGTTCAGCTGTCCTTTGAATTGGGCATACTGACAGCATGTTGCTGCATTGTGTTGCAGACGGTACGGTCTGATGATGTGCAGTGTACCTGTCGATGGATATGGTATGGTTGCAGTACTGGCATGTTGTCATTTTTGTGCAGTTTACGTCTTGCATATTGGTTTCAGGTGTCAAGTTCAGTCTGGGCTGCCTTGGGGCACAGTGTATTTGAGTATGGGCATTGTCCAGTCTCTCAACTAATACCACCCAGGTTAAGTATGCACCCCCCCCAATCTCCCCCAGGTGAAGTATGCATCTCCCCCCCAATCTCGCCCAGGTGAAGTATGCATCTCTCCTCCCCAATCTCACCCAGGTGAAGTATGCATCTCCCCCCCCCAATCTCACTGAGGTGAAGTATGCATCTCTCCCCCCAATCTCACGCAGGTGAAGTATGCATCTCTCCCCCCTCCCAATCTCACCCAGGTGAAGTATGCATCTCCCCCCCCAATCTCACCCAGGTGAAGTATGCATCGCACCCCCAATCTCACCCAGGTGAAGTATGCACCCCCCCCCCAATCTCACCCAGTGAAGTAGGCATCTCTCCTTCCCAATCTCACCCAGGTGAAGTATGCATCTCCCCCCCCAATCTCACCCAGGTGAAGTATGCATCTCTCCCCCCCAATCTCACCCAGGTGAAGTATGCATCTCCCCCACCCCAATCTCACCCAGGTGAAGTATGCATCGCCCCCCCCCCAATCTCACCCAGGTGAAGTATGCATCTCCCCCATCACGCTGCCATGTGCTTGCTATGCAACTCACCAAGTAGCCAGGAACGTTGTTCAGCATGTCGCTCCATGTAGCGTGGAATTGTGGAGTTCAGCAGGACCATTGAATAATGGGTTGATCCGGGAAATCGGGCATAACAATGTGTGATGATCTTGTTTGAGTCACATACCATTTGCACGTTGATGGAGTGGTATAGCTTACGGTTGCGGTACACTACCCACATGGCATGTGGAACCACCAATGCAATTTGGAATGCCTGCCAGTGCATGGAAGCCAATTTTGGTGTTGGAGATCTCCTGGGCAGTCCGTGGTAGGGATATATGGTCACTAGTGTGCTTCAGGATGGCATCGAGCACTTGGTTCAGCGTGCATGAGAATAATGGTTGTGATATGCCCCACCGTGTGCTGGTAGGTGCCTGTGGCCAGGAATTGGAGCACAGACACCACCTTCAGTAGCGGGGGGGTGGCGGTACGGATGTCAATGAGGCTGGCGATGTCATTGTGTATCATGTCCACAATGGTGGTGATGGTGTCCCAGTCCAGACGGTACAGGGTGTGGATCTGCTCAGGGGTTAGGTTGAATGGACTCGCTCTGATTCGAGGGATTGGGGGCTACCTGCATGGTACAACTGCCTGCACTGGTGCGGCATGCTGTGCCTGTCTCCTTCTCCTTCTGCGTCTCCTCTGTGCTGCCTGCTGTTGTAGTTGTGGTTGTTGTGGTTGCTGGTGTAGCAATGCAAGCATGTCCTCCAGCCCCAGTGTTGCTACTAGTATTGGAATCATTTTGGTATTGGAAGGGGTGTGGGAAGGGGTGTGGTGTGCTCCTTTTGTGCTGGCCCAGTCTACATTGCCTCCACCTGTGCTGATTGTGTGCACCTGTGGCAGTTGAGAACACTGCACATGGCAGTTTACGGGTGGTTCGCCATGCCGGTATTGCCGCCATGCCGGTATCCACTTTTAGCGCCTTCTTAATGCCGGTATTTGCATGTCCGCCTGACTTGTGATGTCCTCCTGTTTATGGCATGCCGGTATTGCCGGCACGAAGGGCTGCATGCCCGTGCCCATGCCGCTATTAGAGGCACCGTTATTAGCAGTGCCTCTAATACCGGGTTCTCAGGTCGGAGTAGCCCGGAGCGGTATGCGATGCCAGTAATCCTTTAGCAGCACCGTTTTTCCCTTACCTCCAATCTCATAATGAAACCTCTTGTCTCTGTCAGGACCTATTTTTAGCACTTCTTCGACTTTTACCTGGTTTACTCCCATGACAGGCCTACTCCTCCAAAGGTTTCGCCATCCAAGTATTCTCCACTGCCCAAACAGCGTTTCACAACAGCAAGTGCTTTTGTGTTCATGGTCAACTAACAAGAAGTTCACAAAATCTTCATAATATTCAACAAATTGCAGCTTCTAAACGTTCAACAACTCTTCAGGGAAAACAAGATTCCCATGGATGCTGTTTAATAGCCTTTTGCAATAATGCTCATCTCCTTCTGGATCTCCATTTCCAGAATGGCAATAATTTTGCCATTCTTGTTTCCCCACTACACAAGTCACCAAAGACTGACAGGGATAGGGTCTTTATGTGCTCCTCCCTTGGCATTGGAAATGTGAGTTTATACCAGATTTTACCCTATGTTGTGCAAAGTATGAGCAGCAAGTTTCACAGCTTATGAACTTTTCAGTAGCACCTTTTTGTTGTTGACAATATTTGCTAGATTGTAATTGTCTTGGTTTTAGTCTCTCTTGGCTTAGGCAATACTTATATGTGTTAACTCTTAACAATGTCACCCCCTTGGATTACTGAGTTTTCCACAGACTCACACTTTTAAGGTTACAGCCATTTAGCTTTGTTAAAATGTGTTTTTGCTGCTTTTCACTAGTTCAGTTTTTAAGAACACCTTGGTATCCTCTTACACTCATATGTGAGTGCTGCTTCTGCTGCTTTCCAATAGTTAGAGATTCAAAAGTGCTTTCTGAACAACTTTCACTCATATGCGAATGTTCCTCACTAGCCGAACACCAGCCTTGCACACGCAAGTGTGGGAGGAGTGCTCCGAGGTCACTGTCAGCCTGTGAACTCACAGGGTAAGATGTGCACTTCCATTCCTCTCGTCGCCTACAGGACTTCTGCATCTTGGCTTCTCACAACCCGCAAACGTCTTTGTTTAGGCCGACGCTGCCTGAAACACCTTCCATTGGAGCTCCCTTTGCTCCTGAGGCACTCTGATGCACGCCAGCCACCAAAGGCAGCCTCGAGGCCCACGGGAGCACACCAGCCACCTGAGACAACCTCCTGGGAACAAAAGCTTCCCTCGGCTTTGCTTCCCACTGTGCAGCCTCTGCAGATTAGATCGCCAGAGGGAAAGCTTCCCTCTTGAACGCTTCACGCTGCATGGCCTCTGCACTTTAGGAATCGAGAGGTACAGGCCCTCTCAGGACCGGAATCTGATATCTGCGAAACAGTAGTCCCGGCGTCTTCTCTCTCCTCCAGCTTTTGCCTGGTCTCCCCACCACTCTACTTCTGCTTCTTACTTCCTCTGCTCTTCTCTCCTTCTGCCTGCAACTGAGGGGACCTTTTAAGCCTTTCTATCTCCCTCAGGTGTGGGTCATTTGCATTAACAATCTGACCACTCCTGCAACATTGTGCCCTTTTAGCCCTCTTCCTCATCTCAGTACTTTGGGAATTATGGGACTTGAAGTCCCTAATGACAAAATTAGGTAACAATAAACCATTAGAAGAGTGAGGTTTTGGGGAAAGTTGAATAAGGGGGTTTTCCATTCCCCCTGACCTAATTCCCCTGTGAGAAACCTGAAGGTGTCTCACCCGCTAGTCCCCGGGGATCTGTCTTCTGGTGGCCAGGGCACGCCATCACTATTGGATCCAGTTCCTGGGGCGGGACTAGTGCGGGAGGATCACCTGGGTGGGGGGGGTCTTGGGGGAGTGGAAGTGGGACACCGAAGGGTGAGACACGGTATTCTCTTCCTTATGACACCTTTTCTCCACCCTACCAGGTAGGATACTTAGAAACTCAACCCCCCATCCCCTTTGCTGACACAAACACTTTCTCATGGACAGTTCATCGTGAGCGACAACGCACTAACACCAGTGCCGTATACCTGACGTGTCCCAACAAAAGGGTCAGGCAGAGTCAGGCAATTACTGATAATTACACACACCTGACTTCCATCACACTTCCCCACATGGATAAAAGGCGATCACAAAAGCACACTCTGAGCAAGGCCAAACGCCAGAGGAAGCAGCTATTCCGGTATGGCAGTTTAAGCGAAGGAGAAAGGCGGCTAAAACCAAAGAGGACAACAAGTAGGGAGTTACACTTGTCCTTTTCACGAAAGGATCGCGACTTTCTAGAAGTCTCAAGGAAAAGAAACATGAGGCCAGGAATTCCAGCTGACTAGCGGTGTAGCGGGTGTCGCCCTCCCGCATCGATAGCCAAGGTGGGGAGAAGCGATTGCCACCGTGGTAAAATCCTTGATTCCAACAGTAAAGCAACGCCAATGAGTTCAGCACAGCCGGTGAGTCAGGAGAAACTGATAGCAAACCGGACTGTGTTATGCTCAAGGTTGCAAGTGGCAACATTGTATGAACAAAGAACTTGTACGCAATTGAACTTTAAGAAAACTCAGTTAAGTACCAGATACAGAGTAATCTGGTGCTGCGTGGGTGCTCACTCGAAGGTCTCTGTTTGGTACCGCCTAGAGCATTTGAATATTGAATGGCGAAATCAAAGTGGTCCTGGAGTGTGTTAAGTTAAATCCTGTGCACATTCGAAAGACTTCGATTACATATGAACTGAAATTGGCCTGAGCCCAGAAGAGAGCGACTAATCGGTTGAAAAGGGGATCTAAACCACGGAAAAGGGGAATTCAGCGTGAACAGTAAAGCTCTCCCACGAAGATATTGTTTTGGCAAACGTGAACCCGACTGAGGGATGCCTGCAAATGAAAGTTTGTCCAAACCTGTCCGAGGGAAGCTAATTATGCAAGAAGGATCTGAGCCCAGCCGAGGGAGATTCTGGGCGACTAGTAAAGTGCCCGACTTGAAGTTCTTTTTGTTTTAAGGAACTTTTCTTTGTTGTTTTGGTGCATCAGGCCCTCTGAAGCAAGAGACTTTGTAGGAAAGAGACTTGGGCCAAGAAGGCCCTGATGTGGGTAAAAGGAACTACGACCTCATGCCGAAGAAGCCCATGAGTGTGCTGTGCTTGAATGACCCACCTTGTCACGTGCTAAAAACATGGGGAAGGGAGGCCAACGGCCTAAACATCCTGACTTACTTTGTGAACACTTCTTTCTTTCTTGTGAACATGATCCCACACACTTTTTGTTATATAGAGTAAGGTTTCGTAATATTTTTTTTTAGTATAGGCCATCTTTATTTTGACGACACAACTAGGACAGTGTTTTCTATTATGTGATGGTTGTAGCTTGCTCCCATCTTAGATTCAGGTTTAGATAGGTGTTTTCCACGCCCCTGATAAAGTTCAATAAACACCCTTGAACTGTGATTGCTTGTGTCTGTATTGCTTTGATACCATGCCTTCCTTACACCCCCACATATGTTCCTCCCGCAGAACACCACCCCCAGGGTTAGGATAAGAAAGTTTCTTCCTTTCCCTGGCCACATGAGAAGGGTCACAGGCCAGGTTTTCTGTGGAAATCATTGCTGATTCATCACAGACCCACACTTAAGTTTTTTTTTTTGTTGAGAGAAGAATCCCAAGGAAGATTCATGCCCTTTGGATTTTGAATTGCATTTAATATGGAAAAGACATGGGGAAAGGAGTCATTCCAGCCAGAGTGGATTGCAATCCCAAGAGGAGGGGGTTATCCTCTTGAGCTATAAAGAACTTAGATATGTGTTTGAACTTGTGTTGTGGTGGGGAGAAACCTGGTGAAGGAAGTGATTCCCTGGAACAGTGAACAATATCCATCGGGAACCTTTGTTGGATTTGTACCTTTTTGTTGAAGTTGCACATTTGTGCACTTTCAGAGCCAAAGACACTACCCTTAGCACCTTAGAGTTACTTTTTAGGATGTGAGGGCTAGGATAGGATTTTCTGACACGGGGCATTTTTGTTTTGGACATCTTGACACAGGACATACCCTTAGTATTGGTTGAAATAAAAGGGTTGGATAAAGGCCTGTCTGTCCCTATCCTAAAGAGAGTTCCCCTGCCTAGGAAACTAAAACTAAAGAACAGTCTGTATCTTCTTGTCAAAATTATGTAAACTGGGAGGCCACCAGGGGGCGCACAGGCAATGGCTGCCTGATTGCGGTGTTCCCGCCGAGGCAGGGCCTATTCAGGGGATTGAGCCCCCCCCCGAGAACCCCCTTACTGAACACACCGGGTGGGAGGAGCTGGTGATCCCCCCGCGACGCCCCCACTCGAAAGAACGGACCTCCAACTCCGAGCGGAACCGCAGTTCTGGGCGCGGCGGTGCGCAACTGGGCTGACGCTGTTCTCAACGGCGCAGGAAGTGCAGGAGCCCTACGCAGCAAGAAGGTCGGGGAGACGATCTGGGCCCCCCCCCCGACCCCGGCAGTGGAAGGCGTGTGGCGAGGAGGTTGCGTTCCCCGGGCGGGGACCAACGGCAGCTCCCCCGCCCGCCCTCGGACAGAGGAAACGGACATCTTTTGACTCTGCGCCGGGCCCCACGGCACGGCGGCACAGAGCCAAGGAAACAACGTCGGAGGCCAGGCCTCATCAGAGGGGGCCCAGGAGAGAAGGCCCCCGGTTACGCTCCGCTTTGGAGGAGCAGTGGATCTGGCCCCCCCGCAAAGACCAAGGCGTCTGACATTGCCGCCCCCCTCGGAGAGGCCCCACATCCAAGCTTGTTCCAGGGACCCAACGGGGTGGAACGGGGAGAGCTGCCCCAGCATGGGTCCCACCCGGAGCCACAACAGCGACCCCCAGCCGGAGAGCCGACAACGAGGACCCCCACGGCCTTCGGTTCAGCAGGAGGAGGCCCCCAGGCCGGGCCCCGAGGCGTGAACCCGCCAGGCGACAAAAAACCCTAGGGGAATTACCACGGGAAGAGACAGCGATTCGGCAACCCGGGTGAGAGGCCCCTGTCCGCGGTTGGCAGGGCATGTGCCTGCCTGGGGGGCTACCCCATCCCTCTCAGGGGTTAAAGCCCACGCCTGCAAGCCCCACCTGAGCAACACATAACGGTACGACCCTGGGACAGTACAGCACACCCTCAAGGGCCACTAGGCCGCAACGGACCACACAGCTGGGGGTCAGTATGCCCTCATAGACTGGCGGAAGACCCTACGACCACAACGCTCTCGCGGATTGGAAAATGCCTCCGGCGTCCCCAAGTTCATCGGTCCCACGGCCCGCCCCAAACCCGCTGGCTGCTCGTGACCCAGGTGAGAGGCCCCCGTCCTTGGCTGGCGGGGCGAGTGCCCACCTGGTGGGCTGTTCCGCCCCCCGCAGGGGATAAACCACTGTCTACAAATCGCACTGGCGAAATGGATAACTGTTTGTCCCCGGGGCGGTACGGTATTCCCCCAAGGGCCCCCCAGACTGCGGCGGACCCTGCAGCAGGGGATCAGCAGGACCACATGAGCTGGAGGAAGACCCTACAAACGTTCCGCTTTCAAGAAACATAGATCACTACCGAGGTTCCTACCCTCTCCGGTACCATGGCCCATCATGAACCCACAGGCCAACCCGCAATGCTGATGGAAAGAGGCTTTGCCTCCATTCTTCAGGAGATCAGAGAAATGAGATCCGATATCACCCAGAAGTTCGAGAAGTTGGACCAAAGAGTGGACAAAATCGAGGACAGAGTCCTACAAGTGGAAAACTATCAATCGTCCTCTACATCTCAGGAGGTCCAATTCGGCACACGGCTTACGGCTCTGGAAAAGAGGGACGAGGAGAGAGCCAGGATAATGGACGACTATGAAAATAGGGAGAGACGGAACAATCTAAGGTTCTTTGGGATCCCGGAAATGGAAGGCGAGACGGAGAGAGAGTTGACCCGAGTGGTGAGAGACATTATCACCCCCCTGTTTGCGGAAAAAATGACAACAGAACTCACGTTCGACCGAGTGCCCAGGGCCCGGGGGAGGACGGGGAGCCCCAGATCGGTTCTGGCCCGTTTCCACTATTACACCGAAAAAGCCAAAGTTCAGGAGGCTGCGAGGAAGGCGGGAGTGATAACTTACAACTGTGCCCAAATCTCCATTTTTCAAGATCTCTCAGCTTACACCGTGGCTAAACGAAGGATGTGCCGCCCCCTGACACAACAACTGAAGGAGAAGGGCGTTCGGTATAGATGGGGATACCCCTTCTCCCTGTCTTTCGAATATTCAGGCCAACGCACAACGCTGGTAACGGAAGAGGACATCAAGGGGGCTATTCAGGACTATGTGGGCGATCCCGCCCCCCGGAGGGGGCCAGTAGGCCCGGAAGCGCTCAGCAGGGGCACCCCCGGCCAGCCTAACTCCAGAAGAAGGAAAACCGGCTCTAGAAAGTTCAAGAAATTGAACACTCCACTGACACCAATGGAGGAAGATCATGTTGAATCGGAGGGGTGACAACAGCGACCCTACGAGGATCGTCGGGACTAGACAAGAGGAGGACTCTAAGGACGCTTCGCTCGCCGCACCCCATCGATCTGCAAGTATAAAGGGTCATCTGGGGGGACACAACCATGGGTGTTGAGAGAAGTATCACCCGGGGCCCAGGGGACGGTCGCCCACGGGGCGGAGGGGTCAGCTTGGCCCATCTATAGATCGGGCCCTGACAACTGGGAGGGGAAGACAATTACAGTTCCCCCTCAAGCAGTGATCGAGCTGGAGTGTTCGAGGGGGGGACAAATTGGGGGGGGGCTCACGTTAGCGTGCTTTGCTATTGATGCCTGGCCGTAGGGAACAGGCTGGTGGTCCAGCCGACAATCCAGGAATGGATGAACTACATGGCTGGAAGCCGGGGAGAGGGGTGGGGGTTTGTACACAAGTTGGGGGTTTAGGGGTGGGGAACGAGTTGGGGGGTAAGTTGGGGAAAGTTTTCAAAAATGTCCAAACAAAGAAATTCAGAAAGCAGGGAGGGAGCGACCATGTGACATTGGTGACCAAGGGGGAAGGTGACAGTGACTATGGCTGATGACCGACCGGCCCTAGGGGTGGGAACCCTGAATGTACGGGGCCTGAACACCCCCACAAAGAGATCCCTAATTAGCAGAGTGTTTAGGAGGGCAAAGCTGGACCTACTCTTCGTGCAGGAAACGCTCTGGGCGAGGGGAGGGAGCCCAGGCTGCGGGGGGTGGTATCGAGGAGATATTTTATGCATCCCACAAAGGTAAGAAAAGAGGGGTTGCAATCCTGAACGCTAGGGGATTGGGATTCGAGAAAGACTCCATTCTCAGGGACCCCAAAGGCCGCTACCTCTTTGTACGAGGTTCCCTACAGGGCTCGCCCATAACCTTGGCAGTAGTATATGCTCCAAACGAGGGTCAGGCCCAATTCTGGGAGGGAGTGGGGGAAAGGCTGAAAACTTTTGTCCAGGGTCCATTGGTGGTGGGAGGTGATTTTAATATGGTCCTCGACCCATCCAGAGATAGACAGCGGGTGGGCGCTCTAAATCCCAGACCCGCAGGAGACGCCATGTCACGCGACTTTCAAAGCGTGAATGAGGGCCTGGGCCTGGTAGACACGATGCCCACCCCACGAACAGGAACTCCCTCTTTTACATACTATTCCTCCACTCACAAAGCCTTCTCCAGGATAGACTATATTCTCGTGGACGAGGTCCTCCGCCCACACGTAGCGGGTTACAGGATAGATCCTGTTCCCTGGTCGGACCACGACTTGGTCAGAGTCACCCTGGCAGGGGACTGGTGTAGAGGACGGAGGGGACGTTAGAGATGTAACAATGCCATACTTAGAGATGAGGTACATGCCCAGACCGTCCTGGACGCCATCTCAGAGTTCTTTGAGCTTAACGACAACGGGGAGGTGGGCACGCACATCCTCTGGGATGCCGTCAAGGCGACCCTAAGAGGAGTACTCATTAAAATAGGCTCTCGACAGAAGAGGGAAAGGGAGACCCAGGAGAGATCTTTGAGGGAAAAAATAACGAGCCTCCAACTAGGGGGCTCCCCGGTACAGACCCTGGAGCGTGACCGCGTGGCCACACTGGAGGACTACAGGCTCTAATTAAAAGACCTGCTCCTCCACAAAACGGAGAGGAGCCTCCAAATGGTCAAACAGAAATACTACGAGAAGGGGGACAAAGAGGATAGGATCCTGGCCTGGAAATTGAGGGAGGTTCAGAGAAGCAGGACGGTGAGAGAGGTGAGGGACAACAGGGGAACACTAGGCTATGATTCTCCCCATATAAGTGAAGCTTTTCGCCAATACTACGAGTCATTATACGCATCTGAATATGACGATGGCGATGGCCAGATCGTGGAGTTTCTCGACTCTATACAGATACCGTCCCTTCCCCGGGAGCTGGCAGAGGGGCTGGAGGGCCGGGTGACCGAGGAGGAGGTGGAGAGATGGCGATCAGCGGGATGAAGGTGGGGACCTCCCCGGGGGAAGATGGCTTTTCGGTTTATTTCTATAAGAGTTTTCGATCCTCCCTGTCTCCCTACCTGGCAAAAGTCTTCAACTCGGTCTTGGAGGGGGGTACTCTCCCAGACTCCATGATGGGAGCCATTATAGTGGTCCTTCCCAAGGAAGGTAAGGACCTGAGGGAATGTTCGTTCTACCGGCCTATATCATTGCTCAACATCGATGTCAAGATCCTGGCCAAGGTGGTGGGCAGGCGGATGGAGGGGATAATGCAGAAGCTAGTCGACGGGGACCAGGTGGGTTTCATTAGGGGCAGACAAGGCTCGGACAATATCCGCAAAACAATTGACCTGCTACATTTTGCCCAAATCTCAAATCTTGATGCATGCATCCTGTCCCTGGACTCGGAAAAAGCATTCGATAGAGTCGAGTGGAGATACATGACCCTCCTCCTCCAGCGAATGGGCTTCGGGACGCATATCCTGAGCTGCGTGGCCGCCCTCTATAGAGCTCCTACCGCAAGGGTTCAGGTGAACGGATTGCTGTCAGAGCCCTTTCCTCTTACCCGAGGGTCTAGACAGGGCTGCCCTCTCTCCCCCCTGCAATAAGTCCTCACGATGCAGGCTTTGGCCATAGCGGTTAGATCCCACCCAGACATCAGGGGGATTAGAAGGGGAGAGGTGGAATTCAAGCTCTCCCTGTTTGCCGACGACATCCTGGCATACCTGGTGGACCCGGGCTCTTCGATCACTCCCCTCCTGTCCCTGGTCACCTCCTTTGGGCGTTTCTCATGCCTGAAAATAAAAACAACTAAATCCGTTCTCCTTCCAATGCGCCAGGCAGACCCGATGCTGGACCCCCTGACCAGGTTTCATGGGATAACTGTGGGCAAAAACACCATAAAATACCTGCGCGTCCTCCTCACTAGGGACTTATCAGTACTGGGAACCTCCAACTACGACCCCATATTGGCTGCGATTAATTCTGACCTGAGGAGATGGGGAAGGATGATCCTCTCATGGTATGGTCGGATGACGGCAATCAAAATGAATATTCTGCCCCGGCTTTTGTACCTCTTTACAGCCCTCCCTACCCGGGTTCCAGCTCAAACCTTCATAGACTTACACAAGGGTGTCCGAGATTTTATTTGGCAGCGGAGGGCCCCGAGGGTCAGGAGGGCCACCCTGATGCTCCCGAGGGAGGAGGGGGGATTTGATCTCCCAGATTTCCAACTCTATTACCACGCAGCACAACTGCGGGTGCTCCTGGAACATATGAAGGTAGGCTTGCGGACATATTGGTCATACTTAGAGGACATGGACGTCCACACCCTTAAAGTCCGGGACCTCCTGTGGGCCCCTCGCAGGTCAATTCCGAAACAGGTACTGGCCCACCCGACCCTGGGAGTTCTCTGGGATATCTGGAGGGAGTGCCCCCGGACAGCTCATCTTTCCTCTTGGCCGTCCCCCATGACCTCCTTGTGGGGACCCCCCCTGAAACTGGGCAGCAGAGGGTTTAGACAATCCCAGCGTTGGTCTGATGCGGGCCTGGAATGGGCGGGCCAGCTGTTCAGGGAGGGAGAATTTTTGAGTTATGAGGACCTCAGGGATGGACTGGGAGGCGAAACTCTCTCCATTTTTGACTACGTCCGTCTTAAGGGCATCCTCAACGACCCCTCATGGGGCCCAAACCTGCAGAGACAACTAACTCCCTTCGAGAAAATCCTGGACTCAGCAACCTCGAGAAAGGGTGCGGTTTCCTGTATGTACGCAATCCTAAACACCCATAACCTTCAGACTAGGAGAGGCTTCCGTGGGTTTTGGAATGTTCTGGCGGGGGAGGAGATATCTGAGGATGCCTGGGCTCGTATTTTCAGGATATCGTTTCATGGCAATCTTTTCACCTCGGACATGGAACACAACTTTAAAATCCTGCATGGGTGGCACAGAGATCCGGCAAAACTCTCGAAAATGTTCACAGGGGTGTCTCCAGAATACCCGCGGGGCTGGGGCCAGCTAGGGACCAAAGGACACATGTGGTGGCTATGCCTGAAAGTGCAGTCCTACTGGGAAGCAGTGAGAGATTGGATTATGGAGGTAACGGAGGTCCCTCTTCCCCTTAATCCGCTGACCATGCTGCTGGGCCTCCCCCCGTAGGAAGCGGAACTGTACCGGTACCCAAGGATGTGGAAAACTATGTTGAGAGCGGGCAGAGTGGCCCTGGCCCAGAAGTGGAAGAGCCCGGAAACACCTTATAAGGAAGATTGGATGAAAAAACTCAAGAACATGTTCTTGATGGACAAATTGACTGCCTTGGTGAACAATGACTCATGCTCATTCCTCGCTGACTGGTATGGAGTCCAGCAGACATGGAGATGGAATGTCCTTTTAGATCCAGGATCGTGCCCCTGGATGGCCGGGGCGTGATCAGCACTGAGAAGGACAACACCTAGTGGGGGTCCCCACGACCCGGGGCAACGTCGGCCCCAAACCAGCTATTATGTCGGTCACATGTCGCATTGCTTCAAAGACCAAGGAAATGACAAGATAGTTTGGTCTCTTTACTGCTTTAATGTTTGAATTGGCAATGGGGGGGGGAAGGAGGAGGGTTCTTGAAGGGGGGGGGGGTTTGGGTTACTGTACAATTCTTTTCTCTGATCCTTGTATCACAAAATAAAAACCAAAGTTTAAAAAAAAAAAATTATGTAAACTGTCCTTGTATCCAAAAGCACACTAATCTGACTCTCAGACTAGAAATAAACAGGGAAATGTCCCTGACAAAAAGTGTTCACAATTAAATGAAATTACTGAGTCCAACAAAATAGTATTTTCCAATGAGAAAACCTTGGATCCAGAGGGTGGTTCCCTTCTCCTGGATTTCTCAGGCAAAAGTGTAATTTCAAACAGTAGTTCCTTCAGGATGGCAGGGGTATCGCTCTCAAACAACAACTTTTTAAGAATGGCAAAAGTATCTCTTTCCAATAACAGTTTCTTAAGGATGGCAAAAGTGTCTCTTTCAAGCAACAGCTTCTTAAGGTTAGCAACAGTATCTCTTTCAAACAACAGTTCCTTTAGGATGATAAAAGTATCCCTGGTATACAACTTGAATGGACCTCCTGGTATACTCCCCTGCCAGGAATCATTGATCCCCTGGTACGCTCTCTTGCCAGGGATATTTCCACTCTTTATATAACTTGACTGAACCTCCTGGTATACTCTACTACCAAAAAACTCCTTTTGGGTCTTACAGCCCCCGGTTTACTCTCCTGCCAGATATCTTGCCTCACAATTTTCACTGTCTGGTGTGTTCCTTCCACTAGGACTTCTTGAATTCAAGGTTGCCAGTCCGGTAATAACGATACCGGTATCAGAATACCAGCATCGTCTACCGGACTGGTGCATTACAACCCGGCATCTGCAGGGACCCGTTGTGACTGGGTAGCACCTTCCCGGAATGAGTACTGGCACGCGGCAGCCATGCCAGTAACACTGTCATGCTGCAAGGAAGTGCACATTGCAAGGTTCACAGACATGCACTTACCGGCATCCAGATTCCGGTAAGAACGGTTACCCTGATGCCATTAACACCGGCATCGCGGGCAGCCATTAATAGCCATCTGCTGTGTTGAAACCTGCCGCAGGTGCACACAATCAGCACAGGTGGAGGCAATGAAGTCTGGCACAGCACAAAAGGAGCACACGCACACACCACACCCCTTCCAAACCCAAAATGCTACCATTAGTAGTTGCAATACTGGGGATGGAGGACATGCCTGCACTGCTACTACTCCAGCAGGCATTGAACCAGTGAATGCTGCGGAAGAGAAGGAGGGTGAGACAGGGCCAGCATATACCACCAATACAGGCAGTTGTACCCCGCAGGCAGCCACCAATCCCTCGCCTAAGGGCCAGTCCATTTGACCTAACTCCTGCACAGATCCACACCCTGCACCTCCTGGACAGGGACACCATATGAACAATAGTGGACCTCATCCATGACGACCTGGTAACCCTCATCAACATCCGGACAAGCATCCACCCCTTGCTGAAGGTAGTGTCTGTGCCGCACTTCCTTGCCACAGGCACCTACCAGGACACAGTGGGGCAGCTTCATGGCATCTCACAACCATGTTTCTCCCGTGTGCTCAACCAGGTGCTAGATTCCCTCCTGAAACATGGAAGGGACCACATATATTTACCACAGACTGTGGAGGAGGAGAATGCTTCCAAAATAGCATTCTACGCACTGGCAGGCATGCCAAACATAAAGGGTGTCATCGACTGCACCCATGTGGAGCTGGTAGTCTGGCATACCGTGGAGGTAGTGTACCGCAACAGAAAGCTCTACCATTCCCTGAATGTCCAGATGGGGTGCGATGCAAGCAAAATAATTATGCATTGCTGTGCAAGATTCCGGGGATTCACACATGATGCCGTGGTGCTGTGCAACTCCACGCTTCCCCGCTACATGGCATGACGCGATGCACAACGTACCTGGCTGCTGGGTAAGTCCAACGACAGGGCAATGAGGGGTGTTGCCTGGGGGGACCACAAGCATAGGCAATGTGTCTGCTGGCTGGGGTATGAGGGGTGTTGCATGGGGGGGAGGGCCACAAGCATAGGCAACCTGTCTGCTGGCTGGGGTACATGTCTAAATATAAAAATAATCAGGACGAGAGTTCCTATAGACAGCTGCGTGGTTCTGAACATATGAATTTATTTCAAAACACATGTTTTTTTTTAAGATGAATTCTTGATTATTATACAAAACATTCGATGAGCACGAAAGCTACAACGGACAGGTGTGATTATATACAGTGGAAATACAGGCAAGTATAAGCCTCTATAATGTCGAGGTATAAGCTCCACAGAAGCGCACAGTTACAAATGACAGTAGGGTAGACCTACAGTTGTACAAGGTGCACCCAGGACAGAGAATGGTCCAGGGCGTGATTAACACAAAAGTGTACACAACATTATCTACATAACATACACACAAAAGGGTTTATACAGTTGTGCCACAGGAGATCGACACAGGAGTGTTTCGGCCATGAAGGGCTGGATTGTAGCCCGTCTGAGTGTTGGCCTTCATCAGGATGGACACAGGATGTAGTACTGTCCGTAATATATGCAGATTAGAGAAAGGCTGTAAGGATCTCGGGGTATTTATTAGTGATTTAAAGATTAATTAATAATGGCTCAATGGTGCCATGATGATACATCACAGGGTGTATCAGTAAACAGCTTACCTTCTGCTTGAATGGCAGTGGTGATGCTGTGTGTGGACAATCCTTTATTGATTGCTGGATTGTGGTGCGTGATGCACTTTGGGGTAGCCGTGGGTTCCTGAAGGGTGGACTTGTATTAGGATCCCGGGGGCTAAACCGGTCCCAATTCTAAAAAGGAAGAAGGAGGGCCACAGGGTATTAGTGTGGCCCGACATGTTACTGCTAACATTGGAGAGAGTTTCCAGTCATCCAGTGATCTACGTGGGTTTCGGTTACCGAATGGGGGGGAACCATAAGAGGTTAGTGTCACCCATTTGGCAAGTTTACTTGGTGGTAAGTGCTCATTGTGGTCTGGAGCCTGAGCCTAGAGCATGTAGTGAGCCAACATTTGTGGTGGTAGGAGAAGCGTTCCATGGGGTGGTAAGTGGCGGAGGAAGCAATGTGTCCTGGTATGCTACTTGTGCGGATATTTAAGGTGGAGGACCCAGGATCATTGTAGTGGATAATGGGAACACCACAAGGTGCAGTTTCACCTGAACAGGGCACATGACTGCGATGGTACCCATGTGCGCGGTTCGGTGTCTGGAAAACCTGTGCCGCTTCCGATCGGTGACTGGAATAGTGATGGTCACGAGGTGGTAGGACTGTATGTTTTAATGAGAGTCTTAGACTGGAGTCTAACCAGGAGTCAAATTTAGTGATGCAGGAAGGCGTTGAGAGCGACATCCCAATCGGGGCGTACCTGTAAACCAAATTGTAATGGTGACAGTGAAGTATTTATGCCGACTATGCGGAGGAAACACTGAAGTCGTGCACAAGTTTGTGTGGCAGTCACAGAGAGGTGAGCATTCTAAGAGAAAATGCAAGTCAGAGCTTCGGGCTGCAGGACACAACTTACTGCGATTCCGGAAGGTGCGGGCATCATCGAGGAGTCCACAGCGCGAACTGGTTGCTGTAGGAGTCAGGACTTAAGTCCTAGTAATAAGCCAAACCTATGGGACTAGTGAACCAATGGGGTGAGGCGTGTGAGCGTTAGGTCGGGAGGAGTCCAATCACCACAGTCCTTATGATGCGTAGAGGTGACCCAATGGTGGACGAGCTGGGAAAGTGAAAGTGAAACATGGCTGCCTGGGGAAAGAAACGGACTACGCGGGGCCCTGGAATTCATGGGAAATGTAGTCCAGTGTGTACTATAACCTTGCTAATTGCAGTCTGATAACAAATAAGTGACAAAAGAATCTCACCGGAGGAAACCTAATATCGGGATGTCATGACGACTAGAGGTGATCCGCGTTTGCAAACAGTGGTCTGGTTCATAGACAGATAACCTCAATGTATGGAGGTCCACCTGGTCGCAGGAGCGTGTAAAATGAAAACACTAAACATTCTCGACAGATTTTTATGCATCAAGTGTTGGTTCGAATGGTCTGCAAAAGCCGGCAAATCTGAATCGAGTGATGATTAACCATATGGGCACACTAGGTCAACATTGCATGCAATTTGTAACAACTGAGTGGAACCAAGACAATGACATTTCCATGCATTGGACCGTGTGTATAGTAAGACATCATACATTCGTTTTTTTGGCATCAGTGTTTAAATGGTCTACAACAACCCTAAATCCAGTGGGGGTGAGTGCTCACCTGGTTACCATAACATGTAATTTCATAACACCACAGTGGAACAAAGACATTTCATACAGTATGCCTGGGCGTTAGGGGCATGCTGGTCTCAGGAGTAGGAGTTGCTATAAGCAGCATTAGGGTGTACTCATTGCGGGCTCGTGCTAAAGGAGTGCACAATTGGTGTGGTCTGGATGGATATTACCCCCAGAAGTGTTTCCATTCCACAGTGATGTTAAGACCATTTCGGACTGAATCGAGTCTGTGAACCCATTTTTGTTCGGGTTTGATGAGGGCTAAGTTGATGTTGCCTCCTCGTCTCTGTGGCTGTAGTTTTTGTAAGACAGTCCAGGTGAATTGTTCGTGCTTGTGGCCTTTTTTGCTGAAGTGTTCGACCGAGGGTTTGTCTTGTACCTGATTTTTGATGCAGGATCTATGTTCATTGATCCTCTGTTTTACGGATCTGATGGTTTTCCCGTTATATATCAGGTCTCAAGGGCATCTGATGGCGTAGATCACATGTCTGCTTTCGCAATTGGTGTGGTTACTCATGTTCCATGTAAAATCCTTATAGGTGAAGGGTTAGCTGGTTGTAGTGTAGAGGCAAGCACACATCGGCTGCAGCTGTAATAACCCATGACCGGTGGAAGATTCCACAGTGTGGCAGATTTCTTTGTGTGTTCACAAAAAGTATGGACCAGAGTGTCCTTGAGGTTTCTGTTTTTTTTTTTTAAAGCGAAAAGGGTTTCTTTTGCTAGGCTGCCCTCATTCTTTATCAGGTACCGAAGTTTCGGCTTTTTCATGGCCAAAACACTTCTGTGTCGATCTCCTGTGGCACAACTGTATAAACCCTTTTGTGTGTATGTTATGTAGATAATGTTGTGTACACTTTTGTGTTAATCACGCCCTGGACCATTCTCCGTCCTGGGTGCACCTTGTTCAATCGTAGGTCTACCCTACTGTCATTTGTTGACTGTGCCCTTCTGTGGAGCTTATTCCTCGACATTATAGAGTTTGATACTTACCTGTATTTCCACTGTATATAATCACACCTGTCCGTTGTAGCGTTCGTGCTTATCGAAAGTTTTGTATAATAATCAAGAATTCATCTTAAAAGAAACATGTGTTTTGAAATAAATTCATATGTTCAGAACCACGCAGCTGTCTATAGGATCTCTCATCCTGATTATTTTGATATTTAGATGTGTTCCCATCTGGGTATATCAGTACCCTGCCAGGTACCCTAAAATGTACTTGATTTAGTACAGCCCATGGTTGTAGGGCCATTTAACTTTTGAGAGTATACACTACATCGTTATACTCCGACACTAATGGATAAAGTCAACATCGTGTCCTATACGGACGTGCATTTTCAAAAACTACTGGGCACGACATCCGCTATAGGATCAGAAGGTGGAGCAATTGCACAAGGTGCAAACAAAGATGAATTAGACACCATTCATCAAAAGAGAAAAAAACTCATATGTACAGAGATGCATGGAACTTTCATGCTCGAATACCTTAAAGCTGGAATCATACCTGAAGGGCTACAGGTGAAGGACATTCCCCGGGTTTTCACGGACAACCCCAAGTTTAAGACCAACTTCAGTGGGGTTGGCAACAAATGTAGCCGTGATTGGTTTATCCTTATCATTGATACCCCCCAAGAGGAATGCAAAACAAGATCTGGTCACATTGGAAAAAAAATTCATTTAGGATACAACCATCAATGACGCAAAAAAGAAACTAGAAAAACTAGAGGTGGAAGTGGCACAATTCAAGCAAATCACCATAGATCGCAAGGTACAGAAATTCAGAAAGGATCTCGCAAACTACGCTGAGGAAAAGACCTACCCATACCTCAAAGACACCTATTATAGTGACTTACAGCAACAACAACAAACAAACTATAATAGACACAACTGTGTCATAAATTTTTCCAGCAGCTCTGGATCTTCAAGCGGCAGCTACCCCTGTTCACCCGGTGGCAATAGGATGACTGGACCACCACCACAACACCCTTTTTTTCAGAGAGGAGGGAAATGGGGCAGACCGAAGAGGCGTCCACAACAGATGGGCCAGTACATGAGGACACGCCAATGGTACTCCAATCAGCTATAACATCCACTCCCAATTTTCAATTTGTCATCAAGAACATTGAACCAAGCAGAACAGATCCTCCTTGAAAGAGGGCTATCATTTGTTCCAGCCACCAAGGCAGATCCCTTCAAAACAGAAGCCGAACTAAGAAGATTTTTCCGTACTCTGAGACTCAAATACTTTTTTGAGGTATACTTACCAGAGAAACAGAATTCTGAGAACATCACCGTCCAAGAGCCAGATAAACCATCAGACAACACGACAGGCTTGAAACCCAAGTCCAACTTCACGCCTCCCCCCCATACCATTCCAGGGGCGTTCGACACCTTCGAGAAAATAGTCATCAAAACAATCCCCACCGGATTGACACAAAAAAACTTTTACCAAGATAACTTGAACAAAGAGGAGAGGCAATCCCTCGGAAACCTCAACTTGGACAAAACCATAACCATAAAACCAGTCGATAAGGGTGGTGGGATTGTGGTTATGAACACCGAAGATTACGACAAGGAATGCCAGCCTCTCCTAGACGACACCACATCTTACAAAAAATTTAACAGAGACCCCATGCAACACCTACAAGAAGAAATCAGCAGTCTCACCAAACACGCTGAAGAAGAGGGTTGGATTTGCTCTGATGAACGCTCTTTTCTGAACAAAACGCACCCGAGGACCCCAGAGTTTTACATTTTGCCCAAAATACATAAACATGCCACCAAACCTCCTGGTCGACCAATTGTTTCTGCTTGTGACTCTCTTCTGGAACGACTCTCATTATACACGGACCACTTCTTGAAACCTTTCATCGACAAAATGCCATCCTACATTAAGGACAGCACAGAAACCATCAAGATGTTGGAAACCATAATACTGACTACCAAATCCATCCTGGTCACCATGGATGTTGAGGCGTTATACACCTCCATTCCCCAACAAGAAGGACTAAAAGCACTTGATACCTGCCTCGAAAAAAGGATGGACACAACAATGACTCCCACCAACTTCATCCTCAAGTGCATCTGCATAGCCATGGGAGAAAACTTTTTTCTGTTCGGACAACAGATGTATCAACAAATGCCCTTGCGACCTGATATATATCGGGAAAACCATCAGACCCGTAAAACAGAGGATCAATGAACATAGATCCTGCATCAAAAATCAGGTACAAGACAAACCCTTGGTTGAACACTTCAGCAAAAAAGGCCACACGCACGAAACAATTCACCTGGACTGCCTTACAACAATTACAGCCACAGAGACGCGGAGGCGACATCAACTTAGCCCTCATCAAACTCGAACAAAAATGGGTTCACAGACTCGATTCAGTCCGAAATGGTCTTAACATCACAGTGGAATGGAAACACTTCTGGGAGTAATATCCATCCAGACCACACCAATTTTGCACTCCTTTAGCACGAGCCTGCAATGAGTACACCCTCATGCTGCTTCTAGCAACTCATACTCCTGAGACCAGCATGCCCCTAACACCCAGGCATACTGCATGAAATGTCTTTGTTCCGCTCTGGTGTTATGAAATTACATGTTATGTTGACCAGGCGAGCACTCACCCCCACTGGATTTTGGGTTGTTGCAGACCATTTAAACACTGATGCCAAAACAACTACACACGGTCCAACACATGGAAATGTCATTGTCTTGGTTCCACTCAGTTGTTACAAATTGCATGCAATGTTGACCTAGTGTGCCCATATGGTTAATCATCACTCGATTCAGATTTGCCGGCTTTTGCAGACCATTCGAACCAACACTTGATGCATAAAAATCTGTCGAGAATGTTTAGTGTTTTCATTTTACATGCTCCTGCGACCAGGTGGACCTCCATACATGGGGGTTATGTGTCTATGAACCAGACCACTGTTCACACACGTGGATCACCTCTAGTCATCATGACATCCCGATATTAGGTTTCCTCCGGTGAGATTCTTTTGTCACTTATTTGTTATCAGACTGCAATTAGCAAGGTTATAGCACACACTGGACTACATTTCCCATGAATACCAGAGCCCTGCGTAGTCTGTTTCTTTCCCCAGGCGGCCATGTTTCACTTTCACTTTCCCGGCTCCTCCACCATTGGGTCACCTCCACGCATCATGTGGACTGTGGTGAGTGGACTCCTCCGGACCTGACGCTCACACGCCTCACCCCATTGGCTCACTAGTCCCATGGGTTTGGCTTATTACTAGGATGCACGTCCCGACTCCTACAGCAACCAGTTCACGCTGTGGACTCCTCGGTGACGCCCACACCTTCCCGAATCGCGGTAAGTTGTGTTCTGCAGCCTGAAGCTCTGACTTGCATTTTCTCTTAGAATGCTCACCTCTCTGTGACTGCCACACCAACTTGTGCACGACTTCAGTGTTTCCTCCGCATAGTCAGCATAAATACTTCACCGTCACCATTACAATTTGGTTTATAGGTACGCCCCGAATGGGATGTCACTCTCAATGCCTTCCTGCATCACTAAATTCGACTCCTGGTTAGACTCCAGTCTAACACTCTAATTAAAACATATGAGTCCTACCACCTCGTGCCCATCATTATTCCAGTCACCGATCGGAAGTGCCACAGGTTTTACAGACACCCCACTGCGCACATGGGTACCATTGCGGTCATGTGCCCTGTTCAGGTGAAACTTCACCTCGTGGTGTTCCCACTACCCACTACAATGATCCTGGGTCCTCCACCTTAAATATCTGCACTAGTAGCATACCAGGATACATTGCCTTCCTCCGCCACTTACTACCCCATAGAACGCTTCTCCTACCACCACAAATGTCGGGTCACTACACGCTCTAGGCTCAGGCTCCAGACCAAACTGACCACTTACCACCAAGTAAACTTGCCAAATGGGTGACACTAACCTCTTATGGTTCCCCCCCATTCAGCAACCGAAACCCACGTAGATCACTGGATGACTGGAAACTCTTTCCAATGTTAGCTGTAACATGTCGGGCCACACTAATACCCTGTGGCCCTCCCGCTTCCTTTTTAGAATTGGGACAGGTTTAGGCCCTCTTCCAGCCCCCGGGATCCTGATACAAGTCCACCCATCAGGAACCCACGGATACCCCAAAGTGCATCACGCACCACAATCCAGCAATCAATAAAGGATTGTCCACACAGAGCATCACCACTGCCATTCAAGCAGAAGGTAAGGTGTTTATTGATATACCCTGTGATGTATCATCATGGCACCATTGAGCCATTATTAATTAATCTTTAAATCACTAATAAATACCCCGCAATCCTTACAGCCTTTCTCTAATCTTCAGATATTACGGACAGTACTACATCCTGTGTCCATCATGATGAAGGCCAACTCTCAGATGAGCTACAATCCAGCCCTTCATGGCCGAAACACTCCTGTGTCGATCTCCTGTGGCACAACTGTATAAACCCTTTTGTGTGTATGTTATGTAGATAATGTTGTGTACACTTTTGTGTTAATCACGCCCTGGACCATTCTCCGTCCTGGGTGCACCTTGTTCAACCGTAGGTCTACCCTACTGTCATTTGTGACTGTGCTCTTCTGTGGAGCTTATACCTCGACATTACAGAGGTTGATACTTACCTGTATTTCCACTGTATATAATCACACCTGTCCGTTGTAGCTTTTGTGCTTATCGAAAGTTGTGTATAATAAGAATTCATCTTAAAAAAAACCCTTGTGTTTTGAAATAAATTCATATGTTCAGAACCACGCAGCTGTCTATAGGGTCTCTCATCCTGATTATTTTGATATTTAGACGTGTACCCACCTGGGTATATCAGGACCCTGCCAGGTGCCCTAAAATTTACTTGCTGGCTGGGGTATGAGGGGTGTTGTTCGGGGGGGGGGGCACAGCGACCTGGGTGGAAAAACTGTGACCCCAATCACCTTGACAGAATGTTGGACACAGACAATGGATGCAGATGTAGCTTGCCTACACAGCTGTGCGTTAATGTAAGCAACATACACAGCACCCACCCCAGCACATGCACCTTGAACACCATCAGTCATGAACCACGGGTACCATGATGCACCACCCTGCAGGCACAATGCATGTAATACATGAGCGAAGCAAAGTCCATCACGGGGCATGCAGTCATGCCTGGGGCAAATCCAACTGCCACACATGGAAATCTCTATCATTGCACCCACCTCACAGGTACACCGCAGACCATTATACCGGCCCAGGCACCTCAAGGGACACTTCCAATTGCAATGGTGCAAGCAAGGAAACTAATGTAATCACCAATCACTTACCACCACTAACATATGAGCGAGTGGAGCAGGACCCATCCACAGTACCTCTGCTCAAACATGCCAGTACACACCCAGCCCCATCGCAGAACTGTTTGCCGCCACTGGCGGACTATACCACCATTGCCATTGTGCTTTGGTCGCATGGGGGAAGGCTGTGATGGACAAGTACATGGTGACATCAAGTAGTCGTAAACATGATTAGCAAACCACTGTGTATCATGAAGCACATCAGGCAAATGTGTCATGATGCACTCCACATGTATAGTACAAATTTCAAATGCAACACACCCATCAGATGTCAGCACATCATGATCATTCTCAATTCATTTGTGTGAGTGCTGTACCTGATGGAAAGGTCCCTAAGACGTAAACGGCACACATACCCTCCAAGCACGGATCATCCCAAGATACACTTACCTGGGTCTTACTATAAGGAAATGTCTGGTGCAATCAGGATGAATCTGTGGCATTTGACCATAAACACTGTACTGTACAGGCATTGCACACAAGGAATGACAACAATGTTCACAAATACACTTTCCTTTGCTCCTGTGCAGGTGATGCTGGGTATCCCCTGAAACCGTGGCTCCTGACCCCCATCAGGCAACCAGTCAACAGGCACGAAGAGGACTACAACCGTGCACATCATGCATGCACTTGTGTCATGATTGAATAGACTTTTGGCCTGTTGAAGACCAGCTTTCGATGCCTCAGCAGGTCAGGTGGGGCACTCATATACAGGCCTGAGAAGGTGGGCAAGATAGTGTTGGCATGTGCCATGCTGCACAACATGTGCATCCGGCGCAACGTACCCCTGCCCCCTGACACAGACTAGATTCTACCAGAAGATGGGGATGATGATGGTGTAGATGCTGCGTATCGGCCACTGCAGAATGTGAATGAAGGACGTGTTGATTGCCAAACTTTGATTGCACAATACTTTTGATGGACTGGGTAACACAAGGCACTCAGAATAGGGGACACTGGGCACTGTTAATAAATTGACACACACTCAAAAAGCAATGTCCAGTCATGTGTTTTTTTTATGCACACAAGGTCTATTAATTAAATTAAAACTATGTACAGTGAACATGAACCAACGTGGACCTCTACCCTTTAATATACAACAAACTACCCCCTCCCCTCAACACCCCCACACACCGAAGCCCTCCACCCCCCAACACTCCCACACACCCACACCCCCCCAAACCCACCCTGCACCCACTGCAAGTTCAACTGGACTCCATCCTGACATGCCCATGTGTGTCAGGCTACTAACGCCCCCTTTTAGGTGGATGGGGTTGTTGGTCTGGGCAGCGCATACTGCGCAGTGACCTCGGCACCGGGCTGGTCTGGGTTGAACTCGCCGAGATTGAGCTGGTCGATGGTGCAGGTTGTGGGTCAGCCTGTGCATCACAATGTTGGGCCATGGTGGCAACCAACTGGGTGACAGCCTGTGTCATGGCTGCCATTCCTTCCCGTAAGCACTGGGCCACACAGTACACAGCACGACGGACTGTCCTGAAGTTCTCCTGCATGGCCCGGCGTGTGGCTTTTCCTTCCCCAACTTACTGTTTGACCATGTCATTCATGGCCTGCTGGCGCTCCTCCATACGGGTCAGCCGCCCCTCCGGGTCCCTGATGGAATGTGCAGCTGGTGGTTGCATGGGACATGGTGTGTGTCTGGTTGCAGGGCTGCGTGCAACTACGGGCATGTCATCCGCAGAGCTGTGTCAACCTGATCCAGGTTCGGATGAGAACTGTGAGTAGGCAGCATGGTTGGGGTGTTCAGCATGTCCTCAGGCATGCAATAGCCTGCGGTGTCTGTCTCCTCCACTTCCTCCTCATCCTCCAAGCTATGTTGCGCAGATTGTTCCGCCTCACCAAGATCACTGGTGGCCGTTGACTGTGGATCCTCCACATCACTGGCCGCTGGGGATCCCTCCTCTTCCACCTGAAGTGTTTCCTGTGGGGCAGATGTTTTTTTTTTTGTTGGGACCTTTGTGGCAGGGGTGCCTTTTGGCAGGGGTGCCTTGATGGCAGCAGTGTGTCCTTTCTGGGGCTCCTTCCTGGATGTTGGTGGTAGCTGGTTGGCTGGTTCTCCAGCCTGTGCGCCCTGTTGGCTGGAGGGCTGTGGCTTGGGAGCGGTGGTTCGCTTTTGGCCAGCCCGTGATGCTGAAGGCCTGGAGGCGTTGTCATTCCCTCGGCTCAGGCGTGCTGGTGTCTCCTTTGGTGTCACAGTGTGTCCTGCCTCGCTGTCTGATCCTGTGCTTGTAGGGGACAGAGAGGCAGGGCATTAGTCATGGGTCAACGTACATTATACATACATCGATGCTAGTACATCTAGAGTCCTGGGCATTTTTTCGTGTGCATGTTGGAGGGGCGGCCATGGTGCTTCCAGGAGTTGGGAGGGCGGGGTGCAGTGTTTGGGCATCCTTCTGGTGCAGCCATGATGGGCATGGTGTCTGTTGGGTGGCCTACAGGTGTATTGTGGCTTGTGTGCTGTAGCCATGCCTCAGGGGCTGTGTGCCATGTGTTGTTTAGATGTGGGTCAGATATGCTTGCACTTTGTGTGTTGTTGCAGTGGTGTTTACACTGCGTACATGGTCGTGGTAATGTGTGCACCATGCAATGGGTTGGCACAGTGGTCAGGCCTGCATCTGTACGGTGATGAATTTGTGTGTTTGGGCATGCAGATGGTGCATGTGTTTGCAATTGGGGACTCATGTAGTTTGTGTCAGTTTGTTGTGTGTTTTCATGGCAGGGATTTTGGGGTTTTGTAGGGGCAGACTTTAGGTGAGGGGTGACAGGCCATGTATTTGCTCTCATCTACTTGCCATTTGGACTCCACCATTGTCCTTGGGGTATTAGGTGTTTGTTGTGACTTTTGTATTACCCTAAGGGCCACTCACCGTCATCGGCTAAGGAAGGGACTCCCATCTCTGAATGGCCAACACCCTCGATGGACTCCATGTCCATGACAGTGCTGCATGTCTCCTCCCAACAAGCAAGCTTGATAGGGGATGGTGCTCCTTCACCAGTGGTTTGGGCCTGGCTGCGATTTGCCAAAAGGATGTTATGGACACGCAGCCACAGATCGTCCCAGCGTTTCCTGCAGTCTCGTACGGTGCGTGGGGTTGTCCCCACCGCAGAGACCTTTTGCGTCACCTCCTCCCATATGTTTTTTGTTTTGTGTATTTGAGCCGCCCGGTGCAGGTCTGCGCAGAAAACCAAATCTGCATGCTCCACCAGTGTGTCAGCGAGCATGTTAAGCTCCTCGTCGCTGAAACGTGGCTTTCGCAGCCACTCTGTACCTTTCCTGGTTGCCATGGTCATCACCTTTCTAGCACAGTCCACAGTTTGCTGATCCAGGTGCTGTAGGCAGAGGATTGCAATGGATTGTGTTTTTTAAGATGGCCGCCAGAGCATTTCCAATTCTACCGCAATGACGTTGCTTCCGATACCGGCACTTCCAGTACTGGTATTTATGACACTGGTATTTACGGTACCGTTTCTTACGGCATCTAGGGTTCCGGTGCCGGTGTCTGCAGCATCGATGATGCCGCTGTCAGGGGTTTGGAGTTCCTTACCGGCATGCCGCTGCAGCCGTTTATGGCATGCCGGTATGCACGTGCACAACTGTTGATTCCGGCAGCAGTGCTACACGGACACGGTTGCACCGGCATGCTGGTGATTTGCTTTTTTTACCGGCCAACTCGTAATGAGGCCCAATGTCTTTTAACTCAACACAGTTGTGTTACTTCACTGTGCTTTCTACTTCATTAGCTTGAGGTACTATTGTTACAATTTTTCCTACACTGACATCTCATGTATGGGGTTTTGTTCAAGTTCTGCTTTTTTATATCTTCATTACTATTCCTTTTCTTGGGGTAATACTTGCTCCAATTTCCACCACATTGATATCTCATGTATGGGGACTTGTTCAAGTTCTTTCTTTATATTTCACTGGGTCTGTATTCAAATATCCTGTTGCCAATACCCTTTGCCTGTTCATATGCCTGCCGGTACACCCGGGGTCCCCAATGGCTCTGGTCGCAGTGCGGACCTCCTTCCAGCTTTCTGGGCAACTTCACTTTCACCAGCCAGCACGACCGCTGCTCCTCCGCACAGCCGCTCTCCCGGTTGCTCCACTGTTGCTGCCAGCTCTTCGGTGGGTCTCTCTCTGTGCCTGCAGTGTCCCTTTTGGCCTTGCGCCATCCAGGTATATAATGCTTGCGAGCAGTGGGGTAAAAGTGCCTACTTCCCCCAGCAGAGTCCTTCTCCGTACTGCTATCATCTTCAGCTCTGCTTCTCTCATCTACGGCTTTGCTTCCTTCTTCTCTGGCTCTCTTGTTATGTCCCGCTCACTCGGACCGCCCCAAACATCTAGTCTGCATGTTTAACTTTGTGTTCCGCTTGATCTGCATTAACTCCTTCCTCTTCCTCATCTCAGTACTCAAAGCTTTCTGGGAGTTGGAGTTCATAGAGTTTCTCTGACTTCCAACATGATATTGTTCAGAACCTCTGTTCAGAGAATCATTAGAGTCAAGAGATGTTAAAGGAGTGTTATGTCTGAGGTATGAATGATGTTTGCCTAGAGTGATTTTCAACAAGGAGTTTTGTGGGGTTACAATGGGTAGGGCTTGTATAGTGAGTACAAGCCATCACAGTTTTAGGAATGATGCAGTCTTCTTTTTTGTGAAGGGAAGAATACTGTGTCTCTCCTGATGGGGTCACCACCTTTCCCCTACAGTCGTCTTCTTCGACGTGATCCTCCCTCATAATATCACCCCCAAGGTCAGGATCACGTAGCGGCAAGTGTTCCCTGGCCACGTGGGAGGAGATCTTTGTCGAGGAATCAGTGATGGCTCCATAGGATTCGTCACAGAGGGCTCAATTTTTCCAACCTATAAGGTCGACTTTACATGACAAGGGATATCCATACCCTTTTTGATTCGAGAAGCTTTCCGAGGGCACAATGCCTTGCCGGATTCTCTGATGGACCAAGCAGAATTCATGGAGTTAGCCTTGGGACCACATGGCACAGGCGGCCTCGACACGCCCCCTGAGGTCAAAATGCAGAAAGTGGTGCTGTATGCACAACTCAACGTGCAATTTCAAAAAGTGATAGAGATGGTGATGGCTGCCCTGGGCCTTGGTGCCCTAATAAGGCCTATGGTTCAGTACAACTTGACAGACATTTTGAATAATGGTCCTCAGTCGGAGACAAGCCTTCTTTGCAATGCGGCAATTGCCGACCTGCTTATGGCGATTTTGTGCAGCAGCCTTGCTTGGCTCGAGCAGTCGATATGTCAACTCTAGATAAAGAGTTGACTAGAAAATATAAACCTTTCTCTCGAGCCAGCCAATTCCTCAAGGGCTTGTAGTCCAAGCAGCCACAGTAAATTCGAAGTTGGCGACGTTGACTCTTCCGCCTGAAGAAGATGGAAGAAGTAGCTAAAAAGGTTTTTGCGCCAGGGAGCATATTGTTAAAGACATTGGGGGTCATTACGAGTACGGCGGTAGGGGGTTAACGGCACCGGTAAGGATGCCGGTGCTGTTAACCCCCTACCGCCGCATTCTGAGGTCCCTTAGCGGGTCCCACCAGGGCCGGCTTGTTTTACCACCCGCCCTTAGCGGGACCCGTTAAGGGACCAGGGAGCTAATAACGAGCCCGCAATTTGTGGGCCTGTTATTAGCTCCTTCTCCATTCCCATTGAGCCCTATGGGGGTTCGAATGAGAATGGGGAATGGTTTTCAGAATGGGCACTTACCGGGACCACAGGGGTCGGAATATCCTGGTAAGTCCCCATTCCGACACCACGGACCTGGACACGGTTTGGATTCAGTCATGGTGCTATTAGTACCATGGCTGCCTCCAAACTTGTAATGGCCCCCATTGAATACCTTTTGTGCAATGGCTAAGCTCTCTCACATCTTGTTGAACATGGTGTTAGAGGTGTCGACCCACCTGCCATAGGGAGAGGTCAGAGATGGCTTTGTCAACATTATCAATAACGAGAAGGGGGCCTGTAAGTCTCTCCAAGCTGGCTTAGATGCAGAGGAATTCTCTGGTCTTTCTATGGGGATGTCAAAAGTAATTTGCAGAGCCTCTTGACTTCGAACATCAGGGTTTCATCCTGACGTGCAGTCGAAGCTGTTAGATATGGCATTTGATTCTGAACATTTAGTTGGTCCCTAAAGAGATATAATGAATCAAACATTGCAGCTACCTAGATTTGGCATTTTAACAGCCTACACAATCTTCCTCCTTTGCCTCCGGGCCTAGAGGAAGGGATTTCTGTAATCTTATAGGTGGCCCAAGTATCACACAAATCCTCACAAAACTGTTAGAGGGTTTCTATTGATATTTTTGCGAACCCTGGGGCAATCCTTCTCTTGCTCCCTGTCGCTCTCTCTCACCTCCCTTGATGTCTCCTTCCGAACCCAGGCATCTATATCCCTGGTTAGTGCTACAGAGTGGTAACCGCTACTGTCTAAATACTTTGGGCCTCATCACGAGTTGGAGACTGGGATACCGCCCAACTGTATTTGCGTTACTGCCCACACATCCGGCGGTATTACTGCTGCATCATGGGTTGGGTGGTTAACGTTAGTCCTCATTCCCCATTGGGTCCAAATTGGGAATTTTTGGCGCAATTACTGCTGGCAGTATTACAGTGAAGTCATTGTGCCAAAAACTGAATTTTTCCAGCACATTTACCCCAAGCTTAGAGCAGAGGGTAAATGCTGCCAGATTCATGTTTGGGCGAACCCTTAAATGTGGCGGTAATAGCGTAATGAGGCCCCTTGTCTTATACTAGAGCTCTATCCTTAAATGTTGGCTACCTAGACTCCCTCAGGGACTTACTGTCCTACTCTATCCAATTGTTAGTGTCCTTTGGGGGTTGAGAAGTGCCTTGCACTGGTTATATGTGAAATTACTGAAGCAAATTTCAGAGAGGTACATTTCAGTGCAACCAAAATATGGATAAAATAGTGAAATGTCTCTTTTCTTAGAAATTGGGGGGTAGGATTGTCCCCTTCCCCAGCCCCCCATTTTTCTATCCTTATAACCCCACCCCAATACCATCCTGACCCATTTTAACCCCTTAGCCCTCTATCCTATATAGGCTTTGGTGGAGTGCTTTCTGTACAGCTTCTGTGTCTGATAACATGAATGCTGTTGTAGATTAGCATTCCATTCAGGTCTTGCCTGCACGTTGCATTTGTGCCAGGGAAGCTATTTCCCCATATATGCTGTGCTTGCCCCTCCGTGACATGTTTTAAATTGAAGTATTTATATATTTTCTACAATTTTCCCACGTCAGGCACTCAATTTCAGTGTGATATGCAGAGATAATAAAGGACCCATTACTTTGAAATGTTGCAGGGTGACTTAGAAGCCAGCAAAAAAGAACAGGCTTCAACTCTTTTTAATGAAGCTCAAACTTACATCAGGAAAACCAATGCGACTGAAGTTCATGCAACAGGCAAGGCAATTAATGAAATTGAATTACTGAGAGAACTGGAAAGATGCCAGAAGAAGGAAGCGAGCGCATGGTGGGAGGAACACTCCTTACAAAACTACATTGATGTGGGACGTATACGAAGGGATTTACACTTTTTGGTATCTCCTTCATTTGACAAACAAGATCCTGTGATGTTGGAGGAATGCGGGAAGCAACATATTTCTGTTCCATACCTTTTTTTAAATTAATTAAGTATGCCAAACAAGAGCGTGAAAAATTGTTGGCTACAGCCGATCAGATTGGAGTGAAATTAAATGCTTTACCGCAAACTGAAGAAGGTAACAACTTGCACAAAGTCATGGAAGCACTTCTAAAAACCCATGAAGAAGAAATTAAACAAAGGAAATTGCATATGTTTTTGCGAGATAAGGAAGATTATGAAACAGGCAGGGTTTACACGTTTGCTTGCAGATTTGATTATTTGGGAATCCAAACAAAGAAGACTCCCATTGTTGTACCTTCAGTGAGTGTTTCTGTAAGTGAGCAGTCATCCACCTCAGAATCTGACATATCGATCAATGACAATGAAGAACCAACAGTAAAATTACATTTTGTAGTCGAGATGCGCCTCCTTTGGAAGGAAAACAGGACAAACAAAACCTCAAGAGGAAGAGGAAAAACAGAAGGTATGAACAGAAAAAAACAAGGAGAGGCTGGTGTGGAAAAAAAGACAACCAATGGCAGTCCACAGAGGTCTACGCGCTCTGGCAAGAGGAACAACAAATAATGAAGCATCAAGATCTTACTAAGATTATCAATCTATCAAATCACACCCTTCCATCAGAACAAGAGAAAGTGTTAGGTTTGGGCTTGAATTTCTGCCCAACTTCGACATTTGATTATGTTCAGACTTGGATAGATTTTTTTCATTACATATGTAAAATCAGACTAAAGAGTTTCTTTCGTGCAAATCCTTATGTATGTAAAAAAGTCAACACCTCAACAGGTGGGCTGGACAGATGTTCCAATTGAAGAACTGGACATCTTTTCGGATCTCATTAGTTTGGAAAATCAACTAAATCCGGATGGTATACAGGATTTGTTAGACAAGGGAGAATTGGGCATCAGCACAGACTGGTACAAACCATCTAAACTCAAGTACAAGTCTAAGTTTAATCCCCCAGCTCCGACAGGAGGCCATATTGAAGCCTTTCATAGCCTTGTGATCAAAGAGCTTAAAATTATGAGAAAATCCAATGTTCACAATGTTCACAACTTAAGTTTGAAATCTAAGAAGGCCCTGAAGGAATTGCAAATTTGCCCAATGGTATTATAAAACCATCCGATAAGGGTAGAAATGTTGTTCTAATGAATACTGTTGACTATATCTGAGAAGCCAAGGGACAGCTACAAGATAAACTATGCTATGAGGTTTGAGTGAAAATCCTTTGGAGACAAGGGAGAGTAATTTAGAAATGTTTCTCACCAAATGGAAGACATTGGGACATTTGGACGAAGATTCATACAGGTTCCTATTCACTAAACACTCAGTTACACCAACAGTATACTTTCTCTCGAAAGTGCATAAGAATGGGAAAGGTCCTCCAGGGAGACCTATTGTTACATTTCATAGACAAGTACAGGGCACGGCCATGGGCTCCACGTTCGCGCCATCCTACGCTAATTTGACAAAGGGGTGGTTTGAGAAGTTTGTTTGGTCAGAGGGTAATGTGCAATATAGTGACATAATAGTGCTATGGCTCGGGTTCATAGATCCTTTAAAATATGGAATGGGACAGAAAAAGAATGGTTGTGTTTTGTGAATGTTTTAACACAGAATACGTTAAATCTAAGATTCAGAGATTCCCAGTTATAAAGAAATTATTTTTCTGAACGTACTTGTGGGACAGAAATTGGGTAAAATTGAAACCAATCTATATAGAAAACCCATGGGCTCCAATACTCCATTGCATGCCACCAGCAATCACCGGAGGAGCTTAATTTGGAGCATACCCTATGGTGAAATCCTTAGGTTGAGAAGGAATTGTTCCACTTTGCCATATTTTGATAAACAAAGTAAAGACACTGACCAGGGTTTCATAAATCAAGGTTACCCTAAATGTGTTATTGAACGTGCATTTGTCAAGGTCAGAGGAATGCCCAAAGATAGTCCTTTGACTGAGGCGGAGCCGTCACGTAAAAAAGAAATGGTTGTAGATGATTCTAGATGTATAATTACTTTTGACAGGTCATCGAGTAACATCAAAACCATCACGAATCGCCATTGGCATTTGTTACGTCTGGCTAAGAATCTTGGTCCGACTTTGGCCACTAAATCTAAAACCATTTTCAGACGTTCCACCTCAGATAGAGATTTGTTAGTACCTAGCTACACGGCAAGTGAGCCCAAGGAATCGAGGGAGCAATGGCTTATGGGTAGTACTAATGGCTTTCGTAAATGCATGTAAATTTGCACAGAACTGTATTTCTTTTAAATATCCAATTTTAAAACAACCCATTCAGATTAAGAGTGAGATTTCTTGTACCACAGATTTTGTTGTTTATGTGCTCATGTGCCCTTGTCAGAAGTGGTATGTGGGTAGCCGGTTTTGCAAATTGAAATTGCACATTTTGCAACACATAACTGCTATAAAACACAATGATCCAGCATACCTCATGGCGAAAAAGTTTAAGGGCATACATCAAAATGGTCTGACTGGATTTAAGTTTTTTGGAGTGGCAACTTTATTGGCACCCCCCAGAGTAAGGAATCGAGAATTGACCTTGCGTCAGTAAGAAACGAAGACCATACTTGATTTTGAGACACAATACACCTCTGTGCACAACATAGATGAAGAGTTGTACACTTTATTTAATAATATATTCATAATATTTGTGTCAGACTCGTGTTATATCTTTTCATTTGAACACCTGTGTTGTATTCTGGGTCATGTGTCATTGATACCTTATCTGACCTGATCTGAAATGTCATTGATTGTCTTCCTGAGAGTTTTTTTCCACATGGAATTTTGTTATGCACGTAGATGGTTTGTTGCTTGTTTTGCTTGTTTGATTTGATTTGAATTACTTATTTCCAAGTTATCAACTTTCCATGATGTGCGTACTAGGTTTGAGCTTTCTTATGTGTGATGGTTTTAAAATGTTTGTTGCTTATGTGTTTGTTCTTTGCTATTTTGCACAATGTGGACTCAGAATTATGGAATACAGAGAGATGAACGCCTGTATCTATTAAGCGATAATATGGTGTGCCATAACATTGGGCATTAACACTGACATAAAAGGTCTAAATTGTGAAGAATTGTGTCCATCCTTTGGGATTTTTTGATTCCGATTATTTTTTATATATAATTGAAGTTGTATAAGTGGTTTTTACCTTAGGGATCGATCACTCAGAGATTGTTACTTTTGTAATCATGTGTGCTCTTCTGTATTAATCTCTGGAGGATTATTTTAGAACATTTGCACCTTATATGGTCTCCCAGATGCATTAGTCACTTTATGCACTATGCACTTTTTATATGTCATTTGTGACATATATAATACACTGTATGGGATGTTGCTTATTATCCACAACGGACTTCCAGATGCATTAGTCACTTTTTGCACTGTGCACTTTTTACATGTTATCTATGATATATTAAATGTACTGCATGAGATGCAGCTCATAATGCACTAGCACCTCAATAGGGTTGGGGGGGGCGTAAGCATTATGCACTTTCCTTTGTACAGCTTATTTGAATTATGGCCTCATTGTTGGCCATTTTCTGATAGATCAGTTCCTCATAAATCCAGTTATAATGAAACCTGTGATTTTTTGTTTTTTGCTAAATCAAAGAACATTCTTAACATCATCTAAATGTAATACCGGATAAATGACCAATTAGAATTGTTCTCCATTATATTTCTCATCCTTAATCCATAAGGGGAACTTTAAGCACTAAGCACTTTATTTGTGTCTGTCCTTGTGGCAGAATGTGGATGACGTGTCATGGAGTTTCAATGAGACTTAAATGCACTAAGCACTTTATTGTTTTTGTCTGCTAACACGGTGGAATAATGATGACCTGTTATGCATTTGTTAGCATTAGATAATTTTGAAAGATTAGCAATTGTCACATAGTCACTTGAACTATGTATTATATTCTGGTTCGCAAATTGGACAACAGGATCAAATATTTTAGCAAATTATCATTGCGGATTTAATCCTTATATATTTTTTATTGTATTCTTATATTTTATTTGTAAGAATGAGACCTATTATAATATGGCCGACAGCGTTTGCTTGCTTGCATATGTTGAGGGCTGGTTTTCTATTGTAATGAACATAAAGAAAGGACTGTGTCTTTCTAGCCACTGCCACCATAGAGTCTGTTTGTGTGTTATAAACTCTGTACCACATTGTGATGTAAATGTAAAATAAACAATCAACAGTGTGTTGCAAAACTCGTCATTATTGGTTTCCATGTCCCTGCTGAGGGATCCATGAATAAAGGAATATCTTTGTGCCACAAGGATTGTCTCAATGTTAATATGTGCCAGTTGACGGTGGATGAATGGATTTGCATCGTACTTTGTACAATTTTTCTTTATATATATATATATATATATATATATATATATATATATATATATATATATATATATATATATATATATATATAATGTTTTTTAAAAAATATTTTCGATATTTTTCGATATTATGGTTGCACTGAAATGTACCACTCTGAAATTTGCTTTGGTAAATTGACTGGGTACCCCTTGCAATTTTTCAGCGGCACTCAGGCTTGTTTACTCATGCCATGTCTTTTTCTTGTTTTAATCATTATTGGTTTTCTTTAACCTGTGTAAGAATGTCATTTGAACAACAATATGTGTTTTGAATAATACATTTATTATGTGTACTCTTAGGTCCTTTTTCTTTGGATTTTTCTCTTGTGACTTTCCTGTTTGAAAGCATATACCTTGGACCAAATATGGAGATTCAACCGAAATAATTGACAAAAATTAGGACTGTCACCAGCGTGGGTACCTCTTTTGGTTTTCTGTGTAAGATATAGACTTACCTCAGCCCCTCTCTACTCTCAATATTCCACCACTCTTCTGGCTTCTCTCAGCCCTCTCCTACTCCCCGATAATTCACTCCTCCTAACTCCCACCTCCACCCTTTGATGTTACTTCTACTCCTACTACAGATTACTACTAATCGCCTCTCTACAACTACTATTCTCCTCTCTCCCACTATTACTCTCCTCTCTCTCACTACTACTCTCCTCCTCCCACTACTACTCTCCTACTCTACTACTCAAACACCCTTCTTTCACCCTGTAGCCATTTGGTTCACAAACACGCCTTACACTAACCCTCACACAAACATGCACACTCACATAGTAGTACACTTGCAATCACTAATCCAACACCTCACCTTCTCGATCCAATCCCTCCCGAATTTGCCGCTCTCGAACTTGGCTCTTGTTTAGACCGAGTGAAGGAAACCACCTTTTTACTCAGTGTTACATTGCTCTACGACCGCCGCCCGCACGACGTACCAGTGAATTTCTGGTAATTGTATCCCAGGTGATTCGGGCGGGCGTCACGGCTTCTGGGGTTGTCCTGTTGCCCTCAATCATGTGAGGCACTGGTGGAGCATCCTGTGAGTGTTCTTCATTCTGACAAATGTTTCTGGGGTCCGGGATACACTGTGCCTACATGACAACACAGCCTTCAAGGTTCGGGTCACCTGACCACATTACCGGCCTGCAGCGTCTTGGTTGCCTGGCAACCACTTCTGCCAGTGATTTAGATGCTATTTAAGGCAGCCCTGTCCCTCAACTCAGTGCATCTTATTGATCCCATGGTCAGGCCTGCTTCTTTGTCTCTCCATTGTCTTTGCGATGCTTGTTACGCTCACCTAGACCCCACAGGGGTGTCGATCGGACCCGGACAGCTGCGGTCTCCGTCAACGTGATGCGTAGTGCAGAGATGACTGTCTGGACTGGCCCACCTAGTCTTGTCTGCTGGACCCGAAGAAGTATTTTCCTGCAAGTGGAGACAGGGATTAGCCACCTGTGGGTTTTAGTGATGGCCTCCCAACTGTTCTCGCTCTCCCCCACTAATCACCTCCGATATCCCCTTAGTAACCTCACCTTATGTTTGTAAAAGATGAGCTCTCCATCCTGCGTGTCTTGCAGGGGCGCGTAGATACCAGTTACTTCACTGGTTTGAAGGCGTTAGGAGAGTTCCGGTAAGCATTGACTCTGAAGTCCCAGGCGGGATTGGTAAGTATCAAGTTCAAAGAGTTCAATGTGCCCGATGTTCACTCTTGTCCCCTTCCTTCCTAAAGTTGCAACTGAGTTCGTGAGCAGAAGGTCTCGTAGCTGCTGCTGGCGTTCAGGTAAGAGTCTGTGTTACCCAATACTGTCCGGTAACTATTGCATGCGTTAAGGTGTTGTTTTTCTCCCTCTTTACAGATGTGGCATATGAAGATAGGGAGAATAATACAGCCGGTGGTAAATCAGGTAAGTCTATGGTGGTAAGAGGTATTTGCTGATTCCCTTGGCTCACCTTGTTATTCTTGTGCCCCTAGGTGCCAGAGTACGGCGAAGAAATGATGGAGACAGTGCCGGATCGAAAGATGCTGTGAGAACTGGTGAGTATGGTGCCGTGCTGGAGCTGGCGAAGCGACGCGTGCAGGACTGATGTACTTTCCAGGCCGGGAGATGAAATGGATCCGGAATCACGTGAGGAATTTGAAATAAGTTCATTTTCTAACCTTGTCCTTTTCTTCCTCTTTATTCTAGGAGCTCCGGATTCGAGGCGGGCGTGGCAGAAGACTGGATGCTGGCTGCAGGCACGCGGGCGTGGCAGAAGACTGGATGCTGGCTGCAGGCACAGTGAGAGTCACCCTGCTGGATGCAGAATAACACGAAGCATGTGGCGCTGTACGGGCGTGGTTTAAATAGCCTCCAAAATAGTCCCAGGAAAGAAGTTCCCCAGGACCACACCCGAGTAAAAAATAGTCCCTGTAGTAAAATAATCCCATCCAGGCCTCACGTTGGCTTGGATTTATTTGCAGCATGGTCTGCATGAGGTAAGTAATGTCTATGAGCCAAGCCTATGGCGCCAGGACTGATTTTTATTATGAGCCTGGTGCCTGCGGTGCCAGGACTGAACCCAGACTGCCTCTAGCTGGGGCTGCTGGGGTTTTTGTAAATGTCTGGATGCCTGCTCCCGGGGCTGATGGGCTTGATCCGGATGCCCGGGGGTAGGCATCATGGCAGCACTCCCCGCCAATGCCCCTCCTAAAGTTGTTCTTCCCCTTGGCCCTGGTTTGTCTGGGAAGTTTCTTCACCAACCGAGGTGCATGAACGTGGTCACTAGGCTCCCATGACCTTTCCTGTGGTCCGTAACCTTTCCAGTCGATTAAATAAAAAAGTCTTGATTTAACCAACTTAGAGTCCAGGATATTCTTTACCTCGAATTCAGGTTCTCCAACTATTAGGATGGGGTCACGTGGTTTGGAAAGTCTTGTCCCGGGTTGAACTGGTTTCAGAAGTGAAACATGAAAGACAGGATGGATCCGCATATTAGAGGGTAATTCCAACTTGACGGCCACTGGGTTGATAATGGCCTTAATAGTGTAAGGTCCCAAATACCTAGGATTAAAAGTCTGAGTTCCTTTTAGAGGTATGTGTTTTGTAGCCAGCCAAACTTGATCCCCAATCTGATATCGTGGAGCATCGCTTCTATGCTGATCAGTATTTTTCTTATATTTCTCTTTCGCTTGTTTCAAATGTTATGTTGCTTCCTTACAGTCTTGTGTAATAGTAGAGTGTAAATGACTAACTGCAGACATTCCTAAGTGCTGAGGCGAATCGAGTTCTGAGGTTCGAGGGTGATGTCTGTATATGGTATATAAGGGGCTTTGTCCGGTTCCAGAATGTACTGAGTTATTGTATGCATATTCGGAAATCCATAAAATATCCTTCCAATTGCTTTCGGTCTGGTGGAGCATGCAACGTAGGTACTGTTCAAGGGTCTGGTTGGTCCTCTCCGTCTGACCATCGGTCTGGGGATGGTGACTGGTTGATAACTTCACGTCGATTTGCGCCAATTGACAACATTTCTTCCAAAATTGTGAAATTAGTTGACTGCCTCGGTCAGAGACCAATACGGAAGGAAATCCGTGTATTCGAACAATGTTTTCGAGGAACTCCTTGGCCAAAATTGAAGCAGAAGGTAATCCTTTTAAAGGAATAAAGTGGGCCATCTTGGAAAAAAGATCCACAATAACTAGGATGGTGTTAAATCCATTACATGGAGGTAGATCTGTAATAAAGTCTAAAGACAAGGTGTGCCATGGTGTAGGTGAAATATCCAAAGGTTGTAAAAGGCCAGTGGGTTTTTTCTTCTGGCTTTTGTTTTGGGCGCAAATGCCACAAGACATCACAAATGACTTTACGTCTTTTCGCCAAGTGGGCCACCAGAACTGTATCTTAATTTTCGCTTCAGTTTTTGCGATACCTGGGTGCCCTTCCATCAGGGTGTCATGGTAATTGGAGATGACTAGTTCTTGTATTTCCTTGTGTGGTAGAAATAGTCGTCCTTGATAATAAGGTAGGTCGTTGACGACTGAGTAGTCCGGGCCTTTCTTTACCCAGTCCTGCAGGGTTGCTGGATCGAAGAGTTGTTGGATTTTTGAATGATTATCTTCTAGTGTCTGTTGAGTAGTTATGGCAAGAATTCTTTGCTCTGGAATTATTAGCACCGGTTCCGGTTTGCATATGCTTCTCCCATCCCTATTCGGTATAAGGCATCTGCTTTGCCATTTTTGCGGCCTGGTCGATAAGTGATCACGAAATCGAATTTGGCAAAGAACAATGCCCATCGAAGTTGTCGCGATGATTGGGCTTTGGCTGTTTTTAAATAGTGCAGGTTCCGGTGATCAGTGATTACGGTAATGGTATGCCTGGCATCAAGAAGGTAGTGCCGCCAAGCCTAAAAGGCGGATTTGATAGCTAATAGCTCTTTATCGGTAATCGCATAGTTTAACTCAGGTGCTGAGAACTTTCTGGACCAAAACGCTACTCGGTGAAGTTGACCAGTTTCAGGATCCTTCTGGGACAGGACAGCTCCCATGGCTAAACTGGATGCATCAGTTTCTACTATGTATGGAAGCTCAGGGCGTGGATGCTTTAAGACAGGTGCTGATGTGAATCTCGCTTTTAGCTCTTGGAAGGCCTTTTCAGCCTCTTCGGTCCACAAGAAGCGTTTGTTTTTTCGCAAAAGTGCTGTGATGGGGTGTACAACATGGGAGAAGTCCGGAATGAATCTGCGGTAGAAATTAGCAAATCCGAGCATGCTTTGTACCCCTTTGACTGAACTGAGTGATGGCCACTTGAGAATTGCGTCCACCTTTCGAGAGTCCATTCGGAATCCCTTTGGAGTCAGGATAAATCCAAGAAATCCAACTTTCGTAGCATGAAAAACAAATGTTTCCAATTTTGCATATAACTTGTGCTGGCATAGTTTCTCAAGGACTGCACGCACGTGCTTAACATGGTCTGATTCTGAGGAGGAGTACACTAGAATATCATCTATGTATACGACGACACAGACGTCAATGAGTTTACAAAGGACATCGTTCATAAAATACTGGAAGGCTGCTGGTGCATTGCACAACCCGAAGGGCTTCACCTGATATTCGAATAATCCATACTTGGTGCGAAAGGCAGTCTTCCATTCGTCGCCTTTCTTGACATGTACCAGATGATATGCCCATCGGAGATCTAACTTAGTGTAGATACAAGCATCCTTTACTTGGTCTAGTAATTCGGGGATCAGAGGCAATGGGTATCGGTTTTTTACCGTAATCTGATTTAATGCGCGGTAATCTATGCACGTTCTAAGGTCACCTTCCTTTTTTGGCACGAAGAATAAAGCTGAGAATGCAGGAGACTTGGAAGGACGAATAAAGCCATTAGCATGGTATTGGTCCAAGTATTGCCATAGGTGAAGATTTTCAGGTTCCGGGAGGGCGTAGATTCTACTGCATGGGGGTTGTGCACCGGGTAGGAGGTCGATTTGACAATCGTCTGATCTGTGAGGAGGTAATGTATTGACCTGTTCTTTTTGAAAAACATCCTGAAATTCTTGGTATTCCTGAGGTAACTGCACGATTGGGTTAACGACTGTAGCCAGGCCTTTGTTCAAAGTTTTCTCCGGGTAACAGGTGTGTGCACAATCAGGGAAGGTTATTTTCTTCTCTCGCATTCTATACAAGGATTATGTGTTTCCAACCATGGCATCCCCAGTATTATCTGGAACTGTGGGGCTTTGATTAGATCAAACACAATAGTCTCTCGATGCCCATCTTGACTCAACAGTGTCATCTCTGTAGTGGAATGAGTTACAGGCCCCGAGGCAATCTCAGTTCCATCAACTGTGGTGATGACATCCGAAGTGGTCTTTTTGCAAAGAGGTAGATTCATCCTTGACACCAATTCGTGGTCCATATAGTTTCCTACGGCCCCGCTATCTATGTATGCCCTTACTGCGTGCATACGTGATGGCTGCCTGGGATCAAGTAGGACCATTGGGATGATCAGATGCAAGGTCTGAGTGTCCTTCTTTAAGCTCGTCAAGCGGACCTCTAGGCTTGTCGGGCGTGGTCGTTTCCTTCAGGCTCTATGTGGCTTTTATCAGCAACTCCTACCACCTTCTTGGGTGGTTTTGTAGGGCAATCCCGTAGAAAATGTCCTGAGGTTCCACAGTACAGACACAACTGCATCTGTCGTCTTCTTTCTCTTTCCTTTTGAGTTAAGGGTCCTTTAAGCCCCCCGATCTGCATAGGTTCAGATGCATCTGTTCCTTTGGGGGCAATGTTGGGTTTAACCAATACCCGATTCTCGAACTTAGATCGATCAGTCTTTCGGTTCTGAAGTCGGTGGTCTAGCTGGACCACTAAGTCTATAAATTCTGTGCAATCCTGAGATGGGTTCACAACTTGAGCCAAGAACGTCTTTGAGTTCTCCCCGAAGTCCACGATGACACAATGTAATTCGTTTTTCCTCCGGCCACCCGGTTTCCACCACCAACCTATTGAAGGTTGAAATATAGGTTAGCAGACACAAGTGAGGGGGCGCTGCTGCGCAACAAGATGGCCGCGTAGCTGAAGAGCTCCGCTCCGGCATGAATCCTTGAAAACTTTTTCACCCGGATCCAGAGTGCGTCGAGCCCCCTAATTAACTGGGCTACCCCCCGCTACATCCAGACTCCTGTGGGAGAAATCCCAACTGAAATCGGACACTGCAAGCCCGCGAACAAACGGAGGCCGTAATCTCGCTCGACCGGGCCGCCGCGCGGCTCCGCGAGATATAACGCGAGAGCCGTGGAAGGGGACCGGCCCTGTACTCCTATGCTGAGGCCCTTGTGAATGTAAACGGACACCCGCTGAGCTGCGATCCGACCTTCCGGACCTGATTCCTCGGTAAGAGTCGGGGAGACGGACCTCTGGAGGGGGCGAGCGGGGACCGCGCCGCCCCTCCGATACTTGGTCGGGCGGGCACCGACGCAGCGATCTGTGAACCCTGGAGATCTGTCCGATCGGGACTGCTGTCGCTGCGTGGGTAAGCGTGGGGAAGCGGAGAGGCGGATACACTGAGGGACATTTTTGTACGCTTGCGGAAGAGACATTCAGCTTGAGAGGGCCTACTGCGGGGCTTGCCCTGCCCCCACGTTGTGGAGGAGGTGCGGGGAAGACTCTCCTATGACTCACGGCGGAACTGGATGAGAGGCAACCCGTCTACGACTCGCCTGCACATATTAACCCATTGCCCCGCATACTGGCCATCGCAATCCTTTGGGCACTTGGGGAGGCAGGAGGCACCTGAGATAAGACGGCGGGCCCCTGGTCGGTCGGCGGTGGGTGAGCTCCGCGGATCGGCCTTCAACCACTTCGCTACTCCATACCAGTGCTACCAGACAAATCCTGTGGGGGACGAACCCCGCACTACGCCACATTTAGGCTCCTTCGCTCCCCCGCGCCATGCCTAGCAAGAACTTAAATAAGACCAGAAAGACCGGCCCTATGGATTCGTTCACCAATTCGCAGACGCCCCCTGTGAGCCCGGAGGCGCTGGCCCCCGCCGCGCCCTTAGTGTCGGAAGACTCCAAGTTCGACCATCTACTCACCACGGTACAGAGCGGATTCCTGGCGATAAATGTGAAGCTTGACGATATTGTATCCACAATTGGCTCACTGAAGACCCGAGTGGACAAGGAAAGTGCTAGGATCACTGAAGCGGAGGGCAGAATTGGCTTGAACGAGGACTCCACCCGCCAAAACACCCAAGACATTGCTATCCTGAAAGGAGAAATGGACAAACTCCGTAACAAGTGCGACGATTTGGAGTCTCGCTCCAGGCGGAACAACATCCGTATTGTCGGCCTCTCAGAATCGTTCTGTAAGGGCCCAATGGAGCCTCGGATCGAGGACTTGCTGAAATCCCTCCTTGGGGAAGGGGCCTTTTCATCCCAATTCCTGGTGGAGAGGGCCCACCGCTCTCTTGCCCCACCGCCTAGACCTGGGGCCCCACCCCGTACCGTAATAGCCAAATTGTTAAACTACAGGGACAGGGACGCTGTCCTCCGACTGGCGAGGGAGAAAGGCCCCCTAAGAATTGGAAACGATCATATCCATATCTATCCGGACTTTTCAGCGGGGGTCCAGACTCAAAGACGATCCTACGAAATAATTAAACGCCAGCTGCAATTGCGACAGGTCCCCTACGCCCTTCTGTACCCTGCCAAGCTCCGAATACAACATGGCGGAAGAGCGCATTTCTTCGATACCCCGGCAGCCGCACTCTCATATATGGAAGCCTCGATACCCCTACCGCTGGGAGAGCGGGGGGCCGACCGCGATGGCCTGCAACAACCGGTGTAGCCCGAACATTCACTCCATAACAAGCGGCCAGATAATTTGGAGGATAAGAAAACTGCTGATAGGGTCGGAAACGGGGGGCGGCTGAGACGCACCTCTGCCCTCGTTCCTTGAAAGTCGCCGGACGAGTTGCTGTACACGACCCCTTTCTTTGGGTTCTCCCACAAGTTAGTAAGAAGAAAAGGGATCATCATCAAGTTGGGTTCGATGATGTGGGAGGGGGTGGGTTATGGCGATAGGGGCTGTTACCTGGTTCCAGAGGCCTATGTTCAGGCCTCGAGAGGCCCCCGTTGGGCACTCGACACAATGCAACCCTTGGCTGGTTATAGGCCACTACTGTTGAAAATTGCACTCACTGGCTCTCTCGCTGTCCCTACACCGAGGTATGTCCACTTACTTGGAAGTTATTACTACGAATACGAATGGCACAAACAACTAGAAAACCCCAGGGCCTACAATTGAAATTACTTACATGGAACATTCGAGGGTTAAATAACAGAGCAAAGGCTAGTAAGGTGGGTGCATACATTAACAGACATCATCCACAAATTGTAATGCTCCAGGAAACCCACGCACTGAAGCCCACACACGAAAAAATACTTAGACAATGGGGGGACAATAGACACTACACGGAATATTCCTCCCAGAGTAGAGGGGTCATCACACTAATACACCCCTCCTTAGGGTTCTCCACCGAAAAATGCAGGATAGATCCGCAGGGAAGATTTGTAGTGGTCTGGGGTAGCTTGGCTGGAGTAAAACTCGTCTTGGTTAACACATATGGCCCGAATGTCGATGATCCGGGGTTTTATACGCAGCTTCTGTCAACGATAGGCCTCACGACTGACGCCTGGGTCCTTTGGGGTGGTGACCTGAACATTATTCTTGATACTACATTGGACAGGTCCTCCTGTAGACCTAGAGTTCTCACCAAAGCGGCGAATATTATACTACACGCCCTTGAAGAGTTCACCCTCTCCGATGTCTGGAGGGGCATCCACCCCACCGAAAGGAAGTACTCATTCTACTCCTCGGTGCACGATACTGAATCTAGAATAGACTATTGGTTAATCTCGTCTCACTTAGTCAACCACACGGAACAATGTGAAATCCTTGCCCGTACGCTCTCAGACCATTCCCCTGTCACCTTGACCATACTACTCCCTGGCATAGATCGCCCAACACAACGGTGGAGGATGTCCCCCAACATATTGAAAGACCCAAGCGTTGTGGAGGTTCTCCATTTAGAAACAGAGGAATTCTTCCAGCTGAACAACGGCTCTGTGGACAGCTGGGCGAAGTTATGGGAAACGTTTAAGGTATGGGTGAGGGGTATTTTGATGTCCAAGACGGCTGGACTCCTTAAAGCTGTGAGAAACAAATTAAACATCACAGAAACGCGATTACAAATACTCGAAACTGAGTATAGCATGACACACGACAAACACACCCTAGCCGACATCAGCTCACAACTCCAAACGTTCAATGATCTGGCGACCAGGGAACAACAATACACGTCCACGCCCATCAGAGCACGCAGATATGGGGAGGGTAACAGGGCAGGTCACCTCCTAGCCCGTATGCTCCGTAATACACGCTCCCATACCCCAATCGCGAGCATCATGACAGAGGGGGGCGCAGTTGTTAGTGGCGAGAAAGAGATAAACTACGAATTCTCACGCTACTACACTGACCTATATTCCAATCACGATAATAGCACGCAAGAAGAAATACGTACATACTTAGATAAGATCGCTCTCCCTAAATTAAACTTGGAAGATAACCAAATCCTGGAACAGCCAATAACCTGCGAGGAAATAGCTGAGGCAATCAAATCACTCGCTTCAGGTAAAACCCCGGGCCCGGATGGATTAAGTACTGAGCTATACAAATCCTTCTCAGTGATCCTGACACCTGTCCTCACCCGCATATGGGAGGAGGCCATCGAGGTTGGCTCGCTCCCAGAATCTATGACAGAGGCTGTTATTACAGTACTCCTGAAACCTAGACGACCAGCCCATGATCGGTCCTCCTATCGTCCCCTGTCGTTGATAAACACGGATGCCAAAGTCTATGCAAAAGTCCTTGCCAATAGACTGCTTCCCAAGATGGCCACTCTGGTGCACCCCGACCAATGTGGATTCATACCCACCAGATCCACGGCACTAAATCTGCGTAGACTGTTTTGCATTCTAGCACAGATTAAATCACAAGCGCAGGCGGTAGCAATATCCATGGATGCAGAAAAAGCATTCGACTCCGTTTCTTGGGTGTATATGTTTGAGGTCCTTCACAAATTTGGATTTGGCCCTTACTTAATCAGCTGTATCGGGCTCCTGTATTCGTCACCCAAAGCCAGGGTATTGACCAATCGAACACTGTCTGACCAAATCTCATTACACAGGGGGACAAGACAGGGGTGTCCCTTCTCCCCCATACTATTCGCCCTAACAATTGAACCGATGGCGGCTGCAGTTAGGGCAGAACAGAAATCCCGAGGTATATATATGTCGGGGGCGTACCAAACCATCTCGTTGTACGCTGACGACGCCCTGCTATATATTCGCGAACCCGAGAAGAACCTGCTTCCTATACTGGACGTAATAAATGACTTCACCCTACATTCGGGATATAAAGTCAATAAGACCAAATCCGAAATTTTTCCACTGACCAATGCCACCACCTGTCCCACAAGCACATATGGTCTCGCATGGGCCCCTGACCACATACGATATTTGGGAATACAGGTCTCCCGTGACAGCACCTCTCTATATATAGATAATCACGAGACCACCCTACAAGCCATATATTCAAAACTCCAGATCTGGACTAAGCTCCCCATATCCCTTGCTGGCCGTATAGCGGTACTCAAGATGACCGTGTTACCTAAACTCCTTTACATCTTCTGCAACGTCCCTATCTGGCCGGGCAGACCATTTTTCGACAATCTCCGATCCATGGCTACAACCTTCGTGTGGAATGGGGGGGCAAATAGGATAAGCTGGGCCAAATTGACCGAACCTTATGAAAAAGGGGGCTTCGCGGCTCCTGATTTCGAACTGTATTATCAGGTAGCACAAGCCCACTACGTGAAATACTGGCAAGACCCCTTTGACTCCACACCACACGTGTCCATGGAGCGCCATTCAGCCCGCCCAACGGACCTGCGTTCAATCATCTATTCGAAAAAACATAGAGATGACTGTAAATTTGACCCAACCTCCTGCACGATCGCGGCATGGACTGCAATTAGTAAACGACTTGGCATAGACGACCCCTATGACTCACAAGCCCCGCTTTGGAATTTCCCAGACATTGCACCCACATATGATAATGGCATTCAAAAAAGCTGGCTCCCAGAATATGATTTCACAATGAAAACCATGTTCCCAAACGGTAAATTCGTGACCCCTGAAGATTTCGCAGAGTCAGTTGGTGAGACTCCCCTAAAAATATTGCAGTTTCACAGAATGAAGGCGGCGTTCAAGAAGCGTTGGCCTACATTTCCAGATGAACCTCCAGAGCATGCATGCTACCAATCTTTGCACTTCCAAACTGGCACGGGGGTGTCCAAACTGTATACCTTGGTCCAGAAGCACACGGACACCTTGAATACCATTAAGTCATCCTGGGAAAAAGACATGGGCACTGTTATTGAAACAGGGAAATGGACCAGATACTGTCTCCTATCCAAAAAGGTATCATTAAATGCGGGTTTAAGACTAATACAGTTCAAAATCCTGAATAAACTACATTTCACCCCGGCAAAGTTGGCGAAGTGCTACGCCAACGTACCTGATACCTGCCCTAAGTGCCACGCCCCTGGCGCAGACTCCTTCCATATGTACTGGGATTGTCCTTCTATAGCAACATTCTGGGGTGAAGTGGCAAATACACTAGAATGTATCACACAAATTCCTGCAAACCTGAACCCCCCGAAATACCTTTTTGGTGACATAGGTAAAGTCTCGGAAAAAATTAGGAGACTGTTCAATGTGGCCTGTGCAGTCGCAAAGAAATGCATCCTACAAAAATGGAAAAGTACACAGGCCCCGACACTGGAACAATTTTTCTCTACACTAGTATACGTGAATGAATGTGAAGAAAATTATGTGGGTCTTCTACCCGCTCCATGTAAACCGAAAGACATTTGGGCACCGCTCAGGTCGTATCTAGCCGAGGACTCCTTGGATACAGACAGCTCTGATGATAACAGTGTAAACGAACCATAAACTTTTTTTTTTTTTTTTTTTTTTTTTTTTTTTCTTCTTTCTCTCTTTCCTTCTCACTCCCAACCCCGTGTGATGCCCTATTTCCCCTTATGCATACTCCCACTTGTTTGTGCTGTTGATGTTATATGCCTCAAATGCAATATAAATCAGGAACAATTGTTGTAAATCTGATGTTCACAATATGTTTGTAAAGAATACACGAGTTTCAAAGCGAGATGACCGTGATGTGCAACCAAAAATAAAGTTTATAAAAAAAAGAAATATAGGTTAGCAGATCCTGGTTACCCTGTCGTAAGGATAAAAGTTTGTTGTCCAGGGCTTGACCCTGTGAGTGTCTGGCGAATAGTTTTTCTATGCTCCTTTGAAAACCCTGAAAATCCTGGAGAAGAAGATCATCCTGGTTGACTAACAGAATGGACCAATCCGCTGCGCTGCCACTAAGATATGATAATACAAAGGCTACTTTGGCTTGGTCATTCGGAAAGGCTCCCAGTCTGCATAAAAAGTGCAAGCGCCATTGGTTCATTAACACGGCGAACCTTTTGGGGTCCCCAGCAAAGCGTTTGGGTGGAGCTAACAGAATATTTCCTGGTAAAACCACTTGCACAGGATTGCTTGATGAAACGGGGATTGGTTTTCCCCCATATCTAGGTAGGGGCGTTTGCCCAGCTTGGTTTTGCAGTAGTTGCCTAGCCAGATCATCAGTGCGCTCCTTTGAGACAATCAGTTCTCTCCTGAGGGCATTAGTCTCTTGGTGAGCGGCATGTACTTCCGCCCTGAGTTCCCCCAATAATTGGGCCAGTTGGTCGGTTTCCGAGGTTTCCATAACACCCGGGTGGGTATTTTTAGAAAGGCTTTGTGTTCTGTTACGCTCACCTGGACCCCACAGGGGTGTCGATCGGACCCGGACAGCTGCTGTCTCCGTCAACGTGATGCGTAGTGCAGAGATGACTGTCTGGACTGGCCCGCCTAGTCTTGTCTGCTGGACCCGAAGAAGTATTTTCCTGCAAGTGGAGACAGGGATTAGCCACCTGTGGGTTTTAGTGATGGCCTCCCAACTGTTCTCGCTCTTCCCCACTAATCACCTCCGATATCCGCTTAGTAACCTCACCTTATGTTTGTAAAAGATGAGCTCTCCATCCTGCGTGTCTTGCAGGGGTGCGTAGATACCAGTTACTTTACTGGTTTGAAGGCACTGGGAGAATTCTGGTAAGCATTAACTCTGAAGTCCCAGGCGGGATTGGTAAGTATCAAGTTCAAAGAGTTCAATGTGCCCGATGTTCACTCTTGTCCCCTTCCTTCCTTAAGTTGCAACTGAGTTCGTGAGAAGAAGGTCTCGTAGCTGCTGCTGGCGTTCAGGTAAGAGTCTGTGTAACGCAACACTGTCCGGTAGCTATTGCATGCGTTAACGTGTTGTTTTTCTCCCTCTTTACAGATGCGGCATATGAAGATATGGAGAATAATACTGCCGGTGGTAAATCAGGTAAGTCTATGGTGGTAAGAGGTATTTGTTGATTCCCTTGGCTCACCTTGTTATTCTTGTGCCCCTAGGTGCCGGAGTACAGCGAAGAAATGATGGAGACAGTGGCGGATTGAAAGATGCTTTGCGAACTGGTGAGTATGGCGCCGTGCTGGAACTGGCGAAGTGACGCATGCAGGACTGATGTACTTTCCAGGTCGGGAGATGAAATGGATCCGGAATCAGGTGAGGAATTTGAAATAATTTTGTTTTCTAACCATGTCCTTTTCTTCCTCTTTATTCTAGGAGCTCCGGATTTGAGGCGGGCGTGGCAGAAGACTGGATGCTGGCTGCAGGCACGCGGGCGTGGCAGAAGACTGGATGCTGGCTGCAGGCACAGTGAGAGTCACCCTGCTGGATGCAGAATAACACGAAGCATGTGGTGCTGTTCGGGCTTGGTTTAAATAGCCTCCAAAGTAGTCCCAGGAAAGAAGTTCCCCAGGACCACACCCAAGTAAAAAATAGTCCATGTAGTAAAATAGTCCCATCCAGGCCTCACGTTGGCTTGGATTTATTTGCAGCATTATGAGCCTGGTGTCTACGGCGCCAGGACTGAACCCAGACAGCCCCTAGCTGGGGCTGCTGGGGTTTTTGTAAATGTCTGGATGCCTGCTCCCGGGGCTGATGGGCTTGATCCGGATGCCCGGGGGTAGGCCCTTGCTCTCTTGTCAGCCAGCTTGGTTCCCATTCTGCTTCTCGTTATCCAGCAAACTCTTCTCTTCCCACTGTTTGCCTTTTCACTATCTGTTTCTTCCAGTCAGCCATTTCTCCCTTTTGGCCCCTGTTTCTCTTCCTCTTTTCTGTGCCTTTCTTGTCTGTCAGTGGGTGGCTCTTCTGCTGGACCATCATCATAAACCAGCACTTCTCGGTCCAGTGGGACCCCTGAGGTTCCGCTGCCTTTGCACCACGATAAATGTGGGAAGCAGCTTAGCCTGTGGTGTGGGGGAACCAGTCCCTGACCCTGCCTAGACGTGCATTTGCTTGGGATGGAAGGGGGCTTGGTCTCCTGGCTACATAGACTCTGGTTCATCCTGGATGTTTCGCAACCCGGTGCCTCCAAGATGAAAGGGAAAAGATCAACACAACCAGGACCTGGTAAGCAACGCCCCAGTGATCAAGCCCTTAACACTCACCCTATCTGATCTCCAGATGGCCATCAACTTGCAAAAGAGTGGGAAGGGCCAGGATTGTATTGCTATTGATATATTTAAGGAAGAAATGACAATATGGGCTCTGGTGCTCCTCCAACCTTTTAATGCACCTGTCAGGGAGAATATGGTTCCTGAATCATGGAGGTATGCTGAGATTCTACCTATCTTTAAGAAGGAAGAAAGAGACAATCCAGGAAACTAAAGGTCCACCTCGCTCCTTGATAGCTCTGGCAAAGTATTTGCGGAGGCCATCTTCAAACACCTTCAAAACTGGACATACGATATTGACAGAATTAGTAACTTAAAGTCTGCTTCCATGCCGGGAAGGGCACTGTTGACCAGGGGTTCCAGTTATTTCTCCGGTAGAGAAATCTATAATGCCCAAGAAAATGAAATTGTATGCAGTCTTTGTGGATCCAAAGACTGAGTTTGATGCTGTCCTTTGGGGGTCACTCTGGAATGTTCTGGAAAATAAAAATGTACCTAGTCATTTGCTTTCTGTGGTTCAGTCTTTATACTCTAATAACCAAGCAGTTGGCCGATTTGGTTTGGCTCAGGAAGTTTCGGCCCCTTGTGTAGTTAATAAGGGCATAAGACAGGAGTGCATCCACGCCCCGCTCTTGCTCTGCCTTTACATAAATGAGGGGATAGAGGACCTTCTAATTGTTTGTATGGACCCTCCCAAGATGGGTGCAGATATTTTCCCTGCAATATTTTTATGCAGACAACGTTTTGCTTTTATCCTTTACTACAGGAGGTCTGAGTTATAATCTTAAACGATTTTGCTTAAGTGTGATGAGCTGGGATTTTCTCTTAACGTTGGTAAAACAAAGGGGCGTCTGGAAGGCTCTGAGATCTGGAAGCCTGGATGCGTAGTTGCCCATTGCTGAATAATGAATCTTAGTTATGTGTAGGGTGAGCTATCTGTCCTGCGTTTCTTGTGCGGGGGCACTTGACGTTTGTTGGCGAGCTGCCCGAGTTGTTTCACTGGTGCAGTACGCCTTCCTAGAGCCCAGGCCTGCTCTGACCCCGAATCTGCTGGTAGGCAGGTAGGTTTGTTAATTGTAAGTCTTTGTTCTGTTTATGGTGGGAATTTGTTAATGTTTTTATCGCCTTCTTTTCAGGTGCGAAGGTCTTTATGCTGGCGTGCCGGATGGAGAGGCACGTTTTCTAGGTAAGAGAAAGCACGAAGCGCAGCACCTTTATTGTCTTTTAAAGCTAACCTGTGTTTTCTTCTTCTTCTCCTCACAGGCCGCTGTGGTGCTGCGAGTGGATGAGAGCGTGATAAAAAACAGGCCCCCAGAATCCGTTAAGGTAAGTACAGCGCTGTGCGGTTGTTTAATATTCAAAGCAAACCTGAATATGTCTCTTTTCCTTTGCAGATGTTGCTGTGGTGCTCGGATGGAAGCGTGGCATAGCGCGATGGAATTCAGGTAAGACTGATGGAATTCGATGGTTTGGAAGCGCGCGTTCTAATATTGTTTTTCTCTTTCTCGTTATTGCAGGTCACACAATGTTCGAACAGCAGCTGTGGTAGCGGTTCGCTGTAAATCCGTAAGCTAGTACTCACAGGTGAGTGATGTTTCTTCTACTCTCGGTTTCCACAGATTGCCGCCCAGTTGAGCTGCTGAGTGCTGGATGGTGTTTTCTCATTCAAGACAGAATAATCTTGTTCTTGTTCTTGCAGGATTACACGAAGATGCTGAAGACGAGGAGCTGGACACGGTGAACGTCACGCTGTGGGTTGCAGAATAACACAAAGCGTGTTCTGCAGTCAGGGTGTGGTTTATATAGCCCAAGTAAAGTAGTACCTGGGAAAGTAGTTCCAAGCCTGCTACACCCAAAACACTAGACCGCATGACTTGGTTCTTAGAACTAGACTGTGTGGGTGCTTCCATGTTGGATTTAAAGGCCCATGTACATAAATGGGACCTAGTTTGAACATCCCTTCCTTCCTACATATGAGCCTGGTTTCAAAGGTGCCAGGACTGGCTCCAGGAGCCCTTTTGCAGTGCTTTTAAGGCCCCCAGGGTTCTGGTGGGAGCCTGCTTGTGGCACAACTTGTGCCCCCTCACAGTGGTTATGACAGGTTTATATGTACGACTATTTAGACATCCGCTTTGCAGAAATTGGTACTTGGAGGTCACAGATTGAAAAATCCCATGCCAATTTACATACATTTTGTGGGGGCGCAAAAGGTTTTTTGTCAAACATGATAAAAGTGCTCCGTCCCCAGAATTAGAAAATTATAAACTCCAGGCGAGATCTGCAGCCCTTTATTGAGCAGATATCTTGGGACACGCAAATGTACAAACAATCCAAATAACCAGCAATACATTTTTAAGTGGACTCTTACTCTCCCATTATCTACCCCTAATGCCCTGCCGAGGCTCAAAGTCAAGGTCGATTTATGACCAATTGAAGATGAGATCAACTTGAGACTGGCTTTGTATTGGGCTAGACTTTGAGGAACCCCCGGGTTGGGGAAATGTAGGGATGCAATGGGCCATGTTTTAACAATTGAGGGTGGGAAAAGTTTACCATGGTTGTTACATGTAAGGAAAACTCTCATTGATCATGATTTGTTTCATCTCTGGCAAAACCCGACACTTGTGGATAAAACTAGTCCGAGACAAATTAAAAATGCTGCCACTATTTTAAACAGGAAAAAATGGAAGAGGCATGCTTAAGGTCACAGTTAGGCACCCAATATTTGGAACATAAGCCTGACTTTGGTTTTGAGGGCTATCTAGACTGGCCTACACCTCCTTATGCCCGTACTTTGTGCCTGGAATTTAGGTTGGGTATTTTTAGGGTTGCTTCATTTACCAGGACTTGTGATACTTTGAAGACCGTTACTTGCCCCCTATGTGGTTGGCATGAAGACTCTATGCCTCACCTTTGTTGTTCTGTTGTACTGACATCTTTGAGTAAGAAGAATCTATTTAAAGCCCTTGGTCCTGTCCAGGATCAGCTCTGTGGCTGGGTAACTAAGGCTTGGATGTTCTGTGGCTTTTATGGCTTCGAAGTCATCTAGATAACAAGTTTTCTGATACACTGAGCAGCCTTTTAAAAATGGATGCCACATTTTTAAATCAATCAGCACCTGAAATGTCTTCCTCCGTGTGCCCGCCTCCAGCACCATCCGATTGGATGGCCACAGATATTGTTCACCCTGAGCCTGGGAGCCGGAACACGACACCGGCAGGCCAACTGATAAGGCAGATGATGACGACCCCTGTCTGGCCCTGTCAGGCCTCTGAAGGCAGTCCGTTTGCTTACTCCTCACGGTATGTGAATACTTGCTTGCCTAAGATCGTACTTTCCATGTCCTTTATTCTGCCGCACTAAATGACCATCACTTCTTCAACCTTCCTCTCTTCAGGGGCCACGTAACCTTGCTGCTAATTGACCTGCCCTTTCACTAACTATCACCAGTCAGGCCACTGCAATGATAGCCAGTCTACAGAAACCAAGTGCTGGGCCTCCCGAACATGGTATGATATGATATGTATGGCATTTATAACGTGCCTGTACACAAGTGTTTCTTGTTGCGGCACCAGAAGAATCTTGCGTCCCTCCACGCGCACTCTTCAGTACCCCAGCCACACATGCAATCCAGTTCCCACTAAAATACAAAATAAATGCATTAGTGCACCCACTAATACCCTCTGTTTTCATCGTGTGACACAGGAAAAGCCAATCCTATGCCATTCCACTATAGTAGGAGACCACCAGTTTAACAAGCATCTGCCCAACACCCACACCTTCATGAAAAGCTGTGCAGCTCTAACTGCATACACACATCCAGGCCAGAACAAAGGCAGCACACCTGGCCATCTCTGCCCACCCCCTCCCTCAGGGATTCCCTTTACGTACATTTATGAAGCCTTTCTTTCCACTGGTAGCTGCTTCTCCATTGCCAGAGTGCTTATTGGCTGGGGATTAGACTGCTGCAATGCCCTATATGCTGGTTCAAATACCCAAAACATCAACAAGCTGCAGGCCATTTAGAATAATGCGCTGAGAGGCACATTGACCATCCTGAAAAAGATCATATCTCTGCAGCTAGAAGAAATGTGCATCGGCTGCCGATCCGTGAGTGCATTCTGTTCAAAACTCTAGCTATTACACACAAATGCCTCTCGAACACTGCCCCATGATACCTCTCGCTAAAGTTCAACGAAGCACAGTCTGCCAATCTCACACAGGCATCCTACACACACCGTTTTACCACCCCAAAAACTGGAATACCTTCTCACTGCCGCTAAGATCGGAGAATCCTATTGGTCCTTCCGGAAGCCTATTCTCCCTTCATACCTCGAGCAGATTCAACCACCATGAACTTGCCACTTTGATACTCAACTTGTCTGTCACTTTGCTTATGTGTTCCACTGTTGCAACTCCTGTAACCAGAGCCTTGATGCCTGTGGGTTTAGTGCGCTTTATAATTGACAAAATAAATACATAAGTATCTATGTTTCTGCCTTTTATCTTTTGCAACGTATTTAACATTATTTTTTATTTTAATTGCCTAGTATGCTGTCAATTGATTGACTATATTTAGTCATTTTTAAGACTGGTTTGGTCTGCTTATTTTTGTACGTTACTTAATGAAGCACCTTTTGCGCTATTTGCACTCTTTTTAAAATGCAGCTTTTATTCTATAATTGTTTTTATTGTATTTATTTGCTTATATATGCTGTATGACTTTTTTTACTGGTTGAAATAACGCATTTTAGAATGAATGAATGAGAATATGCTTCTCCCTTCTACCTCCTGCTGGGGTGTTGGTCCCCCACCTCCACTGATCTCCCCCGGATAACCCACACTTCCTGCTCCTTCCTCAAATCTCCCTCCGCTATCCTCATTGGACATCTTTCCCTAGCCAACCTTAATCTGCTCTCCCCTTTTAGGATGTATATGTGGCAAATTAAGGGGCTACGTCCCGGCCACCTTCTCAGTGTGGAACCGCTGCAGAAGCATAACAGCGTCCGGGAGGGCAAGTGGCAGTGTCTGTTCTTGGGTCTCCTGGCCTTGGCCTTCACAGGTAAGTCCTGTCATTGGTGGGGGTTCTTTTACCTGTTTCAATTGTCCCTGGTAGTCTGGTGGTTATGATTTTGAATCCAATTTGTTGCAGGTGGCTGCTGGGCAGGCCTGAGTGGCTTCTTTGTGCAGTACTTGTGTGCAGCGATCTGCTCTGCTGGTCCTTCTCCCTGGTTGCGGGATTGCAATGGGCTGATGGTTGGGTTGTGGGCAGCTGAGGGTTGTTTTCAGAGGCATTGTCTCTTCAAACCTAGCTAGATCACAGGCTGTGGGTATATTATGGTCCTAGGACAAATGAAAAAAGACTGACAAGTATCTGGAGAGAGAGGCATGGTATGAGAAAACAATGTACTGCCAAGAAACAGATTCTATGTCAAGACCGGAGGCGAGCATTATGCTTCATCTTCATATTTATTCTTGTCTCCAGCAGTTTCAACAAAAACAAACTTTATAACTTCCCACATGGGAAAACAATTTTTTCTTTTTCAGCCAAAAAACATTTCCCTTAGTTTCAGTTCATCTGTAATCCAATGTGACCTGAGCACGTGACCATAGTCCTTCCTGTCATCTCTCTCTTCTTTCCTGCTCTCCAAACAGATAAGTCACGTTTTTACTAGCTGCGTAGAGCAGTACTTTAGAAATGTATTTGGATGTTTAACAGGCACACAAAGTGATTGTAAGGAAAGATTGCGGACAATGTGATATTCACATGATTTATGGGATCATATAGTAAGCTTTATTATAAGGTACTAAGAGCACAGAGTCTGCGGCCTTGTGGCCCTCTTTCGCCATGTTAGGGGATCAGCCGCACTCCGGGAAACAACAATAAGCGAGCCCCTCCTCGGGAGAGAGGAGCCGCATCTTACCCATCAGCACGCTCACAGCACAACGCGAGCCGAGGAGCAGAAGCCTCCACCTTCGAGTGGGAGGAGCTCCCCTCCGATATACCGAATAGTACGCGCCGGGGTTGAGAGAGTGCAAAAGAAGCGATCGATCAGAGATAAACGCACAAAGCAAAGCGGACAATCACTCTCAGCGGGAGAGGTCGCATAAAAGGAACATTTTAAGGAATAAACACGCTCACAACAGAGCGAACAATGACTCCCAATGGGAGAGGTCACATAAGGCAATAAGGTACAAGGTACCGCCTCTGAAGCAGACAGCAATACCAAAGCTGAAAGACTCCCAGCTCTACGAGCGCGCATTGAAACTTGCACAGCAGGGAAAAGATTTGGGTGCAACCACACACTAAAGGCACAATGAGGAAGTGGATGTGCCACTAGACCTGATTTTAAGCAAATAAGGCACTAAAGACAGCACAAATAATGGCAAACTGCGAATGGAGTGAGCCGGAGTAGGCTGAAGACCTAGCCTATAGCTTTAGAGAAGTGCTGGGAAACTCACTGACTGAAACTGTGGCACAAGGGGTAAAGCCCCTGCAGGATAGACTGGCAACCAGTGAATCGTTCTTGAGCCAGGAGACTAAGCGCACCAACAAAGAAAGCACTTCCAAAGAGGCCACGCTAGAGGGCCCTCAGGTGTGTAAGAAGACCCTGAAGAGAAAAGAAACCTCCTCTGACCCCCCTGGTCAACAAGGCTGTCGACGCATTCATGAATCTGCAAGACGCTTTCATGCGCAAGTTGGGAGTGCCGAGCCACACAACCCCCTACCCAGGAGGACGATAATATGTGAAATGAAGGGCAGGACTCAGACGAAGAGCCCACAGAGACTCCACAATCCTCATAGGAGAAGGACAATAGAGCTGACAAGGACGAAGCACAACCCTCGCCTAAAAAAAGGCTAAGGAAGCTGAACAACACAGAGGATGACAATGCGATCGTGGATATGTTCAAACCAGAAGATATTCGAAATCCTAAGTCCTCAGACTGGCTACCGTCACAGAGAGTCACGAAATACATGACTCACAGACTCTGAAAAGCCCTTGAAAGAGAGGTAGGACAGAGGGTGCGAGCAGAATGCCCAAAACCAGAACTGCCAGGAAAAAGTAGCTGAGGTGCCAGAAATCGACCCAAAGATGCTGGCATTCGTGTCGAAAACCTCCAGAGTCCCCAGGAAGGGGATAGATAGATCCTGGAAGAGTTGCCAGGAGAAGGTCCTGGACATTGCAGGACCCCTGGCTAAGATTATGGACCTGGCAGAACGAGCCTGGGACACAGAGGAAGAGGTGGACCCATAAATCCTGGCGAACTGGGCACAAAGGGCAGTATGCCTCCTAGGCAATGCAAACTGCGCCATATCATCAGAGCACAGAAGAGGCCTCCTCTTCAAGATCGACCCCAAATTAGGAGACTTAGCATTTTATGAGGCAGGCGAAGGAGCACAAGGACTCCTGTTCAGGGAGACGTTCATGAAGGAAATGGAGAGGTTCGTTGGCACCTACACCTCCCTAGAGAATGCACAGGCATCTATAAGGCAGATATTCCCAGGCAGAGTTTTCGCCGAGACCGGTCGGTATTGAGGCCAAGCGACCGGTCCTTACCAAGCCGCAAGAAGGCCTCAAAACAATAGGGTCCATTACTGGGAGAGTAAGCAGCAAGATGCTGTCTTCCCAGCGAGAGGGCATTTCCCGAGAGGAAGGCGAGGAAGAGGACAGGGAAGAGGATAGAGCTTCTCCACAGATGAGACATACCCCTTATCCAGTGGGGGGAGAGAACACTACATTTCTGGGAAAACTGGTGCGCGCTTTCCAGAGATGCCAGGGTTTTGCAGACAGACAAGGGGCTGCAACTAGAATTCATACAAGTACCCATTCATAGCCAACCCCCCCGACCAATGTACACAGCGCAGGTAGAGAAAGAGACGTTATATACGGAACTGCGAAACCTAGCGCAGAACAAGATTATAGAGTCCTGCAGTACACCCCCAAGATTTATAAACAACATGTTCCTGGTGCACAGGAAAGAGAACGTAAGACCCTTATTAAACTTGAAAGAGCTGAACTGCTGGGTGACATATCACCATTTCAAGATGGAAGGGATCCACCAGCTCGGGGATATCCTCAGGCAGGACAACTGGCTCACGAGGATCGACCTGAAAGATGCTTACCTTACGATACCACTACAAAAGAGGTACTGACCCTTCATAGCGTTCGACTGGGATGAACAATTCTGGCAATTTACGACAATGCCATTTGGGCTAGCCTCAGCACCAATGGCTTTTACGAAGCTCATGAAGGCGATAGCGGTAGCGATCAGAAAGAAGGGAATCAGGATTATTATATATCTAGACAATATCATGCTGATGGCGAGGATCAGAGAGACGCTCCAAAAACAAACAGGCTGGGTGAAAGGACTCCTGGCTTCACTAGGTTTCCTAGTGAACAGAGAAAAGTCAGACGTGATACTGTAGAGGAGGTCCCAAATAAAGCCTGCACTCCAATCGTCCATTTTGAAGTATCAGGAACGTTCACACCGAGATAAGTGATGTATGATGAGCAAATAAACCAGCAGAGAGCCGCAGTAGGTATCTGCCCAGAACAGCGCCTATTGACGTACCTATACCAGGAACACGATGGACAGTAAGGTCCATTCAGAAAACCATACCAGCAAAAGAGACGAAATGAAGATTGCTTAAGTACAGTCCCGGAAGAACCCAAAAAGGCCTTAATGGAAGGCGAATGGCGACGTCACGAGGGCCCGGACTGACTTGCAGATAGAAGAAATGACAACCATAGAGTGATGCAGAGAGACGAAACGTTATGAATAAAGATATCGTGAACATAGAATGAAGGGACAATGTCAAAATGAAAGAAGCTTAGGATGTAAACAGGATGAAGACATCCAACCCGCTAACGCCTGTACATATGCTTGAAACGCAAGAAGCTAAGAAACCAGTGCAGCTTGCTATGCTTAGTAGAAGAATAGAGCGGCAAGTGCCATATTTACATAATATAGCTCAAAACAAGACACAGTATTATAAGTACAAGTCCACTCCACTTTGCATTAAAAGCAGAATCAACTTAGCTTACTAGAGGCCAAGCACAACAAGCTTCATATTCTAGCAAAACGAGGATAAACAGCTTAATCGAAACTCAGCAGATGTAACTCATGCCAAAGGAGACAAGGTCATACCAATAGAAGAAGTGAACAGTAGCTACATCTAATTGAAACTTAAGAACAGAATATCCTGCCTTTGAAAGGTCAAGATAAGGAAGCGTAGGCAGGTAGCAAGCCGAATAAGAATTAAATGCACAAATCGATTGAAACTAGGCAAATTCACGGTGTCTGCATCAGGTGACCATCCGAGCGAGGAGAAGCACAAGTTCACACCTACGCGTAGCATTGCCCAGGAGAAGATAGTGGAACTTTCTCAGTCAGAAGATGCAGTTTCGAGGCCAACCACAGTAACATAATTGACACATTGGCCCTCATTACAAGTCAGGTGGTGGACCATGGTGCTATTAGCACCATGGTCCATGCCGGATTCCGCCATGGTGGATGGCGGAATTACCGCCCCATTCCAAGGTGAGTGGGGTGTTAATTCCCCATTCACCATTTGCCCTTCCCCATTCCCATTTTTGCCCCATAGGGCATAATGGGGATGGGGAAGGCGCTAATTACGGCACCGTAAGTTACGGTGCCGTAATTAGCACCAAGGTCGCTTAGTGCCTTGGACTTTAACGCCTGCAAAAAGCAGGCGTTAAAGTGTGAATCAGGCGTTAAGGGTTAACGGTGCCGACGGCGCCGTTAAACCCTTAACGCCTGACTTGTAATGAGGGCCATTGTTGTTGAAGTGATGATTGATTGTAACCTTAATTGGAGGAAGGCCAGGTAGCTTAGGGGGCACCCTGCACCTGGCTGTCCATTCTGCGTGCTGCTAGCGAAGTGGAAATTTATGCATGGGGTTGGTGCCAAGCCAATCACAATGGACCAAATAATCTAGGGTCCTATAGTTAGTAGAACCAATGGGACGTCGTACTTTTAGTGACGTCTACAGTATTCATTTTTGAAGGAAAAGCTTAGATGCCCACCTGACAGTGTTTACCCAATCCCCTCACTCTGATACCATATACCGATGTAGCACCTATATTAATGAAATGGCAAATTGTGCGGCATAAAATGGCAAATTTTGCGGCACAAACCTTTATTTATTGCAGGATTTTTGCGGGACATTTTTTATTAACTAGAGGGTCTAAATTTGCCACATTGCAGGAAAGAGGCAGAGTGCAAGGCTACAAGAGAGCCATGGTATCATTATTATGTATATTTTGGATTAATTTAATAGGAAGAGTCCCAGATGTCTCTGGCTTGGCAGAGTAGTGTTTGATTTGGCTACATTTTTGGTTTAATGTTCATGCCTATTTAATAGTATTAACTAGATTGATCATTATCAGTTGTAATGCTGAAAATATTCCCCTTCTATGTTCTCCAATCCCCCAAACACCCACACACCTCTCACCAACACACATCACACATATCACCCACTCCCTATCACAACTTGCATTCCTGAACCTCTGTCATACAAATACTCACGTGCTATGTCACTGTCAAGTCACAATTTGCACTCCCCAGCCCTTGCCACACTCCAAATCATACTCCCAACTCACACCTTACACTCTCAATTCCTCCCGCAATATAGAGTCCTTCATTCTTTTGTGCTGCTTCTGCATCTTGGATCCTTTCTCCCATTCTATCGCACTCTTCCCTCATCCTTTTTCCGATTCTGCAGCTCACTGTCTCTTTCCGGCTAACCGCTTCCTCTCCGCTTTCTGGCTCACTGATCACACGCTCCCTCTACTTTCTGCACCTCCGCTCACTCTCAGAATTCTGGCCCACCGCATCATTGCTTCCTCTGCTCTCCTATGCAATGCTTCCTCCTCTGACCCACTGCTCTCCCTCTACTTTCTTGCCTATCACTTCACATCTCACCCATCACTCTCTCCCTCTCTCTCCTTTCCCTCTCATAGTGTGACCATTTTTTTAAAATGTAGATTTTGACCCAGATCCTCAAAAAATGGGGCATTTAAAAATAGAGCCCAGGATATTCTATTTTTAGACAACCCATTTTTGGAAATTAGCAGATCACCTTATTCTCAAAGGTGACTGGCACATTTCCAATGGCTTGAGCTGTAGCGCAAATTTTGCGAAGGCCAGCTTCCTTGAATAGGGTTCTGGGTTGTTTTGTTTGACCGAAGTTTAATTATTTGCAGCGGAATTGACCGTAGTCAATTTCGCCGCAAGTTGATTGGCACTTTAGCCAAACAACCCAAAATGTACCTTTCACCACCACCCCACCCCCTCCCCCAACTGCTTGGGTGCTGCCGCTTCCCCTGCAGCCCTGCAGATTCAGATCTGTCTCTCTAATGCGGGTCGGATCCGACTCTGCAGGGGCCCCTTTTCGACATGTTCTTTTTTTTCAGTCCCCTGCCTCCAATTTTGAGGACGCGGGAGACACCCGTGCAATCCCCAAGCCCAAAAATACTGTACATGGGGAGCGGATGACACCCCCGCAACACATGTTCGGTATTTATAAAAATCGATTGAATGTCCCTGGCCGAAATAGGTAAAATTGTACCATTCCATTCAATCGATTTTTGTGGGTCAAAATACCTTGAATAGAAGCACTCTCCCGACAGTGTGCTGCAAGCTCCCAGCACCTTTCACAGGGACAGGCCCTTCAGGGGCCTGCCACTGTAAAATGGACCCAAAAAATGCATTTGTATCCTGTTTTGAGGAACAGAAATGCAAGCGACACAGCAGCGGTTCATACCTTTAAAAGAAATGCATGACATGGTCAGGAAAGACCATGTCATGCAGTGGCACCCCCACATTCTATGCACGTGGGGTTGCCTACAATTTCTGCACATTTAAAAGTGCATCTTGCTTGGAAATGTGGGATGTGCTTTTAAATTGGCAGTAACGCCCCCTGATTTGCTCAAGGAGGTAAAAAAGGCCATCTGAATGGGCGCGCATATAAAATGTGCCCATTCAGGTGTCCCTTGTAGATTGGGCTGCTCTTTTTTTGGGCGCAAGTGATGAGATGTGTTAGCGCATTTCATTTTTTGTGTAAAAAAGTTTTGAGAACTTGGCACCCTGAGTATTTTTTTTTAACAGTAGTTTTTGCACATTTAATTTTTATTTAAAAAAAAAAAGTTTGTGCACAAAACTACCGTTTTCGTGGCATTTTGCGCAAAACGGCCGTTTTTGCGACATTTTGCGGGATCGCAAAGTCGCTATAAGCTGGAGAGTCTGAGTTACCTTTTCCGAACCAATTGAAATGCTTATTAACCTTGTAGTGTTACACGTCAGCTATGACAAGTTGTTAGTATAAGTGATGTTGTTTTTATGAAGCGAGACAGACGATCACATCACTGCTGATTTCCATGACTCCCCGTTTTTGTACTTGTCATTAAACGGACTCCCTTTGCTAAACCATTGAGTTGTCCTTATTGATTGGTGTTGGAGTAATAAATCTGCACCCGCATCCATCTCAAAGGTGCAGCTATCTCGTCTTAAAGTACTTCGGAGCAAACCCTGACTCTATTGGCCCAGCCGGGAGACTCCCCAGTACACTTGGTAGCAGAGATTTGAAGGTTTATCGACTATTGATTATTGAGTAAGTAAGACACCTATTGACCGTCGACATAAAGTAACTCTAGGTCTTCGGCAATATCACAAGTCCTTTGCCATTCGGTTGAGTAGACCGTGAAGCTCCCCGTAGCCAATGGTAGCATAAAAAGACTGCAGTCAGGGCCTGAAGGGACCCGTGTTCCCCACGCATCCCTTCCCATTTCTACGGGTAGCTGAGCGGGTGAAAAACTGAAGAAGGTGGTAACGAAGGCGGCGATCCCGAGGGTCCAGAGAGGAACCAAGTGAACGGTGAGTGAAACAAAAATTGAATGCTTTGGCAAATAGTGCATGCCTTAGTACAAATAAAGGGAAAAGGTAACTGAGGGAGGCGGGAAGAAAACAAAAATATAGTTAGAAGCATAGAAGACTATGGGCCTCATAAGAGAAGTGCAGTAAAAACGGGGTCATTACCGGCATGGAGGAACTAGCGAGTCCTTGCTCATTTGACGCCGCTAATAGCGGCTGATTACAAGTGCGCGAGCACGCGCGAACCCCCATGCCGGTAATGGCCATACCGGCATGCCGCTAAAGGCCCTCCAGTCCCCCGATAGCACCATCACGGGACCCGCCGATACCGCCTCCGCCTAGGAGGAACCCCTTAATACCGCCCCGGTAATAACACCATGCTAATAACAGGCTCGCAATACTGGACCCGGGAGTAACGTCATTGCGTCGGAATGGGAAATGCGCCTGCGGCCATCTTTAAAAACACAATCCATTGCAATCCTCCCAAACCACCAGTGTATTACAGGAGAGACCAGGGCCATCCAAATCACCATGTCCAAGGCAAGCAGAAAATCTAACCCCCGCCTGCGCAAGAAGCGTTTTTCAGATGAAGAACTAAACATGTTGGCAGACACCCTCGCTGCCCATGCCGAGGACATTAATACCCATAACCTCAAGAAGGAGGCACAGCAGAAGAAAAAGGAGATTTGGGAGGAGGTAGCCCATAAGGTTTCTGCTGGTGGCACCACTCCACGGCCAGTCAAAGACTGTAAGAAAAGTTGGGATGACCTCCGCCTGAGGGTACGAAACATCCTGGCAAGCAATCGGAGGGAGTCCATGGCCACAGATGGGGGTTCCCACTCCCCCACAAAACTAATTTGCTGGGAGGAGAAGTGCAGTTCCTTCATTCAGATGGAGTCCATAGAGGGCTTTGGGGAGATGGAGACGGGTGCTGCAACATCTGGAGATGAAGGTGAGTGACCCTGCAGACCCCAGTAGGGAAAACCATGACGTAGCACAAGTCATCTGGAATGGAGTCTAGGCAAGGGAATGCATGTCCCAACGCACACACATCAACATATCCATGTCCAGATGGAGGCCCAAACCCTGCCACACTGAAATGCATGCTGAGTGCCAATACCATGTCATACATCACACAAACCCCAATCCAAAGGCATGCCACCTGCCATGCAGCATTCCTGAATTGAGACATCACGGCTAATGCCAAAATGCCCCCCTTTAAACTACCTTGTGTGACACACCTGTAAGATATGAATATGAATGCATGATAAATGAAAATCTCCACACCACCATATAATGCAACTTGCATGTTACACCATCACTGATGCCCTGCATCACTTCTACCCCCCCCCCCAGGCACCGATGGAGAAGATGCCAGTGAGGAACCAACCACAAGGGTATCCACGTCCCGGGCCAAGACAACTGGCACCGACAAAACCACCTCCTGGGCAGCCTCGCAGCCCACACCAAAACCCAGGGCGAGTGCCCAGGCCATGGCCGCACATGAGAGCCCCACATCTACCCCTGAGACCGGGACCACAGAGCAGGCAACACCAGCGGGAGGCGAGGCCAGTGGCACACATTCGGCAGAAACAAGTTTGGTGGGCGAGGCAGCAGCCACTGCCCCACTAAGCGACATTGAAACTGGAGTGGAGGAGTATGTGGACGAGGATGGACTAACCCATGTGGCATGTCCACACTCCTCAAGCCCCGTGTCCACCCCCGAACCCCACTCTCAGGCCACACCGATCAGCAACATTGCGTATCCTTTACTCCACGATTCAGACCTCAGCACCCCTCCTTCCCCCGGACAGCCCAACGCACGCCCATCGCAGCACCCTCAACCACTGCTGCTCCCACCAACCTTGAGGCACGGCTAGCAAGGGTGGAGGCTAGACAGGACTCCATGCTGGACGTTGTCCGACAATATGCTGCGGAGGGAGAGGACACGAGGCGTGAGATAGCGCAGGCCATAGCGGCAAACACAGCCACCATTAATGCCTCTGCGGCGATGATGCGAGACAGTCTGGGGGCCGTCACGCAGGTCCTCACCTCAATCCTGCTGCACATGCAGCAGCAACAACCCGCACCAACGGTGCCAATCACCACGGCTTCCACCCCATCCACCACACCCCCATCCTTCACACCTGCTTCCTCTGTACCCTCCAGCCCTGTGCGTCAGACAAGACGGAGTGCGAGGCAGTCAGAAATGCTGCCCCCGGACACCAAGAAATGTAGACAACAATGGGAGTGGGGGAGATGGTGTCAGTGGTGTATAGGTGTTTAAGGGGGTGTTCTTTGGGGGTATGGGGAGTTCTTTGGGGGGTATGGGGAGTTCATTGGGGTATAGGGTGTTTTGGTGTTGTGGGGGACAGGGGGGTAGCACATTTCTGTAGTTAATATTAATATACCTGTTGTGTGAAAAATCATTCAATGCCTGGACATTGTTAATTTCATGTGAATACATTTTATTCATGCCAGTGCACAGTGCCCAACTCCCCACATCCCCTGTGTGCATGTCCTCATGGATCCAGTGCTCAGTGTACCACTGACACATATCCATCAATGTCCCTGTGTTTCAGAAGTAATCATTAATCAGTGATTGGCGAACAGCAAGCCCATCTTGTGAATCACGTACTAGCATGGGTGCTGCTTCACCTCCATCTTCATTAACATCATCCACGCCTGGTGCATGCATGTCAATGTCAGGTGGCAGTGGTACATTTCTCCGGATGCACATGTTGTGCAGCATGACACAGGCCATGGTGATCTTTGCCACCTTCTCAGGCCTATAAAGGAGTGCTCTCCCAGACCTGCTTAGGCAGCAGAAACACCCCTACACCAGGCCAAAGGTCTGATCAATCTCTACACGGGTACGGGTATGTACCCGATTGTACTCCTCTTCATGGCTGTTCTGCGGGTTCCGGACAGGGGTAAGTAGCCACAGCATCAAGGGATATCCAGCATCACCTGCATGCAAATACAAAGAGGCCTGTGTGAGTCACTCTAAGCTGCCACCTTCAGGATTCACAGCCATGGCTGCAGCAATTTGGTGTTGACATGCACGTGTCCTTGTACGTATGCACATATGTTATTTAGATGCATTTTATACTGCAATATGGTGTGCTAGTCTGGATGGCGTTGAACTAATGATGCAGGTTGATTACTTGCATGCTGTTGCGGATGTACTGTGGATGCAGGACGATGTCTTGCCTCCCATGATTGCTGTGTATGCTACTCTGTGCATAATCACACTGGCCACATTTGCACAGTTGCAGCCAAGTTTGGTCATGCATTGCTTGACTAACCCATGGTGGCCAGGTTGGGCGTCTTACATGTTGTCATTGATATTCGGCATTGGTCCAATGTGTGGCAGTGATGTGTCATGTTCGGGTTGGGAGGTTATGGTCAGGTGTGTTTGGCTCTGCGTGCATTCTCCACTCACCGCCCATTCCCACCCTGGTGGAGTATGCATACCCCCCACCGCACAACCCTGTTGCACTGCCAGGGCCCAGTCAGGCAACTTACCAAGCAGCCAGCCACGTCGTCCAGCATGTCGCTCCATGTGACGGGGTAGCGTGGAGTTACACAGCACCATGGCATCATGTGTAGATCTGGGATATCGGGCACAACAATGTGTGATGATCTTGTTGGAGTCATATATCATCTGCACATTGCTGGAGTGGTATTGCTTGCGATTGCGGTACACCGCTTCTAGGGCATGGGGGACTACCAATTCTACATGGTGCAGTCGAGGGCACCGACGCAATTGGGCATGCCTGCCAGTGCATGCAATCCTACTTTGGTGTCGGCAATCTCCTGGGCAGGCCGTGGTAGGGATATGTGGGTACTAGCATGCTTCAGGAGGGCATCCAGCACTTGGGTCAGCATGCGTGAAAAGAGTGGTTGTGATATGCCATGCAGCTGGCCCACTGTGTGCTGGTCGGTGCCTGTGACCAGGAAGTGGAGCATAGACACCACCTTTAGTATCGGGGGATGGCAGTGCGTATTTCAATGAGGCTGACAATGTCATCATGTATCATGTCCACAATGGTGGTGATGGTGTCCCGGTCCAAACGATACAAGGTGTGGATCTGCTCAGTGGTTGAATGGACTCGGTCTGATGCAAGGGATTGGTGGCTGCCTACGAGGTACTACTGGCTGCACTGGTGGTAATTGCTGGGCCTGTATGACCCTCCTTCTCCTCCTGCGTCTCCTCTGTGCTGCCTGTTGCCGTAGCTGTAGTTGTTGTTGTAGTTGGTGTTGTTGCTGTAGTTGTAGCGGTATAGGCAAGTACCTCCAGCCCCATGATTGCAACAGCTAGTGATATCATTTTGGTGTAGGTAGGGGTGTAGTGTGTTGGTGTGCTCCTTTTATACTGGTACAGGCTCCATTGACTCAACCTGTGGTGATTGTGTGCACCTGTGGCAGTTGCCTTGACTGCAGGTTGCTGTTTACGGGTGGTCCGCGAGGCCTGTATGGCCACCATTGTGCAAGCCCTAATTACCGCCTTCGGGGTGGCGGTAATTGCATGCACGCGTGAGTTGTAATGTCCCCCTATTATCGGCATCCCGGTATTTACTCCGTGAAGGGGCGCGTGTACGCGCGCGAGCCGGTATTAAGGGGCACGGTACGGGTGGTGGCGGTATTGGCGGGTTGTCGGGTCGTAATGGCTCAGACCCGTTAACGAGGCCGGTAATACCATTCCGCCTTCCTATTTTCATTACCTCCATTCTCGTAATGAGGCCCCATATATATATATATATATATATATATAGGGATAATGACTCGAGACACCTGAGAAATTAAAGGTTACCGGGGCAGACACCCGAGAAGTGAAAGGTTACCGGAGCAGACACCCGAGAAATTAAAGGTTACCGGGGCGGACACCCGAGAAGTGAGAGGATACCGGGGGAGACACACGAGAAGTGAGAGGATTCGCCTTATTCCTACGCTTTAATATAGCGGCTAGTAGAAACGTATACCCAGAGTCCCACATAATGGGGAACTATTAGGCTACCACAACGTTTAAAGACGTTGTGAAAGGGGTACATTTACACTCCATGAAGGGGTAATGATTAGAGGCAGATATATCTGTGTCCAGCTGGTGTCTGTTTAGTCTGTCAAGCATCTGTCGGATATGTTTTTTGTTGTGACGTCATATGTGTAAAAAGTTTTCTTTGAGAAAACGGATCCAAAACTTTGTGCGATTTTACAGCTGAAATGAAATCGCATGTGTATTAATGTTTTTGAGTAAATTGGAAGATATGACATTTTTTTGTAAAATTGGATTGGAGCTTGCAGTGTTTGGTGCTCACTCATATTGTTGTTGTTTAAGTCACACGAAAACATGGACAAGTGCTGGATAAAAGGAAAGGAAACAGAGTTAGGCATGAAAGATATAACTCCATTGGCACACTAAGGCAAGCAGTTGCCAAAACACGCACCCAAGCTAAAGAAATATAGTACTGAGTGGGTTAAAGGTACCGTCCACAAGATGTTTATGCTATGGCCACAAAATGGGTCTTTATCTAAAGCCGTCTTACAACATATGATGACATATTTGCATGCCACATATTCAGGCAAAAAGCTAGAAAAACGCCTTGCTGTTCTCGAGTTGTGGAAAATATTTGAACAGGGAAAGGAGGAGGAGCCGCCAGCAGACTGGATACTTAATATATGCACAGAAGGGGGTGAGGCACCTACCGCTCCACCTGCCCCACCCGAAACGAAAATTGAGGAAAGTAAGGACGAGGGGTTATGCCCACTGAGAGAACTCAAAGCAGCCACAGGGTATAGCAACCTTGCATATGAGTCACCTACACATAGTAGTGATGAAAACCAAGGGAAGGTTAGGGACAAAAATATTACCTCCACAGTCCCACAAGACAAGGAGAGACATAAGGACGCAAGAGGAGATCAAGCACAGACAAGTGCATCTCTCGATAAAGAGAGAGAAGGGAAGCGATGGAAGGGAAACAAAAGTAGAACTGATGAGATAGCATTCGCAAAAGACGAATGGATGGGAGGACACATTTTATTGAAACTTGATGGCAAAGGCATTGATGACGTAAAACAAAAGGAGAAATTAGGTGATGCACAGAGAAAGGGGAAAGAGAAGGGGTTAGGAGACGAGAGGATAAGAAAGAAAGACAGACAAAGGCGAGACCAGCTATATCGCGAAGAGCAAGAGAGACAGCTCAATTGCAACCCAGGAGCAGCCAATGATCAAGACAGACAGAAACAGCAGAGTTTAGAAGAAGAGCAAAGGATACGAGAGAAAAGAATAAAACGATGAAGAAATGAGGCAATCCGAAGGGTAGAGGAATGTAGAATTGAAAAGAGAAGGGAAGAAGATAGGGTTAGAGTAGAGGCGAGGAAACGCAAGGAGTTCGATGAGGACATAGAATGTAAGGAAAGACAGAGAGCACGCAATCTTGAATATTTGGGGAGAGAGGTTAAAAAACCCGCTCCAGTGGTAGATTGGGAAGACATTGAAGAATTTTTTCCTGAGTACGATTCAGTACTAGGCACGTCTAGGGCAAATATTGACAATGATTTAGACACCAGAAGCATCGGAGAAACTATTGATAGAATATACGATGAAATGGGGCTAGAACAAATGCCGCAAGGGAAGTGGGAAGATGAGCGCCTAGAGAGCACTCAGCTGTATGACACTGGGGAAGTCCCCCGAAGTAGTGGGAATAGGGAATTATCCCTAGATAGATTAGAAATCAGTCGGAACCAAGATGATGCAACAGGTTGCACGAATTGGGGACAATGTCTGACTCCGAAAGAGAGGAGCGCCAGGAAAATGAGGAGGAGGAAAGGAGCAAAAGACGACTCCCGAGGGAAAAAGGAATAAGATGGTCAGACACTAGCGAGTCTGCACCAAGTGCATCAGAGTCAGCCACGCAGCCTGACCGATATGAATAAGTATCTCACGGTCAGAGTCAGCCACACATTGATCGAGAAAACTTGAAAAACAAGCTTCCAATACTGACAACGGGAGCCGAAAAATTGATTCACGAGTTAGAAAAGATGACAGAAGGGAACACGTTAGCTATTGGGGATAATAAGGGTCTCCTAATCGCCATACTTGGTGAGAGAGCTGACGATGTGTGGGCACAAGCAGGCTACTCTGGTGTAACCACAATTAATACCTCACATCATGGAGATCCATTTAACAATTGCTGAGCCGCAGTATGGAAAGCACTATTAGTACTTTATCCAGACACTTCCGATATGGGAGCTATAATGACGCGGAAAATGAAAGAGTCTGAGGATCCGTTGATTTATATACAGAAATTTTAAGACGAATGGGTGATCGAGACTCATGAATCTTGGACAAAATCAGTACCTGTATTTTACAATATATTGTGCCAAGGACTGCCAGAACTGGTACAGAAACAGCTCAAGAAGCTGGTGGGAATTGAAGCTAAACCTTGGGCAGAAATACAGTTATCCATCGCACATTATTGTAGGTTGCTGGAGGAAAAGAATCACAAAAAGGAAGCAACTGGAAAAGGTGAGGAACCGAAATTGGTGCAAAAGAAATTGTCAAAATATGCTCTCGAGGGAGCCATAATAATTAGCGCAGCTGAATCGAGTATGCAGCAGGTGGCTAGTCCACAGAAAATAAATCAGGGTAATGCAGGGTTTTATCCATGGGGAAGAGGATTTAGGGGAAGAGGATAGCAGAGTAATCAGGGAGCTTTCCAAAATAATGAAGGAGGTTTTCAAAATATGCAAAATGGTAATCAAGATATGTGAAACGGGCAAATAATCCGACCACCACCAGTATGTTGGCTGCGTGGAATGACAGGGCCCTTGGCGTGCACATGCAGAAGCCAAGGCATGATGCAGAACGGCCATGGGACAGGAGCAGGTATGGTGAATACTCCTGCAGCCTTTCAGCAGGGAGTTGCACAGAATCACACGGTGCAACAACAAGCGCCAGGAGTGCAACAAGGTGCATAACCTGAGAGCATGGGGACTTTTCCACAAGGACAATCCCAACAGGCACCAAAGCAGCAGTCACAACCAATGTGCTCAGGGAAGGCCATGAACCCTGGAATGGGAAATGACACCGCTCATGGAGGAAATCCAGCAGCACCAAATTTGTATATGAACTAGGACAGCTCACTGGGAACCATGATGTGTTCTATCCTATCAGTGACACCAGACCCTCAAAGGGAACCAAGGGTGGATGTCATTATAGGGGGTAGGGAATATTTATTTCTCGTTGACACGGGTGCAACACGCTCATGTATTTGTGAGGGCAGGTTTTCCCTGTCTGGCGAGGCCAGCAACAAGTCGTGTTCCCTTTACAAATGCACTTCCAGTCTCTATAGGAGAATGTGAAATGAACGTGCCTTTACTATATTCACGTCAGACCCCAGTAAATATTTTGGGAAGAGATTTAATGATGAAGTTAAACATGACAATCTCGTTCACGGAGGAGGGCATAGTATGTTCAACTCCAGGAATGCACTATTCAAACGTATGCGAAATAGTTAGGGCATACTCAGGACACATAGCAATGAGGGCTATACCATTAGAGCCAGAAATGTTCGCAAATGGTATCCGTGTGCTTATGGCAGGAATACCAGGCCTTGCAGACAAAATCATGAGAACCCCTGATGAGTTCTTATTCAGACCCAGAATATCAATGCACGAGGAGGAGGGACAAGTATTTCCCTTGATACTACACAAAGGCTGCCATACGAGGGAAAGTAGCCTTGGTTGATGGTTACGATGACGAGGGCAGACAATGGTGCGCGATAATCGCTATTAAAGAAGGATATCGAGTGGCTGATGTCACCGATGACGACCTGTTTGAAGAACAAACAGACATGAAAGAGACAATGGTGGAAGTGAGTCTCACTTTTTGGGGGAAGATGGTCAAGAGAGAGGTACCCCAGAGAATGATGTTGACACTAAATCGTCCTGAGTATTTTGATGATGATATGGCCCAGGTGCCTGTCCCAGTATGGACTACGGGCCCCTATGATGTAGGCCTCTTGAAGGGGGTTGGTGAAGTGAAGATTAAACTGAAACCAGGAGCAATTTTACCCAAAGTTTGACAATATCCCAGAGGCAGATGAAGGGATTTGTAAGACCATTTCTGCAATGATGGAACAGGGCATCTTAGTGACGTCAGAGTCGTCATGCAATACGACTCTGATGTCAATCGTTTATCCGATCAAGAAATCAAAGGGAGGGTCTTGGCGTTTAATCCAGGATTTGCGTCCCAATAAATGATATTGTTGAGGCAGAGTACCCTCTAGTCCCTAACCCAGCTACAATTCTATGTAATATACCTGTTGAGGCAAATTATTTCATGGTAATTGATTTGAAAAATGCATTTTTCTCAATTCCGTTGCACCGTGGCTCACAAGATCTGACGTCATTCACATTTAGACAGATGCATCTAAAAAGCACAAGGCTGCCACATGGGTACTGTGAGTCTTCTTCCATTTTCAACAGAGTCCTGCAGATGGACTATTAGGCAGAAACCTGTGCAATTCCCTTAGGGACCACTGCAAAAGATTTAAGACTACAGGTGTTTGTCAGTAAACCCACTTGGTAGCAGTCTGTACCACACAGATTCACTTGGTAGCTGTGGCTGAGCAGTCAGACTTCCTTCAAGAAGAGTTAGGCAGTATGCAGAGTATACACAATAGGTACAGAGACACAGTAGCACAAGCAAACACTGACCAGAGCTTTGGTGTAAAATTATATAATTATTTATTTAAAGACACACTTGGGATTTACACTAACAAAAAAACAAGGTAAGTAAATTCAGCACAGAGTCACTATCATATATATACAACCCTATTCACTTATTAGACAAGTCTTAGTGAGAAACACCACTTATTTTCAGACAGAGGTGAGCGCTTAACATAAGATGATACTCTAATAAGTTATAAAGAAAGGGAGGGAAAAAGGCAGAGTTAAGGAAGCACACAAGTTCCAATACTTTTAAAAAGAACCACAGTAAGGCAGGATAGGCAGAGTTCTACTGGGGAGCCAGGAAGTCAATTGCAAGTCCCACTCTTGGAGAGAGCAAGCAGGAGGGGTCCAGGTTCACACAGTGGGGGTTATGCCCAAAGAGTCTTGTAGATAGTTTGCACAAAAAGGATGAAATTAAAGTCAGGCAAGGTTATCTGGGTTGTCCCAGGCTAGCCCAGGTTAGAATGTCGAGGCTTTACTGTCACCCCGAACGATCTGTCGCAAGGGAAGCCAGGCGGGACACAGTACCTTAAGTGTGAAGTAAGCTCCAGCGGGGGCAGTTGTCCTGGCAGCAGGTGCAAGTCGGCATTTCGTCCAGAGGAAGAAGAGGTCTCGCCGTGGAGGAAAGATGAAGGTCGTTGCACTGCCAGGGAAGAAACCAACCGCGGAGTTCTTCGGTTAAAAGGTACTACCCTTCTCTTCGCGGTAGTGGTAAACTGTGGTATTCCGGTTGCCGGGGTGCTTGGCACGGGCAAGGCAGCCACGAGATGCTCCAGGAAGGTGAAAAGAAGGCAAAACTGGTTATCCCCACCAGTCAAAGGAAGAAGACTCTCCGGACTGGAGATCTCCTCTGTCGTTGGGAAAAGTGGTGAGACGGTTCAGCAGGGCTCCACCGGTGGTGTCGTCGTTGCAGGTTGGCTCAGCTTCTCTCTCCTCGGATTCTTAGGTCCTGTGGCGCCTTCTGAAATTCCAGTCCCCAAAGCCCTGCATGCATCACACCCCCATTCACTCAGCCTAGCTGTCAATCAAACATGCTAAGTGGTGAGCCGGCCGGCTCACCACTTGGGCCAATCACACAAGAGTGCGACTTGAGTTACCAAGGTAACTCAGTCCAGGGTGCCTAAACCCCCTCCCACACCCCCTGTGGTACCCAGACAGAGTGGCACCACTTTTGGAGGCTTCTGTGGAGAAGCCTGCCAAAAAGTGGAACAAAGGGCTCGAGGTTGGAGTCACAGAAGAGAACACAAACGCCATTTTAGAATCGAGTTCTGGAAAAAAATACCAACCGGTGAATTAATATTAATTTAATAAACCGGTGGTATGTTCGAGGCTATAAGAATTCAATAATTAAAGTTGGTAGCCTCGAACAATGGGAAAATCCCATAGAGATATATTTGCGGTCGAATATAAAAAGTAGTATCCACTGCCACCAGCCAAAACTCGATCAGGGGGGACGGAGACGTGCCCCCTCGAACAACAGACCCCAGGGCAATCGAATTGCCCCGACCAGTACATCCACAATATGATGGTTTGTACTGGTTTTTGTTCATAATTTGGGACTAGTAAAGCCAATGGTGACTTTACATGCCCTAGGAGACAGTAGTCAGTCCCAGGGTATGGAGTCTATGTTGGGGGGTCGCTACGACACCCCTCGGTTATTGCACAGAGGGTGCTGAGTAACCCACATTAAAAACACATGAGACCCTATGGCTGTAAAAGACCCCATAGCCCATAAAACACATGGAAAGATAAAGGAACACCTCAAATCATGTCTAAGAGTGGGAGTAAAAGAATCTCACTCTTAGCAGGGGAGAAAAAATAAACCCCAAAAATCCAGCAAAGCTGCTGGGGGACTCACTAGGTTTGGGAAATTAGCCTTACAGAGAATTCTCCCTAACATGGACTTGAGCAACATTGCATTATAAAGTGTCATCCTGCAGTACGTGGATGACATCTTAATTTTCAGCACAACAGAAGAGCAATGCAGGCATGATTCTATTCAGCTATTGACTATACTGGCTGAGAAAGGATATAAAGTTGACAAGGAAACGTTGCAATATTGTCAACAAGAAGTTTTGGACACAGGCCAACTGATCTCATATAAGGGCAAAAGGGTTACCCCAGAAAGGGCTAAAGCCATATTGAACACGGCTAAGCCACACACGATAAAGCAGATGCAGAGCTTTTTAGGCCTATGCAATTATGTCATGGGTCTTTGATTACAGCTCTTACACTAAGCCTTTACTTCAGGCCCTAAAGAAGGCCCAAGTGATGAAGGAGAAGATTGAATGGTCCGAGTCCATAGAAAAAGGGTTTGCTGAACTCAAAAGTGCTATTTGCACTGCACCAGGTCTAGGGATTCCCAATTATGCAGAGGAATTTTACCTGTTTTCACACACAAATGGCAGCATCATGACGGCAGCGCTAGCTCAAAAAACCTCGTTGGGGTACAAACCCCAGGCATATTACAATGGAAATCTGGACCCAGTAATGAAAGGCCACTTCCCATGTGAACAAAGTTGAGCTGCTGCAGTGTTCGCCATAGAAAAGGCTACAACCTTCGCAATGGGATGCTCAATGACGTTGTTTTTCAAGCACTCGTTATTTGTCATTCTAGAGAAACCAAAGGGCACATTGACATCTCAGAGAGCTTCTGCTTATGAAGTAATCATATCAAATCTATTGATTAAGGTAGTCCGATGTAAGATAGTGAACCCAGCTATGTTTATAGCAGAACCAGTCACTGAAGGAGAGCCCATACATGACTGTGCAAATTATGAAGAATTCTATGATGAAATCCCCAGCATGAAAGAAAATGCCTTGGCAGGAGGAGAGATCGTCTTTATTGACGGGTCTTCGAGGATCAACCAAAGTGATGGGCAGAGGTACACAGGCGCTGCTGTGATGAAGCACACAGCAAATGGAGAGTTTCAAGTACTTCTTAGTGCGCAAATACCATCTCATTATTCAGCACAGGCTGCAGAATTATTGGCGCTGATACTCGCCGTTGAAAATCACGCAGACCAGGAAGTAACGGTGTACAGTGACTCCGCCTATGTGACGTCGACAGTGCATGCAGGCTTAGCGCGCTGGAAAAGGAGGGGCTACATCCCAGCGGACGGCACACCAGTGCAGCACGCAGCCTTATTGGACAGGCTCATAAAAGCACTAGAGCTCCCAGTGGGCATAGCGGTCGTGAAATGCACCGCCCACACGAAAGGGACAGATTTTATCTCACAGAGAAATCATGCAGCAAACACGGAGGCCAAACGAATGGCATCCAAAGATGAGATGATCATGGAAGTGGAAGTCATCCCTATCAATGAAAGGATGATGGTGGCACGAACTACGTTGAAAGTTATAGTGATTTGGGGCAAACGTAACTAATGGAACTCCAAGGGGAGGCACCACAGGAAGAGAAAAACATGTGTAAATGTCCAGGGGGTGTTCTTTAAACCCCTCAGACAGCTTGTGGTGACAAAACAGCACTGGTAAACATCTTGCCTTACTGTAATTTCAGACCAGCTGCAGCACAGAACACAGAAGGAGACACTACAAGAGACCAAGTTCAAAGTCTACGTGTTCCACTCATCTTCCCTGGTGACGCGGTCTTGGTGAGAAACCATACAAGGAAAAGGTGGGTCGAGCCAAGATTCAATGGACCTTTTACAGTAGAGGACTATACTCTATCCGCTGTGAAGCTGAAAGGCAGGAGAGCATGGATTTTTCTCAGTGATATCAAACCCCTACATTGGAGAAGGCCACCTGCCTGCACCTCAACGAGAGGAATCGATGAGCGATGGGGAAGAACCACAGCACGTGCAGATCAGATCCATGACGCGGAAGAAGGACGCATAATCAGCCAGACAAAGACAAGGAACTTTTTTTCAAGGTGTTGCTTAAAATTGGACACATCCTCTATGCATAAAAGGGGAAAAGGACAAAAAACGGACACTCTGTGCATCCTACTTGCAGGGTGAAGAAGAAAATTACACGCATAAGCCAAAACACAGGTCATTAGCTATTGAACTTTGAACTAAGACACACAAAAGCCTTAATGAAGAAAGGAGAACATGAGAAGTTTTGATCGAGGACACATAAGCTGGAAGAAAAAACAATATCCTGACTCTTTCTGCAAAATAACCCTGTTCGGAATCACTTTTGGTGTTCCACAGTAGTAACATCACAAAAGACTTAATCAGCTACTTTGACTTAGTGCTAAAGTCATACCCGTCATTGGTAGGAAGGCTCGCCAGTGTCATTGACTTTTTACAAGATCCTGAAAACAAAAGGATAATAAGACAACTGCTCACTGTCATAGCCGAATGATTTGTTCTACCCCCTGAGTACAGTGAGGAAGAACCAAATGATCCCAACAGGCAGAAATAGATGAGCTCATCAACATACTGTTCTTTTGCACAATCGAAGATTGTATAACTCTCATTTGGAGAACAACAGACACACTCACATTTCTTCGAGATCCAGCAAATACAGAACATTTGAGCCATCTCTTAAATAAGATAATCATTCTGGTTGCACTCCATGCGACCGGACAGTGCAGAAATTGTTTACATCAAGGAAAGAACATATAATCCTGAACCTCAACAAAGACAGGGCAGATGTCCCTGTCACCAGAAGACAGCAGGTTGGCACACAACGTCCTTTTTCGCCTAGTCACCAACTTTCCAGAGCTAGTGGGGAGACCAATCGATGTTGACGTCCTCACTTTCATGAGGGATCCAACTAATGTTGCACAGATGGGAATGCTCCTGCATGGAATCATACTCCAAGTGGAACTGTCTAACCATCAGAGGAGCTATCTGAGGAGATTCTAAAAAGCTTTCGCCGAGGGACAGATCGAAGAAGCAGCGTCAAGAAATTCATTGCATTTGAAAGGTTCTGTGCTTATTCTTCGTATCTGAATAACATACACCATGTCCTCATTATTGAAGCAAATCAGGGGGGGTGGACTGGGAGCTCACCTATTTTGAACATGCACAGTAAAGGGGACTCATTGAAGTGTTATTTGTTTTGATTATTCCCATAGTCTAGCAAAGGAACTGTATCCTGCATTAAGAGACAATTTGACGCCCGCAAGAGGGGGGACACTTGTGGAACACCTAACACTAATGAACGCAGTATTCTAAAGACAATATTGGTTAAGGAAATAATAACATTGACATTTTTGTCGAATGATCGAGATGGGGGCCCAGAGCAGCAACCTGGTCCTCTCACAAGAAGAGAGGCACCTCCGCTTCTCAGGAAGAAAATGCTGCTGCCTGACTTACACGGGCATACTGTACCTATGCATCATATTCATCATTATTTTATTGTCATTAACAATCAGAACTGCATTCTTTATTGGTGCACAAAGCGTTCCAAATTCAGTGCACCCACTTAATGATGTACGCATAAGACCCACAAAACCCCTCAGGCCTTATATAGTCATTCCAGTCCCTAGAAAATCTGATGGCAGAATGAATGAACTTGACATGAATGTGATTAGCAGTGATACACACACTCTTGTGGTAACAAATGGAAAGGAGAGCCGGAGACAGGGTCGGCAAAGGATGAATGAAGTAACATCACTGACAACTACACGCACACAAACACTGAATGCACACGAAACAGGTCTAGTGTCAATGACTACAGAACCACAAACACAAACGGCAGAGGAGAAGAGACTGCCAGCCATAATAATCTCCACAGCAGACGTTTTGAGAAAACAAGAGTTAAGAGGAAAACCAACAGAAACCATCATACCAGAAACTCTTAAGAAAACAAGAGCCAATTCGGAGAAACTCTCTACATGGACACAACGGATAGTAGACTCATTATTTTCGTACATAGCCAAAGCAAGGAAGCTGCAAGAGGAGCTGAAGAACAAAACCGCAGAAACTGTATTGCCAAGCATACATATTCCAACGAAAGGAACAAGCATTAGTTTCACAGTACAGCCATACACTAGTCCAATGCCAGTATGGTTACGAATGTTCCTAGCCGGAGAAAAGAAACTATACGAGGAACAAGAGAAAGCAGCTAGAATTCCATCAACTGAAATGGCGCAGATGAGAATGCCTGCACCATGCACCAGGATACCTGAGAATCCTCCAGCAAGAAAAAGCCATACAGATGCCTTCAGGGATGTAGTCATAGCCAACTACATGAAAACACTAAGAATCAAGAGACGCATGTATGGAGATGACAATGAACTAAATGATTACCTGGACAGCACAGCACATCTGGGAAACAACATTTGGTACCAACACATGAAAGAAGTTGGAAGACGAAGTTCAGAAGGGGAATGTTTTGTATGTGTACTCCTACCATACAGCATGGGGAACTCCAAGATCTTCGTGGCTGTAGAAATTGATGTCCAGACAGCACACTGCATGTTGCACATAGCAATGCGCAAGACCAGAGGCCAGTTCATGGGTAGTGATGCCTCTCTGAAATGGGCAATCCGAAGCAACTGATCTAAATAAAGACGATTATGCCCAGGACATAAAGACAAGAAACAATGGAAAGACAGAACACATTGTGATAAGATATGAGAAGCCTGGAGTTGAAGGAGCAGAGATTAGAAGAGCAGCAAATCAGAAGCTAAATGTCAGAGGACAAACTCTGGAAGAAGCTCGGGGATGGAAGAATCAAGGCCAAATGCAAACCTGGGGAACAATGCTTTCACCAGACGGACGGGAGAAAGGAGTAGTCATATGCCGAGCATGGATGGTCTTCGGTCACTACGAGCCAACCATGAACATAGTACGAAACGAATGCAAGCCATTATGGCCAAAACTTGCAAAACTACTCACATGGGTCGAAGACAGAGGAGGACCCTTGCAGATAGTGCAATTAGAAAGCCCAAAGTTCTGTTTCAGAAATAACGGCACAAGGAAGATAGGAGGAAATCAGAACTGTGGACAAGTTTTTGACTCTCCAGGAGTGGTACATGGAACTGCAGTGATTATGGACCATTATTGGGCATGTGGATCCAAAGCATACATCAGACTGCCAAGAGACTGGGGAGGCATATGCACAGTAGTGAATGTCCACGTTCCAGCATTGAGGATCCCGAAAAGTGACCTGAATATTGACAGTTTCCCGAAAGCAGATGCTCACCTGAGGAAGAAGAGATCTGTGCAACTAACAACTAAAATGAAGAGAGAGAATTACTTCTCTGCCTGCCAAATCAGAAGAAGCCTTTCATGCAATTCCATACGAACACAGGTTGTTTAGCCTCACCTCATCAGTGTTCGAAACAATTTTCATGCCGAGAGTTCAGGTTGGAGCAAATATTAAATGGTTGCAGATAACCATATGGGACTTACTGCAGACCATCAACACGACCATAAAAGGATTTAATGCGATTAAAGAAGAATTAAGAGCCATCTGACTGATGACTCTGCAGAACAGATACGTGCTTGACATGATCACAGCTATGGATGAAGGAGTTTGTGCAAAGATAGGAGAATCATTTTGCACGTTCAAACCATCACACGATGAGGAGAATGGAACCTTAACTGAAGCCATAGGTATGCTGACAAAATTACAGAACCAAATGATTGATGAAACTGATGAAGTTGATGATGACAGTTGTTTTCAATCACTGTTCTCATGGGTCCCACAATGGATGGCAGACATCAGGTTTCTAGGAGCCCTGCTAGTGATGATATTACTAGGATTTTGTCTTATCAAGATAATGGGCCTCATTACACGGAAGGCGGTAATGGTTAACGGCCACCGTTAATGGTAACGGTGACCGTTAACCATTACCGCCTTACTACGAGGTCCCTTAGCGGGTTGGTGCTTTAACGCCTGCTTTTTGCAGGCGTTAAAAACCAACCCGCTAAGGGACCTCGGAGCTAATTACGGCACCGCAAAATTGCGGTGCCGTAATTAGCGCCTTCCCCATTCCCATAGAGCCCTATGGGGCAGAAATGGGAATGGGGAAGGGCAATGGCGGAAGGGGGATTTACCGCCCCTCCAACCTTGGAATGGGGCGGTAAATCCCCTTTCCGCCAAGGCAGTGCTGGTATTTTACCGGCATGAGCCAGGGCGCTAATAGCGCCATGGCTCACCGCCTTCCGTGTAATGAGGCCCAATAATCTCGCAATGCCAGAAAACTGCAAAGAAAGCTATAGGGATGAAGATCATGATTGATGTCGAGCCAGGATGGAAGCCGAAAGACCTGACTGATGAAGAAATAAGAGAATTTGTGAAGGCCAGCAGGCACGCGCCAGAAGGTACAACATTTCTCTATCCCAAGAAGCACAGAAACTATGTGTGAAGATGGATTTACTGCAGCCCGAATGGATAATGTCAACTAATGACCTGGAACAAGGACGAACATGTAAGAAACGCAGGAAGCCTGAAGGGAGTTATGAAGATATGGACTCCAAAGAGACACTTCTTCAGGCCATCATGTGTGGATCCAGAAGATGAAGAAGGTATGAACCCAGGAAAAGAAGTGAAGGAGAATACAGAAGAACAGAACATAACGGATCTAGAGAAGGAAGTTAAAGTGGTCGATAGATCGCCCAGAAGGGGGAGTGTAGAGGAGGTCCCCAATAAAGCCTGCACTCCAATCGTCCATTTTGAAGTATCAGGAACATTCACACCGAGATATGGGACGTATGATGAGCAAATAAACCAGCAGAGAGCCGCAGTAGGGCTCTGCCCAGTACCCATTAGAAGAACAGCACCTGTTGACGTACCTATACCAGGAACACCATGGACAGTAAGGTATCCATTAAGAAAACCCTACCAGCAAAAGAGACGAAATGAAGATTGCTTAAGTACAGTCTCAGAAAAACCCAAAAAGGCCTTAATGGGAGGCGAATGGTGATGTCACGAGGGCCCGGACTGACTTGCAGATAGAAGAAATGACAACCATAGAATGATGCAGAGAGACGAAACATTATGAATAAAGATATCGTGAACATAGAATGAAGGTACGATATCAAAATGAAAGAAGCTTAGGCTGTAAGCAGGATGAAGATATCCAACCCGCTAACGCCTGTACATATGCTTATAACGCAAGAAGCTAAGAAACCAGTGCGGCTTGCTATGCTTAGTAGAAGAATAGAGCGGCAAGCGCCATGTTTACATAATATACCTCAAAACAAGGCACAGTATTATACGTACAAGTCCACTTTGCATTAAAAGCAGAATCAACTTAGGTTACTAGAGGCTAAGCACGACAAGCTTCATATTCTAGCAAAACGAAGATAAACGGCTAAAACAAAACTCAGCAGACTCAACTCATGCCAAAGGAGCCAAGGTCATACCAATAGAAGAAGCGAACAGTAGCTACATCTAATTGAAACTTAAGAACAGAATATCCTGCCTCTGAAAGGTCAAGATAAGGAAGCGTTGGCAGGTGGCAAGCCGAATAAGAATTAAATGCACAAATCGAGAGAAACTAGGCAAATTCACGGTGTCTCTATCATGTGAACTTCCGAGCAAGGAGAAACACGAGTTCACAGCTATGCGTGGCCTCCGCCCAGGAGAAGATAGCAGAACTTTCTCAGTCAGAAGATGCAGTTTCGAGGCCAACCACAGTAACATAACTGACACATTGTTGTTGAAGTGATGATTGATTGTAACCTTAATTGGAGGAAGGTCGGGTAGCTGAGGGGGCACCCTGCTGTCCATTCTGCGTGCTGCTAGCGAAGTGGAAATTTATGCATGGGTTTGGTGCCAACCCAATCAAAATGGACTAAATAATCTAGGGTCCTTTAGTTAGTAGAACCAATGGGACGTCGTACCTTTAGTGACGTCTACAGTAGTCATTTTTGAAGGAAGGGCTTAGACGCCCACCTGACAGTGTTTACCCAATCCCTTCACTCCGTTACCATATACAGATATAGCACCTATATTAAAGTTACCTTTTCCAAACAAATAGAAATGCTTATTCACTTTGGAGTGTTACATGTCAGCTATGATGGGTTTTTAGTATAAATTATGTTGTTTTTATGAAGTTCGCTGGAGTTGAAGCGAGACGGACGATTGTATCACTGCTAATTTTCACGACTCCCCGTTTTTGTACTTGTCATTAAACTGACTCCCTTTGCCAAACCATTGAGTTGTCCTTATTGATTGGTGTTGGAGTAGTAAATCTGCACCCCCATCCATCTCAAATGTATAGCTATCTCATCTTAAAGTACTTCAGAGCAAACCCCGACTCCATTGGCCCAGCCAGGAGACTCCCCAGTACAATACCAACGAGGCGGGTAGACTTCCTGGGGTTCGTCATGGACCCTGAAGAGAAAAGCAACCTCTTCTGACCCCCCCCCCAGGTCAACCAGACGGGGCAGAAGATGAGGCCCCAGAGGCAGCTGACGCATTCATGAATCTACGAGACGCTTTCATGCGCAAGTTGGGAGTGCCGAGCCACACAACCCCCTACCCAGGGGATGATAATATGTGAAATGAAGGGCAGGACCCAGACGAAGAGCCTACAGAGACCCCACGATCCTCACAGGAGGAGGACGATAGAGGTGATGAGGACGAAGCACAAACCCCGACTAAGGAAGCTGAACAACACAGAGGACGACAATGCTATAGCGGATATGTTCGAACCAGAAGATATTTGAAACGCTAAATCCTCAGACTGGCTACTGTTACCGAGAGTCACGAAATACATGACTCACAGACTCCGAAAAGCCCTTGAAAGAGAGGTAGGACAGAGGATGCGAGCAGAATACCCAAAACCAGAACTGCCAGGAAAAGTAGCAGAGATGCTAGAACTGAACCCAAAGATGGGAGAATAAGCAGCAAGATGCTGTCTTCCCAGCGAAAGGGCGTTTCCCGAGAGGAAGGTGAGGAAGAGGACAGGGAAGAAGACAGAGCTTCTCCACAGGTGAGACATACCACTTATCCGCCAGTGGGCGGGATAACACTATATTTCTGGGAAAACTGGTGCGCGCTTTCCAGCGACGCCTGGGTTTTGCAGACAGTCAAGGGGCTGCAACTAGAATTCATACAAGTACTCATTCAAACCCAACCCCCATACCAATGCACACAGTGCAGATAGAGAAAGAGACGTTATATACAGAACTGCGAAACCTAGCGCAGAACAGGGCTATAGAGCCCTGCAGCACACCCCCAAGATTTATAAACAACATGTTCCTGGTGCACAGGAAAGAGAAAGTAAGACCCGTAATAAACTTGAAAGAGCTGAACAGCTGGGTGACAGATCACCATTTGAAAATGGAAGGTATCCATTAGCTCAGGGATATCCTCAGGCAGGACAACTGGCTCACAAGGATTGACCTGAAAGATACTACCTTACGATACCAGTCCAAAAGAGGTACTGACCGTTCATAGCGTTCGACTGGGACAAACAATTTTGGCAATTTACGACAATGCCATTTGGGCTAGTCTAAGCACCATGGTTTTTTACGAAGCTCATGAAGCCGATAGCGGCAGCGAACAGAGAGAAGGGAATCAGGATTATTATATATCTGGAGGATATCCTGCTGATGGTGAGGATCAGAGAGACACTCCAATAACAGACAGGCTGGGTGAAAGGACTCCTGGCATCACTAGGTTTCCTAGTGAACAGAGAAAAGTCAGACGTGATACCGACGAGGAGGGTAGACTTCCTGGGGTTCGTCGAGACACCAGGACAGCAACCCTAGAGCTACCAGCCAGGAAGATAAGAGATATAAAAAGAAAGATAAGTATCTGCCTAGACAAAAGCATCGTATCCCGAAGGACGATAGCGAGAGTAGTGGGCCTATAGCAGCGTCGATTCAGGCAATATTCCCAGGGTCACTACATTATCAAGCCCTGCAACGACTGAAAATAAAGCACCTGCAGCAAGGGCTAAAGTACCAGCAAGCAGTACCCCTCAATGTAGAATCAAAGGCCGAACTAGAATGGTGGCTAAAGAATATGGACGCCTGGAACGGAATGGCCATATTCGGAGACCGTCCCGATCTAGTAATAGAGTCGGATGCCAGCAGAGCAGGCTGGCGAGCTCGCTGCGGGGAGCTAGAAACAGGGGGAAAATGGAGCTCAGAAGAGCTCAAGTTGCACATCAACTGCCTGAAACTGCTGGCCCGATCAGTTACAATCAAAGCCTTCACGAAAGGCAAAGTGAACTCATGTATCCTGCTGAAGATGGACAACATATTGGCAGTCAGATACATCAATCACTTAGGAGGGACGAAATACAGATTACTGGCGGAGTTAGCCAAGGATTTATGGCACTTCTGTCTCGAATCATGGACCTCAGTGGTAGCAGAATATCTCCCGGTTTCTTTCAATTTAGTAGCGGACTGCAATTCCAGACACTTATCAGACTCCAGCGACTGGATGCTGGACAAGAGTATCTTCAGGCGGATAGAGGAACTATGGGGATCAGTTCACACAGACCTATTTGTATCCAGACTGAACGCTCAGAAGAGCAAGTATTTCAGCTGGAGGTTAGATTCAACAGCGGCAGGAGTACATGCGTTCATCAAACACTTGAGGGGAGACACGCACTACACCTTCCCACCATTCATAATGATGAACAGAGTACTAGCAGAAGTTTGCAGGGAAAGAGCGAAGATGGTAGTGGTGGGCCCAGTATGGAAGTTGTAAGTGTTCTTCCGGATGATGATGGAACTAGTAACAGACTTTCTGAGAGTACTGCCACCAGGAGACAACCTTCTCATGGACCCAGCTGGGTCATTTCATCCTCTGAGACTGAGAGAGTCTCTCCCACTGATGGAGTGCAGGATAGCAGGAGACGTTGGAATCTCCCAGACATTTTGGCTCAGGCTGCTCGACTCATTGCAGAATTGTGGGTGCCATCCACGAGACGGAGCTACGACACAGCTTGGAGCAGATGTTCTCGATGGTGCAAAAGGAGAAGTGTTCATCCCGTTTCGGCCCCTCTAGTAGAGATCTTGAATTTTCTTGCATAACTACTGCAAGACGGAAAGGCATGCAGGATGATAGGTGTGTACAGATCCGCTATATCAGCGGAACACCTGCTCATAGAGGGCATGCCTGTAGGAGAGAACACAGCAGTTGTGCGACTTCGTAGAGGAATACCATGTAGGAGACCACCAGAACCAAGATACAACGCCCTATGGGATGTAACGGTAGTTTTAAGACTATTGGCCGGCTGGCCAGGAAACAGATATCTGTCATTGAAACAACTGTCAGGGAAACTAGCGATGCTCTTGTGTCTAATCTCCTGTAGGAGAGTAGCGGACGTCAGAGAGTTGGATGTGAACGGAAAGGTATATGGACCAGAAGGCGTTACCTTCACGCTGGTTAGGAGAAAAAAGACTGGTTCCATGTCAATAGTGTACCCCTACCTGCACGAAGTGGTGCGTAGCGGCCTGCATAAGGGAATACAAGCATTGGACAGCAGAGATGAGGCCAATGGGGACAACACAATTGATCATAGCACGCAGTAAGACATACAAAGAGGTGGCAACAGCTACCATAGCAAGAAGGGTGTGAGAGTTGATGCAGTTGGCAGGAGTAGACATGGATAGGTTCGAAGTGCATTAAGTTAGGAGTACAATGGCTTCAAAGACGCTAGCACAAGGTGAAAAGTTACAAGATATCCTGTAAGCGGCCGACTGGGCCAGCGATATTACGGTTAGAACATTCTATTTCAAGCCTGTGCAGTCAGTAGCAGCAGCAGTAATGACAAGCTTTGAACAACCATAATGTTCACTTCCGTTCTTGACATGGTTAATGTTAATGTTAATGTTAAAGGACATTTGTACCGCGCACTATCACCACCGGAGTGGTCCCCTGGCGCTCTAGCAGCTCTGAAAGAGGAAGGGAGGTTTAGTTAGTGGGAGGAAGCTGGAAAAGTGCAAGAGAGCAATGATGTGCTGTTGGCGGCCTCAGCCCGGTGTGTCTGTTGGCTGGGCCTGGGTTGTTTTCGGCCGGTAGTCATTGGGTACTTTTATGGTAATCTCTGTGTGTTTTTGTTTTGTTGTTGCAGTGTTTGTGTGGTTTGTTGTGCTGTAGGTTTGTAGTTGTGTTTGGTTAGTAGTTCGAGAGGTGTAGGCAGAGGGTGAAATTGTTAGTGGAATTGGTTAGGTGGCATCTCTATCCTGAATTGGCCTGTTGGGCTTGCGTAATCTCTCCAGATGGGACGGGGGCACCCTGCGCCTTTGTCCTGATCTGGGCCCGTCCGGCATTCAGTGTCCCTTTCACATCTCGCTCCCACCTCCACCAGCCTCCTTCACAACCCCACCTGTCCTGCCTACCCACTCAAATGGCCAGTGCACCTGCCAGTGTCCACAACTCAGTTAGTCTGGTGATTGCCAATATCCCGGTAATTCCACAACATTGTGGTACTTAGTAGCAACTAAGAGGCGAGTGAAGATGTTGGATGGGATTGGCAGGGGTTATTAACTCTGTTTCTATGGGTGTCGCCTGTGTTTAATTCTGCCCGACGCCACCCATCCAGGTACCGTGGTTGCTTCTCAGTCGTTTCTGGGGGCTTGTCAGTGTCCTTTCCAGTTTAGTCATTCTTTTTTCTTTCTGTTGTTTCGGTGTTCAGTTTTAGTCAGTGGTGTTGAAGAGCCAGATTTTTAGCAATTGTCTGAATTTTAGGTGATCTTTGGTGTTTCTTATTTCTTTTGCGATGTTGTTCCAGGTTTTTGCGGCTAAGTGGTAGAAGAAGGTGCATCCAAGTTCTTTCTTAAGGTACGGTTTTAGTTCCAGGCGGATTTCGTTGCTTGACCTGAAGAGTCTCGTTGGCTTGTAGATTGTTATTTTCTTTTGTAGGAATTCTGCTCCTTGTCCAGAGATTTCCCTGTGTGTTATGCACATTGTTTTGAAGGTGATGCAATGTTTTACTGGGAGCCAATGTAGTGTTTCTAGGGCAGGAGTGATGTAGTCTCTTCTGGATAGCTTGAGGAGTAGTCTGGCTGCTGCATTTTGGATGTGTTGTAGTTTCTACAGAAGGTATTCTGGAATTCCGAGGTAGAGGCTGTTTGCATAGTCGATTCTTTACATGATGAGGGCAACGATAGTGAGTGTTTTGTGCGTAGAGAGGAAAGGTAGGATTCTTCTTGCTGTGTGGAGGAGGAAGCAACATTTCTTGACATCAGGATGCCCATATTTTTTACTACCTTAGATGGTGATGGTGTGGTTCCCATTTCTGTTGGCCACGCGATGGCGGTTTCCTTCTCTTATTCATTGGATATGATCATGATTTCTGTTTTTCCTGGGTTGATTATCAGGTTGTTGGCATTCATCTAGTTGAAGACTTCTTTTAGGCAGTCGATTAGGATTGAATGATCGGGTTGGGTATCTTTGATTTTGTAGATGATTTGAGTATCATCTGCGAAGTTGTAGCATGTAATGTATTTTTTGAAGATTCTGATACCTGGGATCTGGTAGATGTTGAAGTACAGTGGTGATAGTGAGGATTCTTGTGGTACTCCACAGTCGTTAACTTGTGGGGTGGATTTGAAGGGTTTAATCCATACGGTTTGTGTTCTGTCTGCTAGGAATTATTTAGTCCAGCGTAGAGCTGTGTCTGTTATGCCTATGTCTTCTCGTCTTTTGGTTAGGGTGTCATGGCTAACTGTGTTGACGGCCGTGGAGAGGTCGAGCAGAATCAAAGCTGAGGTTGTGTCTGCGTTAGTTTTTAGGTCGTCCCAGATGGATAGTAGCACTGTTTCCGTTCCTCTTGTGGGTCTGAAACCGACTTGAGCTTGGTCTAACAGGTGGTGTTTTTCTATGTGTTCTTGTGTTAGTTTATATACGTAGGTTTCCAGTACTTTTGTCAGGTAGGAGATGTTTGAGATTGGTCTGTAGTTGGAGAGATCTTCTACGTTGCCACTTGTGTTTTTTAGAAGTGGTTTGATATATGCGGTACAGTTCCTGTTGCTAGTGATAGATTTAGAAGGTTTCTGTAATATTCTGCTGGCGTTTCTTGTGCGAGGATTGATTTGTAGATGTCCGTGGGACAGGTATCCATGGGTGAACCAGCTTTCTTGCTGTGTTTTACCAGCATTGCGAATGCCTCTGCTGATATTTCATTAAAGTTTTAGAGTTTATGCTGTGGTTCTGAGTTAGGTTCGTTTGGCTGTATGTTGTGGTTGGTTGGTCTCTGTTGAATGGTTTGTTGGATGTCATTGATTTTTTTTTAAGTGGTCTGCCAGGTCGTTGCATAGTTTCTCTGAGGGGGTTGGTGTGTTATCACAGCCTGGTGGGTTTATTTCTTTTATGATGTTAAACATTTCTTTTTGTGTGTTGGTGGCATTGGTGATTCTGTCATCATAATGCCTTCTATTCGCCTTTTGAATTTCCTTCTTGTATGCATGGATTTTTTTCTGGAACAGTGTTTTTTTGTCTTGGTTGTATTCTTTCCTCCATTTCAGTTCCATCTTTTAGTTTTCCTTTATCATGGTGCTTAATAGTGGGGTGAACCATTTTGCTGTTGATCTTTTTTTGATGGGGTGAATGGTTTTTCCAGCATTGCGAATGCCTCTGCTGATATTTCAGTAAAGTTTTAGAGTTTATGCTGTGGTTCTGAGTTAGGTTTGTTTGGCTGTATGTTGTGGTTGGTTGGTCTCTGTTGAATGGTTTGTTGGATTTTTTTCTGGAACAGTGTTTTTTTGTCTTGGTTGTAATCTTTCCTCCATTTCAGTTCCATCTTTTAGTTTTCCTTAATCATGGTGCTTAATAGTGGGTTCAACCATTTTGCTGTTGCTCTTTTTTTGATGGGGTGAATGGTTTTTCTCGGGTGATCATGTCAATTGTATCTTCAATCCATTTGTGTAATAGCTCCGCTTTCCCGTCTAGGTCTGCTAGCTTTAGTTCTGTAGTTGAGGGTTTGGTTAACTCCAGATGTTCAAATAGGTTGCTTTCTTTGACGTCTTTCCAGTTTCTTTTTGTAGTAGTTGTGAGTTTGGGAGGTTGGATGCAGACTTGAGTAGGCAGAGTGATCACGAATGGGATAATGAGATGGTTGCTCCACAGTATTTGTATCGGCGGTGCCATGGTGATGAGTTTTTCCTTGGCGAAAATTGCGTCCAGGGTGTGTCGTGCCGAATGTGTTGCCCCTTTTACTAGTTGTAGCTTCATGGTAGTGAGTTGTTCAATCAGTGAGTTTTGGGAGTTGGCGTGACTGTCTTTGAAACAAATGTTGAAGTCCCCCAGGATGATTAGGTGTTCGTGGTTAATGGCTATGTTGGTGATGGCTTCTAAGAAGTTGTCGACAAAGGCTGCATCATATGTCGAAGGTCTGTACACCAAGATGAATGTGATGTTGGTTGTTGGGCTCGCTGTTAGGTGTATAACCATGGTTTCAAAGTTGAGGATGTTGAGTGGTTTGTCTGTTTTTATTTTCAGGTGTTCTTTGAATGCTATTGTGATGCCTCCTCCTTTTTTGTTTTTCCTGTTTATTTGAAGGCATTTAAAGTTGGTTGGAAGGCAGCTTTGGAGTGTGATTTTGTAGTTGTCGTCCAGCCATGTTTCTGTGATGAATAGGATGTCAATGCCATTGCCATCGAGTAGGTCGGGGATCTCTGTAGAATGTTTTAACATGGATCTTGCGTTTATTAGATTGCAGTGGGGTTTGGAGGTGTAGTTTGGTTTGGCTTTTCTTGTTATGGTCTTCTTCTGATTTTGTCGAGGGGTAGGTTTTGGGTGTCGGCGTCTTCAAATAGTGTTTCTAGGTTTTGTCTTGGGTTTTTGTTTTCATCGGGTTCGTCTTCCAGGACTTGTGGTTGTTGATTGGATGTTCTTCTTGCTTTGGTGATGTAAGGTGTTATTGCATCGGTCATGTGTTTATTGTTTCTGGTGTTCTTCATCCTTCTTCTGCATGCTTTTGTTAGGTTGTTTTATGTTGCTACTTCTAACGTTGGGTTGGTTTGGTCTGGTGACCAGTTGTCTGCGAGGTATGGAGTTAAGTAGAGGGATTTGTCTCTTCTCTCAGTGTTGGTTCAATTTTTGTTCCTTTCTGTGGGGGTGTGTTGCTTAGTTGTGGTTCTTTGTTGCAGTTCTGGAGTGTTTCTTCTTTCTTCTCTTTTTATTTCCCTCCGGATGGGACGTTTGTGTGGCATTGTAAGATTCAGAGTTGTTTAATCTTCGTTTGTTTGCTGATGTTCAGTAGGTTCTGCTTTGGTCTGGTTGTCTTGTGGTGTAATGCTGGGTGTGGAGGACTGTCCGCTACCAGTTTAGGGCTCTTTCTGTCAGTGCTATTCCGGATGATGTTGCCTACCCGTTCAGTCGCTGTCTTGGTAGGGGTATGCAAGGTGGTTAAGGGTTATATAGTTGGGTGTTATCAGTGGCTCTCTTTAGTGTCGTTTCCCTGAACGTGGTTGACTTCGGTGAGCTAGCTATGTAAGTTTAAGAAGGATATGTACTAGTTGAAGAGTGACTTTGAGGGGCGCAGCTAGGACTTACGCCTTATGAGGCGTGAGCCCCTAATCGGAGTGTCCCTCGACAGTATTTCACTTGTTGGTTCTGTCACACTTTAGAGTGAGATGGTAAGTGAATTTGAGGGTCCTGTATAGTGGGGGAGAGGCCTATCAATGCAATCTAAATATCACACAATAGGATCTGGACACAGAATCCCTGCTAAACCTGGGTGACCTGTAAAGTGTGAGAGAGGCCCATCAATGCAATCTAAATATCACACAATACGATCTGGACACAATACGATCTATCACACAATACGATCTGGATACAGAATCCTTGCTAAACTTGGGAGACTTGTATAGTGAGGGAGAGGCCCATCAATGCAATCTAAATATCACACAATACGATCTGGACACAGAAACCCTGGTCAACTTGGGAGACCTGTATAGTGGGAGAGAGGCCTATCAATACAATCTAAATATTACACAATACGATCTGGATACAGAACCAATGCTAAACTTGAGAGGCCTGTGTAGTGTGAGAGAGGTCTATCAATGCAATCTCAATAACACACAATACGATCCGGACACAGAACCCCTACTAGATTTGAGAGACCTGTATGGTGGGAGAGAGGCCAATCAATGCAATCTACATATCACACGATATGGTCTGGACAGAGAACCATTCTAAACTTGAGAGACCTTACAGTGGGGGAGGCCTGTCAGTACAATCTCAATAACACACAATACGATCAGGATACAGGAACCCTGTTGAAATTTGAGAGACCTGTATCGTGGGAGAGAGGCCTATCAATGCAATCTTAATAACAAACAATACGATCTGGACACAGAACCCCTACTATATTTGAGAGACCTGTGTAGTGGGAGAGAGGCCTATCAATGCAATCTTAATAACACACAATACGATCTGGACACAGAACCCCTACTAGATTTGAGAGACCTGTGTAGCGGGAGAGAGGCCTATCAATGCAATCTAATAAACACACAATACGATCTGGACACAGAACCCCTACTATATTTGAGAGACCTGTGTAGTGGGAGAGAGGCCTATCAATGCAATCTTAATAACACACAATACGATCTGGACACAGAACCCCTACTAGATTTGAGAGACCTGTGTAGCGGGAGAGAGGCCTATCAATGCAATCTAATAAACACACAATACGATCTGGACACAGAACCCCTACTAGATTTGAGAGACCTGTACAGTGGGCGAGAGGCCTGTCAATGCAATCTAGATCTCACACAATACGATCTGGACACATAACCCCTACTAGATTTGGGAGACCTGTATAGTCGGGGAGAGGCCTATCAATGCAATGTAAATATCACACAATACGATCTGGACGGAGAACCCTTCTAAACTTGAGAGACCTGTGTAGTGGGGGGAGGCCTGTCAGTGCAATCTCAATAACACACAATACGATCAGGATACAGGACCCCTGTTAACATTTGTGAGACCTGTATAGTGGGAGAGAGGCCTATCAATGCAATCTAAATATCACACAATGCAGTTTGGACACAGGGCCCCTGTTAAATTTAAGAGACCTGTGTAACGGGAGAGAGGCCTATCAATGCAGTCTAAATATCACACAATGCAGTTTGGAAACAGGACCCCTGCTAAATTTAAGAGACCTGTGTAGCAGTAGAGAGGCTTATCAGTGTAATCTAAATATCACACAATGCAGTTTGGACACAGGACCCCTGCTAAATTAAAGAGACCTGTGTAGCAGGAGAGAGGCCTATCAATACAATGTAAATAACACAAAGTGCAGTTTGGACACAGAACCCCTGCTCAATTTAAGAGACCTGTATAGTGGGAAAGAGGCCTATCAATGCAATCTAAATATCACACAATGCAGTTTGGACACTGTACCCCTGCTAAATTTAAGAGACCTATGTAGTGGGAGAGAGGCCTATCAATGCAATCTAAAAATCACACAATGCAGTTTGGACACAGAACCCTTGCTAAAATTTGAGAGACCTGTATAGGGCTATACAAGGGGGGGGGGTGGGAGGTCTGTGCCTAGCAGGTCAGATTATTACAAAATTGAGCAATGATTACATTTTTCTATGTTGAGGGTGAGGGAGAGAGATGCAGTGGGGAGTGATCACCTTGTTTAATATGGGTTTGCTAAGTGGCTCGGGTTCTAGTGTAGAGTGGTTGCTCTAATCCTAGCCCAGGGCCACTCCTACCTCACTAGTCCTTGTAGTTGATGGTGGACGGCTGCCTTCTGGCTTCCCTTGCGGACACCTGCTGACACTTCCTGGAGCCATCTTTTTTGGAGCCGGCTTTGGCCTTGGGGCCCTTAGCTGCAGGGACTGCCGGGCAGAGGGCTGTCCTGGGAGGGACAGGTATGAACAGGTGGGTCGACCTGGGAGGCGGTGGGCGGGTTGAGGGGCGGGTTGAGAGGCGGGAGGATGGGGAAAAACATGGAAGGGGAAAGTGGGTTGAATGAAGATTACCCCTGCTAATAGTGCAGGGAGGCTTGATTCTATTAAAGACAAGGAGGCAAGCATTACTTTCCCGCCCTAGATAGATGGAAGAGTTGATGTCATTGTTTCTGATTGTGTTTATGATGTATTTCTCCCAGAATAGGGTTGTATATCTGCCTTCCTAACATGCTCTTAATGTTTTTCGGTAGGAGATGACCAGAAGAGCAATTGAGGCAGGCTAGCGAGATGCACAGGCGGTTTGAGCAGCGAGGCCCACCAGGGATGTATGGAAACCAAGCAGAACAGTACAGTCGAGAGAGGAGACTTCATGTTTGGACTAGTTCAGTTTTTGGTTACATGTTGGAGTGCAATTAAGAGCATTAAAGAGGGAGATGACAGGAAGGACTATGGTCGCATGAACAGGGCACATTGGAATACAGATGAACTGAAACTAAGGGACATGTAGTTTTGTGGCTGAAAAAGAAAAAAATGTGTTTTCCCATGTGGGAAGTTATACAGTTTGTTTTTGTTGAGACTGCCGGAGACAGGAACAATTGTGAAGATGAAGCAGAATGTTTGTCTCCTTGTCTTTAATAGAATCAAGACTCCCTGCGCTATTAGCAGGGGTAATCTTCACTTTCACAAGGGGAACGGGTGAGAATTGGATTCCCCACATCCGCTAGACTCAGGGCCGGCCCGATTCTCATCTTTGCGTAGTGAGCGTGCTAAATAGCACAACTCACAGCGCCTTTTCCTGATGCCCATACACCAGTGCTATTCTCATGTGGGCCTCGGAAATGCTGCCGATACACTAAAGTGAGCAGCTTCAACATTGCAGCAATGTTGAAGCTGCTTGCTTTGGTGTACATGAAAGTGTCCATGTACAACACGGGTGTATATGGACACTTCCATTTACACCAAACAAGGCTTCTTGTGGCACTCCTCCAGTTTAACAGCACCAAAAGGGTATCGTATATGTGCGCTAGTTTAGCGCACATATTAAACTGGAGGAGTGCCACAAGAATAGGCTTGCAAAAAGCCAGTTTACAAATGTGGCAGCTGCTAGGTTGGTTTCCAACCCATCCTAGCAACTGGCACATGTATTCTGAAAGTGGCGCATTCCTTCCGACTTCGGAAGAATGCGCCACCTTCAGAATAGGTCTTAAAGGATAGTTCCGGGACTTTTTTTTTATTATCCCTACGGTTCGGCCATGTGTTTTTAAGCATAACTCGGTAGATCGTAGAAAACTTTCCTATGGACCTTACCCGACATTTCGTCCATTAACGCACTCGAAATCAGCCGCCATTTTCTGATAATCCTATCATTTCCCCCCATCGACCTGGCTCACCTGCTTTTGCAGCACTAAATCAAATCCCCCGCCCCTGAAACAGACTTTATCAAAACATTCATATTCCCCGCCTCTATCCGTGACGTGACTGAGCTGCGTAGGCAAACGCGCCCAGGCGTCTTCTACGCGACTCCACACAGAACCCGGAAATCCACACAGATGAGCTCACACAACACAGCGCGCCACAATTGGGAATATGAAACTGTACTTTTAAATCAAACCGCAAGATTGTAAATTTGGTAAAGTACATTTATTTGACATCAAATGTTTTGAGAATATTCAGCGATTTTCATTTTTATTTGCTCACGTTCCAAAAAGTTCGTTTTCAGGCACGCGATGTTCCTTTGCTGTACACAGGGTCTGAGATCATCTCACAATACAGCGCCACAATTCGGAATATGAAACTGTGGTTTAAAAGCAAACGGCAAGATTGTACATTTGGCAAAGTACATTTATTGGACATCAAATGTTTAGAGAATATTCAGCGATTTGCATTTTTCTTTGCTCTCAATCCAAAATAGTTCGTCTTGAGGCAAGCGATGTTCGTGTGCAGTACGCAGGGTGTTGGTTTACGATAAAATAAGCTCTTCGGTCGCACTGATAATCGCATGGCTGTTCCAACAACGAGGCACTAGGCCACCACAACGGTCTGTATGTTGCATCTAGCCGTTAGTACAGCGTAAGGGCATACTTGTACTTGGCGATCGTCCCATAAAATGGTCAGGGTGGTAACGTTGTTCACGCGGAGAAGCAACTGGCGGTTATAAAAGCCATCCGCCGGTGTCTGGTACTCGTGACACATACAATAATGAAGGATGTACCTGTTTTAAAAACATAAAAAATGAGGCCACCACAACGGTCTGTATGTTGCATCTAGCCGTTAGTACCGCGTAAGGGCATACTTGTACTTGGCGATCGTCCCATAAAATGGTCAGGGTGGTAACGTTGTTCACGCAGAGAAGCAACTGGCGGTTATAAAAGCCATCCGCCGGTGTCTGGTACTCATGACACATACAATAATGAAGGATGTACCTGTTTTAAAAACATAAAAAATGAAATTAGTCTCACCATCAGATCTTCATTAAAATTATTAATTTTATATATTAGGTCGGGAAATTATTTCATAGCTAGGACAGTGCAACTGGGTATTATACGTCAAGGGGGGGCTGTAGGATACTGAGACAGTCCCCCAGTGCAGGGGTTTACAGGGAGGCAGTGCAGGTGGAGAGTGGAAGGGCCCAGGACCGAGGTCGCAGACAGTGGACCAGTTGTAGCAGGGGAGAGGGAGAGAGAAAGCAGAAGCAAAGAGGAAGGTTTTGAGGTGCTTCCGTAAAAGGAGATGGTTCTCCCCAAGATAGTGCGCGGTACAAAACAATATGCCAAATAGAACGAACAAGTACAACTTAACCCGTCTTTAAAGCTACTGTATAGTAATTAAATTGCGTTATAAACTCATCTAAAGAGTTACTTACATTATATTTGCATTTTCCATTGTGTCTGTGCGTAGGGCAGCCCCGAAATACCACTCCTTCTATGCCGACGTTATTTCTTCTAATGAACGAACATTAAATGGCTTTCGTTTCTGAAATTATATTCATTATCATTTGTTACGTTATTGCCCCACACCCCCAAAAAGAAGTCTTTCGGGATGGTCCCGGCCTGTCAAGGTCAAATAACAATAGAACCTTATACTGAGTCGTGGGCCATTCCGGCACCCGAGAAAAAATCAAAGCAGCTGACCTTCACTTTGAACGAGCACACATTCCTAGTTAGCTACATTCAGTGTAAGGCCATCTCACAGGACTCACAGAGCAATCACTTTTATTTACACAATACATAGCTACACATATTCAATGGGCCTGCGACATGAGGAGACTCGAGAGAACAGACAATCAAATTACAATCATTTAAACCGTGATGTGTATTTCTCAATGAGTTCTTCTTTAGGTGGACATGGAACAGAGGCAATGTTGGGTGGCAATGCAGTTGTCCCCTGCATAGGTTCGTTCACAACTCCATGTATGTGCCTATCTAGGACATCAACAATAAGTCTCTCAATAAAGTCATATTGCATATCCTCAAACACTGGTTTGATAACCCATTGTTTACTTCTTTTAGTGAAGGCCTTATTGTAGTGAAGCGTCCCTAAAGTTCCGGTCGTCCTACTTTGTTGACGACCAACATTATGGTTATGTGCCAAGACCGCTAGAAGAGTCCGATTTATCATGCCCTCCATGCCAAAATGCAATCGTTTTGGCCTGTACTTTAGGCACATATTGTGGAACACCTCCAAATCTCCTGTGTGGCAGAATTCCGTGAGTCCCCTCAAATCTCTTGTTATAGTTTTATCAAATACAATCTTTTCAATGGCTTTGTGAGTGGGTGATGAAGGAATCAACCACTTCTTCTTCCGTGCCTCCTCTGTGGACAAATGGCCATGTTCACAATTGTGGAAATGTTGGTTTGTGGTCCAGCGGTGAACGTTGCTACAGTGTAGCATTACTGACCACCATTTTTCCAGTAGAATTTCCAACGACCCTCCACATGTTTTTGAGCTCCACCAAAGATGGTTGCTGATTGACTTGGACCGCTGTGAAATACCTTGCATATCTTTTTTTTTACCTGCAGCCGACATTTTTTTATTGATTGTTTTTGCAAGATGCCAAACGTCAAATTGGTGATTTATATTTTTGTACTCTTCTCTCATTGTCTTGGCAATTGAAACGTGTCTGTCCGTGGCTATCAGGTCGATCACCATTCCCCGCGATTGTAGTTCTTGCAATGATGCTACAAAGCCAACTTTCTCCATGGCCACTGAGGATGTACTTTGTGACACCTGCACGACCACCGAACACACAATTTTCTTACTTTCCATGTCCTGAAAGTGGTAGGTGCAGTACTTGGCTGAAAATCCTGGGCTGTCGCACTGTCCATCACTGGCTAGCCTGAACCGTTTGCCCGCGAATATACTATCAATAGACATTTTTTCCATTCTCCAAGCTTCGCTAATGGCTGGAAATAGATAATCGGTTTGGTATTTGTAGAACTGAGTTTTCGCAATGAAATGGATTCCCACAAACTGAAAGAAAGACTCTAACTTTTTAAAACTTGAACCACTAAAAAGTGCAGCCGCTGCACAAAGTAGATTGCCTGCTGGCAGTTGCCCCAGCATGGGTTGTGCAGACCATGAGAAAGGATGATATTTTGTACAGGTGGCATGTATTTTAAGGTTAGTGCCTCGAATTGCACGAGTCACATTAATCAATGGCTCCCCACATACTTCCCCACCAACCGAATGCCCACATTTCATCCGAATAATAATATCAATCAAACAACTATCGAATACAATGAATTTGGCCTCTTTCCTTATACTGTCACTCTGCATCCCAGCTGGTTCGGCCTGTAACGTTGAGGACATGTCACTCACATGAAATGTAGAATCTCTGATATCGTCTTCCGCTATGTTCAGTGATATTGATGGTGTTTCATTGTCGTCCATTTCATTCTCTTCCATTGCAACATCTGTTCCTTCTCCGGCGATGGGTGAATAAAACAATTTCTTCAACTTTCTCGCGGTCTTAGTTTTTGCGGGTGTGGATTCTGTGAATTGATCTCCGACTGCATCCGAACTACCAGGAGGACATTCACTATCAATGGCTGGATGTGGTATAGCTCCGTTGTCAATCACTTCATATTCTTCCCATTGGCACGATGCATCTCCAGTCTCAAGTCCCTGCCAAAAGGTTTGACAAGCAACATCTCTCGTTCGCTTCACTGTCTGTGTAGATCTAGTTCGTACACCCACTCGCAACTAGAGGACAGATTGGAAAAGGGATGTTCAGTTTAAACACAACTTACAGTATTGAACTATTAACAGTGAAAAACAACATAATATAGTGACCAGGACACTAACCTTCTTTTGCTTTCTTTTCTTTGAAACTTTCTTGCCTCGAACTTCAACATCAGGACGCTGTTGCTCCGACTCGTGTGTGCATGTCTCCACTTCCTCATGCGCTGCAACGACTATATTTTCATGATAAGCACATCCATCAGGCACTGACACTCCATCGACTCCCTGAAACATAGAACTTTCATTAGTATGTATAATAATATCGAAAACACAAAATGTACTTGGGGACCAATACCCACGTACATCTCAATAGCAAAACACGAATGAACGCTTTGTGTAGAACATTCAAACGACAATTATTCACGCATTGTTGATCTAGTTAGATGGAACTGTCAAGATCCATACCTCGGGCTCCTCATAGACTTCCATTGATGATATTATTGAAGATGATGCTTCAGTAACTCCCTGAAACACAGTAATTGCATTAGTATGGTTTTCTATTTTGTTAAAAAGAACATAAACTTTGTGCAGGCGTCAACGGCTCATCTAAATTTATTTATATATTTTATTTATATATTTATAACGCGCCGAAGCTCGCAAGCATCAGGGCGCGACAACAACACAATAGGACAGATCACAGGACAACATGAAAAAGGAGGACAGGGGACTCAAGGAGTCCATGCTGAATATGTAGCGAAATTATCGAAAGAGTAGAGTTTTCAGCTGCTTCCTAAATAGCGAGTAGCTACTTTCTAATCTGAGTTTCTCAGGAAGCTCGTTCCAGAGTGCAATAGCTTTGGTGGGGAAGGCTCTCCCGAGTCCAGTAGCTTTGACTCTGGTGTGGCTAACTTTGAGTAGCCCTTTTTTTGCTGATCTAAGACAGCGGCTTGGTTCGTACCAAAGAAATTCCTTCTCTAGGTATGTAGGAGCCGTGCCAAAAAGACAGCGGTGGACAAGTGTCAGGGAATAGACCTGCACAAATGATCAGTTGTCTAAAATAAATAATGGATATGTAAATATGATTCGATTTGCTCGATCGTTGGAAGTGTCACCACCCAGAGATCTGCATCAACTACTAGGGGTGATGTTCTTGTAGAAGAAGCTCCGTCATCTCCCTGAAACATAGTACTTGCGTTAATAAAGAAGGAAGTATAGCGGATGTAATCACGTCATATGATTTCGCTTGATCGAACTGTCAGTATCCATACCTCGAAATGCATAAGAACATCAAGGGACGATGTAACTGCAGTGCACACTTCTGCAAGCTGTTGTGCCGACCCGTAACTGCATGCTCCCCCTTCTTCTTGGACTAATGCTCCATCGACTCCCTGAAACATAGGACTTTCATTAGTAATGAACACAATATTGAAAAAAGAAGACACATAGGAGGGCGACGACAGAAGGACATACCAATGGCTAAAAACGAAAGAAACATTGTGTGTAACAATCACGCTACAAGAATGCAAGATCTGATGATCTCCATCGATGGAACTGTCCGGAAACGTACCTCGAGCATCTGAGTGACATCAACGGTTGTCGTCAATACGTTGGACTCCTCAGCATCTCCCTGAAAGACAGTACTTGCATTATTTTGGATAACAATAATTATAACTGAAAACAAAGACTAGAGGACGAGTACAAGGGTGTACCATTAGGTAAAATAATTACACGATAAATTAAAAATATTGATTTACATGCCTAAAACAAGTCAGTGGCAGAATAGCCAAGTAAGATTACCCGATAGGCGCTTGAAGTGGCTGATGACTGCAATAACAACACGGATGGAGAATCTTCCGCCTTCATATTGAGTGGATACATAAATGGGGAAATTATTGTTAGCTAATGCTACACACTACCGCAAGGCCGAGAGATAAATACGTAAACTTGACTCACCAGTGGAGGGATGTGGACGAATAGAGTGGGAATAGCGGTTGAGAGCAATTTTCGCCTCGCTCGCGGTGTGTTCTTCTTTATTAGCAATGATGTGGAGTACATGTCTGAGCTAAAGTGCCTGCTGCAGATGCGGTATCGATCACCCCTCTTGTCCGCAAAGACTTCTAGGACTCTACTTTCAAGCTCAGACGGTGGATATCCGCAATATCGGACCCATTCTCTTATCTGATCTATTGTCTTAGGGAAAACATGCATTATAGTACCTTCAGATTTATTATGGGTCTTCGAAGGGCAACCGCCAATGGAACAGGCAGGCATTGTGGAAAGTTCTGAAAAGTAAAGGTCAACAATTCTCTATGAATAACAATGTGTTAAAAAATTAAATGACACATAAAAGGTTCAATGCAAGGTTCGTTTTGGTTCTTGGAACTATAAAAAAATAGAAAAATAATTTGACTAAACTCAGAACATGTGACTAGTTACTTGCATGTACTGTCTTGAACGAAAAGAAATTGGACGCAAAATGATTATGGTACATGGCCTTACCTTGACGAACAAACAGTTAGATGCAGGGATCAGAGTAGTTTCTTGTCGTAGAAAAGGGAGCAGTTCACAGGTTGCAAACTGACGAGTTTCCTCGAAGTGGTCATGGAAGTTCACAGAGACGAAGAGCAGATAACCAGCACCTTCACGGGTTGACTAGCAAAGCGCAAAGAAGTTCACATTAGAAATACGAAGTGGGTTATAAATAATTCGAAACAGGGGTGTGTTTGTGAATGAATGACGTGTATATGTTGTGGCATTATGCGGTTTGCAGGGGGCCGCCCAGCGTGAGGGGGGATGCTTGGCAGGAGACACGGGGTCTGGAGGTAGACATGGGAACAACAACCCATGCTCTATAGACCACTTTGAAGTGTACATGGTCTTTGGCACCTCTTGGCCTTTATCGCTCCCTGACAACTCCACTTGGCAGCACAAGTACCCCGGTGCGAACTGCCTTTGATAGGGCGGGGGGTGTATTGGGGCGGTGGTCGTGCAGACAAGACACAGGAAGACTCGTGAATGGAGACACACTTATGTGGATTGCAGGGGGCCGCCCAGCGTGAGGGGGGATGCTTGGCAGGAGACACGGGGTCTGGAGGTAGACATGGGAACAACAACCCATGCTCTATAGACCACTTTGAAGTGTACATGGTCTTTGGCACCTCTTGGCCTTTATCGCTCCCTGACAGCTCCACTTGGCAGCACAAGTACCCCGGTGCGAACTGCCTTTGATAGGGCGGGGGGGGGGGTGGATTAGGGCGGTGGCCGTGCAGACAAGACTCGTTTGCTGCAGGGCCTCACCAAGGAGAGGCCATCTAACTGCATGTAAGAGGCAGGCTGCAGGATCTAGTACATGGAAGGCTGGGGGGTGAGTTTATAAATACCTCACCCTCCCAGGAGAATATATGGGTGCAGTTCACCCTGGAGACCCTGGATGCCTAGGCAGTTAGTCAGCAGCAGGCTGGCCTGTGGTGGCAAGGCGGCACGGGCCAGAGGGGGTCATCTCTGTACCCGGTGCCCAAAAGGATGATTTATTATGATCAACCATATTGATTATTTACCTATAACCATGTTTTGTATCAATAAAATCCAACGGCCTTCCTTTTATTGCCAACGCTTGAACAAAGTGGTGTGGTAAGTATTTTTGGGGGAGGAGGCAAGGCCGGGAGGCTTGATGCCAACCCGCAAAATAACATATGTATGTCTGCTGCATATGGGTTCAACAGTTATGTGGATTGAAGGTGGGCGGCCAGCGTGAGGGTGGATCTTGGCCGGAGACATGTGGTGTGACAAGACAAGGCACAGGAAGACTATTCAATGGAGACACACTAGATTCATTTAAAAAATCAAAACAACCATTGTTAAAATATATGTTGGGTTTTATTTTAGATCTTAATTTCAATTGAACATAAATAATAAACATTACACATTGTAAAGTTCCGGTTGCAGCACATCCAGGGAAAATCCGCGGTATTGTCCACTGTCGCTGGGGAAATGTTGTCTAATGGCAAGTACCGCACAGGCAGGTATTATTCTCCGAACGCGGTGTCCGAGCCTCCCGTGAAGCCACCAAGTGAAGCAACGATAGGCCACCAGCCTGTACCACCTGTGAAAATGAAAGATGCCAACTGTATTAAAATGACAAAACTTTCTTATCACTGTCGATTCAGGTAAAAAATGTCATTCTGCTTTGAAAAAAATTCTATCTAGAAAATGCACAATATGGAAACAATTTACATGCATTCGAATGATATGTAGATGTAATTTTATATGTGGGAGACGACCATGACATAGTAGTGGCATCACTGACATCACAACCAGAGTATACTTACTCGTTACTCGGATTACGCGGACGAACAGTGCCGCGAAGTTCGTGCATAAGCACCATCATCATCCTCAACACGGTCCGTGAGAGGCAGGCTTCCCTGAACTCTGGCAGCTCGGTGATGCATTGCGGACTTGGCTCGCCTTCCGAAATGTAGGCCAAGCACCCGGAATTTTCACGGCAGCAGCAGTTCTCCTCCTCAGTTGGCATTAGCTCGCACCGATTGCACGTGCACCAGGTGGAGACGCCGTCCATGCGACATGGTCCAGGCTCTTCATCCGTTGACTGGTCCTCCCAACTGCCGTCCGAATCCCCATCGTTTTCGCGTGCTTGCCTTTCCAGTAGTTCTTGCTCAGTGTACTCGGGCTCGTACATATATGGCATTATTGTAGCCATTGTGTGGTAAAGAAAGTAAAATAATTTACAGAGATGGTACAGGTGTTCACAAGGCCTAGAAGCGGCGAAGGTAGCTGACCAGAGCACAGAAACGAGTCACAGAATACTCAAAGTAACACAGAGAGAGTAATGGAATCGAAAATCTGCTGCTGTGTGTTGTGAAACGGTGTGTTTATACTTATTGAGGAAAGAGGCGTCCTGCCATTTCCATGGCGACACTTCATTAGCTGAGGCGCAGCGATTGTTGACACGAAACGTGCTTTGGCGTTGGGAAATGGGCGGTACGCGTCTGCTGATGTCAGGCTCAGGGGCGGGGGATTTGATTTAGTGCCGCAAAAGCAGGTGAGCCAGGGCGATGGGGGGAAATGATAGGATTATCAGAAAATGGCAGCTGATTTCGAGTGCGTTAATGGACGAAAAGTCGGGTAAGGTCCATAGGAAAGTTTTCTACGATCTACCGAGTTATGCTTAAAAACACATGGCCGAACCGTAGGGACAATAAAAAAGAAGTCCCGGAACTATCCTTTAAGTACTGAAAAGGTTGTTAACCCTTTTAACGTCCTTTTTGGTATTTAACAGCTTGATGAGAATCGGGGCCTCAGTGTACCAGGAAAGCCCAGCACCCCAAAGTCCGTGCACACATCGTTTTCACGCCTAGACAGGGATAGGGTGGCATTGAAATGTCAAAAGTCAGCGACCTACAAGCGGGCAGTGGTGCCCCCCCTCGAAACCTCTTTGCAGCCTCCCACATGCTACTCCCGTTAGAGGGCTACTCTCCGAGCACCTGGACAGGTAAAGTGTAAAAGGTATAGCTGCCAAATGACACTCAATTGCAGGTCAGTCCTGCATTTAAAGGATCATATTTGTGAGCCACAAAAGCCTTCTGGAAACACAGAAGGCTTAGTTATTGATGGATAACAGCACCGTGCTTACCTCTCTAAAAATCTCTCTGTCAGGATGTCTTTAAAATAAACATTTGAGGACGTTCAGAGGCGTCCTGCAGAGGAGTCACCAACACAGCAATGAAATAATAACAACCCAGATGAAGCACTTTCACTGAAGTGATAATTCTTGAAGCTATACAGACGTTGTACTGCTGCTGAGCATTTCTTATGCTTTACTACCACCCCAAACATTGCTATGCTTATCTCAAAACTTGAAATCTATGTGCTGTAAAAAAATAACTTTGATAAATGATGAAGGAATGGCATTCTAAGTCAAAGGTTAAGGAGCACGTCTTCTTATCTGCTGCTCTCCATATTTACATCTCGCTTCTCTGCACCCAAACACTTCATATTAAAAATCCAAAAGCTCCTTCTGATTAAAAAAAATAACAAGCAAATCTCATTCTAACCAATACTTTTTAATATGTAAAGTTTTGGAGGGGGCACATAGTGGGGTGTGATGAGCAATGTGTTGGTTAGGAATTTGCAGTGCAGATGACTCTCAAACCCCTTCTCAAAAGCTGGCATCTGTGAACACAAGGAGTAGCTTACCTACAAAAAGAAAGCCCCTGATGGTTTGAACAATGGTGTAATATGATAGTCATAACTCTTTCATTTTCAGTTCCCTGGTTCCTGTCACTGGCCAGGAGATGTGAAATATCTCATTAATCAAAAAGCTAATGCTCTGGTGAGTTTGCTCATCTATGCTGTGATCTATTTGGGCCCCAGTGTTCTTGCTGCTGGTATGCCAGCCATATGCTGTACGAAGCTTTGTTGATGCAAGTGATTGCGGCAATTCTTTAGCCCCAAAACTGCTGAGTGTTTTCCCTACGAGTGCTGGGCCCTTTTTTGGACATTTCGGTATGTGGGCATCAATCCCTTGTAACTTGTTTGTTACAAGTGATATCCCGGCCAAATGGGCACCCTTTTTCTCCCACATATAGGCGGTCATAACGCCACCAAAGAATCCTAGTTCGCTGTAGGGGAGTCTAAGGAAATAACAAAAAAGTGACTTAATGTTGCGTTCTTTTCAGAAAATGCCAATAAAATGAGGTACAAAGAAGCCTGTTGTTTGTTCCTTGTAAGAGCTAAGAACAAATGGTTTGCTGTTCTGAATTCGCCATTTTCTAAGCTTCGAAGAACAGGTTGAGTGGGAACAAAAAAAACATATACTTTATAAGGTTACCATCCGTTTTGGGTGATTCTTCCCTTTTTTTCAATAGGAGATGATTGGACGAATGGAAGAGGAGGGCAGGAAAGCTCAATGGGAAGACAGAAAGGCATACATTTCTTAAAAGTAGACAAGATTCCAAGTATAAGAAGGGTCATTTGCGCAGTTCAGGCAACAACTATGTAGTTGGGAAAACATTGGGAAAATTACAGAACAAAAAGGTATGTGCTGGACATGTTTGGGCTTGTAAGGTTATGGCTTCTGTGAATATTGAGAAAAGCAATGCACCGCTAGATTCCCCCGACTCTTCTAGTTAGAAAATCACACATTTTTTGTAATGTTTCACAAACCAAGGAATACCATAAGCCAAAAATTGAGCTATGGTACACAGGATGTTTATGCTGACGGCCTAAACAGACATATTTATCATTTGAAAATAAAGAAAACAAATGTGCTGAAGAATGGCAAGCATTTTCGGAAAGAGCACAGGCAGATCTTTTGAAGGATAGGTGACTTGTGCAGGTTACAAAAGCATACTGTGCCTAAAGCAGCAACTAAATGTAGCTTACATTTGGGAAATTAAAGGGTTGTGTAACAAAGTGCCGTAGCAAATGTATGAAAATGTTATCAAAACCAAGAGAAAACAACAAATGTCCGACCTTCCCACATTCAAACAGGGGTCCTGATATAAATGGTACTTCAAATGTGTCACAAAGGGAAAAGTCTAACCCACTGGTATACTAAAGGGCCTGGAATACAACAATTTTACGGTTTTTGGTCTTGTGGACAACCCAGCGATTTGGCCCTGGAGTGTCGCAGCCACTAAGGAAAACAGGGAACCCCATTAATTTCTGAAAAGAAGACTCCCATGGGAATCTAAAGAGGTCTGACTTCCGTGAATCGCCCTTAAATGTATTACCCACAAGGCCGGGCAAAGTCCAAAATCTAGTGGAAAAACACATTTTCCAGACATCAGGAAACCACGGAAACACACCAGCAACATCACATGTCCTACCTTCCCACATTCCAACAGGTGTCCTGACAGAAATGGTACCTTGGTGCAAAGGTAAAAGGCGAAACTGCACTCTGGTATGGCCGACCCACATGGGAGACAGCCACCCAAGGCTAGGGACATCAGCCTGACTACCATGGTGCTCTGGATGGGCTGCGTGACAGCTTCTTTCTCCGGGAAAGGACGGGGACCCTGCCGAGGGCTCCCTGGGACTGCTACTGTGCTTGGGGACGGTACACCCACATAAGAGACGGATGCCCAAGGCCGGGGACATCACCCACAACTGTACTGGAGTTCTGGCTAGGCTGTGTCACAGCTTTTCCCTTCCAGTTGGCACACTGCCAGGGCTCACTAGTGAATTGTGCTATTGATTAATGGGACTGGTGAAATCTGGTTTAATAGTTGTAGGATTTCATATGAGAATGTCATATTTTCTCAATAGAACTATTAGTCACTGTCCAGATGAAGAGTACCACGTAACATGATTTAAAAAATCACACAATAGAACATGTACAATAACAAATGCTTATCACCTCTCAGCATGCGTATGATATAATGTCCCACCATCCCACCCCCAGAAATCCCAAGCGGCTTTGTTCTTGGCCCTCATTTGGTCAGGCCTGGCGGTGAGTGTTCGCTGGTGGCTTGAAGGGATCTCGCAATCAAGTGTGGTTTGTAGGTCATGGCCGGGTAGTTAAGGTCATATTTTAGTACTGGAGCCCAAATGTTTGTAAATCGGTGTAGCAGGCCCACTTTTGCTGCCGTGACCTTTTCGGCTATTAGAATGTCCCAAAGTTTAACCCACCAGAAAGTCATCAGGGGTCTCTTCACAGACTTCCAGGGGCGGGCCACTGTGATTTTGGCAACCAACAGGAATTGAGATACTAGCGCTGCCCTCCTTCCTGTTCTTGGGTAAGAGTCTGGGAGCGGGATCCCCAGGAGGATTTGTTTGGGCGCTAGCGGTAATGCCACTTGGGTAATGTCCTTTATTGTGGCGAGGCATTGGGTCCAGAACTCCCTTACTTTGGGGCATGTCCACCACATGTGGAAATAGGATCCTGTGTGACCGCAGAGTCGCCAGCAGTGGGGGTCTAAGGCCTGCTGAAAGTGGTGAAGGCGGAGAGGGGGGTAGTACCAGCGCAGAAGCAATTTGTGGGCACATTCCCGATTAGTGCGGCAGCGGGAAGCAATGCGCGTTCTTGTCCAGATGTCCACCCATGTCTGGTCCTCTATCCCATGGCCCAGGTCTGACTCCCATTGGGGCATATAGGAAGGTTTAGTGTGGAGGGGGTCCTCTTGCAGCAGTTTATAGAGAGCTGAGATCTTACCTCGAGCTGGCAGGTCATTTACTGTAAGCTCTAGTGGGGTAGGGGGTCGGTTTGCAGCCACTCAGGTCTGGGGGGTGGGAGCACCAGTGCCTCAGCTGGGCGCAAGTAAATCTATCTGTCTCCGCTAGATGGAATATCGTTTTACATTGATCAAAGGTAAGAGGGGAGTCCTCTTTGAAGACCTGCCCCAGCGATTCGAGGCCTCCTGCTACCCAATTCCTGAAGTTCGTTGGGTGGGCTCCCGAGGAGAAGGCTGGGTTGAGGAAGACTGGGGAGAATGCGCTCAGGTCTCCTGTGATGCCTCTATGTCTGCAGGCCCACTCCCAGGCCTTTATCGATTGTTTCGTAGAGGTCAACACTTCTGGCCAACTCCGGCGTAGTGCGGCAGGGATAAATGGCAGGAAGTGAAGGGGGAGCGGGAGACGGGATTGTTCGATCTCAACCCACTTTGGGCAGCCTCTGGCGATGCCCCATGCTTGGAAGTGGGCCAGCTGCGCTGCTATTTTGTGTTTGCGGAGGTCCGGCACCCCCAGTCCTCCCAGTTTCGTGTTGGCCATCATGGTTCTCTGGGGGAATGGCGCCTTCTTGCCCCTCCAGATAAAGTCAATCATTTTCCTCTGGATGCGCTGTAGGGGGGGAAGGGGAATTAATGTTGGGAGGGTGGAGCAGGCATAGAGGAATCTGGGGAGGAGGTTCATTTTGCATGTCGTGATTCGGCCCAACAGAGAGATCTCCTGTGTCTGCCAACGGGTAAGGTCCTTGTCCAATTCCTCAAAGAGAGGGGGGAAGTTTGCCTGGTAGACTCTTTCAGGGTGGGTGGGGATCTGAACCCCCAAGTATGAGATAGTTTGAGTGCTCCATTGGAACAGGCTTTGCTTCTCCAGGGCTTCCCTCTCGCCTGGGCCCAGGCCCACTCCGAGGGCCGTCGATTTTTGGAAATTAATGGTGAATCCTGCTACATCCCTGAAACCGTGGATTTCGGTCAGAGCCGCAGTCATGGAAGCCTTGATGTTCGTGATGGTTAACAACACGTCATCTGCATAGCGAGCAATTTTATGTTGAGTAGTGCCAATCTGAGGGCCGCTGATCCGGGGGTGTCAACGGATTTGTTCGGCCAACGATTCCATGGCCAAGGCAAAGAGCAGAGGGGTTAGTGGGCATCCCTGTATCGTTCCGCATGTGAGATGAATCAGATCTGATAGGCGGCCATTGACTCTCAGCCAGGTTTTAGGGGCTTGGTAGTTTGCTAGGACCATTTTCTTGAAGGTCGGGCTAACATGATTTTAATAATTATCTGCAGTATGTAAAATGGTTTTAATTATTTCCAAGAATTTAAGTGTATTTTAATGGATCAATATTGTTTATGTATGTTTTACTGTTGTATATACAACGCCTATTTGGCTATTAAGTATATTAATAAACTGAAACTGAAACTATTATTCACTGTAAAATAAGTCTTATGTTTTTACGACAGATGTTGCTTTTGTTAGTAAAAATGCATTCTTCCTTCATCAACATTTGTTCTTACTCTACACATACAGAGAAGCGAGTTATCACACGGTACAAGTTGTAAGGTAAGCATGGTATCAACAGTAAGACAGACACAAGTGCCCACAATTCAAGGGTGTTTATTGAACTTCAACAAGGGTATGATAAACGCCTATCTAATCGTAAATCTACAGATCGAAGCAAGCTACGACCATCAAATGATAATAACGCAGTCCTAGTGGTGTCTTGTCAAAATAAAAGGGCCTATACTAAAAAACCTATTGCCAATCCTTACCTCTAAATATAAATAGTGTGGGGGTAGTGTTTATGAAAAAGAAAGAAGTGTTCACAAAAATGATATGTCAGGATTTTCAGCCGTTGGCCTTCCTTCCCACGTTTTCAGCACAGGACAAGGCGGTTAATTCGAGCTTAGCACATTCTCTGCCTTCTTTAGCACGAGGATACACTTCCATCACTAGCATCAGGGCCTTCTTTGCTCAAGTCTCTTTCCCTATCAAAGTCTCTTGATTCAGAAGGCCTGATGCAAAAAAAACAAACAAAAAGTTATTTTCTTCTTACAGGTAATCAACTCAGGTTATTCACTATTCACACCGGATCCTACTCAGCCGGGCTCAGATCCCTTTAATACAATGATCGTCACTTTGGATCCCTTTCACCCGGGTTCAGCTCCTCTTTCGCAATGTTCATAGAATATTCCTTCCCTGTTGACTCACGGTTCACCCCGGATATCCCCTCGGCCAGGCTCAGATCCCCTTCTTAATACAATTAGTCTCTCCCTGAGCTGGGTTCGGACCAATTTCAGTTAGCATCAACAATCCAAGACTTTCAGATGTGTACAGGGTTGAGCTTGACCCGTCGCAGGACCACTTTGATTTCACAATTCCCTTTTGATTGATTGTAATTGTTTATTCAAATAAAAATATTCTTCAAACACATACACATAACATATCAAAAATAGAACCTAATCCATTGGTGCATAGTGAATGAAATAACAATAAAAACACATGTTTTACATAATTTTAAAAAGCAGCATCTTGTCCTCTTAAAAGCCCCCTTCTTTGAAACATGACAACAAGGCCCAGGCCGTCAATTTCGTATCCACCCTCAGTATAAAAGACATGGCTGGATATTAGCACACATCTGTGCGTTTTAAAACTTGTAGGATGGTCCGTTTTCTTTTATTCCCATAACCTTACAAAACAGGATAAAGTTACTGAAATTTTCATTCGGTGCACCAGACACAGGACAACTTTGATCATCTGGGTAGCCCACCCAGTTCACTGTGTTGCCTCTCAAACGTAAGCAGTCAAATCGTGATGAGACAACTTTGGTGTTTTTTCCTGGCCCAGACAAGGTACGACTGTAGAGTTGACGCCCCATTTATGAGCTAGTGAAAACTGTCCGCTTGTGACACCACTGCTACATTGATGCGTAGAGCCACAGTTTCCCAGATTACCACTTCCTTGAATGATCTTACTTCCTGCGGGAGCAACATCATGGTAGAAGGTGGCACAACCGGCACGTTCACCTTACACATCAACTCCTTTACGGACCTCAGACAGGGTATTTTGTGCCACAGATCTGTACTCAACGTTGCTTTTATTATAAAGTGACACGTGGCATGTTTGGTTCCCCATATTCTTAGCCATAGGATGCTTGGGGCAACTTCCCAATGATCCTCCAAAAAGGCCACCCCTAGTTCTCTATGCACCCAGGCATAGGAAGAGGAGCCAGGAAGTTAAAAAATCCTTTTAAAGTAACGATTTTCCTTGGCCTGCATAGCACCGGGCTTGCAATACCCCCATAGAGCTGCTCCATATTGTGTGGCTGCCTTTACTTTCATAGTATATACCTTGAGGGCCGATTGCATGTGCTGGCCCTTACATTTAGACGAAAAGCGGGACAGACCCCCAAGTTTTGGCACAATTTCAGAGACTGTTTTTTAACGTGTGCCATACCTGTTGAAGTCTCCGACAATCTGACCCCAAGTAATCATATTCAGCCACCCTTGGGATGACTTCCCCTTGCAGATTATGGGGCACATCTTGATGAGCTTTCTGCCTCCACTACAGCTCATCACCGCCAATTTAGTGGAATTCATTTTAAGGCCTAAGCTGGTCATAAAGGAGGCATATGCGTCAACCAGAGCCTGCAGGGCCCTTGGGGTTCTGGCCATCAGCACTGTGTCATCGGCGTATGCTAGGACCGGGAATGACCTACCTCTCACTCCCAAAAAGTCCACTGCACTATTCAACAAAGCCCACAACAGCCCATTAATGTACAGGGTAAAAAGTATGGGCGCCAATACACACCCCTGGCGAACACCCAACTCAATATCAAACCACTAGGTGCACCTGCTCCGGACCAAACCGGACTTTGGCTTTGTTGTCCAAATGTGTACCTCCCGCAACACTCCCAGAATATTTGCTGGGCAACCCATGGACTGAAGCACGGCCCACAGCTTGGCACAGTGAACTCTATCAAACGCCATGCTTAAGTCCATGAACGCAAGGTAAACTACCTCGCCCTTGCAGAAGACAATGTTTGATACCAAGAGATACAGATTCAGTACCTGCTTGATTGTGCCCAAGCCAGGGCAGAAACCAAATTGAATATCATTAAGGATCTCAGCCTCAATTAGCCAACCCTCTATATGGCCCAACAATACCTGGCCAAAGATCTTGAATTCCTTTTTACATTTGCCACCTTTCAGTCTGATGCCTAACAGAGACTTTTGAATGAGCACCCATGTGGCGCCAGACCACTCTAGTTGACGGTATCTCTCTTGGCTTCAAATGTTCAGTCACTCATCTGCTGTTTAATTTTATGTGTGCCGCTTGTCACATACACTTTCCACACTGTTCTCTTCAGTTTTCTCTATATAATGTTGCCGCTTGCATTATTGGCTTTAACACAGACCGGTCTAGTATCAGTCTCCCCAACTCTCTGGCTCTGCTAACTTTACTGGCGCTGCTTTGTTGTAGGAGCCAAGGACAGTACCACAGTGGCAAACAATCCTCCCCGCCTTGGCTATCGACGCGGGAGAGCCCCAGTTACCACCGACACATAATGCAGGTTTCTTCAGCTTTGATTCTCTGTTTTATGTTTCTTATTCTCGAAATGCTCATGAAAGTAACGGTCTTTCTCTGAAAAGGTCAAGGGCGCCTCTCTCCCTGTAACCCTCTTCGGTCTTGCCGTCTTTCTCCTTGTATTAAACTGCCATCTTGGAACTGCCGCTTCCTTGTGTGCTTTGCCTTGCCCAGAGTGTGCTTTTGTGCTCAGCCTTTTATTCATGTGGGGAAGTGTGATGGAAGTTAGGTGTGTGTAATGATCAGTAATTGCCTAACCGTTGTATGTTGGGTCAACAGCTCGTGTGTTAGTCCATTTTCTCTCACAGTGAGCTGTCCATGAGAAAGTATTTGTGTCGGAAAAGGGATGAGCGGTTTTGAGTTCCTAAGTATCCTACCTGGTAGGATGGGGAAAAGGTGTCACAGGGAAGGGGATACCAATTCTCGCCGTCTGGTGTCCCACTTCCACTCCCCGTAGACTCCTCAAACAGGTGATCTTCCTGCACTGGTCCAAGCCCAGGAACAGATCCAAAAGCAATGGCTGTGTCCTGGCCACCTGGATGAAAGATCACCAGTGACTTGCGGGAGATACACCTTCATGTGTCTCACAGACCCTTCACCTATCTGATGTAGCCGCGTCTGTTTCACAAGGGAACTTTGAAAGAAAATCCACGTTTCCTTGGTATTTGCCTTTTCGGTGCTCACCAGTGAAACAGTAGGGTTGAAGAACCATCGCATGACTGAAGGGTTGAAATATTTCCGCTGGCTAATCCAAACTAGTGGAGAATGATCCGTGATGAGTTTGAACTACCTTCCTAGGAGGTAGTATCTCAGTTGAGTAATGGCCCACTTGATGGCAAGGGACTCTAATACCAGCACAGAGTAATTTTGTTTTCACGTGGGAAAAGTTTGCGACTCGGAAATAAGATAGGATGTTCCAAGCCGTCGCAAATTTGTGACAAGACTGCTCCTAGCACTAAGGGAGGCATCTGCTTGTAATACAAATTCCTTCGAGAAATCTATTACCTTTAGGTTCGGGTTCTGGCACAAGGTTTGTTTTAGGTTGTAGAAACATATATCATCCTCATCTGTCCAATTAATTTTCTGGGGTTCGGAATTCTTTAATTTGTCTGTCAGCCTAACTGTCCTGTCCAAGAAGTTTGTGATAAACCTACGGTAATAACCAATTAACCCTAAGAAAGCTCTGAGATCTCTTTTAATTTTAGGCATAGGGGTATCTAACATGCCCTTCACTTTCTCGCGTTGAGGTTGGCCACTACCATTGCCAACAAATTAGTTAGGCCAGCTTCTCTGATGGTTCTCATAATAGTAAAGAGATGGAAAAGATGGTCTTCCCAAGTTTTACTATAAATGACTATATCGTCAATATAAGCTCCACAGAAATCAGAGTAGTGCTCTAATATTCTGTCCATAAGTCGTTGGAAAGTGGCTGGTGCCCGGTGTAAGCCAAAAGGGAGGACTTTGAACTGGAACACTCCCAGGGGTCTCGAGAAAGCTGTCTTTTTTAAATTTATTTTTTATTATTTAAACATACCGTTTTAGTACAAAAACATTTGTTTCTCCATTGATGTCTCAGTAGTCAACATAAAATAGAATTAAAACAATACTAATATTAGGCCTTCCTTAACAAGTCCTCAAGAGGCAATAGTCCACACCTCAACATATTTGCTAGTGCAAATGTTCCCATACAAGACAATTAAAGAGGACGAAAGGAGTGCATAAGACCACACAATGAAATTGAGCAAACTAAAGCCTCCTAAAGTCATCCTCACTATTTGGCCATCCCTTTCTGTGATTACTCTTTGTCCTTGATTGTTCGGTTATTCCGAAGTCCTCGAAAAAGTATTTTCAAAATCTAGGGATATTTCTGAATTTCTTCTTGAAAATTCCCTCTAGGAATATTACCAGACATCTGATTATGGACTGATTAGTACCCCATACAAATACTCCAAACATAATTTTGCATCAGTGCCAGCTACGTTCTTCAATTTTTCATATAGTGTTAAGTTTCTCTTTACTCGAAGCGCTGGACAATAGAGAGTCAAATGTTGCATAGTTTCCTCTCAGTAATTACATAATCTGCAACTTTTGTCCTTAACCCTTCCTCCGTATCGATACAGCACAGATTTTGAATGGAGGACGTTAGGCGAAATCCTAAGAACATGGTGGTACTGCATTCAAATGTTTGGTCACAAATCTTTAAAGATTATGATGTTTTGAAGCCTATCCTTTTTCCCCTGTTTCCGACCAGTCAGCCGCCCATAGCACTTTCTTGACTACTAAAGGATTTTCGCATAAGATTTTTACAGACAGGCCTGTTGGGTCAAAGCTTCCAGACAGTTTGCGCTCCATTCATTCAAGGTCCATTCGAATGAGCCTTCAGCCCTCTTCTTAATGATCTTGTGCTGTGGGGGGCAGTTCCAGGAGTTCAATTTACCAAATACCGACAGAGATTTCCAGAGTATTCTTGCAGATAAAAGACCCAATTTGTGTCTTATGATTGCTATAGGACTAGTATTTGGCAATTTTAGCAATTGTTTCCAAAACTTGCTCTCGAGCTTTTCCCAGATTTCTCATGCTGTGCCCAAGCCTGCTTCACCACTATAGGTTAAAGCTGGCACAACCTTTTGATTGTAGAATTGGACCACCGGTAACAGTGAGAATTTGCCATATTTTCTGGCAAGTGCCTGAGCTGTCAACTGGTCGGTTTTCAAAATTAGATCAAGACAGGCCCTCTCTGTTATACTCGCACTTATTACGATTTCCAAATATTTGATGGAATTTGTTGGGAGTATTGTGCTTTTTCCCAGTGTCCATTGGAGTGGTGTTCTCTTCCTTTCACCTGGATTTTGAATTAGGAGGATCTCTGTTTTTTCTACATTTATTTTTTGATTATTCAAGTTGACATAACCCTGTAAGGCGTCACATTCTTTTTGTAGTCCAAGGGGAGTCCTATCCAGCAGGACTAGATTGTCCGCACATAGTAACCATCCAGCTGACCCAGTGTGACCCAGTGTTGATTTTTGGGGGGCAAGATCTTGTCATATCGCTGATGAAGAAGTTATACAGAATGGGCACCAAAGGGCACCCCTGCTTTAGGACTTTGTTAGTATGAATTTCTTTTATAAGGGACCCATTTGTGTTCAAACTAATATGTAACGTTGTTCCCGAATAAAGATATTTGATTGCAGCTACATGATCTTTTGGGCAGCCTCTTTCCGTCAACTTTGACGAGAGGAATTCTCTATCTATGGAGTCAAATGCCAGGGGCTAGTTTCAACATAGAGTTAGTCATTCCGTCTGGTCCTGGAGCTCGGGATGTGCTCGCATTTGAGATTATATTTTTGATTTCTATTCTGTCAAGCTTGATGTCCTATGGACCAGGCGCTATTTGTGAGATGGAAGGCTCCATGTTGGACTGCTGGGTAAATAGACTTTCAAAATGAGATATCCATCCCGACTCTTGCATGGGATTAAGTTGGAAAGCACAAGTTGATACTTCCTTACCATTCAGCAGTGCCCATACATTCTTTCGGTTATTGGACATGACCACCTCTTACATGCTTTCCAAGTCCTATTTGAAAAAGAATGGCTCTGTGAGAAGCGGCCCAATTTCGAAAGCGTTGTTTCAATTTCTTTTTTCCTTAAATTTACGTTGCATTTGGTAAGTGGTTTAATCTTTTGAGGTCCTTCCATAGTTGTCTCTTTTTCTCTGCCATGGAGCTGTCATATAGATGTTTGGTTTTAAAGGATGGTTTGCCATTGCTCCCTGGGGCTTCTCTAAAAATCGCCAAGCAGGATTCATAATCTAAACCCTCTGACCAGTTTGGTTGCCACACGCCAAAGGCATTGGCCAGGGTTGGGATTGATTTTTGATTAAATCGCAATCTGCCTCCGTTTTGTTCCTGAGCTACATAGTGTGGCCAGATTGATCTGTTTTTCCTTGGGGCCGGTGTAAGTGTAGGTCTTCGGCAAGCTGAAATCATTGGGTTATGATCGCTCTTATCCGAATAAAAGACCCTTAAGGAGGCAATCCTAGAGAAAGTCCTAGAATCAATGAAGAAATAATCCAGAGTTGCACTAGCAATGAGCAAATGCCACGTTATAGCTCCCTCTCGATGCCCATTCACATGACCATTTAACATGCGCAAATCTCTGATTTCAGCTTCCTTCCACCACTGGTGGCCTATCAATGTTTTTTACCTTTGTGGCCACTCTCCGTGCTTTAAGGGTATTTTCAGGGCCAGTGAGAGGCAGTTTATATTTAAATCTCCACATAGTATAATCCAGGGGTCATTGAGTTCCGCTCTGAGTTTATCTATCCATTTCGTTGTTTCTTGGATAAATGTATCGGAATCCTTAGCCTGTGACTTCCAGTACATGTTAAAGAGAATTAGAATTCCCTCCTTCTCAATTGATGAGTCCACTAGTTTTATTAGCAATATTTGGATCAGGGGTTTAGGATGAATGCACTTGATGACTCTGCTCATAGAGTCGTTTTTGATCATTGTAAGTAACACTGAACTGTGTCTTCTCCTCTTTCCCTTTGAGGCGATGTTCAAGTAGCCAGTATAGCCATCCAAGAGGGGGGTTTCTTGCATCCAGGTTTCCTGGAAACAGAGGATATCTGACTTATTCAGCCTGGTGTCAATTTCTCTCATCTAGTGTATATGTCCCCTGGTGTTCCAGGAACTAATTTGAAACTCTCCCTCCGCCTGATCTCTTTTTTCTAAGTTCTTATAGGGTTTATGAGGGCCCTCGCCAACCAGTTCCATGAGTCCTCTTTTGAGATATTTGTAATCAGAGGCTGGTTATTTTTTTTGTTTTCCCTTCTTTCTTGTGCATTTCTTCTTGTGGGTCTGTTGACGGTGATTTTCAGGGCCTTTGAGCCTTGACGAGCAAAGGGGATATCTCTAGTTAGCTTTAAGGAGTTGCCTTTATCTGTAGAACAGGGTTCTTTATGGATACTTGCGATGGATTTAGGGATCTTTAAATAAGGGACCAAGTCCCATAAGTCGGCTCCAGCTATTCCCTTAGTATCAAAACCAAGGGCCCTTGGCTCATCTGCTGTATTGAGCAGAAGAGCTATTAAGACTGGGGATGTCAAATGCAACAGAACTCTGTCATACTCTTTCACCCATGGCAAAGCCACTATTTTTATGTTGTCTGATGAAATCACTCTTAGCTGGGGGATGTTATGAAAAAGATTCATTACATTTGCTCGGTTTAATATAAGGCCATCGTTGGCTTTCAAGACTCATTCCATTAGGAGCTTGAGCTGAGGTTTGAGACTTTGATGTAACGGCCTTGCAGGAACTGTCTCTGTATTCCAATTGGTATTTTCCTGCCTCAAGTTTCTGTCCAATATTCTTACTTTGTTTGGTGAGTGAGGATCTTTGTTGGTCTCAATTGTGTTTCTTTGCTCCCTCTGGAGGTTAAATCCCACCACATTTTGTCCTTTCACAGTTATTTTGCTTCTCCTCTCCTGTAGAGTTTCAAATGTGCTCTGGTTCTGTATAGAATCTGCAGAGTTCATTATCTGCGCGCTTCTATCTGGTGTCGGAAGTTGTTCGGGTCCAGATCCTGTGCTGCTTCATCCTGCTCTTCATAACTGGAAAGCAGCATCAAATCTTCTTCATCTATATCTGAGTTCTGCGCCCCTTCCTCCACCGTGGTGTCCAGTTCAGTGTCCCGGTCCATAGAATTCTTTGGGGCATGCGAGGGACAATCCTTCTCCTTGGTCTTATTTTCAACCGCACATGGCTGTCGGACAGGGGACGTCAGAGGAGCAGTTCTCAGATTTCGGATGAAGTTTCTTGATCCTCCTCCGCGTACCTCCTTTGTTGATGTCACATTTTTTTGATTTTTTTGTCAAAGTTTGTTTTGTTACTTCCTTTAGTTTTAATAGTGGTTTTCATAGGTTAGTTGGCATCCTTTGCAAAGATCGAGAAGTGCTCTGAGTTCCTCTTGGTGGCACTCCACTGAAGTGGTGTCAATTATCGGGACCCTGTTCCAGGGTGCTTGTCCACTTGAAGGAGGTGTAGAGGTTTCCACGATGATCGGCGGACACTGCTCCAGAGTATCTTTCTGTAACCCACTGCAGGAAGGCCTCGTAGCTTCCTCCTCAGAAACTAACAAGTGTCTTCCTCTAGAAGTGCACTCTGCAGTGCTTACTTCAGGGCCTGTGTTATAAGGCAGTTGATGGGTGAGGCCTCCGCCTCACCAACCATCATACTTTGTGGGGTGCCCGAAGGCTCCTGCCTCTCCCCCACCCTCTACAACATCTTCACACGACCCCTCTTCCTCATCCTCGACGCTATGGGCATCTACTACACCAACTACGCCGATGACACTCATATCCTCCTCACCCTCACTGGGAACTATGACACTGACTCCCTGACCCTCAACAACCTCTACAACACCATCCAAGCCTGGATGGCAGACAATGGACTATGCCTCAACTCCGACAAGACTGAACTCCTCTTGGTAGGTTCCCCTGACAGAGTCTGTCAAAACTCTTGGAGTCTACCTGGATACCAGCCTATCCATGGATAGACAAGTCAACGCAATAGCCTCCGCAGCTGCCTATCATGCTAAACTAATCAACGCAGTCACACCCTTTCTCTCCAAAGAGAATTGCACCAATATAGCCAGAGCCATCACTGGTTCTAGGCTAGACTATTGCAATATACTCTTTCTAGGAACCTCCAATAAAAACCTAGAGAGACTACAAGTTACACAGAACAATGCTCTCTGGGCAGCCCAAGGCATTGCTAAAAGAGAACACATCTCTGAGGCCAGAAAATTAGCCCACTGGCTCCCAATAAAGGAAAGGATCGTCTTCAAAGCCCTGACACTGACCCACAAGTGCATGTACCTCACTGCTCCTGCCTACCTCTCACAAAGGATCCACCCCGTCTCCACAACAAGGCCAATCAGATCACTGTATACCAACATGCTCTCTGTACCATTAGTAAAAAGAGCCAGAGCGGGCGGATCCAGCTTCCCTTATCTCGCACCCACTCACTGGAATGCCCTACCTCCCACTATCCGAGGTGAGGCCTCCCTCACCACCTTCCGCAAAGCCTTGAAAACCATCCTCTTCACATAAGGCCCTACACATCAGCATGAATACTTATCATATGACCTGTTGCACAAGTTGTGATATAATGACTATGTGCAATATCTGTAACAACAGTATGATGTTTTGTAGTAATGTGTCAACGAGCGCTACCATGCCTGTAGCTGTATAACTAAGTTCTTGCAAGTAACAGTGCCTCGATGCCCCTGGGCTGCTTGCGCGCTATATAAATATAAATAAAAAGATGAATCAATCTGTGCTCTTTGGGGCACGTTTTTAGAAATCCCCAGGTCATTTTCAGTAAGGTGATGGATTCCGTGAACCACCCCAAAAATTACTTTTTATCTTCCTGTGCATCTTCTATCAGATCAATAAGGGTTTTTAAAAATGACCCCCTCAGACTCTCTTTCTCTAGATCTTTTTTCTTTAGAAGCTTCCATGTACGTATCAATGAAAACCAGCTTTGAATGCATCAAAGCAAGCAACGTTGACTCGTCCTTATAGTTTCACTTACATTTCTGTACAGTTTTAAGAAGGGCGAGAGGGCTATGTTGACCATTGATCAATTGACGCTTGTACTTGAACACACTGCTCCTCCCAGTTTTGATAACTGGTTGGTAGGACTTGGGCCTGAGAGACCTGAGGTTTTTGTATAGCCTTGCTTGCATTGGCCCCTCTATGTGTGGGTCTATGTTCTGTGTAGGTTTCCTCATATTCTGACTCTGAATCATCTGACTCCTCTGTCGATATTATCAATTGGGCTTAAGTTTTGGTTGATTCAAACTGATTGTGATGTAAGATATCAGCGTTGCAAGGCTTACCCTTAGACCTTTGGGAGGGTGGCACCAGTAAACAGTTTGAGGGGGTTATCTTTAGTTTTTTGGGGGGATACTGGTGTCCCTTAAGTCATAATCTTCTGATTCAGTCATACATCTTTTCTCACCTCTATTTAGGTTACTGTTGCTCAAGGGTGGACTTCTGGGAAGGAATCCAGCCATGGTGGGTTGCAGCTCATCCACCTCTTTGCTCTTACCGTGTGACCTTCCCATACTTTCCTCTGTGCACTGGGTTGGGGAAGTAAGTTTGCACTCACTTGTGTGGGTGCCAGGGCCTCTGAACCCCCCTGAGTGTCCAGACCCCATGAATTCTCCATTTGTCCCACTATCGATGTTTTCGGTGCTGTTGTGTTTGTCCTCACGGGAGACACAAGACTTGCGTCAAGTTCGTTAGGTAGATCAAGATTTCTAGTCTCCTCTGTTATAGTTTTTTTTTAAATTTCTTTTGAAAACAAATAAACAATACAAACCAAACTTGCAGCATTATTTACAACAGACTCGTGAACATCAATTAACGCTCATTACTGCTCCCCAAATCCCCCCCCCCCTCAAGAGCTTATTTACATTTCTCGTTCTGTATCCGCTGTGTCTTGCTGGGTATCGCTTCCTTCCGAAGCTGCAGAATCCACTACTGTGCCAAACAGTCCTGTTATTAACATTCTCCAAGCCATCAGGTTACCCACATCTTCTTCCCCGCACTTGCTACATGCCTCCTGCCACACCACCGTTTCAGCCTCCGCCCATTTTTGCAAGTCCCGCCACCATACCTCTACCCGTGGCTTGTGGCATTGCTTCCAGCCCATGGCAATCCTTCTTTTAGCAAGCACATATGCCAGGTCCCTCATTTTCCCAAGGTGTTCAGTATTCCGTGGTCTGGGAAACCCTCCCAACAGGCAGGCCGTATCTATGTTGAGCGTGACCCCTTTATCCGCTAGTTTCCGTGCCACTTCCCACCAAAAAGCTTCAATCACTGGGCAAGACCAGAACATGTGTGTCATATCAGCATCTTCTTCATCGCATTTTGGGCATGCTTGTCTTCTTGCGTTTGCAAACTTAGATATTCACTTCAGGGTCATATAGGCTCTATGCGTTATGTATAACTGTATCTGCTGCAATCTAGCATTTCTGGACACCTTCTTGTGGTATCCTATAGCACGTTCCCACATTCCATCGGTCATCTGTGCCCCCACCTCCGCTTCCCAGTCCAGCCTCAAATGAGTCAAATCCTTCCCCACCCGGGTCATCACCATCTCATACAGTCTAGAGATCTCGTGCCCTCCTTCTGATATATCACATATTGTTCCCATTAGGACGTCTGGCTCTTCCGCCAGTACAGTCTCTGGCCAGGTTTTGCGAATAGTCTGCAGTAGCCTAAGATAAGTGACATATTGGCCTCCATGCAAACCTGTCTCTTCTCCCAGTTCTTCGAAATCTTTAATAATCCCTTCTTGCCATATGTCTCCCAAGGTGACCAGCCCAACCGATTCCCAATAGGTCCTGATTATCATCCTGAGTTGGTTGTCTCCCCTAGCTAAGGCGACTAGTGGCATCTGTGGGGAACACGGGCACGGGTTCTCCATCAGTTGGCATACTCTGTGCCACATCTTCCACCCAAGCAACAGCATAACCGGGCGTTCTTTCATTTCGAGTCTAGACACCCAGATAATCTCCTTTAGGTAAAACGGGATGCAGTCCTGCCCAAACAGCCTAGATTCAGGAGTTTTTTCATCAGAGAGCCATTTGGTTGCATATTGCAACTGGCTAGCTACATAATAGGACTCAGAATTCGGCAGCTTAATGAGTGCCGTGCCATAGGAAGTCCCTGCACATGCTGTTCAGTTTGACAAAAAACTTTTTGGGTATCAAGTATGGTATATTACTGAAGAAATGTAACAGCCTAGGCAGGACCACCATTTTGAGCATCGCCCCCGTCCCATCATCGCCAGCGGCAGCTTCTCCCAAAACTTCATATTTGTTCGAATTTTTTTCACAGCCACCTCGTTGTTATGCAAGTGTTCCCTCTCCACCGTATGATATACATCTATTCCGAGGTAGCGGAAGGAATCAGCCGCCCACGGTATGGACAACACTGGCAACCATTCCAGAGGGGCTCCTATGTAGCTCCCCAATGGGAACATGCTCGATTTTTGGGGCTTCACCGCTATGCCGGACAGTTCTGCATACTTTTCCATGACCTCTAGAATATACTGAAGATTTTCCTCCGGAAATTTCAAATACAGTAGTAAATCGTCAGCATACAAGGATATTAGGTGTTTCTCTCCCCCCGCCTCAATACCGACCATGTCATATTGTTGTCTGAGGTACACTGCCAGGGGCTCTAGGGCTAGAATGTATAACATCTGGGACCAGGGGCACCCTTGTCTGGTGCCTCTACTGAGTTGCCACCTCTCAGATATCACCGATCCTGTGCGTACTCTGGCCAGTGGTTCACTGTACAATAATTTTGCCCACCTAACATAACCTGGCCCCATCCCGTATTCTTCCAGGGCCGCCAGCAACCATGGCCACCTCACTGAATCAAAAGCTGCGCCAGCAACCATGGCCACCTCACTGAATCAAAAGCTTTGATTGCATCTAGGGACACCACAGCCATTTCCCCATCGCTCCTGTTTCCCTCTTCAATCACCCGGTGGAGTCGCCTGTGGTTGTGGGTTATATTTCTGTTGGGGACATAACCTGTCTGATCCGGGTGTATCAGTTTGCTGATGACCCTTCGCAGCCTATTGGCCAGGACTGCCGTCAAGATCTTGCTATCCTGGTTCAACATTGACAACGGCCTATAGGAGCCACAGCTATGCCCTGGCTTGTTGGGCTTAGGGAGCGGCACAATTAGCGCTTCTCTGAGCGATTCCGGTAGCCGACCCTTCTCAAAGGATTCATTGAGCATCTCTAGCATAGGGGGGAGTACTTCCACTTTATATATTTTGTAAAACTCACCAGGGAATCCGTCTGTGCCCGGGGTCTTGCAGGTGGGCAGCTGCTTCACCACCTCCTCTAATTCCTCTAAGGTAATTGGTGCATCCAGCTCCTCCCTTTCTTCATCACTAATCTTTGGTAATTCCATGTCTTTTAGTGTTTCTCTAATCTCCTCCCGATTGCCCCCTCCTCTGTCCTCATATAATGTTCTATAATAGGTACCAAGAGTGCCTCGTTGACTCCTTCCTGGGTGTCAACCACCTCACCGTCTTCTCTAGTTATTGTCCTAATCGGGGGCCTGGGGGTTTCGCTCTTATATAACCACGCCAACAAGCGGCCAGTTTTATCCCCACCTGCATGTTGCCTCTCGACATACTTCTTGTAGTTAAGGTTGCAGAGCCTTTCCCAAAGCTCTGCGCACCTCTGCTGCAACTCGAGTGGACCCCACCCTGTAGGCCTTTTGACTTAGCAATAGCAGCACCCCGCAATACCACCTTAAAGGCTTCCCAGAGTGTGCACGCTGAATCTACGCTGCCTGTGTTTACCTCAAAGTACTGTGAGATCGCATCCCTGATATCTTCCCTGAAGACTGGGTCTCGAAGCGCCTCCGCCCGGAGGCGCCATGTCGGTATCCGCGCCCTGGGGCGGCAGTGCTGCCAGGTCAGCACCAGAGGCGAGTGATCCGACAGGACCCTCGCTCTATATTCTATTTGGGTGGTCTCTATCATCACATCTGGCGTGGCAAAAAAGTAATCCAGCCTCGTGTGCAGGTGCTGCGGAGCTGAGTAGTGCGAGTACTGTGTTTCATTAGGGTGTTTCAGTCTCCAAACATCCGCCAGCCCAAAGTCATCTAGTAATGTCTGCAGAACCCTGGCCGCTGGGGTGGGCCTATCAATCTTCCCATCAGATCTGTCTGCCTTTGGGTTGAGCACACAGTTGAAATCCCCTCCCCAGATAACCGCTCCTCCCATACACGCGCCCAGATGAGTACATAGGGTTCTAAAATATGTCGCAGTGTTTTGGTTGGGGGCATACGTATTTATAATGCACACCTCTCTATTCTCTACCAAAGCCTTTAATATGACCAACCTCCCCTCCGTGTCCACCACCTCTTGTGTATGTTGGAGCGGAACGTGCGGTGCCACCCAGACCAGCACTCCCTTAGCGTAGGCAGAGTACGGAGAGCCCACTACAGTACCTCTCCACTTCTTCCCCACCAGTTCCAATTTTTGCTGGGTCAAATGTGTTTCCTGCAACAACGCAATATCAATCTTCTGTCTTTTTAAGTACATCATGACCTTGTTTCTTTTTAAGTAACTGTTAAGTCCCCTGACATTCCATGTTTCGATCTTAAGGTCTCCCATGGCTCATGAGTGTCTTCTTGCCTCCCACGTAGCGACTCCCCTTTGCCCACGTGATACAGATACAGCCCTCCATCTTTGCTTGTAGCTTCTCGTACCGGCTCAAACTCCCCATAACTATGTACACGGCAAATCCCCAACTTCCCTCCGCTCCCCCCGTCCGTCCCTTCCCCAACATCACACACCCCAACTGCTGCCCAGCTCCATTCTCGGAACTCAGGCACCCCCACATCTAGCCCTGCAAGCACCAAACAAAGCACAGAGCTCAGTAGGGTGAAGTCGCCCTAATGGCCACTTAACTAAAACTGTTGTGGGGTAGAGAGAACCGCTCTGTAAGGCTCCCGTTAATTCAACATTAACTACAGTGCTTATAACATATCTAGTGCAATAGTCTGACCTTCTCTACTGAAGGTTGCGCAAGCGACTATATTCAAGTCCCACGTGCCGCGCCATCTTCTTCGTGCATCACTTGTCTCTTCCGTGCTCTTTCTCCGTCCGAACTTCTGACTCCTGGGGACATCCTTGCAAGTCGAGCCATCCCATTGCATCCTCCGGGGTCTCAAAAAACAAAGTTTTGTGTTTATGAATGACTTTCAATTTTGCTGGATACAGTAACATATATTTGTGGCCCGCCTCTCGCAATCTCCGCTTTACCGTCCCAAAGTTCATGCGGCTACGCTGCACAGACAGGGTGTAGTCCGGGTAGGCTGTGATGTTTGCTGCTCCTCGTGTGATCGTTCCTCCCTTACGAAAGTGTTCCAATATCCTCTCCCGATCTCGGTAGTTAAGAATTTTGGCTATCACCGGCCTAGGCGGGTTCCCCGGCGGCGGCCTCCTTGTTAGAGCTCTATATGCCCTTTCCACTGCAAATCCTTGGGATAGGGCTCCGCCGGGTATCTCTTGCAGAAGCATGGATTCAATGAATTCCGTGGGATCGTGGCCCTCCAATCCCTCCGGCAGGCCCACGATACGGATTTTGTTCCGTCGGGCTCGTCCTTCCGCCTCCTCCGCTCTGCTCTCCAAGTTGCCCACTCTTTCTATCAGGGCATGCAATTCAGCCTTATTGGAGGCGCAATCCGCGGTATTCGGGCTAACTTCCTTCTCAAGGGACTCCGTGCGCTCCGCCAGGGCCCTGACATCCTGTCGGAGTAGATTAACGTCCTCCTGCACCTCTCCGATCTTGAGGTCCAGTGCCGTTTTCAGTTCAGTGACGGCTAGTTCGAGTTTAGATTCCCAGGCCGCCCTTAGGTCCGCAATCGCAGCTAGGACTTCTTGGTTAGCGTCCGAAGTCGTCATACCGCTTGCAGGCGGCTTGTCCCTGCTCTTGGTATTGTCTTGACCCGGGGACGTCTTAGCTGTTAGGTGTGCTGTTTCGCCTTTGGCCTCACCGTTCTATTCGACATGACCCAGAGGACCTGTATTTTGCACAAGTGACAAATGTGCACTCAGTTACCCCCTTTCGCTAGGTCACCGTGCGGCCTGCTTCTTCCTTTGTTCCGGATATTGGTTGGCCATTTTGTGTCGTCTTTCATCTCCGGGGCTCCCTATCTTTTCCACACCGATCTTTGCCGCCGTTCCTCCTGCACCATCCAGAAGTTCACCACGCGTGGTCCAATCATTCACACACCGACATGTGTGTTTTCAGCGGTCTTTGGCCCATCATCACGCACTTTTTTGCCAGGATCACTACAGGATCTTGGGAGCTCCTCCAGATCACGACCTCCTACATGGCCCTCGTAGCCACGCCCCCTCCTCCTCTGTTATAGTTACATCAGTTGGAGTCACTTTGGGCATAGCACTGATTTCTAGAAAATGGTCTTGTAATAGCACCTGCTGCAGGGGCAAGCAGTGGTCTGATCCAGCCAATCGATCCAAGTCTGAGACGGTAGCCCACGCATCTTCTCCTTGTCAGGTTTTCCTGACAGGATTTCCCTGTCAGGTTGGGAAGATGCCAAAGTTTTTGCCTTAAAGTACCATCTCATTGTTTTGTTTTCAGATAGCGATATTGCTGTTTTTGTAGAAGGGGACTGTTTTTTTCCCTTTGGAGGCCTCTGTATCTTTGTGTTGGAATAGGTTGGGCCGGGACGCTAAAAAAGGATTGTCAGTGTATTGCCCTGCCAGCCCCAGTCCGTTCTCTCCACCATCTTCGGGCTGCCCGTTGATGACATGACGGTCCACAATTCAGAGGGGCATGCAATGGGATGTGAGTAATGGTTTTCTGAACTATTTCACATGTCTGAATAAAGGTTTTTATATCAGCATGGATACCTGGTTAGTAAAGCCTCCCACTGATGTATGCCTGGGTCTTGGATTGTCCTAAGTGTCCCCCTGGCATATGGGAACGCGCTATCTGTAGTACGATCTTTTGGTTCGTTTTGGGGATTACTAACTGAATTTTACTTAGGCCTTCTGTGGATGTTTCTTTTCTATGCAGCAATCCTTGCTTTAAGAAGAAAAAAGGAGTTCCTTTCTCTTCTCCCTCCCCTTCAGGAATTGCTTGTAAGAAAGCCTCAGCAAGGGCTGGGTCATTTCGCTGGGCAAAGGCCAGGTTCGGAAAGATGATAAGCTCTTCTTCCCATTTCTCTTCAGTGGTAGATGGTTCATCAGCTTCCCCAAATCCTAAGGTACCTCTCGTTGTTTCTTCTGCTTCACTCTCTTTAAAACGAGGAAATATATCCCTTTCAAGAATTCCTTGTGCAATAGTGTCCCCACAATGTACTTCAAATCGGATTTCACCATGGTTCTGTAAGAGAACCTTTATGTCTCCCCGGATGTCGGGATCAGTGACGCCTGCTGGAACGTCTACACCGAACTTCTAGGCCAGGCAAGATTTTGAGGCCAATGCTAAATAACACCCAGGAGGGGGTATCAAAACTTAGTCTGTGGGAATCAATCCCTTTTTCCCTGGAGGGATAATACCCTCTCTTCTGCAACAGATATCAAAGCCTATTGATTATTTTGTGGCAATAGAGGGGTATGTGGCTCTATGACTAAGCTTCTGGAATTGTAGGGTTCCCCAATGTATTTCAATTGAGTCAGTAAGATAGACACAAGTGATCACAGTTCAAGGTTGTTTATTGAACTACAACAAGGGTATGATAAACGCCTATCTAATCTTAAATATACAGATGGGAGCAAGCTACGACCATTAAATAATAATAACACAGTCCTAGTGGTGTTTTGTCAAAATAAAGGGCCTATATTAAAAAACCTATTGGCAATCCTTACCTCTAAATACAAATAGTGTGGGGTAGTGTTTATGAAAAAGAAAGAAGTCTTCATAAAAATGATATGTCAGGATGTTCCGCCCATTGCCCTCCCTTCCCCACGTTTTCCACACAGGACAAGGTGGTTCACACTAGTGTAGCACAATCTCTGGCTTCTTTAGCACGAGGATAAAGTTCAATAGCCAGCATAAGCGCCTTCTGTCTCCAAGTCTCTTTGCCTATCAAAGTCTCTTGATTCAGAGGGCCTGATGCAACAAAACAAATGAAAAGTAATTTTCCTCTTACAGCTACTCAATTCAGGTGATTCATTAGTCACCCCTGATCCCCCTCAGCCGAACTCAGATCCCTTTAATACAACAATCATCACTTTGGATCCCCCTCTTCTGGGCTCAGATCTATCACAATGTTCATAGAATATTCTTTCAAATGGATTGTGTCCTCCCATGTAGTCCTCATCTTATGATAATTATCTCTCCAGCTTCAGCTGCTTCTGAAAACTTTTCTAAAGAGGGCACTGGGTGCAGTGCCGTCGAGTCGGTGTCCCTCGAGGGCATCCGTTCGACGGTCGTCGTCATCATCAGTATAAGTAGCGCACGCAGCGCCCATTGGCTTCAGTTCTGTTTTTCCGAGCTAACACTTTGAGAGAATTACGGCTCGCTTCAGTGAAATTGTGATTTTCGTTTGAAAAATGTGTTTTCTTCGTCGTGTTTTCTTCGTCGACACCATTGATGCCCAAGTCGGGCTTTAAGAAGTGCCAAGACAGTGGGTCAAAGATTTCGATCACCAACCCCCACCCCGAATGTCTGTGGTGTCTGGTTCCGGGCACCGTACCTCCGACTGTGGCTCCTGTCAGGCGATGACCGGGAAGGCTCTCAGGGAGCATAAAGGTCAATTGGCGGTGGAGAGGTTATCTTCAAAGTCACCTTTGAAGTGGTAAAAAAAGGCGGATGAGTCGAGGGATTCTACTCAAAGCAAAAAAATCAAAACAGTCTCGATCGGGAAGTCGATCATGCCATTCTTTGTTTTCTTCAAAGAAAAAGGCCAAGAAGAGGCATCATAGGTCACCTTCGACCTACAGTGATTACTCTACGGGGATAATCAGGTGTCCTACGAAATCGGATTCCCCTGCTAAATGGGACACATTTCATAGTGAAATGCTTCGAATCTCCAAGAATGCGGCCTCTACCCCCTCGAAGGGAAAGCAGCAAAGTCATGCCCCAGTGGCTCCACATAAGACAAGAAGGGAAAGTCAAAGACTAATTCTTTGAAACCGAGCTTGAAGCTGGTTTTACATCGAGAAAGTTCTCGATGCGACGAGAAATCGTTGAGGGCTTCGACAAGTCAGGAACCTAGTTTATCTAGGGTTCTGTCAAAGAAGCACAAGAAGTCAACAGCTTCGATGCCTTCACTGACTCTGTCGGAGTCGTCAACGCCGAACCCGAAGTCGATGCCGACTGAATCTGCACTGATTTCGAAGCCATCCTCGACGACTACGACGACTACTTCGACATTGTCGAAGCCTATAGTGGTACAGGAAAAGGTTTACCTAAAAGGACTATTTTAAGTCTCTGTCAGCCATATATGAGGAGGAACCTACTTCTGATGACAATACACCACCTTTTGGGATACAGTTTGGCACCCCTAATTTGTCAGAGGAACTAATATCTGATCCGTCCAGGCTAAAAGATTTATACGATAACCTTCAGTCAGCCAGTGGTCTGGATACCTCGCCAGAGTTAGAGTTTGGCAAACCAGACCCAGCTGAGCATGCCGACTCATCATATAGAAAACGAATGGGAAAGATTATTGAATTTTTAGGATGTAGTAGGCCTTCTCCATCTTTTGAGCAGGATAACATGATGTACATCTTGGACCACGGTCCACAGAAAGACCCAATGTTGTCCTTTCACGTGGCATTACAGAAAATGGTCTCTGCACATTGGGAGATACCTGAAAGTGCGGCTGCAGTAAATAAAAAATGTGTGAGGAAGTACAGACCATCCAGCCGTGAGCCAGGGTATCTCATTAAACATCCCACACAAGAAAGCTTGCTGGTTCAGGCTGCTATATCTACCAAGCAGTCAGTTTACCCATCCATCTCTCCTGACAGGGATGATAGGAGAGTGGATGCCTGGGTGAGAAAAGTTTTCACTGTGGGTAGCATGGCATTGAAGTCAACAATTGTGACTTGCACATTATCTAGATTTACGTTTACCCTGTGGGACTTTGTTGCTATGGCGGCTGACCACATCCCGGAAGGAGAGGAAAGAGATGGCTTCCTGGCAATCATCAAGGATGGTAAGGAGGCAATGGGTGAATGTCTCCAATCAGGTTTGGCTACTGCAGACAGCATCAGCAGATCCATGGGGGCTAGCACAGTGTTACGCAGATTTGCGTGGTTGCGGAAGTCCGAGCTTGCACCAGATTTGCAAACTAGACTACTCAACATGCCCTTTGACGGCTATAGGCTGTTTGGTAGCAAGGTGGATGAGATTTTTAAAAATCTGCAGACCTCAAAAGACGCGGCTAAATCCCAGGCTCATCTTCCTGGAGGGGTAAGTCCTTTCGATTCTACTCCTCATTTGGAAGAGGAAGAGGACAAGCAGATCAAAGAGGTCAGAGAATATTCCCAAGTGGTGGATGAGGGAGAGCTGCTAAGTCAGCCCAAGCAGCGGCAACTTTACCTTAAGCCGCTGTTTCAGCTGCCTCTAAATCACTCTGAGACCTTGGCTCACAAGACCCTGGTGGGAGGCAGACTTATTCAGCATCTGAACGAATGGCGGGGCATTACTTCAGATGCTGAGGCATTAGAAACTGTGGCCAAATGTTACTGCCTTCCTTTTCAAAGAAGGCCTCAGGAACATCCACCGGGGAACAACTCTTTCAAAATTCTGGATCCACTCCTTGTGCAGGAAATTTTGACCCTGTTAGAGAGAGGTTCAATAGAACATGTACTGGTAGTGGAAAGGAACAAGGGTTGGTATTGCCCATACTTTCTAATTCCCAAAAAGGTCAGAGGATTGAGACCCATCTTGGACTTGAGAAACTTGAACAAGTTCCTCAGGAAGGACAAGTTCAAGATGGTTAACCTTTCTCAGATCCTTTAGGCTCCCCAACTCCAATATTGGTTGGTATCTTTGGACCGTCAGGATGCTTACTTTCATGTGCCAATCCATCTGAGTACCTGAGGTTGGTCATTCTTATTATCAGTTTCGAGTTCTGCCATTCGGGCTAAACTCCGCCCTTTAGGGTTATCACCAAGTTGATGGCGGTGGTGGCAGCGAGTCTCAGGCGAGGGGGGATTCATGTCTACCACTACCTAGATGATTGGCTGATCAAGGCTTGTTCACCCAAGCAGGCCCGGGAACATCTCAGCGTAACCTGCCACTCTCTTCACAAACTGGACTCCTCCCTCAATTACAAGAAGTCTCATTTGATATCATCTCAAAAACTCAAATTTATTGGGGCAGTCCTGGATACTTCCTTTGGGAAAGCCTCGCCACCTTAGGTGGGAGCTCAGCACATTCTGCAGATGGTCACTAAATTCCAGAGTGCCCAACATCTTCCGGCCTTCGATTTTCTGAGGTTGCTCGGTCTCATGGCCTCCTGCTTTTCCTGGTGCCAGAGGCTCGCCTAAGAATGAGATCCCTCCAATGGGCACTCAGCACTCAATGGTCCAAGATGTCAGACAGAATGCCAGACCACTGGCAAGTTCCGAACAGAGTTGTTCAGGACCTTCAGGACCTTCTGTGGTGGGTTTGAAAAGACAACATTCTCAAGGGAGAATATTTTTGGCAGCCATGGCCGGAGTTAACCATAGTGACAGATGCCTCACTCACGTGGTGGGGAGCCCACACCAGCGATCTGACAATCAGCGGTCGTTGGTCGCCATCAGAGTCCAAACTGCATATCAACCTTTTGGAGCTGAGGGCAATCAGACTAGCACTGAAAGCCTTCCTGCCGTCTGTACGGGGAAAGAATGTCCTGATAATGACAGAAAGTAAGTACACTAGAGGGGCAGCCCTTAATGGCGGAACCAAAGGCTGAAGTAAGCGGTGTGTCACATAAGGGGGTAGCCGCCTAACTAAATTACACCATACTCTAACTTATGTATGTGGTGGGTATTATAAAAAAAGGTGGTCTATGCAGAAGTAAACCTAAGATTCATCCTAGTGATGTAATCTGACATCCCCTGGGGGTTGAAAACAAGACAATGTACTTTGTATTGTATAGGCAAATTCTTATTACAAACAACCAGTTATATACGGTGCAGTTTATTTTTGATGCACTCAGTATTCTTTAACAAAACAACAAAAACTAAAATGCAGTGTTCTGATATAAAAGCAAAAGAATTTTTCAAGGTAATAGTAGAGCATCAGTCTCAAACAAAAAAGAAAAATAACTTATAAAATCATCATTTGCATGGTAAGGTTCTTTTACCAGCAACAACAGGGTAACACTTGTTTTAGTTACAAATACGGTTTGACAGATTATTTAACAAATTGTTTTCCCAATTGGGGAGCTCTGTAGCACCAAATTAAGCAGGACAGAGTGGTGAGTGTTAGTAAGATTGTGTACATTTACATGTAGGGGGGCAACAGTTTGCCTCACAGTATTAATGGCGAAACCTCTATAGTTGTTCACTATTATGCAGATCTATAAGTGACCAATCCTCAGTCGGTCTACGTCAGGAAAAGAAAAAATTCCCAAGATGTAGGTTGGGTCTACAGTGATGTTTCTGGACCCTTGGACGTTTCGGCTTCCAGTGTGGGTGCCTTCATCTTGGCCAAAAGAGTATTGTATCTCCCTATAGGTGATAAACAAGAACAAGAGGAGGGGAGGTGTTAGAGACTCACAGAGAAAAACTGTACCGAAATTGGTAACAGTCTGCTACATACAGAAGAATAACCTGTATGGCTAAAAGAGTGGGGAGCTCTCATTAAAAACAAGGAGAAAGGTTGCCAAACTGAAGCATGGGTCCGGACGGGGAGAAAGTGAGAAGAGATGGACGGGGGAGGAACGTGCAGCAGTCCCGTCTCGAAAGGCCGTGGTGATTCAATGGCTGCAAGGCGGCAGGGTCCGAAGATCCTAAGTAGGTTCCCCACCTAATAACAGAAGAGTACCAGTGTGTAAATCAAGAATGGTGAGACCCATGAGAAGGAACAAATCCCACCAAAACTATGAAAAAGGAGAAAGAAAAGGAAAGAAGAAATGGTGGGAAAATGAATTTCCTACCTGAAACGGTGTGAACTGGACACCTTCCAGTAAGGGCCAGGACAATTGGAGGCCCAACTGAAACCCTGGGCAGGCAGGGGGCTGCAAAAATAGGGCCCAGCACAGATAAGTTGAGGGGCCGCAGTTTCAGAGGAGAGCCCCTGTAACAGTGGGCGGTTGGAGTTTCTAAAATGGAGGGCAGAACAGGGGAGACAAAAACAAAGAAAAATGCCATTAGAAATGGACGAGCCTATGTGCTAGGCTAGTGTAAAATAAGGGAAAGTTTTTAACATGCATTCCTTTTGAGCCTTTGCACTCATGCCCTTTAAGGCTCTTGACATTAAAAACAGTTTTGCTGGTTGCAATAACGTCAGCTCGAAGGGTAAGCGAGTTGCAGGCCCTTTCCTACAAACACCCACATACAGTATTTCATAAAGACAAGGTCATTCTCAAGGTAAAAGCTTCTTTTTTACTGAAGGTACTCTCTGACTACCACTTGTCACAAAAAATGACCTTACAAACTTTCTATCCACCCCCTCATCCAGAAAAGGAGGAGGAAAGATTGCATAGACTGGACCCAAAAAGGGCTCTCAGTTTTTATATATCCAGAATGGCTAAATTTCGCCAAGATGACCAATTATTCATTGGCTATACTGGTCCCAAATTGGGCCTTGCGGTTACGAAACAAACCATATCCAGATGGATCATCCTGAGTATTGGTGAATGCTACAGATCAGCAGGCAAGGACTCGCCGGCGGAAGGCCTAAGAGCGGATTCCACAAGGGGCATGGCAACCTCTGCTGCTCTTCAAAGAGGTGTCCCAATCAATATTTGTTCAGCAGCCACTTGGTCGTCTATCCATACCTTCGTAAGACATTACTTCCTGGATTCATCTTCCAATCAGGGAGGACAGTTTGCAAAAGCGGTCCTTCATTCCGTCCATGATTAGATCTAAATTCAATTGATACTCCCGCCTCCAAATTATTACTGCTTTTGGAGTCTATCATAAGATAAGGAATACGTGGGTGGCACACTCCATTAGACGAACAAGTTACTTACCTCTGGTACCGTTCTTTCGATTGGATGTTTCTCCCACGTATTCCTCATCGCCCCTCCCAGCCTACCCTGCTGTACAATGTACGTCTTATAACACTTTACCCTTTCTGTGAGGCTAGGGTCTATGGTACGCCTTACAATTCCTCTTCAGGAGAGGGGGGAAAAGCAGAACTCAAGCCAACGGGCCCTGCATGAGCTACTTATACTGATAATGACATCAACCGTCGAACGTAGGCCCTTGAGGGACATCGACTCGACGACACTGAACACAGCACCCTCTTATGAAGCAGCTGAAGCTGGATAGATAATTATCATATTATCAGGATGAGGAATATGTGGGAGGAAGATCTAATTGAAAGAACATTACCAGTGGTAAGTAACTTGTTCTTCTCTGGTGACTCAGAGTTCATACCGGATCGCCGTCAGTCAGGCTCAGATCCCCCTCTTAATACAATTTGTCTTCCTCAGCTGGGTTCAGACCAATTTCAGTTAGCATCAATTTTTGAAGAGTTCCGAATGTGCACAGGGCTTGGCTTGACCCGTGCAGCAACACTTCGATTTCACAATTCCTTTTTACATTTGCCACCTTTCAGTTGGAGACCTTCGAATGAACACCCACGTGGCGCTGGACCACTCTGTTTACGATATCTGTCTTGGCTTCAAAAGTTCAGTCACTATATCTGCGTTGCTTGTCACATACGCTTCAGACACTGTTCTCTTCAGTTTTCACTACGCAATGTTGCAGCTTGCAACCTTGGCGTTAACATAAACCGGTCTGGTATCCGTCTCCCCAACTCACTGACTGTGCTCACTTTACTGACACTGCTTTGTTGTAGCAGCCAAGGATAGTTCCACAATGGCAAATGATCCTCCCCCACGTTGGCTATCGACATGGGAGAGGCCCAGGTACCTCCATCACATAATACAGGTTTCTTTAGCTTTGATTCCGGGTCTTATGTTTCTTATTCTCGAAGAAGTAACAGTTTTTCTCTGAAAAGTTCAAGGGCACTTCTCTCCTTTCAACCCTCTTCGGTCTTGCCATCTGTCTCCTTATATTAAACTTCCATCTTGGAACTGCTGCTTCCTCGTGTGCTTTGCCTTGCCCAGAGTATGCTTTTGTGCTCCGTCTCTTATCCATGTGGGGAAGTGTGATGGAAGTCAGATGTGTGTAATGATCAGTAATTGCCTGACCCTGTTTGACCATTGTATTGGGACATGTCGGGTACACGGCTCGGGTGTTAGTCCGTTTTCTCTCCCAGTGAGCTGTCCGTGAGACAGTGTTCGTGTCGGAAAAAAGGGGGAGAGGGTGATTTCCTAACTATCATAAGAGTAAAAGATGACATGCTAACGCTGTACCAACGTTCTTTACGCAAAATAAGATAGGCTAGTAAGTATAACATAGATTGTTGTGAAGTCATAAGTATGCCACCGAAGGATGTGTACTTTGTATGTCTGAATTCTCCCTTTTCCCTGTGACCAATTGCATTTCTTGTACACATGAGGAGGCAGGGGGAGCCCTTATACTTATTACTACCAGTGCAGGTATCCCTGGTGCAGTTGTGTTGATTATTAGAGAAGGTTTTCACTTTTTTAAAAGTCAGAGCAGGCAGATGGCTACTATCTGTCCAATTAATGCAGAAGCCCATTCTCATGTATGTACCTGTGCAATATCAAGATGTGACAACTGTGCCTTTTCCTCTTGACCCATGTATTTCTCCCCTGCAGGAGAAGACAGGGCAGTCAGTGTGCTGTTAGTGCCCTCAATCTCACCGCTGCCAATTCAGGTGCCTGGAACGATTTTGTTGAATTTATCTGTGTCTGCCATGTCTTTTGCTTAGTTTATTAAATTACCTGCACTGTGACAAATTTGCAGGAATTGGTCCCTTATCCCCAAGGGGTTGCCCCCCTCTGTGAGACTAAGGAGGTGAGCCTGCTGTGTAATACCCTCCCTAAGGGTAGAGGCAAGTGGGGCCTCAACAGGAGAGAATCCCCTCCAGGGACAAGGACTTGTGTTCCCGTTCCCATGAAGAACTGCCTAGCGAAACTTCCAAAATAAAAAATTTAAATCTCTCTGGTAAAAATATATGTGAAGAAACATCCAATAGATGTTATTACCAACCAGAAATAGAAGAGTTCCCTTTAAGTCCCTATATCACTGGGATGAAGAAGAGGACATGATGCATTAATGCCCATTTAATTGCAGGCCTATTTGCTCGAGGCCCACTTGTTCGCAAATATATATCAGGTGGGTTTAAGTATTTCATTATGGTGGGGAATGTGGGGGAATTGTGGGGACGGTCTCACCCCGCATTTTATTTGCAAGGAAATGTGTTTTAAAAAATAGAAATCGTCCTCAAGCAAATTTACCCCATCAACCAACGTAGAACAAGGTATAGGGCCTCATTACACGTTAGGCGGTAGGGATTTACCGTTACCGGTAAGGGATTACCGGTATCGGTAAATCCCCTCCCCAATTACGACCCGGACATACCGCTATTAGCGGCACCGCTAAGTACGGTGGCACTATTAGCGGCAAGTCCGGGAGCGCGCGCCCCCTCAGTCCGGAAATAGCGGCATAGCGCTAATATCACGCCATCACGAGCCATGCGGACATGGCAATACCGGCATGTAGTAGACCCAAAAACCCCTTACCAGCAAGGCGCTAATACCGGCATCGCGAACCACACGTTAAAAGAGCACAGCAGTGTTCCTACCTGCCACAGGTTGACAAAATCAGCACAGGTGGAGGCAATGGAGACTGGCAGCACAAAAGAGCACACCACACCCCTTCCCACACCCATTCCCACACCAGGATGGATGCAATACTAGCAGCATTACATGGGCTAGAGGACATGATTGCAGTGCAGCAGCTACAACAACAGGCAGCACAGAGGAGACGCAGGAGGAGGAGGAGGAGGAGGGCAAGACAGGCGCAGCAGGCACCACCAGTGCACCTAGTGATACCACAGAGGCAGCCACCAATTCCCAGGATCAGAGCCAGTCCAGTCAACCTGAGTTGACTAACCCCTGAGCAGATACACACCCTGTACCGTCTGGACCGGGATACCATCACCACAATTGTAGACATGATATACAACGACATTGTGAGTCTCATTGACATCCGTACTGCCATCCCCCCTCTACTGAAGGTGCTAACTGTGCTCCACTTCTTGGCCACAGGCACCTACCAGCATACGGTAGGTCAGATGCATGGCATATCACAACCAGTATTCTCACGCACACTGAACCAGGTGCTCGATGCCCTCCTGAAGCACACAAGTCAACACATATACATGCCACGGACTGCCCAGGAGATCTCCAACACCAAAGTTGGCTTCCATTCACTGGCAGGCATCCCAAGTTGCATCGGGGCCATCGACTGTACCCATGTTGAACTGGTGGTCCCACATGCCAATGAGGTAGTGTACCGTAACAGAAAGCAATACCACTCCATCAACGTCCAAATGGTATGTGACTCCAATAAGATCATCACACATTGCTGTGCCCGATATCCCGGTTCAACCCATGATGCAATGGTCCTGCGGAACTCGACAATACCACGATACGTGGAACGACATGCTGGACAACGTTCGTGGCTACTTGGTGAGTAGCAGGCCAACCACATGGCAGTGTGATGTGATTGTGAGTGGGGGGGTAGATGCATACTCCAACTGGGCGTGATTGGGGGGGGGAGATGCATACTCCAACTGGGCGTGAACTGGCGTCAGGAGAAGAATGGACATACATATTTGCATCACTGTACAGTGAGGCAGCCCACAATGGACCAGACACAAAACCACATGCTAGAAGTGAGTGCCACGACAAACATATCTATCCATTACGCCAAACAGGCCATTCCAAACAACATGCATACCGCACAACACACCATTCCCCCCATTACACAAATCAGCAACATGCATATATAAATCACATCTGAAATGTACGCTGAACAACATCAGAAATGATCCGCGCACATGAGTGCATACAAATGGATCTCCTGTAGCCATTGTAGTGAGCCACACCCGTACCCCACCGCTGAATTGCCATTGAACAGCATGGGGACATCAACTAAGGAATGGCAGTGTACTAGCAGTGTGGCACTAACGTTGCCAGGGCCAGGAAACACAAATTACTTAAACTCAGGTGGGACATGGCAATCCCTGACGTATGCATGCATGGTGCATGTCCACTTGCAAGGACCACCTCACCTTCCCACATTGCAGTTACCCTGATTGCCATGCGTGCTTGGATCAGTGGATGTCGTTGAAAATGCTATGTTTGTATGTGTGATATGTGCAGGCTCCACTTTATGTAGACACTTACACATACCCATTGTTGCACCCATGCAGGTGATGCAGGTTATCCCCTGAAGAGGTGGCTCCTTACCCCTGTGCGGAACCCACAGAACAGGCACGAAGAGGACTACAATCATGCACACACCCGAACCCGCGTGGTGATCGAGCAGACATTCGGCCTATTGAAGGAACGCTTCCGGTGCCTCAGCAGGTCGGGCGGGGCACTCCTGTACGGGCATGAGAAGGTGGCCAAGATCACCATGGCATGTGTCATGCTGCACAATATGTGTATCAGACGGAATGTGCCAATGCCCCCTGACATTGAACTGCAACCACCATCTGAGGATGATGACGGGGATGAGGATGGAGGAGAGGGGGCTGCAGGTCATGCAGGTGGCGATGGCCATGAGGGACGTGCTGTGCGGCAGCACCTGATAGACCATTGTTTCTGATGCACATGGATTAGGAGGGTGCAATTGATGTGGAGCTCAGGGCACAGGGTGTATGGAGGATATTAACACAGTGCACCCTTCAACAATAAAGCACACATACACAATAATCAATGTCCAGTCATGTGATTATCCATGCCATTACGTGGGTATTGAGCATTATGTCATTCAAACGTGCATGTACCCGCCACCCCAAACACCCTCACCCCCCTGCCCCCACAACTCCACCAAACACCCTCACCCCCCTCCCCCCACAACTCCACCAAACACCCTCACCCCCCTCCCCCCACAACTCCACCAAACACCCTCACCCCCCTCCCCCCACAACTCCACCAAACATGGTGTGCACATCAGTGCTGCATTAGTCTCCAAGTGTCAACAGTGACAGGCTGGCCCTACTTCCCTTCTCCACTACCACCATTGGGGGGTTGTGAGTCTGACCGCCGCAAGGACCGGCTGGACCTGCGCAGGATGGTTGTTTGGTCGGAGCTAGTAGACGAGGGGGTGGCTGGTTGATCTGCTCCCTGTGTGTGACGCATGCTCTCCATCGCCTCAGCAATGCGCGTTAGGACCTGCCTCACAGCAGCCATCTCGTCACATAGGCGCGTCGTGTTGCTGTCCAAGGCAGCTTTCATGTCCCTTGATAACCCCCGGATCTCCTCCCTGGTCGAGGCAGCCTCGCTCACTTGCCGGGCAACCAGGGCATTGAGCTCCTCCTGGCGCTGTCGTATCAGGCTCATGCTGTCGTCTGCGGCCCTGCCCCTGTTACTCCTCGGCGCAGCTTGCTGCATGTGGCCGACATCAGGTGAGCTTGCCACGGGACTGAATGACCCATCCATTGAATCTCCGCCATGCACCTCATGGATGCTGCCATTGGATGTGTTGCATGGGCTGTGGTGTGGGGACAGCTGGGTGCTGGGTGTACGCTGCCCTTCCGGTGTCAGACATGGGTCGTCCACATCACTAATGGGTGCCGTGGCTGCTGATTCCCCGACGGAACTATTGGCTGCGGACGGCGTGCCTTCTGGCACTGGCTCCTGAGTGGTGGGGGTGGGTGGTGTGGGTGCTACCACAGTGTCGGATGGCATTTCGACCCTTGGTGTGGTCGGTGCGTGTGTGGCTTGTGAACCCTGGGCCACTCCAGATTTCCCAGTGCCCCTCGATGTACTGGGCCTGGTGCCTGCATCCTTTCCCTTGGCCTGCTTTTTGGGTGGTGGGGCCTGCGTTGCAGAGTCCAGCTCCTCACTGTCAGAATGTGACCCTGTGGGGGAGCAAGACAGGGATAGCATCAGTGATGGGTCAACGTGCATCATGCATATGTTGTTGTTGCTGCAGTTCTTTGGATTTGGACATCTAGTTTGGACATGCAGGTTGTTGACCAGATGGGTGGGTCATCCGGACATGAGTCAGGGTGACACGTGTGTGAGGTGCTGCATGCATGTGGTTGTGTGGGAATATGCACGGCATATATGCAGGGTTGTGTACATGTGTGTGTGATGACCCCATCCATTAGCTAATTCCCATTTCACATTTGGGGGAGAAACTCATGCTTTGCATTGCAGTGTTTTGCGTGGACACTCACCTCCGTCTGACGTTGTTGCCACACCGCACTCCATTCGGCCCACTCCCTCGATGGATTCAATGCCAATGGTGCTGGCACATGTCTCCTCCCACTGCTGCATCTTCATCAGGGATCCTCCTCCGCCTCCTGTGCCCATGGCCAGATTCCTGTTGGCCGATAATATGCTGCGTACACGGAGGCGCAGATCATCCCACCGCTTGCGCACGTCCTTTACGGTGCGGGGGGTGGAGCCCACTGCACTGACTTTCTGCGCCACCTCAGCCCAGATCTCCTTTTTTCTCAGGAGTGCAGGGCGCCGCATGTCGCTAGCAAACACTACGTCTGCATTTGCAGCCAGGGTGTCTGCCAGCATTTTCAATTCCTCGTTTGAAGAGCGTTCTTTGCGCTGGCGCGCATCAGCTTTCTTTAGGGCCTTGGGCATTGTTTGTTATTGTGGGAAGTGGTTTTGCCAGTTGTGGTGTTGCTGCAGGTCCTGAGTGCAGGGGATGGCAATGGATTGTGTTTTTAAAGATGGCCGCCGGGCTCTTTCCCGTTCCTGTGCGATGACGCTATTTCCGGTTCCGGTGTTTTACGGTGACCGCTAATAGCAGTGACCGCTAATAGCGGTGACCGCTAATAGCATGCAGCATGAGGGCGGAGGTGCTATCAGCACTTTGGTCGGAGCCGGAAAGGTGCTTTTGCGCCATGGCGGTAGGGTCATTTACCGGCATGGCCCTATGCGCGTGTCCGCTTACTCGTAATGGAACGCTATTAGCGGTCTCCTGCGAGGGCGGACACGCTAATAGCGCCATGCCGGTAAATCGCATTTTTTACCGCCTAACGTGTAATGAGGCCCATAGAGGTGAAGAGAATCTGACAGAGAAAGAGATGAAGGAAAACAGGCTTACGCAGGGGAATCCTGATGGCTGCATAAGCCCAAAAAGGGAAGAATCCTGTAGACGCAAAGAGAGAGCCAGCAAGTTTCAAAAGGGTTTCACCTTTAACTCCAAGGGAGAGAAGCAGAGGCAAGATGCATTGCGGCCTGCAATTGCGAGAGAACAAGATGTACCAGACACTGTGCAGTCATTAGCAGGGAGCCAGGAGAAGTGAAGCTGGACTTGTCGCGTCCTCAGAGAGAGAGAGAAAGAAAGAGCCTGGGGGTGGTGGCGTGACCACAAGAGGTTCATGGTGGACTGAGTGTCCATGGCAGGCACGGGACAAGCCAGTGTACGATATACTATGCAGCCATCCAAGAGAACCAGAATGAAGAAGAGCTGGTGAGAAGCCACGAAAGTAAACGCCAAGTTAAAGGAAGAGCAAGCCAAACCTCAAGAACCGAAAACCCAGGTGACATTAACCCTAAGAACGGAATGTAATAGGGACAACGGGAGACCCGCGGCAGTGAATGAAAATCATTACTGGATTGAGCATACTCATCACAGTCACGGGAAAGACAATATTACGCAATCAGGAAGAAGAGTGAATGAGAATTATTATTTGAATGCTCATGCTCATTCTCAAGAGAAAGATACTATACAATACTAGAAGAGTGAATGAGAAGCAGTATTAAAATATTCATATTTGCCTCAGCCAAGAGAAAAGTCTTGTAACACCAGTACAAAGAGAATTGAATGAGAAACATTGTGGGAGTGACCCAATTCATACCATTCATACCAAGACAGCCTAATCCCAGATCAAATTATAGAAAGGAAATGTGAGAAAAATGTGAATCTAATAAATAGGGCCTCATTCCGAGTTGGGCGGTAAGGGATACCGTGCACCGGTAAGGAGACCGATGCCGGTAATCCCTTACCGCCCAATTCCGAGGTCCCTTAGCGGGAACCGCAAAGGACGTGTGGTCGGACCACACGTTCTTTATGGGTCCCGCTAAGGGACCAGGGCGCTAAGTACGGGCCTGCTATTAGCAGGCCCGTAATTACCGCCTTCCCCATTCCCATTGAGCCCTATGGGGGCTCAAATGGGAATGGGGAATGGCTGGTTGAATGGGGACTTACCAGGTCCTCCAGGGTCGGAATGACCCGGTAAGTCCCCATCCAACCAGACCGGACACGGACCCGGTATTGGAGGCAGCCATGGCGCTAATAGCGCCATGGCTAACACCAATCTTGGAATGAGGCCCATACACTTCTGATGCTTATGAATCAGCTTAGAATCACATGCTTTGCATATAGTCCGACATCTAGTGGTAATCGCAGAGTATTGCATCTTTTTTGGAAGATCGAAAAGGGATGACAACCTTGGCGTGACTGTAGCACTGTCCCTACCATGACATGTAGTGTACCCAAGATCCCTCAGGCGTTGAGGTCCCCAGATTGTTTTTTTCTGCCATACTGGTCTGTTGCTTTAATGCAGAGCTTGTGTTAACAAGATTTCTTGCTATATTCGTCACGTCTTCAGCGCATCCTTTCGATGATTTAATTGACGGCCGTTCTCCTGTTTCCCGTCCTGTTTCCCGCCCTGTTTCCCGTCCTGCAAATCTCCAATTGAATTCTCTATGGGTGGTGGCAGACCTCAACATCAGGCTTTGGCCTTACAGTAGGGAGAGTGGGGATCCTTATTCTTGACATTACTCTTTAGAGAATGCCTTTTCTTTCTTTCCACGCCTCTTCTTTCCCTTGTCTGGCTGCTTTTTTCCACTTAATGATGGAGAAAACTCCATTTAAATTTTGCCCTTCCTGTAATAGGAAGTTTCTGTAGAGGGACACTCATAAAGAGTGTTATAACTGTTTACCTCGTGATCACGATGAGCAGCGTTGCATGGCCTGTCGACTCTTTAAGCCTAAGATGCTTAAAGAATGGTGCGCGAAGCGGTGGGCAGCGTACAGCATGCAGGCCAAGTCCCATTCCCCACCCACGCACTTGCATCGGACGAGGATCCCTCCGGCAGCCACAGCTCCAGTTCGATCCAAAGACACCGTTGTGGAGTCGGCTGACTCCTGCGTGCCCGTCCCCAGCCCCACTAGGCATGCTGAACACACTGCTATGGGGAAACCACCCAATAGTGACAGTAGCACACATTCTCACACCGCCAAGGCTAAACACAACCCCTCAGCTTCCTTTGATGCAAAGCGTCGAAGAAGCCTACGATACCTGCTGGCCCATCGAAGGTTTTGGCGGGGCCTGGTTAGACTGCTGGTTCCTGTCCTTCTGCACCTCTGCCGCCGCATGTGATACATGGTTCCAAGTCTTCAACTCAACATATTGCCTTCCTTAAAGTTTTGGCCCCTGTTTCCGACACATTGAAAGACACATCGGAACGTGTGTCTTTAAGTAAAACACACCCTAAATTAAGGGAAAAACACACTAAGGCCCTCCCCCACTGGCATCCCATGGATCTGGCCCCCAGATGCCATCTCCTTTGCCTCCAGGCTATACCCAGTCCTCCTTTGCATTATCAGAGTCCTTACAAGGGCCTAAAGACCCTATTCAGGAAGATTTTGCTTTCCCACTTCCAGAAGCCCCAACTACCAACTGGTGGACTAGGGAAAGATATGAGGAGTGTATGGACAAGGTCTCTGAGTTCACTGATTTTTCAGCAAGATTTAATGAAATTCTTCACAAAAGATCTAATTTCTTTGAGCAAGACCCTAGGCCCTGTAAGCCTCATAGGCTTTAGTCCCCTGTCTTCTGCCCTACCTCTCCTGGACACACAATGCCTGATCCCTCTGAATATATTTTTGAGGATTATCAATATAATCCGGATGAAGATGTGTTCTATGTCCCGAACCACGATGATGGGTCCCATGATCCTGTCTCTCATGACCCAGACGCATGCCTAACTACAGATGACCAAAGGGCCTGGTTCACAACCCCTTCTCATGAGGTAGTTGGCCAGGGGAAGTCAATAGTGGAAGCCAGGGGAGACTTACACTATTAATGACCAGCTGCTCTTCAATAACATTCTTAGAAGGCAGCAGACCATTTCAAAATTGTTACCAAGGAAGCAGTGCCTGATTCCGGCTTTGTGGAAGGCATCTGGTCAGCCAGGCTATTCCCCTTCTCACCTCCATTAAGAAGCATATTACCCTTCTTTACTCACGCCCTAACTTACTCGTGCAGTGAACCCATGCGTTGAAAAGATTTTTTGCCCATGCCCTCTGATCCCCTCTACATTTGGGGCCACTCCATTTTGGACTCCCTGGAAGTCACCACATCCCTAGAAAGCGGCAGGCGTTCCCTTGTCTGGTACAAGACAGACTTCAGAATGTTCCTGAACTAGTTAAATCACAGCTGCTTGTGATTATGCAGGAGGGACGTCATGTCACACAGAATATTCTAAAGAACATGCTTGATGCCGCAGAGACAGCTGGCAGGGTGTTGGCAGAGGGACTTTTTTAAAACGCCATGCTTGACTGAAGAACTCAGAGTTTTAACCTGAGACGTAAGCCTTACTCATCAATAAGCCCATCTCTCAGCCAGATTTCCAGCAGGCTGTACATGCAGCGCAGGGTTTTTTAAATCCCACCGTTCTTTCGTGGGCAGTACTTCTTTAGAGCCACTCAGGGTTCTTATGGTTCAAGCGTAGCACTCTGGTACTCTAGCCAAGGAGCATCCAATGATTATCAGGACCCTCAACAGCTGGGGTGTTTCAGTGTGACAAAGGAAGGGGTAGGAAAGCAGCAACCAGAGGCTCCCCTGCCAGAAAATTGCTCTCCAGTTCGGGTCCCCGCCCGTGCATCTTTAGTAGGAGGTTAGATAACATGCTTCACCCACTCATGGGAGGGGATCATTTCAGATCAGTGGGTGCTCAAAACATTAGGAGAGGGTTATTGCATCAAGTTTCTTCAAATACCTTAATAACATCTGCCAAAGAACAGACGACTGTCTCCGGACCATCTCCCCATCCTGGGCCGGCTGCAAAAGGTAGCAATACAACTCGTCACAGATCATCAGGTAAACGATATCTATTCAATGTACTTCATTGTACCCCAAAAGGATCTAACCTATAGCCCTGTATTAGATTTGCACCCTGCAAACAAGTATGTCAAGCCTCAGAGGTTCAAGATGACAACTTTTCAGGAGCTAATTCCACTGCTGAAGCACAGGGATTAATTACATGGTCACCTTTGTGAAAAACCTGAAGGTGTCTCACCCGCTAGTCCCTGGGGATCTGTCATCTTGGTGGCCAGGACACAGTCATCACTATTGGAACCAGTTCCTGGGGGTTAACCAGTGCGGGAGGATCACCTGGATGGGGGGTCCTAGGGCAGTTGAAGTGGGACACCAGAGGTGAGACGCGGTATCCCCTTCCCAATAACACCTTTTCCCCATCCTACTAGATAGGATACCTGGAAACTCAACTCCCCCTTGCCCCCCCCTTTTCCAACACACACAAGAGCCGCATACCTGACATGTCCGAACACAAGGGTCAGGCATTCAGGCAATTACTGATAATTACACACATCTGACTTCCATTACACTTCCCCACACAAATAAAAGGCGCAGCACGACAACACACTCTGAGCAAGGCAAAACGCATGATGAAGCAGCAATTCTGAGATGATAGTTTAAATCGAGGAGGAAGGTGGCAAGACCAGAGAGGTCGGCAAGGAGGGAACTACCTTTAACCTTTTCTGAGAAAAAGCACGACTTTCAAGAGGCCTCAAGGAAAAAAAAGATGAGACAGGGAATTACAGCTGAACAACGGTGCAGTGTGTGTAGAAGGTACACAGACCCTCTCGCATTGATAGCCAAGGCGGGGAGAAGCGATTGTCACTGTGGTACTGTCCATGGCTCTGATAACAAAGCACAGCCAGTGAGTCAGAAAGACTGATAGCAGACCAGACTGTGTTACGCTCATGGTGGCAAGCAGCAACATTTTATGAGGGCATGAGGAAAGATGACTCACATGTGAATAATTGCTTTATGAAACCGAGATAGGTACCAGATGCAGAGTCGTCCGGGCACAACGTGGGTGCTCTCTCGAAGGTCTCTGTTTGGTACTCAACTGAGTGTGTGAGAAATTATTGAACTGTGAAATCGTAGTGGTCTTGCAGCGGGTCAAACCAAATCCCGTGCCCATTCAAAATAATTTGATTACTACAAACTGAAATTGGTCTGAGCCTGGCTGAGGGGGACTAATTGTGTAAAAAGGGGATCTGAGCCAGGAAGAGGGGGATCCGAGGTGAACCTGATGGAGGGATGCTTGTGAGTGACCAATGTGAACCCGACTGAGGGATGCCTGCAAACTAAAATTGGTCTGAGCCCGGCTGAGGGAGGCTAATTGTATAAAAAGGATCTGAGCCCGGATGAGGGGGATCTGGGGTGGAAGAGTGAATTGCCCCACGTGAACAATTGGGAAGGAACATTTTGTTTGTTGTTTTTGATACATCAGGCCATCTAAATCAAGAGACTTTGATCGTAAAGAGACTTAGGCACAGAAGGCCCTGATGTTGGTAAAAGGAACTGTGACCTTGTGCTGAAGAAGCAGTGTGTTATGCTCAAGTGAACCGACTTGTTCCATGCTAAAAACATGGGGAAGGGAGGCCAAAGGCCTGATCATCCTGATGTATCATTTTGTGAACACTTCTTTCTTTTTGTGAACATTACTCCACACTATCTGTAACTTAGCGGTAAAGGTTGGCAATAGTTTTTTTTAGTATAGGCCCTTTTTGTTTGACAAGGCTCCACTAGAACTGCATTATTATTATTTGATGATTTTATGGTCGTAGCTTGCTCCCATCTCAGATTTAGGTTTATATAGGCATTTTTCACACCCTTGATAAAGTTGAAATAAACACCCTTGAACTGTGATCACTTGTATCTGTCTTACTTTGATACAACCCCTTCCATACACTGTGGACATAAAAGATGCATACTTTCATATTTCAATGTTGCCAGTGCACATAGAGTACCTGAGGTTCAAGATAGAGGACACTCACTATCAATGCAAAGTACTCCCCCTGCATTGACTCAGCACTGAGGGTTTTTACCAAGGTTATGGCAGTGGCGGCAGCTCACCTGTGCAGACAGTCCATTATGGTATACTCTTATCAAGACGACTTGCTCACAAAAGGAGACACACATCAAGCATGTCTGGAGAACAACCAGAAAACTATAGACCTACTTTTTCAACTGGGGTTCTCTATCAACGAAAAGAAATCTAGTCTTGCCCCCAGCCAAGTGAAATGAAACAATTTCTAGGGGCCCTAATTCAAATAGAAGACAGGCTTGTGTTCCCCTCCAATGAGAGGGTCCAAAACATGTTGTTCCAGATCCCTCCGTATGTAGCCGGTCATTAGATAACTGTACGGAAAGCCATGCAGCAATTAGGAATGATGGCATCCTGCATTTTCCTGGTTGCACATGCTTGTCTGCACATGCATCCTATGCAAGAGTGGCTCTCATGCCAATGGTGTCAGGCAAGCGGTCAGTGAAGGATTTAGTGGTTGTCAGGTAAGCCCTTGGTCTAGCACTGCAGTAGTGGACGAAGGATAACCCTCTGAAGGTGAAATCAAACACAACCCCCGCAGTGGAGGCCACTCTCACCACAGATGCATCCATGTCAGGGTGGGGATCTCACCTTCTACATCAGACAGCGCACAGCACCTGGTCACAATCAGTAGTGAACAAACACAACAACCTGTTAGAGCTACTAGCAGTATTCAGAAGCCCTGAAATCATTTAAAAAACAACTGCACGGTTAGACATTTCTAGTCCTAACAGACAGCGCCAGGGCCATGTGTTATATAGACAAACGGGGAGGTACTCACTCTCCAGGGTAGACCAGACTGTCACAAAGCATCATTAGGAAATTGGCACTCAAACACAACATGTTCCTCCTGTCACAACGCGTTCCAGAGGAACACAATCTTCTTGCAGACGTGCTCAGTAGAGATGCTCAGCTACCCGTAGAGCATGAGTGGTGTTTACACGAACACATTTTGCACTACGTCTGCAGAATGGGGCCTCCAGAAATTAACCTCTTTCCAACACTGCAGAACACACAATGTATGACCATGTCTCCATGTGTCCCCAACAAGTGTCCAAGGGGAATGTTCTCTAGATCAAATGGTCAGGGGGATTTGCTTGTGCTTTTCCCCCAACTCCTCTCCTCAACATGATAATTCACAAGATGCACCAGGAACCAATTACACTAATCCTGATAGCACCAATGTGGGTGCATCAGCTGTGGTTCTCACACTTCATGAGAATGTCACTTTGCCCTCCGGTGAAACTGCCTTGCCCCTACAACATGCTATCTCAAGATCAGGGGGAAACACTGCACCCTTGTCCTCAAACTCTCAACTAAGCAGCCCAGCTCCTGAAGTCATAGAGTTTTGGCATCTCCAACTACCTCAAAGGTGTATGGACATTTTATTAGAGAGGCACGGAAACCAAATACCATGGACTGCTATTCCAGTAAGTGGAAACATTTTCTCATTTGGTGTCGTACTCGTAACATCGACCCAATTGTCTGTTCACCCACACACAGTCCTTTATCTAACTCACCTCTTATACTCAGGACTAGTTTTTAACTCACTGAAGGTCCACGTTGCTGTGCTCTCTGCTTACACCAGCTCTCAAGGCAGGTTTTCCTGGTGGAAAATCCCAGTAATCAAGGCTTCCAAGGAAGGGGTGAAAAGACTTCACCCACCTATTTCTCACCCAACTCCCAGATGGGACTAGAATGTTGTCCTGACTAAACTTATGGGCCCTCATTTTGAGCCAATGCACAACACAAAGCTAGTCTTAAGACTCTCGCCTAGAAGACTGCTTTTCTCATGCCTATTCACTTCCATTAGGACAGTTAGTGAACTATAGGTTCTCTCAGTTCAAGACCCATTTGTTACTAGTGTGAGAAACCTGAAGGTGTCTGACCTGCTAGTCAACAGGGATCTGTCATCCAGGTGCTTAGGACACGGCCATCGCTTTTGGATTCAGTTACTGGAGGTGGACCAGTGCGGGAGGATCACCTGGGTGAGGGGTCCTCGCAGAGTGGAAGTGGAACACTGGATGGTGAGATGAGGTATCTCCTTCCCTGTAACACCTTTACCCAATCCTACCAGGTAGGATACTTAGGAACTCAATCCTCCCCCTTTCCCAGCACAAACACTTTCTCATGCAGAGCTCACTACAATGCGATACAGTACGGACTAACACCTGAGCCGTATATCTGACATGTCCCAATACACGGGTCGGGCAGGGTCAGGCAATCACTTATCATTATACACAACTGACTTTCATCCCACTTCCCCACAAGGATGAAAGGCGGACCATGAAAGCACACTCTAAGCAAGGCAAAGCACACGGGAAAGCAGTGGTCCCAAGATGGCAGTTTAATACAAGGACAAAAGACGCAAAACGGAAGAGGATTGCAAGGAGGGAAGTTCCCTTGACCTTTTCAACAAAAGACTGTTACTTTAAGGAACTTTCGAGAATAGGTAAAATAAGACCAGGAAACAAGGCTGAAGAACGCTGCATTGTGTGTCGGAGAGCCGGGGTTCTCCTGCGTCAATAGTCAAGGTAGGGAGAATCGGGTGCCGCTGTGGTATTGTCCTTGGCTCCTACAACAAAGCAGCGCCAGTGAAGTCAACACACCCGCTGAGCTGGGGAGACTGATACCAGACTGGTCTGTGTTGAAGCCAAGGTGTCAAGCGGCAACATTGTATAATGAAAACTGAAGAGAGCAGTGTATGAAGTGTATGTGGCAAGCAACGCAAACACAATTAATCAGCGGATGAGTGATTGAACTTTGAAGCCAAGATACAATACTGTAGACAGAGTGGTCCGGCATCACCTGGGTGCTCATTCTAAAGTCTCTGTTAAGTATCCAGGTGAAAGGTGACAAATGTGAAGAGTGATAAAGAATTTTGAAATCGAAGTGGTCCTGCAATGGGTCCAGCAAAAACTCTGTGCACATTTGAAAGTTTTTGATAGTTGATGAAATCGTATATGAAGTTGGTCCGATCCTGGTGGAGGGAAATCGGCTAAAATCTTTAGGTTAAAGCAAGTTTGTGTAAAGTTATGAGCATTGTATTAAAAGGAATCTGAGCCCGACCAAGGGCGATCCGAGATCTGAGCCCAACCGAGGGGGATCCGAGATCTGAGCCTGACTGAGGGGCATTCAGGCTGAACCTTGAGTCACCCAAGTAAGAATACCCTACGAGTAATTAGATGAATAAATAATGTACAAACATTGTGGTGAAAGGATCTGAGCCCGGCAGACGGGGGTCCGAGGTGAATAGCGAATCGCCTACAAACTTGAGTACTTGTTATAATCTGAAAGAGAAAAATAACGTATTGTTTGTTTGTCGCATCAGGCCCTCTGAATGAAGAGACTTTGAAAGGAAAAGAAACTTGGGCACGGAAGGCCCTGATGCTAATGATTGAACTGTATCCTTGTGCTAGATCAGCCAGAGACTGTGCGATGCTCCAGTGCACCGCCTTGTCCTATGCTGAAAACGTGAGCAAGGGAGGCCAACAGCCTGAGAATCCTGACATATAATTTGTGAACACTTCTTTCTTTTACATAACATTGTTTCCCACACTATTTGTATTTAGAGGTAAGGATTGGCAATATGTTTATTAGCATAGGCCCTTCTATTTTGACAAGACACTACAAGCACTGCGTTATTATTATTTCATGGTCACAGCTTGCTCCCATTTGTAGAATTAGGATTAGATAGGTGTTTTCCAAACCCTTTTTGAAGTTCAATAAACATTGTTGAACTGTGGTCCCTTGTGTCTGTTTTACCGTTGATACCATGCCTTCCTTACATCTGGTGTCAGAGTGGGATGTGATTCAATTGATAAAAATTGAGAATCCATGCTAATAATTGTTGTACCACCAGAAGAGGAAAATAGAATTGTTGAACTCCTTGACTCTGACCGTGTATTACCCTTAAAGAGATTTTGCTCTCTCAGCGACACATCCCAACATGTCAATAAGATTTGTTTTTTAAAACTTAGTTGTTATTACATGTACTAGCACTCTGCCATTATAACATCCAACTGTGGGATCGAATAATATTAAAAACACAGCCAGTCCATACCTTCATTAGACCTAGTTAACTAAATCCCCTGTGTCCCTAACCTTTCTTTTTTTATATACTATGTTACTGTCAGTCCCTGGTCCATCAGGGATAAAGACCAATACATCTAAGTCTTTTCCTTTGGCTGAATCAGCCTCAGGCGGGTCAGACGACTTCGAAATTCTATCCGAAGGAGTCGAGACCTGCTTCTTTTCAGATTCAGAAAAAAATACTGAAGGAACCCTTACCCCACTGGAAGGAATGGCCAACCTAGCAGCTGTCATGGCCCAGTTGGCTACTTATCAAAATCAGGCTGAAGCTAAGCTCCAAGAAAACTTAACAAAATTGTTTGAGTTACAAGCAAGATCCCTGCTGCCGCAAGGGATACTTCAACTATATATAGAGGTCAAAGATCTAGGGAACTTCTTTTTGAATTTTGAATGATTAACCGAGCAATTGGGGTGGGAAAAAAATCTATTTTATTATCTTTTTAGGGCCTCTGTTAAAAGGTGAGCTACAGACCACCTACAAGCTACTTAATACTGCCCAGGGAGTCACCTTTAGATGAGGCATTCAAAGGAAGAGTAGGTCGCATGAGTATGATAGTAGCAGGGACAAGCCGGGTTAGGCCTAGGTTTAGAGAGGATCTTGTAGCCCTCTGGGAGAAGTGTTTCAAAAGAGGTGACAGAGCTGGCAGTGAACTATGTATCAGTGAGGGCAAGCACATCATTGTCAAAGTCTTCAAGGAGTTGACAGATGTCAGAGGAGTGTTTAGCGGCAGAGCGAGTGGTGAGGGTAGGTAAATTGAGCTGGTTGCTACCTTTGAAGGTCTTCCGAGGAAGTGAATGTGGTATGCCCGTTGGTGGTGGGTGAAGAGGCCGGAGGGGTGGCAGAAGGAGGAGTGGCAGGAGAAGGGGGGAATTGATGAGAGAAGGAAGACGCCTATCAAGAAGGAGGAGGTTGGGTTGAGAGCCCTGGGCCATGACAGTGTAATTCTGGTAGACATTAATGATGCCCCTAGAGGATGGGAAGTGTGCCAAGAGTACTTCCCATCGGTTTCCGCCATTAATGAGTGAAGAAGAGAAAGGGGAGAGGATTAAGACCATATGTGGAATCCACAGGTCTGGAGAGGGAACGACAAAGAGGATGTCATTGACAGTCAGTCTTTAAGAAGCGTTGACGTTGGTGTCAGCGATGGGCAGGTCTGGAATGGGGACCTGGAGATCTTTCATTTTGTCTTTTTTTTAACTTTATTTATTACAGGCAAAACTTTTCACAGAGATCATTAAAGTTACATCAAGACAGTAGAACATTCATGCATGGGGCAGGTATAGATTAGATTAGGGTTTAGCATTCATAGGATCATGACACGAGGGGGAAGGGGGGGATGGGGCACTGCATATCAGGTTACTTTATCGCTGGCTCATCAGTCCACATTTTCTTTTAAACTTTATGCATTCTGTAGGTATGGTCTGAGGGGGCCCCATATGTCTTTGGGTCTTGAGGTGGTTTGGATAACTCGTACATAGGTCTCTTCGCATTCCTGAACATTTATCAGGTCCCAGAGCCAGGCTCTGTGCTTGGGAGGTGCTGTGGATTTCAATTTCATTAGGATGCACCGTTTGGCTACAGCTTCCCCCACTGCAAATAGTCTGTGGTTCCTCGAGGTTGTTTTCCCAATATCCCCTAGTAGGTATTTCAATGGCATGGCTGGGATATGTGTGTTCAATATATCGTTCATAGTTTCTGCTACTTCCTCCCAGAATCGCCTGATTGGTGGGCATTCCCAATACATATGTATCAAGTTTGCAGCTCTTGCGCCACATTTGGGGCACGCCGTTTTTTTCGAGGGATCAAACTTGGAGATCTTACGTGACGTGCAGATGATTTCAAATTTTGAACTGTATGAGTCTGAAGTTAGCACATAGGGATATGGCTTTGATATATCGGCAGTAATTTGTCCAGTGTTGCTCATCAATCTCCATGTTTAAGTCTGCTTCCCATTTGCTTTTCATCACATTCTTGGATGGGGTGTTGTCTTGTACTATTCTGTTCAACGTGGAGATGCTGCTGGTAAAGCCCAGGAGATCTTTCTTGAATGTTTTCTTTCAAGACTTTGAAAAAGAGATAAGATAGGTGATAAAGTAGCAGTTAAAGTAGATGGGGGAGATGGAGAGCACCATGGAGGGGGAGAGCAGAGAAATGGAGAGGGGGGGAAGAGAGGGACAGAGGGCCTGCATAATGCACGACAATCTCACTAGGCGGCCAAGCAGCAAGACAGGCGCAGAGGAGTCAGGTGCAAGAGAAAGTAAGTCCATTAGATTAGATGCTCACAAACTGTGCCTTTCAAACAGCAGCTGGGTCTCTGGTGGTTTCATAGATTGAAATACAATTGCAGGCTCTTCATGGCAAGCTATGAGTGTCTTAGGGTCTGCAGCGCAGCATCTGCTGCAACTCAAAGTCACCCATTCTCATACACACTGATCTGTGCTCTGCACAGCAAGATGTAGTGATCCTTCCAACTCCACAGGAGGCATCTGCTGCTCTTCTTTAGCCAGCCTACTTTGTATGCAGTACTCGCTTTCCTGCTACTCCCGCTCACACCATCTTCTGTGGTCCTGAGAACAGATCACGCTCATCCAGGGCCACAGATCTCACTCATCCAAGGTTGAAGATGTCACTCATATAGGGCTGAGGACCTCATCCATCCAGGTCTGCTGACTTCAGTGGCCTGGGGGTGCAGAGACATTCTTTCAAGGTTGAAAATCTCATTGTCTTAGGACTGTAGATTTCAGTTGTTCATAAGTGAATATTTTACTTGCACTCAGCTACAGATGTCGCTTGTCCAATGTTGCTGATGTAACTTATGCAGGCCGCAGATCTCTCACAATGGTGTGAGACGTTATAGATTTGACAAGCATTAAATCATGTGGTTCGAGAACTTTTGAAACTGAAAATTAAATGAATCAACGGTCGTCTCAAAGCAATCCAATAGGATGTAATGTATTCCATACTTGAGGAATTGATGGTTACCTGTCCGATTTAAAGGAATTTCAAAATGGCTTGCCCGTAGCACAATTAGAAAGAAATATAGTATTGTTGCAGATTAAACGCGTCCCCAATCGAGACGAGTCCCCCGAAAACAAAAAAGTGGAAAGTACCCTTGTTGATGCTCTAAGCCTCAGGGACACTGCACGAAGAGCAGGGGCTGGGAGCTGCAGGAAAATCAGCACAAGATACTGGGATTGACGACTGCAGGGACACGGCACAAAGGAAAGGAGAAAATACACTGGCAGGAGGTGGTTAGAGGACTGAGTTAGCACAGCAGGGCTGTGGAAATTGAAACAAGGCAACACAGGAGCAGGGATCAGTCACAAGCAAGGCAAAATGCATGAGCAGGAAGAATGGGAAAATATAAACAAGCTTTTGAAACGTCACAGCTTCAGTTCAGTATGTCTTACTAAATCAAGAGACACCAGGAGTTCATCAGATGTGGCAGTCTTGGACAAGCAGTCATCGTTGCAGATTAGGTCTGCACTTAAATCTTTAATAGAAGATACCGAGCGACAGCAGGCATTGATCCATGGGCTCGTACAATCGAATACCCTACTGAAAGATGACTTACGTCAGCAGCAGGGACGAGCATCTCGACAGAAACAGCATGCAATGACCTTGAACGAATTATGGAGAATATGAAATCAAAGATCCGCTCTTTAGAAGATGATTTTATTACAAATGCTTCTCAAAGCAATACACAATTAATGTAGCTTCAGAAAGACAAACATGTTTCACAGACTTCCGACCGGCAGTCAAAGCCAACACGCAAAGGCCTTTATCCGTCCTGCAGCTTTCCGCTGCTCACCGCAAGCGCCGTGGCCAAGGGATCGCGGATGTCCCCAGTTCGAAGCTCATATCAGAGAAGGTAAGCCAATGACAAATATTAATGCATATGGCAATACCCTACTATGTACCCCTGCTCTCATCCCCCCCAGCGCCAAGTGCAGCAACACACCAACAGACCCGCATAGCCTCCCTTCTCCTGCCCAAACCAATTACAGATCCTCCTTGCAGCACCTGCCACAGTTTAAACTCACATGGTGAAACACAACTTTTTGCCTTTCCTTCTTCGAGGCCTGTTGGCATACAGACAGAGCATTTATTCAGCTAGAGTGCTGCGCACAGCTAACGACTAGCACCTATCAACCTGCCAACATAAGCAATCCCCCCACCTACCTACATAGCCCCAGCCCTTCGCTATGTCGAGCAGCCTCCGTGCCTCACCATTGATCACCATTCCTCTCCCCACCACTTTCCTACTGTCACTCTGCCTCTCTCCAATGGCGCTGAACACAAGCAATGCAGACCACAACACTGCATGCATGGCAAGCATTCCCCTCTGCGCACCACATACCCTTTTCCTACCAACCTTGAAGGAGATGTGCCTCCAACCTAACCCACCAGCAGGGCCTCCCCTCTTATTGGCTCCCATCACCAAACGACATCTCAAAGACCTGAAACTAGCGCCACCTCCCTAACAAGCATGCCTATGCCTATGCTACACCACCTGTACTACAACCCTCCCTCACACCTTGGTACAGCCATGCCCCCAGCCACAGCCTCAGGCCTGACCTCGATACACATTTTGCCATCACCCCTACCCCAACAGCCTGCAACTCACACCCACCCAACATCAGAGCCCGGAATGCCAACCTGCAGTACAGAACCACTATGTCATGTGTTGACTGGCCCCAGGTTACCACGCCACAGGCCTCTAATGCTAGATCGGTGCATAGTCTCACTGCCCCACACCAACCAATCATAACACACCCCAAAACGCACACAACATCCCATAACCCACCCTTCCACTGCACCCTCCTCAACACGAGATCCGCCGCTGCTCATCCATACGAAATCCTGGACCTTATCACCATGAACGACCTAGACATCCTAGCCCTCACAAGACCTGGCTCTCCCCCTCAGCAGGCCCAATCCTCTCCATTGCCATCCCTGTAGGCTATGCCATCCTCCGATGCAACAGGCCAAATAGGAAAAGCGGAGGAGTAGCCCTCATCTACAAAGACTGTCGCCCACTACATGCCTCCTCCACAACACTGATTCCCAACTGTAAATATTTGTCTGCCAAACTTCGATGCTCGCATAACAATACAATTACCTTACATCTCATATACTGGCCACCCAGCCCCATTGCTTGCTTCGAAGATGACCTCACCCAAATCATCTCTGCCAACTTCAAACCCTCCACTCAACACATAATACTAGGCAACCTCAATCTGGGATTTAATGACACCATTGACACAGATGCAACTGTCATAGCCACCTTCCTGGCAGCCTTTGAATGTATCCAAATCATCACAGAACCCACACACTCGCACAGCCACATACTCGACTGGTTTCTAGACCACAAATACAACATCACCATCTCTTCCAAGGAACCGTGTCCATGGTCAGACCACCACACTATCACCTTCTCCATCCCAGCCATTAGCACGCTTGTTAAGCCAGTCCTGGCTAATAGCATAACCATGGCACGCAGCTCACAAAACCTGATGAGCTCCAACAGTATTCCTCTCATCAACTCACCTGTCCCCGCCACACAAGACCCTATGGTCCTAGTCAACCAACATAACACCCTGCTTTGCAACGCTGTCAACCACCTTGCTCCACTCAAAACTAGGAAGTCCAATAATCTGAACCATCACAACTCCTGGTTCACCCCGGAACTATGTGCAGCCATGGCAGTGAAACACACAGCCAAATCCATCTGGCTCAAATCTTCCAACTCCAATAACAAGAGCCACGTCTCCTCACTCTCACATCAATACAAACAGATGATCCTCACTTCAAAAACCTCCATATACAATGTAAGATTTGCAAATTCAGCCTCAAGCTCCCGGGAACTCTTCACCATTCTCTGTGAAATTGAAACTCCCTTTTCCCCCCAGACGCCATCATCAAAGACAATGGCCCTCATTCCGAGGTTGGTGCTAGTTATGGCGCCATTAGCGCCATAACTAGCACCAATACCGGTACCGCCACCGACTTGGTGGTATGGGGACTTAATGGTCTATTCCGACCATTGTGGGACCGGTAAATCCCCATTTGAAAAGCCATTCCCCATTCCCATTTCAGTCCCCATAGGGCCCAATGGGAAAGGGGAAGGCGTCAATAACGGTACCGTAAATTGCGGTACCGTTATTGACCCTGGTATCCCTTTGCGGGTCCCGCCAAGGGACCTCGGAATAAGGCGCAAAGGGATTACAGGCACCAGTGTAATTACCGGTGCCCGGTATCCCTTTGCGCCCAGGTCGTAATGACCCCCAATGACTGGTGTAACAAGATCCAAGACATCCTCACAGGAAAAATCACACAGCTCCAATCCAAAATATAAGCCAAATAAGCCACTCAGCCCATGACCGACTCCCAACCTGGTCCCACCATGGACGTCCCAGCCCACTAGCATCACTGCCCTTGCTAACATCATCACCTGCCTTAAACCTTCCCGATGCAAGGGAAATACGCTATCAGCCGCCCTGGTCAAAGATTGTGTTGAGCACCTGCTCCCTTTGATAGCCACCATCATCAACTCCTCCTTTACAGCCTGCTCTGTCCCGTCTCACTTAAGGAATCCTGTATCTCACTGCTCCTGAAAAAACCCACCCTCATCCCAGCCATCCACACCCAATATCGCCCTATCACTACCGTCCCCTATCTCCTCAAAATCCTGGACAGAGTAGCCTATCTACAAATACAATCCTTCCTCGAACACTACCACATTCTTGATTCCCACCAGTCAGGCTTCCGCCCCAAGTACTGGACAGAAACAGCCTTCATTGTCTTAAAAAAACAGCTTGGTACTGCCAACGACAAGGGATCCTTATCTCTGCTCCTCCTTCTTGACCTCTCAGCGGCATTCGACCTTGTGGAGCATAAGATCTTCTGCCAAACCCTAACATCGTCTGCACACTTCTCTGCCAAAACCACCAACTAGATAGCCTCCTTCTTGTCTAACAGATCCTCCAGAGTATTTGCGGACAAAGCCATTGCCTCTCCGACAGCCAACTCTTTTGGAGTACCCCAAGGCTCTTGTGTCTCTGCAACGTCTACACCAAGCCCCTATTCGATAATATTTACACCTTGGGAATCTCGAATGCTAACTACGCTGATGATACCCACATTCTTATCCCCCTCTCCGGCGACCACCTGAAAGTCACCATTAGAATCAACGAAATGTATGAAACTATTCAATTCTGGATGGCAGCAAACAGTCTTTACCTCAACGATGAAAAAACTGAAGCCTGAAGAGTCTCCCCCAGGACTACACATCCTTCGTCATCGACGGCCACAAGATTATCGTTGCATCCTCTAATAAGACCCTTGGATTCTACCTTGACTGATCACTCTCAAAAGTCCTGCCACGTCAAACATATTGCTTCGACATGAGGCTATGCAATTAAACTAATCAACGCCAGCAAACTTTCCTCACTACCACTAACCATTTGGAAGTTGCATGAGCACTAATATGCTCGAAACTTAACTACTGCAACTCCCTGCTTTACGGCACTTCAGAAAAAAACCTCAGCAAACTTCAATCTACCCAGAACAATGATCTCAGAGCCGCCCTTAACATTTGCAAATGGAACCACATATCAGAGGTCAGGAGATCTGCCCACTGGCTTCCAGTCAAGGGTAGAATCACTTTCAAAATCCTCTCCCTTACCCACCTCTGTCTCTTGAATAACGCTCCAGGCTACCTTGCTGCCAATCTAACGAAAAACACCTCAGAAAGACCCACTAGGGCTGCCTACAGTCACTGCCTCATCACCACAAGGTTCAATCACGCTAAAAAGCTGGCGGCACTAGCTTCCCAGTCCGGGCAACGTCTCTCTGAAACAAGCTACCCCCCCCCACCTGCGTGCAGAACCTTCCTACAATGTTTCAGAAAACATCTTAAAACACTGTTTTTAAACTGACTCTCTACCCCCCGCCTGGCCCCTACTGACTTCTGTTTGCTCTACTTGTAACTAGCGCCTAGATGCCTATAAACTGTGTGTGCTACTATAAATGTACAAATAAAATAAATAAAATAAAAATAAATGTAGCGCTGCAGGGGAGACTAGTATGAGGCTGGAGATGCCTCTCCTCCAGGGAAGCAGATATCCAATATGTGCAAGTTGTGCAGGCACCATTGTTTCTTATAATCACTTTGAAGGTAGGTCAAGACCCTCCCCCCAAGTCTTACTAAAATCGCGCCATTGCTAGCATTTTCCACATTTTCGGAAGTCAGTGAAACTCTGTCGGTGGCTGTTTTTGCTTCCACTAGTTGGCAAGTACCAGCAAGCCTGCTATCAACATCAACATGAATGCTTTCTTCTGGGCTTTGGTGGGTAAGCTAATTCTGCGATCGAACAATCCACACATCCGCTCTTGGGCACCCAGGGCCATATCAAATGTAATCATTGCCTGTATCGGGGACTTAATATCCACCAAAAATGGTGATTTTACTGGGTATTCCTGACATATGTGGGCCCAGTCTCCTTTTCCGGTCCGATAGCACAGCAAGTAGAGCGCTCGCTTTGACATCTGTGCAGAGCCTGCTGACGTAGGTTCGAATCCCGGCAGGGCCAAACTCAGCCTTTCATCCTTCAGAGGTCGATCAATGAGCACCACACACCGTGGGTAATAATAAGCAGCGCTCAGATACCTGAGGGTTAGTAGCACTATATAAATGCTAAATTATTATTATTATTATTATTATTATTATTATTTTACTTGGCATGCTCTCCAGCACTCCTGCAAATCTGTAGAGTATGTGTTATGCAATGTTGCTTGGGTGTAATGCCACTACTTCATAACTGTATACCAGTTTTCCCTGAGTTGTACTGACAGTGTCAGATTCGGAATGTTCATCCATATATTTTCCCAGTGCTCTATGGGGATGTCAGTATCTAGTGGGTTTTCCAATGTTTTCATATATGGCCACTGTTGGTTTGTCATGGAGTCCAGTAGGATCTTATATAAAATGGCAACCAGGCTCCTGGATCATGTGTGTGTGTGTTAAACTGATCAAACATTGTCTGTCCCCTGCATGCAAACATCGCCAGTCCGACATCCAGTGCTCATCTGGTAGTATCACATTCTATCCCTCTCTGTGTGTCCTATATGGTTTTTATATGTATCAAAGAGTAATATTTCTGTCCCCTGCACCAAGTCTCCAATTTTCACACAGCCCACCTTTTCTCATTGTATAAAAGCTCCCTATGCTATTCCTGGTGAGTACTGCTGGTTTCCAAATAGTGGTGTGAAGGGTTGGGGTGTTCAAAGAGAGTGCCCCCCGATCCAAGTGTCGGTCCGAAATGTCGCAAACTAATGCTGTGATATGACTTATTCGAGTGTCCGGAGGTCTATCATGTCTACGTAGTCATAGGATCCCCTCCCGAGGCCTACACACTACTGCCGTATCCACCCTTACCCATGGTTTAGATTTATCTCTTGAAAACCACTCCCTCACCATATAAACGCGCATATAAACCCTGAAAGCATTTTATTTAATGAGATGAAGAAGGATTTCAGAAATTTGATGAGTAAGGCCTAAAATAGTATAATAATCTCGGGAGTGTAATCATTTTTATTGTCACTATCCGTCCTAGCCATGATATTGACAGGGATTCCACCTCTCAAGGACCGTTTTAAATTGTTGTAAGACTTCTGGGTGATTCTGATTGTACATCAGTGATAGGGTTTTAGCAATGTTTACCCCCAGATACCGTATACCCCCATCTGCCATACCGAAGGGGCAGTGTTTCATCAAATTGTTGGTCTGTTCCGTGGTAAGAGACAAATTTAGAATCTCTGATTTTTGCACATTGATCATAAGCCCCACCACGTGTTCAATGTGTCGAAGCTCTGTTATCAGGGCCATTATGGAGCTTCCTGGTTCTGTTAGGGTTACTAGCATATCAACTGACGAACGCAACAATCTTATGTCACCCCACACCCAACGGAATACATTTGATGCCCGGGTTTTGCCTGATTCTGATGAGTAAAGGCTCCAAATACAGGGCATAAAGTAGCAGGAACAAGGGACATCCCTGCCTCGTTCTCCTAAGGATAGGGATGCATCTGGTATTGTTTGATGACCTTATTGTGGGGTTCCTGTAGTTTGCTATTATCATCTATAGGAATTTGGCGCTGATGGCCCATATGCCCTAGGGTGTTAGAAAAGGAATGACCATTCGACACGGTCAAATGCCCTTCGGCGTCTAACAATATCAAAATAAATGGTGGCCATTTACTGATGCTTTTTCTGTTAAATGTCATATCCGCCTAGTGTTATGAAAGGTCTGTTTTCCGGTACTAAATCTAGATTAATCGGGATCAATCAGTGTTGGCAGCAACGGGAACAGCCATTTAGCAAAGATACCTGTGTACATTTTTGCATCAATATTCATTAGTGTGATGGGTCTATAAGACCCACATCTCGTCGGGTCTTTATTGGGCTTCGGGAATACCATCACCTTAGCTTCCGACATTGACTGGGTAATCGTTCCTAAGCTGCTATGCAGTTAAATCATTTTGTGAGCCTTGGGACAACTTCATTTGTATTTTTTATAAAACAGAGCTGGAAAACCATCGGGCCTGGAGCCTTATTCAACACCAGTGACTTAATTGCTGCCTCTTCTTCTTCTTCCCTTATATATTGCTGCTTCCACAACTACTTCCCTTATATCCGCTTCTAGTTTCTCACTATCCACTGGGGCCAATTTCAGTACGGGGATCGAATCAAAGTATGCTGAAACTGCACTTTGTTCAGGACTGGAAGCGGTATAAAGGGTTTTGTAGAAATCTGCAAATGTATCCATAATAGATGTAGTATCAGCCACTATAGACCCGTCTTTATGAAGGATATGAGCAGCATTAGATGTTTTCAACTGTCTAGCTAATAGCCGGTCAACCTTATTGGCTGTAATGTAATATCTGTGTTTGCCTGTGGTAGGGACATTTCTGCTCTATGCGTATGTAGTAAATCTAGCTGACCTTGAATATGCTTGAGTGTCTTTTGCAGAGCCCTTGTCTGCTTGTCAGTTAAGGCCAGCATAAGCTCACCTAATTGAGTCTCTAGCTCCCTCTCAAATTTCCCCCATTGCTTCTCCATCTGAGCCTGTAAAGCAATCAATTTGCCCCGCAATGCCGCTTCCTTCTAATCTAACTTCCTGGCTATCATTGGCATCACAATACTGATCTATTTTAACACCAAATGCCTCCGTCAGCACTCTGTCTTTCAGCAGTTCTGTTGGGAACCTCCAACTCTGCAGTCCTCTATATTTCCCAGATATAGGGGCATGATCCAAGAGTGAGATCAGTCCCACTGTCCCCCCATATCTCACATCATCCTGACAACAGACACCAACACATAGTCAGTCCTCGACAGTGAGAAAAGCATGTATACCCTCTCTGCTCCCCCCTCTTAATCTGTCATACATCCCTCAGGGCCATGTTTTCAAAGCTAGTCCATAGGGAACCCAAAGGGAATGGTATTCCTTGTTGCACCCCAAGCTCCTATCCACTTGAGGGACCCATGGTAGGTTAAAGTCCCCAGTCAATATGATTTCCCCTTCTTCGTAATGTTCTAACATAGCTGCTACATTGCGCAGGAAGCCCCTGTCCTGTATTAGGTGCGTATACCATAGCTAACGTTACACATCGGTGTTGGAACATTGCCCGAAGGAATAAATACTGTCCTTCCTGAGCTGCGTGTAATGTGTATATGTAGAGAATCCTTGAATGCGATAAGTACCCCAGATGTCTTCCCCTGTGCATTAGCCTGATATACCCATGAGAACTGCCTAAGTCTTACATTGCTTTTATCCTTCTTCCCTATATGCGATTCCTGAAACAATATTATGTCTGCCTTTTCCCTCTTAATTTGTGCCTCCAGTTTCCTATGCCTAAAAGGGGTATTCATTCCCCTAATATTATGCATCAAGACCTTGAATGTTAGCATAACCCCCACACTTTCCCATCAGACTCCTTACCATACTGTTTCCATTCACCTTTGCATATCTTCCACTGCTGTCGCTGCCTTCCCTCCTTCCCCAGTCCTGCCCCCTCTCCCTTTAACTTCCAAACTAACAATTCTCCCCTACCCCTCTCTCAAATTCACTAAGCCACCCACCCCCTCACCCCTACTCCTATTCCCTCCCAACATAACCTCCCAGGCTTAGACCAGAGATCCTATGATATCCTCAGGGACTCTTCCCAAGGCTCTGATCCAAGTAACTACCCAAGGTAAGAACTGTGGGAGAATTCCTAATAACTCCTTTTGGATTCCAATACAAACCACAGAGAATTGCCCGCCCGTCCTAGACTTTTTCAAACACTTTCCGCCCAAAAGTCCCTATCTCTCTTAAACCATTTTCAACTGGCTAACAATGCTGATACACTCCTCAACAAACTGTGATATACACATTTCAACTTTTTCACCATACCCAACCCCTTCAAATCGTTTTCATTACAGAATCCCCCTGCCCTGCATCATCGTAATGCATCATTGACATTAGTTTGTGGCCCTTTCGGGCAGGTTCCTTTGCTGCATGACCTCCTAGACACCCTAGAGCACTCCCACTGTCTGCTTCCTTGTGGGTGGGGATGTCTGGATGCTCTTACCATGTTATCCTCCTCCTCTTCCAAGTGTAGCAGGGTATGTCCTTCCTCACATGTCATTATATGATGTTGTTTACCATCCATTATGAAGAATAAGCCGAAGGGAAAAGTCAATTTATATTTGATCTGTTTCGCATTTAACACCCTTACCACAGGACCCATGGCTCTTTGCTTCTGCAAGGTTGACAGCCACAAATCCTGGAACAGCTGAACGTCCGATCCCTTTCTGGTTATTTTGTCTTGTGTCCACGCCGCTCTACACTTGCTCTCTTTTTGTCCATAGAAGGTCATAGCAATCAGAACATCGCTAGGCCTTGCTAGAGGTTCTGTCCTCTTAGGGCCTACCCTATGGACTCTGTTAATACCCATGTTTGTCTGATGGGTTTTCAGTAGTAGATCACCAAAGCACAGTTGGATCGTAACTTGCAGGTCTTTATCTTGGACAATGCCACTTAATCTTTTAATGCGAATATTATACTGCCTCAATCTGTTTTCCAAGTCCTCTACCTGGAGTTCCAGATTCTGTGTCATTCTTGCGATGTGCTCAAGCAATTCACTATTTTGTTTAACCTCTTCTGCCATCTCCGTGAAAGTCTGCTCATTGGTGTCCACTCTGTCTCCCAGGCTCTTCAGGTCGTCCGTAACCTCTTTCAGGGAGCTCCTTAGTTCTTCCTTCAAGCATTTAAACTGGTCCTGAAAGGTAAGTAGCAGTGATCCTTCCCTCAAGGTCCCTAAGACACTCCTTCAGATCCTCCTTTTTGAGTGCCATCTTTTCCCTCCTGTATGCCTTGGGGATCTTCCTGCTGCTGTTGACCTTTGTGGGGGGTAATGCTATCGACTGTCCTCTGCTTCTAGCAGAGCTCCAACTGCACTTCAGGAAGCAGGGTGGGTTTGATTTTAGACAGGCCGGTGTGTCCTTCCCCTTTGCTTTGGGCTTCTGGGAGGTGCATATCCATACACCTCGCTTCTGTATAAGAGAGGTGGGCCCCTGTAGCCTGCACCCAATACTTCCAACTATTCTTTGTACTGGTGGGCCCTTTTTGCTGTCCGGAGAAAACACGACAATCCTCATCTGGGTTTTCTCTGAGTTATTATACGGTAGAGAGCCACAGGATGTCCTTGATATGTTACGGGAAATGTGGGAGGAACGGGAGGAAACCATCTTCCCCCTTTTCCAAACGGCCCAACATTTGAAGGAACATATGGCTACTGTAAGAACAATAGTCCAAGCTCACTTAGTTAAAACTCAAGAGCGCCAAAAGACCTATCATGATAAGAAAGCTCTGCTCAGGTTTTTTTTCCATTGGACAAAAGGTTCTTGTTCTCCTTCCAACATCTGAGAACAAGATGTTTTCTAAGTGGCATGGTCCTTATGAGGTGATGGAACAAACAGGACCATACACTTATTGTATCTCCCAACCTGATATGTTACCTAAAACTCATATTTATCATGTGAATCTCCTCAAGGCGTGGAGAGAGGATCCTGTTGATAATACTACTGTAGTATTGACTAATATATTAACTGAAGACTCCGAGAGGAATACCTTTTGATTCCTTCCTACTACCTCAGAACAAAGAGAAGATCTATTTGAGTTGCTACAACATTTTCCCTATGTCTTCAGATCGGAAACAGGAAGAGTGAAGTTTTTGTTTCACCACATACGTACACCCGCAGGGAAGGTGGTCCATTTAAAAGCTTATCGGATCCCAGAAACCAGAAAAGGAATAGTCATAGAGCAGGTGAAGAATATGCTAAAGTCTGACATTATTGAGCCATCTCGCAGCCCTTGGTCCTCTCCGATAGTGCTCGTTTCCAAGCCAATCAGTCGTGGAGGTTCCGTATTTATTTCAGAAAAGAGAATTCAGTATCCCAATTCAACAGTTATCCTATGCCCAGGATAGATGATCTGATTGATCAATTGGGAACCAATATTTTCCTCTCCATGCTTGATCTGACAAAAGGGTACTGAGGACCAGAAGAAAACAGCTTTCTCCACCCCCATTGGACTATTCCAGTTCAAAGTATTACCTTTTAGACTACATGGGGCCCCGGGCATCTTCCAGAGATTAATGGACTAAGTCCTCCATAAGTACTACACTTTCTGCGGAGCTTCATTTAATGATATTATCATTCATAGTAGGTCATGGGAAGAACACATTCACAGCCTATATCTAGTTACCAGAGCCTTGAGAAAAGCTGGGCTCACAGCGAACCCGAAAAAGTGTCACTTGGCTCAGCCAGCAGTCAAGTACCTTGGGATTGTTGTGGGAAATAGGCTAATTCAACGCCAAAGTGAGAAGGTGAAAGCTGTCCAGGAAACTCTGGTGCCCAAAACTAAGATAGAATTGTGAGTCTTTCTGGGTCTAGGGGGTATTATAGGCGGTTCATCTCTACTTATTCTACCATCACGTCTTGCCTCACTAAGAAACTAATAAAGTGTTTTCAAAAACTCAAGAATATCTTGTGCAATGAACCAGTGTCAGATTTTAGCAAAGAGTTTAACTTACAGTCAGATGCTTCACATGTTGAGTTAGGGGCGGTCCTCTCACAAGATTACAATGGTATTGAACACCCGATCTTCTATATCAGTAGGAAGTAATATACCCGGGGATAAGAACTATGCCACTATTGAGCTGCAGCCCTAGCTATAAAGTGCACAGTTTCATATTTTCTAAAAAAAATATATTTATTTTTATTGGTATTTCACAAACAAAAGAAAAACAAAACAACTCATGGCATCCATCTGCCAACATTCAATATTCCCAACTAATAACCTTCATCGAACTTAGTCCCGTATCTGTCAGGCAGTCTTTGTATTCAACACACATCAGATAAACCCTACATTACATCACTTGAAGTAGGTAGGTGAGAGGTGATATTCTTGTATCCATATTACTCTACATAAGATAGTAGGTGCCGGGGTCTCTGCTTCGTGGGGTGCAGCGCGAGCAGTATATTCCACCTTTCAACACTTAATTTCCCATGTCTTCTATAGGGACTCCTTCAATTTCTTGTATTTGATTCATCAAGTAGTGGACGTATGGGTCCCATATGCCGCCCACATCAATATGGTGTATCGACATTCCTCTATACCGCATCTCCATATCATTACAGTATCTGATATCCAAATGCCAGTCTTCTGTTTTAGGGTGTATCAGACCCTTCCACACCATCGCCACCCGCCTCTTAGCTAAGAGCAGCAGCAACTAAGCTAGTTACCGTCTACCTTGAGGAATCAGTTTGGTGTATCCCAAAAGTGCAGTCATTGGTTTTGGGTCCAATCTTTCCCCAATACCTTCTCCAATGGTCTGGAACACTATTTCCCAGAATATGACAATAGAGGGACACTACCAGGCTACATGTATAAAGTCGGTTGTCTCTGTTCCACATCTGCTGCAGCTACTGGGGGTCCCTTGGTAATAAGCTTGGAGTTGGGCTGGGGTATAGTAGAACTAGCAAAGGTATTTCCAGTGAATTAATTTAAATCTGGCATTCAGTGCTACCTTCCTTGTCCCCTCACAGCGATACCTCCACTCCTCTTTAGATATCTCATGTCCCAATGATCGAACCCATTTTTCCCTATGGGACGCTTTTTCTACTTTAGCGTCAAGATACATAGCATATAGAGCAGATATTACCCTCCTGTTATGTTCCCCACAGAGTACTTTATCCAATATGGGGGCTATTTTGGGTTGCTCCAGGAATGAAGAGAACATCCGCTGCAGTGAAATTCTTCATCTGTAGTACAGAAACACCTCCAGAGCGTTCAAACTCTCCCTTGCTTTCAGCTCTAAATCTCCCACCACGGAACAAATCACAGTATCAGTGCACCTTAAGCCATTTAATGAGATTTAAAAAACCTAATTCTGAGGTAAGAGGGAACCCCTTTGTAAATACGACTGGCAATGTCGGGGAGTATAGAATGTCCCCCTCGATTTGTTCTCAATGTGAGTCCACGCTCTGCAAGTTAGTTCAACCATGTTCCCCACTTTGGAAGCCCTGTTGGGGGGCATTAATATAATGGCCGCAGAAGGTACAGAGCAGCCAGTGCCCTCTCCACTTCAACATGCCTCCTGTCCCCTTGCTCCCCGAACCAGTATAGAATGAACCCGGCTTGGGCTACATTGTAGTATGTCTCAAAATTGGGGATTGACAGCCCTCCTTTGTGTATTAAAGATGTCAGCGTATCCCAGGAAACTCTTGCTTGTTTCCCCGCCCAAACAAACTGTGTGATCATAAATTTCAACTCGCGGAAGTATGCTGCCGGTATCTTTTTTTTTTAACAGTTTTATTTTTCTTCTGAGGTAAAGGCATTTTAAATACGAGTGCAACAGAAATCATCTTACTAGAAATTGAGTTACATTCACTCTTACTATTTTACAACTATTGAACTAATACCCCTGAGTTTTACCCCTCTTTTACGTTTCCCCCCTAGGTCCCCCTCCTCCTCTTTTCCTTTGTGCCCCTGACACCTTTGACCAGTCCTATTGGTTTCCTCCGTGATACCATCTCGCCTCCTTTGTGGGCTGGGTTGTCAAGTGATCGAAATGTTCAGAGGTTTATAGAATTGGGCTTCTCTTTCCCCAACATACTCTTGGAAGGGGTACCAAGTAGACAATTTTTTCTGATATTTCCCAGCTCCTATGGCGGTTACTTTCTCTATTGCCATGACCCCCCAAACCTTCACCCACCACCCTGGCATCGTAGGACCGTCTTTCGTTTTTCACCATTGTGCCAGTGTCATTTGCACGGCCGACACTAGGTCCGTTATTAAGGTGGCTGTGTGTCCCAATGCTGCGTACGATCCCTCTGCAACTGCTCCCAGCAGAATAGTTTTGGGCGAAAGCGGTAGGTTCCTGCCTGTTATGTCTTTGATGTGTCCCAGCACCTCCTTCCAGTAGGTCATCGCTTTAGGGCATGTCCACCACATGTGGAACAGAACCCCCTGCCCCCCACCATCTCCAGCAGTCCGGGGAGTACTCTGCATTTATTTTATGGAACCGGTGGGGGGACATGTACCACCTGCAGCAAAGTTTATATGCTGCTTCTTTGATTGCCATGTTTTTAGAGGATTTGTGAACTCTTGCCCATATCTGGTCCCACTCTCTTTCCGTGATTGGCTCCCCAATGTCCCTTTGCCAGCTCCCTTTATATGTCTAGTTGTCTGCCCGCTGTAAATTCTCAATATCCCCTGCATTGTCTCCCCCTCCTGTATGATTAGTTCTAGGCCTTTTGGAGTTCTTGTTCCTGCCTTTTTCACCGCTAGGTGGGAAATCCAGTGTCTTATTTGTGCATATCTGAATCTTTCTTTTTCTCCCAGGTCAAATTTCTTTCTGCACTCTATGAAGGGGAATCGGGATCAGGTTTCCATCCTGGTACATATCCTACAAGGTCATGGCCGCTGCACCCTCCCCAAAATTCTCGCTGTAGGCCTGGGATGAACTCCCTGTTGTGTGCTAATGGGGACAAGGGGCCTAGGCCCAGTTTGATTTTCTTCATTTGTAGGGATCTGTCCCAGCTACGCAGGGATACCTTAGTGGCTCCCAACAATTTTCCCCCTGACTCTGGGGCTCCAGGCTTAATGCCTGAAGCGCTATTAATGATATTTGTGTGGATGCTTGTTCGACTCCACTCCAACCTTTTGCGTTACCTTGTTTTGCCCATTTAAGCATTGGGGCCAAGTGCGCTGCCAAAAAATATCTCCCGATGTCTGGAGCACCCAGGCCTCCCAGGAGTGGGGGACGAGTGAGGATGCGCCAATTTATATGTTGCATTTTGGAGTTCCTTAGTTAAGTGTGTTGGAATCTCTGTGGGCACTGAATTCACCACATATAGCAAACAGGGGAGTAGAGTCATTTTTACTGCTGCAATCCTTGCAAACCACGATAATTCCTGGTTGTCCCATCTCTGCAAGTCTGCTTGTAGCTGTTTCCGTAGCTGTTTCCAAAGCGGTGGGATGTTTGCACTATATAATTTCTCAGATTTCCTCGCCAGCTGTATTCCCAGGTATTCTAAGGTGTTTTTCTCCCATATTAGGGGGAACCTCTTCCTCATGCCGTCAATCACTTCTGACTTCTCCGTTATATTTAATGCCTTGGATTTGGCGTAGTTTATTGCAAACCCGGATGCGGCAGCAAATTTCTCTAGTTTTGCTATGGCACACAGTAATGTATTTGCCGTGTCCCCCATGTAGAGCATCAAGTAATTGCATATATAGTGCTATTTTTTGCGGGGAGTCTCCAACTTGTACCCCTTTTATATCAGGATTGCCTTTGTACTGGAGAGCCAAGGGCTCCATACCCATCGCAATGATCAATGGGGATAGGGGACAACCCTGACATGTTCCCCTCCGGATGTTTACCTGCTTTGATTTATGTCCATTCACCAGAAAGTATGTGGATGGACACTGAATGTTTTCTAAAATCATTTTGCTGAACTGTAACCCGCACCCAAATCCCTCCAGGACCAACTTTTTTTTTTTAATAACATATTTTATTGCATTTTTGTTTCATAATACAAGACATTCAATACATAACCGTATAACTTTGCATACAAATGGCAGAGCAGTGCGAGCAGATTCTGTATGGATATAAGCATTTTTTAGAAACACAGATGATGTAAGATATAGATAAAGTCAAGACAACAATTGCCATTTTTCCTGCTAGTCTCATTCAAGCGGCATCAAGTGGTGATGTTATAGCCCGTGGCAGTTGTAGAGCTGCGCCCCAAAGTCCGTTATTCGTGCTGTACATGATTTACAATGTCTGTTCCCATTTCCCCCAAATTTTGTCTGCTTTGCCCGGACAGCCTCTTGCTTGGTAGACTCGGCGTTCCATTAGGATGATAGCATCCACATCTGATATCCATTCATTGATCATATTTCGGAGTACTTTCTGAGCCCCACAGTTGCGCAATGTTTCTTTTGGCAGTTCCTGTGGATGTCAAGAGAAGTAACTTTTCGAAGCGAGACATGTCCCCTTCATCTTCAATACCCAGGAGAAGGAGTTTGGGGTCTGTTGGGATCGGACGACACATGACGTTTGAGAGACGTTCGCTACATTTGTGCCAGAAGTGTTGTATTCGTGTACATTGCCATAGAATGTGGTAGAAAGTTCCTTCCTCTTGTTTGCAGCGTAGGCATTTGGGGTCGGTCGCTTTACCCCAGTTATACAAAGCTACTCAGGGATAGTATATCCTGTTGAGTATTTTCAGTTGAACAAGCCTGATTCTCACCGAGATTGCAGAGTCTCTAGGATACATCAGGGTCAAGATCCATTCTTCGGGTAATATTGGGCCCACGTCTCTTTCCCATTTCGTCTTCAGGTTCAACAGCTCTTTCGTGGCAAACAAGGAGATGGCGTTGTACATAGTAGATGTGACCTTGTTACTTACACTGTCTATGACTATATTCCTTTCTATGGGCGTACACTCTGGCATGTCCGCCAACTGAGCCCTATGCACGGTGAGTGCATGTTGTAATTGACCATAGTGATAGTGTTCGTTGTCTGGAAGATCGTGTGTTGTCAAGAGCTCGTGAACTGTATTATCTGGTTGTTCACAAATATTTGCTGAATGGTTTGTATGCCAGCTGTTGCCCAGTTCGGCCATTTCGGGAGGCTACTGAGGCCTGTGAGGTGGGCATTATTCCAGATGGGCTGGACTGGGGTGATTTTATTGTCCCATCCTAAATGTTTATGTACTTCCTTCCATACCTGGGCTGTATGAGCTACTATCGTGCGTTCGGGAGGGCGAGTCTGTCTACAGTAGAGGCTTTCAATTAGGGACATACCATGTTGTGCAGCTAATTCGGCTCTTATATGGGGGATGGTCGGGTCCCCATGCAGTATGTCATTGACTGTCGCCATCTGGGTCGCCCAGTAATAGAGCTGGATGTTCCGGAGTCCTATTCCCCCCTCCCTGACTGAACGTCGAAGTCTTTTGAGAGCTATCCTCGGGTGTTTCCAACCCCACAGGAGTTTACGTGTTGTTCTGTCTATTCTATGGAACTCTTCAGTGGGGACGTGGAGAGGGGCGTTTTGGAGGATGTACAAGAACCGGGGTAGGTCCAGCATCTTGAAGAGCGCTGCGCTGCCTAACAATGTCAGTGGCAGTGCTACCCAATGGGCTACATCTTGTGCGCATATTTTGATTATTGGGTGTAGGTTTTGAGTCACATAGCTATCCAGCCTATTTGCAATTAGAATACCCAGGTAGCGGATTTGTGTGGTTTCGATTTGATATGGGGACCCAGATGCCGGTATGCAGTCTACTCCTTTCACCGGAAAGAGCACGGATTTGGCCCAGTTCACTCTAAGGCCACTAAAGGCTCCATAGTTTATCAGTATTTGAGTGACTATAGGGCAGGAGATCGCTGGATCGCCTAGATACACTAGGAGGTCGTCTGCATAGAGGGATATCTTATCTTCCCAGTTTGAGCTCCATCTGAAGCCAGTCCACGTGGTCGTGCCCCGCAGAATTACTGCTAACGGTTCTATTATCAATGCAAACAGCATTGCTGAGAGCGGGCATCCTTGCCTGGTGCCCTTCCCCAGTTGGATGTTGCGCGAGGGCCATCCGTTCACTCTTACCTCTGCTAATGGATTATTATAAAGGAGTTGTACCCATTTTATAAATGGTTCCCCGAATTGCATCTTTCGCATTATTGCCCATAAAGCCTCCCAATGAACTGAGTCGAAGGACTTTTCGAAGTCTATGGCCAATAGTGCCAGTGATTGTTGCAGGGCAGGTGCTCTCTCCAGCGCCAGGTGCAACCTGCGAATATTCATTCTTGTTGACCTTTGAGGCATGAAGCCGCATTGATCTGGATGGATCAATGCTGTAATGACCATTTGTAGTCTGTTGGCTAGTATTTTGGCTAGTATTATAGCTTCACTGTTGATTAGGGATATGGGCCGATAGGAAGTGCATTTATCTGGGGGTTTGCCCTTTTTGGGGATCACTATAATGGTGGCCTTGCGGAGATCTGGTGGGAGCTCGCCCTTTGTTAGGGAGTGCTCAAACATGTTGAGCAAATGGGTGGGTATGTCTAGATGATTTAGCTTTTTTGAAAAATGTCAAGTGGGAAACCATTGGGACCTGGGGTCTTGCCTGTTTGGAGTTGGGCAATGGCTGTTGATATTTCATCTGCTGTTATTTTGTTATCCAACGTGTTGACTTGCTCCGTGGTGGGTGTTGGGAGGTCGATACTGTTCATTTCGGTGCTGGCTGCTGCGTTAGTAGGGGGTTTATAGAGGTCCTCATAGAAGTCAGCAAAGCTTTCTGCTATCTCTGCATCGGAGAAGACTAAGTCTGTATTCGGAGTTCTAATGCACTTCACCTTCTGTTGTCCTTCGTCGTGCTTTTCCAGCCTTGCAAGCATTTTGCCTGCTTTTTCACCCGTTTCGTACAGACGTGCCTTCATGGCGTTGTGTGCCTTTTTGGCACAGTCCAGGGATAGGTTATGCAGCTTCTTCTGCGCCAGTATGAGGTCTCTGTTCATCTCAGGGGTGTCGCTGGCAATGTGTTCTGATTCCCTGGGCACAACTTAATTTTCGGCTTCGATGATCCGTTCGCGTTGTGCCTTCTTCTTTGCCGATGTCCACGAGATAATTTCGCCTCGTAGGACTGGCTTGTATGCTTCCCATAATATTAGGATTGTCAACCGAGCCTGCATTTAATTTCGAAGTAGTTGGAGGTGGCTTCCTCTATCTTCTCTTGTAGGTCTGGGAACCCCAGATAGTAAGAGTTCAGCCGCCACGTAGGAGGCGGTGATGGCCTCACTGTTTCCAGTTCAAGTAACAGTGGGGAGTGGTCGGAGATTCCCCGTGGGAGGAAGGATGGGTTGCATACTTTATGAATATTTTGATGTGGTAAGAAGAAGTAATCTATTCTGGACATTGAGGTGTGAACTCAAGAGTGGAAGGAATATTCACGAACATCACTGTGTAGCTCTCACCACGTGTCGCGCAGCCCCATTGCAGACGCAAAGGAGGCCAATTTGGTAGTGGTGGCAGGATTTCTGTCTCTCAAGTGCGTGCGATCCAGGACATTGTCCATGACTTCATTGAAGTCCCCTCCTATTACCCAAGTGTCTGCAGGATTTGCTGTCAGGATGGGGGTAATATCGATTAGCAGATTGTTAAGGAGGGTTGGTGGGGAGTACACTGCCAGGAGTGCCAGGGTGTGGCTCCAGAGTGTTCCTTGTATTTGTACATGACAACCTCCTCTATCTTGTATTATATGCGTAATCTCCAGTGGAAGTCTTTTATGAATTAGTATGAGCACCCCTCTCGCTCCCATGGAGAAACCCGCATGCACCGCTGTGCGGTAATTAGAGCTTTGGAAGAACTTGCATGCATTTCCCGCTAGATGGGTTTCGGTCAGGAAAGCTATATCCGGGGAGTGCCTGTTTATGTGCTGCAGTACCAGTCTTCTTTTGATACTGGATCCCAACCCATTCACATACCATGACATAAGCATTAGCCTCTTTTTGATTGTAGCAGTCTCAGGTGCCATCGGTTGTTTGGAATTTAGATTTGCATATGTGTTTCTTCGGTTGAAGTCGCGACAGTTTCACAGTGTTTGTCCTGTTCAATGTGCTCACTGTGCCATTGCATGCTAAACATTGAATAAAAATGTTAACTCCAACTCCCTCCTACCCATACTCCTCCCCCAACTGAAGCATCTGTCGACCCAACATAAAATTCTAAACAGTTGAACTTTATTCTACATATGCCTACCCTGCGTTAGCCAGGTTTTGCAGTTCGCGTTAGCAGGGTTTTGTAGTTCGGATATAGCTTGGGGCTGGGCAGTAGAACACCACTCTGGTGCTCTGGGTACTCTTCCTTGTCTGGGGGGGCGGTTATTTGGTTAGCCGCCAGCCGTGCTGTGCATCGCACCTAAATTTGCAATGTGAAGTATGGGCTCCTATGCGTTTCATTTGCAGTGATTTGGTCATCCTGAGTAATGTTGCTACTTATTATGCTTTGTCTTGCTGTGGATTCTCCATATGTTGTTGCTGCTGCGGATCCAGGTCCGGTGGCCGCTCAGGATGTGGTCTGTTGCGTTCCCCTCTCCTCCTCCCCTCCGAGCTCCAATCACCATCTATATGTCTTTCGGCCCAGCTCCACGCTGTCATGATCTCTGCTTCCAAAGGGTCAGGACTTACCCAACTCCCTTGGAAGCAGACCCATAACCCCGGTTCCGGGTGCCGGCCAGTCCCAATTGGGACCTTTTGGACCCTGTCCTGGCGCCAGTGGCACCAGGCTCATAAATATGCCCAGTCCCAGCGCTGGAAGCGCCGGGCTCATAATGCTTGGGTGGACTTACCTGCAGCAGACCATGCTGCTTACTTACCTGCCAGTTGAGCCCCTGATCCTCTTCTGTTTGGGACTACTTTTCCTGTTGGGTGGGGCAGGAGCCACTCCCTAGGTTCAGAACACTGGAACTCTTCTGGAAAGCAGGAACTCTTTTCTTACCTAGGCGAGGCCGTGGAAGGAGACACCTAAGCACTACAGGAGGCTATTTAAACCACACCCGATGGATGAATCTTGCTTTGCGTTATTCTGCATTCTCTGCAGCAGAACGCTCACTGTGTCTTCTGATCCTGTGTCTAAGGGTACAAAGGCTTACCATCCTGGAATCCAGTCTTCAGCAGCACCTATAAAGACAAAGAAAGAACAGGTTAGCACTACGGTCTTCAGTGGCAGCGCATCTCTTACCTGGTCCAGCGGCTGTCACCAACGCCTCGCGCTGCATACCAGCATCTGAAAGACAAAGGCTTACCGACTCTTCGCACGCTCCGGAGGTCTTCGCGCTGCATTCCGGCATCTGAAAGACAAAAGCTTACCGGCTCTTTGCACGCTCCGGAGGCCTTCAACGCTGCATCCCGCATCTGAAAGGCAAAAGAAGGTGCGTTTAGAGACACTGGGCAACTTTACTACTCACGTGCCATCACTCCTTCCCACGCCGAAATCAGCGGGTATCCCAGCACCCTTCAGCTTCTCTAAAGCTCCGAACTTGTACCTGCAAGGTAAAAGAGACAGTTAGTGCGCATTGTGAAGCAGGCAACAAGCGCTCACTTACGTGCTTCCAAGCGCTTCTATTCCTCACGCGGGTTCGATCCTCAACTCTCTTCAGCCCGCCATCCGCCATCGCCGGAACCCTGCAAAACAAGAGGTATCATTACAAAAGAACTTTACATAAGTCAAAAGCCATACTCACGTGCTCCTCGGCACCGCTCCACAGCAGCTACGCCTTATGCACTTAAAGACTTTTAAGACATTTGAAGTGCCCAGAACTTACCGTTCGTGCAGTAAACAACGGACAGCAGTCCTCTGAGGTCAAGAGGCCTGCACCCTTATCCAGTGAAGAAACTGGTTACGGCACCCTGCCCCTGAGGCAGATGGAGAGCTCGGCGTTCACCTACCTAAGGTGAGATCGTTAACCTTTGGGGTCCTACAGGAGAAGAGAAAGGGAAGAGGAGAGAGGCACCCAATAACCCCAGTTCATTAATCCCATATTTTCTATCTGCAGACATCTTACTCTCCGAGTCAGACACACAGTGCACAGAGGTCCAGCCCGAGGAACCAAACGTGTGTTACACATCACCTTTGAAGACACGGCATTCACCCAGTCAAGACCGGCGCCTCTGCGGGAATCAGGTGAGCGTTACACACGCTTCCTTAGGATCTGTTAAGTGCACTGTTGTGTTCTTGTGGAATATTTTGAGCTGGGCAGGGAAGATTAGCCCATATTTGACTCCCATTGATTGCAGGCGTTTCTCGAGCAGATCAAATGCTTGGAGTGTTTTCTGTACTTCTCTGGTAAAGTCAGGGTAGAAGGCGATTCTTGATCCATTGTACGTGGCAGTCCCTTTAGATCTTGCCAGCTGCAGTACCGTATCTCTATCCCTATAATTTAGGAACCTTGCGATGACTGTCCGCGGCGGTGCACCTGGCGTGATTTTGCCGGTCGGGATACGGCCCGCTCAATGAAGAAAAACTTGGAGAAGGACTGTGCGTCATATGTGTCTACAAGCCATTCCTCAAGGAATAGTTCCAGGCAAGCCCCTTCTGCCTTCTCAGGGAGGCCAAGTATGCGAATGTTGTTTCGCCTAGACCTGCCTTCACTGTCATTCACTCTCGATTCCAGAAGCTTTATACGTGCTAACATGCCGGACATATGGCGGTTTACCCCACATAGACTATCTTCAGTTTCCGAGATCCGTGCCTCCACTTCCCCGGTGCGTGAGGTCAGCTTCTACAGGTCATGTCTTAGTAGGGACACGTCCGCGCTAATACTATCCATCTTCTGCTCCATTGAAGTTCTAGAGCTAGCAATGGCACTCATTATGTCTCTGAGGGAGATATTTTCCTCCATGCAGTCTGTATCGGATAGTGTCGGCATCTCTGGGGAGCGAGTCACTGGTGTGGTTGCATATTGCTCAATTCTACTTTGTGTGGAGGTTTTACTGGGCTTATCTTTCCCCATTTCCGGTGTTTTGGTGTGATGGCTTTGCAGGTCTGTGCCTTGCCTGGAGGGAGAAGCCAGTGAGAGAGTGGATAGGCAAATGTTACTGGGGGGCCCGGGGTGATTGCACTTCACTTTTAGTGCTGTGTGGACGGTGGTCACGTGGATCCGTGTCAGATATGTCTATAATGTTCCGTTACCGCATTATGGCTAGGATGACCACAGGGTGCAGGGTTTCGCCTGGAGTTGCGTTGGATATGAGCCTGCGTGTGGGCTTGGACTTGCCGTGGATTTGTGCTTTCGTGCGCTTCGTTTGTTATAGTCACCTTGCTTGGCCCCACTCGTTTTGTTATGTTCGAGAACTTTCCCAGTGTGCAGGAGAGGGAAGGTGGTGACGGATGAGGCAAGCGTGAATCTTCTGGAGCCCTGGCGGTAATTTGCTCTGGGCGCCGGAGCAGCGAGGGCAGCGGTCTCGTGGGGTCTTTTGGATTTAGCCTTCTCACTTCGCCTCCGCTTTGTGATGGGGGTGACAATCCTCTTTATGCCTTTGTGTGGGATACTTATTTTCGTACGCCTTATTAAGTGCGGCCCCCTTTCTTGTCTCGCAAGTATTCTGCTGGTTTTCTGTCCCCTCTCTCTTTGACTGCAGGTCGGCGTCAGCTGGGTCTGGTTGCCTAAGATGGCAGGTTTAGTGGGGCATAAGACTCGCTTCTGCAGTCACAGTGCCATGCATACGATGATTGTGGCGTACGACTGTGCTACTCTGTCAGCCATGAGATTCTCTAGTTGGGCACACGTCTTCTTTAGCTCCCGCCATGATTTCTGCGTTTGTCTGGATTTGTGGTTATTTTCCGCTTCCTTCAGTGCCAGTTCCATTTTCTGAGTTATCAGAGCTCGCTTCCTGTAGAATGCCACTGTTTGGGCTATTAATTCACCCCTAATTACTGCCTTCCCTGCATCCCATACTGTCTTCCAATCAACCTCACCGTTGTCATTCTCTCGGAAGTAGATATTTATGGTTTCCTCCATATGCGCCCTGAGTGCTAAGTCTCGCAGTATCAGTTCATTCAGCCTCTAAGGGGCACGCTGTTTATCCCGCTCCTTCTCTATCTCCATACTGACTATGACAGGGGCATGATCGGAAAAGTATTTTGCCCCAATCTCTGCCTTTGTCACCTGGGGTATTAGGTTTGCAGAGACAAGGATAATTTCTATCCTGGAGTATCCCCTATGCACCACAGAGTAGTGTGTGTATTCTCTTGTATTTCCCTGGAAGAAGCGCCAAGTCTCTATTACGTCCAGGTCTCTAAAAAAGTCCCATGGGCCTGCCTGTTTCTTTGGTCATCCGTCCACAGGTCGGGATTGAATCATTTCCCGATTTAGATTCCAGGATGTACCATTTTCCCTCCTCTGTGTCGAGTTGTCATGTTTTGCGGCAGCCTTTCTGCCTTGGACAAGCGTTTTGTCGGCATCTCTTCCAGTGGCTGCTTTACTTAATGTGTTGTTCAGGGTTCCTCGCTCGTGGTATTTGAAGGGGCCAACCAGTTTCCTTTCCCTGTCAGCTTGTTCAGTCGACCATTCCCATTGGTTGCCCTGGCTGCCGGGGGCACTGTGTTGTGGGCTAGCTTCTATTTGGCTTTGAGCCCAAACGGGTAGGTCCATCTGTATGTGATTTTGTTTGCCTGCAGGGCTTTCATGACCGGCTGCATGAGCCTCCTCTTGTGGAGAGTGACCAGTGCCAGGTCTTGGTATAGCTCAATGCATTCCCCATTGATCGCAAGTTCTTTGTGGGACCGCACAGCCCTCAGGATATCTTCCTTTAGGCCGTAAGAAGTAATTGCGATGAGAACGTCTCTGGGTCTTGCTCCCGGCTCATTCCTTTTGGGGCCTACACAATGGATTCTGTCAAATTCAAATCTCTCCGGAGGGGAGTTGTTCAATATACTGCTAAAGCACTGCTGCATGGTGTCTCGCAGGTCTGTATCTTGGATTGACTCTAGGAGGCTGTTAGTGAGAATTCTCATTTATGGCTAATTTCTCTCACCTAGTGAGTCCCTCAGCAGCTTTGCTGGATTTCTGGGGTTTATTTTTTACACCTGGTAAGAGTGTGAGCCTTTTTCCCACTCTTACATGTGTTTTACCATGTGTATTTCTACTATTTGTGTGATCTTGGGCTCTGGAGCACACCACTCCAAAAGCCCCACTTTGCAGTGACACAGGGTTGTTTTTTAGACTTCCCACTGACTCCATTTTTCTGGCGCTAACTACTGTCCCCCAGAAACATGTAAAGTTGCCATTAACTTTATGTAGTCTCTTTAAACTACAGACCCAGTACACCCCATCTTACATGGAGTATTGGAAAGGGTTAATTCCTACCCCTTTTTGTCTGCGCCTCTCTTAGCTTTGTTTTGCTCTTTTAACATTTAGACTTGGCTGGTGGCACTGGTATCTACCCTTACTTTTCTACCGCGATTATACTATATAAACATGGTAATGTTCCAAGCTATTGTGGTAGCCTCGAACGTAAACCCGCTTGCCCAAATACTTTTTATTTCAGCTCTGGTCGGGTTTAGTCGCCATTTCTTTTTGTTAAAGTCCTTCTTGTGTTTTACTTTGCGCGGCAAACCAGGTTTGCCTTCTTTGTTCACTGTCTTTTGGTGGGCTTCTACGGAGAAGCCCTCCTTTGGCGCATGGGTATCTAGGTGGGCTGAATGTGAGGGAGGGGTGTAGTCACCCCTGCACAGGGTCTCCTTGGAGACCCAAGTCACACTTTGTAATGAATGGCTGAGGTGGTTGTCCGGGCCAGACAACACCCCTGCTGAGTGATTGACAGCCACACTGTTTGAATGGGGGATTTTCGCATAAAAGGCAGGACTCTTGGGCTGGAAGTCAGAGTTGCCACTGGAACTGCAAGGAACCGAAGAGAAGCGGAGAAGAAGACGGCTGCTGCACCCCCCAGTTCCAGTGAAGCCCTGCTACAGTCCTCAGCTATCTACCCTTCAACAACCAGAGAAGATCCAGTCCGGAGTCTTCTTCCCTTGAGCCTGGTGGGGTCAACCAGCTCATCTTCCACAGCCAGAAGATCCTCTTCATGGTCGAAATTGCTGCCCACTGCGTAGTGGTCCGGATATCCATCTGAAGAACCTCTCCTGTTTTAAAGGAGCGCACCTTTTGTCCACCTTCGCTGCTGCTGGCTTCATCCCTGGGTAGTGCAGATCACTCCAGACCTCCTCCTTCTTGTCTCCACGACTGAAGCTCCAGGAACCGTGAGCCTGCAGGAAACTACCAGGAACAACTGCCGTGGCACCAGTGTTCTTCAACGAATAAGGTACTGTGTCCGACTTGGAGGAATTGGGGTGAACCCTTCTTCCTCACCAAAGGCTTGTCCTTTTCTTCTTTCCCTCTTATAACTTTTGCCTCCTCTTCTGACAATATCTAAGTACTCCTGGCAATCTTGAATTGCGAACTGCTCTAACTGTGCGATCCTCGGCAACAGGAACCCTGTTCCACTTGACACTGATGCCGGCCTATTGAATTTTATCTTCGTGTTAGACAGTGCCCTCTGATTCTCTCTGCCTTGACAAAAGTATTGCCTATGATTTTTATCCCCAACTCTCTTGTGTTAATTCATGTGCTAAGTGTGTTTGACTACGGTTACATTTCTTCCCGCAGGTACGCGTATCTTTAGTAAGACCGAATTGTCATTACTGTCAAAAAGTGATCACATATGTATTCCCGGTAACGTCTTTTGTTTCATAACACCGGTCTGTCAAATCTTAAGGTACTTACCTTGAATTGTTCTGCACAATGGGAATTGGTTGTGTGTAGTGTATTTGAATTGTGGTTTTTATTTTACTAGCAGTGAAGTGTTTTGTGAACAGATGGTTTAAAAATAAATGTACTTATATTTTTTAACCAGAAACCTTGAGTCAGTGTTTGCTTGATTCACAGTAATTGTAGTCGTTTATGTAATCTCTACTACTGCTCATTTGCTCTTGAGATAAGTCTGGCTGCTCAGTCACTGCTACCACTCTCTCTGTGTAGTACAGGCTTGTACCAAAGGTGAACTTGTATTACCAATTGTAGTCTTAACTCTGTGCAGTGGTCCCTAAGGGCACTGCATAGGATTCTGCCTAACAGAGGCCCTTGACCCTGATGTAATCAGTCCTCTAAATCCTCAGCTTGGATCTCCAGATTGTTTGTGGCCCTGGCCAGGGGCCCTGGCCCCTGGTCTAGTAGGTTATTGTTTTGCCTTGCTTCTTCTGCCATGCTTGAGAGCCCATTCTCCACTACGTTGACTCTGACCCTTAGGTCTTTTATTACTTTTCTGACCTTTTTTAGGGATGATTTCAGTTCTTCCTTCATCATTTCTATTTGAGTTTGGAGTGTGTTTGTTATTCTGGATTCCATGCCATTCAAGCAGCTGAGAGGTTCCTCCTTGTCCAGGGCCATTTCGTCCAGGGGCTGAGCACAATTGGTCGCAGATAAATCCTTTAGGGGTGTGGGGGTCGGGGGAGCCAGCTGTTGTTTCGTGCCCCAGCAACTCTCGAGCTGGCGATCTTGATTTCTTGCCGGCGTCTTGGACCTCGAATGAGCGTTTCTTGTTTTAGTACCCGGCATCGGACCCCCCCACCGTTGGAACTGCGTGGGGTTTTGCCTTCTTTGTCGCTTTTCTCGCAGCTTGCTTTCACCGTGTGGCAGCTCCCTTGTTTCTTTATGGGCTCGGACTCCCGGTTATTCAGGGTTGGGTGCTTTTAGCTTAGTACGTCTCTTGAGCTCGGGTAAATGGATTCTGTTAAGAGTTGTATGTTGGGTCTCCTCTGCACAGCTTTGTGAGTCGCTATGGGTCTTTGCTGGCACTATGGCTATTGGCTGTGCAGAGCTATGCAGTGCTCCAAGATGTGGTTGGCTCTGATATGGGTCCCCCCGGTCCATATGGGCAGTATAGGGCTGGGTTGGTTGTCAGCCTTACCTGCTCCAGGGTGCACCCCCGGTCTTGTTTCCCACAGGGCTAGGGCCCGCCCCAGGTCCTTCCCGGGCTCCTATCCGAGGTGCACAGCCTCGAGTTGGGCACTCAAGATGGTGGGACCGAGGCACAATGGATGGGGGGATGCCCCTCTGGGCTGCCCGCTTTCCCCGCCTGTGGGGCGGCATCCACCGTCTGCTCTCCCATCTTCTTACTCTCAGGGGGCTCTTCTGTGTTGTTCTCTGCCCTTAGGGTAGAGGGGCTCTTATTCATTCTCCTCACTGGATCCGTTGTCAGCTCTTGGGTGCTTTGATCATATAATGTTTGTGGGGGAACGTCAATTCGATTTTCTTATTTTTGGGGGCCCTGTCTTCTCCCCCCTTCTTCCGGGGCAATTGGGCAACTATCAGAGATCTTCGGGGGGGGGGGGGCCTCCAATGGCGGTGGTGTCCAGGCTGTGTTATTTTCCACTGAGGCTGTGTATGGGGGGTGGGCGCTCAGATCCCATGTTCCACCTTACTTCTGTCTCCTGCTGGCTGCTCATCCCGCGGCTCACAGGGCGCTCTGCTCCCCGCTCCTGTTATTCAGTCTGGCCTCCGGACCCAGGCTGCTAGAGCCTCGGGCTGATCAGGGGTCCGCTGCATTCCCCTCCAGGAATCAGGTCAGGGCAGGCTCCTCTCCGGTCTTCTCCGCCGGGCCGTGGGTCAGGCGCCGGCAGTCCCGCTCTTTCCGAATCCGGGCTGCTCACTCCTCCGTAGGGCTCCCCGGGTACATGGCCCTGGTTCTCCGCGAATCGGCTGGCAGGCGTGTTGCTGTCCCGGAGGGTCTCCGGACCTGCCTCCTTCTGCAAGACCGCCTCGGATAGCCCCACTGGGACTCCGACTGCTGTTTCTTCTCCGCCGGGGGCGCACTACACCATGCGGCTTGGACGCGTGTCTTCCACCGGGTGTATCTCTGTTTGTTTCCTGGGCCACCAGCCTATTCCCCCTGCCTTCCTCTGGGTATGCTGTCAGTGAGATGCATTGGGGCGACTGAAACACCTGGTTTTAGTGATTTTTGGCTGCTTTTTTCACCTTTTTACTCCTTCATGCACGTAGGACACAGAGGGTATGTCCCTAGGATCCTGTAGCCTTCTTGGAGTCCTCCTACTGCTTTTTACAGGGGCAGGTGATTTATGTGACTCTCAGGCAGGCTGCTTGAGATCGGCCCAGGACAAAGCATGCAACACATTAGTTAGTCTTGTCTGTGCTGCCGGTATCTTAATGGGGACATTGAGAAATACATACAAAAACCATGGTAGTAGCCCCATCTTGAGCAAATAGATCCTACATATATAGATTTAGGGGAAAGTTCCTCCATCTAGACATTGCATCCCCGGCCTGTTCCAATCCCTTTTGATAATTGCTTTTATACAGACTGTCTACAGACTGTCTACATCTCGAGCAATGTTGACCCCTGAAATGATGTCTCCTAGATCTTGATTCCAAATCATCCTGTTTCTCAGGGAGTTCTTTTATAGCCCTCTTCCCTTGCAGCATGTCCCTGGACATCGATGTAGCTTCATCCTTAACCGTCGAGATCCTCCCCTCTGCCTCATCTAGTCTTTCTTCATGTTTATCAAGACGAACCTGCATGTGATCCACCTTGCACGTCAAAGTATCCAACTTTCCATCAATGGACTGAATGCTGTTCTGTAACTGGTTGAACATCTCCTTTATATCACGGAATGCAATCAAATTGTCTTGTGTCATGGGTGCGGCACATCAATCCTGGTAGTCCGTAACTTTGCTCTGTCTAGGCTGGATGGGGGCTAAAAAGTGGAGTTTAGTTTGCTGCTTCCCCCCTTTATTTGCCTTGGCCATTTTGTGTAGCTCGACAGTGCTCACAGGTATATTCTCTTCCTTGATAAAACACAGGTCCCCGTGTATGCCTTGAGTCCACAGTTATTATACACGGTTCTGCCTCCCCACCGGAGCAATGGCCAAGGCCCAAATTGTCCACCTTGACAACAGCCCACCTCCTAGATCCTCCAAGCTCTGTCTTAAGGATTCAGAATGGCACCACTTGTGTTCCCCCTTTGATATTCTAGTGCTCCCTTTCAGGCTACCTGCTTTACTGGATCGTCCTCTAGCGGCTTGTTATGCTCCACCAGAGGAAGTGGGGGGGGTTCAGCAGTCCTTGTTGGTGAAAAAAGAGGGGCAGGGGGAAATCAGCCCCCATTATTCCAGCACTAGATCAGTGCCCTCAGCGGACAGTGCTGTCTCACTGTAGGCTAGTGGTGTAGTTTGAGTGGTCGAACTAGAGCCGTCCACTCCAGCAGGTCTTCTCTGCAAGCTTTCAAGTGGTTGCTGTGGCCCTGTGTTGTCTCCTTTATTTAAAGTCAGCAGTTGTGTTCAGACTGTACATGCCATGTTGGCCTTCCCTGGTTGAATACCCATGTAATGGTGTCAGCCCCTTTAGCATCCCCCGTTCCTACCTTGTCCTCGACTACCAGGCTATGACAGAAAGGGGACGGGAAGGGGGGGACCAGACATGCCACAGTCCTTGTTTAACTGCGGTCCATCAGTGTGAGCTCATCGCAGGAGCCCTCCACCTTGCCACCAGTGCCTAGGACCTCTGCCTGAACCTGGCTTGTGGTCTTGTCACCGTGATCCAGGATGCGAGTGCATGCCTCGGTTATCACCTCCAGTTGTCTTCTATGGGGTTGTTTCCAGCTGGCTTTCCCCAGCCCTCTCACAGATGAAGTGCATCCACTTATCGGGCCGTGACTTCCGTGCTGCATTGTCTCCAGGTGTCTTCCTGTCCTTTTTCAGCTTGCTCAGGTTATACGAGTAGGGAATGTTCAGGCTTCCCTTCCTGATCGTTTGGCCGCCTGAGGAGGGGCCCGCAGCACAGGCCACAAGAGTGCCGCACACTCCAATATCCCTCCGTCCTGCTCTCACCCCACTCCACAATGTGCCTGTGTCAAACTCTGGCTGGAGAAAGCAATGAGTGATGTCTCATAGGACAGAAAAGACAATATTTCAAATTAAGGACTCAAAAAAGTAGAAAGGAGTGTTATTGGTCAGGAATCATAATATCCAATTCATTTAATTATTTTATTAACATTGAATCATAAAACATGACCAATATTTGTTCTATCATTTAAACAAATATATGGTACCTCTAAAACCGACCAAGTTTATCACAAATGCATAAAAGTGCCACAAGTGGTGAATACTATGATGATATATTCAAAGAAAACAAGTTCGTAAACCTCAATGAGGAACATATATAATGTCCTCTAAATAGCACTAAAGTGCTTACTATCAAAATTAGAGTCAACACTGGCTGGCGACCACAAGTTTCGGATCACTGCACTCCGTGTTGTCGACTCTGGCACCTCGCCTCACCAATTTCAGCCCGCCGGTCCAAACACCACTGGGGCCATCGCAGTGTGGGCAAGTCAGGCAGAACACTTCCCCAGCAGTCGTCACAGTCATGTCCACCGGATCTATGTTGCCCTAGTATGTTTATGGCTGGGCTAGCCTTGGTCGCTCTGCGTTATCCCTCTCGAGCCCCTTCCTTCAACGAGCGAGCGTCTGTCCTGTGTTTCAGCAGAGCATACAAACTTTTCTTTGTTTTTCCCCTTACCCCCAATGTGCTCTCTTCCTTTGACTGCTTCTTTATTATGTGGTGTAACCGCCCCTATGTCACCTACTTGTTGGGGGACTTGTGATGTAAATTTCGCTTTTACTGTTTACTAATTATGTAATATCAGCCTTGGAAGAAGAGATGGATAGCTTGAAACACGTGTCAGGCTGAATACCTCTGAATAATAAATGCAAATTGAAATTTTGATTTTGGACTCTTTGTGGCGCAGTGTCTCTGGAATTATCTTTCATGCTGTTAATTGAATGTGGTGTATATAGGCAGTATACACACCCCTCCCAGTGACCCACAGCCTATAGTCCTTGTCTTATTTTTGACACTGCAGGAGCTGGGGAACTCATCGGCTTTTCTGTGCCGTTAGTCTCTCCTGAGAATACAAAGTACATTGCACAAGAGAGTCCTGATCAAGATATATCAGGAAGTAATCATAAACTTTGTGGAAGATATTTTGCATTATAGATTGTGTTGAAATATATCAAGGAGGGAAAATAAACTGGCAGAAGAGCATGGCAAGTAATCTATCAAAGTTCTGACTACCAGCCACTATATTTTGCATACCAGTTGTGTTTGATTTGAGTAAGACTCCAATAACTGATAGCAATCAGAGTGAAGAGAATACCAGGGGAAGGGAGCCCTCTTTGGAATTGTGAACTTTTGGAACTTTTATGTTGAAGTTATGTATTTTCTTTTTTAAACATTTGAACACTTTTCAATGCCGAAAGGCATTGCCCTTTTCACCTTAAAGTTAAGTTTTAGAATGTGAGGGACATGATAGTACTTTGGACACAGGACAGTTTGCTTTGGACATCTTGACAAAGGACAGACCCATTAGATTTGCTTTAGGTAGGAAAAACCTCTTAAAGCAGGGACAGAGAGGCATTTTCCAAACCTTTTGGGCCTCATTATGAGTGAGGCGGAACGGGTTAACGGGCTCCGCTAAAGGAGGCGGACCCATTTAACCCGTTCCGCCTCATTACAAGCTCCCCTCGTGGGACCCGGTAAGTAACTCCTGGTCAAACCAGGCGTCCTTACCGGGTCCCGCGAGGGGAAGAGGGAGCAAACAACGGGCCGCTCATAATCGGCCCGTTGTTTTCACCCTCTCCCATTCCTATTGAGCCCTATGGTTGCTCAGATGGGAATGGGAAAGGTCCGGGCCCGAATTCCTGGAGGGAGGAATTACCGAACCCTCCAAACTTGGAATGGCCCCTTAATTCCCCATTCTGGGAACAAATAGCCAATAGCGGCATGGCTACCACCGAAGTCGTAATAAGGCCCTTTGTGTTTAATAAAAATCTGTGACCAAAACCATAAATCCCCTGTGTCCGCGTCTCATTCCTGACCCCTCACACTTTCTTCTCCTGGGCCTTCTATAAAAGTTCTCCATAGTGGTCTTGCAGAAAAGTAGAACAACTCATAGCCTTATTTGGCTTCCATTTAACCCTCTGATGATGAATGTCTTTTCCAGGGACCTCTATATCTCTCGTAGATGTCTCTCTATGGGTTTTTATATCATAATGAGGGGATTGTTTCCCCAAGTGCTCTGATTTTCCAATGCTGTTTGCTAGGCCACAGCATCTCCTGGTGCCCTCTGGTTCAACACGGGTATTTGGTGCATCACTGTAATGAAGGGGATGGCTTCCATTCCACTCTGTTTGGGCAGTAGTACTGGGTGGATCACTGCAACAAGGGCGATGACTCCCAACAAAGTATGCTTGATCAATGGTATTAGATACACCACTGTGACGGGGGAGAGGACTCCCGATGCACTCTGCTTGGGCAGTGGTATTGGGCTGACCACTGCAATGAGGAGAGGAATCCCGATGCACTTTCTTGAGCTATGGTAATGGATTGGCCACGGCAATGAGGGAGATGAATCCTGATGCACTCTACTTGAGCAGTGCTATTGTACTGCGCATTACGACAAGTTAGATGACTCCCAAACCACCCTGCTTGGGCAGTGGTATTGGGCTGACCACTTTCAACTAGGGAGATGACTCCCGCCTCATTCTGCTTGGGTAGTGTTATTGATCTGACCACTGCAACCAGGGAGATCATTCCCAATGCACTCTGTTTGAGTTGTGCCCATTCGCAGACCCCATCCGGTCTTCCCGCCTTTCCTGTTACCTGCGGTATCTTGGGGACATGGCTCTGGTCTTCACAGGGTCGCAGGGGCCTATACTCTTCCCTCTTGCTTCCTGTGCGACTCTGCAGCAGGCTGGTGGTCTCTATCGTTTCTGGACCCAGCGGTCCACTTTTCTGCGGTCACACCACCACCAAATGAATTGGCTCCCTGGCGGCTCTCAGGATGCTCCAGCAACGTCCTGTTCTTCTTGCGTCTCTCCATGAGAGAGGCAACTGCTTGGGCTGCAGCGTTCCAAGTTCGAACTTCCTGGGCTTCGTTGGCGTACTGCTCGCTTCCGCAGTGAGATCTCCTGGCTTCTCTTCTGCTTCTTCTTCCTGCTTCCTTTCTCTTAGTCCTTCTCCTTTTATCTTGCTCTGTTTGGTCTTCGCTCGTGGAACACTGCAATGCTTCCCCTAGTTTCATGAAGTAATCATGAAGCAATCATCATCTTCCCTTTGGTGCAATTTGTAGAAGTATGCTGTTAGAGAAGGGAACTACTCCCCAATACAAAAATGTTACTTAATCCTGTGTGCGCCTTCATTTTCCATCTGTGGAAGACTCTGAAAAAAGAAATTATAATTTATTTTGTATAATGGACAAAAAAACATTGTAGCTGCTGTTTTTTGTTTTTTTATTGCCTGCTGTTTTATGTTATTATCAAATAAATTATTTAACAGACCTCAGTAACTGGGTCCAAGAATCATCACATCACAGTTGCAACTTTGTAAATAATCAATTTATTTGAACGCTATTTCTTTTGAATTGAAGAGAGAAAGCAGTTTACACTGTTGAATTAAATTCCCTTTTGCTATTCACTGTGAAGGCGTCACAATTGGGTCTTGTTTTAAAGATATGATGACTGGCACTAAATGGTGTCAAGGTTTGCAGGTCTTAGATTCCATCTGCAAAGCTGATGGAAACTTCTTGGTGGATGTCTACCAAGAGAACTGAATTAGATTCTCATTTGCATTGCGTGCAGTGAATTATGACGCTCGGACACGGAAGCGGCCTCTTTCTGACTCTGGCGGCGAACAGTGAACGTGAGGTGCGGCTTGAGTCAGGTGCGGCTTGTGATAGTTGCAAGTCGAGTGTATCATTCGCCGTTGTAAGTTGAGGTCCTTTCCTCGAATCCGTGGCAGCGTCCTGTGAGCCCACGAATCGCAAGGATCTCCTGGAGCCTCAGAGCCTAGACACTCAGGAGAACAGCAGAACGACAGCTGGGGGAGCCGTTGAAGGCGCTGTTGAAGGCGCTGAAGCGAAGCGGGCTGAGTTGCCTGCTGACTTGCCTGCTAACCTGAGCTCTGTTGATTGCAGCTCAACTGCGTTAAGAGCTGCGCAGGCGCTGTTTAGCGTGTCGCCTTGCTGCCCTGCTTGCTTGTTTGTGCCCGCATTGGGCTGTTGTGCTGCTGGGCTCGTTATAAGTAGAAAACAACAAAACCCGCCCGGGAGGCTGTTAAGTGTCTAGAAGGGGTGCAGGTGTGACTCTGGAATATCTAATACGGTTTGTTGGTTTTGCTGTTTGCCAAAGCCAACATTGCACACACTTAATTGTATGTTGGCCATCTTAGAGCCCTGTGCCCGGAGGAATATTGATACTGAGTGTCACTGTGTCAGTTTTTAAGAACAGAGACTTATAGATCTGCAGATCACAAACACATGTATTACAGTTGGGTGACTGTGGACTTTGTTTTTGAGCGCCCTTTCCGCATAGTGTGTTTTTCTCCACTGAGCGTTAAAACTGGCAGGCAGCGACAGAGAGATTAAAACTGCCTTGCAATCTTTTACCCGTGTAACTTTATCAGCTGTACTATAAGCAAAAAAGTTGAAGCCCGGAGTCGAGTAAAGGGCGACATGACTCACTGTTAGAAGCTGTTTCGAGCTGAGAGGAGCTGCAGGGTAGTGCCATTGTAGATCAGCAAAGGGGCAGGCCAGAAAGTGCACTCCCATATTCAAACGACTGAAACCATTGCATCTAGTGGGATTGGACGTACTGGCTGCATCCGGAAGTCGGAGGAAGTACACACCAATAAAAAAAAAACTGGTAAGAAAAGGGCGGGACATACACAAAGCTAGGTAAAATTTTACTTGCAACTGTAACTATACACTGTATATACAGGCAGCAATAATTAGCATTCATTCAATACTGTTAACGTAACTTTGGGGTAAAGTTGCTCTTAAAACCATCTGCCACTGCTCCTCAAGTTTGAGCGCCCAACTATGAAGTTGCGCAGTAAAGCTCTTTTGGGTGACCAAGGTGCCCTGAATGGGATGATTCCTATTCAGACGAGCTAACAAGGCGAGACCCAGAATTAACAACCCACAATACCACAACCCTTAATCCAGTACCAGCTAGTAAGACTATAGCCCAGGTACACGTGGGGTACATAGGGTCTCTGACAACTGCAAGTACGCCATCTGATATTCCTCAATTATGGAAACGTGGGTTGGAATACATGACCACTACCAACAAAATTCAACAAAAAATTGAGGATCATTTTGGCGAAAAGATACATTGCCAAAATTTGAATGATATTCTTCACAAGCACAAAGACATCATAGATTGTGAAGAAAATGAGTTTTTGAACAGGAAAAGCCCTCCCCGCCGGATAGGATCGCACGAAGCAAACTCAACTCAAAATGATGTGGAAATTATAATAGGGAGGAAAGGGGCTAAAGGGGGGACACCCACACAAGAACTAAATACTGAAATACAGATAAACAGTACACCTATGGAAGTGGGCGAACACTGCAATAACTCATTGGAAGAAGAGATACCAAAGCAAGCTTGCACCGCCACTTTGGGAGCACTGAACTTTGTATTAAATTCGCTGGTAACAGTTTTGGAGCAATTGAAATCCGAAGTGCAATTATAATCTGGAACCTTGCTGGAACTGTCCAGAGAAATAGCTGGGATTGAACCAACAATAGTGGGGCTGACATCAACAATGAATACCGCCATCATACCAGCGCTGAGAGAGAAGAGGGTGGAGCTGGCAAAGCAAGGTTTAGATCTTTCAGCTATCGAAAAAACTCTAGGTAAAAACAAAGAGGAGGAAGATAAACAAACATGCCTTCTGCTAGAGATACTATCTTTACTAAAAGCGGACAAAACGACAGAGATCAGCGCTATAGAATGCCCGACAAACAAAGAGCAGGGAAATGATCACTTTGACGACACCCCGCTTTCAGAATCTTTCCTGGGAGAATTTAGGAGGCTTGCACACGTCGTGGAAGAAACAGAGGATGGAGAAACTGTGCCCTATAAACATAAACAAAGGGAAAACCTAAATAATGTACGGCACCCAAGCTGGACAGATGCCAGCAAACAAGTATCCAAGGGAAGAAGAAAAGCTAAGAAAAAAGAGGCAAAGAGAATAAGTACAACTGCCTTCCCAGTTGTCCTTCGAAAACACCAACGGAAGGTTCCCCCGGCAAAGCAAATGGGGACAAATCTGAAAAGTTAAGAACAAACACAAAGCAAAGGGAAGAGAGCTCCCCAGGAAGACTTGTTAGAAAAAGCACCTAGCGAGGAAAGCCAGGAAATGGCTACCGGGAGAAAGAAAAAATCTATGGAACAAAGAGAAAAATCTGTAATAATTGTGGAGGAAGAAAATAAAACGAACACAAACAAAGAAGACTCAAGGAAGAAAAAGCGTGAAACGAAACATAAAAAGAACATGAAGACAAATGTAGGTCTGCAAACAGACCCCATAGAAGCTCTACAGACTTTAGGTCCTGGGGCCATGAACCCCACAAGCCTACCAGAGAAAACAGTAGGAAAAGGGAAAAAGGGGGAAAAAGTTGTTCACCAAAGAAGGGACCACCATGGGCCCCGATATTCTTGGGTAAAGGAAAAATTTGTGCACCAAAATAAAACATGGAACTTGGATTGGGTCCCTCCATAAAAATTGCACCAATTTTTCTAAAAAGAGCTTCATATGGTAAAATAACTGTACCCAAGTTGGTTGAAATAAATAACGGGCAAGGCAAAACAAAAGAACTAGTGATGAATGCGAAGAGAAAACATCAGAATCCACTAGTAAAAGCTCTCCGGAAGAGAGCCCTCACCACCAAGCACCGGTGGACAATTCAGAAGGTCAAGAATACGCTGTTCCGAAAATATGGCTCAGGGCACAAAATAAAATCCTACAGTACAACTCACTTTGCAAGAGTGTGATTTTGGGGTACTTTACCAATGGAATGCAATAAAAAGTAATAAAAAAGAACTAGAAAAAGTCAATCTGCAAATTCTGGAAACACTACCATCAGAGTTATTAAAATCAAACACGATCTCTGTCACCGAAGAGATAAACTCCAGAAAAATGGAACTCCCAAACCAGAACCCTCTACAAATCTTCAGGGGAATAATGGAGATGTAAAAACTAACACACTAGCGGCATTACCAGAGATTCTTACACGGGTGCTCCAAAGACTAGGTCTGGGGCAACAGAACCTTTAGGCAAGGTGATATAAATATAACAAGCTGGAATACCCGTGGACCAAATTCTTTCTCAAAGAGCAGTATAAAGAAAACTCTTTTTTTAACTCTGATGTCATTCTGCTTCAAGAAACCTGGCATACACAACCAATAGAGATAGAAGGACTCACAATATTTACTGTTCCGGCATCTCAAAAACTCAAAGGTCGCCCTTCAGGAGGGCTACTAATTGGAATTAACAACTCACTGAGCAAAGAAGCTATTCTCCTGCACAGAGAAAGGGATGGTATACTTGCATGTAAAATTAGAGTACAGACAATAGAGGGAGCTATGGATTTGATAATAGTAAACATCTATTGGAACCAAGCACAGATCAGCCTTCAAAATTTCCATCTGCTCCTATCCACAGTACTTGAAAAGATTGTACTGTTTCATGGTGACGCCAGTGTGATCCTGGGTGGGGACCTGAATGCCCAATGTATAACAACACAAGATCCCAAGAACTATTTAAAATGGGCAAAACATATTGAATACAGGAACACAGTGGATAAACTACCTGAACTCATGGGGCCTTTAAATATTGAATGGCTCAGTAAAGGGAGACAATCCATCAAAGCCAACCTGGTCACAGGACAAGTCCTTTTCCACTCTGGACTATTTCTTTGTCTCAGAAGAGCTACAAACAAAGGAAATACTAATGGAAATCATAAGTGGAGAAAGGAGTGATCATGACCGATTAAAAGCATGCATCCAGAACTCTATGAAAATAACGGCGGATAAATATGCTCATGCCCTTATCCTGGGAAAAGACAAAGCTACTCTGACAAAATACAAGAGAGAGGGGGAAAAAACTAAACGACAAACTGATTTGCATCTCATTGGAAGATCAACGAGAAAACTACAGGCCGGAATGTTTTAAATCATTTATCTGGTCAGTCCACCAGCCAAATACAGGGTCATCGGAGAAAATTACGCATCATCAACACTCATTCGATGAAGAAACTTGGGAGCAGAAAAAGTCCCTAAGAAGAGAATGCAGACGTCTAAAGAATAGTATCACAAACCACATAGAGCTCAGAGCTGAATTGCAAAAGCTGAAAAGAGGATACAAGCAGTGGTCAAGGGCAAGAAAAGCACTGAGAATCCAACAAGACAATGAACAGATGCATTCAGCGTTATGTGAAAATTAGACGCGCAACTTTTGGTCAATCATAAATAAAGTGGGGCTGAAATCAGGCAGTAACAGCATTCAATGTAATTTGGTGACCGAAAAAAGCTGGACAGAATATCTTACAAACCATTTTAAGAATACAGAGGAACCACAAGAAGAGGAGCAAGAAATTGTAAAATGGGAATTCAATTTTGACATCAAATTGATAGAAGAACTAATCCTGAGTGCCTCAACATCTAAAGCAGCAGGCCCCAATGGTCTGACCTACCAGGTACTAAAGGATAACACAAAAACATGGGAAAACCTACTTTATAATCTTTACAATGCAAAACTAGAGTCAAAGAGTTTTCCTCCATCATGGAAGCAAGCAGTGGTTATACCATTCCTTAAGGGGGGGGCGACAGATCTCAACCAGAGAACTATAGGCCTATCGCCCAGCATGACATCGAAAGCAAAATATTCATTCGAATCCTCTTGTTAGAACTAGAGGACTGGTCCAAAACATTGAATGTCCTGTCCAAATTTCAAACAGGGTTCAGACGTGGCATGTCTATAACGCTAAATGGTTTAACACTGAATCTCATAGCAGAACATGCAAAACAACATGGAGAGGGCCCAATAAATGGAGCCTGGATAGACTTCTCGAAGGCGTTCGATCTAGTAGTAAGAGAAAAACTGTGGCTGAAACTAAGAGATTGGGGACTACCGAGAAGGTTGCTAGCCATCTTAATTGAGCTACACAGGGATACTTCCTTGATGGTTAGGTTAGATGAGGCCGGCCATCTAACCAACACGATCAAAGTTGAACAAGATGTGAGACAGGGATGTTTGGGAGCACCATTCTTCTTTAATCTGTACTTGGCAGATCTAAGGCCTTTCTGCATTCTTGGACAATGGCGAGTCCAAAAATAAATTCTACCAAAATGTTTTGGCTCGCATACGCAGATGACATTGCCCTGTTAGACAGGACTGCAATAGGCTTACAACACCTATTAAAAGCTCTAAGCGTTTACACCAGAATGAATGGGCTTCAAGTCAACCCAAAGAAATCAAACATTTTAGTGATGAAACAACCAACAAAGATCATCGACTATGGTAAATTGTTCTTTGAGGGGGAGGCATTTGAGAGAACAGAAGATCTGGTTTACTTGGGTTATACAATTTCTTCCTGACCTTCAATCAACAATGCAGAAATAGAAATGAAACAGAAGATCGATAAAGAGGTCCCACAGATGAAAAAGATTTTACACGACCTCTGCAAATTCTCAATCATGCCATTACTAAAATGTTATGGTGCAAAAATATTGCCAGTTCTTCTATATGGCCTGGAGGCCCAACCAACACTTTGGGATATAGATTGGAAAAAAGTGGAAGGCCAACTCTGGAAAAGATCTCTGGGCTTGCCAACTAGCCCCTCTATGCACGTATTAAGATTTGAACTTGGGCAAACATCATTACAGCAGCAAGTGTACTGGAGATTGCTTTATCTGTATAGCTTGGTATTAATTTCAAAAGAAAACTCACCCTACAAGGACATAAAGGCACAGTTGCAACTGAAAAAATCTAAGATACTTCAAAAGATGGAAGTGAAAGTTACAAGTTTCCTGATTGAGGCCAACTCATCTGTGGAAACATTGAAAGAAAATCCCCTGAAAGCAAAGAAGGAATTGGAAACAATAGGCTGGATTGAAACAGCAATGGAAATGAGGCTTTTAAAACCGAAAAACAGCTTTTTAACTGTGGACAAAAAGTTAGGATTTCTGCCAAAATATCTGCAAAGGCACCCCGCCTGGGAATCAAGAAACATTTTCAGAACACGACTAAATTTAATATGCAGAGGCGTAATTTTGAACATCAGAGGCCAAAAACACAAAGCTATTATCCTCTGTAAAAGGGGTGCAGATCCAAGAACCCAAAATGTACAGCATCTGCTCCGAGATTGTGAGGGGACCTGGAAAACTAGAGTAACCTACTTCTCCAAGTTTGTAAATACAGTGGAAGGTCTGCGATCAGAACATTTTTGGAATTTCTTGATTTCTGGTCATAATACCGCTCTCACAAAAGCAGTAGGCCAAGTCCTAACAAAGATCGGCCTAATACCAACGGAGAACAGGCAGAGTATGGCCATTGGACCTAAAGAACCCCAAGAGACAGTCGGAGGGTAAAAAAAGATAATGGTTCATAGGCCCCATTACACTCTTTCTCTTTGTCTTTTCACTTTTTTTTTAGAGGGGGAGAAAATTCGAGAAATGGAAAATGAAAATGGGGCTTGATGGATGAAATATGTTTTTTCTTCGAAAATTCCATAAATAATTCCTTTGTTTTTCTTTCTCTTTTCCTTTTTGTTGTAAAATGGTTACATCATTTCTTTGATACACTCTTTTTTTTAAAGTTTAAATTTATAATTTTACTCATTGTGTAAAGATCTAACATGATCAACACAAAAAAAAAATAATGGAAATTTCAAGTCCTTGTGAATCTTGTAACTTTTAATACTCCACATCAAACTACTTCTGTTAACATTTGTAAAATGATTTCATAGATAAAAACATATAATGTGCTTAATTCATAAATGCACTCATAGTTGGACATCTGAGAAACAGGAAATGTAAGCAGTATTCTTTTTATAAGTAAGTAAGCACAGTATCAGGTTGCAGGCAAATTGACGACGGCGTCAGAGACGTGTTAATTAAACGTTGGTGGAAAAAATGTGATTGAATTCAGTTTTTGATGTCTAACAGAGTTGTTGAATATTTTTAGGTGGTTGGGCAAGGTGGGGGTCTATGTTTTGGGATGGCCATGTATGATGAAATATGTTTTATTTGTACAGCTTCAAAAGAGTTAAGTCATGGCGTGTGCTTATGGGTGTGAATACATCTTCTCTCATGACGTGGTGACAAACCCTTGCAAAGCTCTCTTATAAGTTATTGATAAGCTTCCTTCACAGTTTGATTTCAATATCATGATGCTAAAAATGTTCTCTTGTCTTCGACAGGTGCTGCATGGCAGCATGTTTTTTTGCCAAGCTGTAAAATTCCTTCCAGATGTTCATGTGCTGATCATGATGACGCTCAACTAACAAATGCAGATTTGTCCACACGTTGTACCAGTGATTTTCAGCAAAACCATCCATATCCATGACTTACCAATGAAGATCTGCATTTGAAGAAATAAATGTGAAATACATCTCACCTTCAGAGCTCGGAGTAAGGAATAGAATTACTTTCTCGTGCTGTGGTTTTGAGGATAGCACAAGTTGGGCCTTACACCAAATTGGGCCTTACACCAAATTGACATGAAGCATACCTAGAAGATCTCCATTGGTTCTCACCATCACACCTAGGAAAGCCTTTACTCACGTAGATCACTCAGAAAATCAATTGCAGAATGTATAGCAATTTGTATATGGTCACTGTGATGAGTTATTAGGTGTTGTCACTTCTACATGAGGCTAGAGAGATGCGGCCGCTACCCAATATTCGCCTTAGGGGTGGTTCAATGCAGTAGGACCTTGTGGAGAGGATCTCCCCTCCTGGGGACAAGGATGACCACCTGGGGTATGGCCCAGTAAACACCATTGCACCAACACATATTCTTTCTCCTCTTCCCACTGCTGACCTCTTTTTAGACAGTAGACCCATGTACTGTTATAATACGGAAGACCGCAGTGTGACCACGATGAAGAAGAACATGGGAACCATGAAGATCACTAATTATAGAAGTACTGGTACAAGGTGGCCCCGCAGAGGCATAAGGATTGGGACCAAGAGAGAGAAAAATGATTTACACAATGGGTCGCATGAGACCTTGCTACATTGTATAAAAGCAAACAATGGACTAAGTTTTGTGTCAAGCCCAGCTGGGATAGGCTGGGAGTGCGGAGCTCGTCAAATGCGGGAGGTTCAAGCTTGTTTGGCAGACCTGAGGAAGGAGAGTACAGAGGACTCTGGCAGTCGGCCACTTGAGCTTTCGGGCAGGAGCGGGCCTTTGCAAGTGGTCAGAGGGAAGGTGATCAGAGAAAAGCTGTCGGTGGCATCGTCACCCGATTACAGAGGCAGCCTAAAGAGCCTGCAGAAGCAGGCTGGAGTATCGCTGTCTCTGGAAGCCTTGGCGACGCACCTACACCTAAGTCAAGGTAACGGTTGGTGGTGTGGGAGAGTCGGAGGGGATGCAGTGGCACAAGTAAAGCACACTAAGGCTAGCCCCCTTGAACCCATTAGTAACCAATGTGCCCAGCGGCCGTACCAGTAAGTCCACTGACCTCCGGGGAAGGGTCAATGACCCCTACCATCAAGAATACTGCAGCCAAATAGTTCTTCCTGGTCCCAGTGGCCGTACCAATAAGTTCACTGGCCACCAGGGAAGGGTCGAGGACCCCAACGAAGTCCAGATAAGCAACAGAGGAGACCATCCTCATCGTAGTGGCAGGCATAAGCCCATTACGCATAAGAGAAGGGTCGAGGACCCCAACGTTAAGGGAAGTGAAATGTAAAAAAGTGTGCATCAGAGGAAAGTTTCCTCATGTCAGTGACAAACCCAAAACCACTGACCAGCAGAGAAGGGTCAGGTACCCAACGATAAAGGACTGAGTCAAGGAGAAAATCATGGCAAAGCCTGCCGAATGCAATCGAAAGGCCTGGGACCCCGACGAAGGAAGTGTGAGAATGGTCTCGGATCCCAACGAAGGAAGTGTGAAAAGGGTCTGGAACTCAGAAAAAGAGAATACCAATGAGAAAGAGTGGAAGTTTGCCTACACTTGGAAAGAATGTTAAGGTCTATTGAATCAAGACACGTTTGGGACTGTTCAGTGTTTCAACCTGAACACCTCCCGAGGCAACTTTTTCACACAATAAAGTCTTCAGTATTTATGATTTCTAGTAATTTTCATTGGCGCAAAATGTGGCCCCAGTCTAACTTGCCCTTAAACCATGCTAAACTATACCCTTGTGTATTACTTGCCCTAGCTTGCGCTGGTTGCTCCGCTTATTCCGGGTTAGGGAATAGTAGAGATGAAACTTGCCCTATCACTAGCCTTCTAACACACTCAAAAAAGAACAGTGTGATTGTTTAGGTATATTATTTAATAGGCACATGCCATAGTCATCCGGGCATGTGTCGTCTGCCTTGCAAATGAAGAAGTTCATATATTTTATTAGTTTTCTTTGTTCGGCAGAAAGAGTAAAAAGTGGATGAAAATTTCTTACATTTTTTATAAAAACTGGGCGTTGTCCCTTTTCAAAAGAAACTGTTCAATTTGTGTCTTTGGGTATAGTAAAAGACACACAACTGAGCAGGTCTACTGTCAGATATTTCTAGGCAGAATTGTAGTTTTTCAGTAGTACAACCCCTTGAAATCTACAGTATGTGTCCCCTTTCTTTAGGCTCAAACTGTGGTTCGATCTGACTCCTTCCTGGATTTGTTGGAAGGATCTATATGCAGCTTTTCACCATCTTATTGGTACATTTTTCTAAAAAGACTGGAATGAGCCTACCGGTTTCAGTGGACAGATATAATTACGCCACTTTCTTCAGGGCTAAATTACAGCATGATTCTGGGTGCTGCTTATGTCATTTTCAGCTGTATGTATATGATCTTAAAGGTACCCCATCGTCAAGGGAGAGATAATAGGGTACGGGGTATGGAAAGAGATACATGACTTGATTAGATCTCTATGTCTCTAGAGTTACCACACCACTGCGGCACATGTGAAAAGAGAGAGTTGAGACTGTTTACCCTGCTCTTTCAATGAGACTTCCAGAGAATAGTTCTTTGGAGGGTGTGGTTTGAGTTGTTGGATGTCTTCTTCCTGGATGCCCCAATTACTTGCATTCCATAGTACCTAGAATGATTGCCAATGCATTACTAGGGTATTTTTGGCATAAGCGTGATTTCTTTCACATTTTTTTCCAGTGTTCTCAATTTAAAATAAAGAGCCACGCTCAAACGACCGTGACTCTAGATACTCATCAACAGATATATATATATATATATATATATGTGTGTGTAGAGAAAGTGAACCTTGTATCATTTCCCACAGTCTGTACTGCTCAGCTGCGTTGTGATGTCAGCTACGGCATCAAGCAGTTTGTATGTCAATATCCCTGGCCTATTTTAGGGATAGTAGTAAAGAGGAAGAGCTCTCTTACCTATCATGCAGCTGAGTAGGAGCTCCTCTGTCTCAGTCTGGTGTACGGAGCATTCTGCGAGAATTTCCGTGTCTGCTCCATCCTGTTGGGTATTCATTTGTGTTTGTTACCGGTGCACATGCGCAAGGGTAAAACGCTTGTTCTTCGTGCGCATGCGCAAGAGCAAGACGCTTGCTCTTCATGCACTGGAGCATGCACCCGATATTATGGAAGGGCACTATCTACCACACGAATTTGTCAGAATGAACTGCTAAATAGCATGCCTTTGCTAGATGGCTATGTGTAGATGCTCTGTAATGCCGTTCCTACTAGGAATATCAAAGGGGTCTATTATTTCACGGGCCGGAGGGGCTGCCTTTTCAGTTGTCACAGTTCGGATGATACGCTCTAAATTCCTGTGGGTGTGGGCAAAGGTCGGTATCCAGGTGTGTGGATGGGACTACTCATGAATTACTGTGTAGACCCATTCCTCACAGGGATATGTACTCTACCGCAGGGTCTGTTGTTCCATGACCCAAAAAGAGTGCTATACATGGGCAAGAGGCATTCACAGTTACTAAATACAGATGACACGTTATTGACTCGTCTGAGAGTGGAAGTGTGTTGTTGTACTGGACCATTCCTGGTGAGACTCTGGATTGCATTTAGTACTCTCATCCATATTCCTTGTATATGCAACTGAGTGATGGGTATTAGAGGGTGGCCAATGTTTGCCAGCTCGTTGGTTCATATAAGCCAAGGGTGTCTGTCTTTAGCCTAAAGATCCACAGTTGTTCTCTTCTGTAGAGTAGGTTGTAAAGTTTCCCACCTCTTCTAGGTATAGCTATTTTTTCAATGATTGTCCAGGTTAGATCATCTGACCCATGATGTTTTTCTATGCAATGTTCCACCATAGGTGCAGCCAGCTTTTTGGTTCAAATGCATGACCTGTGTTTTGCCATTCTGGTTCTGATGGGGCGTGTAGTCATGCCCACATAGCTGTTTTGGCAAGGGCCAGTTATCAAGTAGATGACGTTATTGCTATTGCAATTTGTGAGCGTTCTTTGGTCCCACGGGTAATGCCATCCGATGTCAATGGTTAGAGACCTTTTTTGTGGTGGTGCACGTGCTACATCCACCACATGGCATGTGTCCACTTGGAGGTGTCTGGTTCCAGAGGGTGTTGAGTCTAGGCTCTGGGTCTATATATGTGTGGATCAACGAGTCAGGTAGGTTGCGTCTTCTTTTCATGGTGAACCTCAGTGTTCCCAGGGGGATATCCCCCACATTTAAGATTGGCCAGAGTTTCAAAACCTCTTTCTTGATTTGATTAGCTAAAAGCGAGAAACTCAGTACTGCTGTTATTTTTCAATCTTGTTTGTCACGTTTAGCGTCATTTTCTAGGGTGCTATCCCGTGGAATGTTCCTTGCTCTTTTACGTGATCGTCTAAGCGTTTGGGATATCCATGGGTCAGGAGCATGGTGGCTAGTTGTTTAGATTGTCGTTCATAGTCCACCACATTTGAGCAGTTCCTTCTGTAGCGAAGAAACTGCCCAAAGGGCAGATTGCTCAGCAGACTGGCTGGGTGATAGCTGTCATAGGTCAGAAGCGAGTTCCTGTCTGTGGGCTTGTTGAATACTGTGGTTGTGATGAGTTCATTCCTTACTTCAAGATTTAGATCCAAGAAGTGGATCGATACCCAGCTGTGTGTTTCTGTGAAGTTGAAAAAGGTGTTTTGCTCATTAAGCCTTGACATAAAGGTGGCCAGTTCCTCTTCACTACCTTAAATATCATTAATATATCATCTATATATCGTTACCATAGCTCGATCTTTTCAATCCATGGATTGTTCTCACAGTAGATTTTCTTTCTCTCAAAGTCAACGACATATAGATTGGCCAGGCTAGGTGCAAAGATAGCATCCATCGCTGTGCCTGACTTTTGTTTGTAGAAGGAATCTTCGTAGATGAAATAGTTTTTAGTTAAGGCTATCTCTGCCAGTTGCATGATCAGCATAGTAGGTGTTTTGATAGGTGGATCAGTCTGTCTTAGAACTTGATCTACTACTTTCAATGTTGCCATCTGTGGTATCCTTGTATATAAGGACTCAAAGTCCAGAGTCCCTAATAAGTCCTGTGTGGAATTGAAAGAGCGATTTTTCACTAGGTTAAGAACCGCAGTCGTGTCCTTAAGGTACGACCTCATTTTTGCCACTTCAGGTTTTAGAAAAAAGTCAACAAGCTGTGACAGGGGTTCCAAAATAGACCCTATTACTGAGATGATTGGTCTTCCTGGTGGTGGTGTCTTGCCCTTGTGCACCTTGGGTAGAGCAGAGCACGCTGGTTTTCTGGGTGTCTTGGAGTTAAGGAAAACATATTCCTTGGCACTGATTCATTCTTCAGCAATGGCTTCCACCAAAATGGGTTGGATCAGTCGGCGTATTTCTTCGGTTGGGTCACTTCACAGTTGTCTGTAGCTGTTGTGGTCATTCAGTAGATCCATGAAAATTTTTCTGTAGTATGTGGAGTCCATAATTACAGTTGCACCGCCTTTGTCTACCGGTTTGATTGTGATCAGATCATTTTCAGTAAGTGATTTGAGGGCTATTTTGTCTTGTTTGGATAAATTCTTGTACCTCTCAGTGGTGTGTTTTTCTAACTCTTCCAGTCATTTAATAAGGGCTTTCTCGAAAGTTATCAATTCTGCGGTTATTCCATTTGGAGGTGGATAATATGTTGACTTATTTTTTAGATTGGTTGCACATTTTTCTTCCACAGTGTTAATGGTGCCGAAGAATTGTTTTAAGCAAATCTTTCTGACCAGTTGCGCTATCTCAATACGTGTTTGAAATGGGTCATGGTCAGCGGTAGGGACAAATGAAAGTCCCTTTTCCAGTAGATTGATATGGTCGTTATTCAGGATATAGTTGGACAAATTCATCACCAGCATGTTGTTGGTAATCAATGTATCGTTGCCCGGTATATGTTCTATCCACTCGGTTGTGTCTTGCATCCCACGGCTGTTTATAGTGGTGGTGCTGTCCGTGCCTGTCCTCGGCCTCTGCTCCTTGTGACTCCGGGGGACTGGTTATGGATCTGCCAGCTGGCTTGTACTTGCCATTGTCCTCTGCCTCTGTTTTTGGTCTTTCCTTGGCCTCGTTGGACCCCGACGAAGCAAGGGTGAGAAGGGTCTGGCACCCCAACGAAGGAAGTGTGAAAAGGGTCTGGAACTCAGACAAAGAGAATACCAATGAGAAAGAGTGGAAGTTTGCCTACTCTTGGAAAGAATGGCAAGCTCTATTGAATGACTGTGTAACATACAAGGTGAAACGGAGGGCATCATCAGAAGAGAGCAATTCCCCTGGGCCCCGTGAAAAGACGCAGAAGTCCATACCCAGTCCGGGAGAAGGGAGCCATTCTCCTGTCCAAAGCAAACTTTTGTCAGTATACCAGGGCAAGGGAGTCATTCCCCCTGTTGCCTTTTTGTTGTAACTGTGTGAGAGTTAAGACTAGGGGAAGGGAGTCATTCCCCCTGATGAATATTTTGAGAGACTTTCTTTTAATGCACCACAAGAAAGGAGTAATTCTCCTGTTGAGAGAATTTTACTTTTCCTTAGGATTTTTAGTTGTAGTGTTAGGGATAGTTAATTTTTTTGAAAACTAATAATAAAAGTCTTTGCCCAAAACCATGACACCGCCTAGTTAGTTGCCTTATTCTGCGCACACACACATCGCCCACAACAAGCAACAGACTAAACCCACCTTGAATACTGAAAATGATGGTAAACATGTAATTGTTCCTTTTTAGCCTGTGCAGAGTGATAACCTGTGCTACGGATATCAATTGCTGGCCAAAGATTTGTAGATATGCATTGGAGGCAAGAGCATATTTCATGTTATCGTTGCAACACGTGACTGCGGAAAGGCATTGAGAACATGTTTTTCTCTGGTGGCCACAGACGTCTGTGTGCTTTGGTTTGTTCTGCAATGGTATTAATAAATACACTAATAATAATAATAATAATTATAATAATAATACATTTTGAACTGAAATCATACAGGTGGGAATTTCCTTCACCACACGATGGCTAAGGTGAACAGGTCTGGGTCACAGTGTTGCCTAGCTGTGGGGGAGGAACTGCTGATCTAGAGCTTGAAATTAGATTGATTCTTGCTGACCTCGGCAATGTGCAGTCCACTGCTCCTTCCCTGCTCCCCTCCCCACTTACCCTGGATCACTGGCAACCTGATCAGCATGATGGGTGAGGGGGTGAACTGCTGCAGCGATGTCTCCTTTTCGCGCCTTTTTAATCGAGCGCTATTCATCTGCCCATGGAACTGTGGAGCACCGTTTCAGCGCTCTAACCCCTGGTGCTCTGTGTGTTTGCCGTGCCCTCACGCCTGGGCCCTCCACAACTTGAGGGCACATGCAGACTTACTTGTGAGTAGGCAGCTCACCTAAGGTTGTCTCTTCGTGACTACATCTGCAGCCACTGTTGCCTCATCTGCTCAATTTGTGCCTTGCTTAAAATCAAATCTGGACACTTTTTACATCTGCAGCCACTGTGCCTCATGTGCTCAATTTGTGCTTTTCTTAAACTCGAATTTGGGCGTTTAACGTCTGCAGCCACTGTTACCTCATGTGCTCAATTTGTGCTTTGCTTAAACTCGAATTTGGGCGTTTTTTCACATCTGCAGCCACTGTTGCCTCATGTGGTCAATTTGTGCTTTGCTAAAAATCGAATCTGGGTGTTTCTTCGTCTGGATGTGCATAGTGTTCCTCCTCCCCCCGCCCTTTGTTCCCCCTTTCCTCTCCTCCTACGTGTCTCTCGCACTTATTTGCTCTGTTCGTCTTGCCTTACACACCTACCCCTATCTCTCCATTCTTGCATTATTGTAACGACCGTCAGGCACGTGCAGTATTTTTGTCACACATTGTAATAGTTTGTATTCCTCCTGTCCTATGTTGTACCACTTAACACATAGCACTTGCCCTCTCTGAATATCCCAATGCCTATTATGAATGTTAATGCTCTTTAGCTTCTCATCCTCCCTGCGTTGAAGCTCTTTGAAACGCTTAAGTGAATAGGCGCTATATAAATGACCAATAAATAAATAAATACATTCAACTGCAGTTGTTTACAGTGCAAACACTGGTTCAAATCCAACAGGCAGGAGTGGAATTGAACCAAGTCACTATTTGGATTTCACAATGTAATGCTTACTTCGGTGTTGTTGCCTAGTTATAGACTTCAAGGCAATAACATTTGATAAGTAACATTAAAAGGGGATATGAATGTTAAAGATGAGGCATGACGGTACACAATCTTAAGGGACTCTGTAGACCCTTGAGCAGTAGGCAGGGGAATACTGTGGGTGTCTGAGGGAATGGCAGACAATTGATAACTTAGAAAGGAGGTGATCCATTGCAGTCTGAGCTCTGAGACACCCATCGTCCACAGTCTCAGATGTTGGGTAGAAATCTAAAAGCACTAGATCCTCCATTTTCCCTTTATACACATTACAATGAAAATCATCCAGCACAGAGAGGAACTCTGATTGTGCACATCTTGCTGATATGCAGCTTATTGGTCTGTACAAAATTCTAAAGCTGTTAGACTAATTCTCTTTCCATAGGATTCACAAGGTAAGCTAAATAAGAAATAACAATGACCGGACCTGCACTGAATTTTGTCAAGAGCAGGGTGATCAGTGCTTCAATCTTCAGAGTGACTGAAACAAAGTCTTTGGTGTCGGACTTGTTAAAGCAAATGTTATGCTGTAAAAGGGACCCTTCACTGTGAGTTAGGGATCTAGCTGAGGGATCATGTTGATGTTTTGGGTCTATGTGATTCCACCGATTAAAAAGTGGTTGAATCACAGATCCTCAAAGCCCTTTCTATCGAATCCCATCCACTGAACACCTCTCCTGTGTTCCAACTCATGAAAAGCTGTTTCTTCAACTCTGCTACCACAACCCCTGCCTCGCTGTCTTGCTAATACTAAATAATACTAAATAATAAAGGTACTCTGCCTTTCCTCTCATTCCCCTAGAAGCTCATGGTCTCCCAAGCTCTAGTTATCTCTAGGTTGGACTATTGTAACAGCCTCTTTCTAAATCTACCTGCCTCTATTCTCTGCCCTCTGCAACTAATCCAGAACAGACTTGTCTTTTGCCTCAAGCCCTGGATCGTATCTTCCCAGCTCTGCAATCTCTCAGTTGGCTCCCAATGGATGCAAGGATTACATTGAAAACCCTCTGCACTGTCCACAAGGCTTACTGGGGCATGGGTCTGAAATACCTTCATGCCTTCTATGCCTCCACAAATACCTCCCCTCGCGAGCTATTTGCTCCTCTACCTCCAACTCCCTCAGTATCAGTCATTTTTCAAAGAAACACACTGGCGGTAGATCTTTGTCTTCGGCTGGGACCTCCCTCTGGAACAGCCTCCCTGCCACTCTAAAACTCGAGGAGAACCATCTCTGGTTCCGGAAGCACCTCAAGACCTTCCTCTTTGCTTCTGCCTTCGCTCCCCCTCTCCCCTGCTGATCTGTTCTCTCTTGGCACTGTGCACCTGGCCCCCCTCTGTCCTCCGGGCCCAGGTACTTGCTCACCCTGCCACCCTCCTGCACTGCCGCCGGGCCAGCCCTTGCACTGGGGTCTGTATCTGTACCCATACAGTACCCCCCTTTTACTTCCTGCACTTATCAGACCTACCCTGTCTGCTGCCTTAAACACAGCACTTGTCAATTGCTGGCTGCACTACCACTGTTTGTTGCCTTTATTATTTATTTATCATTATTTATCTGTTTCTCCTTTGCTCTGCACTTTCCACTTCGCCCCCTTCCATGCACTTTTCCTCTCCCCCTCTCCCATGCACTTGCGCGTTCGCAATATCACTGGGCCTAGTAAGATTGTTGTTTTGTTCTCCCCTGTTCCCCTCCCTTGCCTTGTCGTGCTCTGAAACACTTGTGTACGAGCACGATAGAAATACAATATCAATATCAATAGGGATTTGCACCCTCATGACCACCTCACTCCCCGTCCTGCTGACTCCCTCCCTACCAACCTCCCCCCAGTATCTATGGTTAGAGCACCGGCTCTGAGACCCAACTGCACGGCACCTCCTGCCCACACTCCACCACCCCTCTGTCCCAGGCCCTCTAATTCCGCTCAATGCCCCAACCCTTTCTCACCCTATCTCCTTACCTTCTCTTCTGCAGTGTGCCCCTGCTCTGCTTCGTGGCTCTGCACAGTGATCCCTGGATAAAGAACACAGAATATGCTTTGATCATCCAGTGTTTGCTGTGTGGGGGTCAGTAGGTGGCCCTGAGATTCAGCTACCCATATTCAGGGAAGATTCAACGAATATGCGTAGAACCGATGTTAGATAGATAATTGAGATTTACAAGTAAAGGAGGTCAACAGATCACAAAGCTTCTCTGATGGCGAAATTAGTGTGGATAATGAAATATGACATGGGATTGCATTTGTAGTCCTTGAGGTAGTTCTGCATATTGGTAGCATTTATATTGTGGTTGATATAATAGTTTACTTTTTCGGCTTGATTAAGGGCTCTGCAAGTGTGAGAATGTTAAAGATATGCTGCTTTCTCGTCGGATCTACATGTCAGTCTCCATTTCCTTTCAAGTTGTATTTTATTTAACTTTGTTTCCTAGAGAGATGGAGTTATTAGCAATGGGAAGAAGTTTATTTTTGGCGGGCGTAGGGGGCAAAAAGATTGAAGCATTTTGGGAACCAGATCTGAAAGTTCTCTAAAGCCTCATCATTCTACCAGGCCCAGTTCTCTAGAAGTGGACTGGTAGCTACAACAGAGTAATCTGATTGGTAGAGGTGTTTTTATAAGATCTGATTTTGAGAGGGCATGAAAGGGACGAGGTCATCAGAGTGCAGCTGGGTGTGGAAAATAGGACTGCTGCATGCTCAGATGAAACAATGGGATAGAAAGCAGAGAGTCCCCAAGAAACGATACAGTCATTTGTCTGCACCATCATGTGAGTGGGGAATGAACTCATTGTTTAAATGGAAGGGCTTCCAAATGTCCAATGTGGAAGCAAGAAAAAGGATGTGTGGTTTAGACTGCCCATATGTTCAGGCTTTCCAGGATGTACAAATTCAGGTAGCTGTCTCGGGAGGATAGCTCAGGCGCAATGTGCTCACCTTGGAAGCAAGACGACACGGATCTCCGGGTCCGTGCATAGAATACTCGGGGTATTAAGCACGTTATAAATAACCTATCATATCACCCAAGTTCTACTTTAGGCCATGTCTGCCAGGTGATACGTGAAGGGGAGAACATGACTAGAGGGCAGTACAAAAGGTGAAAGCGGTGTATGTGGGTAGGTGAGATGTGGCGTTGCAACAAAGAGGATTCATACGTAGGTATAACATTGTGAAGTAAGGGTGTTACTGAATTTGTCTGTTTTCGATAAGGGTCAGGCCACTAGCAGATCTCAAATAGTGGCGTTGGCGTTGGAAGGTCACTTTAAAGACTTCAGTGGTCATTTCAGAAATGGTTGATACTAAACTGTCGTGTTTCCATGTTTCCAGAAAAATAGGAAATCAAAAATGTGTTCTAAAATAAAATAATTTTTCATTGCTAGGTGCTCTTTGATAGACAATTAGTGGTAGCTGTTGTGCCCCCATGAGCAGGAAGGTTGTGAAGCTGAAGGCCGGTTTATTTATTTGTCATTTGTATAGCGCTCATAACCCGTAGGCATCTAGGCGCTTTTTGCTTAAGAGTATTGGTTACTTGCACAAGAAATGGGTTACAGACATTGCATGATTTGTTTGCTTGGGTAAAAGGTTACAGAAGTAGTTTACAATGGTTACAAGCAATTTGTTGCTTACACAGGTTACAGAAGTTGCTTACCGTGGTTACAGGCAAATGTACATGAGTTTCAGACAGATAGATAGTTGCAAAAGATACATCCTACATTCCAATATTCTTGGGAAAAGAGGCCGGTTTTTAGGCATTTGCAGAAGGACCAAAGGGACGGGTTTGATCTCAAGGCCAGGGGCATAGAGTTCCATTGTTTGGCCGCAATCACCGGAAAGCTGGATCTTCCATCTTTTTGACGTCTGAATCTGGGAATGGCAATGTGATAAGAATAGGCTGAGCGGGTGGGTCTGTTGGACTTGGCTTTAGAGATGTGTCTTGCTAAGTAGATCGGGTCGCTATTGGAGAGGCATTTGTATGTTAATGAGAGGGTTTTGAATTTGATGCAACCTCAACTGGCAGCCAGTGGATGTTGTGTCTGGCTGATGAAATGCGTTCTTTTCTAGGGATGTTGGGAGCGGCTCTGACTGCATTGTTTTGAACTATCTGTAGTTTGTTGATGTTTCGGGCATTGGAGCCTACAAAGAGGGAGTTGCAGTAGTCAATCCTTAATAGGATAAGTGCTCTTGCAAGGGTGATGCAGTTGTCTGTCGTTAGGAAAGGTCTGTTAGCTATGATCAGTTTGGCAGTGTTGACCGCTGCTGAGGCTATGGCATTTACCTATCTGGTTAGGGAGAGTGATGAATCAAAGTACACTCCTAAGGTTTTTACCTCATTTGCTACAGTGATGATGTTGCCGTCAATGGTGTAGAATTTGTAGAATGGGGTATATTATTTCCCCAGCATTGGATCTTTCATGGATTCACATGCTATGAATATTCCCCGTCGTCAGGCTGGGAACCTCGGTCATTTTAAAATAGCGTTTTCCCCTGGAAAGCTTTGACACTTTAGGGTCCTATCAAAGTCATTTTGGGTGCTTTAGCTACCACCTATAGGACGTAAGGTATAAATAGCTCTGCCACGCGGCTTCCCTTCAGATTTCAACCATCGCCAAAGTGTTGGGATCACCTCATCTAATTCTACACATGTGGTGTGTTGTGGTGGTTTTTTCTCAGTTTCTTCGGGTAAGCTTTATTTTGGCCCTGCGTGACTTGCGGGCTGAAGAAGGTGTATGAGGGGGACGGGCACATGGACTGCCCATATTGCCACTACCCTCATCACTGTGTCGATTCCTGCGACATCTGTAAAGGATTCTCTCAGAAAACGCTGAAGGACTGCAATCGGCGGTTGGTGTGTTGGCTGAATGAGGGTACCTAGCCTTCATCTGAGGTGGGCTTGGTTCATAGCCTGGCGCCTGAGAGACCCGTTCAAACAGTTCCTCGTTGGTTGGTGTCAGCTGAACCACCGGCTAAGAAGTCTCGGCCTTCCGGTACAGAGAAAAGTGATCGCTCCTCTTCGGGCAAACACCTGCCGAAGGGGGCGCCATTGTCTTCCAAGCATGGTCGTTCAGACCAGTCCCGTGGGTCGGAGGGAAGCCCCGAAAAAACATCTTCATTAGTGAAAGACAAAAAGGACTCTTCAAAAAGCTCCTCTTCAGGAAACCATCGTAGGTCATCCTCCAGTAGAGAGTCGTCGAAGCATCGATCCAGTGGGACCAAACAGATGGGTTCGCCTGAAAAAAACTATGCCACAGGTGGCGGTTCCAGCTACGTCATTGTCGACGGGAGTCCCGTCGTCGACTGTTTCACGGCCAGCCACTGTGCCTGCCTCCACGATTATGTCTTGGGCTCTGTCGGCTGCGGTTGAAGAAGGCATGAGATTTTCGTCATCGACGGACAACTTGCTGCCAACGGGTGGGGCGTGGCAGCCTTCTGCTTTTGACGCCCTTCTTCCTGACACTCTTCTACAGCATGAGGCGGCCCTTTCAGTGTCATCGGTGGAGGATGAACGGTAGTCAGTGGTGAATCCGATGGGCCTCGGCTTGCAATGCGTTGTTCCTTTGACGTCGATGGGAGGGGGATCTGGTCCATCCAGTTACCCTCTGGTGAACCTACAGTCGATGCTGTCGCTCCAGGTCCTGTCTACACTACAGTCCTTGTTGAGTCAACTAGATTCAAGATTGTCTCCTCTGAGTGTGGCCCCAGTTGCCCCTATCGTTGACGCGGCTGGTCTCCCTCTGCATTCGACGTCTGCAGCTGAGGTGCCGACGCCTCAGCTCATGAGCAAAGTACGCCCTCATTCCCATCCAGAAGAGGGTCAGCTGCCGGATTCTGATTAGGACTGTGTGCCTAGGGACACTGTGTCTAATGTCTCTTTGTCGCCGTCGAGAGATACGACATGGGATTCAAATGCGGAAATGGAAACGCCTCGTAGTCCAGCACAACCATTTCCTCCTGATGATGTGGGACCTGTATTGAATTTGGTCTGACTCTGGAGGAGGAACGGAAAGAATGTTTCCTATTTGACCACATGGGCAAGAGACAAAAGGCGGTGTTCGCCGTTCCAATCCTAGACCATGTCTGGCAGGAGAGGCTATGCACAATGCGCCATCCCTTCTCAGAACCAGCAGTCAAAGGGAGGCTGCAGAAGAAATTTAAGGCCGCGGACTCTACACCAAAGTGCTTGGTTTCACGGCCCACCCCTGAATCGGTGGTGTCGGTGGCTGTTAGCCTAAAAGCCAGAACCCAGTACAAGTGTGCTACACCTCCTGATAGTGACGCCAGAAATGCCTTCGGAAAGAAGGTTTTGACTGTGAGAGCGACGACATCGTTGGTGATCGTGGCTCACTATGATCGCGAGATGTGGCATCGGCTGGCCCCTCTGTTGGAACAACTACCTGAGGAACACCGAAAAGCTGCCATCCTGTTCGTGCGTGAAGGTGAGGAGGCTTCGAATCACAGTATTAACATCGCTGTGGATTTAGCGGAATCTGGTTTCAAACAGATTAACAATGGTGTGGTACTACGTCGACAAGCCTGGCTTAAGTGCACAGACTTTCGGCCAGAGGTACATTACAAAGTTTTGGACATGCACTGTGAGGGAGAGCAGCTGTTTGGGGAGAAAATCAATGAGGCCCTCGAGGGTATAAGGGCTGACTCCGACACGGCAAAATCGTTGTGGACTTTGCAGAGTGGACGCTCGTTTCGCCCCTTTCGTCCCTTCCGTGGAGCCTCAGGAAACACCCGCTTTGCTTCCGCCAGAAACCAGGGTTACGACGTTCTGGATACTCCTCACAGGGGTATAGACGGACGGTGCCGTCCATGCGAAAGAGCCGAGACTTTCAGGCATCCAGGAGGAGAGGGGGACAGGCCTCTTCTTCCAAAGGAAGACAAACTAAATCACAGCAATGACTGTCTTCGGAGAAATGTGCTGCGGGGCAGAGTAGCACTACACATGGACAAATGGGGCAAGATTACATCAGACCGCTGGGTATTAGACATGGTGTGGTTGGGCCACCCACTAGAATTCAAGGGCTCACAGGTTCCCATTCCTCCCATGTATACCGTGCAACCTCACCTTCACATCTTACAGCAGGAGGTTGTACTTATGCTACTGAAAGGGGCTATAGAATTGGTTCCAGTGGGCGAAAAAGGCCAGGGGGTTTACTCTCGTTACTTCGTGGTGAAGAAACCCAACGGCAATTGGTGACCCATTCTGGACCTTCGGGCATTGAACAAGACTCTGCAACGCCTGAAGTTCAAGATGCTCACACTTCAAGAAGTCATTCGGTCGGTACAGCCGGGTGAATTTCTGGCCTTGTTGGATTTACAGGAAGCATATTACCACATCCCAATGCATCGACAACACCGAAAATTCCTGCGGTTTTTAGTAGGTCAAGATCATTACCAGTTCCGAGTGCTCCCGTTCGGTTTAAAATTGTCCCCCAGGACATTTACAAAATGCTTGGCGCTGGTGGCGGCATGGCTCCGACGAGAAGGTCATCACGTCTACCCTTACCTGGACGACTGGCTGGTACGGGGCTCGTCTCCGGGGGCGACGCAGGCAAGTCTCAGCGCTACCATGCAGCTAGTGCAACGACTAGGCTTCGCCGTCAACTTCGAGAAGTCATTTCTATTTCCCTCCAAGAACTTGGTGTTTCTGGGGGCAGAATTTCAGACTCAACTAGGCCTGGTGAGGCCCTCCGTCGAGAGAGTTTAGAAGCTCAAGCAGAAAGCGGCACTGTGGAAGGTCGGTACAAGAGTGTCGGTCAGGACATACATGTCACTACTGGGAGCCATGGCGTCCTGCATTCCGTTGGTGAAGAACTGTCGTCTCTTCATGAGGCCAGTGCAGGAGTTCCTTGCAGACCAGTGTGCTCAGAGTCGCGTATCATGGTCCGACAAGGTGGTGTTCAACGGCGACTTCGTTGGTGGCAGTGCTTGGACAATCTGGATTAGGGCGTGCCATTGCTGGAGCTGGAGTTTTAGGTTACAATTGTGACAGATGCCTCTCAAAAAGGGTGGGGGGCGCATCTCGAGGGCTCCCAGGTCCAGGGCCTGTGGTCTCAGGTGGAGTCGAGTTTTCACATCAATGTGCTCGAATTGAGAGCGGTATATTGGGCCCTGAAATCATTTCTGCAATGCATACGTGGCTCCGTGGTGAGGGTGTTGACAGACAATACCACCACAATGTTTTACCTCAGGAAACAGGGGGGCACTCATTCCAGAGGGCTTTCGAAAGAAGCTCAAGAACTTTGGCATTGGGCCCTGTTACACGACATCAGTATTGTAGCGTTTCACCTGCCGGGAGTGATGAATGTGCAGGTGGACTCGCTCAGCAGAAAGGTAAATCAACTCCACAAATGGCAGCTTAAAGAACAACAGGTGTCAATGATCTTCCGGAAATGGGGTAATCCTTCGTTGGATCTCTTCGCAATGGGGGAGAACAAGAAGTGCAAGGAGTTTGCCAGCAGGTGGGCTCAGCCCAGGTAACTGGGGGATGCGTTCTCGTTCCCGTGGACAGACCGGTTCGCTTATGCATTTCCTCCCTTTCCGCTCATTCGACGGACCCTCCAGTGGATTCGGAGATACCCATGCCATGTGATTCTGGTGGCCCTGTACTGGGTCAGGCAGCCGTGGTTCTCGGATCTGCTTCATCTATCCGTGGCAGAGCCGGTTAGATTGCAAGATGCCGGACCTTCTGTCTCAGGACAAGGGCACTGTCTGGCACCACAATCCAGGCTCTCTCAGCCTGATGGCTTGCTGCCTGATTTCTTTGAGTTTGGCCTGCTGAACATTTCTGTTGACTGTCGACGCATTTTGGAGGTGGCTAGAGCTCCGTCCACGAATGTCTCCTATGCGTGTAAATGTAAAAGGTTTTGTGTGTGGTGTAAGGACCAGCCTGGGGTGGACCCTTTGAACATTTCGCCGGAACAAGATCTACCCTACTTATTGCACTTGGCGAATAAAGGTTTGGCGTTCTCCTCCATCAAAGTACACTTGGCAGCAATTTCTAGATTCACTCGGAAGTGGCATGCTACGCCTCTGTTTAGTGATCATCTCGTCAACATTTTTCTGAAGGGGTTATTTCAAACTTTTCCTCCAGTCAAGAAGTTCCCTCCGGGGTGGAGTCTCAATGTAGTACTGTCAGGTCTGATGAGGCCTCCGTTTGAACCTCTGTTGGTGACGCCCTTGCAGTTTTTGTCTTGGAAAGTGGCGTTTTTGTAGGCCATTACTTCAGCAAGGAGAATATCTGAATTGCAAGCTCTGGTTGTATATCCTCTATACTTACGGTTCTTCAAGGACAAGGTAGTGTTGGCCACTAACCCGCACTTTATTCCAAAAGAGCCAACCACTTTTCATAAATTTTCTTTGATTGTGCTACCATCGTCTTTTGCTTCTGCTTCCACGTCAGCAGATAGAGCATTGCAAATGCTGGATGTGAAAAGGGCATTGAAGTTTTACCTGAGTTGTACTCAGGAGTTCAAACTTTCTAAACAGCTTTTTGTGGCTTATGGACCCTCCGTCAAGGAACGGGCAATATCCAAGCAGGGACTGGCTCGCTGGGTGTCATCGGCTATCTCACTCTGCCACACTTAGGCGGGAATGCCTCTGGAAAGAAGTCCCAAAGCATAATCGACAAGGTCTACGGCTTTGTCGGCGGCATTATGGTCAGGGATTCCGCTGGTGGACATTTGCCAGGCGGCCTCCTGGTCGGTGCCGCATACCTTTACTCGACATTACTGTCTGGAACAGCAGCAGGGTGTGGTTGTACAAGTGGGACGTGCAGTCCTGCAACGCCTGTTTCAATAAGGTAAACCCCGCAGCTTCTGGGTATTTATTTGAACGTTATCACTGCTGATTTTTTCTGGTCTCATGTATGTGATTCTATGATATATTGGTTTGCATTGCACACCTCCATGCATAATTGATACTGTTATGTAATCTATTCACAGCATGTGAATCCATTAAAGATCCAATGCTGGAGAAGGGAGTAGTTTCTTACCTGTAACTCCATTTCTCCAGCGTTGGTATCTTTCATGGATTCAAATGGTGTCATGAACCATCGGACGTGTCCTTTCTGGACTTCCTGGTCCCTGACCTATAGGGGCTTACACTCAGCAGTACTCCCAACATGGCTGCCGAACGCGGAACACTGTTTGCCAGTTTCCGTGTCGTACGCACTACGTTCTATAAAGCGGACACCCCCCGCGGCCCTGCGCGTCTCAACGCTACCGCTTGCCGTGGCTAGACGTGTGCTGCCGTAGTTCGCTTTTGCTAAATCCTTTAATTCCTGATTCCCGGTTCCCCTAAATTCCTCTTCCTTTATTCCTCCCCTTTTTGTCCTCTATTGCATCCCAGATCTCCGTGCACACATTCCCTGAGTGCACTCTTCACCATTTTCTGGACTTTTCCCAGACATCTAAACGTTCCCAGGAGACGGGACGCTGAACGCACGCTGGAACCTGAGGACCTACGCACAGGGTTATACAAGACGCGTACTGTGCGAAAGAAGACCCCATCGAAGAACTCCAACACACAACATAGACAGATGAGAAGGGGGGAAACCTGTGACAGATTGAGACGCCAACAAACTGATACAGATTTGTATATGGAGGCTGCAGTTCAAGACCTAATGCGCGGCATGCAAGAGTTAACCACAGAAGTTTAGAATCTCAAAGCCGAGAATGCTGCATTAAAACAACTAGTCCTGTCATGTGATTCCACGACCAAGGAAAGTGTATTGCTGGGCGGAGTAGTGGATAAATATGATGGCTCATCAAAGAACCTTCGTGCTTCCTTGATTCGTGTTTAGTGCACTTTACCTTTAAGCCCTACTACTTTTCCACCCCCAGGGTAAAGGTGGGCTTTATGATTTTGCATCTTTCCGGGAATACATTAACCTGGGCTACGCCCTTAGTTAATACAGGAGATGCCCTCCTGGATGATTATGATGGGTTCCTACGGTTTTAAAGACCATGTTTGACTGCCCAGAACAGGTTTACTGTGCCCAAGAACGTCTATTGGATTTCCAACAAGAGTCCCAGGATATGCTTACCTATGTAACACGCTTTAAGCAACTGGCCAAGGAAGCAGACTGGTCCTCGGAGGCCTGCTTTAACCTATTTCGGAGAGGACTAAATGAAGAGATAAAAGACGAGCTAGCCAGCGTAGCTCACCCAGGTTCCTTCCAGGCTCTTATGGACCTCTCTTTACAAATAGACTTTCGTATCCAGGAAAGAAAGGCGGAAAAGAAGAAAACAAAAATGCCTTACCAAAAGACCTCTATAGAATCTTCCTCTAAACATGAACTCACTCCTGCCCCGACCACAGACCCAGAACCCATGCAACTGGGGCCCTTCCGCGGACCCATATCCCCGCAAGAAAGATTGCGACGGATTCACACCGGGCTGTGTATGTATTGTGCCTCAGATAAACATCTTGTGAGAGAATGTCCTTTGGACCCTCCATGGCGTTCGGGAAACACCAGCTCCCAATCCCAGATGGAGCACAGCTTCGGGAGAGAGATGTTTGCTCCACATCTATTCCATCCTTGAACTCTCCTGGACAAAACAACCTTGTGATCTTGCAGGCCTTTCTTTCGCTGTCCAAGAAAGAAACTTACCCCATTCTGGCATTAGTGGATTGTGGGGCCATGGGGATTTTTATAGATCAGGATTGGGTCACTACCCACCACATTCCATATGGAACTCGAGACATCATGCAACCTGTAGAGGCCATTGATGGAAGACCTCTCTCTTCAGCACCCATAACCCTGCAAACCAAAGAGATCCAGCTCTCGATAAACCATCATCAAGAGGTGATCAAATTTGACATCCTAAAATCTGCCCATTATCCAATGGTACTGGGTATGCCCTGGTTACAGAAGCACAACCCATACATCAACTGGGCAGCAGGATCCTTGTTTCTTGGCTCTGAACATTGTATGTCTCACTGTCTATCCCTGGATTCCTCGTCAAGATCCTCTGAAGGTGCGCTGACAGACCAGAAAGGCCCATTCACGGCCTCAAATATTATCCAGGTCCCCAGGGCCTATCAGGATTACACTGATGTGTTTTCAACTGCCATAGTTCAAGCCCTACCCTCTCACAGACCTAAAGACTGCGCTATTGACACTGAACCCTCCGTAGTGATTCCCTTTGGAAGGATGTTCATCTTATCAGAACCAGAGAAAAGGGCCCTCCGAGAATACTTGGATACCAACCTAGAAAATGGCACCATACGACCATCCAAATCCCCGGCGGGAGCTTCGTTGTTTTTCGTTCCCAAGAACGATACTAAGGAGCTTAGGCCTTGCCTTGATTATCGTGGTCTTAATTAATGCACCCTGAAGGACCGCTACCCATTGCCCTTAATCTCGGATATCCTGGAAGCGGTGAGAGGAGCTGTAGTCTTCACGAAATTGGATCTCAGATGTGCCTACCATCTGATCCGTATAAAGGAAGGTGACAAATGGAAAACAGCCTTTAGAACACCCTTTGGTCACTTTGAATACCTGGTTATGCCCTTCGGACTTGCCAATGCCCCAGCAGTATTCCAACGTTTTATGGATCGGGTGTTCTCCGATATGCTGTTCCTCTTCGTCATAGTTTACCGGGACGATATACTGATATACTCCAAGGACCATCTTAAGCATGAAGAGCATGTTAAGGCAGTCTTACAGCAGCTACGTGAACATAAGCTCCTGGCTAAACCCGAGAAATGCCTTTTTCATGTCTCTACTGTTCACTATCTCAGATTTGTTCTTAGTCCAGAAGGAATTGGAATGGACCACTCAAAAGTAAATTCCATACTATCCTGGCCTGTTCCAACTACTGTGAAACAGATTCAATCCTTCCTGGGGCTTGCCAACTTCTACCGGAAATTCATACCTTCCTTTTCAGAGATAGTTCAACGGATCATTACATTGTTGAAGAAGGATACTCCCTTTCTCTGGACAGCAGCCCAAGACGAGGTGTTCCAACGACTGAAGTCGGGGTTTACACAAGCCCCCATCCTGGCTCAACCTGACATTGATCGACCTTTCCTAGTGGAGACAGATGCCTCCAACTACGCCATCAGAGCAGTCCTAAAGCAGGAAATTGAGGACAAGTAAGAACATCACAACGCTTATCTCTCGCAAACCCTAACTCCTAGCGAGACCCATTATTCTGTTCTGGAAAAGGAACTGTTAGCCATCCATCAAGCCTTCACAGAGTGGCGTCATCTACTCCTGGGAGCAAAACATCCTGTTCAGGTACGTACAGACCATCAGAATCTTCAAGTTCTACAAATACCTGGAATGTAGGAATAGTCGTCAAGCCCGTTGGGCCTTCTTCTTTGCCCAGTACCAGTTCCAAATCCATCATGTTCCTGGAACACACAACATAATTGTTGACGCCTTATCCCGACATTCCAACTACGAAACTCTTGAAGATCGATCCTTCACAAAGATGTTTCCCCATACAATTTTTGTAGCCCAAGCAATCACTCTCCTGGAAGACATTCAGATTCAAACCCAGTCCTCTGAGATCTGGAAGAAATTTACTGGGAAGAATTGATGGAATCTTAAAACAAAGGACGGGTATTTGTTCAAGGATAATGGCCTGGTCATCCCCACACAGAGACTGCGACAAAGGATTACAAGCCTCTGTCATGATACCCTTCATTCAGGACATCGTGGCATTACCAACACTCTCCATTTAATACAAAGACAGTTTTGGTGGCCAAAAATGAAAGTTGACGTCCAGCTGTACATCCAAGCATGTGCAGTCTGCAATCAAAACAAGCATGATAACAAGAGGCCGGCGGGTCTACTACTCCAACCAACGCTACCAACAAGACCCTGGGAATTCATCGCTACAGACTTTATTGTGGAACTGCCACCTTCCAGGGGATACACAACTATCATGGTTACCATTGATTTATTCACTCACATGGCTCATTTTACACCCTTGTATAAACTACCATCTTCCTCAGAACTCGCTGGAATCTTCCTGGAACACATATTCCGACTTCATGGACTCCCTTCCAAGATCATATCAGACAGAGGACCTCAATACAATTCTCAATTCTGGAAACACTTATGCCGTATACTAGGAAACCAACATGCCCTCTCCTCAGGTTATCATCCACAGACCAACGGGGCTACTGAAAGTGTGAACCAAACCTGGAGCATTATCTTCGTTGTTCCACCACCAAGGTCCAGGACGATTGGTCACTCTTAATACCTGTGGCTGAATCCGCTTAGAACAATTCGGATCACTCGGCTGTCAAGACCAGCCCCTTCTTCTGCAGCCAAGGATTCCACCCTTTGGTTCTACCATCCATTCTCCCACATCCTACTGTCATACGCAGCCGGGCCGATTGGCGGATACTTCCGCATTGGAGGCTCCGGCGCAGACCGTAGTTCCAGCACGTTGTGTCTGCTTACGTGCAGTCTCGGTCTAGCTCTCCTGCAACATGGCGGTCGCTGGGAGGTACTTCAGCCTCTCACTCCCAGCGATCGCTGCGTTGCAACCCCGTAGCTTCTGCTTACTGCCTTTGGGTGAGAACGCTAGTTTTTTCCAACTCGCGGCTTGTTCCGCTCTATTCCTTTAACCTCTCCTCGCTTCTCGCGAGGTTTTTTTTCCCTCTCTCTTACTCTCTCTCTCTCTCCTCGGTTTTGCTTTGTCTCTCTCGCTACTCCTTCTTGCGGAGCGAGGGCTTCTTGGTCTCCGCCCCCATCAGCTCCTGTCTGCTTCCTCCAATCCTCAGAAGCCGACCACCCACTCTTCCGCTACCGCTGGAGCCTACGTACCATCAATCTCCTTGGAAGACTCCTGTTTGGCCTCCTTCCTTACAAGGGTTTTTTCTGCCGTTAAGGCTTTTTCCCTTGTCGCCTGCTACGGGAGAGGAGTCCCAGGACTGCTTGTTTCAAGCATTCACTGTGGCTACCTCTCGTGGTAGACAAGTGTCTTCGGCTACGAAGAGAGACTTCTGCTCACGTCGGCATCTTAATACGGAGGAATTGGAGGATTACCGATCAGGTGAGGAGAGTGGGGAGGAGAGGGAGACACATTTGGACAGTTTGCAACACCAAGAGAACACAATGTCGGCAGAACAGATCCAGGAACTCTGGAAGGCGGTTCAGGGCTTGTCACAAGAATTACAGACGGTTAAGGCTGAAAACGTAGTTCTACGACAACTTGCCACGACTCGAGAGGTTCCGCCTGCTGAACTACCGATAATGTTGCTCCCTTCGGGGAAGTTTGATGGTTCGCCAAAGAAGATAAAAGAATTTATGGAGGCTTGTGTGGTGTACTTTACATTTAGGCCTCGTTCCTTTGCTACCGATCAATCCAAGGTAGGATTTTTGATCTCAAACATGACTGGTAACGCCCTTGCTTGGGCCACGCCATTGGTGATCAGTGCCAATCCCATATTGCATGACTTTGCCGGGTTTCAGGCATTACTGCAACAGACATTTGAGAGACCGGAACTAACCTTCACTGCATGTGAGGACTTGTTGGATGTACGGCAAAAGGCCTCAGATGTTCTAACATATATATCTCGATTTAAGACTCTGGTGGCAGGAGCGGGTTGGCCAGAGCAAGCCCAGTACGCCATATTCAGAAGGGGCCTAAGAGAAGAGATCAAGGACGAGCTTGCCAGGTCCTCCCGACCACCGACTTTTGCTGATCTGCTATCATCCACATTGCAGATTGAATATCGTCTTCAGGAACGCCGAGCAGAACGCCGCAAACATCGCGTCACAACAAGCCCTCCTACATCCAATACATCTACGTCTTCTTCTCACTCCTCCTCCCACTCCCTCGAAGAGCCAATGCAGATCGGAGCTACCAGGGGTCCTCTTTCATTTGCTGAGCGAAGACGGAGAAAGGAAAAGGGACTTTGTGCCTATTTTGGGTCTGAGCAGCACCAGCTTAAAGATTGCCCGGTGGTTCCAACCAGATCACAGGGAAACGAACTTCCTCGGCGCCAGTAGGGACTTGGTTCCGAGGATCAACTTGCAACTTATTTAGTCCCTATGTTTCTCTCTCAATTTCAGCTCCCAACACTTTGGAGGATTCCAGGTTGATGGTTATTCCTGTACGTATTGAATCCCGGGGAAGGTCTATAGATGCCCTAGCCCTCCTGGATTGTGGGGCGGCCAGAAACTTTGTGGACACTCTCTGGGCAGAGAAGGTGGGCCTTCATAGAGTAGCCCGCAAAGAGGATCAAAAGGTAGAGGGTGTGGACGGATCTCCCCTCTCTTCGGGTCTTATAACCCATACCACGGAGGAACTAGGAGTCACCATCTTCCAACATAGAGAAGTTCTCAAATTCGATATCATTCGAGCAGCGCATTTTCCTATAATTTTAGGAATTACCTGGCTCCGCAAACACAATCCTCAGGTAAACTGGACTAGCAACCAGTTGAGTTTTTTGTCTTTGTTCTGCAGACAACATTGTCTCTCAGGATCATTTCAGAGTGATCACCTGACTTCGATGGTGTTAACAAGTGACCATGTGGGAGTCCACGCCTTACCACATTATTGTTTACCCTACACGGAGGTCTTCAAGGAGACAATACCTGCGGATCTGCCTCCACACAGGCCTGAGGATTGCACCTTTGAGCTAGAACCTAATGCTTTGGTTCCTTTCAGCAGGATGTTTTCCTTAACCCAAACTGAGAGACAGGTATTAAGGAACTACTTGGATACTAATCTGCAAAACGGCCTTATTCAACCTTCCAAGTCTCCGGCAGGAGCTTCTTTGTTTTTCATAAGAAAGAAGGACTCCACCGATTTGCGTCCTTGCATAGATTACAGAGGACTTAATACGGTTACAATTAGAGACCGCTATCCCATGCCGCTCATATCAGAGATCATAGAGGTCGTACAGGGGGCCCGCATATTCACCAAACTAGACCTTCGGAACGCATACCATTTGCTTCGCATTGCCAAGGGAGATGAATGGAAGACGGCATTTCGCACCCCGTTCGGATTATACGAATACAAGGTAATGCCATTCGGGTTGGTAAATGCCCCAGCCATATTTCAGCGATTCATGGATCGATTATTTTCTGATCTACTACTGGTTACGGTCATCATCTATCTGGACGACATTCTGATTTACTCATCTGATTTGGAATCCCATATCATTCATGTTACTCAAGTACTGGAGCGCCTTCAACGCAATAAACATCTGGTCAAACCCGAGAAGTGCGTATTTGCAGTCTCCTCCGTTCACTATCTCGGATACATTCTCTCTGGAGAAGGGATTTCCATGGATTCAGGCAAGGTAGCTGCTATACTCGATTGGTCCTCCCCAGACAACGTAAAGGAGGTACAAAGATTTCTTGGTCTCTCAAATTTCTACAGGAGGTTCATTCCAAACTTCTCAGAGATAGTTCTTCCCATTACAAGACTCTTGAGGAAGGATTCAGGGCCTTTCCTATGGTCACCCGAAGCTGAACATGGTTTCTGGAACTTAAAGAGATTGTTCTGTTCCGCTCTGATTCTTCGACATCCGGATCAAAACCGACAGTTCATTGTTGAGACTGACGCCTCTGCCATGGTCCAGTCACCTATCTCTCGAAGACTTTGTCTCCTAGCCAACTCAACTATTCGGTTCTAGAAAAGGAACTACTCGCTATGAAGCTGGCATGTGAAGATTGGCGACATTTACTGATGGGTGCGTGACATCCTTTTCTCATTAGGACAGACCATAAGAATCTCAAGGCATTACAAAACATGGAGTGCGTAAATTCAAGGCAAGCCTGATGGGCTTATTTTTTTGCCCAATACGACTTTCATATCACCTATCTACCAGGTACCTCAAATAAGGTTGCAGATGCCTTGTCAAGGAAGGAATTCCTGGAGACTGTGTCCCTCATTCTCGGGAAGTTATGTTCAAGAGAAACAAGATCCTGGGACTTGTCAATGTTTTCTTTCAAGAAGTGAAGACCGCGTTGGCATCTGAAAGGCCGAAGTTTCTTAGGTTATGAGGAGGGAAATATACCGAGAAGGAAGGTTTAGTGTTTTACGGTAACCGACTGTACATTCCAAATGGCCCTTGGCGTAAGAAGATCATTCATTTGGGCCATGATCCACTTACCGCGGGTCATAGAGGAGTGCATAACACTACTGAACTTATTGCAAGAAGGTTCTTCTGGCCTGAATTGAAAGGAGAGGTTAAGGAATATATCAAGGCCTGTCCAATATGTGCCAGAGCGAAATATCCATCTGGCAAGCCCTTAGGTTTGCTGACCCAACCAGAGATGCCTACACGCCCATGGGGTCTCATCTCTACCGATTTTATTGTGGATCTACCAGAGTCCGAATCCTGTACTTGCATCATGGTGACGATAGATACTTTCACAAAATTGGCACATTTTTCCCCGCTACCTGGCTTACCTACCGCCACTCAGATGGCAGACAACTTTACACTAGATGTTTTTCGACTACATGGCTTACCTGACAAGATCATTTCCGATCGAGGTAGTCAGTTCATCTCAAACTTATGGAAGGCTTTGTGTTCTAGAGGTGGTGTGGAAAGAGCACTTTCTTCTGGTTTCCACCCTCAGTCGAATGGCCAGACGGAACGACTGAACGCCACCTTGGAGCAATATCTGAGATGCTATACCAACCGACATCAAGACAACTGGGTGTCATTGTTACCCACCGCGGAATTTACGTACAACAATTCTACACAAACTCTCCCACTGCGGAAACAGTGCTTCAGTCAATTTGCAGAGGCGCATAAGACTGCTGAACTCAGTCTGAAAAGGAGCAGGATCCGAAACAAGGAACGGGCGGACAAACGTCGGCAGGGCTGTCCCGATTGGAAGGAGGGAGACAAGGTGTGGCTCTCTACTAAATTTATGCCTCGATGGGTTCACCCTTCCAAACTTTCTCCTCGATTTTTGGGACCTTTTTCTATTCTATCTAAGATCAACCCTGTCTCTTTCAGATTGAAATTGCCTCCCACTCTCAGTCGCATTCATCCTGTTTTTCACTCCTCCCTTCTCAAACCTTTTGTTCCGGATCCCCACCTAAGATCCCTTCCCCGTCTGCAGGTTCAAGGTTCTGGAAGTACGAAGGAATAGGAAGTTTTGGCTATTCGTGACTCCAGATTCTACAAGGGACGCTTGGAATACTTGGTCTCGTGGAAGGGTTACCCGGAGTCGGAGGACTCTTGGGAACTGGTCTCCCACATTCATGCCCCCCAGTTGTTGAATGGTTTCCATCGACTTTTTCCGGGAAAGCCTGGGGGGTTTCACTTTGAGAGGGGGCATACTGTCATACGCAGCCGGGCCGATTGGCGGATACTTCCACATTGGAGGCTCTGGCGCAGACCGTAGTTCCAGCACGTTGTGTCTGCTTACGTGCAGTCTCGGTCTAGCTCTCCTGCAACATGGCAGTCGCTGGGAGGTACTTCAGCCTCTCACTCCCAGCGATCGCTGCGTTGCAACCCCGTAGCTTCTGCTTACTGCCTGTGGGTGAGAACGCTAGTTTTTTCCGGCTCGCGGCTTGTTCCGCTCTATTCGTTTAGGCTCTCCTCGCTTCTGGCAAGACTTTTTTTTCCCTCTCTCTCACTCTCTCTCTCTCCTCTCTTTGGTTTTGCTTTGGCTTCTCTTCTGTTCCCGCGGCTCGCTCGGGCCGCCGGCACGAGTCTCTCTCGCTACTCCTTGCGGAGCGAGGGCTTCTTGGTCTCCGCCCCAATCAGCTCCTGTCTGCTTCCTCCAATCCTCAGAAGCCGACCACCCACTCTTCCGCTACCGCTGGAGCCTACGTACCATCAATCTCCTTGGAAGACTCCTGTTTGGCCTCCTTACTTACAAGGGTTTTTTCTGCCGTTAAGGCTTTTTCCCTTGTCGCCTGCTACGGGAGAGGAGTCCCAGGACTGCTTGTTTCAAGCATTCACTGTGGCTTCCTCTCGTGGTAGACAAGTGTCTTCGGCTATGAAGAGAGACTTCTGCTCACGTCGGCATCTTAATACGGAGGAATTGGAGGATTACCGATCAGGTCAGGAGAGTGGGGAGGAGAGGGAGACACATTTGGACACCTACACCAGTTCCTACAGTCGACTCCTGGATTGAAACCCTCATCAATGTACACAAGGAAGCCAAAGAACACCTCGAAAGGGCCCGGACTAACACCAAGCACTATGTGGACTCCAAAAGAAGACCAGGACCTTCCTATGCAGTGAGTGATAAGGTCTGTCTATCCTCGAAACTACTGCCTTGACACTTACGACCTAATAAGTTGGCTCCTCGGTACCATGGCCCCTTTTCCATAAAGGAAATCATTAACCCAGTGGCCTTCCGACTCAAACTATCAGACTCCTGGAAGAGGATCCACCCAGTGTTTTGCAAGTCTCTAATGAAACCATACGTCCAGACTGCTCCAAGATCTACCCCTGTGGTTGTCGATGATCAGCTAGAATACGAAAGTGGCCAGAATATGTGACTCCAGGTACAGACGTGGTCATCTATAGTATCTGGTTGAGTGGAAAGGGTACCCATCCAGTGAACGCACCTGGGAACCAGTCTTAAACCAAAATGCTCCCAGACTACTTCAAAGGTACCACCTTATACACCCGGGCAAACCCGGAGGAACAGGCCTTCGGAGGAGGCATGCTGTCATGAACCATCAGACGCGTCCTTTCTGGACTTCCTGGTCCCTGACCCATAGGGGCTTACACTCAGCAGTACTCCCAACATAGCCGCCGAAAGCGGATCACTGTTTACCAGTTTCCGCGTCGTACGCACTACGTTCTATAAAGCGGACACGCCCCCGTGGCCCTGCGTGTCTCAACGCTACCGATTGCCGTGGCTAGACGTGTGCTGCCGTAGTCGCTTTTGCTAAATCCTTTAATTCCTGGTTCCCCTAAATTCCTCCTCCTTCATTCCTCCCCTTTTTGTCCTCTATTACCATCCCGGATCTCCGTGCACTCGTTCCCCGAGTGCACTCTTCGCCGTTTCCTGGACTTTTCCCGGACATCTGAACGTTGCCAAGAGACGGGACGCTGAACGTACGCTGGAACCCGAGGACCTACGCACAGGGTTATACAAGACCCGTACTGTGCGAAAGAAGACCCCATCGAAGAACTCCAACAAACAACAAAGACAGGTGAGAAGGGGGGAAACCTGTGACACATGGGACCGCCGGCTTCCCCTACATGCAAACCTGGTTTGGAGGTTAAAATCTGAAGGGAAGCCGCGGGGGCAGAGCTATTTATACCTTACGTCCTATTGGTGGTAGCTAAAGCACCCAAAAGCACGTTGATAGGACACTAAAGTGTTGAAGTTTTCCAGGGGAAAACGCTATTTTAAAATGACCGAGGTTCCCAGCCTGACGACGGGGAATATTCACAGCATGTGAATCCATGAAAGATACCAACGCTGGAGAAATGGAGTTACAGGTAAGAAACTACTCCCTTAGCCTGGATTGATTACCGATGATGAGTAGTTCCGTTTTTTCATCATTCAGACAGAGCTAATTTTGGGCCATCCAAGCTTCAATAGTGAAGTAGATTTTATTCAGTAAGTTGGAGTTGGTGTCATAGTTATGGGTGATTGGTAGGTGTATTTGGGTGTCGTCTGCATAATTGGTGTACGTGACACCCAGTTTGTGCAGGAGGTTGAATAGTGGATGAGTGAACACGTTGTACAGATTTGGTGATACACAAGAGCCTTGGGGAACTCTGCAGGAGACTGGGGCTGGTGAGGCTGCTGCAGAGGTGGAGAAAACTCTCATTGTGCAGTTGGAAAGAAATGATTCAATCCAATTTATGGCATTGGTCGGGAAGTGGGCCGGTAGGGCGAGGTGTTGGCAGAGTATATTGTGGTTAACTAAATCGAAGGCTGCAGATAAGTCAAGTAGGAGGAGAATTGCTAAGTCCCCCTTTTCTTTAATTTGGTCCATTTGAATTCAGAAAAATGTTGTTTATGCTTCTATGGGCATCGTAATGTGCAAATATACAGGCCATGTAATGCTTGGCAGTGCAGTTCGGGGTGGCAGGAATTAACTGGATATACTTGTTTCCATAGACTTCTATAGATCAATGTTGATTAGGTCTGCAGTTCAGGCAGTGGAGGCATAGGAGGGGTAGGGGCACTCCTCAGGCCTATTGCTGGGTGGCGGGTACATAAAGTAGTGCCATGTGAGGTTGGGCCTTATGACCCACATCTATTAGGGGATGTACCTGTCAGTTCCAACAATACAAATGATGAAGTCAAGCTCTGAAGTAAGTGGAGGGAAAACGATGAGAAAGGTAAGACTGCAAAAAGGAAAAGAACCAACAGTGAATCAGAAAATAATATTAAAATAATACTAGGATACTTTAGTTTACAAGGAAAACAAATAACATTAACTAAATCTAAAACCAGACAGAGGTGAAATGTAGGTCATACTGAAGATAACAGTGATTGAACAATGATTGCATGCTTGTAGCAACCCCATATTATGTCTCGATAGTCTGCAGTGTTTCAGGATAAACTAGTTGCATCCATGCTGTACACGCCATCATCAGTAGGAATTGTTGGAACACATGTTGACAAAGATAAATTATTCAAAGCATATGCAATCTAATTTTACTTAATGTGGAGGAAAAGTGGCGGTGAGAGGCATGTGATATGTAGTTTGCTCTACCACCATCTGGGTTGTAAGTAAGTTTTAAAAAAATTGATGGAATTAAGATTCCATTACTTGCAGTTGGATACATTGTGTTAGCAGTAACTTCCTCTAACCCTTGGATGTACAGCCCAACAACACTTACGTGTTTGAATCCTGGCAGTGGGGGGTTCATCATCCATGCATCCTTTGGAGGTCAATCAGTTGAAAACCATTCGATTCTGTAATAATTTAGCAATAATAACCAGCTCCCCAGGCTGTACCGGGTGTAAAGCGGGTCCCCAGGATATTACTACCAGGTACTGCCTGGGGACCCAGTTAGTACTTCTAAAGGCACCCCGGATTAACGTCCTGGGGTGCTGCTAGCAATATATTTGGTTGGCTGCTAGCAATATATTTGGTTGAATCGACTGGTTGGGCGCTCACCGCAACCCATTGATTCAAGCAAATACTCACCAAAGATGGCTGCCATGGAAATAGAATACAAGGCTCCATGCAGGACCCCCCTCTTCCATTTCCATAGTGGCGTGTAGTGCTGCCGAAAAGAATAACAGGTGAGTTGGGGAAGGCAGAGGTAGCGAGTTACAGGGAAGGTGGAGTGTGGAGATGATTGTAGAGCTGATGAGAGTAGCTTGCAGCTTGCTCCGAACCCAAGCTTCGACCCTGTGATTCAGACTGGGTTTGGAGCCACCTGATATGCTGCCGAATCTGCTCAGGGTGCTAACAATAGACATTAGTAGAGCACTTGGAGGCCACAGGAATCCAGCATATAGCACTCTGTAAGAACCTGATATATTTTTTTTATTTGTATATAATCTAAAATAGATTTTTACAAAAAGAAGCAGAAGATACAAAATAAACAATTCATTAATTCATTCGTTCAAGTTGAAGATCGTAAGTCTATTTGTCTGGAGTCAGAGGGCCTCATTCCGAGTCCGGCGCTAATGGAAAAACGATGGCGGTAAAGTAATTCCGCCATCCTTTTCCGCCGTGGACTATTCCGACCCTTCACACCGTAATTACCGCCGCCGTAAAGTACGACGGCGTAAATAGAGGACCAGTGTCGCGCGCCCGAGACACCACGTCGGAAATAACGCTAAGGCGTAAACCAGTGCTGATCCCAGGTAAAGCGGACACGGTAAAAACGGCCTCCACAAGGGCGCAAAGTACCTTAACGCCATGGCGTAATTACCGGCATCGCAGAGAAGGTGTTAACAACCCTGAACAGTGCCAGAAAGAGGAACAGGTGCACCCAATCAGCAAAGGTGGAGTCCATAGAGTCAGGCACAGCACAAAAGGAGCACACCCACACACCACACCCCCTCCCACACCAAGATGATACCAATTCTTGCAGCATTCATGGAGCTGGAGGCCCTGCTTGCAAGGCAGCAACGACGACAACATCAACAACAGCAACCACAGCAACCACAGCCCCCACCACATAGGATACACAGGAGGAGAAGGAGGCAGAGAAGACAGGCCCAGCATGCCCTACCGGTGCAGCCACCATTACCACGCCGGCAGCCCCCAATTCCACGCATCAGACCCACCCCCTTCAACCTCACACCAGAGCAGATACACACCCTGTACCGGCTTGACCGGGACACGATAACCACCATAGTGGCCCTGATACATAACGACATAGTGAGCCTAATAGAAATCAGCACTGCCATCCCCCCTCTACTAAAGGTAGTGTCTGTGCTCCACTTCCTTGCCACAGGGACCTACCAGCATACAGTGGGGCACATGCATGGCATTTCACAGCCCATATTTTCCCGGATACTCAACCAAGTGCTCGATGCCCTCCTCAAGCACAGAAGGGACTACATATGCCTCCCCCGGACTCCCCAGGAGACATATGATACCAAAGCTGCCTTCCATGCACTTGCAGGCATGCCAAATTGCATAGGTGCCATCGACTGCACCCACGTAGAATTGGTGGTTCCCCATGCCATGGAGGTGCCGTATCGCAACCGCAAGCAATATCACTCCATCAACGTCCAGATGGTGTGTAATGCCAGTAAAGCCATCACACAATGCAATGCCCGATACCCCGGATCAACTCATGACTCCTTGGTCCTGCGCAACTCTACACTACCACGCTACATGGAGCGACATGCTGAACGACGTAACTGGCTGCTTGGTGAGTAACCGGAATGGGCCATGGCAGTCCATTGGGGCTGTGAGTAGGCTGTCAGCATACTCCACCCGGGTGGTAAAGGGTGGGGTAGAGAGATGCATAAGGGTGGGACAGTCAACGCCATTGTACGATGTAATGGGGTGACTGTATCCTGGGACATGTGTGCATGGCCAGTGAACACCTGCTGCAATGTCAGATTAGCCCAATTCTCCACCATGATTGCACGAACACTTACCTTCATTCCACTCTCATGCAGGTGATGCTGGCTACCCATTGAAGCCGTGGCTCATGACCCCGGTCCGCAACCCACAAAACAGGCACCAGGAGGACTACAATAGATCTCATACCCGTACACGGGTGGTGATAGAGCAAACCTTCGGCCTTTTGAAGGCACGATTTCGTTGCCTCAGCCGGTCAGGTGGGGCCCTCATCTACAGCCACGTGAAGGTGGCCAAGATCACCATGGCATGTGCAATGCTGCACAACATGTGCATCCATCGGAACGTGCCACTGCCCCCTGACGTGGGTCTGCTACCACCAGAGGACGAGGAGGAGGAGGAGGAGGAGGAAGGAATGGCAGGACAGCATCACGGGGCCGATGCACAGGAGGGACGTCACGTGCGACAAGCATTGATTGACCAATATTTCTGAGTCACAAGTCAGCTGAGGGGGTGAGGATGACAGGACATTGGGCACTGGGTGTGGGGATACATGTACTACATGCACTGTGAGACTTTAAAAGACACATGCACAATGATCAATGTCCACTCTGTTTTCCAGGATACACCAAACTGTGTATTGTATAATCATGTGAAAATGTGTACAAATAATCCTCCACCCTCACCCCCCTCCCCTCCAACTCCCACGCACACCCTCACCCCCCTCCCCCCCAACTCCCACGCACACCCTCACCCCTCCCCCCCAACTCCCACGCACACCCTCACCCCCCTCACGCTCTCCCCACAACAGCCCCACAATGGTCCCATCAATACTACATAGGCCACATGTGTGTGGCTTCATAGTCAATGGGCACGCCCCGAGCATGAGGAATCATTTTCGCATTGTGCGTTGTGACCTGCGGACCGGGCTGGTCTGCGTGGAGGAGCACTGGGAGGGTGGTTCCTCCTGCTGGGGCTGAGGTCTGGGGGTTGCTGCCTCCAGGGCATCAGCAATCCTGCCGAGCACCTCACAGAGCCGGTTTGTGGATGTAGTGATGACCTCGCCCAGAGCCTGCAGGTCATTGTGATGCACCAACCCTGATTCCCGGTTGTCCCGGAGAAACTCCTCAATCATGGCCGTGAGGTTCTGGGAGTGCACAGCTTCTGCGGCCGATGTGGGGGATGTGGTTGGCAGGCTCGGTATTGGGCCTGCAGGCCTCTCAGGTGTTTCGGCAGGGGAAGTGGGCTGATGTGAGACAGGTGTTACCCCTTCGCCTGTGAGACCTGGGCCATCACTCGACCCGGAGTCGCTGTGTGCAACCTGGCTGTATGATGTGACTCAGGGCTGTAGACGTTGGTCTCCTCCACGTTGACCACGGAATAGGATGTGGGGCTGTCTGGCACACTAAGGAGGCACATGGCAGCATTCTCCCCTGACATGCTGGATTCCTCAGGGTGCAGCGTGGGGCATGTTTCCGGCGGAACTGCAACCATGTCCAGGTGCGCGGGTGGGGGTTGTGTACCCTCCATGGGGGTTGCTGGAGCAGGTGGTGTAGTATGGGCCTTATGTCTGCCAGCAGGTATGCGCTGTACCCTGCCCCTGTCCCGGGAGGTACTTGGCCGGGACCCTTCCTGCTCCACACTTTCATGACCGCTACCTGTGGGGGGCAAGAGAGAGACAGCATGATCAATGATCTGGGGGTCATCATGACTTCAAGCCTATGGTAACACATTGGGAGAGCAGCGGCTTGGTCATATTTTGGTCGGTGAGTGAACTTGGCTTGGATGGTAAAAGCATACTGTTGGCGGGGTCAATCATGTTGGCGGAGTACTGTGGTGAGTGACATTGACCAGCTTTCTGTGTGGCATGGCCAATATGGGTGTCAGCCTTGCACCTGACATCATCCTGGGTCCCACTTGTTACGACATGGTTGCAGGGGGGCGGGGGGGCTACGAAGCAAACATGATGTGACTCTTTGGCCGGCCCTTTGCGGTGAATTACATTAGGGATGCATGTACTGTTTGGACTCATGACACTCACCTGCATCAGCGGATGAGGGATCACCGCAATCCATTTCGCCCATACCTTCGATGGCTTCTGTGCCCATCATCTCCGCACATGTTTCCTCCCAGGGCATCATTTTAATGGGTGAGCATGGGCCTCCTCCTGTCTCCAGGGCCTGCTGACGGTTTGCTGACATGATGGCCCGCACCCTGAGACGGAGGTCATCCCAGCGTTTGCGGCAATGCGTTGTGCTGCGGGGGGTGTTCCCAACGGCGCTCACCCTCTGTGCGACCAACTCCCATATCTCCTTCTTTTTGAGGATGGTGGGCCTACGCATGTCGCTGCAGAATACGATATCTGCATGTTCATGCAGAGTGTCGACCAGGACCTGTAACTCATCCTGGGTGAATTTTTCTTTTCGGATGCGCGCAGCGCCCTTTTTCAGAACTTTAGGCATGATGATCTTCTCTGTTGTATATTTGGTCGATCTGAGTCCTGTATGGATTCCTGTATGTCCTGTATGGAGAGGATTGCAATGGATTGTGATTTTAAATATGGCCGCCGTGATGCTTCCCGTTCCTGTGCGATGACGTTATTTCCGTTTCCGGTATTTAACGGTGGCCGTAATTTACGGTTAGCGTAAATTACGGTCTCCGCTAATTACGGATTCCATCGAAGGCGATGGTGTTAATTACGTCTAGGTTTATGGCGGTAAGGGGTTAGACGGGACCTTTTGCGATATGCCGCAAGGGAGTTTACCGCCATGGCGGAATACTCGTGCACGCGAAGTCGGAATATGGTGGAAATAGGGCCTTCAGACCACATCGTACATGGTATTTACGCAATGGCGGTAAATACTGTTACCTACCGCCGGACTCGGAATGAGGCCCAGAGAGCTTTGCAAAGACTTTAAAGGCCTCTACTGATTTTGTTGAAATTCATTCAAGGAAGTTCTTCACGATAACTACCACGTTGCAAGCGTTAAGGGGAACATCTCCTTAACTATGTGTTGCATGATGTTAACCGTCGCCAAAAGCCATGATGTTCTGTCCCCTCCTATCAGTTTTTGCCAGCATATGTCTTTGTCCCTAAGAGAAAAGCTCGATAAGGTGCCAAGCAGATATTTAAGACGGATACTTTGAGTCGCTGGACATACCAGGAGCACCTGATATTATTATTTTCAAGTAATAAACGAATATATGTCTGGGTTGTGCACAGTGTTTCAAAACATAGACCACACATGCCGAAGCAGTATAATGTTCCTTGCATGATACAATGTTGATATTTATGTTAAAGTTGTTTGTAAATGTTATCGAGGATTTTGTAGTATGGTAAAGGTGTAGCTGACAACATATGCTAAGATTTCTTTTTGATAAGATGTTTCACTTTCTCTTGGTTTTTCACAGATTGGCATGGACACAAGTTATTGGACAGCAATTAATAATTTTTTCATCTGGGGTAGCATTGCTGTCTATTTCTGTATTTTGTTTGCAATGCACAGTGATGGCATTTTTGATTTATTTCCTCACCAGTTTCCATCTGTGGGTAAGTCTTTTATTCATACATGTTATGTGGAATTACAATTTAGATAGACCTGTGTGCGTTTGTAAACTTACTACCTATACAAATGTACAAAGGTTGAAAGCTACAAAAGTTGGGAATGTCAACGTTATGGTCAAAACATACAGACCAAATTGACTATTTACTTACTACAAACACCATCACATTACAAATGTAATATGTATCCGTAACTCATATGACGGCAATACATCACAAGTGTCACTTTTACTATAACATTGTGTACAATGCCAGTATTTAAAGCACTAGTGGTGTAGTGTGAGTTTTTTTTATTGAATTATTTCACACATATGAACAAATTCCATCTGACTACAAATTAAACCTTAAATCACTTGATAGAAACATTTTTGAACAATCTCTTTTATCAACTAATTACGTATATTAGTTCCCTAATAGTTAATGTGAATGTTGTGCACTTTGACTTAAAGATGAGTTGATTTAGGATTGCTGTCTCAATAACTTTATAGATGATAATACTGGGTTTTTATTTCTATTTATGTTTTAAAGAAATCGCTAGCAACAATCCGGGATCTAATTAGACATTTCAATCTCTGAAATCGATTTTGAACATTCTAAAATTCCCCACCCCTTAGTCAATCCGAATTCTTACAGAAGTAAATGAAATGAAATCAGAGTTTCCTTGAAAGCTAATTCTGTAAGTTAAGAGCATGATGCAGGTATCTACGCACAAATGCTGGCAGTACTAACTCAGATATTGATCTGTTTGAGGATGATAAATTGAGCACCATTGAATTTCTGGTATGAGGCACTATAACGTGATATTATGATTATTTCTGCACTCAGCCACCCACAATCAGTCCCTCAGTGCAGCACCCATATCATATCCCCCTACTCAGTTTACATTTCAGCATGAAATTCATGGGATTGATTGTTTACTGCAAAACTCTTGAGAATCTCAAATCGTCAGGATAGAAACCATAAATACATATTCTGTCCTAGGCATATAACCTCCGAGGATTCTAAATTAAAACTAAGATTTCTGCACTGGCATACTGATCACATCAAAACCTAAGCTTCTTTCAGGAGCTTAGTGGTATAAATATGGATTCATCCTCTCCTATACTTTATAAGGGTCTGTAGAATAGTTTTCTGTGCAATGTTAGTTAGATGTTTTGCATATCTTCTAAACCATATACATTGCTTTGTATTGACCTTGTTACTTGTAAATGTAGATTAATTAGAGATGTGTATGTGTTTTTATCAACAGGAAACGGACGACATTCTCTAGGCCAGATGAGTGCTTGGCTCGCCATTGTCCTCACCACAGTGATTTGTGTCATGCCAGTGGTAATAATCAGGTATCTGAAGGTTGATTTAAATCCGTCATTAAGTTACAAGGTAAGTAGAATAATGTACAGTACCTTGATCCATACATCTGCCCGTTTAGATCAACATAAGACATTATTTGTTCTAAAACATCTGCTCACACCTATGCTGGAATAAGTAAGGCCTGGATTATCAAAACGGTTTCCTGTCTGGCCAGAGCCAAACCTGCACATGCAAGTAGTCAAAGGTATTCCATGTGCAAATCCCTTTGATTCTGAAGTTTGCCCCAGAGTACTCCTAAGAGGATTCCTCAGTCACTCACAAAGGGATGTACTTAAGCCAGCGGAATGTGGTTGTCGTTCTGCTGTCTAGGCAGATGGAAAGTCACAAGGCAGACAAGTCTCTACCTGACTTATTGGACACCTCATCACTAATAAATGAATTCAACTCTTCCATGGCTACAGCTCTAGATACTATTGCCCCACTGAAACTGAGAAAGAGTAAGCCTAGAGCCCACCTAAACACCTGGTTTACTCCTCACCTCAAATCTCTAAGACTTGAAAAACGCAAATGCGAATCTGCTTGGCGACTAACCCCAACAGAGACAAATAAAAGTACACTCATCAATGCCTCCAAGATTTACAAAAATGAAATAAAGAAAGCAAAAAGAGAGAATTTCAACAACAGAATACTGCAGGCCAAATCTGGAACTAAAGAACTATTCCTTATACTAAAGGAACTAGAAAACCCTATTCCTGTCCAGGATAACTGTGACAAAAATAAAATATGGTGTTCGAACATCCAAAAAGCACTAAATGACAAAATTGCCACACTCCAAACAAAAATTGAGATAAAGAAACAGAATATTCCACCCTCAACTAACCTAAGAGGCAAACCACCAATCAGCACTAAACTAGACCTTAAATTTAACTTCTCGAAAGTAACTATACTTGAAACCGAAAAGATAATACTTTCACTCAAGCCATCCAATTGCCGTGGCGACCTATGCCCAGCCCAACTAATAAAAGACGCGGCCAGAGACCTCTCCCCATTCATTTCTAAGCTCATCAATGCCTCCTTTGCATCAGGCACTATACCAGATAACCTCAAGCAATCTTGGGTCCTCCCCCTCCTAAAAAAACAATCATTGGACCCATCCATCCCGACTAACTACAGGCCTATCACAACGGTACCCTTCCTGTTAAAAATCCTAGACAGGGTAGCCTACCTGCAGATCCAAAAACATCTCGAGTTGCACCACCTTTTAGGCACAAGACAATCAGGCTTCAGACCTCAGCACGGAACTGAAACCGCGCTCATCGATCTTAAAACTCAGGTCGACGAGCTGAGAGACTCCGGAAAGATGGCCCTACTCCTCTTACTGGACCTCTCTGCAGCCTTCGACCTGGTGGATCATGATGTGCTCTGCACCCACCTAGAAACAGCTGCCCATTTCTCCACACATGCCATCGCATGGATCAAATCATTCCTAACCGGTAGAACTATGAGAGTCTTCTCTATTTCTGCTGCTGCTGACCCTGTATCCATCACATGCGGAGTCCCACAAGGTTCTTGTGTCTCCCCCACTATGTACAACATCTTCACGAAGCCCTTGTTCGATGATCTAGATAATCTGGGTGTCACCTACACTAACTATGCGGATGACACTCAGATTCTCATACCACTTTCAGGGGAGTATGAACAAGATTTGGCCTTGGTGAACAAGATTTATCTCATCATTCAGGCATGGATGGCCACCCACGGGCTATGCCTGAATGATGACAAAACGGAACTCATCATACTGGGGAACACACAAAACATCAATAGATTAAAAGAAGAATACTCCTCCTTCGTCATAGACGGTAACACTATCAAGGTGGCAAAAGAGGTAAAAACATTAGGGTTTTACCTTGACTCCCACCTCACCCTAACCAAACAGGTGAGCGCAATGGCATCCAGCACCGCATATACCTGCAAGCTGATTAGAGCCGCAAAACCATACCTATCCACTGCCAACTGCCTAACCCTTGCTCGAGCACTAGTGCTGTCGAAATTGGACTATTGCAACGCACTATATATAGGGGCCAATAAACATACGTTGCAAAAAATTCAAACACTACAGAACAATGCTCTCAGAGCTGCCTTAGGAATTCCAAGAAGGGAGCATATTTCAGAGGCCAGAAGACAATCCAACTGGCTCTCCACAGCGGACAAAATCAAACTCAAGACAGCTTCTCTAACTTTCAAAAGCATCAACCATCTAGCACCCAAATACCTAGCTGCTAGATTCAACAGAAAAATCTCCACTAGACCCACCAGAGAAGCATACTCCAACCAGTTAGTGATACCCCCATTTAAATTAAGTACGGCCGGAGGAAACAGCTTCCCGGTCAAAGCTGCCCAGCTTTGGAACTCCCTCCCGCCCGGCTTGAGATCTACCCAATCCTACGCTCTCTTCAGATCTAACTGTATCAATTGGATCAAAGAAAATGACCGATAGTCCTGCCCTACACCAACATAACCACTGTTCTACAGACGTACTATGTACATAATTATATACTCTCTATCTTCCTACTGCATATTTCCTGTATATTTTATGCTATATGTATATATTATGCACAATGTATATTCTCCTTACTGTCCTAAATTATTTTATTTCTACGATGTATAACCACTACTTGTAAACATGCGCAACCTGTAAAGTTTAAAGTATTCTTGAACAACGCGCCCGGTTACCCTCGGGTCTGGCGCGCGCTATAAATAATAAACAAACAAACAAACAAACAAACAAGGTCCTTTCCAGAACCCTGCTTCTCTGCAGTGCCCCAAACAAAACTACTCATACACAGCATGAGCATTTCACTTTAGTATTACATTGCTATCAGTGACACAGTCTCTTATCATCGCTTAGCGGATGATGCTGCAGAGACCATGGAAGGCGCATGTTATCATCTGCTCGGACTGATTGATGCTGGGCCTGAAGGTGGAATGGGGAGGGTCCCCAGCCCATCTCTACCCTGTGGTGCTCATCCTGTTACTCTAACCCTCCCCATAAAACCCACAACAATGCTAAAGCCTCTACATGCCCAAATCCTTGTTCATTGGCAAAGTCTGCAGGAGCTACAGTGTCCCTATTCCCAACAAATGCAGGAGGCACAATGAATTTGGTTTTTTACATCATTTGCCAAGTTATGATGATCATCAGCCTTGTACATAATAGAGTTGACTCATAAAAGGAGGGTCTGCAAGAGGGTACGACGTCCTTTCATTGCAGGATGTTTTTTTCGCTGGGTTTTTTACTGTTGACTTTTTAACGAAAAAAAACGAATCAGACTTTTTAGGGGGTTAGAAAAATATATATTTGGGGTGTGGGTGTTCGGGAATATATAAAAAAAAATCGAAGGGGATGGGGTGTGGGCATCCCCAGACCCCCAAAATAAAAAAATAAAAATTCAATGAGTTTTTTCGTAACAAAATGCGCTGTACAAAAACCAGCGAAAAAATATGCCACAATGAAATGACATGGAACCCTGAAAGAGAAGCACCAGCCACAATGGGGTCCCAGCATCTGCAGCATCAAAAATTCAGCAAATGTTAGACTTATGAGGTACTTTCTTCAGATGACTGACAGCCTGTCAGGGAATTCACACTGGCATATAGAGAGGTTACGCTGTCCATTTAAATGTCAGAAGAAGCAAGCAACTACAGCTGCAAATGGAGCACTCTATGAGGCAAGATGTTAGATTCCTCATTCACCACCACTCCCTATGGAGCCGAATTGATAGTTGCAGAACGAATCACAATTGTTGAGGACTTGAGTTCAAATTGGAGTAACCAGTCCTGGCACATCATAGCTGAACATAATTTGGCATTTGGAAACCTAAAATGCAGGTCTGCATAAGCATAAAAAGCAGTAATAGTTCCACCCAGGAATGGTGGGTGCTATAAGCACGGTGTTAACGGTGTGAGGCATGAAAATGTGAATAAGGGTTATGAGCAAAGGGCCAAGGGCCAAGAGAGCAGTTATTCCTGCATTTCTTTGTTGGCATACCAACCAGCAAACAGCTTCTTTAGCTTGGCGCTCATCCCAGGGCCTATTATTTTAATCACTGTGTTGGGAAACTGGGAAATACTACGGTATTCGACTGTAGCCCACGACAAGCGGTATACGTACAGCAAGAACTCCAAGCATTACATTGAAAAAACCCAGTGGAGAGGGACGAATGGGGGTGCATGGCACCCTGTAGTTAGGAGCTTGCTGATTTGAGCACTTTATTGCACACAGCAAATGAGGATGGGTGCCCCAATAATCCCAGCCACCTAGCTTTTGCATCCTGAGCAGACAAGAAATACCCCCGATCTAGATGCAATCCCACACCCTGTAAGAGACCCTATTATGTCATCTTTAGAACCGTATGTATAAGGTTACCAAATAGCTCCATTTCAGTGGATGCACAATGCTTCATTGTTGGACTTTCATTTCGTCATCGAATTAATTCTGTCTGTTGAATTTGGTGACTTAACTTGAATAAATATTGAATGCAGTCGGAGAACATGACCTACACCACATAACGTAAGACTCCCCAATTGCAGGCCCTCTCTGCTACACAGGACGTGGACATCCGTGTTCTCGCAGAATCCACTATAATTGGTAGTGCTGCAGTTTGGCACATTGCTTTAGCCACTGTTAAGCAGTTACACTGCCCATCACTGTTGTATTACACAAATGAAATAAAATAACAGTAGCATGTTGACAGAAATCTTTAAACCTAGTTCCCGCGTCGACCCGCCTTTTCAAAGTTGATTGTCCAAACCTCTAAATTAGCAGAACTCGGGTTACAATAATAACACAAATGTATATAAAACCTAAAAGCACAGTATGCCAAAAGGAGCCAGGTATCATCATAATGGAATGCAGGACTCTAGATAAGGTGAAATGTTGTGTATGGTGATGTCTCCAACTTTGGGCAGTGCGATTTATGTCTATAGCTTAAATGTGCACAGAGTGGGGTGTCACAGAAGGCACAAGCCTCACAGACAGTTCAAGGTTTTTTATTACGAATTCAGTGGGCCTTATGGCCATTACTCTTATTCAGAAAAGCACTTCCTCACTAACCCAGGTGTCCCTAAACCACAGGTTAGTAGATATCAAGTGTTGACCCCTACTGTCTAAGTTCTACCTTATGCTCGAGGTGAAGACCTTAAGGTAGGATTCTTTTCTGTCTAACCTCATCAGGCACTTCCTAGACTGTTCCTAAACTATCCAGTAGTTAGTGATCTAAAGAGGTATTGGAAGCGTGCCTTACAGACACGCTGCCTGACTATGGCCCTCATTACAACCCCGGCGCTAAACCATGGCGCTATTAGCACCATGGTTGGTGCCGGTGTTGTAACGAGTCCGCCATGGTGGAATGGGGAAATACCGCCCCATTCCAAGGTTGGCGGGGCGGTATTTCCCCATTTCACCATGGCCCTTCCCCATTCCCATAGGGCTCAATGGGACTGGGGAAGGCGCTAAGTACGGTACCGCAAATTGCGGTACCGTAATTAGCACCGAGGTCCCTTTGCGGCACCGTACTTTAACGGCTGGTAAAACCAGCCGTTAAGGTCGGGTCCTGCAAAGGGACCTCGTAATCAGGCGTTAAGGGTTTAACGGCACCGACACCTTTAACGGCGCCGTTAAACCCTTAACGCCAGGGTCGTAATGACCCCTTATGTCTCCTTTCTACCACACCTACGTTCTCCCCTCCCTCTTTCTTTTACTTGATGTTATTCACCCACTACTCTCCTCCTCCACTCAACCCACCTCTACTTGTCTACTCCCTTCACCGTCCACCTCTGTCCCTCCATTGTATCCTACTCCCTCTAAGCCTTCCCTCAACCCTTTTGTGTTTCTAGGCTCTATATGACACTAATACTCCCTCCTGCACAAATCTACTACCACTCCACCCCACCTCTTAAACACTCTGCTTCACTCACACCTACGGTTATCCTACAATTTCTATGCTGTCAATTCACAGATACTCATATCTTTCTCCTCTCTTACTGATGCAATTCATGAACACATTTCTTCTTGCCTCCTTTTTGTACAATCATGGAATCCTTCTACAACAGAATTTCATGTGTTTCGTCCTCCTCGATCTCTTCCTTTCCCCCTCCCCTTTTATTTGGTTCCCTCCTTCCCTTATCTCTATGTCCCAATCTGCTCGAAATCTCAGTGTTCCTTTTGATGTTTTGGCCTCTCACATTACTAACACTGTTCTTGTCGCCTTCAGCTTTTTAACATTTGGAAAATATGCCCCTTGCTTTCATTTCAAGCCACTAAACTCCTCATGTCTACCCCCGGTACTTTCATGACTGCACTATTGCTCTTCTCATCGGTCTACCTGCTTAACATCTTGCTCCCATCCACTCTTTTTTCGATTGTTCCATTCGTATGCTCTTTCTTCTTCCACCACGTGCTTCTATTGCCAGTGCCCTCCTGTCTACTTCCTGGCTACACTTTGAACCCTGTCTTATTATTTCGTGTGCATTGTTTTTAAAAGTACACACGTTCTGGCACCTTTTTTTATCTCTCTTCCCTGGTTTGTTTTTATGTCGCCACACACTCTCCCTTTCCAGTCTCTTATTCTTCTCACTAATCCTTAACATCTTGTGTGCCATCTCGTTTCCATGCCTTCCCTCTGCTAGCTCCTAAAATATGAAATTCTCTACCTCTAGCTGTTCATTCTTCCTCTTCTCGATCCCAATGTTGTTTTTCTCCTAAAGCTCACCTGTTTTCCTGATACTTTCTTTGTCTGATTTATACTAGTTGACTTTTCTTGTACTATTGTTTTTCTTGTTCAGCGCTTTGGGCGAAAGCGTTGTATAAATAAAAAATACAAACACCTCACATTCACTCCCTACACTTTCTCTGCTAGCCAAACTTGTTACCCTCTCATGCACACTGGGAACACAGTATCAACTTGCACTCACTAACAAACACCTCACATGCTCCAAAAGTCGGCTCCACACTACACTTCACCTTAGTTCTCATGCTGGTCTCTCAGTCTGCTACCTCCTCCTCTTCTGACCTCACCCACACAATCCACAACTTCCTGCTGAGGAAAGCATAAAGAGCGAGTTAAGCCCTGCTCCCTTTCTCTGTGCAGTGCTGCTGCGTTGCCCTGATGGCGGCCTGCGTTATAAAATGTCTAGGTTCATGTTGGTGGGCCTTTGCATAGCCTTCTCATATGTAGGCAGTGTCTTCTTTTTATGCCCCTGGTGGTCTAGGGGTTTGTCTGTGGGCTGGCTGGGGCACAAGCAGGTGCAGGGAAGGGGTGCACGGCCCACTCGTCCCCTTAGCTCTGAGTCATTACCACTGCACCTCTCTCTCCAGCTGCCAATTTGGTTACTCTGGTATTGCAGTGCAGCTGGCATGGGGCACTTATGGGCTACTGTGTCTCAGGCGGCTCTCTCCTTCTGATAGTTGATTTGAGATGGATCTGGCACAGAGAGAGAAAACCTGTCGGGCATGATGCGAGACAAATTTATTCTGCTCATGTACCAGCTGGCACTTGGGAGGGTGGGGCAGGAACTGGGCCCCTCTTAAATACCTCTGCCCCACTTTGGGGTAGGACTGGTACTAGATACCTCCCTAGTACGCCTCCCACCCCAGGCTGAGGCGGGTTCCCACTACATCCTGACAAGATCAGTTTTCTAACATTGTAGTTGGTTATCTTTTAGGTTTATTCACGAGAGGAGGAAAGGAAGTAAATATGTAATCGGTTGCCTTCCGAGATGTAAGATATCATATTGTGGCAAAGTACATATTATATTACAAGAACTGCATATAACAAAGAGACAGACACGCATGCACATGCAGAGGGACATATACATGCACGTAGTCAGGTATACACACTGTTGGCTGAAAGAACTCTATTTAACTCTTCATCCTGGGACATGTGAAAAAGTCACCATTCTAGTAGGACAATGGATGGGAGAAAACGTCCTGATTCGGATGAAATATTCTCAAAGGTTAGTTTGCTGATGGTCCTCTGCCATTCTGCTCTCCCTCCGTCCGAACCGGTTGAGATATGCCTGAACCGTCAGGCAGGCCCAGAACCATTTCTAAAAAGATGTGTTGGCACTTTAAAGCTTTAGGAAATGACTCCGCCCACTGTGTCCGTTTATACATAGACCCTAACCCACTATAAAATGAGCAACTAATCATCACCCTCTCTTCATATTATTATTATAATTTTTTTTTATCTCATCGCCAGGTCAGTAAGCATTTCACTGTTGCGTTTCCCTATGTTTTTCATCTGAGGTGATTTGTCACTACCTTTGGAACTCTTGTAGGAGATATTATTTTCAAACCATTTTTTCCATTCTGTATTTTATCCAAAAAACAAAGTACTCATCACTGCATCCGTCCTCACATGCCGTACAAGACCAGCTTTTAAGAAGCAGTAGCCATATTGCGGTTGTTGAACCACACCAAGCTTTTGAAGCAGGCTTTCGTAAACTTTCAAAAGTGAGTTCCTGTGCTTGCAGGTTGGCACCGAAGTTTCTGGGGTTGAGCTTGTGTAAACAATGATACCAGAACTGGAAGCAACCATCATATTTTGAATCGCAAGTTGTCAGAATTAGGTAAGGGTAATTCACAATTTCGACCTTGCAGACCTGGAGCTCACTTGTATATGGGAATCTTTCTCTATGCCTCAGTGCTACCCTTCATGCCAAATTGTGGCTAACTTTCTTGCTCCTCTGCCACAGGTGCATTGCTGTTCAAACATTGGGGGTCATTATGAGTTGGGCGGTAAGGGGTTAACGGCGCCGGTAAAGGTGCCGGAGCCGTCAACCCCTTACTACCCTATTACAAGGTCTCCTCGCGGGACCCGCTAAGGACGCCTGGAAAAACCAGGCGTCCTTAGCGGGTCCCGCCAGAAGACCAGCGAGGAGGTTGTTCAGTAGGACAGAAATGTTTTTTGCATCAGTAGTTCCAGCTGTCCAGACAAATACAAACACGATCAGATTGCAGATCACAAGATGGGAGCTGATGCAGACATAAACTCTACAGTGAACGGCCTCAACACCATAAAAGAAGAGCTCCAAGCACTAAGGTTGATACCACTCCAGAACAGATATGGCAAAAATGAATAGCGGCTCCCACACAGCTTTAATTCTAGGCTCCCTGAGGACTGCAAGGATGGATGGGTTTCCTCTTTCTAGTTGTGGATAAACTTGGGCCAGGTGTGCTTTGTAGACATGGAAATATAAATTAGGATGTCAGGCTCGAGACCTGTTTGACCTTCTAATAAATTGGACAAATTGGCTTTGGAAAGTGTCAGGTTGGGGATCAGTGGGCAGCATGGAAGAAATGCGATAAAAACAGTCGCACGTTCACGATGAAAGTGTGCGGAAGGAAAAATAAACAGATCGTGCACCCTCACTCTAGATATGTAGGAGGTCCTTGCTCTAACTCTGCTGCCGTGAACGAGTAACCATTGAGTGTCCTCTGCCCAACAGTGCTGCTTCCGGATTGCTGTTTTGCTCTTCTTGGTGAGGACTGTTGGCCTTGTCAATGTCAGTGCCAGGTGAGGCCACTGCTTTGTATGGCATGATATCACTGAGGTGATTCCAAACGTTCTTCCCGACTAATTTGGCAGCTCTCTCAGTTACTGCTCCAACGGTCTGTGGGCCTCTGAACCTTGGCACATTCCACCGTTAGGAGACATTTCTCAGGAGAACCTGGTCCCCTGGGTATACCTGTAGCTGCTTAAGTAAGACCTCTTGGCTTTCAATGGTGTCGTCTCCTTCAGGACTATACTGGTGTCTTTGCAGCTGGTGAGAAATAAAAGAGGTACTAGCAATCAAGGAAATCGTATACTCATACGTTTCCTGACCCAATACATTAGCTACATTCTCAGCATCCTTCACTGCTCTAGTGGGAGGAGCCAGGGGGAGCTGCATGTGCCTTTCTGTCACCACCTCGTGTGGGGTTAAATGGTGATCGGACCAGGCCTTATTGTGCAGTGTGAACAAGGGTAGAGGAAGGCAATGGAGCCAATTTATTTTCAAACTTTTTCTAGTTTTGGCTATAGCTTCTTTAAGCAAGCAGTTGAGGGGTTCACATTGTTAAGCTCACCTGGTATCCATGGGGGCGCCACACAATACTGGATGGAGATCCAAGCGCTCTCCCGGACCCCTCTCTGCTTGGTTATGTGCCAGACATTGAGTAGCGCCTATATCAGGAGAATGGAGGGTTAAGATACTGGTTCTGTGATGGGTGGTCTCCCACCTCCCTCTGGTCCAAATCCCCTCCCTTGGGGTTATTGCTCACCTTAGGTTTTTGCGCGTTGAGCTCTCCATCCTGCGTCTCTGCGCAGGCATTCCATGGACCTAGTTGCTTCACTAGTCCGTATGCCCTTATGTCAGGTCCAGACCGGCTGTGACTCCGACTCTGCTTGCTGTCTTCCAGGTGAGTTATAATGTCTTTTCCGTCTTTATTCTGTCTCTTTCTTTCCTTCCGTTTTCTCTCTCTTCTCAGCGTCTTGCTCCACTACGTTGTTCCCTAACAATGTCTCCTTTGTTTTCACAGGGATGGTTGCGATCTCGGAGTTGCCGTGCCGATGGCAAAGACCACTGTGAGTTATTGATGTGTGGAGCGCTGCGCTGTTTATTGGTGTTAATTGCTAATCTGTGTTCTCTTCTCTTCTTTGTACAGGTTGCAGTGATGTTCCGGAGTGATGAGCTATCGAAGCGCTGCTTGTCCAGGTAAGTGCTTTGTTCATGCTGACCTTGTTCCTTCTCCCTTGCAGGTTGCGGTGAAACCCGGAGATGGGCGAGGGAAGAGAAGCGCAGGGTGCTGCCAGGACTCGCTGCTTGCCCAGGTAAGAATTGTTATTAATGCTGTCCTTGTTTCTTTACCTTTGCAGGTTGCGGCGAACTCCGGAGATGGGCGAGGTAAGCGAAGCGCAGGATGGATTCAAGGTCGGTTCGGTTACTTCACAGGTAAGTGTTCTTGCTCGCTAATGCTGTTCTTGTTCTTCCAGGTTATTAATGGATTCCGGATCTAGGGCTTCAGGATTGGGTCGCCGGAGAAGCAGATGAGCAGGAGCTGGACACTGAGCGTTACGCTGCAGGAGTGCAGAATAACGCGAAGCATGTTCAGCTGTTTGGGTGTGGTTTAAATAGCCCAGGTAAAGTAGTTCCAGGCCAAGTAGTTCCAGGCCCAGCCACACCCAAAACGCTAGAGCGCATGGCTTGGTTCTAAAGAACTGAGCTGTGTAATAGGCCTCCATGTTGGATTAAGGTCCAAAACTGGTATTACTTTATTCCTGATAAAGAGCCTGGCGCCAGGACTGACTCCATGTATGTTTCTGATGGAGTTTTAAGGCCTTTGGGGACAGTTGTGTTGGATTCCTTATAAGGTTTTAACATGCTGGAACATCTCTCCCCTCAGTGCAACGTCACGAATGACGAGATAGAACACTATCTATCCCAAATACCAACGACACTCATAGCTGATGCAACCAGGGAATCACTAGAGGAACCAATCACGGAGGCAGAGATAGTGGAGGCGATCAAAGCACTACTCAACGGGAAAGCCCCCGGCACAGACGGACTAGGGGCACAATTCTATAAGGAATTCAGTCACCTGTTAGCCCCCTGACTTTATGCTGTGTGGATGGAAGCCTTAAATAAGGGTGATCTCCCCGAAACCACTAGGGAGGCAATAATTACATTACTGCTTAAACCAGGGAAACCCCCCGAGGATTGCGGTTCGTATAGGCCGCTGTCATTAATAAATACAGACGCCAAGATTTTAGTCAAGATATTTGCAACAAGACTAACGCCATTGATGCCCTATATGGTACATGAAGACCAAGCAGGGTTTATTATGGGCAGGTCCACAGCAACGAATATAAGACGATGCCACAAAATCATGGCCGCAATACCCCCGAAACTCAAGGGATAGCGGTTTCTCTCGATATGCGAAAAGCATTCGACACTGTCTCCTGGCCTTTCCTATTTGGGGTACTACGAAACTATGGGTTTGGCCCGAAATTTATAAAATGGATTCAAATATTATATACATGTCCCCATGCCAAGATTAGAATCAAGGGTACCTTAACAGACATACTAGAGCTACAAGGAGGCACCAGACAGGGCTGTCCATTGTCACTGTTACTGTTCGCCTTAGTAATAGAACCCCTGGCTGATATTCTTAGGTCACGCTACAGCTCGTATGGAATATGGCTTCAGGGCAAACTACATATCATAACATTATACGCTGATGATATTTTACTATATCTAAACAATCCGGATCGTTCATTGGGCAGGGTCCTGGCAGAAGTCAAAAGGTTTGGTGAATACTCTGGCTTACGCCTTAACCCAAACAAATCAGGGATATTCCCGCTCACGGACAATACAACACAACCCCTAAATTTACATGGTCTCATTTGGAGCCCGGTGCATATTCTTTATCTAGGGGCAAACATCGCTAGAACAGCCCAACTATCTTGTGCCCTAAACTATAGTGTACTGGCCGACACCCTGTACACTAAAATGTAGCGATGGAGCGCCTTACCCATATCAATGATGGGAAGAATAGCACTGATTAAAATGATAATATTACCAAAACTGTTCTATCTATTCAGGACAGTACCTGTCTGGCCTGGTCGTGCCCTGTTTGCCAAAATGAACAGTGCCTGCATCGCGTTCGTTTCGGGAGGACATCCTAGACGAAGCTGGAAGATTTTAACAGATACATATCCGAGGGGTGGGTTGATGGCACCAGACCTGGAACTATACTACCTGGCAGCACAGGCGCACTATGCTGCAAGATGGGCTACACATTTTCTTAACCCTGGAACCCCATCTCCCGCCCTGGAACAACAAGAGGCGACCATAGCATTACACAAGATAACTAGACCAACCCCCAAGCACTATAACACCATCGATCCCGCAAAGGTAACAACCACGGCATGGGCCAAAATAGCTGACATATTTGGCACTGACAGGCTATACCACCCAAATATGCCGCTCTGGGGTGACCCACACACACCTTTCTCTATAGACAGTGAGGTGGCAATGCATTGGACCGCTTGGGGCATCACTCAATGGGGACAGTTGTTTCCGGAAAAGCGCTTTGTACAGTGGGAAGATATCAAGGATATAGTGGGTAATACAAATGCACAAAAACAACAATACATTCGGGTAAAAACCGCCACACAAAATGTATACCCAACTTACCCAAATGAACCTGAGATAAACATGGGGCTAGGATATATATTTACCGAGGGGACACAAATAATTACAGCCTCTGCTCTGTATGAAGTTAAAACCATATGGCCAGGAGCAAATGGGAGCAGGATCTGGGGCAACAGATAGAGGATCAAGAATGGTCCCAGATTTGTGCACTGACCAAACAAATATCATGCAACTCCAGATTCAAACTGATTCACTACAAAATAGTTTATAGGACACACTATACTCCATTAAAGCTCAAACGAATACACCCAGCCACACCGGGAACCTGCCCGAGATGTAATGCTGAAGACGCTAACATATTTCATATGCTCTGGGCATATATAAAGCTGAGAGGCTACTGGGCAGAGGTTTGTGAACCCCTAGATGGGATGGCAGATCAACCGGTGGAATGGTCACCGCAGATATGTATGCTGGGAGCGGTGGGGAAAATGAACTCAACATGGCGAGAATTCCTGAACCTAAATCTATTAATAGCCAAAAGAGCAATATTAATGAAGTGGAAAAATCCACACCCGAAACCGAAGGCAGACTGGGACAGAGACATGGTATGGACTAACGACACTGAAGAATTGAATATAGACTCGGTTCTGGCCTCCTCTAAACCCAGATATATATGGGCAAGGTACAAACAATACTTGGCAGACTTGGCAGAAAATGAAAACTTACCCGGTAAGGGGTTAACGACACCGGTAATGGTGCCGGAGACGTCAACCCCTTACCGCTTCATTACGAGTCTGCTCGCAGGAACCCGCTAAGGGTCCCGCGAGCAGATCAGGGTTCTAACAACGGTTGTTAGCACCCTCCACATTCGCATTGAGCCCTATGGGGGCTTGAATGGGAATGGGCAAGGGTTCTTCAAATGAGAAATTACCGGGCCCACCAAGGTCGGAATGGCTCGGTAATTCCTCATTCAAGGAACCCGGACCCGGTACACGGTAAGGGGGTAGCCATGCTGCTGCTAGCGGCATGGCTACCTCCTACCTTGTAATGACCCCCAATGACTTGATACTAACATGAAATGGATTAAATGAGCAGTCACAAACAACATAGCGTTACTTCACGTCATGCATTGCTTACTGCCCACACACTCTCTGAGCATTTTACCGTTCTGAGGACAACAGCGGTCTGCCTAACATAAGTTCATATTGCTCGAGGCAGAACCCATTTGCGGTTTGAACAGCACGATAATCACTGCTAGTGTGTATTTGTTCATGCAAGAGCTCTCAAACGGTGTGCACCGCACCCAACAAAGAAAAACATGCTAGTGCAAAACATACATTCTATTAGGCACTTAACTGAGGCCTGGGGGGCTCACCGGCTCTTCCCCAGGCAGTGATACTCCAGCTTTGTACGGTCTCCTGCCATGCTCCTGCTCCTTCCCCGTGAGGGAGGAAGCAGGAGCATGGCAGGAGCCCGCGGTTCACTCGCGGGCCCGAATTCAAGCAAATTCACTGCCTGGCCAGGGCCCTGCGTGAAGGGGTCACTACACACGCATACTCTGCTCCCTCCGGCCCGTGCCTGCCACGCCAACAATCACCAACAGGCAGCATGGGCCGAGGAAGTTCTTAAATAGAAGTTGGAATACCTGCCTCGTTCCGGACCAACTGACACCCCAAAGGATCATGGGGATTGTAGTTTTCGACCCATTTTGGCACAAAACACTCCTTTAGAATGACCTTTCCAGGCCAACAGCCCCTTTTTCCTTACATTCTATTAGTCTGTCCAATGGGAGTGTGTGCTGCATAGGTGACCCATCAGCACATCTGAAGCCCCTCCTATTCCATCGTGCCAGCCCGGAATGCACTGTGGATATCACATAGGCTGAATCAGAGTACATCGTCACTTCCTTCTCCCTTCTATGCTCGAATGCCAAGATTACGGCAACTAATTCTGCTGCTTGTGCTGAGTAATGTGACGGCAGGCGTGCGCTCGTCACTACCTCACTTGTCCCGTCCTCTCTCCGTCTCACAATTGCTGTCCCAGTATGCCTTTCCGCAATCGTCTGGTCAATTGTTGATGACTCATCAATATAAAGCACATCTCTCCCCTCAAGTGTGTCCTGCACCTTGCAAGTGTTATTGAATTCTTCTATGTTTGCTGTGCAGTCATGTGCGTGGTCACCCTCTTGTAAAGTGCCGGCGAGAAAGGTCGCTGGGTTGACAAGTCTGCATCTCACTATCTTGGGAGCTGGGTTAGAGAGTAGCACCTCGTACCCCGAAGCCCTCTGTGTTGTTAATGTGGTCTTTGGCCTTTCCAGTATTTTGCATAGAGAGCATGCTCAGCATAGAGAGTAGTGCTACATCCCCTGGTAATACTCACTGATTTGTCCATTGCGAATGCGGCTGCAGCCAATGCCTGTTAGCATGGATAGTGTGCTCTCATTGCTGGGTCTAATTCCCCATTGTAATAAGCTAGTGGCTTGTGCCCCAAGCCGGTCTTCAGTGTAAGTACTGCAGTCATCACTACTCAGTTGATTGTGAGAACAAAAATAATTCCTTTTGATAGTCTGGGATCCCTAACATTGAAGCTGTGCATATTGCATCCTTCAACTCGTTGAATGCTTCCGACATTTCTGCTGTCCATTGTAATGACTTCTCCCCTCCCTATGCTTCTTTAAGTGCGTTCAATAGGGGCCTAGTGTAAGTGCTATAATTGAATACCCATGCCCTGCAGTAATTGCATAGTCCTTAGAACTGCTGCATTTGTCTTACGGTCACAGGCTTTGCTGTCCTGCATATTGCCTTTGCTCTTTCTGGTGTCACTTGTCAGCCATTTTGAGAGATCATCTGTCTAATGTGCAGCGCTTTGTCTACCTTGTATCCGTTCTCTATGAGTACTGTCAACATGTGAACTGAGTAATTTCTACACTGCTCCTCTGTCCTGATGCAAATTAATTGTCATCTACATATTGTTTAACCATGCTTTCCATCTGTACGTTGCCTAGGTCCATTTGGTGGACCCGATTAAATATGCAAGGTGAGTCACAGTACCCTTGAGGAAGTCTTGTATGTTTCTTCTTCTTATTTCTATATAGAAATGAAGTTAAGTCTTGTGAGTCTGGGTGTAATGGTATAGAGAAGAATGCATTCTTCAAATCTATGGGCCTCATTACACGTTGTGCGGTAAAAATCGGAATTTTACGGCATGGCGCTATTAGCATGTCCGCCCTCGCAAAAGACCGTTAATAGCGTCCCATTACGAGTTCGCGGACACGAGCATAGCGCCATGCCGTAAATGTCATTACCGCCATGCCGCAAAAGTCCACAAAATGCCCATTACCGGCCTCGACCACAGTGCTGATAGCACCTCCGCCCTCACGCAACATGCTAATAGCGGTCACCGCTATTAGCGGACACCGTTAAAAAGCGGAACCGGAAATAGCGTCATCGCACAGGAACGGGAAAGAGAACGGCAGCCATCTTTAAAAACACAATCCAGTGCCATCCTCTGCATCCAGGACATCTTACCGGAGAACTCTGACCAAAAACCATCCAGGACTGCCTGAAGATGTCAAAGGCCCTGAAAAAATCCTCTGATCGACAGCGGAAAGAGAAATTCACACCAGAGGAGCTCATAATGCTGACTAGCACACTTGCAGCCAATGCAGATGTCGTATTCGCCAATGATATGCGCCGGGAGGCGATCATGAAGAAAAAGGCCATCTGGGACGAAGTAGCCCGCAAAGAAAGTGGGTGGGCACTATCACCCGCAGCGTGAAGGACTGCCGCAAGAGGTGGGACGACCTCGGCTACGTGTGCGGAATATCCTATCAGTCAACCGCAACCTTGCAATGGCCACAGGAGGAGGTGCAGAATCACCTCTGAAGATGAAGGAGTGGGAGGAGACATGTGCCTCCACCATCGGAGTCGAAGCCATAGAGGGGGTCGGAGACATGGAGCATTGTGTGGCCATCTCATCTGATGGAGGTGAGTGAATACGTCAAACAATGCACAGTGAAGGGTGAGGGGGTACCCCGAACACGTGTCAATGACCAGGCCATTGGTCCTGCCACACAAATACATGCATGCATCACCATATACACGTGCAATACTGACCCATCAATGCATGACCAACCCGACATCCCCATGACAAGAATCACTGATGAATAGGCCCCAATGCATAGAGCAGCATGATGTGAACATTCTGCATGAGGCACCTAGACCCATTAACAATGATGTACCCTATTTATGTCCTCCACAGGATCACCGACAGACACTGGAGAGACAAGCACCGCAGCACGTACTCCCCCAGCAGCCAAAAAAGCCAGAATGCATGAGAGGGGTGACACCGCCACCACCTCTAGGGGAAGTGGGAGGACAGTCCATCTGCAGAGGGCCAAGGGCAGCAGGAGCACCATTGCATCGCAGCCTGAGGGCACGGCTCCTGTTGTAGCCGAACCCACGCAAGTGTGCCCCATCACTGCTGAGATGAGCACAGAGGGCACACACTCCGCAGCCACCAGCTCCACTGGGGAGGCAGCAGCCACCGCACCGGCCAGTGACGAGGAGGACGCAATCGACGTCCTACAACTCATCCATGACCCCAGCCCAACATGGTCCATTGAGGGGAGTCCGAGGGCAACGTCCGGATCTGCTACCCAGGGAGCACATGACACCCTCACTGTAGAAGGTGCATGGAGCCCTCAGCTGTCCTCACCGGATGCCGGGTGCATGGACCAGGGCGCACCGTCCAGCCCAGCGGCACCTACCACCCTGGCAGACCTTGCAACCATCAGCCGGAGGCAGGAAGACATGGCTGCGCTGGTCGCCCAGCATGTGGCCGAGACAGGCCGTCTAAGGGATGAACTCCAAAAATATGCTGGGCAAAAAAAGGAGGCCATGGAGGCCTGCACTGACAGGATATGCCAGGAGATGGGCCAACTCCGCCAGGCCATTCTACGTATTGGGGACATCATGGAGCAGCATCACCAACCCCCAACACAGGATCGACCAGGAACCTCCTCCTCAGCGAGTTCCCAGCAGACCAGCCCCCTGCGCCGCTCCCTGCGCAACCTGAGGCGCCCCACATCACAGCAACCCAATGTCGGTGGGGGCCCTGATGCTTAGCTCCACCAAGGACCAGGTGGCACATGTGGTGCAGGAAACATTATAGACACCATAAGACTCATCTGGGTGTTTTGGGGGGGAAGGGGGGTAAGGGTGCATTTGGGTGTTTTGGGGGGAGGGGGGTAAGGGTGCATTTGGGTGTTTTGGGGTGTTGCATTTATTATCACATTCTGTTCAATACACAGTTGTTCTGAAGTTGAAACCCAAGCGTGGTCTCCATCATTGCGTATGTGTCATTTATCTCGGACAGGGTCCTTTGTGGTACTCCAAACATGCACCAGGGCAACAATATCCATCTCCGTCCATGCTTTTTCACCTTTGTGCCTGATGGGATTTCAGAATCAGATGCTGACGCACATCGTTGTGCCCTCTTGGCATTGCTTCTTGCATGTCCTGCCGGGGCATTCCACCCGTACTCATCCACATCCCCATCATGCTCCTCTGGTGGTTGCATGTCAATTTCAGGTGGCATTGGCACATTCCATCATATGCAAATTTTTTGGAGCTCTACACATGGCTTGGTTATCTTTGCCACTTTGACACGGCTGTACAGGAGTGCCTCACACAGGCTTCTTAGGCAGCGGAGCACTGTCATTGGAAGTCTGACTGCCAGCTCTATCACGACGCAGGTACGGGGATGTGCAATATTGTTGTCCTCTTCCTGCTGGTTCTGTGGGTTCCGTACAGGGGTTGGGAGCCACCTCCTCAGTGGATCGCTGGCATTGCCTGTATGGTGTGAGGAATGGGTACCTGTTATGGGTCACCACTGGTGTGGCCTGTTGTTGTTGGTGCTGCACTGCTATCATGTAGTCAAGGCTGTCATGTCATGCTGCTGCTATTGGAACCATCTTGGTGTGGGAAGGGGTGTGGGTAGGGGTGTGGTGTGCTCTTTTGTGCTGCCTGTCTCCATTGCATGCACCTGTGCTGATTGTGTCCACCTGTAGTTGATGGGTACACTGCTGAAGTCTCTTAACGGGTGCTTTTCGATGCCGTTATTAGCGCCATGCCGGTAAGGGGTTTTTGGGTGTTTTACATGCCGCTAATACCATGTCCGCATGGCTTGTGATGGCCTGGTATTAGCGCCATGGCACTAATTCCGGCCTGGGGGTCGCGCGCCCGCGGCCTTGCCGCTATTAGTGGCACCGTAATTAACGGGTGCGCAGATAGCGGTGGGTCCGGGTCGTGATTGGCTTAGGGAATTAACGGTACCGGTAAAACTTTACCGGTACCGGTATTCCATTACCGCACAACGTGTAATGAGGCCCTATGACTGTGAAGCAGGCAGCTTCTGTGGGGATGATACACAGAATTGTCACTGGGTTCGGAACTAAAGGATATTCTGCTTCTACAATGTGGTGAAGAGGGTGCAAGTCCTGTATAAAATACCATTGCCCAGTGTCGCCTTTTTGACAGGGTACACAGCCGTGTTGCATGGTGATTCTGATGGCACTAGGATGCTCTACTTCACTAGTGCTACAATAGTCTCCTTTGTCTGCCTATCTTGAAAGTGGCTACTGGTTAACTTGTGGTAAAATTGCCCCTGGCTCAGCTTTATCTACACTGCTCCTATCCCCTTCAGAAGCCCCACATCATAGGGACTTGTGGTCCATAAGATGCTGGGGACCTTTGCCAAGTCCTCCTCAATAAAAGTTGGTGGTGCTTTCAGCGCCATCGCCATTCTCTGTGTTACCTGCCTATAATGTATCCTCACCAGATATGTGATGCTCATTTTGAGCACCATCTCATGATCTGATCTGTTGTCCTTGCATAGTTATTCGTCTGTAACCATGGTCAATCTGTACCCCTCTGTTATGGCGATCACTGCTCGCCATGGTCGCCTTGTGTCATCTGTCCCATGCACTGCTATCCAGTCGTCCCCCAAGATCACTGCCTCTAACTCTAGTGGCACTATCATCCCTTCGTCGTCCAATGGTATCTCTGGCCTGAATAAGTATTCATTTGGAATTCCCCACATTTACCACTGGATCCCTGGGAGCCAGGCTATGATTATCTCAGTCCCATACTGGAACAGCTCCTTGTCTACTTGCACCCTCCTCTGTACTCTCTGTCCACAATAGGCTTGAATTATTTCCATCACATTTAGAAAGTGTATCCCTGATGTGGAGCACACTATCCCTTTGTCAGTGAATGAAATGTTTAAGGTTGAGTCTGCTCATGATGTCTCTCCCCAGTATGTTTACAGGTGTCTTCCGAGAATATAGTAGGGACAAGGATAGATTGTGCTCCCCGATCGAAAGTGCAATATCTTTTGTAAAAGGAACCACTTCCATCGCCCCAGAGAACCCTTGAGCATTCATGGCATTGCCTGACATACTGTATTTCCCTTCCCGGATGCAGGACTTAGTCTACCCTTTGTCTACTAGAAAGGAAAAGGTCTTGTCACCTGTCGTAACCCGTATGCGTAGTTCCTCCACAGGGTTGGTTTAATCGATAGACTGGAACACATCAGGTCCATCTGTGGACTGTCTGGTTGAGGGTATAATGGGAGTCATTGTCATGGAGTATGTGCGTGCCACTGTCCCGTTGTTTAGCTGTGCACTGTTCTGCATCTGTGGTATTTGTGGTGCAGTGTATGTGTGTTGTGTGTTACCTTGCATCAGTGGCATCTCGGGTGCCTGTGAATACTGCTGAATAGGCGCCTGCATTTGTGGTGCCTGTGTCATGGGCTGGTATGTCTGTGGATATGCGTTTGATGCCTGTCCTTGGTGTTGTGTTTGGCCTTGGGCATAGAAGTTGTTCTTCTCCCGGTGGTATGCTGGCTGGTATTGCATTGCCCCATTCTCTTGCACCCCTCCCCTGCTTCTGCATACCTTTGAGATATGCCCTATCTGTCCACACACCCAGAATTGGATGGTTCTCTCCACTGTCTTTGGAACTCCCAGAAAGCCCCTCTAGGCCCTGCTGTGCTTGGTGCAAATATCTTCGGGATCCCCCTTAAAATCTGGCGCATCCCCTCACTCCATGAACCCACCATCCCGTGGGCGGTGGTGCATGTTGTGTCTGTGGTACCCCTTTTCCTCCCGTGCTCGTTAATAGTGTCCCTTCCATGACATATTTAGATAGCTTCTTCTGCACTAACTTTGCGTCCTCCTGCTTTCTTTCCTCATGCTTTTTACTTGCGTTTTCTTCCATTAGCCTACAGTAGTGTACTATTGTGAGCTGTTTTTCTGACCATGGTTTTGCTTCCATTCCCACCAACCTCTTGAGTTGTGTTTGCACCTGTTCTGGCAACCCTTGGCATAGCATATGATGGAATAATGCCACCGTTTTGTCCCACGCTTCTCGCATTTCAAGGCGCCAGAGCTCTTGAATCATCTGAATATAGTGTTTGTCTTCCCCCACTTTGCATGTCATAATCGCACTAATGTCTGATGTGTCTGGGTATTGTGTCCGCAGAGTCTGCCATATGGCCACTCAGCAGTTAGCAAATGGCACAACATTGTGCGCCATGTCTTGGGTGGTTACTCCTGGGTACCCTACCCTTTTCCATACATCATCCGTGGCTTCACCGAGGATTGCCACTAGTAGTCCTCTTACGTCTCCCACTGCTAATTTCTGTCCTTCTGTCATCCTTTTCATTTCATATATCCATTCCCCGCACCCACGGTTAACGACGGTAGCCCACACCTCAGGTTTTGCTTATATATATGCTTCCATGGTACGTATTGAGATCGCCCCCTCTCTTTTCCATTAAGGGCAACTGTGTCAGGTCTCTCGGCGTCTTTAATGTCAGTACATGCCTTTGCCAGCTCCCCCTTCCTTCCTCCGGGAAGGTCTCTAAGCCTCTGCACATATGGGGTTTGATCACCCATGCTGCGGGACGTGTCCCTGGAGTGTTGTGCCCTATCATCCTTGTCACCCCTAGATCCCCCTGTATCCTCTCCTACTTCCTATATCATGCTCCTGTCTGCGCTTCTCCCTGTTGATCGATCCAGGGGTCGCCCGCTGTCATGATGCCCGCTCCCGGGGAGCCGGTTCAAGCCCTGCATCCCCGAAAGCGGACATCCAGTCCCCAAGGAAGGACCCAGCAACCCCATATAGGAGCCCTTTGGACAGTGTCCTGGCGCCTATGGCGCCAGGCTCATAAAAGACATCAGTCCTGACGCCATAGGCGCCAGGCTCATTATGGGAGTGCTTGGGTGCACTTACCTGATGCAGACCATGCTGCAGGATCCCGGCCTCCTTGAGGCCTGAAAGGAACTACTTTACCTATGGGACTAATTTACCATCCGGGCGTGGTCGTGGAAGGATACATACCTGATTGGAGGAAGGATACATACCTGGAACTTCTTCCAAGGCTATTTAAACCCCACCCGAACAGCCACAAGTGCTTCGCGTTGTTCTGCATCTAGCAGCTGGACGCTCACCGTGTCTGCTCCTGCATCCTGACTTCTGCCACGCCTGCCAGCATCCTGGATCACCTGCAAAGGAAGAGAAGAAGAGAACAGAAGAAGGAAAAGTCCTTACCAGCTAAATCCGCATCCCGGAGACATCTCGCCGACAATCCTGAAAAGGAAGACTTTTATTTAAAAGCTCATCGCGTCGATCGCTGCAGTGCCGCATTCCACTCACCTTTACCGGGCGCCTTCATGTTCAGCAGCGATCATCCGGTTTCGCAGGCACACCCCAGCGCCTAGGGAGAAAAAGACAAGAATAAAAGGTGAGAGAGAGAAGGGAATAAGGAAAGCTAAATCTCCATGTTAAGACTTACCTGTTGATTCATTCCCTCTTCATTTCGGGTCCGCGCCGCATCCTGGCATCTCCGGACCCCGACCCCTAAGGGGAAAAAGAGACATCAGCGTTAATGAGCGAATGAAAAACATTACCAAAAAACGCTCATTAAAGACTTACCTGATTTCTACAAGGATTTCACCTCTCATCTCGGGTCGGTGCCTGTTCCCTGGCATTCCGTACCCCGGCCCCTATGGGGAAAAAGACACTAGCATTAGTACATTAATGCATGGACACAAGGGGAACCTCTTATCAAAAAACTTACCTGGAAGCCAAGCAAGTTTGGTTCTCACCAATCCGAAAATCCAGTGAAGTAACTGGATACCAACGCGCCCCTGCATCAGAAGCAGGATGGAGAGGTCGTCCTTCCAGACCCTAAGGTGAGACGCTACGGGGAATCACAGAAGGGTTTCGAGGAGGGTGAGAGGGGAAAGCGGGAGGCCGATTGCATTACCCCGCAGACAGTTAATCCCCTATTTTCGCCTACAGAAGGATACTTCTGTGAGCCAGACAAGCCAGATTTGGGGGCCCGGTCCAGTCCGTCTTCCGAACCCTGCGCATCACCTTAGAAGAGGTCACAGCAGCGCGAACCAGGCCAGCGCCTCCGTGGGAGTCAGGTGAGCGTTACACCCACTACCCCCGTCCTCACTTCCCTCTGCATCCCTGTCTGAGTCGATGTCCATGTCACTGTCAAAATCATCTGCAATGCTCAGCCTCCTGGAGATCATTTCTTCACATAGCTTCCTTTCGAAGTCAATCTGATTGTCACTATGCCCTCTCCTTGAGGACCCCACGTCTGTCCTGTGGAGTTGCAGTCCTGTCCTGTGTGGTACCACTTTGGGGCTCAGTTTGCCTACCTCCTCCCGTTTTGTCGTCTATCGTGCCCATTTCCCACTTTGTCTTTATGTCTCTTACTGTATGCTCCTCCTCCTTGTGTTTGCGCTCTCTTACGAGTCACTCTTTTTTCCACTTCCTCTGTTCCCTTCTGACTAAAACTTGCCTTTCACTCTCTACCTACTTCCTTCGCCTCTCTAACACTTTGAGCTCCCTCCGTCTAAAACATCTCTTTCTGCTCCCACTCTTTCTATTCTTCCCTTTGCTTGAGTCTTTGTGCTCTCTCGCATCCCTCCTCTTCTTCGTTCTCTTTTCTTTCTACTTCTTGCATTATGTCCCCCCATTTTTGCGTTTTGCTGATCCCCTTATAAGCCTCTATTTTTTTACTCGCCCCTGCTGATTCTCCCGTTGTCTTCCCATCCAGTTTCAGGAGTACCTGCCCTCCTACCCATTCATTTCATACTATGTCTTGTAGCCCATCATTGGTGCCCGTCTTAGTTTTGCTGTGTGCTCCCTTACCACCATCTGTCTGTCTGACCCCTTTCTTCCCCTCTTCCTTAGTAAATGGCAGAGGCTGAAATATTGGATTTGTGTACCCCTCTGCTGCCTTTAGCTCCCGCATAGGGTATAATCTGTGCGCTTCTGCGCAGCTCTTTCTTTCTCGTTCTCAGGAGAAGTAGTGAAGCGGGGGCCGAGACCACTGCACCCGGTGTCTCCTGCTGGCTCAGCATCCATTGTTGCCTGGCTACTTCCCCCTCTTCCTCCTATAACATCTTCCAGAGCTCAAATAACGCCATACGATTGTCAACCTTCTTTCCCTTATAATTGTCTTGCGTGTGTGTGTCTGCAATGGCTGCTGCACATTTTTAGAGAAACATCCGCATTGTGGCCATGGCTTAGTCAATTTACCCATGGCACTTTTTGTCCATTCCGCGCTTTATTTCCAAAACGTGTCCTTATATCCCAGAATGGCCTTACATAGGTGCTGTATGGGGGTGTCCCCCGCATTTCCCTTGATACAATGCTTTTATGCTTACTGGACCTCAAGTCGAGGCTTTCGACACTGTTCTTAACAATTCTTCTGCAGCCTCTCTGGCTCAAAACAACCTGTCAGGCATGCTCCACGCAACGCCCTTTTACACCTCTCCGCCTCCTCAAGCATACCCACCATTCTCACGCATGCACCTTCCGTGCACCGTCACCGAACAGCCTCCTCTGTCAATTTTAAGTTTCTTACCGCCAACTCTGTAACTCCTAGCGTTCTCTGAGTCCTATGTGCAGACCTAATGGGTGACGTTACCACTTCACTAAACAAGGGAGTGATAAAGTCACTTACAACGCTAACAATGTGACTGTCCCATTACACAAACATTTACACAACCCCAACATGAACCCACAGCTGTCTTCTTGCCTCCTAACAGGGGATACCAATATTTCTCATGTTCAATCTGTAACTAGTGTCGCCTTGTAAATAAAATGTCTCCTCGAGACTTAACCAAACACCTTCTGAAATGTAGGCCAGCTCTCTTTGCTATGCCTTTACACAGGGATACCATCATCTATGACACAAGCTAAAATGCCCAATTCACAGGGAATCTATTATTCACATAGCTTTTGTCATCTGTCCCCTTAAGTCAATAGTTTAGGTTATTCACCAGAACCTTTTCCCTCAAGACCGAATTGTTCCTAACCACAGAAATGACATCTACCTCTGCTCCTTTCCTTACTATATTTCACAGTACTCAACACTACTAGACAATACTCAAAAATACTCCAAAGATACTCAACAATACTCGTTACCATCCTGCACCCCCGTTACTTTCCTATTCCCCTTAGTTGCTGTGTGGCTGAGTCAGTACTTACACTCAGTGGCTCACTGACGCTGTTTGGCTGCTGGCTCCCTCAAAGCTGCCACGCCACCCTTCTGGACTGCTGGACTCCTCATGGACCGCGGACAGGATATTGCCAAGCTGGCTCCTGACGGCCTTTGTGCGGGGGTGCACACCCCACCGGTCTCGCTTTCCGCAAGGCACCCCGCAGCCCTCCATGTGCTGCGGCTAAAGAGGCAGCTTATTCCGAATGTATTGTATTGTATTGTATTCATTAATCTTATATATCACTTTATACCAAAGTGCTGTACAGTTACAATAACAGGGTACATTTAACATAACAAAAACCTTAACAACAGAAGCAAATTACAAATATGAATCAGTCACCAAAAACAGTATGTAGAGCAATTATTCAGAGGGGAAAGGAGAAAGGAGGGGGAGGGCTAGGAGGAAGAGCGAGGGAAGGTAGTAGGAGGATGGAAAGGAGGGGTGGGGAGAGGATGGGAGGGGGAAGTGGAGGGAGAGGTTAAGGGAGGGAAGAGGGGAAAGGGGTAGAAGAGGGGAGTGAGAGGAGGCGGCTGTCATGGCGGGGAATGGAGAAGGAGAGATTTCAGGGACGTGCGGAAAGAGGAAAAAGTAGCAGAAGTGCGGATAGAGAGAGGCTAGGAGTTCCAGTTGAGGGGAGCCAGGAGTTGGAAGGAGCAGAAACGGGAGGAGGAATGTGCGTAGTAAACCGTCCCTCTGCTACCAGCTTGTTGGTATGGTTTGCCAGAGGTCTGGGGTTACCACAAGCTTACCTATTCAGCTCCAAGGGTCCAACAACCTTCCCCCAGTAACAAACAGAGGACTCATCCCAGGGCAAGTTAGAACTGTTGTTTATTACAAAAACCGACATGGATCATACAGGACATTCATAAATCTCCAGAGTCACCGCTCCCAAACCCGTGTCATGTATTTTTGAAGCAGAGTGTCGTCACAACATGGGCCCTCCCCCAAAAAACCTATCCCACTTTCTGGTTGGGTGCTCAGAGTCATAGACAGTATAGAGAACCCTTATAGACCTTTGTTAATTGGCCCTCTTATGTCAGGTGGCTGGCCTGCCCCTTCCCCAAGAAACGATCTATGACATTGTTGCAGGGTCACAGGATTACTATTGGCCGTTGCCCTCTGCCATCTATCCCTGGAATGCTATCCCTTGATTGGCTGGAACTGGTCTCCCCAGGCCCGGGACCCAGCTCTGTTCTCAGCGCTCTGTGCACCTCTTCAAGGGGATGGGAATGACTATGTGTTCCCAATGTATCTCTTAGCATTACCACTTTTACCTGTGAGAGTGCTCTCGATGTTGCAATGTTGTTAACTTGTCCATGTTTCACTTTGCATCTGTGGTGCTGAGAGCTGTTTGTCTTCCCACCGTGGGTGAATAACCATTGTCTAGCTCGGCCCCATCACATGGTTGAGGACCAGGAAATTGAGTTCTTCTGGTCTGCAATTTTTGAGGATGTTAGCACCTTTGATTTCCTGGCATTAGTCAATGTCATCCATCGAGGCAATTGGATCCATAACTACTGTTGATGCAGCTGTATCCACAAAGACATTCACTGGATAAGGTTTGATTGGCTGTCTGAGAGAATATCTTCCAGTATATGTGTCAGTCACAGGTCCTTCTGGGTACGGTCCGAATAGTGAGTGACTTCATGGGTTTTTGACTCTACGGGCTGTCATGTTCATGGGGGTGAGGAGGGGCATTCCAGGGACCATCTCTTCAGTCTGTTACCCTGTGCATAAAAGTATTTTTATACTATCCTTCTGTCTGTTTCTCACCCCGACCTATCCTCTTTTACATCCCTTCATCTTTCCTCTCATTCTGTTCTTATCCTTCCCTGACAAGTTCCCTCATTCTAACATCATCTGCCCTCTTCTGGTATCCTTGGTTTCCCTTCTCTGAACACTTTTATATCTTCTTCTCTAATTTAGAACTCTCTCCTTTAGAACTCTCCCCTTTCCACCTCTATAGTCTCTCTTCCTCCTTGGCTTTCTCCTCCTCTAAGCTTTTCCCCTTTCTCTTTTCCGCAGATACTCCTCTTCCAATTTTCTGACTTCTTCCTTCCTCCTTGATCAACTCTTGTGCCCTTTCCTTTCTCTTCTCTCCTGCTCCATCGGCTCTTTTCATACCTTTATCTCCTATCCTCAGTTCCCTGCACCTCCACCACCGACTGTACATTCTGCTCTCTCCATACCTCTGCTCCTAATCTCTCAGCGTTTTTCTTGCCCACCTCCACCTGCTTCTCCCTCCACACCTTTGCTTCCTCCTGCACTCTCAAATCACTTCCCCTTCTCCTGCACCGTCAACTCTCTATTCCTATTCTGCTCCTTCTGCCCCCTCTGCGCTCTCCACACCACCTCCTCTCATGCATCTTCCACCCTCTCTGTCTTGCCACTCCACTACTCCAAACATTCTCATTCACAGCCTTCTTCCCCAGCTTTTACAGAGCCTTGATTGCTCCCCTTGGCTGGACTATGGTCTATGGTTTACACTTGTAGTTGGTAATTGTGCTTAGCTTGGGATACAGGTGGACCCTAGTGCTGCAAAGGATGCTGGATGTTAGTTGGAAGCTGATTAGCTTCAGAGCGGAGGGTGCGATCAGAGAGTTGCATAGGAAGGTGGCTATGCTCCTTGACAGGGTTGAGGATTTTTACATTGGCGATTAGGCAAAACATTACTCCAAAGCCATGGACAAACAAGTGGAAATGGCAGGTGAGGGTGTTAAAGATCTTCAGGATGCTGTTGCATGGACATCTTGCCTGTGATGATCCCCAATGAGAAGGCATAAGTGTGCAGCGATGCAGAATTCATGTCATACATGAGGATGACAGTTAAGTACCTGGCTATCCAGGTACCGGACATGGCAGACCGCAAGGAAAAGACAAGCTCAATGATGTGATGAGCAAAGGGCAAACAGAGGACCAGGCTTTCATTCCTTTCAGGAAATGTTTCAAAGATCCCATTGTGGACGTTTGGGATAAACCTATGTCTGCTCTGACCCTAAACAGGAACATACCAATAAAGGCCAGTCAGTGGGGACACCTCTTATCTTTTTGTTTATCTGGCTGTAGACTAACTAGTGGCGATTGTTGCTTAATACAGGTGATGCATCACCGTATTCCCAACCCTTCCACAGCCAGGAATTACACGAGGAGTGATGCCATGGCCAAGAAAGTGTTCACCTCTGCGTCCTTAACATTACACTCTATTAATGCTGCAGGAAAACTGGGCCAAGACCATTTTCTTCTTTGTGGCAGGTGCTGAAGAAAAGCTATGAAACAGCTGCCTGTGGCATGAGGCAATGAGAGAGTTGGTAGCAGATATGTTTGAGGCCTCTATACATGTCATCCAGAAGGGCTCACACGCAATTCAATTGGTGGCCAGGGGAAGGCTGACATTTACGAACCTCCAGTGCCATCGGGGTTCTTGATTGTCGAATGCCCTTACAAGAAGATATGCTCTTTGGGGACAAGCCAGCCCTTTAAGAGAGGGGGCAAGAAAAGGGCATTAGCACAGCCAAAAGCATGTTACGAGGTGGTGGCCCCTAGGAAGCAACTTTGATGTGTCCTCCGCTCATGCAACTCTGTTGAGGGGCAAGTTGCAGGACTCAATTAAGGAGTGGGGCAGGGGTGTGCCCAAGGACTAGCGGATCCTGCGGATTGTAGAAGGATAGAGCACATGGGGTTCTAGTTACAAAATGTTCTAATGCCAAAAAAGGAATCCGAAAAACATAGGCTTCTTCTACACCTGTGAGGCCTAAATAATGTTATGAGATAAGACAAATTACATATGGTGACGTTATTTATTCATTTATTTATTTTATTTATTGTACATTTATTGGGTGCTTATACAGTAAGTCAGTTTTGTTTCAAAGCACCCCTAGGGCAACAGGGAGGAAACATGGAATTAGAGAACAATGAATACGGAAAATAAAGAAGAACCTACTATGCCTTGTGAGTATTCAGAATGTGCAATTGAAGCGAAAAGTGGGGAAGTGGGGGGTCAGGGTAAGTGCTGGAATGTCTTTGCTCGTGGGTGAGCAGCAGATGAAGTGCATAGGAAGGTAAGTGCTATGCGGCCTGGGGCCGAATTGGTTAGAAAGTGCAGGCCTGCAGGATTGAGGCTGGTGGGCTTTAAGGCAAGTGCTGAAGAGGTAGACAGAGGCTGGGCCGATTGGGTAAGGGAGACTAGGTCCCCAAAGGACACATAAGGGCCCTGGCCACCAATCAAAGCGACTGAGATTTGCAGAGGAGGGACAAATGGAAGGAGGAGGTGAAGAGTAAAGTCTTGAGGAGCTTCTGGAATTTGAGTTTGTCCTGCTCAAGACGGAGAGGGAGGGGGAGGTTGTTCCTTAAGAGGGAGCCACCTGAAGAAAGTGATCGGCCGCCCCCCTCTGTTTAGTAAAACGCTCTACACACAGAGAGTTGGTGCCAGAGGCCGCAGAGGTCTAGGGGGAGAGTATTTAGTAAGAGAAAGTTGCAGATAGCGTGGTCCCAGGCCGCAGACAGCCTTGTGGATGATGCAGAGAGATTTGAATTTAATCTGTGCCACAACTGAGAGCCAGTGAAGAGTTTTTAGGGCAGGAGAGATACGGTCCCTGGGCTTAAGACCAAGGATAAGTCTTGCTGCCCTGTTCTGGATTAGCTGGAGGGGTTGTAAAGTGGAAGAAGGTTGATTCAGGAGATGGCTATTCCAGTAGTCGTTCCTAGAGAGAACCAGGTCTCGGGTAACATTGAGCTTCTGGGGGAAAGTGAGAAAAGGGAAAATTCCTTTGAGAAGGAAGAGTGGAAAGGGGGACTTCTTGGCAATGTCCTAAGTGTGAGGGAGGAAGGAGAGAGAGGAGTCGAAGATGACTCCAAGGCTTCTGGCTTCAGAAGAAGGAGTAGGGGGAGAGCCCATAAAGGATGGCTAGAGTGAAGGGAAAAAAGAGGGAGCCGGGGTCCCAATGGGAATGATCTCAATCTTGCTGGCATTGAGGCAGAGATTGTTGGAAGTACACCAGGACTTGATGGCAGATAGGCAGTCAGGAATAATGGAAGATGCAAGAGGGTCAGCAGGGAGTTTGAAAAAGAGTTGTGTGTCATCTGTGTGGCACTGGAGGTTGGCAGAGAAGGAGGAAATGAGGAGTGCTAGCTGAGCAAGGTAAGTGATGAAGGGTATCTGTTACGCTCACCTGGTCTCTGCGGAGCCGTTGGGGCATGGATGCAGCCCTCCCTGAACTTGAATCACCCCCTTCAGACCTCTCCCTCAGTAGAAAAGCTGTGAGCGGTGGTACGTGGTGATTCTCCTGCATGGAAATAAGAGTGTGTGAGTGTGCCAATCTGTGATTGTTGTACCCCTTGAGCCCTTCACCCCAAAGTACGGTTTATGTGAGCATACGCCAGCCCATAAAGCTCACCCGTGAATTATGGAAGATAAGCACTCCATCCTGCTACTTCTGGCAGGGGTGCGTCAAATGGGATCTACTTCCTTCACTGAGCCCTGATAAGGATTAGTCCAGTCCAGCTGCGACTATGCTTCTCCTTATGATTGGTAAGTCTTTCTTGAGCTCTTGTGATGCTGTTCGTTCAGTTTAATGTCTTTATATGTTGCTCCTATTTATGCCTGCAATAATGTCTCTCTTCTGTTTCCTTCCCTTAGATGAAAATGCGGCCTCAATGCAGCTGTGAGATGCGAGACGTGGCCGGATGGAAGATGGATGCTACCGCAATGTTTGACAGCAGGTAATTCGTAGTTTAAGGAAAAGCACGAAGTATGGCGAAGCGCAACCTAAAACTGTCTGTCTAACCTTGTCTTCTGTTTTTCCTTGCAGGCGCTGCTGTCAACGATGGAGCATGTCTTGCTGAGGTGCCAAGATGAAGATTTTGGCGTTCCGGAAAGTGTAAAGATGGATACTTGGTTCGCCGAAGAGATGTACAGGTAAGAACAGCTTCCCCCAGTTGGTAAGTATGCTGGCAGGAAGCAGGATGTCCAGGAAGCAGGATCTTCAAAGGTAAGTCTGACCTCAGGCGACGGTGAGCGTTACGCTGCTTGCAAGTGCAGAATAACGCGAAGCGTCTGTCTTGAGGATTGGGCAGCTTATATAGATGCGATTGTGGGCACGCCCATTAGGGCCGGTTTACCAGCCTCAACCTGCCACTCCTAGAGAGTGAGCACGTACGAAGGCAATCCATTAGCAGCCACACCCAAGAATACACTTGGGGCTGCTTAATGGATGGAATGTTCAATGTTAATGCATCTGAAGTGTTATGTCCATAATAAAAGCTTTTTGGTGTTAAATGGATGTTATTGTTTACTTTTGTTCATGAGCTACACGCCAAAGGCCAAAGGCGCCAGGACAGTGTCCACCCAGGTCTCCTGTGCATGCGACCCTGCATGCCCGTGCCCCTGACTTCATGACCATGACAGTATCATGGAGTTGTTTTATGAGGATGGAATTGCTAACCATATCGAAGGCAGAGGAGAGATTGAGGGGGATGAGGACAGCTGGCGAGTTAGAGTCCAGAGATGCGAGCAGTACTTCACGGGTGTTCAAAAGAGCAGTTTCTGTACCAAGTTCGGTTTGTAAGGTAAGTTGTGGACAACTGCAAGAGTGAAAGAACACCTTATAACAAAAGAACACCAACTACAGGTAGTGCCTCATCAGAGGTATCAAGTGGAGAATCCGAAACACCAGCACAAGAACAACAAACTTCTGCAGAAAGAGATGAACAAGTACCATCAACATCAAAGGTAACTAAATCACCATTAGAAAACATTACCTCTTTTTTAGACCAGGCAAAACTAGAAGAGGCAAGAAGAAAAAACCCAACCCGGAAAGAGAACTTCACGCAAAAGAAAAACTAGTCATAAATATCTCTGACTACAGACTGAGCAAGTTTGAGGAAAAAACATTACAAAAAGGAATCTCATTTGTCCCCACTTATAGCAGTTCTCTTCTTAAAGAAAAGGTTGACTTCTTTAAACTAATCCATAAAATGAGATTGACATTTTTCTTTGATACGAGTGAATGGGGAACCCAAAAGGAGGATTGTAAATACTTAGAAATGAGACAAAAAGTACATTTATGCCTCCGATACAGAATTCACTGTTGGATGTGTTTCAAAAACAAGTTCTGGAAGACTTAGAAAAACTTAACTATCAAAAAAGAACTAAATCAAATTTTACAAAAAGAGAACAGCAAGTGTTGAACAATCTTTTTAAAAATCCCAATTTAATACTGAAACCGGCAGACAAGGGTGTTGCCTTAGTGGTAATGAACGCTGAACAATATAAAATGGAAGTGGAAAGGCAATTAGTGGATAGCAACACATATCTTGAAATTTTCGAAAATCCAACAGAAAAAGTTCAGAAATTAATCCAGACTACACTAGATGAAGCAGAAAATTACGAACTAATAAGCCATCGTACAAAAAACTTCTTGACAAATCTTCATCCTGCTATTCCCATTATATATATGTTACCTAAAATTCATAAGAATTTAAGAAATCCACCAGGAAGACCAATCATCGCAGCCAACAACAGTTTACTTGAGCCATTAGCACAATATATTGATCAAGCAATTCAACCATGAATTCAGAAATTTAAGACTTACATCAAAGACACGAATGACTTCCTGAACTAACTGAAAATCATAGAAATCAATGAAGAGTAAGACATTCTGTTCACGATGGATGTTGTAAGTCTATACACAAACATTACTCACGAGGGTGGATTAGAAGCCATGGAATGGTTGCTTTTAAAACCTAATACAGATTGTAAAGCAGACACAATCTTTATTTTAAAGTTGCTTAAAATGTGTACTACAGAACAACTTTTTCATGTTTGAGGATAAATATTATGTACAAACATCTGGAACATCTATGGGGCCGCAATGGCCCCCAGCTATGCCAACACCTACATGGCTTATTTGGAAGAAACACATCTTTAATGAGGAGAGATGGATAAAACAACTGAAATGCACGTACCAATTTATTGATGACATATTTGGTATCTGGAGCGGCTCACAAGAAGAGTTGGAAATATTTTTTCAACACTTAAATACAATGGCACCCAGGATAAAATTGACAACAAGGACAAGCAAAGAAACAATTGAATTTCTGGATGTGCAAGTATACAAAAAAAGAGGCAAACTAGAGACCACAATATACACAAAACAGACAGACAGGAATAGCATACTGCTTGCTAGCAGTTTTCACCCAAGAAGAACAATAGAAAGCATACCATTCAGTCAATTTTTAAGATACAGACGTATTATCTCGGAAGAAGAGGAATATAATAAGAAAACGGAAGATCTATAAAGGAAATCTGAAAAAAGAGGATATCGGCCAATAAATGTCAACACAAGTGCTGAAAAAGTGAGTAAGATAAGTAGAATGGATGCATTAAAACCTAAAAATAAGGAAGGAGAAGACAAGCTGGTATATGTAACAACTTTTTCTCAACAGAGTTCCAAAATCAAGAAGATTATCAAAAAGAATTGGACTATTCTGACCCTCGATCCGATAATGAAAAGACTTTTCCTAGAACCCCCATTGTTTGCCTATAACAAAAGCAAATCCATCAAGGAACATCTGATCAAAGCAGACTTTGCAGCTGAAAGACAATCACAGGATAATTACAAAGGAACGACACCTTGTTACAACTGCAACAATTGTAATAATTTAATATTGGGTAGTAGCATCACCCATCCTTACAAAGGGTACAAGATCAATCTGTATCATTCCTCGACATGTGACTCTAAGAACGTAATATATGGAATAAGATGTCCTTATGGAATATATTATATAGGAATGACAACCAGAAAGGTAAAAACAAGATACTCTGAACACAAGTCAAATATAAGAACAGGTGCAACTAAATCCCCAGTTACACAACACTTCAAAAAAGAGAGACATAACATCACCCAGATAAAATTCATCATTTTGGAACAAGTAAAAGCACCAAGCAGGGGAGGTACCCTCAGTAAAATTTTGCTACGAAAAGAAACGTATTGGATAGAAAAACTTAACTCCATGCAGCCAAATGGCATTAATGCAGATTGGGATCTGAGTTGTTTCTTGTAAAGCATTTAATGTTAAAATCAGAAGAGAAACAGTATGTAGAAAGAAAGTGAAATCAGATTCACGGGGCAAACTTTAAATTTAAGCTTAAAAGACTATTCAAATTTCTGTTCCTAAAAACTGATGTAACACTGTACAACTAGCCCATTACAAGATGGCGCCCCGCATAGATCAGGAAGTAAGTCACCTCTTCTAACATAGAGAGTAAAGACTCAGGAAATCGATCACGGTTACCATAACGACTGGAGAAACGCTGCACACGAGGTTCGAGGGAGGAAGAAACTGTTTGCGGAACTCGGATCTTGGAGCATCAGAACATTCTGCGCCACGAACTTTAATAGCAACAGGAGAAGAAGGACGTGACACGCCAGAGAGAAGGGTTGAAAAGAATTAGCGAGAAGCAAGGTCACAGAAATCTGTTGAGAAAACCATCAAGGTACAAAACCAACTATGTTAGAAAGGATGGATCACACACAAAAAAATGTTTACCACCTATTTATTTACAGATTCAGCGAAAAGACTTTCCATTCCAATTGAAGAATTTTAATAGGCGTAGGCCCTATAAGAGTAACGTTTATGTTACGAGAGAAGATCTTAACAGTCATTGGTATCCAGGTCAGACAAAAAGACACAATATAAACTATTCTGGGTAAAGCTATATCTGTAACTGCATGATAAAATACTGATAAGAACATTTGTTTATCTAATTTGCAGAAAATAATTGACTGAAAAAGACACTTGTCCACACCTGATGAAGGGCAGTTAGTGTCCGAAACGCGTTGTGTATTAGAGAGTTAGTTCAACAAGAATGGCAATTTGCCAGAAGTTGCCTAAAGAACTCTGAACATAAGGACCAGTGCTGTTTGAAAAAGAGGAAATTAACTTTATTGAGAACACATTTTGACACTAGTAGTGTGATACAAAAAAGAAATGATCTATGTGGACTTTTGTATAAATTGAATTAAGTTTTATGGAGTATAAGGTAATGCTGTTTCTTAAAATGGTTATGTATATGCATTGTTTTTTCTGTAATAAGTGAAAGTTAAATTCACTGATGACAATTCATACAAACATGTTGAAACAGAACTGTGAGAAATCATAAATTTGCATTATTTAATGCTCAAAAGTGTGCACGGAGCTCAGATCATTTTTGTTTTAAAGTGTTCCCAAAAGCCCCTTTATTATATCCGATTCTGTAGCCCATGATCAAGCTCTGTCAGCACCTAAAGAGATTTGGAAACAGTTGTTGAAAGCATTAAGGATAATCTTACAAAAGGTGTGCTCCTCTACAATTTTGTTACTATATTGTAAGTTGTGGAATGGCCAGCTTCTCCAGCAGTTTTCCAAGGAAGGGGATGATAGAAATAGGGCGGTAGTTGGCTGGACAGGTAGGGTCTGCTGAAGTTTTTTTTAGGAGGGGGCAGACAAGGGCGTGCTTCAGGGAGCAAGGGAAACAATAAGTGTCAAAGGGATGGTTGCAGAGATCAGCAAGTGCAGTGGGCAAGAGAGCCAATGTTGTCCTTGATGGTTCTGGAGGAGCAAGAAGAACCTGTTTGAATGAGACCTTCATGGAGCTGACAACTGTGCTGACTTCTTCAGATGTGACAGGGGCAAAGGTGGAGAGAGAGGAAGCTGGAGGGTGAGGAGCCATAGGAGGTGAGGGAGCGGTTGAGTGGGAGGGTAGTAGGGGTGCTCAGGATGTCCAGAGTTGTAGTTGTAAAGTGTGTGTCCAATGCGTTGCAGAGAGCCTGGGGCAGAAAAAGGGAGGAGGAGACTGCTGAAGGGTTGGCTAGTTCCCTGCAGATTTTAAAGAGTTCAGCTGTGTTGTTGGATGCACCCGATACCCATGCCTGGATGCAGGCCCTTTTCTTTGCACGGATGGAGAGTCTGTATTGCCTTTTGTCAGAGGGTGATCCTGAGGTTTGCCTCTTCCATTCTACAGTTCTGCACTTGTGTTTCAGGGCTGCAAATTCTGGGTCGTACCAGGTGTTACATTTGGAGGTGAGTTTCAGCCTCATAACTGGGGCAAGAATGTCAAGGGTGTTGGTGATGGCCAAATGGGGCAGAGTCGGTGGTAGAGTCTGGGGATGGGGAGAGGGAGGATGAATGTGGATGTGAAGGCAGCAGCTGACACTCATTTCATCGGATGGATGTTTGTGAACGAGGTTGGCAGGGCTTTTTGAGGGGCGGTCAAAGGGCAGAGGGCACCCAGGTGCGAGGAGAAGAGAGAATGGTCTGACCAAGAGGGGGGGGGGAGAGAGAGGTCAACATTGGATGAAGGCATCCAGAGTGTATCCAGCCTAGTCGGTTGGGCCAGAAGGGAGAATGGAGAGGGATAGTGATGTGCAGAGGTCAAGGAAGAGAGTGGATGCTCTGACAGGGGAGTCCAGTTGGATGTTGAAATCACCCATGAGGAGGAGATTAAAGGTGGTTGAGATTACGGAGGAACATAAATCAGCCCATTCAGAGAGGAACAGGGTGTTAGTGCCAGGAGGCATGTATATGGTAGCAATAAACAGAGAGGAGGAGGGAGAGATGGCCAGCTTGCAGACCAGGTTCTTAAAGGAAGAGTAGAGCTGGGTGGGTATGATGAAAGAAGGAACCCACTCAGGGAAGATTAAGGGAACCCCACCACCAGCACAGTGGGGTCGTGGCTTGGAGATTATCTTGAAGCCATCAGGGAGAAGGGAGTCAAAAGCAGTGACTGAGCTGGCATTGAACCAATTCTCAGAAAGAGCGAGAATGTCGAGGTCAGTGTCTTCAAGAAGGAGGCACATGATGGTGGAGTGTTTGTTGTCTAAGCATTCATTAAGAGTAACCAGGTGAAGGAGGTCTCCGCCTTTCAAGGTTTTCTGAGATGGAGTATAGGAACGTGGTGCACCAATCAGAGGAGGACAGACAGAGAGAGTGGTGGGGATTGGGGAGGGCAGGTTTGGAAGGATGTTAATGAGGGACAGCAGGCACCAGTAAAAGAGGAGGAGGTTGGGTTGAGGACCCTGAACCAAGATAGTGCCTGTGTGGTAGACATTAATGATGCAGCGTGATGAAGAGAAGTTGGCCAAGGGGACTTCCCACTTGGTGCCACCATTAATTGGAGAAGATGTGAAAGCGAGGAGAGTGGAGATGAGATGAAGAGTCCAAAGATCTGGGGAGGGGACAGAGAAGAGGATATCAGTAAAGACATTTCGAATGGATTGTGTCCTCCCATGTATTCCTTATCTTTGATATTTCCCAATATTCAGCTTTGCTGCTTGGGGAGAAAATAAATTCAGCAGGGGGCGCTGTGCATCGATGCCTGTTGACTTGATGTCCCTCGGAGGCCTCTGTCTCGATGTCGATGTCACCGAAGGTATATGTGACACGCCCAGCGGCCTTGTCTTCAGTTCCGTTTTTCCGTGTCTTATGCTTCGGATACAGTACGCTTCGTTCCTTGACAGGAATATCTTCGAATACTTCTTTGATAATTTCTTAATTCTTTGAGAGAATACGCAAAGAATAGCTTTGCCTTTGGCGTCGTCCACTCCCAGGTTGGGTTTCAAGAAATGCAGTGACTGCGGTGCGAAGATGTCCGTGACGGACCCCCACAGGATTTGCCTGTGGTATCTGGGGTTGACTCATCTGTCATCGGAGGGTGGGGACAGCCTATCCATGATGGCCAAAGCCCTGTTAGAGAGCGTAGAGGGAAGATTGCTGCAGTTAGGACCCAAAAATCCCCTTCAACTCCGTCAAAAAAGCAAAAGACTTTGGACGAATCGAGAACAGTTTCTCCTCGTTACAAAAAGAAGAAGTGGAAGAAGTACTAAGACTGTAACAGCAATGGCTGCCTTACCTTCAGCCAGTGCGTCAGCCGCTCCAAAACCTCTCTGAGGACTTGATTCAATAGACTGTAGTGGAATGCAGATTGTCACAGCATCTGACAGAATGGCAGGCTATTACTTCAGATGCATGGGCATTGGAAACAGTTGTCCAAGGTTACTGTCTCCCTTTTCTGCAAAAACCTCAGAGTCATTCACAGGGGAACAACTCTTTGAAAGTTCCAGATCCGCTGTTTATGCAGGAGATTTTAACCCTGCTAGAGAAAGGTGCTATAGAACCAGTACCTGTAGCGGAGAGGAACAAGGGTTGGTACTCCCTGTATTTTCTAATCCCCAGGAAGAACGGAGAATTGAAACCTATCTTGGACTTAAGAGACTTGAACAAGTTCCTCAGGAATGACAAGTTCAAGATGTTAACCCTTTCTCAGATCCTTCAGGCCCTCTAGCTTCAGGATTGGATGGTGTCATTGGACTTTCAGGATGCTTACTTTTATGTGCCGATCCATCACAAGCACAGACAGTATCTGAGGTTCGCCATTGGCGGTTCTCATTATCAGTTTTGAGTTCTGCCATTTGGGCTGATCTCCACTGAGGGTATTCACCAAACTGATGGCGGTTGTGGCAGCGAGTCTCAGGAGAGGGGGAATTCACGTTTACCCCTACTTAGACAGTTGGCTGATCAGGGCCAGTTCCCTAGAGCAGTCCGGGATCATCTCAGCTATACCTGCCGCTCCCTTCACAGACTGGGCTTCTCCCTCAACTTCAAGAAGTCCCAGATGATACCATCATGAAAACTTCAATTCATTGGGGCAGTCCTGGTTGCATCCCTGGGAAAAGCCTTGCCATCAGAGGTGAGGACTCAAGACATTCTGCAGATGGTGACCAAATTCCGAAATGCCCAACATCTACCGGCCTTCGATTTTCTAAGGCTGCTAAGCCTCATGGTATCCTGCCTTTTACTAGTGCCAGAGGCTCGCCTGAGAATGACATCTCTCCAATGGGCTCTCAGACCTCAGTGGTCCCAATTTTCAGGAAAAATGTCAGGCCTCTTACAAATCCCGAGCAGAGTCTCACTGGATCTTCATTGGTTGGTCGGTCGGGAGAACATCTTGAAAGGAGAACCATTTTGGCAACCGCGGCCGAAGATAACAGTAGTGACGGATGCCTCACTCATGGGGTGGGGAGCCGATACCAACAATCTGACAATCAGCAGTCGTTGGTCTCCATCAGAGTCCACACTACATATCAACCTTTTAGAGCTGAGAGCAATCAGACTAGCGCTGAAGGCTTTTCTCTCATCTGTACAGGGAAAGTATGTCCTGATAATGACAGACAACACAGTGGCCATGTACTACCTCAACAAGAGAGGAGGCGTAGAGTCGCTACCACTGTGCAGAGAGGCAATGCAGCTCTGGGCAATACAAGAAGGAATCTCTCTGTCTACAGTTCATCTAGCCGGAGAGAAGAACACAACGGCGGAAGCAATCAGAAGGCAGAGCACAGTCTCCCATGAGTGGGAACTAGCACAGGAAGTCCTTCAAGAGATCTTCACCCTTTGAGGAACCCCTCAAGTGGATCTGTTTGTGACCGGTGCCAACCGGAAGTGCGAGCTGTACTGCTCAAGGGAATTTCCCCCAAGAGAAGCTCTGGGAGACATATTCGTAGTGGACTGCAGTCCCCATCATTCCTCATGTAATCAGGAGCTTGAGAAAATTCAGGCAAATCCATGATTGTAGTTGCCTTCTGGACATGTCCATCTGCCCTCTGATATGTCTTCCACAAAGAGAGGACCTTCTCTCGCGAGAGGAGGGTCGGTTTCTCCATCCGGATATCAGGACGCTCAGCCTTCGCGCATGATTTGTGAGAGGCTGAGATACAAGCATTTGGGCCTCCCTGACAACATAATGGAGATTTTGCATTCTTTCAGAAGGCCAGCAACGAAATCTTTGTACCGCTGCCATTTGAATAAGTTTTGCAGCTGATGTAGAGATAAGAATGTTGACCCATTTACATGTAATACACTGATGGTGCTATTATTTTTGTTACATCTGGCCTTTCTGGGGCTCCAGATTGGTACCATCAAGGGATATTTGGTGGCGCTTTCTATTTTCAAGCACACTTCAGAGGAAGTCTCTTACTTTAAGATACCTCTAATAGTACAATTTTTAAAGGGACTGACAAATGTTTTCCCTCCGATCCCTTTTCAAGTTCCACTTTGGGATCTCAACTTAGAGTCAACATTTTTGATGGGAGCACCTTTCGAGCCATACACTCCTGTCCATTGAGGCTACTAACTCTAAAGAACATATTTTATATAGCAATTACATCTGCCCGAAGGATGAGTGAGTTACAGGCTTTATCCTGCAAGCCTCCTTACACTATATTTTATAAAGACAAAGTGCTACTGAAAGTGAAGCCCACTTTTCTCCCCCAAATGGTCTCTGAGTTTCAAATCACTCAGAAGATAATGTTACCATCTTTTTATCCTCTGCCACATCCTGGGAAGTAAGAGGAAAGGCTTCACAGGCCTGACCCTAGACGTTTGCCGAGCTTTAACATCTCCAGAATGACAAGGTTAAGACAAGATGACCAGTTATTTGTGGGCTATTCAGGTCACATATTGGGATTGGCTATAATCAAACAAACTCTATCCAGATGGATTATATTGGCAATAACGGAATGCTACAAATTGGCGGGAAAGATCCTCCGAACACCTAAGAGCTCATTCGACCAGGGGCAAGGCAACTTCTTCTGCTTTACAGAGGAGAGTTCCAATAAGGGATATATGTGCTGCTGCCACATGGTCGTCTGTACACACATTCACTAAACATTATAGTTTAGACTCTTCGGGTCAGGCATTTGCATTTGGCAAAGCAGTGTTGCATTCCGTGCATACACACAAATTTCATGTCATACTAAATTCTACTCCCTCCTCCAAATTATTTAAACTGCTTTGGGAGTGTATCAAAGAAAATAATACGTGGGAGGGCACAATCCATTCGAAGAACAAGTTACACATCCCTGGTAAAGTTCTTTTGACTGGATGTTCCTCCAATGTATTCCTTATCGCCCCTCCCAACCTAACCCGCAGTAAAATTTCCCTTCAGACACGAGATAAATCCTTCACTCGTAAAAACGGAACTGAAGCCAATGGGCGCTGTGCATGCTACATATACCTTTGGTGACGTCGACATCAAGACAAGGCCTCTGAGGGACATTGAGTTGACAGGTATCGACGCACAGCACCCCCTGCTAAAATTCTTTTTTTCTGAAGCAGCAAAGCTGGAAATTGGGAAACATCAAAGATAAGGAATATTTGGGAGGAACATCCAGTCGAAAGAACGTTTCCCAGGGGTAAGTAACTTGTTCGTCTGGAAGTTGCACAGACGAGGGGTCTGCCATGGGTAGGCCGGGGTTTGAGGACAGGATGTCTTTTTTGTACTTTTTTCTTCCAGGCCTTGTGAGAGAGGGCGGATAGGTGATAGTGTAGCAGATAGAGAAGATGGGTGAGATGGCGAGAGCCATATGGGCTGCAGGAGTTAAGTTGAGGAAAGAAAGAAGAGTGGCTGTACAGCACATTTCTAGCTAAACTCACTAGGTGGCGTAGTAGTCACAAATGGCACAAATGCAAACCATAAAGGAAATTCAAATTTCAAGAAACAGGGGATACAAATGAAATGCAAAGAAAGCGCAGAAATGTTAAAAAGCACAAACACCAAATTTGAAATTCAAAAAACAGGGGCACAAATGCAATGCAAAGAGGGTGCATAAAAGTTAAGAAGTGCACACACCTACATTCAAAATTCAAAAAACCGGTGCACAACTGCAGTGAGGGGAGAGGTAGGTAAGGTGAGGCAACGAAGACAGAGTAAACAGTCACAGCAATTGGTTCAGAAAGTTAGTGGAGGAGGCAATCTGAGAGTTCGGCAATCACTCACTGGTAGATCTGCAGTGATCGTAGAGGTCCAGGGGCCCAAGGTCATGGGGAGCAGTAAGTCTGAAGGCCGAATCATAGTTTGTGGTGACAAAAGGTGGAGGCCCGCCTTGGCCCAGACAGGCACAGCAGGGGCCTTAGGAGTGGGGCCTTTGCTGTATGGGCCAGCTGAAGCCTGCCAGCTTTGGGATTGGCTCAGATGAGGTGGCACAAGCCAATCAATGTAGGAGCTGGCTGCACATGGAGGACAGACCAGTGCTGTTCCCTGGGACGGCCATATTAAAATGGCCATCGATTAAACATAGAATGATGGCGTCACCAACAAAAAACAACGTCTTTAGTGCGCTAAAACATTTTTCAGGCAGAAATTCTAATGTTAGTTATGTGGCCGTATTGCGCAGATTTGGGTGGTAAAAAGCTCCCTCACTTTTGGGAAGCCCGTAAGCCCTACATGTGCTTCAGGAAATGTTGTGGTGTTCCAAGGAAGCTCTCTGTAGCCTCGTGGTAAAGAGAGGCTCGCTCTTCAGACAGCAGATGCCGTGTGCTGCCAGCTGCAATGCCAATGATGAAAAAGAGCTCAATCGCATTTGGCTTAAATAGCATGTACCAAAGTGCATGGATGGTTTCCCGCGATTCAGCAGTAGCCGTTAAGGGTGTTGCCGCTCGGACTAGCATCAGCACTGAGGGTTTTCACCAAGGATATGGTGGTCCTGATATCCAACTTGCAGCCAGGAGGGGTGGAAGTATTCTCCTGTCTTGACGCCTGCCTGGTGAAATCATCCACTCGGGAGGAGGTGCTGTCTGGGCTTCAACAAACCAAGGGACTTTCTCCCCACCCTCATATATTCACTATACATCGCAAATTTGTATCTGGCCTCTACCATGTGGCAACAGGTTATTGGGGCAGTGCTCGACACATCATTGATGTGGGGTTATACACTGCCACAAGGTTTTAGGCCATCAAATTGACCCTACACAACTTCAGAACGAGAGTGATGATTGCGGTTTAGATGTTTCTGAAGCTGCTTGGCCTAATGGCCTCATGTGTTCATATGAGAAGCCACACCAGACGGATGAGGACGCTCCAATGGGAAGTCAATTTTGATTGGAACCAATTGCCTGGGTCCCTAGAGGACAATTTACCAGTAAGCACTGGCTTTGTGAGAGTCATTCACACGCAGCTCCGAGCGATCTGTCAGCCTCTGTAAACTTTTCAACCTCAATTGCTGGCAAAGAAGGTGGTTCTACCCAACAAAACTACTCTGGTGCATTATATAAAAAGTGAGTTGGCCTCCCCCAAGCTGTGCTATTAGGCTCTGGATCTTTGGTTTTGGTTAAATGCACAGGGGATCTTGGTACTGGCCTTCGATATGATTAACGAGCGCAATGTGATGTCCGGTCCCGTACATCATGGTCCGTAGGAACTGCTGAACCCCACAGACCAACAAAGGTGTTTGCTCAACAACTGAATGTAGCATTCCCTGCCCTCCTACTGCTCACTAACCAGTGTCCAAATCCTCCCTAATGCCTTCCCTAAGAAACACGGGTTGGCTCCCCCTGATCACTAGCCTCAGAAGATTTCCGTCTAAGAGTTCCCTGCATTTGAGATATTATTTCCCCCAACTTCTCAACCATCTTATTTAACTCCTTAACCAAATCCCCCAAAGATTTAATTGTGCCTTCTGCTGGATTCTTTAGCTCAGGCAGACTCTAACTTATGGCCTTTCATTTTGTCCAGTCCTGTACATCATGGTCCGCAGGAGCTGCTGAACCCTGCGGACGCACAAAGGCGTTTGGTGCTCAGCTGAGTTAACACTATACCTCAATCCTCAGTCACAATCCTACTTTTCCACTAAGCCCTTCCTGAAGGACTTTTCCTTTAGCGATGCACTGTTTATTATCTTGTACATTGCCGGCTTTGGAGAATTGTCAAAGATACTAGTCATAATCCCTGTAGAAAGAACAAGCCTGAATTAACTGTGAATTTGCTGGCTGTTCCGCTCATTCTCACTTTTCTAACACGAAGCAAAGAGTGGTACAAGAACGCTGATCTCCTTCGGCTTGACACTGTCCCTGGATGCGCATGCACACCTAGGGAATTGTCACAAGTGTCACTACTCTCTTCCAGGCTCAGTGTAACTGTGTTTTGGGAAACGCTACTCCTTCCAGCCTGTGCGTTGAAGTTAAAACTGTGACACTAATCTCCAAATGAAAGCACAGGCAGGGTAAAGTCTTTTCATGCGTTTTCGGATTAGATCTGTTAACTGGCATTGCGTGCACAAGCGAGGCTTCTTGCTTTGCTCTCTCTTCAAATAACACCACTAGTCCATTAAAGAGCACTCAGCCTAATTGTATGATTTCTTCAGAGAGTTTAAATAATTATCAACTTCTTATTTAAACTAAACAAAGAATTGAAGTGGAACTAAATACAATAGCCCACTTTGTCTCACTGCTTCTGGAAACAGTCTCCAACATTAAATTGGGAACGCTGGGCTCCCCCTGTTTTCTTGTCCCACATAGATTTCAGTTCATGACAATCTTCAGGGCTCAAAACTGAGATTGGAAAACTGAGATTGGATAAGCAGGAGCTAAAAGTAGCTCCCGGGTATCCATCATTAACCAGTCACCAGGAGCTATCACTGGGGAATGAGGAGCTAGTACATTGCGTCCTACAAATTTAAATGTTTAAATGTTGTATAGGTGTGAGGTAATGCATATTTGAAGATTATCCCAAATGCACAGAGTTTTATTCACATAGGTGTGTTTGTTTGGCATCAGTTGGCCTGAAGAGCCAAGTGTAGCTCCTGGTAGCTGTTGGTGTCAAGCTATCTAGGCTCTTCTAGACTCTAAGCAGGAGCTAAATAGCGCCCAGACCCCCATATTCCAACCCTGGTCTTTTAAATACCCTGAAAACCAGTATTTGGACCTTGAAACAGGAGCTTCACTAAAACAGGACCTTCCTGCTTAACATGGATGATGAAAGGCAGTTTAGAATGCCTGTCAAAGCCTCAAGAACTGAACCTACACCAATCAGCTCTCTGATCCATCTCCACCATGATTGCTTAGGAAACTCTCCTTCTACAGCGAATGCAGTTAAGGGCCAAACCAACATGAGCTCTATAACCTGACCAAACAGTAAGTGTACCCTGACCATGTGCATAACCAGTGAATCAATAAAGAGGGTAGATGATGTATATAAATTTAATGTGCAAAACCAGTGAATACTTGAAGAATAACCTGGCCCAGACTTGACAAATGAGGACTGATTCTCCCAAGAGAAGGTAGCCTATGTTACACACACGCTCTCTAGACCAGTTGGTGGTGGGTCCCATCATCTCGAGTTGGAGCCTGCCACCAGTGATCTTGTTCAAGACACATGCCAACTAAAAATACTAACAGTTCTGCTCTAGAGAGGTAGATATGAAGTATTTGCACTGCTAGTTCCTTAGAGGTTTGCAGGGTTGTATGCATTACCTCCATTCCCCTTGTTGTAGATTGTTCTGAGGACATTCAGGCACTACAGGGCTTCCATGGTGTAGTTGCCCAGAGGTGGCCACAGAGGGTCTGGTAGGCGGACCTACACAACCTAATCACTCATTGTGTTGGAGGCTCCTGTTTATTCCAGGCCTCTTGCCTCAGGAAGCAGCTGGAGTATTCAACCCTAATATGGTCAACCTCGCATTGCATGCTTGGCTCCTGAGTGCTTCAGGTTTCAGGGCGAGGACCTCTCAGGGGAGTGTTGAATCATGCAGGCAGAGTGTGGAAACCTTTATTAGTGCTGGTGACTGCACTTCTCCTAGTATTGTGATCAACAGAGATTGACCCTTTCTTGACTTTCCTGGCTATGGTTTGGATTTTTCATTGGCAATCTGAAAAGTACTCTTAGCCATTACATAACTCGGTTGGACAAGTACTTTATGGACAGACAGTTGTTTTTGGCCTGTGGTAATGCATCTAGAAGGGAGGATGTGACCTATCATCTCATAGTGGATTGTGGTATGTGTCAGGATCTGCTATGTGTAGTTGTTTAGAACTCCACCAGATGGGATGACATTGTTGTAGACTTAACCTGGGGTGGTGCTGCTATGCCTGCTTTCATGAGGGGCTCCTGGTTGACTCGACATGCTATAGTGAGTCAGATGTGCTCACCACCCTTTATACGGGGAGACTGATTCATGGGGGACTGAGGTGGTCCGACCACTACCTGATATGTCAACAGGAGGTTGGATGAGGAGGGATCCTACCAGCACTGTGTTGCTAAAGAAGTTAATTAACATGGCTGTAAGAGCAGCCCGGTGCAGTTTCCCGTCTGGTAACTCCGTTCCCCAAAATGCACCACGGGGAAGTAGACCGACCCAAGGACCAGAAAACAGAATCAAGGGATGGGGGGCACGCACACCATGTACTCCAGCACCTCTATTGCAGGAGACGAGACATCCAACAGCAGAGATTCTGCAAGCCCCAGGAAGCTTGTACTCTTAAAGCAAGCCATAATGCAACAGAGTCTCTAAGAAGCAGAGAGGGATTTCCAAAATGGCACCACGGACTGCAGACACCTTTGGAAAAGGAGCTGCAGCCTCATGGGTATAAAAGCTGAGTCGGCTTACTTGTCTTGGACCAAGACGAAGCATACATATCTGCTGGAGCGAGAAGGCTGTAAGGATGGCTGCCTGATAGAGTCAGTCCAAGTCTGGAGACCCTGGAAAGAGAGATGGAGGGCTGCTAAACCCTGTAAGCCATGGGGAGAGGCTGACCAGTAGGGCATAACAGTCCTCTTCAATTCTCAGGAGGGAGTAGAATTGGGAAGCCAGAGCCAGAGGTTCTAATGGATTCATTCCACCCTCTGATTCCTCATCTATGATATCCTATCCCCATGCAGTTGTTCCCTGGAAACATTTACACTGCCAGGGAGCACCCCGCAGCTCAGCGTCGGCTCCACCTGATGCCTCTATGCCCTCTGCCCAGACATGGCTTCGGGCCTAGTATATATTGTGGCGCTATGCCCCGAGACCTCAGTTCCTTTTTTCTGTGCAGTCTATTCGCTTCAGGAACATGCTGTCTGAATCTTCAGATGTGTCATCACCATGCCCAACCCTCTGAAGGCCTCGGGTTCAAACCATGTGTGGATTTCGGCCAGCAGATGCTGGTTTGGAATCTGCACAGGATTTGTTTATACTGTTTGGGGCGAGGAGCACGTTACCCAGGATTACTGGTCGTGTCAGTCCATGCACTCAAAGGCCTTCCGGAAGCAGGTGGCAAAACATTTTACCTACGTCCACAAAAGGAAGGGGGATGTCGCGCAGTCACGCTTGAGGTCACGCGTACTGGAGCGTCGGTCTAAAGAAAGGTCCCATTTGTGTAAAAAAAAGAAAAAGGTGAAGCACTACAAGAGATCCTGCTCTTCAAGTGATCCTCACACAAGCCTTCTTCCTCCTCTTCCAAAAAAGAAGAGCCTATGATCCAGAGGTAGATCTAGAGGTAGCTTCTCTGGAGCCAGATAAGGTATCTTTTCCAACCCAATTCCCTACCCCGCAGGAATGGGAATGATTTTGCCAAAAGATTGTTGACATCTTTACCAAGGCGCCGACAGTTTCGGCCTCGGTGCCTTCGTTGCCATTGGCTTCGGACCCAGCACCGATGGGACCCAACGCATTTTCTGCGACTGGTAGGGTACCCGCTGTGGACAATTCCTGTATGTCTACAGGCTTGGGCCTGGTCCCTGGTCAAGAATGGAAGAGCTTCCCCTTCGCCGACTCTGCCTTCAGACGTCGAGATCTTGGTGCTGGTCCTGAATTTGTCCAAAATGCCTTTGGCATTTTGGGCACCAAATAACCTCAGGAATATGTTCCTTTTCCTTTCAAACCCTACCTGTCCAAGATGTATGACATCTACAATGAGGAAGGCGATCAGGCATCCTTTAAGTTTGAACCCTTGATCCTCAACTCATTCCCAGCAAACTTTTGTTTTGTTTGAACTTCTTGAGGTAGCACTCACTAAGAATTTCTTCAGGTTTAAAGAATCCTTCTATTTACTAATCAAGCAGGCAGCAATGGGGGCAGCTTTTGCCCCTATTATGCCACTATTTACATGTGTCATTTTGAAAAATCCCTTATTTTGAACGATTCTAATCCCTTTAAGGCAGCTCTCGTGTTCTATAAACGATACATTGATGATTTTATCATCATTTGGGACACAGATAAAGGGAATTACGAAGAATTTGTAGTATGGATCAACACCTCGAATGTGAATTTACATTTTATTTATTTTTTAAATGTTTATAGGCAGAGGTAACAGCAAACACACATGTCAGAGCATAATATACAATAGATACATTACTGGTGCACAGTTTACATGGGGAAGAGGCAACACATCGATAAGAGAGAGAGAGATAGTAAATAGTAAAGTATTATAACATTCAAGCACATTACTGTGGGGGCCTTGGTGAGTCTCTGTCGTACGCACTCTCAGTTTGGTTGATAAGGTAGCTGTTGAAGGCCGACCATATGTTCTTGGGACGAGTATGCGCCGGGTGCATGGACAAGAATTCTTCCTCGCAAGTGCAGGCCAAGGTAAGTGCATTGAGCCATTTCTGGAAAGTTGGGGGGAAGGGCTCTTCCAGCCCTGAGGTACACATTTCTTGGCAAACATGCAACTAATGTTTTGAAATGTAGCCACTCGTTTGCATTTCACTATGTCCGCTAGTAACCAGTCCATTCTGTTCTTGGACCTTTTAGTCAAGATTGAGGATGGACATACCATCGTAGATTTGTACCGAAAGACAACAGATAGGAATACGATCCTTCATTTTGACAGTTTCCATTCCCAATCGCTACGTGAAAGCATACCATACGGCCAATTCTTATGAGCACGACGGAATTGTACTAACATCGAAGACTTCTCCACTTAAGCAAATATCATACAAGATAGATTGTCCAATAGGGGATACCTGTCTTACTGTAACGCTCACCTGGTTCCCCCGGAGGCGCAGGTCTTGATCTGGCGAGGATACTGTCTTCAGTTTTAGGCGCAGGGTTCGTTTTGCTCCCGGACTGGGCCCCATTCCCACCGACAGTTTAAGCTGAAGAGTGAGATGTCTGCAAGGGTAAACCAAGGTATTAGTGTTTGGAAGGTTCGGAAAGTTCCTAGCCCCTCTCGCCCTTTCTTTCCCCGTGGAACTGGGTTGATATTGCGCTTACCTTATATAGGTAAATGCCGGGCTCTCCATCCTGCTTCTTGTGCAGGGGCGCTGGATCCAGTTGCTTCACTGGATGCGAGCTCTGCCTCTTGATAGCAGAGGATTTGCTGAGAGCGAAGATGCCGTTAATGCACGAGCGTGCCTTGTAAGTATTAAAGTTCCTTTTGCATTGTTCTCTTCTCTTTCAAAAGTCTTAAGTCTGTAAAGTCTATGTCTTTCCCTTTTCAGATGCTGTGACGATGAAGATTATCCTTCTAATGGCACGTAAGTAGAAAGACTGCACTAGCGCTGGAGAATGCTCCGTAATGTCTCTTTTGTCTTTGCAGGTGCTGAGGTGCAGCGCGAACAGATTGAAAGCGACGGGTAAGCAGTCTTGTAACTAAGCGTTACTAACCGATGTATCTTGCCTTGCAGGTGCCGGAATGCAGCGCGAGCTGAGTTGGAACGGGCGTAACACAGGTAAGCAGAACTTGTAGTTGAATATTACTGACCGATGTTCTCACTCTTTGCAGATGTCGGATGCCGGAAGAGAAAGGCAGACAAAGGCGCCTTGGATGCTGCCGTTGGATTAGGTAAGTAGATTCGCTGCCTTTACTTTAACCTAACCTGTGCCTTTGTTTTGCAGGAGCTGCAGAAGACTGAAGAAGACTGAAGATTGGATTCCAGCAGGTTATTTCGTATTCACAGGATCTGGAGCTGGAGGTTTCCTGGAGCTGACACGGTGAGCGTCCTGCTGCAGATGCAGAATAATGCGAAGCACGTGAAACCAATCGGGTGTTTTAAATAGCCTTCTGTAGTGCTTAGACGTCTCCTTCCACGGCCCCACCCAGGTAAGAAAAGAGTTCCAGATTTCTAGAAGAGTTCCTGTGTTCTGCTTCCAGGGAGTGGCTCCTGCTCCACCCAGACAGAAAAAGTAGTTCCAGGCAGAGAAGGATCAGGAGACCAGTTAGCTGGTAAGTAAGCAGCATGGTCTGCTACAGGTAGGTCCACCAAGCACTCTTATCTAATATGAGCCCGGCGCTTCCTGTGCCGGGACCAGTCACCATCATGAGCCTGGCGCCACTGGCGCCAGGACAAGGTCCAGAGGGTCCCTATAGGGACTGGCTGGTTCCTGGGATCAGAGTCATGGGCCTGCTTCCAAGGTCGTGGGGCAAGTCCTGACCCCTTGGAAGCAGGGATCATGACAGCACCCCCCCTCAAGCTCAAGGCCCCTCCCAAGGTTGACTTCTCCGGAGGTCTTGGTTTGTTAGGAAATGTCCGATGAAATTTCTTGATTAGTCGGGGTGCGTGTACATGTTCTGCAGGTTCCCAAGATCTTTCTTGGGGGCCGTAGCCTTTCCAGTCAATCAGGTAGTGTAGTTTTGATTTGGAGATCTTGGAATCCAGGATATTTTTGATTTCAAACTCAAGTTCTCCGTCAACTAGGATAGGTTCAGGAGATTTAGTCAATCGGGTTTCTGGTTGAACTGGTTTTAGTAGTGAAACATGGAAGACTGGGTGCATTTTCATGCGAGGGGGTAAATCCAACTTGACCGCTACTGGATTTATTATGGCAGTAACAGAGTAGGGTCCCAGGTATCTTGGGTTAAAGGTGCGTGGTCCCTTTAGGGGTAAATATTTGGTGGATAACCAGACTTGATCTCCTATTTGGTATTGAGGGGCTTCCTTTCGATGTTGATCTGCTCCTTTCTTGTATTGTTCCTTGGCCCTTTGAAGGTGGATAGTAGCTTCCTTGAAGGCTTGGGTGATGGTTGAATGTAGGTGGTCAACTGCTGGTGTTCCAAGATCCTGAGGTGGATCCAGGTTAGAGGTTTGAGGATGATTACCATACAAAAGAAAAAACGGGGTCTTTCCGGTTCCAGAGTGGACTGAGTTATTGTAAGCGTACTCGGCTTTCCAAAGGATGTCCTTCCAAGTTCCTCCTGTCTGTTGCAGCATGCAGCGTAGGTACTGTTCCAAAGTCTGATTGGTCCTTTCGGTCTGACCATCGGTTTGTGGGTGGTGACTGGTGGAAAGCCTCACATCAATTTGAGCTAACCGACAGCAACTCCGCCAGAAGTGGGAGATGAATTGACTTCCTCTGTCTGAGATTAAAACTGAAGGAAAGCCGTGCAACCGAACGATGTTTTCAAGAAATTCTCGAGCCAGGATTGCTGCTGACGGTAGCCCCTTTAGTGGGATGAAATGTGCCATTTTTGAAAATAAGTCTACGATTACCAGGATTGTATTGTATCCGGAACAGGGAGGTAAGTCGGTGATAAAGTCCATGGAAAGGGTATGCCAGGGATGAGGTGGGATTTCAAGTGGTTGTAAGAGGCCTGCTGGTTTTTCCTTAGGACTCTTGTTCTGGGCACACACTCCACAGGACATGACAAAGTTTCTGATGTCTTTTCTCCAAGATGGCCACCAAAAGTGACGCTTGACCTTTTCCGAGGTCTTGGCCATGCCCGGGTGTCCTTCCATTAAGGAGTCGTGATAACAAGAGATGACTTGATTTTGTAAGCTGGTACAGGGTAGATAAAGTCGTTCCTTGAAGTATAATAAGTCGTTCTTTACTGTGAAGTCTTCCCCCTGAAGCTGCCATTTTTGTATGTCCGTTGGAGTTACAAGTTGTTTAACCTGGGTTTCAATTTCTTCAATGGATTGCATGCTGATCAAACCCAGGATTCTTTGTTCAGGAATAATAGGTACGAACTCAGGGTTAACCATGTGTTCCTCTACTCCGATTCGAGAGAGGGCATCCGCTTTACCATTCTTATTGCCTGGTCGGTAGGTGATTATAAAATCAAATTCGGCAAAAAATAATGCCCAGCGAAGTTGTCTGGAGGATTGAGCTTTGGCTGATTTAAGATACTGTAGATTACGATGGTCAGTAATGACAGTGACTGTGTGTCGGGCTCCTAAGAGATAATGCCGCCAGGCCTTAAAGGCGGACTTAATAGCCAACAGTTCCTTATCGGTAATGGTGTAATTGATTTCTGGGGCTGATAATTTACAAGACCAAAACGCCACGGGGTGCAACTGGTTGGTTTCTGGATCTCTTTGTGAAAGCACTGCTCCCATAGCAAGGCTGGAGGCATCGGTCTCGACGATGTAAGGTAGTTCCGGGCGGGGATGTTTTAAAATCGGGGCGGAGGTAAATTTAGTCTTTAGCTCCTGAAAGGCTTGTTCTGCCTCGGTAGACCATTCAAAACGTTTGTTTTTTCTGAGGAGAGCTGTAATGGGTTGGACTACCCGAGAAAAGTCTGGAATAAACCTGCGATAGAAGTTGGCGAAGCCCAACATACTTTGAACCCCTTTTACAGATGATGGTGAGGGCCACTTGATTATTGCATCTACTTTCCTCGAGTCCATGTGAACTCCGTTGGGTGACAAAATAAATCCCAGAAATTCGACCTCAGTAACATGAAAGACGCACTTCTCTAATTTTGCAAAAAGTTTGTGTTTACGGAGCCTCTCCAGTACTGCGGTTACATGTTTTCGGTGTTCTGCCTCAGAGGACGAATAAACCAGAATGTCGTCAATGTATACAACTACACACACATCAATGAGTTCATGGAGCACGTCATTCATAAAGAACTGGAATGCGGCCGGTGAGTTACACAACCCGAAGGGCATCACTTGATACTCGAACAGTCCATACTTGGTACGAAAGGCCGTCTTCCATTCATCGCCCTCCTTTATTCGCACCAAATGGTAGGCTCCTCTGAGGTCTAACTCAGTATATATGCAGGCGTTTTTGACTTGGTCAAGTAGTTCTGGGATCAATGGCAATGGATACCTGTTCTTAATTGTAATCTGGTTCAGGGCACGGTAGTCTATACACGTTCTTAAGTCTCCCTCCTTTTTTGGCACGAAGAACAGAGCTGAGGAGGCCGGGGACTTCGAAGGACGGATGAATCCGTTAGCCAGGTACTGGTCCAAATATTGCCTTAGGTGGAGATTTTCAGGTTCAGTAAGGGCATAAATCTGACTGCACGGAGGAGTGGATCCGGGAATCAGGTCTATCTGACAGTCGTATGATCTGTGAGGAGGCAAAGAATTAGCTTGGTCTTTCTGAAAGACATCTTGGAATTCCTGGTATTCAGGAGGCAGTTGCGGACTCTCAGAAACAGTTGCAGCTAGTTTGGTGGAGAGCTGATGGTAGCAGGTAGAAGCGCATTCTGGAAACCGGATTGTCTTTGCTCGCCAATCAATTTGAGGATTGTGTTTCTCCAACCAAGGAACTCCCAAGATGACTTGAAACTGAGGGGCCTTGATCACATCAAACACGATCTTCTCTTGATGCCCATCTTGGCTTACTAACGTTACTTCCATGGTGGTGTGAGTTACGGGTCCGGAAGCTATTTCCGTCCCATCCACGGTGGTAATGACGTCTTTCACCGTCTTTGGACAAAGAGACAGATTCATCCTGGCGGCCAGCTCACAGTCCAAGTAATTCCCGATTGCGCCACTATCAATGTATGCTTTAATGGCATGCATACGATTAGGTTGTTCAGGACTCACGAGGACCATGGGCATGATGAAATGCGAGGTCAAAGAACTGGTTTTAACGCTCGGCAAGCGGACCTCTACACTTGCCGGGCGAGGTCGTTTCCCGGCTCAGAATTCTCGGTACCTTTATCAGACGCCCCTACTATCTTGTTCTTGGGCTTCACTGGACAATCTCGAAGAAAGTGCCCTGAGTTTCCGCAATAGAGGCATAATTGCAGTTGTCTCCTCCTTTCCCTCTCCTTTTGGGTTAAAGGTCCTTTTACACCCCCTATTTGCATGGGTTCCACGGAATCAGTTCCTTTCGTAGAACTTTGTGGCCTTGAAAAAAGTCGGGTTTCAAATCTGGATCGATCGGCTTTCCGATTCTGTAGTCGATGATCCAATTGCACTACCAGATCGATATATTCGGAACAGTCTTGTGGAGGATTTACCACTTGAGCCAGAACGTCTTTTAATTCCCCACGCAGACCTCTGTAAAACAGTGTGATCCTCTTATCCTCCGGCCATCCGGTTTCCACCACTAGTCTGTTAAATGATGCAATATAAGTCAGAAGATCTTGATTGCCCTGTCGTAGTGAAAGAAGTTCATTGTCCAAGGCCTGTCCCTGATAGTGCCTTGCGAACAGTTTCTCCATACTGGCTTGGAAGTCCTGGAAGTTATGGAGAATGGGGTCATCTTGAGACACTAAAGGAACAGACCAATCTGCGGCACTGCCACTGAGATAAGAGAGCACGAAGGCCACTTTAGCCTGGTCCGTTGGAAAAGCGGCGGGTCTGCACAAAAAGTGCAAGCGACATTGATTGAAGAACACAGCAAACCTTTTTGAATCACCTGAAAAGCGTTCGGGCGGAGCCAAAGGTATATTTCCTGGTAGATTGATTTGTACCGGATTCGAGGAAGCTGGAGGAGCGTGGCCCCCACTTGGGGTTGGTAGAGGAGTTTGTCCAGCTTGGGCTTGCAGCAATTGTCTAGCCAAATCGTCTGTTCGCTCTTTGGAGACCACTAACTCCCTCCTTAGGGCATTTGTTTCCTGACGTGCAGCGTGTACTTCCGCCCTCAACTCCCCGAGTAATTGGGCCAACTGGTCTGTGTCTGAGGTTTCCATTGCGCCTGGGCGGGAATTTTGTGGTAAGGCTTCGCGTTCTGTAACGCTCACCTGGTTCCCCCGGAGGCGCAGGTCTTGATCTGGCGAGGATACTGTCTTCAGTGTTAGGCGCAGGGTTCGTTTTGCTCCCGGACTGGGCCCCCTTCCCACCGACAGTTTAAGCTGAAGAGTGAGATGTCTGCAAGGGTAAACCAAGGTATTAGTGTTTGGAAGGTTCGGAAAGTTCCTAGCCCCTCTCGCCCTTTCTTTCCCCGTGGAACTGGGTTGATATTGCGCTTACCTTATATAGGTAAATGCCGGGCTCTCCATCCCGCTTCTTGTGCAGGGGCGCTGGATCCAGTTGCTTCACTGGATGCGAGCTCTGCCTCTTGATAGCAGAGGATTTGCTGAGAGCGAAGATGCCGTTAATGCACGAGCGTGCCTTGTAAGTATTAAAGTTCCTTTTGCATTGTTCTCTTCTCTTTCAAAAGTCTTAAGTCTGTAAAGTCTATGTCTTTCCCTTTTCAGATGCTGTGACGATGAAGATTATCCTTCTAATGGCACGTAAGTAGAAAGACTGCACTAGCGCTGGAGAATGCTCCGTAATGTCTCTTTTGTCTTTGCAGGTGCTGAGGTGCAGCGCGAACAGATTGAAAGCGACGGGTAAGCAGTCTTGTAACTAAGCGTTACTAACCGATGTATCTTGCCTTGCAGGTGCCGGAATGCAGAGCGAGCTGAGTTGGAACGGGCGTAACACAGGTAAGCAGAACTTGTAGTTGAATATTACTGACCGATGTTCTCACTCTTTGCAGATGTCGGATGCCGGAAGAGAAAGGCAGAAAAAGGCGCCTTGGATGCTGCCGTTGGATTAGGTAAGTAGATTCGCTGCCTTTACTTTAGCCTCACCTGTGCCTTTGTTTTGCAGGAGCTGCAGAAGACTGAAGAAGACTGAAGATTGGATTCCAGCAGGTTATTTCGTGTTCACAGGATCTGGAGCTGGAGGTTTCCTGGAGCTGACACGGTGAGCGTCCTGCTGCAGATGCAGAATAACGCGAAGCACGTGAAACCAATCGGGTGTGGTTTAAATAGCCTTCTGTAGTGCTTAGGCGTCTCCTTCCACGGCCCCACCCAGGTAAGAAAAGAGTTCCAGATTTCTAGAAGAGTTCCTGTGTTCTGCTTCCAGGGAGTGGCTCCTGCTCCACCCAGACAGAAAAAGTAGTTCCAGGCAGAGAAGGATCAGGAGACCAGTTAGCTGGTAAGTAAGCAGCATGGTCTGCTACAGGTAGGTCCACCAAGCACTCTTATCTAATATGAGCCCAGCGCTTCCTGTGCCGGGACCAGTCACCATCATGAGCCTGGCGCCACTGGCGCCAGGACAAGGTCCAGAGGGTCCCTATAGGGACTGGCTGGTTCCTGGGATCAGAGTCATGGGCCTGCTTCCAAGGTCGTGGGGCAAGTCCTGACCCCTTGGAAGCAGGGATCATGACACTTACTTACTTAGACAATCCCACAAGAGGGCCAGGAATGAACATCGTGAGGTACTGCTAGCCAAGAACTGCAGAGAGAAAATGACCAATGCACAATTGTTTTGTGCAACGACTTTCAAGACGCATGATAATGCCATTAAAAAAGCCATTTGCAAGCATTAGCATTTGTTACAACTAAACAATCCTATCCTTGAATACCCCATCCATGCCTTTAAGAAAGGTACAAATCTGAAAAATTGGTACTCCAAAGCTGACAGAGCCAAAGTGAAACAAAGGCCCAAGATGATTATGGGGCTCCGAACAGATTCATGGATATTTTCAATGTGGGTACTGTCGCCAGTGCGAGTCAACTACTGCATGCAATTCAGTTACCATCAATATGAAGTTATGGCATCTTAAAGATGCAATTCAAAGAGTGTCATTTACGTAATTATTTGTCCGTGTTCCAAATCGTATATTGGCAAGACATCGAGACCTGTCAAACTTAGAATCACCGAACACAAGTCTAAAATCAGGACTAAAAGCATTACATCTCCCTTAGTGATTCACTTAATTGAAAACCATCATAGCTGGGAGGAGCTTAAATGGTGGGCACTTGAATATGTGAGGGGAGTTGATTCCGACTCTACTGCCGCCAGACTATCGCAGAGAGAGCAACGGTCGATGTACAATACCCAAAGCTATCACACAGGCCTTAAGCAGCAGGAGGAGTGGCTTTTGTGTGCCTAAATGGTCAACAGATAAACCCCCATTCCGTTCCCTTTTCACTTATTCTTTCATCCATTTGTCCTAAGTATCTGCTGTTTCCCTTATTTTCTCTTTCCCCCAAGGGCCTTTGGATTTTGGCACTGCATTAGGAGTGACTTCTGTTACAGACTGGTGCTGGCATTACAGCCTTAGTTTTCTAGATGTTACCTTTGGTCCACATTTCCATCATAACAAGGATACAATTATATAAATTCAATCATCCAGATTTTAGCAGCCACGCATGGCTCTTATAGACTAGTTCCTATACAGGAACTCGAAAACGGACGGGTACATTTCACGTGCATCCATACCCAGTGGTTTAATTTTTTCAAGAATGTTTCTATTTTTAGACTCATTTTGGGCCTAATGCGAGTCACGGCGCTCCCTGACAATTATATGAGTCTTTATCATATTCACACCACAATATACACTTGCCCCTTGTTTGTTTGTTTGTTTGTTTGTTTGTTTATTTATTGTGTGCTGGGGTAGCAGGGCGCAAAAGAACAAGGAAATTTACAGCTTAGTTACAGACGTTACAAGTTACAGGTTCCACGGCAGGCATGGTAGACATTTCTTACATTTACAAGGTAGGACAAGTGCAAGTGCAGATAGAGCGCACAATCAGCAGCTAAACAGTCAAATCTGTAGTGTCAGACAGTATAGCAAGTCAAAGCGGGCAATATGGCATGTCATTACATATCAAGTGAGGTGCAATTGGACAAGCGAGGGGTGGAGAGACATTTATGTCGCATTTTCAGTGAGCCATTTTATAGTGTTCTTTCTGAAATTGCTGAGAGTTTGGTCAGATCTAAGTGCATGAGGTAGGGCGTTCCATAATTGCGCTGCCTTGACTGGGAAGCTGGTACCTCCAATAGTGACTAATTTAAATCTAGGCACTTGGAGGCAGTTGGAGCTGACTGTCCTTGTGAGTCTGGTGGGATATTTCCTGTTGAGGCGTTCTGACAGGTATCGGGGGGCTTTATTATTTAGGCATTTATGGATAAGGGAAGCAGCTTTGAGGTTGATTTTTTCATGGGTGGAGAGCCATTTGTGATTACGTCTTATTTCTGAAATGTGTGCACTTCTGGGGATACTTAGGGCCGCTCTGAGTGCGTTGTTTTGGAGCACTTGGATTCTATTGATGATTTGTTTGGTAGTCCCTATGTAAAGGGCGTTACAATAATCTAATTTTGATAAAATGAGGGCTCTAGCTAGGATAAGACAACTGTCATCTGAAAGGAATTGTTTCCCAGCTTGTAGTAGCTTGCATGTATAGGCTTTGGATGAGGCCAGTGAGTTCACCTGTTTGGTGAACGATAGTGTTGCATCAAGGTAAAAACCTAAGGTTTTTACTTCTCTGGCAACCTTGATCATGTTGCCATCAATGACAAAGGCTGCGTATTTTTGGTTAAGTTTGGAGATACGGGCTGCCGTGCCCAGGATGATGAGCTCTGTTTTGTCATCGTTCAGGCATAGACCGTGGTTGGCCATCCATGCCTGAACGATGCTGTAGACTCTGTTCACCAAAGCCAGATCCTCACCGTAATCCCCGGTAAGTGGTAAGAGAATCTGGGTATCATCTGCAGTTCTGAGTTCTGAGTTCAGTCACGTTCAGTCATGTTCCCCATTGGAATATTGGGAAATATAGTTTCGCCATGGTATACATGTGTTGAAACATGGCATAGGATTGAGTCCTCTTTCTATTTCCTATACTGTTCCGTGAAATGGAGGGCGGGCTTAAGTTTCACTTATGGCGATTCACCCCGACCTATCCATGTAACATGCTAGCCCATGCATGGCTCTTTTCCTTAGACATGCATGCGAGGCTCCGACAAGTCCGCTACAATCGCGGCTCGTGTCATCAACGTTAATGTGATATTATTATTATTTTTTGTTATTGTTTCTTTTAACGACTCTGAGTGCTTTGTCCTGAAAAAGACAATCATCAGTCTCTTAAGACTAGACTCACCTAATCGTCGAAACCACCAGCTTAATGATATTTGGGTGACATGTTTGTTAACTCCTTTCTGTCCCCATTTCTTGTAGTTGATTCAATGCACTTTAGATTCAATAGACTTTAACTGTGGTTGATTTTTTGCTGTATCTGTGAAGGTTTTCATTGTGTGCCCTGGAGAGCTACAGCCTCATTCCTCGTGAACCTTGGATCATGCGGAGGAAGTTATTTTCCTCTCTTTCTCAATACCGGAATAGGCCGCACAGTGTGCCCGCATTATTACATTTGAGGAATTGTCTTTCATGCTGCCTTGTGCAGTTTATGAATATCTGATGTTTAGCATGAATTACAGTAAAAACATTCAGATTCATAGTTTTTTATTGTTATTATGTGAATAAATAAAAAACAATTCTATGAAATAATGTCTGTTCCCCATATTGTGTTGACCTGGCCTACCTTCCAACCAACCAGTAGAAATCTCTCTATATATGATTTTAAAAAAATGTCTTGTTAAGTTCTGTGAGACATACTTTTTCACCCCTGATGCCCTATGCCCCAACAGGTCGAGGCCAGTCCACCACGTTAAAACTACTGGGGAGGTGCTTCCCGAGAGGTAGAGGGATTGGTGCCCCCAGAGGGGGAGCAGCTGAATCCACAGTCCCCTCAGCACCACAAGATCAACCTCTGAGGTTTTCTGCAATGATTCCCCTGTCGGGGGGAGACTTTCCCTGTTCAGCAAGGAATGGTTCAAGATCATGTCCAATGCTTTGGTCTCACAGCTCATTCAACAGGGTTACTGTCCCCCTTTTGTGCAGAGTCCTCCAGACAACAGCCCTTACACCACCAGAAGCTTGCCTCCGGATCCCATCCTCTTGGAGGGGGTCCTTCTGCTTCTCTCAAAGAGTGCATTAGAACTTGTGCACTTGAAACAAGGCAAGAGTTGGCCCTCCACCTATTTCCTGATGCGAAAGGTGCCTGGATCGAAGGTTATTGTATGTTTTCCTATGCAAGGATAAATCCAATGATTAGAATGATTCAGCCTTGGAGGTAGGAGCTGGTGGGTTTATTTAGATCTCCTTCTTAACATATTCATAAGCTTCTGTCCTTCATTATAACCTGAACTGTTGTACTTTCCAGACTGAGATCTCCCCCAGAGGGGCTTGCACTGGAGAGAATGTGCTGGTAGAGCCAGAACAGGTCCAGGGAATGCTACATGTTTTAAACGTTTCTTCCCTCAAAGGTTTAGGGTACTTTTGTGCTTCATTATAACCTGAACTGTTGTACTTGATGACTTCTTTTTATTGCTCGCCACATGCCCATTGGCCTCAGGGCGCACAAAAGAACAACAAGACAAGAACATACAAGGACAGACAAAGGATCAGTTGCCAGGGGGTAGAATCAAGTAGAATCAGAAGAGCCCCATACTTAACCTGGATAAAGATTGAATAGATGACGTGTAACTCATTTTGTGAATTGGGCAAGGGTGTTGACCAAGTGTATAAGCCCGGGAGGGCATTCCAGAGCAAGGGAGCCTGAATATCAGAAGATGTCCCCCCAAACCGAGCAAGCTTGTATCTAGGCAGAGGATCAGAGTTGACTCCCTGATGTGTGGACTTTCAAACGATCCTTTAGGTATTTAGGGCTTGCACCGGACTGGAATTTGAATGACAATGTAAGAATCTTGTGGGTAATCCTATGCTTTACTGGTAGCCAATGCAGTGTGCTATGCACCGCAGACACATGGGTGTGCTTGGACATTCCATGAATGGCATGAACTGTGCCATTCAGTGCACCTGTAATGACTGCATGTGAGAAAGTGAGGTTCCAGGCAAGCAGCTGTTACGATAGTCCAGTCTGGAGTTAATTATTGCAGTGGCCAGAAGGGCAAAGTTATAAAGTGAAAGAAATGGGCGACTGTAGTTAAATAGCTTAGAGATGAGGCCACAAGAAGATCAAATATGGGAGACTTGTGGTCTCATGGTTAGTTCGGCATCAAGGATTACCCCTACCATTTTTACTTTCTTGCAAACATTAATGAGCTTGCCGGCAATGCAAAAGTTGGCAAAGGCAGGGTAAGGCTTCTTGAGGTGGGGACTGGAGGCCACAATCAAGAGCTCTGTGTTTTCGTAGTTCCGGAGTGCGTGAGTTGTCTGCTATCCATGCCTGAACAGCATTATAGATTTCATTTATGACGACTGAATCCTGAAGATAGTTCCCACTCAGCTTGAGGACGCCATGGGTGTCAGCATCATAGTTTGTATACTGTACACCCAGGGCATCTAGTAAGTCGAGCAGGGGCCTAATGTAAACATTGAATAAAGTAAGCGAGATACATGAGACCTGGGGACACCACATGTTTGGAGAACAGGGGAGCAGCTTGCTGAGCCCACTGCTACCTGGACAGACCGGGGCCCAAAAAATAAGGATATCCATTGTGTTGTTAGCTCAGAACAATGTACTAGATCCCTGAGCCTTGCCACTAGGATGGAGTGATCCACTAGATCGAAAGCTGCGGATACGTCTAGGAGCATCAGCAGGGCGGGATGACTCCTATCCACTATGCTGGCCAAGATGGATTTGAGGTCCATCATAGCGGTCTCTGTCCCGTCCTGAGCTCGGAAACCGGATTGATGTGACCCCAGGATGTGTTGCTCTTCAATATGTCTCTGTAGCTGCAAGTATGTTACCTTGTCCATGATCTTAAGGATAAAGGGGATATTCGTGATGGGTCGATAGTTATGAACGGCTCGAGCGTCTTCGTTGCTCTTCTTTAGCAGGGGAGTAATCCATACCTCCTTAATGGAGGATGGAACTAAGCCTTCATCGAAGGAAAGGTTAATGAGCTTTGTCATCCAGGAGACCAGCAGCTCAAGAGAGCTCTTAAAAATGTCTGATGGGCAGCTATCGCCAAGACAGGATGTAGGTTTCAAATCTTGGATGACCTTAAAGATTTGATCTTCTGTACAGTTGACAAATTTATTGAACATTGGGATCCTAATCAGGTACATAGGGCTCGTCCTGAAGAACAGTTTGAGGGGTGGTATGCCCCTGCAATTGCACCTGCATGTTGCTGATTATCTGCTTGTGAACTGAGATCTTAGCTAGAAAGCCATTGGGAATTTCCTGACACTATGTTGAGTCCTTGATCAGGTCCTGATTAGGAGAGGGGTAATCCTGAAATTTAGTCAAAATTTTAAAAAGTTCACTTGAGCTGGACCGAGCATTAGTGCTCATGTAAGAGGATTTGGCGGTGGTTACAGTGGTTTTAGATTTTTTCACTGCCTGTTTATATTGGGCTAGAGTTAGGAGCCTGGGATTCTTGTGCCAGACTCTTTCACACACCCTCTTTCTCTGCCTGACTGTGATGATATTGTCACTAAACCATGTACTTTTGTGGGTCTCTGGCTTGACTATTTGGTTTTCTGCAGTGCCATAACTGTAATTAAATTTTTTATAGTGGAGGTAAGATGATCCACCAATTGAGTGGAGTTGGAAAAGCGCTGAAGAGGCTCAACACCAGATGAGAGATACACCGAGAATGTAGCAGGGGTGCAGGGGTGAGTTTAAACATGTCTTGAGAGTTTTTTGACTCTCGGCACTGTGTCCAATCTCACGTGCAGGAAGATGCACGGCAGCTTGCACCAAGCATTGGTCCAACTGCGCCCAGGAGGTCACTACAACACTGGACACATGAGAGTAATGAGATACTACCCAGTCCAGAGTATGACCGCCTCCCCCTGTGCATGGCCTCCACTGCCCATTGATAAAACCCAATAGTGTTGAGGGAATCAATGAGCGAGGATGCCTGTTAATCAGAGGGATTGTCTGCCCAGAGGTTAAAGTCACCCAAGATGATACACAGGGTTCTTACCTTGATTATATGAGTAAGCAGCTCAAGAAGTTGCTCCTCAAAGAGCGTCATATCCCTAGGGGGTCTGTAGAGAGTCAAAATGCTTGAGGAAGTGTTTGCATTAATCTTAATCTTGACCCACACGGATTCAAAGTCATCAGGGCTGGTATGAGCAACGGTGTGACAGTCAAGGTGGCTTTTACACATGAGTGCCACCCCTTTACCTTTATTAACCAGATGGCCGGACCGAAGGAGCACGTAATCAGGAGGGAGGGATAGTGTTGCATCTGTGGGAATAGAGGGGTTAAGCCATGTTTCGGGCAAGACCAACAGTTCTGGGATACATTCCTTGAGGTAATCCATAACCTCTACTCTGTGCTTAAGAAGTGATCTTGTGTTTAGCAGGGAGACGGTAAGCATAGAGTTGATCACTTCAGGATTGATAGATAAAGAGGAACCCAGTACAGTGGCAATGTTTCCTGTGTCAGCAGGAATAAAGCAACTTTCAGTATGGGCAGGGTGAGTAGGAGGAATATTATCTGAGGCTGGAAGAGGGATGGCCAAGGCAGCAGTCCTCTCATGAGTTGTGTGCTGTGAGGAAGCTTGCAAGGGATCAGGCTGCATAGGAAGGCTGATAGTGCCACTATCAGTGGGGCAGGTAGTGTAAGCGGTAATATCCACTTGTTTACGAAGTGGATTCTACATGGCCATCATATCCATGCACAGGATGTTAATAAATAATAATTAACAAACAAGACACTACCTGTGTTTTTTGGTGCTGAGGGAGGCACACTGCGCACCTTTTTCGCAAGCTGGCAGTAACCGGCCTCTCAAACGTGCCGTCGACATGCGAAACATGGGAAAGCCGGGAAATGTAGTTCAGAAGAACTACTGTAATTCCAGGAGGCCTGATACAATCAGGCACATGTCGCAGCTGTCAAAGAGGGAAGCCGCACAGGAGAAGTCTTAGTTGGAAATCAGGTGGAGTCTGCCGAAGAGTCTTTGCCAAGTGACTCTACTCTCAGACACGGAGAAGAAGTGTGCTGGACCACAGTCCTCTTTTGCTCTCTTTTGCATTAATACTGCTTTTTGCCGCAAAGCAGCCGCAGAGTCTGCTGAAGAGTCTTTGGCAAGTGACTCTACTCTCAGACACTTGGCAGTTTGTCGGCTGCTTCAGCTGTCTGCCAGTTCTTCCAAGCTGTCCAAGGAGGATTAAGGTGGTAAAATTGTGGACCAGGGGTCGGGGGGCGCGTGAGTGACTGTTCGACATCTTACTACCATGGTACAACATCCTGCCCTGGGCTCTGACAGCCCTCGAATGAGATCTGGTTACGGGGGAACATACCAGCCTGCATATTAGCCTGCATCCCCGTTTTGACTGGGTCCGGAACACTTGTATGCTTAGAAATTCGGAAACATACTCGACATTCAGTTCTTTAGTGCCCATTCTGTTTTTCTGCCCCCCCGGCCCACCTGGTTCACCTGTTTTAATAGAAAAACATTTGAAAAACATAACACTGCAAGAAATGACTACAGAGTCTAAAACATTCCATCAGTCCCTCTCGTCTTCGGGAGGGAAATCTCAGGAAATCTAAAGTGTTACATTCTGAGAGGACAAGTTAAGATTTGTCAGCATAATTTATCCAAGAGATATACACAATGAGGTTGCGCAGCAAACTTTTCATGGACGATATTAGAACCCCCGAGTGGGATGGTTCCTTTTTGGAAACAACGGCATTACTGGGCGACCAGGCCCTGCCAAGAGACATAATTATTCTGCCACCTAATTCAACTGTCCAGATTCCAGCTTAAGTGCATGTACAACAACCCCAGCATACGCTGTCCGGAATACTTGTACCCTGTAAAGAGAGACACCTCATAACAGCGCCCCACGAAAGGAGAGATCCACTGCCCACGAGGAGCTTGGATCAGAACAAGCTAGAAGACGGGCGAATCCAAGTGAGCCAAAGAGCCCATTGACCGCCATTGAACTGCCGGCCAATCCCCAAGCAAATCCATTATCAGTGCTGAATTTTGTTTTGAATTCGCTAGTCTCAGTTTTTGAACTCCTCAAAACAGAGGTTCAATCCCAAGCAGGGACTCTTCTTGAACTCACCAAAGAAACTGTGAACTTTGAATCATCGTTCGTGAGGATCACCAATGTAATTAATTCAACACTGATCCTCACCCTGAAAGACTCAAGGCTGGAGATAGCTAAACAGGGGTTGGACCTCTCAGCAATTCAATTTACTCTTAGCGCAAAGAAGAATGAAGAGGATGTACATAATCACCTGCTAGAAGAGCTTTTGAATCAGCTGAAATTCTCAATACAAGTGGAAAGAGATGGGGAGGGACGAAGAGTCGTTAAATCCTTTTACTGACACCCCTCTTTCCGATTCGATCCTAGAGGAATTCAGAAGACTAGCGAATGCGGCTGAGGGGGTGGTTGAAGGGGACAAAATGGACCCGCAAACTTTGCCAGAAGTGAATCTCGGGGGGCAAGAAGAAGCCGCCCCAAACTGGTCAGAGGTGGGGCTACAGTACTCTCGAGGTAGAAGGAAAGTTAAGAAAAGATAAGCAAGAAAGAAGAGCTTGAATACATTCCCGATACCACTTTGGAAATATTTCAAAAAAATTTAAAATTAAAAGAATCAGAAACTAACTCCTTCCTCAAGTCAATCACGAAACCATTCTGAGAGAACGATCCAACTGGAAAATACAAAGAGTTTAACCGGAAGTACTTCGAAGGACCTAATAGAAGCCTCTCCACCAGAAAATCTGGAGGGGAAAATAGGAAAAAAGCAAGAGACTGAAGATTGCTCTCTCGGGAGATACACAGCAAACGATTGAGGTCCTAAGTGTGAACATGGGGCTCCAAACGGAACCTCAAGTAAAACACTCTCTGATCACAGACCTGCCAGTAAATGGAGATAACAAGGAGCCAAACACACCAAACAGGGGTCACACAAAAGGAGTGGGATGCAAGCTTCAGTCAGTTCCTCTGGCCACAAGGCGGCAACGGGCCCAATATTTTTGAAGAAAAACCGCCCTTCTGCAACGCCTAGGACGTCCCCTACCCTAGGAAAAACCTCAAGTGTGAAAATAGCTCTAATATTCTTAAAACACCTTGGCATGGAGAAACAAAACATTCCCATTGTGGAGGAAGTCAGGGCTGGGCAAGGCATGACTTCTGCTCGTCCCGAAAATGCTAATGGCACTAGAAAATCGATATTGCTAGCGTCACCTGAGCACAGGGCAAGTCCGGCTCAAAATGACTTGGGGAAATATACTGTGGCCCCTCAGCATACCGAGGTAGGAGCATCTACCTTTGCGGTCCCGAGAGTATGCCTCAAACTAGTAGGAAAGAACACACAGCACAAGTTTCTCTGCAGAAGTATGATTTTATCACACTGTAAAAGGGTGCCAAATCTTTACCTGTTCGACTCAAAAGGTATGAAATTTGTGAGATTCCCTGATGCTCACAATCCAAATGTGGTAGAAGTTAGCTTAACATCAACAAAAGCACAGAACGCTATTCTGAGTGCAACAAGTGAACTGGAGAGACAGAGTTTCATCGTTTTCCCCTCAGCACCAGCAGAAGCAAATAATGGAAAACAACTGCACCAGTGCCATCTAAATAAGATATCGTCTGATAAACACGAGGGTGGTTGATCACCTCGGAGCGAAAAAGTTGTCAGAGTTGTAGGTGGTAGTCATTAATATCTACTGGAACACCGCCTGGATCGACCTCCAGGCTTTTTTGTGTATTCTGTAGCCGCCGTTTGAAAAGATTAAACTTAATCATGGGGGCACTCAAATAATTCTAGCAGGGGATTTGAATACACACTGTATCCAAGTCCCAAATGGAAAGGAAGTAAACGGCTGCTCGATAATCTCGACCAAAGGAGTTCATGGACGCATGAGGCTTGAAAATGATAAATGGGACGATTCCGGGGGACATTCCTCTGGCAATGACCTGGTCTCGAGGATGATCATCCTCTATGTTAGACTACATCTTCATGTCAGCAGGTCTATTCTCCCGTAGCTTATCTATGGATATTAAACCTGTGCGAGCGATCATTCTCGGTTAGAGCTGACATTTTCGGACATTTGCATTACTCTGGTAAATAACCACAGGAATTGGTAATTAGCAAGGGAAGAGCTTGCCTTCCTAAGTACAGACTGGAAGGCAGAGCTCTTAATAACAACTTATTGAGAGTCCCTGACAACGTCCAGCAGGAAAACTGTCAGCCGGTTAAATTTGTAAAGTTTATTTTGTCTATGTGTCTGCCAAGCTTGGGAGGCACAGGAAGGCGGCACTATCACTGCCACATATGATGAAACATGGCTCTATAAAAAGTCATTAAGACAGAAGCTGAGAAAGCTAAGGAGACATAATCTTGGTCCAGAAATACTTAAAAAAGAAGCTAAGAAATTACCTCTCGAGTACATGCAATGATCAGTGGGCAGAAGGATGCTGCACCTTCAAAAATATGGAGAAATGATGTTGAATGCAATTCGCAAAATCAACTCCAGAAACTTCTGGTCGATCATCATCCAGTCAGAGAAAAACTCTAATAGTATCCAGTATAATCTGGTACCAGAGTCTAAGTGGATAGAACATCTTACAAAAAACTTTGAAAATCTCCACAAAGTCCTGCACAGATCCGGCAAAGACATCAAATGGCAATCCTTCTTTTGACAAACATGACATAGCAGATTTATTGCTAAGTCATCTTCCTCTAAAGCAGCAGGCCAAAACGGAAGGTCTTAAATAATAGCATAGCTGTTTTGTCCAGAATGCTGTACTGGCTCTTCAATGAGATTCTTACGAGGATAATGTTTCCACCCTCATGGAAAACTGCTACAATCATCCAGTTTTTTAAAGGGGCGATTGATCACAACCAGCGAATTACCGCCCGATCGCCCTCCTGAACATTGAAACAAATTGTTCATGAAAATCTTACTGAAAGAGATGGAAAAATGAGCCGAGGGGGCTCAAGTCCTCTCAAAGTTCCAAACAAGGTTTAGAAGAGGACTGTCTACAGCCCTCAATGGGCTAGTCCTTAATTTGATCAGTGATAACACGAGGGTCAAGGGCTAATTACAACTGTATGGGGCCTGGGTGGATTTCTCAAGGGCATTTGGCCAGGTTATCAGGGAACGCCTTTGGAATAAACTTGGGAACTGGGGAGTCCCAGAGGGTCTGCTATCAATGTTAGTTGAGTTACACAGGGACACCACAATGAGAGTCTGTCTGGATGAGGAAGGACATCTGTTGGATTCTATTAGGGCAGAGAAGGGAGTCAGACAGTGGTGCCTGGGGGCACCGTTCTTTTTCAATGTGTACCTGGCAGACATAGGTCCCTATTTGAGGTCGTTGGCTTTGGCCAGGCCGAGGATCAGTGCGACCAAGATCCACTGGCTGGCCTATGCAGACGACATTGTTCTCGTGGACAATATAGCCGTGGGGCTTCAGCACCTCCTAAATAAGCTGAGCGACTATGCCAAGGAGAACAGGCTTTCTATAAACCCAAGAAAATCTAAAGTAGTTGCATTTAGGCATTCGCGTAAACAGGTTGATTTCTCACAATGGGTGTTGGATGGTCAGGTCATCCCCAGAGTGGAGGAAGTAGTGTATTTAGGATACACAATGTAAGCATCTCCTTGAATGAATAAGGTGGAATTGGATGTACAGAACAAGACTGAGCAGCTGATACCGCAAATGAAAAAGATCCTCTTCAAACTTAATAACATTTTACACAGCGAAAGCCACTCCAGTGATCTTATATGGGCTGGAGGCAAAACCCCAGCTGTGGGGCATAAATTGGCAAAAACTGGAGGACGCAGTTTGCAAGAGAGTCCTTGGACTCCCAATGAGCCTTTCAATGTCTTGCCTAAGATTCGAACTGGGTCTGAAATCTCTATCAATTCTGGAAGAATGGAGATTGGCCTCCCTTTATCGTTTAACTATTACAGCCCAGGAAGGCACGTTATATACAGACATTAAGGCTCACTTGGAGCACTTTAAATCAAAAACACTGTCTCAGCTAGCATTAAAAGTAAAAGAGATCCTCGTAAAGGCTGACACTGATCTCGAAACATTAATGAACAACCTCATAAAAGCAAAAAAAAGCCCTCAAAGTGATGGACTGGATTGTAACAATTGACAATTTGCAGACTGTCGTTCCTTTAAACAGGTTTCCGTTAGTTAATAAGAAATTAGGGACCTTGCCAAGATACCTGGTGAAGTTTCTGGCCTGGAAAATTAGGAAAAACTTCCTCAGAATCCGCCTAAACCTCGTCCATACGGGAGAGATCCTTGCCAAAAGGGGGCAAGGGGACGCAGCTACAAAATTATGCGGTATATGCACAAATCTGGAAAACCAATCTCTGAAACATCTTTTGCTGGACAGTGAAGGTACTTGGCAATTAAGAATAGCCCTATTTGTTAGATTTTACGGCTAGAGAAGACGGTATAGTCTCAGAAATGTTCTGGGACAGATTGATTTCGGGCTATGACACCGCACTAACAACACGGGTGGTTCAGGTTCTGGAAAGATGTAATTTAATAATATGAAATTATTCTTAGCATATATTTATTGTCTGGTTTTGGCTGTTTATGTGTTCTTTTTTCTTTCTTCCTGAATCTGTAATTTACTTTGTATGTGTTTTGATGTATGACTGGATAATGGTTTTTATTGTTTTCTCATGGTTTATTAATGCAATGTTTTATCTTCATATTTTCTTTTTGATTATTTGTCACGTGTAATACTCGTTGTTGTCACTTTGTAAAAGGTTTATATAACTAACTACAATAAAAAAAAGAAATCAGGTAAGTTTTGAATCTAGAAGGGATTTCTGATGTGGCAAATCGAAAAAAATGAAATTACACAAAAAACGGAGCCAGTAGCGCACCGAAATGCAGTCCTTAATGCTTGGTAAAAAAAAAAAGCAGAGCAAAGAAAATTGACACCCGAAATTGGCACCTAAATAAAGAAATCCAAAACTTCAAAAGAACAAAAAAAGGATGAATTCAAGAATGTTACACTAGCTCTGATCCTGCAAGTCATTGATCTGCAGTACTGATTGGTATCACTGGACTTTCAGAATGCCTACTTCCATGTGCTGATTCCTCGAGAAAAAAAACACAGGAAGTAGCTGAGGTTCATGATAGGCCAACTTCACTACTAGTTTAGACTCTTGCTGTTCACCCTTTCTTTGGCTCCCACGATTTTCACTAAACGGTTAGCCGAGGTGGCGGCTTGCCTCAGGAGGGAGGGCATTCATGTCTTCCCCTACCTGAACAACTGGCTCGTCCAAGCTCGTTCCCCAGATTTAGTGTCAGAGCATCTACTCCGCACATGAACTCTGCTGCTCAGAACTTCAAAAACTCTCAGATTTCACTGACCCAGTCTCCCTGATTTATCGGAGCAGTCTTAGACACTTGCCTGGGCTGGGCATTCACACCTAAAGACAAAGTGGCAAACATCATTTGGATGGTCAATGTCCTCCAATCCCAACTAGTCCCGGCCTCTGCACCTTCTGGGCCTCCTGTTCTCCTGCATCCTAGTGGTACCAGAGGTGAGGCAGAACACAAGGTGGCTTCAGTGGCTTCTCCGTTGCCAGTGGGTGTGGTTTCAGTGCTACATATTGGACCTTTTACAAGTTTCAGACCAGGTGGGAGGGCAGTCATGGACGACTGTCTCAGGATATTGCCTAGTGGGCAGCGCGAGGCAATTTGCTGAGAGGCACGTTGTTTCATGAACCTTGGCCCCAGGTGATGGTGGTCATGGATTGATCTCTGAGTGGTTGGGGTGCTCGCCTGTCGGATCTGACAGTGAGCAGACTGTGGACAATCAGGCTGTCCCTGGTCGCTTTCCTTCCCTTTGTGAAGACTCTGCTATTCCTAACGGACAACCACTACCTCAACAAATGAGGTGGTGTGGTGTCCTTGCCTCTGTGCAGAGAAGCAATGCGACTGTGGTTCTGAGCTCTGGAAAACGGACATTCTCTAACAGCCGCCCATCTGGCCGGAACAGAGAATGTCAGAGCGAATGCCTTGAGCAGACAGCCTCCTATGAATGGGAGATCAGCCATGAAGTTTTGGAGATTTTCTTCTTTTGGGGAACTCCTCAAGTGGACCTCTTGACTGCCAGTGTGAACAGGAAGTGCAAGTTGTTCTGCTCCAAGGAATGTCCTTGAAAGGGAGCTCTGGAGAACCCACTGACAGTCGAGTGGACATTCGATCTCCTTTATGCATTCCTGCCGATTCCTTTCATTAAGCTGGTTCTCAGGAGTTTGCGCCTGTTCGGAACCACATTGATCCTGGTTGCTCCAGACTGGGCCCGGAGGATGTGGTATCCAGAGTTGCTGGATATGTTCATCTGCCCTCCTGGGCACCTTCTGAGAAGAGTCAACTTGCTCTCCCAATCAGAGGGACGGTTTCTCCACCCAAACCTGAATCTTCATGCTTGGCTACTGAGGGGCTGAGATACAAGAAGTGGGACTTGTCGGATGACATGCTGGCTGTACTCCTTTCCGCTCAGAGACCGGCCATTAAGTCTATTTATGCCTGCAGATGGCATACATTTTCAGCTTGGTACCGGGAGAGGGATCTGGACCCTCTATCCTTACCATTGTCCCCTGTTTTCATTTTTTGCTGTGCTTGGGCCAAGCTGGCATGCAGATTGGCAATTTTAAAGGGATACCTTGCCGCTATTTCAGCTTAAAGAGGTTGCCGGAAAAGGGCTCACTCTTCACAATCCCTGCAGTTATGTAATTCTTGCAGGGTTTCTCTAACCAGTTTCCTCCACACCTGTTGGTTGTCCCAGCCTTCAATTTTAATTTGATTGCTCAGCCTTCAGGTGATTTTTCAGGTTGGCATCACTTCCGTGAGATGGGAGAGTGAGCTCCAGGAGTTATCAATTAAATTGGATTACTTGATTTTCTCCAAGGAGAAGGTGACTGAGAGTGAGGCCCTCTTTTTTTTCCAAAACGGGTCTTGGTTTTTCATCTCTCTCCAAAGATCGATCTTCCTGTGTTTTTTACTTTGCCTCATCCTTCTAAGGCAGAGGAGCGATTACATCAGCTGCACTTGGCGCGGGACTTCAGCTGCTATGTCGCCTGGACAAGAAAGGCTAAGAGAGATGACCAGCTTTTCATTGGCTACTATGGCGCTCATGCTGGCAGGGCTGTGACCAAACAGACCCAGCCAAGGTGGATCATTCTCTGCTCTCGGAATGCTAGGATCTGGCGTGGAAGGAAGTGCCTGAGGGTCTCAGGGCATATTCCGCAAGATGAGTGGTTGTCACCTCCACCCGGCAGAGGGGAGTCCCTATACTAAATATCTGCCAGGCGGCAACATGTGCGTCGCTGCACATGTTTGCTAAGCATTACTGCTTGGATTCCCTTTCAGGCCAGGGCACTTGTTTTAGTAGGATTATCCAGAGTTTTCTGTTCTAAGTGGTGTCCCTCCTTTCATCCCTTCTCCAGATCTACGTACTGCTTTGGGAGTCTTATCATAGATGAGGAATCCGTGGGAGAAACATCCATCGGAAAGAACATTACCAATAGGTAAGTAATTTGATTGTTTCCACCAGTGACCCTCAGAGTAGGTCCATTTGTGAATCTTGAAACCAAGGTCCTAAAATCCCAGGTGGGGCGTGTTAGGCAGAATCCTATGCAGTTCCCTTGGGGAACACTGCAAAAAGATTAAGGGGGTCATTACAACCCAGGCGCTAATTGCGCCAAACTATGTTTACACCATGGTGGATGGCGGATTTACCGCCCCATTCCAAGGTGAGTGGGGCGGTAAATCCCCATTTCCCATTTTCCCTTCCCCATTCCCATTTTTGCCCCATAGGGCATGATGGGAGTGGGGAAGGCGCTAATTACGCCACCGTAAATTACGGTGGCGTAATTAGCATCATGGCAGGTTAGCGCCATGGATTTTAATGGCTGCTAAGAGCAGCCGTTAAAATCAGAATAGGCGTTAAGGGTTAACGACGACGTTAACCCTTAACGCCTGGGTCGTAATGAGGCCCTAAGACTACACGAGTAAGCAGTAAACCCAATTGGTAGCAGTCTGCACCACCCAGATTTACCTGGTAGCTGTGGCTGAGCAGTCAGACTTCTCTCAAGAAGAGTAGGGCATTATGCAGAGTATACACAACAGGGTCAAAACACAGTAGAGCAAACAAACACTGACCAGAGCTTTGTATAAAAAGTATATAGTTATTATAGTTATTTATTTAAAACACACTTTAGGCAATACACTAGCACTCTCAATGAAAAGTAAGTTAAAACACAGTCAGGTAAGTATACACACCTCCCTCGATAACTATCAGACAAGTCAGGGTTAAAGCCCAACTATTTGTTAAGACAGAAGTGAGCGCTTAACCTAGATGGCACTCCAATAGTTAACGTTAAAAAGGGAGAGAAAAGACAGATCATAGAATAAAACAGTTCCCAACACTTTTCAGAGTTCAGAGCAAGGGAGAGGAGGCAGGTTATACTGTAGAGCCAAATTTCATAGGCCAGGCCCACTTTAAATGGAGCAAAGCGAAATGTGCCCAGGATCACATGGTTTAAAGTGAACTGAAAGTCTTTGCAGAGTGTTCAAAAGAGGTCGGGTGATTCAAAAGATATAGTTAGAAAACCTGGAGCCAACCCAGTTTAGAAGCCAATGATTTAAGGGTCACCTTTAGCAATCTGTAGAAAGGGAGGCCAGGCAGGACACAGTACCTTAAAGAGAAAGGAAGCTCCAGTGGGGGCAGTTGTTCCTGGCAGTGGTTGAAGTTTGTGGTTCCGACCAGGGGAAGAGAAGATCTCGTTGAGGAGGGAACGTGGAGTCGTTGCACTGCACAGGGATAAAACCAGCCGTGGTGCCAAGCACCCCGGCTGCTATTCGGCAGCCGGGGTGCTTGGCACGGGCGATTCGACCAAGTGACGTCTTTGGAAGCGAAAAAGGGTGAACTGGTTGCTCTTACCAGCTCAAAGGGAGAAGACTCTCCAGCAGAAGATCTTCTCTTGTCGTTGGAAAAGTGGTGAGTTCGTTGCAGCAGGGCTTCACCGGTGGTGGTGTCGGTTACAGGTGGCTCAGCTTCTTCCCTCTTCGAATTCTTAGGTCCTGTGGCGACTTCTGAAGTTCCAGTCCCAAAGGCCCTGCTTTTATGCAGAAAAACCCCCATTCATCAGCCTAGCTGTCAATCACACATGCTAAGTGGTGAGCCGGGCGGGTCACCACTGGGCCAATCAGAGTAGAGTGCGACTTGGGTTGCTAAGGCAACACAGTCCAGGGTGCCAATTCCCCCCTCCACCCTTCCTGTGAACCCAGACAGAGTGGCACCATTTGGAGAGCTTCTGTGGAGAAGCCCGCCAAAATAGTGGAACAAAGGGCTCGACTTTGGTCAGAGTTACAGATACGGACACAAACGCCATTTTAGAATCGAGTTCTGGCAAAAAGACCCAACCGGTGATTTAATATTAAATAAATAAACCAGCGGTATCTTTAACATTGCACCAAAAAGTGAGCGTTTAAAATCAATGGGAAAATCCCATAGAGAATATTCCGGTGGAATATTTTGCGTGGCAACTACTGCCACCAGCCAGCAACTCGACGAGGGGGGACGGGACAGTGCCCCCTCTAAAACAGACCCAGGGACAATCGAATTACCCCTTACCAGTACTTCCACAATATGATGGTTTTTACTGGTTCTGTTCACAATTTTGGACTAGTAAAGTCAATGGTGACTTTACATGCCCTGGGAGACAGTAGTCAGTCCCAGGGTATGGAGTCTATGTTTGGGGGTCACTGTGACACCCCTGTGGTACTGCACTGAGGGTGCTGTGTACCACACATACAGAAAAACAGATGATACCCTATGGAGTAAAAAGAAACCCCATAGCCCATAAGCACATAACAAGTCAAAGACATACCTCAAATCATGTCTAAGAGTGGGAGTAAAAGAGTCTTACTCTTAGCAGGAGAAAAAAAACAAACCCGAAAAATCCAGCAAAGCTGCTGGGGGACTCACTAGGTTTGGGAAATTTAGCCTTATAAGAGAATTCTCCCTAACAGGGCGTGTTGGAAACCCAGAGCGAACGAGGACAAGCCGATATTTTTATAGTATAAGATGAACGGACTTTGAAGAGAAGGTTTGTGAACTATCTGCTATGTCCATTCCGTGGAACTTTGTTATTAGCTTAGGTTAGCCAGGAGACTACAGAGTAATAATATATGTTAGATTTGAGACTTTTCAGTTGGCCAATTCTTTGGAACTTTTCTTTATTAGAAGTAAGGCGTCCCTGAAGGGGCGTGGACTGATTAGAATAGGTTTTTCGCCTTTTCTGTTTGATCGTGAGATAATCATTTGGAGCACTAGAACAATCAACATTTAGTTTAGCCCATCCTGATAGTTTAATTCAGAAATCCTTCTTAGTCTTAGAGTTTCCTCTAGTACTTGTTGTAAGTTTATCTAATCTGTTTCATGAAAATATCCTACAATGAAAATACTGTTGAATCACACTTTGAGCTTGTACATTGTATTATTGCCTCGAGTACCTCATTATATATTTGACAAAGGTGTACTGCCTAGAATCAGATGCTAGGAATGAGGCCATGTTTGGCCGAGCTGTGGTGCAGCACATCTTATGCTGAGGTCTCTGTCTTCCTGTCTTGGTATCTCAGAGGCCTCCCTCTTTATATTTTGATTGGCATAACAGTGGGAACTCTTTGAATATGCAGAGGTGGTAGTATCAATTAGAAGAATAATTTACATACCTTACAGGTAAGATTGATTCGAGTGGATTGTGTCCTTCAACGTATTCCTCATCTTAGATGTATTCCATCCAGCTTTAGCTGCTTCGGAAAAAAAATTGGCAGAGGACATCGTGCATCGATCTCGTTGAGTCGATGGTCCCTCGAAGGCATCTGCTGAGGGTGACGTCATCAGGTGTATAAGTAGCATGCGCGGCGCCCTTTGGCCTCAGTTCCGTTTTTACGCAGTAAACGTTGCTTTGGAGATTTGGCGCGCCTCGAGTTCTGTGAAGGATAGTGAATTACTGCAATAAAGCGGTATGTCACGCCGACTATGACCCCGAGATCGGTTTTCAAGAAGTGCAAATGGTGCGGTTAAAAAATGTCTATCACAGACCCGCACTGAGAGTGTTTGTGGTGCCTCGGGGAAGGCCACGACATGGCGGCCTGTACTAAGTGTCAGGCGATGACGGGGAAGGCCTTGCGAGAGAGGAGGGGAAATCTACAGGTAGGTCGTAAATCCAACCGTAAAGCCTCCTGCGTGGAGTCGAGGTCCCGTGAGGAGAAGTCTCCTCGCTGCAAAAGGCATCGGTCCAGGTCCCGAATCAATTCCCATCGCTCGTCGTCTTTGACAAAAAAATTGAAGAAAATACGCCACAGGTCCCCCTTCACTTCATCCTCGGACGAATCCTCAAAAAGGATGAAATGCCCCACTAAACATTCATCATCCGAAGAATGGGAAGCATCCAGGGTCAAAATGATGAAGGTGTTCGAAAAAGCGAAGCCTCGGTCCGCACCTTCTTCGGAAGCTGGCCGGGAGTGTCATCGCTCTGACACTCTTGCGCCCTCGAGCCCGGGTGATCAAAAGAGGAAGGATAGAGAACCTTCTAGGATGCCGAGCGAGAAAAGCCGCTCGAGTCGAGTCGACTGCTCGAGGTCACCGACACCGTCCGAGGCCGAACGCAACTCGAAGGGCAAGTCTTCGAAGAGCACCTCGAAGCGGCGCCGTCGACAGCTATTATGTCGACTCCATTGACGTCTTTGTCGATTTCGACCCCGAAGCCCTCAACGCCAAAGGCTCCAGTTTGACAAGGTCAGCCAGAAAAAGGGAAAGAGAAGGCTACAAGACCTGTAATGCCTTCAGGACCCATTAATACTCCTCTTCCAACTCTCCCAGTAAAGGTTTTCAAACCTCTTCCTAGGAAGGAATTTTTCAAGTCCCTGACCTCAATTTTTGAGGAACAGGAGAAATCTGATGAGGAGAATGTACCCTTTGGGCTGGAATATGGCACCCCAAATGTCCCAGAATGTCTGATTTCAGAAGAAAGCAGGATGAGGGACCTGGTTGAATCACTACACAATGCAAGTGGCATTGATACATCTCCTGAAAATGACTTTGGCAGACCAGAACCAGGAGAGCATGCCAGTCCATCATACCGTCAGCTAATGACAAAGGTGGTAGATTACTTAGGATGGACTAGACCACCAACCCAATTCATCCAAGATGATTTGACAGACATATTGGACCATGGTCCTACCAAGACCCAATACTATCCTTTCATGTAGCCTTGCATAATAGGGTGGTCAAAAATTGGGAAACTCCGGATTCTATTCCTCCAGTGAATAAATCCCTCACTTCAAAATACCGCCCTGCCAGTAGCGACCCCGGCTATCGCTCTAAACATCCCACTCCTGAGAGTTTGGTCATACAGGCAGCCACAGCTCCTAACAAACTGGCGTACCCTTCTATCCCTCTGGACAGGGACGATAAGCGAGTTGATGGCTGGGCACGGAAGGTATTTTCAGCTGGGAGCATGGCGTTAAAATCAGCCAACTCCACATGTGCCTTGGCAAAGTTTTCGTACACTCTGTGGGAGTGTATTGCAATGGCGGCGGAGCACATACCAGAAGGGGACGAAAGGGAAGGATTCCTAGCCATCATTGGAGATGGGAAGGAGGCCATGCAGAAATCCCTTCAATCTGGACTGGACACTGCGGATAGTGTGAGCAGGTCCATGGGCACTAGCACGGTAATGCGCCGATTTGCATGGTTACGGAAGTCATGATTCACACCAGATGTACAGAACCACCTTCTGAACATGCCCTTTGACGGGTCTCACCTTTTTGGCAGCAAGGCTGACGAGAGCCTTGAGAGGTTGCAGACCTCAAAAGCAGCTGTCAAGTCTTTGGGGGCTGCTATTAGGCAACCTCAGCCTTTTTGTGTGCCAGGACAATCTTGGAGGGAACGATCCTGTCGTTACTACTCCTCATATGGAAAGGCAGGGCGAATGACCAGTCAAAGGGGCCAGAGAAAGGCCACTTGCAGTGGACGAGCTAAACGTGCTAAGCCAGCTCCAGCTGCAGCCTCTGCCATCAGCGGCTGCAGCAACCGCCACAAAGGCCACTTTGATGGCTTGCATCACAAGACACCTGTGGGAGGCAGGCTGTCACAGCATCTGCATGAATGGTGAGCCATTACTTCAGATATTTTGGCTCTAAAAATAATAGCCCAAGGTTACTGCCTTCCTTTTCTAACACAACCTCAAAACATTCCACCAGGGAGACACCTTTTGAAGTTTTCAGACCCGCTCCTACAGCAGGAAGTTCTAACCCTGCTGGAGAAAGGTGCTATAGAGCCAGTACCTGCAGCGGAGAGGAACAAGGGATGGTACTCCCCATATTTTTTGATCCCCAAAAAGGACGGAGGACTGAGACCCATCTTGGACTTAAGAAACTTGAACAAGTTCCTCAGGAAGGACAAGTTCAAGATGGTCACTCTTTCTCAGATCCTTCAAGCCCTTCAACTCCAGGATTGGTTGGTGTCATTGGACCTCTAGGATGCTTATTTTCATGTGCCGGTTCATCTCAAGCACAGAAAATACCTGAGGTTCGTAGTTGCCGATTCACACTATCAATTTTGAGTCCTGCCATTTGGGTTGAACTCCGCCCCAAGGATCTTCACCAAGTTGATGGTATTGGTGGCAGCGCACCTCACGAGAGGGGGGATTCACGTCTACCCCAACCTAGACGATTGGTTGATCAGAGCACGTTCTGCCAGACAAGCACTGGATCATCTGAAAGTCACCTGCCTCTTGCTCCACAGACTGGGCTTCTCCCACAATTTCAAGAAGTCACAAATGACACCTTCTCAACAGATCCAATACATAGGAGCTGTATTAGACACATCCTTGGGAAAGAGCTCGCCTCCCAGGTCGAGGGCTCAAGATATTCTTCAGATGGTTTCCAAATTTCTAAATGCCCACAATCTCCAGGCCTACGACTTCTTAAGGTTGCTCAGCCTCATGGCATCCTGCATCTTCCTGGTGCCAGAGGCATGCCGGAGGATGAGATCCCTTCAATGGGCTCTAAAGACTCAATGGTCCCAGTTTTCAGGTCAAATGACGGATCTTCTCCAGATTCCGAACAAAGTTCGGCAAGATCTTCTATGGTGGACTTGTACAGAGGATATCCTAAAAGGAGAACATTTTTGGCAACCATGGCCGGAGATCACAGTGGTGATGGACGCCTCACTCATGGGGTGGGGAGCTCATGCCATGATCTGACAATCAGCGGTCGCTGGTTTCCATCGGAGTCCAAACTACACATCAACCTTTTAGAGCTGAGAGCAATCAGACTAGCGCTGAAAGCTTTTCTGCCATCTGTCAAGGGACAAAATGTCCTGATAATGACGGACAACACAGTGGCCATGCATTATCTAAACAAAAGAGGTGGTGTAGGGTCACTACCTCTGTGCAGAGAGGCAATGCAGCTCTGGTATTGGGCAATTCAGGAAGGAATCTCTTTAACAGCAGTTCATCTAGCCGGTAAGAGAATATGACGGCAGAGGCTCTGAGCAGGCAGAGCACGGTGTCCCACGAATGGGAACTGGCTCAGGAAGTTGTTCAGGAGATCTTCGCCTTTTGGGGAACCCCTCAAGTAGACCTGTTTGCGACCGGAATCAACCGGAAGTGTGAAAGGTATTGCTCAAGGGAATTTCCCCCGAGAGGAGCCCTGGGGGACACATTCGTGGTGGAGTGCAATTTCCCACTACTATACGCGTCCTCTCCGATTCCCGTCATTCCTCAGGTCAACAGGAGACTGAGACGGTTCGGGAACCGCATGATCCTAATTGCCCCGGATTGGGCCAGGAGAACGTGGTACCCGGACCTTCTAGACATGTCCATCTGTCCCCCAGTACGTCTTCCTCAGAGAGAGGACCTTCTCTCACAAATGGAGGGTCAGGTTCTCCATCCAGAGGTCAAAATTCTCAACCTTCACGCTTGGTATCTGAAAGGCTGAGATACAAGGATTGGGACCTTCCAGATGATGTCATGGAGGTGTTGCTTTCAGCAAGAAGGCCAGCAACAAAGTCTCTATACCGTTGCCGTTGGAAAAAGTTTTGCAACTGGTGCAGAGAAAAGAATGTCGATCCTGTTCTATGTTCTGTTCTGGAAGTACTGTCCTTCCTCCTGTCCCTAGCGCATAAAGGTCTAAATGTCGGAACCATTAAAGGTTATCTTGTGGCGCTTTCCAGCTTCAAGCGCTCGTCGGAAGAATGCTACTATTTCAAAATTCCTTTGGTAGTGCAATTCTTAAAAGGACTCACCAATGTGTTTCCTCCCTACCCATTCCAAGTACCAATTTGGGATCTCAATCTGGTCCTAAAATTCTTAATGTGTGCACCTTTTGAGCATTTGCACACTTGTCCATTAAGATTACTGACATGGAAAACTGCTTTCCTAGTTGCTTTAACATCTGCAAGAAGAGTGAGCGAATTGCCGGCACTGTCTTCTGGGCCACCCTATACTGTGTTCCATAAGGACAGAGTTGTGTTAAGGGTTAAACCCTCATTTTGACCTAAAGTGGTGTCTGATTTTCATTTAAGTCAGAAAATTGTCCTACCCGCATTCTATTCTCCACCTCATCCTAGTAAGGAGGAGGAAAGATTACACAGGTTGGATCCAAAAAGAGCTTTAAGCTTTTACATCTCTAGACTTTCCAAGCTTAGAGTGGGTGGCCAATCAACTGCTCATCGGCTACACCGGAAGCAAATTGGGTCAATCGGTGTCAAAACAAACCATATCATGCTGGATTGTGCTTTGCATTTCAGAATGCTGCAGATTAGCACAGAAAGATCCACCAGAAGGTTTAAGGGCCCACTCCACGAGAGGCATAGCTTCTTCGGCAGCCCTACACAGAGGTGTTCCAATAAGGTCCATTTGTGAAGCAGCAACTTGGTCTTCACTGCATACTTTTTCAAAATTCTATAGTCTGGATGCTTCCCAGTCTAAGGAGCTACATTTTGGTAAAGCAGTACTATATTCAGCCATCTAAGGGGATCCAAAAATCTAACCCCTCCTCCAGAGAAATTGTCCATACTGCTTTGGGAGTCTATCTAAGATGAGGAATACGTTGGAGGACACAATCCACTCGAAGAACAAGTTACTTACCAACTGGTACCGTTTTTCGATTGGATGTTCCTCCAACATATTCCTCATCGCCCTCCCCGCTTGCCCCCCTGTAGATTTTTCCGGGTTATTGCCACTTCAACTCTCGCAAGGCTGATACCTGTCTACCAGCACAATCTACACAGTGCAAAATCAATAGTGAAAGGGAAAAACAGAACTGAGGCCAACAGGCGCCGCACGTGCTATTTATACACCCGAGGGACCATCGACTTGACAACATCGACACACCGTGCCCTCTGCCGAAATGTTTTCCCGAAGCAGCATCTAAGATGAGGAATACATTGGAGGAACATCCAATCGAAAGAACATTACCAGTTGGTAAGTAACTTGTTCTTCTGATGGATACAATTTCCCTTCTGCGGATTCCTTGTCTGCCCGCCATTCTCAACCTCAGAATGATCCCAGTACAACTGTGTTAGGCAGAAACCTGTGCAGTTCCCTCTGGGACCACTGCCAAAGATTTAGGACTACAGGTGTTTGGCAGTAAACCCAGTTGGCAGCAGTCTGTACCACGCAGATTCACTTGGTAGCTATGGCTGAGCAGTCAGACTTCCCTCAAGAAGAGTTAGGCAGTATACAGAGTATTCACAATAGGTCAGAGAACACAGTAGAACAAGTAAACACTGACCAGGGCTTGGTGTAAAAGAGATATAATTATTTATTTAAAACCACATCTATAAAAACACACAGGCACTAATAGTAAGCAATTCAAAAACACGGTCACTAAAAGATATACACTCCCTTAAAAGAATATTAGACAAGTCTTAAGTAAAGCCCCACTTATTTTCAGACAGCGGTGAGCCCTTAACGCAGATGGCACTCTAATAATTCTTTTTAAAAGGGAGAGAAAAACAGAGAATAAATTTAAACAGATCCCAACACTTTTTCACGAACACAACAAGGGAGGAAGGCAAAGTAACACTAGGAATTCAGAGTCAGTAGGCCGGATCCGCTTAAGAGGATCCAAACGAAATGTGTCCAAGGTCACACGGTTGCAGTGCATGAAAGTCTTGTAATGGTTCAAAAAGGAGTTGGACCAAAGAAAGGGACCAGTTAAAGGGTCAAGGCGGCCAGCCCAGTCCAGAAGGTTAAGGGGTTATTATTACCTTGTAGCAATCTTTAGAAAGGGAGGCCTGGCGGACACAGTACCTTAAAGTGGTGAGAACACTCCAGCGGGGGCAGTTGTTCCTGGCAGCGGATGCAAGTCAGTGCTTCGTCCGGGGGAAGAGAGGATCTCGTCGGGGAGGAAGACAGGAGTCCTTTGCACTGCCAGGGAAGAAACCAGCCACAGAGTTTCTCAGGTACAAGGAGCGCTCTGTTGATTCGCGGTTCAGTGATGAGTGGCTATCCGGCTGCCGGGGTGCTTGGCACGGGCAGTTCGACCACAGACCGGTCTGGGGTGCGAAGAAAGAAGGTAAACTGGTTGTGCCCACCAGTCAGGGGAAGTAGCCTCTCCAGCCGGGAGATCGTCTCTGTCGTCGGGAAGGGGTGAGTCGGTTCCGCAGGGCTCCACCGGTGGTGTCGTCGTGGTAGGTCGGCTCAGCTTCTCCCTCGTCGGACTCTCAGGTCCTGTGGCGACTTCTGAAGTTCCAGTCCCCAAAGCCCTGCGTTTATGCAGCATACCCCCATTCACTCAGCCTAGCTGTCAATCAAACATGCTAAGTGGTGAGCCGGCCAGCTCACCACCTGGGCTAATCACACAAGAGTGCGACTTGAGTTACCAAGGTAATTCAGTCCAGGGTGCCTAAACCCCCTCCCACACCCCCTGTGGTACCCAGACAGAGTGGCACCACTTTTGGAGGCTTCTGTGGAGAAGCCGGCCAAAAAGTGGAACAAATGGCTCGACTTGGGTTGGAGTCACAGAAGAGAACACAAATGCCATTTTAGAATCCAGTCCTGGCAAAAAAATACCAACCGGCGAATTAATATTAAATAAATAGACCGTCGGTATGTTCGAGGCTATGAGAATTAAATAATTAAAGTTGGTAGCCTCGAACAATGGGAAAATCCCATAGGGAAATATTCACGGTCGAATATAAAAAGTAGTTTCCACTGCCACCAGCCAAAACTCGATCAGGGGGGACGGAGACGTGCCCCCTCGACTAACAGACCCCAGGGCAGTCGAATTGCCCCGACCAGTACGTCCACAATATGATGGTTTGTACTGGTTTCTGTTAATGATTTGGGACTAGTAAAGCCAATGGTGACTTTACATGCCCTGGGAGACAGTAGTCAGTCCCAGGGTATGGAGTCTATGGTGGGGTGTCACTATGACACCCCTGTGTTACTGCACAGAGGTGCTGTGTAACACACATCGTAAAAACACATGAGACCCTATGGAGTAAAGGACCCCATAGCCCATAAAACACATTAACAGTCAAAGGAACACCATAAATCATGTCCAAGAGTGGGAAAAAAAGAGTCTCACTCTTGGCAGGAGAAAAAACAAACGCCAGAAATCCAGCAAAGCTGCTGGGGGACTCACTAGGTTAGGAAATTCAGCCTAAAGAGAGCATTCTCCCTAACAACCTGTGGCGGGATATATCTGAGTAACAGTTGGGCTTGGGGAAGACGGCACAACTTATACCCTGATCACTGTCACTTGCGGTGTAGGTCACAAGGCATGCCTTCTCAGCACCTCAAGTATAATTGGTGCCACCCAGCGCTATGCAAGGGTGATTCAGAATTATAGAAGTCCCAGCCGAAGGCTCAACAATTTGGATATAAGGAAACGGCTGAGGAGACATTGAGCCTCATTACGAGTTTGGCGGTAGCCGTGCCTGCATTACAGGAACGGCTAACGCCGAACTTGCATCCGGCACAGCCACCCGCGAATGGGCACTTACCGGCCCATTACGAGTTGAATGGCTGGTATTGGGCCATTCGCGGGTGGCGGTAATGCCGGGTTCCTCATCCCCAATCGGCCCTATAGGGCATAGTGGGGATGAGGAGCATGGATGCACCGGCACCGTTTATAACAGTGCTGGTGCATCCATGTCTTTCCCTCGCGGGTGCCGCACAACCGGCCAGGTCAGACCTGATGGGCTTTCAGGGACCCGCGAGGGAAACTCGGAATAAGGCGGTACGGTATAGACAGTGTCGGTGCCATACCGATCCCTCCATACCGTACCGCCAAGGTCGTAATGAGGCCCATTGTATCCATCAGAACCAATGTTTTCATAACACACGTAACTTGTTCTTCATTTTGTGTTCCCATCCTGCAAGGTGGGGAAACAATTTCAAAGACCTGACTTGAAAATAGTCCTGAGTGAGTTGAAGATCTTATGTTTAGACAGTAGTTCATAGAGTATGATAGACCACCTAGGGGAATGGTGACATCCAAACAAAAACTACCTTGAATAAAAGTTTCTTTGATGACAGTGTGCTATCGCCATTAAACAAATCAATATCCTCAGAGCAGTGTTCCTTAATCAACTGCTTGAAGTCAAGATATTGGGCCTATTCTGGGACTAATTCCTTTGGTATGGCTCCAAGATGGTTGCTCATGATTTGCTGCATATTTTCTGAAACCGTTATAGCCATGGCTCTAATGCTCGAGCAGAACAATTATTTAAAACATCAGTGCAACGTATTTTCGAGTAGAATATTGTACTGATATGGAATTTCAAGATCCCTACCAAAGTTGTCACTCCTGGGGGAATCCATACAAAAACAAAGACTCTATAGAAAAAGTAGTAATTACTTTATCAATGTTTATGATAGTCTTCCCATGCAGATTAATTAGTTCTTGCCATAATGCATGTACATAGAGATGTACTTGATCATCTTTGATGGAAAGTATCTAAGGAATGGAGGTCACAGGCACAGTAAAATCACATGTAGCCTCTGGTCTCATACCTTCCTGGTTGGGCTGTATGGTGAGAACTCAATATCCTGGGTCATCTATGCCTCTCCTACCCATTCACCCGATACTTCAAAAAGCATTAATACATTTCAGGAGTTATAGATCGACTTCTGGAGATATTTTACAGATAAACATTCAGAAGGAAAAACCAAGTAACCATCGGAAATAAAATTACAGAAGGTAAGTACAATTTTCTTTGCAAACCCCACACAAGATCTAAATGTTAATAAAATGCTGTACTGATTAGAGCATTAGCCCGAGTCATCCACTCTTAGAGTTTATAAACAATGTTCTGAATTTCAAATGGAAACGTTCTCAAAATTCCTTTAATGTACATATGCTATGCATCACTGTTTGCTTCTTGGATGTTTTGGTTTTACTGGCAATGTGTGCCCTCCTCATGTGTCATTGGATGTTATGTTAAAAAAACAAAAGCAATGATGCCTCATCACAGATATAGGGGAGAGTCCCAACCTAGAATTCCCTCTGTATGGGAAATCCCAGCTGGTTCAAGCCTCTGCCTGACATTGAAGACAAATAGAGAGTAATATACAGAATATTTGCATATGAATGCCCCCATACTAATAATACATTTGAGAAAAACGGTTACACAGAATTCTGTTGAAACGATATAGCACTCTCAACGGAATCTTTCTAAAACAAAACAAATTACAGTAGTAAAACGTAATGTAAATGTATACAGCAACATTTAATCAATTAGCATTTAATGTTTTACATCCAATCATATACAGAGTTTATACAATCATCATGAAATACTTTATTTCGGCTATTGCTATAAAAGTACATTGCGATCAAAACAAAACACTCAAACAAAGCAAGATCCACACAAAGATTTCATCAAACAAAAATTAAAATCCTGGAAGAAACACTTAAAATTATAAATTCAGACAATACAATTGTTCCAGTAAAGATCCACAGTGATTACGTACATAGTTGAATCTCTGGACAACCATTTGCATTTTTCAAGGACTCCTTCCTACAATCCATCACTTTGATTTAAAACGTAATAACATTAAAAGTGCAAACAGAGTCCATTTTAAATAGAGTTCTAGCATCAGTCCTGAACCTATTGCCAGGGCTGAAAATTGGGATTGGATAAACTGGAGCTACTAGCAGCTCCTGGGTATCCAGCAGTAATCAAGCACTAGGAGCTACCATTAGGAAACGAGGAGCTAATGCAAATCTAACTTAAAAAACAAGCATGACATTGTATGAAATATTTATTACCCCCTTGTGCTTTAAATGTCATATCAAAGTATCATAATGTTTAGTTATAGATTGTCCCATATTAACAGAGTTCAATTTACATAGTGGTGTTTGTTCGGCATTAGCTGGCCTGTGGAGTCAAACGTAGCTCCTGGTAACTGTTAGTGTTAAGCTAACCAGACACTTCTAGGCTATAAGCAGCAGGTAAATAGCTCCAAGCTCCCCTCAATTTCGAACCCTGCCTATTGCCAAATGCATTAAAAATCGTTTCGCAAGTGAAAAACAAATGGTCCTCATCATAATCACAAATTTTGCAGCAATGGCATTTTAAGGAAAGCCCGATTCCCCAATGACTGGTTTTCTTTGCAAGTGGTAACATACCCCACCAAAATTTTGTTTTCTGATACTTCTTGTATGGGTAATCAAGTTATTTTCTCAGCGTCAATTTTTGTGTTTCCAAAGTAATATAAAGTTTGTACAATCATATAATATCAAAACATTAAAATCTTGAAAATCCAATCTATAATAATTCAGTCTTTTATTCACCAGCATGACATATAAAACATATATATTCATTTTGCCTAGTGGTCGGGAATAGCTGAATGATTCCTCTATGTTTTTTTTTTTTTACAATAAGCAAGTCTTTTTTCAGGAGGCGAAATTCCTGACGTCCTTATCATACTCAATCTGAACTAGAGAAACACAGTCAAAAATTATTCATACACCTAACCATCTTCCCTTTTAGTGCCTTTTTATAATTCATTAGATCCAAGCTTCATAAAATCTAATATGCGTTTTCAATCTCTCTTTAAACTGTTAACCAGAATTCTTTAGTTCAGTGTGCAAAGGCAGACTGCCTCTTTGACCAAATATGTATGACAGAACTGGTGGATCCTGGGCAAAACAGGCCAGGTTCAGATTAGCCTTTGCTGGTCCAAATCGAAATATTTCTTTTAGGTAGGCATGTGTCTTTGCGATACATCATTTGGCTCTCCATTATTGGGTCTTGTGTACATTCACATAGTTTAGAGGATTCTTAACTCTTATGGAGGGAACCTCAACACTTTTATTTTACTCACTCATGAAAATGGAATTCTCCTTTCTCTTTTAACTAATGGACACTGCATAAAAGGCTCCTTTAAAGGCTCGTGCTGAGCCAGGATATTTGACATGTACAGTGATGCCAGCCAACATTGCAAAGCCTACAGTTTCACTTTCAGATTATTTTCCTGCTCTTGGGTGAAGGAATCTTCGGGGAGAGCCCCTGTTTGGCTTTACTGTGTAGAAGAGTAGAGATTTTTCAATATTATTTAGCATTTTCTTGCTTCCACTCTGTGGTTCTATTCCAGGACCAGGCATGGTTGGGAGAGTAGGCTCCTGGCTGGCTGCCAGAGCACAGATCTAAGAAAGCAAACAAGGTAGTGAAAAAGTATAAAGAGCTCTGTGATGCTGAAGAGGAAAAGCAGCAGCAGACTGTGATGGACAAACACAGGCCTAAAAACGCTTTTCCTAGAAAGGGATCCGGTTCCCCATAGCCAGCATCAGAACCTTTTGATAGATTTAAAAATAGAGGAGTTACCCAACTATTATCAGGGGGCGTTATCAACAAAGCAGTGGTTCTGGTCACTACCGCAGTTGTTGGTGGAGGAGGTTGAGGTGTTGCCGGCATGGATGATGAGCCATCATTGACTCTGGTGCCATGGGGTGAGCCACCGCTGGGATCTATCATCAGCCCTCATCATTGATGGAGTCGCTGTCATCGCCCGTGAGGCATGGGATGTTGTCGTTATTGGGGGTGGGTCAGCTTCAGAGTCCATCGTTGAGGGAAGCCTGTAGACTACCACTGGTCGAGATTCTGTCATTGGTCAAGACCCCAGAATCAATGGTTGTTGCAGAGAAGGTTCTGTTGGGGGTCCTCGTCATTTACCCCACAAAGGTCCCACTTGAGTAGTCTGGATGGCAAGAGAAGACAGCGTTTGTGTAACGTGGTTAGGAAGGTATGCCCACCCAATGATGGAATATATCTCCAGGGTGGTGCACAGTTATGTGCTGGGCAAGTTGTTCTGGCTCAGAAGATCACCCCTTTTTTGCAGACTGCTATATAATCTGTGACAGGTCACCAGTTCGACTGCCACTGTGCACCATAGTGGAGACCAGACACAGAAATCGGTTTCAAGGGATTTTGTTAACCTTTTGCTACAAACTAACTAGTAACCTATTTCGACAATGGTAGAACTCAATGAATAAGAGGTGAGGCTGGTAAAAGTGATCAGAAACTAAATGTCAGGATGGTAGTTCCAAGTGTCAGGGAATGGAGGGTCATATGAGTGGAGGGTCAGTGAGTTTCTCAATAAATAATGTCCAAAGAACAGAGACTACCCCTTTTTCTCCAATGGGTTGGCCAACAAGATGCTCAGTGTTCCAAAAAACAAACTTAATCCAAATCTGGGACCTAGTGAAAGAAAAATTGTCTCTTCCATTTTCCACCAATGAAAATCCAAAAAAGGGTTAACAAAGTCGTCCTCTGCTTGGATTGAACCTACCCCCTTTCAGGTGTTGGTGGTGAGAGTGGAGGTGTCTCGGTCCTCCCCACTTCAGGCTGTAGAGTTTCCTGCGCTGCCGACTCAGGGTTCCTGGGCAGCCATATGTTTTCAGGGTCTACCTGATCCCCACTGCCAAAATCTTATTCTTGGGGTGCCCTCCAAGTAGAGCAGTAGAAGCTTACTGCAAGGCTCGGGTTAAAGTTGGTGCTCACAGGATCTTCGGATGCACCCTTGTGAGGTTCAGTGGAGAAGCATGATACTGATATTTCCTTCTACCCACTTCTCCTCTTGGTATTCTCTCTAAGGCCCTTCGCAATCGCTAGGCTGTTTTTCCTTCTCCCATCACAGTGATGCCATCATGTTCCTCCGCTCATCTCTATGATCTCCCTAGCACCAATATAGTTCTCTGGAACCTTCCTTTTCTCTCTTACCTAAGTAAGTGGTCACCCCTTCTTGTTCTTTTCTATGGTGATCTGGCTTCATTCCCACTCTCGAAGATTACTCTTTTCCTCTCACTTATGAGGGTATCTTTCCTTCTTCCCGCAACGCCCTTCTTCATGCAGGTTCTTTCCTTTCTCCTCACAAAAACTATTTTGGTCACCTTGCCCATCCTATTTGTCCTTATACCAATAGTCCGGGCAGAAACCTTCCTATCTAGATGTCATTTTGAGGATTCTCAAAATTAAATCTTCCTCTTTTCTCTCAAAGTCAATATCCGTCCCCTTTTTTCTCTAAGGGTATTTCCTTCCTTCTCCAATCTGTTCATAGGAAGAAAAAGGTAGCTTTGTATCTGCTGCTTCTTCAATGAGAGGAGGAGAACTAAATGGGTTTGTTGGGTGACGCACACATTTAGCGTGGTGCACAGATTTAACTTTATCTTGTTCGACAGCTGACACTCTATATGTGTCCACTTGGCAAATGATCACAGTGCAGGAAGATTCCTCTTGAAACTCTTTTGGAAGAATGAATGCTTCGTTTCCTTCATTTGTGTTTGCAGCCAAAGGAAACAAAGTAGATGTGGAAACTGATGTTAATGAGGGATGCCATTGCTCCGGTCTCCAAGGGAGACAGTGGACATGGGAGTTTATTCAAGGTACCTCCTTATTTAGAAAAGAGACATAGCACACAGGCCCATCATGAACTTGTCAGGTTGAACAAGTACATTGTCAGAATGTTGTTTAAGGTGGCGAATTTGCAGAACAGTAACCCACTTTTTAAGAAGGGGATTTTCTTTGTGGTCTAGACGCAAGGACGTGTATTTCCATTTAACAATCTTAGAGGAGAATCAAAGGTTTCTTGACTTTGAATTTCACAGAGATGATCACAAGTTCAGGGTTCTGCCCTTTGACTTCCGGTTGACACTAAGGGTCTTTACGAAGTGTCAGTTGTTTCATTTGGGGGGGGCGGGGTTGGTGTCACTGCTGACTGCCTAAGCAAAAAAACTGAAGGAATTACACAAGTGGGGGCAGGGACGTCATTTTACCAAAATGCCAGGGGTTCGGAAGTGACATCACACGGCCCTTGACCTCTAATGACATCACAGGAAGTGAAGTCATCTGCCCCCACCCCGAAGTGACATTGCGGAAAGTGATGGAACACGACCTTTCACCCCTTTACAAAACAGGAAGTGGCATCACATAGCATTGTTTCTAAGTACACTATGAAAAATATGTTTACGATTTCACTGTTATGTGATATGCATTGCACACAAGAATGAATCACCATATGTATCGTTAATATCAGTGTGAATAGGCCCATATTACCAAATTACTGTGAATGCAAGCAGACGTCCAAGGCCAAACGATAATGATGTGTTATTATTTTGCAGTTATGCTTAAGTGCTTCATTTAGAACACATATACATAAAATATCACCCAACCTGTGTTGGTACTCGTTTTTTAACCTCAGCTGGAGGAAAGGCTTAGCTGACGTTGCCGGGAGTCAAATCCGCAACCTGCAGATCACACACACATTGCAGAAACAAGCGCTCTACCCACTGAGCTATCTTACCGGCTATAGCTACCAAAGAACCAGCCACACCAGAACCAAAGAGCCACATGTTGCTGGCCACAGCTCAGGAGCCTCAATGAAGAAAAAAAAATATATATATATATATATTTAGATTTTTTTAGGGGTTGCAAGGGACACCACAAATTTAGCAAGGGAGACTTCAGGGGTCGCATTTGCGACCCCTGGCAACCCCAAAATGACATACGTGAGTGGGGGCTAGATTCTTGACTGCTGGAGGAAATCTCTAATAATTGGGTCTTCTCAAAGGTTGTCCTGTATGTCACTGTAGAAACAGAAAATGCCTATCAGTAAAGTGGCTCACTTGCTGGTCAAGGCTGCTTCGTGGACACTACGAGAGTGTAGAGAAGGTCTGTGCATCAAGACATTTTTTTTTTGGGTTTTCATAAGGTGATCAGGGTAAAAGTACAACGCTGCAAGAGGCGGTCTGAAGATAGAATGGGTGGAGAGCGAATGTTGGGAGATCAATCAAAGGAATGCTTTATTATATAACAATTATTCGGACTATTGCCTAAGTGAAAGGGTAATGGGTTTTTAATGTGTGTTCTTGGAAATGGAGGATTGTTTGACAAGGTCCCACACTTTTTTAGGGTGTTGAAGATCCTGCCGCCGAAGATCACTTTCATGCACAATTTCTAGCACAATGATCTAAGTAATATTTAAGCCTCCTCTGATGTGAGATATTATTCTTTGGCAAGTGTCAGTATGTACAATGCAAGTGTTACAAATATTTCTGACAAAGGTTTCCAACTCTTTAACAATAGACAAGAACAGATATCAAAATTTCGGTAGATTGTTTGCTCTGCATAAAATGCTTGCTGCCATTTCGTTCTTCTGGAAATAAATCTGAATTAACTGCTAAAGATGTCAATCGGTAATATAATTGTTTGTGGATTAATATGAACACTTTTTTTAAAGGTACAATATTTGCAGAAAACTCAAGGGGTGCAAGCCCCAGCTGGGGCTTATATGCGGCGGCGAGGACGCAGAAACAGTTCAAAAAGATCTTCCTACGCCTTTGCACACCAAGAGGGCTATGGGGAGCTTATCACATCTGGGAAGAACATGCGATTCTGTGTGGGGCAAACACCCTCGACGCATGGACAGCTCATGCCTTGTGGCCATAGCTTGAGTGACCATTTGCGTAAGAATACGGTAGAGACTGTCAACACCTTCAGCAATGAGAGAAGCTCAGAACTATGAGCGAAGAAGACGTTGGCCAATAGTGATTAACCTTGTGTATCTGCAAACAGACTTTTTCACTTGTGCACTTGCTGCTGGAGAACCCTAGCCTACCCTATGACCCAGAGTGCCTGAAAAGAACATTAACAATCTGGATATTAAATGCCAGGCCATATATATTTGATGCACATCAACCTTAAAAAGTTAACATGTTTCAGGCAGATAGCCACAAGTCTTTTTTAATGTAATACAATAATTACATATTATATATTGTTTATAGCTGGGCTACTGATGGTATTTTACACTATACTATCAGCAGTGGCCTGCCTCAAATAGTCAGAGTACTGTATATAAAACTATCTGTATAGACTAGCAGCTATTTTAAGGTTTTATTTGTGGTTGATTGAATCATTGGTTGTCATTTACCTTAGAACACTTTTCTAAGAGCATATAGTCAGCTACAAGAACGAACATGACTATCAAAAATATTGAAAAAATGATTGTCCCCAATTTTGTTTTAAGCTTGCTTTTCTGTTCAATGTATGTGACTTAAGTGCTATTTTTTAAATAAAAGGTGAGCAGCACTTATTCCAGTCGGCTAATGTCAGCACATTGTTCTCATGTTAAACAGAACACTTCACTTAACAGTGTATATTTAAATAGAGGACATAAACCAGGGTATGGGGCCATTCAGAAGAAAAAAGTACATATTTTACCCGAGGGATACAAATAAAAACTTGTAAAAAAGCTCCACATCCCAAAGATTGTTTGCTTTGGCCACTGCTACCCACATTTCAGACACTCGCTGTTGGAGTGATAGCCCAAAGCCTTTATGACATAAAACATAGAATGGTAGAATAAATTGCCCCACATAATATAAGAAATAGTTTGCTTTCTCCTCCCCTCCCATATATTGGCAATGGATATTAGCCAAGTCTGCGGCCTCACTTGACAAGGGTTTTTTCGAATCAGAACTGACAATGAATTGATCATTTTGGAACCTATTTATGGATACTGCTCTTGAATTTATATCTCTTTCAGATTTTCTCTGGAAAGCTTAAGACATAAATGGAAATGTGGAAATGGAGTGGCGCCACTATTGCTTTTCTCAGAATGTGGCCTTTTAATTAGAACTAAAAGTGATTATAGGCTACGTTCATCTGTCTGATACGTTATGAATGTATTCCTGGGTAAATGCCCTGACAAGTACTGTTTTAATTTAATGTCAGCTAGAATGTGGGGAACCTCTTAGTTTTATCAGCCATTCTTAAACCCGGCAAGAATTCAGAGATGCAACGGGAACCCAGAAGACATCATGACAAATCCTGGAACATGAATGTAGGAAAAACAAATTGATTCAATATCTCCTGCACACTCATGCTATGATCTGTTAGACTGTACGCTGCATAATCTAGGAGGCAAACATTTCTCTTTCCTAGAACTGTACCTTTTAGACTCTGAATGCATTCCAGAGTAAGATATCTAAAAATATAGCTATGTAACCTAGCAAAACAATGCTTAGAAATCCATGGCTTTGGCCTATATTTGTAGAATGAAATGGAGGTCTTCCTGCATACGCAGAGGCAAGCATGCTTTTTGCACTCACTCTCCAAACAGTCTGATTCATGTCGCAAGCATGCCTAGAGTATGCCGACTGAAGTAGTTTACCATTTTCTCTAAAATAGGGCCACATGTTTGGGAGCTATTATACACCACACTGTATTTGTAAATATGTTCTGAATGTTTGCATAGTGGTTTCTGTGTAGACAGCAATGTATCAAATACTGGAACGTCTGGTTCTGAATGATAATTCAATATTTGGAATTCTTGACAGCATCCCATTGAAAACAGATTATTTGTTTTAACTGGTTCAGAGTCATGTCATAAGCATGTCATAAGCAGCAAAACATAAGTCATGAACTGTTTGTGCTACCACTTGATTCAGAACATTGTTAAGAGGGCTGCAATTCTTCATGGTTAGCTGTTTCTAACCTTTTATCTGTTTGAGCACATACTCTTTCCTCCCTTTTGCCATCACAAACATTTTTCCCGCCCTAGGTCTTCTCATTCCCAGCTTCTTGGACACTGTCCGGTCTATGCCAACCTATAGGTTGTATTGTAGGTTTCAGTTTACACATTTTGGGTCTATGCTTGATTGCTGCAGGGGAACAAGTCCTGTTTTGGGAAAAGTAGTCTACTGGCCTCAGTCAGGTATGCAAAGAGTGTGGGAAATGTACATCATAATGTTTGCCTTTCCAGTGACATCCGAACTTTCTCAAAAGGCTTTTGATTTTTTTTGTTATACCAAAGGCCAAAAGCAACCACTGGGCCCCCCAATTTCTCCTTGTATCCATGAGCAGACTCTTCCAGGATGTATTATAACATGCACACAAGTGTTTCTGGAATTATTCTGCACAACAGTTATTGATGTACAACCTGTCTACTTTCGTTTCATATTTAACTCTTATTATTTCATGAGCACTTGATACTAAAATAAATAATTGTCTTGTAGCAGATATCTAGCTTGACACATGATAAAATTACTGAATTGTATTTTTAACATTTTTATCTGCAAATTTGTAATAAAATGTCAATAGAATATTCCATTTATGTGCCTTTTTTTATCTGTGCCTGGTTGTTAGTTGACTCCTGTTTCCAGATACGAAGGCCATCAATTTTGAAGAGACAAGCAATAGAGACTGACTGAATCATTTTTTATCTGGACCTTCAGTCTGGAAGAGATAACGCCTACAGACAAAGGAGTTTATAATGATATGTCTGAATACAAATGATTTGTAAGGCCTGTTCATACATATCACAGGACACCACAGCCTGCAATGAGTATTAGTCCATTCTCAGATTGTGCTGTCAATGGCTGGCAAGAGCGGTAATTTGGAAATGCAAACTCTTCCAACCTAGTAAAACAAAGTGTGTAATCATTGTGTAAAAGCTCTTTCTAATTGATTCCTTCCTACCACAGATTTCTCATCTATGATATCCCTTTCACAGAGCAGCTGTTCTCCGGAAACCTTTCTGCCACAAGGGGGCGTGGCATGGTCCGCGTCAGCCCTTTTCTGACACCTCGATGTGCCCCGCGCTGAGTATGACGTCCAGCCAGTAAATATAGAGGCGTAGCTCCCCATGACCTCAGTTCCTTTTTTTTCACACACTCTATTCTGTAAACGGGAACATGCTTGTTGAGCTTCTTATTCATGAAAATGCCATGCCGAATCCTCTGGTTTCTAGCCGTGTGTGGATTGCAGCAGGCGGATATCGGTCTCGGATGTGCACTGGATATTCTTGTACTGCTGGTGCGAGGACCACAACACCTTGGATTGCGGGTCCTGTCAACCCATGCACCCAAAGGCCTTGTGGCAAAGGGCAGGGAAGATCTTCACACTCGTTCACAAGGCGAATTCACAAGGTTCTGCAGTCTCGGTCAAGGTTGCAAGGTGCGTATCGATGCTCCGAAGATCGGGCTGCTGCAGCGGGTGGAAAAGGAAATGCAATGAGTCCGATGGTATCATCACTTCTTTCCCAGCGGTAACCTGCTCCAATGTGGCCAGGGGACAGCATCCGCTACCTGCTCCTGACCCTGAGGGCAGTTGCATGAGGGAAGATCACATGGGGGAGACAATCTCTGGGAGAGGTTGGTGGTATCATCTGATGAGATATGGTATCCCCCTTCCCTTTCTGAAAATACATCTCTAACTTCCCATGCCCTAATTGCCTATTGCAATATCTCCCCTCTTCCAGCCTGGAGTGTAGTATGACTCTGTCATTACATTCCAAAGGCCAACTACAATTGTGACAGGCACTTTTCCCAGTCCTACATACTCTTCCTCCAATCGTAGTTGGCCTTCAATACCCATTGCAAACACTCACACGCAATGTTTAAAAGTCTGTGGTGCCAACCAGCACGGAATCCTGACGCAAAGGCTGCTAGAAGCATGTGACATGTGGCGGTAATGCCACAAGGAAACAGAGAACTCCTAGGCATTCGCTGGTGTCGTATGTTATGCTGTGTTAATGGGATTTGGAGAGTGCACACACGCCCAAAGGCATCATGGCGCTAAAAACAACCAGGACAGTTGAGTACCAGAATAAGAGGGCGTTCTAGAATAGTAGAGTTTTTATTTTCCGCCGGAAGGCAGGGTGATCAACAATCTTCCGTACGTCAAGAGGGAGTTCATTCCAGGCCTTTGCTGCCACAACAGGGAAGGCACGACCACCAATGGGGGTGGGCCTAAACCAGGGGACAGCTATCACAAGAGCGGAGTGGGAGCGAAGCTTGCAGGTAGGAATATAGCGCACAGTTCCTTCTTGTTAGTACTCAGCTACAATGCCTTGAAAAGTTCGGTGAACCATACACATTGATTTGAACATAATCCGAGCTGCCAGAGGGAGCCAATGGAGTTGTCTCAGCAGAGGGGACATGTGTGTGCCAAATGGTGGGCGAAGGATGGATCTTGCCACTGCATTTCGGAGGAGTTGCAACTGCCTGAGCAGATACAGAGGCTGCCTAGATAGAGTGAGTTGCAAAAATCAACTCCACTTAAATTGAGGGCAGCAAACACATGCGAAGCAGTTGGAATAAAAAGAATAAAAGGTCCTTCCTTAGGATCCGAAGTTTATAGTGGCCAGTCTTACAGACTGCTGTCACCTGTTCCTCCATGGTCAAGGAGGCGGCAATTTTTTTCCCTACGTTTCTTACTGACATGGCAGGCGTCAGAAGTGGACCCAAAGAAGAGGGCCAACAATTGTTTGTCTACTACAGATGGGGGGAGGTGGTGCCTACAACGAGGACCTCCGTTTTGCTGGCGTTTAGCTTAAGGCAGTTCAAGGCCATCCAACCTCCTAGCTTTTCCAGGCACTTCCTTAAACAGGCTGCTGTGTCAGACTGAGATAGATCCACAATCTGGGTGTCATCTGCATAGGAATAAAAGGGAAACACATGTGACTGAAGGAGAACAAGCAAGAGTCTAATGTACACATTAAATAGGATGGGGGGCAGTGCAGAGCCCTGGGGGGACCCCACAAAGAATAGAGGCGGGAGCCAACCGAAAAGGGGGAAGGGACACCGATTGTGAACAGTCGGCCAGGAAGGAAGAGAACCAACTGAGAACTTGGCCAGACAGGCCTGCAGCAGATAACCAGGAGATCATGGTAGAATGATCAACAGTGTCGAAAGCTGCTAATAGGTCTAATAACAAGACTGCTCCGACACCCCCCTGATCAACCAGACATACCAGGTCATCTAGTACTGAGTTCAGGACGGATTCAGTGCCTCTTACTGGCCAAAAGTCAAATTGAAATTCATCAAAGTATTGAGAGGACTCAAGATAAGTAGATAGGAAGGGGGCTACCAAAGCTAACAGAACCTTCATGAGAAACAGCAGTAACGAAATAGGCCGATAGTTGGCAAGTACTTCAGGATCTGATGAAGGTTTTTTCAACAAAGGAATAACCAAAGCATGTTTGAGTGAGGGGGGGATCACACCAGTGGAGAAAGAGAGATTTACAGCAGAGGTGATGTGAGCAATCAGGTCGTGTGAGGTTTCCTTTATAAGAGCCAATGGTATGGCATCTGCAGGGGAGGCAGACTTCAAGCGCTGAATAGCTAAAAGAATATCGGAATGTGAGAGAACAGGGAAGGTGGACCAAGAGTCAGTAGCAGGAGGGGGGTTCAACATGACTCGAATTTGTGGTGAGGGCCCTGGCCTGCTCATTTATGGTATCTGTGATAGCCGATATTTAATCCACAAAAAAAAAAGACAGGGAATCACATAATGCCTGAGAGGGCGGCACCGAAGGACAGGTGGATATAGGAGTCGAGAGTGATTGTATTAAATCAAATAAGGCATTAGGTTTGTTTAAAGCCTCCTCGACCGTGTGGCTAAAATATGCTTTCTTTGCGTTAATGATAGCTATATGATATGTGCCAAGAGTACTACGGAAGTCAATTTTCACTTTGTGGCAATACATAGCGTGCCATTTGCTTTCGACTTGTCTACACTGAAGTTTTAGAGCATGAAGTTCCGTCGTAAACCAAGGTTCAGAGGGCCGGCACCGTTGTTTGGATAATTTCACAGGAGCTAATAAGTCAGCCGTGGCTGTATATGCCTCCTCTAAAGTGAGCAGGGAACAGTTGTTGACAGGACCACAGTGAGCTAACAGGGAGGGGGTAAGCTCATAGTTACTAACCCCCCTCCAGCTATGTTTAAAAGTAGCTGGTTTAGGACAGGGGGAGGGAGGAATCTTATTTGCAGCATAAAAGCGTATAACAGGACTTTGCTCATCAGGATCCTATGCAAAGAAGATGAGCGCAGTGGAAGCCTCCAGAAGCAGGAAACCAGTGGAAGAAAGGTTGTGACTTGGAAGGCAGCAGGAGACGTCACTGGCAGACTTTAGAAACAACGGCAAACGCCATCAAGAGCTGGCGAGTCAACAGAGGGACACTGGGGTGTGGCTGCAACTAAGTCAAAGTGAAATAAATGTAACTTTCTTTTTGTTTAGCAATTTTTATTAGGCTTTCTAATGGATAAATACAGTATATAATCATCAACAGTTAACCATTATAATACTTGCTAACCAATAGCCAAGATACAAATTTAAGTTGAATTAACAATTAAAAGGCACAATGTAGTGTATCAAGGTTACAATAAATGTAGAGATGCACTAAAAGTTCCTTGCAAAATTCTAACATAAGAATGTATTGAGGCAATATATGAAAAATTTATATATGAAAGGACTACAAAAACACAAAACAAGAACAAAACAGACAGGACAATACAAGACACAAGAGGAGAAGGAAGAACAGACAAAACAAACTGAGGCAACAAATGTAAAAGGACGCTGCTGAGGAGGCATTAAGATATTCAATAAGTGGACTCCATTTTTGATTATATTTATGTACGTCAATTAGAGAAGTGGCGCAACCCTTTTCTATTCTGTGAATGTAGCATATATAATTCCACCAAGTAGCATAAAATAAGCGATCAAAACATTTCCAGTTAGAAGATATTGGATGAAAACCAATGAAGACAAGTGGGTGTAATAACCTGGGAGAGGAAATATTAGTTAAAGCAGAGTAACCATGTGATCCAATAATTAGATTACCAAGATTGGGTTGTGCTGTAAAATGAAAATCTTTTGTAGAGTTAGCCAAATTCTTTCCCAGAACGAAAAAACAAATTTACAGTAAAAAAATAGTGTTTAAAATCAGCCGTACATTCTTTAAAAGACCAGCATAAGGTTGTCAAGTTGGAAGCAAATCTAGAAATACGTTTAGGAGTAAGGTAGGCTCTACTCAAAATAAAAAAGGCAGTCTGAGTTAGATTTGTGGCTTTAGATATGTTAAAGGTTTGTAGTCGTACCTTTTCCCAAATGGCAGCAGTATATTGGTTGGAAGGATCGTTGATCCATCCATTTTCGATGTGTTGATTGGCAGTCGACACGTTGAAATCAAAAATAACGAATTTATAAATTGTTGCAGCTTTAGTGGAGACACAAGCAAGAAGATTCTGAAATTGCATGGAAGGGGCCTGTTGTGAAAGATTTGGTAATGCCAAGGTAATTACTCTAGCAACTTCTGTATATGCAGCAAAGTTCGAATCATCCAGGTTGAAGATTTGGCTAGAGTATGAAAGGGGATTGGAGTATCGTAATAAAATAAATGATGAATATAAGGATGCCTTTACTATACCATCTGCAAATGAGTTTAAAATCCATTTTGAAAGGTAGGCTCTTGTTAAACCATAGACCAAATTTGCTACGGTCCAAAATGTCAAAGGAAATGGAAAGTAGGCTTAATCAAGCAATCTTAAGAAAGCGCAAGATAGAGAAAGTCTTAAAGCCGGGCCATACAGACATGTTCAGAATTTCTAGAGGTTTGAAAGGAGATAACAAGTTCAATTCAATATTACACCAAGTTGGGGAGATATTAGATAATTCCACATTATGTAAACATGCAATAAATTGCTTCAAGACAAATGATTTGTGGTAGGATTCAACACCTCCTAGGTTCTTCTAAGAAAGTTTTTTTAGAGCAATTTTCAGTGTTGTATTGTTCCATCGGAATTTGAGGAGAATAGAGTCTATTTTATTTATAGAAGGCTTTGGGGAAGGAAATGGGAATCATAGACAACACATATAAAATTATTGGGGCAATCATCATTTTGATAGTATCAAGCCTGTCCCACCAGGTTAGGAACAAGGGAGACCATTTAGTAACCATGCTTTGAATAGTTGATATCATAGACTCTGCATTAAGTTTCAACAAGTGTGGAATATTTTCAGCTACAATAATTCCAAGGTATTTAATACTTGTGGTGCGTAATGACATTCCAAAGGTATCCATGTTGTCTGAGATCAAGGAACTATCAAGAGGGAGGATTTCAGATTTGTCAAGATTCAATTTGTACCCTGAGATTTCTGAAAATATATGAATAGATGTGAGCAAATTTAGTATAGATGATTGAGGATTAGAAACATAAAGCAAGATGTCATCAGCATAAGCAGAAAGCTTAACAGTAGTAGAATTAATAGAAATACCTAAAATGTTATCATTGATTCTCATACTTTCAAGGAAGGGTTCTAGGGCTAAAACAAATAAAAGTGGAGAGAGTGGGCAACCCTGTCTATATCCCTTTGAATTGGGAAGAAGGAGGTTAAAGTCCCATTAATGAAAATATTAGAGGAGAGGAATACAGGATCTTAATTTAATAAAATTAGCCGGGATTCCATGCCAAACGAGTGACTTGAACATGTATTGCCAATCCACATGATCAAAAGCTTTCTCTGCATCAAGAATAATGAGTACGCGTTTTCAGGGAGAGAATGTTGAAATGCTAGAATATTAAAGAGGAGACGGGTTTTGAAAGTACTATATCGACCTTTCATAAAACCTGTTTGATCTACGTTAATCAAATGAGGCATACATTTGTCAAGTCTATTGGATATTTTAGCAAAGATTTTAGCCTCAGTTTTAATTAATGAGATAGGACGATAATTGTGAAATAAATGAAACTTTTGAAACCACTAGGAAAAAGGAATGGTTTGTAAAACTGGAGATAGAAAGCAGAGTTTCCAAAAGAGAGAGACTTTCAAGTTTGTCCATGAATGTTACGAGTATATGAAAGAGAGAGTGAAAAGGCAACATATAAGAAACCAAGTATTTTAGCCAAGCAGGCTTCAAGACATACCCATCAAACTTATCACATAGGGACTTGCCCTTGGCCTAAAGCCCGAAGATCATATCTCGCCAGCTCGAAATCTCTTCACTGGCTCCCTGTAGCTGCAAGGATCAACTTCAAGACCCTCTGCATCATTCACAAGGCTTTCTGGGGCCTGGGGCCACTCTACCTCCAACCTTCTCTTCCAGAACATCTTCCTTCTCACGCTCTCTGCTCACCCCCCTCGAACTCTCTGAGGGTCAGGCTCTTCTCCAAGCAGAGAGTTGGGGGCAGGTCTTTTTCCTTGGATGGTGCTTCCTTCTGGAACAGCCTCCCTGCCTCTCTAAAACTTGAGCAGAACCACCTCTGGTTGCGGAAGCAACTGAAGACTTTCCTTTTTGCTTCCGCTTTTACTCTTCCTCACCCCTGCTGATGCACCTGACTGCTCTCCGCACTGGTCACCATCTGAACTGGGGCCCAGGCTCCTGCATGTCCAGTTGCCCTCACACTGCCTGCAGGCTCCCCAGCACTTAAGGGTCTGTTTCTGCAACACTACAGTCCTTCCTCTTTTTTTTAAATGATCGTTATTAGTTTTATAACAAGTCTGACATGGTACATGTTGAATTCACAGTGGAGGTAAAGTAAGACATTCTTATAACGCAGAAAAAGCTGAGTAGAATAGTCAAAAAATGCTGCAACTTGTATGCTCCCCCCCACCCTCCCTTCCCCTACACCCCTCCCACCCGCCTCCCCTTCCCACCCTCCTCCCTCTCCCACACTCATTGGATAAAAGGAAACATTTTCTGTATTGAAGAAATAGGAAATAAATAAAGTCACACAATGCATTCAGTTCGAAATGTAGCTCATCTTGCATTGCGTAATTTCCCACTATATCATGAGAATGAATATGACACAGGGCTCCACTATGCGCTTGTTATTCAATTCTTGGTGATAATCTCATACAGTTAGTCTTATAGGATCCCAATATGCTGCATAAAATTCCTTGAAAGGTAACCAAATTCAATCTATGTTCCTGCGAGATTCTGTGACTGCAGCTGTCAGGCTCTCCATTTCATAGATTGGGTGTGCTTTAGTGAGCCATTATTTTTTAGTGGGAAGGGATGCAGACTTCCATTTAATAGTTAAGCATACCCTAGCTGCCAATAATAAATTACGTGGCATGTGTGTGAGGATTAAATGGGAATCGTCCTCGTCGGATTCCTCCCCGAACAGGATGAGCGTTGGTGTGAGTGCTTTGTGAATCCCGTCTATCACCTGGATCCACCCCAGGACCTCTTTCCAGTACGTTTTCACTTTGCTACATCCCCACCACTGGTGCCAATAATCGCTAATTTCACCACAACCTCTCCAACAGTGTGGGGGGATTGCCTGGGAACATTTTGGATAGCCTTTTAGAAGTGTAATGCCACCTGACCAATATGCGCGCATTATGCATCTTATATTGTGTAGAGATTGCTGTTGCCCAGACTGCTCTATGTATCGCCTTCCAAGCCCCCGGTTGATCTGTCAGTTCCAGTTCCGCCTCCCATTTCGCCTCGGAAGACAGGCGAATTAGATGGCTTCTGGTTCTCAGAGCCTTGTACATGCGTGCTATGAGACCTTTTGTGGTTTGGGGGACGCTTAGGATTAGTTCAAATGGGGTGAGGGGTCTTCGAAGGGAGTCTCCCCAGCAGGGGTCTTTTAAAGCACTTCACAAATGGAGGTATTGCATGTTGGGAACATCAATCCCCTGCAGGGCCTCCCGAAGGTCCTCTACGGTGATAAACAAGCCCTCCTTCCACATTTGCCCTGCTCTCATAAGCCCGGTCTCGTACCACTTCTGAAAGCGGTGGACATCACAAATAATATTCTGAATGGGGGGGGCCAAATACAGCTGAGCGGGGAAGGCCATAGCTCGAGAGGGACACCATAGGGACCACAATACTTTCAAAACCGGATGATCTCGAATTCTGTGTGTCATGGCTGGCAGGGGAACCCACAACCATTCCCCCAATGTAACTGGTGCAAAGTAAATGTTTTCTATGGCCGCCCATTGTTTCTCTGGGTTTTCCCATAGGTGGCTGGCCAAGACGCAGAATTGGTGAAGGACTCGATAACCAGGGCATAAATCAGGGGGGAGAGCGGACATCCCTGTCTAGTGCCTCGTGTGATGGCGAGGGGAGCTGAGGAGATGCCGTTGATGGGCATCTTTGCTTGGGCTGCGTGGTATAATGCACCAGCTCCCTGCGTCCATGCTGTGCCCAACCCCACCCATTTCAATACCACCCTTAAAAAAGGCCGTTCTACGCGGTCAAACACCTTCTCTGCGTCTAGTGATAATAAAAGGGGGTCTTTGTCGGGATCTCAAAGGCCAGCCATTAGATCTAAAGTTTTCCAGATATTGTCTGCTCCCTGTCTACCACTAACATAACTCACCTGGTCTGTGTGTACTTGCTGGGGAAGGACAACGGCGAGGCGGGATGCCAAGATGCTAGAGTACATTTTTGCATCCACATTAATAAGAGAGATTGGGCGGTACGTCTAAGGGATTTTTACCTTCCTTGGGGATGACTATAATTATTGACTCAGTGAACGATTTCGGAGCCTGGCCTGATGTCAAGATTGAGTTAAATAGCTTAGCAAGAAATGGGGAAAAGGTCCCGCTGTTTGTTTTGTAAAAGGCTGGGGTGTAGCCATCCTTCCCGGGTGCTGAGCCTGCCTTCAAATTGGAGATCGCTCCCTGAACCTCTATGGTGGTGATTGGTGTATTTAGGTTCTAGATGTTCGAGGGCTATGGGAGGATGAGGGAGGGGTGCCAAATATTTGTCAATTGCTGGCAGTGGGCTTTCCCCTTCCGCAGTGTACAACTGCGCATAGAATCTCAAAAAGCAGCTCACTATCTCCTGGTAGTCTGTGAGCGCATTTTCGCTTTCGTCATTTATTTTATATATGGCCCTGTCAGCTCTCTGTTTTCGTAGCCGATTTGCAGCATTGTGTGAGCTTTATCTGCCGTCTCGAAAATGCCTTCCCATCCCATGTATATTTCAACTCCTCTCTCAGTCCCAAAATCTGAGACAACCTATCTTCTGCTTGGGCGGGGTGTTGACGGAGGTCGCGCTCTAGACTTGAGATAGTGGACATGAGTTCTGGCTCCCTAAGCAACCTGAACCTCTTCTTAGACGCACCCTCAGATATTAGGATTCCCCTTATCGTGGCGTTAGCTGCCTCCCATACCGTGTTGAGTGACATCCCATCTACATCGTTTATCTCAAAATAACTTGCAATGGCTTCTGAGAGAGTCTCCCTGAAAACTGAGTCTCTACACAAGAAGTCAATGCAGACACACCGTCTGTCCACTCTCACGGAGGGCCCCAGATACATGTTAAGGGTGTATAGCTTGTGATGTGTCAAAGCCACTACTTCAATGGTCGCCTCTAAGACCTCATTTTCTCATTCTGCCCCCAGTAAAAGATAATCGATTCTTGAGAAAATCTGATGCGGGGGGGGGAGACAAAGTGTAACTCTTGTCTTTGAGGTGGGACGTGCATCATGTGGCGATTAAAAGGTGCTCCTTTAGCTGGCTGAAGAATGCTTTTATGATTACCTTGCAGGTTGCTTGGTGGTTGTGAGGCTTGTATTGGGTTCCAATCTACTTCCCGCTCTGCCACCACATTGAAATCCCCCCCCACAAATTAATTACCCCCTTCCAGTCCTATATAAAATGGAACAGGTGTTCAAAAAAACTTGATTGACTCTGGTTTGGGACGTAGGCTGAGCAGAGAGTGATTTTACGAACCCTCAGTTCCCCCTTAAGCACGACATATCTACCCTGGGGATCTCTATGTATGTATTCAAAGTGCTAGGGATTTCCTCAGCAAGATGCCTACCCCATCTCTTTTGTGGGGACCCGATGCCCATATGGTATCACTTATATCCCTTCCCACAATTCTGTCTTCCTCCCTGGGTGTATTTTGTCTCTTGCACCAAGAGTATATCAGGTTTAGATTGTTTGAATTTTCTTGCTAGCATAGACCTCTTCTGGGGGGAGTTTAGTCCCCTTACATTCATGGATCCAAAGACTATACCGTCAAGCCTTACCATAGTGGAGTGTGAGCATGTTGCATGCAGCCTTCATATTTAGCGTCGTTAGAAATGTAGGACGCATCGCCCTTTTGGTGCATCAGAGGTTTTGCATTGTCAATGCCGATTGTGAGCATAATCTAATGGTGTAGTTCTGGTCTTCTCCTTCCTTTAATTGAGTGCCCCCCCCCGATAAAAGCTAAAGTTAGCATTCTCTGTCGCTAAAGGAGACACCCTAAACTAAGAAGGGCCACTCTGATGAGGGCCCTCCTCAGGTATTGTATGGACGTATAAACCTACAACTATGCACATGCTATGGGAACAGTGTCTATCAACATTTGTAAACCCAGTCCATCCCTCATTTGTTTTAGGCAAACACTGCCCAAGTGAGGCTCTTTCCTTTCTCTTTTTAAAGTTGACAGTATACAGGAATCCATGAAAGAAAAACAGGGTGGAAGAAAAAAGGTTTCAATATGTAGCATCACAGCACTTCAGGCGCTTATATTTCCATTTTGTTTGCACTCGACCTCTCCTGGGGGGTTTCGGCGCTGGGTCGCGTAATGCCCCTGTAGGTTTCCTGCGGGAGTCGGTGTCCATGTCTTCTGTTGGGCCTCGGAGGTGCCGCACAGCTCTTTCAACTTCCTCTATCGATGTTATTCCAAAATCCCCTCCTCCAAATTCAAAAGACAGTGAGAAAGGGTGACCCCATCGATACCGAACTTCCTTTTCTTGCGACCAAAGCGTGAGGGGACGGCATCCCCTTCTTTAGGCAAGAGTCATGGCTGAGACGTCTTGGTAGAGCTTGACATTAGTGCCACCAAATTCTATTGTGTCCTTCTCCCTTACATTCAGTAGATTGTCCCGTCTCTGGGCATAAAAATGACATTTTACAAGGACCGATCGGGGACCGGCTGGGCACCGCCCGCCCTGTGCACTCTGTCAAATTCTAGTTTTGAGGGTTCTACATCCTTGTAAAAGGTTCGGATCAGGACTTTGATTTTGTTTTCCAAGCTCACCGGGGTCTCCCCTTGTACCTCCGCCAGGCCCAGTATTCGTATATTTGATCTTCGCTCTCTGTTTTCGAGATCGTCGAGTTTCATCTCTACATCTCTCTCCTTTTGTTCTAAGTCTTGTAACCAGGTGTCATACTGCATTGTGGCTATATCACCTGATTGCTGGTTACTATCCACTGCATCTAGGCGGTCTTCTACTTAAGCCATCTTGGTCTGCAAGTCTGAGAAGGTTTTTGTTAGGCTGGACCTGATTGACCTAATCTCTCCAAGCAGAAACCAGATATCTGATTTGGTGGCACTGTTTTTTCTTTCAGCAATCCCGGCATGTTTTAGCCTGAAGAGGGAGACAATGGATCAAGCTTCCATCATGTCTGCGCCCCCTGGTGGTCACCCCCAGTCCCTTCTCTTTACACTTATATGCCACCCGCTGGCTGCACTTCCCCCTTCCCCTCCCATCCGGAACATCGCCCCTTCCCTCTTTCCCGCACTTGCACGATCTGAATGAAGCAAGGCCTAGTAAGATCATTATTTTGTCCTCCTTTTGTTTTCCATCCAGGTCTTGTCACACCTAGAGGCACTTGTGTACAGGCGCGTTATAAATGCCACATCATATTATATCAAGTTGGGAGAGTGAGCAGAAGCTCACACCCAAAAAGCCCTGGCAAGAGAATATAGCAGGCAACTATATGTGTGTGTGTGCGTGCATTCAAGAGAACCCTTGGCAGGAGAGTATACCAGAGGTACTTTCAAGTGGAAGATTACAGAAAGCCCATGTATGAGATTACTCCAAGCAATTACAAGAGTGTATTCTTAAGAAGCCCTGGCAGGAGAGTATACCAGGCAGTTGCAAGGGTGCCAAGAAATCATAGTAAGGGAACATACCAGGTAAGTTGAAGTTAAACAAAACACAAGAAGTAGCCAGTAGGCTGTGTGGTGGTCTAAGAGACTGGAGAACCAAAAACCCTGGCAGGAGAGTACACCAGTTATCCCAATGAAACATAAAAGATAATCAGCTCGAAGATAACTTTTGTTGTTGACCCAAAGGAATGTATGGTCAGCCGGCTCTGTTGAGTTAAAAGAATGAAGAACCCCACATTTCCAAGAGAGGGGCGTATTAAATGTAGTAACTGCATGAATGTTAAAGTGCTATATTATTAGTATTATAAATGACCTGTCGCAGTAGGCAGAGTCCAGTGAAAGGATGTCTTGGGAAGACTACATCAAGACTACTTAAACGTTGCAGTACTCAAGAAAGGAAGAACAGAGGTCTGGAAAGAAAGGGGATGCAATTACCCTCTGGTATTAAAACCTTCTAAAGATCCTCTGTTGTTGAAAATAGAAACTCCTTGTCATAGATGTATTTACAACATGGCCAACTAGGACAAGGCCTAGGGTGGCAGATTTCCAGAGGCAAGGCATTTTATTGCAATTTATTTTCAATTTACTGGTTGTCATTTTTTAAATATAAAGCCAATTTTGTTTCTCTGAGTCTGGCTGATCCACAGAACTGCTAGCAATTTTGAGCTCTTAGCAGCCATTCCACTCTGATCGCTAAAGTCTTTTGTATATAATGCATTTGTTGTTTCCAAGGGTGAGGGAAACCTAGGGAAAAGAGAACTATCCTCTAAAACTATGACATTTCAGAAGGTGCATAGAGAGGACTTTTTGTTGATAGCCCAAAAAGGGGATAGCAAGAACTATCATTTGTAAAGCCAAGAAAGCAATAAAGAATCCAGGGGATGGTTGAACCCTCTGAAGTAAGGAGACCTATCTATCCTTGAGAAACTTCTTTTTGTAGAAATGATACATCTTTTGTTTCTTTTGAACCTTTACAACACATTCAAGGCCAAAGACATCCTTTTCCCTTTAGAATTGCTTTGTTTAGAATGTCAAAGCAAGAATAGTACTTTGGACACAGGATGGTATTGCTTTGGACATGCTGGCACTGACAGATCATTAGCTTTGAGTTTAGGTAGGAAACTCTGCTAGGGCAGTGACAGGGAGGCCTTTTCCCAGCCCCTTTTGTGTTCTGATAAAAGTCTGTAGCCAAATCCGTATCTAAAATTTGCCAGAATTGAATTCCTGACTCCTCACAGAAAAGAAGAAGCAGCAGCATCCGAAGAGGTCACTCTCACCGAGTGAGTCCTCTCATCGCCACTCCTCTTCCTCCAAAAAGAAGAAGGGCCACTGCTCTAAGGGTTCCCCGGTGTGTCCGGCACAGCTGCCTTTTGCAACACAGTCTTCCATGGAGAGGAATGGGAGAGCTTCTGCCTGAAGATGCTTAACATCTTTGCCAGCGTACTGGCGGCTCTGTCCTCAGCTGCGGTGCGAACAGCTGGATACCCTTAGAAGACTACTCCTGCACTCCTAAGGGCTCAGGCCTGGTCCAGAAGGAAAGCGAGGTCCGCAGCACTGCCAGGCCCCACCCCCAAGCGGTGCAGCAATGGCGTCAGCACCGGTCATTGTCAGGGACTCTGCAGCTCCGCAGGAATATGTCCCACTCTTCAGGAACACCTTTATGTCTAAGATGTACAACATCTACGTCAAGGGAGGTGACCAGGCCCCTTAGTGTACTGCCAGTTCTCCCCTTAATAAAACTAATAACTAAGTTTATATTAGGGTGCATAAATGATGAGAACAGTAGATAGGAAAGACATTTATCGAATCAACTTTCTGCACTAATGTTTTCCTATTAAGCATGAGGAAAATGTCCATGTGTTTTGAATTTTGTATGACCAAGATACTTTGAATTAATGTTGAAATTGATCCTGTGTACTAAAATTGTATCTCGAATAATTGGTCCATTGTACTAAAATTGTATCTAGAAAAACTTATTTAAATGAATGTTGAATTTAAAAGAGAATATTCATGTTTTCACTTTTGAGTAAATCATGACTATTAAAGTAATATGCCTTTGACAATTCATTGAGAGATTATTTCTTGTACAAGTGTGCACTGTTATTAATCTGAACGTTTTCAGACGACGCCACATTTGTCCTTGTTATTTTGTATCTCTTTAGCGAGGGATACCTTTAACAGATGCACCTAGAAAGCACTCTGAAAATCAAGAAATTCTGAAACAATAACTCTATTATTCACTTTGTCGATTGGCTATGCATAGACGGGTCACACACCTTACCTTGTTCTAGCGTTCTACCTATTGAATAATGTCATTCACAAGAATAGAAGCACTAACCACAAATAGAGCAGGTACTTTAGCATTTTCTGAAGCTGAAGCTGTAAAAGTCTTCACTCGTACGTTTGATTAAAAGTACGAGTGAATAACTACAACAGTTAAAAAAAACAGATGAACTCATGATCCATCTCAAACAATTGATTAGGAGAGAAATTAGTCAACGCTTACACGCTACAACTCTGTCAACTTAACACAGTGCACAACGTATACCTAGAGGACTACGATTTGACTTGGAACCTACTCTCTGCAAGGAGAATCCTGAGTTTGTGAAACGTCGGAGACTAATTCTCAACAAGTGCTTGTTAGATTGAATACTGCTAACAATAGAAGAACTGGGAAAGTCCTCACATTCAATTAAAGCAGACTTAGAGCATGTCAAAGCTTAAATCATTCCAAACTTATCTAAAGAAGAACTGTCCTCGAAAGTTAGAAAGTTACACACAGGATATTGAATCAAAAAAAATCAGAAAATTTAGAAGAGATACCTTGGATTACAAATTAGACATGGTCTACTCTTGGAAACAATACTACCAACAAAGAGACAATCAATCTAGAAATCCCAACGTCTCAAGGTTACCCCATAAACCAAACACTGGAACCTCTTTTTTTGATGCATCGAGTGTAGAAGTCGAAATAGTTCAAACACTGAGTACAGCAGAAGATTTACAAGAAGAAAGAGCAGAGATCAGAAGTAAGTGGAGGTACAGCGCCTTTGGGAACAACAACTACTGGAATTTCTTTTTTAGAAAGAGAGAAAACAGAAGACAACGAAAGAAGAAAAAATCCACCAAGAAAAGTACAGGTTCCACCGAAAAGACTTAGTAGTCAACATTTCTTCTTATAATTTAACTCAATTCCACAGAAAGACCTTACAGAAAGGAATCTCATTTGTTCTGCACTATTCAAGTTCCTTATTGAAAGAAAAATAGATTTTTTTCGCCTCTTCAGAAAAATGAAATTGAAGCTGTTTTTTGACAGGATTGAACAAGATGACAACATTGGGAATATATAGAATTAAGGCCAACGAACAAATGTGTACCTCCTATACACAACTCCACACTTGAAACATTCCAGAGATATGTGCTGAATAATCTGAAAAAGATTAATTACAGGATACTTATGCTACTGTTGAAATGTGTAACTTACAAGAATTCTATGTTTTATATTAATTAGTTACTTTGAGACAAGTCTAATGGGTGATGTTGGAGACATATTGGATCTAGTACAACTTCCGTTTAGCGTTTGACCAGTGAATATCACTTAGGAGGCAGATAACTGATAGGTAAATCATCTTTAAATCAGAAGGCAGATAAACTTAATGTATACAACGAGTAGTGGGAAACTAAGTGCAGTCATGGTCAATGTACCAGTTCTGTAATGATATGACCTTTACAACTAATTTCAGGAAATAATAAAGCATGGAAAATCGATGTCATTGGGATCTTGTTCACAACACAGATCGGTAGTTACAGTTTATTTTTGTAATGATAAGAACTGTAGGCCTATGAACTGACTATGAGTAGTTAACGCAACCATAATGAAATCAGGCAGTTGCAGACCGGAGGCTGCTTTCAGCCGCCTCGTCCTTCCGCGATTTGCTGCTTTAACTACTTTGATAATATCCATTAAGTTTGGGGATTATTATCTGCAATTCACTCCAATAATAAGGCATAGGTAATTCACGATTTGCATTACAACCATTTGCCCACTGTTATTGATTAGAAATATCTTTGACCAAGGGCATACATTAAACATATTTCTGATGACTACGATAATTTTGGAAGGTAAGAGACATCAGAGAACTACATAAGTGCGTTGTGAGCACATACGATAATGTCACATGACTTACCAACGTGCGCGCTAACGCACGTAGCGATCAAGTGAACAGGATAACCTAAGGCAATCGCGGACAGAGGGCTGCTTGTTGCTGCCTTTCCATTCCGCGATTTGCCATTTCATTAATTCTGAAATTGACTAACAATCACAACATATAGGAAGTGCAAAAGTAAATGGATGCTATTAGGCATGTAAAAAATGTAACAACAATTAAAAGCATAACGGACACAAGGAGTGACCAGCAACACTTTTAATTTGCAGGTCACAGATTTGTCTTTTCGTCACATGAGTGCCCTCAAACAGCGAGTTATCGCTTTTATCTTTCTGCAACTCACAGCCCTTCCACTGTTGAGGAATTACTCAGGTAAAACTAGTTAACAGGATTGTTGTAATGCTTGATAAGAATAATAAATGTCTTAGTCTAAATTAAGTGACCAGCGATAATTGTAATCTGCAGGTTTTATGCACATGAGTGCTTCTGTTGAATGCACAGTAATACAGAGAGTTGCCTGGAATCGATGATTGAGTCTGTCGCAGAGGAAACATCCAGGTAAACACATAAAGTTAGGCCAGCTCCTAACAAATATAACAACCAAAAATGTTTGAGACAGACCGAGTGACCTGCAACATATTCAGTTTGCAGGTCAAGCATTTGGATTGCATTCTTTCTCCATGAGAGGTTTAGATCAACAAATGGCAGCACAGTGAAATGCGTGTAAGTGCTAATAAATGCTTGAAACCACTACCAATTATTCGAATGTCAATGCCGAGAGCAAGTATGAATTTCTAAAGCTGCATTTTCATGTCCTTAGGGAAATGACTGAAATGTCATGGCCACTGGAGTTGGATCAAATATAGAAGCTTGTTCAACGATTAGAAACACTGTTATAAGTAAGTTAAGGTTGGTGCCTTTAACTTTAGTGCACACATGAATGCCAAGCATTTATGTTATGGGAATATGGTGTTTCCTTAACTTTGACCGAAATAAAATAAACATAAGTGTAGCAGAAGTATTTGGTTGTGTCACAGAGGAGTCGTGGAGTCACTACGTTCGAGCTGCTCATCGAACGCGGAGCAACATTCTTTCTTGTGGATACTTTTGGTTTCCTGACGGACAATAATTACTGTGCTGCCCCTTTAACCACGTTGACATCTGCAAACACTTAAAAACTTCCGGCTATGCAAAGCGTAGCGGAAGTGTAGCAGATGTGTTTGGTCATGTTCGTTTGTGGCGGTGTGGCGCTCCCAAGTAAGTTCCAATTTTGCTGTTTCCGTTTGTCCTTTTCAAACGCTTTAATATTTTAAACAACCAATTAAATAATTAAACATTTTCATTTCCCCCCAGCAATTAAATAATTAAATAAAGCCACTTCCTCCCTAACTATCCCTTGGACCCTACTGTCTCCTTACCCCTTTTCCAGGTGTCCCGCTTTCTCCCCGGGGTCATGCCCCTCCAGGCTCAATACATGTTCCCCTGTGGTGGCCCGCTTGTGCAAACAGCACCACCCCATCCTTTCCCGTGACATTCCCCCATTGTGCTTCCCTCTCCCCCACATCAATAGGGGCCATGCCCCTGGAGCCCAGAACCACTTCAATACCACTCAGACTCCCCTCTACACCAATCTCCCACTTCCTATGACCTGCAGCCAGTCTGACCTGCCACATCAGCAACAGAAATGTTACATTACAACTTCACTAATGCCCCGACCTGTCACACAAAACGACCAGACAATAGCTCCTTAACAGACACCAAAAACCCCCGTAAAAACTTGACATGGGACGTAAAAAACGCTGCAGAACCCAAGTACAATGGTCCTCCCCCCCTTTTAATAAAACCAGATACCAGACCTAATCCAAGATGAAAGGGTGGGAGGGCGGGACAATCACCAAGTCCAACCGTCGTCTGCCTCCCGAACCTTCCCTGGACCTTTGGATAATGCTGCAGTTGTTTCGTTAGATGCAGAAAAAGCATTCGATCGAGTAGACTGGGATTTCCTATTTTTAGTCCTTGAAAAAATGGGTTTTGGTGAGTCATTTAGGTCTTGGATTAGATTACTTTACACAGAACCAACAGCAGACATCAATACAAACGGCCTACGCTCAGAACCGTTCAAGCTAAAAAGAGGGATGAGGCAAGGTTGTCCTCTATCCCCTCTGTTATTTGTTATTGCGATCGAACCCCTGGCTGCTGTACTTAGAGATCACCCGAATATAAAAGGATTATCATGCTGGGGGTTGCAACAAAAATTGTGGCTATTTGCAGATGACTTGCTACTAGTAGTCAGGGAATTAGATCAGTCTTTGCCTACTCTCATGGAAATTTTGGCATTGTTTCACAAGTCCTCCGGATACAAAATAAATTGGACAAAATCGGAAGTGTTACCACTGGTACCGTGCTGTAGTAAACGGTTTATAACCGATCTGGGATTTAGATGGTGCCCTGATAAAATGAAGTATCTGGGGATCTGGATTACTCCAAAAGTCAATGATGAAGATAAACATGATGAGGTCTGTTCAAACTTTAAAAATGATTTGGAACGCTGGGGCCTTTTAAATCTTTCATTATGGGGTGAGGTTAACGCTTTAAAAATTGTGTCGACCCCTAAGATCAACTATGTCCTCAGCATGACTCCGCTAAATGTCGATACAAAATTTTGGAATGAGTTGGATAGGCTTATCCAAGGTTTCTTGTGGGATTGAAAATCCCCTAGATTGAAGGTGTGTAAGGTGCAATTTGGATAAAGGTGGAATGGGGGTGCCGAACTTTAAGGTGTATCACCTTGTCTACATGTGTGACTATTTGGTTACATTCCTAACGCCGTCACCTGATGAGTGGGTTGTGGCGGAGACGAGCTATAATGGTCCTCTAACACCAAGGGCAATGTTGACTACAGAGTCTAGAACGGAATGTGTGAAAGATCCATTGACTGTTTGTCTGAGAAACTCATGGGACAAATGGAATAGATTAATGAATGGGAATGCATTTAAAGATCCTGGGGCATCGAAATGGATGAATCCTTCCATTAAATTGGAGAACAAAACTTTATTTTTGCCGGTATGGTTTTTGGGGTGAGTTAATTGGATTGAAGAGGGAAAGTGGTTGAATATAAGAGAAATACAACAACAATATAGTATTGAAAATTTCAGAGCCTCAGAATACACAAAATTAAAAAATTCTATTGGAGAGATTGATGTGAAGGCTAGATTTAATCTGACTATACTCACAAGAGAGTCAAAGGATGGGGAAGGTGGTCTAGCAAGCCGAGTGTACAAACTAATTGTGAACGAGTATAGGGGAAATTACTTGTTGAGAGCTGAATGGAGTCGCAGAATTGGATCTGAAATTACTGCGGAATCTTGGACGAGAATGTGTGAAAATGTTAAACTATGTTCCTTGGTATTGACTGAGAGGACGAGACAAATTAAGATCCTTAATCAGGTTTATTGGACCCCCGGAATGTTATGGAAGAGCGGTCTGAAAGATGATCCAGGTTGTTAGAATTGTGTTCATGAGAGTGGTACATTGGAACATATGTTGTGGGACTGCAGGAAGGTGCGAGAATTTTGGACGGAATTTGGGGAGATCTTCGAGAAGGTTTTGAATGAGAGGATTGAGCTTGATTTTCAAACACTGGTCTTGGGTTGTGATGATAACTTGTTAGATCTAACACAATGCCAGAAGAAATGGTTACATAGAGGTGCCGTGATTGGAAAAAAAATCATCTTAATGAATTGGAAAACTGCTACTACCATACACAAAGACGTTTGGTTTCATGAAATGCATAGTCTGGCTGATGTGGAAAAGTTTTTATACAAAAGACAAGACAAGAAAATGCTATTTAATAAGATATGGGGGAGATTTCTTTCAATGTACTGAAAATGACAATTGTATATGTTCAGATGTGAATTCTACGAATGGGGGGTGGAATTTGTGTTCAGTGATTTGTAATCTTGTATATAGTTTATTTTTGTATTACCTTCATGTTTTTAATGTATTGTTGTATTGTTAAAATTGAAAATAAAACGTAAAAAAAACAAATAAAAGGATCTGTTTTAGAGCAAGTTGGCAACTTTGAGAACTTTTTCTGATACTTTTAAGCCCACAACTGTTATAATGTCGCTCTCTAGCACAAGGCATTTAGGCGGATTGCTTTAGCAAAAAGGAATGTGGGTGGCTAAGCTCCGTAGAGCCTTCTGGCGATAAGGACCCTAGTGTAGAATGGCAGGTAAACGCAGAGTGTCTGCGCCTAGTATTTTGCTAACCCTCATTCTGTCATATATTGGACTTAAGGATACACCTAGGGTATTTTCTGGCAGGACTGCCCGGGAGCCCTATTGAGTGACCTGAAACTGAAACCACCGCTGTAAATATAAAACGCTGCGCCCTGAGGGAAAGATGACGCACGTGAGCAAATGGGCAGAAGCTCAACAAGTCCATTATTTGCAGTGGACCTATTTATAGCAGTATAAAATTAATTTCAGCGATCCTACCTTGTCCTGAAAGTTGACTAATTAACAGATACTATTGAAATCACTGGGGTAAAGAGTGCTTGAGCAGGGTGCCATAAGTGGGAAAGTAAGTCAGTCTGGGGTAAAAGGGCTGAAAGATGAAAACAAGAGGGAAACAAACCAGAAGTCCTCTATTTAATAAATCAGGAACGATGGCTGCCCCTTGGAGAAAGCAAAGGTGGCATAAAATTCCGCCCTGACAACATCACCAAGGCTGCAGAAAGTTAAGTCCTATTTCACAGGAGACAAGCAGGGTGGTGAACTCTCTGGTAGCGTGGCTAACCATCCCTTGAGTGGAATTATGGATCAGGACTCCATAGTGTCCATTGACCACAATGAGTCCCTTCGGAATCTTTGCTGTGTTGCCAAAAGGAACTCCATGGCCACCGGCAGACTTCGAGCCGGATAACCTGATGTCCTCCAATTTCTCCCGCACAAATTTTGAGAACTTTATGACCTCATCCAAATCTGCTCCTGGGGAAAGTGAGAATGAGTAGGAAAGTAGCGAGGGGGGAGATGGAGAAATGAACCCTGCCAGGAAGGGGAGCCGGTCTTACAGTAAGAACAAAGAACTGAACTCCGTTGAAGTAAAAATAGATGCTCTTTTCCAACTATGTGCCATGATGGCTAAGCAACAAAAATCCACATGGAAGAATTGTCGGAATTGGCACTCTTTTAAAAAAATCCTAAAGGCCCAGTCTTTGAGGATTTCATGAGCAAAAAGATGGATCTTATAGTAAGTGCCACGTCTTCACCCAGGAAGAAGGCAGCAGTGCAAGAAAGCGCCTATGTGGTGGCGGAGTCAGATGGTGGAGCACTGGAAGCTCCCAAATCACCACCTAGAAAGCTAAGGCGCATAAAAAGAGGCCCCAAGCACGACAGGAACATCAGTAGTTCGGAAAAATGAGGCAAAGCTGGAAGTCAGGCCCAAGCAGAATCAGCAAATAAGAGGAAAGGGGTCCTGCCTTCCTCACTACAAACTCCTTACCTGATGGACAGTTTAGACAGGTCCTTCTCAAGGGCCCAATGGATGGCTGGGTCACAAAAACAGCGACCCCTCTATCAAAAAAATGAAAATTGTTCGCCTGGTTGCTTGGCTGAGGACGACTTGAGACCTTGGCATACCAGTAAACAGCAGGAGGGCCGCAGTTCGTTTGAGCCACACGTGGGATGCTTGGAGAAAAACCCACTCCTAACCACAAAGGTGGTTAAACCCCATGTGATGCCAAATTTAGAGATGGCAAATAGACTGACACCCCAGGTCGCAGATCATCCAAAGAAGGTGATCCCTTTAACCTGGGCAGACCGAGTTGAGCAGCTAAGAACATCTAGCAAGATCAAGGAGACTGAATTGGGCGACCCAGCTTGTCGTGCCAACCTGACTCACATTAATTTCATGGAGAAAACATGATGTCATCCAGCCCCTTTCATAATAGATCATGGCTATTGGAATTACTCCATATGATACCGGACCTAGCCTTGTTCACAACTAAGGACCTACTATGAATTGAATTGCCTTAATTGGACAGTCTGGTCAATTGGGCAGTGGTAACGTTTGTCTTACCTGTTGTGGTGGAGAAAATCTGTAAAAATATGGGGGCTTTAAGTCAGTTGGGCTTTGAAATCCAGGTTTCCTACCAGAATGGCTCAAAACTGGGGATTCGGCAGTAAGATACCTGACGGACCAGTATTTTGGCTATAAGAAAGGGGAGGTTAATACCGCCCCGAGGAGACAAAGGGGAAGACGGGCGGATATCCCTACCCAAACCCAGTGAGAGGCCAAGAGGTCCGGCTCAACTGGGTTCTCGATTTTATCTTGGAACTCAAGAGGGCATGGATCCTTTCTTCGTAACCCAGCATCATTGAACATTTTAAGAACTATGTCATGTGTTTGCCTCCAGGAGACATGGCTATGTGAACCATTGATGATGGACGGTTATACATTGATCTTTTGATTAGCAAAGCCACCTGTGTTAGGCAGACCCAAAGGAGGTCTGTGTATTGGGGTCCGAGCCCTGTTCAATCTGGCTGACTTTACTCAGGGCCCTCCAAATCCAAATTTCTACCGCCGGCTATTTTGACAAACCCTGTAAAGACCTGCCCACCAATTCTGGTGTCAACACTCTACGATCTGCCTAGGGGGTCTAATTCACAAGGAATTATGAACGCCTTGGCAGAAACACTGAGAGCATGGGTGGTTAAACACCCTAGTACAATGGTGTTCATCATAGGGGTTTTAATGTGGATTGTGTATCAGTTCAAAGAGGAAGACAAGGAACAAGTCTCAGCAACAGACCGAAGGGAAGGGTGAGGGCAGGGGAATGGCAGAGAGCTTTGGATGAGTTTGACCTTGTCCCTATGGAGGCAAGCTCTACTCCGGACTTGACCACATGGTCAAATGGTGGGGTCAGTACTCAAATAGATTTTGTCTTTATTAATCCACCTGCAAGTAAGTTAACCCCGCTACTGGAGATTAGAGCAACTGATGCTAGTGATCATGTAATGTTGATAATGAGCATGGAGAAGCTTACAGAAATAGCTACAGCTAGGCTGACGGGTAGGTTGGTGGTTAACCCTGGGGGCAATCTCCTCAGTTGGACAGCAAGTAGGATAAAAAAATGGAATGTCCAACTGAGAGGCCATGAAGGTCTGGGGAGTGGGAGTCACATCTAGGACCTGGTAGTGACAACGACTGGACAAGTGTTGCTGGAAAATAGGCCATCTAAACAGGTTACTACCCAAAGGGAGCTCTCTAGACCGGTCTATCCGTACGACCCTATGATTGCCTGTTATGCTTACCTGGTCTCCAGGGGGCCGTTGCACGAAGCTGAGCGATGAATGTCTGCACGTGCGTCGCGCGAAGTTGAGTAATGAATGCCTGCACATATCTTTTCTGTCTCACTACTTCTTCACAAGGAGGCTTTTGCCTTAGGTGTTTTAATGGCGGGTTCTCCGTCCTACGACAGAATGCAGGGGCGCGTTAATGTTCATTAGCCTCTCTTCAAGATCTAGTTGCGTCACTGATCCTGTGGGCTATAGCAGAGTCCTGAACAACTGTGACTCTCTAGGTAAGTCTCTATGCCAATAGATTCTTGGTATAGTTTTTGCTCAAAAGTTCTTAATTGCCAAAGTTCTCACTATTGTGTTTATTCCTTTGCAGGTGCAGTTTTCTGGGTGCCAGATGAAGGATTGACTTCTCTCCACGACGCTGAGCAGAATCCCTGCAGGTGAGTATTAGCGCGAGTGCGCGGCATTGGAATGTATTAAGAAATGGTTCCTTTCCCTTGAGCGACTAACCTCATGTTTTCTTTCCTGTTCTGCAGGTGCGGTGTGACTCCGGAGCGGCGATCGTGTGAACCGCTTCGATGGATTACAGGAAGAGTGCAGCCTCCGGGTGAGTATTGGCTCTCTATGCTGATATTTCCTTTCTGCAGACGCGACGATTCCTCAGAGTGGCAGAAGGGAAAGCCTTTCAGATGGACTGCTTCTCAGGTAAGGACTCAACCGCTGTTCTTGTTCTTATTCCCTCTTCCTTTCCTCTCTCAACAGGTGCTGATGGTTTGTGGTTCCCAAGGCGGGCGTGGCTGAAGACCGGGTAAACTGGAGCTAAGCAGACACAGTGAGCGTTAAGCTGCAGGAGTGCAGAATAACGCAAAGCGTGTTCTGTCCTTAGGGTGTGGCTTATATAGCCTGGCACAAGTAGTTCCAGTAAGTAGTCCCTCCAGCCACACCCTGCACAAGTATTCCCAGGTAGAGTAGTCCCTCCAGCCATACCTGAAGCTAGACTGTAAGGCTCAGTTCTTTCAGGCTGGGCTATGTGTATTTCCATGCTCCCTACAACCTGTCTTACATGATGAAATACTATGAGCCTGGTGCCAAGACTGGCCCAAGGAAGTCCCGGGGCAACCTTTTGGGGCCTTACAGGTGCGCATGGGTGCCAGCAACTGGGGAAGACTGGTCTGCTCCTGACGTCTGGGGGCATGCACCATGACATTGCCAAAAAGAAGACAGAGTTAAATTCTGCCCTCCAAATCATAGGCAAAAGCATCTTCTGTTCTGGGTCCGAAAAGAGAGAACAGATTGCCAATGTGAAGAGATGTTATAAAAACTGGGTAAAAAGTCATCGGCTCTTGCTAAATGATGAGGGGCGGAAATTTATAAATAGATTAAATAAGACCAGTGACTCTATAAAATGTTGCCATTGGCTAGGGAGTGCACAGTTAAACCCTAACTCAACTAGGGAATTAGTGACGGTTACAGAAGGGAAGTGGGGGGACTACATAAAGCAAAACTGTGATGGCCCCTGTAATACTCAGTCGGCTCCCAGGCCCATGGCAAACACCAAGGTTAGTGTACATTTTGAAAGCATGGATTTGGAGGCAAAAATGTGAAAACTAAAAGTATCCGCAGCATTTTGGCCAGATGGCCTATCAATCCTGGTACTGAGAGAAGATCCTGAATTGTGGGCTTTCATCCTAAAACAGATGTTCTCACATATCTGCCTAACCGGCAGAATCCCAGAGACTTGGACGAATTCCATCTTAATTCCATTCTTTTAATAAGGCCAGCGTTAACAACCAGAAAGTTATAGGCTATTAGCCATGTTGGACTGCTGTGTGAAACTATTTGCTAGCATTTTGTTGGAGATGCTTACCACCTGGGTGGTGGCAAAGGGACTTCTGAGTTATCACCAAATCAGCTTTAGAAAAGGCTTTTCCACAACCAATGGTATTTGGGCACTCTTGACGCTGATACTCAGCTTAAATCTGATATGGCATTAAATGCCGCCATCGCTGCTCTATTTCATCAAAGCCCTTTATAGCTCCACAGAGGTGAGAATTCGTCTCTCGCAGAACGGGGAGCTATCAAACTCCTTACCAACGATGAGGGGTTTGAAGCAGGGGTGTGCATTGGCCCCCCTGCTTTTTAACCTCTATTTGTCCCTCCTGGCAAGGAAGTTGGGGGAAGCATTGAACTCTCCCCAGCAATATGGGAACAAGGCCCTGATCTGCATCTCATATGCGGATGTGGTGGTTTGAGACAGAACCGGAATTGTCCTACAAAGGTCATTGCAGGCACTGTCTGACTATGTAAGCAGTCTTGGGTTAAGTCTGAATATTAAGAAAACGAAAATCATGATTTTTGGGAAAGGGGCGCGATCTAGCAAAAAGCAGAATTGGTTTCTTGGTGACCAAAAAGTAGAGACCACCTTGGAGTATAAGTGTCTGGAATTGTCATTAAGACCACCTTTTCTGGGACCTCTCTATTGGAGGAGGTGACCTCAAAAGTGTGGAGGAAATGGCTTGCTCTGAGGAAATCTATCGACTTGCAAGGAGGGAGATGCATGGAGTCTAAGATTTTGGCTTATAAGACCTCTATAGTCCACTCCATGCTGTATGCACTCAAATTTTCCCGTGGAAAAGGGTAGCAGTTTTGGGTAGGCTGGAGAGTAAAATATTAAATTTGATGCTAAATTTGCCATCGTCTGTCCCGGCACATGCAATCAGACTCGAACTAGGAGGGCTCTTCCTTTCTGCGCTGTGGTCATTGGCTTCCGCTAATTTATGGGCTGCGAGAAAGTTCGAGCTGGGAGGTCCAGACTCACTGCTTACACTTACACTCCGGCATGCTCAGCTATATTCTAAGAGTAAATGGTTCTCTATTCTGGACACACAGGTTATGCACTACTTGGAATATATTGGGGTGACCCCGATAACAGTGTTGTCACTGTGAATACAATATAGCTAAGATTCCAGCCAAAGCAAAAGCTTATGACACAGAGCTTGCATTGAGACACCTCAACTCTTTCAGGAAGTTCTGAGAATAGACACAGGAGGCCTTTTTGTGATAGGGAGGCTCAAATCAAAAGACGATTCCCGGGCCTGACAAGATTTATCCTCTCAGTTAGGCTCCAGATGATCCCGGTATTAGAAAATATAGGGGCCTGGTCGGGGATTCCACATGATAGTAGGTGTTGCAGATTGTGTAGGAAGGGAATTGAATCCGTCCAACACATTTTAACACTGTGCCAAAACCTAGTAATTATTTATGAGCGAACATATGCTAAGTACCAGAATTATGCCTCTGATCAGTTCTGGAGTACTCTTTTTGGGGCAGAATCATTAGTGATAGGGCTGCTGTGATGCATGTTTGGGAAATTGCTTATGGGTTATTGACTGAATTGGACAGCAGAGTGATAACATTAGAACATGGATGTAGAAATTAAATGAATTGCAGCAATCTGTAGAGGTAGACATAAATTAGTATTAATCCAAGATATGATTAAATGTATTGTTTTTGATTTTAATGTGCACTAGATGATACTGTGCATGTTATTTTATACGGTGGTATACTTTTAAGTGTGCTATTCAAAATGTGTAATTTGTAACAGTTTGAAAAGGTTGCTTTGCAACCAAATGTACTTCAAATAAATTAATTAAAAAATAAACATAAGACATTTTTGTTGTTTACATTTTCAGAATACGTCAAAGTCCACTGCACCTGAAGAAGAGTTTACAACTGCCAGTTCTCCCATTCATAAAACTAATGACTAAGGGCCTGATTCATGGAATGTTTTCCTATGGGATTGCACCTTTATAAAACACTTCCATGAATCAGGCCCTAAGTTTATATTAGGGTGTGTAAATGATGAGAACAGTAGATAGGACTGACATTTATCGAATCAACTTTCTGCACTAATATTTTTCTAATAGACATGAGGAAAATGTCCATGTGTTTTGAATTTTGTATGACCAGGATACTTCGAATTAATGTTAAAATTGGTCCTTTGTACTAAATTTGTATCTAGAAAAACTTATCTAAATGAATGTTGAATTTAGATGTGAATATGAATGTTTTCTGTTTTGAGTAAATCATGACTATTCAAGTAAGATACCTTTTGAAAACTTAATTTTATTGGGTTTGAACAATTCATTGATAGATTGTTTCTCCTACAAGAGTGCACTATTATTCCTCTGAACGTTTTCAGACAACACCACATTTGTCCTTGTTATTTTGTATCTCTTTAGCCAGGGATAGCTTTAACAGATGCAGCTAGAAAGCACTCTGACAATCAAGAAATTGTGAAACAATTTAGGAATATTTAGTGCACCCCTCCAACAATAACTCTACCCTTTTGGGCTTGTACCTGTGGGTTCGAGGCAGGCGATAGACTTCCTGGAAGAATTTTACAGGGGCAGTGATGACGTGCTGGACCTGCAAGGGGCCAGTGGCCTAGATACTTCCTGTGAGTTGGACATTTTGCCTGTTCCCACCCCAGGTAAGCCTCAGGCCGCCTTCCAGCGCCTGATGGCTAAGGTGGCCGATACTCCAGAGCTCTCTGCTCTGTCCAGCTCCAAAGTTCAATACAAGCTCTGTAACATTCTGGACGCTGCCCCAAAGAAGGAAATGCTCCTGCCCTTTAATGTGGCAGTGGAAGCCCTGGTAGTGTGGAAGTGTGGGAAAAGCCTGCATCTGTTTTGGCAGTGGACAGGGGCCTGATGAGGAAGCACTGACCTGCTCTGTCAGACCCAGCTTTCCTTTCACCCAAGCTTCACCTGAAAGCCTGGTGGTTCAGGCCGCAACAGCGAGCCTGAAAACCTCTACCTTTCTGTCCCTTCCACCAGACAGGGAGAGCAAGGGGTTTGCTGCATAAGGCTAGAAAGTGTTTGCATCAGGCAGTCTAGCACTGTGGGCCATGAACACTTCTTGCACCTCTGCACCTTCTCCTTCGGCCTCTGGTCATCAGTTGTCAATGCGGCGCAGTACGTCCCAGAGGGAGAGATGAGGGATGGGTTTCTGACTTTGGTCCTGGACGGCAAGGATGCAGAATGGCAGATGCTGCAATCTGGACCGGACATGGCGGACTACATGGGCAAGTCCATCACCACTAGCACAGTGGTCAGATGCCATTCTGGGTTTGTCAGGGTTTGTGGCCATCCTGCAGACAAGGCTGTTAGACATACCTTTTGAAAGGCAGACCTCTTTTGGACACAAAGCTGACAAGCCCTCCAGAAGGTCCAATTGTCTTAGGCGGAAGCTAAGTCTTTAGGGCTTGCAGTCCAGCTGCCTTCCAAAGGGCGCAGGTTTCTGCTCCTTTCCCGCTTTACCCAAAGGGGCGGTGGATAACTTGCCCTGAGAAGGGGCCAAGAAAGGTGCTTCCCAAGAGGCTGAGGAAGGGGTACCCAACGGGAAGGTGTTGCAGCGACCGCTGTTCCCTGCACTCCCCGGGTCCCCAAACCTCAGTTAGGGACTTCTTCACACATCATCCGTGTGAGAAAGGCTTTCCTTGTTCAACGCGGAATGGTCAGCAACCACGTCCGATGCTTGGGCCTTAAAGGTCCTCCATCAAGGTTATTATTGCCTCCCGTTTCCCGTGCGCCACCAGACCACGGCCCTCTGGCCACCCCCTTGTCTCCGGATCCAATCCTCCTAGAGGAGGTCTGTCAGCTCTGACAAAAAGCATGCTCAAACTCGTTCCGTGCACAGAACGAGGAAGGAGGTGGTACTCCACCTATATTCTGGTGCCGAAGGACGGAGGCTTGCACGCCATTCTGGAGCTGCAGCCGCTGAACTTGTTCTTATGCAAGGACAAGTTTGTGATTGTTACTCTAGCACAGCTCCTGCATGCCCTCATTCTGCAGGACTGGTTGGTTTTCCAGGATCTTCAGGATGCCTACTTCCATATGCCAATTCATCTAAAGCACAGGAAGTACCTGAGGTTTGTAGTGGACCAACAGCATTGCCAGTTCAAGGTCCTGCCATTCGGTCTTTCGTCGGTGCCCAGGGTTTTCACCAAACTGCTGGCAGCGGTAGTGGCTTGCATCAGGAGGGAAGGCATCTGTGTCTTTCCCTACCAGGACGTCTGGCACGTGTGAGCTTGCTCACCGGAGCTGGTGTCAGGGTTTGGGCTTTTCCCTGAACTTCAAAAAGTCTCAGGTTCTGCCGTCCCAGTCTCTTCCATTCATCGGGGCAGTCTTGGACACACTCCTGCGCAGGGCTTTCCTGCCCCAGGATTGAGTGGTGAACATCTTTCGGATGGTCAGTGCCCTCCAATCACAGGAAAATGGCTGTGCCTCAGCTTTCCTGCACTGTGTGGGCCTCATGGCCTCCTGCATCCTAGTGGTGCCAGAGGCCAGGATTTGCATGAGATCGCTTCAGTTGCTTCTCTGTTGTCAATGGTCACATTTCCAGGATCACATGTCGGACCTTCTAAAGGTCTCGAGCCAGGTGGCCCAGGATCTCCCATGGTGGGCAGTGCGGGACAACTTGGCCCCAGGTGACCGTGGCCATGGACGCATCTCTGACTGGCTGGGGCGCCCAACTGTCAGACCTGACAGTGAGCAGACTGTGGTATCCCGCAGAGTCTCTGCAATGCATCAACTTGCAGAAGTTGAGGGTGATCAGGCTGGCCCTGCTAGCTTTCCTCCCCTCGGTGAAACGCAAGACTGTGCTGACCCTGACAACACAGTGACCATGCACTACCTTGTGGTATGGGGTGGAGACCTTGTCTGTGTGCAGAGAAGCAATGAAACTGTAGTTCTGGGTTCAGGAGAACAGCGTGTCCCTGACGGTGCCTCTTCTGGCCGGAAAGGAGAATGTCACAGCTGATACCTTGAGAAGAAAGACTTCAGCCTCCCACAAGTGGGAGCTCCTGTCAGGAAGTTCTGGAGGAGAACATTTCTTTTTGGGGAACTCCTCAAGTGGACCTCTTCACTTCCATTGCCAACAGAAAGTGTGAGCTGTTCCGCTCCAGGGAATTTCCTCATCACTGAGCTTTGGGGGGGTACACTGACGGTCGAGTGGACCTTCAACCTGCTTTATGCGTTCCCGCCGATCTCTGTAATTCCGCCTTTTTTTCATGAAACTGCCTGTTCACAACCACAATGATCCTGATCGCCCTAGACTGGGCCCGGAGCACATGGTTTCCATAGTTGCTGTACATGTCCATATGCCCTCCCTGTCGCCTTCCGAGGAGAGTGGAATTGCTCTCCCAATTGGAGGTGCATGTCCTCCATTCAAACCTCAGTACCCTGAAACTCATGATTGGCTAGTGAGAGGCTGAGATACAAGGAGTGGGACTTGTCGGAACACATCCTCAATGTGCTCCATTTAGCTCGGAGGCCCACTACAAAATCCATGTATGCCTGCAGGTGGTGTACATTTACGTTTTGGTGCCGGGAGAGGAACCTGCATCCTTTATCCTGTCCTCAATCCCCTTTGTTGGATTGTCTGCTTTCATTGGCACAAGTGGGCTTGGAGATTGGCACTGTGAAGGGTTACCCTGCTGCTATTTCTGTGTTCAAGAAGTCCCCAGAACAGGGATTGTACTCCTACGTGCCGTCCCCTTACCTCTATACTGTATGGGCGCCCCTCGCTAGGGACGGGAGACAGAACCTTTTTCACCAGAAATAATCTTCTTCCCCTTTAAATTTAGAGGCATGCAGGTTTGCAGCCCTGGGAGCATGCGCTCCCCTGACTCCACACACCGTTGCCACTCCCCAGTCCTCTTTTCCGTGTCAACAGGAGCGGACCGCTTTCGCCAGCGCTCCTCGGTTTGGCTTCGGCCTTGTAATTCCATGCGCTCATCCTCAAAACTGTCTTTTGTCTTTTGGTCTTTAATCAGGTACTCTGTCCTCTGACGCCAGACTCCTCCCCGGTGCAAGTCAACGTCATCGGGCTTCAGCAGGTGTCCAGACTGCAAGGGGCTCTTCCCTGCATGCTCTGAAGAACAGGTTAGCTTGTTGGAGAGAGCTCTACAAATGATCACCTCCAGAGGACTTTTTGTCAAGCACAAGGCAAGGCCCAAGGTAGGGCCACTGTTTTCAACCGCACCCCACAAGGGTGACTCCTTCCCAAGGAAACGTCCGAGTGGGAGGGACCATTCAGGTTCTAACACCAGTATAGGTACCACGGCTGCTTCAACTACCAGCCGCCAGGCCGAGGGGTCGCTAGATCCTGCCGGTGTCATCGCTGAGGGACCGCAAGGTTCTATTACCAGATGTCGAACCGAGGGGCTACACCCTTCTATCGGACAAATGCCTGAGGGGGCGCCGGTACGCAGCACTACCAGCGAGACAGCTGAGGGCACGGCACCTACCAGGCCCCATCCTGAGGTGCAGGGTAGGCCTTAAGTTCCACCGCCAAGAGTACAGGAGGAGCCCGGGCCCAGGGCGGCAAGTACCATGACGCTAGCACGTGGCATGCAACCTGACAAAATGGCCGCTGCACCAGACAAAATGGCTCCTCGTTCTATGCCACCCCCCTTTTGGGGGCAGGTAGGGGAACGAGTCTCCAGGTGGGACTGGTCTTCACTAAGTACGTGGCCTACAGCATATCTTTCAGGTTTTTTGAAAATGTCCTCACTCTTATGAGGTCCCACAATGGGGAACCATCCTTCGGGATGTGATCAGGGACATACTGCCTCCAGTCCTGCCACTAGCACCCACGGTCATCCCTCCTATTGCTCCAGTGCCTCAGGCCTCTGCGCAGTCCCAGCTGCTCATGTCTCCTGCAGCTTAGGCGGTTACGCACCAGCCTCCACAACAGCCTGCGGCTCCGGTCTGCGCACCTCAGCCTTCGGCACCCAGGACTCTTCCACCGACCAGCAGGACACTTTGGTGGGCACGGATGAGGAGGAGGACCCCGACACACCATCTTCAGCCAAGGCATTCCATGAACGACTCGCAGGTCTAGCCGAATACCTGGGGCTTCCACAACCCAAGGTTGAACAACCAGAGGCGGGGGTCCTGGCCGAGGTCCTCACTCTATGCCCCATGGCTAGAACAGGGATTCCGATGCAAAAGGGCGTTGTGGCCTTGGCCAAAAAGGTATGGCTTAAACCACATTCGGCGCAGCCTACCAATCAGCGCCTCAACGTCAAGTACAGACAATTGGAGGGGGATCCACTCTTGCTGTCGGCACACCCTCAACCACACTCTTTGGTTATTGCCGCGGCCTCATTCTACTCTAAGCCACAGTCTTCCTTCACTACAGTGTCCCCGGCGCTCCTAGGCAAGGAGGAGAAAATCTTGGAGGCATATGGAAAGAAGGTCTATTCCAACGCCTCGCTGCACCTTCGTCAGTCTAATGCGGACGCTATACTTGCTGCTGTAAATCGCTGCTGTAAATTTGGAAGGAAATAGCTGACTTCCTTTCAGAACATCCGGTGCAGAGTCAAGCGCGCTTCAAAGTGGGGCTGGCGGAGGCAAAAATTGTTGCGCAGGATATCATGGAGTCCACGGTGGCTCTTATATATTCCTCAGGCCGCGTCATCTGCATCACTACGGACATGAGAAAAACTGCCTGGTTACAGGCTACCAAGTTCAAACCGGATGTCCAGGAGCGCATATTGGACCTTCAGTTCGAGGGTGGCGACCTTTTTCTTTCCACCACCGATGAGGAACTTGATAAGAAAAACAGTTCCCAGGCTACAAAATCCTTATCTATCCTCAAAAGGTCCACACCCAAGACCTACAGCCAGGTGCACAAGAATTCTGACAAGAGGCGGACCTTCAGCAGGTTCCAGGGCTTCAAAGAACCAAAGTCAAGGCAGCCGGACTGGTCTCCAAGTCAGCACCGCCGCAAACAGCATAAGGCAGGGAATAAGGGCTTTTTTCAGTCTCCCACCTAAGCCCCAGCCTCAGAAGGAAAGAAGGCATGACATGCCCCTCCAGGTCCATGCGTGTCCAGTGGGGGGCAAGCTTGCCCTTCATGTACAATATTGGCATGAGGTTTGCGAACCCCTGGATTCTCTCAGTAGTGTCCATGGGCTACCGCCTACCTATCCCTTCCTCCCTTCCGCTCCCACAGATTGGGGCAACAACTCTGTTGGCAGAAATTCGATCACTTGTAGAGAGTCAGGCAGTGGAAGAAGTCCCAGCCTCCCGGAGAGGTCTGTGCTTCTATTCACAGATTTTTGACATACACAAGAAGAACCAGGCTGGCCTGAGAGTTGTGTTGGACCTTTCCACCTTGAACCTTTCCCACCCTCTTCAAAAGTTCAAGATGGCTACCCCAGCTCTTATTGCGTAGACACTGTTCAGGGGAGACTGGATGTGCTCCCTGGATCTGAAGGATGCATACCTACACGTCCCTATTTGCAGCCTCATCGATCCTTTCTGAGGTTCAGGATCATGGGCTTTCATTTCCAAGGCAAAGGTCTACCCTTTGGTCTCCTTTCAGCTCCCAAGGTGTTTACCAGATTCATGAATGTAGTAGCAGCCCTTCTCAGGGCCCAGGGTCACCATGTCTACCCATACCTAGATGACTGGCTCGTCAGGGCGAGATCTCTGGAGGAAGTCCAGCACACCGCCTCTGCCCTCATGAATATGCTACATAAATTGGTATTTTCCATCAATCTCAAGAAGTCTCAGCTAGAGCCTACTCAGAATCTTACGTTCCTAGGTCTCATCTGGAATACAGGCTCTGAGAGAGGTTTCCCCTCGAAGGACAAGATCATAGCCATCAAGAGAGCCAATGGACATTTTCTCAGCAGACCTGTGACCTCGGCATGGTGGTACCAACACATCTTGGGTATCAAGGCGGCATGTCTACTGGCAGTGCCTTCCAAGAGGCTCAAAATGAGACGACTGCAGCTGCACTTCGCAGCTTCCTGGAATCAGGACAGGCGTTCCCAGGCAGAACTTGTCAGCATCCCTCCCCATCTCCACCAGGACGTGGTCTAGTGGAGCATTGACTACAACTTGCCGATAGGCAGGCTCTTCATGCAACCAGCACCGCAGGTTACCATCACCACAGACTCCTCCTTGGAGGGCTGGGGAGCCACTCTTTGCAGACACAGTGTGCATGGAGTGTGGTCGCTTCGGGAACAGGAGGCCCATACCAATTGGCTAAAGCTGAAGGCGATCTGGCTTGCTCTCAAAGCCTTCCTGCTGGTGATCAGTGGCAGGATGATCCTCATTCAAACGGACAACTCCACCAGCATGTATTACATCAACAAGCAGGGTGGCACCAGGTCTCCTCTCCTATGCACCTTGGCAGTCACCATTTGGGAGTGGGCTTTGGAGAAAAATATGCACTTGAGGGAAATCCACCTCCCGGGGGAGTCCAACCTGCAGGCAGTCAGGCTCAGCAGACTGGGTGCGGCCAACTACGAATGGCAGTTGGACCAACAAGTCCTTCAGGGGATCTTCAACAGATGGGGTCATCCTCAGGTAGATCTCTTTGCCACTTGGTCCAACAGGAGGTGCCACCAGTTTGCAACCTGGCAGGACAAGGCTGGGGCTCTACGGGGAGATGCGATGCAGATACAATGGGACAACATGAACACGCATGCATTCCCTCCGACTCCCCTGGTCCACAGGGTAATCTGCAAGATCAGGGAAGCCTGTCACCTCTGGGTCATCCTGATAGTTCTGTGATGGCCCACGAGGACATGGTTCTCAGAACCATTCACCCTGTCGGAACAGGCCCCGGTGCACCTTCCACTTGGTCCAGCTCACCTGCTCTCACAGCAGGGGGCACAGTCATCCACTTCGCCCCCCAGAGGTTAACCCTTGCAGCGTGGTTCCTGAACAGGTCACATTAAAGCATCTGCATTTGTCACAGGCTAGCCTATACATCATACAGGGTGCTAGGAGCGACGCTACTAGGAGCCAGTACAGGAGCAAGTGGACTAGGTTTTGTCACTGGGCAGACTCAAAGGAAGTCAATCCTTTAACTTGCACGTTGAACGACGTGCTATCCGTCTCAGTGCACCTCGCACACTCGGGGGTGCAAGTAGACACATGCCGCACCTATTTGGTGGCCATCGGCACCTATAGGAACTCGGAGGAGGAGGTCTTTTCATGCTCCAATCCGATAGTTTAAAGACATCTGGCGGGCCTCACCAGGCTCTTCCCACCTATCAAGAAGCCACACCCGGTGTGGGACCTCAATGGAGTTTTGGGCGGCTTGGTGCATAAACCATTTGAGCCAATGGCGTCCGCGGACATCAGGCTGGTCACCTTTAAGACAGCCCTCCTGGTGGGGCTTACGTCTGCATGCAGGTTCAGTGAAATCCAGGCACTGGAGGCTTCAGATCCCTATACTACCTTTCATAAGGACAACACGGTCCTTAGAACTCATCCTGCATTCTTACCTACAGTAGTCTCCTCATTTCACCTCAATGAGAAGACAGTGCTACCTACTTTCTTGGGTGACCCCAAGGACGAGGCACAGAGGGTTCTGCACTGCCTAGATGTCAGACGTGCTCTAAAATTGTACCTGGACAGAACCAAGAGCTTCCACAAATCGGGAGCTGTCTTTGCCACCTTCGGTGGGTCAAGACCAGGCTATCAAACTTCCAAGGCTTTCATAGCAAGATGGATGGTTGCGGCCATCAAGGAGGCTTGTGAGGGGCAGCACAAACCAATCTCCTGGCAAATATGCATGCCCACGCTATCAGAGTCAAGGACACAGCTGTGGCTTTTCAGAGGCACGTTCCGTGGCAGGTCATCAGTACGGCAGCTACATGGGCCACACCTTCAGCCTACTGCAAGCATTACTGCTTGGATGCCGGCTCCAGGACAGATGCAGCATTTGGGCAGACAGTTTTAAGGAACTTGTTTTCTTAGGAAGGTCACCTCTCCACCCTGAGGCTACATTCAGTTGCAATTGCTCATACAGTATGGAGGAAACGGGACGGGACGTAGGAGTAATTATAAGTTACTCACCGTAGTAACTAACGTACTCCTAGTCCATAGTCCCCTTTTCTCCATACGTCCCACCATCCTCCCCCCTTATAAAACTGGTGTCTTTAAGCAATGGTTATATTGTCGACGCTTTATAGGGAACTGAGGAGTAGTGCCGGTGGGCGGAGTCAGGGGAGCGCATGCTCCCAGGGCCGCACCATCACGTGCCTCTAAATTTAAAGGGGAAGAAGATTTTTTCTGGTGAAAAAGGTTCTGTCTCCTGTCCCTAGCGAGGGACGCCCATACAGTATGGAGGAAAGGGGACTATGGACTACGAGTACATTAGTCAGTCCCTCCAGCTTATAGCGACTTTGCGATCCTGCAAAATGCCGCAAAAACGGCCGTTTTGCGCAAAATGCCGCGAAAACGGCCCTTTTGTGCAAAAACTGCTTTTTTTAAAATAAAAATTAAATTTGCAGAAACTACTGTTAAAAAAAATTCTCAGGGTGCCAAGTTCTCAAAACGTTTTTGTTACGCAAAAAATGAAATGCGCTAACACATCTCATCACTTGCACCCAAAAAAAAGCAGCCCAATCCACAAGGGACATTTTATATGCGCGCCAATTCAGATGGCCTTTTTTACCTCCTTGAGCAAATCAGGGGGCGTTTCTTCCAATTTAAAAGTGCAGCCCACATTTCCAAGCAAGATGCACTTTTAAATGTGCAGAAATTGTAGGCAACCCTACGTGCACGGGATGTGGGGGTGCCACTGCATGACCGGGTCTTTCCTGGCCCTGTCATGCATTTCTTTTAAAGGTATGAACCGCTGCTGTGTCGCTTGCATTTCTGTTCCTCAAACAGGAAACAAATGCATTTTTTGGGTTGCATTTTACAGTGGAAGGCCCCTGAAAGGCCTGTCCTTGTGGAAGGCGCTGGGAGCTTGCAGAACACTGTCGGGAGAGTGCTTCTATTCAAGGTACTACCCATTTTGACCCACAAAAATCGATTGAATGGAATGGTACAATTTTACCTATTTCGGCCAGGACCATTCAATCGATTTTTATAAATACCGAACATGTGTTGAGGGGGTGTCACCCGCTCCCCATGTACAGTATTTTTGGGCTTGGGGATTGCAAAGGTGTCCCCCACGTCCTCGAAATTGGAGGCAGGAGACCGAAAAAAAAGAACATGTCTAAAAGGTGACCCTGCAGAGTCGGATCCGACCCGTGTTAGAGAGACAGATATGACACCGCAGGGTTGCAGGGGAAGCGGCAGCGACCAAGCAGTTGGGGGAGGGGGTGGGCTGGTGGTGGAAGGTACATTTTGGGTTGTTTGGCTGAAGTGCCAATCAACGTGCGGCAAAATTGACTATGGACTTCAGTCAAACAACCCAGAACCCTATTCAAGGCAGCTGGCCAGCGCAAAATTTGCAAAATTTGCGCTACAGCTGAAACCAGTGGAAATGTGCCAGTCACCTTTGAGAATAAGGTGATCTGCTAATTTCCAAAAATGGGTTGTCTAAAAATAGCATATCCTGGGCTCTATTTTTAAATGCCCCATTTTTTGAGTATCTGGGTCAAAATCTACATTTTAAAAAAATTGTCACACTATGATGGGGAAAGGAGAGAGAGGGAGAGAGCGATGGGTGAGATGTGAAGTGATAGGCAAGAAAGTAGAGGGAGAGCAGTGGGTCAGAGGAGGAAGCATTGCACAGGAGAGCAGAGGAAGCAATGATACGGTGGGCCAGAATTCTGAGGGCGAGCAGAGGTACAGAAAGTAGAGGGAGCGTGTGATCAGTGAGCCAGAAAGCGGAGAGGAAGCGATTAGCCGGACAGAGACAGTGAGATGCAGATTGGGAAAAAGGATGAGGGAAGTGTGCGATAGAATGGGAGAAAGGATGCAAGATGCAGAAGCAGCACAAAAGAATGAAGGACTGTATATTGCGAGAGGAATTGAGAGTGTAAGGTGTGAGTTGGGAGTATGATTTGGAGGGTGGTAGGGGCTGGGGAGTGCATATTGTGACTTGACAGTGACATAGCACATGAGTATTTGTATGACAGAGGTTCAGGAATGCAAGTTGTGATGGGGAGTGGGTGATATGTGTGATGTGTATTGGTGAGAGGTGTGTGGGTGTTTGAGGGATTGGAGAACATAGAAGGGGAATATTTTCAGCATTACAACTGATAATGATCAATTTAGTTAATACTATTAAATAGGCATGCACATTAAACCAAAAATGTAGCCAAATCAAACACTGTTCTGCCAAGCCAGAGACATCTGGGACTCTTCCTATTAAATTAATCCAAAAGATACATAATAATGATACCATGGCTCTCTTGTAGCCTTGCACTCTTCCTCTTTCCTGCAATGTGACAAATATAGACCCTCCAGTTAATAAAAAATGTCCCGCAAAAATTCTGCAATAAATAAAAGTTTATGCCACACAATTTGCCATTTCAAGCCGCAAAATTTGCCATTTCATGCCACAAAATCCTGGAAGGTCTGATCAGTCACTACAGTGAGTAACTTATGATTTTTCCACAATACCCACTGTTAAGCAGTTCTTGCAGGAATTGTGTAGCCAGTTTCCTCCCTGCAAGTTTGTGGTTTCAGCGTGGGATGTGAATTTAGTTTTAACATTTCTTATGGGTGCTCTGTTTGAGCCTCTTCATTCCTGCTCTATTGGATTGCTCACCCTTAAGGTGATTTTCCTGATTTCCATTACTTTTTCGAGACGGGTGAGTGAGCTCCAGTTATTGTCTGTTTAACCTCCCTATTTGTTTCTTTCCAAAGAAAAGATGACATTGAGAGTGAGACCCTCCTTTCTGTTGAAGGTGGTCTCAGATTGCAATCTCTCTTAGAAGATCCATCTGCCTTTGTTGTTTCTTCAGCCTCACCCTTCCAAGGCAGAGGAACGATTCCATAGGCTGTACCCGGTACGGGCCCTGAAGTTCTACGTTTCTCGTTGTGGAGATATGTAAGGGTGGAGGAGTAAGACTCTGACACAGAGGGGCCATTGTGGTTGACATAAACATTTATTAAAAGTGGTAAATGAAAAGAAAACCCATCTTGCCCTAACTCTAAGAGGGTTTTCCCTGCCTTAAACCAAAAATAGTAGTGTCAGGATGTCCAAAAGCAAAGGTACACAGTCTGATGTCAGAATCATTGCTCTGTCCCTCACACTCTATATTAAACTAAATCAAAAGGGAGTTCTTCCTAGTCCAGAGGAATATCTCTCTTCCCCTGGATAAAAAGACAGTTCTTGGTTTGCCAGTTTCTAAAAGTTCAATCTCAAGCTTGGGGGGAAATATCTTCCTTCCTCAGACTTGGATGCTTCTCCAAGCTGTGGTGGGTCCCTGGCCCCAGCTGGCAGTCCTGGTTTCCTTTTACTGGGCACTGAGACAAAGAAGAATGGCCTGAATGCTCATCCAACCTGCAGTGGGTCTATGATCCTGGTTGGCAGTTCTAGTTTCCTTCTACCAGGCACTGTGATGAAGAAGAGTGGCGTGGATGCTTCTCCAAACTCTGGTGGGTCCTTGATCCTGGCTGTTTGACCAGATTCCCTTTTCTCTCAGGCCTCTTAGTCCTAAACACAGACTTGGTTTACTCGCCTGCTAAGCTCTGTATTCAAATATATTACTCTCTTGATCTCACATTCAGACTTGGTTTATTCTCCTGCCAAGCACTGCTTTTGTTTGTCTCATCCTCAAACTCTTCACCTTCGCCTTTCTTATTTGACAGCCCTGGGTCGCCGTCCCTCCAAGTACTGCCATGAAGAAGATTGCGTATTCTTGAAACATGATATGGTCTTTTCTTGCAAGGATCCCAGGCTCTATACCCCGCCTTACAGTATTGCAATAATGTCTTTCTTAGTGTCCCGTAGGTGTTATCCTCTTTCCCTCATTTTCCACATACTGTTGGTTTCGGGGTTTCTTCTACCATCTGCGGACCCCCAACCATAGGCTCAACCACACAAAAACATTTAGGGTCTTCACAATTCTACATGAAAGAGCCCTTATCACCTGCTATGGGTAAGTCGTCGTTTAAAACATAAACCTCCGAATTTATAACAGCAAGCAAAATCTGGTGGTTCAAAGCAAATCGTTTTTATTCTGTAGCCGACACGTGTTTTTCAACCCTACTGGGTCCTTATAAAGGCTGAGGTGAGCATGAATAAGAAAGATATATGTGACAAAAATGTGGCACCCGAATAAAGTCTCCCAAGAGAAAAAAGACCAATGGCCAAGTGAATAAGTCAATCAATAGGAAATGTTCATAATGTACATATATCCAAGTGAGCACCACACACAAATTTTAGCATTGATAATGTCATGCGATAATAATGGGTCAAATAAAAGAGTCATTGGTTCATGTGGTCAAGATTAAATTCAACATATAACAAGCATGAGCGAGAGAAACAGAGAAGACACAAGATGGATGATTAGTTGGATTGATAAAAACACACAGCTCCTCTGGACCCAATGCACATTGCAAGGATGCATTCTCTACACATGGATGACTGTGCTTACCAGTCTTAAATTGCAGAGTTAGATTACTCAATGAGGTGAGCTAAGGAAATGGACCACTGGATGGAGTCTGTAGACCTGATGGTCGAATATCTGGGTAAGATAATGGTGTTGAGTTACTAGTAGGAATATATTAACCAATGTTACATCCCTTCTATAAATGGGAATACCTACAATTGGAATAGTACCTACAATTGGAATAGACATCTACTATTTCAATACGATTGGAATAGTAGATGACCTGGTTAGGTTGGATGTGAGGCTTGTGATGTGAAGTCCTTCAGTTAGGTAGTGTGAGGAATCTGATGTCCTCACTTCTTCCACCAATGTGTCCTCCCCCCAGGGGCCAGGGAATAGCCGTCGCTACCGGATCCGCACATGTGCGGAGGAGACTTGGAGGGAGGAGATGAGGTACCCTTAGATGAGGCATGGTATCCACCTTTTCCCTCTCAAAATGTCCCCTTAATCCCCCTGACCTTTGTGGGTTATTGTAAGTCAGATTCATGTGGTCCCAATAACATTCATTCATACACACACCACTTTAGTACTGGGATGAGGAAGATGCAACAGAAAGAGCCAAAAGAATTAGAACCAACAATGTGCGTCTAGTGGTCAAAGAACCAATCATCTAGGTGGGAGGTTTAAAAACCTCCAGTGCAGGAAGTTAGAGGAGGGTGCTGGCTATGGCTGTGGACGCAGAGAGACCCAATCTCCCGGGGAAGCTGTACAGAGGAGAGAGCAATTGCCGGAGTAGTGGAGCGAGGAGGCCCACCCACGAGATTCACAGCAAGAAAGCAGCAGGCTGTGGGAATGCTGAGAGCAGAGGAGAAGCTTTGGGGCATTTGCAGGCTCACCAGAGCTCTCATACAAGATGCTGGGAGAGGAGGCACTGCAGGAGCCCAAAAAGAGCCAAAGGAAGCGAAGGCAAAGCAGACTTCACTGTAGCTGACGCTATGGTGCACCGCAAAAGAACCCAACGGCGCCAGAGAAGACCAGTGAGCGTAGTGAGATGGGAAATGGACACATTGGAGGCGGCTGAAACAAAGTTAAGGGTTGAAATTACATTTCATATAGAAACAAGCACTTTTGAATACCAAGCCAAATGAAAGTGAACAGTTTGATTACTGATTTCAACGAAAGCAGTTTTGTGTAAAAACGTATGTTAAATTTCAAGAACTGAGAACCTTGAAAGAATATGCACTGGCCAGAGCCAGATCACTCTCTCCCCCCAAATATCAGAAACCGCCCGCCATCCCTTACCCTCCATCCCTTGCCAGAAGCTCATGTCTACTCACCAATGAGAGACTCGTACCACATCTACTAGTCCCAGCCCTTTGGCCCCCTTTTTCAAATGACCCAAAAACACTGGTTCAGTCTTTCAACACTACTTTAATACATGCAGTGAAGGCCATTGCCCCGCTAGCCACCCGGAAAGACAAGCAGACAAAACACTCCAGCGCATGGTTCTCCCCAGAGCTTCTAGTACTCCGCTCTAAGAAACTGGCAGCCCTGTCTACCTGGCAATCCAATCACCTGGATTCAGCCAAACTTGAGTTTAATAAACTCTCAAAAGAATATAGAAAAGCAATCATCCATGCCAAAGCCACGTCATTCAACACAAGAAGTGCCAACGCCAAATCTGACTCCAAAGACATTTTCGCCATCTTCAGAGAACTGGAAACTCCTGCTCCCCCGCTCCAGGCCATAACCGGAGATGAAGCCTAGTGCTCCGACATACTCTGGCATACAATCTGCCAAGCTTAACAAGGTAGACTACCTCCACAACAGAAAACAAACCAACCAACACTCACCTAACCCAAGTAAACACTCTCACACGCTTGTCTCCAACCACACAGCCCTTGACACACCACTCTTCTCATTTAGGAACATCAACAAAATGGAAGTCCTCACCCTCATAAAAAAATTAAACACTCCTTGTGCAAAGGGGATATTGCCCTGCCACACTCATCAAAGAGTGCGCAGACACGCTCGCACCTTTCCTACCTGCAATCATAAATGCCTCCTTTGCTTCAGGGTCTGTACCATCCAGCATCAAGGAAGCGTGGGTACGCCCCCGCCTAAAAACAAACGTTACTCGACCTGAACACCCTTAACAACTACAGACCCATAACCACAGTCCCCTTCCTACTAAAAATCCTGGACAAAGCAGCCTGCCTACAAGTCCAACACTTACTGGAATCAAACAACATCCTTGGCACCCGACAATCTGGCTTCCGCCCCCGGCCATGGAACTGAAACGGCCTTGCTCGACCTATAAAACCAGATGGATGACATTAGAGACAAAGGTAAACCTGCCCTACTCATCCTCTCTGCTGCATTCGACCTAGCTACTCTGTCAACACCTCTCCTCCTCAGCACACTTCTCCGCTAACGCTGTCGCCTGGATCTCCTCCTTCCTCCAAAGCAGAGCCATGCGAGTATTCTCCGACCAAGCGTCGGCAAAACAAGCTATCATCTAATGTGGAGTACCACAGGGCTCCTGCATTTCCCCTACACTCTATAACATATTCAGCAGACCACTTTTCAACATACTGGATTCTCTCGGCATCATGTACACCAACTACGCCGATGATACACAAGTTCTCTTCCCTCTGTCGGGTGACTATGAGGATGATTCCAAGACCCTTAATGCAACCTACTCCACCATCCACACCTGGTTGGCTGAAAACTGGCTTTGCCTCAACGGAGAAAAGACAGAACTAATACTGCTAGGGCACACTGAAAAAACTTGACAACCAATACTCATCCTTCAATATTGACAATACCACTATCCCAGTATCCCAGGCTGTAAAAACACTTGCGGTTTAGCTAGATGCTAACCTATCAATGCCCAGTCAAGTCAGTGCCATTGCATCTTCTGCAGCCTACTACACAAAACCTCTAAATGTAGCCAGGTCATTCCTCACTTCCGGAAACTGCCTAACCATTGCAAGAGCTTCAATCAGGTCTAAAATGGACTACTGCAACATTCCTCTTCGCAGGCACATCAGCAAAAAACTTTGACAAACTTCAAACCATCCAAAATAATGCCCTACGCACCGTCATAGGCATCCCTAAAAGGGAGCACATCTCCTCAGCCAGACGACAAGCCCACTGGCGTCCCGTCCCCAAACATATCATCTTTAAAACACTTGCCCTGACCCACAAGTGCATCTACCACAAGCCCCGCCCTACCTATCATAGAGAATAAACATATCCCTCTCTTCCCGACCTACAAGAACACCCTAAGCCAACCTGCCACTTGTACCTAAAGTGAAGCGTGCCAGAGAGGGTGGTGTAAGCTTTCCCTTCATTGCTGCTAGGCAAGGAAACTCCCTGCCACTCTCCCACAGATCAGAACCCTCACACCTCGCCTTTAGCAAAGCTATCAAACAAGGCTATTTTCTTAAACCCCCACAGCAAAGCCTGTAGCGTCTCCATGCCAGGTAAAGATATGCCAAAATAGAAATATGTAATGGGCAATGTCACAAGATGTTTTACACTATGTAACGATATGTAACCATATTGCTCTCGATGTAACACATCATGCACCCAAGTCTGTACACCCACCTGTAACTAAGCTGATTCCATGTAACAGTGCCACCATGACTCCGGGCTGTTTGTGCTCTTTATAAATGCAAATAAATAAAATAAATAAATATGAACTGTACCAGGAAAAAGTGTGCTTCGAAGGAATATGCATTGGCTAGAACCATATTAAGTATATCCCAGAAGTGTGCGGTTTTCAGAGAAACAAGTATTGGCAAGAGTCACGAGAATCTGGGAAAGTGCAACATATGATTGATGGCAAACCTGTGTGTTTTGAGAGAAACAAATATTGTCCAGAGCCACAAGAATATGGGTAAGTGTACCATTTGCATAGTGGCTAACAAGTTAAAGTAACGCATCAAGAGGATGTTAAATGAGCCTTAACTAAGTTCCACTGTAAAACTGAAACTGTGGCAACATGCAAGTAAAGGAGAAACCAATTAGGTATATCCGTTGCGTGACCTGTGATGGGTGGACCGCATGTTCCAACAACTGAGCCTAGACCGAGGACAGCCACCAATGGAAATACCTGCAACAAAACTTGTGGATGAATCTAAAAGAAACACTGTGAATTTGAATTAAGGACTTGAACCTTGTGAAACTGGTGAAAGACTTGAGGCCTAGGGGAAGGAAACTATCTTGAATCGTGGGGAAGGGAGATCCTTTCCAATCCAAATAGATGTGAGGGCAAGTGTAGGATTTTGACATAAACAGATATTTACTTTGGACATCCTGGCATAGACTACCCTTAGTTTTGCTTAGGTAGGGAAGCCCCACCTTACCATAGGGCAAGATATGCCTTTTTCAAACCTTCTTTTAAGTTAATACAATTATAAAAGAGAACTTGAATTCATTTGTCTGTGTCTGCTTCATGATGCCTTCATAGTAGACAGCCAATTAATTGTCAGGTGATTCCCCCTTAATAAAGTATCTTCCATTAATGGGCTACGCCACCCGAGATCTGTGGGTGAAAAGAAATCATGGCCAATTTAGCAGGGCCTCAGTTTGTAACAGGATATAGCTATGTAGCTGCTGCCCATATTTACACGAGTCCGCCAAGTGGAATGGTCAGCTATCCAATAAAAGATGGGTTAAATTGCAAGTAGCAAGTGTCAAGGGCCTTCATGCAATAATATATTGTTTGCAGAATTTTAAATGAGTTTAACGAATGGAAACTGGAATTTTATAAAGTATTCTTAAAAACAGGTTTCTACTCATTTCTGTCCTTAAATAATTGGATGGGCCATGCTAGAGCAGTGCTGGAAGAAGAGGACACTATATAAGTGCCGGAGTCATGCCGGGTGATTCAAAGTTTTAACAATCAGTATCTAACAGTGCACACCTAAATTCTTATACATTAGAAACACATCCACCAAGATACAACAAAAAACGTGGGTGCAGGAGAGGTATCACAACCCTGGCACAGAGCCGTTAACACATATTAAGAAAGGTATCCAATCTATGGACACTCCCTTCCCCTGCACATCTTAATGCTGAACATACAGTTTATTAATGTTCAAACGTTAAATTTATTTGTAATATTCTTCCAAAACAGAAATGCTTCCCGTGCAATTTCTTGTGCCTTTGTTAGAACTTCTTTATTGCTCAAAGGTCACACCAGTCGTTCTACGTGTATCGGGAACACTTTCCCCTTCTTCAGAAGCATAACTTTAAATGTATACATAAACAATAGGGTCTATTCCATCCAACTTTACAGAATTCTTTGCACAATAACTTAATCCTATTAACTTCCAACGTCTAATTACATTGTTGATCACCCTCGCATCAATTGAATGCTCAATTGCCCACTACTTCAGGATCCTAGTCCCAGCCTCAAATGCACAGCAGTGTCAAGAAAAAGCCTCCACCAGTGGTCTAATGCACCAAACATTAACAAAACCTCACCACTTATAGTGCAACTCCAAACAAGTTTCTTGTAGTAAATCAGCTGTGTTCCAAAGAAAGGAAAACCAGCGCAGAGCCCAAATCAGCCCCAAACATACCTGTCCCCCCTTCTATGGAGCCGGAATGGGTTCTCTTAATAAAACAGCATGTATGCCTCCCTCCCAGCCGTCTACAAGACCAAAGACAATGTGGGAAATGGTAAAGGTGTTTCATTCGTAATATGCATCAAGGTTTTCAATTTAAACCACCTTCTATTTCAGACTAGCCATAAGTATAACACATTGGACATCTCGGATGGCACAATAAACTTACCTTACGGACTCCTCAAAAGTGCATACAGATTATTCTACTCCGTCCGCTGGTTTCAAAATGTCCACCAACTTGAACGGATCGTCCGCCTCTTTGACTTACAGCAAATGCAAACACACTTATAAAGACCATGCCAGGTCTGCACTTGATATCTGGGAAGACAAATGTATAAGACCTTCCCATATTAGATAACCCACATTCATATGTCTATCGGTAGCATAACCACCAAGTGTGACCGCCCCTGAGCTTACCTTAAAGGTTCTACGCGATTCGCCTACACCTGTGTCTTTCCTCTCGGGAGCCGCCACACACGCACACGCACACGCGATGAAGGGAATAATGTGCCTTATGTTGCTCATTAACAAAGTCTAGGTCAAAATGTACTGCTAACATGAGATGCAGAAAATGTTTTACGTTTACTTTGGTTCAAATATTTCTTTGCAAATACGAGAAGATGCTGTCCAGAACTTATATGTGATGTCACAGGCCTCTTTTCTTTCTAATTGTTCGGAATATGTTTTTCATTTGTACGAATTTTATATTACACATAGATAAATGTGAAACTTACATAACTGCTAGGACTCAGCACAGTGTGGTTTAGCCTTCACAAAATAGAGAATTTACATCAGGAGAGCAAACATTGTGCAAATAACAAATACAGTATGCAGTTTCATTGAGACACTCACAGCTGGACACAGACGAATTCCAACAATCGGAGGGGTAAGCATGTTGATGATCTTTGCCAATATCCACTGATTGGCATCACGTGCCCCATCTCATCTGCCCCCCTCCGCCCTGTTTAATTTCTGCCACCAATTGCTAATATTCCGGCAACACACGAGGAGTGCGCTCTAAAATGGCAGCACCCATGATGTTTACATGTTGCTAAGCAAAGTGAGTAGCCACGGATAGGCTGCTTTTCGAATAAAGACGGAATACCGTCACTGATGCCGTTAGCTGGGTTACACACGTAAGGGTGACCACACAAGGCTCAACGGCGCGGTAGGGCCAGTCACGCTGTCCGTCCATCACCAGTACTTGTTCACACTTATGTTGATAAGCCACCATTTGAACCTTCGACTTTACTCAGATACTTCAGACTGTTAACCCTCAAAGCCGCCCTTCACATGATTAAAATCATTTACTTTTCTAGCCTTGCATAGTGTACTGATCTCGCCACCACTCACCTTCCTTGTGTTGGTGAATTCCGCATCTACATTTTTGTACTTTTATAATTACTCTCTGACACCACCGAACACATCTCCTGCCCTCCCGCTTACTTTGCAGAGAGCGAGATTGTTCTACACTACCGACTTGCCTTATAATATATGATCCATATCTCGTATTGCACTCACCTCTATCGATTGAAGCAGACCATGACCACTATTTGCCTGTATTGTCCACTTGGCACATCCCCATATCAAAACAGACACCCATATCGTCGTCTGTTTGTACTTGTCCCACACTATCTGACTGCATCCCACGTTATGTTTGCTTGTGCATTGTAATACTATGTTTTAGATCAGAACAATGCTTCTCACAATCGACCATACATTCTGTCCTTACTGGGCCAGATTCCAAATTTAAGGTTGATTGAATCTACGGACATTTATCTGGTTGATTATATACATAGGCAGAGGCTGGATTATGTCCGTCTTGTTATACCTTCCCCTTTAGTCAGAAACCTAATGATGAAAGAAGCTGAAGAATTTCATCAAAGGGGTTTTGACATATTTGAGTATGCTCAGGCTCATTCCCATCGGACTGAGTTTACAAGTAACACAGGTAGATTTCAGAACGAAGAAACCTCAGATAAGGAGGAAGGAGTGAGGGGTGAGGAGAGGGAAAAGGATGTGAGTCAAGACTGGAGATGGCTAGCATTGACGCTGAGAGAGTCAATTGATAGCCTCAAGAAACTAGGGAAGCCACTTTAGTTAAGGTAAATGGCAAGTGGAAACTGTTATCATGGAACTCGAGAGGCTCGGTTAATCTCCTAAATAATGTGAATTTAATGAGGGACTTGGCACAACATGATTTGCTCTTCTTTCAAGAAACTTGGTCAAGGGTCCCTTTATGTTGGGAGGGTTACACGGTATCATCTTTAGAGGCACAATGGGGAGGAAGAGGAAGAGGTCGTCCTAAAGGTGGCCTCTTCATAGCTGCAAAAAAACCATCTAAACCCGAAAATTAGGGGAGAATGGGCTTTTACAAATCATTTTTTGGCGGTGGGCCTTTCATTGTGGTACAATAATAGGTACAATAATAGGGATACACCTTTTTTGTTGGTTAATACATATTGGAATCCGGCTGAACTCTCGGATAGGCAACTCTGGGCGGAACTATGCAATTTAGGGTCCCTCCTGCAGAACTGGCTGTTAATTAACATAGGTGGCCAGATAGTGATCGCGGGTGATCTCAATGCAGTAATTCACGGGGACTCATTTTAGATTGGGGGATGCTTCTCCAATCCTGGATAACTCAATTTGCAGGGGGAGGTTGTGGTCCCACTTTGCAGAAACATGGGGCTTGGAAATTCTGGTAAACAATCTCTCAACATGGAAAGCTAGAGGCTGCCACTCAATAATTGATTATATTATTTGCTCTGGCGACTTGTTTTATAGCTCAGGTAAATTCAAGTGCATTGAGACCTCCCTTAGCGATCACTGCATCTTGGCACTGGAAATATGTATTATTGCATTTACCGAACCCAAAACTGTATATAATTTTCTTCTAAATGTCAATTCAATTGGAAATAGAATTCAATGGACGGGAAAAAAGTAGACAATTTACTGCTTCCATGGTTGCAGATTTTGAGAACCTTTCAGAATTAGAGAAAAGAAAGACATATGCGGCCAACAATTTTACCGGTTATATCGGTAGTGCCGTGGCAAAATTGGGTAACACCAATACAAGGGACAACCGAGGGAAGAAAGATAAATCCCATAACTTTGATATCGATATTAGAGAAAAAAAGAGGGAAATGAGAAAGGATATTATACTAATTAAGAAATTGGGACTTACTCCAGAAAATACAGCTGTAAGGATAAAAAAAGTTAAACAAAGCTACAAAAATTGGTCCATACAGCACAGAATAAATAAAGGTCAGAGTGAGGGGGAAAAAATGCTAAGTGCATTAAGAGGCCCAAATTTAAGAAACTTCTGGCATTTAATCAATGATTGGAACAAACCACAGAAAGAACATTTAGTGAACCCAATTAATGAAGCAATGTGGCAGGGCCATTTTTCAAACACGTTTGCTCCTAATAAGGAGAGGGAGGGGGATTTAAGGAAGCATGAAATAAATTGGCTCCTTGATTTCACCACTTGGGATATAAAAAATCTACTTGTAAAATCAAAAAATTCGGGAGCACCGGGCCCTAATAATTTGTCCAATAAAATTCTCAAATCTGATCCCGAATTATGGACTAAAATATTGTCTACTTTGTTTTCCAATATCCTATTGACTAAGTCTTTCCCTCTGTCCTGGAGGGTATACATTATTTTACCTGTCTTCAAGAAGGGCTCCCGACTATGTCCCAAGAGTTACCGGCCAATAGCCATTGCCGACCCGCATTCCAAGCTCTTTGCCTCACTTGTTCTAAGAGACATCCAAAAATGGATTGATGAAAACAAAAATTTGGATATGAGACATTTCGGATTCAGGAAAATATGGGGACCGAATGTGGGGGGCTAATCTTGTATTGTTTAAGAGCATAAGCAATGAAAAAGGCAGATAAATCGGTCTTTATAGCATCTATGGACCTGAGTGCCGCTTTTGACATGGTGGACAGGAACACACTATGGTCAAGATTAAGAATATTAAACATGCCTCCAATTTTGATAGACATAGTAAGGGCAATATACTCTCAGACTGATGTTACAGTAAGACTTGATTCTGCAGGTGCCCTTTCGGAGCAATTCACAATTTACAATGGATTGCGCCAAGGTTGTAGACTGGCTCCTACAATCTTCAACCTATATGTTAGCGGCGCAAACCGGGCCTTATTAAATAAGGGACTAGTTCCACCAAGAATTTCAAACACTTGTATGTCCTGGTTGGCATATGCGGGTGATTTTCTCCTAATTGACACCACTAAGGTGGGACTTCAACGCATGCTCAGAGTATTTGAGGGATTTACTACCTCAATTGCTCTTAAGGTTAACCCGGACAAAACTGTAATTGTGCGCTTGGGGAGGAAGAATAAGAAATCTAACACGTTATCTTGGGTATCTGGGAACATCAGGCTCAAAGCAAAATCAGAGTTTAAATATCTGGGCTTCTCAATAGCATGGGCACAGTCCAGAACCCTACTTAGGACGCAATTGAAACTCATGGCAGACATTGCTATCTCTCAAATGCGGGCACTGGACGTAAAATTTGGGAAATTCTCTATGTCTCCTTTGAGAGAATTCTATATGAAAAAAGTAATTCCCCGTTTAATATATGGGGCTGAATTCCATTCCTTAACGTGTGAAGATCTGTGGGCCTCAACAGAAAGTTACATCTGGAAATCGGTAATGTATTATTTACCAAAATGTATTCCGTACAATTTAATCAAGTACGAAATGGGTTTAAATTCACTTTAGGCGTTAGTGACATGGAAACGGATGACGCTATGGAGAAAATGCAATTCCTTTCAGACCAATACTTTATACTACCATGCAGGTCGGGATATTTGTAATCCTTTCATAGTGGAATTAAATGAAGAAATAAATAAAAACTTGAATTTAATGGGTATCTCTACGATTTCCCTTAGGAATAATCCAGTAAGAGTGAAAGAAAGTGTGCTGGGTTTCGATTGGATTCATACTAAAAATGCGATACTGAGTACCAAACTCTACCCTCAAGTGTGTGCTTTAAATAAATGGTTGCCAGTAATGGAAAGTTACCTAACAAAGTATCCAAATAAAACAATCCGTAACAATGTTATGTGTTTTAGATTCAACGCATTGCCCACAAACCAAATACTCTCTATCAGATCAATTGTTCAACTAATATGGCCGTGGTGTAGGTTTTGTGGTATAGAAGTCATGGTTGAGGGCCTGAAACATATACTTCTGGTATGCCCGGCACTGAGGGAAAAAAGACTCCGATGGTTTGCGCAATATGTCCATAATACTGCGGAAGTAAATAGAGGATTTATTTGGTATAAAATGCTACACAACAACAATGGCAACTTGAATATCAGGGTAGCAACGTTTCTGAGAAATGTGTGTGCTCTGTTTTAAATTTCCTTTCATTGCTACATTTCTTTCATTTATTTTAATCTGGTTTTGGTCTTCCTACTATGTAAGAGTAATGAGGATGAATTTATGGATTGCTATTCGGTGACTTGGTTAGGTAATGGTGTGAAGATTTATGATATGGACTTGGTAATAGGGTCAATATGTTAGATAGAGGAGATTAACTGTGTTCTCTTATTTGAAAATGTGAATATGTTTCTGCTTTGCTATTTCGTTGTTTTTACTTTGTATTTCTCTGTAATGAAAATGAATATGTTTTGTAAAGGTTTTTCTAAACCAAAACAAATAAAGAAAAAAAAAATACTATGTTTCACAGATTAACGATTGGCCCTAGATTTGTGCTAGCAGCTGATTAGATATGTTGTACTCAGTAGAGCATTTGAGATGTTAGAATAGCTATTTAGTCACCCTATTAATTTAGTTTGATACACTCTGCTTAGGTCCTGATCTAAGTACGCCTCTCTCTCATATTATTAAGAACACGTCTGCATGTCCCTCAAACCAGCCATCTTGGAAGTCTACCTACCCTGATCTGATCCTAACTGTTGTTATATGCCATTAGATTTGTATACAGGACTGTGCAATCACCCCGTGTGCGCACATTGTGTAATTGATATTTTGACATGCCATGTCTGAGCCCATTAATGCAGTCAGCATTCTCCATGACCAGGAGTATCAAAGATGAGTAGTAATGCAGGGTTATATATTTTAACCTGCCTAGCTTATAACTAGCCACCTCTCCAGTCTGCTGTACTTACTAATATTGACTTACACCTGGTCCCATTGTGTGCATAGAGACGCTAGGACTAGGTCGTGCCCTACTATTATTCAGTGTGGTGCAGGATTCTATCCAATCACGGCTTAGTAGGCACACCGCAATACTCATTTTGGCCTACGTCTGCCCTTTTGTATAGCGGGATTACAACGCTATTGTTCTCTTCACTTGCTCATTATCTAGTGCCAATATCTGCTTGGCATTATGAGCCAATGCTCCTCTGAAGGTTATTTAAAATTCACTGTACCACAACCTACTACTACGGCACGCTACTAGCACTATGTTTGTTACCGCCCACTTGCTGTCAAAACTACTGTGTTCCTTATTGGCTGTAGGCCTACAGGCTAAAGCAGCAGACTCTAACTACTTTGACCATCAGTATTTGACTATGGCAAACAAAACCCTTCCATTATTAGGAATCAAACCTACTACATTCATCCCAAAGCTTAAGTTAGACAGTCAGCTTTCAACTATCAAACCTACTAGATTCTTACCCACGCTGAACTTAGATACCAAACTTACCCAATCAGAATATACCAATGGCGTGGGCCCGAATCACTTGTCACCCACCAATCTAAAGACTAACTGCACTACTATCAAAACAGATATACCTTGTTCTACTATAGTCAGAAAGAACAGACTTTGCGCTAGATTAACCAGACTTCATGAACCACGGACCAACACTCCAGCCAAAACACGTCTTCCTAATATGACCAACACTCTAACTAAAATATCTCTTGCTAATATGGGGAATAACTATAACACTAAAATCAATGACAGAAAGAAAAATAATGTCACAACTACCAATCAAAGCGCCAACAATAAAGTAAGTCAGGACAAACCTTCTGACTAACACCAACACCCCAAACATCAAGGGCGCATTAATTAATGCTAAATCATTGGTGGCGCATGCCACTGAGATAGCGGGCTTGATCAACGCTGATAACCTTGACTTCCTAACTGAGTCATGGGTACATGCAGCTGCAGGCTTACTGGCAATTCCTGACAATTACAGTATCATAAGAGCAGACAGAGCTGACTCTAGAGGCGGAGGCATTGCCCTCATTGTTAAGTATAACTTAGCCATGAGAATAGCCTCCTCACCAGCTATCAAGTCTTGTGAACTTCTTGCAGTTAAATTACCCATTTCCAACTCCTGCACTCTAACAGCCCACCTAATCTACATACCACCTGAACCAATCGGCTCATTTGAAGAAGAGATCTCCATAATACTATCTGATAACACTAAACCATCCCCCCAAATACTACTGCTTGGAGACCTCAACCTTGGTTTCAATGATCCGAATGACCAACATGCTTTAGCAGTATTCACTGTGTTCACCAAACTGGGATTCAGCCAAAGAGTGACCCAGGCTACCCATGACAAAGGCAGAACCTTAGATTGGGTGGCACACCTTAATTGTGAAGCATCCATCATCTCTATTACTCCCTAAACATGGACAGATCATTTCCTTCTGTCCTTTAACCTCTTAGCTAACATCCCCACTACTAAAGCCAACCCAATAGCACCCCCACTCCTCAACAGGAATAAAAGGAATTTCACAGTGGACAAGATCATACCATACGTAATCCCCACCCTGAACTCACTGCTGGACTCATCTGATCCAAACACCCTAGTAGATGCTTGCAATGCCACTATGACTAAAGCGCTAGATGCAATTGCCTCACTTAAAATGCTGAAAAGTAAACCTAGAGCTCACCTGAACTCATGGTTCACTCCTTAACTAAAATCCTTGAGAGCCGAAAGGAAACTGGAAGTCCTTTGGAGACATTTAACCACTGAGGAAAATAAAACAAACCTGATCAATATCGCTGCCAACTACAAAAAATAAATAATTTGCACCAAACAGGAAACCTACAACGATAGGATTCACAAAGCTAGCTCAAGCACCAAGGAACTCTTTTCCATTTTAAGAGAATTGGAAGCTCCCATACCTCAGACAGACGACTGCCTGAAGGATAAACTCTGGTTTACTTACATCCAGAATCCCTATCGAATAAAAATTCCCTTCTCCAGAATAAGATTGCGGACAAAAGAGCCAACCTACCCAACATAGTCAAGCATGCCACTAGGCCGGCTCTATCCACTAAACCTCCTCAACCTTTCAGATTCTCACAAGTCTCTAACTAAGAGGTAGAAAAAATCATTGCCTCCCTTAAACCATCAAGCTGTCGGGGAGATAGCTACCCAGCTCAGATAATTAAAGACACTGCTAGAGATTTGGCACCTTTTATATCCAAATTAATCAATGCATTATTCTCATCTGGTACTGTCCCTCGCAATTTAAAGGAGTCATGGGTCCTAACCCAAGTGAAAAGGGTCGATAATGTAATTATTGAAAAAAACCTCCTCCCTTCTGGTTCATTCAAACATTTCAGAACAATGATGTGTAAGAAAACACACCTATGATTCCAAAAACTTGTATTTTATGTAGTTTTTTGGTATCTATTATTTTACTTTATTTTAAGAGATACTTCTGAACATCATAGAGTACAACAACACAAGCAATAGTAGTTTGCACAATCAGAATGAAACAGAAGCAAGATATTGTTCTTGCATAAAGAAATTAAACAAGCATAATGCAGTTACTACTGTCGCTATTCAAAATTGACGACAGGGGTCAAAATTCAGTGAACAAATAAACAATAAGTCTATGATAAATATCTTGAGAACCAACAGTTGACAATGGTGACATTGTATGTGAGGGGAAATACGTCTTCACCCGGTGTTTAAACCCTACAGAGGGGCTAAGTGAGCCATTTCTTCCTAGGGCCTTCATCAGGACAGAGGAAGACTCTAAGGTCAAGATGTTCAGGAAGTGCTGAAAGAGGAATGAATGAGTAATGAGGAAAGGCTCAATGCATATTTGCGAAAAAATGTGAAATAAATCACTAGATGTCTCTTGGTTACTTCGAAAGACACCTCTTACCTGTGGGGACGATAGTCAGGCCACAGGTGAAAGGAGTAAATGTAATGGTAACCTATTGTGAAGAAAAGCAGAGAGGAATTATCCTGTATGTTGAGATATGTATTATTGTGTACATCTATGTCTAATAAATACTCACAAAAACCCTGTTGTATCAATCTTACCTAATTAGGGGTACCCATAGTATCGATGGAGTCAATTTAGGCTTCACGATGCTGCTGTACAAAATGCGGGGAAACCTCAATATATACGGCTTCAACTTCGCAATGGTGCATGATTACTCAATGCTGTAAACATGCAGGGAAACAGACAGTAACTAACTCTGTATGGGCTGTCGTCAGATAGTACAGATCACGTGGGCATTGTGGCTGTATTGAGTAAAAAAACTGCTTACCCGCATAGAAGACTAAAAAAGAGAGGTCTCCATGCGGCATCAGGGTGGTTCAAAGACTGCAACTGTCTTCTTATGCAGCCCGGGTAAATCCTACGGTATATATATGTAATTGGTATTAGTTAAAAAGATGCTCCTGGCATCAAAAAACGTGCAGACCTCTAAATTCGTGGTGAAATCATGAAGTGTGTGCTTCTTACCTCAGTAAACGAGTTTCAATAGCTTAACTTTGCTACTGTGTTGTCTGTCTGTATCAGGCGCACCTGTGAAAAACCGGCAAGTCTGACGATCTCTACAACGCATCCATGCTAATGCAGTGTCAGTTCTGCAGTGGGACGCAGAGTCAAGTTCCTACAGCGTACAGCGGTGGAGACGCCGTTGCTAGGCACCATACTAAAATATAGCAGGCGCCATCTTCAATCGGGAAACACTTGGATGTCAAAAAATCACTAAAAGTTTTGAAAAGATGGGCGAAAAACACCTCCAAAGTAAATGTCGTATATTTTAATTATAGGTGTAGAAAAGTAGTGTGGAGAACCAGCACTGTTACTGTTCGTTGTCATGGTAACTGGAGCGCGATAAAAACAAAGCTCCAATGTTGGCACACAGAGAAAAATCACAGTGTAATCTAACTTATTGTGAACAAAACATGTACGATTGCACAAGCAATCCAGAGCGAAGCTGACATACTATGTGTGATGTTGTATATTGTCATGGAAACCACACGTATCGGGACTTGTTGCGGGACTAAATGGAATGGGCCACTACTGCTGACTTCCAAAAAAGGAGGCACACATTCTAAAAACATTTTTTTAGCAAAAAATGGCTCACAGAAACAAGCAGTCAATAGTGATTTCCATTTGACACTATTCAGCCGAATTGCAAGACGTATAGTTTGTGAAAAAGTTGACACATCGTGCAGAATCACAGTCTACAACATGAACTTTTTTGGCAAAGGATGTGGCTGTAAAACAAGCGGTCAATGGTGATTTCTATTAGAAAATGGTAAGCAACACTGCAGGGCGTATAGTTTGTGGAAATGTTGAACACATAATTCAGGGTCACAGTCTACAACATGGCTAAAACATGGCTTATATTGAAGGAGCGAAACAAAGCAAAACAAACACTGTTGCATATGTTTTCTTCTAGGCTGCCAACATATAGTATTATCGTGATATCATGTATTGGCGGGACATATCATGTGTGCATCATAACATTCAGGCAATCAAGCATAGTTTCAAGAAGGAAACATATTTTCATGTTTCTGAGTCCTGGACCACATGGGTCTATTCATGTCAAAGTCTACATCCTATAAGAAAGATTTCCATTCTACGGAAATATTGAGGCCTGTTTTTACAGTGTCTAGTCTATGGACCCACCTCTGTTCTAGTTGTGTCAGGGCTTTGTTCTGATCCCCTCCTCTTACAGTCAATGAGAGTTTTTGAATGATGAACCATCTAAGGTCCACGTCTTTGTGTTTCAGGAGGCAGAAATGGTCCACCAGGGGCTTATCTGGGACTTTGTTCCGATTACATGAGCGATGTTGCGAGATGCGCATTTTTATGAGGCGAATAGTTTTTCCCACATACAGGAGCCCACAGCGGCACTCAATGATATATATATAACTCCCTTGGAATTAAAGTTTGTGTGTTCTTTCATAGTCCATGTTATGCTCCTGTATTCAAACACTTTCTTTTGTATAGTCAGGGTGCACGCAACACATTGTCCGCATTTGTAATGTCTAACTACTGATGTTAAGTTCCATAAAGTGTTCTCCATTGGTCGGGTCGGTTCAACAAACGTGTGGACTATTGTGTCTCTTAGATTTTTATTCTTTTTTTAGGCAAAACATGGTAGTTTGTTAAGTGTCCCTGCTTGCTTTACCAAGTGCCAATTCTTCTTAACCGCCTTTTGGAAGACATCACTCAATGGACTGAAAGTCGTGACACAGATCAATCTGTCTGGTTATTTCGTTATCCTTATCCTTATGATCGCCACACCTTCCTCCTCTTGCTCACTGGTGTTTCTCACAATGAGCATCATTAGTTTGGCTGTTGTCTTATTGGTGGCTTAATGGAGCGTGTTGCAATAGTCTCGTAGGTTCGGAGATTGCTCCCCTCCCACCACTTTCACAAAGTGTTTGAAGTCTTCCACCCATTCGATCCACCTTGGACCCTTCTCAGCCTGAGGAGTCATGGTGAACAGGAGTGGCTTGCCGCAACAGGGCTGCCTTGGACGTGGGGGCGAGAGGCATTGTCTCTGGATTGCACATGTTGATGGGTGTCGAGTTGTGATGTGTGCCACTGGGAGGTGGACGTGCTGTGGGATCGCTTGCACCCTGCATGCGAACAGTGGAGGCAGGATCACCTTTGTAGGGATTGACGGATGCAGTGGGATCACTGGGCCACCTCAGAGGACTCCGGTGTGTGGGAAACAATCCTAGTCACCAGTTGTTAACAGTGTTGCAGGCACCATATAAAGGCAACACCAGAGGGATTCATACACGTCTGCTTTATTCTCTTCACAAACTCTAACTGCCATTCCCCCTTAGCTCCTCCCCTTTCTTGTTCCGCTCCCGCTTCCCGCCTGAAACTCTGTTTCTCCCTTAAAGGTGCAGAGACCTCCAACACTCTGAATCTCAGAATGTTACGATCTGGCTGGGAAGGATGTGCCTGAAGGTCTCAGAGCTAATTCTCCCAGAGGAGTGGCTACCACCTCTTCCCTGCAGAGGGGAGTCCCTGTCCTGGACATTTGCCAGGCGGTAACATGGGCATCCCTGCACATGCTCCATAGGCATTACTTCTTGGATTACCTTGAGGGCCAGAATGCCTGTTTTGTTAGGGCAGTCCTTCCGGATTTTCTGGTTTAGGTGGTGTCCTTGCTTTCTCCCTCCTCCAGATGTATGTACAGCTTTGGGAGTCTATAATAGATGAGGAATCTGTGGTAGGAAGGAATCCTTTAGAAGAATGTATTACTTACCATTTTGGTAATGTGTTCTTTCTGATGGATGTTCCTGACATGGATTCCTCATCGTCCTCTCTACCTGCCTCTCTTGCAGGAAGCTAGTACACCATTGGTTCTACGGTCCCTCGGCTTTGAGTGCTAGGGGGAAAGGGTAGAGCTGAGGTTAAGGGGCACTATGCCACTACATATACTCTCCCTGATGTGTTATCCGGCTCGGGGTGTGTAGAGCTGTCGGACTGAGCTGAGGCAGAGCCGAGCTGCGCCCCCTGGCGGCGCAGATGTTTCCAGAGAACAGCTGCACTCCAATAGGGATATCATAGATGAGCAATCCGTGGCAGGAACATCCATCAGAAAGAACATTACTGAGAGATAAGTAATTTGTTCTTTTCAACTTGTCCATGCTTACTAGTTGAAAAGCGATCAGGTTTAAACAATTTTGGTTCATCAATCAGGCTTTTGAAACATTTTTTATAGCCAAATGTGTTCATAACACTACAGTGAGATGGCCTATCAATTACTTTGTTAGCCATTACTAAGAGTAGCAATCGCTGAACGGATTACTATGCTTCCTTGGAGCAAGCTGCAAATCATCCTTTGGCACCATTCGCATGTAAAAATGGTGGGAACTTACATTTTCTCTGTGTAGGATCTGAGTTGGGACCTGCAATAGTCCTTTTTGTTTCCAGGGCCAAGAGGATTCGCCAGGTTAGCCATGGCCATTCTTAAAGTCCATAATTGAACACAAAACAATATTAATTTGTCACTGATTTACAACATGCTCTATAACTGTTGCCACTTACTGACTTGCTCATTAGATCGCTCGCTTATTCACCCGGTCTCATAGACCACAGTGTCCAGCACACAGATTCATTACATCATGTAGTAATTTCCCAAAATGTTGTGCATTGTGACATATCCAGTTGTCTTTTTTCTGCCATGTAGAATGACCAAACATGTATCTGAGACTAAACCTGAACTTTCAGCAAAAAATGTAAATTATGGGCAAAATGTTATCTTGTAAGGCCAATTTCTGACGATAAATCTGACGATTAACAGACACATTTAAAATATTCTTTCCTCAGAATTTGTAAATGGAGTAATACCTAGAGGAGATTATAGGGCTTGGAAAACATCTTCTAATGCATAGTATTTCCTCTGTAGGTTTAAATGAGATATCTAATCCACCAGACTTGGACGTGGGAGCTTTTTTCACACACATAGTGCTGTGGTGCATTACTTACAACGGAACATGGTGAACACAATACTGGCCAGAAGTGTCAATATCCTAAAATATAAATAGCGCCACTCACCGTAACCCAGTTAGTCCATTTTCCGCTATCACAGATATTTGACACCAAAACACCATGTGGATTCTGCTTATTATTTTGCTGTTATTTGTTATATGTTTTATACATGTGTACGTCATGACATTAAGAACTGCAAGGGATGTCACAGCTTAACCTCCAAAGTCATACATTCAGCAGAAAGAAAAACTGAGGTGGCTTGGCCCAAAAGATGCAAGCCTTTCTCTGGATGAGTCTAAGAATCAGGAGGAACAGGAAAAGGCTCAGTCAGACAGAGTCAAAGCTAGACAGTATACTTTACAAGACCCTACAAGACCATTAGAGCTGTTGGTGTTGGCAAATGATGTGTGGACCTTCCTGAGAAAATTGATGTCCACATTCCCAACACTGAGACCACAGGTAGCATGATCAATCGCTGGTGTACCTATTATTCTGTTTTTTTTCCATCCAACAGATTTCTCATCTTTGATATTCTACCTCCAGCATCAACTGTCTCCGGGTTTTTCTTGCCAGCAGGGGGCATAGTGCAGCTCCATGTTAGCTCTGCCCAGCGCTGCTGTGCGCCCCTTGTCAGAAAGAAGTTGGGCCCAGTATATATGTAACCACCATGCTGCATGACCAAGTTCCTTTCTTCTGTGCACTCAGTAGGCTTCTGGAACACGCCACCATATTTTACTAGCTGCTGCATCATTCCTATTCCCTGAATACTTTGAACTTTAAGCTTTTCCCGAATCCGGGAGGCAAATATCCATGTCAGACCCCACAAGGTGTGTTTGTACTGTCTTTTGAGGGGGATCACAAAATGGAGGCTTGAGGTTCCTGTCAGTCCATTCACTCCAAGGTCCTCAGGGAGTGTATCAAAAATTATTTGACTTATTTCCATGTGGGGGCAAATTTGGTGCCTTCAAATGCATCAGGTGTGGAGCTGAGGAAGGCAGCCAATGACTACCCAGAAGATTATTCGGACAAGGAGGACAAGAAGTAGTAGTATATGAAGAGGTCCAGGCCACCAAGTGACTCTTCCAGGCACCACTTTTCTCTGTTGTCCACGAATGGAGCCATCCATCACACTCCAGGGATTTCTCGGAGGACTCACCACCAAAGCAACTATTCCCCACTAAGTCCTCGACTCCGAGGATTGATAGGCATTCCGAGAGCAAATGCTGGATGTCTTTGCCAAGGTCCAGTCATCAGATGTGTCTACTCCGGTGGTGACTGCAGGCACCACTACACTTTGTGAAGCCAATAGAGGCACCTCCTCTGACTGCAAACACACCCCTGTTAGCTTTGTTTCGGCTCCAACGATCATCACAATGCTGCACCAGAGCCGTACATCTTTGCCTTCAAGAGCTGAAGCCTCAACGTCAGCTTCTTCCCTTTGTTGCTACTGGCGCTGATTGGTGAAGATGCCTCATTGAATACATTAATCTTTTAAGAGGTTCATTCCCCTCAATTAAGACCCATATCTTTGAGGAAGAAGGGCGTGCCACTCTAGTGGTCTTGAACCATTTTACTTCAGTCAGGCTACTGATTTACCCAAGGAATTCTATGAGGAAGGTAAGGATGTTTTGTAATTGGCCGAGTGGTTTTGGACACTCCTCCTAATCTGGACATCCTTAGGTAACCTTTGCCTGGCAAATCCCAGTGTTATTTTCAGAGGACCATTGCAAGGTGGTGGAGACTTTAGGCTTGTTCGTTCCCACAAAGCCTCAGGTCCAGTATGACCGGCAAGACATTTTGGACACGGGGCTCCCACGTGAAACCCATCTGCCCTTCAATCCAATTTTGTCTGCTCTTCTTTTGACAGCTTGTGAGAAGTTGGCATTGATTCACTCGGGGGATCATGACCTTGATATGAAGCATTGTCTGCCCTCCTCAGATCACTGTTTTCTCTTAACCTATCCTTCACTGGAGAGCTTGTTAGTGCAGACTGCTACTGAAGGTCTGAAAACCACAACCTTTGCATCCATGTGTAAGAAACCTCAGGGTATTCTCACTCCAAGACCCCTTGGATCCTCTGCGCAGGTGGCCAGGGAAATGCCATTGCTTTTGGATCCTGACCCTTGGGGCGGAGAAGCAAGGAAGGATCACCTGGGTGGAGGGTCCTTGGGGACTCGGAATGGGGAACCAGTGGGTGAGACATGGTATCCCCTTTCCCTACTGACGACCAACCCAAACCTTCCTGTCCTTTATAGGTTATTGTAAGTTTGCTCCCCTTGTTTCCCCACATGTTTACTCTGACAGTCCTGAGATGAAGAAGAGGCAATTAAGAGCAATGAAGACTAAAATCTTTTACCATTCTGGTACCTTGATGAGGAGGATGCCTGTTAAGAGCAGCAAAGGTCAGGCATGTCCCTTTAATTGTAGTCAGGCAGGGCTGATTGGACATCCACACCCGCAGCCTGTCAAGGGGCTTCAGGCATATAAAAAGAGACCATCTCACCAGTAAAGAAAGCGGCAGGAAGAGCAGCAGGAAGAGTGGCAGGAGGAGCGATAGGAGAAGCAGCAGGAAGGCTGATATTAGCAGCAGGGAACTTTAATTGGAAACCATGCTGAAACGCTGACTTCTACAGAGAGAGGTGGTCTATGGAAGCATAATGCAGGAGCTGGGGCTCTGTGGAACAGACCAAACATTGTAAGAGGAGCCATGTGGAGAGGCAGGCCCTTTTCCCTGTGGTTAAGGTGCTTGTTCCCCTGTGGCAGGAGGTCATCATGGGAGTGCCTGAGGGGCAAGAGTTGGACCCCTGATGTGATGATCAGAAGGCTGTATGATCCAAGCTGCTGGGAAGCCTGTGACCGCGATCAGTGAGTTTCTTGCAATTGAGAAACGCAGTGCGCGATTGTTTGAACTTGTCTGCTCCAGGAATACTTTGCATCAGGGTGGTTGCGTGTTTGAGGAAGGAGGTTTTCGAATGTATCCGATTGTCATGATGCCTACCCACGGGCATCCGGATCGAGTACATCAGCCCTGGGAGCAGGCATCCAGATACCTATTAAAACCCCAACAGCCCCGGCTGGGGAGTGTTTGGATTCAGTCCTGGCGCCATAGGCGCCAGGCTCATAGACTTTACTTACCTTATGTAGACCATGCTGCAAATGAGTCCAAGCCAACATGAGGCCTGGATGGGACTATTTTATTACAGGGACTATTTTTCACTCAGGTGTGGTTCTGGGGAACTTCTTACCTGGGACTACTTTGCAGGCTATTTAAACCACGCCCGAACAGCAGCCCATGCTTCGTGTTATTCTGCATCCAGCAGCGTAACGCTCACTGTGTCTGCAAGTCAGCATCCAGTCTTCTGCCACGCCCGCCTCGAATCCGGAGCTCCTAGACAAAAGGAAAAGAAAGGAGAAGAGGTTAGGTCACAGACATTATTTGATTCCTTACCTGATTCCAGACCCAGCACAGCTCCGAGCCTGGAAAGGACATTATTTCAGCACGTGTCGCTTCGCCAGCAGCAACGCCAGGTTATACTCACCAGTCCACCGCATCTTTTGACTCGGCGCTGCCTCCATCATTTTCTTCGTCGAAACCCAGCATCTGGGGGGAAAACAAAAGGAATAACAAGGTGAGCCGAGAAAACCGACAAAGACAATCTCTTGCCACCATAGGCTTACCTGCTTTACCACCGGAGGTATTATCCTTTAATTCGCCCCGTCTTCCTATGCTGCACCTATAAAGGGAGAGAAAACAGCAAGTTAAACTCATGCAACTTTTACCGGACAGTGTTTGGTAATACAGACTCTTACCTGAACGCCATCAGCTGCCTCCAGGCAATATTCTTTTGGACCCAGCTGCAACCTAACGAGGGAATGGAACAAGAGTGAACATCGGACATATTGAACTCTTTGAACTTTATAGACACTGGAGTCAATATTTGTCCGGAACTCCTCCAGTACCTTCAAACCAGTGAAGTAACTAGTATCTACGCGCCCCTGCACGCCATGCAGGATGGAGAGCTCATCATTTAAAAAGATAAGGGGAGGTTACCAAGAGGGCATATCGGAGGTGATTAGTGGGGAGAACGAGAACAGTTGGGGGGCCATCACTAAAGTCCACGGGTGGCTAAATCCCTTTCTCCACTTGCAGGAGAATACTTCTACGAATCCAGCAGACAAGATTAGGTGGGCCAGTCCAGACTGTCATCTCTGCACTACGCATCACGTTGGTGGAGACTGCAGCTGTCCGGGTCCGATCGACGCCCCTGTGGGAACCAGGTGAGCATAACACCGATTCAATCCATTGTCAAATATTGAAATGCTAGGAATAATTTGTAGTGGTCGCATTTTGGTGGAAACACATTCTCGAAAGTCTACGAAATGCTGGGCATTTTGTTGGAAGTGAAAGAAATATTACACAGCAGGATGAATAGAAAGTGTGTTCTAAGCACAACCCATGCCTATTGAATACCGAACAACCAGCGTCTATTGAATGACAATCCATTTTAACTATACTGAACTAAATGAAAAGCTTAACAAGTATAACCAAAGTTTATTAAATGCCGAAGTAAGTCAAACCTTTACACAAAAACAGAACTGCTACATATTAAGTTCAAAAGAAGAACAGAACTTTAAATTCAAGTAAAACCATTAGATACTGAATTCTAAATGAAATCAGTGTATGCTGTATTATAAAATGAATGATGTGAAAACTGAACATAACAGAAAATTACATTGAAAGAAGAATTAAAACTTTGAAGTTTATTCTAACACAGCTACAGCTTATACATGAACAACTAACCATAAAAGAAGGAACAAGCGTGACAAAGAACTTTAAAAAGACAAAGAATATATGTGTGCTGCTGAAAGCAAGTGAACCCTGAGATTTGAATCATTTATTGATTTGAGACCAGAGTCTCAAAGTTCTTTTGTGCTTGGAACTGTGTTACTTGGAACTTGTTCAAGGGAACCCAAGTACTGGGTAAAACAGTATCATCCTGAACTCAAGAGAGGTAATTTTGAGACTTTTTGTTGGAACTGTTTTATACTTGGGTAAGGGAGCTGAAAGCAAGCTGCGAGCTGGAAGAAGCTCAGAACTTTATGTTGAACACTGCTTCTTTTGGTTGCTGACATCCCTACACTTTGTATCTTTTAGTTGTGATGGAAAGTAAAGGTTTTGGACCCCGACTTTCCTTAGTTATATTTAGGTAGGGAAATCCCAGCTTAGCATAGGGCAAGTTAGTCCCTTTTCCATCCTAACATTTAAGTTAATAAAAGTGTTACTTTTGAATTTTGAATCTGTTGTCTGTGTCTTGCTTCATGATGTCTTCACACGTGCCACCCAAAAGGCACAGCAAGAAGCTGGATTCCCTGGGTTGCAAGGTCTGGGTGCCTTGCGTTGAGTGTGGTCAGCACCACTTGCACATTGGCAAAATACTTCTATGGTCTTAGGAGTGTAATCTCTGGGGCAGCCGAGTGCTTAGCATTTGAGATGAGAGAGACATTCAGCTCTATTGTTGGTGATGGCAAAGAGGCCACGTGCCAGATCTTGCAATCCAGCCTGCATAATGCGGACTCAATGTCGTGTGCAATGGTCCTGGGCCTGTCCTACATTTGTGTTCCTAGAGGACAATGTCAGGATTTGCTCTGAATATCCAGCCAAAACTCTTGGACATGCCATTTGATGGGAATGTCCGGTTTAGTATGAAGCCTGATGAATTGCTTTAAAGGATTTCAGTTCAATAGCCTTGTACCTCAATAAACCAGCATCCCTTTTTACTCTTCCCCACTTGTACCCGCCATGTCAGGGACCATGGACCCTCCGCTAGCAGCCGTAATGTCTTTGCTCCCATTGGGGTGGAGGCAGAGGTGCCCAGAGAGTTGGCTTTGGAACCTCTATCATTTCCACACAGCACCCACTGGCAAGCCAATATGAAGTGGAGTTTCTTCAATCAATTTCAGTGGGGGGGAATGTGTCTCTTTTCATAGAAAGTGTCATTGCACCACCTCCGACACTTGAACCTTACAGGTCATCCAGTAGGGGGATTGCTTTCTGTTTCTTTTGTGTCCACCAGAACCTCTTCTGTCCGCTCCTTACTCACCTCTGGATCCACTCATCTGTTGGATAAAGTCCTCAGCTTCTGAGAAAGTGTGCCATCGAAATGGTGCTTTGCTTTGAAAAAGGGCAGGTTACTCTCTTTATTTTCAGGTTCCGAATAAAGATGGAGGCCTGTACCACTTCATGGCAATGATGCTCTGAAACTGCTGCCTCTGCAAGGACAAGTTCAAGATGGTTACCCTGTTGCAGATCATCCAGGCTCTTGTGCTGCAAGACTGCTTGGTGTCCCTGGACCTCCAGGACACCAACTCCCATGTGCCGATACATTCAAAGAATAGGAAGTACCTGCGGTTCATGGTTGTGCAACAGGGTCATGATCCTGTCGGGGGAGGTACCCCTTACGATCTGTTGTAGGTGGCCTACCAGGGTGTATGCCAGAGCTAGTCCAACCCCCTCAGGCAATGCAATGTGCATTGAATATGATTGCTGGTACCGCTTCCCCTTCCACAATGTGTGCCAGTCTCTCTTCTGGCCAGAGTTCTCTTTTGTCTTTTTTCAGAACTGCAACTCCCAGAATGCACCTGGTTTCAACAAAGAAAACCCCAACTGGAACCAGAGGATTAGCATAAAGAACAGATGTGGAATGGACTGGCATTCTTCCTGCTCAAAATGGATGAGCCACTCAACACTGAAACCACCAGCCCCAGATGTACCCCACGAGAATGGCCGGGCAACAGAAAGCAAGCTGAGAGTGGGTAGCGCCTGCAGGGGAGCAGCACAGACACAGAAATACTCACCAAACCCAATTTAAAACAAACCTTACCAGCACATGAAAAATCCACAAGGAAAACAAGCAGCGTGAGCACATGGCTGCTACTCCACAAATTGAAGACTATGGGGGCAGGACTACAAGCCTTCTTAAAGTCTTCCAGGGGAGGTCCAACTCTCAGAGGGACAGCAAAGGCAGAGGTGGGCAGAGTGTAGCATGTGACTAGGGAGACCAATGGGAACTGCAAGGAGTGTTGGAAGTTGGTAGGATGGGCTATAAAGGTCCAGTCAGCACGGAGGAGATTGAAATGTGTTTGGGTACGGTCAGGTGGAGTGCTAATGGACCAAGAGACCAGGCAGAAGGCAGAGTTTGGAGTGAAGTATTGAGGAAACTGTGGCTGTGTTCTGAGAGAGTGCAGGTTAGCTGCAGTATGCACAAGAGAGTGGTACCAGTTCAGTGTGCTGTGTGCTGAGGGGTGTGTGAAAGGTGAGTGAGAAAGAAAGAAAATCTGCGAGAATTGTAGGGGGGGTTCAGAAAGGGTGCAGGAGTGTGAATAAAAGACAGAGGGCCTCATTAGGACCCTGGCGGTAAGGGGTTTGCGCCAGCGTTAGCTGCGCCGACCCCTTACCGCCAACTACGAGTTCCCAGAGCGCCATGGTCACTTTTCCGCCCGCTTTTTGCGGGCGTAAAATTCCATGGCGCTATGGGACCTCGGTGTTAATTACGCCACCGTAGTGTACGGTGGCGTAATTAACACCTTCCCCACTCCCATTGAGCCCTATGGGGCCGAAATGGGAATGGGGAAGGGTAAATGGGTCAATGGGGACTTACCGCCCCGCCGACCTCGGAATGGGGCGGTAAGTCCGCCATCCGCCATGGCGTAAAGGGACTTTGCGCCATGGCGGAAAAGTCCGCCGATGGCGGAATAAATCCGCCAGGGTCCTAATGAGGCCCAGAGTGCGTGTGGCAGGAGAATGGTATATAGAGAGAGAGTAAACGTGCTAGTAGATGTAGTAGTGGGAAGGGTGGAGAGAAGGAGGAGGGTAGTAGGGAGAGACAGGTAGTGAGAGAGAGTGGAGGGCACAGGAAGAGTGAGGGTGGCGAAAGAGAGGGAGATGAGAAGGAGAGGGGAAGGGAGAGAGAGGAGAGAGATGGTGAGATAAACTGATAAGAGAGAGAGAGAAAGAAGGAAAGAGACTGGAAAAGAACCGTTGGTTACATCAGGAAATCAAAACAGACCAAGGGTATCCCTTAGAAAGTCCCAGAAGAAAGATGAATATATTCACAATTCCCAGCAAGCCTTCCGTGTCGCGCACCCGTGACATAACCGGGCCGCGACACAGGGTATAACTGTTTCTGCCTGGTCTGCAGACGGCAGGAATCGCTGCCGGTTAAAGCATATACCAGGTATTCTCTTCTTTTTTATTCATAAATTAAGTGTAAATCAGGACTGAGTTATAAAATGATTCATTCTGTATATAGCACAATCGAACTGAAAGCTCTTGACATTCTTTCGGCAGTATTACTTTAAGGGCACTAAATAAAATTAAAAATGCACATATTTTTAAACCTCCAATGAAACCTCTCCTAACTAACAATAAGACAATGAATTATTTTAAAGTAGCATTAGTGAATGCTAGGTCTGCGGTGGCCCACACCCCAGAAATTGCGGAACTTATCCATTCTTATGATTTAGATACAATATTAATTACAGAAACATGGTTTTCTGAGTCTTCCCCTAGCATATTCCACGAGCTTGTTCCAGATGGATACTTAATTAAACATATTAATAGGATATCACATAGAGGTGGAGGAATTGCAATTATTCATAGAGCCATACTTGATATTTCACACTTAAACACCCTTGATTGGAGTGATGAATCTCAGGTGGGACAAATGACTTTCAAAATGTCACCTAAATCTTCTATTCACCTAGTATTAGCATATAGACCCCCTCGTCCATGTAAACAATTCTTAGAAAATTTAGATGCCTTTCTTAGTGGTGAAGGGGGTAAATATAAAGAGCTGCTCCTGGTGGGCAATTGGAATATATGGTTGGATGATCAAACAAAATCAGATTCCAAAGAACTCTGGGATCTACTTAATGCTCATGACCTTTATCCTTTAGGCGTTAACTCCTCACATGTAAAGGGCCACTGTTTAGATGTGGTCATAACATGTAGTGGACGTACAACTATAAAGGATGTTATGCCAGTATATTGGTCGGATCATTTTGTTCCATTTTTTGTATTGAACGCGTCCATTCAGGCCAAACCTAACACTAGGACTAGACAGCCCTCTTGTTCTCGGAAAGCTAGAGACCTAGATAAAATCACTGGTATTGAAATCACTGGGTCTCTTGACTCCATTGATCTGACAGTTCCATGTGAGGAGTTTTTTTTCTATGGGATTCTTGGCTTTGAGTGCCATATGTAATAAAATAGCTCAGCAAAAACCAAAAGCCAAGAAAGTTTCTCAACCTTGGTTTTCAGTTAATTTGCGAGAACTACGTAAGCTAGTTGGTAGGACTAGCCAGATTTGGTTTAAAAAGCCTACTTTAGAAAATCAAATCAAAGCTAAAAATGCCCTGTTAGGATATAAACGGGCCATTTTTTAGCCAAGAAAGACATGTTGGGGAAAAAATTGCAGTCTGACAATAATCAACCGAGAGAATTGTTTTCTGTCATATCTAGGTTTTGCAATCCGGACTGTAAAAATTCAGTGCCTGACCTCACAGAAGCACGAGCCAATCTGTTCAACTCTTTTTTTTATAGATAAGATTGAATGAATAAGGATAAATATTGAACAGACAATCTGTGTAAGCCCACCGATATGTACAATAAACTCTGCGGCACCCAAACTTGGCAGTCTTCAAAATCAGGTTCCTCTACCTGTTTTTGACTTTCACTCAGTCACCGAAAAAGATATTTATCAACTCATTACCACTCTTAAACCCACAATTGATTTCCTTTCTCCCTTACCCGCCTATGTAGCCAAAACATTGGTGCGTGAACTCACCCCATTTATCACTACTTTTGTTAATACGTCTCTATTAACAGGGACTGGTCCGGAGAGCCTAAAGTTATCCATAGTCTCACCTTTATTGAAAAAACCATCACTAGACACAGAGGTTCTGCTAAATTATTGCCCTATTGCAGGACTGCCATAGCCAGAAAAAATCATTGAGAAGGTGGTTACTAATCAGCACCAGGAGCTTGTTGAACACAAATTATAATTGGACAAATTCCAATCAGGATCCCGAACAAAATTCAGAACTGAGACGGACCTCCTAGTGGTACAGGATGAACTGTTGAAGGCCGCGGACCAGGGGGAGCTTACACTTTTGGTGATGCTGGAACTGTCCATGGCCTTTGATACAGTAAACCATGAAATCCTCCTAGAACAACTATAGGAGGTAGGAAGAGTATCAGACTCAGCATTGAAATGGTTTAAGTCTTTTCTGACTAACCGTCAGTAGCGTGTGAGACTGGGGGAGTTTCTGTCGAATCTCATCTGTTTAAGTTGTGGAGTCCCACAGGGATCTTCTTTGTCCCTACTATTGTTTAATTAGTATATTCAACCTCTCCTGGAATTCTAAGACGCTATGAGTTAGACCTCCATTCATATGCCGATGATACCCAGATATTTGTACGAATTACCAATTTCCAGGAAGCATTCAGCAGACTGGAGCAATGCTTGACAGAGGTAAGCAGCTGGATGTCAAAGAACTATTTACAGCTTAATGCTGCTAAGACCAAACTTATATTATTCGGTCCTACTCATCTGCTGACAACTGCCAAAACACTGCCTGTTCCAACATTGTTGGGTAAAAACTTACAATTCGTTTCAAAAATCAAAAATCTGGGATGTATGTGGCAAGAAGATTTGGGCAGTGAAACACAGGTGGGAGCAAAGACTAAAGCAGTCTATTTTGTTCTGAGAATGTTACTTCAAGTACTTACTTACATTCCCAAAGAGGCTCATTCCGCTGTGGTAGGGGCGCTAACCAGTGCCCACCTTGATTATTGTAACAGTCAACTGATGGGCATCCCTTCCAAACAACTTCCGTGACTTCAGAGAGCCCAGAATGCGGCTATCAGATTGATATTTAAACTAAGTAAATTCACTCATGTATCGCCATATAGTCGAGAGCTACATTGGCTCTCAATTGCTCACCGCAATAGATTAAAGATAGCCTGCATTATTTTTAAATGCATAAACGGTATTGCCCCTCTGTATTTAAGAGAGATAATTCAGCCATATCATCCAATAAGACAATTACGCTCCAGCGATAGTCATCTCCTGATCATTCCTCATTCAGCCTATACCTCTCGAGGTGATAGAAGATTTTCTGTCTTTGGTCCTAGGCTGTGGAACTCTTTACCGTTGCAACTTAGGACCATGAGTTCTCTTCTGCAATTTCACCGAGCATTGAAAACCTTTCTCTTTAGGTAGATAGCCCTGTCTTTCTGGGGGCTTGTCCTGATTTATATCCTCTACCTTTGATGTTGTTATCTGCGCAAAAATACGATTAAGTTCGTCATGTGCGCGCTATAAATACAAAAAATCAAAATCAAATCAAATAAGGCCTAAGCCTTTAGGTTTCCCCATCAAGATTACAAAAGATTATACAATTGGGGTTACTGTGTTTTAGAACATATTGGAGACATCCTAGGGGTTAGTGATGCCTGGGCTGGTGTGGAAGGAGCCAAATGGAGGTTAGGAATGTTGTAGGGGCCAATTTAGTTTCAATCGTTAAGCCTTTCTATACCATTTATTTATTTATTTAACATTTGTAAGGCGCCTATATATCAGTAAGTGTTTCCAGACAGCAGAAGGCAAAAGGGAGGGGGGAGCAAAGGAGCATAAACAACAAAAAGTGATCAGGTTGATTTTCACAAAAGAAAGCCCTCCTTCTAACCGAATGACATTTTTTGAGGTAAGCAAGTGACCAATTTAGGGCATTGAATTAGTGCAGCTTCCTTTTGTAAGATAGAGTTGAAATATAGCAAGTGTGCTGTACTAAGTTTAGTTTCTATATTTCTTTACTCAGATACAACATATCATCACAGCAAAACACTACCAGTCTAAAAACTATCAGTACACAGCTTAAAATGCACAATCACAGATGAGTGATCAAAAAAAGCTGAGAATCTGAACCTGATTCCCAAAAAAGTGAGTATAGATCTCCCTATTTAAAAAAAAAGGGAAAAGTCCTTGAACATTAAAGAAAAAGTTAAGAGGTTTTTTTAAAAGGCAATTGATGAAGTAAATGATTGAGTCTTTTTTGTTTGTTTTGTATTGTAGCTGATTTTGCAAATTTGCAAGCCGAATGTTAGGCTTTCCTTTCCTCCTGAAGAACTGTCTGCTAAGACAAGACATAGAAACACGTGTCGGGGAAGTGAGGATGGTACTTTTTCTTTAAAGATTTAAACAAGAAGATGTTACTTAATTTGTTAACCTGAACACAGGCATTTTGAAACAATTGGAAACCTTTTCTGTCAAGCAAAACAAAAGCCGCAAAAGACTTTTATTGGGGTTGAAATTGAACTAACAACTGAAACAATGTTCTCATACTTCACACCAAAGTGAAAAAAGTTGGGCGCAACATTATTGGTCTCCGCTCTTTGCATATAACTTGATTTTACATAAGTCTGATCAGCCTCAGATTTAGGAACCGTCGTGCAGCCCCACAGACAGCAGAAATCACAAATTCAACATAATATCAATCAAAAATCATCAAGGCTCGCCAAAAGGTTGTGCTAATACTGAAACAGGATAACCTGATTTAGTTACCAATAAGCAGTCCTACGAGGCCTTCTGACATTCGGATCATGCAAGTGCAGCAAAGGAAGTGCAGAGGGGGAGTGGAGGGGGAAAGTTAGAGTGGGAGGTGGGGGAGAAGTAAGGGGGGGGCCCACGGGCTGGGTAAGTACTGATGGGTAAGTGCAACGGGGAGCCTGGACGGAAAATGCGCTGGGGAACGGGAAAGGGGGTCACTAGTGCGAGGAAGGGGGTGGACCAGACTCAGTAGTGTAGTCAAGGGAGGGTGCGCAGGGCAAGTGCTAGACGGGGGTACTGAGGCAGACTGGTTGAGAGAATGGGCCTGGCACCTGTGTCACTCAGGGGGACCAGGCAGTCAGTCCCACCAGCATGGGATGCGTTAGCAGGGAAGGGGGAGAGGGAAAGAGGAGGAGAAAAGGAAGGTTTGAAGTTTGAGCTAGAGGACCGAAGGACTCTAGCAGGGAGGTATTTAGGGAGAGAAGGTTGGATGTAGCATGGTCTTTTGGATGATGCAGAGGGTCTTACATTTGATCCTTGCAGCCACCAGGAGCCAGTGTAGAGACTTTAGGGCTAGAAAGATGTAGTCTCAGGACTTGAAGTCAAGGATAAGTCTTGCAGTCCTATTCTCGACTGGTTGAAGACGGCAGAGGGAGGAGATAGGCAGGTTGAGGAAGAGGCTTGCAGTAGTCCAGCCTGGAGAGAAGCAGAGCTCTAGAAACAATGAGTTTCTGGGGGAAGGTGAGGAAGGGGAGACTGCCTCTCAGGAGTTGAAGTTGAAAGTGCGCCTTCTTGGCAAGGTCACGATGTGAGGAGAGAAGGAGAGGGAGAATCGAAGATGACATCCAGGTTTGTAGCCTTAGAAGAGGGTGAAGGGTGGGGGCCCAAAGAGGGTGGCCAGAGAGTAGGGGGGAACGAAGGGGGATCTCCAGTGCGGAGGATCTTGGTCTTACTAGCGGTAAGACAGGGATAATTAGCAGCATGCCATGCCTGAATAGCAATCAGACAATCAGGAATGAGAGAGGAAGGAGAGGAGCTAGAGGAGGGGAGCGTAAAGGAGAACTGAGTGCCGTCCGCATTGCAATTGAAGTGAAGAGAGAAGGTGGGGATCAGGTGGGGATCAGGTGGGCAAGAGGGGCAAGGTAAATGTTAAAAAGCCACGGTGATAGGATAGAGCCCTGATGGATTCCGCAAGTAGAAAGTGAGTTACAGGAGAGAAAGGGACCCATTAGGACCTCGGAGGGCCGATTAGTATGGAAAGAGGTCAGCCAAGCCATTGCCCTGTCTGTGATGCCCAGAGTATCACAGAGTTAATTTAAGAGTATGGCAGGATTGACAGTGTCGAAGGCAGGGGACAGATCAAGGAGGATGAGAACAGAAGGAGAGTTGGAGTCGAGCTTTGAGAGCAAGTCTTCACAGGTGTTCATTAGGGAAGTTTCAGTGCCTCTGGCTGCCCTAAAGCCTGACTGGTGGTCGTGGAGACAGCAAAAAGATTCAATGTGGTGGATTAGTTGGGAGATGACTAACTTCTCCAAAGGTTTGCCCAAGAAGGGGGTAGGGAGATCAGGCAGTATTTAGCTAGGCAGGTAGGGTCCAGAGATATCTTTTTTAGGAGGAGGTGCACAAGGGGGTGCTTGATAGGTAATGGGAAGGAGCCTGTGGTAAATAGTGATTACAGAACTCAGCCAAAGAGGGAGCGAGGGCAGCAATGTTGTCCTTGATAGTTCTTGGAGGAGACTTTCATAGAGCAAACAGTCTTGGGGACCTCGTCTGGTGCTATGTGTGAGAAGCAGATTAAGAGGGATTGAGAGAGAAGGGCCAAGGGAGGCCTAAGTGCAAGTGGAGGAGAGAAGGGAATAGAGGAGAGTGAGGCAAGGATGTCCTGAATTTTGGTTTTGAAGTGGGAGGCCAAAGCCGTCCAGAGGTCCTGAGAGGGAAGAGGAGAGGAAGAGACAACAGTAGAATTGGCAAGCACCTTGCAGATTTTAAAAAGTTCAGCCGTGTTGTTGGTGGCCCCAGAGATTCAGGCTTGAATATAGGCCTGCTTCTCCGACTGGATGGAAAGTCTGTAATGCCATTGGAGCAGGCGGCAGGCCAATTTGTCAGAGGATATATGAGAAGTAAATAACTTCTGCACCGCAACTCTGCACTTGCTTTTGAGTGAGGCTAAGTCAGAATCATACCAACTGTTGCACTTGGAGGCAGGCTTCATGCAGGGGCAAGGATGTCAAGGGTGTTGGAGATGGAGAGGTGAAGGTTAGCAAAGACTGAGTCAGAGTGAGAGTTGATAGTAGGGGTGGAGGGGGGAATGAAAGAGGCGGCAAAGGCAGCTACTGACACTCGCATCAATCGGATGTCAGAGAAGGAGGCTGGCAGTGCGGGCAGAGGCTTAGCCGGGGAGCCTAGGAGCTCCAGATGAGAAAAGAAGAGAGAGTGATCAGACCAAGAGAGAGGTGTACTGAGAGAGGTAGAGAGAGAGAGAGCTCAGCTGAGATGAGTGCATCCAGAGTGTGCCCGGCTGTGAGAGTCGGACTAGAGGGAAGACTGGTGAGGGAGAAAGAGTTGCAGAGTTTGCGGAAGTGTAAGTCTAAGTCAAGAGAGTCAAGATGAATATTAAAGTCTCTGAGGTGGAGAAGCTTAGTTGTAGAAGTAAGGAGAGAAGAGGTGAGGTCGGCCCACTCCGACAGGAAGAGGGTGACCGGCCCAGGGTCCTGTAGATCTAGCAAGAGAAATCGACACAGAAAGGAGAGATGCAAAGTTTGTAGACAAGGCATTCAAAGGAGGGGTAGGGTCGAATGGGAATGGTAGAGGCAGATATTCAATCTGGGAAAACAAGTGCCACACTGTCTACAGGCCGGTGAGACCTGGACTTGGAGAGGATCTTGTAGCCCTCAGGAAGAAGAGTGTCAAAGGCAGTGACAGAGCTGGTATTGAACCACAGTTGGTCTAAACAACCAGCAGAGAGCCGGCGAGAGTGATTCGGGAGCACAAGGGCGAAATTCTGGGATTAACCCCAAGACTAAACTTACCGTCATGAACATGAGTGAGAATATACCTAGAAAAATCCGGATATTTTGAGATACAGTTCGAATTGAGCAAGACACTGTGTTTCTTTAGACCAGATTTGAAAAAGGCTCTGCTGAGCCGAAACACGTGTTATCAAGGGCGTATAACATAATAGAATTCAACCAAGTGTGACAAATCTGGCGCAGAGTCACTGAGTTTTTTTCTATTTTTCAATTTAACCTTCAACAGCTTAGGCTTTATACTGTTGTCTCCGTAAAACTGCAACAATTGATGACAATAACCTCAATGAACACGAGATTATACAATTACTTAAACTAATAGGAAGGATTAAGGAGTCGCCCATAGGACCAGCTGTACCAAAAAAGCCAAATCTTCATGGTATTGGACCACGTCTCAGTGAGCACAAGGACGTCAAGGTCAAAGTCTTCAAGGAAGTGACAGATGTCAGTGGAGTGTTTGACAGCAGAGTCAGAAATAAGGGTATCTAAGTGAAGCTGGTTGCCCCCTTTAAAGGTTTCCACAGAGGGATGCAGGGATGAGGTACCACCGCAGAGGGGGCTAGGTGGGAGGAGGGTGGAAGAAGGAAGAGTGGCAGGAGAAGGGAGGAAGTTAATGAGAGACGGAAGACGCTTGTCGAGGAGGACATTGGGCTGAGAGCCCTGGGCCATAATAGTGCCACTGGAGTAGACATTGATGATGCACTTGGATGATGGGAAGTGTGCGGGAGGAGGGTGGTAGAAGGAAGAGTGGCAGGAGAAGGGAGAAAGTTAATGAGAGATGGAAGACGTGTGTCTAGGAGGATGACATTGGGCTGAGAGCCCTGGGTCATAATAGTGCCATTGGAGTAGCATTGATGATGCACTTGGATGATGGGAAGTGTGCCAAGAGCACTTCCCATCTAGTGCCACCATCAATGGATGAAGAAGAGAAAGGGTAGATAACAGAAACCATCTGGGGAGACCATAGGTGTGGAGAGGGAACAGCAAAGAGAATGTCAGGAACAGTCTGTCTGGAGGAAGCATGGAAAAAAAGGTGCTGGCAGTGGGTACACCTGGGTTAGAGACCAGGAGACACTTTTTGAAATGTTTCCTTCCAGGCTTCGAAAGAGAAGGAGGATACGAGATAGAGTAGCATTTATAATAGATAGGGGAGATGGAGAGCACCATAGGGGGTAGAGGAATGGGGAAGAGGGATGCGGTGAGGGGGGCGCGGGGAGAGAGACAGAGGGCTGCCCAATGCACAATGGAACTCACCAGACGGCCTAGCAGCCAAGCAGGCACAGATGAAGCAAATGCTTAATAGGATTTAAGGAGGGCAAGAGATTTTACAAAACCCAGGTGTTGGTACCCGAAGGCAAGAAAATGCAGCAGTTTAGCACGGGCACCAGACATTAAAAGCACCTAGATTTGAACTTCAAACACACATTTAACATGGCAGCTTTTTAACAGGGCACAGGTTTTAAATAACCAGAAGTTAGTTCCAAAAAGACAACAAAGTACAGCAATTCAGCATGGGCAGTAGATCATTAAAAGTACCTAGATTTGAACTTACAAAACACATGTAAAATGACAGCATTTGAAAAGGGCACAGGTTTTAAATAGCCAGAAGTTAGTTCCAAGAAGGCAAGAAAATTGCAGCACTTCAACACGGGCAGTAGATAATTAAAAGCACCTAGATTTTAAATTCAAATACACGTGTAAAATGGCAGCATTTTAGCAGGTTAACAGGTTTTAAATGCACCCAAATGTGACGTTTCAGGGAAGCCAGGGATGAATCGGTAAATCACAGGTGACAGATGGTACTCATTACACAGACTGCAGTAAAACATAAGGGCAACTTCGCTTTCCTGCCCGTGAGTGGCAAGCAACTTAATTCCAGACAGAGTTGGCAGATAGGAAGATCGTACAGTGTAGAAGAGTTAAATCAGGTCCTGGAGGCATACCAATTGAGGGCAGACCACAAAGGAAGGTGCACATTTGGAAGCGGGCAGCGGTGCACAGCGAGTTGTGGCAAAGTGAAGAACGGAAATTCAGGCAAAGGTGCAAAGCCATCATCGCTTTGGGTGAGTGAGCTAGGTGGCATCGTGGGTATCGTGGGGTACAGCAGTCAACAGGGGCTCCAGCAACGGGGCAGGGAGAATGTGGGTGCTTACCCAGTGCTACGGAGTTGACATCTGTTGTAGGAGAGTTCCAGGAATGAGGCAGGGGGAGCCCTCTTTGCTCGGACAGTGCCAGCCAGGGTAATCCTGCCCTTTTAAGGCAGCCCTATAGATGGGGCCAGCATTCGCCTGCCGGCTCCCGGGGATGCAGATTTAAGTGCAGGCAGCTCAGCCAATGAGTTTGATTGACGGAGGCTAGGTGCCTCAGCTCAGCAGAAGGCCTATGACAAGTCCTGTGGCCTTATTCGAAAATGCATGCGTCAGTGGGGCTAATGAAGAAGAAAGCCAGCCACAGTGTTTCTGGCAAAGAAGGGGGCCAGAATGAAGCCCAGCCAGGGAGTCCTGACCCTTTCAAGACGGCCCTTTAGAGGGGGCTGGCGTTCGCCTGCCGGCTCGAGGGGCTGCAGACTCAAGTGCAATCAGCTCGATTGATGGAGGTTAGGTGCCTCAGCTCAGCAGAAGGGCTACAACAAGCCTTGCGGCCATATTTGAAAATGCCTGAATCAGTGAGACTAATTTGCCCACAATTTCAATAAAGCACCATACATCTACTCCCTTTATCTGTGGAGTATTGAGGCATCTGTGACAGTTGGCAGAGCCCACTACCAATTCCAGATCCTGCCGTTTGGTCTTTCCTACATGCCCAGGGTCTTCTCCAAACTAGTGGCAGTGATTGCAGCTTGTCTCTGAGGGGGATAATTATTGGCACATTTTGGGCTTCTCCCTCAACTCCAAGAAGTCCAATGTCTTGCCGTACCAGTTCCTCCGATTCATTGGAGAATTCTTGGACATATTTCTTTTCACGGCTTTCCCTCCCAAGTATTGGGTAGCAAACATCCTCTGATGGTGCATGTTTTCCATTCCCAAAGGCTGGTCCCAACCTGCGCCTTTCTGCGCCTCCTGGACCTCAAGACCCATGCAACCTTGTGCCAGAGGCACAGTGGCACATTTGGCCACTTTAGTGACTGCTCTGTTGAAAATAAATGTACTGAGAGGGAAGTTGCTTTGGTAACCATGGCCCCAACTGACAATAGTCATGGACACACCCTTGAAGGGCTGGGGCACTAAGAGTGAAATTTGGTCTCTAGTAGCTCAGGAGCACATATCATTTTACTGGAACTATGGATAACCAGGCTAGCCCTGGTTGCCTTTCTCCCCTCTGCCCTAAGCAAGATTGTAGTTGTTTTGAAAGACAGACAACGTGGCCATGCACTACCTCAACAAATGCTGTGGCTTGGGGTCATTGCCTCTGTGCAGAGAAGCACTGATGATGTGGTTCTGGGCTATGGAGAACGACATGTCTCTTTAATGGCAGCCCTTCCCAACTGGACTGGGAATGTTGTAGCAGATGGGTTCAGCAGACAGCCTTCAGCCTACCGTGATTGGGATGTCTGACACGACGGTGTGGATATCTTTTCTTTTTGTGAGACTTCTCAAGTGGATCTCTTAGCTTCCAGTTTGAACAGTAAGTGTGAGTTGTTCTGCTGCATAGAGTTTTCTCGTCAGGTATCTCAGAGGGATGCACTTTAACATCCTCTATGCATGCCCGTCCATCCTTGTCATTCCGCTTGTTCACAGGAGACTGCAGGTGTTCAGGTCAAAGTTTATTCTGACCACTCTGGACTGTGCCCGGATGCCGTAGTATCTGGAGCCTCTTCACATCTCCATCTGCCTTCTCTGGCACCTTCCGGCAAGGGTGCAAATGCTTTCCCAATGGGTGGGGCGCGTCCACCATCCGAGCCTTAGCAGCCTGAACCTTCATGCTTGGTTTGATAGAGTCTGAAGTATGAAGAGTGGGACTTGTTGGACGACATGTGCTCCTTTCCGCTCAAAGGCCAGACACCAAGTCCATTTATTCATGCAGGTGATATATAATCTCAGATTGCTTTTGGGAGAAAGAAGACTGGAACCTTTGATCTGTCCTACTTCTGTACCGGATGTCCTGCTTTTCTTGGCTTAAACTCGCCTGCAGATTGGTACTGTGAAATGGTACCTGGCTGCCATTTCGGTTTTTTGAGGACCTCTGAGCACAGCTCTTTTTTTACAGTCTCCACTGTTACACATTTTTAACAGACCTTGTGCAACCAGTTTATGCCAGTTTAGTTCATATTTTGCTTATAAGAGCTCTGTTTGCACCACTGCATTCATGTTCAATAAGGTTGCTCACCCTTAAGGTGATTTTTCTGATGGCCATTCCTTGCGCAAGATGGGTGAGTGCGCTCCAGCCGTCGTCTGTTAAACCTCCCAAATTTTCCAAAGAGAAGATGACTTTGACAGTGAGGCACTTCCTTCCCATGGTCATGTCGGACTTGCATCCCTCTCAGAAGATCCATCGTCCTGGTTTTCCCTCCCTTCACCCTTCTAGGATGCTGGAAATATTCCATCAGCTGTACCAGATGTGCACCCTCAGCTACTACATCTCGGGAGCAAGAGATGTCAGTAATAATTAGCAACTCTTTATGGGTTTTGCTGGTCCTTGTACTGGCAGGCATGTGACGAAACAGACCCTATCAAGGTGGATCATCCCCTGCATCTTGGAATACTACGATCTTTCTGGAAAGGATGCACCTGATGGTCTCTGGGCTTATTCGCCCAGAGGCTTGGCTGACATTTGTCCGGCAGCTACATGGGCTTCACTGCACGAATTTGCCAAACATTACTGCGTAGATTCCCTGTCAGGACTAGATGCTTGCTTTGACCGAGCAGTCCTCCCGGGTTTCTGGTGTAAGTAGTGCTTTCTCACTCTCCTCCCAGCTCCAGATATGTTTACTGCTATGTATGTCTTTGAAAGACGAGGAATTTGTGGGAGCAAGGAATCTATTAGAGGAACAAATTAGTTCACGCTTGGTAATGTGTTTGATGGATGTTCCTCCTACAGGTTGCTCATCATCTTCACAATCTCCCTCTCTTGGGTTTATCTCGAACGCCTTGTCTGTTCTGTGGTTTGTCAGCTGCTGAGTGCTTGGGAAAATGGGCAGAAATTAGGTCCTGGGGAGACAGTACGCCCATCTATATTGTCCCCAAAATCATGTCCGGTGTGGGACATGCTCAACGCCGAGTGCAGCTGTTGCAGAGCATCACTGCGCCCGTGATGGAAAAACAAATGTCTGAAACAGCTGGTGCTGGTGATAGAATATCAAAGATGAGGAATCTATGGGTGGAACATCAATCAGAAAGAAGATTAACAAGAGGTAAGTCATTTGTTGTATAGCCTGGATCCGGTGTTCTCATGCCGTCAGGCTTAGCAGCTCCAAGAGATCAGAGAAGTCCTAAACAACCAGTGAGGAGCTCATTATTCTTTGGCATAGGGACCTTCAGAGAAGGAATCTTGAGTAAGAGGTCACAAGCACAGATGGTAGAAGAGATCCCACGTGGCTAGCTAATAGAGGCATTGCAAATCGTTCTGTAGCATCATTGATAACAGGGTAAGAGATTTTAAAACAACATCGATCAAGAATATCATATCAAAGGTTGGCTTCTACTGTCCCCTCTGGAGGAACATGGTATAGATGACAGGGATCAGATGTATTTATGGAATATGCCATCTTTTAATGAGGGCCCCTTCAGTATGATAGAGGCTGAGGTGCTGCAGGATGTACAGGATGCAAGTGGTTTGGACACTCCAATCAAGATATGACAATTTCACCTAAAGAGGAATGCTCCTTTTAGTTGTTTTTGATGAGGAGGACTACAAAGAAATTTGACATGGCTGTAGATGATGTAGCCAACATGAAATATCCTAACAAGGTTATTGATGTGCTGCACAAATGGCATAGAAAGGTTCAATCTTTCAGCCTTTTCTCAAAGATCCGTAAATAGAACTATGGACAAATCTGGCTTCAGTGCTGGCTTTTAAAAGGAACGTGTGGAGGAGAAGTAGGCTTTTGACAAGGAATCTGCTAAATGTATTTGATCATACATTGGCAGATGCTGGCCAAACGCATTTCCATAAAGTTGCTGGATTGCGAGTCGAAAATAATGTAGGGCAAAGAAGGTGATCCTTTCAGGATCATTAAATTTGTGATCAGCAAATGCAGTAGCTATGTTTTCAAGGTACAAACAGTCCTACTGCAGCTGCTGTAAAAACTGATTTTCAAAGGCCCCATGATAAGGCAGCACAAGTGACACAGGTTGTGACAACGGTTGTGGCAGATGGTTTTTCCTCATTACTTTGAATTGGACAGAGTGGGTGAGATCGGTGCCAACATCATTAGCACTTCACTTCTATTGTTGGCTTTCACCGCTATTTCTGATTATTATTACTGATAATTGTATCAACATGCCTTTCAAAGGTGATAGGTTTTTGGGTGATACGGTGGGCTCCATGCTTACCTCAGCTATTGAAGGCCTGAAGAGCGAGTTAAGGGCAGAACAAAGCAAAGGGCTTTCTTTCACAAAGTCTCTGTCACTTTCATGTCTTGACCAGTCAGCTCCAGAGGGCTATAAGGCAATAAGCACCCAGGCCGAAAACCTGTGACTTTTCCATAATGAATGAATGTTTTTCACTCTCTGAACGTATGTGAAAAATGGTTGTTGTCCTGTAGAAAAGGAACTTCTTCATAAACAAAGAGTCCCTTTTCTATTTTTCTAGAGCTCTGCACCAGAACAAGGTAAGACACATTAGCCCTCATTACGAGTCCGGCGGTAGCCGTGCCGCTAAAACAGGCAGGCAGCCGATGGGCCCCTAGTGAATTACTGGTGCCGTACTTGCCGGATTTACCGGGGCATTACAACGCTGGTGGTCCAGTAAATCTGGTGCCGGCAATTCTGTTAAGCAGCGGAAAGGCTGGCACCATGTCGTAATGGTGCTGGTGTTTCCATGCATCTCTGCGGGCACACCTGGCGGGCAGAACGGCACCCACTCGCAGAGCTCGTAGGTTGCCGGTCTGGAAAACGGTGCTGGTACGGTTTTACTGACACTGTTAATTCCGGACAGGCAAACTGACTTTTACTGCTTCTGCTATTGTTTCTGCTGGTCTTCATAACAGACCTGAGGCCATGGAGACCACTAGGTGGCCTAGCCTTTCTTTTGCAGTGTGATTTCCCGAGACTCTCAAAAAGAGTAAAGATACCAATTGTGCGGCAGGGACATTTTAGTTGTTCACTGACATTTATAACGCTTCAGTTGTTTATTGGAGCGATTTAGACGAGAAAACAAATGATATACATTCTCTATTCAGTCACTCCAATAATCAACATGCATTTTTTTAAAAACAATATTGACCACTTATAAATGTCGATAATATATAGAGAGTTTAGAGTTAGTACCAAGATTACAATAAAAACTTCAACTGCCTTGGTTGATGAAACAGTCATGGGCCGCCATTGTGAGAGATCAGGCAAAGAAGGAGAAAGGTGTTTTGAGGTGCAACCAAGATGAGTACGGAAGTGTTGGATAAAGGGATACAGTGAACAGCAGCATTCCCAGAGGGGTGCAAATGGGGTGAGCTGAAACGTGAAGGGAGGGTCTAAGGTGAGTGTTTATAATAACAGTTTGACAGAAAGGGGCGAGGGTGGGAAAGTATGGCAAACAAATTGGGAATCTACCCAGTAAATGAATGGGAAATGAGTTCAAAAAGAATTGTGCGAAGGATAAAAGGAGATATACTGAATGCCAAATTAAGTAAAATTAATAGACTAAAAGGCAACATTATGCAAAGTTATTCACGGATAAATGAAACGTTAGCAAAGAAAGAAATAGAAGAAACGACTGATGGACTAAGTATTCACATGCATCCTGAACAAAGTAACAACAAAGTGCAATGTTGTATAGAGGCCAATACAGATGTCTTACAATTGATGTAAACTCCCAGTGGTGGCACTTAAATAAAATTGCAGTGTGGTACGCTTCGTCGTCCCTGAAAACAAGGAAAAGGGTGGCTTTTTTATGTCCTCAAGCTGGCACCTATCATGGTCTTTTACAGATCGTGATGCTGAACTCATAGCAGGGGCTTCACAGAGCCCAGGACATTGCCCAGGTCTGTCTCTGAAGCCTTATCGTTTATTACTGGCCTGGAGCAGACACACGTGTGAAATGGAGAGTACTAATGACCCCTTTCTCTGACAAGTCACAACTCACTGGGAAGGGGCCACTAGCATTTGTATTTTGTTTATTTGTACAGCGCGCCTAGCTCAGGGCGGTGAGGGGGAATCTGGGCGCATTTCTTACGTATATTGCAATTACATATATTACAGGTATTGCAGGGACAAAGCATTTCCGATTTACATATATTACACAGTGTTCAAAGTTAGTACATACAGATACGCTATTACGGGTATTGCAGGGACAAAGCATTTACATCTATTACACCATGTTGCAAAATTATTACATACACATTACATACATTTTACGTGAGCGTAACAGGTCACAGGGGGCAATTAGATACAGGTAATATTTACAGTAGCATTACCCTGATGCAAGGCACATGTTAGTTAGGCATGTGTATGCTGGTCCTGGGCTACCAACCAGGTTTTTGCTTTACTCCTGAAGGCATAGAAAGAGGGTTCGGTTCTGAGATAGCTAGGAAGAGAGTTCCAAAGCTAAACGGCGAGCACCGGCAAACTGCAGCACCCTGCTTTATGAAGCTTGAACCTCGGTACTGAGAGGCAGTGAGCTTGGGCCGCCCTCTGAAGTGGTGCGTGTGAATAGGTTACACAGGTATTTTGGTGCCTGATTCGCAAGGCATCTGTGCGTAAGTGCCAGTGATTTAAATGCGATTCTTTGGGGGACAGAGAGCCATTGTAGGTTGCGTCTTGTATCCGAGATATGGGATAGGGATGTTCAACGCTGCCCTAATGGCATTGTTTTGTGTTACTTGTAACTTGTTTAGGTTCCGTTGGCTGGTCCCTAGCTAGAGCGTGTTACAGTAGTCGAGTTTCGACAGTACGAGGGTTTTGGCTAGGGTATGCAGTTGGCTGTGGTTAGGAATGGTCGGCAGGCTGTGATGAGTTTGCAAGTGTAAGCAGTGGAGTATATTATGGAGTTGGTTTGTCTCATTAGAGACAGCGTAGAATCTAGGTATATACCAAGAGTTTTGGTGTCATTAGATACCTTGATAGTATTGCCATCAATGATAAAAGAATCAAAAACAGAGTCCAGCTTATTGAGTCTTGGTTGAGACCCAAGGAGTAGGAGCTCTGTTTTATCATCGTTCAAACAGAGCCTGTGTTGGGCCATCCAGGCCTGGATGACCAGGTAGATATCATTCAGGGCTTTGGAGTCTGCTTTGTAGTCTCCCGTGATAGGGATGAGTATTTTGGTGTCATCTGCATAATTAGTGTGGGTGACACCCAAATAATCAAGAATATCGAAGAGAGGCTTCGTAAACACATTGTAAAGTGTTGGTGAAACGCAAGATCCTTTGGGGACTCCGCATGACACTGGTGATGGTTCCGCCAATGCCGATGGGGAGAAGCCCCTCATTAATCTGTTCTCCAGGAATTTGCTAATCCAGGAGGTTGCTTTGTCCAAGAAATGAGCTGCGGATTTGAGATGATTGCAGAGTATTTGGTGGTTGACCAGGTCAAAAGCCGCCGATAAGTCGAGCAGTAAGAGGAAGGCCAATTTACCATTATCTCTGAGGATTTCAATTTGAGTTTTCAAGTCTATCATTGCCGTTTCAGTTCCATGCCTCGGTCTGAAGCCTGATTGTCTCAGACCGAGGAGGTTATTAGTGTCTAAGTAATCCTGGAACTGCAGGTAAACTGCTCTGTCCAGGATTTTGAGCAGGAATGGGGCAGCCGTGATAGACCTGTAATTAGAGGGGGTGCTCGGGTCAAGAGAACGTTTTTTAAGTAGTGGGAGCACCCATGCGTCTTTGAGGTTGTTAGGCACTATGCCTGTGTTGAAAGAGGCATTTATTAAAGTAGTGATGAAGGGCGCTCGTTCTTTGGTTGCCTCCTTAATGATATGAGCTGAGCACATACCTCCCTGACAGTTAGATGGTTCAGTTTGGAGATGATATTTTCTACCTTTTTGGTAGAAAGTGGCGAAAAATTGAAAGGCTTATGAACGTGTTGATGATGATCTGGAGTGCTGACTAGTGGGCTAGGCAGTGAGTCTATAGTCAGGCTACATTTTTTTACATTGATTTTGTTTTGGAGCATAGTCATTTTACCTAGTAGGGCTTTTTGGATGTTGGAGCACGAAGTACTATCTTTAAGATAAGTATTGAATGGAACTGCTGGTGACTCTAGTTCTTTGGGTATCTTAAGGAGTTCTTTAGTGTTCAATTTCGCATGAGAGATCCTATTGTTGTAAGTATCTTTTTTGGCTTGGGAGATTGCCTCTTTGTAAGTGAGGGATACTAGCATAAGGGTGTTCTTGTTGGCTTCCTTCGGAAGACTTTTGCAGCGGGTTTCCACGATCTTTTTTCCTTACGTAATGTTCTAAGATGCAGAGTAAACCAGGAGTTCAGATGAGCCTGTGGTTTGGATTTCCTTAGTTTGAGAGGGGCAATAGAGTTAATGGCCCTGAGAATAGTCTGATTATAGATATCGACTAGTACTGTGAGGTCATGTTGCGACTCTGTAGCCTTATTTAGGATGGGTAGTATCAGCTGAACCAACTTCTCACTGGTTATGTCCATTTTATTTCTGGTGCAGGTAGGTGGGGCGATGTCCTGTTGTGGGCAGTGCTTGTCAGGATTCAAAAGCTCCTTATTTTGTGTTTACTGCACAGTAAATGTTGCACCAGATACACCTGAGTTTTCTAGCTGTGACACCATCACATGTCTAATTTGTTCACTTGAAAAAAGTGTGGTAATAATGCCTGCACATTTTTGTCACAAGATGCTGGTGTGAAACAATTCTGTGATGTGAAGACAAATAGGGCAATACATAGATGTCTGGTTGCCATGTGCAGGTAAGAAAATTGCAATCATCAGGGTTTTGTAATTTTTTTTTACAGACTCCTTGATTTTGGGATTAAGGGGTGTTTAAATGAATGTTTAAATACAAGGAAAGGGGGTGTGTTTAAAAAATGGAGGCGAGCATGGATTCAACTTTAGACTGAGAGTGCCACCTCCGGGTGTAAACTGCTAAAACCTAATTCTCATTGGGTCACAGTAAATGTAATAGTTGGCAATATTTCTGACAATGATTTCCAGTTGAGATACATTATGATTTTATTTGGTTTAAAAAATAGATTTTCTATCATCTGTGTATGAAGAGAAACCAACGTTTTTTTATGCTCCTTACAGAGACATTCCAGATTCTGACATTGTGCTTGTCTGACAAAGTACCAGCCACAATCAACTGGATAAATGATCTCAAACAAGTAGTTCTTGATAAGGCACGAGGATCTTCTGACATTCCACTAGCAGGCACTTGGTGTCCAGACTTTTCTCAAAGGTGAACAATGGCTTTCTCCATAATTCGACTTATCCTGTAACCTACTGATTAACTTGGAATCTACTAAAGCAGCATAGTCCACTATCCAAAAGATTGTCAAGGGTTTTGACCCATGTTGAATTATTAGACGGTGTAGATGTAGGGATGAGCTGTCGCCGCCCATCATTCTATCCCAGAACAAAACTAAATCAATAGAGTGGGTGGATATGGGGATGAGCTGTCACCGCCCATCATTCCATCCCAGAACCAGGAAAACCGCGCGGTTGTGCGTAACCCAAAATGGTTGTCTAACCAGCCACCCACCAGTGCCAGCATGATGGACCGGAAGTGCCAGGGGTGAAAGGTGGTGTCAAAGGAAAAATAACAGTGTTGTTAGACCAAAAGCGCCTTAAAATCACCTTTTTTTTCCTGAATGTAAGCTTAAAGTGCCTATTTCGAACATTGCAGGATATTCAAAAAATCTTACTGAACACTAGCAGACATCTGGCAGAATGAAGTGTTGTATGCATACAAAATCTGGGAAGATGAAGAGCCCAAAACAATGTTTATAACAAAACTGGCTGAGCTGTGGATGTCAGCAGCTTAATTGAAATTGGATTTAAAACCACTAAAATCGAAATGTTTAAATTAAATGAGTGACCTACTTTTGAGTGTCACATAGTTTGCAACTGTTAAATGTCATGGTTTTGAACTTAGAATCAGCATTCTAGCTGCATGTGTAAAAATTGTAAGTTTGATTTAAACTGGGAACAAACAGGACATTTAGCTGAAGCTTGACTTAAAGAAATTGAATTCTGCCTGACAACTACCCCCGACGGGAGTTGAACTGGCTCAACAACTCTTCCCAGGCCTGGCTGCATCCTGCTGCCCCCACCAAAAGGAGATAAAACCTCTCTGATTTAATTAAGGGAGGGATACCTGCAGACTGCAGGAAGTTGAACAAAGCCCTGTCCTGGGCTCAGGCAAATGTTATATTGGGGGGGGTCGTAAAATGGCTTCCTCTTGGGAGGAACTGGGAGGGGCAGTGCCTGTGAGAGCCATCTGAGCTTGGGGGAAGTGGATAAACCAGTTATTCCACCATGTGATGTGGGAAGCCACACCCCTTTTTGACCAGGGCATAATTTTAAAAAGGTAGATAACTCATAGTGTGGACTGGTCAAAATTATATAAGTAATATCATTATTCTTGTGATTTTTCTGTGCACCTTCTAATAGGTGTTAGATCCCTGTGGTGTATTCTGGGGGGCTGCTAGCAGAAAATAGGGTCTTACTCCAAATGTCTGCATGTTAAAAATCTGACACTTCATCAATTAATGTCCGTACTCCTTGCGCACATTTGTGTAATTTTTGGTAAATGTCCGATATGGGTAAACCGACCAAAAAGCACAAAATGTTGTCATTTCTGAATAACAGCTCGCAGGAACATGGGGCTTGAACAGAGACCTGTCTTAATTCATCTGTAATATGTACATGTAATGTCAACCACTTGTGTATCTGGGAAATATGTATTTGAATCAAATATAGATTTGTGGGCAAATTGACCAGGGGAGGATCCTCTGACCCATAAACAGACCTCATCATGATGACAATCCATTTCCTCCCCCCAATCATGGGAGAGGGGAGAATTGGGCCAATGACAAGTAGAGAGGGGCAGGCTTAGCTAGGCCCAGGCACACACCCATTTTCAAAACACATAAAAGGAACATTGAAACCCTGGTAGAGAGATTCACTTTCCACTTTCTTGCGGGACGCTTTGCCGGGAGACTCCAGACTTCAAATCCATCAACCTCCAGAGACCAGAGATCCAGAGAGACCAGAGATTCAGAGAGACCAGAACTGTGCAGTGCTGAGAGCAGAACCAGAGACCAGACCGCTGTTAAGAACCGCTAGCAGAAGTCCAGCCAATCCTGACCCGATCGGTGACAAAGCCATTCCTGTCCAAAAGATAGTGTGAGTACTCTAGGACTGTGCCAGACTAATCTCTTAGTTTAAAATAATCTAATTAAAACTATTTTAACCTATTTAGAACTACCTCATAGGAATCGTGTGTGTCATTCTGTCCTTTTTAAAGCTGAAAACTGTCACCTGTCAATTTGAACTTTTAAATTTCAAATCCGAAAAACTACCTTCACAAAATCGTCCGTATCTCCGGAACCATTTGTGCTAGGAGCGAAATTTTATCTTAAAGCTAAGATTCTAGGCTTTCCAACGAACCTAGAACCGACTTGCTACTCCTTATAGGGCCTCCATAATTACACTCGACGCACGCGATAAAATTTGCCGCAATTTGACATTTTGCACAATTTCAGCCACGTGTAAAAATCAGCAGCTCCTTGCTTTACTTTGCTAAATTCGTTTTAACCTGCTAGTTACTCATAGAGCATTGCTAAAGTGAGCCTGAACTAATATAAACTAGATATCACCCACCCTGAACCTCTACAGGGAATTAAAATCAATTTTAGCATCATTTCACTTCATTGCCACCACATTCAAAGCATTTTGGGCCTGTGTTTTAAAATCATAACTGTTTTTCTAAGCTTGCTAGGGGGGAACTGCATTTCGTATTGCATTTTGTTGGGATTCTTGAAGACTGTGTGCTCTCCTTCCATTTCTTACATTGCAAAGGGGGGGGTGAATTGCCAGAGAAAAAGTGATTATATTATCTTTTGCTAAATCATATCAAGTTATTTCTGTGCTGCATTTTATTCATCATTGCATTGTCCTTGAAGCCATAAAAGCATTCTCAGCTACTTCATCCTCTCTATATCACTCCCAAGCCATCAAAGAGTGTACCACTGTAACATTATCCATTGTTGATCACTATCATCCTCACAATTGTGCTATCAAATATTAATTTACTATAGAAGTGCAATATATATATATTGTTTAATTTTTCAAATAAAACCTTTTAATTTGCGAAACAAGCCTACTTCTTGGCTCAGCTGGGTCAATGGGGATTCTAAGAGAGGGGTGTTATACAAGGGTTCATCATCCAGATTATAACTTGCCATAACAATACATAAATAAGGGCTTCCCTTGGGCATCCCAGACAAGGCACTGACTTAGTGGGATTGCTTGATTGGAGTCACTTTCAAGATAAAAAATAGGCAAATTCTCCTGATGTGCTTGAACAGCCCTCCCGGACAGTGCTTGTGGATCAATAGAGATGTCGTTTTTCACGCTTACAATCTCATTTTGATATTGGCACAGAATAAACCTGAAAATAAATTACTGTTTGCGCAGCTGGTCACATGCAGCTTTTCAGAAGATTCTCGTTTCTGTCCATTTGACACAGACTTTGCACGTGTATGTGATTCAGCACTTGTAAAGTCCACGAGCACAGTCACATTGTATGCAAATGACTTCTGTTCGCATTTCTGCTTCCCTGTATAAAAGCAAGTGGTCAATACCTAATCTTAAAAACATCCGAGGAAGGATCCTGGCCCTCACCCTTCTCCAATGAAAAGGTCTGTGTGGCCCTAGAACAACAGAGGCGATGCTGATAGGACACTGACCCAGGGGACCACATAAGCCTTTGCCTTTCTCAAGATCACTGTTCCACCCTTCCCACCTCCTCTCCCAGATCTTTCATCAACAACCCTCTGGATCATGCGCCTGCTGCCAAATTGTTCTACTGTTTGATAGTAGCATCCTGCTGCGTCCCTCCCTGCCATGATTGCTCTTGCAACTCCTGGCTCCTGTGAAAAGATCCTGTTGCCTGCTTCTTACTTGACCTAGTACTTCACGCCACTGGGCTGCCCACAAGGACCAGGATGTCACACAAACCCACATTTTCAAATGACAAGCTCCATTTCCCGGTGCACTGAGACATGAAAGGAGTGGCCAGCCTCTTTGAGTCTCTGGTGTGCAAGACTATGCTACATGTACACTCTAAGCTGTGGGAGGGAGTCTGTGGCAAGGTGACTCTCCCACAGCTCAGGAACCTCGCACAGATAGGAGCATGTAAAATAGTGGGACCAGACCTGAAAAGGCATGTCATACTCATATCATCCTCATAGTGATCCCAGAATCCTGTGACCATGGCCTTTATACTGTTAATGTCAAGGTTCTCTCTTAGTCCACTTAATGAAGTTGGCAAAATGATCCAGAGTGCCACCTTTGTGGCCTCTCCTTCATGTGAAGTGTTGACAGTAGATAACTCACCATTATCGTGAACAGCTCTCTAAGACCATGCCCTGGGTTTTTTGATTTCTATAAGAGAAATGTACAGAATACGCGGGAGAAGCAGGAGTCTTTAGGATTCAGAAGATGCCTGAGGCTGATCGGGATTCTATGCTCCACTACCTGATTTGGGATAAGCCTTTGAAAACTCTTTCACAGCATTAAACATGCAGCTAAGTGTGTAGAAACGAAGCCTATGCTGATCAAGTCAAGCTTTTTCTGGGGCAATCGTTGGTTGAGCTTTATACGTATTATTAATTCCTTACTAAATCTCTTTGCTTGGTCTTGCTCACACCTCAGCAATACCGGGAGACCAGCATCAGACGCCTCCTGCATCTCACCACAGTCCCGGAGGAGGCCGATGCCTATTATATGATTTTACCAACGGAGCTTCTGCTCCGTTTCAAGATGGCCGGCAGGCTGACCACTGACCATCAAGGCATCCTCTCTGTGCCCATGTCACTCTACGGCATCCAGACTGTATCTATTGCAGCTCCTCAGCCTTCTGATTGGCTGGAGGCATGAACAAAGGAAATTCCCCCTGAGCCGGCAGGCTTCGCCAGTCCACCACTGAAGGACCCCATTTACGGCCCACGAACCTCTGAGTTGTTATGTTACAGCCAGAGCTTTATTAGCCTGAGATTTCACATATTACCTACCATGCACCGCACCTTTCCTGCCTGCTTCATCTTGTTTGATTTTCGCATCCTGTGCTATGTGTTAGGAAAGATTTCGTAATTGTGGGTAATTTTCCTTCTATGTGGCAACCCCTAAACTTTTTGCTGTTGTTTTCACCATGATCTAGACTTTGTCAGAGAAGTGCAGCCTTCTGCTGCACTCCTCTGGGCTTTCGCTCCATTCTTACGGGGAAACTGACATGCCCTTAAGACAGTTAGTACCGGGAAACGCTGTTTTCCGTAGTTTCTTTTATCATGTTGCGGCTTTCGTGCAACATGACACAAGAGTGCACTGTAAGCTAAGTTACTGCTCTCTTGGGTCTCTAACCTTCTACAGGCCCTAGATACTCTTTTTGGATTGTAACTGATCGGTGCAAGTGAATCACGGACGGGAATGGTGGCAGCGATCGTTTCTTGTGTTTTGAGCTCCTTTTGGCATTTTAAGCGCGTTTCTCGCGTTTAGCCCAAAATGGTGGCCTGGCTCCCAAAATGGCCAGACCACGAGGCTCCTTTGTCCCGTCCGCTGACCGTCTTGCTCCCTTCACCTTCCCCAGGTCGAGCCGACCCGGGGCCTTCCTTATTTGGGCATGTACTTTCCCGCGAAACACGGATGCTTTCGCGGGCTTCTACAGGCCTTGTGTGTGCCTCCAGGATGTGGGCTGGGATGTCTGGTCCCAATACACATCCTGGGTGCCAGAGAGTCTAGGGTGGTGTGAATGCCTGGGACCACTGTGGTCCGTGATAGGTCCACGTATGGTGTGAGTGTTGATGAGCGGATCTCCCTTTGGGTCCCCTCCATTTTGGCGCAAAGGGAACCGTGGATAAGAGGGGGCTGGAAACACCACTACCATGTCGATCTCCTGAGTTCTCACGAACAAAGGAATACAGGAGCCAAGTATCCTGCAACCACAAGGCTGAACCGAGGAATCGCTGGTGACCCGCTGAAGGACTGCTCCTCTGCACTGCTGTCGCCTTGTGAAACCCTTTTTACCTCTGATCGAACCAGAAGGCCTGTACTGGTACTTCGACCCTTGGAATAGCGGGAACAGCTATTCTCGGCATCTTCACCATCTCCTGTTCGTAAGCCTTCGGAAGTGTCTCTGGGCCATCCAGCAGACTGACCAACCTACACAGGAGTCTTGCTCTGTAACCGCCGCCAGGTTGTGTAGTATTCCTAGTCCTTGTCACTCTCACACGATTCGTACACTTGGCGTTCCCAGGTCTGAAGTGAGTAGTGTACATTTGGCTGAGATACACACGGCTGCTCCGTTGCCCTGCTGTGGTAACAAACTGTGCGGGTTCACTTCGTTTGGGACATCTTTAACTCAACTCTGCTGCTGCAGAATCTACACGACGACGAGATGTCCTCTGCTCTCCTGAACCTGCCAGCGACTGAAACTGAGGCGGAGAAGCCTGGGTCTGCTTGCATCGGGGACCGGTGAGTAGCATAGCTAGGAACTGGTCGCCCTCCTGCAGGAGCCCATAGCTTTTCCCCGCTGTGTCAAAACAGCACGCCTTTCCGTACTCGCGCTCTGCTTCTGCCCACAGTGGAGGCTGCGCTTGAGTCGCGGAACTCTGTTCTTCTTCATTTGTGCACTAAACTGAACTGCCTGATTCCCTCGAAAAGACTTCCCTTTTTGCCCGTTGGCACCAGCATGTGCAGGTACTTTTGAGCACAAGGCTCCACTCTTCGTAGGGCTCGGACTTCCTTTTAGTTAGGTGCCTCTGAAGGCGGACTGGGTCTAAGCATTATTTCGCACTGCCTGTTTTCCTTCCCTTTTAGGTGGACTACACATTTCGTGCATCTAACGCTTGAGACTTGCTTGTATTTGTATATATATTGTATTGGTATGGTATGTGTTGGTTTACTAGAGTTGTATTGTGATTTCTCGCTACGGTCATTGTTTTAAAGGCCTTGGAATAAATGTGTATATATTTTTAATATAACACCTGTTTCGAGTAGTTTGTAAGTGTCCTTGCTTTGAGTGCTCATTGCGGGCTTTCAGTCACCCTAACCCCTCTTGAGACCTAGTCTTGACCGCCGCGATCGTGATCGCTACTCTAATTGGTCTGGCTTGTCCAGAGGTTACCCTGTTCCAAGTAATTAGGTTGGCCTTCTGAACTTCTGCGCCGCCATGACAGAGTTCAGAAATCCGTCTTAACACTATGTACTGCGCTTTACCTGCTGCATCGTTTGGTTTACTTGTGCTCAGTTGCATTTTACTTGATGCGATAACTCTTGTAGCCCCGTGCACCTAAGGGCGAGGACTGCCTTACTTCCTTACCTGCATACTTGATGTAGCCCCATCCTCCATGAGTTGTGGCTTTTCCAATTGTGCACCCATTCTTCAGCCCACCCTTGCTAGCTAACTGTACCATTTATCCTCACTTTTGTATTCGCCTGCCTCTCTTCTGCATGCACCTTCCTCCCCCTCTGACCTGCTTGCATGCTCAGCACTTCCACAATCAGAATGCCACAATTGCAATGTTGCCACTCAAATGTCAGCCGTGCACAGTGAAACTCTTATTTGACATTTACTGCAAGCAAGTTTGCAGTAATGTCCTGTAAGTTTCAAACATCCCCATACTCACACACCAGCAAGTTTGAGTACGCATGGTACTCGCCCTTCATAAAATCTCCTCGCCAATGCGAGTGGGCGAGTAGATTTTGCGAGCCCTGTAAATGCTGTCAGATCTAAGATGAAATGGAAACCGGAGGAATTAAATGTGGAAGCGATGCATCCGAAAAACAAGCGGTTGAACAAGCATTAGTCTAGGGGCCATGGTTAAATGGTGGGCAAGCAGTCTGGCCTTGGTTACGGAGTATGTTGCAGTCCATGCTAACACACCATCCCTAAAGAAAGGTCAACAGATTATTGCTTGCTTTCAGGGAACACGAGGTGGCTATAGAAGTGATCTCGCCAATGGTAAAGGATTGTGTATGGCTTCATGGCATTGTATTACTACAGCTGGTCTTTCTAATGAAAACCCTACATTTGTATGGCTAGACTTGTATCTAAAACCAGCTGTGAAAGGGCCTGTAGGCAGACCTAAAAGTGAACTTATAATAGTAGTGAGAAACCACCTTGAAATAAAGAAAATATAGATGGTAAGCAAATGCAAAAATCTGTTGACTGCTCATCTAAACTGGAGTGGGATTCTACTTTAGAAGAATGGTAACAATTGCCATAAATAGTCCTTCAGGAAAAGAAGAGAACCTGACATGCATAGAAACGTGGATTTCACTGTTGGAAGCCTGGTGCACAAATCACACCTCTGATAGAATAATGTTAGACGGGACTTTATTCATTCGAGATGTTCTGATCGTTGTGATGGTGAAAAATATGAGAATTTGGGTTTGTACAATGCGAGTCCAAACGTAAAAAGGAAACACGATATATCCAACTACTTGGGCCTTATGCGAGCCTATCAGGAAGACTGTCTCGCTTGCGCCATGAATCTGGGTTCTTTTTGGTGTCTTTTTGGACTATCAGCGTGGCTGTTTTGGCAACTTCGAATTGAGGCAACACAAGAAGCAGTCCAAAAGACCCCAGAGGACTGTACACTTGTGAGCCTTTTGGGTCTTCTCTCTATGCCACGTTACGGTAACCCCTGTATTTGAGTGACCCAGGGACATCACAGAGTGCTGACAGGGGAGCCAGCTACTTAGGATCATCGCTGGCGATGGATAGTAGGCAACTTGGAGACAGATGCAGGCGGACAGGAGGAAGGGAGCAAGGAACAGGGGCAGGAAGAGGGAAGCAGGCAGGGAATGAGGAGATGAGGGAAAGCCAATGACTGCCCCCAGGACAGGGAAGGGGAACAGCAAGAACCAAATGGCACAAGGACAGGTAAGAAACAAGGTGCAGATGGCACCAGGAAAAACAGGAATTGAAGTAGAGTAATGCTACACAGAACACAATATGGACCGTTAAGATGCACCGGCCCTCCTCGCCTCCCCAGCCCCCTCCCTCAGTGGCTTTTATAGCCCGAGAAACCCCCCTGGGGATGCAGCTCGGGAAGCGTTGCCTTGGTAACCAGTGTTCCCCAAATGCGTCCGTTCGGACGTGGGCAAGGAAACATGGCGGCATTCTCACCACCCGTGGCGTGGGTCCGTCCTCCCGGGGACTACGGCACCGCCATGCTCAGACGGGTCTTCTGTAGGCACCATGCACCAACTGGTAAACGGCATGCGCGCGCACGGTGGATATGGGAGTGTGTAATATGTAATGGAATACACCTACGTGATATTCATGGGGACTTCACATAGTGACATGAGAAAACATATTCCACGTAGAGGCGTACAAGTCAGGTTACGGAAAATGAGGAGAGTGGTCATTCGTTGTTGTCCCTCGCAATGAACCTTGAGGGAATTGTGGTAGCAAGAACACAACAAGTAGACAATATATAGAAGTATTAATAAATATTAAAAAAAAAAGATTGTTTGATCGAATGAAAAGATAAGTGGAATAAAGAAGATGATTATTACCGTGTACAAAAGACTGTTTTCTAAAAAAAATATTATGTTATGGAGTTGATCTCTCCACAAACATTTTCTGGAAAAGTTAGCATATGGGCAGGTGGAATAGCTGTTAAATAGAATAATGCCCAAGCGTTATAGAGAGAACATAATAGCGACATGACTCTATAATAGTTTACACAAGAGAAAGGAAGTAGATGTGTGGATCAATCTTGAGAATTAGCTTAACAAGCTAGAGCCAAAATAAATCAGCACTACAAAATGTGCATGCACATTACGAACAAGCATTGGCAATGCTAACAGTTTGGGCTTTTGTGTAGGCAAGGGAAAGGCGCTAACTAGATACTGTCGTAGCAGTATTAACTAGCTGTTGATGGTAGTAGGTGCGAGTACATGGGCTTCTAATAGCAGTATCTGGCAAAGGCCTAAACCATATTCACAAGCCAAAACTGCCTGTTTTTAACAGGACGTCAGTGAAGGAAACGCATGGTGCTTATAAATAGAGTGACTGAAGCCACACCTGGGTAAGACATTTTTATTACATCAGTAGCACTTTACAACTCCAATTAAGTCATTAACTTTCAGAAGACTGCTCTGAAAAAACACTGGCATGCACCTTGAGTGAAATGTTTGATGGTAAGACTTGATTAAAGCGAGCTCAAAGAGTTCCCAAGAAGAGGTGTTTTGGGCAGGAAGAGTAGGAACTGGGTGGGAATAGCTACAGAGTTATAGCATGACCACGGCCAGTCAGTGGGTGGGCAAATAACCACACAACAAGCTTTGTTTCCCTCCAGGTAAGCCATTTCTCCCTATTTGTGCTCTCATGGAATAGTTTCGGCTTGCATGTGGCTCAAACATCCCAAACTAAAAAGAGAGACAAATGAGAAATGGCCAGAATTTTTTTTTTATATAAGTTTTCAATTTTTTTAATTGACTTTGTAGTTTACATACAAACTTAGGCAAAACCACTAATCCTCCTGTTATTCGTCATATTCATCAATGTTCATCATGTAGTTCACTCCCCCACCACTTAAAAAAGTGTCAGTTAAGTCTACTTAACACATTTCTACAAGGGGGTCTTCTCCACCAATGCTGGTACCAGGACGCACCTGTAGAAACCCACCGTGGCGATTATCAGCAGCGATTTGGCCCCGCCAGCATATATTTCCACCAATCGTCTGCCGTAACTGGTTCATAGTCGACTAGTAGGTGGCCAAGCAAGCTGTCCTTTGCTCCGTAAGATGAGGGCAAGTGGTGAAGAGGTGCTTGAGTGTTTCTTTCCTGGTTGTTTTATTGCAGAATCTGCATAAAGAACCTTTGGTTTTGGTGGAGTCCGCGCTGCAATAATTTCCCCTTCATTACAAATATAAACGAATTCTCATAAAAGATGCACGTACTCCGCATCTGGGCATCTTTTTAAGTCAGGTTGGAGCCATCCCAATTCTCTCGATTCTGCTGCAAGGTACCGCTGGAGTTTGAACAGAGCGACACCCTCAATGGTGGATATCCAGTCCTTTTGTGTGAGTGTTTTCTTTATTTTACCTGGGGTAAGGAGCAGGTCTCCCAGTTGACTTTCCACGCCCGCCAATACTGCTTCACACTCCTCCACCCATGACAATATTCAAGGATTCGTGCCGTACCGCAGCTCCTGCTGGATCCCTTCCAACATTGATGCTGTCAAGTTATTTTGACATTTCTCATAAAAGCTCAGTTTCTTCCATAGTGCTGCCATTAACAGTGAGCTCAGGCCAAGTTCTTTTCTAATCACCTGAATTGGCAACGATGGAGGCATGCCCCAAAACCTTTTTCCAAAAACAACCTTCAATTAAGGCTCACCATTTAAATGATAGATTAAGGAGGGCTTCAGAACCATAAATTACAGTTGGGATTACCTTCACTTTGTAAAACTCAATTATGGGCATCAGTGAGATTTTACAGTATCGCTCGCCCGTGTCTTGGCTTTGAGTTTCATTGATACAGCAGCTTGGGTTTTCACGCTACTATTGGAAATCGTAATTCTTAAGTATTTAAATGAGGAGACCTTATTGATTTCCTTAGTATTCAGATGCCATTCAAATTTCTTCTTTGTACCCTCAGGGCCTTTTTAAGACTCAAAATGTTCGTTTTCTGGTATTAATTTCAAGACTATTTAATTTGGCATACTTCTGTAAACAATTTAGCTGTCGTTGGAGACCTATTTCCATGTGGTCTAAAAGAACGTGGTCATCAGCGTACAATAAGTGGGATACTTTCATTAAGCCCACTTTTGGGGGAAAACAATGGATGGAATTCATATGTTCTCCCAGGTTTGCGATGTCAAAATTATAGAGATTCAGAGCTAGGGGGCAGCCTTGTTTCACTCCTCTGTACGTAGAACTATCCCCACTGAATAGCTCAGCAGTAATGAGTCGCACTCTAATGGAGGTGTTAGAGTAGGGGGCTTTTATTTGGGCCAGCAGCACCCCTGGGCATTTTTTCTCAGCCAGTTTGTGCCCTAGTCTATTTCTGTTGATGCTGTCAAAGGCCTTAGAAAAAGTCCACGAATGCCAGATGTAGTTTGGTATTTGACAGCAGAATTTTGGCCTTAAGTAGGGAGATAATAAAGGCCGGAGGGGCTGTTAGCAGGCCTTTTACAAAGTCTGCTTGAAATCTATCTTGAAGGGCGTTGGTTAGTTGCCATCGATTCAATTGCTTTTAGCAGTAGAGAAGCATAATGTTTGCCCAGCACTTCCAGGAGAGCTATCGGTCTGTAACTTTCCAGCTCAGATCTCCATCCATTTTTAATTATGGGGATTAAGTGCGCTGTCTTCCACGACACCGGTATGCGTTTTATCTGAGAATATCTTGGATTATGGTGTCCAACAAGTTAGCCCATTTTGCCAGGTTTTCTTTCAGCATCTGGTTTGATATCCCATCTGGGCCTGGGCCTCTCGAAGGACTTAATCTTTGTATCATAAGAATTAGATCAGCTTGGTCATATACTAGGTGCCAGGCCTCGCAAGACTTCACCCCTAGCAATGGTTTTGGTTCAAGTTCTCCAAAGATCTTGGTATAGCAGGCTATCCATGCTGTTTCTGTCATCCCTGATGATTGAAGGTGGAGTTGAGTATTCTTTATCGATCTAATTAAAGACCACGTCTGAGCTGTTGTTTTTCCTTGTAGGGAAGCCATCATTACTTCTGCATCTTTTTGTAGTAGAGTGTTTCTGTAGTTGATGCACCAGGATCTGTAATAATATTTAGACCGTTTAATGTCAGCGTCCTGTGAGGTCGTCTGAAATTTCCTAAGGAGCTATATACTGTGTCTTGGGTCTTTGCGTTTTTATATTAATGATTCTGAAAATCAAAGATACAAATGGTGTTGGAAAGTGATGCCCAATAGGGATGATTCGCAAACTACAGCACAAATAAATCCTATTGTGAAAGAGCATTAAAACACATATTTTAAAGAATCTTTTTCTCTCCGACACTCGCTCCGGGAGCCCTCCCATTACTGCTGATCGAAATTGCGCAGATCTTTTATAACGCTCAACCTGGTGAGTGCTGCCGGTGGCAACCCCGGGAACCACCGCCTTCTCCCCCTGCACGACCTGTTACTGGCGGAGGCCCCAGATGAACACTGGAAAAGCTGCACTACTGGCAGCGGCACTATACTACATCAGCACTCCATCCTTGCTTTTGCTCTCCTCGACCCGGGGTTTCTGCTGTGGCATGAGGCTAGTCTTTTTGTGACGTGCTACAGAGTGCCATCTCAGCTCAATGGAGCAGCACCTGCAGTGCCTCTGTGCCCCTTACATCCAGCGAGACACATGCTTTGAACAACGTTACATATGATGAATCTTGCAAAATGTATGCCTGGGAGGATTGTCCATGCTACATACAACTCCCTTATTGCTGCTCATCAGGTGATGTCTATCTGCGTCTAGGCGCCTAAAACATCTTCCTGCACACTGCCTCTGGCTCCCACAGGCAATGGATACCCGCACCAATAAAGTATCTCCTCCACAGCAGTGCATAAGATGGAGGGAGACGATGGACGTCTCTGCACAGCTGCAGGCCCTCCTGGCGGAATTGAAGACTATTGGGCAGCACAAGCAGGAGACCCACGGTTCAGTGCAGGATATTATGAAAGAGCTGAAAGACATTAACAGCCATCTTGACTTCCAAGCCAAACAAACCACGGACAATGAGTGCAGAATCAGCGCACTCGAAGATAACCACAAAACGACGGTGACAGACATCGATGCACTCATCAAAGAGGTCCAGCGCCTTAGAGCAGAAGCTGAGGACCTGGAAAACAGGTTGTGCTGCAATAATCTGCACCTGCTCGGCATTCCGGAGGGCACTGAAGGTTTTGAGAAACCTGACGGTGTCTCCCTAGCTGGTCCCCGGAGATCTGTCATCCAGGTTGCCAGGACACGGCCATTGCTATTGGATCCAGTTGCTGGGGGTGTACAAGTGGGGGAGGATCACCTGGATGAGGGTCCTCGGGGAGTCAAGGTGGGATACAGATGGGTGTGATGTGGTATCCCCCCTTCTTTTAACACCTTTTCCCCACCCTACCACATAGGTTATTTCCGCATACATCCTACCCATCTCGTCTTTCTTAGTCTACCAAACATTTTCTTTCGTGTGACAACTTTTTCCCATCCTACCCGTAGGACACTCGAAACCTCTAACACCCTCTTTGTCCAATACAAATACTTTTTGTTACTGTGAAAGAAAATGGACTAATGTTGATGTTGGTTACCTGACATGTCCCGATATAAGGGTCAGGCAAAGTCAGGCAATTAACCAAAATTTCACACACCTGACAGCCCTTTCATTTCCCCACAGGGATATAGGGTGGAGCGAGAAAGCACACTTAAAGCATGGCAGACAGCACAACGATACGGCTAATCCGGTGCAGCAGTTCAAGAGAAGGAGAAAGGCATCGGGAAGCGAGAGCGTGGCGAGGACAGAAGTGACCTTGCCCTTTTCGTCCCAGACCCGCGGAACCTTCGTGGAGGAGAGCCTAAGACCGCAGACAATGGCACTAGTGTCTTGTGGCAGATGTCAATGGTACAGAGAGCGTGTCAACACTGATAAGCGGGAGCAAGGGAAACTCCTGCTACCATGGTACCAGCCTTGACGCCAGTAAAGTGGTTCATCACAGCCGGTGAGTCGAGGGTAGAACCAATACGGGCCAGGCTGTTTTGAATGAGGAACGCAAAGTGGAAAGTTTGAACTTTGTTTAATGAACTGGGAAAGAACTGTAAACGTGTTGAGGGGAGACCAGCTGCAGAGGGAACCAGCACCACGTGGGTGTCACTCCGAGAGGCTCTGGTAGATCCCCGTTTGAATGAAACTACAGAAACCAGAAGGCCGTAGCAGAAACGCCAGAAGAGGTCAAAGTGGTCATACTGGAGGTCTAGTAAACTCCTTGTACAATCGAAAGACTTTGATCAACACATTTGGGAAAGTAAGGGAAGTGAATCACGCATGGTTAAAGTAAAAGGGAAGTTAATCATGTGAACATTGAGAGTCAAAGTGAATGTGAAATGGGAGGGACTGAACCCAGAAGAGGGTTGCTAACGAAAAGAGGACAAATTTTAAAGTACCGAAAAACAGGGTGTTGACAAAGGTAAACCCGAACAAGGGATGTGCACCGGAACTGTTTGAAAAGACATTGATATATGTGAATGAAGTGTTGGCACCCAGAAGAGGGGGACCCAGGGGTGAAGTTGTCACCCAATGTGAACTGTGAAAGAGAACTTTGCGTTTGTTTTGTTATTGGATACATCAGGCAAGAGACTTTCAGGAGAAACAAGACTTGGCCATCAGGAGTTCTGATTGCTGCCATTGAAATGTTAACTCATGCTGTAAAAGCTCGAGTGTGTACTGTACTCCAGACTCACATCTTACCCCGTGCAGAAATCCTGACATATTATTTTTTACATCCACTTCTTTCTTTTCCTGAAAACTATCGCACACCTTTTTTTGTATTAGTTTTGAGGTTTGGCAATAGGTTTCTTAGTATAGGCCTTTTTGTTTTGACACAACGCCACTAGGACTGCCTTGTTTTTCATTTGATGGTCGACGCTTATTCCCATCTTAGATTTAGATTAGGTTTTTTTCCAATCTGCATACAAAATTAATTGTTCAATAAACCCCCCTGAACTGTGGTCACTTGTATCTATCTGTACTGTTGTCACCATGAGTTCCTCACAAAGTGCAGACATGGAAAACTTCCTCTATGATTTCTACAGGGACAAGCTACACCTCACGGAAGTACAGACCCTTACCATTGAGCGTGCTCATTGGGCACCCATTCCCAAACCACAAGCAGGTGAGAGATCGCAGATCATCACATCCCGCCTTCTCAACTTCCAGCACAAGATGACCATCTTGAAGGCATATCGAGCTGTGGGCACTATACAGGTGGACAAGATGGTGGTTTGGATCTTTAATGATCACTCTGTGGAAGTCTTGAGGCTTAGGGAGGGCTTCAGCCTGATATTTAATGCTCTGAAGAACTCCGGCCATCGCCACTACCTCAGGTTCCCTGAATGCATAATTTTACTTGGGAGCACGCTACAGTGATTCTTACGAGCCTAATGCCATTATCTATGGGGTCTTGGCCAGAGGAAGATTTATTACAGCAGACGAGGACGCTAATGACAGTCATGGCCGGCACTGGATAAGGCACAGCCGTGCACAGGTGATGCCAGGCGGCTCTCGGGGTGTGTACTTTCGGATCGTTTTGTTTTGATGCCAAAGATACCACTTTGTCTCCATAAACACACCAATGTGCGATCACCAATATCCGTAACCATGACATGTCCCACACCCCATTGTGCACCCGACCTTTGGACATCCACATGGGATTGATGACTGCCCTGGGCCCATGATGGACTACCTTGGTCTGGATCGATACCCATGGCACTGACTTTTCTCCAGTTATAATGGGTCCATGTTCGTACCCCAATGTTGTAATGTTCAGCTTTTGCTCATCAGGGCTATTTGGGAATTGGGTTGTTGTTTTTTGGGGGTTGTTCATTCTGTTCTCTATGTACTGTGCATTCATTATAGATAGGCCTAATCTCTCAGATGCACGCCAGCCAAAATTCACTGTTTCCAGCCTGCTGTTAGTCAGCTGGGTAGCAGGATTCATGTGTTGAGCTGTCCCTATTCTCCATAAAGGTGTGCTGTGCCTCTCAGCCCTACCACCTTGTTTGGGCTGCTCTATACTTACCTACCCATGTGGTTCTACCGTTTTAAAGCCCTTCTATGTGCTAGATCATGGTGTATGAATAATGGTGATGATCAACTGCATTACCTATAACAGATCCAAGGGCTGGGTCACCCCATTAAGCAGCGCCAACTTCTCAATTATACAAGGGACTTTAATGGGGATATCTTATTCTTACAGGAAATGCACCTAAGTGCAACAGAATCAGCTACGTTGGGTAGGGTGTGGGTTGGAACAGCGGTTCACTCCCCGTTTCATGGGAAGCGGGCGTTTCTATCCAAGTGAACAAATGCGTGCCCCTTACGATTTTAGACACCAAATCAGATAAGGAGGCCAGATTCGTTCTGCTACACGGTACTGTGTATCACCAGCATATCACACATTTAAATATCTATGTCCCAACTACAGAAACCCCCGGCTTCTTTACCTACACGCTGGCCATGTGTACCCCTTCTTGGGACACTTAACACTAATAGATGGCGATCTTATGTCACGCTAGATCCGGCACAAGACAGGCAATTTAGGGCTAACATAATATCATCACTGCCGAAAAAGGCATTGGTGCTCCGTACATCAATGAACACACTCTGACTGACTGACGCTTGGCACTACATGCATGGGGGGAGAGGGACTACACGTTCTTCTTGCACCATTAAGGGAGCTACTCCCGGCGAGACTACTGGCTCCTTCCTTGTTATATTCTTCACTTGGTTATGAAATGTACTATTTTACCAACTACACTCTTAGATAATGCACCCGTTCTTCTACAGCTTGCACTGACTAACGAGCTACAGCGCACTTACCCACCCTGACTTTTTGCAACATATGACTGAGGATGCGGAGGGATTCTGGATGGACAACCTCTCTGACGAATATTCAGTACTGCGTTGTTGGGATGCATTCAAGGCATACCTGAGGGGACAGTGCATTTTAAGGTGGGCATTCAAATTACGCACCTGGAAAGAACAGGAAGCAACGCTCAATGATGCAGTAGATGAACGTAAGCACAAACTATCCAGGGACCAGAGAGTCTATGCCCCGATCCTCCGCACCAGGGCTGGGCTGGCACGGATCTCCAAACTGAGAGCCCAGAGAGCCTTCCGTAAATGGGCCCACACACTTTACTCCAAGGACGACCATCCACTCTCACTGATGGCACTTGCACTGCGTGGCAAACAACGCATGCAGATTATAGAGACCATGCAAGATGCAGAAGGTAATCTTCTGAACGGTGATAGAACTATTAACCCGATTCGCTGAATACTATAAAGGGCTATATGCCACACACCCCCACCGTGACATGGGACAAGTGCAGGATTTCCTGCATCCTCTGCCTCTCCCGGTGGTGCCCCCTGAGGATCTGGACATGCTGAAGGCACTGCAGTCCGCAAAGGAAGTACTAAGCGCTATTAGGGGCTTAACCACATGTAAAGCGTCTGGCCCAGGTCGTCTACCAATTGACATTCATAGGCACCTGAGCAAAGTTATTGCCCCAAAACTAGGACAGATGTTCCGGGAGGCGACTGACATGGGCCACCTCCCGGAGACTTTGCTGAAAGCAAGTATTGTGGTCTTCCATAAGAAGGGACGTGACCCAACGCATTGCAGCGCATATAGGCCAATATCCCTAATTGATGTAGACACAAAAATCTTAGCAAGATGTCTGGCAAAGCATCTGGAGAGGCTTAGCCCAAGCTGATAAACCAGGACCAAACTGGCTTCATACAGCATCGCCACACCTCAGACAACTTGTAAAGGCTGCTACACATCATCAAATGCCCGACGGACCCGCATCACGTGGCCCTGTTGTTGAATGCAGAGAATGCCTTCTACAGGGTGTGGTGGGATATATGTTCACAGTTCTTCAGTACTTTGGCTCCTCGGACTGTTCCTGCATATGATCCAGTTACTCTACGATGCTCCCTGTGCCACTGTGGTCACCAATGGCCACACATCTGAGCCGTTTCTGCTGCATACTGGCTCGAGGCAGGATTGCCCCTGTCACCACTGCTGTACGCACTGGCCTTTGAGCCGTTGGCCGTGAAATTTCGTTTGGATACAGAAGGGACGGGCATGAAAGAGGGCAAGGAACAAAAAGTCTCTCTCTAGGCAGACGATATCTTGCTCTACATCAGCAACTGCGCCCGATCCCTGCTCCGTATTCGAACAATTCTAATGGAATATGGACCAGTCGCAGGATACCAGATATCCGATCTGATATCCCATGGGACCCTGACGGTGTAGCGCCCTTTAGATTGCAGGACCAACATATTAAATACCTGGGGATCAACACCAGGGCATGCCTCTCTGACCTGAGTGACTTGAACTATCTGCCAGTACTTCAGAAAATTAAAGCGGACCTTGAAAGGTGGCATGCCATACAACTATCGCTCACTGGGTGAATTAACGTAATAAAAATGAGCTCGGTGCCCAAGCTTATATACTTAGCCACTATGATCCCTATGCCCCTGTCACGCCCGCTTTATGACGAGTTAGATAGAGAAATGCTGAAATTTATTTGGAGGGGCAAAAAGCACACTTAAACAAAGCCGTCCATCAGACTTCTAAGGCTGAACGGGACTTGCTCTTCCATCATGGTGCGCTTATTACATGGCAGCTGAGGTCTCTTGGGCTAAGCATTGGCTCAATGGCTCAGACACATCCAGCTGGAGGGCCATTGAATTGTAGATCTCAAGCCCGTTTACCCCACATGAAATATTGGCGATGCCACCTAAATGGCTCCCAAGGCGGATCAAGTCCCACCCAATTATAGGCCCCACGTTAATGCAATGGCACTGTAGGTGCTCGCTGATAGGATCAGACGTCCTGGACATTCCAGCCTGGATGAGCCTGCAAGCTCTCCTATTATTTGGATCCCTCTGCCTACTACACAGTCGGCAAAACACTGCTTGGAGTGGCGTGCGGGTATGGATCTGTGCGATTATCAGACTATTCTACCACTCACTGTTGCCAAGGGGATACTGGGGCTCACCTCCAGGGACTGGTTAAAGTACCTCTCTATACAATCCATTACATTCCGGCACATCATTGTGGAGGCTAGGGTCAGGGAACCATCGCAATGTGAGGCAGAATTTGGGCGGGATGTAGACGGCTTCCTCAAGATCCAGACTTTTTACGACTTTTGGACGCCAAACAACTTTGCAAGGCACGTGACACTGATGTAGATTTTTATGCTGGGGACCTGGGTACACCGCTCTGTCATATGCAATGCTTTTGATGCCATAAAATGTGTGTCTTGCAGTCTGAAGCACAGGGAGATGCAATACAAGATCATACATAGGGCTTACTACACACCGTCCCAACAGAATGCTCTGGCCTTAGCCCATTCTCACCTCTGCTGGAGGCAATGCGGGGCGGTTGGCTCTGCTGGCTGCCGGCCACATCTTTTGGACCTGTCCAGGTATACAACCTTTGTAAGGTCTTGTGCTACGTCGCCTGTCTAAAGTTCAAGGTTGCTCTGTCCCTGCGACCCCGCTGGCGGGGCTTCTGTGTCTTAATAGTGAGGAATGGCATGAGGACCGGATGGTGCGAAAATTCATACATATAATATTATTCTCTGTAAGTAAGGTGATCTTGATGGGGTGGAAGTCGGGGAATGCACCGTTGAAACAGATATGGTTAGCCCTTCTAGCTATGACCTGCGATGTGGAACTCGCCTGTATTAGAAAAACGATGTCCCAGCTTAGTATGGACAGCTGTGGACTTAATGGAAGTCTTTCTGTAAACATGTAGGTGCAGTGGCTTCAGGACACGTGTGTCTGTGGGTTGGGTGGGGCTTCTGAACTGGACATTGTAATATGGAATACCGTGAGGGGGAGTAGAACATGGTTGATGGTGCAGACAGTGGGAGAGGTGCATTGGACATGCTACCATCTGGCTTGCTGTGACATGAATGCTCTCGTTGATATATGCACATGGGGGTGGGGACATGTGGGCGGTGGAAATGTTGGCTAATGTATTCCCACAAGTTGTTTTGGTTTGTAGGTACTGACAAGTCATATGTTGCTCTGCACTTGCGAGTTTGGTCGAAGTGCTCCCTTGTCTGGGTGTTTTGTGTTTTGCCTTAACTGTTCAATAAAAAGATTTAATTGTAGAAAGAAAAACTCAGCAATAGGAATGGACCAAGATACTAACACTTTTATTTGCAAAAATTACAAAAACGTTTGAACTTAACCAGATTTGGTCTGAGTCTCTATTTACTGCTATTTTTTTTTTAAAGTTAAACAATCCCCCAAATTATAGGCTAATTGCCAAATTGGATGTCTTTTAGTAGCGTCTTTGCATCTTTGCTTTATATAGAGCTATGTGGATTTCAGCAAAGGTATGGAAAGGTGTGCAAGGGACTAATTATACATATTTTAAAATTACAAATGGACTAATTATAAATATTCTAAAATTACAAGCAATGACGAAAAATAACCCTTCTATATTTGCTGCCTTTCTTGACTTTTCACCTGATTTTAATAGGCTGGATAGTGCGAGTCTCTTGTCTAAATTGAACTTTTGGGCTCTAGATAAAGGTCTGTTAAAATGAATCATTCTCTTGCAATCTGATACGACTGTGAACATCAGTTTAAATAATGATGGACATTTCTCAAAGCACATCTCAAAACATAGAGGTTTAAATAAAGGGTGCATTCTGGCCCCCTATTTCTTTGCTAAAACATGGCTGATGTGGGTGATGCGTTAGAAAACATCAGAACTGTTCCCCCTAAAATTGGAAAGACGCATATAAATTACAAAAAAGGTAGCAGGTGCCCCTCTCTCGCATATAAATTAGCTTGCTAGGTGCAGTGAGGAGTCAGAAATGAAAACCCGACACAAAGTTGTCATGTTTTTGGTTAAAAACTTCTCTGCAACTGAAAATGGGTTGGCAAAATGCCTCTCCGATCCTATTCCAAAGAGGAGTTTTCCTATGTACAACAAAAAACAAAAAACTAAGGGATCTGTATGTTTCAGGATGTCAGAAACCAAAAAACAGTCCTTGTGTCCGAAAAGTCCTTTACTGACCCTCACACTGCAAACAAAATAACCAAATGAGAAGGGAAATGTCTTCAACCTGATATTGGCAAAAAGTGTTTGTAAATGAAAAAAAAAGAATGGCTCCAACTTAAATGTTCTCCAAGGTGAAAAGACCTTGGTTCCAGATGGTGGTTCCCTTTTTCTGGATTGTTCATTGGGATTACAATGTCTTTTTACTAACAGTTATTTTGTGTCCCTCCTTGGTTCACAATACTCTTGTTAGGTAACAAGTTCTGTAGTCATCTTTCTTTAACACAAGTTTCTGCTTTGTCTAACAAACACTGCCCTCCTTTAACATTTCTTGTAGGTTTTCAAATTGCCTGGTGTACTCTTGTGCTAGGACTTCTCTTTCCAACTACCTGGTATACTCCCCTGCCACGACTTCTTATGTGGTTTCAACTGACTGGTATCATTCTCTTACCAGGACTTCTAATGCTTTTTACAGTTCCTCTTTATCTAACACTGCATATACCGTTCTTGTCTCGGTATATCTGTCTGTTTCAATGTTCATTTGTGCTTTTCCCCGCACTTGCATTTCCTGCATTCATATGTATTGGAATTTTGGTCTGCACTTTGCTTTTTTTGCTCTCAAACAATCTTCTTGTTTTCTCTGTATTAGCAATCTCATAGTATTCAAATTGGCATTGGTGTTGTCGCCGAAACGTCCAGGGTCCCTACTTGCTTTGGGTTGACTCAGCGGCTCTCTGTAGCGTCTTCGGTCTTGTTCGCCCTTCCGCGGTGTGGCTCTGCCTCCCGCTCCCAATTCTGGGGTTGTTCAGACGTCCTTCCGGCTTCCTCCATGGCTCCACTCCCACAAGCCTGCTTCCCTTCAGGTCCCGGTAAGGAGAACCCTGCCTCTTTGAGCCTCTGAGCACCCAGGAACTATCTTGCCGCTTCTTTCGTCTCCATGGCACGTTCTGCTCATGCACTGCATCTTTCCTTTGCTGATGAACGCCACTACTCCGCCACCCCGGCTTGTGTCTTCAGCGTTCACAAGCCTCTGGGGAAGATCCAACGTTTTCCTCCGCATTACCACACATCGTAGTGTGGTTGCCATCTTTAGATTTTCCCGCGCACAGGTAGTTTCATTAAACAACTAACACGCATATTGAGCTCGCAGCTCGTGTTACTTTGTACCAACTCCTTCATCCTCCACATCTCAGTACTTAGGTGGTTGTGGGAGTTGGAGTTCATTGCCGGTATTGGACATACAGTATTTGGATAGTCTCTCTCAATGGTTTTACATGAAAGAACAGTCTCAAAAAAGGTAAACCAGAAAAAAGGGGTTTGTTGGAGCTTTAATTTTTCAGGTCATAGGTTGGAGTTTGATCTAAAGAACATTGGGAAGAGCTTTCCTTACTTCTTCTACAGCGACTTCTTCTACAGCGGTGAACAAACACATGAAAAACGGCCATTAGGGTATTAGGAGTTGGGGTTCTTCCTCAAGGGTAAAAGTGGGATACTGCGCTTATCTAATTGTAACGCTTCCCGGTGCCCTGAGGGAGCATCTGACCTACTGATGATGGATGTGCGCTCCAAGCCACTTCTTCCCCAAAGTAGCACAGTGTGGTATGAATAAACCCTGTGTACTGTGCAGCCGGGGGAGCTGGAATGTTGGTCCCCAACGATGGTGTGCTATGTCCCCACAGTGGATGGATGGGCCGGGTGTTGGACATAGGAGCATGGCAATGGGGAAAATCACTATGTACTCACACCTCCTCCCCCTCCTCAGTACCCACAGGGTTCACTGGACTGGCGGGAAGGCTGGCTTACCTCTTGATTATTGATGTGCACACATGTGTGCAAGTGGAAAGGCACCTAGGTCCAGTTCCTTCACTGGCGGTGTGCGGTCCAGTCCAGCTGCAACTCGCGAGATGCTGGGGCAAGGCGCCCCCTCAGTCTTTGCAATGCTTGTATGCCTTGTGTTCAGGATCCAAGTCCAAACTGCAGTTATCACCTTTATAGTTTTGAGCCTTGCTGCACAGCATGGTGCGTGGTGCGCGGCAGCGCGTTTAATGTCCCTTCTAATGTCTTTTTTTTCCTGCTATGATCGCAGCCCGATGAGGAACAAGTTGGGCCAGTGGAGAGCACCAGAAGAATGGAGCACCTGAGATGCTTTTCTCTCACAGGGATGCGCTGGATGATTGTAGGGCAGGAACAAGATGACGGTGAAGCAAGGATCCAGGGTCCTATTGAGTACTGGAGCAGGCGGCACAGAGAAAACAAGAGCAGTAAGCGTTAAGCTGCTGCTGCTGACAGCAGAACTAACGCAAAGCATCAGGTGTGGCTCCGGGGGTGGTTTTTATAGGCCTGGGCCACTCCCTGTGTGTCTAGACCACATAGCCTGCTAAAGTAATGAGGATGCCTGGGGGCCATGTTGAGTTTTGAATTGCATCCATCCCTGTCGGCCCTCTTGGAGGGGGCTGGGTTCAAGTTTGCATGGTGCACTTCCACTGGCCATAAACTGCATATGCCAGCCAGCAACCAAGGTGGTCCAGCCTTCCCCAATGCCCCTGCGCTTGTGACTACTGCAACGTAGGGATGTGTTCTCTTTGGTTATGACACCACTGAAGCCATGACATCTCCTCAGTAGTTGTCTCGACCCATGTGATCCTCCCTCATGTAGCCAACCTCAGGGTCAGGATCAGGTAGCGTCTGCCATCCCCTGGTCAGATGGGAGGTGGTCACCGCCGGGGAAACTGTGATGACTCCATTGGATTAATTACAGTGCAGACAATGTCGTACTATTAGATGTTACCCAAATAGGACTACGCCATAGTCTTGATTATATTTGGGTTTACTCTGGTCTTAATTCGTTGGAAATTCATATAGGTAAACAAACATGAAATTCATGACAAGAAAAAAGAATAAGGCTGGATTTGCATGGACAGTTGGTGTCTCCAGGATTGAAGAGGGATCTGAAATAATCTATTTAGGTCTTAATCTAAACACTGATGGTCGAGTACATGATAAAATAACAAGAACAATTCTGATCTTGGTAAAGCTTAATCTATTTGATAGGGAACAAGAAGGGTTTACATTAATACCAATTATTTGGACATAAAACCAGAAGATAATTCCTACTCTACTTTACGGCACAGAAACTAGACTGAACCAAACTGGTCATAAAGATTAGAGGGCCAGATTTGGAAGACCATCCTTGGTATGTCCCAGCTGTAATTAATTCAGGTGATCAGCGCTGAATTGGGTTTGATGGCATTGGATACTTTAACTCATTTGAAAGAAGCTAAAATGTACTTAAAGATTGGTTTTACAGAAGAAAATACACGTCTATTCTTGAAGCACCATCTGGAGTTAGGAAATAATACATTTTTATGTGCACTTCAATGCATGAAGAATTCTTGTCAGACATTGTCTAAAACTGGATTTGTCAATGAATTTTAATGCAATGGTGAGGGAGATAAAAAAACAGCGATCCTAAATGAATTTAGAAACGAAGAGCTTACTGTGGAATTACAAAAAGGTTTCCCCAAACTTCAATGCAGTGCAACCTCATGTTAATAGATTTCCTGTTAGGCAAACTTGATTACTTTTTTTGCTATTTTGCTTTAATTATTTGGAAACTAATTAAATTCTTGAAGAGTGTGAAGTATTCCGAGGACAAGTAGCTTCTGAATGGTTATGTAAAGATTTTAAACACATTGAGGCTTTAAACTCTGTTTTCAGTGCATTTTTACACAAGCCTTAAGGAACTATTCTTTAGGCCTCTATGTTGGGGATCTTGATTTATTGGCTGATAAAATGGATGCAAATATTGTGAGGATTCCTAATATCTTTGATTAGATCTGTCTGTAATAGCACTCTGGTAGAAGACAGGATTATATTTCTTAAAATGTTAAGTATTTAGATGTGTTTATTGAAAATTACATTTTTAAGTGCATTAAATGAATTACCGGATATTTAATTACTTTGTGAAAAAGATTTGATGTAAACTGATACACCATTAAATATGTAAAAATAAAAATGTCTTTCTTCTCTTCCCTCTGCGAAATGTTAAAGACTAACATGGGCAACATCTCCTCTATTTGTCCAAGGTAATGTAGCCACCCTGTGAGGTCTGCAATTAATATCTGGCAACAGGCTCCAGTCTGTGGGAACTCCTGGTTAAAATTATAAAGTGTGAAGTACGGTAGGTAGATAGAAGGTTTAGAAGGCAGGATGACTGAACTCTGCCTATATTGGCAACAACACATTGCTTAACTACTCCTTTTCAATCTTGAACATTATTTAATGGCCTCTTATGGTCACGAATAGTTGGATGAACTCAACGCTAGAAAATCGTTAGGGAATACACAATCCTGTTGGATTCAACTGGACAAGAAATCATTGCCTGACCTTTTCAGTCACCCATGTATACATGTCTTGAATGAGGCATATTGCTTTGATTATTTACTGGTAATTACTCCTAGTCCTACTCTTCCTCATCACAGTACTTATTTCATGAGGCCCTTGCCCCTGACACAGGACCTTCTTCTATTTCTTTTGTTTTGTATAACTCCTCCCCTTAATCCTCAGCTTCCAGTTTATCATATCCAAGCCGCAGCATGGGACCTCCACCCCCACAGAGAAGGAGAGGAGGGTTGTCAGTACTGTGACAAGGAAGAGCAGGACTAGGAGTGATGAAGATTACTGGTAAGTAATCAGAGCATTATCTCACCATCCACTCTTCCTCATCACAGTACTTACTTCATGAGGCATACCATAGCAGTGGGTCCCAATGAGCCACAGAGAGAGAAAGTGCAGCAACACAAAAGCACACCTTTAATGACTCCAAAATCACATCCCAAAAGACAAAACACCAACCCTGAAGGACCCATCCCCGGAGTAGGAGACATTCAACCGATAGTGGTTGACAAAAATGCTCTGATCTGCCCAGGTGGCAGCCCTACAAATCTCCTGTAGAGAAACCCCCCGAGCATCCGCCCAGGAAGCAGCCAAACCCCTGGTAGAGTGATCCTGAAGGTGGTCAGGTACAGGCAGGCCAGAAGACACCTAAGCCATGGAGACAACAGTACGGATCCACTGGCTAATGGAAACCACAGAGGCCTTCTGACCCGCACTAGCAGGGCCAAAAGTAACCAAGAGACTATCAGACTGCTGGAAAAGGGCAGTCCAAGCCAAATATTCCAAAACCGCTTGCTGGAAATCAATGGCATGTCAAGCCACCTTGTCCGGCGTCTGAGGATCCTGGAAAAACGCAGGGAGAACTAGATCCTGAGAAGTGTGAAACCGCGACACAACCTTAGGCAGAAACTTTGGATCACACCGCAAAACCATAGAGTCCAGTAGAACTCTCAAGAAAGGGGATTGACACAACAGAGCCCCAACCTCCCCCATCCTACGGGCAGACTTAATAGCAATCAGGAAAGCAGTCTTCAGAGTAAGTTGTTTGATATCATTCTCTGACAGGGGCTCCAAGGGAGTCCCCTGAAGGCATCTTAAGACTAGAGGGAGATCCCAAGGGGGAAGGCCCTTATAGGTACAAGGACGGGAAGCAGAGGGACCCCAAATAAACCTCCCCACTAAGACCTCCCCATCCAGGTGGCCATCCGAGTCCCACAAGAGGATTTCAATGGAGACCTACTGGGAGCGAAGTGTGGACATTGGTAGGCCCTTGTCAAAACCCTCCTGGAGGAACTGGAGAACAGCAGGCAGACCAGAACATTGGGGGAATCACAGACCACACACCCCAAGTCCGAAAGTAGCCCCAGTGCCTGTCATATGCCTTCAGAGTAGAAGGTCTATGAGCATTAAGGATAGAATGGCACACAGATCTCTCCAACTGGATGAGCGACACACCTCCTCCAGAGCCCATAAACCCTGGGCTGAGAGGACACCCAACGTGGCACCCCAACCCCTTCTGCTGGCGTCTGTCGTAAGAGTGGTCAAAGGGGGCTGGACCAGGGACAGCCGCGCCCGGAGATTTGGAACCCTCAACCACCACAGTAAATTGGCCCTCAGATTATGCGACACCGGGATCAAGGCCTCGTAAACCTGAGATGCCGGGAGCCAATAAGCGAGCAGATAAGAGACCAGAGGACGTAGATGAAGACAAGCCCAAGGGACCAGGCAGACACAAGAGGCCATGAGTCCCTGAAGCATGAGCAACAGGTGAGCCCTGACACACTGTATCCTTAGAACCCTGCCAATGAAAGATAGCAGGCACTGTACCCTCTCCCGGGACAGAAAAACCTGACCCATACTGGTGCAAATCTGAGCCCAGATGAATACCAGATGCTGAGCGAGCTCCAGTTGAGACTTCTGCCAGTTTACCAGAAACCCCCAGTCCCGCAATGATTGGCAAATCAGCTGGAGATGTGCCAGGACCATCTGCCGGAGGACCACCTTGACCAACCAGTCAAGGGACAAATGTGAATACCCCTCAGGTGAAGATGAGCCACCAGTTTGGTGAATACCCAGGTGGCTGACTATAACACAAACAGGAGCACTCGGAAATGAAAATGCTGATACCCCACAGCAAACCGGAAGAACTTAATCTCATGCAGGGGCAGAGAACCATGTGGTAATACGCATCTTGAAGATCCAGGGACGCCAGCCAGTCCCCCCTGCGAAACATTGGGAGAATGTTCTGCAAAGTCTCATCTTGAACCATTCCTTCTGGATGAAGCAATTCAGCGCCTTGAGGTCCAAAATGAGGCAAAACTTTCCCGAACGTTTGGGGACCAGAAACACCCTTGAGTAAAATCCCAGACACTCTGCGGAAGCGGAACCGGCATGATTGCCGTCTTCTGCAACAACTCAGACAGAGCCATCGACAAAGCCAATCTCTTGGGCAGAGAGCAGCGAACAGCAGTCCGAACCATGCAACTTTGGACAGGGGTAGACAGGAAATTCACACAATAACCCCTCCAGACATTGTCCAGAGCCCAAGAATCCGAGCACCACCAGTCCCATATTGGAAAAAACTGCTGGAGATATCCACCCACCGGCCTGCCCAAACCGTCAGCACTTCTGTGCCGAACCTGGAGGAGAAGAGCGCGGAAGATCACATCCCCCTCTGGGTCTCTGAAAGGAGCGGGAGCAGGAACCAGGGAACGACTGTCCTGTCCTTGCACTCGCACCAGAAAAGGATTTCTTGAATGTCGAGGAAGACTTCCAGCATAACTTATCAGCATGTTTGTCAGCACTAAACACTTTATGCACCTTATTTTCAAGCAAATCACCAAACAGTTTGGAACCATCAAAAGGAAGCTTAAGGGTATCAACCTTCTGCAAACCCTCCATTTTCCAATCTCGCAGGTGAACATGCCTTCGGGCCAACACACCAGCACCCACAGCCATGGCCGAGCCACACACTCCATCAAATGCCAGTTCTGACAAGAGTTCAACCTGCTGTTGCATGTCCGCCAGAAGCGGGGCAAAGTCAGAGCCCCTTTCACTGCCTTTATCAACTCCCTAAAACCACCCAGCACCGACTCTGCAGTGTAAGAGCCGTAGACATTCGCCCTGAGGGTCAGATGCGCACCAGCATGAACCTTATTCAGGCTGGAATTGACCCTACGGTCCACCGGGTCTCGGACAACCGCCTCTTCAGCTGAAATAGAGGAGCGACCCATCAGACTAGAGAGGATATCATCAACACCAACAGTGTCCGAGAGCAACGTCTCACTCCCCTTCAATGGATAGAGTTTTGCCATAAAGCGGGGCATGGAAATCTTCTCCGGACCATGCAACTCATGAAGGATTTTAGCACGGATGCCAGAGACCAACGTGTAAGCGGTTCCTCAACCCCCTCTCTGTCCAGATACTTCCCTTCCACATCAGCCGACGAGGAACGGAATGAGGCTGAGGAGGTCCCCGCTAAAGAAGAGGATGAAGATGACACATGCCGGCGCTTATGCCCATGTGAGTATCCATGACTATGAAGGAGCAACTTTTTAATGTCCCTCCTTGATAAGGAAAAATGCCTCGACTTCTTCCCCTTTCTTTTGCGGTGCACAGAGGAAGTGGAGGGAGAAGAAAGTCAAGGTGCCTGAGCTTCTCAGTGCATTTCCCCATGGTGCAGCCAGAAGTACAATTGCCACAAAACTGGAACACAAGAACACCCCTGAGCCATGCACTTAAATACCAGGCCCGGGAGAACACACCAATCAGGGCAAAACAGCATTATTCCCCATGGCAACGGGCCGTTTTAAACGCTAGCCAAATCACATGCAAAAACACCAAGAGGCGGCCCAACCCTCTCCAGAAGCCCTTACAGGCTCGAGAAGGCAGCTGCCCCAGGCGCACGACCACGAGGATTGGAAACCTCAAGCAGGCCCGGGTTAAATAACGGGGCGAGTACAGGGTCCTGTCCCCCAATGCAGCCTCTTACCTTGGCCCTCCAGGCCTGCGACGCCACACACGCCAGCTGCGGTGCCCTGCATACAACCAGGGGAGGTTACATACTCAACCGCACCGTCAGGAGACCGAGGCCCCGCCACCTAGCCCCTACAGTGGGCCAGCAAACGGAGTTCCTCGTGCCCCACACCCGGAATAGGAAAAATTAAACTGGAATCGGAGGGTTAATGGGAGAAGTTATAAAAAACAAAAGAAATAAAGAAATAGAAGAAGGTCCTGTGTCTGAAGTAGGGACCTCATGAAGTAAGTACTGGGACGAGGAAGCGTGGATGTTGAGGTAAATTGACTTATCAGGCATATGGTAAACATAGATCATAAGCCGTTCACAAGAAAACTTTGCACCACTCAGAAGAAGATTTATCAAACAGAACAAAAAGTTTAATCCACTTTCTACTTTATTGTCACTGACTGATGTCTCATAATCTCTCATTAAAATCAAACTGTCTAGGCTTTGAAACACATCCTAAGGGCATCATTTTCGTCACGGTGAAGCCTTGATGAAAAGTGCAAGAAGCATCTTTCAGTAACTTTGCGCTCCATTTTCCAGGATGTGTACGGCAGCATTTGCGCCTGCACGCATTTTCTTGTGGGCACAAATGCTGTGGGTCCATTAGGGGCCCGCCTGCTTTATGTGCCGGCAAAAAGCAGGTAGACGTGATAGGCATCCATCGTAAACGTTGCCTGCCATGTATTCGTACATGGCAGGCAGCGTTTACCTCATTTCCATGGTGGAGTGAAAAAGGAGAGGGCAAGCGGTGACGTACGCCACCTTTTGCCTTGCGCTTTTTCACTCTGCCGTTCAAATGACCAACATTTGGCGGCAGGGAGCAGTTTACGTTGCAGTGTTAACGTAACGGCTCCCCGCCACCAAATAACGAGCTATTAGAAAATGGGCTCCTAACCGTTTAAGTTGTGGCCGTGACGGAGGAAACCTCGCCCTTCATTGCTATTCACCCAGAATGTCATGTTTTTCTGAATACTTCTGCGTTTGCTAAAGGCTCATTTTGGCCAGTGAGCGTCAGCCATATAGATGCAGTATCTTAATAATTGCCTTTTCCTTCTTGACTTCTTGCATATTGAAGAATCTACCAAACAGTATACCTATATGCTTATAAGCCTAGGCTTCAGTGCAAAAAACATTTTGTAATGTGCGTGTCTTTGTGATATGATATTTGCATTTGAACCAAGTAATAATTGTGCCTAGAATTTTCCAGGCCACATGCCAACCATATTAAAGATTAGAACAATCCTAAAAAAGTAACTGTTGTTTGTTACACAACATAGACTAAAGAGTCTGTCTCGGATGCTGAAATTACTTTTAAAGCTCACTGGTTTGTGGCTTATGTTTTTAGTTTTTCTTTTACTACTAGTTTCTGGTTACAAATTGCATCCCTTTGTAAAAGTTCACCAAAATCTTACAAGACGCCTTCAAACAGTTCTTTTTAGTCTATACTTTATCCTTCATTCCTCATCTGTTTGTCTAACTTTTGTCCCATTCTCTGCACTATTGTCACCATGTGTTTTCTCTCCCACTTTGTCTTGTCCTGGACCCTGAAGTGTCTACCAGAGCACATTCCACATGAAGGTCCTAAACTCCATGGCATCAAGTAAGAGGTGGGAACTACAGCTTGGACTGCCTTGTTTTCATGCTTTTCCTTGCCTGGATAGGTAGGGCTTGGTCTTCTATTCTGATGTAGGAGTTGAGAGGGTGGACCAGACCATGAAAAAGCAAAAGAGACATTACGTATCCAATAAAATTAGTTCCCACCATAAAATATCATGCCTTCTAACCCCACAGCAGTTCATTCCACCCTGTCGTCACAACCTTAAACTACATGCTTATCTGGTTCAATGTACTAGTAGGCTCATTTTAACTAGGCCACTAATCCCACAGAAAGGACTGCCTATGTGTCCATAACCTTGTCTCTAGGTTTTTGATGTTTACTAGTCGGAGGTAAAAACGTTGTCCCCTGTTCCCAGGCCTTTTTTACATCCTTAATAGTAAACAAGCAGAAATGCATGTGCATGGTCCTCAGCATTACCACTAATCGCTGTGTAGGTTGCCGGATTTCTATATCATATTACTGATATAAAAAGCAGGCGGTTTCCGTGTGGATTAAAACCTCTCCCGCAGCATGGAAATGCGATGCGAGTAGAGATTCTGGTGGTATTCCTGCACAGAGAGGGGAGACATGAAAAATGATCCTACGCTTGTCAGATTTTTACCATCCGTGTCATTTACCACCCCAAATAAATGAGCCCCTAGCTTTAAAACCTTGATAATGGGATGTGCCCTAGCCACAGGATTATGTTGTATAGATAGTCCAATCCTATTGTGGAATTTTATCATTGGGAGGAGTAGTTCTACTGTTGTGGACATTTGCATAGAACAGCTCGCGGGGAAGCATAGGAAGTAACCTTGCCACTCTGCATACTCGTGCAGCATAGACTAAAATGTGGGAAACGACCAAACCTTCTTGAGCACCTGTGTCATAATAGCTCATAAACGCCCTCTCTGCAGCGCAGACCCATTCAAAAGGACACTGGCTATCAAAGAACGCGTGTGTGTATGTAAATGTTGACAAAAGAAGAGCACAGAGTGAGAAAATGCCCTCTGGCAAGGGTGCAAAGCCCTGGCTTTTTAGATTTTTATGTGTACATAAAATGATGCGGGTGAGTCTTTCTCCAAAGCAGTATTCTGCTAAACAGATCCCACTTTGTCACAACTCCATGCCACAAGCATAATACACTTGTGCCCTGCTGGATCAGTAGTCTAACCCGCAGTACCTGCTCTGCTCGTGGCACAGAGCAGGTACAAAGGTCACAAGATACCCACTCGACCGTCGCAGCGACAGCAAAGTCACTGCAGCACAGGGGCGACATTTAAGATATGCCCCTATACCCAAACTATGGTGATCATGAGGGCCCCGTGCTGGTAGCTGGATTATCTCTAAGAATAAGCTACACCTGAGGCATAGTGCAGGGCGATACTTAGGATCAGGGTGCATGTGGCAGCTCCTGTGAGTCATCTCTGCTGTGGAAGGGAATGTGTCTTTGGGTCAGGTGGCCCAATACTGCCATATGGCAAGACTGAAACCCAGAGGACGCACCCTCTTTGATTCTTCTTGGGAGGGCCAGTAACCCCCTCCCCCAGAGACAACCGCACAGGAGGCAGTTGTTCTGAGCCCAGGTATCGAAGGCGCACATCCGTTCAGGCGGAGTAGCCTCACACCACAGTGCTGCATATCCAAAGGTCTTTGTTGTCAGTAGGATGGAAAGGGGCCAGAGTCGGATAGGCAGGCATGCTCTGGACACTGGAAGAAGCCTGCCACAATCTTGTTTCTCACTGTCTTTCTTTCCCTTTCCTGTCTTCTCCACTTCCTCTGCAGCAAAGCACTTTGGGTGCAAAATCAACAGGGCGAAGTCCACTCCAGCCAGGATCAGGGATTGATCCCCTAAAGCAGGCAAGCTTTAGACTGATCATTTGAGGACTTGTGTCTTTAAAGGAAGGAGTCTCGCACCCCTTCAGCAGAATTCCCTTAGTTCCTCAAGGATCCTTTAAGGCCGAAGAGACATTCTGAACTTTCTCACCCAATCTTCCTTTGGGATATTTGCACTGTCCAAAGCCCTCGGCCAGAGGTGAAGAAGGAGCCGCCCAGGACAGAAGGAAGATCTGTCCCAAACCACTCCCAGGGAACATTGGAAGTGAGCAGTACTGTGGACCAACCATTCTGCAATGGATCTTCTGTGTCTGAAGAGCAGACCCTGAACTCGAGTGTACTGTCTTGGAGCCCTTTGCAAAGGCCTCACAGCCACCGAAGGGCTAAATCAGCCAATGCTCCCTGCTGTCTCGCACCAAACTGGTCACTCCATTTTCCTGTCATGATGCCTACCCCCGAGGAACCAGACCAGGTCCAGCATCCCCGGAAGCAGGCATCAAGTTATTTAGGGCAAGCCCAAAAACCCCTGCTAGGGGCTGTTTGGGTGCGGTCCTGGCCCCTATGGCACCAGGCTCATATGGAGAGTGACACCTGGCGCCATAGGCACCAGGCTCATTGAGTAGAACTTACCTGATGCAGACCATGCTGAAAGTTTACCTGATGCAGACCATGCTGCAGAGCTCCAAGCCAAATGAGGCTTGGAAGGGACTATTTTACCTAGGGACTATTTTTTACTCGGGTGGGGCTGGGGAGGAATACTTACCTGGGACTACTTTGGAGGCTATTTAAACCACGCCCGAAGAGCAGCACACGCTTCGCGTTATTCTGCATCCAGCAGCGTAACGCTCACCGTGTCTGCAAGCCTGCATCCAGTCTTCTGCCGCGCCCACCTCGAGTCTGCTGCTCCTAGAAAAAGGGAGGAACAGAAAGAAAAGAGGTTAGAATAAGAGCAAAACCTTCGACCCTTACTTGAATTCCGGATCCACCGCACCTTCGAGCTGGAAGAAAGAAGCATTTTACACGCGATGCCTCGCCTGCTGCAGCGCCGCGCTGAACTCACCGGCCTTCGCAGCATCCTCACGATCCACCGCATCCTTCGGCACGTTCCCGCCGCACTCTGGCATCTAAGGGGAACACAAGAACAGCAAAGGTGAGCCAAGGGAATAAACAGAGGCAATAGTAACTACCCCCACAGACTTACCTGATTACCGCCAGGGATACTATTCCTCTTCACGGGTCGGCACAGTCTCCATTGCATCCTTGCCGTACCCCGGCCACTCAGGGGAACAAAAGAACAACAAGGTGAGAAAAAGGGACAAGCAAGGGGAACTTTTCTCACCACAATAGACTTACCTAATTTTACCGCCAGAGGCATATTCCCCGAACTTCATATTTTCTCTCCACACCTGAATAAGGGAGCAAGCCACAGGTTATATTCTGGCCTTATTTTATTGAACTGTGTAGGATAAGCCAAATCCTTACCTGAACTTCGTCAGCTATCACGAGGAACTCTTCAATGGGGTCAAGCTGCAAACTGCAAGGAATCGGACAAGAGTGAAAGTCAGACATGTGAACTCTTTCGAACTACATACTTTTCGGAGTCAATATTGTTCTGGAACTCACCAATTCCTTCGAGCCAGTGAAGCAACTGGTTATCAATGCGCCCCTGCGCTCAATGCAGGATGGAGAGCTCATCTTTTCAAACCATCAGGTGAGGCTATAAGAGGGGACATCAAAGGTGATCTGTGGGGAGAACAGCGGGGGTGGGGGGATTTAAGCTCAACCCCACAGGTGGTTAATTCCCTTTCTCCATTTACAGAAGAATATTCCTACGGGCCAAGCAAACGAAGCTAGGTGGGCCAGTCCAGTCCATCATCTCGGCCCTACGCGTCACATTGGTGGAGACCGCAGCTGTCCAGTTCAGATCGACGCCTCTGTGGGAGCCAGGTGAGCGTCACATTTCCCTGCATCCTAAACAATAAGGAAGATGCTGGTGCTTGTGTCTGCGTTCCTTCAACCAGCCAAACTATTGCACTGCATCTATACCAATTCAGCATGGCATCGTGTCCTAGCGCAGCACATTACTTATTCGGTCCGTAGCGACTGCTCAGTACTGGATACCAAACCGAATCTGTGGAGAGTCACTAGCTGACTCTAACCAGGTGTTACAACCATAGCTCGTTTTAGCTAGCCTGAGAACAGCTGCCTCATTGATTGCACATTGATGCAGCCTCGATAACCACCTCAACGACTGTCGCCTGCTGACTAGAACTGCTGGAGTGTCACTCACCGACCTCTCCCAGCGACTAAAACCCAACTCGGCCTGGCCAACTGTGAAGCATTCTTGGGACCGCCCGACCTGCATCATTGAACCGCCACTGTTCGACTGCATAGGACACCTGTATTGGACTCCACTCAATGCCCACTTGCTGCCAGGGCCTCTAGGATCCTAGATTCCTGACTGAGCCTGTTTGGCTCACATCAACATTTGAACCCGGGTCTGATGCATCAGCCCATCAAGAACTGAATCCAGGTACTCTGATATTGAACTGTCCCCGTGCTCTACTCGAGCCCTAGAGACTGGTTAGGTCATGATCGCTCCTGGTTTCAACCCAATATCCTTTTTATGGTTGTATGTTGGCTACCACCCCTGAGACTACGATCAGAGTGCTACTTTCTCCAGTCTGTAGCATCTTCTCTGTCCTTTCCTTTGAGGTGGGTTTTTGTATAGTCATCTCTTTTTGTTCAGATGGTGTGTTTTATTAAAGTCTTTACATTTCTATAGAAACTTGATTAGACATTCCTTTATTTTGGACTGTGATGCTATGTTGCTTGGGTAACTATTGGTTCACTTTCACACCCCTCTTGAGAGTGTATGCTTCCCTTGGCTCGCTTTACCACAAAAGGCAAAGGAGGTATATTTCTTGTTTGACCCTGTTTTACCTTTATGATTGTGTTGGTTTGTGTTGTGGAAGTGTGAGGGCTGAGTGGGCCATTTTACCCCTACTCACCCTTGTACTCCTGCAAGGCAGAATCCAATTGGTCACATCCAGATCTATTTTTAAGAAAAATACAAAAAAAGAGAAAGATCAGTTTCAAAAAGTGAAATTGGGATAAGCAATGAAATAAAGCTGCACACAAACGAAAAGTCTTGGGTAGAGCCGACAGATGATTTTCTGCTCTGTCAACGTGATACAAAACTGGAAACAAAAAAGGACTTTCCATGTTAGTAGCTTTAGGATAAATGCTGGTTTCAATTAAAGCATTTTAAAACATTCTAGCAAAAGTGCTGTCCTGGATTAGAGATGAAGAAACCAATAGGATGTTTGTCATCCTCCGCTAGAGTGTTTATGTTTCGGAACACAACTCATGTCTGGCTACCCACAGGAATATGGAAGCCTGCCACTCTAATTCATGCGTTTTTAATATAATCTTCATCACCTGACGGAAAGAATTTTTGTCTCATACCCACTTGGAAGGATGCTACCGTATCGAGTTAGGGAAATATCTCAGCAATTTTCAAGAAATCCTCACTAGTACTTGTGAGATAGTTCGTATACAGCCGGCCACTAGATGGGATGAAGTCAATACAGCATGTTTCGCTCTTGCCATTCACCTCCACGCCATTTTTTTGGAGGAAGTTAGAAAACATGTAATCTTACTTAAAGAACCAAATATTGATCACAATTCTCAATTTTTAGGAAAGCTTTGCCTACATACTCAATAGAAAACTGTAGTGGTTTATCAAAGCAAAAAGCATTCACTGGTGTAGGGGGGTCTCCTGAGCCATTCAACGAAAAGCAAAAAGTATTTTCTTTAATAATTTTGCATTTATAATGTACATGTATAATTCACTTATGCCACCACCGGGCCATAACATTACATTTTACTCAGCCAAACGCTTCATAGAATATATCAGGAGGTTGTGTAAAAAATCCCTCATTACCTATTTTGAGTAAAGAAGCAAGACCTCTTACAGAATCCCCATGAAATCAAGTTTTTTTCAAGCAATTAAATGCATTCTCGCCGGCAAATTCCAGAGAAAAACGACATTTGCATATATGTTGGATGACAACCCTGTCCTCCCAATATTGATTCCAGCAGTGATACTAGTGGTCCACGACCCGGGGAAATACTCTGCTTAACCTCCCATGGTGAGTCTGGCAGTGATGGTAACACAGAGTTTTCCTGAATACTGCCTAGTTATGTGTTCACGTGATTATCAGAAGGACCATACATGTGGTTAAACTGCATACAGAATTTTGAAAACAATCTTCATTCACTATTTAGCTGACACCCTTGCAGTAAAAACTACATGATGTATTTCTGAAAATGGGCATGCGAGTAAACAAAATCTTCCCAAAATGCCTCCAAAATGTGCCTCCAGATAAAGGTTGGAGGTCATGAGTGGCACATTATGCCAAATGAGGCACCACTCTAGTCAATCACCTGCCAACGCGTACAAGGGCCCACAGAATGTTCCAACAGATCGCCATATGTGGCTGTGCAGAGCCCTTTACCAGCATGTGTATGAACTCATGCACATTTCTGTGGGGGCCAGAGGCAGCGACAAACACTGCGAGAGAGGGCACATGTGCTGGTGTAGGTGGAGGAGGAGGATGCAGGGCTAGACAGCAGCAACAGTAGGCTTATCCTTCAGAGGAAATAAAGTGTCATCAGCACCTGCACACATGTGGGAAAATGGCGCTACCTCGTCATGCAGAATATCGACAGGGCGAAAATGGCGCACAATGCCACCCAGGGCACTTTTATCACTACCTCGGGCAAGGCAGCCGTCCAATCAAAATCATCCAATGAGACTCCTCTCAAAACCCTGATCCCAATGGTAGTGTTGCCATTTTTAATTGTCAAATCGTTTTGGTGGTGGCAGCAAAGCATGAGAAGACATGTTCCCCAAGAGGGCAGAAGGGGGCGGGGGAAACAGGATGGTGCACCTTCTGGGGCACAGGTCAGGATGTGAGTAAGGGACAGCACACCTGGGGGACGTTCTTAAAGATACAGTTGCACTTACCACAGCATTGAATCTTGAATCCAAAAACGTTAAATAAAATGCCCGAAAGGACATTTTCTCCATTACAAAATTGAAAATCTGAAAATTGCTTAGGGTAACAGAAACATAATTCGAACATAAGAGTGACAAGGGCATCACCCACCACCTGGAGGAGGAATGGGGGTCAGTGTCCCATTACTTTTTGGGAGAACTATGATCCATGCTCTTAGTTGATCACTCCCTTCTAGGCATCAAAGCAGAAACCTTGCAAAGTGCTGCAAATGAAAGATTGAAGAGGATGCATTCTGGGCAGTGAGGGTCTGAGTAGAGTGTAAATGGTGAGTGGTAAGAAGGACCACAGCCATTGCCATAATCCTTCTCCTCGTGGTCGTATTCGTGCTCCAGTACTGTGGTACTGGAACATTCCAACACTCCGTTTGCATGTTGCACAGAAGGTCGAAGTCCACATTTTGCAGTGCCCTGGCTCAGGACTTAGATGTGCTCCTGCTACATGCCCATCACCAAATTCCACTCCCTCCCTCTCAGGGTGCAATCAATGGCAGCGAACAGAGCTTCTGCAATACAGCACACTCGCCAAACATCAGCTGGGCCGTGGCCCACACACATAGACCTTTAGTCCCACTAGAAGAAATGGGCAGGCAAAGCAGCAACATATCATGAACATCCAAAAGACATGAAACACTGACCTTACAGTCATTCACTGCTGCCCCCGGTTTCCTTCATTCACGCACAATGCACAATGGCAACAGCACTCATGGCCTTCATGGACCTTCATATAGGCAGACAAACGTGGTTGCAAGGTTAGTAACAAAACCACCATCCTGGTGGCAGGACAGACCATTCCTTGACCACAAAAACATAAGCCCCATTGAACCCCTTACCCTTCACTAGCGACTTCTAATTGTCACCCCTTTACACCCCACTCTCTGCACATATTCAAGTGATGTTCACTGATGTGGGATGGTAATTGGATATTCACAGGGATGCTTGTGACAGTCAAAGAGCACACCCTAATCGCTGCATGTCGGAAGGATTTTTACTTGCATATTGTTTCTGTGTACTGTGGAGAATCCTGCCGATTCCCCAATAAAGCCCTGCCTAAAGTTTCCTCCCAGGTGGCCGGGAAAGGGCAGACGCTTCCTGATCCCAATATTTAGGGTGGTGTACTGTAGGAGGATCACCTTAGTGTAATTGTAATTGGTTATTTATAGCGCGCTTAATACCCAGAGGTTTCTAAGCGCAGATCCGGGGATCAATCCTTTGTTGCTCTGCATCGTCTTGTTTCCAAGGCCAGCGCGTTGCCCCTGAGCTATCCTCCCAAGACCAGGCCCAACTGTAGTGGAGACAGGGCCCAGGTTAGTGGGGTGATTTCACAGGGTGAGACATGGTATTGTCCTCGGGTGCTGGTAAGATCTGAGAGGGGTTATAGCATCTTGCCATTCTGATGAATTTCTGTCTGTGGTTAAAACTAAGCTAGTAAAGCCTAGAATTATAATCTCTAAAGCTGCTGTATCTCCAAAACCATTATTTTATACCCCTAAATCCCCATATCCTCAACAATGCCGAAGCTAGACCAAAAGGAACGACAAACATGTGACTTTTCCTGTCCCAACTGTCTCTCAAAAGGTTAAACCCAATGACTCCTTTTACAATAACATAAAGAGAGGCAAACTCCTCTTTAAACCTTTTAAAGAAGTAAGAAAATTGAATTTCACTGAGGTGGACTACATGTCCCAGAATACCTCAGGGACTGTGATGAAGAAGAGGGCTGAAAAGGCATGTAGGAGGGTCAAAGTCAGGCAGGCCTAATAGCTTTTCCCAAGATCAGGCAATTAGTCCTAAGTGTCTGTACCTGAAGTCAATTAACACACCTGAGGGAAATAAAAGGCTGCATCAGGATGGAGCAGTAGAAAGAAGCGAAGCTATAGCAGGAGCTGGAAGGTCAGCAGTAGCAGAAGCAGAAGAAGCAGAGCACAAGGCTGTCAGTTCACTAGGAAGTGTGACCACAGAAGGGACGCCGGAGCAGGGGAAGAGCAGATTTCATCTGTAGGCTCTGAGTTGGTCCTGTGCTCACAACCCCTGTTTGGCTGTGACAGCAATGCAAGTGCTGTACTCCAAATGATCAGGAATACCTTGCTTTCTGGTAACTGTAGCCAGCTTAATTTATACTTGCATGAAAATAGGAACAAGTAAATGTTTTTTGCAGAAGTGGGAAGTCTTTTTAACAAGGGAATTGTATCACACGCTTGTATCATTGAAGCTAACATACACGCGTGAAGAGAAAACTTCACTTTTTCCCATTGTTAGATATACACTGTTGCCGAATGGTCAAGTCTCTTATTAAAGAAGGAAAAGGTAACCCTTTTGAAGAAAAAGCAGACTTTCCCACAATGCTACAAGCTCATTTCACATCAGAAAGAGGCTGCACACATGAAACTGTGTTTCCCATTTTCTTTTGAAGTATAACGCTGACCGAAAAGAGGGACCACACAACTTTAAAGTGGTAGTTCATCCTTAAAATGAAATCGTGAGTACCTAATTTCATTTCTACCGAGAAACAGACTGCTTGTAACATACTGAATATTTAAGTAGCAGTTGTAGAAGTTGCTGAAGTCGAACGAAGAACAAGTATTACCCAAGCCAGTAGATCAAACCCTTTTGAAGCGAAACCAGCTCAATTAAAAAGAGAACACCATTGTTTTAAAGTTGATGAAGATGTTGTAAACCCAGAGTCCTCTTATACAAGGGTGGCAAGGGCATCCAAGGCCGGAAGAGTGGCAATACAGCTTTGGGGTAACTACTGGAGACAAGAATGTATGTATGAAGCTGGGGAAGGGAGCTGGGTACTTGCTGAAAATAACTCATTCTAATCTATAGAGTTGAGACTGTTCAAGTTATAAAGAAGCAGTCTTGGACCTAAAGACAGATTTTCAGGTAGCTGCAAGACAGAAGGGGAAGGCAAAGAGGCTGCCCTTTCTTGCCATTCAAGAGAGAACAGTGCTTTGCCAACTTGTAGAGGTCAACGAGTCTTGTTGAAGTTGCCTACAGTAGCAGCAGTAGAACTGGTTGTCGATACTTTTGTCAGAACATCATTCGAATGTAGTAGAAGCAGAAGCAAACTGTGGGGCAAGGGAGCCTGCTCTCACAGTATCACTGGCAGAAGGGAGTTGCTAGAGAGAGATCAAACCCTAAGAAGAAGCATCCTGACAAATTGTACTCAAAGACGTTGCAGAAGTTACAAGAAGAAGAGTTGGTTTTAAGCAGAAGTGATACTTTTGTCTTAAACTTTACCCATTCTTTCCTGGAAAGAGGTTATCCAGGAATACCATTGAAGCTGTTGGTTTCTTTGTGGAACTTAGAAAGGGGATCTTTTCATCAAGTGAAGAAGGAACTGTTACCAGTGGATTTGTGTTTGTGTGAAATATTTGTTTCTTTGGAACTTTTCAAAACTTGATTTAAGACTTTCTTTTTCCTTGGACAAAATTGACTTTGGGACATTCCTGGGGGAGCCAGATATGCCCAGGACAAGTAGAAGTCATCCAAGACACTGGTCATTTGGTAACCTTTTATTGATGTTGTTAAGGTGTTACTTTGCATGTTTCTGTTGTTTAGTGTGAGGGTTAGTTTTGTGTATGCTAGGAGGTTTTTCTTTAGATCCTAGACTAGGTAGGGATTCCCCTGGTAGAGTAGGTTTAGTTAGGATTCATTTTGTATTTTTGTTTCAAATAAAATGTCAAACCTTGAGAAAACTAAACATAGTGGTGAGTCTTACATTACTGACCCCTCACAGTACCTCTTGATAAAATCCCATTCTTATCTACTTCGGGTGATTGTGTCTCTACCCTGTTGCCTTGGCTGATGACACATTCCCAGGACTTCCAGAGCCAACAGGAACACCAGTGCGATGCTGCATGATCAATGACCAGGAACCCAACTGAGATGGCATTTGTCCTACTGAAATCAAAATTCCGGTGTTGATGCAGAACATGGGGTGCCCTCATGTACAACCCTGAAAAGGTGGGCAATAATCATTGTATGCTGCATTCAACACAATATGTGCCTAACAGGGCTTTTGCCAATACCAACACAAGATGACTTCCAAAGCCGGACAGTTGTGGTTGTGATGCACACCTGAGACACGTGCAGCTAGACAGAGAAGATGGGCCCATCACTCACCAGGCACTGATTAACAATTTCTTCTAAGTGCACAGAGGCCAATATCCAACACATACCACAGGCGGCTCAAGTGTATGTCACAAGCACACTCACTTAAAATGGTAATAAACATAATTGTAGTACCAAAATGATAACCTGGATTAGGAATATTTCAATTCAACACGTTTCTTACTCTAACAACAACTAACTTTGTTACCTCTGACACAATCCCTCCCAACAGCAGCCACTCCCTACCAACACTCCAAGACATATCCCCTTAACCCACCACTGCCACCCAGGATAAATACTCCCAGATATAGCCCCTGCACCAATCACCACCAATCACCACTCTAAAACAAAAATCACTATATGTCTGCGTTTTCTATGGCCTGGTGAAGTGAGAGAGGAAGACTTGAACCATGTGTGGATCCGCATCGGAGCATGCTGGCCTCCAAGTCTTTTGTGAGAGTGGCTTACTTGAAGTCAGTACCCCCACTGCCCACCTGTAAGAGCAGGTTTAGAGGCCACCTCATCCTCTTCATCGTTCCTTAGAGCAGTTGAAGCCCCTATGCCATAACGTCTGTGCCATCCCTCATACTCGGGTCTTGGAGCGTTATGTCTACTTCTAAGCCCTCAATTACACTGCACTGTCATGTTGTGGGCCACCCTAACTTCTTGGACATGTGCCCATGTGTCCTTCGAATTTCCAGCCCATTTCCACCTGCCACTCCACAATGCACTCATGGGCATCCTGCTGCTGCTCCATTGGAAGGTACAATCCCCATTACTCCCCAATGTTAAGCACCAGGGGAAAGGCCGCCATCTGCTTCTTGACCCCTTCCTCTCTTCCCAGTCGGTGGGATGGTATTATCATCTGCAGAGAATACTATTTGGCATTACCAACAGGATCCTTGCCACTATGATGAGGTTATCATGTATCTTTCCTCCACTCTATCCCTCCTAGACTGGCAGAGTATGTCCGGTGGCTGGACATATGCCCTACTGCATGTCCTGTGGGGTAGCTGCAGCAAATGGGATGTGGCTGTGAGTGATGGCTCTGGCAGGAGGTCTCCTGGAGGGGACCCTGCTGTATCAGAGCCTCTGGCCAGTTGCAGATGTGGATGCACTACGGCGGAAAGTGTCAGTAGGCGCAGTAGTGGTAGGAGCAGGGCCTATGCTGGAAGAAAGTCTTCTACCAGCATCAGTACAGCCAGTGATGGTCTCAGAAGTGGCAGTTCAGGCTGTGGTGTTCTCTGCAGTGGCAGTGTGGTCAGTGATGATTGTGCAGTGTTGGGGTATTGGCACTAACACTGATCCCCGGAGCACTACTGTCACTGGATCCTGCCCCTGTAGTAAACTAAGATGACATGCAGTTAGTAGCTGTACCATGATATGGCGGAGTGTGCCATTTGGAGGCCACTCAGTCATTCCTGTCAAATGGATGTCAGGGCTTGCATGTTTGATTTGGGTGATCTGTATCTATTCTAAATGTTATCCTAGTTCGGAATGTATGCAATTGTGTTTTGCATTTTTTTCACCAACGGTTCGCACCTCCTAGCTCACAATTCCATCCAGGATGGTTGTGGCTTAGTTCTCCCAGGGCTGGAGGATCTGCAGAGAGACACTGCACCACATTCAGCCAGAGGCATTGGTCTCCCAGAGGTGTTCGACCACGATAGTCTGCAACCACCATTTAAAGTCATACACCTCTTCTTAATGTCATTGTTACTCTGGGGGTGAGAGGATGCAACTGAATCTTGTCTTGGATCGTGCCCCGTAGCTGGCCCGTCTTCTGGGTGGTGGTTTGGAACAGTAAGTGCCAAAACATCCCAGTTGCCTCTTTCATCACCTCATCAGCTAGGACAGTGTGCTCCTGCTTAGGAAATGTACATTTCTGTAGATAGTTGCCCACCACCTTCTAAGCCATGTATTGTCTCTTTCTTCCTCTATTCCTTTTGGATGGATAGCACTAAGAAGTAAGTGATTTAAAGTGGTTTGGGGATACAAAGTGCCCTCTGCACGACTTCCCATTTCTCTCACATGCAGTAACAGTATTTCCACATGGCGGGAAGTGGTGCAGAAAGTGGTCTGCGGTGACGATATACCTTTAAGCAGAGGCGGAGCAGCAGTGACTGGAGATTTGCCGGCTGCCTGAAAAACTCAGTTGCTGCACTGAGCGGGAAATTGTGCAGAAAGTGGTCTGCTGTGGCGATATACCTTTAAGCAGAGGGGGAGCAGCACTGACTGGAGATTTGCTGGCTTCCTTTAAAACGTAGTTGCTGTGTGGAGGGCGGCGTGGGAAGTGGTCTGTGGTGGCGATATACCTTTAAGCATAAGCGGAGCAGCATTGACTGGAGATTTGCCGGCTGCCTGAAAAACTCAGTTGCTGCGCAACTATGCCCAAAAGTGGCCAAGCATGTAATCTTAGTAGTAAAGAGCCGCCAGCCAAAGACCCGAAAACAAAAGACGCTGAATGGGCTCTGAACGCATTATGGAGGACGCTGTTATGGTGCCGTCAACTAAGGAAAGACTTGATTCCTTTCAAGCGGGCAGTAAAATCACTGCCTATTTTCCTGTTGCAGATGCTAACACCAAAGGTATCCTTCACAGGGCCGTCGAAGGCGATTTGCCATACAGAAGGGTTGTTAGTAATCCATCCCCGTTTGACACCAACTCCCTTCTTAATCTGTGTTACAGCCTACAGAGAGAAGGGGGATCAAATTGCAAGGATGCTGTACAAGGCACAGGTAAAGTCAACGATTGTGGTTATGTAGTTGCACCGACTTCTGGGTCCCCCTGATATCAAACATCATTGGAAGCAACTTTTTCACCTTCCCTGATTTGTAAAAACTTACGGATAGTTCACCTCATCAATTCACGGATAGTTCACCTCATCAATTCGGTGACTCCTCTTATGATGAGGGAGTGTACATCTCACGACTTGCTTAATAGTCCTACTTTTATCGAAGCAATATTGGCTCTCTACACGCAGCTCCTCAAGGAAATTAAAAATAACCAGATATTACCGAAATCCGTCGACCACATGATAAAGACTAAAGTGCTCTCCTCTAAGCGTAATGGTAGTTTCACAGATGATCTCGACAGCGATGGTGTGGATGAGAATAATCGGATGGATATGGTAAATCAAGAAAGAGTTACCTCTACAATAGAGCTACCAGTGGATTCTGGCAGGGCTGGGTTCTTCGCCCTTTGACATGGGTGCTTTGAAGTCTGTGGATGGGGCTCATCAGTCTTCACTGCATTCTATTGTTGTAGCTGAGGAATATTATCCTACGCCCAAAAAGTGTAATCCTAGGAAGCGTAAAAATGGGCATAAAAGTAAAGTGGCTCTCCAAGTGCCAGAAAAAGAAAAGGAACCCTGTCGGGCTAAAAGTAATGCATGCTCACCGGCACTTCAGTATACATTCTCAAAATGTTTCCTGTATTCCCACGGAATGTCGATATAATGCGGTGGATCGTATGCCAATTTGGCGTAATAAAAATAAGAAAAAAACATAAGAAGGCTGGCAAGAAAGGCAGGAAAGACACTTTAGATCAGTGGCTAATGACTGCTGAAGACACCGATAATTCCAGTCTGGAACCCCCGGCTTGTATACAGAGGCCTGTTCCGCTGCAAGAAGTTGATTTGGTGACCGGCGAGACGGCGATCTCAGACAATAGATTTGAAGAAGTTGATGAAGAAAGACGTCTTACGATGTATCTGCTAGTTGCTTAGACTACAATATGTTAAGAATGCCCAGTAAGCTTTGCCATTGAGAAAGGGACTTGCTGTAGCAAAGTCTTCTTTTGAGGAAATTACAATGACAGATTTATTTGCAACGAATGGCAGTCCTTTCCTAAATCGAAGCACATGTTTTAAATTGTTGCATTGTAGACTTCAATTACGTGTCGTAACTACTAAAGATGTCAACCTGGTCACCATTCCAGAATATGCCACATATATCACCTGGCCAGTATTATATTTTAAGAGCTCATTGTTGGTGGATTTGATTTTGACGTGGTCTACCCAATCCCTTAAAATGGGTTTCTATTTCAAAGAAAACTGGAATGCGGGTATTGCCTGATCTGCATGTTCCCTCTAATGGTAGCCCTAGGGTAGGGACTGGTAATGTGGGGTAAAACAAGGAAATAAGGATGATTGGGCATGGGTACCTGCTGCACTAGCTTCGCGCAAATTATGGTCTGAACCTAATAAGATTTGCGCTGATGATGTTGATGATTTACTGTGTTGGAATACTCGAGGACGTGCTCATATTGCACGTGACACCGCAGGTTTAGCTATTTTGAAGTATTGGGAAATATTTGCATTACTGGAAACTTGGCTACTTAAGAAATGATTGGTTGATGGCTATAAAGTTATTAACAGAGTTGCACTTAAGGTGGGGGGGGGGGTGCTAGGTCTCCCTAGTGGTGGATTGTTCATCAGCACCAGGAATAATATTTTCATAGTGGAGTTTGTGGAGGTGCCTAAGATCCCATAGGTATTATGTGCTATACTGGATTTTGGTACAGAATCTCGCCTTATGAAAACACTGCTGGTTAACCTGCAGTGCCCTCCCGGTGGCTCTAAAATTGCTGCGATCAAGTCATATATATCTGATGTGTTGGCATTTGACCTATCCTGATGGAGAAGTTGTCACATACAGCGACTCCAATGCCCCCTGTGGACATTGTTGCTCTGTAGAGGATCTAGAGCAGGTAGAGCATATTCAGAGATGCTATGCAGTAAGAAGGGAATCTGGATCCCAACAGCTGATAAATGGCGGGAGCGGTGGAATTTTATACACTGTAATGGCTTAAGTGTCATTAATGGTTTAAATGGCAGTGAAGGTTTGAAAGAAATCACATGGACCAATGGTATGTCTAGAAGTAGATTGAACCATGTATTTATTCCTAGAATTTCTAAAATTAACAACTATATTTTGTCCTCATGTCATACACAACTGAGCAATCATTTAATATTGGATCTTAAATTAAGGGCTATTTTGAATTCTGAAGGAATTGAAAAATGTCTGAAGGGACTTTATAATGGGAATGCTGCTGGCATTAGGATATGCTGGACTTCCACCAATATGGATAGGCTAAATGCTCCATTACGTTTTGACCTTGAGACGAAGATCGTATTGGAGGGTTTTAATGCAGCTGACACTATTTTATTGCTATTTAGCTATGCTATAAAATTTGCAAGTGTTAAGATTGGCTCAACTACATGTGTTAATACCTTTAAAATATATGATGCTTGTATTAAGGCAAAGAAGAAAGAGCTACACAGACTAATTTGTGTTACCAATAAAACTCATAGAATGGGCATTATTGATTGATTGGTTAAAACTGAAATGATTAAGGCTGCAAGTGCAAGGTACAAAAATCGGATTAGAATTTACAAATGCTCCACTTGTACTGTCAAGTGGCACCTTATGTACAATGTACTTCTAATACATGATTCTAGGAAATTCTGGTGGCTGTTTAAGAAATGTTATTATCTGTCGCATAAGAATTAATTAAACCCCATTTCAGAATCTATGAGGATGGAATACATTGGGGGTCATTACGAGATGGGCGGTAGCCATGGTGCTATTAGCACCATGGCTGCCTCCCATTCCGTGACCGAGTCCGGTCTTGTTCAATGGGGACTTACCGGTGCAGTCCGACCCTGTAAACCCTATAAGTTTGCCATTGTTAATGGGGAGGGCGCTAATATCGGGCTCGCAAATGGCAAGCCCGTTATTAGCGCCCTGGTCCCTGAGCGGGACCCGTAAGGGATGTGTGGTCAGACCACACGTTCCTTACGGTTCCCTCCAAGGGACCTCGGAATCGGGCGGTAAGGGATTACCGGCACCGGTCTCCTTACCGGTGCCTGGTATCCCTTAACGCCGACTCGTAATGACCCCCATTGAGACTCTATATGGAAAAGAGACAACCAAAAGACAAATTGAAGCTGACCCTCTGGAATCTTTGCCACAAAGGCTGAGTTTGGCATCTGAGCAGGATGGCTATGGTAATAATAGGAGATTAAAGGTCTTCCCGTATTTATGGTCCACCATTTTTTGTGTAAACGTTTTGTTACAGTGACTACAGAAGAGACTATCCCTGAGTCCTGGAGACGATCTATACTAATTCCGATCTATAAGAGGGACTCTGTGATTTTCCATCTAAAGAGAGGCTATTGGCCATGATGGATACGGCTAGTAAAATGTTCTGTAACCGATTATTGGTCAAAATACGTGAATGGATCACTTCTGGTAATATAATTTCCAAATTGCAGACAGGCTTTCGCCATAACATGGGCACCATACATAATATATGGACAATCCAGTACTTAATGTGAAGAGCTGTAGCCAGCACAGAATGTTCTCGTTTTATGGCGTACATAGATTTCTCGAGTGTGTGACTGTTTCGATCGTCCCCTGTTATGGCAAAAATTGACACGTTGGGGTATGCCTTCCTCGTTAGTAAACATTATTGTACAACTATATTCTAACACTTCTGTGACACCTGTGTCGGCTCACTATGATTAAAATGTTCATATATAATATGGGGTTTCTCCCTCGAGGGCCTTTTACATATATAGCTGACATGTGTTATACCAGGCAAAGTTTATGGACTTGAAACGTATCGCCATGACCAGTTCAAATGGTTTAAAGCTCTTGAGGGAAAGTTTGGAGGAAGGCCCTTTGTCTACTTCAGTGTGCATCCATAGAAGTAATTCGGATGGAACTAGGCTTTCTTTCACTGTCCTCTACAGGTAGAATCAACAGGAGTATACTGTACTATAAATTGCAAACAGATGCTGGCAATAGTTTGTGCCCGATTTTTTTCTAAACCTGTTGGCACTTTCCCTTATTGTGACAGGACGTTGTATGAATTTATATATTCGTGCCTGGAGTGTCACAAACCTGCTGGTTTAAGTGCGACCCAACAATGACTTTGATTGACTTGCAGAAACAGCTTATTAAAAAAGCCAAATCATGGGATCGCACTTATAATTTGGAATATAAAGCTACCAAAAAATCATATGGGGAATATACAAAAGATTTGCTTTCCTTCCTCCGTTTAATTATGTACTGTGTACTGTTGATATGCACCTTGAGATGACAGTTTAATAATTTACCAGTTTTAACAGCGTTGAGCCAATTTATTATTTTATCTAAAGAACAGCAGCAATGTAGACTTGCTGGTATGGCATGGCGATTGAGACAACACTCCATTTATTAACCCAATGTTGGAAACTGAGGAATATCTATGCATCGACTGATACCATCTATATCAATGATGTTGAATATGTTGCTGGTGATCAATTCTGGGCTCAGATGTTCTCTACGGACTCAGGAGTGCTATCTGATGCCGTTTTTAGTTATATTTGGAACACGTTTATTGAACTTTAATGGCTACTGGTGAATGAAATGAGAGAGAATGTTATAACTCAAGAAATTAGATAGAGGGGATTGCTTTTATGATATATGATTTGTATGTATTTTGATGCTATTTATGGATTACATGTGTATTTTGTGCTATTTATGATGACATTGTAATGAGATGAATTTGAATTATTTGTGTAAAGGATAACTTTAACCGAATACACTTAAATACAAAATAAAAAAAGCTATTTCCACATGTAGTATTTTCCCAATATGCTGCATGCCAATTTTGTAAAACACTGCAGGTGCCGAATTACCTTTAGCACTTGTGCAGTGGTAAAGACCTAATTTGTATGGAGGCCCTCGGATTATCACATCCGATGAAGGTAATTCTCCCACACAGCAACTTTTGCCACACATTTGTCTAACTCATCATATGGCCTTACAGCTCAAGCTATTGATCCATAGCTTCTGTGTAAATTCTCAACAGGATCTTTGCCCTGTAGCCTGACAGAGTAGTATTAAGGTCAGCAATGGCATTCAGTAATTAGTGGGTAGTCTTCAAACGGATCTCTAAGCTCCTTGGGCATGATGGCCTTGAAGATCCACTTCACTGAGTAAATACTCTCCAAACTCTCTTCCGTACTCATCCTTATGGACCTTTCTGCCACTTTCAACACTGTCGAACACTCCTCTCTCTTATTCTCACTCTCCAGGACTTGGGTTTTACAAATCTGCTCTTGCCTTGATCACCTTCTACCTGGAAGGTCGATCCTTAAAAATCTCTTGGAACTCGCAAACCTTTGACCCCACCCCTCTTCTCATCGATGTCCAACACGGCCAGTCCTTGGACCTCTGCTCTTCACCCACTATACCTCTGCACTAACAAGACTTAGCTCATACTTTGGCTTTCACTACCAACTTGTTGCTTAGGGCACTCAAATATTTGTTTGATTTTATCTCCTTCATCCCAGCCCTTTTGGAACAGATTACGCACTGTCTCACAGCAATTCGTCACTGGATGGCTCTCCGCTACCTCATGCTGAACTCTTCGAAAAGGGAAGTCATGTTTCTCAAGGCTTCCAATGCCACCCTTCACTCTCCCCCTTAGCTCCTTCCCACCCGACCTTGTTGCTCCCTCACCCAAAGCTTGCGATCTTGATGTCCACTTTGATAGTGATCTACAACTGCAACAATTCATCACTAGTGTTGCCTCTGCTGCTCGTACCTCTTCAACATTCTGAAAATGCGTCCTTTTCTTACTAACTACTCTTCAAAATTCAGTAAACTCCATTTTTTCTGCACCACCAAATTACATGTTTTGGGGGAATTAACACCGGTTGAATTACTGAGTGGTAATTCTGCCAATATTTGGAGGAAAAATGGACAATGTATCTCCAGCATGATGCTGGAGGTGAATCCTCCACGTTTCCTTCAAAAATTGGCGAATTGCCACTAGGTAATTCCACCAGAGGTAATTTCGCCATTAATCCCCAATGCAGTCCTATGGACTCCAGAAAATGGGGATTTTGTAATCCCCTGGTAATTCCACAGGACCATGTGGTGGTAACTGTAAATCCGTTTGGTGTTATATCAGAGGATTTAACTCTGAAATACCAACAAACTCGTAATGATGCCCACTTATGCTCCTTGACATTCCTATCTATTTTGTCCTCCCTATAGACAAAATCCTCAACTTTTCTACCCACACTCTCTACAACCTATCCAGATCTTCCCTCACGTCTAGCTACCGACAACAAGCTGGTTGGCTCTGCATGCACAACCACTCTCTTTTCTAGTTCCTTTTCCTAGTCTACAAAATGATCAATGTCTTGCTCCTCAGTCCCTGTCTGATTTTTGGCATTATATGATTAATTCTACTTAACCTTTTTACAATCACTGAACCATGCAGGTTTACTCCCATTACACTTTTTTATCCAGCAGTCATTCCTGATTCTAACCAGCCTAAGGTTTGATATAACAAACCAAGAGAAGTTAAATCTGCTTTAGAACCTGCAAAAGGACCTGTTACAGTGGCTTTATCTGGATTAATATCAACTTGCAATTGTTTTGCACCTTTATCAGGTCTGGAAGTGATTGACTTACTTTTTCAATCTAAACAGACTGGGGAGATCAAAGTTTTGAGCTGCCAACGAGTGGGGTATTCCCTTATTATGACACACACAGAAATCCTGACTTTGACTCCTGGTTCAAAGGAACATTTCGCTCTAAAAGATTCTATGACTACTTCATCACACGTGATGAGAGAGTTAACTACAATTGCATCGTGAAATGTTCATGGCATAAATTGGATGATGAGGATGTACACAGGCGTCCTCTGATCTCACCATATAAAACTCATAGTCAAAAGGAGCACACACCAGGCAAAAAGCAACACAGTGGGCCTCATTATAAGTTTGCCGGTCCGGGAACTATGGTACCGGTAAGCATGCCGGTACCATAGTTCCTGGACCGGCAAACTACGAGTTGTGCTCGCGGGTGCCTTTCTGCCTGCCAGGTCGGACCTGGCGGGCAGAAAGGCACCCGCAAGCACAGCATGTCGAATGCCCCGGCACCGTTACGAATGGTGCCGGTGCACCCGACCTCCCCATTCCCATTCAGCCCTATGGTGCTGATTGGGAATGGGGAGCATCTTTTTTCCGGCGGCCACAAATGGGTAATTACCGGGTCCGGCAGGGCCGTAATGACCCAGTAATTGCCCATTTGCGGGCGCTGGAAAAAATTGCATACAATGGTCAAAGCAATCGACACAGTTACATCCTGATGGTTTATCTTTTCTGCATTCCCAAGAAATTCATTGGCTATGCTGCGTCATGTCATTAGTGCTAATGTATGTTAGTAGAACATGATTGGAGTATCTCAACTTATCGCCTGCCCATGCAGGGCCAGACTGGGAACCAAAAGTGGCCCTCGAAAGTTTTTTCAAAGTGGCCCCATATTTCCCTGAATGAGCGAGCACAGCGTGTGAGCCCAAACCTTCTATGTGGGTATTAGGAGTATCCACCGAGAAAATGTTGAATAAAATTAGTCAAAATAAATGCATTTAAAGCATTTATTAAACATATATGATTAAAAAAACATGTTTTAAATAAGTTAATGATCTCTCAAAGTAAATCTTCAATGACAGAGGGACTTGGGACGTTCCACATTTTTCAAAGGAAAACCACAAATTCATCCAGTATTAAAGGTGGCTACACAACATGCACCCCTAATCCATTTCATCCTATTCCTGTGCTGGCAAGGGCACACAGATAAAAGACATTCTTAAATGAGCATTGGTAATGCTATCAGTTTTGGCCTTTGTGTAGGCATGGGAAAGGCATTTGCCAGGCACTGCCGTAGTGGTATTAACTGTCCATTGTTGGTAGTATCTGAAAAGTGGTGAGAGTACCTGGACATATAATAACACTGCCTGGTGAATGCCTAATATTGATACACAAACTTTAACTGTCGGCTTTGCCAATGCTTGTTTATAACAGAACTTCAGTGAAGGACACACACAGTGCTTATACATCGAGAGGGTGAAGGCAGACCTGGTTGACATTTCTATTACACCAGTAGCACCATTAAAGCTCAAATTAAGTCATAAACTGTCAGAAGACTGGTTTGAAAAAACACTGTCAGGCACTTTTAGTGCAATGTTTGATGGTAAGGCTTGAATAAAGCGAAGTCAAAGAGTTCTCCAGAGGTGGTGTTTTGGGGGGGATGGGTAGGTACTGAGTTGGAATGGCCATAGGTATTAGCATGGGTGGGCAAATAACCAAAGAACACCTAGAAGCTGGGCGCCCCCCCTCATATCCCTTTTCTCCCTATCTGTACTTTAATGCAATAGTTTCGGTGTATAGGTGGTGCTAGAGCCATCTAATAGCCCAAACAAACACAAATACAGCACAGAGATGAGGATAAGAGACCGTGGAGTGAATATTACAGCACAGGAATGCCACGGAATGGGGGTGTGTGATGGCAAATGTGATTGTTAAAGCAGAGGGTGAAATATTATAGCACATAGCTGGACGATTATGGCACAAATACAGATTACACCATGGGTAGGTCATGTTACAGCACAAAGCTGGCATTATGCAGGGATACGAGATTACATAATACGGAAGGCGATTTTGTGTATGTCGAAGGAATATTACAGCATGGGGCTGAGGTATTACACCCCACGGGAACCATCGAGCAGTGGTGGGCTGGAGAATTACACAACATGCACAAGTTGTGGGGTGGGGCGCCCAGCGCAAGGGGAACACAACTGCACAGAAAGGCACTGATGAATCAATCAGGCAAATAAGAAATGATCATCGGGGTCCGGAGGATATGGGGGGTCAGAGGTGTGTGTGGAGTGAGGGATGGGCATGGCATGTGCTACGCTAGCTGAACAACGAGAGATGTAGTGCAGGTGTTTTAGGGAAATAACACCACAATAATATAAGGGTGGGACATTACATTGCAGGAAGAGAAGTGCACAGCACAGGGAGCGACTGTTCCAGGCAGCAGAAGAGGGCAATATTACAGCGGGAAGTGGATGGTGCAGCAGACAGTGAGAATATTACAGCACTGGGAGAGCACATTACCCCACTGAGAATGTTACAGAACAGAGGGAATGTTTCAGCACAATGGGGTAATTTGCAGGATGGGACTGAGGGACCGCTGCACAGGGAGCGGATATTAGGTAAACAGGGTGCTGTTTTACAGTATAGCTCAGGCAGGGAAGATTGGAGCATAGGCAGACCTATTACATGACTCCGGTAAAGGTGTATGCTGGGCTTCTATTATTGGCACATGGCTCGTCTGGATGGCAATGAGCATTATGTGGACACAGATGCTGCTGTTGTTTTAAAAGTATAATGGCATTTGTAAGAACATGCCAAACAAACGACATCAGCTGGGAGTATATTTCTGCCACAAACACATTTACTGTATGACAAAAACAATTTTTAAAATGCCACAACTTCTATAGTGTTACCTTTACTGTCCTGTTCTTCACGTCAGGCGTGAAGACAGGCACCTTTGCTCAACCAAATACAATTTTTCACCATGCCTGCTGCTGAGAAATCCCATGGATTATAGTCCTTAGTGCGCGAATAGCAGAGGTGACGCATTGGCAGCACTCTGTAAGGGGAGCAGCGGCTGCACATTCTACATTTCAGGATTGTGTCCCTGTGCATCCCTGGCCTGTAATAATGTGCCCTCCCCTGGCTGAGGCTGGTGTACGGCAGAGCAGTTTTGGGTCTAGACCGACCAGTCACCAGTGTGCAAGTCAGCCTGCAGTTTGCGCACCACGGTTGGCAGTTCTGGAACAGTGGGGGAATGGGGGAGGGTGCAGTAGGGCAAGATAATTGCGAGGCATTACCATGCCAGGCTGTGTGTCCCAGTACTAGAGCTGCAGGACCGGACCGAGGCACATCTGTGCACTGGTAGATCCCCTGCAGTGTCGAAATGGGGCATAAAATTGTCTCGGGCACCAATGAAAAAGCGGCCCACAGTTGCAAATGGCTATTCATTCCTTTTGTGACACAGTTTGACTAGTAATCAAGGGGGGAGTGTTTTTTTATAAAGTGTGATGCAAATTGTGCATTTTAAAGAACTGCCCTATAGGCCAGTCCGAGTCTGATCGCCTGTGATTAAGTTAGATAGATGAGAAGTGTCAGATCGCACGTGTGTTAGTCAGTACGAAGGTGGCATGGTATGGCATTGACGGAATTAGTGGGATGGTCCCGGGACGTCTGGTCACCCTGACACCCAGTGCGTTTTCTTGACAGCATGTGGGTATGTGGATGTCTTCATTCACCCCTCGCAGCACGGTGCACCCAGGTGTGCTTGCAGTAGGAACTCATTCACAACAAAAGTTCCTTAACTTCCTGCATAGATACAGTGATATCGTAGTCGACATCGAAGTTGCCAGCCTGCCCTGCTGACCTCGCTGGCAATGTCTACACTGTGCAGGGCACGTACGGTTCCGGTGCCCAGGCCAGCCCAGGAGGCCCTCATGGGCCCAGCCTTGCTGGCAAAATAGAAAAAAAACACAGAGCCTGCATCAGTCGGGGATGGCAGCCGCCACTACAGGCAGCCAGGTCAAGGCAAACCACCCAGGCAGATGCGCAATCACGCAATGTGCTGCATGTGTATTCTTCCGCCCCAAAGAGGCCCTATGGCCAGAAGCCTACCGGGGGATGTCCCGGTGGGGCATTTCAGCCCTGTCCCCATGTGGCACCACAACGATTCTCACCCCTCGGAGCAACAGTTTGCAATTAGTAAAATAATATTTGTGCTGACCGCCAGAATTTTAAGATACTGTCATTGGTCAGCACCAATGACAAAGAACACGAGACACCCTGCTTCAGGTGGGAAAGGAGGCATTCACATGGTACCTACTGGATGATGTCCTTCACAAACCTTGCAGTGGATACTCTGAAGGCTGGCCACCTCCCAGGGACAGTGGAACCTACTTGTTGATTGGTCCTCGCTGGAACGCCACTTTGTTTAGCTTCCCATTCCCATAACCACCTGCCGATAGGCATTCGTGGCCATGTGAAGGATTCACTGGCTTAGATCCACTTCCCCTCTATCCCCAAGTGCCCGCAGGATTGGCTCACTGCCTTGCTGATACACCACCTAGTGTTGTTTTTAGCTGCTTCTGTCTGCCCGTGATGCACAGCTTGTCTCCCTCCTCCCTGGCCCGAACGCTGGACATTATGTGTTCAGAGTGGGGTTCCCTGGGCAGGGCCTTCCCAGGAACATCCCTGCTGAATGTGTTTGCCAGGATTATTTTTTCCTAACTACTGCTAATGATAGAAAGGTCACATGGACCAGTAGTACACATAATGCATGGCCATCCCTGTGTTTCCTGTAGAGTGGTTGTTCAGGTTGTGACTGCACTTTGGTTGTGTTCCTGTGTTTCTTTTGCCCTGGAAAGTGTACCCCATTCTCCTTTTATTTTTTTCATAGGTGGTAAGTGTGCCCTCCCACCCCGCCACCATCTGGCACTGAATTAGCACCTTTAATACAAGGATATAAAGAAAATGTAATTGCCCCTGGTGTGATTTCTTTTTCAGTTAACTTGATCCTTGTTGCAACATTATCTTGATTGTTAGTTTTCTATTTTTAATCACGCAAAGAGGAAATGAAGAGGAAGGAATTTTAGTGATTTGTGGCTTTTTGTATCATCTTTATTCAATTAAATCAATATTGTAATTAATTGAGAAACTTCAAATGGCAAAAGAAATTCTTGATGATGGGAAACTCATTTTTTTGGTCAACTTCGATAACTCATTCAATGTTCTACAATTGAAAGATTTGATTTTATCTGACGAGGATCTGTGCAAAGATGGAAAAGAGTTGATCATTGTAGTAGGGCAGTGATCCCCAACGTGAAGCTCACAAGCAACATGCTGCTCCCCATACCCTAAAATGTTGCTTGCCAGTTGCTCTGGGCTATGGTGTGGAGACCAAGGAGGAGGGATTGCAGGGATAGACATCAATGGCAGTGTAACCTGAGCCAGGATTATGTGGGAAGGCTAGCCAATCAGCTTGTGCTGGCTGATGGGCATGACAAACTAATAGTTGTCAAGGCATTAGCTGTGGAGGCTTCAGTGGAGTGGGCTGAGCGGTGAAGTATGGCAGATGGCTGCAGGGAGCACGGTAGGTGGGTGCTGAGATGAATCTCTCAGGGCTTCAGATGAGGTGTACCCCCAACGAGGAACGAGAACCTGCAGCCAGAAGCTAGACCAGCCTGGTCATCCATGTAAAATACCCTGGTACTGCCTCTGTATTCAGAAATAGAAACCACTCCCCAATGAACCGCTCTTATTGGGACAGCCCTAGTCTTCAGCAATCTGCACCACTTCAAGCTCTGGCACACTAGAAGGTGCAGCGCTAGCTGGATCAGGTACAGAATCGGTGCAAGAACTTGCTGCGGACAGAGTTTTCCCCCTGCTGCACTCAGGTAGAGAGTGAAGGAGCTACTTGCAGAACCTTTGTGTGTGATATTCCTAGAAATCTAAGTGTACAGGTTTCTGTGTGGCAACTTTCCATCCTTACTTTCCAGCTTGTCCCCGATACCTGTTCTGATTATTGGGCCATGATTTCCTCGATACCAGCGTTCACTTGTGCCTTCTAAATTAGAGCTTGTGTAGTTTACGTCTACCAGCCTCTAGCTGCAGTTTCTGCTCTTTGCTTCATTTCCCTATCTATCCAGTACCTGTTTTTATTGTTCACTCTGCTTTTCCTCCATTGCAATTTGGTCCACAGTCTGCCTCATCTCCTTATCTGTACACAGTGTAACGGTAGTACCCAAATTGATAGTTTCTAACTGACTGTATAAAAAAATCTGGCCTAATTCGGCCAGTACCATTGGATCATTTAGAAACAATCCGTTTGGGTAATCACTACCAAACATGGGGAGCAGGGGTTGCAGGGGTGTCCCCCTGCTCTCCATGTTTGGCAGTGATGGCCTTCGGGGGTAGCGGGGGTGTCCTCTGCTTCCGGAGGATCGGAGGCGGGGGACAGGGAAAAAAAAACAAAAAGCGGACCCTGCCACGTCAGATCCATCCCGTGTAGGAGGGACGGATCCGAAGCTGCAGAGTCAGAAACAAAGCGGACGCCAAAAAGGTGAGTAGGGGGAGATTGGAGGAGTTTATGGGGATGGTTGGGGGGTTTAATTTGGGTGGATTTGACCGCAGAAAAATTGGCTTTGCGGCCGAATTGATCACTGTCAATTTGGCTGCAAACAATTGTGCCACAGCCAAACCGTATACATTCAATGTTACCCATGGGGTGGTCTCCATTAAGATCAGATAATGGAAACACTTCTTTTGCCTTTGCTAGTTGGCTGGTGTCCTAGCTGTCTAAGTGTATGGCCTCTTTACCCTTACATGGAGTACAATGCATGGCGCTGCTGCGCAATTGTTGTTTAGGGTAATCTGCTAGTACAGATCATGAAGGTTGCTCCTAATCTCCCTGGAGATCCCATATATTACAGTACACCCTTTAATCTGCTCAAATTGTGTGTGTTACCCAGTCCATGTGTTTGCTTTTTCTTTCTTTCTGTGTCTCTTAGCCTACAGCCAGCTCCTGCGGTTTCTGTGATTATCTGTCCTCACAAAGATCAGTATGGTATGCACCCTGTTTCTGATGTATGTTAAGTATTCCCTCCAGAATTTCCCATAATCTACAGTTGTACTCTGATATATATCTATTACCCTGTGCTCGCGTAGCAGGTTCCTGACATGAAATTACTTACATTATTTCTAAATGACTTAATACTCATTTTTGCTTTAATATAGTGCTTCTTTCCACACTATTCCTGCTCCTAAATGCTGTAAGAATAGATATTATTATAACCCAATGCAATATACTCAATTTATTGACCTCGCAAGGCGAAGGGCTAAGTTGGCCCTGCCACAGAATTGCACTTGCTAAGTGCTGACGCACCCCATGTCAAGTGTGAGCACTTATCTCATGAGGTGTGTACACCCTCCGCCACATAATGCACAAAATATTGGAAAACTTCCACCCCCTTCTATAAAGTGGTTTTCAAATGTTCCAAGTTGTGACCAAAGTTAATGGTTACTAATGTGCTTATAAAAGCACCACTTACACCACATTTCCCAGGAGATGCTTTGGGGAAAGACTACCCCCTTCCATGAGAGAAACGTTATTTGTATTCGAAATCACTGGTCATTAATGTAACAGGCTTTGTCTGCTCTATAAAGCACAATTTGTCATTACATTTCACCAGCGGTCTTAAGGGGATAGCCCCCCGCCCAATGCCTGGTTGAATTGATCTTTGCATTTTTCCATGGTTTGTCCAGTGCTAATCATCCTATGTTCCTACAAATGGACTCTTTGCTGCTAAAGCTCCTGCCAATCTGTTCAGAAAAGTAGCGGGGGACTTCAGCCTTTACATTTTGATTTAATTGCTCCAACTTATGACTAATGATACCGTTCAATCTTGCTTAAAATACATTTGCCATTAAATGTCCTGAACATTTCTTGGGAGAGAACTCCAAGCACTCTGTGATGGATGTTTACATCAAGTAATGTTCAAAATCTGCTTGCCACCTAATTTACTAAACATTCTATTTATTTACCAACTTAATGTCAGTAACATTACGTTAAAGGCCATTGTGAATGGCCTGGACTAGATTTGCACCTGCATAAGATGACTATTAATTACTGATCATTGACCTGTGTTATTAGCATCATTAACATTTGTACAGTTATAATTTGTGCTGCAATCATTTTACCAGCAATTGCAGGCTGATACATTAAATCAAGTACAGACGTTGCTCACCCTTCTCTCTGACACGCAAATGTTGCTCATTGCTAACATAAGGCTGGGTACCCCTGTAGCAGAGCGGATTTCAGTGTTAAGTTTGGGCTTGGTCCTCCAGAAGATTGACTCCATTCTATTGAGGATGTATCATATGCTATAAACCTGATTTGCAGTTTAGATAAGAGGCTTTACACAAAGGGTTTAATGTTGCATAGGATGGGCTTAATGTTGCATGGCATCCTTATAGGAAGAGGTTGTAACTTAGTACATGCTCGATTTCCATCTAATTGTTCAAGGAAAATCAACTTTTGTAGGTGCCATTTGTCAATCAGCCATGGATTATTTCCTATGACCGCTGCTCTGTCAATATGGAAAATGATTACTAATTTCCAAGTAATCAATCGTGAAGTGAGTGATCATGCAGTTTTTAAATTAACTATGAAGTTGTGTAAGCTCAAATCTCATTCTTTGGCTATCTTTTGTAAGTATGAGATTTAACTGTTAGCAAGAAACGCTTGATTAAATGTAATAAGGTCATTTCAAAGTTTCTACTGGAAAAGCTGTGTCCCCAGATTAAACAGCAGAGGTTTGTCTGAATGATGAAATTGTTCCAGATTTTCTGTTACCTACATTTCAGATGATATTAGAACATTGTAGTCACACACTGTCGCCAGATAGAACGAAAGTGGTAACACAGTGTACAGGGTGATTTCATGAATCTTGAAAACTAACCAAACCTGTTTACTTTGGACATTTAAAGCATTCCCTTTATGTTATTTGCAAATTGTTATTTTACTGAAGGTTTATAATAAGGCTATTGCAGCAAGGAAACAAGCTATTAGTTATTTGGCATTAGAGGAATGTTACATTCCTCTAAGGATCATGACTCCCATAGATTCTGGTAATTTGTAGCCCATGGTCCGAATGTCCAAAAGGCTACCAATGTAAAGGTTAATGCCCTTCCTGATAAATGGCTTTTATATCAAGAGCCTGAAATATTTACTAGCTATACAAATATTAATATTGAGCTTATTGGGGACAAACTAACAGCAATTCCTTGATTTTTCATACGTCAAAATATTAAATGCACTTAAATCATTCAAATTGAATAAAAGTCATGTGCCAGGTGATGTTTAAACAAAGTATGTATTGGTGATGGACTGGATATCTGTGATCGATAAATATTTGTGTTATTTGAGGAATAACCAGCATTAAAGCATGCAATCTTAGTAGCCTAATGCAACATGCCTGACATCCCCAATTAGCGAGATGATGCAATCGTATCCGCAAAAGTGGTGATGTAATCACGCTCTCACGTTAAAAAGGCGGGCATTTTGAATTGCAGCAAAAATACACTGCGAAAGCTACATTTTTGGGAGCATCTTATTCCAAGCTCTACTGATCCATACAAATTAGGTGAGCCCTAAAGCTAACAAAATACCTCTGCATTCTTTTTCTTTTCTTCTCTCAATCTGATTCTGCTTTACTTGAAACAATACTCCATTCAGATTGCTTCTATTGCAACAAGCTTAGAGCAGTTTAAACACAGTTGCCCTTTAAAACTTCTCTAAGACTACTGTGAACCTCAAACAGGACTCGAAAGATATTCCATGAAATAGTATCTACATAATTTGAGCAGGGGAAACTCTCATCGTGAATTAACAACAATACAGTGACTAATGTTTCAGAACTCACACAAACATGTTAGAAAGTGATAACTTTAAAATTACTTGTTTTGCAATGCTTTCAAATGGGAAAACTGCTGACTTTTGTTTTCTTATCTTTTTTTCTTTAGTAACAAATCTATGATTAGTTTGCATAATCCTCCTGAAGAACCACTATATGTACAGTGGAGAAATATGTGTCAAGGACATTTCTGAAAATGTATGACACGGTCTGCATTTTGAATCATCTTGAAATAAATTTGTGACAACAATACCTTTTGATCACTGGGCAATTTTCTTCTGTTGGCGCAAATTGATATCCAGTCCTTCACCAATACACATTTTCAAGTATTGGGCAGTCTCAATACTAGGATATATTAATTTGCAGACAACTAGACTACAGCTAACCAAATTACTATCAGCACTTGCCATCGGTTGTTTAAGGACTGCAATTTTAATATTTCAGATGTTTAAACAAAGTCCTGTACTCTGCACTTCATTACTTTGCAACCTTTCTAATAGATAGACCACAAAGAAGTCTATTTTATTTTCTGGCAGGAGGCAGTAATCTTTCCTTTGTCCAAAAAAGAGGATAGAATGGATACCACTTGTTACAGAGCAATAACTTTGTTCAATTCTAGTTACTGAAAACGGCCTAATGGTAAAGGTTCAACTGGGTTTTTGTGAATGCTTAGTGGTTGTACTTCATATATTACATTTTTTACCTTTTAATTTCCAAGTCAATTTTTATTAACAATGAACCATTATATGCAGCATTTGGGCCTGAGGACTGGCTTTGATGGGGCTAAGCAGGATAAGCTTTGGCTCACTCTTAAGCCATTAGGTATCCATTTCGGCTTCTTAATATTTTGTTGGCTCTCCATTCTCACTATACTGGCTCTGTACGTTATGGTTCAAAAGGGCGTACTGCATCGTCATCATCTGAGGAGTGCGTCTTAGCACCTCTTCTGTTCAACCTATATGCCAGCTCACTGTATTCTGCATATTGCGATAGTAAAATGGATGTACCATCTGTTGAAGGAAAGCATATTCCGTATTCATCTTATGCCGATGACACAGCACTTCTGGCGTGTACTGCTTGTGCTGGGCATTCTCTTATTGATATGTATACTATTTATCTGAATGAATGTGGTCTGAAATTAAATGCCAGCAGATCTGCAAGTATTGTTGTTCATGCCACTAGTAAGATCATTCCCAGAAACGTTTACTGTAATGGCAAGCAAGTTCCCTTCTCTAGATACTATGATCACTTAGGAATATGAATTCTCCATCTTTATCATTTAACAAACACAGAGAAAAACAACTTGTGCCTATGGATCAGCTTATTGAGGTCATTTTTCACTATGCAAAGCAATCTAAGGTACAGCGATCGACCTTATGGTAAAATATGTTCTTGCTAAAGCCAAGGCAGTTGCCTAATAAGGAGCAGTTATTTGGAGTTTACAAGGCTGTTCTCGGCTACAAGTTCCTGAAAACAAATTCTGCAAAAGTTTGCCTGGTCTCCTCGCCTCAGTGCCAAACATTGCAGTCACCAAGAACTAAGGCTGGGTTTTCTGGTGGATATTAACCAAAGTAGCCCCTCTGCTTTCCTTTCGTCACACTGTAACAATCAAAATGCTTTCTCATCACACAAGATATTACGATCTATTAATTCCTGTCAGAAATCAGCAGATATTCCTTAGTTTAGCTATGTTGCAAGCAAGTAAGCATTTTCAGTATTACAATGTCTTCTGCTGGGATGTCATCACTTTCTAAAGTGTATATTAACAACTTCTACTAACTCACTCAGAATGAGATTGGGGAACATGAGAGTAGACCCTCAAAATAGGCATTTTGGCTTGCTGTCATCCTCCAATTCCGTGCAGCCCCATTTGAACTGGTCGCCTCATAAGCAAGACAGAATTGTAATCACTTGTGCAGTTTTCAGTGTATTATGTTTAAAAACTGTGTTGGCAAAATGGTCCAGTGATCGTGAAGACTTACGTCCTAGTCTCGGGAGGATAGCTCAGGGTCAAGGTGCTCGGCTTGGGAGTAAGATGACACGCAGCAACACAGGTTCGCTCCCTGGATCCGCGCTTAGAAATCTCTGGGTGCGAAGCACGTTATAAATAATCAATTACAATTAACCATAACGCTCTGTCTGTTCGTTCATGGGTTGTTGGAGCCCTTTTTCACTTTATTTTATTTTGTCATAAGTATATAGAAATTAGGAAACTGCTTTTAAGAGCTGCAAAGTAGATGACCGGATTAGGATACAAGCGTTTCTGCCTGGATGTAGTAAATCAATGAGAAATGCGAGATCAGGAAGGGACATTAGTAAGCAAACGTTTCTGTGAGACGGAATGGCATCCCGATTTGTGACATGTCTTTGGGGAAAATGAGAGCTTCCCGAGCTCTGGAGAACTCAACTGTAAGCACTTTACTATTGCAGGAGAATGTCCTCGCTGAATTGGTGCACCTGCAATGAAAGTGGATGCCACAAGGACGTGGCCAATAGTCCTGGGCAGCAGGGAGTGTTAATGCATCAATTAAGATGTCAACGGACTATAACAAAAATGTGTATATTGTCCCGGAATGAATAGCACTTACAATATCGACGTTTGAATGTAGTACTGCCAAATGCTAGAAATATTTGTATTTAAACCAGGAAGGTTTTAGATCTGATGGAAACTTGTTTTAATATGCTCCTGTTGACAGAAAGAAATATCTTCCTAAATGTATACACCTCTCAAATCATATCAATGTTCTTATTCTAATTTGAACATTTTGGAAAGCATTCTAAAGTCATGTACATATGCCCTCTAGTCAGGCAAGCTGTCCTTTGTGCTTGGGGTGGCTGGGGTTCCTGCACCTCTTAATTGGGTAAGGTCATAAATTATACCCACCAAGGCATTGAAAAGTGGGACTCAGCTGTTATGTAAGGCAAGTTTCCAAAGGTAAAGGATACAGCCCACATCAGACCACTTACATTTTGAGACCAAGCCACTAAAGGGTTACTTGCGTTGCACACAACCAATAAGATTCTCTAATGAGCTACACATGAGCATCAGGGTTTTGAGGAACACCCACAAATCACAGCTTCTAATCTCATTAGGGCACCCTCACAATTACATATTTGTAAAGTTTATAATTGGAATTTCATTGATTTGGGTAATTATGTACCTTATGTGAAGTGCTGTGATATGGCAACTCGGATATGATATCATAAGCTTTATTTTAGCTTTTGTGCCATCAAAGTATGTTGCATTACATACACAACTACGCATAAAGCGAGATAAAAACATATAAAAACCAACAACTTGGTCACAAGCTAAAAAATAACATTTATGACTTAAAAAATGCTAAAAACATTTATACAAGATGTTCCCCTCTACCACGAATCACACCCGTACTTTTCAGTCATGCCATATGCAGATATCTGCCTACAAAGTATAAGAGGTCGAGCAATATGGCAAAAGTCAGGTAGTAAGCACTATATGAAAGACTTAAATGTATCCTTATTACAGATGAGCAAAGCTTTTGTATTCAGTGTGCAGAAAGCAGTGGGCTAATAATTAAGCAATAAACCCTGAGCCGCGGGGGCATTACCTGACTCGATAATGCCCCCGCTGCGAGGGCTTTATAGCTATTAGTACCCCAGCCCTCCAGACCGGGATACTAATAGCATTTATTCTGTTCCGAAACGCTGCAGCGTTTCGGAACCGAAAAAAAAAAATGGCAAAGGAAATGGCCGCCGGGAAAGGAAAACGGCGGTATCGGGAGCAGACGTGCTGGGGACAGAATTTTTCCTAGCGTGTTTGCTCCTGAAAAGGAGAAATACAAAGGGTTGGGAGGGCAGGGAGGGGATTGTGTGCAGGGAGGTGGAGGAAATAAAATGGGAAAAAAACATTCCTGAATTCCCAGCGGAGGACGATGGCGGCCTCCAGACGTGTGGAGGCTTGGGGCGGAGATGGCCCCGCTTCAAGCCTCCTCATTGGCTGAGAGACTGCCATGCCCCCCACCGGGAACAAAGGATTGGAATCCCGGCTGAGGGATTCATGGACGGATAAAACCCCAGCGAGGGCCAATAAGAATGGTTGTTACATTCTGGTTGACCCTCGCTGGGTAGTAATATAGATCCTATGGTGGAGGGTAGATACCCAAGTTCTTCTGCCAGGAAGATATTTTCATGATGTTTGTCTGAGGCACCTTTGCTTTACTTCTTTTAGTCTCCCTGTGCCAACACTTAGTTTGATCCATTCAGATAGTCTAGAGCTTGGGTCCATATGTGGATTGATAGAACCACATTTTCCTACAAGACTGACACTTCTGTGCCGCAAATATTCTTTGGGGTACGTGTAGTACTGTGCACCTTCATAAAGTAAGAGCTTCGCTAGCCAAGGAGTCCTTTTCGGGGCTGTATAGTATTTCTAGTGTGCCCCTACACATTCTTTGAACAGTCACCTTGAGCAGTGTGACATTCCTGCATTTGTCTTCCGAGCAGTGGGACTGACCAGTCCGCAGGAAGGCCTCTGCCTAAAAGCTGAGAGATGTTCCATTTGGTAGATGAACTGACCCAGCTGCTCTAGATCATAGAGTTTGGGGGTTGTATGGGCCCAATGCAAAGGATTTCCGTGGAACCCTGTTGTAGTGCTCCTCTATGTCATGACTTAGTTGCCAAAGGTACTGACCAGAAACAGGAGAGGATAACCAAATTGGTACCAACAGCTCATGTAGACATAACATCTCTAGTTTGGGAGTCTGGTAGTTGGCAGCATTGTTTTGTTACTGACGGACAATGGAAATCTTGAACCCTCCTCCAATCAAGTGTATTCTGAGGTGGGCGATTTTACCCCAGTGTCTTGGAGAAGACAATCCACAAGAATCCATTAAGGATCTAAATGCAAACATGAAACTTCATGAAAAGGATGAGTACCAACAGGGAAACCCTTCTGATGCTTCTCTAGGGTGCCACAATACTCCCTAGGGTACTGATAGGTGAACTTCTCAGTTTGTAACTTTATTTTTCCAGTGGCCTCAACCACTGAGTCACACAGTTTACTCATCGCTTGCTCTGTGTAGAGTAGTCCTGATCCACCAATATCTTCCATCTACACTGTGACACTGTCTTAAATGATTGCAAGCTGCCAAAGACTTGAAATATTGAACAATCTACAAAGGTAATTGTAGATTGTGACTTGACAACTATGTGTTTGTAGGGTCATCTATTATCTATCATTGTATCACCTGTTGCTGAGCTAACCCTTTCTCGTTTTACTGTTTTCAGACGTATACTGAGGCGCTACACGTTGACACTGAAACGTGTTCCAATAACACGTAAATCAACAGCATAGCCTGCCAATGGCCAGGTAAAGTGACTGAGAACTAATAGGTGGAAGCCGTTCCTCCCAGGTGTGAGCAGTCAAACTCGTGAATTCCTTGATTCAGCTTCCAAAAAACATGCAACACATCCAGTGTTCCCAACTGGTGAGAGGTGGAGATTACGTGCATCTCGGACAAGGACGAGACCTGTAAATGCAAACTGTGCATTTCCAACGCACTGATGGACAGTGGTGCTCAGTAGATCATTCAGTACTGGGTCTCAGGTGCATTTCCGTACACAACATGGGTCCAAGAAGGAAACACTGAGGTGTGCCAGAGGGCATTGGGAAAGGGTCTGACTGGGTAGACCCCAGTGTGACCTCCCAACAACAGCCAGTCAGGAGAACAGAGAACCAAACCACTCAAGGATCCTGGCCAAAAGCATCATACATTTCCACAAGATGTAATTCAGAGCCCTGTGGCCAAGGAAATTGAAAGCTTCTGAGAGATCTAGGAGAACAAGCAGCATGGGCATCAAGGCATCAAACTGAACATTAAAAGGGACATTTCACATGCCGCAGTGGGCAACTATTCGACTAACACCAGTGTAAAGACTGGAGGGGTATCTGTACTTCTGCCCTCTATATGGTAGGGTCAAGGCACAGAACACCCCAGCAAGGCTCTCAATTTGGTAAAACACAGCGAGCAGCCAGGCTTATTCTTTCAGGAGGTGATCCAGGCTGTTTCTTATGTACAGTGTTTCCCCAAAGCCCCCACAAAGGAATGTCCACACACTATGTTAGGTGATAACACAGCTTCTTTATTAAAATAAGGTTGCTACCTCTACCATATATACATATACATCATAACACTTTGTATTTGCAATACTTATTCAAAGAATGGAAAATATATACATTCTATGTGGTACCACACAATACTTAAATTCAGTAAGAGATGCACTAACTGCAGACAGTTTTAAATAGACATGTGCATTCTTAAGTGGGGTGTATCAGCATAGAATAGGAAAGAAAGGCAGGTTAGTTGTCAACAGAGGCAGAATGCTTTCATTAGACTAGATACACAGTGATGTGTGAGGATACCCCCACCTGGGCAGCCTGTAAGGGAAAAGTTAGTCTTTTACAGTCCAGTCCAATAATGTTCAATAACCTTCTGCTTTCTTTTAAATGGTTCTACCACCCCAAAGTACCCAAGAGCCCACATGATAACAGGATCCAAGACAAATCTGGGACCCCTGGATGACTCCTGAGGCTTCTTTTAAATGGTTCTACCACCCCAAAGTACCCAAGAGCCCACATGATAACAGGATCCAAGACAAATCTGGGACCCCTGGATGACTCCTGAGGCTAGAAGATGCTCTTCCTTGTCACAGTACCTTTTGTGCCTTGGCAGGTGAAGTGGTAGAGTTTCTTGGTTTCACTCAATGATTCCCTCCAAGGATGGACCCCCTTTAGAGGAAGGAACTCCCGGGTTGTGAGACCAAGAAGTGCAGCAGTTTGGCTTTTCGCAGTGCTCTTCATCGGTTGATGATTTCTCTGACTGTAAAAGTCCTGTGAAGATGAAACTTGCTGTGGGCTCCTTAAAGGCTTGGCAGATCAGAGTAAGGCCCCTGGGACCTCTCTATGACTTCTGGCAGCGACGGGTGCATAGGTCACTCTTGGTGTCAGTTTTCAGAATATCTGGACCGCTTATGGTGACCTGGACTTCACCACTGGAGTGGACCACGGACCCTCACCAAGTCTGGACCCTCGGGGCATCTTTGTTAGCTTCTGGTGGCGTGAAACCCACCGACGGACCTTGCTCTGCACTCAACGACTCTGGATGATGTTGAGGATGTCCCTTGAAATGTTCTTAGGCAGTTTGGAACTTTTGCAGCTCCTGGTGTCCAGCAGCACTATGCCAGGGTAGCCCCTCTTCTGGGTGGTAGACAGCAACGTCTTCCAGCGGTCACCAAACGCACTTCCGGACCCTGAGTGACACCAATGGACTTCTTCGACTCGAGATGTCAGGGCACTCCTCTTCAGGACTCACAAAGACCCCTTCCCCGCATGGCAGGCACCCAGGACTGTCTCCCAGGGAACTCGGATGAAGAACAGCAGTTTGCATGATGGTCCATCGTAGCTCGGGAGAGTTCTTCTTAGCAGGTCCTCTCTGGATCAGTCCTTGGGAGACACAACAGCTTTCGGATTACATTGAAGTAATTGCAGCAGCAGGCTTCTCCTCCAACTGAGCTCAAGGAACAGCTTATTCTTGCTTCAACTTCAGCTTCTGAACAAATTGTTAAGTGAGAGGTCCCCAGATATACACATCTGTTCCCCATTCATTCTGGATGAGTCAGGCTCAGGTAGCCAATCACCCAGGAGGGCATTCATGTAGGCAGGCAGCCAATCAGGCTCACAGGCATTCGGTCCATTCACTCTACACAGAAACCCATAACAAAAGAATGTGGATTGGGGTAAGCACCCACCCTTTCAGCGCACTACACTGCATTCATGTCAGTTTCAGCCAGAGCTGTCTCATTCATTGTGTCACACACACACAGAAACCAGACACCCACAACAGAGAATGTGGGTTCACTTCAGACTCCATTCAAACAGGTCCCACTCCTAGGGTGTACTCACTACACCCAGCTCCTGGGAAGGCTCCAGACAGTCAGACAGGTATTTCCATCTTACAGCCAGCCAGGAGGAAAGGGAACAGAGACATATATAGTGTTTGCACCCAACAGCCATTCAGGAGGAAGGGTACAGAGACAGGGCTTCCCAGGACTTTGGGAAACAAGGTAAAAGGCAATAGAAACCAAGAGGCCACAGTGGCTATCTTGCCTTTGTGTAGGAACTCATTGATTCCTGTGGCAGGGCCTGGCTATACCAAAAATGGAGGACACTCAAAGCCACTGCCAATTCAGCATGTAGCTAACACCAGCTCATACCCTGCTCTGTGGTCAACACACTGGTGCCCAGAAACACACATAAGGGCTACAAGGGTGTACCCCCTAGGAGGCCCTGTCCCTCTATAAGGCATTTCCAGCATCACATGCGCCCCCCACCCAAGATTGAGGTTAGGGCAACTGGTCTCCCATAAAATTGTTACCCTATTCCAGACGGTCAACATACTTTCTGGAAAGGCCATCTGCATTATCATGACTCTTATCTAGCCTAGGCTCAATGGTGAAGTCTAGCCCTTGCAGGCTAATGGGCTACCGGAGCAGTTTGAGGTTATCACCCTACATCTGCATGTGCCACTTTAAGGGCTAATGGTCAGTTTGGACCTTAAAAGCAGACCCTGCAAGATAAGGCCTAAAACACCTAATTGCCTAAATTATGCTAAAACACTAATTTTCAACTCTGGCCCACCTAAGTTCCCTACCCTTGAATTGACTACTGATGAAAATGATGGGGTGTTCTCTCCCTTTGTCGTCTAGCTGAGACAAGACAGCTCCAATTCCAGTGTCACAGGCATCTGGACACGTTTTCTGTAGTCAGGGGCACTCAAGACAGGTGCCCTGCACAGATGTGTCTTCAAGTCATCAAAGCCCCTTTGACAGTCTTCACCCCAATCAACCTTCTGAGACTGCTTGGGTGATCTCAGAGCTGTCAGAGGTACAGCTATGGTGCCCTAGTCTGCCATGAAGTTTAGGTAGTACCCAGTGAGGCCCAAACAATCTCTCACCTGGGTTTGAGTAGAGGGAGTCTCCCAGTCCTATACAGCTTGTACTTTACTAGGGAGAGGTTGGATTTGACTCCCTCTTACCTCATGACCAAGGTAGGTAACCTTCCCCTGTGCTATCTGGCACTGGGTTGCCTTGATAGTGAGGTTGGCCCTTTTCATGGCATGCACCACCCTATCCTAGTGTGTTAAATACAGTCCATTACAAGGTGGAACCGTAGACATTAATGTCATCCAGGTAGACCACACAAAAGACCTCCACCCCACTGAGAGCATGATTAACTGACCTTTGGAAGGTGACAGGGGCATTATTCAACCCAGAAGGCGCACCCTAAACTGGTAGAGCCCGTATGGTGTTGAAAAAGCCATTTTCTTCTTGGCCTGGTCAGTCAGAGCTATTTGCCAATAGCCTGATATGAGGTCAAAGGTGCTCACAAACTTTACAGCACCTATCTTGTCCACAAACTCATCAGCCCTGGGCAATGGGTGTGCATCAGTCTTGGTGACTGTACTGACTCCTCTGTAGTCCATGCAAAACCTTCAATCCTTGGTACCTGCCTGGGAACTTGCCTTGGGGACAAGGACACTGGGCTGGATCATGGGTTGGTTGTGGGTTCAATAACACTCAAGTCCAACATCTTGGCGACTTCTGCCTGGATGTGGTTCTTAACAGTGTCTGATATCCTGTAACACCTGTTTTTGACAGGTACACTGTCACCAGTGTCAATATCATGCCTACATGCGGTGAGGCCTTGTGTCAGTGAGAACGGAGCAGCATACTGCTGGAGCAAAGCCATGAAGGTCCTCTGCTGCTCTGGTGTCAGATCTGAAGAGAGTTGCACTTCATCCACTGAGCCATCCTGAGGGTTGCTATGCAGCAAATCAGGAAGGGGCTCACTCTCATCCTCTTCTGGCTCGGAAGCTAGCAAGAGGCATGAGACTTCTACTCTCCTGTAGAAAGGCGTAAACCTGTTGACATGGAAGACTTGAAGGACTACCCCAGGAACACCCATGTCAACCAGATAGTTAACTTCATCCATCTTGGAGATTAACCTGAAGGGTCTAGTCCACTTATCTGCCAAAGATCTAGGCTTGGTAGGCTCCATCACAAGGATCTCCTGACCAGGAGTCCAATCCAATTGCGAGGCTTAAAGGCCATGGCAGTACTTCTTGGCTTGCCTTAAGGTTTACTGTTGCCTGGCCCATCATCTGTGCCATTCTCCTTCTGAGGCCTAACCCATAGGCCCCCACTTGCTTTGCAGGACCTGTACGGGTGGCTTCCAAACCTTCTCGTATTAAGGCAAGGGGTCCCCTCACTGGATTTTCAAAGAGGTGCTCAAAGAGGCTGAAACCAACCGCCTCGTAAGGCACCTCTCTGTAAGCAAACAGCCGGCACGGTAGGAAGAAATGCCATTTCCTCCTTAGGGGCTCTTCCAAAGCACCCAACATGCCCTTGAGAGTCTTGTTAAATCTCTCAACCAGGCCAATGGTCTGAGGATGGTAGGAGGTGGAGAACGTTTAGGTTACACCACATTCCTTCCACATAGCTTGCATGTAACTAGACATTAAGTTGGTTTCTCTGTCAGAGATCACCTCTCCAGGAAACCCAACCCTGGTAAAGAAGGCCAGGAGAGCCCTGGCAAACACTTTGGCTGTTATGGCCCGAAGGGGTATTGCCTCAGGGTACCGCTGTCATGACCACTGTGAGGGGACACAAGTTGTGCCACAAGCAGGCTCCTACCACAACCCTGAGGGCCTTAAAACCACTGAAAAAGGGCACCTGGAGACAGTCCTGGCGCCGTTGGCACCAGGCTCATATGTAGGAAGGAAGGGCTGTTCAAACTAGGTCCCATTTATGTACATGGTCCTTTAAATCCAACATGGAAGCACCCACACAGTCTAGTTCTAAGAACCAAGCTGTGCGGTCTAGTGTTTTGGGTGTGGAAGGCCTGGAACTACTTTCCCTGGTACTACTTTACCTGGGCTATATAAACCACACCCTCACTGCAGAACACGCTTCATGTTATTCTGCAACCAGCAGCTCACCGTGTCCAGCTCCTGGTCTTTAGCATCTTCCTGTAATCTTGCAAGAACAAGAACAAGATTATTCTGACTTACCTGAGAAAACACCATCCAGCACTCAGCATCTCACCTGGGCTGCAATCTGTGGAAACCGAGAGAAGAAGAAACATCACTCACCTGTGAGTACTAGCTTAAGGACTCCCAGCAAACCGCTACCACAGCTGCTGTTCGAACATTGCGACCTGCAATAACGAGAAAGGGAAAAACAATATTAGAACGCGCGCTTCCAAAACATTGAATTCCATCAGTCTTACCTGAATTCCATCGCACTACGCCACGCTTCCATCCGGAGCACCACAGCAACATCTGCAAAGGAAAAGACACATATTCAGATTCACTTTGAATATTAAACAACGCACAGCGCTGTACTTACCTTAATGGATTCCGGGGGCCTTTTTTCCATTGCGCTCTCATCCACTCGCAGCACCACAGCGGCCTGTGAAGAGAAGAAGAAGAAAACACAGGTTAGCATTAAAAGACAATAAAGGCGCTGCGCTTTGCGCTTTCTCTTACCTAAAAACATGCCTCTCCATCCGGCACGCCAGCATGAAGACCTTCGCACATGAAAAGAAGGAGATAAAGACATTAACAAATTCCCACCATAAACAGAACAAAGACTTACAATTAACAAATATACCTGCCTACCAGCAGATTCGGGATCACAGCATGTCTGGGCCCAAGGAAGGTGTACTGCACTAGTGAAGCAACTCGGGCAGCTTGCCAACAAACGTCAAGTGCCCCTGCACAAGAAACGCAGGACAGATAGCTCACCCTACAAATAACTAAGAACCCAGTGGGAAGGGAATCGGTCAGAGGGAGGTGGGAGATTCACCCATTAGAGACAGTTATCACAAATCCTCCCTTCTGTAATTGCAGATTCATTATTCAGCACTGGGCAACTATGCATCCAGGGTTCCAGATCTCAGAGTCTTCCAGACGCCCCCGGGGATATCAGGTGAGCGTAACAACCTGGTGGCATGATCTGCCAGTACAAGGATGAACATGTGTCCACCTGATGTGGCAGTGTCAAGGGGACCAACAATGTTGATGCCCATTCTCTCAAATTGTGTGCCAACCACTGGCAAAGGCTGTAGTGGGGCGATGACACTGCCTCCAGTCTTGCCAGACAAATGACAAGTGGGACAGGTCTTGCAGTGAGCTTCCATTTCTTCTCCCATTCTGTGCCACTAACAGTGGGCTGAGAGGAGAGCCTTTGCTTGGTCTTCTTATTGCCAAGATGACCAGCTAAGGGCAACTCATGTGCCAAGTGCAAAAGGAAGGGCCTGTAAACCTGGGGTACAACCAATCTCTTGACTGCACCAGCTTCAGGCTGAGCGGGCTCACTGGAAAGGAGCTCACCCTCCCCAAAATTCTTAAATGACCTAGGCCCTTCACATTGGGCCTGGGACTGGGCCAGTTTTCTTAGACCCTCAAGAGAGTGGCACTCTCTTTGACCCTTACAAAAATCCCCCTACAGGGCCCACCTTCGGCCAGCAGGCATTAAAGGCCAGGGTGGTCTTCTGGGTTGAGTACCTCTCCATGAGGAGGGTCCTCAGTCTCTGCTCTCTCAGGAGTTGAGTCTAGGGTCACTACTGGGCCTAGCCCTTCCACAGCTGGGACCACAGTGGGTGCTGCTGAAACAGCTGAAAGAGGAGCACCCTTCACAGAGGTGGTCTTCTTACTCTTAATCTTAGCCTTTGGTCTCCCCTTTGGCTTGGGTAAATGACTGTCAGTCAGACCCTGTGCGACCTGTGACCTAGTGACTGCAGCAGCAGTCAGGGGTGACCCATCTGAAATTAACCCCATCTCTACTAGATCATTACCCAACACAATGTTGGCAGGTACATTGTCCTGAACCAGGACAGGAAGCTTTCCTGTCTTGTCATCAACCTGAATGGTGACTAGGGCTACAGGAGATAATTTGGGAGGCGCACCAGCTGACCTGGTGGTTTTCAGATGAACACCTACATAGCCCTCTGGCCTGAGCAGGGTCCTGTCCACCACTGTCATGCTAGCCCCAGTGTCTGTCAAACCAGTGGAAGGCTGGCCATTTATGAGGACACTTCTCACAAATCTTCTAGTGTTCTGTGGGATGGTAGCTAGTACTTCTGTGTATTGGTCCCAGGCCTGAAGGGACACTAAGGAAATCTCTACAGGTGCACCAAATGTGATTTCTGGAGAGGAGGGGAGGAAAGTGGCCTCCACCCCAGGCATAGAATAAGGGTAGGTCAGGCTGACAGCCTGGACACCAAGTACCTTACCTTAATACTTGCGGTCACCTTTTCTGTGGTCCAATCCCCCACAATCCCAACAGGTGCCAGGAATGCGAGGGACTGAACTGGATCCACTGGAAGCCTGCTTTGCAGCAGGAGCACCACTACTCTTACTCCCGCCCCCATGTGACTTATCACTGCTAGATTTCTGGACCTTGGAGGGAGAATGTTTAGATTTATTCGGATGTGGCTGCTTCTTGGACTCCTCAGCCTTCTGAGGAGTCCCTTTCTCTTTGCCCTTGTCCTTCCCATTGGGATTCTTAGGGGACACCCTGTGGGTATCAGCCAACTTGGCCAATTTAAAGGGATCCAAGATAGTCTGGTCAGCAATGTACTGGCACAGCTCTGGTGAACAAGCCTCAGAAAAATGTTCAAAAAACAGGAGGTGAAACAATTAAAAAAAAGACTTCACTTTGTAACCATCAATCCATCCCATTACACTAATATGTGCACCACTGGCCCAATGAACCCAACACATATTCTCTCTCTTCTTATAATCCCTGAACCTCTTAAGGTGTCTTGCCAAACCTGGCAACAAAACCAGCTTTCATGCACTCATTCTGGCTTCTTTATTCCACAATCAGTTGCAGAATACAGTCATAACCAGTCTGAGGTACTCTACTTAACAAACACTTAGACCAATCTCTATGGTCAACATCATGGATACCACAAGCCCTCTCAAATGCTTCTATCCATTGGACGATATCAGAACCCTCCATATACACATCAACCAAATCATTCATAAGCTTGTTTGCAGGATACCTGACACTCTCAACTGGTTTGGCTTAAGTGCCCACCTTAGCTTGAGTCTGTGACATTCAGTGTCTCTGTTTTTGAGTTCAAGATCTCTATCTTTGAGTTCTTTGAGTTCAAGATCTCTTTCTTTGAGTATAACTTGTTTAATTTTGCATTCAAAGCGTTTTTTATTCTGATGGATCTATGTTGTTTAAAATCATCTAATGGGCGCATTACTATTTCCTGCATTAACGTGGCTGATTGTGTGCACTCTCCAAGATGACCGCCCCTGCCTAGGGCAGAGGAACAATCCATTGCCTGAAGCCTGCCCACTCTACAATTGGCTGCCTCACTCCTTTTTTAGCCAATCATGGGCACCGACAGGAATGTCTATGCCTGTCCGGGTCAAGTAGGGCCTAGAGGTCCTTCTCTGTACTTGCACCCCTTCTCAAACTATGAATCTGCCTCCAGACCTAATTACTGCTACCCCATGACCTCAGACCTATGGACCACTACGCTTCCTGCAGATCTACCAGTGTGTGATGTCTGAACTCTCCCATTGCCTCCTCCACTAACTGAACTCATTTATGTGCTTACGTTTCCGCCTCTTGTGAGAAACCTGAAGGTGTCTCACCCACTAGTCCCCGGGGATCTGTCATCCAGGTGGCCTGGACACGGCCATTGCTATTGGAACCAGTTCCTGGGGGTGGACCAGTGCGTGAGGATCATCTGGATGAGGGGTCTTTGAGGAGTGGAAGTGGGACACCGAAGGGTGAGACATGGTATCCCCTTCCCTGTAACACCTTTTCCCCATCCTACCAGGTAGGATACACAGAAGCTCATCCCCCTACCCCCTTTCCCGATGCAAACACTTTCTCACAGACAGTTCATATTGAGCGACAAAGGACTTACACCAGCGCCATGTACCTGACATGTCCGACCACTATGGTCAGGCAAGGCCAAGCAATTACTGATCATTACATTCACCTGACTCCCATCACACTTCCCCACAGGGATAAAAGGCGAGCATGAATGCACACTCTGATTGAGGAATAGCACACGAGGAAGCAGCAGTTCCAAGATGGCAGTTTAACACAAGAAGAAAAGTGGTGAGACCGGAGAGGGTTGGAAGGAGGGGAGTACTAAGACTGGGAACTGAAGCTGAACAATCCTACACTGTGCATCAAAGGTATCCGGGGTGCTCCTATGTCGATAACCAAGGCCGGGGGGAGTGATTGCCGCTGTGGTACTGTCTTTGGCTCCTGCAAGAAAGCCGTGCTAGTAAAAGCAGCACAGCCGATGAGTTGGAGAAACTGATACAAAATCAGCTTGTGTTTGAAGCAAGATTGTAAGCAGCAACGTTATATGAAGAAATCCACAAAGGACAGTGTTTGAAGCACATGTAATGACAGGCACGAACAATTGGAAACAAAGGAGTGAATGTACTTTGAAAAATCCAAATAAGATACCATGTACAGAGTGGTCCGGCGCCACGTGGGTGCTCCTTCGAAAGTCTCTGTTAGGTATCCAACTGAATGTCGACTGCATTGTAAAAAAGGAACTTTGTATCGAAGTGGTGCTGCGACGGGTCAAGCTAAACCCTGTGCATATTTGAAAGTTTTTGATAAGTATAAAGTGAACTGCAATTGGTCTGAGCCCAGCTAAGGCAGACTAATTGGAAGTGGTAAAGGGATCTGAGCCCGGCTGAGGGGGATCTGCGGTGAACCGTGAGTCACCCGAGAAGGAATATTTTTGGAACCTTAAAATAAAGGGATCTGATCCCGAAAGTGGGGGATCCAGGATGAGGCACCCGAATCAGATAATTGTAAGAAGAAAATAACTTTGTGTTTGTTTTGTACATCAGGCCCTCTGAACGTTTGATAAGAAAAGAGACTTGGGCACAGAAGGCCCTAATGCTGGAATTGGAACTGTATCCTCGTGTCGAAGAAGCCAGAGTGTGTGCTTGGCTCAAGTGAACCGCCTTGCCCCATGCTGAAACCATGGTGAAGGGAGACCGACGGCCCGAACATCCTGACTTATCATTTTGTGAACACTTCTTTCTTTTACATGAACATTCCCCCACACTATTTGTAAATTAGCGGTAAAGATTGCCAATTGTTTTTTTTTAGTATAAGCCCTTTTATGTTGACAAGACTCCCCTAGGACTTAATTATTATTATTTCATGGTTGTAGCTTGCTCCCATCTGTAGATTTAGGTTTGTGAAAGTTCAATAAACACCCTTGAACTGTGGTCACTTGTGTCTTTCTTACTTCGATAACATGCCTTCCTTACACTCCCTTCCAGCATCTAATCCTACTTCATCTCTCAACGCATTTGCATTTCATCCCCTAATTTTGAAAGCTGTGTGTGTGCCTTTCATCTGTGCACCTCTTTGCTTTGCATTTAAGCCCTATTGTTGAAAGTCAAATTTAGCTGTGTGTGTTCCTTTTTCATCTGTGCACCTCTTTGCTTTGCATTTAACCCCCTATTTCTGAAAAGTCACATTTAGCTGTGAGGGTGCCTTTTTATCTGTGCACCTCTTTGCTTCACATTTAAGCCCCTATTTTAGAAAAGTCTAATTTAGCTGTGTGCGTGCCATTTTCATCTGTGCACCTCTTTGCTTCACATTTAAGCCCCTATTTTAGAAAAGTCTAATTTAGCTGTGTGCGTGCCATTTTCATCTGTGCACCTCTTTGCTTTGAATTTAAGCGTTCCATGTCTTAAACTTGCGGCAAAAATGGCAGTGGATACAAAATATTGCGGCAAAAATGCAGTGGTTTTGCCGCCACAATCATGTAAAGGATGCAGGGGACACCCCCGCAACCCCTGGACACATTATATCATTTAAAGGCCACGGGGGACATCCCCGCAAACCCTGCTCCCCTTATAGGATATAATAGGGTTCACCTTTACCGGGTCAAAACATGGCATTTTTGCCGTAATCTTTTTTACCGGCGACATTTTTTACTCAATTTCATTACCTGGTACCGTATTTAAGCCCCTCTTTTTGAAAAGTCTAATTTAGCTGTGTGTGTGTGCCTTTTTCATCTGTACACCTCTTTGCTTTACATGTAAGCCCCTATTTTTGAAAAGTCGTGTTGCTTTTGGTTTGCATTTTGCCTTTGTGTTTACGAGGACACCTGGTGAGTTTAGCTAGAACTGTACAGTGCAGCCACTCTTACTCATTCCTCTACTAACCTCTGCCGTCCCTATCGCTCTCACTCATCTTCTCTAACTGTTACATGTTCACCTATCTCCCCCTCTCTCATGAAGTCTGGAAGGAAAAAGCACAAAAAAGACATCTTGAGTGGAAGCCCTGGCCTTCCCATCACAGACACCTATGTCAGTGCTTCTTCCAGAGAGGTCTTCACATACATCCTTTTCTCTGTCCCCTCTCCTGATCTATGGACCCCTCATTTCATCTCTACTCTCTCTCCTTCCTCATTCATTAACATTGGTTCCAAGTGGGGAAATCCTCTTGGCTGGCTTCTCATCATCACTTTGCTCCGTTAATGTCTACCACACAGGCACTATCTTGATTCAGGGTCCTCAACCCAACCTCCTTCTCTGTGACCGGATCCTGATGTCTCTCATTAACTTCCTTCCTTCTCCTGCCTCTCCTCCCATTTCTCTCTCTACCCCTCCCCTTCCTATTAGTGTACCACACCATTGTACCCCTCCTCAGAAAATGTTCAAAGGCAGAGACCTCCTTCACCCGGCGATTCTTAACGCCCGCTCAGCCAACAAACACTCCGCTGACATCTGCTTCCTTCTTGAAGGCATTGACCTCGACATTCTTGCTCTTACCAAGACATGGTTCAATGCCAGCTCAGTCACTGCTTTTGACTCCCTCCTCCCTGATATCTTCAAGATAATTTCCAAGCCTCAACCTCACCATGCTCACAGCAGGGTTGCCATAATCCTCCCTGAGTGGGTTCCTTCCTCCATCTTACCCACCCAGTTCTACTCTTCCTTTGAGAGCCTGGTGTGCAGGTTGGTCATCTCTCCCTCCTCCAGCCTGACCATTGCCACCATTTACCGGCCTCCAGCTGCTACTACCCTGTTCCTCTCTGAATTGGCTGATTTCTGTTCTTCCTTTATTTTTTATTTTTTTATATTTTTTATACATTTATAAAGTGCATAAATCAGCCCTCGGGCATCGTGGCGCTGTTACAAGCAAGACAGAAGGAAAGACGGCCTGTCTGTGGTTCGTGGTTACATTGCACCTAATGCCAGAAAGGTAAAGGTTAAATGCGCATTGTTATAGAAGATGGGGGTTCTACGGTTCCAGGGCTACAGGAGAACCGGATACAAGTAAAATCTACATGAACACAGGTGGGAGCCTAATGCTGTAGTGTGAACTAGTTGAAGAGCCTTGTTTTGAGGGCTTTGCGGAAGGACAGGTGCGAAGTCACATTCCTTAGGGTATTTGGGAGGGTATTCCATTGTTTTGGAGATATGAATGGGAAGCTGGTGCCGCCACTTTGGCCCGTTTGAAGGTGGGGATGTTCAGTTGGTTGGAGTAGTGTGATCGTTTAGGTCTGGAGGAGCTGGCTTTGACTACTTTCTCAGAGAGAAAATATGAGGCTGTGAGGGAGAGGCATTTGTGGGTTATGGCTAGGGTCTTGAATTTGAAGCATTCTTTGACGGGGAGCCAATGTGCAGAACGCCTAGCATAGGAGATGTGCTCTCTCTTGGGAATGTTCAGGGCCGCTCAGAGCGCATTATTTTGAATAATTTGCAGTCTGTTGAGATTTCTGGCAGAGGAGCCAACAAAGAGAATGTTGCAGTAATCAAGTGTTGCTCCTATGGTGGCTCTGGCTATTGAGAGACAGTTCTGAGTAGATAGGTAAGGTTTGACTGCCATGATCAATTTTGTTGTGAATGAGGCCGATGAGGCAATGGCGTTATCTTGGCGTGTCATGGCGAGTGTGGAGTCGAGGTACACCCCCAGTGTCTTTACTGAGGATGAGACAGTGATTTGATTGTATTGTATATTAAGCTTTTTAAGGGCTTCCTTGGGGGCCAACTAGGAGAATTTCAGTTTTGTCCATGTTAAGGCAAAGCCTGTTAGCTGACATCCATGCTTGGATGGTGGCATAGGTATTTAGCAGTGTTTTGGCATCATTATGGTAAGGGCCAGAGAGTGGCAGAAGGACCTGAGTGTCGTCGGCATAGTTTGTGTATGCTATGCTGAGAACGTCCAGCTTGTCAAAGCGAGGTTTGGTGAATATATTGTACAAGGTGGGTGAGGTACAGGAGCCCTGTGGGACTCAGGAGTGAATGGCGTGGGTGACGCGCAGGCCTGCTCGGATAAAACCCTCATGGCTCTCCCTTCAAGGAAGGAAGTGATCCAAGTAGTGGCTTTGGGAGTGAATTGAGCTGAATTCGTGGAATGTCTGCATAGGGTTTTACGGTCCACAAGGTCAAACGTTGCGGATAAATCAAGAAGGAGGAGGAGTGCTGGTTTGCCTTCGTCCATGATTTCCGCTAATTGGTTTTTTAGTCCAGTAATGCAGATTCAGTTCCATGGCCAGGGCAGAAACCTGATTGCCTCTTTCCTAGAATGGCGTTGGTTTCAAGGAAGTGCTGAATTTGGTTGTATGCAGCTTTGTCAAGAATATTTAGCAGAAATGGTACGGTGGTGATGGGCTGGTAGTTGTTGCGGGAGGAGGGGTCTAGAGATTTTTTTTTCTGGAGAGGGCATACCGAGGCCTCTTTAAGGCAAGGTGGGACAATGCCCGACGCAAAGGAGGCATTTATGACGGCTGTCAGGAAAGGTGCTAAGGTGTCAGTGGAGTCTTTGATGATATTGGCAGGGCAGATATCACCCTTGCAGTTCGAGGGTTTTATGTGTTTAAGGAGGTCCAGGACTTCGGTTTCTGAGACCTCTCTGAAGGAGAAGACTGTCTTGTCCTGGGCGTGGGTGTTTATAATGGGCGAGATGGGCGGGTCAGAACTGGTCAGGGAATTGTGGTGGGAATTAATTTTGGCCTGCAGGAGGTCTATTTTGTTGAGCATAGCTGTTTGAATGCTTGAACACCAGGTTTCATCCTTAAGGATGTCTTGGGTGCTGGGGGCTGGGGTAGCTAGTTCCCTGAATATGGCAAACCTTTCTTTGGATTCTGATTTGGCATTAGTGAATCTTGTGTTGTATGAGGTGGATTTGACAAGGATAATGGCTTTTTTGTATTGGGCAGATAGTTTTAATTCTTCTTTAGTGGAGTCTTGAAAACTGTTTTGCCACTTGGTTAGCACGATACGCTTGAGGGAACGTAATTCCTGTAGTTCTGATGTGCACCAAGAGTTGACATGCCTAGACATGTTGGCTTTCTGTAATTCTAGAAGAGCTATGGTGTCAACTGTTTTTTTTGCTTATTTTCATCCACCTCCAATCTCTTCCTCTTGGGGGATTTTAACATACAAGTGGACTCCCCTGTCTCAGCACCTCTATATCCCTCTCTATTCTCCCTTCTGGACCAACCCACACGGCTGGACACACTCTTGATGCCCTCTTTCACTCTAACCTCTCTCTCTCTCTCCTCCCCACTTGTCTCCCCTCTCTCTTGGTCAGACCATTCTCTTCTCTCCTCCCACCTGGGTCCCTTTGGCACTCTCATAACTGCCAACACGGCATAGCCCTGCCAACTCACATCCACCTGATGAAACGAGTGTCAGCTGATGCCTTCGCTTCCACCTTCATCCCATCTTGCCCCCCCTACCTCTGACTCTACCCCTGACTCTGCTCTCAGCAAATTCTACTTACCCATTACCAATACTCTTGACATTCTTTCCCCAGTCATGAGACCGTCTGCCTGAAACCTGCCTCTAAACGTAACTCCTGGTACGACTCTGAACCTGCGGCCCTGAAACAAAAGTGCAGAGTGACTCTCCATCTGTGCCAAGAAAAGAGTCCACATACAGGCACAGATTTCTGGTGCATCCAACAACAGGGCTGAACTTTTCAAGATCTGCAGGGAACTAGCCAATACCTTTGCAGCCTCCCCCACCCCTCCCCTTCCCAGGCTCTCTTCAATGCACTGGACACTCACTGACACTCAGAACACCTCACTAAAACTCAGGACATCCTGAACACCCTTGCTACTCACCCTCCCAATCCTTCCCACAGTCTCTTGCCTCCCTTGGCCCCTCACCCTCTTCCTTCCCCCCTCTCCTCCTTCTCCCCTGTCACACATGAAGAAGTTACCAGAGTAGTCTGCTCCATGAAGATCTCTTCTAAACAGGCTTACCCTTGCTCAACCAGAACCATCAAGGACAACATTGCCTCTCTTGCCCTTTGCACTTGCTGATTTCTGTAATCCTTCTTTTGCCACTGGATCTTTCCCCTCCTCCCTCAAGCACTCCCTTCTGCGCCCCCTCCTGAAAAAACCTTCAGCAGACCTTACCTGTCTAGCCAACTACCGCCCATTTCCATCACCCTCTTCGTGGGTAAACTGCTGGAGAAGCTGGCCTTGCCCCAACTCAACTCGCACACCAAATTTGTTGGTGGTCTCCACGGCCATCAATCTAGATTCCGGGCATCCAGAGGCATGAAAACTGCTCTTCTGAACACCTGTGAGGAACTGCTTGCATCTCCTGACTCTAACTCCACAGCTGTACTCATCCTACTCGATCTCTCCTCTGCCTTTGCAACGGTCAACCATTCCATCCTCATACAAAGGCTCCACGATACACTTGGTATCTCAGAATGGGAACTGGGATGGACGACAACCTTCCTAACTGACTGCTCGTCCCAACTCATCCTGCGCTCCTTCTCCTCTCCACCTTCCTTTTCCACCTGTGGTGTCCCACAGGGCTCTATCCTCTCCCCTTGGCTATTTAACATCTACCTTGCTCAGCGTGCATGCCTCATCCCCTTTTACCCCCAACTTCCAGTGTTATACTGACAACACAACTCTTTTTCACACTTCGAGCTGACACCCTTACACCTTACATCATCCATGACTGCCTATCTGCCGTCCAGTCCTGGTGCACCTTAAATTATCTCTTCCTCAATACCGGTAAAACTGAGATGCTTACCATTGGGACCCCTGCTTCCTCCTTCTTCCCCTCACTTTGGCCTTCCTCCATGGGCTCTCTCCCTGCTCCTTCCTCTGAAGCCAGAAACCTTAGTAATCTTCGACTCCTCTCTCTTGTTCCTCCATCACACTCAGGACTTTGCCAAAAAGTTCAACTTTCAACACTTCCTTCTCAAAGGAATGCTCCTTTTTCTCACTTTTCCCCAGAGGATCACTGTTACCCAATCCCTAGTTCTCTCTAGACTTCACTATTGCAATAGCCTCCTCCTAAATCTATCTTCTTCCACTCTGCGACCCCTCCAGCTAATCCAGAATCGCACAGCAAGACTTATCCTTGGCCTTAAGCCCAGGGACCGCATCTCTCCTGCCCTAAAAGGTTTTCACTGGCTCTCAGTTGCTGAACAGATTAAATTCAAATCCCTCTGCATCATCCACAAGGCTGTCTAGGCCCGGGGACCACATTATCTTCAACTTTATCTCACTAAATACGCTTCCTCTAGACCTCTACATTCCTCTGGCACCAACGCTTTGTGTGTAAAGCGTTTCGTTAAACAGAGGATAGGTGGTTGATCGCACTCCTCCCCTGGCTCCCTCCTATGGAGCAGCCTCCCCCTCCCTATGTGTCTTCAGCAGGACATTCTTAAATTCTGGAAGCTCCTCAAGACTTTCCTCTTTACCTCCTTCTTCTCTTCTTCTCACCTCTGCTAATTTCACAGCTGTTGTGATTGGTGTCCTGAACCTTCATGCATCCTAGGGCCTCTGACCTCCCACACCCAATTGTCCCAGCTCCTGTCTACCCTCAGCACTTGCCCTGGCACTTCCTCTGCCCTGGAGGCTCACAGTTATACCCATTGCGGCTCCAGGCCGTGTAGCATTCTCCACGCCATGGACTTCTTTCATGCACTTATCTGTGGCTCACCCACGAGCACGGACACTTCAGCACTCCCCCCCACTCTTCTCTCTTCCTTCCTGAACTTGCACGTTCTGAAGACTCACAAAGCATAGGAGGTTCCTCCTTTTTCCCTCCACTGTTTTTAATGTGTATCACTCCTTTGGTCCCTCCCTTTGCCATGTGGTTGCTTTGAAACAGTTTACTTGCTGTATAGGTGCCTAAAAAGTGAACAATAAATAAATAAATAAATGTAGGTGTTTTGACTTTAAATAAGTCTTTCGCCAACATGAATTGAAAAAGTGTATCATCAAAGAAAGAAAACACCGAAGTATATACAATAAAATAAATGATCCAAGATCTAAAATGCCTAAAAATCAGAGGGGAAAGGAATATCATATCAAAAAATGAAAAAAAGCCAAGTCCCTTTCTTCATTCTTCCTTCTGGAACTCTTCGCTGACATTACTTAGTCCACGTTGATTAAGTCAAACACTTTGGCCAATAAGAAATCCTTTCACCTTGCATAAAAGTGGTCCACCATTCGTCAGGAGTCTTAAACTCTTCAAATAAAACCCCCAACAGCTGGGATTTAATTGCTCTCACAGCATTGCAAGGAAGTAGCAGATGTTTGAGAGTTTCTTTCTCTACTTTCAACTTGCAGAGCCTACAACTATTATCTCTTTCATCAGCTCTGTCCCTAACTGATAAACCTCTAATGTTGGGGATACGGTAAATAAAAATCTTAAGCATTGGGATTTATAAAAGCTACTTGGACACCTTGAGAAATATTTTGGCAAGGTGTTATAGGATCCTTGAGAATATAATTTGAATTGACTGGATTATTCTTGTGTCTTGATCCAGTCGTTTCTCCAGATCTTGATTTTGACTGACATTGGGTTAGTCAACAATTGTTCCTCAATCGTATCCACATTTTCCAAGGTGATGTTGCAGGCATTTTTCCATTGCAGCAGCCCTGGGTCAGAGCCAACTGAAGCACTCTTTTTTATTAAACAGAAGCCTCTTGTCAGGGTCACCGATCTACACTTTCTATACAGTGACAAGTTCTTCCTCTTGACCAGAGCATGGAGGGAGATGAACACAAGTTCCTGTCTTAACACTTGTACTGGCATACAGCTTAGTAAAAACAAGACTTTTTCCCAAAACAAGCATTCAAGGATGGGCCAGGTTTTAATCGGAAGAGAAAAGAAAGCTTCAGCTCCGTACGTTACTATGGGTACTACCATCATTTTGTAAAAGGTAACCACAGGGGCAATGGAACATTTTCCATATTTCTTTTGAGCAATCGTCCTTGTAAAGCAAGTATTTTTATTTTATTTCTCAACATAGTTTTCCATGGGGCATCTCTCAAGGCAGTGTTTATACAGCGCCCCAGGTAAGTAAAGGAGTTCAATCTAGACAGTCTTGCCTACTCCAGAAACCACAATATCTTATTTGATTTCCATCCTTTAGCTAACTGGAGGATCAGGATTTTCGATTGACCCACATTGATTTTTAGACCATTGTCCTGTACGTATATATGTAATGCGTTCAATTAGTGTAGTAGGCCCACTGGAGTTTGGTCAACTAAGACTAAGTCGTCAGCGTACAGTAGATGATCTAATGGCACTCCCTCAATGTTGCAGTGAAAGCTCCTGGCATCTCTCAGAGTTTCTGACAAATCTGAAATAAACAGGTTAAAGAAGGCAGGAGCCAGCGTGCAGCCCTGCTTTAGTCCTCTTGTTGTAGTAATGGGACGTGACTGTAGCCCTCATTGGTCTAACTTTATTTGCAGCAATGTTTATGAGTAATAATCCTGGATGGCTTCCAAGATATCAATTGAGCACCCCCATTTCTTCAGCTTGGTCCCGGGCATATATCTTTCTATCGAAAGAATGAGCTAGGTCAATAACAGCAAGATAAATCTTGCCTTTATTCCTTCTGGGTCGAAGTTTCAAGAGATTGATCAAAAAAACATTCAAGGAAGTTTCAATCTCCTTTACAAACCCTGACTGCCATAAATCAAGGCGTCCTGCTTCACCCGTCTAAACCTCCAAGTCGCTTAAAACCAGCTTGGCGAACATCTTCCCAAATACATCAAGTAGGGCGATAGGCCGGTAATTTCCAGGATCTGAACTATCACCCTTCTCGAATATCGGTACCACAACGGAGGTCTTCCAGGATGTTGGTACTCACTTGGCCATCTTAATTTGAGTAAACAATTACCCCAGAAAGCTTGACCATAATTCCGGCTCTTCCTTTAATGTTGCATTGGTCAAGTCATCAGGACCAGGTGCCCTGGAACTGCTCGCTCCATTTATGAGGAGCAGGATATTCTCCTCCTTAGTCGAGAAAGACCATTAGATCCCCAAAACCTTCTCCTCCCTGCTCCAGCCTTCGTTTCCTTTATGAAACAATTTGGTCAAATGGTCTGTCCATATACATTCTGCCACTACATTACATTGTAAGGCCTCCATTGGGGTGCTTAATTAATTTATTAGTTTCCAAATGTCACCCTTTTTTACTTAAGATCTTCTGCAGCATTTGCTCTGCAACTACCTGCATCATTTTATGTTTGCTTGCCTTGACACAGTTTTTATAATATAACGTTGTCTACAAATTTTAATCAAGGCCACATGGGTTAGATGGTCCTCCGTTTTAACTTTTTTAGATCTGCTCTTAGCTGTTTCCTTTCAGCAACTATGTCTGCATCATAACAATGCATGTGTGCAAAGTTTGGTTTTGCTCCTGCTCTTATGGTTTCAACAAAGGCCATCAAAAGCTTTGCGTAATCCACTGCTTTGCAGTCTTTTCCCTCTTTTGTTGTTATAGAGTTTTTGAATCGATCAAACAAACGTGATATTTTTGTGGCATTCATAATTAAATGAATTCGACCTAGGGAGATTTGAAAGGGAAAAGAATAGACTTTTTCAGGACGTTTACTATTTGAGGTGCAGGTGAGCATTACTATGAGACATAAAAATAATGCAAGACCTTATTCGAGCCATCTCAATTCCATGTGGGGCACGCTGGTATCCTTGCTATGTCCCTTGTTGTGATTTTTCACGACCTAGAAATGTGATTCAACAATCTTAGAACATTACCTTTGTTGAGAATCAATCTGTCATCTATATGCAGGATCCTTTCTAAAACAATCATAGGGTCTTTTTCCAAGGGCTTATTACCAACTTCCCTAATGTTTCTATTTCGGGTACGTGGGTTCTCCAGAGAACTGTTAATCCTACTTGATGCCACCTTAGTTGATTTGAACAATAAAGCTGAAGACCTCTTGTCTACTGGAGGCGAATTTATCAGGGTTTTCTCAATTTTTAATGCCCTGTGTTTCTCACCAGTTACCACCGAGGAATCGCTCTAATTATTTTCAATCAAAGATCTTGAACCATCTGCCTGCTCTTCATACCCTAATGGACTATGAGCTTCCTGGGCGTTGTTCATTTCTTCCTCACATGAGTGCGTCGACAGCCCCATAAGGAGTTCAAGCGTCCCTTCATCCAACGTAACTTTCGTTCTCACTTTTCTGGGCAACTTTTCTTTTAGAAGAGTACTTAAGTGCTTAAAAACATTCCGCGAGTCATTAATATTATTTTTGAGTTATTTTGATCTCCTTTTTTAAGACCCTTTCTTGGGGGTTATGTGCCCCTGTTTTATTTCTTTTTCATGTTTGATCTTGAAAACATCGGGTATTCTTTGTTGTTTTTTCCCACTACAGGATCCAATATGATACATTCTCCTTCAGTTTGCTCCAAGATGGCGTCCCGCCCCCCCCCCCCTGTTCATCTTGCACTTCCAGCTCAGTCAGATTCCCCTGAGATGACATGGGGCCAGTTTCAATCGTCTTTAACACGGTAGCCACATCCAAGCCTGTGTCTCCACATCCAAGTCCGTGTCCCTACGGCTTATAACAACTCAGCCAAACTCTTTAAAATCTGCAAGGATCTGGCCAACCCTGCTGCAGTCTCTACCCCTCCTGTCGCCTCCCAGGCCTTTTGCAATGCCCTAGCCTCTCACTTCATCTAAAAAACCCAGGACATCCTGTCCACCCTTTCCTGCCCCCCCTCTCCTTCTTTGAACTCTGACCCTCCTTAGGCTACCCCCACCCTCTTTCTCGTCCTTTCCTCTTTTCTTCCCTGACAAGGTTGCTAGACAAGTCCAATCTATGAAAGCCTCTGCCAAACAGGTTCATCCCTGTTCCTCTAAAACCATCAAGGACCACATTTACACCCTCGCTCCATCCCTTGCCGATTTCTGCAACCTCTCCTTTGCTTCAGAAGTCTTCCCCTCTGCTCTGAAGCACTCTCTTGTGCATCTACTTTTCAAGAAACCCACAGCTGATTCTTCTTCCCTGGCTAACTATCACCCAATTTCCGTTACTGCTTTTCTGGGAAAACCCATGGAAAAGCTGGCCATCTCGCAGCTTAACCTTCATTCTGATTCTGTTGGCTGTCTCCATAACCATCAGTCTGGCTTTAGAGCTGCCAGAAGCACATAAACTGCTCTCCTGAACACCTGTGAAGATCTGCTCTCCAACCTTGACTCTAACATTCCCTCTGTCCTCATCCTACTCGATCTCTCTTCTGCTTTCGACACAGTCAACCATACCATCCTGCTCAACCGTCTCCATGACAACCTGAGTATCACTGATCAGGCTCTGGCCTGGCTGACCTCCTTCCTCTCTGATCGACCCTCCCAAATGCAACTTGGGTCCTTCCTTTCATCTATCTCCCTTTCTACCTGTGGTGTACCCCAGGGGTCTAACCTCTCGCCCTTGCTTTTCAACCAATAATTTTCAACTCTTGCCCATCTCATTGCTGCTCGAATTTCCAGTGCTATGCTGACGACAGTCAACTAATTTTCAGGCTTCCCTCTGCCACTTCCTCTCCTTCCCTCATCTCCGTTTGCCTATCTGCCATTCAGGATTGGTGTGCCGCCAACGATCTCTGCCTGAATGCCAGCAAGATGGAGATCCTCCTCATCGGCACACCTTCACCCTCCTTTCCCCTCACTCTCTGGCCGGCCTCCCTTGGCCCTACTCCTACCCCCACCTGCGAGGCTAAAAACCTGAGGGTCATCTTTGATTCCGTGCTTTCCTTCTCTGCCCACATCTCTGATGTCTCTAAAAAGTCAAACTTCCTACTGCACCTCCTCAGAGCTACTCTGCCTTTCCTTTCCTTCCTTGGGAATCTCACTGTCTCCCAAGACCTGGTTCTCTATAGGTTGGACTAATGTAACAGCCTCTTTCTAAATCTACCTCTGCCCTTTGCAACTCATCCAGAACAGGATTGCGAGACTTGTCCTTGGCCTCAAACCCAGGGATCATATCTCTCCAGCCCTGAGATCTCTCAGTGGCTCCCAGTGGATGCAAGATTACATTCAAAACCCTCTGCATTGTCCACAAGGCTTTCTGGGGCCTAGTTCCAAAATATCTTCAACTATCCCTCCAAAAATATCTCCCCTCTCGAGCTCTTCACTCCTCTACCTTTAACTCCCTCAGAGTCAGTCATTTTTCATAGAAACAAGCTAGGGGTAGATCTCTCTCTTCGGCTGGTGCCTCCTTCTGGAACAGCTTCCCTGCCACTCTGAAACTTGAAGAGAACCATCTCTGGTTCCAGAAGCCCCTCAAGACCTTCCTCTTTGCTTCTGCCTTCGCCCCTCCTTTACCCTGTTGATCTTCTCTCTCTCTGCACTGTGCACCTGGCCTACCCTCTGACTTCCGTGCCCAGGCACCTGCTCACCCTGCCACCCACCCACACTACCTCCTGGCAATCCCTTGAACTGGGGTCTGTATCTGCAACGATAGAGCCCCCTGCCCTTTTTCCTGCACTTATCAGACAAACCCTGTCTGCGGCCTTAAACCCAGCACTTGCCACTTGCTGGCTGCACTCCCATTGTTTGTTGCCTGTTATTATTTATTTATTTTATTATTTATCTGTTTTCCTTTGCTCCACACTTTCCACTTCTCCCCCCTCCACGCACTTTTCCCCTTTCCCTCTCCCATGCACTTGCACGTTCTCAATGTCACTGGGCCTAGTAAGATCATTGTTTTTTGTTCTCCCTTGTTCCCCTCCATTGCCTTTTCGCGCTCTGAAACACTTGTGTACGAGCGCGATACAAATAAAATATCAATATTATCTTCTCCATTTGGGGAACTTTATGGGATACTTGGGGTACAGTCTTCCTCGCGTCCAAATCTGAGGCCAGATGGATCTGGCACTGCGAATTTGAAACACTAGGTTTTGCATTAGCAAGGTTTCCCCTTGGGGTTGGGGGGCTCCCTCAAGCGCCTTCTCCCTCGTATCCAGGTCTAAAGCCAGGTGGATCTGTCCCTCAGCACTTGAATCACATCCTACTCTCGATTGCCTTCTTAATTTTTTATCCTTGATGATTGGATCGAGAATAGTATGTTGTTTACTTGTTATTTCTTCCCTATTTTTGTCTAGTTTGTCTTGAACAGTGGTGACAAAGCCTTCAATGAAAACCCTTTTGCAGTGGTACATGGTGGACAAGGTGGGTTGATCCTTTAATTGATCGTATATTGCCCCATATAATTTTATGAAGGTAGCTATGGTTATAGACATTGCCGCTACAGTACTAGGGTTGATCCCTGACCCACAACCCTTTGTTGTATCATGTCTCGTCTGTTCTTTCGGACCATCCTGGACATTGGACGAGATGGATTGAGAGATTTGCAAGGTTAATAAAGACCTAGGGGGGGATGATGACTTCTACTGGCTAACTCAGTTCTTTTTTTTAAACTCTCTTTCTTCACTTTTGTAACATAATTAACAATACATTCCATTTCTCCTTACCCAACACCTCAACATTTGGTGCACACTGTTTGCGTGATATTTAAATACAAACCACTTTGCAGTCTAAACCATTGTGAGATAGACTATGAGTTTGCAAACCCAGATCCCAAGAGGGATACACCTTGGAGGAGAGCGTTCACCCATTGTACTGGAGAGTTGAATCCGTGTGCACATCTGAAACCAGTATTAATTCCCTAGGCAACAAAGTACTTGGAAATCAGACCACAGATGATGGTGTAGTACCCTATGGGTCACGTAACATTAAAGGAGAGAGTGAGACACTATGACACATCCACAGCACATGAGTCAGAAGATTCTGCAATCTTCTATATATAGGATCAGAAGGGTGCCCAATAGTATAGTGGTCTCCCACCTAGGGGGAGGGAGCAGGAGTAGGCAGATTCATGGTTTTCACACATTCCCATCAGGCTCAACCACTCCTTCAACGAAGGGGATCTCTGTCTCATCCATGATCTCACGATTACCGCTCTAGCAACCACCGATGCCATGGTGAGTAATTTCTTTTCAGATCTTGTTGAAGCAACAAATAATGCCAGTAGCCAGGCTACTGGGGAGTCGCGTGGGCATTCAGGGACAATTGTGTTCATTATACCAGACACCCCCCTCCCAATAGGACTGCATGTGGGGGCAATTCGAAACAATGTTTATGAAATATGCATCAATAAATGTTCATCTTGGGCAGGCCAAGTTTCTCTCTGGACACATTTTGTGTAGTCATGCAGGGGAAAGATAGGATTGGTGTAGGAACTTGAACTGTAGCAAGCAGAACCTGGCGTTTAAGGAGATTTCTCTTGTCATTTTACAGATTCAGTGTCACTGGTCGTGCCGCAAAGGAGAGCCTAGAATACCGTCCTATTTAGCTCTAAACAACACCCGGGGAGCTGGACGCATAGTTTTTTTTATCAATTTGGATAGGGTTGAAGCTGTGTGAGTAAAGTGGGAGGGTTAGTCAAAAAGTGCATCAAGGAGGAGGGGTCTGGGGCAGCTGGAAAATCACTCCACAATCCCTGTAGTGTTTCCCTTAGTCTGTAGTAGAGGAACAGAGAGACTGCATTCCAAGGACCCCGGCTCTTCAGGATGTCCCACTGTATAAACTGCCCATTGTATGTGACGTCTCCCAGGGCATGGACCCCCAGTTTCTGGAATTGTACTTCAAAAGATTCTTCAGACGTGAGAGGGTAGCCGTGCAAAATCTGCGTGGTAATTACCGGGAACACCGGCCTCCTCATTCACTTGCTCCCATGCCCAGGCGGTCAATGCCATGGGCTGTATCTCACCCCTAGTGTTGTGCTCCGTTCATTCATGCATACCCAAGCCTCAAGAATGACACGGAGCCAATGCTGCAGTGAACCATCTTTATTCACTCCTTGACACCAACTGCCGTTTCCTTCCCCGGCCCCCTCCTTTTCCCTTTCTCTCCCGCTCCTTCTCTGTTGCCGCTCTTAAAGGGGTAGTGTCCCTTTATTCATGTACAACACCTCCCCCGTACTTAACATGAGAGTCCAGTTACATCTGTTCGATGAGCCTCACTGGCTTCTTTATTGTCCTAGGGGTCTCCCTGGTGATTCTCGGCTTTCACCGGTCAATTCCACTGGGGGTTCTGTTTCTTCTTCCTCGCTGGTGTTCTCGTCGGGTGTTTCTTGTGTTTCATGTTCCTCCAGATATAACTCCCTGAGGAATGAGGAGTTGTGGGTAATGTCTCCTAGTTCTCCGGTTTCTGTGATCATGGGCCTCTTGATGGCTGTGATTGTTCGTGGCTCTGGGCTGTATCGAGTGTCCGTTTTCTTGCGTTGTGTTTGTCGCACCAGGACTGTTTGCTCGATCTCTAGTCGTTGTTCTTTCGCTCTCCTTTTTGTGTCAGCCCATTGCTTGGCCTTCCTCTTCCTCTCGGTGTCTCGTTCTCTGACGGTTAGGTCTTCTTCAGGTGTGTGGTCCTTCCATCTGGGAATGCGTGTTCTGGGTTGATCTCTCACCATGAGTTCAGCTGGTGGCCTGTCATTTGACGACAGGTGCAAGATTTTTTTAGTGACCTCATGTGCCCGGGTGTCAACTTTGTCCAGTAGGGGGTGTCTGGATGGATAGTCCGCTGGGTCTGCGTCTCCTCCTGGTTTGTGGACAATAGTATAATCGTCCTCTTGCAGTCTTATTCCCCCTCGTTCTATGCGGGGTGGCATTTTCATTTTGGTGTTCCCACAGGTTGGTGTTAGGGCTTTGTCATGTTGCTCTTGATCCCTTCCAGGTATTGAGATGTCGTTGAGAAGAAGAAGTTGGATTTCTTTTGATACCTGTTCTTGGAGGTGGAAACCCACTTTCCGTGGGTGTTGTGGAACTGGCCTGACGTTTTTGTCTATATGTAGATTGATGCATGGCCCTTTTAGCATCCCTACCCCTTCGAACAGTTTGGGGAAAGTGTTCTTGAGTTCTCTTTTTGCCAGTAGTCTGTCTATGATTGCCCTGACGGGTTCGCATGGTAGTGGTAGTCCTTCAATGACCTCCGACTGGTCATAGTGTAGGTCAATCAGGGCAAGTGCGTTAGCTGTCCTGTAACTGAGAAGGCAGCGGCCAATAGCTGGGCTTCTTATCACATGTATCGTGGCGGTTACTGTGATGCCTCTGTGTCGTAGGTCGCATTGAAATTTCCCTTTTGATGTCATGGGTTGGGTTGCTCCCCATTGGAAGATGTGTGTCCTAGACTCTTGGATGGGGTATGTTGAAGCTATTTCACGATAGATGTCTTCATTCATGACGTTGACCGTCGCTCCTGTATCAACAATAAATCTGTTTTGGGTTCTTCCCATCTGAATTGTTACTCTGGGAGCCGCGGTGTCCTCCTCCTCTACGCTGAGAAGGCATACATACTCTCGGTCGTAGCCGTCCTGTAGGTATGGAGGCTGTTCGTTTCCACTTGGTGGATAGTGTGGTGGGGGGTAAGGGTATGGCTCCCTGTCACGTTCCCGGTTGTCTGGTGCTTCCACTCTGCGGGTGTCTTCGCGTTCCAGTTCCCGCATGAAGTCATCCTGATAGGCATCGTATAATTCGTGGTCTTTCCTGTCTGGTTCGATCTGAAGTCCTTCCAAGGCTCTCACTGTGTTTGGGCGTTGATATGATGGCGCGAGAGGTGCATTCCTGTCCACATGGTGATGCTGTTCTTTATGTGCGTCCATCGTGCGAGGGGCAGATTGTGGGCGTGCTGATCCTCCTTCCGGTAGTAGTTCTTTGCACATCACTTGGAAGTGGTTCTCCATTCCGCATCTCATGCATCGTTGCCCAATGGCGGGGCACGGTCCTCTGTGTGGATATTCGAATCCGCAGCGATAGCATTGGCGGTCACCCTGTGCTCGTTGTGTCGGGTACCTCTGGTTGGTCCTTGGTTGGGTGTTTGGCTGGCGGGCGTAGGGATGTATTGCGGCTATGGTTTCTCCCTTTTTTGGGTTCTCAATGGCTGCTGCTTGAATGTCCACTCTTTCGTATACCCTGGCTAGGTCTAGCACCTCTTTTAGGGATAGGGGTTTCTTGAGGAGGTGCTTCCGGAACATCGAGGATGCACACCCTTCTATGATGCGTAATCTAATGGCTTCTTCGTCATTAAAGTTAGCAAAGTCACATTTGGATATTTTCCTCTGAAGACGTATTACGAACTCCCCTATTGATTCGTGAGGTAGCTGGCCACATTGGTTGAAAGTGTACCTTTCATAGTCCCGGTTGGGTGAGATGACCAGTTTTTCGTGAATGGCTTGCAGGAGTCTTGCATATGTGGTGCGATCTTGTGGAGGGATCGTGCGTATAATATTTTTGATTTCTCTCCCTGCGACATTTGCAAATATGCTCAGTATGTTGGGAGGTTCTTGTGTGCCGATGGCACCCACGAAGTCGTCAAATTCCTCCATCCATTCTTCCCATCTCTGCCCCTGGTCATGGTGTGGGTTTAGCGTGAACGGGGCAGGTCTCCTCATTAGGCTTGCGTGAGAGGAGGGAGCTCCTGGTGGTGGTGGTGGTGCATTAGGGTCTGCCGCGTCTGCAGATGACATGGCGGTATCCTGTGTGTAGCGTGGAGTGCTGCGTCGCGGATGCTCGGGGTGCTCTGGTAGGCTTTTGCACCGTGGTTCTCTTGAACTGCTGCGGTGTATGTTCGTCCACTGGGGCACGTTGTTCACCCTCTGCTTTTTGTGTGACAATGTCACCTTCGGGTTCTTGCAAAATTTTGTTTTCCAGGTGTTTCCACCGATGTCACGTAGGTGGGAGACTCGGGGTTCCCCTTTGCAAATGTTACCTTTGGGTGTGTCTGCTGGTGTGTCACGTGGGTGGGAGACTCGGGGTTCCCTTTTGCAGGTGTCACCTTCGGGTGATTTCACTGGTTCCCTGATGTGTCACGTGGGTGGGAGACTCGGGGTTCCCTTTGCAGGTGTCACCTTCGGGTGATTTTGCAAAATTTTGTTTTCCAGGTGTTTCCACCGATGTCACGTAGGTGGGAGACTCGGGGTTCCCCTTTGCAAATGTTACCTTTGGGTGTGTCTGCTGGTGTGTCACGTGGGTGGGAGACTCGGGGTTCCCTTTTGCAGGTGTCACCTTCGGGTGATTTCACTGGTTCCCTGATGTGTCACGTGGGTGGGAGACTCGGGGTTCCCTTTGCAGGTGTCACCTTCGGGTGATTTCACTGGTTCCCTGATGTGTCACGTGGGTGGGAGACTCGGGGTTCCCTTTTCGCTACCCCTTTCCGACTCCTTACTTGAGGGTGGATGCCGCGAGCCTGCGGGTCTCCTCTTCCGTGACGTGTGGGCCTGCTGAGTTCCCTCGTGGTCTCCTTCCTCTTGTGGGCCTCTTCTGGTCCGCGGGCTCCGCTCGTTGTTGGCGTCCGCGGTCCTCTTCTTGTCGAGGTGCGCGGGACCTCCTCTGCTGGGCTCTGCGGTCCTGGTCGGCTGGGCTGTTGTCGGCGGGCTTCCGTCGCCGGGCACTTCGGTCTCGGGCGCACGGGCCCCTCGATCACCTGGTCGGCTGGGCCAGCTGCCGGTGGGCCTCCGCTGCTGGGCTCTTCGCTGCTGGGCTCTGCAGTTGGGGCGCACGGGCCTCTCGATCTTCCGGTCGGCTGGTTAGCTGGCAGTCCTCCGCTGTCGGGTTCCTCGCCACCGGGCTCTCCAGTCTTGGGCGCACGGTCCTCCCCGATCTTCTGGTCGGCTGGTCTGCTGCTGGCAGGCCACCGCTGCTGGGCTCCACTCTGCTGGGCTCTCCGGTCCTGATACGCTGTAGGGCACACGGGCCTACCTGGTCTGCTGGGCTCACGAGCCCTCCTTAACTGCTGGGCACACGGGCCCTCCCTGAACGCTGCTGGGCTCGCAGGCCCTCCTCACACTGCTGGGCTCACGGGCCCTTCAAGCTGCTGGGCACACGGGCCCTCCCTGGACGCTGCTGGGCACGCGGGCCCTCCAATCACTGCTGGGCTCACGGGCCCTTCAAGCTGCTGGGCACACGGGCCCTCCACTCACTGCTGGGCTCACAGGCCCTCCTCACACTGCTGGGCTCACGGGCCCTTCAAGCTGCTGGGCACACGGGCCCTCCCCGGACGCTGCTGGGCACGCGGGCCCTCCAATCACTGCTGGGCTCACGGGCCCTTCAAGCTGCTGGGCACACGGGCCCTCCACTCACTGCTGCCGGCACCCACGGGTTCGCATCGGCTTCGTCGCCAGTGTTGTGCTCCGTTCATTCATGCATACCCAAGCCTCAAGAATGACACGGAGCCAATGCTGCAGTGAACCATCTTTATTCACTCCTTGACACCAACTGCCGTTTCCTTCCCCGGCCCCCTCCTTTTCCCTTTCTCTCCCGCTCCTTCTCTGTTGCCGCTCTTAAAGGGGTAGTGTCCCTTTATTCATGTACAACACCTAGGAACACGTTTGAGTGCCCCTCAGAGCAAGACTTTCAAATCATATGGATGTGCAATCACCTTTTCGAGTCTAATCTAATGTGAGGGAGTTCTGATGTTGGGGGCCACCACCACACTGCATATTGCAGCTGGGCTGCGAGATAATAAACATACATATCTCGATAATCCAGGCCCCTGCATGTATAAAGCTGGGATAGTGTACCAAGTGATATCCGTGCGCCTTTACCCGCCCACACCAACTTGACCATCTTAGATCACACACGTCTCCGTAACTGAGCTGGGGGGGACCAGTGGTAAATTGTTAAATATATATAGCATTTTCGGCACTACCATCATTTTGGCCAGGGCCAACCGAGCAGCCTGCGACAGTGGGAGACAGATCCAGACTTCCACCTTACGCTCCAGTTGCTGAAGAGCTGCAACGTAGTAATCCTCGTAGAGGCGGGTGGGAGAAGTTAAAATGATTATTCGCAAATACCTCATGCCTTGGGGGCACCAGTGAAAGTTGGTGCCGATAGCAGCTCGGAACACCGAGGGTGTTAGCAGAAGTATCTCAGACTTAGCCCAGTTAATGCGCAGTCCGGAGAATCCCCCGGACACTGAGACTTCCTGTACCAGTGCCTGTAAATTTTGTTTGGGACGTTTGACACACAGCAAGAGGTCGGGTAAAGGGAAATGATGGAGACACATGAGTGTATCCACACTCCTCTATGTAATTGGAATTCCCTGATGGCGAGAGCTCCACCGTCAGGGCAAAAAGAATAGGGGAAAGGGGGCAGCCCTGTCGCATACCCCTAGTAATAAAATTTGCATTTGAACTCCGCTGATTGGAAAGGATAAATGCTTGTGGGGACGTGTATAATAGTCGGATCCAACATATGTAGTTGAGGCCCAGTCCAGATCTACGCAGGACCTCAAACAGGAACGGCCACTCGACAGAGTCGAAGCCCATCTCTGCATCGAGGGCTGCCACCACAATAGGGACCTCCTTGTTGATATTGTGCATCATGGAGAAGCGGCGTCGAAGATTATTCTGTGTGGACCTACCCGGGATAACGCCGGCCTGGTCTGGGAGTACCAAAGCCCCCATGTGAGGTACTAGTCCATCTGCAAGCAATTTGGCAAGGATCTTATTGTCAGTGTTAATAAACAAAAGAGGCCTGTACGAAGTGCAGTTGTGCGGATCTTTATTTGGTTTGAGCAACAGGGTAACTACAGCTGTCCTGTCAGCATATTCCTTATAGAACTCGGCCGAGATACTGTCCTGCCCTCGGGTCATTCCACTGGGTAGATCCCTCATAGCCTTACATATCTCCTATGTGGTGAATGAGGCCTTCACTAGGTCTGCTTGGGTGGGATCCAGCCAACCCAGGGCCATACGGTCGAGCTATAACATGATATCTTCAGAAGATAAAGTTAGTTGACACGAATACAGTAAACTGTTGTAGTCACGAAACACCTTATTAATTTCAGTTGTGTCACGTACCAGTACCCCGTTGGGGTCTGCTCCCTTGAGTATGCTGCCTGGGCCGTTTTCCTTCTGAACCACTCAGGTGATTGTCCGACTGGGTCTGCCACCCTCCGCGTAGTTTGTTGTGAGGGCAGAGTCTCCTAGGAATTTATCCTCTCACTGCCCCAATTCGGAGAACTTGCGGTGCCTCTCACAAAGCCTCTCAGTGACCTGTGGATTCGTACTCCAAGCCTGTTCTCCCTCAAGTTCCATTATCTCCTCTTCCAAACGGCGAAGGGACGACCTCAGGGATTTAAGAACTCTGCCCTTCCTGGAGATGCAACTACCCCTAATAACCACCTTAAATGACTTGCAGATGGTCCTGTTGTCCGGAACGAGCCAACATTAATTTGAAAATAGTTGACACTGTCATTACGTAGCACCTCACAGAAAACAACATCCTCGAGGGTCCGGGGACGGAAGCGCCACTGAGGGGGACTGTGCTCCGCCATCGGTATGGGTACGACGGCTAAGACAGGGGAATGGTTGGATAATGTCCTTGGGCACATTTTGGTACTTTGTATGGAGCGGTCAGTGGGGAGGGAGGCCATGCGTGCACTCCAGAGAAAAATGAAAATTCTCTTGTAACAGGGTGTGTGTGCCTCCAGATGTCGACCAGACCAAATGACTCAGCTATGTCCCTCCAAGAGAGAACCGCTCTGGGGGGGACAGTTTGACTAGTTTCAGAGCGATCCATATCCAGCGTCAGTGCCATGTTAAAGTCCCCAGCCCAGATTATCTCGTATGTGGAGAATTTGTGTATTACTGCGGTACAATTCTGAAAGAATTCAGGCGAGTCAGCATTGGGGGCATTGATGTTAACAATCAGAACCCTCATACCTAGGCACTCCCCTGAAACACACAAATAGCATCCCTCAAGATCGATCACCTTATCGTGAAATCAGAACTGTAAGGTCTGATGTAAGTAAATTGCAACCCTCTAGATTGTGATGAAAAGGAAGCTCCATATTGATGGACCCGCCAGGCTCTGGACGCCCCTGGACGTGGGAAGGGTACCATCTGCCGGGACGTGTGTCTCCTGTAGACATAGAACATTGACTCCATGAAGTTTTGCGTGGGTGAGCACAATTCTAAATTTCCTGATGTTATTGACCCCTCTAATATTCCAGGACATTATCGGCATAGAGCTACATGACATTGCAATATAAACCAGAGAGCACTGCCTTGATGTCTATTACAACCTTGAATAAAATGTTGTATTCGTGTATTTCCAGATTAACCATGTGTACTTTAAGCAAAGTGACTACTAACTCTGAGTTATGAACTTGTGTGCACCCTGTGAAAACCCCAACATCCCTTGCCCCCGCCCACCAATGCCAGAAACATAAAATGATTGCCATCAAACCCATCCCCATCAAACAACACAACAGTATTGTACGGAGTGGCTGCGTATACGGAGAGCCGAGCGCGGCTGTAGCACTCAAGTCACCAGTGACAATTACATATTTGCTCCAATGGTATATTTAATAGAAGTGGTCGCAGCCTGGGGACCCTGCCTGGAGGGCACACCGTGTTGTGGGAAAGCTGTAGGAGTGTTGTCACTCAGGGGGCCTACGTCCACCACTGGTATCAGGAAGCTCGGACACAAATCTGTCTGCTGAAGCTGGGATGGTGAAGAACCAAGTCTTTCCTTTGTGGGCTATTTGGAGCTTGGCAGGGAATAATATTGCATATTTAATGTTCTTCCTGAGCTTATTTTTCACCGCTTGAAAAGTCTTTCATTGCCCTATGGGCTGAAATCAGGGAAAAGCGTAATAACAGAGGAGCCATATCATAGGTCCCCTTATCCCTGTCCCTACTATTAAAGATCCTAGCTATAATTGGTCTATCGGTAGCCCCCAGAGGAGGCATAATGGCAAGGAAGCTGTGAGCCCACTCAACTAGGAACACCGAGGGCAGAGAGGGGCGGGGGTGATCGAGGATATCAACAAGAAGTTTCTCAACAAACAGTTCTATATTGTCGATGTGCATGGACTCCGGAACCCCCATGATGCAGAGGTTGTTGCAGCATTATCTCCCCTCTAGATCATCATTCTTGGCTTCTACTCTGTAGGCCATCTGCTGCAGAGCAACCATCTCCCGCTGCAGTGTCGTGACTCTGTTTTCTTTCTCCCCTTTTCGCTGTTCTGCTTTGGTCATGCAGCTGCATAGTTTGTCAATTTTTTATAGCTGATGTCTCGACCTTGCATTTTAACGTATCTATTTTTGACCTAAGGGAGGCAGTGCTACTGTTAAGGTCTACGAGAGTCTGATTCAGGGTGGCCACATCCACGACAGCAGAGGTAGAGGCCGCATCCGGGGGGCAGTGGGGTGTTCCTGGTGAGCAAAATGTTCCATGTTAGCTTGTTTTTTATTGTTCCCCATCGTGTTATTTTATAACAAGGGCTTGAGAGAATGAGAGGACGGGGTACCGCTGCTATCTCCTTAGTTTCTACCGTCTCAGGGAGGTGACCAGCAGATCTCCAAAACGAGGTTATCTCCCAAAGGCACCCCAGATGTAGCCGCTAGAGCGCGTGGACGAGGGTGGCCTCCACACTGGTGCACACACTTCGGCTTGGTTCGCCAGTCAAATCCACCGGCACAGTCACCCGCGGAGGCTGCAGCCAGAGAAGTTTGTTGCTCGTAGGGCAATGGAGAGGCCTCCATTGCAGTAGGTGGACACCAGTCAGGTTGCACGCAGTCAGGTTGCACGCAGAGGGAAGCCCTTCACTGTGTGTGGGGTCACCCAACAAGTGCAGGGGCACTGTGTTCGTGCAATCTGGGGTCAGCCGGTGGATCTATCAGTGCCCCCTGCATCCCCAATATGAACTTAGAAAGTTGCGTGGAGAGGCTCGGGTCACTGACTGTGCTTCACACCGTTCCGTTGAGGGCCTGCACCTGATGTAAAAGGAGTTGTTGGATCCTCAGTGGTGGGGGTCCGGAGGGCAGCCAAGCCAGCCCGTGGTTAGGGTGCCAGTGAATCCGTCAGTGCCCCCTGCATTCCCGGCACCTGAGGTGGGAATGGCGGGAAGAGGACCGAGCCACTGGCCGCACTCTCTGCTGATATGGAGGAGATATGTGGTAGGCAGTCCTCTACACAGTCCGTCCCGCACTGGGGATGAAGGGCCTAGGACCCGGAGGAAAAGGAGTTGCCAGTGCCACTCTACGCACGCAAGGCATATCAGGTATGTGGCTGTGGTAGGAGCCCGGGACATGGCCAGGCCAAACAGTGGACTCACTGCGATATTGTCGAGAAGGCAGTTCCCGGTGTTCCAGCCATCAGGAGGTAAGTCCAGAAGTCACGCTTTCGCCAAGTCCATTGCCGGCATTCGGGACGGTTTGTCAACAAGCCAGGAGAGGGGTGGCGCGCAAAAGTATGCGTGCCACGAGGCCACAGGGATCCAGGCCGCGGCTACCACTGAACCCCAGGTCGAACCAGAAAGAGTACAGAGATGGTCATCCGGACGTTGGAAAAAGGATTAGAGTGAAGCGCTCAATCTCTTGAATGCAGCACTGCCGTCCCTGTCACATTAAGAGGATGATAGAGCAGGATGTGGAAGGATTAATGTAGGCACTGAGAGCGAGCTCTCTGAGGCAGCGGCCATCTTCCAGCCATCCAACAGCGCCCCCTCCTGGCTAACTCAGTTCTTCGCTGCTTTCTCCCCTACGTACATCCCTGGATCAACTGTGGTGGTGTACTGTCGTCAACCTCCTTTAAAGCACATATTGGGAGGTTTACCACTTCATTTGATGACAGGGTACCCTACAGACTCTCTAGAAGGGGGATCATCTTCTGCTGAGGTTCACTTGGCTAAACCATTTGCAAGATTGGAAGCTGGGAATCTGGAACGATCTGATAGGTAATCATTCCAACAATATTCGTTCTTCCTAATTCTTCCAATGGGGTGCTGCTGAACCTAGCTTCTAGGTTAGAATCATTCCTGGGTGAATAGGCATTTAGTTAGTTACTTCTTTCCCCCATCATTTTTCAACGAGTTTCAGCTTTCCAAAAGAGTAGCATGCTCTAATTCCTGTGCTCCTGGTTCCTACCCAGATGATGTTATTAACGGGCCACTGTCACTAGTTGATATGGGTTTCTGTAATGGAATATTTGAGTTCCACTTCCCCCTTTAATTCTCAGGACAACAGGATTCCAATAGGTTGTTCTTTTGGGAGGGATACCTTTTAAAGGGTCTCGCTGTCCCCCCCCTGTGATGTCTATGCGATAAGATCTGATGCAACAGACCCTCCTTCCCTCCTCAAGTCATTCCTTAAACTGGGGAGTTCCTTAGCTAGATCAGGCAGATTGATTGTACAGCTTTCTGCCGGGAGCAACTCGGTGGCCTCTAGCAAATTGATTGTACCAGTAGCGCATGCTGTGACTATTACTTCCCCATGAGGGGGAGACGAGGGCTGCTCAACAGAGTTATTTAGCTCAACATTTGCTACAAAGGTTCCTTCACACAGTTGGGCTACTGCTGCCTTTTGCCGATCGCCTGCCATCAGTGTCTCGAAATTCCTCCGCCCACTTCTAACTGGATTCCCAGATGCATCTAGGACTTGTGAGTCTCCTATCCTCCCCGATCAAGCAGGAGGGGACGGTAACAGAGAGGGGGTTTTAATGCTCCATATTTTTCTATATACGACGCAGTAGACACCGTCACCAGCACATCTAGCTCCAGTGGAGCTGAATGTTTATGGACAGTGGTAGAAATACTCAAATTACACTGGTCCACCCGCCAGTTTTTAAATCTTTAAGGCCTTTATCAAACGCTAAAATGTTCAATGAACTAACCTCGCATTCACCCAGCAGCAAGGTCAGCTCGTTGTTCCAAAGGCACACGTTCATTTCTTTAGACCGGGTCCGCTGCATACTCCGAATGGGTTTTTGAGCCCCAGCCAGGTGAAACGGATGAAGCAGACACTCTTTTAAAGTCACAGTCACGCTAGTCACAGCTACTGCAGCTAACTGCAGACAACTGCTTTCACGCTGCTTGCACTCCTCTTCACTCCGCGGGTGCCCTGAGTATATATCGATTCCTCCCAGCATGTTAGAAGGTTAGCATCGAACAAAGAGAGCAGACTTCCAACATCATCAGACAACTGCTTTCACTCTGGTTGCACTCCGCAACTTGTGCCAATGTCATGATGCCTATCCCCGGGCATCCAGACCAAGTCCAAGTCCGGAAGCAGGCATCATGTTACCCAGAGAAAGCCCAGCAACCCTTGTTAGGGGCTATATGGGTACAGTCCTGGCGTCTATAGCGTCAGGCTCATATGGGGGAACAATCCTAGTGCCATAGGTGCAAGGTTCATATGTTAAAACTTACCTGATGCAGACCATGCTGCAAGAGATCCAAGCCCATGTGAGGCTTGGAAGGGACTACTTTACCTAGGGACTATTTTGATACTCGGGAGTGGTTGTGGAGGAATACTTACCTGGAACTACTTTGAAGGCTATTTAAACCACGCCCGAAGGGCAGCACACGCTTTGCGTTACTCTGCATCCTGCAGCGTAAAGCTCAGCGTGCCTGCAGTCAGCATCCAGCCTCGTGCCACGCCCGCCTCGAGTCCAGAGCGCCTAGAATGAAGGGAAAGAATAAGAAAGGTTAGAACAAGAACATTATTGGGTTTCTTACCTGATTCCGGATTCATCGCACTTTTGAACGAGAAAGAGACACGTTGCATCGCCAGTAGCAGCGCCGCGACATACTCACCGTTCCTCGCAACATCTCTACGATCTGGCACTGTCTTCATCATTATGTTGCAGCATTCCAGCACCTAAGGGGGAAAAGAAATAACAAGGTGAGCCTAGGGGAAACAAACAAGAACAATCTCTTGCCACCATATACTTACCTGATTTTACCGCCCGAGGTATTATTCACCAGCACGCCAAATCTTCTTACGCCGCACCTGTAAGAAAAGAGAAAGTAGCGAGTTAAACTTTGACATCATTTAGTGGACAGTGTGGGATAGCACAGACTCTTACCTAAACACTTTCAGCTGCCACAGAACTATCTTCTTTTGGGTCTAAGCTGCAAGATAAACAAGGGAATTGGACAAGAGTGATTATTCAGACATTTTTGAACTCTAAAGAACTATATACTTACGGTCCTTCGCCAGGAGTTTTGGAGCCAAGATTTGTCTAGAACTCTTTCAATATCCTCAAGCCAGTGAAGTAACTGGCCATCAACGCGCCCCTTCGTTCCTCGCAGAATGGAGAGCTCATCATTCAAAACTATAAGGTGAGCTTTGTGAACGGGAATATCAGAGATGACAAATGGGGACGCAGTGAGGGGCTATGAATCAAATCCACGGGTGGCTAATTCTCTTTCTCCGCCTTTAGGAGACTACTTCTATGGGTCAAGCAGACGAAGCTAGGTGGGCCAGTCCAGTCAGTCATCTCTGCACTACGCATCACGTTGGTGGATACCGTGGCTATCCAGTTCCGCCCGACACCCCTGTGGGAACCAGGTGAGCGTAACAGCCAACTTCTCCTTCTTCAAATCAGCTTAATTCTCTTTCTTTTTGTATTCAAAGGCCAATTTCATCCTTAATACTCAAGTTCCAGGGCTTCCCCTGAAGAAACATTGCTGGGTTTTGGAATAGAAGTGACAGGAGAGGTGGCAATCCCGGTAGCAACATCTGTGCCTTCACTAGGGGTAAGGAGCCCATCAGAGTCCCCCCTCACCATTTTCATCATGAGTATAACAATCTGTCCGGTAATCCACAAGGACAGCTATAAGCTTTGCCCTAGACTTATCTTCAAAATCTATTCCTCTCACTTCACAAGCACTCTGGAGAGCCTCTAAGCGCACACAAGTCAATTTACCATTTGTAATAGTGTCCATTGTTTGTAGTGTAGTTATCAGTATACACTAATAGAACTCTAAATTAATAAAGAAGTGTGGATATTTTGTAGTAGCTAGGTTAAACACTGAGTCTTAAAACCAGTAATCCCACCGCTGTACCACCAGTGTAAAGACTGGAGGGGTTATCTGTATTTCTGCCTTCTATATAGTAGGGTAAAGGCATAGAACACCCCAGCAAGGCTCTCAATTTCGTAAAACGTGGTGAGCAGCCAGGCTTAAGCTTTCAGGAGGTGATGGTGATGCAGGATGGTTCTTAAGTATAGTGTTTCCCCAAAACCCCGACAAAGGAATGTCCACACACTATGTTAATAATGGCAACTACATACATTCTATGTGGTACCACGCAATACCTAAATTCAGTAAGAGATGTACTAACCGCAGACAGTTTTAAATAGGCATGTGAATTCTTAGGTGAGGTTATTAGCATAGAATAGGGAAGAACAACAGGTTAGTTGTGAACAGTGGCAGAATGCTTTCTTTAGACTAGATACACAATTCTGTGAGGATCCCCCCCACCTGGGCAGCCTGTAGGGAAAAATTAGGTAGTACCATGTCTATCTTGTCTTTTACAGCCCAGTCCAATAATGTTCAATAACCTTCTGCTTGAATGGACCAATGGACTTCTTTGACTCGAGATGTCCAGGCACTCCTCTTCAGGACTCATGAAGGCCCCTTCTCCGGACGACAGGCACGCAGGACTGGCTTCCAGGGCACTTCGGATGAAGAACAGCAGTTTGCACGATGGTCCATCGTAGCTCAGGGAGAGGCGTCTTTTGCAGGTCCTCTCTGGATCAGTCCTTGGGAAACACAACAGCTTTTGGATTACATTGAAGAAATTGCAGCATCAGACTTCTCCTCCAGCCGGGTTTCAAGGAACAGCTTCTTCTTGCTTCAGCTTCGACTTCAGCTTCTGAACAAATTGGTAAGTGAGAGGTCCCCGATATACACCTCTGTTCCGCATTCACTCTGGTGGAGCCAGGCTCAGTCAGCCAATCACACAGAAGGGAATTCATGCAGGCAGGCAGTCAATCAGGCTCACAGACATTCAAGCATTCACTCCACCCAGACATCCCTAACAAAAGAATGTGGATTGGGTTAAGCACCGAGCCTTTTAGCACACTACACTGCATTCATGTCAGTTTCAGTCAGGACTGTCTCATTCGTTGTGCCACACACAGAAACCACACACCCACAACAGAGAATGTGAGTTCACTTCAGACTCCATTCATACAGGTTCCAACCCTAGGGTATACCCACAACACACAGCCCGTGGGAAGGCTCTATTAAGTCTGACATGAGGTAGCTCAGAGCAATGTATGGTATTTCCACCAAACAGCCTGTCAGGAGGAAAGGGAACAGGGACCTATATGATGTTTTCACCCAAAAGCCATTCGGGAAGAAGGGGGCAGAGACAGGACTTCCCAGGACTTTGGGAAACAAGGTAAAAGGCAATAGAAACCAAGACCCCACAGTTGCCATCTTGTCTTTGTGTAGGAATCCATTGATTACTATGGCAGGGACTGGGTATCCCAAAAATGGGGGAAACTCAGAGCAACTGCCAAGTCAGCATGTAGCTGCCAACAGCCCATACCTTGCTCTGTGGGAAACACACTGGTGCCCAAAAACACACATAAGGGGTACAAGAGTGTACCTCACCCATGGGTGCCATGAGGGTATCCCATGTGTGTTGTTCACCAAAAGATAAAATGAAGAGCTGCACTGCCAGAGGTCCAGGTTGAACCTCAGTGGCAGACAACATAAGGAAAACACACACAGAGAATTGGCAGGACAAGAACTAGGAAGCCCTGTCCTTCCATAAGGCATTTTCAGCATCACAACCAGCCCAAAAGCCACTAAGCTACCGTTGACTTTCTCTATACTCTGCCCTGGAATATGGTAGATGAGATGAAAATGGGAATAGTTGACCAAATGGTAAAGGCAGAGTGAGAGAGAGAAGACTGGTCTTAAGATGATAAAGCAACATACACCACGAGAGGGTCCTGCTCATCATTGTCCTAGAAAGGTGTGAAATATGAAAGAAGTGTGGAAGTGTGCAGTAGCAGTCGGCAGTTGACACCAGCCTTTGGAGTTGGGGCTCAACTTGCTTTTCTGTCAAAAGTCGGTTTTCCATTGATCCGGTCAGCTGGTGGCATACTTTAAATCATCCCTGCAGCGCGGAGCAGTGTGGAAGTGTGCAGTAGCAGTCAGCAGTCGACTGTCTGCGGTCCGTTGAGGTTTGGAGGCTCGGATCTCACTCTTGAGTTAAGTGTAGAGCTTAAATCACGGCTGCCTCTAACCAACTTCTGCTCACTTTCGAGTAAGAAACTGAATGTGGAAGATACGATGCCACAAACTGGTGAGTAACGTTACATATTTTTGGTAACTGGTGCTCACATTTAGACATGTATGATCTACAGATCAAGGGCACAAAGTTAACTATGCAGCAAAGCGTAACATAGTGGTTTGAATGGATGCAAGCGCCTCTACCACTACCAGTCTCTCCTGTAGCAGCTGCAAATACACTTGATCCTGTGTCTGGAACTGTACATACCGCCTCTGTAACAACTGAAAGCATGCTTGATCCTGTTTTGGATGTGTTTGACCCAGTGAATCCTGTGAATACAGTGAATACAGTGAATGGGCTTTGTAAACCCTTTCCAGGCATGACAGTGAATAATATAAATATTGCAGAGGCTATTACCTCTACAAATGGACTTAGCAAAGAAAGTCTGAGACATTTGGCAGATCAGTCGAATAAGATGACCTCTTTTTTTGACAGTGAGCCTATAATGGTTCCCAGACAAGAGTCGGTTTCTGATACATTTACTAGATATAAATGTGCATCATGATAATGATATTACCCTGAATGCATAGGCCTAACCTTGCCCTTTGCTATGAGTTGTGTACCATGTTTTGGTACTTTACTTTGGATTAAAAATCATTTGACAACTACAAATTAATTTGAGAATCTTTTGTTCAACTTTGTTTTACTGGAATACCGTAAATGAGAAAGTTAAATACGTTTTTTGAAATAGATTAACCCTTTCTGGACATTAGCTTGTGCGATCCACACTGATGGCTCATAAGACTTGGTCTTTTTCTCTCGCATCTATTTAGAAGTACCCTGTACGGTGGTACTTAAGAGTGGGCTGCACCTCACGGAAATTACAAAACAACAAAATCACGAAACAGACATTTTATTAAATAACTAGTACATAGCAGTGCCCACTCACCGACATAGATCATTTTCTCAAGACTTCCGTGCATTTCTATGAGTGGAGGCACACAAAAAGTGACGTCACAAGAATGCCTTATGAAGATATTGCAAATCTTACCGACCTTCGAGCAATGACATTGGGCTTCGCAGCCGATGAAGCAAAGGCGATCCTAGGCTTGATAAAAGAAACGTCTTTGACCACACAGCATAATGATCCTCAGAAAAAGATTAAACAATTAGAATACACCATTCGTAAGTTAATTAACATAAAATTGCATGCATTAACCTTAGGGAGATACTATAAAGCCCAGAGAATTCCATGTGGATTACGGATTCTGCTCAGACCTACATTATGTAAGGAAAATAATGAGTTTGTCAGAAAGTGGGATCAGATACTCAATAAGTTTTTCTTGGCTTTAATACTGCAAGCCACCCAAGAATGGTCTGTCAACTTAACAACACTGACAAAGGAAATTGATCAATTAACAACTGAGATCACTGCACTAACAGATGCAAACACTTTTGCAGACATTTTGGCTGACATCAACAAACGTTTGGAGGGGTACAAAACAGATTTGGAGGTGAGAAAGATCCGTAGGTTTCGCTGAGAAACTTACGATTACCTTAATGACGAGGTATATACGTGGGCAGACAAATATCAGACACAACCCACTCGACCACTAACCCATCCTCAGACAAAAGCAGTTCGGATAACGATTCGACCAGAGGAGACAATACTGCCACAAGGTCAGACCTAGGAACAGGACTATCAGAAGGAACAGCACCACAAGACAAGGAGATCTAAGAATATCCCACTGAGGAATTTTTTAGGAGCAAGACCAAAAGGAAAAGAACCCGGAGGGGGAGGAGGAAAAGGTCAAGGTGTGACGATGAGGTTCCAATCAAATCGGCCCTAGTGGTTAATCTTTCGAACCGTACTCTCACTACACAAGAAAATCAGACATTACAGAAAGGACTCAAATGTGTACCTACATATAATACTAACCTATTTAACAGCAAAGTTGAATTGCACAAATTGGTACGCAAATTAAAATTGAAGGTTTTCTTTGCTGAGTTACAAACTCAAGACACAATGAACAACACTGATGATGAGTACATAGAATTTAGACCAAAGAGTACATTTGTGGCTCCTATCAATGTACCTGCAATAAATATATTCGAAAGAATGGCATTGAAAGATCTAAACAAGATTTACTTTGGTATAACAAGGTACAACAACCTGATTCGAGGTGAGCTCTCTATCATCAAAATACTGTACACAGATGCAAACATAACTATCAGAACTGCTGACAAGGGAGGAGCCCTTGTATTAATGAACAAAGAAGATTATGAGCAAGAGTGTAAGAGGCAATTGAACGACCATGCTATTTATGTGAAGATCGATCATGACCCCATCCAAAGAGATTGCACAGAACCTTGATGAACTATTGAATAGAGCTGAAGAAATAGGATACATCACACAAAAGACCAAAGCCTATCTACAGAATAAAAATCCCCAAATCCCTTATTTCTATCTTTTGCCAAAGATACACAAGAGTCTAGTAAGCCCACCTGGAAGACCAATTGTTGCTGCCACAGAAGGTATGTTACAGCCATTGGGTACATACATCAACCATTTTTTGCAATCAACTATCCAAAAGACCACTACCTACGTTAAAGATAGCACTAATTTTCTGAACATCCTAGATAGCATTGGACTGACTCAAGATTACATCTTGTTAAAGATGGACATCTGTAGTCTTTACACTAACATCCCACATGATTTGGGAGAGGAGGCTGTACAATGGATTTTACTTAAGGAAAGTGAGATTGGAGCAGCTAAGGAATTCATCATGTCACTATTAACATTCATCTCAGAGAATTCATATTTTCAGCACGGACAAGATTTCTATCTGCACGTTTCTGGGACAGCCATGGAAGCCACCATAGCACCACCATATGCTAACAGCTTCATGCACCATTTTGAGAAAGAAAACACAATCTCGAGAATCTGTTATGGAAAGACAAACTGAAAACCTGGAAAAGGTATATTGATGACATTTGTGGTATCCGGCATGGGGATAAAAACACACTCAATTTCTAACAGACATCCATTGCATTGATCAAAGGATTCGGTTTACTGCAGAGATAGGAGAACCAGCCATCCATTACCCTGACATAAAAGTGAAAGTCAACAATTTAAATATAAGTACCTCATTATTCACCAAACCGACTCATAGGAATAATCTTCTACATCGGATGAGTTTTCATCCATCTAACACTACGTAATTTACCAAATGGACAAATTATATGGTTGAAACGTATAATCAGTGATCCAGCAGAGTGTGAAATTGAATTGGACAGGCTAAGAAAAAGATTACAGGATGGAGGATATCCAGAAGTGGATTTACAATCAGCAACAGAGAAAGTAAATACACGCTCAAGAGAAGAGCTCCTACAGACCAAAACTAAACAAGCAAAACCAACAATAGTGTATGTCTCCCACTTTTTAACACAAATTGTACAAATCAAAAAACATATAAACAAACATTGGAGTATTCTAACCAGTGACAACCGCACCAAGGAATTGTTTGCAGCAAAACCAACATTTGCCTACCAACGTAGTAGCGAATTATGAGACCTATCGCTAAACACGAGAATAGGAACTAAAAGGATTACCACCAAGAACAGCAAACAAGGTACCTTCCCTTGTCTGAAATGTGGCAATTGCCACAACATCGTTAAAGGAAATAATGTTTTGCATCCCCGTACTGGAGAGAGAATAAACTTGAAAGACTTTGCTACTTGTAACACTGAGAATATAATATATTGCATTAAGTGTCCTTGAGGCTTATCATACGTAGGTGAGACTGGAAGAAAAGTAAGAGTTCGTATGAACGAACACAAGTCCTATATAAGGAACAAAAATCCCACTTCAGCAGTAACAAAACATTGTAACTCACAGAATCACAACATAGCTCAGATCAAACTTCAAGTACTCGAGGAGATTGAGAAAAAAGGACAATGGGCCTCAATATGACTCTGGCGGTACCGTGGCGGTAAAAATGGCACAGCTGCCGCCAGAGTCATTTTTTTCCGGGGCTCGGCAATGGGTACTTACCGGGGCATTACAGCCCCGGCCATCCGGGTAATTCCTCATTGCCGGACGCCGGAAAAAATGACTCCCCATTTCCATTCGGGCCCCATTGGACCCAATGGGAATGGGGATGCAGGTAGCACCGGCAACATTCATGAATGGTGCCAGTGCTACCGTCAAGGTCTGCAAGCTGGTGCCGTTCTGCCTGCCAGGTCAGACCTGGCGGGCTGAAAGGCATCCGCTCGCAGAACTCGGAGTAAGCCAGTTCGGTAACAACAGTGCCGTTGTTACCGGACCAGCATACTTATACTGAGGCCCAATGTCTAGAAATGAAGAAACTAAGGCAGCAGCGGGATGCCTTCTGGATAGACTGGCTGGACACTATGATGCCTAATGGCATGAATGAAGATTGGGATTTAAACTGTTTTCTTTAATGATGTTCAAAAGTTAATTAACTGCGCAAGGTGTCTGGTGCACTTTGCAGTGAACAAGAGTAGACTGCAATCACAAATTTACCACTAACGAAACTCCAAGGTTGTTCAGAAGCTTTTTATTCTGTTTATTAACAGGTTTTATTGTTTCTCCCCACAAATACATCTGGTAACCAGAACACAAGTGAGAGAGTCATTATACAACCATAGTGTAACTGTATAATGCAACAATTAGCACACATATAACACAAACAGACAAATAGTCATACTTGCACTGACCATTTGGGGTCTGGCTTGTAGCGAGCACACAGCTATGAACGTACTCTATTTGTAACATACAATGTAACAAGATAGAATGCAGACAATTGTTACATAGGAGACCGACGTAGAAGACTGGTTTGTTAAATTGCATGAATGTATGTATCTGATGTAATGAACGCAGACCACCAAGCCATAATTGTGAGATGGAAGATATATCCTAAGGCCATAATTCTGATATGTTGAGATGTATTATGAATTAAATATATAGACAGAAAGTAATGACGATATGTGATAGGATTTACCACGTCATTAGGAAGTTACATAATTTGTTTTCCAGAATATCACATTTATGATATATAATTTAATCATATCATATTACATTGAAGCTTAACGGCTTGTAATCATTCCAAGATTGCCGCTGCTGTCAGCATTACGGCCATCTTGACAGACACCGGCTGTTACCATCACCATAGCAACGCAATATCGTTTGTAGGGACAGGGCCGACAGCACCAGCTTTCACCGCTGTGGCTGTCGTGCACTACGCAGAGAGGATCGCATTAAATTGGTAAGTGAGGAGTTTGAAGTACATTATGTATCAGTTAGAGTATCCGATCGGGTACAGGGATGACTGTAACACTGATGTCCTCTTACAGATCAAACTGCAAGCAGCATTGCAGACACACGAGAGCGCTCGGCGCTTAAGAGGTCAATGCTTTTGTGGAATTCAAATAGAATGTGGTTTGGAATAGGACGTGTCTTAGACACTTTATATGTTCAGTATGATTAACGAGTTGGAAGCCTTCACCAGACATTCACCGGGTGAACGTACATATACGAACAGGCTAATATGCAAAATTGGACGTGAAACGCCTGTAAGCAGGGCCATCTTAAGCACTTTTGGGGCCCTGGGCATGGGCATCTGTGGGGCCCCCCTCCACCAAACCAAAGGAATTAGGTGATCAAGTATATCTTCTGCGCCCCCCCCCCCCCAAAAATAAGGATGTTTACCCCCTTTGAGTCCCCTTAACCTCTTCATTCTTGCTCTAATCAGAATGATAAACAAGTACCATTTGAAGGCCAATATTATCAGTCTACGAAGATGTTCCTTCTGTTCTAGCATAGATTCAGGAGACTTTTTATCAATAGACTTCAGGAAGGTATGCCGCCTGTAGTATTAATGCTGGACTGTATGTAAAAGGTACATGTAACCCAGAATAGACTGAGAAACTCACATTTGCTGCCTCACATAATGTAAACGTGCTCAAGCATGGATAGAGGACACCAATTGGTAGGAAGGAGAAAGCTACGCATACCATTGCATGGATAGTGGATGCAGATTTCGAAGCTACCAGGAAGGTGTTGTTATCCAGACAGACTGAGATTATAAATGTGACATGGTTTTCAAATAGTGTTGCCATTAGAGATCAAAAGAATAAAGTGCCTGTGGTGTGCAATATATCAATACTCACTATTGCAGTGGAAGCAACACTACAGCCAGTCACTATAGCCAGTGAAACCATGAGTGAGGCTGTTTTGAAGATCATACCCTGAGAAGGAAATCTATGAAGGGTGGACAATTTTGAAAGGTTCAGGCACTGGTAATTTCAACCGGCTAGGCAATACAAGATTAAATTACATGATTTATGCATTTGAACACTTTGATTACCAGTTCTTACCATGAACTAAATTCTCATTTTATAAAACTGATTTCGAAAGTACACCAATCACATTACCAAACATGACAATTCTTAAAAACAGAATATTATAGAAGGGTGTAACACAGAATGATTCCAGCTTCATTCTGTCCATCATCAAGCGAAGTATATAAGTGCTAGCATACCAATCACTGTGATTTAATCCGGGTTGGTCTTTTGTATTTTTAAACTTTACATTTTTCCAAAACACTGGCTTGTGAAATTGTCATTTAAAAATGTGCATAAAAACCTTTGACTTTTACAAAAATTCAAAGGGTTCTTTTACGTCAAACAAGCAGACTTTAAAAGATGCTTGCCCGAGTCCTTCATCATCTTGTCCGCTCCCTTCTGTCTACCACCCCTTCCACTCAAATGGCCTGCATAAGAAGAAAGATCAAGTAATGGGCTAAACGATGCCACAGCATGCGAGGAGGCAAGCTTCGCAGAAGACAATACAGTAATGTACGAGATATTAGATAATTTTACCAGGATCACTGTATTGTCTGCTGGCAAAGCCAGGATACAAGCAGGAATGCTTTGGTTCCAACTTTGGATACGTATTCATCTCTTCGACTAACAGTTTATGCTCATCATTAGAAGTGATTGCCTAGGTTTTACAACACCCCATCTGAACAAATCTTTTTCTAGACCTTCACCATAAGGATGACAGGTTTGTTTTTATAGCAAGCCCTATCTGGTGAAGGAACATTGCTGCTAATAGCACCTGATGGGCTGCAAGACCAAGTACATACACAGGCAGGTTTATAAACTTCAGACATGGGACATGGGAAAGGCTCAGTCAGCCTTACAGGAATGTGCTATTCTAATCTTGCATAGGAACACATATCTCTGCAATGAGTGCTTAACACACTGAGCTAACTTCTGAACCATTGTGGAACTAATTTTGCCAATATGCATTTCAAATATGGCTATTGCACATAATCAAAATAATTCCCACAGGAAAGAAAGAATGTTACAGGAGTTGTGCCTCAAGGAATGAACACACAAACTATATATACCACAGAGAGCACAGACAGCATTACACTATGAATTGATCGAGGCAGAATGTGCTTGCCAAAACAGACAGGCAATAGGTTTAGAGCCTCAGCACCATGCCATAAAATATCCTGATGTGTGCCATTTACGTCTGGTTGACAAAGGAATCTTACCTCTTTAGATCAGGCAGCCTTGTGGGGCCCCCTCCAAGGTAGGGGCCCTGGGCAAGTGCCCCTTTTGCCCTCCCATAAAAACGTCCCTGCCTGTAAGAAAGGTTTTTACATCATTCTAACTAACAGATAGATGGGGAGTGCTCAAGGGAATTATTCTTACTGTATTTGAATAACGAACAGTCGAGCCCAAACAATTTAGTAAAGTCAAGGAGATCTGATTGTGTAATACATGCTGTCTACAAGCTGAAATGCATCAAAACGATTGTACTTTCTCTGTTATCTCTCATGTATGTGCTATTTGTCATGTTGTATGTTGTTCTACGTTGTGGGCGCCGGGTTAACTGTTTTTGGCACTTGATATGAAAACTAAATGTGTGTTGGGAAATGAAATAACGTTATAATACACACAATGGTGACTGTGCACTATGTTGATGATATTCATTGATTTGTTTTTTTACATCACAATGTTTATTTGTTGAAAAGCATGGGCATGTGGCCCCGATGAAGGACATTTGGTCCGAAATGCATAGGCCTAACCTTGCCCTTTGCTATGAGTTGTGTACCATGTTTTGGTACCTTACTTTGGATAAAAAATCATTTAACTACTACACATGAATTTGAGAAGCTTTTCTTCAACTTTGTTATACTGGAATACCGTAAATGAGAAAGTTAAATACGTTTTTTTGAAATAGGGTGCGTGGCCCACACCAATGGCTCATAGGCCTTGGTCTTTTTCTCTCGCATTACCCTGAGTGAAACCAGCATAGTCCAGGACTGGGAATCAATGCCTGAGACACCTCTAACTGCACAGGATGAGTCCACTGAAGACCATAGCTTGCAAGGGTCGTCACCTCGTTCCTTTAGGATGGAAGAATGCAATTCATTTTTAAAACAACTTTTACCTCCAGAAGATCAACAAGAACAGTCTGTTTTACACGCATTAAATTATGCTCTTTCCTCGTTTGTGTGCTCATATGAAAGCATCACAATAGAGGTTAAGTTGCATACAGCAAAATTGGACACTTTATCTAAAAAGCTGGATGTAATGTCCAAAACGAATTCACTTTGGGAGCGTTTTAAACCAATTGCAAAGGACTTCTATGGGCCTGCAACTCAACCAGTGATTTCCTCTCCTACCTCTCTTAAAGGTTCATAAGGTGCTGTTACCTAATACCAAGGAAAGACTGCATGAGAATGAGGTTATCCAAGAGGCATTGACGCCCATTGATTTAACGGAAGATAACAGAGATATGGAAGGGAGTCGGCAGGTCATAGAGGCAGTATCAGAGGAGCTCCCAATTGATATGATATGACATTTATTGCATGCCTATACACACGTGTTTCAAGGCGCAACGCAGCAAGGGATGGGAACAAAGGGAGGACAGGACAACGATCTTACTAGGCCCAGTCACATTGAGATCACGCAAGTGCAGGGGAGTGGGAAGGGGAAAGTGCCTGGGTAGGCAAGTGCAAGACATGGGATCAAAACATCGAAAGACAAGAAGTGCGGCCAGCAGGTGGCAGTGCAGGGGTTAAGTGCAGACAATAAGTGTTAGATAAGTGCAGGTAGGGGGACTGTAGGGTTGCAGATACAACCCCAAGTGCAGGGTTGCCAGGGTACAGTGCAGGAGTGCAACTGTGAGGACAAGGAGTTGGGTTCAAGGTTCAGAGGCTAGCCAAGTATCCAGTGCAGTATCAGACAGGAGATCAGCAGGGAAGATGATGAGAGAAGGCAGAAGCAAAGAGGAAAGTTTTGAGCTGCTTCCGGAACTGGACTGGAGATGGTTCTGCTCAAGTTTCAGAGAGGCAGGGAGGCTGTTGCAGAGGGAGGCACCAGCCGAAGAGAGAGATCTGCCCCCAACTCGCAGCTTGCAAAAGTGACTGATCTTCAAGGTGTTGGAGGTGGAGGAGCGAAGAGCTCGAGTAGGAAGATACTTCCGAAGAGAAAGCTGGCGATATTTTGGTCCCAGGCCCCAGAAGGCCTTGTGGACAATGCAAAGGGTCTTGGACTTGATCCTTGCAGCCACTGGGAGCCAATGGAGAGATTTCAGTGCTGGGGAGATACGATCCCTGGGCTTGAGGCCAAGGACAAGTCTTACAGTCCTGTTCTGGATGAGTTGCAGAGGACGGAGAGTAGAGGCGGCAGATTTAAAAAGAGGCTGTTAGAGTAGTCAAGCCTAGAAAGAACCAGAGCTCTGGGGACAGTGAGCTTCTGGGGCATGGAGAGAAAAGGAAGAATACCTCAGAGGAGGTGCAGTTTGTAGTTTGACTTCTTAGAGAATTCGGAGATGTGAGGAGAGAAGGAGAGTGTGGAGTCGAAGATAACCCCAAGGCTTTAGCCTCAGAAGTGGGAGCAGGAAGAGGGCCAAGGGAGGCCAGCTAGAGAGTGGCGGGAAAGAGGGGTGCAGGTGTGCTGACGAGGAGGATCTCCGTTTTACCAGCATTCAGGCAGAGATCATTGGCGGCACACCACTCCTGGATTGCAGACAGACAATCAGGGATGAGAGAAGGAGAAGAGGTGGCAGAAGGGAGCCTGAAAGTGTGCTGGGTGTCATCCGCGTAGCACTGGAAGTTGGAGAAGAGAGCAGCAATGCGGTGGGCGAGAGGTGCCAGATATTGGATATAATACTGGCCCTATTGGACTAGGGGGCGGGGGGATTATGAAAAAGAACAATTGTGGAAAACATCAAGAAAAGAAATCCAAGAATGTTAAAAGCACAAATCACCACGGGGGAGGCTTGATAAAGTTCCTCAGGATTGTATCACAACTTGCCCCAAAATCATCAACAGCCTCATTAAGAATAAGAGTGACCTGCCTCAAAAGCCCCGCAAGGCCGATGATGCCGTGGCTGAGGAGAAGGCTGGGAGCTCTGTTAATAACCCTGTTAATAGCCTAATGAAGGTGGCCGACAACGTGAGTCAGCCTCTATAGAGTCAGGCTTTACCTAACAGTGCTGGAGAGGAAAAAGAAAGCATGTTGACTACAAAGGGATTGGTGGATTAACTTGGGGCAGAAACTACAGAATCCCTTACCTTGATCTTGCAACAACAATATAATGAGCAACAATCTTTGATGGTGGCGCTCTTACGAGGTTCACAGCACAGGCTAATTCTCAATTGAAGGGGCATAACAACATCCCAGTGGCTAATGGAAATGTGGGGACTAAAGAGGCTGAGGCCATTGCTTCTAGTAAGGGAGCAAATGTATTGGATCACAGCCCTGGCAATACAGGGCGCATGATGGGTCCAGGAACAGAGGATAAGGCTAGAAATGACACTAATCCGGAGAAACCAGTGTATAGTATGCCAAGAAATGCTATATCTTCGAATAGCCAATCCTCTAGGAGCTTTAATGAGGGCTTTAAGTGGTCATTTTACCCTCTGCAGTAAAAATGAAAATCCACAACCTCAGGGAGAAATCTGTGAAAATGGATTGAGATTATAGTTAATCTTTAAAGAAGCTTAACCTGTGGTAATGAATGCACAAAATATTCTTCTACTATTTGCACTGATCCCCAAACTCAGGGCACTATCGACAAAATATATCTCCCGAGTGGAGTTCATTGATGATGATAAATGAGTGGATTTGATAACATTGGATTTAAAATCAAAATTTTATATGATGTCTTCTTGAACGAATCTGCCATTATGCGTCAGTTGGGTTATGATTCTACATCATTTAAAGAGCCCCTGAAATTACTTGTGGGTTCCAGAACCAGCTTGACTCTACCACACCCTAAGGAACTGCTAATGTCCCTTCATCAGGCTGATGTTCCTTGTCGGGAAGTACATTTGGCGCCAACTGAGATGTCTTACAAAACAACAGCTCATGATTGGTCTTGGATCACAGGGCCCTTTTTGTAAGAGAGGCAGAGGGTGGTTCCTCAAACCATACACTTGAGAAAAAAAAATCTGAGACTAGTCCCTTGGAACTGTAGAGGGTACAGTCAGTTGATGGAAAATACTGATCTGTATGCTTGTCTTAAGTCTTTTGATATAACCTTGCTTCAAGAGATCTGGTTGGCAGAATATCCGGTTATGGATGGTTAATCCTTTGCATTCCAAACTGCTAGGCCAAGAAGGGGGGTCGCCCATCTGACGGCTTCCTCAAAGCAGTAAAATTGGTTTCTATCATCTCAATTCTTTTAATATTCAACTAGGTGCTTTGGGCTTGGAATTAGCTCTAAATTGTAAGGATGATGCCGATAGTGTGATGCACATCGTGAATGTTTATTTGCATGCAGAAGTAGCTCCATTACATTGCTTTCTACAGCCACTTCAAGAATTTGTAGATGATTGGTGTCATGTACATACGGAGGGTTCTGTCATAGTGGGAGGATATTTTAACTCCACCTGTATGAATGGGGTTAATGATGATGAGTTGTTTGAGCATTGGCTATCGGAAGTGGGCTCGCAGAAATTTAGGGATGGTAGGGTCTGGCAATCAACACTCATCTTTTGGATTACAACAAAAAAATGGTAACATGGAGGGACACTTGTCAAAAGCAAATATATGGCACAGACGGCATCTGCCTCTGTTATTGATTATATCTATGTTGGTCACTGTTTATTACATTTCTGTAACAGCATGATTGTGAGGGAGTCTACTCTTAACAACCACTATATGTTGACAGTAAAATTCGCCATTCAGAGAGTAGAGTGTGTAGAATCCATACCTAGAGTTTTTGTTGTAAATCCGAGGAAAAATAGGCTGAGGTGGAGCAATGATAAAATGTCTTCCTTTAAATGAAAGAATGACTAATGTTATGGCAAATACATGCTATGATTGGAAACAGTATTTTCTAGGCCTAGAATACTTCCATACCTACATTGGGGAGCTTATTGTGAGCTAATTTTGCCAAAAAGCTGTAGGCACATCTCACACACAAAAGACTTATCCTCATGTCGATGTTTGATTTCCAAATAAAGGAACGGAAAAAACAATTGAGACTTCACATTAAAAGGTTGTCTTGTCTCTCTGGTAATGAGAAATACGCTTCAATTAAGATTTTTTTTTTATCTTAATCGGATTCAAAATTGTAGATCGAAAATTAATCAGCAGGATTGTGAGACTATGTTGTAAATATTAATTTAAAAGGATGTCTCCACTTGTTGGCAATTGGTTAATAATTTAGAAACATTGCAAACAGTCTTGCAAGCTAACTGTATTTTGGAAAATGAATCAGCTCAATTTTTCAAAGGTATGTTCACTGTAAGTGTGAATTGGCTGGAAGATTGTTTGCCAGGCGAGGGTACATGTGCTATAACCTTTGATATTAGTGATGTTTTGGTGCAAATCCAGAGAACCAGCTCCTCTAAAGCCATTTTTCCTAATAAGCTTACTGCGTCTGAGACTTGGCAGTGGTGCTAGATATATTTTTTAAGAGGATTCTACAGACTAACACCTTCCCTGAGTCCTGGTGAACTGCCTATTTTATACCTATACATAAAAAAGGGAAAAGATCGAATCCCAAAAACTATTAGCCCATTATGATAATGGATGCTGATAGTAAGATTTTTGCGTCACTGGTTCTGGAAAATTGGGCGCTGGAAATGGCATAATTAAATAATATCAACCGGCTTTAGGCGATGACATGGTACCACCTTAAATGGAACCATCTTGAAATGTTGTGCAAGAGTTGATGTGGGATCAGAAATACGAGTCTATAAATACAGCATCAGTCGACCTTACCGCTGCAATTGACTTGATGGTTTGGGGCAGGCTCGGGGTAAAACTTGCAAAATGGGGCTTATCAGAGGACTTATTACGCATACTGAATAAGATGCATGATAATTCAATATTCAAGTCAAAGTAGAAATGAATGGTAGCCTATCAAATGAAATAGAGGCTACTTTGGGTTTAAGGCAGAAGAGCAGTCTCGCCCTCTGTCTTTTTAATTTGGATATGGCGGATCTGGAGTTATAATTGGAGAAGGTATCCTTAATTGCTCCAAAATTAGGTGGTCAGTGTATCAGTTGGGTATACGTCAGGCTGTGTGACTGTACATGTATAGGTCTTAAAAGGTTACTTGTGCGTTCGCTGCTGATGAATCCCCAAAAACGAAGATTTTACAGTTTACAACTACAAAAAAGTCAGATTGTTTTTGTATGGACAGTGAATAATGAACCACCAACTAAAGTTGATAGTCTTATATATTTGGGGTTCCCAGTAGAAAGCTGCTGATAAAATATACTATCTGGAATTATTTAAGAAATAAAGCAATTATGTTAGCATGCCAACTAAGGAAGATAGATTGCAATTTTCCCGGCATGGGTTTTGACAGTTTGAAGAAGCTGGAAGCCCTAATTCGGAGAAGGGCTCTTGGCCTACCTAAGTGTTCTCCATTAGCATTCATAAGAGTTGAATTAGGCCTGATCTCAATGCTAACAAGAGAGAATTGGAAACCTTTGGTTTTGTTACATAAAATAGTGGATACTCTAGATAAATCACTTTATGTGGACCTAAAAGCTCTTTTAACTATTTGTTGTAATGCTGCAATGAATCAATTGAAGGAATTTACTGTATGAAATAAATTGTAATGTGAATGATCTTGTTGATAGTCCCGGTAGGAATAAAGTGGCTCTGTTTAGAGCAGACTGGTTTCTAACAATGGAGACGATGCATGGCTATAGCTTCCTCTCTCACCTAAAGTTAAAACATAAAAAACATAAAAAACTGCAATAAATAGCCCTGTATTTGTCCCGCTTTCCCAATGCCTTTGCTCACAATATTCTGCTTAGAATTAGGGCGAATTTGTTGCCGACTAGTGCTATTTTGGCAAAAAGAGGTCTTATCCCAAGGGAGCATAATTTCTGTGATCATTGTATGAAAAAAGATGAAATGGAAACATGGCAACATATGTTACTTAACTGGCCTGCATTTACCTTTGTCCATGTTCATTATCTCAGACAATTTGTGCATAATATTTACTATGTGTACAAGGACAGATTATGGCATAAATTAGTCGGTCTTGATTCCACATTGGTTTGTTTTGCAGTGTGGAATTTTATCAATATTTTAAAAGTGTACGTAATTGATAAAATCGGGTCTTTTTGCTGATTTTAAATAGTATATGTTTTTTTAATCAGGTGGTTAGAATTGTTAATACTTTTCATGATTTTTGCACTTATTTTTATAGCTTTGTATTATGAAATGTATAATTAATGTTTATTGTGCATATATAACATGGTAATGTGTTATGAAATTAATGTAATGTTTGTTTAATTTAATTCATTGTAAAGGTTGAAATAATTTAACCATATACAAAACAAAGAGAGAAATCTTAAAGTACTGATGTAGGCAAGCAGCCAGCAGCACCGAATTACATCTTTAATTTACTTACCATGTTCAGGAGCTTCTCATAGGTCATGGTGGAGAGAGCATCACAAAAGAGCATGGTTTTAAATTAATTATTAATTAAAAATTATCAAGAAGCATAGTATTGACGGTTTGCCTTACGTGGGAAATGTTTTCATCACAACTCAATTCCCAAATGTACTCTTTTTTCGAATGCGGAATGTACAACTTTTGCACATAACCGTTATTATGGAGCAGCACCGCCATGTGTACACAGAAGTAATTGTGTTGGCTACCCCTTGAAGGGAGTATACATGTGGCGGAGTGACGCAACTCCACTGCGTGTGCTTTAAATATAGGGGGTGTTCCACTGCCACGTCAGAGCGATCGTGGAGCCCGTATTAAGAGCACGCCTGCCATGTGTGTTCTGTACTTTGGTGGGGTCACGGGGATCACGGAGGAGCCCGTGACTATGCAAATGTGGCAACGAGGCAGGGAACCAACCCCAGCATAGGCAGTGAGGAAAGTGGAGCATTTGTTTTACTTTTCTCCATCTTCTCATGCCGTGGGGACGACGGTCACCTCGCGGTTTTGGCCACAATCTTGCGCACGTGGTGGAGAGGGTCGCGGCTCCTTCCAGAAGCTCTTGTGCGCCCCCACACACTACATTTTTGGATTCCCTGTATAGGGGACAGCATTGTGCTGTGTATTCTTCATTTTGAAGTGCTTTGGCCATTTCTAACACGTTGAGTGTGAGCTGGGGGAGGCCTACCATATTTTGTTCTTTGCCCCCTAGGCCCACCCCACTCAATTTTTGGACCCATTATCTATGGAGTAGGGGTTCCTTCTTTGTTATTCCTGGCTGTTTGGACATTGGTGGAGGAGGGCTAATGTGTTTAGTGCCCTTGGGTATTAGAATGCCAAGTGTCTCTACGCCCACAGTTTTGGACGGTTGAAGAAGGTGACTGGTAAGGCGTTGGCTGGCTGTGTGGTGGTGGAAGAAGATCATCAGAAGTAGCTGCAAGGGGTGTGGCTGGCCAACATCATCACACTCAACATCTGTACGCAGTTGTGCCTGGAGCAGCACATCAGTGAGTTGCGGCCCCAGTACTCTAGTGGGGTGCCTGTGCGCTCGCTACCATGGATAGCCATGCTGCTGCAGCGCCCGCTGCTGCCCAAGTACCAGGGCCAGCTGGCCAGTCGTGGCATATGTACTGAGACAGTAGGGGACACTGACACCAATGCCCGAGTTTGATATCTCGGGGGTCACATCCAGCCTACGACCGAGATGGAGACTGTGGATTGATAGGCTTGACATGTACTTCCGGGCCACTGGGGAGACGGATGAAGACAGTAAGGTGGCTACGCTCCTATACTCAGCTGGATGGGTGGTACATGAGGTTTTTCAGTCCCTGACACCTGCAAATGCGACCTCTGCTGCAGCTAAAGATGCGCTGCAAGAGCATTTCATGCTAGTTGCCAACACAGACTACGAGCGGTTTGTGATGTGCAGCGCTAGGCAAAAGGATGATGAGATGATGAGGCCCTGGACTATTTCTATGGGCCGCTGTGCTGCATGCCCCTGTCATGTGTCTGGGATAATCCTGATAGAATGATAAGGAACCAGCTCATACAGGGATGTTCGTCTGGCAAACTGTGTAGGCAGGTGCTGCGAGAGCCGGAACTTGCACTGCCTTGCATACTGTAACTGGGACACTGCCAAGAGGTGTCGGAGGTGCGTGCATCAAGGATAGATGCGGCTGTGCACCCACGGAAAGTGGGTGATATGTGTGCTTTGGGCCGTGGTCAAGGTGGCAGAGGAGCCAGTCGTCCAATTGGAGGCCAGTGGGACAGGGGTGCAAGGGCCCTTGATTCATGTACAAAGTGTGGGTACGACCTCCCACATCCCACTGAATGCCCGGCGCAAAGGAAGGCTTGTGGACATTGGGGGGTGCTTAACCACTATGCCCGCATGTGCAGAGCTCCAGTGCCGGTGGTGATACCAAGGGGGCCAGTGCGGGCAGGGTTATTTAGCTCACAGCGCCTGCCCAATGTCTCCCAGTTAGACCAGGGGGAGGACAGATCCCCTCACGAGGTGGATGACGAAGAGGGTGAAGAAAACATCTTTTTCATCTCGAGTGTCAGTGCGCTGTGGACCACCAACAGGAGACAGCCATGGTGCCTGGTAAGAGTGAATGAGTCAGCGGTGCCGGTGCTGGTGGACACAGGGGCATCTGTTAATGTAATGGCGAGGGTGCACTACGACCCCTTGGTGGTATCACCCAAATTATAGAAGCCAAGGGCGTGCATTTTTACATTTGACGGCAAGCAACTGATCCCGCTGGCTAGGGCGTTTATAGACAACGCAGAGCGTGGCGGGTCGTCCATCAAGGCCCGGTTCTACGTAACAACCGTCAGCAGCAACACCCTCCAGAGTTGTGCGGCAGCCAAGGTATTCGGCATCATGAGCTTTGCGTACTCAGTGTATGTGGAGGACATGCAGGGGCTGCTGGCAAAATACAGCCAGCTATTCGAAGGTATTGGCTACATTGGCGGGCGACCCGGTGAGGCTCCATATCGACAAGTTGATACAACCCATTGCGCTGAAACACCAGCGAGTCCCATTTCATCTGCCTGACCTTGTGGATAAGGAGCTGGACAGTTTGGTGGAGTTGGACATAATCGAGAAAGTGGATGCCCTACCCCCTGGGTATCTCCGATTGTCATGCTAGAAAGTCCAAACAACCTGGCTCTGTGCGGGTCTGTGTGGACATGAGGCTCCCAAACAAGGTGATTAAGGGCGAATGACATATCACCCCCATGATAGATGATATCAATGCAGAACTGCAGGGGGCGTGCTTCTTCTCAAAACTCGATCTTCGGGCCAGGTACCATCAGGTTGTGTTACACCCGCACCGCGGGGCCTCTAGAGGTACAAACGCCTGAGATTTGGTGTGTCATCTGCGGCAGAGGTCTTTCAGAATATCATCCGCGGGGCTCTCGCTGACTTGGATGGCGTCCTGAACATGAGCGACGACATCTTGGTAATTGCAAGAACAGAGGCGGAGTACCTGGACAGGCTGGTGAAGACCTTGGAGTGGCTGTAGGCGCTCGGGTTAACCCTGCATAAGGACAAGTGCAAGTTGCTCAAGAAGACCATTGAATTCTTTGCATCTGTGTTCAAAGAAGGGGATGTGTCACCAGATCCTTGCAAGGTCAAAGACATCGTGGAGGCACGGCCCCACAGAATGTATCTGAGGTTCGAAGCTTCTTGGGGATGGTCACGTAATGTGGCCGGTTCATCAGAAATCCTGTTTGGAACCTCTGCGGGCCTTAACCAAGAAAGACGATACGTGGCAGTGGGGACCCCTTGAGCAGGCTGCGTTTGAAGACGTGAAGGCGGCACTGACGGCAGAAGATGCAATGGCCTTCTTCGACCTGGCCTTGTACTCAGAAATTGTGCTGGATGCCAGCCGATCGCATGTGTGAGCAAGGCACTATCAGAAACGGAACAACGATATTCCCAAATTGAGAGAGAGGACCTGGCTGTCCTGTGGGGATGACGCCATTTTCACCTATATGTGCTCGGACGGCCGGTGACCGTGGTAATGGACCAAAAGCCCCTGCTGCCGATCATGGGCAGTTCGTTGTCCAAGCCTCCAGCCCGCATCGAGAGGTGGATGCTGGCACTGTTTGAATATGGGGTCTCTTTGGTGTACTGGCCCGGCAGCAATGACGTGGCCGACTAATTGTGCAGACACCCCAGTTGCGAGCCAGATGGACACAGAAACATCAGTGCCGATGAGGTCGATGAACATGTGAGGCTGGTGATGGAGGCGGCAACTCCAAACTTAGTGGCCATCCACGAACTGGAACAGGCGACGGCCGATGGTGATTGTTTCAACATCTTGAAGGTACCCCTTCAACAGGGTTCAGGTAGGTCGGTCATAGACACGCTGGCTCAGAGGACCCAAGAGGCAAGATCGGCGCTGGAACAGCTGTGGAGGGTCAAGGATGAACTGGCATTTGTGGAGTTGGGACTGTTACTAGGGGCAACGGAATAGTAATACCACGGTGCAAGGTCCCCCGGGTCATCGAAATGGCACACCAGGGACACCAGGGCATTGCCAAAACCAAGACCCGTCTGCGACAGAAGGTATGGAGTTTGTCGCTACCTGCGTGTGGTGCCAGGTGGCGTTCCCGGTGCAGAAGGAGTCTCTGATCGAGACCATGCCCAGATGAACAAAGGCCTGGGAAAACGTCCATGCCGACAGGCCATGACACTCATTTCCTGGTAGTCGTTGACGAATGGTCCCGATATCTGGAGGTTGAGTTTATTGACTCAGTGTCAATTGACAAGGTGGCTGTGGCCTTGGAGAAGATCTTTCCTACCCATGGCCTGCCTCAGACCAGGTGTTCTGACAACGGACCGCAGTTCCAGGGGACAGTTTTGCCCATCTGATGGAACAATACGGGTTACAACATCACAAGATCACTCCTGTCTGGCCTCGGGCGAACGGCGAAGCAGAACTATTTATAAGGACGTTAAATAATGTGTTTTGCATCACCCACAGGGAGCTCTGTATCAGTTTTTAAGGGAGGACAGGGCCACCCCACATGCGTCCATGGGAGTGGCACTAGCAGAAGCCATGTTTCGGCTATGTCCTAGGGGTCTGATTCCGGTAGTGATGGAGAGAGCTCCGGCCGTCATTGACAATGCTCAGGTGGAACAGGAGAGACGTCTCAGGACGGAGGGGGAGAACATCAGCTAGCTATGGGAGAACAAGTGCTTGTAAAGAACCGGCACCCTCAAGGCAAGCTGTTGCTAACATACAAGCCTAGTCCAATGGACGTGGTGGCGATACATGGCTCAATGGTGACTGCTTCTAACGGGACTGCCACTTTCACCCTCAATGCCAGCTTCTTCAAGAAGATTGGAGACACCAGGCCGGAGGCGATTCAAAGAAGGGACTATGGTGATGTACTGGACGAGGGCAGTGGACTGGCCCATCTGCTGAGTTCCCCAGGTCGGGGGGACACTGGTGAGGAGGGCCCGATCCGGTAGGTGGGCAGGAGGTATCTCCAAAGGGTCGGCAGGGGGAAGCCTGCCCATCTCAATGACTATGTTTTGGACCCGTGAACTGGTGGGCCTAGCCCATGGACTGGGGAGTGACTGATGGGTGGGGTGGCATGTGATTAAAGGGGTGTTTATTTTGAGTGCAGTGTATTGTTGTGCGTTGTGTGTAGTTTACCTCTTTTGCTGTTTTGTTATGAAAAAGGAGGTGTGTGGTGACTGCCCCTTTAAGGGCGTACACATGCGGCAGAGTGACGCAACTCTGCTGCGTGTTGTTTACATAAAGGGGGTGTTCTACGGCCGAGTCAGAGTGAGTGTGGAGCCTGAACTAAGAGCACGCATCCCGTGAGTGTTCTGTAATTTGGGGGGGTCACGGGGGTCATGGAGGAGCCTGTGACTATGCAACAGTAATCACGCTGAGAGTGTGTGAGGGGCAGGGAATGGGGTTGTTTAAGATGGCGCTAGACACACACAGCTAGCTGCAAGGTGATCTCACGTGAATCTTCAGCTACGGCTCAAAAGGTCTTATGGAGCTGCATATGGAAGCTGTGCTGTTGTGGTGCCATTAACAGTTTTCGTAACGCGCAACTGTGCAAAGAAGGAATGCTTTCTGATGGAAGGACAGAACTTGTTTACAAAGAAATTGTGTTTTTCTCTACACCACAGCCCGTAGCTTAAAAGCATTTGTGTGGTCTCAGAAGGCCTCAAGATGGATTACACACGGACAGAAATAGAAAATAGAACCAATAACAAAATATCAGCCATTTTAAATCTTTGGCTGAACTTTAAAGAATTCCTACATTCACAGTTGCTTGCAGAAACCTTTAATCACGCAAAGCCCTTACACTTTATTTCTTGTAAACAGGTTAATAAGGGCTGGAGAATAGATTGGGAAATGCAATTGTTTACAGTGAAAACGCAGTAAAGAAAGATGCAGGGAAATAAATGGTAGAAATGTATAAGGACATCTCTGGCGCGCGTTTGAGCATGGAATATTATGTCTTTACTTTTTTTATCCAGTTGTTCCCTGTCTAAATTTAGCAAGGTTGTTTGAATAGTGGGCCCACTTGCCAATGGAAAACTCCATGGTAGTTTGGTTTTGAGGGTGCCCAAATATGAAATAGATACCCTTCTTTAAACAAAAATTATTGGCTATTTTTGGCAAAAAAAAAAAAAAAACAATGTGCTGCCAGCAAGCCTTTAGACTCGAGGAGCGGTCACATGAAAGCTTTCCGACAGGCGTCTTTTCACCAGTATGGTAGTGTTGGTGGATGTGACCTCACATGGCCCTTTGTCTCACTGTGACATCACAGGAAGCAATGTCACATGATCTTTGATCCCAAATGATAGACCATTGTGTACTTTCTTTCTATCATTCTGCGGTGGCAACATGCAGTCACAATATGTTAATAAATAATTAATGCTAGCAGGCATGTGCACGTCTAACTGAAATAAAATCAAATTGCATAAGTTCTTTTAGTAGATCAGTAGTAACGTTCTTTAAATCATACCAGTTGCAAAGCAATCCACAGTGATTGCAAACATCCACAAAGCTTCTGCAAATAATGTGCATGCCTTTAAAGTACCAACAACGGTGTTGCGTTGATGCTAAACATATGATCAGGGACATTGTGCATCAAAATACCATGGGTGGAAAGCTTTGCATCAAATCAATCACAACTGGGAGTTCTTTTGGACAGTCACCATCCCATAATTGTTCAGCCCATCTTATTATTTTTATTACTATTTAATTTTTATATTGTGCAACACGCGTGAACGCCTCAGTTACCATGAAGACAAGACCTGGTCAGAGAGAGAAAGGAGGTCAGAGCCGTGGGTTAAAGGACAGAGAAAAAGAACGAATCATAATTAAAGAGAAGTGTTTTTAGGGCTCTCTTAAAACTAGAGAGAATCAAGGTTCCCTAGATCCACGGGAAGAGAATTCCATCCATTTGGGGCGAATACTTGAAATCACTGTCACCAAAATTTTCAAATTGTGTCTTGGTACAAAATGTTTGTTGTCCCTACTAGAGCAAAGGTACCTGGGAGCCTTGTCAATCATACAAGGAGACTAATGCAAAGGTCGAGCCGAGAGTTAACAAGTGCTGTAGCCAGGGAAGAAAGAAAGATGTTCAGAGGACAGGTACGGACTAAAACTGTCTAAGCAACTTGGTAACGTAAACGCGTGACATCTTAACATGGCTTACATGTCGCTTCATTGTCAATCCGGAATCCAGGATAACGTCTAATGTTTTCACAAATGGGCTTACTGGAATAATACATCCAGATATGGTGAAATGGCGTTATCTTAGATCTAACTTTTTTATCCTTTGACTAGAACTTACAATCATAACCTCTGTCTTTTCTTTGTTCAGCGCCAATGAGTTGACTGACACCCAGTCCTTGATCATGTTGTAGGTGTCATTAATAAGAATGGAATCTGTCTCAAAGTCACCAGAGAGCTCAAAGACCAGCTGGGTATCATCGCCATAGTTGGTATATTTGAAGCTGACGCTGTCCAGCTGGTCAAAGAGAGGGCGCATATAAACATTAAACAACAGTGGAGACAGACAGGCGCCCTGTGGGACTTCGAAAGATAGTAGCTCTGCACCATCCTGAAAACCATTCATTGCCACTATTGCTGGTCTGGGGCCTCGGAATGAAGCAAACCATTTGATGGTTGGCTCACAGCAGTAAACAATCTTACGCAGCCTTTATAGCAATAAAGCATGGTCCACCAAGTCAAATGCGGCTGAAAGGTCGAGCAACATAAGGAGTGCAATATTACCTTTGTCGACCATTTCCGCCAAATTCACTCACAGGTCCAGCATTGCTGTTTCTGTCCCATGCATTGCACAATAGCCGGACTGACGTGTTCCAAGTAGATTGTTCTTTTCCACATGATCGTGAAGCTGTAAGTAAGCAACTTTATCTAGAATTTTCCACAAGTAAGGAACATTGGTAATCGGTCTGTAACTACCCACAGCCTCGGGATCTACAGTAGTTTCTCTCAAGACTGGTTAATCCAGGCCTCTTTAGGACTGACGGGAACACACAAGTTAGTTATAGAGAAGTTGAAAATTCTAGTGATTAATGGAGAAAGACGTGTGATAGGGCCTTGATGATAATCGCAGGGCATACATCACCAGCACATGTAGTGGGTTTATGCCCATTTACAATATCAGTCAGGGACGTTTGAGTAACAGAGCTCAAACTGAATTCTGCAACAGAGTCACTGAGAGTGATTATTGGAGCCCTATTCTCAGAGATACTATGGACTATGGACTATTGCTAGCCTAGGGCTGCCGATGATGGACTGGTGAATCCTTATTTTGGCAGAAAAGCTGTCTTGGATTTCTTGACACCAAGAATTACTAAGAGGACTTTGTTGGTGGTGCTTTTTTTCCATACAATTCATGCAAAATGGAGAACAATTATTTTTTTCTAATTTAGCATTGCTGATTCTGTTAGCATCATCTTTCCTTTTTTGCAGTCAGAATAGCCTTTTTATAGTCAGCAGCTGCGGATCTATCCGAGTCAAGAGATTTGGGACATGGATCCTTCTTCCACTGTTTTTCAGATGTTCTTTTTTTTCGATGCTTAATAATGTCGATAGAAAACCATGAACTCCCTGTATTTTTGGTTTTTAATTTCTTAACGATAATGGCTGCTAATTTGTTAATAGCTAAAGCTGCCATATTGGTATACTCCTGCACCAATGCTTCAGTATAAAAAAAAAAGCCATGCGGGAGGCATCAGTTGGAGTAGAAGGTCAAAAGAATCTGAACTTGGCACTCTATTCAGGTTTCTTTTTCTGATTTCTACATGTGGTTGCACACTGACCTTTTTACAAGAAGCCAGAGAAATGAGATTTAAAAAAAAACGAAAATGAGTCAGTCTATGGACATTGAATGATATTAAAGAGGAAGGTTTGGAGGTTATGAGTCAGGACCCAATCGAACGTATGCCTATCGCTATGGGTAGGATGTTTTATGAGTTGCTGGAGCCCAATGGCTTGCAATGACGTGATGAGAGAGATGGCAAAGATTAACATCCCCTAAAAGCACAGTGTGAAAGGAAGGTTTAGCAAGGTAGTGGAGCAATGTCAGTAAAGGCTCTTCAAATCAAGGCATTCTAGTTGGTGGCTGATAAATAATTGTTAAATTGATAGTAGTGTTATTATAAATTAAAATTATAATAACTAAGTTCTCGCAGCTATCGAGATTAGTAGTACTCAGAACATTATATTTAAAAACATTTCTTTTAAACTTCTTTTTATTGAGTTTACAACATGAAAAACCATTTCCGCAACTTTTCCCCCCGCCCCCCACTCCCCAGGCCGTCCATTCGTATTTCCTTGAGTTGATTCTGCTTGTGCCAGTTCTTTGCGTTCATTGCAAGTCCAGGAGTTTAAGACGCTGAGGGCACCACACCCCTCTAGAGTCATCTTTGAGGAAGGCTAGCGTCTCTCCCCAGTCTTTTCCAAAGTTCTGTATGTTTCCATTCATAGCGTATGTGGCCCATTCTAAAGCTACTATGTCCCAGACTTTGCATAGCCATTCTTGGATTGTAGGTATGTTCCCGCTTTTCCATCTCTGCACAATTAATGTAATCGCCGCTAGGGTTAGGATTACTCTCGCCTTTTCTCGATTGCTGGGTTCCACCACTGCCTCCCCCCTTTTAAACCCAGTATTATCTGCTCCGGGGATCTCTTCCCCCCTTTCCTACATGCCTGCTCTTGTGCCTGCTGCACTTCGTCCCAGAATGGGGTGATTTTTGGGCACCTCCACCATATGTGTTCCGATGTGCCCTCATTCCCGCATCTTCTCCAGCATTCCCCCATTGCTCCTGGGTAGATTCTGTGAAGGCGGGTTGGTGTATAGTGCCAACCAAAAAGTATTTTATACCAGGCCCGTTGTAACTGGGAGGCCCTGGCCAGTTTGGGAATCTTCCCCCATAGTTTCCTCCACTCCTCCTTTTCGAAGTCCCTCCCCAGTATCTGCTCCCACCTATTCATGTACTGCCATTGCTGTCTAGGTATGGCATCGTCCAAAATCTCATATAAATTGGAAATCAGCCCCTTGGACCCGTCATTTGATGTCAAAAATATCTCGAAGGGGGTTTCTTCTCTGGTGGCTGCTTTCTTGTTAGTCAGGTGTAGCAACCAGTGGCGCAGCTGGGCATACCTAAGCCTTTCCCCCTCTTCGATTGCTCATACTTTTTTGCATTCCGTGAAGGGCAGGATCTCCCTGTCCTGAAACATATCCTGCATCCTCTTGCACCCTCCCTCCTGCCATTTCCTAAACGCTCCCCTCTCCATTCTAGGTGCAAAGTCTCCATTGTCAAAGATGGGTGTGAAGGGGGACGGGAAGGATGTGATTCCCTGCGTTTTCGCTAATCTGTCCCAGTTCTCCGTCATGAGGCCCAGTATGGTTCTTTCATACATACGATTTGGCCTATGCTGTTTCCTTAGCCATAGTACCTCCTCCAGGTTGTGTTTTGTCACTGCCCTGTCCATCCCGACCCACAATTTCTCCTCGCCTTTGTGTAACCATTCCCTGATAATTCGTAGTTGGGTTGCCTCGTAGTACTGCCTCAAGTTGGCGAGGGACAGCCCTCCCTCTCTCCTGGGGGCCTTAAGCAAGTGCCTGTTAATCCTTGCCCTCTTCCCCTCCCATATGAATTCGAGATGGGCGACTCTTCTTATGTTATCTGCCATTTGCCTGCCCCCTATAAGACCTGCCTGGTCTTGGCGGATTAGACCCAGGAGTAGCCCCTCTAATCTGTTTGCTAGTATTTTCGTGTACATTTTCGCATCTATATTAATTAATGCGATCGGTCTGTAAGACGTGTGCTCCGTGGGATCCTTATGGGGTTTTAGGATTAGGGTCATTTTGGCCTCTTCCATGGAGGGGGCTATGCGACCCGTGTCTTTAAAAGAGTTGTATAGGTGGGTTAAATGTGGTGCCTGGGTCGTTGCAAGTGTTTTATAAAAGGCAGCTGTATAGCCGTCTGGGCCTGGTGCCTTGCCTGTGGGTAAACCCGCAATAACCCACTTCACCTCTTCCGCTGTGATCTCTTGGTCACGGGACTACTGGGACTCCCTAGAGATTTTGCGCAGGCCAGCTGTCCTCAGGAATTCCTTCTGCAAATGGGGCTGGGGATTCTGTGATGTATACAATGTCTCATATAATTTTGCCAGACTTTCTTGGATGTCCTCATCTCACATTATCCTGTCCCCTGAGTCTGACTTCAGTGCTGTAATCCCATTTTTGGCTGCTGCCCCCTGTGCCAGGAGGGCATCCGCCTTTTTTGCTTTCGCATAGAATTTTTGCCAGACAAAGTGTAATGCCGCTTCTGCCCTTTTAGTTCTCAAGACCCCACTGTCATAATTCACCCAAGTATCATATGAAAAGGATACAATAACCAAAAAGGATACAATTGGTAGGGCTCTTCCAGATCCTTGATAAATCACACGGCTTGACAGTAGTGAAGTCAAAATGAGACCTTTCTTGCAGGGGGGTTATTCTTTTCTGTGATCCTGCCCATTCGAAGAGGAGACGGAAGGGGAAGGTCCACTTGTATCTGATTCCTCGGTTCCTGAGAAATGTCACAATTGGGTCATTTGGCGTTGCTTCACTAGAGTACTGTTGTCCAGATCCTGGTATAACTCAATTGCTTGCCCATTGTACCACTGGCTCTCGCTGTCTAGCCACTCTCAATACTGCCTCCTTCTGTCCATATCTCGTAAAGGCAGCCAGCACATCCCTAGGTCTAGCATTTGGGCCTTTGTTTGGTCGCCCCACTCTGTGGACTCAGTCCAACTCCACTTCATCCGGGGCTGTTTTCCTCTAGTAGGTCTGCAAAGATAGCCTCTAGGGCCCTCTTTAGGTCTCTGTCTGCCACCGTTTCCGACAGTGCTTTCAGTCGAATGTTGACCCTTCTGGACCTGTTCTCCATTGTTTCCCTGTCCACTTCTTGCAGGACCTTTTCCAGGAGGTCTGTTCCCTCACCTAACTGTCCCACCTCCTGCTTCATCTCTGTCATGGTCTGCTTGATGTGTGTTCTGATTAACTGTGTCTGCTCCTTTAACGTCTTGGCCACGTTGGACTGTAGTGCTAGCATTTCTCTTTTGTTCTTTTGGTCTCCCCGGCTCCGCGCTGGTGTTGGAATGCCGCTGTGCTGCTCTCGCAGCCTCAGGGCAGCCACTTACTTTCCTTTGTGGCTCCCTTTTCCTCTGGGTCCGCTGGTTGCTTTTCTGCGCCCCGCTGGCCTGTGTCTCGGACCAGCTTCGCTTCTCCTTATGACTTGGCTCGTTGGCGCTTCTCCCTCTCTCCTTCTCTCTCCAGAACTTGACAGAGCTGTTTGTGATGCTGGAAATGCATCAGAGGGACAGGGCCTCTGAATCCTTGTCTTTTACTGCTTTTTATCGTGTGTCCTGTCGTATTTTCTGCCCAGGAGTCCATGTGGGACTCCTAGCAGTGCAGCTCTCTCTTTTGGTTTGGTGAACAGACCCATGGGATACCCTTATGGCACCCATGGGTAGGGGTACAACCCTGTACCCCTAGTGTATGTTTTTGGGCACCTGTGGGTGGCCCACAGAGCAGGGTATGGGCTGGTGGCAGCTCCATGCTGAATTTGACAGGTGCTCTGGGTGTCCTCCATTTTGGGATACCCAGGCCCTGCCATTGGGATCAGTTGATTCCTGATAGGAAACAAGATGGCCCCTGTGGCCTCTTGCTTTCTATTGCCTGTTACCTTGTTTTCCCAAAGTCCTGGGAAGCCCTGACTCTGTGCCTTCCCCCTGACTGGCTGTTGGGTGGAAGTTCCATATATGGTGTTGTTGTGAAGGCCCAGCTAGACTGACTGGAGCCTTCCCAGTGACTGTATGTTGTGGGTACCTCCTGTGGGTGGGACCTGGGTGAATGGAGTGTGTGACCAATATACACTCCTTGTTGTGGTTGTCTGGTTTCTGGCATGAGAGACAAAGACTGAGACAGCCCTGCCCGAAACTGGCCTGAATGCAGTGTGTAGTGTTGAATGGCTGGGTACTTGTCCCAATCCACATTCCTTGTTGTTAGTGTCTGAAAGGGAGGAGTGTGGCCTGAATGCACTGTGTGCCTGATTGGCTGACTGACTGCATGAATGCCCTTCTGTATGATTGGCTGCTGAGTGTGTGACAGCAGTGTGGATGAGAGACAGAATAGTATATCTGGGGACCTCTCACCACTGGTAGTTGTTCAGAAGCGTTCAGGAGCTGAGTCTCCACTCTAAGAGTAACTGGAACTGCTGATCCTCGACGCCCAGCTGGAAGAAGAAGACTTGCTGCTGCATTTGCTTCGACCGATCCGAAGACTGCCGAAATCGTCGAAGACTGACCCGAGAGAGGACCTGGTAAGGCGCCCTCTTCCCGTGCTCCGAGGGACCATCGAGCACCGCTCCATCTTCGCCGAAGCGCCCTGGAAGTCAGACCCTCGAAAGGTTGCCGACCCGAGACGGGACTGCCGAGGAGATCGAAGTGAAGCACCCGGACATCGCCGCCGTCGAAGTCCATTGCCGTTAACCAGGGTTCGCAGGTTTGTGTAACCGCTGGAGGCCCGTCGAAGTTGTGTTGCCCAGCCATGGGGACCCCTTGACGCCGTGCCGCCGACGACCGGAGCCGCCCGCTCCTTTGCCTAAGAACATTCGAATCGAAGGACTCCCTCGTCCGCACCGTCGACCGCTTTATCCTGCCGGAGAAAGTCGAGGACGACCAACGCGCCGAGGAGAAACCTGCCGGTGGGTTTCCTGCCACCCGAAGACCACAAAGACTCGAACGACTCGACGCCCTTGCTGGGCCTCCGTCTCCACAATCTTTGCGGTCCAGAACTATTGTCACCGAGGTGCCCCGCACGCCTCTTCCTTGCAGGACGCCGACGCTCCGACGCCGACGAGCACCGCTCGGACGAAGCTGCCGCCTCATCGACGCCGTTCAACCGTGTTCTCCGTCGGACGTTCGACGACCTGTGTCTCCCGCTTCAAAGGGCAGGCACTCAAGAAGGGTCGTCGATTCCCCGACGCCGAACGCCGAGTTCCTCGACGGACGTTCGACGCCCCGTGTCTCCCGCTTGAAAGGGAAGGCATTCAAGAAGGGCCGTCGATTCCCCGCCGCCGAACGCCGAGTTCCTCGACGCTTCTCGACACCTCTCGACGATCCGTGACTCCCGCTTGAAAGGGGGTTGCTCAAGAAGGATCCGTTGACGCCTCTTCGAAGAACTCGACTCCACCAGGTACATTGGGGGGTAAAAACATTATAGGAGGGAATAAGACTTGCAGAACAATATATGGACTGGGCTTGTGCTATATCTTTATTTTACAGGTTGCCCAGGTGGGGGGATCTCCACACAGAACTGTGTCTAGTGGTAGGGGCCAGTATTCTGCCTATTACTCAACCATCTTATTTTCTCTCCTCTCTCTATTGCTGGTTTCACTCTATTGATCTGTGTGACATTGTTACAGTATTGTTGATGCACTTTAATGAGATCTAATACAAAGGGTGGTACCACTTTAGAATTGTATATATTTGCCATTGTTGATTTTCCTAAGTTCAAAGTGAGTTATTATGATAAGTGTACATAACCTTGAATATTGATTATATAAAGACTGTGTTCTAACCAATACAGTGTGTGGACATTCCTTTGTGGGGGTTTGGGGACTACACTGTACTTAAGAACCAGCCTGCATCACCTCCTGAGAAGCTAGGCCTTGATTGCTCGACCATAGCTACCGAATAGAGAATCTAGGCTGGGGTCCTCTGTGCCTCCCCTCTACCATATAGAGAGCAGAAGTACAGACCACCCCCTACCGGTCCTTTACACTGGTGGCAGCGGTGGGATGCTTATGGTTTTAAGAATCAGTGTATAACCGTGCCACTTACAAAATATCTGCACTTTATTAAATTAAGGTTTAGTTGTGTACAAGATAACTGCATTACAAACAATGGAGTCTATTGCAAATGGCAAATTGACTCGGATGAGCTTGGAGGCTCTCCAGAGTGCTTGTGAAGCCAGGGAGTTAGACTTTGTGGATAAGTCTATGGCTGAGCTAATAGCTGCCCTGGTGGACTACCAGACTGATGGTGAAACTCTTTATGAGGGGGGGAATGCAACCAATGAGGACTCTGCCCCTGGGGTTTTTGCTGAATCTGTTTCTGGGAATGCCGCCATTCCTGCTGCCTCTGTTCCAAACCCCAGCAATTCCTTGGAGCTTGAGTTATTAAGGATGAAATTGGCCTTTGAATACCGCAAGTTGGAAATAGATGCTGAACTTAAGAAAGAGGAGTTGGCTCAACAAGTGGAGCTCAAGAATAGGGATCTTGAACTCAGAAATAAGGACCTTGAACTCAAGAGCCAGGACACTGAATGTCAGAGAATCCAGCTAGAGAAAGCTAGAGTGGAGACTTCAGCTAAAACCAGTGAGAGTGTCAGGTCCCCAGCCACCAAGTTTATGAAGGATTTGGTTGGTGTATTTGTGGAGGGTTCAGATATCCTCCAATGGATTGAAGCGTTTGAAATGGCTTGTGTGATTCATGATGTTGATAAAAGAGATTGGGCTAAGTGTTTGTTAAGCAGAGTGCCTCAAACTGGATATGACTGTATTCTGAAGCTGAGTGTAGATGAAAGGGGTCAGTATGAGTGTATGAAGTCTGCTTTGATTGCCAAGTTTGGCAAGACACCTACCCAATACCTTAAAAGGTTCAGGGATTTTAAGAAAAGAGAGAATGTGTCTTGGGTTGACTGGGTGAGTGCTGCGCACATGAACATGATGGGGTGGATTGATGGATACAAGGTTAAGACTTTTGTTGAATTGTCCCACCTCTTGTTTTTTGAGCATTTTTCTGAAGCCTGTTCACCAGAGCTGCGTCAGTATGTGGCTGGCCAGAACATTTTGGACGCCTTTAAGCTGGCTAGGTTGGCTGACAAGTGGGTCTCCCACCGGGTGTCCCCTAAGGACTCCAGTGGGAAGGACAAGGACAAAGAAAAGGGTGCCTCTCAGAAAGCTGAGGAGTCCCACAAGCAGTCACAGTCGGGTAAACCTAAACCTTCCTCTCCCAAGACCCAAAAGTCTAGTGGGGATAAGTCATCTGTGGGTGGGAATAAGAGTAGTGGTCCACCTGCTGTAAAGCAGGCTCCCAGTGGTTCCAGTAGCGTACCCCCGCACTCCTGGCACTTGTTGGGACTGTGGGGCTCTGGATCACAGAAGGGGTGACTCCAAGTGTAAAGGTAAGGCACTTGGAGTACAGGCTGTCAGCCTGACCTACCCTTACCCCGTGTCTGAGGTGGAGGCCACTGTCCTCCCCTCCTCTACCGGGATCACATTTGGTGCTCCGGTAGAGATTTCCTTAGTGTCCCTTGGGGCCTGGGACCAGTATGCAGAAGTACTGGCGACTGTCCCACAGAACACCCGTAGGTTTTTGAGAAGTGTCCTCTTGAATGGCCAGCCTTCTACTGGTTTGAGAGACACTGGGGCAAGCATGACAGTAGTGGACAGGACCCTGCTCAAGCCAGAGGACTATGTAGGTGCTCCTCTGAGAACCACCAGGTTAGCTGGTGGGCCTCCCAAATTATCGCCTGTAGCCTTAGTCACACTCATGATTGGAGGCAAGACAGCAAAGCTTCCTGTCCTGGTTCAGGACAATGTCCCTGCTAACATTCTGTTAGGAAATGTTCTAGTAGAGTTGGGGTTGATCTTGGATGGTCTTCCCATGACTGCTGCTGCAGTCACTAGGTCACAGGTGACACCGGGTCTGGCTGTGAGTCAGGTACCCGAGCCAAAGGCGAGGCCTAAGGCAAGAAGAAGGAAGACCAAGAAGGCCACCTCTGTGGAGGGAACACCTTCTCTTCCTGCTGTTCCGACAGCACCCATTGGGATCCCTGCTCCGGACGGGCTGGGTCCAGTGGAAAACCCAAACTCAACTCCTGTGGGAGAAGAGACAGAAGACTCTCCTTTGGGAGAGGTTCTCAACCCGGAGGATCATCCCGACCTTCAATGCTTGTTAGCTGAAGGGGGACCCTCCTGGGCAGACTTCTGTAAGGGACAGAGCGAGTGCCACTCTCTCGAGGGACTGAGGAAACAGGCCCTGTCCCAGGCACAAGGAGAAGTGCCTAGGACATTCCGGATTTATTGGGAGGGTGAGCTCCTTGTTAGTGAGCCCACTAAGCCTGAACCTGGTGCCCTCAAGAGGTTGGTGGTACCCCAGGTTTACAGGCCCTTCCTACTGCAGTTGGCGCATGAGGTGCCCTTGGCTTGTCATCTTGGGACCAAGAAGACTAAGCAGAGGCTCTCTGCCCATTTCTACTGTCCACGGATGGGAGTAGAGGTGGAGTCCCACTGCAGGACCTGCCCAACTTGTCAGTTGTCTGGCAAGACTGGAGGCAGTGTCATTGCCCCACTGCAGCCATTGCCAGTGGTTGGCACACCATTTGAGAGGGTGGGCATCGACATCGTCGGTCCCCTTGACCCTCCCACTTCAGGTGGACATCGGTTCATCCTGGTCTTGGTAGATCATGCCACCAGGTACCCTGAGGCAATACCCCTTCGGACTGTTACTGCCAAGGTGGTTGCCAGGGCTCTCCTGGGCATTTTCACCCGTGTTGGATTCCCCAAGGAGGTTGTCTCTGACAGAGGATCCAACTTCATGTCTAGTTACATGAAAACCATGTGGAAAGAGTGCGGGGTAACCTACAAGTTCTCCACCTCTTACCACCCCCAGACCAATGGTCTGGTTGAGAGATTTAATAAAACTCTCAAGGGAATGCTAGGGGCTTTGGAAGAACCCCTAAGGAGGAAATGGGATCTCCTCCTGCCATGCCTGCTGTTTGCTTACAGAGAGGTACCTCAAGAGGGTGTTGGTTTCAGCCCCTTTGAGTTACTCTTTGGACATCCCGTGAGGGGGCCCCTCGCCTTGATCAGAGAAGGCTTGGAAGCCACCCCTCCAGGTCCCGGCAAGCAAGTGGGGGACTATGTGTTAGGCCTCAGATGGAGGATGACACAGATGATGGGTCAGGCAGCAGCAAATCTCAAGGCCTTAAAGCCTCGCAAGTGGATTGGACTCCGGGACAGGAAATCCTTGTGATGGAGCCTATCAAGCCTAGAGCTTTGGCAGACAAGTGGGCTGGACCCTTCAGGATCATCTCCAAGATGGGCGAAGTCAATTATCTGGTTGACATGGGAGCCTCTGGGGTAGCCCCTCAGGTATTCCATGTCAACAGGCTCAAGCCTTTCCACCGGCGAGCGGAAGTCTCATGTCTCTTGCTAGCTTCAGGGCAAGAAGAGGATGAGAGTGAGCCCCTTCCTGATTTGCTGCATAGCAACCCTCAGGATGGCTCAGTGGAGGGAGTACATCTCTCTCCGGATTTGACAACAGAGCAACAGAGGGCCTGCAGGGCTTTGCTCCAACAGTATGCCTCTCTGTTTTCACTGACGCCAGGCCTTACACCGTGGTGTAGGTATGAAATTGACACTGGTGACAGTGTGCCTGTCAAAAGCAGGTGCTACCGTATGTCAGATACCGTCAAGAACCAGAGCCAGGCTGAGGTTGCCAAGATGTTGGATCTGGGTGTTATTGAACCCTCAACTAGTCCCTGGTCCAGTCCAGTGGTCCTTGTCCCCAAGGCAAGTTCCCAGGCGGGTACCAAGGATTGGAGGTTCTGTGTGGACTACTGAGGAGTCAATGCCGTCACCAAAACTGACGCGCACCCATTGCCCAGGGCTGATGAGCTCGTGGACACCATAGGTGCTGCCAAATTTGTGAGCACCTTTGACCTTACCTCAGGCTATTGGCAAATAGCTCTGACGGACCATGCCAAGGAAAAGACGGCCTTCTCAACACCTGAGGGACTCTACCAGTTTAGGGTCATGCCTTTTGGGTTGAAGAATGCCCCTGCCACCTTCCAGAGATTGGTCAACCATGCGCTCAGTGGGCTGGAAGCCTTTTGTGTGGCTTACTTAGACGACATTGCCGTCTACAGTTCCACCTGGGAAGAGCATTTGACACATCTGGATAAGGTGTTGCAGGCCTTGAAAAGGGCTAACCTCACTATCAAGGCCACCAAGTGCCAGATAGCTCAGGGGAAAGTTACCTATCTTGGTCATGAGGTAGGAGGGGGTCAAATCCAACCTCTCTCCAGTAAAGTACAGGATGTACAGAACTGGGAGACTCCCACTACTCAAACCCAGGTGAGAGCCTTTTTGGGCCTCACTGGGTACTATCACAATTTCATGGCAGACTATGGAACCATAGCTGCACCCCTGACAGCTCTAACTTCACCCAAACAGCCTAGGAAGGTTAATTGGACCGAAGACTGTCAGAGGGCCTTTGATGGCTTGAAAGAAAGTCTGTGTAGGGCACCTGTGTTGTGTGCGCCTGACTACAGCCGACCCTTTATCGTCCAGACGGATGCCTGTGACACCGGAATTGGAGCTGTCTTGTCCAAGTTAGATGACAAAGGGAGAGAACATCCTATCATATTCATCAGTAGACAACTCAAGGGTAGAGAACTTAGGTGGGCTACTGTTGAAAAGGAGTGTTTTAGCATAGTTTGGAGCCTTAGGCGTTTTAGGCCCTACCTTACGGGGTCTACCTTCAAGGTCCAAACAGATCATAAGCCCCTGAAGTGGCTTATGCAAATGAAGGGTGAGAATCCGAAATTGCTCAGGTGGTCCATTAGCCTGCAAGGGCTAGACTTCACCATAGAGCACAGACCAGGGAAGAGTCACGATAATGCAGATGGCCTTTCCAGAAGGTATGTTGACCCTCTGGATGAGGGTGTCTATCCCGTGGGAGATTAGACACCCTCAACCTCAGTCTGGGGGGGGGGGACTGTGATGCTGGAAATGCATCAGAGGGACAGGGCCTCTGAATCCTTGTCCTTTACTGCTTTTTATTGTGTGTCCTGTCGTATTTTCTGCCCAGGAGTCCATGTGGGACTCCTGGCAGTGCAGCTCTCTCTTTTGGTTTGGTGAACAGACCCATGGGATACCCTTATGGCACCCATGGGTAGGGGTACAACCCTGTACCCCTAGTGTATGTTTTTGGGCACCTGTGGGTGGCCCACAGAGCAGGGTATGGGCTGGTGGCAGCTCCATGCTGAATTTGACAGGTGCTCTGGGTGTCCTCCATTTTGGGATACCCAGGCCCTGCCATTGGGATCAGTTGATTCCTGATAGGAAACAAGATGGCTCCTGTGGCCTCTTGCTTTCTATTGCCTGTTACCTTGTTTTCCCAAAGTCCTGGGAAGCCCTGACTCTGTCCCTTCCCCCTGACTGGCTGTTGGGTGGAAGTTCCATATATGGTGTTGTTGTGAAGGCCCAGCTAGACTGACTGGAGCCTTCCCAGTGACTGTATGTTGTGGGTACCTCCTGTGGGTGGGACCTGGGTGAATGGAGTGTGTGACCAATATACACTCCTTGTTGTGGTTGTCTGGTTTCTGGCATGAGAGACAAAGACTGAGACAGCCCTGCCCGAAACTGGCCTGAATGCAGTGTGTAGTGTTGAATGGCTCGGTACTTGTCCCAATCCACATTCCTTGTTGTGAGTGTCTGAAAGGGAGGAGTGTGGCCTGAATGCACTGTGTGCCTGATTGGCTGACTGACTGCATGAATGTCCTTCTGTATGATTGGCTGCTGAGTGTGTGCCAGCAGTGTGGATGAGAGACAGAATAGTATATCTGGGGACCTCTCACCACTGGTAGTTGTTCAGAAGCGTTCAGGAGCTGAGTCTCCACTCTAAGAGTAACTGGAACTGCTGATCCTCGACGCCCAGCTGGAAGAAGTAGACTTGCTGCTGCATTTGCTTCGACCGATCCGAAGACTGCCGAAATCGTCGAAGACTGACCCGAGAGAGGACCTGGTAAGGCGCCCTCTTCCCGTGCTCCGAGGGACCATCGAGCACCGCTCCATCTTCGCTGAAGCGCCCTGGAAGTCAGACCCTCGAAAGGCTGCCGACCCGAGATGGGACCGCCGAGGAGATCGAAGTGAAGCACCCGGACATCGCCGCCGTCGAAGTCCATTGCCGTCGACCAGGGTTCGCAGGTTTGTGTAACCGCTGGAGGCCCGTCGAAGTTGTGTTGCCCAGCCGTGGGGACCCCTTGATGCCGTGCCGCCGACGACCGGAGCCGCCCGCTCCTTTGCCTAAGAACATTCAAATCGAAGGACTCCCTCGCCCGCACCGTCGACCGCTTTATCCTGCCGGAGAAAGTCGAGGACGACCAACGCACCGAGGAGGAACCTGCCGGTGGGTTTCCCGCCACCCGAAGACCACAAAGACTCGAACGACTCGACGCCCTTGCTGGGCCCCCGTCTCCACAATCTTTCCGGTCCAGAACTATTGTCACTGAGGTGCCCCGCACGCCTCTTCCTTGCAGGACGCCGACGCTCCGACGCCGACGAGCACCGCTCGGACGAAGCTGCCGCCTCATCGACGCCGTTCACCCGTGTTCTCCGTCGGACGTTCGACGACCTGTGTCTCCCGCTTTAAAGGGCAGGCACTCAAGAAGGGTCGTCAATTCCCCGACGCCGAACGCCGAGTTCCTTGACGGACGTTCGACGCCCCGTGTCTCCCGCTTGAAAGGGAAGGCATTCAAGAAGGGCCGTCGATTCCCCGCCGCCGAACGCCGAGTTCCTCAATGCTTCTCGACGCCTCTCGACGATCCGTGACTCCCGCTTGAAAGGGGGTCGCTCAAGAAGGATCCGTCGACGCCTCTTCGAAGAACTCGACTCCACCAGGTACATTGGGGGGGTAAAAACATTATAGGAGGGAATAAGACTTGCAGAACAATATATGGACTGGGCTTGTGCTGTATCTTTATTTTACAGGTTGCCCAGGTGGGGGGATCTCCACACAGAACTGTGTCTAGTGGTAGGGGCCAGTATTCTGCCTATTGCTCAACCATCTTATTTTCTCTCCTCTCTCTATTGCTGGTTTCACTCTATTGATCTGTATGACATTGTTACAGTATTGTTGATGCACTTTAATGAGATCTAATACAAAGGGTGGTACCACTTTAGAATTGTATATATTTGCCATTGTTGATTTTCCTAAGTTCAAAGTGAGTTATTATGATAAGTGTACATAACCTTGAATATTGATTATATAAAGACTGTGTTCTAACCAATACAGTGTGTGGACATTCCTTTGTGGGGGTTTGGGGACTACACTGTACTTAAGAACCAGCCTGCATCACCTCCTGAGAAGCTAGGCCTTGATTGCTCGACCATAGCTACAGAATAGAGAATCTAGGCTGGGGTCCTCTGTGCCTCCCCTCTACCATATAGAGAGCAGAAGTACACACCACCCCCTACCGGTCCTTTACACTGTTCTCTGGGAATTCTCCTCTGTTGTCGAGTCACTGCAGGTCACTGCAGGCTCTAAAGTGGTGGTGGATCCGTTATTTTTTTTCTGCGGCTCTCCGGAGCACCATCGACACGTCTATCTCGTGTCGGTAGCCATCTTGAAGTCCTAAAATCTTCTTTTAAAATAACAGCAACTGCACTACCTCTGCCCTTTTCACGGTCAGATCTTATAATCTTTTAGCCTGCTTGTGTTGCTAGTAGTGCAGCATGATTGGTTGCCGTATTTAACCAGGTTTCTGGTTAGCAGATATGATGGGAAGAACATCAGTAGTTACGGAAACAGTGTCCTTCTGCACCATTATGGAAGGTGAACAGCCTTGTGCAAGTCAGCTTTTGTCCTACCACCAATGAAAGCAGTCCAGCACATACAGCAAGGCCATGGCACCTCTGCATAGGAAAATGGGTATTGGTTAGCCTCGGTGGGGATCATCAGTGTGGTGTACCTTAATTTTGTAAACACAGTGAGCAATGCATCCACATTTTGGACACTCACTGCCAGTGAGGGAAGCTCACTATAGAGAAAGAAGTGATGGATTTAAAGCTTAGAATTAATCCTAACCACTGGAAACTTCTCTGCGCAGCTACAATTCTATTACAATCTGCACCGCTTCAGGATTGAGCCACCTAGATGTAAACCAGTCTTAATCCTGCTACCAATGGGAGCAATCGTGCCAAACTCTAGGCCACGTGCCCCCTGCATGGTAGCACAAGCAAGCCCACAAATGTTTTGGCATAGTTTGCTCCCCATGAAGCTGCAGTAGCTAGCACCTCAAGCACACATCATATTCAAGACAGCTTTCATCCCTTGCAAAGATGTCACAGCCAAAACCTGTCCAAGAAACTCGCAATCTCTGGAGGCCAAAACACCAAAAGAAAACACAATATCACCAGGCTGGAAAGAAAGATCTGCATGAGCAGAGAAACAATGAAGGACACATGTTCCTGCTACACACTATCTCTCTGGAACCAGTTACCAATGCAGATAATATTGGCCCTTTCCGTCCTTCACTTTCGAGAAAGACATGAACAACCTACTCTTCAAAGAACATGGTACCAATCACTGTTTGCTCCACTTAACCCTACTTCTTTCCCTCCACCATTCTCCTGCTCACCTCCTCCACTCCTCCCCCTACACACTCCAGCTACCTCTGATTCACTGGACCATACATTTAACCACCTTGATGTGTTCCCTATATATATAGCACTGTATTGCTGCCCAGCCAGGTTAGCACATAATAAATTCCAACCTATACATTCAATGAAAGTTGCCCATAGACATTGGATGCGATGATAACTGGAAAAGGTTCTCTCCATCACCTTTTGGTGTCTGTAACAGCCAAGAGGTTATACCTATGAAGAGGTGTGTGTTCCAGACTGATCATTCCAGTGATGTTTGCAGAACTCCTTTACTGCCGTTCCTACCTCTCTATTCTCCACCGTATTCCTTTCCCTTAACTCTACTATCGATCCCAGCAAATGCCTGCATATGCTTCTTAATTACAACACTGGCCCTGAGCAGGCCTTTATCGAGGGGTTTAAGGCGTTTATTTCTTCTTGAGGCTTAGCCTCCTCCACTTTTCTCCTTTTGTGAGATTTTAATTTGTGGCTGGACTGCCTGTCCAGACCTCAGTGCACTCACTTTCTGGTTATGCCCAGAGATATTTGCACGCCGCTTATCACCACCATTCTGACTGCTTGGTTAGATCATGCCATAAGGTTCTTTACTTTTATATTATGTCGCCTTTGACTTTTTCCTTCCGCCAGACATTTCCCTATTAAGAAAAAAACGTACTTTCATCAAATATGAAGCTTCTCCTCTGAAATCTGTACCTTCCTTAGCTTTCTTTGGTAGCTTACAAAGCTTTCTTTGATAACTTACAAAGTTCCTTACGAAATCTGGCAGATGAGGGCGCTCCCTTGGAAAGGCCCAACTTTAAACGTAGTCCATCTGGATGTTTTTTCCCTGATCTGTGCTTACGCACACATTTTGGAAACTGAAAATCAACCGATGAATGTCACACGTTACTTCAGGTTAACTTGTGCCAAAAAAGGCCATCACCACCTATAAAAAAAGCTATTTGTAATGTTCAAGAACATTGTTTTATACAGAGAACGCAATCAGTTAAAGGATTTATTTTTTGGGTGAATTGAATCTTCAATTATGGTAAAGTAAATTAATCTGACGCCTGCAATGGGGTTATACCATTATTTTGATTGCTTGAGATAAAAAGTTTAACGATCCAAAAGAATGCGTACCCCCCTTTTGCGCCAACTCAACAAGTAGTTAAAGTTTTTAAGTAGGTGAGATCAAAAATACATCTTGATTCTGCTTAGATGATTTTCAAATGAATTGACTTTAATTGAATTCAAAGTAATATTTCAGAACTCTCTGCACGTGTTTCACCCTATTCAATTCAAAGGGATCTTCAGGAGAGTATCTATTTTATGTCAAAGTTCTGCATTTCTTATTGTTTTTCTTTAGATTATTATTTTGGTTAGTATATGTAATCCACTTTCTAGTATTTTTTTTGAATTTGCTGGCCTTAGAATCAAGTTAATTCTGTCTAACAATGGGGATCCGATTGTCCTCCTTCTCCGTGCAACAGTTTTTTTGCACTTGTGCTAAACAACCTTTCAACCTAATAAGTTAAATAATTCCCTTCATAAAATAGCAACTTTCAAGTTATTCAGGATGTTCTGCCTCCCCATTGCCTGTCTGGTGCTCTGACTCCACCTCAAGAGCTCTGTGGGTCCTTTAATCAGTTCCTTTTCACTTTAATTAAGGAAATTCAATCTGATTTCTCTCAGTCTCAATCAGAAATGGTGTCTCTTAATGATGACACGGCCATATCTGCCTGCTCTTTTAATTGCGTCACTTCAAAGGATGCTGTTCCAGGCGGACTTTTCCGCCCTTGCTTTTAGCCCTCATCCTTCTATGACTCCCAGGATGCCATCCCCTGATGTGCAGTTAGAGAATTTGCTTCTGTCTCAACTCCATGGATTAATACTTTTACTTTCACCACGTCTTCTGGCCTTCTGCTGCAAGCTTTAAAACAAGCAGATTTTGATGCAGTTTCTAAAAAAAAAATACAATTGACCACTTGACCCTACATAACCACCAATCTATTGCTGGTCTCTTTGGGTTTCTAAGGTCCTTGAAAAACGTGTGACCACTAAACTGCAAGTGTTTCCCGATGGGGAAAACCTTTTGATGCCTGCCAGTCTGGTTTTCGTCCAAGGCATGGCAACTGGACAGCGATTCTCGGTGTGTGAGATGATATCACTGCTCAGGCGTATGAAGGTGGTCTTTCACTGTTAATAATGACAGATCTATGGGCATATTTCCACAGCAAGGACCACATCCTCCTTCTCGGGTGGCTGGCCAGAGTGGCACATGATTCTGGAAATATTCTCGGCTGGTTCAGATTTTTTCTGGTGCATTGATTCTTAGGATCCCCCTTTCTATGCACCCCTCTTTGGATGAACTGCAGGGTACTTCAAGGTTTCCCACTTGAACCTTTCACCTTTAACATTTACATTGTGGACCTTGTGAGTCTTCCACAAACTTTAACCATACGTTTTCACTCTTACGCAGACGATTTGCAGGTTAATCTGAGGGTCAGTGGACCATACTGTCTCGTGTTCTGGAGAGGGTAAACAGCAGAAGCAGTGTCAGGTTAAACGCCTCCATCACTGAGGTTCTCCTTCTTGGTCCCAGACTCCCTCAGTCGTCCTCATTCAGCCTGAAAGTTTTGGCCTTCACCGTTCCTTTACTAACAAAGTTAAGAACCTTGGAGTCAACTGGGAGGACAATCTCAGAATGGACGACCAGGTTGGCTCAGTGGTCAGAGACAGCTTTTTCACACTTTGGCAGCTCTGTAGAGTTCTCCCTTGTATCCCCACGCTGCTCTATCATGTAGTATTTGGCTCTCTCATCAACTCTAAATTAGATTATGGGAACCCTCTTCTTGTGGGTCTCCAGGCTTATCGAATGCAATTCCTGCAGCAAGTATTAAATGCAGCTTCTCAGAAGATTTGTTTGGTAAACGATTCTGCACATCTCCCCCCCATCCGCAGATCACTTCTTTCACTTCCTGTACTTCAACATATTGTTTGAACAACAATATGTGCCTGGTGTTCAGGTGCATGGTTGGTCTAGCAGCTCCTTATCGCCTTATCATTATATGCGTTAGAGGGACGGAACTGACGCTGCAGGGTCAGGAGAGGCAGTGGACATGGAAAAGGTAAGTAGGGGGGCTGGAGGGTGTATTGGAGGTGAGGGAAAATAGATTGGGTGAGTTTGGCCGCTGTAAAATTGTATTAGCTACGAAATTGACTACAGTCAATTCCGCCGCAAACAATTCTGCCACGGTCAAACAATGCAGATCCGTGATTACCACCTCCCCTGCATCTGTCAACATGTTTTCCAAAATAAAAAAAATAATGTGGGGTGCAGTGTCTAGACAGGGCAACATAGAATCATAATAGGAGAAACATGCAATTTCCTGCTACACACTCTGTCTCAGGAACACGTTTCTGGCGGAATAGAAGACTCTCCCCCTCCATCCTTCACTACAGGAAGGCCCAAAGTCCCTACACTTCAAAGAACATCTTGCGAATCGCTGAGCACGCCACTCAAACCTTCTTCACCCTGTTGGGAGCTCCCTTTTTCCTGCTCCTGCTGTCCATTCGAGCAACCTCTGCTAGCTTCACAACATACCTGTAACCAAGTGTCTGGGAACGCCTATTCAGTAGCTTCCTAAGCAGGTGCACGCTTGAAAAATCCCATACATACATTTAAGGTCAAAATGTTTTGTCTTCTTGGGCAGTCCTTTGGGCCGGATTCCTCCGTAGGAACAGGCGTCATTAATCAGTTTAATGTTGCTGCATGTATTTATGTGGAAGGCTGAAAGGTTAAGCCACCTTGCCACAAGATCGACACTTGCGATGTACCGGCTAGCCCCATGTGAGAGGTGAGCGCTTTACTCGTGAGGTACCCACCCTGTATGATTATCTTAGGGTGCACATGTTCCTGTCTAATGTGAAATGAAATCACTGGTAAGTTTGTTCTGAATAGATTTTCATTTTTATACTTTTGGTAAAGTGATATTAGTTGACTCTTAAAACGAATGCATGTCTGTAGTGCCATTCATGGAATGCCGTAGAGAGGGTTCCACAAAATACTTCCTGTCAAGTGGGCCACCCTGACAGGCACATGAGCAATGGATCTGCTGGCATATTGCTTGAATGTGCACTGGCATGCCTTACAACCACAATGCGTCTAGATAAGCCAACCGTGACAGCCTCACACTACCCACATGCCCACATACACGCCATACTGAAGTTCATATCTGTGTATTACTGTCAATTCTAGTATTTTTAGTTTTACCTATAAGGTGGCGCTTTAGTGTCACCTATAAACAAAACAAATGTATTGGCGTGCATCAAAGGAGATATGGCACATGAGAAGAGACGCAATTCTTGTAGGTGTTGTTTGGTCATTTACCCACCCATTGTCTGCCCATGGCCATGCTAATCCCTATAGCCTTTCCCACCCACTTCCCGCATTTGCCGCCTATAACATGCTCTCCTGGGATCTCTTTGAGCTAAGTTAATCAAGCCTTCAACTCAAACTTTGCGCTCAAAGTACCTGCCAGGGTTATTTCAAAGCAGTCTTCTGAGAGCTAACAGTTTAATTGGCACTGTAAATGTGCGCTGCTGGTATAATACAAATGTCTTAACTAGATCTGCCTTTAGCCACTTGATATATAAGCAGTATGCATGTCCTTCACTGATGTTCTGTTAAAAACAAGCATGAGCAAAGCCAACAGTTTTGGCTTGCGTATATTCATTAGATAGGCATTTACCATACACTGCTATCATATGCCCAGGTGCTCGCACAATTTTCAAGCTGACATCATTAATAGCCAGTTAGTGCCATAATGGCAATGCCTGGCAACTACCTTTTCCAAATCTAAACAAAAGCCAAATTTGTTGCCATTGCCAATGCTTGTTTCTAATCTTGCCTGCCAATCCTTTACACAGGCCAGCTCCATTAAGCAGTTTACTGCTCATGACGTGGCTGTCAATGGCTTGGGTTAGCTTTCTGCATTGTCCATGACGTGGACAGTAACATTCTCATGGCATCCAATGTGATTGATTTAGATTGAGGGCTGGGCACAGGAAATCAGTTTAGTACCATTGACACACTTCCCTGAAATGTTGCTACCGAGCGGGTAGTTTTTAGAACGTGGAATGTACACATAGGGTCATCCAGCTAATGGGGAAGTTCACTCAAAAACATTATTGCCTCAAAAGGTGGCCAATAATCAAAAATATATATAAAACATATTTTTAAAGAAAGTTCCTGTGTACAATTTTTGACAAATGAGGCTCAACGTTTTTACATGGGGGCATCCATTTTGTGATATGAAGCAGCCTCCTCTGTTCATGTTAAGCTCTGCTCTGGCAGCAATAATCAACCAGCAAAAGTCCCCTACTGCAAACTTTTGCTTACTGCAGCCAGAGAGCAGAACTTAACATGGAGAGGAGGCTGCCAGTGTTTACAATTGCCTTCACTTTCATTTTATGTTTTCTGTGCTCCTCAAGCCAAGCGAAGCACAGAAAATGTCAAATGAAAGGCAGAGCAATTATAAATACTTCACTGTCTACCGGCAGAGTTTTCATAACTGCTGCAACTTTCTTTTCTAGTTTCCAAGCACGGGAATCTAAAAAATAAAGTCACAGCAATTATGAATACTCTGCCAGATGCCGGTGAAGTATTCATAATTGCCTGGACTTGCCTAAGACAAAAGGCGCTGCAATTATAAATATAACGTTGGATTTATGATTGGTGTAGTTATCTTTTTAAGTTTCCCGGACTCCCCCACCTTGGTGGAGCTCGGGAAACTTAAAAAGAAAACCAAGGCAATCATAAATACAACAATGTTGTATTTATAATTGGCGGTACTTTCGCTTTCAGTCTCCCGGGCTCCCCCGTGCCAGGGGAGCCCGGGAGACTTGAAAAGAAAGCCACTGCAATCATAAATACAACGTGGTTGTATTTATAATTGCGGTAACTTTCACTTTGAGTCTCCTCGCTCCTCCTGCTCAGGGGAGCCTGGGAGACTTGAACGAAAGCCACTGTAATCATAAATACAACGTGGTTGCATTTATAATTGCTGTGGTTTTCTTTTTAAGTAAAAAAGAAAAAAGCACTTACCAGCAGGAGACGGCAGGAAGGATCCTGATTGCATTCTCTGCTCTCCGGCAATAATGAAGCAAAAGCCGGCTGTAATAAACAAAAGCTACCAGTAGGTGGTTTTTGCTTCATTATTGCCGTGAAGGCAGAGCTTGCGGAGATTAACACAAGCTCATGAGGCTCATACATTTCACAAAATTGATGCCTCCTAGTGCTTGAAATGTTTGACTTTGATCATCATTTGCTCAAAATTTTACATAGGAACTTTCTTTAAAAATATGTTTTATAACTATTTTTTATTATGGCCCATCTTTTGAGACAATGAGCCTCATCACGAGTTGGGCGGAAACGCCGGCGCTATTAGCGCCGGCGCTAATAGCCCTACCGCCAAACCCCGGGTGCTATTAGCACCGGATCACGGGTTTGGCGGAAGGGTTATTGCCCATTCCCCATTGGGCCCATTTGGGAATTCCTCATTCCCCATTGGGCCCAATGGGGAAAATTTGCGCTATTACCGCCGGCGGATTTCCCGCAGGCGGTAATCACACCAAAACTCAGCAATTTTGCCACGGATTTCCCCAAAGCTCAGAGCTGGGGGAAATCTGCCAAAGCCATTATCTGGCGGACCCTTAAATGCAGCAGTAATAGCGCTATCGCCGCATTTAAGGGTTACCACCAGACTCGTGATGGGGCCCAATAATATTTTTGAGTGAACTTCCCCTTTAATTTCAGTGCAGCAACATTGGTATCAAATTGTTGCCATGATGTACTATTAGAGGGACAAGTACAAACCATATATGTTGCTGACATCTTAGTGTCCCCATTACACATGGGTGTGCCAATGATATGTGTTACCAAAGTCAACCTTATGAAAGAGGCTTACTCTTTAGAAAATGTTATGTGGCCAGAGGAGGTTGTCCCACGGCTGAAATTGAATGCAGATATCTGAAATTGATGTCATCCCTTCATGCACATTGGCCCATCACCCCCAGTATTAACTGAGCTCTCGGTTAACTACTGTTCTGCAGGATAATTAACTGAATGTGACATCGCTGGCATCACACAGGGAGCTATGGGCATCAGCAGCTGTCCCACTCAGAAGTAGTGCAAGTTTGTGGTTGCGCATTTTGAAACCTCCCATGAATTGACAAAGGATCATGTTTCTGCTATGCAATAGTTCACATGCCAGCATGCCGACCATTATAGGGAGCTACGGTAAGTTTAGCATTCTTGCACGGTTGTCTTGTTTAAAACGAACCCCCATCCTCGTCTTTGACACAGATCGTGTCAGTGTGATCAGTACCTGCTCCAGTGTAAACCACAAACAATCCCTTCATCATCACTTTGATGGTATGTAGACACACTGTTCAATTCACTACTGCTGCTTGCAGGTAATGAAGAGATATCACAAACACCACCACTGCAGTGGTCCAGACCAGGCTTGGCATTTGTCAAATGTAACTGATGAATTAAAGTACAGTACAAATCCCAGAGACGGTTCAAGGTTTTTTTTATTGAGTTCCTTGGCAGGGCGCTAGAGCCATCCCTCACTCTCTTGTCTAGTTACATCATTTTCCACCCTAGTCCAGGCGTCCTTAGTCACCAAGTCAGTATATAGACATTATTGTTTTATTTTTGTATTTATTCAGTTATTAGCTTGCACACAGCAAACGTTTAGCTATTTACAAAAGAAAGTTAGCATTACGAAACATAAATAATTTAATCACTTCAACAATTTCATCACTTAATTACATCCATTTCTTAAACATCATCATTAGCACAATAAGATAGACTAAATCAAAACTTGGTTTAAAAATGGCAGGAGACACTGAGGTATTGGCCAGTGTGTATTATCGTTCACCATCTATCTGGGGGTCAATGTTATATAATGTTTTATGTATCTTTCCAATATAAGACCTCTCTTTTCTACCAAGGAATTACACTCAGCTAGAATGTGTTGTACTGTTTCCAATTCTACCGGATTCTGACAAAACCGACAGCATCTCATAACGGCTTCTCATTTAGCTCTTGCACCCAACACGTCTTTCGTTGGTAACAGATTTAGGAGCATATTTACAAAAGTCCTTCTCATGGAAGTGAAGAGGAAAGGAACCCCGTCTGTACTGGCGCCATTACAGACAGGTTCCTTTCCTCTTCCTATACCTCACTACACAGGACTTTTGGAGCATTGTCCCGCAGGGACGCAGTACCTGGCAGCAGGACGCACTTCAGAACACAGAACAAGATCAGCAAAGTGATCCATCCTCCCCTTAATCCTCTTACCATCGCCTCCCTTCTTTCTCAATGAAACATCTGGTTGTTTCGTTAAATAAGTTGGTGACTGATTAAATGGCTTAAACTCATTCCTAAAATTGTCAAAGGCTTTACACAAACTACATTGCTCCAGGCTGGATATCCAGTCGCGTCTCCACAATTTCTTTTTCACCTCTTGCGGGTTCAGGATCAGACCATCCCCTTCGCAATCTGCCCCCCTCAAGCCCTGCAGACAGTCCTCCTTCAACTTTGATAGTAGAACACATTTATCTAATTTTAAAACCTTCCCTATAACTGAAAGGAGAGAGGAGTCATCAGACACTCTTGTTAAAATGCCAACCTTTTCCAAAACACCATGGCTTTTAGTGACAGGATGGTTAAGCCATATGGAATTAGTTGGATTGGAGTACTTTTAGGGAGTCCTAGGACATTCTTTCAATAAAGACCTTCAAGTATATTCCAATTCATTATAGAGCTAGATATATACATTTCCGCTCTGTATGTAATGATGGGAACTACTTTAAGTTTGTAGAATTGGAGCACTGGTAACAAGGTGAATTTCCCAAATTTCCTTGAGATCAGTAGTCCCTGAACAGCTAATGACTCCACCTTCAATCTTAGGTGTTCAATATTTTTCATTTCCCTTGCATCATTATGAAATTAAAACCCAAGTACCAGTATTGATTCACTCTTGACAACACAGACTCTACAATGTGCCAAGTAAATCTCACTTCCTTTCCAGATCTGGTCGATTTTATAACCATTATGTTTGAATAAGTAGTACCAATGGATTGCCTGGCCCGAAGTTCTTGAGAGGTTCGCCCTAGAGAGAGTGATAGTTACTTTTAAATCCGAGACAAACACATTGAACAAAGGAGGGGCACAAATACAACCCTGCTTTAGTCCTCTGAATCTCGAAATTCCCTCTGAGAGCTTTCCTTGATGATTTAGCCTAAAAAATAATTAAGTATTTGTGTGAAGTTGTATAATCATTTCTAGCAGACCTGAAGAACAGCCCAATTTTCTCAGTTTTGACAATAGTAGGGCCATCTATACTATCGAAAGCAACAGCAAGGTCAATGAATGCTAGAAACACCAGAGTTCCATCCGATAGGGCCTTCTTTTTTAGGTAATTTAACAGACAACCATTCAGTGCTGTGCCCACACAAACCCTGACTGATTTCTGTCATAATGCGTGGATGTCACTAACCCTCCTTTTAAATTACCAAAAACCAAGGAGGCAAATAATGGTCCCAAGCGCGGTTAACAACGTGATTGGGCGATAATTGGAAGGTTACGTTCTCAATCCCTTTTTAAAGATAGATATGACTACTGCAGTCTTCCATGGGGCTGGTATTGATCTTGTTTCTATTATAGTTCTAAATATCTTAACCAATTTACTCCTCCAGATCTCAGGATATTTTTAAATATAGAATTCGAGAGGCTATCCAGTTCTGGGGCTTGCAACCCACTGCACTTGGTAATTAGAGCGTGAATGTCTTTGTTATCAAAGACCAAGGGCCACTCCTCTTCTCTAGTTTTCGCATCAGCTTGTTTTCTCTGGGTCAGTAATTAAAATATGTTGATAAAATGGTCAATCCAGGTCCCTTCTGCAATTAGATTTGTTTGTAGGGCTGACTGGGAGGTGTCATAATTTTAAATTAATTTCCAGATGCCTGACAAGATTTTAGAGGTTAAAGCTCTTAGCTTTGCCTGCATATCTTTCTGGAAGAGATGGGATCTGTGACCTCTTAACCATTTTCTAAATTTGAGTTTCAGTTGGTTTCCCTCAGTGTGGTGAAACAGATCATTTTTCTTTCTCAATCTTTGAAGTGCAGCTCTCAATTCTCTCTTTTTATTTGCACATACGGATAAAAAACATGCTTATATTTAAATAAGGGCTCATCACGGTTCCCATATACTGCTACAAAGGAGTTTAGTATAGCTATATATCTCTTGGCCGGCACCACTCCGTGGGTTGTTCATTCATTTGACCAGTTTACTAGCATGCAATTTAATTTGCTTGTTAGAGATTCAGAACAAACTATTCTATTTCTCCCCTATTTACTTCTATTTTTGGGTTATATAACCTTGCTTGCCGATCATTATGGGGAAATGTCCAAGTGAATTGTAGGATGTTATGATCACTCTCTTGATTTACCAGAACATTTAGCTTAGGTACATTCGTCAATATAGAGCTTGACACAAACACATAGTCCAAGATTGATTGTTGTGCAAATCTGGACCATGTTGTCCTCGCCGGTATGTCGCCCTCAATCACTCCATTGAGCATGCATAAACCTCTATAATCCATCAAATGGCTCCACAACGACCCCGCTTTTGCCTATTGCCTTGACACGATATCTGAGCCATAAATTGAATATCCAGTTGGTCAAATGTGATATTAAGGTCTCCACAAATAATGATGGCCATCACCAAAGGGTCACATAAACTGTCATCGATTACCTCATCTATAAAAGCTTTGGCTGATATTCTAGCTGGGTTCCAATATAGACTTAACAGGGAAAATTGCCCCACACTTGGGTAAATCCCTGTGTCCCAGTTTATTTTTAATCCTTGGATAAAGCAGTTGGGTGCTCACCACTTCATGACTGTGACACCTCTTTCAACTCTTGCTGCTATTAATAGACCTGAGACAGGTCTATAGTTTAACCCTTGAATTGCTGGATTTAATAAGCCAGAAAACTCGTTCATAACGGGGATTTAAAAAAACAGGTTTGTTGTAGAACCACTAAAACCCAGCCAGAGAGTGTATTATTCCACGATCTGAATAAATGAGAGAATCCCCTTGTGTTCCAGGAACCCAGCTGAACCACGGCCAACTCCTTCACTTTTGCTTTTTTACTTTCTAGTATTCCCTGTAGCCTGGACTCCAACTAGCCACGACCAATTTTGATGTAATTCAATCAATGGGCCTACAGTTGTTTGCTCATGAACTTTCCTGCCTGTGGGTTTTTTAACTGAGCAGGCCATTTTGAAAGGTGGAAATATCAAGGGATTGGCAGTGGATCATAGTTTGATATCATTTTGATTTGAGTTCTTTATATAGGTGTCCTTGTGCGCTTCGTATTAATCAAAACCCATTGGACTAAGAAAGTGTTTTCTAATAGAGTAGTACTGGTCAAATTTGAGAGGATATGTCGAAAAACTCAAAAATGTCTCTCGATTGTATTAAACGTAGAGCTGGGATAGAGTCAAACAATTTCAAAACATTTGATCTGTTCCTGATTAAAACATTTTTAGATAGCAGCAACTGTTCAAGCAATAGGCATTTTTCTTGTTGCTGTTGACTTTGATGAAGACCCTCCTTGATGCGATTGTATAGAGCTTCTTTTTCCTTATTGCAGTTTAAATGTTTTCTGGTTTGCTTCAGTGTGCAAAAAGTCTGGGTAGAGCCATCAACCTCTTAGATTGCTGTCCACGGGCGAGCTTCCATAATAAATCTCGATGGCACTAAGGACTGATCCTTCCCCACCATAATTACATCTTCATTGCTCGCGGTCACGTTTCTTTGTGAAAGTAGTTGGTCTGCTGGGTCTTCATATGAGTATGTCGACAGGTTCAATATTTCTGGGTCTAGCGTGTCTCCTCTGTACAAGGCCTGGCTGGTGTTCATTTACAATCTGCACCAGAATCTCGTCCTTACGCCTATTTAAACCTGTTTTTTTTTAACCTACCCCTACCCAACATTGCTCTGCCTACAGGAGTGTTCTGGAATCGTTAATGCACAAAGGAACCTTCTCAAACCATTATGTAGAGCTTTACGAGACGTTTCCTCATTTTGGATTTTTTTTGTTTGACAAGTTCTTTTTCTCATGCGTCTGGGCTTTTCAAATTCCGGTTCTGGAAAAGGGGTAGATCAGCTGTCCCCCATTTGTCTCTACAACCAGACTTCACGTAGCTCTTGGTTTATGGTTTTGGCCCGGATCTGACTTCCTTTTTGGTTCAGAACTGGTCTACCAATCACAGCCTCGTCTTCGTTTGGAGACAGAAATTAGGAGTAATGGCCTTGCAGCTGCTAACTTGTTGTTTCAGGCTGCTCTGTGTTTACAGTATTTACTGGCTCTATTACTTAACATGCAGAGGGCAGCTTCGCAGACATCCAGAGTTTATCTGGTTTAAAGGGGCATTTGAAACTTTCATTCCAGTGATGTAACCGTGACATTTTGGAATGTCATTTTACTAATAGGGAAACTTGATCATTTATTTTCCCATTCAAGGAGTTGTACAGTTTAATTAATGTTGGCATTGCCAATTGATTGAGAGAGTGGGTTGTTATAAATAGTTTCTTCTGAGAATGGGTAATGTAATTTTAGGGTCCGCTGGGCTGGTGTATACTGATCTGTTGTTGAGGAAGAGTTATGCGTGGTGTCCTCATCGTCAGAATCAGGGTAAAGAATCGGAGAGGCGGAAAGGGAGATCATTGATCCCTTATTGGGCGCATTAAATGCACAGTCATTTCCCGCTCAGCGTTATTTTCAATATGCTCTCCAAATTCAATAATCTCATGTTGTTAGGTAATAGTTTTCTCCCCTTCCCCTCCAAACGCCTCTGACCGGCCTTTTATCTCAACCTGAGATCTTAGCAGTCCAATTTCATGAATAATTAGGTCTGCACCAGGTTTGGTGGCTAAGTCAGTGTTAATCGACCTCCTCTGAGTTGCTTGGGTTTTCGCACCTTTCATGAGTGAGTCATCCAATAGTGCAACTTTTGATTCTTTGTTCAGCCTGGCTGCCATAGGTTTCGAGAAAGAAGCAGTCATTTTGGAGGCTGTGATTTTAGATGGTGGGGCTTTCACCAGATGATTTTCCCCTTGAATCGGTGTTAAAGAAACAAGGATTCCTGTTGTAAATGGGCGCCATTTCCTCCTAGCTTTGTCAGGGCTGTACTTACAAACACCAGCAACTGTCTCTGATCTCAGCGCCACCTTCAAATCCGCTGTCATATCATTACCTTCAACGACAATCAGTTTGCATCTTAATGTAGGCAGCATATTTTAATTTAGGACCCTCCTTTAAAAGCGGTCTGGGATCGCGCTTCCCCTCAACACTTGAGGTTACCTTATACCAGCTCAAGGCACTTTTAGCTGTAAGCGAACAATTTGAAATGTCTTTACTCATGGGTCCAAGATAAGCCTCACGCTGCACCAGCTGCTAACTGCCCCTGACTCTGCTCCTGACTCTGCGGCGCTCTGTGCTGGATAGGAGTATATGTAGTCACTCCTCCTGTCGTCTCTTGGGTAGTACAAACCAGACTATCCTTCAGCACCCAGTGCCAGTATTTCATCCTGACTCAGCTCCTGACTCTTATAGAGATTATTAACCTCTACTATCTAATCTCCAGGTAGCTGTCGATGAGGACCTAAAGGCAATCACCTTCGCTATCTAAGCTCCCTCTGGGACCTTCTAAACTGGCCCTACACTATCAACGTTATTGGTAACTACAGAGATTATAGGGTTGTACCATTCAAACACACTTGCTGACTGTTCCTCCTTCCTCTCAAGCCCTAGTGTTCCTCTGCCTATCCCTGACTGCTACTCTCCTCTAACTACTTTCTGACGTCCAACACCACCCACCTTCTGTCCCTATGTCTTCCTTGTCTGTCCCTCCGATGTCTCCCTCTCCCTCTACTACCTGCTACATCCTTCAAAATCTCTCCTCTCTCCTCCACACTACTACCAGTCCACCGCACCTTCTTTCCAGTCACCCTCCTTTCAATTCAACACTCACAGTTTCCTGACTCATGACACTTCCTCCAACCTTACACATCAGCTCACCACACAATGCCACTTGCTCTCACCAACCAATAGCTTGCCATTTCTCCAATTCGCCTGCACACTCTAATCTACCACCCTTCATTCTACTGCTTTCTTGGTCTGCCACCTCCTCCTCCTCTAACCTCACCTGAACAATGCACACCTTCCTGTGTACTGCTGTTGCTCTTTTTCTTCCCCTCCATCTACGATAGAATTACTGGTCCTGACTTGGCGGCTCAGGAGGTCTTACAATCATTGGAGTTCATAACTAGTGCAATAAGCCCTGCCCTTTTTCCCCGCGTCGGGCCGTCGTGCCGAGGCAGGGGTGACCTGCGTTGCAGTGTGTCCCAGTTTATGTTAGGGGGCCACTGTGTGGAAATTCACAAGAAATGTGAAAACTAATCAGATGAGAGCCACTCCGCAGCAAGTCCTTATTGAAATAAATCTGGCACACGGTTAGTGACCGCATAGGCCAGTGCTAGAGAAGGGTGTGCGGTGTGTCTGGCGGCCGCGTAGGCTTTCCGTTTCTCTGTTCAATGGCTCGCTCTCTCTTCTGGTTCTGGATTCCAGATGATCGTAGGCATTTAGCGTGGGATGGTGATGGGTTGCAGTCCTGCTGGGAGGTTTTCTTTAACTCGGCTGCCTCATTTCTGTTTCTGCAAAAGAAAGAGGAAAAACTGACCAGCATTGGCCTCAATAGTTGTGGGGTGATGCAAGTTGGTATTGTTCATATATAAGCAGGAACTTGGGGAGGGGACAGGTATTGGGGTCCTCTGAACTGCCAGTGTCCCCCTCTGGGATGGGACTGGCTCTGACTTCCGCTCCATGCTGAGAGAAACCCCCATCCCCTCTTGACTTAATCACATAGTTTGAATCACTGAGTATGCCTTCACAACAATATGTATTGCTTGTATATTACGGCCTGCAAATCTATCACATTGCTAGATTGACTCCTTATACCTACCTCATAAGGGGATTCAATGTTTAAGAATATTTACCTTGAAGTATATCAACCTACCGGCTACCATAGTACTCTCCTACCGGCTTCCATAGTCCTCTGGTCTTGACATAGGATATAGATTTTCCAAAGTTGATCTGAAGGAAAGCCCAGATTGTGTTGAAGACATAGGGGGGTGAGCGTTATCCCACCCTCTTATATAGAAACTGTACTAGTTAAGCAGTATCTGAAATGGCTGTAAGGTTTGTGGTTGTTCAACACACATTGGGCTTCATTACCAGCATGGCGGTAGCCATGCCTGTATGGCAGGCACGACTACCGCCATGCTCACTACCGGCACCGCCTCCCGCAATTGGGCAATAACTGGCCCATTACGAGATGAATGGGCTGGTAATTGCCCATTCACGGGTGGCGGAATTGCCAGGCTCCCGATCCCCATTCTGCCCCAGAGGGCAGAATGGGGTGGGGAGCATGGATGTGCCAGCACTGTTGATAACGGTGCCGGCGCAATTACGAGTTACGCTCGCGGGTGCCGCACAGCCCGCCAGGTAAACTGGCGGGCTTTCAGGAACCGGCGAGCAGAACTCGTAATGCGCCGGCACGGTATGAATGGTGACGGTGCCTTCCTGGCACCGTTCATACCGTCACCGCCAGCGTCGTAATGAGGCCCATTGTGTTTCGTTGCATACAATGAACAGTTGACTTCAGTGCTTCAACTGCAGTTTTTTATTTGCGTGTGACATGCGCTTGTTCTTGTCAGTATTGTTTCTGCTCCTGCCCGACTGGGGACTGGCATTCTACTCTCATAGGTGCAGAGGTAAGACCTTATGAGAGGAAGTGCTGCAGGTCTTGTGTTCAGTTGAAGGTTACAGTAGGCTCGTTCCAGTTATTAGTTCTTTGCTTCAAAGGTAGTATTACAAAAAGGTAGCAGGCGCCCCCTCTCTCGAAAGAACACGGCATAATAACCTGTTCAGTGTTTTTTAACCACTTTGAGAGTTTGCAGCCATCTGCTTTTTGCTCACTGTACCTTTCACAGATGGGAAATATCCATTTGCATATCAGTCCAGCACTGAAATGCTATGGCAATTCCCTTATGAACAAGAGTACCAACAGCAACCCCATACACGTGTTTCAGCCTTGTTGGGCCTCATCTGTGAGGTGGAACTGTGCCTCTCTGAGCACAGTGAGCAGGGGGTCCACGTCTGGTTGCCCCCAGGTAACGTAGGGTGACCAACCCAAAGTTCCTTCCAAAAATACAAAAAAGGTAGCAGGCACCCCTCTCTCGAAAGAACACGACATGATAACCTGTTTGGTTATTTCCCATCTGTTAAAGGTACGGTGAGCAAAAAGCAGATGGCTGCAAACTCTCAAAGTGGGAAAAAACCATTGAACAGGTTATCACGCTGTGCTCTTTCTGGAGAGGGGCGCCTGCTACCATTTATGAAAAATGTTTGCAAGGAACTTGGGGTTGGTCCCCCTGAGTCACTTGGGGGAACTCAGACGTGGACCCACTGCTCACTGTGCTCAGAGAGGCACAGCTCCACCTCACAGATGAGCCGCAACAAGGCTGAAACACGTGTATGGGGTTGCTGTTGGTACTCTTGTTCAGAAAGGAATTGCCATAGCATTTGGTGCTGGACTGCCCATGTGGGTGGGACAAAGACTGATATGCAAATGGTTATTTCCCATCTGTGAAAGGTACAGTGAGCAAAAAACAGATGGCTTCGAACTCTCATAGTGGGGAAAAAACAATTGAACAGGTTATCACGTTGTGCTCTTTCTGGAGAGGGGCGCCTGCTACCTTTTATGGAATAAGTTCTTGCAGTGTCAAAGGACAACTTCTTACAGTGTTGCGCTGCAGAGGAAAAGGAAGAGGTGGTGTTACTATAGAGTTTAATGGGCTGGTCAAGGACTGTGATTGGTGACAAGGAAACATGCCATAAATTTCTGCTGGACTACGATTTTCTCTCTAAGTTTATTGTATGTGTAGTTTGATTGGGATGTTTTAAACTTTGAAAGGTTGCTGCTTCAGTATCATAATAAAGAAATTAGAAGCATAATGCTTGCCCCCCTGTCTTTAATGGAGTATATAGTTATCCCTTACTTCTAGTTTTGAAAATCTTTATTACCGTGAGTCAGGGATGTTCCCATGATCAGGCAAAACCCTTCGAAAATTATCTTTCTTCTAAAAGACTGCACAGGTCCTTGTTACATTAGAAATACCGCAGGAGGTAAACCGCCACAATGCTGAGTGGTCCAATCTGCTAGCTAGTAGCTTTGGCAGTATGGCCATAGCTCCTCTGTCCTGCTTCCCAACTGGTTGGGAACCGATGCAGGCGCTCCCAACCCGTTCTGTAGGAGGGAGGACAAGGACTAAAAGAACCTGAATGACCATGAACGTTTTTTTTTATGTTCTCTTGTCTTTGGTATGGTGTAACTGCTTGGTAAGTACAGCTGTGGCGCATGGATAATTACTCACGTTGGTAAAAGATACAGCAAGATATGTTTCTCCGTTTTCAGATGCTCAATAAATACTACCTGTTGGGGGCTGCTCCAGATCACCGGGCAGCCCCGTGCTCCTGTCGGGGAACATCTGACAGCGCACTTCGGTGCAGCGGGCACGCTGCAATTACACCCGGGTGGGGGTCACCTCACCCGCTCCGGGGACACCGGAGCTCCGCACACGTGGGCAGGTTCACCTGGCCACCTCGGCCCCGGCTCTGGGGGCACTCAGGCCGGGGTCGCATTCCCAACCCGCCTCACATGGTTGGGGACCCACTGGGACGGCGTTGCCCGGCAGGGGCACCGTCCGGATGGCGTTGCCCAGCAGGGGCACTGTCCTCAAGCTGGGCCCCGTCCTTGGGCCCAGCGCACGTGGCGAGGCACCATCCTGGCACCAGCACAGCACACACACGTGGAGTCAGGTTCACTCTTGACTGCCGAGCCGGAAGCGGCTCGGACCTTTTATTGGGTCGGTCACATGGGTAACCATGTGACCACACAACACCGTGGAAGGTACCATGGCCCCTCACAGGGGTGCCATGCAACACTCCTCCTTTTTCATAACAAAACACAAAACCCCAACATCCCACCATAACTGCCACTCTACTACTTAACACACCCTTTATTAACCTGGGTGAGTGGCTCTCATGTTCCTGAACGGCACCAGTGAGGGCTACTGGCACCACATAAAGCACTCTGCGTCTACAGGTGTGCACCACACAACATTGCCCACTAGCTGGGCCATTTTAAGCAAATCTGTGTCTGCAGGCTCAGTCTTCCGGGGAATGTCAATTATGATGTCCACCGTGCGCGTGGAATCGCCGGAAACCAGCTCGCACCCTCACCAGAGTTCGCTCAGGACATTCACAGTTCACATCAAACAAACCGGCAAAGCCGCACCTGGGTATGCCCAGGGGCCACATCGGCCAAGTCCACGGTCTTCGGGGGAGGCCCCCTCCATACGCCTCCTTTCCTCTCCGGGGGCAGGCAGCAGGCAAACACCGGTGGTAGGGTGCCCTAGCTGCAGGCCCCTCCCAACACACTCATCACCAGCACCTGCTGCGCCCCCAGTCCTCACCTTCATGCCTGCCCTTTATTTGCCGTTGGGGAAGGCAGGCAGCCCCCCTTCGTTGTTGCGGCTACCACCGCCACTACCCCCCCCAGATGGGAGTGGGGAAGCCGCCCCCCCTTTTTCGGCAGATGCCGCTTCATTGCCTGTAGGGGCGCGGCAGGCAGCTCCTCCGCCCGCTTCCCAGAGCGAGCACTCCATCTTTCTTGCGAGCCCAGCTGGTGCTGGGCCCGCCTCCTTTGTCCCCTTTTTTTTTCTACGGGCCCAGATGGTGGCGGGCCCGCGTCATTGTCTCATTTTCCAGGGGGGGTGTATGTGGGCAGAGACTCCGCCGCACGGCTCCCGCCGCCCTCCGTGGCTCCACAAGTGATGCTGGCAGGCATGGGGCAGCACCCCTCTCCCCTGCACAGTTGCGGCCAGGGCAATCTTCGTCCTCCCCACGGGGAGGTGGGGCAGACAGCTCCCATCCCAGTATGGGAAACGTGCGGGGCTCGCACACAGGCCGCCTTCCTTTGTTCTTTGCATTTGCAGGCCCCGTTGGATTGGGCCTGCAGCATCTTTTTTTTTTTTGCGCGGGCCCAGTTGGTTTTGGGCCCGCCTCATGTGTCCCTCTACCACGGGCATTCCTCCCCCAGATGGGCGAGGGGGCAGCTCAGGCGGTTGGCTCCGCCAGCCCAGTGCGGCCGACGCCGCCGGCAATTCCCTTCCTGTTGGTGGTGGGGGAGGGGCGCAGCCACCCACGCGGCCGATGCCGCGAACATCTTCCGTCTCCCTCAGGGGACGGGCGGGCCGCTCGCCCACCATGTTTTCCTTGCGGGCCCAGCTGGTGTTGGGCCCGCCTCCTTCTTTGTGCGGCCGACGCCGCAGGATACTGTCACTCCCCTTTTTGGGGGAAGGGGAAAAAGACGGCCTCCCTCGATATGCGGCCGATGCCGCAGACCTCTCCCTTCCTTGGGCCAGTCCTCCCCCCAGATGGGAGGGGGGGCAGCTCACGCGGCCACCACCGCACATCCTCCTCCCCACGGGGAAACAGCAGCTTCTCCTCTCGGGGCTACCCCCCGTTGTTGTGGCCCGGCCGCAAACTCCTTCTGGCGGGCCCCGTTAGAGATGGGCCCGCATCCCTCCATGCGGCACAGCCGCCGACCTATTCCGTCTCCCTCGGGGGACTGGGCAGGTAGCCTGCCAGCCTTCCATTGCGGGCCCAGTTGGAGACGGGCCCGCCACCGCATGCATTCTTCGGGCACACGGGGACGACTTCCTCGTCGCCATTGTTGGGGGCTGCTCCGGATCACCGGGCAGCCCCGTGCTCCTGTCGGGGAACATCCCACAGCGCACTTCGGTGCAGCGGGCACGCTGCAATTACACCCGGGTGGGGGTCACCTCACCCGCTCCGGGGACACCGGAGCTCTGCACACGTGGGCAGGTTCACCTGGCCACCTCGGCCCCGGCTCTGGGGGCACCCAGGCCGGGGTCGCATTCCCAACCCGCCTCACATGGTTGAGGACCCACTGGGACGGCGTTGCCCGGCAGGGGCACCGTCCGGACGGTGTTGCCCAGCAGGGGCACCGTCCTCAATCCGGGCCCCGTCCTTGGGCCCAGCGCACGTGGCGAGGCGCCATCCTAGCACCAGCACAGCACACACACGCGGAGTCAGGTTCACTCTTGACTGCCGAGTCGGAAGCGGCTCGGACCTTTTATTGGGTCGGTCACATGTGACCACACAACACCGTGGAAGGTACCATGGCCCCTCACAGGGGTGCCATGCAACACTACCCAGAATGGACTTCACTCTTTAACTGAAAGTCATTGCTGGTGCTCGGCAGTCCTGCTACACAAACCACTCTGGTGTCATCATTTGACATTTGGTTACATTTGAATAGCTTCTTAAAACTGCCTCGCATCTGCTATGTCAAGCCTTATTTAATCATTGTCAGACAGTGTTTGATTTTATTCTGGGGACTGCTGGCAGTGATACAATTACTGTTGGTGGTCATTTTAACACATGTGGTAACTTGGTTTTTTGCCTGGCATCCTCTTCTGTCTGTAATAATGGGAATTATTTGACCACAATCTTTAATTGCCAGTTTACCCAAAAGTAATTTTAAGACTGGTGACAATTGCCAGTTAGCACCTAGGGTATTCAAACCAGCCTTACTGCAATGACGCCCCAAATGCACTAGTGTTTATTCAGGAAGCGTTGCCCCCTCCCTCTTCCCAGGCAAGAGTGTGCGGTGCACACGCTGACCATCACGACGTATTCCAGCATTGTGAAGCAGTCAATGCTGAACAAACATGTTAACACATAAACAGTTTTCATTTCATGTTGTAAACAGAATCTTTCCTCAAATGAATCCCATCCCGGCCAACATAACAATCTCACAAGCTAAAAGTCAAACAAGTGGCGTACTTGTTTTTCTTGGAGCTCTGGAAAGTTCATGCATTCCCGCTCTCTGTGACTGAACGCCTTACTGTCTAACCGATGTCGGAGGGGCTTTCCCCCCTGGAATTGCTGAAGCCCCTCTTGTTTTTCCCAGAGCCTGCTTTTGTAAGCGAAGGTAATTTCTGAGCGCTGAAGGCTTGAAATCATTCACTATTACTCTGGCTTCCAATAGCGCGGGCTCATAAATCATGCATTCCTGTGCAGGTCTGTTTCTGTAGAAAAAACACGGGGTTTGTACCGCTTCCAAGCGAGAAGGCTTGATTCCTGGAAAGTAATTGAAAATCTCCCCTGAAAGGTTACATAAATTGCAGTTGAACAGAGAAAAAAGACTTGCGTGAAGAGGAGAGACGAGTAAGCGTTATATTTCCCAAAATGTGTGTTGGAAATGTTGTAATATATTCTGACAGTATTTAATTCCCAGTAACAAGTTCTAATTGAGAACCTCTTTCTAGCTGCGAACCCCCAAGTGCAACTTATTTAGTGGATCCATGAGATCAGCTTCATTGGAATGCTTAAGCATCGCGCAGGCCACTTCACTGTTCAACGAGAAGAGTATAAGGGGAGAGGCATCCGTACACAGCTAAAATAACTCTGCAGAAAGATGAAGAACTTGAAAAACGAAAAGTTAAACATGACTTTTACTGAAAATAACTTAGGTACAAACCAATAAAGCAAAAATATCCCAACTTCAATATTTTTAAACAAATTGTAAAATCAGTATGGGTTAGAGCATTACTGAAGACAGAGGGCAGAGGGCTGGAATGGTACTTGAGGGTATGCAGGTGCCCGCCCATTTTGAGACCATACCTTCAAAAATGGATATCGACAAGTGCAAATAATGGAGTGATGGGTACATGTTGGGATGCAACATTGGGGTTTCCATGGCACTGCTATAGGAAATCAAAAACACATTTTTAAAACTAATGCATACATTTACAATAAATGTGCTTCTTTCCCAAAAAAGTAAAATAATAAATTGTTATCTCTAATGGATCATGTCCTCCCCGAATTCCTCATCTTTGATATACCGATATCCTGCTTGCAGCTTCAGAAACATTTTCAACAGCAGAGGGCATCATGTGTCTTTGAGTCGAGGTCCCTCAGCAGCTTCCACCCACGCACTCAGACTTGATATTGACATTGGTATAAATAGCATGCACCACAACCATTGCAAATGCCGATCACAGATCCACACAGAAGTTGTCTCTGTTGTCTTGCTACAGAGCATAGGGTCGATGACTGAGGGTCATGTCAATCAATACTCAGCAATGCCTTAAAAGAGAGAAAGGCAAAACCTGTCATAGGCCTGTCGGCTTCTAAATCCCCCACGTCTACTTCTTTCAAAAGGAGGCTGTCCGAAGACAATAGTCTTAGGGGTGTTTCTCTGCAAAGACCTAAAACGCGCATTCGAAACACCCAAAGCGCTTGAGATCAAGGAGCGACTCTCACCACTCTTCGTCATCATCGTCTCAACGAAAATCGAAGAAGAGACATCATCGCTCTTCATCATCTGAATCCTCACCTGACAGGAAGGAGGTAAGATTTCCTCACATATCTGCTTCTAAAGCAGAGTGGGAAGAGTTTAGAATTAAAATGATGGAGGTGTGTTTGAAGGCGGCTCCTACCGGCCACATAAAAAAAGCCAGATAAAGTGTCCGTCCCCATCATGCCTCAGAAGGCTGACAGGGAGTCATCAAAGGCCCGGGTCGTAAACTGGAGGATCTTCCTCGACATGTGTCGACACAGTCTTCATTTCCAGAAAAGTAGAAGTGTCTTGTTCTTTCTCCCTCCTCCTCGAAGGTTTTGACGCCAACACCTTCGACGTCGAAGCCATCAACATCTTCCACCAACCCATCTATGGCTTTCAAACCTTTATCGAAGACAGTCTTTTTCAAATCTATGGGGTCGATATTTCAGGAAGAGGATTACTCTGATTCTCCTTTTGGCTATGCTTAGGGCACCAGAGGAGCTTATTTCCAATGAAGCCAGACTGGAAGATATGACATCAGGTCTAAAGAGGCTAGTGGACTTTACACTACCCCTGAAGTGGAGTTTGCCACACCAGATCCTTATGCTCACTCTAGTGGGGCTTATAGATCTGTTATGAGTAAGGTTACAGATTGCTTGGGGTGGGGTCGTCTTGCCAGACGTTTGAACAAGTTCCTCAGAAAGGACAGATTCCAGATGGTCACTCTCTCGCAGATCCTCCAGGCCATTCAGCTCCAGGACTGGATAGTGTCACTCGATCATCAGGATACTTACATTCATGTGCCTATACATCCCAAGCACAGGAAGTACTTGAGGTTTGCCATTGGCAGTTCTCACTTTCATTTTTCGGGTTATGCCTTTCTCGCTCACCTCTGCCCAAGGTTATTTTCAAAGTTGATGGTGGTGGTGGCAGCGAATCTAAGGATTGGCGGAGGATTCACATCTTTCCCTACTTAGACAATTGGCTGATCAGAGCGTGTTCTCCTGAACAAGCTCTGGAACATCTGCCACTCTGCCCAAAAACTGGGCTTCTCCCTCAACTTCAAGAAGTCTCAGGTGACATATTCCCTGCTATTCATTGAAGAGGGCTTGGACTTTTCCTGATCAAAGGATTTGCCTCCTGAGTTAAGGGCTAAACATATCTTGTAAATGGTAATGAAGTTTCAGAATGCGCAGCATCTACCGGCCTTTGATTTTCTGAGGTTGCTCGGTCTCATGGTATCTTGCATTTTCCTGGTGTCACAATTCCAATGGTCACAATTCTCCGGCAGGATGATGGACCTTCTCCAGGTTTCCGAGCAAGGTCGCCCAGGATCTCCTGTGGTGGGCCTGCAAGCAGAATGTGATGATAGAGGAACCTTTGTGGCCACTATGGGCGGAGGTAACCGTAGTCATGGATTATTCCCTCACGGGATGTGGAGCCCATCTGAACAATGTCACAATCAGCGGTCGTTGGTCTCTCTCAGAATCCAGACTGCACATCATTTAGAGCTGAGGGCAATCAGACTTGCACTGATGACCTTTTTGCTATCCATACAGGGGAAGAGCATCCTGATAATGAAAACAGCACAGTGGCCATGCATTACCTCAACAAAAGAGGAGGTGTAAGGTCACTACCACTGTGCAGGGAGGCAATGCAGCTCTGGGCTTGGGCTCTTCAACACAGAATATCTCTATTGGCTGTTAAACTAGCTGGAGAAGAGAACACAAGGGTGGACGCTCTGAGCAAGCAGAGTATGATCTCCCACGAGTGGGGGTTGGCTCAGGAAGTCCTTCTCTATATCTTTGCTCTTTGGAGAACCCCTCAAGTGGATATGTTCATGTCCAGTATCAACAGGAAATGCAACCTGTTCTGCTCCAGGGAATTTCCTCAGGAGAGGAGCTATGGGGGACACGTTTGTGGTGGACTGGGATTTTCCACTCCTATACGCGTTCCCACTAGTCCCATTCATTCCTCACATCATGAGGAGGTTGAGGACGTTTGGGAAGTCCATGATCCTGATTCCTTGGATTGGGCCAGGAGGACATGGTACCCGCAACTTTTGGACATGTCCATTTGCCCTCCAATACGTCTTCCCCAGAGAGCAGATCTGCTCTCCCAAGAGTGAGGCAGTCTTCTCCATTCAAAAATCAGGACTCGGAATCTTCACATCTGGTTTCTGAGAGGTTAAGAGACAAAGACTGGGATCTCCCGGAAGACATTCTGGAGGTTTTGCTTTCGGCTTGGAGGCAAGCAGCAAAAGCTCTTTACTGCTGCCCTTGGAACACATTTTGCAGCCCGTGTAAAGCCAAAGATATTGATCCTTTCAATTGTGACACTCGAACTGTATTGTCCTTTCCAATACACCTGTCCTAACAGGGGCTCAGGTGTTTACTGCCAAGGGTTACCAATAGCTACAACAATAGGATATCTAACGCAAAATACAGCTCCAGTGAACTCTTTAAAATTCTGAAGGAATTTGTAGGAAAATTCACAGGGAATCAAACACTTAACAGAGACTCAGCCTGGTGTCAGGAGATACACAATGAATTCTCCTCTAAAATCACAGGACATCAGCAGGCCATCCTTGCTCGAAAAGGGAGTCTCATAAACACAGGGAAGTCCTGACATCTGCCTTCCAGTCCTACCATCCTCCATGATGAGACTATGTCTCCCAAATTCAAGTTCAAACAATGCACCAAATCTGAAATCCAGTACACATTATCGGTCATGAAGCCCACCTCCTGTCTTGGAGACAGCTGCCTCGTCAGCATCTTCAAAAGCTGCCCAGACGTACTGGTCCCATAGACCACTAAACTAGTCAATCTCTCATTCAGCAAAGGCAAAGTGCCTCTCTTATTAAAGGAACCATGGATCACACCACTACTGAAGAAGAGCAACATGGACTCATCGGTAGCCTTTCCTGTGAAAAATCATGGATCGTGTGGCATACACACAGTTCCAGGAATTTATCAAAAATAATGACATCCTCGGCTCACGTCAGTCGGGCTTCAAAGCCAGGCACAGCACTGAAATGGACATGCTGGATCTCAAGTCCAACCTCACCAGCATTATGGACAGAGGTCAACCAGCTTTACTTATGCTCCTGCATCGCTTGGCAGCCTTTGATCTGGTTGAACACTCTCTGTTGGTGAGCAGATTAAAGGACTAGGCCGCCTGCTCCAGTCTGGTGGCTCAATGGATCTCTTCCTTCTTGGGGCCCCGGAGAGCTAGAGTGGCAACAGATGGCGCCAGCTTCTCCCCAGCAGCCACGATCTGTAGTGCCACACTGGCCTCCTGTCTCGCCTCTACATTAGGCCGCTGCTCAGCCTCCTGGACCACCTCGGTGTGCAATATACCAACTATGCTGATGACACCCAGGTCGCCTTCGAGTTGTCAGGTGTCTGCCTACAGGATTCCCTCACCATCAATAACATCTATGAGGCAATCCAGGCATGGAAGGGATCTAACGCCCTTGCCCTCAACAGGGATAAGACAGAGCTCCTGATTGTTGCCTCGGGACCAAGATTAAAGAAACTTAACCCCAAGTATGAGAGCTTCACCATTGCTGGCAGTAGAATCAGAGTGGCCAAGAGCGTCAAGACTCTGTGCGTATTTCACGATGCGGAGCTTATGATGGGACCACAGGTCTCTCATATCCGGTCCATTTATGGTTACATCACCAACCTACTCACCCACATGTGCCCCTACATTTCCACCAGCAGTAGGTTTTTACAAGCCACTACACTAGTAAACTCTAGATTAGACTGCTATAACAGCCTGCTGAATGGTACGTCTCAAGTCAACATCAAATCGCCCCAAGCCACTCAAAATGGCGCAGTCCTAGTGATTCAAGGTCTCTCTCGATGAGACCATATTACAAACGCCAGGAGGGTGCTCCACTAGCTCCCGATTGAGCACAGAATCACACATAAGCTCCTTACCTTATCCTACAAATGTTGGACTAATTTGGCTCCTAAATACCACTCAGACCGCCTTAAGGTGAGCCGACTAAGCTGCAGCCTTCGGTCTCAAGACTAGTTTAAACTGATGCAACCCAGGTTTAAGCTGTCCAGATTTGACGGAACCGGCTTTGATGTCCAGGCAACTACAGCATGGAATAGTCTTCCCCTGGGTCTGAGAACAGCAAGCACCCTTACAGAATTTTAAAAAATGACCAAAATCCACCCTTTTAACCTTAAACCTGGCTGAATGTCTTTCGTCTAGCCTCTTCCTTCCCCCTGCTTTGACCCTCTATCTGTTGCCCCATCCTGTGTCTGTTTTTCGTGCACCTTGAGGCCCAAGGGCATGTGGCGCTATGCAAGAATTCAAATAAATAATTAAATGTAAGTACACGCCAGAACAAGGCTCTTATTTTAAGGTTCCCACTCTTATTCAGTTCCTTAAGGGACTTACGAGAATTTTCCCTCTGGTTCCATTCATAGTTCCGGCTTGGGACCTTAACTTGGTGTTGAATTTTTTAATGGGAGCCCACTTTGAGCCTCTCCATTCTTGTTCGCTCAGGATACTGACTCTAAATACAATTTTTCTAGTGGCCATCACCTCTGCTCATAGGGTGAGTGAGCTTCATGCCTTAAGCACAAACAAATGTCTGGTGAGACAATCACCAGACCTGCGGACGCCAGGGGTGTAGTGAATACCACTGCATACTATGACATTTACACAAATGCTCTACTTGCAACACAATATCAAAAAATATAATAATCCCAGATTCTTCTATTTTATTTTTCATTTTCTATTTTTGCCGGGCAGAGTCCCTTGCCGATGCATTTCGGGCAACTATCCTAAAGGGGGTGCTGGCAATAATAGAAATGCTGGCACCATGCAGAGAAACTCAAGGGCAAGCCGGAAAGATAGAGCATTTTCGAGCAATGCCATGGTAAGCGTGACCTCTGAGATGGGAATAATCTAAAGCCAAAAGAAGGACTATCCCAAGAATTCCTACTCTTAAGTCCTGGGTCCTTGTTCTTGGATGCCTGGGTGTTGCTAAGTCTGGAAAAGATCCAGGGCTATGCTCATTCTGGGACTGTCGGGACTGGGGGCTAGCTAGCCTTTTTGGTTATAACCCCTGAGCTTCTATCCGGGGCTACAACCAAAAGACCCGGGGCTACATCCCCCTGAGCCCCCCCAGCAACGCCTCAGCTTGGATGTATTTTGAAGATGAACATTGAGGCTTGAAACTCCTGTGCTGGGCATCTGCATCTGGCCATTACCGGCCATGTCCGACCTCATGAGCGGCCATGAATGCCATGTTACGCACCCATACTCTTCCGTAGTGAGTTACAATTCATTTCACGTAAACTCAGTTTTCATGTATGGTTGGATGGGTGACACAAACATTAATTCGCCATGCTTTTTTCTATTCGTTAAAGTTATGCAGTGTACCACTGTCTAAGCATCATTGTGCCGAGTACATACAGAAGTCCTCATCATACAGATACGCCAGCCTAATGTAGACCTTAAACTTCTTTTATTATTTTGTCCTGTTGAAAGCTGCAAGTGATTAACGGTTGAAACCAGACAACAGATAAAAGGCGAGAGCATTATGAAGGATTTTGATGCCCTCCTCATATGAATGGTTTTATGTTTTGTTTTTTAAATGTTGGTTTCTGGTGTCATCTCAGCAAGTCGGGAATGGGCAACAGGTGACCGATTTTTGTATTTTGATGTTTGTTTTGCTTGAACATTGAACCCATGGATAGGTTCATGTTGATGCATTGCAGTAACTCAGTGACCGTGTTGTGTGCTGTATAGGTCAGATACACTTTGCGAGCTGTCAAACTGCTGTGCATTTTGGGGGCAGATCACCATTGCCTATGAAGACCAGATATGGTTTCCCCTATGCTGGCATGTTTGCATGTGTTGCTAAGTGCTTCCGTACACATCACCCAATATTTTGGAGATGAGGGTGGCCTTTTGTGTAAGGCTCAAGATTGCTATGCTCAGGTCACTATATATTTAACTCTCTATTGCACTGTGTCCACAACCTCAATACTAGCGGAGGCAGCTTTTGGTGCCGGGGGTGGATAATGGGGTCCCAGCGGGAGGCTGGGGGGTGCTCTGGGCACACGGGGGGTTTGGGGGAGGACAAGAGGGGAAGCTGACCCGACCCTGGCTCAGATGCACTGAAGCTCATGCACAACCTGCTCAAGTGGTGACCAGAGTGTGGAATTGATAATTCATGTGGAAGACACCTTCTTTGTGGAAGACACCTTTGTTGTGGAAGACACCTTCTTCCCATGCGTTTCTGAAATCTCAAGGCTGTCAAGAGCACTGGCCAATTATTTGTCACTCATGGAAGAGGGCACACCTCTGGAGGCCAGCTACAATATTAACAGGCTTGTATGGCCGCTTCTGACTATGTCCACAAATATTGAACAATGGACCACCCCCCAACACTAGAATCTCAAGGAAAATGGTGTAATGCCCATTATGTGCCCCTGCGCTGGGTGAGTAAATGTATGTTTCCACTGTAGAAACAGTTCTATATCATAATGCGCATTTATGCAGCAACGTGTATATGTGTAATATTTCAGAACGAATATCTCATGACTTGTTGTGATTAACTTATTGGGCTTGATTTCCTGCAATTAGGGGGTCATTCCGACCCTGGTGGTAGGTTAGCGGCACCGGTAAGGATGCCGGTCTGACCAGCCATCCTTAGCGGGCCCGTTAAGGGACCATGGAGCTAATAACGAGCCCTCAATTTGCAGACCCTTTAGTAGCTCCTTTCCCATTCCCATTGAGCCCTATGGGGGCTCAAATGGGAATGGGGAATGGTTTTCTGAATGGGGACTTACCGGGTCCTCCAAGGTTGGAATGACCCGGTAAGTCCCCCCATTCAGAGACACCGGACCCGGACCCGGGTTTGGAGGCAGCCATGGTGCTTATAGCACCATGGCTGCCTCCAAACTCGGAATGACCCCCATGTCAGTATAGAATGTACAGGGGTGTCCATATGTGCAGGCTGCATACATGTATGCATGTGTCAAGTGCATTACGTCACACGCCAGTTTAGTTGCACCTTGCCCATCACCTTTTACTCTAGCAGGTCTACCAGGGTCTACACCCAACTACAACTTTATCTGCACTTGTACGTCACAACAAGCCAGCATATGGGCCACGGGACGAGGGCCCTATTCTAGGCAACCATTGTGGCTTGGATTAGCAAACCAAATGGGAAGTAAACAAACAAACATTAAGACAACCTCATGCACCATTCAGGAATTGAAGACGGCGATCTAATAAGATCAGTGAGGTAGCCAGGGGTGCCACGTCGATTTCACTGTAGGCTCCTTCGTTGCCACAAGTTGCTGCCTAAGGTGGCCTACCTATCCCTCCCTGCCATCCTCCAGCACTCCAGCAGCAGGCTAGAGTACCTGCTCTGCCAAATAAGCCACATTATAACCCAGAAGGACTGCACAAAGGTTCAGCTCTATAGTCCTAATTCAATTCTTAGGGCAATGTACACCTAGAAGCCTAAGGCTGCCCTTACTATCGGCTTGTGGAGGTTGCTCACACTGGTACACCAAAATGCGCAGTAAGGCTTCAATAATCAGGGACAGTCTTTTTGATACCAAACTAATATGCGCATGCAACTCATGGAGAAATAATTTGGATGAAACCCCAGCTAATTCATACATAGTGTTCCAATGTTATAACATTTTAAAGAAGTTTATTTATTTTGACATTTGTAGAGAGCGCCGTACCCGGGCGCATCTGGGCGCCGGCTACATTAAAGACAAGGTACAAAACAATTACAAAACACATATGGCTGGTTGTTGGTTACAGAAAAGCATGATACAGCCAAAAGTACTATCATTGGCATGCATCGGGGCTTAACATCCTTAGCATAGTGTGGTGGTTTCCTCGAATTAAGGGTCTTGTATGAATAGCCATGTTTTGAGGCTTCTGCGGAAGGGCCAAAGGGAGGAATCGGACCTTAGAGAAGACAGGAGTGCATTCCATTTTTGTGCCGCCACCACAGGGAAGCTGCGGCCCTCGGCCTTTTGAATTCGGGTATGGATAGTAATTGGGAGTGGTCGGCACTAGACTGAGTTTTGGAGACTTTACTAGAGAGGTATTTGGGGGCAGTGTTAGATAGGCATTTGTGCATAAGTGAGACAGACTTAAACATAATGTGCTAGCGAACCGGCAGCCAGTATGCCTTCCGTCTGGCTGCAGATATGTGCTCTTTTTTTAGGAATGTTCAATGCTGCTCTTAGAGCAATGTTTTATATGATCTGGAGTTTTTGATGTTGTGAACGGTTGAGCCTGCAAAGAGGATGTTGTAATAGTCTATCCTGGATAGAATGAGTGCTCTGGCAATTGTGATACAGCTAAGTGAGACAGACTTAAACATAATGTGCTAGCGAACCGGCAGCCAGTATGCCTTCCGTCTGGCTGCAGATATGTGCTCTTTTTTTAGGAATGTTCAATGCTGCTCTTAGAGCAATGTTTTATATGATCTGGAGTTTTTGATGTTGCGAACGGTTGAGCCTGCAAAGAGGATGTTGTAATAGTCTATCCTGGATAGAATGAGTGCTCTGGCAATTGTGATACAGCTCTCCGATGTTAAGAAAGGTCTGCAAGCGTTGATTAGTTTGGACGTGTATGCAGCAGCAGATGCAATGGCGTTTACCTGTCTAGTTAGAGAGAGCAAGGAGTACAAGTAGACCCCCACAGTTTTCATTTCTTTGGAGACACGGATGGGGTCCCCGTGTATGATAAATGATTTGTAGTTGTCGTTGAGTTTGTTAAGTCGTGTTTGAGTTCCCACTAGGAGTAGCTCGTTTTTTTGTTGTTTAGGCATAGTCCATGTTGAGCCATCCAGGCCAGGATGATTTGATATATTTTACTCAGTGTGTTAGCGTCAGACTTTTAGTTGCCAGAAATGGGAAGGAGGATCTGGGTGTCATGCGCATAGTTAGTGTACAAGACACCCAGCCTGTCCAGAAGGTCGAAGGGGAACTCCACAGGTAACTAGGGCTCGAAGGGGTTGGGGGGCAGCTGCTGTGTTGGAAAAACCCCTAATTGTCCGGTTTGATAGGACAGAGTCAATCCGGGCTATGGCTTTGGAGGATAAGTTAGCTGATGAGGAGAGGTGAAGGCATAAGATTGTATGGTCCATGTTAGGGAGAATTCTCATTCTATGGCTAATTTCCCTTACCTATAGAGTCCCCCAGCAGCTTTGCTGGATTTGAAGGGTTTGTTTCTTTTTACCTGCTAAGAGTGAGACTCTTTTTCCCACTCTTAGGCATGTTTGCTATGTGTGTTCTAGGCTATTTTTGTGTTTAATGCCTATGGGATCTTTCTCAACCCCAAGGAACCATCTTTATTCACATGTGTTACACAGCACCCTCCGTGCAGTGACACAGGGGTGGCGTAGCGACCCCCAAACATAGACTCCATACCCTGGGACTGACTACTGTCTCCCAGGGCATGAAAAGTCCCCATTGACTTTACTAGTCAAATCCTATGAAATAAAACAGTACAACCCATCTTACTATGGAGGTACTGGAAGGGGTTAATAGTTTTTTCCCTATGTTCATTTTCGAGAGGGTACCCTACAGTCACTCTCTCAAAAGTTTCTGGCTGGTGGCAGTGGTTACTACCATACATATTTGACCGCAAATGTTTCCCTATGGGATTTTCCCATTGTTCGAGTATTTTAATATTAACTTTACTCCGGTAGGTTTTATTTGCCAGAACTTTAATATAACTTCTTTCTCGTGTCTTTCTCTAAACTCCTAACCCAGGTCGGGGATCCTTTGTTCGTCCATTTGGCAGGCTTCTGCCGAGAAGCCCTCCTTTCGGCGTCGCTGAGTCTGGGGTGTGTCCATTGTGTGGGAGGGGGAGTAGGACCCCTGGACAGGGTTGACTCCGCAACCCATGTCGCACTCTATCCTGATAGGCTGGAGGGTCTCCCGCCAAGATGACCACTCCACTGTGTGCGTGATAGCTAGGCTGTATGAATGGGGATTTTTTTGCATAAAAGCAGGGTCCTGAAGATTGGAAGACCAAGATGTTGCCACTGGAACTAAGAAGCTGAAGAGGAGAGAAGCCAAAGACATCTGCAACGACTAAACCACTGGTGAAGCCCTGCTGCAGCGTCTCATCACTTTTCTCCACACGACGAGAGAAGATCTTCACCTGCAAGAGCCTTCTTCCCTTGAGCTGGTGGGGCCAACCAGTTTGCCAATCGCCTTCCCGGACCTTCCTTGGTCAAATCTCCCGTACCCAGTACTCGGAGGCCGGATAGCCAGGCACCAGTCCACCCGGACCACGATTTAAAAGAGCGTACCTTTTATTCGTCGGGCAGCACCGCAGCTGGTTTCATCCCTGGGTAGTGCAGTAACTTGAACCTTCCTCCACGACGAGAGCCCCTCTTCCTCTGCTGGATCACCCGAACTGCAGGAACTACCAGGAACAACCGCCACCGCAGGAGCCACTGCTTCATTTAAAGGTACATTGTTCTGCCAGGCCGCCCTTTCTTCGCAGTAGCACTAAAGGTGTTTTAAATCCTCTACCTACCTGTTGGGTTGGCCGCCCCTCTCTCTTAACATTGTCTGATCACCTTCTGCATCCACCTTTTCAAAATCGTTAACCAAAGACTTGACTGCAGCTACAAGAACATTCTGCTCCTGGGCCCTTGCCCTCTACCACTGACTCTGGCACAGGCCTACTGACTCTGGCTAAATTTGTTAGATCTGCCTTCTTCAGATTGATTTTCACTGAGAACTGTGTTGGTGCACCTATTTCGTTTAACTACCCTTTCGTTTCCATTTTCAAACCTTATGAAATGCCATTTTGCTCAGTTTTCATTTAAGTATTGCTTATACTGATGCACTGCCTTGCTTAAACGGGTTCACAAACTGATGGGAAGTGTTGCTAGGTTGTGTAAGGCACTATTTCTAGATAACGTGTGTTTTCTCTCCCTTGTGAGGAATTGTTAGAGGATCCCTTGTGTGTAGTTGTCACTTTGCCGTTTTGCTCAGTTTTCACTCTGGTTCACTTGGTCTACAATTTAACTTGGGAGTGTGTATATGTTTCCCTTTGTCTTAAATTAACTTGCTTGATGACTGTGATACATGTGTTTTATTAGAAGAGTATAAAATAAATATATAACTACTTTTTAATACAAAGCTTTGGTCAATGCTTCCTTGTACCATGGTCTTGTACGCCTATTGTGTAAACCCTGAATACTGCTCATCTCCCTCTTGAGGTAAGTCTGACTGCTCAGCCACAGCTACCAACTAAATCTTTGTGGTACAGACTTATACCAAATGGGATTTATTGCTCTCACCTGTAGTCCTAATCTTGTGTAGTGCTCCCTAAGGGAACTGCACAGGATTCTGCCTAACACTGGTGGCAGTGGTGGGATAAAAGTATTGCATTTACATTTTAGAGTTCTGCTAGTACTTTGGTTCAAATAACCACAAGGCTAACTATCACACCAAGTTTATTTTAAACAAAAGTCAAAATTATAGAAAGTTACAGACAGGAGACCCTCCTTACTAATACTGCTGATTAATTAAGGGATCTGTGTAGACAGAAAGGTCTTTCTGTCAAAGGCAAGAAATTAGAAATGATTGATAGACTGTTAGAGAAACAAAGTCTGGATAGTGGTGCTGTAGTGCCCACTACTCCAGCAAATGTAGCAAATCTTGAGGAGAATAATGTTGAAGATGTTATTGTTGAAACAGATGAGGAAGAGGAGGACAACAATGTCACCCCCTCTGGCCCTCTCCCTGCTCAAGGACCTCAACCTATGGCTACTGGACCCTTACCAGGTCCCACATTAAGTCCTGAATTTATCTCACTAGAAAAAGGAGACTTGAGCTTGAATTCAAACGAGTTAGTGCCCAAACTGAACAGAGACATCAAGAACTAAGGCTCAAAGAAATGGAGCTCAACCATGAGCTTGAGATGAAGAAATTGTCTTTGGAAAATGCTTCTCTCCCCGAATCCTCTAGATCTTCCAGTCCAAAAAGACCCTGGATGCCTAAAGAGATTGTGGGTATGTATGAACCTAAGTTGGATGTATGAGATTGGCTTGCTATGTTTGAATACAATCATGGGCTCCAGGATATCACAGGGAATCAGTTGATCCCCTGGTTATTCTCTAGGCTCCCCCCTGTTGCATCTGATGTGGTAATGGAGTTGTGGGGGTGGATAGGATTGATTATGAATGTGTAAAGCTAGCTTTGATAGCTATATTTGGGAAGATTCCTTCCCAGTACCTTAAGAGGTTTAGGACCCTCAAAAAGCATGATAGTACCCCTTGGGCTACTTGGGCAAATGAGTGTTTGAAGAATGTAGAGGGATGGATTAAGGGTTATAGAGTTAACACTTATGAAGGAATGATAAATCTTGTAATGATGGAGTCTATCTATGATGCCTGCTCTCCTGAGCTCAGACAGCATTTGGCTGATTCAAAAGAACTGGATTCTTAGAAGCTAGCTAAGACTGCTGACTTGTGGGTTGCCAAAAGGGCTTCTCACAAGGATTCAGGGGTAACTCAGAAAAAGGATGAGGGAAAGGAGCCAAAGAAAGACAACAAAGAGAATTCAAATAATTCCAATTCCAAAGAGGGCCCCAAACAAAATTTTAAGGGTAAGCCACAACGGAAACCTAGTCAGGCTAGTGCACCTTCTGGTCCCAGGACAGAAGGAGGTCAGAACAAGCCACCATTCATAAAGACATTTGGCAAATGTTATGTTTGTGGCTGTACTGATCATGTGAAAGGGGATCCCAGATGTAAGGGTAAACCTTCAGGGGTCCTCACTGTCTCCTTAGCCTTCGCTCCAGAGGAGCAAGTACATATGGCCAGTGGAATTTTTCAACTACTAGCTGAAGATCCCATTGGAGTCTCAGCTAGTGTATCTTTAGTATGCCTAGGGTTGTGGGAACAGCAGAATTTAGATGTGTATAATTCTATCCCTCCTAATACTAAAGAGTATGATAAAGACAGTATCCTAGTCAATGGTGAGGAAATTCCTGCCATTAGAGACACTGGGGCCAGCATAACTGTGGTGGACAAATCTTTGTTCAAGTTGGAGGATGTTGCTAAGGTACCCAAACGCCTCACCAAGTTAGCTGGAGGGCTTGTGCAGATGCTTCCCCAATTACCAGCTCTCATCCAGTGCAATGAAATGTCTGTCAGAATACCTGTGAGTGTAGAATTTGAAGTACCAGGAAGGGTGCTGTTGGGCAATCATCTGAAAGACCTGGGAGTAGTGTCAAGTACTCCCAGACCTCCTAGTAAGAGATTACAGGAGCTTACCAGACCTGCAAGGGAGAGGACCTTGAGGGGCTCTCCTGAGGAGATGATAGAAAAAGAAATCACTCCTTCTCCACTGGAGTTACTAACTGCTATTTCAAAACAACCAGAAGCAAAGGGGAAACCTAAGACTTCCAAAAAGAAACCAGCAGAAAGCACTTCAGTGCTGCCAACCAGGAAATCTCCTAGGTTGTCAAAAATCACACCTGTGATTCCTCCTCCAGCTGAGGCTGAGAGGGAAGTACAACCCTTTGTGGTTGAACTAGAGCCTGAAGATTCAGATCTAGTAGGAGGCCAGGAACTCATTGGGGATCTTGATCCTGTGGACCATCCTGAGCTGCAGTCTTTACTGGCAGAAGGTGGCCCCAACAGGGCAGACTTCAGTTAGGGACAAAGAGAATGTCCAACTCTGGAAGGTCTTCGCCACCAGGCAGCTTCTCAGCTTGAAGGGCAAGAGCTTGGGAAGTATAGGTTACACTGGGAAGATGGCCTCTTCTATAGTGAACTGACAGAGTCAACCCCTGGAGACTACAAGAGACTTGTGGTGCCCCAAGGGAACAGACTCCAATTCTTGCAACTAGCCCATGAGATACCTTTGGCTGGTCACTTGAGCTTCATTAAGACCAAGGAAAGGCTCTCTCTCTACTTTTATTGGCCTAAAATGGGGGCTGAGGTAGTTAAGTATTGCAAGAGTTGCCACACTTGCCAAACCTCTGGTAAAAGTGGCTCCAAGAACGTGGCATCCCTAGTGCCTCTCCCTGTGGTGGGAGTACCATTTGAGAGGGTAGGAATCGACATTGTTGGTCCCCTTGATCCTCCAACTTCTTCAGGCAACAGGTTTATACTTGTTGTAGTAGACCATGCTACTAGGTTCCCTGAAGCAATTCATATGAGGACTGTTACAGCTCTGGCTGTGGCTAAGGCCCTCCTTGGTATTTTTACCAGGGTTGGGTTTCCTAAGGAGGTAATATCCGATAGGGGATCAAATTTTATGTCCCACTACATGAAGGCCATGTGCAAAAACTGTGGAGTTACCTACAAGTTCTCAACAGCATACCACCCTCAGACAAATGGGTTGGTAGAAAGGTTTAACAGAACCATGAAGAGCATGATAGGAGCTTTAGAGGACCCACTTAAGAAAAAGTGGGATCTTTTACTGCCATGCCTTCTCTTTGCATATAGAGAAGCCCCTCAGGAGGGAGTGGGGTACAGTCCCTTTGAACTTCTCTATGGCCATCCGGTCAGAGGTCCATTGGCCCTGATCAAGGAGGGGTTGGAGAGTGCTCCTTCCCCCACGCCAGTCAGAGTCACTGACTATGTGATAGGACTCCGGAGGAGAATGTCATACATGATGGCTGAGGCAAGTGATAACTTGAAAGCAGGTCAGGCTCTGGTCAAGCATTGGCATGACCAGAAGGCCAACATGGTTGAGTTCGCTCAAGACCAGCTAGTTCTTGTTATGGTCCCAACAAGGCAGAGGGCCTTGCAGGACAAGTGGATGGGACCCTTCAAGGTTGTGGGAAAACTTGGAGAGGTAAACTATCTGGTGGATTTAGGCAATTCTAAGGAGGCTCCTAGAGTCTTTCACATCAACCGTCTAAAAGCTTATGTCTTGAGACCAGAACTGGGAGCTCTGCTACTAGCTTCAGCTCAAGAGGAGGAGGAGAGTGAACCTCTACCTGACCTCCTCAGAGGCAAACCTTTGAATGGAAAAATAGAAGGAGTTAATCTCTCTTCTAATCTGACACCTGAGCAACAGGAGGAGTGGAACGTTTTGTTAAATCAATTTGACTCCCTATTTTCTCTAGCACCAGGCTTGATCCCTTGGGGGCAGCATGATATCCAAACTGGTGACTGTTTACCTGTCAAATGCAGGGGCTACAGGATGTCAGAAAATGTAAGAACCCACATTAAAGGAGAGGTCAACAAGATTCTTGATTTCGGGGTAATAGAGCCCTCTACTAGTCCATGTTCTAGCCCAGTTGTGTTAGTACCAAAGGCAGGATCCAAGGAGTTGAGATTCTGCGTGGACTTTAGAGCTCTAAATGCAGTCACTAAGACTGATGCCCATCCTTTGCCAAGGATAGATGAGCTGGTGGATAGACTTGATTCAGCCAAGTTCCTCAGCACATTTCATCTCACGTCAGGCTATTGGCAAATAGCCCTGACTGACCATGCCAAGGAGAAAACTGCATTCTCCACCCCAGTTAACTTATACCAGTTTAAGGTTATGCCTTTTGGATTAAAGAATGCACCTGCTACATTCCAAAGGATGGTTAATCAGGTTCTGAATGGGATGGAGGACTTCTGCATGGCATACTTGGATGACATTGCAGTGTTCAGCCCTACTTGGAAAGAACATGTTGACCACCTAGGATATGTTTTGCAGGCTCTGGAACAGGCCCATATGACCATAAAGGCAAGTAAATGTCAAATTGGTCAGAATAAAGTGGTCTACCTTGGGCATGGGGTAGGAGGTGGTGAAATAAGGCCTTTGCTCAGCAAGATTGAAGCTGTGCTAAATTGGACAACCCCTTCTACTCAAACCCAGGTGAGAGCCTTCCTAGGCCTCACTGGGTATTACAGGAATTTCATTGAGAACTATGGATCCATAGCTTCTCCACTGAATGTAATCTCTTCTCCTAAATTCCCTAAAAAGATCAAATGGAATGAGGAGTGCAATCAGGCCTTTGGAAGCCTGAAGAAAGCCCTGTGTCAATCTCCAGTTCTCAGAGCTCCTGACTACCACCAACCCTTCATTGTACAAACAGATGGTTCCAAATAGGTATAGGTGCAGTACTCAGTAAACTGGATGAGAAAGGTAGGGAGCACCCAATTTGCTTCATCAGTAGGAAACTGAAGGAACCTGAAACAAGGTGGGCAACTATTGAGAAATAATGTTTTTCCATTGTGTGGGCTTTGAAGAAGTTTAGACCATACTTGTATGGATCTACTTTCATCATTCAAACAGACCACCAACCCTTGAGTTGATGCAAATGAAAGGGGAAAACCCAAAACTGCTAAAATGGTCAATCTGCCTCCAAGGTTTTGATTTTACCATTGAGCACAGATCAGGATGTCACCACCAAAATGCTGATGGTCTCTCTAGGATGTTTATAACCGACTAGAGGTAAGAGACTCATCCAGGAGTGGATTAGATCCTCCTGTCCCTTAGTCTGGGGGGAGGGGAGCGAGTGTTAGGGAGAATTCTCATTCTATGGATAATTTCCTTAACCTATAGAGTCCCCCAGCAGCTTTGCTGGATTTGAAGGGTTTGTTTCTTTTTACCTGCTAAGAGTGAGACTCTTTTTCCCACTCTTAGGCATTTTTGCTGTGTGCTCTAGGCTATTTTTGTGTTTAATGCCTATGGGATCTTTCTCAACCCCATAGGAACCATATTTATTCACATGTGTTACACAGCACCCTCCATGCAGTGACACAGGGGTGTCGTAGCGACCCCCAAACATAGACTCCATACCCTGGGACTGACTACTGTCTCCCAGGGCATGTAAAGTCCCCATTGATTTTACTAGTCAAATCCTATGAACTAAACCAGTGCAACCCATCTTACTATGGAGGTACTGAAAGGGGTTAATAGTTTTTCCCCTATCTTCATTTTCGAGAGGGTACCGTACAGTCCCTCTCTCAAAAGTTTCTGGCTGGTGGCAGTGGTTACTATCATAAATATTCAAGTGCAAATATTTCGCTATGGGATTTTCCCATTGTTCGAGGCTACAACATTTTCTGACAGCCTCTAACATACCGCCGGTGTATTTTAATATTAACTTTACTCCGGTAGGTTTTATTTGCCAGAACTTTCTCGTGTCTTTCTCTAAACTCCTAATCCAGGTCGGGGATCCTTTGTTCGTCTGTTTGGCGGGCTTCTGCTGAGAAGCCCTCCTTTCGGCGCCACTGAGTCTGGGGTGGGTCCATTGTGTGCGAGGGGGAGTAGGACCCCTGGACAGGGTTGCCTCCTCAACCCATGTCGCACTCTATCCTGATAGGCTGGAGGGTCTCCCGCCAAGATGACCACTCCACTGTGTGAGTGACAGCTAGGCTGTATGAATGGGGATCTTTTTGCATAAAAGCAGGGTCCTGAAGACTGGAAGAGCAAGACGTTGCCACTGGAACTAAGAAGCCTAAGAGGAGAGAAGCAAAAGACATCTGCAACGACTGAACCAGCGATGAAGCCCTGCTGCAGCGTCTCACCACTTTTCTCCACACGACAAGAGAAGATCTTCACCTGCAAGAGCCTTCTTTCCTTGAGCTGGTGGGGCCAACCAATTTGCCAATCGCCTTCCCGGACCTGCCTTGGTCGAATCTCCCGTACCCAGTACTCAGAGGCCGGATAGCCAGGCACCAGTCCACCCTGACTGTGATTTAAAGGAGCGTAACTTTTATTTGTCGGGCAGCACAGCGGCTGGTTTCATCCCTGGTAGTGCAGTAACTCGAACCTTCCTCCACGACGAGAGCCTCTCTTCCTCTGCTGGATCACCCGAACTGCACGAACTACCAGGAACAACCGTCACCGAAGAGCCACTTCTTCAGTTAAAGGTAAATTGTTCCACCAGGCCGCCCTTTCTTCCTGGTAGCACTAAAGGTGTTTTAAATCCTTCACCTACCTGTTGGGTTGGCCGCCCCTCTCTCTTAACATTGTCTGTTCACCTTCTGCATCCACCTTTTCAAAATCGTTAACCAAAGACTTGACTGCAGCTACAAGAACATTTTGCTCCTGTGCCCATGCCCTGTACCACTGACTCTGGCACAGGCCTACTGACTCTGGCTACATTTGTTAGATCTGCCTTCTTTAGATTGATTTTCACTGAGAACTGTGTTGGTGCACCTATTTCTTTTATCTACCCTTTCCTTCCCATTTTCAAACCTTGTAAATTTAAGTATTGCTTATACTGATGCACTGCCTTGCTTGAACTGGTTCACAAACTGATGGGAAGTGTTGCTAGGGTGTGTAAGACACTATTTCTAGATAACTTGTGCTTTCCCTCCCTTGTGAGGAATTGTTAGAGGATCCCTTGTGTGTAGTTGTCATTGTGCCGTTTTGCTCAGTTTTCACTCTGGTTCACTTTGTCTACAATTTAACTTGGGAGTGTGTATATTTTTCCTTTTGACTTAATTTAACTTGCTTGATGACTGTGATACATGTGTTTTATTAGAAGTGTATAAAATAAATATATAACTACTTTTTAATAAAAAGCTTTGGTCAGTGTTTCCTTGTACCATGGTCTTGTAGGCCTATCGTGTAAACCCTGAATACTGCTCATCTCCCTCTTGAGATAAGTCTGACTGCTCAGCCACAGCTATCAACTAAATCTTTGTGGCTTTGTGGTACAGACTGATACCAAAGGGGATTTATTGCTCTCACCTGTAGTCCTAATCTTGTGTAGTGCTCCCTAAGGGAACTGCACAGGATTCTGCCTAAAAGTCCACCAAGTCAAAGGCAGCAGTGAGGTCAAGTATAAGGAGGAGGGCCAGGTTCCCTTTGTCTATGATCTCATCCATTTGTATTTTTGAGTCCAGGTTTGCTGACTCCGTGCCATGACCTGGTCGGAAGCCAGACTGGCGCAAGCCACAGAGGTTAGTGGATTTGAGGTATTTTTGTATTTTCACTATGCTGCTCAGTCCAGTATTTTCAGTAGGAAGGGGACTGTCGTGATGGGGTGGTAGTTTGAAAGGATATTAGGGTCTAGTGTAGGCTTCTTTAGGAGTGGAAGGACCCATGCATCTTTTAGGTTGGTAGGTGTATTACCGGCAGAGAAGGAGTTGTTAATTAGTGATGCGATAAATGGGGTGAATTCTGCTGCGCAGTCTTTTATGAAAGATGCTGGACAAATATCACCTCGGCACCTGGAGGGCTTCATGCCTTTGATCATTTTGGTGACTTCTAAGATAGAGTCTGGTCTGAATTCAAATAGGTTGTCGGATTGAGGAGAGGGTGGTAAGAGAGTGGGAGGTGTCTCAGTTAATGATAGTTTATTTTTTTGGGTTGCAATCTGTCTATTAGTGCCTTCTGAATATTGGAGCACCAGATGCTGTCTTTGAGGAAGCTGTCTGGGGGAGCGACTGGTGATTCGAGTTCTCACAGGATGGTGAAGAGCTTAGGCCAGAGTTAGCCTTTTCTATTTGTTCGTTATAAGTTGAGCTTTTGTCTAAGAGGATGGCTTGTTGGTAGGATTTGGTCAATGAGCTGAAGTAATCTTTGTTGGCAGCTGAGAGAGACTTTTTCCACATAGCCTCTGCAGCTCGCTTGGAGGACTGTAGAGCTTTAAGGTTGGGGGTATACCGGAATTCAGGTGGGCTAGTGGTTTGGGCTTATGTATGCTCGCCTGAGCTACTTTGTCGATAGCTAGAAGGAGTGTTTGGTTGTATAGTTCTACCATAGAGTTAGGATCAGTAGTTGAGTGTTGGTAGTCAATTACAGTTTGTTGCCATTGGAGAATGCTTGCTGGGGTGATGTTGCACATATTTCTGGACAGGACCAGGGACATGGGGTGTTGGAAATTATGTTAGTGTTACAGTTAATATCGGCGAGCCAATCTAGTGTGTGCCCTTTGTCATGAGTGGGGCATGTTATGCGTTGGGTGAAGCCCAATTCTTCAATAGAGTTGGCTAATGTTAGTGCATTGTCATTGTTAGGGTCGTTGAAGCCTATGTTTACGGCTCCAATGAGGATGATCCAGGAAGAATGCTTAGTGTTGCTTGAGAGGAGAAGTGCAATGTCTTCTTCGAAGGATAGCAAGGGGCCAGGTGATCTATAGATAAGGTGGATAGTTAGTGTAGCAATGTCAGAGAGGGATAATTTGATGGAGAGCAGTTCTCGGGAGTGGAAACTTTGTTCGACATTTCTCTGATGTCTAAGTGATTCTTGGGTATGATGGCCACACCTCCGCCTGTCTTGAGCAATCTGTCCTTTCTGAAAATGGTACAGCTGTCTGGGATAGCGAAGTAGAGGGATGGTCCTGTGGCTACATGCAGCCACGTTTCCATGATGGCTATTATGTCTAAGTTGTGTGAGGTGATGAGGTTGATATGTCGAGGGCATGTGCTAGGAGGGATCTAGCATAAATAAGTGCACCCCTGAGAGGAGTTTTGGATGCGTCTGTAATGACCTGTCTGTCTGTTGGCAGGTGTAGGCATACCGTGTGCAGCAGACACCAGAGTGCATGTGGTATCACCAGTAGTAGGGGCAACAGGCTCTGAAGTACATATGGTAACGCAAATAGTGGAGGCAACAAGCTTCAAGATACAAGTGGCATCACAAGTAGTGGGGTCAACAGGCTCTGAAATGTATTTGGTTACACAAGTAGTAGGGGCAACAAGCTCTTAAATGTATGTGGTAACACAAGTAGAGGAGGCAACCGGCTTCAAGATACAAGTGGCATCATGAGTAGTGGGGGCAACAGGCTCTGAAATGCATGTGGTAACACAAATAGTGGGGGTAACAGGCTCTGAAATGCATGTGGTTACACAAGTAGTAGGGGCAACAAGCTCTGAAATGTATGTGGTAACACAAGTAGTGGAGGCAACAGACTTCAAGATACAAGTGGCCTCACGAATAGTGGGGGGACCATGCTTCAAGATACAAGTGGCATCACGAATAGTGGGGGCAACAAGCTTCAAGATAGGAGTGGTATCATGAATAGTGAGGAAACATGCTTCAAGATACAAGTGGCATCACAAATAGTGGGGGCAACAGGCTTCAAGATACAGGTGTCATCATGAATAGTGGGGCAACATGCTTCAAGATACAAGTGGCATAATGAATAGTGGGGGTAACAGGCTTCAATATACAGGCATCATCATGAATAGTGGGGGCTGCTGGCATCAAAATACAAGTAGCATCAGGTGTATAGGGCACAGCAAGCTCCAGTCTGCATGTGACAACAATGGATACGGGGACAACTGATAGTAAGGTACCTGTAGTAGTAGCCATATCAGCGGTGGCACTGATTTTAGGTGACACATGGTCCAAAGTGTGTGTGTCTTTGGTAGTCGCAAAGGCAGAGAGTTCCAGTGAGCATGAATCATCAGGCATGCCAAAATCGTTGATTAGTGTTACCATTAGTATTCGGGGACCGGTGTCCTTGGTAGTGGTGTGAGCCGTCGGCTCCAGGTTGCGCAATACTTTGATAGTTGTAGAGGCAGCTGGGTCAAGTGCGGCTGAGGCCACGTTAGTGTGTTTGGTAGTGGGGCTGTGCAAGGCAGTGAGTAAGTCGGTGGCAATAGGCGTTATGCGGTATGCCTGGGAATTCAAGCTTTGGCAGTCGGTGCCTGTGTAGCGCAGGTTCGGTTTACACCTATGCCGCTCCTATGGTCGTGAGTGTGCACGTTTATAGGCCCCTGCAGGGCAGGTTAGTGATGCGCCTGATGCAAAGTGTCTAGGGCCATGGTGCATAGACCTGTAGTTCGGTGGGTGGGCAGTAGCATGTTCCTATGTGGCAAGGTGCATGGTTTGGAGGCCAAATAGTCATTGTGGACCAAGTTAGTGACAATCTTGATTGCCGTAGTGTGGTATGGCCGGGCATTGGGTAGGATGAAGGAGGGTGGTGCATCTGAGTAATGAAGTAGTGCAGGCGACATTGAAAGAATAGTCGTACGTTTGGGGTCGAACTCATGAAGCGAGACATACCTTATAATGAGAGCTGGCCACTAGCTTCCAGTAGCCTGACAGGGCCAGACAGGCATCAGCCTTGTGTGGGGGCCTTTGGTGGAGGGCTCCGGCTTCATCTTCTGGCTCACTGCTGGTGGGCGGGATAAGGGTGCTGGAGGCCAATCGGAGGATGTGGCAAAGGCAGTATCCTTTCTGCCAGCGTCCCCCAGGGTTGGGGAAGGCTGCAAATCGTGTTGAACATCTCAACAGGTAAAAGAGGCAAGTACCTGTATTGGGGGGGGGGGCAAACAGGGGCCCTCAATGTCATCGCTGTTGCGGCTGGGTGGACGACCCTGAGGCAAGTGCCTTTGCTGTTGTAAAGAGCTGTTCAGGGCCACACAGGCCTGAGCCTTGTGTAGGGGCCTTTGGTGGAGGGCTCCAGATTCGCCTTCCGGCTCGATGCTGGTGGGCAGGATGAGGGTGCCGGAGGCCAATCAGAGCCTGTGACAAAGGCAGTAGAGGTAGCCGCCTTTCCACGAACGTCCCCCAGGGCAGTAGCCTGCGGTGGAAGGCTGTGAATTGTGTCAGCCATTTTAGCAGGTACAAGAGGCATAGTACATTTATGGGGGGGGGGGCAAACAGGGGCCCTCAATATCATCGTCATTGTGGCTGGGTCAGTGACCCTGAAGCAAGTACCTTTGCTGTTGTAAAGAGCTGCTTAGGGCCAGACAGGCATCTGCCTTGTGTTAAAAACATTTACAAAAGATTGATATTTCTCTGACAACAGTTTAAACCGCTTGTCAAATTTGTTTCCCCAAAGAGCCCGTACATTCTTGTAACCGCCATTGACATAATTTGTATCCCTCCCTCTTCCTTAATTCCCACTCCGCTCTACACCTGGTCTGCCATACGTTTGTGTGCCTCAAATATAAGTAGAAAATTAGGTTTTCATTCATAACTTGATTATAATGCACTTTATTTATGTCTGTAATGAGCAATTGTTGTGGTTTTACTGACATTTCTGTCCTTTAATGTATTTCATATATTGGATAGGTACTTTGTCTTAATTATTACACCGTGCAATTTTAATTTTGCTACTGCATATAGAACTCGATAATGTATTTGTTTTAAATGACATTGGCCTGCTGTAATTGGCATCCCCTGTGACTAATGATGTAAACCATTTTAGTAAATATTTCATAAAGGTTATTTTAAATTATGGGACGTTAACCTAGCAAACCCTCAAAATGGGCCACAGGAAATTGGTTTGAGCCATCCACAGGTGGAAATGGTGGCTACGACTTTTTCTCTGAAAAATGAAATTGTCAAAAGGCATTTTCAGTTTCTTCTTCATCTTCACCCTCTGTTCAGAGAACTAGTGCCTCAGTGGGGCCTCAGTGTGGGTTTGGTGGTGGCTATTATGGGAAAACCTTTTTAACCGTTGGCATTTTGTCACTTGGACTACCTTACTTGCAAGGCTTCCTTTCTGGTGGCCATTACGTCATCCAGAAGAGTAACTGAGCTTTAGGCTCTCTCTTCTGAAGATCCTTTAATTGTCTTTCACAGAGAGAAGGTCATGCTTTGGACTGTGCCTTCTTCTGTTGCCACAATAATATCAGATTTCCATTTCAACCAGGAGATTGTTTTGCCGACCTTTCACCCAAGGTATCATGCTTCCTCTGCAAAGGAGACGTTGCACAATCTTGATGTTGCAAAAACTTTAAAGTTCTACCTGGATGGTACTGAGTCTTTCCGGAAATCTGACCCCCTTTGCATGGTGTCAGGTAATATTATCCCCACCAAAAATATCGCCGTTTATATGGTCGTCGGGAACGGCCAAAAGTGATATTTTAGTGGGGAGAATATTAGGTTTTTTTGGGAGTGGGGGTTGCAGGGGTGTCCCCGGCTCCTTTTAAAATAATACAGGGGTTGCAAGGGTGTCCCCCGCAGGTTCCATGTCGAAATATCGCTGCATAAATATGGTGATATTTTTGCTGGGATATTAGCACATGGATAGTCTTTCACATGGATACAAAGTGTTTATGGAGGGTGTCCGGTCAATTGGTCGACAACAAACTGGTCGACTGCAATTTGGTCGACACCATTTGGTCGAATGCCAAATGGTCGATTTTTTTTTTTGTTTTATATATATGTGTTTTGTGGGTTTTCGTGTGGGGAAAAAAAAAAAAGAAAAAAAGGGGTTTGGGGGGGGACCCCCCCAAAAAAAACCAAAAAAGGGGTAAAAAAATTTAAAAAAAAAAAATCGACCATTTGGCATTCGACCAAATGGTGTCGACCAATTGTCCTGTCGACCAAATGTTTTCGACCAATTGACTGGTAACCGTTATGGAGACCATTTCAGGTGGGATAGACACTTACCTCTCCAAATATCACCTGGTGTCTGGCCTTCAGGTTCGTGAAATACTTTGTGCTCATTCGACCAGAGCTATGGCAGCATCGGTGGCCTTCCAGAGACATGTTCGCACTGCAGACATCTGTAGGGCAGCCACCTCTGCCACTCCTCATGCTTTTCTCAGGCACTATTCTTTGGATGTTCCTTCGAGAAGGATGCTTTCTTTGGCCCGCACGGGTTGCACAACATCTTTGCTTGAACCCTGGCCGAGCATGTGATGTCTCCTCACCAATTACATGGATCTGCACAGTCAGTCTGCTTCCCAACCAGTAGGGAAGGAAGGGGAACAGGATGCTGGAGTGTGAAAAAATGACCTGCATGGCGATTCCGATACTGCTAGTCCTTGCTCCACCTCGCTGCACCCTCCCAGCTGCCCCCCTTTAAGAAAAAGCTGTGTGGAAACCTCGTGGGTGGAAATGGGAGACAGTGGTTGGTGATGCCCGAGTGGGACCGGCTGCTTGTGCTGAGAGATGCTCCTGCATACCAAGCCCCATTCTAAAGTTTTAAAGTGATAGTGACCTCTTTTGTAGAAGCTATTTTCCCATCCAGCCCGGTGCAGGCTATCCCTACTAGTTGTGAAGGAGAGAGAGCAAGAACTACGAGTAAGAAAGTCCCCATGAAAATACGTTTTTTGATCTTCCTGGTTGCAGCCCTGGTACATTTTAGTTTTAATTCTGTTTTAAAATCTTAAGCCTTGTATTCCTAAGGGTTAAAAAGTACATTTATTTGCTCTTGTCTGCAGGTTGTCAAGTTAGTGACATGTTTAATATTCACATTTAAATTAAGATGCAGTGAGTTCCACTGCACACCACAACTTTCGCTTGATATGTACAATGGTCAGAAGTGAACATAACCTATTTCTCCATAACAGACCTCTTCTAAAAGGGTTGCACGTGTTTTCATCTTTACAAGTTGGCATTTTAACCATGTAGTTTTCCTCTCAGCCGGTTTGCAAAAATATTTTTTGATGCGGCGGTTCTCCCCAACCCCCCATCTAACCCACCACCTCTACCTTCGACACACCACCCCCAAACTCCCAATCCACTACCCCTAATACACAATATCTATATATCTATATCTATATTATCTATATCTATATATATATGTATATCTATATATATATATATCTATATTCAAGGAGAAAACTTTAGTTGCAGGGACGTTAAGGTGAGAACTTAACGCAACGAAACCTCTGAAATTCAGCTAATGCCACCTTAACGTTGCACTCCTGTTGCACATTGTATGACCACACAATGATGATATTTTTGCAGTCCGTGTTCAATTTTATTTAGCATTTCAAATAACTTTTCAAATAGTGTTGCAGTGTTGCCACAGTGTATGAAGATTCTGGCTTTTGCTAGCAACGCCTTCAATGGGTGGAGGTTGATTCTGGACAACCACCGCTCACAGCTATAATGATAAGCCAAAAAAGACTGCAGCCCAGGATGGTCCAGACCATCTCATGCTATTTTCAATACACATCATCCACAAGATCCCAGGATACTCACACCAAATGATTGATCATAATTGATGTTCCCAAGCTTCATATGCCAGATCCTTTTTATGTTTTTAGTTGCAAAATGCTGAAGTGTCTTCAACCAAATAAAGACACCAAGGCAATAAAGACAATAAAGTAGCCCAGGATGAAGTGGATGAAGACTTCCGGCAGATGCATTGCATCAGAAAGAAAAGATCCGGCGAAGGCCTCTCGATCATCCAAGTGGTACTGGTGAAGGTAGGAGAAACACATCTGTAGACACTTCATGAAAAGCCTCCTTTCTAAACGTCTCAACCATTTCTAATAACTCTTCACATAGAGTGTTCCAGTGCTACTTGTGTTTGAAGACTTTGGCTGCTGCTAGCAGCACCTTTAATGGGTGGAAGTTGATTCTACACAGCCACCACTCACAGCCACAATAAAGATATAAAACCCACATATAAACCAAAACAGACTACAGCCCAGTATGGTCCAAACCATCTCATGCAATTTCAAATACACATTACCCTCATCGTAAGAGACTCGCACCAAATGATTTATCATAATTGATGTTCCCACGCTTCATTCTTTTTTCAGATGCGAAATGCTGAAGTGTCTTCAACTGAATAAAGAGACTATTAGTACCCCTGGATGAAGTGGATGAAAACTTCCCACAGATGCATTGCATCAGAAAGAAAAAATCCTTCGAAGGCCTCTCGCTCATTCAAGTGGTACTACTGGAGATGGGAGCATCACATCTGTAAACAATTCATGAAAAGCCTCCTCTCGGAACCTCTCTAGCATTTCTAATAACTCTTCAAACAGAGTGTTTCAGGGCACCCAGTGTTTAAAGAGACTGGCTGTTGCTCGAAGCACTTTTGATGGGGGAGGTTGATTCTGCACAACCACCACTCCCACCTACAGTAAATATATAACACCACATATAAGCCGAAAAAGACTTCCACCCAGTATGGGCCAGACCATCTCGTGCAGTTTCCAATATGCATCATCGACATCATCCCAGGAGACATGCACCATGTGATTTATCATGATTGATGTTCCCAAGCTTTCTGGCAAAACATCAGAAGGGCCCCATCTTCGTGTTTTCAAATGTCCAACTAGTGACGAAAATATAAAATAACAAAAATGACAACTCTAAAAAGACAATGCCACAGAAAATGAAGCCTCCTCTCTGAACCTCTCTGGCATATCTAATGACTCTTCAAAAGAGTGTTCCGGTGCTGCAGGTGTTTGAAAACTCTAGCTGTTGCTTGCAGCTCATTTAATGGGTGGAGGCTGATTCTTCACAACCACCGCTTGCAGATGCAGTAAAGATATAACACTAAATATAAGCAAAAAAGTCTGCGGCCCAGTATGGGCCAGACCATCTCGTACAATTTTCAATACGCATCATTCACATCATCACAGGAAACTCACACAAAATATTGTATAATAATTGATGTTTCCAAGCTTCATATCCCATTCCATGACCTCTTTTATTTTTTTTTATTTTTCAGTTGTGAAATACCAGTGTGTCTTCAACCGAATAAAGACACTATTAGTACCGCGGAATGAAGTGGATGAAAACTTCCAACAGATGCATTTCATCAGAAAGAAAAGATCGTGGGAAGGCCTCTCGCTCATCCAAGTGGTTCTACTGGAGATAGGAGCACCACATCTGTAAACACTTAATGGAAAGCCTCCTCACTGAACCTCTCTAGCATTTCTAATAACTCCTCAAAAAGAGTGTTCCGGTGCTGCAGGTGTTTCAAAACTCTAGCTCTTGCTAGCTGCACCTTTACTATGTGGAGGTTGATTATGCATAATTACAGCTCACAAGTAGAGTGAAGATATAAGACCACATATAAACTAAAATAGGCTACAGCCCAGTATGCGCCAGACCATCTCACGCAATTTCCAATACACATCATCCACATCATCCCAGGGGACCTGTAGCAGATGATTTTTCATAATTGAGGTTCCCAAGCTTTCTGACAGAACATTAAAAGGGCCACATCTTAGTGTTTTCCTGCACAATGTTAGACATATTCAAATGTACAACACGTGACGAAAATATAAAATAACCAAAATAACAACTTTAAAAAGACAATGCCAGGGGGCGTGGCTTGGAGCGCCATTGATGCAGCGGCTCCTCTGAAAGTCTCTGTGTGAGGCCTGCACTGTAAATATAATTCCAGGTGTCGTTCAAACTCTGTAAAGGTGGCCTCTGAAATCGGAAGATCAGGGCTACATGTAAAATGAGCTCCTAACACTCTTCCTGACCCGAGGGCAAAGTGAATTTCCAGTTGGCCGGTCTAGTCGCGGACACGAGCCAAGATGGCGGACCAGCCCGAGGGCTGCAGCGGCTTGGAGCCCAGCTGATCAAGTTTGGGTGTCGTGGTGTCGAGCTCTGCTCCGGATTGCTGAGCGGGGCTCACCTGGCCTGACTGTGGTGGGGTGGTCGCCCTGGGGGTGCGTCTGACCGCACACACTGTGGGGGTAGGGGTTCCTGCCTGTCACTCCAGCGCACCTCTAGCCCTGAGCTGACTGCGGCGCAGAGGTGCGGAAGAGGACCCACGAACTGCTGTGAGACAGAAGGAGCCTCCAACCTCTGACGATGCGACCAGTGGGAGGAGGAGTTGCCATACAGCCTTGTGAGGTCCCTATCCCTAGGACATATTCAGATCTGCCCTGATAGTGGGGAGAAGGAGTGACCAGTAATTAGACGGGGACCCCTGAAGGGGTCGCCAGCCCACTCAGATGCACGCAATCCAGGACCACCATCACAGCGGTGCCTGGTATCCCACCAGGACTCGAACACAAGCTTTCCACTCAGACCCCTTGCTTCCAGAGGAATCTCACAATGCTCCCGCTCCCCCCTCCCGCCGGAGCAGCAAGAGCCACTGGAGCCCTCAATACCCCACTTTCTCTGTCCCAGAAGCCCTGATAAAAAGACGTCGGCTCCCCCGGTGTTTGTCTTGGACTCCCGTTGGAGGTTGATACCGAGTTTGCTGTTAAAACCCCGGCCACACGATGACCCCATGCTGATTAATCCTCCAGACAATGACTGAGCTCTGCTCTGCCCGGTCCCCTCACCCCGGATCTTCGGAAACCCAGGGCGCACCACCTGCGCACCAGAAACTGAGGTTCGTCATTCTAAATGTCAGAGGGCTGAATCCCCCGCCCCCTAAAGGGAAGTCCCACCTACAACGCCTACAAGATGGAGAATCCTCAGTGGTCTTCCTGCAAGAGTCCCATGTAATCCCTGTGGATTTCACCCGCCTCTGCAGCAGATTTTTCCCCCAGCAATTCCTAGCTTCCAATGGCAATAAGAAAGGGGGCACCGCAATCTTCTTCGCAAGAGGAGTAAGACCACAAGTCTTGGAGACCCTGCGCTGCCCAGAGAGCAGCTTCGTGGCAGTCAAATGCCTTATCTTTGGTCAGTTCTACTCCCTCATCTCAATCTATGCCCCGAATGACAAACAAGAGGACTTCTACAGAGCCTTGGAAGGGTCCCTCCTCCCATTCAGAGAAGACCAAATCATAATTGGGGGAGATTTCAATGGGGCCCCAGATCCGCTTAAAGATAGAACGCATCCCCTGACCTCCAGAGACTTTAGACTGGGGACTGGTGGACACATGGAGAGTAATGCACCCCAGCGAAAGAGATTACTCCTTTCACTCCCATGTTCATAGAACCTTCTCTCGGATTGACCTCTTACTAGCCTCCCCTCAAATCCTGGCCTTCACAGATGACAGAATCATTGGCCCTAGGGTGCTTTCCGATCATGCTCCAGTTGTAATGACATGCCATTAAGAGACTCCATAGCTAAGACAATCAATACATTCTTCAAGGAGAACTGGAACGAAGACACTTCCGCAGCCAATACCTGGGATGCTATGAAGGCGGTGATCCGAGGGGAACTGATCGCCTAGGGAGCGGCCTTCCATAAGCACAGGTGGCAGGTCCGCGCAGACCTAGAGGGGAAGGTCCGAGAAGCCGAAGCCGTTCGCAAGTGCAAAGGTTGGTCCCTGAAAACCCATCGGGCTCTACAAATCGCCCATAAAACGCTTGAGGCACACTACGCAGAGGACACTGCACATCTCCTGGCTAAGACCAAGCAACGGTACTATGCTATGCTAAAAGTAACAAGGCAAACAAGCTATTAGTTGACAAACTTGCTAAAGCAAAGAAACGGAACACCATTGTGGGCCTACGTGACCCTCAGGGAAAAGTCAAATTTACTAATCAAGACAAATTGTGGCTTGCAGCCGCCCACATCTGGGAACTAATGTCAGCCTCTTCTAGGAACCAAGAGAAACAACACGATTACATATGAGGTGCTGTTCTTCCCCGTCTCAAGGACTCAGTGAGAGCGAGCCTTGAGACCTCAATCTCAAGCGAGGACGTTGACGCAACCATCAAGGGTCTCAAATCCAAAGCCCAGGGACCTGATGGGTACTCCACTCGGTTTTACAAACCTTTGTGTCCAACTCATAGCCCCCCTAACAACCTTATTCAATTTATTTGCCACCTCGGGAACCATCACCCCCTCCATGCAGGAATCCATCACAGTTCTTATACTTAAACCGGGGAAAGACCCCAGGGATACCAGCTCATACAGACCTATCTCACTATTAAACATAGTTGCTAACATTTACTCAAAAATCCTAGCAAATTGCTTGGCAGGCTTCCTTCCCGATGTTGTAGACCCTGACCAGACGGGATTTATAATGCACAGGTCGACGGGGGACAATATTCGTAGAGTCTTGAATCTAATAGATGTCGCAAATCATGAGTCACGGAAGTTGGCTCTGCTGGCTCTAGACGCTACCAAAGCATTTGATAATGTGGACTTGGCGTTTCTACAATATTCCCTTGAAGCCTTCCACTTTGGCCCAATCTTCCAAAAGGCGGTTCTAGCGAACTACCAGTCCCCAAAGAACCTTCTTAGAGTCAATGGCCACCTATCTGACCCAATTCCCCTGTCCTCTGGAACTAGACAGGGATGCCCCTGTCTCCCCTGCTTTTTGCCCAGGCCATGGAACCTTCAAGTAGGCCTCCTCCCAGCACAAAATCGCACTCTATGCTGACAATGTCTTATTATCCATCTCAGATATCTCTGCCTCGCTGAGGCCAGCCCTTGCCGAGATCCTTGGGTTTGGGAGAGGGGCCGGCTTCACCATTAATTTTGGGAAATCAGTAGCTCTGGGAGTCGGGCTGGGCCCAGGGGAGTGGGAAGCGTTAGAATCACTATGCCCAATTCAATGGAGCGAAAAGGCTATCCCCTATCTTGGGGTTCAGACCCCTGCCCGGCCGGGAGATGTCTATCAGGCAAACGTTCCCCCGCTCTTAAAGGAGCTGGAGAGGGACCTCGACCATTGGATTTCGCAGGAAATCTCACTTCTTGGCCATATTACCGCTTGCAAGATTAACCTCCTCCCCCAATTCCGCTATGTCTGTGCCTCTCTGCCCACTACAATCCCTCTGCCCCCCCTGCAGCGCCTGCAGAAGAAAATGTTCTGGTTCATTTGGGGGGGGGGGGGGGTAGGAAATCGAGAATCCCCCAGAGGGCCATGATGTGCAATGCCAGACTAGCAGGACTGGGGGTCCCCAACCTCGATAGATATCAGATAGCGCAGCTGGCCCACATTCAGGCCTAGGTTATTGCCTCTGGGTGCCCCAAAATGGGTAGAGGTGGAGCAATCTCACATTCCCCTCCCTCTGTGTTTGCTTCCACATATCCCCCTTCCCCTTTAGGTCGACCTGGCCTGGAATTCTGTCCTCCACCAAACATACCCTGAAGGCATGGGACTGGGCTTCGAAACATAAGGGCACCCCGAGGGGTCGGAGCCCCTCCTCCCTGTCTTTCACAACCCGGCCTTTCACTGGGATCTTGCCCCATGAACGTTAGGAACTGGGTTGTGGGAGGCCTCGAATCCCTGGGTCAACTTTTTGAGGAGGGCCAGCTGCGCTCCTTCTATCAATGCAAAGCAGCCTTCCAATTAGCAGAATCAGACAGGTATGCCTATTCGCAGCTCTGACACTGGTGCTGCCATCCGCTGACTCGATCTGCGGCATTCTGCTCCCTCAGCCCCCATGAACTCACCATAAAAGACCTACCCCCTCGAGGGAAAATGTCCACCCTCACATTCTTACCGCAAAGGCCTCATACATGTCACGATGGGATGAGGACCCGGGACATCCCATAGAGGACCAGATCTGGGTAGACATTTGGTTGAGAACACATTCCTCCTCCTTCTGCATTACCTATACGGAATGTGCTCATATGTTGCTCCTACAATGGTATTATCCGCCACTCCACCTGCACCACTTTTGCCGGACCTTGGACCCCCTATGTTGGCGTGGTTGTGGACTCCCAGGTTCCTATTTTCATATGTGGTGGACATGTCCAATGGTGAAGGAGTTCGGGTCCCAATGTATTGCTACAATAAAAGAGATCACTCAGATTGCGATCCCTCTGGAACCTATATTCATCCTCCTGGGAGCCCCAATCCCGGGCGGATGACTCTTCATGACCATTTGGTGGCTGAAATTGTAGGACATTCGGAAAGCAGAGAAAATCATGGCGGCCAAAGCGGGCCTCCTTCTCCACTTCTCAAACATTTGGGCATCCCTACTTAACTATGACCAGAAATTTCCGGCACTAACTCACAAATTGCAGCTGGTGGCAAGGGCTCTGCAACCAGATTGCGGACAACTGGCCCCCACCAACTCTTTGCCAGACCCTGCCGAAAGTTGCCTTGAAGGGAGCATGGGGGAGGAGCTTGCGGAGCTCTCATAAGTCAGTCTGGAGATAATGCTTTGTTCTTTATTGTTTGCTATTACTGTCATCTGTGTGCTGGTTTAAAATAAACACGTTAAAAAAAAGACAATGCCACAAAAAAAGAAGCCACCTCTCTAAACCTCCCTAGCATTTCTAATAACTCTTCAAATAGAGTGTTCCAATGCTGCAGATGTTTGAAGACTGTAGCTGTTGCTAGCAGCACCTTCATTAGGTGGAGTTTGAATATACACAACCACCACTCTCAGATACACTTAAGAGATAACCTGCAACACCATTTCCACCTAGTCACTTCCAGTCCAGGTGCCACCAAGATATTGTGGCAGGCGGTGGAAAAGCTACATCCCCATTCCCGTGGAATTCCATAAGACTCTATGGGAATGAACTCACTGAAATACCGGCACTGTAGCTAACAATGCTGGTGCTTTAGTAAAAACACTGCCGGTAAGAGCCTGAACTCTCAGCAGTTCAGGCCTGCCAAGAGTTCCGAACCCCTACCAGCAAACACTGTTTGTCGGTCTGGAAACAGTGGCAGTACGTTGCTACCAGATGTGTTGGAAACAATTAGAAACATACTATCAGAAGGAAAATTGACTCAGGCACTGCCCAAGCAGGCAAGCCCAATTCCAAACTATTGCTTGACATCCACACCTACGGTGGACATGCCTACCACAAACATCGCACCAACGGCAACCCCAACCATGTCCTCTCTGGGTTAAAGGCTGGAGATTGCGCCATTAAAATAGCCTTACTAAACACGAGGTCAATGAATAACCATGCTCAAAACATTCACAACTACATCACCCAGGAACATGTAGACACCTATGCCTTACCGAATCCTGGCTTCAAGAACCAGTCAGTCCCACAATAGACATAGCAGTTCCCCTAGGTTACAATGTTTTTTACAAAAACAGAGACCTATGAAAGGGAGGAAGAGTGGCCATAATAGCCAGAAACCAACTACACCTATTTCCATCACCCATTCATTGTCCAGGTTGCGAAACCCTCCTTCTAAAAATGACACCCTCCAAAAATAATTGCATCAATATTTTAACAATCTACTGCCCTCCCTCATTGATCTCAGACTTCAATCAAGGTCTAATACAGATGCTCAACACCCTAAATGGGCCTAATACAGGGACGGTGGTCTTAGGAGACCTCAATAGATGGAAAGGCAATAGCAAAGACAAAGAGGCTACTGCCTTAGAAAAATACCTTAATTCCATCAACTATAGGGAGGCAAACAACGAGCCCACCACTGACAAAGGAAATCAACTGGACTGGGTCATTTCCAGCAATGTAGATTTTATCACACAAAAAACAGTTCCCTGCATTTGATCAGATCACCTTAAAATCTAATTAAAACTGACACCTAAATCTTAACTCAAAAAACCTGATAATGCACCCATAAAAATTTAAACTAGAAATTACAAAAATCTTACACCTGACATCCTAGCACACACCATTGCTAATATAATGGCCGCTACTTCAGATGAGGATTCCTGCAACGACATTGTCACCATATACAACAGACAATTCCAAGAGCTTGTAGACTTGTATGCACCAATGAGACAAAAACAGGTTAGACCCAATGCAAATCATCAAAAATGGTTTAATGAAGAAACTAAAACCCTGAACCAAGAGAAAAGGAAGTTAGAAAGACAGTGGCAAAAAAAGCCAAATGGAAGAAAATAAGAAAAAATGGAAAGAACTGGACACCCAGTACAAAAATAAACTTACAGAGGTCAAGAAATGTTTGTATAACAAGCAAATCTCTGGGGCTGCTAACTCCACAGGAAAGCTCTTTCAAATCCTCAAATCAGTGGAAAAACCTCCAACTCTTTCCCCTCCCTTTCAACCTTCACAAGACGACCGTGAGAGGGTCCAACTCGCCATCTTTGAAAAAATCCTGAAAGCTTGCAAGGTCATCAGTCTTTGCCAAATATCCACTGTAGCTAAATCTGTTTTGACCAACCTAGACATTTCCACTTCGCGAGAGGACAAATATAAGTTCAATCCCTTCACTATAGAAGAAATGAAGAAGCTTCTCTCTTCCGTCAGGCAGACAACCTGCTCAGAAAACATCTTACCCCCGAAAATCATATTGGAAAATATAGACATTTTAGCTCCACTTTTTTGCAGAACGACCAATGCCTATTTTACAGATAGAAAAAGTCCCAGCAGCTTTTAAAGTAGTGGCGGTTACTCCACTGGTAAAAAAAACAGGGCTTGACCAACAAGATCCATCAAATCTCTGTCAAATCACTAACTTCAATCTACTATTGAACATTCTTGATAAAGTAGCAACTAAACAGCTACACACATATGTGGACGAACAGAATCTGCTTCACGCGCAACAATCTGGGTTCAGAGGTTCACATAGCACCGATACTGCGCTGCTTGACCTCCAGACCAGAATGTTAAACATCCTAGAAAAGGGAAATACTGGCATGCTGATGCTTTTAGACTTGTAAGTAGCATTTGATCTGCTGGATCAGCACAAACTCCTAGAAGCACTGGCATCATCGGGTAACTGCTCTCAGGAAGCCATAGTTTGGATTTCTTCTTTCCTGGCAGAACGCAGCTCGAAGATACACTGGGGTGACACATTTTCTAAACCCATACATATATAAATTGTGGTGAGCCCCAGGGGGCCAGATTGTCACCCCTCGGTTTCAATCTATATCTTCGATGTCTTTGCACCCTCCTCAAAAACTTGGGCGTGCTATTTACTAATTTCACAGACGACACCCAATTTATAGTAGAACTAAGCGGGCGTCATAACAAAGATAGCTCTACGGTCACAAGTATCTACAACGTAATCGAGGCCTGGATGAAAACAAACTAGCTCTGTTTAAATTGCAGCAAAACAGAGCTCATGATCTTTGGATCCGCCCAGGCCAGGGCCAAGTTTAGCCCGGATTACGCTGAATTTAACATAAAAAACTCAAGCATCTCAGTCTCTGACAAAGTAAAAACTCTAGGCGTGTACTTGGAATCCACTCAAGGAGCAAATGTCCAGGTAGCTTACCTAAGGAAAAATTGTAGATACTATCAAAGGCTACTCTGACACATAAGACCTGTCCTGAATGAAAGAAATTGCACAAACATCGCCAGAGCCATCATCTTTTCAAGACTAGACTAGACTAGAATAGTCGAATGTCAAGTCATTCAAAACAACGCGGTGAGGGTCATCAAAAGAAAATCAAGAAGGGACCACATCACAGAAGACAGAAAATCCATGCACTGGCTAGCCATAGAAGATCGCATTACTTTTAAGTCAGTTTCAATCGTTCACCACTGCCTCTATGGCACTGCCCCATCATACTTAAAGGAGCAAATATCACTATATCAACCTGGACAATCGTTGAGATCAATGGACCAATGCCTAGTGAGGACCACCAGTATCAAAAAAGCAAATGGTCTGCAACGATCTTTTCCATTTAGAGCCTCCTCAAAGTGAAACAATCTTCCAGTCACGCTTAGACTAGAACCCAACTTCTCGGTGTTCAAAAAGAAACTAAAAATGCTACTCTTTAAGTAGTTAACTCAGAAATTCGACCTAGGAACGGCTGCTAGAAATCAAATAAATAAATAAAATAAAACTCTCATTTATCCCTGTTCATCAGAGTGGAAGCCACCTACAAAAAAGCTTTAGTTTGTTAACTGAACATCAAACATACATAAGTCTGGTACAGTCACACTGCCATTGTATAAATAATTGTGCTCCAATAGAAAAGCAAATGCATTTTTCACGTTTCCAATATCTATAAGCTGTTTCCAAATGTTCTTATCTTTTTTGGCAACACCATTTATTAAAGCAAACAAAAAATCTGCAATGTCACACTACACTCCTAGAATGTTTATTTCTTAATAAACAACTTCCAACAATTATTCCCACTCATTTTCTACATATACTGCAAGATCACTTCATTGTTAGAAGGATAGTTGAAACCCCCTGTGTATTGGCGCTGGATCCATGAAAGATTCACTCACATCTAGTTGATCTTGGTAAATGAAGGGTCAAGACACTTGATTATATGTGTTGTCTTGATTTAATCGGTACACAATTGCCAGTGGTTTACTCGACATGTGTAGTGCTTGGTCACATAAGGAAAGCCAACACGTGTTTCGACCGTAGGCCTTTATCAAGGCAGAGTTTTTAGGATGGGTATAGGTCCTTGATTAAGTATGCTGGATAGCCGCTGAGGACCCTGGAGGGCTGCAGGAGACGCAGATTTCATCTCCTGCAGCCCTCCAGGCTCCTCAGTGGCTATGTAAAGGAAAGCTTTTAACAATGATCTAGAGGTGGGAGATGTTGTGATAGTACGCCAGCCCCAGACCCGCGAACACACCACCGCTTTTGACGAGGAACCATTGAAGGTCACCTGAGTGAAAGGGTCTCTCGTTACCTCTGAAGGGGAAAGGAGAGAGGTGACCTGAAATTCCTCGCATTTCAAGAAGATGCCTGCGATCATAACGGCAAGAACTCCAGCAGAGGACTCTGATCTCCAGGTGTGGGATGCTCACTATGAAGGCGATGGTGAGGACTCCAGTGAAGAGCAAGTCAGTTCACCCATGCGGCAGGGAAATGGTCATTGGCAGTTAAATCTGATGTAGAGGCCCCAGCGAGTGAAGAACAGACCCCAGAGACTCATTGAAGAAATTAACTGAGTAGTAACGTGCTGTTAGAAAGGGGTGGGGCATTGTGACGTCTTGTGAAGCCAGCACCCATGTCACGTGTTAGGGGTACCCCAAATCACGGGGAAGGGGGAAGGGAAGTAGGCGGATGGGGAGGAGTTAGTTACAAGGAGGGACACGCTTGAATAAAGATGTGTATTGTACCCTCTGTGCCTATCCGCCCTTTGATTTGCATTAAGGCATGAATGAGGAGCTGTGTGGGAAATCAGGCTAAGTGATTGCATATCCTGATGGATATTAAAATGCCCTTGTCCGGCTCGGGAGGGGGATGGGTCTGTGTATCCTCAAACGTTAGTACCCAACTTGGGTAAGGGATGCAGGAGAACAGGAGTACCCGACCTGCTAAAATCCCCAAAGGTAACTGCAGTGTGGTCCTTCAATTCTTTTTTTCCCCTTTACTGGAGTTAGGTCGGCACAGGCATGGTGAACCAGGACGATGCAGGCATGCACCACGGGGATATTATGATGGCCAAGCACCTGTATTGACAAAGACAACAGTTTTGGCGGCCGACTGGTGAAATCATTTTCTGAGTTTCTGCACACACTTAGGCAGAGGGGGGAATGGGTGCAGGAGGAATGGATCACTGAACATGGATATGAAGATCGATGGGTGGGGGGAGGTTGTATGAATAAATATGAGGCTAGATGAATGGGTAAGGGTGCGGTGCTGGAGAAATGAGAATGAAACTTTAAGGGCATATGATAGTGTGAGGATGTATGGAAGGATACATGCATTCGTGTAATATGGATGAATCAATACTGGATAAGCATGTAGGGGTGAATACATGTATTTGACAATGGGTAAATCAAGTGAGGATGGGTGAATGAGCGAGTATGACAACAGTAGTGTGAATTCCACAACAAGGCAGAGCAACGTTTACCATGCTGTGGGCAGTAAGTTCAAGTACGCGCAATATAGCGTGTAAGGGTGAGAGAGTGAGAGCCAGACACAAACTCAACAAAAGCTTGGAACGCAACAGGATGTGGCAAGGCCTTTGAGCCCAAGCCTGCGGCCCATGTTTTCTACAATTTGGACTCATGGGGAGAGTGACAGGTGCCCTTCTGCTACTCGTTATACCACTAGCCCGGTCCTAAAATGTACAGAGTTAACACTTGCACAGCCACTCCAAGAACGATCATATTTGCCCTGAATTAGAAATAGATTAATTATAAGGCTCATTTGATGTGTCTTCTCGGTCATTTACCCGTTCTTCCCACAAGACACTGGACCTTCATCCCAAACCTTGCCATAGGCGCCTCAGGGACTGCCTGAGACAGAGCAGCTATTGGGGAGCAGGGACTGCCAGCCTGGATCACAGCTCAGTGAGACAATAAGGTGAAAGTATCCTTCCAGTGCACATAGTATCCTAAGCAACAAAGTAGTGCTGGGCATGAGGAGGCAAAGCTCAGGGGTCCCGGGCAGGCGACAGACAATCCACCAGCCCATTCTTTCACCAAATGTCACACATAGAGCGTACAGCAGCTTTCACAAAGCATTCCACACTTTCAACACTCATCCCTTCACAGAAGAAGGCAGGGAAAATAGGACAGAAAATAGGACAGAAACCACAGGCACTCAACACGCCGAGCCTCTCCAAGCGCCAGAAGACACGCATGCTGGACTGAATAAAGTTGCATTACCATGTGAGTCTTTTATTTTGCACAAGCATCAGCACTTTTTGATGCACTTGATGCACTTTGAGTAAGTAGGCGTGATGATTGGTGTTGCATGTCACCCCCTGTAGGGAGACATGGTATCTCCCAGTGTGTGTGTGTGTGTGACACACACACACACACACACACTGGGCGATACCATACCCACACTGGGAGATACCATGTCTCCCTACAGGGGGTGACATGCAACAATTGTGAAAGAAACCGAGTGAGCAACGCGTGGCACACTTCTCCCACCTCGCAAGCTCTCCAAATGCTCATTCTGTCTGCAGGCTCACTTACTGCTGGCACAGGGGCTTTCCAGATGGCGGCTGACAAGATGAGCTGTGCTGAACTGTAGAACGGAGAAGCCGCTCAGCTCGGCAGCTACTGTGAGTCTACTCCAGCTGCTGTGCTTGGTTCATCACGTGAAGGTGCGATCATTTGACTGCCCCAGACCCGCTTGGCCTCTGCCTTACCGCCCATGCACCTGTAATACTAGTGCTTTGTGTTTGAATGCTCACCCACCACCTTCTTTTTCAGTCAAAAGTACAGCGGTCGGAGTGAAACAACTAAATCAAAGCAGAGTCGAGCTAACGCAGCGTCTGTTTCAAGGGGCTGACCGGCACGCATTTAGTTATGGTTTGCTCAACATTTCCTTTCACTGCAGACTAGGGAAACGCGTGCCAGATCCTCTCTGAAGTTTCATATTAGATAAAAGCATGCTCCCGCCATTTTCAAAGTAAAATGGCTGCCACAATACAAATGCAGGCAAAGAGTGCAAAAAGGGGTGTCGTTTGGGGGTGACATGGGTGGGAATGGGAGGAAAATCATATAGATTTCACTTAGAGATGGGCGTTAAATGGGCAACACAACTCCATCCTCACATGTCATCTGCATTGAAAAGCATTACAGACCATCATTCAAAGCCCCTATTTGAAGCTCTTCTATGAAAGCTCTTATTTTAATGACAATAGTTTCGGCTTAAAGGTAGCGCTTTCAACCCTCAGCCTGCGTGGTATACTTTGTGCTTTATGATATTGTGCTAGTGTAACTGCGTGTAATTTGAGATTAATCTTTCTAAGTATGACCCATTCAAGTTGTCTTATAAGGGCCTCAGGTTTATAAGATGACATCAATTCTTCTCCAGTAGATTTGATTAGTTGAAGGATTCTACGAGCCTCATCGTCACTAAAGCCGATTACTTTGGTGCGATTAGTCGTTGTTGAATCTATTTTTGTGAATTACATACTCAAAGGGCAATCTCTATTATGTATAGAATGCGTGCTACCTCCAAATTGGGGCGACAGAGGTTCTTCAAAAAGTATTGGCTAGCACAAGCTAACCAAAACTTTTTGGCTAGCACAAACTAGCAGAAGCTAGTTTTTCAGCTACTGTTAATTCTATGGCTCATAAAACCTTTAAATAAATTGCTTCAGTAGACTTCAGGTGCATGTGGGCATTGTCCCCATGCCTAAGGAGACATAGATTTGTGAATTGAGAAAGCCTGTTGCCAGCAGGCAACCTGCATGCACTCGTGACGGACATAGTCCTTCAACAAATCTACGGCATATCAACTTACCAATCGAAAGATAGATAAGCTAGAAGCATACCAGAGAACGATCATGGAGAAATCAGGATGGAAGGGTAAGGATGGTATGTCAATAACACCACGGCCTACAAAGTAAACACAGGCAGCAATGGATGCACCGATGGTAAATTGATAGGAAGGAAGCGGGTGATTGTAAAAATACAGCACCACTACCAGAGTGCGGGACAATGCATGCCTCAACCTGGTACACAAAGAAAATAATACAGCTGGGAACTTGCCAGCCATCACTCCTAACAATTAGATGGACAGGAAAGAAAAAGAAAAATAATATGCCTACTTCATAGGACAACCGGATAGATAGATCAAGAATTATAAGGACTAAGAAACATATAACACAGTAACCCAGAAGATCAAATTTCTGCATACTTAACTCACACAAAAGTCCACACAACCACCTTCTCGCACAGCAAACAGCACGCACTTCACTACACAGCAACAAAACAACACATAAGTCACACCAACAGCACACGAGGACTCACAGCGACCCGATATTCACACCCAAGCTCAGCGCACGGTGAAAACCGAACTGAAGCTGTCAACAGGGCATCACTTTTCTCACTTTCCTACTCCCTCTTCATCCGACTAACCCCACCCGCCTTCTTGTTTGCAGATCCGCCTGAGCGCCTGGCGACCAATTCCATTGGTGACGGTGCACGTCACAAATACCTTAACATTTCAGCGCCACCTAATAGCCAAAACTAAATATGGAAGTCGTTTAAAAGTCTAGTAGACTGAGTGTTTTGTTTCTCTAGAAAAAGTTGTCCAACTAAATAATCGACTTGGCATGTATGCACTGTAGTGCTCTGCACACCCGTAAGAGTACCCAGGATCTGTGACTCTACATACAGTACTAGACAAAAGGTGAATGTATTTAATTTGATTCTGCATCCAAAGTTGTATCATTATTCGTCAGTCTCTCTCTGCATGTATATTTCTGAATCCATGATGCACTAACTCGACACTCTACTCTTTCCTCGCATATTTTCGAAGCATGTTTTTTTTTTGTTTACTTCTAATACAGTAAAAATGACATAGACTATGAATTGCAATGTGTGACAACTTAATGGCTTTATTTTGTTTGGCATATGATGCTGCTGTGTACTTGGCCATTTAGACATGTGCGTGCCGCTCTTCTCTGATATGTTGTCACTTGATTTGACCATAGAAGCCCATTTTACCCACTTCCCATGAAGAGAAAGCAACTGGCTACTGAGTAACCTGTCGATACTTGCAGTTAGTGTGAGTGTGTAAAACAGCCAATCAGTGAGCTTGATAAGAGAGGACATATTGCACCCCCTTCTATTGCACCTCCGGATAGGTTCAAGGCAATCAAGCTGGCGAGTTTCTGAACACTTTGGAGGCATGCGCCATCAATGTCTTCTAGACACACAGCCCAATGGCAGGAGGGGAGAAAATACAGCCAATGTTCAAACACTTTGCCCCTCCTTCTTTTGCAACCTAGGACACCTTCACTGGAGTCAAATCAGTTTATTGGAAAGTGTTGAACTCTTCTGAGCCCTGCAGAGTCAATACAGGATTGCAGCAACAAAGCAGAATGGCAGACTGGGCCAGACTGGCACGTGTGTGTCTTCAACGCCATTGCACCCCTTCTCGTGAACCCCGGGACATGACCAAGGCCAGGGAAACAAAAGGGGCCATTAGCAAGGTTAAGAACGTTTAGAGACAACTGCCTTCGCCCCAAGTTCTCCTCTCGCCGAACCAGTGCTGCTGAATCCCACCCACTGAACACCTCTCCACGCTCCCCTCATCTGACCCTCTTCACTGATCTGGCACTGGATCAGCTCTGTCTTGTCTGCACATGCTGCGATTTTATGTTCCCTGTCTGCGAATGCAAATCCTTGCATAGATGTATTAATTCTTCTTACTTGAGCCCGTAGTTTAGGCAAGAGATTGGAAAGAATGGGGTGCGGCAGCCAGCCCTGTGGTGTACCTCCAGTCAGGCCTCTGACCATTACAATGAAAACCGACTGAGCCTTGATCAGCGGCTTCATCATAGTACCGAAGGTGCAGAGTGGCAGTGCAGAGGAGTGCAGAGGAGCAAAGCTGCAGAGTGGCAGCGCAGTGGAGAGAAGTGGCAGTGCAGTGGAGAGAAGTCTCAAAGTGTCAGAGTAATGATGGCAATGCCGCAGAGTAGCAGTGCAGTGGGGAAAAGGCGCCGAGTGGAATTGCAGTGGTGAGAAGCCACAGAGTGGCAGTGCAGTGAAAAGAAGCTGCAGAGTGGCAGTCTAGTGGAGCAAAGCTGCAGAGTGACAGTGCAGCGGAACGAAGCTGCAGGGTGGCAGTGCAGTGGAGAGAAGTGGCAGTGCAGTGAAGAGAATCCTCAAAGGGGCAGTGCAATGGGGGCAATGGTGCAGAGTGGCAGTGCAGTGGGGCAAAGCCCCAGAGTGGAATCGCAGTGGTGAGAAGCCACAGAGTGGCAGTGCAGTGAAAAGAAGCTGCAGAGTGGCAGTCTAGTGGAGCAAAACTGCAGAGTAGCAGTGCAGCGGAACGAAGCTGCAGGGTGGCAGCGCAGTGGAGAGAAGTGGCAGTGCAGTGGAGGGAAGCCTCAAAGGGGCAGTGCAATGGGGACAATGCCACAGAGTGGCAGTGCTGTGGGGCAAAGCCTAAGAGTGGAATTGCAGTGGTGAGAATACACAGAGTGGCAGTGCAGTGGAGAGAAGTAGAATGGCAGTGCAGTGGCGAGAAGCCTCAAAGTGGCATTGCAGTGGAGAGAAGCCCCAGAGTGGCAGTGCAGTGGAGAGAAGCAGCGCAGTGGGGAAAAGCCCCCGAGTGGAATTGCAGTGGAAAGAAGCTGCAGAGTGGCATTGCATCGGAACAAAACTGCAGAGTGGCAGCACGGTGGAGAGAAGTGGCAGTGCAGTGGATAGAAGCATCAAAGTGGCAGTGCAATGGGGACAATGCCACAGAGTGGCAGTGCTGTGGGGCAAAGCCTCAGAGTGGAATTGCAGTGGTGAGAATCCACAGAGTGGCAGAGCAGTGGAGAGAAGTAGTATGGCAGTGCAGTGGCGAGAAGCCTCAAAGTGGCAGTGCAGTGGTGAGAAGCCCCAAAGTGGCAGTGCAGTGGTGAGAAGCCCCAGAGTGGCAGCGCAGTGGAGAGAAGCAAAATGGCAGCGCACTGGAGAGAAGTGGCAGTGCAGTAGGGGCAATGCCTCAGAGTGGAATTGCAGTGGTGAGAATCCACAGAGTGGCAGAGCAGTGGAGAGAAGTAGTATGGCAGTGCAGTGGCGAGAAGCCTCAAAGTGGCAGTGCAGTGGTGATAAGCCACAGTGTGGCAGTGCAGTGGTGAGAAGCCACATAGTGGCAGTGCAGTGGAAAGAAGCTGCAGAGTTGCAGTGCACTGGAGAGAAGTGGCAGTGCAGTAGAGGCAATGCCGCAGTGTGGCAGTGCAGTGGGGCAAAGCCACAGAGTGGAATTGCAGTGATGAGAAGCCACACAGTGGAAGTGCAGTGGAAAGAAGCTGTAGAGTTGCAGTGGAGTGAAGAGAAGTGGCAGTGCAGTGGAGAGAAGCCTCGAAGTGGCAGTGCAGTGGGGCAAAGCCACAGAGTGGCAGTTCAGTGGGACAAAGCCACAGAGGGACAGTGCAGTGGTGGAAAAACCACAGAGTGGCAGTGCAGAAGAAAGAAGCTGTAGAGTTGGAGTGGAGAGAAGTGGCAGTGCAGTGGAGAGAAGCCTCGAAGTGGCAGTGCAGTGGGGGGAAACCACAGAGTGGCAGTGCAGAGGTGGGAAGCTACAGCGTGGCAGTGCAGTGGAAAGAAGCCACAGAGTGGACGTACAGTGAAGAGTAATAGCCAACAGACTGGGTTAAAAGCTTTTTTGGAAGCACCACAATCGGCGCAGGCTTGTCAGTGGTGATACGTTGCATGTCCAGGAGCAGCCAGCCAATGAATCCCACCGGGAACACTTTTGAAACACGTACAGACACTAGGGGCTGAGTTAGTGAGAAGGTGAGTGGGAAATGAGAGCGGTAAATCAACGCCTAGTGGGATGAGTTGTATTATGGTTTTTTTTCGAGGGGGAGGGGGGGCATACTGTACTTTAGCAATCAAAGATATTATGTTGCACCCTGCCTTGGCATCACCGACCTTTTCTGATTAAGTCCGGCAGAAAAGAGCGTTAATGTATTGGTTGTCATTACTTTTATTAGTACCTTCTTGCTTACTAATTACAATTTCATTACTGGCAAGCGCGCACCAAAATACCTATTTGGGGACCTTTTCGCTGCAATTCTCTACAGCACATGCTCACACTGAAACATTCTAGAAAGAATGCGCGCACCCGTGAAGTACATAGAAGTACTGTTTACTGCGGGCGGGTGCTGCTGGAGGCGTGTCCTGATTTCGTTCTGTGTGCTTCAGCTGCTGTCTCTGGACCTCGTGCCTCCGTGCTCTAACACTGCCTTTGGACAAGACAGGAGGTCCCTGGCAGTTACACACTCTGCCTGACTTGCGGATAGAGGAAAAAGGAGAAAAAAAAAAGGTGACTGTTTTAGTTTCACGAGTGGATTCACTGCCACAGATTGGTTTAAACCATTGACTGTGTTTTTCATAAGAACGCTGTGATCCTATGTGATCCTACGTGACACCCGCACTCTGTGCTAGTTAAAACTACACGCTGAGCCCTAGTGGCTGCTCTTGTCACGCCCCTCTGAGTGACTCTCTGTTTTGAATTTCTTTAGCAAACCGGCTCCTAATTGCTTTTCTTTCTTTTTTAGGGTGTGCACTTTGCACGAGGCCCCGCCCCCCTGGCGTGGTGACGCTTCCTTGATTCCCATAAGACACATGGCCCCAGCGCGCGCACCCGCGAAGTACATAGAAGTACTGTTTACTGTTCACGGTGCGCGGGGGCGCTGGGGCCATCCGTGTATATGATTTAAAGTTCTGGGAGCAGCTGCTTATGTTGGCATCTTAACTCTATGTGGAAATCCATTTTATAAATGGTGACAGCGGTAAGCAGATGCTTAATACTATGGGGGGACTCATTTAGCAGGATCCAGGGAGGGGGCTAGTTTTGTGTTATATTGAAAGCCGCCTACCATGCATGGTGTTTGTTCCGTTATAGAACCATTATCAGGCGAAATCATTGAGTGTCCTTATCTAGGATCGTGGTTATAAAATCTCCTGACTTTGCAATCAGCAATTTGTAGTCTGTAATTGAGCACAGCCTTACCTGGATAACTGGTAGATTAGCACATGTGTTTTGTACTTATGTGTGTGGTCGGGTGATCAGAGTCGGGGTGGTAATGATTCGTGGTGCCCACTAGATTTCTGCTGCATCTATGTATAGACCTTAAGTAGTCGTGGTAAACACGGCGGGTACAAGTTAGACCTTCTAATCCTGCAGCAAACTGTATAGTTAGGCACCCTGAATAAGGGAGTGCTGTGTACATTGTGTTGGTCTCGGTGGGGGAAAAAGGCATTTGTATCTTGCCTCCAAGTGAGAGGGATTCCCGCATTCGGAGTATGGTGGGAACCCTAAGGAGTGGAACGATGCCAACAGTGTGTGAGACTCAAAAACACCCAAAGCGGCAAAATATACAAAATAATCCTGAGAGACACAATACAATTATTGCAAGTGGGACTTTTGTGTTTACCCAAACAAGTAACACCCACATGACAAACCCCAGCTCCCCCAAAATGAACGATAAAGATTCTAGGGACACATTGGGGGTAGGTGACACAGAAAAGTGGGAATTAAGCGGTATTGATTTCCCGCCTTTGCCCAATGTTGTAAGTGAACAGATAAAGACACAAATGGACTCCATTCAGAAAATGGATCTCGTCGAAGAGGCTGCACAGAAAAACTTTCAAATTGTCCAAGAAGTACCCATTAGACCCTCTGTCCTAAACATGGACGATTCCATGCCCACCACACCCCAGCTGGATATGTCACTTCTGGCTCCTGTGGTGTCTGCCGAACTGGATAGGAGTGTGAGACTCTCAACGGGCCCCTCAACGCCTGCAAGGGCCAGGGGTGGAGGGCTCGAAAATGTCCACCTACACAAATCCATCCTGGAAAGTAGGGAGAAGCTAAGCGAGTACATAAAGGGCCCCACGTTGGACCTGTCTGGTGGTAGCGAAACGGGAGAACATAAGGTATCTGGAAACAAATGTTCCAGCCCGACTCATCCTATCTCCCCTCGGCAAGGAGAGTTTGAGGAAAGCATGCACAACCAGCATAGCAAGAAAAGTGAGGTAGATGAGAACATGCTAGAACCAGAGGCTTTCCTGGTACTAACTAGGATCTTGAACCTTTTAGATAAAGGTCATGAAAGGACTCATGGGGAGTTACAGGAATTACGATGCATGGTGGTTGAATGCATAGATAAATTGAGTAGGTTGGAAGGGTTTGTTCATGCTTTAAGCATGAAAGAAACCCTCCCAATTCCGCCATTGGAAAAAATAAGTACATTCAACCAAGGTTCCCAAACAGGAAACAAATTATGTCCACAAGAAGGGGACGTAACTTTGGAAAATATGAATGAACTAAAAAGATTGATAGCAATAAATCAGGAAAAAATCGAAAAAGTGGAACATCAAAATGAGACTAAATTTGGGAAGGCTGAAAATACCACATCAAGTGCTCACAATAGGAGGGCCTCCATCCCTGCATAGAGGGCGGATCTTGTCATTATTTAATGAAATGCCCGACTATCTTTAATCACTTCAAGTGACATTAAGCTCATCGATTACATTCACCCGACAAGATATGACTGTGTCAGGATTGTGTTCTACTCCAGGGCTACATACGAACTTGCCCTTACAGAAGGAGTTGCTTTGCAACGTTTTGGGTATGATATAGTGAACTTTAGCGAAGGTGCAGGGAAACAGCAGGGAGGGGAGAGGGGAGGATTCTCCAGAGAGATGCAGATGAGAAATGATAGAGAAGGGGCAAGAGCCAAGAATGCTGAGATACACCCCGATGAGGTGGCGGAGCTGAGATGGCTGGCCTCAACCTTGAGGGAATCTATATCCAAAATCCAAGGCATGAAAGATTTAACCTAGAGTATCGCGAAACTCACAGTGGTATCATGGAACTCGAGGGGATCACGTGCTTTATTGCATTCTTTTGATACGTGTGCGGAGCTCCTGCCTTATTCGTTTCTATGTATTCACGAAACTTGGGCAGAGACCGCTATTGTTTTGGATGGCTTTACTATTTTTCAGGAACCCGCCATAAAAAAATCTAAGGGGAGACCGTCGGGTGGGCTATTAATCGCGATCAAGAATAATATAGAGAATAATATAGACTTTAAAATCCAAAAGGAGTTTCATGTAAACAAAGGATGTTTAGCTGTCCTTGTGGAAATAGATCGCAAGAGTGCCCCTATGTGCCTATTAATAATAAACATCTATTGGCAACCTGAAGGTGATTTAAAGGCAAACATTGAGGCAATAGACTATGTAATCCAAGAATGCCAGGATACGAACAATGAGCTATATATGATTCTGTCTGGGGATTTTAACTCTAAAATATGCCTAGAGGAAGATTCAAATGAATGTAGGTTTGGACGACTGATCGGTGAAAGAATCGACCAGCGGAAATGTCATCAGGGGGATACATGGGCCCTCTTCCTGGGAGGCTGGGGCTTCCAAGGTGTAAATTAATTTTTAGATGACTCCTCGGAAAATTCAACATGGTCTAATGGAAGATGGTCATCCACCATAGATTACATTTTTGTCTGTACATACACTTTTGACCTTGTCCATGATTTTTGCCTGCTGGACACGAAGGAAAGTGATCACAGAATGCTTAGAATGTCTCTTTCGGTGGATATGGACATGAGAGAGGTACAAAAGTGGGAAACTCAGGTTTCAACGAACATCCAATCGAATAGAATTTCCTGGCATACAAATAATATTGAGAAAGTTAATATACTGTTTCAGGCTGACTTTCAAAATAGTGCTTATGATGTGAAAAAAAAGATGTATTGTCATGATTCCTTTGAGAATTACGTTGAATCGGTAATCAGAGGAAAGGCTAGAATAAAGGAAAAGGCCAAAGGTAACAAACGACACAAACATATTTACTCTGCAGATATGAATACACTCAAGCAGGGTAGAAATTGCGAAATTCGTGCTTTCCGCAGACGGCATCCAATCCCTTTTACAGAGGTGGAAGCGTAGGAACTACATGCAATAAAAAATAAATGGAAAACAAAGTTAAGATTCTTGCGTGCAAAGCTCTATCAGGGAGACGCAGAATCTATGCTAATTTCGTTGTGCAAGGTAAATAACCGTAGATTTTGGTCTTTAGTCAACAATGGGGGGCACAAACAAATCAAGTCCCAAACCTCCTGTATAAACTCAAAGAAATGGGAAGGGCATTTTTCGAGTCTTTATTGTCCCCCTAATGCAGCGTGGGTTGTGCCTTCAGATATTGAAAATGCCACATGGAACATCACTTTCTGCGTAAAAGATATCGAAGACATTATTTTAAAGAGCTCACCTTCCAGGGCATCTGGTCCGAATCTGCTCTGCAACAAGGTTATGAAGGGGAAGCCAAATTTATGGGCTAAAATCCTATTCCGGTTATATAAAGACATTGTAAAGATTCATCTTCTTCCAAATAGCTGGAAAATGTCCTATATAATACCAATCTATAAGAAAGGGGACAGGGCCCTTCCTATAAGCTATAGACCTATAGCCCTGTTGGATGTCGACTCCAAAATATTTGCAAGCCTCGTTCTGGAGCACATTCGGAGCTGGATGGACCAACATAAAATACTTTCGTCCCTGCAGTTTGGTTTTAGAAAAAAGGTGGGTACTGACGCAGGAGGTTTGTTGATCAATGTTATGCAAAATGCGGCTTGGACCCCTGGAAATCTCCCCATATATTTGGCCTCAATCGATCTAACATCTGCTTTTGACTTAGTGGATAGAACAATTCTATGGACCAAATTAGCGAATCTTGGGATGCCTGTTTCGCTCCTCTCAATTGTATATAACATGCATCAAAACTCTAGATTAAAGGTTCGTATGAGCATGGAGGGAAATTTGTCACAGGATATCAAGGTAACCAACGGTCTGCGGCAAGGATGCATATGTGCCCCAACGTTATTTAACCTTTATTTTTCAGATTTGGGAGAATGTTTCGGCAAATTGGTTATAAACTCACCTAAAGTGGAGGGCATCAAGGTACAGTGGACTGCTTACGCAGACGATGTAACTCTTTTTGACCACACCGCCATAGGTCTTCAATGACTCCTAACTGCGTTCAAAGATTATATCTTCACAAATGCCCTGAAAATCAACTACTCTAAAACAGTGATACTATGTTTGTCCCATAAGAAAAATCTAAAAATTAATGCACTGTTCCTAAATCATGAGAAACTACCAACAAAATCAGCAATAAGATATTTGGGATATCCAGTGCTCGGTAATAAGAACAAGGTAAACTTTAGAGCTCTACTGGAAGCGAAAATCGCCCCTATGAAAGCCCAACTATGCGAAATTGACCTAAAGTACGGCAAATTCTCCCTAATGCCATGTGTTCGCCTTTATAAAAATAGACTAGTGCCCCAATTCTGCTATGGTCTAGAACTGGGTCCTTTATGGTGCAGAAAGGAGGTGGCTGGGTACGAATCAAAAATCCTAAATTCTATGATAAAGTGCCTGCCGAAGTGTGTTCCTTTGGTGGGAATAAGATATGAGCTTGGCCTACACTCGATTAGAAGTACCATCGAATGGCGTAGAATGGCACTATTCAGGAAATTGTTAACCAGCAAAGATACCACCTTATCTGACATCATGGGTAGGGGTATCAGGAGTGGTGCTCCTACTTCTAAGTACCTTAGGGATATGCTGGAAGAAGCAAATGAGGTTCTCGACAAACTGGGGGTCCCCAGAGATATGCTTATCGCAAATCCTATGAAAGTAAAAAAAATACTGCTTCATGCTGACTGGAATTTAACAGTTCAAGAGGTTAAAATGTCTAAATTATACAAACACATTGTTTCTGATTGTAAAAAGATGGGGGAACTGGAACCATATTTAACTAAATTTCCTGATAAAATGTGGAGGCAGGAATATATGCGATTCCGCTTTAATGTGTTGAGTACGGGACAAATATTTGACATTAGAAGTGGACAGAGTAGTGGATCCTCCTTTTTGTAAATTTTTTAAACAAGGGGAGAATCAAGAGACTCTGCAGCATGTACTGACTGAGTGTGATGGTCTAAGGACTGAACGCATCAGTCATTTTAGTAAATATGTTCCAAATACTGAGTGTGTGGACCTGGACCTGCTGTGGTTAGACATGCTCTATGGTAAACGTGTCAAGCTACAGATCGCTGTTGTCAGGTTCTTGAAGCTCTATTGCTGTTTTTAAGTGAATGTGAAAAAAAGCAGTAGATGTTTTGAGTATCAACTCCCGTTAGGAATATCTAGAGGAATTCATTTTTTTTTGTGAGAGTGACCTACATTTTAGGTTTCAGGATGAAAAAAAAAATGTAAAGAGGAGAAAAAATATTTTTAAATGAAAAGAAAGAAACACAAATGCAATGAGGACGGTATAGGGCACAATAGAGTGCTTTGATGATCCTGGAGAATGGGTACATTTCCATGCAGTGGCTAAGCCTGCTCACGTGTGCCCCCAGTGCCTCACCGACCCCACTGAAGAGCAGTGAAATTAGTTGTCATCCCGACTCACCCAAAAGTAAGTCTTTCAGTGCTTATGCACACCTGGTAAATCTGCAGGGACTTGCCCTGGGACTTCCCTTCAGACTCGCCACACACTGCAGGAATTCAGTGCAGGAACTGCAGTTCAGAGCGGCTGCAAGGGGTTTGCTCACTGTGTGGGGGAATCCTTGCCGCCCTCACTGGATCTGAAACTCATGGAAGAAGGTGCAGAATGAATGTTACCATCCGGTCTACAGTGAGGGCACTTGCAAATGACACCTCACTTACCCCTAGTTATTACCCAGCACATGCCCTTTTCACACCTAGCAATCCGCACCCCACAATCTATTTAATCCCGGTTGTGAAGCAGCAGTCCCCCACCCTCTTCACCCCCAAGTAATACCCTATGGTCTCTGTGCTGTTGAATCCTAGCTCATCCTAAAGTTATTGTCCAATGTTTCTCCTGCCCCATCCTCGCCCATGTTTGCACCCATCCATGTCACAGTGACATTTGGAACATATCATGATGAGTAACTTCAACCCTGTTCCCCCACAACACCGTGGAGAAATACTCAACCTTTTTCACAACTGACATTCATAGCAATACATCCCCCATCGAGGACACGGTTGCCCATGGGACTATGCTAGTGTTCTGCTACCTTCATCCATGGTGACATGTATGTGCAAATAACATGACAAGCCAATATACACGAGAACCTCCCTAAAGATGCCCTGTTAATCATCCTCCATCCTAGAGTGCAGCAGACTGCAAGCACTAACCAGTTTCCCAAGTGCCTGTGTTGCCCCCTGCTGTGCAATGTCTGCTTCATCCCATCCTCCCAGCAACAGTATTACTGCCTGGATACCTAATGCTAAACTCTTTCAGCTACTTCATTCATGGAGATGCCCCCATAGCGTTGGCACCCCAATTATTCAAGAACTCTTTTTCGTATTTAAAATGATTTCCACTGATTTAAAAAGTTGTAATTTCACTGAAAACAAGCTTTCCTTTCCCACACAGAGGATTCAGACAGCCTTTTTGATGTGCTAGCACCCTTCTCACATGCTGAGGAAGCAGTGCCTTTGCCATGCAGTGATCTTCTGCAACAACAGGAAAGGGAAAGTGAAATCATAAATTGCGGTCAGGCCTTATAAAGCTTGGTCCGGCCACTGAACCCCAGAACAGCTTTAGGGACACCAATTAGAGGCATGCAAAGCCAGCTCTTCACCAATTCCAGGACATAGGTGCAGACCCCCACAAAGAGTCCAGCCCAGTGGGAGGCAGCACCCGGTGATAAAAGCTCATAGGCGTATCCAGGCAGTCGGGGTGTTTGAAGCAGGTGCTAGCAGGAGTTTGGAGAAGCCAGGAGGGGGAACCAGAAGTCCAAAAGCAGCATGGAGCAGGAGCTAGACACAAGGCTGGCTCTGGAGTGTATGCTCAATAAGGGGGAATGAGCAGAAGTGTGAGCCAAGGCTGGAGCAGAAGCACAAGAACCACCCACAGAGTGTGTGAGTGACCCAGAAGGATTGGGTTGAGAGTGGGGGCAAACAAGGAAAATTGTCTAGGAGGAGGAATGCAAACTTCGGGTAGAATGAGGTGTGAGGGAACCCCAGAACGGGGTAGCTAGAAAAAGAAGATTCAAAGAGGTGGTAATGGAAAGGGGATACCTGGAGGTGGTACTGGAAAGCAAATGCATGGAGGTGATAGAAGGCAAACACCAGGTGGTGGTAGTAGAAAACAGATGCCAGTAGAAGGTAGTGGAAAGTGAATACAAGGAGGTGGAGAAGGTGAATGCTAGGAATTAGTAGGCAAAAGTGAATAGCAGGAGGTGCTAACAGAAAGGGGCTACCTGGAGTTGGTAGTGGCAAATGAACATATGGGGGCGGTAGCAGAAAAAGAACACCAGGAAGAGGTGGAAGAAGGCGCACTTCATGAAATGGAAGCAGAAACTGAACATGAGCGTTTAATGGAAAGTGGAATTCAGGAGTTGGCCAGCACAGCTGAAGAATGCTAGGAAGTGGAAGGAGAAGCTACAAGATGAGTTAAAGAATCGGAAGAAGGAGCTCAAAATGGGACAGGAAGTCAGAAGTAAGAAAAACAGCAAGGAGGAGAATATCAAGTAGAGGTTTAGGAGAAGGCACAGCTTTTGTGTGGGAGAGTAGGTAGGAGAGTGAGAAGGGCCCAAAGGGGTAAAGAAGTAGGAACAGTAAACACAGACTAGATGAGTAGAAGGAGGAAGGCGAGAATAGAGACATGAAACAAAGACATCTGTGAGGAGTAGACAAGGGAAGTGTAAATAGAAAGGGAGAAGACTTGAAAGCATGAATAAATAGAGGGCTGGATTGAGGGGTCTCAGAAACCCCTAATCAGTGTAGTAGCAGTGTGGTTGGCCAACCTCCCACTCTACCATTCTCTCCTGCCCTACACCTGGACCTTTGGGACCTGCTGCATCATCAACCAGGCACTCATTGTCTGGGGAGTCTGCAAGGGGACGGGGAAAGGATGGAAGATTAGTACCAGCCAACACAAGACTATAGCATTATGAAAATACTGAGAGCAAGACCTAAAGCAACAGAAAAGAAGGGTGCAGAAATTCCAAAAGCTAAGGTTGTTAATAGGAGGGGAGGACCAGAGGTCCCCAGAAACCACCATTGAAACTTGTAGAGACTTGAAGCCATTCTGAACATTTAATTTTACTTAAACTTCAGGTTTCAATGAACCTTTGCTGCCTTGAACCTTTCGGTGATCCAGACAATTCAGTTGCACTCTAATCCTTCCATCCCCATTTATTATGTTGCCATGCATTGTACCAGTCCCCTAATAAAATTGCACTGAACCTATTGGTTGTGTCTTGTCATTTGATCCCTGTCACCCATGTTACAACACCCAGATTCCTGTTGAATACAGATTGTAAACTCCAATGGGCAAAATATAGAAGGGAATTGCCCCAAACATAGTAAATCATGTGTTGCTGTGATTCATGATGATTAATTAAAGGCACACTAATTTACAAGCACATGTTGACATTGTGGACCTTACGGCTCTGATATGCCACTATTGTTTGTAAGTCTTGATGAGAAAAATGCTTTTGAAGTAGGATTGGGCATTCCCTAAACAAAATCATCTCTTGTTTTCCGTCACGTTTGGCCTTGTTGATTAATTCTCTGTATGCTAATGTTATAGCCAAATTATTGCCTAACTGGATGGTTTTGGATTGCCTCGGTGAGGGACCAATGAAGGCAAATCCCTTTTAATGCTCACACTCCAGAGTGAATGCAACCCTCTAGGGAAATATGCCAGGAGACAACTTGCAAGGATAGCAAGGTTTAATTGTACAGAATATAAAATATCAGAAAAGGACTCTGCTGCTCGAGAAAGTTCTCGTTAATCATAAGACAAGAAGGAGCTTAAAAGGCTGAGTGGCGTCATCACATATAGTACAAAGCTAGCACCACTGATTGGCATGTCCATATACATAGGCTTGCTCCATAGGGGATGCAAGGCTATAATTGGTTAGTTCCTTTGCCGTGGGTCAGGCTCCACGTGGGTCCGCTGGGCTCATCTTGTTCTCTGGTGAAGGTCGGGTCGCTCATAAAATACGGTATTACTTCTAAACTAGCTCATTAAGCCTACTACTACATCACTGTGTCATGCAGCTGGGCGGTTCGGAGATCGGTGCCAGGGGGAAGGGAGGATGAAGTTCAGTCACACTGACCCACGCATTCTGGGCTTCATTGATACCGCTCTTCTCGCACCCAAGGTCTCCACCCTGGGTTTTGATCTATAATGTATCCCTCCCTGTACCTCGTGTTACAAAGGATATATTTTTAACTTCGGGGTGAAACAGTGCTGCATGCTTAAATCTTTTATGGTCAATTGATTTGTGCTAGGACAGGGGGGTCACTAGCTTATCGGGGAATGCAGAGGTGTGGGGGTCAGGTCAGTGGTGTGGGGCTGGCTCTGGGCTGCCCGGTTGGAGGTTGGAGGCCTGCTGGCAGCTTAGTGGTGATGAATGGGCACTGCGCGGAGCCTGGTGTTTTCTCACGCTCTTGAAGGCTGCATTCCTCTGAAAGATACTAAATGTTTGAAACAATGAAGGGACATGGAGGAGTGGACTTGTGTGAAAACTGGCGGTGCAGATTCATACTTCCTTAATGATGTTGGGCCTAGTGAAATCTTTCCAGGGTGCTGGACTGGTGCAGCGCGGTCATGCAATCCTGTGCTTTTGTTATAACTACAAAATGGTGTTTCTTTCTATCTATCTCCTAATGCCATGCATCTGCTGTTCGTGCTATATTACTTTCGCACCAAGTTTTATAGTGTGGTTCTCTCCCCCCCCTTATTCACTGCACTATCGCATAGGGGATCCGCCTCACCTGAAATAACTTAAGGGGGTGATATATACTAATTTCTGCGCCCAACAGTCACCCCTTTCGTTACTTCTACAGTAACAAATTCTCCTCCCCCATATTTATGCTCATTGGCTCGCCTTACTGCTTCCTCCCATGCGGGCATCCCTTTTAGCGGCATCCAGGCCCTACACACATGTCTTAAGCTTTCCCCTGCCTGCGTGTATTGCTCAGGTATACATGTCATGTAAATGCATCCCCCACCTTCAGCCAGGTCCACCCACACTTCTTTGTAATTCTCGGGGTCAGGGGGAGGAACAATGGTTGTGTGGTATATGTTATCAACTATATCTCCAACAGGGAGTGGGACCATGTGGTGAACCGGGTGGTCAGTTTGTATTTCTATTTCCTATACATTAGTATTACAAATAGAAACCATCATCATTTCGCTAGTAGGTACTGCTTTGGCATAACACCGGAGACCCAATTGGCACGTGCAGAAAATCACCAAGACACGATGATGGGCACCATCATTTTCACCAATGTTCCAAGCCATGATGGGACCCAGATGAAGGCCATGGTGAACTAGTATTCTTCTTTAACACTGGCTTCTTTTTTCATCTTCACCCCTAGTTCAAGGTGCCATTTTCAGTGTCTTCGGACAGTACGAATGTGTACTAAGCAGACCCTTGACCGGCCCATATAGCCGAGGTTTGCTCCGAGAGTACTTTAAGACGAGATAGCTGCACCTTGAGATGGATGGGGGTGCAGATGTATTACTCCAATACCAATCAATAAGGACAACTCAATGGTTTGGCAAAGGGAGTCTGTTTAATGACAAGTACAAAAAACAGGGAGTCCTGGAAATCAGCAGTGATGCGATCGTCCTTCTCGCTTCAACTCCACTGAACTTCATACAAATCATAACTTTTATACTAAAAATGTGTCATAATTGACGTGTAACACTCAAAAGTTAATATGCAATTTCATTGGTTAGGAAAAGGTAACTTTAATATAGGTGCTATATCTGTATATGGTAACAGAGTGAGGGATTGGGTAAAACACTGTCAGGTGAGCGTCTAAGCCCTTCCTTCAAAATGACTACTGTAGACGTCACTAAAGGTACGACGTCCCATTGGTTCTACTACTATGGGAACGTAGATTATTTGGTCTATTGTGATTGGGTTGGCACCAACCCCATGCATACATTTCCACTTTACTTACCAGCATGCAGAATGGTCAGCCAGGTGCAGGGTGCCCCCTCAGCTACCCGGCCTTCCTCCAATTAAGGTTACAATAAAGCATTACTTCAACAACAATGTGTCAATTATGTTACTGTGGTTGACCTCGAAGCTGCATCTTCTGCCTGAAAAGGTTCCGCTATCTTCTCCTGGGCGGATGCCACATGTAGGTGTGAACTCGTGCTTCTCCTCACTCGGATGGTCACGTGATGCGGACACCGTGAATTATCCTAGGTTCTCTCAATTTGTGTATTTAATTCTTATTCGGCTTGCCACCTGCCTACGCTTCCTTATCTTGACCTTTCAGAGACAGGATATTCTGTTCTTAAGTTTCAATTAGATGTAGTTACTGTTCGTTCCTTCTATTGTTATGACCTTGGCCCTCTTGGCATGAGTTGCATCTGCTGAGTTTCGATTCAGCCGTCTCTTCTCATTTTGCTAGAATATGAATCGTGTCTTGTTTGGCCTCTAGTAACCTGAGTTGATTCTGCTTTTCGTGTAAGGTGGAATCGCACTTATAATACTGTGCTTTGTTGTGAGGTAGATTGGTACAATGGTGCTTCCCGTGCTATTTTTCTACTCGGCATAGCAAGTCACAAGGTTTTCTTAGCTTTCTTGTGGTTTCAAGCATATGTACAGGCGTTAGCTAGTTGAATAGCTTCATCCTGGTTACAGCTTAACTCTCTTATGCTTTGATAGTTTTCTATCACTTTAAGCTCACAATCTCTTTTCTCATGGCCTTTCGTCTCCTTGTGTCATTCTTGGTTCGTCATTTGTTCTGTCTGTGACTCCGTCCGGGCTCTCGTGACGTCACCATTCATCTTCCATTAAGACCTTTTTGGTTTCTTCCGGGACAGTACTTAGGCAATCTTCATTTCGTCTCACTTGTTGGTAGGGTTTTCTCAATGGATACCTTACTGTCCATGGTTGTCTAGTTATTGGTACTTCAATAGGTGTTGCTCTTCTGAAGGGTACTGGGCAGAGCCCTACTGCGGCTCTCTGCTAGTTTATTTGCTCATCATATGTCACATATTTTGGTGTGAACATTCCTGGTACTTCAAAATGGGCAATGGGAGTGCAGGCTTTATTTGGGACCTCCTCTACACTCCCCCTATGGGCGATTCATCGACCACTTTCACCTCCTCCTTTGGATGCAATTCACTCGATTCTTCTATATTTATCTTCACTCCATCGCCTGATTTCATTCCTTCTTTATCTTCTGGATCTATCCATGATAGTTTGAAGAAGTGTCTCTTTGGAGTCCATATTTTTATTACTCCTTTCAGGCTTCCTGCTGTCCTTACAGTTCGTCTTTATTCCATGTCATTAGTTGACATTGTCCATATGGGCTACAGTAAACCCATCTTCCTACATAGTTTCTGTGCTTCCTGGGATAGAGAAACTTTGTACCTTCTGGCACGTGCCTGCTGGCCTTCACAAAGTCTCTTATTTCTTCATCAGTCAGGTCTTTGGGCTTCCATTCTGGCTTGACATCAATCATGATCTTCATCCCTATGACTTTCTTCGCAGTTTTCTGGCATTGGGAGATTATTATCTTGATAACACAAAATCCTAGTAATATCATCACTAGCAGGGCTCCTAGAAACTTAAATATGTCTGCCATCTATTGTGGGACCCAAGAGAATAGTGATCCAAACCAGCTGTGATCATCAACCTCGTTTGTTTCGTCGATCATCTGGTTCTGTAGCTTCGTCAGCATACCTATGGCTTCTGTAAAAGTTCAATTTTCCTCGTCATGAGAAGGTATAACTGTGCAACATGATTCTCCTATTTTTGCACAAACTCCTCCATCCATGGCTGTGATCATGTCAAGCACATATCTGTTCTGGAAAGTCATCAGTCGGATGGCTCTTAACTCTTCCTTGATCGCATTGAATCCTTTTATGGTCGTGTTGATGGTCTGCAGTAACTCCCATCTGGTTATCTGTAACCATTTAATATTTGCTCCAACTTGGAATCTTGGCATGAAAATCGTTGTGAACACTGATGAAGTGAGGCTGAACAGCCTGTGTTCATATGGGATTGCACGAAAAGCTTCTTCTGATTTAGCAGAGAAGTAATTCTCTCTCTTTATCCGAGTTATCAGTTCTACAGATCTCTTCTTTCTTAGGTGAGCATCTGCTTTTGGGAAACTGTCAATATTCAGGTCACTTTTCGGGATCACCAATGCTGGAACATGGACGTTTACAATCGTGCATATGCCTCCATAGTCTCTTGGCAGTCTGATGTATGCTTTGGATCCACACGCCCAATAATGGTCCATTATCACTGCTGTTCCATGTACCATTCCTGGAGCATCAAAAACTCTTCCACAGTTCTGATTCTCTCCCATCTTCCTTGTGCCTTTATTGCTGAAGCAGAATTTTGGGCTTTCCAGTGGAACTATCTGTAAGGGTCCTCCTCTGTCTTCGACCCATGCCAGCAGTTTTGCAAGCTTTGGCCATAATGGTTTGCATCCGTTTTGCACTATGTTGATGGTGGGCTCATAGTGACCGAAGACCATCCATGCTAGGCATATCACTACTCCTTTCTCCCATCCGTCTGGCCAAAGCACTGTTCCCCAAATTTGCATTTGGCCTCTATTCTTCCATCTCCAAGCTTCTTCTGGAGTTTTTCCTTCGACATTTAGCTTTTGATTTGCTTCTCTTCTGATCTCTGCTCCTTTAACTCCATCTGATCACAATGTGTTTCGTCTTTCCATTGTTTCTTGTCTTTATGTCCTGGACATAATCGTCTTCATTTGGATCATTTGCGTCAGTTGCCCATTTCAGAGAGGCATCACTACCCATGAACTGGCTTCTGGACTTGCACATTGTGGTGTCCGGTCAAAGGGTCGACTACAAAGGGGGGGAAATAAACATTTTTTTTGGGGGTTTTCTTTTAGGGGACAAAAAGTGGTTTTACCACAAATAAACTGGGGTTGGGGGTGACCCCCCCCCCCCAAAAAAAATATCTTTTTTTTTCTCGATCCTTTTGTGTTCGGTCCTTTGGTGTCGACCCTTTGACCATTCGATCCTTTAGTTGTCGATCCTTTGACCTATAACCGCACAATGCTACGTGTGACATACAGTGTGCTGTCTGGGCATCGATTTCTACAGCTATGAGGATCTTGGACTTCCCCATGCTGTATGGTAGGAGTGCACAAACAAAGCATTCTCCTTCTGAATTTCGTCTTCCAACTTCTTTCATGTGCTGGTGCCAAATGCTGTTTCCCAGATGTGCTGTGCTGTCCAGGTAGTCGTTTAGTTCATTGTCATCTCCATGCATGCCTTTCTTGATTCTTAATGTTTTCATGTAGTTGGCTATGAGTACATCCCTGAATGGATCGGTATGACTTTTTCTTGCTGGAGGATTCTCAGGTATCCTGGTCCATGGTGCAGGCCTAATAATCTGCGCCATTTGAGTGGATAAGAATCTGACAGCTCTTTCCTTCTCTTCATACATCTTTCTTCTGCTGGTTGCAAATGCCCATGCCAACCAGCCTGACACTGGTGTATGGTTGTATTGTAGAACTGGTACTCGTCCCTTGCATTGGAATGTTTATGCTTTGTAATACAGTCTCTGCAATTTTGTTCTTCAGCTCCTCTTGTAGTTCCCTTGCTCTGGCTATGTGCGGAACTAATGAGTCTACTATCAGTTGTGTCTGTGCAGAGAGTTTCTCAGCGTTGGCTCTTGTTTTCTTAAGAGTTTCTGATATAACTGCTTCTGTTGATTTTTGCTTTAATTCTTGTTTTCTCACAATGTCTGCTGTGGAGTTTCTTATGGCAGACAGTCTCTTTTTCTCTGCTGTTTTAGTTTGTGGTTCTGCGGTCATTGACACTAGGCCTGTTTTGTGTGCATTCAGTGTGTGCGTGCGTGTAGTTGTCAGTAAGGTTACTTCATTCATCCTTTGCCGACCCTGTCTCCGGCTTTTCTTTTCATTCGTTACCACACGTGTGGTAATTACATCCATTTCAAGTTCATTCACTCCACCATCAGATCTTCTAGGGACTGGAATGACTATATAAGGTATGGGTGCTTTTGTGGGTATTATGCGTGCATCATTAGGTAGGTGCACTGAAATTGGGACGCTTTGTGCACCAATAAAGAATGCAGTTCTGATTGTTAATGACATTAAAACAATAATGAATATGATGCATAGGTACATTATGCCCCTGTAGGTCAGACGACAGCATTTTCTTCCAGAGAAGCGGGGTTGCCTCTCTTCTTGTGGGAGGACCAGATTGCTGTTCTGGACCCCCATTTCGATCATTCAACAAATGTCAGTGTTTATTGTTTCTTTATTTTAAGAGTGTCCGGTACTGCACAAGTGTCCCTCCTCTTATTGTTTCTTTATTTTAAGAGTGTCCGGTACTGCACAAGTGTCCCCCCTCTCGCGAGGTACAAATTATTTATTTTGTCAGGATACAGATCCTTTGCTAGACTATAGAAAAAATCAGAACCAAAATAACATTTTTAGTGAGTCCCTTTACTGTGCATGTTCAAAATAGGTGAGCTCCCAATCCCCTCCTCGGATTTGCTTCAGTCCTGAGGACATAGTGTACTTTGATCAGTATGAAGGATTAGGGACAAATATAACAACAAATATGACACGTGGAGCTCTTGGCACCGCTTCCTTGATCAGTCTCTTGGCGGAAGGTTCTTAGAATATCTTCAGATAGATCCTCTGATGGTTAGAAAGTTCCACTTGGAGTATGATTCCGTGTAAGAGTATTCCCATCTGTGCAATATTAGTTGGGTCTCTGATGAAAGTGAGGATGTCAACATCGATTGGTCTCCCCACTAGCTCTGGGAAGTCAGTGACTAGACAAAAGAGAACATTATGGGCCAACCTGGTGTCTTCTGGTGACAGGGACATCCGTCCTGTCCTGCTGAGGTTCAGGATTATATGTTTTCTCCCAAATGTGAACAATGTCTACACGGTCCGGTCGCTTGGAGTGCAACCAGAATGATTATCTTATTTAAAAGATGGCTTAAATGTTCTGTATTTGCTGGCTCTCGAAGAAAGGTGAGTCTGTCTGTTGTTCTTCCGATAAGAGTTGGACAGTCTTCGATTATGCGAAAGGACAGTGGCCCTCATTACGACCCTGGCGGAAATCGCGGTGCTAAATGCACCGCGGAGCACGGCGGAAAGCTGCTGATAGCGCCATGGAGGTTGGCGGATTTTCCGCCCCATGCCGACCTTGGCGGGGCGGTAAATCCCCATTCCCCATTTTACCCTTCCCCATTCCCATTTTTGCCCCATAGGGTATAATGGGAGTGGGGAAGGCGTTAATTGCGCCACCGTAAAATACGGTGGCGTAATTAACATCAAGGTCCCGTAGCGCCATGGATTTCTCCGCCCGGAAAAACCAGGCGGAAAACGTTCCATGGCGCTACGGAAACTCGTAGTAGGGCGGACGGGTCCGCCGCGAATAACGCTGGCGTAAACCCACTCCGCCAGGGTCGTAATGAGGGCCAGTGTGTTGATGAGCTCATCTATTTGTGCCTCTGTTGGGATCATTTGATTCTTTCTCACTGTACTCAGCGAGTAGGATAAATTGTTCGGCAATGACAGTGAGGAGTTGTCTTATTGTCTTTTCGTTTTCAGGATCTTGTAGAAAGTTAGTGACATTGTTAGCCTCCCTACCAATGATGGGTATGATCTTAGCACTAGAACAAGATATGTTATTATGTCCTTTGTGATGTCTCTACTGTGGGACACCATAAATGATTCCGAATAGTGTCTCAGTATTAAACAAATTGGGATACTGTATTTGCTTCCAATATAAGTGTCCTTGGTCAAACTTTGGCATATTCTTTTCTCGAAGCTTAAGTATGCCTCAGTTCAAAGTTCAAAGTCATCAGACTGTGTTGTGGCTTGTGCGTGCAATTTTCTTCTTCACCCTGCAACTAGGATGCACAGAGTGTCTGTTTTTTATGTCCTTATCCCCTTTTTTGCTTAGATGAAGTGTCCAATTTAAGCCATAATTTGCAAAAAGTTATTTGTCTTTGTCTGGCTGGTCATGTGTCCTTCTTCTGTGTCATGGATTTTGTCTGCACGTACTGAGGTTCTTTCCCGTCGCTCGTCGATTCCTCTCATTGGGGTGCAGGGAGTGGGCCTTCTGCGATGTAGGGTTTTATATCGCCGAGAAAAATCCAAGCTCTCCTGCCTTGTAGAATCACTGCGGACGGAGTGCAGTTCTCCACTGTAAAAGGACCGTTGAAACTTGGCTCGTCCTACTTTTTCCTAGTGTGATTCCTCACAAGGACGGCATCTCCAGGGATGACGGGTGGAACACGTAGACCTTGAACTTGGTCTGTTGTAGTGTCTCCTTCTGTGTTCTGTGCTGCTCGGCATCCTTTTCGTCGTCGCTGCAGCTGGTCTGCTATTACTGTAAGGTAAGATGTCATACAGTTCAGATCGTTTTGCATTTCAGAACCTAAAGCCTCTCCAGTTGACTGGGCATCACATCTAGTTCTATCCGGGGTGTCAGAGGAGTTCTCATTCTTCTTCCTGTGGCTATCTCGTGTGGCGTAAGATGATGCTTGGACCCTGATTGGTTCCGAAGAGCATACAGTGCCAATGGAAGGCAGTGCAACCATCCCTTCTTTAGAGTGAGCTTCAACTTGGCTATCCTTTCCTTTAACAAGCCGTTGAAGTTCTCACAGACTCCATTACTTTGTGGATGATATGCCGACGAGAAGTTGTGCATTATACTAAGCAGCAAGCTAATCTGCTCGAACACTGCATTCACAAATTGAGGGCCATTATCTGACCTCATGACCTCGCACCCCCCCACCTGGGGAACACTTCTCTCACAAAAAAATGTGGCCGCACAGGTAGAGTCTGGGTGTGTACATGGACCCGCCTCAATCCATCTAGAGAATGGACACACCACAACAATTAAGTATCTGTACCCTTTACATACTTGAATCAAGTCGACGTAATTGATGTGCAAGTGTTGAAAAGGCCCATTCGGCCTTCGGATGATTCCTCTCATTACTTTTAATGTGTGCCCTGCCGTAAATTGCTGGCAAATTATAGAGTTCACTATGAAGAATGCAACGTGCTCCGCTAAATTCAATATGAACCAGTCTTCTGCAAGTGTTGCTGCTAGATTCTCTTTTGTCATGTGCGCCGGGTAATGTAACTGCTCCAGCGCTATTCTTAATAGTGCTACAGGCATTACTGGTTTACCAGTGCTGTCTTGTCGCCACAAGCTGTCAGAGGGGTTTAAAGAAGAACACCCTCGACGTTTCCACAGGTTCTTCTCTTCCTCTGGTGCCTCCCCTTGGAGTTCCATTAGCTCTGTTTGCCCCAAATTACTGTAACTTTCCGGTGCAGTTCATGTAACCATCATTCCTTCGTTGGTATGGATAACTTCCACTTCCATAATCGTCTCACTTTTCGATGCCATACGCGTGGCTTCCGTGTCTGCTGCTTGATTCCCACGTGAGATAAAATATGTCCTTTGAAGGCCACCAGGGGGAGCAGGCAGGATGGCTGCCTAAGCATTACGCTCCCCACATGGCCCCGGGAACCTATGAAAATATACACTATATAATTCTGTGACCCCCCAACAAATTGCTGAGATCCGAGAGGCGACCCGGCATGGAGCCCCTGAACACTGGAGCGGCCTTCCGGGGGTGCCCCCGTCGCTGATATAGCTGTGTGCGAACTGCGGCCCTCCCCCTCATACAGCCATCGCAGAGAAAGACGCGGCCTGAAACCTGCGGAGCAACCTGCTCTGCCGAATGTGGAGGGGCTGGCACGCTCCACGCGACCAACACCTGCAGACTCCGGGGGGGGGGCCCCCGTTGTGCTTTGGAGGTAACGGGCCCACCCTGGAGACTCGCCGATTTGGGGAAGCCCCGACGCAGTGACCCTCTCCCCACCCCTCCCCCACCCCCGGAGTGAAGAGTGACCTCACGGCCCTGCGTGGGGAAGTGGCCAGAGGAGGGCCTGGCACGGGTGCCAAGGCGCCTTTGACATCGCGCAGTGGGGACGCTGGGGACCGTGCTCCCCTGCCTCCCCCGTTTCCATCAGTGTGGACCCCGTCTGGCCCGGGCCGACGCAGGAGCGCACCTGGGCCTTCTCTGCCCAACGCAGCGGCTGGGATCTTGCCAGGCCACCCCGGTGAGGGGCAATAGCAGAAGTGTGAGCCTACAGGGGCCTCGGAGTTGCCTTGCATTGTTTTCAACAGACCAGGGCCATCGCGGGAGCACGCCTGGGCCCTCCCTTCTCCTCCCATCGAGACCTCTGGGGGAGACTATCCAGGGAAATCAACCTCTGCAAGGAGCAAAACATCAAGTCAGTCTCCCCAAGCCATGCGCTCAAAGGAACAACATGATCCCACAGCCATACCACCCTGCCACACATCTAGCCTGAAGTGCCCACACGGTGGAACACTCACAGGGCCCCAGATACCTTTCTGCGCACCTTCAGTGGAGTGGGCACCACAAAGCACCCTGCACCTCCTCCGGGGGACACACCCTCCACCAGCTCCAGGAGCCAGCTGGTATTCCCCTGGAGGCAACATCTCTTCCAACATCAGGGGGTGGCTCTGACTCCCCGCCCTCATGCGGCCAATCTCAGAAAACTACACGGGACACCGCCAGCCTAGTGAGCCCTCACCAGAACCTGCAGAGACATTAGCATCCTGCTACAAGCGTCGCCCGGTCCGGGTGGCAGCACAGGAGGCCTCCTAGAAACTCCACACCTCCCCAACACGTTGGGGCGGTCATAGGGAGGAAATAGAGAGGGGACCGCACTGAAAGGCAGATCCCTCACCATTGAACTTGCAGACATCGACTGGGACCCACCCAGGCCCTCAGCAGGGTACCAGACGTGGTTCCAGACTTTTCCCCAGATCGCTGACTCGCAACCAGCACATCAAAGCGGTAACCTGTTGAACGGGACCCTGGGAGCAACATATACCACAAGCACGGAGAGAACACCTCAAAGACCCGCCCCGCACAACAGCGTAGACAAACCCAGGGCACCGGAAAGACACCAGCAGACACGCTGTAAATCACAGTAAACCAGGGTGCTTGGGGGCCCATGAACTGGAAAGAAACCCTTGCGAGATATCTTTTCACACCAGGGCAACCGAGGATGGAAACCAGCCCCCCCTCCGCGCCAGCTCCCGACATGAACACCATGCAGAACAACATCCAGACCATCCCTGATGAAATCAGAGGCATACGGACGGACATGGGCTCAATCTTGCTGATCTCACGGCCTAGGTTTCCACATTGGAAGATCGGATGGAAGGGGTGGAGAATAACCAGGCCTCTGCTGACCTTCTTGAGACACAAATGGAAGTGAGGTTCAAGGAGCTGCTGCACCGCGAGGTCGACGACATGGAAAACCGCGAAAGGAGAAATAACCTGAGGATTTTCGGCCTGGCAGAAGCAGAAGGGGAGACCCAGGTGGGCCTGGAGGGGAAAGTTCAAGACATTATGAGGATCGTCATGGGGTCGGATTCCGGAGAGACGCTCCTGCTCGACAGGGTCCATCGCGCAGGCGGGGGCGGAAGGGGACCGCAATCAGTGTTGGCAAGATTTCATTATTATAGAGACAAGGCCAAACTTTTGGAGAGGGCAAGGATTTGAGAGACATTCAATATGGGAACTCAAGGGTGACAATTTACCAGGATCTTTCGCCCCTCACACTCCAGATGAGGAAAAAATGTGTAGCCATCACCAGATGGTTGCAGGAGAAGGGGGTTCGCTACCGCTGGGGTCACCCATTCTATCTTGCTTTTGAATGGCAGGGCCAGAGATACCAGCTAGTCACGGAAGGAGACATTCAGAGGGCCACGGACGACCTGACAGGGGACATGGCGGGAACATTCAGAGATCAAAATGAAACCGACAGGTATCCCAGCGGTGACCCCAGGGCTCTGACCTTTCTCAAGGAAAACTCAAAGTGAAAGGCTCTAGGAAGTTCCAAAAAACCAGACATCCCCAGCAGACCGCGGGGGCCCCACATGAACACGCTAAAAATGTCAAGAAGGTTCCACCATTAGACTAGCTTGGGATACAACCCCTGGAGGGACCTTAGCATCAGGGGAGAGTGTTGCCTAGCTTAAGTCCAAACCACAGTTGGGGTGTTTTTTGTTCAAATGTTGTGAGTTAAAAGTTTCACAGTTGCATGGTGAGAGATCGGCCCAGCGTTGAGTGGAGTGCTCCCTAATGCTCCATTTGCTAGAACAGACGTGGGCCGGCGGATCCACGTCGGGAGACACCCGGTGCGGGATCCCGTGTCGATCGGGGCAGATTGCATAATGTGAGCATGGGGGGGTGTAAAGGGGGGCCCTTACCGGGGCTCCGACGCAGACGGAAAGAGGGGTCACCCCAGAGTTGGGGGCGTTGAGGAACGTCCCATATGTAATTTTTCGCGGGGACAGGGTACCAACCCTGGTGGTTCATTGTTAACTGCAACCCTAGTCGGGGGGGGGCAACGACGAACGCCTTGGCAAAACGGGTAAGGGAGGGAGGAAGGGGGGAGGTGAAGTTTTTGAGGGGGTTAAGGGAAAAGGGGAAAAACAGTTTGAGTCATGGGTTTTTTGTTTCACAACGGGTTATCTATAGGAACTACATAGAGGAGTTCGAAGAGCACAAGACGAGGAACAACAATGATTGAGGGGAGAATTGGCACGCTGAATGTTAAGGGCCTAAACTCCCAGAATAAGAGATCTCTCACGAGTAATATGTTTCGTAAACAAAGACTACTGGTCCTCTTCCTACAGGAAACACACTATAAACAGGGAAAGGAATCCACTATAAGGGGGAAGGACATTGGGAGTAACTACTGGGCCTCCCATAGAAGTACCAAGAAGGAGGGGGTGGGCATCCTACTGGGGAAGACGTTCCGCCTTACGGAAATAGAGACCAAGAGGGGATTTGGGGGAGGGTTCCTCAGAGTTAAGGACACCTACGAGGGGGAACGCGTCTCCCTAGCCACCCTATACACGCCCAACTCAGGCCAGATACGATTCCTTACTCAAATTTTCAGGGTTATGGACGAATGGGCGGAGGGGGCCATGATACTTGGTGGGGACTTTAATCTTATGCTGGACCCCCGTTTGGATTGGTGGTCGGTGAAGGGGGGAATGCCCAAGGGACCCTCCAAGGACAACTTAGCCCTACAGACCCTTCTGAGGGAACACTATTGGGTTGACACATGGTGCAGGGCATACCCGGGGCAGGGCATATATTCCTTCTTCTCTCCCCCACACTATACCTATACAAGAATTGACCTTCTGTTAATATCCGAGGAGGGGAGAGGGGAGGTTGAACAACCAAGGGTGAGGCAATAACATGGTCAGACCACGAACTCCTGATAGCGAACTGGTCACTGCCCGTCTCCCCGAGAACATCGAGATGGCGGTGCAACAACACACTCCTCAGGGACCCAATATTTTGGGAATTTATGAGGAAGGAAATAATGGCCTTCTTTGAGATAAACGATAATGGGGAGACAGACATGGCAGTGGTGTGGGAGGCGGCGGAAACCACCTTTAGGGGCCTCCTGATAGCCCAAGGTTCAAGGCGTAAGCGCGAAAGGGGCATAATTGAAAAAATAATCTGCACAGAACTACGGGCCTGAGAGCTAGACTCGGCACGCCCGGGTAAGACCGAGAGGCCCTCTTGGTAGAGATGCAGGGCAAGAGGCAGGCATTGCACACGGTCCTCATAGGGGAAGTCATCAAGAAAGTGCGATACACCAAACAAAGGTATTACGAAAAAGGGGACAGGGTGGGGACCCTTCTGGCGCAAAGGGCTCAGGGTTGTAGAGTGGAGAGAGGGGTGGGCCTCCTCAGGGACGAGAAGGGAGGGATCCGTAAAGATCTGGAGGAGATATCAGAGGGATTCACTGACTTCTACAGCAAACTATATTCCAGGCCTGAAGGTGAATCACGGGAGGACATATGGATTTACCTAGCCGAGTCCCCCCAGACCCGACTGTCTGACCCCGAGCGTGAGGCCCTGGAGGGGGATATTTCAGAGGACGAGGTGGAGGGATCCATTAAAAGATTGAAGGCCGGGAAGGCCCCAGGGGGTGTGGGGGGGTGGTTATATAGCAGACTTCTATAAACAATGCCAATCGACCCTGGTGAAACCACTGACCAAATTATTTAATCAAATTAGAGATCGGGACTCGATTACACCCACATTCCAACAGGCCATAATCACCTAATAAAATTGCACTGAACCTATTGGTTGTGTCTTGTCATTTGATCCCTGTCACCCATGTTACAACACCCAGATTCCTGTTGAATACAGATTGTAAACTCCAATGGGCAAAATATAGAAGGGAATTGCCCCAAACATAGTAAATCATGTGTTGCTGTGATTCATGATGATTAATTAAAGGCACACTAATTTACAAGCACATGTTGACATTGTGGACCTTACGGCTCTGATATGCCACTATTGTTTGTAAGTCTTGATGAGAAAAATGCTTTTGAAGTAGGATTGGGCATTCCCTAAACAAAATCATCTCTTGTTTTCCGTCACGTTTGGCCTTGTTGATTAATTCTCTGTATGCTAATGTTATAGCCAAATTATTGCCTAACTGGATGGTTTTGGATTGCCTCGGTGAGGGACCAATGAAGGCAAATCCCTTTTAATGCTCACACTCCAGAGTGAATGCAACCCTCTAGGGAAATATGCCAGGAGACAACTTGCAAGGATAGCAAGGTTTAATTGTACAGAATATAAAATATCAGAAAAGGACTCTGCTGCTCGAGAAGTTCTCGTTAATCATAAGACAAGAAGAAGCTTAAAAGGCTGAGTGGCGTCATCACATATAGTACAAAGCTAGCACCACTGATTGGCATGTCCATATACATAGGCTTGCTCCATAGGGGATGCAAGGCTATAATTGGTTAGTTCCTTTGCCGTGGGTCAGGCTCCACGTGGGTCCGCTGGGCTCATCTTGTTCTCTGGTGAAGGTCGGGTCGCTCATAAAATACGGTATTACTTCTAAACTAGCTCATTAAGCCTACTACTACATCACTGTGTCATGCAACTGGGCGGTTCGGAGATCGGTGCCAGGGGGAAGGGAGGATGAAGTTCAGTCACACTGACCCACGCATTCTGGGCTTCATTGATACCGCTCTTCTCGCACCCAAGGTCTCCACCCTGGGTTTTGATCTATAATGTATCCCTCCCTGTACCTCGTGTTACAAAGGATATATTTTTAACTTCGGGGTGAAACAGTGCTGCATGCTTAAATCTTTTATGGTCAATTGATTTGTGCTAGGACAGGGGGGTCACTAGCTTATCGGGGAATGCAGAGGTGTGGGGGTCAGGTCAGTGGTGTGGGGCTGGCTCTGGGCTGCCCGGTTGGAGGTTGGAGGCCTGCTGGCAGCTTAGTGGTGATGAATGGGCACTGCGCGGAGCCTGGTGTTTTCTCACGCTCTTGAAGGCTGCATTCCTCTGAAAGATACTAAATGTTTGAAACAATGAAGGGACATGGAGGAGTGGACTTGTGTGAAAACTGGCGGTGCAGATTCATACTTCCTTAATGATGTTGGGCCTAGTGAAATCTTTCCAGGGTGCTGGACTGGTGCAGCGCTGTCATGCAATCCTGTGCTTTTGTTATAACTACAAAATGGTGTTTCTTTCTATCTATCTCCTAATGCCATGCATCTGCTGTTCGTGCTATATTACTTTCGCACCAAGTTTTATAGTGTGGTTCTCTCCCCCCCCTTATTCACTGCACTATCGCATAGGGGATCCGCCTCACCTGAAATAACTTAAGGGGGTGATATATACTAATTTCTGCCCCCAACAGTCACCCCTTTCGTTACTTCTACAGTAACAAATTCTCCTCCCCCATATTTATGCTCATTGGCTCGCCTTACTGCTTCCTCCCATGCGGGCATCCCTTTTAGCGGCATCCAGGCCCTACACACATGTCTTAAGCTTTCCCCTGCCTGCGTGTATTGCTCAGGTATACATGTCATGTAAATGCATCCCCCACCTTCAGCCAGGTCCACCCACACTTCTTTGTAATTCTCGGGGTCAGGGGGAGGAACAATGGTTGTGTGGTATATGTTATCAACTATATCTCCAACAGGGAGTGGGACCATGTGGTGAACCGGGTGGTCAGTTTGTATTTCTATTTCCTATACATTAGTATTACAAATAGAAACCATCATCATTTTGCTAGTAGGTACTGCTTTGGCACAACACCGGAGACCCAATTGGCACGTGCAGAAAATCACCAAGACACGATGATGGGCACCATCATTTTCACCAATGTTCCAAGCCATGATGGGACCCAGATGAAGGCCATGGTGAACTAGTATTCTTCTTTAACACTGGCTTCTTTTTTCATCTTCACCCCTAGTTCAAGGTGCCATTTTCAGTGTCTTCGGACAGTACGAATGTGTACTCAGCAGACCCTTGACCGGCCCATATAGCCGAGGTTTGCTCCGAGAGTACTTTAAGACAAGATAGCTGCACCTTGAGATGGATGGGGGTGCAGATGTATTACTCCAATACCAATTAATAAGGACAACTCAATGGTTTGGCAAAGGGAGTCTGTTTAATGACAAGTACAAAAAACAGGGAGTCATGGAAATCAGCAGTGATGCGATCGTCCTTCTCGCTTCAACTCCACTGAACTTCATACAAATCATAACTTTTATACTAAAAATGTGTCATAATTGACGTGTAACACTCAAAAGTTAATATGCAATTTCATTGGTTAGGAAAAGGTAACTTTAATATAGGTGCTATATCTGTATATGGTAACAGAGTGAGGGATTGGGTAAAACACTGTCAGGTGAGCGTCTAAGCCCTTCCTTCAAAATGACTACTGTAGACGTCACTAAAGGTACGACGTCCCATTGGTTCTACTACTATGGGAACGTAGATTATTTGGTCTATTGTGATTGGGTTGGCACCAACCCCATGCATACATTTCCACTTTACTTACCAGCATGCAGAATGGTCAGCCAGGTGCAGGGTGCCCCCTCAGCTACCCGGCCTTCCTCCAATTAGGGTTACAATAAAGCATTACTTCAACAACAATGTGTCAATTATGTTACTGTGGTTGACCTCGAAGCTGCATCTTCTGCCTGAAAAGGTTCCGCTATCTTCTCCTGGGCGGATGCCACATGTAGGTGTGAACTCGTGCTTCTCCTCACTCGGATGGTCACGTGATGCGGACACCGTGAATTATCCTAGGTTCTCTCAATTTGTGTATTTAATTCTTATTCGGCTTGCCACCTGCCTACGCTTCCTTATCTTGACCTTTCAGAGACAGGATATTCTGTTCTTAAGTTTCAATTAGATGTAGTTACTGTTCGTTCCTTCTATTGTTATGACCTTGGCCCTCTTGGCATGAGTTGCATCTGCTGAGTTTCGATTCAGCCGTCTCTTCTCATTTTGCTAGAATATGAATCGTGTCTTGTTTGGCCTCTAGTAACCTGAGTTGATTCTGCTTTTCGTGTAAGGTGGAATCGCACTTATAATACTGTGCTTTGTTGTGAGGTAGATTGGTACAATGGTGCTTCCCGTGCTATTTTTCTACTTGGCATAGCAAGTCACAAGGTTTTCTTAGCTTTCTTGTGGTTTCAAGCATATGTACAGGCGTTAGCTAGTTGAATAGCTTCATCCTGGTTACAGCTTAGCTCTCCTATGCTTTGATAGTTTTCTATCACTTTAAGCTCACAATCTCTTTTCTCATGGCCTTTCGTCTCCTTGTGTCATTCTTGGTTCGTCATTTGTTCTGTCTGTGACTCCGTCCGGGCTCTCGTGACGTCACCATTCATCTTCCATTAAGACCTTTTTGGTTTCTTCCGGGACAGTACTTAGGCAATCTTCATTTCGTCTCACTTGTTGGTAGGGTTTTCTCAATGGATACCTTACTGTCCATGGTTGTCTAGTTATTGGTACTTCAATAGGTGTTGCTCTTCTGAAGGGTACTGGGCAGAGCCCTACTGCGGCTCTCTGCTAGTTTATTTGCTCATCATATGTCACATATTTTGGTGTGAACATTCCTGGTACTTCAAAATGGGCAATGGGAGTGCAGGCTTTATTTGGGACCTCCTCTACACTCCCCCTATGGGCGATTCATCGACCACTTTCACCTCCTCCTTTGGATGCAATTCACTCGATTCTTCTATATTTATCTTCACTCCATCGCCTGATTTCATTCCTTCTTCATCTTCTGGATCTATCCATGATAGTTTGAAGAAGTGTCTCTTTGGAGTCCATATTTTTATTACTCCTTTCAGGCTTCCTGCTGTCCTTACAGTTCGTCTTTATTCCATGTCATTAGTTGACATTGTCCATATGGGCTACAGTAAACCCATCTTCCTACATAGTTTCTGTGCTTCCTGGGATAGAGAAACTTTGTACCTTCTGGCACGTGCCTGCTGGCCTTCACAAAGTCTCTTATTTCTTCATCAGTCAGGTCTTTGGGCTTCCATTCTGGCTTGACATCAATCATGATCTTCATCCCTATGACTTTCTTCGCAGTTTTCTGGCATTGGGAGATTATTATCTTGATAACACAAAATCCTAGTAATATCATCACTAGCAGGGCTCCTAGAAACTTAAATATGTCTGCCATCCATTGTGGGACCCAAGAGAATAGTGATCCAAACCAGCTGTGATCATCAACCTCGTTTGTTTCGTCGATCATCTGGTTCTGTAGCTTCGTCAGCATACCTATGGCTTCTGTAAAAGTTCAATTTTCCTCGTCATGAGAAGGTATAACTGTGCAACATGATTCTCCTATTTTTGCACAAACTCCTCCATCCATGGCTGTGATCATGTCAAGCACATATCTGTTCTGGAAAGTCATCAGTCGGATGGCTCTTAACTCTTCCTTGATCGCATTGAATCCTTTTATGGTCGTGTTGATGGTCTGCAGTAACTCCCATCTGGTTATCTGTAACCATTTAATATTTGCTCCAACTTGGAATCTTGGCATGAAAATCGTTGTGAACACTGATGAAGTGAGGCTGAACAGCCTGTGTTCATATGGGATTGCACGAAAAGCTTCTTCTGATTTAGCAGAGAAGTAATTCTCTCTCTTTATCCGAGTTATCAGTTCTACAGATCTCTTCTTTCTTAGGTGAGCATCTGCTTTTGGGAAACTCAATATTCAGGTCACTTTTCGGGATCACCAATGCTGGAACATGGACGTTCACAATCGTGCATATGCCTCCATAGTCTCTTGGCAGTCTGATGTATGCTTTGGATCCACACGCCCAATAATGGTCCATTATCACTGCTGTTCCATGTACCATTCCTGGAGCATCAAAAACTCTTCCACAGTTCTGATTCTCTCCCATCTTCCTTGTGCCTTTATTGCTGAAGCAGAATTTTGGGCTTTCCAGTGGAACTATCTGTAAGGGTCCTCCTCTGTCTTCGACCCATGCCAGCAGTTTTGCAAGCTTTGGCCATAATGGTTTGCATCCGTTTTGCACTATGTTGATGGTGGGCTCATAGTGACCGAAGACCATCCATGCTAGGCATATCACTACTCCTTTCTCCCATCCGTCTGGCCAAAGCACTGTTCCCCAAATTTGCATTTGGCCTCTATTCTTCCATCTCCAAGCTTCTTCTGGAGTTTTTCCTTCGACATTTAGCTTTTGATTTGCTTCTCTTCTGATCTCTGCTCCTTTAACTCCATCTGATCACAATGTGTTTCGTCTTTCCATTGTTTCTTGTCTTTATGTCCTGGACATAATCGTCTTCATTTGGATCATTTGCGTCAGTTGCCCATTTCAGAGAGGCATCACTACCCATGAACTGGCTTCTGGACTTGCACATTGTGGTGTCCGGTCAAAGGGTCGACTACAAAGGGTCGAATGGTCAAAGGATCAACACCAAAGGACAGAAAAAAAAAGGATTGAATTTTTTGTTTTAATTAAATTTTTTGGGGGGGAAATAAACATTTTTTTGGGGGTTTTCTTTTAGGGGAAAAAAAGTGGACCCCCCCCCCAAAATTTTTTTTTTTTTTCTCGATCCTTTTGTGTTCGGTCCTTTGGTGTCGACCCTTTGACCATTCGATCCTTTAGTTGTCGATCCTTTGACCTATAACTGCACAATGCTACGTGTGACATACAGTGTGCTGTCTGGGCATCGATTTCTACAGCTATGAAGATCTTGGACTTCCCCATGCTGTATGGTAGGAGTGCACAAACAAAGCATTCTCCTTCTGAATTTCGTCTTCCAACTTCTTTCATGTGCTGGTGCCAAATGCTGTTTCCCAGATGTGCTGTGCTGTCCAGGTAGTCGTTTAGTTCATTGTCATCTCCATGCATGCCTTTCTTGATTCTTAATGTTTTCATGTAGTTGGCTATGAGTACATCCCTGAATGGATCGGTATGACTTTTTCTTGCTGGAGGATTCTCAGGTATCCTGGTCCATGGTGCAGGCCTAATAATCTGCGCCATTTGAGTGGATAAGAATCTGACAGCTCTTTCCTTCTCTTCATACATCTTTCTTCTGCTGGTTGCAAATGCCCATGCCAACCAGCCTGACACTGGTGTATGGTTGTATTGTAGAACTGGTACTCGTCCCTTGCATTGGAATGTTTATGCTTTGTAATACAGTCTCTGCAATTTTGTTCTTCAGCTCCTCTTGTAGTTCCCTTGCTCTGGCTATGTGCGGAACTAATGAGTCTACTATCAGTTGTGTCTGTGCAGAGAGTTTCTCAGCGTTGGCTCTTGTTTTCTTAAGAGTTTCTGATATAACTGCTTCTGTTGATTTTTGCTTTAATTCTTGTTTTCTCACAATGTCTGCTGTGGAGTTTCTTATGGCAGACAGTCTCTTTTTCTCTGCTGTTTTAGTTTGTGGTTCTGCGGTCATTGACACTAGGCCTGTTTTGTGTGCATTCAGTGTGTGCGTGCGTGTAGTTGTCAGTAAGGTTACTTCATTCATCCTTTGCCGACCCTGTCTCCGGCTTTTCTTTTCATTCGTTACCACACGTGTGGTAATTACATCCATTTCAAGTTCATTCACTCCACCATCAGATCTTCTAGGGACTGGAATGACTATATAAGGTATGGGTGCTTTTGTGGGTATTATGCGTGCATCATTAGGTAGGTGCACTGAAATTGGGACGCTTTGTGCACCAATAAAGAATGCAGTTCTGATTGTTAATGACATTAAAACAATAATGAATATGATGCATAGGTACATTATGCCCCTGTAGGTCAGCCAACAGCATTTTCTTCCAGAGAAGCGGGGTTGCCTCTCTTCTTGTGGGAGGACCAGATTGCTGTTCTGGACCCCCATTTCGATCATTCAACAAATGTCAGTGTTTATTGTTTCTTTATTTTAAGAGTGTCCGGTACTGCACAAGTGTCCCTCCTCTTATTGTTTCTTTATTTTAAGAGTGTCCGGTACTGCACAAGTGTCCCCCCTCTCGCGAGGTACAAATTATTTATTTTGTCAGGATACAGATCCTTTGCTAGACTATGGAAAAAATCAGAACCAAAATAACATTTTTAGTGAGTCCCTTTACTGTGCATGTTCAAAATAGGTGAGCTCCCAATCCCTCCTCGGATTTGCTTCAGTCCTGAGGACATAGTGTACTTTGATCAGTATGAAGGATTAGGGACAAATATAACAACAAATATGACACGTGGAGCTCTTGGCACAGCTTCCTTGATCAGTCTCTTGGCGGAAGGTTCTTAGAATATCTTCAGATAGATCCTCTGATGGTTAGAAAGTTCCACTTGGAGTATGATTCCGTGTAAGAGTATTCCCATCTGTGCAATATTAGTTGGGTCTCTGATGAAAGTGAGGATGTCAACATCGATTGGTCTCCCCACTAGCTCTGGGAAGTCAGTGACTAGACAAAAGAGAACATTATGGGCCAACCTGGTGTCTTCTGGTGACGGGGACATCCGTCCTGTCCTGCTGAGGTTCAGGATTATATGTTTTCTCCCAAATGTGAACAATGTCTACACGGTCCGGTCGCTTGGAGTGCAACCAGAATGATTATCTTATTTAAAAGATGGCTTGAATGTTCTGTATTTGCTGGCTCTCGAAGAAAGGTGAGTCTGTCTGTTGTTCTTCCGATAAGAGTTGGACAGTCTTCGATTATGCGAAAGGACAGTGTGTTGATGAGCTCATCTATTTGTGCCTCTGTTGGGATCATTTGATTCTTTCTCACTGTACTCAGCGAGTAGGATAAATTGTTCGGCAATGACAGTGAGGAGTTGTCTTATTGTCTTTTCGTTTTCAGGATCTTGTAGAAAGTTAGTGACATTGGTTAGCCTCCCTACCAATGATGGGTATGATCTTAGCACTAGAACAAGATATGTTATTATGTCCTTTGTGATGTCTCTACTGTGGGACACCATAAATGATTCCGAATAGTGTCTCAGTATTAAACAAATTGGGATACTGTATTTGCTTCCAATATAAGTGTCCTTGGTCAAACTTTGGCATATTCTTTCCTCGAAGCTTAAGTATGCCTCAGTTCAAAGTTCAAAGTCATCAGACTGTGTTGTGGCTTGTGCGTGCAATTTTCTTCTTCACCCTGCAACTAGGATGCACAGAGTGTCTGTTTTTTATGTCCTTATCCCCTTTTTTGCTTAGATGAAGTGTCCAATTTAAGCCATAATTTGCAAAAAGTTATTTGTCTTTGTCTGGCTGGTCATGTGTCCTTCTTCTGTGTCATGGATTTTGTCTGCACGTACTGAGGTTCTTTCCCGTCGCTCGTCGATTCCTCTCATTGGGGTGCAGGGAGTGGGCCTTCTGCGATGTAGGGTTTTATATCGCTGAGAAAAATCCAAGCTCTCCTGCCTTGTAGAATCACTGCGGACGGAGTGCAGTTCTCCACTGTAAAAGGACCGTTGAAACTTGGCTCGTCCTACTTTTTCCTAGTGTGATTCCTCACAAGGACGGCATCTCCAGGGATGACGGGTGGAACACGTAGACCTTGAACTTGGTCTGTTGTAGTGTCTCCTTCTGTGTTCTGTGCTGCTCGGCATCCTTTTCGTCGTCGCTGCAGCTGGTCTGCTATTACTGTAAGGTAAGATGTCATACAGTTCAGATCGTTTTGCATTTCAGAACCTAAAGCCTCTCCAGTTGACTGGGCATCACATCTAGTTCTATCTCGGGGTGTCAGAGGAGTTCTCATTCTTCTTCCTGTGGCTATCTCGTGTGGCGTAAGATGATGCTTGGACCCTGATTGGTTCCGAAGAGCATACAGTGCCAATGGAAGGCAGTGCAACCATCCCTTCTTTAGAGTGAGCTTCAACTTGGCTATCCTTTCCTTTAACAAGCCGTTGAAGTTCTCACAGACTCCATTACTTTGTGGATGATATGCCGACGAGAAGTTGTGCATTATACTAAGCAGCAAGCTAATCTGCTCGAACACTGCATTCACAAATTGAGGGCCATTATCTGACCTCATGACCTCGCACCCCCCCACCTGGGGAACACTTCTCTCACAAAAAAATGTGGCCGCACAGGTAGAGTCTGGGTGTGTACATGGACCCGCCTCAATCCATCTAGAGAATGGACACACCACAACAATTAAGTATCTGTACCCTTTACATACTTGAATCAAGTCGACGTAATTGATGTGCAAGTGTTGAAAAGGCCCATTCGGCCTTCGGATGATTCCTCTCATTACTTTTAATGTGTGCCCTGCCGTAAATTGCTGGCAAATTATAGAGTTCACTATGAAGAATGCAACGTGCTCCGCTAAATTCAATATGAACCAGTCTTCTGCAAGTGTTGCTGCTAGATTCTCTTTTGTCATGTGCGCCGGGTAATGTAACTGCTCCAGCGCTATTCTTAATAGTGCTACAGGCATTACTGGTTTACCAGTGCTGTCTTGTCGCCACAAGCTGTCAGAGGGGTTTAAAGAAGAACACCCTCGACGTTTCCACAGGTTCTTCTCTTCCTCTGGTGCCTCCCCTTGGAGTTCCATTAGCTCTGTTTGCCCCAAATTACTGTAACTTTCCGGTGCAGTTCATGTAACCATCATTCCTTCGTTGGTATGGATAACTTCCACTTCCATAATCGTCTCACTTTTCGATGCCATACGCGTGGCTTCCGTGTCTGCTGCTTGATTCCCACGTGAGATAAAATATGTCCTTTGAAGGCCACCAGGGGGAGCAGGCAGGATGGCTGCCTAAGCATTACGCTCCCCACATGGCCCCGGGAACCTATGAAAATATACACTATATAATTCTGTGACCCCCCAACAAATTGCTGAGATCCGAGAGGCGACCCGGCATGGAGCCCCTGAACACTGGAGCGGCCTTCCGGGGGTGCCCCCGTCGCTGATATAGCTGTGTGCGAACTGCGGCCCTCCCCCTCATACAGCCATCGCAGAGAAAGACGCGGCCTGAAACCTGCGGAGCAACCTGCTCTGCCGAATGTGGAGGGGCCGGCACGCTCCACGCGACCAACACCTGCAGACTCGGGGGGGGGGGGCCCCGTTGTGCTTTGGAGGTAACGGGCCCACCCTGGAGACTCGCCGATTTGGGGAAGCCCCGACGCAGTGACCCTCTCCCCACCCCTCCCCCACCCCCGGAGTGAAGAGTGACCTCACGGCCCTGCGTGGGGAAGTGGCCAGAGGAGGGCCTGGCACGGGTGCCAAGGCGCCTTTGACATTGCGCAGTGGGGACGCTGGGGACCGTGCTCCCCTGCCTCCCCCGTTTCCATCAGTGTGGACCCCGTCTGGCCCGGGCCGACGCAGGAGCGCACCTGGGCCTTCTCTGCCCAACGCAGCGGCTGGGATCTTGCCAGGCCACCCCGGTGAGGGGCAATAGCAGAAGTGTGAGCCTACAGGGGCCTCGGAGTTGCCTTGCATTGTTTTCAACAGACCAGGGCCATCGCGGGAGCACGCCTGGGCCCTCCCTTCTCCTCCCATCGAGACCTCTGGGGGAGACTATCCAGGGAAATCAACCTCTGCAAGGAGCAAAACATCAAGTCAGTCTCCCCAAGCCATGCGCTCAAAGGAACAACATGATCCCACAGCCATACCACCCTGCCACACATCTAGCCTGAAGTGCCCACACGGCGGAACACTCACAGGGCCCCAGATACCTTTCTGCGCACCTTCAGTAGAGTGGGCACCACAAAGCACCCTGCACCTCCTCCGGGGGACACACCCTCCACCAGCTCCAGGAGCCAGTTGGTATTCCCCTGGAGGCAACATCTCTTCCAACATCAGGGGGTGGCTCTGACTCCCCGCCCTCATGCGGCCAATCTCAGAAAACTACACGGGACACCGCCAGCCTAGTGAGCCCTCACCAGAACCTGCAGAGACATTAGCATCCTGCTACAAGCGTCGCCCGGTCCGGGTGGCAGCACAGGAGGCCTCCTAGAAACTCCACACCTCCCCAACACGTTGGGGGGGTCATAGGGAGGAAATAGAGAGGGGACCGCACTGAAAGGCAGATCCCTCACCATTGAACTTGCAGACATCGACTGGGACCCACCCAGGCCCTCAGCAGGGTACCAGACGTGGTTCCAGACTTTTCCCCAGATCGCTGATTCGCAACCAGCACATCAAAGCGGTAACCTGTTGAACGGGACCCTGGGAGCAACATATACCACAAGCACGGAGAGAACACCTCAAAGACCCGCCCCGCACAACAGCGTAGACAAACCCAGGGCACCGGAAAGACACCAGCAGACACGCTGTAAATCACAGTAAACCAGGGTGCTTGGGGGCCCATGAACTGGAAAGAAACCCTTGCGAGATATCTTTTCACACCAGGGCAACCGAGGATGGAAACCAGCCCCCCCTCCGCGCCAGCTCCCGACATGAACACCATGCAGAACAACATCCAGACTATCCCTGATGAAATCAGAGGCATACGGACGGACATGGGCTCAATCTTCCTGATCTCACGGCCAAGGTTTCCACATTGGAAGATCGGATGGAAGGGGTGGAGAATAACCAGGCCTCTGCTGACCTTCTTGAGACACAAATGGAAGTGAGGTTCAAGGAGCTGCTGCACCGCGAGGTCGACGACATGGAAAACCGCGAAAGGAGAAATAACCTGAGGATTTTCGGCCTGGCAGAAGCAGAAGGGGAGACCCAGGTGGGCCTGGAGGGGAAAGTTCAAGACATTATGAGGATCGTCATGGGGTCGGACTCCGGAGAGACGCTCCTGCTCGACAGGGTCCATCGCGCAGGCGGGGGCAGAAGGGGACCGCAATCAGTGTTGGCAAGATTTCATTATTATAGAGACAAGGCCAAACTTTTGGAGAGGGCAAGGATTTGAGAGACATTCAATATGGGAACTCAAGGGTGACAATTTACCAGGATCTTTCGCCCCTCACACTCCAGATGAGGAAAAAATGTGTAGCCATCACCAGATGGTTGCAGGAGAAGGGGGTTCGCTACCGCTGGGGTCACCCATTCTATCTTGCTTTTGAATGGCAGGGCCAGAGATACCAGCTAGTCACGGAAGAAGACATTCAGAGGGCCACGGACGACCTGACAGGGGACATGGCGGGAACATTCAGAGATCAAAATGAAACCGACAGGTATCCCAGCGGTGACCCCAGGGCTCTGACCTTTCTCAAGGAAAACTCAAAGTGAAAGGCTCTAGGAAGTTCCAAAAAACCAGACATCCCCAGCAGCTCCGGGGGCCCCACATGAACACGCGAAAAATGTCAAGAAGGTTCCACCATTAGACTAGCTTGGGATACAACCCGTGGAGGGACCTTAGCATCAGGGGAGAGTGTTGCCTAGCTTAAGTCCAAACCACAGTTGGGGTGTTTTTTGTTCAAATGTTGTGAGTTAAAAGTTTCACAGTTGCATGGTGAGAGATCGGCCCAGCGTTGAGTGGAGTGCTCCCTAATGCTCCATTTGCTAGAACAGACGTGGGCCGGCGGATCCACGTCGGGAGACACCCGGTGCGGGATCCCGTGTCGATCGGGGCAGATTGCATAATGTGAGCATGGGGGGGTGTAAAGGGGGGCCCTTACCGGGGCTCCGACGCAGACGGAAAGAGGGGTCACCCCAGAGTTGGGGGCGTTGAGGAACGTCCCATATGTAATTTTTCGCGGGGCCAGGGTACCAACCCTGGTGGTTCATTGTTAACTGCAACCCTAGTCGGGGGGGGGCAACGACGAACGCCTTGGCAAAACGGGTAAGGGAGGGAGGAAGGGGGGAGGTGAAGTTTTTGAGGGGGTTAAGGGAAAAGGGGAAAAACAGTTTGAGTCATGGGTTTTTTGTTTCACAACGGGTTATCTATAGGAACTACATAGAGGAGTTCGAAGAGCACAAGACGAGGAACAACAATGATTGAGGGGAGAATTGGCACGCTGAATGTTAAGGGCCTAAACTCCCAGAATAAGAGATCTCTCACGAGTAATATGTTTCGTAAACAAAGACTACTGGTCCTCTTCCTACAGGAAACACACTATAAACAGGGAAAGGAATCCACTATAAGGGGGAAGGACATTGGGAGTAACTACTGGGCCTCCCATAGAAGTACCAAGAAGGAGGCGGTGGGCATCCTACTGGGGAAGACGTTCCGCCTTACGGAAATAGAGACCAAGAGGGGATTTGGGGGAGGGTTCCTCAGAGTTAAGGACACCTACGAGGGGGAACGCGTCTCCCTAGCCACCCTATACGCGCCCAACTCAGGCCAGATACGATTCCTTACTCAAATTTTCAGGGTTATGGACGAATGGGCGGAGGGGGCCATGATACTTGGTGGGGACTTTAATCTTATGCTGGACCCCCGTTTGGATTGGTGGTCGGTGAAGGGGGGAATGCCCAAGGGACCCTCCAAGGACAACTTAGCCCTACAGACCCTTCTGAGGGAACACTATTGGGTTGACACATGGTGCAGGGCATACCCGGGGCAGGGCATATATTCCTTCTTCTCTCCCCCACACTATACCTATACAAGAATTGACCTTCTGTTAATATCCGAGGAGGGGAGAGGGGAGGTTGAACAACCAAGGGTGAGGCAATAACATGGTCAGACCACGAACTCCTGATAGCGAACTGGTCACTGCCCGTCTCCCCGAGAACATCGAGATGGCGGTGCAACAACACACTCCTCAGGGACCCAATATTTTGGGAATTTATGAGGAAGGAAATAATGGCCTTCTTTGAGATAAACGATAATGGGGAGACAGACATGGCAGTGGTGTGGGAGGCGGCGAAAACCACCTTTAGGGGCCTCCTGATAGCCCAAGGTTCAAGGCGTAAGCGCGAAAGGGGCATAATTGAAAAAATAATCTGCACAGAACTACGGGCCTGAGAGCTAGACTCGGCACGCCCGGGTAAGACCGAGAGGCCCTCTTGGTAGAGATGCAGGGCAAGAGGCAGGCATTGCACACGGTCCTCATAGGGGAAGTCATCAAGAAAGTGCGATACACCAAACAAAGGTATTACGAAAAAGGGGACAGGGTGGGGACCCTTCTGGCGCAAAGGGCTCAGGGCTGTAGAGTGGAGAGAGGGGTGGGCCTCCTCAGGGACGAGAAGGGAGGGATCCGTAAAGATCTGGAGGAGATATCAGAGGGATTCACTGACTTCTACAGCAAACTATATTCCAGGCCTGAAGGTGAATCACGGGAGGACACATGGATTTACCTAGCCGAGTCCCCCCAGACCCGACTGTCTGACCCCGAGCGTGAGGCCCTGGAGGGGGATATTTCAGAGGACGAGGTGGAGGGATCCATTAAAAGATTGAAGGCCGGGAAGGCCCCAGGGGGTGTGGGGGGGGTGGTTATACAGCAGACTTCTATAAACAATGCCAATCGACCCTGGTGAAACCACTGACCAAATTATTTAATCAAATTAGAGATCGGGACTCGCTTACACCCACATTCCAACAGGCCCTAATCACTGTAATACCCATCTCGCTCTTAAATCTAGATGCCAAAATCTTCACCAGAATCCTGGCGACCAGGTTGGAGGGTTGCCTCCCCTGCCTAATACACCCGAACCAGGCGGGATTTATTTTAAATAGACAGGGGTCAGACAATATGCGGAAAACCCTTCATGTTCTTAATTCAAGGGTGGTGTGGAGGAGGGAACACTTTTGTTGGCCCGCGATGCGTAGAAGGCCTTCGATAGGGTCAGCTGGGCCTTCATGGGGGAGGTTTTCTTGGCCCTGGGGATGGGGCCGAGGTGGTTGGGGTGGATGTCCGCTCTATATTCTTCTCACTCAGCTAGAGTGGTCGCCAATGCGACGGAATCAAGGTCGTTCCCTCTTTAGCGAGGCTCAAGCCAAGGATGCCCATTGTTCCCCCTGATATACGCACTTGTGATGGAACCCTGGGCAATCTCTGTTCGTAAGGAGGATGCCATTAGGGGGGTACAAATTGGGGACACAGGGTGCAAGATTAGCCTATTCGCTGACAACATGCTACTTTACATCACAAGGCCGTCCCAGACAGTTCCCATGATTCTCCAGGGTTTGAAACACTATGGGGACCTATCAGAATACAAGGTCAACCTCGGGAAATCGGTGGCATTCATAGGGGGGTCTCCCAGACCCAGAGGTGAACTATGTGCGAGGGCTCCCCTTTAAACTACAGGAGGAAGGGTTCCGATATCTAGGGGTTTATGTGGCGTGCGACCCTGAGGGGTTGTTCCTGGGTAACTTTCCCCCGCCTTGGTCAGAAATTAAAAAAGATATCGAAAGATGGGCAAGATCGGGCCTCTCTTGGATGGCGCGCCTTAACCTTGTGAAAATGGTTATTCTCCCCAAGTTTCTATTTCTCTTCCAAATGCTCCCCGTACAGGTCCCTAAGACGTTGTTCACAGAAACAAAGCGAGTTCTCGTGAACTTCCTATGGTCAGGCAAAAAACACAGGATTTCCTATGAGGTACTAATCAGGCTAAAGGAAGACGGCGGGGTGGGTTATCCGGACCTGGAGAAATATTATAGGGCCTCCCAATTGAGAGTTCTTATAGATCACTTAACCCCAGGTACTGAAAAACAATGGGTGGCCTTGGATAACAAAGTCCTTGCACCCGTCACAGTGGAGGAATGGCTCTGGATCCCCAGAAAGAATATCCCCAGGAGGGTCCTGAACCACCCAGTCCTGAAGGTCTATTGTCCCTATGGAAGGAGGGAGGTTACTATCGCTCGCCCTCCCCATTGAGATGCATCTGGCCCCCCCTTCACAGACAAAATAGCAAAGCCAGCCGCGTTCCAGAAATGGTTTGAAGCTGGCCTATGCAGGACTGGACATCTTTGGGTGGGGGGGCTCTTTTCTACCCTTAAGAGACCTGGAGGAGGCACTGGGAATAGGCACCCTGTCCCCATTCCGATACCTCCAACCTAAGGGGTCCTTACCGAATCTTCGTGGGTTGACACCCTTAGGAGAGATCTAACCGACTTCGAGAGACTCCTGATCTCCACCCAGGGTTCCAAAGGGGCGATATCTCGTCTTTATAAACTCTTCTTGTTCTCCGCCCCGAGAGACCCACCGTCAGCCCGCCTGCAATGGGGTAGGGACCTAGGTAAGGAGATAGATGAGGAAAGATGGTTAAAAATGTGCAGAAGGACCAACCGCTCTACAGCCTTGTTACAATTCCATCACCAGGCTCTCAAGGTCATACACAGATGGCACCACCCCCCGCAAAGGATAGCCAGAATGAGACCGGGGTATGACCCACACTGCTGGAAGTGTAAGAGGGTAAAGGGGGACTACATTCATATGTGGTGAAGGAGCCCGAAGATCCAGATATATTGGGGAGAGCTGCTATCCTGGATCAAGGGGGTTGATGGAGTGGAGAGGTCCCTGTGGCTCCTCCTCTTCGGGATTGATATAGGGGACAACCATGAGGAATCCCAGGGTCACATGTTCCAGGTTATGTTGGTGGCGGCTAGGTGCTGTCTGGCACAGAAATGGAAAACTACTCATATGCCGTGGGAGGAGGAATGGATCATGAAAGTGCGGGCTATTTACGACATGGAGTTCCTCACCCATCTGATTGATGAGTCTAAAACAAACATTGAAGAATTATGGCCCTCCTTTGAAAAATACGGTTGCACGGCCTAGGGGGACGTACACACACCTGGGGTCTCCCCTGGTTGTGAATCGCCACCATTGATTGGACCTACTGAAAGCGGCTCAAGGATGGGCCCAAAACACCAGTGTGCATCGAAACTAACCGACAGACATTGTTAAGCTCTCTATGAACCCGTTAAGTGGAACATGTGCGAACACTCGAACTGGGGGTGGGTGGGGGTAGGGATAGGGGGGATGTGTTATAAATGTGATTTGAGGATTCATGTTTCATTATGTTATGCACTGTTAAAACGCAAAATCTTAATAAAATTTGATTTTCCCCCCAAAAAAAACTGTCCCTTTTGTGTGGGCGGTGCATTTCATGACCGCTATGCCCACTGGGAGCTGTAGTGCCTTGATCAGCCTGTCCAATAAGGCTGCGTGCTGCACTGGCGTGCCGTCTGCTCGGAGGTAGCCCCTCCTTTTCCAGCGCGTTATGACGTCACATAGGCGGAGTCACTGTACACTGTTACTTCCTGGTCTGCGTGATTCTCAATGGTGAGTATCAACGCCAATAATTCTGCAGCCTGTGCTGAATAATGAGATGGTATTCGTGCACTAAGAAGCACTTGAAACTCTCCATTTTTTGTGTGTTTCATCACAGCAACGCCTGTATATCTTTGGCCATCATTTTGGTCGATCCCTGTAGACCCATCAATAAAGATGATCTCTCCTCCTGCCAAGGCATTTTCTTTTACCCTTGGGATTTCATCATAGAATTCTTCATAATTTGTACAGTCATGTATGGGTTCTCCTTCAGTGACTGGCTCTGCCATGAACATAGCTGGGTTCACTATTTTACATCGGACTATTTTAATTGAGGGATTTGATATGATCACTTCATAAGCAGAAGCTCTCTGAGATGTCAATGTGCCCTTTGGTTTCTCTAGAATGGCAAATAGTAAGTGCTCGATGTACAACGTCATTGAGCATCCCATTACAATGGTTGTAGCTTTCTCTATGGCAAACGCTGCGGCAGCTAAACTTTGTTCACACAGGAAATTACCCCTCATAACTGGGTCCAAGTTCCCACTGTGGTACGCCAGGGGCTTGTACCCCAACGTGGTTCTCTGTGTGAGTACTGCCGTCATAACGCTGCCATTTGTGTGTGAAAACATGTAAAATTCCTCTGCATAATTGGGGATCCCTAGAACTGGTGCTGTGCAAATTGCTCTTTTGAGTTCAGCAAACCCTCTCTCCATGGTCTCAGACCATTCAATCTTTTCCTTTGTCACTTGGGCCTTCTTTAGGGCCTGAAGTAAAGGCTTGGTGTAAGAGCTGTAGTCGAAAACCCATGCCCTGACATAGTTGCATAGGCCTAAAAAGCTCTGCATCTGTTTTATTGTGTGTGGTTTGGCCATGTTAAATATGGCTTCAGCCCTTTCTGGGGTCACTTTCTTTCCCTCATGTGAGATCAGCTGGCCCATGTACAGCACCTCTTGTCGACAATATTGTAATTTTCCTTGTCAACTTTATATCCCTTCTCAGCCAGTATAGTCAATAGCTGAACAGAATCGTGCCTGCATTGCTCTTCTGTAGTGCTGCAGATTAAGATGTCATCCACGTATTGCAGGACGACACTTTCTAGTGCGATATTGCTCAAATCTATCTGCAGGACTCTGTTAAAAATAGAAGGAGACTCACAGTACCCCTGCGGCAGCCTCGTGCTTTTCAGACGCATTTGTCTGAACGTAAATGACGTCAGATCTTGTGAGTCACGGTGCAACAGGATTGATAAAAATGCATTTTTCAGGTCATTCACTGTGAAATATTTTACCTCAACAGGTATATTACATAGAATTGTAGCCGGGTTAGGGACTAGAGGGAACTCGGCCTCAACAATATCATTTATTGGTCTAAGGTCTTGAATTAGCCTCCATGACCCCCCTTAACTTTTTTTCACCGTGTACACTGACGTATTACATGACGACTCTGACGTCACTAAGATGCCTTGTTCTATCATAGCAGAAATTGTCTTAAAAATCCCTTCATCTGCCTCTCTGGACATGGGATATTGCCGGGCTCTAGGTAGGATTGCTCTTGGTTTCAGTTTAATCTTCACTTCTCCAACCCCATTCAAGAGGCCTACGTCATAGGGGCCTGTAGTCCATACTGAGACAGGCACCTTGGCTATGTCATCATCAAAATATTCAGGATGATTTAGTGTCAACATCATTCTCTGAGGTACTTCTCTTTTAATCATCTTTACCCAAAAGGTGAGACTCACTTCCACCATTGTCTCTCCCATATCTGCTTGTTCTTCAAACAGATTGTCATCGGTGATGTCAGTCAATCGATATCCCTCCTCAATGTCGATTACTGCGCACCACTGTCAGCCCTCGTCGTCATAAACATCAATCAAGGCCACTCTCCCTTTCACTGCAGCTGTGTGTATCATCAAGGGAAATACTTGTCCCTTCTCCTCATGCATCAGTATTCTGGGTCTGAATAAGAACTCATCATTAGTTCTCATAGTTTTGTCTGCAAGGCCAGGCAATCCTGCCATAAGCACACGCATACCATATGCAAAAATGTCTGGCTCTAATGGTATGGCCCTCATGGCTATGTGTCCTGAGTATGCTCTAATCATTTTGCATATATTTGAGTAGTGCATTCCTGTAGTGGAACATACTATGCCCTTCTCCGTGAACGAGATTGTCATGTTTAACTTTGTCATTAAATCTCGATCCAAAATATTTACTGGGGTCTGGCGAGAATATAATAAAGGTACATTAATTTCACATTCTCCTATGGAGACTGGAAGTGCATTTGTGAAGGGAACACGACTGGTAGCGCCTGTAAAACTCTGAGAATCTATGGCCTCACTTGACAAGGAAAGCTTGCCTTCAAGTATGCACGAGCGTGTTGCACCCTTGTCAACTAAGAAGGAATATTATTTATCCCCTATAACGACATCCACCCTAGGTTACCTGTGAGGCACTGGTGTCACTGATAGGACAGAACACATCAGAGTTCCCAGTGAGCTGTCCTAGTTTATATACAAATTTGGCCCACTGTGTGCTGGTGAATTTCTCCCATTCTCATTATTACTCCCCATTCCAGGGTTCGTGGTCTGCCCTGTGCTCATCGTCTGCGATAATTGCAGCGGTGCCTGTTGGGATTGTCCTTGTGGAAGATTCCCCATGCTTTGTGGTTGCACACCTAGTTGCGCTCCTGGCGCTTGTTGCTGCACTGTGTGATTCTGTGCACCACCCTGCTGTAAAATTACAGGTGGATTTGCCACGGCTGCTCCTGTTCCTTGGCCGTTCTGCATCATGCCTTGATTTCTGCACGTGCATGCCAAAAGTCCTGTCATTCCACACAGCCAACATACTGGCGGTGGTCAGATCATTTGCCCATTTGACATATCTTGGTTACCATTTTGCATATTTTGAAAACCTCCTTGATTATTTTGGAAGCCTCCCTGATTGCTCTGCCATCCTCTTCCCCTAAATCCTCTTCCCCTGGGATAAAACCCTGCATTGCCTTGATTATTTTGCTGTGGAGTAGCCACCTGCTGCATGCTTGATTCAGCTGTGCTAGTTATCATGGCTCCCTCAAGAGCATATTTTGACAATTTCTTTTGCACCAGTTTTGCTTCCTCACCCTTGCGAGTTGCTTCCTTTTTGCGATTTTATTTCCTGCAGCAGCAATCTACAATAATGTGCGATGGTCAACTGTCTTTCAGCCCAAGGCTTGGCTTCAATTCCTACCAATTTCTTGAGTTGTTTCTGTATTGGCTCTGGCAGCCCTTGGCACAATATATGGTAAAACACAGGTATAGATTTCGTCCAAGATTCATGAGTCTCGAGCACCCATGCGTCTTGAAAATTTTGTATGTAAATTAACGGATCTTCAGACTATTTCATCTTTTGCGTCTTTATAGCTCCCATATCAGAAGTGTCTGGGTAAAGCACTCGGAGTGCTTTCCATACTGCGGCTCTACAATTGTTGAATGGAGCTCCGTTGTGCGTGGTATTAATTGTGGTTATACCAGGGTAGCCTGCTCGTGCCCATACGTCGTCTGCTCTCTCACCAAGTATGGCAATTAGGAGACCTTTTATGTCCCCTATGGCTAACGTGTTTCCTCCTGTCATTTTTCCTAACTCATGTATCCACTTTCCGGCTCCCGATGTCAGCATTGGAAGCTTGTTCTTCAAATTTTCTCGATCCATGTTTGGCCATGGTATATATTGTGGTCTTACTCCCCCCTTCTCAAGCAATGGAAATTGGAATGTGTAGCCCTCTCTCTCTTCTCTCATTGTTCTCCTGTCTATGCAGGGGTAATATTTCTGTATCACCGTCTACCTGGCAGTGCCCTTAGTCTGTCCACATAAGGCGGTGAAGGCACCCCCCTGTGACCGTGAGATACTTCTTCATATCAGTCAGGCTGTGTGGCGGACTCTAATGCTCTCGGTGCAGATTCGCAATTGTCTGACACCTTATTCCTTTTTCCCTCGGGAGTCATCTTTTGCTCCTTCCCTCTTCCTCATTTTCCTCGCGCTCATCCCTTTCGGAGTCAGACATTGTCTTTCCCCAACTAGTGCGACTTCTCATATCCACTTTGTTTCTACTTATTTCTAATCTATCAAGGGATAGCTCTCTATTCCCACTACTTCGGGAGACATCCTCAGTATCATACAGCTGAGTGCTCTCTAGGCGCTCGTCTTTCCCCTCCCCTCGGGGTATTTGTTATAGACCCATTTCATCATATATTCTATCGATCATCTCTCCGATGCTTCTGGTGTCGAAGTCATCGTCAATATTTGCCCTTGGTGTGCCTGGTACTGAATCGTACTCAGGAATGAATTCTTCGATGTCTTCCCAGTCTCCAACTGGAGCAGGTTTTTTACCCTCTTTCCCCAGACATTGAAGATTGCATGCTCTCTGTCTTCACTTACGTTCTACGTCGTCATCAAATTCTTTGCGTTTCCTCGCCTCTTCTCTGACCCTATCTTCTTCATTTCTCTTTTCATTTCTATGTTCTTCTGCCATTTGCATTTCCTCATCTCTTTGTCTTTTTATTATTTTCTCACGTATCCTTTGCTCTTCCTCTAACCTTTGCCGTTTCTGTCTGTCTTCATCATTGGCTGCTCTTGGGTTGCGATCGAGCTGTCTCTCTTGCTCTTTGCGATATAGTTGTTCTCGCCTTTGTCTGTCTTTCTTTCTTATCCTTTCATCTCTTAACTTCTTCTCTTTCCTCTTTCTGCATGTCTCATCTAACCTCTCCTTTTGTTTCGCGTCATCAATGCCTTTGCCATCGAGTTTCAATCAAATCATTTCCCTTCCATCTCTTCCCTTCTCTCTCTTTGTCGCGAGATGCACTTGTCTGTGCCTGATCTCTTCTTTTATCATCATGTCTCCCCTTGTCCCTTGGGACTGCAGAGGCAATATTCTTATCCTTATCTTTCTCTTGATTTTCATCACTACTATGTGTAGGTGACTCATATGCGGGGTTGCTGTACTGCGTGGCTGCTTTGAGTTCTCTCAGTGGGTATAATCCCTCATCCTTGCTTTCTTCAATTTTTGTTTTGGGTGGGGCAGGTGGCACGGTAGGCGTCTCACCCCCCTCTGTGCATACATTAAGTATCCAATCTGTTGGCGGCTCTTCCTCCTTTCCCTGTTTGTCCATTTTCCACAACTCGAGAACAGCAAGGCGTTTTTCTAACTTCTTGCCTGTATATGTGGCATGCAAATATGTTGTCATATGTTGTAAAACGGCTTTAGATAAAGACCCATTTTGTGGCCATGGCATAAACATCTTGTGGGCGGTACCTTTAACCCACTCGGTACTATATTTCTTTAGTTTGGGTGCGTGTTTTGGCAACTGCTTGCATCAGTGTGCCAATGGAGTCATATCTTCCATGCTTAAATCTGTTCCCTTTTCCTCTCATATCACACTTGTCAATGCTTTTGTGTGGCTTAACCAACTTCTAACAATATGAGCGAGCCCCAAACACAGCAAACTCCAATCCAGATTTTCACAAAATTTTATACCTTCTGATTTAATTAAAAAACATAATTCATATGCGATTTTATCTCAGCTATCCAATCGCACAAAATTCAAATCTGTTTTCTCTAGAAAATGTCTCTCTTTTTTTTCCTCATATGATGTGACAACAAAACAAATAAAACAGACGCTTGACAGACTATACAGACACCAGCTGGACACAGATATCTCTGCCTCTAATCATTACCCCTTCATGGAGTGTAAACGTACCCCTTTCACGACGTCTTTAAACGCTGTGGTAGTCTATTTGTTCCCCGTTATGTGGGACTCTGGGTACACGTTTCTTCTAGCCGCTTGTATTAAAAGTGTAGGTATAAGGTGAATCATCTCACTTCTCGGGTGTCTGCCCCAGTATCCCCTCTCTTCTCAGGTGTCTGCTCCGGTAACCTTTCTCTTACTTTTATTATTTTCGAGTCATTATCCCTTTATATATATACAGTCTTCTCTATTTCTAACTATATTTTAGTTTTTTTCCCCCCTCCCTCAGTTACCTTTTCCGTTACTTGTTCTAAAGCATGCACTTTTGCCAGAACATTAGTCTTTTTCACTCACCGTTTACATGGTTCTTCTCTGGATCCTCGGGATCACCGCCTTTGTTACCGCCTTCTTTGACTTTTCGCCCGCTCAGCTGTCCGTAGGAATGGGAAGGGATGTGTGGGGGACACGTTTCCCTTCAGGCCCTGACTGCAGTCTCTTTGTGCTGCCATTATCTACGGGGAGCTTCACGGTCTACTCAGCCGAATGGCAAAGGACTCGTGATATTGCCGAAGACCTACAGTTACTTTATGTCGATGGTCAATAGGTGTCTTATTCAAATCAATAATCGATAATCGATAACCATCCTCTGCTACTAAGTGTACTCAGGAGACCCTAGACCGGCCCATATGGCCGAGGTTTGCTCCGAGAGTACTTTAAGACGAGATAGCTGCACCTTGAGATGGATGGGGGTACAGATTTATTACTCTAACACCAATCAATAAGAGCAACTCAATGGTTTAGCAAAGGGAGTTTGTTTAATGACAAGTACAAAAAACGGGGAGTCATGGAAATCAGCAGTGATGTGATCGTCTTTCTCGCTTCAACTCCACTGAACTTCATACAAATCATAACTTTTATACTTAAAACGCGTCATAATTGACGTGTAACACTCAAAAGTTAACATGCAATTTCATTGGTTAGGAAAAGGTAACTTTAAAAACGCGTCATAATTGACGTGTAACACTCAAAAGTTAACATGCAATTGCATTGGTTAGGAAAAGGTAACTTTAATATAGGTGCTATATCTGTATATGGTAACGGAGTGAGGGATTGGGTAAAACACTGTCAGGTGGGCGTCTAAGCCCTTCCTTCAAAATGACTACTGTATACGTCACTAAAAGTACGACGTCCCATCGGTTCTACTACTATAGCACCCTAGATTATTTGGTCTATTGTGATTGGGTTGGCACCAACCCCATGCATACATTTCCACTTTATTTAGCAGCATGCAGAATGGTCAGCCAGGTGCAGGGTGCCCCCTCAGCTACCCAGCCTTCCTTCAATTAAGGTTACAATCAATCATCACTTCAACAACAATGTGTCAATTATGTTACTGTGGTTGGCCTTGAAACTGCATCTTCTGCCTGAGAAGGTTCTGCTATCTTCTCCTGGGCGGATGCCACGCGTAGGTGTGAACTCGTGCTTCTCCTCGCTCAGATGGTCACGTGATGCGGACACCGTGAATTTTCCTAGGTTCTCTCAATTTGTGTATTTAATTCTTATTCGGCTTGCCACCTGCCTACGCTTCCTTATCTTGACCTTTCAGAGACAGGATATTCTGTTCTTAGTTTCATTTAGATGTAGCTACTGTTCGTTCTTTCTATTGGTATGACCTTGGCTCTCTTGGCATGAGTTGCATCTGCTGAGTTTCGATTCAGCCGTCTCTTCTCATTTTTCTAGAATATGAATCTTGTCTTGTTTGGCCTCTAGTAACCTGAGTTGATTCTGATTTTCGTGTAAGGTGGAATCGCACTTATATTACTGTGCTTCGTTGTGAGGTAGATTATGTACAATGGCGCTTGCCGCGCTATTTTTCTACTTAGCATAGCAAGCCACACTGTTTTCTTAGCTTTCTTGCGGTTTCAAGCATATGTACAGCCGTTAGCTGGTTGAATATCTTCATCCTGCTTACAGCTTAACTCTCTTGCGGTTTGATAGTTTTCTATCACTTTAAGCTCACAATCTCTTTTCTCATGGCGTTTCGTCTCCTTGTGTCATTCTTGGTTCGTCATTTGTTCTATCTGTGACTCCGTCCGGGCACTCGTAACGTCACCATTGTCTTCCATTAAGAAGGTTTCTTCCGGGACAGTACTTAGGCAATCTTCATTTCGTCTCACTTGTTGGTAGGGTTTTCTCAATGGATACCTTACAGTCCATTATCTGGTCAGTTTGGTTATTGGTACTTCAATAGGTGTTGCTCTTCTGATGGGTACTGGGCAAAGCCCTACTGATGCGCTCTGCTGGTTTATTTGCTCATCATACGTAACATATTTTGGTGTGAACGTTCCTGGTACTTCAAAATGGGCGATGGGAGTGCAGGCTTTATTTGGGACCTCCTCTACAAATGGGCAACATGAACTCCCGATCTTTTTGCAAACACCTCCTTCCGTGGCTCTCAGGAGATCCAAGACGTACCTATTTTGCATTGTCATCAGTCTAAGGGCCCTCAACTCCACTCTAATGACATTGAACCCTTGTTGGGCATCGTTAGCCAACTGGATCAGCTCCCACCTGACAATTTGGAGCCATTTTGCATTGCTTGCGTCTGGATGCTGGGTATTAGAGATGCAAAAAATGTCTCTATGGAATTATATAGCTAGTAATCAACAGATACTTGCGCAAGCAGTTTGGGTGAGTCTCTGGATATGGATCAGCTCCCACCTGACAATTTGGAGCCATTTTGCATTGCTTGCGTCTGGATGCTGGGTATTAGAGATGCAAAAAATGTCTCTACGGAATTAAAGAGCTAGTAATCAACAGATACTTGCGCAAGCACTTTGGGTGAGTCTCTGGATATGTAATTCGATTATCTTTTTCTTCTCAGCAGCTGGTCATATGGCTCTTTCTCAGGGAGGATGTGAAAATCTAGTGGGGGCATCGTGTGCTGTGCTTCCATTGTTGGGGGCGGTGTGTGCCCTTCATCAGTCAGGGCCCCCCTTCAGGTGTTCTTCTGGTACTACTAACAGGGCAGAGTGCAGCTTAGCTAGTGAACGATAGCCCCTCCAAGAAGGCGGGAGGTGCAAGTAAGCTTGCTGGTCTCAGACCCAGTAATAGTCCATCAGCGCTGCAGTGCCTTTCCTGAGGTCTGGAATTAGGATAGTTCTGTTACACCGCTGGTTTTATCTGACAAAAACAGTTCCTTCACTGTAAAAACATAGTTCATAGCTTTCTTCTTGGTGCCCTTTTACTGGCTTTTCAATGGCTGCAATCCACGTCAATTTGGTGACGTGTTCTTGTCCATACTTTTGCAGATGCTTGTTCTGCAAGAGCGATTGTTTTTTCTGGGAACCCTACAAGTCCTTCGGCTTTACAAGTGAGAGTTGTTTCCTGCCATATATTGTTAGTGTACTTTACCCCTTTGATCACTAGGTAAGGTTCTTTCAAACAGTTCGGGTTGGTGGAACTTTTTTTTTCCATTTTCGGGTGTCTGGATTAACGAGTTCTAAGTGGACGTTGCATGCCTGGAATTTGCCTTTCATCATACATAGTGCAAGATGAATTAGGCATTGAGTCTCTATAATCGGTACTTTCTGCGGTACTAAAACCTTGGGTGCCCCAGATGCGTTCAGTATTAAGGAACAGACGTAGCAACTCCCATTGGTAGTTCGTCTTCGCATTGCTCTCATGTCTCAGTACCAACTGTTTGAATGTTCAGGATGACGAATATCTTCTACTGCATCTAGGCCTTAACCATGGTATGCATTATATTTATGCTGGCGCGCTTGTCTTTTCCTTCTCGTATTACGTAGTGCGTGCCTTTTGACTACTTTACTTCTGCTGTTAGTCATATTTACATTACTGCTTCCATTACACAATTAGTTTTTTACATTTGCCATTAGTATTTCAAACATTTTGCTTGTGCATTCACTTGTATGGGAGCTGCTACTATTTGCAGGGGTCATATTATTGGAATTGGCCGATTTGACTGAATTTGTTTTACCGTTTTGCCAGTTGACCGAATTTAAGCTTTACGAAATGATCGTACAACCAAAAATGTGGTCAACTGGGCCATACGGTTCCATTATAGTGAACAAGGGGAACAGAGGTTGCAGGGGTGTCCCCCACTTCCCTTGCTCGCTATAATGGGAACGGGGGTTGCAGGGGGTGTCCCTTGCTTCTGGGACATTGGAAGCGGGGGACTTAAAAAAAAAAAACAGAATAAGGGACCCTGCGGCGTCAGTTCTGACTCACGTTGCAGGGACGGAACTGGCGCTGCAGGGTCAGATGGAAAGCGGTGGGATAAAATAGTACACTTTCATTCGTCCTTTCATTAGGGTCTGGGGTGGAACTCAGTGTGGTTGCAACCGAGGATATAGGGGTAGAGGTGAATTTAGTTACAGTGGCGGGTATGGGAGTAAATTTAGTGACATTGGACGATACACTCCTGTTCATAGGAGTGAATTCAGTGACATTAGAAGGTATACTCATGTTCCAGGTTCCTGTGGTCCCCTCCCACCTTCTTTTAGATGGCCAGCACAGATAAGAGATGTTCCCCAATAAATTCCTAATAAAAACATCATTATTGTAAACAAAATAGCCACATAATGGAGGCCACAATCATAACTAAACATCTTGGTACTGCTAATACTGTTTCTATCTACAATTGAAGAATATCTTGGCGTGGTCTTTGCCATCGTCGTTATACCTGTGGTTTTGAAAAAATGGGGAAGGGAGGGAAAAATGAGGTGGGGAGGGGACGAGGGAAGGGAAGGAGGGGAGAGAGAGAGAGAGAGAGAGAGAGAGAGAGAGAGAGAGAGTGAGAGTGAGAGAGAGAGAGAGAGAGAGAGAGAGTTTTAATTCATGTAGAAGGTGCTCTAGCAGCAATCCATGTATTTAGACCTTTTTCACATGTACTCATATGGTCTGCACAAAGCCACACAAACTGAGGTAGTAGTGTTGTATTGATTTTTGACACTTGGTGGCAAGTGGGGCGGGGCTCTGCGAATGTCTGAAAGGTGTATCCAATACCTGAGCCCCTTCACTTTCACTCTGAGGGTGTGGAGAACACAACCTCGTAAAGGCCCATGGAACCTGGGGTTGTTCCATTTTCGCACAAAGCTTCTGACATAGACCAGTTCCCCCGGCAGCAGTGGTTGCACGGGTGTGGTGTCAGTTTGTCCGGCAGTAATGATGATATGATATGATATTTTATTTATGTCGCGCTTTTACACAAGTGTTTCAAGGCGCGACGAGGCGATGGAGGGGAACAAAGGGAACAAGACAATGATCTTACTAGGCCCAGTGACATTGAGATCGCTCAAGTGCAGGGGAGAGGGAAGGGGAGAAGTGATGGGGGGAAGGGGAGGAAGAGCAAGTGGAAGACATAGGATCAAGCACTGAAAAGCAGGAAGTGCGGCCAGCAGGTGGCATTGCTTGGGTAAATCCGCCAGCGGTAAGAGCGCGAATTTTCCCCATTGAGCCCAATGGGGAATGGGGCATTCCCGAATGGGCTCAATGGGGAATGGGGACTTCCATGTCCGCCCAACTTGTGATCCCACGCTATTAGCGCCGGGGGCTATGGCGGTCCCGCTAATAGCCCCCGCGCTAATAGCGTTAGCGTTACCGCCGAGGTAGTGATCATGCCCTCAGTGTGAAGATTAAGTTGGGAGATGGCCAGCTTTTCCAGGAGTTTGCCCAGGAAAGGATTGATAAAGATTAGGCAATAGTTAGCTGGGAGGGGTCGGCTGAGGGTCTTTTGGGATGAGGGTGCACAAGAGAGTGTTTCAGGGCGGAGGAGAAGGTCCTGGAGGTGAAAGAGTGGTTACAGAAGTCAGCCAAGGCAGGGGCGAGGGTGTCAATGTGGTCCTTGATGGTTTTTTAAGAACAGGGAAGAACCTGTTCAGAAAAGTTTTTCATAGATCGGACTTGTCTTGAAACCTTGTCAGGGGACAAGAGAGGAAAGGCAGAGAAGGGAAATATGTGTGCGTTTTCTGTGTTTGATGGAGCCATTTGTTTTGCGATACATCTAATTGCATGTGTCAGTTGGGACAGATATTGTTTAAATTCCTCCCCCAGAATTGCTGCTGATCTATGAGCATCTGATGCTCTCCTCACAGGCGATAGAGGTGTCTGCATAGGCCTGCCAGACACTATTTTGTGAGGGGACAGGTGGTGGTCCTTACTCGGCTGTGTGCACAGATGGAACAGGTCTAGTTGCAGGCAATATACCCAGTTCTTTTTTAGGGTGTTAGATAACTTGGAGAGTCTGCTCTTAAGGAGGTGGTTTATTCTTTCTACCATCCCATTTTCTTGTGGGTGGTAAATTGAACACATGCAATGTTGTATCCCTGAAAAAGGGCTGTTATTTCCTTGAAGAGCTAATTGAAGAAATGGGTGCCATTATCTGATCTTAAAACGTCACACACTCCACAACGGGGGAAGTCCTCTCTAACGAGGAATTTTGCGGCACACTTTGCATCTGTGTGGGCATATGGACAAGCTTCAACCCAGCTTGAGAACGGACACACCACCACAACCAAATATCGTGCCCCATTGCATTGTTCACCCATGTCTGAATAGTCTATGTACAGCTCGCGGAATGGGCTGACGGGGCGGGGCAGAGTTCCTCGCAATGTTCTGAGTGTCATTCCTGTACTAAACCCTTGGCATGTGGTACATTGAACGACCATAGTTGAGAGGTGTTCCTGTAAATTGGTGATAAACCAATCTTCTTGAATGTTTGCTGCAATGTGTTGTTTGGAGCTATGAGAAGGGTAATGCAATTGCTCAAAAGCTGTGTGTAATAACTCCACTGACATCACTACTTTTCCTGTACTTTGTTGTCTCCACAAGAGGTCAGTGGGGGATTGCACGCACTCACATTTGAGCCATATGTCTTGTTCTTCTCGGGGTGCCTTACGATGCAGCTCAATTATCTGTGCAATAGGGAGAGCTGTGTATGCTTCTGTATCTGTTCTGGCATTTACTATTGTTACAATGTATTCAGCAGATGTGGGCACCGGGAGATATGCTGCAGCTTTTGCTGCTCCGTCTGCGGCTGCATTTCCTAAAGATATTCCGTCAGTATTGTGCGTATGTTCTGCACATGTAATGACCACCACCACAGAGAGTCCTGCGAGGGCGGAAATCAGTGTGCTGAGCAGGGCAGCATGCTGTACTGGTGAGCCATCTGCTCTCCAAAACCCCGTCCTTCTCCAGCGTGACAGTCCTGCATGCATCGTCCTGGTGACATAGGTCGAGTCTGAATAGATGGTAACATAGCACCCCTTAAATGCCCGCAGGGATTCAATGAGTGCTACCAGTTTAGCTGCCTGAGATGAATAATGTATGGGCAATCTCTTCATTACAAGTGTTTCATATTCTCCTTCCTCTAAGCATAGCACTGCTATCCCAACATGTCTTTCACCTGTCTCTTGATCAATTGATGCTGACCTTTCAACAATGAGGATCCGTCCCACTTTAAGGGAGCTGTCTTTTGCTTGCGATATCATAATCTTCACCTTCATAAAATGCACAGTCATGCTGTTGCAAATCTTCGGCAGTGCATCGTTGTGTGAGGAACATGGCTGGGTTTACTGTCTTGCATCTTACAACATTGATGTGGGAGCTTGACAAGATGATTTCATAAGCTGATGCTCTGTGTGGTGAGTGTGGACTTTGAGTGATCCAAAATTGCAAAAGGTGAGTGCTCCACATACAACGTTACTGAACATCCCATGACAATTGTGGAGCTCTTTTCAGTTGCAAAGGCTGCCGCTGCAAGAGCTTGTCTGCAGGCGAACTGCCCCTGCATGACAGAGTTGAGTGTGCCACTGTAATAGCTTAGTGGCTTATGGCCCGTTGTGTGATTCTGGGTAAGTACTGTGGTCATGAGCGTGCCATTTGAGTGGGAGACAATATAAAACTCCTGTGTGTAATCTGGTGTGGCAAGGACTTCTTTTAAATCATTGAAACTTGTTATCACCTCTGTGGTCCACTCTATTCTGTTGCTCTCCTTTTGTGCTTCATTGAGGCCCCGTATGAGTGACTTTGTGTATGCTACATAATCTAGAATCCATGCCCTGCAATAATTGCACAATCCTAAGAATTTTTACATGTCTTTTACGGTGAGTGGTTTGGGAGTGGCACGCGCTGTTGCTGCCCTGTCGGGGATGATTCTTTTTCTGTTCCCGGAAATGAGTTGCCACAGGTAAAGTACCTCCAGTTGGCAGTACTGGAGATTTGCCTTGTCCACTTTGTATGCTTTCCTTGCTAGCAACTGCGATAGAGTCCCTTCAACAGCCTTGCTCGCTGTTGCTGCAGACCAGTAGGTCATCTACATATTGAATTATCATGCTGGGTACTTGAATGTTCCCTAAGTCTCCGTGTAGTATCCTGTTGAAAATTGCTAGGGCTCTCGCAGTACCCCTGGGGCAAACAAGTGTGTTCATAGTACTCTCCACCCAATGTGTAAAGGCTGTAAGGTACTGGGAGTCTGGGTGAAGAGGTACTGAGAAGAAGGCGTTTTTCAAATCTACTACAGTGAAATGGATTGCCTCCTTGGGGATGCTGCACAAAATGGATGCTGGGTTGGGGACAGGTGGGATCTCCTGTACTATGCCATTAAGGAGGTGGAGATCCTGGATCATCCTCCAACTGCCCCCATTGCCTTTTTAATGGGGTATATGGCCGTATTGCATGGTGAAGTGGAGGGTACTATGACCTCTTGGTGTAGTAGGGTCTGTAGTGTTTCTCGCATCCCCTCCTCCGATTCCCTGTACAACGCGTACTGTTTCACCCGTGGGAGTACTGCCCCTGGTTTAAGTGTGATTTTTACAGGAGTCACTTCTTTCAATATCCCTACATTGGGTGGGTTAAATGTCCATAAGTGTTTGGGGACACACTGCAGATCTCCCTGGCTGAATGGGGGTGGTGTAACAACAGCAATGAGGGGGCTCTGAACTTTTCTGTATTGCACCATGATCTAACAGGGTATGCAAATCTCGAGGATAATATCCCCATCATTATTGTCATCTTCATAAGGTTCTTCATCAGTCAATTCTCTCAGGGGTACAGCGGGATCAATGTAGAGTACTGTGCGGCATTGGCACTCATGTGGGTCAGTAACCAGCACCACAATCCTTTTTCCAGACACTAGTAGCCCTTCTAAGTCTAATGAGATGATTGTACCAGAAACCAGCTTGGGGAATACTACAGGTTGAAAAATGAAATCAGTGTGCACTCTCCAACACCTTTTTGGGATCTGGGGGATAGCTTGTGCGATTACTTTAATGCCATAAATAAAACATGTCAGGGTTGACAGGGATACCTCTCACTGCCACAACCCTTGCCACAGCATGTATCACTAGCATTGATCTTAGGGAGCACATGCCAGGTGTGGTGCAGACAGTGCCTCTGTCTGTAAATTATATTGTTATGTTCAACTTGCTAAGCAGGTTCCTACCAAGCAAGCTGACAGGAGAGTTCTCAGAGTATAGTAGGGGAGGTCTGCACCACTTTCCCTCCTATCTTGACATCTAGATCTTTTATATAAGGAACCATTAAAACAGCCCCAGAGAATCCCTGCATGCCGAGATTCTTTCCTAATAGTGGGAAGTCACCTTCGCTGATGCACAACTTCTCCACTGCTGAGTCCACCATAAAGATGAATTGTTTGTTCCCTATCTATGCCCCCACCAACGGTTCCTCTTCTGGATTTAGGGTCATTGACAGGACTGGACACGCAAGTGCTCTCTGTGGGCTGTCCTAGTCAGGGTATGTGTCTGTCCCAGAGATCGAGAAAGGGTTTCCCCCCATAACTGTAGCACCTGGAAATGGGGCTGCTGCGCTTTTAGGTGCAGTACCAAAAGCGTGTCTGTTCTCTGTTGACTGTTGGTTAGGGCGGGGCTGGTATGGCTGCACTGCTTGCTGCTGGTAGGTGGGTGATCGGGGCTGGGGATTTGTGGGGGTAGCTGCGTGTAAGCCTGATAGATCTCTTGAAACACTTTGTATAGGCGTGTTACAAATGTCATATCATATCATATCATATCATATGGTATTGAAGATATACTGGATGGGGATAATCATAATTCTGCTGGTTGTAGTTGTAGTCCCCCACCCCCACTGCCTGCTGCAATTCACTCGAAAAGTGGTCCCACCTCTTGCAGGTCTAGCACTGCCCATATTACCCACCTCTTGGTCCTGGACCTCCAAATCCCCTTCCTCTAGGCCCTTAGAACCCACCTCGTCCTCGTTGCTGTCCTCCTTCCCACTGGGGTCCTGAAAATTGCTGATTTCCTCCCCACTGTCCTTGTCCTCCTCCAGCCCACACCACCACTATTCTTGCCTGGGTCACGTTAGAGAAGTGTACCCTTCATCCCCCACCTGCTCGGATGGCGGCCCTGTCGATGCTGAGGCCACTTTCACCAGTTTATTTTGAACTAGTTTTGCTTCCTCAGTCTGTCGCCTTTGTAAAGTTTCCTCCTCTCACTCTTTGATTTCTCTACAGTGGTGAACTATAATGCTTTCAATTTCGGGCCAATGAAAGTGAGCTATCCCACAAAATACATAACAACCATAACAAACTCCCAATGAGAGTTAGTAACGGACACACCCCAGTAGGAAATGAGACCAAGACCAAGTGCAGGTTAGTTTAAGAGGTAAAGTTTATCTAGATAAAATAGGGCATGGAGAGAACTCTGCTTACTCAGAGGGCGCTCTGCCAAACAATACACTCTCATTGCATTAAAAATGGTTACAGTGTCATCAGTGACGAAATCATATATAGTACAGAGGTTACATTTCAATTGGTGAAGCCGCAGATCCAGTATATCTTCATAGGGGCCGCTCCCATGCAATTGGATGGTTGCTTAGCGGGAAGGCGGACATCACGTGTATCAGCTGAGCGATGTGAAGGTCATGTGGTTCTGGACGAGGTGACTGATACTAACTCTCTAATGTAAATACTACTTCAAAGTCCACAATAAAAAAGACAATCATTTTCATTCTGACAGGTGGGGAGAAAACCATATATTTCACATGTTGCTTTTATATAAGTTTATCCTGAATCACTGGTCAGGTATAAGGTAAGGGTGGTCATCTCTGTCAGGTGGCATGGGGGTGAACGCTCTGTGGGGGCCCAGTGGAAGAATGAGAGGATACATTTGTTGCACTGAGACATCCGTGAGATATGGGCCTCTATCAGAATTGTCATAAGGAGAGAGAGAAAAGGTGGGGGCCTTGTGGGCGCTGTGCGCAGCGCTGCCAGGGAGGGAGAGGAGGCTCTGTGGCTGGTAGAGTGTGGCCTAGTTCAAATAATGAAGTTAGAAATATACAATAAAATGGAGTTCGAGCAAGTTTTTCATGACTTCTTCTGCAATGGGTAGGGCATAGCTTTTTGGTTATGACTCGGACCGTATCTTCATATATATAGGGCACATGGGTATAATAATGTCTGCTCTGCTACAGGATTGCTCTATTTACGTCAGCTCCATGGGCCACACATTTTACACCATGACACATGATTCTTTTAACATCTACCATCTTTACATGTGCATACATTACACAAAGGCAATTGACCTACATTGTAAAACAAAAATACGGGGGCCCAATATCTTATCTACTACAATCATTTAGATAACACATTTGTCAGACATCCTTTTGGATTTTCATAAAAACAACTATGTCACACGTGAGTACAAAAGGAAAATATATAGTCACAGGCGGGATTAGTATCGGGGGTGAATCTGTGTGGCACGCAGTTGTGGGGCAGGCATCTGTTACATCAAATAAAAGGTGAGGGCAGAGGTTGTGTGAGTAGTATATCTTGTGAGTAGGGTCTGTGGGTGCAGAGCAGGTTTGTGGAAATGGATGGGTTTTTTCCAAGACCAGCCCTTCATTTACAGGGCAGTGGTGCTGGCAGGAAGGTGAGAGATACAATGTTTTGCTTGTAACCTCTCGCACCCAGCTTTTCCTGGGAACATGACAGTCACGGACACACTGGAGGGGAGGCGGTGGGGGGAGTAACAGGCTGACTGCGCACGGCCCCGGGGGAGAGGCGCAGGCCTGCAGGCTGGCGTTTCTCGGAGGCTTGCTGGAGCATTTACAAAATGGAACCGATGCTCATACAAAATGGAGTCAGTAATCAGACTTCTTAAAGATGTTGTACCTATATGTGTCGTCTCGAGGCTACCCGGCACCTTTGGCCAGAGTCGCATGACAAGCCGGGGTACGAGCATAGTGTGCGTGTGGGGATGAGAGTGGAGGGGAGAGGGCCCAAACAACCTTTCCTCCCACACATTCCCCCCTTTCTATACTAAAGTAACAAATATTGTAGTTCTCCTAACCTTTGGCACTCATTTTCTTCCGCTATTGCTTCATCCCATGCAGGTGTTCCCTTTCGTGGCATCCAGGCCCTACATACTGCCCGCAGGCTTCCCCCTGCCCTGGCATGTTCATCAGGGGTGCAGGTCATGTAGATGCAACCCCCATCTCCCTCCAGGTCCACCCAAACTTTGTTGTACCATTCTAATTCATGGGGCTCCTTGATGTGTGATACAACCTGTCTACAATATACCCTGTGTTGTATATTGCTGTAATTCTGTACTTTGGCTCTGAGTCATCCCCTGTTTGTACTTGTGCCTCGTGTGTTATCTGTACCACTCCTTTTGCATGGCCCATTGTCACCATCATCATTGCACTGTTAGGTACCGCATTTGCGCAGCACCTAAGGCCTAGTTGGCACACACAAAAAATGAAAAGGAGAAAAACGATGGTGGGTATCAATAGCTTGACAGTCATTCCGAGCGAGGACAAAACCCACGAAAACATGTTGTTGAACCAGGTGCTGTGCTGCACCCCTCCTTCTTCTTTCATTTGCTCGCCAAGGTTATGCACTGCTGCTATAACGTGAGATAATGTTCCATTGTCCGCATCTGCAGAAGGTATGAACGTGAAACATGCGCACCGATTTTTTGGCAAACACCTCCATCCATTGCTGTCAACAGGTCTATAACATACCTCTTCTGCATTGTCATTAGCCGCATGGCCCTTAGCTCCATTTTTATCAAGTTGAACCCCTCTTCTGTGTCGTTGGCCAGTTGGATCAACTCCCAGCGAGTGATCTGGAGCCTTTTTGCATTGGCCCATGCCTGGATGCTTGGGACGAGGGACGCAAAGAGCATCTCTGCGGATATGAACAGCTGAAATCGATCAGGAATCTGTGGCAAAAGTTCAGAGGATGCCTTGGAGATGTAGTTGGACACTGTGCTTTGCAGCTTTTCCTCGGAGAGGGCGTATACGGGGGGTTCTTCAGTTATTTCCAGTGGCTCTGGATATTTGGTTGTAGGCAGCCCCCTCCCCCGTTGGATATGACTTTCAGGTATCACCATCAGGGCTGAGTGCAGTGTTTCCAGAGCGCACGTTCCCCTCCAAGACTGTGGGAGGTGCAAGTACGCCTGTTTGCCACAAACCCAGTAAGTGTCCATTAATGCAGCTGTTCCTTTTTTCATGTCTGGGATTATGAGAGTTTTATTACAGTTCTTATTTGTGCCCAGATGGATTCTCCCTTCTCCATGGAAACACAACTCAGAAGGGATTTCTTTCTGTAGCTTGAAAGGTTTTTCAAGGGCTGTTACCCACGTGTTACCCATGTGAGTTTTGCGATATGTTGTGTCCATATTGGGGCGCATATTCTTTTGATGCACTGCAATTTTTCTTCTGACAGTCCTCGCAGTGCTTCTGCTTTACATGTTATTTGCTCTTCTTGTGATTTATTGTCCAAAAATAATGTTCCTTCTATTACCAGGAAAGGCTCTTTTAGGCAGATCACCCCTTGCGGTTTGTGGTAGCACGTCTTCTTGTTCTGCAGCATTTTGAATGAAACAGTGTGTGCTTGAAAAGTGTGTTTTATTCTGCACAATGCGAGATGAAGGAGACATTGGGCCTCGGAAATAGGCGACTCTTGTGGTAACAGCACTTTAGGAGGACCCAAGGCATGGGGTATTAAGGAGCATACGTAACAGTTCTCATTCCTGGTTTGCTTTGCCGTTGTGCTCATGTCTGCATACCATTTGTTAGTTAGACTGGTGTGGGTGTTGTGGATCTTCTATAGTGTCCAACCCTAGCCCATGGTATTCATTATATCTTGCCCGTCCTGCCCCCCTTTTCCTTCTTCTTTTCCCCCCTACGTCGTGTGATGTTGTTCTTTTAGCCCCATGTCCTATTGGGAACATTCCACCCCCCACCCCTTTCCTACTCATTGTACATTGCAACATATTTCTCTATAGTTTCGGCATTTGCATCTTTTATACTTTTTTTGACTGAGGTAGCTTGGGTAGTTGTATGGAGTTCATTGTTCCACCATAAAAATTCAGGGGCATCTATGTCATCCTTCTCACGGTCGTTAAACACAGAATCATCATAATGGGTCATGGGGTCAATTGATGCAGGAGTGCTGATTCTGTAATTTTCACTGTGCGTGTCATTTTTATGGGCCCTGTGTGCCCAAATCAATTTAAATCCGTCCCATGTGAGATGGGTTCCCTGTTTTAATAATTTCACCCCTCCTCCATTGACCTATATGGTGTTTGGGGCATTTGCGTCTGTTATGCTCTGGGTGTGGGCGAACAAATTTGTTCGCATATTCCTCTTAATCGTGACAAATCTGTTCGTGCCATTGTTAATCTTGAGTCTAGGTCTTGAGTGAACTGCTCTATGTCTATAGCTGGGGTACTCACCTGCGAACCTGCTCCTCGGAGATCATATGGGGGCGGTGCTGGGGCTGTTGGTAAAGGTGCAGGGGGTGACCTGGGCTTTCACACATACACTGGGTCACTATATCCCTCAGCTGGTGCTGGCTTGGGCAGGAGTGGGTACAGCTGTGCTACCTCCAACCCTCTTCTCCTTATTTTCCCCTTCCCCCTCACTGCTACTTGCTGCCAGGGGAGATGTACCCTGCCCTTTCATTTTGTTCGGGGGTACTTCTTCAAACAGCTTCCACAAATCCAATATTTATCTACTGTTTTGGAGCTGTTTTCCCTTGTATTTTACGAACAAACATGTTGCTACCATATCTAGAACACTTTTATCAAACGACGCCCCTTGTTGGCCGTACCTGGGGCAAGCCTTCCCCCTTCAGTTCTGTGATCCACTGGTCATGGTACTTGTTAATTCGGTCTGTGTAACCTGGCAAACTATGACAGATGTGTGAAAGTGGTGTGTCTGCACCCATTTTTATTCTATCACTCTCTTTCTCTTCTTCGTGTGTCTAATCTAGACAATCAATCAATAGGATACAATACTTCACCACCTCTTATGTCACCCTCTGTGATAATACCTTTGATTAAATGCTGTATGTCACACTATCTCTAACAATGTTTCAAATCACCTTTGTAATTACACTTTTCTTTTTCAATACTTAGTCACAAAACATAGCGCGCAGCAAACATAAACAACATAAATTATATACCACGGGACTTAGACATACCACATTTAACATTTTAACACAAATCCTCCCTACTTGTCCCTCTCCCCCTTATAATATTCTCCCCTGATACCCCAGCTCGTCCCCCTATCTTAGTCCCTTATGGACCTACCCCCATGTCTATGAGTGTCCCCTTACCAAAGAAAGAAGAAAAAGATGAAGCTTTTCTAAATACTATTCCAAGTCTTCTCCTTAAATAAGATTCCTACTGTTTCCACTTATCTTCCTCGTTATATCCTGTACTAGTCGAGATAGTACTGTGCAGCGCCGCCTTCCAGCCCCTCGCAGAGCTAGGTTCCCATACCTCTTTTCACCTCTAAATTCCCTTAGCTGTCCCAATGGCCATATGCAGAAAGAAAAGAATAGAATGCAACCAAAAATTCCCCTTATATTCGGCGAACCTATGTTCCCTCCGTTCAATCCCAAATGTCCTTTTATCTGACTCTTGTACTACCGTTTCTCTCCCAATCGCCCTACTCTCTTTTAACGTTGCTCGCACTTGATACTCACGTGTCCGTCTTGATCCAAGACCCTCCGGACCTGGTCTGTCAAGGCGCTGCCCTGCACTCTGGGGCCGCGCACGGCTCCGGCGAGCGGTACCGTGGGTATTTGCAAAGCCGAGACCCGTTACCCCTCTCGTCCTATTGTGTGCGTACATCTAAGGGGTACCGGTTGCCATAGGTGGGCAGTTCTTGAGGGGGCACGCCCCTTGGTCTCCACTGTGGCCAGGGTACGTCTCCTGTCAGAAGGAAAAGAAGGAAGCAATCACGTCCAGGGGTCACCAAATGAAAGTGAGCTATCCCCCAAAATACATAACAACCATACCAAACTCCCAATGAGAGTCAGTAACGGACACACCCCAGTAGGGAATCAGACCAAGACCAAGTGCGGGTGAGTTTAAGAGGTAATGTTTATCTAGATAAAATAGGGCATGCAGAAAACTCTGCTTACTCCGAGAGTGCTCTACCAAACAATACACTGTCATTGCATTAAAAAGGGTTACAGCGTCATCAGTGACAAAATCACATATAGTACAGAGGTTACATTCAATTGGTGAAGCCACAGATCCACACCCACCCCCTCCTTTCCTGTAGCTCTCTGGCCGGCCTCTCTTGGCCCTCTTCCTGCTCCTACCTGCAAGGCCAAAAACCTCAGGGTCATCTTCGACTCCCCACTCTCTTTCTCTCCTCACATCTCTGATGTCTCTAAGAAGTCACACTACCAGCTGCACCTCCTCAAAGGTATTCTTCCCTTCCTGTCCTTCCCCCAGAAGCTCACTGTCTCCAGAGCTCTGGTTCTCTCTAGGCTGGACTATTGCAACAGCCTCTTACTAAATCTTGCTGCTTCTACTCTACGCCCTCTGCAACTCATCCAGAACAGGACTGCGAGAGTTGTCCTTGGCCTCAAGCCCAGGGATCGTATTTCTCCAGGACTGAAATCCCTGCACTGGCTCTCATTGGCTGTGAGGATTAAGTTCAAAACCCTCTGCATCATCCACAAGGCCTTCTGGGGCTTGGGGCCTCCATACCTTCAACTCTCTCTTCCTGAATATCTTCCCTCTCGAGCTCTCCGCTCATCCGCCTCCAACTCCCTCAAGGTCAGTCGTTTCTCCAAGCAACGAGTTGGTGGTAGATCTCTCTCTTCTGCTGGGGCCTCCCTATGGAACAGCCTCCCTGCCTCCGTGAAACTTGAGGAGAACCATCTTCAGTTTCGGAAGCACCTTAAAATGTTCCTCTTTGCTTCTGCTTTCTCTCCCCCTCTCCCCTGCTGAAGTCCTGACTGATACTGATACTGCACTGGTTATCTGGCCGCCCATCTGACCTTGGGCCCTAGCCCTGCCAGTTGCACGCCTGCACTGCCTCCCTGGCAACCCCTGTACCTGGGGACTGTTTTCTGTATCCCTACAGTCCCCCCACCAGCACTTATGTCTGCACTCACTTTGCACTTGCCACCAGCTGGCCGTTCTTTTATTTATCTTGTTATTTTATTATCCCATGTACTGCATTTTCCTTCCCCCCCTCGCCCTTGCACTTGCGCGATCTGAATGACACCTGGCCTAGTAAGATCATTGTCTGTCTTCTCTGTTTCCCCTCCCTTGCCTCGTCGCGCCTTGAAACACTTGTGTATGGGCGCGTTATAAATGTCATATCATATCATAGGGGCCGCTCCCATGCGATTGGATGGCTGCTTGGCGGGAAGGGCGGACATCACGTGTATCAGCTGAGCTGGTCAGTGCGAGGCGAAGGTCATATGGTTCTGGATGAGGTGATTGATACTAACTCTCTTATCTAAACACTACTTCAAAGTGCACAATAAAAATGACAATCATTTGCATTCTGACAGGTGGGGAGAAAAACATATATTTCACATGTTGCTTTTATATACTATTGCCCTGAATGACTGGTCAGGTGTAAGGTATGGGGGGTCATCTCTGTCAGGCGGCATGGGGGTGAACGCTCCGTGCCGGCCCAGTGGAAGAATGAGAGCACTGTGAGAAATGGGCCTCTAGCAGCATTGTCATAAGGAGAGAGAGAAAAGGTGGGGGCCTTGTGGGCGCTGTGCGCGGCGCAGCCAGGAGGGAGAGAAGGCCCTGTGGCTGGTAGAGTGTGGCCTAGTTCAAATAATGAAGTTAGAAATATACAATAAAATGGAGTTCGAGCAAGTTTTTCATTACTTCATTACTTCTTCTGCAATGGGTAGGGGAGGGCTTTTTGGTTATGACTCGGACCGTATCTTCATATATATATATATATATATTAGTACATGGGTATAATAATGTCCGCTCTGCTACAGGATTGCTCTATTTACGTCCATTTTACAGCATGACACATGATTCTTTTAACATCTACCATCTTTACATGTGCATACATTACACAAAGGCAATTGACCTACATCGTAAAACAAAAATATGTGGGCCCGATATCTTATCTACTACAATTAATTAGCTAACACATTTGTCAGATATCCTTTTAGATCTCATAAAAACAGCTTTATCACACGTGAGTACAAAAGGAAAATATATAGTCACAGGCGGGATTAGTATCGGGGGTGAATCTGAGTGGCACGCAGTTGTGGGGCGGGCATCTGTTACATCAAATAAGAGGTGAGAGCAGAGGTTGTGTGAGTAGTATATCCTTTGAGTAGGGTCTGTGGGTGCCGAGCAGGTTTGTGGAGATGGATGTGTTTTTTCTAAGACCAGGCCTTGGCCCTGTCATTTACAGGGCAGTGGTGCTGGCAGGAAGGCGAGAGATACAATGTTTTGCTTGTAACCTCTCGCTCCCAGCTTTTCGTGGGGACAGGACAGTCACAGAGACACCGGAGGGGAGGCGGTGGGGGGAGTAACAGGCTGACTGTGGGCGGCCCCAGGGGAGAGGTGCTGGCTTGCAGGCTGGCATTTCTGAGAGGCTTGATGGAGCATTTACAAAATGGAGCCGATGCTCATACAAAATGGAGTCAGTAATCAGACTTCTTACAGATGTTGCACCTCCATGTGTCATCTCAAGGCTGCCCTGCACCTTTGGCCAGATGCGCATGGCTAGCCAAGGGGGACGAGCATAGTGTGCATGTGGGGGTGGGAATGGAGGGGATGGGGCTCAAACGACCTTTCCTCCCAGACACCAACCCTTTGCTTCTACCCCAGCTATCTTGTCAAGCGCTTTCTGTACTTCCTTGCGGAGGCCTCTTTTTACTATAAAATAGAATAGTGATGTTGATTTATCCCAGGAATTGCCAGTTTCTGCTCTCCACATCTCTTGAACCCTGAGAATGTATTGCGCAGCGTCTTCCTCGTCTCCCATTGTGAAATGCATTATTGACTGTAAATCTGGGGTGTCTGGGAACGTTCGTCACAGCGCATCCCATACTCGTGCTCTAATTTGTTGAACGATGCTCCATCATGGGCATCATTACTCAATGTTACTCCCGGGTACCGTGCTTTAATCCACACCGTTTCTGACTGACCCCCAACTGCAGCTACCAACAAACTCTTGATATCCCCCATTGCTAAGGGCACCCCTGCTGTATTCTTTTGGAATGGCTAGATCCATTTCCCAGCCCCCTCAGTGAGTTGGGGGAGTGCCTTAAGGAGGTTTATTTTGTTAATTTTGCCCAAGGTACACAGTGCGGTCGTCCTGCGTATAAGTGTATTGTGTATTATGTATAAGTGGCATTTGCATTTTCAGATTTCCTTTCCTGCCCTTAGTTGCACTTCCCTTTTTCCATGCTAACTCCATTCTACCAAACCTCTCTCTTAATCTTCCGTCCATAGACTCTCTAGCTTTGGTGTGGCCTGGGGTGCCTGTTTGATCCATCCCTCTCTTTCTTCTTCCGTGCCGTCAACATCACTCCAGTATTCCTCATCCCCTCTTTGGGACCCTAAATTCTCGTACCCAAGCTGTCTGTTTCCCTGTCCCACTCTACATGTATGGTTCTTAAGGGGCACTGTCTATTCTGAACAGGAAGTCACCTGACTTCCACTCATCCCCAGGTGGCTGGGGGCTGCCCCTGCAGGCACCATTGGTAGTTCTCCCACCCTAGTCGCTTCACATGCTGCCTGCAACCTGGCTAATTCAGTGCGTGTTGATGCAAGTGCTATCTCTAGATCTCTCGCGCTCACCCCGATGTGGGCAGTAACCTCCGGTGGTGAGACATATGGCAGGAGTGGGGCCCTGCCTGGTGTGGCCACAAAGGTGCCCGCTGACACATATGTCAGGTTGGTATACCCTTCTGCTGGGTGAGTTGCTAGCGGATATATCCCCTTTTTAGTCTCTACATTCTTCTCGCTCTCCCCTGATCCTTTCTCCGTGTTACTGTCATGTGTCGCCCCTCCTCCTTTCGGGTCTTCTGTGTCTTCAAACAATTTCCAGAGGTTTAAAATTTTCTGTCTATTTTGTAACGGTCTCCCCTTATACTTTGCTGTCAGGAAGGTGTTCCAATGCACATTTTTTCAAAATATCCTTGCTCTGGCCAGGAATGGGGCATTCCCCCCTCTAGTCTCGGTCACCCATTGATTGTGGTACTTCTTAATTTTCTCACAATACAAGGGCAAGGCCTTACATATATGGTTTAAGGGTGTGTCTGTCCCCATTGTCGTGTCTGGCGTGTGTCTTGTATTGGGGCTACGCCTATGATACGCACCACAGTCAAAACAGAAATTCATCTAGAACATTTAAAGCATATATAGTTCAGTCTTGTCTTTAGCCCATGTCAATACTGTCAATGAGTTCACAGAAAAATCATGAATTCACTTTTTCCCCTCCTGCTTTTCCCCACTAGAGTGTCTTCACACACTCCCTACACACTCTCCTGATGCGCTCACACACGTCACACACGTGCCTCCTGGACCTTCTCCGTACACTTTAAAATACACCAATAAAATAAACTAAAATAACAAGCTAAAATAACCACTACTTCTCCCGAGGTCTCTAATTATGTAAAGCTCCTATATTTCTCCTTATATTTTCCCTGCACTGGTTTCCTCTTTCCCAATATCCTTAAAAAGTCAAATAAAAATGGCCAGAAGAAATCAACACAATCCACAAACCGAGCACAGTTTCAATTTTAGTCACTGCGTGTTCACACTATTCACACTGCTCTATACACCCAACCCTACTTTGTTATCCCTTGCAGGCTATACTCATGTGTCCATGTTCTCCCAAAGACCTCCATTCACAGGGTTCCAAAACCGGCCTACACCTCTCCCTGGGGCTGAATCCCGCTCCAAAGAGCAGGCGGGATTCTTCAAAGACGGATCCCACAAGGCCACTCAGCGTACGCGTTTTTGGACTGGTCACTGTAGGTGGGCACGGCCCTTCCAGAGAGTCTGGCTGGATACCTCTGCAGGTATGGGGGTGACGGGATCACGTCGGCAGGGTCACCAAATGAAGACAAGTCCCTGTTGACGCACACTCCAGAGTGAATGCAACCATCTAGGGAAATAAGCCAGGAGACAGCTTGCAAGGATAACAAGGTTCAATTGTACAGAATACAAAATATCAGCAAAGGACTCTGCTGCTCGAGAACGTTCTGGTTAATCATAAGACAAGCAGGAGCTTATAAGGCCGAGTGGCATCATCACATATAGTACAAAACTAGCACCATTGATTGGCTTGTCCATATACATAAGCTTGCTCCATAGGGGATGCCAGGCTACAATTGGTTAGTTCCTTTGCCGTCGGTCAGGCTCCACGTGGATCCGCTGGGCTCATCTTGTTGTCTGGTGAAGATTGCGTCGCTCATAAATACAGTGTTACTTCTAAACTAGCACACTAAGCCTACTACTATATCACTGTGGCATGCTCCTGGGAGGCTCGGAGATTGGTGCCAGGGGTAGGGGAGGATGAAATAAAGTCACACTGACCCACACATTCTGGGCTTCATTAATACTGCTCTTTTCGCACCCAAAGTCTCCACCCTGGGTTTTGAACTATAATGTATACCTCCCTGTACCTCGTTTTACAAAGGATGTATTTTATACTGGGCGGTGAAACAGTCGTACATGCTTAGATCTTTTAAGGTCACTTGATTTGTGCTAGGACAGGGGGGTCGCTAGCTTATCAGGGAATGCAGAGGTGTGGGGGTTAGGTCAGTGGTATGGGGCTGGCTCTGGGCTGACTGGGTAGGGGTTAGAGGCCCGCTGGCAGCTAAGTGGTGATGAATGGGCCCTGCGCAGAGCTTGGTGTTCTCTCAAGCTCTTGCAGGGTGCATTCCTTGGAAAGATACTAAAGGTTTGCAACAGTGAAGGGACATGGGGGCAATGGACTTCCGTGAGAACTGGCTGTGCGTATTCATTCTGCCTTGATGATGTTGGGCCTAGTGAAATCTTCCCAGGGAGCTTGACAGGCGCAGCGCGATCATGCAAGGCTGTGCTTTTGTCATAACTACAAAATGGCCCTACATTCTATGTTTCTCCTAATGCCATGCATCTGCTGTTCGTGCTATATTACTTTCGCACTGAGTTTTACAGTGCAGTACTCTTCCCCCCTTATAGAATACACTTTCTCATAGAGGATTCGACCTCACCTGAAAGCTCTTAACCGGGTGGGATATACTCATTTCCATCCCAACACCAGGCAGGGGTACCCTCTCCCCTCTCCCTCCTGTCTTATGTAACCTGGCCCTAGAGCCCTTGCTATCAATTTTACAAGGAAACGTTCAATTACAGGATTAACTTTCTTATGATAGTTAAAAGATTTTGGCATCTGCCAACGAAATATTTCTCTTACTTGCTGATCCTCGGGACTGAATGAGGGAAGTTGCAGAAACACTGAAGATTTATTGTAAATGTTCAGGATCCAAGTTAAACATGTCTGAACCAGTGGCAATTCCAATATCAAGGGTTTGTCAGAGAGCGCATTTCACAGAATGGGAAATGACATACTGAAGAAAGGGTGTCAAGAACTGTTGTTTTTAAATAACGTCAGATCCATGTAGAATTGGTGTCATACTACTCATAGAGCCTCATAGGGCCTAAGTCACAGAGCGTTTTCCAGTGGGGTTTTGCCATTATAAAACACTTCTGTGAATTAGGCCAATAATGTCTTCAATAAAGTCGAAAGTGGACTGTGACAGACCATGATTGGTTTATCGCTTTAGAGGAAGTGCATTTCATGAAGATATGGTTCTTACATGAATTCATATATTTATTTTACTGGGTGTCTTATAAAATTGGAAAGACGCATATTAAATGCATTAACACAGTACTTTAGTTGTTGTGGGGCATTGTCAAGGGAGCAACATTTTCATGGATTACGTTGAAAAAACAAAGGGTAGGGTTGGGCTTGCCAGATGATTGTATGATTATTCTGAGCTAATCACGCTTGGTCAACTAGAGCTTGTAACACACATTGATGAGTCCTCCTGGAAAATAGTGTCTCCTTTAGTTTTTTAATTTTCACATTTTCTGTAGATTGCAGTGTAGCAATTACCCACCCACCAGATTTCAGAGACCCTGTGCATGGGGCAGAGCTTTTTCCTGTCTTGCGCCCCCAATGTGAAATTCTCTTCCTTTGCAGTTTTGGGAGACCGGAGACCATCTTAGGTTCCGTGAAGCTTTGAAGAAGTTTCTTTTTTGAGCTGTGTCCACCTCTGTCTTGCTCACGATTGTTTTGTGTGCTCTCTTCTTCTTTCTTCTTAGCGCCTAGATGCATTTGGGTCATAGCGCTCTATAAATGTGGTTACATTACATTACATAGACATCAACATGAAAGCGACACAACTATTGTATTGCTTCATTATCAATGGTGTAAACCTGGGGTCTGCATCCTGTGGCTCTTCTGATGTTATAGACTATAACTCCCATGATTCCTCACCGTTGACCTTGCTGGCTAGGGCTGATGGGATCTTTAGTCCATAAAATCTAGAGATCATAAAGTGTTATTATTTAGTGACTGTGCAGGAAACTAGGTGCAAACATCTCAGACCATCAGTGAACAACGTTCTCATACAGGCTCGAGAACCGTTAATATTGCCTGGAAAGGAAAGGTTTTCCTTTGTTCTTTAGTAAATATATTGTACAGCCCATGCAAGCTTTTAGGTCATTTTCAGGACACAAATCGCTCTTTAGGTACATGTGCTCCAGGTGCAATATCGAAATAGCATGATTTTGCTGCAGTTAACAGGAGCTATTAAGTTAACAAACCAATTATCTGAAAACAAATCGTTCACTAAAATGCACCGCACGATAAATTCAAAGATACGTATGAGCCACTTCGAACATTTTGAATTCATCCAGTGCAGTGAAGTATATTGCCCTTTAAAATACTACCACTATCTCAATGTAAAACGTGTATTCTGTAGCGCACATATGAAATTAGTATGGCTTTGAAACGCTGAGGAGACTAAGGGCAAACTGAGTGGGACGATGTCAGGTGGCACGGTGAATCTGATATTAATAACTCCACCTAAACTGAGTGAAAAAGATATATGTCTATCGTGGAGTAAAGCGCTTACGGACAGAAGGCATCAAACGCTAATAGGTGAGCTAGAAGAAACAGCCCAGGGACAACTTAATACCCGGTTGCTCAGCAGATTCACGCTGGTCTTCGAACACAGAGACGGTACAGAACTCACCCCAGCCCTTCAGTCCCCCACCTTCAAGTTGCTATGCAGACTGTCCCTCTAGCACCCCCTTTGGGGGCTGGCCAGCCCCTTAGACTGCGAGAGGATGGTTCACAAACAAATCATTACTCTAACTCCTGGGGAGAGGCAAGTCGATTTACAAACAATTTACCAGGAGTGACTCTGGCTTATTCCTGACCTTCTCTTGGAAAGAGGAGATTTAAGTCAGTAGTAAGCCACTTCTAATCTCAATCCGGGAGTAACTGTGATAGGGTTCTTCGAATTGTTTTATTTACCCACTTAGTAGAGCTCAAAGTATATCCAGGGGGAGCAGTAGGCTCTTTTAAAAGGGTGAAGAGTAGCTCCTTTTAAATACAACCAATTCCAGCACTAGCTGGGGCCCCGACAATATTATTTTTTGAAAAGCCCAGTCCTCAGCCTGCTGATGGACGCTGTAGGTGAGGCCGTGACTAGCCGGCCTTCCAGTTCAAAGTCAGAAAACAACAGAGGGCTACCCTAAAGTCTTGACAGGGTTCTCACTATGCCCTTCACTCCTGCCCCCTCGACCAGGGTTCTGGTTCTCCAGCCACCTGCTCCTGCCTCCCACTCGTCCTCACTGTTTCGTGTCCAGTCTTGTTCCACCCGTCCTCCTAGATGTACACCTTTGTTCCTTGGAGTCCACCACCTTCACCGCCTCGCTGTTGTTTTTCTGCCTCTATGTCAATATTCCTTCTCACTGCTCCCCTGTAACAATATTTCAATGTTTCTCCACACTTCTCTCTATCGCATCGTCTTCACCTCTGTCATGGTCCTCTAGTTCCTCTCTTCCTTCTAACATCTCCTTCTCGTTGTTCATTTTTCCACTCCTCTTGACTTCCCTCTACCACTGCCTCCTTTTCCTTTCAGAGTTTTCTCAATTTCTCCACATTTTTCATCAACTTTTCCAGGGACGTCATTTCACTAAAATGCCTGGGGTAGCGGAAGTGACATCACAGGAAGTGATGTCATTTGACCCCACACCGAAGTGATATCGCGGGAAGCGATGGAACACAACCTTTCACCCGCTGACAAAACAGGAAGTGGCATCACATAGCATCGCACACTACGAAAAATATGGTTACGATATCACTATACTGTGATGTACATTTCATCCAAGAATGGATCGCCATATGTATCGTTAAGATCAGCGTGTATAGGCCCATATTACCAAATTACTGTGAATGCAAGCAGACGTCCATGACCAAATGATAATGATGTGTTATTTTATAGCACTTACGCTTAAGCACTTTATATAGAAAAAATATACAACCAATATCACCCAACCTGTGTTGGTACTCATTTATCGACCTCAGAAGGATGAAAGGCTGAGTTGAGGCGTTTAAGAACAGACTAAATCAGTGACTCACCCTCTGAAGTGTGCCGGGAATAAACCGTTAATGAGTCTAGCAATTATTGTATAGAATTCCAGAAAGACACATTATTTGGTATTCCTATTCTTTCATATTTAGGGTCAGTGCTGAAAGTGTTAGACTTGTGGCACTCCTGTTCTTATTTTTCTTCTTATTTTTTTAAGTTGCCTGAGCAAGAAAGCCAGTCACTCCAGAACTAAAGAGCCACATGGTGCTGGCCACAGCTGAGGAGCTTGCATTACAAAAAAAACCCTTTTTTAAATGTTTTTTTTTTAGAGGTCACAAGAGTGACATCAGAGGTCGCAGTTGCGACCTCTCGCGATGCCTAAATGACGTCCCTGAACTCTTCCACTAACTCATTATCTCTTTCCTCTATCTCCTTCTCCTTTCTTGTCCTCCTATCCCGATTTGATAACTCTCCCTAACCATCTGGGTGTTTCTTCTCCAAGACAGATTGTGATGAACTGTGGCTAATTGTCATGGGAGTAATTGTGCCATGTCTTGCAATAGAGAGGTGGAGGTTTCTCGTGCATTACTCCTGGAAGGCAATCAAGAACAAGCCCCAGGATCGCACTGGAAGGACTTGAGGGATGGGTGGATATCGTGCATTGATGAACTATAGGATGAGTCGCCCATGGAAAAGGTAACAATTGAGAAGGTTCAGTAAGCGCATGATATCTGGGTAGATTTGCCATGCTATCAGCCAAGAAGAGCCTGTAAGTACAACCCGTGCTCCTCTAGTTGCAATTAGTTGAAGCATAGCCTATCGCTGTCGCTAACAGGTTTATCTCAGCCGCAAGAATCGACAGAAGAAGCCAATACCTGATTGGGCGCACATAAAACAAATCACCACTGAATCTGCAAGGTATGTATAACGCACCACTCCAGTGGACACTGGCCGCAGGCATGGCTACCCGCACACATCAGAATACAGCAAGAGCTATGACAAATTCGGTCATGCTGGTCACATAATTCTGCACTTACACCAGGCTATGCCTCAACACCTCTTGCATCAGTATGCAGAGAAGCCCTATGACAAATTTTGGCTGGCTGAACACATAACGAGTCTCTAGAACTCACGCCATCTCCTCTCCCCACTACTCTCAGCACCCATCCGCATGTCTGGCATCATGTGTTGTTCTCTACCGGAGCCTGGCCATCCCCGCTAAGCCTTATTTGGCCAAATGAACACTCGCATTCTAATCCTACTCAGTGACCTCCAACACTCTGGACTTCGGTCCGCAAGGGCGTTCCCACCGCCAGCTCATTGAGACTATAATAATGGTAAAAGGCGCTATATAAATGACAACTACAATACAATGCAAGACCTCCCAATCCAAAGGATTTTAGTACTCCCAACCCTCGGGGTCTTTCGTCCCCCAGACCTCTAGGTCCTTCCTTTCTTTCCCAGCCCTCTGTGCCTTTTGTCTCCAAGATCCCTTGAACTTTATTGTCCCAGCTTTCTAGGTGTCTATCTGCTTCTAGCCTTCTGAAATGTTCTTCCCCCAGTCCTCTGGGTCTTCATTCCCCATCCCTCTGGGTCTTCCTTCCCCCAACCCTCCATGTCTTTCTTCCCCCAGCCCTCTGGGTCTTGCTGCTCCTAGCCCTCTGGGTAACTCTGCTTCCAGCCTTCTCAGACGTTCACTCTTTATCCCACTGGATGTCTTAATTCTCCACCTCCAGGTTCTTCCTTTGCCCAGCTTCCAGATCCTCCCATGCAGCCAACTTTTCTTGCCCTACCTTAGTCTTCTTGGCCTCTCCTTCAGCCTCCTGTCTCCTGCTCTCCCCATGTTACAGAGTCACTCCTCCAGTCTCCTGGCTTCTGCTCCAGCCATGAGCCGGATGAGCTCTTTCTCCAAACACCACTAGCCTTTGGCTTCAGGCCCTGCCCTTTAAAGGACTTTGGCCCTGCCTTCCAGCCATTCAGGTGTGGAAGCTTGGATGGCTATTGCTTGTCAGGGATTGGCATGTTCCTCTTCTTAGGCAGTTCTCACTCTGCCTGCCACACCTTGGGCCTGCCTTCTAGCACCTCTCTGTAGTGAGGGAACTCAGGTGTGTCTATTCAAGTAGCAACTGGATGACTTCAATTGCTGAGGTGGTACGCAGGGCTGGCTAGACCCTCCCCTTGGGCGATCCTCTCTCTGGTTGTTTACCATAACCTTGCCTTCGAGGTGCACTCTGTGAACCCATCCCTTCTGAACTGTAAGAGGGAGGAGGCATTTTATTTAATCATTATTATTATTATGGTATTTATTGAGCACCAACGTGGCTTCGAGGTAAGCAATGGACTGCTTTACAGAGGTATCCTTTACAGAGGTATACAACAGTACAGGTACATAACGGAGCGCTTTACATAGGTATACAACAGTACAGGCACATAACGGAGCGCTTTACAGAGGTATAAAACAGTACAGGCACATAACGGAGCGCTTTACAGAGGTATACAACAGTACAGATACATAACGGAGCGCTTTACAGAGGTATACAACAGTACAGGCACATAACGGAGCGCTTTACAGAGGTATACAACAGTACAGGTACATAACGGAGCGCTTTACAGAGGTATACAACAGTACAGATGGATAATGGAGAGCTTTTCAGTGGTAACAACAGAAAAGATATACAGCGTGGGGTGGGATACACAGGGGCACAGAGAAGGGGTACAGCTGTACCGGGGGGCGGGGAGGAGAGGGGCGGGGGTGTCTAGCGAGCCAGGTGGCGCAAAGGGCGATTTGATGGCCTAGGTGTAGTGTGATGACTGGCTGGCTCCCTCCTGAATTCCCTGCCCCAATTTAGGCCCCTCTCTTTCCCGCTGCAGATTTATTTGGGGTTCCTGCGCTCAACCATGGGGTGCCGGGTGCGCATGAGCTGCCGATTTCCGCAGAATTGACACTCCTCTAGTTCCTTTAAGGAGCAAGGGTATTTCTGCACGTCACGTTGCATGTTGAGGGTTGTGGTGGCACCCGGCCACCTTGGCGACCCCCCCATTCTCCAAGGTCAGGCAGGGGACTTTACCAGAGTCGCCATGGCACAAATACGTTGAGTGGCAGGAGCATGCTTAAGCAAAGATACATTTGATTTTTACTAAGACTGCTGGCCAAGGCATTGGGTGATTTCCCGCTATTGTATGAGTCTATGTAAAAATGAATGATAAAACTTGTATGCCTCCAAAATGAAAAAGACAGAAAAGCAACCACTACGATACCGTTTATACCTTTCTTTAGAGGTTATTTCTCGGATTAAAATGTGACCGAAAAATAACAGATCAAAACAAAATGATGTGCAATGCAAAATATAATATGTGTGCCTTTTATCTTGCCCTTTTTAAAGGTTTAGCAAACCTTCAGGCCTTCCAGAAACTCTTTTTTAAGAAATTAGCCGGGGGGGGGGGGTGAGAAATATAATGACATGAATTTTGACAAGGGTAGAATCAGGAAACGAAAAGCTCCCACAATAGAAATACCATTATGATGAAAGGACGGTAATATAAAGCAGGACATTATAAACCAGGAACACGTGAAATGCCGGTGTTACCATGTCAATTTGAAAGAACTGGGAATGATTGATCCATGGGAACAGACTTTGATGACAGGCTTCAGGAATTGGATATCCCTTATGTTTGTAATGCACGCTGTAATTTCATATGCATCAGAAGACGTGAATCAGAGCTCCACGCAGATCCCAGATGGATGACACAGACGTGCGGTGCCTACTCCATTCTGAGGCAATTGGAACCCACCTGGCGAAGGGTGAATGGGCCTCAAGGAACCAAGAAGATGTCTACTTTCATTATTGGAGGAGACATATCATTTGCTAATTTCTGCTGCCCTTGTGGCTCGCGTGCAAAGTAAGTGAACCACCAAATGTGGGTTTCGGGTGACTCCAGCTTTCACGATTCAGCAGTGCAGATGTGTTCACACATGGGTGCACAGGTGTGCATTTGCGTTTCAGTTCTGTGCGGTGGATGCGGCTAAAAGGGCCCGGTGTTCTACAAGCCCAGGGTACATTGACAAATGATCAGTTCTTTTTGTGATTGGCTTTCGCTCACTCAGGGGAGTGGGTTGTGCTTGGTCCTTACTGGTGAACAGGGGCAAGTTCTAACGAGGAGCAATGCTGCATGAGAAAGGAGGGAGGCAGTGCCACTGTTGGCCTGAGTATCATCCCCAGGGGCACACGGTGGTCCCTCAGAAGATGCTTGAAGGCGGAACTGCTATGCGACCGACCAGCCTTGCTGCCCAATGGGATCTGCTGGCATGGGTAACTGCAAGGCCGCACATGCCTGGGCATACATATGTATGAGCCTCTATCGGTGATTATCACGGTACCAGTGGATATACAGTGCTCGGTGGCGATGCAGCTTAAGCACAAGAGAGTGGGAAAGGTTGTCTGGGCCTCAAGGAAAGTGAAAAAGGGCAGGGTTTCGGTTTGGGGCTAAACCCCAAAAGGAGATGAAGGTGGCTAGGAAATGGACGGCAAGAGGGAAGGCTGGTTGCTTCCTGCTGTTCACGGGAATGTATAGATGCGGGTGTGACTTATCTCGTGATACAGAGAGCACAGGATCTACTTCCGAATAACCCTTTTTTCAACGACTCAAGGCAATGCTTTCCAACATCTCGTAGGAAATAATCCTGTATGTCCCTTCTCGCCATAGACAATCTGCAACACCAACGTGTTGCTAGATTGCCAGAGGCAGCCTTTAACATAGGACAAGGAAACACCAGAATGTAATCCATTGGACCAGTGGCCAGTTGCCTGATTTCCTTCCGTCCATCCTTGTATCGTCTGCGATCTCACTCCATGGTAGATGTCTCTTGAGTTCTCTACCAGCTTCCTTCCGTACTCTTAGTGCCTGGGCGATCCGACATCAGGCCCTCCTTGTCAAAGCCATCTCTTGCACATACTGGACCATGACCCAACAATTGTCAGACTACAGTGTTTTACAGGAAGAAGCTCAAGACAAGCCACACAGCAGGAGTACTGTCGAGTTTTTGATTGGCATCGGTAAAAAACAACTTTGCTACTTCCTGTAAGTAGCTTCTAACCCATTCAAATACAGATTTTCTAAGAACAAGAGAAAATGGTTATATGTGATTTTACTGACGAAAAATTCGGAGTTGTACATTTCATCACGACCAAAATACGGCAACATTTTTTTTTTGGGTATTTCGTAGTTGGGGGGGGGGGGGGGGGGGTCCTACCTAAGCCCCCTGTTATTTTATCCTTTCAATGCCATCCCGACCCATTTTAACCCTTTACCCCACTATCCTATATATATTTATTTAATATTTTCTGTCGTTTTTCGTTATTATGGTCTTTGGTGAAATGTACCGCTCTGAAATGTTTTTGGTAAATTGACTGGGTACCAAGAAAAAATGTTAAATGTTGTCATGTATTAATTTCTGGTCCATGCAGTTTACATTCAACTAGAATGTTTAAAACCGTCGGGTTTCGTTGGAGTAAACATAGCACCCCTGCAACCCCAAGGAAGCATCTAACCAAAGAAGCCACCTTATTATTCAAAATGTGACCATTACATTTACTTCAGGTCGGAAACTCCTTTTCCGTGTGTTCCACATCCCACTTCTTTTTTTCTCCAGTTTGTGAACTCAAATAAGACACATACAATGTTTTCTTAAAAGCAAGAACACGTTCATTCCCATGAAAAACACAACATACACACATAATAAAACAGGAAAAAAGATGGATGTCTTAGCATGACTTTGCCTTCCAACAGCATATCTCTTCATTTCTAATCCCCAAGGCATTGTTCATTTTTAAAAAGACTTTCATCCTGGATTCCGGACCCACCATCCTTCGCATCAAATTCCACTCCTAAAATCTGTATCCAATAGGAAAGTAGTTTCAAATGAGCATTTGGAAAATGCATCCATTGCCAACGTTCATTCACACTTTTCAGCAGTGAGTTAGTACCTTAATAAAATCATTATGATCATTCTAACAATTTGGGAATAAAAATCCATCTGTACATAAACAAATGTACATCATCCATACACGTAATACACTTACTCAGTTCCACTACCATCGAGTACATGCGCTACAGAGACACTGTTATCCTTGTACAGTTTTGCCTCAACAGCTCGATTCAACAGTCAAAAGCAGAGCAGACAAAGGGCAACTTGTCAAACACCACCCTTCAAGGTCAAGCCCTTGCTCATCCGGGGAGGATAGCTGAAGACATGGAGCACCACAGGTTCGATCCCCGGGTCAGTGCTTAGAAACCTCTGGGTATTAAGTGCGTTAGAAATAACCTATCATGTCATATCCAGTACACCGCTCACGCTTTCTGTGCATTATGGTAAACCTCGCTACATTCTCCTGGATGTCGTTAAAAGGGGGGCTCCAAACGCCATCGCAATTGTGATCCACGAGTGTGGACCGTGAGTGTAATACAGGGCATGGGAAAGACAGAAGCCAAGCAAGAGCCATCCATTGGGGGGACTGTGATCGAGGCACAGGGGTAACCTTGTATAGAAACTGCAAAACAAAGGGGGGTCTGGGAATCTTTCTACCAGCACGAACACAGCCCAATGACCTGTTCTTGGGTGAATAACCCCTGGGAGAGACTCTACCAAGTCTTTAGCTCACTGTCCCTTTCACAGAGAAGAAATTTCGCCGCATATCAGCCTTTGTCCTGCCCAGGGGCAGTCCAGCGCCGAAATGCTAGGCAATTCTCCTCTGAACAAGAGTACCACAGCAACCCCATACACGTGTTTCAGCCTTGTTGGGCATCATCAGAGAGGTGAAACTGTTGCCTCTCTAAGAACAGGGAGCAAGGGCTCCACGTCTGGATCGCCCTGTTAACTTAGGGTGAAACCCAAAGTTAATGTATGCAAAACAAAGGGGGGTCTGGGAATCTCTCTACCAGCACTGCTCTTAGAGAGGTACAGCTTCACCTCACTGATGATGCCAAACAAGGCTGAAACACGTCTATGGGGTTGCTGTGGCAATCTTGTTCAGAGGAGAATTGCCTAGCATTTCAGAGCTGGACTGCCCCTTGGCAGGACAAAGACTGATATGCGGAACATTTCTTCTCTGTGAAAAGAACAGTGAGCTGAAGACTTGGTTGAGACTCTCCCAGGGGCCATCCACCCAAGAACAAGCCAATGGGCTGTGTTTGTGCTGGTAGAGAGTTTCCCAGACCCCCCTCTGTTTTGTATAGAAACGGCAGCAGTTGGAGGGGTCAAGTGAGCCACATAGATGCCAGAGGAAACTATGGTGGGACCAGGCGGCCCCTCTGATAGGGCTGCCTAAAAGTCTCGGCCCATAGATCTGGGGGGTGGCGAAAAGGCAATAGGAACACTGTTAGGCTCACATGGGCTGGGATAGAGACCAAAGACACCGTTCCATTCCAGTCTGTCTTCATCAACAGAGCTCAGGTTTCCCTGATCAAATGTGCATTGTCCCAATCCCATGTAGGGAATGGATATAACATGTGGGCAGGAAGTTTTGAGAAAGAGCTACAGTGAGGAAGTGCGGGAAGTGCGCAAGGAAAGGTAAATGAGAAAGAAGAATCAGGGAGAAGACTTGGTTTGCAAGGGCAAGCTCAGAGGAGTGGAGACTTGGGAAACGACCAGTGAGATGACAGAGCTGGAGTAGGGCAAGACAAAAGAGGATGTGGAGGGAGAATGGGCCAGGGAGTGGGCAAAGTTGGAAGAGCGAATAATCAGAGTGGAGGGGGGAGGGAGAGGTACAGGTTTGAAACTGGGAGAGGTTTGGAGAGAGCAGCGGAGAGAGGACACAGATGGAGGAGGACCAAAGTGAAGGTGCGCGTGTAAAGAGGGGTTCAAGGTACAGAACCAGCATTGACCAAGGGATCAAAGAGGTGTTGCAGGCTAGACAGAAGTGTCTGAACAGGGGTTGCGGGCCAGGGTGTAAGTACTAGAGAATTAGAGAATTCGAAATCCTTGTTGACATGGGCCCACGGATTGAGAGAGTCAAAAGCCTAAAGACCAAAGATCACCCGAGAAAAAGATATAGGCTATCTGTTTCCCTTCGTCAGTTACAGCCATCCCAGGGGTACTCCTCCAGGTGCTTGCTGCATTTGGGGGAGTGCTCTGTGGTTTCACTGGGCTGCCATGGATTGTCCATAGGGAGTGTCAGGCTGATGCACCATCGCCCATTAGGGAGCAGCCATCCCTGCCTTCTATGTACTCCTTTGGGGTGTACTGGAGGGGGGACCCGGGGAGGGACATGCCAATCACCTTCCCTTCCTGCTGCAGCATTGTGCCTGGCCTATGAACAGGAGTGGAGCTGAGGGACAAGGGATGAATCTTCTTAACCAGATACGTTTTTTGTGTGAGAGAGAGAGAGAGAGAAAGAGAGAGAGAGAGAGAGAGAGAGAGAGAGAGAGAGAGAGAGAGAGAGAGAGCGAGCTGTGTCTATGGGTGCATACAATTAAATCGGTTCTCTGAGGGCTGTGAAGGAGGGAGGTGGGAGAAGGGCACTTGAGAGCTGTGAAACAGCACAGAGCCACCCCACAAAGGTCACGCACATCCTGTCTGGGAGTGGGAAAGGTCCCAGCTTTGCTTGCTCACGCACAGGATCAAAGCATTCCCACCACTCGGAACTCCCCCTGCAGTCTGTGAAACACTTGTTAACACCTCGCGCTCTGTCAGCAGCAGGGCATTAACAGCTTGAGCAATTGGAGGTTGATGGCCCAGACACAGCAGGGAGAGGGCCAGGCCATGGGGAAAGGGGGGGGGGGGCGGACTCAATGGGGGGGGGGGGGGCGTTGGCGCTCCTAAAGAGATGGTATACTTTGCATGATAATTCTGCAATCTTTCATTCCGAATGTGGAAAATAAACCGAACACAATATTCCTTTTCCTCCAGATATGTTTATAACCATGTATATACTGTCAGGTAAATTTATTTGTAATGTCTGTACTTTTCAAGGTTGGCTATAAAACTAATTCTTATTAGAGCTCATCAAACCTAAACAGTAAACATAATTATTTAAACTAAAGCTTGGAAGCTATGTGGACAAGTACATAAGAAATAACAACCTGGGCCCAAAACGTGGCTTCACCACCTAACCACTGCGTGTGCTCCTGGGCAAAACCGTAAACGTCTCTGGGCCCGGATCCGTACAAAGTCAGCGCATGGTCATTTTTGCAGTTCCATGAATCGGGCCCACTGTGCCTTATTTTAGTGCCTAGAAGTGATTCCGTTTTCTTCTTTTGCTATAAACCAAGCCTCACTCGTAGTTTAGTAGACTATAGAGTTGCCGCATGTGTAATAATTGTGACCATTCATATACAGCTCACCACAAAGTTATCAGTGCCTTAGCTCACTCTTGGCAACTTCCCATGATGCCCCCGTGTCAAATATGAATGACACGCCTTGCACTGCCTTGTCTGTGAAGTCACTTCTGATCATGTCAATATATATGCAAATTGCGAGGTGTGTGTGTGTCTTTCGCTGCACAAGGTCAAGGAAATCACAGAGCAGGCTATAGAGTGAAAACGAACATTGGTATGCTTAATGGTGTTACCGTTTTTTACTGTTTCCTATTCTGTGTGTGTTAAAATGCCATTTGCCATTAACATCACCCAAAATATCGGATACAGGGAACGCAAATGACACCTAACAGAACCGTGCGCGACACAGACTGGTCTGATGCACCTCCAATTCTATAGTGTCCTGTGCCACCATTTTGTAACGTTGGCCACCCTACGTCTTAGTGCCTTGCGAACCATTAACCAGTGGAATTTAGATGAGAAGGCACAGGTGGGATTTCTGGCCTGTGATTTGATTCAGACTTTGGGCAAGTGGAACACTGCAGCAGACAGGACAGGGGAACAGCAAATGAAGTGCATAACAGAGTCACAAAAATATATAACTCACATGGGGCAAATGCTATTGAACCAAGACATTTTCATCCCACTGTATGATTCTACAGATGCAAAAATATAATCAGTTTCAGCAAGCGCTTCATCCTAAGCAGGACATGGATGGGCAAAGGCAACACATGTATTCTTACACGAGGATGCTGCACAGCCAGCATGGGCCTTGTTTCTGCCCTCATGTGCAAAGGTAAAGTGAGTGTTGTGTAAGGGAACTGTCCTCTCTCGGCAAAGACAGCATGGGCATGTTTTCTCACGCAGACTCAGCATTATTTCTGGCATTGTGGGCAAAGGCAACACATGTATTCTTACACGAGGATGCTGCACAGCCAGCATGGGCCTTGTTTCTGCCCTCATGTGCAAAGGTAAAGTGAGTGTTATGTAAGGGAACTGTCCTCTCTCGGCAAAGACAGTATGGGCATGTTTTCTCACGCAGACTCAGCATTATTTCTGGCATTGTGGGCAAAGGCAACATGAGTGTTCGCACATGATGATACTGCCCTATCATTGTGCAGCCAGCATTTGACATGTTTTCTTACACTCCGGACATTGATTCTGGCATTCTGGGCAACATCATCAGGAGTGTTCTTACATGGAAATCCATGAATGTACTGGAATACTGGCATATAGTGACACAGCAAGCATGGACATGTTTTTTACTGTGGCATTATGGGCAAAGCAACTTGAGTTTTCTTATGTGGCAAAACTGGCATATATGTGTATAGCCAGTGTGGACTTGCCTTCTTACACTGGTATATGGGCTTAGCCATCAGCATATATTATGGACACAGCCAGTATGGAAACATCTGCTTACCCAGCCACAATAATGGCATGTATTGTGTGCAAAGGCATCATGAAAATGCTCCTATAAACCTTTGTGACCTGGCATCTGGCAGATTTTTCCACAGTTTTTCACAAACAATGTGCTGTAAAATGCCCCTTTTTATCAAGTTATTTGGAAAACCTCCGCAAGGGGACTATACCCAACTCCTTGGGTGGTTTTGGCTTCCTTGCTACACTCAGTCACTTGCACACATTTGTGGAAAACAAGTATGCCTCTAAAATATTCACCAGCTGCCAGTAGCAGATAACACACCCGACCAGGGGGGGGCACAGCCTCCTCATAGGTCAGTGCAATCAGCATTTCCCCACAGGCACTGCTGATCATTAATATGTCATTCTGTGCTTTGAATTCATTTCTATAACATCTAATGTTCTATGAGCCACGAGACATGGAGGCAAGTTTAAAGACGTGTTTGCTCCTGGCAGGAAGTCCCGCCTTAGCCAGGTATGCTCCCTGGTGCTCTTTACTGTCTGCACTCGTAGTTTCTTCCGGTGGGTGCATTCAGAGTGACATCATGCAGAGAAGCGACTCTACTTGCATAGTCCTGCAAGCTTAGATGATCAAACAGCTACTTCCTATCGCTCTTCAGGCTTGTCCTCACTGTCTGCTTCTGGGACCCCACTACTGGTACTTTGGATCCAGCAGAATGCCTCCTTTACCACTATCTTTGGAGATAATCGACGAGGCCCTACAAATCATGTCTATGAGGGGCAAAGTAAGATCAGCATTGCCAAAGCCAAGAAAGATACTGTGTGCAATTGCCTCTCCCTGTAGCTTCATGTAAGTGCCCCCAAAGAGCAGTGGCGGCTGGTGAGTTTGAAAGCTGGTTGGGCGTAAATTTCCCCGGGGGAATCGTGAGCGAGCGCATGCAGCACGCAAATCCATGCCACCCAAAGGGAGATGTAGGGGGCTTTTGCCCCGCCAACATTTTTGGAAAAATGGCTTCCAAAATTTGCAATTTACTGTCCAAACCTGCTGATATATATGACAGTAAAAGCATTAGGTTTTACATACTAATGGTGGTACACATTTCTCACGTGTGCAAGTGTGATGGTGTATTTTACAGCAGCTTGTATTGCGAATAGCTGGTACTATGGTGCATGCATAAAGAAATTCACGTGTGCAAGTGTGATGGTGTATTTTACAGCAGCTTGTATTGCGAATAGCTGGTACTATGGTGCATGCATAAAGAAATTCATTATATAGATAGTCATGATGGAAAAATGTCTTTTTGTCATGCTGTTACTGGCATTCATATGCGTTCATCCTCTTACTAAGGTGGGATTTTAGCCATTTTCTGGAAGGGGAGAAACCAAGCTAAAATAAGTTGTTAACCACTTAATGAATGCAACATTTGTCTACCTCTAATGGCTGTCTGCCTCGCTGAGCCGCCATTGCTTCAGTTGCGCAAAGTTGAAACACGTGGAATGCACAAGTCAAGAAATAGCAAATTCATATTGCATGGAGAAAAAACAAAATAATATGTTATTTATATAGTGCTTTCGCCAAAGCAGCTGTGCAGCTATTTATATACAATTATTATTACCCAACCAAGGTACTCATTTAGTGACTTCTGAAGGATGGAATGTTGAGTTGGTTTCATGGGATTAGAACCTTCAACCTTTAGATTACACAAACACATGGGTGTGAGCGCTGTGCACACTCAGCTATCTTGCTGGCACTGAACATTGCATTCGAACCATGGCAATAGTGGTCGACCAAATAATGGAAATCAAGCATATAAAAGCCATCACTTTTTTTCTGCCCACAAAACCTTTATTTAGCGAGCACCTATGTCAGTAGCCACATGGCAAGCAATCATGTGACAACCCACAGAAAGATGGCATATACGTGTGTGGCACAGAATAGCTGGCTGCTTGCGACCCCCCCCCCCCCCCCCGACCCCCGCCCATCTTACCTTATTTTGTCGCTGCCTTTTTTAGAGGTGTTGCCGGGTAGGAGCATAGTTTAAATTGGACTTAAGGGTGACGCGGGATGTGGAGGGGTGGCATATAAAATGGGTTTATGTGGGGCTTGCCCCCCCCCCCGCGAACAAAAGCCATGGTAGTGCAGTGAAACGTCCACCACGGTGAATTGTGCCAGATCCTCTACAGAGTTGCTATAGAGCTGGGCAACGTGCATATGTCTCACGGGATAGAAGCCATAATGTGCTGTAGCTGGCATCGTTGGGTAATAAGAGTTGACCTAATCCAGCAAAGCTAGGGTTTGCATTACACCAACGACCAAGGCTATTGGCCCAGAATTTCCGCTGGAATAAAGAAACCACAGAACGATTGACGAGAGAGACTTAATGTGGGCCCGCAATGGGCATCTCAGTACAGCATGGCATCAGATAACGCTGGCACAGGTGAATGCTGGTCCTGAGTTCTCGGAGTGTACAAAGAGTGATACCAATATCGACTATCTATAGAGAAGGGAGCGAACATGTCAACAAGGCCTCATTAGGCTGGCCATGATACAAAGCCCGCCAGGAAGTGCATCATGTCTGTACACTGAACATGTTCTGCACCAGGACTGGGGGCATCGAGTCGTGGTCTTAATCCTGAAATTAAAATTGATATATCGAATATGTTGGCAATGTTGTCAATGTGGACGACTAAAAGTCATGGCACCTACCCGCCTGTTGGTATTCAATGGACCCGCTCCTCACTCCGGCTCCCTTCGCTTGTAACACCCTCAGCCTCCCTCCCAGACTTACCCCGCATGCCTTTCTTTACCAACCTCTACATCATGGGATCGCATGCTCTGCCCTGACTACTCTCCTACTTGCGGAAACTCAGACACACCCTTGGGCCATCCACTGCTCCTCTGATTCCCTTCAGATCCTGGCTCATATCTGATCCTCCTGCAACCTGAGCACTAACGTGTGTTTTCAGACACGGCTGCCATACGGCGTGGCACTACAGTAAAGGGTACTTTGAAGCATCAATTTGACGTCCATTTCGTGTGCTTAAGACTACATTGTCTATGTTATGGTAACAGCCACTCACTCTGACCCAAACATCATGATATGATATGATATGGCATTTATAACGCGCCTATACAGAAGTGTTTCAAGGCGCGACAAGGCAAGGGAGGGGAAACAGTGGGAAGATAGACGACGATCCTACTAGGCCAGGTGTCATTCAGATCGCGCAAGTGCATGGGGTAGGGGGAAAGGGAAAGTGCCTGGGGGAAGGGAGAGGGGAAAAGTGCAGTGCATGGGATAGAAAAAGAAATAAGATAAAATAAATAAAGCGGCAGATGGTGGCAAGTGCAGGGTAAGAGCAGAAATAAGTGCTGGTAGGGGGACTGTAGGGATACAGAAAACAGTCGCCAGGTGCGGGGGTTGCCAGGGGGGCAGGGCAGGTGTGCAAAAGCGGGGCCTGGCCCTTGGATCAGAAAGAGTGGCCAGGAAACCATTGAAGTTTTAGCCAGGAATTTCAGCAGGGGAGAGAGGCAGAGAAAGCAGAAGCAAAGAGGAAGGTTTTGAGGTGTTTCCGGAACCGGAGATGGTTCTCCTCAATTTTCAGGGAGGCAGGAATGCTGTTCCAGAGAAAGGCCCCTGCTGAAGAGAGAGATCGACCACCAACTCGTTGCTTGGAGAAGCGACTGACCCTGAGGGAGTTGGAGGCAGATGAGCGAAGAGCCCGAGAAGGAAGGTATTTGGGAAGAGAGAGTTGAAGGTATTGCGGCCCCAGGTCCCAGAAGGCCTTGTGGACAATGCAGAGGGTTTTCAACTTAATCCTCGTAGCCACTGGGAACCAGTGCAGAGATTTCAGTCCTGGAGAGATACGATCCCTGGGCTTGAGGCCAAGGACAAGTCTCGTAGTTCTGTTCTGCATAAGTTGCAGAGAGCGGAGAGTAGAGGCAGGCAGATTAAGATAGAGACTGTTGCAATAGTCCAGCCTAGAGAGAACCAGGGCTCTGGAGACAGTGAGCCTCTGGGGGAAGGAGAGGAAAGGAAGAATACCTCTGAGGAGGTGCAGCTGGTAGTGTGACTTCTTAGAGACGTCAGAGATGTGAGGAGAGAAGGAGAGTGTGGAGTCGAAGATGACCCCAAGGTTTTTAGCCTTGCAGGTGGGAGCAGGAAGAGGGCCAAGAGAGGCCAGCCAGAGAGCTACAGGAAAGGAGGGAGTGGGTGTGCCGATGAGTAGAATCTCAGTCTTACTGGCATTAAGGCAGAGGTCGTTGGCGGCACATCACTCCTGGATAGCAGGCAGACAGTCAGAGAGGAGGAGGCCTAGGGTAGCCTGAAAATGAGCTGGGTATCATCCACGTAGCACTGAAAGTTGGGGCAGAGCACAGCGATGCAGTGGGGAAGGAGTGCCAGGTAATTGGTTGAACAGCCAGGGAGAGAGGTTAGACCCCCGGGCGACACCACAGGTAGACAAAAAGATATCAGAGAGGAAGGACCCAAGTAGGACCTGGGAGTGTTGATTGGAGAGGAAAGAAGTCAGCCACGCCAGAGCCTGTCCAGTGATACCAGGGTTATTACAGAGACGGTTGAGCAGGATGGCATGGTTGACAGTGTCAAAGGCAGAAGAGAGATCAAGCAGGATGAGGACACATGGGGTGTTGGAGTCAAGGTTGGAGAGCAGGTCTTCAGGATGTTCAGGAGAGCAGTTTCCGTGCTTCTGGCAGCCCTGAAGCCAGACTGATGGTCATGAAGACAACCAACAGATTCAGTGTGGATATTAAGATGGGAGATGACCAGTTTATCCAGGAGCTTGCCCAGGAAGGGAGTGATCGAGATTGGGCGATAGTTAGCCGGCAGGAGGGGTCAGCAGAGGATTTTGTAAAAGAAGAGGGTGTACAAGGGAGTGCTTCAGGACGGATGGGAAGACTCCAGTGGCAAAGGAGTGATTGCAGGAATCGGCCAGGGCAGGAGCCAGGGAGTTGATGTGGTCCTTGATCATCTTCCCAGTACACATACCAGAGGGAAAGGAAGAAAGAAGGAGAGGCCTGTGTCAGGCCTCTCTTTCCACCCCCGCCCCCACAACTAACCATTGCAGGAGTTTGTCATGATCAATTATGGTTTACCTTCACTGTTTTGTGGCCAATGCCTGGATTTGCCTTATGGACTAATTGCCTCACAGTGTTTCACCCTTCTCAATTCTTTTTTTTAATTTGATTTTATTGATTTTGAACAAAAGAATTCACGTTTTATAGTGCGTAAATATTAGCTCATGGTTACATTACGAGAGCAGAACTTGTAGCATTGTTATACTTTCAAACATTATGAAAAGTGTCTTCATTCTCTGGATGTAACAATTAACAGAAACTTTGCCCTCGCCCACCCCACTTCCCCCGTTGGTCGAGCAGACATCTTACGAACATTCTGTATATGTAGGAAAAAGTGGTCATAGTTCTACTGATGTGATGTTTTCTCAAATGAGAGGTCTGAGCTGTCTTCCTGTGTCGTCTGTTGATTCCTCCGACTTGCATTAAGTCATTGGGGGTTTATCAGATTGGGACTTTGAAGTTGTTGAGAGGTGTTTGTTTTGGAAGTCCATCCATAGAGTCTCGCATTGCGAAGCTTTGTTGTGCAGAGAGGCTGTGATCATTTTCATTGTGCAGATGTTGGAAGCTGTATTGATCCACTCGTTTTTTCCCGCGAGTATTGTGGATTTCCATTTCATTACCAGTAAGGTACGAGCCACCAGTAATAGTTGGGGTACCAGTCCTTTGATTCTGATCCAATCGTCTTCATTCCTCTCCAGTCCGAATAGGATCAGGTGATGGTCGGCAACTCTTTGTATGGCATCTATTTCTTTGATCCAACCCAGGACCTCATCCCAGAAAACCTTTATGTATGGGCAACTCCACCACATGTGCCAGTAGTCGGCTATTTCCCCACATTTTCTCCAGCATCTTGGACTCATTGTTTGGAACATTTTGGAGAGCCTGAGTGGATCGTATTGCCACCTGTGTATTAATTTAATGGCGTGAAGTTTGTATTTGCTGGATATGGACGTTTTGAATGCCGCTTTACACATTATTTCCCACTGGTCAGGGCTTATCTCGTCCCCTATGTCTCTTTCCCATCTACTTCTCAGAAGGTCCGTGGATCCATCTCCTGCCTCTATTAGTTCTTTGTACATTGCGGATATCAGGCCCTTCATTTCGGATTTGGAGTCTAGGAGTTTTTCAAATGGGGTAAGATCTCTTGTTAGGCAGAATCCTTTGCAGTTCCCTTGGGGAACACTGCAAAAAGATTAAGACTACAGGAGTAAGCAGTAAACCCAATTGTTAGCAGTCTGCACCACCCAGATTTACCTGGTAGCTGTGGCTGAGCATTCAGACTTCTCTCAAGAAGATTAGGGCAGTATACAGAGGATACACAATACAGTATAGAACACAGTAGAGCAAGCAAACACTGACCAGAGCTTGTTATCAAAAGTATATTATTATTTATTTAACACACACTTTAGAAAATACACTAGCACTATAAATCAAAAGCAAGTTCAAACACAATCGGAAAAGTATACACACCTCCCTTAGCAATTATTAGAGAAGTCCAAGTCAAAACACCACTTTTTGTCAAAACAGAGGTGAGTGCGTAACTTAGATGGCACTCCAATAATTAAGTACAAGGAGAGAAAACGGCAGGTCATAAAAATAAAACAGTTCCCAGTACTTTTATAGGACCAGAACAAGTTAATGAAGGCAGAGTCTACTGTAGAGCCAAAGTTCATAGGCCAGGCCCACTTTAAATGGAGCAAGGTGAAATGTGCCCAAGATCACACAGTTGAGAAATGCATTCAAGTCTTTGTAGAAATGTTCAAAAGCGGGTGGGTTGATTCAAAAGGTAAAGTTAGAAGGTCTGGGGGACAATCCAGTTGGAAAGCCAAGTATTTAAGGGTCACCTTTAGCAATCCGTAGAAAGGGAGGCCAGGTGGAACACAGTACCTTTAAAGTTGAGGAAGCTCCAGCGGTGGCAGTTGTTCCTGGCAACGGGTGCAGTTCGTGGTTTCGACCAGGGGAAGAGAGGATCTCGTCGAGGAGGAAACTTGGAGTCGTTGCACTGCCCAGGGAAGAAACCAGCCGCAGAGTTTGTCGGTTGAAAGGTGCGTTCCTGGTATTCGCGGTCACAGTGGTGAAGCTTGGCTATCCGGCCGCCGGGGTGCTTGGCACGGGCAATTCAACCAAGAGACATCCTGGAAGATGAAATGGCGAACTGGTTGATCCCACCATCTCAGAGGAAGAAGACTCTTTCAGCAGAAGATCTTCTCTTGTCGTCGGGAAAGTGGTGAGGTCGTTGCAGCAGGGCTCCACCGGTCGTGTCGTTGTTGCAGATGGCTCAGCTTCTCCCCTCTTCGGATTTCTTAGGTCCTGTGGCGACTTCTGAAGTTCCAGTCCCAAAAGCCCTGCTTTTATGCAGAAAACCCCCCATTCAACAGCCTAGCTGTCACTCATACATGCTAAGTGGTGAGCCGGGCGGCTCACCACTGGGCCAATCAGAACAGAGTGCGACTTGACTTGCTAATGCAACGCAGTCCAGGGTGCCAATTCGACCACCCACACATCCTGTGGAACCCAGACAAAGTGGCATCAGTTGGAGGGATTCTGTGGAGAAGCCCGCCAAAAAGTGGAACAAAGGGCCCGGCCTTGGTTGGGGTTACAGAGACGGACACAAACGCCATTTTAGAAAATAGTTCTGGCAAAAAGACCCAACCGGTGATTTTATATTAAATAAATAAACCGGCGGTATCTTTAACATTGCACCAAAAAGTGGTGCGTTTAAAATCAATGGGAAAATCCCATAGGAAATATTCTGGTGGAATATTTTGCGTGGTCACCACTGCCACCAGCCAGAAATTCGACAAGGGGGGACTGGACAGTGCCCCCTTGGAAACACACCCAGGGGCAATCGAATGAACCTCTTCCAGTACTTCCACAGTATGATGGTTTGTACTGGTTCTGTTCACAATTTTGTACTAGTAAAGCCAATGGTGACTTTACATGCCCTGGGAGACAGTAGTCAGTCCCAGTGTATGGAGTCTATGTTTGGGGGTCACTATGACACCCCTGTGTTACTGCACTGAGGGTGCTGTGTAACATACATTAAGACAGATGATACCCTATGGAGTAAAAGACCCCATAGCCCATAAGCACACAAAAAGTCAAAGACATACCTCAAATCATGCTTAAGAGTGGGAGGAAAAGAGTCTCACTCTTAGCAGGAGAATAAATACAAACACCAAAAATCCAGCAAAGCTGCTGGGGGACTCATTAGGTTTGGGAAATCAGCCTTGTAAGAGAATTCTCCCTAACATCTCTTTTCAGTTTATCCTTCCATTCGGATTTCGTTAGGACGCCTTTTATCTGTATGTATTGGAAGGTGGACAATGGGCCTATTCCTAGGGCCTCAGTCAGTTCGGGGAGTGAGATGAAAGAGTCTTTTTTCTGCAATTGCCCCACCCTTTCCAGGCCCGCCTCATACCAGCATTGGAACCTTCCTACATTGGGAATGTGGTCGTTTATGCCAGGGGACCATAAATGGCTGAGCGGGGATGGCCACATGGTGATCTTGCGCATTTCTTTGCCTATTCGCCATATACTCCACATGGTGCTTAATATTGGGTGGCCTTTGAGTCTACGTTGAAGCTTTTTTTGCGGGGCCCATAGCCACTCTGATACCGTATCTGGTGAAAAATAATGGTTGTCCATTTGAATCCATTGGAGATTTTTGTAATCTCGTAGGTGTGGGATTAGAATGCGCAGCTGGGTGGCTTTATAATAGTTTTGTAGATCAGGGAGCCCTACTCCGCCTTTGTCTTTGGGAAGTGTTAGTGTATTGTATGGGATTCTTGCCTTCTTCCCCTGCCAGAGGAACCGTACCATAATCCTCTTGGCCTTTATAAAGAATCCTTTTGGTATCTCAATAGGTAGCATTTGGAAGGGATACAGGAACCGGGAGAGGCATACCATTTTAACGGCATTTATTCGTCCTAACCAGGAAATCGTGAGTTTGTTCCACTTGTTTAGATCAGCAGAGAATCGCTGGAGGAGGGGAGGGAAATTGGCCTCATATAGGTCGGTCAGAGTTTTGGTGATCTGTATGCCTAAATATTTCAGTGTGGAATGTTCAATCTTGAGGCCCAGTGGGAGGAATCTGGTTTTGTTTTCTTCTTTGGATCCCTGAAGGGGAAATATTATCGAATTAGTCCTATTCACTTTGAACCCAGAGAGTTGACCATAATCTTCTAATAGATGGAGGGCACGGGGATGGATACGGAAAGGTTAGTTACGTGTAGTAGTATATCATCTGCATAGCGTGCCACCTTATATTCTGTCGCTCCCAGCCGCACACCTTCCACCATGGGATCAGTTCTCATTTTTTGTGCTAGGGGTTCTAGGGAGAGCGCAAAGAGAATTGCAGAAAGGGGACAACCCTGTCGGGTTCCGCGTTTCAATTCAAACCATCTGGAGTATTCTCCATTTACGAATATTGATGCTTTGGGGGATGTATATACCACCTGTTTTCCCTTTCTAAATCTCAGCCCTATTCCTACCTTTCTCAAAACTGCTCTCAGGAATTCCCACTCCACTCTGTTGAAAGCTTTCTCTGCGTCTATCGATAAAAGGGCAGGGTATGAGATGCATGAACGAGGTGCAGTGTTTTGCGCATAGTGTCCGCCCCTTACCTTCCCAATATAAACCCAACTTGGTCAGAGTGTATAAGATGGGCATTAATATTTCTAATCTGGCAGCTAACACCCTAGTATAGATTTTGGCATCAAGGTTGAGTAGGGAGATAGGGCGGTATGATCCACAATATTTAGGGTTTCTTCCTTCTTTGGGAATCACCGTTACCAGCGCTATTTTGAAAGAATCTGGGGCTTCCCCTGTTTCTAGTATCTCATTAAATAATTCTGTCATGAATGGTATTAGCTGCTTATTAAAGGTTTTATAAAAGCCGGCCGTATAGCCATCTTCTCCCGGAGATTTGCCTAAGGTTAACCTTTTTATTGCATCTTGGACTTCCTGTTCAACTATTGGGGAGTCTAGCAGCTCAGATTCTGAGTGTGTTATTTTGGGCATGTTAATTGGGGATAGGTAGGAGTCCGTGTCTAATTGGCTAGGGATCGTTTCTGAGGTATATAGGGTCTCAAAAAAATTGGCAAAACACCCTCGGATGGTGTGAGGAGTGTGAGTCGTAGAGGGGTTGTCCTCAATTATTTTTTCTACTCTGCGCTCTGCCCTTTGTTCTCTAAGTCTGGCGGCTAATAGTGCATTGGCCTTGTCCCCTTTTTTGTAGAATTTCTGTTTAAGGAATCGCAATTTATGCACTACTTGTTCATGCTCTAACAGCCGTAATTCCCCTCCGTTGAGCTGTGTTAATTTTATCGGGATCTACCCCAGGGTCCTTTCATAGGTCCCCTTCCAATTGCCATAATTCGGTTCTGAGTCTGTGTTCTATGATCTTCCGCTCCCTCTTCTTAGAGGACCCTTCACGTATTAGGATGCCCCTCCACGTGGCTTTCCCAGCCTCCCAGATTGTTTGCTTGGATACCTCCCCATTATTGTTCAGTTTGAAATATTCATTAACTTCAGTCTCCATTTCTGTTTTGAAAACAGCATCTTTCCAAAGGCTCTCATTACACCGGCATTTCCCTCCCATGACAGATAAGTCTAGCCAGTTAATGTCTGCCAGGACAATGCCATGATCAGACCATGTTATCGTAATGAGTTCTGAGTGTGTTGTGGTGTCAAGGAGATCCCTTGTGAGGAATACGTAATCAATAAGGGTGAGTGTGTTGTGTGGGTTAGAGTAAAAAGTGTATCCTCTATCGTTGGGTTGCAAGTTTCTCAACACATCCTTCATTTCGTACATGTTCATCATGTGTAATAGTTCAGTGCGGTCGCCTTTATTCTGGTTTCTCGTTTTGGGGTTACCTGGTTTCCAGTCTTTGGCCGGGTCTGCCCACTGGTTGAAGTTGCCTCCCAGAATAATATGGCCTGAGGCTTCCAACATTATTTTAGGGATTGTTTTCTCAAGGAATTTGGCTTGTCCAGTGTTGGGGGAGTATACCGTAGCAATCGTTACCTTTACCTTTGCAATTTTCCCCGTTATTAGAAGAGCATGTCCTCCCACATCAGACCATGTCTTATCTACCTCAAAGTTAATTCCCTTCTTAAGCAGGATTCCCACAGCTCCTTTCCTGAGTGGTCCAGAGCCCCAGAATTCCAGCCCTTCCCGCTTCTTAAGAATGCATTGTTCCTCACCCTTTGCAAGCTTTGTCTCCTGTAATAGTAGGATGTCAATTTTGGATCTTCGAAATTCTCTAGCTACCAGTGACCTCTTGGTTGGTGAGTTCAGACCTTTCACATTGAGTGTCCCTACACTAAGGGAGTCCCTCCCCTTCAGCTCATCAGGTAATGCCATTGTTGGTATTTGTTAGGCAGTTGTTTGCGTTCCATGACCAGGAGATTTTTTGCTCACCAAGTCCCACAATGTCTTTAGTATTTCGGATTAACTCAGATGTTGCTGCAACCTTTTCCCAATGTCTGTCCCCCGTGACCCCCCACTCCCCTCCCTCCCCGAATTGGTGGCGTTCGATCGAACCCGGATGGTTACACTGGTCCTGCATCGAACCACCTATTAGGACCGTTACTTCACGTCCCCTTGCTTAATATAACATCTCAATCTTGATTGAGCCCCCTGTGTCCTCCCCCCTCATGTTCGTGGCTTGACCTTGTTGTTGACCAAAAAATGTGTTTGTCCAAGCGGGTCTCTATCCTTTACATAGAAATAAATGTCATTTTACCAAATTCGTGGGTGGTCAATCGTCTGCCTCCGGGGAGGCGTTACCTCTTCGGTATTTCCTCGAGCCCTTCACGCGTCTTCTCCTAGGACCTTGCATGCGCCATCCTCTGTCCTCTCGTCGTGGTCCTTCCCGGTTATCTCCTTCTAAGCGCGGTCCAAGTAGATCAGAGATGTATGTTTTGATTTCCTTTTCAGAGCTCACCTTTATTTTGTTGCCTTCGTATTCGAAGGAGAGGGAGAAGGGGTAACCCCATCTCTATCTTATGTTTTTTTTTTCAGATGCTTTGTAAGGAGTCCGCACATCCGCCGAAGGGCAAGCGTCATGGATTATAGGTCTTGATATTTTGAGATCTGAGCACCTCCCAGAATGATTGTGTTGATGTTCCTTGCCCTTTCAAGGACCCTGGCCTTATCCTGGAAGCGGTGGACTCGGGCGAGCACCGATCCTGGTCCGCTCGGGGGGGCCTCCGGCTCTATGTATTCTTTCGGTTTTGGGTTCATCAATCGCATCACCGGCGACTAGAAGTTTGATGATGTCATGTAAGATATTTCTCAGGTCGCTCTCCGTCTCACCTTCTCGTTCTGGGATACCAAAAATACGTATGTTGTTCCATCTTTCCCAGTTTTCCAAGTCATCGAGCTTAAGTTTGAAGTCTTCTTCCCGTCGTTCTAGTTCCGTCATCCTTTGGTCGAGCTGTGCCTTCAGGGTGTCTATGGAAGCTTGGTTATTCTCCACCCCTTCCAGCCTAGCTTCCATACTGTCTAAGCGATTTGTGATCTTGTCTATTTTACATCCAATGTTGACCCCCAAGTTCTTTATTTCTCCTAGTTAGGTGGCAATGTCCCCTTTGGTGGCCGCTGATTCACTTGCCTTAGTGTCTGTGTTTGCCATATTGAGTTTGCTGGTCTCAGGAGGCAGAGAGGCGTAGGCGAATGGGGATAGTTTCTCTTTTATGCTCATGCGGTCCCAGAGATCTCGGGGTGGTGTTGGTTCAGAACTGGGCCAGCATCGGAGATCTTGTATGGGAGGTGTTCTACCAGGCTGGTTCTTCGATTCCGCTTTTTTATGTGCACCGCAGTAGTAGCATGGGAAGTAAGCTGTTGTGCGCTCAGATATCTGGGGACGGGAGCTGTACTTCAGTGTCTTCTTTAATTACTTTTCCTGTTGTGCTCTCTGTGTGGCGGAACCCTCCTTCCTCTGTTCCACTTACGCCAGTGAGGCCGGATAACGGGGTTGTGTTGGGTGGGCGTCTCAGAGGGTGGTTTCGGGTCGATTTCTGGGTCTGGTGGTGGTTCAGGATCTTATACAGGACCTGGTCTCTTGGAGTCAGATTTGGGTTGAGATGTCTGCTGGCAACTGCTTGAAGCTTAGGCTGTATTGAGTTGGGTCTCCCTCTTGCTGCTTGTTGGGTCAGGTGGGAGGGCGTAGCATGGACATATTTAAGGTCGTGAGGGGGTATTCACAAAAAGATTCACTTTGCCTGCTCCAACTGTATCTGTGACCTATGTCTGTGGTGTTTTATGTGCCTCCAGGGGTGTCAAGGGCGATTCGTTTCGTGAGGGCCTGTTATTAACCCAGTCCATGCAGGGAGAACCTTCTGGTAGGCCTGCGCTTGGTCTGCTCTGCCGAAGCGCTCCAGGTTCCCTTTTGCCTCGATGGGGTGGGAGATCGTAGCAGGGGGGAGGCGTTAGTGTTTTGCTTGGTGTCCCCTGCGGGCCCTGGCTGCCAGTGGGCGCACGTGGCCACAGTCTTTTCACGTGATGGGGGTGGTGCGCTGCTATGTTGTTGGTAGTTCAGCGCAACCCCACCTCCATGTGTGCCTTATGCCGGTGCAGGGGTCAATTTGATGGGAGCCCCATGGGCTCTGAGGAGCTCTGAGGTGTCTCAGGCAGAGCAGACTTTTTTCACGCACAATGCCGCTTGAGGTCCTTCGTCGAGCAGAGCACCGTGCATATTACGTGGGTGTGCCCCATTCAGTGTTCGCCTGTTCGGCGGTGTAGGATGCCAGGCCCGATCTGTATGCAACGAGGGGGAAGCACTCAGACACTTTGTGTCGTCCGCCCTACCTTGTGGTGCGCAGGGCGGGTTTCGGCCCTCGTCGGGTTCGCGCTCTGAAGGCCCGATCCTCCGCCGGCGCCTCCGATTTCTAGAGCGGGCTTCTGGTGTCTGTGGGTCGAGCCCCTCGTTTCGCTTTTTGTCCCAGTCGTGCTGTGTCACCGCCTTGGGGCCACTCCTGAGTTCCGGGTCTCCAGGGGCGGGCAGGCCTCTTAAAAACAGCGACATTTTCTGCAGGGAAAAAGGGGGAATAAGGACATAATAGGGACACTGTGCATTATAGTTGCAGGGTGAAGAAGAACGAAAAGGGGACGAGGGTTTAAAATGAACACTCTGTACATCACAGTTGCAGGGAAAAGAAGAGAATTGTGCATCCAAGCCACAACACACTGATCACACAAACTTTTGAATCAAGCCATCCTTGAGCATTGCTGGAAAACAAAGACTCTGATAGACTGTGAGCGAAAGACTTTTCAAAACAGTGTCCTGAGGCAGCCAATATCAAGACGTTGTTTCACAGACTACATGATATCTCAAGGAAGAAATCTCACATGGGATGTATTGACCTACTTTCAGCTAGTGGTAATTTCATACCCGTCATTTGTAGGAAGAGATCCTGCTAATAAGAAAGTAATCTGGCAACTACTGACTGTCATCGCGGAAGCCCTCGCTGAGCTGCCCGAATACAGTAATAAGGACACAAATGCTTCCACCACAAGTGATCATCAATGAATTGACATACACACTTTTCTTTCGTATTATAGAGGAGTGCCCAGGCCTCATTGGGAGAACCACGGATACCCTAACGTACATCAGAGATCCAAGAAACAATGAATATCTGAACCAACTGTGGATCAAGCTAAACTATGTGGTCGCAATCCACGCAGCAGGAAAGTGCAGAGACTGTTCACGTCAAAAGTGATCCAGAAACCAGCCAAGCAGGACAAACGTCCCTGTCACCCGAGGACAGACGGCTGGCACATAACGTCCTGTTTCATCTAGTCACTGACTATCCAGAAATGGTAGGAAGGCCTGCAGAGGTTGACGTCATCACCTTCCTCAGAGATCCAGCTAACATTGCACACATGGGAACACTCCTGCATGAATTCATGCTCCAGGTGGAGCTGTCCAACGTCCAAAGAGAGTATCTAAGGAGATTCCAGTGAAACCTTCCGCCGAGGGACAGATCCAGGAGACAGAGACACAGGGCCTCATTACGAGGTGGGCGCAAAGGTATATCGGTGCCAGTAATCTCTTTGCGCCCTATTCCGAGGTCATTTAGCGGGTCCGGCTTTGGGTGCCTGGTTTTACCAGGCGCCCTTAGCGGGAGCCGCAAAGGGACCAGGGAGCAAATAACGGTACCGCAAATTGTTATTAGCTCCCTCCCCATTCCCATTGAGCCCTATGGGGATCGCCTTTTTCAATGGGGATTTACCGGTCCCTCCAAGGTCGGAATTGACCGGTAAGTCCCCATTGAACCAGGTCAGAGTCGGTACCGGTATTGGAGACAGCCATGGTGCTAATAGCTAATAGCACCATGGCTACCTCCAAACTCGGAATGAGGCCCACATTTCTTCAATCTTTCCGCCGAGGGACAGATTGAGGAAACAGAGAGACAGTACTTAACTTTCCACCGAGGGACAGATCGAAAAGAGCAGAGAAGAGAATTTCACCATTTTGTTTCATTCTTATTTTTCATTTTTATGCTTATTTTTGATTTGAATTTGTGTGTTACCATTATTCTCCATTTTTCAATTTTTTCCATTTTTTCTATTTTTCCATTTTCCATTTTTCCGCATTCAAACAGGTTCCAACAGGTCCTTAGGACTGAAGCAGATTCAGGGAATGCATTGAGAATTGACCTATTTTAAATATGCTCAATGAATGCGACTCACCAAAGGGGCTAGTCTAATCCTTTTCCATAGTCTAGCAAGGGACCTGCATCCCATAACCAGAGACAATCGTCACCCAAGAGAGGGGGGAATCTTACGAAGCACAAGACACTTTATGCTACAAACTTTCTGAAGGACAATAATGGAGAAAATTAAAAGAATAGAACCTTATAGAACTTTAACAATTGATATGATTGAAATGGGGGCCCAGAACAGTAACCTAGTCCTCTCACAGGTGGAGGTGCGCCCCCACCTCTCTGGAAGAAAAAACTGCAAATTGTCATATCGAACGATAATGTGCATATGTATAGTGATTATTATTGTTTTCCTGCCACTAACAATCGGAACTGCATTCTTTATTCGTGCACGAAGCATTCCAATTTCAGTGCACCCACCAGATAATGTACGAACGAATCCTACGAAAGCACCCAGAACCTATATAGTCATTCCGGTTCAAGAAAACCTGATGGTAAAGTAAATGAACTAAAATTTAATGTAATTAGCAGTGAGTCATACACATTTGAGGAAACAAATGAAGAGAAAAGCTGGAGACAGGGTCAGCGCGGAATGAATGAAAATGTAGCAATGACCACTACACACACACACACACTGAATGCACACCAACAAGGGCACGTGTCAATGGCTACAGAACCTCGAACGATGGCAACAGAAAGTAAGAGTCTGCCTACCGAACAACCAGTTCCAGAAAATAGTGGAAGTAACCAAGAGCAAGCAAGCAAAAGGCCAACTAAAGAAGATATAACCAAAGCACTCAAGAAGACAGAGACAGCTACACAAGAATTCACTGCAAAGACACAAATGCTGATAGACCATTTGTTCCAGTTTATAGTTAGAGCGAAGAAACTGCATGAGGAACTGAAAAATAGAACCACAGTGACTATTGCAGCAAGCACATCACTTCCTACAAGCACCATGCCCACGATGTGGCCTCACGTGGGACAGATGGCACACAGGTGGTGGTTAAAGGAGCTCTACGAGAGAATACAAGAGGAGAAGAAGAGAAACACAAAGCCTTCTCCCACCACAGCGATACAGGTAAAGAAGCCTGCCCCTCCGACAAGCAAGATTGAGAGACCCCCAGCATGGAAAAGCAGCACAGACGCATTTAAAGATATAGTTATAGCAAACTACAGAAAGACACTAAGAATAAAGAGAAGCCCACACGAAGATAACAATGAACTGAATGACTATCTGGATAGGACACCACATCTGGGAAACAACATTTGGTACCAACACATGAAGGAGGTCGGAAGAAGGAAAGCTGAAGGTGTCATGATGCCTACCCCCAGGCATCTGGACCAAGCCCATCCGCCCCGGAAGCAGGCATCCAGACATTTAGTAAAACCTCAGAAGCCCCGGCTAGGGGCTATCTGGGTTCAGTCCTGGCGCCTTAGGCGCCAGGCTCATAGTAGGAATCAGTCCTGGCGCCTAAGGCGCCAGGCTCATAGTCATCCCTTACCTCAGGCAGACCATGCTGCACATCCATCCAGGCCAACGTGAGAGCTGGAAGGGACTATTTTTCTGCAAGGACTTTTTTTTACTCAAATGTGGTTCTAGGGACTTCTTACCTGGGACTACTTTTGAGGATATTTAAACCACTCCCGATCTACAACACACGCTTCGCGTTATTCTGCATTCTGCAGCGTAACGCTCACCGTGCCTGTTAACCTGCATCCAGTCTTCTGCCACGCCCGCCTCGCATCCGGAGCTCTTAGTAGAAAGGGGAAAATAGGTGAAGAGGTTAGGTTACGGACATTAATCTAATTACTTACCTGATTTAGGATCTTGCACCATTCCGAGCCTGAAGGGACATTACTTCGACTCGGCGCTGCCTCCATCATTTTCTTCGGCGATCTTCAACACCTGGGGAAAAAAGACAAAGGAATAGCGAGGTGAGCCTAGAGAGACTACAAAGACAATAATTTTACCACAAGGCTTACCTTATTTACCAACGGAGGCATTATCCTTCATACACCGCATCTTCTTATGCCGCATCTACGAATGGAGGAAAAAACAACAAGTTAAACTCACGCAACTTTACCGGATAGAGTTGGGTAATACAGACTCTTACCTGAACGCCACCAGCAACCTCCAGACAGTATTTGTTGCCACAAAATCACCAAGGGGTTCAAGAGTGAACATTGGACATATTGAACTCTTTAAACTTGGTAAACTCCGGAGTCAATAATCTTCCAGAACTCCAATACCCCACACCAGTGAAATAACGGGTATCTACGCGCCCCTGCAAGCCACGCAGGATGGAGAGCTCATCCATTAAAAACATAAGGTGAGGACACTAAGTGGGAATATCGGAGGTGGCCAGCGGGGAGAGCGGGAGCAGTGGGGAGGGGTCTGCACTCAAATCCACAGGACTAAATCCCTTTCTCCATCTACAGGAGAATATTTCTACGAGTCAAGCACACGAGACTAGGCGGGTCCGTCCAGACAGCCATCTTTGCCCTACGCTTCACATTAGTGGAGGCCGCTGCTGTCCGGGTTCGATCGATGCCCCTGTGGGAACCAGGTGAGCGTAACAGAACGCGAAGCCTACCTACAAATCCCCACCCGGGTGTAATGGAAACCTCTGAAACCGACCAACTAGCCCAATTGTTTGGGGAACTTAGGGCAGAGGTGCACTCCGCACGCCAAAAAACTAATGCCGTCAGGAGAGAACTGATTATGTCAAAGGAAAGCACTGATGATCTTGCTAGACAACTTCTGCATAGCCAACCTGGCCAAACACCACTACCTGGACTTGGGGGGTATCCAACTCCTGTCTCATCGAGCAATCCTGTGCAGGTGGTGCTACCAGGGAGCATTCCTTTAGCTCCACCCGAACGTTTTGCTGGGGACCTGAAAAGGTTTGCAGTGTTCATGAACCAGTGCCACTTGCACTTTCTATGCAGACATGGGTCTTTCCCAAACGACCAAGCTAAAGTAGCCTTTGTACTATCATACCTTAGTGGCAGCGCAGCAGATTGGTCCATCCCGCTGGTCAACCAGGATGACCCTCTTCTTAGGGATTTTCAAGGTTTTCAACTGAGCATGGAAAAACTATTTGCCAGACATTCACAGGGTCAAGGCCCTGGATAACAAACTTTTATCCCTGCGACAAGGCACTCAGGATCTGCTGACCTATATCGCAACCTTCAATAGGTTAGTGGTGGAAACCGGCTGGCCAGAGGAAAACCCAATTACATTATTTCATTGTGGGCTGCGGGGTGAGCTCAAAGATGTTTTGGCCCAGGTGGTGAACACACCTCAGTATTGCGCAGAATATATAGACTTAGTAGTCCAGTTAGACCACCGACTTCAGAATAGAAAGGCTGATCGAGCTGAATTCGAGAATCGAGTATTGGTTAAACCAAATGTTACCTCCAAAGGAACAGACGCATCAGAACCTATTCAGATCGGGGGGGGTTAACGGACCCTTAACTCAAAAGGAAAGAGAAAGAAGACGACAGATGCAATTGTGTCTTTACTGTGGGGCTTCAGGACATTTTCTACGGGATTGTCCTATAAAACCATCCAAGAAAGTGGCTGGAGTAGCTGTTAAAAATCAAACGGAGCCTGAATCGGGAAACGACCACGCCCGACAAGCGTAGAGGTCCGCTTGCCGAGCTTTAAGAAGGACACTCAGACCTCGCATTTAATCATACCAATGGTCCTTATTGACCCAAGGCTCCCATCACGTATGCACGCAGCAAGGGCATACATCGATAGCGGGGCCTTAGGAAACTATATGGACCATAAATTGGCTTCTAGGATGAATCTACCTCTCTGCAAAAAGACCACTTTGGATGTCATCACCACTGTCGACGGAACTGAAATTGCCTCTGGGCCTGTAACTCATTCCACCACAGAGATGACATTGCTGGGTCAGGATGGGCATCGAGAGACTATTGTGTTTGATTTAATCAAAGCCTCGCAGTTCCAGATAATACTAGGGATACCTTGGTTAGAAACACATAATCCTTGTATTGATTGGCTAGAGAAGAGATTAACCTTCCCGGAGTGTGCACACACCTGTTACCCAGAAAAGACCTTGAACAAAGGCCTGGCTACAGTCACTAATCCCGTCGTGCAGTTACCTCGGGAATACCAAGAATTCCAGGACGTTTTCCAAAAAGAACAGGCAAACACCTTACCGCCACACAGATCATACGATTGTCAAATTTACCTTATACCCGGTGCACAACCTCCATGCAGCAGGATCTACGCCCTTACGTAACCCGAAAACCTGCACCTACGACAATACTTAGACCAATACCTTGCTAATGGTTTCATTCGTCCATCCAAGTCCCCTGTTTCCTCAGCTTTGTTCTTCGTACCTAAAAAGGAAGGTGACCTTAGAACATGTATAGACTACCGCGCATTAAATCAGATTACTGTGAAGAACCGATACCCATTGCCTTTGATCCCCGAGTTACTAGACCAAGTAAAGCAAGCTTGCATCTACACTAAATTAGATCTCAGAGGGGCGTATCATTTGGTACGTGTAAAGAAAGGCGACGAATGGAAGACTGCTTTCGTACCAAATACGGATTGTTCGAATATCAGGTGATGCCCTTCGGGTTGTGCAATGCACCAGCAGCCTTCCAGTATTTTATGAACGATGTCCTTCGTGAACTCATCGACGTCTGTGTCGTCGTATACATCGACGATATTCTAGTGTACTCTTCCTCAGAATCAGATCATGTTAAGCATGCTCGTGCAGTCCTTCAGAAACTACGCCAGCACAAGTTATACGCGAAATTGGAAAAATGCGTTTTTCATACTTCTGAAGTTGAATTCCCGGGATTTAGCCTGACTCCAAAAGGAGTCTGAATGGACTCTCGAAAAGTGGATGCAATTCTCAAATGGCCATCACCGAATTCAGTTAAAGGAGTACAAAGCATGCTCGTTTCTACCGTAGATTTATTCCAGACTTCTCACAGGTCGTACACCCCATCACCGCACTTTTGCAAAAAAACAAACGCTTCTTGTGGACTGAAGAAGCAGAAAAGGCCTTCCAAGAGCTGAAGTCGAAATTCACGTTGGCACCTGTCTTGAAGCATCCACGCCCCGAGCTCCCATACACAGTCGAAACCGATGTCTCCAGTTTAGCCATGGGAGCTGTCCTGTCCCAGAAGGATCCTGAAACCGGTCAACTTCATCCTGTAGCCTTTTGGTCCAGAAAGTTTTCGGCCCCCGAGTTAAATTATGCGGTTACCGATAAAGAGTTGTTAGCCATGAAATCCACCTTCAAGGCTTGGCAACATTATCTTCTCGGTGCTAGGCACACCATTACTGTAATCACCGATCACAGGAACCTGCAGTATTTAAAAACAGCCAAGGCCCAATCATCCCGTCAACTTCGATGGGCATTGTTCTTCGCCGAATTCGACTTCGTGATTACTTATCGACCAGGTTGCAAGAATGGTAAGGCAGATGCCTTATCCCTAATAGGGATGGGAGAAGCCTTTTCGAACCCAGAACCAGTGCCTATAATTCCAGGACAAAGAATACTTGGCATAACTACTCTACAGACTTTGGAAGATATTCATTTAAGGATCCAACAACTTTTCGATCCAGCAGCCATGCAGGACTGGGTGAAAAAGGGCCCAGATTATTCAGTCAACAATAAGTTACCCTACTATCAAGGGCGTCTATTTCTCCCAAACAGAGAACTACAAGAACTAGTAATCTCCAATTACCATGATGCTCTGATAGAAGGACACCCAGGTATTGCCAAAACTGAAGCTAAAATTAAAAGACAATTCTGGTGGCCCACCTGACGAAAAAAGACGTAAAGTCATTTGTGCTGTCTTGTGGTATTTGCGCCCAAAACAAAAGTCAGAAGAGAAAACCAGCCGGCCTTTTACAACCTTTGGATGTTCCACCTGCACCATGATACACTTTGTCCCTAGACTTTATTACCGATCTACCTCCATGTAATGGGTTTAACACCATTCTAGTTGTTGTTGACCTTTTTTCCAAGATGTCTCACTTTATTCCTTTAAAGGGATTACCTTCCGCTTCAATTTTGGCCAAGGAATTTCTCTAAAACATTGTTCGAATACATGGATTTCCTTCTGTATTGGTTTCTGATCGAGGTAGTCAATTCATTTCGCAATTCTGGAAGAAATGTTGTCAACTAGCGCAAATCGACGTGAGGTTATCTACTAGTCACCATCCCCAGACCGATGGTCAGACGGAGAGGACCAACCAGGCTCCTGAACAATACCTTTGTTGCATGTTACACCAGACCAAAGGCAATTGGAAGTATATATTATGGATTGTTGAATACTCATACAATAACTCAGTACTTTCAGGAACTGGACAAAGCCCCTTTTATACCATATATGGTCATCATCCTCGAACCTCAGAACTTGATTCACCTCAGCACTTGGAAATGCCGGCAGTGACCCATCTGCTCTCTACTATCACTCAAGCCTTTGAGGAAGCAACTGAACATTTGAAACAAGCAAAAGAGAAATACAAGAAGAATGCAGATCAGCCTAGGAGTGACACTCCCCAATACCAGATTGGTGATCAAGTATGGCTGGCTACCAGACACATACCTCTAAAAGGGACTCAAACTTTTAATCCTAGATATTTGGGACCTTATGCCATTAAAAACATTATCAACCTGGTAGCAGTTAAATTAGAATTACCCTCTAATATGCGGATCCATCTCGTCTTCCATGTTTCACTTCTAAAACCAGTTCAACCCGGAACAAGATTAACCAAACCACCTGAGCCCATCCTAATAGATGGAGAACCTGAATTCGAGGTACAAAATATCCTAGACTCTAAGATGGTTAAATCTAAACATTTTTATTTAATCGATTGGAAAGGTTACGGACCGCAGGAAAGGTCATGGGAACCCAGTGACCATGTCCATGCACCCCGGTTAGTGAAGAAATTCCATCAGAACTTCCCAGACAAACCAGGGCCCAGAGGAAGAAAGACCTTAGGAGGGGCCTTGGGGGGGGGGGGGAGTGCTGTCATGATGCCTACACCCGGGCATCTGGACCAAGCCCATCCGCCCCGGAAGCAGGCATCCAGACATTTAGTAAAACCTCAGAAGCCCCGGCAAGGGGCTATCTGGGTTCAGTCCTGGCGCCTTAGGCGTCAGGCTCATAGTAGGAATCAGTCCTAGCACCTAAGGTGCCAGGCTCATAGTCATCACTTACCTCAGGCAGACCATGCTGCACATGCACCCAGGCCAATTTTTCTGCAAGGACTATTTTTTTACTCGAGTGTGGTTCTAGGGAATTTTTACCTGGGACTACTTTTGAGGCTATTTGAACCACGCCCGATCTACAACACACGCTTCGCGTTATTCTGCATTCTGCAGCGTAACGCTCACCGTGCCTGCGAACCTGCATCCAGTCTTCTGCCACGCCCGCCTCGCATCCGGAACTCCTAGAAGAAAGGAGAAAATAGGAGAAGAGGTTAGGTTACGGGCATTAATCTAATTCCTTACCTGATTCAGGATCTTGCACCATTCCGAGCCTGAAGGGATATTACTTCAACACGCGTCGCTTCGCAGCTGCAGCGCCGCCCCATTCTCACCAGTCCACAGCATCTTCGACTCGGCGCTGCCTCCATCATTTTCTTCGGCGATCTTCAACACCTGGGGAAAAAAGACAAAGGAATAGCGAGGTGAGCCTAGACTCCAAAGACAATCATTTTACCACAAGGCTTACCTGATTTACCACCGGAGACATTATCCTTCAATACACCACATCTTCTTACGCCGCAACTACGAAGGGAGGAAAAAACAACAAGTTAAACTCAAACAACTTTACCGGATAGTGTTGGGTAATACAGAATCTTACCTGAACGCCATCAGCAACCTCCAGACAGTATCTGTTGCCGCAAAATCACCAAGGGGTGCAAGAGTGGGCATTGAACATATTGAACTCTTTAAACTTGGTAAACTCCGGAGTCAATAATCTTCCAGAACTCCAATACCCCAAACCAGTGAAGTAACTGGTATCTATGCGCCCCTGCAAGCCACGCAGGATGGAGAGCTCATCCATTAAAAACATAAGGTGAGGACACTAAGTGCGAATATAGGAGGTGGCCAGCGGGGAGAGCAGGAGCAGTGGGGAGGGGTCTGCACTCAAATCCACGGGACTAAATCCCTTTCTCCATCTACAGGAGAATATTCCTACGAGTCAAGCACACGAGACTAGGCGGGTCCGTCCAGACAGCCATCTTTGTCCTACGCTTCACGTTGGTGGAGGCCGCTGCTGTCTGGGCTCGATCGACGCCCCTGTGGGAACCAGGTGAGCGTAACAGAAGGAGAATGCTTTGTGTGTGCACTTCTACCATACAGCATGGGAAAATCCAAGATCTTTGTGGCCGTAGAAATCGATGTACCTACAGCACACTGTAAGTCACACGTAGCAATGTGCAACACCAGAGGACAATTTATGGGGAGAGATGCCTCATTGATATGGGCAACTGAAAAGGAATATCCTGATGAAGACGGTTGCGTCCAGGATATCAAGACAAGAAACAGAGTGCACACTAAGAATCACGTGATCAGGTACGAAAAGCCTGAAGTGAAAGGATCAGGAACAAGATGGGAAATAAACCCGAGACTGAACGTCCAAGGAAAGACTGCAGAAGAGGCTAAAATTTGGAAAAACAGAGGCCAAATTCAGATCTGGGGAACAGTGGTTTCCCCAAACGGATGGGAAGAAGGAGTTGTAATCTGCCGAGCGTGGATGGTCCTTGGAGCCTGCAAGGAAGCAATAGAGAATTCACAGAGGTTATGCAAACCACTATGGCCGAAATTGGTAAAGCTGCTGACATGGGTCAAAGATAGAGGAGGACCCTTGCAAATAGTACCATTGGAAATCCGAAACTGTGCTTCAGAAACAATGGCACAAGGAAGATGGGAGAGAATCAAAACTGCGGACAAATCTTTGAAGCCCCAGGAATGATGCAAGGGACCGCAGTACTTATGGACCATTACTGGGCGTGTGGATCCAAGGCATACATGAGACTACCGAAAAACTGGGGTGGCATATGCACAATAGTGAACGTCCACGTTCCTGCACTGGTGATCCCAAAAAATGACCTGAATATTGACAATTTCCCGAAAGCAGATGCTCAGAGGAGATCTGTGGAACTGGTATCCCGGATGAAGAGAGAGAATTACTTTTCTGCCAAATCAGAAGAAGTATTCTATGCAATCCCATACGAACACACAGGCTGTTTAGCCTCACCTCAACAGTATTCACAACACTACTCTTGCCACATATCCAAGTTGGAGTGAATGCTAAATGGTTGCAGATAACCAGATGGGAGTTACTGCAGACCATCAACACCACCATAAAAGGATTTAACACAATTAAAGAGGAACTAAGAGCAATCCGATTAATGACCCTCCAGAACAGATATGTACTTGACATGATCACAGCGATGGATGGAGGTGTTTGCAAAAAAATTGGAGAATCATGTTGCACATTTATACCTTCGCATAATGAGGAAAATTGAACCTTAACAGAAGCCATAAGTATGTTGACAAACCTAAATAACCAGATGATCGATGAAACTGACGAAGTGGATGATGATACTGGTTCGGAGCACTGTTCTCATGGGTCCCGCAATGGATGGCAGATATATTCAAGTTTCTGGGAGCCTTACTATTAATGATACTGCTAGGATTCTGTTTTATCAAGATAATCATCACACAGTGCCATAAAAAACTGCGAAGGAAGCCATTGGGAGGAAAAGCATGGTCGATGCCAAACCAGGTTGGAAGCCCAGAGAAAATAAGAGACTTTGTGAAAGCCGGTGAATTTGCACCAGAAGGAGCAAAATTCACATATCCCAGGAAACGAAGGAAGTATGAAGGGAAATGGAGCTATTGCAGCCCAAATGGACAATGCCAGCTAATGACCTGGAACAAGGACGAACACGTAAAAACAGCAGGAAGTTTGAAAGGTGTGATAAAAATATGGACTCCAAAAATACACGCATGCACACCATCGTGTACAAACCCAGAAGACGACGAACTGGACACAGACGAACCAAAGAAGATGAATCCACAAGAGGAAGCAGAAGTGGTCGATGAACCAACCAGAGGGGGGAGTGTAGAGGAGGTCCCAGACATGGTCTGCACCCCTGCCCCTCATTTTGAGGTACCAGGAATGTGCTCGCCAAAGTATGTGACGTATGAGGAGCAGATGAACCAACAGAGAGCTACACTTGGACTCTGCCTGGTGCACATCAGAAGAGCAATACCTGTTGGAGCACCCATAACCAGACAACCATGGGTTGCACGGTACCCTCTCAGTTAAACGTACCAGCAGCTGACACGAAATGAAGACTACTTACAGACTGTCCCTGAAGAGACCCACAGAGCCTTAATGGAAGGTGAATGGTGACGACATAAGAGCCCAGAAGTGACGTACAGATGAACATAACCGACGCACGAAAGATGACACACGAGGGCGAAATACAAAGAATAATGATGTGATAGACGTATAAGAAGATACAACATTGCAGCACAAAGAACGTAACCAGGATCGAATTGTGTAACTGACTGAATGCATGTAAATAGGCTCGGAACGCAAGAAGCTAAGTAAACGGAACTGCTTGCAATGCTTAGTAGAAGAATAGCGCGGCATGCGCCAACTATATATCTACCTCAATAAAAGCACACTATACAAGTGCAACTCCATTTTGTAAAAACAGAATTAAGCCCAGGCTGCAAAGGGCTAGCAGGCCAAGATTCATATTCCAGCCATGCCAAAGGGAAGAGCGGAATCGAAACTCAGTAAGAAGCAGCTCAATGCCTGGGAATTCAAGGTCAACCTAAGGAAGGGAGGAGAGCTGCAGTCTCAGAGAATCAAAACTTCAGAGCATACCAGCCAGCCAGTGAAGGTCGAGATAAAGAGGCCCCAGGCAGGTGGCGATGCTATGGAAGAATCAAATACGCGAATAACTCGAAAATGAAGCAGATTCACGGTGAACGGACACGTGACCAGCCAAGGGCAAAGTGGTACCAACGTCTGATGTCACCCAGAACTCGGGATGCCATAACTTCTCCTGATAAGAAGCTACAGTTTTGAGGACATCCTCAGCCAACTAATTGACACATAGCCCTAAAGGTACTGATTGATGGAAGGGAGGCAGGGTGAATCTTGGGACACTTCGCATCTGGGTGTCCATTTTGCATGCTGCTAATTAAAGTGGAGATTTATGCCTAGGGGTGTAACCCACCCAATCACAATGGACCAAATAATCTAGGGTCCTATAGCTTGCAGAACCAATAAGACGTCGTAGTTGTAGTGACGTCTATCACAAGTGATGTAGTGGGATGGGCGTAGATGCGCACCCGATAAGAGTTATCCAATCTGAATGCTCTGTTATCATATACAGATATAGCACCTATACTTAAATTACCTTTCCGACCAATAGAATTGCATGACAAACTTATGAGTTTTACACGTCAAATGATGACAAATTTTTCCCATAAAAGTTGCTGTCTGAATGAAGAATTTGGAAGTTGAAGTGAGACAGGCGATCGGGACTCTGTTGATTACCATTTGTTTCCCCGTTGTTTATACTTGTCATTAAACGGACTTCCTTTTGCCAAACTATTGAGTTGTCCTTATTGAATTGTGTCGGAGTAAGGGAATCCTGCACCCCAACCTCCTCTTGGTACAGCTATCTTGTCTTACAGGTACTAGAGGGTGAGCTCTGACCTATGGGCCCGTCAGAGGACGCTCCGCCCTCCTGTACACCAGTACCCTTCTCAATTCTAATGCTGGACTTGGACTTCCCCTGCATCACATATTTAGGGTGGCGCTGAATCATGCTATGCCCATCGTCATCTTGAATCCTGTTTGCATTGCTGTTCTCTTGCAACATCATGTGTTATTATTGACTTCTGCAACTGTTCTCGATCCCCCCTCTGGCTTCTCCACTCTTTTTTCACTGCTTATTTTCTGCTCTCTCCTCTTCTCCCTTCTCCCTCTCTCTTTCCCCCTCCCCTTACTTTTTCTATGCACTTACTCTATCGGAATTGTCTTTGTACCTAGTAGTATGATAGCAACTTTGTTTGTTTTCCTCCCCCTTCCCATACTTGTTCTTTCCTGCCCCACCCCCACCCTTCCAGCACTATCTGAAATGTCGTCAGGCCTAGTACGATAGTCGCCTGTTTTGTTCCTCTCCCTCCTTTCTGCTCCCCTTCTCCCCTACTGTCAGTCCAGAAAAACTAAGCACCCCTTGAGGGTCCGGAAATGAATGATGTTTGGTTGGCCGAAGACTAACCACCTCATTTACAGTGTAAGAATATATATTCATTAGTTATTAGTTATTACGTAGCTATTAGTTTAACTAGAGTGAAGCCATTTTAAGATGACCAGAATCGCCATTTTGTTATCTCTCTCTGCTCTCTCTAACGTTGCCACTTTGCCTCATGTAAATCTGCTTGGCTGTAGATATTATTTCGCTTCAATGGTCCAAGGCTAAGAAACATGTTGAAACATTACACTGGAAAGCCATACAGGAATGCCCGATTCCCTCCCTCACGTATCTTTGAAGACAGGGAGCACGGCATTTAATCAGTATACGAATGCCAGCGAGTCTCCTGAAAGAATAGCAATGAACGAAACTAGCATTTAAAGAGTTGAATTATGATTTTCTTTACGGCCCCCCTTTCTGAGCCCAGTGAGGCCCCGGAGAGCGAGCTGACTTCTAGAGCGAGAATCGAAACTTAGAGATAGTGAGGCCTGCTATGTGCCAGTCTCCTACACGCAGCTTGCCCATGAAAAACAGAAACGCTGTGTTCTCGCAAACAAAGAATGGTGTCTGTAAAACTGGAGATTGCAAACTGTTACTAAATATGGTGGTCTAAGGTGTCATATTTGTCACACTGGTCAATCATCGCCTCTAATTCAAAGGGAAATGAATTGGGTGCAGCATCAAATGTGTCATTACTGATTGTCGGATGCTCCGTTTGTATATATGTAACTGATGTATGTCTCGCACTCTCTTGTGTCCCCCGAGGTCTGTTAGACACACGTCGCGGGGCGTGGGACCACTTAGCCAACTGGGACTATTTTGTATTGCAATAAACCCTAGATTTTGGGAACAGAACCTCGTGTCTGGCTTATCTATTCGTGTGTGGTGACTGTGCCTTGTTTCCACATCCGAGGGTCCCTCAGGGGCCCCTTCAAGATGGCGCCCGAATAGGGACCCTCCCCCACTTGTTCCATCATGTACGTTGCAAAATAAGGAAGGTGGTAAGAACGTCGAGGATGGGAGCGATCGAGCCGGGATCAAGAGATGTTTGGGGTGCCCCTGCGTAAGCGATGAGAGACTCCTTTGCAGATCTGCACACAGCTGATCCCTGATCGACGTCCCTGGCCAGTGAACAAGGAGGCGAGGATCCCGAAACGAGGCAGAGCCGAGATACGCAGACACAACGTCATTGGTTGCGTCAGTATACGGACTAATTGTGTCTTGAAAAGACAAATTGATTGATCAGGTGAGTCGTGCCCGATTCGTAAGTGATCCTGATATTGGTTGAGAGTTGATTTTGCAAAATCAAACACCCAGAGTAATTTTGATTAGCCAAGGGTAAGGTTAAAACATGCCTGGGGTATTGTCCACCTTAGTGGGACTTTTCCGCTGCGGTGAACAATCTTTGGAAACGGGCCAGGAAGCACCTCCGGGAGGAACGTCGGCTTATGATATGTACATAAAGTATGGTATGGGAGCGATAATGTTTTATGAAACTTGGCATAAGCAAACCAGAAAACAGGAAAATCTTCAGTGGCCGAGGGATGGGAGTTTTGAGATGGAACGTATAGATAACCTGGAAAAGGTGTTGATGAGTAAAAGAGCACGCCCTGGAGCACTTGATATCCTTGGGGACTGGAGGAGGGAAGCAATGCTCCGATTTAGAAGTAGAGAGAAACATGCGCGCAGGCATAAGTCAAAGACGGAGAAAGCTGAGGAGAAGGAGGAGGAGGAGGAGTGGAGTAATAGCTTGAGAAAGGCGAGACGGCGCGATGAATTAAACATAGAAAAAATATATCCACAAAGAGAGCTACACTCATCGGACGAATTAATAAACAGAATCTTGACTGAAACAAAACAGGGCCCGAGGATTGAAACTAAAAAGACTACGGCAGTAGCCGTCGCTCAACCCCCTCCCGTTGCTCAGCCCCTCCCAACACCAGCACAGCCACAGGCTACATCAGACACTGCACTGCCCACTAGCCAGCCAGCCCCGAGTGTTTCGCAATTGCCACAGCCCCAGCAGACGGATCCCACTCTCACTGCCCCCTCTGCACCTCCTGATCAAGAGGTTACCACTGTCCCGACTGCCCCTCCCATGAGTGGAGTTGAGCAGAATGAATGTACGAGAGTAACTCGCAGCGCGAATAGTAAGGAGAGAAAGCATGAGCTGCAAGAACAGGCAGAAATGTATACGATAATGATGAGGGATCCACGCTAGCGTCCCTATATGACTTCAGAAGAAACAACAAAAGACAGGTATTGTTGGAATGCATGGGGGAATATTTGTCAGGACAATGGAAAAAGTTAATTGGGAAGTTACCACCGAAACGATTGTTGGATTTAAATGCATTAGCCCGTTGTAGAGGGAGAGATGAAGAAATAGGAGAGCATGTGAAGCGACTGTTTGAAATAACGAATGAATTGGATGAAGAGTATTCTGAAGTACTCGCCACACCGGGGAATAGGAGAAGGAATATTGAGAGGGGCAGGAAGAGAGCGTCAAGACTGTATATGCAGAAATCGTTGCCGCCACCCGGACAGATAGATGATAGACAAAGATTGCAGGTGTGTGTGCGGGAAACAATGAGATGGATGTCAAGCCCTAGGACTTCGGTAGGGGAGATAAATGAGATATGTAATGAGTATCCTTTGCAAATAAGAATAGAAGCTCTGCGAACGATAGTAGGGGTGTTACTGCAGCAGATAGCAGGACACCACAGGGGAAGGGGAAATACACAGAGTAGGGGAAATTCGGATATGCATGGAGGGCCTTTGGGATTAAATCAATGTGCATACTGCAGAGAGGAAGGATACTGGTGGGCACAATGTCCGCATTTGCAAATTAGAGGAGGATATAGTCAGAGAAGGCCTCACAGAGGGCACATGGGAACAAATGGTCACAACAGAAATCATATGCAGCAGCATCAGAATAATCAAGGGAATGGTGCACAGAATCAAGGCCAGGCTCCGAATCAAACTATTCAGAGTCAAAATCAGCAAGGTGCACAAATGGGTAATAGAGGGAGAGGGGGAACATTTTTGATAACCAGACAGGTGCATACTATAATAACAGTGGTGACTACACATCGGATGACGTGTTGTTACCCCAATAGGACAGCCCAGGACAGGGGTCGGAACCAGTGTCAATTCCCGTGAACCAGAAAGGGCCCTACGTAGAGATGAAAATCGGGAATGATGAGCATAGATTCCTCGTAGATACGGGGGCACAAAAGTGCTCGATAGATCATCACTTGGTTCCAGACATACCTCTGTCAGGGAGACAAAATATCTCAGTAGGGTTCGCAGGTACCCCAGAAATAAACCCAGAGTCCAAATCAGTGGCAGTGACAATAGGGCCTTTTACTGAACATTGTCCATTTCTTTTAACAGAGCATTGTGGGGAGAATCTTTTAGGATTGAATCTATTGAAAAAACTAAGCGCAGTTATCCATTGTACACCAGATGGGGTATTTTTGACTATTTCTCGCCAGATTATGCCGACTTCTGAATTTATGGCGGAACCCTTAACAGGGGAATTGAGTACAGTGCCAACTTGCATTTGGGCCGTGAATGACAATGATGTGGGATGTTTGAAAATAGAGCCAGTAAAAATTACATTGAAAGAAGGAATAACGTTACCGTGTATTCCGCAGTATAACATTTCAGCGGAAGGAGAAAAAGGATTGAAAAGTATTGTTTCTGATTTTGTGAAATTGGGAGTGATTGAAGAGATTACAGGTAGTGTATGTAACAGCCCCATTCTTCCCGTGTACAAGAAAGGGGGTAATGAGGTACAGTACCGTTTCATAATTGATCTCCGTGCACTGAACAAAGTGGTAGATCCCCAATTCCCGTTAGTGCCAGACGTCACTACGATCTTGACAATGATCCCTGATTCGGCAGAATACTTTAGTGTTATTGATTTGAAAACGTTTTTTTCAACATTCCAGTACACAAAGAAAGCAGGTATTTATTCGCCTTCACTTTAGGAGGACGATCATTCACATTCACACGCATTCCACAAGGCTATACTGAAAGTCCGAGCATATACCGTAGAGCGTTGAAAGAGCAGTTGGACATGTTAGAATTACCAGCAGACTGTGTATTGTTACAATACATTGACGATTTACTAATCGCTGCTAACACGGAGGAGATATGTAAAGAAGGTACTGTTCTATTATTGACTCATCTAGCCACGCATGGCCATAAAGCAAGCCTAAAGAAATTCCAGTCCTGTCAGAAAGAAGTAGCTTATTTGGGTTACCTACTCTCAAAGGAAGGAAGAAGATTAACGCCAGAGAGAATAAAGAGTATTTCTGGTATGCCTATTCCAACAACACAGAAAGGTGTGAGAGCGATAATAGGGATGGCTTCTTATTGTCGTCAATGGGTTATGAACTTTGCTTTGATTGTGAAACCAATGGTGGAATTAACAAAGAAGGATGCTGTGATGCCTTTGCAGTGGAATGAAGAATGTCAGAAAGCATTTGATTCGCTAAAAAACATTTTGAGTTCTGCTCCAGTTTTGGGCACACTGAATTATGAAAAGGTTTTTAGGCTATTTGTGCATGAGAATGAAGGATGTGCGTTGTCTGTCTTAGCACAGGAACAAAGTGGAAGAAATTGGCCGTGCGGCTATTTTTCTTCTGCGCTGGACCCTGTAGCGCACGCACTACCACGATGTTTGCGAGCTGTTGCAGCGGCTGCTGCGTCAGTGAAACAAACAGGAGGGATGGTTTTGGGACACACCTTAATTTTGATGGTGCCACATGCCATAGATGTTCTACTCAATAGAACACAGATGCAACACCTCACCTCTGTTAGATTGACTAGATATGAAATTGTATTCTTCGCGCCCAACATCCAAATTATGAGGTGTAACACTTTGAATCCAGCAGAATTAATGCCAATGCCCGGGGAAAACAGTGGTGGGACTGAATTGCCTCCCCATGATTGCCTAATGGTTACTGAGGAAGAAACAAAAGGGAGAATTGATTTGAGTGACACACCACTAAAAGAACCAGATGGGGAACTGTTTTGTGACAGCTCCTGTTTTAAACTACCTGATGGCACATCAACATCATTCAAGATGGCCGCCTGCCGGGAGTAGACGTACCAGCGGAGCTCCCATTCCTTGGATCTGGGAAAGTGCCCACCACCCGGTCTGTGGGTTGCATCCCGTGGAGTTAAGCGGCTGGAAGGAGTCCCGGTACGAGGAAGCACCGAGTGAAGCATCGAGGAGAACCGGCTTCCTCCCTGTGGGGACTGCCGAGCCGCGTCGAAGCCTGGGGCCCGGGAGACGGCCGCATCCTGGCGAGTGGAGCCACGCGCATCGGCGGCGGAGGAGGAGGAAGCCCCGTGGGGGGGCATCTGGGCGTCCACCTGCTGGGAGGATCTGGCGGCGTGGCCCCGGGTTGACCCGGGGGCTGCTTCCCCTGGTCTGGTCAGGGGGGCGGCTCTGTAGGGGTCGCCCCGGCGTTGGCATTGGCAGGAGTTTGGTGTGCGGACTTGTGAGCGGGGAGGACCGCAGAGACACGGGCTGGCAGCACCGCACTCGGCTGGAAGGGCCGGGAAGCCAGCTGGTGTTTGGAGGCAGAGGACGCAGAGCGGCGGCGGCGGGCGGCCGCGGAGACCAGGGTGCGGCCCGGGGGAGGAAAGCTGCCAACGCAGGAAGTGGGAGCGCCCCGGCAGGAGAAGCACGGGAGCCCGCGGCACCCGGGACGCGGCCCGGAAGGTACGGCCGCGGAGGACTTTGGGGGAGCCCCAGTGAGGAGTGAGGCTTCGCCCCCCGGGGCGGCAGGAGGAGGCCATCAAAAGGGCTGCATGGGGGAGTAGACACCCTGCAACAGGCAAGCACGGGCTGCACCCTATGTTGGAGGAGAGCCTGGTGAGCGGACTGGCTCGAGAGCCAAGGTGAGCCTTCCCCTTACCCATTGGGACCCCAGTTGGTGCTTGGAGGGGAGAGGGATACTATTTTTGCCACCCGGGAGGACCCCAAGGAGACCCACCCATCCAGGAGAAGTGGGGATTTGGCGCGTGTGACACCCGGTGGAGTTGCCCAGGAACTTGCAGGCCCTTGAGGGGGGCGCATCAGCTAGCGAATCTAGCGTCCAAGGGAGGGCGGTAAAGGCCACAGGTGTCAGGCAATAAGCCTTTAACCCGCTGGGGAACCACATCGGGCCCCAGGAAAGGGGTTGGCAGCGAGCGGAGGCGAGGATGTGGCGCAGGGGCCACCACCAAGATGGCTGCAAAATACAAAGGAAAGAGTGGGAAGGCCCTGCAGACCTCGGGGGATGCCTCGGGCACTCTCCCCACTATATGGCCACAGCAGGAGAGGAGAGAGAGGGCCGACAGCGTGCGGGTTGGCGCAGAGGATGCAGATGCGTCATTTGAAGGGGGAGACTCCACTGCGATATCACGGCAAGATATTAGGGGAGAAATGCTCGCCCTACAAACCAGCCTGACGAAAACCTTCCAGGAACAATTTCAACTCCTGCGGGCGGATCTCAACTCGGCCACGGGGGAGATTAAGCAGGAAATGAGGCAGCAGGGTGAGCGCACAGACCTTTTGGAAAAAGGGTTGCAGGAGATGGATAAGGAAGTGACGGCCCATGGCGAGGCAATTGAGAGGCTTGATGTAGCTACGCGGAATTTGGAGATCCAGATGGAGGACATGGAAAATAGGTCCCGCAGGGTCAACATTTGGATTAAAATGCTTCCGGAGATGGTGCTTGGATCTTGATGAGGCTCCTACCAGTGCGGAGGGGCGGCCCGGGGCTACAGGGACAGGGTCAAAGCCCTGGCTGAGGTTAATAGTGGGGGAAAAGAGAAGGGGGGGTGAAGCGGGGTGGCAGCTCGCCCGAAGAGAGAAACAAGCATAGTCCGGGAGGTGGGGGGGGGGAGCCCGAGAAGATTCATGAGCCGAAGTACGTTGCTAGGGTGGTGGGCCTCTAAAGGAGTAAGTGGCAAGGGGGGGAGCGATCATCTATGAACCAGAAAGGGTGGGTATACCCGAGGAGATGGGGGGGAGGGGGCGGGAAGGGTATGGTCTTCCCGAAGGGGAGAGGGAGGGATGGGCGGGTGGGGTGGAGGTGTGTTGGAGGGGGGAGGGCGGGGAAGGAGGGAGGGGGAAGGGCAGCAGTGGATTGGTTTATACCCTGGGGATGAGGGGTGGAGTGTTACTTCATGGCGAGAGGGAGTAGGGGGGCTCAGATGGGAATACTAGAAGTCCCAGGTCAGGTGAGTGTGCTGGCAGGGGGGAGGGAGGGCGGAAGCGGATGGGTGAGCCAAGACGATATGTGCACCGTTCAAGTGGCTAACACATAATGTGAGGGGTTTAAATTCCCCTCTCAAGAGGAAGAAATTGGAGCAATTTACGAGAAAGGAGGGTCCTGACATTTTGGGCCTCCAGGAAACGCATTTTAGGCTGAAAGACCAGGGACGTCTAAAACTTAGGGGATTCGGCCAGATTCTCCAGGCATCGGGGAAAGGCAAGTCGGGGGGCGGTTGCCTTGGCCATCAGAGACATGGTGGGCTTCAGAGTCATAGATACTATAAGGGACAAGGAGGGAAGGTACGTTATAGTCAAGGGGACCCACCAGGATGCCCCATACACGTTAGCGGTGGTATATGCCCAAACGCTGGCCAGGAGCAGTTTCTGAGGCGGGTGCTGGGGGTACTGGATGGGGGCAAATAATCCTGCTGGGAGACCTTAACATAGCCTGGGAGAAGGGGCGGGACAGGTCAGGGGACCCCACGAGAGGAGGGGGTGCTGTGATGTCGGCGGGCCTTAAAGAAAGAATAAGCAGTGTTGGCCTGAGGGATGTGTGGCAGGAGCTGAAAGGGGAGGAAGGTTATACTTACCTCACAGGGGTCCACGGGTCCCAATCCAGGATCGACTACATCTGGGTCACATCCAGTCTGGTGGGTAGGATTGGAGAGGTAGTAACGGGACCTATTGGCATAGCGGACCACAAGGTGGTCTCAATGTGGATGCCTCTAGAACACAGGGAGAGAGGGGTGTGGTCCTGGAAGTGCCCGGCATATCTCCTTAGAGACCCTGTTATCCGGCAGGAAATGGAGGACAAGATGAAAAACTTTTTTGAGCTCAATATAAAGGGGGATACAAGAGAAGAGATGAGATGGGATGCCTTTAAGGCCACGATGAGGGGGGAACTCATAGTGGTTGCGGCACAGAGGAAGAGGCTACTGGCGGTGTTGGAAACGCAGCTAGAGAGTGAAGTTGAAAGAGCCAGGCAGCAGGTGGGAGCGGTCCCTACTAGGGCAGCTATGAGGAAGTACCGTAGAGCCTTGGGGCAACTGGAAATTCTTCGTACTAAAAAGGTTGAGGGAGCGCTCCTCTGGGTTCACCAGAAATTTTACGCTAGAGCGAATAAGGCTGACATGCTCCTTGCGCGCTTTTTGAGAGGAGCCCGCTCTAGAAATACAATCATGGCCCTTAAAACAGGCTTGGGGAGAGGGTGACGCGAGTGGGGGAGATACAGGAAACGTTAGTACAATTTTACGAGTCCCTTTACACGTCACAGGAACCCCGAGATGGCTTACAGGTGGGGTTTTTGGAAAAGGTGGAGCTGGGAACGATTGGGAAGGAGGCGCTCGACCTACTTAACAGGGAGATAGGGGAGGAGGAAGTGAGAAAAGGGATTTGTAACCTCCCACCGAACAAGGCCCCGGGCCCGAATGGTTACACCGCAGCTTTTTACAAAACGTTTGCATCCATATTGGTTCCCCATCTGACTAGCCTTTATAACACATTTAGATTGACGGGGAGAATAACCCCGATCATGGAGGAGGCACGGCTGACACTTATTTTGAAACCAAATAAGGACCCTGAAGAGAGGGCCTCTTACAGGCCTATAGTGTTAATCAATATCGACGCCAAAATATTCACCAAAATTTTGGCCAATAGATTGGAGGGCTTTCTCCCAGGATTGATCCATCTGGATGAAGCGAGGTTTATAAAGGGCCGTCAGACAGCAGACAACATCAGGAAGGTGGCCCACTTAGTGGAAAAAGCCAACCGGACGGACACTCCCGCGGTCCTCCTATCGTTGGACGCAGAAAAGCCGTTTGACCACGTGGAGTGGCCCTTCCTATTTAGGATGATGCAAAAAATGAGCTTTGAGGGAGAGTTCTTATGCATGCTTCGGGCTAACTATCAGGCTCCAGCTATGAGAATAGCTGTGAACGGGGTCATGGCCCGGCCCTTCAGACAGTGCAGGGGCACCAAGCAGGGCTGCCCCCTGTCCCCAATGCTTTATGCAATCTATTTGGAGCCTCTCTTGCAGGCAATCAGGGAGACCAGGGGGATACGGGGCATCCCGTTTGGGGGGAGGGAACAAAAGGTAGCTGCATTCGCTGACGACGTGTTACTAACTCTGACAGCACCCCGGGAGTCTATTCGCACGAGCAGGGCCTTGCTGGAGGAATTTGGGGAAGCCTCCGGTTTGAAGATCAATGTATGCAAGTCAGAGCTCTTGAATTTGACTCTGAACGCAGGGGAACGGGAGTTGCTCAGGGCGGACACTTAGGAGTGAAAATCACACCAACCTTAGCCGGCTGGTACCAAGCCAACTATCCGTCGCTTCTGGGGGACATCAAGAGGGACTACCGCAGGTGGAGGGTCCTCCGGGTGTAATGGCTGGGCAGGGTGGCAGCGGTCAAAATGGTTGTTTTGCCGCGCCTTCTGTACCTCTTCCAGGCAATTCCACAAGCGGTACCGGTCACCTTTTTGAAGGAGTTGGACGCCTCAACTAGCAAATTTTTGTGGGCGGGGAGAAAGGCGCGAGTTAATAGGCAGCTGCTGATGGCTCCCAAACGGGCGGGGGGACTTGCACTACCGAACTTCCGACAGTATTATGAGGTGGCCCAGCTGCGTCTCATTAGAGATTGGCTTCAGGAGGGGGAGGCCGCACAGGATAAACAGTGGGTAAAAATGGACAGAGCAGTGGCGCATCATAGTCTAGCGGCGGTATTGTGGCCCCCAAGGCACCTCAGGTCTAAGCATCTTTTTGAGAGCTCCATAACAAAATTAATGGCAGACAATTGGGACAAGTTAATAAGGGCGAAGGGGATCACAACCTTCCCGTCTCTTTCACGCCCTTGTTCGGTAACAGGGATTTCACTCCAGGGTTGGAGGTGGGCGCGTTTACACAGTGGCAGGAGGGGGTGTAAGTGGCTGAGCAGCTTGTTCAGTGGGGGGAAAATTCTCACATTCGAGGAGTGCAAGGAGGAGTTTGGGATAAAAGAAGGGGAAAGGCTAAGATATGCGCAGCTGCGACATTGGGTCTAGAACCCGATGAATAGGCAGGCGGCAACAAGAGACAAGACCTGTTTTGAGAGGTTCCTCTTGTCTAATGACGGGTCCAGAGGGCTGATATCCAACCTATACAAAATTCTAGACAAAGCCACCGTCAGGGGTCAATGGCGATATATGCAGAGGTGGGAACAGGTCGTAGGGAGGGACATTGAGCGAGGAGAGTGGGAGCGCCTATGGAGGAAAATCCCAAAACTAGTGAAGGCTTCACAACTGCAAGAAACATGGTATAAGATTTTATTTGGGTGGTATTATACCCCGGCACGCCTTCGGGAGATTTATCCTGACACATCGGGGACATGCTGGAGGGGTTGTGGGTTGGAGGGTACGGCACAACATATTTGGTGGGATTTCCCGGCAATTAAGCCCTTCTGGAAGGAGGTGAGGGAGGCCCAGGAGCAGGCGTTTGGTAAAGGAAGTAGAAGACCACCAGAGGACACTCACCTGGGGCTTGGAGGGGGCGCCGATCCGAGGGAACCAAGATCCCGGGAGAAGGCTAAGGTGATACTTGTACTTGCAGCTATGACAGTAATAGCGCAACGTTGGAGGAGCTTGGAGGTTCCCCTCTTAAGGGACTTGCTGCGGAAGCTCTGGGAGATAGTAGCCCTTGAGTGGGCAACATACGCTATGAATGGCAACGTACTCTCTTTCGCAGAGGACTGGGGAGAAATGATGGAGTTCCTCAGGGATGACTTTCGAATTGGATGGTGTCCGCAGCGCCTGCGACTGTTGGATCTGCAGTGAACTCTAGCGTGCAGTTCCCCGGTGGGCGGGATTGAGAATGCACTCTGGGGGGAGAGGGGGTTGGGGGGTCATGTTCAGGGCAGTTCCGGTATTGGTACACTTCTCGACCATCCCGGGGAGCAACGGCTCGAGGACTTCGCACTGCTGCCTGTGGGGAGGAGGGGGGGGAGTTGGGTTCTGTTGTGCTCTGTGTTGCTGTTGAAATAAATAAAAAGAGTTTAAAAAAAAAAAAGTGTTGGGGAGTGTAAAAGAATTCCTTATAACTCCGCCCAAGCAGCAGAGATAATTGCTTTAACAAGAGCTTGTGAGATTTCGGAGAACTTGAGCGTAAATATCTATACTGATAGCCAGTATGCCTTTGGCGTAATTCATAATTTTGGCCGATTATGGCCCGAGAGAGGTTTCTTAACATCCCATGGGGCTAGAATTCAACATGGCCCTCTGATTGTGCGATTACTGTCTGCACTTACGTGTCCAAAGCACCTGGCAATAGTGAAATGCGAGGCGCATGAAAAAGTAACATGTAAAGTAGGAGAAGGAAACGCATTTGCAGACAAGATTGTGAAACAGACTGCTACTGATTTGAGTACACAAAATGTTGACAGTACAATCGGAGGAAGTGCCCTGCATGATAGAAAATGGAATTGTGACTGTTAAAGAAATGCAGGCGGAAGCTACCGCTGACGAAATACAGGGATGGGCCAAGGGCTCTGCAGAACTGGATTTGGAGGGTTGCTGGGTGGACAAAAAAAATGGGAATTGGATGTTGCCAAATGCGTATGTAAATGCAATGGTTACAATGGCTCATAGTCCCACACACATCTGTGCGGAGAAAATAGTCCAACATTTAGCCACAGTCTGGGAAAATCCACTCATAAAAAAGAATGCAGAGAGGCTGGTGCAGAACTGCATCACGTGCCTACAGCATAATGTGGGAAAAGGAACAGTGACTCCAACAGGAAGTTTTGGACCTCCCTCTATGCCATTCAAAGTGATTCACTTTGACTTTATAGAGATGGAGAGATGCCACAATCTGAAATACGTTCTGGTGATCATATGTGCATTTAGCAAATGGGTAGAAACATATCCCTTGAAAGATTGCACAGCCATGAGTACGGCAAAGCTAATGCTAAAAGAGTATTTCTCTTGCTTTGGTCTGCCCCGTGTCATATTGTCGGACAATGGTCCGCACTTTGTAGGTGCAGTGATAATGCAGATTTGTGCAGGATTGCAGATCGATAAGCGATTCCATTGTTCGAGACATCCGAGTTCGGCCAGTCTTTTATAAAGCCATAATGGAATTTTGAAATCCAAAATCAGTAAGATCTGTACAAGTAGCAAATTAAGCTGAGTAGATGCATTACCAATAGCATTACTGTGCATGCGAACGTCAGTGCAGGCCAGAACTGGGTTCTCCCCCTATGAGATTATAATGGGGAGAACAGCGAATGTGTGGTGCGCACCTCAGCCTAAGAAAATGTGCGAGGTAGAATACCCTGTACTCAGCATTTATTGTAATTTGTTAGTAAAAAAACTGTGTTTGATTCATCAGCCGGTGCAGGAGGCATTACCGATGCGGTATACTGGCCCAGGACATGCATTGGAGCCAGGAACCTGGGTGCTCATCAGAAACTATGAGCGGAAAACATTGCTAGCACCCAGGTGGTGTGGGCCCTACCAGGTACTTTTAACCACGCAGACAGCATTATGCGTGGATGGACGCAAGGCGTGGATTCATGCCACGCACGCCAAGGAAGTCCCATTGCAATTTGGCACGTCAACTGATCGGGACAAAGACCAGAAAGAGATAGCAGCGGTTCCAGGAATGAAAAATGCCATTGCCAGTCCACAGAAACTACCTGATCCTGAAACAAAGCCTGATGAGATTGCCATAAAAACGGAAGAGCAAAGAGTGCCTTAACGTTGTCCAGCAGATTCTGCATATCTGCTGGCCGACATCAAGTACATACCTCTGTGGCGCCCACCATCTTCTGTTGCGCCACAGCCTGCATTGTCGCCTGGGCACCCATCATCATCTGCCATTGTGCCCCAGGCTGACTCCAAGCTCGAGACCGGAAGTGCACCCGCACTATTTGTTGATCACACGGTACCAGGAGCAAATCGATACAACCTGCGGAGCAGAAAGGAGTGATCACATTTTTCATCTCTTGGTGAATTTCTTGCCTCTGTTTCCTATTTTCGGATGAAGTGGGAACCGGAGGACTAGAGGAGGGTGGCGTAAGAGTTGTGCAAATTAGACAGCTCACGAAACGCAACTCCTCGGTGCTAAATCCATGTGTCAGGAACCCGAGTGAACAAGCGGGGCGCACGTGGTACAAAGGAAGCTGCTCTGAAATTGTAGAGCGATGTGCAAAATACACAGAGGCCTTGCCAGATGAATAGACAATCCAGGCAGACAGAAAACTGGCATAAATAGATTCTAGACATTGATTGAACTATTTCAACATCCGGAGAAGCACAAGAATAAGCAATATTCACGACGAGCACAGCAGAAGAAGAAGGACGAGAGAAAAAATGGCGGAGCCAGCAAATGCCTCCTCTTGCACCAATGCTGATAGCGAGTTAAACGTAGTACATAATAAGGTGAAAAAAGGACATGGTCGAAAGAATTGTATGTTGGGTCTAACCATAGTAATGTGCATAATGAGTTTATTAGCCCCAGTGTTGACCATAAGGTCCGGGTCCCTTGAATGAGGAATTACCAGGCCATTCCAACCTTGGGGGACCCAGTAATTCCTCATTCAATTTACCCATCCCCATTCCCATTTGGGAATGGGGAGGGAGCTAACAACGGGCCAGTTAATAACGGGCCCGTATTTAGCTCCCTGGTCCCCTCGCGGGACCCGCAAATGACATCTGGTCTGACCAGATGTCCAGAGCGGGTCCTGCAAGGAGACCTCGAAATAGGGCGGAATGGGTTTAACGGTGCCAGCACCTTTACCGGCGCCGTTAAACCCATTCCGCCTGGGTCGTGTGAGGCCCAATGTCTTGGAGCAAAAGGCTTGCAATTGAGCTTATTTGCATAGCCATAATGCCCTGCTGATATGGCTCTGAACTAGAGGTGTACTCCCAGCGATGGCTGCTAGGTGGTGTTGTGGCATGCGTGACTTGGCTCAAATGGATTTTTCTACTTTCACATTTCAGATGAAAGTGTTATTTGCAAGCCTTTTTCAACCCACTATAACTTAGTTGGATATCAAATGCAAATTGATGCAAGTCTAAACAATGTTACTCTACTTTAAAACACACCCAACAAAATACAGTTCAAGAGCAGCGTTCATTTTGTGACTTTGGTATGAAGTTGCTCTGAAATAATTCTCAGAAATGCTAGCTAAGTAGAGCTGTGTGAGGCCTGTGCAAGGCACACACTGCTGTAATTACTGAGTCTTTATCACAGAGTTGATGGCTTTTTACTAACAAAGGGCAGTCAGCTAGTCTATTACAGAGGTGTGTTAAGGTATTTACAAGGCTCTGCCTGTAAACTGTTGTCACACCAGCAGGTCTGGGGCTAAATAAAACGTCCCCAGTCCGACCTTTAGAGGCATCAGTCTCTAGTGAACTTCCCCGAGTTCCTTACGGGCCTGTCCGCCACTGTGCGACTGAAAGGGCGGGTGTGGGCGCACCTCCATAGTGCAAGAAAAATAAGAGAGAGGGGGGGGGGGCGGAGAGAGAGAGAGAGAGAGAGAGAGAGAGAAAAAAAAAGACAGTACGGAGAAACTGGATGAGGGTGTCACATCGTTGTGTACTTTATTTCCCGCGTAAGTGAAATCTACTTGTAATCAAATGGATCGTTTTAGGGTTGCATCGTGGTTCAATTATAGCCTCGTATTGATATACTTCTCTATTTCACCATCTAGAACACAATGGTTTTCAGTCATTTTGCAGTTTGTAATGTAAAGTAAGTGGTCAAGTATAGCATATGTCTGCCACTGTTTGTGGCCTCGCAGTGCTTGGCTCTAGAGGGGAAAAGGGGGTGGGGGGGGTGGGGTTCATTAGTAGGACAGTGGGAAAGGCAGGTGCAGGACCTGTGGTGTTGATGGGTGCAAGTCGGGAAGCACCTCTTTCCAGAGTGCTAATCTGCTTTCCATGGATTTGGCAGACCCTTGGGAGCATGTGATCCACAGGGAAGAACCCAAGATCTGATAGTCTGCAGCATTTTGGGTTTGGTTAGCCGCTGATGTGGGAGAGTGCGACAGGACTAAGAAGCGAGCTTAGTCGTGGCTCAGTGAATGTTGCTATGCTCACAGCTAGGTGTTTGGTGGCCTCTTGTGGGGGTTTGTGTGTGTAGTGTAAGGTGGTAGGAGATCTTAGGGGGGATACTGTTAGGGGAATGGGGGAGTAGGCCTTACAAGGCAAAACAACCTGCAAACCCTTCACTCCCACCACTGGCCTCTTGCATACATGTCCCATTTCACTAGCTCACACTGCCCCTGTCAATCTATCTATCTCTCTCTCTCTCTCTCTCTCTCTCTCACACACACACACACACACACACACACCATTGATACATTGTATCCCATGCAGAGGGCCCATGTGCAATAAAACAAGCATCATTGAGTTGGCAGATGAGGGGGAAGGGGCAGTCTGTAAACTCCAATTACCATAAACTGCAGATAAGGATTATGGGAGGCAAGAACCTTTGGTTCAGAGAAAGAGCTACTTGAAATGTGGGGCTGCATTCACCCATTTTGCGTTGCTTAGCATGCTGGTTGGCAGGCTGAAAGATGCCTCAAAGGTCACCCTACCATGCTTGGCTGTCTTGGGTACGGCAAGAAGGCATTTGTCAGGCATTTAATTCTGGCAGGCTCTAAAATCCATGCTCATTTCACCCTGAGGTTTACCTTGCGGTCTCCATGAAGTCCCAAGCAAATCTCACACAGTCCAAAATTAAAATCCCTCCTCCAACGTCACCAACTGACACAGACTCGCCAGGTTTTGATGTGGCACCAGGCCTTCTGTATCAGAGGGATGCTGCGACTCTGCAGGTGATTCTGCAGAACACTACACAGGTGCTAATGGGGATATGCCCCTCGGTGGCTGGGCCCAACCTGTACGTAATGGCCTGCGACCCTTCACTGCGCTCTGGCCCTTAACCTGGGCACAGGGCCGTTAGCTACAGGGTGGGCCCACCAACTCAGGGCATATCGCCTCAGTAAGAATGAAATCTCAAGTTTGCAGTCTCTCTGGCCCTTTTCTAGCTAGGGATCTCAGGGGGGTTCCTTACTTGTGCCACAGCTAAAATGATGTAAGCAGGCCAAAAACAGCCATTCTTTAGTCATTGAGATTCTAAGGGCTGTGCTTTCAAGGGTAGAGAGGGGATGTCGGGGATTAACATGTGCACAACACATGTAACATGTCTCCTGGAGCCAGGGAGGGTTCCTACTCCCCAATAACAGCTACTTGCACTACAGAAGAGAGAAAGAAGGAGGGAGGATGTTGGGCAATCTCTTTGAAGAATGTGGGGTGTTGACTGAATTGTGCTCTTACATTTATAACTTTTACACAAGGTGGTAAGCTGTCTTGGGGTAATGTCAGAGAAGGCAGAAGAAGTGCCCCACGCTTACTCATAAACTGGGTAACTGCTGTGTGTGCCTTTCTGCGATCACAAAAGCAATGGTATATTGTCCTTCCCCGGTCTCATGCTAAACTAGCAGAGACATTTAAAAAGGTGAAGAAGAACAAAGAGAAGAAGCTTGCAGCTCCCTACAAATTGAGATAAATGGCATTTATGTGGATAGTATCAGGCATTTTGTAAATTTGTAGGCTACTGTGTAAGATGGGTGTAAGGTTGTAGAATGCTGCTGTAAGAGCTCCTATAAGTCTGCCTGCTGGAGCAGACAATAGGCCTGCTTTAGGTGACAAGAAGGCACAACATGAAGGACGCTTCCATTCCAGCTTGATAGACCTCAGGGCTCTACACCCTTGATGCCAAGACAAGATTTCACCCTAAGGGTGGAGTGGTCACCTATGTTTACACCACAAAAATGGCGTGGTGCACTGCATACCCGGTGCCTTTGATAATGGTGAGGTATACAGAGGCAAACTATACGCAGTTCAGGCAAGTGCCTGGCTGGCCCCAGCCTGCCACAAACACCCGTTTTGTAAGATGTATGACCCTGATGAGGTCACAGCAAATGGCGGGGATACTGAAGGCCCTCATAAAGTAGGTGATGTCACCACCACCAGAACAGCCGCCGGTCCCGCCAGCCCCGTTGGACCCAGTTCAGCCACCAGCCCCGGCTCAGCCACCAGTGCAAGGGCCTCTGCAACCACCTATTCAGACCCCCTCCAGTCCCGCAAAGGCCCACAGAAGCTCCACTGCAGCCGGTACTGCAACAGCCGAACACAGTGGGCCAGTGACCTGAGCCTGCAGTGGGAACCCAGCAATAAGGTTCCAATCAGAGGGTGGCAGACTCCACAGATACTGATAAGGAGAAGACCGAAGAGGGATTGATATCTGCCAAGGCATTTCATGACAGGCTGGCAGGCTTGATGGAATTCTTGGGGATACCACAGCCTCAACAGGAACAACCGGAGACAGGTGTCTTGGCAGAAATTCTGGCACTAAGGTCAACAATCATATCGGGCATACGCCTGCAAAAGGATATGGAAGCCCTGGTCAAAAAGGGCTGGTCCAAACATCACTCTGCCCAGCCAACGAATAAAAGACTGGATGCAAAGTACAGGCAAGCAGATGTGACACCATTTTGCTGTCAGTGCATCCCTGGTCTCATTCATCTGTTATCACATATATTCGAAGCCACAAGCCCCTACCACGTTAACCACCACAACATCCCCCTTATAAAAGGAGGATAGGACATTGGAGGGTTTCTGGGCTACACTTGAGGCAGCCAAATGAGGATGCCATGCTGGCTGCCTCAAACCAGAAGTTATGGATGGAAATCTCTGACTTCCTGCCAGAACTTCGTCGCCACAAACAGGCAGCTTTCAAAGTGGGCTTGGCAGAGGCCAAGGTGGTGGCACAAGACCTCATGGAGTCAGCAGTGGTCCACACAGATGCAGCAGGCAGTTCATCTGCATAGCCACAGACATAAGGCGCTTGGACTGGATGAGGGCCACAGAATTCAAGAGTGGATTCTCGACCTCCCGTTCGAGGGTGTGGATTTATTCCACTCTTCCGCAGATGAGGAGCTACATAAAGAGAAGGCAAGCTCCCAGTGTGCTAAATCACTGACCATACTGGCCAAACAGGCAAGTAAAGCCATTGGGCAACTACAAGGCAAGTCAAAGCACATAGGGAGAGCATTTGGGGTTTTCCAGGGTTTTCAGGAATGCAGAGCACGGCAACCGGGCAGGTCACCCAACCTGCATAGACGTAATCAGCAGCAGTCAACTAATAAGGGATTATTCCAGTCCCCCTTTGTGCCACAGCCTCAGATGGGAAGAAACAATAAGGGGACATCCGGGTCCACAGCTCGCCAGTGGGGGAAAGGTTTGCCTCTAATGCACAGTTCTGGCATTGTCATTTCACAGACCCTTGTACCATGTTGTGGTCTCTGTCTTCCCATCCCCCCGGTTCTCCCTTCCTCTCCTCCCCTTCTATAGATTGGGTCTCCCACTCTCATGGCAGAGATCTCTTGGTTTCCAACAGAGCAGTGAAGGATGTTCCTCCTTCTCAGAGGGGGTCTGACTTCTATTCAAGGATTTTTGCCATTCAAAAAAAGAGCTACGTGGGCCTGAGAGTGGTTCTCAATCTGTCATTCCTCAACCTCTACCTACACTTTCAAAAAATCAAGATGGTCATGCCAGCACTGATTGCAGAGTCTCTGTGTGTGGGAGACTGGATGCGCTCCTTGGACCTCAAGTATGCGTACCTACACATCCCTATTTGGCACCGTCGGTACCTAAGGTTCATAGTTATGGGCCGGCACTTCCAGTACAAAGTGCTCCCGTTTGGGTTGAACTCGGCCCCCAGGGTCTTAACCAGGCTAATTAACTTGGTGGCCTCAATCCTCCGATCCAAATGGCACCATGTGTATCCGTACCTGTATGATTGGCTGAACAGATCTACATCTCCAGGTGCACAACCCAGTATCTTGTGGATCCCCTGTACGAGCTGGGGTTCTCTTTAAACTAGTGCAAGTCTCACCTGTCCCCCACCCAGGCTTGGTGTTTCTGGGCTTAGTGTGGGACACGCAAGCAGTAAAGATCTTCCAGACGCAGGACAGAATCAAGACCATGAGGGTAGCTATCGGTCATTTCCTCAGGACATTGATGTCCGCCTGGTCTGCCTGGTGGTTCCAACACTTGCTGGATATCATGGCGGACTGCTCCCTAGTAGTTCCCTTTAGCAGGCACAGAATGAGGAGAATACAGATGCATCTGGCGTGCTGTTGGAACCAGGAGAGGGTACACAGTCCTGCAGGATAACCATTCCGGGGTATCTACGCCCGTACCTATCATGCTGGCCAGAGGAGATCAACCTCTCAGTGGGGATGCCATTTCTACACCCTACGGCGGCTGTAATCATAACAACGGTTTCGTCACTGGTGGTCTCGGGGGCCACCCTAGCCAGTCACTCAGTTCACAGGCTTTGGTCTCCCATGAACGAAGAGAACCACATAAATGTGCTGGAGCACAGGGCTACTTAACTAGTGTTAAGAGCATTCCTACCCATAATCAAGATAGGCGGGTGCTGATTTAAACAGACAGTTGCAATTGAATGAACAATCCAGATATGGGAGTGGGCAATCTCTCACAACATGCACCTCTCGGCAGACCAGCTGCTGGGGGACAGCAATGTGGAGGCAGACAGGCTAAGCAGGCTGGGAGAAGGCAACTACAAATGGGAAATAAGTCCCCAAGTTCTGAGCGACGTATTTCATGCATGGGGGCAGCCAACAGTGGATCTATTTGCCACATAAAATGACAAAACATGCAAACAGTTCACGTCCTGGATGGGCAGGGACAAGCACTCTCCGTGGATGCTCTACACCTATCCTGGAACAACCTTTGGGCCTATGCATACATCCCAACTCTACTTTTCCAGAGGATAATGCAGAAGGTCCAGGAGTTCCAGGGGAGACGCCTCATACTAGTGATACCTCAGTGGTCAGCCAGGAACTGGTACTCGGACCTGGTACCGTTGGCGGAGGAAGCACCAGTATCACTTCCACTGGCAGGAACGACTCTCCTCTCACAACAGGGGGTGGGGTGGTGGTCCATTCTACACCAGAGAAATGAGCCCTATCGGCTTGGCACCTGAGCATGTGACGCTACAACTCTTACAGTTATCTGAGGAGAATCTGCAAATTATCCAAAAGGGGAGAAAGACCTCCACTAGGAGTCAATATATAAGCAAGTGGTCCAGAGTTTGCTTTTGGGCAAGGGATCAAAGGATAGACCCTATGTTCTGGTTCTGCTCCTTGGGCCATGTGCTCTCCTTAACTGCGTATCTAGCAAAGTCGGGAGTGCAAGTAGACACATGCCACACCTATCTGGCAGCTATAGGGGCGTACAAAAACTCAGACTCTACTTCTTACTCCATGTCAAACCCAGAGCTGAAGAGACACCTCATGGGGCTGACCAAACTATATCTACTGGTCAAGAGACCTCACCTGGTGTGGGATTTAAATGTGTGTGGCATATAAGCCATTCAAGCCCATGGCCACTACCGAGATCAGGCTAGTTATGTGAGGCAATTATGGTATCAAGAGACACATAGGGCCTCATTACACGGACGGTGGTAACCATGGCGCTATTAGCGCCATGGTTGCCGCCGGTATTTTACCGATTCTGCCTTGGTGAATGGGGGAATTACCGCCCCATTCCAAGGTTGGCGGGGCGGTAATTCCCCATTCACCAAGGCCCTTCCCCATTCGCATTTGAGCCCCCATAGGGCTCAATGGGAATGGGGAAGGAGCAAATAACGGTACCGCTACTAGCGGTACCGTTATTTGCCCTGAAGTCCCTCAGCGGGTCCCTTCCTTAAGGTGTGGTCTGGCCACACGTTAAGGACGGGACATGCTGAGGGACCTCGTAGTATGGCGCTAAGGGATTACCGGCACCAGTGCCCTTACCGGTGCCGGTAATCCCCTTGCGCCATCCGTGTAATGAGGCCCATAGACTCAAAAGTAACAGTTTGAAAACCTTTATTATAAAATTGTGTAGGGTTACTCTATTGCCTTACTGGCCCCAACTCTAATGGGATAGTTCCCTCAACTGATGCTTCTAAGAGCCGTCGATGTCCGTAAGCCCAAAACCAAAGTCTTTCTGTGTCAAAACCTATGCTTGCCCTCACTCTTAAAACAAATGTGATGTGGATTCTTCTTAAAGAAAATTTGTGGCTCAAAAAGAAATGCAAACCACGGCTGGTTTCAGGTAGCCTTACCGTCGGGTTTAGTTCTGCCGGTTTCAATATGGTTCAATGCAAAAGGGGTGCCCTCGGACTCTTCCAGGTAGGGCTCTTGCAGTGAATCAATATAGTTGACAATGTCTCTGGGTTTCTTGTGGTTCCCTTCCCAAGCTCTGACCCTTCTTGTTCCAAAAGAAAAGACCCAGTTCCATTTAGGCCTCTCAGGGTTTGCTTCCCCAAGTCTTTGCTTCTGTTGTCTCAAATGAAGATTCATAGTTCCTTTCACAATTTTTGATGGGCCTCTCAGGGTTCCCTTCCCCACGCCTAGGCCTTTCTCCTTATAACAATGTCTTTCACAATTTTCTGTGGGCCTCTCGGGGTTCCGTCCCCCAAGCCTAGGCCCCTCTTGTCTAAAACAAAAGTTCATATTGTCAGGATGTACCTTTCAAAGCACAGTTTTTTCATAGGGCATTATCAGAGACTTTCGAGAATGCCAAACTTTTGCTCCTCTCATGCGCGACCACTGTGATTTCTGGCCCCTCTCCTTACATTCTGCACTTTTCTTCTGGCACCTTCTCCTTACTGTGCCTCTTCCACTCTGCCTTTGTTTTTTCCCCCGCCTTCCGTCTGTCTGTGCTTCTTGCACACTTTCCACTTTGCTGTGCTTCTTGCACGCATTTCACTTTGACGTGCCTCTTGCACACTTCTATTACTATGCCATGCATTTTGCACCCTTCTTTTACTTTGCCGTGCTTCTTCAACGCTTCTTTCACTTTGCCCTGCACACTTGAACACTTCTTTCACTTTCCTGTGCCTCTTGCACGTTTTCCTTTTCTCTTTCGGGTCGCTCGCACCCTATCTTTGCTTCCCGTTCTTCAGATGTATAACCTTCTGCTTTTTTCTGCTTTTGCTCGGCTTGTGCACCTTTCTTTTGCTTTCTTTTGCCTTTCCCACTCTGGTGCTAGGTCACTGTTTCCGCTCCAGCTACCCACACGCTATTGAGTTTCTCTCTCCTGAAACGCACCCTGCAGCGCAGTGCTGGTGGGCAATCTAGTCGGGATATGTGGGTCGAGGTTAGGGTTTCACTACCTGCCCCGCAGGCACCCCTGGGACCGGCATACTTCCCTGGGGAACGACCACTGGCCTGGATGCGGCCAACAGGTCGCAGCTTTCCGCAATCTGGCTCCATGGAGACACAGCTCCCTCGTCATGCTGCAATCCTTCTGACACACCGGCTCGGCATCCTTGCATCCCGTTTTCTTTCAGATCCTCTGGGCTCCTCCTGCTGCAGCCTCCTGTTCCCTGGCTTCCACGATCCATCCAGCAACTCCAGCTCGCTCTTTCCCCCTGGCAGAACCACATCTTTATACCCTAACTGGGAGTCAAGTAGAGTCATGTGTGTATGGTTAATTTCAGGTGCCTGACCTTGCCTGACTCTATTAATGGGACAGCCTAGTGGTAGAATATAGTAGGCTTCTCCCTCCATCACAGTGTTGTTCCTATGGGTAATCTAACTCCTGGTTGGCTCTTCCTCATCCCAGTACATGTTGGAAATGAGGCGGGGGAGATGAGATGAAAGATACCCCATAAAGGCTGAGGGAGAGTGTGCTGATGTACAATTGGGAAAGGGGAATACCATATCTCACCTTCAGGGATTCTCCTCCCAATCCTCTGCGACCCTCCACTCAGGTGATCCTCCCTCGCGTGTCCACCCCCAGGGTCGGGATCCAAAAGCGATGGTCCTTCCCTGGCCACCTGAATGGAAGATCCCGGGAGGCCAGAGAATACCTTCAGGTTTCTCACAGTTACTATTAGAAATGGTGGGGCTAACCTCAGCACGCAGAATTAGCGAGATAGGGGCACTTCTGGCATCAGAAACGCACATAGTATTCCACAAGCACAAGATTGTGATGCGTATGCATCCAAGGTTTTTGCCGAAGGTGGTCTTAGCTTTCCATTTAAATGAGGCAATTGCACTGACAACTTTCTTTCCCAGCCCACAGTCAGAGGCAGAAAGTGTTTGCCATTGTCTGGATCTCAAAAGGACACTGGAATTCTACACTGACAGGACAAAAGAGCTCCACAAGTCAGAAGCTTTGTTTGTAACGTTGGGAGGAGCAAACCCAGGCTCTCAATCCTCCAAAGCTTCAATAGCAAGATGGATGGTGGCGGCTATCACCGAAGCTTACAAGGGGCAGAACAGCGAAAGCTCAGCAACTCTGTACGCATTGGATTCATCGCAGTAGGCTGATAGTGTTCGCCAGTACTCTCCCCCACCCCCAACAGAAGGTTGCTTTTGTGCCTTTATTTTAGAATAAGTGGTTACAATTGACAGATTATAATGATGCAAGTTTCATTTATATAAGATTGTCTTTTATCTTATTGCGTTCTCCCTTTAAGGAAGCAATGTTTACATTTTACTGTATTTTGAACGTTCCGTTTACTTCAAATGGTTGTATTATCATTGGATGCATGACTGGGGTAGGAGGCACGGTAATGAGCCCCCAATGTAGAATACTAAACTCACGGAGAATATATCCTCCACTACAGATGAGTGTTGCAAGCCGAGGCGAGAGATGGACAACACCGAAGTAGAAGGCAACCGGGGCAGAATAATCGTTTTCTGCTTTCAGATCCCCACAGCAGGAGTGTCCTACATATGCCCCTGCTGTAGCGAAGGGTGGCGGAGTGCTGCTGTGTGTGTTCCATGTGCCTTGTATTCTGGATTCATCGCATTGATTCTGTCTACTGTTTCCATTCTTGCAGGTGGGTGCGTCCTGCATATGCCCCTGTTGTAGCGGAGTATGGTGGAGTGCTGCAGAGTGTGTTTTGTGTGCCGGTGCCTTGTACATATGCCCCTGTTGTAGCGGAGTATGGTGGAGTGCTGCAGAGTGTGTTTTGTGTGCCGGTGCCTTGTATTCTGGATTCACTCACATTGATTCTGTCTACTGTTTCGATTCTTGCCGGTGGGTGCGTCCTACATATGCTCCTGTTGTAGAGTATGGTGGAGTGCTGCAGAGTGTGTTTTGTGTGCCTGTGCCTTGTATTCTGGATTCACTCACATTGATTCTGTCTACTGTTTCCATTCTTGCAGGTGGGTGTGTCCTACATATGCCCCTGTTGTAGCGGAGTATGGTGGAGTGCCGCAGAGTGCGTTTTGTGTGCCTGTGCCTTGTATTCTGGATTCACTCACATTGATTCTGTCTACTGTTTCCATTCTTGCAGGTGGGTGTGTCCTACATATGCCCCTGTTGTAGCGGAGTATGGTGGAGTGCCGCAGAGTGCGTTTTGTGTGCCTGTGCCTTGTATTCTGGATTCACTCACATTGATTCTGTCTACTGTTTCCATTCTTGCAGGTGGGTGTGTCCTACATATGCCCCTGTTGTAGCGGAGTATGGTGGAGTGCCGCAGAGTGTGTTTTGTGTGCCTGTGCCTTGTATTCTGGATTCACTCACATTGATTCTGTCTACTGTTTCCATTCTTGCAGGTGGGTGTGTCCTACATATGCCCCTGTTGTAGCGGAGTATGGTGGAGTGCCGCAGAGTGCGTTTTGTGTGCCTGTGCCTTGTATTCTGGATTCACTCACATTGATTCTGTCTACTGTTTCCATTCTTGCAGGTGGGTGTGTCCTACATATGCCCCTGTTGTAGCGGAGTATGGTGGAGTGCCGCAGAGTGCGTTTTGTGTGCCTGTGCCTTGTATTCTGGATTCACTCACATTGATTCTGTCTACTGTTTCCATTCTTGCAGGTGGGTGTGTCCTACATATGCCCCTGTTGTAGCGGAGTATGGTGGAGTGCCGCAGAGTGTGTTTTGTGTGCCTGTGCCTTGTATTCTGGATTCACTCACATTGATTCTGTCTACTGTTTCCATTCTTGCAGGTGGGTGTGTCCTACATATGCCCCTGTTGTAGCGGAGTATGGTGGAGTGCCGCAGAGTGTGTTTTGTGTGCCTGTGCCTTGTATTCTGGATTCACTCACATTGATTCTGTCTACTGTTTCCATTCTTGCAGGTGGGTGTGTCCTACATATGCCCCTGTTGTAGTGTAGCATGGCGGAGTGCTGCAGGGTGTGTTTCGTGTTTCAGTGGAGCTGTGGGAGCGAAACAACTACAAGGAACCCTCTGAGGTTGACTGTTGCTCGAAAATATCTTGTCTGGAGCTCGAGGACCGACTGCGTTTTTTGTTAAGGTCCCGGACTGTGTTACTCGCACTGTCTTGATTTCATTGCTGTGAAATTCTTCGATCAAAGTTACTTACCATGCCTCATAATTGTGCTCCATATCTTGGTGAGTGGGTGCATCTGTTTGTACTGCGTGGAGAACATGAGGAAAAGGCAGAAAACTGTCTCTTCCCAAAAATACATCTGATCTGCTCCTTTACTTTTTACAAATTGACGCAACAGTTTATCGCATGCAATGGTGGGTGGGAGGTGACAATTAGCAGCGTGAGGAATGAAATGACTGCTATGTTCCATGACAGATCTTACTCTGTTCTCTGGGGTAAACCTGCGGATTCTACCGCATTTAAAATCAAATAAATGGTAAAGAGACGAGTGCAATTCCATCTGTTTCACCAGGACTAGGGAATGGTTCTTTTTTAGACACCCAGTCCCTCTTCTTTACGGGTGAAGTGTCGTTTTTGGCACTTTCTGAACACTTACAGGGGGTGGGGCCGGCAAATACAGTGTCACCTCTGCTCGAGACAGGAATGTCATCTGGGGGAGCAGGAGAGTGATCCTTTTGCTCACTATTCTGCTCTTCTTGCAGTGCAGACTGAACTTGCCCATGAGTCGAAGGTACACACGAAATATCTACATGATATTTCTCTACATCTTTCTTCCGTGAATCTTATGTTGAATGCAACCTTCGGTAAACATCTAGTCAGACTAATGGGTGTACCAACATGCATGGGTGATCCACAGCCCTCAGGGAACGCTGAGTCCACGACTTTAACTGAATCTGTTTCAGCTGATTTAGTTTCTCCAAATTCTACTGACGCTCTTGTAACTGATTTAGGGTGTACTAACATGCATGGGTGATCCACAGCCCTCAGGGAACCCTGAGTCCACGACTTTAACTGAATCTGTTTCAGCTGATTTAGTTTCTCCAAATTCTACTGACGCTCTTGTAACTGATTTAGGGTGTACTAACATGCATGGGTGATCCACAGCCCTCAGGGAACCCTGAGTCCACGACTTTAACTGAATCTGTTTCAGCTGATTTAGTTTCTCCAAATTCTACTGACGCTCTTGTAACTGATTTAGTTTCTCCTTTGGGTGTGCCAGTCAGTGCATCAATGGGGGTTTCCACCCTTATTGGCCAATGTAGTAATGTAGCTATTTTGCCAAGCAAAAAAACAAAGAAGGGTAAAAAAAGGAAAACAGAATTAAAACTACTTGAATAATGCACCACAAAATACAAATACGAGTTCTCGTAAATATATGCGTACACTTGCACAACATGACCTTAGGGACTGTAGCTGCACTAAGGAAGATGTAACGATAATTGGCTAAATGAATTTGGAACTAATAAGTGTCCCTTTACTTAATTCGGAGACACTGGGGCAGGTTGTTTTGGATAATTTGTGGGAGCAGGGGGTCCAGTTGAACTCAGCTTCACAGACAGATTCTGACCTAAGATTAACAGATGCTATGAAGCTAAAAGGAAAGGTAACTAGTAAACGATCAGCATCAGCCATCTTCGCAATCTTTAAACAGTCGAAAAAAGATGAAGAGAACTTGAAAGTAACTGCTGAGGATAATCCAGCCTTAGATTGCAGTGTAATTATAGTACCAGATAATGCACCAACAGAGCAAGTAAATCAGGATAACAACCTGTCTGACAATGGTAATGTGCTAGGAAAAGATAAGACTACCGCTATGGAGCTCACAGACGGAGGGATAAAGGAAATAAAAAAAACTATTCTGAATCAGAAATGTGAGACATCCCCCCTGTCTCTGCTCCTGTACAGCGGGACCTTCAGTTAGCCAGTAACGGGGATAAACGTAAGAACAAGGGTCGTTTTAAAGATATACGTTATGATGAAACAGTGTTGGCATCGCTTCCCATTGTGCCCTTACGGAACCATGATAGGTAAATACGAGTTAATGCAGGGGTGACTTATGCACAATTCCTGAGAGACCCTATCTTCCCAGATGAGCTGAGCGTGGTGATACATTGCATGTTTGATGAGGGAGGTACAAGTTCTCTCAATAGAGGGCAATGATTGGCTCTATTTAATGAAATACCAGCGTTACGCCTCATTATGTTGAAAGATATTAAATTGGTTGATTTTATTCACTTAAGAAGATATGATCACTTTAGATTGGTGGTCTCGTCTCAGATAGTTTACGAATTATTATTCAGTCAAGCACTGAACTTTCATGCAATGGGCTGTGATTTGGTACCATTTACTACTACACGCGGAATCAGGGATTTTAGGAGGGCGTCCATCATTACTAAAGGTTCAAGCAGCTGCCGCTGAATTCCCCAGGACAACAGATGAAGGGGACACTGATTGGCGTTGGTTGGCAATCTCATTAAGAAATGCAGTTACAGAACTAAGGGTTCTCAAGAGTCCACTTTAGTTGTGAGGGAGACTGTTCGTTATTGTCCTGGAACAGTAGGAGCTTTTCTTCTCTTTCCTCCGATACCTTACTATGTTCCCAACTCAGAGCACACTGCCTCATCATGTTACAGGAGACATGGATGGTTGGTTCGCCGGTGTTTGATGTTATGTAATTTTTACTGAACCCGCTATTCAGGGTGTTAGAGGTCGGCCCATGGAAGGACTGCTAATTGCTGTTAAGTCTAGTCGTAACTTAATGATTAAAGGCCATTGGAAAGTATCAAGGGGAATTCTTGCTATGGCAATATAAGAGACAGCAGGGTTCACATCTAGGAGGTTATTACTAGTTAATTTATACTACAATCCTATTGATAATCTGGAGCAAACGCTCAGTCTTCTTAATTGGAAGCTTGGCTCATCTGTTTTACGTGAGGGGACACTATATCTATTTTACGCTTCTAGATTTTAGAAGGGCAATGGACCGAGGTGATCATTGCAAGATGTTGAAAACATCTACCAGGAAATCAGTACAGGGTCAGAAGTGGTGTCAATCCTTGGAAGACTGGGGTCTGATAATGCTATCAAAAGCTAATGATGGTCTTACCCAGGCCACTACTTGGGGTCGGGGGACTTCTGCATCTACTATTGACTACATTTCTGTGTCAAATAACTTGTTAGCGATATCTTCTAAGTTGAATATTTCATTTAATTCACTTAGTGATCATGCAATGTTAAGTGTGTGTTTTGAGGGGAGTTCCCTATCTACTGATAGCAACTATTATGCCACCATCCTAGAAACTAATACTAGTGGTAACTGCATAAAGTTGCATGACAGGAACATTGCGAAACTGAATATGTTTATACTGGATGATTTTGAGAGGTTCCCTTATGTGTCCAAACTGCATACTAATACTATATTAGCTCTTGATCCGTATTTACAATCGGTGTTGGGTGCTCAGTTCTGTCCTATTAGGAAGCAGAAAAAAGCGAAGAAACATTGGGGGTCATTAAGAAGTTGGAGGTAATGGAAAACGATGCCATTAAGGGATTACCGGCACTGCATACCGCTATGGGTTATTCCGACTCAACACGCCGCTATTAGCGCCACCGCTGATAGCGTGCTCCCCCATACTGGCATGCATGCGGGCATGCAGCCCTCGGGGCCGGCAATAGCGGGATGGCGCTAACAGGAGGACATCACAAGTCAGGCAGACATGCAAATACCGGCATCATGAAGGCGGTAATGAGGTGTACCGGGATGCTGGCAATACCGGCATCGCGAACCACCCGCAAACAGCAATGTCCAGTGTTCCCAACTGCCACAGGTGCACAGAGTCAGCACAGGTGGTGGCAATGGAGTCTGGCCCAGCACAAAAGGAGCACACCCACACACCTCACCACACCAAAATGATTCCACTTGTAGTAGCAATACTGGGGCTGGAGGACATGCTTGCATTGCTACACCAGCAACAACAACAGGCACCACAGAGGAGACGCAGGAGGAGAAGAAGGGTGAGAGAGGCCCAGCAAGCCCCACCAGTGCAGCCAGTGGTACCACGCAGGAAGCCCCCAGTCCCTCGCATCAGAGCCAGTCCATTCAACCTAACCCTGAGCAGATCCACACCCTGTACCGTCTGGACCGGGACACCATCACCACCATTGTGGACATGATACATGACGACATTGTCAGCCTGATTGAAATACGCACCGCCATCCCACCTCTACTGAGGTAGTGTCTGTGCTCCACTTCCTGGCCACAGGCACCTACCAGCACACAGTGGGGCACATGCATGTCATATCACAACCCTTATTTTCTTCCATGCTGAACCAAGTGCTGGATGCCCTCATGAAGCAAACAAGGGACTACATATCCCTACCACGGACTCCCCAGGAGATCTTTGACACAAAAGTTGGTTTCCATGCACTGCCAGGCATGCCAAATTGTATTGGTGCACTTGACTGCACCCATGTGGAATTGGTGGTCCTGCATGCAGCAGAGGTGGTGTACCGCAATCGTAAGCTATATCACTCAATCAATGTACAGATGGTAAGTGACTCCAGCAAGATCATCACACATTGTTGTGCCCGATTTCCCGGATCAACTCATGACTCAAGGGTCCTGCGCAACTCCACGCTAACACGCTACATGGAGCGACATACAGGACGACGTGCCTGGCTGCTTGGTAAGTAGCATGACAGGCACATGGCAGTGAAATGGGGGGGAGATGCACACACCACCATGGTGTCATTGTTGTGGTGACAGTACGATGTGCACATCCCACAACACGTGCACCACCCATCATCAGACCTCACCCTCCATAACACAATCCAGCAACATGCTGTGAGTATTCACAATGTAAATGTCTGCAGCAAATCACTACACAGGACAAGCATCTATGAGAGTGCACATAACAAAACCACCAAGGGAATCCACTGCTTGTCACAGGGCGACCACCACAGTAGTGCAGCATGTCACCATGGGTATAATCAGCACTGAATGTCAAATAATGGAGAGACTACTGCCAATGCTGCCAGTCAGAAATTCTTACAGAAAACCACACATCACATATATATCACAAACACAGCGGTATGTGTCCACAATGCATGAACAACATCAAGGCAGTGTACAGTGTGTATTATCTTGAAGATGAAATGCACACCATAAGACCATGGCACAGCACACATTGAGGGAATGAAAAATGTGTGCATACAACCAGGTAAATGTGCATGTGACCAACAAATATCTGCAAGCATGTGTGATAAGTACAGCTGTCCATCATGAATCGACTAATACATACCTTATTTTGCTCCCATGCAGGTGATAGTGGCTATCCCTTGAAGCCGTTCTCCTCACCCCTGTCCAAAACCCGCAGAACAGGCACGAGGAGGACTACAATCGTTCCCATACCCCTACCCGTGTGGTCATCGAGTAGACCTTTGACCTGTTAAAGGCACGTTTTCGCTGCCTTAGCTGGTCGGTTGAGGCACTCCTCTACATGCATGAGAAGGTGGCCAAGATCATCATGGCATGTGTCATGCTGCACAACATGTGTATCCGACGGAATGTGCCCCTGCCCCCTGATATTGAACTGCAACCACCAGGTGATGATGAAGAGGATGAAAAAGATGTGGCCGCACACCATCGCGGTGCCGATGCACAGGAGGGACGTGCTGTGCGCCATTCTGTGATTGGACAATATTTCTAAGACACATGGGTACAGAGGGTGAAATGAATGTGGGACAAAGGGCACTGGGTGTGGGAGTACATGTACACTACGCACTGTATAGCAATAAATGACACATTTGCAATAAGGAATGTCCACTCAAGTATTTTGTCTGCTACACAATGGGTGTATTAAACTGTTAAATTGTACAAAGTGCTCAACCCCCCCACCTCAAACACACCCTCTCCCCCTCCCCCCACAACTCCCCCACACACCCTCTCCCCCCTCCGCCTCCCCCACAACTCCCCCACACATGGTGTCCAAGCAAATGCTGCAGGTGTCTGCGTCTATTGCCCTCATCAGGCTGCCCCATCTACATTTGTCCACTTCCTGAACCTGGTGGCGGCATGTCCGATCAACGCAAGGTGTGCGCTGACCGGTGAAGGGGGCTGGTTTGAGTGGTGCTACATGATGATGCAGTGCCCTCCTGCTCCAGTCTGGGGGCAGTATGCTCTGCCTCCATGGAATCCGCTATGTGGGAAAGGACCTGCCTCAGAGCAGACACCTCCTCACCGATCCGCGTGGTACTGGCCTCAATTGCCTGTCTCAGGGAGGCAGTGTTGTCCCGCCCCTCCTGCATTGCCTGGGCACTGTCAGACACAAACTGCCTGACAAGGGCAGTCAGCTCCTCCTGACGCTGCACCGAATGTTCCATTAGCGGTACCCCACCCCAGACACGGGTGGAGGTGGATGCTGCACGTGTGACATTTACGGAGTCGTGTGGCACCTCCGTGGGGCTCATGCTCCCTTGCCCTGGCTCCCCTCCAGACAGCTCCTGTGTACTGTCATAGGTGGAGTACAAAGGTGTGACCTAGGGTGATGGTGGGAAACTGGGTGTGGCAGGTAAGTCCGAAGAGTCATCCTCCACAGGGACACACCTGGCCCTGGCTCTGTGCATCCTCGTCTGTCTGGGGTGCCGTGGCTGCTGCCTCCCCAACAGAGCTGTTCACAGCTGAAAGGGCCCCATCAGCCACTGTCTCCTGTGCAGGGGCCACAGTTGTTGTGGGGACTGTAGCAGTGGCCCTTAGCGGCACCAGTGCCGTGGCATCCTGTGATGTCTAGGCCTTCTGTGCCTGTCGTGGCTTGGCTGGACCTTTCGATGTTGAAGGCCTTTTGCCTTCTTCCCCACCCCTGGGCCTCTTCCGGGGAGTTGTTGCCTGTGCAGCCGAGTCCCAGGCCTCGCTGTCAGGATCAGAGCCTCTGTGGGACCGAGAGAGGGACCGAGAGAGGGACCGCATCAGTGATAGTTGTACATGCATCATGCATACATTGGTATTATTGCTGTTGTACACATTAAAGGGTATTAGATATTGGAGTTTTGAAAATTACGTTGCTTGCTATATGGGTGGAGCATGCAGGCATCTGTCAGGGTCACACATGTTGGAGCTGGCATATGCTGTGTGACATGCATTTCTATTTCTATTGTGGACTGCGTGCAGTGTGACTAATGCCGTTTTCATATTTGTGTGGTGTGTCTCGGGTATGCCATTGCCATGCTGCATGCATGTGGATGTGTCAGTGCTGCGTCTAGGCATGGATGTGTCCATGTGTATGTAATGGGCCATGCATTGCCTCTTGGGACGGACAAATTGGTGGACTATCATCATACTTTGCATTAAAGTGTTTTCTTAGGACACTCGTCTCCATCCGCTGATGAGGTGGCACCACGTTCCATCTCGCCCACACCTTCTATTGCTTCAATGCTAATAGTGCTGGTGCAGATTTCCTCCCATCGGCTTAGCTTGATAGGGGAGCTGGGACCACAGCCAGTAGCCAGACCCTGCTCCGGTTGGCCGACATTATGTTCTTGACTCTCAGGCGCAGGTCGTCCCACCGTTTGCGCACGTCCTTGACTGTGCGGGGGTGTTCCCTACTGCACTGTCTTTTTGGGCAACAAGTTGCCATATCTCCTTCTTCATCTGTGCCTCTCTCTTGAGGTTGTTGGCAAACACAACCTCAGCATTATCTGCCAGTGTCTCGGCGAGCATTGTCAACTCGTCCTCCGTAAAGCGCTCTTTATGCTGCCGGGATGTGCCTTTTTTGACAGCCTTAGGCATGATGCTGTTGGTGATGCTCTTTTTCTGCAGTTGGAAATAGGCTCCAGGTCCTGTGTAGCGAGGATGGCAATGGATTGTGTTTTTCAAGATGGGTGCCATGCTCTTTCCCATTCTGGTGCAATGACGCTACTTCCGGTTCCGCTTATTAGCGGGCACCGCTATTAGCAGTCCCCGCTAATAGCGGTGGACGCTAATGCCGTATCCATTGATGCCGGTCACGTTATTTAGGGGAGGACGGCAACGGTAGTGCTGTCTGAGCTATCCATGATGCCGCTAAGTGGCATTTTTGGGACTTTAGCGGCATGTCGGTACTGTCCACACCGGCATGCTGCTGCGCTCGTGCACGCGAACTCGTAATGGCCCACTATTAGCGGGCTCTTTCCTACACGGACACAGTATTTGCTCCATGCCGGTAAAAACTGTTTTTTACCTCCAACCTCATAATGACCCCCAAAGTCATAAGTTTGACCCTTTAGTACAGAAAATAAAGAGGATTTGCCGTGAAGAAATTTGTTTGATTAAAGCTTCTTGTCAAAAACAAATGACATTGTGAAAGGTATTAAGCTCTCACAACAGAAATTGAAAAATTGGTTCAAGAACCATCACTGCATATTGTACAACAGAGATCGGGAGGACATGTTGGCAGCCCTACATAGTACCATACTTCGAGACCCCCGGCCGGCCCATAGAGCTGAGGTTTGCTCAAAAGTACTTTTAAGACAAGATAGCTGCACCCTTGAGATGGATGGGGGTGCAGATTAATTACTCCAACACCAATCAATAAGGACAACTCATTGGTTTGGCAAAGGGAGTCCGTGTAATGACAAGTACAGAAAACGGGGAGTTATGGATATCAGCAGTGATGCAATTGTCCTTCTTGCTTCAACTCCAACGAACTTCACACAAGTTGGAACATTTATACTCAAAATTCATCATCATCGACGTGTAACACTCAAAAGTTAACATACAATTCCATTGGTTAGGAAAAGGTAACTTTACTATAGGTACTATATCTGTATATGGTAACAGAGTGAGGGGATTGGATAAATACTGTCAGGTGGGCGTCTAAGCCCTTGCTTCAAAAATGACTACTGTAGACTTCACTAAAAGTATGGCATCCCATTGGTTCTACTAACTATAGGACCCTAGATTATTTGGTCCATTTTGATTGGGTTGTCACCAACCCCATGCATACTTTTTCACTTCGGTTAGCAGCACGCAGAATGGTCGGCCAAGTGCAGGGTGCCCCTTAGTTACCCGGCCTTCCTTCGATTATGGTTACAGTCAGTCATCACTTTAGTAGACATGTGTCAATTAGTTCACTGTGGTTTGCCTTGAGACTGCATCTTCTGTCTGGAAAAGTTCTGATATCTTCGCCTGGTCAGGTGCCAAGCGTAGGTGTGAACCCTCGCTTCTTCTTGCTCGGCTGGTCATGTGATTGGTACACTGTGAATTTGTCTCTTTTCTCTCAATTTATGTATTTGATTCTCATTTAGCCTGCCACCTGCCTACATCTTCTTATCTCGACCTTTCAGAGGCAGGATATTCTGTTCTTAGTTTCAATTAAATGTAGCTAGTGTTCGCTTCTTCTATTGGTACGACCTTGGCTTTCTTGGCACGAGTTGCCTCTGCCGAGTTTTGTTTCAACCGTCTCTTCTCGTTTTGCTAAATATGAATCTTTTCTCGTTTGACCTTTCGTAACATGGGTTGATTCTGCTTCTTGTGCAAAGTAGAAATACACTTATAATACTGTGCTTCGTTTTGAGGTAGATTATGTATAATGGCACTTGCCGCACTATTCTTCTACTAAGCAAAGCAAGCTGCACTGTTTTCTTAGCTCTCTTGCGGTTCCAAGCATATTTACAGTTGTAAACTGGTCGAATTCTTCATCTTGCTTACAGCTTTAAACTTCTTTGCATTTCGACGTGGTCCTTTCACTTTAGGTTCACGATATCCTTATTCATGGCGTTTCGTCTCCTTGCATCATTCTCGAGTCATCAGTTCTTCTATCAGTGAGTCTGTCCGTGTCCTCGTAACGTCACCATTCTTCTTCCATTAAGACCTTTTTGGTTTCTTCCGGGACTGTACTTAGGAAATCTTCATTTTGTTTCATTTGTTGGTAGGGCTTCCTTAACAGATACCTTACTGTCCATGGTTTTCTTGGTATTTGGTACTTCGATAGGTGCTGTTCTTCTGATAGGCACCGGGCAGAGCCCTACTGCGGCTCTCTGCTGGTTTATTTGCTCATCATACGCCACATATTTTGGTGTGAACGTTCCTGGTACTTCAAAATGGAAGATTGGAGTGCAGGCTTTATTTGGAACCTCCTCTACAGTACTAAGAATGTACATTTGAGGTCTTTAATCAATGGGATTGAGATGTGACAATCTGTAACCCAAATGAATTCTATTACTGAAAAATTATGGTGCAGTTACTTTTTGGGACTATATATTGTTGAGCATCCCCTAGGTGCAATTACTCCGTCCCGCCAACACTAGCTGGTCTTTAACTGTACCAGTAGAAGCAATTGTCCTTCTGATTGTAAAGTCAAATTCTTCCAGGGCCTGTGGCCGATTGCCCCATCAAATGCAGTGTTTAAACAGAATTCTCTCCTATGGTCCAAAATACTGTGTTAAGTAGAGATATTATTGATACTAGGAATTTACCTGGAGGACATCGTACGTAATACTAATTTATACGTAATACTAATTTACAAGAAGGGGGCTAAAGGATTGGTTAGCAATGATCGGCCCATTGTTTTAATGGATGTGGATTCGAAAATCTTTGCTGCCCTGGTCCTTCAACATATAGAGGAATGGTGCGTTACTAATAAGATCCTTAGTCCGTACCAGATAGGTTTCAGAAGAACCATGGGAACCAATTGTGGAGATGTTCTGCTTAATACCCTCCAACATAACACATGTAATGGGTCTCCCGCCCCGATTTATTTTGCATCGATCGTCCTACATTGTGGAGGAAACTTGCTAAATTAGGATTACCCAATGTCCTTCTTAGCATTCTAATTTTCCTACACAAAGATTCTTGTATACAAGTGAGGCTGAATAGTGAGGGCCTGCTATCTCGCCCCATCCCTACGGAGAATGGTTTGAGGCAGAGCTGCATTTTGGCACCCTGCCTTTTTAACATTTATGTTGCTGATGTGGGGGACACTTTAGCCGTGGCATCTTTTGTGCCCCCGAGAGTGGGCAGTGAAAAGTTCATATGGGCTGCACATGCAGATGACTTTCTTCTTTTCGATCATACCCCCATCAGACTTCAACGTCTTTTAGTGGCATTCGAATTTTATATGGAAAGAAACAACCTTGTCATGAATCCACATAAGTCAGTAATATCACAGATGGGTAAAGACACTGGTCTGAAATCTTTTACCTGGTATATAGGCAACACACAATTGCAAATGAAATCCATGATGGTATATTTAGGTTTTCCCATCATTACCAAACCCAAGAAAGGTTTCTACAGATCCTTGGCCAGACAGATGAAAAAAGTTGACATAAAATACAGGAAATGCTCTGTTATTCCAACACGCAAATTTTATTTGGCAAAGGTCCTACCTAGGTTAAGCTATGGTTTAGAACTATTTCCAGAATGGATTATGTAAAAATTAAATTCGTGTGAAGCCATAAAATGGAGATCAATTTTTCATTATCTTCCAAAGTGTGTTCCTATTGGTGCTATCAGATACGAACTTGGACTGCCATCTTTACAGAGTTGGGTTGTGTGGCGTGGACTCTCACTTTTTAGGAAATTTTACATTAACCATGAAGGAAACTTGTACTCCATCGTGAGCAAGGATGGGCGAGATTGGTATTTTGAAAAAGCGGTTTATCTTTGAACTTTGCAAAGAATGTTTATCCAGTTTAGCAAACTTGGACATCACAATTGAAACTCTACTTACAGACCCAATTAAAGCTAAGAAAAGTATAATTTGTAATGACTGGACTAACACCATTGATATTCTTATGAAATGTGGTCTGTATAATCAAATCATACCTCCCCTGAAAAACTGGGCCACGTGGAACGTTATCTATGCCAATTCCCTAGTAAAGAATTATGTAGCCATTTTATGCATTTTTGATTAAATGTTTTATCTACTAACAAAATGTTATGTATTAGAAATATGCAACCAGCATATGCACTTTAGGTATGTGATGAGACGAACATCTAGCCATGAGATGAAACTGCTGTCTAGGAATGGATGAGATGGCCATCTAGGCATGAGATGAGATTGCCATCTAGGCATGAGATGAGACGGCCATCTAGGTATGGATGAGACATGAGATGAAACTGCCGCCTAGGCATGGATGAAACAGCCATCTAGGCATGAGATGGACATCTAGGCATGAGATGAGACTGCTGTCTAGGCGTGAAATGGGACGGCCATCTAGGCATGGATGAGACAGCACTCTAGGCATGAGATGAGACGAACATCTAGCCATGAGATAAAACTGCTGTCTAGGAATGGATGAGATGGCCATCTAGGCATGAGATGAGATTGCCATCTAGGCATGAGATGAGACGGCCATCTAGGTATGGATGAGACATGAGATGAAACTGCCGCCTAGGCATGGATGAAACAGCCATCTAGGCATGAGATGGACATCTAGGCATGAGATGAGACAGCACTCTAGGCGTGAGATGAGACGACCATCTAGCCATGAGATGAAACTGCTGTCTAGGAATGGATGAGATGGCCATCTAGGCATGAGATGAGATTGCCATCTAGGCATGAGATGAGACGGCCATCTAGGTATGGATGAGACATGAGATGAAACTGCCGCCTAGGCATGGATGAAACAGCCATCTAGGCATGAGATGGACATCTAGGCATGAGATGAGACAGCACTCTAGGCGTGAGATGAGACGACCATCTAGCCATGAGATGAAACTGCTGTCTAGGAATGGATGAGATGGCCATCTAGGCATGAGATGAGATGGCCATCTAGGCATGAGATGAGACGGCCATCTAGGTATGGATGAGACATGAGATGAAACTGCTGTCTAGGCATGGATGAAACAGCCATCTAGGCATGAGATGAGACTGCTGTCTAGGCGTGAAATGAGACGGCCATCTAGGCATGAGATGAGACGACCATCTAGCCATGAGATGAAACTGCTGTCTAGGCATGGGTGAGATGGCCATCTAGGCATGGATGAGACAGCCATTGAGGAATGCAAGAGATGGCTATCTAGTCATGAATTTATTTTGTTGCCGCAGCCCAGGCAGCCCTGCCTCTCATTCTAACTTGTTGAACATTTACCTTTAACCATTGCAGAGATTTTAAATTGATTGTTGGCGGTGTATTCGCTGAATATAATAATACAGAAATTAAGACCAGCCAGGTACAAAATGTGGGTGAAGTCATTTAGCCTTTTTTCTGGACCCTCAACAAAATTGCAAGAGACACATGGAGAAAAACGTCAAAGAAGCTTCTTTACAGCTTCATCAGTCAAAAAAAATGAAACCATTACCCTGGCAGAGAAACTTAGGTCCAAGGGGCAAGCAATTGTAATCGCACACATGTATGGGGAGAAGGAACTGTTTATGGGGTTGCAAAGACTGTGCTGCTCCTTTTTGCAAAGAGTATTTCATGCAGCAGCAAAGTTGATGTTAGGGAAGAGACCGTTTGGTCATGCCTCCACAATTTTGATTATGCTCCATGGGCTCCGACTGGAGTCAGCTATTCTTTTTAGATCGACTTGTTAAATTTATAAAGCCATGAAGTTTGAGAGGCCTACTTATCTGGCAAAAAAAGGTTGTGAGTATCTGGTGGCCTAGGTGCTAAGCTTAGAGTCAATGTTATAAGCTTGTAAAGGCAAGGCAAGGAGGGAAAAAACACAAACCTGATGTTTCTCTTATTAGGCACCAATACTGTGGAATTTATTTCCAGTCGCCTTAAGCCAGAGTCCATCCCAGTTCAATTAAAAAACATTTGTCTTTCGTGATAGATGGTAGCTGATGTATTGATCCTCTTTCATTTTGCTCCAGCTATGTTGCCCTTAAACTACTTTGATGAACACTGAAAAATGGATGCAGGCTTAGTTATGGGTAATATGGGTACTAATCTGATCCACATTTCTTAGGGAATTTTGAATCCTGTTCTTTGTGTGTCCTGACACGGGCCTTTTCTTGTGTGTTTTTGTACAAATTATATCACATCGTTACATTGGATTACGCTTTGCAATGTTTTTTATTTTGTACACGGTTTATATTTGGTGTACAGTGCTCTGTTACCCTTTTGGTTTAAGTTTGCTCAATGCAAATTTGTGAAAATAAAACATGAATAAATACATATTCTACAGCACCAAGGACACGTGTAAAGCACATTAACACCCCCTGGCCCATTCTGATTATATTATAATGGTGTGAGTGCCCCTATTTCAATGGCAACAAGTAACAAAGTTAGAACTGGAGCATATTTGTATTTGTATTTATTATTTATATAGTGCACCAAACCCATAGGTATCTAGGCGCTTGTACTTAAGAGATTGGTTACAGTGCTTCAGGTTACATAAAGGAAGCACAGACAGTGATTACATCATAGAGGAACGCACAGAGGTAAACCATCACACGCAAAGTGCAAAAGAGAATACAAGGTGAGCAAATACATGGAGCATACCCTAGTTGCAGGGCGGCTGTGGCACACAAATGCAGAAGTCAAATATAGAGGCAAATACATGGGGCCTACCCCATGTTGCATGGTATAGAGGCAAACACATGGAGCCTACCTCATGTTGCAGGGCGCCTGTATCACCCAAATACAAAAGTCAAATATAGTGGCAAATACATGGAGCCTACCCCATGTTGCAGGGCGGCTGCGACACACAAATGCAAAAGTCAAATATAGTGGCAAATACATGGAGCCTACCCCATGTTGCAGGGCGGCTGCGGCACACAAATTCAAAAGTCAAATATAGTGGCAAATACATGGAGCCTACCCCATGTTGTAGGGCGGCTGCGACACACAAATGCAAAAGTCAAATATAGTGGCAAATACATGGAGCCTGCCCCATGTTGCAGGGCGGCTGCGGCACACAAAGGCAAAAGTCAACTATAGTGGCAAATACATGGAGCCTACCCCATGTTGCAGGCAGCTGCGGCACACCGAGTGCAAAAGTCAAACATAGTGGCAAATACATGGAGCCTACCCCATGTTGCAGTGCGGCTGCGGCACACAAATGCAAAAGTCAAAATAGTGGCAAATACATGGTGCCTACCCCATGTTGCAGGGCGGCAGCAGCACACAGATGTGAAGGTCAAACAATGGGCAAGTACAAGGTGCCTACTCCATTTTGCAGAGAAGCAGGAGCATGCAAGTACAAATTAAATGGGGGCACTATTGGCTTGGAAGAATGGGATAACGGGAGGGTGAGGGGAGAGGACATCAAGGGCAAGAAAGGGAGGTGGGGGCCACACACAGCACCACAGGTGACCAAGAGGGTGTGGGGGACACACACAGCATCACAGGCGACCAGGCAGAGTGGGGGCACACACAGCATCACAGGTGACCAAGGGGGCGGAGGGTGGCACACACAGCAACACAGGTGACCAGGGTGTGTGTGGGGCACAGACAGCATCACAGGCGACCAGGAGGAGTGGGGGGGCACAAACAGCATCACATGCGTCCAGGGGGGACACAAGGAGCATCACAGGGGACCAAGGGATGTGGGTGGCACTCACTGCATCACAGGAGACCGGGGGTGCATGTGGGGGGCACACACAGCATCACAGGTGACCAGGGAGGAGGTGGGGGGCACACACAGCATCACAGGTGACCAGGGTATCCCTATATATTATCCCCACCAAAAATATTACCGTACATATGGTTGTCTGTCTCGCCATAGGTGATATTTTTGGGGGGGATAATTTGTTGGAGTGGGGGTTGCTGGGGTGTCCTCGCACATTTAAAAATAATCCAGGGGTTGCGGGGGTGTACCCCGCAGGGTCCATGGCTCAATATCACCGCAAACATATTGCAATATTTTTGTATTGTGATATTTTTGCGGGGATATTAACACATGGAACCGTGACCGGGGGGGTGTGGAGGTCACAGACAGCATCACAGGCGACCATGGGTGGTGGGGGGCACACACATCATCACAGGTGACCCGGGGGTGGGGGGCACACACAGCATCACAGGTGACTAGGGAGGGGTGGGGGGCACACACAGCATCACAGGCAACCAGAAGGGGCACACACAGCATTACAGGTGACCACGGGGGCAGCATACCTATAGCGGACAGGTAGCTGACATGGGCCTTAAAAGTGGGCCCCGATGAGGGGGCTGGCTAAAGCCTGCCAGTCCCCAGATTGGCTTCAAAGGAAAGGCATCAGCCAATCGCAGCAAACAATGGAGAGAAACCCTTCAGACTCCCTCAGTCAAGCAAACAAAGGAAGCAAGGCGGCCATGTTGTAAGCGCTGCTTGATAATGCAATGTGCAGGTGGAACGTCCAATGAAGCACCAATTGTCCATGAAAGCAAGCAGCAGTATGGTGGAAGACGCTGCAAAGTAGCACATTGAAGTTACACTGAATTTACAGTGCTTCCCAGACGAAAAAACACGTTTTGTGTAATTTGTAAAATTACACAATACGATTTGTAAGGTGTAGGGTCATTGGTAAATGCGCATACATGTTGTAGGATGTTTCCACAGTCCAGGCAGATCGGGACTCCTCAAGAGCTGAATGGAAAGCGTGGGAGTCTGACGGAACCATGCACTCTGTTGACAGTTCATGGTATGATAGAGCAACATTTGCCCTGCCATGTGGTTTCCCATTTGTGTTATTACCTTGGCTTTGTTATGACAGAATCTACGTATTTACTCTAGGAATGGATGTATCAGGATTCAGGACCTCCTGGTGGCATCCAGTGTTTAGATCCAATTTAGAGTAGAACTCTGCACCTTGAACATCCACGACCACATCATTAATGGTGGGAATCAAGTGTCCTTTTTAAGGCCTTATTTGGGGTGCGTATGTCCATGCACATGGGTACAGATGTAGGCCGCTTAGGCTTATTGGCATTTACTATGAGGGGGAACCATGGTGTACGCCACGTCATACCTCCAATTATGTCCTCTCACACTAGATCGTCTAGTTTGTGCTCTAATTGGTCCCTTGGATGGAAATGTACTCTTTGAGGTTTTAAGGCCGCTGGCTTTTTTGTCCCCTTAATTTGTAGTTTATTGGCTGACCGTTTAAACACCAACATCCCTGAAACAGTTTTTTATGCCTGCTGATCAGACCAGCCCATCTCCTAAATACATTCCAACCGCGACATTTCTCAGCTGGTATACCGCTGCTGTTTCACACCATAGCAGTGTCCTCACTTATTTTGGTGAGGTAAAATCAGGAGCTGATATTCTGTCCTTGGCATATGTTCGCTACAAATATTCTCACAATTGGTGTAGGCTTGAACCCCCAAAGGTTATAATCTGACATTAGCAGAGAAAAATGGCTTGGTTTTTCATGGCAGACTGAAATTGGAGCGTGGTATTACGTTTATTGAGACACCTGCATTTACCAATACAAGTGTGTCCCTTTCTTGAATGTTCATTGTGCACCTGGGTTGTCTTCAATGCTTTCTTCCTGCAAGAAGGACAGCATAGATAAAGAACACGTCCTCTTCTTCCACCTGCACTTCAACCTCTGGATCTCCCAGAAATGTGTCAACCTCTGGAACTTTTGCTCTCCTCCTGTTTGGCCTGCCATCGACCATTGCTGTGGGATCTGGGACTGACACAATCTTGGGAAGTGATTGAGCTTCCCACAACTCCCACACACCTGAACCTTCGTCAGACAGTTCCCCACATGAGGCAAAGTGCCTCTGCAGTCTTGGCAGATGTGATAAAATGACGACTGCTCCGCAGGGGTACAGGAATGAATAAAACCGCCAACATGTCCCCACACTACTACTTAACTAAACCAACAGTGATCCCAATCATAAAGGTGAAACAGTCCCAACCTGAAAGGTATACCTCCTTTGCCTTATTTGAAAGTTCAGGCCGAGTGAGGGTTACATCCTGGTGTGCGAGCTGATGACAGCAGCAACTTAAGAACAATGGTTCCAAAATAAAATAATGTCCAATCAAGGTTCGATAAAAGTATAGACTTTTAATCAAACAATACAAATATAGACAACTTCTAAAACACTAGCAAAAACCTACCCCTGTAAAGAAAACACAGAAAATGCTAATTTTTGTAGAGTGGCACTCTAAACGAGCACACTGTCAATGTTCAGGAATGTATTAGAAGAAAAAAGCAGAGAAGGGGGCTTAAAAGTCACATTAGTCCCAAAGGTAGACATGGGGGCCATGGCCACTTCATAGTACCTTATTCTTGTCGTTGGAACTCAATGTTCAAAAGCATTTAAACAGGCTTCTCTGACTGACTGATTCCAATACACAGTGCAATACAAGCAGTATTGGCATATGGTGCGAAGAAGCTTGGGGCATGTAGGCAATGTCCAAGTCAGTGTGGCTCACACGCGGTTCAATGCAGCAATTGGGACCCAGAGCTGTTCCTTGACTTCTGGGTTTCTGAGAGAACTCATTCAGAGTCTCCAGGGACAAGGTGAGTCCTTCTGTTCCACACCCCCACTCCAGGGGGCTTGGCTGGCACCTACAGAGGATCCCACACCTCCAGTGAACTGGGTCCTGGTTCCAGTGCAGACAGCAGTGAGGTCTTGGTCCAGCAGCAGCCACCCCCACTGTTCCCTTGGGATGCTTAGGGGACAGAGCTCGCCTCTGCCTTGGATGCCTTCTGTCTTCACCTTCATGGCACAGGGCTTTGGAATCGACTGCGCTACCAAAAGAGACACAAATGTGTATCCTTCTTCTCTTGATGATTCACAGATGAACCCAGAAATAGGGGGTTCCCCTCTCTTTTAAAGGCAAAACGCCACTACGGATTGGTCCAAAGGAAGCCTGCTTCAATGGGCCCCATCTCTGCTGGGTCCTTTGCCATATGACATCACACCAGAGTGCCTTTATTGCAAGCAATGCAGGGACAGGAAAAGGAAGAGAGCCTTAAACAGAAAGCAAGCTGTTGGGACCCTTCTCCAGGCTTACCTTCCCTCTCTGGCTGCTCTACCTCTGCTCCTTCCCATGCCTGCTGTCTTCAAAGGCATTCCAGTGATCAGCACCCTGGTGTGAGACTGTCTTAGCTGTGCCAGTATTACCTCTGAAACACTGTTCCCAGGAGACCTCAAGGGGGAAGCTGGTATGCCCTAGGGGAAGGTGTGTCCCTTCTTGCTGGGGAATCAAAAGAATCAGCATCCTGGCTATTGTTTTACCTAGCATCTGTGGCGACAGTCAGTCTAGACACCAATCTACATCTGTCCTGTCATGGTGAAGCCCTGCTCACATAGCCGACACAGTTCAGTTGTGTGATATCAAACTAACTTTATGATAGGTGTTCCTTAGCAGTCACCATGCCGCAACCTTGGCATGGCTTAGTTTGAAGGATTCACCGGTCACTAGACTGTCTAAGGTACAGATAATTAAAATGCTACCTCTGCCTGCAGGAACCATGTGTCCCAGCAGCTGTCAGAGATGCATAGGTGCCCTTTGACACAGCCCTGTATCACTGCAGAACAGGTGCTGTAGATGTAAGTAGAGGGGCGATATCAAGACACATGTGTGCATAATTAATTTTGGCATTGAGCATTTGCAAAATGGGGTCTGTGTTGCCGGGCAGACTTCCCTTTCAGAAACAAATGTAACTGTATACACCTTATTGTAACAAAAATCATTAAACCTGAGCTGTCACACCCTCAGAGGTGGCAATCTATCACAGCAGGTGCCAGACGATTGTGCTCTTGTCTGAATCCTGAGTTGGCAGTCCATGGCTCTCTGCCTGGATTCGTGACAAAGCTTACTTGTTCCAATCTTATGGACTGTACTATCTTGTCATGGTCACATGCCAGTGCTAGAATTATCGTCAAGGAAATGCCTGGCTTGTACAGTGTTGGTTTGCACAATGCTACAGAGTAGCAGCCTTGCATCACCTGTGCACTTACCTCATTCTCCTTGTTATGCCACCGGCAGGTGAATGGCAACTACCACAAACAGGCATGAAACACATTTAGCGTCTCCTATTTCTTTTGTTTGGCATCCCTTAAAGGAAAACACTCATAGTCAATGTTGACCATGGGGCTGCAATAGTTTGCCAATGCTACCTTCGCTGCCTGGTATGATCCGTCCGTTGGGGAGAGGGTCTTGAAATATCTTGTGCTTTGTTGGAGCAGCCATTTAGAATAGTGTTGAGCATATCACCACATCCCTTGTGGCTATAAATTACATTTCCAACCTTGCTAACATTAGGACCCATTACGAACATTGGCTGAACGGTTCACCCATCACATCAAACTCTGCCATTGGAGATATGTGCCGCTGCTGTCTGGGGCAAGCCGCATGTCTCTTAGCCACTGCCTCCACATCCCCATCTTGATTCCCCATTATGAAGGTGTAGGACGCAAGACAGCGGCAGCAGCGGCAGCAATTACAGGTGTCTGGATCAACCTCAATAGATATTAAGTGTGGCATGCAGCACACTGGAGGGCACCGGGAGGAGCAACAAGGTTCAGGTAAGTCACTGGAGCTCTAGGTGCCTATCAGTTGAAGGGAGCACAAGCACTCCATCAGGTTACCCCGGGATCACTAACCTTTCACGTGCGAGAGAGACCATTAGTAATCGCTCAGGCATTGACTGGTTAGCGGAGCGTAGCACTTTTGTGCCACCGCAATTGCAGAAGTGTAGGCTGCAAAGCAGAGGGGGTCATCTGCTAAGCACAGGTCCTGTTAGCGTGGTGTCGAAGGCGTGTAGACCTTGGCCAACTCTTCGTCAATTGTTATATCCTGTGCCGTACCGCAAGTGGGAAGCGGGCCGCAAGAGGGAGCCAAGAAAAGGAGTCACAGGATACAGTACTGCTGGTTACCAAAGTGAAACTGCCATGCCTCTTTATTTTTCAGTGACTGGTGATCCTCTTTACATCGCCACACTTACCCAGCGTAATGACATTGCACCTGTCATGGCAGACTTACCATGGCAATACATGTCAAAGGATGTCAATAGTTGGCCTTAGGGTGGCAACAGCTGGTAAATGATGTGAGTACCTGGAGTTATGAAAACAGTACCTGGCAAATACATATATTCATTGCCTATGCAAAGGCTCAAATGGCTTTGCCAGTGCTTGTTAAAATGTATCTCTGTAAAAAGTGCACTGATGTGGTGTGAAGGACCGGAGGGGGGGTGTCTGTACATCTGCTCTTTATATGGTAGAGGAGAGGCACAGAGGACCCCAGCCAAGATTCTCTATTACGGTAGCAATGGGCGAGCAATCAAGGCCGAGCTTCTCAGGAGGTGATGCAGGCTGGTAAGTACAGTGTAGTCTCCAAGCACCCACAAAGTAATGTCCGCACACTGTATTAGTTAAAACACAGTCTTTATATAATTAATATTCAAGGTTATGTACAATATCACGATAACTCACTTTGTACTCAGTTATCTATAATGGCAAATATACAGTTCTACATGGTACCACAATTACGATTAGATCTCTTTAAAGTGCATCAACTGTACGGTTAAATGGCACACAAATCAGTTCGTATTGGAAACCAACAATAGATAGGAGAGGAAAGCAATTGGTTAGAACAATTGGCAGAATACTGGCCCCGATACCTAGACACAGTTCTGTGTGGAGATCCCCCCACCTGAGCAACCTGTAGAATAAAGATATATCACAAGCCCAGTCTATATATTGTTGAGACTTTCCAATAGTTCTGCAACCCCAAAGTACCTGGCGTTGTAGCATTCCTCGTCAGGGAATCAACTGCCCTTCTTGAGTGCCCTCCATTTAAGGCAGAAGTCACGGGTCGTCAAACGTCCGACAGAGAACAGGTTGAACTACGACAGTGAAGTGGCAGCTACTATCCTAGCAGTGCTCGTCGACGGGGAAGCGTAAACATCCTACACAGAAGAGGCGTGCGGGGCACCTCAGTGTCGATAGTTCAGGACCGCAAAGAGTTTCAAGAACTATGGCCGAGCAAGGGCGTCGAGTCGTCAGCGTCTCTGTGGTCTTTGGGTGGCAGGAAATGCACCGGCGGATGCTCCTTGGCGCGTCGGCAGCCTGGCCTTCTCTGGTGGGATAAGGCGGGCGGCGGTGCGGACGAGCGTGTCCGTGAATCGAAAGCTCTTAGGCAACAGGAGCACAGCGGCTCCGGTTGGCGACGGGGGTCGTCGACAGTGGTGGACAACATTCCGAGTGCTTCTCTTTGGCATTCCGCGGCAGTCCCCGTCTCCGGTCGGCAGCCTGTCGTAGGTCTGTCTACCACAGAGCTTTGGCAAAAATCAGCTGGTGCACGATGGTCCCTCGTAGCCTTGGAGACACAGCAGCTTTCAGATCGATGAAGAAGGGCAACATCAATTCTTCTCCTCCAGCTGGGCTTCAAGGTTAAGCTTCAGGTTTACGTCAGTTACTCGTCGCAGTGGACTTCAGCTTCTGAACACAAATTCTAGCAGTGAGAGGCCCCCAGGTATACTAGTTGATCTCCCATTCATTCTGCTGGGTCACACTCAGGCAACCAATCAGTCAGAAGGTCATTCATGCAGGCAGGCAGCCAACCAGGTGCACAGCGCCTTCATGCCATTCACTTCTCTCCAGACACCCACAACAAGTTATGTGTATTGGGACAAGTACCCAGCCATTCAACACTCCACAATGTATTCATACCAGTTTCGGGCAGGGCTGTCTCAGTCCTTGTGTCAAACACCAGATACTAGACATCCACAACACAGAATGTGTATTCGTCACACACTCCATTAACCCAGGTCCCACCCACAGGGTGTACCCACAACATACAGTCGTTGGGAAGGCTTCAGCCAGTCTGGTCGGCACTTCCCCATACTACAATATATGGAACTTCCACCCAATAGCCAGTCAGGGGGAAGGGACAGAGTCAGGGCTTTCCCGTACTTCGAGAAGATCAAGGTAACAGGTGATGGAGGGCAAGAGGCCACAGGGGCCATCTTGCCTCCATCAGGAATCTACCGATTCCAATGACAGGGCCTGGGCATCACAAAATGGAGGACGCTCAGGGCACCAGTCAATTCAGCACAGAGCTGCCACCAGCCGGTACCCTGCTCTGTGGGCCACACACAGGTGCCCAAAAACATACACTAGGGGCACAGGGTTGTACCCCCACCCATTGGTGCCATAAGGGTATCCCATGGGTCTGTTCACCAAAACCAAAAGGGAGAGCTGCACCGCCAGGAGTCCCACATGAACTCCTGCTCGGAAAACACGACAGAACACATGATAAAAAGCAATAAAGGAGAAGGATACAGAGGCCCTGTCCCTCTGATGCATTTCCAGCATCACAGTTGCCCGCCCCAGACTGAGTTTAGGGTACCTAATCTCCCACGAGATAGACACCCTCATCCAGATGGTCAACATACCTTCTGGAAAGGCCATCTGCATTATCATGACTCTTCCCAGGTCTATACCATTGCAGGCTAATGGACCACCTGAGCAGTTTCGGTTCTCACCCTTCATCTGCATAAGCCACTTTAGGGGCTTATGATCTGTTTGGACCTTGAAGGTAGACCCGGTAAGTATCTGCGTGCCCCCACCTTGCCCCCCCCCTTTTTCTGCTCTGTGTACCCCCACTGCCCCCCGTTTTCTGCTCTGTGTACCCCCCTGACCCCCTTACCTGCCTTCTACCCCTTTCCCACCTCCATAAATTCCCTCCTCTTCTATTATCTTCCTACTCCCCATCCTAATTATTTCTCCCTCCTCCCAGCCTTCCCCCTCCTAGCACTTACTCCTATCATCTGTTCCCTTGACTTTTGATAGCAACTTGTCTGTCTCCCCTCCTACCCCTTTGTTCTTCTCCCTCCTACCCCCACCCCTGCTTTTTAAATTTGTCACTGACAGATTTGCTCAGTAGCGTGCCTTGTTCATCTCCTTCTCCCCACTCATATTCCCCCGTCCCCCCACCCCTCCGCTTGTATACCTCCTGCACTACATCAATTGTCGTCAGACATAGTAATGTTACTGCTTGCTTTGTTCTCCTTCTTTTCCATTACCTCTTGCCTTACTTGTTCTATGCACTTGCACTATCAGAAATGTCGATAGGCCTAGTACGATAGTTATTTTTTCACATTTTGTATTGTTTCAAGGACTTTTACTTAATGTAACTGTATTTTCCCATGTTCCCTCCCTTTTTGAAGCGCTTTGAAACACATTGTGTATAGGCGCTATATAAATAAACAATCAATCAATCAATCAAAAAAGAAAGGTAGGGTCTAAAACGCCTAAGGCTCCAAACTATACTAAAACATTCCTTCTCAACAGTAGCTCACCTAAGTTCCCTACCCTTAGGTTGTCTACTGATGAATATGATTGGATGTTCTCTTCCTTTGTCATCTAACCGGGACAAGACAGCTCCAATTCCGGTGTCACAGGCGTCAGTTTGAACGATAAAGGGCTTGCTGTAATCAGGCGCACACAACACGGGTGCCCTACACCGACTTACCTTCAAGCCATCAAAGGCCCTCTGACAGTCTTCAGTCCAATTAACCTTCCTAGGTTGTTTGGGTGAAGTCAGAGCTGTCAGTGGTGCAGCTATGGTTCCATAGTCCGCCATGAAACTGCGATAGTACCCAGTGAGGCCCAAAAAGGCTATTACCTGGGTTTGAGTAGTGGGAGTCTCCCAGTCATGTACATCCTGTACTTTACTGGGGAGAGGTTGGATTTGACCTCCTCCTACCTCATGACCAAGATATGTGACTTTCCCCTGAACTATCTGGCAGTTGGTTGCCTTGATAGTGAGGTTTCAAGGCCTGTAACACCTTATCTGGATGTGTCAAATGCTCTTCCCAGGTGGAACTGTAGACGACAATGTCGTCTAAGTAGGCCACACAAAAGACCTCCAGCCCACTGAGCAATTGACCAATCTCTGGAACGTGGCAGGGGCATTCTTCAACCCAAAAGGCATGACCCTAAACTGGTAGAGTCCCTCAGGTGTTGAGAAAGCCGTCTTTTTCTTGGCATGGTCCGTTAGAGCTATTTGCCAATTGCCTGAGGTAAGGTCAAAGGTGTTTAGAAACTTGGCAGCACCTATGGTGTCCACAATCTCATCAGCCCTGGGCAATGGGGGCACATCAGTTTTGGTGACGGCATTGACTCCTTGGTAGTCCACACAGAACCTCCGATTCTTGGTTTCTGCCTGGGAACTTACCTTGGGGACAAGGACCATGGGACTGGACCAGGGACTGGTTGAGAGTTCAATTAGACCCAGATCCAACATCTTGGCGACCTCAGCCTGGATGTGGTTCGTAACGGTATTTGATATATGGTAGCACCTGCTTTTGACAGGCACACTGTCACCAGTGTCAATGCTGTGCCTACAGCAGGGTGTAAGGCCTGGTGTCAGTGAAAACAGAGAGGCATACTGTCGGAGCAAAGCCCTGCAGGCCTTCTGCTGCTCTGTTGTCAGATCTGGAGAGAGATGTACTCCCTCCACTGAGCCATCCTGAGGGCTGCTATGCAGCAAATCAGGAAGGGGCTCACTCTCATCCTCTTCTTGCTCTGAAGCTAGCAAGAGACATGAGACTTCTACTGGCCTGTGGAAAGGCTTGAGCCTGTTAACATTGAATACCTGAGGGGCTAACCCAGGGACTCCCATGTCAACCAGATAATTGACTTCACCCATCTTGGAGATGATCCTGATGGGTCCAGTCCACTTGTCTGCCAGAGCTCTAGGCTTGGTAGGCTCCATCACAAGGATTTCCTGTCCCGGAGTCCAATCCACTTGCGAGGCTTTAAGGTCACGCCAGTACTTATTCAATTCCTTACTGGCCTTGAGATTCGCTGTCACCTGACCCATCATCTGTGTCATCCTCCGTCTGAGGCCTAACACATAGTTCCCCACTTGCTTGGCGGGACCTGGAGGGGTGGCCTCCCAACCTTTTCTGATCAAGGCAAGGGGCCCCCTCAGGGGATGTCCAAAGAGTAACTCAAAGGGGCTGAAACCAACACCCTCTTGAGGTACCTCTCTGTAGGCAAACAGCATGCATGGCAGGAGGAGAAACCATTTCCTCCTTAGGGGCTCTTCCAAAGCGCCTAGCATGCCCTTGAGAGTTTTATTAAATTTCTCAACCAGACCATTGATCTGGGGATGGTAAGAGGTGGAGAACTTACAGGTTACCCCGCACTATTTCCACATGGTTTTCATGTAACTAGACATGAAGTTGGAACCTCTGTCAGAGACAACCTCCTTAGGGAATCCAACACGGGTGAAAATGCCCAGGAGAGCCCTGGCAACCACCTTGGCAGTAACAGTCCGAAGGGGTATAGCCTCAGGGTACCTGGTGGCATGATCAACCAAGACCAGGATGAACCGATGTCCACCTGAAGTGGGAGGGTCAAGGGAACCGACAATGTCGATGCCCACCCTCTCAAACGGTGTGCCGACCACTGGCAATGGCTGCAGTGGGGCAATGACACTGCCTCCAGTCTTGCCAGACAACTGACAAGTTGGGCAGGTCCTGAAGTGGGACTCCACTTCTACTCCCATCCGAGGCCAGTAGAAATTGGCAGGGAGCCTCTGCTTAGTCTTCTGGTACCAAGATGCCCAGCAAAGGGCACCTCATGTGGCAACTGCAGCAGGAAGGCCCTGTAAACCTGTGGTACCACCAACCTCTTGAGGGCACTAGGTTCAGGCTTAGTGGGCTCACTAACAAGGAGCTCACCCTCCCATTGATCCGAAATGTCCTAGGCACTTCTCCTTGTGCCTGGGACAGGGCCTGTTTCCTCAGACCCTCGAGAGAGTGGCATTCTCTCTGTCCGTTACAGAAGTCCGCCCGGGAGGGTCCCCCTTCAGCTAACAAGCATTGAAGGTAGGGGTGGTCCTCTGGGTTGAGTACCTCTCCCACAGGAAAGTCTTCTGGCTCTTCTCCCACAGGAGTTGAGACGGGGTTCACCACTGCACCCAGCCCGTCCGGAGCCTGGATCCCAATGGGTGCTGTCGGAACAGCAGGAAGTGCAGGGGCTCCCTCCACAGAGATGGCCTTCTTACTCTTCCGTTTCCTTCGCGCCTTGGGTTTCCCCGTCAGCGTGGATACCGGGCTCGCAGCTGGATCCTGTGTGACCTGCGATCGGGTGACCGCCACAGCAGCCATGGGTAGACCATCCGTGATCATCCCCAACTCGACCAAATCATTTCCTAACAAAATGTTCGCAGACACGTTGTCCTGAACCAGCTAATCTGGTGGTTCTCAGAGGAGCACCTACATTGTCCTCTGGCTTGAGCAGGGTCCTGTCCACCACTGTCATGCTTGCCCCAGTGTCTCTCAAACCAGTAGAAGGCTGGCCACACAAGAGGACACTTCTCAAAAACCTACGAGTGTTCTGTGGGATAGTTCCCAGTACTTCTGTATACTGGCCCTAGGCCCCAAGGGACACTAAGGAAATCTCTACGGGAGCACCAAAGGTGATCCCAGTAGAGAAGGGGAGGACAGTGGCCTCCACCTCAGGTACATAGTAGGGGTAGGTCAGGCTAGCAGCCTGGACTCCAAGTGCCTTACCCTTACACTTGGGGTCACCCCTTCGGTGATCCAGCACCCCACAATCCCAACAAGTGCCAGGAGTGCAGGGTACGGTACTGGGGCAACTGGCACCCTGCTTTGCAGCAGGCGGACCACTACTCTTACTCCCACCCACAACAGACTTATCCCCACTAGGTTTTTGGGTCTTAGGAGAGGAAAGTTTTGGTTTACCCGACTGTGATTGCTTCTGGGACTCCTCAGCTTACTGAGAGGGCCCCTTTTCTTTGTCCTTGTGTACTGGAGGACAAAGCGATCTCTGAACGGGCCCATGCGATTCAGAGCTTGCCCCCCAGCACCTTTAAACAAGATAGCAGCACCATGAAGAGGATGGGGTTGCGGGATTCACTTACTCCATCACCAATCAATGAGGACAAATCAACGGTTTGGCAAAGGGAATTCTGTTTAATGACAAGTACAAAAAACGGGGAAACAAATGGTAATCAACAGTGATGCGATCACCTGTTTCACTTCAACTTCCAAATTCTTCATTCAGACAGCAATAGTTATACCCAAAAATCGTCATCATTGACATGTAACACTCATAAGTTTATCATGCAATTCTATTGGTTGGAAAAGGTAACTTAAATATAGGTGCTATATCTGTATATGGTAACAAAGCGTAGGGATTGGATAACTCTTATTGGGTGGGCGTCTACACCCATCCCTCTACATCACTTGTGATAGGCGTCACTACAAGCACGACGTCTAATTGGTTCTACAGCTATTGGACCCTAGATTATTCGGTCCATTGTGATTGGGTAGGTTACACCCCCAGGCATAAATCTCTACTTTAATTAGCAGCATGCAGAATAGACACCCAGGTGCCTTGTGCCCCAAGATTCACCCTGCCTCCCTTCCATCAATCAGCACGTTAAGGTTATGTGTCAATTAGTTGGCTGAGGATGGCCTCGAAACTGTAGCTTCTTATCTGGGAAAGTTATGGCATCCTCGGGTTCTGGGTGGCATCAGACTTTGGTACCTCTTCGCCCTTGGCTGCTCACGTGTCTGTTCACTGTGAATCTGCTTCATTTTCCTTGTATTCATGAATTTGATTCTCCCGTAGCCTCGACCCCTGCCTGGGGCCTCTTTATCTCGACCTTTACTGGCTGGCTGCTATGCTCTGAAGTCTCGATTCTCTGGAGCTGCCGCTCTCCTCCCTTCCTTAGGTTGACCTCTGATTCCCAAGCATGAGCTACTTCTCACTAAGTTTTGATTCCGCTCTTCCCTTTGGCTTTGGCTGGAATATGAATCTTGGCCTTGCTAGCCCTTTGCAGTCTGGGCTTAATTCTGCTTTTACAAAATAGAGTCGAACTTGTATAGTGTGCTTTATTGAGGTAGATATATAGTTGCCGCATGCCGCTCTATTCTTCTACTAAGCATTGCAAGCAGTTTCGTTCTCTTAGCTTCTTGTGTTCCGAGCCTATTTACAGGCAATTTAGTCAGTTACATGCATTTATTTCACTTATTGGTTATGTTTCTTTATATTAACGTCTTTTCTCTTACACGTCCATTACAACTTTATTCCTAGCGTTTCACCCTTGTGTGTCAACTTTCGTTCGTCGTTTATGTTCATCTGTACGACTGTCCAAGTTCTTATATCGTCACCATTTGCCTTCCATTAAGGCTATTTGGGACTCTTCTGGGACAGTCTGTAAGTAGTCTTCATTGCGTTTTAACTGCTGGTACGGTTGTCTCAGTGGGTACCGGGCTGCCCAAGGTTGTCTGGTTATAGGCACTTCAACAGGTATTGCTCTTCTGATGTGCACTGGGCAGAGTCCTAGAGCTGCTCTCTGTTGGCTCATTTGTTCCTCATACATCACATACTTTGGTGAGTATGTTTCTGGCACTTCACTCTGGGGGGTTGGGCTGTAGGCCATGTCTGGGACCTCCTCTACACTCCCCCCTCTGGTCGGTTCATTGACCACTTCCTCAAACTCCTTTGGGTTCGTCTTACTTGGTTCTTCAGTATCTTGATCATCGTCTTCTAGGTTTGTACATGATGGTGTGAAATTGTGTGTCTTTGGAGTCCATATCTTTATCACTCCTTTTAGACTTCCTGCTGTTTTTACATGTTCGTCTCTGTTCCAGGTCATAAGCTGACATTGTCCATTTGGGCTGCAATAGATCAATTTTCCTTCTTACCTTTGTCGTTTTCTGGGGCACACACACTTTGTTCCTTCTGGCGCAAATTCGCTGGCCTTCACAAAGTTTCTTATTTCTTCGTCAGTTAGGTCTCTGGGCTTCCATACTGGTTCAACATCGACTATGACCTTCATCACAATGGCTTCCTTTGCAGTTTTCTGGCATTGTGTGATGGTTATTTTGAAAACACAAAATCCCAATAGCATCATCAGTAGCAGGGCTCCCAGAAGCTTGAATATGTCCGCCATCCATTGTGGGACCCAAGAGAATAATGCTCTGAACCAGGTGTCGTCATCTACTCCATCAGTCATCTGGTTCTGTAGGTTTGTTAGCATGCTGTTAAGGTTCTATTTTCTTCATCATGTGAAGGTATAAATGTGCAGCATGATTCTCCGATTTTTGCGCAAACACCTCCATCCATCGCAGTGATCATGTCAAGTACATATCTGTTCTCTAGGGTCATCAATCGGATTGCTCTTAGTTCTTCTTTGATTGCATTGAATTATTTTATTGTGGTGTTAATGGTCTGCAATAACTCCCATCTGGTTATCTGCAGCCATTTCGTATTTACTCCTACTTGGATGTGTGGCAAAAGTAGTGTTGTGAATACTGTTGACTTGAGGCTAAACAGCCTGTGTTCATATGGGATTGCATAAAATGCTTCTTCCGATTTGGCAGAAAAGTAATTTTCCCTCCTCATTCGGGACACCAGTTCCACAGACCTCCTTTTCCTTAGGTGCGCATCTGCTTTCGGGAAACTGTCTATACTCAGGTCGCTTTTCGGGATCACTAGTGCAGGAACGTGGACGTTCACTAGTGTGCATATGCCTCCCCAGTCTCTCGGCAGTCTTATGTATGCTTTGGATCCGCACGCCCAGTAATAGTCCATAATAACTGCGGTCCCCTGAGTCATACCGGGAGCTTCAAAGATTCGTCCGTAGTTTTGATTCTCTCCAATCTTCCTTGTGCCATTGCTTCTGAAGCACAATTTCGGGCTTTCCAGTGGTACTATTTGCAAGGGTCCTCCTCTGTCTTCGACCCATGTCAACAACTTTACCAATTTCAGCCATAGAGGTTTGCATAATCTCTATGAGTTCTCTATTGCTTCCTTGCAGGATCCAGGGACCATCAACGCTCGGCATATCACCACTCCTGCTTCCCACCCATCTGGGAATAGCACTGTTCCCCAAATCTGCATTTGGCCTCTGTTCTTCCAATTTTGGGCTTCTTCTGGAGTTTTACCTTCGACGTTCAGTCTCGAGTTAATTTCCCATTTTTTGCATGCTTCTTTCGCTTCTGGCTTTGCATACCTGATCACGTGATTCCTGGCATGAGCTCTGTTTCTGGTCTTAATGTCCTGGATGTAGTCATCTTAATCGGGATATGCTGTTTCTGTTGCCCATATCAGTGAGGCATCTTTTCCCACGAACTGTCCTCTGGTGTTGCACATTGCTACGTGTGACAAGCAGTGTGCTGTCGGGACATCAATTTCTACAACTACGAAGATCTTGGATTTTCCCATGCTGTACGGTAGGAGTGTGCAGACGTAGCATTCTCCTTCAGCTTTTCTTCTTCTGACCTCTTTCATGTGTTGGTTCCAAATGTTATTTCCTAGATGTGCTGTGCTGCCCAGGTAATCATTCAATTCATTGTTGTTTTCATGTGGGCTTCTCTTTATTCTTATTGTCTTTCTGTAGTATGCCATAACTACATCTCTAAACGTGTCGGTGTGGGTTTTCCTTGCTGGAGGACTCTTGGGCATGCTTGTCGGTGAAGCAGGTTTCATTGGCTGTATCGCTGTGATAAGAGGCGGTTTTGCAATTTTCTTCCTCTCCTCTTGTGTCCTTTCGTGGGGCTCCTTCAACCACCAGTGTATCATCTGTCCGACGTATGACTGCGTCTTGGGCCTGGTGCTTGTTTCCTGTGTTGGAACTGGCATACTTATCACTCTAGTCTCTGTAGTTTTATTTTCCAGCACCTCCTAGTTTCTTTGCTTTAGCTATAAATGGGAATAAATGATCTATCAGCATTTGTGTCTGCAGTGAATTCTCTCGTAGCCGCTTCTGTCATCTCCAGGGTTTTTGCTATATCTTCTTTAGTTGGTCTTTCATTTGCATCTTTTCGGTCGCCCTTATTATTTTCAGGGACTGGTTGTTTGGTGGGTAGTCTCGTAATTTCTGTTGCCATTGTTCAAGGTTCTGCAGCCATTGATACTTGCCCTTGTTTGTGTGCATTCGGTGTATGTGCTTGTGTAGTGGTCAGTGCTACATTTTCATTCATTCTGTGCTGACCTTGTCTCCAGTTTTTCTCTTCATTCGTTACCTCAAGTGTGTATGATTCGCTGCTAATTACATTCAATTTTAGTTTGTTTACCTTATCATCAGATTTTCTTGGAACCGGAATGACTATATAGGGTCTGGGTGCTTTCATGGGATTCATGCGTACATTATCTGGTGGGTGCACTGAAATTGGAACGCTTCGTGCACCAATAAAGAATGCAGTTCTGATAGTTAGAGACAGAAAAACAATAATAATCACTATGCATATACACATAACTGTGCGATACGACAATTTGCAGCACTTTCTTCGAGGAAAGTGGGGTCACCCCTCTTTTTGTGGGAGGACCAGGTTACTGTTCTGGGCCCCCATCTCAATCATGTTACTGTCAGTGTTTAATTCCTTTCACTTTGCTCCAATATTGTCTCTCGGAAAGTTTGCAGCATAAAGTGTCTTGTGCTTCGTGAGTGTCCCCCCTCTCGAGGGTGGTGATTGTCTCTGGTTACGGGATACAGTTCCCTTGCTAGACTATGGAAAAAGATTAGACTATCCCCTTTGGTGAGTCACATTCATTATGCATATTCAAAATAGGTAAGTTCCCAATGCACTCCCTGAATCTGCTTCACTCCTGAGGACATGCTGGAACCTGTTCAATGCGGCAAAGATGGAAAAGGTGGTATCACTCGAAATTAAATAAAAATAAAATAAGAATAAAAATAGAAAATAAAACACAACAGTGATGTTCTTTTCTCTGCTCTTCTCGATCTGTCCCTTGGCGGAAAGATGAAGAACTGTGTCTCTGCCCCCTCGATCTGTCCCTCTGCGAAAGATGAAGAACTGTGTCTCTTTCTCTTGGATCTGTCCCTCGGCAGAAGGTGAAGAACTATGTCTCTGTCTCTTGGATCTGTCTCTCGGCGGAAGGTTTCACTGGAATCTCCGTAAATATTCTCGCTGAAAGTTGAACAGCTCCACCGGGAGCATGATCCCATGGAGGAGTGCTCCCATGTGTGCAACATTAGCTGGATCTCTGATGAAGGTGATGACGTCAACCTCGGCAGGTCTCCCCACCATTTCTGGATATTCAATGACTAGACGGAATAGGACATTTTTGGGCCAGCCTGCTGTCCTCGGGTGACAGGGACATTGTCCTTCTTTGCTGGTTTCGAGATCATAGGCCTTTCTTTGACGTGAACAGTCTTTACACTTTCCTGCTGCGTGGATTGCCACTATGTAGTTGAGCTTGATCCACAGTTGGTTGAAATTTTCAGTGTTTCTTTGGTCTCTAATGTAGGTTAGTGTGTCTGTGGTTCCCCCGACTAGTCCTGGGCACTCCTCTTTGATACGAAAGAAAAGCGTATAAGTGAGTTCATCAATGATTACCTGTGGCGGAAGCATTTGTGTCCTTATCACTGTTTCAGGTAATTCCGCGAAGGCTTCCGCGATGACAGTCAGTAGTTGCCAGATTATTTTTTGTTGGCAGGTTCTTGTATAAAGTCGGTGACACTGATGACTCTCCCTACGAGTGACGGTTATGAAATTACCACTAACTGCAAGTAGGTGAGTACATCCCATGTGAGATTTCTGCTGGGAGATACCATGGGATCTGCAATCAAAGTCTTGGTGTCGGCTGCTTCAGGATACTGTTTTATGCTCTTAAACGAAAAGTCTTTGTTCTCATTCTATCAAAGTCTTATTTTCCGATAATGCTCAAATATGGTTTGATTCAAAAGTTTGTATTGTCAGTGTGTTGTGGCTTAGATTGCAAGATTCTCTTCTTCACCCTGCAACTACGATGCACAGAGTGTCCATTATGTCCTTGACCGCTTTTTTGCTTAGAGGAAATGTCCAGTTTAGAGCCAACGTTTTTAAACAGAGTTCATTTAGTCTTGGCTTTGCTGCTCATGCGTCCTTCTTCCTCGTCATGGCTCTTGTCTGCATGTGCTGAGGTTCTTCCCCGTTGTAGGTAGGTTCTTCGCGGTGGGGTGCAGCTCGAGGGATCTTGCCAATATAGGGTTTAATGTCATTGAGGAAGATCCATGCTCTCCTGTCCTGCAGTTTGACGGCTGAGGGAGTGCAGTCCTCTATGATGAACGGCCCGTTGAATCTTGGCTCGTCCCACCTTTTCATTGTGTGGTTTCTTACCAGCACTGCATCACCAGGGAAGATGATTGGCGTACATAGACCGTGAACTGTGTCTGTTTCGGCACCTCCTGCTGGGTCTTGTGTTGTGCTGCACCCTTTTCGTTGTCGCTGTACTTGATCTGTAACGATAAGAAGGCTTGATGTCATGCAGTTCAGATACTCTGATAATTCGGTCCCCAGGACCTCTCGGGTTGGCTGGGCATCACATCTAGCTCTATCTCGAGGGGTAGGGGGGTCCTCGTTCTCCTTCCCGTGATGATCTCATACGGCGTAAGATGATGGTCGGAGTCTGGTTGGTTCCAAAGAGCATACAATGCCAGTGGTAGACAGTGCAGCCATCCCTTTTTTAGAGTAAGCTTCAACTTGGCTATCCTCTCTTTTAACAAGCCGTTGAGCCTCTCACAAATACTGTTACCTTCCAGATGATACGCTGACGAGAACTTGTGCTTTATACCAAACAACAAGCTGATCTGTTCGAAGACTGCGTTAACAAAAAAAGCCCCGTTATCTGACCTCATCACCTCACACACACCCCATCTAGGGAACACTTCCCTCACCAGAAATTTGGCAGCACAGGTTGAGTCTGGGTGTGTACAGGGGCCTGCTTCTATCCATCTAGATAATGGACACACCACTACAATTAAGTACCTGTACCCTTTACATACTTGAATCATGTCGACATAATCGACATGCAGGTGCTGAAAAGGCCCATTTGGCCGGGGGATGACTCCTCTCACTACTTTTAATGTGTGCCCAGAAGTGAATTGCTGGCAGACTATGCAGTTCACCATGAAGAATGCAGCATGCTCCGCTAAATTTGGGATAAACCAGTCTTCTGCGAGCGTTGCAGCAAGATTTCCTTTTGTCATATGAAATGGGTAGTGCAGCTGATCCAATGCTATCTTCAATAGGCCTACCGGCATGACTGGTTTACCAGTACTTACTTGCTACCACAAACCATTTGAGGGGTTTAAAGAACACCCTCGACGCGTCCGCAGGTTCTTCTCGCCCTGCGGTGCCTCCCCTTGAATCTCCATCAGTTGAGTCTGCCCCATATTACTATAGGCCTCTGGTGTGGCTCGAGCTACCATCATCCGTTCATGGTTGTTGTCATGATGCCTACCCCCAGGCATCCGGACCAAGCCCATCAGCCCCGGGAGCAGGCATCTAGACATTTAGTAAAACCTCAACAGCCCCGGCTAGGGGCTATCTGGGTTCAGTACTGGCGCCTTATGCGCCAGGCTCATAGTAGAAATCAGTCCTGGTGCCTAAGACGCCAGGCTCATAGTCATTAATTACCTCAGGCAGACCATGCTGCAAATGACTCCAATCCAACATGAAGCCAGAAAGGGACTATTTTTCTACAGGGACTATTTTTTACTCGGGTGTGGTTCTAGGGACTTCTTACCTGGGACTACTTTTGAGGCTATTTAATCCACGCCCGACCAGCAACAAACGCTTCGCGTTATTCTGCATCCAGCAGCGTAACGCTCACCGTGCCTGCAGCCTGCATCCAGTCTTCTGCCACGCCCGCCTCGAATCCGGAGCTCCTAAAACAAAGAGGAAAGAAAGGGACAAGGTTAGAAAATGAACTTATTTCTATTCCACTCCTGATTCTGGATCCATCTCGTCTCCGGACCTGTAAAGAACATCATTTCTGCATGCGGCGCACCTCCAGCTGCAGCGCCGCGCTATACTCACCCGTCTTCACAGCATCCTTCGGTCGGCGCTGCCTCCATCATTTCTTCGCCGAACTTCGGCACTTAGGAGACAAAAGAAAACCACAAGGTGAGCCGAGGGAACCAACAAATATCATTCTTACCACCATAGACTTACCTGATTTACCACCGGAGGCATCCTTTTGTGACTCTCCATATTTTCACGTGTCGCATCTGTAAAGAGAGACAAAACAACACGTTTTCCACGTGCAACATTTACCGGACAGCGCCGAGTAATACAGACTCTTACCTGAGCACCATGAGCTGCCATAAGAGCATCTTTTCACGAGCCAGCTGCAAGACAAGAAAGGAAGGGGGGAACAAGAGTGAACATCGGACATATTGAACTCTATGAACTTAATACTTACTGGTCCTCACTAGGAACCTCAGAGTCAATACTCTCCGGAACTCTCCCGAGCCTTCAAACCAGGGAAGTAACTGGAATCGACACGCCCCTGCAAATCCACGCAGGATGGAGAGCTTATCTTTCAAGAATATAAGGTGAGATTGCTGTGAGGGCATTTTGGAGGTGATTAGTTGGGGAGGACTGTGGGGGTGCCATCACTTAAATCCACAAGTGGCTAAATCCATCCCTCCACTTGCAGGAGAATTTTTCTATGGGTTAAGCAGACAAGATTAGGAGGGCAGATCCAGTCACGCATTACGCATCACGTGGGTGAAGACCGCAGCTGTCCGGGTCCGACCGACGCCCCTGTGGGAGCCAGGTGAGCGTAACAGTTGTATGCCACTTCTACTTCCATGATCATCTCATTTTTGGATGCCGTACGCTTGGCTTCCATGTCTGCTGCGTGATTTCCGCGGGATACAAAATCTGTCCCGTGAGTATGGGCGGCGCATTTCACGACCGCTATGCCCACTGGGAGCTGTAGTGCCTTGATCCGCCTGTCTAATAAGGCTGCATGCTGCACTGGCATGCCGTCTACTCGGAGGTAGCCCCTCCTTTTCCATCACGCTAAACCTGCGTGCACTGTTGACGTCACATAGGCGGAGTCACTATGCACCGTTACTTCCTGGTCTGCGTGATTCTCAATGGCGATTATCAATGCCAATAGCTCTGCAGCCTGTGTTGAATAATGAGATGGTATTCGTGCACTGACGAGTATTTGAAATTCTCCGTTTGCTATGTGTTTCATTACGGCAACGCCTGTTTATCTTTGTCCGTCTTCTTGGTTGATTCTCGAAGAACCGTCAATGAAGACGATCTCACCACCCACCAGGGCATTCTCTCTCACCCTGGGGATTTCATCATAGAATTCTTCATAGTTTGCACAGTCATGTATCGGCTCACCATCAGTGACTGGTTCAGCAATGAACGTGGCTGGGTTTACTGTTTTACATCGAACTATTTTGATCAATGGATTTGATATGATCACCTCATAGGCTGAGGCCCTTCGAGATGTCAATGTACCTTTTGGTTTCTCCAAGATGGCGAACAATGAGTGCTCGACGTATAAAGTTATGGAACAACCCATTACAATGTAGCCTTCTCTATGGCAAATGCTGCTGCAGCTAAACTTTGTTTGCATGGGAACTGGCCTCTCATTACTGGGTCCAGATTCCCACTGTAATACGCCAGGGGCTTGTACCCCAACAAGGTTTTTTGAGCAAGTACTGCCGTCATAACATTGACATTCGTGTGCGAGAACAGGTAGAATTCCTCTGCATAATTAAGAATCCCGAGAACTGGAGCCATGCAAATTGCTCTTTTGAGTTCTGCAAACCCCTTTTCCATTCCTTCAGTCCATTCAATTCTTTCCTTTGTCGCCTGGGCCTTCTTTATGGCCTGGAGCAAGGGCTTGATATACGAGCTGTAGTCGAAAACCCATGCTCTAACATAATTGCACAGGCCTAGGAAGCTCTGCATTTGCTTTATCCATCCATAGTGAGACAGGCACCTAGGCCATATCATCGTCAAAGTATACAGGGAGGATAAGCGCCAACATCATTCTCTGAGACACTTCTCGTTTCATCATTTTGACTCAGAATATGAGACTTACTTCCACCCTGGTCTCTTCCACGTCAGGGTGCTCTTCGAACAGAGTGTCATCTGTGACGTCAGTCACTCGGTACCCTTCTTCAATGGTGATAATTACACACCATTGTCTGCCTTCATTGTTGAATCCTTCGACCACTACTACTTTCCCTCGTACTGCTGCAATATGTATTGATAAGGGAAATACTTGTCCCTCTTCTTCATGCATAGGTATTCTTGGCCTGAACAGGAACTCATCAGGGGTTCTCATAGTTCTATCTGTGAGGCCTGGCAATCCCGCCATAAGCACACGCACGCCATATGTGAAGACTTCTGGTTCTAATGGTATAGCTCTCATGGCTATGCATCCCAAGTATGCTCTGATCATTTTGCACATGTTAGAATAATGCATTACTGGAGTGGAGCATACTATGCCCTCCTCTGTGAACGATATAGTCATATTCAACTTTCTTGTCCCAAAATGTTTACTGGTGTCTGATGTGAATATAGTAAGGGCACATTCATCTCACAATCTCCTACAGAGACTGGGAGATTGTCTATAAAGGGAACTCTGCTGTGAGCTCCTGTAAAACTGTATCTATGGCCTGTCCGGACAAGGAAAACTTGCCTTCTCGTATGCACGAGCGTGTTGCACCCGTGTCAACTAAGAAGGAATATTCTTTCCCCCCTATGACAACATTTACCCTTGGTTCCCTGTTAGGGTCTGGTGTCACTGATAGGATAGAACACATCAGGGTTCCCAGCGAGCTGTCCTATTTCATGGATAAGTTAGGTCCACTGTATGCTAGTGTATTTTCTCCATTCCCAGGGTTGCCTCCCCTTCCGGGGTTAGTGCCCTGAGACATTTGCGGTGGTGCCTGTTTGGATTGCGCTTGCGGCAGGTTCCCCATGTTTGAGGGTTGAACCCCTTGCTGTGCACCTTGCTGCAAGCCCGGCGCTTGCTGCTGCACTGTGTGATTCGGTGCACTGTCCTGTTGTGGGATAGCAGGCGGACTTACTGTGCCTGCTCCCATTCCTTGTCCATTTTGCCACGTACCTTGGCTTCTGCACGCACGTGCAACATGCCCTGTCATACCACATAGCCAACATACTGGCGGTGGTCGGGCTATCTGTCCATATGACATATCTGGATTGCCCATCTGTAAGTTTTGAAAGCCTCCTTGATTATTCTGCCATCCTCTTCCTATGAATCTCCTTCCCCTCGGGTAAAATCCTGCATTACCCTGGTTATTCTGCGATGGGTTAGTTGCGTGTTTTATATTCGATTCAACTGGGCTGGTCAGCATAGCTCCTTCAAGACCATACTTTGAGAGTTTCGTTTGTACCAGCTTCGCTTCCTCACCCTTACGAGTTGCCTCCTTTTTCCGATTCTTTTCTTGCAGCAATCTACAGTAATGTGAAATTGTCAACTGTATTTCGGCCCAAGGTTTAGCTTCTACTCCCACCAATTTCTTGAGCTGTTTTTGTACCGGTTCCAGCAACCCTTGACACAATATATGGTAAAATACAGGGATAGATTTCGTCCAAGATTCATGCGTTTCGAGCACCCATGCGTCTTGAAAATTCTGGATATAAATCAACGGATCCTCTGACTCTTTCATTTTTCGAGTCATTATGGCTCCCATATCGGAAGTGTCTGGGTACAATACTTTCCACACCGCTGCTCTACAATGATTAAATGGCGCTCCATCATGGGTAGTGTTAATTATGGTTACAACAGGGTACCCAGCTCGTTTCCATACATCATCTGCTCGCTCACCAAGTATGGTGATCAGGAAGCCTTTAATGTCCCCTATAACTAACGTGATACCCCCTGTCATTTTTTCTAACTCGTGTATCCACTTCCCGGCTCCCGATGTCAACATTGGAAGCTTGTTTTTCAGGTTTTCTCTGTCCATTTGTGCCCATGGAATATATTGTGGTCTTAGTCCCCCCTTTTCTAGTAGTGGGAATTGTAATGCGCAGTCCTCCTTCTCTTTCCCCATGGCTCTCCTGTCTATTGCTGGAGCAGCATTCCCGCATCACTGTCTACCTGGCAATGTCCTTAATCTGTCTACATAGGCAGGTGCTGACACCCCCCTCTGACCGTGGGGTGTTCCTTCATGTCGGCCAGGCTGCACAGCAGACTCTGATGCCCTAGATGCAGACTCACTGACGTCAGACCATCGTACCCCTCTGTCCCTTGGGAGCCGCTTCTCACGCTGTCTCCCTTCTTCGTGTGCCTCGTCCTCTGTCTCCTCACCGGAGTCGGACACTGATTGTTCCCAGTTCACGCAACTTCTTGCGTCATCATCAATTTTGCTGATTTCTAGTTTGTCCAAAGACAGTCTCCTGCTCCCGCTACAGCTGAGTGCTTTCCAAGTGCTCGTCTTCCCCCTCTCCTTGAGATATTCGCTCTGACCCCATCTCATCATATATCTCATCGATCGTTTCTCCAATGCTTCTGGTGTCGAAGTCATCTTCAATATTGGCCCTACTTGAGCCTGGTACTGAGTCTTACGCAGGAAAGAATTCTTCAATATCTTCCCATTCTACAACAGGATTGGGTTTTTTAACTTCCCGCTCCAAATATTCAAGATCGCGTGCCCTCTGTCTACGCTTACGTTCTGTATCATCATCAGCTTCTTTGCGCTTTCTTGCTTCTTCTCTAGTATTGTCTTCTCTTCTCCTTTCATTTCTACGATCGCTTGCCCTTCTAACTCCCTCACTTTCCTGATTCCTTATTCTCTTTTCATGTACTCTTTGCTCTTCTTCTAAACTTCCCTGATTCTGTCTGTACTGGCCATAGGCTGCCCTCTGTTTGCGAACGAGCTGTTTTTCTTGCTCTTCGCGATATAGCTGTCTCGCCTCAGCCTATCTTTTCTTTTTATTCTTTTGTCCCTTACTTTCTTTTCTTTCTCCTTATCCCTTCTCTGTACCTCATCAGACCTCTCTCTCTGTCTCACATCACCACTTCCTTTACCATCAAGTTTCAATAATATCTGTCCTCCCATCCATTCTTCCTTTGCCAATGCTATCTCATCAGTTCCTTCTTCACTTCCTGTCCGTTTCTTTCCCTCTCTCTCTTTATCGAGAGGTGCACTAATCTGTGACTGGTCCTTCCTTTCATCACTGCATCTCTCCCTGTCCCTCGGGACTGCGGAGGTAAGATTAATTTCCTGCTCCTTCTCCTTGATTTTGTCTCTACTGTACGTAGGTGACTCATATGCAGAGTTACTATATCCCATAGCTGCCTTTAACTCTATTAGCGGGTAGAGACCCTCTGACTTACTTCCCTCGATCTCTGGCTCAGGTGGGGCTGGTGGCGCGGTAGGCGTCTCACCCCCCTCCATGCATACGTTCAATATCCAGTCTGCGGGTGGCTCTTCCTCCTTCAGCTGCTCGAACATTTTCCAAAGTTCAAGAACAGTAAGACGTTTCTATAGTTTTTTACCTGTATATGTGGCATGTAAATAAGTCGTCATGTGCTGTAAGACGGCTTTAGACAAAGACCCATTCTGTGGCCACGGCATAAACATCTTGTGGGCGGTACCCTTAAACCACTCTGCACTATACTTCTTAAGCTTGGGTGCATGTTTAGGCAATTGCTTGCATAAGTGGGCGAGTGGGGTTATCTCTTCCATGCTTGTACTCTGGTTCTAGCAATACTTTCATGCACTTTCACCACTCCCAACAATATGAGCAAGCACCAATACCGCAAGCTCCAATCCAATCCAATCCTTTCTCTTCGAAATTTTATACCATTAATTTGCGTCAAGAACATCAATCTGCGTGCGATTCCCTCTCAGTTACAGAATCGCGTAAAACCCAAAACCTCATTTCAAAAAATCAATGATTACACCATTTGTACATGTGACATACAACAGAACACGTACAACAGACACTTGACAGACTAGACAGACACCAGCTGGACAGATATATCTCTGCCTTCTAATCAATACCCTGACATGGAGTTTAAACAAACCCCTTTTGTGACGTCTTTAATTGTCACAGTACCCTAATCGTCCACTTTCATATGGGCTCTGAGTTCACGTTTCTTCTGACCACTATATTAAAGCGCAGGAACAAGGCAAATCCTCTTACTTTTTTCTCTCTGGTGCCCTCCCGGTAACCTACTTTTTCTCTCGGGTGTCTTCCCGGTAACCTACTTTTTCTCTCGGGTGTCCTCCCGGTAACCACTTTTTTCCTCTATTCTACTAGAGTCATTATCCCCTTGTATATATATATACGGTCTTCTCTACTTCTGATTATTTTATTTTCCGCCACCCTCTGTTACCTTTTCCCTTACTTGTTCTAATGTCTACAAAGCTTTTGCCAAAGTATTGAGTCTTCTCGTTCACGCACCGCTCGCATGGTTCCTCTCTGGATCTTTGGGATCACCAGCCCCTCCGTCGTTACCGCCTCTCCGGTCTTTTCATCTGATCGGCTGCCCGTAGGAATGAGAAGGGTTGTGCTCTGTAAGGCAGGTTCCTTCAGACCCACTGCAGATTTTATGGACTTATACTATCATTGTCCACAGGAGGCTTCTCAGTCTACTCAGCCGAATGGCAAAGGACTTGTGACATTGCCGAAGACCTACAGTTACTTTGTGTCGACAGGTCGATAGGTGTCTTAGTAATAATTAATCAATAGTTGATGGTCAAACCATCCTCGTTGCTACCAAATGTACTGGTGGACAAAGCAATCTCCGAACGGGCCCATGAGATTCAGAGCTTGCCCCCCGGCACCTTTAAACAAGATAGCTGCACCACGTAGAGGGTGGGGTGCGGGATTCACTTACTCCATCACCAATCAATGAGGACGAATCAACGGTTTGGCAAAGGGAAGTCTGTTTAATGACAAGTCCAAAAAAACGGGTAAACAAATGGTAATCAACAGTGATGCAATCGCCTGTCTCGCTATAACTTCGAAATTCTTCATTCATACAGCAATAGTTATACCCAAAAATCATCATCAGTGACGTGTAACACTCATACGTTTATGATGCAATTTTATTGGTTGGAAAAGGTAACTTAAATATAGGTGCTATATCCGATATGGCAACAAAGTGTAGGGATTGGATAACTCTTATTGGGTGGGCGTCTATGCCCATCCCTCTACATCACTCGTGATAGACGTCAATACAAGCACAACGTCTAATTGGTTCTACAGCTATTGGACCCTAGATTATTCGGTCCATTGTGATTGGGTGGGTTACACCCCTAGGCATAAATCTCTACTTTAATTAGCAGCATGCAGAATAGACACCCAGGTGCCTTGTGCCCCAAGATTCACCCTGCCTCCCTTCCATCAATCAGCACATTAAGGCTATTGATATTGATTGATATTTTATTTCTATCGCGCTCATACACAAGTGTTTCAGAGCGCGACAAGGCAAGGGAAGGGGAACAGGGGAGAACAAAAACAATGATCTTACTAAGCCTAGTGACATTGAGAACGTGCAAGTGCAGGGTAGAGGGGGAAGGGGGAGGAGTGCATGGAATGGGGAACAAAAGGAGAGTGTGGAGCGAGAAGGAAAAAAACAAAAATAATAATAACTAAAAAGGCAACAAACAATGGGAATGCAGCCAGCAAGTGGCAAGTGCTGGGTTTATGGCAGCAGGCCATGTAGGCCTGAAAGTGCAGGAAGAAAAGGGGAGGTCTGTATGGGTCCAGATACAGACCCCAGTGCAGGGGGGGCCCGGAGGCAGTGTGTGAGTGTGGCAAGATGAGCAGGTACCTGAGCCCGGAGGACAGAGGGTGGCCAGGTGCATGGTGCAGAGGGAGAGTAGAATCAACAGGGGAGAGGAGAGGAGAAGGTAGAAGCAAAGAGGAAGGTTTTGAGGTGCTTCCAGAACCAGAGATGGTTCTCCTCAAGTTTTAGAGTGGCAGGAAGGCTGTTCCAGGGCGAGGCCCCAGCCAAAGACAGAGATCTACCCCCAGCTCGTTTCTTTGATAAACAACTGACCCTGAGGGAGTTAGAGGTAGAAGAGCAGAGTGCTCGAGATGGGAGGTATTTGCAGAGGGATAGCTGATGGTATGTGGAACCCAGGCTCCAGAAAGCCTTGTGGACAATGCAGAGGGTTTTGAATTTAATCCTTGCATCCACTGGGAGCCAATGGAGAGATTTCAGAGCTGGAGAGATACGATCCCAGGGCTTGAGGCCAAGGACAAGTCTCGCAGTCCTGTTCTGGATAAGTTGTAAAGGGCGGAGAGTAGAGGCAGGTAGATTAAGAAAGAGGCTGTTACAATAGTCCAACTTAGAGAGAACCAGAGCTTGAGAGACAGTGAGCTTCTGGGGGAATGAGAGGAAAGGAAGAATACCTCTGAGGAGGTGCAGTAGGATGTTTGACTTTTTTGATACATCAGCGATGTGGGCAGAGAAGGAGAGTGTGGAATCAAAGGTGACACCAAGGTTCTTGGCCTCACAGGTGGGGATAGGAGGAGGGCGAAGGGAGGCCGGCCAGAGAGTGAGGGGAAAGGAAGGTGATGGTGTGCCAATGAGGAGGATCTCTGTCTTGCTGGCATTAAGACAAAGATCGTTGGCGGCACACAAACTTGAATGGCAGTTAGGCAATCAGTGATTAGAGAGGTGGAGGAGGTGGCCGAGGGCAGCCTGAAAATGAGTTGAGTGTTGTCTGCGTAGCACTGGAAGTTTGAGCAGAAAATGGCAATACAGCGGGCAAGAGTTGCCAGGTATTGGTTGAAAAGCCAGGGCGAGAGGTTAGACCCCTGTGGAACACCACAGGTGGAGAGGAAGATAGATGATAGGAAGGACCCAAGTTGGACCTGGGAGGGTCGATCAGAGAGGAAAGAGGTCAGCCAGACCAGAGCCTCATCGGTGATGCCCAAGTTATCCCAGAGACGGTTGAGCAGGATGGTATGGTTGACTGTGTTGAAGGCAGAGGAGAGATCAAGTAGGATGAGAACAGAGGGAATGCTAGAGTCAAGGTTGGAAAGCAGATCTTCACGGATGTTCAGGAGAGCAGTTTCCGTGCTTCTGCCAGATCTGAAGCCAGACTGACGTTCATGGAGACAGCCAACAGAATCAGAATGAAGGTTTAGCTGAGAGATGGCCAGCTTTTCAAAGAGTTTTCCTAAGAAGGGGGTAATTCAAATTGGGTGATAGTTGGCCGGACAAGAGGGATCCGCTGTGGGATCTTTAGGAGAGGATGCACAAGGGAGTGCTCAAGAGGGGAGGAAAAGGATCCTGAGGCAAAGGAGTGGTTGCAGAAGTCAGCAAGGGCTGGAGCGAGGGTATCAATGTGGTCCTTGAGAGTTTTAGAGGAACAGGGATGAACCTGTTTTGACGAGGCTTTCATAGATCGGACTTGTCTAGCGACCTCATCAGGGGAGAAGAGAGGAAAGGAAGAGAAGGAGGGTGGGGGGTGGCTGGAGGAGGGTCAGTGAGTACCAAAGGAGAGGGTAGAGGAGAGGGAGTAGAGGAGAGTGTGGACAGGATGTCCTGGGTTTTTGAGATAAAGTGTGAGGCCAGGGCATTGCAAAGAGCCTGAGAGGCAAGGGAAGGGGTAGAGACTGCAGCAGGGTTGGCCTGCTCCTTACAAATTTTAAAGAGTTCGGCCGAGCAGTTAGATGCCGCAGAGACACAGGCTTGAATGTGGACTCTCTTCTTGGTACGGACAGAGAGAGGGTATTACCTTTGGAGTAGGCGACAGGCCAGTTTGTCAGAGGATGAGCAGGAATCCCTCCATTTTCTCTCAGCCGCCCTATACCTACGTTTAAGTGTAGCTAGGTCAAAGTCATACCAGGAATTGCACTTGGCTTTGGACTTCAGGCGGATCCTCATGACAGGGGCAAGAACATCAAGAGTATCAGAAATAGAAGAATAGAGAGAAGACAGGGCTGTGTCAGGGTGTAAGTCAGCCAGAGGAAGAGGGGGTAGGGAGAAGGTGGAAGCAAAACCCTCGACTGACACACGCTTCATGGGCCGGATGTCCAGGAAGGTAGGTGGCAGTGTTGGGGTAGGCTTGGCTTGGGGGGAAGAAAGAGAGATATGAGAGGAGAGGAGATAGTGGTCACTCCAGGAGAGGGGAGTGGAGAGAGGGATAGATAGGGGGAGGCTAGGGGAGATCAAGACATCAAGTGTCTGCCCTGCAGTGTGCATTGGGCCAGAGGGGAGGATAGAGAGGGAGAGGGAATCGCAGAGGTCGCGAAAGAGCAAAGTTGAGGGACAGGGAGAATCAAGGTCAATGTTGAGGTCACCAAGGAGGAGGAGTTGAGTGGTTGAGGCCAGGAGAGAGGAGCAGAGGTCAGCCCACTCAGAGAGAAAAGAGGTGATTTGACCAGGGGGCCGGTAGAGAGTGGCGACAGTAAGAGAGTGGCTAGGAGAGATTCAGAGCCTGAAGACGAGGCATTCGAAAGAGTAGTAGATCTGAGTGGGAATTATACTGGCGGGAATCCACTCAGGAGAGATCAAGGCTACACCCCCTCCAGGGCGAGTGGATCTGGGTGTGGAGAGGATCTGTCATGATGCCTACCTCCAAGGAGCCAGGTCCGACCCAGCAACCCCAGAGGCAGGCATCATTTCCCCCAGGGAAGTGCCAGCGGGCCCAAGTTGGGGCCCTTTGGACACAGTCCTGGCGCCTTAGGCGCCAGGCTCATGTTGGACCCCTGTCCTGGCGCCTTAGGCGCCAGGCTCATAAAGCTAGACATGTGTTCAAGTGTTTTAAGTGCACTTACCTGATGCAGACCATGCTGCTACATCCAGGCCCTCTTGAGGCCTGAATGGAACTACTTTACCTGTGGAACTACTTTCCCCTGGGTGTGGTCGGGGAAGGATACATACCTGATCGGTGGAAGGATACATACCTGGAACTTCTTCCAAAGCTATTTAAACCACGCCCGATCAGCAACTCACACTTCGCGTTGTTCTGCTCCTCGCAGCTGGACGCTCACCGTGTCAGCTCCTGCATCTGGACTTCAGCCACGCCTGTCAGCATCCTGGGTCACCTGCTAAGAGAGAATTGGAGAGAAAGAAGACCTTACCTGCTAAAGCTGCATCACGGAGACTTCACACCGACAATCCTGAAAGGGAAGACATCATTTTAAAAGCATTTTGCTTCGATCGCTGCAGCGCTGCATTTCACTCACCTTTCCTGGGCACCTCCATCTTCAGCAGCGATCATCCGGATCCACAGCCACTTCCCAGAGCCTAGAGAGAAAAAGACAAGAACACAAGGTGAGAGAAGGAAGGGAATAGGAAAAGCTCAGTTTCCTTCTAAGACTTACCTGTTGGGTCATTCCCATTTAATTTCGGGTCCTGCCGCTTCCTGGCATTCTGGACCCTGGCCCCTATGGGGAGAAAAGACAAAGACATTGAATGAGCGAATGCAAAGACATTACCCGAACGCTCATCCAGAACTTACCTGTCATTTACTGGAACTGCACGTTTCACTTCGGGTCGGCGCCATATCTCCGGCACTCCGAACCCCAGCCCCTAAGGGGAAAAAGACATAAGCGTTAGCTCTTGCTGCAATAAGACAATGAACATTATTATTAAGCTTGAACTTTTGAACTTGCTACAGAACTCTTACAGCGCCTTACCTGAATAGTCAAGCTTATTTGAACTCCCATCAAACCTCAATCCAGTAAAGTAACTGGGTTTCAACGCGCCCCTGCATCAGAAGCAGGATGGAGAGCTCATCCTTCCAGACCCTAAGGTGAGACTTCACGGGGAATCGAGGAAGGGTATTGTGGAAGGTTGGAAGGGAGTGGGAGGCTTGAGCATTATTCCGTCAGTAGGTAATACTCCCTTTTCACACACAGGGGAATATTCCTGCGAGCCAGTGAGTCCATCTTCAGAGTCCTGCGCTTCACCATAGAAGAAGCATCAGCACTCGAAGCCAGACCTGTGCCTCCGTGGGAATCAGGTGAGCGTGACCGGATCTTGTAGCCATCAGGGAGGAGAGTGTCAAAGCTTGTGACAGAGCTGGCTGTGAACCATGTGTCTGTAATACCAAGGACGTCAAGGTCAAGTTCTTCAAGGAGGTGGCAGATGTCAGAGGAGTGTTTGACAGCAGAGCGAGAGTTGAGAGTGGCAAGATGAAGAAGGTTGTGGAGAAAAAGAGACCGAGGCAAAAGTGCCTTCGGTGTGGGCCGCACACCCTTGATTCCCACTAAGGGTTAATCGATTTCTTTTGTGATCGTTATTCAGTTAATAAAATCCAACTTCAATCGTAATTCACAGATGTGTATATTTTTAATTTTTCAATTGCTGTGTTTATAAAGCTTAATTGGTTAAACTTCACCAAAAAAGCTAATTATCTCAGTTGAGGCAAAACAGAAAACCCATCTGGCTAATGCATTTCGGATTGTATCCTTCGTCAGAGCCAGGTTAGTACTACACACATAATAATGCATTATAGGTGGATTTAGAAGGTTTACAATGTTTAAATTAATAATTGTTCCGTACATCATGTGTAACAACCAGATATTCAAGAATTAATAACCAAAACAATCATAATAAACAAAACAATCATAATAAACAAACAGAGCGCCCACAAGGACAAACAAATATTTAACAAAAAAGTGAGATTGGAGAAAGGAGAAAAAACAAACTAGTAAGCATACATGATTGTAGACAGTAAAAATACAATATTTGCACAGATAATGATATTGCAACGACACGAACCGCGAGTCTCAGACGCTGTTCGGAGTTGATTTTTACTTGCTGCCTAAAATCCATAAAAGTCTTAATAATCCACCTGGAAGACCGATAGTAGCAGCCACAGGAGGGATTTTACAACCACTAGGAACATACATAGACTATTTTTTGAACCCTTTAATACAGAAGACATCCACGTATGTGAAAGACAGTACACACTTTCTGAACATCATAGAGGGAGTCCAACTTACAGAGAACGACATACTTTTCACCATAGATGTGGTTAACCTCTACACAAGCATTCCACATGACTTGGGACAGGAAGCGGTAGAGTGGCTCCTGTTACAGGAGAACGATATAGGAGCAGTGAAAGAATTCATCTTATCACTACTCTCTTTTATCGCAATGAATTCATATTTTGAATATAAGAATGAATTTTACATCCAAACTTCCGGAACAGCCATGGGAGCAACAATGGCACCAGCTTACGCTAATGCGTTTATGTACCAATTCGAGACGACCCATATCTTGCAAAAACCTGAATGGCAGAACAAATTGAAAACATGGGTGCGTTATATAGATGATATATTCGGTATTTGGCAAGGCACAAGAGAAGAACTTAATGAGTTTATAAGTTATATCAACAATATAGACCCGCGTATTCAGTTCACCTCAGAAATTGGCAGTCCAGGAATCCATTATCTGGATATCCTGGTGAACGTAAACAACCAACAAATCACTACCTCTTTGTTTACAAAACCTACAGATAGGAACAATCTATTACACCGTATGAGTTTCCATCCACAAAACACTCTGAAGAATTTACCTTATGGTCAAATGTTGCGATTAAAAAGAATTATCAGTGATGACAGAGAGTACGAACAAGAACTTGAAAAACTAATCAAAAAACTTAAAGATAGGGGATACCCGAATGAAGATCTACAGACAGCAAAAGAAAAGATACAAAAAATAACAAGAACCAGCACTCTAGCACCAAAGGACAAAAAGCAATCCCCATCACTTGTATATGTGTCTAAATATTCATCCCAAAGTATGCAGATCAAAAGATGTATAAATAAACATTGGACAATACTTAAAAATGACGAAAGAACTAAGAATCTCTTCTTAGAGACCCCAACGTTTGCTTATCAAAGATCCAGCAACCTTAGGGATTATCTAGTTAACACAAGAGATACCAGAACCAAAAGGATCAAACCAAAAAAAACGGGAACATTTCCATGTTTAAATTGCAGTAATTGCAATAACATTATTAAAGGAGGAGTGGTTCCCCATCCATACACGGGAGAAAAGATCATGATAAAAAGCTATGGCACCTGCAATACCGAAAACTGCATTTACTGCATACGTTGCCCATGTGGACTTTACTATGTAGGTGAAACAGGGCGTAAACTGAGAATTCGGATGAATGAACATAAATCATGTATACGCAATAAGAACATCAATTCAGCCGTAGCAAGACACTTTAATGCAAAGCAACATAATATCTCTCAAGTCAAGTTCCAAATTTTGGAAACCCTGGAAATGACAAGCATATATGCTGATTTGAAAAAAAGAAGGCAACAAAGAGAAGCCTATTGGATAGATCGTCTCGATTCCTTGGCACCACGAGGGCTCAACGAGGAATTTGATCTCAACTGCTTTTTGTAATGATGTCACTATTTGTTCACCGTGCAATATCAATAATGAACATGCTAAATTGTCTCATGCTCATGCAATAAGTATAAATCACTACTCGATTTGAAAACACTGTTGCTTTCTGCTATAACCATTTGTTGTAAACATTTATTATTTATTAGTTTGTATTTTCCTTTGTTGATGTATACTAGACAGTATATCTTTACGCTATATGACCTTACATTAATGGCCAATTAGCCAATTAGCCATGAGGTACTATCAGAACATACATGTGCTAGAGGTACAACTTAAATACACAGATATCATGAAGCTTTAATATCTTTACATGTGCAATTAATATCCTAACATTCACATCCCTTACATTTGCCATTTATATTTCACACTCTATGCCACTCATGTCCCAGTATTGCCTCTACCAATATGGCCGACTTGGTTATACACAAACGGCCATTTTGTTTACATAACGTTGCCCAGGGCAACGACACGAACCGCGAGTCTCAGACGCTGTTCGGAGTTGATCGAGCAAGACGTAGCTCAGAACGCTCCAGGTAAGCCATACCTTTGCACAAAGCGACGCGAAGTAAGATCGCGTATAGATCAATAGCAGCTAATTACTCGGAGGAGATAACACATTTGTTCTCCCCACACTAGGCAGTGCTTCATAGAGAAACACCACACGCGGACAGCACGCGTGGGTTGCATACTGATACACAGGTTAGTGAAATGTTTAACTAGCCACAGGTATTCTCACACAATATAGTACGACAATCAACACTCTGGCACAATAAGCACACGCCGCCTAACTTTACCTCTAAGCACCATAGTCACCAAAAAGGCTTAATCGGCAATTTTAGTACGCAGTTGATTAGTCCCATTAATTGTTTGAATTATAGAGCAATATCATTATCTGTGCAAATATTGTATTTTTACTGTCTACAATCATGTATGCTTACTAGTTTGTTTTTTCTCCTTTCTCCAATCTCACTTTTTTGTTAAATATTTGTTTGTCCTTGTGGGCGCTCTGTTTGTTTATTATGATTGTTTTGTTTATTATGATTGTTTTGGTTATTAATTCTTGAATATCTGGTTGTTACACATGATGTACGGAACAATTATTAATTTAAACATTGTAAACCTTCTAAATCCACCTATAATGCATTATTATGTGTGTAGTACTAACCTGGCTCTGACGAAGGATACAATCCGAAATGCATTAGCCAGATGGGTTTTCTGTTTTGCCTCAACTGAGATAATTAGCTTTTTTGGTGAAGTTTAACCAATTAAGCACAATTTTTTGTGAGCTTTATAAACAGAGCAATTGAAAAATTAAAAATATACACATCTGTGAATTACGATTGAAGTTGGATTTTATTAACTGAATAACGATCACAAAAGAAATCGATTAACCCTTAGTGGGAATCAAGGGTGTGCGGCCCACACCGAAGGCACTTTTGCCTCGGTCTCTTTTTCTCCATGTTCATTTTCTGTGCCCAACACGGTGGCACATGATAGTGGGCTGCACCCCATTAATATATTTATTAACAAAATAACATTCCATTGGAAACGAAATACACTATTAAGAAAGTAAGCTGTGCACTCTCGCCCCTCTCTCTTATCAAGATGAAGAAGGTTGCCAGCCTTAAAGACCTTTCGGGGAGGGGTGCAAATCAGAGGTACGCCCTGCAGAGTTATGGAGGTAGCCAGAAGATGGGCAGAGGAGGGAAGAGTGGGCAAGGTAGCCAAGGAATGAGAGGAGGGGACAGCCGGAGGAGAAAGCAAATTGATGAGGCAAGGGAAACACCTATCGAAGAGGAGGAGATTGGCCTGGGGACTTTGGACCATGACAGTGCCATTTAGGTAGACGTTAAGGATGACTCTGGAGGAGTCAAAAAAAGCCATGAGGACTTCCCAGTGAGTGCCACCATTTATGGGAGAGGAGGAGACAAGACAGAGCACAGAGATCATATGGGGGGTCCATAGATCCAGCAAAGGAACAAAAAAGAGGATGTCGGTGAGGGTCTGTCTTGAAGGGGCGCTGGTATAGGTATCAGCAATAGGGAGACCAGGGTTGGAGGCCAAGATATCTTTTTTAAACTTCTTCTTTCCAGACTTAGTGAGAAGGGAAGGATAGTTGATAGAGAAGCAGTTGGAATAGATGGGAGAAACAGACAGCTCAATGAGTATGAAGAGAGGAGGCAGGGGGAGGAGTAAGCAAGTGCGGCGCTATGGAACAGTCACTGGGCTAGCAAGATTACAATCAATGGGCAAAGTTAAATGCAAAATACACACAAGTTTGACTTTCAAGTTAAATGCAAAATACACCCAAGTTTGACTTTCTGGATAGATGAAGGTCCTGTAGTTAAGGAGTCAAGTGGGAGTCAGATGGTAAGGGTGAGTACAGACAGGACTACAATTTGAGAACATAGCAAGGAGAGCTGAAGGCTATGTGTCAATTAGTTGGCTGAGGATGGCCTCGAAACTGTAGCTTCTTATCTGGGAATGTTATGGCATCCTCAGGTTCTGGGTGACATCAGACGTTGGTACCTCTTTGCCCTTGGCTGGTCATGTGTCTGTTCACCGTGAATCTGCTTCATTTTCCTTGTATTCATGTATTTGATTCTCCCGTAGCCTCGCCCCCTGTCAGGGGCCTCTTTATCTCGACCTTCACTGGCTGGCTGCTATGCTCTGAAATCTCGATTCTCCGGAGCTGCTGCTGTCCTCCCTTCCTTAGGTTGACCTTGAATTCCCAAGCATGAGCTACTTCTCACTAAGTTTCAATTCCACTCTTCCCTTTGGCTTTGGCTGGAATATGAATCTTGGCCTTGCTAGCCCTTTGCAGCCATGGCTTAATTCTGCTTTTACAAAATGGAGTCGCACTTGTATAATGTGCTTTATTGAGGTAGATATATAGTTGGCGCATGCCGCTCTATTCTTCTACTAAGCATTGCAAGCAGTATCGTTCTCTTAGCTTCTTGTGTTCCAAGCCTATTTACAGGCACTTTAGTCAGTTACGTGTGTTTATTTCACTTGTTGGTTACGTTTCTTTATATTAACGTCTTTTCTCTTACACGTCCATTACAACTTTATTCCTAACGTTTCACCCTCGAGTGTCAACTTTCGTTCGTCATTTATGTTCATCTGTACGACTGTCCAGGTTCTTATGTCGTCACCATTTGCCTTCCATTAAGGCTCTTTGGGTCTCTTCGGGGACAGTCTGTAAGTAGTCTTGTTAACTGCTGGTACGGTTGTCTCAGTGGGTACCGGGCTGCCCAAGGTTGTCTGGTTATAGGCACTTCAGCAGGTATTGCTCTTCTGATGTGCACTGGGCACAGTCCTAGAGCTGCTCTCTGTTGGTTCATTTGTTCCTCATACGTCACATACTTTGGCGAGTATGTTTCTGGCACCTCACTCTGTGAGGTTGGGGTGTAGGCCATGTCTGGGACCTCCTCCACACTTGTACTTCCCGCTGGAGTCCTTAGGGGACACCCGGTGGGAGACCCACTTGTCAGCCAAACTAGCCAGCTTAAAGGGGTCCAACATGTTCTGGTCAGCAACATACTGATGCAGCTCTGGTGAACAGGCTTCCAAAAAAATGCTCAAAAAACCAAAGGTGGGACAATTCAACAAACGTTTTCACTTTGTAACCCTCAATCCACCCTATCATGTTCATGTGCGCAGCACCCACCCAGTCAATCCAAGACACATTCTCTTGTTTCTTAAAATCCCTGAACCTCTTAAGGTACTGGGTAGGTGTCTTGCCAAACTTGGCAATCAAAGCAGACTTTGTGCACTCATACTGACCCCTTTCCTCCACACTCAGTTTCAGAATACAGTCATATCCAGTTTGAGGCACTCTGCTTAACACACACTTAGCCCAATCTCTCTTATCAACATCATGAATTTCACAAGCCATCTCAAACACTTCAATCCATTGGAGGATATCAGAACCCTCTGCATACACACCAACCAAATCTTTCATAAACTTGGTTACTGGGGACCTGACATTCTCAACTGGTTTAGCTGAAGTCTCCACTCAAGCTTTCTCTAACTGGATTCGCTGACATTCAGTGTCCCGGTTCTTGAATTCGAGGTCCTTATCCGGTTCTTGAGTTCGAGGTCCTTATCTTTGAGTTCAAGATACCGATTCTTGAGCTCCACTTGCTGTGCCAACTCCTCTTTCTTAAGCTCAGCATCTATTTCCAACTTGCAATATGCAAAGGCCATTTTCATCCTTAATAACTCAAGTTCCAAGGGATTGCTGGGGTTTGTAACAGAGGCAGCAGGAATGGTGGCATTCCCAGAAACAGATTCAGCGACAACCCTTGGGGCAGAGTCCTCATTGGTTGCATCCCCCCTTCAAGAGTTTCACCATCAGTCTGGTAGTCCACCAGGGCAACTATTAGCTCAGCCCTAGACTTATCCACAAAGTCTAACTCCCTGGCTTCACAAGCATCCTGAAGAGCCTCTAAGCTCATCCGAGTCAATTTACCATTCGCAATAGATTCCATTGCTTGTAATGCAGTTATCTTGTACACAACTAACAAAGTGCTGATATCCTTGAAAGAGGCACGGTTATACACGGATTCTTAAAACCATAAGCATCCCAACCGCTGCCACCAGTGTGAAGGGCCGGAGGGGGGTGTCTGTACTTCTGCTCTCTATATGGTAGAGGAGAGGCACAGAGGACCCCAGCCAAGATTCTCCATTACGTTAACAATGGGCGAGCAATCAAGGCCTAGCATCTCAGGAGGTGATGCGGCCTGGTTCTTAAGTACAGTGTAGTCACCAAGCACCCACAAAGGAATGTCCGCACACTGTATTAGTTAAAATACAGTCTTTAAAGAATTAATATTCAAGGTTATGTACAATATCACGATAACTCACTTTGTACTCAGTTATCTATAATGGCAAATATACTGTCATCAACTGTACGGTTAAATGGCACAGAAATCAGTTTGTATTGGAAACCAACAATAGATAGGAGAGGAAAGCAGTTGGTTAGAATAATTGGCAGAATACTGGCCCCAATACCTAGACACAATTCTGTGTGGAGATCCCCCCACCTGGGCAACCTGTAGAATAAAGATATATCACAAGCCCAGTCTATATATTGTTCACAAGAGACTTTCCAATACTTCTGCAACCCCAAAGTACCCGGCGTTGTAGCGTTCCTCGTTGGGGAATCGACTGCCCTTCTTGAGTGCCCTCCCTTTAAGGAATGAGTCACGGGTCGTCGAACGTCTGATGGAGAACAGGGTGAACTACGACGGTGAAGTGGCAATTTCTTTCCTAGCGGTGCTTGTCGATGGGGAAACGTAAACGTCCTGCAAGGAAGAGGCGTGCGGGGCACCTCAGTGTCGATAGTTCAGGACCGCAAAGAGTTTGAACAACTGTGGCCCAGCAAGGGTGTCGAGTCGTCGGCGTCTCTGAGGTCTTTGTGTGGCGGGAAACTCACTGGCGGATGCTCCTCGGCACGTCGACGGCCTGGCCTTCTCCGGCTGGATAAGGCAGGTGGCAGTGCGGACGAGCGCATCCGTGAATCGCAAGTTCTTAGGCAATAGGAGCACTGCGGCTCCGGTCGACGACGGCGGTTGTCGATAGTGGCGGATTACAGTCTGGGCGCTTCTCTTTGGGATTCCGCGGCAGTCTCCGTCTCCGGTCGGCAGCCTGCTTTGGCTCCCTGGTAGACAGATCAGCTGGTGCACGATGGTCCCTTATAGCTCGGGAAGAGGGCGCCTTACCAGGTCCTCTCTGGGTCAGTCCTTGGAGACACAGCAGTTTCGGATCGATGAAGAAGGCAACAGCAATTCTTCTCTTCCAGCCGAGCTTCAAGGTTAAGCTTCAGGTTTACTCCAGTTACTCGTCGTAGTGGACTTCTGCTTATGAACATGAATTCTAGCAGTGAGAGGCCCCCAGATATACTAGTTGATCTCCCATTCATTCTGCTGGGTCACACTCGGGCAACCAATCGGTCAGAAGGGCATTCATGCAGGCAGGCAGCCAATCAGGTGCATAGTGTTCTCTCCAGAAACTCACAACAAGTTATGTGTATTGGGGCAAGTACCCAGCCATTCAACACTCCACACTGCATTCATACCAGTTTCAGGCAGGGCTGTCTCAGTCATTGTGTCAAACACCAGATACTAGACATCCACAACACAGAATGCGTATTCTTCACACACTCCATTCACCCAGGTCCCACCCACAAGGCACACCCAACATACAGTCGTTGGGAAGTCTCCAGCCAATCTGGTCGGCACTTCCCCACACTACCATATATGGAACATCCACCCAACAGCTAGTCAGGGGGAAGGGACAGAGTCAGGGCTTCCCGGGACTTCGGGAAGATCAAGGTAACAGGCGATGGAGGGCAAGAGGCCACGGGGCCATCTTGTCTCCATCTGGAATCAACCAATTCCAATGACAAGGCCTGGGCATCCCAAAATGGAGGACGCTCAGGGCACCAGTCAATTAATCACGGAGCTGCCACCAGCCCGTACCCTGCTCTGTGGGTCACACACAGGTGCCCAAAAACATACACTATGGGCACAGGGTTGTACCCCCACCCATGGGTGCCATAAGGGTATCCCATGGGTCTGTTCACCAAAACCAAAAGGGAGAGCTGCACGGCTAGGGGTCCCACATGAACTCCTGCGCGGAAAACACAACAGAACACACGATAAAAAGCAGCAAAGGACAAGGATACGGAGGCTCTGTCCCTCCAATGCATTTCCAGCATCACATGTGGGGATTGGGATCACTGCTAAATTTGAGGGTTTCGAGGAGTGCCTTTGGAATGCCCTCCAATTTACTTTGCTACAGGCAGATTTGTACTCTATAAAATCTTTCAGAAACAAATAACCACCGCCACAATTTCTCAACCCCAAATATTCTACAAATCAGCCAAGCATTCCTTCTAGAAGGTATTTCTTATACAACAGAAACACATTGCTGCTTATGTAATGTCATTAGGTTGCTGTCACACTGATGTGCCATTAGATGAATCACTCTTCATGCATTTAATAGCAGGAATGTTGAAGGGAAAAACGTATGTCAACTCAGTTCAGCCAATGCTGCCTCGTAATATTAAACCCATAAACAAAACCGAGAGCACATTTTTCTAAGGGGCCTTGCTGAAAGCACTGGCAAATGAGCAGAACAGGAAAAGTAGTACCTTGCGCCTCCAGTATTCAATGTTGCTTGTTTTGTGTGTGTACAGAAAGTTGCTTAAATCTGATTGACGTTTCAAATCCTATGATTCATCTCCAAAATCATGAAGTGGAGGCCAACATCTGTGAAAAACATGTGTAGACCTTTTCTGGAACACAGTACACACTTTTGAAATTCAGAGGCTCTACGCTTCCCTTTCTACCGATAAAACAACTTCTCAGATTGAGTACCACGTAACAAAAAGAAAGGAAAACAACATTTTAGTTATAGCTTCTGTTAGAAATGATTACCATTTATGTGAGGTATTCCTTTCAGTTGTGTAACCCCCCAACTTTTTGCTGCTGTTTAACACCATAGTCTGACTTTGCCTTTGGAGCACAGCCTTCAACTGCACTCCCTTGGGCGTTTTGCTCACTTCATTTTGGGGAAACTGGCATGCCCTTAAAGACAGTCAGTACTGGGAGACTTTGTTTACTTTAGTCCTTTTCAATGTTGAAACTTTTTCTGCAACATGTTACAAGTGCAAAATGTACCTTACAGTACAGTGCGCTTGGGTCCTCCTTCATTTCCCAGGGCCCTAGACACCCTCAAAGGATTTTTTAGGAGAAGTGCAGGTGTGCCTTGGACAGTGGTGGCAGCTTATCTTTTCACATATTTTTAACCCTTTCTTGCCATGCAAACCGCGTTTATCACGTTTGGCACAGAAAGGTGGCCTAGCTCCAAAATGGCCATGCCACGAGGATCTTTGTCCTGTCCTTTGGCCATCTTGCCCTTTCACCTTCCCAGGTCGAGCCGACCCAGGTCAGTCCTTATTTGGGCATGCATTCTCCTGCGAAGCGCCAAGCTTTCACAGGCTTCTGCATGCCTTGTTTGTGTGCCCCCAGGATGTGGGCTGGACTGTCTGGTTTCAAAAGACATCCTGCGTGCCAGAGAGTCTGGTGTGCTGTGAATGAGTGGGACCACCATGGTCCGTGATTGGTTCACGTATGGTGTGCCTGTATGTGAGCAGATCTCCCATCAGGTCCTCTTCGTTTTGGTGCAAAGGAGATTCTGGATAAGAGAAGGCTCCAAACACCCATACCAGGTCGATATCTTGAGTTCTCACTGAACAAAGAATAGGATCCAAGTATCCTGAAAGTAAGAAGCCGAGTTGAGGAACTGCTGGTGACCCGCTGGAAGGTTTGGCACCCTGAGCCCGCTGTCGTCCTGCTGGCCCCCTCTGCATCTGATCAAACTAGAAGGTCTCCGAAGATGCTTCCACCCATTGGAATAGTGGGACTAACTATTCTCGGCACCTTCATCAAACCCTGCAAGTAAGCATTCTCGGAAGTGTCCCTGGACCAACCAGTGGGCTGACCAACTTGCGCAGGACCTTTGCTCTGACACTGCCGCCGTTTTTTAGAGAGCCTTGAAACTTGGTACATCGCAAGCTCTGTGTTTACTGCACTCTCACACCGAATTTTGCACACTTGCCATTCCAAGGTCTGAAGTAAAGATTGAGCGCCCGAACCCGAGTGCACATGGTTATCGTGTCACCCAGCGGTGGTGACGAACTTTGCAGGTGACTTTCTGCTGTGCCCCCCTGTACCCTGAAGCCTGCTACAGTAAAACTGGCCTGAGAAATTGTCACTGTCTCGTTTGGGAATCATCGCTGAAACTTTGCAGCTGAAAGCCACAGAGCTGCACAATTGTCGCATTTGAACCTGCAAACGAAGTGGACCCGACTGCCAGTGGCGTAACACAAAATGTGGGGGCCCCCCTGCGAGCCATGCTGAGGGGGCCCCCCAACTCGGCAACAAATCACGGGTTGCGCCACACTCTGGGCCGGCCTAGACTGTCACGCTTGCACAATACGCATGAACGTGCTGCTGAAGGGGTATGCCGCACACTGCACTAGGAAAAAGATATAAATATGTGTTTTAATGCAATATACAGCACACTTTCTGAGATAAATTGGCTATAAAGCCAGAGTGTTTGCAATTGTTTTGTAGGGTAACACAATCCAATACATGCAAGTCACCAACAGTGCACAGGAACATTAATGCTTCCAACTGGCTGCACAATGTAGACCAGTGTAAACACGTAATAACATTATAGTACAGAATGCCAGGCCACATTTAGACATACCTAGACTGTTTTCAGCAAAATGCCAGTCAAAGCAATAACACTCATCAAGAAGAGAGCACACAATAAAGCATGTGTCTCCATGGCCTCGAACAACATGGCCAAACTCTTTAAAATCTGCAAGGAACTGGTCAATCCTGTTGTGGTCTATACCTCTTCTGTTCCCTCCCATGCCCTCTGTACAGCTCTGGCCTCTCATTTCTCTGCTAAATCTCAGGACATCCTGTCCTCTATGTCCTCTTCCTCTCTCGGCCCATTTTGGCCATCACTTCTCTCCTCCTCCTTTTTCCTCTTTCTCTCTGACAACACCTGACGAGGTTTCTAGACAAGTCCGATCTATGAAAGTGTCGTCCAAACAGGTGCTCCGCTGCTCCTCCAGAACCATCAAAGCCCATATTGACACACTCGCTCCAGCCTTGGCCGATTTCTGTAATCACTCTTTCGCCACTGCAATGTTCCCCTCTCCCTTTGAGCACTCCCTTGTGCACCCACTCCTCAAGAAGCAGTCTGCTGATCCTACCTGCTGGAAAACTATCGCTCAATCTCCACCTTTCCTGAGCAAACTCTTGGAAAAGCTTGCCATCTCCCAACTTACTCTCCACACTGAATCTGTTGGTTGTCTCCATGACCATCAGTCTGGCTTCAGAGCTGCCAGAGGCATGGAAACTGCTCTCCTTAACACCTGTGCTGCTCTCTAACCTTGATTCCAGCATTCCTTCTATTCTCATCCTTCATCTTTCCTCTGCTTTCGACAGGGTCAACATCGCCATCCTGATCAATCGTCTCTGTGAGAACCTGGGCATCACAGATCAGACCCTAGAGTGACTGACCTACTTCCACTTGGTCCGCCACTCCGCTCCCAGGTCGATCGTGGTCCCATTCTCTCCGCCACCTCTCTCTACCTGTGGCATTCCCCAGGGCTCTATCCTCTCACGCTGGTTTTTCAACCTCTACTTGGCCACTTTGGCCTCCCTGATCTCTACCTTATCCTCTAACTTTCAGTGTTGTGCGGAGGACCCAGCTTTCCTTCAGGCTCACCTCATCCTCCTCTCCTCTCTTGCTCATTCCTGACTGTCTATCCACGATTCAGGATTGGTGCGCCTCCAACAATCTCTGCCTTAATGCCAGTAAGACAGAGATCCTTCTCATTGGGACCCTTGCCACTGTGTTTCCTCTCTCACTATAGCAGACCACCTTGGGCCCTCTTCCTTTGCCTTCCTGCGAGGCAAAAAACCTTGGTGTCATCTTCAACGCCACACTCTCTTTCTCTCCTAACATCTCGGACATCACCAAGAAGTCCCACTACCAGCTGCTCCTCCTCAAAGGGACTCTTCCCTTTCTCACTCTCCACCAGAAACTCACTGTCTCTAAGCTGGACTACTGCAACAGCCACTTTCTCAATCTGTCTTCCTCTAGTCTCCGTCATCTGCAAATAATCCAGAACAGGACTGCAAGACTTAGCCTTGGCCTCAAGCCCTGGGATTGTATTTATCCAGCCCTGAAATCTCTCCACTGGCTGCAAGGATCAAGTTCAAGAACCTTTGCATTGCCCACAAGGCTTTCTGGGGCCAGTGCCAACACTAAATCCAATGCTCTCTTCCAAAATACCTTCTTTCTCTAACCCTTCACTCAGCTACCTCCAACTCTCTAAGGCTTAGACATTTCTCCAGGCAGAGAGTGGGGGTAGACCTCTCTCCTCTGCTGGTGCCTCCAACTGGAATGGCCTCCCTGCCCCTCTCAAACCTGAGGCGGACAACCTGAAGTTTCGGAAGCAGCTAAAAGCTTTCCTCTTCTCTGCTGCTTTCGCTCTCTCTCCCCCCCTGCTGACCTACCTGACCTACCTGTCTGCTGTACTGACTGGCTGCTTGGCTACCCTCAGAGTCTCTCTGAGTCCAGGCTCTTTCTTGATTGGTCACCCTTGCACTGCCTCCGGGCCTACCATGCACTTAGGGGCTGTAACTGTAACCCTGCAGTCCATTGTTCTCCTTGCACAACCAATAGCTGCTCTGCCCTGGCTGCACTTACTGAGAACATTGCTGCCCTGTTTTCCCCTCCCCTCTCACTTGCACTTCCCTGCTCCCTTTTCCCTTGCACTTCTCGTTCTCACAATGACACAAGGCCTAGTGAGATCGTTTGTCTTGTCCTCCCTCTATCATCCCTCCCTTGTGTACACTTGTGTACAGGCGCATTATAAATGACTTGAATCACATCATATCATTTTATCACAGATGCCCAGAAAAATATACAATGCTGCAGTAAGAAATGGCTAGACTGGCAGCACCCAAATGCCAATCTAGCCAGGTAATTAAAGTTAGCAGGACTACTTTATCAGACATGTCCAGTTAAAAGAAAGTCATACCAAACTGAAGAATGACTAGACTGGCTAAATCAAAATGCCTCTCTAGCCACTAATACCACATATCATGCCTGCTTAGCCTGGACATGGACAACCATTATGATTTATCACACAATCCTGCCCACCCACACATCCACTCTCCCTCCCACCCACCACCCCAACCTCCACAATCAGCTCCTTGGCCCAGAATTACCTCTGCGTCCCTCTTCCTTGTCCCAGAGCTTTCGTATGAGGCTCCTTGCCTCATAGGTAAGTACTGGGATGAGGAACAGTGGGACTAGGAGTGATGAAGATTACAGGTAGCTAAATCAGGCATTACCTCCATGTACCTCTACCTCTTCCCAGTACTTTTGTATGAGGCAGAGTGCCTCAAACACACGTACTGCCTCGTATATAAGTACTGGGACGAGGAAGAATAGGGCTAGGAGTAAGCAAGGCATTAAACACAAGTAGTAGCGCAACACCATTGAGTTGACTGGGCTTCAGCACTACCCCCCCTGACATTTTGGGCTATATTGACTCAACTTGGCTAACCTTTAGAGCAGTTGCCAGACCGAACAGGACACAGATTTTAAACGGCACCTGGTTTTTGCTGTTAACAAGAACCCAGCAATTACCAACGTAAAGCATTTCACTGTTAGTACCTGCATTCAAATTCCACATTGTTTAGGCGATTGAAATCGTGATGTGGGTTTAGTACTTGCATGCCAGGGGAGTGATTGGAAGGGTAGAAAGGGAACAGGAGACTTATAGGAGAGAGTTAACTGCTTGTAACATTGAATCTGCACTAGAATAGTCTCATTAAAATGCGTAAATAATTTGGATGCGCCCACACAAATAAGTTTCCCCCTCCCCATCGCATGTGAAGTTAGCGCCTCTCCCAACATTTGAAGGGTTAGCCCCCCGAAATGAAGGTTTTCTTGTGCCCCTGTACACAAGCACACACACCATTCACCTTATACACACCCAGTCATCCACACATTTAAGTGTGCACCCTTTCACCATACACTCACACAGGTAGCCACCTATACATTTATGTGTGCACCCTTTCACCATGCAGGCACACCCCCACAGCCACCCATACATTTAAGTGTGCACCCTTTCACCATACACACACAGGCAGCCGGCTATACATTTGAGTGTGCACCCTTTCACCATAGACTCATACACGCACACCTCATGGAGGTGAGGGGGGGCCCTAGTACTTAAAAAAGAAATTGGGGCTCATTACGGGTCCAGCGGTAACCGTGCCGGTGCTACCGATGGGTTGCCGCCAGACCCATAAAAAATTACTATGGCCTGACTTCCCGGTGCCACCGTGCTATTTCAAGTCCGGCGGCTGGGAAATCAGGTGCCGGTAATTTCGTTAAACCCCAGACTCCACGGGAATGGGGACACAGAAGCACCTGCACCATTGTTAACGGTGCCGGTGCTTCCGTGACAGGTCTGCCTACCGTGGCTGCTGTGCCTGGCAGGGTCAGACCTGTCGGGCACGGCAGCCCCACCAGGCAGACCTGTAATATGCCGGTCCGGAAACAACAGTGCCTGTAAGCTTACCAGCACCGTTGTTTCCGGACCGGCATGGTCAGAATGAGCCCCATTGTTTCTTTTTTAAGTCACTATAACTTCATTAAGAAATTATTTCAGTTAAGGACCGAACCATAATCAAAATAATTTCTTTATGATGGCTGAGTGGCTTCAAAAACAAACAATTTCTTTTTGAAGGCATAGGGTTCCCCACCCCATGACATGGAGGCCTCCCTCCAGCCTAGGGTCTTCCATGTCATGGGTTACGGGGTCCCTCAGACTTCAAAAAGAAAGTTTCTTTTTGTAGTCACTCTGCCTTCATAAAGAAATTATTTCTGTTACAGAAATGTTCTTTATGAATGCAGAGTGAATTTCAAAAGAATTTTTTTTTTTTTAGAATTTTTTTTTTTTTTTTCTGGGGCCCCCTCCCAGCCATGTGCTGGTGGGGCCCCCCACACCGCGGGCCCCCACGCACTGCGGGGGCTGCGGGGGCCCCTGTTACGCCAGTGCCGACTGCCGAAGTTTGTTCCAGAGTGCACCAGGGGTCGGTGAATAATTGCAAGCCTTACTGGTGGCCCCTAGTGCGTCGATTCATTTTTACACACGAGTGGCCCCTTAGGGCTCCACTCCTTTCCACAGATGGCCTGAGCTATCAAACTATTCCCAACTCCTGCAACCTGGTCTGCCCTCTCAGGAAGATCCTCCATGAATAGTGGGAACTTATTCTGCATCACCTCACCCACCTTCCTGAGCTGCTACAGACCCTACAAGAGACCCCGTTTTCACCCATCTGCACTACCGTGTGCGCCAGCATTGCAAGTACATTTGAGCAATAGGCTCCACTCTTCTTAGGAACTGGACTGCGTTTCAGTTAGGATTGTGATTACTGCAGAATTGCCTTAAGACTCTTTGCACTGCCTGCTTCATTCCCTGTTTAGGTTGTGGACCCATTCTGGGCATTTAACCCTTTAGGCCACTTGGTCTTGTATATATGTATTTTAGTAGGATTGTGTTGGTTTAAAAGTATTACTGTGATTATTACTGTGTGTTTAACTTCAAAGACATTGAATACATTTACTTGTATTTTTAATATAGATACACCTGTCTGGGAGTGATTTGTAAGTGTCCTTTATTCTATGTGCTCATTGAGGTCTTTCAGTCACCCACACCCCTCCTGAGACCTAGTCTTGATTGCCGCCAATGCTACCTTGATTGGTCTGTCTTGTCCAGAAGATTACCCTATTCCAAGAAACTAGGCTGACCTTCTGAACCTCTGCCCACCAGGTCAGAGTTCAGAAATCCATCTTAACAGCTTCTCAATGATACTTTAAATACTTGTTTTAGTTTACCACATTAATGTCATGCACAGTACGCAGACTGCTCAGTTCTAGTAATACCTGGTTCAGGCTTTGCTTGTCATCAAATCAAGAACACAACACATATTAACTATACTTAAGCAATAAACGCAGACAGGTGAGGGGCATTACCCGGTCAGGTAATGCCCAGTACCGAGTAACAGTCCAAAGTGAAGTGAGACTCTTAACGTTAGCCCTGGAGCATTACCAGACCCGGTAATGCCCCCACCCAAAAGGTTTTTTTGCTATTCGCATCCCGGCATGTTATACCAGGATGCTAATCTTTTTTATTTTCAAGTTGAGAAACGGCGTTCTTGCCATTTCTCATCTTGAAATAATTGAAACCAAGATAGCCACCATGGACGAGGGAGACCAAAACTACACTTAGTCCCTTCCCAATTTCCATGGCAGCCATTGCCGATGCACCGGGAAAACTGAGTGTTCCTGCTACCGCCGAGGGACAAGGGAGCGCAAGGTAAGTGGGGCGTGGGTGGGTGAGGGATGTGGAAATTGGAGTTGGGGGTGGGCAGAAGGAGGGGAAGGGGAGCGGGGTGCACAGTTACCTGCTATACTGGAGGAGAAGATGGTAGCCTCCTGCTTCTGAGGAGGCTCAGAACTGGGGCTTGTCCATGACGAAAGGACCCCGTTCTGAGCTTCCTGATTGGCTTGGAGGCAGCCACTCCCTCGACAGGTGCTAATAACGAAGATCCTTTTAAATAGCCATACCTATAAAAGGCTAAGGATGTCAATGGATATCGATTGGAAGCACACAATTTCACCACTAGAGGGCAGCAAAGTTTACATTATTGATAGAAGCACAGTTGCAAGTGCTAAACCTGCATATGTAACAGAACCCGAAGACCTGAAAAGCTACTCTTGGTTCCTCTGTTTACCTGCCCTACGAGTGAAGCTCATTTGCCCATAACGTCCTGCCTGTTACCAGTAGCAGGAAGTGCTAATGGGGTCTATTTACTGAATTCAGTCTCCTCTGAGGCTGGATGGGTGATCTTACATATTTGCAAGTAAGCTGGCATGCAGGTCTGCGTGCTCCCTTGAACACATCCCCACAGGTTGGAAACATACCCATATGTGATTTAAAATGTCGTCACTTAGCCTCACAACATGACCAGGTTGACATTGACTTTTAGCTCACAGATCCTGGCCTTCCGATGCCTTCTGTTGTCCTTTGGCTCTGCTTCTGATCCCGCAGCATCTGGTGATAGTGCAATAAGCTGATTGCTCAGATCATAGTGCGGATAACGTGGGTCACTGCCCGGCTCAGGGTCTCAAGGACTTTAGGAAAAAGTGCATGGGTATTTCTGATCACGATCAGACATATATTGCATGCATGTAAGTTGTGTTGTCTGTTGTATTAATTTCTTTGAAGTCTCTAGTCGCTCTTTTCTGCTACACCCTTTCAGTGGCCAAGGCATTGTTTTTGATAGGGTAACATTTTCTTTTCTTTATTTGTTATTTGGTGAGTGTTAAATAATAGTAATTCCTTTATTTCCTAATTTATGTATTTGTATAACCTATTTTGTGTGCAGGAAATATGACTATCAATTACAAGAAAATACATCTGACATTCAAAAATATGCATTAGATTATGAACAACTCATTACCATCTATTGTCAAATCTCTATAGCTTTTCTATCTAAATATTTGTAGGTTAAAAGTTCAAATCAAGATAGCTTGGTGCTAAATCTATACACACCTTATTTCATAAAAGCACAGTAGCCTAACAAATGTTATTCACTTTTGATAGCCTTAAAAACTGAAAGCCTCATTTTTTTATTATACGTAAATTGCAAGCAGGAAGGGACCACCAATGTTAGCACTTATGGCTCAATTTAAAATGTCCAGGAGCCGGGGGAGAAAAAAAAAAGAGTAAAAACGAGATGAAGAATACCTGCAGGTGTAGCATGACGTTCTCACACAAGAGGGAGGCAGTTAACACCTCAGAGACGGAACCTCTGCTCCGTGCCCCTTCTCAGCCTTGTGGCAGCATGAAAGTGGGCTGGAGGGACAAAAGGAGGAGCAAAAGCATGACCCCTCGCCTTTACGCAGCCTTTTAGTGCAACGCCCATCGTGAAATGAGACTGAAAGTATGTTGCCCAACCATATGTTAGAACCTGCAAATATAACGTCCTCACCAGACAGTTCTTTTGGAGTATTCAGATAGATTCTTAGTATCACTGTGCCAGTATGAGCGGAGGGCCAGGCAAAATTAGACTGTGGGCCGAATAGGCACTTTCAAAGTTACAATAGAAACAGCAAGTGTGACCGAATCTAGTTTGTTTGTTTGTCTGTTTATTTATTTGTATGGCGCACCCAACCTGGGGGTATCTGGGCGCCTTTTGCACAGAAGGTTTACAAGTATACTTTAAGCTTAGTTACAATGAGTACAATAAGTGCAATAGTTACAGTGGAACAATGGAAACTTTAAGTTATGGATAGAAAACATGCTAAAGAGAAGTATATACAGTACAATAGTTACAGTGGAACAATTGAAACATTGGGTTACACATAGAAAACAGGCTTAAGAGAGGTATATACAAATGGGCCTAGGAGGGATGAGCTTACTTGGTGGTCAGGGAGGATTATAGTCGGGGTCATAGCAGTATGTGATGCCAGCGAACATCATATGTGCAGGACTAGGGCTGGCTGTTGGTGTCCTTCGTAACAAGCCATTTTATGGTGTTACGCCTAAACAGGCAGAAGGGTCGGTTAGATCTTAGTAAGGGGGTAAGGTGTTCCAAGCTTGGGCTGCCATAACAGGGAAGCTTGTTCCCCCTGCCTTTTTTAGCTTAAATCTGGGCACAACCAGGCAAGATGAGTTGATTGTTCGCGTGGGACATGTCATCGATTTTTTAGATATTCTTTCAGAGAGGTAGATGGGGGCTTCATGATTAAGGTATTTATGTGTTAGTGATAACGTTTTGAGCATAATTTTGTCCTTGATAGAGAGCCAGTTCGTCTGTCTCCTTAGGTGTGAGATGTTTTCTCTCCTTGGTATGCCATGAGCAGCTTGGAGAGCATTATTTTGCAGGATTTGGATTTTATTGATGATATGTTTATTTGCCCCTAGATGCAAACAATTGCAGTAATCCAATTTGGAGAGGATCAATGCTCTTGCAAGAATGGTGCAACTTTCTTTGGACAAATATGGTTTGCAGGCTCTTATCAGCTTGTATGTACTGGCACTGTCTTGTTTGTTTAGTGAGAAGGTGGAGTCTAGGTAAAAACTCTTTTGCCACTTTGATGGAGTTGCCATCAATATTGAATGTGGTGTATTTAGAACTAACTTTGTTGAGGTTAGTTGTGGATCAGAGTATTAGGAACTCAGTCTTAACATCATTTAGGTACAGGCCATGTGCGGCCATCCAGGCCTGGATGATAAGGTATATTTTTATTCACCAAAGCCAGGTCCTTGTCATAATCGCCTGAAAGGGGTATGAGGATCTTGGTGTCATCTGCATAGTTAGTTGAGGTGGCACCCAAATGATCTAAGTCATCGAAAAGTGGCTTTGTGAATATATTGTACAATGTAGGAGATACACAGGAACCTTGTGGCACACCACAGATTATCGGTATCGGGTCGGCCGCAGCAAGTGGCGAGAAGACTCACATAGTCCTGTTGTTAAGGAAGGATTCAATCCAGGTAATGGCGCATTAGGAATAGGAACAGTAAGTGTGCCCTTCGGAAATCTGGTTACAATAGGAACAGCAAGTGTGCCCTGCTGAAATCTGGTTACAATAGGAACAGCAAGTGTGCCCTTCTGGAATCTAGTCACAATAGGAACAGTTACAATAGGAACAGCAAGTGTGCCATTCTGGAATCTAGTCACAATAGGAACAGCAAGTGTGCCCTTCTGGAATCTAGTCACAATATGAACAGCAAGTGTGCCCTTCTGGAATCTAGTCACAATAGGTGCAGCAAGTGTGGCCTTCTGGAATCTAGTCACAATAGGAACTTCTGGAATCTAGTCACAATAGGAACAGCAAGTGTGCCCATCTGGAATCTAGTCACAATAGGAACTTCTGGAATCTAGTCACAATAGGAATAGCAAGTATGCCCTTCTGGAATCTAGTCACAATAGGAACAGCAAGTGTGCCCTTCTGAAATCTAGTCACAACAGGAACGGCAAGTGTGCCCTTCTCAGGAATCTGGTCATAGTAGGAACAGCAAGTGTGCCCATCTAGTTACAATAATGTGCCCTTCTGGAATCTAGTTACAATAGGAACAGCAAGTGTGCCCTTCTGGAATCCTTGCATGTAACTTATTTACCGGTAGTATTCATAGCGATGTTGTTTTTACTAAATTGTCTTCCGCAACTTATATGAAACGTTCAAGCTTTTAATTGCCACCTCCTCAATTTGACAATTGGGAAGATGGTGAATGTTTCTTTGGAACAGTGCATCCCTAAGCGATCCCCTATATGTCACAGAGTCAGGGGCTGGACCCTGTCGGGTGGTGCCAGAGATCCTCTCAACCTGCGGCAGAGGGTCTTCCAGGATTTTCACCAGAGCCAATTCTGCCCCAGACTCCAGAGGCAGAGTAAGGGAGTTGGGAGGGGCCCATTCTCTGCTCTCCTATATGTGCTGTGGTAGGACCCACTGTCAATCACCCAAGGCCCGTATTAACCTATTCTGGGCAGAATTCTATTTATTGTGTTTTAAGAGTACTAGTCCCAAAGGGACATGCAGCAGATGAAAGTCACTGCACTCGACTGAGTGAAACCGCCGTCTTCACCAATGAATTGGAAAGGCCAGCATCGGTCCAGCGAAATGTAGCAACATCAAAGAAAGACGCCCTGCATCATGCTCCAACTAAATCCAAAGCTTGTGGCAGAGAACAGCAGCAGCTATGGGAGCTTCAGCAAGACCGGAAGCAGCCATATCCCAGCATCAATAAAAGACAAGCAGTGGGCAACCCAGAGAGAGTACATCAGACACTGTGAAGGTTGGTTCGGAGTCCAAACCCCATTAACAAAAGACTGACACTGTGGAAGGAAACTGCAGTGGCCGCCCTGCCCCAAGGTTGCTCTTTTGCCTCCCTTCTGCTTCCCTATGTTGATTTCGGGTGGTCCTCTGAGCTCCACCCCTGTGTATCCGAGAAAGAAATGACACAGAAACTTTGACACGTCCCTCTGCAGTAACATTAACCCTCTTCCACTGAGAGAGCCTGACGCCCTCTCTAGGCAGACCCAAAGTTCTGGGACAGAGAAACAGAGAGAGGGAGGGAGAGAGAGACAGCGAGGGAAAGAGAGAGAGAGAACAAATATTTTACTCTAGAAGCAGTCTGTTTCCCCCATGATACTAGTAGCATTTATCATGCTCCTGATAGCAGGGAATCTGTAGTAGGAGGGAAGTTTGTCCACAGCGCCAGGGAGACATTTTGTGAGCTCCTGAAGCCTGTGTTGGATCAAAGCTCACGGGAGCCATTTTGCGACCTCCCTACACCTTGGTTAGCTCAAACCCTAGTACTAGGGAGTGGTTTCATAGCTCCCAATGCTCCGGTTAGACACCACATTGCTAATTTACGGTTTTCAAACCTGTCACAATTTGATTTTAAATAACCACTTTTTGTTAAATCGGTCACAAGATTCAATTTCAAGATCTTCTGCATTGTCTAGATTTATGACTTTTTGGATGAAGACCGCCTACTTTGTCCTCAACTGAACTCTGGAAGTTTACACTTGGAACTGAGAGTGGGTTTTCCTCTTAAACTGGATTTCCCCTTATCTAAATCTCCTGCAACACTGCTTTCCACCCACTCTGCCCTTGACTGCTCTCCTGCTCCTAGGACTCCTTTTGTGCTCTGCAAATATCCCCAGGTGTGCATTGGTTAGCAATAATGTGAAGTATCATATAGTGTGAGTGTGACCTATTCTAATGTCTTACCCCGTTCACTTACCGCCTATGAGAGACCAAAGTGGTGTTTCTCCTGACGTTTCTCATGAGCCGTTATTTGACACACAAGTGTGGTGCAATCAGGAGGAAGGACTGTCCTGTGCGTGACACGTGCCTGTTGGACCTTCAACCAGGTCTCGGAGCCAACTCTAGGAGGCTTGTTCTCCATATCCTGAAGCATCTCCTTGAGTGGCCAGTTTGTGCTCTTTACAGGGGGCTCTGCTTCTCATTTGCACCTCAGCGATGGGCTGCAGCCATGCAGCCGCAACCCAAAGTTTCTGCAAACCTGCAGACAATCCTTTTTTTCTCTCCGCTGTGCAGGGACGCTAAATGCCCGAGAGAAAACAAAGGAACATGCCTGTTTTTTCTTTTCCAGGGATATCCTACACCAGCAAAGCAACACTGCAAATAATTTGTGAGGTCAAGCATGCCCACCAAGATGGATTTCCAGGGTAGTTGCCTCAGGTATGGGGCGGTGCATGATCTTCCTGGGGAACCATGATGCTTCTGTTGTGATCAAAAGTCTCTACCTACCTCTGGAACTGGCAGTTCGGTCCCCCATGTGCAGGGTGGATTGGCAGGTATGAGGGCAAGCGCACAGGAGAATTGGCAGAAATCAGAGACAAGCATCAAAAAGCCTCTTTTCAAGGCGTTTCTCCCGCACGAGCATTAGCCTTCAAGATAATGCTGGGCTCAAGGGGGGAAGAATCCAGCATGAATCACTCCAGTACATAGAAGGCGGAATAACATTATTATATTATTGGACGAGCAGCCAAGAATGCACATTTGATCTGACCCTTTTCTTGTGTTCATTGTGAGAAGCTCTTCACAGAGCTTGGCTGAAGCCCTAACTACTGAAACATGAGGTTACAAATGTTCCTAGAGCTGCATGCTCAAGGAGTTCAAGGAGATGTTCTTCCCTGCCAAATAAAGCAATCTTCCTTTGAAATCCATATCAACACTTTTCAGATTTGTAACCAAAGTTGGGGGAAATTTGAAATGCTTATTCATTTAAAAATTGTGCGTGACCTATGTTGAAAAGAGAAGAAATACGAGTGGTCTTCATCCACGATCTTGTTTTGTGATCATTTTCTTGGAAATGTAATGTTCTAAAAAGTGGGGTGTATTTGTTGCTTTTGACGGTACCACACCGACTGCTGAGCGATACGTCCTGTTAAATAAGGAAAACATGCACAACCCCGCACAACTTGGAAAACGACACAAGTAGAATTATTTTCTTTGAGTTGTGCTCATTAAAGGCAGTGAAGATTTCCCCTTTTTTGTAATTATTGTGCATTCCACCCTACCTATAACATTTGCCTCAAGTATGTTTCTGCGGCATTAAAGGATGTTGCTTTGACTCTGGGGCCGACGAGAGAGATGACCCACTTTCTGTCTGGCTGCTTCTGTCTGTTGGCAATATACCCTTGACAGATTCCATTGACTTGCCTCAGCATTTCATCCTTCCGAGGTCAATGAAAGGGATTGCCCTGTAGGTTTCAATTTCTTTCCCCCAAAACAGCAAAAATTGTCTTGTGCCAAAAAAAAGAATGCGATTCACGAATTGAGTAAAGGAGGGTTGATAGGAGTCAAGCGAGAGTCTGTGAGGGGTTTGGGGTGGAGTCCCATCATGTAGGGCAAGCTGGAGGGTTAGCACAGTGGGAAAAATAATACAAATAGAGAAAATCTGGTTGAAAATAACAGAATTCGATGGTTCTTTAGAGAACCCAAAAAAGCAAAATTGAGATTTGATAACAGAAACACGTGTTATTTTGAAGTCCTGCAGGACTGAAGGAGAAAGAGTTGTAATTGTGTTAGTATTTATTGGATTGCTATAGCGCTACACGCCAAAGCGCTTGAACGAGGAGGAAACGGTACAAAGATATGTAAAATCAAATCAAATGAAAAACCATTTGTGAATAAAGTAAATGAGCCTTGGGGTAGTGTGGGCAATAGAAAAGGATGAAGAAGATTGAATATCAAAAGGGAGTTTGTTCCAGATCTTAGGGTCTAAAAGTGAGGAAGAAAGCAAGATGGAGCACAAAGGGAATCGGGACAGAAAGAGGAAATTGAGACTGAGGACTTAGGGAGCGGGAAGGTGAATAAAGCTAGAGAGAAGCCATTTGGTGATGATTTTTAAAAGCGATACAAAGAAAGTGGAACAATAACGAGGATTTAAAGGGTAGCCACTGAAGAGAATGAAAGGGAAGGGCCCAAGTAGTCTCTACTAGGAGGGTTTGTGGGTACCACTTTCTCTTTAATATAATGCCGATTTCTTCTGCCCATTCAACGCCCCTTAAGATCTAAGCATTGAATTTGTGCAAGACCATAGTGTCATAGAGATAGCTTTGGTGGACGGGGCACCAGTATGGGCAATCATGCGGCAAGCTTTAGAAGTTCACCCAGTGATGGTGAAGCTCATCCGATGATGGGCTGAGGACAGGCAAGTGCCTGCAGCTGGGTGAAATCCTTTACCAGTGGATTGCTCAGGCACCTCATTGAACCGGCCCTACCTAATCCTTGAAAGGTTTACTGCGACTAGCTCCAAACTTTGGCTCCTTTTAAAAATGTTCATCCTTTCTGTGTTCAACGTGTCTGGACCTATCATAAGAACCTTTTACAATAGGTGCTGCGGAGAACCGCCTGATTATTAACGTGGGCAAATCGCAGGTAATATAATGCACCCCTTCTGTGGCAACTAGGAGAGCCGGCCCCCGGCATTCATGGTCGATTCAGGGTATTATCTTGGAAAAGGTGGTACAGTATAAATATCTAGGGATTGAAATCACTAATGCACAGGGCATGTTGGATATGTGCTCAGGGAGACATTCCAAGTTGTTACAATTGATATCTCAGTCTAGAATTCTAGTGAAGAGATTTGGTAAATTTCCACTGAAGCACATAGTGGAATTTTATAAAAGGAAAGTGACACTGATCTTACTGTATGGCACAGAGGGCATGGTCTTGGACAAAATACATCCCTGGGAGGCCTTAGAATCAAAGTACTGGAAGGCGATCCTAGGCTTGCCCAATGCGGTGCCCATCACGCTAATACAATATGAATTAGGGTTGCTGTCTCTTCAGGCTCAGATAAGTTGGAGACAATACGCGCTCTTACGTAAGTGCATTTTAGGAGCAAACAGCGGCACAGTTTTAGATGTCTTAGCCTTGGATTTACTGAAATCGAGAAACAGATTCCCAAGAAAATGGTTGAAGTGTGTGTTGAACCATATGGGTGATGCAAATGTAACACTAGAACTGTTGCTCCAGAACCCTGATAGTGCGAAAGGGAAGAGCTATTGTGCTGATTGGGCGGAGACTTTAGCCAAATGTACTCTCTATAAAGACTTCAATTGTTGGACCTTTGGTGTAAAACCTTATGGAGTGTTGGCCCCATACTTAGGGAAAGCCCCATCACCCGCTATTCGTGCTGATTTTTTGAGGTTCAGGCTCAACTTATGGAGCACACGTGACATATTAGCCAGGCGTAAACTAATTACTCATGAAATGAACTATTGCAGATATTGTCTGGATGGGGGGGAAAAGGAAACCCTGCAACACTTGCTAATTGAATGTCCAGCATTAAAGTTGATACGTGAAAAATGTCTGCAGAATGCACTTGTATTCCACTCTCATTCCTCAGAAGATCTGAAATGGCAAATTATGTTTTCATCACCAAGAGAAAGAGTGTGGATAGCAATAGTGCAGTATTTGAGATTGGTGCTACCAAGGGGCAAAGATGTATAGTAGGCGAAATCATTTTAAAACTCAAGGTTAAAATAAAGAGCTGTCACCGAGTCATGAAGTGCGTCTCAAGGTCACTATAAAGGTGTCATTCAGTAATATTTTAGTATTGCGTTTAATATTGTGTTTTATACCCACTGATGGTCTGTGCCATTAAGTAATTATTAACGAGGTTCAGCATGTTACTACGGGAGTAGCCCTTTTTATAAATTATGGTTACTTGAAAGTAATGTTAGGAAGGAAAAATAAATAAATAAATAAATAAATAAATAAAGGTAAATTGCCCTTTTTATCCATGTGCTTATACATTGTGTTGTGTTTTTGTATGTGCTTCTGTATAGTGTGGTAGCACTGTCTTTGTTAGGGAATCTGGTTTTTGTGTAATTGTATAAAATATTTGAAAAATTGAATATCAGCTAAATCAAATTAAAAAAAAAAAAAGGTTCTAGGGTTGACCGATTTGAGCACTGTTAAGATGGATTTCTAAACTCTGACCTGGTGGGGAGAAGTTTAGGAGGCCACCCTAGTTTAGTGGAACAGGGGACCCTTCTGGTCAAACCAGACCAATCTACGGTAGCTTGGCAGGCAGACAAGTCTAAGTTTCAGGAGGGGTGAGAGTGATCGGAAGCCCACAATGAGTATACACAGTAAAACTCCACAGATTACCTTTAGACAGATATATATCAAAAATACATTTATTATAGGCCTTTATAACAAAAACATGATTAAACCACAGTTATCAAGATAACAATTACCACACGCGCGGATTCAGTATGTAACATATATACAATAATGTGATTAGCCTAAGGCTGATGATGGGGAGAAAATAACCACAGCCTGCAACAGAAAGGGGTTCGTTTGGCACATATATCAGTTCAGGCAGTCCTTCATCAACAATCCCTAACTTATGTAGTCCAGCCCTACCAAGTGAGGAGCCTAGACCTCAAGGTACAGTTGTGCGTTAACAACACGTGGTCATGTGTAAAAAACGAAAAGTGGGTTCTCTTCAGGGGGCTGTAGCTGCGCAGGAAGGGTCTTGGGGCGATGAGGAATAATTTCCTATTCCTAGAAGAGGGTCTACCCTTGCGGATAGAGCGACTTTCGGAGTTCGGTTATAGCTGGAGAGCGCAGGTTATCCAAAGTGAGTATCTTTTAAGGGATTCTCGTGCGTACAGAGATGGATGTGCCAGGGGTTCACCGGTGAGTTATGAAAGTACTCACCGACCCTTGACACAGTCTGGAACAAACTTTGGCAGTCTAGCCCACTTCGCTCATACGTGTTAACCCTGCAGTTTCAGGACACTCCAGCTCTCAGCAGCTGCAGGACAGGACGATCATCCGTGGCGGGACAGTGGCTTTTACTCAGCTCTCCAAGAAAGGAGAAGGATAGTTCCAGTAAAGCACATCTCAGGACACAGTGGTGCAGAACTGCAGGCACTTTCAGTGACAGTCACACAGCGGGGCGACACAAGGACCGCAAATGCTCATGGCATGGTGCACTCTCATAAATTGTGACCCAGACGAGCTAGGACTATAAGTATTGGCGGGAGAGGGCCCAGGACCATAAACTAGTGATTCCCATAGTCTTGAGTCTCAACTCAGGGTCGCAGCGTTTCTGTGCGATACCCTGGGTTTGACCTGGACAGTTCACTGGATGGTCCAGGAACACTTCAGAAGAGGCTCTTTGCGGGTGAAAGTTGGAGGTGCTGAGAGTAGTTGTTCCCAGTACTCCAAAGGGGTGAATCACCCTTGCAGGCCTTCTTGGTTCAATGCAAAAGCAGTGGCCCAATGGGACAACAGCAGGGGCAGGGTGACAAACCTTCCTAGCATGTCACCAGCGTTTCCTTGAGTCTGCTTTCTTGTTAAGGATACTTGGCTCCTTATGAAGTTCAGTGTGAACCTCAGTAGATCGACCTGGAATAGATGCAAAGCCCCTTCTCTTATCCAAAATTCAGTTCACGCTCAAATCTCAGATAGCCAATGAAAGATCTGCTCTCTTGCATACACACCAGACATGGGCCAATCATGGCCCACCATGGTTCCAGTCATTCATGACTACCAAACATACTGGCACCAGTAGTGTGAATTGGGACCAGACAGTCCGAATCCTCTTCCTGGGCACTAGCACTCGTGACATGCAGGAGCCTGTGAAAGATGAGGTTTTTGCGGGAGGCTGCATGCCCAAATAAGGAATACCCGACTCTCTAGACCTGGGGGAAGGCAAAGGGATAAAATGGCCAAAGGACAGATCAAAAAATGTTGTGGCACTGGCACAGTTTTGGGCCAAATGCAGTAAACGCTGTATGGGCCATAAAAACGAAGTAAAAATACTAAGTAAACTGCTGCTACTAGTTCATCCTAGGCACATTTGTGCAAACACCAAAAAATCCTTACAGGGTCACTAGTGCCATAAAACAAAAGGCACCCTATGCGCTGTACTGTAAGGTACTTGGCACATAGATAAAAAGATGCCAAGAAATAGCAACAAAGTCGAAGAGTAAGGGAAACATAGTTTCCCAGTACTAACAGCCTGAAGGACGTGCCAGTTTCCCAATAACAAATGAGCAAAAGCCCAGAGTAGAGCTGAATGCTGTGCTCCACTGGAAAAAGTCAGGTTAGGTAAGCCATACAAAGCAAAAAGTTTGGGGGGGGTTCACAAATGGAGGGAAAATTGCACCTAAGGGAAATCTTTCCTAACAAGGACCATAGCAGGAAGACTTTGGAGTAAATTCTGGTGAGTAGGTAAAGTGAGAGTGGGGCTCTGTGCAGATAATTAGCGTCTCAGCTTCTTCAGAATGGGGAGTTGGAAACTGTTCTGTAAGATCTATGGATCGCTCTTTTGGGGCATTTCTTTACAGGGCTCCCAATGGATGGACTTATTTTATTATGATCACGAATCCCGATAAACATGTGTCTAAACTTGTGTTTCCCCAAGCCTCATGAATACCCTTCATTTATTTTCACTGCCTCTATCTCCCACATGAAAATTCCTCTTCAGATTGTTATATGTAGATTATTAAAATCTGGGAAATGCTAGTGACGACTGAGGATCAATACAAAGAATTTATATAGCAACTCTTTTCTTGTTCAATTCTTACAAAGTCTTGTAAACCATAAGAAGGATGTTTGCCAGATCTTATAAGGTTTGGTTAAGATACTAAAATGACAGTCAATGGGAAATGTGCGTATGGGGATCATCCAGTCTCACAATCTCATTAATCCAATCCAAACAGGTAGGCTTGAGTGGGGTGAGGGGGGAGCAGGGTAGAATAATCAAGCAAAACAGGCAACACCTGTGTGCGAGAATGGGGGGCACAAGGGAACATCACGGGGGGACCAGAGGGAGTAACACATATTGGTGCATGCCTACCTCCTGTCTGAGCAGGGGGTCGGGCCCTGGGTCCTCCAGGTCCAAACAAGAATTCCCCATTTCTTTGTCTGCCCTTCGCTTAGGACGCCCGGGCGAGAGATGTCCTTGATCTAATAGTTAAGAGCAGGAAGGAAGAGGCAGGGCTAAGAAGGTGGGTGGTGTTTGCTAGGTTGTGAAAAGGAGTGGCAAACAGGAAGGCACCAGGTAGGCGGGGCTTGCTAAGTGGTGAAAAAGAGTGGCAAACAGGAAGGTACCAGGTGGGCGGGGCTTAGGCCAGGTGACCTAGATCCACTTGCACCTGCTCCCCATCTACAAAGGAAAAGAGGCTGGAGGACTCCTTAAGTAGGGAAAAAGAGCGGCAAACAGGAAGGCACCAGGTGGGCTGGGCTTGCTAAGTGGTGAAAAAGAGCGTCAGGCAGGAAGGCACCAGGTGGGCGGGGCTTAGGACAGGTGACCTAGATCCACTTGCACCTGCTACCCACCTGCAAATGAAAAGAGGCTGGAGGGCTCCTTAAGTAGGGAAAAGGAGCAGCAAACAGGAAGGCACCAGGTGGGCGGGGCTTGCTAAGTGGTGAAAAAGAGCAGCAAACAGGAAGGCACCAGGTGGGCGGGGCTTAGGCCAGGTGATGGTTTTCTGTTTTCCCCTCACCCCACTCAAGCCTACTTCTACAGGAGTCTGTCCTGATACATTCTGGTTTCACCATCACCGTCTTGGACAATGCTCGATTTGACTTTTATGGACTTCATTCATTCATGATGCGTCACCCTTTCTCAACTCTCATGATGAACTTCTTTTGCATCTTGTACTCATGGTGGCCCTGATTCAGACTGTTCCCATCTTCATCTTGTATCCTGGCTTGCAACATTATGTGTTACTACTGACTTCTGCAATTGTATTCACTCTCCCTTCTTGCTTCTCTACTCTTTTGACTGCTATCTCTCTGTTCTCTCCTCCTTTCCCTTCTTCCTTTTCCTGTCTCCTCCCCTTACTTTCTTCTATGCACTTACTCTATCAGAATCAGAATTGTCCCTGGCCCAAGTATGATAGCAACCTCGTATGTCTCCTCCTCCCTCCCCTTACTGGTTTTTTCCTCCCCACCCCTCCTCCAGCACTATCTGAAATGTCGTCAGGCCTAATATGATAGTCACTTGTTTTGTTCCTCCCCTACCTTTCTGCACCCCTCTCCCTCACCTCTTGTTTTTTTTTCCGGCTCTACCAGAAATGTCGTCAGGCCTAGTACGGTAGTCGCCTGTCTGTTTCCATTTCCTTCCCACTCTCCCACTCCCTTCCTTATCTATGGGCCTCATTACACGGTAGGCGGTAAAGGTTTACTGGTACCGGTAAGGGCACCGGTACCGGTAAACCCTTACCGCCTTACTGCGAGGTCCCTTTGCGGGTCCTCCCTTAACGCCTGGTTTTTCCGGACGGGACCCGCAAAGGGACCTTGGTGCTAATTACGGTACTGCAATTTGCGGTACCGTAATTAGCTCCTTCCCCATTCCCATTATGCCCTATGGGGGCAAAAATGGGAATGGGGAAGTGCCTTGGTGAATGGGGTATTACCGCCCACGCTCACCTTGGAGTAGGGCGGTAATTCCGCCATCCACCAAGGCGGACTCGGTACGGTACCGGCGGCAACCATGGCGCTAATATCGCCATGGTTACCGCCTACCGTGTAATGAGGCCCTATGTCTTCGCTCTTGCACTATCTGAAATGTCGTCAGGCCGAGTACGATAGTTAATTTCACATCCTTACTGTTCATGGCTTGTAAGAATGTCATTGTTTTTTCCCTTGTTCCCTCCCTTGCCTTGAAGCGCTTTGAAACACTTTGTGTAAAGGCGCTATATAAATAAACTATCATATCATATCAAAAGAACACAGCATTTGACTTGATTTAAATTGCTTAGTGCTAGAACGCTAGAACGCTGTTGCTATATTCTATTTGTAATCCTTTTTAATTGTTTTTAGTACACCGCTTAGAGATATTATTTTATCTGTCTTAATACCTTTTAAACTTTCACACTGTTTAGAATTACCTGTATAACCCACTACTTTTTTTTCACAGTGTGGTTCATACTTTAGCTTTTGAGGAAGTGCTTTGTACTTTGCTCGGCTCCCGTGTTAGCTTACGGATCGCGAACTACATTACCCAGAAGTATTGTAGTTTCGGGCGCCTGTACATCATTTCACGTCAGGCGCATAGCGCAGGCGCGTAGGGTCGGTTTTACTTCGGTTTCGCTTCAGTGAGTGCTCTGCTCTGCCGACTCTTTCTCTTTTTTTATGATTTGCTTTTTGATTACTAAATAATATTGTTATTTTTTGGGCGACTTATTATGCATACGCATGTATCCTCTCAGTGTGATCTTGTTTCCTCAATACAGAGGAACCGTAGAACACCTTAACGACTCATAGCTGATGAAGCTAAATATGCTATCCAAGACTGTGATCCAGTCGTGGCTACAATTCAGGTCATACCTGACTCTCCTATATTATTTACTGTACAGGAGAAAGAAAATGCAAATGCTGCACCCCCCAAAGCTAATACTAGTAAACCACTACCTAATTGTGGAAAAAACATTTTGCTAATACAACACATGTCTATACCATCCAACATTGAAACTACCATTAAATGTGGTCTCTTGAATACACGTTCTGTGGTAATGCATGCAGTGGAGATTAATGATAGTATTGTGGAAAATAATTTTGATCTTCTTATATTAACTGAGACCTGGCTTCATGACACAGCATTACATGCCATAACACTCGCTACCCCTGAAGGTTATAAACGCCTACACTCTGACCATAAATCAGGGCGTGGTGGAGGAGTTGCAATGATTTTTAAAACCTTGTTGGATTTTTATATATCCACACCTCCTCAACTGGATTTATGCGAAACAATCCAATTAAAACCCAATATTGACACGACGCATTCACTGAGTATAATAACTATGTACAGGCCACCATGTGATACACCTCTCTTTGAGGAACAGTTAATGGCACTCATTGGCGGTTCCTGTAAAAATATTAGGGCTACTGTTATGTTAGGTGATTTTAACCTCTCGGCTAATAATTAGCAAGACACTGAGGTACAATCTCTTTTACAAGCACTATCTTCCCTAGGTTTTCAAAAAATAGTGGATAAACCAACCAATACAGCAGGAAATACGCTTGACTGGGTACTTACTAAGGACATCAACTCCTCGTTAAAGATTGTAGAACCTTGTCCATGGTCAGATAATTCTCTGATACATTTTGACATATCGCTAGAACTTGATAAGGCCCTCCCCAAAATAAATGTTCCCAGTGAAAGGCACAATATAAAAAATGTCGCAGCTAATGCCTTTCCATCAACTATCCAACCTCTCTTACCACCACTAGGTGGTAAATTGTCATTGGATGAATTTACTGTTGCTTTTAGAAATGCTAGGAATAATGCTTTTGGCATTCTTGCTCCTTCTCGCCCGGTCAGAAATAAAAAAAAAACATAAAGGATATAAACATCGTTTCTCACCTAAGCTAATCTCTGTGAAGAAAAACAAAAGAAAATGTGAACGCCATTGGCGGAATCACCCCTCACCTATTACTCTAGCAGCCTAAAAAGCAGCCGCTAAGGAATATAAGGACTCTACGCTAGAAGCCAAACAACTATTTCTTAATGAAAGAATTGAAAGTGCTTCCATTAAATCTAAAGAACTTTTTTTGGGTTCTAAAGGAACTTAAAGGCCCTGCCATAGAACCTAGAATAAATATTAAGAATGACTGGTGTCAAGATATACTGGACAGCTTCTGTAAAAAAAACACAGCTCCACCAAGCCAACATAAAGGAAAAAATGATATCACAATCACTAGTTGAAGATACCACGACTCCAATCTTGAGCGAACAGGATCAAGAGATCGAACCCTTCTCCTTTACTAAGATGTCTGAACAGGAGATCTTGGCAATCATAGAAGGGCTCAAACCAACATTGTGTAAGGGGGATATATTTCCCTCAACACTTTTCAAAGAATTTGCTTCCTTCCTCACACCATGGGTTACGGAACTTGTAAATCGTTCTTTTGAAGAGGCAGTTGTTCCTAATGTTAATAAAGAGGCCTGGCTCACTCCACTTTTGAAGAAGTACAACCTGGATCCCTTGGCCCCAGAAAATTATCAACCCATTACCAACGTGCCGTTTATCCTTAAGATTCTGGATAAAATCGCATACATTCAGTTCCAGAAATTTGTCATAACTAATAAGATCTTGGCAAATGAGCAGTCTGGTTTCAGGATTACTCATGGAACAGAAACAGCACTCCTAGATCTGAAGGCCAGTATTATAGAAATCATAGAAGAAGGTAGTCCTGCTCTTTTGCTTCTGCTGGACTTATCCTCTGTGTTTGATTTAGTTGATCATAATCTCCTGGCAGACAGACTTTTGAACATAGGTCACTGCTCCCCTGAAGCAGTATTATGGCTAAAGTAATTTCTTGGTCCTAGAAGTGCTTTTGTAGGCAAGGGCTACTCGAAATCAAATAATGTTTCCGTTGAATGTGGTGTCCCCCAAGGATCATGCCTGTCACCACTATTGTTTAACATATATATTAAATGTCTCTGTGACATGCTAAAATCCATGGGCATACTATTTGCAAACTACGCCAGTGACACCCAGATAGTCATTAAACTATCTGGGGTCTATAAAGATGATCTCTTAACTATTAATAAAATTTACGAGGCAATCCAGAAGTGGATGGCCTTGAATTCTCTTGCTCTTAATGATAAGAAAACAGAGCTATTGATCATCAGTACACCCCATAGACTAAAATAATCTAGATGACTCTTACAAGTCTTTTGAGATAGATGGCAATAATATAGTCGTATCTGGACATGTAAAAACCCTTGGAGTGTTTTTTTATGCCCGCCTGACCATTCAAAAGCATGTGGCGTATCTTAAATCATCTTGTGCCTTTTTTACACATCTGCTTTGGCAGATACGTCCTTACTTATCTGAGGCTAATAGGGAATCAATCGCAGCTGTGATTGTAAATACCAAATTGGCACCACCAAATCTAACATAAAGAGTCTTCAAACAATTCAAAATGGAGCCGTTTGGGCGGTTTGTGGACTGAATCGCCAATCCCACATTACAGAGCACCGCAAAAGACTACATTGGCTCTCTATTGAGTAATGGCTGACCTTTAAGGGGCTAGTCATAGTCTTTAAATGTCTGCTTGGCAGTGCTCCAGAATATCTTAAAGCAAGAATAAAAATAGTAACACCTAAACGTATCTTACGTTCCAACAATCATATGCTACTAACTCAACCAAGCATGATCACAAAAAAACTAGGCGGAGCAAGTTGTGCAATGCTGCAACAGTTCAGGAAACGGTTGAAGACGTTTCTGTTTGAAGGCTAATAACAAATGACATCTGATTTCCATAAATAATCCCCGCTTCTCCCTATGACACTGTTTGTCATTTGACTAAGAATGACTTCTCAATCCCCTCACTGCTTCTATGTTTTGTTTTCTGTTGTTATTTGTCCATGTGAGCCCCCTGAGACCTTTGGGTGAGAGTTGCGCTGTATAAAAAAATATTTTGTTAGTTAGTTAGCACCACTCTTTCCACTGTGGGTTATTCTTTCTACTCTCAATAATATGCTGCGAAGTGGGGGCTGCTAAAATGCTGAGCATGAAAGACAAGAAGGAAGGGAGAGGAGATGGGGTGTGGGGAAGATGAGGGGGCTAGCAGATCGGGACTTAAGGTGAAGAAATTAGTATCAAGGCATCCCGGAAAAATAAACACAGCCTGGAACACATCATGAATCTCGTATGGTGTACATCCGTTAGAACAGGAAAATCATTGCCTTGGACTACAATTCCCATGATATTTGGTTATTGACTATGCTGGTTAAGGATGATGGGAGTGGTAGTCAAAAACATATGGAGAGCCAAAGGTTTCAGACCCCTGCTCTAGACCAACCAGAATGCACATACCGCAATTGATAACCTGCGTTATTGACCTTAATCCAAACATTCTGACTTCTGGAGCACTCTAATAGCCGGCATGGCATACCATATTTTATATGACTACAAAGTACTAATAGCCTTATAGGTCTCCAGATGGCTCACTATCCCTTTGCATAACGACATTACATTGGTCAATAAATAGGGCCAAAGTACACAACATGGTATTTTGTGTAGCACTTCATACTGGATACCTCCTGCTTCTAAGCACTGTATTATGGGGAAGGTTGAACTGAAGAGAGCGCATAACTTGTTGAGCTCCCTCACTAACTTAATGTTGCCATTTTCCACGCACACCAGTTTGTGGGTCAGTAGCCTGTCTTCAAGGGATCAATTTATTTCCAATTATTTATGGAATGCCATTAAATACGTTTATCAAACGAGTTCTCCAGTTTTGATAAAAGCAACCCCTCGACTTCCAGTTGCTGGTATATTTCCTACTTGTCTGACTGCTGCCTCGGGGCACCAAAAGCAGGCAACGGGCAGAAGCAAGCAAACAAACGTGCGATCAATTTGAAATGACCTCATCGCTGCTTTCAGCAAGCCTGGCAAGCAGCGCGGCGGTTTTGCATGCTGCTAATTGTGTCTGGGCTCTCGATCCACACGCACACCGGCAGTCTGCACGTGACAGCTGCAGAGAGCAGTGTGATTAAAGCAGTGATTGCCCGCGTGCACGTTATCTGCGCGAACGCACCTGGCTTCCATTAGGGAGTAGCCCCGCCAACATCCGAGCGTGCAGGCTTCCCAGAGTGTTTAGATTACGGGAGGTAGGCCAGCAGAGAGGCCTTGGAGGGAAGGGCGATCCCACATGCTTCTGTGGCACCACGCTTACCCCCAAACATGAGGTCACCCTCCTGCCATCAAAGGAGCAATGCCCTGAAAGGTTCTATCTGCAATGTTATCTTGTTTCAGTTTTCATCGTTTGCTTGATGGAACTCGGAAGGCTTTCAATGTAGGCGGGAAAGGTAGCTGCAAACATGTTGTACATGCTTACCTAGGCGGCGAGCCTACGGCTACCGACAGTTCGGCCTTGCATGCTGTTTTTTTAGTTTTGGCTGAAAGTTGGTATAGCCAAATTTGCAAAATGTTACTACTGTGCTATGTGGGCTTTCAGATTCGCGGAGGGATGTGCACAGTATTTTGGTTTGCTGTTCATTCCTGTGACAGCATTCATCCAATCAGGTTTGTGCCTGACACATGACAGCACCAGGCAGACCCTGATTGGATGAATACTACAGTCACCCCGTTCACAACCTACCACAGGCCCTCCTCCCCGTCCAAGCGTCATAGGGCCTCATTATAAGGTTGCCGGTCTGGTAACAACGGTACCGGCAAACTATGAGTTCTGCACGCGGGTGCCTTAGCGCCCGCCAGGTCTGACCAGGCATGTGTACCGGCACCCGAAAGCAGACCTCGACGGATACACCGGCACCATTCATAAATGGTGCCGGTGCATCCGGCTTCCCGATTCCCATTGAGTCCAAAGGAACTCAAATGAGAATGGGGACTAATATTCTCCGGCACCCGGGAATGGGCAATTACCGGGTCCGCTGGAGCTGTAATGCCCCGGTAATTGCACATTCGCATGCGCCGGAAAATTCATGACTGCAGCGGCAGCCGTGCCAGTATTTATTGGCAGTTGAGGTGAGAGGCAAACAGATCCGTGAGAAACAGGCCCCAAACCTGTGAGAGGAGTGCAAACACTTTGCTGTTCAGCTTCCAAATGCTGTTGTACCGAAGGAACCCGGAGTTCCAATCCACCACTGTGTTGAAGAGGCCTGGTATATATCCCGCCTGCAACATAAATCCGTGATTCAGGTAGAAGTGCCAGAAATCTCATGCTATGTCCTCTAATCCCTTTCATTGAGTGCCCCCCAATTTGTTGATGCAGCGGACAGCTGACAGATTGTCCATTCTCAAAAGGATGCAACAATTCACTGTGTCCTTGGCGAAACCCTTCACTGCAAAGGACCCTGGTAACTGAGACATGGCTTTCTGATGCCATGAACCATACTGCATCACTATCCTTGCCTCATGGATATCTCATCTGTAGAACTGGCCGTTCAGAGGGCAGAGGCGGTGGCACAGGTATTATTGTAAGGGACATCCTAACTACTCATGTGACTTTGATGTGCTAGCTCCATGCTTGTGGAATAAGCTACCCCAAGAACTGAGCAATTGTGCTGACTCTCTTTGTTTCAAGAGAACCCTGAAGACTTTTCTTTTTAATACCAATGATTAGCCTGTGTCCTGGCGGTGTCCCCCCGGCATGACCTTGCATTTCTCTTTCCCCCCTTCCGGCGCGCTGAGGCCTATGGATGTGCAGCACATTACAAAAACTCATAATAATAATAATAATAAAAATAATAATAAGAGTTCGAGATGATTGATATGGAGAGATTGCTCTATAGCGGACCACTTTCCCCCATAGAAACCTCTTACTTTCGAGCTCCCCAACCGGACAGACTGGCATCCGACTCTAACACCATAACTGGAGCGAAGCCAAATATAGCAAGCCCATTCTGCATGTGCTGCAGCCACCAACAAAGCTCTGCCATTGTGTTATGTGACAGACGCACCACCTGAGAATAGGCACCCCCTGACTGAAGATGCTGAGTCTTCAGCCTCTGAAGAGCCCTGTAATGGAGCGGGGACGGAAAGATGTCCTGAATGGATGCCGATAGCATACCTATAATCCTGGCAAGAAGCTGAAGTGAAAACACCCCTTTCTTCAGCACAGACTTGATCTCACATCACATCCCTTGCATCCTCTTCTGGGGCAACCAGAGCTAGCACAGCTGAAGATCTATAACAAAGCACAGAAACTGCACACATTGTGCAAGCACAACGACAGACTTTTCTTGGTAGATTATAAACCCCAATCCTGAAGAAGAGACGTTGTCAACTGAAGTTGGGCGAGAAGGAGACTCTCCCCCTGCACTAGGATGAGCATGTCATCCAGGTAAATGATTATCCTTATCCCCTTAACTGTAGATAAGCCATCACTGGTCGCAGCAGCTTGGTGAAGCACCAAAGGGCTGAGGAGAGACCGAATGGGAAAAATGCAAACTGCCAAAACCGATCCCGCCACTGAAACTACAGATATTGCTGATGAGGGGGAAAAACCATAACCACCAAATACGCATCCTTCAAGTCCATCTTGCCCATCCAATCACCCTGTAGGAGAGAATCCCTCAGCAGACAAATCCCCTCCATCTTGAAATGGTGATACACCACGGAAAAATGGAGGGCTCTCAGGTTGATCAACGTTCTGAACTCCCCATCCGGTTTAGGCACCAAAAAGATGAAACTGAGAAAGGGGGAATCCATCATCACTGCGGGCACCACTGCTCCCTTCTGAATGAGATTGTGCACCTCTGCATCTGCGCAAACTTGCCTCTCCTGACTGAACACGAGTAGACGAGGACGCATACCTGAAAGGGGGGACTGTAAAACTCTATGCGGAACCCTTCGCATTGTTTGTAGCACCCGAGCATCTGCCATGAGGTAAGCTCAATTGTGAGCAAAATGCGCTAATCTCCCAAAAAGGGAACACTTGTCTGCTGGTCGAGCAGCAAAGAAGAGGATGATGGACTAGTGATATTGACCTTTATAGGGGGAAAAGACCCTAATTGGCTGGCATGCCAGGACTGCCATCTCGGGTTGGGGTCTTGTGTGATTTTTCTTTTGATGATAATACTGTTTAAAAATGTTTCTATTGTATTGTTAACATTTTTATTTTTGAATCTTTGCTGCTGGTTGTAAGTAAAGAAGTTGAATGCATAATGAAGATTGCCCACGCTAACAGCTCAGGAAGTCTTTATTCTATTAAGGACAAGGAGGCGAGCATTATGCTTTATCTTTCTTTATTTGCTGCCACACCAGCACTTTAAAACTTTAACTTTAATACTGCACATTTTTTTTTTTCAAAACCACAGTTATGGAAAACGAAATGGGTCAGTTTCAATGTTTAGTCCTTCACTTCTGTGTGCCCAATGCAATCACTTAGGGAACTACGAATCCCATGAAACTCAGGTCTCTGGTATTCCAAGACTCTATCCTCTGCACCTATCAGAGGGCAGCCCCATGTATAAGAACCCTTCTGCCCAGGTCCTTTCCTCTTTCATTATGCCTGAGTATTTGAACTTAATTGTCTTTCGCGAACGAAGCGATCTTTTCGGAACTGAACTGGCAAGAATCCTCGAAACTGTAAACTCTACGGTCCAACATGACCAACTTGAACTGTCATTCCTCCATTTCTGAGAATTTCTTCATCCAGCAGTCTTTTGCTCATCTCCTGTAAGGAATGGAGAGTAACATATGAGGGTGGGAATGAGCAATGGTGGTACATAGTTAACAACATGACCATGCAAATTGATCTCTTGCTACTCTGGGTGTCTTTTATATAATGAAGACTTCCTGGGCTGTTAGCGTGGGCAATCTTTATTCTATGACAAGACAGGAGGCTTGCATTATGCTTGTTCAACGCTGTCCACCACCCTACTTGGTATCTCGGATACAGGTTTAAAATAGAACGTCTTAAAGGTTGACTCTGAGGACCAATCTGCTGACTTCATAATGTCTTGCAGAGACACCCCTGTAGTAAACGCCTTTGAAACCATCACCCCCCTGGCCGAATGCGCGCGAAACAGAGTCAAGTCAATACCTGCCCAATGCATTATTTCTCTCACCCATCTCGCAATGGTTGCTGACGTTACTGCATGATAGAGCTTCCTGCGTGCTATGAGTAGCTGGGATACTCCCTGTGGTCTAAGGTGCACTGTATCTTTCTCATAATCCTTGATACACTGCGCTACGGGAAGCTTTTTATTACTTGTGAAGTATGGCTAATCTATTACTCTTGAATCTGTCTTTGTCCTTTTTGTAATGGTGAATGATATGCCGTCTGGGTAGAATATTTTTCTATCAATCTCAAGAGCTTTGACATCAGATACTCTCCTACAGGCTGTAAGGCAAAGTAGCATGGCTAGTTTTCCTGATAACTGTGATCGGGATAAGTTCTCGTTATCGGGCCCTCTGAGAAAGAGGCGAAAAACGTCTCTAACATCCGATAACACCTTGTACTTGGGCATAGATGGTCTTTTGCGCTTCATCCCCTTGAGCAATCGCAAGAATGCTGGGTGTTCGCCCACAGCAGTACCTTCTATTTCTTCGTGCCCCGCTGAAATGGCCGACCAATAAACTCCCACCGTTCTGAAGGCGCCGCCTTCTTGAAATTTGAAAGCCAGAAAGTTGAGGACTTCTACTAAAGGGGCTGAAACGGGATCCAACTCGTGTTCCGAACACCATCTGCACCACCCGTTCCATGCCGCACTATATCTCCGAGAGTGGAAGGCGCCCAGGAGTCTCTGATGCAATCTGCAGCGGGCTGTGAAATTCCTGGCAAGTCCCATCGTTTCCTGAAACCCTGCAGGCTATGAGGTGTAACATGCCCGCTGTGACCAGAGGGTGAGCTTGCCCGGACTGGTCGAGAAGAAGGTCTGGCAGTTGAGGCACTATCCCCGGAAAATCCGTAGAAAGTTCCATCACTACTGGAAACCAAGGCTGTGCCTTCCAAAGGGGTAGCACAATTACGATGTCTGCTTGATCTCTGCGAATTTTCGCTAGAGCCCTCGTGATCATAATGAATGGTGGGAAGGCATAAGGTACTGCTCCTGTCCATGGTTGCAGGAATGCCTCTGTGCCCGCTGCATCCGGGTCTATCCTCCAGCTGAAGTACTCTCGAGTCTGAGCATTCAGTCTGGATGCAAACAGATCTATGTGCAGGGTCCCCCAGAGATCCTGTAATCGCTGGAAGACCTGAGGATGTAGCTTCCAATCGCTGGAGTCTACAAGATAACGTGAATTCCAGTCTGCTACTTCGTTCTGCTTCCCTGGTAAATATTCTGCAGATATGGATATCCTGTTCTGGAGACAGTAATGCCAGAAATTCTACGCTAACTCGGCTAGCATTTTGGACTTCGTTCCTCCTAATTTGTTTATGTATTGTACTGCGGAGATGTTGTCCATCTTGAGCAGTACGCAACATTTTACCTTGTCTTTCGTAAAAACACGCACTGCGAAAGAGCCCGCTAGCAACTCGAGACAGTTTATGTGGAGATGCAACTCTTCTTCTGACCATTTCCCTCCTGTCTGAACGTGCTCGGATCTGGCTCCCCAGCCTGATCTGCTCGCATCTGATTCTATTATGAGATCTGGGCATCGCCAAAAATGGCGCGACCGTTCCAGGCTTCCATATTTTTTAGCCACCAGTTGAGCTCTGTGCGGGCTTCGTGATCTATAGTTACTAATTGGTGGTAACGGAGGCCTCCTTGTAGATGTCTTATTTTGAGCCGCTGAAGAGCTCGATAATGAAGAGGCCCCGGAAATATCAGCTGAATGGAGGCTGCCAGAAGACCTACTATTCTGGCCAGATTGCGAAGGGAGATAGTCTCCTTCGCTAGAACCACTCTGAGCTCCTTCTTGATCACTCTCACCGTGTGTCCCGGGAGTTCGAGAGAGGCTTTGACTGAATCTATTGCAAAGCCCAGGAATTCTATCCTCTGAACCAGAAGAAGCTGAGATTTGTCTAGGTTCACTAGAAAGCCTAGGGAGGTCAGGAGCGAGAAAACCCATTGAACATTCTTTGTTAGAGTAGCCTTCTCTGGCCCAAAGACGAGAATGTTGTCTAGGTAGATAATGATACGAATGCCCCTTTCTCTGATGGCTGCTGCCACTGGTTTCATGAGCTTGGTGAAAGCCCAAGGGGCGGAGGACAGACCAAACGGGAGGCAAGTGAATTTCCATACTTCTCCCTTCCATCGGAAGCGCAGATATTTCCGATAAGCTGTCGCTATCGGAATCATCAGGTATGCGTCCTTGAGGTCTAGACGTGCTAGCCAGTCTCCGGAACGCAGAAGGTCTCGGAGAAGATGAATCCCCTCCATTTTGAAATGGTTGTACACCACCCACCACCCACTCATTTAAGTCTTTCAGATTGATTACTGGCCCCATTTTGTCTCCTCTGTGAACTAGAAACATGTTGCTGAGGAATCTGGGACCACCCTGGTATTTACGCTCTATTGCGTTTTTGCTTTCTAATTTGCTGAGTTCGCTGTGCAGGAGCGCTGACTCCTCTTGCACCATATATATAGGGCGAGGTTCTGTTCTTTGCATGGGTGTTCCTATAAATTCTATCTGTAGACCCGCTACTGCCTGCAGCACCCATGCATCACTTGATAATGCTTGCCATTCGCTCAGGTAGTGAAGGGTTCTTCCTCCCACACACCAACTTGCAGTACTCACTGGCTGCTGACCCTGGTTGCCTGTAAGATCCTCTTCCTCTGCGACCTCTAGGAAACCTTGATCTAGCTGGGAAGAAGGAGTCTTGTTGTCTAGAGTCCCAGTACTGGGCGCGTTGATTATGGGGCCTTCGCTGAAAGTTATAGCGAACGGACGAGCGACCCCTATGTCGTCCGGTCCCGGCAACAACTCACCCCAGAAAGATCTTTCTGATCGAACTCTGGGCCTTCTCTAGTGGGAGTAAGTTCCGACGAACTGAGACATTTCTTTCGCCTGCTTCGTATGTGGCTAGATCGCTCAACTTGTTGTCTATTTTCAATAAGATACCTCTTCTCTTTTCTGTACTTAGGGCGCAATTGGCGTTGCCCAAGAGGCATACTGCTCGTTGCGCCCAGTTGCCTAGGACGGTCGTGTCTACTGGATTACCTGTATCTTTTGATTTTTCAGCTAGGTCCATAATTTTTGCTAACGGACCTGAAATGTCCAGGAGCTTGTCCAGACATCCCCTCCAGGCACGGCCTACACCTTTTCTGATGTCTCAAGATGCTTTGGTTACAAAAGTGACCATCTTGGGGTCTAGGTCTGGCGTCTCTGTCAGTTTATTCGGCAGCTCTGGTCTAGGGCACTCCGATCTCATTCTTGATCTCACCTCCCTCTTCAGGGGCTTTGTAATATGTTGGGCCATGTATAGTGCCACTCTGGGGGATGGTACCCATTCAGACGACTTAGGGTGGCGGATGGCCTCTGGGTCGAACATGTCTGGGGTGTAGTCAATATTCTGGGGGTATTCTGCATCTTTATTGATGTCTTCCTCTTCCTCACCTCCTTCATCATCGGGCGAATAGCCCTCATCATCTTCCCCTAGATTGTACACCCCTGGGGCAGGGGGTCTATCCTGGCCATCTCTTTTCTTTGCCAGAAAGGCTTCCTTAAGCCTGGTGACAGGGTCGCCTGCCAATTGGGGAACAGTGTTAACCCGTTCAGTATTGCCCGGGGCGGTCAAAGAGTGCTTGCTCTTCCGGGCTACCTTACACCCCTTTTTCTCAACCCCTTTTTAGGGGTGTCCTGCTGACGTTCCCTCTTCAGGGCTACTAGCCTGTCTTTTCCTGGCTCTGAGCTGTTTCTGCTGTTCAGCCATTATCATTTCCAGAGTCTCCAGCCTTTTTGTAATGGGTTGCACCCCTTGTGAGAGAGCCTGCTTCAAGGAGTCTCCCAGCACCTGTTTAAAACTTTGTGACAAGTCTGATTCTTGATGGGAAGGATCCTCTTCCCACTCTTCTTGACTCCACTCTGGGGAAGTGGATGGAGTGTTAGTTGGGGTGCCAAAGCGAGCCGTATTCTTGGTGTTGGCAGGGCCAACTGTGAGGAAGTCAGCAATTGAAGGCTCTAAATAGTTTTCCGACACGTGCTGTAGATCGTTGCAGCGTGTGTATGTCAACCGCTTATTGCGATTTATAAATATTCTTCTTTTTTTTTTTTTAAATTGATTCTGGAGCTCTGATTAAATCACTTCACTTGTTCGGGGCTGAACTCGCACTCCGAACGGAAGCAGGATACCCAGGCGAAGCTGGGAAACCTGGGCGGTTCCTGCTCCCCCGGGTCCTAACGGCCGCCGTGTTCGGCGGCGCTGTAATGATTCTAGAGAGAGCGGGGCTTGGCAGCCAGAAGCGGGCAGAATTGCTTGCGGCTCCGGCCCCCGCTAGCTCTGCATGCTACTAACAATGTTTCTCACGTGCTGAAAGCAATCATTCACTGCGCAACGCTCGCGCTTTGCTACGCTGAGGTAAACTTCTGAGGAGAAATGAAACTTCGAAATAATGAGCGCAAGCGCCAATACTGAGTAATACAAAGATTCCCTCTCATGTAATCTTAAACATTATCAAAACTGTATAATGTGACTAAAATATAAAACTATAAACGATGTTAGAAAATTGATGTCACTTATCTCAGGCAGCAAAAAGAAAGAGGAAAAGACCTGGGCAGAAGGGTTCTTATACATGGGGCTGCCCTCTGATAGGTGCAGAGGATAGAGGCTTGGACTACCAGATACATGAGTTTCATGGGACTCGTAGTTCCCTAAATGATTGCCTTGGGCACACAGAAGTGAAGGACTAAACATTTAAACTGACCCATTTCGTTTTCCATGACTGTGATTTTGAAAAAACATAAATGTGCAGGATTAAAGTTAACGTTTTAAAGTGCTGGTGTGGCAGCAAATAACGAAAGATAAAGCATAATGTGAGCCTCCTGCCTTGTCATAGAATAGGAAGTCTCCGGTCTCGACATAGAATCAGGGTTGGTTTCCAAGTTGGACTATTTCCTGTACATTTTGGCTACAGAAAACACAGTTGTGTGGGGGAAATGTGTGTGTGGGTGTTAGGTTTGAGCTGGTTTTGGCGTTCTGTTTACACTGAGTTCATTTGCAGAGCAATAACACAAACTACCTTCGTCTCTCGAGGTGAGGAAAGGGTAAAGACATGTTGGGGAGGTCTGGGACGGGCGGAATAGGCAGATTGACCATTAAACGTAGGCTGCTCTGCAGCATCAAAGTTTCAAGGACTGGCTTCCTGTTGGGTTAGGGCTGCCCTGCTTCATGGAATCATTGTGACAGGGCTATTTTAGTGTTTATTTTTAATGATTCTGGAAGTTTTCTTCTCTAGGCCAGTGCTTCTGAGTGGAGGGGTATTCTCATAGGTGTATGTGAACGAGAACATACTTCTAATAATATAAAATAATGAAGATGGATAAGTTATTTTTCACTTCTAGCCCTGGACGTGAACTTTCAGAGAATATTACATTTGCAGAGTTTATGATTTGTTTCATGTCATGGTTTGGCGCTTTCAGTCCTGGTTTTCCCTTTGCTTTGCATAATGGGACTGGTAGTGCTTTATTTATAATTGTCCCTGGATGCTGAAATTGATGGTCTAACCGCACCATGAGAGCACTGTACATTTCTTCACATGTGATTTCTTTTGGATTTAAAATAGAGCTACCATTATTTCTTAAATAAATATGCTGCATATTCGCTTTAACTTCAGCCAAATTTCATTGGGGCCTCATTACAGTTTGGGCTGATTGCTTTGAGTGAAATACTGACAGCTGTATTTGCACCACAAGAGGTTTTTCCAAAAAGCTTCTCGATTACAGAAATGCCACCTGTCCACTGGTAGTAGTGGTATTTCTGGAATCCTGCTGGAGGTTTAGAAACATACCACGTTCTGTGTTTTAAGTCTATCAATTTCAACTCTCAAATTGTCAATGGTGATAGATTGTCTATTGTAGTGGTTTATACCACAACTTAACTTTTATTTCATACACAAAAGGGTCCATTCTGACCCTTGTATGCATTGTATGTGAAAAGTGATGACAGGGTGAGCATGAGAGATGTACACTTTCTCAACTCCTCCCATGGTCCCTAAGACAACAGTTTTTGACTCTATTGAAGGAAGCACTTGTGTGACTAATACAATTACGGGGTGCCAGTGGTCCATGGGTGAATATCTGTTTCTAAACCATCAATCAGCCCCACACCCCTAATACACCAGAATAGATCTGAACAGATTGGAATGAACAAGCAAACAATTACAATTATAAATCTGCTTGTCCAATTTTGGTAACGCGGACAGAATGGCAGGCTTATCTCCTCTAAAGGTCGTGGTTCATTGGTTAGTTCCAACACAGTGAAAATACAATTATTAGCCAATGATAAAAGGAGTGTCCAGTCAAGTTTGTATAAAAATATCTACTTAATTATTATCACAACAGACAGTCTAGTCACACTACTAAATACAGCCGACCCTGTAAAGGAATGCAGAGGACAGACAGCTTCTAAGAAGGAAAAGGGCTGCATTCTAGATACTGACAGGACGGTAGTTAGTATGGTTAATAACCACAATAGCTTTTAACTGTTTCTTGGCTTCAGCAAAAGGGAAAAGGGGCTCTTAAAATGTCACTAGGGGCCTTCTGGGAAGGACCATGGGGACAGAACCACAATGTATCAGGCATGGTGACTGTTTGGTGAGCGATGCTTGATGAACGGCTGCAGGCTTGCCTACACAGCGACTCAGGGTCAGGAATGATCTCAGCGCTGTTTGGTGGTTCTGAAGCACTGGTCGAGACGTCTTGGGCTTCTTTAAGTGACTGCGGCTTGACAGCAGTCAGCGTTGCAGTTAATTGTAGATCGAGGAACTTTACTGACTCAGGAATGTCCTTTAAAGCAGATGGTGGTAGATGCTTGTTGATGCACTTCTCCCAGCTTCTTCACTGGGCTCATGTCGTCCTTTAAGGCGTACGGCCCAAAGCTCGTGAGCGTGTTACAGGCAGCGCCTTGTCCTTGGTTTCGGGTTCAGAGACTTTCTGGCACTCCCTAGCCAGGAAGCCTGCAGCAGAGCCTTGCAGGGTATGCTGTGTGCTGGCTGTTTACTGGTTCTATAGTGGATGGAGGGTCCTCTGAGTTTTTTTCTCCCCCTGTGCCCTGAGTGAGGTTAAATTGCAGCATCTTGCTTCCCTTTTTGAATGTCCTGGCCTTCCTTCACTGGCATAAGCTGTAAAGCAGACTGCGCCTTCAGCCAAGGTCCCAGAAGTTCTTCTTGATGCTTCTTGTGAAGCCTTCAAATGATCTCCTTAAAGAGGGGCTTGAGGACTCTTTTAAAGCCAATTGGGCTGCAGTGATTGGTGTAGGCTAAGCCTACCTTAATGAACCAAACGTGCGGTCCCTACCAACAATTTTCTATATGACCAACAATTTTCTATATGCGTGAGGTCATAGCCAGAGTGCTTTGCAATAGTAAAAGGTAAAGGGGTGAAACATGAACAAGGAGTGTCCCAGAACTAATGTGGCAGAATCCTCCTCTTAACAGAAAAAGCTCTGCGCTCACTCGCTTGTGTTACTAGATCCCTCTTATCCTCCTGTGTTCTGTGTTCAAAGAGTCTCTCTGGTTAATGGCTCTCCCTGTGGTTCCTTATTAAAGCGGCAGGTATCCCTTGAAGATGCCTAGAGACCAGACTCTCTGGCTTCTGCAAACCACATTCTCATATCTTATGAATGGGGTCCCCCTAGGGGGGGTAGCCTACTGCAACAAAAGACCCAGATATGTCAGGTGACTTGTCATTGATACTGAGGGCGGGAACTGGCTTCAGGTTGACACAGTTACATATGAAAGGTTGTTGGGGTTCCTTTCTCCTTTGTTCTCCTCTGCAGCAGGACCCATGGGGGCCTGTTTGAAGTACCTTCTGTTGGTATGCTAATTGCTGCCACCAGCTGCAGGGCCTAACAAAAGAGCAGGGCAGTTGCATGAAACCTTTGTCAGTTTATCAGGCTGTCCATGGCAGGGTGATGTTTTGTCCCTCCCTTCTTGCGATGGGATTGTTCCCTCCTCTGCTGTCACATTCAAACAAAATAGGATGGGGTGGACTGTGCCTGTAGGCTGTGTCCATACCAGAGTACACATGTCTATGCATTTGTTGTGGTGTGAGCACAGGAAAATATGTGGATTAGTCCTACACATTTTCCTGAGGCCAGTCTACCATCATTCCATTTATATAAAACTTTCAAAAAAGCCCAGGCGAGCCCACGTCCACCGTGAGGATCATTGAAGTCCTCACAACTTGTGTTTCTCTTCTGTTAATGGTAAAACAATTTTCAGTCTTTTACAATGCTGGCATATATTGTAAGTGTAGCAGCATCATGAAAGTTTTACAGCGGCAATAATGCTGTATACTGTGGGAACCCGCTTCATGAAAGTGTTATAGAGTGGAAATGTTGGCATATAATGTGAGCAGTGACATCATGAAAATGGTTTTCATTGGGAATGCTGCCATTTATTGTGGCTACAGCACTATGAACTTTTTTCTGTGGGGATACTGGACTATATTATAGCTGCAAAATTATGAAAGTGTTTTACAGTGGCAAAGTTGGCACATATTCTGGATGCAGGACCAGTGAAATGTTTTAACATACTCCTCTATTCTTGGTGGGGTAGTGTCTATTGGGTTTTTTCATATGTAGCCCTAATGAACCTTTTTTTATTTTATGGCTTTTTACCCTATTTATCTCAGGAATTGTGCTGTAAAATGCATCATTTCAATTCATTATTTAAATTCATTATCTGGGTATCCCTCTCAACAGCTCCTACATTTCAAAGGGGCCACACGGTTTTCCTTGTCCCTCACACTCATTTGGGGGCATTATTAAAACCCCTCCACTTAAAATGTTCACCTGCTTTCACTTATCTTAAATAATTTCAAATGCTGCTGGTGTCCCCTCTGGAGTTGCATCCACCAGTGCGTGTGGGTAGGACACAACTGTGTAAATCCTAGGACAGGGCAGCTGGTAGAATGACCCGCTGAAGGGCACTCGCCACTCTCCCCACAAATTGAAACTGGAAACAGGGAAGATGATCTACTGCTTAAAGGACCTAAGCCACCCTGTTGCCTTCTGGGCTTTCATTAAGTTAGTATATGCAGAGTAACTATCGCACACTCGAATGCTTTGTCACACACGGTACAACTTTCTGCCCACTGCACAGTAAACACTGGGGGTCACTTTAACACTGGGGGTTACTTGATGTGGGCTTGGCACTCATTTACCCATCCAGACATTCTCATTGATTAATCAATGTTCACGCTCATGTATCCCTCCCTACACAGCAATAATCATTAATCAATATCACAGCATCTATTCATCCAGCCATACATCCTCACACTGTCATAAGCCCTTAAACTTTCATATTGGCATCGCTCTTAAAAATCGTTCCTTCTTTCCTACAGCACCATCCCTGCCCTCACAATCATCCATTCACATGCCCTCCCTCGCCCTCATTCAGTCCTCAATCCTCACATTCATATTGCTTCATCGCCCCCCTCCTCAGCCCTTGCTCCACTCTGTGCGCATGAAGTCAGAAAACGTTTTCACCAAACATCAGCCACTCCTATTGGCTTTGACAGTGCTTGGGTGCCTGTGCTTCAGAAGCTGCAGTACATCTCTCAGCCACTGGGCGATCTTTAACCCAAGCGAACCGCAGAGGCCTCTTAGGACACTGTTCAGACGTGTGGACTTGTTCCATTGCGTTCCCGTTACACTTCATAAAAGGTCTATGAGGAATGAGGTAGGCCAATTTTGAAATCTCTCGCTCACCACAACAGTATGTTGGAATCTGCTGCTGGAGGTGTCCTGCGAAAGACATCTTGTCATGTGTCGACATTGCAACATTTTTCAAAAGCTTCGCAGGATTTCCACATCCGCAATGGTTTTTCAAATAGTGGCTAGCCCCCCTCAATATGCTGAGGAGGGGGATAGAGTCTAATGAGGACATAGATGCAAGTACTCTGCGTTATCATCGTACTTACTACAACCCCGAAGCAAAGAAATACACTTTTTAAAACAAATAATTTATTAACACAAATAAAGTAAATAACAGAGCAATGTTCCTAAATGAACATGGAAGAGAATTGAGCCAATCGCTGTTTTGTTCACTATCCAATGCATGCAGCGCGTGAGAGGGGGTCAGGGGTCTACCATATGAACTGAGTAGCTGGGGTGTAGGAGGTGGTCTGAGATGGGTTATTTTCTATACATAACATTGTAAATATTCAACCACCCAGAGTTTTTGATCCTCCAGTAAGTAAGGGTGAGAAATCGATGCCTCTATACACTTAGTTCTTTGTGTAAAAAGGTCATGCAATCTGGCAAATAAACTTTATCAACATCCAGAGTGTTGGCGCCTTCTGAAAGCTGTCCAGCCTGCTGTGGCATGCCCATTCACAGAGCCAGGAAAATGCGACTACATCCCTCAAATCCCCAAGGAGCTGCACTGTCTTTCTGTTTAAGCACTGATCTTGTTCAAAATAGCTTGCATCACCTACAGAATAGTCGCAACCAAAACACCACTGTATTTGGCAGGGAAACCGTCTCTGGGGGAGCAGCGCACCCCAAGAAGCCACACCATCAGCAGGCTGGAAACAAAGAACTGCAAGAGGGACAATGAAGAGGAAACAGGCCTTTACTGCAATGCACCCTGTCTTTGGAACAAGTTGCCAATGCAGGAAAGACTGACCCCATCCAACCTGAACTTCAGGAAGTACCTCTACTTCAATCTTGTCAATTGCTGATCGCGCCACTCAACACTAATTATCCCCATCTGAAGCTGCCTTGCTTTCCCTGTTCATCCCAGGTCATCTGCCACTCCTGCACCCTTACTTGTGATCCCTTGACTTTGTCACCTATGTACAGCAAACCTTTGCTTCCCAACTAGGTGTCTGCTTTATAAATCCCATACATACATACATACAAAACATCTAAGACAAATTTGATAGATATGAGACTTAAACATATTGCTAACTTGGCAAATAGGCGCTGTAAGTAAAGCTATATTCAAGCCAAGATTAGAGTAGGTGAAAATCATAAACATCCCATTAACCTAAATGCTTCAGGAAATCTTAATGCTGATAAAGCGTAAAGCTTTCCTATCTAGGAAATGGCAGCCAATTGGTTGACCCTTGACCGCTGACATTGAAGACTGAAGCCATTTATAGTTCTCTATGCTTTACTTTTGCTACACTGGGATACTAGGAAATGTATCTCCTCTACTGGGGGAGCTGATGTTGAATCGATGGGCCCACCCACACACACTACCCATCTTGACCTTGCAGGGCAATAGCAGACATTGGAAAAACTTGGCTTAGGATTCCCTGAGGACTTGAAACGCCTCCCAAAAGGCCACAAAAGACCAGGAAGCTATATAATCCTCAAGAGCAAGGGGGATAGGTGACCCTGAAGCACCAGGGTGTGAAGGTGGCCTCCCAGAGCTGTGAGCAGACATGGATACAAGTGGAGAACACTAGGTACATCCACTGGTGGCTCTAGGAAGGTTGGATACCAAAATTGTGATGGCCAAATGAGAGTCGGGATTAATAGGGATGCTTGCTGCCCGTGGACCTGCACCAAAACCATTGTTATCATGGAGAAAGGTTGGAGGGCATAATACTGGATCCGACAGCAGTTCTGGAAAAAAAAGTGGCAATGGCCATCACATGTGTGTATGGATGCCAACTTAAGACATTGTGAACATGGCAGCTCAGGGACTGGAGGAGAGCAAACAAGTTGCGATCCACCTTTCAGTTGCTCCTGCTTTGAAGGTGTATGAAGCTCCAATCTATGGCCATATTTGAAAGCCCAGGGTGGTAGCCTCCTGTCAGTTATGGGAGTTATGCTCCTGTCAAGGCAGAAATGCCAGAAATGTTTCACTAGGGCTTCTAGTGCCTTGATATGGTCCTCCCAAGGGTTTGATGTAACACACTACTGGTGTATTGTCCATCTGGACAAGGACACTACAATTCACCAGATTTCTTTTTCTTTGACCTGGCTCCTTAACACATAATAACCCGTGAAGACCTCTAGACAGTTTATGTGAATCTGCCTCTCATACACAGACCAATTTCCCCCCTTTATACATGTCCTTTATCCTTGCACCTGAGCCCAGGTTTCTGGAATCTGATTACAAAACTATATTGGGAGAAGGACCAAAGATTGCCCTGCAGTTCCATGCTTCCATGTTTTGCAGGTACCAAGTTCTTTTCTGGTGTCGTTTCACAACTGTATCAACTGGGAATACGAGACGTTTCTGCGGAAGTGTCTGGCTTTAATGTATCAGAGAACCCTCCACAGCAGAGGAGCAAGAAAAAATGCATGGATGGATGCCAGCAACATTCCCACCACCCTTGCCTGCAACCTGGTGGAATAAAACCTCTTTCTTCAGGATGAGCCATATTTCGTAGGGTATTCTTTTCATTCTTACTTTTGGTAGGTGGAGGATAAATTGTCGAGATCTATTTTGAGGCTTAGAAATTGAATGCATTCAGTAGACTCTAAGAAATACCTTTTGGGGTTTATCACAAACCCCAGGTCTTGGAGGGATGACACTTTTAGAGATGGAGATGTAGGATCCTGATGTCTTCAGCAAGGAGAAGCAAGTTGTTGAGGCATATTATTATCCTCACCCTCTGGGTCTGAAGTGAGCCATGGCTGAACTTAGAGCCTTCTTAAGCACGAAGGGTCTGTTAACAGGCCGAATGGGAGAGAAAAACATTTTCACTCAGGTATTTCCAACTGGACACATTCTTGTGGAGATGTATTGGGGCAAGCCGATAAGTATTCTTGGATCCATTTTCACGATCAGGTCCCCCTATAAGAGAGTGTCTCTTAATAGATCAGTATCCTAGGACTAGAATAATTGTACTGAGAAAAGGTAATACCTGTGCAGTTAAATGCTTGATCTCTAGGTCATTTAAGGCTTTTCTTGCTTTCTCAAACAAGAGAGAATGAGTAGGAACCAACTGTCAATGAGAAAGGGATTAAATTATGGCAGTCCCAGTACAGTTTGTATCAAACATGCTTATTCAGGACTGTGTACAAGTGGCACACGCTCAGTTGCCCCAGTACCATTCACTCTTTGACTCCAATCCTTTGCAGGCCTGAGAAGGGAGGCGGATTCACCAGAGACTGCACTTCGTGGTCCTCAAAGGGCTATGGGCCACTCAGTCTGCAAGCACTCATTTTTCACGATTTGAATGTCAGGAGTTACTGTCTCCTCAGATCCCATTTTTACGCTTTTTCCCGTTTTAATATTCCCTATCTAGAACAACTCTTGAGTTACTTCGGTAGCCTGAATCTGAATGCATTCAGACTGAATGCAACAGAGTCACAGCACCACCGAATTCTGGGTTTGGAGGTAAGGTGGAGGAAAATCCACCAGCAAAATGCTTGAGGTAATTCTGCCACCTTACTGCCAAAAAACTGCAATTTCTGCAAAAGTGCCCCTGATGGTAATTCTGTGGAAATACCCATGGAGTCCTATGGACTCCATAAATGAAGACTAACACTGGCATATCGTCACTTGTAACTTGGTGGTAATTCTGCCGGACCAAGTAGAGGTAATGGTAAATCTGTTTTGGTGGTATCTAGACGGATTTACCAACAACCTCATAATGAGGCCGTTAATTTTAACACTTGATCTTACCAAGGGCTTCTGGCAGGTGGCCATTGATGAGGAGGCCGAAGCCAAGTCAGCCTTCGCCACCTTGGAGGGCTTTTAGCAATTCACTGTAATGCCCTCCAGGCTCCACAGGAATGGAAAAGTTATTGCAGCAAAGTGCCAAAGTGGAAGCTGTATGACTCGTACTAGTCATAAAGAAGGACATTTGGGCCTTTTTAGGACTGTCTGGTTACTATCAATGCTTCATACCAAGGTTTTCAGAAACTGCGAGTCCCCTGATCCACAGGCTAAAAAATGAACATCATCAACATCATAAAATGTGGATTTGAAGCCCAGGGAGCTTTTCACCAGCTTAAGGAAGCCCTATGTTAAAGTCATGTCCTCATTATGCCTGATTTTACAAAATAGTTCACCTTGTAAATGGACTCCTCAGTCTGGAACAGTATTATCATAGGTGGAAGATGGGGAAGAGAAACCCATCATCTACATCCACCGGAAACTACAACCCCAATAAATGACTTACCCAACAGTTGTGCTGGAGCACTTACAATCAAATGAGCTGTGTACAGTCTCCATTATTATCAGACAGAATGGAAATTTAAGCTGATGGCGGACCATACTCCTTTGGTCTGTATGGCCAGAAAGACACTAATCCCTGAGTCTTTCAGGTGCTTCGTGGCCGTACAACCTTTCTCGTTCACAGTTGAACACTGTGCAGGAATGAAACAAGCTAATGTGGATTTCCTTTTACGATACCCAAAGACAGCCTGTAGGCAGAGTCTACATGGGTCTTCAGTAAGGCCAGCGCAAAAAGACCTAAGCAAGTATTGTAGGGCTCCTTGATTGGGGGTGCAAATGAACTCCCCAAGTTAAGGGTGGTCTCAATATAATGTGACAAATTGGGGGCTTGTGCGCTGGGATCTGATCTATTATTGTTGACTCATGACAAGTGCATTGGTAGCAGGATATTCATTTTGGTGTAACTGCATTGAGGTAGATATAAGGTTGCTGTGCATTGTTAAAAGGCCACTGTAACGCTTAGCCCCTGAGTTCGAGGGAGGTGTATAGGTGTAGAAAAATAAGACTGTCTAGAGTGCTAAGGCAAAAGGAGATTGAGTAAGAATTAATTTTTGATTTGGCATTGTGTGTAGAAATCAAGCAGGAACAGGATTTATTTTGCCCCCGCACAAAGAACATTTTACAAATGTTGCAAAAAGCCATTTTAAAATGACTACCATAGACGTGTGTGATGCCAGGAAGTACCTCATGTCTATGCTATTCATTCGAGGAGAATGGGTTGAGGGCGTAGCCGGGAGCTGACAAACTACAATGGTGCAACAGGTCACCTCAGTGAGCACTGTCATTTGTTGTGAAGGTGGAATATTGCACAAAGCAATAGAGGCGTTTTACATGACCCAAAACGCTTGTGAAGAACTGAGTAAAATGGCTCAGCTCACAGCTTATTTATAATTTCACTTACAGTTAGTGGAAGCGCAAGTGCAAAAGAGTGAAGCTGATGTGATGCAGCAGACTGAGGCCTGGAAACAGGCTCAGAAAGAACTCACATAGCTTGGAGATAAAGTGCAGCCGAGCTATAGTCTTAAGTTACACAAAAAAAGGTTAATTGAGCAACTACAAGATGAGCTGAAAACACAACAGCAAGCCAGTGCAGAGAGAGAGATAGAGTTTGCTGCAATGCATAATGCATGCACTGAGGCTGTAGACACTGTAAATCGCCTGTATTCCATATTCCATATTGAATGACCAGACTGATCATAACAGAGGGTTGGTAGATGACATTGTGGCCCTCAAACAACAAATTAGGGAATTGGAAACGGAAAATAGTCAGTCCATCATTAAAGAGATGGGCTCACAAAGGGAATTTGATGAAATGCGTCAGAATGTAAATATTCTGAAACAACAGAATTTACAACTGGTAAAAGACAAGATGCATTCAGGTTGAAAGTGGATTCAGCGAAGGAACAGTCAGGTCCTCAGGAACTGACCAGAATTACATAAAATAGGAATGAGCCAGTTGAGCGTGAGACAAATAGAAGTTGAACTACTAGAGGCAGCAAATTGTAAGCATGAGCAAGAGAAAGAGATTACTCTCCTGAAGTAAAAGCGCCTTGAATATGCACACAGCATACAAGGCTCACAGAGGGAAAATGAATCACTTCAACATGAGGTGCAGCAAACACAAAATCGAATGGTAGCTCAGATCAGGGTGCTTGACATAATCAGCCCTTAATGTCAGAATTAAAAAGCCAGCTCTCTACCAACAGGAAATAAGGAAAGAGAGACACAGGTGTGAGAGCGCCATCAAAAGTGATCTCTCCACCCAACTGGAGGATACCACTGAAATTGCCATGCCCGAGGTCTTTCCAGGTTTCAAGGAGATGGTCAAGGAATTGATCAATCTTGCTGATGCCTGTGAGACTGAGGATCAAAGACATAAACTAAAAACAGGTCTTCCTGGTCTTCCTGGAATTGCAAGATTTTTTTTTTTAAATTCTTAATAAGGCGCTGCATGCCCATAGGCCTCAAAGTGAACTTGGAAGACAGAACAGAAGGAGAAGGAGGCAGAGGAGATCAGACCGCGAGGGAAGAAAACAGATTAATCAGCTGAGTTGAATATAGAGTTTTTATGCTTCAATGAAACATGGCCAGTTATTGAGATGATTTAATAGCACGGGGTCATGCATTCCATTCACACGGATCGTGGAATTCAAAACTAGAATCACCACATTTATTTATGCGAAATTGAGGTTGGTTCAGCTGAGGATAGACAGAGCAGCGTAACACCCGGCCAGGTTGTTTCAGTGATAGTCTCTTAGTGAGATATTGAGGAGCACTCAAGTTCTGGCATTTGTATTTGAGGGATACAATCTTGTGTCTGATCCTCTGCTTGACTGGTAGCCAGGCAGTCAATTACGCAACTAATAGAGATTCAGGGCAGAACCCCACAAGAAGAGCAAGAGCTATGGAAATGAATTGGGTGTTCTTTATCCCCCACGGAAGCATTATGGTGACAGAAAGGCACTGGAAAGCCAGTGATGCCGGGGGCATTATTGAAAGTCACACTTGAACAACTGCATTACCCTGCGCCAGAGAAAGTCTTGCTGCCACTATTGAAGAAGACTGATTCATTCCTAATCTGCTGCAACATGCTGCACAGTTCCTGGTGAATTGCATTGTGTGTCAAAAGTTTACTGCTGGGAATACACTGAGAACAATCAGATGAGTAATACCTTGACCGAATGGGCTATTTCAGCATTTACATATCGACTATGTCGATATGCTGCCGACATGTAATGGATATAAGTGGTGGTGTGCCCCTTCTCTAGGTGGATCGAAGCCTGTCCATGTGCACACCCTGACGCCACTTGCACAGCAAAGTTTTTAGCGCGCAAAGTCTTCCCGAGGTGTGGTGTGTGCAAAGTACTAAGATCTGATAATGGGCCAAATTTTGTCAATGAGTTATTCAAACAAATAGGGCTTCTTTGAGTATAAAGCACAGGTTTTCTTCTGCGTATCACCCACAAGCAAATCAGATATGTGAGAGACTCAATGGCCTCCTCAAAGAGAGGATTGCCAAGATTAAATTGACTATAAAGATGGGATGGCAATATTGCCCAGCCCTGCCTTATACGCCCTTCGGAATCAGCCAGGTTCTGACCACCACCTCACCCCTCACGAGTTAGTGAGAGGGCGTCACATAAGAATGCCTCTTACACCTCCATCTAGAGTCAAGAGAGATGCCCAGAGTTTAGCGAAGACTCTAGGTGATGAGATGATTGACTCTTTGACATGTATGACTGCCAGAGTTTCTTTCATTTCAGATCAAATCAAATAAGGAGGGCGGGGTCAAGGAACACGGAAGAGGACAATCCAGCGACCAATCCAGGTGAACTATTGTCACTGCCAAAGGTATATGTTGGTGACTTCATTCTAGTTAAGAAATTTACTAGAAGGTGGCATAAACCTAGGTTTAATGGCCCCTTTATTGTTGAGGAAGTCTCCCCTTCTGCAGTTAAGGTATTGGTAAGACGAGCTTGGCTGCATCTAAGTGATGTGAAAGTTTATAAAGGTGAGACCCTCCGTCCACCGGTTGCTGACCCACAAGCAAGACAAGAAGAAGAATTTCCACATGTGCAGATTCTGGCAGAAAGACTCACCCGGCTGCTACCGACAATCGTAGGACCAGACCAGTCCGGATTCATCCCCAGGATTCAAACGGCAGACAATACACATAGGGTGAGCCATCTAATCGAAAAAGTGGAACACACCAATACCCCAGCGATGCTTGTGTCGCTAGACGCAAAGAAAGTGTTTGACAGAGTAGAATGGACACAGCTATTCCACACTATCGATGCATTGGCTTTGGGCAGCACTACCTTCAGTTGATCAAAGCCAACTACAAAACACTCTCGATGAGGATCTCGCTGAATGGCACCCTATCGAGCCAAATACCCCTAACCAGAGGCACAAAACAGGGATGCCCACTTTCTCCTCTGCTATATGCAATCTTTACAAGGGATAAAAATGGGAGGAGAGGAACATATAACAATGGCCTTTGCGGATGACATGCTCCTGGACCTGTCGGAACTGAATCACTCCCTCCCGGCGCACTTGAAGGAACTGGACGACTTTGGGTCGATCTCTGGCCTAAAAATCAACAGACACAAATCAGAGATCCTGAATCTTACAGCCGACCCTTTAATGGTTGTCAACTTGGCCCGAACAACCCAACTGAACAAAGCCCAGGACAATATATCATACCTAGGGATAAAACTAACACCTTCAACTAAGCAGCTATACAACGCCAATTACCCAAACCTTATAATGAAACTAAAGGTAGATCTAGCAAAATGGAATCCCCTTAACATATCGTGTTGGGGAAAACTGATGGCTATAAAAATGTCGGTCCTACCAAAACTGCTGTACTTCCAGACACTCCCGATAAAAGTTTTGAGATCATTCTTCAGGACACTCAACAAGATGGTATCCACCTTCATATGGCAGCACAAAACGCAGAGAATAGCGATGGTGAGCCTAACAGCACAAAGAAATGAAGGAGGACTCACTCTCCCCCATTTCAGGAGATATTATGAAACAGCACAATTGCTCGTCATAAAAGAATGGGTGGAACAATCCCCCCAACATATCTGAGCCAAACAGGACAAGGCAGTCGCAGGTGCCCCCCTTTCAAACCTGCTATGGCTGCATAAAAGACACAGATGCCCGAACATGAAAATCAGCGAAGTGATGGGAGCAGGAATTGAAGCATGGGACACAGCGCTTAAAAGGGGAACTCTCATGATGCACCCGTCACCCTTCACCCCAATGTTTGGAAATCCGTACGTTCAGCCGGGGTTGGAGCAGAAAGCCTCCCTCAGCTGGATACAGGCAAGGTGCACTAAAATATGTGATATGTATAAAGGCCAGGCCATTAGGACATTTCAGGACTGCAGACAGGAGGTGGGGATAAAACCCACAGAGGAATACCAATATACACTGCTGAAGTACTGGCTACTGCCCCCCCCCCCAATAAAGACGCAGCCACAAGACAGCTGACCCAGTTCAAAGTGTACATGGCCATGGACACAGGCTCCCACAAGCTGATCTCTAACCTTTACAAACTCCTAAACGAACATGGAGAGGAAATACAATGGAAATACCTAAAGAGGTGGGAGAAGACACTGGGAGAGCCAATAATACGAGACCAATGGCGAGATCTATGGAATAAAATCCCCATACTGACACGCTCCATATAACAGAGAAATGTGGCAAAAAGTTGTCCTACAATGGCACTATACCCCGAAGAAACTCCATGCAATTTTTCCTGCGACAAGCAAAGTCTGCTGGCGTGGATGCTCGGCAACAGGGGACTGGGACCACATATGGTGGAGTTGTCCGGCCATATCAGACTTCTGGGGAAAGGTAAAGAAGCAGGCAAGGAAAATGATAAAAGGAGCAGATGGGTTGTAAGACAAGGTATGAATGGCGGGCATGTGGGACCCCAAACAGAGGACATATTTGAAAACCCAGCAGAGAGGTATAATGACACTAATCATAGCGGCATGACTAGCAATAGGCCAACATTGGAAGCAAAAGGACCCGCCAACAATATTCGACTGGCTCCTAAAGGGGTAGAGATTTCTGTCCATGGAATGGATGACATACAAAATACAGGGGAACCCAGAAGTCTTCTGAACAAACTGGGGTAGCATTATATCCTACCTGCTGAGTGATTACATGCTTCATTGGTGCCCACACAATATCAGAATCCTAGACATTTTATAAGCCAACGTGTATCATGAACTCCAACATACGGAACTGCCACCGATGAGGGAGGAGAGAGGGGGGAGGGAGAGTGGGAGGGGGGAGTTGATGTTGTTGACATGTTGACATGTAAAATCAATAAAAAATGTTTTTAAAAAAAGATCCCATCGGATAGTGAAGATAAAATTTCCATACAAAGAGCATAACATTTCATCATATAGTACATCAAATTAATATCATTGCCTTCTAGAAGCTGATTCCATCTTATTTTGGCATCATCTTCCCATTTTCTGTTGTTATAGGCTTTCAAATATTAGTTGCAAAGAGGGGACAAACTATTACAGTAGCTCATGATATGTTCTGCAGCTTCTAAGAGTTCCTCCCACACAGTCTGCATAGTCGCTCCTTGCGAGGGATGGTAAATCTCACACCTAAAATTTCCAATACTCCTGAGACATTGAACTTAAGCAGGAGATATTCTCTAATGGTGGTACTATTTGGAAAGGCATACATGTATTTTGGGGAAACAAACTTTTGCAAATTCATTGAAAAAATGGCTATTGCATCAGCAGTTTGCCTAAACATCAGTTCTTGTTTAGAAATTGGAAGAGAGATCAGTATTCAGATTCTTTTTGTGGAGAATATTTGTTTTAATTGATAAAATATGTGATACCTGTCAACTGTGACACAGATTGGCTTGTGGTTGCTATCTTTGTGTTTATGCTTCAATCTTACCCTGCCCTTGTCAGAAGGGACATTAATATCCATACTTTTTTACAAGATCCCAAAAAGGGTCCAGTGATAAGAAGACTCCTGATCGCTATAATTGAACAGATTGTGCAGTTACAAATGTAAAAGAATTGAATATTTGTATTAAAAATTATTTGTGAGGAGGATAATGTGATTATACAGAGAGAACGAGCTCAGCAAGTGTTGGGACGGCACAACAAATGTTTTCCCAGACTTCTATGCATAATATACATATGTATGTGTATTATCTTTATCTTTTTGTACCTTGCATTTCACAGTCTCTATTATCCTAATGGTCCAATTGAAGAAAGAGCTCATATGATTGTCCCTGCTATGAGTACAAATTATGACAATGTCTTTGATCTCTATGGATATGTTATATGACATAAAAGGAGTGCAGAGGAAGATAACCTGGGGATAAATATTTATCTAAACAATTCAGCTCACCTGGGGAATAATATCTGGTATCAGCACAGGAAAAAGGTGGGGGAAACAGCATCTGATAGGAATTGCTATGCCTACTGTATTCATGGCATAGGGGATAAGAGAGCAAAGACTTTAATTTCAATAGAGGTGTCAGCATCTGATGCAAAATGCCTCAGCCATCTTGCAGCATTTACTTCTCCGGGACTATTCCAAGGGAGTTAGACAGTCGTTCCCATACCAAGATGACTATATTAAGACTACTCAGATGGAGAAGGAGCCTGGATGGACAGACAAGATGCTTGTGTATTCTGCTGGAGGAAAAGATAAGGTGATCATCGAGGAAATGAAAAGGATGAACTGTTCTGATATGACAGAAAAAGCTTGGATGCCTGGATGCTGGGAACAATAACAGCTGCTGATCTATAGACGGGTTAGCATAAGTAAAGGATGGGAAGTTGGAATGATGTCCTGTGCAGCTCATCTGCCAAGGAAGGAAGTAATCCGGGGAATACAGAAGGTGAATGATGAATGCCTGAAGTCTTGGGCCAAGTACTCCAAATTACTGACATGGGTGGAAGATGAATCAGGCCCAGTAGCCATAGTTCCATTGGTTAATGCGACAATATGTTTCCGAGGTCATGGAAAGAATTACATTGGACAGAATAAAGGGTGTAAAAGCACAATTGACGTTCCAGGAATGAGAAAAGGGACAGCTGTTCTAATGGATTGATATTGGGCCTGTGGATCTAGAGCATGTTTGAAATTGCCCAGAAATTGGGGTGGAGTGTGTTCCCTGGTGTTCGTCCATGTTCCAGCATTGGTGATTCCTCAGAGCGATCTAAATATTGATGAATTCTCAAAAGTGGATGACCATTTGAGAAAAAGAAGAGCCCTTAAACTCCAACGGATGAAAAGAGAGAATTATTTCTCATCCAAATCAATGAAGGCTTATTAAGCTATTCCTGATGAACACAAGTTGTTCAGCAAGACTGCTATGATAATGACATCTATATTTATGCCTGGACTTCAAACAGCGGTGAATGCTAAATAGTTCCAAATCACCAAGTGGGAGCTTCTGCAGACAATTAATGCTACTATAAAAGGATTCAATGCTATAAAAGAAGAGCGAAGGGCCATAAGACTGATGACCCTCCAGAACAGGTATGTCCTTGACATGATCACAGCAATGGAAGGAGGTGTTTGTACCAAGATCAGGCCTTCATTTTGCACATTCACACCTTCTCATGATGGCGAGAATGGGACCTTGACGGGGGCCATATCGATGTTAACAGACCTGCATACAAAGATGGAGGAGGAGACAGATGGCATTGAAGATGACAATTGGTTTGCATTCCTGTTCTCATGGATTCCTCATTGGATGGCAGACTTATTTGTTTCTCTGAGCAATACTGGTGCTGATCATGTAATCTGGATAATAATTGCACAATGTCAGAAAACAGCAAAAAAAGCAGTAGGAATGACGATCACGATTGATTCCAAGGATGAACCAGAAGCCAAAGGAACTGACTGATGATGCTGTCAGGGATTACATAAAGGCCAGCATTGTAGCACCTGAAGGAATGTAGTTCTGGTACTCAAAGGATCATAAAAAATATGTGGGCAGTTTGGTGAGATGTACACCGAAAAGGCAATGTAATTACATGACCTGGAGTGTGGATGAACACATTAAAACGTCGGACACCTTGAGGGGGGTGAGGAAAATATGGACACCCAAGAAACACTTCTTCGAGAGAAAATACAAGGATGCAGTGAGTCTTGAGGAGGTGGTTGAGGACTCGACTAGAGGGGAGAATGTAGAGGAGCAGCTGTATACATCTGCAGATCCCACCCCCCCTACCTTGCCTATATTGGAGACATGAGTCTGTGCCTTGTTTGACACCAGCCGTCGTGCCAATACTGCAGAAAGTGCTTGGAAGAAGATACCCATTAAGAGAACCTTATCGAATGTACCCCCGAAGTGACGATAACCTGCAGGAGGAACTCCTTGAAGGAATATGAAGAGGAGCAAAGAAGAAGAGCTAGTGACATCATAAGAAAGTGTGCACGATGTCTCGAGACACTGGCTGAAGATGATGTATGGATCCTAGAGGTCTAATGGTGAAGTAAGAATCAAGTGAACTCTCAACTATGAAAAATAAGAAGATTACATGTGCACAAAGTTCTGCAGAGAACAACTATTCAATAAATGAAACGCAAGGTAGATTAAGTCATCATAGAAGCCAGCTATAAATAGTGAATAGTAAAGGTCCATTAGTTCCACTTGTAAGCGCTTATACACTTCGATGTGTTAGGAATTAACAATTAGATACTTTGAGTCAATGAAAAAGCTATTGGGAAAAGTGTCCCTGAAGACAGGTACATTTTATTTTGCATTAATGAATGAACATTAATCAGAGATTGTGAATTCAAATAGCAATCCTCACCAATACATCAACAAGAAATTATAGCTACAATTAGCAATCCTCTAACACTGTTTTAGCCTATTATGTGAACACTTCCTTGGCCTTAGTGCATAAACATGAATCAGAGATTGTGAATTCAAATAGCAATCTTCACAACTACATCAACAAGAAATTATAACTCCAATTAGCAATCCTCTAACACTGCTTTAGCCTATTATATGAATACTTCTTTGCTAATTTTAGCTATAATTTCTTGTTGATGTATTGATGAGGATTGCTATTTGAATTCACAATCTCTGATTCATGTTCATGCATTAATGCAAACTAAATTGTAACTTTCTTCAGGCACACTTTTCCCAATGGCTTTTTCATTGACCCAAAGTATCTAATTGTTCATTCCAAACATATGGAAGGGTATAGGCGCGTACAAGTGGAACAAATGGACATATATTATTCACGTAGTTGGGCTGGGGTAGCCCTTCAGTTCCACATAAATCACAGCTACTACTTTTGCATCATTGTACCTCACAGGAACATACAATAATTCATCAAATAAAAAGAAAATCGGTCTCAGCGCATATAACAACTAGTTACCCCACATTTTAATTTTTTGTATAAATAGTGAATAGAATGCAGACGAAGCCGCCATCGCACAGAAAACTGGACTTTGGTATCATGAATTAAGTAAGTCAGAACCCATGAAGCAGGAATGGAAAACTGTGTTGCAGCAAGAATAATAGGTCCATGGAGCTGCGTGACAAGGCTGCCTGGCCTGAAGTCAAGATTCTAGAAATCGAGGTCAGCTATCTACTCTGACGAAGAATGAGTATGCAGAGGATGAACCTTCTCACGTTAAGGTGCAAGAAAGAACACGAAGTATGCCAAGCTTTAATTCATTTGGAGCATTTATGAACTGCAAAATGGACCAAATCGTGATCTCATGTCCCGTGAGCCAAGTATGAAAATAGAGTTTGAACTTGAAGTCCCAGACACGATAGCAAGCGCCTTCACTCCTGTGCATTCTCAAAGACAAGGATACACTGCAAGGCCAAGTACAAAGACAATTTCGTGGCAGAAGGAATGGGGATGAGAGATGCTGGGCTAATTGGGTGATGAGGTAGTTTCATGTCCTATCTCCTTGCACCTGGGTCTGGCTTAAGTGCTGCTAAATGAACCAAATGTTCCAGGCATGGCACAAGCATGCCAACCAATTATATCAGGCCATATAATGAACAACCTTATAGTTTGAAGACCAATGAGAGACTGTGCATCTAAATGTTTCTAAAATTAAGTGTTTTTAGAGGTAGGCATAAGTTGTCCACCTGATAACAGACAGCCAAGAACGATCCCAGCTTCTATGGAAATGTATGCTTAGATGTCTCCCTTAACCAATCCTGACCCTTGATAGGTTTTTCACGATTGCCACGTAGTATGACATCACTCTGATGCATTATTTAGTATAAAATCTATATTTGTGTGCAGATCATTGAGAGACTGAGCGTACGTCTGTTGATGTTCATTTTAATCTCCCTGTTTTAGATAATTGTTAATAAAACTGTACTTTGCCATCTTCCTGAGTTGGTTCTGTTATTTGGACTCAGAATTACTCTGGTGTTATCCCAGCCATTCCATATGGACGTTCCTAATGGCCATAAATTCACCAGTGGTCGGTGCGTGCAGCATATTCAGATAAAAAACTCAATTGCCTGACTATACAAATAGTGTTAGAAGTACTGGGATACTTCAAACAAGCTAAGCCGACAAAGAAAATACAATTCAACTATAAAATGGAGGTTTAAAATGATTTACGAACAAGCAAATAAAATACAATGATGCAATCAAAAGAACAATCTATTCAGTGGACAATATCTTTTCAGTGGACTCATACGACTGTGGACGCATATCCATTAATTCATCCACCATACCCACAGACCCCGAGATGGGTCCAGTATTTGTGATACAATACCAGTTACCTCTTGCGTCCATGGAGTCGCTCACAGAGATTATTAAGAACTTAGAATCCCATGGGAAAATTCGTCCTATCCACAGTACCTTCAATAACCCAGTACTGGGGATACTCAAACCAAACAGCCAATGGGGTCTACGTGCAGACCTGAGGGAGTTGAACAAATTGGTCCACATGCAAAGATGGCCACTTCTCTACATCAATCAAGGGATCGCACAGATCCAAGGATCAAAGGTGTACATTTCCATTGACATGGACACTACCCATGAGTAGGGAAGACCGGTACAAGCATGCCCTTACCTTCGGGGGTCAGCAATTCACGTAGACCCAAACCCCCTTTGGATACATCAACTCTGGCAATGAGTTCAACATCTTCCTACATAAGGCCATGCCCGACTTGGGTGAAAGGGGAAACCTGGTCTGTGTGGATGATGTTCAGATCAAGAGCTCAACTGTGGAGGAACACATAGCACAAATCTGCTATGTTCTAACCCAGTTGCAGAAAACCAGAGCAAAACTGTCCTTTCAGAAGGCATAGTGGTGTAACACCCGAGTGAACTTCCTAGGGCTCAAGAGCACCCCTGAGGGTCTTATTCCCCAGGTGAAGAAGGTGGAAGCCTTAATGAAGTTAAAAGGCCCAACTGCTATGCGAGAATTACGAAGCCTTCGTGGACTCATTAATTATAGTCGGAAGTTCATTGAATACTACGTGGAGGTCACTCAACCCTTGGTCCATTTATGAAAGGCCGGAGTCAAGTGGGAGTGGGGTCCAAAATAAGCTGTGGCAGGTAAACAACTGAAAAGAAGCCTTTCACAGGCTCCATGTTTGGCTTACCCCATAATGAACAAGCAGTTCTTCTTGGGGACAGGGTTCTCAGATACTTGCCTAACAGAGGTGTTGTATCAAAAGCATGACAAGGTCAACAAAAGTAATCTCGTACGCGAGCAAGACTTTGTCAACTGGGGAGGAAAAATGCAATGACTGCAAGAAGGCACTCCGGGCAATGGTATGGGAGTTGAAAAATGACCGCCCATTCATCCAAGGGGAGCACATCATTGTCGAGACTCCTCACCAACCCTTGAAATATCTTGAGTGACAGAATCTGGGCAGGGAATGTTAGTAATTACAGAATTACTTCCTATATTCTGCCCATGCAAGGCTTTCCTGTGGAGGTCGCATATGGCAAAAACAAGAAGAGTCCCCTAACGCAAGAGTTGGTAGACTTGTGTGATCGTGCTCAAGAAAACTGTCTTGAAGACAAAAGTCTAATGACCAACAACAACATGGAGGTGTACTTAACTTCCCCACACAAGGTCTATGAAGAAGATACGTGTCAAGGGATACCCACATTGTATGTGGATGGGTGTGCCTACCATGTTGAAAACAACAGGGGAAAATAACTGGTGGCTGGCATTGGGAATCCCTGGGTGAATCATGCACTGGAACGCTCTGCTGGTTATAAAGTAGGACCTCGAAGTAGTCAGGTTGCAGAGAGGAAGGCTGTTCATCAAGCCATCCTCACTACAGTGCACCACCAACTCAATGAACTGGTCATAATCACTGACTCTGATTATGTCAGGAATGGGATCGTGGAGCACCTGCTTAACTGGAAGAATCGAGGCAGCTTTGTGGCAACAATAAACCCCTAAAGCATGCAAAACTGATCCAGTCAATTGGCGATCTGGTGACCTCCAATGAGATGACCATCTATTGGAAGAAGATAAGAGATCATTCCAAAATAGAGGGACCAGATAAGTCTGGGAATTACCTGGCTGTCCAGCTGGCTAAAACCAGAGCTCTCCAGGGGATTTCATGGAAACAGAATCTCTGCTGGGTCAAATCCAAATTGCAGCTCACCAGATCGCAAACTAGTGCTAACAGTGAACTCTCGACTACCCAGTGGAGTAAAGATACCCCAGATGCAGATTTGATCAATGCACAGAAAGTGGACCCGATCCTTGGGAAATGTTATCCCTTGATCTTTCCTTTAACAGAGTTGGATTATACCGGTAAAGTGGATCTCTTTGTGTTGATGAAGTTGTTCCGGATCCAAGACGGTTTGTTGGTAAGCAGAGCCCTACTTGGGTGTGACCAGTGGGTAGTGCCTAACTCATTCTGAAGCCTGATATGGAATCACTCCCATGACGCGGCTACTGGCGGTCATAGGGGGTTTCACATGACCTTAAAAATCTTGTGCAAGGTTGCCATATGGGCCAGGACCTCAACACATACCTAAAGGGTGTTTTGTGTGTGCTCAATTGGAACCCAGTTCACTCACACACAGAGCTCCCCTACAAAAAAGGGGAATGGCACTGCCTTGGTCAGATTTGCAAGTCGACTTCATCATGTGAGTGATTTACTTCTCTAGAGGAAACAAGTACATGTTGACTGTGACATGCATGCTCACAAAGTGGGTTCAATGTCGTCCATCCCCGAATTGTAAGGTGGAGATAGCTGCTGCATTAATGATCAACCACGTCTTCTCTCATTTCAGCCTCCCGCAAAGGATCGAGTCGGCCCGAGGAAGCCATTTTACCAGTGGGTTGATGGCGAAGATGTGTGAGATTCTAGGGCTAAAAATAAAAAAAAAACTCCACATTGCCTACTACCGGACCCCAACGGGGGTGAGGGATAGAGATATGAAACAAAACAATTGTGAGTATCTTAAAGAAGTTTGTGGCAGACTCTGAACCTAGTTGGGACATCTGATTACTGCTTGTCCCGATGGCTATTAGCACACCATCTTCTGCAACAAAGATGTCTCCATTTCAGCTCATGACCAGACGAAAAATTGTGTTACCGCAGCACCTGCTCTATAAAACTCAGGAGCAGATACTGGTAAATATGTCCACTACTCATGAGTACATTGAAAATGTATGTAAGCATCACCAGCACGTTTTTGCTTATGCTCAGCACAATTTATAAAGGTCGGCTTAAGCAACGAAGACCTATTATGATCTAAAGACCACCAAGAAAGGTATGAAGTAGGGGACAAGGTTTAACTGTCCAGTTTTCAAAGGAATGAGGCCAAGGAATGGACATTTCTTGCCTTTGAAATTGTTGATAAAATATCACCTGGTGCCAACAAGGTCCACATCCCAAAAGGGGAAGAGACAGAAGAAAAATTGGTCCACATCAATCAGCTGAAAAGCAGTCATCCAAGACCAGCTTTACAACTGAATCTAAGGAATGAAACGGAAGGATGAAAAAGTAGATGGAAGCTAAGATATATATATACATATATCGTTGTGAGCAAGCGGCAAGTTGTGCTGCGAAATGCGTCAACTGTTTGGGTGAGACAGAATGAAAGGCGGCCGTATGCTATGGAGCCATGATGGTAACCAATAAAGAAGATATGCAAGATGTACTGGTGTCCTGAATCAAGTGAATACTAGTGGAAGGAGAGTGCTCCTCAATGACTGGCGATCAGTCAGCCCTTGGGGAAAAAAAAAATATATATATATATATATATATTGTAAACAGAAAGAAAATAAATAAATAAGGTTTTGTGAAGTGGTAAAAATGCTGTGTAGGATACTTTTATGCTGTTGTTGTTTTTGTCAATTCTATGTACATCTCCCGGGGAAATGTGTGTGTATAAAGTACTGAACATCTTTTTCTTTCTATTTATTAGAAATTAACTCCATTCAAGAACCTCAGTACCATGGAAATAAGGAAGAAAGGGGGTGCCGTGCTACACACCCCAACCCAAAGACAGAAGGGGAGACTGAAGTGCCCACTACCTAATGAAGGAAGTTGAGCCAAAAGGGCTCCAAAGGAAAGAGAAATATGAGAAGATAAAATAGGCGATGGCAGATGAAACCCCACTCTGCCCTACTCTTCCCCACCTAAGAGTCATAGAAGAACAGGATGGGGGAATGTGGGGTGTAATCAAAGGCCCCAAACTGAAGGGCCATGTGAACAAGTCCTAACTGTGATTACCAAAGGAAAAGCAGCATTTTAAAGGCAGAAGAAATTCAAAGGTCCCTTTCACATGAAAAACAGGATTTTTAAGCACAGACACAAAAATGGCTTTGCAGGTTGTTTGCAAGTTAAAGAAAGACATGAGAAAAATTTCCCCCTGCCAACATAAAGATGTCAGGGCAAAGATATGGGGCCTCATCACAAGTCCAGTGGTGAACCATAAAAGTGGCGGTAATGGAATTAGTGGTGCAAATACCGCTCCGCTGGCTCATTAGCCGGCGCAAATACTGTAAAATCAGCACTATAACCGGCACTGTTAATGCTGGTGCAATTACAGCCGGCGCTATAACAGCCAGGGCTATTAAGGTCAGCCACACGAGGCGCAAACACGTCCGCATCCCAAGTCCATGTCTGGCGGTATTAGCGCGAAAACCGGTGCTAATAATGCAGAGAACAAGGTGCAGTTACCTTTAGCTGGAGGTATATGAACACAGGTGCCTGAAATAAAGCCACAGGTGAGCTCAATCCATCATAGGGCTACATAAGGCACACCCCTACCCCAACACTGTTTCCAACACAATGCTGCCACTAGCCACAGTGAGCTGGGACAGACAGTTGCTCATGCTACGCTTGGACGTATAGAGGCAGGGCAACCACGCCAGGGCACAGGGAGTGCAGGGGGGGTGTGCAGGAGGAGAGCCCAAGCAAGGCATGCCCTGATCCCCAGGGTCAGGCCCTCACCTTGGACCCTCACTGACAGCCAGTTGGTCACCCTGTACTGCCTCAATAAGGAGACCATAACGGAGCTGCTCACCACAATACAGGATGACATAGGGAGCAGGATAAACATCCGGACAGCTGTGCCCCCACTGCTAAAACTAGTGTCCATCCTATATTTCCTTGGAACTGGCACCTTCTAGCACTCAGTGGCCATAATTCCCGGCATGGCATATCCCACATTCTGGGTAATGCTGGCCCAGGTGCTTGAAGTCCTCCTGCAGCAAGTGCAGTGCCACATCTCACTGCCTACTACCCCAGTCCAGGTCAATGCCATGAAGGCACTTTTATATGCCATTGCCCAAATACCAAATGTGATTGCTGCCCTGGACTGTACCCCTGTTGTGCTGGTGGCACCTCAGTCTCCCTGCCAGCAGATGTGTCCTCAGTGTCCGTGCATATGGCTGTGGGTGTGGCTGCAGTGTGCCCAGCACTGCTCTTGGTGGCCTGTGGTGTGGGCATTCCCTTGGTCCTGCTTTGCTGTGGCTTTGCACACCGGGACATCCACCTTAGTGTGGCCTGTGTCGGCCTTTGCAGATTAGTGGTGGCGGTGGTGGCCGACCTTGAGGCCTACATGCGCTTCTCCCTGATGGGCCTGCATCCTCCTCTTTGTCTGATGCCTCTGGCAATGCGTGAGTGCCTGGAGGGGACCTAGGAAATGCTTTTAGCTGGAGGTATATGAACACAGGTGCCTGAAATAAAGCCACAGGTGAGCCCAATCCATCATAGGGCTACATAAGGCACACCCCTACCCCAACACTGTTTCCAACACCATGCTGCCACTAGCCACAGTGAGCTGGGACAGACAGTTGCTCATGCTACGCTTGGACGTATAGAGGCAGGACAACCAAGCCAGGGCACAGGGAGTGCAGGGGGGGTGGGCAGGAGGAGGAGGAGGAGAGCCCAAGCAAGGCATGCCTTGATCCCCAGGGTCAGGCCCTCACCTTGGACCCTCACTGACAGCCAGTTGGTCACTCTGTACTACCTCAACAAGGAGAACATAACAGAGCTGCTCACCACAATACAGGATGACATAGGGAGCAGGTTAACATCCGGACAGCTGTGCCCCCACTGCTGAAACTAGTGTCCATCCTATATTTCCTTGGAACTGGCACCTTCTAGCACTCAGTGGTCATAATTCCCGGCATGCCACATCCCCCATTCTGGGTAATGCTGGCCCAGGTGCTTGAAGTCCTCCTGCAGCAAGTGCAGTGCCACATCTCACTGACTACCACCCCAGTCCGGGTCAATGCCATGAAGGCACTGTTATATGCCATTGCCCAAATACCAAATACCAAATGTGATTGCTGCCCTGGATTGTACCCCTGTTGTGCTGGTGGCCCCCCAGGCCCACGAAGCAGTGTACCAAAACCGCAAGCACGGCCACTCCCTGAATGTGCAAGTGACCTGCAACCCTAACCTCATCAACACTCACTGCTGTGCCCGCTACCCTGGTTCCACTCATGATGCCGTGGTCCTACGGAACAGCACACCAGCAAGATACATGGAGAGGCACAGAGGACAACGGACCTGGATAGTGGGTGAGTAGAAAAGCCAGTACACGTGCGTTGCATGGCACATGGCCAATTGGGGGCAGGAGGTGAGAATGACCACACAAAGAATGGCATGCCAAGTGAATGCAAAATTTGCACTTGACCACCGCCTGCACCAACGTCACAGTACAGACCAGCGAACATGCACATGTCAGACATACCTGCATGAAGAAGCAGTAGCACACATACAAATACACCAACATGGATAAGGGTACCACAATGTAACATGCACCTACAAAAGCAATGCTGACAAATGGCCAAATTGCCTAACAGAGCAACATGCCAGTGCCACGGCCATACACCTATGTGTGGCCAGACCACAATGCCCACCCATTGCCACCAGACACCCAGTGAGGGTCCATGGGGAACCCAGCATGCCATTTGCACGGTGTAAATACACAGCCACATGACAGCTAGCATGTGCGCTGCACATGTCACCGACAGACACCTTACATTACAGCTGCTGCAAGTGAACGGGGTGCATGCAAAGCACAAACAAACAAACAATGCATGACACGGGTGAAACTGCATGCACAGACATAGAATAGACAGATGCTGTGAAAAAAAGCCCATCTGCATGCACAAGTAGTCCATTGACATGATATTGTGTAAGTCCACCCCCACACCTTACACCGTGACTAATGCCTGTGACTCCCCCATGCAGATGACTCTGGATACCCACAGCTGCATTGGCTAATGAACCCTGTGCATGATCCACAAACACTGCAAGAGAATGCCTACAACCACGCTCACAGCAGGACCTGTGTGTGCATTTAGCGTACCTTGAGCCTCCTGAAGGCACGTTTCCGCTGCCTCAACTGTACCGGTGGAGCCCTGATGTACGTTCCAGAGAAAGTTGACAACATTGTGCTTGGGTGTGAAATGTTGCCCAATACCTGCCCGAATAGAACTGTTCTGCTACCCCCTGACGTGGACATGCCACCCCCAGAGGATGAGGATGCAGTGCCTGTGACAGAGGCAAATGCACACATTGCCAGAGATGACGTGAGGGATGGGCGAAAGGCATGTCAGGGACAGATAGACAAGTTCTTTTGAGACTTTCACATGGCACAAGCCATACACCACTGTGTGACACCACCCCAATCAATAAACATGACAGTGACATAATCAGGAATGTCCTCGCATGGATGAATTTTAACTTTTTTTTATGGAATGAAGTGCCCCAACTATTCCCCTTCTCTCCTCCCCCCACCAACACCCCATCACACTATCCCCCCTCCCCTCACCAACACCCTGTCACACTCTCTCCCCTCCCCCACCAACATCCCATCACACTATCCCCCTCCCTACCAACATCCCATCACACTATGACCCCCCCCCAACACCCCATCACACTATCACACCTTCTGCTCCCCCCACCAACACCCCAGCATGGAAATCAGTGCCCCAGTGTCTTTCACAACCGTGGCCTCTTCCCCCCTGCCGGCCCCTGGTGACCTTGGGTGCAGAAGGCACTCTGATTGTCAACGTAGCATGCCCTGATTCCTCTGGGGGTGTGGATGATGTGGATGGTACGGAGCCTGTCCCCAGGTTTTGCTGCCTTTTCACCACTGTGCTCTGCCGGAGGACTTCTGTTAGTGCAGAAACACCTTTGGCCATTTCCCTGCCCCTTTGTGCATACAGTGTCAGGATAGACATGTTGGCAGTCATCTCTGCCCTGTTCCGCGTCATGGTACGCACAACGCTGCGGGTAGCCCCATGGATATTGTCCCGTATGGCCTCCAGGTGTGCAGAGTGAGTGTGGCTAATGTTCTCCATCTCACACTGTCTGCGCTCCATGTTCTCGAGCCTCCGCATCAGTATACTGCGTGTTAGACTGCACTGTGTGGGTGAGGGGCAGGGCACAGCACAGGGCTGTATGCAGGGGAGCCATGAGACAGATTGTTGACATCCGGCTCTGGGCTCTGGTCTCCATGTGTGCTGGCGGGGTGGAGGGCTCTCTGGGGAGTGTGGGCACTGGCGGTGTGTAGGACTCTCTGGGGAGTCTTGCCCTTCGGCAGGTGGTGACACAGGGTTGCTGTCCCCCTTTGGCACCTCAGTCTCCCTGCCAGCAGATGTGGCCTCAGTGTCAGTGCATATGGCTGTGGGTGTGGCTGCAGTGTGCCCAGCACTGCTCCTGGTGGCCTGTGGTGTGGGCATTCCCTTGGCCCTGCTTTGCTGTGGCTTTGCACACCGGGACATCCACCATGGCGTGGCCTGTGTCGGCCTTTGCAGAGTAGTGGTGGCGATGGTGGCCGACCTTGAGGCCTGCATGCGCTTCTCCCTGATGGGCCTGCATCATCCTCTTTGTCTGATGCCTCTGGCGATACGTGAGTGCCTGGAGGGGACCTAGGAAATGTTTTCAGGTTCGGTTCCCCCATGTGTGCTGGCATGCAAGGCACAATTGCTAGGGTACAGAGTGTGACCCCACACATATGGGCAAATGGGCATGATTGGTCATGGGAGGATGCATGTGGGCCCAGTATCATGGGACTGCTTGTAACGATGGGTGTGTGACCCATGTCCTGTTGGTTTTTTTGGCTCATATGTGGGTAGGAACGGGTGTCCATGCTGGGGGTAGCTTACGTCTGGCCCCACATACCCTTCCTGGGTCGCACTCACATGGAGGGCAGTGGGTTGGCCTAGACCATGGAACTGCCATGGCTCTATGGGGCACTGCTGTGCACCCAGCAGGGCTGCACTGTGATGCACAGTGATTGGCAGGCTGGGCACATGTCGGTGTGTGGGACGTGTACTTCACTGTGTCTTGTCTGCAATGCGGATATAGGACAGTCCTACTAGGGCTGCAACATGCTGGTGTGACTGCTGCACAGTACTGCAGTCCCTCACGCACCTCAATCCCACTGGCACAGGGTGTGCCAGTAGGGGTGTAGTACCCATGGCATTAGTATGGTTCACTTGCCTGACCTTCCTGCTGCTTTGATGCTCAGGGGTGCCCCGCCCGATGGCTGCTGCGAAAGGTGGCTAATGCGCCACCCTGTCACTCTGCCCCGTTTGCAGGCCCAGCTTCTGGGTCCGCTGACTTGTGTACCTGTCCACTGGGGCATTTTATGCTGGGCTTTCATTTGTGCATGCATTTGTTTGGGTGGTTTCACTCGCCTCCTGGCTGCTGGCACCTGCCTCAGCACTACCGATCACCTCTATCCCCTCGAGGTCCAGCACCATGCTACATTCTCCTCCCAGACATTGAGGACCAGTGGCTCAAAAGTTCCTCCTCCTGTTGCAAGGGACTGCCGTTGGCGTTGCGACAGCAGTCCCCGCACCTTGACCCTCAGGTCATTCCACTGCTTGTGGCAGTCCTCTCCATCACGGGGTACACTTCAGACTGCTGTCACCTTCTGGATAATAGAGTTCCAGATGGCGGTCTGGTGCTTCCCACTGGCCTTGCGTTGGCGACTGTCATAGAGTTCCTCACAATGGGAAGTTACCTCATCTGCCAGGACCAACAACTTGCCCTCGCTAAATTTAGGTTTCCACAAGCAATTTTCAGCCACCTTGCCTCTTATCCTCTCCTGAAACATGTTTGCTGCTTACCAGGACCAGATGGCTGCAGGAAGTGGTTATATTTAATGGATTGTGTTTTTCAAAATGGCCACCACAATGCTTCCCGTTCCGGCAGTGAAGCAATTTCCGCCAGCGGTAATAGCACTGGGATCTCTTGTGGTAGCACTATTAGTACTGCTTTCTTGGTGGTAGCCCTTGTTTTGGCACAGTTACGGCCGGGCACTCATAGCGTTACCGCCAGAGTCGGGGCGCATTCACGCCAGGTTGTGATGCAGTGCTAATTCCACTGCAGGACCCAGCAGAAATGCTATTAGCGCCTGGCAGTAATTGCGCTGGATTACCGTTGGACTTGTTGTGTGTGTTGACAAAAAGTAAGATAGATTAGGCTTTGCATGCAAAATGCTGGCAAAACATTTCAAAAGAAAAAGTCTGTTTGGTTGCCATTAAATGTTCCTGTAGGTGTATTTAGGCAGACTATGTGGGTGTCTTTCTGAAAGGGAAATCCAGAGAAGGCTAAACCAAAAATGGAATCCAAGTGCAGATTGGAAAAGCACATCACATTTCTGGCTGAGAAATAACTGCATCATTTTCACTGAAACTGCCACCCATCAAAAGGTAGTGTATTGTGACAATTTAGACTCACTTTTCAGCAGGAAAAGGAACAGCAGATAATTTAAAGTATATGTTATTAATGACTGAAAGAAACAGCCCTGCAATTTCAGTGAAAACACAGAGTGGACCCTGAAAACACACTGTATGTCAAGGAATCAAGGCTGATGTTAGAAAATGCAATATGGGAGTCCATTTGAGCCAAGGACAAATGGTGGGGCTCTGGGCAAACTTCACAAAGAACTCCCGCCTCCAGGCCTGGCTTTTACATCCCCCCAGTTCTTTACAACTGCAATAATGTGTGGCTGCTAAGAAGACTTGAAAACAGGCTTTCCCTAGTCTTAGTGTCTTTGAGAGGGCAGTTCCGAGCAGGCCCAATGCTCTAACTGGTGCATGCCAGGTATTTACAACTTCAGACAACCAACTTTAAAGAGACTAATAAAACAGTGGCAGAAGGAGACAAATGGCTAGGAGGAAGGGAAGCTCATATTTGCACATATGAAGATTCCCTTTGTTTAAAAAGACTATTATAATTTCGGCCTTGTTCTCAGCAACCTTCAGTTGTACTTTCTAAGTTGACATGCCATTTTTTAGGTAATTTCCAGATGATTTTGGTGATATAAAATTCATCCACCCACGACTCAGGAAACTGTAAAGGCCATCGAAAATGGGATTCTGGCTGATCTGAAAATTTTCCAAATTTAAGAGTTGGTGAACATGTGGGGGCAAAATTAGGAATATAGATAATAAATAACATGTTCCTAACTGCCGTAAAATGGTGGGAATTGTCAAATGGCTGTGCAACATGGTGCAGACCCACGGTTGTTTTATTAAATTCCCCCTGGTTAGCTGAATTGGAAGAAATATATTATGGAAGTTAGTAGTAAATCACAAGGTTTTTTATATACATAACTAGTTTTTGCTAAAAATTTGATATGAGAACAAATGGTGATTACAAATGGGAATTGCGATACGTCTGCTCCAAACTCCTAAACCAGTCCTTAGAGAAGGGCTGGTGTTGGGAGGAGAGGGAAGGGTAACAGCCCAATTCTATTTGCCAGAACTCTTGCAGTGTACTCCCAAACATTGTAAACTTGATGGTGCAATCGCTGCTATATAAAGTGGAATGCACTATGATGAGGGGAGAGCTGCTATAAATTACCATCAGATGGAGCTTTGGAAACTTACCATCTGACAGCTGCAAGAAAACACCAAAGGAGATTGCATCTGGGTGGAGCTTTCCATTACTGGAATCCCTAAAAAGCTGACTGGGACCTATGGTGGAGTGCTGGGGGCCATCCTTGAGAGTGGAGTGGCCAGACCCCTACCATATTCTCCAAGAGGGACCTCAAATGCAGATGGCGTTCCTGAACTTTAAAGCAAGGCTTTCTATGTAAGTAGAACTGAGCATGGGAAAACAAAAGGTGGGGAGTCTGCTTGCTTTATATCCTTTCCCTTTACAGTGGTGGAGTGGAGGAAAAACTGTGTCGATCCTTAGCCTATTTAAGTAAAAATATGAATTTAATGAATTCCCTTTGGAGGAACACCACAGGCTGATTTTGTTAAAATTCAAAATGAACAAAGCTCATTCCTGGTGTGCGCTGAAAACTATAGACTGAAATTATTGGGCAATCCTATTTGTTCAGTTGACCCCGACTTCTTTAGGGAGAAGGGTGTCTTAGTCCCTACACTAAAAAAATCCCTAACAGCCAGCTTTCCCAACACAGGCTTTTAAGTGGATGGGGTCTGAAAGCCAAAATCCTCAATTCATCCCCATTTTTACTGTCCAGCCTCCCCAACACAGGCCTATAAGTGGAGGGGGGGTGAAATAATTCTCAAATCCTCTCAATTTTTGCTGTCCAGTTTCCCCAACACAGGCCTTTAATGGAGGCTGGTCTGAAATCCAACATTCTTCAATCATCCCAATGTTTCTGTCTGACTCCCCTAACACAGACCAAATAAGGGGGTGGGGGATCCTGAAAAACCCACTGCTAAATCACCCTGTGTTTACTTTGAGCAAAGGTGTGGGTGAAAGCATAATTGTCCTATGCATTGGTGCAAATCTGTAACCCAACTGCTAGCCTTTTAAGTGTGCAGTAAAATTGTACAACATTGCGATTGTAAAGTGATTTTAGGCATGGACCAGTGTTGAGGATCATTTAATTTGAAATTTGTAGAAGGAAAAGTATTGTAAATTGTGTTTTTCCAAACCCATTGGTGTGATTCACTTGTGTAACAAGAAGTTAATTGTGAGCCACAAAGAAGGTGGTGTGTGTAGTTTAGTGTGATTTCTATTACCTATAATTAAAATAAATATAAATATATTTCATATACCCGGTCTGGTTCTTGGCTCTCTGTGGGCCCAAGATAGGGAACCGGGGGGATTTGTGTGACTCTATATGAGTCTTCAGTAAGGCCAGCACAAAACAAACGTAAGCAAGTATTGCCCTTGATTGGGGGAGGGAAGGAACTCCCCAGTTAAGGGTGGTCTTAATTTAATGCAACACTGGGCTATGGAAACGGTTTGTTCCAAGATAAGAGAGAGAGGGAGGGCCTTAGGTTCCCTCAAATCTTCAATACAAATCGTTTGAACCACCTCAGAGAGTTGGAGTGATTCTGGTGCCTTCTGTTACAGCATACATACTGAGGCCCATATTCTCATCTTGGCGCAGTGAAGATGCTAAACAGCACGATTCACTGCACCAAAAGAGGACGCCCAGGCTCCACTGCTATTCTCAAGTGGGCCTGGGCGTCCTCGGAGAGCACGACAGTGCTCTGTGTGGATTGCGCCTGTTCTAAGGTGTTACGGGCGCAATCCAATCTCGGCAGCATTTTTGTAAAATAACAACATATTCGTTATTTTACAAAAATGCTGCTGAGAACACAGTTCCTATACACCAAAGAGGGCAGCTTCAACATTGCAGGATGTTGAACCTGCTTACTTTGGTGTATAGGAAAGTGTTCATATACACCCTTGTGGTGTATATGAACACTTTAATTTAAAGCAAGCAGCTTCAACGTTGCACAGTGCAACGTTGAAGCTGTTGTTTTTGGTGTAAATGAAAGTGTTCAGATACACCCGTGCGGTGTATGTGAACACTTTCATTTACACCAAAGCCAGCAGCTTCAATGTTGCAGAATGCAGTGTTGAAGCTGCTCGCATTGGTTTAAATAAAAGTGTTCCTATACACCCGTGCGGTGTTTAGGAACACATTCATTTAAAGCGAGCAGCCTCAACGTTGCATTCTGCAATGTTGAAGCTGCTTGCTTTGGTGTACATGAAAGTGTCCATATACAACACGGGTGTATGGACACTTCCATTTACACCAAACAAGGCTTCTTGTGACACTGCTCCAGTTTAACGGCACCAAAAGGGTACCGTAAATGTGCGCTAGTTTAGCGCACATATTAAACTGGAGGAGTGCCATAAGAATAGGCTTCCAAAAAGCCAGTTTACGAATGTGGCGGTTGCTAGGTTGGTTTCCAACCCATCCTAGCAACCGCCACATGTATTCCGAAAGTGATGCATTCCTTCCGACTTCGGAAGAATGCGCCACCTTCAGAATAGGTCTTAAGTACCGAAAAGGTCGGTAAGCCTTTTAAGGTTCTTTTCGGTACTTAACACCTACATGAGAATAGGGCCCTGAGAGTCTGTATGGCATGGGTGGGCACTTGTGGAAATGTGGTTTGTGGTATGCCATGCAACATGCCTACTGAGTGCTGAAATGTGCCTGTGGCAAAGAAAGGCAAACAAAGGTAGAACTGCCACCCACTTCAGTAAAGGTGGCTATGGCTGTATGTATTTTGATCTGGCTTTATCCATCTAGAACCAGGAAGCAATATTGTAACTCCCCTCTCACCCTTCACCCCACTCATCCATCAACTAACTCCTCACTACTAAAATTTTGTATCCTTACACTACCCACATTCCTTTACTGACGACCAGGTCTAGTTTCCTTACCAGACTTAGATCTTGTCCATCTTCTATCAAAACCCATTATGTCAATTTTTGCACTCCACAATCTGGGGGCTGCCCATTCGGCTAACATCCCCAGTCTGTGGCAACCACAAACAATATAGAACTTTTCGTATTGGCACACAGGTAATATGTACTTCCGTCCTGCATCCATCAACACCACAGGTTTCTGCATCTGCCTTCCCACTATCCAAATACAAAACCCTGCCCTCCTTTCTTACAGTGCCATAGGCAGCAAGGGCAGGATTATTGGCAGAAGGGCGCTATGTAAGACCACTTAACATTACGTCCCCTGTATGAGCTGAAGTACTTCCTGGATGGTGTTCTTGTTCAGGCAGCATAAAATCAGTATTTGTGAGTCTGTTAGTGTCCCCGGGGAGAGTCATAATCTGGGCATATGTGGCCTCCTCCTTACCCTTCTTGCCAATGTTGTCTTGTGTTGCATAATAGCATCTCGTCTTAGGCCCGCAAAGGTGATGAGCAGCTCTCCAATATGGAGTGACAGAGCTCCAGCTGGTATGTGTGATGTAATGCTTGGGTTGGCCTTTTGTATGCTTTTGGGTCCGATTGGGTCAACCTGCGTATGATATCTTCCAACGTAGCCTTGCTTGAGGCACCCACAAGGTCTCACTCAACCGCTCTCTTGATGGACGAGACCGACTCGAGAGAAGCTGAGAACACCTCTTTATTCAATCAACTCTCCATTAGAACTGCCCGCCTCTTCCCGCCTCCCACCTATCCCCTTCCCCATTATTGAATTGTACCTGGCACTCATTTCAGCCTGCTCTTAGATGGAGATCATTTTTAGTAGTGTTTCTGATGCTATTTGCAGCAGTAACTGGACTCTGACTAGTAAATTATATAATGGTACATTATATACGCTGTATCCGGTATTCATCGCATGAGGGATTCTGCACTTATCGCATGTGTTACATGTTGCAACCCTGTTTTCAGTAATTCTGTATACAGTGTTACATTGTGAAACATGCAGTGCTGTAAAGCATGCAGTGTTTGTAGATTACCGCCAACCTCTGAATGATGCCGTTTGTGTGTGAGAATATATATGTGTGCATGAGATGGCAAAAAGGCTGACACAACACTGCAAGCACCGACAGTCGACAAGTAGGATCCAACTGGTCAAACCTCACAGTGAACCACAAATGTAGGAACTCAGAGCACCACGCGCCGTCACGCGTACAATTATTTGAGAAGAATTAGCTATTATGGAAATCCCGCATCCCAGATGTGATGAAATATCAGCTAATAACAAGCATTGGCAATGCCAATAGCTCTAGCTTTTTCAAATGTAGTAGGTAAGACTTTTTTGTGTTGTGGGGGCTTTTCAAAAAGAATCTTACCCTTTGCATTTGCAAAGCTAGGCCTTTTGACTTGGCCAAAGCTTGTTATAATTGCGGCCAGCGAAGGCGTATATATGAAGCGTCTGATCCAACCTGGCCATGTTATTTTACAACACGAACAGTGGCAGCCATAGACATTAGTAATAATAATGATCACATCAAGAATAACAAACACAAAGACATGCAGGACAAGTGGCGTTGCTAGCAGGGTGCTGAGGGGGCTATAGCCCCCAGTCTTTTGGCAGTATTCCCAGATAGAAGCTCAGGTGCGACAACCAAAATGCTAGCTAGCCCTGAGTCCCACCAGTCCCGACGTTAGCTTAGCCCCTGATCTTTTCCAGACCTGGCCACACTGCAATGTAGCAAGCGCCATGGACCCAAAACAGGCGAATCCTCTATTAAAAAGAGGCACTCAAATTCATGTTGAGGACATGAAGGCTCTCTGGGATTGTTTTCGAATGAATCACGCAGGAAAGTGTGACAAAATGATGTTGGCTCCCAGTTCCAGGTGCTGGAATGTATCTTGTCTCACAAAAGGAAATATATTCGAGGTTATCAGCGGTAAAAAGTGGAAGCAGCTTTGCCTGGATGAGGTCCATGCTGTAGCCGCTGCTGAAACACACAGTGAATCTGCAGCCAAGCTCGGGGTCATAGGTGATCCCATCGCTGGACGTATCCAATGAGTGATGAGAGCTTTGAATGCACACCCCCTGAGTCACCCGGAGGCCACTCTCCAGCTTCCTGTAAGGGCGAGGACGGACTGTGCCCTGCGAAAGACCACAGAGGATTCGATTATGGAAGAGAATGGCAGAATGTTATTCCCGCACTATTACCAAGAAAAATATCACCTGTTGCTCCCGGTCTGCTAGAACACGATTGGGAATAACAAACAGGAACATGCTTCAGGCTGGCCTCCCAAGAAGGCCCTAAAGTGTCCACTCATTCTCCAGCAGTGGCTCTTTGAAATTGTAATTGGTTGGTTATAACACGCTTAGGTTTCTAAGCATGGTCCTGGGGATCGAGCCTGTGTTGCTCCTCGTGAGTGCGTTGCCGCGGAGTTATCCTCCTTTCATAGATTCACATGCTGTTTGAATACTCCCCATTGTCAGGCTGGGAATCATCAATAACATTAAAGCAATTTACATTTACAGTTTAAAAATGCTGTCACTTTGCTGCTCTGTTAGAGCCATATTGCTCCACAGCCAATTGACATGTCTCCCTTAGCTCCAACACCAGAGGCCATCTTAAAAAGAAAACAAATGTTTTTGAAACCTTAACCCTTCCAACTCTGAAAAGCGTGAAGCACATGGGAGCATTGACAACAAGAGTTGGCTTCAGCCAACCACCTTGCACATCATGCAGTTTTCTGCTTGTGTGTCCAGAAATAAAGTCTCTTTGTACTCAAGGAATGCGCTGTCCATTCATTTAGCCGTGAACAAACCTGGTGATTGGAGAAATTACCCAACCACTGTGCAGGTGAAGTGGTGACCGACTGGCCGGCCCAATGCCCGTACCAAGAACCGGTACATACCATAGTGACAAACCAATACATGTCTCATCAATAAGACGAGACTCCTGCACCATTGCTCCAAGGTCTCCAAATATTTGAAAACTGTCTTTGGCCCTCATTACGACCCTGGCGGAGTGGGTCTACGCCAGCGGTATTCGCGGCGGACCCGTCCGCCCTACTACGAGATCCCGTAGCGCCATGGTGAGTTTTACGCCCGGTTTTTCCGGGCGGAAAAATCCATGGCGCTACGGGACCTTGTAGTTAATTACGCCACCGTAATTTACGGTGGCGTAATTAACTCCTTCCCCACTCCCATTATACCCTATGGGGCAAAAATGGGAATGGGGAAGGGTAAAATGGGGATTGGGGATTTACCGCCCCGCCAAGGTCGGAATGGGGCGGTAAATCCGCCAACCCCCATGGCGGTATCGGCAGCTTTCCGCCGTGCTCCATGGTGCATATTGCACCACGATCTCCGCCAGGGTCGTAATGAGGGCCTTTACCTATAACGCTGTCGCACAGAAAGAAGAGACACTAAAAATAAGACGCCAAAAAACTAAAACAAAGGAGGAATTGTTGAGAATGGCTCCTTTCATTTAAAACAGCAATTACAGAAGATGTGTTAAAACCCGAATTTTGCGCACAAGTTATTTAAATGGGTTAAAGTTGCTTTGGGCTTGTAAGATTTCTTTCCTACTAAGTAGTGTACATATTTTGAATAAAAGACATATGACGTCGTTCTTATGGCAGGATTCATTGAGATTCTACTGCCCGGCTCTTGGTCAGGGGCCAAAGATATGCAGGCTTCATTTCTCAAGTGGTGGCAAAGTCCCTTTTCTCTACAGGGAAGCGGAGAGCAGCTGGAATGTGGAGCGAATTGATGATGGAATGTGAGAGGAGTAGGGGGCTGGTGGAAGAACAAGTCATGGGTAAAAGGTAGAGGGGTGTTGGGACTTGTGGAATATGAAGAGAGAGCAGAAAGAAGGTTAGTGGGGTGAGGGGGTAATGGCTGATGAAGAGAGAAGCGATTGGAAGATGGGAGGACTGTTGGAGGCTTAAGGAAATTGAGGAGTCAGCAGATTAAAGAGGAAATGGAGAGCGGAAGGTTTTGGAAGGGGAATGGGAGTGTGGAAGGTGTGAGCAGATGAAAGAGGAGAGCGGATTTCCAACTTAAACACATTGAGTGATCCTGTGCTAATCACTTTATGTCAAAAAAACCTGGTAAGACGACCAGGCTGAGTCCGACCCATAAGCACGCCACACCAACAGTGAAAAAAGACCACTTAAAACACATGAAACACTTGTCCCTAAAGTGTATCACTGCCACACTGTCAGCCTTGCCCATAGTGGCCCTTTGCCTTAAATCTTCCAGTGGGTTCGACAATGTATGAGTTTGTGGGAGCAAAGCTGCTATTGTATTTGTTGGGTGAGGTAAGCCAGGAATTGCCATTGCCTGTATGTGGGTGCTTTGTGTGTAATTTGTTGTTGGGTGCACGTCCAACATGAATCCGGTTTTCAAACAGCAGAAAATCTTGCCATCATCCTCAGACAAAAGGCTGTACTGAGGACTACATGCCATCCACCGGGCCAGTTTGTATTGTTCATCTATCGGGCAGACTGTATTCTTTGCCTGGCAGTAACATGCATGCAGAGATTTGCTACATAATGTAACACATCAGCACTTGAGCAAGCTGCAGAAAACGGAGGAGTGGTTTCAGATTTGGCAATGTCAATTAATCCTTGTGCTCCAGCGAAGCACCAGACATAAATGGGGCTCGTGGGTGTGGGTGTGTGTGTAGGTCCAGCACCGTTTGATGGCGGCCTCTTTCACCTCCATGCTTGGAGATACTGTGACCCCCAAAACACCACCACATCCCCAGCCTTGCCAGGTGGCAGGTTAAGACCTGCTCAAGGCAGGTCATCATTTGGGTGGTATTTGTCTTAGCTCTCTAGGGTCTGCAATGCTGAAATGCAGGGGTGTTGCTAGGTCTGGAAAAGGTCCGCGGCTACGCTAATGTCAGTACTGTCAGGATTCGGGGCTAGCTAGCCTTTTGGTTGTAGTCCCTGAGCTTCTATCTGGGCTACAACCAAAACAGCCGGGGGCTATAGCCTCCTCAGCCCCCCCAGCAACGCCTCTGCGGAAATGGCTTACAGTGCCGTCAGTGGCAGGGGGTGGCAACCCATGCATTTGCAGCTCAGACTGCTTAGTGGAGAAGAGTGAAGGGGCCTCATCACGAGTTGGGCAGTTTCACGGCAATATTACCGCCGGGATACCGCCGGGGCTAATAACGTTATCGCCAAACCCCCTGGCGATATTAGTGCCGGAACATGGGTTTGGAAGAACGGTAATACCTCATTCTCCATTATGCCCATTCGGGAATTCCCCATTCCCCATTGGGCCCAGTGGGGAATTTTCGGCACAACTACTGTCGGTGGTATTACTGTGCAGTAATTGGACTGAAAATCTACAAATTCCCGGCGCATTTACCCTCAGCTCAGAGCTGGGGGTAAATGCAGCCAAGCCTGTGATTTGGCAGACCCTTAAATGCGGCGGTAATAGCTTTACCGCCGCATTTAAGGGTTACTGCCAAACTTGTGATGAGGTTGAAGGTCTCCAAATTGGGTATTTCCCCTGGTGGAGACATGTGGAATGCAATATCGATAACCCTCTCCCTAGATAATCGCGTCACAAATGGACATGCAGCATAGGACCAAGGATGGGACCAACACAGGTGTGTTAATGTGCACTGTGCTACTCACACTGTCAACCAGTGACAGCATGGATGTTAGTGATATCTGTACATTATTGGGGTTTGTCTCCAAACCTGAAACCTCAGTCACTGGCCTGCTTTCCGACCTTGTTCAACATGAGTATGTTTTTTGCTTTCAAATAACTGCTAAATTTTCATGGTGCCACCCGGAGCACAGCTGGCTGTACCGCCTACCTGCACTTAAAAATGTTCATTGTTGGTTGGCCTTAATCTATGTATGTCCAATTATGTATTGTGCCCGCTGACAGTTCCATTTACTCCCCTGCACAACCTCGTCAGAATATCCCTCAAACTCTCCCCAATGTCAGAAGCTCACTGCTTCCTGTCAAATCCGATTTCTTATCTATTGCATGTTCTTTTGTGATCAAATGAGCATTGTTCCTTCTGTATATAAATCAAATAAGTTGGAAGACGTTAAATTCAGGTTATATTAATTCAGATCACTTTTTTGATTGGTCCCATTTACCATGGCCCTCAAGACAGTTTATGTCATTAGAGATGTTTTTACCTGGTTTTAGTTAGTTGGAACGGCAGTACTCCAATGAATAAACTTTGGATGTGGCACCCTCTCTGTCTCACTCTCCTTTAGGAACACACCCAGCAAGCAGCATGCAGAGGCATGAAAGGACTGTTACAGAATGAGAGGGAGGAGCTAGAAACAGCTGTCAGTCACGCTCAGCCTGGGATATTTGTATGGCATTAAGCACCCACCTCCCCAGCATGTACTTCCCTCTCGCCCCACACGGACTGATACCACATCCCCCACTCCAGGCATTGGCGCTCCACATCCCTCTGTAGATGTGATCCCCTTTCCACACCCCCCGCCCCCAACAAAACAAAATGAACTAGTCCCCTCCTTCTGCACAAAAGAACTCTCCCTTTCTGGCACTACAGGGTCTCGCACCTGCTCTCCCTATGCCCAAATGTCAACCCCTCTTGCCCTACTGTCTCTATGCCCCCACCCCTGTTTTAAGAATTGATAATGCATCTGTGAGTGCAAGAACTGGTGCCCTCTCTTGCTCCTACATACACCTCATCTACCCCTGCAACAATTGGCATCCCCTCCCACGTCAGAGAGTGAGATTCTCACTCACCATCACTGCTAGAAGCGGCATTCTCCTTTCCCTTATTGGAACTCCCTCTGCAAAGACTGACCTGCCCTCACTGAATGGATGGATTGACCAATACCTCCTCCAAGACCACGTCCCTTCATCCTCTGTGGTCTGGCACGCCTTACATGATCTGTAGTCTCACCTTGCGTGCAAACTGTCCACAAGAGCAAGCATGCTACCCTCACCCATCCGCCATTCCATTAAAAAAGAAAATACTACCTTACAATTCCAGTAGCATAAATGAGGCCAGAATAACCTTTAAGTGAAACTGTTAATCAAATAGGACTTAAAGAAACAGCTGCAGCAGGGTTCAACTGCCTGGACACTACGTCCATAAGCATGTAGGTCATGGTCCAGAACCTTGGGCTTTCTAGGTGTTTTAGACTACAACTCTCATCAGCCCCAACCAGAATAGTTAATGGTGAGGGGTAAAGGGAGTCGTAGTCCAAAACATCTGGAGAACCATAGATTGCAGACCCCTGTACTCCAAAGGTGTTCTTCAACACAGTACCTTCACAAACTATTAGCTGTGTTATATCCATTCAGTTTTGTGTGTAGTGTCCTCCTGAATAGATTACAGCATTGATCCTCTTTTCTAATTGATGTTCACCTTTGCGTCTAATTATACATCATGGTCCCGATTCATGGAATCATTTGCGGGATAAATCAGGACATTGCGCGCCAAACCATGTTCGCAACTCAGTTTGTTGATTCATGGAATCGTCTGCACAGGATTTTTTTCGTACTGTGTGGGGACTTTGTGCGGACTCGGCACGTCTCTGGGAGCAGCCGAGTGCCTTGCTCGAGAAACCTTGCAGGGTGTGGCGGTGGCCTGTGCACAGACCAGAGTTAGTGGCGGAACACACAAAATGGGGACGAACAAGGAAAAATGTGGGTGTTACGAGGCACGGCCTGCAGACAGACCATCGTAGGCCCACAAATGCGTATAACCGATTCATATTCATGGATCGGTCCACGCAACCTCTTGTCAAGGAAATGGCCATGCGATGTATTTGAACTATCCGCCACCCGAAGGCAGGTGTACAGACACTTGCGCCTAGGATTCACCACGCAGAGGTAAGATCGATGTCAGATTTAGGGGTGCGTGCATGCAGTCGGGGTTCCAATCGCACTTGGGGGTGCTCGTAAGCAGTGTAGCGGGGTGCAGGGACCATTTAAGGGGGTTTGCATGCATGTGTACAGGAAAATGATGATTTTTACGATACATGGTACGCATGTTGAGGGGATGCTGGGAATAGTTACGGGGACCCCACGCACCCAGGCTGGGTGCTGGTGTGGTTGGGGGCGTATGTAGGCTGTTTTTCCAGGGTACATTGCTACACGCGTGAAGAGTGCGCAAAGGTTTGTTTCATGGCTGGAATGGCTCTGTGTGTGGAAGTGTTGTGGGCGTTCCGGCTGCGACTTGCGCATGGGGTTACTTTTTGTGGACAATTCCATGAATACGTGTGGTGCGCAGATGTTCCTATGCATAACGGGCCGCCCATGTTCGTTCTCAGTGCGCAGGCCAGGCGGGATCTATACACACTTTTCCATGAATCAGGCCTTATATCTTCCATCAGCCTCGGCAAATTTTATATTTCTTGTTTGGCTTATAATAGATGATCCAACTACACAAAAATGTTTGACCGTCAATAATTTGGAACGTTTTGTAGTACCGAATACCTGTGTTTGCTTCAGATGTGATATAATTGTTTTGCAGTGGGCACACACAATTCAGTATGCCACACCATCACATTATATGCATTGTCTTGTGAGGCTCTCAAATTCACTTCCAATTGTTTTTATCTCGTTCCTGAGGCTCTATAAGGCGTCTTCTGAATACTGGGAAAGCTAGGCCATAGTTTTCTCTTGTGCAGGCAACAAAAAGTCAGATCCTTTGTGTCTGATCCCATAAAACTACTTGATGTTATACTTCCAGTAGAATATAGAAACAAACGAAATGGCAAACACAACATTAAATCCTTGATATGTAAGCACAGTTTGTGAATGCTAGAGCCTTGAGGGTTAGCAATAGGATGGTAAAGCGAAAGCAAGACCTATGCAAGATTTTCTGCAGCCCAAGGCGAAGTGGCTGCACCCATCCATTCACAACGGCTTTAGATTTCATGTTTTAGTGCCAAAATGGCTGCCTCTGCTGCTGACGCTCTATGCATCTGCTTATAGTTCCTTTATTGTAGCACCAGCCATGAGCGAGAGCCACCACCAGGCTGCTTCAACCACTCATGGATACAAGTTTTTACTTACCAAGATGGTATTCTGTTTGGTGCCATGTTCAGCCAGGTCTAGCGTTTTGGCCGTGGTCTACTGGCATGATGGAAAACAAAGACCCCTCTGGCTAACGGGCCTCATGGACCATGCCATTAGCGTCCTGCTGTGCACGTTGCTACTTTTGATCCAAAGTCGAGTCCACTTTCACTTATGGTTTGGGATTGTCAACCCCTAATCACGGACTGAATGACTAAGAGCAAGAGTGGCTGTTCCAGCAAGTACGGTGCAGAAGGTGCCCTAATGCAAGTTTTGCTGCCCCCTCTGTGGAATCCTCCATGTTCCTTGTCATTGCCTATTTCGGAACATCACGTGCGAGCGCATGCGCAGTGCCTGGGAAATCTCAAATTAATAAAGGCAAAAGTAGGCAGTATGGTCATGAAATAAAGCTTGACTTGAATGCATTATTGACTGCATAGATGAAGACAATGCATAAGTAACCATAGTAAGCAAATTCTGTCCATCGACAACTACACAGCCAATCAGAATGCTCAAAGTATGTGAAACAACTCCGTGAATTGAGTGCGTTGCGAGCCTCCTGGCATGGCTTGACAGTAGCCAATCAGGAGATGCTTATTAATTAAATTCATTAAATACAAAACAGACTTTGGTTTTGGCTTGAAATAGATGTGGTTATGCTGCCATAAAACATCACAGAAATGCAGCTGCGTCCCATACACACATGAGAATGCTAAAGAGCATTGCTGCATGGATTAAACATGGTCTTTGCACAGCAGCGTGTGCAGTAATATTAAGACCAAAGAAAGCAAAGATCTTTAGCATAATCTATGGGACCACTTCCGTTTGTATAGTCTAGATACGTGGATTCTGAGTGAAGGTGTATCATTGTGTGTTATTATAACACGAGTTCAGAAAGCCCTTGAGAGGTTCCACTTGATGAGCGGATCAGACCTGGCTTCTAGCTTGCCAGCAACTCTGCAGTTGCAGGCTTCATTTATTCCATTTGCCGACGTGGCAGGTAGAGCATTCCCCGGTCTCTGGAAGCATGTGTATATCACATGAACTAAATATCTATAAACCTTTTCACTGTGCCAGAAGTCTGACCCTTGTATAAGTTAAATGATTAATAGAACAGTTGCATTAAGAAAGCAGAGGTAAACATTATAGCTGGAACATTGTGAAATATAGTCCGTAAACGAAGAGAAGGGCTCCCACCCAGTGGAGTAACTTTGCTGAAAATGTTGGGGGGGGAGGGCATGATATCTGAAGAAAAGCTGACCCAGCCAAATGAATGGGGACAAAATAGTGTGCCATCAAAGTTGGGGGGGGACAAACACCCCTTTCCCCCCCTAAAATTACACCCATGCTCCCGCCGGTTAGACGCAAGGGGTAATGTTTCTTCTACACATCAGGAATTCTACAAGGCTATACTTTGAAGCAAGACTGTACATCTTCTGATAATCAGAAGTTAGCAACAGGGGACTAATATGCGCTGGTTGACCAACACAGGCATGAACTCCCGATTTACGCATGTGTTCTCTCCCGGCCACCAGAGCCACTCCCCTAGGTTGCCATTTACGTTTCAGCCTCACCCCAGTGTTTCCGCTTGTGGCTCCCAAGCCCCGCCCCCGGTGTTCTATCCACTGCGCCCCACACACTTAGCTGCCTGTCCGACTTACTTTTCTTTGGCTCCTGGACTACCTCCCCATCAGCCGTTTTGATCGCCCTTCACCACCTTCATGGAAATATTAAAGGGACTCTCTCCCTTCACTGTTTTCTGTGGTGGTCTTCTCTGTTTGCAGTTTTTCTTTATGGAAATTGGGCATGCGCTATAGGTGTAGCTCAATTTTCCCTAAAGAAAAGTCTATTAGCATCCCGGAGAAAAGCACCAGGATACTAATTGCTAATGCCCCTTGTTTGGGGGTGGCAGGGCTGGTAATGGTGCTTAGTGTTCCTAAGGTCCTTGCTCTACTCAGGCTTTCCTTAGGTTCAGGCTAGTGTAGCATTCAGCACCAGTCCCGCACAGGTCAGGTGACCGGCATGCGGGACGCCAAGTGGTCACATGACCATACTTAATGTATGTAGGAGGTGCCAATAAATCAGTTCTCGCTATACAGCAGTCCTGTGTGGGTGTGTTTATTGCGCACTGCTGCACTGCGTTCCCACAGTGTGAGACACTACAATGGTGACGAGGCAGTAATCCACGACCGCCGCTGGCCCGACACTACTACTGCTGCTCCTCGACCATGCACCGACCACTCGCTACATCTTCCCCTGGCCCGCTTGAGCACATAAGAAGGAGCACCTTGCTTACGGTGGTGCACAGGCTGGATCTGAGAGGGAGGAGCATCCCAGACGAGCATTATAAGACTGCTGGAGAGCACTAGAGGAAAGGCCTTGTGCTTTGAGAGGCCAGCTGCAGCCATCTCACACACCAGCAAGAAAGAGGTGAGCCAGCCCCAGAGAGTTCACTATTCTAAGGAAAGCCTGCCTAACAGAGACTACCACACCCCTTCAAGGGTGAAGGGCATCACAGGAACCATAGCAATCCAGAAGGGAATCCTGTGTCAAGCAACATGGGTGTCCAAGATGCAGGCCATGCCCCAGCTGCAAAAAACACCTTAGGGGAGGTAAGAGGATTATTAGCCCTATTCCTAGCACATCCTCAACAGTTTAGGCGAAGGAATGAACAAAAAACATAATGATGCTAAGGGGCTTATCTGTTCCCTTATCGGTATGTGTGCCGATGCCTAGAGCATCAATCAACAATTCCAAATCAGATTCCAGATGGATTTACAAAAATATATGTCATTTATTAATTTTTGCTTAACAAAGCTAAAAATGTGTTCACAATGTCAACAAATGTTAAAAGATTCAATATCCAGATCTCTGGAGAAAGTGCAAGTACGATTAACGCGCACCCCTAAAGATTAAGAGGTAAACCGGCAGAGTGAACACCAAACAGAACAAAAAAATAATAATAAGTTCTGTGTAAACCAAGAGTGACCCAAGATTAAGGTCACTCCGAGGTAGTGTTGTGCAAGTGCCACCAAAATAAACTTATTTCCACACTACATTTGTTCCAATTTCAATTCATGCATATACATTGGGCCTCATTACGACCCTGGCGCTAAGTAAAAAAAGAGGCCGGTAAATGGTTACCGCCATCGTTTTCCGCCAGGTCCGATCATGACCCGTGACCGTTAACTACGATGCCATTAGCGGCAGCGTTAACTAAGGGGGGCGCGCACGCGACCTCCCACACCGTACTTAGCGCCATGGCAGAAAGGTACGCAAATGCCGACCCAAGCGGACATGCACCTAACGCCATCACCCAGCCCGTTAAGTACCTTACCGCCATGGTGCTAATTACGCCATCGCGAACCAACCGTAAAGGGCCATGTAAAGTGAATGCAGCTGCCACAGGTGCACAGAAACAGCACAGGTGAAGGCAATACAGACTCAGGAAGTACAAAAAGAGCACACCCCACCCCTTCCCACACCCAGTCACACTCCACAATGATACCAATACAACTAGCAATGTTGGGGCTGGAGGACCTGATAGCAATGCAAGTGCTACAACAGCAACAACAACAACAGGCAGCACAGAGGAGACGCAGGAGGAGAAGGAGGGCAAGGCAGGCCCAGCAAGCCCCACCAGCACAGCCAGTGCCACCACGCAGGCAGCCCCCAATCCCATGCATCAGAGCCAATCCATTCAACCTCACTGCTGAGCAGATCCACACCCTGTACCGTTTGGACCGGGGCACCATCACCGCCATCGTAGACATGACACACAACGACATCGTCAGCATGATAGAAACTCCAACCGCCATCCCACCCCTACTGAAGGTAGTGTCTGTACTACACTTCCTGGCCACAGGCACCTACCAGCACACAGTGGGGCACTTGCATGGCATTTCACAACCATTATTCTCACGAACACTCATCCAAGTGCTCGATGCCCTCCTCAAGCACACAGATGACCATATCTCATTACCACGGACTGCCCAGGAGATTGCAAACACCAAAGTGGGTTTCCATGCACTAGCCGGCATACCCGGTTGCATCGGTGCCATCGACTGCACCCATGTGGAATTGGTGGTTCCACGTGCCATGGAGGTACCGTACCGCAACCGGAAACAGTTCCACTCAATCAACATGCAAATGGTCAGTGACTCCAACAAGATCATCACACATTGTTGTGCCCGATTCCCCGGATCAACCCATGATTCCATGGTCCTGAGGAACTCCACAATACCACGCTACATGGAGCGACATGCAGGCCCAAGATCCTGGCTACTCGGTGAGTCCAATGTCATGGAAGTGGGCAGGTGAATGACGTACCGATGCATACTCCACCTGGCTGAGGGGGGGGGGGATGATGCATACTCCACCTGGCTGAAAGGGGGGGGATGATGCATACTCCACCTGGCTGAAAGGGGGGGGGAATGATGCATACTCCACCTGGCTGAAAGGGGGGGGGGAATGATGCATACTCCACCTGGCTGAAAGGGGGGGGAATGAATGATGCATACTCCACCTGGCTGAAAGGGGGGGGGGGTGATGCATACTCCACCTGGCTGAAAGGGGGGAGATGATGCATACTCCACCTGGCTGAAAGGGGGGGGAATGATGCATACTCCACCTGGCTGTGAGTAGCAGAGAGAACGGAGACAGAGGATACCCTGAAGCAACCCATACTCCAACCAACACCAGTAAAGCCAATAGCCAATGCATGCAGCCCTACCATGTGAATGAGGTTGTGTCCCAACCATGACACAACCATCTGCAAGTGCATTCTACCAAATCAGACCACATTGTCAACAATGAAAATCACCTACATGCACGTCACCAAACACCATCAACCGATAGGCCTGTCCCCCATAACTGCCCACGAAGGAGGCACATGACGGACAGAAACATCAACACACCATTACACAGACAGTAGGGCCCCCACAATGTCCCTGTCTACATCAGCATTGCTCACTGGGGTCATGATGAGGCCCACAGCAATGTTGCAATGATGTGCGCATTGCCATCACAGGACATGTGCCAGGCCAACTAACCAAACGGCATGAACGGACACAGTGGATGGGCACTCACAATGCACCAACCCCTCTGCATACATTGGGTGATGGCATGCAAAACAGGCCATGGGAGCCATGAGCATATACTGGTTGCATTGCGAGAATCAATTAGTGCATGTAGAAGTGAGCCAAAGTTACAGTTGGATGCAAGCCATGGTGGCACATCATGTTCTTGATCAGACGACATGACTGACACATACATTCTCGCCTACATACAGGTGATGCAGGCTATCCCCTGAAGAGGTGGCACCTTACACCAGTCCGGAACCCGCAGAACCAGCACGAGGAGGACTTCAACCGTGCACATACACGTACTCGTGTGGTCATAGAGCAGACATTCGGCCTATTGAAGGCACGGTTCCGAAGCCTCAGCAGGTCTGGTGGGGCACTCCTGTGCCGCCATGAGAAGGTGGCAAAGATCGTCATGGCATGTGTCATGCTACACAATATGTGCGTCAGACGGAATGTGCCCCTGCCCCCTGACGCAGAACTGCAACCACCTGACGATGAGGATGAGGAGGGTGCAGATGGGGCGGCACCCCATGGAGGAGGCGATGCACAGGAGGGGGGTGCAATGCGCCAAAGTATCATCGACCACTGCTTCTAGCACACACGGCTGGTGTGTATCACATGGAGACTGCACTTGGGGCACTGTGTGTCTCTGGGACATGCACACTCTGGACTGTACACCAATAAAGCACCCATATGCAATGAAAATGTCCACACATTTCATTTCGGGAAAGCAAAAAGTGTATTTCAATCATAAAACGTCGTGACACAACCACTCCCCCCTCCACCCTCCCCCCTGCACACCCCAACACACCCCCTCCCCCCTCCCCCCTGCACACCCCAACACACCCCCTCCCACCTCCCCTCTGCAAACCCCAACACACCCCTCCCCCCTCCCCCTGCACACCCCAACACACCCCCTCCCACCTCCCCCCTGCACACCCCAACACACCCCCTCCCACCTCCCCCCTGCACACCCCAACACACCCCATGTAGGTGTCAACAGATGCCTGTGACAGTGGCCACAGGCTGTTACAAGCCCCCTCTCCCGGCCCCCGGGGCACCCCTGACTGTGGAGCGCAGGTTACGTCCGGAACGTCGGACGGGGCTGCTCTGTGCAGAACTGGCACCGGAGGGTGTCCCTGCCTGCCCCCGTGCATGCACGTCCTGTAGGGTGTGGGTGAGCTCAGTGAGCGCACGACGCAAGCCGGCAAGTTCACCAGAGATGTCCCTGGACATGGCCTGCATGGCATCCCTCAGGGTGGCAGTGCTCTGCGCTACTTCGGCCCTTAGGGTCTCCGTGGCCTGTTCAATGGTTGCCCTAGCCCCCACACATTCCGCGGCATGCTCAGTCAGCATCGTGGACAGTTGTTGCTGCCGTTCTATGATGTCCTCGAGGGACTGCTGCCCCTGCTGGGCCATGCCCAGTGCTGGTGGTGTGATGGAGGGGCTGCTCCCCTCCTGTGGACTGAGGACTGGGCATGGGGTAGAAGGCCACTCCTCTACCTCTGTGTGCCCCTGTGTGTGATCCTCATGGGGGCTGGCGTCTGACAAACAGGGGGAATGTAGTAGGTCAGTGGGGCTTCTGACTTCGTGCTCCTCAATGTCAGAGTCTGAACATGCAGCAATTGCAGCTGTTTCTCCCATGTTGCTGCTGGCCGCAGACCCGGTGCCTTCTGTGGCAGGCAATGTTGGTACAGGTGGAGCTGCTGTTACTGGCCTGCTGCCTACAGGGGTGCTTGCCGATGGCCCGTCCGGTTTGCTTGCAGTGGATTCTTCTTGTTGTGGGGTCTGCCTCACTGCAGCTGAGGTTGAGGGTGCGGGGATGGTATTATTGGCCTTCTTGGCTCTCTTCGTCGCAGGGGTGTCCTGGTCCTCGGGGTGTGAATCTGTGCCTGTGGTGGAGCAAAGGAGGGAGGGCGTTATTGATGGGTCTGCGGACTTTGGAATGACAATGATTGACATGATTCTGGTCAGTAGATGAGGCAGATTTCAGGCAGGGCCATGCAGGTTGTCTCCTTTTTGTGTGGAATGTGGATGCAGGTATGTGGGTGCCAGCAGTGTATACAGGGTGGTGCTCGCATGTGGCTATGGGCAGTGTGGAGCTAATGTGTTGCATTTACACTCTAGGGCAACCTTGTGCTACACATGAATGGACTGCAATGACTATGGCATGTATTGTTTGAGGCACCTACCTTCATCGCCTGATGTCGGAGCTCCCCTTTCCATCCCTCCGACACCTTCAATGCCTTCCATGCCAATCGTGGTTGCACAAATCTCCTCCCACGGTTGGAGTTTTAGTGGGGATTCCGAACCTCCACCTGTACCCAGGGCAAGGTTGCGGTTCGCAGAGATGACGGCTCTGACCCGTATGCGAAGGTCATCCCAGCGCTTCCTGCACTGCTGTGGTGTGCGGGGTACAGTCCCCACTGCGCTGACGTGCTCGGCCACCATGGCCCAGATGGCCTTCTTTTTCGCTATCGCTGTCCTGGTCATTTCCGGGGAGAAAACGACAGCTGCGTTGTCTTGCAGGGTCTCCGCAAGCATGCAGAGTTCCTCCCTGCTAAATCTTTCCTGGCGCTGGCGGTCACATGACTTCTTAACAACTTTAGGCATTTTTGGGTAGTTGGATGGGTGGGTGATTGGTTGGGACAGGTGTCTGGGTTGGATCTGGTGTTGTTTGGTAGGATGGCAATGGATTGTGTTTTTAAAGATGGCCGACGTGCTGTTTCCCGTTCCGCCGCGATGACGCTATTTCCGGTTCTGCTTTTTACGGTGACCGCTAATTGCGGCCACCGCTAATTACGGTGGCCGCTAATTACGGTGGCCGCTACTTACGGTGGCGGAAGTGCACCTTGCTCGACTTACGATGCCGGTAGGGGCCTTTTCCGCTATGGCGTTAATTGCATTACCGCCATGGCATGATGCTCGTGCGCGATGGGTCGTAATGTGGCGCTCTTTATGCCATCGGCCCACGGCGTAAACGCTCATTACGCAATGGCGGTAATGACGGCAGATTACCGCCTGGGTCGTAATGAGGCCCATTCTCTCATCACATTCCCAACATGTTTCTTTCTGATCGTGTGTGTAAACAGAAATTCATCAGGGGTAGTCTGCCGTCTACTAAATCAATTGTAACCTAAGAAAATTAATTAACAGGGTACAGTTCCTCTAGTTGCATCCACAATTAATTATTGCGAGCTCAACAAGTATAGGAAAGCCAATATTCATGTGCATAGGCTTCACGCAAAATTCATGCGATTAGGTCGTCCAAACTTTACAAGTCCTGTGAATAGTCCATGATTCGTTTGGGGCCCAACAGTGAAAGGGACTCCATATCTGAAAAGGGAACAGATCAGGGTATAAATAAAGGATGCCCTGATTATTCATTCTCTACATGTAGAATTGAATAAACATTAAACTGACCTAGTCATAAATACTGATCACAAAAATGGTGCACAAACCCTAACTGGCAAGTGCACCACTGCAGTAGTCCAGTGACAACAGTGACATTTCATATTGTTATCCACTCTGGAGAGAAGTGAACAAGATACCCGCAATATTACCACAATATTTGCTAGCGATGAAAAATGAGGCAAATGAGATAGCTAAATTATACATTTTTGAGCATGTTTAGACTACGTGTATAATTCACCACTTACTCATAAGTAGAATGGTCCGGAAGCTATCTGAAGTTCAGTCTCTGGGGTTTCGCGGTCCTAGGTCCTATGTGTATAGGGTCAGGCACCAAACCAAGTGGAACTGGCTGTCTTAGACTGTGGGAGACACAGGGGTACATATGTATCAACTCTTTAGTAATCTGTTCTAATATTAGTTGAGCACTTATGGTTCTTGTTAATTTGCAGCGCTTACCACTCCTAGTGCGTTTAGAAACGCAAGGCCGGTCAGTGCGGTGCCATCTGGTTTCACACGGACATTTCGTCTCGTGTTCTGTTGAAAAGTAAACAGACCCGGACTGGTCGCCCCGTAGTGTTTCTTAGGCTGGTGTTGACCTTAGGCGGAATAGGGGTGCTAGTTTGTTGCCTGTGTGGTCAAAAAGGCATAGATAGGCCCCAGCTGCCCCTGACCCAGAGAGAGCATGCGGGAGGGACACCTTCACACTACCATCACTGCTTCCATTCGATGCCTCAGACTTAGCCAGTTTGGGCCCACGTTGGTCACGACGGATGAAGGAATTTGACACATACCTCGACACAATGGGCCCCCAGGAAGACAAGCGCATCATAGGCCTCCTCACGTTCAATGCTGGCCCTGAGGTAAGGGGCATCATTTTTGAACTCCCAGACGATGTAGAATACAAATACGAGGAGCTCAAGACTATCATGAGGGAACATTTTGCCATTCACAAGAATGTAGGTTACGAGAGGCACGTGTTTCACACCACAAGACAACCCCCAGGCGAGAGCATAGACAAATTCGTAACACGCCTCCGACCGAAGATGACACACTGCAAATTTCACCGGTAAACCAATGACAAAGCCATCAAGTCGCAGGTGATTGCAGGATACAAATCATTCCACTAAAGAAGAAACTGCTACAAGTGCCACACTCAGTGGCTGAAATATGAATACAAGCAAGAACTATGTCAGCACTGGACTTCCAAATATCCTCTTTGCGCAAAGTACACATAGTACCAGCATTGACAATAAAAGAAGAGTCTATCGACAAGCTCTTGTCACAAGCCCACGCAGCCCATGACTCGAAAATGGAAAAATGGCAGTGCTTCATATGTGGTTTTGATCTACCCCTTGACCGATCATGCCGCGCCATTGGCCAAACGTGCTGCGCCTGCGGGGCTGAGGACCACTACCGCATCATGTGCAAGAATCCCAAAGCTTCACAATATCACAGAGCCGAACAGAGGACCCATCGACACAAAACACCCCCACGGGCCTACAGGTAGGAGAAAGTAAGCTACACCGAACAGAGATACAACCGAGACAGATGTCACGCATGACCAAAACACTCGCCTTCGCCAGACTCCCGCCGGAAGGGAAGGAGGCAGATACACCACCTGCGTGCAAACACTCCATCCATGAGTGGCTCAGAACTGTAGTCTAGCACCGAACGGAGGAAGAGAGGTTACCTGTAAGCCCAGGGCAACCCAACAGCCTCAGAACACAGCCCCACACTGCCAATCACCATAGAGGGAAAAGATTTCAAGTTCCTCCTCGACTCCAGTGCCACAATCAATACAATGCCGGAGGTGGAATACAGCAAACTTGAGCTAGCCCTAAAGCTACGGAAAGCTTGCGTAGACATATACGCCTACAGGGCAAAGGAGCCGGTCCCATGCCTCATAGCATTCACCACCACGTGCCATTATAAGGACAAATGAGAATGCATATTCATCCACGTCCTTGACACCGAAGTATACAGTGGATGTGTCCTGAGCTTCAAGTCAGCCATACAGACGGGTCCCATCCACCTAACCTAACAGGTAATGGCAGACAAATATATCTCACCCACGGCCAAAGTAGCAGCACAATTCCCCAACCTCTTCAAGGGATTAGGGAAACTGAAAGGTCGGAAGATCCGACTACACATAGACCACACTGTGAAGCCCGTGGCACAAAACTACAGGGGGATTCCATTCAACATAAAATATGTAGTTGGGAAGGAGCTACTCACCCTCATGGAGGATGACATCATCAAGCCTGCCTCTGGCCCCTACTCCATGGGTATCCTCAGTAGTACCGTACATAAGAAAGGCCTGAAGGGACACATAAGGCTGTGCGTTGACATGCGTGTCCCAAATCAAGCCATCCTAAGGGAACACAATCAGGTCCTGCGCATCACGGATATGATGCACCTCCTCAATGGTACCAAAGTCTTCTCCTGCCTCGACCTCATCAAAGGATACCACCAAATTGAGGTAAGCGAGGAGTTGCAATACATTTCATCACGCACCTTTGGCTGTTTTGCTATAAGCGATTGAACTTTGGTATATACTCCCTGGCTGAGATATTCCAGGAGGAGATCCGGAAGATAATATGCCACATACCCCAATGCCTAAATTCCGATATTTTCGTCACTTCCAGGAAGCCCACAACCCAACCCTGGCGAAATTGTGTGCTGCACTCCAGGAGGCCCGCCTGACACTTACCCAGAGAAAAGTGTGCCTTCAACAAATCCACACTCAAATTCTTTGGTCAAATATTCTCTGAGAAAGGTATCCAACCTGACGCAGACAAGATCAGAGCCCTGAATGAGACACCTTGCCTGACAAACATCGCACAGGTGCGGTCGTTTCTAGGACTGGCGACTAATTGCACCTGACACCTGCCCGACTTCACCTCCACAAGTGCCCCGCTAAGAACACTGACAAAGACAGACTGCGCTTTCAAGTGGAAAGAGACACAATAGACAGCATTCGTCAAAATAAGGAAAGACATCACGATAGACATTTGCATGTCCTATTACAACCCAAACTTGCACACAGGAGTCACAGTGGACACCAGCCCGGTCACAACTGGGAGCCATCCTTGCTTAACACTTGGGAAGTGAACGTGCACAGAGAAAAATAGTGTTGTAAGCCAGCAAAAGCCTCACAGAGGCTGAACAACTCTACTTGCAAGCAAAAAAAGAGGTGTTGGCGGTTGTCTGGGCATGCGAGCACTTCCACCTCTTCCCACATGGAAAACCGTTGACTATCATCACAGATCACCAGGCCCTCATCACCATTTATGGAAAAGCCACCGCTCAAATGCCCCGCCCAGATTGCCAGATGGAGACTACGCTTGCAAGAATATAGATATGACATTATACACAAACCGGGCAAAGACAAAAATCCTGCAGATTTTCTATCCCGACATCCTCTCCTGACTCTCCAGGCCGCAAAGAGCAGGGCAGACGGCTATGTAAACTACATCATTCACCATGTGGTGCCTACCATCATACCCATGGAGGAGTTAGCAAAAGAAGCAGTGGAGGACGCAACCTTGGCCCTTGCAACAATGTGCATCCTCAATGATAGGTGGAAAATGGTTGAAGCGTCAGTGCACAGCCACTGTGCACTGGACATACCATTATTCAACACGCTGGCCAAATCCAAGGATGAACTCTCACTGTCTCCATCCTTTCTGGTGCTCAAAGGAGACCGCATTGTTCTGCCGGCCTCTTTATGCCAAAGGGCGGTCGACATTGCCCATGAAAGCCACAGAGGGATTGTGTCGACCAAGTGCATGCTCAGGAGGATGGTGTGGTTCCCGGGTATGGACCAACTCATCGAGAGTATGTTAAAAGCCTGCCAAATCTGCATCAGCCTAAAGCCTCAGGCGTGCCCGGATCTCTTACACATGACTCCGCTCCTAGAGGGTGTATGGGAAGAAGTTGCAATTGATTTCTATGGGCCCCTACGATCCGGGGAATACATATTGGCAGTCCTTGATGAGCTCTCCAGATACCCTGTGACTGCCATTCTGCCTTCCACATCCGCCACAGGCATGATCCTGGCGCTCAAGCAGATATTCTCAGCAGGTGGGGTGCCCAAGGTGGTGAAGTCGTACAATGGGCCCCCATTCATGGGAAAAGACTTTGCGTACTTAACCGAGTACATGGGGTTTCACCAAAGGAAAATCACACCCCTCTGGCCACGGGCAAACGGAACCCTCAAGAGAGCTGTCAGGATAGCGAACATCAGTCACATACCCATCGATCAGTCCCTGTGCCAACTCCTGAGGGACTACCGGAATACACCCCACGACTCAACAAAAGGATGCGCAGCTGAACAGGTGTACGGTTGCCCGGTAGAGGCACGAATACCCCAGGACATGCAACCCCAGGAGGAAGACCCCCCCGGTCGCAGGAAATAAGGAGTAGGGACGACCTGCCCAAATCCAGATTGACAGACTACGCAGATTGGAAACGCGGGGCCGTGAAACCATGCTAGGGGTGGGTGACAGTGTATTAGCTCGGCAACTGCAATCTCACAAGGGCACACCACCGTTTTAACCTCGACGGTTGACTGTCATCTGGAGTGAAGGGCTCCATGATCACGGCGGAAAGAGATAACTGTTGATAACTGTTGAGTGACCCGGAACAGTTCGTTCTTCAGAAAGACACAAGAAGACCGTTTAACACAACATCAGGAATGGAGCAAAGAAGAGAACTGCACCAGAGATTAATCTGGATACACAGCGGACGAAAAGGACTCTGAAGAAGAGATCCATGCTGAGGAGGATGGCGAACAAATGGAGGAACAAGTCTGCCTCTAAGACAATGGTAGACCCAGTCAAATCATCCGCAAGCCCCGGAGATGGATCGAGGAGATGGGGTAGGACAATGTTATTTTGGGGGGAGGTGTAGCATTCAGCACCATTCCCCGAATGGGTCAGGTGACCAGCATGCAGGACGCCAAGTGGTCAATGACCATAGTTCATGTATATGCGCAGGAGGCGCAAATAAATCAGTTCCTGCTATACAGCAGTCCTATGCGGGTGTGTTTATTGCGCAATGCACAGTGAGGGTCACTAAGCTAGCACTATTACCGGCCCAGTCTGTGCCCAAACGTGGTGGTGGATAGGAATGTTCTACAAAGAAACAACCCTGCAGCAAGAGCTATTGTCTTATGCTTGTAAGGAGTTCTTTAAGGGAATAGTCTTTAGGATGAGAGAGAAGGAACTGTGTAAGCCATTTAAATAGATTTTGCAGGCTACTGTAGTTATGAGCCTTATTCTTATATTACAGTACCTGCAGAGCCCTTGCACAGCTCCTCAGCAGAGGCATTCATCAAGAGGTAGGGGGCTGTCATGCTTTTCAAATCCATTTGACCGTTCAGCCAATGGTGGATTACACAAAACCTAAAGGAACATTGTCATCACAGTAAAGTCATATCCAAAGCCAGGAAAGCACTCAACCTGCGGGAGAGGGTGATGTTCTTCTTTTCCACTGGTGGACTAGCATTGGCCGCCTCTTAACAAAAGGGACCATCCTGTTAGGAGTTGTGCTAGTAACCCAGACACCCTGTAGCAGGCCCATAATCCATATAATCATATTTGGGTTCGGTCAACAGGTATACATAGGATGTCTATGTTGCATAACAGCCTTCTTCACTCATGGACGTTGTCTCCATGTACTGTGGATGTGAGATGGGATTGGCTGTCCAACCAGAAATGGGTTGTTTGACCTAAAAAACCTGATCTACTGCCCATTTGACCTAATTATTTTTTACCTAATTCGGAGAGACCCCCTCATCCCCAGAATGCGGGGGGAGACCCCCTGCACTCCCACCCTGACTTCCCCCAACCTCAACCTATTCCCTTACCCCACCCCACAACTATTTTTTAATTAAAGTGTACCATTTGACCTACCGAATTAGGTCAAAAAGATGCGGTCAAATGGGAGTAGGCCAAATTGGCATTAGGACAACTATGCCAATACCATCCAAGCCATCTGTAGCATATATATAGAGCACATGTAAAACTGTTTGTTGTGGAGCATTGGCTCCACAGGCCGAGGTCAAATGGTTGCCTGTGGTTGCTAAACTGAAGTGCCCCTGAGCCAGTGAGAGACCTTGACCCCCGCCCTATTCAATTCCTCACGAAGGCTGAAGATGGGGTGAGAATGCAGCTACCATGCCAGTGTGTGCAGAAATAGGGGGAGGAAACTGTGAAGTGAGGCATCCTGGGCTAGGACTAGTATGCCAGCCCTTCCCAGGAGGCGGAAACCAGTGCATGCACAGAATAGTTTAGTAGTGTTGACTTCCTTGCTACTGCACTATCCACCATTTACATTAGGACATGGAGGAATGATAAGGTTTCACGGTGCTGCTTATACTCGGTCCACATGACTTCTAGTAATCGGTATTATATGGTATATAAAAGAGCTTGCAAGTTTAGCATATTGTATGTATGTGCGTGGGGGGTCCTGTGAGTGGCATGGGGGCGAAATATGCCCTGAGAGCAACATGAGGTAGGACTGAGAGTGTCATAGGGACATAGCTGGGACCTGACAGTGACATGGGGGGTAGAAGTGGGCCCAGAGAGGAAGATGGGGCAATATTGGTCCTAAGTGTGACATGGGCAATACTGAGCACTGCAAGTAATAGTGGGGCACCACTGGGACCTGACTGTAACATGGGTGGCAGATAGGAAACCTGAAAGCGACATGGGGTAGAACTAGACCCTTGGAGTGACATTGGGAACAACACAGGGCAATACTAGGGCACACGTCAGACCTGTGAGCAACAAAGAGGCAAAACAGGGGTGGACGTTAGCCGTAAGAGCAACATGGGACATTATCTAGCCTTGAGAAGAACATGAGGACAAACCTTGCCTCTAGGGGTCAAATGCAGAGAGAAGTGGGACCTGAGAGCAACATGGTGGCATAGCTTTCCCCTGATATTAACATGGCGGGCAGCCATGTGCCCTGAGTGCGGGATGGGAAAGGAAACGAGGCAGCAAGCAGTATGAACGCAATACTTTCAATGGCAATGCTAGCATATATTGTTGAGCCAGGACCTCATGATTTTCTTTGGGCACAGCTAGCATGAGCTTCTGTCGAGAAAAGCTATTGTGTACTGTGGATGACCTGGCATCTGTTGGAGTATTTCATGTGTTCCCCTGTAGAATTGCTTGTCCAGGCTTGATTGCTGTGCTCACTTGGTAACATGTGTAGAAAATACTGACCCACCTCCCCAGTGCTCCATGTATGATTTTGAAGTTGGAGGATTTACACCCTATGTTTTTAAAGTTAGGAGTAAGCAATAAACAAGTAAAAATATGATTTAACTGTAAAACAGAAATGTTTTTGTTATACATTTTTATTTGCACTAATTATTCATGCACATTAAAGGATACATTTTACCTCTTCAGTTTAGGCAGTATTAACAGTTTCTTCCTGTGGCACTACTGGGAGTTCTGGCCCAAACATATCCATGGAGCTGTGCTGATGAAAGCAGGGGCATTAGGAGTTTGGTGGTACCCCACCGGTAAATCTGGCAGGATGCCACCAAATGGTATTACCACTCCCGCCACCTGATATTCCAGAATTACCGGGATATTACAGGTGGCGGGAAGGGTGGTAAATCACCATTGCATGGAGATAGAACCCCATGGAGGGCATTGCCAGTATTACTGGCACTGGTAATTCCACTGCCGGTAGTATCGGCTGTTTTTTGCCAGTGGGGGCCTGATTTACCTCCAGATGGAGACAAATTAGGTAACCCCCACCAGCAAACTTGTACTATGCCGGTCCAGATAAGTGCCAGTACACGGAAATACCAGGACTTTTTGTTAGACCGGCAGAGTCCTAAAAAACTCCCTACGTGTCTGCTCCCTATTTTTTGTTTGGAGTATTTGCCTATTTTTAGGAGGTAAAAGTGGCTGATACACCCTTGACCTTTAAGACGGCACTTCCGGCATTTTAAAAAGTCCCCAGCCACCACTGCTGTCATATATGTGTCTGAAGCAGTGCAGGAGGTTTCCATTGTTGTCTTGGTTTCAGGCCCACCCCCTACACTGCGTTTGGAGTGCAAGTGGTGTTTATCATGACTTATACATTCTCACCTTTACTTACTACCAGGCAGGAAAACGCCTGACACAAAAGCATCTTTTATGCTTAACCATGGTCATACAAAAAAACCTTAAGAAGACTGTCAGAGTTGTATGCCATTTCTGCACCACAGATTGAGGTCATCGCCACTAGATAATTGCAAGTTTTTATATATGGGATCAAGTTGAGAGCAATGGGGTGACATGCCACCAACATCTGACGTCACTCGATGTGGAGACTACACAGGCTGAGAGTTCTGGTATCCCACTGGATGTAAAGAGTGAGCAAAGAGAGGGCTGAGCAAGCTGCCCATGCTAGTACTGAGTGGGTTGCGTGGTAGCGGGGAGGCAGAAGGGGATAGGAATTCGAGAATGTACTCTGTGAATGAAAGAGCACAGCCTGTACCTTTTCCCCCGATAAGGCAATCTTTTCTGGCTTGCATGTTTATAATAAATATGGTGCACTCATGAAATTAGAGAGGAATACAAGAAACCCAAACATTAAGGGCTTGAGAATAGGTTTGGCAGTATTATTTATTTATTTCATTTGTATTTGTAGAGCGCACAATACAGCCCCACAGGCATCGCAGCGCTTGCAAGTCGATGAAAGGAAGCTTAATTGTTAATACAGTGATACAGACTTAGTTACAGGCATGTTAAGTAGCAGGTGATAGGCTGAGGCTTAGGATTGGCAAATCAAACAAATAGTCTGGTTTTAATAGCTTTACGGTATGCCAGATGGGAGTCAATCATCCTGAGGTGGGCGGGAAGGGAGTTCCAGAATGAGGCGGCCATGGAGGGGAAGCTGGTGCCACCTGCACGCACTCTCCTGCTTTTGGGAGTGGAGATCATGTTGGTAAGCCATTCTAGTAGGCCTTTGAGAGGAGAGTTTCTGAATTCTGGAAGCCAGGTAGGGAGGTGCTAGGTCATGGAGGCACTTATGGGCGAGTGAGAGGTTTTTTAATATTATTCTTTCTTTAACTGGTAGCCAGTGCACCTGCCTTCTTGTAGTGGAGATGTGGTCCCTCCTGGAGATCCCAGTGGCGGCCCTGAGTGTGTTGTTCTGGACCACCTGTAGTTTGGCAATGTTTTTGCTGGAGGTCCCAGCCAGAAGGGCATTGCAATAGTCAAGACGTGAGCCGATGATTGCCCTGGCTATGGTGAGGCAATTGGGCAGCGAAAGGAAAGGTCTTGCTGCATTAAGTAGTTTGGAGAAATAAGCAGATGAAGACACAATGGCGCTGATTTGTCTATCCATGGTCAGGTCTGAGTCAAGGTAGACGCCAAGTGTTTTGATTGTTTGGGAGACGGCCATCCAAGATTGGATCTTAGAGTAGATAGAATTGACGGTAATGCTATCGGCCTGGTAGTCACCCGAGAGGGAATAAGTAACTGTGTTTCATCTGCATAATTTGTATATGAGATGCCCAGGGCGTCCAGCAATTTGAATAGTGGCCTGGTAAACAGGTTGTACAAGGTGGGTGCTATGCAGGTCCCTGTGGAACTCCACACTTGATGAGGCTCGGTGTGGCACAGGCTGAGTCGGAAAAGACTTTCATAGCCCTATCTTGCAAGAATGAGGTGATCCATTCACACGCTTTAGGGGAGAAGTTTGCAGATTTGGCAAGGTGGTGACAAAGTGTGTTGTGATCCACCAAGTCAAACGCCGCCGACAGATCGAGAAGAAGGAGAAGCGCAGGTTTGCCAGCGTCCCTTAGGTCGTCCATTTGATTCTTAAGGTCAAGGAGAGCCGTTTCAGTGCCGTGGCGAGGACGAAATCCAGACTGCCGAAGACCTAAAAGGCAGTTATCCTCAAGGTATTTCTGAACTTGCAGATAGGCTGCTTTGTACAGAATTTTTAGGAGGAAGGGGACTGTGGTGATGGGCCTGTAGTTCCCTGGGACCAATGGGTCGAGGGATGGTTTTTTAAGGAGCGGGCGGACCCAGGCTTCCTTAAGGTCAAAAGGGACATGGCCGGATTGGAAGGAGGCGTTAATGAACGCTGTGATAAAGGGTACTAAGGTGGGGGCATTATGTCCGGTAATACAACCAAACTCATGTACCATTACAACATGCGGTAAATGATTCCAAGCCAACGCAAAGCCTTCGTTTAGCCCCATTTTGGCATCCCATGGACCTACATGGGGATTGGTATTTACCGCAGGTGGTAATGCTTTTGTGTATAGGCAACTACCTCCACACAACAGCTGGTGAAAAAACTAGTTTCAGTCACAAAACTCGCAATTTAGCAGAGTGGTAAAATATCTGCTTGGGTTAATTGCCTGCTGTTTAACACTACCGTCAAACACGTAATCAGACCCTGAGCGTTTTCACTGAGTTTGAGGTTTATTTATTTTAAAAAAACTATTCTCCTTCATATTTGACTGAATAGTTGACCGGTGTCCAGTTAAATGCTAAACATTATTCAGTATGAGCAAGAACGTGGGCATAACTGGGTTATGTATGCTAAATAGTGATGATATGTGGGCAGTCTGGTTGTGATCAGATAATCCTAGGGTTAAATTGAAGAAATAGAAGTAGTACTGTGAAAACCTGAACAATGGAGATTACCTAAGCTTATAGTGCAGGGAGTCTTGATTCAATTAAAGACAGGGAGGCAAGCATTATGCTTAAACTTCTTTAATGCCAGTTCTACAGCAGCCTTTGAATCTTCAAAATGCAAAAGTTTTAAACATCTTCCATTTAATTTTTTAAAAAAATATGAAATAGGAAACTAATCCAGGAAAACTCCACCCCCCAAGAGTCTTTTCCTGCTCCAGTAGTTTCATTCTTGAAAATCCCATCCAATCAGGGCCCATCTGCCCCTTTATGTCATGTCCTGACCTCTTAATTTGCATGATTAAACTGAACGTACAATAAAAGAACAGTAGCACACACATTTCTCAAATAGCCCAGACGGATAAACTGCAACACTGTGAAACCCTCGTCGCTCGGCAACCCAGTATCGTCACATCCAATGGGACCTCACAGCGTCTTCTGGTCCTTACCTGCAATGGAGGGCTTACAATTAGGGTTGGAAATACCCAAGATACGCTTGTATGTGCCCCCTTCCTACATACTAACTGGGCTGATGCTTCCTCGACCCTCCTTTTGTCTTCTAATAGGCGGGATCATACTTGCCTCAATGTCTTTAATAGAATCAAGACTCCCTGCTCTATAAGCATAGGTAATCTTCATTCTATGTCAAGACCGGAGGCAAGCATTATGCTTTCTCAAAGCTTCTCACTACTGCCGCTGCCACATTCGACACAGGCTAAAAATAAAATGCACTGAAAATAGAGTCGCTTGACCAGTCAGCTGCCTGAGGATGTCCTACAAGGAAACTCCTACTGACGGGTCGAACAGCAGATCCTCCCGGGATGGAATAGTCCTCAGGAAATCTGAGGAAAGTTCCATCAGTAATGGAAACCAGGCTTGCAACTTCTATTTGGGTGTTATTACTACTGCCTCTCCTTTCTCCCTGCTGATCTTTTCCAGGCTCCTGGCCATCATGATAAAATGGGGGAAAAGGCGTAGTATGTGGATCCGGTCTAGTCTTGCAGAAACGCATCCGTCCCCAGTGCCCCCGGGTCCAACCTCCAGCTGAAGTATCCGGGTAACTGTGCATTGAGTCAGAACGCAAAGAGGTCTATATGGAGAGGCCCCAATAGGCTCTACATTCTCCAAAACATCCTCTTGTGTAGTCTCCAATCACTGAAGTCTCTCAGGCAACAGGAGTTCCAATCCACTGCCACGTTCTGCACCCCCAGCAGGTATTCTGCCATAATGGAGATCTGTTTGCTCAGGCAATGGTGCCAGAAGTCCTTTGCCAGCTCCGCTAACATCCTGGATCTGGTCCTTCCCAGATGGTTGATGTAACGGACTGCCGAAATGTTGTCCATCCGGAGGAGGATGCAACACCTTGCCCGGTCCTTCGTAAGGACCAGGACTGTGAAGGAGCTGGCGAGAAGCTCTAAGCAGTTGATATGCAGGGCTACCTCTGCCTGTGACCACCTTCTACCTGTTTCCAGCTGACCGCACCCCTCACGCCCCAACCTAATCTGCTTGCATCTGACTCTATAATAAGGTCTGGGGCATCTCAGAAAATGGCTCAGCCATTCCGTCTCCATGTTGTGGAGCCACCATTCCATCTCTGCTTTTGCCTCACTGTCCAAGAGAACTAGTTGGTGATAACCCAACCCCTCTTGTAGGTGCCTGATCTTGAGCCTCTGAAAATCTCTATAGTGCAAAGGACCTGGGAAGATCGCTTCTATCGAGGAAGCCAGGAGACCCACTACTCTGGCCATACTCTGAAGTGATATAACCTTCTTCTTGATTACCGCTCTCAGCTCCTTCATGATCTCTCTGAGCTTGGGTGAGTGGATTTCCGGGGTTGCCTTGTTCGTGTCTATGATGAACCCTAGGAACTCCATGCGTTTGCTGGGAAGGTGATCTGACTTCTCATGGTTTATCAAGAACCCCAGGGAGGTCAGCAAGTTGCTGGACCATTGCATTTGCACTAGAAGCGTCTTGCCCTGCTCTAGGAAAATAATGCTGTCTAAATACACAATCATCTTCACACCCCTCACTCGAATTGCTCGTGCGACTGGCCTCATCAGCTTGGTAAAAGCCCAATGATCTGAAGATAGTCCAAAAGATAGTCCAAAAGACAGACATCTGAATTGCCATACTTGATCTTTCCAGAGAAAACACAAAAGGGGCTGATGCTTGCTCGCTACCGGCACCGTGAGATATGCATCCTTGAGATCTAGTCTCACCAGCCAGTCTCCTTGTCTGAGAATGTCTCAGAGGATATGAATCCCCTCCATCTTGAAATGTCGGTATACTAACCAATCATTGAGACCTTTGAGGTTTATGACCGGTCTCACTTTTCCCTTCCTGTAGACTAGGAATATATTGCTGTAGAATAGCTCCCTCTGGGGAGGCCTAATTCTATGGCTCCTTTCAATCTGAGCTGCTCAAGTTCCTTCTCCAACAACTATGCTTCTAGTTCGGAAGTTTGCGCTAAGTGCAGGCGCTGCCCTTGCTGTGGGTGGCCCATGAAGTCTATTGTGAACCCTGCAACTGGCTGCAAAACCCAAACATTGCTTGATAGCCTGCGCCAATTTTCTAGAAACTGACTTGTCCTCCGCTCTATGGGAGGATAAACATGCAGCAATAATCTCACCTGGTCCTGCACCTTGCTGTCGGTAATAGCCTCTTCCTCTGCGGCCTCTGGACCCCCTGCCGCGGGATGGAAAGAAGGTATCTTGCCTTGTTTCCCAATATTGGGCTCTAGGAACCTGAGGATGTCTCTATCCTTGAAACTGACCAGTCTCTCGACCCCTGTAGTGACCGGTCCCAGCAAAAACCTGACTCGAGAATATCTTTCTTATTGATGACTGTGCTTTCTCGAGCACAGTGAATGTTCCGACAAACTTATTAATTTCCTTCGCAAATGTCTATCCAAACTTGCGCTGAATCATCTGCTTTGTAGGACACCAAGTCCCCTGATGTGTTGTCTATCTTAAGCAACATGCTCCTTCTTCTTTTTGATGAGAAGGCACAATTGGCATTGCCAACATGCAAACCGCTCTATGGGCCCAGTTGGCGAGTGTGTGTGCATCAATGGGCTCACCTGTACCTTGCACCCTCTCAGCGAGGTCCATGATCTTAGCAATAGGACCCGCCAGGTCCAGGAGCTTATCCTGACATCGTTTCCACATACTGTACATACCCTTGCGAGCATACTTGGATGTTTTGGTGATGAAGCTGAGAATCCTCGGATCCAGCTCATGTGTCTCTGTGACTTTACCTGGTAGCTCGGGTCTCGGGCATTCGGCCTTCATGCAATAACACACCTCCTTCTCGAGGGGCTTACTTGAGTGTTGGGCCGTGTACGCAGTCACTTTAGGGGAGGTCGACCACTCGGATGACCTAGGGTGTCTGATGGTCTCCGGGTCGAACATATCCGAGTTTTTCTCCTCAGTCTCCTCCTGCCTCTTATGTCTTTTCGAGGAACTTGATTCTGTTTATTGGGCTACAGTCGAGCTCAGAGGCCTTGACCCCTATATTTTACACCTCTGGGGCGGGGGGTAAGAGGCTGGGCATCACCGATATCAGCATAAAAGCCTCCCTTAGTTTTTGGAATGCATCAGCCACCTCCCGGGGAAAATCTCCTGTCCCCTTCTTCTGGCCCAGGGGATAGAAGAGGCCTTCCTCTTCCGAGCCGCGTAACTCCTCTGTTGTTCAACCCTTTCTAGTGGGTGCAAGCGTGATGGTCCTTCTACCGGACTCATTTCTACGCTCAGCCTGTCCTTCAAGGGTTTAACCCCTTGTGGCTTGCACCAGGGAGTCACCTAGGACCCTCTTGAAGCTGAGGGTAAGGTCTTCAAATTCCTCATTGAAGAGTTCTGCAGCCTCCTCTGCAGCTTCTAGCTCTAAATCGTATTCTTCCTGGCTGTTGGCTCCGGTGCTCCCATCACTCCATAACTCAGCCATCCGTAAAAGTCAGGTACTGTGTCTCCCACGTCTCAGGGACACTTTGACTGCAGTGTTTTAATTGACAACTAACTGTTCCTGTTATATGTGGCACCAGGCCTTGCCTGCTTATTGTTTAGGCTGTTGTGCCCGGAGTACTCTTTCTGTGAACCACAGGTACTTTTTAGGTATATGCCTAGTTTTATAATTCCTTCTTTGTTTAGGGTACTCTTTTACTGCACGCTGGTGTATGACTGCCGCAAGGATTGCCTTGCTTGTGCTAATGCTCTGTGTGTCCGTCACTGAACTCTTGCTCCTGCAGACCTAATAAATGTGGCTCGCACAAGTGGACTCAGACTACTATGTCCCTTCCTCTAACTCGGCACTGGTGTGCCGAGCCGCGTCATTCTTCTAATGCATTCCGGCACATCAGCTGGTGCTTGAAGGGAAAAGAGATCACTGCGCACAGTGACAGTGAAATATTATGTACCCGGAACGGTGGAAGCGAGCCGGCGTCTCGATGTGGGTGAAAATGCTCACAGACCTGGCTTGCGTTCTGAGATACTGCCGTGCGCTGCTCATGATGACAGCACAATGCGCTGGTAGTGACCCACAGCAAATGCGGATGTAGCTGGGTCTCTGGAAAAGTAAAAGCGTGTCAGTTGTGCACACAGACTTCCCCAAAATATGAATACACCAAAAATCAACACATAAAAACTCAAATAAGTACCCAAATTCACTGCTAAGTACGGAGCTCAATTAAAATGTACTTATCTGCTGGCAAGCAGCAAAAAGAAGAGGAAGGGACCTAGTCAGGAAATGACATAAAGGGGCAGATGGGCCCTGATTGGATGGTATTTTCAGGAAGGAAACTACTGGAGCAGGAAAAGTCCCATGGTGGATGTATTTTTTTCCTGGAATAGTTTCCTATTTCTTGTTTTTGAAAAATAAAATGGACTATGTTTAAAACTTGTTTGAATTTTGAAGATTTAAAGGCTGCTGGAGAAGTGGCATTAAAGAGGTTTAAGCATAATGCTCACCTCAGTCTTGACATAGAATAACGACACAAGGAATATCCTAAATGAAGCTCTGCTTTTAATCGCAGGAACAGAGCTTTCATAGCATAATTCAAAGTATTCTAAATCGAGGCTCTCAAAAGCCTCGAGAAGATACAATGGGGATCAATAACGGTGCCAGCACTCGCGGGTAGGTTTCCTGGGTGTCGTTCCGCATGGCAGGTCGGACCTGCCAGGCTAACAGGCACCCGTGAGCAGACCTCGTAGTTTGCCAGTCTGGTAACTACGTTACCGCCAAGCTTACCAGTACCGTAGTTGCCGGACCGGCAAACCTATAATGGGCCCCAATGTCCTGCAGAAAAACAGAGTGTAAAATGGTATAACATTAGCCCCAGACCACGAGAAGAACTCAACGCCAGACACCAGCAGTGCACCAAGAAGGCTACTTTTCCTCGGGTAGAAAGTACAGTATTATGACAGTACTGGTGTTAACAAAAATGCCAGAGGGGAGCTCAAGGTAACGGCTGGGAGTAAGCACTCTTACTTGGCACATTGTCCACAATCTTCGCGTGCGAAGGTCCGTTTTTTTTTATGAGGAATGATAGTCCCGCTCCAACAATTCCTCACTAATCAAAGAAAGACCCAAAGAAATTGAATTGCATGCAATATACCGGATGTTGAGAAACTTAAAACAAACACAGGATAGATCTTTGGAGTGCGCCAACCATAGATGTGAAGTTTGCCATGCCTACCCAGGGGAGAGGAAAATCCCCAAGCAAATAACACATTTGACAGTGCTGTGTCTACAGGAACTTAGACTAAACACATTAGGTGGAGCATTAGACGAAGAACTCTGGTAAACAGAGGAACATGGCAGTGGTGTCCACAAACAATATAAAATGCAGCCCTTTTTTAGAAGTTGTAACACAAAATGAACACAGATGTCAATTGAAAATAGAAATACCAAAGAGTGAATGAGAACAATCCTAAAAGCCAAACTGAAGGCGCCGCGAGCAGGGAAAGAAGACACTGACTGAATTGCCACCATGTTCTACCACCTGTATGCAACAATCAGTGAACGCAGTCTGAGAAATGAAACCATTAAATGGAGAAGAAAATAATAGCCATATTTATTAATAATAACAAAATCAGGCCGCTTCTGAGCTCTGTAATGATAACTCAGCGAGGTTAAAGAGGTAATGGCTATAAAATGAAGGACTGTACGGTACAAAATAAACCTACCCAAAATGGGCGCTAAAATTCTGCGCTTGTGGAACTGTAGGTAGTACATAACTGTTTTAGACAACATGGCACTCTGTTATAATATCGTAGTCTGAGTGTTAAGTAGTAAAAATAAATATGTACATAAAATTAATTTTACATTGAAAGTCATGTTAAAAAAAGACAATATTTTAAATGATAAATGCAAAAATAACAACTAAATATAGTACATTGTTTTTTTTTTTACTTCTGAAGAACCACAATTCTGTCCAAATATATGTATTTGTTTAAAGATATTTTTAAAGAGGAGGCAAGGCCTGGCTACACCAAGATGACACAGAGCTGTGTTGGTCCAAGAGACACTCAACTAAAAGAATCTGCACACCACTCCTACCCACATTGACTCCAGATTAAGGGGTCTGGGCTCACATTTAATAATCATGAATCTGGTGCGACCGCAGTGACAGATTCTGATACCACTTAACGTGGGAGCCTGAAGGGATTTTAAAGCTTTGGCAGCCAGATTGTGAGGTGTGGTGTCCACCTTGGTGGTCTTTGCATCAGGCTGCTATGCCTGAGGAGTTCAGGACTGGCCGATGGCTCAACTGGCTGGGAATGGTGTCTGCCAATGGGAGCAACTCTGCAGCGTATGATGGGCGCGGCACAAGGCCGGTGGATGAGCAAACCACCAGGTGAAGAAAGGTGAGGCTGTCAGCGGTTGCGGGCCCAACAGAGTTGGGACCTGTTATCCAGATGAGGACCTCCTGGTGTATCAGCTATGAGGGCCAGCAGAGGGCGCCAGGACCTATCTTCAGGAACCTGATCCATCTCCATATGGCTTTAGAAGCTCCTAACAGAGGGTGCAGTGCATGAAAATCGGAAATGTTGCGGAATATGTACTGAGATCCCGAGTAACAGAAAAGTTCAATATCCTTTAACCAAACATATAGAAAGAGTTCAGCCATACTAGAAGCACCCAAGGCTAATAGTAATATACTTCTTCAGCAGCCTGCCCTAGGCTCTGGGGAAAGTCCCCTGAGGCTCAATATCCTGACATGCTAAACGAACAGGATATTTGTTGGTCTTTCTCCCCATTTAGCTTACAGGAGGGATGCAACCAAAGGTGACAATGGGTTAAACCCTTGTGCAATCAATAATTTGTCATAGTTGTCATAGCTTAGTCTAGATACTAGAGAATAGTCTATAAAAGCTGATCACACGCAGACAGCATTACTAGATGTGAGGGGAATTCTTATGTACAGGAGGGCGGGAAATTCACTGACGGGCCCATAGGTCAGTGCTCACCCTCTAGTACTTGTAAGACAGGATAGCTGCACCATGTGAAGGATGGGGGTGCAGGATTCATTTACTCCAACACGACTCAATAATGAGGACTCAGTAGTTTGGCAAAGGGAAGTCTGTTTAATGACAAGTACATCAAACAGGGAAACAAATGGGAATCAGCATCGTTGCGATCACCTGTCTCGCTCCAACTTCCAAGAACTTCAGTTGAACAGCAGTTGTTATAGGCAATATTCGTCATCATTGACGTCTAATTCTACAAAACTCGTCATGCAATATAATTGGTTAGGAAAGGTAACTTAAGTATAGGTGCTATAGCTGTATATGATAATAGAGCATGCGGATTGGATAATTCTTATCGGGTGGGCGTTTACACCCCTCCCTCTACATCACACGGGATAGACGTCACTACAAGTACGACGTCTCATTGGTTCTACGATATATAGGACCCTAGATAACTTGGTCCATTGTGAGTGGGCAGGTTACACCCCTAGACATAAATTTCCACTTTTAATTAGCAGCATGCAGAATGGACACCCAGGTGCCTGGTGTTCCAAGTTTCACCCTGCCACCCTTCCATCAATCAGTATCTTGGGGCTATGTGCCAATTAGTTGGCTGGGCATGGTATCGGAACTGCAGCCTCTTATCTGGAGAAGTTATGGCACCCGGGGATCCGGGTCACATCAGACGTTGGTAATTTTTTGCGCCTGTCTTGGTCACATGTCTGTTCACCGTGAATCTGCTTCAGTTTCCAGCTTTTAGTGTATTTAATCCTGTTTTCGGCCTCGCCACCTGCATGGGCCTCCCTTATCTTGACCTTTATGGGGCAGGCTGGTATGCTCTGAAGTTTGATTCTTGTTAGCTGACGCTCTCCTCCCTTTCTCTGGATGACCTCGATTTCCTAGGCATTGAGTTTCGATTCCGCTCCTTCTCTTGTCTCTGGCTGGGTTACGAAACTTGGCCTGTTAGGCCTCTGGCAGCCTGGGTACATTTCTGCTTTTACAAAATAGAGTCGCACTTGTATAGCGTGCCTTATTGAGGTAGATATAGCTGGCGCTTGCCGCTCTATTCTTCTACTAAGCATTGCAAGCAGTATCGTTTTCTTTTAGCTTCTTGTGTTCCAAGCCTATTTACACACGCTTACCTGGTCGGTTGCTTCCATCTTGTCTCGTAGCAACGTTTCCTTACGTTTTAACATTGTGTCTTCTCTGTGTCCATTACATTTATTTTCGTAGCTACTCGCACTGGCGTGCTTGTCTTCGATAGCCACATTTTGTTCATTCACGAGTCTGTCCAGGCCCTTGTGTCATTTCCACTGGCCTTCCATTAAGGCTCTTTGGGTCTCTTCATGGACCGTCTGTAGGTACTCTTCATTTCCTATCAGCGGCTGGTACGGCTGTCTGATAGGGTACCGTGCTGCTCAGGGTTGTCTGGTTATGGGCGCTTGAACAGGTATGGATCTTCTGATGTGCACTGGGTAGAGCCCCAGTGCAGCTCTTTGTTGGTTCATTTGTTCCTCATACATCACATACCTTGGTGAGTACTCTCCTGGTACCTTGAAACGAGGGGTAGGGGTGCAGGCCATGTCTGGGACCTCCTCTACACTCCCCCCTCTGGTCGGTTCATCGACCACTTCTGCGATCTCCTTTGCATTTATTTCCTTTGATTCTTCGGTGTCATGCTCATCATCTTCAGGGTTGTACATGATGGTGTGAATGTGTGAGTCTTCAGGGTCCATATTTTTATCACCCCTTTCAAACTCCCCGCTATTTTCACATGCTCATCTTTGTTCCAGGTCATTAGCTGACATTGTCCATTTGGGCTGCAATAGATCCATTTTCCTTCATACCTTTTTCGTTTCTTAGGATATGTGAACTTTGTTCCTTCTGGTGCAAATTTGCTGGCCTTCACAAAGTCTCTTATTTCTTCATCAGTCAGGTCTCTGGGCTTCCATCCTGGTTCGACATCAACCATTATTTTCATCCCTATGGCTTTCTTTGCAGTTTTCTGGCACTGTGTAATGATTATCTTAATAACACATAATCCTAGCAGTACCATTGTTAATAGTGCTCCCAGAAACCTGAATATATTTGCCATCCATTGTGGGACCCACGAGAATAGGTCTCCAAACCAGCTGTCATCGTCCACTTCATCACTTTCATCGATCATCTGATTTTTCAAGTTTGTCAACATACTTATGGCTTCTGTTAAGGTTCCGTTTTCTTCATCGTGCAATGGTGTAAATGTGCAACATGATTCTCTGATTTTTGCACAGACACCTCCACAGGGTCATCAGTCTGATTGCTCTCAGCTCTTCTTTGATCGCGTTAAATCCTTTTATGGTGGTATTGATGGTCTGCAATAACTCCCATCTGGTTATCTGCAACCATTTAGCATTCACTCCAATTTGGATGTGTGGCAAGAGCATTGTGGTGAATACTGTTGAGGTGAGGCTGAACAGCCTGTGTTCGTATGGGATTGCATGGAATGCCTCTTCTGATTTGGTAGAAAAGTAATTTTCTCTCTTAATTCTGGATACCCATCCCACAGATCTCCTTCTTCTTAGATGAGCATCTGCTTTCGGGAAACTGTCCAACTTCAGGTCATTCTTAGGGATCACTAGTGCGGGAACGTGGACATCCACCAGTGTGCATATGCTTCCCCAGTTTTTCGGCAGCCTAATGTATGCCTTGCATCCACACGCCCAGTGATGGTTCATAATAACTGCAGTTCCTTGTGTCATTCCTGGGGCTTCAAAGATTCGTCCGCAGTTTATATTCTCTCCCATCTTCCTCGTGCCATTATTTCGAAAGCATGGTTTTGGCTGTTCCAGTGGTACTATCTGCAGGGGTCCTCCTCTGTCTTCGATCCATGTTAGCAGCTTTACCAGTTTTGGCCATAAAGGTTTGCACAACCTCTGCGAATTCTCTATTGCTTCTCGGCAGGCTCCAAAGACCATCCAAGCTTGGCAGATTACTACTCCTTCTTCCCACCCATCTGGGGAGACCACTGTTCCCCAAATCTGCATTTGGCCTCTGTTCTTCCAGGTCTGCGACTCTTCTGCAGTTTTTCCTTGAACGTTCAATCTTGAGTTTATTACCCAACGTGTTCCTGATCCTTTGACGCCTGGATTCTCGTATCTGATCACGTGATTCCTTGTGTGCGCCCTGTTTCTTGTCTTAATGTCCTGGACGTAGCCAACTTCATCCGGGTAATCCTTTTTGTTGGCCCATATCAACGAGGCGTCTCTTCCCATAAATTGTCCTCTGGTGTTGCACATTGCTACATGTGATATACAGTGTGCTGTGGGTACATCAATTTCTACAGCCAAAAAGATCTTGGATTTTCCCATACTATATGGTAGGAGTGCACAGATGAAGCATTCTCCTTCTGACTGCCTTCATCCTACTTCCTTCATATGCTGGTACCATATGTTGTTTCCGAGGTGGGCTGCACTGTCCAGGTAATCATTGAGTTCATTGTTGTCTTCATGTGGGTTCTCTTAATCCTCAATGTCCTTTTGTAGTTAGCTATAACCACGTCTCTAAATGCATCTATATGACTCTTTCTTGTTGGAGGATTCTTGGGCATGCTTGTTAGCGGAGCGGGTTTCATTACCTGTATCATTGTGGTAGCAGAAGGTTTTGCGTTTCCTTTCCTTTTGTAATTTTCCGTCGATGTTCTCTAACCGCCGTTGGCTCCCCAACTCCCCAATGCTTGGCTGTGTCATACATCTGGTGCTTGTTCCTCGCGTCTGAGCTGGTGTGCTTACTGTTCTAGTCTCTGCAGTTCTATTTTTCAATTCCTCATGCAGTTTCCTTGCTTTGACTATGAATGGGAACAAATAGTCTATCAGTGTTTGTGTTTTCTTTGTGAGTTCCTTTGTGGTTACTTCTGTTCTTTTGAGGGATTTTGCTATGCCCTCTTTCATTGGTTTCTCGCTTGGTTCTCCTCGGTCGCTTCCGCTATTTTCTGGAACTGCTTGTTCGGCAGGTAGTCTCCACTTCTCTGCTGCCTTCGTTGGAGGCCCTGTAACCATTGACACTTGCCCTTGTCTGTGTGCATCCTGTGTGTGGTGCGTGCAGTGGTCAGTGCCGCGTTTTCATTCATTCCGTGCTGACCCTGTCTCTAGCTTTTCTCGTTACCTCAAGTGTGTCTGAATCACCGCTAATTAAATTTAATTTTAGTTTGTTAAGTTTACTATCCGTTTTTTTTGGGACTGGGATGACTATATAGGGTCTGTGTGCTTTCGTAGGCCCCAGACATTCATTATCTGGTGGGTGCACTGAGATTGGGACACTTTGTGCACCAATAAAGAAAGCAGTTCTGATAGTCAACGATAGAAAGACAATGATAATAACTACGCATATACACATAATAGACTTGTAGGACATCTGGCAGCATTTCCTTCCAGGGAAGCGGGGGCGTCCCTGTGCTGGTGGTAAAACCAAGTTACTGTTCTGTGCCCCCATTTCAAACAAGTCCATAGTCAGTTATTTATTCCTCTTCTTGCTCTGATCTTGTAGTTCAAGAGTTCAATACTACTAAAGTGATGAGTGCTTTTTCATGTGTCTCCCTCTTGCGGGTGCTGTCGGTAATCTCTGGGTATGCAGTACAGTTTCTGTGCTAGACTATGGAAAAAGGGTTAGGCTAGCAACTTTGGTATATCACATTCATAATGCATATTTACAATAGGTAAAAACCCAGTGCATTCCTCGACTTTGCCCTAGTCCTGAGGACATGCTGGAACCTGTTCAAATGCGAAGGAATGAAAAGATGGAACTGCTAAAAATCACACAAAAATAAAATGTTGTAAAAATAAAAATAAACATAAAAATGAAAGTGAATATGAAAAATAAAAATAAAAATAAGGAAAAATAGAGGAAAAAGTAAAATGAAAAAATAGGATGGTGTTATTCTTGTCCCTGCTCTCCTCGATCTGTCCTGTGGTGGAAAATTGAAGAACTGTGTCTCTGTCCTCGGTTTGTTCCACGGCGAAAGATAAAGCACTGTCTCTCTGTCTCCACGATCTGTCCTACGGTGGAAAGTCTCACTGGAACCTCCTAAGGTATTCTCGCTGGAAGTTAGATAGCTCCACCTGGAGCATTATGCCGTGGAGGAGTGTACCCATGTGTGGGGCATTGGCCGGATCTCTAAGGAAGGTGATGACGTCAACATCTGCAGGCCTCCCCACCATTTCCGGATAGTCTGTGACTAGTCTAAGCAGGACGTTGTGCGCCTGCCGGGTGTCTTCGGGTGATAGGGACATTTGTCCTGTTTGGCCGGGTCCTTGTCATGAGCTTTTTTTTTGATGTGCACAGTCTCTGCACCTTCCTATTGCGTGGACTACCACAAGGTGATTTAGCTTAGTCCACAGTTGGTTGTACTGAGCTAGGTTTCTTCGGTCTCAGATGAAAGTACGTGTGTCAGTTGTTCTCTCGATGAGTCCTGGGCATTTCTCGATTATTTGAAAGAACAAAGTAAATGTGAGTTTATCAATGTCTACTGGCGGTGGAAGCATTTGTGTCCTCTTCGCTGTGCTCCGGTAGCTTGGCGAAGGCTTCCGCGATGACAGTCAGTAATTGCCTGATTATTTTCTTGTTCGCAGGGTCTTGAATAAAGTCTGTGACGCTGGTTTCTCTCTCTATGAGTGACGGGTATGATATTACCACCAGTTGAAAGTACGTAGCACATCCCACTTGAGGCTTCTGCTTAGGAGATACCATGAGTTCTGTGAACAAAGTCTCGGTAGTGGTTGCTTCAGGATACTGTGTTATGCTCTCAGAAAATATTTTACTTGCAGTCTATCAGAGCCTTGATTCTTTGTACTGCTTGGGCTTGACATGCCTTCAAAAGTTCATTTTTTTCAATGTTGTTGTGGCTTTTGGATGTGCTTCTCTTTACCCTGCAACTAGGATGCACAGAGTGTTCATTTTATGTCCTTCATCATCTTTCACTGTTTTGAGAAAATGTCTTGTTTAAAAGCCACACTTTAACCCAGAGTTCCTTTTGCCTTCATTTTGCTGCTCATGCATCCTTCTTCCTTGCCATGGATCTCGTCTGCAAGTGCTGAGGTTCTTCTCAGTTGTCTGTGTTTTCTTCATGATTGGATGCAGCTGGAGGGCTCTCTCCTATATAAGGTTTAATGTCATTCAGGAAGAGCCATGCCCTTCTGCCCTGGACCTTGACGGCTGAAGTCCTCCCGATGAAAGGACCGTTGATTCGTGGCTCATCCCACTTTTTCCTTGTAAAGTTCTTTATGAGGACAGTGTCTCCACAGAAAACGGGTGGCGCACATAGACTTTGCGTGGAGTCTGTTCCAGCACTTCCTGTTGTGTTTTGTGCTGCGCTGCACCCTTTTCTTTGTCGCTGCAGCTGGCCTGAAATGAAAGAGACGCTGGATGTCATACAATTCAAGTACTCCTGCATCTCTGTCCCCAGGAGCTCACTGGTTGGCTGGGCATCACATCTAGCTGTATCTCGGGGGGTAAGAGGGGTCCTCATCCTTCTGCAAGTGACTATCTCGTGCAGCGTGAGATGATGGTCAGAGCCTGGTTGGTTCTGAAGTGCATACAATGCCAGTAGTAGACAGTGCAACCATCCCTTTTTTAATGTGAGCTTCAACTTGGCTATCCTCTCCTTTAACAGGCCGTTGAACTGCTCACATATACCATTCCCCTCCAGATGATACGCCGACAAGAATTTGTGCTTTATACCAAGCAACAAGCTGATCTGTTCGAAAACTGCATTAACAAAATGAGTCCCGTTGTCTGATCTCATTACCTCGAACACCCCCCATCTAGGGAACACTTCCCTCACTAGAAATTTGGCAGCATAGGTAGGGTCTGGGTGTGCAAAGGGACCTGCTTCTATCCATCTAGAGAATGGACACACCACCACAATTAAATACCTGTCCCCGTTGCACACTTGAATCATGTCGACATAGTCGATATGCAAGTGCTGGAATGGTCCATTTGGCCGTGGGATAACTCCTCTCACTACTTTTTAATGTGTGCCCACCGGTGAACTGTTGGCAGATAATGCAGTTCACCATGAAAAATGCAACGTGCTCTGCTAAATACGGTTTAAACCAGTCTTCTGCGAGCGTTGTAGCGAGATTTTCTTTTGACATGTGTATAGGGTAGTGTAATTGCTCCAATGCTACTTTCAGTAGGGCAACCGGCATTACTGGTTTTCCAGTGCTGTCTTGCCTCCACAACCCGTCAGAGGGGTTTAAGGAACACCCTCGACGGTTCCACACATTTTTTTCCTCCTTAGGTGCCTCCCCTTGTATTTCATTAGCTGAGTCTGCCCCATGTTGCTATAGGCTTCGGGTGTGGCTCGCGCTACCATCATACGCTCATGGGTACATGTGTCATGGGCACTAGACTAGGAGAAATTATCAAGTCGCCCTCATATCCAGTTCATGGTAGGCAGAAGGGAAGACAGGCAGGTGCATTGTGGGTGAAAGCATGGAGAGCAAAAACAGGGTTAATATCCATGTCAACCAATGAAAACCCCTGCGGCCATAGAATAACATGAGACTTCCTGTTCCACTAGCATGGATCCCTTTTTGGCCAATCCAGAACTTATGCAACGCTCTAGTCTTTGAGCGAGGCTCTCTATAAAAGCCACGCCCGAAGAACAAGACTTGCTTCTTGTATTCCTCTGTTGCATCGAGCACGCGCTTACCTGATCCCATTCCCCGGAGTCTTCTACGGCTTACCTGCAGTTCCGGCGCCCGGCTGGGCCTCCATCTTCGCTACTACGAGGTCTGCATCTGAAAGAGAAAAGAACAGAAACATTAGTACAGCGCCAGTCTCTACTCACCTTTCCGCGGCTTTCCGACGGCGTCGGCAGCTTCATTCTTCACTCGCGGTCCTTCTGATCATCTCTGCACGTCTTAGTTACGGGTCTTCTGATCTTCACCACCCATTGGACCTTCCTTTGGCAATCTGCAAGGAAAAGAAAACACAAGAGAAAGACAAGTTAGTCTTTATAGACACTCGGTGAGCAAGATCCACAAAGGCAATACAAACCTGCACTTCTTCCTTTCGAACTCGGTGAAGCAACTGGGAAATCCGAGGACGTTGGGCATTATACGCACTAAGGGTCAGTGAAGTAACTGCCCTGGAATTTTATTCAAGACTTTTGAATGTTTTCCAACCACCAATAAGGGGAACGGTTGTGCCATTCTTCTCAGCAGCATCACCAAAACAAGCAAGGAGAACAGCTTCCAGCCGGCACGGCAACCATCCGGCCCACACCATAGCGCCCCTGCAGAGCCAGGACGGATAGCCCACCTTCCTAAAACAAGAGGTGCCCGCCCCCCTTTTAGACACTGCGCTTGAACCAATGGGGAGTCTCAAGGGAGGGTCTCTCGGTCTGGGCACTATTCTAACCCATTCATTGTTCATTGTCTCACAGATAGAACCCCAGGTGAAGGGAGAAAGAGCTGGTTTCTGGGTGAGGGGAGAGCAAAGCAGAGGTCGAAGGAATCCATCGCTCCTGTGGAGATTCAGGTGAGCGTCACAGAACACGAAGCCTACCTTAAACACCTCCGCCTGAGCGATGGAGACCTCAGAGGTAGATCAACTGTCACAGTTATTGGGGGAGCTGATGGCCGAGGTGCATGCAGCTCGTTCGGAGACAAACGCCTTAAGGCGAGAATTGGCAGTGAACAGCGATAAAACGGATGAGATAGCTTGCCAATTACTACAGACCCAAGCGGGTATGGCTCCATTACCGGGGGGAGCCACGGCTCCGCTGTCTACACCACCCCAACCCGTAGCAGCCCCAGTACAAGTAGTCTTTCCTGGGAACATACCCCTGGCACCCCCGGAGAGGTTCTCATGAGCCCAGAAAATTCAGCACTTTTATGAATCAGTGTTGTCTACACTTTCTGTGTAAGCCAGGGCTGTTTCCCACTGACCAGTCTAAAGTGAACTTTGTGTTGTCATACTTGGGGGGACATGCAGCAGATTGGTCCGTACCATTAGTCAATAGGGACGATCCATTACTTAGAAATTTTGCCGGCTTCCAGCGTGAGTTGGAAAAGCTTTTTGCCCGCAGTACACAAGGACAGGCCTTGGATGACGAGTTATTATCCCTACGACAAGGGAATCAGGACCTTTTGGCTTACGTAGCAACCTTCAATCGCCTGGTAGCCGAAACAGGTTGGCCAGAAGAAAAGCGTACAACTCTCTTTTACCGAGGTCTAAGGGGGCAGCTGAAAGACGTCCTGGCACAAGTAGTTAACCCACCCGAGGGGTGTGCTGAATACATAGACCTAGCACTCCAGCTAGATCACCATTTGCAAAACCGGAGAGCCGGCCGCTCACGCTCTGAGAGCAGAACATTCTATATGAGGCCCAAGGAGTCGTCAGCTCGCCAGTCCATGGAAGCACATCCTGAACCTAGGCAATTAGGGGGAGTTCGAGGCCCCCTCACTAAAGCGGAACGTGATAGAAGGTGGCAAGAGCAATTATGTCTGTACTGCGGGCAATCTGGACACTTTCTTCGTAACTGTCCGGCTAAACCACCCCGAAAGACGCTCGGGGCTAAGGATGGAGCAAAGGAAGCAACTGAGGCGAAAACTCCAATGCCCGGCAAACTTAGAGGTTGGTTTGCCAAGCGCAACTAAGTCTCCCTCGACCTCCCATTTTACCATTCCGGTGACCTTAGTGGACCAGCGCCAGCCTTCCAGGTTACACACACTAGAAGCTTTTATGGATAGTGGAGCCATTGGGAATTATCTGGATATAGAGACAGCTGACAGAATTGGGTTACCAAGTTGTACAAAGGAAATTATAGACAACGTAACTGTAGTCGACGGAACTCAGCTGCTGTCAGGACCGGTTAGCCCTTGCACCACCAAGATCTTAATGCTCTGTCAAGATGGGCATAAGGAGGAAATCTCATTTGATCTGATTTCAGCTCCATAATTCCAAATGATCCTTGGCATACCTTGGCTTGCGAAACACAACCCAACTATAGACTGGCGTAGGAGATCATTAACCTTTCCCAGGGACTGCAGACACAGTTAGGAGTCAGGTCGGTCGCCGGAGCAGCCTATATCAGCATCTCAGAAAACACCCCCCGTGTTGGGGATGTTGGGAGTTTTACCCCCCGAATACCAGGAATACCGGGATGTATTCGCTAAAGAACAGGCCAATGTTCTGCCCCCACATCGTTCTTATGATTGCCAGAAAGACCTGGTACCAGGGGCAAAGGTTCCGTGTAGCTGAATATATGCCCTGACGGAAGGGGAAAACGCACATCTCAAAGCCTACTTGGAACAATACCTCACAAATGGTTTCATCTGCCCTTCCAAATCCCCCGCGGCCTCTCCTCTCTTCTTTGTCCCAAAGAAGGATGGGGATCTTAGAACGTGCATCGATTACCGCGCGTTAAACCAGGTCACAGTGAAGAACCGGTACCCATTACCTCTGATACCTGCACTGCTCGACAAAGTACGACAAGCGCAAGTGTTCACGAAATTGGATCTTCGGGGGGCCTACCACCTGGTGCGTGTTAAGGAGGGTGATGAATGGAAGACCGCGTTCCGCACCAGGTACGGCCTCTACGAGTATCAGGTGATGCCGTTCGGGTTGTGCAACGTTTCGGTGGCATTCCAGCACTTCATGAATGATGTCCTACGAGAGCTGCTAGACGTATGTGCCGTTGTGTACATAGACGACATCCTCATTTATTCAGCTACCGCACAAGGGCATGTATCACATGTACGGGCAGTTCTGCATAAACTGCGCGAAAACCATCTTTATGCCAACCTTGAGAAGTGCTCTTTCCATGTCACCGAAGTTGAGTTTTTAGGGTTCATCTTGTCTCCACAAGGGATTCGAATGGACAACAGGAAAGTGGAGGCAATTCTCACTTGGCCATCACCTTTGTCTCTAAAGGGAGTGCAGAGCTTCCTAGGCTTTACAAACTTCTACCGATGCTTCATACCAGGATTTTCACATCTGGTGCATCCTATCACCACCCTCTTACGCAAGCATCGAAATTTGAATGGCCCCCCGCAGCTGAAGAAGCCTTTAGGGCTCTAAAGAGCAGGTTCACATCAGCCCGTGTATTACAACATCCGCAACCAGACCTCCCTTACATCGTAGAGACCAATGCTTCAAGTGTAGCCATGGGAGCGGTCTTGTCCCAACGGAACCTTGATACCGGTCATCGACACCCCATAGCTTTCTGGTTAAAAAAGTTCTCACCAGCGGAATTAAATTATGCGGTTACGGATAAAGAACTGCTTGCAATAAAGGAGGCCCTCAAGGAATGGAGGCATTATCTACTCGGAGGCAAACATACTATTACCATAATCACGGACCATCGGAATCTTCAGTATCTGCGGTCGGCTAAAGCACAATCCTCTAGACAGCTTCGTTGGGCTCTATTCCTATCAGATTATGATTTTATGATCACTTACCGGCCTGGAGTAAAGAACGGAAAGGCAGATGCCTTATCGCACATTGGCAAAGGGGATCAAGCCTACAGAACTCCTGATCCGGTGGACATCATCCCGGGGAACAAGATCCTAGGTCTGTGTGGGGACGATTCTTCATGGGAGGCATTCAAGAAGAAGATAAAGGAAAGTCTACCCATAGAGGAATTACAGACATGGAAAAGAAAGGGGATGAACTTTACCATCAAAGATGGTTTGCCATGTTATCGAGACCGCCTCTACCTTCCAACACCTACCCTGCGAGAAGAAGTGCTGGTTGGTTACCATGATTCACCAATGGAAGGTCATCCAGGGGTGGGAAAGACCATTGAAAAGATTGAAAGATCTTACTGGTGGCCCAATTGGCGACAAGATACTCACGATTTTGTCAACTCATGCGGAACGTGTGCTCAACATAAGGCCTCATGACAATAACCCGCTGGCTTACGGCAACCACTGGCCATACCACCCACACCTACACAGTATCGATGGACTTTATCACGGACTTGCCTCCCAGTTCCGGGTTTAACACCATCCTTGTGGTAGTGGACCTATTCACCAAGATGGCCCACTTTATCGCCCTAAAGGGCATTCTGTCAGCACAGGTCTTGGCTCAAGTTTTCCTCCATAACATTGTGAAGCTCCATGGATTTCCATCCATATTAATCTCCGATAGAGGGAGCCAATTTGTGTCACGATTTTGGAAACATTGTTGTTCGCTGGCCGGAATGGAAATCCGGTTGTCCACCAGTCACCACCCACAAACAGACGGTCAAACAGAGCGTACCAACCAAACTCTGGAGCAATACCTCCGGTGTCTACTACACCAGACAGAACGCTCTTGGGAAGAAATCCTGTGGATGGCTGAATATGCATACAATAATTCAATACACACCTCCACAGGCATGATGCCGTTTTACACCCTTTATGGCCGCAACCCGAGAACTTCAACATACGACAATTGAGATGCCTGCCATCGAGACCTTACATGAAAGAATCTCACAAGTAAACAAAGATGCAGTAAGGCACCTTGAGGCAGCCAAGGACACACAAAATAGGTATGCTGATCGCCATCGACAAAAGGCCCCTAACTATCACGCAGGAGACTCAGTATGGTTATCGACAAAGTATATAGAGTTGAAAGGGGCCAGGAAATTTCAACCTAAATACTTAGGCCCATTCACCATAGAAAGTGTAGTTACTCCTGTCACCATGGGATTGACTCTACCTCCACAAATGCGCATGCATCCAGTTTTTCATGTTTCTTTATTGAAACCTGTAGAGCCTGGAACTAGGACACTAGCTCTGCCAGCCCACATAGTAATAAAAGAGGGGGGGGACCAGAATATGAGGTTAAACAGATATTAGATTCTAAAATGGTGCGAAAAACCTTGTATTATCTGGTGGACTGGAAGGGATATGGTCCACAAGATAGGTCATGGGGGCCAAGTGAGAACATTCATGCCCCTCGGTTGTTACTCAAATTCCACAAGAACAATCCCACCAAGCCTGGCCCGGGAAGCACACACTTAGGAGGGGTCTTGAGAGGGAGGACTGTCATGGGCACTAGACTAGGAGACATTATCAAGTCGCCCTCATATCCAGTTCATGGTAGGGAGAAAGGAAGACAGGCAGGTGCATTGGTGGTGAAGGCATGGAGAGCAAAAACAGGGTTAATATCCATGTGAACCAATGAAAACCCCTGCGGCCATAGAATAACATGAGACTTCCTGTTGCACTAGCATGGACCCCTTGTTGGCCAATCTAGAATGAATGCAATGCTCTAGTCTTTGGGTGAGGCTCTCTATAAAAGCCACGCCCAAAGAACAAGAATTGCTTCGTGTATTCCTCTGTTGCATCGAGCATGCGCTTACCTGATCCCATTCCCCGGAGTCTTCTACGGCTTACCTGCAGTTCCGGCGCCCGGCTGGGCCTCCATCTTCGCTACTACGAGCTCCGCATCTGAAAGAGAAAAGAACAGAAGCATTAGTACAGCGCCAGTCTCTACTCACCTCTCCACGGCTTACCGACAGCGTCGGCAGCTTCATTCTTCACTCGCGGTCCTTCTGATCATCTCCACCCATCCGAGTTATGGGTCTTCTGATCTTCACCGCCCATTGGACCTTCCTTTGGCAATCTGCAATGAAAAGAAAACACAAGAGAAAGACAGGTTAGTCTTTATAGACACTCAGTGAGCAAGATCCACAAAGGCAATACAAACCTGCACTTCTTCCTTTCGAACCCAGTGAAGCAACTGGGAAATCCGAGGACATTGGGCATTATACGCACTAAGGGTCAGTGAAGTAACTGGCCATGGAACTTTATTCGAGACTTTTGAATGTTTTCCAAACACCAAAAAGGGGAACAGCTGTGCCGTTCTTCTCAGCAGCATCACCAAAACAAGCAAGGAGAACAGCTTCTAGCTGGCACGGCAACCATCCGGCCCGCACCATAGCGCCCCTGCAGAGCCAGGACGGAGAGCCCACCTTCCTAAAACAAGAGGTGCCCCCCCTTTTAGACACTGCGCTTGAACCAACGGGGAGTCTCAAGGGAGGGTCTCTGGGTCTGGGCACTATTCTAACACATTCTTTGTCACCCATTCTTTGTCACACAGATAGAAGGTGAAGGGAGAAAGAGCTGGTTTACGGGTGAGGGGAGAGCAAAGCAGAGGTTGAAGGAATCCATCGGTACTGCAGAGATTCAAGTGAGCGTGACAACATGCCACCTCCACGTCCATGATTGTTTTGTTTTTGGATGCCATACGCTTGGCTTCCGTGTCTGCTTCATGATTTCCACGTGACACGAAATCCGTCCCCTTGGTATGAGTGGCACATTTCACGACCGCTATGCCCACTGGGAGCTGTAGTGCTTTTGTCAACCTGTCCAATAAGGGTGCATGTTGCACTGGCGTGCCGTCTGCTCAGAGGTAGCCCCTCCTTTTCCAGCGCGCTAAGCTTGCGTGCACGGTTGATGTCACATAGGCAGAGTCACTGTACACTGTTAATTCCTGGTATGCATGATTCTCAATGGTGAGTATCAGCGCCAATAGTTCTGCAGCTTGCGCAGAATAGTGAGATGGTATTCGTGCACTAACAAGTACTCAAAACTCTCCATTCGCTAGGTGTTTTACCATGGCCACGCCTGTATATCTTTGTCCATCTTCTTGATCGATTCTTGAGGAACCGTCAATGAACACGATTTCACCACTTGCCAGGGCATTTTCCTTCACCCTAGGAATTTCATCATAGAATGCCTCATAATTTGCACAATCGTGTATGGGTTCTCCCTCTGTAAGTGGCTCAGCTATGAACGTAACTGGATTCACAGTTTTACATCGCACTATTTTGATCGATGGGTTAGAAATAATCACTTCATATGCGGATGCTCTCTGAGACATCAGCGTGCCCTTTGGCTTCTCTAGTACGGCGAACAACGATTGCTCGACATACAATGTCATGGAGCACCCCATCACAATGGATGTCGCCTTTTCAATGGCGAACGTGGCAGCAGCTAGATTTTGTTTGCATGGGAAGTGGCCCTTCATGACCGGGTCCAGACTCCCTCCGTAATATGCAAGGGGCTTGTGCCCCAGTGAGGTTCGCTGCGCAAACACTGCCGTCATAAAATTACCATTGGTGTGTGAGAACAGGTAGAATTCCTCTGCATAATTAGGAATCCCGAGAACTGGGGCCTTACAAATCGCCCCCTTGAGTTCTGAAAACCCCTTTTCCATTGCCTCAGTCCATTCGATTTCTCCCCTTGTCGCCTGGGCCTTCTTTAGGGCCTGAAGCAAGGGCTTGGTATATGAGCTATAGTCGAAGACCCACGCTCTGACATAATTGCACAGGTCTAAGAAGCTTTGCATTTGTTTTAGCGTAAGTGGCTTAGCCGTGTTCATGATAGCTTCAGCCCTTTCTGGGGTTACCTTTTTCCCTTCGTGTGAGATTAGCTGTCCTATGTACAGCACCTCTCGCTGACAGTATTGCAGCTTTTCCTTGTCAACTTTATATCCTTTCTCAGCCAGGATAGTCAATAGCTGGACAGAGTCGCGCCTGCATTGTTCCTCAGTGACGCTGCAGATCAGAATATCATCCACATACTGCAAAACAACACTGTCTACTGCAATATTGCTTAGGTCCATCTGCAGGACTCTGTTGAAAATGGATGGAGACTCACAGTATCCCTGTGGCAGCCTTGTGCTTTTCAGGCGCATTTGCCTGAAAGTGAATGACATCAGGTCTTGTGAGTCACGGTGCAACGGGATTGAGAAAAACACATTTTTCAAATCAATCACCGTGAAGTACTTTGCCTCAGCGGGTATGTTGCATAGAATTGTGTATGGATTCGGGACTAGAGGGAACTCGGCTTCAACTATATTGTTTAATGCTCTTAAATCTTGGATTAAACGCCACAACCCTCCTTTTGATTTCTTGACAGAGTAAATCACTGTGTTGCAAGGTGATTTTGACGTCACTAGGATGCCCTGCTCCACCATGGCGGAAATTGTCTTTGCGATCCCTTCATCAGACTCTCTGGACATAGGATATTGTGGTGCTCTTGGTAAAATTGCTCCTGGTTTCAGTTTAATTTTCACTTCACCTGGCTCCTTCAGGAGGCCTACATCATACGGCGCTGTTGTCCATAACGCGACAGGCACTTGGGCCATGTCGTCATCAAAGTATTCTGGACGTATTAGCGCCAACATCATTCTCTGTGGCACCTCCCGTTTGATCATTTTGACCCAAAATATGAGACTCACTTCTACCCTTGTCTCTTCTAGGTCATGGTGTTCTTCGAACAGATCATCATCGGTGACATCAGTCACTCGATACCCTTCTTCGATGGTGATAATCGCACACCATTGTCTGCCTTCGTCGTCATATCCTTCGACCAATACCACTTTCCCTCGTACTGCGGCAGATTGTATCATTAAGGGAAATACTTGTCCCTCCTCTTCGTGCATAGGTATTCTGGGTCTGAATAGAAACTCATTAGGTGTCCTCATAGTTCTATCTGCAAGGCCTGGCAATCCCGCCATGAGCAGCCGCACGCCATATGCGAAGATTTCTGGCTCCAAAGGTATAACTCTCATGGCTTTACGTCTGGAGTATGCACTGATTATTTCACACAAGTTTGAGTAATGCATTCCTGTTGTGGGGCATACTATGCCATTCTCGGTAAACAAGATTGTCATATTCAATTTAGTCATTAAGTCCCGACCCAGGATGTTTACTGGGGACTGACGTGAATATAATAAGGGTACTATCATTTTGCGCTCTCCCACAGAGACTCGGAGCACGTCTGTAAAAGGGAACTCTACTGTGAGCTCCCGTGAAACTCTGAGTATCTATGACTTCGCCAGACAAGGAAACGTGCCTTCTCGTATGCATGAGCGTGTCACACCCGTGTCAACTAAGAAGGAATATTCTTTACCCCCTATGATGACATTCACCCTAGGTTCCCTGTTAGGGTCTGGTGTCACTGATAGGATAGAACACATCAGAGTACCCCGTGAGCTGTCCTATTTCATATATAAGTTTGGCCCCCTGTATACTTGCTGATTTCCCCCATTCCCAGGGTTGACTCCCCCTCCGGAGCTAGTGCCCTGTGACACTTGCGGCGGTGCCTGCTGGGATTGTCCCTGCGGTACGTTCCCCATGTGCGGGGGTGGAACCGCTTGCTGTGCACCCTTCTGCAAGGCTAGCGTCTGCTGCTGCACTGTGTGATTTTGTGCACCGCCCTGTTGCGGGACGGCTGGCTGATTCACCATGCCTGCCCCATCCCTTGGCTATTTTGCCACATGCCTTGGCTTCTGCACACGTGAGCCACATGTCCTGTCATTCCAAACAGCCAACACACTGGCGGTGGTCGGGCCATCTGTCCATCTGATGTAGCTGGACTGCCCATCTGCGCGTTCTGAAAGCCACTTTGATTATTCTGAAAGCCCCCTTGGTTGCTTCGAAACCCACCCTGATTACTCTGCCATCCTCTTCCTCCAAAACCTCTTCCCCTCGGGTAAAATCCTGCGCTACCCTGGTTATTCAGCGATGGGTTAGTCCCTTGCTGTGCGTGTGGTTCAGCTGGGCTTGTCAGCATGGCTCCCTCGAGAGCATACTCTGAGAGTTTCTTTTGCACCAGCTTCGCCTCCTCACCCTTACGAGGTGCCTCCATTTTCCTATTCTTTTCTTGCAACAATCTACAGTCTTGTGCAATTGTCAACTTTATTTCAGCCCATGGTTTGGCTTCTATTCCTACCAATTTCTTAAATTGTTTTTGCAGTGGCTCGGGCAACCCCTGACATGATATATGGTAGAATACAGGGATAGATTTCGTCCAAGACTCATGCGTTTCGAGCACCCACGCGTCTTGAAAATTCTGGATATAAATCAACGGATCCTCTGACTCTTTCATTTTCTGAGTCATTATAGCCCCCATATCAGAAATGTCTGGATATAGCGTTCGCAGCGCTTTCCACACTGCTGCTCTACAATTATGAAATGGTGCTCCGTCATCAGAGGTGTTAATTAGGGTTACCCTAGGGTAGCCTGCCCGTTTCCATACATCATCTGCTCTTTCATCAAGTATGTCAATTAAGAGGCCCTTAATGTCCCCTATAGCTAAGGTGACACCCCCCGTCATTTTCTCTAACTCATGTATCCACTTCCCGGCTCCCAATGTCAGCATTGGAAGCTTATTTTTTAGGTTCTCTCGGTCCATGTGTGGCCATGGAATATATTGTGGTCTTGCGCCCCCTTTTTCTAGCAGCGGGAATTGGAATGCGCAGTCTTCCTTTTCTTTCCCCATAGCTCTCTTATCTATCGCTGGGGTGGCATTTCCGCCTTACCGTCTCCCTGGCAATGCCCATAATCTATCTGCATAGGCAGGCGCTGATGCCCCCCTCTGATGGTGGCGTGTTCCTTCATGCCGGCCGGACTGTGCGGCAGACTTCGGTGTCCTACTTGCGGACTCGCTAGCGTCTGGCCATCGTATCCCTCGGTCCCCTGGGAGCCGTTTTTCGCACCGTCTCCCTTCCTCGTGTGCCTCATACTCCGTTTTCCCACCAGAGTCAGATTCTGAATACTCCCAGTCTACACAACTCCTTGCATCTTCTTCATTTTGCCCAATCTCCAGCCTGTCTAGGGACAGTCCCCTTCTCCCACTACTTCGAGTGACATCCTCTGTGTCATATAGTTGAGTGCTCTCCAGGTGCTCGTCATCCCTTCCCCCTTGGGATATTTGCTCCAGCCCCATTTCATCATATATTTTATCGATCGTTTCCCCGATACTTCGGGTGTCGAAGTCATCTTCAATATTTGTCCCACTTATTCCTTGCACCGAGTCGTGTGCAGGAAAGAATTCTTCTATGTCTTCCCATTCTACAACAGGATTGGGTTTTTTAACTTCCCGCTCCAAATATTCAAGATCTCGTGCCCTCTGTCTGCGCTTACGTTCTGCTTCCTCATTTATTCCCTTGCGCTTCTTCGCTTCTTTTCTAGCCTTGTCTACTTCCCTCATCCTTTCATTTCTACGTTGCTTTGCCACTCTAATTTCCTGATCTTCTCTTCTCTTCATTTTCTTCTCTCGTGCTCTTTGCTCTTCTTCCGATCTTTGCTTATTATGTTTGTACTGGTCGTAGGCTGCCTTCTGGTTGCGATCGAGCTGTTTCTCTTGCTCTTTGTGATATGGTTGTTCTCGCTTTAGCCTATCCTTCCTACTTGTCCTTTCGTCCCTTACTTCCATCTCTTTTTTTCTCTCTCTCCTTTGCGTCTCCTCAGACCTCTCTCTAAGCCTTATATCATCACTTCCTTTTCCATCCAACTTCAGCAATATCTGACCTCCCATCCATTCGTCTTTCGCGACTGCTATCTCATAAACTCTACCTTCATTTCCCTTTCATTTCTTTCCCTCTCTCTCCTTATCAGGAGGTGCACAACTCTGTGCCCGATCTTTTCCTTCATCTTCACTTCTCTCCTTGTCCTTCGGGACCGCGGCGGCAATATTGTTTTTCTGTTCCTTTCCCTTATTGTTGTCTCTACTGTACATAGGCGACTCATATGCGGGGTTGCTATACCCCGTGGCTGCCTTAAGTTGTCTTAGCGGGTAAAGCCCCTCTGTCTTACTCCCTTCAATGACTGGCTCAGGCGGGGCTGGTGGCGCGGTAGGCGTCTCACCCCCCTCCGTACATCCATTTAGTATCCAGTCTGTGGGTGGTTCTTCCACCTTCGTCTCTTCAAACATCTTCCACAATTCTAGAATAGCAAGACGTTTCTCTAGCTTCTTGCCTGTATATGTGGCATGTAGAAAAGTCATCATGTTGTAAGACGGCTTTAGATAGGGACCCATTCTGTGGCCACGGCATAAACATCTTGTGGGCAGTACCCTTAACCCACTCTGTGCTATACTTTTTTAGTTTAGGAGCATGCTTAGGTAGTTGCATGCACAGATGCGCAAGTGGGGTGACCTCCTCCATTTTCAATTCCGTTACCAACAATATTTATACAGTTTGTTATCCTTCTACTAGTATGAGTGAGCACCAGATCCACAAGCTCCAATCCAATCTTTTCCCGCCAAAATTTTTTATACTATCATTTAATTCAAAATCATCAATTCATTGGCGATTCCCTCTCAGTTACAGAATTGCGTAAAACCAAATTTCTTTTTCGGACAATCAACGATACAGTTCTATTCCATTTGACGTACAACAGAACACATATGATAGACACTTGACAGACTAGACAGACATCAGCTGGTCATACATATACCTGCTTTCTAATCAATACCCCGTTATGGAGTTTAAACAAACTCCTTTGATGCGTCTTTAAACGGCCTTGTAGTCTAATTGTCCCTTATTATATGGGCTATGAGTTCACGTTTCTTCTGACCGCTGTATTAAAGCGCAGGAACAAGGCGAATCCTTACATTTTTTTATCTCAGGTGCCCCCCTGGTAATCCTTCATTTTTTTTTCCTCAGGTGTCCCCCTGGTATCCCTTGTTTTTATCTCGGGTGTCCCCCTGGTATCCACTCTTTATCTCTTATGCTTGAGTCATTACCCCCTATATATATACATTCTTCTCTACTTCTGACTATTTTAATTTTTTCTCCACCACCCTCCGTTACCTTTCCCTTACTTGTTCTAATGCCTACAAGACATTTGCCAAAGTAACAAGTTTGTTGTTTCACTTACCGACAGCATCTTTTCCTCTCTGGAGCTTCGGAATCGCTGCCCCTTCCTCTTCAGCCTCTTATGTTTTTTTTTCGTCCGATTGGCTGCCCGTGGGAATGAGAAGGGTTATGCTTGGAAAGGCGGGTTCCTTCATACCCACTGCAGATTCTTTATGGGCTTATACTATCATTGTCCACGGGAAGCTTCTCAGCCTACTCAGCCGGAATGGCGAAAGGACTCCTGATATTGCCGAAGGCCTACAGTTACTTTGTGCCGTCTGTCTATAGGTGTTTTATAACTATATTAATCAATAATCCAAAATCTATAATCAATGGCCATAACCATCCTCACGCTACCAAGTGTACAGGAGTGCAGGTAAATTCACTGACAGGCCCATAGGTCAGTGCTCACACTCTAGTACTTGTAAGACAGGATAGCTGCACCATGTGAAGGATGGGGGAGCAGGATTCACTTACTCTAACACGACTCAATAATGAGGACTCAGTAGTTTGGCAAAGGGAAGTCTGTTTAATGGCAAGTACATCAAACAGGGACACAAATGGGAATCAGCATCGTTGCGATCACCTGTCTCACTCCAACTTCCACAAACTTCAGTTGAACAGCAGTTCTTATAGGCAATATTTGTCATCATTGATGTCTAATTCTACAAAACTCGTCATGCAATATAATTGGTTAGGAAAGGTAACGTATAAGTGCTATATCTGTATATGATAATAGAGCATGCAGATTGGATAATTCTTATCGGGTGGGCGTCTACGCCCCTCCCTCTACATCACACGTGATAGACGTCACTACAAGTACGACGTCTCATTGGTTCTACGATATATAGGACCCTAGATAACTTGTTCCATTGTGATTGGGCAGGTTACACCCCTAGACATAAATTTCCACTTTTAATTAGCAGCATGCAGAATGGACACCCAAGTCCCAAGTTTCACCCTGCCTCCCTTCCATCAATCAGTATCTTGGGGCTATGTGTCAATTAGTTGGCTGGGCATGGTCTCGGAACTGCAGCCTCTTATCTGGAGAAGGTATGGCACCCTTGGATCTGGGTGACATCAGACATTGGTAATTCTTTGCGCCTGTCTTGGTCACATGTCCGTTCACCATGAAACTGCTTCATGTTCCAGCTTTTAGTGTATTTATTCTGTTTTCTGCCTCGCCTCCTTCATGGGCCTCCCTTATCTTGACCTTCACGTGGCAGGCTGGTATGTTCTGAAGTTTGAGTCTTGTTAGCTGACGCTCTCCTCCCTTTCTCTGGATGACCTTGATTTCCTAGGCATGAGCCGCTCTTTGTTGAGTTTCGATTCCACTCCTTCTCTTGTCTCTGGCTGGGTTACGAAACTTGGCCTGTCAGGCCTCTGGCAGCCTGGGTACATTTCTGCTTTTACAAAATGGAGGTAGATATAGTTGGCGCTTGCCGCTCTATTCTTCTACTAAGCATTGCAAGCAGTATTGGTTTCCTTTAGCTTCTTGCGTTCCAAGCCTATTTACACACGTTTATCTGGTCGGTTGCTTCCATCTTGTCTCATAGCAACGTTTCCTTACGTTTTAACATTGTCTCTTCTCTGTGTCCATTAAATTTATTTTCGTAGCTACTTGCACTGGCGTGCTTGTCTTCAATAGCCACTTTTCGTTCATTCGTGAGTCTGTGCAGGCCCTTCTGTCATTTCCACTGGCCTTCCATTAAGGCTCTTTGGGTCTCTTCATGGACCATCTGTAGGTACTCTTCGTTTCGTGTCAGCGGCTGGTACGGCTGTCTGATAGGGTACCGTGCTGCCCAGGGTTGTCTGGTTATGGGCGCTTGAACAGGTATGGATCTTCTGATGTACACTGGGCAGAGCCCCAGTGCAGGTCTTTGTTGGTTCATTTGTTCCTCATACGTCACATACCTTGGTGAGTACTCTCCTGGTACCTCGAAACGAGCGGTAGGGGTGCAGGCCATGTCTGGCACCTCCTCTACACTTGCACAAAAGAAGTTACAGAGGATCAAAATGAACTGGGGAGAATCAAGAAAATGGGAAAAGGGAAAGACTGACTTCTGTGACAAGGTCAGCAGGTTGACCCTATCAAGGGGGGATGAAGACCCCTCTTCCCCCTCTCTGGTAGACCCACTCCTACCAGGGAGGGGCAAGGTGGCACTTGGGTGGGTCCCAGCCCCTCTGCCTGCACATTATGATTGATGGCAGTACCACTCTTGGTTAGCCTATGCTCCTGTAGAATATGCTGGCCACTCTCTTTGCATTCATTTAATAAAGCTACATGCACCAGAATTCCTAGCAGATCAGCAATAACAAAGTAGCCCATAGGAGTCAAAAGAAATGCTTCTTGCCATTGCTTCCGCATGGGCAGAGCTGAGAAAGACAGAACCCTTCGACATTCACAATGACAATCATCACAGACTGCTATGCACTGCTCGGGTGCAAAGACTCGCTCACCTGTGAACCAACCACAGAGCGACTCCCTGCAGAATGCTTGTAATCCATTGTCTCTCCCATAACCTGGGACATTGTTCAGAGAGGGCCTCCAATGCCAAAAGCGGCCGACCCATGCAAGGGAATGGGCTGCGGCCTCACCCTCTTTTTATGTATTTACCCGATAGTGACAGTCCTGGGTGGGGAATGGAGGAACGATTTGTCCAGGGAACTAACGGGAACGTACCAATGGGAAAAGCAGGGTAAATTATAAAAATAGGGACAGGAAGGTGTTGGTTCTTTGGGGGAAATCAGAGGAGGTGGCGGTGGCAGATCAAGAGGCCAGAAAGCGGAAGGACGGTGTGGAGGAGCGGGGTGGAAATTTCTAGAGAAGGTCAGGTATTGGCAGTTGACAGAAAGTGGTGCTGTATTTGGAATGTACATGCAAGTGTGCGAATGAGAGTGTTAGTAGAAGGATGACTGTTTAGTAGTGTGGTGGGAGGGGTGCTAGTAGTGTGGGGGAAGAGTAGCGGTAGAGTGGAGGAAGGAGTAGTACATGTGTGGAGGGTGTAGTGGCCATAGTGGTGTTGAAGAAGTTGTATTAATGTGAAAGGAGTAGTAGTAGTGTGGAGGGAGGAGCCGTAGTAGCGAGGAGATGGGATTAGTAGTGTAGAGGAAAGGAAGTAGTAGTGTTGTGGAGGGAGAAGTAGGTGTAAGTTGGAATGGTGAACAGATCAAAGGGTGGAGGTAGACCTGAGAGAGAGGGACAAAGGAGGAAACACTAGGGAGAGAGAGGCAAACCGGGTGGCTGTGAAGGAGGGGGAGAATAGGAGAAGAAAGGGAGAGTGACAGAGAGACATAGGGAGAAGGACATTGAAGCTCAGAAGGACCAGAAAAGGTGAAGGTGTCTGAAAGACACGGCCCTTAAACTACATTGTGGGGCTATATTTGGATAGGAACCCCAGATTGTTCCCTGAGGGAGACTAGATATATAAGGAATTTGATTTTAGGTCATCACTTTAAGCTAGATGGATTGAAGGTAGCAGGGGGTTACTGATCACTAGAAGTAATCCGCTGTTCAGGGAAGTCTAGGTTAGGTTTGGATTCCCTATCCTTAGGTTAGAGAGAGAGGGGCAGCCACTGCAGCCTGTTGGAAATAAATATAAAGACACTTGAATCTCATTTGGGAGTTCGTGTGTTCTTGAGGCCGTCTGTCACACTTCTTAGCCAAAGCAAATATATGCCAGCTAAACTAACCAATACGCGGGCCCTAACCCCCAGAAGAGAAGTGTTGGGATGAATACAAACAGCAATAGATTAACATATTCAAAGGCCTGATTGTAAGATTGACGAGCTTAAAGCGAGAGTGAAAACCCTTCAAGACAAAGTCTTTAGAAGGACCGTGCATGGAGCTGGACAGACAAGTGTTGCATGCCCTCGTGAAAATATCAAAACTAGACAACAAGGTTAAAACCCCCCTGGTGAAGGGAAATACATGTGCTCTTGGATCTGAATGCAGATGATGACCTGCTATACGTAGGAAAATGCTACCAGATTAAGTCAGGCGGATGGAGTAGTAGTGTGGAGGAGGGAGCAGTACTGTAAAGTATAGAGAGTGTACTTCGGAGGGATAGAAGTGAAAGATGTAGGGAGAATGAGAGAAGATGGATCAAACAGCAGCCAGACACAGGGAAAAGGAACATCAGGGCGCAAGAGGAAGAAGACTTAGTGGGGAGAACCAGGCACAACCCTATAATCCTTTTAGCTACTAACACCATAAATAGGATAGAGTAGGGCCAGTCTAGGAAGTCCTGGAGGGAGCTGAGACAGATAAAGCAGTCGCCTTTAGGCCATCACGATCAGTGAGCTAGAATTAAACAGTACGGAGAAACAAGTGGTATATAGTAACTTGGGGAGTAAGGACGCCTGCGTTGGAAAGGGTCTGGTGCTAGTTAGATAAGTGAATGGAGGATGGCTCTAGCACCCTGCCTAAGAAGTCAATCAAAACCCTTGGGATGGAGTATTCTTTGAACCATGTGTCACAGTTCAAACTCGGAACAAAGATTTTACATGGCCAACTAGATTGCAAACACTGGATCGTTTGGATTGGAGCATGAGCTTTTTTCCTTTGTGTTTATAAAAAAAAAAAAATGTCCGAGTCGTTTTAATTCTCAAAGACGCCTTTCACATTTCCTGGGAGCCGCACAGCAGCCCAAACTATGCACAGGCCGGCCCACTACTTGCATAAATTAGTGCTTTTGATATGATTGGTCACTCTACTCTCCTTTCTAATCTTTCTTGCTTGTTTCTTCGTTAATGTTTTCCCACCTTGATTACTGTTCTGCACTATTGCTTGGGCTCCGACCCTACCCACTGGCTTCACTCTCTATCTATATATATACAACTCTTCTGCTCGTTTACTTTGCTCTCCTTCTCCTCGTAACTGTTTTCCTTGCTACTGCTGCTCTTCAGTCGCCTTACTTCGACTCTCGTCTTATGTTTTACTTTCTCTGCATAGTGTTTAAATATGCTCATAGTCTGCCCCCTCCTTATTTCTTTCTTCGTTCCTTCTTGTTCTCTTAGGTCCAAGTCTCAGTTTCTTTTAACACTTCCTAGATCTTCAAGTTCCCGGTCTCAATTAGGTCCCGTTTCTCCTCAAGCTTCAGAACATTGGGAAAAGTCCCATTTCTTATTAGCTTTTTAACCCCTCCTTCTCTTTTCCTCTCTCAACCAAAAGAGCACCTTCTTCCACTCCCCCTTCATACTATGGATTATGTGTTGTTAAACTGTGAATTGGACTCTTTGGATCAAGTTCAGCACTTTGACAAAAGCATTATATAAGCTAAAAAAAACATAAAATACAATACACATGATCTGGCGCATTGCGCAGCTGCAACACTCCAATAGTCACGATATGCCAAAGTGCCTTTACACCCTCCATGTCTGCAACTATTTTAACATCGGTCAGGGCCTCTAGCCCATATTATTGACTCTCCAGGCTATCTGAGAACCATATTCAGCCCTAATTCCTAGTAGGTCCGCAGGAAAGTGAATTGTTGCCGCTGCATTTTTTTTTTTTGGAGGCAAGCCTTGGCCAATTTTCATTCTCTGTTAAACCACAGACGAATTGCCTTTCCCTTATCGCCAGCCCCTCGTTGGAGGGGTGAAATGCTCCCAACGCTCCAACCACACACTCCTCGCAGCTTCCAAGAATCAGTAGTGGATTTCCGGCTGAGGACAGAATCTCCTGGATGTACTTTAGTGATATAATCATTGTCTCCCTATTCCCACTGACCAGGAACTATTCAATTTTTATATGATGGCGGTTAGTTAGCGCATCCTGTATCATTTTCACATTCAAGTTTAGGATGAGTGTCCTCTGCCTAATGACCCGCTCCACACCAAGCTGACGTCCCAGAGCCGTGGGGGTGAAACGCTCTGCGAAATAGCCTTCTTCCCTGAAGGGGCAAAAGAGAGTGTATTTCACTTCAACAAGTTGGAGTGAGTCATTGGCATCCTCTCCCATCTCCTCATTGCTTCGGCTCACAGTGGCAAAATCTAGGAGCAACCTAGTGTTACATCAAATGTACGTCAATCCACTACTCGATCCCCCACATTCCTAGCATTGTATGCCTCACTGTGATATAGGGTGCAACCTCACTACAATGAGATACGCCACGAATCATGGGGTCCTGTTTTGGGATTCCGAAGCCGAGTCAACCAATCTGGGTAGGCCCAGCAAAAGAAAACATAGTATCACTGAATACAGCACGAGGGATTTATACAGCAAACAATCTATGAAACGTCAGCATGAGGCTCTTCCTGTTCTCTTATGACTTTTTGTGACGAATTGTACGCCACATTCATTGAATGACACCTTAACCTTTCTTGAGGTCAAGCGATTTAAAAACACAAATTGAATTAACCAAGCGGTGCCCGCCTCTCCACATTCCCTTTTGCTCTTCCCCTTCCTACCATTAACCCTATTAAAACTTTCTATTTTCCTGCAAACACCCCACACACCTACCAAATTCAACACCCACACATGACTACCACAACACCAACTCTAAAATCATAAAGCACAATGCATACCTCTCTCCAAGAACTCACACAATCCCATCACGCCCAACCTCAACCCCAGAGGCACATTGAACAACCTATATAGAGTGAAACACCTGAACGCCCACCAACCCATATCATCTAGAAGCAGACCCAACACACATTGACTGGTTTTACCAAACTGACACTACCAACAGAACAGCGAAAGCACTCTTACGCTCTTCCTTTCCTCCCACTAGCAAACCTACCCCTCAGCCTCTTTCTTTTCAGATCCACCGGAGTGCCTGGAGACAATGAAAATGGCAGCGCTGCCCTGTATAAATCACATTAACACAGCATAACATATATCCTGAGCACACTCTTCATCACTGTTATGTTACGAATGCATTTCTCTCCTGTATAATACAGCTAATTGGATATGTTATTGCTTGAGTAAGTATTTTCACCATATCATGTCACTGCCTTCTTTGAAGTAATCTTCTTAGCTTGTGTATTTTTCCCTTTGAGTTGTGGATTATAGAGGTGTAATCACCTTATCTTTCTATGGTTTTTGCAAACCTTTAAAAAGAATTAAATAAAGATTTACAGATTTCCTGTGCATTTATGTCGCTAACGTAGGCCACTGAAATACCTCTTAGTTCGCCTCATTCTGAGTCGGGCGGTCTGGTACAAAAGTCTTGGCATCCGAGATACCGGCACTTTACCGGACCACCCGACTACGGGAGTGCCGGTGGGGCACCTGGGTCACCTCCAGCTAAATGCTGGAGGTAAGCCAGGCGTCCTACGGGCGAAAAAAGCCCTCATTACCACCACCGACATTGCCGGTGGCGGTAATGACGACAAATCCCCTCATGGAGTCCTATGGGACACCACGAATGTAGATTTACATCGCTCCACCATTGCCGCCGGACCGGATGCTGGAAACGGTAACAGCCTTTGCCGGTATCCTGGCGGCTGTAAAAGCAATGATCCATGCAAACAAAGCACTGTGACATGCGGAAGATAGCAAACTATCTGCCTCCTCGTTGGAATTCTTTTAATGCATTGTTATGTGCTGTGTAGAGCCATGTATCTGTTGTCTGATTCTATTTGGGCTGGGAGGATAGCTCAGGGGCAATGCGTTTGTCTTGGAAGCAAAACAACGCAGGGCAACACAGGTTCTTATCCCGGTCCCGCACTGGGACTTAATTATCGGGTGCCTCTTACCTGGCAGTTAGTGAAAAGTGATAGAACTTCTCCTCACTCCCACTGGGGTTGAGGGCCCTTTTTCTCTCTCTATTACCATACTTGACCAACTGTGGACCTGACTCCATTAGACAATCTACAGGGAAGGAGCTGGGCTTGTCCCCATAATCAACTTTACTGATGTAATTGCTTCCAACCTTTCCTGAATAAAACATGTAGAAATCAGTTTAAAAAGCCTGCCCTGGGTGGTGCAAAGTGGAACTGTGACATCCCCAAACCGTTCCATCTGTGATTGGGGCATAAACACACCAAAGCATTGCAGAAATCCTTATCGCTCTTGGATTTCTCAGTGTGCTCTCCCTTTCTTACCCATTCTAGATGCCATATCTACCATTGGGACTTCTGTGCCCATTTAATATTCTATTTAGCCTTTTACTGATTTTTGCTTGAAATGGTCACTTAGCCAAATCTTCATCATCATGAAATTGCATCTGTGAGTGAACACTCACTTTTGTGCACCTCAGTGCAAAAATCCAGAAACCTTAAACTGCATTGGAAAATCCTGCATTATTTGCATCTCAGACCCTGCAAACAAGGCACACATCAGGGTTAATATATGAAAGCACTGTCCAGTGCGCAGGACTCAAAATATGCAGAAACATGTGTTTCTTTACAGAAACTATAATTGCTTAATACAATGAACAAAAGCAGATGTTTAGTCATGAAACAAAATCCAAGACTAGTCTTGTGCAAAGATTCAAATTTGGCAGTCAGTGGAAGGGGAGTTTACTGGTTTCCCTCCACAATATCAGAAAAAAACCTTTGTGAAAAAGGGGCCTCCCAGAGCGAAAGCCTTCAATTCAGGAAGGAGTTACTGTGAGTAACTCTGTACTGCTCCCGAAGAGTGCTATTTGATTCACAAAGAAGTTACCCCTGGCTTACTCTTAGTAAATATGAATTGCTCACAATAATTTCTGATTTACTTATAGTAACTTCTTTGTAAATTGAATAGCCTTCTCTAAGAGAAAGTGATGGGTAACGGAGTTACACATTGTAACTTTTTTGTGAATCGAATAGCCCTCTCCAGGTTTAAGTCAAGGGTAGCTCAGAGTTACTAATAATCGCTTCTTTGTGAATCAAATAACTCTCTCCTGGAGCAAGCCAAGGGTAACTCTGAGTTACTCATAGCAAATTCTTTTTTTATCCCTCTCAAGGAGAAAGTCACGGGTAACTGTGAGTTACTCATAATAGCTTCTTTGTGAATCGAATGGCTCTCTCCTGTAGCAATCCAATGGTAACTCTGAGTTACACATAGTAACTTCTTTGTGAATCGAATAGCCCTCTCCAGGAGAAAGCCTGGGTAACTCTGAGATATTCATAAAAATGATTTGTGAATGGAATCGCCCTATCTTGTAGCAAGACAAGGGTAACTCCAAGTAACTCCTGCTGGTTTCTTTGTGAATCAAATGGATCCCTCTTGTAGAAAACCAAGGATAACTCCAAGTTACTCATAGTAACTTCTCTGTGAATCAAATGGCCTTCACCAGGAGAATGTCACAGGTAACTCTGAGTTACTCATAGTAACTTCTTTGTGAAGTGACTAGCCCTCTCCAGGAGAAAGACATGGGTAACTCTAAGGTATTCATAAAAACATCTTTGTTAATCAAATAGCTCTCTCCTACAGAAAGCCAATGGTAAATCTGAGTAACTCGTAGTAATGATTTGTGAATTGAAAGGCCCTCTCCTGTAGCAAGTCAAGGGAAACTGAGAGTTATTCATAGTAACTTCTTTGTGAATCGAATAAACTTCTCCAGCAGAAAGCTAAGGGGAACTCTGAGTTACTCCTAATAGCTTCTTTGATTATCAAATGGCTCTCTGCTTTTGCAAGCAAAGGGTACCTCTAGTTATTTATAATAGCTTCTTTGTGAATTGAATTTCTCTATCCTGTTGCAAACCAAGGGTAACTCAGAGTTACTCATAGCATCTTCCTTTTGAATTAAATAGTCCTTTCCAGGAGACAATAAAGGGTAACTCTGAGCTACTCATAGTAGTGATTTGTGAATTGAATTGCAATTGTAGCAAGCAATGGATAACTCTGAATTACTCACGATAGCTTCTTTGTGAATCGAATGGCTCCCTCCTGTACCAAGCCAAGAGTAACCTCTTTGGGAAACTAATAGCTCTCTCCAGGAGAAATCCAAGGTTTCCTCAGAGCTACTCATGGTAACTTCTGTGTGAATCAAATATCCCTCTCCAGAAGAAAGCCAAGGCTAACTCTTAGTTACTAATTGTAACGTTTCTGTTAATCGAATAGCCCTTTACAGGAGAAAGCCATGGTTAATTCAGAGTTACTCATAATAGCCTCTTTGTGTATAGAATGGCTATCTCCTGTAGCAAGGCAAGGGTAACTCTGAGTTACTCATGTTAACCTCTTTGTCAATCGAACATTCCTCTCCAGATGAATGCCAATGGTAACTCTTAGTTACTCATTGCAACTTCTTTGTGAATTGAATAGTCCTACCCAGCTGAAAGCCAATGGTAACTCTGAGTTACTCACAGTAACATCTTTATAAATCAAAATTCTCCTCTAGGAGAAAGACCAGCGTAACTCTGAGTTACTCATTATTACATCTTTATGAAACAAATATCCCTCTCCAGGAGGAAGCCAATGGTAACTCTGAGTTACTCATTGTAATGTGTCTGTGAATCGAATAGTCATGGGTAACTCCGAGTCACTCATAGTAATGTCTTTGTGAATTGAATGGCTCCCTCCAGTAGCAAGTCAAGGGTAACTCTGAGTATCTCATAATAGCTTCTTTGTGTATATAATGGCTCCCTCCTGTAGCAAGCCAAGGGTAACTCTAAGTAACTCACAATAGCTTCTTTGTGAATCAAATTGTCCTCTACTGTAGCAAACCAAGGGTAACTCTGAGCATCTCATACCAGCTTCTTTGCGAATAAATTGCTCTCTCCTGTAGCAGGCCATGGGTAACTCTAAATTACTCATAATAGCTTTTTTTGTGAATTGACTATCCCTCTCCAGGAGAAAGAAAGTCACAGGTAACTCTTAGTTACTTATAGTACCACCTGTGGGAAGTGAATAGCCCTCTCCAGGAGAAAGAGAAGGGCAACTCTAAATCATTCATAAAAAAATCTTTATGAATTGAATAGACATCTCCATGAGAAATCCAATTGTAACTTTGAACTACTCATAGTAACTTCTTTGTGAATCAAAAAGCCCTCTCCAGGAGAAAGCCAAGCGTAACACTGAGTTACCCATGGTAATGATTTATGAATCAAAGGACCCTCTCCAGGAGAAAGCCATGGGTAACTCAGAGTTACTCATAATATCTTTTTTGTGAGTCGAATGGATCCCTCTTGTCGCAGGTCAGGGGTAACTCTGAATTACTCACATTAGCTTCTTTGTGTTTAGTATGTCTCTCTCCTGTAGAAAGCCAAGGATAACTCGGAGTTACTCATAGTAACTTCTTTGTGAATCGAATATTCCTCTCCAGGAAAAACACATGGGTAACTCGGAGTTACTCATTGTAACTTCTTTGTGAATTGAATAGCAATCCCCAGGAGAAAGCCAATGGTAAATGTGAATTACTCACAGTAACTTATTTATAAATAGGATATCCTTCTCCAGGAGGAGTAAGCCTTTGTGATTTGAAAATCCATCTCCGGGAGAAAGCTAAGGGTAACTGTGAGTTACTCACAGTAACTTCTTTGTGAATCAAATAGCTCTCTCCAGGAGAAAGCGATGGGTAACTCAGAGTTACCCATAATAGCTTCTTCGTGAATTGAATGGCTCCCTCATGGAGCAAGTCAAGGGTAACTCTGAATTACTCATAATAGCGTCTTTGTGTTTGGAATATCTCGCTCCTGTAGCAAGCCAAGGGTAACTCAGAGTAACTCATAGTTACTTTGTTGTGAATCAAATATTCTTCTCTAGGAAAAACCCATGGATAACTCTGAGTTACTCATTGTATTTTTTTGTGGATCGAATAGCCATCCACAGGAGAAAGCCAATGGTAAATTTGAGTTACTTGCAGTAACTTCTTTATAAGTTGAGGTTGCCTCTTGTAGCAAGTGGAGAGTAACTCTGAGTTGCTCATAGTAACTTCTTTGTGAATCAAATATTGCTCTCCAGAAGAAAGCCAACGATAATTTGAGCATGCTCACGGTAACATCTTTGTGTATTAGTCAGCACTTTCCAGGAGAAAGCCAATGGAATCTTTAAGTTACTCAACTTGTTTGCGAATCATTTAGCCCTTTCCAGGAGAAAGCCAATGGTAACTCTTCTTTGTGAATCAAATCACTCTCTCCAGGAGAAAGCCACAGGTTACTCAGAGATACTCATGGTAACTTCCTTGTGAATCGAATAGCTCTCTCCAGGGCAAAGCAAGGGTAACTCTGAGTTACTCATAGTAATGATTTGTGAACCGAATTACCCTATATTGTAGGAAACCAAGGGTAACTCAGAGCGACTCATGATAGCGTCTATGTGAATTGAATAGCCCTCTCCAGGAAAAAGTCAAAGGTAACTCAGAGTTACTCATAGTAACTTCCTTGCAAATCAAATATCTCTCTCCAGAGAACGTCAAGGGTTTCCCTGAGTTACTCGAAGTAACGATTTGTGAATCGAATGGCCTATCTTGTAGCAAGTCAAGGGTAACTCAGAGTTATTCGTAATAGCTTCTTTGTGAATTAAATGGCTCCCTCCTGTAGCAAGCCAAGGATAACTCTTATGTTACTCATGATAGCTTTTATGTGAATTGAATATCCCTCTCCAGGAGAAAGTCACAGGTAACTCTGAGTTACTCATATTCACTTCTTTGCAACTTAAATAGCCTCTGAAGGAGAAAGCCAGGCATAACACTGAGTTACTCATAGTAATGATTTGTGAAATGAAAGGCTCTCTCCTGAGATAGCCACAGGTAACTTCAAGTTACTTATAATAGCTGTTTTGTGACATGAATGGTTCTCTCCTGTAGCAAGCAGGGATACCTCTAAGTTACTTATAATAGCTTCTTTGTGAATCTAATGGCTCTCCCCTGTCGCAAGCCAAGGGTAACTCAGAGCTACTCATAGTAACTTCTTTGTGAATCTAATAGCCCTCTCCAGGAGAAAGTAAGTGTAGCTCTGAGTTACTCATAGTAGTGATTTGTGAATCGATCTGTGAATCAAATGACCCTATCTTGTACTCATAGTAACTTCTTTGTGAATCGAATATTACTCTCTAGGAAAAATCCATGGGTAACTCTGAGTTACTCATTGTCATTTTTTTGTGAATCGAATAGCCATCCACAGGAGAAAGCCAATGGTAAATTTGAGTTACTCAACGTAACTTCTTTATAAATTGGATATCCTTTTCCAGGAGAAAGCCAAGCGTAACTCTGAGTTACTCATTGTAACATCTCGGGGAGAAAGCTAAGGGTAACTGTGGGATACTCACAGTAACTTTGTTGGAAATCAAATAGCTCTCTCCAGGAGAAAGCCTTGGGTAACTCACCAGTTACTCATAGTAACATCTTTGTGGATCAAATGTTTCTCTCTTGTAGCAAGCGAAGGGTAACTCTGAGTTACTCATAGTAACTTCTCTGTGAATCGAATATTGCTCTGCAGAAGAAAGCCTACGATAATTCGACCTACTCACTGTAACCTCTTTGTGGATCAGTTGGCGCTCTCCAGGAGAAAGCCAATGGAATCTCTAAGTTCTCAACTTCTTTGTGAATCGATTAGCCCTTTCCAGGAGAAAGCCAAAGTAACTCTTTTTTGTGAACCACATCACTCTTCCCAGGAGAAAGCCATAGGTTACCCAAAGATACTCATGGTAACTTCCTTGTGAATTGAATAGCTCTCTCGAGGGCAAAGCAAGGGTAACTCTGAGTTACTCATAGTAATGATTTGTGAATCAAATGGCTCTATCTTATAGGACGCCCAGGGTAACTCAGAGCTACTCATGATAGTGTCTATGTGAATTGAATAGCCCTCTCCAGGCGAAAGTAAAGAGTAACGCAGAGTTACTCATAGTAACTTCATTGTGAATTAAATAGCTCTATCCAGTGAAAATCAAGGGTATCTCTGAGTTACTCATAGTCACTTCTTTGCGACTTAAATAGCCATCTGCAGGAGAAAGCCAAGCATAACACTGAGTTACTCATATCAATGATTTGTGAATTGAAAGGCTCTATCCCGGAGAAAGCCACAGGTAACTCCAAGTTACTTATAATAGCTGTTTTGTGACATGAATGGTTCTCTCCTGTAGCAAGCAGAGGTACCTCTAAGTTACTTATAATAGCTTCTTTGTGAATCTAATGGCTCGCTCGTGTCGCAAGCCAAGGGTAACGCAGAGATATTCATTGTAACTTTGTTGTGAATCGAATAGCCCTCTCCAGGAGAAAGTAAGTGTAGCGCTGATTTACTCATAGGGCCTCATTCCGAGTAGGGCGCAAAGGGATACCGGGCACCGTTAAGGACATCGGTGCCGGTAATCCCTTTACGCCCTACTACGAGTTCCCTTAGAGGGTCCCTTCCCTAAAGCCTAGTTTTATTAGGCGTTAAGGACGGGACCCGCTAAGGGAAATCAGAGCCAATAACGGTACCGCAAATTGCGGTACCATTATTTGCTACTTCCCCCTTCCCACTGAGCCCTATGGGGGCTGAAATGGGAATGGGGAATGGTTTGGTGAATGGGGATTTACCGGTCCCGCCAAGGATGGACTGGACTGGTAAGTCCCCATCTCACCAAACCAGACACAGTACCGCTATGGGAGGTAGTCATGGCGCAAATAGCGCCATGACTACCTCCATACTCGGATTGAAGCCCATAGTAATGATGTGTGAATCAAATGGCCCTATCTTGTAGCAAGCCAAGGGTAGCTGAGAGTTACTCATAATAGGGTCTATGTGAATTGAATAGCACTCTCCAGGAGAAAGCCACAGGTAACTCCAAGTTACTTATAATAGCTTTTTTGTGACATAAATGGTTCCCTCCTGTAGCAAGCAGGGGTACCTCTAAGTTACTTATAATAGCTTCTTTGTGAATCTAATGGCTCTCCTGTCGCAAGCAAAGGGTAACTGGGAGTTACTCATAGCAACTTCTTTGTGAATTGAATACCCCTCTCTAGGAGAAAGTCAAGGGTAACTCTGAGTTACTCATAGTAACACTTTGTGAATCGAATGGCCCTATCGTGTAACAGGCCAAGAGTAACTCTGAGTTACTCACAGTAACTCCTTTGTGAATTGAATGGTCCTCTGCAGTAGAAGGTCAAGGGTAACTCTTAGTTACTCATTGTAACGTTTCTGTGAATCAAATAGCCCTCTCTAGGAGAAAGTCAAGGTTATCTCAGAGATACTCATAGTAACATGTTTGTGAATCATATGGTCCTCACCAGGAGAAAGTCAAGGGTAATTCTTCGTTACTCATTGTAACATCTCTGTGAATCAAATAGCCCTGTCTAGGTGGACGCCAAAGTTAACTCAGAGTTACTCAAAATAGCTTATTTCTGAATACAATGGGCCTCATTCCGAGTAGGGAGGTAAGGGTTAACGGTCACCGGTAACGAGACCGGTGCCGTTAAACCCTTACCGCCCTACTACGAGTTCACTTTGCAGGTCCTTCCTTAATGCCTACTTTTAGCAGGCATTAAGGACGGGACCCGCAAAGGGACTCCGGGGTCAATAACGGTACCGTAATTTACTCTGTGTTACTCATAGTAACTTCTTACTGTACCGAATATCCCTCTACAGGAGAAAGTCATGCGTAATGCTGATTTACTCATAGTAATGATTTGTGAATCGAATGGCCCACTGCTGGAGCAAGCCAACGGTAACTTGAGTACTCATTGGAGCTTCTTTCTGAACCTTGTGGGCAGGGGGGATCGTCTTGGAAACAAAACAGTGATGAGCAAAGTGAGTTGGATACCCACTCCTTCAGTTTAGAGGCTGGAGTTCAGAGTGAAGCATGTTATAAATAACCAATTTAAATGTGCCTTGCCTGGAGCAAGCCAAATGTATCGCTGAGTCACTCATAGTAACTTCTTGGTGGAAAATAATGTTGTTCGCTCTTTCAGGATTGGATGAAAAAATTATTTTGGCTGGGATACCTGAGTTATTTAAATATTGAAATGAAGTATTTTATCAGTGCCTGTGTACAAGCAATAATTGACATGCTCTGCTTCAAAGAGTAATATGTTTATCCCATTACATATTGAACTTCCGAGCCTTCAGAAGTCCCTTCCTCAAACCTTAGTTATTTATTTATTTATTTAATTTACGTGGATAAAGAACACTTAACCCATAGGCACTTAAGCACTGGTTAAAGAACAAGAGCAAGGTCAAAAAATGAAAGGGCTGGTAAAAACGTGTCAGTCTGATTGTACAAAGAGCCAAGTTTTCAAATGTTTTCTGAAGGTCCAGTACAATGATTCAAATTGAAGGGTGAGTGGCAAGGAGTTCCAAAGTGTAGGGGGTGGTGACTGAAAAACTGGATCCTCCTGCTGTGCCGTGCCTAATTCTAGGCACAGTGAGGCGAGGCAGTTAGCCGAACACGTACCCCTGGTCGATTTGGTTTTTTATAATCTTTGTTATAGGTATATCGGGGCTATTTTGGCAAGGCATTGGTGAGGGATGTAGAGAATTTTGAAATTGATGCGCATGTGAATCGGAAGCCAGCAAGCCTTTCTTAAGGCTTCTGTAATATGGTCCCATTTGGAAAGACCAAGGGCAACGCAGAGGGGGGTAATGCTGGATAACTTGCAGTCTGCTGATGTTTACATCTATGGTGCCTGCCAGAAGAGTGTTGCATTACTCTAACTTGGATCCTATGAGAGCTTGTGCAATAGTGAGGAGATTGTTGATGGTGAGGAATGGTCTGCTTGCGTTTATGAGCTGCATAGCGTAAGCGACAGAGGAGGCGATGTTGGCCACTTGTTGCATCATTTTCAGAGTAGCATCAAGGTAGACTCCCAGTGGTTTTACTGACGGCGAGACTGGAATTGTAATCCAGTCTATCACAAAGGATCAGTAAGATGAGTCAAGTTTGTTGAGCAGAGCTTGGGTCCTGAAGACTAAGATCTAAATGTTGTCATCGTTTAGGCAGAGCAGATGAGATGCCCTCCAATCCTGGATAATTACGTAGATGGTGTTGAGTATAGTGGTGTCTTGGAGGTAGTCGCCCATGAGGGGGTGGAGGATTTGTGTGTCAGCAGCATAGTTTGTTTATGTAATGCCAAGTGCATCGAGGTGATCAAAGCAAGGTCGCATTTAAATGTTGTGTGTGGGGGAGATGCAGGAACCTTGCAGGACACCACAAGAGACAAGGGTTGGGGGGGCTGTGAAGGCGTGGTCCTATCGGCAAGGAAGGAGGCAATCCATTTAGTTGCTTCAGGAGGTTAAGTTGGCAGCAGTGGTATGATAATGGCAGAGGGTTTGATGGTTGAGGAAGTTGAAAGCAGCACAGCGGTCTAGTAGCATTAGAAGGGCTAGTTTGAGTCTCTGATGTCATCAAGTTGGTTTTTTAGTTCCAAAAAGGCTGATTCAGTGCCATGTCCTGGTCTGAGGCCAAGGGTTTGATTTTTTTCCAGATAGTCTTGGATCTGGAGGTAGGCTGCTCTGACCACAATTTTTAGGATGAAGGAGGCAGTGGTGATAGGATGGTAGTTGGTATGGATGGTTGGGTCAAACAAAGGCTTCTTGAGTAGGGGTGCGATCAGGGCTTCCTTGAGGCTGGGGGGGATGGAGCAGGAGGCAAAGGGGTGTTGATGAGGGTCTCTGCGCAGTCCTTGATTAGTAGGGCAGATGTCGCCTTGCAGCGTAACAGTTTGAGGCCTTTAATGAGGCAGGCTACTTCCAATTCAGAGATAGGCTGGAAGTTCAAAGGAAGGAGGGAGGGCCAGTGGAGGTGGTTGCTGAAGAGAGGTAGCCTGCTGGGTCTTGTTGTGGATGGCAGCTTGCTTTATACAGATTTTAACGTGTAGTGGGGTCATTTTACCCATTAAGGCGTCTTGTACATTGACTCACCAAGAGTCGTCTTTGGTGAAGTTGGCAGGTGTGGGTGTTGATGTCTCAAACTCGCGCAAGTTGTCAAAGAGCTCACGCATGTCAATTCTGGCATTGTAGGTAGGGGCTTTGGCATTGTGAATGGCCTGCTTGTACTCTTTAGCAATTTAGTGTAATTTGTTGGCGTCAGACGGGACTTTCTGCAATTCTGTCTCAGCAGCTCATTTTCTGGATCGAATGGCTTGAAGGTTGGGGGTGAATCACGAATTCTTATGTGTGGTAGGTTTAGTCGGGTGATGTTTCAGATGGGCGAATGTCTTTACGGCTTGAGAGACATTGCTGTAGTGGTCAACAAGAATGGTGGGTTTGGTAGTGAATTCTGAAGCAGGGCGGTGGTCTGCAAGCAATGGGAGAAGGCGTCCTTTCGTGAGATTGCATGTACAAAGTGATGAGGCAGGGGGCAGGACAACAAGTAGCGCTGGCAGGATGTTTTGCGGTTGGGAGAAAGAAGGAAATTATATGATGGTCTGACCCAGGGCAAAGTATATTGGATAGGAACAAGGTGCCACATTTTAGGTCTGCAAGCCAGTTTAGCGTGCGCCTTGGGATGTGGGAGGATGCCAGTATGCACTGATAGAAACAAGGGCATTTAGAGCACTGTCTAAGTAGATTGCATATTTGTCTGCAGTATCGTTGAAGCCTACGTTCAGATCGCCTAGAAGTAGGAGTTTAGAGTAATGCTTTAAAACGGTGGTGAGGAGTCGCAACAGGTCCTCTTCGAAGGAGAGGGTTGGACCTGTGGTCGATAGATAAGGTGTAAGGTGACAGCGGTGGTTAGAGATACTTTAGCTGACAGGAGGTCGCAATTAGGTGGAGGGGTGGTGTTGAATGCCCTAATAAGGATATTCTCTCTATAAATCAATGTTACCTCGCCGCCTCTGCTGGCAGCTCTGTCACTACAGAGGATGGTATATCCTGGAGGGATGGCGATGGTTAATGCAGTACCATCTGCTGCATGAAACCACTAACCCAACCCTCAACCTTCTGCATACTTAAACCACACAAAGCCACACAACCATCTCTCTACCAGCAATCCGCACGCACTTTACCACACGGCATCAACAACACATAAACATCACCTACAGCACTCGAGGTCTCACCCGATCCGATACTAGCACCAAAGCCCAGCACTCGGTGTATACCGAGCTGAAGCTGCCAACAGCACATCACTTCTCCCACTCTCCTACTCCCCTCCTCCAGACTAACCATATCCATCCTTCCTGTTTACAGATGTAGCAAGGATGTCTAGATCATTCATGGTGATAAGGTTGTGTATGTAAGGAGCAGGAGGCGAGATTGATCTGGTGTTAATCAGGTTGCATGTTAGACTGGTAGAGCGTTTGATGTGAGAGTTGCTGAGGGTGTGATCGGTTTTGCTGTGGAGGATGGAGAATGATCAGATGGTTTAGAACGAGGTATGAGAGTGGTGCGTTAACGCAGTTAGGAGAGTTGGGAGCAATGGTACATAGATGTAGATTCATGTTTCTGATGGTGCTAGGTGGCCAGGGGGTCAGTGTGCGTACAGTGAGGGGTCTGAGTCTGATGGAGCCTCAGCAACGTGACCAAGTGGGCCGTGATTTGATAGAGCAAGGGCAGGGTTAAGTAGGCATAGTGTGACACGTATAGGTAGGTGCTCGGATGTCATAGGTGACGAGTGTGCACGGTTCAAGGTGGGATCCCAAAGGCGGGAGGAACCTAGTAGGGGGAATAGTTGTTTGTGAGTGCATGCATTTAGGAAGGAAGTGTGTGGCCAGTGGTAGCGTTGGGGCAGGGGGCACATACCTGAAGATCAGGTGCTGGTAAGATACATGCTGAAATCCAGGCACACTAGCGGGAAGATGAGCAGCTTCCTGGGCCCTGTTTTGAACAGTTGAAGGCTGGGCCAAGAAGAGTGTGGAGACCAGACCCACAGAAGCTGTCAAGTTGAACAGGCTCATAGCAGCAGCAGCTGGGATTAGTGAGATGTTCATTCCTTGCAGCAGAGACTCCAGTCCCTGTGCCTAATGTTTTGTAGACATTGGGGTAATCTGTGATGACAGGGCCACTTGCTGTGGAAGGTTTGTGGTAACCATCTGGGTCTGGGGCTGCTATAGAATCGGTGTTGATTGAGCGGTGCCACTATGCTGTAAAATTGAGGACATTCCCTGGTTCGTATACTGTGATGTCTGCTGAGTCACAGACAGCAGAATTAAGGAATTACCCATTTTCACTTTTTGACTGATCTGCTGCAGCGATACAGGCAGACTGACGGGTTGACCGATAGTATAACTGTTTTGTACTGCGAAGTATAGATGAACGTGCTGGCCCACACTGGGAATGCTTGCCACTGCAGCAGGCAGCAACGCTGGTGCATGAACAGCAGTGATAGTGGTGACTGTTTGTGGTTGCGCTGCCGTGGAATGTATATGTACCTGCAGATTGTGTTCAGGGGCCCCTTTTCCTGACTGCACAGGTGCTGAGGGCTGAAATGTCTGAGGGTGCTGCAAATGATCCACCGGGTTTCCTGCAACATTCGTCAGACCTGCCGGCACAGCATGGCTTTGGGAGATGTGGGCAGAGATCTGCTTCTGGGCTGCATACTGCAGATGCTGTGGTGGCGTCTGCACAGGTTGTGAGTAGGGAGGCTGTTGTTGAGGGGTGGGCATGGTTCCCATACTGAGACTGGCTGATTCCCACTCACGGATCATACCCCCGAATACCAGGGCCCTTTCCCCTTGCAGTGGGTTCCAGACCATATCAAATACCTGGGAGTGTCAGGACACAACCCACATTATTAAGGGACAATTACAATTCAGCTGCAACGGCAGTTGAGGACAAAATGCACAAATGGCAGGGGTCTCCCGCTGTCCACTGCAGCTAAGCTCTCCCTGTTTAAAATGACCCTATTACCCAACTTACTCTGTGGGCCTCATTACTACATAGACGGTAGGGGGTTAACGGTGCTAACGCTGTTAACCCCCTACCGCCTCATTACGAGGTCTGCTTGCGGGTCACGCTAAGGATGCCTGGTGGTAAAACCAGGCGTCCTTAGCCGGTCCCACGAGCAGACCAGGATGCTAATAACGGGCCCATCATTAACGGGCCCATTGTTAGCATCCTCCCCATTTCCATTGAGCTCTTTGGGGGCCCAAATGGGAATGGGGATGTACCGGGTCCGGGTTCATTGAATGGGGAAATACCGGGCCCTCCAAGGTCGGAATGGCCCGGTATTTCCCCATTCAAGGAACCTGGACCCGGTATCCGGTGTAACGCTCACCTGATTCCCACGGAGGCGCCGACCCGTTCTGGACTGCTACAACTTCTTCCACAGTAAAGCGTAGTGCTTGGAAGATGGACTGGACTGGACCCCCAAACCTCGTCTGTCTGGCCCGTAGAATAATCCTTCTGTAGATGAGAAAAGTGAGTTAACTGTCTGCTAGATTGTGTGTGAGATCCCCCCCTTTTTCCCCTTCTCACCCTCCTCGAACCCTAGCTGTGCCTTCCGCAGACTCTCACCTTAATTTCTGTATGGACGAGCTCTCCATCCTGCTTCTGGCGCAGGGGCGCGTAGATTTCCAGTTACTTCACTGGATCTCGGATTTGGCAAGGGTTCGATGTCTGCTTGCCTTTACCAAAATGCTGCCGTAAGTATATAGTTCAAAAGATCAAGTCTTATTTGTCCCTTGGCCTTTGTTTAATTTTCAGGGACTAGGTGAGGGATCCGAGGTATGGATTCGCCGAGGTAAGCTCAGGTGAGTACTTTTAATGAAGGTGTGCCGTAGTGGTTTGCTACGACACCTTAATGAGTGTGTCTTATTTCCCCATAGGGGCCGGGGTACGGAAAAGCCAGAAAAGCCACTCCGACCCGAAAAGGGAACTGAGGTCCCATCAACATTCTGGTAAGACTTAAGGTGAGTAATCTGCCCTTTTGCAATTAGTTTGTTGCTCACCTTGTTTTCTCCTTTTTCTCCGTAGGTCTTGAATGCGACCGATGTCGCCTATGGGCGCTGAAAAGGTTGCCAGCGCCACATGAAGGTAAGTGGAAGCGGCGCGGCAGCGTGAGAAGCGGAGCGCTTCTAACTATTGTCTTTCTTTTCCGTAGGTGCTGGGATGCGGCCGATGTCGCCTATAACCGCTGAAGAGCTAGACAGCGCCACGTGAAGGTAAGTGGAAGCGGCGCTGCCGCGAGCGATGAGATGCGTTTCTAACCCTTGACTTTCTTTTGCAGGATCGACGGAGTGAAGAATCCGGATGCAGGATGAAGGTAGGTAATGTCCTAATGCTTGCCTTTCTCTCCTTGCAGGTGTTCCAGGTGCTGGCGGGCGTGGCAGGAGCCAGGATGCAGGAGCCGACTCGGTGAGCGTCCTGCTGCAGATACAGAATAACGCGAAGCACGTGTGGCCATCCGGGCCTGGTTTAAATAGCCTTGGAAGAGCTTCAGGTGAGTGTTCTTGCACTGGCCCCACCCGAGTAAGAAAAGAGTTCCTGAAAGAAAATAGTTCCTCCCCAGACTTAGTTGGCTTGGAGCTTCAGACAGCATGGTCTGCCTCGGGTGAGTATGCAGCATGGTCTGCATCAGGTGAGTTCAGCCAAGATTTACCATATGTTCTGCCATGATGAGCCTGGCACCTATGGCGCCAGAACAGATGCCTTTTATGAGCCTGGCGCCAAAGGCGCCAGGACAAGGTCCAAAGAGCCCCTATAGGAGTTTGCTGGGTCCTGCTTGGTGAGTATGAAGTGTCTGCTTCCGGGGACGCTGGGCCTGACCTGGCTCCTCGGGAGCAGGCATCATGACACCCGGTATGGGGATAGCCATGCTGCTAAAAGCGGCATGACCACCTCCATACTTGTAATGAGGCCCTATAGCTTCTCCAATGTCCCAATCTGGCCTGGGAAATTGTACTTCACCAAGCTGCACACTCTCTTTGCTCAATTCCTCTGACACTCCGGGGTGGTTCGTAAGAAATGGGCCGATCTAGCGTTCCCTTATGAGAGGGGAGGATTCTCCGTATCCACACATAGAACTATACTTGATGGCCACCCAGGCGCTATTCACCTCATATTGTTACATTTTAGAACGCCCCCCCCACCCACATGTTAAGCTAGAAGCACTAGCCGCTGGTCGCACTGATCTTAAAACCCTCGTGTTCGACCAGCGATACAGAGACGACTCCCCTATGGACCCGGTTGCCTCTTGCCTCTAAGCTGAGAGCATGGAAATCAATATTTACTCTTTTAAGTGGCTTCCACTCTGGAACTTTCCTGGGCTACAACCACTACGAGACAAGGCAATCCAACTCCGGTGGGAGGGGCTGGGTTACAGGGCACTGGCAGATCTTTCCCCGAGTGATAAATGTATCACACAAGAGACCTGGAAGCCTTGACGCGAGGGGACCGGGGAGAACTGTTTCAATGCTTTAGATTTTGCTCAGCAGTGGCAACCAGATGGCCTGACTACCCTAACAAAACGCCCGAACCACCCATACTTGCATACCTAGCAAACTCAGGGGATAGCAGACACATCCTATCCACACTCTACAAAATGATATTGGACAGTACGGTCCTCCCCCCTGTAAACAGTAAACTGGAGCCAGTTTTCACAAGTACATCCTAGTCTTTGGACCAAAGACTCGGTTACCTCCCAATCACCAGCACACCTTGGAAACAAAAACTAGGATGTACTTGTGAAAACTAGCTCCAGTTTACTGTTTACAAATTCACTTTTTAAGTGCCTTGTGAGCATAGGGGGGCTACTCTAAGAAAGCATGATTTAGATGTGTCTTTTATAGAGGTTAACCCCGGTAACATTCATGACTGAACAACTGCCTTGCATTTATGTATATGTATTAACATACCTATGTTCATTTATGAATAATTTGGATTGTTTTCTATATTTGCTTTTTCTGTTCTTCTTCTTCTTGTTTTCTCAATATGTCTGCCAAATATTAGGCAGGTTTTTGTTAAAAAAAACTATATAATACTATGGGAAACCAAACCAATGTCTATTTGACATCAGCTAAATAAACAAGCTTTTAGACTCTATATATAGGTTTTTCTTTTGTTCACACTTCCATCTAACACAAGTATACAGTTTCTTTGATACTCGGCATGCTAAATGGTACAATCCCTGCAGTGAATGTGAATGCAGACCAATACCCATAAGAATTTGTGTGGCAGGATGCCACCCTCATGTTCCAATAATGTACAGCTCTGAAGTCCTTCCACACTCCTTGAGCAGTCCCTTTTGTTACACAATCTCAAAAACATGTCTAGCTTGAGTCGGAGGAGGTTGTCACTGAGTGGGGTGCATGGACACCTCTTTCATTCGCTAGCTAGCAACTTCCGGCTCCAATGCACTAATTTTTTTTCAGGGCACAACAGGCTAATGGACAAATACCTGTTGCTGCCGCATTTGAAGCACTTAATTTCCCTTGCACTGTCTTGACTCTTCCTAGTGGTCCTGAGGGCACATACCTTATGATCCTGTTTCTCTAAATCGCATGTGCCTCATATATTGTGCTGTTTGCTCCACTTCTCTGGCCACTTCAACCGCTTCTTACAGCATCAAATCCTTGATGAGAAGTTTCTCTTGTACTCTTGACTTGTTAGTACAGCGAACCAATTGATCCCTCATGAGCTAACTGGCCATAGATCGAATAGATCAGTGTCCTAAGAGCAGCCACATAAGGCTCCATGGGCTCCTTGGCTCTATGAAAGAAGTGTGCTCTTGAACATAGTGTTCCTTTTTGGGTCAAGTTTCTTAACGACTGTGGAGAAGTCATCTCTTTCACCCTGCCCTTCTTCATAGGGTTCCAGCAGGCCATCATAAACACTGCACCCTTCAGGTGCCAGGTTGTGCAGCAATACAGCTTGTTTCCTAGCAGGTGCAAACTTGTCCCCCAATCACCATTAAGTAGGTCTTAAACATACGCTTCCGCCTGTCCCAACGAATGGGAAGCGCACCAGGCTATGGCGGGAATGGGGGAGGCGGAGACATGCTGGCCACCGACATGATCACTGCCTCGCTGATTATAGTTTAGATTAGGTACTTTATAGTTTAAGCCCCACAGGAATAGCAGGTAAAACAACCACATATACTGATTCCAATACTGCAGTGCAGTCTCACCAGCGTACCGTTAGAGCTGTCTGGACGCTCCTCAAACAGCTATGACGTAGGCGTAGTGCTTTGGTGCTACTTGAAAGAGAATTGCAGTGCCGCAGCAAAGCCGAAGGTCCCCATTGCCATGGATGACAGAGGTTCTTGCAGCCATTCCTCTAAGGCCCTTTGTGGAGTACGGAGTCATGCTACCTCATGCGCAGCAGCGCCAGCTCCACAACACAGCCAGTCCCACTGGGACGAGGTGCCCATCTTCACTCTAGCCCAGCGCCTCCACCTGGGCAACCTGCTGGGGAGGGGGCAACACAACCCAGAGACCAGGGCCCTTGCGGCCCACATGACGGTGCATGGTCCTATTGTATGCCCAGGGCAGGGTGATCTGCAGGCTCCGACCACCCCCCAAGCCCCTACACAGCTTCCAGCTCGTTGCCAGTGAAAGGAGAGCCGAGAGGCAGCTGCAAGGTGAGTTCTTTATTAGAGCCTGCGTATTGCAGGACCGTCCTCACTCTCCTCAGTACACTATCCCCCAACTGATACGGATTCCAGGTGTTCCGAACACTCTGCACTCCATCTGGAACCTAGACAAAGTCACATCATAGCAGGGAGTCAGAGGCTAGGCAGAACCCAATCCAGCACACACTGACTGGATTTTCAAGAGGATCATCCTTATGAAAAGGATCCAACCCATGGACACTTCACGGCCTACTACGGTGAGTTGTATTTATTGTGCACCTCCAGAAAACAACGTAAAAAACAAACCAGTTTGTATTTTAAACGCCACTACAAATTATACCTGTGACAGGATTACTATTAGAATTTGATTCTGACTCACAAATCATGGTATCGAATTTTCAATTACTAGAAACAATACAAATTAAATCTGCCTCTCTCTTCAATTTATAGTGCCTGCCCATGGCCTTTTCCATAACAGGATGATACTGAAAGGGGCCAAGAGGAAGTATAAAGGATTATAGGAGAATTTACACTATATAGAATTGTAGTTAGGCAATTATCAACAATTGAAATATATTACACAGAGGGATCCGCGTGGCATCTGTTAGACAGAGCGCAGAGCTCAAGTTATATATGATTTTTTTTCAGAACCCCATGGTCAAACGAACCCTCTTGTGAATAGGTGCCCAGCTTCCATTGTATGTGGTGACTGCATCCTCTGCACCCCTTTCCCATCCACTGTGCTGTCCCATGGACCGACAGTACAGGCAATGGATACGGTAGGCGTGGGTGGGGGACACGCACACAACCTGGGACAAAGCAAAACCATCTCTGCCCATATTACGAAAACTTTGCACTGGTGCAAGTGCAAAGTTGCACTACATTAGCAATAGGCCAACGTTTGCCCTAGTGCAAAAACATTAGGGCCATATAAGAAAACGTGTGCACCATGACATGTGCAATTTTGCATGGTATTAGCACAAGGGCAACAATTTCCCTAGTACAAAAAACATGCACTTTCAATGCATTTTTGCACCAGTGCAAAGTTTACCCTAGTGCTAATACCATTCCATATTAGCACTAGTGCTAATACCATTCCATATTAGCACTAGGGCAAACTTTGCCCTAGTGCTTAAATGGTGCAAATTTGCACTTGCACCAGTGCAATGTTTCTGTAATCTGGGCCCTTGGTGTCCTGCCACACTAGCCTTTATCCCTCTATTGTCACCCTCCTTGGCTCAGCAGACTACCACCGACCTGGGAGGCAGACAAGATGCCATATTCCCTTCTTGTCAGGTTACGCCAGATGTGTAAGACTCCTACACTTGACCCATAGGCATGATATCATAGCAGGAGGGCAGAGCATTTAGAAACTTCTTTTTAGGCTAATTGCGTCCTATGGAAGTCATGCAAAAGAACAAGAATGTCCATAGCAAGCATCATGCAGGTGTCAATGCCTTCTCTTTACCTCTCTGTATATTTAAACACAGAGCCTTCTATATAGAACTTTAGAGTATGGCAAGAATAATGATGCAATGTGTGCTTCCTCAATGGACATCCATGGTTCTATCCATGGCATTTGTCTATGCTGCCCCCAAAAGTTGGATTGCGCTGCCTCTCGATTTGAGGCTATGCCAATCGTTCTCTACCTTCAAGGACTTGAAAACCAGGCTGTTTGGATGAATTCCAGCACAACCGCAGCGACGCACTCAGGCTGGGCTCCGTCTAAAGGCTTATCCTTCGTCCTAGGCACAGTCTCTTCTGTTTATCTGTTATGATTTTATGTTGTACGTCCTGTTAGCTGTGTTATGCCCTCGGACCTGTGACATGTGCTTTATAGGCATAAATAAATAAATAAATACATATTCAGGATTCAATGTCGGAAGCAGAGTATGCAGCCACCCTTTCACACAACAGAACATGCCATCTATGGGGTGTGTGGCTGCATTTTACACGTTGATTGACAAACATCTACCAATATTCATCTGAGGAGCTCATTTTCTGGGTACCAAATTGGTCTACGCATAATCACTCAAACGGAGAAACCTGAGAATCGGATCAACACATGCAATATCTGTTTTTTGTTTGGATGTTTGGAGTGTCACAACCCCTACCAGAAAAAAATAGCAGTTTTAGAGTTAGAAGTACTTTTGATAAAATCTGCTAGCTTTCCAGTGAGTACATTTTTATTGATGTATAACCGCAAGTTATTCCTGCCTTGCTATCCGTCAGTATTTCCTCCCTGAACTTTAATGGAAACGATTATATTCGGACTCCAGTTTCTAATGAACAAATCTACTGTCAACAGCAATAGCCTACAGCTACGACACATCTGTTTCCAGATGCACAACATCTCTTCCCGTTGTTTAAAGGAAATTGGTGCCTCTCCTGTCCATCATGAACTATGAAAAATATCCCCTTGTCAATCATTCAGATGTCCAATGATCACATTTTGAGTCATCTTCAGGGTCCTGCAATCTTTTGCTTTCCAGATATTTTGGACTCGAACTCCCAACAGTCAGCATAATCAATGGTGAGTGAACATGGGAATTGTAGTTCAAAACACCTGGAGGGCCGCAGGTTGCAGACCCATAATGCACTCTGTCTTTATGAAAGCCAATATCCAAATAGAGAATAATCCAAACGCCAGGAAATATAGTCTTAAAACGTGTGCCTTATTGCCTGTGGTATTCTCCTCCAGAGAGTCCCTGGTACTGTTTGCAAATTAGGAATGCAGAACTTCTTTGCAGAGCCATTTTATGCACGTTTGGGGCCACGGGCACCGACCACTTTGGGGTCCCCTTCACCGAACCAAATGAATTAAGGGATCCAGAATATCTGGGCACGTCCCCATCTTCACAATCACAACCCATAGCCTCTCAGTTATCAAAATATGCATGGGCACTCCATTTTAGACACCTTACCCCTTTCATTCGTGCTGTAATTGGAATGATAACCAGTAGCATTTCAAGGACAACATTTGCAGTCCGCAATAAGGTTACTTGTGTTCTAGCATTGGTAAGGGACACTTCATCAATAGCAGCCACGAGGAAGGTACACCGGCCTCAGTATAAATGCAGGACACAGATCCTAGGAAAAAGGTACACATAAACCATAATAGACAGACGACTCAGATTAGCTGTCTCACAGAAGGTAAAAGGCTGAAGCATGGATACAGGAGACCAATTGGAAGCGAGGAGAAAGCTACACATGTTTTATTTATTTTATTGAGCATTTGTTAGGCGCCTATACAACAGAATTGTGTTTCAAAGCGCCACAAGGCTAAATGGGAAGGGAACAGAGGAAAGACTTACAATGGCAAAACAGTAAATATGCAGTTCTGGTCGTACTAGGCCTTGTGGCATTTGAACGTTCGAGTTCAGCGTGAAGAAGGGCATGAGATAGGTATGGAAGGAGGGGGGGCAGAGGAGTGGACACGTGCTTGTGGAGGTCCCGGGAGGGAAGTGCCAAGGGGAGCCAAGAAGGACGAGGCCTCAGGCTAAGTGCTATTGTAGATGACTCCCAAGGGTGGGATGCAGAGCCACCAAGCAGGGGCCCCACAGGGGAAGTGCAGCAGGGGAAGGTGGGGTTAAAATCCTACGAGATTCATGAGGACCAGGCCACCTGTCTCAGTGGCAGTGTGATGATTAGCAGGGAAGGGAAAGAGGTAGAGAAAAGCAGAGTTTTTAGCATTTTTGTGAAATTAAGGAGGTCTGGCTCAAATCTGAGAGGGGCAGGGAGGCTGTTCCAAAGGGAGGCACCAGCCGAGGAGAGAGACCTGCCCCCAAATCCCTGCTTGGAGAAGCATTTGACAGTCAAAGAGTTGGAGTTAGAGGAGCGTAGGGCTCTGGCAGGGGAGTATTTATGGAGAGAAAGATGGAGATAGTATGGTCACAGGCCCCAGAAGGCCTTGTGGATGATATAGAGGGTCTTGAATTTGATCCTTGCACCCACCGGAAGCCAAAGGAGAGATTTTAGGGTTGGAGACATACAGTCCCTGGGCATGAGGCCAAGGATAAGTCTTGCAGCCCTATTCTGGATTGGCTGGAGCGGGCATAAGGAGGAAAGAGGGAGATTGAGAAAGAGGCTGTTGCAGTAGTCCAGCCTGGAGAGGACCATATCTCCGGAGACATTGAGCTTCTGGGGGAATGTGAGAAAAGGGAAAATGCCTCTGAGGAGGTGAAGCTGGATGTGGGACTTCTTGGTAAGGTCCATGATGTGAGTGGTGAAGTAGAGAGTGGAATTGAAGATGACCTGAGGTTTTGGCCTCACAGGATGGTCGGGTAGAGGGCCCAGATAGGGTAGCCAGAGGGTAGGAGAAAAAGAGGGTATAGGTGTCCCAATGAGAAGGATCTCTGTCTTACTGGCATTAAGACAGAGATTGTAAGCTGCACACCATGCCTGAATGGTGGACAGACAGTCAGGGATGAGAGAGGAGGAGGAGGTAGTAGAGGGAAGTTTGAAGGAAAGCTGTGTGTCATCAGCATAACACTGGGAATGAGGCAAGAAGGAGATCAGGTGAGCAAGAGGAGTGAGATAGATATTGAAGAGCCACAGCGATAGGATAGAGCCCTGAGGGGCGCTACAGGTCGAGAGTGTGGTGTTGGAGGAGAAAGGGCCCAGTTGCAGCTGGCGTAGATAGTGGGTGACGTTTAGAAGCTGAACAAGGTAGGGCAATTGCCAACTGTGGTGCGTTTTAGTTAAAACCAAACAAAGTCTGATTTCCAAAACCAGGCCAACAACCTGTTTTTTGGATAAAACTACTGTGGTTGAGGGCAGTATTATTTTTCAAAGCAAAAGAGAACTGCTGTGGATTTCCCTGAACACTCACTTCTCTGGCCCCCCATTTCTTGTGAATTGACGATGAGAAGCTACTAGGAAGGTGTTTGTATTTAGACGGACTGAGATTAAAAGAGAGACATGATTTTCAAGCAGTGTTGCCATTAGAAAGCAAATGAACAAGTGCCTCTGGTGTGCAATATATCAATCCTCGCTATTATTATTGAGGAAGCAAAACTATAGCCAGTGAAACCCAGAGTGAGGCTTTTTTGAAGATCATACCCTGGCCACGAAATCACTCTGTAAGTGACAATTTTCAAAGGTCTATGGACTGTCAATTTTGACAAGTTAGGCAATACGAGATTAAATGAGATGCCCAGGATCACACATTGGTTAAGAGGTGACACTAGGATTTGCTTCCACTCTGCAATTTCTGCACGTTACTGCTTTCTTTTACAGTTCTCACTATGCCCTAAAATTATAGAACTGACTTGGAAAGTACACAAATAATATAACACAACATGACAATTTAAAAAACAAAATGTTATAGAAGCGTATTATGCAAAATTGGAATGATTCTAGTTTCATTGTTTCTATTATCAAGGGATGTATATAAGTAACAGCATGCTAAATTATGTGATATTAAAATATTTTGGCACCTATCTTGTTCTACATCTATAGAATCAAAATAATTGACAAACTAGTGGCAAGCTGTCTTGACCTGCTAAGGTTGGGTAGGGACAAATATCCAGCATTGTTCTTTGCTGACGACGCTGTTTTATTAGCAACATCACCAATGGGACTTAAGTGTATATTGAAAGTTTTCTCGAGCAAATGTAAAGATCCGTGCCTTGAGATTAACCAAGGGAAAACTAAGACCCTTGTGCTCAGGCACCGCATGCTAAGCACCTACTGCACCTTGAAGTGGATGCTGCCGAATAAGAGCAAGTATCCGCTGTGAAGGTATCATGAAGCAAGACACAGACAACATATTCAATTTCTCAACAAAAGGGATTTTATTTTATATGCCAGGATGGATTAAAGCCTATCTTGCCCACTGCTAATGTGGGATTTCCCTACCTAAAGAAACCAAAGATCCTCTGTGTCAATGAGTTCAACTTAAAAGTCTGTCTGTGTCTAAAACCTATACTTGCTCTCACACTTAGAAAAATACAATGTGTAGGGATGGCAGCAGCAAAAGAAACAGTGCTCAAAATAAAATTCTGAGCTTCTTCCAGCAGGGGATTGTGTCAGCTTCCCCTTGGCCAAGTTCAAATAGTTCCACAAAGAAAATAGGACTCTGGGTTCCCTTCCCCAAGTGTAACACAATTCCAAACATGTCTCAGGGTTCCCTTCCCCAAGATCAAAACAGTTCCAAGTGGTTCCAGTCTCTTGGTTTTCAGCAATATTGTCAATTTCCACTGGTACTCCTTTCAACTTGTACCAAACAAAAATGCTTGTTTCCACTTCAGCAATTATATCACAAAACCTTCGTCTTCAGGCTTTTCTTGGCTCTTCCTAGGTTGGGGCTACTCGGTCTAAGCGTAGTTGTCAGACCACACAGTCCACCCATTACAGGTCACTCAACCGATAACCCATGGCACTTTGTGATACTCTTTAGGCTTTCTCAATGAACACTGGTTTTCCATCAAACACCAGTGTTAGCCCTCAACATCTGTTGTGGTTTCTTTTCCTCTTCCTCGCAATTTAGGGCTTCATCACTATTTGTATATTGGCAGTCTTATTGCTTTGCCGTAACTTGCATTCAAACTGATTGATGGTGTATTTTCTCTTCCACCACCCTGCATTCACTTTGCCATTTTCAGGTTCTTGCCTTTCACACATGTCTCTCATTCAGTTCATAATTGTTCATAACATCTTTCACTTTGTTCCTTATTGCTTGCTACACATTTCAACTCCTTGTAACATAGCACGTATTTGTTTTCCAGCTGTGCCGCACCTTTACATGCTTTTCATATCTTTTCTGTAGTTGGGTATTCAATATTGACCATGGTATTCTCCTTAATACTTGGCACCTTTTTCATGTTTTATTCTTATTTCAAATCACTTGGTAATTCATTCACAGTTCCTTCTCACTTCTCTTGGGTTCCAAACCCTCTTGTTATGCACTTTTAGCCTGCGCAGCAACACAATATATCTCACATGTGCCTTAGAGCATGCCAGTATGAGTATTCTCTTTCTCATACTCACCGGGTCTGCTCTGCTTTGTCGGGTGACTTTGTACTACTCTTCATTCGCCTCTCTGCTCCTGGATAGGCATAAAGAGTTATAACGAGCAGCGCTCGCTACCCAAGAACCTTCCGGCAGTGTCGCGCGGCAGTCCAGAGTTCTCTGTGTTCCCCAGCTCTAGCTGGGAGCAACTAACACTGGCAATTGTTGAGGTTTTGATCCTCTCGTGGCCCACTCGGGTCACAGCACCTCCTTCCTCCCCTTTGAGCACACAGAGTTCTCTCTGCTTGTCCTGCTTCAGCCTGCTCCTTGCCGCACGTCTGCCACCTTCTCTCCATGCAGGTTCTCCTTGAACTGGTGCTTGGTCTGACCCTCATTACAACAATTAACAGGACATGCCTGACCCTTTCCAGGTATCTTCCTTATCTCTGTACTATAGTGGTGAAACTGACTACGAGTTTGAATTACTCCTAGTCGCCCCTTCCTTGTCCCAATCTTAAAGGACGCTGAATGGGATGCTGGTAGAGTATATGTCAGTTGGAAAGAGTCACAATAACCTATAAAGGCTGGTGAGAGTGAGATGTCTTTGGACTGGGGAAAGGGGGATACCATGTCTCGCCTGTGGGCATCCTCTCCCCAATCCCCAAGGACCCTCCACCCAGGTGATCCTTCCTCACAGCTCCACACCCATGGTCAGGATACAAAAGTGATGGCCTTTCCCTGGCCACCTGAGAAGAGGATCCAAGGGGAGTAGGTGTGAGGATACCCTATGGTTTCTCACACCGCTTACGATTACTTGGCCATTAGATTTGCTGAAAATCGCATATGGTTGCAGCGATTGACCAGAGCCACTGCAACTCTTGATAAATACAGCAGTGGCATTAGGAATTCTTTCTAAATCACAGCAGAGGTGCTATAACGCCAGCACTCGAGGTATGTAGGCTACAAGCTCTCCCATGAGACATGTATGGTGCAGAAATATGGGGCCATTTAGGCGTAGAGGCATTGTGCACTGTAGAGAACAGGTTCATAAGAATGATTCTTAGCAATCGCAGGGCCCCCGATTGCTAATCTTTGAATGGAATGTGATTTGTGCCTCATTGAGGCCCTTATTGGTTGTAGGCCCTTACTGTATTTGGTACGAATCTGGACAACTCCACGTTTAGTAAACTATAGAGCTGCCATGACACATGTACTGTCCCTAGAGGGCACTTAAAGTTTACCATGGTTTAAGCATGTACAAAAAGCGCTAGTGAGTTTGAATCTAGGCCACTTGTAGGAGTTGACCCACAAAATGTGTAGGGGAGCTAAAGAGGCAGTAAAAAATTCTAGTATTGAGGCAGTGGAGTGCTGTATGGTGGAAGCTTGTCAGAGGTTGAGCACTGGATGTACATACCTAAGAATGAAGGAAGATTTTGGGTATGAACCGTATCTACTTATCATTACACCAACCCTCGCCTGTGCCCTTTTTTTATAGAGTGCCTCACTGATACCCTGAAAGTGGCTAGTTACACGAAAACGTAGTACTCAACCAACACTGCATTGTGTAGGGTCTGTGGTGATCTGGAAGAATCCACTATACATTTCTTGTTGCTCTCCCCAGGGTACACAGACTTAAGATCCCAGTTCTTACTGCCAACCTTCAGATCAGCAAACATTCGGCATATTGACGAGACACTTTCCATTTGTAAGAACACTGAGCACTTATGTATTGTGTACCTTGTATCAACATATGTATTTCCGGCTTGGTTGAGGCGGTTGAAGTTTGAATGAACTTTGCAAATGATTCTGCGCCATTTTGACTGCTAACAACTTGAGTCTTAAAGTTTGTCATGGATAATGTTAACCTTGATATTGTGAAATGTTTTGCTTTTTATCCTCTTTAATCATTTTGGTATGTATAGTTTAAAATTATGTATTGACAAATATGTCCCTGTTTTAATTGCACTTTGATGGTTTTTTGCCAAATAAAGTTTAATGGAAAAAAAAAAATATATATATATATATATATATATGTATATATATATATATATATATATATATATTTGATCTGGGTTTCTCTTTTGTATTCTAAAGTTTTTTAAATAAGCCCAAAACACAGGCTTGTGAAATTGTTATTCATAAACGTGCAGAAAAAACCTGAATTGTACAAAAAAGGCAAACGGTTTTTTGTGTCAATTGAGAATACCTTGAAATGGTTCCATGTGTTAATTCTGCCGTGAAAATTTCGCGATGCAAAAATATCGCCATATTTTTGCAGTCGAAATTCACACATGGACCTGCGGGTGACACCCCCGTAACCTCTGTATCATTTTTTAATGTGCGGGGGACAGCCCCGCAAACCCCGCTCCCACATAATATCCCCAACAAAAATATCGCCTATGGCGAACCAAACGGCCAAATCTATGGCGATATTTTTGGTGGGGATATTATGTAGTGATACCCTTAAAATATGCTTGCCAGTGGCATGCGATGTCTGATCCACTTCTATCTAGAACCACGTTCACACAAAGGACCACCATACAAAGAAAGATCAAGTAATGGGCTAAACAATGCCACCAGCATGTGAGGAGGTAAACCATAGGAAAGGGTCAGTCGACCATGGTATTTTAATCTTGCAAACAAACACAGAACTCTGCTGCAATGAGGGCTCAACACACTGAGCTATCTTCTGAACCAGCACTCAGATTGATCAATATGCATTCCATCATTGGCTAGTGCACATGATCATTATATCACCACAGAAAGGTGAGAATGCTACAGATGTTGTAGTGAACACACAAACAGTGTATACCACAGTGAACACAGAAAGCATTCTAGGATGAATTGAGCTGAGCAACATGCACTTGTCAACAACAGACAGGCAAGAGGTTTATATCCTCAGCAGCATGTCATAAAATATCCTGTCATGTGCTATTTATGTTTGGTGAACAATGGGCACTGACATGTTTAGCTCAGGCAGCTTTGCGCGCCTCCCTCCAAGATGGGGGTTCCGGGGCAAGTACCCCTTTTTCAGTCCCATAAAGACAGCTCTGGTTCTTTGTTCTGACTGAGCAGAGCGAGACAATGCTTGTCAAAACGACAACTTACTGGACTCTGGAGGGCAAATTAGAACTGGCAGAATTGACTTTTAAAACCAACAGAGAAGCTGTTCCAACAGAAATCAGTCGGAACAAGAACATAGGACATGACTCACTGGCAACAAGGGAAACAAAGTTTGAACTCTACGCAATGCTACCTCGTGCGCCCTCATGCCCTCACTAACGGACATTATGAAACAAGCAGTACAGATCCGAGAAAAGAGTACAGTGAGCACTGCAGAGGCGTAGAAAGGGTAGAGCCTCAGCGGGCAAGGCGCACCCAAAATCTGTAGATGCCCACTCAGCAGCACAGTGTGTGCATTACAGATGTCAATGTCACTGTTGTGGGCCCAACTACATTACCTTCAGGTCCCACATCATTAAACAATCCTAAGCAGCACACAACGCACCTGTCTTATGTGAACTTTAGTGGATGGGGTAGCGAGGTAATAGTGGTACTGTGGCAGAAATGGTGTCAAAACCTGTGCATTGGATTGCAAAAACTGGGGAGTTACTTGGCATAACAATAAGTTATGACATAAGAGCCTGGACGATAGCTAGCAGGACCAGGGCAAATGACAGAAATGCATTGCAAATAGTGTAAGTACCTGGGCATTTGATGAAAAAACCCTGTCATGGGGGTATAAGTAGTTGATTGAATGAAAGCAAATTCTGTCATTTAATGAAGCCATTCTTTGTCAGGGGCATGGCCTGCAGGCCTTGGCTGCAGGCATGCACTGAATTTACTGAAGAGGGGGCAGTGTACACGGCCCAGACTGTGCCTGAAGTGGGGTGTCGACACAACATGGCAGCAAGGTAGGATATCCTGCATTGTCAGCAGGGCATGGCCACAAGCCAAGCTCTGAAGGCTCTGCAGGTAGGAGCATGGCACACATGGCATGGGCATAGGCCATGCACTGGGTACTGTGCCTGTTGGACATGGACACATAGTTACCTATCATGAGTAGTAATAATCTACACCATATTTCCTATGCTGAGTGCTATTCAATACAAAATGTATGTGCCAGGAGAAAAAATAAATGCCATTATATGTTGGGGTCCTAATACTACACTGAATCCAGAATACATTCAAAGTATCTGTGAATCACTCAAATATTCCAGGGTGTTGTCAATAATATAGCGTGTTGCTTAATTTGCCAGCCCTATAGGGGTGCTACCCAGAAATTCCACGGTTTTCTCAAAAATACCAGATTTCAGCTCAATCTGCCTGCATAGCAGTTTCAAATAAGACTGCACCTTCAACCTTGCAAGCCATCCTTGCAACCTTTAGCTTAGTATAATAATACTGCTACCAATTAAGCTAAATTGTCATGCCATTCACATCTAGAAGTGCCCTCCAGGATATTACTGTGATTTATTTGTTCCACACACTTATAAATTGCTCTTGCTGCATTGCTTCTCACATAGAAAGTACCCTCTGGGACTTAGAAATGGTTCCTGGTAGCTTGATTCACATCTAAAGGATGCCCCCTTAAATAGTACTGTAATCTATTTGCCTGCGCTGCTCACTTTGAATTGCTACTCTCAGCTTAATCCGTACCTAGAAAGTGCCCACTGCGATTGATGCACCTCTAGAAAGTGCACTCTGTGATATTCCTGTGATTTAGTTGCCTCTGCTGCTCACTTAGAACTCCCTACCCCTACCCTCTTTGGCTCTCTCCCACTGCCCCGGTGACCAGAATCTTGACGCAGATTGCACATCTTGGGCCTATACATCTACTGTTACTAGTTCATCACCCTCTAGGTACTGCACTGATCTCCCCCAGGATGAAGATCCCAACTTTTGATATACCCACTCTCTGACCCATCCCGATCCCTAGCCTCCCCGCACATTACCCAACCCCATCCCTCCCCCTCGTGGCGCATGGCCAGTGCTCTTGCCTCCAACTTCACAATCCCCCCCTCTATTCCCCACCCGATCGCAAATCATGTCCACTCCCCCGTACATCAATACACCCAGACGATGCCCGCCCACTCTCCTACCATCATCACTCCTCTAACTCTAAGATCAGAGGAGCACTCTGGCATGCCAAACAACTGCCCCCTCAAGCGCTTAACCCCCTTTCCCCATCCCACCCCAACACATGGACTTCCACCCTCCCTCTGACATCTATTGAGAACACCCTAATAACCCCCACCCATACACCACGCCCTCTATCGAACTCCCAAGCCAAAGGAGCCCTCTGGAGCTCCAAACAGCGCAGACCCACCTCCACTTCCACTTCATCCTTGTGCCCTCTGAGGAACACCACTCCGTCTCGACCAACCTCCCATGCCGCCCACACCCTCCCCCTTAGCCCACTGGGAAACTCACCACCCCCTTCACCAAACACCCATACCACCCCCTCCAATCCCCATAACCCCTGATTGACCCCTGCCAGCAAACCACCCCCTTCATATCCCTTCCCCTCCCTGAATGTAGCGCTTCTCACCCTTGCTAGAACGGTAGCCTCATCTCCTTCCCCTTCTGACCCCACCACCCTCTCTCACACCACTATGGCACCAAAATTCATGAAATGCAGAAAACGTGACTGGTCCTCTCCCTTAACCCTCTACTATTCACAAATTCTGCCTCAGCCCATCCTCCCAGCCTCTATCTCCCCTACCGCTCTGCACTCCCCTCTCCACTCCTCCAGTTTCCACCCCCTTTCTCTTGACTTCTCACCCCGTACACCTCACCTTTCACCCCCAGACTCATTCCAAAATCTGCCCACCTAAACCCCTTAACACCATCCGACCCAGTCACCACCCTCCGAACCACACTTGACCCACCCCTCATCTCTCACATTCCTACCTCCGCCCGCCTACTCTTCCTGCCCTCCATCAACATGACCCACTCAGCAGACACTCATACACCACAGGCACCCAGCCCCTCCAGTACCCCTCCTCAACCTGTCTCAACACCCCTCAATGTTCCTTCCACACCCACCACCCCACTGGGCAGCCATGTCCCTCAAGCTCCCACTCCGATGGCACCACGAAATCCACATCCCCTCAAGACATCACTTGCATCCTCTTTAACGCCTGCTCGGTAGCAAGTAACAGACACAGCATTTATGATCTCCTATCCTCTGACAAGCTGGACCTCATTTTTATCACCAAAACCTGGTCCTCTGATGACTTTGCCCCTGTAGCACACACAGTCTTCCCCCCTGGCTACTCGCTCATCACCCATAGTAGACTCTCCAGAGGTAGAGGAGTGGCAGTCCTCTTCAATCGTCATTTCTCTGTCTCACTCGTCAAATCCCAGACATACACTGCCTCCTGTGAATTCCTTTCTAGTAAAACTATCTATACCATCGACCTTCGCCCAGAGCTTCCTCCCCATCTACAGACCCCCTGGATACGGCAGTCATTTCTCCAACAACCTCTGTGATTCAATAGCTACCATTCAAGTGAATCAACCACCTCTTACACTTCTAGGAGACTTCAATATCTGGTACGATATCCCCAACAACACCATGACTCATCCGCTGGTTGACAATCTTGATGCGCACAACCTCTCCCATCATATGACTGATCCAACCCACTCAGGTGGGCACACCCTTGATGTAATTTTCAGCTCCCATGACATGGTCTATTTATCCTTTCCCAAACCACTCATCTGGACCAACCACTATGCCATCCCTTTCACTATCCACACCCCTGCCCCTCCTCCTACAGATCCCCTGCACCACCTCCCCCCTGGATCTCAAATGCTGGAACAAAGTCAAGATCCTTCCCGACCTAGCGGAAGCCCTCCTTCTTCGCCCCCTACAACGCTCCTCCCCCGATAGTGCCTTAACCCATGACTCTTTCGACTACTGGCTTAATGACTCACTAATTCCTCTCACCCCCTCGTGCCCCACTTCCTCACGCAGTGTACCATCCCCTAAATAGTTTTCACCCCTCCTGAGGCTGAGGACTGCCAAAAAACAAAATAACTCTCTTGAACACAAATGGCGAACATCTAAAACCGATCTCAGCAGAACCATGTTCGCCCTGCACCACCGTAACTACAAAGTTGAAATCTGAAAGGCCAAAAAAGCCTATTACAATAAACAAATTCTCAACTGTGACAACTGCAGCAAAGGACTCCACATGATCATATCAGAATTTGTCAAACCCACTTGCTCCTCTACCCAATCTATCCCCACACAACCACTCTGCGACTCCCTCTCCCTACACTTCTACAACACCGCTCTTGACAGGACGACATCCCTTAACATCAAACTGTCCTTCCTCTCCCTCCCACATCACCGACCACTCCTGATCCCATTTCTCTGACGCCCAATTTCCCTTCCTTCGACTTCTTCAAACCCATCTCCAGAGATGAGTTCCTTGACCTACTATCAGCCAGCAAACCCTCTGGGTCATCCCTCGACCCTGCCCAGCCTCTGTCCTAAAATAAAAATTCTCATCTACCTGTGCAGGAGAACATGCAAGAGCCATTCTAAATGAATCCCTCACCTCTATAGCATCTTCCCTGATGCCTTCAAAATAGCGCATGACAAGCCACTTCTAAAAATGGCATCCCTTGACCCGCTTGACCCCAAGAATTACAGACCGATCTCCAACACCAGATTTCTCCCGAAACTCATTGACCGCACTGCATACTCCCAGCTCAACTCATTCGTCGAATCCAGCTGCCTCCTCGACCCCGCACAATCCGGCTTCAGACCACGACATGGAACTGAAACCACTCTGATATCGATCTGGGATGATCTCAAGGTCACTGCAGACTCGAAAGGCTGCACAGCATTCATTCTTCTTGTTATCTCCGAAGCCTTTGACACGGTTAACCACTCAATCCTCCTTGACCGCCTTCACTCCCTTGGAATCCGTGGCACTGCTCTCAAATGGATTGTCTCCTTCATCAGCAACAGGAAACAAATAACCCTCGGCTCCACTTATGTCTCAACTGCTCACTCGGTGAACACTGGAGTACCCCAAGGTGCATGCCTGTCTGCTCTCCTGTTCAACCTCTATATGACCACACTACCAGGAATCATCCACATACACAACATCTCCTGTTGCAACTAAGCTGACGATACCAAAATTATCCTAAGAATTCCCAAGTCAGGCACCAACCTCCTTCCTGACCTTGAAACCTGTCTCCATGATATTGATCAATGGATGACAATAAACCACCTCCTTTTGAAACCTAGTAAAACTTGGTGTGTGGCAATACCGCCCTTCTACCACATCTGCTCCGATGGCCCCTGTCCCTCGCCCCCCTCCCGTCCCCTCCGATACAGTGAAAAACCTAGGCTACACTATGGACTCAGGCCTGACCCTCTCCCGTCAGATGAACAATGTGTCAAAATGCTGTCACTACCACCTCAAACTTCTCAGACGCATTTTTCTATACCTTTCCTGCCGAACAGACTTTCGGCAGTTATGTCTATTGTGATATCGAGACTGGACTATGCCAACTCTCTAAACCTAGGACAAACCAACTGACCAAAATCCAAAGAGCCCAAAACGCTGCTGCAAAACTGCTCCTTGCCCACGGTCAAAGAGACCACATCTCACCAGCTTGCCGAACCCTACACTGGCTCCCAGTCAGACGAAGGTCCACCTTCAAGACCCTATGCATCACTCACCGAGCAATGCACAAGACCGGCCCATTATACCTACAAGAAAATATAAAACCATACCTCCCATCCCGCACCCTAAGATCAAGCACTGCCCTCCTTCTAGTGATTCCAACCTTTAATTCTGTCAAGATCAGAGGATCCGCCTTCTCAACCTTGGCCCCAACTCTGTGGAACTCGCTTCCCCCTCATATTCAACCTACCAGCGCTTTGAGGTCATACCAATGATATATAGAGCGCTATATAAATGCCAAATAACATAACATAACATAAATTGTCATGCCTGTTTCTGCATTATGATAGCAGTTTCAACATTCTTTTGCCATTTTTTACATCGCTCAAGTGATGCACATATTGTTAAGACAACATTTGAAATGCACGTTTTACATGGCCCCAAAAAGATATCATACCAGTTGCTACAGTGGTGAACCAGGAGTCAGATTAAGTTGTGACATGTTCAACCAAGGGTGTTTATTTAAATAATACAAAAAATGCCTATCTAGCCCTACCGCTCTAAGGGAAAGTCCCTATCTAACAAACTAAAACTAACAGTACTAGATTCTGAATGATCACATGTGTCAGCTACATTCCCTCCTTTATATGGTAAAGGGGTCTCCTTAATACAATGCTGCCATTTTTTACTTGGTGCTTGAAAATGTGTGTGTTTTGGGTTGGAGCATGGAAACGCTCTAGTTTCTTTCTCTTTCCAGTTTTGCTTGGTATGTTTTGTAGTTGTAGTTCCAGCGCTCTCCAAAGCCCTCTGGCCTTCTGATAGGCTTGCTTTAGCAGGGCCACAGTTAGGGGTCTGCCCGTATCCAGTGGTTGGGTTTCCCTGGCTCCCGAAACCGTCTTGGCTTCCACAGCCTCATATATAGCTATTCGCCCCCCTCAGTGCAGTTACCTCTTCGGGAGCATGTGCCTCCTGGGCTCTGCCCTTCTCGGCAGATAATGCATGTCTCATGAGGAGATCTGGGATCCCATATCTCCACTGCATTCTATTCTCAGCGTCGGTTAGCGGGCCACAGCCTTCCACAGCCTCTGTGTGGTCACGCCACCATGTTGGTTTAGTAGTTTTAACATTTTTGGGCTTTTTCGGCCCCTTCCCAGGGCAACCCGCCCTCCCCCGGTCACCCCTCATCCCCTGCTTTTCTTTTGCCCATATCTAGATAGATAGGCAAGAGTAATGAAATACCACGCTGGTGAAACTAATAATTATGAACAATGTCTGTTAGAAAAGTGGTATCACAGTCTAAGAAAAACAAAAGAGTGGTTTCAATATGTCGCTGAAAATAAAGGTGGCCACAAAACTGCGGCTCTCTTCCGGCACCCGTAGTAAATAGCAGCTAAAAAAGCCCTGCTAAAAAGCCCTGCACATATAAAATGTAACAAATATAACATCAATTGGACACACACTGGTTAAAAAAGACTGACCATAAGAAATATAAAATAAGAGGATAACGCTAATTGGAGAACAAGAGTCGCAAAGCTAAAAAAGAGGGGGGAGATTAAACTCGCAGCCCCCCTGAGCACTAAGTTTGTACAAAGGAGGGGGAGAAGAACTTTGCAGCCCCCCTTATTTGAAGATAAAGCCTCGTAGAGCACGAAAAATAAAAATAAGCATCAAAGTCAGCAGAGTTCAATTAACAAAGCTCCATTAACAGTTGATGATGGCGCTTTTTGCTAAAGAGGTGTGTAAAGTCATAGGGCGGGGAACGCCTGGCAGTTTAAGGAGCTGCCAGAGTCCGACTCTCCCCCCCCCCGCCCTCAATTGGAGTGTTGGAGCTGAAGTGTTAATGGTGGTAATAGGGTGAACCTGGAGGGGAAATCAACTGCCAGCACTGGCACCTCACCAGAGACTGGATTCCAATGTCCTTTCTTCCGGAATACAACGCAGGCTTTGTTTCTCCCGTTGCTGAATATTCCTCCTGGCTAGATGGCCCTCAACCCCCACAGGCGACACAGAATGTCACAGCCTGTAGGGAGCTTCCTCCATGCTTCCGGAGCGCGAAGGACGCCAAGGACTCTGAGGGACTCTGCGCGCTCCGCGTTGCAGAGTCCTTATGAGCCTTGGGCGCCTCCTCCTCCACAGGCAATTCCTGGTTCACGTTAACCTCTTCAGGCATGGGTAAATCACAGGCAGCACAACGAGGACGCCAAGGACTCTGCGGGACTCCTCACGCTCCGTGTTGCAGAGTCCTTATGAGCCTTGGGCACCTCCTCCTCCACGGGCACTTCCTGGTTCACGTTAACCCCTTCAGGCACGGGGAAATCACGGGCAGCACAACGAGGATGCCAAGGACTCTGCAGGACTCCCAATTATATTCCAGATAGTGAGTTTCTTACAGGAGTGGGAGTCCTTGACCCCAAGAGAGGAGTCACTCCCAGTGAGGTCTCACTGTTCCAGACACCTAAGGAAGGTCTTTCTTAGTGGGCTCACCTCCCTAGCCTCTAAGGGGTAGATCCTCTCTGGGGAGAAGGGGCGAATAGTCCTGATTCCTCACATACCCCTCCCGTTAAGCGAGTGGCTCCCCCTTGAATGGGAAGCGGGAAACGGATCAAAAAGTGCACATTGTCTTGTTCTATCCCTTTTTGATATTCCATCGAGAAACAAAAAAACAAAAATGTTGAAGATCTAAAAACCATCTCATGACCTGGGCAATGGGATCTTTCCTTAGACTCATGTAGGTGAAGGGTGAGTGGTCTGTCACGAGCAGGAATTTTCTTCCCGTTAGATAGTAACGCAGGCTTGCAATTGCCCATTTGATGGCCAGGGCCTAAAGCTCAAATGTTGCATATCATTTCTCTCTAGAGAACAACTTCCAACTCGTATAGAAGATGGGGTGTTTCAAGCCGTCATGGTCTTGTGACAATACCGCTCCCAACCCAACCTTAAAGGCGTCGGTCTGAAGGAGGAATTCACAGTTGTAGTCCGGCATCTTCAAGACAGGTTATTTGCATAAGATCCGTTTTAAACCTTCAAAGCTTTGTTGGTCTTCTTTTCCCCAGACACATTTGTGGAGTTGAACATTCTTTAAGTTGTCTGCAAGATTGGCCGCCAAAGTCAATAAATGTGGTATAAAATGCTGGCAATAGCCTGTTAGTCCTAGGAAAGCTCGAAGGTCTATCTTTGTTTTAGGTGCAGGTGTTTGGTGTACTGCTTCGACCTCCTCAGTCTGAGGTTTAGTCAGTCCATTTCCCACGAAGTAGCACAGATACTTTACAGACGCCTGGGCCAGATGGCATTTCTTCCGGTTTGCAGTTGAACCTGCTCTACTGAGAAATTGTGCGATCACATAGAGGTGGTGCATGTGTTCTGGCCAGGACTACCTGTGTTTAATGCCATTCAATTAGGCTCTAGAAAAGCTATAGCATGGTCTTAAAATTGTATCCATTAACCTCTAACATGTAGCAGGAGCACCGTGCAAACCAAAGGGAAGTACCTTGAATTGGAAAAGCCCTTGCACGGTGGAAAAGGCAGTCTTTTCCCTATCTGTGGGGTTCAGTGACCTTCCAGTGTCCTTTGGTTAAATCAAGAGTGTAAATATACTTAGATGGCCCGAATTTCTCAGAATTTCTCAATGAGTTCCTTGATTTGTGGCATGGGGTAATTATCAATGGTAGAAATGGAGTTAAGTTTCCTGAAATCTTTACAGAACCTCCAAGTCATCTCTGGTTTGGCCACTAAAATTATGGGGGAGAGTAGGCTGATGAGCAGCAATGCATGTGGCTGCTTAAACAGACCGCTCTGCGTCCTTTAAAATCCTGACTAAATAATATCCTCTTTTCCAGCATCGCCGAGCGTTTCCATACCGTATCTGATCCCTTAAGATGGTATCGGCGCACTGGCTGAATTCCAGGCAGATGTCTCTCTGTGAAATACATTTTTCGAATATGGTGCCCAGCGGCGTGAGGAGAGGACGAAGACCCTGCTCTGAGCCGGAGGCCTGGCGCAGGCGAGGGCGCCTGCATGCAACGGTTGCTGCAGCAGCAGCAGCCGCTACTGGTGGTGCGGCCCAGTCACTGATCTGAGCGTCTGACGGTGACGGACCGGGGGCCGGAGATGCACTGTGCTTCCCTTGCTTCGAGATCACTTGCGGGAAGGCAGCTGGAGCATTTCCTGGAAGCGGGAGTGTGCGACCTGGCAGGCTGCGGCCCCTGACACATTCCTGGTACGTCCTGCGTTGGAATCCCCCAGCCGGGGGGGGGGGGGGGGGTGGTGAGTGCGAGTGCGAGTGCTGCAGGTGTTAATACGAATCCAGCCAGGAGCGCGCCGGCCCCTGTGACATGGCACGGGATAGCGGGCTCCGAGTGAAATATAGCATTGTGGCGAGGATGAGAAGTGAAGCTGCATGTTCCGCTGGACACACTGCATCTGCAATTGTGATGCCGCCATTGCTGGTACGGGCGATCTCTTTTACTGAGGTGACCCAGTGAGGCGTTACACACACTGGTGGGCACGGGAGCCCCAGGCGGGGTGGCTGCACTGTATACTTGGCATTGTGCCATGGGACTGGCGGCTGCCTGCAACACTCACAAATGTAACAGGAGATCGCCCTTATAGTACGCCATGCTGGTAGAACAGGGTGATTGCTGCGAGACTTCCTCGAGACTGAGGCACTGCTGGAGTGAATCAGTTTGCAGGCTGTGGGTACCACTGATTGCACTGGGGTTCCTACGGGACGTCCCCATCACTGCCACGGACTAGACACTGTACAGAGGTGATCCAGAGGGGTCTAGTTGGACCCTACGCACATGTGTGGGCTCCAGTGGGGTGCCTCATTCTTGGCTTGGTAACTGGATTTGGCGCCAGAGACTATTGACAATACCTGCCAGCTGCGCAATGTAGGTGCAACACACTGCTACAATCCTAAAAGCATTGCTCTACCCAGTCGACTTAAGATGCTTACGGGTTGTGAGGTCCCATGCACCCGAGGCGAAGTGGCACCATTACAAACTCAATCAGGGATGACCCGAGGTGGCAGGAAGAGCAAAAAGGGACCAATGGACTCATTCACAAGCACCCCACAAAGGGACGACTCTGTGACAGAAGCAACAATAGGGGCCTGCGTGCAGAGTCCCCCGGGCACGTCCACATGGATCACTAAATAACCGTAATGTGTTGGGCTTTGTCTCAGTGAATGCCAAGCTTGATGATATTGTTGTCACCATGAACCCTTTGTGCACAAAATTAGATAAAGGAAGTGGCAGAATTACAGAGGTCATAGCATGGATTGGTGGACTGGACGATACAGTGGGAACACACGGCCGAGATCTTCAAGTCATTAGGAAGGTCCTGCAGGCGGTTCACACGAAATGTCATGATTTTAGAATCCCGCTCCCGCAGAAATAATGTCAGGATAGTCGGAATCACTGAGAAGAGAGTCCAGAGGCAGATGAAGCCCTTTATGGAAGGCCTGTTGAAAACCACATTTGGCGGCAAGAAACATTCAGCTCAGTTTCTGGTTGAAGGAGCCCATCGCTCGCTGGCCCCATCTCTGAAACCAGGGACCGCCCTGTGTACAATCATTGCCAAGCTCTTAAACTACTGCGACCGTGATCTTATCCTGAGGCTGGCACGCGAGAAAGGAGCATTACAATACGAATCAGCCAGAGTGCACATATATCCGGACATCTCTTTGAGGATCCAGGCAGCCAGACGCACCTTTAACCACTTCAAACGTCAACTGCGCGAGCATCAGGTGTCATACGCCATGATGTTTCCAGCTAAACTGCACATAAAACCTGGGGGTACAGCGCACATCTTTCAATCTCCAGAGGAAGCTATGGCATACATTGAACGGTCAATACCTGTCCCACCGGAGCGGGGTCCAGATACTGGTGAGAAAGACCGAGAATCCTCAACGACACAATCATCATCTGGCGACTGAGCTTAGGTTTTGTCTTCTGGCACTAATATTCTTGCTGGGTGGCGACATGCTCTGTCGTGTACTTAAGGATGCTATGCTGTAAAGTTTAACAATCTATATTATTTGTTTGATGTCTGCATCCTGCTCCCAGGAGTTCCACAAGTGGCATGATATGGGATACACTGTGAAGTTGGGGTGGATGGTGAGGTTGGGGCAAGGGTGGTAATGGGACTGGGTTCAAAAGGTTGATGGTCATACTGTGGTTAATAACACATGAGTTATTGATGGGCATAATGGCATGGTGAACACTGGTGGGCGCACATAGCGGGTGATGGGGGAGCGGGAGCAGTCTCCCGATAACACTATTGAAGTGAAATCTAAATGCGCTCAATAACCCAGTTAAGGCCAGGAAGATAATAACCTATGTCAATAGGCATGGACCCAACATACTCATGCTCCAGGAAACACATGCTCTGGGAAGGGTGCATGAAACGTTTGAACGAAAATGGGCCCCCCCCATCCCCGAGATTCTATACAGACTATTGCTCGCAGTCACGGTGAGTTCTCACCCTTATACATCATTCTCTGGGGTTTCAGGTTTCAAGTAGCATTGGCTGTTACCTCTCTTACTTGGGGTTAGCATCACCGGTCTTGTGATCAGGATGGGATGCGTCTTTCTGCTCGTCAGGTTGGCTTCAGTTCTCCCGGCCTCCCACTCTCTTTCTCCACACCCGCTCCATGCCGTGAACAGGTATGTGGTCTCTGCATCGTTGTAGGATATAGTAGTACACCGACTCTCATTGACGCCACCACTTACAACTCAGTATGGTATCTGAGGTTTCCTTGCCTCAGCTGTTCCTCCTTCAGGCATTTCCCATGTTGCCTTCTCTCACCAGCTTGTTTCCCGGTAAGCAAGCTGTGAGTCCCGGTCACACACAGCTGATTCGAATCTTCCTGGCATCCTCTCCTGACAGGATTTATCCACCTCCATTTATGACACACAGCTCGGCCTTCCCCGGCAAAGCGTCCAAGTCCTTTCTCTCTGTTGGCAGAATATTCTGCAGTACTCAACCAATCTTCTTCTTCACAGTCTTGAATTCATTTTCCTACTTACATGAATTTAAGGTTTCTGAACCACAATAAGATACAGCAATTTGTTCTTCATGACTTCTTTGAATAGAGGTTGTTGTGGTTGGAGTGTGGGTGAATGATTTAGGGAGTTCCTCTTTGAACCAGGTGCCTTTGTCCCCAAGGAGGAAGTCTCCCCCAGTAAGGTGGTCTCCAGAGCTCTGGTCCTCTCTAGGCTGGACTACTACAACAGCCTCTTCCTCAATCTGCCTTTATCCTACGTTTGCCGCCTTCAACTAATACAGAATAGTACTGCAAGACTTACCCTTGGCCTCAAGCCCACGGACTGCATCTCTCCAGCCCTAAAATCTCTCCACTGGTTCCCGTTGGCTGCAAGGACCCTCTGCATCATCCACAGTGCTTTCTGGGGCCTGTGACCCAGCTACATCCAACTCCCTCGCCCTAAATACCTCCCTACTGCAAGAGTTCCAAAAGCAACCCCAGATGTGTTTTGGTGTGGTTGTACCTCATCAGTAGGGTGGAGCTGTGCCCCTCTAAGAATAGTGAGAAGGGGTCCACGTCTGGATTCCCATAGTAACTGAGGGTGAGACTCTGCCAGACAAGTGTCTGGGGTTGCTGTTGGTACTCTTGTTCAGAGGAGAATTGCCTAGCATTTCGGTGCTGGACTGCCCCAGGGCAGGACCAAGACTGATATGTTTTGGATATTTCTCCTCTGTAAAAGATAGTGAGCTAAAGAATCTGGGTAAGGCTCTTGTAACCGGGACTAATGTACGGCAGAGGGACTGCCAGGACTCCCCTTGTTTTTGCGACAATGGAAGGCTGACTGTCCCTTGATGGTCAGTGGGTGTATCAATGCTCTCTGCCCTGCCCTTTAGGCTGTAGCGGTAACGTGACATCACTGGCCTAGTCCATAACCCTGTTCTTAGTGTTGTGGCTCAGGGCTATTAAACCTTGCTCTATGAAAGGGTGTCAGTTCGACCTCCAAAGTCCCAGAGCCTCTTGGACCGTTTACTGGTTTCCTTCACATAGCTGGCCCTATTAAGTGGCTTGGATGACGACGCATGCCATTTTACCTCTTGCTCACCTTTTGAAAAATGCTACCTGCATCTCCTGTGATTTCTCTCAGATCTGGGGCCTCGGTCAGATGCTTGGATGCAGTTCCTGTGACTCTCTGCCTGTGCCCCTAACAGGCTCCCGCCGACCGCTCTCCGCCTGGCTGTCTGCTGTACTACAGTGCTGTTGGGATGCATGCACAGGCCATCACTAAGGCCGACTACTGCCATGGCAGTAGTGGCAGTGATGGGTTTGGATCTACGTTAAAACAACACATTTTTTAATGCGAGGTCTTAAATGTTGAATGTAAAACAACAATTTGTATCTATTTACAATGCTCAGGGAGACCCCCGCAACTCCCCCAGTTCACCCCATTTTAATTAATACCCCAACGCAACCCCCCCCCAACTGTTTTTTTCATTTTTAATCATTGTTTTCCATGCAAGGTTTTCGACCTTGCAGTAATGGTTTGCAATATAATAGGGTGATACCAGACAGGATGCTAAGCAAATGCCAACTGCGTAAGCTTTAGTCTTGGTGCTGGGTAGGCGGGCATGGCTAGATAAACCCTATTTCCAGCATCGACCCTGAATGATATGTATTAAGCATCACGACCAGCAACGCGCACCTTACGTTGTCAGAAATGGCCCAGTGTCCGTTTAATTCAAGCCATGATTGCGGTTCTGGGTTATCCGGGTAGTGTTTGGCCGAATGGTGGCCAGTGCTCACCATCGCGCACCTGATGGGTGTGTTCCATATTTAATTTTATTTTATTGGAATTCTTATTCAGCACTGGCCCTGCCCAGAGGGCCTTGGAGAACCTTACAAGGTGCAAAGGTTGAAAAGGTGGGAAGGGAAACTCAAGTTACAAAATATTTTCACTAAACTATTGGAAGATTGGGATAGACAAGTGGTAGCAGGAGAGGGGGAGGGGAGGGTTATGTGGGGGAATTCCTGGTGGCTGGGACTCATGCATGGTGTGTTAGCGACCTGTCTTACCTGTGTTCTTAGGAACAGAAAAGACCTATCTCTACCTGAAGCCGGATGTATGTTAATATAATATCACGAAACTGAAAATCTCGAACTACAAAGTCACGAACACAATAGGTTCCCATTTTGTAATTCAAGATTTTTGGGGGGACCAAAATACCGAATTAGTGGAGCGGAGACACCCCTGCAACTCCCACCCCTAAAATTCGGTATTTTGGAATACAAGATTTTTGTAGTCCCAAAACGCGGGACCTTTAGCGATGCAGGATTTTAGATACAGTATTTTCGTTAAATACCGCTGAAGCCGCCTTGTAGCCATCAGCGAGCACAGATCCCTGAGGTTATCCAATAGAGAAGCTGTGTATTTGGAGGACAAAACCCCAAATAGAGAAAAACCTCCAGATGTATGTTGGGTCTCTTGTCAAGGTGAGCCTCTGGAAGACAGCAGAAGAGAAGGATGGCTAGGCTTCAGGATCAGAGGTCATCGCTGAATCCCAACATGACCAGCAGGCAGACTACTCGGAAGAGGAGTCATGAAGGGTTGCATCAAGACGGGTAGCCACTAAGTGTAGTCCCAGGCAAGAGCAGGCGAGGAAAAGTGGATTGCTGCTGAGGAGAATGGGAATAACAAGTGCAGGTAGAAGTGGAGAGCAGGACATCAGGTAAGCAGGTAGGAGACAATGGACAGGATGCTTAATGCACGTAGCAGGGAAGGACAGGGCAGCTCGGAACGAATGCCAGGACAGAGGAGGAAAAATGGCTGTGGCTACTTAGGGAACCAGGAAGGACACAAGGTAAAGGAAACAAGGGAACAGGGAACTGGACATGTATCACCTCAGGGGGTTCTTGAGCATTGCCATGTGAAACCTGCTGGTTCAGCAGGAATATAGCCAATGTAATCAATGCTGCATAGACTGGAAGGCGTTACATCATATTGGGAGGATACAAAGGGCTGCACCATTTTGAAATAGACTATGCCATTTTCTCATTACCAGAATCCAATTTCGCCAAATGTAAAAACATCCTCGTAAACCTGAGGTCTGGACAGGTGGTTGGACCTCTGTTCCTTTTTTTCCTTGTTCCTTTACAGATATTACATTTTCTTGTGTTATGATCTATGACGATGACCACATACTTCCTTCCTGTCCCAAGCCAATATGGCCGTGTGTAATGTTCCAGTGCCACTCAAAAGATATGTTATAATTCTGCTACTTTCTGTACGCTCCAGTGGATTCCCCATGGCTTGATCCTTAGCTGATTGATCTATAAAATCCAAATCCTGAATCCGTCCAGAGGATTTCTCATGGGTGGAGCTTCGTCCACCCACAACAAGGAACTGCCCCTCTGTTATTACCACAGAGGCAGAATGTGGGTTTAAGAAAAGTGTTGCCCTTATCTACAAATTAAGAAGGGCTGATAAGCTTTGGGAGACCCTAAGCCAGACATAATGATGTCCAGTGCTACCCAACATCTGAGAAGGAATCACAAAGGGACGCACTTGAGTGAAGATTGTTAGTATGGTGAGGTCCTGATGCTAGGATTAGCCTGACTAACATGGAATACTTCAATCATTCAGTGGGGTAAATGTGGCAACTGCATAAGACCAGTCTGTAATTTGCTCTTCCAAGTGGGCATTCGAATTTTAAGGTAATGGAAAGATTTCACCTGCAAATCGGTGGGAAATTCGCCAAGGGAAGGCTCTATAGTATTAGTTTGAAATATTTTTTTATGTCAATTTCCACCTTCGCCATGAAGGTGGAATACCAGTACTGCCCATTTTTGTTTAATGCAAAATAAAGTCAATACTGACCCTTTATGCATTGCATCGCAAGGAAGCAAGGGGGCCATTGGCAATAGCCAGCATTTTACCCGTGTATCATGACCATTCCAAAAATGTTCTTACTGTATTGCAGGGAAGGGCCTGCGCTTTCCTTCTGTACAATTAAAAAAAAAATTGGTTCACTCAGAAAGTTTTATTTCCACCTTTGAGAGGGAGGTAAAACAGGCAGATTTTTGGGATGAGAATGTGCCTAATTTTCCACTGATGGCATTCCCCCAGAATACCGCTGGAGGTAAATATACAAACCTTCCAACCCTGAATTGGGTGTGCGATTTAAACAGGTTTACCATTACCACCCAACTTGTAATGATCCTCTATGTGAGTACAAGTTGAAATTCCCAGTTACTGCCAGAATCTGAGGTATTCTAGGTATGGCTAGTTAAGGGATGCATCTAACCTTGATCTGGTTTCTTGAATTCCTAGCCTCCCTCCTTGATTTGGCCAGATAGGCGTGTACCTAAGGGGGGTGCACGACAACCTCTACTGGGTCTGAGGGATGCATGTCTCTACGGCACGGAACCCTGTATGATGTACTACGCAGTTGACATGTTGAGTTTTCATTTTGAAATTTCTAATTAAACGTCTAATTGAAGTCAAAATTGAAAGCAGGATAGCTGATGGATGTTTAATAGTAATTCCACAATGTTAATTAAATGTCTAACATAGAACATGAATTAGTTAAATATATAGGTCGAGTGGTCGAATAATTCAAACAGATGAAGTGGGTTCTTTTAATGGCCCAGAAAGCTTGTCTGAAATAATAAAAAGGAAAGGCTTTTCTAAAATGCAGATGGTTGGGTGGGGGGTGCGTAGGGGTACAGGTGTCTGTAATTAGTGATGGACTGATCTTGTTTAATAAGAACTAGAGCTGGATGTTTTAAAAGCAGCGCCAAATAAATTGGCTAGGCAGATGTTGTTAGTAGGAATGGTTAAGAGGGAGTGTATTTGTGTATATTTTTAAGCCATTTAGGGGCACGTTTTTAAAATAACAAATGCTACTGTGAATATTAAAAGAGCAAATGTTTGGTGGCAGTATTCTAGAAGGAGAAAGTTCCAGATGTCCTTCCTTTCTCCAGATGTTTTTGAGTTCAACTTAACATTTCACTACATCTACGCAATAAATGCATCATAGAATTACTCTATCTCGTCAGCTCTTGTGCTATAGTCTCCACACATACTCAAAACAATCTGAGAGTTGTCTCTATAGTAGTAATAGTGATACGCAAAATGTGCACTCCATGCAGCCTAAGAAGAGACAAATATATGTTGATGAGAAATGGGGACACATTGGAACCTTGAAGGACACCACATATCATTATTAGAAGGGGTTTCACACCTCACATGTCTCCAATTTTATGATGGTCAACGCTAATGTATCTTGAGTAGAATCATAATAGTTGTCTTGGAAACGGGACGATTTACAATGCTAGTTAAGAAATATTGAGGAGGTATGGCAGAAAACTGTGAGCGACAGGCAATATCACTATTATCAAGTAAAGGATTTAAAGGTCATATGCTTTTGAATTTTCCATTTTCTCCATGAAATGCAGCAGGCAATATTCAAATGGGAGTGCCAGAGAGCATCAAAGCACCTATCCCTCAGCCCTCCCCCTATGCACTTGCACGTTCTGAACAAACACAAGGCATGGTATGTTTGTCTCCCCTTCCCTTTATTCTCATTATTTGTTTGTACTATGAATTCAATTATTTATCATTGGGTGGGCACTTTGAACCAGTTTTGCTAATTGTATAAGTGCCTAACAAGTGACCAATCAAATAAAATAAAATAAAATTAATGGCCACGGTTTCATAGTCTGCAGCAGAAACCTGCTGAGAAACAGCCCAAGTCATGCTTGTCAGCTAAATATTTCCTCATCCACCCTCAGCAGCATGGCACAGAAAGAATATCTAGCGTGAATCTTGGGTTTAGGATAAATTGAGTGTAGGAAGCAGATTCTGCAGCGTTCTGTCGCCTCTCAATTTACGATCAGCCCTTTGCCTCTGGGGCTCGAAACAAGAAGTACAGAGGGACTCAATACAACTGAACATTTAATACCTTGGGGGCTAAAGCAGTGGCAGAGAGCATTGGCTGTATCCCCAGTGACCCTTATTTTAAGCGAGAAGAACAGCCCGCCTGTCGATATAAGGGTAAGAATGGTCTTTTAGAAGAGGCGGCCCGGATCGGAGTAGTGGAATTGGAACAGTGGTTAGACTGCCGAGGAAAACCCTGTGCATCGTGCCATTGATATTAGGGTGCTGTGGGCATGCACTAATTGTCAGATGGGGTTTGTGTTTGTCTCAGGATTGAAGATCCATAGGAAACAGGATGAAATACCTCAAGGACATGGTGTGGGCTAAATAAAGAAGGCCAAATGAGCTTCCCTCTAGTTCAGAAGGGAAAGAGACAATATCCGTTCCTGAAGTGCTAGGTTGGGAAGTAAAAGTCTATGTGGATGGGCAAGTGGTACAGAATGAACGCGAATAGGACCAGTAAAGCAGAGAACACTGGAGTGGGAACAATGCTCATTGTCAAAGGTTCTGATGCTAGAGACAGAGAGATTATCTTAAGGCACACTAGTAAGAGCAACACACATTTTTGTTCTCTCCCCACCCAACGCTTGAATGCCCTGAAAATATCTTCCGGGGACTAAAGTTGGGCTTGTTACAGCCAGACCAGCTACGGGTACAGAATGTATGTTCAGGGATGCAGGGGTCTGAAGAACCACTGAAACCAGTTCCAGAGATGGGGAATGAAGAGTGAAGGAAACCTGTGGACAGATGATCTCTCAAAAAAGCGGTGAGATTATTGGTTACTAGTCAACATTTATTGGGATTTGCATTTTAGGTTGCTTGCATTTAATCCCTTTGGTTGGGGCTTGCTTATTGGTTTTGGAATCTAACAGTCCTTTCATCTGTGATTGATTCACTTGGTGGGCTCTTGGTATTAGGCAAAAGAAACATAAAGTATAAATGCATAAACGAGATCTCCATTTCAAGTAGGATAATTGAGAAACCCTCTGCAAATTAGTTGTTCTTATTCTAGTTAGATTTTGGATTAATAAGCACCGTGTTGTACACCGGTGACTACTCCTTTTTCACTTACACTGCAACAAGTTTGCCACCGGCAAAGGGGAGGGGGCATTTATGCCATGGAGACTTGTTCAGGCTGGTGAAGTCAATACTTAGACTGGCGTTTCTGATGTCTGAGGATGTCGAGAAGTTCTGTATCCACCTGTGATTCCGAAATAGTTTTTTGGTGGACATTGGTGTGTGCTGTTGCAAAAGTGGGCATGATTTCATGTTCATCATAATCGGAAGAACTGATTAGAGCGGGAGAGGACTCTAGGAAGGCCCGAAAGAATCAGCCAATGGAGGCATTGCTCTTGTTTTGCAGAAAGGTATAGCCTGAAAAAAGAAATTGTTAGTCAAGGAATGGATCTTGGTAAGGGTTAGGCTTGGTCTGCTTCCTCCTATAGCAGATGATCATGCTCAGTTTGGAAACATCACATTTGATAGAGTCAAATTCTTTTCAAAACTAAATCTGTAGTAGAATCAAACGGTAAGTCACATCAAATAACTGATCCTCTGATTGAGCGTGGATTTCAGGCAATGATATAGGCATCCTAAGTTAGGCATGACTGTGCCTAGAAATCCTCGTGGGCAAGAGCCTAGCAATGGTCGCTGATTGACCCAAGGTGAGATGAAGATCGCCATGGTGGGCCAATTTATTTAAATGTCCATAGCTTTATGGACTCCTTTTCATCAAGTATCGTATTCAGGTATTAGTGTGTGTTGAAGAAAACAGGGTTTGATTTGGACAAAGTGGTCCACAGTATCAGCCATCCTAATACATTATGGCCCATACAGTTCCCACTCACAATCATTTCGTCTAGGACTGCAGAGATTTTTTTCTGAGAATCGAAGACAGCATATTTTCTACAGTAACTGCATCTGTAAAGTTTGGCAGTGGGTTAGAGAAAGTCTTATAAGGACGATTCTCACAGAGGTCATCTTCCAGCTGTGACAAATTGAGGGAATGCGTCCCACTCCCCTAAAGTGGATCCCCCCATGAGGCTATGGGGGTGACCCTGCTCGGCAACACCCTTCCTAGGGATTGAGACAAGTTGTATCTCACTGGGAGAGACTCCCCCTTTTGGGACAAGGTCTCCCATTCTCGTGAGGAACTCCCTGATGCCCTCCAAGTGATGGCTTATATGGGTAATACATTGCCATGCTATCAGTTTCATGGAGATAAAGTGAACCTTATCAAAGGCAAGAAACTGAGGCTATCCCTTTAAATCAAAGTCCCACATGGACTGTGCCTAGGATACTGAAAGGGATGATATGCCAAAGAACCAGAGAGAAAGGGCAGAGTGCCGAGAGAGAGTGAGGGAGGCAGAGAGTACCAGGGGACACCCCCTGTATGTAGGAAAACGGATGGAGGTGGTGCTATCGCAGAACACAGAGCATGCGTAAACAAACGCTGTTCTGATGAAGAGCAAGAAACGCTGCAGAACCAGCGTGTGAAAGCGGAGGAAATCCAAACATGGTGGAAGAGAGAGTTTACTAGTGGCGTGACCACAAAGCAATCGTGGTGGGCAGACCGCCTGTATAATGATGCTGACACCACCAGTGAGAGGAAGGAACTCCTGATCCAAGTCCCAACCAGTGCTATCCAGAAGAGAAGAGCAGGACGCAGACAAGAGAGACGCAGCAGAAAGTAAGCCACAGAAATACGAAGAAAGCAAGATGAGAGTCCAGTGTTCTACAGCTACCCGTGCCCTTACCACTAAAGCGGGAATGTAATATGGGGAAATGGGAATACCGGAAGGTGAAGAGGGACTCGTACCAGTACTAATTTGAAAAGAAGCAGAAACAATCTGATAAACTAGAACTGTGTTAACGAGATCAGGAGAAACACGAGAACCACCAAGGGGGACACAAACAAAGTTGGAAACTTGTTACCCTGGGAAATGGCAAAGGTTAATCCAAACACCCTGGGAAGAGGTGGATTATAATTTGCAATTGGGCAACCAAAATATTCCAGAGGAAAGCATTATACAAGAGGGTCTTGAACCCTACCAGAAAGAGAGAAGGAACCGGAAGAGAACTAAGACCATGGCTAAGAAAGAGGAATGGAAAATATCAGTCCCCTCAAAGAACTGCAAAACTTAATCAGGAGAATATCCTGAAGTTATTTACGAATGGTCTACTCAGTGGAACAATATAATCAAGAAAACCTTTTGAGAAAACACAGCAACCATGTGAAGAGAGTCCTTCTCCTGGCCTTAGTTGTGTTAGTGGTATGGTCAAATAGGTTAGATGTGGACAGTGGATAGACTTGCTTTGGACATTCATACTGACTGACCAGCACCTTAGTTAATAAAAAAAAAAGTAGGGAACACCCTGTAGACATATGGAAAGACATGCCTTATTTTACTTTAGATGAACAAGATGTTGAAAATGCCTTTAAGGTGTCCGTAACTTTCTACTGATCCTCCACAAATGGTGTCAATAGTAGGATGTGGTCCAACTGATAAAAGCTGGGCAAACGTATTATTCACTAGATTAAGCCACAAAGACAAATCCCCTACAGTAGCTACAGCCTGAGTCCATAGTATTTATATAGTACTGAGGAGCTTATAAACTCCCAGGAGAGAGACAACTAATTCCTACGGGATTGACCTTACCCCTCTTCAAGGAACCTATATTTGACTAGCATCCAAACCCGGCTTGGCCTGGAAATATGGGGTAGAGGTTATGGCAGGAGTCATTGATCCAGATTTCCATGAAAACATCAAAGTCCTCCTATATAACCATGGGAATAACCTATATACCATCAAAGAGGGAAAGACGGTGGCCCAAGCAGTTCTTGAGAAAACCTTATTCCAGTCCCGCAGGAAGTAATAGAACAAACAGAAACAGAGTGGGGAACAAAAGTGTTTGGAGAGGAAGACCTTCCCCGAGTAGAGACATACCTGAAGAAGTAAATGTTGCTCTCTTAACTGACTTAGTCTTTACTCAAATGAATGACCCAATTATTACAGAGGCCTTTAGTAAGTTCATTACTGAAGAGAAGAGACAAAGTCAAGTTAGTCCATTGTTTTTTGAAAAAAAAAAAAGTTGCTTTATCAAGAGGACATAACATTTAGGGCTTATGGCATAAACAGCTAGTTGTCCCACAGAGTCATAGGCGAGTATTTCGCAAACTTGCACACTACCATTTGGCTGCCGGTCACCAGTGAATTAGGAAAAACTCAAAGCCAGATAATTCCCAGATTGTATTGGCTGATATCAAGAACTTCGTTCTAACGTGTGAAATCTGTCAAAAAACAGCAACCACTCCTATTCCACCTGCCTCATTGCAGCCATTACCCATCATTGAAATCCGCTTTTCAAGCATTGCATTGGACATAGAAGGCCTCTTAGCAACATCCAAGCTTGGGAATTGCTAGATCCTAGTCATTTTCGGAATATGCCACTTGCTATCCAGAAGTCGTTCCCCTCAGCATAATAGAATACAAAAAATACTGAAGCACCTCTTACCATTTTTCTCAACAATACGATTTCCTAAGGAGATCCTTACTGACCAAGGTACCACCTTCATTTGTCACGTCTTATGCAAGAAGTCAAAGAAATGCTCCATAATAAGACCTTAAAAACCTCTGTTTATCATTCTCAAATCAACAGTCTTGTGCAGTGCTTCAAACAAACCCTTACAAAATACAGAGAAAATTGGTTGAGGCTGGTGGAAGGAATTGGGATGTGAGGATACTCTGGGTCGTGTTTACAGTTAGAAAAAAAGCAATCTTCCCTGGGGTATTCTGCATTTGAACTACTCTATGCAAAGGAACCCCAAGATGTTGTAGACATGCTAAAGGAAACATGGGACGAACGAAAAGAGGCTATTTGACCCATTACTCAGACTGCACAGAAATGAAAATCCCATATGGCAACAGGAAGATAAATCATGAACAAACACTTGGGGCATGCAGAAGAACAGCACAGCAGCATGCTACATACAACAAATGGGCCACACCACGAGCATTCTCAGTGGGACAATCAGTCTTGGTGCTTCTAGCTAATTCGCAAACAAGATGAGTTCCAAATGGTATGGTCCATATGACATCTTGAAAAAAGGCGCTCTGAATTATCTCAACCAGATAAACAAAGAAAAACCCAACTATATGACATTAGCCTGCTAATAAAGTGGACAGTGGACCGTAACAAAGATACCAGCATCACAATGGCCGTTCTCCTGACTGACTGATAAAGAGCACACATAAGTTCCCTCCTACCTGTCAGCCAACCAAAAGACAGACATTATGGATTTACTGAAGCAATTTCTTCCATTTTATCAAAACCGCAGCAGGGAAGACCATCAATTTAAGACCCTACAGAATCCCTGAGGTTAGGAAGAAAATAATTGAACATGAGAGAGGAAATGCTCAAGATGGATATTATCGAGCCCTCTGAGAGTCCTTGGTCCTCCGCTTTTGTCTTGGTTGCATAACCGGACGAATAATGGCAGTTTTGCATCGACTTAAGAATGTTGAATTCAATATCGGTGTTTGATAATTATTGCATACCAAGAATAGACAATGGGCCTCATTACGACCCTGGCGGTAGCCGTGCCCTTATTAAGGGCACGGCTGCCGCCGGTAATGTTTTTTTACCGGGGCCCAGAAAAGGGCAATAACCGGGTCATGCCGACCTTGGCAGACCCGGTAATTGCCCTTTTCTGGGCCCCGATAAAAATGAATCCCCATTCCCATTTGAGCCCCATAAGGCTCAATGGGAATGGGGAGGATGCTAACAACGGGCCCGTTAATGACGGGCCCGTTGTTAGCATCCTGGTCTGCTAGCGAATCCCGCTAAGGACGCCTGGTCTGACCAGGCGTTCCTTAGCGGGACCCGCTGCAGACCTCGTAATAGGGAAGATCTGAATGAGCGGTGCCAGTCCCTTACCGGCACCGTTCATTCCGTGGCCACCTGGGTCCTACTGAGGCCCAATCTCATTGAAAGGTTGGGCTCGGCCAAATACATCTCCATGTTAGATCTAGCAAAGGGGTATTGGCAGGTCCCATTAAACCCATCTGATTGAGAAAAAAAGCATTCTCCATAACTCAAGGATTTTTTTTCCACTTTAAAGTTTTACGCTTTGGGTTGCATGTGGCTCCAGACACTTTTAGGGGCTAATGGTTAACTGTTAAAACCTTATTCAAGCTTCTGTCAAGCATATCCGAATGATATTGTAATTCATAGGGATAGTTGGCCAGAACACATCCATCATTTGTATGAGATCAGTAGCGCCCTGAGAAAAACTGGCCTCACAGCCAACCCTCGAAAGTGTAATCTCGCACAATCTGCTGTGAAATATCTAGGATTTTTCTTAGGGACTGGTCTGAAACAATCAAAAAATTAGAAAGTAAAGGCAGTTCAGCAAACACCCGTCCTGAATATCAAAAGACAACAGACAAGTTTAGGAATGCCCAACCACAAAAAACTATTTTGGGGCAAACAGGATCAAGCAATCTTTCATGGGTTGAAGAGAATCTTGTGTAGTGAACCTGTCCTTAAAATGCCTGATTTCAATTGAGACTTTTTGCTACAAACAGACACTTCTAAAGTGAGATTAGGGCCTGTGCTCTCCCAGCAACATGATGGCATTGAACATCCTATGCTATATACAAGCCGAAACCTCTTCCACAGAGAACAATCCTATGCTACCGTTGAACTGAAGGCTATGGCCATAAAATGGGCATGTAGAAAACCCAAAGTTGCCCTTGGGATGCCAGGTGCTCACGTATTGCTAAATATTAGATGCAACTTCTGTATTTAGTTTAGCAAAACCTTTTTACAGTTGTGCATTCTTTCATTTTTATATGTAATCCACGCTGTATACTTAATTTTTTCATAAAAACAAATGTACTCATCCAATTTTGCACGAAGTAGACATTCAAAGATCTAGATGGGTCTATTAAGGCAATGCATTTTGGACATTTATGCCCGTCCTCGGGGCTAAACCCTAATGATATATTATCCAACATAAATTATCCATATTAAAATAAAAAGGAAAGAAAAACACACAAAAGGTTGTATTAGTGTCATCATATTTACACTTTCTATATGGAGACCAAAAACTCTCTTCAAATCACTACAACATGGTACTTTAATGTCCTCCTTCTCATATGCCAACTCAACTGTGGAAAACTAATACAAGAAATCTAGTTACCATTGTTATGTTCCAGCCCTCGGCGTGCGCGCGCGGGGGCTGGCGTTGCTGGACTAGGCCGCACGGCTTGTGGCGCAGCTTCAGCGGGAGCAGCAATAATGCACACACACACGTGTGGATGGTCTGCCCCGGAACTGCCTCCCGAGCGCGGGGGCGGGGCTTTTATTAGGAACGCCCTGCGTCACCGCGTAGCGGGACGCATGGCGGAACGTAACATTCCTCCTTTATTATAAAACAAACAAACATAACAATAACTGGCATCAACTGTAAGTTCAACATCTGTTCACGTCTTTAACCAATAGCTACCCTGCCATTAATGTTCGTGGTCCGGGTGCATCAAACTACCACACATAGTCATTTAACTTGGCTGGCGGTCTCGTGGCAGATCTCAGACCGTATCGCCCTTCTCGGGGCCTACACCCCCCCGGCTCATGATCTGGCTCACCTTCGCTGGTCAGGTCCTCGAGGCTGGGTGCATCCAGCGGTTCCCAAGTTCCATCCATCGCTCCTGTCTCATCCGGGATGGACCCAGGCTCTTCTTCGCTGGGCTGAGCGTCCTCGTCTTCCCGGTGGCACTCACTGTCAGTCCACAGGTTGCGAGGCACCGCCTTGAACCACGACGAGTTCCTTGTCACTTGACGGCGTCCTCGTGTCACAGTCACCATGGTTCCGTGCCGGTCACTGACGGTCCATGGCAGTTCCTCGTATCTGGTGTCGAGTTTTGACTTGGTGGGGTTGCGTAGCATGACGACTTGGTCCCTCACTTGATGATTGGACGGCCTCGCTCTCCTCTTGCCACTCATGTGGGCGTTGGCACTCCTTCTCCTCATTTCCATGCGTCCTTCGTTGACCTCATCCGGGGTCCTACTTGGATGATGCGGAATCGAGGATCTGATGATGGTGCCGAACATGAGGTCCGCCGGCGGTATGCCGGTTGTGCTGTGGGGGGTGACCCGATAGTTCCGGAGGAAACGGTAGAGGTCAACCTTCCATGGGCTGGCGTTCGCCTTGGATACCCTTAGCACCTTGTTAATGGTTCTCATGAAACGTTCTGCGTCCCCATTGGCCTGGGGCCATCTCAGCATGATGTGATGATACTTTATATTAAGGTCCTGCAGATAGTTTTTAAATTCCTCCCTGGTAAACGGTGGCCCATTGTCACTTTTGATGGAGGTAGGTAGTCCGTGAGTTGCGAACATTTTCTCTGTGGCCGGAATGACCACTTCCGCTGCTGTGGATTCGACTATTTCAACTTCCGGATATCGGGAGTGGTCATCAACGGCCACCAAAAGGTGGAGGCCTTCTCGTAGCTTGTAGGAGTCAATGCTGATGGCCTCCCACGAGAGCGGCCGCGTTCCATCGATAGAATTGGTTCCGGTTCTGGCGGGGCCCCCGTTATCTGACAGGCTAGGCACGTGCTAATGAGTGTCTTGACCCGTTCCTCGATCTGGGGAAACCATACCCTGTGCCTAATGCAGGCTTTTGTAGTTGCCAGTCATTGGTGTCCTTCATGCGCTAGGGCCACTATCCTGTCTTGTATTCTGAGAGGGATTACGATGCGGTTTCCTCTTAGTATCAATCCGCCTTCTGTGATCGACAAGTCTTGCCGGACGGTGAACATGCCGGACAGAAACCCTTTCGCTTCCACTGTTCTGTTGTGTGTCTCATGAAGGTTTTCCAGTCCCCTGAGATAATGGCATCTTTCACTAAGTTGCAACAAGGATCCTTGTGAGTTTCTGACTCGATGTCCTCGATGCTCACAGCCTTTGGTCTCATTGCGCGTACCACTTGGCATATATGTTCCTCAGTCTGTTCGGCCACTTGGATTTCTTGTTGGGTTGCCGCTCGCGGATGCCTTGAGAGAAAGTCTGCGGGGTTTCCACTGCCTGGTTGGTAGATGAGATCAAAGTAGTATTGCTAAAGATGTAGTAGCCATTTGGTGATTCGTGCCGGAGGGTGTGACGACGTTCCCATGAAGATAGGTAGTAAGGGTTTGTGGTCAGTGACTGCCGTGAACCGCCGCCCATATAGGTAGAGATGAAAGTGCCTGCACCCCCACAGCACGGCGATGGCCTCTTTCTCAATGTGGGAGTACCTCTGTTCGGTTTCCGTGAGGGCTCTCGAGGCGTAGGCTATCGGTCTTTTCTCCCCTTCCTTCGTCACCTGCATTAGGATGGCTCCGAGCCCAACGGGGCTGGCATCCACGAACAGTTCTGTGGGCAGCTCGGTATTGTAATACGCCATTTTGGTGTCGACGGACAGGGATTCTTTGATGCTTTCGAACGAGTCTTGGCACTTCTGCCCCCAGTCCCACTTGATGTTTGCTTTCGTCAGTTCCCGTAGTGGCTCAGATAGGGTGGCCAGGTTTCGGATGAACCTCCCACAGTAGGTAGCCATACCTAGGAAACTGCGTACCTCTGTGGGGGTCATCGGTGGGCTTGCCGCCTGAATGTCTGCGACCTTCTGGGGATCAGGGGAGATGCCCGTGCTGCCAAACTTGTAACCAAAGAAAGTGATTTCCGATCTGAGGAACTCACACTTCTCCCTGTGTATGGTCAGCCCAGCTTCTTGTATTCTGCCCAGTAGGGTATGAAGCCTCTTGATATGCTCTTTCTTGTCGAGGGCGTGAATCAGAATGTCGTCGCTCACGTTGAGGACACCAGGGATGCCCCTGATGACCTCTTGGATGGTTTGCTGGAATACCTCAGCAGCGGACGATATTCCGAAACGCAGGCGTTGGTATCTCCTCAACCCCAAATGTGTCGAGAATGTTGTGATGTAGCGAGAGTCTCTGTGGAGTTTGAGTTGGTGATACCCCGCCTTCAAGTCAACTTTCGAGAATACACAAGACCCTGTGAGGTCCGCCACAATTTCGTCGATCGTTGGGGTGATGTGGCGTTCTCTTTTGATGGCAGTGTTAGGGAGACGCATGTCAATACAAATCCGGACTTTTCCGGGCTGTTTAGGCTTTCGCGTGACAACCATTGGAGAGACCCATGGTGTGGGCCCTGTGACCGCCTCTATGATGCCGGCTTCTTCCAGTGCCTTGAGTTCCTGCTCCACTTGTTCTCTCATGTGGAAAGGTGTCCTCCGATGCCTTACGGCTTTCGGCTGTACTGTTTCGTCAATGTGCAGCCTGATGGTTTTGCCCTTCAAGCAGCCTATTCCTCCTTGCAACTTGGGGTATTGACTCAACATTTTCTCCACCTCCTCGGCTTCATCGACATGGCAGATGAATTTGACCACTCCCAGATCTTCTGCTGCGTCCCCACTCAGGAGGCTTTCAATTCCTGCCTTCACGACATAGACTTTCGACCATAGTCTGTTTTCGCCGTGCTCTAGCGTAGTGCGGAACCTGCCAATGACTGGTAGGGGCTTCCGGCTGCCGTATGCATACAACAGCGTGTCTGTGCTTTTAAGGTCTGGTTGAGGATTTAGAGTCTGGAATATGCTTGTGGGCATAACATTCACCAGGGCGCCTGTGTCAATGGTCATGAGAATGCGCTGGTTTTGGACGGTGACCATGCACTTGCGCCTTCGGACAGATTTTCTTTGTGTTTCTTGACCTTGGCTTAATGCAGACACCAGGTATACCTTCCTCCCTTTCCTCTCGTTATCCTTACCGGGATCCTGCTGCCCTGCTGAGACATCATCCCCTTCTTCCTCCGTGGAAGAGTTGGCCACTGCGACCCTCCTTGCACTGGCTTGCTTCTTTTTCTTGGTCGCGTTCTTCTCCGGAAGGTTCTGTGGGGGCTGCGTGGAGGTGCCCGATGATCTGCATACCTTTGCATAATGGTCCTTCCTGCCGCAGGCGCCACATGTGGTGCCTTGTGCAGGACAGTTGTGGCGGCCATGTCCTGGGCCACCACACCAGCCGCACTCTGTGGGCCCAGGAATGCGCGGTTGCCACCTGTTCTGGCCATAGCCCCCACTGTATTCATCCCTAGAGGGTTGTTTGTTGGTGATCTGGGCCACCATGGCTGTGTTGAGAGCAGGTTGCAATCTGTGTAGCGTGGCCTCCATGTTGGCCGCTCTGGTGTGAGCTAGTTCCCTTTGTCATCCAAGTTCAAGGATCCGTTGCAGGGGAGTACCTCTCTCGCTGAGTATCAGGCGTCTTAGTTTTTCTGAGTGTATGCCGTTAATAATTTGCCTCCTGATCTCCCTCTCAACATTTGTGAACTCGCAGGACATGGCCAATTTTCTCAACCGAGTGTGGTAGGCATCCAGGGTTTCGTCCGCTGCCTGTATGGTGGTGCAGAAAATAAAAGGCTCATAGTCCGGGTTCAGTTGAGGGAGAAAATGAGCCGTGAGTGCATCTTTTGCGCTTTGGTATGCATCTTGGCCATCGTCAACATTCAAGGAGTTGAAAATGCGCAGTACCTCGTCACCCACACTGAGCAGTAGGTGCGCCTTCATCTTCCTGGCCGACGTTATATCTTTGCACTCCATCGCCATCTCGAATTTCTGGATCCACAGCTGCCATCTGGGTCCACTCGATGATGGGTCGGTAAAGGGGTCAAAAGGCTGGACCAGTGTCGATGAACCTCCTTGTGTGCGAGGCTGTGGGGATGTCAGCGACAGGTTTGCCGCAATTCTGGACGGTGTGGTGGGCCCAGGGGTGGACGTACCGGCCGCCATGTTGACGTGTACCTGGTCGGTGTTGGCATGAGCTCTTTGGGCGACCACCAGCGCCGTGAAGTTGGGCCTGGAAGTGCTGCGGTTTCCAAGCACTGTGACGGAAAGTTCAGGAACTGGTGCTCCCACGTGGTTCTGATGCCAGTTTGTGTTGCTGCCCTCTAGTGTGGGAGGCCAGATGCCAGATGGCTCCACACTGCCCAGCCGGCAAGTAGAGGGCGAATGAAAATGAGAGGCAAACATTTTTTTTTTTTTTTTTTGGGGTGGGGTGGGTCACGTGTGCGATCCCCCCCCCCCACCGGGTGTCCAAAAATTTCACTGCGATGGCTGCGGGCCATCTATGCGCTGTAAACGCCGAGCGCGTGTTAGTATTCGCTCCACCTCGTCGCCATTGTTGTATTCCAGCCCTCGGCATGCGCGCACGGGGGCTGGCGTTGCTGGACTAGCCCGCACGGCCTGTGGCGCAGCTTCAGCGGGAGCAGCAATGATGCACACACACACGTGTGGATGGTCTGCCCCGGAACTGCCTCCCGAGCGCGGGGGCGGGGCTTTTATTAGGAACGCCCTGCGTCACCGCGTAGCAGGACGCAGGGCGGAACGTAACAACCATCTAGGATCCACTATGTATAGTAATCACACTCAATGAGATGGTATATTTACATGCACATCCTCCTTAATGTTTATGGCCAATGGATTGTGTGCTCTTGTTCCTGAAATAAACAAATCCAAATGTGTACCGTGAAGCCGCAATGCCTGTATGATGTCCAACTAGGAACAAACCGTTGGTGTGGCATTGAACATTGTCGCCCAGCACTTGCCCATGCGTATATATCTTATTGCGCAGGTTGCCTGACGTCGTCCACGTTGCGACTGTCACAGCGTGCGATGCCTAGAGTGTGGTGAAGTCACACGCCACACGGAAAACACTAAAAAAAATTCCTCAGTGCCTCCATGCATTCCAAACACGCCAGACCATTATGGTCCTTTCCTTAAATAAAGTGAAATGCTATGTTGTGAAAAAAAGATGACAGTGCAATGCTTTATGGTGAGGCCCTCAAACCTCTTCATGTTGTCATCCGCACTCATAATACTATGCGTAGTGCTTATCATAATAGACATGAAAACAACCTGTGATGTTACATTTCTATAATGAGAGATGTAGCTTTCACTATTATAGCTTCCACACTTATGATTCTGTCTGCACTGAGCAAGACCTGCAACGTTACACTTTACCAGGTCCCTCTCTATAAAGGGTAACATGAATACCTCTGTACCTCCATGCATTCAAAACACGCCAAATCATTACGACTGGCAGAGCAATCTCAAAAATGCGTCATTTGTTTCATTTCTCGCATACCTCATATTACATCCGGCAATTCATCGTTTTTGCTACTCAACCTTCTCCTGCATGCACATACATTTCGACAAAAACTCAAATAGCGTGACAAATATTGATCCGAATATTTACTTCATGGTTCATTATTAAACTCATTCCCTTCATTACATCCAGGTACCAGATGTTAAAAATGGGCAGTTATACACTTGAAATGCTATTTGATAGGATGGAAATTAGGGTTAATCACGGACCACTCCCCTTTAACTTGGATGAGCTTGCAAAAGGACACCATTCCAAGAGTAATTATGTGGTTCCTGGATCTGCAAACGTTCTGATTTACAGTCGAACAATGGAAAGGTCAAGAACAAGGGAATGTTGATTTCTTGAGCTGATTCCCTATTAGTACAGAAGGAGAAGCAGAGAGGTATGTGACGAAGTGAGGGAATCCTTGCCTTCTCCCCAACGGAGATCACCCCGTGAGGCTAGGGGTGTGAGCCTGCTCTGCAACACCCTCCCTAGGGGTCAATGAGAGTGGGACCTCACCGGAAGAAAGCCCGCTCCCTTTGCGGACAACAACTCCCGATCCCATGAGGAAACTCCTTGATGCCCTCCAAGTGATGGCTTACTTGGGTAATACAACCAAATGCTATCAGTTTCATGAAGATAATGTGTACCTATATTATCAGCTACAAGAAACTGAGGCTATCCCTTTAAATCAAAGTCTCCAATGGACTATGCCAGGGATATTGAAAAGGGATGACATGCCGAATAATCAGAGAGAAAGGGCAGAGTGCAGAGAGAGAGTGCGAGAGGCAGAGAGAACCAGGGGAAGCCCCCTGCATGGAGGAGAGCGGAAGGAGTCGGGGCTATCATAGAACGCAGAGCATGTGTAAACCAGAGCTGTTCCGATGAGGAGCAACAAACGCTTGAGAACTGGCATGTGTAAGCAGAGGAAATCTGAACACGGTTGAAGAGAGAGTGTGCTGGTGGTGTGACCATAAAGCAATCGTGGTGGGCAGACAGCCCGTACAACAATGCTGTCACTGCCAGTGGTGGGAAGGAACTCCGATCTGAGTCCTGGTACCAGTGCTATTCCAAAGACAAGAGCGGGGCGCCGATTAGAGAGACACTGCAGAAAATAAGACACAGAGCTACGAAGAAAGCAAGCGAGAGTCCAGCATCCTATATGTACTGGTGCCGTAACCCTTGAAATGAAAAGGTAATACTGGAAGGTCAAGAGGGACTCATTATAAGTTAAACCATACTGTACCAGTACTAATGTGAAAAGAAGCAGAAACAATCTGATAAACCAGACTGCAAACAAGATCAGGAGAAACATGAGTACCACTAAGGGTGAGAGAAACAAAGTTGGAAACGTGTTACCCTGGGAAAAGGGAGTGGTTAATCCATATCCTGACATAAAACAGCACCCTCGGAAGAGGTGGATTATAATTGGAAGTTGAGTAACCAACATATTTGTGAGGAGAGCAATATCCAAGGGGGTCTTGAACCCCACCAGAAAGAGAGAACGAACCTGAAGAGAACTAAAACAATCTCTAAGAAAGAGAGAGTGGAGAATACCAGTGCCCTAAAAGAATTGCAGAACTTCATCCAGAGAATAATTAGATTTATGAATGATCTACTGAGTTGAACAATAGAATCAAGAAAACCCTGTGAGAAAACACAGCAACCAGGAGAAGGGAGTTGTTCTCCTGGCCTTAGTTAGTTATATTAGTGCTAGGGTCAGATAGGTTAGATTAGGATGGTGCACCTAATTGTTTTCGGCATTCATGCACCTTTCTTATTAAAATAGATAGGGAAGACAGCGTAGACATAGAGAAAGACAGGCATTATTTTACTTTAAATAAACAAGATGTTAAAAATGCCTTTACAGCATCTGTCTCCTTCATCTGATCCTCCACACATCCCACATCTCAATATGGTTAAAGAACAAAACAAGAGTATTGCCACACATTGCTTTGCTTGGAGGTATCTTCCTCGGCATTAAATATACCTTTTTTCATCTTATAGCAAACTCAAACATCCCACAAGAGTAGAGTGAGTGAATTGATCGATTGTCGCAAGTGGCCCATTGTGGTGCAGCTTGACAATCCTTTGCTTGTGTCGTAGGACATTGTAAGGTTCATTTCTCTAACTTGTTGTTGGCTAGAGAGCTACTGTATCCTGGTGCCCTGCGTTTGCAGTGTTCGCAGCGGTTGCTGTTTCTGTCTGAAAACATCTTTTTCTTCAGGCTGATGCCTTTGACTGTAACATGCAGCTCTCCCGGGTGAATTTGTGTTAATCCACTGGTCTTCGATCGTCACCCCTCAGGGGAGGGGGTGCCGACGTGTTCCAGAAACCATCAGAGAGAGCCACAAGGCTGTTTTATGCCTGTCAGCTGTTGGGACAGCTCATCGCTGATCTGGGAATCTGGAAGGTTGCTTTTATGGCCCACGGCTCCCATTCAACATTGATTTGTTGCTTACCTTCTTTTCCATGTTACTTCTGGTTGAGAATGTTTTTGTAAAGACACTTTAAGGTTGAGCGCATTAACAGCTATTGTCAAGATCCATGCCCCTGACCCCCTCAGGTATAACAGCCCCCTGGCAGCAGTCGGGCTAAAGCCCTTCACTCTGGCCCCAAGGGCCTTAAAACTCCATCAGAAACATACATGGAGTCAGTCCTGGCGCCTTTGGTGCCAGGCTCATTATCCGGAATAAAGCAATACCAGTTTTGGACCTTAATCCAACATGGAGGCCTATTACAAAGCTCAGTTCTTTAGAACCAAGCCATGCGGTCTAGTGTTTTGGGTGTGGCTGGGCCTGGAACTACTTGGCCTGGAACTACTTTGCCTGGAACTACTTTACCTGGGCTATTTAAACCACACCCAAACGGCAGAACACGCTTTGCGTTATTCTGCACTCCTGCAGCGTAACGCTCACCGTGTCCAGCTCCTGCTCATCTGCTTCTTCGGCGGCCCGATCCTGAAGCCCTAGATCCGGATTCCATTAATAATCTGGAAGAACAAGAACAGCATTAGCGAGCAAGAACACTTACCTGTGAAGTAACCGGTCTTGAATCCATCCTGCACTTCGTTTACAACGCCCATCTCCGGAGTTTGTCGCAACCTGCAAAGGTAAAGAAACAAGGACAGCATTAATAACAATTCTTACCTGGGCAAGCAGTGAGTCCTGGCAGCACCCTGAGCTTCTCTTACCTCGCCCATCTCCGAGTTTCACTGCAACCTGCCAGGGAGAAGGAACATGGTCAGCATTAACAAAGCACTTACCTGGGCAAGCAGCGCTTCGATCACTCATCACTCTGAAACATCATTGCAACCTGTACAAAGAGAAGAGAACACAGGTTGGCAATTAACACCAATAAACAGCGTCATGCATCAATAACTCAACGTGGTCTTCGCCATCGGGGCAGCAACTCCGAGATCGCAACCATCCCTGGGAAAACAAAAAGATACATTGTTAGGGAACAGCGTAGAGGAGCAAGACGCAGAGAAGACAGAGAAAATGGAGGGAAAGAAAGAGACAGAACAAAGACGGGAAAGACATTATAACTCACCTGGAAGACAGCAAGCAGAGTCGGAGTCACAGCCGGTCTGGACCCGACATAAGGGCACACGGACCAGTGAAGCAACTAGGTCCATGGAACGCCTGCACCAACCACGCGCCTATGCACAGAGACACAGGACGGAGAGTTCAACGCACAAAAACTTAAGGTGAGCAATAACCCCAAGGGAGGGGATTTGGACCAGAGGGAGGTGGGAGTCCACCCATCACAGAAACAGTATCTTAACCCTCCATTCTCCTGTTATAGGCGCTACCCAACGTCTAGCACATAACCAACCAGAGAGGGGTCCGGGATAGCGCTTAGACCTCCATCCAGTATCGTGTGGCGCCCCCATGGATACCTGGTGAGCGTAACAGCTATGTTGTAATCACATAATTACACCCCAGATAGTGGTGTCGACCAGCCATTTTTATCTGAATTGCTAGTGACGCAAAGTGACAGGAAGTGTTTCCTGTGTTCCGGAGTGAAGGGAGCAGGTCGTGCTCTGGCTGTCCTTCGTGCACAGAGTTTGCTGTCTATGACCTATGCATGAGTGGCGCTGGAGTGGGGCCAGCTTTGGGTGGCACATAACCAAGCATAACAGAACGGGAAGACTCAATTAAAACATCCACCTGGCCGTCATGGAAACATCAGGGACTGAACAACTAGCCCAGTTACTGGGAGAATTACGGGGCGAGGTGCACTCCACCCGGAAAGAAAACAACGCCTTTAGGAGGGAGTTGATTGTCACCAAGGACCGCACCGATGAATTAGCCAGACAATTGCTTCAAACACAGGCTGGGCAGGCTCCGTTGCCAGGAAGTATTCCGTCGGTTCCAGCCACATCCGTAAATCCAGTGCAGGTGGTCCTCCCTGGGGCAGTTCCTTTGGCCCTACCAGAACGTTTATGGGGGACCCAAGAAAATATGCAGTATTCATGAACCAGTGCCGTCTCCATTTTCTTTGTAGACCCGGAGCCTTTCCTAACGAACAGTCGCGGGTTGCCTTCATTCTGTCATATCTGAGTGGCAGTGCCGTGGATTGGTCCATATCATTAGTAAGCCAGGATGACCCACTCCTGCGGGATTTCAGGGGGTTTCAACAGGAGATGGAGAAGCTGTTTGCCCAACATACCCAGGGCCAAGCTCTGGATAACGAACTTCTGTCCCTCCGCCAAGGCAGCCAAGATTTGTTAACATATATTGCCACTTTTAACAGACTTGTCGTTGAAACTGGGTGGCCTAAGGAGAAACGAAAAAAGTTATTCCATCAAGGATTACGGGGGGAATTGAAAGACATCCTACCTCAGGTGGTAAACCCGCCAAAAGACTGTGCAACTAGACCGCAGGCTGCAAGATCGAAGGACAGACCGAGCCAGAACGGAGAATCGGACTGTGTATGTACACTCAAAGGAGAACAGTCCGAGTTCATCAGAAAACACTTCAGAACTCATGCAAATTGTGGGGGGTACGGAGCCCATTAACCAAGGCTGAAAGAGACAAAAGGAGACAACAGCAATTATACCTGTACTGCGGGAAATCAGGTCACTTCCTCAGAGAATGTCCTGTAAAACCCCCTAAGAGAACAGTTGGAGCTACAGAGAAAGAAGGAGGAGAACAAGAGTCGGAAAACTTCCAGGCCCGGCAAGCGAAGAGGTCCGTTTGTCAAGCGAAGGAAAAGAGCCACAGATCTCACACCTTGCCCTGCCTGTGATTTTGATCCATCACCAACAACCGTCTTGGATGCATGCTGTGGAGGTATACATAGACAGCGGAGCCGTTGGTAACTACATAGACCAAGGCCTGGCAACAAGGATAGGGCTTCCCCTCTGTCAGAAAACGACAACTGAGAAGGTCACCACTGTTGACGGCACAGAGATAGATTCTGGTCCTGTAACTCAACGCACAGCAGAATTGACCCTTCTGTTCCAAGACAGACATCGGGAAGCCATTGCCTTTGACCTTATCAAGGCCCCTCAGTTCCGGGTGGTTCTAGGGATGCCATGGTTGGTGGCTCACATTCCTAACATCGACTGGCGAGCCAAGAAATTAGCCTTCTCCAATGAGTGTGCTCATGCATGCTACCAAGTGGAAATGCCATCGTCTGACCCAGAGACACCTGTCCAAGGTAAAGAGGCATTGGTACTAGGTGTAACAAGTACACTACCAAGCGAATACCACGATTTCCAAGATGTTTTCCAAAAAGAACAGGCTAATACCTTAACCCCTCACAGGCCATATGACTGTCAGATCGACCTCGTACCTGATGCACAAATCCTGTGTAGTTGGATTTATGCACTCATCGAACCTGAAAATCTCCACTTGAAATCATATCTGGACCAATACCTGGCAAACGGTTTTATCCGCCCGTCCAAATCCCCGGCAGCCTCGCCCCTATTCTTCATACCCAAGAAGGAGGGGGACTTGAGAACGTGCATCGACTACCGCGCACTAAACCAGGTAACATTTAAAAACTGTTATCCTCTACCCTGTCACTCAGCCTGTTCTGACCTCTTATGACCTCGAACCCTTCCCTGGAGTCTACTTGACTGGAGACTGGGCCTGAAACACAGGATTGGTAGAGTTTAACTCCCTATTGTCTCTGTGTGCTTGAACCCCTTCTTCCCCAGGGTCCAACACTTCCCTTTGATCTACAGTTCACATTGTTTTCTTGGAAAGTGTGCTCTCCATCCTGCTTTCAGCGGAGGGGCGCGTTGATTGATGCGGGCTCGTTGCTGCCTAGTTACTTCACTGGCAAGAGTCCCACAGGTAAGTATAATGAGTCTTTTGAACAGTTCTCTAACTTTGTTCCTTTCCTTCCTTAGATGATGGCCGGCGTCCGAGGATGGCGATGTGCTGCTGAGATGTGTAGCGCTGAAGGTGAGTGAGAGCGCGATGCACGATGCAACCCTTTCGTATTTGTATTGAACTGAGTTCTTTTTCTGTGTCTTTTAGGTGCTGCAACGTATTCAGCGTGGATGCCGGTAATGAAGAAGAAATGCAGTGAGTAAGCGCGGTATGCGGCGCCTCTAGATGTTTCCACTCTAACCTGCAGTGTCTTTTCCCTCTTGCAGATGGATGAGAAGTTCCAGAGACAGAGTTCCCCCAGAGCGGCTGGGATTCAGGAAAGCGTTTGAAGCTTGTACAGTCTTTAAAAATAAGCGAAGATTTGCTGAATGCTTACTAATGCCTTTTGCCTGTTCTTTTCCCTTTTCCTTAGGAAGCGGCGTGCCGGGATGGGAATGACACCGCCGAAGATGCCCGCAGAACAGAAGGAGCGATGAATGATGGGCGGAAGCGCCGCAAGGTAAGGCTGTTCCTAACAGTGTTCTTGTTCTTGCAGGAGCTGAGCGCAGAAGAAAGATGCAGGCCTGCTGGAGACCGATCCGAACACGGTGAGTGTCACGCTGCAGGTGCAGAAAACACAAAGCATGTTTCTCAGCCTGGGCATGGCTTAAATAGTCTCTGGGTATCCCAGGTATCTCTGGGCTGAACCGCACCCAAAAGACTAGACTGCACATGCATTCTGGGAACCGAAATATGTGGGGGCATCCATCTTGTCCCCATCAATGCACTACAAGTCCAATCCCCAATGTTATCCTATGGGAGTGAGTGAGTCTGGTGCCACAAGCGCCAAGTCTGACTCCAAGTGGGTCTTTGGAGGGATGGAGAGGCCCTTGAGGGCCATGTAGGTGATCGTGGCCTGGCCCCAGCCTGACATCCTGGAGGGCTGGGGACATGAGGGGCAGGAATCATGACAGCACTCCCCCCAAGCCCCCTCTCAAGATGGCTCTTCTTTCTGGTCCTGCTTTGTTTGGATGGTTTTGATGAAATCGTCTAAGCAAGCGAGGTGCATGGATGTACTCACAATGCTCTCATGTCCTGTCTTGTGGACCATACCCCTTCCAGTCTACTAAGTAGTATAATTTGGATCTGACATACTTTGAATCCAGGATGTCCTTGACTTCGAATTCTGACTGCGGTGGCGTTGCTACCCGGGTCCCAGGTTGAACAGGTTTAAGGAGAGACACGTGAAACACAGGATGAATCTGCTTGTTTGATGGGAGAGCTAGTCTGACCGCCACAGGATTTATCACAGAGGTGACGGTGAATGGACCCAGGTATCTTGGACGGAAAGTTTGGGTTCCTTTAATGGACACGTGTTTAGACGCCATCCAGACTTTGTCTCCCACTTGGTAGTTGGGGGCCTTTGCTCGGTGTTGATCAGCAAACATCTTTTGGCGATTCTTAGCTTGGAGTAGGTGTTCAGCTGCCCTTTTAAAGGTTTGAGAAATGGTCGTGTGCAAGGTTTTGACTGCTGGCATTTCCAGGGTTGTAGGAACGTCCAACTCAGAAGTACGTGGGTGCCTGCCATACATGGTATAAAAGGGTGTCTGCCCAGTGCTGGTGTGTAGGGAATTATTATAAGCATATTCAGCTATCCATAATAGGTCGAACCAGCTTCCTTCAGCTTGGTGTAACATGCAACGGCGATACTGCCCGCGCGTCTGATTTGTCCTCTCAGTTTGACCATCCATTTGGGGTTTGGTGACTGGTGGATAGCCGGATGTCGATCTGGGCCATAGAGCAGCATTTTCTCCAGAAGTTAGATACGAATTGAGTACCTCGGTCTGAGACCAAAACTGAAGGAAACCCATGGAGCCGTACGATGCCTTCAAGAAATACCTTTGCCAGAGTGGAAGCATTTGGGAGTCCCTTAAGAGGAATGAAATGTGCCATTTTTGAAAATAGGTCCACGACCACAAGAATAGTGGTAAACCCTTAACTGGGTGCTAAGTCAGTAATAAAAACGAGGGACAACATGTGCCAGGGTGCTGGTGGGATTTCCAATGGTTGTAATAGCCCAGCCGGTTTCTGCTTGGATGACTTGTTTTGAGCACACACTCCACAAGATAGGATGAATTGGATAATGTGGATAATGTCTTTACGCCACATGGGCCACCAATAATTTCGTTTTATCATGGCTAGGGTTTTAGCGATTCCAGGGTGGCCCTCGATCAAGGAATCATGATAACCGGACATGACTTGTTCTCGTAGTTCTTGGTTTGGTAAGAATAAACGATTCCTGAAGTAGGGCAACTGATCTTTTATCATGTAATTTTCTCCTTGTGTACTCCACGCTTGTAATTGCTCGGGACTCATCAGGTTTTGGATTTCTTCATGTAATTCTTTCTGAGTTATGGTTGCTGTGATTCCTAGGAGCTTGTCACTCGGGATGATTGCTATTGGGTCAGGGGTCTGATACCCTTGCTCTTCCACCCCCATACAGGAAAGGGCATCGGCCTTCCCGTTTTTTACCCCTGGTCAAAATGTAATCACGTAGTCATATTCAGCAAAAAAAAGAGCCCAACGTAGTTGTCGTGAGGATTGGGCCTTTGCCGTTTTTAGGTACTGGAGGTTCCGGTGGTCAGTTATTACGGTGATTGTGTGTTTGGGCGCTCAAGAGGTAGTGCCGCCATGCCTTAAAGGCTGACTTAATGGCCAGGAGTTCTTTGTCTGTGATAGCGTAATTGAGTTCAGGGGGTGTGAATTTACGTGACCAGAATTCAACATGGTGTAACTGGCCCGTTTTGGGGACCTTTTGTGAGAGGACGGCTCCGATAGCCATGCTTGCGGTGTCCGTTTCCACCAGGTATGGGAGATCAGGGCGAGGGTGGCATAAGATTGGGGCAGATGCAAATCTTGCTTTGAGTTCCTGGAAAGCTTCCTCGGCTTCTGTTGTCCGCTGGAACTTTTTGTTGCTTTTCCTTAGCAATGACGTAATGGGATGCACGATTTGTGAAAATCCTAGGATGAACCGGCGGTAGAAGTTTGCAAAACCCAGCATGCTTTGAACCCCCTTGAATGAATTTGGGGATGGCCAGTTCAGGATAGCATCTACCTTGTGTACATCCATTCGGATTCCATTCGGGCTGAGAATAAAGCCCAGGAAATCCACCTCATAGACATAGAATGAGCACTTTTCGAACTTGGCATAGAGCTGGTGTTGACGGAGTTTCTCCAATACGGATCGGACGTGTTTAACATGGTCCTGCTTTGATGCAGAATATACTAGAATATCGTCGATGTACACTAGAGCACAGACATCAATCAATTCCCGTAAGACATTGTTCATGAAGTATTGAAATGCTGCAGGCGCGTTGCAAAGGCCAAAGGGCATTACTTGATATTCGTACAAGCAGTATTTGGTGCGAAAAGCAGTTTTCCATTCGTCCCCCGGTTTTGCGCGAACAAGGTGATATGCCCCCCTCAGGTCTAGTTTTGTGTAGATTTGGGCATCTTTGACTTAATAAAGCAATTCAGGGATCAGTGGCAGGGGGTAGCATTTTTTTACGGTAATCTGGTTCAGTGCGCGATAGTTGATGCACGTTCTCAAGTCCCCCTCCTTTTTCGGTACAAAGAATAGAGGACTGGCTGCTGAAGACTTTTAAGGACGGATGAACCCGTTGGCTAGGTATTGGTCAAGATAGGCCTTCAGGTGCTGGTTTTCTGGTTCCGTGAGTGCATAAATTTTCCCACAAGGGATTTGTGCGCCGGGTATCAGGTTGATTTGGCAATCCTATGGTCTATGCGGTGGCAGGGTATTAGCCTGTTCTTTCTGAAAGACATCTTGAAAGTCCTGGTATTCACTTGATAGGGTGCCAATTGCCACAGTCGCAAGCGTGGAGGTTCTGGTGTCTATTGGTTGTTTCTCTTGGCGATAACATGTGTGGGTGCTAGTCTCGGGAAAGGCCAATTCTTTTGCTTGCCAATCGATTCGAGGATTGTGAGCTACCAACCATGGCATTCACAAAATGAACCGGAACTGTGGTGCCTTAATGAGGTCGAAAACGATAGATTCTTGGTGTCCATCCTGGCACAGAAGGGTTAAAGCTGCAGTGCATTGGGATACTGGACCAGAAGCTATTTCCGTGCCGTTGACAGTGGTAACAGTGTCGGTGGTTGATATAGGACGTAACAGAAGCCCCATCTTTGCCGCAAGATCTTGGTCAATGTAATTCCCAATGGCTCCACTGTCAATGTACGCTCTTACTGCGTGCATCCGAGATGGTTGTTGGTGATTGCTCAAGACCACAGATAGTGCAAAATGGGAGGTCTGTAGTTCACTTTGTTCGTTCGACAAGTGGACCCCTACACTTCCCCGGCTGGGGAGTTTTCCGATTCCTCGGTGGCTTCACAGGGCACTCTTTAAGGAAATGAACTGACCTTCCATAGAACAAGAACAGCATTAGCGAGCAAGAACACTTACCTGTGAAGTAACCAATCTTGAATCCATCCTGCACATGTCATGAACTGTCGCCTTCGTCCTTTCTGGACTTCGTGGTCCCTGATCCATAGGGGATTGAATGCAGTAATCCTTCCAACATGGCCGCCTGATACGGAACGCTGCTTGCCAGTCCTTGCGCTCCACGCTCTGCATTCTACTAAACAGACACGCCCCCGCGGCTATGCGCGTCTCAACGCTACCGCTTGCTGTAGTTGGACGTGTGTTACTCGGGGCTTACTTCTGAATCCTGTTTCCCAGTTCCTTGAACCCCCTTCCTTCCTTCCTTTCCTCAAAACTTAACTTCGAACTTCCTGGATTTTCGCCCGCGCTCGGGTCACGGCGTTCCGTGTCTCCGAGCTTGGACATTGTTCCTTCCTGGTCTCCGTCCTTGACATCGGAACGTATCCTGGAGTTGGATTGTCATCCACACGCTGGAATCCAAAGACCAGCACACAGGTTTATACAAATCCTGGACCGTGCGAAAGAAGTCACCAAAGAAGGTCTCAAGCAAACAACAAAAACAGGTGAGAAGGGGAGAGACTTGTGACAGATTGAGACGCCTAAAAAAACAATACAGACACAGAGATGGAAGCCGCGGTTCAAGACCTCATGAGAGGCATGCAGGAACTAACCACAGAAGTTCAGAACCTTAAGGCTGAGAATGCTGCTTTAAAGCAGCTAGTCTTGTCACGTGACTCTGCAACTAAGGAAAGCGTGTTATTGGGAGGAGTAGTGGACAAATATGATGGTTCTTCAAAGACCCTCCGTGCCTTCCTTCATTCATGTTTGGTACAATTCACCTTCAAGCCCTACTACTTTTCCACTCCTAGAGCAAAGGTGGGCTTCATGATCTCACACCTCACTGGTAATGCCTTGACCTGGGCAACCCCCCTAGTCAATTTCGGGTGACGCCCTCCTGGATAATTATGATGGGTTTGTGGAAACCCTAAAAGCCATGTTTGATCTCCCAGAGCAGGTTTACAGCGCTCAAGAACGTTTACTTGAATTTAAACAAGGATCCCAGGATATGCTTACCTATGTGACCCGCTTTAAACGACTTGTGAAGGAAGCTGATTGGTCTCAAGAAGCCAGCTTCACCCTCTTCCGAAGAGGCCTGAATGAAGAAATAAAGGACGAGTTAGCCAGGGTAGCTCGCCCAAACTCCTTCCAGGCTCTTATGGACCTTTCCTTGCAAATCGACTTTCGAATCCAGGAAAGAAAGGCGCAAAGAAAGAAGTCAACCTTCCAAAAAGCTGCCACAGACCACTCAATCAGACCAGAGTCCACAGCTTCTTCAACCACGGATCCAGAACCCATGCAACTGGGGGGCCTTCCGTGGACCCATTACCCCACAAGAAAGAATGCGCCGGATTCACACTGGCCTATGCATGTATTGCGCTTCTGATAAACATCTCGTGAGAGAGTGCCCTATTGCTCCTCCACGGCGTTCGGGAAACGCCAGCTCCTGATCCTAGATGGGACACAGTTTCGGGAGAGAGATGTCTGCTCCACATCAATTCCTTCCTTGAACTCTCCTGGACAAAATATTCTTGTGATTCTACAGTCATTCCTATCGCCTTCCAAGAAAGAATATTAGCCCATCCTAGCATTAGTGGATTGCAGAGCCATGGGCATATTCATAGACCATGATTGGGTCACTTCTCACAATATACCACATGTAACTCGAGAGACAATGCAACCTGTAGAAGCTATTGATGGGAGACCCCTGTCTTCGGGACCCATAACCCTCCAAACTAAAGAGATCCTACGTTCCATAACCCACCATCAAGAGAGGATTACATTTGACATTTTAAGATTGGCCCACTATCCAATGGTTCTAGGCATGCCTTGGTTACAGAAGCATAACCCCTACATCAATTGGGCAACAGGCTCCTTGTTTCTTGGTTCTGAACATTGTATGTCCCACTGCTAATCCCTAGATACCTTACAAAGGTCCTCTGAAGACTCTCAAGAAACTCAGCAAAGTCCAGTCACTGTTTCTAACATCATCCGGATTCCCAGGGCCTATCAGACTTACATAGATGTATTCTCGACAGCCATTGTTCAAGCTCTTCCACCACACAGACCTGAAGATTGTGCCATCGATACTGAACCTTCAGCAGTAAACCCTTTTGGGAGAATGTTTATTTTGTCAGAACTCGAAAAGAGGGCCCTCCGGGAATACCTGGACACCAACTTGGAAAATGGAACTATACAACCATCCATGTCCCCGGAGGGCGCTTCTCTATTTCTCGTACCCAAGAAGGATTCCAAGGAGCTTAAACCATGCCTAGATTACCGTGTTCTTAACCAGTGTACTCTCAAGGATCGTTACCCATTGCCTCTCATCTCGGACATCCTGGAAGTAGTCAGAGGTGCAGTCGTCTTCACAAAATTAGATCTCAGGGGTGCCTACCATCTTATTCGTACAAAGGGAGGAGACGAATGGAAAACAGCCTTTAGAACACCCTTTGGCCACTTTGAATACTTGGTTATGCCCTTTGGACTTGCTAATGCCCCAGCAATCTTCCAACGTTGTATGGATCAGGTGTTTTCTGATATGCTGTTCCTCTTCGTCATTGTATATCTGGACGACATACTGATATACTCCAAGGTGCACCTGAAACATGAAGAGCACGTAAAGACAGTCTTAAAACGTCTACGTGAACATAAGCTCCTGGCTAAACCCGAGAAGTGTCTTTTCCATGTATCAACTGTTCACTATCTCGGAATCGTTCTTAGCCCAAAAGGAATTGGAATGGACCCCTCAAAGGTTGATTCTATTCTTTCCTGGCCTGTTCCAACCACTGTAAAACAAATTCATTCCTTCCTAGGGCTTGCTAACGTCTACCGGAAATTTATACCAGCATTTTCTGAGATTGTGCATCCTATTGTTACTTTGTTAAAGAAAGATACCCCCTTTCGGGGGTCCTCAGCCCAAGATTCGGCGTTCCTACGGTTGAAGTCGGAGTTCACACAAGCTCCCATCCTAGCTCAACCCGACATTCATCGACCTTTTCTTGTCGAAACTGATGCCTCGAACTACGCCGTTGGGGCAGTCCTGAAATAGGAACTTGGCGATAAGTTAGAACACCCCATCGCCTATCTCTCTCGCACCTTGACCCCCAGTGCAACTCATTAATCCATCCTGGAAAAGGAATTGCTAGCCATCCATCAAGCCTTCACTGATTGGCGTCATATTCTTTTGGGAGTCAAACACCGGGTACAAGTCCACACGGACCATCGGAATCTTCAATTCCTGCAATCCCTAGAATGTAGAAACAGTCGTCAAGCCTGTCTGGCCTTCTTTTGTGCCCAATACAAATTTCAAATCCATCATGTCTCTGGAACACATAACATTATAGCTGATGCCTTATCCAAACGTCCTGATTATGAAACCCTTGAAGATGTTTCCCCACACAATATTTGTTGCCCAAGCAATTACCCTCCTGGAGGATATTCAAATTCAAACCCAGTCCTCTGAACCTTGGAAGGAGTTTAAGAGAAACAATCGATGGAATCTCAAAACAAAAGACGGATACCTGTTCAAGGACAATCGCTTGGTCATTCCCACTCCTGGACTGAGACAAAAGATCACAAGCCTATGCCATGATACTTTCCATTCAGGACATCGTGGCATCACCAACACTCTTCCATCAGGCAGAGCCGGTGACTGCAGGCCCCCAGACTAAGGTATTTGAGCCCTCCGTGGGCCGTGTGTTGTTTTTCTGCCCATTCTTGGGCTGCTGCCATTGTTTTTCCCCTCGTGTGTTCTCCCCAGCCCCCCTCTCTCCCCTTCCGTGTTTCTCCTTGGTCACCTCCCTCCCTCCCGCCTCCAATCCTCCCAGCTCCCCCCTGATTGACTGCCGGCCCGTGTGTTCTCGAGGCTAGGCTGCCTGCAGTCCACCGCGCTCGCCACTTCCATCAGGCAGAGCCGTGACTGCAGGCCCCCAGACTAAGGTATTTGAGCCCTCCGTGGGCCGTGTGTTGTTTTTCTGCCTATTCTTGCGCTGCTGCCATTGTTTTTCCCCTCGTGCGTTCTCCCCAGCCCCCTTCTCTCCCCTTCCGTGTTTCTCCTTGGTCCCCTCCCTCCCTCCCGCCTCCAATCCTCCCAGCTCTCCCCTGATTGGCTGCCGGCCCGTGTGTTCTCGAGGCTAGGCTGCCTGCAGTCCACCACGCTCGCCACTTCCATCAGGCAGAGCCGGTGACTGCAGGCCACCAGACTAAGGTATTTGAGCCCTCTGTGGGCCGTGTGTTGTTTTTCTGTCCATTCTTGGGCTGCTGCCATTGTTTTTCCCCTTGTGTGTTCTCCCCAGCCCCCTCTCTCCCCTTCCGTGTTTCTCCTTGGTCCCCTCCCTCCCTCCCGCCTCCAATCCTCCCAGCTCCCCCCCTGATTGGCTTCCGGCCCGTGTCTCCTCCTCCTCTTATTGGTGCTACCAGGGCAGCCCCTGCCCGGCAGCCCCAGCGGCTAAGGGCCCCCCTTAGGCAAAGGGCGGCTCCCTCCTTTGCGGCTCCCGGTGTGTCTGCAGGTGTCCGCAGGGGACGCCAGGGCCATTCAACCGCTTCATCTTGTGAGCTCCACCTGCTCCCTCGGCCCACCCCACCCCTACCTGTTCACTTCCTCGCAATGTGGCTACACTTCTTTGTGTTCTGAATTTGTGGTAAGCTAAGGTTTTTCTCCCTCTGCAGGATTTTCAAACTTAGATGGCCTCTCCACTGTGTACCTGATACCCCTTACTGTGTTCACCGTGTTCCGAATTTGTGGTAAACTAGGGTTTTTCTCCCTCTGCAGGATTTTCAAACTTAGGTGGCCTCTCCACTGTGTACCTGATACCCCTTACTGTGTTCACCGTGTTCCGAATTTGTGGTAAACTAGGGTTTTTCTCCCTCTGCAGGATTTTCAAACTTAGGTGGCCTCTCCACTGTGTACCTGATACACCTTACTGTGTTCACCGTGTTCCGAATTTGTGGTAAACTAGGGTTTTTTCTCCCTCTGCAGGATTTTCAAACTTAGGTGGCCTCTCCACTGTGTACCTGATACGCTTACTATGTTCTGAATTTGTGGTAAACTAACGCCTGCCGCTCTCTTCCTGTCCGCTTGCGCTTGTCCTGTCTTCCCCCACCCACTCCCTCCTATTCTATGGTGCTCTCTATCTCACCAATCTTTTCTAACTGCTTCTCCATTGACTATCCTGCTCTCCTCACTAAGGCCCTCATTACGACCCTGGCGGAAAGTGACTGACCGGACCGCCACAGCGTAAATAGCGTTTCCGCCATTGCACGAAGGAGCAAAGTGCGGCCCATTCCGACCCATCGGGCACGAGCACCACGGCATGGCGGAAGTGCAAAGTCCGCGATGGTGGAAATGACCCCAAAACGGCCCACACCGCCGCCGTACGGCGCCCTAGGTGCAATACCGCCACCCATCACAGCGGACACCGCAGTGTGCGCCTACCGGAAAGTACGGTGACCGGAAATATACGGAAACGGAAGTTAAAACATGGGCCCGGAACGGGAAACATCCCGCCGTACACCTATAAAACCACTAAAACCACACAACCACTAAAACCACTACCCTGAGACACACCCCAACCCGTCATCCACCCTAGCGAAACCAAGAAAAATGGGAAAAGTAGCGAAGAAAGCGTGCGACCGCAAGCGGCAGGTCCACTTCTCCCGTGAGGAACTCACCGTGCTAACAGAGACCCTCCAGGAGAATGCTGCCGTCGTCTTCTGCACGCAAATGACCAGGACGGCACTTGCAAACAAGAAGGCCATATGGGCTCTGGTGGCACAGCGGGTAAGTGCGGTGGGGACCGCACCCCGCACCCCACAGCAATGCCGTAAGCGATGGGACGACCTGCGGATACGCGTCCGCAGCATACTCTCTGCCAACCGCAACATTGCCACAGCCACCGGGGGAGGTCCTGAATCACCCATCAAGTTGACCCCCTGGGAAGAAATCTGTGCCTCCACCATCGGAATGGAGAGCATAGAGGGAGTCGGAGGGATGGAGAAAGGAGTGCAGACATCCGAAGATTCAGGTAGGTGGGCCAAATAAAACAATGCCAAATCCACAAAGTCCATCCATGTGAAGTACCATGCGTCCACATAGTGCAACAGAAACACATGTCCAGGAGAACGTCCACACACATCGGCCTGATAGCGCACGTTAAAACCCACAATAAATACATAAATAATTAAAAACCCCTAAAACACGCACTACACGTGCAGCAGGCACACCCTAACTGCAGGCTGCCAAACAACTGCACCCTCACTCCACACACAAATGAAAGCACCTCCAAGGCCCCGACCCAAATCACCCTCAGGTACCACCCCAATGCATGTGATACAATGCCATTCCAATTCCCACAGACCCATCAATAACCCTCGCCCTCCTTTACTCCACCACAGGGTCCGATCCAAACGACGAGCTTCAGGACACCCCTACCAGCACACCTGCAAAGAGGGCCAAGACCAACGGCCAAAGACCCTCCACCTCAGCTGCACGCATCAAGACACGGCAGCAGCACAAATCAGGTGGCAGCACAGAGGAGGGAACATCAACAGGCACCCCAGCAGCCAGCATGCCCACAACACCACCACCACAGGTCCCCCCAACGGATGCCACAGAAGGCACTGCCTCTGGTGGCAGCAGCACCATAGGCGACACCCCATTGATGGCAGCATGCTCCGACACAGAAGACGGGGATGTCGAAGTCAGATCCATCCATGACCTGTCCCAATCCCCCTGTCTGTCCCATCCCGTACAACATGAGGATACCACGCAGGGGCACCCACAAGACGACGACTGGCCATCCCCCACAAGCCCTGTGGCAAGGCAACATGAGGACAACAGCCCCTCTGTGACACCCCCGCAAATGGCCATGGCCCAGCAGAGGCAACAGTCCCTCGACCAGTTAATCGTGCAACAGCAGCAACTGGCCACGCTCCTCAAGGACCATGCCGATGAATGTGGGGGCACTAAGGCAGACATAGAAACATCAACTGAGACACTTAGGGCAGAAATGGAGAGAGGTACAGAGACACTAAGGGCACAAATGGAGAGTAGCACCGAGAGCCTGAGAGTCCAAATGGAGAGAAGCACCGAGAGCCTGAGGGGGGAACTGCATGCGACGTCCAAGGACGTATGTGCCGAACTTGCCGCAGTGCGCCGTGTGCTCACTGAGCTCTCACAAACCCTTAGGGACATGCATGGACGTGAGCAGGCAGAGACATCATCCGTTGCAAGTTCCGTCCAGGGCAGCCCCCAACGTAGATCTGGGAGGAACCTGCGCTCCACAGGCAGGGGTGCCCCTGATACCCGCAGAGGGGGCTTGCAATAGCGACTGCCCACTGACAATGAGCATCTTTGGACACTGGTGTTCGGGGGGGAGGTAGGAGGGTGGAGGGGGTGTGTTGGGCTCACTTGGGTGGCGGGTCGATAGGGTGTACAACATGATAATCACATATGCCATAAAAAGTGCACGATCAACCAATGAGATGTGTGGACATTGATCTTTGTGTACTAGGCCATCATAGGCGTACAGTCCATATTGTGCATGTCCCAGACACACACAGTGCCACGAGTCCCGTGTCCATGTATCAGCCACCAGGCGTGAGTGCTAGAAGCATACATCAATGAGATGCTGACGAATGTCACGGCCCTCCGGTGCCTCGCAGACTCCTTGAGGTGCTGCCACATCCCCACCCTCATCATGACCATCATCAGGTGCTTGCAGTTCTGCGTCAGGGGGCATGGGCACATTTCTACGTACGCACATGTTGTGGAGCATGACACATGCCATCACCATCTTTGCAACCTTCACATGGCGGTACAGGAGTGCCCCGCCAGACCTGCTGAGGCAGCGGAAACGACCCTTCAGTAGGCCGAATGCCTGTTCAATGACTACACGGGTACGTGAGTGGGCATGGTTGTAGTCCTCCTCATGCTGGTCCCGTGGGTTCCGGACTGGTGTGAGGAGCCATCTCTTCAGTGGATATCCAGCATCACCTGTATGTGGACGAGAAACGTATGATGTGTAATGCCATTGCTACGTACGCCCCCCCCCCCTTCCTGCCAGGTCATTGCCGAATCACATACCCCACATTATCATGCATGTAATGAGACTCACCGAGTAGCCAGGATCTGTTCCCTGCGTGTCGCTCCATGTAGCGTGGTATTGTAGAGTTCCTCAAGACCATAGAATCATGGGTTGATCCAGGGAATCGGGCACAACAATGTGTAATGATCCTGTTGGAGTCACACACCATTTGTACATTCAGAGAATGAAATTGTTTTCGGTTGCAGTACTGGGCCTCCATGGCATGTGGGACGACCAATTCCACATGGGTGCAGTCGATGGCACCAATGCAACCCGGTATGCCGGCAAGTGCATGGAATCCCACTTTTGTGTTGGTAATTTCCTGCTCCGAGCGTGGTAGGGAGATGTAGTCGTCTGCGTGCTGCAGGAGGGCATCGAGCAATTGCAATAGTGTCCGTGAGAACAGTCGCTGAGAAATGCCATGCAACTGTCCGACTGTGTGCTGGTAGGTGCCTGTGGCCAGGAAGTGGAGTACAGACACCACCTTCAGTAGGGGTGGGATGGCGGTTGGGCTATCTATCATGCTGACAAGGTCAGCCTGTGTCATGTCCACAATGGCGGCTATGGTGTCCCGGTCCAGACGGTAGAGGGTGTGGATCTGCTCATCAGTGAGGTTGAACGGATGTGCTCGGAGGCGTGGGATTGCGGGCTGCCTGCGTGGTGGTAGTGGCTGTGCTGGCGGCCCTTGCTGGCCCTGCCTTGGCCTCCTCCTCCTCCTGCTTCTCCTCCGTGCGGCCGGTTGTAGTTGGTGTTCGTCTTCTTCTTGGAGTTGGAGTACTTGCAGTGCTATCATGTCCCCCAGGGCCAACATCGCGAGTCCTGCCGGTAGCATTTCGGTGTGGTTGTGGGAGGAGACTGGCTGTGCAATTTATGTGTTTTCAGGCTGAATGGCCTCCACCTGTGGTGATTCATTCCACCTGTGCAAACTGCTCTCCCCTTTGGCCGAGCACGTCCCGCGCACAACGCTGCAATTCGTGGAATGTCATCTTGCTATTGCAATCATGTATTTGTACCCGATGGCCGTGTAACATTTGTTGATATGTTCATTCTGCTGTGGTCCCATTGTTTCACATAATATCTGTGCAGCCGCGAACAGAGTTGTGAAGGGTCAGTGGAACGTAGTACTCGAGTAACGGTGGGCCCTCATGCATCACTGTACCGAGTTGCAACGACGGGCGGGGCGTCCCATTCGTGGGTGAAGGCAGTTGCCATTTTCACACACAGCCGCACTCGATGGATTAATTAGTGTTTTCAAACGGCCACAGATGCCTCTTCGACGTGATGTTGCAAATGAGGAATTCGAAGGGCGGCGCTTTCGGTTTTCAGCTAGCGGCGAGGAAATGCCCACAGGTCTGACTGCAAATATAACGTACTATTGTTCAATGTCCTTGAGACAGGGGCCATGGCGAGAATGCAATGATTGATATGAATGGTTTGGGATGCGCAATAGCGACGTGGGCGATGAGGCCGGACGTTCCCAAATACATGTTACTTCACTACACTGGAATTACGGGCTGGGGCACTGTGGATTTTGCAGGCTGCATAACGCACAGACTCAATGGATATTTCTAATGTTATGTGAGTAAATATTCAGGCGTTTTAATCCCGGGATGAGGGAATGATGAATGGATGCATGGGCAGGTGATTTGATACAGAGTTTGCCATGTACAGGGCTTCTTGGGATCTATCCGCCTCCCCTACGCTATGTGATGCAGGGCTGCCATAGTGGGACCATCGTCTATCTGGCCTTGTTGAGCCCTCCCTGTCTCGACGCGCCCTCAGACACTTGTGTCCATGCACGTTACCAATCCCATCAGATGGATTCTGTTTTCACAGGCGCATGCACAGGTACACTCGTTTGTGATGGTGTTTACACCTCGATATAGATAGTTATGAGTCGCAAGTGGTTTTTGGGTGGTGATGGACCTTTGGAGTGGGCTAGCATGCATATAGCTGTGGATTTAGTGTGATCATTGCAGTGAGTTGTTGGAATGTAGTACTGATGGCCATTCTGTTCTTTTTCTTTTCTTTTGGTTGACAGGTATCTCCTCCCCTTTTGCCACTGCCATCTGTATGCCACTCCTGCAGATGGGTTTTACTCCCGACACCTGCTGCTTCGTGTTAATCAGTGGAGCAGCATTACGATCTTATGGGACGATCGCCAATGGGCCACATGCCCTTACGCAGTACTGGTGGCTCGGAGCAACATTTCGGCCTTTCAGCTGGACTAGTGCCTCCCCATTGGGACGGCCCTGCGGTTCTGTGCGCTTCCATGTTGCCTTTTCGTACGTGAATGTGGCTCTGTGTACCATGAGGGAACAGGGCGTCACACAAGTAGTGGCTGGTCATTTCTTGCAGATGCAGCCCACAATGGTGAAATGTGTTTTGGAGTTCATGGCCTGATGGCTGTATGGGCTTGGTGATTTTGATGTGCATTAAATTTCTATTCTGATTTGGCCCGTGTAGCGTTCTTCTTTGCAAGTGATGTGGCATATGCCTATTTGGGGGGCGATGTATTGTGAGGAGATCTGCACTGGATTCCAGCTTCGGAGTTTAGTTGCGTGGTACTGTACTGGGCGCGTTTGCCTACGAAGCCCGTGAGGTCAGGGATGGGGGCTGCCAATATGACAGTTTGAATGTTGTCATGCTCAGGGGCGGGGGATTGGGTTTTGTGTAACAGATGCCGGTCAGCCAGGTGGACTGGTGGAATGATGTGATTTTCGGAATATTGCTGGTCACAGGTGCCTGTGTTTGCGTGCGTTTCTTGGTGGGGGACTGTGGTCATGTCCATTGGGATGGCTTCTGTATTCGTGCCATCTGTGCCCTGCAGCTCCCATTGGCCCCTGTTGTGTTTCTTTTGTTCGTTGGCATGCATGGGTGACTTGTACATTTCACTGGTTGCATTGTGACTTCATTGCACCTACGGGGAGTTGTACTTTGTGGGCAGGGAGCGGTGTACAGGCACTCAGTGGGGCCGTTTACGGTTGATTCGCGATGCCGTACTTCTCACCATGGCGGAATGGTGCATTCCGCCATGCTTGATGGCGTTAGGTACATGTCCGCTAGGGTCGGAATTGGCGTACCCTTGCGCCATGGTGGTGTTTACGGTTTGGCATGGCGCGCGCGCGCGTGCTTGGTGCAGTTAGCGTTGGCGTTCACTACGGTGTCGCTAATGGCATCGTACTTTGCGGTGACGGGTCATAGTCGCACCGAGCGCTATTCGATGGCGGTATTGCATTTCCGCCATCGTTTTCCGAATTCCGCCAGGGTCGTAATGAGGGCCTAAATCTGGTAGGAAAAAGTTTAAAAAGGACATCCTGGTCTCCAACCCAGGCCTCCCTATTGCTGACACCTACACTAGTGCCTCCTCCAAGGAAACTCTCACTGACATCCTCTTTTTCGTGCCTTCTCCTGACCTATGGACCCTTCATATGGTCTCTGTGCTCTCTCCTTTCTCCTCTTCTCCCATTAATGGTGGCACCCGTTGGGATGTCCTCTTGGCTTCCTTCCACTCCTCTAAGGCCATCATTAATGTCTATGCTAATGGGACCGTCTTGGTCCAAGGCCCTCAGGCCAACCTTCACCTCTTCGATAGACGCTTCCCACGCCTCATCAACTTCCTTTCCTCTCCTGCTGTACCCCCTCCTCTGTCCTCGACTAACTTGCCTCTTCCCTCCCTCCCCACCCCCTCTCGTGCTCCTTCTTCACCTCCGCAGGGAGTACCTCTGATCTGTACCCCTCCCTGGAAGTCCCTCAAAGATGGCAAACTTCTCCACATTGCCACTCTTAACTCTCGCTCTGCCGTCAAACATTCCTCTGATATCTGCCGCCTTCTTGAGGAACTTGACCTTGACGTACTCGGTCTCACTGAGACATGGTTCACGGCCAGCTCTGTCACCAGCTTTGACACACTCCTACCCGACGGTTACAAGATCCTCTCTGTGCCCAGGCCCAACCGTGCGGGGGGAGGTGTGGCCCTTATCTTCCCTGAGTGGATTCCTGCCACTGTTACTCCCACGCAGACCTACTCCTCTTTTGAATGTCTTGTCTGCCGACTCTCTCTCTCTCCTAGCCATTCCCTTACCGTGGCTACTATCTATTGGCCACCTGCTCAAATTTCCTCCTTCCTCTCCGAGTGGGCGGACCTCTCCTCCTCACTCCTGTCCTCAACCACTCAACTCCTCTTTCTTGGAGACTTCAACATCCACCTGGATGCCTCCTGTCCCCCCTCTGGACTCTTTCGCAACCTCTGCGACTCTCTCTCACTCTCTATTCTCCCATCTGGGCCAACTCATTCTGCAGGGCACACTCTTGATGCCCTGATCTCCTCTGACCTTCCCCTCTCTGTCCCTCTCTCCACTCCTCTCTCCTGGAGTGATCACTTTCTCCTCTCCTCCCACCTCACCCTCCCTACCCCACAGGCAAAGCCAACCCCATCACTGCCACCTTCCTTCTCGGTCATCCGACCCATGAAGCGCGTGTCAGTTGAGGCTTTCGCTGCCACCTTCTTGCCCCCTCCTCCCCCTTCGGCTGACTCCCACCCTGACACAGCCCTCTCCACTCTCCACTCTGCTATATCTGATACTCTTGATATCCTTGCCCCTGTCATGAGAATCCGCCTGAAGCCCAAAGCCAAATGTAACTCCTGGTATGACTCGGATCTCGTCACCCTTAAACGCAAGTGCAGGGTGGCAGAGAGGAAATGGCGTGCTTCATGTTCATCCTCTGACAAACTGGCCTGTCGCCTGCTCCAAAGGCAATACCGGCTCTCCGTTCTCACCAAGAAGAGAGCCATTATCCAAGCCCGCATCTCTGCAGCATCTAACAATTCGGCCGAACTCTTTAAATTCTGCAAGGAGCTGGCCAACCCTGCTGCAGTCTCTACCTCTCCTGTCCCCTCCCAGGCCCTCTGCATGGCACAGGCCTCTCACTTCATTTCAAAAACTCAGGACATCCTGTCCTCACTCTCCTCCTATAACCTCCCCCCCTCTATTCCCTGCCCTTCCTCTGGCTCTTCTGCAGCCACCCCTCCTCTCTCCTTCTCTTCCTTTCCCCTTTTTTCTGCTGACGAGGTTTCAAGACAAGTCCGATCTATGAAAGTCTCATCAAAACAGGTCCACCCCTGTTCCTCCAAAACTATCAAGGACCACATTGACTCCTTGGCTCCTGCCCTTGCTGACTTCTGCAATCACTCCTTCGCCTCTGGAGTCTTCCCATCCCCTCTCAAGCACTCCCTTGTGCACCCCCTTCTTAAGAAACCCTCTTCCGACCCTTCCTGCCCAGCTAACTATCGCCCAATCTCTATCACTCCCTTCCTGGGCAAGCTCCTGGAGAAACTGGCCATCTCCCAGCTTAATCTCCATCCTGAATGTGTTGGCAGTCTTCATGACCATCAGTTTGGCTTCAGAGATGCCAGAAGCACGGAAACTGCTCTCCTGAACATCCGTGAGGACCTGCTCTCGAACCTTGACTCTAACATTCCATGTGTTCTCATTTTGCTTGATCTCTCTTCTGCCTTTGATACTGTCAACCATACCATCCTGCTCAACCATCTCCGTGATAACCTCGGTATCACTGGTCAGGCTCTGACGTGGCTGACCTCTTTCCTCTCAAATCGACCCTACCAAGTCCAACTGGGGTCTTTCCTCTCTGACATCTTCTTCTCTACCTGTGGTGTCCCCCAGGGATCTAACCTCTCTCCCTGGCTGTTGAACCAGTATCTGGCACTTCTCGCCCACCACATCGCCGCTCTCTGCCCCTACTTTCAGTGCTGTGCGGATGATACCCAGCTCATTTTCAGGCTACCCTCGGCCTCCTCCCTCATCTCTGACTGTCTTTCTGCTATCCAGGAATGGTGTGCCGCCAACAACCTCTGCCTTAATGCCAGTAAGACTGAGATTCTACTCATCGGCACTCCCACTCCCTCCTTCCCTGCTGCTCTCTGGCCGGCCTCTCTGGGCCCTCTTCCTGCTCCTACCTGCAAGGCAAAAAACATTGGGGTCATCTTTGACTCCACACTCTCCTTCTCTCCTCACATATCCGACGTATCTAAGAAGTCACACTACCAGCTACACCTCCTCAGAGGTATCCTTCCTTTCCTCTCCTTCCCCCAGAAGCTCACTGTCTCTAGAGCCCTGGTTCTCTCTAAGCTACTACTGTAACAGCCTCTATCCTAATCTACCCGCCTCTACTCTCCGCCCTTTGCAACTCATCCAGAACAGGACTGCAAGACTTGTCCTTGGCCTCAAGCCCAGGGACCGTATCTCTCCAGGACTGAAATCACTACACTGGCTCCCAGTGACTGCGAGGATCAAGTTCAAAACCCTCTGCATTGTCCACAAGGCCGTCTGGGGCCTTGGGCCAAAATACCTTCAACTCTCTCTTCCTAAATATCTTCCTTCTCGAGCTCTTCGCTCATCCGCCTCCAACTCCCTCAGGGTCAGCCGCTTCTCCAAACAACGAGTTGGGGGCAGATCTCTTTCCACTGCAGGGGCCTCCCTCTGGAACAGCCTTCCTACCTCCCTGAAACTTGAGGAGAACCACCTCCGGTTCCGGAAGCACCTCAAAACCTTCCTCTTTGCCTCCGCTTTCTCTCCCCCTCTCCCCTGCTAATACTACTGAAACTGCACTGAATCTGCAACTGGGCCATTCACCGTTCTCGGCCCAGCCACTCTCCCCTGCACTGCCTCCACGGCAACCCCTGCACTACGGGACTGTGTCTGTATCCATACAGCCCCCCTTCCCAGCACTTGTCTGCACTTACCTCGCACTTGCCACCAGCTGGCCCTTGTTATTTATCCTGTATGCTGTATGCTAATAACCCTGTACTGCACTTTCCCCTCTCCCTTTCCCCCATGCACTTTTCCCTTCCCCTCTACCCTTGCACTTGCGCGATCTGAATGACACCTGGCCTAGTAAGATCGTTGTCTGTCTCCCCTTGTTCCCCCCCCTGCCTCGTCGCGCCTTGAAACACTTGTGTAGACGCGTTACAAATGCCTTATCATATCATATCATATCTCCATCTAATACAAAGACAGTTTTGGTGGCCAAAGATGAAGGATGATATCAAGATCCATATCCAGACATGTGCAGTCTGCAATCAGAACAAACATGATATCAAAAGACCAGCAGGTCTCCTGCTCCAACCAGCAATACCAACAAGACCCTGGGAAATCATTGTCAAGGATTATATCGTGCAACTACCCTCTTCCAGGGGCTACACAACTATAATGGTTACCATTGATTTGTTCACTCACATGGCTCATTTTACACATTTATACAAACTGCCATCCTCATCTGAACTTGCTGGGATTTTCCTGGAACACATATTCCATCTTCATGGGCTACCTTCCAAGATCATTTCTGACCGAGGACGCCAGTACATATCCCAGTTCTGGAAACAGTTATGTCGTATACTGGGAATCCAACGTGCCTTGTCTTCAGGTTATCATCCACAGACCAGTGGAGCCACTGAACAAGTAAACCAAACCCTGGAACAGTATCTTCGTTGCTTTGCCACCAAGGTCCAGAATGATTGGTCACTCTTAATACCTGTGGCCGAATTCGCATACAACAATTCAGATCATTCAGCTATCAAAACCAGTCCTTTCTTCTGTAGTCAAGGATTTCATCCTTCATTCCTACCATCCATTCTTCCACACCCTACCCCAGTTCCTGCGGTTGATTCCTGGATTGAAACACTAATTTTTGTGCACAAAGAAGCAAAGGAACACCTAGAAAAGGCTTGAAGAGACGTTAAACATTATGCTGACTCCAAAAGAAGACCTGGGCCTTCCTATTCAGTAGGCGATAAAGTCTGGTTATCCTAGAAACTCCTTCCCCGTCACCTACGACCAAATAAATTGGCTTCCAGGTATTACGGGCCCTTTTCTATAAAAGAAATCGTCAATCCACTGGCCTTTCGACTCCGACTACCAGAATCATGGAAAAGGATCCATCCAGTCTTCCATACCTCTCTGTTAAAACCATATGTTCAGCCCTCTCGAACTGCTCCAAGATCTACCCCAGTGATTGTCAATGACCAACTAGAATATGAGGTCTCCAGAATCTGTGACTCTAGGTACCGACGTGCTCAATTACAATATTTGGTCGAGTGGAAAGGTTATCCTCCCAGTGAGCGCACTTGGGAACCTGTGTCAAACATGAAAGCCCCCAGGCTGATTCGAAGATACCATCTTATCCATCCCGGCAAACCCGGAGGACGTGGGCTTTAGAGGAGGTATACTGTCATGAACCGTCACCTTCGTCCTTTCTGGACTTCGTGGTCCCTGACCCATAGGGGATTGAATGCAGTAATCCTTCCAACATTGCCACTTGATACGGAACGCTGCTTGCCAGTCCTTGCGCTCCACATTCTGCGTTCTACTAAACATACACGCCCCCGCGGCTCTGCGCGTCTCAATGCTACCGCTTGCTGTAGTTGGACGTGTGTTACCGGAGTATGCTCGGGGCTTACTTCTGAATCCTGTTTCCTGGTTCCTTGAACCCCCTTCCTTCCTTCCTTTCCTCAAAACTTACCTTTGAACTTGCTGGATTTTCACCCGCGCTCGGGTCACGGCATTCCGTGTCTCCGAGCTCGGACATTGTTCCTTCCTAGTCTCTGTCCTGGACATACGAACGTATCCTGGAGTTGGTTTGTCATCCTCACGCTGGAATCCGAAGACCAGCACACGGGTTTATACGAATCCCGGACCGTGCGAAAGAAGTCACCAAAGAAGGTCTCAAGCAAACAACAAAAACAGGTGAGAAGGGGAGAGACTTTACCTCGCCCATCTCCGGAGTACGCTGCAACCTGCAAAGGTAAAGAAACAAGGACAGCATTAATAACAATTCTTACCTGGGCAAGCAGCGAGTCCTGGAAGCACCCTGCGCTTCTCTTACCTCGCCCATTTCCGGGTTTCACCGCAATCTGCAAGGGAGAAGGAACAATGTCAGCATAAACAAAGCACTTACCTGGGCAAGCAGCGCTTCGATCGCTCATCATTCCGAAACATCATCCCAACCTGTACAAAGAGAAGAGAACACAGGTTAGCAATTAACACCAATAAACAGCGCAGCGCTCCGTGCATCAATAACTCACCATGGTCTTCACCATATCAGCGCGGCAACTCCGAGATCGCAACCATCCCTGGGAAAACAAAAAGAGACATTGGCCCTCATTACAACCCTGGCGTTGGACCATGGTGCTAATAGCACCATGGTCCATGCCCGTAACTTACCGACTCCGCCATGGCGGAATGGGGAATTACCGCCCCATTCCGAGGTTGGCGGGGCGGTAATTCCCCATGCCGCCATTGCCCTTCCCCATTCCTATTTTTGCCCCATAGGGCTCAATGGAAATGGGGAAGGCGCTTAGTACGGTGCCGCAAATTGCGGCACCGTACTTAGCACCAAGGTCCCTTTGCGGGTTGGATTTTAACGCCTGCAAAAAGCAGGCGTTAAAATCGCCAACCCGCAAAGGGATCTCATAATCAGGCGTTACGGGGTTAACAGCGCCGCCACCTTTTGCGGCGCCGTTAACCCCTTAACGCCAGGGTTGTAATGAGGGCCATTGTTAGGGAACAGCGTAGAGGAGCAAGACGCCGAGAAGACAGAGAAAATGGAGGGAAAGAAAGAGACAGAATAAAGACAGAAAAGACATTATAACTCACCTGGAAGACAGCAAGCAGAGTCGGAGTCACAGCCGGTCTGGACCCGACATAAGGGCACATGGACCAGGGAAGCAACTAGGTCCACAGAACGCCCGCACCAACCACGCGCCCCTGCACAGAGAAGCAGGATGGAGAGTTCAGTGCACAAAAACCTAAGGGGAGCAATAACCCCAAGGGTGGGGATTTGGACCAAAGGGAGGTGGGAGTCCACCCATCACAGAACCAGTTTCTTAACCCTCCATTCTCCTGTTATAGGTGCTACCCAACGTCTGGCACATAACCAACCAGAGAGGGGTCCGGGATAGTGCTTAGACCTCCATCCAGTATCGTGTGGCGCCCCCATGGATACCAGGTGAGCTTAACAGCTATGTTGTAATCACATAATTACACCCAGATAGTGGTGTCGACTAGCCATTTTTATCTGAATTGCTAGTGACGCAAAGTGACAGGAAGTGTTTCCTGTGTTCCGGAGTAAAGGGAGCAGGGCGTGCTCTGGCTGTCCTTCGTGCACAGAGTTTGCTGTCTATGACCTATGCATGAGTGGCGCTGGAGTGGGGCCAGCTTTGGGTGATGAGCTTGATGCTCCTAAATCACCAGCCTCAGGTGATAATTGCAGGTGCATGAGCCAATGGGTTCCGGATTCATTTAATTGTAGCACACCATGAATTCCTAAGTTGCCCATGCGGATCAGTTGGACTTCATGGAACTCGAAATGATTCAATTCTTTCCTGCAAAATCCATTGGAGCTTGCTATCTTAACGGGTCATGATGTATTTCTGCTCCAAGGATATTGGCTAATTAACCATTTTAATGTGGACAACTATAGTATCATATATAACACAGCCAAACAAAATCTTTGGGGCCGCCCAATGGGGGGATTGGCGATAGGGGCAAGAGCTTACTACTCTATTACCCCTTTCATAGTTGGCATGGATTCACCACATATTTTATCAGCTATCCTCTGTGATTTGACTCAACCTCATTTGCATATTCTGATTATTAATATTTCCGATTCCACTGGAGCGACTCACTCCATTCTTATAAAATGGAAAGTAGATGAGATATTAACCTATTGTTATAATCGATGTTCATCTGGTATGTTGCTCATTGCTGGGGACCTCACAGGGGAACCAGTCTCTAGCAACGTCCACCCTATTAATTTGTTGATGAGTCGACCTACCAGCGCCGGTAAAGATGGGTTTGGAGCCAACGTTTGGGTGTATGTGATCTAATTTGCCTAAATACCAAAGCAAGAAAGGGTGCATCACTGATGAACACATGGTCGAATGGAAAGTTTTCTTCCTGCCTGGACTATGTGTTTATTAGTTACGAATCTTGGCCCCAATTTAGTCCCATTAAGCTTATCCAGACTACTCTCAGCAATCATTGGCCGTTGGTTTGGACGTGCTCTCTGGAAATTGCTGGGAAACCTTATCCCAAACATATTTGCCCTAATGTGAGGATTAATAATCAAGGAAATCGTTTCAGTTGGTCCAAAATTAATATTGTGAAACTCAACTTGTTTTTATGTAGTGATTATCAATGGATTGTGAAATGGCTGCCTCACTATGATTGGGATATGCACACCATTATGATGGCACTTTCTGAAAAAAATGAAGATGCATACTGTAAAAACTGGCCAGCGGCAGCATGTGAGAAGTTCTTTTGATGTAATAATTCACCAAAGAAAAAAAAGAGTATCACAGTGATAGGGCCGCTATTGTTAAAATGAGGGATTTACCGGCACTGCCCGCACTGCATTATTCACCTCACTTGCAACCAAATATAAAAACTGGCTATGCCAACATAAAAGCTCATTGAATAGTGCCAATTGAGGCTCATGTTTAGAATATTGCATACCAATGACAATAGGACATTTTGGGCGCACTATAGGTGTTACTTGGCAGGTCTTTCAGCACAGGAACTAAATCCCATCTCGGAGGCAACATGGATTGCCCAAATTGAGTCTCTTTTATATGACAAAAGCATAGCCTATCCTATGGTGATCACTTCTGTGAGTAATCTAAGGCTGTTAACTGGTTTTGAGGCAGATGATATCCTCAGAGTGATTAAAGGTTTTATATCTTCCTGAGCGCCCGGCCCAGACACTATCCCAAATGTGGTGTTTAAAGCAAATCCTTTGTTCTGGGCTGGGACTCTGGCATCTTGATTTAGGAGGATTCTGACAACTGGCAGGATCGTTGATAGTTTGTGGGAGTCAATATTAGTAACCGTCTACAAGAAAGGCGGGGTACTTGACCACTCCAACTACAGGATTCTTGTCATGCTCGACACCAGTACAAACATCTTTGCCTCCTTGTTGTTGAAAAACTTCAATAGGTGGGCGGAGGGAACGGGCGCCTGAAAAAGTTTCAAACTGGCTTCCGTAAGGCACACAGCTCCGTACACAGCAATTGTGCACTTCATTGCCTCTCCACCGAAGCAAATTCTACCAAACAAATGCTCTATTTGTGCTTTGTAGACTTTTCCAAAGCCTTTGACACAGTCTCATGTCAGAACTTGTGGGACACACTGTCACAATGGGGCCTTGATTCTACACTGTTGCACTTTATAAAAGCTCTATATAGCGACACAATGGTATCCACCTGTTTGGCCCAAGAGGGGAGGGTTTCTCGTTCAGTAAGTACCAATACAGGGCTGAAGCGGGGGTGTGTTCTTGCACCCCTGTTATTTAACTTTTATGTATCGGATTTGGATGTGGCGTTGGCCGGGGTACGCAACTTCCCTCCCAGGATCGGCAAGGAGCCTGCATCATGGATAATGTATGCCGACGACACTGTCCTTATTGATTACATACAAATTGGAATTTAGTGCTCCATCACAGCCTCATCCTCATTTGCTGCATCTAGTATTCTGGGCATTCATACATGCAAAACCAAAGTCTTGGCCATTGGTAGTAAATCTAAAAGTAAATTGCCATTTACTTGGAGACTAAATTATTGTATCGTGGAGGTGGCTGGCCGATATTCACACTTGGGCTTTCCCTTTCAAGCTTCACCCATGCATTCTTATTATGGTGAGTATATCTCACTTCGCATTTTCAAATAGTGGCTGCTAATAAGGCTTTTGTAGCAAGCTGAGGTGAAAATAACCTGGAGGGCCTAAGGAAAATCTACTGCACCAGTATTTTTTTAAGACCTTCATTCGACATCAAGTCATCAGGATACATTATATAAACTATAAAATACATTAATATCACACAATTGATGATCAACAAAGTTATACAAACAAATTGCGTGTATGCTAAAAATCAATACTCCAACATTTCCCCTAATAGCCACAACTACCATAACAAGATGGCGATTAACCATCTCAAAGGGACAACTGGAATAACAAGAGAGCTATCCTTGCAGCCTGTTGCCCAGTTCAAGAGCTACCATTTTCTTTCTCAGGATCCATGCTCTATACAAAAAACCACAGCATCTACAATTGGTGGGGTAATCGATTGGACCAAAGATTCTCCGGCGCTGGGCCATGACTTGATCCCTGCCTCCAACAGGATGGGTCTCAGATATTTGAGCCTTAACGGCTGCAATGCTTTACAAAATAACATAAAATGGGATAATGGGCCTCTTTACAAGTGTGTCGGTCTGGTAACAACGGTGCTGGTAAGCCTACCGGCACCGTTGTTACCGGACCAGCATACTACGAGTCTGCGGGTGGGAACCGCCCAGCCACCAGGGTCAGACCTGGCGGCCGGAATGGCACCAGCCCGCCGACTTTCAAGGAAACACCAGCAATGGGAATGGGGATTAACATTTACCAGCGCCTGACTTCTCGGAACGCTGAGGTCGGAATACCCCGGTGTTATCAGGAAGTCAGTTGCCGGTCAAATTTACAAGTCCGGCGGCAAACTGACGGTTTTTCCGGCACGGTTACTGCCGGACTTGTGATGAGGCCCAATGACTCCTCTGAGGCATCACACAGGGGGCATCTGGTAAAATCATAATCCTTTCATTTAGCGCTAAATGCGGTGATAGGCAGTAAGGCCTGATCTGATCCAGGTATGATTTAACCATCAATGTGTCTCTGAGCTAGGTAAGCAGCCATCAGGCTTAGCATAGAAGCCTCAAGATGGAGTAACTCTCTAGCTCTCTGTTTTATTAGGGGCTTCATCTGTGTCCAGCTCAAGTCACAAAGCCTACTTGGCTCTTTCCAAAACTCACCCAATTGCAGGTGGAATAATACATTTTTTTATGTTAACTAAATAATAGTTAAACTTAGGGGGAGTGTGCCATATTCCAAATGCACAAATGCAGTCGGTGCGCTCGATGATAATTTCAACAATTTCTTTTAAAAGTTATTTTCTTTTCTTGAAAGGGTCTCCGCGTTCTCATAACCCCATAACTCTGCCCTGTAGAGCACAGCTGAGAATGCCTGCCTCTGGTATAGCTTTAATACGGATGAGATTGCATCACTCCTGTGATGATTAAAGAAGGCCAGAACTGCACCACTATATTTGTTCAGCATAGCTGCTGCCCTGTCTAGTTGGTGAGTCCATCCAGGACAAACCTCAATTCTCACACCCAGGTAGTCTAAGCTTTCGACTTGTTCTATTGGCTTATTATCAATCACAATTTGGAGGGAAACTCTCTCCCCACCTTTTGGTTTAATAACCATTGACTTTGTCTTGGCCGTATTAATGCCAAGACCCAGCTCCGTAGATTTCTTTATAAAGATTGCAAGTGAGTCCTTTAAGCCCTGCGGTATCGTAACTATTAGGACTGCGTCATCCATGTAGAATATTGCTGGGAACTTTGTCGCGGCCAGTTTTGGGCAATCCTGGCCCACCCTCACCAACTCATCGACAATTCCTTGTATATATATAAGTTGAACAAGAGGGGGCAAGGGAACAGCACTGCCTACCCCCCAAACATACCTCAAAGTATGTGGTTTCTTCACAGCCCAGGTTATAAAGTACACAGGGCACAGTACTTGAGTATAAGGCTGATATAATGCCTATCAAATGTTCTGGTACTTCCCGCCCCACCAGGACCTTCCATAGCTGTTTGCGGGAACAGAGTCAAATGCTGTCCTAAGGTCCCCAAATAATACATACAAATGCCTTTTTAATAAGACTGTGTCTTTTTTAATAATAAGAAATAACATTAAACACTGATCTATGGTCCCCCAACCCTTTTGGAACCCTGCTTGGTGGGCAGTTATTATTCGTTTTTGGTCCACCCATGTCTGGAGGTGTTTCAGGATTATTTTTCCAAGCAGATTCCCAGCCCCATCCAAAAGGGATATAGGTCTAAAATTGGCCGGGCTATCCTTTCCTCCCTTCTTGTACACGGGGATAATAACTGCCCTACACCATGAGTCTGGGACCTTACCTATAACTATCACTGCCCTAAACACCTGGAGTGATATAGCCGCCCAGTTGCCCGACTCGTCCTTATAAGAATCCATAGCTATTAGGTCTGGACCAGCCACCATTACCATTTTAGGAAGAGGCTAAAGCTTCCTCTACATCCTGCAGGGTAATAAATAAAGAGTTGGTGCCTGTTCCACTTCAATAGCCGATGGGTAGGATGAAATAGGATCTGCTGCATAAAGAGCACTAAAATGGGCCCTCCATCTGTCCCCACCAATACTATCAATATTCTTGGGGTCCCTTTTAAGATCACTATCAGAGACCACTTTCCAAAACAAAACGTTGTTTCTCGACTCCCAGGTATTGTGCATACCCTTCTGGGGGACCACTGTAAAAGGTTTTTTATTGATACTGTCCTATGGTTTTCTCAACGTCTTCATATACACCATTTTAACTACAACAAGTAGTCAACAACTTAGGGTCCACACAGTCCTTTGAAGGTCGAATAAAACTAGAGGGTTGCATGGCCCCAGCATAAAAAGCTCCTCACAGAAATATGGCTCTAGTGATTGTGACACTGCTCAGCCTGCACTATAGGCTCTTATCACCCCAAGTTCTGCACGCCACCCCTTCCCTATTGATAGACATGTCACATTAGGTGAGGGCCCACCGTCCTTTCCTATGGACCTTTCTGAGGTAATGCATTAACTGTAAAGTTACAAGTTACCCACAGAAACACACTGGTCCCCGAGAAGTGTTCTATGTGTGATAAAACATATTTTACCTAACACTTCAGGCTGAATGATAAACTACTATCTTCTCCCTGATTGTCATTATTGTGCAAACCCTCCCATTTCCCTTTTAGATGTTTGGACTTTCTATCGTGGAGTAGGTTTTTATATTTGGTTCTCAGTGATCGGAGCAGGAGTCTATCAATCCCTGAGGGATCTCTAATGCATTTTTCTATGTCCCTCTTTGCTGCTCTACAGGAACCAGCAAACCATCCCCCCCCCCGACCCCCAGTGGCTGGTTTGCTCCTACATATCGCCCCAGTCCCTAAAAGTTATGGTTGCACATTTGTTTTCAGAAGTTCAAACTCGTCCAATGGGCTTAGTTTCTGGATTACTGATTACCCTAAGATTCACTAAAATTGATGCATACATACTCTGCTTCAGCTCTGGAGTTAGGATCTTGGCCCATTTCAGTTGTCTTCGCACAAGGACTTTATCCCTATTGGTTCCATTTGTAGGGGCTTCCCTTACATGGTCTTGATATTCCGATTTTAGATATATAGACAATGGGCGGTGGTCACTTTTATACCTATCAATAACTCTAAACTTACCTTACCCGTGCTCAGGCTGAAGCTGAGATTAGTATGTAATCAATTAGCGAAGAGGCATTCACTCCCCAAAATGTTTTTTGGCCTGGATGGTCTGTAACAAACCTTCTGTTGCATGCTCTTAGTTCAAAGTTATATAGTGTTAACAAAGTGTTAGCTTCCAAGGGGTACAGTGAATTTGGGCCCTGCACCACCAGGTCAGGGATATCCCAGGCTTTGTCTTGGTCTGCCCACAACCCTTCAAGCGCCTTCATCGGCTCCAGTTGTAGGTTAAAGTCACCCACTATCATCAGAAAAGAGAATTGTGGACTTGTTGCTTCTTCGGTAGCTAGTACCTTCTGGACAACTTCTAAACATGCCATTCCTATTATGCCTGTGGGTCTATTATAAATATTGATTAGGCATAATGTCTCTACACGGTTGAGTTTGATGTACAACATGAGAACATCCGGGGACAAGGGCTGTGCCCTCTTCACCTCCCAGCCCATAAAAGAGTTGATGCAGATCAGCAGGCCCCCCCTCTGCCTGCCTCTCAGACGCCTAGAGGCCGGGATGTAAAAGGATTGATAACCATATAACATACCTGGATCCAAGGCCCATGTCTCCTGCAAAGCAATTATATTAAAACCATCAATAAAACCTGCCCACATTGGGTCATCCAAATGCATATTCACACCAGCAATGTTCCAAGAAAGCAGGTTGAATCACTGTTTGCCTCCCTCTAGGCACATTCCTTCATCATGTCAGTTGAATTCCACCGGGCTGGATTGGCTCATGGTCAGGGGCTGATGGTGGCCAGCAGACGCTCGCTGGTAGATCTTCCTTGATCTTCCCCCATATGCTGGTAATGGCCCAACACAGACGCCGGGGCAGGTGGAGCAGGGCCCCTGCGGGGGCCATCCTCCATTGCTGCTACAGACGTGACATTGTAGCGGGAAGTGGAGCTTTGAGGGCCGCAGTTGGCACACTAAGAGGACAAAGCCCATGGACAGTAAAATGTCATCAATGACATTTCTGATGTCATCTTTGATGTTCCCGATGTTAGTCTTATCAATGCACGTAGGTGACGCGAGTTATGGTTGTTTAGCATCCCATATTTAGGGATTGTCAAATGTCTTTCGGTTTTACTGTGAACTATAACGTGCCAGTAACAACGTTTTTTCACTGAATATACATATATATATATATGGCAGTGAAGAAAAACAAAGGGGCGAAACATGTGATGTCGTCAGTGATGTCATCAATGACATTTGTGATGGCATCTTTCATGTTCTGGGTGGTAGTGGTAGCAGTGCACAGTGCTAATGGCAGGAGTGGGTGCTTAGCTTACCATAACTGGTGAATTTCAGGGGTTTTTAGGTTGTAATGTGAACCGTAATGGCAGGCTGGAAAAGATTTTTTAGTGAAGTGCACAGGTTTTTGGTACGACAACTTAACCATAGCGTCCCCTTAACAAAGTTTTTTTTAGTGAATTTTACAGGTTTTTAGTAGTGCAATGTAACCATAACGTCCCTTTAACAACTTTTTTTCACTGAATTCCATAGGTGTTTAATAGTGTAATTGAATCATAACATTACTTTAACAAAATGTTTCTACTGCATTTATCAGGGTTCTAATAGTAACATATAAGCATACTGTAAAGGAACATTTGAATTAACTGCCCACCTTCCGAAGAATTCCACATTATCATATGTTGGCGCACAGCATGGGGGCGTGTTGAAAACTCATACACACTTCACAATAACATGTGTGTCTGTTTGACAGTGCAGAAGTACATTGTATATTCTTTTAGGAACTTGTAACTGCAAAATTTCCGGCGCAGAACTCCACAAGGCAAGTTTGCAGCACAATACAATCCAGAGTGCATACCGACGTCGCTGGATCATTAACCCCCATTCCTCCCCACAAAATGGGGGATGAATGCCATTAGCAATCGAGATTTTACATCAGTAACCCGTGGTACCAAAAAAGAGGATTTTTTGTCTTCAACCGGAACGCCTCCGGCATTCCCGGCTGAAGAAAACAAATCCTTTTCCAAGATGGCCACCATAGAAAGGGAAGACGGGTGTTGGATAGAAACCCTTCTTCGCTTTCCATTACAGCCTGCAGAAAGGAAAAATGAAACCGTGTGACCGTAATGGCAGGACCACATTTTTCTTCCTTGTGAAATATGTCGTTATGAGCAAGACCTTTACCAAAAAGCCAGTCCCTGGTGGAGATGGCAACTTCAATGCAATGTTTTGTCCCTTCCAGTAATGGGCAGTACCCACATCCCCGACATTGTGGCCACTAACCATACCTAGAGCCTACCCCTCAGAGACGGAAGCTGTACCGTTGATTTGTTATGTTCATGACGACACTTGTCAAACATCAAAACACTACCACATGCACAACACAAACCTTTTCGGTCGTTGGCAATGACCATATACATGTGTTGTACATGCAGTAATTTCTTTTTGTAAAAATATGCGTACAAAACGCAAACGAGTAGTCTTCTTACGTCTGCACAAAATCCCAACAAACTCTGCGATGTCAAGCGCAATCATGTCGGAAATACTGCAAGCAACACCATTACCACTCACCTCTCGACACATAATTTCGTAAGTGGCACAGGTCGAAAGGTGTGAAGATATGTGTATTGGGAGGGTGTAAACATGTATTATTTTACAAACATTTCTATACAGCAAACACTTTCAGTGCACCTTACCTTATTTTTCCTCTTTTAGAAATATACTAATCATTCTGACCTAATGTTGGTTAATGGGGCATCTGGGTGACAGAAATTGGCCTGACCCTCCCTTAGCCAATGCAAGTGGTATGCAATACCTTTTTCCATAACGTTCCTTGGCAGCGTAAACAAATGCGTCCATAAGGACTTACGTGCCATGATGCATCACCTAAAAAACAACACATTACGACCTGCAACATAGCACGCCACATTTTGAAATAGGAGAGTAAATTTGTAAAAAAAACACTAACATTTAAGAATCAGTAAAGTAGTTTTATTACACAATAAACTGTGCGAAATCATCGGCCAATGCAATTAGTAAAGTAGTTTTATTTCACAATAAACTGTGCGAAATTATCGCCCTATTCACATTTCCATAGAAATAGTAAGTTTGTCTCTTTGGTCGACAATGAAAATGTTAATGGTGATGCCCACGTTGTTGTTTTCCCACACAGAAAGTATGCGTTGTCGGCACAGTAGTCGTTTTCCTCGCACATTGATTTGCAAGACGACATCAATCGCTGTGATCTACACCACCAGAAAGGATGGAATGTTACTCCTTATGGCAACAGCAGTGTAAGGACAGAGGTCCGACACGGTCATCCCACTGAATTATAATGCACAGACAACCGTTGACGAACAGTTGCATTTGACGGTTAAAAAAGCCGTCACTCGGCAGCTGCAATCCGTGATAATCACAATAGGGAAGGAAGTAGCTGAGGGGGAAAGGGTAAATAAAACATGTGTCAATAGGCAACCTTTGGACAAACCAAAGTTGTAACACATAACATTTTCAGTAAAAATTAATTTAACAGGTGGAAATGTAGTGTGACCCTACAGACGGAGACAATATGCAATCCCCATTAAGGGGAAAAAAATGTCAACGGTACAGAAAGGTGGTACGTCATTATTAATAATAAACATTTTCTTTGGAAATTGCTGAGCGTGAAAGGGGAAATAAAGCGTGTATCAATACGCAACCTCTGCACAAACCACAGTTGTAACACATACCATTTTTACTAAATATGAATTTAATTTGGGGAAATACAGTGGCACCCTACAAACGGCGACAATGTGCAATCTCCATAATGGGAAAAAAAAATTCAACGGCACAGACACCTTGTAATTCATTGGCAATAATAATTTTTTTCTTTTCGAAATTAAAAATTTAATGCCAGTTCGGTATACAGGCGTCAAAAATAAACTTACATAATGTGGACCGCCTCCATAGCATTCGGAACAGTCAGACAGTAGGGTATTTGGAAGAGTGCCTCTTCGGGAACTGATATTTCATGTTCCTTACAAACGTTTTTGAAGCATAACCTTATCAAACGATATATTTTCCAAACTGTTTCTCCCTGCATTCTTTTTGCTTTTTCCCGGTAGCTCAAGGTAAAAAAACAAGTGACCCTTATGGGTGCCGACAAATATGTGGCCGTACTGAGCTCGTATTGAAAAGAGAAAATCAAGTGACCTTCACTCCGAATGCAAATGCAAATACATTGTCATTTTGTAACAACATATCAGCAGCTATTCATGAGAACCGCTACTCCCGTACACGTGCAGAAGTGCTGTGTGTACGAAACAGTGCAGGTGGCTGCCTCGGATTCCCAACAGTCTGACCGCAGTAATGTTGTTTATGTATTGTAACATGGACGCAGTGAGTTCATGTCGTACAATGAGTAGCAAGTCCCACTGTACAGTATGACACTGGTACCAAGAATACATCAATGTTTGACTTTCTACTGCCACATCTCATTAACGCTCACCTTTCGAAACAGTGTTCCATAAGTGTAACAAGTGAATTGGTGTCTTCTTCGTTTATGTATGTTAGCGGCGATGTCTGCGTACAACAGAAAACGAAGTAAACATGGCGGCCGTATCGAAAGATTATGACGCACTTCACGCTGTGGCACAACCAATCGGTGAAAGCGCAACATGGTCGCAGGCAGCATGCCACGGAAAAGCCAATTGAAATCTTTTCCACGGAGCGAACAGGGAAGTGTGACCGTGGAGCGGACATAGATATCACTAATTTTTAGAGACATACTTTTTGATCGTTTTTTTTTAAAATATGTTTATTTTAAACAAGGCAGGAACAAATAAAATAATACATAGCTTTGTCCGTCCAGGCCTCATCAATCACTTACAAGCATACTATCCCTCATCCTCGCCCCCATCCCCACCCCGAATACCCATCTGGATTGCACTCCCGGAAGTTGGTGCTCCTTCCCTTCCCCCTCATGTCTCGCCTCCCTTATCGGAAGTGTCGCCACTGTCCAGAATCCGTTTGGCTTGTTGGGGCTTGTAGGTGAGAGCCGGGAATTTTTGGTCATAGTCAAGAAAGGAACACCAGATGTTCTGGAATCGGTGAAGAGTCCCTGCCTTCGCTGCTGTCACCTTTTCTGCGATGAGGATATCCCACATTTTGGTCCACCAGAGGGGCAGGAGCGGACCCTCTTTAGTTTTCCATGAGCGGGCGACTGTTATCCTTCCTGCTAGAAGGCATTGGGACAGGAGCTTGGCTTTGGGCCCTGACCTCGGATATATTCCCGGGATGGGAGCCCACAGCAAGACAGGTTTGGGCTTTAGGGGGAGCGTCGTTTGAGTGATCTCTTCTATAATATTCAGGCATTGTTTCCAGAATTGTTGAGCTTGTGGGCATGTCCACCACATGTGGAAGAAGGACCCTGTGTGTCCACATTGTCTCCAGCATGCCGGGTACAGGGAACTATTTATGTGGTGAAGCCTCAGGGGGGAGTAATACCAACGTAACAATATTTTGTAGGCACATTCCCTGTTGGTGATGCAGGCTGAGGAGGAGTGTGCTCGGGACCATATGTCTATCCAGGTCTGGTCTTCTATGGGATGGCCCAGATCCGCCTCCCACTGTGCCATGGCGTGAGTTCTGGAGGTGAGGCAGTCCCCCTGAAAGTGTTTGTATAGGTCCGAGATTTTACCTCGGGCCGGGAGGTCCAACAGGGTCAGTTCCAGAGCTGTGGGAGGGTGGACTGCTGCAAGATGGGTTTGTGGGTGGGAGCACCAGTGACGGAGCTGAATTTAGGAAAACCTGTCGGCCTCCTGCAGATGAAAGGTCTCCTTGCATTGCGCAAACGTGCATGGCTCCCCCCTTCAAACAGTTGTCCCAGCGACTCCAGACCCCCTTGGATCCAGTTATTAAAGTTTCGGGGGTTCATAGCCGGAGAAAAGATAGGATTAAGAAAGATTGGCGATGAGGGGCTCAGCCCTCTGTGAACCCCTTTTTTCCTTAGCGCTTTATCCCATGCGTCCACAGTGTGTCTAGTGGCCAGCAGTAGCCTCTCTGGCTGTCGCATAGGGGGTGGAATGTGCCGGAGGAAGCGCAGGGGGAGTACAAGGCGAGACTGTTCGAGTTTGACCCATCTAGAGCCTGGGTGATTGCCAATTGTGCTGCCATCTGGTATCCCTGTAGGTCGGGCACTCCAAGGCCGCCCAGCCTGGCGTTCCCCAGCATTATTTTCAGGGGGATTCTGGGTTTTTTTCCCCGCCAGATGAAGCGCAGCACATTCCTCTGAAGGTCCCGAAGAGCCGGAGGTGGGATAGGCACCAGCAGCGAGGAGCAGGCATACAGGAATCTAGGGAGAAGGCTCATCTTACAGGCGGTAATACGGCCCATTAATGATATTTCCTGCTATTTCCACCACTTCAGGTCATCTGACAGTTCCTTAAAAAGAGGGGGGAAATTTACGCAGTAGACCTCCTTTGGGTTTGCCGGGATCTGAACCCCCAGATAGGGGATCATCTTGGGCTTCCACTGAATGGGACAAAGCAGGGTCAGGGTTGCCTTTTCCAACAAGGTCAAGCCTATCCCTAAAGCTGTGGATTTATTGAAATTAATAGTGAAGCCGGTGACTCTCCCATAGTCTTTTTATCTCAGCCAGGGCATGTTTCAGTGAAATGGAAGGCTGTGAGATGGTGAATAGGACGTCGTCCGCATATAAGGCCACTTTATGTTGAGAGGGTCCGACCTGGAACCCCCTGATAGTCATTTAATCTAATCCTTTGTGCAAAAGGTTCCATAACAAGGGCTGATAGGAGGGGAGATAGGGGAGTTTTAGACAGTAAGAGATGGGTGAAAAACTGCTTATGTTCTGGCGGTAGGTGTTCCTGATGTACTTTCTATGGACGCCTTGTTCGGGATGTTTGTACGTACAGAGAATGAGGGGTCTAATAAGGGTAGTATTTCAGTCCGTGCTGTGTACAGGGAACTTGAAACTGTTCTAAGGACACGCGTGCTGTTAGCAAACATTGAAATTGAGTACATGCCGTATTTACATTACTTTTTCCTATGCGTACACCATTCATTCGAACGCCGCCATGGGTGTGACATGCTGTGGTGGGTGTGGCCAGGGCCTAGAGTCTTGGCTGCATGGCCGTAGCACGCAACGGCTGCATATGGATGTTGAAATCCATGAATACGCTGTGTGCTGATATGGGTTTTGTGCGCCAGCCGCGTGTGCCACTTGTGCGCCAAATTCTATGAATTACCCTGTTAGTGTCACAAACCAAGTCGGTGGTCCAAGGTTTCTGATCATACAACATACGTCTCCGTGCCGTCGGAACCAGTACTCTTTTGTACCACGCATGTTTGCAAACAAATTTGTTATACTTGATTGTAAAACCTCATCTTTTTCCTGTACTTTTTGTATTAATTGCGTAGCTGACATATTTTGAAAGTGGGTTCCAGATTTCAAAATGTGTGCAACTCCATAACATAGCGCTGCTAGTTCACTTTTAAAGAGTAGGTGGAATATGTACTCCACATTTTGTCTAAATCTGGGATTGTCCGAATACATTCGTAATGAGCGGTATTCTGATGCCGTAATCTGAGTGGGTCTATCATCGAATCTTCCACCTTTGCCAGTAGGAAATAGCAGTGGAAAAGCACGTGCTTCTATACTTTTTTCCCATATACTCATTGGTGAACCTTTGGTTTGTCGCATTTGGTAAGTTTCTTGGGCATCATCTATGCTTTCATTGGAATGCAATGGATGAATTGTGTACTGGTCCAAAAGAGTGCATACTGTGGCAGGATCCAGAAGTTCCAATTGTCCAGTTTCTGATGGCTCTTGAATTATGTCAGTTGTTTCCCTTAATTTTTCTTCAATATTTATTTCCTTCTAGTACTCGTTATTGTTTTTCAGATATTGCAAGGCTTGTCTAACTTGCTATAAATCCACCAGTTGTTGCCAATTTTTGACTTGGTACACCATTTACCAAGACAATTAAAGAATGCTCTATTGATCATTGCACTCCTAGAGTGTGTATATTTTCGGTTAGATATAATGGCAAATGAACTACTTTGCCACGAATGTCTTTCACCAATTCAGACGGAGGTAGTTTTGCTGTTTTTGGGTGAAGGCGTATGATTGCTTGAAATAGGTGAACTGTTTGAATTATGATGCTCTCATACAAATTCAGTTGTTGCAGGGTTTTTGGTAGTGGGAACAATTCCAAATTATTTGTGATAGCACATGAAGGAGTTTGGTTGTTGTCTAGTTTTGTTGTGCAGTAACTGCAACGTATTAGGGGTTCTCTTATTTCATATTTGTTTTCTGCTAAAAGGTAGAGAGCTAATTGAAACCATTTGGAATCTTCATTGTCTTCTATTTTGTATGCTATGTCTACATTTTTTGTGTTCCTTTTGTAAAATGTTCTGCGGCAACTCACACACACATGGTTTGGTACTTCAGCCGATGCACTTTAAAATGTTAGTATTTCTTTTTTGTATGTGTGTAATAGAAGGTTGCTATGTGCAGCATTGTTGGTAGTCTGTTCATTTTGTAAGCGGCTTTCACTTCCAAAATATTTTCTCTGTATACGGTCAATTTCTTCTTATAGGTATTTGGGTGTACCATGCAGAAGAGTGTTATTTAAATTGGCTAATTCTGAAGCTGGACTTTTAGCATAGTATATTTTATACACTAGATTTCTTACATTTGAATGATGTATTGATATATTTTTGATATCATGGAAGGTGCTTTTGCAAATAGGTCCAGAAATGCAGGCTAATGAATGTCCTTGCAGTCCTGTGTATTTGCGCACTGGACAGATATCCATATTTTGCAGCACTTTCATTTTCATTTTGTCTTTACCTTTTACATACTGATTGTGGAACTGACGTAAAGATTTGAAAGATTTGTTAGGAATGGCACACATTGATGTGCACTGCCATTTGTATACTGGACGGTCTGGTTCAGTCAAATCGAGAGGTAATTCTGAGTTTTCAGGGGACACTTTTCTAAACACTGTTTCTTGTTCCATGATGGTATTATTGATTTTTTCATACCCTCGTCCACTCCTATGGATGGCAATTGCGTTTGTTTGATTTTGTTTGTATGCTTCTTCATTAAAATATGCTTCTGTGGTTGTCGTGTGACTCCACTCACCTCCACAAATATGTAAGAAGTTATTTTTGTTCACATTCGGTTTATTGATAAGTTTCTTTTGTAGTTTGGTACTTAGTTTTGTTAGTGATTTCATCCTATTGAACAGCTTCCTTTTGAGAAGGATTGCACTGTCCACGAGAGCTTGTAGGATTAATTTTCTACGGTAGGTTTTAAGGCTTGAGGATGATTTCGGTCCTGTTCTTATTAGATTCTGAAGGACTCTGTGGTGAAACATTTTTGCTAAAACACTTTTTTTACTATGGGTTCTTGTTATTATATCAGGATTAATAGGAGAATTGTTAGCAGTACTGTTAACCGATTTTTTGTGAAGAGTTTTGTGTTTCATGCTACCTTTTGATGGAAGAGGTAAAGTTTCGGTAGTTGAAGCTTCCTTTGTTTTTCCGAAACGACTGTATTAGCTGTTTTGTTCCAACGTTCTCTACAAACTCTGCTACAGATGGATGCTTAGGTTGGACGCTTTTATTTTTATTTGCTCTACTTCTGTGTTCCTTTCTACGGACTTGCTTTTTGGTAGGCATTCTTTGGGGCCTGTTGAAAAAAAGAAGGCATGGTTTGGTCTGTTGTACAATGTATGTGTGCTGTGTGCATGAGTTTGATGGGGAAACTCTTTGTGGTCGTGTGTCAATGTGCATTGGCCTCTTACAATGATTTGGGAAGGCTATTTCTTTGTTTGTATACTACTACAATGTGCTTCAGATGAGAGTACAAAGTTGCCTAGTGGTGAGGATAAGCAATAACACTAAACATAATGGCATAAAATTAAAACAGCTATTTGTTGTCTAGTACTAACATTCTAAGGATTTTGTATTTTATTTATGTTCCAAACACACAGGGATTTGTGAGCCATTCTGCCTGTTATTCTTAATTTAATAAATGGGGATTTGTGGGTAGAATGGTTCAGAAATCAATGTGTGCTTTGGTGCACAAATTAAATAAATAACCCACATAGTCTCTTTGAGTAATAGTTAGAATATAAAGGTAGTGCTGTACTTACTTTTTTTTGCGGAATGACCAGGTTTCTTCGGATATGTCGTTTGCAGTGTAGATGCTGTTGATTTTCAGAAGAGTAGTCTTCACTGCGATTGTAAAAAAAAAAATATTAACTTTGTGTGCTTAAAGCAGAGATGTTACTATACACGTTACTTTTGCATCTTTTATCGCAGTATTCTCCTTTTATATTTCAACACAGTGCATGTGCACATTTCACTTCACTATGTGCTACCTCTGTATGTTATTTGCAGTATCTTAGTTGCACATGCTTCAGAAATGAGTACAATTTTTAGGTTATGAAAATGCCTTGTTTTTTTAAAGCTGTATTATCTATAGCAGAGAGGTTTGTAAGCGATAGGTCATTATAGTCGGTGGGAAAAATTCCTCTACTTTCATATTATAAATACGGTTCCGAAAAAACAGGAGACCCTCAGCGGGAGATGTCACCACAGCAATTGGGAGCGTTTTATTTTTCTCATACGATCGCATTGCAAGTAGCTTTAATGTAGGCGGTACACGTTACAAAATTCAGACATTTTCCAATGGACAATATAGTTTCGCGTTCAATAGGGATAGTTGTGACGTATGTACAGGTTATGCAGCAGACAGTAAAAAAGTAGTGCGGTTTGTCAATGAAAAATTGGATAGCTTGCACATAAAGTGGGAGCGTTGGCATGTATTGCCTATGAAGATTTATTGGCATTAATTTGTTTAAATGAAATCATAAGGGTTGCACATGTTCTCTGCTTAAAATATGCATACCTGTACTTTATACTTATGCATGGAGATGTACGTAGAAATCTGCGACACTTGCAAAGTAGGTGCTTTGAAATGTTATGCGACTTCCCTTCAGAGTCATCGATAATACATTTGAAGTGCGAAATGTTGATGACGGAGTTAGATTTAGCAATGTTGATTGTGATTGGTGGATGGCTGTGTGACTGCTTAGTTCTGTCCAATGAGGGAATGGATTTGCGACTGATGTGGACAGGGTAGAAGGACTGGGTAAGAGTTACGTGCCGCACGTCAACAGCACTTGTCCGCGGGTAGGGCATGTCACATACGGGTTTCTACAGAAAATCTACCATGGAAAGGGGACTGTAGGCATCAGCCAATCAGATGTTCACATTGCTCTTTTGTGCCGAAAGACGGTGCGTATACTGAAGATGGCAGAGGTGCAGAGGGTCAGGGTTTTGGTGCTTGGAGATATTTTTGTCCATGGTTTACAGCACTATGCCGAGAGTAGGCATGTGGCACACCATTTCGATGTGAGAGGAGTCGAGGTGGTGTGGAGCGCTAAGAGTGATCGCAATGTTGAGGCCATTGTGGAAGTTTGCCGACACATGCGTACGATGACCACTCCACATGTAGTACTTTTGCACTACGGTGCTTGCCATTTGGGCTACATGACTTCTCGTACTTTGTTGAAAGATTTGGAACAGTTGGTCCAAGCTGTCATGAAAATCTTTCAAACTACAAAAGTAATTTTTTCTGGTTTACTCCCTAGAGGAAAATGGGACAACAGTTCTGTTTTCTGTCCTGATCAAAATATTGGGAGGTGTATCATCAATCGTGGTATGCGTGCATTCATGTTGCGAGCTGGTATGTTTTTCTGCAGCCACGATAACATTGTTCCCAGTAATTCAGATTATTTTGAAGCAGATGGTGCTGCGTTATCTTCTTTGGGAAATGCCATGTTCTTTTGGAATGTAAGGCTTGCTTTAGAGAAGGTTTTATAATGGTTGCAGGAGTAAAGCAAGAAAAAAAAACACAAAATAACAGGTGTCTGTAAGGCATCTGCCCAAAAACAAACAAAAAACGGCTCTTTTCAGAGCCCACCTTAAAGGGGAAAAGGGGAATAATACTTAAATGTACTGTCGTCACGCTCTGATCCTGTACGTGTCCGCGGACATGGCGGTGGTTTGCAGGCGGCGCATGTTAACATGGGAAATTCTGGGGTGGAGACACATGCAAATGAGAATGAGCGGAGCTAGGGATTGGTCAGTAAAGTTGAGTGGGTGTGTTCTGAACAGAGAGATTTAATGACACCGTCTTCTCCCTGACAGGAGACCAGACAGCCAAGGCTCTGTGTTTGCGCAAACAGATTATCTGGATTTTGGGAGACTCCTTGATACATTGGTTGAAGGTGCATGCAGAAAGTTGCGGTCTGTCTGTAGATCTTGGATTTCCTCATGTAGAAGTGCACTGGCATGGCGTGCGTGGAATGAGGTGGCTCGACTTGGAACCTCTCTGTGCTACTTTACAGAAAGAGTGTCATCCTGATATTATTATCATTCATTGTGGAGGAAACAATTTAGGCCATGTCTCTGGAATTTCTTTGCAATTTGCAATGAAGGAAGGACTTGCGAAGGTCATGGACATGTTTCCAAATTCCCAAATACTTTTTTCCCATATTGCACAAAGACAAATATGGCTGCATTCCTCTGTATTTGGTCCACAAATGGAGAAAGTGAGGCGCAATGTAAATAAGGCTGTTTGTGCCTTTCTAAGAGATGTTGGCATGTCCTCATTCCACAATGAAAACATTTTGTTTTGCAGCACTTTCATTTTTCGCAGAGATGGAGTCCATCTCACATATGCTGGCAATCAGATTTTTCTTCGCAATGTAGAATCCGCATTTGCAACCTTTTTTGGATTCACTGTAACCTATTTGACAATCTATTTTTTCAAATGTACAATTTTTGACGCACACAAAACACCACCAAAAGGCTCTTTTCAGAGCCACCACTTCTCCCAGCGTACAGACCATTGGTTTTGCCTCGCTTGCACCCTCCATTTTTGTGTGTCCTACGACTGTCCGCAGACTTTTTCAAAAATGCGCGGAGGCCTACAACAGTCACTTGATAGTTCTATTGTTTAACTAAGAAAGGCGGCTCAGAAAAGAGCCCTTTTTAAAAAATGTTTGTAGTTTTCCACTTCACTGCTTTTGGGCACACGACACACTAGGAGAGGAGGGCAAAGGAGGGTAAGGAAGGGAAAACAACCACGGGGATAAGAAGGGGTAGGTGGAGAAAGATATAGGGTGGGCATCACTTAGATAGGGAGCACCTCTTCTGGTGCTCTGTGACCGTAGCCTCAAAAGCACTTTGAAAAACTCTCCCCCCTGCAGAGTACTGCATCGCAATACACACACAATATTGTCACCTTTGAAAGGGAAAGGGTCAACAGCATCGCGAATGGCTTGTGAGACAGCTAGAGGGATGCGCTCCCCCACAGGAGTGTCTCTTGTGGTGAGAGGATCGGACACAGAGGATGCTGTGGAGGAACTCAACCTACTACGTTCTTCACATGGCACCACCTTGCGAATGTCCGCACTGTGGAACGAAGTTAGATGTCGCTTCATGATTGTCGTACCGAAGCTGTACACACCAGGTCTCCCGCGACTCAGCACCAACAGGCACTGGTTACACGTCACCAGGTTCGCGCATGCTTTTAGTACGTTCCCATAAACGGAAAACAACCGCCACACCCACGACTCCCGTCGAGTGCTTGTAGTGCGGAGTTCCTCCACCTCATTCTCTTCTTCCTCTTCCTCCTCGATCTCTACATCCTCACCCGTATATCCCTCTGCAGGCCCTTGGGGAGGTGGTGGCGGTGGAGGGTTTGGGGGTGGGGCTGAGGCTAATGAAGCAACAGTACCCATGGATGCCATAACGATTACTTTCCTATTGGTCACTACAGCAGTAAAGGCAACACAACTCAATGTGCTATAGCCAGAGGCACAATGAAGATGCACTCGGGGGTGTGGCCATTTATAGGGGTGGAGGGGTGCGGCTCACGACCATCTTCATCACTCAAAAGCGTTGCAAAAAATTTGAACAATACGTGCACAGGTACAGCTATTGTATGGCAAATATGAAATGATGATTTTATACTGTGAAATAATTTCCCTGTCTGTATATAACTTCTTTTGTAATGTTGCGGAACCACACAAACTGCGCAAATTAGTCCACACGCTCAGCGTGGGTGCAGTCACATGATGACGTCCTGAACACATCCGCGAGGGAAATGAGTGCCCGCTGGACAGCAAATACAGAGTTACAAACGTGTGCATGCGCGCAAATGTCCTACGGACAGTGTTCGGGTCCTGCAACTAATTAAAAGTGCAACACAAGTGAGACAGACAGTTAGGGACAGGCGCAATGTTCGCTGTACTTATGAGTGTACTGCGCATGTGCAAGCATTATCTCATGACTGTACAGATAGGTCCAGTGTCCTTAGGACACCTCCATTTTCTTTGACTACGAACATGCCGGCCACCGCCCCTGTTCTACGGACGTTTCCATCTTGGATGCGGACGATACGGACAGGTATAAGGTCCTTAAGAGACTCCCATTTTGCTAATTTACCGACATCCCGGACACCTGGTGTGTTCTAAGAACATGTTTTATCTCGTTTATGAACAGTACGGAGAGCTATAATGTCCTTAGGACGCCCCATTCTGTTTATTTACGCACAACTTGCACAGATGGTGCGTTCTAAGATCAGTTCCATCTTGGTTGCCATTGCTACGGGTAGGTGTATTGCCCTTAGAACATCCATACTCTATTGCTTGCGGATAGCTCAAATAGGTGCGCTGTTCGTGGACATTTTACGTCTTTTTTTTTAAAAAAGTCCCTCAAACTCTTCATGAACAACTAATATACAAAAACTTTCAAAATACACACACACACTTCAATCAACAGAAACACAGGGGGAAGCAGATACTGACACAAATATAGGGGAATTAGGGTTCAATATGGGCTGGTTCTGACGGGAAGATTTGTGCGGGGAAGAAGGGATGGATGTTTCATCAAAACATCTATTTTCCTCTTGAAGGTTTGGGGATGGTTCACTAGGGAATGGAGAAGGGGGACAGGTACAGGTGGGACAGTGATAACGTACTTTTCCTCTCACAAACTCCTCCACAAATTCCCTCAAACTTTTAAAATTATAATTTAATGTGTCCATTTTCAGTTCTATCCTTTTCAGCTTGTCTTCCTCTGTGCCGTTTGTTGGCCTTTCATCTTTTTTTTCCTCGTCTGTTAAAAAAAAGATACATATGTTAAATGCCCATACAATACTGAACATTATTTCGCTTATGCAGAGCAGTGTGTACCATTCTTATCACTATCTTTGGACATTTCCCCATGCGGAAATTTCTCCTCCAACCACTCCAAAGTACTGCACACTTCTGTATCAAAACAACAGAAATACACTATTTTTTCTGCACCTCATTCAAAAAAGTACACACACATATAAGAAAAATGAAGTTCACTTACTATTTTCTTGTAAATTGTCTTCGTTGTGCTGTATGCGTCTACTGTCGCTTCTGGCTGCACAGTTTCTGTGAGGTAATTACGTTGGAGGCATATCTTTTTTTGTTATGGTATAATACATTTCATTCTACATTGTAATTAAATGAATGGGTAATGTGTGAGACGTGTAGGTTCAATTGGTTAGTTATTAGTACTTATAATGTGTTTCTGTGTTCTTTTTTAAACTTGTGCATTTCTCATATGGCACAATAGTACAATTTCAGAAACCCCCTGACTGTTTGGGTAGTGTTTCTCTCATCTGCACCCGGCGCTCAGTCCATGCCTTTCAAATATCATTAGCGAGGGGGTTCAGTATGTTCTATGTTACATGTATATAAAGTAAGGGAATTATAGTACACATTTCCCAAATTCACATGATGAAAGTGTACATTCAGTAAAAAAACTTTGTTAACGGGATGTTATGAGTAAGTTGCCCTACTAAAAAACTATGAAATTCACAAAAAAAAAACTTTGTTAAAGGGACGTTATGGTTAGGTTGTCCTACTAAAAACCTGTAAAATTCACTAAAAAAAACTTTGTTATGGGGACCTTATGGTTAAGTTGCACTACTAAAAACCTGTGAAATTCACTAAACAAACTTTATAAATGTGACATTATAGTTGAAAGTAAAACCGAAAAACCCCTGAAATTCGCCAGTTATGGTAGGCTAAGCAACCATAACTGGCCGCACCACTGTGCACTGCTAACACTAACACCCAGGACATCAAAGATGACATCACAAATGTCATTGATGATGACATCACATGTGTAGCCCCTTCGTTTTTGTTCACTGCCACATCTAGGCCAGGTGGGTTTATTTACTGACAGTCAGAAACTTAACTTTCAAAAGGTATTACATTTATAGATATTGCTATTCTCACATGTTCTTACAATACTTTCCATAGAATTTAATCGCATTTTATGATGTACATATATAGGGGAAGAAGCAGGCCTGAAACACAGGAATCGTTTTTGTGCGTGAATACAATCATGTAGATTATACACAGTTGCTAATGATACTGCCTCTTGTTTGCTTACTTTACTCTCCATATATAAGCCCCATCTTTGTATGCATTGTAGTCTATTTATGTTTTGTGTGTATTACTAGAAATATGTAGTAATTCATGCATTATTAGCAACTTAGTACATGTTTCACAGACCACAAAGGTGTGATATAGAAACATTCATCTTTTTATTATACAACTTTGGAAAGTACAAACATAGCACCTCCGTGGTGTATGCTGCAGCCAATACCTACATTTCCCTATGAGTAGGTTCCTGTAGTAGACAGACCCTCCAGCTTATAGCGATTTTACGATCCCGCAAAATGCTGCAAAAATTGCCGTTTTACGCAAAATGCCGCCAAAACGGCCGTTTTACACAAAAACAGTATTTTTTTTATTAAAAAAAATAAAATCTGCAAAAACGAATGTTATTAAAAAAAAATACTCAGGGTGCCAGGTTCTCAAAACTTTTTTTTATGCAAGAAATGAAATGCGCTAACACATCTCATCACTTGCGCTCAAAAAAAGAGCAGCCCAATCCACAAGGGACACCTGAATGGGCACATTTTATATGCGCGCCCATTCAGATGGCCTTTTTCACATCCTTGAGCAAATCAGGGGGCGTTTCTGCTAATTTAAAAGCGCATCCCACATTTCCAAGCAAGATGCACTTTTAAATGTGCAGAAATTGTAGGCAACCCTACGCGCACGGGATGTGGGGGTGCCACTGCATGACAGGGTCTTTCCTGACCCTGTCATGCATTTCTTTTAAGGTATGAACCGCTGCTGTCATTCTGCTTGCATTTCTGTTCATCAAAAAGGACAAAAATGCATTTTTTGGGTCGCATTTTACAGTGGCAGGCCCCTAAAGCACCTGTCCCTGTGAAAGGCGCTGAGAGCTGCAGAACACTGTCGGGAGAGCGCATCTATTCAAGGTTCTACCCATTTTTACCGACAAAAATCGATCGAAAGGTACAATTTGACCTATTTCGGCCAGCACCATTCCATCGATTTTTATAAATACCGAACATGTCTTGTGGGGGTGTCACCTGCTCCCTATGTTGAGTATTTTTGGGCTTGGGGGTTACAGGGGTGTCCCCTGCTTCCTCAAAATTGGAGGCGGGGGACCAAAAAAAATAAATAACTAACTAAAAAGGGCCCCTGCGGATTCAGATCCAACCCGCGTTAGAGGGACGGATCTGACACCACAGGGTTGCAGGGGAAGCGGCAGTGACCAAGCGGTTAATAGGGGAGGCGGTGGGGTGGTGGTGAAGGTACATTTTGGGTAGTTTGGCTGAAGTGCAAATCAATTTGCGGCGAAATTGACTACGGTCAGTTCCGCTGCAAATAATTACACTTCGGTCAAACAACCCAGAACCCTATTCAATGCAGCTGGCCAGCACACAATTTGCGCTACAGCTCAAGCCTGTGGAAATGCGCCAGTCACCTTTGAGAATAAGGTGACCTGCTCATTTCCAAAAATGGGTTGTCTAAAAATAGCATATCCTCGGCTCTATTTTTAAATACCACATTTTTTGAGGTTCTGGGTCAAAATCGACATTTACATTTTTTTTTAAAATGGTGACACTATGAGAGGGAAAGGATACAGAGGGAGAGTGATGGGTGAGATGTGAAGTGATAGGCAGGAAAGCAGAGGGAGAGCAGAGGGTCAGAGGAGGAAGTGGTGCACAAGAGAGCAGAGGAAGCAGTGATGTTGTGGGCCAGAAATCTGAGAGCGAGCGGAGGTACAGAGAGTAGAGGGAGCGTGTGGTCAGTGAGCCAGAAAGCAGCGAGGAAGCGGTTGGCCGGAAAGAGGCAGTGAGCTGCAGATTGAGAAAAAGGATGAGTGAAGAGTGCGATAGAATGGGAGAAAGGATGCAAGATGCAGAAGCAGCACAAAAGAATGAAGGACTGTATATTGCGGGAGGAATTGTAGAGTGTAAGATGTGAGTTGGGAGTATGATTTGGAGTGTGGCAGGGGCTGGCGAGTGCAACTTGTGACTTGACAGTGTGACATAGCACGTGAGTATTTGTATGACAGAATGAGAGGTTCAGGAATGCAAGTTGTGATGGGGAGTTGGTTAGATGTGTGATGTGTGTTGGTGAGAGAGGTGTTTGGGGGATTGGAGAACATAGAAGGGGAATATTTTCAGCATTACAAATGATAATGATCAATTTAGTTGATACTATTAAATAGGCATGTACATTAAACCAAAAATCTAGCCAAATCAACCACTGTTCTGCCAAGCAGAGACATCTGGGACTCTTCCTATTAAATTAATACAAAAGATACATAATAATGACACCCTGACTCTCTTGTAGCCTTGCATTCTGCCCCTTTCCTGTAATGTGGCAATCTTACACCCTCCAGTTAATACAAAATGTCCCGCAAAAATGCTGCTATAAATAAAGGTTTGTGTCGCAATATTTGCCATTTCATGCCGCAAAATTTGCCATTTCATGCCGCAAAATCCTGGAAGGTCTGACTAGAAAGAACACTGCAATGGAATTGTCTTTAGGACACTACATTGTGTGATGAAGTATGTACTTTATTACACATGTCCCGATAATCCCTGATACTTTTTTGCTACAATTACATTCACAACCCCTCGTCTGAAAAGTAAATGCACATGTGATGTCATCAGTAATGTCATCAATGACATTTGTGATGTCATCTTTGATGTCCTGGGTGTTAGTGTTAGCAGTGCACAGCGGGGTGGGCAGTTATGGTTGCTTAGCCTACCATAAATGGCGAATTTCAGGGGTTTTTCGGTTTTACTTTCAACCATAATGTCACATTTATAAAGTTTTTTTTAGTGAATTTCACAGGTTTTTAGTAGTGCAACTTAACCATAATGTCCCTTTAACAACGTTTTTTTTAGTGATATATATATATATATATACCTTTTAGGATCCTTTGGCCAGCATGCAATTTACTCTTTGCAGTCTCTTGGTGGGCAACTTCAGTGAGTTTGATCTTCACACAGTGGGATCCCCTTGGGAACAGGACTAGACAGTGCATCATGGCTGGATAATAGTAGTGGGACCAATTATTACAGCGCTTGGAAGTTGGAGGAATCTGATGTGAAGTGCTATATAAATGACCACGTTATCCCTGTCCTTGTCTCACCTAACATCGCTAAACATCACTAGAGAGACGCCGATGGAGGGGGCACCGCTTGCCGAAAAGGTGACACGTCACATTCCACAGTCCAACCGTTTTTTAAGCGTCATTTTGCATTTTTGTGCAGTATTTGAACATTTGTTCACATTATAAATGCAGGAATACGAGTCCCATAATGCTATATGATGAGAGCCAAAAAGTTAGGCTGTCCAATTATTATACACCTGATAGGGGACAACTTGAAATTGCTGTAAGATGCCCTTTGGGTGATTCTACTTTTAAGATATAAAGACACCGCCAAACAGAGCGTGTGTGATTTTCCCCTTTAATTAATTGTTTGACACAGGTGTGCACCTGGTTGCTATCGATGACATCCAAAACCATCACAGTGCCATAAAAATGTTAACTTTTTTTGCATTTGGCTAGCTAACACCATGAACTAGTCGACATTCACAAGTTTCAAAAAAAGATTTTTTTTTTTTCTCAAAAAAGAGGTTTACTCTAAGATTGAATTTGCTTTGCAGGTAGCAGATTCAAAACCCAACCTGGGTATGTCTCATTGGCAATGTGAATTGCCAATCAATAACCTTAATCGAAACAGCATTTGGTCAGATAATAGAGTCCCTACACTGATTGAGGTGTCTGCTGTTGTATCCCCGTATTACAAACGTGTTCATTAAAATAATGTGTGTTTGAAGGACACAGTTATCGTTAGCAGCACGAGGGAAGCTGGTGGAGCTGCATCTTGGGGCATCTTCTGGTGGCACTACTTGTGGGCTGCTTGACAATGGTCTGCATTTTGGGAGCGCTTCAGCCCAGCTAAGATAAAGGTACGTGCCACCATTGGGCTTGGAATCCTTTGTCACAGTAATGGATGGGGGGACGCACATATCACCCCCCCTTTAATGTGGAAACGGGCTTTGCTGTGGTACCGTGGCCATGCACGGTCCACGCTTATGATAACATGTAGATGATCAGACTGTGAAATAAGGACCCAATAGTATCATCCTGGTACCTTGCAAGCAACATCCCTATTAACTGACAGCAGGGATCACAGCATCCCATTTGCATTACCATTCAGGTAACAAAATGGCTGATCGCAATCTTAGAATGGCTTGGCCCTTTTGGAAACCATTAGTAGTGGTTTCCATTCTCCATTGGTGGAGGTCTTATATCTTGGATATAAGACTCCTATAATTCCGTTTCCCATTAGCCAAGTGTTTGTTTATCTTCAATGTTTGCATTTCACTGCTGTGTTGCTGAGTGGATTTATCGCGATGGTTGAGTCATTCGTAGCCCGCCCTTTGCTTGCGTGTGAATGCGCTGTAGGCTTGACGCAGCAGAGCCAAGTATTGCAGTTGTGACCTTCTCCACAGTGATGAAATTCAGAATGTCAGAGCGTAAGAGGGCTGCAATCACTGCAGAATACGAGGCATCGCCTCCCAGATTGAACTTTTATAGAAGATCTCCAGCTTCTTGGATGCTTGCCTAGGTCTCTTCTCTTCTCGCAGAGAGCTGTAATCCTTCAAAATCCCACGCCTTGACCATCCCTGACGCACAGATAGGGCAGAAAAGGATACAATGCCTTCCAAAAGTAAAAGAAGCCAAGGTTTTATTGAGCTAACCAGACTCCACAGAACTAAGGAATAGCAGAGGTCGGCTCGTAGATGACGCGGCCCAAGGCAGAGGCTTCCAGACCCAACTTCTGGAGTTAGTTGTGCCAGTGCCAAGCTGTTTCTACTGTTGAGCACCACTCAAACTATATGAGGCCCACATTCGCCATCAAATGCATAGCAAGTAAGATCAGGTTACTTGTTTCCCGTAAGGTTACTTGTCACATTCACTTATTGAAAAAGGCTACGTACTGGGCACTATACAACTTTGACAAAAGAACATTCTTAGAAGACTGTACAAAAAAGTGGCCCTTGTTGCCAGACATGCGATGGGGGCCTACTTTCTCGCTTCATTATACTGTGGTGCAATTATGTTTCCATTTTTCCCTAATTCATATTCATTGATTAAGCTAATGAATTGCCAGTAATAAGTTGCCGGGTTCCTCAAAATGCTTCCCTTTATGAGTGAGTTTTTCCCTTATTTTTGGCGACCCAGGCACACAATATGGTTTTGCTATGTGGTCCAAAGCACTTTGTGAGGATAAAGGATATACTGGCCCCCAAATGAGGATGTATATATGCTTTGTGGCATAACAAGCTCACTTTTTAGGGACTATATACATAGCATGTCGAACACCACTTGACAATGTACTCACATTTACTGTTGCCGCTGTGATACTCCTAGAGGCGTGGGGGCGGGGGGAGCATATTATAAATGCTTTTTAACATAGCATAGCATAGTATTTGTATCCTTTGCACTCAAGCGGTTATGGCTTGATGTGGCAGTCCCTTGTGATGGGCACTTGTTGGCTCTACAATGCGTATGTTGGATGTGAATACTTGGCACAAGATTGATGGTGGCTTCTATCTCTCAATGAGAGAGGAACCGCAGTGCTGAAGTGGTCATTATGCTCAATGGGGAGTATGGGCCAAGTCAGTGGTAACGTGAGTCAATCTGAGGCGCTTATATCGAAGGCATGCACTCTGTGATGTGTCTGGGGTTTCTTTGTACTGCGCCACGTTCATGGTCACTGCAGATGTCCTGGAGAAACACAAATGGGTTACGTTGAAACACAAACTCAACTACGACTTCTAGGCCCATCTCACCTCCCAAATACATTCTGATCTTAGCACGCAAATCCCAAAAGGTCTCCAGCTTCACTCCTGCATTCCAGGTTCCATTGTCTGTCACAGCCTTCATGAACTCCTGCCCTGTTTTTACTTTGGCTATTGGGTGGCTCTTACGCCACCTATAAACTGAAACTATTGCATTAAAGTGCAGATAGGGAGAAAAGGCAAATGGGGAGGAACATAAAGGTTGTAGGCGTTGTTTGGTTATTTGTCCATCCCTTCACTGCCCAAGTCTATGCGAGTTCCTGTGGCCATTCCCATCCATTTCCTGCCCCTCCTCGCCCACAACACTGCTGCATGGGAACTCTTTAAGCTCGCTTTAATCAATACTTACCACCAAACTTTGCGCTCAAATTGCCTGCCAGTTTTTATTCAAAGCAGTTTGCTGAGAGTTAATGGGCCTCATTATGAGCCCCGGCGGTCCCAGTAATTGCCCATTGTCGGGCGCCAGAAAATATTACTCCCCATTCTCATTTGAGTCCCATTGGACTCAATGGGAATGGGGAGGTTGGATGCACCGGCACCATTCATGAATGGTGGCGGTGCATCCTTCAAGGTCTGAGAGCGGGGTGCCGTTCCACCCGCCAGGTCAGACCTGGCAGGCGAAAAGGCACCCGCTCACAGAACTCAGAGTATGCCAGTCCGTAAACAACGGTACTGGCAAGCTTACTGGTACCGTTGTTTCCGGACCGGCATACTTGTAATGACCCCCAATGACTTAATTTGAGCTATACAAGTGCTGCTGATGTAATAAATAAGTCTTAACTAGGTCTGCCTTCAGCCACTCGATTTATAAGCACAACACGTATCCTTCACTCAAGTCCTTTCAAAGACAAGCTTTGCAAAGCCAACAGTTTTGGCTTGCGAATAAGTATTAGGCATTTGACCGGCACTGCTATTAAACCATTTTGCAGCTGCTACCATCAATGGCCAGTTACTAACACTATGACAGTGCCTGGAAAAGGCCATTCCCATGCCTAGACTAACTAATAATGAATAATAATAATAATAACACTGCTGCAAGGCATTGTTGGCATTGCCAATGCTTATTGTATATGCCACTTCTAGCAGGGATTGTTTCATTCACACACTTCTTCCCTTCCTTTATGCATAAAACATATTTTCAGTCATACAGTTTAAGTCCATTCCACTGCTCCCCTCCTACAGATCATATCCTGGGCTCTATCTTTTAATGTGCTCGTCCACTTAAAATGTGCACCTCCGCCATGGGTTTATCAGCAATAGAAGTTTGAATGACTCTATTCGATCACAAATTCTTTTTGTTTTTTTAATGTTAATGTTATTGTTTTTTTGTAAAACGGCTTCTTTCATATAAGATGCTTCAAGATGTAGGTAAGGGAACGTGGTGAAGGGGCGCGAAAGCTGCACAGTGTCAGTTGATCCACCCCACTCATCCCTCCCATCAAGGCCTTTCTGAAAGTTTCTGATATTTTTTATTTATTTATTGGATATTTATAACGCGCCTATACAAGTGGTGTTTCAAGGCGCCACAAGACAAAAAAAAGGGGGTGGGCAAGGGAAAAGGATACAATAATGGTCCTACTAGACCTTGTGACATTCATATCGTGCAAGTGCAGATCAAGAAGTGCGAGGGAGGGGGAAGTGCAGGACAGTGCAAAGAAGTGCTAAGGTCTATGGCAGGGTGGCGCAGCGAAGTGCATGTGTAACGGGGAGGCCCAAGGGCAAGTCCCATCGAAAGCAGGAAAAATGCCAGGAAGGAGGGTATTGGGAGGAGGGGCCTGGGACCCTGAATCACTCAGAAGGGAACCAGGAGCCAATCATAGATGAGGAGGGAGGAGATTAGCAGGAGAGGTGGGGGTGGAGAGGAAAGGATGGTCTTGAGGAGCTTTCAGAACTCAAGCCTGAGAGTGGCAGGGAGACCATTCCAGATGGAGGCTCCTGTAGAGGAAGGACATCTAACCCCCATTCTTTGCTTAAAGAAACAACAGATTCGCAGAGAGTTGGAGCAAGGAAACTGAAGGGCTCGATCAAGAAGGTATTTAAGGAGAGAGATTTGGATGTAACATGGTCCCAGGCCCCAGAAAGCCTTGTGGGTGATGCACAGGGTCTTGAATTTGATCATAGCAGCAACAGGGCGCTGCTAGGATCGAATTGAGAAATGAGAAATGGAGAGAAATTACCTTTGTTCACCCCTGATGATATTTCTAGACAAGTCCAATCTATGAAAGTCTTGTCAAAACAGGTTCTTCCCTGTTCATCCAAAACCACCAATGACCACATTGACACTCTTGGTCCAACCTTGGCAGACTTCTGCAACCACTCTTTCACCACTGGAACCTTTCCCTCCCCCGTGAGGCACTCCCTTGTGCACCCTCTCCTTAAGAAACTCTCTGCCAATCTCTCCTGTCTGGCTATCGCCCGATCTCTATTACTCCTTTTCTGGGCCAAGTCTTGGAAAAGCTGGCCATCTCCCAGCTTAACCTCCACACTGAATCTGTTGGTTATCTCTATGACCATCAGTCTTGCTTCAGATTGGCCACAAGCACAGAAACTGCTCTCCTGAACATCGGTGAATACCTGCTCTCTAACCTTCCTTCCGTCCTTATCCTCCTTAATCTCTCTTCTGCTTTTGATACTGTCAACCATGCCATCCTGCTCAACCGGCTTTGTGATAACCTGGGTATCACCTATTAGGCCCTGACCTTCCTCTCTTCGATCTCTCTCTCTACCTGTGGTGTTCCCCAGGGTTCTAATCTTTCTCCCTGACTATGCCCACAGCATAGATGTTCTCTGCTCCAACTTAACTCTCAGTGCTATGTGGATGATACTTAGCTCTCTTTGAGGCTCCCCTCAGCTGCCTCTTCTCCCTCTCTCATCCCGGATTGTCTGTCCGCAATTCAGGAGTGGTGTTCCGCCTATGATCTCTGCCTTAATGCCAGTAAAATGGAGATGCTTCTCATCGGATCATCAGCTCCCTCCTTTCCTCTCACTCTCTGACCGCCCACAATGGGCCCACTTCCTGCTCCTACTTGTGAGGCTAAGTACCTCGGGTTCCTCGTCGACTCCCCATTCTCCTTCTCCCCTCCCATCTCTGAAGTCTCTAAGAAGTCAAACTACCAGCTGCACCTCCTCAGAGGTACTCTTCCTTTCCTCACGTTCCCCAAGAAGCTCACTATCTCCAGAGCTCTGATCCTCTCTAGGCCGTACTACTGTAACAGCCAATTTCTAAATCTACCTGCCACTACTCTCCGTCCTGTAAAACTCATCCAGAACATGACTACGAGACTTGTCCTTGACCTCAAGCCCAGGGATCGTATTTCGCCAGCACCGAAATCTCTTCATTGGCTCCCAGTAGCAGCACAGATCAAATTCAAGACCTGCTATATTGTCCACAAGGATTTCTGGGGCCGGGACCGCAATACCTTCAACTCTCTCTACCTAAATATCTTCCTACTCGAGCCCTCCACTCCTTCACCTCCAACTTTTTGAAGGTCAGTTGCTTCTTCAAGCAAAGAGTTGGTTGGGGGCAGATCTCTTTCCACGGCTGCGGCCTCCCTCTGGAACAGCCTCCCTACCTCTCCGAAACTTAAGCAGAACCATTTTTGGTTCGGAAGCACCCCAAGACGTTCCTCTTTGCTTCCGTCTTCTCTTTTCCTCTCCCCTGCTGATCTCCTGTTTGATCCATGCAATGGTCACCTGGCCACCCTCTGAATTCGGGCCCAGGTCCCTGCCTGTCCATCTGCAACCCGCATTGCCTCTTGGCACCCCCTGCACTTGTGGTCTGTATTTTTAACCCCACAGTCCCCTTTCTTGCACTTATTAGCCACCTGTTGGCTGGCCATCTGAGCACCCGCACTTGCCACCCGTTGATTGTACTGTCTGCTGTTTCCTTTGTCCCGCACTTCGCCATCCCCCCGGCACTTCTCCTCTCCACCTTCCCATGCACTTGTGCGATCTGAAACACTTGTGTATATGCGCATTATTGATGCCGTATCATATCATATCAATTAGGGCTGGAGAGATGCAATCCCTTGGCTTGAGGCCAAGAATAAATCTTGCAGTCCTATTCTGTATTAGTTGAAGGGACGAAGGGAGGAAGAAGGAAGATTGATGAAAAGGGCTGTTACAGTCGTCAAGCCTAGAAAGGACCAAAGCTCCGGAGACATTGGGCCTCATTATAAGTTTGCCGGTACAGTAACAACGGTACCGGCAAGCTTTCCAGTACCGTTGTTACCAAACTGGTAAACTACGAGGTCTGCTCGCGGGTGCCTTTTCGCCCGTCAGGTCTGACCTGGTGGGCGGACCGGCACCCACGAGCAGACCATGTCGGATGCACCGGCACCATTCATGAATGGTGCCGGTGCACCCGACCTCCCCATTCCTATTGAGTCCAATGAGACTCAAATGGGAATGGGGAGTAATTTTGCCCATTCCTGGGTGCCTGAAAAAAATGACTCTGACTTTACCGGCGCGGCTACCGCCGGATGTCATAATGAGGCCCATTGAGTTTCTGAGGGAAAGTGAGGTAAGGGACAATAACTCTGGGGAGGTGCAGATGATAGTGGGCCTTCTTGGCAAGGTCTGCGATTTGAGGAGAGAAGGAGAGAGAGGAATCAAAGATGACACCAAGGTTTTTTGCCTCACAGGAGGGAGAGGCAAGGGGGCCCATAGAGGGTGGCCAGAGGGAGAGAGGGAAGGAGGGAACAGGGGACCCAATGGAAAGGATCTCAGTCGTACTAGCATTAAGGCAGAGATCATTGGCAGCACGCCAAGACTGAAAGGCAGTCAGACAGTCAGGGATGAGAGAGGAGGAGGAAGGAGAGGGAAGCTTGAAGGAGAGATGTGTGTCATCTGCATAAAACTGGAAGTGCTGCGTGTAGGAAGAGATAAGATACGCTAAAGGGGCAAGGTAGATATTGAAAAGCCACAGCGAGAGGATAGAGCCTTGAGGGAATGCCACAGATGGAGAGTGTGATAGGGGAGAGCTGAGGGCGCAGTTGGACCTGGGAAGGCCTGTTGGAGAGGAAGGAGGTCAACCAGTCCCGAGCCAGGCCCGTAATGCCAAGGGTGTCACAGAGCCAAATTATCAGTGTGGCATGATTGACCGTGTCAAAGGCAAGAACGGAAGGAGAGTTAGAGTCAAGATTAAAAAGCAAACCATCACAGGTGTTCTGTAGAGCAGTTGCTGTGCCTCTGGCAGCTCTGAAGCCAGACTGGTGGTCGTGGAGACAGCCGACAGAATCGGAAGGTTAGGTCAGTTGGGAGAAATTGGAAGCTTCTCAAGGAGTTTACCCAGGAAGTTTGTAATGGAGATAGTGCGATAGTGCGATAGTTAGCAGGGCAGGAGGTGTCAGAAGAGGGCTTTTTAAGGAGGGGGTGCACAAGGGAGTGCTTGAGGGGTGGCGGGAAGGAGCCAGTGGCAAAGGAGAGGTTGCAGAAATTAGCCAGGGAAAGCGCAAGGGAGGCAATGTTGTCCTTGATAGTTCTAGAGGAGCAGGGGAGCACATGTTTGGAGGAGACTTTCATAGAGAGGACTAGTCTAGAGGCCTCATCCGGTGCTATGGGAGAGAAGGACAGAGGAAGGGGAGAAGGGAGTCAAGGGAGGCAAGATAGCTTGGGAGGGAAGGGGAAGGGGTAGAGGAGAGAGAGAGAACATAATGCCCTGGGTTCTGGAAAGGAAGTGGGTGGCCAGAGGTGTACAGTGGGTCTGGAATGGAAGATGTGGAGACTGCAGATGCGTTGGAGAGTTCCTTGCAGATTTTGAAAAGTTTGCCAGAGTTGTTAGTGGCCCTGGAGATGTGGGCTTGGATGTGAGACCTCTTCCTAGATCGAATGGAGAGTCTCTATTGCCTTTGGAGCAGGCGGCAGGCCAGTTTGTCAGAGGATGAGACTGAAGCCCGCCATTCCCTCTCATGTACTTTGCACTTGCGTTTCAGAGAGGCTATGTCAGAATGGTACCAGGTGTTACGCTTGGAGGCAGGCTTCATTCTGGTCCTCATGACGGGTGTTGGTGATAGAAAGGTGAAGATTATTACCTTTGGCCCGTTTCACAAGGGGGGGGTGGGCATTTACATGCGTGGCAAAGTGCCTTCCAATCAGAGCAGGTGCAAGGGAATGTGCTATTGAATGAGGGTCATTTATGACCCTTCTGAACATGTCTCACTCTGCAGAGCAGAGTATGTTATAATTATCATGTTAAATGGAATCAGTAGCATATTGGAATCCAGAGCAATGGGTTGTTGACTCAATTCCACTAAAGGAGCATCTGGCAACGTTACACCTGTTTTTTTCTGTGTTTTTTGTTCAAGTGTGTTATTGTCACATTTCGCATTCTGGCTCAGATTAGAATTTGTTATTTGGTCCAATTCTGTTATATTAAGCACATCCTGTTTGTATTCAGACTTGTTTTTTGATGATTTGTTACACTTCAGTTCTGATGCCCTGTTTTCAGTCATGATGGCCAGCAATGATGTAAGCGATTAATTTTGTCGTTCACAAAGAGATTTAGTTTGACTATTTTCTGCTAATGCTTGAACTAATAGATTCGTTTGCTTGACCATTTTTTGTTCTAAAGTTTCATATATTCTAGCCACGCATAGAAGAGCCGTGTTCATTGCGCATAACATATTGTTTAGCGCTGGTGCCTCGGAAAGGAAAAACGCTGAGAGTGGCGATCCTGAATAAAGAATGGCTGCTCGATGGCCATCTTTCTGAACTTCAAGCATCACAGTGCTGGGGCTATGAAGGTCAATGAGTTGTCCGGCGAGCGGATATCAGATCTATCAAAGAAGATTGGAGATTTAGACAATTCATGTACAGCCGTATTGGCCTCACTGATTTCCTCAGTGATCTTCTCTTTCTCAGAAGCCTTCTCGATGTTTACACTCAAATCTTCGTGTAGCTGGATAAGATCACCAGCATTTGAACACATATACATAACTTCGCGACTCGGGGCAGATACAGGACGTCTAGTGTTAGAAGTATTCATGAAGTCCATTGCTTCATCATCTATGTCCCCTGCTATTGTTAATTGATCATATGCTGTACGGAGTAGATGCTGAGCTTGGACGGAACACACAGGCGGAGGGTTTGGCGGCAAGGTGTTAGTGGGAGAGCCGCACTGTAGTTGCAGTTCTCCACCTGTGTTGATACAATTTCCCCATGTTGGTAAGCTATTTCTAAAATAGAGTCGGAAATTTCCGACGTACTTTGTACAGGAGTTCCTTTTTGGAGTGACAGTAAACAGATTGGTAATGTGTAGTCCTCTGTGATGGTTACGCTTGGGTTAATGAACCTTTCCAGTGGAACCCGCCCTTTTTCCAATAAATTCCCCACTTGTTGTACTGTGAGCTCGGGGTCAGATAAGCAAAAGGTTCTTATGTCGTCCGATAACGAAACCGCATGTTGTTGTTTTTTCCCTAGCCCACAAGATTTGCAAGCAGGTATGGATACAACTTTCGCAATTTTAGCTGGTTCTGGGGTTACCCCTTTGCCACATGCAACATTCGACGGCATACCTGTTTTAAGTGAGTAAATGTTGGTTAACATAATAAAATATTTACTAAATGAAAATAAAAATAAAAATAATCAATCAATTCGTCTGTACAAATCTAACATACGCTGCCGCCACCGCCTCTCGCTCTCCCGCTAGACAGTGAGACAGCAACTCAGGCAACTCACTTGAGCAACTGCAAATACAATTATTAAAACTCTTTATAGCTCGAACCTACCTTAAAAGCAACAGACTGATGTGCTGGTCTTAGAGCACAACATTGGTAGCGAGAATTTAACAAGTCATAAAGTAAACATTAGCAATAATGATCACAGGGCCAGATACGGATGGGGGGTTTGCACAAGCTAGCCAGAGTCTAGGTAGGAACTGCTGTTCCCTTTATGCATTTCTACCTCATTTGTTGGGGTACAAATGCATTTTTTCTTGATCATTCAGCGAGCTATGCCATTTGAGGCTCATCCTGGTGAATTGTGTTCCCCTCGGCCAAGTGGGTTCTGGAATTCTATAAATACCTTATTATCTTGGGCGCCTACATCGTACTCCTGGGCGCCAGTTCATCATTTGCACTAGCGCATGCCTCTGGGGAAATTCAGGGGCCCCCTATATGAATTTGATGTCACACATATTCAGATAATCCGAGACCTCAGAAAGGCACATCACCAGGATTTTTGAGTTGACTGATTCTTTGTGAATAGTACCCTCTAGCTCTCAGAAAACCCTTTACATTTCGAGGAAGGGGACGGATAGATTTTAATTTTGAAACACCATTTGTTGTATAGGCGCCTTACAAATATCCAATACATAAAACAAAATAAAATTGTACTCCGCTTGTATTTAATCCCCAAAGATCACAGAGTCATGGGCCTCATTACGACATTGCCAGTTCGGAAACTGCCGGTAAGCTCACTGGCCCCCTTGTTTCCGTATCGGCAAATTACAAGTTTGCATGCTGGGGCCGCTGTGCCCTACATGTCTGGCCCTGCTGGGCGCAGCAGTCACGGTACACAGACTCTTCGCTGAACACCGGTACCGTTAGCAACGGTGCCGGCGCTTCCATGAACCCATTCCCGTGGAGTCCTGTAGGATAACCACATTTACCGGCACCTAGCTTGCCGGTCCGATGGGACTTGTAATGTCCAGGTGGCACCGTCAAGCTAGGTGCCGGTAAAATGTCACAAGTCCGGCGGCAACCCTTAAAACAGGTGTATGGTATTCTCTCTTTAACTACCGTGTCTGAGGTGCACCTGATCGTTTGGTGAGGTACAGGGGCGTTCAAACAAGTTGCCAGAAAGACTGCAAACAAAGAGCAATTTTTTTTTAATACGAGGGAAGATCAATCAATCCTATTTCTAACTGCATTCTGTGTCAAATGATGTCCCAGTGCACATTTGGAGCATCGTGTGACCTTTTATATCAGTTACTATTTTTAGTGATTGCAAATGGTGACATTTTCGGGAACACCCGCCTTTTCTACATTTGGCTGTGTCATGTGGCCAACAAGTCCGTTTGTAAGCCGTGTAGGGAGTGTGATGGGCAGATTTTGGGCTTGGGCATTCATGGACGCTGTAGCTGTTGCTTGGACCATGACTACAAGGCTGAGGTCTGCAGAGGCTGTGAAAGGCTGAGCTGTGCGTGACAAAGCTCTGTATGTCCCTAAAAGAGCAAGGAGTGGTCTGACAAGGGGATGGGTGGGACAGGGTCAGTAGCCTGAACCTTTCAATGGGTGGGCGCACCCTCTCAGGCTGGGTTGGGAGGCATACCAGGGTGGACGCTGGCTCAGGCCAGTCCTACCCCAGAGGATGAAGGTGGCACTTGGGATGGCCCCTGTCCTTTCTCTATGTGCTTGTGTGATTAAAAATGGTATCACTCTTGATCACCCAAAGTCTCAATTTCCAGATGCTGGCCAGTTTTCCTGTTTGTTTCAGGGAACTGCAGATACAAACAGCCCAAGTACAGGACCAAAGAAACGGCCCACAAGATCCTTTGCATTAGTCCTGTGTCAGCGCACCTAACTGGCAACACTACCCCATGAAAATGCTACATGACACTAAAGAACAGACCCAACCAAGTGGCAGCGCGTGTGCGGAAGGCCGCCATCCATTCCATACAACAAGCACACTCATGCCAAGGACTTGCATCTGCAGAGGTCCTGCACGAGAGAAAGGAGCGTGGCTTAGACCCCCTTATCTGTGTTCTAATGTGTGTATCAGCTCCCCAGCGGGGAAGACCAGGAAAGATTGACCCAGGGAACTAGAAGGGGAGACACAATGGAGGGGGGAGTGGGAGGATACAATGGACAAAAGGAAAGAGGAATGTCGGGGTTGTTCAGGTTAGATCAGAGGAGGAGGTGGTGGCAGACCAAGAGACTAAAAGAAGGAAGGACAGTGGAAAAGAGCATGGGGCAGTTTCATAGAGAAGTTGAAGTATTGGCTAGTGAGAGAAGGTGATATTGTATTGCAAGTATGCGTGTAAGGTGTATGAGTGGAAGTGGTACCAGGCGAGTAAGGAGCGAGTGAAGGGTGACTGAGGGAGTGAAAGGAGGGTGATTATGGAAAAGTTGGGGGAGAATAAAAGTGGTATGAAGTTGGGGAAGTGGTAGAGATGGGAGCAGTCAAGGTGCGGAAGTGAAGTAGTAGTGGTATGGAGGTAGGCAGAGTGGTAGAGTGTGGTGGTCATAGAAGTGTGGAAGTCGAGGGGTAATGGTGTGAAGGTGGGAGGAGTGACAGTGTAAAGTTAGTAGTAGTAGTTGAAAGGGATGAGAGAGTAGTAGTGGGGTGTAAATATAAGAGACAGTAGAGAGGAGAGCGAACATAGCAGCGATTAAGATTGGAGGGTGGAGGCAAGAGTAGGAGGAGGACCACTAGAGGGGCTGGAGAGAGAGTGGTAGGCACAAACATTGCGAAGGTGCCACAGACAATCCCTCACACTTGAACCGCATGACAGAGATATCATCAGAAGCTTTTTCCAACTGTGCACTGTACGCCACATGTTATCTTACTTAACATTCACCCACAGAACCATGGAAGTGATTTCACAAGTACTATCCAGACTAGACTATGCTAACAGCCTCTACTCAGACTCCCAGACTACCTGATGAGGAAACTAGAAAGAGTCAAAAATTAAGCAGCATGACTAGTCCTCGGAATGATGAGATTTTAACCTAAGCGCCAGCACTATGTATTCTCCACTGGCTGCCAGTCAAGAAAAGGATTAATTTCAAAACGTTGTGCATCGCCATCACACCTACCATGGAAGGAGCCCCCCTCTTCTTCAGAAGGTATTCTCAGCACTACACTACTTCCGGAACAGTAAGGCCCAGAAACACTGCACTAGTCCCAGTTCCTAACATCAATAAGACACGACACGGGAGAGCCCCATTCTCCTTTCTGGTCAGGACATTCAGGAACACCCGCCTAAACATCTCCACCCGGAAGTGAACCACCTGACGTTCAGAAAACAGCTCATGACTCAGCTCTTCAACCAACAGCAACACTAAGAACTTCTAAGCAACAGATATCCTCCCTACCCCCGCATCAAGCCAAGGGGTTGGGCGCATCACACTAACATTTCGTATTGTAAGAGCAAGTTCCTTTAACTCTAGTGAAGAGCATTCACAGCCAGCTCCACACTAACGATACTTCAATAAAATATTCCTGTTAACCTTCAACTTTGAATCCTCTTGGAATCTTGTATACCATATGTAAAGCGATGCAAACCTTTGTATGCTACTGTCAGTGTGATACACTGTCGATTTGTGGATCTTCTGCAGCTTGACTTGAACCACAGCAGAATCTCTCAAAGAAATCTACAACCAAGAGCTAGGAAGTGACAATACATTAACCCCTACCCCTCTACCCAACCCCCTCATCCCATAACTAACTCCTAATTACTAAAGTCTTGGAACCTCACACTTCTCTCCCTCCCTTCAGATACCACCACCCGGTCTAGCATCCTAAATAGACTCCAAGCTTCTCATCTTTTATCGACAACCACTTTTAATAGATCCAGCATAATCCGGGGGCTGTCCTTAAGCCCAACATCCTCCCTTCTATACCCATCACAAAGAACAGAGAGTTTTAATATCGGCACCAAAGTAATGGGAACTTCTGAGCTGAACCAAGCAACACCACAGGTTTTCTGCATCTGCCTATCTGTCTAACCAACCCCCTACCCAACTTTTTTACAAAGCCATTTTTAACTAGGCCATCATTATTCCTAGAAGGGAGCCTTATAAGAAAGAGGGAGCTTCATAAATTAGAGCTTTATAAGAACACTTGCCTTACCCGATTGAAAGGGCTCTTTTTCTTGTTCCACTGCCAGTGTATAACAGGTCAAGAAGCAAAGGACCAGCGTTGATTTAAGGAATACGCACCAACACCAAATTGCAAGTAAAACCGACAGTTATTGTGCTCGTTCTCGGTAAGCCCAATGTCCTAAATGGAATATGAGAATCTGAAGACGCCCCACTGCTCTGGATTTTATATCAACTCTTTATTAGGATGTGACGCACCTACACAAGACAAGGGGGGTAATTCATAGAATTCAGCGCACAAGTGGCGCATTTCGGCTCACAGCGTATTCATGGATTTTAACATCCCTAAGCAGCCGTGGCGCAGAGTGGCGTAGCGTCCCTGCAGCAACGCCAGTTATGCCCCCAACCCCGCCTCGTGCGCCATGAACAGCGCACAAATCCAGTACATGGTGCACAACCCCCCAACCACGAAAATGCGTGTAAACCTCCCTGCGCACCCCTCGGAAAACACGTACCCCGCTCGCGCTAGGCAATCGTGTGTAAAACTCCCCGTGCACCCCTCGGAATACATGTACCCCGCTCGCACTAGGCCAATTCGCGTGTAAAACTCCCCGCGCACCCCTCGGAATACATATACCCCGCTCATTTGCAGGAAGTTTCACATGCGATAGGCCTAGTGTGAGCGGGGCACGTGTATTTCTGGGGTTCGCGGGGAGTTTCACACACGGTAGGCCCTGTGCGAGCGGGGCACATGTATTTCTGGGGTTCGCAGGGAGTTTCACACGCGGTAGGCCATGTGCGAGCGGGGCACATGTATTTCTGGGGTTCGCGTGGAGTTTCACACACGGTAGGCCCTGTGCGAGCGAGACACGTGTATTTCTGGGGTTCGCAGGGAGTTTCACACGTGATAGGCCTTGGGCGAGCGGGGCACGTGTATTACTGGAGCTCGCGGGGAGTTTCACACGCGGTAGGCCCTGTGCGAGTGGGGCACGTGTATTTCTGGGGTGCCCAAATGAATTGGCAGTGGTGTGTCCTCCCAGGTGTGCCCTCACACCCCTCCCCAGGGCCTGCAGGCAGACCACAACACAGGTGAACACACTGCACCCCTGGCCATGCCCCACAGGCAGCCCATCCAGCCTGGTGAAGCTCCCCAGCCAGCCCACATGTCACCATGCACACGTGAGCACTGACTGACTCATGTCCCCCCACTCACACACCCACCCAGCAGTGAAGGACACCTGCCAGCAGGTCCCCACTCATGTCCCCCCACCCACCCATGAAGGGCACTTGCCAGTAGGCCCCCACTCATGTCCCCCCACCCACCCATCCAGCAGTGAAGGGCACCTGCCAGCAGGTCCCCACTCATGTCCCCCCACCCGCCCGTGAAGGGCACTTGCCAGTAGGCCCCCACTCATGTCCCCCCACCCACCCACCCAGCAGTGAAGGGCACCTGCCAGCAGGCCCCCATTCATGGCCCCCCGGCCAGACACCCACCCACCCGTGAAGAGCACCTGCCAGCATGCCCCCACTCATGTCCACGTACCCACCCGTGAAGGGCACCTACTAGCAGGCCCCCACTCATGTCCCCCCACCCACCCAGCAGTGAAGGGCACCTGCCAGCAGGCCCCCACTCATGTCCGAAACCCGTGAAGAGCACCTGCCAGCAGGCCCCCACTCATGTCCCTCCTACCCATGAAGGGCACCTGCCAGCAGGCCCCCACCCATGTCCCCCCACCACCCACCCGTGGAGGGCACCTGCCAGCAGGCGCCCACCCATGTCCCCCCCAACACGTCAACATGACCCACAATCATGGCCCTCATGGCCACCCATATCCCACCACACGCCACCCCTGCCCAAATAACCAACCAAGCATAACATACACCCCACATTGAAATAGCCATTACATGAAACAACCCAAATGGCATGTATGTACATCAACACATGTCCGTCACACACACACAATGGGTGCCAGTGGATGTGAAAACCCACATTGTGACATGCATGAAACCAATGAAAGAATACCACACATTGAAGTACGGGAAAAAATGTATTGGACAAAAAATGTGGTGAAACAAATTTAAACACCAAACAATGGACATAAGGAAAACAATGCAGAATGTCACATAATGATAAAAAAAGGAAATTAGAATCCAAAATATATGAAATCAAAAATGTCTCCAAAGTCTCCCTTCAACAAAGCAAATCCAAACAGAAATGAAAAAGTAAAATCCATTGCTCCATGGAAAAATCAAAAAAGAAAATGCTGACAAATCCACACTCCAACTATTTACAAGGATGAAATCCTGGGTCCATGAGCCCAACTGTCCAAATAAAACCTACAAAAATACACTAACTAATGAAGAACTATAAACACAAATGTAAGGTATTGTCCAAGCGCCCCAAAAAAAATGAAAACAAAAATGAAACCTAACACTAACTAACTATTTACAATGGCAGCGGGCTAGATGACGGCTCACTTTTAGATGTCCCGGGACAGGGCATCATCGAACTCCCGCTCAATGTCCTGCAGGCGGTCCTCTTCCCTGGCTGCGAGGGTTCGCAGGGATGATGACATGTTGACCTCCAACTCCCTGCGAATTGCCTCGAGGCACTCGGCCCGCCTCAGTGCCTTCTGCATGGAGTTCTCCGCCCTGACCATTGTGAGCTGTGCCTCTTCCACCCGTTGCCGCTCCGCATCTATGGCGTGGCCCAACCGCTGCCATACGGAAGACATTTGTAATCCTGGGTCCTCCTGCCCTCTGGCCGATGCCTGCCCCTCCGATGTTGAAGGCTCTGAGCCATCATTGCTCCCACCATGTTGCTGCTGCTGCTGTGCCTGTGCCTGCGCCCTGGCTCTTGCTACCTGCACGTCCTCCTCTGGCTGGGGTGCAGTTGTCATGGTGGCCACCCCTGCTGGACGTCCGACTCCCGACTGTGGCAGGGATGTGTCCTCCACCAGCCTGGCCGCTGGGTCAGAGGCAGCTCCACAGGGTACCCAGATGATACATGGGTGGGAAGATGGCATGGAGGACGACTGGTGCGTAGGGGGTTCAGGTGAGGAGGGGGTCGCAAGAAGGTCCAGCACATGGATGAATCCAGCACTGGTGACCCGTCCCAGAAGGTCAATGCGGTCAAAGCGGCATTCGAGATGACGTGCAGTGTCTTCACGAAAACACCGCAGGTCACCTTGCATGCCCCGTTGACGCAACGCTATCCCAGCCAGGACAGGCTCAACCCGGTCCCGGATAGCCACGTCTGCAGGGAGAGGAAGGCCAGTTGTTGTGCGCCCATCCCCTCCCTGAAAACGGGTCTGGACGTAAGCATCCCTGCTGGTGCCGGATGATGCAGTCACAGGATCAGGGACAGGATTACACACAGGCAACTCCGTGGCGGCCTGTGCTGCCTCCTGTCCCTGCCCCTGCACTGCACCACTAGCACCAGTGGAATCCCCACCTCCAGACCCCATGTGTGTCCCTTCCACGGCCTCCTCCTCCACCAAACCCCCCACCAACCTGGATGACTCAATGCCATCTTCCTCCGTCGGACCCTGTGGGGTCTCAGCTGCCCCTTCTGCTACCGAGGAGTCCATCTCCGATCTCCGCCTCTTGGACCTACCCCCGGCAGCTGTGGCCTGGGATGCGGCACCGGACTCCTCACTCCCCAAAGAGATGACAATCTGGGAGGGGAGCCGGGCCTTGCGTCTCCGGCTGGTGGTGCGATCCCTGCCGCTTTGCTCCACAGCACCCTCTCCGCCCTCTTAATCAGTAGACGCTGCAGACAGGGAGAGATAGAACACAGGCATCAGGGCACTGTACAATGGACTGATACACACATGACAGTTGTACATGAGTGGCAGTGTCAAACTTCAGACATGGCATCACACTCCCTAACACACATGTCATTTCTACTCACACACATGAGCAATTCCACAGCAATATCGCACCAGGCCGCACCATCCATACACATACAACAGCATCAGCATCGAAGGTGAGCCTGATGTCACATGAAACACGGGGAGTGTACAACACATGCACACACACCAACACACTTACATGCATGTGTACATGTCCACCAACTGTCACAGTGATGAGATCGCCATCCATGTCACATCTGGCATTCAGCCTTCTACATGTCAGTGCCACATGCATCCATGTTGCATCACAGTTGCACACTTGTCAAAAACACACACATGCACACAGTGCAGATACATGCAGCTGGAATCACCATCCATGTGTGACACCACAACCATGCCAAAGTACATACACAGCAATGCAAACTTGTGTGGCATCCAGTGACCATTGTGAAGCGGACCTGTTTAATTGTGCTCTTACACGCTGCTAACTTGTGGCAGCTGACATCCGAGCAGCATAGCACTGCGAGCGAGGGACGCTCTTGCTGTGCCGGGACTTGGTTCCTGGAGGGGGCTGGTCCTGTCAGGAGCACGTGACTGCTCACGTGACTCGGCTCGAGCTTTTCTTCGGACTACAGCCGCCCGAGCGGCGCATCCAGTGACCATTGTGAAGCGGACCTGTTTAATTGTGCTCTTACACCCTGCTAACTTGTGGCAGCTTACATCCAAGCAGCATAGCACTGCGAGCGAGGGACGCTCTTGCTGTGCCGGGACTTGGTTCCTGGAAGGGGCTGGTCCTGTCAGGAGCACGTGACTGCTCACGTGACTCGGCTCGAGTTTTTCTCCGGACTACAGCCACCCTCGCGGCGTAAAGCCCACTGGAGTTAAGCCCTACGGCTGTTGTGTGGCTGTTTGGTGGTGTGTCTGGCTGGGAGACTGCAGAGGTTATCCTCTTTGATCCCTGCCCTGTGTGCGCTGCCATACGAACATCTATCTCTAACTACGGGCCAGGACTGAAGGCCATCAGGTTGCCACTGTGATAGTGGCTTTGTTTCTACCATTTTATATTTCATTCATTCACTCGTGATTAATTATCTGAAAACATAATTTTAATTGTATGGGAGTTGTTAAGGTTCATGCTGTGATATGACTAGCGCCTGATAATTTTAGACCATTCTTGAATGATCCTCTACTCGTATTTAAGATCTACTAACACTAATACCAGCGTACTGCTATTGATTTACCCCCTTTCTCTTATACTTAAAGATCAGACAAAATAGTGTTCTAATCATACGAACCGTTACACATTTTCCATTTCTTGAGCATGGCTGCAGGCTTGCGGAGTAAACGAAATGAGGGTATGGGACTTACCTCATTTAATATTGACTCTCTTGTTTGCCATGGAAGTACAGCTTACACCGACTCCCCTATTTTAGAACATATGATTAGTGCACATAGAACTGAACAGAGCATATGTCCCAACCTATCTTCTCATGGGGCTATGATTCATGCTAGTGAGCGATGCTCTTTAACGTCATTATGTTCTATTTCCTCTCAGATGGCAAACAACTCTAACTATGATGTAGAGATAAATGGGATTGAACATGAAGAAGGTGACCTTAGGTCTCCACTAGCTGACTCTGATACTAAGAATTTGCATGCTCGGATGATAACAAATATGGTTGATCTCGACAATCGGGTAACTTGTGCTATCGATACACTGACTCCATTTGTAAATAGCTCAAAGAAAAAAACAGTGAAGGAGCGTCCTCAGTTAACGAGTGATCGGAGCTTAGGTGAGGAAATTGATAGAAACAGCATATTACAACCCTTATATGCTTCACTATCTCCGTATGTAGCTGATCTATCTGACTCCGCAGAGGTTTCCATTAGGCCCTTTCAAATTGACCCTATAGATGATCCTATCGAGGTAGGCGATGGTGTGTCGCGATCACCATGTCCTCTTCCTGTAATTACCAAAATATTGGATTTATTAGATAAAGGCCATGAATTGACACATTTAGAACTAAAAGAAATAAAAGCTACCCTCCAATGCCTCGGAGCCAAAATGGAAAAAATTGAAGGCTTTATCATTGCCGTAGACATTGTTAGAACTATGAATAATAAAACAATTCCATTTTCTCAAAATGAAAGCGCAAAAGCTATACAAACTGAAGATGTTACTTGTAATTCTACAGCAGCATCCGTGGCTAACAGTCAAGCTTTAGTTTCTTGTAATTGCTCAGTGGAAATAAAAGAACTCAAAGTGCTAATTGAAACTCTGATTTCTACTATCATCCCTCAAACAAATAATCCACTGCCCTTTGATGAGTGTCCAGATAGTCCCTCAACTTTGGTGAAGGCGCTTGAGGAGCAACAGTTGACAGGACTAGAATCTCAGAACTCTGAAAAAGATTTCTTTTTCATGTCACGTCGTGCCAAAAGGATGCACAATAGAGCAATCAAAAGACGCGCAAAGAGAAAAAGTGAATTAAAAGCTATTAAACCACATGCAGAGGGTGGGAAAAATAGTAACATCGATTTGAAATCGACATCTGGACAAGACCCAGATATCAAAAACCCTGACGAAGACTATATTGATCTTCACCAACTCTCTAAAGAAAGTCAACAGGCGCTGATACTCTCACTGAGTCTGTCTACGAAACCAATAACTAAAAAAACACGAAATGAATGCGGTACAAGTAAAACAGGGCCGCCCTTTGAAAACATATCAAATAATTGCTCCCCTGTCAAAACACATTCGGAAAAACCACATGCATCCCGTGAAAGTCGGGAAGCAGATTTAAATTCTAAGAGCGCCAGTGCACCTAATCTATTGAACTGAGAATCAACTTTGCCTAGCTTTTTCCCGTCCGTAGGAAGAATATGCACTACTAGGAAAGAACCTATTATTAACCGCTCTCTGGAAAGAGGTGAACTACAAGTCCAAACTATTTTTCACCCGGAAGGAAAAAAATCTTATAGTGATGTGTGCGCTGAGCAGCATGCCCACTTAGGAAATCCGCTAGGAAAAAACAAAAGCGGCGGTTGTAAGACCTCAAACATGATCAATGGGAAGGGAAAAGTGTTAATAATGGGCCCGATTCCTAAAACACCTCCAACACAATCTATGATCACACTCTACGATGATAGTGATGTGTGCGCTGAGCAGCATGTCCATTTAGGAAATCCACTAGGAAAAAACGTAAGCGGTGGTTTTAAGACCTCAAACATGATCAATGGGAGGGGAAAAGTTTTAATTATGGGCCACAATTCTAAGATACCTCCAACACAATCTATGATGACATTCTACGATGTAAATAAGCCATCTCATGCTTTCAATATTATGGGAGATGAAACCCTAAATCCTCTGCAAAGGAAAGATAACAAGATATCTTGCGTTTCTAATATCATGGTTGATGAAACCTCAAATCCTACGCAAAGGAACAAGATCATTGAGAAACAGGGGATAAAAAATACGTTTAGCCCCACTCGCATCTCTGCTCATGGTCCAGCATTGAGTAGAGCCTTCTCTATTAAAAAGCAACCTGAGCGGAGCCACCAGGGGGCGCCGAGATGTGCTAAAGCTTCTCGGCTGTTCTCCTCCCCAGGTTGGCCTTTTTTTGGAATTGGGTCCCCCCAGCCCGATTGTTGCCATGTGCGGACGCCCCCGGAGGCTAGCGTATGCCCCTGTGACCTGGAGGAGCGAACTCCTGGTGTCGGAAGGTGCCGGGAGTGAGGAGTTCGTAGCTCCCAGGGTGCCGAGCCTGGCGTCCTCGCCGAGGAGAACCGAGCGGCGCCGTCTCGCTGGCGGTGGGGGAGGGGCGGAGGCTCCAGCGATCGGATCGGCGCCCCCCCCGGCGGCCTGGCGGCGGATTCGAGGCCCCCCCTAGGCGGCGACCATTTTGTGGCGGCACCCGCGGGAGGGTGATGTGGCCTCTCCCCTGAGCAGAAGAGAAGAGCTTGGGAGAGCGAGCTGCGGCGTTCGCCTGCCCGCGTCTTGGGTGGAGCGAGGAGGGGCCCCTGATCCTGCTGAGGGGGCAGAGCGCGAAGTTAGCATTCTGGGGTGAGCCCCGGCGGAGGACCTGTGCAGAGGTGGCTGGCCTGTGGAGGTGGATTAAGGAGGTACCAGGAGGCCCTCGGATTGAAAAAATGCCCCCCCCTGACCTGCTCAACATCTGCCTACGGTATGGTGATCTGCGGGGGGTGGCGCGAGGTGCCGGTGTGCTGCGTGGGCCTGATTTGACCTGGTCGGACCTACGAGGAAGGGGTCTGCACCGGATCTGGAGCGCAGCGGTGTGAAGCCTGGTGTTGAGGAGGGTGGTGTGATAGCCCGGCTCCCCAGGTCATTTGTCGGTATGGCCTGCTGAGAGGGGGCGGCAAGGAGAAACTAGGACTGTTCGAAAAAGGACCCAGAGGCTGATGTTGGCGAGAGGTCGCACCTGTGGAGGAATCTTGGCTATTGGAGTAGCGACACTTGAAAACATTGTGGAGTTTGTGGGCCTTGCCTGAGTCCTGACAGTGTCTGTCTTTCTCTGGTTTGGTGTTGGAAGAAGGCGTGCGAGGAGTGGATACTGTCTACGGGTTGGAGGGGAGCCCTGATTCCACTTACCTCTCCTTGCTTCCTTGGCTTCGGTGTGGTCTCTGGAGGCATTCTGGAGGGGCGCTCTCGCAGAGCTGGTTGAAGGCCCTTCTTAATGCCGTGGCCTGTTGGGGCTCCTCCTGTGGTGAATTGTTCTGAGCATCGGCCTATGGAGAGTCTGGGGTGCGGATGCAGGGAGTGAGGGCTCTCCAGGGATTCCGGAGGCCGCCCCAGGGCTCAGGAGAGGTCATCAATATGCAGGTCTCCGACCAAAAAGAAGTTGTTGATACCCAGGACATGGGCTGCAATATGGCAGCTCTTCTTGAGGAGATCCATGGGTTTAGGGCAGATATAGGAAAGAGACTTGTTTCCCTGGATAAGAAGGTGGACGATGTGGAGGATAGAGTTCAGGCCCTCGAAGCCAATCAATCTTCTGTGGACATCCTTGAGACTCAATTTGACCTGCGGCTGGCGGAGCTTGAGAGAAAGGAGGAAAGGATTGCCCTCAAGCTTGACGACTTGGAAAATCGAGAGAGACGTTCCAATTTGAGGTTCCTCAACATACCGGAGCAGGAGGGAGAGACGCAGGTTGACCTGGAGCGAAAGGTTAAAGAAGTCATAAGCCTTGTCCTTGAAGGAGAGACTACTACTGTTCCTACCGTTGACAGAGCTCATAGAGCAGGGGGTCGTGCGGGAGGCCCTCGCTCTGTCTTAGTGAAGTTCCACTACTATAGAGAGAAGACGAGGATATTGGAGCTCGCTCGTAAAAAAGGTGTGATCGAGTGGAATGGTGCCAAAATCTCCATTTACCAGGATCTTTCTGCACTCACATTGGCTCGATGGAGGCTCTGTGGGCCATTAATGAGGTGGTTGCACTCGAAGGGAGTGCGGTATAGATGGGGGCACCCATTTTCTCTCACTTTCGAACTCGACGGAGAGAGACGTGTGCTTACCTCGGAGTCCGACATCAGGAGAGCAATGACAGAACTGTTGAGTGACTCCCTTCGGGAACAGGTCAAGCTGGATGATGTTCCCACTGAGGGTACACGCGGGGACTTCCCGGCATCCTTGGCTCGACGCCGTGTCCGGGGACACAGGAAATACAGGAAGATAGCGCCCCCGTCCCCGGGACAGGCGCCGACCTAACTAGAGGACGCAGCCTCTGCTGTCCTCTGACTGCTATTGTGCTCGAAATGGGTTGAGTCTGGTTGGTTTAGCTACGGTCTCTAAGTTGGATCACTTCATGGTCTGGCGGGTGGAGGGAGGATGCCAGAAGCTGCTTTTTTTTTTCTTCTTTCCTCTCCTTTGATCATTGGGTCTGGGGGGCCCGGAAGCTGTGGTGTTTTGTGTGAGCTTGTTCGCCCTGGTGGAGGTGAGCTTTGGTGGTCTGAAGGCTTGACTGTATGGGGATGCAGTCCTTTCAGACGCTCCCAAGTTGGGTGGGGGGAGAGGGGTGGAGTTGGGTGGGGCAAAAGGGGTAGTTAAGAGCTACTATGTATATTGGGTTCATCATGTATGTTTTGGTTCTTCTTTGGTGGTCACCTTGGTTCGGAGGCGGAGTTCTCAGGTGGTTGTCCGTCTGCCCTTATGAATGACTTTCCTTATTCTCTCTCTGTGGGATCTCTAAATGTGCAAGGCCTGAACTCTCCGACTAAGAGGTCGCTGGTGCTCAGAGAGTTCCGGCGGTTGAAGTTGCACTTTCTCTTTGTGCAGGAGTCCCATTGGGTTAAGGGGAGAGAACCCGCCATCAAGTCCAGGGCTATTCAATATCTATTTCGATCATCATATGGGGTGAAAAGACGGGGGGTTGTGCTCATGGTTTCCCCGGATGCGCAGTTCTCTCCCAGAGCGCATAAAGTGGATCCAGAGGGGCGTTTTATTATGGTCAAGGGGGAGATGAGGGGCAGGTTGTTCACATTGGTGGGAGTGTACGGTCCGAACGAGGATCAGGATGTGTTTTGGCAGGGGATGAGCGGGAAAATCAGGGATTTTGCAGAGGGAGAAATCATTGTAGGGGGAGACTTCAATATGGTTTTGCACCCAGACAAAGACAGGAAATCCTCAAACCCATGTCCTGACCTTGGAGCCCAGAGGAAGATGGCAGATTTGTTTCGGAAGGTAAACATGGACCTACATCTTTTAGATGCTCACCCTGATGTTGGTAACCATGATCCTCTATTTACTAACTTCTCCTCAGTACATCAGTCATTCTCTAGGATTGACTATGTGCTGGTTGATTCAGTGGTCCATGAATATATCTCTGACTTTAAGGTGGAGACTATCCCATGGTCCGACCTTGATATGATCCGTGTTAGTTTGGGGATTCCCCCGGGGGTCAGGGGCTCTTCCCGATGGATTTGTAATGATTCGCTCCTGCAGGATAGTGTGTTAAGGCAGTCCCTGCTAGACACGATAGTTGAATTCTTCACCTTAAATGACACTGGAGAGGGGGGGATTGGAGGAGTGTGGGATGCATTTAAAGCTATGATCAGAGGTGTTTTGATAGAAATGGGAGCCAGGAGGAAGAAGGAAAAGGCTAGGAAAGAGAATAAACTGAGGGAGAAGATTCTGGCTATTCAGCCAGGGGGGAAGCTGAAGACGCAGTTAGACCTGGCTAAAAGGGCTAAGCTTCAACAGCTGAGAGCTAAACTGTCTACCTTGCTTGTGGGGCAGACGGAGAAGAAGCTTGCGTTTCTAAAGCAGCGATATATGGAGAAGGGGGAAAAGGCGGACAAAATATTGGCTTGGAGACTCAGGGAACTCCGTAACAGTCGACGAGTCAATTGTATATCTGGTCGGGGGGGTGGAAGGTGGCTGGAGGATGACCAGATTGTGGAACAATTTAAGTCATACTATGAAACCCTTTACACTTCTGAATATTTTGGTGATGGGTCAGATGTGGATCAGTTCTTTGGGTCTCTCCCCATACCCTGTTTGCAGCTGGAGCGCTCGGCCTCCTTGGAACTCCCGATATCTCCTCAGGAGGTTGTTGATGCTATTGCGTCTCTGAAGAATGGCACTGCGCCGGGAGACAATGGATTCACCGTCCGCTTTTACAAGACATTTCGTTCCACTTTGGCGCCGCATTTGTCTAAGGTGTATAACTTGGCCCTGGAGACGAGGTCCCTTCCTCCCTCCATGATGTCGGCTCTCATTGTGGTCATCCCGAAGGAGGGGAAGGATCCCTCCTCGTGTCAATCATATAGGCCCATTTCGCTTCTAAACGTTGACGTGAAGCTATTGGCCAGGGTCTTGGCGAACAGGTTGGCTAGGCTTATTCCCTCTTTGGTTCACGGAGACAAAGTGGGTTTTATTCCAAGGCGGCAGGGATCTGATAATGTGAGGAAAACATTGGACTTAATGTACGAGGTGTCCAAGAATGAGTCTGTGGCTTATCTCCTTTCGCTAGATTCCGAAAAGGCTTTTGATCGCGTTGAATAGCCTTACATGATGAAGGTGCTTCGAAGGATGGGTATTGGTGATAGGTTCTGTGGATGGGTCGCTGCATTGTATAATGCTCCATCTGCGCGGGTTCTGGTTAATGGCTTCCCGTCCCCGAGCTTTTCACTTTTTAGAGGAACTCGCCAGGGCTGTCCTCTTTCTCCTCTTTTGTATGCGCTAGCTATGGAGCCCTTTGCTATCGCGGTTAGGCGTAAAGAGGCGATTACAGGAGTGCGATGTGGGGAACACAAATTTAAGTTGTCTCTTTTTGCCGACGACATCCTGGTGTATCTATCTGGAATTAATGACTCGCTGCCCAGGTTGTTAGAGTTGATACAGCTTTTTGGACAGTTCTCTGGTCTCAAAATCAATGTTTCTAAATCATGTATTATGCCCATGGGAGTGCGCGATGAAGATATTGAGGGTAGAGTGGAGGTGTTTGGGTTGCGGACTGAGAAAGTCAGTACCAGGTATCTTGGGGTGGTAATTCCGAGGGACCTAAGCAAGGTGTTTGAGCTGAACTTTCCTCCGTTGGTGGCCAAAGTTTGTGGCGACCTGGATAGGTGGGCTCCATTGACGCTCTCTTGGTTTGGTAGAATGGTTTCTGTGAAGATGAATGTGCTGCCTAGGCTTCTCTATCTCTTCTCTTCTCTGCCTTGTGCTGTCCCGGACTCCTTCTTTCTTTCGCTTAGGGCGAGAATCCTTCGCTTTGTGTGGGATGGTAAGAGGGCTCGAATAAAGCGGAGTACTCTAACGCTTCCCAAGGCGTTCGGGGGATTTGGTCTTCCCGACTTTAAGTTGTACTACAAAGCGGCCCAGTTGCGAGTCATGTTAGAGCATCTGCGAGATGACCTTAGGACATATTGGACTTTCATTGAAGATGTGCATGTTCATCCTCACAAGGTTAGGGATTTGCTCTGGGCCCAGCCGCGCGCGTTGCCAGCTGTAGCTCGGTCCCACCCAATTCTAGCGGTTCTCTGGCGGCTCTGGAGGCCGTGTGGGGATAACAAATTACTATCATCATGGCCCTCTCCCTTGTCCTCCCTGTGGGGACCGCCACTTGATTTGGGGACTATGGGTTTCCGAGGGACGCAGATGTGATCTGACCAGGGGCTGGCGAGGGCCGCGCAGCTTTTTGACCAGGGAGGTTTTATTGAATTTCCCCAGCTGTTGGAGCTCCTTCCGGAAAGGCCTCCCTCCATTTTTGACTTCCTGCGACTCAAGGGCATTCTCACGGAAGCAGATTGGGTGGCCTCCCTTTCTCGTAAGCTGACCGCTTTTGAAAAGATTTTTGTGGAGCCCAACTCCAGAAAGGGATCCCTATCCAAAATGTATAATGTGTTAATTACGGCGGAGCTAGAGGGGAGGCAGGGGTTCAGGAGCATATGGGAAGAGAGAATTGGCACAACATTGGAGGAGCGGGATTGGGACTCCGTTCTCCGGGCCGTCTTTAGGGGGAACCTGTATACTGCAGCCACGGAGAATAGCTTCAAAATTCTGCACTCTTGGCACCGTTCGCCTGCCACTCTGTCTAAAATGTTTCCCGGAGTCTCCCCTAAATGCCCTCGGTGTGCCGGTAGAGGAACCTGGTTCCATATGTGGTGGGAGTGTCAGGTGATTCAAGTTTACTGGGCAGAGTTACTAAGTTGGATTAAAGATATCCTGGGAACCTGTCCTGCCCTCCACCCATGGAGATCTTACTGGGTACCCCTAGGCCCGAGTGTGAGGAGGGACCCTTCCCCAGGGTAATTGGTGCGATGCTAAGGGCAGGAAGAATGGCTCTGGCCCAGAAGTGGAAGGGATCTCAGAGCCCAACGAAGTCAGATTGGTTTCTTAAACTTTTAACAATCTTCACCTATGAGAAGCTTACAGCTATTGTACACGATGACATGCCTTCTTTCTTGCAGGATTGGACTGTAGTGCTTTTGAATACAGACTGTGCTGCACTGAGACTCTGAGGTCTGGGATCGGATGCAGAGCTGGATGGTGGGGGGTGGGTTGAAACAGATCGGCTTCTGCACAAGAGCACCCAAAGTATGAATTTTGATGGGGACCTTGCAGATAGAGCTAACCGGTCGGGCAGCCAGTGATTGTACCGAGTTGTGCTCCCAACCATGTGGTGACTATGTTTTCTTTTGTCTGTGAACCCTGTGTAGCTCATTGTTTGGGGGGTGGGTGGGGCAGGGGGACCAGGGGGGAGGGGGGTTGGGGTGTTTTTCTATGGTCCGGTTTGGACTGGTTTTTGAGTTGAGAATATGTCGCTATTGTTAATGAATAAATCCAATAAATACAAAGTGGAAAAAAAAAAGCAACCTGATCTTACACATGATGGCTTACCTCTGTCGGATGTTGCTGAATGGATATCTGAGGAGGGCCTAACTGGTAGGAAGCTCTTTTTAAATACGACAGCAGAAGCATTAACTCAAGCTCCGCAATACAGAGAAATAAATATTCTTCCTAAATCCCAAGATGCGATTTTTGAAATATTTCGTAAGGTCCCTCATATGAACGATCAAAATGTTTCAAACCAAAACAAGGTACCACCAATTGAAGTAGAATCTAAAGTAAAAGAGCCGTCTCTTTCCCACTCCAGCAGGATGGAGGGCCATATTAAAAATAGTGTGGAGGTTAACGATAAGCAACATTTAATTGGATTAGAAGGAAGTTTGATGGCTACTGCGGGGAAGCGGATCAATCGATCATTTATATTATCCTTATTTTCCCGCATCCCACAACTCAGAATGGTAAAATCAGAGGACATGCTTAGAGTGTCCATAGCCCAGACAGATAATTGTAGAGCAGTATGCTATCTGAACTCAGAAATAATATTAAAATTTCTTCTCATTTTGAAGAGATAAATAACCAAGGATTCAAAATATTCGCTTTCGAATCAGAACCTCTAGCTAATGATTTCTTAGCATATGTCCCTCCCCTTGCTAATGTTGAAATAGGATCAAACAATGTCTCTCAACAAATCAATTTGAAAACTGAAGACGATTTGCATGCGTTGCTATCCCATGTTGCTATGACAAAAAATATGCCATGGCTGGAATCCATGATCACTGCGTATCTAGGATCTAAGCCTTCAGATCTCCATTCATAGCAAGAGGATTTGGGCATAATTAAGGTGCTTTCTTGGAACACTTGTGGCTACACGAACCTTATGAATTGGATCGCATCTCTAGCACTTTCAAAGCTACCCACAATTTTGATTTTACAGGAGAAAATGAAATTAAGTAAATTTACTATTCCTGGCTTTACTACCTACTGTAGGCCCGCAAAAAGGCCTCTCCTGGGAAGGCCCAGTGGAGGCCTTGCAATAGCCATAAATAATTCGATCAAATTTCGATCCGAAAGTATATGGGAATCAGCAAATCTTTTAGGAGTACTAGTCCAAAATAGCTTGACTAAAAAGTTGCCTTCTACATTGTTTATCAGCTTATATTGGAATCCAGCGAGCTCTACGCTAGAAGAAATGTTAGATGAATTGGAAGCACGTCTAGAACATCTAAAAATGAAATTTGAATTCTCAGAAATCATGATTGGAGGGGATTTCAATTGTGATTGCAGAGAACTGACTGATTATGGCCCCCTTAAACCATCACATCTATCACGAGATAGAGGTGCACATTTCAGAGAATTGTTGGAGAACTGGGACTTGGATATAGTAACACACAAAAACCCTAATACTCCAGCAACATGGTATCGAGGCACAAAATCATCATCAATTGATTTTATTTTTGTCTCTCGATTAGTGTCCAAGCTTATTTCATCTTCTCAATGCAGTTTTGTACAGATAAGCGACCATGCACAAATTGTCTGTCATCTGAATTGGGAATTCAGATACCTAGCCAGTAGTCCAGTATTGGACTTATTTGAGACTGACCGCCCACAAATCTCCATTAGATGGAGTAAAGGACTATGCCAACAATTTGTTAATCATGTATCCTCACAGATAAAATTGTCTCTATCCTCTAAAAATGAACTGATTACACTAAATCCCAATTACTATGCCAAATTAATTGAAAACACACTCTTGACTTTCAGTAAAAAGTATACGAAAACCTCTCACTTGCATCCTTACGATGACAAATGTAAGAATCTTAAGAGAGTAAAACATAAGACAATTCGTAAACTGAAAACAGCTGGATATGAAGGAGAACAGTATCGCTATATGAGGTCACTAATTTTGAAGGAATTCAAAAGGAATATAAAACATATACGTATACTAAAGTATAACAAGGATAATTGTGACCTCATACAATCGATAATTCATCATGACACAAGAAATATATGGCATATGATAACCAAAGATGATAAGAAAACTCCCTTAACTCCAGCCTGCTGCATATCAGACAATATATGGTGTGAATACATAAATCTAAAATATCGCATCCCAACTAAATTTGAATTAATTCCAAATACACAGCTGTGTTATAGTAGGATCGCCCGATTGAAATGGACACAAGATGATCTTATATGGGCCATATCAAAGATATCATATTCTAGATCAGCAGGACCAGACGGTATTCCACCATGCCTTTATAAGGCTGACCCACAGTTTTGTGCGGAAATTCTAAAAATCAAATTTGAGAATATCATTGACTCGGTTAAGATCCCCTCATCTTGGAAAACCGCGAACATCATTCCCATCTTTAAAAAGGGCGATCCTGCTCTCCCACAGAATTACAGACCAATCGCATTAATTGACACTGATGCAAAACTGTTCGCCATTCTTCTCTTATATGAACTAGAAGCATTTATTGAAGAAAAAGCCCTTCTTTCAAAATATCAGATAGGCTTTAGAAAGGGCATGAGCACTTCATTAAACACTATGGTTTTGGCACATCTGATTGCAGCTACTAAAGCAAAAAAAAAAAATTATATACAACCCATATATGTGGCCATGGTAGATATGACATGACATCAGCTTTTGACAATGTAGTGCGAAATTTGCTATGAAACAAACTGAAGCTGATGGGAATACCACTGCACTTACTCTATTGGTTTATCCAGCTTCATTCTAATACCTCATATAAAATAAAAATCGCGGAGGATGGTCGAACAACAGAGCATATTAAAACGACAATAGGCCTTAAGCAAGGATGTAATTTGGAGGCCACTTTTTTTAATTTGTACATTGCTGACCTGGACAAACTATGGGAGGCAAATAATCTGTTCTCTGTAAAAATTGGAACTCTCCAGCTAAAGTGGATGGCCTTCGCAGATGATATTATATTATTTGATCCCACACCAGCTGGGTTACAAGCAAAGCTATTGCTTTTTCAAGAATTCGCAACCGCTCATAACCTTAGTCCCAATCCTGCGAAAACAGTTATCCTTAGATTCGGAGGCAAACAAAATATCAAAAGATATCACTGGGAGCTTATGCAAATCAAAATTCAATGCTCATTGAGCGCTACTTATTTGGGCTACAATATATCCACACAAAATTCAATAAAATATTGGACTGACCTTATTAAAAATAAGTCACGACCTTTATTATCTCAACTAAAATTGATCTACAGAAAACATAGTAAATTCTCATTGATACCTATGATTGAGTTTTTAACTTTAAAAATCGAAGCTGTTATTTTGTATGCCACCGATATGTGCCTTATCGATATTTCTGACATCTTGGATACACTTCAAGGCACATTGTTGAAATCTGCCATGCATTTGCCAATGTCGACTCCCAATTCGGTATTAAGACATGAATTGGGGCTGATTGCGCTATCATCACGTTGGAAATGGCGCCAACTATCAGGTACGCTAAGATTTGCTTCCCGCAGAAAAATTCCATGTACATGGAATTTAACGCATTGTTGAATACCTCTTCTTCCTTGTCCTTCAAAACTTATCAATCAAATATGCAAAGAATATTGAATGATTTGAGTATAACAGCTGACGATATATACTTTCGTCCTGCCTTTGCAAAAAAAAAGCTGTTTGAAAAGGACTGGAGATGTACGATCGAAAAACATACAAGCATATAAAATATACAAAGAATATGGCGCATATCTTAAACCACGGTTTCCTAGATATGACCATGTTGTTACATTTCCATGCAATCACACGAGACAAGCTTATATATGGTTCAGATTGAATCTATTTCATACAAGAGAAAGGACTGCTAATTGGTCCAGTTACGCAGGCTCAAACACAATGAATTGCAGATTTCCTTCTTGTAATGAATCAATTGAATCAATGAAACATCTTATTCTGGAATGTCCACACTTCAAAACGGTGAGGACTAAGCGACTCTACAAGTTTGTAAATGTGGACTTTGAAGACTGTTTGCAACTATTGTGGGTGCGCATGATGCAGGCCATGTATAAACCTCTGATATATGAATTGGTAAGCTTCTGCAAACACATTGAAAAGGAGCTGTTACAGTTTAAGTAGAAGTGTCATGTACGTCTCAATAATTTGTAATCTCAACGTTTTATGTAGAAATGTTAAAGATTGCTGATGTCTCCCTTTTTTTATGATGTTTTGCAAAGGTTCTGCAAAGGTATTATATTTTTGTAAATGAACCAAATACAAATAAACATATAATAATAATAAAACTTGTGTGCTCCCACACCTGCATTTGGGCTGCATGCTTACCAACACATACACCATCCATGTGTCTCACACATAAGAGGTCTCACATGTGTCAGCCTCACACCCCTGTACATACACATCCATACATGGCTCTACAAAAACACATGTATAACCTGCACACTACTGGCACACCACAACACGCACAGCCTCCAATCAGTATGCATGTACACTTACCGCTCGACTCCAGACGGGTTTGCCTCTCAAGGACCTGGATGTGGAGCGCTGGGCGTATGCGTTCGAGGACCCTCATTTGGTGGTCTGACAGATGGCCCCGGTGCCCCTTGGCATCCGCTGCCTTCAAGAGGCGCTGGGCCTTGTCGAGGGTCCTGGACCTGAAGTCCTCCCAGCGCTTCCGGACATGTTTGATGTCGCGGACTGCCACCTCCTCCTCGTTGATGGCAGTCACGATGTCCATCCAGATCCTGGTCCGTCCTTCATTGTCGGCGCGCGAACTTCCAAAGAGGGCATCATACTGCCCCAGGACTTGCTCCACCAGGACACCAACTTCCCTGGCACTGAAGCTGGTGGCCCTCTGCCTCTCTGGCTGGGGGTTACCAGTGGTGCCAGATGGTGTTGTGCCCGACATGGCAACCCCAGAGGCAGGTGTGGGTGGGCAACTGGGTCCTGGGGCTGGGCTGTGGAGCGATGGTACCCCAGTCGGGAGTCTTCAGTTCCAGCAAGGGTGGTCACAGCAACTGCACCCCTGGCTGACATACAGGCAGCAAATAGCAGGGCACGTGGGCGGCAGGCAGGCAGCAGCAGATTGCAGGTGGGAGCGTGCTCGGGGCTCTTGGGGGCAGTAATTTGGCCTTCTGTGCAGGAGCTTGGTCTTCCGTGTGTTGTCGCGTGGCCAGCTTGATACGGAGTGATTTGGCATGTGAAAAAATTGCACGTCGGCGTGTAATTCGAGGAAAGGCCCTTAGGCGTAAGCGCGTCTGTAACGTTACGCGCGCAGGCGTTTCCCTCGTGACGAGTGCATAGTGAATCAGCACGTGAAGACACAGCACGTACGCGAATTCATTGGACCAAAGGCCCTTAGCGCATAAGCGCATTTGTGATGTGACACGCAAGGTCGTTTCCCTCAACACGGGTGTTTCCTCAGACAGCGTACAATTCTACTTTTGGCGGGGGTGTTGCCAGCGCGCACACGTGCGTCTTTTTCACGTTCTTTTTCCAGGCATACGGTGAGTCGCGCACCTATTTACCAACTGTGCTTGCCCCGTGTGTCGCGTCCCCCTTGAGAGGTCATTGTAGGCTGGGTGTATTACACATACACTTATTTTTGTGTTTCTGGGTGCCACAGCGTAGTGCGGGTTCATTTTTCCACGCATGTGGTCTACGAGGGGTTGCGTGCACGTTCATTTTTGTTTTCGAGGTGCCTGTGCATTGCGTGACCTGTCATCTTCCCCCAGGGGTCACAGACAGCCTTGCTAGAGCACTAGGGTACGAATTCCATCTAGTACCCTACCCCTTTCACCCCCAATTGCCCAGGACAATAGTTTACTGCTACTCCCATACTCACAACAACATCAGTGCCATGGTTGGGAGGCGACCAAGCGGTAAGGGAGGCAAAGTTGGCTGACCTCCAAAAGGTGGGTGTGGTGGGTGCGGTAGGGGACGTGGCCAGGATTTGCAGGGTGCTCCTAGACCCCTGTGTGTGGAGGACCAATCAGGGACACCCATGCCCCCCCATGGTTGTGGGAAACGTAGATGACACCATCCCAGCTCAGCCCTTGTTGGACCAGCCCATTTTGGCACCTGAACCGGAACAGGATGACTCCCAGGCTGACTTCCTGGTCAGCAAGTCTAATCCATGTGTGGTGGTGCAAGTTGCTATCACCAGGCCACGTGGATCTGGGGCAGAAATGTCATCTGCTGCCCCAAGTAGGCAGGGTGGGGAGGCTGCAGGGGCAGCTGCAGCTCCATCCACCCCAGCTCTGAGTCTCCCAGCCGGGACAGTGTCGGTCCAGGTTCATCAAACCGACGTTGGCCCTGCCAACATCACCCTGCTGCCAATGCCTGCACCAAGACCTATGGTCATTGTGCATTCGCACACTCCTAGTACCCAGTCCACCGGCGCTTCTGCCCCTACTGACCAGAGTGGCGTAAGCCACTCAGGATCCGCACCACCTTTGAAAAAGAAGAAGGGTGCTCTGGCACTACAGGCTGAGACCCCAGACACGGCTACACACTCCGGCACATCAAGGAAGCCTAGCTTTAATGACGCCAAACTTGATGCACTTGTGGCCTTTGTGTCGGCACATAGCCGCGAAATGGTGGTCACTGCAGGGTGCAAGACCACAAATGGTCAATGTAAGGCACACTGGCAGACCATCGCGGACATCATTAGTGCCCTTGGATTTGTGAGGCGCACAGCTGATGATTGCTACAAGCGGTGGAATGACCTGAAACGCAGAGCAAAGAACAAGCTTGCCTCAAATCATGCCTCTACTCTGGTGACTAGCGGTGGGTCTCCACCAGAGGACAACCAACTCACTGAACATGAGTCTGTTGCTGGAACCTTCTTCACAGAGGAACAGATCCAAGGCGTGGGAGACCTACCAGATTACGACGCATTGTCCGGTGAGTGCACATGCATATGTGTGTAATCCATGTGTATGTTGTATGTTGTTTGGGTGACAGGTTCTGATTGAGTGCCAGGTGAGGGTGTGTAGTCCTGAGTGGTATGGGTCACCTATTTGCTTCCTCCAAAACATTCACCTGGCTTGATTTTGGGTATGACAGTATCCCTTCTGCCCACAGTAGCCAATTAGCCAACATTACTGCAGTTGCCCTTGAACTGTCATCTTGCAACAACATTGTTCAGATTTTTTCATGGTTCATTCAGGCTGATTGTTTCAATTCTCCCATTTTTGCAACAGATTTATCAGCCCTAATGCCACATATGTGACATGCTTCTGTCATTGATTACACTCCGCCTGCTCACATTAATTTTTGGGGCCTGTTTGAATGTGGTACATGATAGTTGTTTCCTGTCATGTTGAAGTGACCAACCATTGATGTGTACATCTGCCATCACTGTATTATTGTACACTGGATGTGTTGCAGTGTGTGGCACATGCATATTTAGTCACACTATGTAGCATTTTTCATCTCATCATGTCCATCTCACATGGATGGTGACTGTACTCATTCACTGACATATGGCTGTACTTGTCAAATGTACCATGGCTATGCTACATGCCATCTGTGTGCTGGCATGTGTCATGTATGTGTATTGGACATGCCACTCACAGGCTAATGTGTGATGCCAGTGCTACCCAGCATGCAGCAAATGTGTTGCTTTTCCATCTGGGTGTCCTCAGTGTCTCATTTTTGCCTCCCCTTCCAACTCATTGACAGTGCATGCATGCCAGGGTTATAGGCATGTGGTACATGTGTAAATCATCTACTGGTTCTCTGGCTTGTCAGGCCTATGTGTGTGCTATGGTGCTCATGCCTGTTTCCATTTTTTGTCTTTTATGTTTTTGCAGGTGATGACGCACTTGATACTGTTGAGGTTGAGGAGATGGTGCAGACCCGGAGGAATCTCAGGCACGACCGGGCACCAGTGGGGGACGTGGTGTGGTGGTGGGTGAAAACCCAATCTTACTGCAGACCATACTGTCCAGGGGTGTCTCTGGGTGCACCTCCCCAGACCTCTATTCAGGTGCTGAATCGGATGATGAGACTTATGTGCAGTCGCAGGTGAGTGTTTCTGGCAGGGATTCTGTTCTGTCCAACCCACCTGCACCAGGGGTAGAACCCTCAATGGGGATGTCAGTGTTGGTAAGTCCGCCTTTGGCGATGACGGATGCAGGGTCACACTCCACAACATCTGATCCTGTTCCTGGGTCAGCAGATCAGAGGGGGAATGCAGTCCTGCAGCCTCAGGCAGTGCCAACACAGCAAGGTGCAGATTGCCTTGCCCCGAACAGGTGTGGTGCCCGCCGACGCGGTGGCCGTACGCCACCAGGCAATACTGTATGGGAAAACTCCATTTATAGTATAGCAGCCCAACAGGGAGCATCGGTTGAAATGATGGCTCAGGCAATGTAGAGGGTGGCCACTTCCATTCTCCCTCCTGAAAGGCAGATGGAGCAACAACAGCAGGCAACAGACACCATTTGCTAATCACACAGGAAAGACATGTTGGCGTCCAACAGGGACCGACGGGCGGCACTGGAGACTCTGCGTGAAGCCATATCTATAGAGTCACAAGGCCACAGGGAAGCCCTGAGGGTAGAACTCCATAACCTCAGGGAGACTCTGGGTGAACTTGAGGCTTCCCGAAATTTAAGGTCAGAACAGCAGCTGGAGCAGCTCACACATTCTCGGCTGAGCTGCAGGCAACTCGGGAGGAGATCCGGGCATCACGGGAGGCCATGCATGCAGAAATGCAGGCAAACCGTCAGGTGCTGCATGGGGATCTCCGTACTATCATCCTCCAGAACGAGACCTTCCACACCCACATGCTTGCTGCCATGGAGGACCATACCAGGGCTTTGCGTGGGCTGCCTCCCATAGCACCACCACCTCCTGATGCAGCAGCAGAGGGTGATGAGAGCGACAGCAGCACTCCTCCCACACTAGCGTAGCCGTGCAGGCCATTAGCCCATGGAGGTTTTTTTTTTCTCGCAACATCCACACAGGTGGCTGTTGGTGTGCACCCTGCCCTCGAACCTCCTGGGTGCCCCCCCCTGGCTCCCATATGGTCATTTATTTTTTATTTATTTTTTTACAGTGTGTTGCCTTGTGTGGCTCCCGTGGGCATCCACTGTGTATTCCGGCTGGGCACATGCAGGCTTGTCCTGTGTTTGGGTTAGATGCTTGGGTTCCTGACACACACACCCCTCCTGCTTCCCGTTTACATGGGCTTCAAAGGGTGTGACCAAGTGACAGTGACGTACACAATGACATTGGTCTCCCATGAGTTGTGTGGGCAGTCTGTGGTCATAACTGTATGGACATCCCTAGTGGGGTTTGTTTTTGTATTGAACACTTCATGGTGTATTGATATGTGCTTGTGCACCCATGTCTTTCTCCTTATTTGGAGGTACCTTCTTCACGTCTTCACAATGCCGTCTCCTTTGCAGATGCAGTTCATGTTGTATGCAGTACACTTGACACATTTGCCTGACAGCAACACTCTGCAGTTGGAAGGGGTGGATGTGCTGGATTATTCAGGTTGTAAGACTTGCACTACTTTGAGTTTGTACTGTCATATTTGGCAATGTTTCAGGCTGTATTGTTGTATTGTGTTGCTGGTAAGTATTTGGTCATGTGTGCTGTTTGTTATTGATTACTGGGAGCATATTGTCTGTGGCCTCTTTCCATTTGGGACAGTGCACTTTGTGACACTTGTGTCATGTGTTGTGCATTCCTTTGTTTGCTTTCACATTGCATGACATGCCATGGTGTGTTGGGTGGCGGACATGGGGAGGGGTTGGGTGACATGGCACTATTTTCATGTTGTATTTTGCAAGGGGGTAGTCATTCATGCCGCATAAATGTGTGTCTTTTTGTGACACAGCATTGGTTGTCTTTCGGTAGGTAGGGATGCACACAATGTAACACTTCCAGGTGACCAATCTCAGGCTGGTATGGTTGTGACAGTTGACTGTCCCTTATGTCATCATCATTGATTGTCAGCTGGCATATGCCAGGGCTGTGTGCACTCCACAGGGGTGTGATTTTAGGTGAAGTAATTAGCCACCAGCTGCATACAGGCTGCCTCACCACGTGCCCTTTCCCCTCCCATGCGCAGCGGCCGTGCATGTGGTTGGGGATGTGGGGGCACCACCATGTCCACCGGCAGGCCCCGGTGGGTTGCAACGTTGTGCAGGACACATGCTGCCACTATGATCCTGCACACTACTGGGGGCGCGTATAGCAGCTGCCCACCAGAGCGCTCAAGGGAGCGAAAGCATGACTTGAGCACTCCGAATGTGCGCTCCACTATGCCCCGGGTTGCAATATGGGCTGTGTTGTATCTTATCTCGGGTGGTGTGGTGGAGTTCCGAATTGGCGTCATCATGTGGGTGCTCAGAGGGTAGGCATTGTCCCCTGGGGAGGTGATGATGGGTATCATTAGTGGGGTTGTGACATTACTCAGTATCTGACATGCATGCAAGTGCAGCAGCATTTATACTCACCAACCAGCCATGTATCGCCATGCCGCCCAGCTTCTAGATCCCAGTTTAGGGTTGACATTCCGTAGATGAAACTGTCATGGGTGGACCCGGGATAGTTGGCATATACTGAGGTGATGATTCCCTTGGCATCACATACTACCTGCACGTTGATGGAATGCCAGTGCTTTCGGTTTCTATAGATGTGCTCAGTTGCCCTGGGAGGATGTAGAGCCACATGGGTGCAATCAATGGCACCTAGCACTTTGGGGAAGTGTGCCACCCCGTAAAAATCCTGGACGGCAGCCTGCCTTTCTGCAGGTGTTCTGGGCAGGTATATGTCCCTGTGGACTGATGGGCGTGCAGTCATGATGACCAACACCTGGTGCAGGCAGCGTGACTGCGTGGCCTGTGACAACCCCCCCACTATGGCATTTGTCCGCTGAAATGAACAAGTGGCCAAGAAGTGCAGTACATCGAACACCTTTTCCAAGGGGCTCAGTGCTTGGGAGCACAGGGTGGGTGATGTGAGGTCATCCTCCCACTCACTCACCAGGTTGAGTATTATGTGAGGTGGAAACCTGTACCTCCCATACACCTGGTCATCAGGCATCCCAAAGAGGCTGGTCCTGGATGTAAAAATTCTGGCCCTGACTATCCTCCTCCTCCTGCGGTGTCCCACGACCACTGCTGCGAGGATCAGTATATTCATCGTAGCGTCTAAGCTTGTTTGTTGTTTGCGCGCACTTTTATGCTGCACGGGTCCGCGTACGCCTGCTTCCTGCTGGCATACGTGTTTCCGGATTAGCGCGTCTTTTTTGGCGCACGCGTTTGCCCTGTTGGATTCCATGAATACGTGTTGTAGGCGTGCATTGGGCGTTCCACGCATTTGCCTCCTGTACTTCCCCCGTAACGCCCACATTTTCACGCGTTGTTCCCCATTCCGCGTGTTACGCCCCGTGTTCCGCCTACTTTTGTTGTGTGCGCCGCGTTATGTGCGCTTTCGCTGTGCGCGTAGCGCATGCCGTTTCATGACGTGTGCGCCCACGTGCGCCATGCAGAATTTTAGCGCACATCCCAGAATTTACACGCGCACAGACTTCCATGAATCGATGTGCGTGGATTTCGCACACTTGCACTGCGATTTTCGCACTTGCGCTTTGATTCGCACACTTTCGCACACTTTCGCACGCTTGCGCGGATATTTTCGGCGCACATTTATTCCATGAATCGGCCTGAAGATCTGGGTCCAGCTGCTATCACAGAATTCGATCCATTCCAATCCCACACTTACAAACACCTACAATTCTGTTTTCGTTGAGCCTTTAGGCCCCAAGCATGAATCTCTAAGGCAAGACATACGAATTACATTAACATTATCACCCTACTGAATCCAATATGAAATCTATTGACACTATGTTGTCATTGCAAACCATTTTCTCTAATCTTCGCAAAGCTAGCTGGTGTAGAACTAATTACACAGATCGTAGGCAAAATCCACTCCCTCTTGCTGGCTCGCTCCCTGGTTCCAACTCTTTCTATCGAGGAGGCCCACGGCACGCATTTGATGTAGAATACTGCTGAGTGGAGAGAAAACATGCTCCAGGCTCTGGTATATCTCCCACGCAAGCCTTTTTTGCACTCAAAAAAGCCGATTCTGTGGATGATTGTTACACTAGACTTGGACGAAAGATAACGATTTTAAAATACAGATGTAAATAAGATGGCTTTCTGCACAGAACAGCTTAATTGCTAACAACTGTGTAGCTTTGGAAACATACTGCAGAGCGCGTTCTTAATAGAAACAATCTGCCTGCGGAGGCGTGCTTGTGTCGTGCTGTGAGAAGGAAGTAACGGCCAGATTACTTATCGGCGATCTTCATTACTCCGTGTCCCGGTCTTCCTCGTCACAGTCACAAAGCATTTTTGTTTCGCAGGGCAGAGGCACATAGGAATGTAATCAGTGCCTTAAGTGGCATGGGAAAATTAGCTGGGTGTGTGGCCTAACGGCGGAGGTCACCCGCTGGCTCGTTAGGCCACACCCCCTTGACGAGCCCTGGCAAATGGGCTACCAGCACCCCCGCCAGACAGCTCTTTGTGGAGCTCAGCACTCTCTCTCTGGAGGGAGAAGGGGGAGAGAGTGCTGATCTTGGGATTTATCACCTAAAGGGATGCCTGGCGGGGGACAGCGGCCCACATTTTCAGCCTTAATGGTGGTGCTGCCCCTCGCCAGGCATTTCTCTAGCTAAGAGATTCAGCGATCACCATACGGTGATCTCTGAATCTCTTAGCTAAAGGAATCTCAGGCGAGGAGCAGCAGCACCATTAAAGCACAAAAGGTGAGGCCTCTGGAAGCAGGGGCCTTTTTGCCTAAAGCCTGAATTCCCACGAATGAGCGGAAGCTTCAGGCTTTAGAAAAAAAGGTCTTGGCTTCCAGCAGCCACCTTTTCTTCTATAATGGTGGCACTAACCCACAGGCTTCTCTTGATTAAAGGGATGCCTCGCAGGTGTTGGCGCTACCATTATGGAGAAAAGGCATTTTGTTCTGAAGCCTGAAGCTCTAGCACTTGAGCGAGAGCTTCGGGCTTTAAGATAATTCTGTGTCCTCTAGCAGCCAGGGCTGCCAGGGACCATTAGTGAGCCCTGGCAGGGCCCCACCCCAGAACCATATTCCTGAACCTGCCGGACCTCGGTCCCAGCTGGCCCCGGTCCACTTAAAGCCCTGACTGTGACGAGGAGGCAATTTTACTGTTACGACTTGCTTCTTTCCTCTTTGGTATGTTAAAACAAACCTGATCGTCTCTGTGATGAGTATATGTGATCAAATTCCTGGGTGTGTCATCTTAACATCCTGCTCTCTAGACATTTACCTAGATAATCCAATCTGTAACATTTACGCTAAAACCAGTTACCTCCTGTTATATGGTGGAGCACGGGGTGGAATCTCTATTATTTGAAGAGTGGAAGTGATGTCAGACTTTACTTGCTCGTGATGTGAGAGTACTCAGTACGCACTGTACATACCATACCTGGGTGCCTAAGCAAATGAGCATGACCACCATGTTTAACTTGGCTGGGCAGAGGATAGAAACCAGGTTCTGATGTACTGCAGGAGGACAAGCATGGTTATATGACTCTCTGGGATATATCTTGGCACGCACAAAGCCAAAACCTGATGTCATAAGACCTTGTCTCAGGCCCCCCCCATTAACACTGAGGTACTCTTCATGGGTTTGAATGAAAAGCATCTTCGAAAAGTCCATCTGCCCGCCTTGCTCCAATTCCACCCGCAGCGTTGCAAACTTTTGAGCATATGGAGGTAGGCTCTGCACCTTCACCTTTAACCACTCTTAAAGTGCAGTAGGTGCTGTTGTTTTCACAAGTGTAAAGCTATACTCCTTTGTTCCATCAGATCCTTGTAGATTCTCTTGACTTGCCCACACTTAAAAAGAATGCAATTCTTGGTTTAGAAAGAAGTGTACCACTGGATCATATCAGTCTACTGACCACAAAATGACTTAGATTACTGAGTGCTTTGACCTATCAAATACATGATTTGGCAAGTCAAAGCTCAAAACACACACCCCATGCTGGAAAACCCCATTAACTAGAGGGTTAAGTGGACTAGGTAATGAACATTCAGGTAGAAATGTGGGGTATAAATTCAGCCACAGAATGATATGAACTGGGAGGCCAAGCAAGGCCACTACTGCAAGATTAAAGCTGGCTGATGGATGAGACCCATTGGAACATGTGAGCCGGCCCAAAACACTTACTTTCCAACATGAGGCCTAGTGAATGCGAAAAGTGGGCCACACTAAACATTTAAAAAAATGGGAAGGCATCCAGGTGAAGAAAAGTGTGCCTTAGAGCTTAATATTGCTGTATGTGCCTAATGGATTCCAAAAGACATGTGCTGCTGCATATGCTGACTACATGTAAAATAGGAAAAGGCCCATTTTGACAGAGAAAAACAAATAGCAGCGTGATACACAAGTCTGCCATACATTAAAATCCTGTGTACTTGGAAAATAAAAGGAACTGTGATTTATATCTGAAAGCGAAGCCAAGTGACAGATTCCATTGGACATGAACAGAAACACTTTCCAACATACAAACTGACATTATTGAAAAGGAAAGGCCTACTTTGTTTTTAAAGTGGACACTGATTTTCCATGTTAAACTGTGGCCCATTCGTGGACAATACAGAATAAACACTCATGTCTTTTCAACTGTTAGATTGAGGAAATATATTTACACATGGAAAGAAGGCCCAAATGCATTCTATCAACATAAAATGTATGACATACAAAACACAACTTTTTGATTTAACAGGACACTGTTTTCAGCCTGCAAATGTGATTGCAGCTTGTTTATACAGTATCCCCATTGAACTGCTGGACAATGTATCTGGATTTCTGACCCCAGAGATATTTGGGGCGATGCACATCAGGAATGCAGGTCTGTTTCAGCAAAATGCTAAGAAATACCCTTTTGTAGATCACAAAGGGGTCAGATAAGGGAATCCTGGCCTGACCTTTTAGATTACTTTTTTCAATCCCAATAAACAAGTCCTCAGCTTCAAACTGGCCTAATGCACTACATTGCAGAGCTAGAATAACATGGAGCCAGATGTCTAGGTCATGTGACTTTTGAGAAACGAAACTGCCTGGGTTCTGAATGTGAAACTGAAGACTTCTATATTAATGTATTGCTATGGAATAACATGGAACTCAATTTCCTTAATAAAGAAACGATTGTGCGTCCCAGTAAACTCATCTAGGACTCATATTAAAGATCACAAAAAAGACTGCCAGTTGTATGCAAATATCAACATCATGCAATGTGTGTAATTTGAGCTAGAGATAGAGATAAAAATGGGATTGTGACACTCCTATAAATGAAAGAAATTCAAAACTTGGTGAACTGATAGAAAGTAGGGTTAATGTGTGTTTTGTGAAGTTTGATGTTCATACCTATTTGGGTGTATGAATAAACTGCGAAAAATTATAGCTCACTTCAGGAAAGTCATGCCACGATCAAAGTAGTGTTCCCAGGCCCAGCATAAATCGCTGAATCAGAAAATATATATTTTACGTTGGTTATCTGTAAATTGAAGAAAGTCATCATGTTGTGATTTTATGAGAGAGAAAATTGCAACTTTAGATGTCATTTTAAAAATATGCATTTCTCTCCTCCCCTCATTATCCATAATGCAGACCTCCTAAAACCCTTGCCCTATCGGCTGGCAGAGACCGGACTAGAGAGTTGGGGGAGAAAATAAATATCCAATCCAATGCGTGGGAATATTCATAATGTGGATGTGTCGTAAGCACTATATAATAGAATTACCCTATGACCCAAAGACAAAAAAGGCTGGAAATGGAAAACAGAGAATGAGATAGAGAGGGAGAGAGTGAGAGAGAGAGAGAGAGAGAGAAGGAAAGAGAGAGAAAGAGAGAGAAAGAGAGAGAGAGAGAGAGAGAGAGAGAGAGAGAGAGACGAAAAGAGACAGAAATGCAGAGAGAAAGAAGGAGAAAAGAAGAGAGATTTGTGCCTGGAAAACTGGGAGCCCAGTCTGAGGGAGACAGCCTCCAAACCTGACTGGGCTCTGCTGAGAATAGCTGAGCTGTCCATACATGTGGTGTGAGTTGGCTCCTAAAGTGGGTTCTAAAATCTGTCTGGCGACCTGAGCTAAGCATGGAGAGCTCCCATGTAAGTAGATATAGCCTAAAGCTATCAAATGTGTGGGGGAACTACCTGCCATAATCCTTTCCCTTAAATTGTGGGTAGGAGGGGCAAAACTGTGTAGATCCTTAGCCTATTTTTATTGAAAATAATTAATTAATAACCCTATAGAAAAAATCGCGGGATGATTCTTGTTAAAATTCAAAATTAACAAATCTCATTCCAGTGTGTTATAGTCACTATAGCTGATAAGGTAATTGGGTGACCCTATTTTCCTGTAACCCCTAACTGCCTTACAGACGAGGGGTGTTCCTGGTCCCAAAACAAGAATCCCCAAAACCCTGACTTTCATTTAAATGGGTGTGTTCCCAAACTAAGTTTCCCATTCAATCCAAATCCCCAAAGCCCTGCCTTTCATGTGAAGGTGCTGTGTTCCCAAACAAATGCTCCCATTGATTTCATTTCCAAGCCCTGCCTTTCAAATTAAAAAGCCAAACGAAATGTCCAATATATTCCCAGTCCCTATTAGTACAAGAGGATTAAGGCAGGGATGTATGCTGGCACCCTGCCATTTTAATTTATATTTAGCGGATCTCCATGAAGTACTGCAGGAAGCGGCCCTAGCTAGCCCTAAAATTGGACATACTAAAGTAAGCTAGCTAGCTTACATTGGCAATGTCACTCTCCTAGACCTTACTCCAACAGGCCTACAAGACTACTCATGGCAATGGGTAGGTATGCCATAAAAAATGATTTGTTAATTAAACATAATAAATGTAATCTCATTGTATTTCGTAAGAATAGAAAGGTAAAAAGTAATTTTAAATGGTCTTTGAATGGAATACAAATTGCAGTGACGAGTAAAATACTATACCTAGGTTTCCATTTGGAAGGAGATAATCGAATGACTCCCCTAAAAAGAAATAGACAATCAAATAGATTTGCTGGTGCCTCAAATGAAAACACTCTATCGTAAGTACTGTAGGTTTTCTATCATCCCCCTGATAAAGTTTTACGCTGGTAAAGTAGTACCAGAAATTCTATATGGCATGGAAATGGAAGGAGCAGAGTTATACTTCCCTTCGGAATGGTTGAAAGGTAGGATTTGGAAAAGCGTTCTGGGACTAATTCTTAGCCTATAGCGTCACTAAGGTTTGAGCTTGGGTGAACATCATTACAAACTGGGTATATCTTGAGATTGATCACTGTTGTTGGGAAAATCCATCTGCCAAAGAAAAATACAATGTAACTTGCTTTGAATAAGCAATTTGAAAATGGATCCTCTTGATTACTAGTTGCTATGAAAGAACGTGTCTTCTGTACGTTGTATCATTGTGGACAGAGATGGGCTGACCCTCTAGAGAACCCAGTGAATCTGAATAAGAAAGTGAAGCAAATTCTCTGGATAGACGCCATGGCAGTAACTAGATCTTACAAAGTCCATTCCACGTGCTTGGGCATAGATAAACCATTGGGTGCAATTTCCTAGTTTCAACATAAGAGAACAATGTTTTCGCTTTAGACTCAATTTGTTACCAACGGAGGAGATTCTGCACATTAGGGCGAAGGATGGGAATGACAATTCAAATAACTGCTCATTATGTGAAATGGATGGAAGAGTTCAGAGTCTAAAGCATATCCTTCTGGAATGCTCTGAATTGTTTGGTATAAGAACAAAATACTTGGGTTGTTTCTTTAGGGTGACGGATGAGTGTGATGTGGACGCCATGTGGGATCGAATGTGTGCGGCTCAAGAAGTTTTTCTAACAAAAGAGATTGTTAGAATGTTGAGCGCTATGAATATTGCAATAATGTAATTTTGATATAGACAGGAAATGACGTAATCCTGTTTTGAAGTAATAACTGTATTCATTATTGAACATGCTATGGTATGTTTTTATTTTGTATGGAATATGATGGTATTATATATCTTTTATCTGAGCTAAACCAAACAATGATTGTCATTTTTATAATGGTTGGTTTAATGAATTAGAAAAGTATGAAATAAGTTAGGCTGATATTTATGTGATTGTCTTTTCGTAACTGTGGTTTTATTCGTTTAAGAGCTTTAACCATATCTATTGTATTAAATTATTGTATGTATTTGTTTAAAGTTTGTGAAAGATCATAGACATGATCAAAACACAATAAATATTTTTTTTAAAAAGAATCCCAAAAACCCTGCCTTTTTTTTGAAGGTCTGTGTTCCCAAACATATTTCCCCAGTGATTTTATTTACAAACCCTGCCGTTCAAATTAAAAAGCCAAACGAAATTCCCAATATATTCCCAGTTCCTAAACCTTGCCTTTGAACCAAGGGGTGTCACATATATTTGATGCCTGGGGAGTGAGTGTGCTGGGAGAAAAGAGCATTTTGATGAATAAATGAATGACTGTGTTTTTAAAGTTTCCAGGTGTTAATGTGCAGAGAAATCCCATGTGTGTTCCGATTTAAAATTCAACCTGTGTTTTGTTGTTGCAACTGAAAGTTTACTGAGAAATACATGCCAGTCTATTAATGCGAGTACATTTCATATGTGATTATTGTGTTGTGCCACGGAGTGGGTGGTTTGTGTTATTGTGGTGTAGCAATTCTTTTTTATTAGAATTTTTGCTTTTCTATAACATAGAGCATGCAGCCGTTGTAAATATCTGGTCAATGAAATGACATAAAGTAGTTTACAAAACATGTAAAATCCTTGCTTCTGTTTTTTGTTCCCTGCTGCTTTTCCTTCCTTCTAAGAACATCCCTTTATTCAACTTACTTCTTCCCCCTATTCTCCCCCCCCACACAAAATCATAGTCTAAGGTTGACGGTTACAGAACATTGCTCTGAGTTCAAGGGCACATTCCTTTCCATCCCCTTTGTCCGCTCATGTAGCTCTTTTCTTTCTGCCTTTAAATACATTTAAATGCATCCCCTCTCCAGTTCAACCAGCATCCCCTCCGGTACTCAGGAGAGTTTCAAGTATGCTGAGGAGTGCAATTAATTTAACAGTTGTCTCCAATCCACCTCCACCCATTCTTCCAACATTGGGTCCCGAGTTTGTTGCAGGATATCTAGCTCTGCCATCCCTCACCTACGGATATCTTCCATACACTGCGTCAAGGACAGACCCTGGGGTTTCTTCCATGCTATAGCCACCCTCCTTTTGGCCAGTACTAGCATGAATTGGGCCAGTCGCTTCCATATTTTATGGCACTTCCCGCTTGGCAACAATCCCCATAAACATACTCTTGGGATGCATTCAAAACTAGAATCCACCAATGCGTTAATTTTTTATATTACTGCTTGCCAGAAGTCTGCATCACCCCTCAATCCCACAGCATGTGCCAGATCCCTGCTAGACCAGTCCTGCATCTCAGACAATCTGCGCACAAAGTATGGTTTATCATGTAGTTTCACAGGGGTTACATATACCCTGTGCAGGACATTGAACTGTATCAATTGAAATCTGGCATTTCTGGAGACTTTTTGGATCTGTTCCCACATTACCCCCATTCTACTTCCGAGATCTGCTCCCCCGCATATGTTTCCCACTTGGCTTTAACTGCGAGCTTCCCCCTGGGACACAACTCAACTATTGTCTGGTAGATTTGAGAAATTCTGCCCCTTCCCTCCCCCTGCGTCAGTAGCACTTGCATTAGTGGATTTGTAGCGTGTTCCACCGGGGTGTCTACCAATATTTTTGATAAGTGATTAACCATTGCCCCATAGGCTAGGAACAGCCCACTGGAGATCCCAAATCAATTACTCCATTCCTCAAAAAGTATCACCTTCCATCCTTCAAACAAGGTCCCCACTGAAACGCATCCCTTCTCCATCAACCCCGGGAGCCCCATCCTTCCCGCCGCCGACCAGAGTCCAGTGCCCATGCTCCACAGGAGGTCTGCACTATAGAGTCCCAATACCTGTCTACTTTTCAGAAGTTTCTTCCAAATTTCCCGTACTACCTGGGAAACGTTTGTGTTCCCCTTCCCCCCAATGGTACCCCACAGTAATTCCACTCTGCTTCGATGAGCCGGGGGGCTCCCCCCTAAACCCGACAGTAGCTCCCCTCCAGTATCCGCCCACATCAGCACTGCCTGCAGCTGTGTTGCCATAAAATATTGCTTGTAATTTGGTAAATTGAGACCCCCCCCTCCTGACGTGGACACTGTAGTGTTGCCAGTGAAACCCTTCTTCTCCCTGAATTCCACAGCAGCTCCCCAACCCATTCATCCAGCATCTTGGAAGTACAATGAAGTACTGTTTACTGGTGCTCATCACGGATCATTTCTGGTGGATATTTCACGTGTTTACTTTGCTAAACGTGAGGTGAGATTGCCTTGGGAGGACTGCCTTCATAGCTAAACCAATTTGCAGCTATACCTTTAAGAACAGCTTGCTGGTTTGGTGGCTCCGCCCCTTGAACTTTTGTTCGTGTTGTACAAGTATACCCAGGCCTGTGCACTCACGCGCGCACCGTGGAAGTACAACGAAGTACTGTTTACTGGTGCTCATCACGGATCGTTTCTGGTGGATATTTCACGTGTTTACTTTGCTAAACGTGAGGCGAGATTGCCTTGGGAGGACTGCCTTCACAGCTACACCAATTTGCAGCTATACCTTTAAGAACAGTAAGGAAAGACTTGGAAAGACTTGTGTCTGTGTGTTTTTTGTGTTATGTCGCATTCGCATAAGCCTTGCCCCTGAACACGTACCCTTTTTTTACTTCCAGGCTTGCTGGTTTGGTGGCTCTGCCCCTTGAACTTTTGTTCGTGTTGTCCAAGTATGCCCAGGCCTGCACACTAGCACGCGCACCGTGGAAATACAACGAATTACTGTTTACTGGTGCTCATCACGGATCGTTTCTGGTGGATATTTCACGTGTTTACTTTGCTAAACATGAGGCGAGATTGCCTTGGGAGGACTGCCTTCACAGCTACCCCAATTTGCATCTATAGCTTTAAGAACAGTAAGGAAAGACTTGGGTCTGTGTGTTTTTTGTGTTGTGTCGCATTCGCATAAGCCTTGCCCCTGAACATGTACCCTTTTTTACTTCCAGGCTTGCTGGTTTGGTGGCTCCGCCCCTTGAACTTTTGTTCATGTTGTACAAGTATACCCAGGCCTGCGCACTCGCGCGCGCACCGTGGAAGTACAACGAAGTACTGTTTACTGTTCACAGTGCGCGGCGCGGGTGCAGGCTCTGGCTCATTTTACAAAGTTGTTGAGGTAAATGTTGATTTAGCTTAGTGTCCGGCTGTTGTTAAACTTGAAATTGGATTATCCAAATACGAATAAAGAACTATTGACACCTGTGCTGCCTTGCTTCTCCAACATCATTGTCGATCAGCTTCAGGAAATTCAAACTGAGACAGTGGTGTTGGATGAGAAAGGTAGTGAGGCCTCCATGAAAACAACAAATGCAAAAACAGTATACACAATTTTCTCTAAAGCTGACCATGTAGAAAAGCAACAGAGTTTTAAAAAAGTATCATGTAAAATGATAAACAAATCAAAAAATATTAAAGGAGTAAACCATACAATGACAGCTGCCTCTAGGCAATTTATAAAGTCTCTCAAGGTGCCAGTTAGCAACTCTCAAATAGCATCTACAGCTGTCTCTAAAAAATACATGTAGTTGGCTCAAGTGTGTAAATTAAAGCTTAATGCCATAAGATCATTATACCCAGTAGTGGTAACCCATGAGCCATTAGATGACCTAATCAAAGCGGCCAATTCTCATACTAGTTCCATTAACCTTAAACCATCAAAATCGGTTGTCAATTCTTCTCATTCTAAGCCTACTGCTCCACTGCGGTGTGACGATGACCAAAAAGACGACTCACGTCGCAGGGAGATTAGAAGAGAGGTTGATGCTTATATGGCCCAATTTTCAATTCAGAGATTTAAAGGTGCCGGCCATCAATAGCAAGGCTCCTTCTAACTTAATATTATGTGCTTTGGAAGAACGTGCTGAAAATGTAAATAATTCTCAGCACTCTAAATCTAAAACTTTGATGGCTGAATTAAGCAAACCAGGCAGCCCGGTAAAAATGTACCTCTAGCAATGAAGGATCCACGAATTTTAGCTTACTTTCTAATACACGAGATTGTAGCATCCGTGACCAAATAAGATCTACTATTCAATCTGAGAGTCAAGGTGCAGAAATAGCGTCGACCTGACCCCTACCCACAATATGCCCTAAATCGGCATAGTATTATGGAACTATTCTCTGACATTACACTGCTTGATGACATTATTAGTTCAGATATTGAACAGGTCGAGTTTATTGGTACCAATCTTCTAAGCACTGTGAGACTATGGTTCTGTTCGAGAGTGGTCAGAAATCTTGTTTGGCAGTCTAAAGATGCTTTGTTTCAAATGGGATTTATTGTGCTCTATGGCCCCCAAGAAGCAGCTTTGGTGAATCCTCCTCTGAAGGAAGGGGGTAAAAAAAACGTGTCATGGTGTTTAAATGAAAATAATCAAAAGATTGAGAATTGTGATACACAACAATGTCTATGTAATTGTAAGGAGTCCAGAAATTAAATAGAGCATATGGATGAGAGTGAAGTAATCTCTTTAGTCTCCTGGAATACTTGTGGTTTCCGTCCATTTAATTAATAATAAGAACAGCGAATTATAAAAACATAGTATAGTCATGCTACAGGAGACTTGGATTACGGACTCTATATTATGGGATGATCATGAGATATATTTTACGCCAGCCCTAAAAGGCCCAAGAGGTCATCCTATGAGTGGCCTACTAACTGGCACAAAAACTAGTGCAAATATCTCAATTATCTATACACATTCTAATCCATACTCCCAATTGAAAATTGTTTCCATCAATACCATCTTATATGCTCTGGTAAATTTATATTAGAATCCGGCAGGAATTGAAAATCAGGAATTTGTTAACGATGTGTCAACTATGTTGGACTATATTGCATCTGTCACTATGATTGTACACACGATAATAGCTGGAGATTTAAATCTCCACTGTTTGAATCATATTAAGGTTGCAGAACAAACTAGAAAAATTCCTTGGAATCATTTGATGGAAACACAAGGTTTCTCTATGCTGAATGGGACTGCCCCCTATGACTGCCTGCCACAACCTACTTGGTCCCAAAGAGGTTCTATTGGTACCATTGATTATATATATGTAGACAGCGAACTATTTTCGAAATTCAAAGAGTTCAAAATTGAAAGGATGGTGAGCAGTGATCATAGCATGTTATGCTTACAGTGACCCATAATGTCATGTCGATCATCACAAATAAAACAAAAATGGAGGGGCATCTTAACTGCCAACAATAGTGTTAATCGAGTACGCTGGACTGAAAAACCCATCTTACAGTTCGGTCTTTTGCTGAATGCAGCTTAAAATAACCCTGAATTTGGTCAAGATTCTAGTGCTTCTATTTACTATGATGTCATGCAGAACTTGGGTCATCAGGATACTAGAAGAAAAGTATTCTCTAATAGAAATCATGCGTTTGATCCAATAATAAAAAAGAGGAAAACACTCTTTCGATGGGAAAAGCGAGAGGCAAAAAACCTTCCTATTTGTGTACGATATCAAATTCTTAAGTGCATAAAAACAAAATACAGAAATTGGATACGGAATTATAAAGCACAAATGTTGCAAATTCATGGTGAAAAAATGCTCGAATACTTGAAAGATAAGAACACAACTCACATGTAGCAGGCCATTAACGATACCACCTCTTCTCAACAAACATCAAAACAAATTCAGAACGTCCTTGAAGTAACTTGGGTAGAGTACTTTAGTAAAATCTTCGCATTACCCCAAATAGCTTGTGTAGTTCTAACTGATGAAATATCAGCCCCTTTTCATCTCAATATTGACAAATCAGACATAATGTATTTCATTAAAACAATTAGTCCATCGAGAGCTCCTGGCACCGATGGTCTGTCAAATAACATCTTTAAACAACATCCTGAATTGTGGACGAATGTTCTGTCCTCTATTTTCCAGCAAGTTAATCACTCACAAACAATTCCTTCCTCTTGGAAACATTCAATAATAGTTCCTCTTTTTAAAAAAGGAAACCGTCAAAAACCTGAGAGTTACAGGCCAATTGCCTTTCTGGATGCGCCTGGGAAAATCTACTCACAAATAGTACTGAAGGAATTAAACCTCTGGATGAATACAGATAACATACGAGACTCATTTGAAACAGGATTTGTGACGGGTCTTGGTACAGTAGCAAACATGATAATACTCAACATGTTAAAATCAAAATATAACAATCGAAATCAAAATCTTTATATGGCTTTTGTCGACTTCCAATGTGCATTCGACTCGCTTGATCGCCAATAATTATTTAATAAGTTGAGTATGTTTGGTTGTCCTCAATCATTACAAACCATAATTGAGAAGTTGCATTCCAACACGACCATTCAAATCAGGCTCTCATTGGACGGGCTTCTATCTTCATGCGTCAAAACCGAAAGAGGCGTTAAGCAGGGATGCATCTTGGCTTCAACCCTTTTTAATTTATTCATCCTAGATTTGGGAAATACATTTAACGATATTCAAAGTGATGCTCTGAAATTAGGAACGCAAAAAATAATGTGGATTTGTACGCCGATGATTTGGTGCTTGTTTCACAAACTCCGAGAGGTCTGCAGAACATGCTCAATTGTCTAGACAACTACAGTGTTGAAAATAATTTGATAATTAACACTGAAAAGACACAAGTGGTAATTTGTCAGAAGAAAAAAAGCAACAAACGTACCAGAAATCTAAAATGCTCTTTGGGTAAGCAAAATCTTAGTGTTGTAAACAGTTATAAATATCTAGGTCTCCCTTTTTCAGGAAGCCTAGGAAATTCTATGAAATCATTGACTTTAGATGCCAAAATTCGAACCTTGTCTTCACAGGTATCAATTCTAATGCGCAAATATGGAACGTTTACCACTAATCATGTAATGCTTTTTTTCAAACAAAAAGTGACGCCAATAGTTTTGTGTGGTTCAGAATCTCAAATACCAAAAACAAGAAAGTATTGGGACCGTTATGAAGGTAATTTCTGGAAATTTGTTTTTAAACTCCCTAGATGCACACCTACACCTCTTTTGCAACATGAATTGGGTGTGACCTCAATTTATTGTCAAGTCATTTGGAAAATATGTAGCTTTTTCAGAAAATGTTCTCTGAGAAAAATGTGCTAAACACCATAGCTCACTATCTGTTAACCTCAGTTGACAAGTTTCCAAATATGTGGTATACATGTGTTTTAAATGCACTGGATGATGCTAATATATCTTTACAATTGCTAATTCTTAATCCAACTAAAGCAAATCTAGCATTATACCACCAAGATTGGATTGACACGCAAAACATGTGTAAAAAGTATGTTGACTATTCTATTCTAATATTTGGACCAACAAAAACTTGGAGTAATGAAAAATTTTTGCAAAAATGCCCTTCAAGTTATATTAGAGCTCAAATGTTGAGAATACGGTTAAACCTATACCCACCAAATGAAATTCTGGCCAGATAATTAACAGTGACCGAACATCGATGCATATTGCTTTGGTTCAATTTATGTCTGCTATTTTTCCAAAATGAAATTAAATTGTCTGTATGTGTATAGATTCTTTTTGTTCGCTTAACATTTTATATTTGAAATTTAATTTTATTTGATAAGTTGGATGACAAAAATGTGTTAGACTAATTTTGTATGAAATATTTGAAAGGTTGTATTTCAGCCAAACAAATAAAAAAATGTAAAAAAGAAATTTTTTTCCAATTAAACTTTATTGTCATTTTTCAATGAACAATGCACAGTTCAGCCAGATATCTGTATCTGTATGTAATCCCCTCTGTAACCCCACCCACCCCACTCCTGCTGTCACTCCCACCTCACTCCGATAAGCATCCTCCGGGTATGGTTTGCCCCATTCGTTCCCCTTTGCAGTCCAGTATTCCTTCAAGAACTTGCGCCGTTTAACCACCTTAAATCTTGCACATTTGCGACTATTCAATTGTTCTCCACACCCACCCCTCTTAGTGTCCCCCCATTGGCCCTTCAATCTCCAGCACTGTCTTCGGCTGGCATATATCTGTTTTTGAACTCCCCCATTCCAGCCCCTGCCGCCCCGCTACCATGTAAGGTAGCTGTAATTCTCTCCAACACATATATGTTTTCCCCAAGATTTACCCATTCCTTCTTCCCTGGGAGTAATAACCTCTTCCAATGCATTGCTAAGCATGCTCGGCCTGCTAGTAGTAGAAAATGTGATGGTTGTGGGAGGCTGCTCTATTCCCCCTTGCTGCCCTCCAGCCAAAATAGTACCAATAACGGTGTATTTATCTGGGAAACTCCCTCCAGTTGTTTGATCCAGCCGAGCACCTTGTGTCAGTATATTTGAACCTTCTTACAGCCCCACCACATGTGCCAGTAGTCGGCCCGCTCCCCACATTCATGCCAAGAGAGAGGACTTGCATCTGGAAACATCTTAGAAAGCCGCATGGGGTCATATTGTCACCTATGGAGCAGTTTAATCCCATGGAGTTTATACAGGCAAGCTATGGAACTCCTGTAAGCTCTGCAACACATCTGGCCCCACAAGTGGCCATCCACTTCCATCCCCAAATCTCCTTGCCATTTCCTATGAACCTTCTCTGTGTTTCCTCTGCTCACTTCCAGCAGTGCCAGATATAGGGACAAGATTGGGCCTCTCATTTCACGTTTCAAGTCCAAAACCTTTTCCAAGGGGGTGAGCTCCCTCTGTATCATATCCTTCCAGGTCCCTGTCGTAATCACCCCTTTCAGTTGGGGGTATGAGAATACCGATAGTTTCCCTATTCTCAGTGCACCCTCCAGCTCTACCAGTGCAATGAAGCGGCCGTCCTTCCATAACTGGCCAATCCTTGTTAGCCCCACCTCGAACCATGCTTGGAACCTATCCAGGTTTTGGATCATATCCCTCACCCCACAGGCCCACAAGTGACTCATCAGTGAGGGCCACATCTTCACCCCCGTCATCACCAGGCCCTTCCTCCAAATGTTCCATATGACCCCCAGATTAGGATGTTTCCTAATCCTTCTCAGGATGCAGTCTCTTGGTACCCGTATACATTCCTCCAGTGTCCCCGGACTAAGGTAGAAATTGTCTAAGTCAACCCATTGGGAGCCCCGCCTTTCCCTCAGATGCGGGATAAGGACCCTGAGCTGTGCCACTTTGTGGTAAAGGTACATATCTGGGAAGCACACACCCCCTCAGTGCCTCGGTAGTATCAGTACCTCATACGCCCCCCCTACTTCTTTTCCTGTGCCACAGGAACCACGGGAGCCGTCCTTTGACATCCCGAAATAATGAGTCTGGAACCCGAGTCAGGAGCATCTGAAATAAGTAGACCATTCTGGGGAGAAAGTTCATCTTTACAGTGTTCAACTGGCCCAACCATGAGATCGTCAGTTTGCCCCATCTTTCCAAATCTTTGAATAGTCTTGTTAGCAGGGGGAGGAAATTTGCCTCGTGTAAGTCCCCCATCTCCCTTGTGACATTTATCCCCAGGTACCACAGCTTGTCCTCCTCAAGTTCAGGTCTCGCCTATCATTGTCCCTCATGAGGACTAGTGGGAAGAGAATAGACGTCCCTTCATTAATTTTAAAACCCGCAAACTCCCCATATTGTTCCATTATTTTCACCGCCACTGGGACCGAGGACGTCAGGGTTTTTTAGATGCAGCTGGATGTCATCGGCGTATAGGCCCAGTTTGTATTCCACATCTCCACAATAATGCCCCCGACAGAGGGGTCGTTCCGCAGCCTCTGGCCCAAGGGTTCCAAAAATAGAGCGAAGAGCAACGGTGAGAGGGGACAACCCTGTCTAGTGCCTAACCCAGCCCAAACCACTGTGAAAAATTCCCATTCGTGGCCACACAGACCATCGGTTCTGAGTTCAGTGCCATGGTACCCCACAGAAACATATCCCCTAACCCGAACTTAGCAAAGACAGCCCTTAGGGACCCCCAGTCCACTCTGTCAAACGCTTTTTCTGTGTCAACTGACAGCAGCGTGGGGTTGCTCCCCCACCTCGGGCCCCTTCAATCAGATGCAAGGTCTTGTGCATCATGTCAGCCCCTTGTCGGTTCCTAATGTAGCCCACCTGGTCTGTGTGCACCAACTATGGCATGTGGGCATCCAGCCTTGTCGCCAGCACCGGTGTAAACAATTCTGCATCCACATCGAGGAGAGAAATCGGGCGATACGAGCTGCATAGGCGAGGGTCCCTCCATTCCTTGGGTATCACTGAGATAACTGGCAGCACAAAAGATTTTAGGGCCCGCCCTGTCTCCAATATAATATTGAACAACTTGACCAGATGTGGGACCAGGGAGCACGCAAATGTCTTGTAAAAGCCTGCAGTTTACCCGTCCTCCCCTGGTGCCTTGCCCAAGTGCAGTTTCCGTATGGCCTGCATAATCTCATTACCTGTGATGGGGTCATCCCTAGACCCAGCCTCCTCACGAGTTAGTACCGGGAGGGGCACGTCCTCCAAATAAAGTGCCATCCTGTTCCCAGGGGGCTGGTCCCTTCACTTATATAGCCCTCGTAAAAGTCAGCGAAACCCTCAACTATTCTCCGCGGTGAAGTCACTAGGGTACCCTATGGACCCTTCAACCCCGAAATCCACCTTTCCACCCCTTTGCCATGCAGCCGCGCTGCCAGCAGGGCATCTACCTTATCCCCTTTTTCATAATACTTCTGTTTTAGGAACTGGAGCTTCCTAACTACGCTTCCTTCCTCCAATAGACAGAGTTCCTCCCTCTTTCTCTGCGCTTTCTCTATCACTTCCTCTATCAACTCCTCTGCCCTTTCCTCCGTTGCCCGTATTCTCTTCTCCAAAGTCCCTATCTCTGCCCGCAGCCTGTTCTCCAACAAGGTCCGCTCCCTCTTCTTGCGCGCCCCCTCTCTAATCAGGAGACCCCTCCATGTCACCTTACCCGCATCCCAGAGTGTTTTTGTTCCACCTCCCCCGTATCGTTCAAAAGGAAATACTCCTTTATCTCCTCTTCATACTCCTCCCTAAAGACCAAGTGCTTCCATAGGGACGCATTGCTCCTCCATATCGATTTCCAGGGACCCAGCCAACCTTGACAGATCCAAGGATACCATGTTGGGATCCGACCAGGCAATCAGGTGGATTTCAGAGCCCGATGCCGCCTCCAGGAGTTCCCTCGGCACACACAAATAGTCTATCCGAGTATATGTCCCATGGGGCATGGAATAAAAGGTAAAACATCGTTCCTGGGGGTGAAAGAAGCACTAAGCGTCCTCCAAACTATATGAGTGAAGGCACGGCTGAAGCATGTCCCGCCCCGCATGTGGGGTCCCAGCTGTTACCTCACCCATAGTTTTCCTATCCCATTGCATATCCACCCACATGTTAAGGTCCCCCCACTACCAGATGTCCCGCTCCCTCATTCAGAAGTCTCACCAACATGGGTTCAAGAAAGCGTAGCTGACCCTGGTTAGGAGCATACAATGCCAGAAAGGTGAAACTGAACCCATGTATGAGACCCGATAACAGGACCACCCTCCCCTCTTGGCACCTCCATATTTTAACCACTTATATTTTCAGCCTACTGTGCAGCAGAATACCAACACCCCTCCTTCTTGAGTCCCCGGAACTCTAGTATTCTTGTCCCACAAGGCCGCAAGGAATTCTCCTTTCCTCAACCCTGGAGGCCCGCATCTCCTGGAGAAAGAGAACATCAATCCCCGATCTTCGGAATTCCCTGGCAACTAAGGACCTCTTGGTTGGCGAATTAAGCTCCTTGACATTCAATGTGCATATCCGCAAGCAATCATTCCTCACCCCCGTATTCAGGTCCACCATCTCCCCACCTTTAACACAACCCTTTGGATAGGCCTCCCCGGGCCCCAGGTAATTTCAGTGTGGATCATGACAGCACATAACAGTTTTACCCCTTCGAATACTCCCCCTCCTCCCCCCACAACAGCCTTTGCCCCCTCCATCCTCCCCCCTCCGTTGTGGCACCCGGTTCCCGCCAGTTACCATCACTGGACAAACCCCAGACCACCAATAGGATGCAAACCCTGGGCCAACAACTTAAACACCCCCAAAACCAAGAGCCCCTGTTCCACCGTTTGCACCTCTACAATTTAACATTCTAACCTCCCCCAACTCCGCCGAACAATCTCATCAGATGCATCCAACTTACCCCAATAACAAGTTCAGTAACCGAGCCCGTCTGCAGACTCCACTTGTGGGTCCACTGCGCGTCCCTTGACTGACCCACCAACTCTCGCTGGCCCCCTCCAAGGAACCTGAAGTAATCTGCTAAGTGAACCCTTGAACAAAACAAGAGAGCCCTCTGAGACAAGTGGATCCCCCTCCCCCAGCCCCTGCAAAATTTACAGGCAGTGTGTCAAGTGTCTTCGGCCAGCAGTGTATTAAGTTTCCTGAATTTCCTTGAGCCGACACCTTGCGCCTCTTCGGCCCTTGTATGCGCCACTTCCTGTCCTTTTGTGCCCCTTAAACCCACTTCCGATGCAGATTCAGCTTCCCCGATCATCTCCCTGGTAACTCTATGTATATCATCTTCCGTGATCAGTTTGTAGTCGTATCCATCCACCTCAAAGTATATGGAGAAGGGGAAGCCCCATCAATATCGCACCCCCCTCTCATTGAGCTATTTCGCGAGCTGTGCACATAGATGACTCTTTGCCAGGGTGAGTGAGTACAGGTCTTGAAAGATTGCAACTTTGGTGTTGCCCACTGCCACCGTGCCTATCCGCCTTGCCCTTTCCAATATTTTCTGCTTGTCGGGGTAGTTAAAGAATGGAGCCAACACAGATCTTGGACCTCTGCCCACCGTGTGTATCCTATCAATTTTGGGCTTATCGATGGTGTCATCTCCAAACAACACTTTTGCCGTTTCATGGACGAACCTTTGGAGGTCTCATTCCGTTTCACCCGCCTTCTCCGGTACCCCAAAGAACCACAGGTTTTCCTCAATTCTCGGTTCTCAAAACCATCCATTTTAAGTGTGATTTCCCCCTCTCTCTCTTTCCAACTCCCTCATCCTCATATCTATCTGGTTCTCTAGTGTCTCAAGGAATGACTGATTGATTTCCACTGTTTGCCGCCTCTCGTCCATTGCATCAATCCGGACGTTGATTTTGTCCCCTTTGCCTCCGATATCCGCTCTCATTCCTCGGATCTCCTCTAGTAGTGAGGAAATGTCCCTTTTTCATGGACACAGGGTCCTCCTCACCCTTCCTGCATCCTCCCTTCCGGTGTGGTGTTCTCAAGGCCTCGGTCCCATGGGTACACGAATCGACCCAATTTCCCCTTTCTGTCCATAGATAATTTGGGACCCTCAATTTGGGGCAGGATGGTCTCCCCTCCAGCAACCGCCTAGCGATCACCAATACCCGGGGGTCTCCCTCGATAGCCCCTGCACCTCTACCAGAGTGATAATGTGACTGTTTGTGTTCGGCACGGCGGGCACATGCCCCAGCACCAATCTGGGGGCCCTCCCTCCTCTTTCCATTCCAATCCTGATGGGTTGCCTCTGAGGGCGTCCACTTAATTATATGAAGTCCTTGACTTCAAATTCCAGTCTGTGCCGGGGTCCGAGCCCTCTGACCAGGGGACAGGCCTGGACAGCTGTCAAGAGAAGCCCTGGTTCTCTCTTCTCCCGGGGTCTTCCCTCCTAATCCCCGAGTGCCTTGGGCTTTCCCGATTCACCAGTCCCCACCGCACTCCCGGAGTGACCGCACTACTCCTCCTCAGGCATCACCACCAGTCATGTACTTTTCCCTGTCAGTCCCACCACAGCTTCCACTGTATCTAGAGGTCCACCAACTCACAGGGTATTTTCTGCATGGGAACACTATTACTGCATCCAAACTACTGGTTCCTGGTTCCACATGGATATGTTACCATTAAGGAAGGCACACGCCCCTAGATGAAGCCAGGGACCTGCACCTTAACAGTCTGCCTCAGAGCTTGGGTGCACCACCGTCGGCAGTGGCGCACGCTCCATTCTCACAATACTGGAGCACCTTTCTCTCTATGCAGAGTTCTCTGAGGCCTTTATGTGCACTGTGGACCACTGGCACCGCCTGACCCTCTCCACAGCTTAGTCCTCTCCCAGTGCCACTTCACCTGGGCTCTTCACTTCACAAAAGAACCACAAGGCACAGTCAGCAATATGTCTCCTGAAGGCTCCCCGAGTATGGGCAAAAGGGGAGGGGGCACTGCACCTGCACTCCTCCGGTACCAGGATCTGCCGGGTTGCGCTTATTGAGGCCTCCCCTCAGGTCAGAGGAAGAGGGACACACAGCGGACACCCCACCAGCACTGCACTGGTCCCAACAGTCCAAGTGTGCACCTCCTACCTTGCCTGGGTGCACTTCTCAGGCCCGACGCCACTCCGTGGGCCGCTGTAGGAGTAGGCAGCTTGGAACTATGCGCTCAGGGAGCCACTTTTGTTTTCTCGCCGGCAGGTCTTCCACGCTGTATCTCTGTCAGACCAGGGCAGATTTTCTTGAAAATTCATGTGTGAGCTCCTGGGGTCTACCCAGGCTGTATGGCTCCACTGGTGTCCGACGGGGGTGTCTCGAATTTGGGCTCTTCACTCTTTCCGGCCCTGTGACACAGGAGTAGCTCGCTCAGGCAACCAGCATGAGCGCGCCCCCTGGTTGGATCGAGTCCCCTATACCTGAGAGTGCTCTACCTGTATTATGCACAAATGTCTATGCAATACTGTGAAAGTTCTGAATGCCCAGATACCGAAACGACTCCCCTTCCCATCTGAGTCCCCAGGCGGGGAGGGCAGTCGGGTCCCGATTGTGAAGGCCCCCTAGCGGGAACAACACCGATTTTTCTATGTTAATGCGGTAGCCCGATAACTTCTGGAAATTGCCCACCACTTCTAATAGGATTGGTAGGTTGTCCAGTGGGTTCCCGACATACAATGGTTCTAGCACCATTGAAAACAATATCGGGGAGACCAGGCACCCCTGCCACGTCCCCCTACTTAACACCTGTTGCTTGCGACACCCAGTCATTCGTTTTCACTCTTGGTTCATTGTATAAGAGTCGCAACCACAGCATATATTGTCCCCAAACCCATAGGATCCCAGCACCCGAAACAGCCATTCCCATTGCACGGAGTTAAAGGCCTTCATGGCATCAAAGGAGGCCACTGCCATGTCCTGGTGGGAATCTCTAACCTGGTCCATCACGTGGTGCAAACGATAGAGATTCATAGTGGTGCTCCGTCCCCACACGGACCCGCACTGGCCTGGATGTACAAGACGCAGGGCCACCACAGAGAGTCTGGTAGCCAGCACCTGTCCCAAAATGTTTGCGTCTACATTTAGTAATGAAATCGGGTGATAGGATGCACACTTGAGGGGGTGTTTACATTCTTTTAATAAGACCGTTATTATCGCTTCCTGCATTGAATCTGGGAAAATCCCTGTTTCAAAGGATTTGTCGCACACTTTCTGAAGTCGGGAGACCAATAGTTCCCCAAATCTGCAATAAAATTCCACCTAGAGCCGGTCCCCTCCCGGAGATTTACACTTCCCCAACGCCTGCAATGGCACACAGATTTTGGATTCTTCGATTGGCTAATCTAGGGTCTGCCAGACCTTATTCGCCAGGACCAGCAACTCTGCCATGTCTAGGAGCTCCTGTGCATCATCATGCGAGTACGTCTTTTAACTCTTGTACAAGGATTGATAAAAGCATTGAACGATTTCATTGATCCCTGCTTGAGTGACAGTTAGGTCCCCAGAATCCTGTCTAATCTGAGTTATGGTGTGCTACGGCTGCTCCTGTTGGATCAATGAGTCCAATAATCTCCCTGCCTTTTCTCCCTCCCCGTGAATCTGTGTGTCTCTCTGACTCCCATCAAATTTGGAAAGTGAGGCCTTGCCTCCCGGTGAGATGCCAATGCGTTAGTAAATTACGTGCCTCTACCCTGTCCCACCACCTTTTCCTGTTCCATGTTAGTTATCTCCACTTCCAGTTTCCACAACTTCTCCTGCAGAGTTCTCCTAACCCCTACTGACTTAGCTATACAAATTCCCCTAACCGTAACCTTGAATGCTTCCCATAGGGTTCCCCACTTTTCCACTGAGCCCTCATTGTTTTCAAAAAAGCTTAAGATCTCTTCCCTCAGCATCTCTCTGAAGGCCCCATTCTCTAGAGTCGCGACTGAAAGTCTCCAAGAACACAGTGATGACTTCTACTGCATCCCCCCCAGGTTCGTTACCAGGCATAAGTGATCCGAATGATCCTTCCTAAATATTCTGTACCGCTAAACTTGCGGAAGTGTTCCGCTCCGACAAACAGGTAAACCAGTTGTGAATACGATCCATGCACACCAGAGAAGTAGGAGTACTCCCAGTCGTGTCCATAAGATTCCCTCCACAGCTCCACCAAGTCCCAATCCTCCACTATCTTTCGCAAGGATGATGCTGCTTGCTGCTTCAGTAAGCCTGAACTCCCCATACTATCCAAGCTACGGTTTAAGAGGCAATCAAAATCCCCATCCCATATAAACAACCCCTCCCGATATCCTCCCACCAATTGTATCACCAATGAGAAGTATTCTTTTTCATCTACATTAAGAGCGTACAAATTAACCACACAGATGTCTCTGCCTTCCAATACACCCTGAAGTGCCATCGTCCTTCCGACCTTGTCAGTTACCACCTTGCCTACCTGTAAGGGCACTCCTGCCGCCACCCAAATCAACACCCCTCTCGTGTATTTAGAATAAGATGTTCCAACCACCGTCCCTCCCCACCACATTCTCAGTAAATCCAAGTCCTTGCGTACCATATGGGTTTCTTGTACCAAAGCCAGCTGTATCCCTTGCCGCTTCAGGAACCCTCCTACCCACTGACATTTCAACTTTTTACCTAGACCTCGTACATTCCAAGTCCCTATTTTCAAACAATCACCTCCCATTCCGAAGACAGTTGTCCCTTTCCCTCCATATGTTCCTCTCTGTCTCATCGTCCCCAGTTCCGTATGTATCCTTTCAGTTTGTTCTACCAACTTCATTTTGAACTTCAACCAACTAGGCAACCATGCCCAAGTTGTTTTCACACCCAACTCCCCCAAACCCTTTTCCCCCTATCGCCCAGTACCCCCTCCACCCTTCCCTTATTCTAAACCCCCCAGCCGTTCTGTCCACTCGTTCCTTCTCTTACCCATGGACAAACGACCAGGAGCACAGGGGGAACGCTCCCATCACCCCTGCACCACCCGTCCTTAGGACAAAAAAAAGAGTGAAAAAGGAAAAATTCCTTCCCTCCTACTGCTCCCATTTTCTACACTCTGTAGGCAGAAACCACCCTGTCGGCACCAGTGTATACCGCCAGCTAATTCCTACATGTCCCCCTTTCCCCTCAGGTGAGAGTTCAGTCCCCTGATCGTGACATTCCTTCCGCTCCTTCCTCCCTGGAAGTCGGGTGTCGTGGTGCAGCTTCCAGCCTGTTCACCATTCCTGCGGTGATGCAAAGAACAAGGATTTCCCATCCACTATGATCTTAAGCTTGGCTGGAAAAAACATTATATACCTGATGTTGAGTTCTCGGAGGTGACATCTTACTGCGTCATAAGTTCTCTGTTGCCTCTGCACCTCTAACGTGAAGTCCGGAAGAATGCGCAACTTGGTGTTACCTATCTATAGTAGCCAACCTTCCACGACTCCTGTAGGATTTAATCTCTATATCGAAAATGTAGGATCTTGGCTACTATCACTCTTGGTGGTCCTCCCGGTGGTAGGGCCCTACCTGGCACTCTGTGCACACGTTCCACTGTGAAGAGTTTGGAGAGCCCACTTCACCCCCAGGGTTCGCAGGATGAGATTTTCCACAAAGAGTTCCATGCTCGGTCCCTCTTCCCTTTCAGATACCCACACCACCCGGATGTTACAGCGCCGGGATCGTCCCGCAGCGTCTTCTGCTCTTTTTTTCAGTGTTCTCGTCGCTCCCACTAGGTCTGTCACCTTTTTTTTATAGATAAGTCATCCTCCATATTGCTCACTCTTTGTTCCACCTCTGTGACTCTTCCACATACTTTTCTGAGGTCTGCCCTCACCAGGGACACATCCGCCCCTACTTCCTTGATGCTCCCTTCGAGAGAGGTTTTTGTGGCTTGAATGGCCTCCCTTAGGGCCTCTAACGTCACTCCTCCAGTCCCTTCAGCAGCTACCCCGGCAGGTCCTGGGTCTCCTCCCTTCATATTTCTGATGTTTGTTTTTGGAGTCCGTGTATTTGTCCATTTTCTGCTGACCCTTCACCATAGTGGTAGCTTCCCCTCTCGCAGCCTCTGGCCACTGTCACAACTGTCGCAGGGGTCCTTACTACCGCTCGCTGTGTCACTGGCCCTTTCCTGTGGCCTGACTTTCACCCTCACTGGAGCTTGCACTCGTTTTTCGGGCTTCACAGGCCTGTTGCACCACTCAGTGCCAATTCCTACACAGGGAGCCCCATTTACTTCACCCGGCAGTATTAGGGTGTGTCCTCTAGCTTCACAGGGATCTGAGTGCCCAGCTGCCCCTGCACACCCACTGATTCAAGCTATATACCAGGACCACAGTGTTCCTCCTCCTCCTCCTGTTAGCCCTCATAGGGGTGGCACTCAGAAATCCAAGTTTCCTGCGCTACTACGCACCTACCAGAAACCCTTTTGTATAGGCGCGTTATAAATGCCATATCATATCATACCAGTTCCAGTGCTTGGGTATAGGCGCATTATAAATGCCATATCATATCATAGCAGTTCCAGCGCTTCATCCGTGTCCCCATGCTTCGACTCTTCCATGCAATCTTTTTCAGGGGCGGCCCTCTAAATGTCCCTGTATGTCAACAGCGTCCCCAGCCTGGGCACTAATCTACCCCCCTTGAGCTGTGCCTCTGTACCTTGCACTGCCGTTCAGGATTGTTTGGCCGTCTAGTCACTGAGCCTGTTTTTCCCCTCCAGGGACTCCGCCACCTGCAAGTAATTCTCCTGTTCCGCGTCTCACCTCGAGGACGGTAATCCGATGCGCCCAGCGGGAGGCTCCCTCACCACACGGGTCCTCCTTTTGGGATCTTGGCTGCACTCCTATCTTCAACCTTCATCGGGTGCACTCTCCCTTATTGCTGTCCTCGCTATGCAGGGCGGCAAAGTCTCCTCCCTCATTCTGCAAATTGTGCGTATTCCATTCAATGCTGTCTGCGGCAGCAGCCATCTTAATCTCAGCCCTCACCTCTGCAGGATCCGGCGTTGGATTCTCTGGGGGTCCCTCCAAGATGACCCACACTGTGGAGTACTGGATGGTGTATGCCCTCCAGGGTCACCAGGTTGGGGCTCATCCACGGATGCGGCCCTTTTTCCCCAAAACGCAGGATTTGATCAGGATGTCTATATTTCCTTCTTCTATACACTGCCTTGGTTCCTGGTTCATTGGTGGCGCAGGGGGAGCAGGCTAAGACCTGACTAGTCTGAATCTGTTAAGCGTTTTACTGTGCAACACCTTGATTGGGGAGGGAAGGAACTCCCGGGTTGAGAGTGGCCATCCAATAAATCGTTACAGAACGGCCTGATCAGGCGCAATCTCCTCAGGCTGCTGTATGTCATCACTAATGAAGTAGGACACGATACTACGTTGATGCCCTGCATACATCTGTCGGCACCTTGGGTGTTTGGCTTGATCTGCTTAAAGATTACCCAGATTCGCTCTTTGCCCCTCTTTTATCTGTGATTCCAAATCTGACGGGTGGCCAACCCATATTGTGCAATCTTCCTCTATGCAAGATACTCTGTAGCGCACAGGGCAAGCGGAATCTCACTGGGTGTGCCCCCCCCTTAGAGGAAAAGGATGGCCTAATCAAGGATGTAATTACACTCTCCTTTGAGGCAGAAACTCTTTTGTTTATGGGTTATATGAGAGGTGAACCATATTGTGTGGCTTAGTGCCCTCTGGTTGGGAAGGGATTGGCTGCTGACCCCACTCTGTTGACTTCTGTGCAAGAAACATGGAACCAATCTGGTTTGTTATCTTACTATGCAGGGGAACATAAAAGGAAGCAGGATTGTACCTAGAGAAGAGGAACAAGAAGCCTGAATGAGCCCGTGTACAGGCAGTGCCTTTGCCATGATGCTGGGTGTACCAAACCTGGAGGCAGGACCACCTCCGATACGTGGTAGGTGGAGGAATCCTAGAGCCCATAGAACATTGCTGAGCCCAAGCGTGCAGGATGCCTGACGATCCAAGGCCTGCTAGAGGGGGAGACCGGAGCAGGAGAAAACCGAAGCACCCGAACTCCCGAGCCAAAACCCGGATACGACAGACTGCCACAGGCATACCTCTCAACTCACACGCTTTTGGCGGTTTTCACCCGCCACTTAGGCAGCTCTCTCACCCACCAAGGTCCCTACACGCCCATACGAATCAATGGGCTTTCAGACGCCAATTACAAAATCAGGTGTTTTCACCCACCCAAGTGCCATGAAAGGTTAAGAGCTATGCCACAGGATAGCCAACAAGAGCAAGGGTGTGGCTCTGCAAGTACCAGAGTAACTGCTGCCTTTTATAAATGACGCAGCCAACACACAGGTACGTGGCCACCATGAAGAAAATGGAGGCGGGCGGTTGGCTACTGAGGAACCTGTGAATGGGTTAGAGACACTGCCACATACATTTGACCGACAAGGCCAAGCAGCCCAGGAGAGGCTGAACTAGTCAGAAACCATGAAGGGGTTAGAGATACGGTCAGTTACATACGGCCAGCGAGGCCAAGCAGCCCACAAGAGGCTTAACGAACCAGAAGTCCTAAAGGGGACAGAGACATTGCAACTCAGATATGGCTGATGAGGCCAACCAGTCCTGGGAAGATAGAACAAGTCAGAAGGCCTGATGGGGGTTAGACATACTGTCTGATACAGACGGCTGACGAAGCCCTGCAGCCAACAAAATGTTGAGCGAATAAAAAAGTCCAAGGGATGGAGACATTGCAACTCAGAGATGGACAACCAGGTCAAGCAACCCAAGAGAGGCTGGAAGATCCAGGACCACTGGAGCAGGTGAAACCAATCTAATGAGCATACGGCCAGCTAGGGCCAGTAGCCCACAAGAGGCTGACTAGAACCGTAACTTTGTGAATAGAATAAGAATAATGACTACAAACAGGAAATTATTCTTGAGTTAGAGAAAGAATGGTGTGACTTATGAGAATCCTGCTGAATGGTTAAGAAGCTCAGTTCTAACACAGTGTCAAGAGAGTGCAGAAGATTGTTTGATTTTGGAACTGTGTCCAAGCTCGTTGAGGGGGACAGGAGTCATTCTCTTTTGAAAAACCTGAGAAACAGAGACTTTTCATTTTGCATTACCCTCAGAGACTGAACCCCAAGAGGGGAAAGGGGTGGGAGTCAAACGCCAGCCATCTCAAGGCAAGAGGGGAGCAGAACACTTCCACAGGCTGAAGTGTGTTACATTATTGTTAGTGGTAGGGCAAGCTATAGGATAAGGTAGATTTGGGCAGAGAACGATTGTTATTTTGAAAGCACATTCTTTATCATTTTCTTAGCATGGGGAAACACCACTATTAGGAGCAGGGCAGAAATAGGCATTTCTTTTCTTTAATAAAGAAAAGTCAAACCCTAACATGTCTTTGTGTCCGTCTGTTACACACTGTGTACCAACAATCTTACCAAACTGTACGCAGACTTAAAGGATAGTTCCGGGACTTTTTTTTTATTGTCCCTACGGTTCGGCCATGTGTTTTTAAGCATAACTCGGTAGATCGTAGAAAACTTTCCTATGGACCTTACCCGACTTTTCGTCCATTAACGCACTCGAAATCAGCCGCCATTTTCTGATAATCCTATCATTTCCCCCCATCGACCTGGCTCACCTGCTTTTGCGGCACTAAATCAAATCCCCCGCCCCTGAAACAGACTTTATCAAAACATTCATATTCCCCGCCTCTATCCGTGACGTGACTGAGCTGCGTAGGCAAACGCGCCCAGGCGTCTTCTACGCGACTCCACACAGAACCCGGAAATCAACACAGATAGGCTCACACAACACAGCGCGCCACAATTGGGAATATGAAACTGTACTTTTAAATCAAACCGCAAGATTGTAAATTTGGTAAAGTACATTTATTTGACATCAAATGTTTTGAGAATATTCAGCGATTTTCATTTTTATTTGCTCACGTTCCAAAAAGTTCATTTTGAGGCACGCGATGTTCCTTTGCTGTACACAGGGTCTTAGATCATCTCACAATACAGCGCCACAATTCGGAATATGAAACTGTGGTTTAAAAGCAAACGGCAAGATTGTACATTTGGCAAAGTACATTTATTGGACATCAAATGTTTAGAGAATATTCAGCGATTTGCATTTTTCTTTGCTCTCGATCCAAAATAGTTCGTCTTGAGGCAAGCGATGTTCGTGTGCAGTAGACAGGGTGTTGGTTTACGATAAAATAAGCTCTTCGGTCGCACTGATAATCGCATGGCTGTTCCAACAACGAGGAACTAGGCCACCACAACGGTCTGTATGTTGCATCTAGCCGTTAGTACCGCGTAAGGGCATACTTGTACTTGGCGATCGTCCCATAAAATGGTCAGGGTGGTAACGTTGTTCACGCGGAGAAGCAACTGGCGGTTGAAAAAGCCATCCGCCGGTGTCTGGTACTCGTGACACATACAATAATGAAGGATGTACCTGTTTGAAAAACATAAAAAATGAAATTAGTCTCACCATCAGATCTTTATTAAAATTATTCATTTTATATATTAGGTCGGGAAATTATTTCATAGCTAGGACAGTGCAACTGGGTATTATACGTGATTTCCAGTAACCCACCCCCTCTCCTCCGCCTTTTTCAGAGCCGCCTGAGCGCCAGTGGACCACTTCGTCACTGATATGATATAATATGGCATTTGCAACGCGCCTATACACAAGTGTTTCAAGGCGTGGTGAGGCAGGGGGGGGGAACAAGGAGAAGACAGACAACGATCCTACTAGGCCAGGTGTCATTCAGGTTGCGCATGTGCAGGGGTAGGGGGAAGGTAAAAGTGCAAGGGGAAGGGGAGGGGGGAAGTGGAGTACAAGGTAAGTAGCATAAAATAATAAATACGTAGGGCCAGCTGGTGGCGAGTGCAAGGTAAGTGCAGAACAAGTGCTGGGAAGGGGGGGCTGTAGGATACTGAGACATTCCCCCAGTGCAGGGGTTGACAGGGAGGCAGTGCAGGTGGAGAGTGGAAGGGCCCAGGACCGAGGTCGCAGACAGTGGACCAGTTGTAGTAGGGGAGAGGGAGAGAGAAAGCAGAAGCAAAGAGGAAGGTTTTGAGGTGCTTCCGTAAAAGGAGATGGTTCTCCTCAAGATAGTGCGCGGTACAAAACAATATGCCACATAGAACGAACAAGTACAACTTAACCCGTCTTTAAAGCTACTCTATAGTAATTAAATTGCGGTATAAACTCATCTAAAGAGTTACTTACATTATATTTGCATTTTCCATTGTGTCTGTGCGTAGGGCAGCCCCGAAATACCACTCCTTCTATGCCGACGTTATTTCTTCTAATGAACGAACATTAAATGGCTATCGTTTCTGAAATTTTATTCATTATCGTTTCTTACGTTATTGCACCACACCCACAAAAAGAAGTCTTTCGGGATGGTCCCGGCCTGTCAAGGTCAAATAACAATAGAACCTTATACTGAGTCGTGGGCAATTCCGGCACCCGAGCAAAAAATCAAAGCAGCTGACCTTCACTTTGAACGAGCACACATTCCTAGTTAGCTACATTCAGTGTAAGGCCATCTCACAGGACTTGAAATTTACACTCCATCTTTGCATTTTGTCTGCGTGCTTTGCAGCCCCAGAGAACCATAAATACGGAGACATTCTATATTTTTTTAAAAATGATTTATATTACTGTTTGGTTTAATTTAATGCGCAAATGAACAAGGTTGGATAGACACATTGCATGTACACTGAGCAATCACTTTTATATACACAATACATAGCTACACATATTCAATGGGCCGGCGACATGAGGAGACTCGAGAGCAAAGTCACAGGTGACACCCGGGTGGTTCGCACTACTGCACGGTGAAGGGAGGGGCAAGGGTGGAGAGACACATTGCATGTACACTGAGCAATCACTTTTATTTACACATTACATAGATACACATATTCAATGGGCCTGCAACATGAGGAGACTCGAGAGAACAGACAATCAAATTACAATCATTTAAACCGTGATGTGTATTTCTCAATGAGCTCTGCTTTAGGTGGACATGGAACAGAGGCAATGTTGGGTGGCAATGCAGTTGTCCCCTGCACAGGTTCGTTCACAACTCCATTTATGTGCCTATCTAGGACGTCAACAATAAGTCTCTCAATAAACTCATATTGCATATCCTCAAACACTGGTTTGATCACCCATTGTTTACTTCTTTTAGTGAAGGCCTTATTGTAGCGAAGCGTCCCTAAAGTTCCGGTCGTCCTACTTTGTTGACGGCCAACATTATGGTTATGTGCCAAGACCGCTAGAAGAGTCCGATTTATCATGCCCTCCATGCCGAAATGCAATCGTTTTGGCCTCTACTTTAGGCACATATTGTGGAACACCTCCAAATCTCCTGTGTGGCAGAATTCCGTGAGTCCCCTCAAATCTCTTGTTATAGTTTTATCAAATACAATCTTTTCAATGGCTTTGTGAGTGGGTGATGAAGGAATCAACCACTTCTTCTTCCGTGCCTCCTCTGTGGACAAATGGCCATGTTCACAATTGTGGAAATGTTGGTTTGTGGTCCAGCGGTGAACGTTGCTACAGTGTAGCATTACTGACCGCCATTTTTCCAGTAGAATTTCCAACGACCCTCCACATGTTTTTGAGCTCCACCAAAGATGGTTGCTGATTGACTTGGACCACTGTGAAATACCTTGCATATCTTTTTTTTACCTGCAGCCGACATTTTTTTATTGATTGTTTTTGCAAGATGCCAAACGTCAAATTGGTGATTTATATTTTTGTACTCTTCTCTCATTGTCTTGGCAATTGAAACGTGTCTGTCCGTGGCTATCAGGTCGATCACCATTCCCCGCGATTGTAGTTCTTGCAATGATGCTACGAAGCCAACTTTCTCCATGGCCACTGAGGATGTGCTTTGTGACACCTGCACGACCACCAAACTCACAATTTTCTTACTTTCCATGTCCTGAAAGTGGTAGGTGCAGTACTTGGCTGAAAATCCTGGGCTGTCGCACTGTCCATCACCGGCTAGCCTGAACCGTTTGCCCGCGAATGTACTATCAATAGACATTTTTTCCATTCTCCAAGCTTCGCTAATGGCTGGAAATAGATAATCGGTTTGGTATTTGTAGAACTGAGTTTTCGCAATGAAATGGATTCCCACAAACTGAAAGAAAGACTCTAACTTTTTAAAACTTGAACCACTAAAAAGTGCAGCCGCTGCACAAAGTAGATTGCCTGCTGGCAGTTTCCCCAGCATGGGTTGTGCAGACCATGAGAAAGGATGATATTTTGTACAGGTGGCATGTATTTTAAGGTTAGTGCCTCGAATTGCACGAGTCACATTAATCAATGGCTCCCCACATACTTCCCCACCAACTGAATGCCCACATTTCATCCGAATAATAATATCAATCAAACAACTATCGAATACAATGAATTTCGCCTCTTTCCTTATACTGTCACTCTGCATCCCAGCTGGTTCGGCCTGTAACGTTGAGGACATGTCACTCACATGAAAGGTAGAATCTCTGATATCGTCTTCCGCTATGTTCAGTGATATTGATGGTGTTTCATTGTCGTCCACTTCATTCTCTTCCATTGCAACATCTGTTCCTTCTCCGGCGATGGGTGAATAAAACAATTTCTTCAACTTTCTCGCAGTCTTAGTTTTTGCGGGTGTTGATTCTGTGAATTGATCTCTGACTGCATCCGAACTACCAGGAGGACATTCACTATCAATGGCTGGTGGTGGTATAGCTCCGTTGTCAATCACTTCATATTCTTCCCATTGGCACAATGCATCTCCAGTCTCAAGTCCCTGCCAAAAGGTTTGACAAGCAACATCTCTCGTTCGCTTCACTGTCTGTGTAGATCTAGTTCGTACACCCACTCGCAACTAGAGGACAGATTGGAAAAGGGATCTTCAGTTTAAACACAACTTACAGTATTGAACTATTAACAGTGAAAAACAACATAATATAGTGACCAGGACACTAACCTTCTTTTGCTTTCTTTTCTTTGAAACTTTCTTGCCTCGAACTTCAACATCAGGACGCTGTTGCTCCGACTCGTGTGTGCATGTCTCCACTTCCTCTTGCGCTGCAACGACTATATTTTCATGATAAGCACATCCATCATGCACTGACGCTCCATCGACTCCATGAAACATAGAACTTTCATTAGTATGTATAATAATATTGAAAACACAAAATGTACTTGGGGACCAATACCCACGTACATCTCAATAGCAAAACACGAATGAACGCTTTGTGTAGAACATTCAAACGACAATTATTCACGCATAGTTGATCTAGTTAGATGGAACTGTCAAGATCCATACCTCGGGCTCCTCATAGACTTCCATTGATGATATTATTGAAGATGATGCTTCAGTAACTCCCTGAAACACAGTAATTGCATTAGTATGGTTTTCTATTTTGTTAAAAAGAACATAAACTTTGTGCAGGCGTCAACGGCTCATCTAAATAGACCTGCTCAAATGATCAGTTGTCTAAAATAAATAATGGATATCTAAATATGATTCGATTTGCTCGATCGTTGGAAGTGTCACCACCCAGAGATCTGCATCAACTACAAGGGGTGATGTTCTTGTAGAAGAAGCTCCGTCATCTCCCTGAAACATAGTACTTGCGTTAATAAAGAAGGAAGTATAGCGGATGTAATCACGTCATATGATTTCGCTTGATCGAACTGTCAGTATCCATACCTCGAAATGCATAAGAACATCAAGGGACAATGTAACTGCGGTGCACACTTCTGCAAGCTGTTGCGCCGACCCGTAACTGCATGCTCCCCCTTCTTCTCCTAATGCTCCATCGACTCCCTGAAACATAGGACTTTCATTAGTAATGAACACAATATTGAAAAAAGAAGACACATAGGAGGGCGCGACAGAAGGACATATCAATGGCTAAAAACGAAAGAAACATTGTGTGTAACAATCACGCTACAAGAATGCAAGATCTGATGATCTCCATCGATGGAACTGTCCGGAAACGTACCTCGAGCATCTGAGTGACATCAACGGTAGTCGTCAATACGTTGGACTCCTCAGCATCTCCCTGAAAGACAGTACTTGCATTATTTTGGATAACAATAATTATAACTGAAAACAAAGACTAGAGGACGAGTACAAGGGTGTACCATTAGGTAAAATAATTACACGATAAATTAAAAATATTGATTTACATGCCTAAAACAAGTCAGTGGCAGAATAGCCAAGTAAGATTACCCGATAGGCGCTTGAAGTGGCTGATGACTGCAATAACGACACGGATGGAGAATCTTCCGCCTTCATATTGAGTGGATACATAAATGGGGAAATTATTGTTAGCTAATGCTACACACTACCGCAAGGCCGAGAGATAAATACGTAAACTTGACTCACCAGTGGAGGGATGTGGACGAATAGAGTGGGAATAGCGGTTGAGAGCAATTTTCGCCTCGCTCGCGGTGTGTTCTTCTTTATTAGCAATGATGTGGAGTACATGTCAGAGGTAAAGTGCCTGCTGCAGATGCGGTATCGATCACCCCTCTTGTCCGCAAAGACTTCTAGGACTCTACTTTCAAGCTCAGACGGTGGATATCAGCAATATCGGACCCATTCTCTTATCTGATCTATTGTCTTAGGGTAAACATGCATTATAGTACCTTCAGATTTATTATGGGTCTTCGAAGGGCAACCGCCAATGGAACAGGCAGGCATTGTGGAAAGTTCTGAAAAGTAAAGATCAACAATTCTCTATGAATACCAATGTGTTAAAAAATTAAATGACACATAAAAGGTTCAATGCAAGGTTCGTTTTGGTTCTTGGAAGTATACACGTTATTCAGATGCAGATAAGTATTTGAATAACTTTAAAAAAATAGAAAAATACTTTGACTAAACTCAGAACATCTGACTAGTTACTTGCATGTACTGTCTTGAACGAAAAGAAATTGGACGCAAAATGATTATGGTACATGGCCTTACCTTGACGAACAAACAGTAAGATGCAGGGATCAGAGTAGTTTCTTGTCGTAGAACAGGGAGCAGTTCACAGGTTGCAAACTGACAAGTTTCCTCGAAGTGGTCACGGAAGTTCACAGAGACGAAGAGCAGATAACCAGCACCTTCACGGGTTGACTAGCAAAGCGCAAAGAAGTTCACATTAGAAATATGAAGTGGGTTATAAATAATTCGAAACAGGGGTGTGTTTGTGAATGAATGACGTGTATATGTCGTGGCATTATGCGGTTTTCAGGGGGCCACCCAGCGTGAGGGGGGATGCTTGGCAGGAGACACGGGGTCTGGAGGTAGACATGGGAACAACAACCCATGCTCTATAGGCCACTTTGAAGTGTACATGGTCTTTGGCACCTCTTGGCCTTTATCGCTCCCTGACAGCTCCACTTGGCAGCACAAGTACCCCGGTGCGAACTGCCTTTGATAGGGCGGGGGTGGATTGGGGCGGTGGTCGTGCAGACAAGACACAGGAAGACTCGTGAATGGAGACACACTTATGTGGATTGCAGGGGGCCGTCCAGCGTGAGGGGGGATGCTTGGCAGGAGACACGGGGTCTGGAGGTAGACATGGGAACAACAACCCATGCTCTATAGACCACTTTGAAGTGTACATGGTCTTTGGCACCTCTTGGCCTTTATCGCTCCCTGACAGCTCCACTTGGCAGTACAAGTACCCCGGTGCGAACTGCCTTTGATAGGGCGGGGGCTGGATTAGGGCGGTGGTCGTGCAGACAAGACTCGTTTGCCGCAGGGCCTCACCAAGGAGAGGCCATCTAACTGCATGTAAGAGGCAGGCTGCAGGATATAGTACATGGAAGGCAGGGGGGTGAGTTTATAAATACCTCACCCTCCCAGGAGAATATATGGTTGCAGTTCACCCTGGAGACCCTGGATGCCTAGGCAGTTAGTCAGCAGCAGGCTGGCCTGTGGTAGCAAGGCGGCACGGGCCAGAGGGGGTCATCTCTGTACCCGGTGCCCAAAAGGATGATTTATTATGATCAACCATATTGATTATTTACCTATAACCATGTTTTGTATCAATAAAATCCAACGGCCTTCCTTTTATTGCCAACGCTTGAACAAAGTGGTGTGGTAAGTATTTTTGGGGGAGGAGGCAAGGCCGGGAGGCTTGATGCCAACCCGCAAAATAACATATGTATGTCTGCTGCATATGGGTTCAACGGTTATGTGGATTGAAGGTGGGCGGCCAGCGTGAGGGAGGATGCTGGCCGGAGACATGTGGTGTGACAAGACAAGGCACAGGAAGACTATTCAATGGAGACACACTAGATTCATTTAAAAAATCAAAACAACCATTGTTAAAATATATGTTGGGTTTTATTTTAGATCTTAATTTCAATTGAACATAAATAATAAACATTACACATTGTAAAGTTCCGGTTGCAGCACATCCAGGGAAAATCCGCGGTATTGTCCACTGTCGCTGGGGAAATGTTGTCTAGTGGCAAGTACCGCACAGGCAGGTATTACTCTCCGAACGCGGTGTCCGAGCCTCCCGTGAAGCCACCAAGTGAAGCAACGATAGGCCACCAGCCTGTACCACCTGTGAAAATGAAAGATGCAAACTGTATTAAAATGACAAAACTTTCTTATCACTGTCGATTCAGGTAAAAAATGTCATTCTGCTTTGAAAAAAATTCTATCTAGAAAATGCACAATATGGAACCAATTTACATGCATTCGAATGGTATGTAGATGTAATTTTATATGTGGGAGACGACCATGACATAGTAGTGGCATCACTGACATCAAAACCAGAGTATACCTACTCGTTACTCGGATTACGCGGACGAACAGTGCCGCGAAGTTCGTGCATAAGCACCATCATCATCCTCAACACGGTCCGTGAGAGGCAGGCTTCCCTGAACTCTGGCAGCTCGGTGATGCATTGCGGACTTGGCTCGCCTTCCGAAATGTAGGCCAAGCACCCGGAATTTTCACGGCAGCAGCAGTTCTCCTCCTCAGTTGGCATTAGCTCGCACCGATTGCACGTGCACCAGGTGGAGACGCCGTCCATGCGACATGGTCCAGGCTCTTCATCCGTTGACTGGTCCTCCCAACTGCCGTCCGAATCCCCATCGTTTTCGCGTGCTTGCCTTTCCAGTAGTTCTTGCTCGGTGTACTCGGGCTCGTACATATACGGCATTATTGTAGCCATTGTGTGGTAAAGAAAGTAAAATAATTTACAGAGATGGTACAGGTGTTCACAAGGCCTAGAAGCGGCGAAGGTAGCTGACCAGAGCACAGAAACGAGTCACAGAATACTCAAAGTAACACAGAGAGAGTAATGGAATCGAAAATCTGCTGCTGTGTGTTGTGAAACGGTGTGTTTATACTTATTGAGGAAAGAGGCGTCCTGCCATTTCCATGGCGACACTTCATTAGCTGAGGCGCAGCGATTGTTGACACGAAACGTGCTTTGGCGTTGGGAAATGGGCGGTACGCGTCTGCTGATGTCAGGCTCAGGGGCGGGGGATTTGATTTAGTGCCGCAAAAGCAGGCGATGGGGGGAAATGATAGGATTATCAGAAAATGGCGGCTGATTTCGAGTGCGTTAATGGACGAAAAGTCGGGTAAGGTCCATAGGAAAGTTTTCTACGATCTACCGAGTTATGCTTAAAAACACATGGCCGAACCGTAGGGACAATAAAAAAAAAGTCCCGGAACTATCCTTTAACCATTCCAAGATGGTGCTGCAGATTGCTCGTTATGCCCTTTCCAAGATGGCAGTTTCCATGGTCTGTCGCTGGAATTCTGTTTCCCGTTTGCAGACGCTGCTACGGGATCAGGTTGCTACATCAAAACGGCATTAACAGAAAATAACACGCCTTATTAATGTAAGTACATGCTCTGCTCTTGTACCCTGGATTGTTGCTCCTTCCTTGGTTGATTCTTATTCCTTGCTCTGCCTCGACTTCCTACCTGGCTCCTTCCCCCTTGTCTGCCTCTACCTGTTGTCCTTGCCCTTGCCGGGGAGGATTCCTGCTATTCTGCTGCTACATTGCCCTGTCAGCTGCGACCACAGATCCCAACACTTGATTTACCTCTGGGAGGATATCTACAAGGCTTTTTCTCTCTTCAGGAGGAGTAGGTTGTCCCTATTCTTGGCCCTCTTCTTTGGTGTACACCATGTTGGTTGTTTTGTTAGACTGACAGGTAGGTAGTGAACCCATGTCGAGCCAGCTTGTGGACTGAATCCCTATGACTGGAATTTTGTAAGGCAATGTGACTGTCCCCTGCCATATGTCGTGGATTAGGACAAGGTGACTAGGGGATGCTCCCTATAAATGCCCATGGGCCCAATATCCACTAGTTGGGGTTTCACCTGGCCCCACGAGGCACTGTTCTGGTGCTTCCCACAACAACGCAGAGAAGATTATTACAGTAGTCTTAGACACATCAGAACTTTCTTAGGCGGGGAGCATGCCAAAGCGGTCTTAACCACATGTGAATTTTGCAAGAAGGGCGTGAGTCTAAGCCGTTTTAGGGACACTCGCATTTTGCAGCAAAGGGAGTATGTCAAAGCAGTCTTATGCACACATGAAGTTTCTAGGTGAGGGATTACACAAATGCAGTCTTAGGCACACGTGAAGTTTGTAGGTGGGGCATTATGTGTACGCTGTTTTAAGCGCTGATTTATTTTTTCAGGCGGTGGAGAACACCAAAGCAGTTTTAGGCACATGTGAATTTTGAAGGAGGTGCGTATGCCAATGCAGTCTTGGGCGTTGTTACCTATCCGTGGCTGGGACTAAGAAGCATGCGAATATTAATACAACACTCTTACACTTCCCTAAACCAGGGGTTTAAACCAATGGAATATGTCAGGGTAGGTCTTCTATTTCAGAGTCTTAATGTCAACAGCTTCTCATATAAGGGAAACCAAATAGTCCAAGTCACCAGTCTTGGTCATGCCCCCAAAGCCTTTTAATTGCCAGCATCACAGGTCATTTAAAGTACAAGTAGTGCATCTTGTCTGCCGGGTTTCCCCCCCCCGTGTGCAGGTTTAAGGGATCCTGAATCTCTTCTGATGAAATCTAGTTGCAGGTTTCTGGGGACCTACTACCCCAATGATTAGAGTTTGCCAGCAGTCCATCCAACGTGCTGGCTATCTTGAGGAGTTTGATTGGAGTGGCATCAATAGAGAATGAGATATCCCTGATTCCCTAGTTTGGCTAAGTCATTCTCAGAGTCTTGCCCTTCTCATTCCCTACAACTGCCATACTTTCCTGTGCTGCTCTCATTCCCCCCCCCATCGTCTGTGCCTACCTGGGCCTGACCTGGACCTGTGATATCTTCCTACATTGGCTAACTAATTCCTCTTCCGTTCGTCCTCTGTTTACATTTTCTTTACTGGCAGGTTTCTCCTCTGACACCTCTGCTTGAAAGGTCCTCCACTTCTTTTGGTTCTCGTTGCCACCACCTTTTACCACCTTGTTCGTCAACTTGCATCACCTCGTCCTCCTTCTTAGTATCTTAGAGTTCACTATCACTCCATCACCTCAATACATCATCCGCTCCAAGTTTCACTTCCACTTTTCTGCCACCTTTGGTATCTGCTGTAACACCTCCTCCTCAATCGTAAACTCTGCCACTGAGCTTTCCACCTCTTCCTCACAATAATGTCTACTCCATTACAACCTCCTTTCTCTTTTGTCCCTCCTGCACTCTCCTAGCTCTTGCACATCCGTGATTGACCACCTCCTCCTCACTGTCTCAAATATATACTTTGTCTCTGAACATTCCACCCCTTTTTTATCCTAAATCCTGCCATCCAATGTTACTTCCTCCTCCTTCTCTTTTCCCTGAGGTTACTACTTTCTTCTCCTTATCAGTATTCTCCACCACAAACAATACCTCTTTCATCACCTGATGTTACAGCCCTTCTCCTTGCAACACAACCTGCACTCTTCAAAGCTTTGCACCTCTTTGATATCACCTCCCTCCACTTAATACCACCTCCATTCTTCAAACCGCCACGCCACGCCGATATTCCCACCTCTTCCCTCATAACACCATCCTCCCTCATTCGAAGCACTTCCCATCTAAGTCACTCACCAGCCTTTTCTCCCCCTTTTCTCTCAAGACCCAGCAAACACCTTTGTCACTCCAACCTCTCCTTCCTCCAATCTTCTTTCCTTGCCCATGGTCTCCAAACGTCAGTCTTTTTTTTAAACTTTTTTTTTTAAACTTCAGCTCCTTTCTCCGACATGTCCAGATCCTCCAATTTCTCACACACTAAACTGGCAGAGTTAGTTTGTTTTATATTCATATAAATATTGACATATTCAGTTTACTCACCATCTTGCTCCCTCTGATTCTCCTCTGCAATCAACCTCACCATCCCATTCCTCCTCTCGCTTCCATTCTTTCTCTCTACTCATCCCGCTCCACTTGAACCCACTGCCCAGAACAATCACAGCCAGCCCAACTGCAGATCCATTCAAAGCTTGATGTAAACTTCACTTACTAGCTAAAGAGGCAGGTCCCCCTGCCATCTCGCCAATCCTCCCCATCTGACCCCAACACTACCAGTGATGCAAAATAATGTAATTCTGTAAATTCTGTATATTTAGTTAGTATTCCTCTTTCGTTTGAAGCACGTGTACCCTTGGGTTACTGTTACCTTTGTAACTCTGCAGTTTTCTTATTTACATCTTGTTTCTTTATTTTTTGTCCTGATATATGTCCTAATTTTCTTTGTACACCCTCAGAAACTGGCTCACTACTTGTTCTCATCTTTATGCAATTGTACGGGCACCCTTTCTGAGAATGCTTCCGCCATCTGTAAATATGTTATTGGAAGTCATTTCTGATAGAAATTAACATCCCTGTTCTTCAAATAAATACAAATACAAAATATTTCTCAGCTTCCTCCACCTGTGCTGAATTTACTGTGAGTATTTCCACGCATGTGAGATAATTGGGTTAGGGCTCTGATTGGTTGCTTCTCCTGGGATCACCTGCAATCAGTCTGGTCTCTAGGGATTGAACCAACTCTATATGTGGCCTGGCCGCCATCTTGGAATCCATTCCCCTTTATGTTGTGTTGGTGTGCATAGCACTATCTGTACAGACTTCAGTCTCCTTTGGTGGGCAGCGTGTGAATGAAGAGCTGATAATTCCCCTATTTCTCTCTGAAACACTTGAAAGTGTAATGCATTTTTGTTTCCTGACTGAGTCAAGACTTGGTCAGGGGACCTTGGATTGAAACATTCAGGTCATAAGCAAGTAAGACCAGACAAAGAAATTAAAAGTTCAAACATGAATTAAAACATTTCCCCCACTGTCTCCTCAGATCTGTTGTGTTACAATGTTACGAGTTAGCTTCCCTTGGAAGATTGTTGCACACACATGACATTGATACAATTTCCTATTCAAGGTATTCATAACTAGAATTCCACCACAATGTTTTAAAAAGGCAGAAAGTAAAGTATCCCTTCTGTGAAATGGTTTGCTCTTGCCTTGAGAAAGTTGAAAACATTTGCCCATGAAACTCTTTCTTCGCAGTGTTATCCCTAAGGGATACTGCACTGCTAGCCGTCTAATTTCAGGAGCAGCAGGGACAATCCCTAGCTGTGAGGTGCTTGTTTTGGAGGGGGTGCTGTCTACGTTATTGCAGGGGCTGTGTGTGACTGGTGAGCTTTCCTGTTTGGGGAGGGGGTCCATAGGTATGCTGCATGTAACTGTTCTGTGCCTTCAGAACGAGCCAGATTATCTGGCAACAGGCATTCCAGGGTATTGTAGTCAGGCGAGAAAGACAAAGTAGTTTTAGGGTGTGCTTTCCATAAGCCTTTATTTTTGGATGTTGATAATAAGACCAAAGAAGCCAACACAAACCATCCAACCAACAGCCAGGAAGTCAAAGGGCCTCATTACACGTTATGCGGTAAACCATGGTGATATTAGCACCATGGTTGCCGCCGGTACCATACTGGTGCCACCATGGAGAAAAGGGGAATTACCACCCCAAGGTTGGCGGGGCGGTAATTCCCCCTTTCACCATGGCCTTCCCCATTCCCATTTTTGCCCCATAGGGTTCAATGGGAATGGGGAAGGAGCTAATTACGGTACCGTAATTAGCACCAAGATCCCTTTGCGGGTCCCAACTTTAACGGCTGGTCTACACCAGCCGTTAAGGTCGGGTCCCGCAAAGGGACCTCGTAGGAAGGCGGTAAGGGTTTACCGGTACCGGTGCCCTTACCGGTAACGGTAAACCCTTACCGCCTACCGTGTAATGAGGCCCAAAGTCTTTCATAGATTGCGCAGTGTTTAAAGTATTGCTCCTAGGTTTGGAGCCCCAGAAGCACTCGTAAGCATGCTGATGGTTTTCCTTATTTTCTTTGAAAATCTTGTGTGGATACTCGCCCAACTTCCCTTGGCCAAATTAAGGGGGTAATTCAAGGATTATTTGCGCCAAAAAAAAAACGGGATTTGTGTGCCGTTCTGCCCGCAAATCCCTGTTTAACAAATGGGAATTTGTGGGCAGAATGGCGCACAAATCCCATTTTTTTGGCGCAAATAATCCATGAATTACCCCCTAAATCTTTTACACATCGAACTATAACAACGTTCTCGGGTTAGTTCTCAGATTTTAAAAAGAGAAACAGGTGGATTGTACCTGTCAGCAGATTTTAGGGTCTCTTACGGGGAAACACATGCACATGCACAGAGACCTCCTTAGCCAACAGGTGTGGATCCTTGAAAGGAAAACCTAACTTATGCCAACCTCACCCTCCCCTGCAGCTGCAGCATTTTAGACGAGAAATACTTAATTCCCGTTCCCAAAAGGGAACATTATTGTGCACGGGTGAGAACTTACTAGAAGTTTTACTGTCCTTTGTGATGCCCAAGAAACCCACAAACGATGTGCATGGGGACAGCTAGTGGGCAAGTTAAGTGCAGAGCAACAGACAAACACCAACTGCTGCACTTGGAAACTAAATTAAAGAAATCCAAAATGGTAGCAAACCTTTCAAAGACTTCCCTCCCATGGCTTAGAATAGGAACACAATTAGCCAATCAATTCAAAAGTTTGCTTCAGATGGTAGTGGCCTTAAAACTGAGGCTAAGAAACAGTGGGCCTCACAGGTGCCGCCGGAGTAATGAATTTACTGGGGCCTGGGAATGGGCAATTACCGGGGCAATACAGCCCCAGAGGGCTCAGTATTTCAATGGGAATGGGGAGGCTGGATGCACCAGCACCATTCATGAATGGTGCCAGTGCATCCGACATGGTCACCTCGCGGGTGCCGTTACGCCCGCCAGGTCACACTTGGTGGGCAGTAATGCACCCACGAGCAGAACTCTTACTTTGCTGGTCCGGTAACAACGGTACCAGCAAGCTTACCGGTACCGTTGTTATCGGACCGGGAACCTTATGATGAGGGCCAGTGTGTTTTTGGCTGGGAGCTGATGAGAGGAGTTTGCTGAGGAAGCGAAAGAGCACCAGAGCACCGAAGTCCCTTGAGCCCAGAAAAGGGGTATGCTGCAGTGAGTGAGAGAAGAGCCACCTGAATCCAAAAAGAGTGATCTGCTCCAGTGAAGCGGTGGCAGAGACCCCTGCACCACAAATATGTGGTCTGCTCCATTGAAGGGGAGAGGAGCCTACTGAACCCCAGTTGTGGGTTGTTTGCCAGTAAGGTGGAATAAACCCCCTGAATCCCATCAGAGGGGTGTGTTCCAGTGAGCGGGAGAGGATCTACTTTCAAATCAGAATATAGGTGTGCTCCTGTAACCTAAAGGTGAGTACCTGGGGCCCCAGAAGAGTGGCAGTTTGCATTAAGGGGAGGGAGGAGAGTCTCTTGAGATAAAGGGAAGGCTACCCCTGGCCCATGAGAAGGGAGGGGTGGAAAGTAGTAAGAGAGAGTGACTTTGACCCAGAAGAGGGGATTTGTAACAGAAGAGGAGAGCCCATGGAATCAAGAAGATGGGTGTGCTACAGTGAAGAGAAAGAGTGTGTGCAGGGAACTATACACCTAAGGTCTGTATTATTCTGCAGGGTACTGTATCTCTGGGTGTGGGAGGGAGAGCAAGGCTCACAATCCATGAGTAAAAGAACATGGGGGAGAGCCTCTGGCCCTAGAAGAGGGGAATAAGTAACAGAGAGTAACAGAGAGAAAGAGAGTCCTAGAGAAGGGAAGCTCTAGAAACCACTAAGCAGGAGGCCTTCCTGCCCTTAACGTTCTGTATGTCTTTCATTTTGTATCATCCTGAGTTCAAAGACTACGTTTCCCAAGAACATTTATGTTACAGCCATCCTGAACCAATTGACATGCAATAGTCTTTTGTTTTACTTTGGTTCAATAAAACCCTTTAAACGTATGCTGGTGTAAGACGTTGTGTGTTCCCTCGGCCATGTGACAAGTACAACAAAGCATTCTTAGGCAAACGTGAATTTTATAAGCAGAGGAATTTGCCAATGCAGAATTGGGAACTGTCATTTAGCCAAGGAAGGTTCACTAAAGGGTCCCATCACAACATGCAAGAAAGAAGAATTGATTAAACACAAAGATCTCCTCCTGAGGCAAGCGTAAAGCAAAGAAAATGTCAGGGCAATCCTTTCTCAACTGATGTTTTAAACCATATGAAACCATAAGTCTATGGACATGTTTAGAATTAGTACATTTTTGTAACTGATTGGTTTAAGATTCTGAGCGCACAGTGTGGGATGACAATTTCTAGTTTGCTCGAGAATCTGAGGTTTGCCCCTGGCACTCATAGCCTCTTTGGAGCTGTCTCCCAGAATTCTTCCAGCGTGTCTCTTCTCTGATTCATGATGAGGAATAGGTAGAAATTGCTGTCTCTCTGCCAGTAGCCATAGGAACAGCTGGAGCTTCCCTTTTGTCTGGTATACTGAACAAGCTGAGTTTTACTGGCCCCTGATTCCACAGAGAAGATTACAAGGGCCTCATCTCCCTCTACCGAGGTCCTGATTGCTACCATTGATGCCTCCTCTCTACTCTTATTCTGGTCCTGGCCATCTTTGATGCAACGCCACATGCATGTTAATCCCTCCATCTGTAGTGTTGGCAGTCTATAGTCCTACTCCCTGAATTGGGTAATGCCTTCCCTCTTATTGCTTTCTGCTCTTTCTGCCTAGGAGTCCAATGGTTCTGTCTTCCTCGTGTTTCCCAGCCTTCTTCTGTTTGTCTCCTATTGCCTCGTGATTTGCTCTTCCTGTTGACTTTTGATATTCTCCTCCTATTGTTCACCTCCTAAAACCTCTTCATCCTCTCCTGGCACCTTCTGGTACCCTCTTCCTGCCCTCTTCTAATGGTTGTGATCCCCCTCTAGTTTCCAGGTTGCTCCACTCCTTTCACTCTTGCTGCAACCTCCTTCTCCGACATCTTCCCTGAATAGACAACTCGCTCCAAACTCTACCCTTGCCTTCCTCTAAACACTCACGCTTGATCTTTACACATACCAACTTGGTGTTGCTGACAAACCACTGCAGTTCTGGCTTGGCAAGAGATCATGGTCTTCATGTGTCCTTGTTAAATTAACTGTGGATAATGTAAGCTGTACCCAACTAGGTTTCAGTGTTACCTGATAATTAGTGCTGTTGAGACTATCGTCTCAGACCACAGGAGACACTGTAATGACAAATACTAGAGGAAACTTTCTTTCATAAAAATGAACAAGCATCATATCGTCAGCGACTACATTGGTACGATACACCAGGCTGAACTCTTGGAAGACCCACAATAGGTTCTTCAGATAATGAAGATTTGTGTACAAGCCATCAACAGTCACACAGATGTGGGCACATCAAAGTAGTGATGACTTTGATCCTGACAGTAATGGCTGTTATGCAACTCTCTATGATCATGAAACACTCAATCAAGAGACAATCAGCAGAGCCACTGTCTAAATGTTAGTGATATGTTCACCAACAGGTTGGTCTACCTTAATCTATTGGCCTCTACCAAAAGATTAAAACAGTTATATCTAGATAGGTAGCTACATGCGCTTTGTCCCTTGTCCCCAAGGGAGAGTCGTCCCTTCTGAAACTAGGGAGGTGAGCCCACTATGCAAAGTACTCCTTAGGGGACAGGGCAAGCCGAATCTCGGAGGGGGAGACCCCCTCCTTAGTGGACAAGGCATCCCCAACCAAAGATATATTTATACCTCCTTATTCTGATGAATCATCACTTGTTTAACAGCACTTTAAATGGGTGTGGCTTGGTTTCTAATTCTGTTTGTGTGATGCTCCGACCTGAAGCCCAGGAACACTGCAGTTCTCTCTCGTGGAACCGTGTCACGATTTGGTGCTCAGAGGCACCAGTACCCCATAATGTAGTGGGAGCCTTTAAACATTTCCTGGGCCCCACTCCGAACAGATCACGCTGTGCACCAAAAGGAGTCAACTGAGCTCAGTCCTGGCGCCTTTGGCACCAGGCTCATATGGAACAGGAAGTGCTTCCCCCTTATTCCAAGATGGAGGGTTGGTGAGTTATCGCGCCTGCCTGCAAGCAGTGTATGCAGACTAGTCTTTTGGGAGTTGGAGGGTGTGGTTGAGTATTTAAGCTCCACCCCTGCTGAAATCCATGATTTGCGTTACTCTGCTCCCAAGCAGCGTGACGCTCACTGCGACCAGCTTTCTGTTTTCTGCAGCATCGGCACCTGCTTTGGCTCCAACGACATCCAGCTTTAGCTGCAAGGAAGAAGACAAAACAAACACTATTAGAACAACACTTACCTGCTTCCAGATGCCGCTGTAGAACTCCAGCAGCAGTCTAATCATCAATCCTCAGAACCACAGCTACTCAGCACCTGGAAGAAAAAACAAGAAAGACAACAGGTCAGATTGGGAAAACTCACGCGCACCCTGCAACTTAAACCTTGTGCAGCCACACTTACTGGGTTATTGTGCGCATCGCTCTATCTCTTCGCAAGCTCATCCAAAGCGGAGTAGGTCGGAGCATTTTGCCCCGCGGACACCCACTTCATCTTGGCACCTGCGGAGGAAGGAAAAAATAAGTGAGAGAAAGAACAGCACGTAAGGACAACGTTAAAACACCTTAAAAGGGAGTAAGCAAGACGACAACAAAGAAGACAGAACAAAACAATGGAAAAAGTCAAGAGAAAGACAGATAACAAGTAGGAGACAAGGAAAGCCTTAACTTGGCTAATCAGGGCGGGCTAGTCTTAGCCACAGCCGGACTGGGCAAGCGGACCAGTGACGTAACTTGGTCCATCAGAGCCTGTGCCTTGCAACATCGCCCCTGCAACGAATAGCAGGACGGATAGCCCACAAATCACAAATATCAGGTGAGGAGCATTCAAGGGGAGAATTCAATACCCAGGGAAAGGGAAGAGCAAACAGGGAGGGAGGTCTGGGTGGACACATGTACCAGTAGTCCACAGCTGACCTCGCTTTCCATCTTAGGAGCAGACCCCGAGCAGACTATATCTCCTGAGTTATCGAGCCCAGCAGTCCAGACGGCTGTCCTCCCAGCAACGCCTGACATCCCCGCAGAGACAAGGTGAGCGTAACAGACAGGCAGGAGCTAAAAAGGCCTGGGGCTCAATCAGAAGTAGACAGAGCCAATGCATGGCTAGAGAACAGCAGTCTGCGTTGGAGTACAGAGGAGGGACGCTATCCCTCACTGTCACCTGGAGGCAGGACTACATTGACCTAGAACCCACAGAACACCGCTGAGCCCAGGTGAGAGGTGGAGGGACCAAAGCCGTCAGGAGGAACAAGGAAGGAATCACTGCAAGCACAGCACTCTGCCATACAGGACAGCAGATACCGAACATCAGTAATCAACCGACTGGAGAAACCACGAGCTGAGACCCAACCACAGTGAAGTCGGACTTACGGTTCTGCCACCAGAAGAGATGCTGCCTTCCCTGTGACATCTTGTCGCAGGAAAACAGGTATGTGGCTGGAGACTAGAAGCAGCTGTAAGGGTAAGGCATGCCAAAGGAGCCTGCATGGGGTTACAATTGCGAATGCCCTGGGAAGGCGAGAACCTAGAGAATTCAATAGACCCACAAGTGGCCAAGAAGGAGAATAACCCATGGGAGTGAAGGCCAATGGGAAAGACCGCGAGGGACAAATACCATGAAGGGTCTAGGAAAGGCTGAAGCTGCGAAAAATCAGCAAGGGATTACAAGACCGAATGCCCAGGAAGGGGAGAACTTAGAGAAGCAAAAGACCTACACAGGGTTCAAAAGGAGAATATCCCATGAGGGGTGAAGGTCAACGGCGAAGCCCGCAAGGGACTTATACCGCGAAGGGCAGAGGAGAGACCAAAGTTGCTGAAAACCTGCAACATGTTACAAGTTCAAATGACCCGGAAAAGGGCGACTCTCGAGAATCAAAAGACCCAAGAGGGGCACAGAATGAGAATACCACAGGGGGAGTGAAGGACAATGATGTAGCCCACAAGGGGCTAATCATGTGAAAGGCCTACGTGGGGCCAAAACTGAAAACAACCCACAAGGGGTTATGAGTATAAATATCCCAAGAAGGGGAAAATCAAGAGAATGAGTAGACCCAAGAGGAGAAAAGAATGAGGATATCCCAGACGGGAGTAGAGCTGATAACAGAAGTCTGAATACAGAGAGGTCAACAAACCATAAGAAACTGACACAATCTCCCCAGAAGGAGAAAGCTAAACAGAAAGTCACAGGCCTGGAGGGCAAGATAGTATAAGCAGGTTTGTAACTGATGAACTGAGTAAACTAATGTATTTACGAGAACTAGAAACTTACGTTGAGGAGCAAGCTAAGAAAGATGCTGAATACCTATCAGGAGTGTTGGAAATGAATGGGACGATTTTCCAGGGGACCCTGAACCATGTCTTATTTAGGAACAAGAACATAATTCCAAGAACTGAACTTTGCACATTTTCTTGGTTAACATGCCAGGAGCTGTGTTAAAGAGGAGAACCAAAGAGAGAACTGGGTGTGGGTCAGAACTAAGCCACCCTGAGCCATAGTTATAGTTGACATAACTTACTGAGACTGGTTACATAGTTTAGATTTAGTGGTACAGCTAGCATAGGGTAGAAAGTTTTGGATGGAGGACAGAATTTATGTGAGACATCCTGACAACCACTTGTTTCTTTTTTTATTGAAGATAGGTAACCTCATCATAGACAATGGTCTAGTTTAGGGTTTCTTTTCTTAAATAAACACCCCTGAACCATGCCTTCTTGTCAGCCTTCTATGTCTTCCTTACCTCTTGGCACTGTTCTTGTTTTATCAAACTATTTAATCACCTAGGAGGTCAATGTAGGTGTCTCTACTTTGCATTTACAAACCAATAGTATCGCATGATTAAAATAGCACTCTGAACTTCACTTTTGTTTTTTATGCCAGTGGATTAATCCAGGCTTTTTTGCACAATGTGATTTAGCTCAGTAAATAAGGAAGCAAACATTGTCAGGAAACTATCCTGGTGATTTAACATAGATCCCACTGGGCTTTCTTATGGTGAAAGTAGGATCTCATTTTTATGATAGATGCCTGAACATGACTTAAATGCTGCACTGGAATACACATCATGGATTCTTTAATATAGATAAACTGTTTCTGGAACAACCACACAAGAAATCAGTGGGCTTATTTATTTTTATTTTATTTATTTTTTACATGTATAAAGCGCACAAAGCGGCCCTCGGGCATCGTGGCACTGTTTACAAGCAAGGCTTACTGAGTTACAGGAAACAGAAGGAATGACAGCTTGACAAGACCGCCTGTCTGTGGTTTGTGGTTACAGGGAACCTAATACCAGACGGGTGGTAGTAATGGTGGCATTGTTACAGTGTGGAGGGGTGGGGGCACAGTTCAGTAGTTACAGGGGAAACGGAAACAGCTGTTACCTTCAAGGAACAGATATTTGGGGTGAACCTCGGAGTGTAGTGTGGACTAGTTACAGAGTCTCGTTTTGAGTACTTTGCGGAAAGCAAGGTGTGAAGTCTCATTCCTTAGGGTGTTAGGGAGGGCATTCCATTGTTTTGGAGCTAGGAATGGGAAGCTGGAGCCGCCGGCTTTTGCTCTTTTGAAGGTAGGGATGTTCAGCTGGTTGGAGTATTGTGATCGTTTGGGTCTGGAGGAGCTGGCTCAGACTACTTTTTCCGAGACGTAAGAGGGGGAGGAGTATGTGAGGCTTTTATCATTTTTAAAGCGAAGGTTGTCCAAACAGAAGCTGGACCTGTTTATTGAATTTGAACTTTGGGCATCACTGCAGATTTCCCAGGCAAATATTTTTAAGACATATTTGGTATGGTTTTGTTTAACCTAATACAGAATGATTATAGAAGATCGCGTATCCTCTTTGGTAGGAAGCAAAGACAATCCAGGACCTCCTATGTGTCTCTCAGAATTATCCAAGTGGTCCCCAACACAAATGCCCTCATTACGAGACGGACAAAACCATGCCGGAAAAGCCGGCGTGTAGCCGCCGGACCTGTAATGATTTACAGGCGCCTGACTTGACGGAATAACCGAGGCATTACAGCCCCAGCGGTTGGGTAAGTCAAGCGCCGGTAAAATGTTGATCCCCGTTCCTGTGGAGTCCCATAGGATTCCATGGGAAGGGGGACCACGGAAGCACCGGCATCGTCAATAACGGTGCCGGTGCTTCTGTGAAAGTCTGCGGGTGGGTGCCGGTCCACCCGCATAGTCTGACCTTGGAGGGCGGTACGGCACCCGCCCGCAGACTCGTAGTTTGCCGGTCTGGAAACAACTGTGCTGGTAAGCTTGCCAGCACCGTTGTTTCCGGACCGGCAAACTTGTAAGGAGGGCCAATGTTTTTTGGAAGGCTCACTGTACTCCATACTATGCATTTATGCTTTTTTTCCCCACAAGACGTCTTAGTATTTGTAATTTTTGTATATCAGTATTTATATGGTAGGAACAGTGCTAAGATGCCACAAGGTGCTGCACAAGACGTTGGGAGCAACATATGAGGTATGGAGGGGGGCTATAACATGGAGCATAGTGGTGGGATGTGATGCGCGGATGAAAAGAGCCTTGGTGGCTCCTCCCATCAGAAATCCCGACTCTGCAGTTAACCAATTGGTGAACGTAGTCCGAGAGTTTCCAAATCAGACTAAAACCAATCAGCCATTGACTCGTGGCACTCCTAACATTCTTCTTCTAAAAAATGTAACTTTTTCCTTATTCCACTGAGATAGCAGATGAGTGTATTATTTTATTCGAAGGTTGTTCTAGTTCTTGTTTTTTTTGTAAGATAGCCACTACCACCCGTAGCTATTTTCTTCCTGTGTATGGCCAGTATTACTGGAGTTGCGAACCAATCACATGTCGGACATTTGGAAAACATTCCATTAAACAGCCAGGAAATGTTACTGTTCACATAATTATAGAACGGGCTATTTGAGGTGGCATGAAAAGTATATATAAACTTTGAAAACTAATAAGGACTGGTGTATACAATAGGGGTTTAGAAGTGCAATGCATAAGACGAACGCGCTCTATCATTAAATCTCTTCTAGTGGACGTTGCCAATGCCTTCACATCAGGAGGGAAACAGTGGGACGAGAGAATTGTTGGGTGACATCTATCCATGTGTAGACAAGCCATCTTTATTTTGTGCAGGGTGAACCTTTAATCCCAGAGCACAGTGTGACTGCATTGGGGCCGTGCTACAGCATGGGAGCAGGGACACACTGAACCACTCTACAAATAAAAACAGCAAAAAACCTTACACATTCCAAGAAAGTATCTTCCACACCGCATAAATGTATAGGAGTGAATATGCTGTGCTATGTGTGAGGTACATAACACAATGCAAAACACCTGAGATGCTTTGATGGATTCAAAGCCTCTCAGGAGAGTTGGGGTGTGGGGTGTGGAGGGGGTTGGGGGTCAGCGTTTTGACTCCAAAGATGATTTGGTGGCCTTTGTTTCCCAAAGCTGTAGATGTTTAGGGGGACCTCCCAAAGATGGGATGGATTCCTGCTACATAATCATCTAATCGGGTCATTGCAGGCCTCGTGAGATTCTTGCAGACCTGCTACTATTTCTGTTTCAATGGAAGATAATTACTTTTTTTTAAAGCATTTTTATTGATCGCTGATAGAATTAGGTTAAGAAAAAGACAGATGCAGCCCCATTTTAGCCAGATTCACATTAGCAATAGAATTGTTGCAAGACAAACATGATTACTACAGCTAAGCAAAATAGCAGATATAACAGAAGGGTAAAATATCTATACAGGTACCATCTCCTTATATGAGTATTACACTTTATAACTATCATTTCTCTGATTCAGTATTATTCTTCACAGTCCAATTATGGTATTTTTCAATGCTTACAATATCACCTTAATACATATTGTGAAGGCATCATGAAGCAAAACACAGACAACAGATTCAAGGTTCACACAGAATTCCTTTATTTTCTTAAATGTCAGGATGGTGTCAGGCCTAACTTGCCCTATGCCACGGTGGGATTTCTCTACCAAACGAAACTAAGGAGTCAGTAGGTTCAATTTAAAAGTCTGTCCGTGTCCAAAACCTATACTTGCCCCCTCACAACTAAAGCTAAACAATGTGTAGGGATGTCAGCAACCAAAATAAATAGTGTTCCAAAATAAAGTTCTGTGCTAGTTCCAGCTCTGGGCTTAAATCCCAGCTCCCGTTCCCCAAGTTCAAAACAGATCTCCAAAAGACCTTGGGGTTCGCTTTCCCAAGAAGACAAACCAGTTCTGAAAAGGCCTCAGGGTTCCCTTCCCTAAGGCGACAACACAGTTCCAAAAAGGGCCTCAGGGTATCTTTCCCCAAGGCGACAAAACAGTTGTCAATGTTCCAGGTTTCCCTTCCCCAGAAGTCAGCTCATCCAGCTTGCCAACTCACAATAAGTTCAAGTCTCTTAATTCTTAAAAACAGTTCCAGGTCTACTTTACAATCCTTCAGGCTCTTCAATAAGTCTACACAGATTGCTATCTTTCGAAGTCACCTCAGCAATCTAATTCACAAGTGCAGATTATTTGTCTTTACTTTCCTTGGCTTTTCCAGACAGGTTATCCTCGGTCTAGGCACAATTGTCGAACCACACGGTCCACCCATTATAGGTCACGCAACAGAGAACCCTACATTCACTTTGACTTCATCTTGCCACAGTGTGTTCTTCCACACTACTCACGCCATGGTGCTCACTCTCTTTCACCAGCTTTCCTTTACAATCTTCATATGTGCGCATCACTTGTTTTACTTTACTCATAAAGATTCATTCTTTGTTTCTAAGTGTTCATTACTGGTGTTCCACACTTGCTTTCATTTCATTCATAAGCTCATCAAAGCTTTTCTTTAGTTTGGCATTCAATAATGCTTGCTTTATCTAAAATCAAAGCTTGCCTTTAATTTGGTATTCAATAATTCTTACTTTATCTTCAAGTTCCTTTACTTATAGTTCAGCGTTTGCTCGTGGTGTTAGGAAAAACCCCACTTTTGGTTTATCACCAATTGAACACGTTCGAGTTCATCCGGCATTACCATATGCCCCAGTTGTAGCGCCAGGAGTTCCCCGGTACCAGTGTTCCCTTCAATGCACTCACCAGTCCTCAGCTATTCCTCTGGGCGTTCTCTCTTCTTTCTCCTGATGTTCTGAAGCTCCGTGCACACTTTCCTGGAGCTCCGTGAGCAGCGCTTGCCTTCCGCGAATCTTGCCGTGGGTTGCCAGTAGCCTTGCTCTTCCCTCGCGGATGCTACCATTGGCCTGCAGCACCTGGGAGTTTTTCATGCCCCACAGCTTCCAGCTGTGGGCACCAAGCAAGGAGACACTGGCAGCTTCGATTCTCTCACGGCCCGCCCGGGCCCCAGCGTCACGGTCGCTCCTCGGCAGTAGCCAGCGTCCTGGCCTCCAGGCCGGTCTCTCCTCAGTAGTCCCCTTCTGGACAGGAATTTTCCCCTCTCAGGCCCATCTCTCCCAGCCCGGCATCTCTCCTGCTGGTTTACCCCTCTTTGCGGGCAGCACCACCTTTTATGAACCTGTGACCTGTTAACAGGTTGCAGGTGCAAGCCCTTCAGTCCAATTGCCTGACCACAATCATTTGTTTTCTCTGGGCATGCCTGATCCTTGCAGTAGTTTCCAGGCCTCCTCCTTGTCTCATTATCAGAGTGGTGTAACTGAATGTCAATGTGTACAACTCCTAGTTGCCTCTTCCTCGGCCCAGTACTAGAGTGGTGTGACTGAGGAGAAGTATGCACAAATCTTTGTTGTATTTTTACAGTTTTGTTCTGATGTTTCTCTAAAACATTATTTGGGGTTTGATATGTGTTTACCTTCCCTGAATAAGGAAACCTGTTCCTATTGTCAATACCTTGATGGCATTTTGTCATGTCATCCCGAAAGGAAGAAAAGGGGAAAGGATGACAAGATCCCACAGAGGCTGCTGAGACTCAAGGTTCATCATGAAATGGAAATGGAGGATTGTTTCCCCTGAAAATGTCAAAAAAAATGAATGTATGGTATAATTGTCAGAATTTGGCCTGTACTAAAATGTTGGACATCCCAATGTCAAAACAATAGCGAACATGGGAAGCAAGGGTTGCAGGGTTGTCCCCTGCTCTGCTTGTTTGATATAATGGGATCAGGGTTGCAGGGGTTTCCCCTGCTTTTGTTAAATCGAAAGCAGCCAGGGGGAAAATAAAGTTTTTTTTTAAAAGGACCCTGCAGCGCCCATTGCTTATCCGAGAATGTAACACCCAGATCCTGTTCCTATTTTTGTGAGTGTACGGAGGTGACACAAAACGACACAAGTCAAGCATGTCAGTTTCAAAGTGTTTTATTGGACTAACTAAAATAACATGTGGGGTAAGTGCCATGGGGATTGCCAGGCAATATGGGGCTAGGTTTAGTGTTAGGGTTACAACAGAAAGTGGCTCAGTATAACAACAGGGTTCGTGGGGCATTATTGTCTCCATACCCTAGATTAGGGTTACTAATCCAGTGTATTGCAGGGTTTGACCCTTGAGAATACTTGCTTTGAGTTAGGGATGGTCTAACACACACACTCTTACCTCTTTTTTCTACTCTTACTGTTTCTCCACTCACACCCACCCCTCCCAGCACTCTTCTCTCCCTGTGATGTTTACACTCCTCCTATACCTTGCCTCCACCCTTTGATGTTACTTCTCCTTCCTCCACAACACTCCATCCTACACTCTACTACTCCCTCTTCTACACTCCTCCCTCCGCCACACTAGTATTCTCTCGTCCAAACCAAGTCTCCCTGTGTCTACTACTACTCCTCTCTCCATTCTACACTCTACATTCTACTACTCCTCCCTCCATTCTACACTCTACATTCCTCCCTCCATTCTAAACAAACACCCTGTGTTCAACCAGTAATCATCTGCTTCACAATCACTCCTTATGCTACCTTGTCTATCCACTTGCCACACAAACACGCACACTCACACTGCAGTACCACTTCCACTCTCTGGCTAATAGCTCACCTGCTCCACAAATAACATCCGCAGTCTGCTGCACCTTTCTCAGTCCCGCTGGTCTCTTGGTCTCCTTCATCTTCACCTCAGACCCAAATAACCCCCACTTCCTACTTGTTGTTTTTATCTCCTTTCTCGGCCAGGATTGGGTCTCTTTCCCTAGCCAATCTAGTCTCAACCGGGGCGGGGGAGGGGCGTAAGTCCTAAATAGTGGGCCTCCTTCACCTACCTGGCATAGCTGCACAACTGAGATGGGGGCCCAGAAGGGAAAGCATTCATGTTCGTGTTTTGGGCCTCTGGTTCGACTGGCTCCCCGGCTAGTCCTTTGGGGAACTGTAGGTACTGCTTCCATTTTGGTCTCCTGTGACCTAGGGGGCCTCTGAGTTGGTTCGTGTGCTTGCAGGTATAGCTTGTGCAGCTTACTTGTGCGACTTTGTTTCTGTTAGCTGCAGAGAACCGCCTATGGTGTTGGCTTCATGACTCCATTAAGCTTCATTGAGAAACCATTTTTTTTTTTTTAACGTTAACAGGGTCAGGGAAAGTTAAAAAAAAAACTAAAGAAAAAGAATGTTAAAAGGAAGATATAGGAAGGAAAAGGAGGAATGTGAAAGGAGAGGCAGAGAAAGGGTGGGTATGGAAGAACCTCCCATTCATAAAACAACAAAAAAAAGCAAACCATGAAAAAAATAGGTACTCAGAAAAATGCTTTTTCAAGAGTGCGATTTGCTCAGCAGCAAATAATGTTTAGGAACTATTGGACCCCCTTCAGAATGCACCATGGCGGACTGCTAGAGCTGGACCTGAGTTGGCACTGTAATAAGGATGCTAGCACTTTGACGCATATTTTGTAGGGGTGTACAAAGTTCAAGGCGATATGTCATTCATTCATCCTGCTAACTCTTGCCTCATTATTACTCACCATCCGGTATTGATCAGGACTTAATTGTGATGCAGATTGCTTAATGGTTGGCTCTAAGTTGGCTCTAAGTGGGGGCTGCCCCATTTGTGGCATCTTGGAACTACAGAGGAGCATGTTCGCGGTTTACTAGTCTTCTCTGGAGGTCTGCGTTCTCCCAGCAAGTGGGGCCTGCATTCTCACCTGAGTCAACTCCACGGTTGGAGTTCTTTACACACTTGGCTTTTAATTCCACTCTTTGGATTGAGTTTAGCGAAGGTCTGTAATTCCAATTTTCCCGATGGTTAGACTCCGACAATTCCAGAGTGTGCGGGGAGATGTTGTCCCTGGTCATCATTTTAAGTAAGGGTGACTCAAGAGGGGGTATTGGGATACAGCGTCTCTGAAGGGAGGGCATGCTCAGGCAATCCCGCTCCATCAGTCCTCTGGAAGGCACATTGGGTCGCAGCCGGTGCAACCCAATGCCCTGTGGCCTGGCCCATCAAAAAAATGGATTTGGAGTTGGTCCAACTCACCAAAGAACATAAAACAGATTATTGAGGCGGGGCGCGGGTTCTAGGCGGGCAATGAGGCTGTAGTCCAAGTGCTCTGCTGGGCACGTAGTGCAAGGCAGGGAATGTCAGACACTATAGCAGGCAATGCCGTGCATGAGACAATGATGACACTTGTGTTGCTTATGGGGATGTGAGGAGGGATGCTTCTTGCCTCCATGTCACAATAACCAGTGCAAATATACCAATCCCTGTGAGAAGCTGAACTGCACCCAAGGGCGGGTTATCTGTGTCTTTTAAAGCGTGGGAACACACATTGGAAGCACACACATGTCTAATGCTTAGAATCAGGGATGCTCCCAAGTGTCTGTCTACGTGACCATCATTCTTTTCCAGTATGAAGTTATTACTTGATTACATTCGTAAACTCAAAGTCAAAAGCAAGATGCCCTTATTAGGCAATATTTATCACTTTTTGAGAGGGATATAAAGTTTAAAGGGATCCTAAATCCCTTCTCTAAATGTCTGTTATTTTTGTCACTTTGATTAAATCTAAAAGTTAGGGGAGAATTCACAAACAAAATGAGTATGCGCACACACGTCTTGTGAAGATTAAGCTGTTTCCTCTTGCAGACAATGATTACGTTTCGAAAGGTCAGATGACTTCATCTCTTGCACATAAGTGGAATTGCAAAACCTGAACAGGGCAGCTTACAGTTTGCTGTAGATCTGAGTTTCAGACCATTGAACCTCGATGCATTTTCGACTAATAACAGGTATAACCATCGCCCATCTCAAAAGTGATCACCTTACTGATTTTGGCAAGAGGACACACTCAGTTGACCTGATGCGATTTAAGTGATGTGAGGGTTGCGAACAGCTCTCTCTATTGAATGCTTCCCAGAGCTGCTTTATCAGATTGACTTCCCATTACACAAAACTGAAGTGCAAAAAAGCACCACCATTACCTCATGTGGAAATCTGAGGGTCTGCCCACGATTTATTGCCCTTCTGGCAGTAAAACATCCAGATTGTTGGCAATGCCACATGCATTGCTGTTTCTCATATTTTAAAACAATCACTTTTTGTTTCTTGTTGTGAGGACGCCGATAATGGATTATGTACAGTAGCAAGTTATATCACTTGTGTACCCGTGCAAAAAAAGATGGGTCACCTTTCACCCTTCTGTGCAGTACATTGCACAAAGGGTGATGAGATGACATGAAACGTTCATTCTCCAAAGCAGTGCTGCCTTGACAACAGATGCTTCTCCCCTCAAGCCCACATGCCCTGGATCAGTTTCCCGTGTAATAGCAGACTTTGCTGCAGAAGCATAGGTGGGATTCAGGAGAATTAGGGTTGGTTCCCTCCCTGGGGTTCATGGATCTTTATTAGGGATATAAGAGGATCCAAACCCATCTGCTGTTCTAACTGTTTCTTCTTGCTCGGAGGTTGCTTCCACTTTAAAGGATTCACAAACCAGTTGGGCAGTGAGGTCCCCTTCTGTGATGACAAAGCCATAATGATCATAGAGGAGAACCATAACCTCCCCCAGTAGTCTTGGTTGATGACGCCAGATAAAACATCTATTGTGGCCTTACCTCTAGCCCAGATTTTGGGACAATGAACCCATATGCCACAGCAGGCAAAGCTATTAGAAGGCCTATAGAGTTAGGGCCCATGTCTGATGGGGAATGCTTGCTGTATCTTTGCTGTACAATTCCAATACAGCTGACTGCATGGTGCGCCTCTTGGAAATCTGGGTCCTGTTGGAAATACACACTATTCTTAGTGTTGGGCTGCCTATGCTACCTTCATAGCCCTTGTATATCCCACCGGTCCCATGACGAGTGTGATGCACAAACAGGCTGTGCACAAAAAAGGTTCTACAAAACTCTATTTACAACTACTGTCCAGAAAATGTGCAAACAACCAGTGGGTAACTTTGTAGAAAATGTTGGGGGGAGGACATGACATCTGAAGAAAAGGTGCCCCAACCAAATGAATGGGGACACAATGGTGTGCCATGAAAGTTGGGGGACAAACACCCCTATCCCCCCTTAAATTATGCCCTTAAACAACTGCTTTTTCATTATATGGTCTCACCTAGTTACTGGTTTCCATTGGTTCAAAACCTTAGGCGTTTCTCAATCTGCTTCACAGGTTTGTAGGTTTATCAAACTCTTTTCCGATCTCTGTTGTAGGCTTTGAGGGGGTCCTGAAGCCTGTTGGGTGACATTTCTCGGCATCTGACCTCCTGGACATGCATCTTGGTTTTCTCTACTAGTTGATAGTATAAAAACTGTTTCTATCCAAGATGGAATTGTCACCAGGTGTGTTCTCTTCCTACTTCTTACCACAGGTATAGCTTTGTGTTCTTTGTTGCCTTTTCCACCTTGGATGCTGACATCTCCCCCTTTCCCAGCTACTCTAGACCACCCCTGCCTCTCTGCCCCCAGCTTGTTCCTCCTTCCGCTTCTAGTACCTGCCTTGGTCCAACCGTGGCTCCTGGTTCCTCTCAGCTCAGTCTCTCCACCAAGCTTTGAGGTTTGTCCTCCCAGGCTTCTCTCCGACTAACCTCCCTTTCTTCACCGCTAACCACCTATGCTTCTCCACCAACCTCCTGGGATATTCTGCCAGCCGCCAGATCTTCTCCACCAACCTTCTGGAATATTCGGTATCCTTTTTTGGGAATATACTCACTGCACATGATTTTCTCAGTATTCAGGACAAATATGCTCACGTGTTGCAGTACCACGCCAGGGGGAAAGCAATCGAACCTAATGCTTCATTCTAGGTTAACTATAGATATATGTTCCCTGGATTTCTCAGTAAAAGGCCACATCATTAATATTAATTTGAACAAGATCAACGCCTTTTCTTGTTATGAGAACCTTCTCTAATGAGCGTTCAATAAAGTCCTTCAAGTAAATAGTAGTCATTTTTTTTTTATATAATCATGAGGTCTTGATTGCAAATTCGGGCATTGTGTGCTTTAAGCATAGCTCTTCATCAGGGAAATTAATTGCACACAAGTAGGTTGCAGAATTGATTGTTGAATCTGTATACTAAGTTGGATTCCAAATGTCAATTTCCTTTTTAGAAGGTTCTCACAAACAGAGATAATGACCTATGTAAAATGTATATTAACATATATATCGACAGTGTTCTTGATCAGATACAGGGTGCCCTCTGGAAGGGCACTCTGCGCCTGGCCAAATCACTGCCCAATGCTGTTCTACGCCAGGAATTAGGACTGATTGCCTTGTAAACTAGACTCCACTGGTGTCGCTTGTCCAATTTCTCAAAAATGTTGTGTCCCCCGCCTAATTCAATATATGAAGAGTTTCGACTAATGATCAACAACAGAAATCCACCATCGGTAACAAACTGTCATGACTCCATGGTCAAACTGTTAGATGAATGTGTGCTTTCTCCAGCTGATCTGGAGCATCGATTACATTATGTGAAGAAGCATCTATTTGAAAATGACTGGGTAAGAACTTTAGAATTGGTTCGCTGTCAGTATTTTGAGATCAAGTGGGCCACAATCCTGGGTTGGGATACAATGGGCCTAACGGCGTCTGCAAGGGAATGGTGTTGGAGATAATTTATGTGGGAAAATTCAACCAAGACAGTTCTATCTTTAGCAAAATATTTGATAGAGCTATGTGCTGAACTAGAACATAGGTGCGATAATTATGAACAGTGATAGTTCTTGCCTGTTTAGTATCAAATGTAACTAACTAATGAATTTGTAAAATGTAAATGTTTTAAGATGGTTTTGGGTGATCTTTATGCTAGACTGGACACTTTTATTCATGAAATCTATGTGTGCTGGTAACACATTGTCACAGATGTTTCTTAAAAAAATAGTTTGTTATTAAAATATGATATTAATTTAACTGTTTACAATCTAGAATTAATCACATTGAAAGATTTGTGTTATTTTACATACCAGGTGAATGTTGTAAATGTTTGTTGAACAAACTAATAAATGATGTATTAAATCAAATAAAAAAAATAAAAAATGTATATTAATTAAGTGCACAATTACCCAGAAATATAGGGAACACGCAACTCCTGTAATATTCCATCAATCTCCACATTGTTATCACCAACCAAATGTCTTCTACCACCTCCTTCTCCCTCTCTGGTTGCCAACCTCTCCACACTCTCCTACCATCTCCTCCTCACTATGTATATGTAGCTTCTCTCACCTCTCCACACTACGGAGTCCCTACAATACCGGCGTATCTTAAAGACACAACCCACATCTTACAAATTCTTAACAATATTACCTGGCAACCAAATTACTTCTTGGTCATTCTTGATGTAACTGCATTATATACATCTATCGAATACACACTGGCACTTAAGACCATTGATCACTCATTCAGATCTCACTCAGCATCCCATGCTAGGCATGTTCAAATGTTTAAACGTTTTGTTGAATTTACTCTTAAACACAACCAGTTCATATTTGATGATTAATACTACACTTAAAGCAAGGGCATAGCAATGGGTGCTAAGTATGCTCCTGCCTTAGCCAATCTATTCATGGTGTACTTTGAAGACGTTTACATCTTTCACAACAATCCCTTTAGTCAATATATCCCCGCTTGGAGGAGATATATTGACTATGTCTTTGCAATTTGGTCAAGGACACTCATTCAATTCAATGACTTTATGCAGTTTCTCAATCAGAACCAGTTTGGTATTAACTTCACTTGCCATATAGACTCAACAGAAATTATGTTTCTAGACTTGAGAGTTTACATAATTGATAACACTATACAGACATGCACTTTTCTCAAAGAAACTGCTGTCAACTCTATTCTACATGCCAGTAGCAGCCATAGAAAAAGTGTGAATAACAACATACCATGTGGTGAACTTTTGAGAGCCAGGAGAAACTGCAGTGAGGAAGGAAATTTTGAAATAGAATGTAAGTCAATACGAACCAGATTAAAAGAGTGAGGTTACACTATTCCAATCATTAACAAAGCATTACAAGATGTCAAAGTAATGGCACGATCTTCCCTTTTACTACAGACTCAGGATTCACAAGAAGAAATTCCCAATGCTTTTCCAAAACATGTGAATTTCATTACTAAATGTTCCAATGATTCTAAATTTATATATCATATCTTGAACAAATATTGGCATTTGCTGTTACTAGACCCAGATTTGGTACCATACATTCCTGAGAAACCTATGATTACTTTTTCAAAAGCTCTCACTCTCAGAAATATACTTTGTCCTTCCTTTTTGAAATCTGGTTCCAAAAGACAGCCTAATTGGCTAACTGAGAATACAAAACCAAGTGGTTTTCATAAATGCGGGACATGTAATTTTTGCCAGTTCGCTCTGTCACCTACCAAAGTCTTTACCTGTCATGGAGATCTCAAAGTTAATATTACGGACTTTATCAACTGTTGTTCAAAGTATTTTATATATGGCATTGTATGTGTGTGCAAGAAAGTGTATGTTGGCAGTACCATAAGGGAGTTGAGAGTAAGGATCAGAGAACACCTTGCCAATCTGAATAGTCAAGATGCCAAATTGCCTTTTGCTCTACATTGGCAAACAGAACATCAAATGGCACACCGACGGGACATTAGATTTGTTGGACTGAAACACATCAAGCAACATACAAGAGGTGGCGATAGACAGTTGAAACTACGTCAAGAAGAGGCACACATGATTTGTAAACTACAATGTGTGCAGCTTGGTCTAAACCAAGAACATGAACTAAATGAATTTCTGTGATTAATGTACCTTTTAGTGGCCTATATAATGATGATACTTGGTGATGCTATCACATCCCCACATGTACATGAACTAACACGTAGACTGTGAGTCTCTTTTTTACATCAACATAGACCCACTACCACCCATTTCCTATTTATCAAACAAGTAACACTGTACGCCCTCATTTCCTGGTGCCCCATAGAAGGTCAAAGTCCAAAAGATTACATATTGGAAGTTGGACGCATATAATTTCAAATATGTGCTATTGACCTTTCACTATATACTCTCTTACTGATCACCCGTTATATTGGGCACTCGTGTACTTCCTATGATATATTTATCCCAGCTCACTAATAGCTTTAGATACAACTGTATTTCCGTTTTGATTGACAATTTAACAAAATCATATGACATTGATTGCCGGGATTTATGATATGATATATTTATCAAAGCTCACTAATAGCTTTAGATACAACTGTATCTTTGCACTGATATACAATTTAACAAAATAACATGAGATTGTTTTCCGTGACTTATGATATATTTATGAAAGCTTACTAAAAGCTTCAGATACAATTGTATTTCTGCGCTGATTGACAATTTAACAAAATTACATGACATGTTTTGATGGGACTTATCTTTCCAATTGGGCCCTTAGACTCAATAATACGGTGTCCGGACATTTCGTCGAAAGATATTTCGTCGAAAGACATTTGGTCGACGGAATTTGGTCGAAAACCAAATGGTCAAATTTTTTTTTTATTTATATATATATTTTTTAGGTTTTAGTTTAGGGAAAAAAAGGGTTTTTTAGAAAAAAAAGGGGGTTGGCGGCGGACCCCCCCCCCAAAAAAAAGAAAACTGAAAATAAACAAAAAATAAAAATTCGACCATTTGGTTTTCGACCAAATGGTTTCGACCAAATGTCCTGTCGACCATTTTTTTTCGACGAAATGTCTGGTAACCACTCAATACAACTTGACGGCAAAACATGGGCACACCTCCTTCTTTTAGCTGGTTAGTCCTACTTGGCAACATCTGAGTATAGGATTGAACGCACCAATTAGTGGTTAACTGGGCTTACGATACTAGCGCCCATAACTTGCCAGCATATAACTATGCGAGCGCTTTAGCATATTTATACACTTTAACTTACAAATTCATTCACCGACTTATTATGAAGCTGTAACGCAACAAACTGCTGCACAGCCTTCTAATGAGACGCCAAGGGGGAGAGCTGCACGGTGTTGCTAGGTTACTTCTGAGCATTCCGGTCACATGACCCAAGTCTATTTCATTCCCTGGGTTGTTATAGGCTGTTACAGACGACACCCACATTCCGTAGATCTACGATCGGCCACACGGCAGTGACTGGAAGTTAGGAACGCATTGAAGCAGCAATTTGGTGAGCTCGCTATGTTTAAAAATATGCTTGGGTTCTACCCATTATTTATCAGGATAGCAAACCTAATGTCATACTAACATGCTTTTTAGCACAGACAGACCCAAATGTATCATTTTCCATTTTCGGTTTGCGACCAAAATATGCAAGTTTGATGGGCACGGGCTTCTTTCTACAACAAGAACTTTCCTCTTTCTTCTCCATGTTTTAGTACACCTCGTGTCAAGCTCATAATATGCCCTTTTTTCGGAAAATTGTCTCAAGACACTCAGAGTTCATGACCAACGCATCTTGCATTATAAAAATCGAGAATTTAGGTAAGCCTTACAGTTCTTCCCTTTCTAACACACGTAATGTGCTATGACTTTATTTTGGTGAATGGTTATAATAGTAGCAGGTCGTGTCTGCTTTTTAGATTACACACATCATATGGACGCCTTGTTGAGATTGGAAGCAAACACAACTAAACACTGTGCGTCTTCACATACACAGCCGGTTCTCGACTTCTCAGGTACTTTTTGGCCAATATCACAATCTTTGGGGATGTGAATACGCTCACCAAGCATTACTGACTTAACTGTGATGTTACTCTGTTATATAATATTGCAAATGGATCATTCTTTATATTTTCTGTTTTCTCTTCCCGTTCCCCCTCCCCTATCCTCGTTTCTCTTCATGCCTCTATGTTCTTCGAATAGAAATTGGGCAATTTTCAATTGATAAAGACTTATGTTGTCTATTTGAATTACTGAATATGCTCCATTGCTCATTATTATTTAGTCAGTCATATACTCATACGCCCTGAAGATGACCCGGTTAGGGTTGAAACACGTGTTGGTGTTCTTTGTTTCTGGAATATTGTGGCGTTTTCTGTTTCTGGCATATTGCTTAACAGATGTGTGGATCTTGCAATTGTAACTTTGCAATACAATTTTTGTTGAAATCCTCAAACAACTCTGCAATATAATTTTTGTTGAAACCTTAAAAGTGGTAAACTTGGTGCTTTCATTATTATTGTTGAACCTTCATAGTTAAAAACTGGGCCAATTCCCTAAATTATAACGTATGTTCCCTCATTAAATATACTGTTGCATAACGAAACCTGCAACCTTGGTGGGCAGCGCAGACAGTGAGGCTTTCTGATCTTTTTGTCACTTTTAGTCTGAAGGGGTTTTTGAGAGATTACCCTTCTGGTCCTCACTGCTGTTGCATACTTTTCGATAACTCAACACCCCTCAGATATATACGGAGAGCTGTTTTATCTTTGTGGTTGTGCACAACTTCTACTTTAGGATAATTTCTCAAACACTCCAAGTCTACTCTCCACACAACGCCCCACGACATTTTCCAACTTGCTCCAACCAACTGTTGCAACTGCCTTCTCCAAGCTGTCACACCAACTCACTTGGAACCTAGGTTTATATAGTGTGGTGACCCTTAGGCTCGGCTCTAGGTGAGGGTCTGCACCAGTGTCTGCAAACTAGTTATGGCCTGTGATTGGCTCCTCGGCTCCAAGTCAGCTAGTGTTAATCAGCCGAAATGGAGTCTCGCTACTCTGGAGTGCTGTCCCAACAGACTCTCTGCCCCCCGCACCCCCCGCTCCCCTGCATATATGCTTGGTGTCTGAACTGCAGATTCACAGTGAAACCCTCTGTCGCCAGACCCCTAGTTGGTGAGTATGCTTTGTGGGGTTGGGGTTCAAGGGCTGTGCATGAACAAGGGGCCAGTGGTTCATGGGCCAGCGACAAAGTGTCCTCTGATGAAGGGCGGGGTTCACGGCCTGTGGGAGAGAATGTCACTGGCAGTTCACAAACCCGTTCGGAGACTTAGGATTCATGGGTTTCCTATCTGAACCTTAGGGTACATGGCAATGTAAAGGTCCATATCTTCGCGGACAATAGTAACAGCTCCCACCCCGAGGCCGAACATGGAATCGTCCCTCTGTGACGGCCCTTCATGGCACATATGGACCTGATCCTCCCTCATGCCCCACGCATGCTTTATCATGTTATTTACTTGTGGGTTTTTATAGTCTACAATACAAAATATGTTGCTGCTAGGCAATGCTGGAAATGAAAGAAGGTACTGGGGGAAACCTCCTCCTTGGAGGGAAGCTGTTGGACGGAGCGGGCGGGCCGAAGTGTGTGGCTCCACACCAGGTCAAGCAACACAGTGGGCCTCATTACGAGGTATGCCGGTAGCCATGCCGCTATTGGCGGCATGGCTGCTGGCAAAACCGCGTCCGTGTCCGTGTCCTCGGAATGAGGACTTACCGGACCATTCCGAGTTCGGATGGCCCGGTAATTCCTCACTCGAGGACACGGACACGGTTCATCCCCATTTCAGCCCCCATAGGGCTGAATGGGAATGGGAGAGGGAGTAAACAATGGGCCATTACCAGAGGGCCCGTTGTTTGCTCCCTCGTCCCCTCGCGGGACCCGGTATGCACGCCTGGTTTTCCCAGGCGTGCTTAACGTGTCCCGCGAGGGGACCTCGTAATGTGGAGGAACGGGTTGAACGGCGCCGCAGCCTTTTACGGCACCGTTTAACCCGTTCTGCCAGGGTCGTAATGAGGCCCAGTATCTCTTTATAGAACCCGCACCTGTTCATTTGCATAAACGCAAAGAGCATTAGGGGAACATAGGAATGCCCACAATTTGAAGCATGTCTGATAGTGATTCATCAAAAAACCCTTTTGAGCGAGTATTGGAAGTTGGGCTCTGCTCTTTTCATTAGTCTGCATTCTCCCCGTAGCAAAACAAGGTCTGTAAATATGTGATGTGTTTCTGCATTGAGTCTCCTGTTTCTGGAGCAAGAGTTTGAGAGCTAGGTTACCTGAGCGTGTCATAGAGCGGCCCTATGCCCTGGGGTGTAATAGAGCTCGGGCAAAACGAACTTTGCGGAGCTCCGTTCTGTCTTGTTCCAGCCCATTTCCTACCCTGATGCTTTGCACTCCAGCAGGCGTGAAAGGATTTACCATATGGTCGTCACATGGTGAGTTTTACAGGAGGAGGGGTGAGTTAGCAGAGGGATGGGGAAGGGGCAGAGTTGTGCATTGCATATGATGCCATCAATATACAATTAAAAACTGCAGAGAGGGTAGCCAGGAGATCGGAGGACCCACCTACCTGCCAAGGAGATATTGCCCCGTCTGAAAGCAGGGAGAAGACCTTCCCGTGCCAGGCCGGGTGGCGAAACCCAGACTATAGTTGGCAGTACATTACCACAAACAATGACTGCAATATGTGTGGGAAAAAAGCGATTTAGGGTGTTTCTGTGATTTACACCATGCTGCCTAACTGCTACACAAAAAGTCAAGCGCTTCCTCCCTTGCAAGGTGCGCCGCAAGCGCAGAAGTAAGCGCAGAGCGCTTGTGCCTGAAAAGGATGTTCACTGTGTTGCCAGGCACACCCGCACCACTGACTTAGGGATAAAAGCGTGATCATGTTGGACCTAGCTTCTTACGTAAGGAGGACTCCTGAGATTGGCCGGCCGGCGGATTTGAGAACGTAGTCATCGTCTAGTTCATAGTTGTACTGTAGATTGCATCATATGGACCCATTTGTTTAGTTTTGGACATTAGGCGGCACTGCCTGTTTAGCCAAAACAAGTATTGGCAACTGAGATGTAAAGAGGAACACGCGGCCTGACGCCTGTGGGGGGCGTTTGGCTTTTTATCCACCCATTGACCACCCATGTCCAGTGCTGGTCATTGGGCCGGCTCCCAGCGGATCCGAGATCATGCACCAGATATGGAGCTGGATCTCGGGATCCGGCCAGAGTCAGCCGCCCAAGCCCATGAACCGCGCTGGAATACTTAAAAAACAAAAAAAGAAGAAACAAAAGCGCACCTGACGTCTACATTGCCTTTTACCGCAGCTTTGGCACTGGTGTGTAATCACAATGCTCCCTACATGTACAACTGATTCCTTTCATTTGTACATGTAGTTGTACATGTAGCAAGCATTGTGCATTACACACGAGTGCCAAAGCCGGCGGTAAAATGCAATGCTGCAGGTCCTGTGCACTTTTTTTTCTTTTTTAAAGTATTCCAGCATTGCTGGATGTCCACTACGAGCCCCGCCCCCTCTAGACCACACCGCCTCGGGCACCACCTCGGGCACCACCACCCCAAACTCCTCCCCCACCCCAGCCCTTATGTTGTGGCATTCCCCCCCCCCCCACCACATTTTTCCCATTTCCACCACTGCCCATGTCTATGCTAATCACAGTGACCATTCCCACCCACTACCCTTCTGGCCCCATTCAAAACACACCCTTCTGGATCTATCTGGGCTAGCTCTATCACAGCTAGCAAACTGTGTGCTTTTTGGGGTGCTCATTGTTATTTCTAATCAGTCCTTAGGAAATAACTGAATCACAGCTGTAAATGAGCTCCTGGCGTAATAAAATACCTTACTTCTTTGTCCCTGATGAAGAGTATTATCTCGAAACGCGTTGGGCTTTTCTAACAACATGAATAAAAGAAGATCTTATGATAACAAGCTGACTTATTTTGAATTCCTTTCTGTAAATACCTACTATATGTTGACGTGTTATCCTATTCATCAAAAATTTGGAAAACTACCTTAAAGTTATTAGTCTGTTCTTCACAGACCCCAGATAGTGTGCAGGGGATGGGAGTTCCCAAATTGGGAAACTTTCCTTTCTCACGTAATAAGATACCTTAATCAAGTGTGTCTTCAGTCACTTGATTGTCAACCAATATGTGTGTCCTTGCATCTGATCTTGTATTGAATTCCCGTTTAACCCAAGCATTGACTAAGCAAAAAGTTGTAGTTCTTGCATAGGCATTCGATAGTAACTGCTGTCATATGCTTCAGCACTCACACCATTTGCCAGGAACTGCCATCTTATGGCAAGGTAGTACGAATATGAAAGTGCTTTTCTGGCTTTGCCAGTGCCTGTTCTCAAAATGTTCTTGTGGTTGAACAATCCCTCCCCACATATATCCATTTCCACTCACGTGGCTTTCTTGCAAAACTACTCGTGGTAGAGAATTGTTCCCGATAACTTTGAACGTTCACCACCTACCAGTGGTGAGGCCAATGTAGGGGCAATGGAGGAAGGCCTTGTTTCCACATACAAAGTGAAGCAGAAGCTCATTAATCACTGTCAATAAAAAGAAATACACGGGATCCTGTAGTTTCAAGCATTTAATTGTAAAATGGCTTTAAATTCGTTAATTGATAGCATTTGGGATAACAAATGTTGAAATTCACAGATGAGCTCCATATGCAACATTTCACAAGCCCTTACCTGGGGCCAGTGCTGCAAAATTCTGTAGGCCAATTATTAACGATTGCACTATTTGAAACTGATAGTGCAATGCGGAAGTCTATTTGATGGCAGTCACATTTCTGTCTAGTTCAATCTTACTCAAAACTGTACAGATGTGCTTGCTTTGTGTATCTGATACAAAGAGGCCAAAGGGGTAATTAACTCATGTTGTGAAATGTGTATAGCGACACTTTGGTGCTGTTTCTTGCAGCAGTGAATAGTGCAGGGGGGGGGGCCTACAAGTATTGTACTCGAGGGCCCCAACCAAACCAGGTTTTCAGAAAAACCACTCTCTCTCATTCAGATTCACTCAGCCGCATTACGAGTTTGGTAGTATCTCTGAGGTAATACCACTGAGATACCACCAAACGGTATTACTGTTACCACCACTTGGTCTGGTGGTATTACCACCTGATTACAAGGGGTGGTCTCTAGTGTTAGTCCCCATTAATTGGAGTCCATAGGACTCCATTTGGATTTTAGCGGTATTACCACAGGCGCTAATAACGCCGATTTGGCTGTAAGGCGGAGGAATTACCTCCAGCATTCTGCTGGAGGTACTTCCTCTGTCTTACTTCCAACTTGTATTTCGGGTGTGTGGTAATTCGGCAGTAATTACCACACCGCCAAACTCATATTGAACCCCACTGTATTCAAGTTCTCTGGATATCCTGAAAACATGAAGCCGATTTGGCTCTTGAGGAGCAGATTTTGGGACAGCTGGGGCAGTGACAGGGATTAATCAGGTTACTAGTGTAAATGAGCGAGAGCATTCTTCACTTTATGGGAGGTAATTCAGTCTCGAAAGGCTACGGTCTAGCCAAAAGGTTGTACAAAGACAACAACAGGAGCTAAGGAATTACCCTGGCTAATACCACGCCCTAGCAGCACAGCGTAGAAACAGCCTAGCAACACAACCTAATCTAGCCCCAGTGTAGGAAAAGGTACATTGGCCTCATTACACGTTTGGCTGTGCAGGAATAAAAGTGGTGGTAATTCCATTACCGCCACTTTTTTTGGAAGAAACGGAATTACCACTGTTTTTCCCACACTGCATTTTATAATTTTTGATGGATTTAACGCTGGCAGAATTATTGCACGTTAAAATCTGCCGACTTTTGGAGGAAAAGTGGCGGATTCACCTCCAGCTTATTGCTAGAGAGAAATCCTCCACTGTACCTTAAAAAAATGGGTGGATTTACCACACAGTAATTATGCTGGCAGTAAATCTTCCAAAATCCACATGTAGTCCTATGGACTACAAAAATGGGGCATTACCACCATTTGTAATCCATGGTATCCCCACAGGAGCAATCAGTGGGAACAGTAATAGAGTTTGGCAGTAATTCACCACCAGCATGGAAAGACTCAGTTCAAAACCAAAAGGCTAAGAGATGGAAAACCGATATTGCAGCACAAGCACTAGGGAATACATTTCCTGCCTGACCCATTTTTCCACATCTCTCACTGCCCTTTTCTTCCACATCTACCCTCAAACCCTGTAATTCATACTCTTGGTATCACGCATCCCAACCACCCCTTTTTTACTATATTAGCTCCTCCAGTATCTCCTCTAGCGTTCTATGCATCACAATGTCACCTTTTTTATTATGCTAGCTCCTACACTATCTCTTGTACCTTCCCACGCGTCCTGACCTCACATTTTTCTATCCCAGCTCCTACAGTTTCTCCTGTAGCTTCCCACGCATCACAACCTTACCTTTGTCTACTATCTTAGTTCCTCCAGTATATCCTGTAGCGTTTCACGCATCCCAATGTCACCTTTTCTACTATTCTAGCTCCTACAGTATCTCCTGCACCTTTCCACGCGTCATGACCTCACATTTTTCTACTATCCTAGCTCCTCCAGTAGCTCCTGTAGCTTCCCACGCATTCCAATCTCACCTGTGTCTACTATCCTACCTCCTCCAGTATCTCCTGTAGTGTTTGTCACATCCCAATGTCACCTCTTCTACGTCCTAGCTCCTATAGTATCTCCTGCACCTTCCCACAGGTCCTGACTTCACATTTTTCTACTGTCTTAACTCCTCCAGTATCTCCTGTAGCCTCCCATGCATACCAATCTCACCTTTGCCTACTATCTTAGCTCGCCCAGTATCTCCTGTAGCCTTTCACACATCCCAATGTCACCTTTTCTACTGTTCTAGCTCCTCCAGTATCTCCTGTAGCTTCCCACGCATCCCGATCTCACCTTTGTCTACTATCTTAGCTCCTCCAGTATCTCCTGTAGTGTTCCACACGTCCCAATGTCACTTTTTCTACTACCTACTTCCTACAGAATCTTCTACACCTTGCCACACATCCTGACCTCACATGTTTCTACTATCCTAGCTTCTCCAGTATCTCCTGTAGCTTCCCACGCATCCCAATCTCACCTTTGTCTACTTGCCTCCTCTAGTATCTCCTGTAGCATTTGTCGCTTCCCAAAGTCACCTTTTCTACTATGCTGGCTCCTACAGCATCTCCTGCACCTTCCCACGTGTCCTGACCTCACATTTTTCTACTGTCCTAGCTCCTGCAGTATCTCCTGTAGTTTCCCACGCATACCAATCTCACCTTTGTCTACTATCTTACCTCCTCTAGTATCTCCTGTAGCGTTCGTCGCATCCCAATGTCACCTTTTCTACTATCCTAGCTCCTACAGCATCTTCTGCACCTTTCCATGTGTCCTGACCTCACATTTTTCTATTATCCTAGCTCCTGCAGTATCTCCTGTAGCTTCCCACACATCCCAACCTAACCTTTGTCTACTGTCTTAGCTCCTCCAGTATCTCCTGTAGCGTTTGTCGCATCCCAATGTCACCTTTTCTACACCATAGCTCCTATAGTATCTCCTGCACCTTCCCAGAGGTCCTGACTTCACATTTTTCTACTGTCTTAACTGCTCCAGTATCTCCTGTAGCCTCCCACGCATCCCGATCTCCCCTTTGTCTACTGTCTTACCTCCTCCAGTATCTCCTGTAGCGTTTGTCGCATCCCAATGTCACCTTTTCTACACCCTAGCTCCTATAGTATCTCCAGCACCTTCCCACAGGTCCTGACTTCACTTCTTTCTACTATTTTAGCTCATCCAGTATCTCCTGTAGCATTTCACGCATCCCAATGTCACCTTTTCTACTATCCTAGCTCCTCCAGTATCTCCTGTAGCTTCCCACACATCCCAGTCTTACCATTGTCTACTATCGTAGCTCCTCCAATATCTCCTGTAGCTTCCCACACATTCCAATATCACCTTTGTCTACTATCTTAGGTCGTCCAGTCTCTCCTGTAGAGTTTCATGCACCCCAATGTCACCTTTTCTACTATCCTAGCTCCTCCAGTATCTCTTGTAGCTTCCCACGCATCCCAATCTCACCTTTGTGGTAAGCGAGAGACAGGAGACAGGCACAAAGATATTTACAAACAGGATGTTTTATTTTTAACTCAAAGTAAACCTCCTTTAATTCCTAATACTACAAACACTTCCCTATTCTAGAAAATAATAAATCAGTTAATTTGTTTAAGCATTTCTTGATTTGTTCCCCCTCTTTCGGGATGTATTAAACACAACTCACTCTGTCCTGATTTGCTTGAGCTTTCTCTTACTCCCTTCTAGGGCCTTCTGGCAATCAACCCTGCGTGGGCTATGGGCTTATTCAGTGCAGCTGAGGTTGCGGTTTCGCTTGTCCCCTTCCAGGGTCTTTGGTTTATTAGCCGTGCTTGGGCTGTGGGCTCATTCAGCCCCAGTTGGCTTATCCTTTCCTTGACCCCCCTTCTGGGGCCATCGGGCAATCAGACCTGCGTGGGCTATGGGCTTATCAGTGCAGCTGAGGTTGCGGTTTCGCTTGTCCCCTTCCAGGGTCTTTGGTTTATTAGCCGTGCCTGGGCTGTGGGCTCATTCAGCCCCAGTTGGCTTATCCTTTCCTTGACCCCCCTTCTGGGGCCATCGGGCAATCACTTCACCTCTTCAGGGGCCTTTGGCTTATTAGCCCCATGTGGACTATGGGCTCATTTTGCCCCGGTTTGCTTGTCCATTCCTTCACCCCTTTCTGGGGTATTCTTTCAGTCAGCCCTGCATGGGCTTCGGCATGGCCTCCCTACCCTCTACCCCCTCCATCCATCACTCGTAAAAGGCTGCATTCCTTCTCCCCGGTGGCGTTGCTTGTATGGAGAGGCGGTCTCTTAGGGTTTCATGGATTCACATACTCGTCCTGGTGACGGACTGCACAGTCGACATCTCGGTACTGCTCCTCCCTTTGGCAGCAGAGGGTTTTCCTGGCCCACTCCTTCCGTTCCTTAGGGCTGTTTCCTTTCTCTGCATTGCCAAATTCATTGTGTTGGAGTGGCAGTCTTACACAGGCTGCCAGGATTTGCTCCACACCATGCTGACTGCGTGGCTTTCCACACATGTTCCTCCTTCAGGGGAGAAACCTCCTCTGCTGCTGCCTGGTGAGGTCTCGTCCCTTCTCTGGTGTGGCAGGTGAATTTAGGTTCCTCCTGAAAGTCTCGAGAAATAATACATTGGTACTCAGTTCCACTGAGGGGGCCAACTCAGGTAGGTCATAAACCAAGCCACCTACCTTAAAGGGACCATGTACCTGGTAACTCTGTTCAACTCCTATGTAACCCATGAATTATTGGGACCATGTCAATAGGAAAGGTGACGTGGAATACTTATTTGGGCATTTGTTGTCCCTATGGAATCCTGCTTACCCTGTCCCTTAGGGAGGACTTTGCATAGTGTGCTCACCTCCCTATTCCCAAAGGGGGTGGCTTCCCCCCTTGGGCAGAAGGGACACATTCCCTGGATTTGTCACACCTTTTGCTACTATCCTAGCTCCTCCAGTATCTCCTGTAGCTTCTCAGATGTCCAAGCCTCCCATTATTTTACTATACTAGCTCCTTCAGTATCTCCTATCCCCAACCTCACCTTTTTTCTACTATCTTAGCTCAGCTCCCCCAGGATCTCCTGTATCTTCAATATGGCCCATGCATATCATTTTTTCTACTATAGTAGCCCCTCCCATATCTGCTGGAGCTTCCCACGCATCCCAACCTCACCTTCTTCTATCAGAGCACCTCCAATATCTCCTGTAGCTTCCCAACCTCACATTTTTCTACTATCCTAGCTCCTCCCATATATCCTGTATCTTCCCATGTGTCCCAACTATCCCATCTCCTCCAGTAGTTTCCCACGCATCGCAACCTCACCTTTGTATACTATCCTAGCTGCTCCTGTATTTCCTGTAGCTTCCCAAGTGTCCCAACTATCTTAGCTCCTCCTGTTATACCTACAACAAGTTACTGCTACATTACACCACGCCCTTCTCTCTTAGTCATAGTTATGACCCACCTAAGTTAAACTGACATGCAATCATGCTACCACAAAGCATTTTTACCCTGATGCGCATCTTCCGTTGTGTTTTGTAAAGTCGTTTGCCTGCTTTCCCATCCTCTACTCTTTCCCTGACTATGTCTTTCCCCCAGCAGAATAATGTGTGGTTTCCCCAGGTGTGGTCATGTAATGTAATGTAATGTAAAGGGGTCTCATGTGGAGCCCTTCTGCAAATAATGTTGGCCTTGCTGGGAATTGGCTTAGGAGAAAGGTGGGCAGGGTGTTTTAGTCAGATAGCGGCAAGGCAGATGTGCATACCTGTGGTGTTGTTGGATGGAGGTCAGAATTGCCAATTACCTCTGCGCTGATAGGTAGATTTTCTATGATCTTTTGTGGTTGGAACAGGTCAGGGCAGGTTAGCCGTATTGGAACCCCTTCGGGTTGTGGAGTGCAGAATTTACAGAATGGTTGTTGATAGAAGATAGATAGGGTCTAAGTCTGTTAAGTACACAATGCCTGGATGGTAATCTGGAGGGGTGTGGGAAGTGTAAGGGTGCAATATTTTCAGTAGCGAGGAGTTAGTCGAGGGGTGGGTGGAGAGGGGAAGGGCGGTTAGGGTGTTGTCACCTCCTAGTTCTTGGTTGTCGATTTCATGGAGATTCAGGTGCTGACCAGTGCAGAGGATCCATAAATCAAATTGATTTCTCAAGGGTGCTAGTGCAAAGAGTTTCACAATAGGATGGAGTGGTAGTTTGGAGGAGGGAGTAGCCAAGTGGATGAGGGAGTAGCAATGGAGAAAAGGGAGTAGCAATATGGAGGAGGCAGTAGCAATGTGGAGGAGGGAGTAGTAGTGTAAAAGAGGGAGAAGGAGCATCAGAGGGTGGCGGCAAGATCACACAGGAGTGAAAAACTGAAGGGACAAAAGAATCGTGTGAGGGCTCAGGAGGAGAGGTGAGGTAGGGAGAGTAAAAGGATGGAAGCAAGAGTGGGTGTGTTAGAACTGACCTCAATCCAACTGTGCAAATGCCAGGCTCTGTCTCAGATTCCCATTAGAACACTAATCTTTGGATAGAGTAGGGAAAGTTAGGAAATCCCTGAGGGAGTTTAGATGACTGCCATTAGATCACTGTCTCTAGGCCAAGCAATCTATTAGAAAGTAAGTGTTACCATTTGGTAGCACTGACCTGGGGTTACAGAAGACTGGGAGGAGGGTGAAATTGAGATGAGAGAGAGGACAGCCATAGGCCACCATAAAGAAAAACAATTAAAAGCAACCCTTGAACCATCACTGGGAATAAGAGTGATTATTATGCCATCTGTCACAAGATGTAGTGGAGGAGCGAACCACAGAGACTCAAACTAGCTATCTATGCTAACACAATGGGTCAATATAGCTATGCTTTCTGCATGTAGGCGGCAATATAGTTAGTTGTACAGATGAAGTGGAGGCCAAATGCAAAGATTCGGTCTGGCTAGATGTGCAGTCTAGCACAATGAGTCAATCAAGTTTTTAGCTAGAATTGCAGGCACATCAAAGAGTCAATATAGCTATGTGTAATGCAGTCAGCAGTATCCCTACCTATACAGATTGAAATTGTTGTGTGTGTGTGTGAGCACAATGATTCAATATAGCTCAGTGCTAGGTGTTTTGGCCCATATATCCAAAGAATTTAGGTCATTTTGCTATGCTCTTGGTATGCAGGCACACACAGTACGTCAGTCCAGAAAATGTGCCAGATATGTAGGCTGCAATTTAATTAACCATACAGATGTGGAGCTAACAAAGATTAATCTAGCTATGTACTAAGGTGTTCAGGCATAGATATCAGGATCCACAGGGGAATCAAACAAGGTAAGTGCTAGAAGTGCAGGGAAGGTTAAAGCACAGAGACCCTTACCTGTTTGTTGAGTTTTCCATGCCTGCAAAAGGGACGGGGGTCCCAATATACTAATGCTTCGTCAAGCCTAGGAACTACGAAACCACTTACTTGATGATCTGGAATAGACAGAAGCATGGTGACAGAACACACACATTTCAACGTTCTTTCAATATATTTAATTAGCACCCCAGCAGGCGGTGGGACTGGATCAGGGGGCCTCCCAGCCAATCAGTAATTTTGGAACAGGGCTTTGCTTCATGATAAAGCCTGCATTCCTAACCTTAGCAGAACCGGGAGGCTGACTTCCCTGTGTGAAGGCATCATGAAGCAAGACACAGACAACAGATTCAAAGTCGAACAAAATCATTTTCTTAACTTAAATGTCAGTATGATTGAAGGCCTAACTTGCCCTGTTCTAAGGAGGCTGTTAGGCAGAATCACGTGCAGTACCCTTTGGGAACACTACATGCAATTAAGACTACAAGTGTAAGCACAATTTTACCTTTGGCACAGTGATAGCGATGGCTGAGCAGCTAGACTTATCTCAAGAGTTTAAGTGGGCAGTGGAACAAGTTACACAAAGGACCAACTAATACAGTGATTCAAACAAACACTTACTCAAGGTTTCTTGGTAAAAGAATATACATGTATTTACTCAGTCAGTTAGAAAACATTACACTAGCATAAGCAGCTCAATATCACACATTCATAAACCACAAAATTACAACCGGTAAGTAAATGAACAAGTTTAGCTCCCCTGAAGTCAGTGGCGTAACACAAGATCTGGGGGCCTCCCTGCGAGCCATGCTGAGGGGGCCCCCCCAACTCAGCAACAATTCACGAGTCGCGCCACGCTCTGGGCCGGCCTAGATTTCCACGCTTGCGCGAAATATGCACAAACGTGTTGCTGAAGAGGTATGCCACACACTGCACTAGGAGAAAGATATAAATATGTGTTTTAATGCAATATACAGCACACACTCTGTGAAAAATTGGCTAAAAAGCCACAGTGTTTGCAATGTAGGGTAACACCAATCCAATTCATGCAAATCACCAACAGTGCACATGAGCATGAATATTTTGCTATTAAAAATGCCATGCCACAATGAAAACATGTCCAACTGGCTGCACAATGTAGACCAGTGTAGACACATAATAACATTACAGTAAAGCATGCAAGGCCACATTAAGACATACCTAGACTGGTTGCACCAAAATGCCAGTCAAAGCAATAAGACTCATCAAGAAGAGAGCACACATCCAAGCCTGTGTCTCTGCAGCCTCTAACAACATGGCCAAACTCTTTAAAATCTGAAAGGAGCTGGCCAATCCTGTTGTGGTCTCTACCTCTCCTGTTCCATCAACAGGATCACATCCTTCCTCTTTGACCGCCCCTCCGAGGTCCAACTTGGTCCCTTTCACTCTGCCACCTCTCTCTACCTGTGACGTTCTCCAGGGCTCTATCCTCTCACCCTGGTTTTTCAACCTCTACTTGGCCCCATTGGCCCATCTGATCTCTACCTTCTCTAACTTACAGTGTTATGCGGATGACACTCAGCTTTCTGTCATGATGCCTACCTCCAAGGAGCCAGGTCCGACCCAGCAACCCCAGAGGCAGGCATCATTCCCCCCAGGGAAGTGCCAGCGGGCCCAAGCTGGGGCCCTTTGAACACAGTCCTGGCGCCTTAGGCGCCAGGCTCATGTTGGACCCCTGTCCTGGCGCCTTAGGCGCCAGGCTCATAAAGCTAGACATGTGTTCAATGTGCACTTACCTGATGCAGACCATGCTGCTACATACAGGCCCTCTTGAGGTCTGAATGGAACTACTTTACCTGTGGGACTACTTTCCCCTGGGTGTAATCGGTGGAAGGATACATACCTGGAACTTCTCCCAAAGCTATTTAAACCACGCCCGATCAGCAACTCACGCTTCGCGTTGTTCTGCTCCTCGCAGCTGGACGCTCACCGTGTCAGCTCCTACATCTGGACTTCAGCCACGCCTGTCAGCATCCTGGGTCACCTGCTAAGAGAGAATTGGAGAGAAAGAAGACCTTACCTGCTAAAGCTGCATCACAGAGACATCACACAGACGATCCTGGAAGGGAAGACATCATTTTTAAAAGCATTTCGCTTCGATCGCTGCAGCACTGCATTTCACTCACCTTTCCTGGGCACCTCCATCTTCAGCAGCGATCATCCGGATCCGCAGCCACTTCCCAGAGCCTAGAGAGAAAAAGACAAGAACACAAGGTGAGAGAAGGAAGGGAATAGGAAAAGCTCAGTTTCCTTCTAAGACTTACCTGTTGGGTCATTCCCATTTCATTTCGGGTCCTGCCACTTCCTGGCATTCCGGACCCCGGCCCCTATGGGGAAAAAAGACAAAGACATTGAATGAGCGAATGCAAAGACATTACCCGAACGCTCATCCAGAACTTACCTGTCATTTACTGGAACTGCACGTTTCACTTCGGGTCGTTAGTGCTTGCTGCAATAAGACAATGAACATTATTATTAAGCTTGAACTTTTGAACTTGCTACAGAACTCTTACAGTGCCTTACCTGAATAGTCAAGCTTATTTTAACTCCCATCAAACCTCAATCCAGTGAAGTAACTGGGTTTCAACGCGCCCCTGCATCAGAAGCAGGATGGAGAACTCATCCTTCCAGACCCTAAGGTGAGACTTCACGGGGGATCGTGGAAGGGTATCGTGGAGGGTTGGAAGGGAGTGGGAGGCTTGAGCATTATTCCGTCAGTAGGTAATACTCCCTTTTCATGCACAGGGGAATATTCCTGCGAGCCAGAGAGTCCATCTTCAGAGTCCTGCGCTTCACCATTGAAGAAGCATCAGCACTTGAAGCCAGACCTGCGCCTCCGTGGGAATCAGGTGAGCGTGACACTTTCCTTCAGGCTCCCCTCAGCCTACTCTGCTCTCTCGCTCATTCCTGGTGTCATCTTCAACTCCACTCTCTCTTACTCTCCTCACATCTCAGACGTCACCAAGAAGTCTCACTACCAGCTGCACCTCCTCAAAAGGGACTCTTCCCTTTCTCACTTTCCCCCAGAAGCTCACTATCTCCTGAGCTCTGGTTCTCTCTAGGCTGGACTACTGCAACAGCCACATCTTCAATCTGCCTCCCTCTACTCTCCACCCTCTGTAACTAATCCACAAAAGGACTGCAAGACTTATCCTTGGCCTCAAGCCCAGGGACCTATCTCTCCAGCCATGAAATCTCTCCACTGGCTTCTTGTGGCTGCAAGGATCAAGTTGAAGACCCTTTGCATTGTCCACAAGGCTTTCCGGGGCTGTGATTCACACTAGATCCAATGCTCTCTTCCAAATACCTCGAGCCCTAAGGGTTAGATGCTTCTCCAGGAAGAGAGGGGGGGTATATCCCTCTCCCCTGTAGGGGACTCCCTCTGGAATGGCTTCCCTGCCCCTCCCAAACTTGAGCTGAACCACCTGAAGTTCCTCTTCTCCTCTGCTTTCTCTCTCTCCCTCCCCTGCTAACCTACCTGACCTACCTGTCTGCTGTACCAACTGGTTGCTTGGTTACCCTCAGTCTCAATGAGTCCAGACTCTTTCTTGATCAGTCACCCTTGCACTGCCTCCGGTCCTACCACGCAGTTGGGGGCTGTAAACCCAGTGCCGCGCTGCCCAGGCTGCACTTACTCAGAGCATTACTGCCCTTTTTCCCCCTCCCTTTCCCCTTGCACGTCTCGTTCTCGCACTTGCACGTTCTGAATGACACAAGGCTTAGCCATACATTTAAGTGCCCAACCTTTCACCATACAGGCACACACACCCAGGCACCTATCCATACATTTAAGTGTGCACCCTTTCACCATACAGGCACACCCAGGCAGCCATCCATACATTTGTGTGCATCCTTTCACCGTACACGCACACCTAGCCAGCCATACATTTAAGTGTGCACGCTTTCACCATACAGGCACACTCTGGCAGCCACCCGTACATTTAAGTGCCCAACCTTTCACCATAAAGGCACACACACCCAGGCACCTACCCATACATTTAAGTGTGCACCCTTTCACCATATAGGCACTCCCAGGCAGCCACCAATACATTTAAGTGTGCATCCTTTCACTGTACACGCACACACGCATACCCATCCACCCATACATTTGTAGGCACCCTTTCACCATGCACTCACACACGCACATGTCATGGGTTGAGGCGAGTCATAATACTTCAAAAATAAATTGTTTCTTTTTGAAGTCACTCTGACATCATAAAGAAATTATTTCCGTTTAGGACTGAACCATAACGGAAATAATTTCTTTATGAAAGCAGAGTGACTTAAAAAATAAACAAATTATTTTTTAAGTCCTAGGGCTTCCCCCACCGCATGACATGGAGGCCTCCAGCCTAGGGTCTTCATGTCATGGGCTGGGGATAGCCCCTGGACTTCAAAAAGAAAGTTTCTTTTTGTATTCATTGTGCCTTCATAAAGAAATTATTTCTGTTACAGAAATCATTTCTTTATAAATGCAGAGTGAATTAAAAAAGAAAATGTAAAAAACAAATTCGAAAAAAAAATGTTTTCTTTTTTTTTTAACTCATAGTGGGGCCCCCTCCCAGAACATGTGGTCGTGGGGCCCCCAGCACCGCAGGGGCTGGGGGGGCCCCGGTTACGCCAGTGCCTGAAGTGGGAGCAAAATGGCACTTCAGATACTTAATAAAGGGGTAAAAAGACAAGGTTATAAGAATAGACAGCCCAAATACATTCATAGGCACAGCAAAGGGTTTCTGTCAACTACAACCAGCAATTCTTCTCATAGGCCTGGGCCAAAGTCAATGGTTCAGAGTGTTTGTATGGGATAGCACAGTTCTGGTAGATAATGGTTAAGTCTTTGCCACAGAGTTTAGAAGAATTTGGCTAGGCGAAAAGTTGACGAATGTTTAGGGAAGGACAAGCCTTCGAAGTTGAGGAAAGTTTCACGCTCTTTCTCGATGGTTGAAAAGATTTCCAGACCGCGTTTGCACAGTACCTTGTTAATGAAGAAGAGCTGTAGCTGAGGCAGTTGTTCCTGGCAGTTCGAGCAGATCTTGCTGTTCCTAAGCTTCAGTCGTGGGGACAAGAAGGAGGACGTTGGGAGGTTCCTGCAATGCCCAGGGATGAGGCCAAAAGCTTCACAAGATGTTGGTTTAAGTTGTGAGTGCATTAAAGTCCACAAGCTGGTTTCCTTCCCTCTGTCTAACCGGTTTTCAACAGCACTCTGATGAAAATTCCACCAGATGGTGTGAAAAGAGGAAAATAATATGAGGCCGGGGAACCCAAAGGAAACACACCAAACACCGGTTACAAAGGAACATACAAAGTACTTTATTTTAAGGTCAAGCAATAACAAAGTCAAATGACAGGTCAGATAGCTATCGGCCCTCAGTGTAACACAACGAACTTCAACACGGTTAGATGTAGTCGGTGAGAGACTGTACATTGGGACATTCAGGCTTTTATATATTTCTCCAGCCTGTTGTCCAACCCCTTCATGGGTTAACCATTCCATGAATGTGTAACAGGTCTAGGGTCTCTGCCAGGTCAACTCTAATTTATTCATTTGTATGTGCATAGATCAGTTCCGTTGATACAGGTAATCCATTTACATGCAGGTCAACAGAAGGACAAGGTCTCAGTTCACGACCCTACCAAGTGGCCTGCAGGCAAGTTATACATTAGCTGTACGGAAGTCATGTCGACCAGATTCTGTTCAAAATGGCATCGTCCACCATTTTAATGTTCAGGGTGACTTTTAAACAGCAAGAGAACCTAAAATGGCGGTTCGATTCAATATGGCGACTTACATCAATTTCTAAGGTCAAGACCTTGCCGTAGAGAGTTATTCGCGTACAGTTTTATGCGACTTGACGTAGGCCAATATACATACAATCATCTACACTAGGAGGCATAATTTAATATCCAGTTTGACAATGGGTACTGTGTCCGGGCGGCTTACGAGTTGGTTGTTCCCACCAAACTCAAGGGAAGAGGTTAACCTTGAAGGGCTTCTCTATCGATGGAGTTTCAGGCAATTCGGACCTGCATCAGGGCTTCACTGGTCATCCAGGAGTTGCAGCAGTCCTCTTCCTTCAGCTCGTCTTCGGTTCTTTCATTTCAGTGGTCGACTCTGATTTCCAAGTCCCAGAGACCTGCTTTTAAACAGTTTTCCCCCATTCATCCCAGCCTGGCTGTCACTCACACAGCAGGGTGGCTGTCCTTGCCGGACAGCCAGCCAGCCAATCACGCCAGAGTGCCTTCAAGTCTCCTAGGAGACTAAGCACAGGGAGTTTCGAGCACCTCCCTCACATTCTCTCCACCCCAGACACTCAGGCGCCAGTGGAGGGCTTCAGCACTGAAGCCTGCCAAAGGCCAACGAACAAAGGGACCAAATCTGGTTTGGCGCGCAGAGACAAACACAAGAAGGACTTTTCCTAAAAGAAATGGCAAAAAAAGATGACAACAGTCTGTTTTTACAGACAGGTCTGTGGCGCCATATTGAAAAACATGGCTGACCCAATTTTTAGCTACCGTTTTTTGCGGTCGAGAAAAATTACGGTAGTTGATCTAAACCACTGCCACCGGCCATTTAAAGTAGGAAAAGGTAACATTTGACTGTTACATGAGTGTTTTGACTCAGGGTAAGCTAGGCAACCCCTCCAGCACTCTATAGGAAGATAGTGTGTGCCGAGTCAGTAAATTTAACTTTGCATGCTCTGGGAGACAGTAATCAGTCCCAGAGAAGGTATTTAAACCTTGGGAAGTCTGAAAGACATATCTGTGTCACTGCACTGAAGGTGCTGTGTGACACACAGAAAAAGATGATGCCACTGGAGTTGTTTTAAGACTCCATAACCAAAGAACACAAAAGTAAAACACACATCAAAATACATGGAAGAGTGGGAAAAACGGCTCACACTCTTCCCAGGTAGAAAAATCAAATCCTAGAAATCCAGCAAAGTTGCTAGGGGTCTCAAAAGGTAAGGGAAATTAGCACATTTTGAGAATTCCCCCTAACAGAGACATTTTCCTACCTAAAGAAACTAAGGTACATCTGAGTCAGAAAGTTCCACTTAAAAGTCTGCCTGTATCCAAAACCTGTTCCTGCCCTCACAACTAAAGTTAAACAATGTGTAGAAATGTCAGTAATAAAAGAAATAGTGTTCCAAACAAAAAGTTCTGATCTTCTTCCAGCTCCAGCTTACTCTTCAGCTCCCCTTCCCCAAGTTCAAGAAAGTTCCACAAAAGTGTCGGGATTCCCTTTCCCAAGTTCAGGACTGTTCCACAAAACCTCAGTGTTCCCTTACCCAAGCTTAAGGCAATTCCACAAAACTTTGGGGTTCCCTTCTCCAAGCCCAACGCAATTGCACAAAACTTTGGGGATCCCTTCCCCACAGCCAAGATAGTTCAACAAAACCTCAGGGTTCCCTTCCCCAAGTTCAAGAAAGTCAATTTATACGTATTCTCAACCTTTCAATATTCAAAAGCAGCTCTAGGCTTATTTTATACTCCTTCAGGTTTCTTAACAATTCAATCAGGTTGCTTTCTCAGCAATTTCTTTAGCTTTCACAGTTGGGGTTTCCTGGTGTAGGCACAGTTGTCAGACCACACAGTCCAACCATTACAGGTTGTGCAACCAGGAACCCTAGGCTCTCTAGCCTGCACAGGTTCTTCTGTATTTGTACCCGTGCTCTGGTTCACAGTCATTTGGCTTCTCTTGGTCAGCTTCTTGGCTTTGCCACAATGTGTTCTTTCCTTGGCCAGTCTTTTTGGCTGTGCCACAATGTATCTTCGTATAGAGTTCACTTTGTGGTGGTTTTGTTCCTTCACCACCTTGCTTTCATCTTCTCTCGCAATCTTTCATACTTGCTTTCCTTTGAGCTTCATACGACTTGTGCTTTGCTTTCAATAGGCATTATTTGAATTTCACATGCACTTGTCATCAAGGCACATCATTGCCAAACCATTCCTTTAATTCGGTATTCAATCGTTGTCAAGGGGGAGTACTGCGTCTACCTCAGGAACGTCCTCTCACCAACCCAAAGGACCCTCCATCTGGGTGATCCTCCCTCGCTTCTTCACCCCCAGGTTCTGGATCCAAAAGTGATGACCTTTCCCTGGCCACCTGAGAAGAGGACCCATGGGGAGTAAGTGTGAGGACGCCCTCAGGTTTCTCACACCTCTGGGCAGCAGCTAAGTGCTTCCACCCCCAATGTCCACTTCCCCCGCCCATACACCATTAATCGCTCGCCCCCACTTACCTGCAACTGCCTCTTCTGCGTCTTGAACACTTGGTGTTCAGGCACACACCCAGCAGAGCAATGAACATCATGGAAACAGAGAAGGGACTACTGTGTAGTTTCCTTCTCCCTTGTACATGGCAGCCAACCTGTTTTTGTAGCTTTTTAAAGTGCAACCACACCGTTTCTCAATGTTAAAAAAATCTATTATCATCCCAGAAGAGCATGCTAGGATTCCAATGGCAATAAACCGCTCAAGGTGGCGGCTCATATAAAGGCCTGAGCGAATACCTGACCTGATAATGCAGCACACGTTTAGGTTTATTGCTTGCATATAGTTTGCAAAGGGTTACAATTTCACACGCTGAAGTTATATATGATGAGTATACAAACATTTAACAGTTTCTTGGCTAAATGCAAACTACTACGTGTAGTTTCCTTCTCCCTTGTACATGGCAGCCAACCTGTTTTTGTAGCTTTTTAAAGTTGAGAAATTGCAACCACACCGTTTCTCAATGTTAAAAAAATCTATTATCATCCCAGAAGAGCATGCTAGGATTCCAATGGCAATAAACCGCTCAAGGTGGCGGCTCATATAAAGGCCTGAGCGAATACCTGACCTGATAATGCAGCACACGTTTAGGTTTATTGCTTGCATATAGTTTGCAAAGGGTTACAATTTCACACGCTGAAGTTATATATGATGAGTATACAAACATTTAACAGTTTCTTGGCTAAATGCAAACTACTACGTGTAGTTTCCTTCTCCCTTGTACATGGCAGCCAACCTGTTTTTGTAGCTTTTTAAAGTTGAGAAATTGCAACCACACCGTTTCTCAATGTTAAAAAAATCTATTATCATCCCAGAAGAGCATGCTAGGATTCCAATGGCAATAAACCGCTCAAGGTGGCGGCTCATATAAAGGCCTGAGCGAATACCTGACCTGATAATGCAGCACACGTTTAGGTTTATTGCTTGCATATAGTTTGCAAAGGGTTACAATTTCACACGCTGAAGTTATATATGATGAGTATACAAACATTTAACAGTTTCTTGGCTAAATGCAGCATTTTAAATGCGTGTACTGGTTTCTATATTAATTTACAAATTCATGTACTTTTACATAAAACTCGTGCGGCTCCATAACAGTAAAAACACACTACAGTTAACGCATCAGTTTGGAAAATTGTTTAAGTTGTATAACAGTATTGCCCAAGGAGAATAATTGTTTGACAGCCCTACAACATTTACTTTAAATTAGTGACACATACATTTGCCAGATCTGTGTGTGCTCCCTTTCACGAGACCACTTTCTCTGGTTCAGTGAAAAAAAGAAGAACTTTGTTTTTATGTAATTGTTTAAAGATTGTTATTCCCATGCTACAGGAAGCCTGGTCTGACCGAACAGTTTCGAGCTTTTGTTTGCATTAACTCTCGTTAATTCCACTTGTACTTTTGTGTATATGTTCAATACATAGGTCTGGCCCTTCTCTCAGAGGTGGCGTGCACAGAGCAACAGTACAGAGCATAGAGGCAGCCCCTCGGCTGAGTACCTGTACAAAGGGCTGACCTGTAAGTGAATGGCTGGATGGTGGAATGGTCTTAAAAGGTAATGTTTTGTGGACAAGGAGACATACATGAATAAGGTACATAGAGGCAGAAGGGATATACATGGTACATTAGTACAATTACAAAGTTTCATTTGGTTGATTTACATTAGGGTGTGGCAGGTAGGGGGCAGGGTAGCACGGAAGTCGGGACCCCCTTAAGGCTGGTCTTGAATCGTTCCAGCGATAGGGTTGCTATGATGCTGGAGGGAAGAGGGGGCCAGGAGAGAAGGAGCGGGGTGGAGAGGTAGCCCAGGTGAAGGGCAGGGGCAAGAGGCTATTAAGAGAGGCGAGGTAGAGGGGACACGGTTATGCATAGACATATGTAGACACCTGGAACTCCCTGTCCTCAGACCTAATTGTTACCACTGGTCTTCTTATCCGTTGTCAATGTTTTATTTATGCCTGTAACACTCGTTTTCCAGCACCCATTTACCTCAGGGTTCGGTGCGCGATCCAAATAATAAACAAATACAAATACATAAAGACTGGAAGTAGAACCCCGAATAGGGAAATGATCCCTCTACTCCCTACTGGCCTCTATTTCTTGGATGCCTCTATGAACGCCTTCTACATAAAGTTCCCCGAGCAGCCTAATTTGGAAGGTCTGGCAATTTAAGATTTCTGAATATCTTGTTTGTCTAAGTCACTATTTTCTTTCCAATTCTGGTGTTGAGTAGATGTTAACATTTCCCATTGTTGTTTTGCTCCTCCCCTGGAGAAACTTCTCTTTTTTGCTTCGGCTGTTAGGTGGTGTTAAGGCATCCCCTGTAAGATGAAACTATTGAATTGAAGTACAGCTAGGATGGAGATGGGATGTGAGGAGGGACTACACAGCCTGTGGGTTTGCACCCCCCACCCCCATAGATTACGCATAGTCATGCTAATCCCCCATGGTCATTCACATCCACTATCTAGTAACCCCCTCCCCCCCATCCCCGGAATCCATCAGGCAGTAACATCACACGTTGTACTGTGTAGAGCCTCCAGAGTTAATCGCTTAATTGCAGTGTGTAAAGAAGCCACTGGGGTAATAAAGTCTTAGCCAAGTCTGCCTTCAGCCACTTTATTAACAAGCAACCACTGCATCTGTTCCTTGCTCTTAAGTCCTATTAAAACCAATAAACAGCAAATGCTACACTTTTGGCTTGTATATAGTTATTAGATAGACATTTGCCAGGCACTGACATCATAAGCCCAGGTACTCTCACAATTCTACGGCTGTTGTCATCTTACAGTCGGGTAGTATCAATATGGCAGTGCCTGGCAAAATCCTGTTGCAAGCCTACACAAAACCCAAAACAGATGGCTTTGCAAATTCTTCTATTTACTTTGTCAGTGCCTCTCTGCCTTCTCATGCCAAATCGGGACTTTGTTTTGCATTATAATCCACAAATGTTTAAATCCCTGGCCCTCTTTTGGAGATGGTAAGTCAACACATTTCAAATTCCTACAAGAGGGTGCGGAGCATGAAAATGGGCAAACTGCCCTTTTTTTTTTTAAACATTAATAGCGTGTGTTATAGTTTACAGAAACACTTTTCACCCTTTAGAAAAACATTAACTACATACATATGTAAAAATAAATGTAAACAGTGCCTTTTTGAATTAAAAGCATGTTGGGAGTTTATTTCCTGCTTTTATAAGAGCCATTTTCTTTGGAATACAGGAAAGCATAGGTGGTTTCTGAAGTGGTCTGGGTCTCTGGTTAATGTCTCCCTTATCCCATAGTCCCACTCCATTGTTATACTTCTTTTAGAACCATGCCTGTTTTTAAAGATAATATGAAAACATCTCCTACTGACAGACCTGCAGGTCCCCTACATCCTCCCTTCCCGACCCTGGTATGCTCCCAACACCCCATAATATATACTTATCTTGACATGCTATAGGCCTGTCGTCATCAATTTAAGACAACAGTTATGGACCATACAAATGTGTACAAGGGTACACATATATATATATACATACACACAAGAGACCATGTGTGGGTTTGTGGCTCCTCATATGTTCCCTATACAATTCCACACTTTTTCACCAGTCTGCACCACATTTTCGCACAGTCCCCCATTAGGACCCTACAGACATTCCTGGCTACATGACATCTGAAGACACCCCACCCCTTGCCCTGGATTTCCGCAAAAGTGAAAAACTGGGTGTGGGTTTTTGGCTTCGTGTATGCTCCCTATACAATTCTACACTGTTTCACCAGTCTGCCCCACATTTTGCACAGCCACCTGCTAGGACCCTCCAGACATTACTGGCTACATGACATTTGAACAACCCACCCCTTTCCCTGGATTTCAGTAAAAGTCGAAATATGTTTGTGACTTGGCAAAGCGTTGTTCCTTATACAATTCCACACTGTTTCACCAATCTGCACCAAATTTTGCAGAGTTGCCTATACCTATGAGGGAATAAAAGCCCGGCCAATGTCAGGTATATCAGATAGTGGTGTATAAAACTGAATTACTATTAATGGCTGCAATAGATTTAGCGCATCTTGCTTAACTGCCGCACCTAGTTCTGGAAAGCCCACGGTTTGCGTTTTCCACCTTTTTGACAGTTTCCCTTTGATTGGTTTAACCACGGCAGACACAAGTTTCAGAAGTGTAACATCTATCTTCAAACGTTAGGTAAATGAAAGGTCCTCTGTTAATGACAAGAGGGGGGGGGGGGGGGGGTTACACATGGCTTCCTGAACAGAAGGGCAGCAATAGGCCACTTTCCCGTTTTAAGCCATTTCTTAGACCATAGGCATTTCCAGTTCATTGTATGAGTTATATTTTTTTTAACTACTGTGGCCAGCTACTCCACCGAGGTAGAAGATTTACTAAACGCATTATTTCGAATTGCAGTCTTATCGGTATACTAGGCTGTCCCCAAAGTGCACAGCACAACGCGATTATTTAAAGTTACATATATCGCACCTCTGATAGAGAAAGTACCATATCACCTGATGACAGTTCTAAGAGCGGACATCAAAAATACTCTACCTTATGGGTAGCCAGTTTGCTCTAGCTGCCCAAATGTAGGCCACAAGGGCAGAGGGACAGACACGACGCCAGCAGTCTTGCCAGTGCAAGGCATTGGGGCTGGTGAGAAGAACAGCCAGAGTCGAGTCCAAGGGAGCAGGAGGCAGCTGACCAGAGGGTTCCATGTCATTTCATCGCAGGATGTTTTTTCGCAGGTGTTTTTACCCCCCAAACTATCATTCCCTTTGTTTTTTATCTATTCCCAAACACCCACATCCCATATATATAATTTTCTAACCCCCCAACAAAAATTTGATTGTTTTTTTTCGTTAAAAAAAATTGCGGTAAAAAACCCCATGAAAAAACATCCCACGATGAAAGAACGTTGTACCGACCAGAGCACATAGACTAACGAAACAGATGACTGCGCAGCTCAGAAGAAGCCGGTACAATGGACCCCACGCTGTGCATGTGACACCAGGTGTGTAGCATAGTGCAGAGCAGAAGAGAAATGTGTTTTTCAGCACATTTGAACTAACATTACTTATTCCATTTTTTAATTACTCAAAATGTTTTTAGCTCACTTGTTTTCACTGGTAGGACTGATAGGATGTTCTGTTATAGTTGCTTTCATATGTCATTGTCTAATACAAATAGAAGCTGTTAGGAAATTAGATATTATATTAAACTGCATTAAAACACATGTCATTGTAATGGATGCAACGAGTCAGAAGCTGTCATCTGCGTAATGCTAGCATGCGGGTTTAGTGTGGTTTTGGACATGAAAGACTGATGACCAGAAACATTTGTTCACAGCCTCGCAAGGAGGTGGAGATCAAGGACCCCTGATCATGCCTAACGATAGGCTATCAAGACAGGTTACGACCACGAAGGGACCCACTTTGATATTGATATTTTATTTCTATCGCGCTCGCATACAAGTGTTTCAGAGCGCGACAAGGCAAGGGAGGGGAACAGGGGAGAACAAAAACAGCGATCTTACCAGGTCCAGTGACATTGAGAATATGCAAGTGCATGGGAGAGGGGTAGGAGAAAAGTGCATGGAAGGGGGGAGAAGTGGAAAGTGCGAAGCAGAGGAGAAACAAATATATAACAATAAATAAATAATAAAGGCAACAAACAGTGGTAATGCAGCCCGCAATTTGCAAGTGCTAGGTTTAAGGCAGCAGACAGGGTAGGTCTGATAAGTGCAGGAGGAAATAAGGGGGGGGGCTGTATGGGTACAGATACAGACTTCAGTGCAAGGGGTGTCCCGGAGGCAGTGCAGGAGGGTGGCAGGTTCAGCAGGTACCTGGGCCCAGAGGACAGAGGGTGGCCAGGTGCACAGTGCCAAGAGAGAACAGATCAGCAGGGGAGAGGGGGAGCGAAGGCAGAAGAAAGGAGGAAGGTCTTGAGGTGCTTCCGGAACCGGAGATGGTTCTCCTCAAGTTTTAGAGTGACAGGGAGGCTGTTCCAGAGGGAGGCCCGAGCCGAAGACAGATCTACCCCCAGCTCGTTTCTTTGAAAAACGACTGACCCTGAGAGGGAGTTGGAGGTAGAGGAGCAAAGAGCTCGAGAGGGGAGGTATTCGCGGAGGGATAGTTGAAGGTATTTTGGACCCAGGCCCCATAAAGCCTTGCGGACAACACAGAAGGTTTAGAATTTAATCCTTGCATCCACTGGGAGCCAATGGAGAGCTTTCAGAGCTGGAGAGATACAATCCCAGGGCTTGAGGCCAAGTACAAGTCTTGCAGTCCTGTTCTGGATTAGTTGCGGAGAGTAAAGGCAGATAGATTTAGAAAGAGGCTGTTACAATAGTCCAAGCTAGAGAAAACCAGAGCTTGGGATAACATGAGCTTCTGGGGGAAGGAGAGGAAAGGCAGAGTACCTCCGAGAAGGTGCAGTAGGAAATTTGACTTTTTAGAGACCTCAGAGATGTGGGCGGAGAAAGAAAGGGTGGAGTCAAAGATGACCCCAAGGTTCTTAGCCTCGCAGGTCGGGGTAGGAGGAGGGCCAAGGGAGGCCAGCCAGAGAGTGCGGGGGAAGGATGGTGAAGGTGTGCCGATGAGGAGGATCTCCGTCTTGCTGGCATTCAGACAAAGATCATTGGTGGCACACCAATCTTGAATGGCAGTTAGGCAATCAGAGATGAGAAAGGGAGAGGAGGTGGCAGAGGGCAGCCTGAAAATGAGTTGAGTGTCATCAGCGTAGCACTGCAACTTTGAGCTGAAAGTGGCAATGCAGTGGGCGAGAGTTGCCAGGTATTGGTTGAAAAGCCAGGGCGAGAGGTTAGACCCCTGGGGAACACCACAGGTAGGGAGGAAGATAGATGAAAGGAAGGAACCAAGTTGGACCTGGGAGGGTCGATCTGAGAGGAAAGAGGTCAGCCAGGCCAGAGCCTGATCAGTGATACCCGGGTTTTCAGGGAGAAAGTTGAGCAGGATGGTATTATTGACCGTGTCGAAGGCAGAAGAGAGATCGAGGAGGAGGAGGAGGACAGAGGGAATGTTAGAGTCAAGGTTGGAGAGCAGATCTTCACGGATGTTCAGGAGAGTAGTTTCCGTGCTTCTAGCAGCTCTGAAGCCAGACTGGTGATCATGGAGACAGCAACAGAATTGGAATGCCGGTTAAGCTGAGAGATGGCCAACTTTTCCAGGAGTTTGCACAGAAAGGGAGTAATGGAAATTGGGCGATAGTTAGCTGGCAAGAAGGATCAGCTGTGGGTTTCCTGAGAAGAGGATGCACAAAGGAGTGCTTCAGAGGGGAGGGGAAGGATCCAGAGGCAAAGGAATGGTTGGAAAAATCAGCAAGGGCCGGAGCGAGGGTGTCAATGTGGTCATTGATGGTTTTAGAGGAACAGGGATGAACCTGTTTTGAGGAGGCTTTCATAGATCAGACTTGTCTAGTGACCTCATCAGGGGAGAAAGAGGAAAGGACGAGAAGGATGGTGGGGGTGGTCAAAGGAGGGTCAGCAAGCACAGATGGAGAGGGGAGAGGAGGGGTGTGGGTGGAGATGGTGGACAGAATGTCCTGGGTTTTTTAAATGAAGTGAGAGGCAAGGGTATTGCCAAGAGCCTGGGAGGCAACAGGAGGGGTTGAGACTTCAGCAGGGCTGGCCAGCTCCTTGCAGATTTTAAAGAGTTCGGCCGAGTTGTTAGATGCCTCAGAGACACGAGCTTGAATGTGGACTCTCTTCTTGGTGAGGGCAGAGAGTCGGTATTGCCTTTGTAGCAGACGACAGGCCAGTTTGTCAGAGGATGTACAGGAAGTCCTCCATTTCTTCTCAGCCGCCCTACACTTACGTTTAAGTGTAGCTAGGTCAGAGTCATACCAGGAATTGACTTCAAACAGATCCTCATGACAGGGGCAAGAGCATCAAGCGTACCAGAAATTGAAGAGTACAGCAGAGACAGGGCTGGATCAGGATGTGAGACAGCCAAAGGTGGTGGGGGGGGGGGGAGAGAAAGTGGCGGCAAAAGCCTCAACTGATACACACTTCATGGGCCGGATGACAGTCACAATAAACGGACCGGGCAAAATATTTCTTTCTCTAAAAAATGCTTTTTTAATAAAGAGGTTCAGTGCATACAGAGGATGGCGCATTGGGAATTAAACATCCCTATCCATTGCAGGACAGCTTTGTTTGACTGGCTAAGATAATCCATTTGCGATACACCAAATATAAACTTTACAGTAGCAATTACAGTAGCAATTGCCCAATTAGGCGGTCTGCCAGTGGAATTGTTATACACTTACTTAGAAACGCCAGCCAATAGAACCAATAATGTGTATGCCACTCTCTTGATAAGAGACTTAAACACTATCCAATATCATTAATACCAGTTTTCTGAATTGGCTTTAACTCATATAAATCATGTAAGCTGGTTTGAAGGCAATCTAGTTCATCCACAAACAAATGCTAGGCACATCCAAATCGTAGAGGGCCCTTTCTGCAAGCAGACCATGGGCTCCTGGCTGCACATTTTGGCACTGTACATAAACTTGCATTACATTATGCTGCACAGCATGGCACAATGTCTGTTCAGCCACCACAAGGACAGAAAGATGCAGGAGGGGTGCAGTTAAAATCATATTGGGTTCTTGTCCTTCCAGAAATGAGGACATACCCAGATGGTATTCAGAAAAACTAGGACAGTTGCAAGCTGCCTCTCCACAAGTTATCCTGCAACAAAGGCACATGGCTCTAGCTATTTTTCTTCCCTCTGGCTGTACACCACCATTAGTAAGCTGTTGCAGTTGTATTTCAACGTATAACTGGCTTCATTAGGCACGCCATCTATTACATCTTTAGCATCAATATTGGCAGACATTATGGGAACACAGGGTGCTGCTGCAGTCCTGAATGTAGGCTTGTCTATACAATCTAATAATTATAATTATCAAATGGGTGGGAGCATAATTCTACCTTTATTGAAAGGAGAGCCTGCAAGATTAGATGTTCATAGAAGAAAAACAGGAGCAATTGGGGACATGGTGACATCCACTTCTCAGTCACAAGGCAGATATCACCTAGGCAGGAGGCCTGCAGAGGCACAGAAAGAGGCTAACAAGGATAGTAAGCCAGGCAAAGAGGTACATCAGCAAGGGAGATCCCCAAGAGGAAAGGGATCTTTTCAAGGTAAAAGGGGAGGTAGAACACACAGACATCCGTTTTCTCCGATAGAGGATGAAAAATACCCAGATCTTGAACCAAAGAATGAGAAATCTACAGGGGACAGTGTCACCCCTCAGTGGTAAGGCACTCACAAAGGTAGAAGGCATTGGGGTAAACCTTGATGGCAGCCACATTTTAGACCACAGACTACGATTTCAGAGATGGAAAACAAATGAGAAGTCCACAGAAATATGGTACTGATGAGGGCTCCACTCATTCCCACAGGCAAAGACACTAGACCATTCTAAGGCTGGGGGGAAGATGTGAAAGTTGAAAGGAAGCACACTGCAGCCTTTCAAGTTCAAAACATGCATAGTCTGCACACTGATCGAATCATTCCCAAGACAAACATCACACAGACTAAATATAAATCCTTTTAGATTCTGAGTCTGACATTTTTTGAATGGTGTCACAAAGCATTTTTGGAACACACAAAGGCACATACAAAATTCAGAAATAACTACACCCATTGGGCAAACTTTAGAAAACAATGAAGTGTATCTGTAATAATTCAGCTTGATGGTGAAAATCTCCAGGAGATTGAGGCACTGTTTTGGCCACAGTTACATATCCAATACAAAGGGCTCTTTGCACCCCAGGATTGGCCAACATTTTATGTGAGACAAGCACCTAGAAGTGAAAAAGTAGCGACACCTGTCTTTTGAAAGGAAGTGAGTGGAGACGTGGTGAAAAAATATACACAAGAGTGGGCAGCATTCAGAGCAGTGTAACCTTTTTTTAAAATCATGTAGGACATGATCTGGAATGTCCAGAACTTGTAATCCCTGTGTTGACACCACCTGCACCGCAGAGACAGTATCCCATTAAGACACAAGCTATTACACACCTACAACAATAGTGGACCAATGAATGCATCAAGGGGTAATTAGAAAGAAAGCAAGTCCACATTACACCTTTGTTGCCTGTTTTTAAACCAGATGGTACTTATCGTCTTATTTTAGATTATAGAATTTTAAATGCACATTGTAAAGGAGGCAGTCCAAAATCAATATAGCTCAGGACTCCTCGCCAACTTGCACAGATGCAAGTAAAATACAAACCTTGATCTAGGTAATCAATATTTTACACAACCTTGAAGTGAGGAAAGCCAGATATATACCACATTTACGTTTAAGGGTATGCATTTTTAATTCACCCGAATAATGCAGGGGTATAATAATTCACCCAGCCCATTCTCAAGTAGGATACAGAGTTTGTTGGCAGACATTAGCAACTGTTGGCAATATGTGGATGACATCTGTATCACTCATGAAGATTTGAATGACCAGTTACAGATTTAGTCATCCACACTAGCGGTGAAAGGGTACCTTACAACTTCAAGAAGTCTAAAATCGCCCAAGTTGTTTGCATTCCTGCGGTTTACTCTTACGGATGAGGGCAGAGGCTTGTCAGATGATTTTCTCAAGAAGTGTGCCGGGATACGCCTGCCTAATACACTTAGATAATTGCGGGCCATTTAAGGTCTTTTCAATTTTGGGAGCTCTTACATGTCCAATTTTGCCGAGCTAGTGAAACCATTGTATGCTTTGATAAAAAACAAACTTCAAAGCAGCTCATTGGTGTGTACTCACTGATGACACCGACGGGTCCCTTGCAAGATAGGAACACAGATAAGGATCTAGAGATAAATCTAGGGGAGACTGAACCAATTGCTTATAAATCCATGTGTAATCCACTCCTGAACTGAGATTTACACTGGAGGAGAAAAATTCCCTCTGCAGTTCAGATTATTATTCTGAAAGAGCACCCTTTAGCGGCAAATAGAACTATGGACATGAACGCACCTTTAGTGCAACGTGAGGCTACCACACGAGCTAGCATGCTCAATGCAAAAGCATTACACACAAGATTGACTCAATGGTCAGCATCTCAACATGCTTCAGATGTAAAATATCATTACAGAGCAGAATTACAAAGAATTAGTAGTTTGGACAATAGCTACAGAGCCAGACAACTCATTACTTGAAATTCCATTGTTCGATTATTTCCAAATAATTTATTGTGATGGATATGCAATTCCAGCTGTTGGCACACATTCCAAATATGCAGCCACGTGTGGTGCAGCCATCAGAGGGCACTTTACACATTTATGCATACAGATATTGTAACAAAGCACCTGGGAGATAGGTCCGCCCAGACAGTTGGATTGCATGTATTGTTGCTTACATTACACCATGTAGACTCACAGAAGCCCACATTGGTAGTCTTGATTTCAGATTACATTGTCGAAGCTTGCAACTATGATTTGCATTGGTGTATTCAGACTGATTTCAGACAACAGGCATAGAACTGTCTCCTCCAGACAGCTCTGGAAACCCATTTGGGACCTTTAACAAACTCACCCTTTATTATGGGTGATGCACACAAAAGCACATACCAAAGGGCACATTCATAGCATTGTCGGACAAATATGCCAAAGAGCACACAGTGAGAATAAAAGGAGCAGCCATAACTCGCTCAGTGACTTCAATGCATGAGGAAATAAAATAAGCTTGTTTGGGTAGTCTGCCCGGGCCAAAAGGCTTCCCATGCAATTACATTTATGACCTTGAGAATAATAAAGCAGTAGTCACAATTCCTATGACAAAAGGCGATCCTATTCGACGATTAATACCCAAGGAAGAAGAGGAAAGCGAATAGCTGCCACTCATGCCGGACTTGCATCTACCCATTTTGGGGTTACTGCAACCACAGAGCTGCAGCAACAGGTTAAAGTATACACAGCAAACTGTGACACATGCCTGAAGACTGTAGATCACAGTAATAAAAAACAAAGAAGGCTACTTTAAATAAGGCAAACACTCGTTTGGAGATTCAATATTTGGATCACGTAGGTCCTCTATCAGCAGTAAATAAGTACAAATACATCCTAGTAATAGTGGTTCCTTGCACAAGGTTCACCTGGATGATTCCTCAGAAGAGAGCAGACTGCAAATCAGTCATAAAGGCAATGTGGGGTATAGTAGCTACATGACAACTTGAGCAATCCATGCTGATAATGGTCCAGCTTTCAGGGGGTGAGCCCAGAGAAAGGCATTAGAGATTTGGGAATCAGAGCTGCACTTTTCAAATCCATCCTATCCCGAGACCAAGGGGGCAGTAGAAAGGGCAAATCACTCCATAAAGTTGCGCCTGACTAAATGCATTCTTTCAAAGAGGGGTAGTTGGGTGGACCATATGCCTCTAGTAATGATTAGTTTAAATAATTTAACACGCCAGTCTGTATGCAGCAGTAGGACTCAATTTGAGATTGTTAGGGAGATAATTGTTTATACCTGATTTGCACACTTTTCCCAGCCCTCTCTCCAGACATGAACAACTGCTAGCAGCAACGCTGCTGAGGGAATCCCTCCAGGCGGACGCTGCCGAGGCCTGTCCTGATGCCATCCTCAAGGTGGTAGACTGAGTCCTGGAGAAGATCCATGACAAGACTTCATTTGGCCCTTCCTACAGGCCAGCAGTGCAAGTAATCAGACTGAAGGGTTCAAGAACCACTGTCCTGCCCACATTACTACCCAAGAGAGGCACCAGACAAGTATCTGTGGATCATCTAAAACCTGCTCCAAGTGGTTACCACAATGTTTCAATACAATCATGCTCTTCCAGTTGAGGAGCCTGAAGAGGAGATGGAGATTTGACAGATGATGAAGATTGTCAGCCAAGATGATGCAGAATATGCCACACTTGACTACAACTCCACAACTCGGGGAAGTACTGCGGCACTGCCCATTTGAAAGCAGAAAGCCTTATTGTTTTCTAAAGCTATGAAAGAATTCTTTTAGACAATGGTTTTACATCATGCTGGCAATATACTTCATTCTGTTGTGGTTGACTCTCACTATATATTTCATCTCACTGACTTCAGGGCATCTTTTGAGCAAGGTTTTGTGAGGGGTCAGAAATGCAAGGTGGAAAACTTGATAAAGGTTTTTCGCAAGCAGCCATTATATTATTGCTATCGCTAACCTAAAGAGAATTTCCCTGCCTATCAAACTAAGACTAAAGGAAAACACTTTAATAAAATTAATCTATCCTTCACAGTTAGGCATACATCAAACGCCTAAACGTATTATATGGCAATACAGGTTTAACAAAATAACAGTAATGCTCAGACGAGCTTTGTAAACGGGTATCCTTGTAACTGTGGTTGGATCCCCTGCCCCAGGTGTAAAACAGAATTTTCCAACATAACTCAAAGTTCTTCTCACTCTAAAAGTCTTTCACTTGGCATTTTCCACACAATGAAAAAAGTCTGTCTCCACACTTATAGTCAATATTTCAACATAACTTCTTTTCCTTAAATAACAGAACACTACCATAATTCTACTTGTTCAACAACAATGTTTTGTCAGGGTGGTTTTACAACGGTCTCCTCCTTGAGAAACAAACAGTTCCACAATTCTTTATCTACAAGATGTTTTGTCAGGATGGTTTTACCGCAGTTCATCAAACACATTAGTGGATTTGCCACTCTTTCCTTCACAACCTTCAACCACAATGTAGTTCTTCAATGTCTTCTTCCTGGTCCACTGACCTGCCAGGACTACCACTAATCTTTTTCCAGGTATACATGCCTGCCAGGATACAAACTCCTAACACTGCCACAAGTACTCTGTGATGATGCTTGCTTCAAACCATTAGAAAAGCTTTGATTTCAACAACATTGAGATTTACAACTTCGGTGACAATACAATACACATTGGTGCTCTCTATTCCACTGATTCATTTGCCACATGCTATGTACGTTATGTTCTTCTCCTCCTTGATACCTTTCACAAGAGGAGCTCCTCTCCTGCCACTTTTGATTTCCTACTTTCACACCAAGTAACTGCTGACAATGGGCCTCATTACGAGTTTGCCGCCAATCCTGCTGCAACACCGAATCTCGATGCCTGACTTCCAGGTACCACCAGGACATTATAAGTCCAGGGTGGTGCAGAAAGTCACTCCTATGGAGTCCCATAGGAGTGGGGAGATGGAAGCAACGGTGCCAGTGCTTCCATGGTGAATCTGCCTACTGGGGCCTCTGCACCCACCAGGGTCAGACCTGTCTGGTGCAGCGGCCCCTGGCAGGCAGACTCTTAGTGTGGCGGTCCGGAAACAGGAGTGCCGGTGAGCTTACCGGCACCCTTGTTTGCAGACCACCACACTTGTAAAAAAGGCCCAAAGTCTCTTTGTTATACTTACCATTCTTTGGCAAAGGCAATGTTTGTTGGTATCTGTCTCAACTATTGTCTCTTCCTCACTCTGAGAATAATGGTTACAATTTTGCTGCAATATTGTTCTCGCTTTACTTTGCCAATGTTGGTTATTTTCTTTCTGAAGTATTGCTGCCTCTTTACTTGACAATGCAGGATTCTATCTAGGTTGAATATTGCCCCCTCTTTGCTTTGGCAATGATATTTGTAACCTTTCATCTCTTGCCTTCTTTCAAAGGGAGCATAACGCCAACTTTCTTGAATTAGTTCAGTATTCAAAATGTGTGTTCGCAGTCAGCGGCCGACTATGGAGCGTCCCGGGGGTTACTTATTAAAGGTATGTTAGGTTAGGTTATTTACAACGCGCTTAATACCCAGAGGTTTCTAAGCGCGGACCCGGGGATCGAACCTGTGGTGCTCCGTGTCGTCTTGCTTCCAAGTCGAGCACATTGCCCGAGCTAGCCTCCCGAGACGACTTACATTTAGGAGTCTGAAAATTAGGCAAGGTAGATGTTTTTAGGGGAAAGGAAAGGTAATGACTGAAAAGAGAAGACCAGCGTAGAGGAAACAAACAGATGTGGCGTCGAGAGGGTCAGGCGAGAATGGCAAACTTGGAGAACCAGAAAAAGATGGAGCGAGAAAGTGGGCAATAAGAACGATTTAAGAACCAAAAAGATGGGAAACGGAAGCAGTTACAAGACAAAGGATTACTCAAAAAATGAGAAGGTTATGCAGAGCGATAAGATCATGACAACGTTAAATCACCAGAAAAATATTAAGGTATATAAGCGGACAAAAACCACCTAAGAGAAAACAACAATAAAGAGAGAGGGAGAAAAGAGGAAGGCCGCCAGGATGAACTAGAAAAAGATGAGATACAAGAGAAAACAAAGATTGTCATCAACTGAAAACAATAAAAAAAAAAAAAAAAAGACTTCTTGAGAGGCACAGAAGAGGGTGTCCAACTCAGTGCAACTAGGAATGATGTTATACAGACTGTGAAAAAAGTGGTTGTCTTACTTGAAGCAACAAAAGAAGTCTTGAGGCAAACAGAAGAGAACAACAGACTATGTGGAAGAGAGTGGAGGTAGACCTCCTGAAATGACACAGAAAAGGAGATGTTGGCGTGATGAGGGAGACACTGTAAGATAGAAAAAGACAAGGAACAGTAAGAGACTTGGAGAAACTAGAAAGAGGAGGAGAGACACAATCAGTGGCAAAACAAATAGATGCACATTACAGAGATTATGAAAAGGACAGACTCTGATTGGATAAAAAGGAAAGATGTTGAATGGTGAGTAAAGAACCACTATTCTACTCGAAGAATAAAATGATAAAGGAAAGAGAAAAACAAATTTAAAAAAATGATGGTAAAAAGTGCAGTGGCAGAGTGATAGTAGTGAAAAAGGATGACTAGAAAAAGAGCAAAATGGAGCATTGGGAAGAGGAAGACTGCTGAATTGTAGAAATCAGAGAATGATGAGCACATGTAGATAGAAGAGAAACATGGACTACTACGAAACATAAATGTCAAAGAGAAAATAAAATACTAATCATACAAATGAGGATGGAGAAGATTGAAAACATGGACAGAGGCTTGGAGTGAAAGAATGACAACAGACACAAGAGTTTACAAACACTCGGCTTAGTTTTAGACAAGATTCACTGACATTTCTAGGCAAGGTAGTGTGATGCTTTTAGCCCCATCATGGGTCACACTTTGAATTGGGGAGGATTTGGGGTTGCTGGAGTGGGTGCAGGGGTTATGGAGTGGGATTGGGCAGAAAGAAGGGGCAAGGTTGGACAAAAGTCAACTCACAGGTTTCTCTCTACAGGTCAGTTCGATCCGCTGTCATTGCCGCTTCTTCGTTCGATTCTGGCAGCTTCAGTCATATTTCCGTGGCCGGTGCCGTTTGGGGAAAAGAGCCGGTCTTGCTCTTGTGCACCCCAGTGCTTGCCAGCCACCGGGACAAGGCATGAAATAAGCAGAGCCTCTCTCTCACGGGACAGCTTTTCAAAACACTGCTTCCCGCTGCGTGACCTCTGCACTTGAGGTTTTCAACTTTGAAGATCCTCTCAGGACCGACATCCGGTTCAAACAAAGCGGCGGCTCCGGTTCTCTCCTTCTGCAACTGTGGCTGGCAACTTCTACTGATCCACCTTCTTGTTCTAATGACCTTCACCTGAGGGGGCTTGAAATATTCAAAGGTCCCACTAGGTGTGGGTTATTAGAACCACTAGACTGCATACTGCAGTTCTGTGCCTCTGAGCCCTTCTTCCTTGTCCCAGTACTTGGGGCATTGTGGGACTTGAAGCCTGGGACCCCTCTCACATGATCATCCCGCAGAACACAAACCCTAGGGTGAGGATCAGGAAGCGTCTGCCTTTCCCTGGCCACATGAGAAGGGTCCCAGGCCAGGGCTCTTGGGATAATCACCTCCGATTCATTAGTTTCCACTCCACCTGTAAGCAGAGAATTTGTTCTCAAGCCTTTTATTTCTTATCATGTGTTAGAGAAGAGAGTGCTTCAAATGTTTCCTCTAACCATGGGTCACACATGGATGTCATCGATTAAAACATTCAATGTCCCAGCCAAGCAGCTACAGGTTCACACATTTTCTGTGATTGATGAATCCAGACTGTTTGCACTGTGTCCAGAACATATAGAGAACCAGGCTCCAAACATTTGCACAAAATGTTTTATTTGATTCTTTTGATGATGGTGGAGGCCTCCATGATATGGGTTCCCATGTATGTTATGTAAGATATTAAAAGGCCTTTTGGTTTGCCAAGCATGAGCCAATCCTGTGGCCCAAATATACTTTCTGGGAACACTGTGCAGTGCCATTCCAAACTGATAGTCGTGAATTCCAAGCACAGTTCCCATATATTTCACTGAAGCCATACCAAGGGGATTACAAGTTTGAAAATCAGTATAAGCTTCCTCCAGAGATAATGCACAGCACATGCATGTTGCAGACTCAGTTGTTTTTGAGAGGATACTTTTCAAGCACTGTCCCTCTTTGGTCTACTTGGGGTCTGCAAATATGGCAAATCAAATGTGTTCACATGTTAGACATGGTATGTAGATTGCACACATTTGATGACTTTTTAAAATTACACACAGTTTCCACCACTTGCAGTAGTAATAACTTGAGCTTCACACCCTAATTGTAAGAGGGAAGACGGTGAGTTCTGGTGCATCATATAGAGAAGCAAAGGAACGCTATGGTACCAAGCATATTACCGATGCATATGTGCAACCATTATTGGGGGCTTTTCAAGCAAATTAATGTAATAAAAGGAAAGCAGGCACCAGTTTGGGCCCATATTGTGCTTGGAACTCCCAGAACACTTCCCTGACTCAATCCATATCAATAGGTAAACTGTGTCAAGGAATGCTTTCACATTCTCACCTGAATGAGGGGATACAATCCCTAGATAATTTAATAGAAGAAAAGAATTGGACAGCTATCGTGCAGACAGCTGCTGTGCTGAGGCACACACAGAGTGGGCATGCCAGGTGGTCAGTTACCTGCTCCGCCTCTGATCCTACAATACCTTGTCCGGAGGGGCATGCTGCCATGACAGGTAAAACTAACACTTGTGCAAATCCTGCAAACTGAAAGTGAGGCAGTGCAGCAGGGATTACATGCATCAGATTCTAACAATCAAGCGCTAGAGCAGGGCTTTTATGCACTAAGGGATGTCATTACAGAAGTGGTGGGATTGGTTCAGAATGACCAGTTTATTATTAGAAGCGACCAAGTATCAGCAGTACGTCTTTCTGTTGTAACATATTTTCTGGATACTCTTAGCATAGGAGTCCCAGATTGGAGGGTGATTTCATGGCCAGAACAGATCAATGCACTTAACTTGTCCAGGGTTGCAATACGGGGTTACAATACGCCAGGCAATGTCAAGCTCTTCTTTCTTGTTGCTCAGCGCGCTTTAAAGAGGTTTTGTGATATCATCTGCCTGGCTACCTGAAGTTTCTAATTGTATTGTGCATGGTGTTTTAAATATACCGCTTCAAACTACATCTTCTATGGTTTGTCAGGAACTACATTCCTGGCGAAATGTATATTTGATTCATAACACATGGGTTGGGCAAGATGATGCCGTGCCTTACTCACATGCATGCGTTTCACCTTCAAGTCTTGAATTAACACTGTACTCGTTATGTGATTGCAAAGGTTCCACTCGCATAGTTTCTGCACATGCTGCACAAGTGAATTCCTGTGAGAATAGCACTGAATGCACTGCTTCATGTTACACCTATTGAAACATTTCAGAGTCATGTACATAGCTTGTCAAATGGTTTCTACCTCAGAGTTCAAAGCATCATGTTGAAGTTGGGGTACCAACCCTTATCAGTCTGTGTGCACAAGTTAAATGATGTGGGTTTATTTTGAATCCACACAGGCCATCACAATTGAAATTGCTATACTGGCCAAGCCTAAATTTAAGGCCTTTACAATTTCTAAAATGTCTGTATTTAGCTCATTTACAAAATATTTGCATACAAGTGTGTAGCAGTGAAGAATCGCATCTCTAAGCACACTGCAAGGCGGTCAGATTGTATCTCTCCTAGCCAGTCAAGACACAATGGAAGAGGATATGCACTCCTTGATTGACGGATCTGGGTTCACAAGCATAAAATCCGTTTTTTCTGCGATCACTATGTTTGCTAAAAACCCTAAGACAGGGCATTCAAGCATTCAATGCATTTATTAGAGCATTGGCTTCCTCGCCAACCAGTGTCCTGCTTCTACTACTTGCCATACTTGGAACTTTGCTCCTGTGCTGTGCCAAATACTGAATCATGCATCACCACAATACTCAGTGCCTTGAAGCTGCCAGTTTTCGTTTCAGAACTGAACTGTGCAGACGCCTTGGTTATCAGCAGTGTTCTCAATTTCAAAAACATTTTATTTTTTTCATTAATTTAATAGCAAATCAACGGTTAAAGCTGCGGCCAGATGTGTGGTGTGTTACAAGGAGTTGCTTCTCGCCAGAAACTTGGGGGGTCAAAGTCTCACTCAAGACAGTCACATCTTGGCAAGATCGACTGTCTAAAATTCTCTTTGAGCACAGAAACGTGTGTGGTGTCCAGAGATTATTTTCTCAAGTGTTCTATTGTGACTGCATCAAACTCCTGCCAGCCACCAAGGCTCGATGTGTGTCTTAGAAAGGAAAATTACCCACAAGACGAAATCGATAATTATGCCCAGATGGCTCCTATGGGACTACTGAGCACCAATCAAGACAACCACCAGGAGGTTATGGTGAATAAAATTACCATGAGGACATTTACTTCGATGGAACAGTGCACGAAAAATAGTACAGAAGCAACTGTGAATTATGTATTTAGTACATCATGTTCCCTCAGTCCCAAAAAATAAGACTTCGCTCAAAGCAGAATATAAATTGTAGGATCACAGTAAATGATCCAGAAAATATGTTCCGAGGACAGTGTGACCAAACTACATCCCAACCCTTTTTTAATGAGTGGTGTTTTTGGGAAATCGTTAGGCCAGCTGAAGTGGCTGACCATATCCTTCTGGACAGCACCTGGACCTGCCTTGTCATGGATACAATGAGCTTGTAAATAGTCATTGGAGACACAACCAAGATGGACTAACATTTGGAAATGCAAGAGATAATGGTTAGTATGAAGGCCTCTCTTCCAAAGGATTTTGCCATAGCAGGCAAATCACAGGATATTTTCAGGTGTCCTTGTTGGGTGGGTTTGAGGATATCCGAAAGGGTGTTAAGAAGATGCCCCTTGAAGAGTAGGGCCTTGATTTGTTTTCGAAATGCCATGAGGGTTGGGGCGGGTCTGATGCCAGTGGGCAGGAGGGTCCAAAGTCTGAGGGCATAGATCAAGAGTGCTTGTTTTCAAGTTCCTTCTTTTTTTAAATGTTATTTCTGTTGCTCTATTCTAGCCAGGTTATGACTTCTGGTTTACTGACGGCCACAGATGGTGACTTTGTCTGCCAGGTGTGAGGGAGGGCGCAGGGTGGTAGCACACCTGATCTGAATAGAGTCCTCTTCAAGCCCAAGTTGTGAAAGGTCATCCAACCTTGTTAGCAAAAGAAGAAGATAGGACAACAGAGTTTCTGGTTCATACAAAATTCAGAGAAAAAAAAATGTGAACTCTAGAGGTAAAGAGAAGACTGCATAAAGCCTGGCCTCGATTGAAGATCCTACCCTTTTCAGAGCAAATTAATTGCCATTAATCACAGTGAATAGTAAACACAATTAGTTAAATGTCACTCATTACAAGGGGTCAATGATAATCCAGCATGTTCAGGACAATCCTTTGGGCCCCTTCAACAGGGCTACCAAATGTATTTATCCTTAAAATTGTGCCATACTGTTTCTATAGGAGAGGAATCTAATCTCTATAGGAATGCTCATTTAAGCTGCGCCCACGTTGAAGTGCCCATTTAAATGTAGAAATCTCCTGGGTTACAGATAATGAAAATGAAGTCGAGAGACCATATAAAATAACACAAATGATCCACTTACTCTTATGCCGCAACCTAGATAAGGATTGCCTGGCCACTTGTGTCGACACTTTCAAGTACCTGCAAGCCAAAAATTCCAGTGCCCTGTCTCCAAGCTCAGCCACTGAAAGGGTGGGCTGGAAAATATTGCCTTCCTACACATTCTCCCTCATTCCGAGTTTGATGGCATTTTGGCAGTGTATCTGCCAAATTACTGACAAAATCAGTTACCGCTACCGCCGCTCAGACCCATGGATTTGCCACAGGATGCCGTGTGGTGGTAATGGTCTTGTTAGTCCCCATTTTTGGAGTCAATTGGACTCCATGAGGATTTTTGCAGTTTTATCGCGAGAGGTAATTTTGCCACTGTAAATCCTTTTATCTTTAGTGTTTAAGTGGAAATCCTCCACTCCATGGCCAATATCATAGTTTGGAGGTCCAGTAAAAATGCCAGCAGTTCCCAAAAATTGGTGAAAACGTAATACCCACCAGTTTTTTACTGCACTGCCAAACATGTAACGAGGCCCATTGTAATGAATGTGAGTATCATTGGTTTCTGCAAAATAAGTTTTTTACATCTTTGTCCAACCAGAAATCACACTTTGATCAATCTGTTTACCCAAGATCTAAGCAAACCGCTATGTGAACAAACACATGAATTATTGTTGCATGGCCAAGTCATGTTAAGGGACTCATTTTTTATTAATTAACCGTAAATACTGCTTGTAATTGTTAGGGTTTCCTTGCAATACTGTTTCTCTGCAGCAAAACCCATGGTTTAGGAGTCAGTTACGGGGAAGAACAAATGAAGACAATAACTCAGACTGAACTCATTTAAATCACTCCACGTTTGCCTTTTTTTTAATAAAGTCAAAGCACAATCCTTTATTTAACAAATAAGTGTGTGTTGCAGATGGATGAGTGAGTGGTGAGGTTTACACTTTCCCAGCAGAATGTTTTGCCTTTTTGATCAATTTGCACATAAATGAGAAGAAAAACAGAAGATTGTCATATTCTCCGTTGTAATCCTCTTTTAAAATATGCACATGGTGCTCCTTTAGGAAATAATATATAGCTTCAATTGTAGAAAGGTAGGTGTCCGGCTTCCCCTTCTGGTGTCTCCAAAAGCATGTTTTTCTTGTCTTCAGCTCCACTTGGACCAACCCTGGCAGAGAAAAGATAAACATTCAGAATTGAAAACATGAACTTTATAAATTCCTCCAACAATGAAAAGGTCACTGCAATCAACGTTGAGGCTATGATTCCAGCGAGCCAAAGTAAAATGTGTGTAAACCAGAATATCTCATCAAGAGACCGCCCATGTGGCACTGTTCGAAGTGCGGTGGCATCCAGTGCCTTGCCCAACTATTCTTTCAGGTACTTTAACGTTATACATGCCAGCAGGAGAAGGTGTACAGTCCTCCTGCTTCCACATGAACTCTGGTCTGTTTTTAACTCTACAGGGATTTTGCAAAGCCATTGTCAATAGTACTTACTAAGATGACTGGGGAGGTGATGTGCCACCCAGCAGGACAAATGTTTAAATCCCAACAGAGCTGAACCAGGCTTTCGTCCTTCTCAAGTCAATCAAATGAGTACCACAGAGTTAGGTAATATCTATCATTCAACGGGCTAATCAGTTTGTGACGTGTGCTCCATAAATAGTAATCATTTATTTTATTGTGCGATATAGTTAAAAAATATATCCCTTTTCACACATATAAAACACATAAAACAATACAAATACATTTAAATATGCTTTGAAAGAAAACAACCTGAGAAAAAGATAAGATAAAACAAGAACACCCAAGATTATATCTAGATTCCCCAAAAAAACGCTAACCGGTTTTAGTACAATTGATATCAATTTGGTTTTCGCAATAATTAAGGACATCTGTACGATGCCAAAAGCTTTGCATATACAAACATGAAATAGTTAGAACAAAATGCTCGAATAACAAAACTAGCAGATCATGCAGCTTGGAAAAATTCACAAGCAAATGGTGGAGTCTTTCTGCACTGCGAGGTGAGAGGCACAGCCTCCAGAGACGGAGCTCATACTTAACTTTGTTCAACCAATTATTTCATTTGTCTCATGCAAATGTAAGCGTAGTCACATAAAACAAACATGTACACCTAACTAAATATGTGGGAATACAGTTTAGCTTCTTCTCAATCATGGCCAGATCTAAAAATAGCCTATAAGAGGATACAGAATCAGAGGTTTGACACCAGTCTGAGTACCATAGCGATGTCCTCACCCCAAGGAGGTTTGTTCACAAATCCTCCCTAGAAGCACCAAGATCCAAGAGAAGGTGATCTCAAGTATTCATTCATGCTGAAAGAGCCTCACACTAATTATTCTGGATTGAGTCTCTCAATACAAAGAATAGAGAATTTACCGGACAGTCCCAGAAGAATCTTCTGCCACTTTATTCCAGCAACCAGTGATGTCAAACCAAGCTCATACCCAATCACCATACAAGGGGTAGTGTTTGGTAGGGCAACACTCTTCTGCAGGGGATGCCCTTTAGGCAATTCCAGCAAAGTTAATTAAAATCAAGAAATTCCATATAATGGAGAAGGCACAACTTTAGTTTTGTAATAGCGAATAACCGGAAGAGCCAGAAGTGTATGCCAGAAGGCAAGACAGCATACTCGATTTTGCAAGTTTACCCCATAATTTGGCATGGTTGATATTGTCAAAAGCATTAGACAAGTCTAAAAATGCCAAAAAAAGGGATTGTCGTTTAGCTGCAGATTGCTGTATTAAGAGAAACAGTAAAAGACTAATAAATCCAGTCCCGATTCCCTTTCGAAATCCTGACTAACAAATATCTAACCTTCTAGACCCTGAAGACCATGCTTCCACCTGTCTAAGAACAAGAGAATGAAACATTTTGGAACACGTATCCAGAAGAGTAATTGGCCGTGTTCCAATGGTCTTTTTAAAATATCAGCACACAAAGGCAGCCTGCCAGGAAACCGGGATTAACTTTTGTTTTAAAGAGAAAGAGCCAAAGAGAAGAGGACGTAAAGAATTGTTGCTTGGGTTAAATTATCTTTCAAAATAAGATTGGGTAGGCTCTCGTGCTCCGCTGCTTAGAGGTCTTTAAGTTCTTAATTAACAATGTTAGATCTCCAAAGAAGAAAGGTTGAACCAAAATTGTAGAATCCAACTTGGAGACATCAAAAGTTTAATGTCTTGTTTGCATGCATACAATTTATCTAGGCAGGCTATCCAGATCCCTTTGGGAATAGTGTTTAACTGAACAGGCTGACTATGTAGATAGGCTTACAGAAGAGACAGAATAGAATGGGTATGTTTAGCATGAGCTCACTATCCCTATGTAGCATGAGATTGAAAATATGAATCAAGCAATTCCCCTTGTATTAAAAACAGCTTATTCGAAAACGACAAAAGCGAAGAAATGTGTGAATACAGGGCTTTAGAACAATTCTCAATTGTAGTAAGCATTATAGAGTTAAAGAAACATTTTTTGGAATCCACTATAAGCGATTCCTACTGGAGTTTACCACAACATTTACCGGGCCTATCTGCTCTCTTTCCCTCTTTTGCTTGAGCATGAAGAAACCAGATAAACAGATATGGTCACTTTTGTCAGTATCGACAACCTAAAAAAAAAAATAAAAAAAAATAAACAAGTTTGAAAAAAATAGCTTGAGACCCAAACATACTCCGTGATAGAAGAATAAAAGAAGTGACTTGCTTCCAGGTGCCCTTAGGAGTAACATCCCCCTGTAAATTACAATTAAGAACAGTAAGGTCTCAAGTTTCTAGAATTAAACAAATACTAACCCAAAATGAAGAGGGGCCATGTAGCATATTTTAAAAAATTAGTGTACAGGCCCGTCTACGTGGGTCAAAGTACAGGTTTTCAATGACACAGTAGGACCATATATCCTAAGCCTACAGCTCCCGCTAGCGGTGACAACAGGCACAGCTATGCAAATTGGACCACTGTAACAGGCGAAGCTATGTGACTTGGACCAGTGCATATCTTAAGGCAACAGCTCACTTTAGCGGAGCATTCTGTGTCTGCGGGCAGCCTATACTGCACATGACGGCAACAGACAAACATACATCTGGCCTTTTAAGAATCTGGGCCCATCCATAAGTACAATGGAAATCTCCCGCAGTGAGAATATGCCCCCATCGTTCTCATTGTGCCAGGTTGACAAAATGTTGTTTAGCAACCCTCTCCATTTTTCACCCTCAGTAGAAGTTGGATTTAGATAAATTAATAATAAGAACATTATCCTAATACGTATTGTACAAGGTAGTAATTATTAAGATAAGCAAATCAGGGATTTCATCGTGAAGCACACAGACAGAAATAGGAAGTTCATTGCTAAGTGCCACTATGAGGCCACCATAGGGTTTTCGCCTTGGGCCCTCAAGTGCTGGTTGCCGATAGGTTGAATAACAATCAATGTAACAAGGCCCCTTATCCAAACTTCTTGTAAAAGAATAATCTGATAATCTCGTAAATTAAAAATATGCGTCCTTAAATTCACTGAATGTGTGAAACCCTTGTATTCCAAGAACAAACTTTAAAAATATCTAGTCAAGTGTTCAAGATTTAAAATTGGTTTAAATTGCAGTTTTTTGGTTAGCACTAAGAAGCCATGACCAGTCATCAGTTGTCTGTTCATGTTGTGAAGTCCCTTGATAAAGACAAGCATTCCTTTTACCCAGGGAGTCCTTGGAGCAATTCACAGCCAGAAGATGTTTACCCAAGGGTGCTCCCACAAGACAACCTGATCTAGGGTGCCTGGTAGAGCATGCAAGATTTCCTGAGGGCAAGAAAAAATCAAATTCCATTTTTAAAAATATATTAGATCCATTAAGAATCATATCTTGCACAATTTCAGAACCCATAAAAAGCAGAACAAAATCAGTCTGATTGTCTGCCAAAAATTAGACTAGGCCTGTATCTGCTGAAAGTTTGTAAACAATACCATATGGAGCATTCTCAAGATATTGCTCCTATTCTGGCCCTTTTAAAAAATATTCTGAATGCCAATACAAATACGAGGTAAATCTGCAAGCAAGTTAAAGTCAGAATAGATCTCATTTGAGATCTTAGTAAAATGATTTACAGATCTCTTAAGCCAGTATTAACAAAAGAAGCAGATGAAGAAGGCATCAGACAAGTCGGAGGTGATGTTATACCCACAGTAATAGTGATGCAAAGGGGAATTTGTCTGACTGTTATCAAGTACAGGATTGGGGGAGTCCGAATCCTACACGGATATGTTCAGAAGACCATTAGATGTCAAATCAAGTGCCTCAATTTTGTCCTCTGCAAGAGATGTTTTAGGAGATTTAGGGTCTTGAATCTAAAACTGCTGTACATTACCAACCGCTCCAGATACTGGGTACTGCAAGGTAGCGCATGATGCCTTTTTGCCTTTTTTTAAATTTCTTTTTGGCTGCCTTTGCGTGATTAGGAGGAACGACCTCAGATGACCCGTCATCATCCACCAACTAAAGCTCTTCAGAGAAAGTTACTGTTCAAGAAGAAGGCATAGAAGATTTTAACCGTGAACGCAGAAACTTTCTAGAACCACGGTTAGTATTAAGATGCTTCACTTTCATGTTTTGGAATTTTTTGGAAAGATTTCCCACCAAGGGATTTGTCTGTGTTATGCTCCCAGCCCCAACGGGGCCAAGGGCATCTTCAGTATGGAGTGTTTGACTGCAAATTGGTTCACAAACAGGTCCAGGGAGATCACTAATCACTTCTGCATTGGAAGGCACTGCGCTAAACAATACAGGCACAGGAATAGGCACCACATTTTAGAATCAGATGTTCTACGAAGGAGAGCTTGAAGCTCATGGAATTAAGAGTATATTGTTGTGATTTAAACACGCTACTAAAGTTGTCATACAATCTGACAAGCCAGTTGAGAATAAAATTGAGGGCTGTGATGGAAGATGATCCTAAATTTACGCCATCAATGAATATTGTGGTAAATGAGGAATTGAAAGATGTTCAGGAGGGACCGGCCCCAATCGAGGTACAAACGAGGAGTCCATAATAGAATTCATTAAAGAGTTAGAATGATGTGCTGATAGGCATTTATTATACTCTGTAATTGAGGGAGAGGCGCCCGAGGATTCATCCAAAACCTCTACCATGAAGTTAGAATAGAAAATAAAGGAATTAGAACAAATGTTTGCTGGCATGATTGTTAAATAATTATTCCCGGAAAGTAAATGAGGAGGATCTGGCAAGGAAACCAGGTTATCTTGTGAAATGCAGAGATCGTGGCCTGGAGTTTATGGCGAGTAGAGGCTGAGTCACCGTGCTCTGGCCGAGACGCTGCATCTGGATCCTTTCGCCTGCCCGAAATTACACCGGAGATGAAGAGAACCGGTTCCGAGTGAAGGGGAACCAGCCCCCGACACGATCCTACAGTTTTTACCTGGGTTCGGGCCTCCAGACCCATAGAATCCCCCTTGCAAAGTTCCCCCCCCCCCCCTTCTGCCGGTGGGACCCAAGATGGCGGCCACCTGTTGAAACAGGCGCTGAAAGAAACATCGATCGCCTCTACAGCGGTGCCGGTCAACAAACTGGTGCCCATTCTGGGTGAGCCGCGACCAGAGAGGAGCCCGTCTCCCCGCCTGGGCTTGTTTTACCTCGACACTACACTAGTCGTCAGCGGACTGCCTCACGACGCTGCGACGACAACGAAGCTCCGGTCCTGCCGCGTGGGTGGAGCGGCCAGCCGAGGGGACAAGAAGGTGCTCCCACGCTGGGAGACTGGGTCCGGGCCCCTGACTCCGACGTGGCTGGGGGGCGGCTTGCACGGGAGCGGAAAACCAGGAGCGACGCAGCGATGCCGGGAACAGACACACGGACCCCGTGAGTGCGGGGGCGCCCGCCTGCCACGCATTCCTGCCGCTTGCCCGCCTCCTGCAACGGAGAACCAAAGGTCAGGAGAACAGCCGGAGGGGGCACAAAGCCATCAAACACTACCGGCATATGGGATTAAAGCGACACGCCACCGGCGTGATTACAAATGCTCCCCCAAGAACTTGAACACTGATTTCACCAGGCCAGTGCGGTCTTTGCAGAGGAGCCCTCATCCACTATCTCCTAACTGATCCCTGGTAGCAACCTGCATAAAGCACAGTGGGTGCTGGGACCCACGTGAACAGTCCCCACACACTGTGGACTGGCATGGACTACCCTCCGCTCAGCGCCGGGAGCTTACGCCGCCACCCCTGGATTGGATCGAGCAGCGCCCCTGCACACCCCTCACCATCGCTGCCAGAAATAAGGGGAAAACCGGTACCATGGACACATACGTATCCACCAAAACGAAATCCCCTCTGCAACCACGTCCTTCCACCCTCCGAAAATGAAGCCCAGGTGCTGGAAGCTATCGCATCTCTACAGACATTTATAGACTCCAGAATTGGGGAGTTTAAATCCGAAATTCAACTCATGCGCCAGGATGCCCGCAACTTAACCAAAAGAGTGACGACTGCTGAGACAACCATAAAAGAAATGTCAGACGACGCAACGGAATTGAAAGCTAAGGTGGTGAATCTGGAAAGAAAAGTGGCCGTACTTGAGGCCAAAGCCGAGGAGGCCGAGGGCCGGGCCAGACGTAGCAACGTCAGAATAGTTGAGGTCCCGGAAGGAAGCGAAGGCTCGAACCCGACGGCCTACATAGAGTCCTTGATACAGCAAGAGGTTGGTGCTGAAAGGCTAACATAAGGATTCTCGGTCGAGAGGGCGCATAGATCCCTACAAAAACGATCCCCACCGGGCTCACATTCTCGCCCTATAATCGCTAAAATACTCAATTTCCAGGACAGAGAAACCATCCTGCGGTACTCTAGAGAAGAGGGACCCATTGAACGTGGGAACTCCAAAATAGCCATCTACCCCGATTACACCCAGAAGGTCCAGCGAGAGAGGAACTCATTTGTGCCGATTAAAGCTCGGCTCAGGCAATTGAATCTGAAATATATGCTGTTATACCCCTCCAGACTGAAGGTGATCTACAAGGGCAGGGCGATTTTTTGGGAATTTCCAGCAGCCGCCAACACGTGGCTGGAAGACAACAACCTAGCGGAAGGCAAAGACACCCAACCCACGGAAAGCTGAAGAATCGCCTTTGTCAGCGCTTGAGACATGGAAGGATCCACGACTCACAAAGCCAATGCAGGCATAACGCACATAAACACCGAGAAGGTAAACCACACAACAGTTCGCTACATAGATGCGGCCCTCGCTTGGCCCATGCCAGGCACAGAGTCCTACCCCCACAAACAGTTCAGGACAGGCCAGTTGCCTGACCGACCTCACTCGTGCCTGACACTCGGATGGGTCCAGACGGTACGAGAGAGCCTGAGCACCAGAAGGAACATGTAGTTGCTGGGCGCACCAGTTCAAGTTTTGTTAACCATTCTGTTAATGACACAGTCTTCAAAACGCCAAGGAGGGAGTGGCACGGGACCAGAAGGCCTCGGGGACCGGAGATGAGAGAACCCCGGAACCCAGGCAAAGAACCTTACCACCTGAGGCAGTGGCCGCCTCGTGAAATCTGGGGTGACCAGAATGAAAAGACCAAAGTACCAACGCAATGGCATTCCAACTCAGGGTGTTGACGTGGAATGTGAGGGGAATGGGCACATATCTGAGAAGGAATCGGATCCACTCTTAACTGCGCAGGAAAAAGGTCTCGATAGCAATGCTTCAAGAGACCTATCTCACAGAAGAATCCACAGCTAAACTATCCGAGAGATGGGGAGGGACCGGAAGAGGGGCACCTTACTCCAAGTTCACCAGAGGAGTATTCCCGTGGGTAAACTCGACTGTGCCCTTCCAGCTACTGGACTACGAAGCCGATAAAGAGGGCAGATACCTAATAATGTGGGGAACTATCGAATGCACTACAGTATGCCTGGTAAACTCATACTTAACATTTTGAGGTGTGAAGGTATCCCGTGTTGTGGTAAGTACCAAAATGATTCTCCGTAGAGGGGGAGCATTTATATGGGGAGACGATTTCAATTGTATCAGGAACGTAGTTATGGACAGATCGACCCCCCCCCCCGTCACCTAGATAACACTGCAACCAATGTGCTAAACACCACAATAAAACAACTCCACCTAGTAGACATCTGGAGGGAACAACACCGCACCAAGAGTAGCTATTCCTATTACTCTGCCCCACACAAGGTCCACACAAGGATTGACTATCTGCTCATAGACTGTGAACTGGCTCAACAGGTGGAATCCACAATGTATCTAGGCAGAACTATATCAGACCACTCTCCGCTGGTTATGCAATGGACACTCAGAGGACCCAGACCACCGATCCCGTTGTGGAGAATGTTACCTGCAGCACTCACTGACCATGCATTTAAGGAGGAACTTGGTACCAAGCTGGAAGACTACCTAGACATCAACAAAGGCTCAGTGACAAGTTGGAGCACGCTATGGGAAGCCATGAAAGTAGTGACATGGGGAGAGGTCATATCCGGAGTAGGTTGCATCCGTAGACATCTGAAATCGGAACTGGAAAACAAGATTACACACCTGGAGTCTGAAATAGACGCCACACCGGACACTTGGACAGAACTAAAAAGAACCCGGGAGGAATGTCTTTCTGCCTGGAATAGACTGTCTAAATTCGACTGCACGACTTATATAGCCAAGGCACAGAAAGAAGCAGACAAGCCTGGTAGAATGTTGGCCTGGCTATGTAAACGTGAGTTCCCAAGACACCTCCCAACTGAGAAAACAGATGAAAGGGGGACAACCCACAGGACGCAACAGGATATCAACTGCGCATTTGCGGATTTCTACTCTAAACTGTACGCACATGACACTAAAACACTGGTGGAGGACATAAGAGCTACCCTGGAGGAGATTAAGCTCCCAAGATTGACAGAAGACCAAAGAGCTATTGGGCGTGGAAATCACTGCAGAAGACATGACAGAGGCGATCAGATCACTAGCTACATGCAAGGCCCCTGGGAGTGACGGGCTTCCGCCAGAATTTTATAAAGCATATGAAGCGACCCTCACCCCGATACTACATGAGGCTATATGGAGGCATACGAAAATGGAATCCTACCCAACTCCATGAAAGAAACAATTATCATCCCTATACTTAAGCCCAACAAACCTAGTGACAACTGTGACTCATACTGCCCAATTGCAATGCTAAACTACGACTGCAAGATCCTGACCACGATCCTAGCCAAGAGGCTGGCGAGGGTGGTGGGAACCCTGATTCATGAGGACCAGAACGGTTTCGTTCCAGGAACACAATACCACGGCAAACCTGAGGAGACTCCAGCCCATCATGGCAGAGACCTATGATAGAGACAAAGATCTAGCGGTGCTATCGCTAGATGCCATAAAAGCCTTCGATTCCATCTACTGGGAATGGCTGTTCGAGGTGTTAAGGGAGTTCGGCTTCGGCGAGGGCTTTGTGAGATGGGTCGAGGTGTTGTACAACTCACTGGTAGCGAGAGTGAAGACCGGAGGAACGGTGTCTAAAGCTTGGGCGATACAGCGGGGCACTAGGCAGGGATGCCCGCTGTCCCCGATGTTATACATTCTAGGCCTGGAACTAGTAGCTGCCTACCTTCAGGAAACAGCACTTCGACGCGGGCATCAGGCTGGGCAGTATCACTTCATGATATGCTTGTACGCGGACAACGTTCTCCTGTACCTGAAAGACCCTCAGCTTAATGCACAAGTTGCGTTAGACATCATAGATAATTACGCTCGATACTCCGGGATAACATTCAGCAAGCTAAAATCCTGTGCGTTCCCACTGGCTAGACCCAGGAACTTGGACAAGTCCGATTTACCAGACGTCGGGATACAATGGCAACTGGAGAGGTTTAGGTACCTAGGAGTTGACGTGAGTCACACCCCTGCACTCGCGCATGAATATAACACGGAAAAAGCAGTAAGAGGCCTTCGCAAATCCATGAACTTTTGGTCAAAGCTACCGCTCGCAGTGATGGGCAGAGCAGCAATAGTCAAAATGATAGTTCTCCGCCGATTTTTATACTACTTCGTGAACGTCTGCTACTACATCAGACCTCCTTTCTTCTGAAAACTGGAATCTTTAATCAAGGACTTCATATGGGGGTCATCCAGACACAAGCTCTCCTTACCCACGCTTACGCTCCCGTACAAGGAAGGAGGGATACAACTACCAGACCTCCAAAGGTACTATCTAGCTGCACAACTCAGCCATGTGACAAAATGGCTCTCCGACGACCAGTCTGCCGAAGCTGGACTACTGCGACAAGCAGCCTCCAAGCTATTCCCCAAAGAAATGCTTCGGAATCGGATGAAGCAATCATCCGAAGTCCCCATGATTGTTACCCTGGACAGGCAGATATGGGCTAGAACTGGCTTCCTTCGACAACTGAAACACCCCTACAATCCCAATACTCCCATCCTGGTGGACACCTGCAAAACCCAGACGGACCTTGCGACAGCCAGAAAATGGGAAAGAGCCGGAATTTACACATAGGGGGACATGTTCGAAGAAGGCATATTCAGAGAACTTGAATCGCTACAAGCTAATGAAGGAATCACGATTTCTGTGATACCACCGCCTTAAGAAGACGGCCAGAACACAATGGACTGTCTGGCCAGAAGAACCCGCTCCAGATCCCCTCCTCCAAGAAATGTATGACCTAGCAGACGGTTGGAAACCCGTCTCCCGCTTATACAACAAACTGAATGACAGATCCAATCCGAAAAGCGCATCGCTGAGGCAAAAATGGGAAGCCGAATTGGAAATCACATTATCCGATAGTGAATGGGAGCAAATATTACTATACCCCAAAGAGGTGTCAAGAAACACTAGATTCAAACAAGTCCAACTAAACGTTTTATATAGAACGTACATGACCCACAGAGTTGCCACCTTCAATAAACAAGCATCTCCGGAGTGCCCGTGGTGCGGAAATGACAATGCTGACATGATCCACATGTTCTGGACTTGCATCAAAACGGCGAAATTCTGGTCCATGGTGAAAAGCACCTGCACAAATGCGGGGCTAACAAGATATGAATGGCACCCAAAGGAATGCTTATTGGGAGCTCATCCCAGACTGAGCAAATACAAGCACCTGGTCAAACAAATGGACTTAGCCTGCATTCTTGCAAAAAGATCCATAGCGATGGCATGGAAATCACCAGGGGGCCCGAGACATGAACGATGGCTTAAAGACCTGGAAAGATGGACAGAACATGAGACCAGAGCCTGGCAAGATGGAACCAACTCAGGTGGCGATAATGCCAACACCACCCTAGAATCATGGAAGGCCCTGCTGCGCGACATACAGTACGCCACAGACCATAAACCCCCCTGAGAACACACCCCTATCAGAGATATGACTGAGAATTATCCCAGGCATGAAAACCCCTGAAACTCAACCCCTTGTGTCTTTTGAAATGCTGGATACCGGCCCCCCTCCTCACCTACATTGTCAAGAACAATATATCGCACTACGAAGACTGTGTTGGTTAACTGTTTGTTATGTTATTATTTGTTGACTACCCATGTATATGTATTTGTACAAATGCCAATAAAATACATTTAAAAAAGAAAATCTTGTGAAATGCACACATCAAAAGCAGCACCTATAACCGCCGGCTCGGTTGTCTGTTGATTAGTAACACAATCAGTGCTGGATTGATGAAAAGTCTGAGACAGAAGATTAAAAGACGATTTTTCAGGTTTTTCTTAAAAGGAAAAAAAGTCAGTAATCCTCGCAGAGGATGTCTAAGTTGGAGCGGAAGCAGCGAGTGATCTGGATTTAGTAGACGGCTCCTTGAGTTAAGGGGGAAGTGCAGCAGCAAGAACAGTCTGAGTAACCAGATTGTTTAGGACCAAAGGGGAATTCGATTTAAGGGAGCTAATAGAAGAAGAGGCATGAAAAAGTGATGACTGTGCTTTGCTACACAGTTCATAAATGTTCAGAAAGGAAGGAAGGCAAAGCTTTGGCACTTACCCTGCCCCGTATACTGCCAGAGACTGCACTTGACATGCACTTCAGAGGAGCTTTGCACAGGGGAAATGCATTTGAAGAGCCGCGGACCAGGCTGCGCGGTAGAACTTGGAGAAATAATCCCAGGTAGGGATGTCAGCAGAAGAAAGATCCACAGATGCAATCCCAGGACCACAATTAACTGCAGAACTAATAGCATTTTCTGCTGATAAAGAACACGAAAAATTGTATCTAACATGTCACTCCTGAAGCAGATTTGAGATGAAAAATGCTCCCTTGAAAGCAAAAGATCTATGTAACAATTAAAATAATCCTAGGCTTTCCCAGTCCCTGAAAGAACTTCAGAAAAACTATCGTAGGAAAGAAAAACTCTGGTTGAAAACTCAAGATATACCCTCTGACCAAAACGCTAAATTGGCACCGGTGGCATACAAAGATGGAATATTATTGGCAAAATCACAGTTGCTCCAAAATCAAATTGAATCCTCCAAAAAAAATGTAAGGAATGGTTTACCATCATTAAAAACATCGCCAGCGTGTGCACTACCAAGTTACCCCCCTCCCTGCACCTTGGCAAATCAGTGTAATGCTTTCTTCAGTGAAAAGGTTAACTATTTGATTGAACATTTATTCTCAAACTTTTAATGTATCCATCCCTACCCAGCCGCAGGCCCCACCAACAATGTCAACCTCTTCAATGCCTTGCTTTTCCTTCTAACCTGTACATTTGAATGGCATTGAAGCCATGATTCAAAAACTCAACCCCACGAATCATGATTATGACCCCCCCCCACCCCATTCCAGCATATCTGGCAGTGAAGCATGCCTCTGCCGTCACGGCCTTTATAACAGACTTTCTGAATGCAGCATTAATCAGGGAACTGTGCCAGCAGTACTTAAAACTTTTTTGACACCATTATAAAAGAAAAAGCACACTGGATTACCAGACGCTGGCAAATAATAGTCCAATTGCTGGGCTCCCCTGGCCTTCTAAGATTTTGAAAAAGATTGTCGCCATACAGATGCAGAATCATCTGCAAGGAAAATACCATCCTGGACACCTTTCAGTCCGGCTTCAGGCCTGGAGACGGGACTGAGACAGCCTTGGTGGCTGTATATCGGGATGATAGCTTAAGGGCCGCTGATGAAGGTGATTTGAGCATGTTAATCATGCTCGATCTTTCAGAGGCCTTTGACACATAGATTTTGGCCTTATGCTGTCTAGACTCTCTGAGGTGGCCCAGGTCTTGGAAGGAGCCCTGAAATGGTTCTCCTGTTTTCTTGATACCCGCAGTCAAGCTCAGAGGCTTCTATTCTAATGACCACTTGGTCGTGCGTGTGGAGTGCCTCAGGGGCCGTTCCTATCTCCAATCTTGTTTAATATCTACCTCAGACCTTTGATGGATATCGTCTCAAAGTTCAAATTGAACTATTATTCCTACGCAGACGACACGCAGATCTGAAGAATGAAAGCAGCACCAGATGCGGTTGAACGTGTGTTGGGCTGTGTGCTAATGCGATTAAAAACAGGGTGATTGAAAATAAGCTTCAGCTCAATCCCTCTAAAACAGATGTTTTAGTTTTTGGTTCAACACACCATTTAAACAGATTTTACGAAACCACCCCCTGCCCAGCCATTTTTGACACAGCAACATCATTTTCAAGTAAAGTAAAAAACCTTGGCTGCATTTGGCAGGCATCACTGAGCTGCAATGCCCATGTTTCAGAGGTGGTTAAGTCTGTGTTTTATCAATTCTAAAACCCATTTTGCCACTTATTCCTGAACCAGATCAGGCTGCAGTCATAGGGACAATGTCAAACTCTAGACTACTGCAGCACTCTTCTTCTGGGAGCACCTGAGAGCCAACTTCAGTGACTACAGGTGCCCCAAAATGCTGCTGTCAGATTGATATACAACCTGACAGCAGCATGCATTGCATTGGCTGCCGTTTCGAAAGATAATCGAATTTAGATCACTGTGTCTTATACATAAGTGTATCTATGGAACAGCACTAGAGTACCTGGTCTATAAAAGAAAGCCTTATCTGCCTCCACAAGCCGTGCGCTCATCTGCTAAAAATATGCAGTCCATTCCGTTTTCTCATTATGTTTCCTTAGGAGATTGCTGCTTCTCCAGCAGGGACCCCTGCCTCTGGAACCTTCTTCCAGAGGACTAGCTGAACATTAGCTCTATCACCCTTTTTTGGAAAAACCTGAAGACTTACTTGTTCGAGTGCCTTTCTATCATGTCTATGCCTGGAAGGAATTTTAACACCAGCACCTAGATGCAGGTTTCTGCTTGGTTCCAAAAGGATATGCGCTTTATACATTCTAAATCAAATCACTGCTGTGAAGAATCCTGCAGATCCCTCACTGAACCCCTGCCCAAAGTCTCCTCCCAGGTGGCCTGGGGAAGGCAGGGGGTGGTGTACTGCAGGAGGATCACCTGGGAGGAGACAGGGCCCAGGGTGGTGAAGAGATTCTGTGGGATGAGACGCAGCGTTTTTCCTCTGATGGGAAGATTCTTACCACTGTACCTAAAGAGGTTATGTCCTATTGCCACTTCAATGTCTCTCAACCTCATATGATATCTAAGGTTGTGAACCCCAAGGTTATAAAACAAGAAAAAACTATACCGAAAGAAAGATTCTTTACGGTATCCCAGATTAAATACCTTTCTCAAACCCAAGGGCACAATGTAAAGGATGATGGAAATATTGTCTTCACTAAAACATCTTCCTCTGCAATAGCTAATTCTCATAGCCCCTCTGTTAAAAGCCTTAAGGGAATTAAATACACCCTTATAAATAATGTAGAAGTTAAAAAAACTAACTTTTGTGGAAGAAACTGCAAGTCCAAGAATCCTAGCTGTAATGAGACGAGAAAGAGGGCTGAAGAGGCCTACAGAGGCAATTAAGCCTATTAGCCATTGCAGTAGTCTGGCAAAAGGCCAATGCCCCACACCAGAAGCTGATTATTGAATTTGTGAGGCCTAAAAGTTCCCACCAGGAAAGGAGGAGTAGAAGGAGCTGGAACGAGAGCTGGAAGGCTGGCTGTAGCAGCAGTAGCAGAGGAGAAGCACGAGGCTGGCAAATCACAAGAAAGTGGAAGAGCAGAAGGAACACTGGAGCGGGGAGACTGCAGATTTCACCTGCAAGGTCTGAGAGAGTCATGTCCTCCCAAAATCTTAAATGCAGAGGCTGCACAACCGAAGACGTGCAGGAGGCTGCGTTTCCCCCCATGTGAGCCTTGTTGGTGGGCTTGCAGAGCCATGGAAGTGTAAGAGACTAAGGCCAGAAGCAGAATGCAAGCCGAGGGACTGGGGAGAAAAGGGAACTCCCAAACCAAGTGGCCGGACCAGAGACACCCGTGCTGGAGAAAGGTGTGGGTCCCAGGTGAGACAGAAGTAGTAGAAGAGGCAGAAGAAGTGTGGAAAGCAGTGCAACCTGTCAGTGAAGCCAGTGAGTGAAGCACAGCATTGAAATACACTGGATAAGCTTTGCCGGCCACTGTAGCCAGCTCCTAACCAACTTGCATATTGTTAAATGCGAGTAAAAGCGGTTTGTTATAGCAGAAGTCTTACTAACAATGGAATTGTAACACTTGCGTATAATGTTGAAAATCACTAATTGCGCGAGAAGCTAAAGTTCTTGAAAACTATTGTTTATGTATCCGAAGACTGTTGCTGTATAACTGAGTGGTAGCATGTCCCTAATTAATACAGGGGAAAGCTTCTTAAACCATTACTGAATACCAAATATTGTCTATACAGGAGTTACAAGTTACAGAGAGTGAAAACTACTTGGAAGAGAGGTTGCGTGTGCCTAATTAGAATTCCCAAAGGAAGTCAGAATCTCATCCTTTACCGTTAGTTGGGAATATAATTCATAAATCAACTTTAAACCTTAAAATCTACTAGAAGGAGAGGTTGTGTGTGCCCAATTGGGTTTTCACTTAAGAGACTGAACTCTACACTGTATGCAGAAGTGACATTTGTTCTATTTAATAGAAGTAAAGCGTCTAAAGTCTTGAAGAGAAGAACAAGCATTACCGAGGCCAATAGGCATCCCCATTTCATAGTGAAAACAGTCTTGCCAAGAGTTAAAGAGCCATCTAACTAGAGTGTGTTGTTAACAGTCAAGTGGCACATTAAACAAGTACCCTATTGTTACCTGAAGCTGAGAGAGTGATACATAAGCTTCTGGGAAATTACATGGTCTGATAACTGGCAGAAAGGTGGGAGCAAAGCTGGGGAAAGGGAGTCAAATACTTGTGAAGAATACTCTGAAGTAGAATACAACCTGTGGTGCGAAAGACTGCTGAAGCTAGAAAGGAGAGTCTTGCAGGCAGAAGCAGGTTGTTATTGTGTTAATTAGACAGACTGAAGAGGCAAAGAGGCTGCTCTTTTTAGAAATCCATTAAAAGAAAAAGGGCCTTGCCTGCCTTTAGAGGTTGACGTGGCTGGTCAAAACCTACTAATTCAAAAGAAATAAGCAGTAGCAATAATAATTGAACTGTGGTGGTAGATTAAGTGATCAGCAGATGTCACATTGAGGTGGTTTGAAGCAGCAACGTAATGTGAGACAAAGGTGACCGTTCTCATAGTAACAACAGTAGAAGTGTGCAGCAGCACAGAGAAAGCATCCTGACAAATATACCAAATGTAAAGTTGTAACTGAAGAGGTTTTAAAGAATTGTGTATTATTGACATTCGGAGAATATTACACTTTCTTTTGAAATGGAACAAATTATCTTGAAAAGACAATTGATCATCACAACTAGGATTGCCAGTGGTGCCATTTCTTATCTGGAAGTTGGAAGGGGATCTTTTCATCCAGGAACAAAAGAGTTCTTACCAGTGGATTTTTGTTTGTTGAACTTTCAAGAACTGGTTCAAAAGCTTTCTTTTCTTTTGTTGAACATTTTGCAGTTGACTTTGAATCCTGGAGAATGGATCTTACCCAGACAGGAAAAGGCCATTCAGATATAGTGTTGACATGGTTTATTATATTGTGTTGATCTATAATTTTCTTTGTATTTTTGTTTAGTGCGAGGGCCAGTTTACCGATGCTAGAGAATGTTCCTTTAGCCTCTAGACTAGTAGGGCAAGGAAGGTATTTTTTTTAAATATAATTGTTTAAATAAAATGACATTTTGAAAAAGCTACACACAGTTGTCCTCCTCACATTACTGAGCCTCACACTGTGCAATGGAAAAGCACTTTCCGGTAACTTGCTCCGTGCCTGTGCAGGTAAATATAGATCACAGCCAGAGCGGCACTGCCAGAGACTACACTTAACGTGCACTTCGCTGGCGCTTCTACCCGGAAATGTTTTTGAAGAGCCGGCCACTAGTATAGTAATCATTATTATTATTGGAGCTATAAGACCCTCCCCTTCTAGTGAATACTGCCAAAGACCTCTCGTAAGCAACAACCAGAGAAACCCAAATGCTAAACTCTCAAAGAAAATGCTAGGTTCCACGCCAGCCCTCAAGTAGGTTTATTGGATCCATCCAAGGACAGTAAACTCTGTTAGCACTTGGAGGGTGTACATTAGCCAATAAGATGGCTCAGAACGCGGGCAATAACTGTTGATATTGGTTACATTCTGGCCTATCTGAGGGCCTCTTAGTACACAATGTTACTTGTTTCTTCTTTTTTAAATGCTCTGTACTACAGCAGACAATAGTCCACAAAGATGCTGAACACAATTCTTAGGTTAAAACGAATGTTAGCACAAAAAGGCTGTCTCCTGAGTGACGCTCAAACATAAGGTGTCAAGATATTCTCTTCTGAACAGTTCCAAAAGGGCTTCTCCCTGCTGTTCTCTGGATGGTGGTAAACAATGACCTCCATTTCACCTCGTAGTCCCTGTAGATATCGCTGCATCTCCTTCAAGATCAGTTAGCAGTAGTCAAGCTTCTCTTATCTTTAAAACAGAACCAACTGGGTTCACTCATCTGTTTTCACAGGCAGGTTTATGAGGGCTTGGTCACCTCCCTTTCTTAGGGTCATTACTGCCCTTTTCACCACATCTCTAATCCTGCTCCTCCTTAACGCCATGCCACCTGTTTGTTCCTTCTCCCACTGCGGGCTTGACCTCTTCAGATCAAGGTTCCACCCTTAATATCTGGCTTGGTTAAGTATGACCTCTTGTAGTTTTGTGATCCGGCTATCTCTGGTCTCAAAAGTCTTCTATACTTCCTCCTGATGGTTTTCTCCAAGCTCCTTCTGATGCCTTAAACCAAACACTCGATAGTTCCAACAACTGCCTCCTGATGCCTTAAACCATCCTACTCCTGATGTTTCCAACCAACCTCCTCCTGATCTCTCCAACCGCCAAATCAGCCCGCCCTCCTGACCTCAACAAACAAACTCCTGTCTCTGCTTCTTCCAAACTATTTTCTCAATCTCAATCTCACTTCTAACTCTTGCTGCCAGCTCCAACTCCATAAACCCACACTGACTGGGACTCTCGGCTTATACATCCCTTTTAACCTCTCCTCAGGGTTGGGCTTCCTAGGAGGATCTACTATTGTGGTAGGTCAGGAGACGGACAAGCAGGCATGATTTTCAAAAGGTATATTTTCTCTTCTGATTCAAAGATACCTAATCTTGCCCTACGTCTGTGATATTAAGCCCTACTTTATACAAATTAAGGTTAAAAGGGAGGAAGTGTGTTAAGACGATCAAATATAAATGAAGTCCTCTGTCCATAAATCCTATTCTAACCTACTTTCTCCCCCTACTGCTCAAAATAAAATATAAAAACAACTGAGACAGACTTTTGGGTATTGCTCAAGAGACAGAGCTGACTGCTGGCTTCCGAGCCCCTCTGCCCTAACCCCCTTGTGATTCCAAACAGTTTGTGTACGGCTGGAGTGCCGTCCCGAGCTCCAGCCGGGTCTCTCTGGTTCTCCTTGAAACGTATGTGTCTCACAGTCTTTGTCCTTTCTCTAGGGCTCACTCATTTCCTCTGGGCTCCTCAGTACTTTCACCCACACATGCTTCTCTCAGTCTAGTTTCCCCACTCTGGGCTTCTTGCTGTTTCTCTTCCCATTCCAGGGGTTCTTAGCTCCCCCCCCCCCCATACAGGTCTTCCCCGGGTTTCTTTCCCCACACTGGAGCTTCTATGTTCTTTCCCCACCTCCTGGTTCCTTTAGGTTTCCCTCCCCACTCTGAGGTTCTTCTGTTTCTCCCCCACACTGGGATTTCCTTTAATTGTTCTCCCCACTCTGGGCTTCTATATTTCTTGCCCCACTCTGGGGTGTTTTCATTCTCTCCGCACTCTGGGGCTCTTCGCCTTCTTACACCCCTTTCTGGGATGTTCTCCGTCTCTCTGCGCTCCGAGGATTTCCCACGTTCTCACTCCCCTTCTCTGGAGCGTGCTCTCTGCTTCTCCACTCTGGGTTCTCTTCCCTTTCTCCCCACTCTGGGGCTGCTCACTCTGGCCTTTCTGCCCACCTCCCGTTCCTCAGAGGTCACTGCGTACCTGTATCGGACGGGCAGTACTTCCTGGGAGGGCTATGTAGGCTGACTGCTTCTCATCTTGCTGCAGAGCCGCTTGTGTGACTCCTCAACTGACTGGGCTCCAGGACAGTGGAGGTCTCCTCCCGCTTCCTGCTTGCTCATCGCAGGAGTTTGTGGGTGGTTCCTCCTCAGGGCTCTGCTTCAACCCGCTGAGGTACTCCTTTGTCATTCGGGCTGCCACCCCCTCAGCTCTGGTTTCTCACCTGCTGGGCCACGTTGCACTGTCTTAGTGCGGACCCCTGGGTGCAACGCCATATATTTAATTCTGTCTCTGAGCGTCTCTCCTCTCAACATATGCAACAGCATGGGGGGCGTGGCCAGCAGCCGAGCTATGAGGACGTGAGCCCCTGTAGCTCCTGCGGCAGATATCCTGTAGAAACAGCCTGCTACGAATGGCTTTCCTGTAGAAACTATACATTTACCAGAAGACAAACACACCGGGCACAACCAGACGAAATCCCGGCCAAAATCGCATACTCCTGGGTGAGTTCGGAGCCGAGGAAAACAAGCCGCGCGGCAGCGGGAAAACGCAGACAAAATGGACGGGCCCGTCGGATCGTAGCCGAATGAAGGATTGTCACTCCGACGCGATCTGCGATCAGTGACCTGTGGCTGGGAACGAAGGCATGCAGGAATAACATCCGCGCATGATGAGGTGGAAGCTCCACCAGAACAGCAGCACGCACTTCCTCCGTGGAAAATCCCGTCCAGCAAACTGAACCAGGCGGGAACCTGTCTAACAACACGGAGAGCGGGCCCACGGTCTCCCGAAAACGGCGGATCTACGCTGTGCCCGTGTGAGTGGCGAGACAAATCCTCAGTGCACCGTCGGGCCGCCAGAGTGACCCGAGAGGGAGACGGCAACCTAGGGCGACATCCAGGCGTTCGCCCTACCCTGGCCCTCGCGCTCGTACAGAGCCTGCTAGACAAGGAGCCCAGACGGCGTGAAGAACCACGCGGCGCGGTAGGTGCACGGCCCGTGACCCGCTGGCTTCATAACCCGTTTCGAGAAACGCCATAGACCCCCCACCCAGAGACTCCGACCTGTGGGTGCGCGTGGCGAAGACCCGTGCCTACGTGGGCCCGTAGTGCAATCTGTGAAATTACATTACAGCCGGAAAACACGGACAAAATGGCCGCACCCGCCAGTACGTAGCAGGGTGAAGGAGTACCATACTGTGATAGACCTGCGACTACCGACCCATGCCTAGGAGCGACTGCCCACAGGCCTAACCCGCACCTCCACGGACTGGCAGCTACCACCGGCCCAAAAGGGAGCAGAAGGAATATTATGCAAGCCGGCCTGAACCCCAAAACTGTGCGTCTGTTCAGTCGGAGGCACCTCACCATCGGCGTACGACATGGGCAAGGATAAACCCAGAAAACTAATCTCCCAGAGCAGGATGGATCAATTCACGACGACGACAGCAACCACCCAGTCGGAACAAGACCTACCAGACACTATACCACAAGCAGAAGGCACAAGATCGTTAAAAGACATCATGGCTGCCATAGCAGACTCACGGGCCTCGATGGAGCAAAAAATAGACAGTATCAGCATGGACGTCTCCCTCCTCCGGCATGACCTCCAGAAGCTGACGTCCCGTACCGAAGAAGCAGAGCAACGCATATCTGGGACGGAGGACAGCCTACGGCAAGTAGAACAGCAGCTAGCTAGAGTTACGACCCGCCTAAAAAACATGGAGGAGAGGGTCGATGAGAGCGAGGGAAGATCCAGGCGTAATAATGTTAGAATCCTGGGACTGCCGGAGAAAGCTGAAGGCCCGCACATGGAATTATTTCTGGAGCAGTTACTCACAGACATGTTCGAAACAGATACATTTTCCAACTTCTTTTCAATTGAACGGGCCCACCGCGTGCCAATGGGACGGCCAGTACCAGGTGCCCCCCCCCCACGCACAGTGATAGCAAAGCTGTTGAACTATCAAGACCGTGACGCATTGCTCCAGACGGCACGGGCAAAAGGCACCCTTACATACAATGGATCGAAGATGGCGTTTTTCCTAGATTACACCAGAGACGTGCAAAAAGCCAGACAATCGTTTGACCAACTCAAAAAAACAGTTGCAAACCTTGAATGTGAAATACGGCCTCCTATTTCCCGCCCAACTTAAAATATACTACAAAGGAACGACGGTCCACTTCACTGACCTCAAAGATGCGTGGAAGTGGGCAGAGCAACACATTGAAGGTGATTGGACCAAGGCAAGAGGCAATGGAAAAAGAGCCCCCCAAGCCCGACCAAGACATGAACCGCCGGACCGAAAACCACCAGGCAATGTTCCGCAACCGCAAGAAAGGGAAGACTGACATCCGAGACATGAATGATCAGAAAACCTAAAGGCCCCAATGAGCAAGGTGTAAGGTACTGTACATTGTTGACATTCTGCTTACACGATTGTAAACAGCCATGAAGGGACTTATAGCAAAGCAGCCAGAAAGTCCCCCCCCCCCCCCCCCCTGCTTCTCTGCATTGGAGCACGGTGGGAACTTACGAGCAATGAGCTGCAAGTTTACAGTTTTTGTTTAATTTGTACTTGAGTTGCAATGGGGCGACAGATGCTTCAGTTGGGGGTGAAGTATAGGGAGGGGGGAAGGGGGGAGTTGGGTATATGTTTTTATGTTTAAAGGATGGACAAACTCAATGGAACATTGAAGTTCTCGAGACACAGGTTTTGGTGCGACCTAGACCGTTGTTCCCTGCCATGGTACGCATGAACACAATGGCCAGACCCCAAAGAACGTTACTGTTATTTACACCCACAAACGCCTAAATGACTCCGCAAGACACTAAAACCCGAACCTTAAAGCTACTCACATGGAAGGTAAATGGTCTAGGAAGCAGTCTGAAGAGACGATTAGTGTGGCAATTCCTGAATAGACATAGCCCAGATATCGCTTTCCTAACTGAAACCCACCTAGCGTGAACAACCAATGCACTGTTTAAGCGGTCCAACTACCGCACAGCAATACAAGCAGGATTCACGATGGGAGCCATAGGAGTAACAATACTGATACACAAAAGACTTCCTTTTACCCTTACAGACACAACACAGGACACTGGAGGCAGGTACACGCATGTCACCGGCACGCTCTGGAACAAAACAATCTCCCTACTGGCGATCTATGCCCCACCCACACTGCAAGCCACGCTGATAGAAGACATCACGCCACTGATCACTAAGGACACCTCGGACATCCTAATCCTGGGGGGAGATTTCAACGATGTAATGGACAATACCAGAGACCGCACACACCTGCGCAGTAGAGACCCCAATCGCCGAACTAATCTAGCCACCTTTGTCGAAGATTTTGGAATTAAGAGATGTGTGGCGGGACCTTCACCCGGAAGGCAAAGAATACTCATATCACTCTGGGGTACACGCATCATTGTCGCGCCTAGACTATTTCTTTATACCAGCATCAATAATACACACGGCGACACAGGCAGAGTACCTGCCAAGAGGCATCTCGGATCACTCCCCCCTTCTAATGTCAATTACGACATATAAACCAATCCCGCCACCAGTATGGAGGCTAAATAATTACCATCTAGGGTCCCCGGAATTGTTAGGACGTCTACAAAAAGCTAGCACAACATACTTTGAGTTAAATGAAGGAACGGTAGACTCCCCTATTACTCTGTGGGAAGCCTACAAACCTGTGATTTGTGGAGAGATCATCTCCTGGACCGTGGCACAAAGGAAAGCACACCTGGAATCAATAAGAGAAGCAGAGGCAAATGTCAAACTAGCGGAGGAAACACACCTAGTCCAGGATACTCCTGACACGAACAGAGCTCTGATCCTAGCTCAAAAAAAGTTACAAAATATTGCGTTGGACAATGCTAAACAGGCACATGGGGCGATGAGAGCCAGACTCTATGAAACAGGCGACACAGCTGGAAAGATGCTATCATGGCTTGAGCGGAGAGATGAGGGACACAACCAAGTAAGAGCGATCACAACACAAAACGCCGAAACAAGATCAACAGATGAAGATATTGCAGAGGAATTTGCAAAATATTATGAAAGACTATACAGAGCACCTGAAACTCCCCCTGAAACCTCTGTGTTAGAAAAGTTCGCCCTTCCCTCTCTTAACGCTGAACAAGCGGCTGGGCTAGAAATGGAAATCACAGAAGATGAGATAGTGGCAGCTATGATGCAACTCCAGTCCGGAAAGACACCTGGTCCGAATGGTTTCCCCATTGAAACCTGGAAGAAGATAGGTGGAACTGAACTGGCCCCACACTTACTCAAATTGTATCAGCATGCCTGAGATAAGGGCAGTCTACCACCGGATTTAAGGAAGGCGACAATAGTTGTGATACCCAAAGCAGACAAACCCCCGGACGACAGTGGCTCTTCTCGACCAATATCTCTAATTAACAGCGAGACGAAGATACTGGCGAAACTGTTGGTGACGCGCCTACAACAGGTCATAACATCCCTAATACACCCAGATCAATGTGGTTTTATGCCTGGTAGATCTACGAGAATGAACATACGCAGACTACACCTGGCCATTGAGCGTGCCCAGACCCTGGACACCCCCATGGCAGTACTCCCGGTGGACTTTGAGAAGGCCTTCGACTCGGTCCACTGGGAGGCACTCTGGGCGATTATGTGTAAAATGGGGATCAGAGAGCAATTCCTAACCTGGATCCGACTGCTATACGAGGCGCCGACGGCCGAAGTGAAGGTGAACGGCTGGACGTCACGATCCTTTTCCCTGGGGAAGGGGACACGACAAGGCTGTCCACTATCAGCCTCCTTTTCGCGCTGGCCATGGAACCACTGTCCCAATGCCTAAGAGACACGCGCATATGGAAAGGCATCCCCGGAGGACCAGAGTGGGAAGACAAGAGTCATTATACGTGAATGACCTACTGATATACCTTCAAGAACCTAAAACAACATGTCCAGTGGTAACACAACTACTGCAAGAATATGGTACCTTTAGTGGTCTGAAAGTGAACCGGTCCAAAACCACACTATTTGCACTGAACCAACTGGGAAACAAGACCCTGAGTCTTACCCATATAAAGTCGCGCATGAACAGTTTCGATACCTGGGCGTCCAGATTACGAGAAATCTCAACGACTATACATTCGATAACCTGCAACCTATTACGGAAAGATTTACAAGAGATGTGCAACATTGGAAGTCTCTACCGCTGACCCTCTTGGGGCGAGCTGCACCGTTCAGAATGTTAACACTTCCCCGCTACTTGTACATGCTACAGAATGCTCCACTGCACATACCAACCAAGACGTTCCAGGAGATGGATTGTGTACTTAGGCAACTCCTGTGGGGTGGCGCACACCCGAGAATAGCGCTTTGAACTCTACAAAGGTCAATATGGGAAGGAGGTATCGGTCTACCGAGCCTACAGACATACTACTGGGCCAGTCAGATGGCGGTGATAAATGACGCTCTACACGCCGATTCAACACTACCACATATGAGAGCGTCACCCCCCATGGAATTATATGCTGCGACACCTAGAGCATCTCCTCGTGACATGACCTCACACACGCCACGTATCTGGGCAGAGTCACACACCTTTATAGGCTGGGGAGACAAAATCACTCCACTGCAACCGCTGTGGAACAACAGGAATCTCCCCAAGGTGATCAAACTGCCGAAATGGCCGGTGTGGATGAGACACGTTATTGAAAAAGTGAAGGACATTATAGCAGATGGATCCATTAGACCTTTTGATGAACTAACTTCGACCCTTGACCTCCCGGAGGCAGAACGATATCACTATACACAGCTCCGACACGCCCTGCAACAGCACCTCCCTGCTCTCTCTGACATGGCAGACTATACTCCACTGGAATGGAACATAGTGGTGGACCAGGTTCCAGCTAAAGTCACCACTGTCATGTACAGTGTTATCACCTCCTTCGCCACACCGGAACGATTGAAATCGAAATGGGAGGCTGAAGTGGGAAAAATTATGTCGGAAGACTGGGTCCAAATCCTGATGTACCCCCATGAAGTCACCATATCAGCCAGACTACGCCTAGTGCAACTGAAGATATTGTACAGGATCTATTACCCCGAGGGTAGCCCTGTACCAATGGGGCAAAATAGCTGAACCCAACTGTCTGCGCTGCCGGGAGGAGGAGGAAGGAACCTTCTTTCATATACTGTGGGAATGCCCAGTAATCAGTCATTACTGGCAGCAATGCTGTGATGTGTTATCAAGAGTCCTGAACCAGACGATCCCCAGAGATCCCAAACTGATGTTACTGGGAGTGGATAGTGAGATAGATCTGTCAAAATACGAAAAGCTCTGCCTCATGACCACAACAGCGATAATCAAAAGAAACATAGCACGTCTATGGGGGGGGCAGCGGAACCGCCGCAGGTGAATCAGTGGGTTACGGATGTAGAAATCTGCATCGCAATAGAAAGGAGGGTTTACAGAGCCAGAGGTTGCCCTGAAAAAGCAGATAGGGTATGGCAACGCTGGGAGGGCATGATGTGAACTATTGAACTTCTAATATCATAACATCATAGACTAAGGGTTGTGGACAATGCTGAGGAAAACCTACTATTGTACCAAACACTATTACGCTATGCATTGAATGTTACATAAAAGCATATAGTATGTGTTCCATATGAGGGCTTTTCCCATCCAACGTTCTTTTTATTTCTATTATTATTATTGTTGTTGTTGTTTAAATGCTGGCCCCGGAAGGCCCAGTGGTTGTATGTTATAAATCCAATAAAATGTGTTATTTAAAAAAAAAACATATGCAACAGCATAATTAAAATCTGTGGGCTGTGGATACTCTTTCCAGATTTGTTCCTTGCGTGAAGTGACTTCAGGAGGCTGGTTTATCCATCCTACCGCTGTTTTCCTTGTAGAGGATGAAATTAAGGCAGGTTCCGAAGCCGGGCAAGCCATTGTTGAAGGGTTCTCACACATAATAGTTCTTGCATACCCCTAAAGGTGTTAGCTTCGGGAGGGATGGTGACTCAAGTATCTCCCTGGTGTTTCCCTCTCCCCTAAAGGGCCGTAACCTCCAGAGGCATCCCACTTACCCTGTCCCCTAGGAAGTGCTAAGCGTTGCAGGCTCACTTCTAGTCCCAAAGGGGGTAGCTCCCTCTTGGGGAGAGGTAACAAAATCCTCAGATTCGTCACAGTACCCTGCATAAATAAGTCCTAAACCCTGAAAATACCTAATTTAGCCAATTCTCTACAGTTCCCTTTATCAAAGAACGAACCTACCCTCCACATTCTATCAGATCTCAGAGCCTCCTGCTAATCGAATTCACATGCTCCTTATAACACTCAATAGTTATACCATCCGGCCCTGTAGCCTTGTCAGCCAACATATCCCTGGTGGTGGAGACTATTTTGGCGTTTGTAACAGGCATGTCGAAAGGCAAAATCCACTATGCAAGCCAGATCAGCACTAAGTAAATAGTTATTAAAAGCCAATAATGGCAGAAAGCAGCTGCTTTATACTGCGCAAAATAGTATTTGACAAAACATTGCATAACACTTTCAAGGTCTTTGTATATCTTCCCATTAGCCACAATTTAATCTACCAACGGGGTATTTTACTTCCAAATATTCCATGATAATAATTTACCCAGACGGTCCCCTTCCCTACATCTCTTTGCTGAGACTCTACCAGCTACGAACGTGGCCTCGCAGTATGCATTTAAGTTACCATTCACAAAGTTTATGCTCAAATTTCAGTCAGCAATTCTTAAGGATCCGAAAAATAACCGCTTCGTAGATACGGCTTTGACCGACATGCAGAGCTACTTGCATCTTAACATTTAGCACCTGGATAACCAAAAAGGGTGATCACACAAGAAAGAAAGCAAGAATGCAGTGCAATTGTGAGGACTCTGACTCCAAGAAATAGCTGATCAGACAATATTAAATTGAGTTGCAAGACCACATGCTCTTCAATAAGTAAAAGCACAGGCAAATGAACCAAGAAGAATTGGCATATTTTTACTTTCCTGTGTTCAGCTCTAGGGAAACCTCTTTTTGAATTTTGTGATGAATTTTGTTACAGTACTAACCTCAGAATAGGTTTCGTAAGCGCAGATCTAGAAACTTTGAAAACACCCTATCTGTGACACAAACATGGGGTTTACTTCTTTTAACTGACAATGAGAAGCGCGGCAAACGTATCATGTGCCCAATCTCTTTCACAGTGAGGGAGTACCAATATATAACAACTTTGTTTGCCACTTACTAAAAAAACGTGAACAGTAATTAGACCAATCTTTATTACCCATGTGACATCCTGTATGTCATTCGTGTACGTATTGCTAAACATTGCTCGAGTTTCCTCACAAGTAACACAACTAAGCCTTTGGTGCACCAAAACCCAACCATGGAAATCTCAATTGGATTCATCAAAGAACTTGTTAAAAAAAAATCTGGAAAAATGACAATACTGAAAAACACACCTTTCAGTGGAAAACCGTTTCTGGATTTTCAATGTGGAAACAGTCAACAACGTGCTCAATGATTGCACTGGTAGGAATAATGTGATCTTAGCTTACAAATAGCTCCTTGACATCCAATGTGATCTTCTGTGAATACTATTAAGATCGTTTACACTTTCTTCTAGATCAAAATCGAAAATTCTAACTGGGGTCGCACATTCTGCTTTAACTTCTTTTACTCTACTCAAAATAAACTGGCATTGCTTTTTAAAAAAATCTTTTTTTAAGACCTAAGTTTCCCTTTTCCACACTCTTTTCTGTAGTCCATTAAAATGTTCTTGTCCTTCGCATCTAACCACTCCCCGTCACCTTGCTCCACCTCTTCTTTTCCTGCTCTTAAAGAAGATAAGGTCATATCTTTACTGTAGAACGCTGAATGGACATTATTTGGGCTTGCTATAATGTATATGGCATGCATTTGTTGACATTTGTTTAGATATTGATGGTAGATGTGATTGTGTGTGCGAGCAAGACAGCGCCATGTTTATTTTTTATTTCGGAGTTCCCTGAACGCCAGGGGTCCGAGCTCCAGCATACTTTGCTTTATTGAATTAAAGAGTTACAGCTTGCTGCGCCCGACCTCGTGGGTCCGCTGCTTTACTGCAAGCATGCCTGGGGACCCACTCGGCATCTGAGTGGCCCCGGCCTTTGGGGGGCAGAGCTCAGCACGTGGATCATTCTTACAGCAGCAAGCATGCCGAGACTGTAGAGGCAGGAGTGCTAAGCTTCTGTAATAATCTGTGTAACAGCGAGCGTTCACGCAACACCCAAGGAGAGAATTCACAGCAAGAGCAGCAGCACGTTGCTGCTGACTCTAATGTAGTCGATATACACAGTTTCAGAAAGACAATTGTGAATAGTCTGAAAGACAGCCAGCACAGTGCCCAGAGCACACAAAGTGGGGACAGATTGGAGAAAGACGGCATCTAGGCATATAGGCTTAGGTAGAGGAGCACAGAGAGCCACTGAAAAATAAAAAAATATTTTTATTAGAAAAATTATAGCAATACCAACTGAGTGTGGCGCTGCCCGATGACGGGCGCACGCGGCGGCGTGACGTATCACGCCGCCGCAGTTTGTATAAATAAAGGGGGCGTTCCCGGCCGCGGCAGAGCGACCGGGAAGCCCGAACTGGAAGGACTGGTGCCCGTGTGAGTCCTTGGGTGAAGGGGCTTACGGGACCGCGTGGGGGCTCTGACCCGCCCCCAACAGTGGCGACGAGTGATGAGGGAGACCCGGGCCCGGCGGTGAAATTGTTTATTCCGAATTTTTTAATGGAAGCGGAACGAAGCATCGCTTCGCTTCATGCCGGGTCGCGGGACGCACACGCGGCCGGCGGCCATTTTGCCTTGTAGGCCGTGAAACTTCGCAAGGCTCCGGTTTGGAGCGTGAGTACGTCACGGGCCTAATTTTTGGAAAAATTGGAAGTGGGAGTTATGACCTGCATGCCCATGCTGGTTTTGTGCATTTTTACACAATTTTGGGACTCCTACGTCGTGTGAAAGCCAGGAGAAGGACCAACATCACAGGGCCTCTCTATAGGCCCATCCAGTGCCTAGGCTCAATTTTTGGAACCCCCAGGCCTATATGGACTTTGACAAGGGGAATTCACTGCTTTCTCTTTGTCTCCTTCATCATCAAAGCGCTGTGGTTCCTTCGCTGGCTCCTTCATCATCAGGTTTGGCTGCATGTTGTGCCTCCATTGGTGCCCTGCCTAGAAACCTCCCTCAAGTTGGGTGCCTGGAGAGGAAGAAGTTTGAGTTGCGGCCCTCAGGACAGTAGGTAGGGGGTGCCTGTGCGCTCAAACCCATGGGTGACTGATGATTCGGACAGTGGTGGTGCAGCTGCGTCACGTCCCCGCGATCGTGGCCAGGCTGCTGCTCAACAACAGGCTGTCCTTCCACCGGTGATCCAGGCCCCTGCAGGACTGCTGCCTGGACAACCGGGGCTTCCCATTATGGCCCAAGCACGCGCACCTGCGGCCCATGCCGCCCTGCAGCCCATTCCTGAGTTCGATGCATCGGGCCCACCCTCGAGCATGGGGCCCCGATGGAGAAGATGGGTGAGTCGCCTCGACATGTATTTCAGGGCTGCTCAGGTGACGGATGACGACAGCCGGATTGCCACCATGCTATACTCGGCCGGACCGGCAGTCCAGGAAATATTTGAATCACTTACTCCCATCAATAACTCCTACGATGCGGCCAAGGCGGCGCTCCTCGCGCATTTCCTCCCCCTTGCGAACGTGGACTATGAGAGGTTCGTTATGCTTTCGGCTAAGCAGAAGGAAGAGGAAACACTGGACACTTTCTACGGTCGCTTACGCCGCCTCTCCCTCGGATGTGCATGGGGAGACGCAGACGACATGATGCGCACGATGCTGATCCAGGCATGCTCCTCTGGCAAGCTCAGGAGGCAGGTCCTGAGAGAGCCAGGCATCACGCTGCCCCGCATACTGGAGCTGGGCAGATGCCATGAGGTAGCGGAGGCCCGAGCCAGCAAGATGGAAGCAGGGTCTCGGTCGGGCAGGCCTGAGGAAGTGTGTGTGGTGTGGCGAGGTGGCCGAGGTGTGAGACGCCCAGGTGGAGGACCCCGAGACAGGGCAGGAAGGAGTGGGGAGTCGTGCCAGAAGTGCGGGTATGACCTCCCCCACATGACAGAGTGCCCTGCAGTCGGAAAAACCTGCGGGAGGTGTGGGCTGGCCGATCACTTCGCGCGGGTATGTCGTGCGGCCATGCCAGTGATGGTGCCGAGGGGTCAGGCACGGTTGTGGACTCCGCGCCAGAACCAACCGCCCAGTGTAGCCCAGGTGGAGCAGGGTGAGGTCGAGCCCCAGGCGGAAGGAGCTGAGGAGGAAGACGAAGAGAACGTTTTTTTTGTCTCCAGCGTAGAAACGCTCAAAAGGAAAAGCAGGAGACAGCCAAGATGTGTAGTGGAGATCAACCACTCCCCAGTCCCGGTGCTCGTGGACACTGGTGCTTCCGTCAATGTGATGGCCAGAGGACATTTTGACTCTCTCAAACACCTCCCGGGTCTGGCCACACCGAGAGCCCGCATATTTGCATTTGGGGGCCAGGAACCGATACCGCTGGACGGTGCCTTCGTGGCTGACGTGGAACATGATGGCTCACACATTAAGGCTCGATTCTACGTGACCCCGGTGAGCAGTAATACCTTGCTCAGCTGTGCAGCTGCAGAGGCATTAGGGATCGTGAGCTTCGCCTACTCCGTCCACCTTGAGGATATACATGACCTCCTGGACAAGTACGCTGCCCTCTTCAGCGGCATCGGAAAGATGACGGGGGAACCCATTCGACTACACATCGATGAGTCGGTGCAACCCATCGCACTGAAACACCGGCGAGTACCCTTTCACTTAAGGGGGCTGGTGGATAAGGAGCTGGACAATCTGGTGAGCCTGGATATCATCGAGAAAGTGGAAGGCCCAACCCCTTGGGTGTCCCCGATCGTGGTGGCCAGAAAGCCCAAGCAACCTGACTCAGTGCGCATATGCGTGGACATGAGGCTCCCGAACAAAGCGATCAGAAGGGAGCGGCATCTTACACCGACGATTGATGACATCATTGCGGATGTTCAAGGGGCTCGATTTTTCTCCAAGCTGGACCTCCGAGCTGGCTATCACCAGGTCGTCCTTCATCCTGACTCCCGGTACATAACGACTTTCACCACCCACCGGGGTCTGTATCGATACAAGCGGTTGAGCTTCGGGGTGTCATCTGCCGCTGAAGTGTTCCAAAATATCATCAGGGGCGCCCTAGCAGATCTGGAGGGCGTCCTTAACATTAGCGACGACATCCTGGTGTTCGCCAAAACTGAAGTGGATCACATGAGGAGGCTGGGAAAGACCTTAGAACGACTCCAATCTCTGGGCCTCACCCTTCACCGGGAAAAATGTGAATTCATGCGCTCCTCCATCGAGTTTTTCGGATTCATCTTCAAGGAGGGGGGGGGTGTCGCCAGACCCTTAAAAGGTCCAGGACATCAAGGCGGCGAAAGCCCCCGAGTCGGTGACCGACGTGAGGAGTTTCCTGGGGATGGTAACTTAATGTGGGCGGTTCATCCAGAACTTGGCGTCGAGATCTGAGCCACTCCGGGCGCTGACCAAGAAAGAATCACCATGGCAGTGGGGCCCCCTTGAACAAGCCGCTTTCGAGGACATTAAGGGTGCCCTCACAGCGGAGGACACAATGGCATTCTTCGACCCAGCACTAGAATCTGAAATCGTGGTCGATGCAAGTCCCTTCGGGTTGGGAGCAGTGCTGACGCAGGTGGACCGCAACGGGAGTGTTCGACCTATAGCATATGCTAGCAAGGCCCTCACTGAGACTGAACGGAGGTACTCCCAGATCGAGCGGGAGGCCTTGGCGGTGCTGTGGGGCTGCAGGCACTTCCGGCTCTACGTCCTGGGACGCCCGGTGACGGTGGTAACTGACCACAAACCACTGCTTCCGATCCTGGTGGGCTCCTCTTCGAAACCACCGGCGAGAATCGAGAGGTGGATGCTCGCCCTCCTGGAATATTCTGTTACCCTGGTGTACAGGCCCGGGGCCAACAATGCCGCGGACTATCTATCTCGTCACCCGGGAGTGTGCGGGGGAGAGGGATATGACACCTGCGGAGAGGAAGCGGACAGTCATGTTCGCATGGTGGTGGAAGCGGCAACACCAAACGCGATGTCCCTAGAGGAGTTGGAGGCTGCGGCAGCTGAGGACGAGTGCTTTCAAATTCTAAAAGACTCAATGCACAGTGGGTCGTGGAAGTCCATCCTCGAAGCAGGGGCCGGACGCACGCAAGAAGCCAAAACAGTATTGGAGCAGCTGTGGAAGGTAAAGGAGGAGCTGTCGTTCTCGGACTCTGGGCTGCTGCTCCGGGGTGACAGGATTGTTGTCCCACAGGCAAAGGTGGCGGAGGTGATCTATCTCGCCCACCATGGACATCAGGGCGCCGCCAAGACCAAGGCGCAGCTCCGCTCAAAGGTCTGGTTTCCAGAGTTAGAGAAAAGGGTGGATGACTTTGTGGCGGCCTGCGTATGGTTTCAGGCGGCCTCCCCTCTGCAACGTGAACCCGCCATTGAGGCCATGCCCCGAGGCACGAGGCCGTGGGAGATCGTCCACGCCGACTTTGGCTCAACATCAGTGGGTACCCATTTCCTGGTGCTAGTCGATGAATACTCGAGATACCCCGAAGTGGAGTTCGTTGACTCAGTGGCCTTTGAGCATGTGGTGGTAGCGATGGAGAAAATGTTTGCGGCCCATGGTTTTCCCCACACCTATGCTCCGACAATGGATCGCCCTTCCAAAGTGAGCGATTCTCCGAGCTGCTGGAGAGCTGCGGAATACAACACCGGAAGGTATCCCCCCTGTGGCCTCGAGCGAACGGGGATGCAGAGAGACTGATGCGGACCCTAAACAAAACCTTCGGGATTGCTCAAGGGCAGGGCCAATCTTTACAACGGGCCCTCTATCAGTTCCTTCGGGTGTACCGCACCACCCCACATACAGCCACGGGAGTGGCTCCGGCAGAGGTGTTATTCAAGAGATGCCCCCGAGGGCTGCTGCCGGAAGTTGGGGAGAAAGAACCGGGGGTCAGCGATAATGAGCGGGTAGAGGCTCAAAGGCGAGTCCGAATTGAACAAGAAAACCTGCGCCGGGGTCTCCGCCCTCAGAGACTTGAACTAGGGGATGAGGTCCTCATCCGTAATCGACACCCCACGGGAAGCTATCACTCCCCTATGAACCGGAGCCCCTGGATGTAGTGGCGGTGAAGGGGTCCATGGTGACGGCCTCGGATGGACGATCAGCTGTCACCCGAAACGTGAGCTTCTTCAAGAAGCTGGGTGATCCACGAACTGACACCCCACCTGAACGGATCCACCAGACACGCCGGCGGACGGAGGCCTCTATGAAGCGGCGCCCGAATCCCCCGTCCGGGGAGAGGCGGTGGAAGGACGTCACGTGCCGGAGGTAGGCAGGAGGTACCCCCAGAGGTCTGGGCGAGGGAAACCTGCCTACCTCAGCGAATATGTCGTGGGACAAATGGCTAGTGAACTGGGGTGAGCAGATCTGGGTGGATGACATTAAAGGGGTTTTTTCTTTGGGTGTGCAGTAGCGTTTAAAGTAGATGTGTGATTTTCTGGTTAATAAAGTTAATGTTATTGCGTTCTGTTGTTCCTCCCGGAAAAGGAGGAGTGTGGCCCCGCCCGATGACGGGCGCACGCGGCGGCGTGACGTATCACGCCGCCGCAGTTTGTATAAATAAAGGGGGCATTCCCGGCCGCGGCAGAGCGACCGGGAAGCCCGAACTGGAAGGACTGGTGCCCGTGTGAGTCCTTGGGTGAAGGGGCTTACGGGACCGCGTGGGGGCTCTGACCCGCCCCCAACACCGAGTGTGGACGGGCAATTCAGCCTGCTCTGTTCCGGCATTGGCACACGACACCTGGAAGAGACCCTTACTCAGCAGCAATAATGTCGGACTATGAGTGGAGTGAGGATGAGCAAGCCCAGATTGAACTACTAGCGTTCAGCATCAAACAGGTGCTGGGTAACTCGTTGGTGGAAGCAGTGGCTGAGGGAGTGAGGCCCATTCAGGAAAGACTAGCCACAATGGAATCTATCCTGTGCCGGGAATGTAAAAGCAACAAATTAAATAAGGAAAGCACGTCCACAAAGGCTGATGCTAAAGAGAGCCTTCAGGAGTAACAACCCAAAAGAGGAAATCCTCTGTGACTGCCCCGGGTCCTAAGTATGGGGTGGAGCAACAACACCCTGAGGTAGCCGACGCCTTTGGCAAGCTGAAAGACGCTTTTCCACAAAAGGCAGCAGTGCCATGCCTTCTGACCCCCAGCCCAGGGGAAGAGAATAGGGGCGATACCGATGCGGGCTCAGAAGATGAGTCGCAAGAGACTACAACTTCCTCACAAGAGGAGGATAGTATGCCAAAGGATGACTGGGCCGAACCCAAAAGCGCTGAGAGAGCCAGAAAAGAGAAGCATTTTGAAGCAACCAACTCAGATGTTCAATATCTTTAATCCAGAAGACATCGGGAACCCCAGATTGTCAGACTGGCAGCCATCGCCTAGAGTGGCAAAGTATATGTCTCAAAGAATAAGAAATGGACTAGATAAGGAAACCAGGCTGTGCATGAGAGCGGGATGCCTTCACCCAGACTTGGCAGGCAGGGTGGCGGAAGCGCCCAAACTTGACCCTAAAATGCTCGTCTGTGTCACAAAAACATCGAAAGGCCTCAGCAAGGGTATAGATATGATACGATAGGGCATTTATAACGCACCTATACACAAGTGTTTCAAGGCGCGACGAAGCAAGGGAGGGGGAACAGTGGGAAGACAAAGACAACGATCCTACTAGGCCAGGTGTCATTCAGATCGCGCAAGTGCATGGGAAGGGGAAAGTGCGGGGGTAAGGGGACAGTGTGGTACATGGGATAGTAGATAAATAACAATAGGAAAACGTAAGGCCAGCTGGTGGCAAGTGCAAGGGTAAGTGCAGACATGGGGTGTCAAGTGCTGAAAGTGGGACTGACGGGATACAGAGACAGCCCCCAAGTGCGGGTGTTGCCCGGAAGGCAGTGCAGGAGTGTGACGGGCGGGGCAGGGGACCTGGGCCCGAGATCAGAGGGTGGCCAGGTAGCCAGTGCAATTTCAGTTTCAGGCAGAAAGCAAAGAAAGGTTTTGAGGTGCTTCCGGAACCAGATGATGATTCTCCTCAAGTTTCAGGGAGGCAGGGAGGCTAGCTGTCACAACCCTCACCCAAAACCCCCTCTGGCAAACCCATTGGCCAGGTGGAGTCAGGACTCGGGCCTCTAGAGCCTGGCATTCTCTTCAAAAGCCCTCATGGGGCCAGTCCTGGCGCCTATGGCGCCAGGCTCATACTCCATGAAAAACAATGTGTTTGGGAACTACTTTATTGTATTGTCAGCCAACATGGGAGGCATCCACATAGCTTGGTTCCTAAGAGCCAAGCTATGCGGTCTAGTGTTTTGGGTGTGGTAGCCTAGGGACTACTTTACCTGGACTATTTTGCTGGGGCTATTTAAACCACACCCGAGCAAGACAACATGCTTTGTGTTACTTTGCAGCTTGCAACGCGGCGCTCACCGTGTCCAGCTATTCCCTTGAACCTCGGAGAAGCAGAACCTGCAAGGAGACAAAAGGATCATCATTAGCAGCAGCATCTAACCTGCAGTCTTCATCTTTAAACACTCGCAGCTACTGAGAACAGCTTCCTCGAATCTGCACGCCTCCCGGACAGAACGACCTGAAAGAGGAAGATGGAGGCAACATTAAAGAAAGCAGTAGAGACATTTACAAATTACGAACTGCTCAAAAGGCTTACCTGGCTGGCCGCCTCTCGGCTGGCACCACTCCGGACATTCCAAAAGCACTGAAGAACACCGCGACCTACAAGGAAGGAAAACACGGGTTAGCAAAGGCAAGACTTTGCAGCGTTGCACATAGCGCTTACTTACCGCATCATAGCGCTCTTAATGCCCCATCATTTCCAGCGGGGCTCAACCAAGCCAGTCTGCCGCGCTGAAGCTCCGCATACCTAAGGGAGAAAAAAAAAGACATTTTAAACAAAGAAAGGCATGCAGGATAGCAACAAAACTAAAGAACAGCAATAAGACCTACCTGAACAATATCAAACGGGCCGGCGTTAGGGAAGTAACTGGACCGCACTCGCCCATGAAAGACAACGCGCCCCTGCAAAGAAGGCAGGACGGAGAGCACGCCTAATTCTACCACAAGGTGAGGAGAGGGCGCTAGAGGGACTGAAATCATACGGGTGTGGCGGGGGGATACTTACCCCAGTCGGTCAGTCTTGAACACAGTCCTCCTGTATTTTCAGGCAGAACCTTCCCAGCAGACCACATCAGGGCAAAGCTGAGAAGCATACCAGCGAGTAACCCGGCTGGGTGGCGTCCCTGTGGATACCAGGTGAGCGTAACACTACTCCAGAGGGATGCCCCGGCCGAAGAAAGAGATCTACCACCAACTCGTGTCTTGGAGAAGCGACTGAGCCTGGGGGAGTTGGAGGCGGATGAGCGAAGAGCTCGGGAAGGAAGATATTTAGGAAGAGAGAGTTGAAGGTATTCAGCCCCCAGACCCCAGAAGGCTTTGTGGACAATGCAGAGGGTTTTGAACTTAATCCTCACAACCAGTGCAGAGATTTCAGTCCTGGAGAGATACGATCCCTCGGCTTGAAGCCAAGGACAAGACTCGCAGTCCTGTTCTGGATGAGCTGCAGAGGGCGAAGAGTAGAAGCAGGCAGATTGAGGAAGAGGCTGTTGCAGTAATCCAGCCTAGAGAGAACCAGTGCTCTGGAGACAGTGAGCTTCTGGGTGAAGGAGAGAAAAGGAAGAATACCTCTGAGGAGGTGCAGCTGGTAGTGTGACTTCTTAGAGACGTCAGAGATGTGAGGAGAGAAGGAGTGTGTGGAGTCGAAGATAACCCCGAGGTTTTTAGCCTCACAGGTGAGAGCGGGAAGAGGGCCAAAAGAGGCCAGCCAAACAGTGACAGGAAAGGAGGGAGCGGGTGTGCCGATGAGGAGAATCTCAGTCTTACTGGCATAAAGGCAGAGATCATTGGCGGCGCACCACTCCTGGATGGCAGACAGTCAGAGATGAGATAGGGATGAGATAGGGAGAAGAGGTAGCTTAAGGTCGCCTGAAAATGAGCTCAGTGTCATCCGCATATCACTGGATGTTGGGACAGAGCGCTGCAATGCGGTGGGCAAGCAGTGCCAGGTATTTATTGAATAGCCAGGGAGATCAGGTCCTGGAAGAGATGCCAGGAGAAGGTGTTAGAACTCACTGGCCCCTTGGCAAAAATTATGGACCAGGTGGAATGAATCAGGGACACAGGCGAGGAAGTAGACGCTGATACTCTAGCCAATTGGGCCCAACGAGCAGTTTGCCTACTTGGCAATGCTAATTGTGCAAACTCCTCAGAGTAGGAGAGGGCTCCTTTTGAAGATCGATGCAAAACTGAGTGACCTCGCTACAGACGAGGGAGAAGCTGCACATGGGCTACTCTTCGGAGAAGCCTTTGGTAAAGAGATGGGGAGATTTGTAGGGATATATACCTCCCTGGAAAAGGCATGTGTCCATAAAGAAGATCTTCTTGAGTCGAGTTTTTGCCAGGAGTGGCCGCTACAGAGGTCGAGCAGTCGGTCACTTTGCGTTTTTCCAAAGACCTCAGGGTGCCAGAGCCCACTACTGCGAATTGAGACAGCAAGATTCCTTCTTCCCCGCAAGAGGGAGATTTCCCAGAGGTCGCAGAGGCAGGGGAGAAGGGATACCCCAAGGAACAAGAACAAGTGAGACCCATAGTCTACCCTCCACTGGGAGGGAGTGTGTTGCGATTCTGGCAGAACTTGTGCACGCGATGCATGGGTGCTCCAAACGACCAGAGGTCTGCAGCTAGAGGTTATGCAATACCCACTCCAAGATATGGGCTCAAACCGCATTCATATGTCACCGGCGGAGCAAAGATTCCTCCACGACGAGCAGATGCAGCCCAAGAGGAAGGAGGCCATCGATCTCTGAACACAAGCCCCCGTATTTGTGAGCAATATGTCCCTGGTACACAGGAAAGAAAGTCAGGCCGGTCATAATACCTCAGAGAATTAAACAGTTGGCTAATATACAGGCACTTCAAGATGGAAGGTATCCATCAGTTGAGACATTCTAAGGAAAGATGACTGGGTAACAAGAATAGACCTGAAAGATACCTATCTTATGATTTCCGTGGATGCAGAATATCAACCCTTTCTAGCATTCTGCTGGGAGGGCAAATCTGGCAATTCAAGACAATGCCGTTCGGTCTCACCTCAGCGTCAAGGGCATTTACCAAATTCATGAGGCCGGTAGCAGTGGCTATCGGGGAGAAAGGCATACGTATAATTATATACCTAAACGACAATCTGCTACTGTCGAGTGAAAAGGAAACGTTATTGTATCAGACGGTATGTTTGAAGAATCTCTTAACATCCCTAGGGTTTCAAGTGAATCAGGAAAAGTCAGGTTTGTCCCCAGCAAGGAGACTAGATTTCCTAGGCTTTGTTGTGGACACAAGGAAAGATCCAAGCTATCAGGAAAGAGGTAAGAGTTTGCATCGACAAACAAGTCATCTCCCTCCGAGCTTTGGCAAGGGTAGTAGGTATGTTGGCGGCCTCCACTCAGGCCATTTTTCCCATGCTCTTGCATTACAGAGCCCTCCAGAGACTAAAGGTCCGGCACCTGCAGCAATGCCTAGCACCAGTCGATACCTTTAGATCAGGAACCAAACGCAGAGTTAGGAGGCAAGGAGGAGCTGCGAGAAACTGCAGCGCTGCGAGAAACGCAGGAAGATTGTCTGCAATGCCGGACCGCTGAAGTGCATGCAGCAATTTAAAAAGAAGGGCACTTGGCGGGCTGCGAAAAGTAGAACACGGGACCGCCAGTAGGTAGGAAGGAACAGTCGGGAGACTGAATAATGAAGGCAAGGCAAAGCAAGAAAAACAGGGAATAAGGGCCGAGCAGAGCGCTCGGAATTAATCAGCTAGTGCAGCCAATTACTAAAGAATAACAGAATAATGCTTACCCAGCAAGGAAAGAAAACTAGCATTCTGCTTTGTAAAAGTTTCATGAAGCAACGCGCTAATCTGATCCCTGCTTCCAAACTGCTTAAATGCAGGGCAGTGAAGCTTGAGTTTCCTGCTGACACTGCCTCTGGTGGCATGATAGAAAGCTGATGTACAATGAGGCATTGAGGCCAGCGCTGCCACAAAGACCAGGATGACAGGGCTTTCCTAAAAATATGCCCCCCCCTCCGAAGAGTCCCCATCCCCGGTTTCCAAGGGTGCAGGCGATAAATTCTGTGTAACAACCGTGGAGCATGTACTCCTGAAGCTGGTTCCAAGGTGCGATCAGCCGGTGTGTAACCCTTCCAATCCAATAGGTATTGTAACCTTCCCCGGTAGTATCTGAGATCACTTTCTCACAGCTGCAAACTACATGCTGCGTTTTAAAAAAGCAATATCATTGTCAGTATTCCTGCAACTGCCCCCTACCTGTTTTGAGGGGACTAACATGCAATGACCAGGGGATTCACCAAAAAACTGCCACCCCGGGCCCATCATCCTTTCACTTGGGGAGATACCTCCACTATTGGTCACCATACTAGAAGTCCCCATAATCAGAAAAGGAAGTGGTCACAGTTGTTCAAAAAGGAGAGAATCCATCTTAATAAGGACCCCAAATTCCAATGTTTAACAGTTAATAAAATCCATGTGTCACATGCCACTGGTAGACCCGAGCAGATCAAGGGGGGCTATACCTCAGAAGAGAGCGTGATATTTTAAATGCATGTTCTGAGCTGCAAATAATGGGGATTTGATGTGCAGCACATTCTGCACTTGTAGCAGTCACCCAACAGGCAATCCTAAATGCAGGGAGATTCCAAGGATTATGCAAGACTAGATAACTAGGGTATAGGCCAAGATCTTGGCTAGATATTGGAATAGGGGAACGTTTTCATGAGGCTAAGGAGATGAATAACTTAATACACAAGTGTCCATCCGCATCCAGTTAGAATCCTGAATTCTTAACACAAAACATTGGTTTGGGACAAGACCACATTTATTTCGGCTAAAAGTGGAGGACAACTGGGGAGGGGTGGGGGGGGGGTGGGGGGGGGGGGGAGATATTTTTTTGCCCTCCATCCATCCATCCATCACAATCTCTTTTTTTATCGGAATTCAGGACAACGCTGTTGGGAGCATGCAAACCTCGAGCAATACAATCACCTACTCTATGGTGCAGAGCCGTCCGTTCCCCCCCCCGCTCCCTCCCAAGAACCGTGATCCTCAAATTCCTAAGACCAAGAAGTGGACTAGTGAGCGCCTTTTGTGTAGTAAGGCTGATAGGATAGCTAAGGGGCAGCACATTTATCTTCGAAGCAAGACCATGCAGAGCAACACTGGTTCAAATCCCGTACCTGCGTGGTATTAATCATGTTATAAGAAAAACAATTCATTAAATTGCAAGTATGTGGTGTATAAAATATTGACCAAACGTTTTTTTCAAAGCTCTGTGGATAGTGGTTTTCCAAAGATATGTATATCTTCCTAGTGCCCCAGGTAAGATTTTGAAGTGGGAGTATTTTACTCCCCATTTTTTTAAGTTGGGAGTAAAATATTTTTTTAGGGAGTAAAAACCTAAGTCCAATTCCCAAAGGGAGTATTTTATAAGCAAGTTAAAATATGTTTTTACCGGAAAACGCATATGTTTTTGTGATATTTAGTTCTGTGTACTTAGATATTCAAACACATAAATAAAATGCATGTTTACTTCTTCCGATCAGGCAGTAATGATAGTAGTTGCTTCCTGTAGTATTGTGTGCACTACTGGTTCAAACATATCCATGGAGCCATGTGGCGGAAAGCTGGGGCACAAGGTGCTACTTGTCCATTTCCCACTTTTTGGGGAGTAAATGTGGTAGATACACTATCTGTAGGGCTGTATCTAGCATCATCCACTGAAAGCTGAGAAACAGGTGTGTGCTTTGTGAAGTAAATGCTACAAGATAGAATGTCTCACTAATTCCAAATGATTACTACAGGAATAAGTTACTACTTGACCTGCCTCCGTAGCATACGCATACCACACCTACGTTTCTGTGTCCTTGTTGTGGCCTGCCACTATAGCATATGCATGTCATGCCTGCACTTGGGGGTCCTTGTTATGCCCGCTGCCACAGCATATGCATGCCATGCCTGCGCTTCTGTGTCCTTGTTGTACCCTGCCACCACAGCATACGCATACCATGCCTACACTTCTGTGTCCTTGTTGTACCCTGCCGCCAATCATTTGCATGCCATGCCTGTGTTTGTGTCTTGTTGTGCCCTGCTGCCACAGCATGTGCATGCCATGCCAGCACTTGGGGTTCCTCGTTATTCCCTGCTGCCACAGCATATGCATACCATGCTCGCTTTTGTGTCCTTGTTGTGCCCGGCCACCACAGCATACACATGCCATGCCTGCGCTTCTGTGTCCTTGTTGTGCCCTGCCACATCAGCATACGCATACCATGCCTACACTTCTGTGTCCTTGTTGTACCCTGCCGCCAATCATTTGCATGCCATGCCTGCGTTTGTGTCTTGTTGTGCCCTGCTGCCACAGCATGTGCATGCCATGCCAGCACTTGGGGTTCCTCGTTATTCCCTGCTGCCACAGCATATGCATACCATGCTCGCTTTTATGTCCTTGTTGTGCCCTGCCACCACAGCATACACATGCCATGCCTGCGCTTCTGTGTCCTTGTTGTGCCCTGCCGCCACAGCATACACATGCCATGCCTGCGCTTCTGTGTCCTTGTTGTGCCCTGCCGCCACAGCATACACATGCCATGCCTGCGCTTCTGTGTCCTTGTTGTGCCCTGCCGCCACAGCATTTGCATGCAATGCCTGCGCTTCTGTGTCCTCGTAACATGCCCTTTATTACCCTAAGGCAGACTGATGTATTGACTGAATCAAACTTTGTGCCCACAAAACACAAATTTAGACCTATTTCAGCAAACTGTTCTTCGTGAGTGATAGTACATGCTCTTCGATTCAGCTGTAGTCAAGAGAATGCGGGACATCTTTTTCCAGAGTTGCAAAATCGAGTTGTTCAAAGAGATGCGTGCTGCAGTGTGGTTAAATGCACAGATGAGCCTTTAAAGAAAATGTATCTTGGCGGGTATGTGAAATAATTTGCCTCATTTTCTCGGCTTCACAGATTGCAAGGTTTTACATTTTGTTTGGTTCAGTTCAAAAGAAACCAATAAGCGGATAATTACGGAAACAGAGATAGCATTCAAAGTCGGATCCAATCACATCAGCGATACAACTTGAAAAAAATCTGCTTTTAGATGTGTGCTACTCATTAGGAAAAAAAAAGATGTTTGCTATTCGCTTTTTTGTGTTAAACTGTAGCATGGGTCCTTTCAGATTTAAAATTCTGATTACCGTTTGAAGGGTATGGGAGCAATTTGTACACAGTTTCAATCTATTCTGAGCAACCAACGATTTGCGCCTTTTGCTAAACGTTTAGTAATCTGCTGGAGTAATCAAGGTAAATCAAGACTTTCTTTCCCCTCTGAGGCTATCCCGCCATTAACTTCCTGTCTGTGGCTGGCTTCCTTTAACATGAGTATTTGGGGTTTTTTTTTAATGACCTGGGAGCCATTTTAACATAATAAATTGCTATTTGAAAGCATTCGGTTTGCATCGAGGTTTTCATAGTATTACTCTGTTTTGCCTGAAGTGGTGTCATTTTACAAAAATAAAATAGAAAAGGTAGCCTAATTGATATCAAGTGAATTTTAGAGTTTCAAATCCATCACAGGAAGTGACATCACGTGAGCTTTGGCCGTAGCGACAATATGGTGCGCTTTTAACAGATCAATTGGTTAAATCACAGAGGTTTTGAAGAAGTCCATAGGGGCCGTGAAAATACAATTTGGTGATCATGACTTCTAGCAACTACCCATAGCGGACCCCACCCACCCCCTTTGCTTGCCTTCAAACACAATCCAGTGCAAATGTCACATTTAAAAGGAACAACTACTGACTTTGAAGGATTTGGTTACAAAATTATTCAGTTATTTGCGTCACACTAACAGCAATTATACCATAAAACCAATACGTGTTGTAGATGAGGTGTAAAACGATAGATTCTCTTTTGAAAGGAAAGTATTGGTAAGGCTGGGCTTGGGAGACAGAATCAAAACCCTTTGGTTAACAGGACAAGCGTGTGTGTAATCCCCATCGGCATTCCTGGATGTCTGTACCTCAAAATCAAAACACTGGATATCCGAAACATTTGCACTGGTGATTAGAGTTCATTCACCCTAGCTTCGATTGATGGTGTACTTTGATCATCTGACTGCCAATTACTCAAGATTCCTCTTTTAAAAAAAACATTTAATCATATAACCCATTTCCTCCTCCAAGTTAAACAATGAGTTACTGCAATGGAATGTATCCATGCACTCGACAATTATACATTGATAACGGACATGGATACTAGAGGAAGACGCAAGGCCAAGGAATATCTGATTCATGCAGAATCCTAAATTTAGACGCATCCACAGAGTAAACCCTTAGTTAATTTTGCATTTTACTTTGATGCCTATCTCTTGTGGCGTGATAAACCGGTCATATAGTTTTCATAGGATGTGAAATTCATACCTGTTGTGATAGCCAATACATCCACTAGAGACATGCATTTGCAGTCTAAAATCATTCTAAAGTGTCCATTTGGACTGAAACCAACAAGCGATGGATTGAGGGTTTTGAACATATCTTAGACACTGACATTGCAGTTGCAACCTTTCATAGCATTGTTTTGTAGCCAGCCTGCACCATTAAAGGATGTTACCAACCATATGAAAATCAGTCTTTGTCCTGCCACCAATGGGAGCAGTCCAGCATGAGCTGCTAGGCCTGTCCCCTCTGCATCAAATGGCAAGCATCTCTTCACAGGTTTATGGACATACATGGGACCCACGTCTTTCTTTCTACAGGAACGAGAAATAAAGACTGTCAGACACAGATCCTAGATCCAGAACCGAGAGAGGATAGATCTGCCAGAAGAATGACCTTGGAGATGTACTGAGCACAGGTCTGCATATAAGGACATTTCCTTCCCCCAGATGTTATAGGAAAAGGAAATCTTTATGTTTTTGAATATGTAATATGATTTTGTAATGTACTGAATCACCACCATAGTAATTCAAAGTGCCTATGATTAAAACAGTAGAAGAACTCCTCTTACTCAACCTTTCATACCTGTGAGAAGCAGCATTTTGGGCAGCAAAACATGTCCAAGAATGTTACCACTGAGGACTAGTGGCCCAATTACAAATTTGGAGATGCAGTAAAAAAGTGGAGGTAATTCCATTGGTGCCACTTTATTGCAGTTTTTACCACACTGCCGAATTCCAAGTCTACCTTGAAGTGCAGGATTTACCACCAGCATCTTGCTGAAGGAAAATCGTCACTTTAAGATAAAAAATGGCTGGAATTACCATGGCAAAATTAACACTTACTTTGGTTTTGGCACTGCCAAAATCCCCATGGAGTGCTGTGGACTCCAAAAATGGGGATTTACATCGTCCTTTCAAACACTTGTAATCCCGTGGTAAGCACACAGGACCGAGTGGCGGCAACGGTAAATGAGTATGCTGAATTACCGCCAAACTTGCAATGAAGCCCAATGTGGTGTTGTCTTTCTTTGCATGCACATGCTCCGATAGAGATGGAACCACATAAATGGTCTAATTCTTCTTGGGAAGTTGATCTCCCACTTTACGGTACACAGGGCTCCATCTATTTTCCTCTTTATATTCGGATCTGGTAATCACCGTGGCAGTTTCCCCAAAAGCATCACTTACCCCTCCCTCTTCTACCGCTCTGCCAACCATGATATAGGGCCTCATTACGGGACCAGCATTAACCATGCCTGTGAAGCCGGCAGGTTGCTGCCGGACCGACCCGTAAATATTTACCGGCGCCTGACTTCCCGGTAACACCGGGAGATTACAACCCCTGCGGCTGGGAAGTCAGTTGCCGGTAAAATGTTGTTCCCCATTCCTATAGAATCCCATAGGACTCTATGGGAGTGGGGACCATGGAAGCACCGGCAACGTTAACAACAATCCCGGTGCTTCCATGAAACTCTGCGGGAGGGTGCAGTTCCGCCCGGAAGGTCTGACCTGCGGGCAGAAGGGCACCCACCAGGCAAAGTTGTAGTGTGCCAGTCCGGAAACAACAGTGCTGGTAAGCTTACTGGCACTGTTTCCGGACCGGCAAGCTTGTAATGAAGCCCATAGAAATATACGTTACCACGCACACCCCCTAAAAATGCAGTGAAAAATGCAGGGAACGGCAGTTTCAATAAATACGGTGAACACCAGCAGTGATTTGGGTCTGGTGCTGTGCATTAAGGCCAAGACTCCCCATAAAGAAACAGAGTAACAGGATGACATGTGTCTAGAACCTTCTATCACTTGCCCAGCCGACGTGAGATGTTTGGACCGGTGGCATGAGCAGCGCCTTCCACGAATAGGACCACTGCTCCAGGTGGTACCTGTTTTGTAGTCAACCCATCTGATATTAAGCGTATTTCATCCTTGGGCATCACTAGCTACAAAGAAAGTTTGGATGACTAGAAAAAACGACAGATATTTACTTGCCGAAAAAATATGCTAACCGGGAAGGAGAACTGCCTATCTGCATAACCCACACTTCCCAAAAAAGGGAGAGAAATCATCTGAGCTCAAACACTGGTGTCCAGCGTGCTGGCAGAAGCGGACGAAATGCACGGAGCTGCGCTATCGACCTGAGCTCAGTACAGGACCAGTACACGATACAACGTGAACTTTGATCTAGCCTAGAAACTTGAATGACCCTGGCTGCTGTAGAGAAGGTATTATTCCATGTACCCCACGTATTTACTTTGGAAATACTTCTTAGACATGTCTTGCCAAAAAGGTACCTTGTACTGAATTGTATTGCACGTTAGCAGCAGCCGGTCAGACCAAGGACAACCCTGCTGTGGAGCTTAAAGGACTCCATATGCGGCATTGGCCTTAAACGGTGTGGCACTTGGCCTAAGTGCATGCGAAGCTCGCCTGGGAAGGTAGTGGAGCCTGTGCACACAGACAGATCGCGGATGAAAACCACATGCCCCCAGTATTAGGAGCTGGGGCCCTGCAAGGGAGGTCAGGCAAAGACAGAAGAAAATGTACAGAAAATACAAAATAATTCTATTTCATTTCCAGACTGAGAGTGTGCATTGGAAATGGATAAGAAGTAATAATTTGTAGCAGGTTTAACTGCTGGCACCAAGAACCGTGATACCCTTTCCTGTGTGGGCGAGGCCTCTGGACGCACACTCCCCGCACCGGGGAGATGACATGACTTATTTAGCATAACAGGAATTCTGGCAAAGACCCGACATCCCAGATGAGATCAGGATTTAATCGGCCGCACACCTCCACACATCCACTAGGGGAAATTTGAGCTGCATGTATCTTGCCTTCAGAGGTGTACGAATGGGGCACATTATTGATAGCCCGGGAATCCGGCATTTCTAGAGGAAGGAGCGTTATTTTCAACGGCAATCAGCGAGACCTCAGTCCATTCAGTATAATGCAAAGTATGTGCCCGCCCCTAAAAAACAGCTCTCTCTCTGCGGGCCACGATCTGCTTGAAAATAGAGTATCAGGCCCATCAGCCAGGGCAGCGCACCCCCGAGTCTACAATCTCCTCAGAAAGTGAATGCAGCCCACATTACGCTACAGAGGGCACGCACGGATCCTTCAGGTGGCCAACAGTAATACTAGCCAAATACACTTATAGATCCTGGTTCAGGAGGAACAAGGTCCTTGGGCAAACCCCCTGAAGCTGTGGAAATTAGTTTTACTATTAACACAAGGGTATTTTTTAAAGAACAACTGATATTGTATATTTGACATTAGATTATTTGTTTTAGGGAGAAGTGTTTATTGTTGCTACCTGTGGTTTTTACTTCTGTGATGTATGAATCGTGTTCTTAATGGGTTTTAATCACTTCTTTTTTTTAAACTTGCATTTTATTAAATTGAAATGTATTACATTGCTGTGTTTTTACCGGTATGGCCTTTGCCGAATAAAAGGTATTAAACAACAATACTACCCTTATGTTTATAAACCACATACACCAGAGTTCATTTATTTTTTATTTTATTGTTCATTTAGAACGCGCTTAATATCAGCAAGTGGTTTCCAAGCACGAGATCAGGATTCGAACCTGTGTTGCGCCGCGTTACCTTTCTTCCAAGACAAATGCATTGCCCTCAAGCTATCCTTCCTCCCCAGTTCAGGGCGACTATTCTAAAAACTTCCACAATGACCATTTTACACGGATAGTGATTATCATGTATGCTCACAGATCCAGTCTCAAGCATGCCGGCAGTCTTTTTAATCAGCAAGAAAGTAATTCTTTATTATTTTGCCCCTTCCTTTTTTTGCCATACTATTTTTAGTTTGGGCTATTACGTGGCAGAGTCATTTATAAGCCAAAACTTTTGCATCAGAGTACAGCTAGGGAGAAATGGCATACGAAGAGGGACATTAAACTTGTCGGTGTTCTTTGGTTATTTGGCCACCCATTGACTGCCCATGGCCAAGCTAATCCCTATGGCCATTCCCACCCAGTTCCTACGCCTTCCTGCCTAAAAACACTGATGCATGGGAACTCTTTGAGCTCGCTTTATTCAAGCCTCGCCATCAAACTTTGCACTCCATGTGCCTGCCAATGTTTTCTCAAAGCAGTCTCCTGCGAGTTAATGACTTGCTGCTCTAAACAGGCTGCTGGTATAATAAAATGTCTAAACCAAGTCTGCCTTCAGCCACTCGATTTATAAGCACTATGTGTGTCCTTCACCAAAGTCTGGTTAAAAAAAGGCATTGGCAAAGCCAACCATTTTGGTTTGTATGTAAGTATCAGGCATTTGCCAGGCACTGCTATTAGCTGCCCAGGTACTCGCACCATTTTGCACAAGCAACCATCAATGGCCAGTTAATACCACTACGGCAGTGTCTGGCAAGTGAATTTCCCATGCATACACAAAAGCCCAAATTGTTGGCATTGCCAATGCTCGATTTTTGGCTTGAAAAATGAAACATGAACTGTTCATTTTGTGCTGAAAAATAGACATAGGGATGCTGCAGCACAGATAGTATGACGTCACCCAACAAACGTATGGAGAATGTCCTACCCGACCTGTCAATTGCCCTTGTTTGCAGCTGGTTGTGTGAACTGCTCTTGAGTGCAAGCACTCTTCTATGGGACTACAGCCGTCTGTATCATTGATGGAAGAGGCGGGTAGGTCAAATGACCTCTGGTACAGTGCTATAGATCAGTAGGGTTTATTAAAGCGCATGCTCTGACTTATGGAAAATATCCACCCGAATGCTGAAAGCTGCATGTGCCCTTAATTGATATCTGCCTTGCCGTTCATCTCTACATCTATGAAGGCTTTTTTGTCGGCCCCGTCTCGGAGGCTGGGAGGTACTTTGATGGGAAGGTGGCACCATGTCATGGGGTGTTAAGAATAACGATTCCTAACGCATGTGTCAAACAAGCTACTGATTCTTCGGTTTCCAGTCTAATTATCATTTTCAAATGATCGTTTTACCAGTAGATCTTTAAACATGTGATTCTTTGTCACCAGCTTGTTTTCCTGCACTTGCAAGCTACCACCAGTCTAATAACATGAATGAGGTTTCATTGTACCTCACCAAGGAGCTATGGCTCCATTATCCCGAAATCCATGTACTTTTTTATTCCCGGGACTAGCAAAATCATCGACTGCCTAAAGAATGGTCACCTATCGGACAGCGGCACCAGGAAGCATGCCAAGACCACATATTTTTGTTCAAGGGTTCATTAATGATTATATATAGAGGGTGAACCAAACATCAAAACAAGGATAGCTCACTCTGGGTAGTCGTCTTCCCTGATGGTTGTTACTGCTGGGCCCCCTCCACACTTCAGCCAAACTCCTAGTCCTTAGGGCACCCGAGAACTTATGCCACCTACTCTAGTGTTGCATGCTCAAATGGTTGCATAACCCTCCGATTCCTCATCAGCTGAAGTCCCTGGGAGTTTGCACTATCTGTTTCCTCCCTGGCAATGCAGGCTCGTAGGGTCCCTGAACCCTATTTTGGCCTCGTTTCTAGGTGTAGGCTTTCCGAGGTCTCATACCCCTGGGCTACTACTATTGTTCTTGAAAGTCCTGAGCGGCATGCTTCTTGAACATAGCTGGCAGGAAGAGCTAGAGAGGGGTCCCTTGAGCACCCACAACAAAGCTGGGAGACCAGTCCATTCTCCTCTGTAAACTGTCTGTACTCTTCCCTGATCCTGTCTCATTCCTTCTCCAACATCTGGGCCTACCTTTGACCGACCTGGCCAGCCAAAACCTGCAAACCCTGGCCCTCCTTTGGTTGGTTCCTCCAGTTTCTAAACTTCCTTAACCTTCTTTCCACCTCATCTGTACCAATCTCCCCTGAGGCCACTTGTTGTTCAAACTCACGTCTAGAGTCTGAAGTTATCGTCCCCACCCTTTCACTCCTATTCTATTCACCCCCTCTCCCCTTCTTCCACTTATTATCATCAAATTTCTCCTTCCCTCAGTTATCACCACCCCTCTTTCGGTCTCACTCCAGATTTTGTCTTCTCCCTCCTCTCCTCTGTTATTCCCTCCTACTTCAGTCTTTACCTCCCCTCGCCTTTCCTCGTGTTACAGCCTCCTATCACTCTACTCCAGTTTTTACCAACTCCCATCTCATCTTTGATGTTGCCTCCTCCTTCCACTACACTCCATGTTTTACCTCCTCCATCCTTTCCACTGATGTTATTACCCCTCTCGTCCTCTCTATTCCTTCAGCTTTCACCACATATTCCTGCTCTTTGCTGCCTCCTATCCAGTTGTCTCTGCTCCTTCCACGTCCTGTGCTTCCTGCCTTCACCAAAAACGAGCCTCCATCTCCTGCAACTCACACTTGCAGCTGGGGCGATTCTGCTTATACGGAGGAAGGACAGCCCAGGGCCAATGCGTTTGTCTTGGAAGCAAGACAACACGGGGCAACATAGGTTCAAATCCCGATCCCGCACTTAGAAACCACTCGCTGGTATTAAGCGCATTATAAATGAATAATGTAAATAAAAATAAATAAGAGCTTTCCCTCCTTCCCTTGGGTGCCAAGCCCACTAAAGGCCTACATTTGTGAATGGTTAGGGGGTGAGGACTGTGATTGGCTGTGGGCCTTGACTTCCTGTGGGCCAGAGTGAGGATGTGGGGGCCAGCATAACTAACTAGACACTTGTGGCCATTTTGGAAGCCTTTTGTATTTGTAATCTGTCAGGGAGAGTGGTCTGCCCTGGGGCATGCCTGTGGCTAGGGAAGGTTATTTTTGAATGTTTAGGAGTGTTTACCTTTTCATATATCCCTCATGCACTTTAAATTGGACTCTCATGTTCAAGGATTTACAGGCTTTTCTCACCAAGGGCAGGTCTGATGACCCAGACAAGCCTGTGAATCTCACAATCATGCAAACCGTGTACATACTGTGCTCTGTGACTTGTAAACTAAGTCCTTCTCCATGCTGTTTAGGGCTAATGGTGGGTTGTTCTGTGAGATTGATCTAATGGAGGGGCCGAATAACAATTGGTTCGCATTAGGGAAGGGTTACGGTAGCCCAATGTGACCATCTCCTGCCATGCATGCGGCCCAGATGGTGGGAGAGTGCCCCATAGGTCGTCCTCATTCAGCCCAATGGCCCACTATTCCACCTCTCCAGTAAACTATGCAGTGACATTTTCACAGCACATATTTCTGGGATGAGAAAATGCCATATGCTATGAGATCATGATTACCAAAGGATTTACCATGAATGTGCATTACCCTTGTCCTAGCTTCAAACACTAGGCTGGGCACCCTGTGTTGAACAATAAGTGAAAAATAGGGGCTTGCAGTTTTAAAACAGTCCTCTCTTTTTCACAACAGATCAAAGTTGTTGTAAAAAGCACCAACATCCAGCTAGTGCTGCTAATGGAGTTCCTCCAACTTCTACAAACGGAACATCACATCAGAAGCACCACTGCCTTGGCGTTGAGAGGTTGGCATCACAGAAGGAGACATTGACAACAGATTAAATATAATGAAAATACTTGTATTAACTTACATGTCAGGATGATACAAGGTCTAACTTGCCCTATGCTAAGGTGGGATTTCCCTACCCAACGAAACTAAGGATAGTCTGTGTCCGTAAGTTCAACTTAAAAGTCTGCATGTGGCCAAAACCTAGTAACATCATTAATCATCAGCTTCTTCTCCTTAAATATCAAAATATTCACCACAATGTTCAAGTTACCTTCTCTTGGATTTAAGGCTATATAGTTCCACATCTTTTTAAAGTGTCAGGATACCCTTCCCCAAGTTTAATACAGTTTCTTAGCAGCAAGTCTCAGGGTTCCCTTCCCAAGTTCAATACAGCTTCTTGGCAGTAGGTCTCAGGGTTTCCTTCCTCAAGTTCAATGTCAGAGATGTCACAAAAATAAGTATCTCGAAGCTTTGTCTTTGAGCTCAGTTCTAACAATTCTTCACAGCTCAGGGCTTCCTTCCCCAAGCCTTGTATGCATCAATTGTAGTCTTCCTCTTGACACAATAGCAGGTTTCTTTGTAAGTATATTGTGGATCTCTGGTGTCGGAGTAGTCGATGGACATCACCGTCCACCCACTACAGGTCACGTAACCCGGAGCCTTGAGTTCTCTTTGTATCGGGTCAATTAGGGATTCTCTGGTCTTGGTGCAGTTGTTGGACCAGACGATCCACCCATTACAAGTCACACAACCAGGAATCTTGAATTCCCTCTGAGCAGTTCAAATATTCAATAAACGTGTAGTTTCTCAAGGGCAGCTTTAAAGGCAATCTGTTTCTCAGACTCGATTTCAACTCTGCAGTTAGAGTTCTTCATTTACTTTTAGTTTGTTATTTTCTTTCAGTACATGATTAAACATCAGCTTAATATTAGCAGGTTTCATTTTTCATTCAGTTTGTTATACAAGATTAGTAGATTTGCTGGTTTCATTCAATTCGGTATTCAATATTAGCAGTGTTGCTATTTTCCATTTAGTTTGGTATTCAATATTAACAACTTTGTTGGTTTCATTCAATTCAGTATTCAATATTGCAGTTTATGCTTTTTCGTGCCAGTCGCCTTTCGCGCCTTCATTTAACTTTATTGTTCCACTTGTAATGCCAATATTTATTCCCTCCGCGCTGTTTGCAACCTGTGTAGACCACCCAGAGCACCCTGGTTTCTGGGTAGCTTTCTAAGCACTCACTGGTGTTAAGAGTCTTCCTCCAGCAGTTCTCTCTGACCACTGCTTCAGCTTCTGCGAGCCCCGCTCGCATAGGGACAGGAGTTCAGTGGGCGTCAGCAAGCTCATTGCCTATGCGAGGCTGGATGCAGCGCTCCTGGCATTTGTGCCTTGCCGCAGTTCCTTTTGCTCCCACTTCAGGCTGGAGGCTTCCTTCATCAAGAGAGGCGCTTTGCTTAGTTTGGGGTTATCTGCCGGCGTCTCGTCTTGAGTTCCACCATGGCTGCCTCTGGATCCCCTGGTTTTCAAAGTAATCTCCATTTAAGTTCCCCAGATCTCTCTCTCTCTCTCTCTCTCTCTTGCTTTTGCATGTGTTGGCCTTTTATACACCCATGGCCCTTCAAAGGGTTGCAGGTGTTTTCCATCAATTTTGCCTGACTCTGATTAAAGGCCCATGTCTGACCTTCATACCCTTCATGTATATTTTTTTGTCCCAGTACCCAAGTGGTGAAAGTGAATGGGGTTCATTACTCAGTTGCTTCTTCCTCGTCTCAGTACCAGAGTGGGGAGTGTGTTTATTGTTCATTACTCTTAGCTGTCTCTTCCTTGTCTCAGTACCAGAGTGAGGAGAGTGTGTGCCAAGACAGTAAAGAAGGGGAGTTGACCTAAAATAACCCATAAAGATCGGTGGAAGGCTAAATTGGCTGACATTAGGATAAGGGGGATACCATGTCTCGGCTGAAGGCATCCCACTCTCAATCCCCAAGGTCCCTCCACCCAGGTGATCCTCCCTCGCTTGTCCACCCCCAGGGTCAGGATTCAAAAGGGATGGCCTTTCCCTGGCCACCTGCATAGAGGATCCCAGGGGAGAAGGAGTGAGAATACCCCCAGGTTTCTCACAGAGTGTACACAAATAAATCCAGACACTCCAAAGAATCCCAAAGCAAGTGCCAAACTATGTCTTCACTTAAGTCAATCTGCATCATCCTGGAACATCCCAACTGGTGGCTGAAGGAACCAAGAATCAAGCATAAAATTAAGTCCATCCATTGAGCCCTTTAGGGGACTGTTCCAGAAACCTACCATTTCACACTATTTGAAGGTCAGGCAAGGTTTCACCAAAGGAAATACGAGGGAGAATCAAAAGGGTGCAAGGATTGCCGACTTTTGAACTTCCTGAACCTCAAAACAGTGAAACCTTCTGGATATCCGTGATTTGTTTGATAACAAAATGCCTGAAGGAGAAAACAACGCAAGTTACTGGTCTGAAAATAACTTTCGGTTTTGCCTTCCGCTGACATTTCCGAAAACCTGCTCCCCTCTGACTGCAGCCACCTTACTTACATTCGGGCGGCACACCTATGTGCCGCCGCCTCTGTCATCCCACTGTGGTGCGGTTCCGCTCACTTCCGTGCCGTGGAACCAGTAGCGCAGGGTCCCATTTTTTGTTTGTTTCTTTATGTCATTGGTCGCGGGGGACACCCCGGCAGCCACCAACACGATTGCAGTGCACAAGGGTGCGGGGAACACACCCGCCATCGCCGCTCCCCTTGTTCACTGTAATCGCAGCAAATGGTAGAAGTATTTGACATTTTAGGCTGTACGTAATTTTCATACAACCGAAATTCGAACACATCTACCATTTGTTGTTTTTTTCTGCGTTTTTTACGGATTCCAAACCTGCCCACTCTCCAGACCTTCAAGAGAGTCTGACGACCTGTTTCACAGAGTCATTTTACTCCACTCATCCATTGACAAGATTAGCCCTCGCCACAAAAGAGGACTTGGTACAAGTGCTTTTCTCTTGCTCACTGTCATTTGGATGCTTCAGTACTTATAGCATGTTTCTCACAATACCTGGGACTTCATTCTCTCACAATCTCTTATGAACGCATTGACACACTCACTATGTAACACTGAATGCAGCGTCAGAGCCATTTCTCTCCCACTGGCTTTGATACATCTTTGATAGTACCTCCATTAGCCTTCACCCTGATCTTTTCTTTCTGTGTGATGTCATTGCTGAAAGTTCAGAAGGTATGTGCCCAAGACAAAACGAGTGGGTAACTGTGGCATCACTGTAACTCTCAATGAGTTTTGCCAGCCTTCTACCTCCAGTTCAGAGATATGTTTTCGGATTCTCATGCACACAAGTGATTCCCACCATGGATCTCTCTAAATACTCCTGCTGTTCCACGAACGCTGGAACCACGGTGGTTTGTCTCTTGCAAAACACTGTCTATTGCCGCGGAGGACAGTCACGTCTTTACAGCTCTAACAGGACCTCTCATGGATTTTCTGATAGGTTCTCCAACCGCTCCTGCGTTCTAAGCAACCATCTCTCTCTGATACCACACACAGCTTGGAGTTCTCTCCAGGGTCCCTATGCAACCGATAACTCCCTTTGATATGGGAATTTGCAGGGCATCAACCTGAGATGCACGGGAGACTGAACAAAGGTGGGATTGTTCACAAGTGATTTATTTAAACAGAAATCAAATGTACAGGAACTAAGTCTCTCACACTGTGTTCTAGATCACCTCCCACAGTGGATTTCTGGGTTTCCCCAAACCTCTTCCTCATACTTAATTCCTCAAAGGTGATCAGTCTCCGTTAGTAGCAGAGGTTCCTGAACCCACTGTTGACACAGCCAGAGTGTCTCAGTTGGTGTTGAGGGGGGCCAAAGGGTAGAGATCTTCCACAGCCAGTCCTTGGTCTCTCCTAAACTCTCAGCTTTGCTCACCATGTGGTCTCAAGGTTTCTTCCCTACTGCACTGTCTACTACTCCTCTGTTCTCCCCATCATCATCTCATCATTCTACTCCCCACTTTAATCCGTCTTGGACCAGCTTGGCCTTTGTGTACATTTCTGTGCTTATTAACTAAGGGGTTAATCACTCTGCCCACTGAAGGTTTGTGCTTTTCCTCCTCTACTGATATTGTCACCACTTCCTCTGACGCACCACCTCTCCCTGCCTTGATGTTACTACCTCCTCCTGATCCTACCACTGCCTCCTTCCCTAATGTTATAATCTCCTCCATCTCCGATTATATTACCTCCTCCTTCTGTGATGTCCTCACCTCCTCCTCCCATGATTTCACCACCACCTCCTTCCTTGCTGTTACCACCACCCCCTTTCCTGCTGTCATCACTTCTTCATCTGATCTCATCACCTCCTTCCTTGATGTCTCCCCCTTCTTGCCTCCAGCACCACCACACCACTCCTCCCTATTGCACTCCAATATTGCCCGTCGGGCTTTCCATATCCTACTATAACCCACACTACCTGACTGGAACTGTGGGTTTCTATACTGGGAGATCTCCTTCCCCTGGGTGGTTCTCGCACAGGAGGTCCTGTGCCGATAGTAGTTCGGGCTGTGAATGACCAGCCTCTCTCTGGGGCACCTGTAGTTGCTTTAGGCTTAAAGGGCTGGTCCAAGTCCATATTGGGGCCACACACTATGTTGGATCTTACTTCCTTACATCTGATTTTCTCAGGTGTTGTCTGGGCTATGCAGAGATCTTTGGCGCTCACATTATGTCGTCTACCTGCTGGGAACACCTCACGTTAGCATAAAGGGTATTCAGGTTCATCGGGTGCATGCAGAATATGCACTATTACGTCTCTGGTAGGAGAATTGCCTGCTGCAGTACACTGTATTGGAGAGTTTCTCTTCTACACTCAGTTGTCCATGTTCAGTAAGTCCCCAACATGCCCCACTGTTTTCGCAGAACATTTGGAAAAATGCTGTTCGATGTCTACGGCGAGGTTTTAATATTCTGTCACAAGCTCTGTACCCAGGACAATCACAGGGGTACACTTTTCTTTGCAGAAAAAGATTCTCTTTCATGGACCTTGAATTTGGGTCTGTCTAGAAGGAGCTTCGGGGTTTGTCCTTTGGGACACAGGCGTCTCCATGATCTCCCAACTAGTTTGGGATGGGACAGGATTGTTAGGACGGTGTTGCTCTGGTGGATTAGAGGACTGTTTAAGAGTTTGCTACAGAGAGTGATGCCATGCACTGTGGTTGTCCCATGCCATGCAACCGGGTCCAAGATAGGGTGACCAGGGGATCTGCCCCATTCCACCCCTGCGCCCAACATTCACTAGCTCGGATGGCACCTGGCCCAGAGTCATCATCTTGGTGGTCCCAAGAGCCAGATGGTACTTCATCAAACTATATATTGGCATATCCCTACAAAGCAGCATTTACAAAGCAATGCAGTCTTCATTATCTCAGTCATTCAAATGGATCAGAGAGGGTTAATTCAACAAGAAGGGGGGCAAGTGGGAGAGATGACCAATACTTGGACCCTTGCATCTGGAAACACTGCACATCACTTTGCTCCTCTGCTTCCTAATGATGATGGCAATTCTTCACATTCCAAAATCCTTATGGATTTAGGTCCTTCACTTAAACTATGCCACATAAGCATACACATAGAATGGGAACTTTGTTTCCAGAGTTTAAATACAATTGTTTTGAAAAGGAATGGTGGTAACGAAGGTGCTGTCAAACCGGACTATATGGTTCATTTAAAATTGTTTAAGGCTGTGTACGTTGTCGTATGAAATGTCTCAGTTGAATAAATGTTTGATAGACTGACATCTTTTGAGAAATGCTTCCTACCAACAAGTAAATGGAACTCTCCCGTTTTAAATGTAATACACATCTGTATCACTGAAGCAGCAGACATTATATAGTTGTCCACATCAATTATATAAATCGAGATTCTAATCGGATTCAATTCTGTATTTTTGATCCATAAATACAGTACAACACCCAGAAAAATCCTAACCTATAATGAAGGCCCTGAAAAAGGCTGAGTCAATGGCTCTGACAGCCGAAACTTAAGTAGCCATTAAACTGGTTAAATCAATGGTACTATCAATGTGGATTAAAGCGGCTGACAGTAGCAGAGCCAAAACGAACTTTAAATGTATCGGATGAGTTCTACAACCAGATTGGACCTTTTCTTTTCCCTTACCGACACTGCTCAGTTTCTGTGACTTTTATTGGATTAATTATTTGTTTGTTTAAAACACCTATGGGTTATCAATTAGTTTAGCTCAAGCTTGGTGACTGAAATTGGTGTTGTAATATTTGTTTTTTGTGGATCACGATTCTTGTTAAGTGTATAAAGCTTATGAACCTTTTACAATAAACAATGCATATATTTTTTAACGGTGTGTTCAAACAGAAGTTTGTATATATTTATTGAACATTTGTACGGCGCCTATACAGCAGAAAGTGTTTCCAGGTGCCACAAGACAAGAGGCGGGTGGGAAGACGGGAGAAAATAACAATGGTCCTGCGCCTTGTGACATTCGGATCGTGCAAGCGCAGTAAATAGAAGTGCAGGGGGTGGGGGCTGATTGGGGCAAGGGAAGGGATAGGTAGAGGGGCTGAGGGAGAGGTGCTGAGGGAGGCGGCCCCAGGACTGAGCTAATGCTAAGGTGAGCCAAGGGGGGCAAGTCTCTGGGGAAAAACCGGGGCGGGGGGAGGGGGGAAGAGTCATTAGTGCAGGGATGGGGCAGAGCAGCCTCAAGGCTAGTCAGGGAAGCGTGCCCATAGGAAAGTGCTGGTAAATGAGTGTGGGCGAAGAATGGGACACAGGCAACCAGTCGCAGCATCAGGTGGAGACTAACAAGGGAGTGGGGGGAGGAGGAGAATATTTACGCTTTTCATTATTATTTGTTATGTCTTTATTAGTACATACCTTGAGATTGCCTTTTTTTAATACTACATTAGCTACCCATGGACTCTCGGGCCCTGATCAATGGGTCACGCTCCTCTTTCTTGTAGGCTGAAATGCAATACACAACTGCATCACTGAAGCAGCAGACATTGTCAACTAAAGGTCCATTAGGGGTCGTGTTACAATAGTCCACTGGATTAAAGATAAAGATTTCTGTATATACAGTGATTTTTCAGATGGAAGAAAGACAGGATCTATTCCATGTGACTGTTAGTAATTATGTCTCTTTACCTTGAAGTCGCTCATCAGAAATGATCTTGTTTGTTTGGTTCCAGGTACTGTCAATAAATACAACTTTCTTCAACTGGGTTTTCCTTTTCACAGGTTCGGAGTCTTTACTAGAAGCAATCTGCTTATTTCCATTTGTGGTTCCCTCTATGTGAAAGTCACATTTTTGTTGCTTGACTGGGGGCTCCCCAGCCGATTTATCATCTTGTGTAGAGCAGAAACTTCTCTTGGCATTCTTTTGAAGAAACGGAACACTATCTGCAACCGAAACTGAACCCGGACCTGGAAAGACTAACACGATCTACAAAAGAAGGACGACAAAAATAAAAGAAATTCAACGGTTAACTGACTTCACAAACCACTTCTCCTCCACAGATGGTCCGACAGCGTAAAGGCAAAACAAATCATCCACACAAGAAACACACGAGATTCTTGTCCTACACTCTTATATCTGCCTGCAGAAGAAGAGGGGGGTAGAGGCAACGAAGAGTCAAATCTGGTGATGGAGGTAGGTCTTTCCTTTCCTGCATTCACTTTGCCATACATTAATTTCGACTTCAACATATCTTTACTTATCCCGTCTTTCACTTCTCCTAGCGTACACTGTCACTACAGGGGAGTCCCCCAGCATCCCATTCTTTTCTACCCCGTAACCCCGCCCCCCTCTTCGGCCCCCTCCAACACCCCGTGACATATGCACCTTCCTTAGGGTAAAGGTGAAAAATCATTGAAAACTCTGCAAAGCAAACTTCCTGCTGGATGTCATGCACCCGCACCAATTTAGATCAGATTCACTGCGCAGAGCAGTAAGAACAGCTAGAAATCGCCTCCATACATTTCCCCGTTCTGTGCAACACATCTTTTGACCTTTAGCAGCATACCAAAACTGTCTTGCACAGAGAGCTACAGGCGAGGGATCAATAGAAATACCATACAGATGACACTTTCCTTTTATTTTGTAGCAAACAAAAACAGGGATTAGGTTTTGACTGGGCTCACTGGGTGTTTTATTTTGGCGGGGGGGGGGGTTTGGGGGGGAGCACAAATGAGTTTGGTGTTCTCATACAACAGGGGTCCTCAGTCTATCCTCTCTCACCTAGATCACCTCAGTCTTCTTGGTGGAAAACAGCCACTGACCGCAACTAGGATTTTGAGTGTCTTGTAGTTCTTTCGTGGCCTTTTGTGTGCCCTCCTCGGTCTTTGCTAAATTCGTCCAGATCTGGCATTGATCCATTCAACCTCTCCTAAAAATGTACCCCCAACCTGGTACTCTTAAGCCTTTGATGGGGAAATGGTTTCGGGCAACTATACAAATGGCAAGACCCACAGCCAATGTACAATCTTTCTTAGGACTGAGGATTTGGAGACTGTCTCTCACTCCCTTCCCATTTCTCCTTCCACCTCTCTCTCGCTCTACCCTTGTCTCTTCCTTTTCTTTTTTCCTTTCCCCTGCTTCTCTTGTTCTCCTCAGCTCCCTTCGCCTCCTATCCAGCCTTTCTCCTCTTCTCCTTTCCTCAGTCCTTGCTCTTTGCCCCCACATCGCCTCTCCCCTACTGTCTCTCTTCCTCCTCTTCCCCTCCATGTCGGTCCACAGAATCTCTCTTCTATTATCTCTCTCTTCTACCTCCTCCACTTCTCCATCTCTGTGCTTGTTTCTCTTATCCATCTCTCCTATGCCTCCCTCTCTCCTCCTCTTTCTCCTCACCTCTCCACCACACTCTACTCGCAGTTGCAACTCTGCCCACTGACTCCTAACTCGCACACTACCCTCTGCTGCATTCATGAATAGATCAGTGGGGTTGGGTTGTGTAAATGTTTGACTATGATCAGCTTTCTAAGCGTGTCCTTTGATGGAATACGGCCTGTGATCACTACTGATTCCTAAACTGGTATACATTGGTCAGTGGACCACCCCAGGTCTCCGCTAGCTGACGTTTAAAAACAAAAAATAAAACATGCGTCTGCTATCTTGGAATCATCTGCCAGTGGCCTGCACTCCTCTAACTCTCATTGAAGACCACTGCTTTTTATAGCCTTAATCTCTGTTCCATATAAGGGAGCCAGAAGTTTTCCTTGAGGGGTGTGCTGATGAAATGATGGCTTCCTGACAACCAAGTTTCTCCAAAGGCACCACTCGGGTCATGGACGCCCACAGCGACAAGTCTGTGACTGGTTTGCTTCTCTATTCTCTGTGCTTTCATAATGTGCCTATTTTTCCCCGGCAGCCACAGATAGATCACATTATTAATAATGATCCTACGCATTAGGCTACGAGATCTGAGGAATCCTCCATATACCCATGTGGGCCTGCATTACGGAGCGGGTGGTTGCCCCAAGTATTTGAAAAAAATGCAACAGGAACTATAAGGGGGGCAGTGGCCAACAAACAAAAAAAGAATCTGATTAGCCAATTATTTCAATACCACTGTGATACGTGTACTTCCGGGGCTGGTGCAAGAATTCCATGCATGCCCAAGAAAAGATCCATTTTAGCAACCCCTCCTTTACAATGGGGGCAAGGACCACAATGGCGCCCCTCTGCTGCTGGAGCCATGGGCAACTGCTAAAACTGTCTCATCTGAGCACTTTCCCCGCTACTCGTCACCCCCTTGGCAAGAAGCCGCAAATCCGGAAATACGCAAACGCACTTACTTCATGCAGTTGGTCTTCGTATTCTGGAATGCAAGGGTACGTGTAAATGGTGACGTCCTCTCCTGCAAGAAGCTTTGCGTGGGCGGCGGTGCTCTTCCCGTCCGTCTCATTGGGGTGCTTAATGATGTCAATCTTCAACGGAAGCTGCAAGGACAGAGGGTTGCGCAAAGTCAGAAATCCCCTTTTTTCGCAGCAGGAGGAAAAAAGCAAGGTTTTTCTTTTCCACTTGTGGGCAATTTGTGTGAGACATGCGTCAGCACGGTTTGAATTATCCAAATAAGAGTTTGGAAATGGTAGCTTCCACTTTTACGAGATTTCCTGACAGGGAAAGCATGGGTTTCCAAACGCAATTTGCGCAGAGAAACGCGAAGTTGCCAGAGGGAATATTTCCCGCCTCCCCCCGTAACGGCAAAGGCCTCCAGCAATGGAAACGTGCAGAACACATCAAGCTTTTATGTGGGTAGACCTCCAAAAACATATAAAGCCAATATAACTATAAATCAAATTAATAATGCGCTTGTAGTGCAGGTGTTGTGAAATAGGAAAATACACAAACCATTGTTCCTTAAGCTTACACAACATGTCCTTGAAGCAATCTAGGCGATTACCAGAAACCGCATAAGTGTAATTATTGTGTGCATTCGAATTCACTTCCACATTAGAACAAGTTTCCAAACTTGGTGTACTGCAGACCACGTGTACCGCAAAATGTCCTTTAAGTGGCCCAAGCAGTCATTGTGGAGAACCACAATAGTAAAATGAAATGTCTTAAATGTCATGTTCTGAAGCCTTTAAACTTGACGCAATGCCGAGGCAGGCATTTGTTTTCAGCCAAACACTGGAGAGTGTAATGAGTGAGGCACGATCATCCGCGTCCAACCATGAAGAAACCATGGATAACCTTGGTTTGCCAATGACTTGTATATACGCCAAACACTGGAGAGTGTAATGAGTGAGGCACGATCATCCGCGTCCAACCATGAAGAAACCATGGATAACCGTGGTTTGCCAATGACTTGTATATACGCCAAACACTGGGGAGTGTAATGAGCGAGGCACGATCATCCGCGTCCAACCATGAAGAAACCATGGATAACCGTGGTTTGCCAATGACTTGTATACACGCCAAACACTGGGGAGTGTAATGAGCGAGGCACGATCATCCGCGTCCAACCATGAAGAAACCATGGATAACCGTGGTTTGCCAATGACTTGTATACACGCCAAACACTGGAGAGTGTAATGAGTGAGGCACGATCATCCGCGTCCACCCATGAAGAAACCATGGATAACCGTGGTTTGCCAATGACTTGTATATACACCAAACACTGGGGAGTGTAATGAGCGAGGCACGATCATCCGCGTCCAACCATGAAGAAACCATGGATAACCGTGGTTTGCCAATGACTTGTATATACCGTTATTAATCTTCAGGGAACGCTAGCACCTTCAATCAGAAACACTCTACTTAAGGAACAACAGCAAGGTTCGAAATTGAGGGGAGCGGAGAGCGATTTAGCAAACACGCCTATGTGAATTTAACTGTGCGTTTGGGACAAGCTATAAACAAACATTAGGACACATTTATACAAGACTTAAAGCATAAGGGATCCCAAGTAATGGACACATGATAAGATTGCCTCTTATGAAGAAGTTAGATTTGTAATGGCTCCTTGTTGACCATTGGTAGCTTCTAGTCACTGGTTAGTATTGGATGCAAAGGAGCTGCTTTTACAATCTTAATTGTGATCCATGATCAGTAAGGGGAGCAATGCTGCTTCCAGCTGCTCTACAATTGTAGGGTAGTGGAATACAGTTCAGGCATCAACCTGCTGGGGAAAAGCGGGTAGGAACATGAGGAGGGGGCAGGACATAAGAACAGTACAGATATTTACAGCATATGCAAAACAATTGTAGAACAACACTGATGCATGAATCTGGTTCAGATGATTTGAGCACAATCTGCTCCCATATTTATGATGGGATTGCGCAATGGGTGCTTTTGTTGCGACCACCAACCTTCACTCTTGGAATCTCATCTATTGGGACCGCTTCCACTGGCACGTAACATGTGTAACAGTAGAACATCCGTGAGCCGCTGCATTTTGGGCACTTGGACCTTCCGCCTTGCTGGGCCTTCTCAAGCACGTCTTGGGACGCTAGCTGCAAGTTTTGGAGGGGATCTTCTTCACCCAACCCAAACATCTGTGGATTTCTTGCTGTTCCCGAGTTGCTTATTTTATCTCCCATTCTTGTGACATCTTTTATTCTGGCAGTCTCCCTGCTCATAAAAGGAACACAGGGGTTGTTATGCTACAGTAGGCACAATTGCACACAGTACAATAGTATTTTGTTTTTTAAGCCGTTGTTCAGTGTAAGGAACTGGACCAAGGGGTCATGCTCCACAAACTGGACTCGGAGGGTGTGATAAGAAGCTCGTTATTAGTAGCACAGGTCAAACGCCAAAGCGTTCTCTATCAGGGATGTCAGGAGATGTAGTAAACAATAGATGCAATTCACATCAATAAGGATTTAAAAACAGGAGTAATGGTAAACTAGCATGGGCAAAGTCAGCAGTTTTGGCTTTTGTGTAAGCATGGAATCCACAATTGTAATAGACAGTGCCATAAAGGTACGTCCTGGCCATAAGAAGGCAATAGCTGTCAAATAGTTATGGTACTTGGGAATATTGTGGAAGTGCCTAGTAAATGCCTATGGAAGACACAAAACGAATCATTTCGCCAATGCTTGTTTTTAGCAAGAATTCAGTGCAAGGACACTCACACTGCTTATGTAACAAGTCGGTCAATGTACAATTGGTTAAGACAGTTTAATTACACCAGGAGCTAGTTTATAGTTATAGCTGCTCCAACCACAAAAGATCAGCATCCCCAGTGGCCACAGCTGGATACATACCTGCTGGCTCCAGGCTGAGAGGGTTTATGAACATGCAGTGTTCTTCTATACATTGTCTCAGGCCAGTTGTGTAGTTCTGGGAGGGGGGGCGGGAGGTTCTGGAACCAGTTTGGTTCTCCAGATGTTTTGGACTACAATCCCCCCCCCAATCAGCCCCACCCAACATAGTGAATGGAGAGGGATCATGACAGCTGCCTGTAGAAGCAGCAGGGCAGGTCCAAAGACCCCATGTACCTTGATGAACATAGCTGCTGTAACACAGTGCCAAAAGGCAGAGGTAGTGTTTGCCAATGTATGCACATCTGGCTCAAAATATAATTGTGCACCCCAGCACCCTATTGGCAGTTATTAATATCATATTTGAATAAAAGCTGTGTCTGGTTTTGACATGGGGATTGCAGAGATTAAATATCACTGTCAGTGTGGTGAGAAGTAACTCGTTCATGGAAGCAACTGGTGTATTAAGCGGTCTGTGATAGGTGTACACACAACAGCCATGTTTGTTCCAGGCCAAGAAGCCCTCCTGAGAAGGGCTGCCACCTTCCTTCAGGGAACAGGAATACTCCATGGGACACCCCCTGGAACCAGTGCTTCAAAAACACTCCTGTCATTACAATGGCCACCTCGCACCAGAGTGATGATTACTGGAGAACTGTTGAAGCAGGAAGACAGGAGGAGGGGTGGAGTTAGAGTAGCCAAGGTGGAGTTTCAAGCCACACAGCGGATCTCATCATCTTGAATTTTGCTAGGGCTCCCAAACGGTTTGTCCCATCTCATCACTTCCTGCAGTCAGAACACTACGTGCATGACAACAGCAGGTAGTGGACATGTATTGGAGCAGCCAGGCCAGAACACCAAACAGGCTTGCTGTGGACCAATCTGCAGAAGAGGTTTGCCTATAAAAGCAGAAAGGGCCCCCACCCTTTGTCGATTCATCTTTGAACACATGAAAAAGAAGGATACAACTGTAACTTGGGTTGAGAGTATACTCTGCTCCAAGGTCCTCTGCCAGAGAGGTGCAGGCCAGAGACTTCCAAGCAAGAGGAAAGCTATTGTCCCCAACCATGCCAGGTGCATTTTTGGTGTGAAGCTGCTGTGAGGACCAAGGCCACACCTGCTGCATGAACTCTGAAACCAGGATCCTGCTCACTGCAGGTGCTCTCTGGTGAACTTCCTGGCATGGAAGTGCAGAACAAAGGACCCACCTTGCCTCTAGACACTCTGGACAGGGTCTCCCAGCAGCCCAGAAGTTAAGGCACAGTGCTCATCAAAATGCTTGTGAGCTACGTTGACCCAGACCTCGCCTGCCTGGCCCTGCCCAAGTTTATTTGTGTTACTTGCCACTGCTGCGTGCTGAACCACACCATGCGTTGGACACAGTCACCCAGTTCCCCAACCCAAAGCTCTGTCACCGTCTCCCGATAGTGTTGAGCCACGAGTGAAAAGAACAAAAGGTTTTTGAAATGGCCCTGTTGCTTATGTACACCTTAAATAACCCTGTTCACTTTTAAGCCACCCGTCTCTACCTTTTTAAAGCCATTGTCATAAGGTTTGACATTTTGCTGCTGAAATCTTTGCCTGTGCACCTCGGTCTACAAACCTGTAGTGCCCCTCTATTTTCAAGTCTTCGTTCCCTGGGTTTTCCCTTACAGGGGTGCACCAGTAGTATTTTATTATTTGTGTACATTTTTGTTATTAGAGTAAAAGGTAATATATTTTTTTTAGAAACGTGGTTTTACATTCTTTTACTTTGGTTCAGCATACCATTGTTAGTATTTCTGCTGTACCTGGTCATCCCCTGTACTAGAGAATAAAGCCTGTTGTACTGTTTTTAGTAGTTTTGTTATTCGGATAGTGAAGAAAACTAAATGAGTAGCAATGGCAGTAACGTAAACATGTTGTAGTATGGAGGCATAGGGACAGCAGGGTGGATTCTCTGATCGGCCTCCTGATTGACGAACGCAAGCTCCCCTTAGCATCTTTGATGGAAACTCTCCAAAAGACCGTGAGCAAAGGGGGCGCCATTTTACAATTGTTTGGCGAGAGGTCCGTTGTTTTCCTTTAGAAGCCATAATGCATTTCAAGACAGATGCCTGCCTTCTAGGGAGTCTAGTTGAGCTGCTAGGGTTCAGATTTTTGGGGAGGGAGAGGGGGATCAGGCGCTACTCTCCTGCTTTTTAGATTAAATGCTTTCTCATGAGGTAGACACATCTGTTTGCCATTAGTTAACATGGCTAATTATATTTTGTATGGTGCTTCAGATTTGATGTTATTTGACTATGTTGTAGAACACTTTCATGAGGATTGGCTCGGTATGTGCTTTGTTAAAAACTTTATATAAAATATTTAAATACAATGAGAAAAAACACGGAAAATGTCAAATATATAATATTTTTGTATTAAAATGTTAAGAAACAAACGTAGCTGTTTAACAGAAGGATCCGAAGTGAATCTGTACAACCAAGGCCTATCGAAAGATTTCAAACTGAATTAGCAATCCTGCTAGTAACCCATTCCTATATGGATAGTGCCGTTCTGATCCTTAATTTATGCACTTACATTCAATGGTAGTCTTTTGTGTGTTTAGACATAAAAAGAGAATACATGTCCTAGACGAATCAGCGAACTAATGACATGAGTATTTCAATTACTTGCAGCCCAATTTGAAACAACGAGCAAACTATCCATAGACGGAGCATGCAACAAATGGATCATTCTAGCACATACTGTTTTGATCCTGCCATGGAGTGTGCCAGGCTGTTGCACGCATTCGCCTATAAAATTCACAGTGTTAGCGCTATGGAGGACTATGTATGTGGTTTGCATCGATGTCTACGACTATTGGGTAAGAGTAGACATCCCACCTATGATTACCCCTCTTTGCCGTCATTCCTCATCCTGCATGCTAGAATTGCATAAACTTGTTGGTGTGCAACCCCCTTTTAAAAATTGCACTGCATTCCTATATTAGTTGCGCATACGGAGTGATATTTTATGTTTGTTGTGCCTTTGCTAGACAATAAAAGGCACAACACTAAACGGCCTAAAAAGTCATTCGATCGGCCATTTAATGTAATAAAACTAAAAATGGGAAATAGAACATGTCTTGTAAGGATACACAATTCTTCCACTTAAATATTTTCATGTGTTGCTTAACAACTGGTTCTGTTATTTTGAGGGAAATGTGAACTATATTTGGACAATAACTTCTTCCCTAGTCTGCAGGTGTTGATAAGGCCTATTGACATTCCTATTACATTATCTCTTTCACATATATGAAAAATAATGGACACATCTGTGATCTGTGCCACTGCCACCCTGGGTCTGATGTCCTAGTGGAACCTAGCCAATTGGAGGGCTGGGAATGCAGACCTGAGCACGCTCTTAGTTGTCTGATGGGCCAGGCGCTGTGCCCACTCCTTCCTCCTGGTCCCTCTCCACCGTTGCACACCTTTCCGCATCCCACCTTGAGTATCCCAGCCCTCTCTACCTGGTACATGGGATTAAGTTCACATATTCCAGCAATATTACTTGAATATGGTCTGTTGGCTTAACCGATGAACGATCCAGCAGTGATACCCCTATTCAATAGTAGTGACATAAATCGACCTTCCTGCACTGGAGTGACGCAACAAGGCCGATATTTGAGAATCCTGAGAAGTTTTGCGTCATACATGTCACCTTTTTAGCAACGTGCTCACTGAGCTTCAATAATAAAGCTCCGACTCATGCAGAAGAACTCTAGCGCGAGAGATGTATCACGACATACCCTGGCCCTAATCACAAGCTTTCGATGTGCACCAGATCATCCGAGATTGGCGTAACCTCAGGGCGATGGCTTCACTGGGTTGCATAGTGATTGCTGGGCCAAGTCTCTTACTACGGAAGGTCCCCCTTGGTCCTACGCTGGGAGGTTCCCCTTTGTCCTACGGTCTAGTTAAATAATCAGATCATTCCGGTTCTATCCCAATACACAGAGAGGTCTGCTGTGCTTGTGACACAATCTACTACCATACTGAAATAAAAACACGTTTTTTTTATTTTGCTCTCATTTCTTGGGTTCAATTATTAATACGCACGCCCTGAACTCTGCTTTTGTGCCTCTAAGCACACGAGCAACTCTGTGGTGCTGGGCGTGGTTGTTATTCTTTTGTAGCTAGCTAACTTTGAACGGCTGTCTCTACTTGGTTCTTTTCTTCTAGAATATTGCGGAGTCTAGTTTCAAGGAGTTGGCCTTGATGCAGGAGCCTTCCTTGGTTTTATTGGCCACGTGCAAAGACTCTAGCGTTCTTACTCGGTTAGGGTTAGCTGAGCACGTCTATTGTTTTAGCAGCAGACACTAGTGCCTTCCTACAACTTGTACTGTTTGCTTCCGTTCGATCTCCCCTCTTCTTACATGGGGTTGGCTCTGGGGTGCGTTTCTCTTGTCCTTCAATGCCTAGTTCAAGCTCATATTGCATTTGCTATTGTGCCGCACCCTTCTCCTGTCTGGCATCAACGGACTTCAACCTTGGGTCTTTTAAGCACCTCTGCTATGCCATCGCTACCACTGTGTTTTTGCACCCATCATCTTGCCGCACCTGCTTTCCTGCAAACGGGCTGATTGTATGTGCTGAGAATGCCATATGAGACATACGTGTGCCTCTGCAATCTATGATGGCAAGGTGACTGTCCCGTCAGACATGGAAAGACTACTGGCACTAGAGGTTGGGTTGGCGATGGGGTCTACCCAAGTGGGAAGCACAACACATCTCGAATACTGTACATAAACCGTGTCCTCCCTCTGGTTTTAACTAGTCGAGGAGGAGGTCGTTATTAACAATGTATACCAACCACAATGTATACAACACCGACTGGCAGAAACCAGCAGTACATCCCAGTGGGATAATGCACCAAGCTATGTCAAGCACCAGACAAAGAAAAAGTCACCCCTGCACTCACCACACATACCAATTAAATGAACGAATGAATAAATAGTGTATTTCGGATTGACAACAGCCAGGGGTGGACTGGGAACTAAAAAAGGACCTGGAAATACATTTCAAACTGGCCCCATATTACACATGTTCAGCAAATCCAACCCATTTCCCCTGAGAACATTTGGAAAGAACACTTATGCTACCACACACAAGAGGCCCAGGGTGCAGTGGCCTATTGGAAAATATCCAGAGTTCCATATAGTCCAGTCCACCTCCGACAACAATCCATAAAATATCAAACAAAAACAGCGTACTTTAAAATCTGGGTCAGATACATCATACATAATAAGGAACATACCAATTTTACACCCCCCCCCCCCCGCTCAGCCACAAAAACACAGTTGAGAACACCCTTACAGCATTCAGCAGCAGGTTTTGCACATACAAAACATAAATGGTCATACCACCCTGGAAACTTCAATTTGAAATTCCCAAGGAAAAGGGGCGCAAGCAGGCCTCAAACTCGAATTACCCTAGTTCTCAATCCATTGAATGCGAGAAAGCAGCAAGCCAGGGAGGTAGGGAAAGTGGTTCCTTCAGCAAACAAATACAAACATAGGATATGAATACAAAATGGCCACCAGCCATTTTGAAGCCCTGCACTGTGACCCATGAACAACAAAACCTCACACCCAATAAGAGTGTTGCAGAAACACCTGACCACCGTAGCCAATCAAGTAGTAGGCACGCTGTTTAAAGGGGACTCCTGTTTTCTCAGTCTAAGAAGGGGAAGCAGGAGTGGGCTGGAGAGCTGCGAGACCGGAGCTAGTTCCATCTTAGTGGTCAGTGGAAAAACAAGATTCAGCTGAGAGACTCGGAGTGGCCCATGAGGGTGACCCTCGGTTAAAGGTACAGAATATCAATGCCTGACAAGGCAGTTGCTGATTAGGGGCACAACAGGACACGTTATGATACACAATGGAACAATGACTTGCATATTGGGGCAGTCTGAGCACTGCACACATAGCATTGTAAAATGCGGAACACAGTAATCCTCATTACTCCTGGTCCTACTATTCTGTGTCACAGTACTTTTGAGGCACATTTCACCTTGACAGGCACCTTTCCAATCCAATCAAGTGTTACACCTTCCTTCACCCATAACCCATAACCCATAACCCATAAACGTTTTCCACATAGGATCATGGGCACTACCATGGAAGGTTGTAACCCTAGTGGAAGAGTAGGACTAGGAGTAATGAGGATAACTAGTAAGTAATCTAAGACTTACCTCCAATGTCCCTCTTCTTGGTCCCAGTACTTCCATTTGAGGAATACCAAAAAGACAGCGGTAATAGGGGCTATGAAACCCCAAACACCACCACATCTATGCTGTAACACACCCATCACCAACTTTATTAACAGACCATTTGACACCCACTTCCTGCAGTACGACCAGAAGAGTGGTACCAAAATCCTATTCCACCTGACTGACCACACCGAGCTGATAATCTCGGATGAATGCATTCGGGTCAGCTCACAGTCGCCCATAAAATGTCCTGCAGAGAGACTTCCTGTGCATCTGCCTAGGATGTCGCCATTGGCTGTTGTCGGCCTTACCTGAATAATTTCCAGTAGTGGAACCCCATGCTGCTTCATAGGCCATGCAAATGACCATGGAGAACATCGACTAATGAAAAGCACTGAGGCCATCCTGCTTGCCCCCGCTGCCCAAAATGAGACAAACAAGTGGTCCACATTCTGAAAACATGCATTCTCTGAAGTGTAGATGAGCACTGCCCCTGTGATATCCATTTTCCTTAGCAAAAGGGTTTGGATGGAATTCCGGAAGTTCAATATCCTGGGACCTTTAGAATTAATAAGCCACGTTATGGAGACAACCATGATCACAGTGAAACATCAAAGCCTCAGGCACAACTTTTAGAAAGGGCTCATTACATAGAGGAGCACCAATTTGTCCCAATCCGTCAGCAGACGTGATTCCAATCAAAAACACTGCCTTCTGAGTCAAACATTTTACCGCAATCTCTTCAACCCACTTAAGCTCAATTAAATTGTAGAACCTGGAGAGAATTCAACCCACTTAAGCTCAATTAAATTGTAGAACCTGGAGAGAATTCAACACCAGAGGATGAACCCAACATAGAGCTCCTGAATAGTCCACTGGTATTGTGAGAGTCGTCCCGTAATGAGGGGGCGCTAACGAGCTCGGAGCCAAGATGGCCACTTCTCTTGGAGCTCTGCGTACTGTCTGCAGAAGGGGGCGGTCAGCAATGCACCCATAACAAAAAAACGGTTTTAAGTGCCGTCCACCATCTGGGCGAGTCTGGGCTACTGAGGCAGCCAGCGTGAGCCCTGATGGCGACGAGACAACAGCGCAAACTCGTACCGCCGGAGAAGCCTGGGCTGGTGTGGTAAGGAGAGCTGAGGCTGCATGTACCTGAGAGCACAGTGAAACTAGTGAAGGTCAGCACATCCGTTGGAGTCAGGAACAGCTTGGTTACTGGGGGAGACCGGGTCCCGGCGACATGGGCCCCCGGCTCAGCACTGGAGGCGCTGATGCGGGGGCATCAGTCACTGTGCCAAGTCCAGGTCATGGCAATAGGCCCAAACCCGCTCTGAGGAGATCAGGCAGCTTCGCCCTCCTGGTGCCTGGACCCCCTGGAGCGGCCAGTGTGAGGCGCATCAGGAGAGAGGTAGGCCCCCTGCCTGAAACAATGCGACACTGACCAGGAAAGAGAGGTGGTGCCCTACGACATTGGGGGCTGCAAAGCCCTCTGGGAGAGAGGGGGCTTCCCACGCGCCTGTGCTGGCGCGCTCTCTGGGCCTCCTCACCTTTCCATTGCCTGCATCCTCTACTTAGTATCAACAGCAGGGAGCAGGGCTCCGGAACGCGTTCCAAAGTAAGGAACCTTTGGTCCCCATGCTGGCACAGCTCCTAGTCAACAGAGCCAGGGCACACACTCGGAGCCCTGGGCAGTGCACAACGCAGATCCCGAGGCTAGAATATAGCACACAGTGGCAACGGTTGAGACTGAGAGTATGCCCTCTGAGATACCAGCAGCTGAGCGGCCCTCCCCCCACCGTGTGGCGTTAGCTTCCTTTTACCCCACATTTTAGCTGATCGTCTCCCCCAGGATAGCCCCCATTTTTCCGGTCCGCCCTAATACCTGGAGATATTATCAGGGGCAGAAAAGACTAATCTTTAACATTGAACCTGCAGTGGGGGTGCCCAGACCTCCCCAGCTATTGTAGGCCCCGGAGGGCAAAGCTACAGAGTACACCCCGCTTTCTTAAAGGAGTGCAGGACTTTCCTGGGAGTTGCACTGTGGAATACTGAAGGTGGTGCTGTATGGCGAAGGGTAATAAGTGGCAATCCCGCTTACCCTTCTTCGAAAAGGAGGGTCTCGGTGGTGGAGGAGAGAAGATGCCGACGCACTGCGACACCCGGGTCAGCTTGGCCAAGAAGAGGCCTCCTCGAAATCTACAGAGGGTACCCCCGCGTCGTGGCTTAGTCTAGTGCTGGTTGAAATGATGTCTGGCTTCGCATCCATCAATACAAAACTTGACGGAATGGCATACAAGGTTGACCGCATGCAGAAACGTATCAAGAAGGAAAGCAGTCGAATATCTGAGGCAGAGCACCAAGTGGGGGCCAGTCAGGTAACACAGGCGATTTGCTTGCTACAGAGGGAAGTCACCACAATGAAGGACAAGAATGAAGATTTGGAGGCGAGGTCCCGTAGGAATAATATCCGGGTGGTGGGGGTTCCGCAGTCAGTATAATACGATATATGATATTTTGTTTGCATCGCGCTCATACACAAGTGTTTCAGAGCATGACTATGCAAGGGAGGGGAACAGGGGAGAACACAAAACAACAACGATCTTACTAGGCCCAGTGACATTGAGAACGCACAAGTGCATGGGAAAGGGAAAAGGGGAACAAAAGTGCATGGAAGGGGGAGAGTAGAAAGTGCAGAGCAGAGGAGAGCAGATACATAAATAATAAATACAAATAAATAGAAAATGGAGGCAATAGACAGTGGTAGAGCAGCCAGAAAGTAGCAAGTGCTGTGTTCATGGCAGCAGACTGGGTAAGTCTGATAAGTGCAGAAAAAGAAGAAAAGTGGGGAGGGGGGGCTGTATGGGTACAGATACAGTCCACCAGTGCAAGGGGTGGCCAGGAGGAAGTACAGAAGGGTGAGCAGGTACCTGGACCAAGGGGAAAGAGGGTGGCCAGGTGCACAGTGCCAAGAGAGCCGGTCAGCAGGGGAGAGGGGGGGAGAAGACAAAAGCAAAGAGGAAGGTCTTGAGGTGCTTCTGGAACCAGAGATGGTTCTCAAGTTTTAGAGTGGCAGGGAGGCTGTTCCAGAGGGATGCCCCAGCCGAAGATCGAGATCTACCCCCAGCTCGCTTCTTTGAAAAACGATTGACCTCCGGGTTAGAAGCAGAGGAGCAAAGAGCTTGAGAGGGGAGGTATTTGCAGGGGGATAGCTGAAGGTATTTTGGACCCAAGGCCCCAGAAAGACTTGTGGACAATGCAGAGGGTTTTGAATTTAATACTTGCATCCACTGGGAGCCAATGGAGAGATTTCAGAGCTGGAGAGATACAATCCCAGGGCTTGAGGCCAAGGACAAGTCTTGCAGTCTTGTTCTGGATAAGCTGCAGAGGGTGGAGAGTAAAGGCAGGTAGATTTAGAAAGAGGCTGTTACAATAGTCCAACCTAAAGAGAGAACCAGAGCTTGGGAGACAGCGAGCTTCTGAGGGAATGAGAGGAAAGGCAGAGTACCTCTGAGGAGGTGCAGTAGGAAGTCTGACTTTTTAGAGACCTCAGAGATATGGGTGGAGAAGGAAAGTTGGAGTCAAAGATGACCCAGAGGTTCTTAGCCTCGCAGGTAAGGGTAGTAGGGGGGGCCAAGGGAGGCCGGCCAGAGAGTGAGGGTAAAAGGATGGAGATGGTGTGCCGATGAGAAGGATCTCACTCTTGTTGGCATTCAGACAAAGATCATTGGCGGCACACCAATCTTGAATGGCAGTTAGGCAGTCAGAGATGAGAGAGGGAGAGGAGGTGGCTGAAGGCAGCCGGAAAATGAGTTGAGTGTCATCAGCATAGCACTGGAAATTTGAGCAGAACATGGCAATGCAGTGGGCAGGATTTGCCAGGTATTGGTTGAAAAGCCGAGATGAGAGGTTAGACCCCCGGGGAACCCCACAGGTAGAGAGGAAGATAGATGATAGGAAGGACCCCAGTTGGACCTGGGAAGGTCAATCAGAGAGGAAAGAGGTCACCCAGGCCAGAGCCTAATCAGTGATACCCAGGTTATCACAGAGACGGTTGAGCAGGATGGTGTGGTTGACTGCGTCAAAGGCAGAAGAGAGATCAAGAAGGATGAGGACAGAGAGAATGTTAGAGTTCAGGTTGGAGAGCAGATCTTCACGCATGTTCAGGAGAGCAGTTTGTGCTTCCGGCCGCTCTGAAGCCAGACTGGTGGTCATGGAGACAGCCAACAGAATCTGAATGAAGGTTAAGCTGAGAGATGGCCAGATTATCCAGGTTTTTGCCCAGAAAGGGGGTAATGGAAATTGGGCGATAGTTAGCCGGACAGGAAGGATCAGCTGTGGGTTTTTTGAGAAGAGGAGGCACAAGGGAGTGCTTCAGCGGGCAGGGGAAGGATCCTGAGGAAAAGTTTGGTAGCAAAAATCAGCAAGGGGCGGAGTAAGGGTGTCAATGTGGTCCTTGATGGTTTTAGAGGAGCAGGGATGAACCTGTCTTGACGAGGCTTTCATAGATCGGACTTGTTGGGGGAGAAAATCAGAAAAGAGGCGAAGGACGGTGGGGGGATAGTTAAAGAGGGGTCTGCAAGCACAGACAGAGGGAATAGGGGGAGCAGGGGAGGAGAGGGTGGACATGATGTCCTGGGTTTGTGAGATAAAGTGCGAGGCAAGGGCATTGGAGAGAGCCTAGGAGGCAGGAGGAGGGGTGGAGACTGCCACAAGGTTGGCAAGCTCCTTGCCCATTTTAAAGAGTTCGACCGAGTTGTTAGATGCTGCAGAGACACAGGCTTGTATGTGGGCTCTCTTCTTAGTGCAGACAGAGAGTCCGTATTGCCTTTGGAGCAGACGACAGGCCAGTTTGTCAGAGGATGAGCAAGAAGCCCTACGTTTCCTCTCAGCTGCCCTACACTTCCGTTTAGGTGTAGCTAGGTCGGAGTCATATCAGGAATTGCATTTGGCTTTGGACTTCAAGCGGATCCTCATGACAGGGGCAAGAGTATCAGAGATTGAAGAGTAGAGAAGGGAAGGGACAGGGTTGTGTCAGGGTGTGAGTCAGCCAGAGGGGGGGGGGGGGAGAAGGTGGCAGCGAAAGCCTCAGCTGACACACGCTTCATAGGTCGGATGTCAGAGAAAGTGGCAGTGTTGGGGTGGGGTTGGCTTGGGGGGGAAGAGAGTGAGAGATGGGAGCCAAGAAAGCAGTGGTCACTCCAGGAGAGAGGAGTGGTCAGAGGGATAGAGAGGGGGAGGCCACGGGAGATCATAACATCAAGTGTGTATCCAGCAGAGTGCGTCGGGCCAGAGGAGAGGATAGAGAGGGAGAGGAAATTGCAGAGGTTGTGAAAGAGCAGAGATGAGGTACAGGGAGAATTGAGGTGGATGTTGAGGTCACCAAAGAGGAGGAGTTGAGTGGTTGAGGCCAGGAGGGAGAGAGGTGAGCCCATTCAGAGAGAAAAGAGGTGATATGTCGGGGGGCCGGTAGAAAGTAGCAACAGTAAGAGAGTGCTTAGGAGAAATTGAGAGCCTGCAGACAAGGCATGCAAAAGAGGAGTAAATCTGAGTGGGAATGATAGTGGCAGGATTCCCTCGGGAAAGATCAGGGCAACGCCCCCCTCCAGGTCGAGTGGATTTGGGTGCGGAGAGGATCTTGTAGCCTTCCCGGAGTAGAGTGTCAAAGCTTGTGACAGAGCTGGCCGTGAACCATGTCTCCACAAGGACATCAAGGTCCAGTTCTTCAAGGAGGTGGCAGATGTCAGAGGAGTGTTTGACAGCAGAGCGAGAGTGGAGTGTGGCAAGATGAAGAAGGTTGCCGGCCTTAAAGACCTTCCGGGGAGGGGTACAAAATCAGAGGTATGCACAACGGAGTTGTGGGGGTAGCCTGAAGAGTGGCAGAGGAGGAGGAAAAAGTGGGCAAGGTAGCCAAGAGGTGAGAGGAGGGGACAGCTGGAGATGAGAGGAAGTTGATGAGGCGAGGGAAACGTCTATCAAAGAGGAGGTTGGCCTGAGGACCTTGAACCATGACAGTGCCATTTAGGCTGACGGGCGGCTCGAGTCCTGTGTGCTTTCAGATCTTCTAAGTTAGTAACCTTGGGAGTAACCGTCCAGCATCATACTAATACCCGGGCGAGGAGCTTGCCTTCTGACCGGGTAGAGGTGAATGTCTTCTATTGCTTCAATGATAAGGAACATATATTAAGAATTTGTCCAGAACATATCATGAAACTTAACACGTCCTGCCCTGAAGATGGATTTGCTGAAATCCTTAACGCGGCGGCACTCATGATCTTATAGGGGTGTTTAGGATGAGTGATCGAGCAGAAGGAATTTTACTGCTCACATGCATGAGATGCACATTTATCAATTTTATTAAATATTTTTCTGTTATTATCCTGAATGTATGAATTCATTTATTTGGTTTATTATAGTATACTAGCAGCTTGGATATGACAATGTGTTCAACTGTACTGATGAATGCTTATTTTGTATTGTTTTGTGTTCTGCACACTGACGCCTAATCAGTGTGTTGCTATGAATTTGTTATAAATTAACATTTTGTTTACCTGTACGACCTGTATTTTCAGTCTTGTTGGTTCCTGACTGTGCTAAATCAGGAGAACAGGATGTCCATCACTTAATTAACGTAAGGAAAGTTACTCTTGAAATCTACACAACTAAAGGTTTTTGTTGCATTGACCAATTGGGACTGCTGTCTCCAGTGAGGAGGCCCCTGTTCTCAACTGGCCATAAATGTTCCGGGGATTATAAACCATTTAGAGTGCAGCACAGGGTTACTGGCTGGCAATACCTGGTGTATGTTTTCAGTGCCATTTAGGTAGACATTAAGGATGACTCTTGAGGAGTCGAAGGAAGCCATGAGGGCATCCCAGCAAGGCCACCATTTATAGGAGAGGAGGAGACAGGACAGAGCACAGAGAACATATGGGGGTCCATAGATCCGGCAAAGGATTAACAAAGAGGATGTCGGTGAGGGTCTGTCTGGAAGAACCGCTGGTAACGGTATCGGCGCTGGGGAGACCAGGGTTGGAGTCCAAGGTATCCTTTTTATTTTTTTTAATAAAACATTTTATTGTTTTTGGTAACATGAAAACATACAGCTTTGCACAGCAAGGTAACGGTTATTCCCTTTTCCCACCTAACAAAAATTCCACACCATGGCTCCAATACAATGGAGTCTCTTAACACATCTAGTTGCGTTAGTTGCGCTAGTGTCTCATAATTCTAGATTCCTTTGCATGTCTTTGGGTACTGGCTCGGTCTGTCTGTGCAGATTAACTTTCAGTGTGCATCTTCCCACTGCTGCCTTATTTTTGGAGCTTTCTCAGTGCATCCCGTAGCCGTGTAAACTCTTTTTTCCATTGCGATACAAATGTCCACGTCCGTGGCCCATTGCATATAGCTCGGTGCCGTCTCAGAACCCCAGAATTGCGCTATGTTTCTCTTGATTAATGCAGTGGTGGTGGATAAAAACAGTTTTTCGTAGCGTGATAGCTCGATCTCCTCCTCTATCCCCAGCAGTAACTGTTTTGGGTTTCTGTGGATCGTTTTGCCCATCACCATTGACAGTTCATCGCAGCACTGCTGCCAGTATTGTTGAATCAAGGTACATTCCCATAGTATGTGGTAATAAGAGCCTTCCTCCCCTTTGCATCTCAAGCAGGATGAGTTAGCGGTCTTGCCCCAGTTGAATAATGCCACCCTTGGGTAATAGATTCTATGCAATATCTTCAGTTGGATTAATCTGAGCCTCGAAGAAATAGCTGATTCTCTGGGGAACATCAAAGCAGCCACCCATTCTTCCGGAGGTATGGCACCCACATCCCTCTCCCATTTGGCTTTCCGACCCGAAAGTTCCCTGGTAGCAAAGGAGGTTATGGCGCTGTACATGGTGGATGTGACTTTGTGTTTAATTGTTTCTGGGAAGAGATTACGTTCTAGCGGGGTATATTCAGGCATGTCAACCATTTCAGGGAGATGGGCCTGCAGTGCGTGTTTAAGTTGCATGTAGTGATACTGCTCATTGGGTGGGAGTGCGAAGGTGGTGATTAAGTCTGCAAATGGTATTTTGTTTTCTCTCACTACGTCCCCAATTCTGTTAATGCCTAATTGGGACCAAGAGTGCCATTTCGGTAGCTTATTCACTTCCGGGAGGTGTTTATTGTTCCACAGTGGCTGTACTGGAGTTAGTTTTTTGTCCCAGCCTAAGTATTTATGTGCATCTGTCCATACTAGAGTTATGTGTGACATCATGGATGGGGTAGAAGACCGGTCCATTTTAACGATAGAGGTGTTTCATAATGGGTCTTTCTTGATGGTTGGGGTCTTGCGTTCTGTTGTGCGGTAATGTGATGTCCCCGTAGAGTTTATCGTTCACTATTGCCATCTGGCTGGCCCAGTAGTAGGTTTGTAGACCTGGGGGGGGGGGGGGGTGTCCAATTCCACCTTCCCATATGGGTCTTTGTAGGGTGGTGAGTGCCAAACGAGGGTGACCCCCCGTTCCATAGCAATTTCCTAAGTGTCTGGTCTATTTTATGGAATTCACTGGGCGCCATGGGTAACAGAGCGTTTTGTAATATGTACAGAAAGCGGGGGAGCCATCATCTTAAAATGTGCAGCTCTACCTAGTAGTGTTAGTACTAAGGACATCCAGTGGCGGATTCCTTGAATTTCGCCGTTATTGGATGTAGGTTCTTGGGCATATAGTCCGTTAGGTTGTTATTTGTATGCCTAGGTACTTGAATTGCTCCTTCTCCACATGGTAAGGGCATTTGTCTGGCACTGCGTTATCTGTTTGCTTCAATGGGAATAATATGGACTTAGACCAGTTGACACGAAGACCGCTGAACATGCCATATCCATTTAATAATTGCGTCACTATGGGGCAGGATTCGCGTGGATCCTTTAGGTATATTAGCAGGTCGTCTGCGTATAAGGACACCTTGTCCTCCCAGTCGCTCGACCACCTGAAGCCACTCCATGTTTGTGTGGATCTTAATAGGATTGCTAGAGGTTCAATTGCTAGCGCGAAGATCAGAGCTGATAGGGGGCAACCTTGTCTTGTGCCTTTGCCTAGCTGGAAAGGGTTTGAAACATGTCCATTCACCTTTGTTACCGCTTCTGGGTGGTTATATAGCAGTTTAACCCAGCTCATAAAGTATGGTCCTATGCCCATGCGCTGCATAATTGCCCAGATTGCTTCCCAGTAGACTGAGTCGAAGGCTTTTTCGAAATCTATGGCTAGTAGGGCCAGGGGGTCCTGTAGCTCGGGTAATTTTTCTAGCGCTGTATGCAGTCTGTATATGTTCTGCCTAGTGGATCTCTGTGGCATAAATCCACACTGGTCGGGATGTGCCAGTGTGTGTATAACTTGCTGCAGTTGGTTGGCCAATACCTTCGCAAGTATTTTGGCTTCGCAATTTATAAGAGAGATGGGTCTATAGGAACTGCACTTGTCGGGTGGTTCATCTGCTTTTGGCAGAACTATTATCGTGGCTTTCCTTAGGTCTGGGGGGGGGAAGCCAACCATGTGAGTATTGTAATAGGCGTAACAAGTGTGGGGAGATTATGTTCACGCCTATTATCTTCCATATTTCGATGGGGAAGCCGTTCGGGCCTGGGGTTTTGCCCGATTGGAGTTCCGACATGGCTTGGGTTAGTTCTTCCTCAGTGATTTCTTGTTCTAATAGGTTAGACTGTTGTGCGTTTAGGGTGGGGAGGGTAATTTCCTCCAGGATGTCTGCCGCGAGTGGTGCGGATGGTGCTTTGTATAGCTCAGCATAGTACTTTGCGAAACCTTCCAATATGTTTATGTCTGTTACTAGTGGTTCAGATTCTTCTGTTGTTAGTTTCCTAATTTGGGTGAGGCCCAGATCTCTACGTTCTAGCCATGGCAGTATTTTTCCGGCTTTGTCCCCCGTTTCATATACCTTCGCTCGCATTGCTGCGTGTGCCTGTTTTCAATTATCTAAAGCTATGTGTTGCAGTTGTTTCTGTGCTAATTGTAGTGCGCGGTGTGTTTCAGGTTGGTCATGAGTTAGGTGATCAGCCTCTGCTTTTTGTACCTTTGCTTCGGCTTCACATATTGCTTTAAGGTGTTTTTTCTTATGGGCTGTGGTCCAGGCTTTGATTTCGCCTCTGAGCACTGTCTTTAGCGCCTCCCATAGCATTACCGGGCTGTCTACAGAGTCCATATTTATCTCAAAGTATGCTTCAGTAGTCTTTTGGATGTGTTCTACTAGTTCTGGGAATCCTAGGTAGTAGCCGTTTAGACGCCAGCTGGGTTGGGGGATCGATCTGTTGGTTTTAATCGTTATTGTGTGTGGGGAGTGATCCGATATACCTCTGGGGAGTAGTTGTGCATCACATGCTTCAGGTATGTTACTTAATGGTAGGAAAAAATAGTCTAGCCTGGACAGTGAGGCATGTACTCCGGAGTGGTATGAGTATTCCCTTGTGTCGGGGTGTAGCATCCTTCACACGTCTTGCAGACCCAATGCATTAGTGAATGTGGCGAGTTTGGTGTGTACGTCTGGGTTCCTGGATCGTACATGTGTTCTGTCGAGGTCTACATTCATTACTTCATTGAAGTCTCGTCCAATCAGTGTGAGGTCTGCAGGGTTGTTGGCGAGTAGGGGCGTGATGTCATTGGTCAGAGGGGTTAGTAGAATAGGTGGTGCATATACAGCAATCATAGTTACACTGCGTTCCCAGAGGGTCCCTGTCGTGTGTACAAATCTCCCTCCTGTGTCATGTGTGATGGTCACGGGTGCAAAGGGGAGTCTTTTGTGCATCAGGATTAGTACCCCTCGCGATCCCATGGTGAATCCGGCATGCAGTGCTAGCCTGCAGTTAGTGCGTATAAATAAGTGTGCAATTTGTACCAGCTAGGTGTCTCTCCGTAAGGAACGCCACATTTGGGAAGTTTCGGTCGAGGGCTTGCAGTACCAGTCGCCTTTTGATACTGTTGCCAAGCCCATTTACATTCCATGTCATCACTCAGATGGTTCTATTTTTATTTGCATTGGTAACCCCTGTCATTTGAGTTGTATATAAATTGTGTCAGTATGCGTCGGACATTTGGGGGTGCAGAGTAAATTCGCACCATAGTTAATGGTTTGCCGTGCCTATGTGTAGGGTGGTTTCTTGTCAAGACATGCTTGTTTATTTGTGTTACGTAGTGTACTAGCAATGAGAGTATTACATAGTGTGTTAGAGACGGTGTGATTGTTAGCATTATAACTTGGATCCCCCAACCCATACTCCACCCAACTTGAAGCATCTGTCGCCCAATATAACAAACTAAACACACTGCCAAAAATAGACAGTCAACTCATTAGTTAGTAACTGTTACCCAACTTCCCTCCCTCTGCTTATTCTCGATCTTTGCTTTCCGGTCTTTGCTGAAAAGACTTCTGGGTGGGGGGTTTCTTTGGAGGAGCCTTCCTCTGGAGCTCCTTCTGCAGCGCCATTTGTTCTGAGTTTTTCGTGTTAGGTTGCTGTATGTGGTAACCCAACGAGGTTCTGGGCCAATTGGCCTTGCAACATTGCAACATTCTGTGCTTCAGGTATCCGTTGATGCGGGGGGGGGGGGTAGCAGGGTGGCCGTCAATGCTCAATCTGGTTAGCCGCTGGGTCCAGGGTGTCCACACCAGGTGGCTTCTGGGTTTCTCCAGGGGGGTGGGGGGGCAGTCCGGCCCAGGTTGGGGCCTCCCTTTCATGTCTTTGTGGTCTCGCAGACCAGTCGCCTTTGATGTTTATTTCCGCCCATTTCCACGCCTCTTGTGGATCCGTGAAGTGGATCGTAGATCCTTTATAGTAAACTTTGAGTTGGGCCGGGAACAGTAGCCCGTATTTCACTTTCATGAGGGCCAGTTGTCTCTTGTGTGGCTCAAATGACTGTCTTGCTCGCTGTCCCTCCCTGGTGTAGTCGGGGAAGAATGTAATTCGGGATCCATTATGGGTAATCATTCCTTTTGTGCGGGACATTTGGTGTAGTGCATCTCTGTCCCGATAGTTAAGCAATTTAGCAATCACCGTTCGTGGAGGTGTGGCCGGAGGTGGTTCGCCCGATGGCATTCTGTGTGACCTTTCCACTGAGAAAAAGTTTGAGAAGGAGTGGGGCGCAAAGATGTCCACTAGCCACTGTTCCAGAAACAATTCCATACTTTGCCCTTCCTCTCCCTCTAGCAGTCCGAGAATGCGTACGTTGTTGCGGTTTGATCTGCTCTCACCTTCATCCACCCGGTTTTCTAGTGTTTTGAGGCGATTTAGAGCCTGCGATAGTGGCTGGTTGATGCCTCTGATGTTGTCTTCTGTTCCAGAGATGCCATGTTCCGCCTCCCCTGTACGGGTGGTGAGCTTCTGGAGATCATGACGTAGGAAGGAAACGTCTGCAGCAATGCTGTCCATCTTGATCTCCATGGAGGAGCGCGAGTTGGCTATTGCGGCCATTACATCTCGCAGTGACAGGTTTTCTTCGCCCCTGGAGAGTCTGAGCGCGGCGTGTGACTTGCCAATGCCAGGGTGTTGGCGACCACAAATTGGTCCAGGCTGCTCTGTGTAACTGTCTTCCGTTGTTGCCTGTCCTTGCCCATCGTGTTGTTGACTTGGGTGCCCGGACTCTTTCCAATTGTTGTCTAGCTAGGCCGGGTTAGGATTACACCAGTCTACGTGGCCGTGTTACACCACCCAGCATCAGCGGCGGGTCTCTAGGTTCGTCTCACTCCTGTGTGCGCGCCGCCAGTGAACGCGGAGCTTCCCCCCCCCCCACCAGCATCTCGTTGGGTGCTTCACGGAGACCTTGCTGAATTTCGGTGGTGTTGTTTTGTGTCGGGGCCCTGCGGAGCACTATTGTGGGTGAGATTTGGTTGTTGTTTGGTAATGTGCCTGTGCCGTGGTTCTGATTTCTGGAAGCCGATGATTTGAGGGCTGGTCTCGCGCCGTGTCGCAGGCTTGTCTGTGTACCGTTGTTGCGAGTGAGGGGGTCGCCCTTGGCAGGGGGGCGAGAATTTGGTGGAATCTGTGGCCCAGGGTAGTGGCAGATCGAGGTTGTCAGGGGTTTGGGTCCACTTCCTCCCCTTTTCTGAGGCAGGTCAGTCTAGGTATATAGGGCATCCAGTGTTCATAAGGCAGGTTGTTGGGGAGGGGGGACTTAATTGTTTTGCGCCCCGGGCCGTGGATACAGCTCCGCTCTCCTCCACCACCCGGGTACGGCAGGGCAGCCTCTGCCTCGGGCAGCTCCCTTCCTCCGATCAGGTCATTTCCTCCGCACCGGGCCGTTGCAGATCAAAAAGGTAGTCTGCACGTCGCCGCAGGGGGGGCTGCGGGCAGGTCTCCGCTGGCTGCTGATTGGTAAGTGTTGGGCCGATGTGCGCTGTGCGGCTCCGGATGCCTCGTTGGTGGGGTCCAGGCGCTGGCCAGGTCCGTATTGCTTCGTGCTACACGCCGCCAGGCAGGACGCGTGTCATGTTGCGTGTCACCTCTGCAGCGGGATCCGTGGAGGTCGGTGTGCTTGGGGTCTCCCGGTCTCTATGTGGCACTGCAGGAGGTAGTTGGAGGCCGCCTGCGCCGCTACCTCCGGGGCCCCCCGGGTGTCGGGTCGTTCTTAGGTTGTGTCCGCCATTTTGGATTTACGCCCTCCGGGGCCGCGGTCCTCCGTGGCTCGTCTAATTTCTCTGCGATCCGACCAGTTGTGTGCTTCAGATTTGGTCGGCCGCCGATAGGCACCTCCCCGAGTTCAGTCGGTGTGTTTTGGGGCTGATAAACCCATGAAAATCAGGATGTTCTGACAGGATTCTTTTGGCGCTTGGAGGAGCTCACGAAGCTCACGTCCACATCGTTTGCGCGCAGGCCACGCCCCCCCTCCCCAAAGTATCCTTTTTAAATTCATTTTTTCCAGACTTAGTGAGAAGGGAAGGATAGTTGATAGAGAAGCAGTTGGAATAGATGGGAGAAACAGAAAGCGTCATGATTGAAAAAGAGAGGAGGCAGAGGGAGGAGTAAGCAAGTCAAGCAGTACTGAACAGTCACTGGGATAGCAGGTTACAATCAATGGCCAAAGTTGGATGCAAAATTGCACTCTGGTTTGAATCAAATAAATGCAAAATTACACTCCGGTTTGACTTTCAAGTTAAATGGGAGAGCAGTAGTTAAGGAATTTAGAATTGTAGTCAGATGGTAAAGGCGAGTATAGATAAAGCTTCAAATGAGTACATAACACGGTGAGTAGAGAGTACCATCCGAGAAGGAAGTACAAGTAAACCAAGAGGGAGGGAAGTAACCCAAACAGAATATGGTAAGAGTGTCATGGAAAAATGCATACAAGAAGTGCTGCAGGCACCCCCATTGTCATCACAATTCCTGGTTGAGAGGGCACACTGTGTGTTGCAGTTGGCCCCAAGGCCTGGCCAGATCCCCGCCCAATAATAGCTCGCCTACTAAACTACAGGGACCGGGACACAATTCTTTCGCAGAGCCTGTGAGCTTGGAGACTTGCAATTCGATAACACATGGGTGTCCTTTTACCCAGACTTTACCCCATTAGTCCAGAAGGCTCGAGTCCCGTTCCTGGCAGCAAAACAGGCCCTGAACGACCATACGCTATACTTTAACAGTCCAATCTGTGCTTGCAGCATGGAGGCAAGGCACACTTTACTGACCCCGGGGCAGTGCAGGACTTCCTAGAGGCGCTGCCGAACGAGTGTGGGGATACTCGAACCAGAGCCAAGTGATCATGTGATGGCACATGTTTGAGACTGAATATTGCAGTGTGTGGGGAAAGAACGACCCCAGCAGACTGACTGCTGTGAGCTGCGCTGACCTAATGCGTGTGTCCCTGCAAGGGGTTAACTTTTCAGCCCGGCGAAGGAGGAGGCGGGCTTTCAGGCACGAAAACCCTCGGAAGCGCGGAGCGCGCTGAGTCCGCAGAGTCCTTGGTGCTTGGGAAGCTCTGCCTACGAGCTCCCCTGCGTGTGTCCCTGCAAGGGGTTAACTTTTCAGCCCGGCGAAGGAGGAGGCGGGCTTTCAGGCACGAAAACCCTCGGAAGCGCGGAGCGCGCGGAATCCGCAGAGTCCTTGGTGTCCTTTGTGGCATTTTGTGGGGGGAGCAGTCTACTTTTTCGGCCGGCGCTGCCTTGGACTGATTTGCCGACTTCAGCCCTCTGCTCACGGTTTCATTCAAACCTGTATGCACACAAGGTATGGTGTCTGCCGCAGGTGTTTGCTGTTAATTTTGAGTCTTTACCTGTCCTTTATCTAAGGCTTGCTGGAGGGGCGGGGGGGGGAGAGACGGACTACGGCAGCTCCTTGAGCTGTCGGGCATTCCCCGCCCTCCAGTTCCAGTGACTTTTGTCTAGTGCACCTGTGAGCTTTCCGGACCTTGGACCGGCTTTACAACCCCTGCCTTTGCACTCACAAGCTTTTTTTAAATATATTTATTATATATTTTTGGAAAACTTTATTTATTTCTGACTCTGTTTCTGACTTGGAGAAGGAAGGAGGAAGAAAAAGTTGGGCCATAACCGCCTGCCATTGACTCATGTAAGGGTGGTCCTTACATACCCCTATCGCTATCCGTGTATGGTTCTTTTACTACCCACCGCCCTTATACTTATTAATTGTGAACCCCCGTGCTCTAGTTAGCGATTTTAATTTTTATTCTATGGTTTTAATGTCTGTATAATATTTGCTGTTTTTAACCCATTTTACATTCATATATATATATATATATATATATATATATATATATATATATATATATATATATATATATATATATATATACACACACACTTATTTTATATGGGGCTTTTTATTAGAGTGTAATTTTCTTTTAACACTATATACTATTTAGTGCTTAATCTTGTAGAGAGTGTGAGGGGGCTGCGAGATTTCTCTTTTCTCTCCCCCTCATCTCCTACCGTTACCCTACTTTCGGCTTATACAGGCTTGTCCGATTTTCTTTTTTTCCCGCCTAATATTACCCTTTTAAGTATCTAACCTATGGGGAAGAGAAAAGCTGGAGAGGGAGGGGTTGGGGCTGGTGCCTGGGTGGTTAGTAAAAGGGCGAAAAAACTCAAAAATGTCACCTCTACCCATACCACCAAACCCCCTAAAGCAGTAACTAAAGCTAAAACCCTTCCGAAAGTTGGTGTAACACCATCCCAGAGATCGTTGGATTTCTATATGGATGCCATGGCAAATAAAATAGTTAACTGTATGAATGCGGTTGAACCTGCCTCTAGAGAGGTGGTCCCCCGGGGTGAGGGATTGGGTTTGGCGGATATGCAGGGACAGGGGATTGTAGATAGGGGTGTTGTGTCTAGGGGGGATGCGTCTGTCTTTGGTTTGGTGACGCCTCCTCATTTACTGTCGCAACCGACGCACCCCGTGGAGGGGGCACCCAGCATTAATGGTAGGATTTTGGCGGAAAGGGAATCTGGGTTACTTGACTGTTCTGCCGCCAGTGAGAGCGACAAAGAATGGTTGGAGGCCTTACTGGAGGAGAAGCTTAAGCCATTACAGTTGATGTTAAACTCTTTAAAGGGGCTTAAAGAGGGGGTTTTGACCACCTTGGCTATTATGGATGACTCCAATAGGGCAATATCTCTTAAATTGTCTGACCTGGCCGCTATTGTTGAGGAAAGGGGCCCAGAGGACTGGCGGTGTAAGTGTCCATCAACCGCCCCCTTACCTAGGAAAACCGCTTCTAATGGTAAGAAAGATATACCTCCGCAAGGGTGCAGTCAGGAGGTGGTGATCATTGAAGATCAAGACGATTTTCCAGGGGCCAACAAGAAACCAAATGGGCCTGTGAGGGATAGGGGGAGTGACGAACTTGGTAAAACAGAAAGTGAAAAGGGGTCGGGGAGTGGGTCAGGGACCAACACAATCCTGAACCTACCCCCGGAAGCGGTCCCCTTTGTGGGGATTATTACTGGTCTGCCCGGGTTGCCAACTGGAAGTTTTGAATCCACTCTTTCCCTGATTAATAAGGCCTCGCACTGGGTCAACTCGAATCTGATGGGACCTAAGATCGATCCCAAAATGATTCGTATGGCCAGGCGTGTGGGATGGGTGGGAAATAGACCTAAGAATTTAAGGGGAGATTGTGTGGTAATCACCTTTTCTGATGCTCAGATCACGGATTATCTTTTGAATACCAACCTAGCCCGGGGCCTTAAACCCAATGGTACTAAACTGTACAGTAAATGACTCCCTCTGGATTATTTCTATATCCCTGGCGGGGGAAGGAAGTTGCCGACCCTAATATCAGGTAGCAGGCAAGCTGGAGGTTTTGGAAATCCTAATATTAACCTGGATAGAATGTTACCGATTAATAGCCCTCTGGTCAGTTGGAGTACAACCGTATCCAAAAAGGGTCAGCGTAAAGCCCCGGCAGAAAATGTTCCGACACCCTTGCCTCTGGAAAACCATTTCGAGATCTTGACGTCCTGTGAGGATGTGGATTGACAAGAGGCTGTAATCGAGGCTGGGGTAATGGTGTCGACCCCTCTAGTATCCCATAGGAGTCTGGCCATAGATAATCTGCAATTGCGCCTGCTTTCTTGGAACATAGCAGGCGCAACGAGGAAACTAAAGCTGGGCCCAGTGATGGAACTTCTTCAAGCCAACTCTATAGTCCTTCTTCAAGAAACTTGGGCCCTAGAACCCCCACACTTAGATGGTTTTATTTCGTTTGATATCCCAGCCAACAAAAAACCGAGAGGTAGACTCTTTGGTGGTTTGTGCATTTTGATTAAGGGTGCTCTGGAATGTGGGATTGAGTTGATCCCAACAGGGCTGGATTTTCTGCAGGTTGCATCTCTAACAACTAGGATGGGGAAGGTAATCTGCATCATCAATTTTTATAATAGCCCTAATTTTTCTGATTTGGAGAGACTGTCCAAGGTCAAAAGGTTCATTGAGAACCTCTTGTCCAAGGAAGGCAGGAAGTTCACCTCCTGCATCTGGGGTGGGGATTTCAATCTAAAAATGGGGGTGGGGGGGCTGGACCTGGGCGCTCTTGACCCCCTTGAGGATCTGGTAGAGAACATCCCGCCTAGGTGTATGTGAGATGCGAGAGTTTGCCCGAAGGGTCTTCAGTTTAACTCCTGGCTGTTGGAATGGGGGTTCCGTATTGTTAATGGCCGAAAGGCCCCAGATATCCCAGGGGAGGGAACGTTTAAGAACCACCAAGGCTGTTCAACGATTGATTACTTTTGCATTTCAGTAAACCTCTGGGAATGTGTTGTGAGTTTTGAGGTGCAGGCGGATACTCATAGTGACCATTTGCCCATCTGTCTTACGCTAAAGGGTTTGTTGGGGGAACGGGAATCTCTGGCCATAGCCCCTAGCCCGCGGCTGGGGGTACTCTCAGGTTCCAGAAGACTCAAATGGGGTACCATCTTAGAGGAGGGGTTACACCATTTTTCCTTAAGGGAGAATAACTCGCTTGTGCTGGATATATTGGGCAATCATCAATCTGCACATATAATTGTAGAGAAATTTGTAGAATCACTGGCTGCATTAACTTCAAAATTCTCTAAAACTACTTAGTCCAATGGTAAAGTATTAAAGAGAGGATGGTTTGATGAGGCCTGCAAAAATGCAAAGAAATCGCTGTTGAGAACCCTTAAGGACCCAACTAGTTCTAGATCGAAGATTGCACAAGACAGGAAAACCTACCAACAGGAGTTAAAGAGAAGGAAAATGGAGATAGAACAGGGAGCCTGGGAAGGTTTTTTGAATGCCGCCATGAAGAGGGACCAGAAGGCTTTTTGGGCATTTGTAAAAAGTGGTCCGGAGGGATGTTGGTCCAACGTGGGGAGTGGCACCCATGTGGAAGAAGGGGCATGGTTAGCGCACTTTGGTAGCCTATTTGGATCTGAACATTCAGAGGTCGAGTCAGACTTTAGTGGCCCCTGTCTGACGTTTGAAGTGGAGGAGATTGCTAAGGCAATCAGGCTTCAAGCACACAACCGTGCCCCTGGCCCGGATATGATACCCTCAGATTTGTTCCAGGACCCAGTTGATTTGTGGGCCCCACTTCTGACTGTGGCATTTAATGCTTGTCTAAAATCGAGGAAATATCCTTCCTCGTGGAAGACGGCAATAATATTCCCTATTTTTAAAAAGGGAGACATGTCTAGCCCCGGTGCATACAGGCGAATTTCCTCATCGTTTAAAATTTTTGGGAGAGTACTGCTGGCCCGTATAGAATCCTGGCTCGGGGCACAGTCAGTACTTTCTGACATTCAATTTGGGTTTCGTCCTGGAGTGGGCACCACAGAACAGAGTCTTAATTTGTATTTGCTGGTGGCTAATTCTGTGTTTTGTAGGGGCGAGGCTGTCTATTTAGCTTTTATGGACCTAAGCACCGCCTTTGATAAAGTAGATAGAGCTAAGCTCTGGGCAGTGCTTGGGTCCTTAGGGTGCCCAGGGGAAATCTTACAGGCTCTGGTTGACCTCCATACAAATAATGAGGCCTGTGTACGCAGTGGCTCTGGGGGGCACTGCACGGCTTGCTTTCAGGTGGGGTGTGGTGTGAGGCAGGGTTGTGTACTGGCCCCCATCTGCTTCTGCCTCTACATTAATGGCCTTTCACAGGACCTGATTGGAGAATTGGCCGATTTTCTAGTTTTGGGAAGAAGGGGGTTTTCAGTATTGGCCTATGCTGATGACACTGTCCTTCTCGCAAGAACACCTAGGGCCCTACAGATATTGATTAATGCTTATTCAAGGTTCATGGATAATCTGGGCTTAAAAATTAATTCTAAGAAATCTGCAGTAATGGCGTGCGTTGGTAGAAAACGTCCTGTGCCCATGAAACCCATGATATGTGCAGATGAAATCATCCCCAGAGTTAGGACTTTTGATTACCTTGGAATAAGTTTTTCGGAGGCCTTAAATGGTAAAGACCACGTGGCCAAACAATCTGTTAAGATGAGCCAACAGATTGGCGGAATCTTTAGATTTATGTCGAAGTGTAGGGGCCAGCCTTTGGATGTGATCCTTAAGATCTATGGTACTCAAACTGTGGCTTCCACTCTATATGGCGCAGCTATCTGGGGCTTCCAGAATACAGTGGAAATACAGAGTAAGGAGAGTACATTTTTTAAAAACCTGCTTGGGCTCCCGTCTAGTGTATCTGGAATAGCCGTTCATAGGGAGTTGGGTGTGGAGTTTTGGGAAGATCAGTGGGCGTTGGCCCCTCTTTTATTTTGGGTCAGGCTGTGGGCTAATGAGCATGCTTCCTTGTGCCATACTATTATTCGTACTGTGTTGGGTAAATGTGGCTGGAAAAAAATTCCATGGCTAGCGTATGTTTCTTCAATTCTGGGTGAAGCCAATTTTGGCGCCCTTTTTCCGCCTGATACTATTATGTCCAAAAGTGAGGGGTCTGTTTACAAAGCCATGCTGGGTGAATTCATAGCAAGTAAAAGAACTTTGCTAGAGCGTGGCCATAGCAATGGTTAATTTCACTCAAGCATTAGCTGCCTAACGGGAATCCAACCTTACTTGCTTTGGAGTACGTTAAAAAAGGACAGGTGGCTGATTACGAGGGCACGGTTTGATTGCCTTCGGTTGCAAGGCAACACCTATAAATGGAGGGGTTTTCCCGACTCAGCGGGTTGCCCGGTTTGTGGACATGGTAGAGAGGATCTCTCTCATTTGTTATTCTTCTGCATAGGGTATGCAGGTATACGTAAAGTGTCCCTGATTCCTGCCCTTAAGAAGTCGATGATCCGCACACACAGGGCTGCTCTTGTGTTTCTCTTGAGCGCTGAATCAGTTTACACCGCTTGGGCTCTTTTTACGTTCCTGAAAAGAGCGATGTATTTTAGAAATCGTATTCTGAAACTGCAAGGTGGTGAGGGCCCGTAAGAAAACTTTATAGCACCCGTAATGGGTTAAAGCATTTTGTATTGTCTTCTAAATGAATCATTACTAAAATATCCTTTAATGTAGTTCATGACGAGGCAACCGTCCGATTGCCAAATGTATTTGTATGCTGCCCTCGGCAATGTTTTTTAACTATATTTTTTATGGAAGTGTAATTTTAAGATTCTGTATCTTGAATTAGTGTAATAATTGTGTTTATTTGTCGTTTAATGGTTGCTTTATACAACCGAATAAACTTGTTTGACTGACTGACTAATGTTAACACAAATAGATTTTTTGGGTGAATTATAGATATGCAGGCCCATGTGACGAATCAGTCCAGTTGCTGAGCAATGATGTTATTGTAAGAGCCTCCCTCTGAGGGCAGATGTGGCGGGCAGGCCCCATGAGCAGTGGAGTCCGGTGCCACCAGGCTGTGGCCCATGCTGGCCTGTATGTTGGGGATGGGAAGGGGGTTGGAACAATACACTGCTAGTTGGGGGTGGGCATTGAGGGTGGGGAATGGCACACTGGGTGACGTGCGAGGTTGTGGGGCTCAGGGTCAGGGAAGAGGAAAAGTTGGGAGTTATTTCAAAATGATTCACGTCTCTTGTGTCTAAGCTCCAATTGTGGCGAGGTTGTCAGGATTTGAGGTTACTTGGTCGGAGCTCACCTGGGGTAATTCCTGCAAAGCCTTCTTTTGGTGGAGGTCTTGGTTGTCTTTTTGGCGGTGCAGGAAGAGGCGATCCTCCGCAGACGCCACCCTGGCTGGTGTTCAAGATGCCAGGCAGGCTGACCCCGGGGAAACCACCCAACTGGCAAAAAACCCCAAATGGGGAAAAACCTGACAAAGAATTGTCAGGCAGCAGCAAAGGATTCCAAGGTAACAGGTTCCGCTTCCAGGGTGTGCAAACAGCAGGGGGTAAGAATCCAGAAGGACCACAAGGTCATGCAGACAACACGGGTAAGGAATCCAGAAGCAAGTATGGGGATGGCAGCCAAGGCATAAGAGCAACCAAGCAAAGGCAGGCAGGAAGGCAACAGGAAGGAGGAAGGAACATGGGAGGCAAGGAAGGCAGACAACCAGGACAGAATAACGGGTGAGCGTTGAGCCGGGAAGAAGCCAACAAGGAATGGCATTAACCGAGCGTTGAGACGCGAAGCCACAGCATTCCGCGCTGCCTAAATGGAAGCGACGGCAACAATGAAACACCAACGTCTGATTGCTGCTTCTGGGAACTAGGCAGTGGCCATCTTGATAGAAGAAATGGCAGCCGAAGCCGTGGCCACCTTGGAGGTAAAAATGCTGGCCGCAATGTGCCAACGGCCTCTTTAAGCAGCCCAGAAGGGTCGAGCAAGGTGTTTCATGACAGAGGTGCGCATGTATACAGAGGCTGGACTGGTCTGTCCAAAACAACTGGGGTCAATAGCTAGCTGCAAGAGAGTAAGCTGGAATGTGTGTGGGCTGAACAACCTGCGTAAGGTGTGCAAGGTGATCCAATATTGTGAAAGACATGGAGCCAAGGTGGCCTTCTTGCATGAAACCCACCTAGTTGGAAGGGGGGGATGAGGGGGTGGGGGGCCACCAGGTCCTGGGGTGATGAATGCAAATATTACACCACTCACTCCACATACTCGGCCGTGGGACATGATACTTATACATAAGTCTCTTCGGTAGCGTACGAAGGAAACCGATTGACCCAATGGGGAGGTTTGTGATTGTCTCAGGGTGCTGGGGACTCACGCTGGTTACGTTTGTCAACATCTATGGCCCTAATATGAACAACCCCTCTTTTTTGAGTCCCTACTATCCAGGTGTCACAAATACTTGCATACCAACACTGTGTGGGCGCGGGGGATCTCGATATCACCCTAGACCCAGTGAGAGAAAGATCAGCTGGTGGAACTCGACTTATCTCGGGCAGCGGAGATGGTGCAAAGGTGCATGGCTGGGCTAGAATTGGGGGATGTATGGTGGTTGCTCCGTCCGGAGGGTAGAGAATATTCGTTCCACTTATCGTCCACAACACCTCCTCGCGCTTGGATTATATGCTGGTGAGCCCGCCCCTCGTACGCAGAAAATCGACTGCATCCTTCTCCCTAGAACACTGTCTGACACATCGCCCGTTCTTTGGTCTCTAGATGAGGGCTGTGAAGGCATCTGTCAGCTCTTCTGGAGATTCAAAGCCACAGCATTATCCAACAAAGTATTCAGAAGGGAAGTGCCTAGCCTCGTCTAGTCATATTTCCAGGAAATCTTGGGTTCCGTTTCCACGATGGGTTCCACGTGGGAGGCATTCAAGGTGGTCCTGCGGGGGGATGCTGGTCCTTGGAATTGGGAATGCTCCCGTACATCTCAACCATTGTCCATGCGGACCAGTCAGGCTTAATCCCTGGGAGATCGACCTCACTGAACCTGTGCGGGCTCTTTGCCATCCTGGCACAGATTAACCCCAAAGTGCAAGCAACGGCGGCACTCCTCGACATGGAAAAAGCATTCGACTCCGTCGAGTGGTGCTACCTATTTGAGGTATTATGACAGGTGGGCATCCCGGAGTACTATCTGATGGTGGTACACCTGATGTATGGAGCGAACGCTCGGAAAGGGCTAGATGACAAGCGATCCAGGGCATTTGACTTGAGTCGCGGAACCAGACAGGGTTGCCCGCTATCACCAATGCTTTTCGCGATCGCGATTGTGCCGCTGGCGGCGCGGCTGCGTAAATTCAACCGGACAAGGGCCCTTGCACTGGGAGGGTCCAGGGAACTGGTGACGTTGAATGTGGACAATGCGATCCTATACTTCAAAGATCCGGCAATTAATTTGCATCTGCTGACGCAGGATATAGCAGAGTTCGGTCGGGCCTCAGGCCTTCGAATAAACTGGTCAAAGTCGATCTTGTTCCCACTGAATGAGTCTACTGTTAAGCCCCCTGATACTGGAGGTTACAGATGGGAGCAGAAGTCAGTCATGTACTCAGGGGTGCGGGCAAGCCGTGATGCCCGAACATCATTGGAAGATAACCACATAAGGTATCTGCAAGCTCTCAAGTCCAGGGTAGAGGGGGGGTGCAGACTCCCCCTCTCACTGCTAGGTCGGATCGTGGTGGCCAAGATGGTAGTGGTCCCCAAACTACTTTACATTTTCCAAAACATCCCTGTGTGGCTGGGAGTCAGAAACTTCGCTGAGTTAAAGACCCAGTTATTTAAACTGGCATGGCCTCCACAAACCCCCCCCCCCCTCCCCCACCAATGCCCCCCTTCCCCCGAGATAGCTGGGACATGCTGGTCCTCCACTGGGAATGTGGTGTCATGGGAGCACCAGATATGTGTTATATTTCCTTGTAGCACAGCTGTACTTTGCGTCCTTCTGGATGCCGGATACCCCCCTACTACCCTCAGATACGCATAGAAAAATGATTGGTGCGACCTTTCGCACTGCAAGGGGTCCTGGTATCGAGGAGTGTTGGATAAATACAAATTCGACCCAGTAGCGTGCACAATGCATGCATGGAACAGGGTTCTGAAGCAACTGCGCCTCACCATCCCCTTTGACCCGGGCCTTCATCTATAGAATATTGAGTGCCTACCACCGACATGTGAGGAAGCCGTAGCTCAGGAGGTGCGGGGAGTGGGGATTGAACACATGGCTGATTTCTACACTGAGGGAACATTTGTTTCGCAGGAGCAATTTTCTGCTAAGATGGAAGTGGGGTTCCAACGCAGACTGCAGTACTTCAGAATCTGTGACACCTTTAGAGAGTGGTCTCCGTTGTTCCCTAATATGCCACCTGCACTCCCACTGCTAAAATACCTACTGGGATCCCATGCTGCAAGGTGGGTGGTCTCTGTGCTGTATTGGCTAATCCAACGCGACTCCCTGAAGTGTAGACGTAGATGGGAGGAACATGCCGGGGTTCCTTTCACAGATAAACAATGGACAATGCTCTGTGAGCGCACACATAGCGGTGCATTCAACACACGATTACAATTTATTTAATTCAAAACACTACACAGAGCAGGCCTAGTCCCAAGCTCGCCTTTATATGTTTAATCACACCAGGGTGGGCAGCAGTCCGAGATGTTATGCTCAATCGACTGACTTTATTCATATGTTGTGGCAGTGCCCTAAGCTGCGGGACTTAAGGGAAGGGGTGGTGGAAGCAGTCTCCAATATGCTGGGAGGTGAGGTACCCTGCAAATTACTGTGCTGAATGTTTGGCTAGCTCCCCGGGACACCAAAGCAGAACTGGAAACTGCTTACGACAAGCATGATAGTTGCAAGGAGATGTATTCTGATGAGATGGACTGGCTGAACCCCTCCTGGAATACAGACTTGGCTCAAGGATCTTGTTTGGCTTAGCGAAACTGATAAAGAATATGGTCTTCTATGTGGTCAGTAGAACAGACCCAAGAATATTTGGGGCCCTTTTTTGTCCTACCTGCTGGCTCAATGTTCTGAGTCGGAACTAGGGAAGTCATTGACTGCACCGCAGGCAATGGATCAGAGTGCAAGCCTAGCAGAAGAACAAAATGCTACGCCAGTGTGTGGTTTATGAACAAGACCTGCCTCTCACATTATACGATACCAGTTTGATTCTGCTGCCTCTTTGTTGTTACTGTGCCTTTCTTGATGAATCTCATTGCAATAATGTACTGTTGAATGGTTTGAGATGTAAATCTCTTAAAGTGTTCAAAAAATAAAGTTCCGTAACGAGCATCCCATCCGATTCTCTGCTTAAAAGCTTCCCTCCATGGCTCTCTAAATCTTTGCACAGCCGATCACGGCTCCCTAAGTTTTTGCACAGCTGACTGTTTGTGCCCTCAAAGTAGAGATAGCGATCCGATCTTGAATCCTTCCAACGGAAATTGTAGCAAATCCAGAATGCCACATCGCGGTGCCTGAACTCTATTCTTCATGCACCAGGACACAACATGGTTTCAATGCCCATTATAACACCTCAGGGTTGCCGATCTCCTGCAATAGTGAAGTGAGTCTGCCACTTGGGGGGGGGGTAATGCCTAAATGCTGCCACCCTCTCCGCTCAACTTGCTAACCAAATTACCAGGGACATCTCAAGTGACACCAAAGCAGTGACGGGTACCTCAGCAAAATCCACAGTGGAGCCACCGCTCCACCAAAAAAGCAGAAATCACCTTGTCCCCTGTACTTTTTAAATGCATGTTCAGCCTCTTTTGCTCCTCATCCGGTCTCACGGCTTCCGATCATACTCCTATGCTCATGACACCCACATCAACCGGCTGGATCTCGCCAAGCCGGACACTCCGTCTCAGTTACGGAGATGTCTGGCGGCTGTGGGTAAATGGATGGGGAACAACTGGCTGAAACTTAATGGGGATAGGTCGGAGATTCTGGTGGTGGGTCCTTCACCTCATGCTTCTTTTTCTTCTCTGCCTTTATCACTTTGGTCTTCTGCTTGTTGGCCCCCAGAGCTTGGTTCCTACCCACTACCTGTTCCCTCACTCAGGAACCTGGTGGTTCTGTTCTCAGACTTTCTTTCAGCTGCAGTTCAAGTCAATTTGATATGTAAAGCTTGTTATTTCCAGCTTAGGGTGTTAAAAAAGGTTCTGCCTTTTCTCCCTGAGAAACTTCACCCCTTGATGGCGTCTTCTCTGGTGTTGAGCCGGCCTGATTATCATAATTCCTTGTTCCTGGCTCAACCAGCTGATATTCACTGACTCCAGCTGCTACAAAATTCAGCAGTTTGTGTGGCTACTAATACTGCCTATGTGCCCCATATTTTCCCAGTCCTGCGTTCATTCCACTGGCTACCTGTTCAGAAGTGGATTATCTTTCAATCCCTCTGTATTGTCCAGCATGCCTTCTATGGAATAGGACCAGATTTTCAACAGGAGAAGTTCCAACACTATCTGCCTGGCCATTCATTAAGATCTGGGGATGCCCAACTTCTGGTCATTCCCCGGTTTCTACGCACTTGGATGGGTTGCGCTCCTTTTCGGTTGCAGCAGCCAGGCTATGCAATGCCTTGTAAATGCCCATCCGGGCTACTGCCGACCTCCTTGGTTTTCGCTGTCTATTAAAAAGCTTTCTGTTCTAGGTCCATCGCTTTGGATGTCCTCTCAGCGCCATGATGCTTCTATCGAATGTGCGCTTTATAAAAACCAATAACATAACGTAACATAACAGTAGCCAAAACGTTCATTAATACATTCGGGGGCAGTCTGCAATCTAAATGAGACAACTAGAAGGGATGTCTCACCACTGAGAACCACAAGAACGGCTGATGAGAACCCATGATCAGGATATGGAAGTATGTATTGCGAAGGTCAATGGAGGCCAGAGAGTGCCCATTCCTAACCAGAGGTTCAATTTGCTGCAGTGTCTTCATTGTGAAATGAAATTTGACCACATACAGATTGGGATTACTTAAATCCATCACAAACAGGAATGTGTCTGCTTCCTTTGGGATCAGAACAAAACCCGACCCACAAAGATCTTTGACACTCACCCAATGGCCCTCTTGACCAGCAGCTCCTGGACTCCCTTCTGCAGCGTCAATCTCTTGAGCCTCTGCTTGGGTTTAGGAGTTATGATGGGCCCTGCATGCACTCGAGGAACCATGAATTCCATCTAGTATTGTATTGTATAGGGATTTGTAGAGTGCAACAAGACCTGGCGGCATCAAGGTGCTGAAAAGAGAGAGATTGCATTTCGGGAGCTAGAACAAAACAGGTTTTAACTGCTTTCAAAATTAAGTAAAAACGGGGATGCCCGAATCTGAGGAGGGAGGGCATGCCACAGTGATGGGACAAGCACAAAGAAAGATCTTTCTCCAGCTCAAACCTGCTGAAATAGAGGGATGACCAACAGAGACTGATTGGCTGATCTAAGAAGCCTATTTAATTGGTAGGGTAAGAGTCTGGATTGGAGAAACTCAGTCCCAACGTGGTGGATGGCACGGTGTACAATACACAGGATTTTAAACTTTACTTGGCTCCCAACAGGAAGTCAGTGAAGGCGATGAAGAAAGGTCATGGGAGTGAGCCATTCTGAGAGCATTTACCCTAGCCGTTTTGAAGGATCTGAAGACTTTGAAGCAGAACCTCTGGTTGACCAAGATAAATCCCATTACAATAATCGATTGATCCCATGATGGCAGCGGTCAAAATTTTTGACCTGGAATCGGCTGGGAGAAAAGGGAGAACCTTCTTCAGCACTTTGAGCTTGACAAAGCCTGTTTGACACACTGCATAGATTTGGGCTTCTTTAAATCCTGAGGACATGATTGTAATGCCTAGGCTCTTGACTGATGTAGAAGGTTCAGGACAAAGGCCAAAAGACGTGGGCCAGTATTCTGGGGTCCAGATTTATTTTGCAGAGATGGGGCCAACCACCAAGACCTCGGTTTTCTCTCCAATTAGCATAAGCCAATTGTTGGCCATCCAGATCCCAACCGCTGACGGGCAGTCCTTCAGCTTTTGAGGGGAGGGGAGGGGAGGGGGGGAGGGGGAGTCCTCCCTGGGTACATTTAGCCAGAAGAGAATCAGTATATCATCGGCATATGAAAGGAAACGCACCCCATAACTAGAAATAAGTTTGTCAAAGCCAACATGTACAGGTTGAATAGCAGGGGGGAGAGGGCGGTGCTGTGGGAGCCCACAGTCAAGCACAATGGGAGGCGAAGTAAAGGTGGGGGGGGGAGAGGTGTGGGGGGGGAGAAGAGAAACTGCCTGTAACTGATCAGAAAGAAAAGAGGAAAACCATTTAAGAGGGACACCAGAAATTTCAGCATCAACAAGGCACTGGAGAATTCTCTGATGATCAACGGTGTTGAAGGCCGCAGAGAGGTCAAGAAGAATGAGAGCACCAACCCCTCTGCGGTCCTGAAGCAGGGCAATATCATCGAGAAGAGCCACCATCGGAGACTCAGTGCCCATGCCAGGACAAAAACCAGCCTGAAGAGGATGGAGAATATGATTAGTCTTGAGATAGGCAGAGAGCTGAGGGGTGGCAATGGGTTCAAGCAGTTTCATTATGGTAGGAAGAAGGGATATAAGAGTAATTTTCAGCAGCCATAGGATCAAGGTGGATTTTTTTTTTTAACAAAGGATAGATCATAGCATGCTTAAGTGAGTTAGGAATGTAACCAGTGGAGAAGGAGTATTCAAGTGTGTCCGTAAGAAGGGGACCAAGTTTGTGAGAGAGAGAATGGAGAATACGAAGCTTGATCGGGTCAGCAGGAGATGCAGATTTAGCTTTTACAGGGCAGCTGAGACCACGGTATCCGTCACTGTCACAAATTTAAAAGCACTGGAAGGTTGTTCAATCAGGTAGAGAGAAGGGTCTAAAAAAGCTGGAGGAGTAGATCTTTCCACGCACATCTTTTCACGAATTACACAGATCTCATCTCTAAAAAGAAGAGTCAATATGGCCACAATGGATTTGTGTGTGTAAAGCAGTAGGGGTGGGACGAATAGGGGTGGTAAGTTCTTTAGCCACCTGATTTTATGGCTGGTCTATTCCTCCAAAAGATTGGTAGGGATTGAAAATAGACAGTTTAAGAATATATGTGCCTAAACCAGCCTTTAAACTTACTTTCTTGCTCTTATAAAATTAATTTGGTTGGGCAATAATGGCTTACTTTTGGAATGTTGGTTTGGTGGTTTAATGTGCCCGCTGAGATGATTAATGTAAAACCTGCATCTAGATCTCTGCTGCAGGTTCTTAAGTCACCAAGCTTTTTCAAGGATTCCCTGGCATAAAATCAAGCACCCAGGAAGATTTTTACACCTGCATTTATTACGAATAACCATTTCAGAAATTAAATAATTAAATGGTCACTGTCATCTACTGATCTGGAAAGAGGGGCAGGTGGTGTTAATGCACATCTTGTTTAAAATCTGAAGAGCTTGACAGTCAATGGATCCAATTTTGTCAGAACCCGTTAAACTTTTCACCATTCAAAGGTCAAAGCATGTATTGTATATAACTTAATGATATGTCATTTCAGCCTTACTTATTATTTTAATAATGTAGAGGGTTTTTTATGAATATAGGTACATAACCAAACACTGCCAGCATGATGTTTTTCGCACCCCTTGCTATTGTAATACAGTTTTCAGATACACAAAAGGGGTGTGTCAAGGGAGAGGCGCTTCTAAAAATAGGGGAGGGTTTTGCCTCAAACAAAGTTGGCAACCCTACAAAACACGAGGAACACCATACAGGCCTAGATTCCCTCTCCCCACCCACTCACAACTTATCGCAGGACCTCACTTCTTCCCCGGCCACTTACCGCCTCCCTGTCCAGGATGCGATGAATTAAGTTTCCACTGCGCAGTGTCTGCATTCCTCAATGCCTGTGCGGTGCATATAGTTCCTCAGTTGAGCTTCCTCGCCTTGCAGAAAGCCCAGGAGTACTGCACCCCCGGGCCATTCTTACCCCCGGCCCTTGCCCGTGTGCACACAATGGTTCCCAACTGCCCCTGAAAGTCCAGCAGCGAGGGGTTGCTGCTGGTCCCTGTCAGGAGGACAGGAAGGTATCAAGTATGGGTTATGTGTGAAGGGAGTTGGTGTATCTCTTGAAGGGAGGGGCGGAACACTTTATTGAAATAAAATGGTTTCTTTCATAGAGGTTGGCACCTGAAAAGTAAACACTGGGACAAGGGAGAAGGCATACCCGTCAACTCACCTGCCAATCCAGCTGCCAGTCTACAGGAGTCAATGGATCTCCAAACCGCATTAACAAAATCCTTTTTTTCCCTCACCCGCCTTGGTAACAAAAGGTTGGCAGGCATGAGGTGGAACATACATGCCAATTTTATCCATTACATTAGGGAGAAACTGGTGTATTCTGGGTTAGGGTGTCTGCCCTGGCCCAATCCTTTGTAACCTGCACAACGATTCTAAAGAAGATCCAGACACAGGAGCAAGATAAACACCTCTTTATTCTCTACTCTCCACAATCAATCTGCCTCCCGCCCTGTCACTTCCTTTCTCCTACCCCACTCCCCGGCCCCCTCAGAACAACAGACTACATAGATCGATGCCACAAGCTCCCCCCACTTTATGCAACAAGTTCATTCACTTTACCCCATTTCCTCAATGAGTCCCCTTGGCCTCATCCTGGCCCTCTGTGTTCTATGATACATTAACTCTTGATGCTCAGATATGTTCCAGAGGCTCAGGGTCAGCCCTAAAGTTGCAGTCCGATTCTTCTCCATCCCCAGCGTAGGATTCATCGGATGGATAGATGTCCTCCTCTTTTACTCTGATGCTCCTCTGCCGCCAGCATTCACTCAGCATTTTTGTGAGGTGGGAAGTGTTTCTGGTTACTCGGCGTTGATCACTGTTTGCTGTTATCATGGAACCCTTTTTGCTGGTTATTATCAAGAGGTCCTCATGGCAGTGTGCTAGGGGTGTCACGGTATTGGTTTTATAGTGGTGTGATAACCTTCTTGCCAAATGACGATATATCATGGTTATCGCAGTATAGCAGGTGGCGTTAACTAATTTCTATTTTTTTGTAAACTGTTATTTTTGTTGGCAGAGACAAATAGCAAACACATACATCAGAGCAGCCAAAAATGATTAGATACATGTATAAATTAGTACAGTGGTACATAGAAACAGCGACGTAACAAAGAATGAGGAATGCAGCATCACGGAGCATCCAGTGCTGCAGCACTTAACAGAGATGATTGCGAGGAATTGTCCACAGAGGAGGGTGCGTCTAGGCAGTTAAGGTAGTTGTTAAAGGCGGACCATATGCTTTTGGGGCGGGAGCGGGCTGGGAGCATACTGAGGTACTCTTCTTCACAGTTCCGGGACCATGTTATTAAGTTCAACCATTTCTGGAATGTGGGGGGGTGGGGGGGGGGGTGGGGGAGCACTTCCAGTTCTGTAAAACACATTTCTTAGCAATTATACAGCTCACATTTAAGAATTTAGCCACACTTTTAGCCCTCTCAGACTGCCATGCCCCAAACAGAACCCCTATAGGGTCAGGATCAATAACAATGTCACTTATTTGGGACAGTGTTTTCAGGATCTCCTCCCAGAATGCGGCCAGCCTCGGGCAGTCCCAGAACATATGCAAATGGCCTGCTCCCTTCGCGCCGCAGCGAGGACAGAGCCGTGGGTCGGAGCGCACAAACCTGGAGATCCTACGTGGGGTGTAATACAGCCTGTTCAACAATTTGTACTGAATGGTGCGATAGCGGAAGTTTAGGGAGACTCTATTAGTGTGAAAGCACATCTTTTCCCACAATTGGTCAGTGAGTTCCAACTCCAGTTCGGACGCCTATTCGTCCCGGACCCTGGAAGGCTATGGTGGGGTACCAGTTAGAAGAAGCTTGTATAGTGAAGAGAGCACCCCACGGGCGCCAACCGAATTGGCAATGTAGGAAATCTCAGGGGAATCCGAGGGCTAATTGGGAAATTCGGCCCAAGCACTTCAGAAGGCAGCCCGGAGTCTATAAAATTGCAAGAGTTCCAGTGGTGAACCCGAGTGACCCGGCCTCCAAGTCTGCAGTGTTATGAATCACCCGCCGGGTAGAAATCGGTTAGGGCAAGGTACCCCACGGTCTCCCAGTGTCACGCCAGGGCTATGTCATATGTGGGTTCCAGCCCGGGAAACCGCCAGACGGGGAGCCACTTTTAGTATGGGTGTTGTTCAGCACATGTGGCGAATATCCGACCCCAGGCTTGCACAGTGGTTCGGACCGGGTCAATGGTCGAGTCCGGCTCGTAATGCCGGTGTAATATTAAAGACATTATGTAGGTGCCGGCTGCCGCAAGGGTCTCCAGCTTGACATGGGGGTGAGGGGGGAGGGTACCAGTAAGAGGCAAACTGTGCCTGTGCTGTGATCCAGTACCGCAGCATATCAGGGGTGGTGAACCCACCTCTATCGTAGGGGAGTGCCATATCAGACCATGTTTTTACGCACAGCACCGGAGTGCCATAGGAACTGAGCGCACAGCTTGTGTAAGTATTTCCTTCCGAGCCAGATAGGTACATTAGTGAATATGTACAGCAGCTTGGGGAGCAGCATCATCTTTATAAGCGAGAGTCTCCCCGCTAGTGATAGCAGAAGGGAGCGCCAAGGCGCCATCCTGGTTTCCGCTTGCTCCGCTGCGGCCAGGTAGTTGTCTGCTAGTAGTGTGATTCCCAGGTATTTAATCCTGTTAGGGGACCAGCGGAGCGGGTACTCAGTGGCAAGTTGTACTGTGGAGCTTGTGAGAGGGAAGCGCTCGGATTTGGTATAATTTATAGTGAAACCAGAGTATGTGCCTATGCAGGTGATGTCGCGTAGGATTGGGTCAAGGTGAACAGCGGGGTCTCTGATAAAGCAAGTCATCCGCGTAGTGAGTTAATTTCGGGGGTATCCTGCAGTCGTATCCCTTTATGTGAGTGACGCTCTCTGACGTAGTCCGCCACTGGCTCAATTGCCAGGGCGAATAGGATCGGGGAGAACGGGCATCCCTGTAGGGTGCCTCTGAAGAGAGGCAACAGAGCGGATGTTTGGGAGTTGACTCGGACCCTGGCAACTGGGGAGGTGTATAACAACTTAATATATGCAATCATCTTGGGTCCTATGCCCATGGTTTCCAGGACTAGCCACATGAACTTCTAGGACACCATGTCGAATGCCTTCTGGGCATCCAGTGTGACCGCAACTGCGCTTACACCCTGGTCAATTCGTGACATGACATTAAGCAGCCTTCTAATGTTATGGGACGTGGATCTCCCGGACACGAAGCCTGACTGGTCATCATGAACCATATATGACATGACAGGGAGGAAGCGGTTAGAGATCACCTTGGCAAAGATTTTAGTGCCCAAATTCATTAGTGAGAGGGGCCGGTATGATCCGCAGTCATCGCTAGGCTTTCCAGGCTTCAGTAGGACCGTAATGACAGCCTCACGTAGTGTCGGGGGAAGGGATCCTAGCCGGAGTGACTCGTTTCATACTTCGAGCAATTTGGGGGCCAGTATAGCCACATGCTCCTGATAAAATTCTGCCGTTAGCCCGTCGGGCCCCGGTGCCTTTCCTTTAGGGAAACTGGATATGGCCTCAACTATTTCATCCAGTGTGATTGGAGAATCTAGTTGGTCTCTTGTTGCGGGGGAGACACAGGTAGTTGGTATCTGCTCGAGGAGATCCCGCATATGGGAGTCACTATGTTCTGGCGGTTGAGAGTATGGTTCCGAGTAGAAGCCTGTGAAGACCTCCAGGATTTGCTGGACGGACGCAGGTAATTTGGGTTTGGCCCCACTCACCCCTCGCCAAAGCGGCGAGTGTTTTGCCGGATCCATCACCCTCGCCGTATTTCCGCGCAGCTTGTGGACGGCTGAAGTACTGGACTTCCCTAGTGGCTTGTTCATTAAAAAATTTGAGCTCTTTGCTAATCTGGGAGAGAATACCCGGGTCAACCGACGCCGGGTGGGCTCGCTCCAGGTCACGTAGTTTGGTTTTGGAGGGGGTGAGGTCAGTTCTAATAGTTTTAAGGACTCCCGCCTTCCTAGAAATGGGCATTCCCCTGATAAAGGCTTTGAAAGCATCCCAGCAGACTCCCAGGGTGGTGGAGTGGGGAGTATTGTGCTCAAAATAGGACTGGATATCAGCAAGGATGTCCGCCTTAAATATCTTGCAGAGCGGACGACTTGAGAAGCCATGTGTTGATGGTAGGGGCAGGTATTCCCAGTTCCAGGGATATCAAGATCGGTGAATGATCCGACAGGGTGCGCTCCAGTATCTGTGTTTCCACCACTCTGCCCAGCATAGCACCAGATAATAGAAACATGTCAATCCTGGAGGAACTATTGTGTACTGAAGAGTAGTGAGTGTACTCATGTGTATGTGGATGTAGTGCCCTCCATGCATCGTGAATGTCGAGTGTTGTGCTGTGTGCCATAAGTCTGCGCGCTGCACCAGATAGGGCTTGGGAGCTGTGCCAGCCCTATTCAACATGGTGTCTAATATGAAGTTCATATCCCCACCCCAGATAATCTGCACCCCCACGTACCCTAGCAATATGGACACCACCAGGTCAAAGTCGGTGGAGTCAACATTAGGGCCATAGGTATTCACCAGCAAATAATCTCTGTTAGCTATTGCGCAATGCAACACAATGTATCCCCCCTCCAGGTCTACATAGCTCTTATGGAGAACAAACTTAAGTGATTTATGGATCATCGTCGGCACCCCTCTGGCACGTGTGGAATATGAGGTGGAATATCCGTGTGGTCCCCATGATGGTGCCATACATTTGGTCAGAGGGCCAGTGGAGTGCGTCTCCTGCAGGAGCAGTATTTTGCACCCGTATCTGTTAGCGTACAACATGATTTTACGGGCCTTGGTATAATTGCTCAGGCCCCGTATGTTCCAGGACATCACTATTACAGGCATTTTAATAATCTAAGTAACATCCCACCACCGTTGTCGTAGAGTGAATTCAAGGTGGGAATCGCCCCTACTGGGCCCCCCCCGATATACTGTGGTCTGCCAATCCGACTCCGGCTTTTTCCATAATACAAATCAAACCCGCTCCACACCCGTCCCGCACCACCCCATCCAAGCAGACAGTGTAGCCCCCCCGTCCCTCTCCAGTCAAAACCAGAATGTGTCGTGAAAGAGGGGACAACCGCCGTTCCCCAACATGGGTCCGCAACTCCAATGGCCCAACCGGGGCCAATACCCAACTTCAAATTAACAAGACTAAACATTGCAATCGCAATGGGGTGCGCCGTTGCCGTGTGGTGGACACTTAGAAAAATATCAATGGCACTAGGTTACCAGCGGTACATTGAACAGACATATGTAGAATGATCACACCTGACCCACATGGCCCGAGTTAGAGCGAATAAAAAGGTAGAGCCAATCAAAAGGCGGAACACTCTGCATTTTGGCGGTCTGTATTCAGGCCTGTAGGTACAAGTGGGTCAGCGACCAGCAGAAGAGTTAGTCAATAATGGCAAGCAGGTAAGCATGGCGGAGAGCCGCCTTTGATCACTGGCGGTGAATTGTGCAAACTTGGTCATCACAGGTATTCAATGCGTACATACGGGTGAGCCAATACGGTTACATTGTTATCAGCACATGGAAGAACAAACAATAATAAGCAGATAGCAGAAATACAAGGTGGTTTAGAACCAGTAAAGGTACATTGCTATCAGCACATAAAAGAACAAAGAATGACGAGCAAAGTGCTGAGACACGAGGTGGTTGGGGCCTACTCGTCAACCGAGGGATCTCCATTGGGATTCAGCAGTGGTATCTGGGCCTCTATAAATTTGACAGCCTCCTCCAGCACGGTGAAGAAGTAAAGTTTTCCATTAAAGGTAATTCTGAGCCGAGCTGGGAAAAGAATTGCGTAGGGGACATTGCGCTCACATAGCAGTTTTTTGACTCCCAGGAATTGATGTCTCTCTTGTTGCACCCCGACTGAGAAGTCAGGGAATATACGGATGGTGTGTGAGTCAAGGCGCAGGTCGCCCTTCTCGCGTGACAGGCAAAGGATGAGGTCTCTGTCCCTGTAATTGAGAATCCTGGCGATGATGGGTCTGGGGAAGTCTCCCGGCTTGGGGTGAGGCGATAGGGCCCGGTGAGCTTGCTCGACTGTGAAGTACGGAGATAGGGCAGGGTCACCCAGTAAATCCTTAAGTTAAGTTTTCAACCGCCAATTCCATGCGCCCTTTCAGGGCATTCTCGGGGACCCCTATAATGCGCAGTTTGTTTCTGCGCGAGCGGGACTCAAGATCATCGCACTTTGCCTTTACTGTTTTCATGTCCCGAGTCAAGGTGGGCACTGTATCCTGTAAAGTATGCAGTTGGTCTTCATTCGCCCCGATTCCGTTTTCCGCCTCGGTGATCCTGGCTCCAGCCTGGTCAACCCGAGACTTGAGGGATGCGACGTTGGCATTAATGTTGTCCAATTTTTCATGGAACGAAGCAAAATTTCTGACCATTGATTCCATGATTGAAGTAAGATCGGGGGCCAGCGCGCGAGAGGGTGGTTCGGGTTTGAGGTCTTCTTGGGCGGCAGCCTCGGCCCCCTGGTCTACCCGCATGGCAGCCTTTGCAAATTTGTCCATGGCGCCCACCTTGCTGGCCCCTCTGGACCCGTTGGACATCGCAAGTGCGGAGGAAGGTGACCCGACAGGTCAGGTCCAGATGAGCGTGAGGAGTAGGGGCATAGCGCCAAGTTTCACCATCCAGTAGTCGCCAGTCGCTAAGGTTAAAGAAAAGCAGTGGTGGCCTGTAGTACTGCAGATGTGTTTGGAGGTTAGGTAGCGGCCAGGCTGCAATGCGAGCAGAACCAGAATGGCAGATAGTACAGTCGCCCAGCGGGGGAGGTGCAGGAGCAAGGAGAGCTGCCACAGTGCGTTGCCTGCGGGATGTTAGCCAGTGTGAGATAGGCAATATGCCCGCTGAGGGAGCACTGCCACGTTGGGAACGTGTTGCTGAGGCCACCCGTATGTTCTAGGTGCTCATGTGGCCAAGAGTGAAGTCACCAGCGTAATGCAGTGCCCTCCAGGGCGGCGTTCGTTGAGTGGAAGGAAGCGTGGCTGTTGGCAGTTCCAGAGAGGTACTAGCCTATTAGACAGGGTCAGCGGCCCAGTGTGTCCATGTATCCTGCAATCCCCACTGTCTGCCAGGGCCCAAGGAGCAAGCTGCAGGGCAGATGGTGCTGTCTGATAGGTGCGGGTGGCACCCGCATATAGGGGGCAGTGTGTTTACTCGGGGGACCTGGGAAGATGCAAGGGGGATGGGCCGACCCAAATCAGCACCCTAACCTGTGCCACGGGCGGCGCAGGCCAGCACCCGCGGAGAGAGGTGCAGCAGCTCTCCAGAGCCAGCCACCGGCACGCAGCATCCAGGAGTGGGATCGGGTCTTCCTGTCCAGCTCCTCCAGCAGGCCCGATCACCGTGCGGGCCACAGGGTTAGGCTGCAACAGGCAGGTAGGTGGGGTGGGAGCGGGGGACCAGCTCCGGCACGTTCCTGGCCCTCCGACGCAGGCGGCCGGGTGTAGTGGAAGCCGCAGCACCAGGGGGGGCCAGGGGTCCCAGCCGCCGCCACCTGCTGCAATCAGGCGGCAGGCAAGCGCTGTCCCAGCGCGCCGTGGACAGATGAGGCGTCCCAAGGAGGAGGCTCCAGCCAGGCTACGGGCAACGCCGGGGTCCGCCCAGGCGAGCGGCACAGGCTCCAACACGGCTCCGCAGGGACCCTAGTGTACGATTCCGGACAGAAACAGAGCAGATTGCTCAGGACAATGTCGGCAGCAATCCGGGCCCATGTGGTGCTGAAGGACAAACCGTACCGCTAATGATGCCGGATTAAGTTCCTAACCACACGGAGCTCCACGGCTAAGTGGCCATTTTCGGGCTGCTCAACAGCGCACCCCCCGCGTTAACTAATCTTAAATATTTTCTTAAAGCTCATAAATTGTCAGCATTTTGAAACTTGTCTCTGCAGATTTTTAGTGGATCCTCTGGGAATCTAAGGCAGCTGCAGATTTGGTCTTTCATGGCCCTCACTCGTTGATAGCCTTGAATGAAAGAGTGACTAGTGGACGTGTTAAAATGCACATTTTGAGCAATATGCTTGCTGCTCCGTCACAGGTCATCGCTTTGAAAATCGGCCTCGACCTGCATTATTTTGAAACCAGATGGCATGGGCATCATGACCCCTCGCTGCGATCAGTCATAAAAGTTTGTTCTTTATCCCATTAAAGGGAGAAAAATCACTCATGTGAGGTCGGAAAGCCCATGTCATTGCGTTTCTTTTGTCAAAATGTCATAGCCACCACCCATGACCGAATGGTTGTATATTGTTCAAATCACTATAGCTTGTTTATCTGTCTGGTGTATTATAAAAGGTCTGATGTTGGAGTCACCAATGACCATGTAATCCTAACATGACAGCGTTCAGTGGGCCATGTTGATTTCTTTCTTAAAATACATGTTCATTTACCTTCTTAAAAATGGTGGCACAAAAACTTTTTGAAAATGACAAAGTTAAAATACATATCGGCACAAATATGGCCTGGAACCATCACCTCACCACAGCCCCATCATTACCATTTTCCCCAGGTCTGAGCGCATTAGGACCCTTGTCATGTGAGTTGAGACGGAGGAATGCTTTCATGGGTGGTGTCACAAATCGAGGATAGACCTGAGAAATATCTCGCCCCCATTGCTTTGGATACTTCAAGTTGAATGTAGAATCTGTCCTGCCTGCTTGAGTTCAGTGCCATATGCAGAAGAAAGGTGAAGGATCAAGCGAAGCAACAACTCTAGTGCCAATGTGCAAATCTACATGGAGGACAGTGGGGGGGACAAGGGGGCAGTTTATACACTAGCACAAAGCACTGATGGGCTGAGTATTCATACAGTTTACAAAGCTAACATTTTTTGTGGACATGCATCAGAAGGGCATCCAGTTCACCCCCCCTTTGAATTCTGGGATGTGTCGTTCCCCATCTTTCAAATTGGTGGGAAACTACAAATCGGCTGATCTTTAATCCGACTCTACCGATCACAGAGAGAGCGGTCACAGCCATCAAAGTTGCGTTTACTAATGTGGCCTCACTTTCCCTATGCTCTTGTCTGCCAAACAGACGCCACATCCCACAGTGCAAGATCCAGACTGCGGAGAACTTGCTTACTGCAGCCTTTCCAAATCAGATTGAAAAGCTCACTTAATAGCTGCAGGCCCTAAATCGGTATATCAGTATAAACAACATGACGGTTATTATAGTTCAATTAAAATTGTGCACGGTATCTATAACGGTATATCGTTACACCCCCAGTGTGCTTGTTGGTTTGGGGTTGTTTTACTGGCACTACATCAGCTATCTCCAGGAGGGATCTCTTTGCTCTTCATCTGAGAACAGCATTTAATTTCATCTTCTCCTTTGCAACTCCGTCCCGGGCCCTCATGATGTCGTCTTCCAGGTATTTCTGTGACTCACTTGGGAGATGTGGTATCCGAGTATGTATGTTTCTTACAAAAATTCCTTCGGCAGGATACTTCAGGTTGGAGCTGTGTGGCATGTTTCAATAGTGCCATAGTAGCGGATGCAGCACTTGTTCATATGGCTGTCCTGTAAGATAAGCTATTTGGAGTGCCCTTTTTAGGTTTCCCCATGAACCTTTCAACTGTCCCATTCGCCTGAGATCACAGCGGGGTCACCTTCCTGTGATGGAATCCCATGTACTCTGCAAATGTCCTAAAATCCTGGCTTGTAAACGGGGGTCAATTTTCCGTCTTTACTGTTCTTGGGATACTGAAGGTCTTAAATATTCTGTCCAGCACCGGTATGACATGAGCGCTGCTGTTGACCCCGCTATCAGTGCTTCTGTAAATCGTGAATACTTATCCATCGTTTTTTTTTTTTTTTTTTAAATATATATACATTGCTACCCAGCAGTGCATGTACATAGCCCATTATGGCCTATGAGCCATTTCATTGTGTAGTCTCTCCACCTCACTTTGGTCCTTTATGGCCCCAGCCAATGAGGTGGCAGGGCTTAAGCTCCGCCCCCGGCAGCCATCTTCAGATTTTTCACCGCAGTCTAACAGACACAGGGAATCCTCAAGCTCTCTCAGCTTTTTTCAAATCTTTCTACTTTTGTGTGGAATATATTTGGTAAATATATTCCATTTTGTTCCCCTTCTTAGGGGCTTTGTTTACAATTAACCTTAGAGGCAAAACTTGTTGTTTTCCTCTCAAAATCGTCGACTGAACTGCTCTTCAGAAATGGAGGCACCTCAGGCTGTCAGGAAGCCTTCCCTGTTCAGGGACTGCACGAGGTGCAAGAAGAAATTGGTTTACAACAAAGACCCCCACGAGCATTGCATTTATTGTCTGTACCCACATGACATTAAAAAATGCGAGATTTGTAGAACCTTTTCCACCAAGACCCTTCATGACAGGCATAGAAGACTCCTTTCATACTTGGAATCCAGGGATCAATCTTCGGACGATGAGTCTGTCAGAACAGCTCATGTCCAATCCAGCACTCCATCTGAGAGACAAAATTCAAAGAGAAGGGCCTCTTCAGTGGAAAGGAGTTCCTCTCCCAAGTTCAAAAAGAGGAAGCTGGAACTGATACCCTTTCTGCCTCCAGTTGACTTATCAAGCCAGAAAAAGTCAGCAAAATCTGCCTCCAGAGGTAAGGAGCAGTTTGCAAAAAACAGGGGGCAGTAGTCGGCGGGAAAACCGTCCACGAATGAAGGGAAAGGTAAAGGCCCGTCATCGGCCATACCGGTCGACGAAACCATCAACGACGACGACCACGCTTAAGACATCATCGACAATAAGATCATCGTCATCGGACATGTCGACCGCGAAGCATTCGTCGACGAGCAAGAAACACCACTCGTCCACGAAGCATTCATCCATGACACAGTCGTCCATGGAACACATTCCACATTCGTCAACAAAGCTCTCGTCGACGGAGAAATCTCCTGCGTCCACGGCGAAGCCCTCGTCGACGGGAAAATCTCAGTCGTCGACGAAATCTCATACGGGAGGCTTGTCGACGAAGATAACATTGTCCATAACACCTTCAGCGGCACCACAAATTTCGGCAGTTACGGAGGAATTGCTGCCTTCCACATTTGAAACACCTGTCATTGAAAACAATGTCATTGAGAAGAATACTGAGACTGAACCACTGGTACAGCAATTTTCACCTTTGGGGCACATGGCAGAACTTCCGGATGTAATTCTTCAGGAAGAATTCTCTGATGAGGAAGTGGTGGAAGAGTCCACCGGTCCCTTACCGAAACAATACAGCCCTCCTTGGCAACCGTCCACGGGAGAATCCGAATATCCTCATGACCCGATACTCATGTTATCCGTGCAGAGGATTGTAGAAGAATTTTACAAACGGCAAAGGGAGAAGCAAATCCCGATTGATCCCGTAGAATCAGGAATTATTCCTAGAGAGTCATCTCCGATTCCTGGCACATCTGATTGTTCTCCTCACAGGAGTAGACCGCGAAAACGGATGAGATCACCGGAACCTGCTCGAAGACCGAGGAGCATCACCGACAGTGCTTCACCTACAAGAGTCCCGTCACCACAGTCATCACACAGACCGCGATCTCCGGATGTAGACCCTACTATGGTACCGTCCACCATCTCGGTATCAGACTGGCAGGAGGATCATTTTAGAGAATTCTCGGAACCAGAAGAAGGAGAAATAACACAGGAGCCAGACGCATCCAGTGAGTGGGATGACTACGTAGTCGAGAAGCCCAGGAGAAGAGACTCGCCGGGCAAGGCCTCACCGCCGGATGATCTCGTCTCTTTCCACACTATTATAGGTAAAGCCGCAGAATTGTTTAAAATTCAGGTTTCTTCTGAGGAAAAGAAATCAGTGCTCTATGAGCACAGGAACAAACTAAGGAGGACAGTGACCACAATTCCCCTCCTCGATACCATCTGGGATTCCGGATCCAAGATACTATCCACGCCCTTATCGACTCCGGCGCTGGTGCCCAGGCCAGAAAAGAAATACAAAGCTCCGGATTCGGCACCGCTTTGTTTGAGAGGTCATACGAAACCAGACTCGGTTATTACAGTGACGGCCAGAAAGAAACTCGCCAACCCCTCCTCACCGTTGTCGGCACCACCGGATAAGGACGGACGTAAACTGGAAGCCATGGGCAGGAAAGTATCATCTTCTGCATCGCTTACTATCAGAGCGGGCAATGCGCTGGCCATGACCACTAGGTTCGATCGCGAGCTCTGGCTCCGCATGTCTAAATTGGCGGAGCAATTACCACCAGAGCTCCAGGAGGAGACAAAATCGATAATCGCGGATGGTGAAGCTACATCGGATCACATGATCGACGCAGCGGTTGATGTGGCCGAATCAGGCTTCAGGCAGATGGCGCACGGCACAGTGCTCAGAAGGCAGGCCTGGATGAAGGCTACTAACTTTAGACCTGAAGTCCAGGTGCAGATATTAGACGTGCCGTTTGATGGACAAGATCTCTTTGGAAAGAAGATAGACGACCATTTGAAGGGAATCAAGACAGACACGGACACAGCCAGAGCCATCAGTTCTTTAAAGGACAAAATTAAGGACCATAGGTCTTTTCGTCCCTTTAGAGGCTCATCTTCCAAGTTCAGAGGATACGGTCGTTCCTCGTATGGTCAAAAAGCACAAGGCGGCACGTACCAAGACAATAAATATCAGTCATCCAACAGATACGCCCAAAGAGGCAGACGTGGCTCCGCCCAAGGGAAATCACAAGGCAAGCAAAACTGACGACCAATCTTTTCCCCCTCCTCACCACACCCCGGTGGGGGGGAAGGGTGAGCCAGTTATTCCAGCGCTGGCAATCAATTACATCGGACAAATGGGTGTTGCAGGTGATCCGAAAGGGTCACACCTTAGAATTTCTGGACCAACCTCCTTCCCTGCCTCCAACATCTCGCAGAGTGCATATGCTAAGACAGGTCATGTCCGAATTGCAAAAACTGCTCCAGAAGGCAGCAGTAGAACCAGTACCCTATTATCAGAGGGGAAAAGGTTTCTACTCCCGATTCTTTCTCGTCAGAAAGAAAAACGGTCAATGGAGACCCATCTTGGACCTGAGGGCACTCAACAAATTTATCAAGCGCATAACATTCAAGATGGTAGCTTTACAAGGGGTGCTACCTTGGTTAAACAAGCACGACTTCTTAGCCACTTTAGACTTGGAGGACGCATACTTCCATATACCGATCCATCCAGCGCACAGGCAGTTCCTCAGGTTCACGGTGGAAGAGCTTCACTTTCAGTTTCAAGTGCTCCCGTTCGGACTAAAATCGGCTCCGAGAGTTTTCACAAAATGCTTGGCGCCGGTAGCGGCAAGTCTCAGGAGGGCAGGAACGGACGTTTTTCCATACCTGGACGATTGGCTGATAAAGGCAAGCTCCGCTGCAAAGGCTCACTCGGCAGTTTCGAAGACTGTCAACCTCCTAAAAGAGTTAGGTTTCTCCATAAACCAGACGAAGTCCTGCCCCGTTCCCAACATGGTAGCTCTCTTCCTGGGAGCCGAACTCGATACCAACATTCCCAGAGTGAGGCCATCGTCAGAAAGAATAGCAGCAATTCTACGCTTAACTTCAAACTTCCTACAGAAAGAGACAACATCCGTACGCTCTTACAAATCCCTATTGGGCATGACGTCATCATGCATATTCCTCATACCGAACTGCAGGCTTCGCATGAGACCGATTCAGGAAGCTCTGGACCACCAATGGAAACAAGCTTCAGGATGCTGGGAAGACATTGTCCAGATTCCATCGGCGTTGCACAAGGCCCTTCGATGGTGGAATGTTCCGAGGAATCTTCTGCAGGGGATGCCGTTTCAAGCACCGACATCGACCCTTCTGCTGAGGACGGACGCTTCCTTATCAGGCTGGGGCGCTCATCTTGCGGACCTCCAAACCAAGGGCTCTTGGTCGACACAAGAGTCCCAGCTCCACATCAACGTGTTAGAGCTCAGGGCCATAAGGTTGGCACTGAAAGCTTTCCTACCGGTGATAGCTGGTCAAGTCCTTACAGTCCAGACAGACAACACGACCTCCATGCACTATACAAACAAGCAGGGAGGCACGAGGTCACAGATCCTGTCGCAAGAAGCCCAACAGCTATGGGCATGGGCCTTGCACTACGGAGTGCAGATCAGAGCAGAGCATCTTCCGGGAGTGGACAATGTCCTAGCGGACAGACTAAGCAGAGACTACACAGCGTCCCACGAGTGGGAGCTGGACGAAAAAGAAACCCAACGGATTTTTGCCTTATGGGGCCATCCGCAGATCGACCTTTTTGCCACCAGGAACAACAAAAAATGCAAGAGATTTGCTTCAAGATACCCGGAGCACCAATCACTGGGAGACGCGTTCTCAGTGAATTGGTCGGGGAAGTTCCTCTATGCCTTTCCACCCATTCCCCTCATGTCGAGGGTACTTCGCAGGGTAAAAGAACAGAATTGTTCTTTGATTCTAATCGCACCGGATTGGGCACGGCAAGTCTGGTACCCGACTCTGAAGCACCTATCCTGTCAACCCCCGATTCGTCTCAAGACACATCAATATCTACTGACACAACAGAACCGCAAGGTTCTCCACCACGACCCGAGGAGCCTGTCTCTCAAAGCATGGTTCCTGAGCAGCGCAAACTGATGCACCTAAAGTTACCATCAGAATGCTGGGATATCATCAGGGCTGCTAGAGCCCCGTCCACACAAGTCACCTACACCAGGAAATGGACCAGGTTTTTCCAAATGGTGCGAGACCTCTGCAATCGATCCCCTCACGGCCTCGGTTGATCAGATTCTGCCCTACTTGTTACACCTGGCTACGTCAGGGCTCTCACTGTCATCTATCAAGGTCCATCTGTCAGCCATTGCGGCTTACACAGTAACCGCGGAGACGCAAACCTTACTTTTCTTACCAGCGGTTAAAATCTTCCTGAAAGGACTGATGCGTACTTATCCGCCTACACCTACACCAGTTCCGGGCTGGAGCCTCAACACTGTCTTAACAGCCCTCATGCAACCTCCCTTCGAACCTATACACAGATGCGAAATGAAATTCTTGTCCTGGAAGACATCTTTCCTGATAGCCATCACATCAGCCAGAAGGATCAGTGAGTTACAAGCTTTGTCTTCTGAACCCCCGTTTACTTTGTTCCAGAAGGACCGCGTCATCTTAAGGCCTCACCCGAAGTTCCTCCCCAAGGTACTTTCGGAGATGTCGTTCACTGAGCGCATTGTGTTACCAACCTTCTTCCAGAATCACGCTTCTGAAGCGGAAAGAACTTTACATTCTCTAGACGTTGCTAGAGTGTTGAAGTTTTACTTGCAAAGAACCAAGGAGTTCCGCTCCTCAAACCGGCTATTAATTTCTTTCTCTGGCCGTACCAAGGGTCAGCATATATCTAAACAAAGTCTGGCACGCTGGGTATCGTCCTGCATCACCCACTGCCATCAATTGAAAGGCGACCCTTTAACTAGACCGCCGTCTGCGCACTCCACCAGAGGAAGGGCGGCGTCAACAGCATTCCACGCAGGGGTGGCCTTGAAGGACATATGCAGAGCCGCCACGTGGAGCACTCTGCATACCTTCGCGAAACACTACTGCCTGACTGAAGACACCAACAAAGAAGCTGCAGTTGGACAGGCAGTGCTCCGTCATCTTTTTGTATAAGGTAGGACCAACCTCCTTTCCCGAAGTAGATAACCGTTGTGTTGCTGCATGGTAAAGGTTTGATCAGAAATATGTTTTTCTGTATTTATGCATATATGTATATAATGATGGCATGTTTTAACAGCTTGGTATTCTATTCAAGCATCTGAATCTATGAAAGATCCAATGCTGGAGAAGTCTTAGTTACTTACCTGTAACTGTATTTCTCCAGCATTGGTATCTTTCATAGATTCACATGCGCCCGCCCGCCTCCCCTGAGAGGCTGCTCCTATGCTCGGCATCCATCATACTGTAATCTATACGGTTCAAAATCTGAAGATGGCTGCCGGGGGCGGAGTTTAAGCCCTGCCACCTCATTGGCTGGGGCCATAAAGGACCAAAGTGAGGTGGAGAGACTACACAATGAAATGGCTCATAGGCCATAATGGGCTATGTACATGCACTGCTGGGTAGCAATGTATATATATTTAAAAAAAAAAAAATTATTATTATTAAATTTATCACAGAGGATTCCCAGTCTGACGACGGGGAATATTCAAGCATCTGAATCTATGAAAGATACCAATGCTGGAGAAATACAGTTACAGGTAAGTAACTAAGACTTCCCCCCCTTCAATGGGGCCAAATTGTATATAGACTGATATGCAAATGGGTATTCCTCCTTTGTGAAAAGTACAGTGAGCTAAAAGTGATGGCTGCGGACTCTCACAGTGCGTAAAAACCACAGAACAGGTTATCATGCCATGTTCTTTCGAGAGAGGGGCGCCTGCTACCTTTTTGGCGTCTTATTGATTGTTATTCTGCATCTTGTCCATCGTACAGGTTCCGATACAACCCTTGGGGCAGTGCCTGATGTACGACATATCTGATGTATCTGTCCACTACCAATGGTTCAGGTGATTTTGCTCATCTCTGGTGTCGAGAGAATTGGCAGAATTTTCCTCCATCCCAGGTCTGTGAATGATGTCATACCACAGGGTTTTGGAAAATCATAAGGGACACCAATAATTCGTATTGCTTGATATTGGGTGCCTCTAGTAAAGAGTGGGAACATCATATTGGCAACACATGGAGAAAAATAGCTGTAGGCAATACATACCCCTTGCAGTGTCCTGATCAAGATATGAGGTGGACGGGTGTTCCTACCACTACTAATGGGTATTATTAAGAGTCTGAATTGCTCTCAGGCGGCAGGACTTGGCCGCTCATCCAACGCCTTGGTCAGAAATAATTCAGTGGAATGGGTGGAAGTACTGCATGACCCGATGAGCTGTATTAGTAACACTGGCTTAATACCTAGCTCATGGACAGAGAATAACATTGTATACAAAACAATGTAGAAGTACCCCTGGTGAGTGAAAACCACATAATCCCTCCAAATCAGACTGGATTTAGAAAGGGGTCCTCAGCAGTCTATAACCCGATTAGATTGACATCATTGATAGAGCTTGCTGTGGACCCCAAGAAACTGTGAATGCAGCATTTATCGATTTCTCAGTGGCATTCAATATTATCTTAAGAGAGCGATTGTGGCATAAGCTGAATGCATTCAAGGACTGCTATTAATGATACCAGACTTCAGGCCAATACTAGAGTGCGCATCAGATTAGATGGAGAGGGGAGGTGATTTGGCTGGTTTGGCACCTGTTGTGGGGTAAAGCAGAGTTGTATACTTGCACCGACCCTGTTCAATCTATATCGGACAGATCTTCATTGTGCCCTAGCTACTCCAGGTCCTAGTGCTGTTAAGTATAGTTCACACTGCGTATCATGGCTGGGGTACGCAGATGATATTTTAATTATCGATTATACACAGACGGGGCTACAAAACAGGTTGAGTGCACTGGAAAACAATGGCTACCGAGGAGAATACCTTGTGAGTATATTATGCCCGATTGTGGGCTAACCAGTATTGGCACTTTGATCTCGATAAAATTACTATTGTTAATTCGGTGAATAAGGAAGATGGAGCCCAACGCCCTTGTACATGTGATATATATGTTCTATACTAAACAGGATACACCTATGCGTAATAGCGGTCTGGAATGGGCAAAGAAGATTGAGGCATACTGGACTCAGCCAATCAGCAACTGCATAATCGGAATGGAATTCTCCAAATAGAAGTACAGAGTAAAGAGACTATAAAAAACTACTGATAAAGAGCAGCTGTGGGTGGTACTGGCCATGAAGAGAAACAGCAAAAGAATATATATGTTATAATGTGGAAAGGCAAACTAATGTGGAAAGGCAAACTAAACCTAAATATCTGAGGGCCTAGTCCAAGGCCTTGACTATCAGGAAAGATATGTTAATTAAATTCAATTGTATGCCGACTTGAAATTTCGGGCACACAAACTGGTATTTCTAATGATCAGAACTGTAGGGTATGTGGAGAGACAATCATGGAAACCATGAAACAACTATTTGCTGATTGCCCGAGTTTGAACGCTATCAGGGAAAAACCTTTTATTGAGTATAGGAATGATGCAGAAGATTTCATAATCGGGAGCTTTTGGAGTGTTTTATGGGGATGGGGGATCTTAATATTATGGTGTCAAATACTGTGTGTATATTTTTGAAATGTTGGCAGAATTTATTTTATGAAATGGATCTTATCAAATGTTGTATGTATATATTTGAAATTCTGGTTGAGTTGGTTTTATGAAATGGATTTAGATTCTTTTTGAATGTTTAGTTTTAAGGATGTATTGGTCTCATGTAGATTTTGTATTAAGTCATTATTTGTCTATATATACTGTTAGAAACCAGAGGTTGTTCTCACTGGTAGACCTCCGGGATCCTGTGTTCAGGTCGTCAGGGAAGGGCCAACGCTCTTGCATCCCAACACTGGGGGCGGACGAGCGAGAGACGGAGGATCACCTGTGCAAGGGGTCCCTGGGGACTGCGGGAGCAGCACCCTAGGGCAAGACGCAGTATCCCCTTTTTTTCCGACGCAACCCTACCCGACACCCCCTCTGTCTTTGTAGAATATTGTCACCAAAGACCCATCATACTCCGGCCTTTCCCTAAGAAGACAAATCCGTCCGGGAAAACCCAAATTATCCCTAGATTCCAACATATGTTTTATCCCTCCTTCCTCAGACACCCACTTCCAAACAATCCTACACTCAGATCTGCTTTTCTGATAGAAATCCACAACATCTTTATCCCACAACTCACATAATTCCTCTCCACTGCGGTTTCCAAAAACCACTTGGACAAAGAAGGGGGAAAAGAGAGCTGAAAAGATTACCCATAGGAATCAATGCACCAGGGAGTCACCATTGTGTCACAATAGCGAGGGCAGGCAGGGTCAGGCCTCCCACTACAACCATTTCCACCTGAAAACTATCAAGACTCCCAGTCACTATAAAAAGCAGAACACACAATCACACTTTGAGCGAGCTGGGGATTCTGGATGGAGCACAGAGGCCAGGAGGAAAATTCCAGTCGGAGAGGCCCTGGAAGGCCTTGAGGACCAAAGACTGCCAAATTGCTGGGCCTCAGAGTACAGGGGAGGCTGCAGTGCGGCGAGGGAGTGCCAACTCCAGGGAGCCAAAGCCAGGGGCAGCTGGGGGTTTCTTGGCAGTGCCCACACCAGAGTTCCTCCCCTGGACAAACAGGAGAGTCCAGGCCTTTGTGGGGCAGGTGGTAGGACCACGACCTCAAAAACATCCCTGTGTGCTTTTGCTGCTCCCAAAACATGAGAAGGCTGTTTTCGCGGAGCTAGCAAAGTGGGAGCAAAAGAGAAGTGCATTCTGGGACTGGAAGAGGAGTCTGAGCCCGATGGAGGGAGACCCTGAGAGGGGAATGAAGCTACAAACCAGAAAACCCTTTGGTCAGAAAGCATTGCATACTAAAAGCTGCAAGGGTTACACAAGCCAGCCTAGCTGCAAGAGGCAATTGCTTCAAGTGCTACCAAGTTAACAACTGTCTTCCCGGGTGAATGGCAGAGTTGGGGAGGAACCAAGACAGCGAGAATAACAGCCATGACGTTACCCCAAAAGACGCAAAAGGTGGCAAATCTCCCAATGCAACCGGTGAGTCTACTCAAGATATGAAAGTCCGGTTTGTGTCTCGGAGTGCTTGTAACAGTTGCCAAGAGAAATTAGGTTATGCATGTGTAAATAAACCGCAAGGGAAAATGAACCCATTGTTCCGAACATTTGTGTATAAATACTAAGTAGCAAAGCGGTGCAGTGAGAAGGAAGTTGCCCAATCAAAAGTCTCTGCATGGTTAGATTGCAGCTGAGGGAAACAGCAATCAAAGTGAACTTGGTTAAAATTGAGAACTCGAAATACCAGGATGCATTGCAAAGGCAAATAGTAGTCGAAGTGGTCAGGCGGAGGGAAAATAAAAGTCCTCACAGTTTTGAAAGTCTTTGACACAGAGAAAGACTTGAACCCGATGGAGGAAAGTCTTAACGAGAAGAAAGCTAGGGAAAGGGAACCCTGACAATAAATGTCAAACAAAGACTTGAGCCCGAATGAGGGGAGCCCATGCTGAACTGGGACCAGATTGAGAGACATCATTTTTTGAACTTTTGCTTTGAAAGGTCTGAGCCCAACTGAGGGAGACCAGCGTGAACTTTTTGTTGAACTATGCACAGGATAAGGGGGTTAACCTGCACTTGGGAGAAGGCAAGCCCGAGAGGTTGAACCCTCCAGTTTGTGACTGTCAATTCGAGAACCCAGGAGGCTCGGGAAGGCAGAGCATGCTGCCAACGTATATTTGCAAGCCAGAGTGCAAAGTGTTCCACCCAAGTCTGCGTGCTGTACAACGTGGGAAAAAGCATGCTCCCATCTTAGCTATTGGGTGAGACAGGCGTTTTACAAACCCTTTCACTTTGAATATAAATGGTCAATTTTGCATCTTTTGTGTCAGTGTCCTCCTTGTGATACCATGCCTCTCTCACCGTACAATAAGAATACAATAAATAAAATAAATAATGGTTGCAAAATCCTTCATGTATATCGTGGAGTAGTTTGCGAGTCCTAAGAAAGATCTTAACTCTGACACATTTATTGGAGGGGCAGTGGCCAGGGAAAGAACATCGTGTTTGGATCCAGACCCTAGAGGTGGATATGTGAGGGAGGATCACCTGGGTGGAGGGAACTTGTGGAGTGGGAAGAGGACGTCCGTAGGTGGGACATGGAATCCCCCATTCCCTTTAGGAAAAAAAAAACATTTTTATCACTCAAACATTTGTAGGCTGTCAGCCCTTTCCCATTGCTTCTGTCTGAAATATCCCCCACAATTACCACCTTAACACTGGGACGAGCAAGAGACCAAATAGGAGGACAAATCCTCATTTATGTGAGATAAACACATATTCGCCTTATGTTGTTAATGCCGACACACAGCATTCAAGTACCAAGATGAGTAGGAGACAACACAGAGTAATGCACACTTCCTTTAATTCAAACCTCCCTAAACATCACTTTGGTAATGAGACGAAGAAGAGGGCTATGGAAGTGCACCAGTGGAATAGCCACGCATGTCCAGCTAATAGGTTTCATAAAGGTCAGGCAGAAATAAATGACCCACACCTGTGGTAATTTAACAATTCCAATAGGTATAAGAAGCCTGGCAGCAGAGCAAGAGGAGGAGCACAGAAAGGAACCCAGAAGGGGGTTGCACACACAAGCTGGAAAGAAGATGGCTTTGAGAGAGAGGAGCGCTAGACACAGGAGCCGAGAACCCTGTCGAGCAGAAGAAAGGGACGCTATGGCAGAGGCCTGCCATGAGAGGGTCTGGAAGGCCTGCAAGCCCTTCTTATCGGGTGCACGCAGCGAGAGCTGTCGGGCACCTACACACTCCAGTGGCCGCAGAATTCCAGGAGAGCAAGCAGTGCTCGCTCCAGTCTCCACAAGGGAAGAGTGCAGACACAGAAAGCCAGGCAGCAGTGCGAGGTGCAGGAGAGAAGCCAAAGGGAGTTGCTGTGTGGAACCAGTGTGGGATAAAAGGAAAACTCTCATACCGGGGCGTGCCGGGAGCTTGAAACATGTTGCCTGGATCTCCTTAGCATCCATGTTGACATGCGATAATGCCTATGCTCCTTCATTCGCCTCTCTTCTTCAGAATAGTTTTCTCGTTGTCCCCTTTCATTGCGTTTGCCATGTGCTTGCGCAGCCATTGATGATGCCGCCATTGCTGTCATCATGGTTCGGTCCTTGGTATCTGCGTAGGCCACTACCCTCACTCTCTCCCTTCGATATTTCTCCATATCCTGCAAACAGACTTGAAATGGTTTGTACCCCCACATGCCGAGCATCATTGAGCTAGCGCTGGGCATGTGCCTTCATGTGGGAATTTGTACCCAAATCTGTAACACAATGGTTCTGCTTGGGCCTCAGGTGGTGCGGTGGCCATTTTGCGCATCACGTCAGGTGTTGGCAGAGAGATGTTCATGTTGCTCATGGCTTCCGCCTGGAATTATATTGCCAGTTCTGCCCATGCTAGCATTAGTATTTCCTCCAGCGTTCATGGCTTTTGCAACAGCTTCCTCTGAAAGTTGTTTTCCTCACATCCCGCAATTATTTGTGAGCAGAACGTTTCTGCGTTTGAGTAGTTGTTAAAGTCGCAGTGTTTTAGTTTGATTCTCAGTTTTATAACAAATGTCTTCATGGTTTCGGTTGTTCGTTATTTTGCTGCGCGATTTTTCGTCGCAGGACTTTTCATCGCCGTTTTTTTAACGAAAAAAACTCATCGTTTTTTTTTTGGGGTGTTTACCTCCCCAAACTCTCCTTTATTTATTTTTTCAATTATTTCCTTTCACCCACAAATATTTAATTTTTAAACCCCCCCAAAAAAAACGTTTTTTTTTCGATAAAAAAACAGCGATGAAAAGTCCCGCAACGAAAAATCCCACGGCAAAAGAACTGTATACCATGGTTTCACCCTTTACTTGCCTGGTGGAGTGGAACACGTGTCTCTCATAATCTACATTGGTGTATGAAGTGAAATAAGTAGCAAGGGCTGTCTTTAACCCCTGAATTGTGCCTGTAGAGCGGTTTGGTAGCCTGTCAATGATGTGCCTGGAAGCAGAACCCACTGCCAATATAAAAAGGCATTGCTGTCTATGGTCGCCTATCGCACCCCCTATATAGTTCAAAGTCTCTAATCCATCTAGGCCCTCATGTTGCTGGTCGCAGTTACATCGAAGATGCCAGGCAGTTGTAGTGCCTGGCATCTTCCTGTGGGATTCCTGTGGTTTTGGTGATGCCTGTGAGGGCAGCATGATGGGCACAGTGCCAGGAATGCTTATTTAGGTGCCTTGTACGGTCAGCTGGTGGGAAACTGCTGCTTTCCACCCCATACCTTAGCGCACATGCGGGGACATGATGCAGGGTATTCACTGCGCGCTGCGCGTGTTGTGTCCCTTCATCGCAGCTGCTCACCTGCCTATGGTTTTTGTATCCTCCCTCAGGGCAGCAGGCTTTGATGCCCGGTGCGAAATGGTTGCTGAGTGGTTTGGCGCCAAATTATTGTCTTGTGCGCCACTCTGCGCATGAGGCGCTCCTCCGTTCCCTCTACAAGCCCCTCCTGCCAAAGTCTCCACCAAGGGCGTGAGGACGTTCTTGCCGCTTCCCACAGCCCCGTCGTGGAAACTGCAATTTGGCCTCTCACCGCTGCTCCCTGAGGTGCATGAAAAGCCTTCACAGGTGGGCCCGTCTTGGACAGTAATCGGCGCGAGAACACCCTCTCATCGCAAATGTTGTATTCTGGGTTAGGGGGTCTGTCCCGGCCCAATCCTTTTTGACCCGTGCAGCGCTTCTAAAGACACGGACACAGGAGCAAGATAAATACCTCTTTATTCTCTGCTCTCAGCAATCAAGCTTCATACTGCGCCGTCACTTCCTTTCTTCCATCCCGGTCCCGCCCCCTTCCCCAACACTAGACTGCGTGGCTTGATGCCACAGACACTACCCTGGTCTAAAAGGATGACCTTAGAGACCATCCTGGGGTCATCTGATGATCATCGAACTACACTAGAAGTCATTCCCACATCAGACGTCATCACACTGTTAAAGTCATCAGCAAATATCTCAGAATGGTGGGAGATGATTTGGAGATGAGCTTAGGATGACTTAATGAATATGCTAACATCATCCCTATTTTAGAAAATTCTTTGTTCCTGATGCTTTTAGGATGACTTGCTGATCACTGCAAGAGACTGCACGTTTGTCCCTGATGATTCTGGGATGACCTGCTGATTACTTCAAAAGCATTGCCATGAAACATGTTTCTTCTTGATGATTTGGGGGATGACATTACTTCAGAACAGAGTTTCTAGGATGATATGCGGACCAATACAGATCGTCATTCCGCTTTTGCTTAGTTGCACTTATGCTGAATGAACTGTGGCAAGGGTAAAGCTTGAGACTATGGTGGGTCAAAGTGGAAGCCAGAGCCCTAAACATAGCATACACCCCCTGGGTGAGAATCCTTTACCACTCCAGTCAAAAGCAGGACCCCAGCACCCTCACAATCCCCAATGTGGGATGGGTAAATCTTGAGACCAGGTTGGGCCAAAGTGGAAGAAAGAGGCCTAAACATAAAAAGCACCCCCTGGGTGAGAATCCTTTGCCATCTCAGTCCAAACCAGGAACCCAGCATCCTTACCATAAATACAGTTCCATGCTGACTTCTTAGGTAAGCATTGGTGTAGTCCCACTGTGTGAGACTACACAACACTTATATGCTTGGCATTAGGTAACCCACTTTTTGGTATAGGTCTGTAATACACAGGTTGGTAGTGTGACTGAGAAGCCAGCCCTATCTCAAGAAGGATACATGTGAGGTGTACACATGAAATCCGTAAATACAAGTAGCCAAGTAGCACTTACACTCAAGGTTTCAGATTAACATCAATTTTTAAATAAGCGTTCTTTAGAAAGGCAATTCATGTAACAATGTAAATATACTTTAAAATAACTTTTCAGAATCAGAGCAAGTTAGTGGATAATCTTTCGATATGCTAGTAATACAATTCCTACACCATGGTGTGACTTCAATCACAAGGACAGTAATGGCATTTATATATACTTAGCAGATTCTGAGGTTGCAGAAAGGAAAGGTTTAAGGAAGGAAAAAGATCAAGCAGGTTCTTGACAAGCCTTTCCCAGCAGTAACAGTCTAAAACAAGTTACCATCTATGAGGGACAAACAATATCCATGTCAATGGGCTAGAAGAGTCTGCAGGGAGCCAGGAAAGCCAAAGTCAATTGGAACACAGTCTATGGAGCCGAGGCACTTCTTAGAATCAAAAGTCTTGCACAAAGGTAGAGAATTTGTTAGAAAATCACATGTATGGTCACAAGCTGTTAAGCCTGCGAAAATGAAGTTGGAATCAACTCTAAAAGTAAGCCACTGCAATTCCCAACTGAGAAAAGCACGGCTACAAGACAGTGAGGTAAGTACCCCAAGTCTAAACAGTAGCTCTGGTTTGAAGAAGAGTGGTCCAGCTGGCTTCTGTCCTGCGACAGCGATACAGACCCTGCGTTCCTGACCCTCAGTCGTGGGGACAAGAGGGAGGACATCCAGCCCTCTAGATAAGGTGTTGTGACGTTTATACACAATGATTGTAAATAAATACAGCTAAACGGGGATTGTATTTTAACTTGTTCGCAAAGTAACTTTTATTACCACCATATAACTCTTCTAAATTTTCTATGTTTTCTTTCAGAAATCAAATAAAAGGATACAGGTGGTCTCCCGATGCGTCTTCTGGTGAAGACAGAGTTTTCTTGGCCAAGCGGGATATAAGATTTCAGGTAAGTCTTTGTGAGTCTTCGTGTCTTCTTTTCTTTGGCGGATTATATTATTCTTTGGGTCTTCTCTCCTATCATATACTCAGCTCCACTTCTCTTCCCTTCTCGGTGTCTTTACCGTCTTTGCAAATTACTCATTCTCTTATCAGGAATAGGGGTATCTGCCTTTTATCAGATTTTTTATAAACAATAGAGTCTTTACTCTTTCAAGAGTTCCTTATTGGATTTAACTGAACAAGTCTCTTTGTATTCATTAAAGTCTTTAGGGGAATGTAGCTCATGTCTTCATATTTACTTCTTTCTGTAACTTCATTGTCGGGGATTGCACAAGAGGTAAATTATTACCTTTCTTCTTCTTTTTCTATTTTATTTTCACTTCTCAACATGTACCTTTGGTTCCTCTAGTGTCAACTCTCCCACCTTTATTTCATTTATATTTTGACTGTACTAGTCCTTCCGAGTATGCGACTCCCTTTAATTTCGCCTCATATCCACTTTAAAATACACCCCTTTTCTCTCTCTTACCGGCTACAGATATGGGCTTCTGAATGGCTCCACTCGACCTTGACTCTGTCTCTCCCCTCTCTTCGGTCGTTCAGGGCTTCGCTCGACTCGACCTCCTCTGATCGAAACTCCTCCCCCTCGGCGCTCTCTGTATTGTATCCGCTGCTCGCCTTCGCGGCTCTCGAACACCGCGTTTCCTTGCTTCGGCGTTTTCGAGTTGGATCAGCTGTTCATATATGCGGCCTCCGCTTGAACGAAACTTCTATCCCCGGAAGGCTCACCGGGTGATCAGCTGTTCGTCTTGACGGCCTCCGCTGAACGAAACTTCTCTCTCCGTAAGGCTCACCGGGTGATCAGCTGCTCGCATTCGCGGCTCTCGATGGCCGCGCCTCCTTTCTTCGGCGGATCAGCTGTTCCGTCTCCTGCGGCCTCTCCCCCTCTTCGGCTTCTCTCACCTTTACAAGGGACAATCTAAATAGCGATTTTTAACGATCGCATATAATATTAATTTCTTTAACTTCGGGTTAACTTGGTGCAACGGCACAACTTCCCTTTTCTCTTCTTCTAACTCAGTAAGCCCAGTTCAAACCGTCGCTCTTCAAATCCTCCTCTTCGGTCTCCTGGCAACCAAAAAAACAAAGAAAGGACAACTGTTGTCAGAAAACTTCATCTCCCTCAACTCTTCTCTGTGATTGGTCTAATGACCTGTCAATTACTCCCTTCCATCAGATATCCTCAATTAACCCTTCATATGGTCTTTCTGCCTAGTATTAACAGAGCCTGAGCCAGCTGTTGTCTTTGTTATCGAATCTGCTCCATTTTTATCACAGGTGTGTATCGTGCTTATTTATGCATCTAATTATGGGAAATACGGATGATTTTTGTTTCTACTGCGTACCATGTACGCTGTGTTTATTAATTAAAAAGAGCATACTTTCCACCACTAGATGGCACTGTAGCAGGCTCCTGCCTTGAGGAAGGCAGGCCCTTCCCTTGCCAGTCTCTCTGAGAATGTATCCTAATCCAGGGCTCAACCCACCCCCTCGGCCCTGGAAGACCTTTCCAGAAACGCACGTGTCCTTCTGCTACGTTTTTTCATTTGTAGAGTAAGCTAAGAGAGGAGGCCACAAACACGGTGACACCAGCCAGGTAAGCAACCCGCCCTTCTGCTGCAGGCGCTTTTCAATGTCATTTTTATTTTCTGTCCGACAGCCTGGACCGCTATCTGATCGAATCTCGCATGGTCCGGGCTGTCAGAGAAATAAAACCGCAATTGAAACCAGTTCAAAGTATTTTGTTTCTTCCAAAGCAAATCCATCTGCGCGGGTCGGATGATCAATCAACTGCTCGTTTCCCAGAGTCACAGTCCCCCCGAGACACAGGCTGTGTCCCTGATGAAATCCACCAGTGTTGTCGACGCAGCCTGTGTGTCTCGGGGGGGGGGGGGGCTGTGACTCTGGGAAACACGTTTCCTTTGTCATCAGCAGCATAGCCCGCCCCCCGCCCTGTGACTCTGTTGCCCCCATGCCCCCCATTACCGTGTCATGCCTCCTCTCCCTCCCCTGTGACTGTCTTTGTGCCCCCATGCCCCCCGTTACCGTGTCATGCCTCCCCTCCCTCCCCCCAACCCCGTGACTGTCTGTGCCCCCTTGCCCCTGTTACGTGTCATGCCTCCCCTCCCCCCATCCCCTGTGACTGTCTGTGCCCCCTTGCCCTGTTACGTGTCATGCCTCCCCTCCCTCCCCCAACTGTCTGTGCCCCCTTGCCCCCCCGTTACGTGTCATGCCTGCCCTCCCTCCCCCCAACCCCCCTGTGAATGTCTGTGCCCCCTTGCCCCTGTTACGTGTCATGCCTTCCCTCCCTCCCCCCACCCCCGTGACTGTCTGTGCCCCCTTGCCCCTGTTACGTGTCATGCCTCCCCTCCCTCCCCCCATCCCCCGTGACTGTCTGTGCCCCCTTGCCCCGTTACGTGTCATGCCTCCCCTCCCTCCCCCAACTGTCTGTGCCCCCTTGCCCCCCGTTACGTGTCATGCCTGCCCTCCCTCCCCCCTATCCCCCTGTGAATGTCTGTGCCCCCTTGCCCCCGTTACGTGTCATGCCTCCCCTCCCTCCCTCCCTCCACCCCTGTGACTGTCTCTGTGCCCCCTTGCCCCCCGTTACGTGTCATGCCTCCCCTCCCTCCCCCCGCGACTGTCTGTGCCCCCTTGCCCCCGTTACGTGTCATGCCTCCCCTCCCTCCCCCCGCCCCCCCGTGACTGTCTCTGTGCCCTCTTGTCCCCCGTTACGTGTCATGCCTCCCCTCCCTCCTGACTGTCTGTGCCCCCATGCCCCCCGTTACCGTGTCATGCCTCCCCTCCCTCCCCCCGCGACTGTCTGTGCCCCCTTGCCCCCATTACGTGTCATGCCTGCCCTCCCTCGCGACTGTCTCTGCCCCCATGCCCCCGTTACCGTGTCATGTCCCCCCGCCCCCTTTGACTGTCTCTGTGTCCCCATGCCCCCCGTTACCGTGTGTCATGCGCACAACTTATTTTTTGGTGTGTTTTTATAGCGCTGAAAATAAAGTGGCTAAATCAGGATATTTTTCTTTTGCATCATGTCGTTTTGCATTCAGGATGTGGAAAATAAAGGTACAGTGATATTATTTTGCCCCAATATGCTGCTATAAGGATTTACATGTTGTCATGATGCTTTACTGTGCAATTAGGGTATTTTGCAAGTAAACTCGATAGGACAGTATTTTTGTAGGTCTTGACACCCAAAACTTAAATATTTGTAAGTATGGAATGGAAGAAAGTGGCCATGCCCAAATTGAAAGAGTGGGTTAAAATCCCTGCTTCGCTGTTTAGCGTAAGTGTGTGATCCTGGGCAAATATTGTAATCTCACCCTAGCTTCAACTGCAAAAAATGGAGTGCTTATGAATGATTACGTGTACACCCTTACTACAATAGGACAGTTTTAATAAGTGTAGGGCCACATTGGTGCACGCGGGTGCTCCTCTGCTAGTAGCTCCAATACTGCTGCATGGAAATGCATTATTTTAAAGGTTTTTATAAGCTAATAAAAAAAATTAAAAAAAGAAATGCATTATTACTGCACTGGCCCGTCTCCAATCTCGTAACACTGGATTTGACAGGCAGACAGTCCCACCAGCCAGTCAGTACACCAGAAATTCTAGTATAGCAGACTGGTAGAACCAACATTACATTTTCTCCCCTGTTGCTCCCAGCAACTGAAGTGGTTTGGGCCGTCCAGAGTACTGCCCCCCACTCTGCAATGTCCCCGTTATGCTATGATATTGAGTCTTTCATTGCACACCATCTGCCATTTGGACACTTTCTAGGACCTTCAGGATCTGCAAGAAGTGGGTGTTTCAGACTTAAAAGAGAGAGTTAACTGATTGTAACATTGAAGCTGCACTAGATTAGTCTTATTACAAGTAAGAAGTTAAATGCCCTTACACAAGTAAGTTTGCCGCCCCCCCGCCCACCGTCTCTGAGGTTAATGCTTCTCCCAACATTTGAAGGGTTAGCCATGTCTAAATTGTACCCCAGGTGCACCCCTGGATGTGTGCCCTTGTACTTACAAGTTATTTCATGGCAGAATATTTTCTGCAAGTGTAATAAAATGGTTAAAGGCAAGCCAGACAACTTTGAGCTACAACTCTTTTTGTCTACGGGTCTGATTTTACATATGCACTGGGTGTATATGTTGGATACGTTTTACTCTCTTGCAGAGGAGAAAACTCATTTTTACTCTCTTGAGATTGCATTTACTCTCTAATTTCAAAAATCATGCGTAAAATACTCCCACCTCAAAATCTTATCTGGAGCACTGAGGACATCTGTAGGGCTACTGCGGCGGTTCTTTGGTGGTCGTTAGCAGCTACAAGCTCTTTCGGTTCAGCGGCACTTCATGGTTTCAGCGCTTAGTAAACAGCACCGGATCTCTGATACCGGTTGGGCTTCCTTCACTCCTTGGGTCCTGCACTCTGGTGAGGGGACTCTAGCTTTGGTTGTCCTGCTTCTGCAGGGTCCTTAGGAGACTCCTGGAGCTTATAGACAGATTCAGACGTTTCACTCGACTACGGATTACTCGACCCCTGGCACTCGGTTCTTGCAGCAATGAAGAAGTACAGCCAGACAGGGAAGATAGTCCAGTGGAGTTCGCCTCTGGGTTAGTTGGTCCCACTAACGCATGGAGAAGTCATCCATTTGGGAGCTTCTCTGTCGAATTGAATAAGTAGTTTCAACAAAGCAGCAGGACTTCACGGGGCAATTCAAAGATCCAGGAGGATGCAGCAAGCTTTGTTCATGGTTTCTTCGTCGGGTGCTTCTCCCAGTGGTCAACTCTGCCTCTAGTCCCAAACCCCTCGCCTTTTAAGCAGGTTTCTTCCATTCGTGCACAGCCTAGGCTGTCAATCACACAGCAGGGTGGCTGTCCTAAAAGGACAGCCAGCCAATCGGAACTTTTTGCATTCAAGCATTCCTAGAGACAAAATGACAGGAATTTTCGGGACCCTCCCTCATATCCTGTCCTTCCAGACACACTGGAGCCAGAGGTGGTCTTCAGGGCTGAAGCCCGCCAAAGGCAAGACAAACAAAGGGCTCCAATCTGTTTTGACGTACTGAGTAAAACCCCAGAAAGACCTCACAAACAGAAAATGGCAAAAAAGAAGACAGGGGCCATTTTGACAAAATGGTCACCCAAGGGTGCTATACTGCAGCTGAGGGTTCAGCCTGCGGTAGAAAAGCACAATGGTGGAGAAATTCAACCACTGCCACCAGCCATTAAAAGTAGGGAGGGTAACCAACATGTTACATGAGAATGTAGGATTCGAGGCTACTAGGTAACCCCTCAGCACTCCAGATAAGAAGGTGTGTGCTGGACCCACAAAGAGAAAAGGTAAATAAAGTCAATTTCACTTTACTATTCTTGGGAACAGTAGTTCACACATGAAAAGGTATTTGAAACCTTATGAGAAATGATTTCTCAGTGACACTGCACTGAAGGTGCTGTGTGTGTCACCATACATAAAGTAGATGCCTATAGAGTGTGTCAGTCTCCCGAAACAGTGAAAAAACACAATCCAATTCAGGTCAAAATACATGAGGGGGTGGGAAAAAGGTCTCACTCACTCCAGGGTTAAAATGAAAAAGTCCTACAGTCCAGCAAAAGAGCCGGGAGTCTCAAAGGTTGAAGGGAATTAGCACAGAAATTAGAATTCTTCCGAACATGACTGCACCAATATACGCCAGTCGTATCATGTACTCCTTCACACAGTATTCATGCTCGCTTTGCGCAAAAATCGAATAATCAACAACCATAATCAAATGTACCTCCAGGATTTAAAAAAAAAACAAAAAAACACAATGGATCCAAAAAAGAAAGATGCAATAAACAAACGGAATAAAAAAAGTCCCATCAACCAAGGTCTCAACTACGCACAACCTACCAAATACAAGAAACAACAAACCACAAACAACATAGACTAAACCCAAAATACCAGGAAAAACACCAATCGAAAGAGGACGCCCGCTAAGGAACATAACCACACAACAGGCATTACCACAAGAAAGTTAAAGATGGCAGAAAAGACAACAGAAATAATAAGAAATTCCAAATCACTCGGGAAGGCACAGACATCTGAAATGGCCCAAGGAGACATACAAATAACAGAGCAAAGACAGACTCCAATGCTCGCTACCTATCCACATACGACAACGTGGTAAACAAAAGCAGCATAGCAACAATGAACTGACAGCCAACAAGGGTCACAAATACAGACCCAACAAGAACACCAAACGGAACGCGACAACTAATAAACCATCCCAACCCGGTCTCCATCATGGACAATACCCCAACCAGAACAAGGAACAAATTGGAATGCCTCACACTCTACATCCCCTATATCACCAAGAGTGGAACAACAAAGGCGTAGCTACCCCATTTACCACCCGGAACAAACCAACCCTGCCATAAACCTCATTGGTCTACTCGACAAAGACTGACCAACAAAGAACCACCCCACCAAAAAAGACTAAACCAGGAAATACCCACCTGGAACGGAAACCCAACCAACACCACACCGGTCAGAACAAACAATACAAACAACAACACAAAAGGGAAATCAAGCAAACTACACTGCAGCCTCCTCAACGTTAGATCAATGACAACACACTCGAAATCAATGACCTCCTAAGCAAAGGAGGCACAGACGTGCTCTTCCTTACAGAAACCTGGCGATCAGACAACTATAAAGCCATCGTGAATGAAGCAATACCCAACAAATATAAATTAATAGACGCCAACAGAGAAAACCGAAGAGGCAGAATCGCAATTATACACCAAAAACCTGCCTAAGCATCTCAAATCATCACAACCAATGCGGAAGTCTATGAATCTCTCCTAATCAAGATATAACAACGACCAATCCAACATAGTATTTCTCCTGATCTACAGACCACCTTCTTACAACCCCAACTTTGCAACAGAACTAGCGGACACCATGCTATCAACCCACCATGACAACCTAGGCGAAAGAGATCCTACCGATACAAACATAGATACAACAAAAGATACACTCAACAATTGGATCACCAAGGCCCTTGACCAATTAGCAGCAGCTAAAATATTCAAAGCAACACCTAATGAACTGGCAGCAAAATGGTTCAAAGAAGAACAGAAAAAACTCCAAAAAAACAACAACCGCAAAATGGAAACAAAATGGAGAGAATACACCAGACAAGACAAAATAAAATACCAAAGACAACTCAAACTGTACAAAGCAACAGTCTTCAAAGCAAAGAAAACTCTACTACGCCACAAGAATAGAATCAGCAAACAATTCACAGAAATAACTCTTCAAAATCACCAGAGATAAACTCTTCATGCAAAAATTCCATCACCCCTACACAAACACTTTGTGACAAAATCTCCAACCACCTGAGAGCAAAAATAGACAATACAGGAGACCATCAACCTAGTCGGGGCAAATACAACCACTGGACCACAGACACCAGACGAACCACAGATGAAAGCAAACTCATCTGCCTAAAACCAATCACAGAGGAAACTTTTGCAACACTGATCAAGGACACCAACCTTGCAGGATCTCCAAGAAACGCCTGCCCCCCCCCAGACATCTTCAAAGGAATCCTCAACCACAGAACCCCAGCGACACTCTTCCGGAACCTCATGAATCCATCACTCAAAAGAGGAATAGTAACATCCTGCTTCAAATCAGCATGCATCAAACCACTGATAAAAAAAAAGGTCAGAAAGCGTAGAAGACCCAAGCAACTACAGACCGATAACCAACCTGCCCTACCGAGCAAAGATCTTGGAGAACCACATCTACAATATCCATCTTAAACACGTTGAAACAAACAGAGTACTTGATCAATCACAAGTTGGCTTCAGACTGATGAGAGGAACAGAATCAGCACTTCTATTGAACTGGGACGACCTCAAAATAAATGCAGACAACACCCAATCGGACCTCCTTCTATTAGACATTTCAGCGGCTTTTGACACAATAGCCACGCAACACTAATAAAAAGATTGATGGAATATGGCATGCAGGAATCTGCACTAAAGTGGATTATCTTATTCCTAACAAAGCAAAAGAACCTACGTACCACTGTTCACCTCAAGCACCAGAAATGTATCCTGCAAAGTCCCACGGGGTTCCAGCCTCTCCCCTCTACTTTTCAACATCTACATGTGCCAACTGATGAAAATAAATCATTCGATCGCAGACGATAAGCAGACAACATAACTGATCATGAAAACAAACAGAACGCAGGAACAAAATAACAACCGTCAACAACTGCCTCACAGACATATACAACTGGATGACAATGACAACCTCAAACTGAACCTGGCACAAACGGAAATAATGTTCTCACCCGCAGGGTTCGATGGCGGGAACCCACAATTGGACTGGCCAATCGGCATGGGAACGCAACCAGACACTACCAATGTTGTTGTCATGATCCGTCAATCACGCCCTTTCTGGTCTTCCTGGTCCCTGGCACATCGGGGGTTACTCGCTGTAATACACCCAACATGGCCGTATACACGGAACGCGGTCCATCGACCTCTACGTCCTATGCAGCACGTTCTATAAATTACCCACTCCCCTGCGGTTCCGCGCTTCTCAACGCTACCGATAGCTGTGGCCTGACGTGCTCCGTAGTTCGTTCTCCTGAACTGTGTTGCTTCCTGGTTCCCGGACCTTCCTCCTCCTCCTTTCCTTCTACCTTCCTTGATCCTGTTTCTTCTGCATTCCGCGCAGACCGCCTCCGTGTGCTGCCTCCATTCCAAGCTTCCTGGAGTTTCCTAGATCCCGGACGAAGAAGCTGAACGAATCCTGGAATCCGAAGACGGCCGAGCGGGCTTGTACAAGACCCGAACAGCTCGGAAGAAAACCCTGACAAAGGACTCCGCAAAACAGGTGAGAAAAGGGGAAACCTGTGACAGATTGAGACGACAACTGACCGATCTCGATACAGACATGGAAGCGGCCGTCCAGGATCTTATGCGTGGCATGCAAGAGCTGACGACCGAAGTGCAAAACTTAAAGGCGGAAAACGCTGTGTTAAAACAATTGGTGTTATCCCGTGATTCCGCCACGAAGGAGAGTGTAATTCTAGGCGGTGTCATTGACAAGTACGACGGTTCAGCAAAGAGCCTTCGTGGGTTCCTAGATTCTTGTTTGGTCCACTTTACATTTAAGCCTTATTATTTTTCTACGCCCAGGGCTAAAATGGGCTTTCCGGGAATGCCTTGACCTGGGCCACCCCATTGGTTAACTCTGGTGATGCTCTCCTGGATGACTACGACGGCTATATAGAGGCTCTCAAGACCATGTTCGAACGCCCGGAACAAGTTTACAGTGCCCAGGAACGTTTACTCGACTTTCATCAGGGTACCCAGGATTTGCTCTTGTATGTCACACGCTTCAAACAGCTGGCTAAGGAAGCGGATTGGTCCTCTGAATGTAACGCTCACCTGATTCCCGTAGAGGCGCCGGTCTTGACTGGGCGTATACCGTATCTTCAAAGGTGATGTGTAACACACGGCTGGCTCTTTGGGCTGGACCTATGTGCACTGTATGTCTGACTCGAAGGGTAAGATGTCTGCAGATAGAAAATATGGGATTAATGAACTGGGTTATTGAATGTCTCTCTCTTCTTCCCTTTCTCTTCTCCTGTAGAACCCCAAAGGTTAACGCTCTCACCTTAGGTAAGTGAACGCCGCGCTCTCCATCTGCCTCGAGGCAGGGTGCTGTAACCAGTTTCTTCACTGGATAAGGGGAGCAGGCCTCTTGACTTCAGAGGACTGCTGTCCGTCGTTTACTGCACGAACTGTAAGTTTCGAGTAATTCTAATGTCTTTAAAGTCTTTAGTAATGATGTCTCTTGTTTTGCAGGGTTCCGGCGATGGCGGATGACGGGCTGAAGTGAGTTGAAGATGGAGCCCGTGTGATGAATAGAAGCGCCTGGAAGCACGTAAGCGCTTGTTGCCTGCTTCACGATGCGCTCTAACTGTCTTTTTATTTTGCAGGTACAAGTTCGGAGCGGCTGCAGGGTGCCGGAATACCCACTGGGTTAGATGTGGAAAGGAGTAATGGCACGTGAGTATTAAAGTTCCCCAATGTCTTTAAATGCACCTTGTTTTGTCTTTCAGATGCGGGATGCAGCGCCGGTGGCCTCCGGAGCGTGCGAAGAGTTGGTAAGCTTTTGTCTTTCAGATGCCGGAATGCAGTGTGAAGACCTCCGGAGCGCACGAAGAGTAGGTAAGCCTTTGACTTTCAGATGCCGGAATGCAGCGCGAGGCGTTGGTGACAGCCGATGGACCAGGTAAGTGAAGAGCTGTCACTGAAGACCGTAATGCTAACCTGTTCTTTCTTGTCTTTATAGGTGTTGCTGAAGACTGGATTCAGGATGGTAAGCCTTTTTCCTTAGGCCCAGGATCAGATGCAGAAGACACGATGAGCGTTCTGCTGCTGAGGATGCAGAATAACGCAAAGCAAGATTCATCCATCGGGTGTGGTTTAAATAGCCTCCTGTAGTGCTTAGGTGTCTCCTTCCACGGCCACGCCTAGGTAAGAAAAGAGTTCCTGCTTTCCAGAAGAGTTCCAGTGTTCTGAATCTAGGGAGTGGCTCCTGCCCCACCCAACAGGAAAAGTAGTTCCAAACAGAAGAGGATCAGAGGCTCAACTGGCAGGCAAGTAAGCAGCATGGTCTGCTGCAGGTAAGTCCACCCAAGCATTATGAGCCCGGCGCTTCCAGCGCTGGGACTGGGCATATTTATGAGCCTGGTGCCACTGGCGCCAGGACTGGGTCCAAAAGGTCCCAATTGGGACTGGTTGGCACTCGGAACCTGGGTTATGGATCTGCTTCCAAGGGAGTTGGGAAAACCCTGACCTTTTGGAAGCAGAGATCATGACACTGAAGCTTGTTTTACTTTATTTCGAAGAGGGCTAAACGAAGAGATCAAGGACGAACTAGCCAGAGTGGCACGCCCGGGTTCCTTTCAAGCCCTAATGGATCTCGCTCTACAGATTGACTTTCGCATTCATGAGAGAAAGGCAGAAAAAATGAAAACAAAGTTACCACTCCAGAAAAACCCCATTGGAACCCCTTCGAGCTCAGAAGGCATTTCTACTCTAAGCAATGAGCCTGAACCTATGCAATTAGGGGCCTTCCGTGGACCCATTACCCCCCAAGAGAGGATGCGAAGGATTCATAATGGATTATGTATGTATTGTGCATCCGACAAACATTTAGTAAGAGAATGCCTGATTGCCCCCCCACGGCGCTCAGGAAACGCCAGCTCCCGATCCTAAACGGAGCGCAGGTTCGGGAGAGAGATGCCTGCTCCACCTCTATTCCATCCTTGAACTCTCCTGGACAAAATTCCTTGGTAATCTTACAGGCCTTCTTGACAACATCCAAGAAAGAAATATAGCCCATCCTGGCACTGGTCGACTGTGGAGCTATGGGGGTATTCATAGATCATGAATGTGTCCTAAAACACCATATTCCTTACGAATCCCGGACTATCATGCAACCTGTAGAAGCAATTGATGGAAGACCCCTTTCTTCTGGACCTATAACACTGCAGACCAAGGAGATCGAGCTTGCTATAAATCAACATCGAGAAAGGATAAGATTTGACATCATCAAGTCAGCCCATTACCCCATGGTTTTGGGAATGCCCTGGCTTCAAAGACACAACCCCTATATCAATTGGGCAGCGGGATCCTTGTTCCTGGGTTCTGAGTTTTGTATGTCCCACTGCTTACATCCAGACCTTGATCCTACACCATCGAAAGGATTTCCTACAACTCATCAGAACACAATCTCAGTCTCAAACATCATCCGGGTTCCAGAGGCTTACCAGGAATATTCCGATGTTTTCTCCTCTGCCATTGTTATGGCCTTACCTCCCCACAGACCTGAAGATTGTGCTATTGAAACGGAACCTTCCGCGGTGATTCCTTTTGGAAGGATATTCATCCTATCAGAACCTGAAAAGAAAGCCCTTTGTGAATACCTGGATACAAATCTTGCAAATGGGACCATACGACCATCTAATTCTCCATCAGGGGCCTCCCTGTTCTTCGTTCCTAAAAAAGACACTAAAGAAATCAGACCGTGTCTGGATTATCGAGGTCTAAATCAATGTACTCTCAAGGACCGCTATCCGTTGCCCTTGATCTCAGACATCCTGGAGGCAGTAAGAGGCGCAGTTGTGTTCACCAAACTGGATCTCAGGGGTGCCTATCATTTGATTCATATCAGGGCAGGTGACTAGTGGAAAACAGCCTTTAGAACACCCTTTGGGCATTTTGAATACTTAGTCATGCCCTTTGGACTTGCTAATGCCCCAGCTGTGTTCCAACGTTTCATGGATCGAGTGTTCTCGGACATGCTGTTCCTTTTTGTGATTGTCTATCTGGACGATATTCTAATATTTTCGAAGGACCCTCTCAAGCACGAAGAACATGTGAAAGCAGTATTACAACGCTTATGCGAAAATAAACTCCTGGCGAAGCCCGAGAAATGCATCTTCCATACTTCTACTGTTCACTACCTAGGGTTTGTCCTTACTCCCGATGATATCGGTATGGATCAATCCAAGGTTAAGGCTATTTTATCCTGGCCTAGCCCCGCCTCAGTGAAACAGATACAATCCTTCCTGGGCTTGGCTAATTTCTATAGGAAATTCATACCTTCCTTTTCCGAGATTGTCCAACCAATAATTGCCTTATTGAAAAAAGATGTTCCCTTCCATTGGACCATGGTCCAAGAGAAAGCCTTCCAACAGTTAAAGTCTGAATTTACATAAGCTCCCATTCTTGCTCAGCCTGATGTTAATCGACCATTCATAGTGGAGACAGACGCCTCCAATTACGCCATTGGAGCCGTCCTAAAACAGCAATTCGAGGATAGCTTGGAACATCCCATCGCCTACCTTTCTCGGACATTAACTCCTAGTGAACCCCATTACTCCGACATAGAAAAAGAGCTGCTAGCCATCCGTCAAGCCTTCACAGAATGGCGTCATTTACTTCTAGGAGCCAAATTTCCGGTCCATGTCCGCACGGATCATCGAAACCTACAAGTATTGCAAGCCCTGGAATGTAGGAATAGTCGCCAAGCCCGGTGGGCCTTCTTTTTTGCCCAATATCAGTTTCAGATTCACCACGTCCCTGGAACCCAAAATGTAATAGCTGATGCACTTTCTCGTCGTCCAGACTATGAACCTCCGGAAGATCGGACGTATCCCAAGATGTTTCCTCATACCATATTCGTAGCTCAAGCAAACAACCTCCTGGAAGAGATTTGTATGCAAACTCAGACTTCGGAACTTTTGAAAGGAATTTCAGAAAGGAATCAATGGAACTTGAGAGTCAAAGACGGATACTTGTTCAAAGATACCAATCTGGTCATTCCTACACAAAAATTACAACAAAGAATAATAAATCTCTGCCACAATACTCTTCATTTCGGTCACCGTGGTATTTCCAACACCCTCCGTCTAATACAAAGACAATTTTGGTGGCCCAAGATGAAGACTGATGTACAACTGTATATTCAATCTTGCTCCGTCTGTAATCAGAACAAACATGATAACCAGAAACCAGTAGGTCTCTTATTACAGCCTACACCACCAACCAGACCTTGGGAAATCATTGCTACAGACTTCATTGTGGAATTGCCGCCTTCTAGAGGTTATAACACTATCATGTTCACCATTGATCTATTCACTCATATGGCTCACTTTACTCCTCTGTATAAATTACCATCCTCCTCAGAACTTGCTGATATTTTCCTGGAACAAATCTTCCGACTGCATGGACTTCCTTCCAAGATCATATCGGACAGAGGACCCCAGTATATCTCTCAGTTCTGGAAACACCTCTGCAGGATACTAGGGATTCAACGAGCACTCTCCTCGGGATATCACCCCCAAACCAACGGTGTCACAGAACGAGTAAACCAAACCTTTGAACAATATCTTCGTTGTTTCTCTACCAAAGTCCAGGACAATTGGTCACTTTTAGTACCAGTAGCCGAATACGCTTACAATAATTCGGACCATTCGGCTGTTAAGACCAGCCCTTTTTTCTGCAGCCAAGGATTTCACCCTTCGGTCTTACCTTCTGTTCTTCCACACCCTACACCTGTTCCTACTGTCGATTCCTGGATTGAAACACTCATAAATGTTCAGAGAGAAGCCAAGGAACATCTCGAAAGAGCGTGAATCCAAACTATGCAGATTCAAAGAGAAGACCAGGGCCTTCATACTCCATTGGGGATAAAGTATGGCTATCCTCGAAACTTCTACCCCGACATCTCAGACCGAATAAGTTGGCTCCCCGGTATTATGGACCCTTCTCTATAAAAGAGATCATCAATCCTGTGGCCTTTCGACTCCAACTCCCGGAAGAAGATACATCCAGTTTTTCACAAATCCCTGTTCAAGCCTTTCATCCAAACTACCCGGACTACTCTTAGACCTAGTCCTGTGCTTGTCAATGACCAGCTGGAATATGAAGTTTCTCAAATTTGTGATTCCCGATATAGACGAGGCAAACTTCAATACCTGGTGGAATGGAAAGGTTATCCACCCAACGAACGTACCTGGGAACCAGTCTCAAATTTGAACTCCCCCAGATTGCTCAGAAGGTTCCACCGAATACATCCAGGTAAACCCGATGGAACGGGTTTTAGAAGGGGGCATGCTGTCATGATCCATCGATCACGCCCTTTCTGGTCTTCCTGGTCCCTGGCACATCGGGGGTTACTCGCTATAGTACACCCAACATGGCCGTATACACGGAACGCGGTCTATCGGCCTTTACGTCCAATGCAGCACGTTCTATAAATTAGCCACTCCCCTGCGCTTCTGCGCATCTCAACGCTACTGATAGCTGTGGCCTGACGTGCTCCGTAGTTCGTTCTCCTGAACGGTGTTGCTTCCTGGTTCCCGGACCTTCCTCCTTCTCTTCTACCTTCCTTGATCTTGTTTCTTCTACATCCCGCGCAGACCGCCTCCGTTTGCTGCCTCCATTCCAAGCTTCCTGGAGTTTCCTAGATCCCGGACGAAGAAGCTGAATGAATCATGGAAGCCGAAGACGGCCGAGCGGGTTTGTACAAGACCCGAACTGCTCGGAAGAAAACCCCGACAAAGGACTCCGCAAAACAAAGAAAACAGGTGAGAAAAGGGGAAACCTGTGACATTAGTAAACAACCTAGGAATACACATTGACAACGGACTATAACAGGAACCGCAAGTCAGCGCAATCGCTAAAAAAATGCTTCTTCCTCCTACAACTACTCAGACCCCTGATACTCACAAGAATTACCTACGTAAACAGCCCCTACCTAGGAATGCCAGAAAGCCTCACCAAGAAACCCCAGAGGGTGTAAAATACAGCAGCCAGGATCCTACTAAGACTAAACAGAAGAGACCACATCACTCCAGCACTGAAAACCCTACACATGTTACCAGTAAAAAAGCGCATCAAACTCAAAGCAGCAACACCACCACCACAGACAAACAACTACAGAGGAAACGAGAGGGGCCAAAGAACCTGGCTAGATACCGTCAAGCGGCATCCAAAGGGCCGCCCCAGAGAGCCCACAACGAACTGACTGACTTTACTAACCCTCTTCCCTTCCTGCTCTTCCCACATAACGGACGCCCCTACACCAGATCTTGGACTAGCCACACTCAAACATACAGAGAACCATTACAATGCCGACATCCAGAGTGAACCACCCACAAAGCCCAATATCATCTAAAATGCCAAGATGCCGGACTACCTTACAGCTACGAACACGTGTGACTCTGAATCCCTTATGGACACTCTCTAACCAGTGCACACGACCAACACATCATAACCACACAACACTAACACCAACACAAAACACTACAACACACCTGAGGCATGGAATCTTACCCATACGGTTACAATGCGCGAGGCCGCTCACAAGTGACCACATAAAAAAAACACTCAAAGGTGCCAGTTCCTCCTGGTTCTAAACCAATCCTCTCACCCTTTTCCACACTAAACCCCCCCACCCGTTTTTTGTAGATCTACGCGAGGACCTGGAGACTGCCCCTGGGTGGTAGCAGTGCGGTATAAATCAACTGAACAGACCATAACGCCAGTAATGATACTATAAGAAAACATGCCCATCATGGACCCGTTTCACACTCCTGTTTGCTTTGCCTTTAAAAATGTCTTGTCACAACAAGAAAACATGTCCAAACGGACTGCACAATGCAGGCGAGTCTAGACGCGTAATAATGCTTATCATGTTTGCTTTACCCTTGATACCCAGTGATAAAAGCCACGCCACAGTAAGAAATGGCTTGACTGGCTGCCCTAAATGCCAGTCTAGACACAACACTCATCATGCTTGCTTTGTCATAGAATCCCAGTAAAAAAGAAATGTCACACCACAGCAAAGAATGGCTGTGAGGGGAAGAGCAGCGTGATCATGGAGCTCTCACCCCCATAAAAGAGCCTTCCCCGGGTGAGGATTTATCAATGTAGGTTGAGATGATGAGTGCAACAGCCCGGATCGCTGAGCGACTTCGGCATAGGCGGGTGTGCACCCATCATCTCTGCGGTGCCTGTGGTGCGGGGGCACTGCACCCGTGGCCAGTGCAGGCCAAGCTGAGAGACACGCTCACAGGCCTGCGAGCAAGAATAACCACTCAGGGACACCCAGGGCGGCCAGGGATCCAGTGCAGCTGCGAGGCGAGGTGGCAGAAAGCAGCCGGACGGCGGAGGAGTCAGTCAGGGAGGAGCTGCCTGCGATATTGGAGGCCCACCGGGGCTGGTTTCATGGAGCAGGGGCTCCCCTGCTGGCGATCCTCAGCGGGAACATCGAGGCGGGGCTGAGCGGCCGCCCAGCAGCAGCGTCTCAACAGAAAGAGCAGGAGAATCTGGAAGGGCCATACCTGTAGCCCACTGCTGAGAGCTGCACAGCGGAGAAAAGCACCCGGAGGGGCCGCACAGCGAAGAGGCAGGAAGGTGGCGCCCCCCTCAATCCCCCTTTGGGGTAGAACCATCACAGGTCAGCGTGCGCCCTGGCCCAAGGAAAGAGTATAAGCAAACAGTGGCTGGCCAGTGATCAGCAGACAGTGATCATTAGCTTTGAGCAGAGTGACGCTGAGGAGTGGGGGAGCGTGGCGGGAGGGCCCCTGCCCAAGCTTTGAAGCTAGCACTTGCAGAGCAGACCAGGGGAGGCCCTGTGGTGTTAAAGGCGGGGCGGCTGGAGTCCCATTTGAGGTAAATTTTGGAACTGCATATAGTGCCTCAGCCAGCACACCCCCATCCAGAAGCACAGCAAGGGAGACAAGGGAGCAAGAGACGCCCCATGCATAGGAGACAGTGACCGGTGGGGCCCTGGCCTCCCCGGGCCAATCCTGAGGCCGAATAGAAGCTAAAGAGTCCTTTTACATCTGTGGTGGGCAAGGAAGAATAAGGGAGAGGCCTTTTGGTTGGGCTCAGGGCAGAGTGATCCTGGCATCAAGGCCAGGATGAGGGTCATTTGAAACCTGAGGAAGAAAACAAACAGTGTCTCAACTACGTACAGTTAGAGGGGAGTTCCAACCCCCTGCACAGTCAAGGGCAGACTCACAAACCAGCAGAGGGAGGAGGCTCCTACGCCCTGAGAAAAATGTCCAGAAGAGGTCCAAAGGATGCAAAATAATATCAGGGAGAAGAGGAGGGGCAGGGCTCCCCACCGCCCCCCATTAGACTTGCCTACGCACTATGTCCAAAAACAAGGGGAAGGACATGCAAGTTGCTCCCAAGTCTGTAAAGAAACCACAGGAGGGCAATCTGCAGAGACTGGCACAGACAGCGTGGTACCGGCTGGGGGAGATCAGGGGCCCGGGTAGGAGAGGATTTGGGGGTGTTGGCAGGCACTGCAAAAGATTAAGTGGTCACCGAGGAGGTCCTTCGCCAATGCTTTCAGGATTTTGGGGACAAGATAGCGAACACCATTCAGTCGCAGTTGAGCATGATGCGAGTGGAACTGTCCCAATCATTGCAAGAGGTGAAGGGGGACACAACGAAAGGAGGAGCTGGAGACAGTACACGTCTGCAATCATTAGCCTACGCAGGTATTATCAGGGAAGTTTCTAGTCCATTTGCTGCCCAAAGCGGATGCAACCTCCCAGGCCCTGTGCGCCACTACCAAACTACACTGTTAAGTAACTCCTACCCAAGGCCAATAAATCACTGCTAAACACATGAAATCGGTTTTATTACATCACGATTCAAGAACTTTGCAGTAATTTCTCAGACAAAGCAGAGTACAAACAGTATATACTACTTAAGGTTTTTGTCAATTTTTAGTGTATGCTAAGGGCACTCTCCTTGACTTTGCTGTTGCGAAAGCATTTATTGCTGCATAATCAATTTTTTCCAACACGTTCACTCTCAATTGAAAGTATTGCAAGGGCTGGTAGCCTTTCCTCTGCCATTGTGGAGTGAAAGTATGTCTTTATCAATTTCAATTTACTAAAGCTCCTCACCACTTGCTGCTGTAATTAGAATTGTTAGTAAGAGCCTCATGGCAACCCACGCATTTTGTATGAATGTGCTGCAAAACTTCAAGGGGCATAATAGTACTCTTCTGAAGCAATGGCTGGATATGTCTCAGCTTCTCAGCCAACTGGGGACCATCTTTATCAGATTCTGGTGCACCGTCACCACTCTTTGCTAACAATTGCTCCATGTGCTTGCACAGCTGTTATCAGTTATTCTTTTCCAGGCAAGAGCTTTATGTTCTACATGAAACCCCAGCTTGTATTGTGCGCAGACAATGGGGAAAAGCGCCTTTCAAGCGAAGTAGTTATGGCATTAATCAGGGTATAAAATATGGTTACTTTAAAAAGTTCTTCTTCATTCTCAGGGGTCTCATCCTGAGTCTCATACGTAAACATTTTCTTTTTTTCCTATGCCATAGAGTTGCCTTAAAAGTAGGGCTCTCTCTTTTGCTGCTGTTACAGTAGACTCAAAACCAACACTCCTATAACTTTTGACAAAGGTAATGCAGTTCTTAAGCAGGTCATTGCAGGCCGGCAAATCGATTTGTTTGGACTGCACGGATTTGCTTACAATGTTCACCTGAAGTAGAAGGTCATACCACACAACTAAACGTACAACTAAAACTGAAATCTCCCAAGTGTAAAGCAAGGGACTTAGCCTCAGAGGACAACGTTGGGTCATTGACTTTTTCTTCAATGCTCACGAGAGCTTGGTGGATCGCAACAAATTGATACCGCACAGCTAACAAGCTTTCAATTCTACATTCCAACCGTGTTTCACAGACCTTTTTCAAGGAAATATTTTTTAGATGCTCACTGAGAATGCTCCAGCGTTTGGTTGAAGCTGCAATCAAAGTATAGAGTTTCTGAAGTACACCAAAAATAGAAAAAGATTTCACAGAGTATTTGGAAACATCACCAACCACCAAATTTAAACTGTGGCAGCCACATGGGTTAACAAATGCATGAGGGTATTGCTCGAGAACTCACGCTTTAACTCCTTTGTTTACACCAATCATGTTTGCACCATTATCATACCCCTGACCACGGCAGTTGTCCTTCTCTAGACCGCATTCTGACATTTCAGAATACAGAAGGTTTGGAAGTCCTTCACCAGATGTGTCATCTGCAGGGCGATTCCCTATAAAATGTTCTTTCACAGAAATGTCTTTGCCTATAATATCCACAATTCTTACAGTGTTAAGACAGTTGCTTGGTGTACTCGGATATTTGGAGTACAATCCAAAATAGCAGAAATATTTTGCAGCCTTCACCCTTTGCAAAATTGCATTCTTTACTTGACACCCCATTAAACTAATTAGTTCATTCTGAACGACATTTCTGCAATAGTGACTGTGGATCTCTTGTGAGGTCACTCGATGCAAATGATCCATCATGATCAGATCAAATTTCCCTAGTAGTTCAACAAGGCCTAAGAAATGTCCATTGTTTGGAGTAAGTAACTTGTTTGAAGAGCCACGAAATGTCAAATAATTCTTGGACAGAAAGACAACTGACATAATTCTTTCAAGCACAGCCCGCCAACGCTTGGTCTCTGCCTGAATTTGATCTTGCATGAGAGAATCAATACCAACATATCCTGTGAGGCATCTTTCAGCATCTACCCACTGCCACTGGATTTGGCATGTTTGGGAGACCCTGTGCATTTTCAAATGGTTAGCAATAGGCTTCCAGATATTAATGCCATCACTACCAAGTTTTGGCATAGGTCACAAAGCCTACAGCAAAAACAGTAGACTATCAGTCAAAATAGAATATTGCAGCCATGGCCTGGAGACTGTTTCTTTGTTAGGTAATAGCCTGAGCCCACATGAAGAAGAAAAGTGCCTATTTTTGTCATCGTTTGGATATGACTAAGTAGGAGCTGGCATAGCCTGTGGCCCTCCCATTACAATTTGATTACACACATGCCCAGACATTGATTTACGCCATAAAGAAATGTCTTCAAATCAACACGTTTAGTGCCTTGTTCCTGTTGGTCATCATTTCCCTCTAGCGCTTGGGTTCTTGAGGCCACATCTCTTGAAACCTGTGGCATGACCACAGAGAGTACCGTTTCCTCAGGAATGCACGTTGCCTGGCCTTGGGGAGGGTGCTTATCTACTTCTTTTGAAGTCTTCTCTTCCCTCCTGAAAAATGAAGACACATTTTGGCACGTTTGATACCTTGCACCACTTGTTTTTTTCTCTGCCGGGTCTGTGTTCCCCAAGGTCTTATTGGTTTCGACATTGCTAGTACGTTCAAATGCCTGAAGTTAAATAAATAGCCAGAAAGTATGGGGCAATTACAACATGTTGCAATATTCTTGCTAGAAATAATCCAAACTCCCCAAAAACTTTTTTTAAAAGTCTTTTCAATTTAAATGATGCATTGATTGCCAAGCAAAGTAGCGGTAAGGAGGCTCCATTCTAAAGGTGCCGAGTTGAAAGTGGGTCACATTTGGAGAGGCTACATCATTTCGATACCCATTTCCACAAAACGTTTCTAGCATTTGGACAAAAATACGATGTATGCCAATTCCTACCACTGGCTGACAGGTTCCAGTTCACCATCTCACATTGCAAGTGCCAATCCCTCTCTCAACCAAATACGCTGTAACCCTATTACAACAAAACAAGGCTCTAAATTGGCAGATGGGTAAAAGGGTGGTCTGGAAACTCCACTCATTACGATGAACTGCCCTTTCATGTTTGTGAGAGGCAATAACTTTTGGTTCAGAGAAAGGGCTGCTTGAATTAGGACTATATAGCACATTGTTTACAGGGTTTCCTTTCAATTACATCTCACGAATGACATCAAACAGGTCAAATCGGGTCAGATTGTTGAGCAGTTTTTGCAGTGCCATTTGTCATTTGAAAGTCACTTTTAAACTGATGGTGCTTTCAGATAGTTCTATTTGTGTAGAAGGAAAGGGCAGAAGTTCTCGATCACAGACTCCGACTCATTTCACATAACCATACAGCGGAAACATCCTACTTATCTACAGTACAAATGCCAGCCTCCAGATCAAATAGGCAGGTAGCATCTGACCAGAAACTCAATCAATCTAATACAATATTCCTCAACTGAATGGTCTTTGTTTTAACCATTAAGAAAGCAAAAACTGAAATGAACAATACAGAGGTTAGGAACCAGAACACCACAGGAGCGCTGGCGAGCTTCATTACGAGGCTAGAGTGAAGAAAGGGGCACTAAGATAAACAAAAAGCAGAGTGTGGCCTGAGGGTAAGAGCATCCCTCACTTCACCTAGGATCAACTTCCCACATAGGCTGCAGGTCACTACAGCCTGACTACTGGCACATCTATGAGCGTTCACTTTTCAGTACCTGGAGGGTGTTCTGTGCCAAAGGAAAGTACTAGTCAGCAGCAAACAACTCTTCTGACGAAACATCAAAAGGAGGCATTCAGCTGATGGGATCACCGAGGGCTGGACTCCACTTCATAGAGTCCTCCTGCAGCCGTGGAGCTTAGCCAATTTGCACATTCCGGTGTGCATTTCACAGCAAGTGTGATACAGCGGTCTCTCCCCAGTCCTAGTCACAGTGCTCTCTCCCAGTTACATTTCAACTCCTCCTACTCCTGCGAGTCACATCTACCCCCTACCCTCACCTCTCTTCCATCTCACTCTTGCCCTTTAACCACCATTGCCTCCCCTTCTCACGTGCAATCTCTGCCCCCATTTTGCTTCCCCTGTAGGACATATATCTTCCCCTCTTCTATTCCCCCTTTCTTAATCTTGCTTTCCTCACCTTTTCCTTGACTCTCTTGTTTTCTGTCCCACTTTAATCTCTTTCACTCTGTCTGCATGGCCGTCCTTATTTATGCCCTACACCCGCTGTGAATAATCTCTTACAGTGAAAAACACCTTACATTTGGTCACTTATTAAATAGCAGAAACCCTTTTAAATAGACGCGGACCCATTCGCTATACCACCTGTCCATCGCACATGGCCTTCAGGGGCCTGTATAGAACTTTCAAAGTAATACAACCCACATGACAGGATCTCAAGTAGTCCAATAAACTTCATATCAGATTGCATTCTGGTGCATGTAGGTGTGTTTATATAACCTTTACAGGAATACAAAATGAAAGCCATAAAAATGGCAGCTCCCTGTAAAAGTGGATTGGAGAGTGCTTATTCTGCAAATTTTAAAGAAACAAGAGTGTGAAAAAAAGCATGAGACAAAAAGTGAGCATTGGTCTCACTGCATTAATAGTGGTCAAATATTCACAATTCAGAGTTCTTTTGTATGCAGATTACTGTTATCTAGCAGAAAACATTTACATCTGTCCATGCAAGGAGCTCACCCCATAGGGCCAGTTACACATGTATGTAAACCTCCAGAGATCTTTGCACTGCCTGCGTTTTCAAATTCTTGCCAGAACCTATCTGCCCATCATCCTTGCCCTGCTGATGAAAGGAGTAGCATTTTGCTGTTCTAAACAATGAAATAAAGATATACCATCAAAGCTGAAACTCTGATCTTGTCCGCTGGACCGAGCAAAAACAAACTAACCGTCTCATCAAATATATTTCCCTTGTTTTATGGGGAACTTTACCATAGGCCCACGTGTACAGAGCGGAGGTTCACCCTGTCGAGAAATCCTAGCTGCACCATTGCAGCCAACTCAGTACAAGAAAGCACTCCCGCCAGGACGAAGAACAATGTGCATGGGGATAAAACTTCAATGGAATCATGAAAAGAAGCAGGAAAGGTTGCGTTGCGTCTGAAAGTGCCCAGAACAGCAGCAACTTCCTATATACGCTTTCAGCTCTAACTGAGAAATGTTTTTGACGTTTAGACTTTTTTGGGACAGAACAGAGTGGAGCTATGTTGTGCCATTTACCCTTTCAGGGGCGGGAAACATTCGAAAGGGGAAGCAGGAACACTGCAAAATCCGACCAAGGCAGGCGTCTACACCTTGGAAAAAAATCTGGCCTAGGAAAGTGTAAAACAAAATATTCCCCATTTACCCGTTCTTGTCCAGAACGCACTCTGAACTATGCAAACTACTGTTTGAGCACCAGCCGAATGATATATACACACAGTTTAAAGGAACATTTTGTAAAATGTCAATAGAAGCATCAGGCTGTACCTACCTTCTTTCTGAGTAGTTCTGCACACAAGCGAGTCGGGGAGGCAATGCAGTCTTCTTTCTTTGCGCACAGGTCCGGGTAGAAAGCAATTGGAGTGTCGAGGCGGGAATCCGGGAACGCTCAAACGCAGCTGTCTTTTTTTTCCTCTGTGGTGTGTTGCTCCAGCTTGATTACAAAGGCGGCCGGCCGGCCACCAAAAAAGCTGCCCTTTTATGCCCCCTCCCCAAGTGGCGTGCAAGTTCAGAAAGCCTCTGACTTCCGTAACGTTACGCAAGTACTATGTGACTGCCAGTCAGCAGCTGCTGCTACTGTGCTGCGGCTACTCTCCCCCAGTGTTGCCAACTTAGCGACAAACGGCAGTCCCATACCGACTTTCTTCATGGAAAGCAACTAGCGACCAATCTAGCTACTTTCGTTGGTTTGAAGACGTACACTTTTTTCTATTGGTTTGGAGACTTGCAAGTTTCCAAACCAATAGAAAAGGCTGTATGTCAACAAAACGATAGCTGTAACCCCAATCAATGCACCCGTCCTTGTAGCCAGGCTCCAGCACAACAAGTCACGTCATGTCACTGATGCCCCCCGTCCGGCCGCAAGAGGCACGAGAATGCTGCGAGATTATGCAAATTAGGCAGTGATGTCATTTAGCTACCTTTAGGACAGCCTCTAGCTACTTTCCGGACTGAGGAGTTGGCAACACTGCTCTCCCCATGGCAATCGCACCCCATACCCAGGGAAATTTCCCCCTCCAGAGACGGGGGCAATTGTGCCCCGGGCAACTGCCCGGGTCAAGGAACAGGCCTGATTATTATATACGTAGTCACTTACACCAGCGCAGGGTCTGTGTAGTGACCGCACAGCAGTTACTGAGTCTGTGAGTATTCCAGAGCCTGAACCATACCGTAAATGAGCTTCGGGGCAGCTACTGTATCTATGATATCATAGCTCTCAACCATTTATGTCACAAAGGCGGGTGAAAACACCCGATTTTATTTTTGGCGGGTGAGAGGTCCATTGAAATGAATGGGCGTGCAGGAGGCTTGGCGGGTGAGTCAGATGTTTACAAGGCGGGTGACACCCGCCAAAAGCGTGTGAGTTGAGAGCTATGATGATATACTAACAACAGGCTGCCCTGTGTAATTTCAAAACCAGAGATTTATAAAGTCACGCACTTACAATGTTTAATTTCAGCATGTGATAAATGCAAAACAACGAAATACAGCTTCAACGTGCATCTCCAGAGGTTGCAAAAGGGCTCCTCTTAACAATATAACAAAGGGGTGTGAATGTGTAAATTAATGGATGCTAAAAGAAATGCATACAAAATTCACTACAAGAGCTAGACGTATGCACTCACCTGGTGCTGCCTGAAATCAAGACATGAGCATTTCGTAGAGAGTAGTGACTAGTTCTCATCCGAGAAACGGACCATTGCAACACCCAGCCTACGTTTCATCATGTGACTTTGGTCACGTCGCTTCTCCACCATGCACGTAACGTCCAACTTCAGTCATCTCGCCCCTCATCTTGAGCGTGAACCCGGAAGGTAGCGTCTAGTTCCCATCTCAAACACGTACCATAGCAACGGGAAAGCACGAGGGGGGCGGAGCGGGAAGGAAAAGCGTTTCAGGAGCGGGAGAGGTTCCTTCGTTACAAAGCACGTTTCGTATAGTTGATTGTTATTTGGTCATTGAATTTGGTTTATGGTAAGTCTTGAAGTTATCTCATGTTGACTGTTATTTTAATGCAGAGCGGCAATATTGGTAAAGGGGTATTTCTGTGTATTTTGGGGGTTTGAGATTTACTAAAAGTACAGGTGGATTTAGTTGTTTTGGCGGTTTTCTCGTGCAGACGGACGATTTGCCGGGGGAGATGTGTTTTATGGAGTGGGGCTGGGCACAGCGCGTTTTCCCGTCCCAATGGGAATTCCACTGTACCAGTTAACAGTATAGCAGATAATTAGTTGGTGTAGACAGGGTAGGGGCGGAGCGGGCAAGGCCCACCCACAATCTGTAAATGCCCACTCATCAGCGCTGTGTGGGCATTTACAGATGTTGATGTCACTGCTGTGGGCCCAACTACATTAGCTTCAGGCCCCACTTGTAAGACAATCCTGGCTACGCCTCCTCCCCGCTGGAGAGAGATGGGAAGTGGGGAAAGAGGGTGTTTTATGCAGACAGATGCATTTGGATATGCATTTCCAGCATAACAGTTCAGTTATTTTTCTCCTTCCCCAGGGAGGGGTTGTTCATTTGCCCCTTTGTAATGTGTGGTGGCAGAGAAGGCTAAAGGGAGGCCTTGTACTGCTTTCATTATCAATCACACATTTAAAGTCCCTATGACACAGGATAGCGTTATGTGTTTGTTTAAAAGTTTGCTGATACTTTGCCTTTATGGCATCATGACATATTCACATATTTCTGTTAAGTCGTGACATTTTCACGTGCGATGGCTACGTGCTTGGGAAGAGAATCACGGAGAAAGGACCACTCCATGCTGTGTATGGGCAGGTATTTCTTTTGTATTGTGTATTCATAAGGCGCTTCTACATCTCCAGAAGCGATTAGAAGTGCCAGGTGTATTTAGGTGCTGGTGGGTTTGTTTTCCTATTTTGATTTTGGTTGCAGCGACAGCAGATCTTTGTTTGTCTTATTGAATGGTGAGTATTAGCGGCATCCACGGCCCCTCTGCCCTGTGCCGTGCACATAGAGGGAATTTCAGGGCAGATGTTTTGTCAAAATTCGTCTGCCAGCGGCAAGTCGGATTATACGCCATCTTTCTTCCCCCTTAACTGGAAATGAATCCCCATGTTGATCCAATTTTTACCACAGCCGTGTGCTTGCTTCTTTTTCTGCACTGCTGCACAGGCTCACGCGGGCTTGGATGCCTCCGTGGCTGCTGAGCACTCCTGCGCTGGAGAAGATATGCGCCGCCACCAGAACGGGGGGACGAGTGCGGTTGCAGGCCGGGGCTCTGGATGAAGAGCAGCGGGGGTCGGGGGAATTGCTACAACGGCATGAAGTTCTCATGGCATGATTTCTGTAACTTAACGAGGTGAGGGGTTTTGATTTGAACTTTGCAGGGAGATGTACCTAAATTTACCACTCAGTGCTGCCAGGCAGTGCACTGAGCTGTACCGGCAAGCGTCTGTCTGTACCACAAGATGTCTTTCTTGATTTTCCCACCCCCTACGGCATTTCTTCCGCTATCTGACAGTATAGGACAGAGTTCAATCATTTCCCTGTGTTGTCTTACTGACTAGGTGCCTGTATGTTCATGTATACTTTGCTAGTTAAAATGCAGACTCCTACAAAGTCTTACCGGCAAAATAATAATTTAGTATTTTGCTTTTAAAGATAGCTGTACTGTGGGCAGAGGTCTTCAATCTGTGGGGCGTGTAATCCAGGATGGCGAGAAAAGAGAAAATACTTTTTATTACATTTTTTTGCCTCACTTAACTGTGCATGGCGAGCCCCTGGCCCCCCATGCACGTGCCCAGTCAGTGCGACGTGGCCGCGAAACGGGAAATAAACAAAGCCTAGACGTGCGCTTTCCTGCACTTGCATCGTGCGTTTATGCTACGTTGTTGCTTCCTGCTGGTGGCGCTAGCGTCTTCTTGCCTGGTAAGGGATGCCACTTCTCGGCTCAGCCCCCAACACCACAGTTGGAGGGGATGCCGGGAAGTAAGCGTTTAAGGCATTTGCCAGTCCCTCTGCTTCCCTCTTCCCCCTTTAGACCCACGACTGCGCATGCATGGGGAGAGGAAGCAAGCAGGGGGAGCCTGATCACTGCAATGCTTGTCCCCGCTGCGCCCATCTCCTTCTGTGCCCCACCATAGGGACCAGGGAGGAGAGGAGGTGAGCGGGTATAGAAGCACACGTTACCAGTGTTGTATGATATCTGGCTCCCCACAGCAGATTGCTTTGTTCCAGTAATCTTCCGTGGGGGTGCCGGGATATTATACAACACCAGTCCCCCTGCTTTGGCTGCCCCTCTGCCTCGTCACCCTTCTGGTCCATGGGGGAGACTCTGGTCTGCTGAATTTCGGGACCTGGCCTGCCTCAGCCATGACCAGGCTTTACCAAGCCCCCAGCTTCACAGAGGGAAGCTGGGGGTTCGTTGACCTAATCTTCGCGGTGCTCCTTTCCCCAGCCGCCACTCGAGCAATTCCTGGCTGTCTGCTCATCCTTTTTGTTTTCTTCTGTCCTAAAAGGGACACCATGGGAATCGATATGCCATGAACATCACTGTGGCGGGTAGGTGGGGATCACTGTTGAAAGCAGGCATTCTACATCCTGGACACATTATTGTTTTCAAATGTGCATTTTACACATTCATAGGAAAAGTAATTTCCAAACTCAAAAACGCGGCTGAAACATGTGTTCGCTAGTTTTCTTTGAGATGGTGTGTGTGTGTATATACATATTATGTAAAAAAAAAAAAACTTCGGAGCAACACACCAATACTCTGCAATTTGTGAGCCCCTTGCTTTGTGTTTTATCACAGATTATATTCATAAAGATGTTATGTTTATCAAACTGGCTAATCACAAATAAATGATTCCGTTGTGCTGACAGCAGTTATAAGAAATGAAACTGGGTTCATGGGTGCCAACCTTTGGTTTTCACTACAGAGGCAAAAATACCCCAACCCATTGCCCAACCCATCCGATGGCCAAACCCATTCCAAAGCACTTCCTTTTTTATAAGTAATTGCAAAAAAGTTATTAGATTAACATGTTTTACAGATATTTTTGTTTAAATTCAACCTGAAACAACAATATATCAATACACATAATTATATTTTGCATATATATCATCTCAGCAATGGTCTGTCAACCTGCTGAGCTACCCCGGTTGCCATCTACTATAGAGGGAGTCTATGCAGCCCTTGATGGACTAAAATCACTGCATTACCAACAGTACTTTGGGTGCACCGCTGCCATAGAAGTGATTTTTAAGTGAAATTCATGTATATCTTCCTGCTGTGGGTGCCTGTATGCGATTCCCACTGGCTTGTACTGTTGGCTTACTTGGAGACCTCTTTGAATGGCTACATTTTCTAAACCTTGCCTGTAAGGCACAGAAAAGAAACCACATCATTGGCTATGAACGCAAAAATATCGGCATTCAAGAAGAAGCTGGAGCTTTGGAGGAGGAGGGTTGATGTCTGCATTCCGAGGCGTTTCCATTATTAATAGATGCTTTTGAGGAGTATGATCTTTCATCTGTTACTGAACTAATAGGAAACCATCTCAGAAACCGTCTCAAAGTACTTTCGAGGGGACAATTGTAGCATTAATGATTGAGTGGTTCAGCCTTTCCTAGCAGACGTAAGGGCTTTCAATGTGACCGCCTACTGGAGAGCGAATTCAAAAAGTTGTCTTTGGGTGGATTTTGGCAAAATGCAGAGTTTCCAATTTTATCCAAATGTACTGTTACCTATCAGCACCTTGTACCTTTGCGAGATTGGATTCTCAGCACTTGCAGCCCTAAACACTAAATATCGGTCAACGCTGGAAGAAAACCTGTGGTTGGCTATTGCAAAAAAAAATTAGTAATTTAATTTTTTTTAAAAACTTTTCTTTTTGCTGACAGTGGCAAACAGCATACACACGCATCAGAGCAATAGAAGCAAATTTGGTACATATGTAGTTGACTACCAGAGCATATAGGCAGAAGTATGACAACAGCAGCTGAGCAACAACATATCACGAAGCACCAAGTTACCAAACAGTTAATAAACAAGCTAGGAGGACTCCTCCACCGAGGAAGTGTCATTTAAGCTAATTAAATAGCTGTTGAATGCAGACCATATGTTTTGAGGGCGAGAATGTACCGGGAGCATACCCAGGAATTCCTCCTTGCAGTTTCGAGACCGTGAGTAAATTTAACCATTTCTGGAATGTAGGGGGGAGTAGGGCTCTTCCAGCTTTGTAAGATACATTTCTTGGTTACGACACAGCTCACATTCAAGAACTTAACAATGTCCTTAGCCCCCCTGGGCTGCCATACCCCAAACAGAACCCCCATTGGATCGGGGTCAACAACAGTATCAGTGATTGCAGACAATGTCTCAATGACTTTACTCCAGAATGTGGCCAGTTCCAGGCAGTCCCAAAACATGTGTAGATGGTCAGCACCTTCCGCACCTCAGCGGGGGCATAGCCGAGGATCAGAGCGAGCAAACCTAGAGATTCTGCATGGAGTGTAATACAGCCTGTTGAGCAATTTATATTGTATGGTGCGGTAGCGGAAGTTTAGGGACACCCTGCTAGTATGGGAACACACCTTCTCCCACTGTTGATCAGTGAGCTCCAGCTCCAGCTCCAGCTGGGAGGCCCAGTCATCACAGGCCCTGGATGGGAGGGGAGAAGCAGCGGTCAAGAGGAGTTTGTATAACAAAGAAACCATCCCACAGGCGCCACCTGAGTTGGCGATGTAGGCAATCCCTGGAGAGTCCTGGGGCTCAAGGGGGAAGACAGGCCATGCATTTCGAAAGGCAGCGCAGAGTCTGTAAAACTGCAGGAGTTCCGGAATGGAACCCGAGTGCCCCGGTCTCCACGTCTCTGCGGTGTTATAAACTGTCCCTCTGGATAGAAATCGTTGAGGGTGTGGTATCCCAGGGCTTCCCAGTGTCGCGCCAGGGCGATGTCATGTGTGGGTTCCAGCCTGGGAAAGCTCCAGGCGGGGAGCCATTTGTAGTACGGATATTGCTTGTCACAAGTTGTGAATATCTGGCTCCAAGCCTGTACCGTGGTCTGGACCGGATCAATGGGCGAGTCTGGCACATACTGCCGGTTTAGAATCAAGGACATTACATTAGTGCCTGCTGCTACCAGAACCTCAAGTTTGACGTGAGGACTGGGTGGGGGCCCAGGGTACCAGTAAGACGCGAACTGTGCCTGTGAAACCGTCCAATATCGCAGCAAGCCCAGGGCTGTGAAGCCCCCTCTATCGTAGGGTAGGGACATGTCCGACCACTTTTTACGCACCGCGCCAGAGTGCCATAGGAATTGAGCAAACAATTTGTCCAGGTTCGTAAAGTATCTCCTGCCCGGCCAGACGGGGACATTCCTATATATATGTGTGTGTGTATATATATATATATATATATATATATATATATATATATATATATATATATAGCAACTTGGGAAGCAAGATCATTTTTACCAGGGAGAGTCTTCCGGCTAATGATAGTGGAAGGGTACGCCAGCACGTAAATTTGACCTCGGCCTGCTCTGCAACAGCCCGGTAGTTGTCTGGTAGTAGCAAATCTTTGGACAGGGACACCTGGACTCCCAAGTACTTGACCCCATTCGGGGACCAACGGAGCAGGTACTCTGTGGTGGGCTGTATCGTGGAGCTAGTAAGGGGGAAGATCTCGGATTTAGTATAATTTATAGTGAACCCGGAGTATGTACCTATGTGGGTGATGTCACGCAAGATTGGGTCAAGATGGACAGCTGGGTCTCTTATAAAGGGTAATACATCGTCCGCATAAAGCGAGATGATCTCAGGGGAGTCTTTCAGTCACACCCCTTTGCGCGCGTGCCTCTCCCTGACGTAGTCGGCCATTGGCTCTATTGCCAAGGCGAACAGGATTGGGGAAAACTGGCATCACTGTCGAGTGCCTCTAAAGAGAGGGAACAGACCGGACGTCTGCGAGTTAACTCGCACCCTGGCCACCGGGGAAGTGTACAGCTACTTGATATATGCTATCATATTAGGCCCTATACCCATAGTTTCCAAGACCAACCAAATATATTTCCACGACACCATGTCGAACACCTTCTGGGCATCCAGCGTGACCGGGCTATTGCAAAAATTTAACCCAACGGTGACAGGCCGGCTGCTGAAAGACAGGCTCACCCTTCACACTAGTTCACCAGTAGGCCACTGTCCAACTTGCAAGTGACTGCATTGATAGTAATCAAGTTGTACTTAAGAAACAAATTGTTACATGTCAAACGTTACTGTGGGAAATAAATATCCAACACTACCTTTTTAGTCAAGTCCTATGTAGCAAAAAATTCTGAATGCTGGGTTTACAAATATTTGCCCTTTAATCTAATTTGAGTTATTGCAAGCAATGAAAAACCTACACCTCAATTTGGGCCACCATTCCACACCAGCGGACTATAACCATTCGCAACCGAACATTGGCGAGTCCATGTGTATAGGGGGGCCCAAGCAAGGTACCCTTTTCTTAAGGGGGCTCTGGGTCTATAGAGTGACTGTCTTGTTAACAAGAAAACATTGTTATTTTTTTTTTTAAAAAAGGGAGGGGGGGGAAACCTAATTGCTATCTTGCTGGCACCTCTGTATGTTAACATATATTTTGATTGCTAGTTTGGAAGAACACTTAGACCCTCCTCGGTCCCTAGGGGACGGTGCACGTGTGGGCTTCAACGGCGGAAGCTTAATGTACTAAAGAAAGCTTTGCAAAATCCCTGGTTGCTAAGTGGGCCATTATCCACGTGCTTGATGTGCCCTTGTGTGCGACGTTGCTATATGTCCATATGGTGCCTATACAACTCGTAAGAACATTGTAGTGTTGCATAGCCCCTGTGAGCATGTGTCTATTGTATATAAAGGGCCCAGTGCTTGTAATTTTCATTAAGTTGCCCAGACAGCTGCATGTTGGTGCACATGTTGGTGCACAGACACCCGCTGACATAGATTTCCCTTGTGTGGGGATTGTTGATGTGCGGCTTGTGGGAAGCATGTGTGACTTTCACAGCATCTTTAATATTGCTTAATTCTGAAGCAGGGTACCAAGTGGCACAGTTTTGTTTGGCTTGCGTGAAGCCCGGCTAAGTTTTGAAGTGTGTGGCAGACTGTTTGAGCAACTGTGTGGTACTGGGTATGCTGCACACCACCGCTGGGTGTAGTTTCAGGCTGGGGATAGTTGAAATGCCCTGATGAATGCGTTCCTTGATTCCTGCGTTTCTGCTTTTGGTGGCTTTACTTATCAAAAGCTCCAATTAGATTTGCTGTTGTGATTCTGCGCACTGAGAATGGTTGCAGATATTGGACATCCAAGCTCTCGTAAAGAAGGGAGAGGAAAAGGCTCCTCTAACCAACAGTGGACAGATGCCCCCCCCATCTATCTTAACAATGCTTGAAACCTGTTCATTGCCCCCCTCATGACTTGTGCTCTACTCCATCTACGTTTAGTTTGTTCAACACTTTGGGGAAATCGCTACATGATTTAATATATAGAAATGTAAGTTTCAGCAACTCCGGATTACTGCATGTTCTAGTTATACTTGTGTCACATTCTCTATATATGTTGATGAGGTTCCCAGAGGGATATTATTGCCCCTTCAATGCAGTTTTTTTCCAACCACTTGACCTCAGCAGTTAATTGAAGATAGTTTGCTTGTGAACTTTATTGTATGCTTGCTAGGGTCAGTGATCCCTGTCATTAATTTAGAAAATATATGTTTTGATCATTGTTTATGATGATTTGGGGTGAAGGCTTTTTACGATGAAGTTTTATTTTGTTTTTATTATTTTTTTTGTTTCTGATGGTGGGACCAGTTCATTCTTGTTAGAAGTTGTGGAGGTTGTAGCTATTTTCTTGCTTTCCCCGGATTTCAGTTTGTTTTGTTTTTTTTTTTTTTTGCAGGAGTTTTCTGACCTGGGCGTGAAAGGAGTGCTGTTAATTGTTTTGCTTTTTGAAAGTGGGAGGTCACTTTATTCCCTTAAGGCAGTGGTCTTAAAGCCTTTTTTATGCTGAGCCCCACTTAAGTAAAATATAGTTTCTGCTCCCCCGCCACAAATGCTCATATATCCTATTAAAAACAGTCACCATAATCTTTCGGGCCGCCCCAGTTTGAAGGCCACTGCCTTAAGGCACCCTAGCTGTTCAGCATACATAGGCCGCCTTTTCATGAGTGGGGCGACTCCTTCCCAGTTCCACAATATGACTGTTCCACTGATCAGGCTGATCGATTTCAAACCATCGCCAAGGAGGGGATAAATGCTCCTACTGGCTGCCCCTCTCTGGCATTTGCTGTTCAACTCCCCACCCACCCCCACGCCCCCACAATGTTTATGGGGATGGTGGGACACTTCTAAGCCTTGTGGAGGATGGTGCCTGCCTCATATTAGCAAAGGCCTTCCTGCTAAGGTATAATATTTACTTTTTGTTCCAACGGTAAAGATCACTTTGGTCATAGGTTCTGTCCCTGCATACCCTCCTATCTATGGTCTCTATCATTTCCTTTATTTAAATTTATATAGCGCGCAAGTAACCCATGGGAATTGAGGCGCTGTTACTTGCAAGAGCTTAGTTACAGGCAAAGAGGCATTCAGCAGTACATTATGTATTCAACAGGCATAGAGCTGCTATTTTGGTTGGTACAGTTGGTCATTAAAAACAGTTTATGCACTGGAACATAAGAGATTCATTCAACTGGTGCGAGGAATCTTATGTGAATAAGATGGTTTTTATGGATTTGCGGAAGGTGCAAAGGGAGGCCTCACCTCGGATTATAGGAGGTAGGGCGTTCCAGTGAGTGGGTGCGAGATATGGGAAGCTGGAACCGCCAGCTCTGGCTTTTTTTACTAATGGCACAGAAAGCATGTGAGTATATGGTGATCTGGTTGGCCTCGTGGAAGAGACGGGGTGGATCCTTTGGGAGAGGTAGTCGGGGGCAGTAAGGTGAAAGCACTTGTGAGTCAGTGTCAGCGTTTTTAAAGATGATCCTTTCTTTTATTGGGAGCCAGTGTGCTCGTTTTCTGGCTTCCGAGATGTGTTCTCTTTTGGCAATGCTTTGGGCTGCCCGGAGAGCGCTATTCTGCATGATTTGTAACCTCTCTAGGTTTTTGTTGGATGTACCTAGGAAGAGTACATTACAATAGTCAAGCCTAGATCCAGTGATGGCTCTGGCTATGTTAGTGCAGTTCTCTTTGGAGAGAAAGGGCCTGACTGCGTTGATTAGTTTGGCATGATATGCAGCTGCAGAGGCTATAGCGTTGACTTGTTTATCCATGGATAGGTTGGAATCTAAGTAGACCCCAAGGGTTTTGACTGATTCTGAGACAGGTATTTTGATGGAGTCTATGGTGAAATGACTGAACTGGGAGTCTAGATTTTTCAGCGTGTCGGGTGAGCCTACCAGGAGGAGTTCAGTCTTGTCTGATTTGAGGCATAGTCCATTGTCTGCCATCCAGGCTTGGATGGTGTTGTAGAGGTTGTTGAGGGTCATGGAGTCCTGTCGTAGTTGCCAGTGAGGGTGAGGAGGATCTGTGTGTCATCAGCGTAGTTGGTGTATGAAATGCCCATGGCATCAAGGATGAGAAAAAGGGGTCTTGTGAAGATGATGTAGAGGGTGGGTGAGAGGCAGGAGCCTTGGGGCACACCGCAGAGTATGATGATAGGTGAGGCGGATGCTAGGTCCGAGAATACTTGCATGGTTCAGTCTTGTAAGAAGGAAGTGATCCATGCTGTGGCTTCAGGGGAAAATTTGGCCGTAGAGGAGAGGTGGTGGCATAGGACGTCATGATCCACGAGGTCGAAAGCCGCGGATAGGTGCAAGCAGGGACTCTCTATGGTTGATATTTACATTTAAGAAACTGAAACAGGTGCTTGTCTAGGACTCGCACAAAATGACTGCTGCATTTTAGTTACAAGAGCTCTGCAGTTAAGAACGTATTGCCTCTCCAGAACACCCACCTCTTATTAGCAAGCAGATGCGACTAGTTAAAGCCACAATGGGTGAAGTCTTGGAGGAAGTTACCAAGCACCGCTTCACTCGCAAATCAGGACACAACTGGCAAGAACATGCATAGCAAGCCCACTATAAATTAATGGGTTTGGTTACAGACCTGGTTCTCAAATACTTGGAGCATACAAAGTTTACTTTTTAAATTTCTTCTTTTAGGCAATAACTCAAATGTTGGCACTCATGTGCTTTTCTTTGATTCCGACAATTCTGTGTATTTGAAAGGATGGGGAATTTGAGCCTTTGTCAATTCCTGGTGAAGTTAATTGGAAATGGCTGATAGAGGGTGTTGATGAAAGTAGAGAAATACGTGAAGAAAAGGATTTCAGGGCAGTCGTGCTTTTCTAGTAAGGTAAGCAATGTATTTTTATTTTGTTCATCTATTTGATGTTTGGGAAAGGAGGGTACATCGGATGTCCCTATGCAGAGGCATTCCCTTTTTTCAAACATACAGGTGACTCCTGCACAATGCCCACCACTCTTTCCTCTAGAGTAACTCTCTAAAGTATAGATGGTCTACTGATTTCCTTTATGTTATTGGCAAAGCGATATGGGTTGAATGCCCTTGGGGACCGTAGTCCAGGTCATAGTATGTGTGCAGTTAGTCTGAGTTGTGGGTAGCTGCATGGGGTGGCAGGGAAAGCGCCAAGGAGAGCAAGAATAAGCATAAATCCATGGGGAAGGATAGGATCGCGCTTACGGGGAGTAATTTACTCCAGTGTACAGCTCAAGCGAAATGTTTGTTGTATTGGTAGTCGCATTATGAAGTTTCAACTTGCCTTTTTCATACCCGCAGCCAAGAAACAGTATTGAGACACAGAAAACATTTGGCGAAATAATGAAAACCTATTGTGATACAGAGAGACTAACTGAGGCTTTAAAAAGAAAGGTAGAGGAGAAAAAGCAGCTACTGGTGGAATCTGGAGTGAACTACAAGAAAAAAGAAGCAGTGAAAAAAAAAAACAAGGGAATTATATTGTAAAAGCTGATGGGTGGAAACCTTTGTCTTTTGGCAGGGATGGCTAGTGTTCTTCATTCCTCCTACATTCCTTCCTCGGAACCCGCCTCTTACTTCATCTGGACAATTGAAAAAGGCAGCATTAAATCGGCCGATGTCTCAGTGTAATCTTGCAGTTCCCCAAGATGTACCTGTGTAACAACTACAAAAAATTGGATTATAAAGTAACAGTCAAATCTATGTCAAGACCGGAGGCTCACATTATGCTTCTTTTTTTTAATTTTTTTTTTTTATGAAACATATAACAGAAATCTCATCAGCAAGTATTTACGCACCTGACTGTGAGCAAATAGTATGTATAGCAAAGGTGTGCTAAATATCAATAAAACATGAACGCGGAAACCAATGGGGCCATTCAGTGTCTGAAGAAAGTAAACTTCATTTCCCAGAAGCCTAGTCCATAGTTCACAAAGGGTCACAAGCATGTGATATCAGTCCACCAATAGCTATACAGCTGCCCTCATAAACAGTCCTGAACATGATGTAACTTCCTCTTTCTTTGCTGCTCACAGTAAGAGATAAGTACATTCATATTCAAAGACTGTATTTAATCATAGTCTATATATTTATGTATCTTTTATATTGACTGTATTTGCAGTAATTTACTGTTTGATGCCCGAACGCTCATTAATGTGTTTTGAGAAGTTGTTGTTTTCCTGAGGCGCGTCCTCTTCGGCTTCCGTGCTTCATCGCCGACGCAAGCTGTTTTCAGCTGGCGTTGGAGGACAAAGTAAACACAATTACCACATTTTACTGTGTATGTCGTGCAGGCGTTCAATTTGAAAGGGTCCGCTTCTGCAAACCCTCGTGTTTTTTCGCTCTTCCCTGGCTCGGCACGAGTCTCCGGAGCCTCGGGAAAGCACCGCTGACTTCCGCTTGACCGCAGCGCCGCCCGCAGCCACCAGAGGGAGCTTTATTAAGCTCTGGTCCCTTACTAAGTATTCTGGTGATCGCGAGCCCATTTCTGTTGTGTTTTAACGGATTTGCGATCGCGATCGTCAGAAGCTAAAGACTTATCTCCTCAACATTCCTTTTTTCTGATTCTTTTAAAAAAAAAAAAACAAATACAAACAGGATTGCGCTGAGGACCTCACATTATACCTGTACAGTAGGCTAGAGAGAAGGCGTTCTGTGCCCAGAGGATCATTAAAAAAAATTAAAATAATTATATATTTAAAAAAATTATAAAGGTGCTTTATAATTCTAATAATGGTAGCTCAGTACTAGGCATTGATCACGCGTGGTGGTCCTGTCAGGACAGAGTTCTGAACGTCACTGGTCCTCTGGCGAAAATGATGGACCTAGCTGAGGCAGCCATCGATGCAGGCAACCCTATTGACCCAGTGAGTCTCTCGTGTTGGGCCCAAAGAGATCTGTTTGCTGGGAAACTCCAGCTGCACCATATCAGCTGAGCGCTGTAAAGGAATCCTGTATAAGATTGACGCTAAGCTGAGCGAATTAGCGGACACCAGTCTGGTGCCGTGGCCCAGGATCTGCTCTTCGGCGATACCTTCAAGAAGGAAATGTCAAAATTAGTTTGCTCTTTACAATTCTAGACAAGGCTCAAGCCTCCATCTAAGAGTTTTCTCTTCCAAAATGTTCTCCTTGGCTGGATGAGGTAGAGGTTGCTCCTACAGCCGGTACTCTTTTGATCGAAGACCTCAGCAATTCAGGGATCAACACAATGCCTGGCAAGACCGCTCGGACACCTTCTTTCCTTCAAGAAGGCGAGGAAGGGGTCACGGTTGGAGAAGAGCCGCTAGATGACCAGCAACAAACCACAGGTCAGTGTGCATATAGCGGTGCCAGCGCCTATAGGAGAGAGACTAGCTCATTTTGTGCATGCATGGGATTCCTTATGGGGGATGCATGGGTCAGAGACACATCTTGCGGTCTGTGCCTAGAATGCTTTGTTCAACCCTTTCAAGCCTGTCTCCCCGCCCCAATCACGATGTCCAAAGCTGACAAGGAAGCGCTAAACAGAGAAATACACAGCTTTTTCAAAGCAGGCGATTCTCCTCCTGCTCAGGACAAGGTGGCTTCAGCCCCATATTTCTAGTCCGCAGGAAGCATAACGTGCGCACAGTGATAAACCTAAGGGCTCTCAACGACTTCATTGTTTACTGCCATTTCAAGATGGAAGGGATTCATATGCTCAGGGACATTCTGATACCAAACGACTGGCTTATGCGCCTGGACCTGAAAGATGCGTACCTCACGGTGCCCATACATCAGGACCATGCATACTATCTAAGGTTCTCCTGGAAACCGAGACTGGGAGTTCACAAGTTTACCATTCGGACTCTCCTCAGCACCTTGGGCTTTCACCAAGATGCTGATGCCCGTAGTGGCTCATTTAAGAGAACAAGGCATCAGGCTGATAGTGTTCCTAGACGACATTATTTTCATGGCTCAATCCCAAGCCCTGGTAGAGCAGCAGACCAGGCTGGCCATAGACATGCTACAGTCTCGGCTTCCTCCTAAATTGGGAGAAATCGATCCTTTGCCCATCCAGGAATCTAGAGTATCTAGGGTTTGTGGTGGATACCCAAATTGCTCAGCTCCTTCTCCCGGCGACCAAAATACACTCCACCCAACGGTAGATTCACAGACTCCTACAAAAGAGTCCCATATCTCTTCGAGAGCTAGCAAGAGTAATGGGTCTTCTATCCAAGCGATATTTCCCGAGCCTCTTCACTACCGGGAATTGCAGAGGCTGAAAGGCCAACATTTAAGATGCAGCCTTTCTTACACTTAGCGTCTGGCGCTCTCAACGCAAGCAAGGACGGCACTCAACTGGTGGCTCACACACATGGAAGCCTGGAATGCCGAGCCAACTTCGGATCTACTCCAGACATAGTAATCAAGTCAGATGACAGTCGCTCCGGTTGGGGGGCGAGAAGCGGCCTAGTAGCCTCAGGAGGGACCTGGCCTCCACAGGAACTGGAAATGCATATAAACTGCCTAGAGCTCCTTGCAGGCTCTTTCACAGTACGCTCCTTTGACGAGGCACAGCGAGTTGTTGTATCTTGCTGAAAATGGACAACATTTCTGCAGTAAGATACATCAGTCATCTGGGTGGCACCAAATCGTGGCCTCTAGCGCAGCTAGCCAAAGACTTTTGGCATTTCTGTCTAGAACAGAGTATCTCCCATGTCTCTCAAACGTGGTAACGGATTGGTACTCGCGCCATTCAGTCGATTACAGCGACTGGAGGCTCAACAGAGACTTCTTCCTCTGCCTCCAGTAAGTTTGGGGCCCCATGTCCAAGGACCTCTTTGCCTTATGCCTCAACACTGTTAACAGTGTTTTTCAGCTGGAGACCAGGTCCAGCAGTGACTGCGAAAGACGCATTCCTTCAACATTGGACCTAGGGAATCTACTATGACTTTCCTCCTTTCAACATGATTGCGAGGACCCTGGTGAAGGCCCGTCGGGAACGAATGGAATTGGTCTTCATAGCCCCGTTCTGGACCTCTCAGACCTGGTATCCAGTTCTTCTGGAACTTTCTTCGAATTTTCTAATCCTTCTACCCCGGTTTCCAGATCTCCTACTGGATCCGTCAGGGCAGCGTCACCCCCTTCTCCTAAGCGGATCCCTGATCTTAGCAGCCTGGAGGATTTCAGGTCAAGATGGAGAGTTAACGGCATGTCACGCATGGCAGTCGTCCTCATTGAGGAGAGTTGGGCCCCTGCTTCTCTGGAGGTATTCCAACTCTTGGCGCGCCTGGAGGACCTGGTGCTGAAGCAAAGGATTGCATCCAGTTTCAGCACTTCTAGAGGAAATCCTAAATTTCCTGGCATCTTTAGTTGAGCGATCTCGCCTACGGGACAGTTCAGGCCTACTGCGTAACTATTTCTGACAGTCACAACCTCGTCCAGGGAATCCCAGCAGGAGAGCACCACCTTGTTTGCAGGCTGCTCAAGGGTATCGGGCTTACAGTACTGCTTCCGACCCGCTATGACAAGCTTTGGGATGTTAACAAAGTGCTGAATCTTTTCCTGTAATGGCCGCATAATGAAGTTATCCCGCACGGCCCTATCCGGCAAACTCACTACACTGCTCTGCCTTGTCTCTTGCAGGAGGGTTTCTGACTTCGGAGCTCTCGACCTAGCGGGCAGGACTTTTTCTCCTGATGGTATCGTGTTCCATATACATAGAAGGATGAAATGCAACTCAAGGGTGATTTCTTACCCCGCTTTCAGGAACCGGCCCAAGCTTTGCTTAGTCAGATGCCTGAAGGTTTACGAGGAAGTTACAGCTCCTCTTAGGACCTCTCCTAATGGGCAGTTATTGATAGCTCTGCGCCAACCGCACAAGGCAGTTTCCTCTCCAACTTCAGCACGCTGGGTGTGGTGGACCCTAACAAGCAGGAATAGATACTCTGTACTTCGAAGCCCACTCCGTGAGAGGAGCCATGGCTTCCAAGGCCTTTCAGGTCAGAGTCTGCCAAGAAGACATCATGAGAATGGCGGACTGGGCTGCTGAACTATATATTTAAGCAATTCTACCTGAAACTGGTAGAACAGCCGGCATCCATTGTGGTAAGTAAGCTTTTAACAAGCATAATGTGAGCCTCCAGTCTTGACATAGAATAAGGATTTTGCATAATAACTTAGTAGAAAGTCTTAATTCTATTAAAGAAACGGAGGCGAACATTATCCCGCCCAGCGAGAGAAATAGCGTGCACACCACGCTTGAGAGTGATTGTTGATTGCATTGCCGGTGAGTTGTTAATGATACATGTACCTATTTTTCAAATTAACACACTGATTTCTCTCCCAGTAACTTTAGATTTTGTTTCCCCTTGACTGCATCTACAGAAAAGTCAGCCTGACCCCGGGGCGACCCAGTGATTCTTCAGAAGAACTCTGTTACAGTTATCACTCTACTGGTTTATGAGCAGCCAAGTTCGCAGCCTCGAAAGACGAAGTTACATCATGTTCAGGACTGTATGAGGGCAGCTGTATAGCTATTGGTGGACTGATGTCACCAGCTTGTGACCCTTTGTGAACTATGGACTAGGCTTCTGGGAAATGAAGTTTATTTTCTTCAGACACTGAACTTTGGTCCTATTGGTTACCGTATTTAATGTTTTATTGATATTTAGCACACCTTTGTTATACATACCATTTGCTCACAGTCAGGTGCGTAAATACTTGCTGCTGAGCGTTCTGTTATATGTTTAATAAAGAAAGAGAAGCATAATGTTCGCCTCCATATCTTTAATAGAATTAAGACTTTCTCGCAAGGTATTATGGAAAATCTTTATTGTCTGCTACAAATGTTTTGTCGGACAGATCTAATTTGACAAGATCATCTCTATCACCACGTCTTCTCAATAGTGTGTCCTTGTTACAGTATGACGGTCATGCCTGTTTGGACAGTGAAGTGACACCTACACGTTCCCATGCATCTGCACAATCAGTCCGGTCTTTAAAAAATGATGGAATTGGAACATCCCCACAACCAAGTTTGGTTACTACGTCAGCTCCTGCTACTAATCGACAACATAATTGTAGCTTGCACGCTGCTCTGTGAAACTGAAGATGTATTTGCTCTTGTGTGTAGAACTATATAGTTGATCTGGTGAATTTGTAGGTTTGTGCCAATTTGTAAATGGTACATGTTTTTGTGCTTGATTTCTGTTGGGGGTCAGATAGTGTTTTCTTGGGTGTGGTGAATGGTTGAACTAATTGCTAGCTGCTCATAGTGATTTTGGGTGAAGTGATTGGCAATCTGTCATGCAAGTAGACCTTTAACGGATTCTGTTTAGGTCACTGAAAGTGTGTATTTTAGTGCAGTGATTTGTTATTGTGTAAGTTTATTGGCTGTGATACCATGTTCGCTAGAGGTGAAAACCGAAATTAGTGAGTTTATGGGTTCGTTTTTTGACATTGTGGGTTGGATTTGTAGTTTTGTGTACTAAATCAGCAAATCTTAGTTAATGACGTTTGAGCACTCTAGCAAAGATGGAAAGTAACGGCTGAAAATTCCCATGGAGGTTTTCCAGTACACTACCCATAAGTCTAACTAGAATCACCCTATAGTAATACCACCTCTCTTACACACAAGGAATCAAAACCCTTTTCCCCTTCAAATAACTGATAGGATTCTGGATTCGATACATTGATGACGTCCTCATGACATGGAAAGGAAATTAAACAGAACTACAAGATTTCTTCATCTGGCTCAACAACAAAGATGCCTGCATCAAATTCACCATCCAGTCAAACATTCCATCCCCTTCTTAGACCTCACCGTCTACAAAACTGCGACCAACACATTGGCAACCACCCTTTATTGTAAAAGTACTGGAAAAAAATACCCCCTTGGAATTCCACAGCTTTCATCTGGCAGCTCAAAAGGAAAACGTACCCTTTGGCCAATTTCTACGTCTGAGGCGCAACTGCACGACTCGAAGATTTTGAAATAACTAGCAAAGACCTCTCAATAAGACTTAAAGAAAGAGGCTACCTTAGCCACATCATTCGCCGAGCCAGAAAACAAGCCAAAAACAGAAGTAGGGAAATCATGCCTCTCACCTACTCCATGAGAACTCTCCAAAAACAAAATTACCTGCGTAACCACTTTTTCTCCACTAAGCAATTAAATAAAGACCATTTTGAAACATTGGCACATCCTCCACACAGAATCTTTTGAACCTACCAAACCCTGGTTTGCTTTCAAAAGAAGTAGGAACCTTAAAGACCGGCTGGTCAACACTTAAATAGAACTAACCAGGCCCCCCGAGCAACAAAACACCCTGTGGAATTTACCCCCTGTCAAAGGCCACTACAAATGCGGATCATGCTCAGTGTGTTGTCTAATGAAAAACATGAAATCCATCGACCTCAACGGAAAAAACTGGAATTTTAGAATCCTTCACCAACTGCAAAAGCAAATGGACAGTGTACGGAATCCAATGCCCTTGCAAACTATTATACATCGGCAAGTGCAAGAGGGAAGTAAGACAGCGCATATGCGAACATCGCTCGTGCATCAAAAATGCCGTCCCTGACAAGGCAATGGTGTCACATTTCCAAGAAAAACACCACACCCACAACATCATCTTCTGGTTTGTCTTACAAACAGCTAAAAACCCTTTCAGGGGTGGGAACGGAGATCTCTCACTTCGCAAACTAGAGCAGCAATGGATTTTTCGACTAAATTCAGTGAAGCAAGGCCTAAATGTGGCAATCGAATGGAATCTATTCTTTAAATAACCATCTAATGCCTTCACCTTCTGTAGCTATAGCCTCATACGGCACGCTGCATTGTGAGTTCACTTGCTCTCCAACAAACTAGATGCTTTCCAACCAGTAGTAATCTTCCCAAGGAAGGAGCCTTTTTCCAATGTACTCGCACTGTGCTACCATAGTATTTATTTGCTATTTATACCAAGCCACCTCTCATTAACGCATGTCAATATACCATTTAATTGCGAAACAACACGTTGATACACATGTTAACCCCATGCTGTCTGCATGAACCGAATGACATACATTTTGGAATACGTGGGGTTTGAGTTGGTTCATCTGTTAAATTAACTAGAACTTAACAGATTGCAAAAGTCTTTCAAAATTATGTTTCAAAATTATGTTTCTAATGTTTCCTGAACGCAAGTTAATTCAATTACTATGCTACCTTTTGTCAATAGTTTAATTAGACTTCCTCAGATATGTCTACGCCCCTTTAAGTAAAAAACAGTCGCGCTCGCGCACTCATCATTACACATAGAACTAGTGTCCCGCACCAGCATTCTACCGCACATGCGCCAAATGTCTTTAAACGCGCAGCCGCGTATACATTTAGTATCTCGAGTAATTACTCACCGCGCATGCGCTAGCCAAATTAGTCAGCACAATTCCCCTTTCCTTCACAAAGCCAGCAACACAGCTCTCCGGAGGAAATAGAGATTCAGCTTACTAGGTAAGTAATACAACATGGCCAGGAACCACTCTAAATTTCACTTTTTGGTAAAGACAGGTGCCTTTTTTGAGAAACGTTTGTCCAAACATGTCTACACATTTCCGCAAACATTTTTCAAACGCGCAAATCACAAATTTAAACACCCTGTGCACAAAGTAACCTCTATTATATTATCCTGCCATCACCCGATTGATGCACTTGCACGCCAAAACACATGCCCTTACGAAAGTGCACCGTTATTCCCAAATCTCCATCTATGCACGTAATTTGCCATGCCTACCATTAGTTACCCAAATATAACTATTTATGTCAGCCACGTGCTACGCACTGAGAGGGCCTCCACTCCAGCCCCACACCACTTGATTTGCCGGCACAATGTCAAATTTTAATTTATCATTCCGCAGGCACTTCCACGTTAGTAATCTTTTTTTCAAATTTTGAACCAGAAGCTGAGTTTCTCTACTTCTTCCTTACACAGCGAATATGGCTATTTGTCTAACTTTGATCTAGCCCCAAACCATCACGGCAAAATTTTGTTCCCCGTGAACAAGCTCCAGTACCATCGCTGGAACGCATACCTGCTAAATAAGGTATGCTTCACAATACTATCAATTAGTTAATGTATGATACCTCATACTATCCTGGTAACTTGCCGTTACCCTTTCCCCTGTAGATATTTTGCTACAGACGCCCGCGCCAACTGAGGTCTCCTTTGAAATTACTTCGTTTTCAACCGTCGATGGAACACAGGTAGGCTTTTAAAGTGCAGTTCATATACAGAACACCCTCTGTATAGGTCACTCTTTTCTGACACCCACCCCCCTTATGTGTCACCTGTCTCCATAGGCGTTCACCAGCCCTAAACCACGTCCTGATGACAGTTGGGACCCTGTGAACATTTTCCAACCCAGTGAAGGCTGACTAGATCCCGAACCAGAAACGCCTGCATAAATATGTGTCGACTGTAATGACCTACTACTAGTCTAACAGTAGTATTCAAAATCAACATTATATGTGTATGCTACTAACCCTCACTTAACCAACTGTGATGCAATAACAGTTTGTCACCTGTTTTACTTTCCATTGTCAGCCAAATGAGGCTCATGTGACTTTCAAGTTTGTTTTTTGTTGTGTTTTTTCTACTGTGAACCTACTATTTTTAGATGTGTCCGAATCTACGTATAAATTGAATTATTTTCCAATATCTAACCTAGCTGTGACCCTTAATGGCTAGTATTTGAAAACTAGCTCGCTGCCTTTTCTAAGCCCACCCCCTCTACACGATTGACCCGGTTTGGTTTTAGAGCATCCTACCCATATTTTCTATTATGTTTAGCAAGGAAATGGTCAATTTCTCGCTGCCACTCGAACTACATACCCATCCAGATTATATTGGACTGTCTGGAGCAGTACCAAGGCTGGTTGTTTTTATTTATTGTTCGTTTGGTAGGCACTTATACAGAAAGTACATTTCTGTTTCAAAGCACCTACTGGGCAACAGGGAGGGGACATGGGAATGAGACACAATAATAGAATTAAAGATACAGTGGAGGCGGGAAAAGAAATGATGAGCCTACTATGCCTTGTGATTATTCAGAACGTGCAAGTGCAGAAAGGAAGGGCAGTGTGAGTAAGTGCTGGGGTGCTCTTGCTGAGCAACAGATGAAGTGCATGGAAGAAAAGTGCAAGCCTCCAGGAAGCAGGGTGTGCCGAGGCAAGTGCTGAGTATAGGCAGAAGCTAGGGCGATTGATTGTGTGAGGTCAGGGGCCCAAATATCCATAAGAGCCTTGGTACCCAATCAAAGCAACCGGCGGAGGAGGTGGTAAAGAGTAAAGTCTTGAGGAGCTTGCAGAATTTAAAGAAGTCCTGCTCCAGATGCAGAGGGAGGGGGAGTCTGTTCCATAGAAGGGAACCAGCTAAAGAAAGCGATCAACCTCCTGCCCTCTCTTTAGCGAACGCTTTACACGCAAAGAGTTGGTGCTAGAGGAGTGCAGAGGTCTGGAAAGGGAATATTCAGTAAGAGAGTTGCAGTTAGTGTGGTCACAGGCCCCAGAAAGCCCTGTGGATGATGGAGAGATTTGAATTTATCTGTGAAGCAACTGGGAGCCAGTGAAGACTTTTTAGGGCAGGAGATGCGGTGCCTGGGCTTGAGGCAAGGATACGTCTTGCTGCCCCATGCTGGATTAGCTGGAGGGGGACACAGAGTGTAAGGAGGAATATTCAGGAGGAGGCTATTGTAGTAGTCGAGTCTGGAGAGAACCAGGGCTCGGGTAACACTGAGCTGCTGACGGAAAGTGAGAATTTAAGCAACCAGGAGCCAGTGAAAAATGGCCGAGAGAACAAGAAGTTTGTTTTATGGGAGCAGTAGTTGGGGTAGGAGAACATTATGCACATGTCTCAGCCTCCAAGTCTAGGGAATTGGTAGATGTGGTGGGGCTATTTATCAAATGGGGGCCGAAGTCTGGGTCCTTGTTGTTATCATGCTGGAGCTTATCTATAAAGAGGGAAGGTTCTTTGGTGGAAGTCCTGTATCCTAGACGGTGCACCTGTTATAAATACAACAGGGTAGTAATTCAGGCTGAGGTAGTCCATATAGGATATCAACCCATTGTATGGTGTAGGCCTAGTCGTAAGAGAGGAAGAAAAGTCAAATGCTAAATTATGCCTGTACCGTCGAGTGTGCTTAGAGTAAGTGAAGGGGTGTGTTAAACTGAGGTATTTGTTGTGCCAATGTGATGCCGGAAATGCATTGGAGTGACAGGGCCTCTATCTTGTGTTCTGTGTTATTTCCTGCACAGGAGTCCATGTGGGACTCCTGGCAGTGCAGCTCTTCCTCTTTGATTTGGTGAACAGACACCTGGGATAGCCTTATGGCACCCATGGGTGGGGGTACATCCCTGTACCCCTAGTGTATGTTTTTTTAGCACCTGTGTGTGGCCCACAGAGCAGGGTATGGGCTGGTGGCAGCTCCATGCTGAATTTGACACATGCTCTGAGTATCCTCCATGTTGGGATACCCAGGCCCTGCCATTGGAAACAGCTGATTCCTGATAGGAGACAAGATGGCCCCTGTGGCCTCTTGCTTTGCCTGTTACCTTGCTTTCCCTGGGAAGCCCTGACTTTGCCCCTTCCCCTGACTGTCTGTTGGGTGTAAGTTCCATATATGGGATCAGGGTGGGGGCTGGGTGGGGTCCAGGCCAGACTGGCTGGAGCCTTCCCAATCACTATGATGGTGATAATAATCACGTTCTTCATGGACTATTTTGCGGCAATGAACTATAGTCGGCGGTGCACCTCATCTTCGCAGGACGTCCACGACTGATTGTCGAAAAGAACCGCCAAAACTGAGCTGCAGCCTCGACACCCTTTTTCTTCGAGGGATCTTGACGATCCGTGGCTCCTGCTTTAAAGGGAGTTCACTCAAGAAGGATCAGTCGTCGAGCTCTGCTAAACCAGGCACATTGGGGTAGTAGAACATTTGTAGAAGGAAATGAGACTCTGCTAAACAATATATGGACTGGGCTTGTTTAATATCTTTATTTACAGGTTGCCTGGGTGGGAGGGGTGGAGGGGGGGCGAGGGTCCTCACACAGAACTGTGCCTAGCGGTATGGGCCCAGTATTCTGCCAATTCTTTTTAACCAACTTGTTTTCCTCCCAAGTCTATTGCTGATACCTTTTGCTAATGGTTTGTCCGCCATTTGAAACTGTCCGCAGTTGGTGCATTTTAATGGAGTCAAAGAGAATTGTGGTACCACATAGAAATTGTACATTTATCATTAAAGTATTGCCTGAGCACAAAGTGTGTTGTTTTGTGTGTACATAACTTCATATATAGAACTGTTATCACTAACATGGTGTGTGGAAATTCCTTTGTGGGAGCTTGGGGACTACACTGTACTTAAGAACCAGCCTGCATCTCTTCCTGAGAGCTTAACCCTTGATTGCTCATCCACCGTTACCAAATAGAGGATCTTGGCTGGGGTGCTCTGTGCTTCTACTCTGCCTTATAGGGAGCAGGAGTACAGATAGCCCCCTCCAGTCTTTACAGCCAAAGGGCAATTTTCTTTTCTTAATTGTATCAATTTAGTGGCCAGGGTGAAACAGGAGCCAGAGTCCTTTTGAGGGCTTGTCTCTGCACTTGCACGTTAGGATTGTCACAAGGCCAATATAACCGTCACTTTATTTTTTTTCTCCAATTGTGTTCAACCCCCCCCTCCCCCGATTTTCCCCAGCCAATTTTTTTGTCTTGTGGCGCATGGAAACAATTGTGAATGGGTGCCATACAAAAGACAGAAAACAAAAGCTGGCGAATCAAATACAGATTTGGATGGGGTCTCTTATCAATAGATTAAGTCCCAACTACATTTCTTTTTCATCTTTAGTTTAAAGAAATTAGTAACTTCTAATTGCTTATCATGCTCTGCATTTAGTAGCAGAGTTGTGTTTTTCATAATGTCATTGCCATTCTTTATACGAAAATGAAGATTTTTACTGGTGGTCTAATCGTGACATAGTGCAAACCGTTCCACTGAACATGAATGTCTTCAACCTTCCATAGGCCTCGCGCTTAAAACATTGTTAATGTTATACATGGATAGCGTTCTTCTGTCACGTGCTAAGATATATACGCCTTTAAAAATTCTGTCGAAAAATAGGTAGTACGGGAGGGAACATGTTATTTTGGGTACTTTAAAAAAAAAATAGTTTAATAGCGCATCCCTCGTAGTCCGTGACATATTTCGGCTTCCTGCTACCGTAGGTCCAAATAAGTGCATGCGCCCCCCAACTTTACTCCACCTCTGCCAGACTCTGCACCTTCACCAGATTCCACTCCTTCACCAAACTCTGTCCACGTTGCCCAAACTATTTCCCTTCACCTCCATTTTGTCCCTAGTTTGGCTCCATAACATTATAAGGACAATTTTAAGGTTGAAGGGGTTGGAAAGGTATTGCTTCCTCTGTATTAATTCAAGCCTGTCATCTTCTATGTTATGTTAGTTAAGAGTGTTTTCAGATCTCTGCTGCCCAAGATTTGGAGAAGGTAGTGTGTCCTACAATTGAGTGCATTAAAGTTAATTGTTACGGCTAATTGTCTACTTTTTCGTTTGGGTCCGAAAACCATCTTTTAGAGAAGGTGGTAAGAACATAAGCTGTCTGCCAACTGGACACAAGTGAGAGATGGTTGGGATGAGGAATTTTGGTTTCAGTGCTAATAACTGGTTTCTCGCACAAGTTGCCTGCTGTCACTGAGTAGCACCTACACTGGTCTGTAATATTAAATCAACATAAGTACATTTCAACATCTGTCTTGTCAAATGGTAAAGTTTACATATGAAATTAATGCAAGTGGTACAGGCACATCTTATGAAAATGTTGAATAAAAATAACTCGACCCCCTTCTCATAGTTACAGCTCTGGTGTTAGCAGGGGGCAAAATGGAAAAAAGGCAAGTTGCCTGGTGCAGCTGATGCACCTCCAATCCCTTGTCCTGGAACGCCAATAAAATATGACAAAATCACAAGTGAAATGTTTATAATCTACCTGGGCATAAATACCTCAGTAGAGTAAAGACAGATGGAGAAGGTTCTTGGAAACCTTGGCTGTGCATTCTCACAGTGGAGTAATGGGTGAGGGTGACCCTGAACGTTCATGTGTGGGAAACAACAACATTCCCCGTAGCTGCACAATGGAGGCACCTTGTATAACAAATAAAAAAGTACATACTGTTTACATCTTTACTGTTTGTGGAATTGTTCAAAATACCCATGGTCCCAACAGTAAAATTGATCAATGGCTTGGGCATTCCAGCACAATGTTACCTTTGCGGCTATGGTTTAGGCTATGCATCTTGCCAGCTTGCATTTAAGGTAATTGAAAATGTTTTTATTAACTGTAGTTGGACTGTACAACATATAGGAACATTTTGAGATGTGTGGGTATAGATATAGATGTCCTGCTGTCGTTTAAAGTAGTGTTTCACAATAAAAGTCCTACCTTGTTCACAGTTTTTGTTCTCACCGTTCAATGGCTTTGGGTATACTTTCACGGGTTTCTTGACGCACTTGTGCGTTCAGATTTACTCTTCGCAATTTTAACTTCTCTATGATCTATTTCATGCTTGCACCTTTTGGGCAGCTACAGACCTCTGAAATGTGGGGCAGAGGAGGAAAATGAGTGCTTGCTTCTGAACATCATTTTAGTGCCACCTGTGGAAACTCTATGCTTGACTTAAGCATAGGCACGCGTTTAATATTGTAAAAGGATGCATCATTTTTAACCATTTTTGCAAAGGTTTAAAAAATACATGTCATGTATTTGAATATAAAAATGATTCCTCAACACAGTGTATGTGTGTATTAATTAGAAAGAACACCAAAGATAATGTCAAGCGGCACCAATAAAACCAATTAGGTTTTGGCTGTCTTGCATATGAAAGAGCATTTTGGGAAGAATGGCGAAAAAGCTTTATCTGTTGAGAGTTGTATGATCAAATCCCTAAATACCTAAAGCATGCTGGGTTTTTCTTTTTTCTTTTCTTCAAATATATAAACAAATGTCGCCCTAACAATAAAGCTTTTGCACTTTTGCAAATATCAAGCATATACATCATTTTGGCCATCAAAGACTTTGATTGCTAACAGCTGAAAATTACACGCATATTTGTGGATCAGCCAGACTCGGAGAAACAAAATTGTCTTTATAGGTAAAAAAAGAAAATGACAACTAGTAAATTGAAAATAAATGGCAATAAAATGCCGCTCCTCTGGCAATCTGCCCCCCCCCCCGAACCCCCCCGGCCAGGCCTGGGCCTGTGTCCGCCATCTTGTAAATACGTCTATGCTTGTAGTAACAACAATAAAAAGAAATATATAATTTTTTTTTTAATTTATTTATTTTTTTAACCCAGGTAACGTTCACTTTTTCCCTACCCGTCCAAAGCTTAATTTGTCCCATACTGTCCCTTTCTTGGGTTGGCAGTTGGTGCACTTCATCAATAAATAAGATGTAACTTACTTTATTGTCGTTTTCTTTTAGAACTGACCTATAATCGAAACTTGATTTTAAGGGAACGTTCTTTTGGTCTTAAAAACGCTGGCCAGTAATTCACGAAATGTAGGCACTGTTACATTCGCCCCGCCTAACCATAGGGTGATAACTATGACTGGTGTACTAGAAAAGAAAGCTCGCTTCTAAGCCAAAAATCATATTCCTATATATATATATATTTTTTTTTTTTAAACCAATAAACCTGCTGCTTACAAAGTGGCCTGTCAACATTAGTATTACATCCATGTGTCCCTTACACTCAATAGAAAACTAGAGTCCCTGGGGCATATCTCATTATGCCACACAGGGCACTGTGTCAAATGCATCACACAATGCCCCTTCAAATTCACCACACCCTGACTGGTTCAAGAAGCTTTCAGCTTTGCAACTCTTACGAAGTGACAACTGACCACATAAGAGCGTTATTCAATCTGGTGACTTGATGTACTCTAGTGAACTACAAGGTTGCATATTGCACTAACCGGTGGGGAGAGACTGTGACTAGCATACGCATTTTTGTTGAGTTTGCCTCGTTTTGATTTGCATTAATATACACTGCGGTTTTGGGAAAATTGCCCGGACGAGTGAATGGACAAGCCTGTTGAGGCAGACTCCCTCCTTTATATATTGGGGCGGAACATAAGCCCCGATATTACAACTGCTGTGTAAGCATGGGACATCTCCATGGACACCAGTCGTTCATCTGAGAAGTAGAATTCTTTCTGAGTGCAATATTCATCCCTATAGTACAAGCTCCAACTTCCCTTGTAATCCCGATGAAGGCAATGAAATCCATCCTCTGCCAAAATGCCTTGCCTATGCAACCGTGGCATTAACTACCTCAACACGGCTATTAACGTATTTGGGGCGTAGACCTGAGATGTGTATCTATCTGGTTCTTACAACTTCTGTTTTATGTATTAACCACGTGGCATTAGCATACATGGAGTTTGTCAAAATATTAGTTGGATAGGGCCAGAAGTACATGATTAGGACTGCATCTATGAATTGGTCTACCCTATATCTACAGCCTTTCCCATGTTTGTGAAATCTCACTGCCGCTCACCCTCAACAAATGAGATTTGTTCTCTTGGTTTTTGACATTCTGTTAACTAACATGCATTTTTTCTTTTACTGAATGTATGATTAATCTGTCAACATGCAATGTTAGGTTCAGGTTTTGGGTTTCAAGTGGGAATTTTATAATTGAAAACGGATCATATATGTAATATATAATTTCTTTTATGTGCTATGTTGTAGGACCCAATTATTTATATTCACTTGTGTGCCGTCTAATAGATTCATTTGAAGTTTGTCTATTAAGGCCGGGCCTTAGTAAAGACCAGGCCTCATTGAATCATCAATTGAAGTAATTCATTTAGGGGACCCCCCCCCCCCCCTTTGTGTGTTAATTGCTCTACTTATTTGTCCCATGGATGCCTTTTGAGTTTTTTTCCCTTTGGTGACACATATTGCCAGTGGGCTGCCCTGCAATTTGGTGATCCTACCCCTGCCCCCCCAGCTCACATGAGAACAGAAAGAGGGCTGTCTCCCAACATTAGTTTCAGTAAAAGCTGTTTTCACTGTTTAAATATGAACCCCGGATCAGAATTGGCATGTTTTGGAGCACATAAAATGCCCAGTGAATCATAATTATTTTGGCCACCTCTACACTGCCCTGAGATACTTTGGGAAATCCTGCCAGAACTTCAGTTCCTTTAGCGGCCCAACCCCATTCTGAGTACATTACATCTACAGACTTGTTTTGTCTGTGCTCAAATATCAGAAGGGTTTTGAAGTCCTCGTAAAGGGTCCTGCAGTAAGTAAGCATCCGATCCCACCAAAGAATAGAGGACAGTCTTAACCAATTTGCCACCCTACTACCATGTAATATTCCTGAATGTATTTCTGAATGCTACACATAGTGTCTTTGTAATGAGGCATTGAACAGGATATTATCTGAGTAGAGGAATGAGACATCTGACTGCCCTCACCCCAGTCCAGGCACTGTACAACAAAAGACCAGCGAGAGACCCCATTGCAAAAGTGGAAATAAGAACTGATTGCAGACTGTCCTGATAGTGCTCCCACAAATTGGCGGCTTAGAGTACAACATATTGTTCATCTTATTCTTGCTGTTGATGTCTGGTCCAATAGAGTCCTGATGCATGTATTTACCACCCAATCCAAATCTTTAAGCTCTTGAATCATGTAAAAACAATTTGTAATATCAAGTCTTCTTTTTTTGTTGTTGTTTTTTTGTATCAAAGCTTGCCGATGCATAGGACTGGGGCCAGTATTGATTTGCTTCATTAACATAAAGAACCTCGCAAATGGCCTGTCATTTGCCTGTCCAGGACAAAGTCTGCTTGGGCCTCGTTTACTATGTTGTGGGTGTATCAACACTGGGCAGTATGGCCAGCAATCCAATAAATCATTTCTTTCTTTTGGGAGCAAAACTGTTCTAACTTCATCAAATATCAAAGCTGACCTCCATCCAAAAAATACTCCTTATATGTCGTCAGGAGCCTGTTAACAAAAAGATCAGCATAAAACACAACTATAAATCTTGAGCACACTATCTCACCTGGGAGCCTTTACTTCTATTCTTTTTCGCTCGTTTGCTTTTCATCAATTCGAACAGCAAGTTTAACATCTTACTGGCATCTGTCGCAACTGTTGGGATAGCAGCTTAACCTATTAGATCTGTAGTTTACTAAAAGCCATTACTGATTTGCTGCGCATACAACTTTTTAAAGTGGGCCTCAAGCGGGATTGATGCCCACCTTGAACTGTCTCTTCCTCTTCAATCATGACCACTGCCATTTCCATACTGTCCCTACTGCGCAACCATGCCAATGTGCGACCAGCCTTCTTTCTTAATGCTGTGCAACCAAAGAAGCTCAGGTTCTCTATTGCTTACACGTAATCCATCTAGAATACAGTCAGTCAACAGCCGGACCCACATATCCTTGGAGCAGACCAACCATCTCTGTGAAATATCTTGAATCTTCAAATTCTGCAGAGTTAACTAAACGGTGCACCTGTTACTCAGTCATATTTGCCGCCTCAATTTGAAATCACTCTTGCGCTTAAAACGCAAACCCTAGCACACCTGTATAAGAAAAAAAAAATCATGGCCAAAGAAGCAAAATCTGAATATAATATCTGGGCACCCAATCCTTCCTAATCGTCTCCTGATCAGCTGGTTACCAAAATCCTGTGCTGCTTCATCACAGGGTACTTGGGGGAGAGGGGGGGGGATATGCTATAAGCTGATCCTTTTGCCACCTCTCCCAAACCCCTCGGAAACCAGGACATTAAAGCTGGAATTCGTTTGAACCACATAGAGCATGTTTTTGATACTCCTATTCCCACCAATGCACCAAAAAGTAAAAGCTCTAACGCCAGTAACTAACGGGTGTAGATCACAATACTTTGGATCAGTTTTATGTAACAGATGGATCTTTCACCCTTGCTTTTGCGATAGCAAAATATGCTATGCCTTATTAACATGGGCAATATTAACTTATTGTTTCATCATCATCCCTCGCCAGAATTTCCTTCCGCACATGAAGTCTGCCTAATCTCCATGGGCTTTTGTAAATCACATGCAGTAAATGTTTACATGTGGGGTTTTATTTTCCAATATGGATACATGCATATTGTGTGTGTGTTTTTATTTTTTATTTTTTTGCCAATGTGAAGCCACATTCTCTGGTGGCAAGGCAATCTAGGAGGGAAGATGCATGCAAAAGCCCTGACTGATCTAGGAACACTTGCACCTAGCTCTATAGCTGATCATCTTTCCCACACCTCCATGCCATGGGCACTAATGGAGGTACGACGTCCTTTCATCGCCTGCTTTTACATCGCCAGGCTTTTAAACATGCACATTACATCGAATGTGCTCATCGAATTTTTTAGGGGGGGTGGGAAAGGGCAAATAAGGGTTTGGGCGGGTGGGCAATAGTAAAAAAATAAGTGTGGGTGGAAGGTTTGGGGGGGACCCCCCCCAAAAAGCACATTCGATGGAATGTGCTTGTTTAAAAGCCTGGCAATGTAAAAGCAGGAGATGAAATCACATGGAACCCTAATGGATAAGAGTATCCCTAACAGTTGTCACTATTTAGTTGAGTCCAAACATTTATTTATTTATTTATTTATTTTTTGCTCGAGTTCAATGCAGAGACCATAAATACAAACTTTTGCTGGATGAACTTCAGCTTGAGTTCTAACTTACTGGTATGCAGGGGCCCACATAGTTCCTCTGATCTCTCTGCTAAAATTCACTTCTAGTTCTTGTTGACATTGCTCCCTTAAAAGCTCCTAAGCATCACACCAAGTGCTGGTTATGCCAAAATACCCATTGACACATATCCATGATTCTCTCCAGAACACATGTCAATGTTTTATACCTTCCTTCTTTTTTTTCTTTCTCCGCAATCCATAGCAATATTATCCTTTCAATGTAGTACAATACAAAGCCTTTAATTTCAGGGCCAGATCTAATCGTGATGGCCATTGGCTCTAGAGCAATGTTGACTAGCAACAGGGACCGTGGGCACCCATGCTGTGTGCCCCTGGAGAGTTGTACTTGGCCTCTTTGCACACCGTTTATGGTGATCTTAGCTAATTACACAATAGATCAAGTTCCCAAATGTGGGAACGCCCGTCCTCTGCACTCTATGGGTGGCTCTGTGATGAGTCCTTATATGTTTGATTAATTATTAGATAGTGATTAGATAAAATAAATTTGCACAATAATGTAGGTAATTTGCTTAGTAACATATATCAATACACATTGACACAATTAAGTATTTTTAGAACAAATCCATTGATTTATTAGAATCCCAACGCGTTTCGTGAAACAATTCACTTCTTCAGGGGCAATTTGCATAACTTTTCTTAAAGTAATTTGGAAAACATTATATTAAAGTAAATGCGTATTAGTCCCAATAGTACAAATAAATTATATAATTTCAAGAGCAACAAAATACCTAATAGTAAATCCATATATATCGTTTAAAATAACTCATAAACCGCATTGGTAGACCTAAGTCAAACAGATCATACAATAATAACCATTTGGAATCTATATGCGTTCATCAATGATTGCCATGGTGACCTTTCTGTATTGTAAGTAAATTACCTATGGAAATATTTCCATTACTCATAAGTGGCTGGCTGTTCATCACAAAGAGAAAAAGCTTCAAGTCTCCTGAACATGTAGTGTAGCCCTTGTGCCTAGCTGTTAACAGAAATAAAAAAAGAAAAAGGGGAAAGAATAGTCAAGATAAGAAATCCTGAGTCTAAGTAAAAAAGATTAGAACTAATTAAAGGTGATGACGTACCACCTTTTGACCTACAAATGGCTGCCTAACGTCAGGCGTATGTGCGTCAGAAAACACGTGGCGTCACGATGTAAACCTGGAGACATCATCGCGTGCTTGCACAAAGTGGTGTTGTGCCCGATCATAAAAACTTAATTTAGATTGGATTAAGAATAAAGATAATGGGTATAACTCGAATCAGCAAAACAGAGAGCTCCAAAAGAGGGCCTAAGTGCATCTAACACTAGGATTAACGTAGATAACGTCAGAGTACCGTGTCAAGCGCGACTGTTATAGTGCTTGAGATGGGGAAATATGGTTGTTGGAAAAAAAGGGGGGAAAATTAGCTAATACTAGCAAAAGATAATTGTATGTCTTCTAGACAATTGAAAGACATACAAGTAAGACGGAATAAATATGTAGAAAGATTAATAAAAAGCTAAAACTAGAATTAAATGAGAGCTAAAAATTAAGGGATCATAAGATATTGACAAATCGGACCCAGGTACCTAGCCAGTAGTCATGATCAATTAGAGACTGATTTCCGAATATGGGATCATAAAGGTCACTAGATGGAAGAACATGTTAATAAAATGTTGTTTGTAGATGTGTAGGCATGGTCCTAGATTGTTAATCACAAGAGAAGAGAGTAAAACCCTGGAGATGTAAAAGCATGGTAACGGGTTACTTTCAGGGTTTTGTCAATAATGCCTCTTAGACCCTATAGCTGTCTCGTTGGGAGGTCACATTCTGATAGACCGCAGTTTAGCAGAACTAGATAAATTCTGTAGCAAATTCAGATTCGGAAGGATGAACCTAAATACTTTATCTTCAGAACAACGTTGTTAACAAAACTGTATTGTTACCAGTTTGTTTATAAAAAGGGACCCATATAAAAATCTTCATTGAGCCCAAGTGGGGCCAATGAGTCAAGTTTATGAATCCAGTATAACTCTCTCTGTGCAAGTCGTTTTGCAAGGTCACCTCCTCTTGGTAACTGTTTCATGATTTCCAACACGACCCATCTGATTTGAGAAATGTTATGTCTATTTTCATAAAAATGCCTGAAGACTGGAGATTTTTGGTTGCATGTTCTTATGTTTGATTTGTGCTCTGTGAGTCTCTTTAATTTTTCTTGAGGTCTTCCCCACATAATATTTGCCGCAAGGGCATTTGAGGGCGTAAATCAAATTTTTGCTCTCACAAGTAGCAAAATCTTTGAGTGATACTTTTTTGCCACTGTTAGGGTGTCTGATATGGTCACCTTTTCAGAATTTTGGCACAGTGTTGGCAGTTCAAGTATGCAAATGTTCCATGCTTAGGTTTGGTCAGAAAAGTCTGTTGACTTTTCAGTTTTTCCGCTCTGATCAATGAGTCTCTGAAATGTTTGCCTCTTTTAAAGGCTAACATGGGAGGTTCGGGGAAAAGTTTATTGAGATTGGCGTCTGATTTGATGATGTCCCAATTTTTCTGGATTATTTTTTTGATTTGGAAACTCTGGCTGGAGAATTTGAGAGTGAATCAATCTTGTGTTTTCTTTCTTCGTCTTTTCTTTAAGGAGTTCTTTCCTTTCCAGCGATGTTGTATGTTAAATAGCTTTGTTTAGCAAATTAGTCGTTATAGAAGCCAGTGATGAAATTGCTGAATGACACTTCAAATGTAACCATCTGTAGTGTGTCTGAAGTTCTGCCAGGCAACATTACCAAATGCCTTTGCAGCATCCCGGCTCAGTAACACCTACAAAGACATTTTTCTTGAGCTGTAATGTATTATTTGCAGGACTTGTCTTGCATTGTTTGTTCCTTGATGTTCTCTTACAAATAATTTATGATTTTTGTGTGAAATTGCAGATGCCACCAATGCCAAGTGTTCAGCATAGATTTTGCTAAAAACAGTTACTTCAAATTTCATCAGACGTTGGATGGTAGTTACAGCTCGGCTGTAGGTGCCTTCCAGTAATAGAAAAATTGTGAATCACTTCCTTGCCTTTTGGATAGCACTTCCATAATATGCAGAAGTTATTTTTTGTTTATTTATTGTGCAATAGCCAACTTTTGACTTAACACTTTGAAACAATACGTACAAAAGATACAATTAACACACTTCAAACAGCTTAGAAAAATCACTACACTAAAAATCTTCCTCCAAAAGGAGCAAATGAAAATATACCACAAGCACTGAGGTTATATTCTGCAACACAGTAATAATGGAAACAGAAAAGGAGTAAAGAACTTACTTCAAAGATGAACAAAGAAATCAGACTCCAAAAATGATCTGTTCACTGCAACAGTTTCATTAAAGAAAGCCATAAAATGAAAACAAAACAAAACAGTGACTCAGACCATTTTGACTCTAGTTGTTCAAATCAGGACTCCGTTCCCGATCAAATTCAACTCCCTTAGAGCTCTGACGAGTTCCATTGAGAGAGCAGACTCATGACAAGATGATACTCTCTCCCAGAACTCACCCGAATTTAGCCAAGATACCTGATGTACAAAACTGCCAAATCTTCATTCCCTCATGCACCAAGTACCAGGACAGGTTGATAAGTGTTTAGATGATTGCATAACCTTGTTATGACACTTATCACAGTACGGTTCTATTTCCCCTTCTCTGTCTCTAGTGGCCAAAATCTCCAGAGTAGGAAGTAGATTTAATCGAAATCTGAGGAGAGTTAGTCCAAGACATAAATTGGGTGTTTTTTTCAGATGGGAGGGGACCATGGTTCGAGACTTGTCAGCCACAGTAAAAGAGGCAGATCTCTTCGCTCTACTCATACTCTCTATAGTATCTATACAGTCCCTTTGTTTCACTTTATATTTTAGCCTATCTGGATTTTGAAGGAGTAAGTTCGAATGACAGTCCGCTCTCTAAAATATCCAAGCATCTTTGCTGGAACTTAACCAAAAACACATTTTTACCCAAATTCAAGTCTCCAGCAATTTCCTCTAATGGAGAATTCTTCGGGGCATCTAGAATTGATCTATACAATGTCGGCCACTTCCATTGTAGCCATGATCTGAGGGACAGCAGACCTAATTCGTAACAGAGGGAGACTATCGGCACACAATCCGGTAGTCCTAGTGTGCATTTCCACAACTTGGCTTCCCAGGAGTCCCACTCAAGTTCCATAGCTACACAGTTGTAGTCCAGACCAAACGGGATTATCGGAATTACTTTCCCTATATAAAATTTCAAAAAAGGGAAAATCGAAAATTTGCAGAATTGGGATCTGATTTTTTTTTTTTTTTTGCTCCCAATTTTACAACTTTTAGCTAATTAAGCGCAGCAAGCTGCCTTTCGTTGGAAAATAGCTAATTGATGCTCCTAAAAAGGTTAGTTCCGGGACAACCTCAAACGGTAGTTGGTCCAGATTCCAAACATGGTGCTTTACCATCTTTCTTGGTTGTTTAAATCTTATTATTTTAGACTTTGCTGGATTGATGGTGAGATTATTTTTATGGGCATATTTTTCCAAAGCGGACAAAAGGCACTGCAACCCTACTTGGGAATGGTCCAGGACTACCACATCATCCACGCCCTAATAGGGTTTGTCAGAAGACCAGCTCTGGGATGGCCTCACCTGCATGGAGTTGTTATGGTGTAACTCTATCAAGATTGACAAACTAGGTGAAATACCCCAATCATCCAGTTTTTTCCATAGGAGATTTCTGTCAATCATATCAAAGGCTTGGGAAAGGTCTAAACAAGCCCCAAAAAGGGGAGGCCACCCTCCTTGGACAGACGGGGCTGTCAGACAGCTTAAAACCAGCCCATTGAGAGAGGTAGATGGACCCTTTCTGAAGCCCGATGGCTACCTTGGAATGACACCCATCTTTTTTGCCCAGGCTTCCACTCAGATGAAACTTTTAAAGATTGTGCTGGCTGCATCTAAAAGGGAAATTGGACGGTAATTAATTGCTAACAGTCAATCCCCCTTTTTGTAAATTGGAATCACTATGGAATGTTTCCATGAATCGGGGAAACACTTCTGACGAATGATGTTATCAAAGTTTTCTTAGTCTTTGCCCACAGGGGCGGATCCATTTTTAGTATTGAGTTGCTCAACCCATTGAGACCCACAGCTCTAGAGGCTGATTTCCTTATCAGCAATTCTATATCCGCAGCAGAGAAGTCCAGGGACCACTTAATCAGTGTATTTCTATCCCTGACTATGACGTTTGGAGAGTCCTAGACCCAAGCAAAGTGCTCACACCAAACCTGTTCTTGAATAACTGCGTCCTGTTTTTGGCAACGGTTTACCTCATTTTGCCCTACCAAAGTCCAAAAGCTCCCTGAGTTTCCTCTCGATAGAGCATATAACATTCTCTCACCATTCTGTTGCCACATAAGGTATCTGTGTGCCCTATACCAGTTTCTATGGTTATTACTGAGGGTTCTCAAACCTTCCTTAAGCTGCACCAAATCTATACACATTCTCTTTAACTGCCCTCTTTGTGATCTAAGCTGCTTTTTCCTTTCAGTTATTTCAACACTAAAAGTGTGTTTGTGAATCCTATGTGTATTCTGCAAGACGGAATCAGCAGATGCCAAGTTAGAAAGAAAAAGAGAATTTGACTGGGCTACAAAGGTTCGAGAGTTGTTGATTTGGAAGTTGATGCACCGGAACCCTCAATTCACGATTTAAAGCTCCCCCGCCCCTGTGAAAACTCGTTACAACATTTCCTGCTCTGTTCATAGTGAGCTCCGGATCATAAATCCATACATCATGAACCCCTTCAAACAGCAGGACTGCTCTTAGTGTTAGATGATCATCACAGTTCCCATCCCCCACTTGAAAACTTGAGCATGAATCAAAAATACATTTCGAGGCAAAGAGATGATCAATAGTTGAAAAGGCGGATCCTTTACGCCACGGCGGGGCGTTCGGGATATCCCCCACAATGTTCCCATTAAACATTGTGCATGAAATGTACCCAAATGTTCCCGTTTCTGGTAATCTGACGGCATATAACCGAAATGGGGTCCTCTGTGGAAATACATTGGGAGTTTAGATCCCCCGCAATAATGAGATCATCTAATGGGAATTGAAGCGAACATTCCAACAGGCCATCCGAGAGGTTAAGCAGAAACTCCGACAGAGAGATGGCATTGGGGTTCCAGTACACATTTACAATAAGCCATGTTTTCCCTTGTTAACTCCTCTCCTAGTGGCTCTTGCCACAAGAATGCCTTCACTGACATTCGATACAATTTTCGAAGACTCAAAAATCTCATTGCTACAGGCTACAAGAATCCCCCCCCGTAGGTCTTCTCCCTTCAGATCCCTGAGCCAATTGCTGAAAAATAGAGAAACCATCAACCCCAACGGAAACTGTTAACCAAATCTCTTGAAAAAATATTAAATCCAGATAACTGAAATATTTGAGTTTTCCTTGGTTCTTGGGAGAAAGATGCATAGCCTCTGGTATTCCATGATAGTACATTTAGTTGTTTCATCCCTAGAGTGTCTGTTGGGATACACCCATTTTCAGGAAAACCTGAAAGATCATCTCGAACAGTTTCCCACATATTTATTGGATTAGAAAGAATTCTCTTAAGTTCTGTATTCTGTTTTAAGTTCTCTGAGCGCCTTCAGTTCAGAGTTATTGGTGTTGGACATATCTGGGAGACCATCAAACCTTTTTGGTCCAATGCCAATGTCCCCCCTCAAGATTAAGTCCACACCCATTCTTGATTTCAGAGTAACCTCTGTAGTGTTAGTGTCGGGCCTAAGAGGAAAGCTCACCACCTCAATGTCAGCTGATGTAAAGTATTTTAAGGCGGCAATCGTCTTCATTGCCTGCAAGATTGTAGATCGATTTTTAGTGGCATGGAGTTTTGGGCAATGGGAAGTTTTCTCGAGAGAAAGACTCTACGCTTCTTTACTTGATTGCCAGAATTTGAGGCACTTATAAATCTTCTTGCCTCATTGCTAATCTCTGACACTCCTTCCAAGGGGTTACTACCGTTATTCCTTGCTAAATTTGTCGCCCCCTGACGAACAGGGGAGCGTATTTCCGGATTTTTGATTGGCTGCCCTCTGAGGTTATGGCTAATCCCGTGATTACGGCTTCCCCTTCATTGTTCGAACCCTGAGATCCCTCGAGTATATGGGGGCATCACTTTTTGCCTTTTTCAAAAAAATAGGAGAAATTTTTACCGATGGCTTGATGGACTTATTTTTACCTTTTGCCAAAAGAAATATTGGAGCAATTTTCTTTGGTGGCTCAATTTTCCCCGTTTGACTCCCCACAGTTAGTTTTTCCCCAGATTTTTTTTTTCTACCAAGTCCTGATTTTCTTGCCGCTTTGAAAAAATTTACTTCTTTAACTTTTTTCCTTTGACCCCTTTTTGGTGGAATTTCCTTCTGTTTGGAAACATTGTTTTTCATACCTCCCTTTTTTTTTTTTTGTTTTTTTTTGTTTTATAGAAATGGTTTGACACTGATGCTCTAATTGCCTGAGCTGGAGTTGCAGATGTTACTCTTGCCCGCCTTTTTCTTTTTGTTCTTCCATTCACTCTTTTTCTTCTAGGAGCCACACGATCAGAATCTCCTGAAGATATATTAATCGGCTGCTCCTGGTCAGCTTGCATAAGGTCATTATCCACCACTAAAGCCATCCTCAAAAACTCCTCCATTACCGACTCTGAAAGTGGAGTATCTTGTGCCAAAGATTGTGTTCGATTCCTGTGGGGGGCCTTTCTCTTGAATCTCCACTCTTCTATCGATGAGCTCAAGTTTCTCAGAAATGGTCATCAACATCTTCAATAGGTCTCCACAAGCTGCTGTCACATAATCCTTTTTTACTGATTGATCCCTGACTTCTTTTTGCAGGTCCTTCACAGCTCGCCTCCAATAAAATGCCTGTATGTTGCTGAACTTCCATCTTTAGATTTTCAAATACTTTTACCAATGATGTTGGAACAAAATTTTAAGCCATTATTGTTGGGGGGTGCCAGTTCCTGGGATGTATTAACTTGATCCCTGGCAGGACTTTTTTGTGGAATTATTGGAGGATTAATGGCCTTATAAACACTAGACTCTTCGCTGCGAGACCACTCTTGAACATCGTCCTCTGCGTTTTGTTCAAAGGGCCCATTCACTGCTTCAGCCACTTCTAACTCCAAGAGATATTCGTCTCTTGGGTCAATGAGATCCATGGGTGACTGCAACTGAGGGTCCCCCCCGAGTCCACTCGGCCCTCTTCTTCAGTAGGTGGAACACTCACAGTAGAATTCATAGATAAGTCTGTTGATTTTACAAGATGGTTAGAAATCACCTTTTTCATTGTAGTTGCCCTTAGGGTATAGTCCAAATTGCCTTGGAAGAGGGCCCGACTAGGATGATTTAACAGGGTTGATTCAGTCCCTTTAAAACTCGAATCTGCTGAGTCTTTTTGGAACCCTGAACCTGAGGGGGGGATTGATTATCAGTAGGGTAAATGCTGGGGGGGGGGACAAAAATGCCTCCTCCTGTCTTGAAAGGTTTAAAGAAACTTGCACCCCCCTTCTCAGAGCGCTGTGACTTCTTTGAGACTACGGTAGTCTTAGACTGATTTTCCCGACTAGTTTGTGGTCCTTGCACTGAGCTGCCTAAACCGTACATTACAGCTCCTTTCTCCACAGCCCTCTAGAATGGATATTGATTACAAGCTCCAATTAAAAGACTTAGAACTGATGGCAATTTTTTTGCCCATCAAATACAAACTAGCAGTAGGTATGAAGACACCGCTCCGATAGCAAATGACAGAGGCAATTGAGGACACCCGAAGCGTGGCTCAAAGGACTAGGTCCCACAGCCGCCACTACCTCGGGTTCGCCGTATAAGCAGGGACTCCTTTCCGTTAGGAGTGGGATTGACCAAGCTTAAGTCCACTTCAGACTCACTGGTTCACTACAGTCACAATGCTCAGGGACAGAGTAAAAGGACAGACTTATCCCGTGCCCGTTGAATCTGTTGGTAGCCTTCATGACCATCAGTCTGGCTTCAGAGCTGCCAGAAGCACAGAAACTGCTCTCCTGAACATCTGTGAGGACCTGCTCTCGAACCTTGACTCTAACATTCCATGTGTTCTCATTTTGCTTGATCTCTCTTCTGCCTTTGATACTGTCAACCATACCATCCTGCTCAACCGTCTCCGTGATAACCTGGGTATCGCTGGTCAGGCTCTGGCTTGGCTGACCCCTTTCCTCTCAAATCGACCCTCCCAGGTCCAACTAGGGTCTTTCCTGTCTGACATCTTTTTCTCTACCTGTGGTGTCCCCCAGGGTTCTAACCTCTCTCCCTGGCTGTTCAACCAGTATCTGGCACTTCTCGCCCACCGCATCACTGCTCTCTGCCCCAACTTTCAGTGATATGCGGATGATACCCAGCTCATTTTCAGGCTACCCTCAGCCTCCTCTTCTCCTTCCCTCATCTCTGACTGTCTTTCTGCTATCCAGGAATGGTGTGCCACCAACGACCTCTGCCTTAATGCCAGTAAGACTGAGATTCTACTCATCGGCACACCCACTCCCTCCTTCCCTGCAGCTCTCCGGCCTCTCTTGGCCCTCTTCCTGCTCCTACCTGCAAGGCAAAAAACCTTGGGGTCATCTTCGACTCCACACTCTCCTTCTCTCCTCACATTTCTGACGTTTCTAAGAAGTCACACTACCAGCTGCCCCTCCTCAGAGGTATCCTTCCTTTCCTCTCCTTCCCCCCCAGAAGCTCACTGTCTGCAGAGCCCTGGTTCTCTCGAAGCTGGACTACTGTAAACGGCCTCTATCTAAATCTGCCTGCCTCTACTCTCCGCCCTCTGCAACTCATCCAGAACAGGACTGCGAGACTTGTCCTTGGCCTCAAGCCCAGGGACCGTATCTCTCCAGGACTGAAATCGCTACACTGGCTCCCTGTGGCTGCGAGGATTAATTTCAAAACCCTCTGCATTGTCCATAAGGCCTTCTGGGGCCTGGGGCCAAATTACCTTCAACTCTCCCTTCCTAATTATCTTCCTTCTCAAGCACTTCGCTCTTCCGCCTTAACTCCCTCAGGGTCAGCTGCTTATCCAAGCAACGAGTTGGGGGGAGATCTCTCTACATAGCAGGGCCTCCCTCTGGAACAGCCTTCTTGCCTCCCTGAAACTTGAAGAGAACCATCTCAGGTTCCCGAACACCTCAAAACCTTCCTCTTTGCTTCTGCTTTCTCTCTCCCTCTCCCCTGCTAAATCATTGAAACTGTACTGAATCAGCAACTGGGCCACTCACCAATCTCAGTCCTTGGCCCAGCCACTCTCCCCTGCACTGCCTTCCTGGCAACCCCTGCACTGCGGGACTGTCTCTGTATCCCTACAGCCCCCCTTCCCAGCACTTGTCTGCACTTATCTTGCACTTGCCACCAGCTGGCCCTTATTATTTATCTTGTTCATTACTAACCCTGTACTGCACATTCCCCCTCTCCCTTTCCCCCGTGCACTTTTCCCGTCCCCCCTACCCATGCACTTGCGCGATCTGAATGACACCTGGCCTAGTAGGATCGTTGTCTGTCTCCCCTTGTCCCCCCCCCTCCCTGCCTCGTCGCGCCTTGAAACACTTGTGTATAGGCACGTTACAAATGCCATACCATATCATATCTAGGAACTCTCAAAGTCTATTTAGAGTTCCCACACAATATGTAGTGCCAATTACAAACCGGCTCACCAAATGACAGAGCAGGAAAATGACCCCTACTCTGGGGGCGATGTGTCACTATGTTCAATCCAAACCTCCAGAGTCCCTTGAGCTGGAACGGCACCATTCACATAGTCCACATGTCTGGAATACTAAATACCACAGTAAAAGTCTTCAGTCAGGTGTCCAGCACACAGCAAACCGCATCGGCCCTTCAGCCACCAGGGCTTACGCCACAAGGGTGGCTTCGTGGCAGATTTAAAGATCCTCGTGTGGTCATGTGACCGTGTCACGTGCTCCTCAGCGGCTCCGCCTTCCGAAGACCAGCAAGAGCCCAGTGCTCACAGTGCTGTACGGAGGAGGGAGTTGACTGGGGAAAAAAGCAGTTTTTGTCACTCAAATGCAGTCCTGTAGCTCCTTATCACCAACAGACCAGTGCTTTCACTTAAATATGCAGAATTTATTCAACTGGTGGAGCAGTTTCATTCTTGAATGTATAGTAGAAGATCCTCGGCCCTACCAATTGCTGTGCTTTACTAATCCTATAGCTTTACTTAACCCTTTCAAACTGGCTGCTTTATCAATAAGATCCTTGTGCTCTATGACATACTGAAGAGCTCGAGTTTTCCGAACAACTGTTTGACAGACACTGCATTGTATGCTTAACAGTAATACAGGTTTTAGTTTAACATCTGTGGGAAAATGATTTGTATTCTCGCCTGTGTAACTTTAAGGCAAAATGAAACACAAACAGAATTTTGTCTTGTTCTCGGAGACACAGGTTTTTATTATGGCTGCAGCTATCTCCACATGGTTGTACAATCTGCCATGTGAACCACCTGCCCTCTCATTATCTCTTTCTGGTCTCCCCCCATGAATAAGGAGAGCATTTATACATTTTTACATTTAGTGTAGTCTTACAAAGGACTTTGAGCCTGGCTAAATTTGCACTCCGGCCAGGGTGTTGCATTGCTCTCTCAGCGCTGTTCCTCGGCTATATAATGTGCCTACTTTTTTTCTGGAAGTACGGGTGGGCAGCTGAATACATACATAGGCATTTACTGTTATTGCAAGCTCAGGATTACTAAAGCAAGGCCTGTTCGCAGTTTTCTGTTTTTGAGAACCTATGTCAAAATGGCTTCCAAAGCCTACGATATATAATACACAAGTGATCATTTTTACCTTTTGAACCACATTGTAATGGAATGAAGTAGTTTTTCTTTTCCCCACGATTGGCAACATGTGAATTAAATTAGTAGTTTACCTACTTTATCGCCCCTTCCAGCTAAGTGGCTTTTCTTCCAAATAAGGCTACTCCTCTCTACTGGTGTAGGTTTGATTCTTTTCTTTCCCTTTTCATTGACTTTTCCGGTCCAAGTTGCGTCATGCCTCATTGCCTTTCGTTCTATAAATTTCAAGCCAGACTCTAAAACTACCAACAATTCTATTGTTTTCATTCCTTAATGCCTTTGCTTTGATGAAGAGGCCCCCTAACAATGCCTTTAAGCAGTTCCACAATGTCAGTAGTAACCCATTATTGACATTCAATTTGACTAAAGACTTGCATTTCATTTTTGGTGTAGTTAATGAAGACTTGACCTGTGAACGGGGTTCAGCACTCGGTCTCACAACTCTGTGTGAGACACGGCTCTTTGGATCCTCAGATCACAGCGGAGACCCATTTATTGACCTCATTTATCCTGCAAATAGGAGTACACTCGGCATTAGATGTCATCTATTCTATGCTGCTAGTAAATCGCGGAGCAGGACATTTTCCTCACAACAGTCAATAATTGACTGATGCTGTGCACGCTGTGAGATATCAGAAGAAGTGTCTCACAAGAAGTTGGCTCACCATATGGTTGCACTGACTCAGCTGCAGTGTTATAAGCTTCTCGGAACGTAGATCCTTGGAGCACTGTGGATTAAGTCCTAAGTTTGCGCCACCCCCATTAATTGCTTTTGGAGAGTGGAAGACCTCTTTCACCAGATTGTGTTTTGTATGTGAGAGAAGATACTTAATTGTTGTCGTGAAGAAAATCGGAACAATGATTGGCCGCATTGGAAAGCCCTTTCTTGGCCGACTAAAACATGTAGACCATTATCAAGAAGCTGGTGAAATATCAATTATTGTGTGAATATATATGTGAAGGGTCTACCCTGATTTATTGTATAATTTGATATTTGTTGTATTTATGAGAGTATGGGTATGAAAGGTGGAATGAATAAGCGGTCAAGATGGGGGGAGAGAGAGTGAGAGAATATGAATATATCGTAATAGACCACTATTCCATAACGCACGCACACTTTAAATATTGGGCAGCTTACAATTGTGCTATAGATAGTGATTTTTGCAAAGTAGTGATTACGGTTTAATCTCTATATACATGTATGCCTAGGATGAGGTATCTCGTCCTTGGGATTACCTCCCCAGTGCCAAGGACGAGATAGCTTGTCCTTGGCACTTAAGGGGTTAATGAAGGAGAAAATGGTAGAAGGCTTTGATTGGTGAAATACCGAAATCACCAAAAAAGGCCTTGGGAACGGGGGGGGGGGGACCCATGGCAGTTAAAAGGTTAAAGGAAAATTATCCACATCTAGAAGTCTACTCAATAGTATGTGGCCTCTCTTATATGCCCACTCTGCCTCCCCAAGTGATATTCCATTTATGAAACCCCTGCATTCCATTTATGAGCATTTGAGATGTTTTTGTGTGCTCATTCTATCTAAGCAGCAGATCTCCGCCCTACAAACAGAAACCAGAAAGGGTAGAGCACTGGCCGAACCCAACTCCTAATGACCATTTTTATGATTTTTTTTAATTTTCTTTATTAGTTTTAACAAATAACAACAAGCTTCAACTTCGATAACATTTTCCTCCCTCCCCCATGATCCCTTGGAACTCAAGCGGCTGTAATACGGCTTTTAGTCCCAGTTACTCAAAGCAATTCCAACACTTCAAAACAAATTAAACATACGGATGCTGTGGGGACACCACTGCAACAAGTAGTCACTCTGCAGGTATTGAAGGACCGGGCCCCAGTCCGACTGAAAGCTCTCTGGGGTACCCTGTATTTTGCAGGTCACCCACTCCATAGTAACGAAGTGCCAGACTTTCCTGAGGCATTGGAGGTGTGTTGGGGCGCCTGTTGTTTCCAACATTGGGCTATCACTAACCATGCTGCTATTACCAGACCATAATCACTTTCCGCTGGCGCATAGTAAATGTTTTTTGTTTTGGATCCCAGTCCCACCATCCATATTCCTTCCCCTAAAGTGTCGATCCCTTGGACCATTTTCCCCGTTTGGGCTCTGACATCGTTCCAAAAATCTGCAATAGCTGGGCATGATCTCAAATACGCGTCCAGTCTCCTTCTTGATGACATCTTCGCCAGCATTGGCCATCCAAGCTGGGCTACATTACTTTTAATCTCTTAAGCGTCAGTTGCCACTGTAGAAACACTTTTTGCCACATCTCCCTCAGGTGGCATGGCTTTGTTAATTTGGTGATGTTTCGCCATACCCCCTCCCAGTGGGATCACGGTATTGCTTCCCCCAGTGTCGCCTCCCACCTCATGTCCACCCAACCTCCTCCCCTTGCGAGTTCAAGTGTGCATACACATTTGGTATCAGTTTGCTAGTACCTGGATCTGTTGTCATGTAGGTCTCGAACTTTGTGAGGTCCCTTGTTCCCGCTGCCTTGTTGATTGGAGCAGAGAGCCGGTGGATCAGTTGGGTATATCGATACCTCTCTGTCCTTGCCACTCCAAGTTCCTGAACGCATTCATCGAATGTCCTAAGTGATTGAGCCTTAAACATGTCGCCAATCTTTTTGCAGCCTGCCTGCTTCCAGGTAGTGGATGCATTTGGGTCCATCCCGGGTGGGAAGTTGGGATTGCAGAACAACGGAGTGAAAGGGGATGGGTGCGTTGTCAAGTTCCCCCTCTTGACTGCAGAGTCCCATGCATTGAGAGAGGCACTCATAATCTCACTTATTTTAGTGTTCAAATGTCTGTGCTTTTTATGGGACCACAAAAGATTTGAAAGCTTGGCACCCGCCACTGCTATGTCCTGCTTCGTCCATTTGCGCTGAGGGGAGTCTGCCATCCATTCCTTGATTACCCGCAATTGGGCAGCTTTATAATACCGCTTGAAGTGAGTGAATGCCATTCTCCCCTCGCTCACTTGTGCTGTCAGCGTGGCCATTGCCACTCTCGCTTTCTTATGTTGCCACACATATGCAGATGTCATCCTGTTTAAAGAACGGAAGAATGATTTGGGGAGTCTTATCGAGAGAGTCTGGAAATGGTAAAGCACCTTGGGCAGAATTGTCATTTTGACTGCCGAGATCCACCCCCACCAGAAGCTTTTTGAGTTGGATGAGTAGATTTGAAAGGTTTGCCATGTATAGCTGTGCTATTGTGGGGTGATTTTTATGCCAAGATATGTGAAACTATTCCGTGCCAGCTTCATCCCTTGCTTCTGGGCCAGACTTCTAATGGCCGTCGGGTCGGCTGTTAAGTTTAGGATCTCTGACTTGCTTTTGTTTTTTTGAGACCTGAAATAACTCCATAAGCCTCCAGTTCGTTCATAAGCACGGGTAGTGATGTAATAGGCTCTGTTAGGGCTAGAAACATATCATCTGCAAAGGCCATGGTTTTGTGCCCATTCACAATCCTTTTATTTGATGCAGTTGACGTATCCTCGTTAAGAGGGGCTCCAGAAACAGGGCATACAGGAGTGGGGGGGAGAGTGGGCACCCATGCTTTGCTCCTATCGTTTGAGAGACGACACGGGGGAGAAGGCCATTAATTGAGATCCTTAAGGAGGAGGTACGGTAATTGGATTTTATCAACTTCATATAGGATTCCCTGAAGCCCATGTGTTCCATCGTATGAATAAGCTGCGACCATTCAACGGGGTCGAATGCTTTTTCTGCGTCCAGCGCTACCAATATGCCCCTGGTGTTTGTGCGCTCTGCCTTTTCGATAATATGGCATACCCTCCTCGTATTATCCGCTGTTTGTCTTGCGGGGACGAAGCCTGCCTGGTCCGAATCCACCAGAGAGGTCAGGTGCACTGTCAATCTGTTAGCTAGGACTTTGGTGAACAGCTTTGCGTCAAAGTTTATCAGTGCAGTTGGTTTATACGATCCTGGGAGGGTGGGATCTTTGTCTGGCTTCGGGAAAAGCACTAGTTTTGCTTCATTCATTGAGGGTGTAATGTTACCCTGAGATTTAAGTGTTGAAGAGCGCCGTGAGTCTGGGGACCATTGAGGTTCGGAATTTCTTGTAGAATACTTCTGTACATCCATCCGGACCTGGAGTTTTTTTCTTGGGAAGTTTCTTGATGGCCTGCAGCACCTCCTCCGATGTAATATCTTGGTCTAATGACTCCAGGGCTTCATCCGATAATTGCGACAAGGGTACGTTCTGTAGGACTTTCTTCTGCTTTTCCTCATTTGTGTTACCTGTGCGTTACAGATCCTGGAAAAAAGTTCTCATGATCTCACTCATTTCGTCAATGGTAGTTTTCCGGGTACCGTTGGAGTCTAACAGAGCTAGAATAGTCCTCTCCCTCTCCGTCTCCGGGAGCTGCTGGGCAAGTAATTTGTCTGCCTTATTGGCGAGGATGTAGTACCTTTTTGTCTCATCCTCAGCAGTGATTTTCCAACTTTCTGAGTTTGAAGGAGCTCCAATTGACCCTGGATGTGCTGCATGGCCCGCTTCCTGGCTCTATTAGAGTTAGCCACTGCCTCTTTCTGTGCAGTTCGCAGTTGCGTCTCCAGATCTCGTTCCCATTGCACCATTTGTTGATCTCTTCTGACTTTCATGGTGATTAATTCGCCTCTCAAGACGGCCTTGAAGGCGTCCCACACTGTTTCTTGCAGAGTCTCCCCAGTGTCATTTTCTGCGAAATACAGATCAATTTTCCCTTGACTTTCTTCAACCAGTACAGCATCCTGTAGTAGTTCAGCAGGGAATCGCCACGGCCAAACTTTATTTCCGCTACTCTTGAGTGCTAAAGATGTTATAATTGGGGCATGATCGGAGAGAGATATAGGGCCCACTTCCACCTCCTTGATGTTTCCTATTAAATCTGTAGATGCCCATATGTAGTCTATTCTTGATAAAGAGTTATACACCTGGGAGCAGTGTGTGAAGCCTTGTCTATCCCCATTATTCGCTCGCCATGTCATGCAAGGAGAGGGACTCAAACGCTTTCTTCAATGTCTCTAAGGGGGCTTTCGAGCCATTATTGGATCTGCCGCTTCTATCACAAGTGGGATTCCATGACAGGTTCAGGTCTCCCCCCAATATGATATCTCCCGTCGCAAACTCCTCCAGCACTCCCAACATGTTCAGTAGGAAGGATTCCTGCCCCACATTCGGGGCATATACAGATGACAGGTTGACATGCCTCCCTTCTATTGTAATGTTCAGGAAAATGTATCTCCCTTCCTTCTCGGCTCTGTCGACATGGATATGTGCTTTAAGTGTGTCCCTTATGGCCACCAGGACTCCCGCTCTCTTTCCCTCCGCATTAGACTGGAAGACTTGTTTGGCTCCTTTTTTATCTTAAACCGGGTTTTCTCACTTATCTTTATGGGCGTTTCTTGATACATTATTATATCTGCCCTTTGTTTCCAGGCTTGTCTTTCCAATCTAGCCCTTTTCATAGGTCGGACATGAGTCGGATGACATGAGGTTGGATCCGGGTTACTACTTGCCCTGGGATGAATTGTCCAGCGCTCCCGCTCCGAGTTACCCCTCACTAACTCATCCTGGGGAGTCCTAAACCCCACTGTGGATTCCATTTATGACTTCCCCATTTCCTCCTTCAGGCCTTCTGATGACCTATCGGATAAGTCCTCCTTTTTGTCACTCTCCGGTTGACCGTTATTTCAATGCTCCATTGTTCTGTTCGAGATTGAAGGGAGCTTATTGCACCACACGTCTTATTTGGGTCTCCTTTCCCTGCCTTTCTTATGAGCCGTCGTCCACCCGTTCTGGGGTTCTTCTCTGCGACGTAGGTTGTGCAGTCTCTCCTGCATTCTCAATACCCAATATGTTTTCACCTTCTTCAAAGGTAGTGATCCTGTGTTGCACCCCTTCCCAGGTGAACAGGAGGCCGAACGGAAATGTCCATTTGTATTTCACGTGGGCTGACGACAGATGCTGAACCAGTGGGCCCATTCTCTGTCTCTTAAAGAGGGTGGATTGAGCCAGATCCTGATTTAAATGCACCTCTTCACCATTCACTCTCAACGGGGGGGGGGCGGTCTGCCTGGCCTTCCGAAGTAGCTGTTCTTTCTGCACATAAGAGGTTACAGCCACATATACATCCGTGGGTCTCGTTCCTGGCTCTGCCGTTCTCTTAGGACCCACCCTATGGAGTCTATCTATCCCCACCCTTGGTTCCGTCTCTTCGGCCAGGTTCTCGGTGAACAATTGCGTCACTGTCTCCATCAGGACCACGTCTGCTACGGACTCCGGCAGGTTCTTGATCCTAATGTTAGACCTCCTCGACCTATTTTCTAGGTCCTCACATTGCTGCTCCAGATACATGGTTGTCTGGGCTATCCTGTCCAACATTTCTTCCAATTTTAAGTCTTCCTCCACCTGCTGCAGCTTCCTCTCTACTGCATCAATCCTCTCCTCCAACTTAGCCACATCCTGCTTAATTTCTTGGATGGTCTGTTTCATTTCCCCCCTCAGGATTTGAAATTGTTCTTGAACAGAGCTAATTAGCTGTGATTGGAGCTCTTTGGAACAGGTCTGCATGTCCTCTTTACTCCTCGCACATCCCTCCATGTTACTTTGCAATGAGCTGTGGCTGAGTTGGGGGAACTCTTCTGACTTGGAGGCGGAGTCTTCCTGCACCTTCCATAGCTGCTTTAGGTTCCTACCCTGCCTTCTTTGTGGGGTGGGTTGCACTATGGACTTTGCCCTTGATTTGGACATCAATGCTCCGCACAAGACCTGGTGTAGCTAAAGCTTGGAGAATGCAAGGGGACTGCATAAAGAATCCGTAGAATGGTCCCAGGTATTGCCCAGATAGTTTGTTAATGGTGCAGCTGACCGTGGGGAAAGAATTGCTCTAGAAGATCTCTGGGTAGCTTTTGTTTTTTCTTTAATGGTCAGAGTCTTTACACCCAGGGAGTGACACCTTCACAAAGGTTGATAAATGTGGACGTGGCGATATGAGAGGGCGGGAGTCCTGGCTTGATGTTATGGGGGAAAACTCTGTTCCTGTCAGCCAACTTCTTGCTTGTAAAATTGGCCCCCCTCTGAGAAGCCTCGCAGCAAACACCCACGAAGTGCGCTTTCCCACCTCTTATATTAGCGATCCATCAAGAGATGTGTCCGTCCCCCAGGGGATGATGACCCATGTACGCAGAAAGGCCCCCGCCGTCTGGCTTCGCTGTTCGTGGCCTTGATTGCAGGCTTTAAATGGTCCCTCTAGGGTTTGTGGCGTCGGGCGACTCGGCCAAGCATCAGCAAATCGATGGTCTGCGAGTGGGAAGAGTCCCCCCTCGGGGGCCCACCGCTGGATCTTCTGGTGTGGACTACTTCTGGTGTGGTGTCTCCCCGAGCCGACTGCGGGTTGGGCGAGCCCCCACCAAACTGCCCCAAGAGCTCAGTCGTGTTCCCAAAAGCGGCCGCTGTGATGGTTCCTTTCCTCGGGCGCGGTGCCTCCCCGCACCGCTCTCTCCTCTGGGCGCCCTGCTCACACCCGAGACCCCACACCTTCAGGGGGCTGCTGACTTCCATGGCGGCTCACCCCGGGTCTCCAGTGCGCATCCCAGGCTGGCCGCACGGGGCAGAGAAGTGGATCTGGCGGACCCCGGAGCAGCTCCCCAGCGCCTCGGCAGTCCCACCTGACTGCCGATGAGGGCACCGCTCCCCGGGGAGCTCAGCCGAAGAACACTCCATGTCCCGGCCCGGTGAGCCAGCTGCGTCCCGTCCAGACCTTTCGGTGCTGTCTTTCACGCGGACGATTCCCGCTGTTCTGCTCGGGCATCCACTCTCGGTGCCCTCTGCTCCGGCGTGTGCCTACTCCACGCTGGGGACCCCACACGGCTAGTACCCCTCCACAGTCCGGCAGCACTCGCCAGCGATGGCCTGGTCGGCGAGTCCATGTGTGGTTATGGCGCTCCTGTGGCCTCCCGGTTATGCGGCCTCTCCCGCTCCAGTCGGGGCTCTGGAGGAATGCTATAGCTCGTTTTCTTTTTGTATTGTAGATCTGCCCACCGTTTTTGTTTGAGTTGGGCTCAGGCTCGCCCGATATGCATTGTTGATGGACTTGTAAAGCGCGGCCCGGAGGGGAGAGACAGTCGGACGCATCCTCCTTCCCCAGCCGCCATCTTGGAATCATCCTACTATCTTTAAAGTGGGGTTGTCACGAATGCTCTGGTAATGATGCATGTATATGATCTTAAAATAGACTGCAACACAGTCGATAACGCAATATCTGGCTATTTCTGCACCTCTATGTATGACTTGTGTTTAATGCCACCTTTATGGAAAGAGTTAGGTCATGCAATTAGTTTTTCTTTTAGGGGTATCCACGAAAATGAAAAAGAAGCAAATGGATATTGGGTACCTTGCTGAGATGCATAGCATTGCATCCCAACAAATGTCTCATTCCATGTCACTTGACATTTCAAATATCTATGGCAATAACTTCAGTGAATAGATTGGGCCATAATTATGGCATACACAGGCAGTAAACGAAGGACTATGGGGTTGACACCCCATCTGCATGACAACATCAACATGCTTGTGCGAGCCTGGGTGCGGATGCTTCGCCAACTGCCAGAGCGCAAGAGACGCCGGGTGAGTGTTGATGGTATGCAAGGCTGGTGGGGGAGATGGGAAGCAAATGCGCTAGCTTAATTTTTGAATGCCGGCTGACAACTGTCAGGCCAACCCTGCTTAGCATGTGGCCATTGCAATGACTTAACTGGAGCTGTAAACATTCTACTGGTGTTATAAAAATGTCAACTTGGTCTGCCTTCAGCCGTTTGATTTATTAGCACTGCGCGTGCCCTTCACTGAAGTCCTGTTAAAAACACAAGCATTGGTAAAGGCAACAGTTTTGGCTTGTGTATGAATTGGGCATTTGCCAGGCACTGCTAGTAGAAGTCGGGTACTCACACAATTTTGCAGCTGCTGCCACCGATGGCCAGTTAATACCACTACGTCGGTGCCTTGCAAGTGACTTTCCGAAGCCTACACAAGAGCCCAAACTGTTGGCATTGTCAATGCTTATTTTGTTATTGCTGTAGTAAGAAAGGCAAAAATACATGAGAAACAAAATAGTAAGTACATTGATAGGAGAAATGAATGCAAAGGAGAAGGGACAGTAGCCAACTAAGGAGAATCCCTCAGACAGGATATGTTAAGTAAGGAGAAAAAACGGGGGAGGATTAGGAAAGATTTAATCAATGTGTAATTTTTCCCTCCATTTGTGGACCCCCACCACAAAACATTTTGCTTTTGTTTGGCTATCCTATCCTGACTTTTGCCAGTGGAGCGCACCCTTGAGCTTCGCTCCCCTGGGCTTTTGCTCACTTGTTATGAGGAAACTGACATTGTCAGTTCTGGGAAACTTTGTTTGGAACTAGTGGCAACAGTTACTTTAGAAGTAGTTTACTGCATTTGGTTGAAGACGCCAGGTCTGAAAATGGGCGAACCACAAATTTTTTTTTTTTTTCTTCTGTCCCTTGGCCATTTTGTCCATTGCCTTCACCCAGGTTGAGTAATCCAGGTTTTCCTTATTTGGGCATGCAGCCTCCCAGGAAAACCAATCTCTTTCGCAGGCTTTTGTCACGTGTGTGTGCGTGCCCAGGAAGCTGGTTGGGACTGTCTGGCCCCAATCTACACTACTGGTGCCAGTATGTCTGGAGTGCCTGAAAGATTGGGACCACCATGGGCTGTGATTGGTCCACGACTGGGATGCCTGCAAGAGGGCAGATCTTCGATTGGAAGCCCTCGATTTTGGCGCAAAACTAATCTTGGATAAGAGAAGGGGCTCTGCATCCATTCAAGGTCGATCACCTGAGTTCCCTCCGAATTAGAGAAGGAGCCAAGTATCCTGCAACAAAGAAAACAGACTTGTGAAACTGCCGGAGACTTATTGGAAGGTTTGGCACCCTTTGCCTTCTGCTGTCCCGTCAAACCCCTGATTTCTTTGTCGATCAAGAAGGCTTGCAAGGGTGCTTTACCCCTTTGGAGTAGTGGGGAACAACTAGTCTTGGCATACCCTGCTTAGCCCACAGAAAGAGCCCTCTTGAAAGTGTTCATGTACCATCCAGTGAACTGTCCAGCTCTACCACGGGGTATCCTGCAGAGTCGCTGCCGTCTCTAGTTGAAACCCGAGACTTGGGACATCGATTGCATGTGGTCCCATGTAGTTTCTCTGCCAAATTTCATAGGCCTAGCTCCTCTGGGTCACAAATTAGGAGAGTGCGTAACGCTGCACCCATCTGTGATTCCTGCATCACTACCTGCTGGCGACAATTGCTGTAGGTGCCTTGCTGACCTGCTCTCCTTTGCCCAGAAGCCTACTGGTAATTTCTTTGTACCTACTTTTGGAAGCTGAGAAAAGGCAACTGTCCAGTCACAGATGATCATTGTATCCCGCAGCCACTGAGCTGGAGCGCTGCGAAACTGCAGGACTCAAACCCACTCCCGACTAAACTGTAAAAGTTTGGTCCGGACTGTGCCGAGGGCCGGTGAGTACTTGCATCACTTACCGGTGGCCCCCTGGCACAACCAATCTCTTTTATGCACGAATATCCCTAAAAAGGTATTCGCTTTTGGCTGTGTTAGCCTGCACTCCCTAGCTATGGCCCACCCTTTGGAAACTGCTCTGCTGCCAAGGGCAGACCCTACTCGAATAGTGGGAACCAATTTTTCATTGCCTCAAACCCCTTCCTGACTCACTACAGCCCTCTTAAAAAGACCTGCTTTTTGTTCCACTTGCATGATTGTGTGTTTTTACGCACAACTGTACTGTTGAGTACAAGGCTCCCCACTTCTTATGGCTGGACTGCGAAGTACTACTCCGAATAATTGTCTAATGCTACTAGCGTGTTAACTCACTTTTCCCCTTGCAGGTTGTGGGTGTGTTTTACTCCTTAGTCTCATTAGGAAACCTATTTTGTATGTGTATATATATATATATATATATATATCTAGTATAGGAATTGTGCTAACTGTTTTTATATAACTGAAGTTTACTTGTGTCAGTTGGTCTGAATGACAAATAATGTATAGATATTTTTGGCTCCCACTTGTCTAAGAGTAATTTGTGGTTCGTTACTGTGTGTGCTCATTATGGGCTTCGGATCACTCTGACGCCTCCTGAGTCTTGACCGCCTACCTAGATTGGTCTGGCTTGTCCAGAAGGTTCCCCTGTTCCACTAAACTAGGGTGGGCTCCTAAACCTCTGTCCACCAGGTCAGAGTTTAGAAATCCATCTCGACAGAGAGCATGCACACTTTTCCGTCCTCGCTGACAGAAACGAAGGAAAGGGTGGGGGCTTGGAGCTGTGGACTATTCTACTGATGTTCCATTGCTGATGTCATATTCACTGTCCTAATTTTCTGTCGCTAGTGTGACAAAATGAAGAAAGCTGCCTTTCATATGTTAATTTGTGCCAACGAGTCTTTAAAGGAAATCCAACCTCTGATGTATCCTTGTTGCATAGATGGTCCTGCCCGTGGCTTTAAGTGGGCAGGTGTCCCAAAACCACGAACGAGCTGGGGCTCTGCCAGGGCTCACACTACCCCAGACAGCCCTGCCAACAATATATAATATATATATATATATATATATATATATATATATATTATATGTATGTGCTAATACTTAGGTGGTGGATTTAGTTTGTTTCATTCATGGACTGCTTGACGCATATAAAAGAAATAGTGCACCGATGAAATAACGCAGTGTGCTGAAACACTGGTTTGCTAGTGCAGTGCTCTGGTTGGAATCCCTAGCACGGGACAGTTAAAAAAAAATTAATAAATAAATTAAAATAAAGAAATGAGCAATTTTTTATTTTTTGTATTGCCCAGTGCTTGATTCCAACCCGAGCCCTGCTGATGACAAGCCAGTGTCACATCACACTGCTATTCCTTTGGTGCTGCATTCATTTCGTTTAATTCAATTGACTATTTGACATCGTTTATTGAATGAAATAAAATGAATTGAGAACCAATGCTTGTCACCAGTAGGGCTAGGGTGAATACCCAGCGCGAGAGAATACATTTTAAACAAAAAAAAAGTAACAACTTATTTTTTGTGTGTGCTGGGGACACGTAAGGCCACGACCATAATTTAGGCCACACCTCTCATTGCAGCCCCACTACCTCGATTGTTCACCCCACTTACATTACTGGTCCTGCCTTGACAAAGGTTCCACCAACCTTGCCCACATGCTTGGGTATGGTCCTCCCCATTGTTCTCTTCTACCTGGGACGGAATGCTCAGTGCCACGTTGACAGCAGAATTGGCCCCTTATGCATGATTTCTTTTCTGTTGTATTGTTAGCAGTGCACGGTTGAGTTCTCCATTATTAGGTTAACCTTGACATTCACCTACTGTTGATCCAAATTCCGTTTCTCAAGTGCTTGGTAATGTGTATTTTAGTGTTTGCTTTTGGTATTTATAGAGCACAAACCAAGGCACCATGCGCAATGTACATATGTATGTATGTATGCATGGGTCAGTACAGTTCATGTAGAAAATTAAATGAACTTCTTAAAAAAAAATAAAAAATGAGCAAATCGTATTCGGCTAAAAACAACTAATTTACCATGCTCTTTGTGGTCAAAGGGTCCCCTTCAGCTGGACATTACATTTAATTTCCCTGAGAATTGAGATTGTCCTTCTGATAATTTGTGTAATGTCCAATGCATTCTGATAGTTCTCAAGTCGTTGCTGCCCATAGACAAGTGACGGTACACCTTTTAGGAACTGCCTTAATTGGAGTATTGATTCTTATTCAGAGTTTTGTGGCACATTTGAGTAAAACCCAAAAGTTCATTGTTAGAGTTTGTTTCATCGTCTTCTTTTTCCATTGCGCACACACCTATTAAAGATTGTCAAGAGAAAGAAAAGGGTGATTTTATTTCTTGCACATTGTTAGATCTTATTTTAACAACCACGGCCACTGTAACATCTTATTCCTGAATTACGAGATTCTATCATGCTACACTGAGTTCATTTGCTTTACTGAACTTGTGTTCTGGATAGCGTTATGCGTACACGGCTAAACATACTGATCTAGCTTGAAGGCCTGTTACAAGTAAGAGACAACTTACTTTCGGGAAATGTAATAGATTTTTAGATTTGTAGTAAGATAAATTAATTTGTGGCATGTTTACATGGGACTGCCGTGAGGAGTTTCGAAAAAAGCCAGATCAGATTAATAGAGCAGTTGGCGGCAGAACAAAATGAATGTTACTAGTGAAATTGTGTACATCAGATGACATTTAGCAGTGGAGGAATTCTTGAGACTGACCCGATGCCTTCTTTATTTTCCACTTAATAATGTTGCAGTAAGAGGCAACTTCGTTAAGAGACTGAATTTAGTTGTACTTGAATAGGTGCGATGAGTTAAACTGGGCCTATTGAACAGGCATAAACCATGATGCAAATATATTGCTGCCAATGTGCTACTAGAAAACATTTCAGACCACTGCACAGATGTGGTTCACATCACCAGGGCCAGCTGGAGATGTGTCGGGCTCGTGGGGGGCCTTTTTCAAAATGATGTTGTGAGCCCTGCTTGCCTGCAACTGGGAAAACCTGTGCGATGCATAGTTTCTAATGGAGACATAAAGGAATTGATGAATGAGGTGAGTAGTTGCAGACTATCATAGGGCAGGGTCCTTGGCCTCTACACAGAACAAAAAAAGGCAGCCAGCGCGGAGATGAAATACCAAATGTCCACTGACGAGCTGTTCAGCTCTTTGTCAACAAGGTGTACATGTATCAAAAGCGGAGTAAAAGGGCAATGCAGTGATAACACTGCTGGAGACTGCAGGGCCCCCAGGGGTGGTGACAGCCTTAGCCTGCCAGCAAAGGCAGCCTACCACATGCACGCCAAAAGGTGCACATTTAGGGCCGGATTCATAGAATTAAATGGCGCTGAAAAACGGGCGCAAGTGTGCAAAACGCGGGCAAGGCCTGTTTGTTGATTCATGGACCACATAGCGTGTGGCTTGCCGGAGACTTGCGCTGAATCGGCGCGGGTCCAACACATCACTGCGACATCACGAACGCCTTGCGCGAGACGCCCAGCGAAGGCGCATACTGTCTAGCGCAGTCACTTAAAAAGGGGACGGAACGGATGGAATAGGGAACAAGCGTAAATGTGGGTGTTACTTGGGAAGTACCACAGTAAAATACTTGCAATGCCCACACAACACGTATTCATAGAACTGAACAGGGCTCTCCTGCATGCGGAAAAATACACGCTAATCCGGAAACACCTCCGCCAAGGGAATGCAGACGTAAGCGTCACCGCGCAGCAAAAACAATGCATAAAAAGTGTGCGCAAACACAATCGTGCATATACAGCTACGATGAATGTCCAATTCTTCGCAGCAGTGCTTGCGGGACAACGAAGGAGGAGGATAGCCAGGGCACGTGTTTTTCTACCCAGGACTAGCCTTTTTGGGATACTTGATGACCAGGTCTATGACAGGTATAGGTTTCCACCCCATATCATTTTAGACCTGGTCACGGAGTGGGAAGATGACCTCACATCACCCACCCTGTGCTCCCAAGCACTGTGCCCCTTGGTAAAGGTGCTCAATGTACTGCATTTTTTTTGCCACTGCCATTGTCGGGACATTTCACCGGCCACGCATTCACGCTGCCTACACCAGGTGTTGTCAATCATGATTTCACGCCCCTCAGTCTGCAGACACATATACATTCCCAGAACACCCACAGAAAGGCAGGCCATGGTCCAGGACTTTTGCAGGGTGGCACACTTCCCTAAAGTGCTTGGTGCCATTGATTGCACCCATGTGGCCCTATGTCCACCTAGGGCCACAGAGCACATCTATCGCAAGAATTGGTGTTCCATCCACGTGCAGGTTGTATGTGATGCCAAGGGAATCATCACCTCTGTATATGCCAACTATCCGGGGTCCACCCATGATCGTTTCATATTCAGAATGTCACCCTTACAGCGGGCCCTGGAAGCTGGGAGGCATGGCAACACATGGCTCATTGGCGAGTACAAATGGCCCTGCAAATGCATGCATGTCTCACACAGACAAAACCACACCACTGACAACCCATCTCACCTCTACAGGGGACACTGGCTACCCACTGAGCACCTACATGATGATGCCAATACCGAACCCCATCACACCACCCCGGGTAAGATACAGCACAGTCCATATTGCAACTAGGGGCATAGTGGAGTGTACATTCAGAGTGCTAAAGTCACACTTCTGCTCCATTGACCACTCAGGTGGTGAGATACTATACGCGCCACCAGTAGTGTGCAGGATCATTATGGCAGCATGTGTCCTGCACAACGTTGCAACTCAGTGTGGCGTACCAGTGGACATGGTGGTGCCCCCAGATCCCCAACCACATGCACGGCGGTGGCCCATGGAGGGGAAAGGGGGCACGTGGCGAGGCTGCCTGTACCCAGCTTGTGGCCCAATTTTTCACCTAAAATCCAACCACTGCGGAGTGCACACAGGCCTGGCACATTCCAGGTGACAATGGATGATGACAAAGGGACAATCATCTGTCCCAACCTGGACACCCTGAGTATGTGTCCTCGGAAGTGCTACATTGTGTGCATCCCTTAGTACTAAAAGAATCTCAATCTGGTGTGCACAAAAAGGAACACATGAGTGTGCTAGAAACAGCATGACAAAGGTCACCTCTAAATGCCGGTATGTCACCTAAACCCTCCCACACTTCATGTCACCTGCTTGACACACCATGCCATGGCATGCAATGTCTAAACGGAGAAATAAATGGTCAACGCGTAACACTACTGTCACTAAGCGTGCAACGATCAACCTAAAAAGTCCACAAATAACTTGCACATCAATATAATCATGTAGACCGGAACATCAATTGGCCAGTGCAGCAAACCAGAAACACAGGACCCAAGAGTTAATCTAGCTGACATGACCATACCCAAATGCACATGCGCCTCAGTGTGTTGTGACTTGCACATGCCACCCTTCTAAATTCCACCCTTCTAAATGCGTGTGACACTGCTAAAAAAAGGGGGGGAGCAGGGAAGGGCATTCAGCATGAAGACTAACAACAATGGAGACAGTCAAGGCAATACATGAAGATAGAACATGAACAAAGGATGCATCTCAATATACAAACATAAAATTGTGGCAACCATGCACTGGACAAACCATCATTAATCCCACTAGGGGTGTATACACAAGTCGCACTTGAGACTGCCCACAGATGGAATGGAAGCCTAGTGCCAGTGCGCAAGTTACTTTCACATGCTGCACTCCTAGCAAGCCCATGCAAAGGGGAAGCGGGAGTGGCATATGTGTCTGTACCCAAGGCACAAACACCAACACGAGACAAGCTTCTATGGGACCAGCTGGAACCTACAGTGGATGCCTTCAGCTGCCACACACTGTCACATAAATACATAATAGACAAAAAACGAATAAAGAAAATACAAAAATGCCCATAGGGGGAGGGGAGGCAAAGGGGGGGCAGGAGGGAGGAGGTGCAGGGTTCACAACAACCACGTGTGGATATGAAAAAAGAACCCTCCATGGGTTAATGGGCCGCACAGCTATAATGGAGTGGGAGACTCGTAGCTGCTGTCGCCACCCTCTGGTGCTGCATCAGAATGTGCTAGTAGAAAGGGAGGATACCCACGCATAGCCCTGGTCTGGTCCTCCATGCCAGTGGCCATGCGGGAATGAGATGCTTGCATCTGCAACATGATGGCCCAGAGGTCTCCATGCATCACCTCACGGGATGCATGCAGTTCCTCTGTGATGGCACGAGTCATCAGTTGCATCTGCTGTTCAGACCGTCTACTGCTGGATGCCTAGAGTGCAGCCAGTGTAGTCCTGAGGGTCCTTTACTTTGACCTCAGGACTTTCTTGTTGGCCTGACCCTCTGCAGCCAAGGATGCATGCAGAGCCCTCAGTTCCGCCGTCGGCTCTTGTTGCTGGCCACCATGTTCAGCCTGTGTGAGCGGCATGTGGACCGCAATGCCTGCTGCTGGTGCTCCACCTGTCTTGCTGGGGGTATCGTGGAACTGGCCACCCTATCCATGCCCTGAGCCAACATCTCATGTGAAGCAGCCTGTTGTGCAATAGGATACATGGACTGCTCCCACACAGTATCTCCAGCTAACACACAGCCACCGCGTTGGCGGACCCTACGCCTGCGTAGGCCAAGGGTACCTGGCCCTTGATGTGATGATGCCGTCTGGCTGTAGGACTACACCCCTCCCTTGATCTGCTGCCCCAGGACCAGGAGTCAATACTGTGGAGCGTGACCCTGCAACCATAACAACCACTGATGGACGTCACAACTCTGACTGGCCCTGTGAGGGGTTGCCCCCTCCCACCCCCCTCTAGACGTTTGGGATACAACAGCACCCACAGACGATGCACTCACCTGCGACACCAGAGATATCCATATCAGAATTCACCACCAGAGCCTAAGGCTTCCTCAGAGGCAGACTCAGACTGAGTCTGGGCCAGGATGGCTTCTAGCACCAGTGGAACTTCATGGGCTACCACACCACGTCCTCTACTGGTAGTTGGTCGTGGCACACTGTCCTGTTCCTCTTCCACCTCATCCTCTGCATCCAGTGCCTCATCCCCTGCACATGGACATGAAGAAAATGAAGAGCCATGTAAATACCATAGACCACACACTTAGGCATCACAATGTCGTCATGTAACACATCAGCCTGCCATGTCACAAACTCCTGCACCTACGCAGTGTCAATGCAAGTGAAGGCTAGCATGAAAGCAGACCTGTGGAAGGGCTAAATACAAACTTTAGTGCATGGTGTATAGCACCTGCAACACACATGAGCACCTGACTGGCATAGTTCTTCCACCAGCATCACAGATGCGAAAACACATATGCCACGTACCATAGCCATGCCTGATCTGTAATACTGCATTAGATGTGACTTGCTGACTACTGTCCCAGAGCAATGTACAATGGATGTGACATGACATGTAAATTAAAACCTCAATACACACAGGTGTCACATGGTGCAACGATGCAAGGGTGGTGGAATGGAGTGAAGCCAGACACACCCATCCCATGAGGCCAGCTCACATTGACATCACATGAGTGAAAAGGCATGGTGAAGGTGAGACTTGCGGTTGGAAGTAGGAGTGGGCAGTGCAGTACATGGGAATGGCATACCAAATAAATACAACTACATTATCATCAATGAAAATGCGGTGTGCTGTTAGAAGTGTGTGTGCAGGCATCTGCTGCCAATAGCTGCTAGAGGGATACAGTTAACAGCCACCCAGTGTGGAGTATGGCAGGGAGGCAGTTCATGGGTACAACTGGTGGCTGAGGCCCGTGTCGGAGATAATGGTGTGGGCAGGTGACTAGTGTATTCTCCCAGTCATCCACGACTTCAGCGGGGGACAGGAGGCATAGAAAGCGGAACACATGAGGAAGGATCATAAGAGCCCCCAGACCCAGAGAAGGTTCACCTCCCAGTGTCATTGAGGCTGTAGGAGAGGGAGGCCCTAGACTAATATAGACATTAACTACTAACTAATTGCTCTGAGAAGTAACTGACCCTGAGGGAGTAGGAAAGGTATGATCAAATACCATGAGAAGGAAGCAAATTGGGAAGATGGAGTTGAAGGAACTGCGGCACCAGGATTCATAAAGCCCTGTGAATAATGCAGAGCGTTTGACAATGAACAGTTGTAGCCACTGGGAGCCAGTGCCATCATCACAGTCCTAGGGAGACACAATACCTGGCACCACGACAAAAGGACAATACCCACTGCCCCGCTCAGAATGAGTTGCAGAGGGATGAGAGTAGAGGCACAGAAACTAGCCATATATTGTTGCAGTACCCCACCATAAGTATGACCAGTCCTCTGGAGACACCGAGCTACTGGGGGAATCGGAGGAAAGGATGAATCCCCCTGAGGAGGTGCAGCCGGCAGGGTGACCTGTCAGAAACGTGTGGAGAGAAGGCCAGTGTGGAGTGCAAGATTGTGACCGGCTATCCGCCATCACAGGTTGGAGCAGGAAGAGGGCCAAGAGAGCCTGGACAGAGTGACATGAAAGGAGTGAGCAGGTGTGGTGATTGGGTTCGTCGTGCAGCACATTGTGCGTATGCAGTCTGCAGGTCAACGAGCACATGTCGGTCCACCATGACGTGGTTCACCCATTGCAGTCATGCTAATGCAGCCAGAACTGCCAGACAACCAACACACTTCATCCAAGCAACATACACATGACCTGGACACACACGCCTCACCACTTGCCAGACATTGCCTCGTAGATTGGCAGGTCTCCCACACCTTTGATCTGCTCCACATCAATCATAGCACCTATGATCTCCTCGTGTGGAGTGAGTTCAATGTCCTCTTCTGGTAACCCACCTCCAGTCACCACAGTAGAAGAGTAGTTGGCACCCATCTTAACTTTTGGCTTCATTGCGTCAGGAGCTGAGCGCCTCTCATGGTCCAAGGCGTTAATAAGGTCAGCGGCGCACTGCCAGAAGACCATACGCTTGGCAGGCGTATGTGTGCTCCCTGCCTGCACAAGCATGTCGCGTTAATATAGCTGCACTTAGTCCACGAGGACATGGTGCTCCTCATCACTAAAGCTCTTCCTTGACGTGCAGGTTTCCTGTGCCGTGCTTTGGGACTGAGCCTGTTTGCCTACTGGTGGCCTGGGCTGTGGCATCACACACTGATGTGACTGTAGGTGCTCTTGCAGGTGGCTGTACCTGGGTGCCGGTGCCATGACGCTGCACAGCATTTCTCTTCTCCTTCGAAACACGGATAGCATCCGTGGACCGGGGCGGGGAGCACCACAGGCATGGCTGAGTGACCCAGAGGCTGGGTGGTGGTTACTACAGCTGCCCCTGCAGCTTCCTGACCCTGTTGGGTGGGCGGCATTGCTCTCCCTGTACAGGTCCGGACACCTCCGCCACCTCCCACACCTCCTCCACCTGGGCCACCTTTAATAAAAAATAAATGGGCCGCGTAACACACAGGCACCCCAAATATGAAAAACCGTGTACGTGACCCCACTGCAGCCCACATGTAAAGAAAAAAACCTAACGCAATATGCTGTGGCACCCAGCAACAACAAATACGTACGCGGAGGACACGTAAGCTACAATGATGTTAAATAAGGGGTTACGCGACACACCGGGGCACCCACAGATTGTGAAATGCATACACAAATCACTGTCGGTCTCAAAAGTACACACACACATGCACAGAGGCAATCCCCCCCCCACCAAAAGATGCTTGCACGCAGGGAAGAGATCGCGTGGAACAAAGTCCACACGTCTGTCCGCTATAACTCAGCAATCATGTGATGCTCTCCTACGCACTACTTTATCCCAATCCTGAACGCCACGCCCAACGTTCAGCGCACAGTTACAGTTTCTGGCTGGCCACGCAAAGAACACAGAAGACCCATGCTCCTGCCTACCAGCCAATTACCTGCCTCCAACTGCCCCGAGCTGCCTCCTACAATCCATCTGCTTCTGCCTGCCCACTCTGTGTATCTGCTGCCCACGTGCCCTGCATTTTTTGCCTGCTCATCAGCCATTGCCAGTGATACTGTCGTTGTGACCACCTCTGCTGATCCTGAAGCCTCCCGACTGCCATACAACCGCTCCACAGCCCACCCCCAGGACCACCTTGCCCACTCAAACCTGCCTTGGGGGTTGCCATGTCTGACACCGCACCATCTGAGTCAAGTGGCAACCCCCCGACAGAGGGCTGTTGGCTTCTTATTCAGGGAAGTTGGCATCCTGGTGGAGCATGTCCTGGGACATTATGATGCCCTCTTCCCATACCATTGTAAGTAGGCAAGGAAGGACGGAAGATCTGGGTGGACATTGTGGGTGCCATCAACACGCAGAGGGTGGCACCCTGCGACTACACACATGTCCACAAGCGTTGGGAAGATTACAAGGCCCAGTCTTTCCACAGAGCAGGTGATGACCAAAGGGGGTGCCGGGGCCGGTTGACCACCGATGAGATGCAGGTATTGGAGTTCTTCTACCCAGCGATGTACGCCCAGGTCTTGGAGTTGGTGCTCTGTCTGGAGTCGACTGGTAAGTGTCCATGTGTTCTTGTCCACCATAGTGCATGTTGACGTGTGGCTGGAGTGTGCACTTTGGCCTTATGTCTGGCCTGCCTCCTGTACCGATGTCTGTGTGCATGTCCCAGACACTGCTGCATGTGAGACCAAGTGTGTGCAACATCAATGGTGTCTGTTTGAATGCGTGATGTGTGCCAGCATGTAACAAAGTGCACATGTTTGCATCCCTGAGTCTGGACTGTGGCATGCCTGAGGTGTGACAAATGGGTGCTTTGTCCAACATCATGGACATGCATGGTGTACATGTGCATGTGTCTGAGTAGTGAGTGTGTGACTGGACAACACTCTGTGATGTATCTTACTTGAGCTTTTGATTGTGTGATTGGCTCACGCTGCTAATTTGACCTGGAGTGCACTCTGACGTAATAGCTCCATGGCCTGCCTCATGACTGTCAAGTGATGTGTGTGAATGAGATGTGTATTTCCCATAATGCTTGTGAGCTAAATGCACAATACTGTAAATAGCTGGCAGTGCCTTGTCCAAGGATGTGAATGACAGACATGATTGTGCATGTGTGTGAATGGCACTTCCCTGTGTGTATTGGACGGTGATGATAGTTGTGACCTTTGACAGTGCCACTGATGTACATTTGCATTGTGACATGAACACATGTTCAGTACCCTGATGCATGTGTTCTATGTTTCCCTATCCATAGCGACGATGGGAAAAGTGGGCGGAGAAGGCGCTGTGGAGCACGGCAGCAGGGATGCCGCCACCATGCGTAGACGCAGTGCCCACTCTGCCTTCCAGGTACTGTAATCTTCCGGGAGCGAGGAGACTGGTGCTGCGTCCAAGTCAATGTCCACAGCTGCTGAGGGTATGTCCAAAAGGGTGAAGGTGGTGGAGGACTCCTCAGCAGAGGGAGGGACAGGTGAGCCTACACAGGGGGAAGGCACTGTGGAAGTAAGTGGGGAGTTATCCAGGTTGGCAGGGGAGGGAGAGAAGGAGGAGGAGGAGGAGGAGGAGGAGGAGGAGGAGGCGGCGGCCACATCAGCCCAGCCCATGCACCTATGTAGGAATCAACAGAGCATTGTACATGTCCTTTAAGGAAAATGAGATAAGGAGGCAGAGTTGCAATACGTGGCATTGGATACTCCAGACAAGGAAATGGGATGTAGCATGAGAAGTGTTTTCTGTTTTCTTTTTTTTTTCTTTCCCTTGGGCACTTGTTTCTGCTCAAGCCTAAGAATTGCTGCGCATCTGGAGGGGCGCAAGCAACTGTAGTGGATAAGTATTCAGGTGTGTGAGTGGTGGCTGTCTTATCTGTAATACAGGAAGTTTTATAAGCTGTCATGGCTGGTATGCTCAGCCAGTGCAGCTCCCTTAGTATGGGAGCTGCACTGGCTTGTTTACCATTCTAAGTTGTGCCACAGCATGTTGGGTGATCCCAAGTGGTGCCAGGAGCGTCACCAGTGCTCATGATTGGTTGAAATCTTTCCTTCATCACATTTTGGTTGTTAAAATGAGTCTGTCTACTTTTACACTGAAATGGCCATAACTCGGATCCTTGGGTGTATCCAGTGTTTCACGTCTCAGATTAGGTAAAATAAGGTTGGGGTGCCTATGTTGCCCCGCAGAAGGAGTGTGATCTCCTGGTTTAGGCCTGACTGCTCTGCCTGAAGTTTGAGGCCTGTGTCTATTGTTTGGGTAAGTCCTGAGATGTGAGGGCCTGTTCCTTTTTCTAGACCAGTGGGACACTCAAAGTCCTTCAGCAAGCCCCACCTCCCCTTTTTGAACAATGTCCTTAATAGGTTGCCATATTTGGTGTCCTCTTTAGGGGGTTGTCGGAATAGAAAATGGCACACATGTGGGTAATTACTTTCTGCCTTTGGGTCTGTTATCAAGCGCACTGCCTGGTGCAGGGGACTCCCAAGATGTTGGAGAGGGTAGGGTGCCCACCCCCACCAAGTGGTTGTTTATCCTGGGGCAGGATGCAGATCCCTTATCACCCAACTGTGGGGGTACTGTGCCTCACTACAAACCAGTCCTGGGGTGAGGCTGGCTTTTTCACACTCTTTTGGTCAGTTAGTACAAGCCAGGGCTATAAATGTTGCCCAAACTCATTGTGCGGTCTTGCAGGGCAATAATAGCGCACCCCTCTGCTCACACCCAAATCTAATGCATAAGAAAAGACTCCTTTCCCTTTAAGAGAAATAATTGTTTGGCACTCAACAATGGTAGCACGTGTTCAGTTACAATTTTGGCTTCACACAATACACCAAAGGATGTTATTCTTAGAGTTCCTTGGAGCTGTGGTAAACTCTGAAAGCATATAGATGCAATGTTACAAGTGTGCGTCTTCCCAAACTTCATCATGGGAAGCAAAGTGACAGGGGCATTGTTCCATGCCACCAAGTGCAAAGTATGAAAACCAAATCAAAGTGTTTTCAAAGCTTAACCAGTGTATTTCGCACATCTAATTTACACGCGTGAAGCACAGGAGACATTGGCACAGTAAAGGCAGCACTTACAAATGTTAGGCCAATTATAGCTTTGGTCCAGCCTCCTTTGCCCAAAGAAGCCCTAGTTACTCTGGTACAGCAACCAATCGCAGCCTTTGCCCACTTAGGTGCAGACCTTCACTGAAAGCCCTACCGAGCGAGAGGTGAGGAAGAGCACAGTATAAAAACACACCTGTCTAGTTGCTCACTGTGGGTTGCTGGGTTAGGAGGCTCACATTTGGAGAAGGGTGGGAGCTTGATGGAGGTGATAGACGCAGATGATGAAAAGGCAGTGGAGAATTGGCAAGGTGGTAGTGTTGGAGAGGAGGTGGTGAGGGCCACAAGGGTAGAGGAGAAGGTGGTAACAGAGGTAACGAGCAGGGATGGTAACAACTTCGGTCCTTCCTTTCATCTATCCCCCTTTCTACCAGTGGTGTTCCCGAGGGGGGTCTAATCTCTTGCCCTGACTTTTTAACCAATACCTGGCAATTCTCCCCCACTGCATTGCTATTTTCTGCTCCAATTTCCAGTGCTATTGTGATATGGCATTTATAACGCGCCTATACACAAGTGTTTCAAGGCGTGACAAGGCATTTAGGGGGAATAGAGAGAAGACCAAACCAAGTTCTTACTAGGCCAGGTGTCATTCAGATCACGCAAGTGCAAGGGAAGGGGGGGGAGAAAAGTGCAGGGGGGAGGAGAAAGTGTAGTACATGGGGATAATAAATAACAAGATAAATAAAAGAATGGCCAGATGGTAGTAAGTGCAGGGCGAGTGCAGGCATAAGTGTTGGTGGCAAACTGTAGGGATCTAGAAAACAGTCCCCAGGTGCAGGGGTTGCCAGGGAGGCAGTGCAGGGGTGCAACTGACAGGGATTGGGCCCGAGATCAGATGGGTGGCCAGGTAACCAGTGCGGTCTCGGTATCATCCAGGACTTCAGCGGGTGAGAGAAAGCAAAAGCAAAGGGGAATTTTTTCAGGTGCTTCCGGAACTGAAGATGGTTCTCAAGTTTCAGGGAGGCTGTTCCAGAGCGAGGCCACAGCCGAAGAGAGAGAGATCTACCACCAACTCGTTGCTTGGAGAAGCGACTGACCCGTAGGGAGTTGGAGGCGGATGAGCGACGAGCTCGAGAGGCAAGATGTTTAGGAAGAGAGAGTTGAAGGTATTCGGCCCCAGACCCCAGAAGGTCTTGTGGACGATGCAGAGGGTTTTGAACTTAATCCTCGCAGCCATTGGGAGCCAGTGCAGAGATTTCAGTCCTGGAGAGATACAATCCATGGTCTTGAGGCCAAGGACAAGTCTCACAGTCCTGTTCTGGATGAGTTGCAGAGGGCGTAGAGTAGAAGCAGGTAGATTTAGAAAGAGGCTGTTGCAATAGTCCAGCCTAGAGAGAACCAGAGTTCTGAAGACAGTGAGCTTCTGAGGGAAGGAGAGGAAAAGAAGAATACCTCTTGGAGGTGCAGTAGGAAGTTTGACTTTTTAGAAACATCGGAGACGTGGGCAGAGAAGGAAAGTGTGGAATCAAAGATGACCCTGAGGTTCTTAGCCTCGCAGGTGGGAGTAGGAATGGGGCCAAGGGAGGCCGACCAGAGAGTGAGGAGAAAGGAGGGTGCAAGTGTACCAATGAGGAGGATCTCCGTCTTGTTTGCATTCCGGCAGAGATCGTTGGCAGCACACCAACCCTGAATGGCAGTTCGGCAATCAGAGACGAGAGAAGGAGAGGAGGTGGCAGAGGTGGCCGAGGGAAGCCTGAAAATGAGTTGTCTTCGGCTACCTTGCTCTCTCGTTCCCTCTCTGCCAAAATACCTTCAGCAATGCCTTCCGTAAATACCTCCCCTTTCGAGCTCTTCGCTGCTCTAGCTCAAACTCCCTCAGCGTCAGTTGTTTTTCAAAGAAGCAAGCTGGGGGTAGGTCTTTCTTCGGCTGGGGCCTCCCTCTGGAACAACATCCCTGCCACTCTGAAACTTGAGGAGAACCATCTTGAGTTCCGGACGCACCTCAAGACCTTCCTCTTTGCTTCTGCCTTCGCCTCTCCTCTACCCTGCTGATCTTCTCTCACTCGGCACCATGCGCCTGGCCTACCGTCTATCTTCCAGGCCAGGTCCCTGCTCACCCTGCCACCCACCCGCACTGTCTCCGGGCAATCTCTTGCACTGGGGTCTGTGTCTGTAACCATACAGTTTCCCCCTTCCCCCACTCTAGGCCCCTCTTTTTTTTTTTCCTGCACTTATCAGACATACCCTGTCTGCTGCCTTAAACCCAGCACTTGCCACTTGCTGGCAGCACTACCACTGTTTGTTGCCTTTTGTTTATTTTATTATTTATCTGTATTTTTTTTCTTTGCTCTGCACTATCCACTTCTCCCCCTTTCCCTCTCCCATGCACTTGTGTGTTCTCAATGTCACTAGTAAGATTGTTGTTTTTGTTCTCCCTTGTTCCCCTACCTTGCCTTGTCACGCTCTGAAACGCTTGTGTACGAGCGCAATACAAATAAAATATCAATATCAACATTGGAGTGGGAAAGGAGACGGTTAAGGGGTGACAGAAGAGGTGGCAGCATTTGAAGGAGGGTGATTGCTGGAGGGGGTGTTAACATCAGGGGCGGGAACAGGAAGCTGTGGTAAGAATAAGAAAGAAGTAGGAGGTATTGGAACCTAAGCGTATGGAGGAGGTGATAATGTTGGGAATGAAGTGATATAGGAGGTAATATTTGGAGGAGCGAGTAATATATCAAGGATCTGGAGGAAAGAACACCGCATGTTAGAGGTAGTAGTGAAGGAGGTTGTATACGAATTGTTTGAACTAAAATTGTTCGAATTACAATTGAACTTTGCATAATTGACTGAATTTTGAAGGTCAATTGTTATGTATATGCGGGGGCAAACCCCCAGCAACCTCCCCCACCCCCCCAATTGGTGAACAAGGGCTGTGAAGAGCGCAAAACGCGTTCATACAGGACTGCTCTCTGGTTGTCCTGCCTCTGTTGTGGAGTCTATGGTGTTTTTTTAAAACCTACTTTTTGTATTCAATAAACTTGATAGTAATTTACTTCAAGTTTCCGGCTAATTTCTTTTTATGTACGGGACCCTTTGACTCATGTCCATGACTTTGAGTGCAGGTTAAACTGTCATTTTTTTATGGCGTTTTTTCCTTTTTTTTTTTTATTTTTATATTTGCATGGCGCGTTCCATGCTAAGCCTGCACCGGGATCTGTGTTTGGTTGTTTGGCGCATTCTGTCTCACTTTCGTTTTTGTGAGCTTTTCCGACGCCGCTGGTGGCGTACTGCTTGTTTATTGGATTGTGACAGCGGCCCCCGTCAGAGTGCTGGAGTGAAAACACCCGACCATTTGTGACTGGCAGGCTTGCGCTGGAGGACGCATGCAGCCCGGCTCACAGGAAGGTGTTGTTTCTCATGTCCGGTTCTCTTCCGATATGAACTAAGGTTTTTTTTTTTTTACATGACTGTTTATTTTTAATGCCTTTGACTTTACAACATGCTGGACACTAGAGACGCAGCTCGCCTATTACAGGCAAAATATTTATTCAGTGAGCTACAAACACTGCCATTGGGTGGCAATGCTGTCAGCGCCAAGAAGACAAAAGATGAAAACATCAGTAAGGAGTTAATCTCACTTAAAGACATAGAAAAACTACACAAAAAAGGAAATATATAAATGGTGGGAAGAGCATTCTTTACAAAATTACTTGGACATTGGTCGAGTACCTAGAGGTCTACGCATCCTGACTACACCGTCGTTTGAGGACCAGGATGCTGAAATGCTTGAGGAATGGGGTGGAGCTAGCAAGGACTGCTCAGCCCGTTTCCTTACCATTCTGGCCAAATACGCTAAAAAGATCGATTAACTGCATTGCTACTTCTTGAAAAAGCTGAAAGTGAACTGAAAGAAATTCCAGTTACAGATGAGGGCAATAAATTACGTGCCAAGATTGACAAGTCATTAATTAATTATAAGGATGATATTAAGCAACGAAAGCAAAGGAAGTTCATCAGAGATAAGATAGACTATGAATCCGCCAGATTATTTACATTTTCCAAGTGATTTGACCCTTTACATAAGATCGCCAAACAACAACCTCTGTCGGAACCTTTTGGAGTTGGAGTCATCTCGTCTGAATCTGATGTTTCAAATTCAGAAAATGAGGAGCCTGCTATGAGGCTGAATTTTTTTCTAGAAGAAATGCGACTCCTGTGCCAGGATGGCAAAAACGTGGCAGGGGTTGTGGAAGGGGCAAAGGAAGAGGTTACAACCAGCGGGAAGAAAATCTGCCGAGGCCAGCTTGGGAGACGGCTCAAAAAATCAACCAACAGGGCAGATCACCACGCTCTGGAGCCAAACAATGAAACCCACTATGAATAGCTGTCATGATCTCTGCTTCCAAAAGGTCAGGACTCACCCAACTCCCTTGGAAGCAGACCCATAACTCAGGTTCCGAGTGCCAACCAGTCCCAATTGGGACCTTTTGGACCCTGTCCTGGCGCCAGTGGCACCAGGCTCATAAATATGCCCAGTCCCAGCGCTGGAAGCGCCGGGCTCATAATGCTTGGGTGGACTTACCTGCAGCAGACCATGCTGCTTACTTGCCTGCCAGTTGAGCCTCTGATCCTCTTCTGTTTGGGACTACTTTTCCTGTTGGGTGGGGCAGGAGCCACTCCCTAGGTTCAGAACACTGGAACTCTTCTGGAAAGCAGGAACTCTTTTTCTTCTAGGCGAGGCTGTGGAAGGAGACACCTAAGCACTACAGGAGGCTATTTAAACCACACCCGATGGATGAATCTTGCTTTGCGTTATTCTGCATCCTCTGCAGCAGAACGCTCATCGTGTCTTCTGCATCTGATCCTGGGCCTAAGGGAAAAAGGCTTACCATCCTGAATCCAGTCTTCAGCAACACCTATAAAGACAAGAAAGAACAGGTTAGCACTACGGTCTTCAGTGACAGCGCATCTCTTACCTGGTCCATCGGCTGTCACCAACGCCTCGCGCTGCATTCCGGCATCTGAAAGACAAAGGCTTACCTACTCTTCGCGTGCTCCGGAGGTCTTCGCACTGCATTCCGGCATCAGAAAGACAAAAGCTTACCAACTCTTCGCACGCTCCGGAGGCCTTCGGCGCTGCATCCCGCAACTGAAAGACAAAAGAAGGTGCGTTTAAAGACATTGGGTAACTTTATTACTCACGTGCCATTACTCCTTCCCACGCCTAACCCAGTGGGTATTCCGGCACCCTTCAGCAGCTCCGAACTTGTACCTGCAAGATAAAAGGACAGTTAGTGCGCATCGTGAAGCAAGCAACAAGCGCTTACTTACGTGCTTCCAGGCGCTTCTATTCCTCACACGGGTTCCATCCTCAACTCACTTCAGCCCGTCATCCGCCATCGCCGGAACCCTGCAAAACAAGAGACATCATTACAAAAGACTTTTAAAGACATTAGAAATACTTGGAATTTACCGTTCGTGCAGTAAACGACGGACAGCAGTCCTCTGAGGTCAAGAGGCCTGCACCCTTATCCAGTGAAGAAACTGGTTACGGCACCCTGCCCCGAGGCAGATGGAGAGCTAGGCGTTCACTTACCTAAGGTGAGAGCGTTAACCTTTGGGGGCCTACAGGAGAAGAGAAAGGGAAGAAGAGAGAGACACCCAATAACCCCAGTTCATTAATCCCATATTTTTTATCTGCAGACATCTTACTCTTCGAGTCAGACATACAGTGCACAGAGGTCCAGCCCAAAGAGCCAACCATGTGTTACACATCACCTTTGAAGATACGGTATTCGCCCAGTCAAGACCGGCGCCTCTGCGTGAATCAGGTGAGCGTTACAATAGCTGTCAGATTATAAATCTCTCCTCTCATACTCTTACCAACTCACAAAAGGCACTTTTATCTTTGGGCTTGAACATTTGTCCTACCACCTGCTTTGATTATGTACAATCACGACTTGATTTTGATAACTTTTTTTAATTTGATCTTGTGGAAAAACTTTTTTGCCATGAATCCAGCTAATGTTAGGCCATCCTCTCTACGCACCGGCCGTACTAATCTTTCCATTTCTGACATTCCCTCATTGGTTGATCTGGCTTCCCTTGATGACTATTCTTTTGATCCCTTTAATTTTGACTTTTCTGATTTTGATATTGATCCGAACTGGGATATTAGAACCAAACTTAAATCGAAATCCAGATTTAATCCACCTATTCCAGATGGTGGCTGCATTGAAGCTTTTCATGATTTGTGTCAGTGACCTTCGAAAACTATGCAGAAGTTCTACATTTAACTATAAACAAAATCTCACCCTGTCTCAGCGCAAAGCCATGTTGGAGTTGGAAAATGTATCCCACATAATGATTAAACAAGTGGACAAGGGTTCCAACGTTGTACTTCAGGATCGCGTTGTCTATTTGCTTCTGCAACATAACTAATTTCTTGACCATTCATGTTCTCTCCCTCTACCGACCGATCCTTTCTCTGAAATTCAGTTGAAACTGACTTCATTATGTGCCAAGTGGTTGGAGAATGGTTTACTCGATGATGATCTCTGTAAATGTCTTGTTTTACCATACCCACGATTTATTTTCTTCCAAAAATACATAAATCATTAACACATCCACCTGGCATACCCATTGTCACTTTATGTGGTTCACTGTTAGAAGACTTGGCACAGTTTATAGACTCTGATTTTGTTTGTTTCAGTTTTACCATCTTATTTACGTTACACCAAGGATTTTTTGCAACACATCAGTGATATTCCATGGGAAGAGGGTCTTATTGTGGACACTTTGGATGCTGTTTCATTATACACCTCCATTGATCATGATATTGGAATGAGGGCCTGCAAGTATTTTTTTGGATTCACAGTCTTTAAACTTATTGAGTCATACCACAATGATTTTGGAAACCTTATTTTTCTGTTTGACCAATAATGTTTTTTTGTTTGAGGGTACTTTTTTCCGCCAGATGAGAGGCACTGCGATGGGCAGTACATTTGCACCCTCGTATACCAATCTCATGATGGGATGGTGGGAGGCTGATTTCTGTTCATCTTCCCACACAGATCATTTCTTGTTGGGGGTATATGGATGATGATTTGAGGTGCACAGAAAGGGATTGGTTATCATTTGTTAAGCATATCAACATCAATCGCGTGAATTTGATTTTTACAGAAATCCAGGGGAAGGGAACTACCCTCTGGATCCAATGGTCTCTCCTTGGAACCACCACACAGAGGGTGGTTCACTTTCCATGGATTTTTAGGTAGGATGGCAAAACGTATCTCTTTATCCAACAGTTTGTGTCTTTGGTACTGGATCCACAAAGTTCTTGTTCAAACAATTCCCATAAGTCTTTCTTTAATTTCAAATAATACATTCCATAACAGTCTTTCTTTAACTCTTCTTGTCAGTATTACAGATTGCCTGGTATGCTTTCCTGCCAGGAATCCTTTTATGGGATTTTCAGATCCCCTATATCCCCTAGTATACTCCCCAGCCAGGTATCTAACCCAATGTCAAACTCTCTACACAACTTCAGGTGCCTGGTATACCCCTGGCACGACTTCTGCATAAATTCACGAGGTAAGGGGTTTCCTTTCTCTCCCTTTTCCTCACAGGCTTTGCCTTTGAACTGCTTGCTATATTTGTCTGTCAGGACCTCTTATGTGTTTCACTGTTCTTTTCACTGTACAAAGTAGTGAATGTTCTAAGGTGTGCAATATATTGGCCTGTGGTAGCACTTGTTTCATCTTTCCCCCACATTGACATCTCATGCATCAAGGCTTGTTGTGGCCCTTTGTTTCGTTGGCTTTTAACCCCTTAACTGCCAGGCTATCATGCAAGTCTTTGCAAAAAGGACAAGCATCTGCATCCTTGGCTTTTAAGGGGTTAAACATTCTTCTTCTTTGCATTTGAACTTTTCCTTGATTGCAATTAACCAACCTTGATGTCTTTCTGTCATTTGCAACTTCATACAGTCCAAACATTTGCTAGCATGTGTGTGGTAACGCCCAGGGGTCCCCTGCTGCTATAGGCAAACTCACAGGGGTCTTCTTTGCGCCTCCATCTCTGCTTGCGCTTCCACAGCGTTGTCTTTTCCCCTTTGGGATTATACAGACACTATGTCGGCGTCTAGCTTGGCTTCACTGGCAACCGGCGGCTTCCCTTGACTGGAGAATGCTGTTTGTGCAGTCATGTTCTCTGGAGTCTATGCGTGGTCTCCAGCCTCGCCACAGCTTGCCTGCATCCAAGCTCTGCTTTTAGTGGGATTCCTCCTTCTCTCCTGCACAGCCTTGTTCTGCACTGCCTCTGCCATTTTTAAAGCTCTTGCTTATTTTGAGTCCAACAAAACTAGTCTGCACATTAGACTTCAGGTTTCTCTTGATCTGCATACTCTTTCCTCCTCTTCCTCGTCCCAGTACTTGAGGATTTATGGAAGTTGAAGTCCATAGATGTTAATGGATTTCTTAGATGTAGTTGTTCAAAAGGTTCACATAAAGATACATCAAAACCATAAGATGTTTTATGAGTTGTGAGTGTTTAAATCTTAAATGGGGGCTTGACTATAGGAAAGGTTTTCTGACTTTTACTATGGGGTGGTACTGTTATGTGACAGTAAGCCATTAGGGTCTTAGGTATTGGGTATTATAGATTGTTCCTCAGGAGAAAGGGGGTAACACCTAGTCTCATACAATGAGGTCACCACCTCCCCGCAGTAGTCGTGTCTTCCCCTGTGATCCTCCCTCATATTGCTGCCTCCAGGGTCAGCATCACGTAGCTGCTGCTGTTTCCTGGCAACTTGAGAGGAGGCCACTGCTGCGGCATTAGTGATGACGCCACTGGATTCATCACAAAGGCTTGACACAACCCCTCTTTAATTTGAAGAACTAGGGCAATTTGTCCAGCGTCCGGTGGCATAAGAACCCAAGGCCACTGGGAGAAACATTGTGCACGGGGACAGTCGCCAAGGGAATGGGTCCTGATTCTACATAGGAGAGAAACCATCCGGACCATTGTTTAGTTTAGGAAGAACCTATATTCTGTTTAGTTATCCCTCCTTGTGACAAATCTCCCACTAACGATATTGAACTACATTTTATGTTCTTGGCATACTTCTTGGTCCCAGATGGATGGTACCAAATGACAGGTGTTTGGTGAGGATTAAACAGTAACACACTTTGCTTCGTCACTATTAGCAGACAGTGGGAAGAGTAGGAATCGCTGATGCAAACCTAAGAGTTCGCCTGTGCAGTTATGCAGGTGAAATTGTGTGAAAGACCATAGCTTCAACAGGAGTGCCATCAAATGAATAAAGCCTGTGCCCGCCTTCACCATAACAGGTATTCCCTGACTATAACCCTCCTTTATGCCTCCTTTCTGTGCTTTGACGTGCACCCTCATTAGTTAATTGGGCACCCTTTCCACATCAACTAAAGTTTGACAGGTGGACATGCCCCCTGCTTCCGGCCTTCCTTTTGATATGGTTTTAATAGCAGTTTAATATACATCTTATATAAAAAAAGATATCAATGTTTTGATATCGATTTGATATAAAATGTATATTTGATATCAAGTGGGTATAATTTATATCCATTTTGATATAAAGTGAATACACATTTTCTGTAAAAATGATGTAGACCTGGAGCAGCGGGTTGTGGTGTTGCTTGGTCGACTGTGGAAGTGAGCTCTGAAGACAGGGACTGTGAACCTAGGGTTTTGCAGCGTGACGCAGCGATGACACAGGAGTGGGTTTGGCCTTTAATGTTATAGGAAGTGGCTTTAAATTGTATTGGGAGTAAAGATGACCTTATGATTTTATAATTTGAATGGCATAGGCTAGGGAGTAGAGATGTATATACATTTGGTATAAAATGATCGTATAAATAGGTTTGAGACATTCTAGTATTTTAATGCAAATAAAATTGAATACAAATGTGTGTTTTAAATGTTAATAAAAAGATTCTAGAACTGGCAGCTCGAGGGCTGAGCTCCTGAGCCCTGTACTTCTCTCTATTTAATTGTGTATCATGGCTGAGAAGACTCCTGAACCATCACAATCCTCAAAAAGGCAAAAAGGAGAAGAAGAAAAAGATGGTGAAAGGAGAGAAGACAGTGTTGGAGCTTTTGACCAAAATGACTGCTGACATTGCTGAGATTAAAACCAAACTGTTTGCCTCAGAAGAAAGAGATGATGAACTGAATACTTAAGTTTCTTCTGTGGAGACTCATTTAAACACAGTGTATGAAGAGACGAGAATGATGGCTGAAGAGATAAGAGAATTACAAATGAAAAATGAGAATCTGACCTTGAAGTTCTCTGAACAAGAACATTTCGAGGTGATTGGGTCCTCCAACGTATTCCATATCTATGACGGGTAATGTCCACAGCTGTGCTGCTTCCGAAAATCTTTGGCGTCTGCATCCTGCGTCGATGCGCCGTCCCCGAGGACATCCTCCGACGGCCAACGTCACCCGATGTGATAAGTAGGAGACACGAAACCCATAGCCTCAGTTCCGTTTTTTCCGCAAACGTGTTCGCTTCGTGAATCTCGGTACGCCTCGACTGTTTGGAGTTTGCTGTTTTCTTCTCGGTTCTTTGAACCTGTTCGGTTTCTAGTGAAGACCTGTTCGTGGCGATGTCTACTTCGTCTTGAACCCCGTGTCCGGGCTTCAAATAATGCGGGGACTGTGGGAGGCCCACGATACGGACGACTGTGTCAACTGCCAGTCGCTGACGGCCAAGGCCTTGCGGGAACGCAAGAAGAAGCTGTTGGTAGGTCGGGTGTTTAAGCCCCAGAAGTCGAGGTCTACGGGGCTTTCCACGGATGACTCGAAGCGACTCTCCACGTCATCGTCGGAAGTCCAGTAGGTCTCCTTCCAGGAGTCGGTCTCACCACTCCGCCTCTTTGAGGCATTCCCGTAAGCGCCGGCATCGGTCGCCTTCCCCGTCCTCTTCTGAGGACTCCGCCCGTTGGCAGGTCATTTATCCCACCATGCAAGCGACACCAGAGGAATGGGCTTCCGTCGGGAAGCAGATGTTAGCGATTCTTGAATCGCAGGGCACCGGTGTCATGATCTCTGCTTCCAAAAGGTCAGGGTTTTCCCGACTCCCTTGGAAGCAGATCCATAACCCAGGTTCCGAGTGCCAACCAGTCCCAATTGGGACCTTTTGGACCCAGTCCTGGCGCCAGTGGCACCAGGCTCATAAATATGCCCAGTCCCAGCGCTGGAAGCGCCGGGCTCATAATGCTTGGGTGGACTTACCTGCAGCAGACCATGCTGCTTACTTGCCTGCCAGTTGAGCCTCTGATCCTCTTCTGTTTGGAACTACTTTTCCTGTTGGGTGGGGCAGGAGCCACTCCCTAGATTCAGAACACTGGAACTCTTCTGGAAAGCAGGAACTCTTTTCTTACCTAGGCGTGGCTGTGGAAGGAGACACCTAAGCACTACAGGAGGCTATTTAAACCACACCCGATGGATGAATCTTGCTTTGCGTTATTCTGCATCCTCTGCAGCAGAACTCTCATCGTGTCTTCTGCATCTGATCCTGGGCCTAAGGAAAAAGGCTTACCATCCTGAATCCAGTCTTCAGCAACACCTATAAAGACAAGAAAGAACAGGTTAGCATTACGGTCTTCAGTGACAGCTCTTCACTTACCTGGTCCATCGGCTGTCACCAACGCCTCGCGCTGCATTCCGGCATCTGAAAGACAAAGGCTTACCTACTCTTCGTGCGCTCCGGAGGTCTTCACACTGCATTCCGGCATCTGAAAGACAAAAGCTTACCAACTCTTCGCACGCTCTGGAGGCCTTCGGCGCTGCATCCCGCATCTGAAAGACAAAACAAGGTGCGTTTAAAGACATTGGGGAACTTTAATACTCACGTGCCATTACTCCTTTCCACATCTAACCCAGTGGGTATTCCGGCACCCTGCAGCCGCTCCGAACTTGTACCTGCAAAATAAAAAGACAGTTAGAGCGCATCGTGAAGCAGGCAACAAGCGCTTACTTACGTGCTTCCAGGCGCTTCTATTCATCACACGGGCTCCATCTTCAACTCACTACAGCCCGTCATCCGCCATCGCCGGAACCCTGCAAAACAAGAAACATCATTACTAAAGACTTTAAAGACATTAGAATTACTCGAAACTTACCGTTCGTGCAGTAAACGACGGACAGCAGTCCTCTGAAGTCAAGAGGCCTGCTCCCCTTATCCAGTGAAGAAACTGGTTACAGCACCCTGCCCCGAGGAAGATGGAGAGCACGGCGTTCACTTACCTAAGGTGAGAGCGTTAACCTTTGGGGTTCTACAGGAGAAGAGAAAGGGAAGAAGAGGGACATTCAATAACCCAGTTCCTTAATCCCATATTTTCTATCTGCAGACATCTTACCCTTCGAGTCAGACATACAGTGCACAGAGGTCCAGCCCAAAGAGCCAGCTGTGTGTTACACATCACCTTTGAAGATACGGTATACGCCCAGTCAAGACCGGCGCCTCTACGGGAATCAGGTGAGCGTTACAACCGGTCCATCCGCGACATCTGAGTGGGGTCGGTCGGCACCGGTCGAGAGTCACCGCTCGTACGCCTTCGGGCTCGGGTGGTCGGCACGGCTCGCAGGAAAGGTCCCGCTCGGACAAGGGTAGCCGTTCTCGCCATGCCCGTTCCAGGTCCCGGTCCTCGACGCGCTCGAGACCGTGTGATCCTGTGCCATCTTCGAAGAAGACGTCGACACCTGTGGTGCCGAGGTCGTCGACGGTTTCTCTCGAGGCTCCGGCTCCGAGGGGGTCGTCGACACTGTCGGAGCCTAGATTGTCGAGAGACACGCTCGGAGCTCCGGCTTCGAGGCCTGTGTCGATGCTGGCGGCGCTGCAGCTGACACCGATTCTCTCGCCGCCGACTCGTTCGGCGCCCTCAACGCCTTTCGAGGTGGTGGTGGTGTCGGAGGGGCCCTGTGGCACGGGGTTAGCCCCTAGAAAGGTTCTGGCTAAGGTCAGGCACAGCTTTGGTCCCCAAGGGTCTTCCTCTCACCGCCTGCAGTACATTTCAGAGGGTGATGAAGGCTCTGATGATGGCTTGGTTCCGGTGACGGTACCAGATGAGCTTCTCTCGGGCCATAGTCAGTTTGATGACCTGAGGCAGTCACTGCATGATGCCAGTGGTCTGGACACCTCTCCGGAGGTGGAGTTTTGTAGGCCAGAGCCTGGCACTCATGCCGATTCTTCATATCGGCGCCTTATGTCTCGGGTCACCGAGTACTTGGGTTGGTCGGCTCCCCCAGGGGAGTTCGTTCAGGATGATCTCACGGACATCCTTGATCTTGGACACCCCACTGACATGGTATTGCAGTTTCATATGGCTCTGCAGAGAAGGGTGGCGGCAGCTTGGACTGCTCTGGAGAGTCTCCCGGCAGTGGGCAAGTCTTTTTTGCGAAAATACCATCCAGCCAGTGCGACCCCTGCTACTTGTCCAGGCACCCCACTCCGGAGAGTTTGGTGGTGCAGGCGGCTACGGCCCCGGCAAAGCAGGCGTCGTATCCTACCGTCCCTCCGGATAGGGACGACAAACGTTTTGACGGCTGGGCGAAGAAAGTGTTTTCTTCAGGGGGTATGGCGCTTCAGGCAGCCAATTCCATATGTGCCTTGTCTAGTTTCACACACACTCTGTGGAACTGTGTTGCATTAGCGGCTGAAAATATTCCCGAAGGGGATGAACGGGATGGTTTCCTTGCTATGGTTCAGGATGGCAAGGATGCCATGTGTGAGGCCGTTCAGTCGGGTTTGGACATGGCAGATTGTGTCAGCCGGTCCATGGCGGCGAGCACAGTAATACGCAGGTTTGCGTGGTTGCGGAAGTCTGGGTTCACTCCTGATGTGCAGTCCCAACTCCTCAACATGCCCTTTGACGATGAACATCTTTTTGGGAGCAAGGCTGACGAGAGCCTTGAGAGGTTGCAGACCTCCAAAACTGCAGCGAAGTCGTTGGGCGCTGCAGTTCGACAACCTCCGCCTTTTCGTCCTAGGGGACAGCAATGGAGGGGAGGTTCCTTTCGCCATTACTCATCCTTCAGTAAAGCGAGTGGAGCTAGCAGTCAAAGAGGCCACCGTAAGAGTGCCAGAGGTGGAAAACTGGGTACTCGAGGTGCCAAGGCCGCTCAGGCAGTTGCCTCTTTGCCCTCAGGCAACGCTGCAGCCGCTACCACTCAGACATGAGGCCAGGTCCCATGGTTCGCCGGTTGGGGGAAGGCTGGCGCAGCATCTTGTAGAGTGGCAAGCCATTACTTCAGATGTGTGGGTTCTGGAGATCATAACCCACGGCTACTGTCTTCCCTTTCAGCAGAGGCTTCACGACAATCCACCTGGGAACCTCTCTTTGAAGAGTCCGGATCCGCTCCTTGCGCAGGAAATTCAAGCCCTGCTGGAGAAAGGGATGGTATTCCCCTTATTATTTGATTTCGAAGAAAGACGGGGGATTGAGACCCATCATGGACTTGCGCGATTTGTACAAACTCTTCAGGAAGGACAAGTTCAAGATGGTTACTCTCTCTCAAGTCCACCAGGCCCTTCAACTTCAGGACTGGTTGGTGTCTCTCGACCTCAAGGACGCTTACTTCCATGTGCCGATCCATCCCAAGCACAGGATGTAACTGAGGTTCGCGGTTTGCGATTCGCACTTTCAGTTTCAATCCTGCCGTTCGGATTGACCTCCGCCCCAAGGGTTTTCACCAAGCTCACGGTGGTGGTGGCAGCGCATCTCAGGAAAGGGGGGGATTCACGTCTACCCCTACCTGGACGATTGGTTGATCAGGGAGAGCTCTCCCGAGTAAGTCCTGGATCATCTGTCCGTCACCTGCCACTCCCTTCACAAGCTGGGCTTCTCCCTCAATTTAAAGAAGTCCCATTTGACACCAACACAGCGGCTCCAGTACATCGGAGCAGTGCTCGACACATCCCTGGGGCAGTGTTTTCCTGCCTAGGTGAGGGCTCTTCACATTCAGCAGATGGTGCACAAGTTTCAACTTGCCCAGAATCTCCCAGCGTCCGAGTTCTTGAGATTGCTCGGCCTCGTGGCATCCTGCATTCTTCTGGTGCCAGAGGCTCGTCTGCGGATGAGATCTTTGCAGTGGGCACTCAAGCTCCAGTGGTCTCAGTCCTCCGGCAGGCTGTCGGACCCTGTTCAGTTGCCACCCTTGGTCGTCCAGGACCTTCTGTGGTGGGCCGTCGAAGGCAATCTGATGAAGGGGCGGGGCCCATTTTGGCTGCCCTGGCCGGAGGTGATGATCGTGACGGACGCATCCCTCACGGGATGGGGAGCTCATGCCAACGAGTTGACAGTCGGTGGTCGTTGGTCTCCGTCGGAGTCCAGACTCCATATCAATCTGTTGGAGCTGAGGGACGTCCGGCTTGCCCTGAAGGCTTTTCTGCCGACTGTGCGAGGAAAGAGTGTCCTGATTCTAACTGACAACACGGTGGCCATGCACTACCTCAACAAAAAGGGGGGGGGGGGCAGGGTCACTTCCTCTGTGCAGGGAGGCGATGCAGCTCAAATTCTGGGCCATCCAGCAGGAAGTTTCGATCTCGGCTGTTCATCTGGCCCGAGACGACAACGAGACGGCGGACGTTCCGAGCAGGCAGAGCACGATCTCTCACGAGTGGGAGCTGGTTTAGGAGATTCTCCTGGAGATATTCGGCCTTTGGGGGACCCCTCAAGTGGATCTCTTTGCCTCCAGTGTAAACCGGGAGTGCGAAAGGTTCTGCTCGCGGGAATTTCCTACAAAAGGAGCCTTAGGAGACGCGTTCGTGGTGGAGTGGTCATTCCCACTGCTGTACGCGTTTCCTCCAGTCCCCGTCATCCCGCAAGTACTGCGGCGGTTACGGAGGTTCGGTTCCCGGATGATCATCATTGCTCCGGCGTGGGCCCGGAGGACGTGGTACCCGGACCTTCTCGACTTGTCCATCTGCCCTCCACGTCGTCTTCCCTACCGAGACGATCTGCTCTCACGGGAGGGGGGGTCCGGTTCTCCATCCAGAGGTCAGATCCCTCAACCTTCACGCTTGGCTTCTGAAAGGTTGAGGTATAAGGATTGGGACCTCCCTGAAGATGTGATGGAGGTGTTGCTCTCGGCCAGGCGGCTGGCAACAAAGTCTCTGTACCGTTGCCGTTGGAGAAAGTTCTGCGACTGGTGCAGAGTTAAGAATGTGGTTCTTTTTTAATGTGACATTCCCATGGTTCTGTCTTTTTTTGCTCTCTTTGGCCCACAGGGGCTTGCAAGTGGGGACCATTAAAGGTTACCTGGTGGCGCTGTCCATATTTAAGCGCTCGTCTGAAGAATGTTCCTATTTTAAGATTCCTTTAATTTCTCAGTTTTTGAAAGGGCTCACTAATGTGTTCCCTCCGTCACCTTTTCTGGTGCCCGGTTGGGATTTGAACCCAAGTTTCTTATGGGTGCTCCATTTGAGCCTTTGCATTCTTGCCCTTTGAGCCTGTTAACTCTGAAAGCTGTGTTTTTGGTTGCGGTTACTTCCGCTCGCAGAATGAGTGAGTTGCAGGCACTTTCAGTTAAGCCCCCCTTCACTGTGTTTCATAAGGACAGGGTTGTCCTTAGAGTTCGTCCTTCTTTTCTTCCGAAGGTGGTTTCGGAATTTCATTTGAGCCAGAAGGTTGTTCTTCCGGCGTTCTATCCTCCTCCACATCCTGGTAAGGAAGAGGAGAGGCTCCATAGGCTTGATCCTAGGAGAGCGTTGAGCTTTTATATTTCGCGCATGTCCTGGGTCCGAGTGGACGATCAACTTTTGATTGGTTACGCTGGAAAGCGTTTGGGACAAGCTGTGACGAAACGGACTTTGTCTCGTTGGATTATTTTGGCTATCTGAGTGTTACCGCTTGGCGGGTAAGGGCCCTCCGGCTGGCTTGCAGGCCCATTCTACCAGGGAAGTGGCTGCGTCTACTGCCCTGCAGAGGGGTGTTCCTATTCGTCACATCTGTGATGCAGCCACCTGGGCTTCAGTACATACTTTTGTATGGCACTACTCCCTCGATTCCATCCGAGGGCAGGATTTGGCTTTTGGCAAGGCAGTCCTTTATTCCGCAATTTGATTGGGCATGCTAAATTTGTGTTCTAAATTCTTTTCCCACCTCCTTGCTTGGTACTACTTTGGGAGTCTGTCATAGATATGGAATACGTCGGAGGACCCAATCCCCTCGAAGAACAAGTTACTTTCTTACCTGGTAACGTTCTTTCAATGGGATGGTCCGACAACGTATTCCATATCGCTCCCTCCCTACCTTCCCTGCTGCAGAATTTCTTTTGCGATTGCAGCTTGCGTTCCGCAAGGCCTTGTGTGTCTGACTGGCAGAAAACTGGTGGCACACGTTCTAGGGGGAAAAAAACTACAATTGAGGCTATGGGCGTCGTGCGTCCTACTTGTCACATCGGGTGACGTCGGCCGTCGGAGGAGGTCCTCGGGGACGGCTCATCAACGTCATGGACACAGACGCTGAAGATTTTCCGAAGCAGCACAGCTGTGGACATTACCTGTCATAGATATGGAATACGTCGTTGGACCATCCCATCGAAAGAACGTTACCAGGTAAGAAAGTAACTTGTTATTCTCTAGGAGGAATAATGTGTGTATAGCAGGTTTTCCAGAAAATGTTGAAGGATGCTCCACTGAATTTTTAATCAAGATGCTTAAGCTGGATCCAAAAACCCCTCTGAAGATTGAGGGGGCGCATAGGTGTCTGGGACCTAAACCAGCTCTTGGACAGAGGCCAAGACACTTCATCATTAAATTCTTGAAATTCTCAGTGAGAGAGTTGATACTGAGAAGAGCTCGTGAATTGAAGGACCAACTGGGGAGGAAACAAAATCATGATCTTTGGGGATCTAAGTAAAGATGTCGTGGAGAAGAGAAAAGCCTTTAATGTAGCAAAGAAGGCTAGGAATAAACACCTGACACATTATATGGTTTATCCGGCAATACTGAGGGTGATTTGAAATGGTCAAACTCGTTCATTCACTGACTTTCGTAGTGCAGAAGCCTTTCTTTCTGATTTAGAAATGGAACCCATGGAAGATTCAAACATCCAGAGGAGTGGTCCAACTGGGAAAAAGATGAGGAGTGGATTGTAGTATATTAATTTACTGGTTATGACTTTTCTTTAATTAGTGTTAGTAATAATATATCTGTTTATTTTTGTTTTGATATATTTTTTTTTTTTTTAATTGAGTTTCTGTTGGTACCGTTTTAAGTCCATATCTATTTGAAAAGTAGAACTGTCACACGATCGGATGCACTGGAGCAGGATTATTAGAAGAAAGGACCTGGATTTTACATGGTAACGTGAGATGGAATGAGGAAGTTGATTGGGGGGGTAGAAGGGGACCGGAACACTGTTGGACGATGACGATGTAGGAACACTGATGTAAAACGGAGTGGAGGCGCAGAATGACCCTCGATTGCTTGGGATGTGACGGTAAGGCGCTTGCTCTCGCTGGTGGTCATGATGCTAATGCCTGCTTGATAAACTGTTATGATCGCAGGGCGTCTGAGGCCTCGTTGTGCAGTTGAATGTTTTGGGAATCGTTGGATTGGCTGCATCGTCCTTTCCGTTCTCTTTAAGGAAATAATCTGAGCTCAGGAAGACTGTGACCATATGAAATGCATACATGCAGGGAGCTACTAAAGGCAATAAAACGAGCATTGGATGAATTTTGAAAAAAAAAACAAACTTCATTATCGGAGGGGAAATGCATCCTGGTTACGGCTTTAATGCATCAGATCGCTTCGGATAGCGGACCTTAGATTCCCCTTGAAGAATACATCATAAAAGAGGTATTGCTTGTGTTTGAATATGGCTGCATGTACATCGGAGGAGTGACGGAACCTCCATTTTGACTGCATTCCTTTCTGGCACTAACTCAACCACACATGTGTTCACTCTGTGCCTTAAAAGGAAAAGTGCACTGGTCAATATGAGGGAAGACGCTTGTGTGTCTGGCAGTTTCTCACGACTTGTTGTCCGTAGTTCAATGGTGCAAGTTTATTTCTCACGGTGATTCACTTGGTCTGATGCTGCCGGAATGTCCCGCGGAACAGCTACTCGGCAACCAGACACTGGCACAGCCGAAACAACATGCAAAGAGATTTTGTGGGAGTGGGGGGGTAGAGTGACTCATTGCTGTGTGGCCGCTGGTCTGGGTGCTAGGTGTATTACCGGAAAACGGGGCCCAGCGGTTGCTGACGTTGCAACATGATGCTTTCCTCTTTTTATATTGATGATGCTTTCAAATGAAACGGATGTTCTGGTTCTGCCCTGTGATGTTTCTGTATCGGTGGTTGCATGGAATGTAATCACCCAGTATTGTTGGAGATTATAGATTGCCAACTCCTTTTGTCCCATATGCACTTGGTGCTATTGCTTACATACAGGTAAGCTTTTGTTCATTAGTGCACATCTTACTTGCAGCGGTCGGGACGGCTGTTAAATTAATGAATATTCTTCTGTAGTTACCTGAACAGCGGCTATGTTATGCAGAGATTTCATGTATTTATTCTTGCTATGTGATGGAATTGCATTGTCTTTGCTTTTGGGGGTGGCTGGCGCACAATTCGTCTATTCAAAGGGGATGTGATGTTGCAATAGAGGATTTTGTTTCCTTTTATGTTGCTATCTATAAGTATGTGCTGTTGTGATTATATTGACTAGTATGCACAGTGAGTCATTAATTGGATATTGACAGTCGTACTTCAATGTTGGAATATCATATGAAAAAGAAGAGGACATTCTAGATATCATCAAGAAGTTAAAAAACTCACGTGCTCCGGGACCAGATAGCATTACCAACGCGGAACTAAAAAACCATCCAGCAGAATGGGCCAGACTGCTGAGTGTCATATTTGCTCGGTGTACTGAAATAAGATCAATTCCTCAATCATGGACAAAAGCCATCATAGTCACGATTTATAAGAAGGGTAGCCTAACGGACCCGGCTAATTTTCGCCTGATATCGCTACTCGATGTGATGGGCAAGGTCTATGCATCATTATTGATGACCAAATTCCAAGCCTGGGCAGCTTCAGCCGAATTTCATGATGATATTCAAGCTGGCTTCAAGAAAAACGTGGGCACAACATGTAACATTCTGGTGTGTAGCACGCTAAAAGCAAGAACTCTGCAAAAAAACAGCAACTGTACATAGTCTATATAGGCTTCACACAAGCCTTTGATCGCGTGGAAAGACCTTTACTATGGCATAAGCTAAAAATCTGGAACTGTCCTGAAGACATACTAACTCCAATACAAGCGCTGCATTGCAACACCTCAATGCAAGTCTGACTCAGTCGAGAAGGAGACTTGTCATCAGAAATTAAGAGCTCACGAAGAGTGAAGCAAGGGTGCCCGCTTGCATCAGTACTCTTTTTGGCATACATTGGCGATCTACAAGAAATATAAAACAAAGTAAATGCCTTTCTGCCAAAATTGGGGACAACACAGATCGGCCACCTTCTATATGCCGATGACCTAACAATCTTCGACCAGATGGAAATAGGACTCCAGCGCAAGTTGAACGCGTTACAAGCATATGCCACGATCAACAATCTCGAAATTAACATAAGTAAAACAAAGATCATGATTCTTCGAAATCATGAAAAAAAAAAGAAAACAAATTCCAGTGGTATCTAGGTAACATAAAAATCGAGATTGTACCAAGGTTCAAAAACCTGGGAGTTACCATGGACAGTTCACGGCAGGAGTCCGCCATGCAATTGGAACTACATGCAAAGATCAGGAACCTGGCGGCACAGGCAAAAGCAATCGATACCAAATTTGGGAAATGTTCTCTTGTACCCACTATAAATTTCTACAAGATGAAGGTAGTGCCTGCCATTACATATGGAATGGAAGCAATGCCCACGATTCCAAAACAAATATGGGCTAAGCTGGAAGCATTCTTCTGGCGCATGGTGCTAAGAATACCCGATGCCACACCAGGGGTAGCGATCAGGCGAGAACTGAGTCTACAATCTTTAGAATGTACAGTGATTTGCAATACCATCATGCTATATCGAAAATGCAGAATGCCTGACAGCAATAAGATCTTTGCGATGCTACGACATGAAATGGATAACAAAAACTGTGTTATGCTAAAGCCCTGGCAAACTGAAAACCAAGCTGTGCTATCAAGAATTACATCAAATGAAGAAGAACTCATTGCCAATCCATGCAAAATCTTAAGAAAAATAAAAGATGCCGACTGAGCCACAACACTTGAAAATGCGGCTAAACTAAACTCACTGCCCATCTACCAGTAAATATGTTAAAACGGAATGAACTCCAAAGCTACATAAGACAATTTCCAAGTAAACAGGCTAGGAACCTCATTCTGCGAGCACGTCTCAACCTTTGCAAAACAAATGAGATTCTATATATTCGAGGCCAAGCCCCAACAAATAGCTGCCACTTCTGTGAAAATAGAACACAACCACCAAAAGAGACTCTAAGGCACCTACTCATGGAGTGCTCTGCCACAGCCTCACTCAGGCAGCAGTACTTATTGCCTATGGCAGGCTTTGACAATTTTCCGGAAGAACATTTATGGTAGTGCTGACTAATTGGTGGGGAAAAGACGATATGACAATTAGCCATGGCCAACATGATAGAATCGATTGACAATAATTTGTTAAATGTTATCATCCCCAGTTAGTCTGATAGACTACAGAGATTCTTGCGATTGGCAGCACTAACTTGAGACGAATTCCATACAGCCACTTCTTTTTTCTCACTTGTATCTGCTTTGATGTTGTGTCCAAACTTCGAATATCGCATGATCACAAGCTTCTTAAAACGTTGAAGTTGTAGATGTATGTTCAGACACTTTAGATTTGGACAGTATATATGATGTGGAGTGGTTGTTTGGTTGGGTATGTGAGTTGAGTGTATTTCAATTGGAAGCAGTGAGGGGAAGTTGAGGGTAGTCGTGTTGGGGTAACTGCAGTCATTATGGTTCTTGGGGATGTATGTTAATGAGGATTGAATTAGTATATATGTAAGTGATATTTGTTAAGAGGTATAGTATGATGTTACATAGAGTTGTTATATGATGGTTTAGGTGGAGGTCTTTAAATTGCAATGAGGAGAAAAGCACTTATTTGTAATATAGGTATTATGGGCTTGTATTCTGGCGCGGATGGGTTTGAACGCACTATCTATGGCGGGATGTACTCATAAGGAATCTGAAGTATGCATTCAGATTGTGCAATGGTTTGCAATAGTTCAGGGTTTGTGTTTTATGTTTTTGTTTCTGATGTTCTGTCTTGGTGTGGTGTTTCGTGTCGGAGATCGTGGATGTAATATGGTGGAGGGTTGGTGTGGTCCATGCTTGACAGCCCTCCCTGTTCAGTGAGCAATATGGTCCGAGAGAACACTAGCTCTGGTGGTGGTTAAGTGTAAAACAATTCAGTAGATTATGTGATGGGTACGCTAACAGTATTGACTTGGAATGTTAACGGTTTGAATTGCCCGTGTAAGCATAGGAAAGTAATGGCGAGGCTATGGAGGGCGAAAGCAGATCTAGTGTTTTTACAAGAAACACATTTGGTGAATGAGGATAGATGCTTTTTACTTAATTCTAGATATCGTAAAAGAACTCTCTAATTGTGATCTGTCTAAGTCAAGAGGAGTCAGCATACCTTTTAGAAGGGGGTTGAGGTTCAACATTGAAAAGGTGGTAATGGACGGGGAGGGTCGGATGATTTTTGTGGATGTCCAGTACAGTGGGAAGAAAGTCATGCTGGTATGCGTTTATGGTCCATGTTGGCCAGGGAAAGCTTTCTTTGATGAAATATCACGGTTACTTCGTGAAATGCATGGGGAGACGATTTTGTTGGGAGGTGATTTTAATAGTGTTGGAGATTATAGAATTGATCGGACAAGTCAGTATACGTACACAAATATTGGTATTTGCAGGGAGTTTGAATTTTATCTGCAGAAGTTCAATCTGGTGGATGCATGGAGAGAGTTTCATCCGTCTTCGAGAGTGTATACATTGTGTTCACCTGTACATGATGCATTTTCTAGAATTTATTGTGTTGGTCATGGATGGGTTGATGGATAAGACAATTAATGTGAGTATTAGAGAGAGGGAGATTTCGGACCATGCTCCTGTGGATTTGCGAGTGATTATGGATAGGGAGGGGCCTACTTTTGTGAGGTGGCGTTTTAAAGTGGGGGTTTTGCATGAGGAGGGGTTTGAGGAGAGCATTCAAACTTCAATGGAGAGATATTTTGAAGAGAATGGAGGATCTGCAGAGTTCAAGTTGGTGTGGGATGGTTTTAAGGCCGTGATGAGGGGGGAATTTATAAGTAAAATTGCTTATTTGAGAAATTAACAGTTGGGGAAATTGAGATCAATGGGGGATAGGCTGTCGTGTTTGCAACAAAAATATGCACGGTCGGGTAGGGTCAAAGATAGGTTGGAAATGTCGCAAGCCCAAAAATTGTTGGCGAATAAGACAGACTTGATGGCACTACTTGCTAATAGGCTGAGTGGAATGGTGGAGATATCGTTTGTTCAAAGTATTATAAATGAACATGGGGATGTGGTAATTAAGCATGTTGATATATGTGCAAGTTTCAAGAAATTCTATGAGAAATTATATACAGAGGAAGTGTCTCCTTCCGAGGTGGAATTGAATGATTTTTTTTACAACTATAGATGTCCCTAAGTTGACGTCGGAGGATAGAGATAAATTGGAAATGGAATCTGACACGGATGAGGTTTTGTTGGCAATTGAACAACTTGGGGGTGGTAAATTGCCAGGAATGGATGGCATACCTGTAGGGTTATATAGGAAATTTAAGACCTACTTGGCACCTATTTTGTGTAAATTGTTCAATGTGTTTGTGCAAGAAGGAGATTTGTCAGTCAATGAGGGAGGCGATGATTACCTTAATACCAAAGGAGGGCAGGGATCTTAAATGTTGTAACAATTATAGCCCCATTTCATTGCTAAATGTGGATGTAAAAATACTAGTGAAGATTATGGTGAATAGGTTGGAAGCGTGTATGGGGAAGTTGATTCATGAGTCACAGGTGGGATTTATGAAAAACAGGTTTGGGTATGACAATATAAGAACCATAGTTGACATACTAAGTTTGCAACAAAATGAGTTATCAAATGTGGCCCTTGTCTTTATGGATGCGGAAAACGCGCTTGATAGGGTTAGTTGGAAGTATTTGAGATTTACAATGGAAAAGATAGGGTTTGGGGATAGGCTTTTGAGGTTGATCATTTGTCTACAGGGTGGAGCAAAAGCAAGGATCTGGTTGAATAATGTGTTATCTGAAGCTTTTGAACTTACTCGAGGGACAAGACAGGGCTGTCCTTTGTCGCCCTTTTTATTCAATATTGCTTTGGAGCCTTAATTAGCTTGCATACGCGGGGAGCTGAATGTCAAGAGTTTGAAGTTTGGGCATGAAGAAATGAAAGTTCTGTCGTATGCCGACGATATGGTGCTTATTCTTACGAATCCGGAGGGGGGTAGTGCTGTCCTGAAGAATATTTTTGATAAGGTGGAAAATCTCTCGGGGCATCAGATTAATTGGGATAAAACTGAAGTATTTCCACTTGCTAGGACCTGTATAGGGTGTTTCTTTTCGGATTGGAATTGTAGGTGGACTGAGTCACATATGAAGTATTTGGGGCTTTATTTGACTAGGGATGTTAGAAAGATGGTGGAATTCAATGTGAGGAAGATGATGGCTACATTAGAAAAAGATATTAGGAAATGGGAGCGCTTGCCTATGGGGGTTTGGGCGAAAGTTAATGCTATCAAAATGACTTTTACCAAAAGTGCTTTATGCCATACAGTACTTGCCTTTTGAAGTTTCCGGAAAAATATTATGGCTGCTATTGATCGTGTTTATCAAAAATTCTTATTAGGGGAGAAGGGTAGGCCGAAGATTCCGCAATTCATTTTGATGCGTAGTACTAAACGTGGGGGTTTTGGGTATCCGGATTTGGAACAGTATTAGAGGATTTATTTTGAAGACAACATACTATTTGGCAATGAGGAATGAGCCAGAGCCCCTTTGGATGTTGATTGAAAATAGTAAAAGTGATGTTGCTTCATTGGGGAGGCTACCTGGGAGTGGTAGTAAGTTGCCAACTATTGTTGCTGCAAAAAATGTGCTTGTTTGGTGGTTGAAAATTTGTAGTGGGAACTCGTATCTCAATTATGGGGCCTCAATTTGGCCTAATCTGGGTTTACAGATTACGAATAAGATCATATATTAGAGAAATTGTATTTTAAAAGGGGTCTTGTGCATTGGGGATGTTATACGAGATGGTCGTATGTTAACATTTGAGGAGTTGCGGGAGACGTTTCATCTAGCTAAGAGGGAAAAGAGTAGATTTGTAATGTTACAAACACTATTGAGTGAGAGGTTATCTATGTTAACGAGACCGTTGGAGGAGGGACCATTGGGTTGCAAGATTATGCAGTCATCGCCGTGAATGATGAGTACATATACTAATTTGATGCCAGTGAATTCTGCGGTTGTTGATCCTGGGAGGAGAGTATTAGAGAAGTGGATAGAGGAATTGGGATGTGAGAATACGGCGAAAGAGTGGGAAAATATGCGGGGTGTGTGGGATATAGGAACAAGTTGGATCTCAATTTGTGGCTTATTCAGCAGAAAATATTAGGACGTTTATATTGGACGCCAGTGCATATGTGTAAATTAGGTTTGCTTGATAGTGATTTGTGTTGGGGATGTAATAGGGGGAAAAAGGGACGCACATTCACATGTTGTGGTATTGTTGTCATGTGTTGGACTTCTGGACGGAGGTGTTGGACAGACTAGATGCAGTGTTGTCCATGAGCTTTCCTAGGACGCCTGTACAGGTATTGCTGTTGTCTAGTAGTGGAAGGTGTGAAATTGCTCGGCTATATGGGCAGTGGATTGATACGATACTTATAGTTGCAGCGCATCAGGTGTTGATGGTATGTAAGTCGAGGAAGAAGCCTCGGGTTACGAATTGGATAAATGATGTATTGATGATATCGGGGTTTGAGAAGGTGATGTTCGAAAAGGCAGGACAGGGGAGATAAATATCTAGCTCTCTGGAGACAATTCAATGATTTCTTTGGTGAATGAAGGCTTGATTGTTTGTAATTGGTCTGTTTTGTTGGATTAGTAGTAAGGATTGAGATGTTGCTTTGGGATCTTTGTCTGTTTGTTTCTGTGTTTTGTTTGTCGAGTCTGTGGGCGTGTCTTTGTATTTCTGTGGCAGTGGTGTTTTGTGTGCAGAAAATTTCTGTTTAGGTTACTATGCATAGGGAGGAGGGATTTGTATTGCCTGGGAGTGATATTGATGTTTTTGATGTAATATATTGGCCGTGACATGTTTCCCTATATATTATTGAGCATTGGAAAGCATATTTTGTTAAACTACTCATAACTGTTTCTCTTTTCATTGTATTTGAAATCATTAAATAAAAGTAAAAAGAAAAAAAAGTTAAGAAAAAACGTTTATAATATCTGGTTGCGTCTGTATGCTTAACGGTTATGGGCAAACATGCCCGGCCATGAAGCTGTCAGAAATATATTATGGCAAAGGGTGTTCAGAGCTTGTAGTATCATCTGCGAAAATAGTCAACATCTAGAACAGCAGCGTTCTACTTGATGTTTTAACCTGCATTGTGTGATTAAAAATATAGAAACTGCTGGGCTATAGCTTCAATGGCTAGAAACATTAAACTTGATTTGCTATAGTGTAAATATAGGTTGGCATGCTAGCCCTATGTAAATAGGCAAAGCGTGTTTCACAGAGTCCATTTAAAAATTCCAAAAGTGTTGGCAATGCGTGTGTTTTTTAAAACTTTTGACAGAACTATTGACTGCTGGCAATGCTTGCTTCACTCTAAGTGAAGAACATGCACATGCCTGGAAATTTTACCTAAAAACTATTAGCTCTCAACAATGTGTTTCTCTCATGCCTTGTGAAAAAAAACCAAATACTGACTTTGTCAATGCTGTTCAAAAAAGCTCGATGGGTGCGTAGAGCAGCTGAGACTTATGACGTAGCAGAGAGAAATATAATGCAGCTGGTAGCTCACAGCAGATGCAGGATCCTGGCACAGTGGGTCTTGCATCACCTGTGGAATGCTAGGAATTTGCTGACTCATAGCCAGCCTGTCAGCTGTTTTCTGCTGAGCCAGCAAAAAATGCACAGCAGATCTGCCATGTGGATTTTTTGTCACACTCAGCAGAAAACGCACAAGTTGACCTGTCCTGTGTGCACACGATAGGCTATCTATTAGTAGCAGAAACCTATGAAGGAGTGATGATTGTGACATCGATTTTGAACAACACATTTTCTTTCTGTAAATTAACCAAAAATATAGATTTGTGCTTTTGGATAAGCAATTTACAGGGCATTGTCACGCTTTTGCAAAAATACATCAAGTTGTACAAACAAAGCATCCCGCAAGTGATTGGAGGCATCTAATGTTTAAAAAGCAGACTTTAGACACCGGCAGAAATATCCCTTTGGAGTTTCGAGAGAGCCTTGGGGGGGCCTGCTGATTCCCTGCAGTGTGGATAATTGATTGGAACTACCAGCAGCTTTGCATGGAAGCCTGTTATCTGAGAGCCTGGGACTGTGGTCCCACTGGAAGGGTTTTGACTGAAAACCGGGCCTGGTCTCTTTACGGCAGATTATTGCCAGAAAGAAAAAAAGGTATGTTGGTTATTTTCATATTAAAACAACTATGTATTTAATGACAAGCCTGTAGTTTAAAAAATGTACAGTTCTTTGTGGGCTTTCACTATTGATGGATTGACAAAACTTGACAAAGGTATTTGTAGACGTGTGATAATGTTTCACCGATATTTCACACATTTTCTTTAGAGGCAGGCTAGCTAAATATATTCAAGTGTTTAAAAGGCACTCCAAAGCGCTAGCATGGGCTTTGTGAATGTACATGTTGGCTAGGATAATGTGTAGAGGTGTTTGTAAGTGTTTATGAAGTGGCACAGAGATCACACATTTGGTGAAGTGCTGCACCCGAAATTCCTTTATATAAACTGAATGAAATGTAAATTTCTTAGGTACGCTGTGCTAGTTGCATCAGATCTAAAATGTTGAGGCTGACATCGTAATATGCTGAGTGTTGCTACAGATGGGGGGGTGGGGGGGTTTGGTGAATATTGTAACGCGCTGATTTTCACGGTGTAAACGATGTCAAATTCTGGTTTGATATTTTTATTTAGAATGGCCTTGGAATGCAAAACCATGGAGGATTGAATCTAGGATTGCCCATGGATGTGGACCCTCGCAACAGGCAAATACTGATGCCATGTATCTAGGGTGGCCCACGGAATTGTGCAACCTCAGAGGTATTGAACTGTGGAGGTATGGATCTAGGCTGCAGGGAGTTCTCATTCAAAAGATTGGATGTGCATAGTGAGGATTTGTGAAGTGTGCCGTTGGAGGAGACTGTTTCTTCGTGGCCTTCAAGCCACATGGATTGGGGTGGCAGTTGACAACCAGTAGCTGTTGGATTTATTGCAATTGATGCCTCTAATGCAACACGCCCCATCTGCTTTCAGACCAGCAAGACCCAAGGATAATGGGAAGTTCACCGCAGTTCCGGAATGGCCTATGGTGGCCTTTAACATGGGTGAATGGATGGGGCATTTCAACGATGGAGATTGGCTTTTCTGATTTCTCAATCGGCTTTGGTAATTGGTGTCTTGGGAGTGCCGCGGCTTATGGATGCAGGCCCAGGGAACCGTGATGGATTTCGCTGCTTTGTTGTCACAGGGGGTATACATTTGGGACTGCGTTGCTACCAAGGTTCCAATCATGGAACGCTATGGTTAGTGGTATTGAGAGCCTCAGCCATCGCTACAGGGTGTGGCGATGACCATGACAGTTTTTGAGTGTGAAGCAGTGTCTTGCAGGTTCATGGGGTGGGGTAGCCATATCTAGCTACTACTAAACTGCGGAAACACATGTTTCTGATGTTTACGTATGTTTGTGTTCCAGGTCAAACTCTGGTCATCGGGTGTCAATGACTGCACAGGATTCTAAAGCTTAGTAGGGACTTGCTTGCTATTAACACAACAGCAAAACTTGATGGATTGTTTTGAAAAGTATTTCGCTAAAGTAACCAGGCGTGACATTTAGATCATGGTGGCTATATATAACCATGGCAGAAATAAATGACTATCTGAAGACTTCACTGTAAAAAACAATGTGTGCCTGATGGCTTTTAAATTGAGGAGCTAGTGCTAAACATGGCTGTATGACAGTGAACGGCACGTTAACCCCAAGAGCTAATGTGCTAGTTTAGAGGCATTGTACCCAGGAAAGCTTTCACAAGCCATCCATGAGTACACAATATAAATGTTAATGGGGATTTACTTTTGATCTCACACTTATGAACTGGCTCCACGGTTCAACTGAACACCAGTTTGATAGTTAAAAGGTTCATGTCTTCTTAATTTTCACAGTGCATGTTCATGTCAATTTTCACCATATGGCATGTTACCGACGATAAAAATGATATCAAAAAAGTGATATCTTGTTTTATATAAAATGTATATTAAATTGATATGAAAAGGAAGGCAGGATTAAGGCCGGAAGCAGGGGGCATATTCATCTGTCTAAAATTACTTGATGTGGGAAGTGGACCCCATTAACTACTACCCTCTATGGTATATTCTTTTAATTGTATTGTGTTAATTTACCCTATTAATGGGGCTCTTTGATTTTCAGCGCTCTGTTGCTTTATAGCTAGGCTTGCGCTATTTAAAACCTAGCACATACATTAGTTGTATAACGGAATAACACTACTAAAGAATGGAATTGCATGAATATTTAAATTTCATGCATAGAAAAAGATGAGTGGCTATTTAATTGATAATGATTATTGAAAATATTTGAACATTGAAAATATTTCATTAAAATAGTGAATTGTGATTGTATAATGTAGATGTCAATTCGAAAAAAGAAAACATTGATTGTGGATCTGCAGTGAACATTTTCTCTCCTTAATGCCAATGAATGAATCATTTTGTGGGTTACAGGGTTTGTCTGATTTTTCTTTTTCTTCAATTGCCCTTTTGTTAATTATCGATCATTTCCTGAACATAGTTATTCAAAATTTGGTACGCAAATCTTGCATTATTCACGCTCATTCATTAAGATGTGGATACAATATTTATTTAGACCATCCCACTGAAAATCAGCTAACCAGACATGTCTTTCTTGAAGTGGCTATGTCATCCAGATAACAGTGGAAAGTTGAGACCAGTGCTTTAAAGTTTTAAAAAGCGCAGATCACCATTTTGCTGTCAACAGATGTGTGCTTCCAATAGGAAACAGACTCTAGTTCACTCCATGCCCACCCCAACTCTCTCCTTCTCATGTTCATGTTTGTGCAGTAACCAGTCCCTCTCCAGCATTTTCCCTCAATATAAATGGGAGATTGAGAATTGAATTCCTTCTAATGTAAAAGTATGCATTTGAAAATACTTTACAATCGGTTTCCATACATAGGCTTTGTGGACTGGGATTTCCATCCTGCACTTACATGGGGGAATTGAGGGACTGGGACTAGAGGATGTCCTTGGCAAGTGTGGCCACAGTGAGAACATCACAATGTTTTCAGCAAGATCAAGTGTCGAAAATATGACTTTGTGGAGCAAGAGCTAGAAGTAACTATTGAGCGTGAGTGATCTCCCCTAGGCAGCAGATTTTCACTGTGGCCCAGGAGCTATTGAAATCATTTAATGGATGACTAAAATAAATGAGCCCCAAGAAATGCTGAGATGGAAAAGAGAACCTTTTTTATATAGCTATTTAACATTGAGAGATGCACACAACAGAATAGTTCTTTTGAGTGTCTGAAAGATGGTCGAACTTGTTTATTCCCCCAGACCATGGCATGAACTTAAAAATGCACAAGACATAAACTCCTCTTTAAATTGCTGCATTGCTCTATTTTATGCTGTTACTGACTTTTCTGTTGATTATGCTGTCTCTTGCCTAGTTGCTTTACATTTCCATTAATGTATTTCCTTGTTACAATGACTTCCCTTTATTTCCTTTTTACATTTATTTCCTGTCAGTTCTTCAGACTAGCTGGTACTGCCACTTAATCTTTACCTACCTTTGCCGCTGCATATCTTCTCTACTCTATTTCTATACTTCTCCCCAAGTCCACACTATTCCTCCCCATTACTCCTCCCCCACACTACTCCTCTCACCACTACTACCCAAACACCCTCCTTTTACCCTGTTTCACAATCACTCCTTACACTAACCTCTACGCATTTGCCACACTCGCACCTGCTGCAGTCATCCTCCTCACAATCTTCTCCACAAACTGCCACTTCCTCCTGCTCATCTCTTGCTCGTCCTCCACCTTGGGCCACACCTGACAATAAAACACTTGCTGTTCTGTTCCTTGCTTAAATCCTCCTCCTCCTCCTCCTCCTCCTCCTCCTCCTCCTCCTCCTCCTGTGAAGATTGGCTGCCTTATCTGGCTAATCTGGTCCCGTCTTTCCCATCCGGGCTGTGTGTTCAAGGCAAAAAGTCTTAAAGAGGGATAATCCCCACCCACTTTCGTTGTGTGGGTCTGTTGTGTATCACTGATGGTGGTATAGGCAGCCCAGTTTATCAGTTCACTTTCTGGCCCCTCCTGCGATGAGTGTCACCAGTAGCTTTCTCTAGGGAGGGTGGGTTGGGCTGCCTTTCAGTTCCCCGCTTTCAGGCTTGCTTGCAGCTTCTCCATCTGTACTCATGCTTCCAACGTTCTTCAGGGGCTGTGCTTCATTTCTCGTTGGTGACTCCCTCTTGTTCCAAGACCAATGTTACTCCGTTGATGGCTCTGACTTAACTTTTGTTGTGGCTGCTTCCGTGACTTCAAATGCAGATTTTTTTTTTAAAGTAACAGAAAGGCACCTGTATTTATATAATACGGCAAAAAGTCAACATCGGGGATGGGGCTGGCTATAGATCTCTCTGGGAGGCCTCCAACCACTGGCTGAGAGGGGTTTTCGCCTCCTCTTGGCAAGACCAAATACATGGCCTTGACACCCACCGCCACCCTTTCTCTGTTCCTCCTCCCCATTAGCATATTTTTAGGGGGACACAAGTGTTGTCCCCCTCAACTTTTGTGGCACACCATTTTGTCCCACTCATTTGAAGGGGTCCGCTTTCCTTTAGATGCCATGTCCCTCCTCCCCCCCAACATTTTCAGTAAAGTTACTTTACTGTTCCTCCCCCCCCCTCCCCTGATGCACTATCTACCTTTTGGATAGGTGGATAGGAAATCCACTGTGGCTTGTTTTGTCCCCACTCAATGCTCTACAGTGAATGAGAATGTCTGTAGGGCCAGGAGCCATCTCCAGACTCTGGGATTCGTGTCTTTTTTTTTTTTTGGAGCCATCCATACATTGGAGCATGATCAGTAATTTAATTTAAAATGTTGGCCCATGAGGTAGTACCATAAAATGTTTACAGCCCACTGTATGTTGAGGGGTTCAAGCACCATAATGGGATAGTTCATCTCCCAGGGTGGAGGTTTTTCTGTTGGTAAACATTATATGCTTCTCTCCCCCTCCCCCCTTTCAAGATGTGACAAGATTGGTATCCAGCCGAAAGGGTACGTCTGAAGAATTAATTGTTTGGAAAAATCTGGCCTAATCGGCACAGGGCTCCGACATGAAGAACGTTTTAAGCAATGAAAAGGTACTTGTGCATTGTCATCCCTGACAAGGGTGCTTGAGCATCTCTTTAAGTTTGTCTGGAGGTTGTTGACTGTTTCTGAGAAGTTGGGGGTGAACCAGTGGTAGTAGCTGACCAGGCATAGGAAGGCTTGTATGTCCTCATTCGTGAAGGGTCTCTTGACTTTCCAGATCGCTATCTTGGTTTCTTGTGATAACATCCAACCACTATCTAGGTATTTAACTGAGACACTGGTGAGATTACACTTAGCGGGCTTTGCTGTGAAGTGTACCTTTTCCACTTGGTTGCATACCTGGTTGCATACCAGGATTAGATGTTGTAGGTTTTCCTCCCAACCTGACTTGTGCACCAGGATGTCACCCAGATGAGCTCTGGCAAATTCCCAGCAGGATGCCATGACCTGGTCCATTTCACCTCTGGAGAGTTGCTGGGGCTCAGTGGAGTAGAACTATGAACCGAAACGGGCACTCTGAGATTGAGAACGCTGTTTTGGCTTTGGCCTCCTTGACCAAGGAGACTTGCCAGTAACCCTTCATCAGGTCGAAGGTTGAGATGAACTCGGCCAACCCCAGTCTCTCCACCAAATTGTTAATTCTCTGTATCTAGTATGTATCTAACTGAGAGATCTAATTCAGCTGCCTTAAGTCTATATATATATATATATATATATATATATATATATCACATCCACGTATTGTTGGGCATGAGTACTGGGACAAGTGTGGAGAAACATTCACTGTTCTGTTCTATCTCTCAATGATCCCTAGGTCGAGCATTTTGTTTAGTTCTTCCTTTATGGGTTGTTTTAGGCTTCTGGGAGCCTGTAAGGTTTTAATCAAATCACACTTTCTGGAAGGCTTTGGATTTTATGCACAAACACTTGGACTTTTCCGGCTTTAGTCGAAGACCTCAATGTAACTTCCAATCCACTGGGCCAAACATGGTTAGCCCTGGGGTAATGGGCACTCCTTTTTCTGTTGGTAAAGATTCCTTCCTGGTGGTGGTAGCACACAAGAACAGTAATTGGGGGTTGCTATTTTCTCTCCATCCCTTCAGTTTGTTGAAGTTCTGCGTTGGTCAAGGAGTGGGAAAATATCCTCAATAAGTGATCTTTGAACCTTATCCATTCAAGAGTTATCCAATGAGCTGAACCTGATTTATAAAGAGAAGGAAATCGCAACGGGACTACTCACCTCTCTGAGTAGAGAAAATAACCAAGACTTTAGAGGCTATCAACGCCAAATTAGAGTCCTACAAATCAGTTGGAGAAAAAAAAGATTTGTACATTTAAACGCAATACGTATGATTATCTTTACGATGAGGTATAGAAACCAATGGACCCAATTTCAATGCAGGAACTCTACTGACCTGTCCAGCTCTGATTCAGATGCCCAATCTAAACTACCACATCTTTGGCACCAATTAGCGATGCAGGAGAGGAACAACCTCAAATCAGGAATACTAAACTTATAAGAGGACCTAATCCTCGTTCATCAACACCTCCAAGACAGTTTTTTAGGGAACGATGTGAGAAGAAAAGAACCTGGAGGGGCCACAGGAAAAGGAGGAACACAGAAACCAGAAGGGAAGATACCTGAGCAGGAGAATTTAGTATTTAATCTATACAAGAGAATTCACAACGCATCTGAAACAGATCTTCCAGAAAGGCCTTGGCTTTGTACACACCTATAACACCAGCTTCTTTAATACCAAGATAGAAGTTTTTAAACTGATCTGCAAAATGAAATTAAAAGCCTTTTTCTCATAAAATACCTCGGATACAGAAGTAACTTCAACAGAATATCTCAAACTGAAGCCAAAAGGCAACTTGCTTCCTTCCTTGTCACATGGAACCATTGATGTATTTCACGCCACGCTTCTACAGGACCTCAAGAGGATATCGTCCAAATCCCTGAAACACAAGTTCACGAGAAGTGGGGATCATCAGAAATCTCTGTGTAGATAGAGATGCCCTGGCTGACTTCTGCAACCACTTCTTTGCCACTGGAGCCTTCCCTTCCCCCCTGAAGCACTCTTGTGCGCCCTCTTCTCAAGAAAACCTCAGCCGACCCCCCTCCTGCCTGGCTATCGCCTGATCTCCATCACTACTTTCCTGGGAAAGCTGGCAATCTCCCAGCTTAATCTTACCACTGAATCTGTTGGTTGTCTTCATGACAGCAGCCAGAAGCACGGAAACTGCTCTCCTGAACATCCGTGAAGACCTGCTATCTAACCTTGATCCTAATCTCCCCTCTGTCCTCATCTTATTTGATCTCTCTTCTGCCTTTGAGATGGTCAACCATGCCATCCTGCTCAATCGTCTCTGATAACCTGGGTATCACCGATCGGGCCCTGGCCTGGCTGACCTTGTTCCTCTGATCGACCCTCCCAGGTCCAACTTGGGTCCTTCCTTTCCTCTCACTCTCTACCTCTGGTGTTCCCCAGGGGTCTAACCTCTCTTCCTGGCTGTTCAACCAATACCTGACACCTCTCCTCCACCGCATTGCTGCTCTCTGCTCCAACTTTCAGTGCTATGCGGATGACACTAGACTTGTTTTCAGGCTCTCCTCTGCCACCTCTTCTTTCTCTCTTCTCTGTCTGCTATCCAGGAGTGGTGTGCCGCCAACAATCTCTGCCTTCATGCGGTTAAGACAGAGATTTCCTCATTGATACACCTGCATCCTCCTTTTCCTCCTTTCCTGTCACTCTTTGGCGGGCCTCCCTTGGCCCTCTTCCTGCTCCCACCTATGAGGCTAAGAACCTCTGGGTTATCTGTAACTCTACACTCTCTTTTTCTCCTCATGTCTCTAAGAATTCCAACTACCAACTGCACCTCCTCAGAGGTGTTCTTCCTTCCCTCTCCTTCCCCCAGAAGCTCATTGTCTCTAGAGCTCTGGTTCTTTCTAGGCTGGTCTACTGCAACAGCCCCTTTCTAAATATGCCTGCTTCTACTCTCCACCCTCTGCAACTCATCCAGAACAGGACTGCAAGACTTGCCCTTGGCCTCAAGCCAATGGATCTTATCTCTCCAGCACTGAAATCTCTGCATTGGCTCCCAGTGGCTGCAAGGATTAAGTTCAAGACCCTCTGCATTGTCCACAAGGCCTTCTGGGGCCTAGGTCCTCAATACCTCCAACTCTCTTCGTAAAAGAAAATACCTTCCTACTCAAGCTCTTCACTTCTCCAACTCCCTCAGAGTCAGTCGCTTCTCCAAGCAACAAGTTGGTGGTAGATCTCTTTCTGGAACAGACTCCCTGCCTTTCTGAAACTTGATGAGAACCATCACTGGTTCCGGAAGCACCTCACGACCTTCCTCTTTGCTTCTGCCTTCTCTTTTCCTCTAGCCTGCTGATTTCCTGTCTGATACTGCACTGGTCACCTGGCTATCCTCTGATTTTTGGGGCCAGGCCGCTGGCCGCCCAGTTGCACAGCTGCACTGCCTCCCGGCAACCCTTGCACTTGGATCTGTAACCGGATAGTCCGCCTACCTGCACTTTTGGACACCTGCTGTCTGCACTTACCCTTGCACCTGCCACCTACTGGCCACAGTTCCTGTTATTGTTTTGATCCCCCGTACAGCACTGCCCATCCCCTTTCCCCTGGAACTCCCCCCTCCCCCCACCCCCCTCCTTCCTCCCCTGCACTTGCGCAATCTCAATGTACCTTGACCTAGCAAGATCATGGTCTGTCCTCCCTCTGTACCCCCTTCCTTGCCTTTTTGTACCTTGAAACACTTGTGTATAGGTGTGTTACAAATGCCATATCATATCAAGATGGGGGTATAGAAATTCAACCAGCATACAAGGGCGGTGTGCTTGTCAATTTGAACGTAGAATATTCTGAGGAAGCATGTGCAAGACCACTAGGAGATACTAGCATATATCAACACTTACCCATTAATCCAATATGAGAGATTACTGACAATTTAAACAACATTTTGTACATGACTTTGGAGAATGCCTGGATCAATGATCAAACCCTTAAATTCCTTCTACAAGAATATCCAGACTCCACATTTCTACCTACTCCTTAAAATTCATAAGCCATTGACAAAACCACCAGGTTGCCCCATTGTGGCTGCAACCAACAGCATACTACAACCGCTAGGCATTTACGTAGATGCCATCTTGCCAATAATACAAACATATCTTACATTAAGGACACAACCGATTGTTCTCAATAGACACAAGAACATTATCATTTGAAGAAACAAGCATTGTAGTTACTATCAATGTCTGTAGCTTGTATACATCGATTCTGCCCGACCTAGGGCAACAAGCTATAGAGAGATTGCTACTGCAAGAAGATGTTGGGGCTGCCAAAGAATGGAAAATGATCATGCTTGACTTTATCTCTGACTGCATATTTTGAATACAACAGTTCATATTACCTTCAAACTAGCGGCACAGCCACGGGGCCTGCATGGCCCATGTCTATGCAAATGCATTGATGTTGAAATTTGAGGGTGAACATATAATTAAACACCCTTTTGGTAGAAATACATCACTAACTGGGGACGCTACATTGACATGTTTTTGGTTTGAAATGACTCCTTGGAAACATGAAGCATTTTTGCAATACATCAATCTTATCAACCCAAGAATACAATTTACTCACAAAATAGTCCAGGCATTCACTTTGTGGACTTTCAAATTACACCTAAGATTCCAGGATTTGTTACTACACTGTACCACAAACTTACTGATCGCAACAACCTCCTTCACAGGCTAAGCTTTCACCCACCATCCAGAATCCAGAGCTTGCCATACATCAACTACTACGTGTCAAGCGGATAATTAGTTCTGGGACAGACCAGCAACAAGAGCAAGAAAGGATGCTGTCATGATCGTAGCCAGGGTCCATAGTCTTGATTCAGGCATTCAGGCCAGGCAGGACTCCTTGCATAGATCAGCAGGTCAAAGGTGGGTGTTAGCTTGGCACACGTGGCAGTTACACCATTCACAACATTGAAATACCAAAGACTTCCGTAGGGATACAATAGCTTCTCAATATACATAAGATGGCAGCCTGGAGGGTCATGGACAAGCAGCAGCATTGAACTAGTCATTTGCCATAGAGAGCTACTTCAGCTCCGCCCCCACTGGAACGTGTGCTTCGCGTTTTCCCTGCTGACATCGGTGTAACGCTACCGGCGCTTCTGCTCACAGAACCTGAAGGATTAAAGAAAATAAATATTAATGCTTGAAATGGTTAACAGAATATCCACAGCGAAGACTACCTCACTGAAGTGTTCCTTCGCTGCATTCTTCCAGTAGAAGAATATTTTTTCGTCAGCATCTCCTCAGTCCGCAGTGCGTGTTCGCAGCCGCAGCACCATCCGTTGGTTTTTCTCAGCATTCCAAAGACCTACAGAAACAAAGGTACTTAGTTACAGAATGAACATTAGAGTTTAGAGTGAAGATAATTTCTACGTGCATACTTACCTGAATCTACAGTTTTTTTCCTCACATAAATACAAAACGCAGTTGAGGAGTGTGTGGCCTCAGATACAGAGGAGTTTATTTCTGGTTGAAGATAGACATAAACTCTTCGTAGTTCTCACCATTCTTAGCACTTACAGTACCTCCAATATTATCTGTCTGTCCTGACAGGAAAATAATTAAAAAGCTTCAGAGTAGCAGATCAACAGGCTCCGAGATAATTGTGCTCCTGAAGAGTCCAGGTAAGCGTTACAAAATGCAAAGCCAAACTTTAAAAAAAAAAATTATAATAATAATACTCCACCTGATCGTAATGGAAACCACATATATAGACCATTTGTCCCAGATTTTTGGGAGAGTTACGGGCAGAAGTTCACGCAACAAGGTCCGAAAACCAATTCCCTGAGGAGAGAGTTAGTGGTTAACATGGAACGCACTGATGAATTGGGTCGCCAGTTATTACAATCTCAAGCAGGACAAGCCCCACTTCCTAGTGGCCTTCCACCAGTTCAAGGTTCCAATCCCAGTCCTCGTCTGCAGGTGATTTTACCAGGAAACATTCCATTAGCGCCCTGCCCCTCGGAACGATTTATGTGGGATCCGTAGCATTTTGCAGTGTTTATGAATCAATGTAAATTGCACTTCCTGTGTCGACCCGGGGTCTTTTCCTCAGATCAGTGTAAGGTGGCATTTGTGTATCTGGGTGGGCATGCTGCAGATCGGTCCATTCCTTTAGTCAATCCAGATGACCCATTATTAAGAACCTTTCCTGGCTTCCAGTAGGAATTGGAAAAGCTCTTTACCCGACATACACACGGACAGGCCTTGGATAATGAGTTGCTTTCCTTACGCCAAGATGGCCCAGAATTGTTGGCATATGAGCTTCTTTTAATCGATTATTAGCAGAAACTAACTGGCCAGAAGAAATGAGAACACTCTTCTATCAAGGTTTATGAGGAGAACTCGAGGACATATTGGCTCCGGTTGTGAACCCTCTACAGGTTGTGCAGAATTCATAGACCTCACTATACAACTGCGTCATTGGTTGCAAGATCGACAAACAGACTGTTTCAGATCAGAAAATAAATTGCTCTATGACCGTCCAAAAGACTTTGGTAATCGCCAAGTAACTGAGAGCCATCCAGAATCAATGCAGTTGGTGGGGATGTGGGGGGGGGGGGTAGTGTTCAGGAAACCAATTCCAAAGAAGAAAGAGAAAAAAGAAGACAACAGAATTTATGTCTCTACTGTGGTTCAGCTGGTCATCATCTTCGCAACTGTCCCGTGAAACCTCCCTGGATACCAATGGGAGCCTTGGACAAGGCTGACAAAGGTGTAACAACAAAAAAGAGGAACTGACAGAAAACTCCAACGCACGCCAAGTTTAGAGGTTGACTTGTCGAGCCAGAAAAAGGAATTTCAGATCTCTCATTTTGTTGTTCCCGTTATCCTAAGTAGTGACCTTCAACCTTCCAAGATGCATGCTCTAGAAGCTTATGTGGACAGTCGTGCGATTGGAAACTACATGGATTAAGAACTCGCAGGCACGATGGGTATTGCTATGAACCTAAAGTCTGTGGTGGAGAATGTCACAGTAGTTGATGGTACTCGGCTAATATCTGGACCAGTGACAAACTATACTGAAGTGTGTACTGTGCTTTGCCAGGATGGACATTGAGAAAATATCTCGTTTGACCTAATAAGTGCTCCACAGTTCAAAATAATCTTGGGTATCCCATGGTTAGAGAAACATAATCCACAGATTGATTGGCGTGCCAGAACCTTGGTATTCACCGAAGAATGCAAGAACTTATTTTACACCCAAGAAGATGATTCAGGGAACGAGGTCCAAGAGAAAACCTCGCCTTAGGGTTAATGGGAATTCTACCACCAGAGTATCAAGATTTTCAAGAAGTATTCATAAAGGAACAGGCCAATGTGCTGCCTCCACGTTGGCCCTATGACTGTCAAATTGATTTAATCCCAGGGTCTCAAACCCCTTGTAGTAGAATCTATGCCTTAAACGAGCAAGAGAATAAACATTTGAAAACATATTTGGATAAGTACCCTGTCAATGGTTTTATTCAGCTAGCCAAGTCCCTGGTGGCCTCTCCTCTGTTCTTCGTGCCCAAGAAGGAAGAGGACTTTCGTGCTTTCATTGACTATCGTGCGTTAAATCGGATCACAGTAAAGAACAGATACCCCACCTTCCACTCATTCCAGTGTTAATGGACCAAGTCAAAGATGCAACGGTTTTTACACAACTAGACCTTCGGGGAGCTTATCATTTAGTGAGAATTAAAGAAGGGGATGCATGGAAAACAGCCTTTCGTACAAAATATGGACTATACGAGTATCAAGTTATGCCCTTTGGCTTATGCACTTATGCAGTGCTGCAGCAGCTTTTCAGAACTTCATGAATGATGTTCTACGCAAATTGTTAGATGTGTGTGCTGTAGTGTACATTGATGACATCTTAATTTATTCAGCCTCAGCTCAGGAACAAACAGCTCATGTTAGAGCAGTACTTACGAAACTAAGATAACACCAGTTGTACGTCAAATTGGAAAAATGCTCCTTTCATGTGACCTCAGTGGAATTTTTGAGATTCATTTTGTCACCATTGGGAATTCAGATGGACAACAGAAAAGTAGAAGCAGTTTTAACCAGGCCTTCCCTCCACATCTGTGAAAGGAGTCAAAAGTTTCTTGGGATTCACCATTTTTATTGGCGCTTTGTTTCAGGCTTTTCCCAGTTAGGCCACGCAATAACTTCACTATTACAAAAGCACAAGAGATTCGCCTGGACCGAGGAAGCAGAAGAGGCTTTCCAGACTTTAAAGGCTAAATTTACAACTGCTCCAGTTTTAAGACACTCGCAGCCAGATTTACAGTTTGTGGTAGAGACCGACGCGTCCAGTGCTATCGCAGTAGTATTATCCCAAAAGAATTTGGAAACAGACAGTTGCATCCAGTGGCTTTCTGGTCAAAAATATGTCTCAGCTTTTACACTAGCAAATTACCCTATCACAGATAAAGAATTATTAGCAATAATAAATGCATTTGAAGAATGGAGACACCGTTTATTAGGGGCCCGTCGCACCATCACAGTTCTTAACCACATAAACCTGCAATACTTACGCAATGCAAAGGCTCAGTCCTCACGACAACTCTGTTGGGCATTGTTTTTTGCGGAATTCGATTGTCATAGCCTACCGCCCTGGAGTACATAATGGTAAGGCGGATGCATTGTCATGTATTGGAGAGAGTGAGGATGTTCAAATTATTCCAGATCCAGTGAGCATTATTCTAGAGAAGATGCTGGAGTCACTGGATTTTCTGAAGATCTGAAGTCAAAGATTTGACTTAGCATGATCACTTCCGAGTTAGAGGCTTGGGAATTAAAAGGATTTAAGTGCTCAATTCAAGAGGGTTCACCATATTTCTAGGGTCTCCTTTTATCTACCCATTCGGGAATGAAACACGGGTCATAGCAGATTATCATGGAGCTTTGCTAGAAGGTCATTGTGGAATTGCCAAGACTATTGCCAAGATCAATACATTTTTGGTGGCTTACTTGGTGTAGCCAACCTTGTGGTATTTGCGCCCAAAACAAAAGTTCGAAGCAGAGACCAGCAGGACTACTTCGACCCTTACCTATTCCACCTGCACCATGGCATACCGTATCCTTGTCATTCATCACAGAATGACCCCCTTGTTCGGGTTATAATACGATTTTAGTGGTGGTGGATTTATTCTCCAAAATGGCTCATTTTATTGCTTTGAAAGGACTTCCATCGGCATCAGTTTTGGCAAAAGTATTTCTGGAACATATTGTATGTCTTCATGGATTTCCGTCAGCAGTGATCTGATAGAGGGAGTCAATTTGTATCCCAATTCTGGAAAAGGTGGTGTTAGATGGCTAAAATTGAGTTACATTTGTCAACAAACTGATGGTCAAACTGAGAGAACAAATAAAAACTTAGAACAATACCTTTGGTGTCTTCTCCACCAAACAGATTATTCTTGGGCGGATGTGCTCTGGGTTGCAGAGTACACTTACAACAATTCTGAGCACACTTCTACAGGGCATACTCCTGTCTACATTCTTAATGGTTGCCATCCACATACCTCTACCTTTGATCCACCAGACCCTTTAGAGATGCCAGCAGTGCAGAATCTTCATGAGCAAATTTCTCAAGTACAGTAGGAAGTCTTGAGGCATTTAACTGTTGCAAAAGAATGTCAAAAGAAATTTGCTGACAAACTGAAGAAAACCTCCAGATTATCAAGTGGGAGATCGGGTATCGTTAGCTTCCAAACACATCGCACTTAAGGGGGCCACGTAAATTTCAGCCCAGATTTCTGGGCCCATTTTCAGTGGAAGCTGTCATCAACTCTGTAGCATTAAGATTAACACTACCATCTCATATGCAAATTCATCCTGTATTTCATGTTTCCTTATTGAAACCAATGGGTCCAGGTACCAGACTACAAAAATCTCCCAAGCCCATGATTGTAGATGGAGAAACCAAATTCCTTGTGAAAAATTTAGATTCTAAGATTGTCGGAAGGAAACTGTTTTACTTAGTGGATTGGAAAGGGTTTGGTCCACAGGATAGAACTTGGGAGCATAGGTCTAATGTTCATGCTCCCCAATTACTCCAAAAGTTTCATCAGAATCACCCAACCAAGCCAGGGCTGCATGGTCCATCCTTGGGAGGGGGCTTGAGGGGGGGATGGGTGAGGGGGGGGGGGATAACTGTCATGATCACAGCCAGGGTTCATAGTCTTGATTCAGGCGTTCAGGCCAGGTGGGACTTGTTAGGGTAGGTACTGTCATGAAAGGTATCACTTCATAAAATGTTCAGTATGGGTTGAATGTTGTGTGCTTTAACATTGCATTAGTTTGACCAGCATTCCAACACTGTTAGTTACTGTGGAACATAGATCCTGCATGACTCAAAGGTTCTATGTTCCAGCGGAGTGAGGGAAGGAGTTCAAGAGGACAGTTGTGCAGCCTCCTGCCGGGGGTTGTTACCAGCATAGTGAATAAAGGACTTGAACGACATTACTGTCTCCGCCTGTGTTACTTCCCTACATAACAGTTGACGACGAGGAAGAGGATCGAACCTGCCAGACGACCCCCGGCACATTCATGCGGTTTCCCTGGTGTGGAAGGCCACTGCAGCGACTGGAGCTCACTGGAGACCCGAATTAGAGGCCAGCTGCTCGCATTGTCACAGGGTGGAGCGCTGCGAGCGGCGACCAGACCGGGACCTGCACAGAGGAATGAAGGTAGTTGCCGACCCCAGGCTATCGCTCATGTGTGCATTTTTGTTTGCTGGCCTGCGTTTTGCATGACGCGATTGTTATTGTTTGAAAGTACCGCCAGCTCACGAGTACCTGGTGAGGAGAGACAATGTCACAGCTGCACGTGTTGCTTGTAGCCGCCGCGGGTTGTCCCAGCCTTGGAAGGTAGAACCCGGTGACGCGGTCTCTGTGGAGGCGGTGCATATCTACACTAGTACGCCAGCACGCATTGGAAAAGCGGACCCAAAGACGTGGCGGCCATTTTTGTTTTCTTGTGACTTCCGTATTTCGGCGCTACGCAGCAGTACGCTGATTCTCACGTACTTTACCCGGTCCACACTGGACAACTGTTACTTGCTTCGGATGCTGGGAGTAGGTGTTTTCATGGGAACAGAGCTGGTTGGTGAGTTTTACAGCGTTTTATTTATTATTATTTTTTTTAAGCATCATCTTGTCGGGTGAAGTGCGATTTTGCATATAGAACTGCCTCATTGCATTTTTGACACAAACTCGACTGTTTTGGAACATGGCAAATGTGCCTGCACCCAGTGTTCTTTTTGCCGGTCCCTGTTGAGCCCAGAGTGCGCTGGGTGGACTGGAAGGAAGGCTTCCATAAATATGCGCTGGCTGTCTTTGGTACGAATTATTCCAATGAGCGCAAAGAGGCGCTGCTGTTCCATTGTTTAGGGATGGCAGGGCAGGAGGTTTTGAGAAAATTGCCAGAGCCCATAGACATGCCGGATGCAGGTCCATATGAGAAGACTTTAGCAAAACTAGACAAACATTATAGGGTTGAGGAAAACATTATACTGGAGAGGTACAAATTTGCCACCATGTGTCAGAAGAATGGAGAGAGTATCGAAGATTTTATTACGGCTTTGAGGGGGTTGGCAGTTAAGTGTAGGTTTAACCATTGCCAGGATGAGCACCTACGGGATCAATTGATGATCAAATGTAACAATGACAACATCAGGAAAGAATTGTGGAAGGAGAGGGATCCCACTTTGGATAGAGCAATCGAGATTGCAAAGATGATGGAACATACTGACAAGTGCATAAAGGTGCTCCAAGCAGACAATCAGACAGGCATTGAGAAACCCAAAATAGAGGAGTGTGAAGGTGCAATCCAGAAATACTCAAAAGTTGCCCAGAGAATGGTTTCAGGAACTCCAAGACGCTCTATGCAGCCTGTAAAAGGTTCGAGGATCGACAGGAGAGCAAGCCATCAGCTGGCAGGGGCTGGAATCGTCAATGGGTACCTTCAAAAGACAACAGAGGACTGACTAGGGAATCCAATTCCTTCAAGGGTTTTAGAGAAGCTGGATCACCTAGAGGTCCCCCAGCTAGGAGGTGTTACAGATGTGTGAGCTTATCACATTTTGCATCTGACAAGGATTGTTTCGCAATACATATTATATGCAATGATTGTGGCATGAGAGGTCATATTGCCAGATGTTGTACATTTTTTTATTTTAGTTCAGGTCAGGTGTTTGATGTCAGTACAAACAATGAGGATGATTCTTATAGTGAGATTGGTAGGGAAGTTGTGTTTACCGTGAATGCCATTGATGGGGAAAGTGAAAAAGAAAAAGCCTTATGCTATTGTGCTAATTCGAGGAATACCCATATCAATGCTCATGGATAGTGGGGCGGATTATACACTGATAAGTGTGCAAGTGTGAAAGGAGAAGTTAAATTGTTGTACCCTGTGGGAGAACTGTGTCAGAGCGAATGCATATGGTGATATACCCATATAAATCATAGGGTGTTTTATTGCTGAACTGCAGTTTAAAGATAGGAAATCCACAGGTACCATATATATTACCAATAAAGGGGGAGAGTTGCTTTCATGGAGTGACCAAGCTGAGTTGAAAATCAGACTTGAAGCGAGTCATCCTGAGCAAGTTTTGTCTGTGAGGGATGAGAATATCACAGATGTACAAACGAAAAAGGGTTCCAACAAATTGGGATGCTTGAAAGGGTTTGCCCATAAAATCTGGTTGAAAAGGAGGGCAGTGCCGAAAATTGCCTACCCTTCCTCTAGCTCTTAAAGAAGGTGTAGAGGAAGAATTAAAGAGAATGGAAAGTGAAGGAGTCATTGAGAAAATAGACGCTTCTCAGTGGGTTAGCCCCATTGTGGTGGTCAGGAAAACCAATGGATCGTTGAGACTATGCATTGACCGAAGACATCTGAATAGTATGGTGGTGGCAGACAGGTTTCCATTACCCAGAATAGATGATTTAATTGTAGGTGTGTCGGGCTCCAATGTATTCTCTATCTTAGACTTAAAATCTGCCTATCACCAGATTGAGTTACACCCTGATTCTAGAGACCTCACGGCATTCATCACACCCATTGGTCTGTTTAGATGTGTGCGCATGCCGTTTGGTTTAGTTTCGGCGGCAAGTGTGTTTCAGAGCATTATGCACAGATTACTCAGGGGAGAAAAAGGAGTGATGTGCTATCAGGATGATGTACTGGTGTGTGGCAGTGATGAGCTGGAACATGATCGACGGCTGAAAAGAGTGTTACACATTTTGAATGAGGCTGGTCTCACTGTTGCTTTAGAAAAGTGTACATTTAAAGCCAACAAGGTAGTTTACCTAGGCCATGAGATTACGGGTGAAGGTGTCAAACCCAAAGAGGAAGCTATTGAAGCCATAAGAAGGATGGAAGATCCCAAGTCAAAGGCAGATGTTTTATCATTTCTGGGTTTAGTTGCATTTTATGGCAAATTTATTAAGGGCCTATCAGACATGTCAAGGCATATGAGAATGCTCACTCGCAAGGGGGTGATTTTGAAATGGAGTGATTATTGTAGGAAGGAGTTTGAGATGATAAAGGAATCCATTGTCAACGCACCCATTCTGAAAACATTTGAAGAAGGGAAACGCACATTGCTTTTTGTTGATGCTAGCGATTATGGGGTTGGGGCTGTCCTCATGCAGGAAAACTCACTTGGTTTGCATACTGTGGCATTTGCTTCCAGGTCGTTGAAGGGGCCTGAAAGTAGATATTCTGTTGTTGAAAAAGAAGCTCTTGCCTGTATTTGGGGAGTTGAAAAGTTTAAAAGGTTTTTGTGGGGCAGGGAGTTTACGATCTGCACTGATCATAAACCATTAGTTGGTATCTTTACCAAAGGTGGTTTTCAAGGTGTATCAAGGCGCATTATGAAGTGGGTCACAGAGCTACAAGGCTTACAATTTACCATGCTCCATATCAGTGGCGAGGTCCATGCGGTTGCAGATGCCCTGTCAAGGTCAGTTCACCGAGAAGGTCATACCAGTGAGGGCCAGTTAGTCCCAGAGGAGACTGCAGAGATATTTTGAGTACATGAGACTTTGAAGAAGGATGATTGGGACATTGCTAGTGGTGAAGATGTGGTTTACCAAACGATACTGACACTGGTGAGGGAGATAAAGAATTACAATGGTGACATGGGTGGATTTTCTAGAGTGAAGGAGGACTTATGGACTCACGATAACTATCTGCATAGAGGACATCAGATGCTTGTTCCATGTGGAATGAGAACACATGTAATAGATCTGGCCCATGTTGGACATCTAAGCCTGGCTAGAACCAAAGGATTAGTGAGATCTGAATTCTGGTGGCCTGGTATTGACAAAGATATCTAGGAACAGGTTAAAGGGTGTTCGGATTGTGTGGAAGGAAACAAAGGATTAAGAGTACAGAAGGTCCCCATGATAATCAGGGAATGTCCCCGTGTCCCATGGGATGAAATTGCTTTGGATCTTTTCGGTCCATTTAACATTGGAGGTGCCACCGATAGCTACTTATTGGTGGTTATGGATTTATTATCAAAATGGCCAGAAATATGTGTACTTAAAGACATTTCCAGCAGTAGCATTATGAAATTCCTGGAACAGTTATTCTGGAGAGAAGTGTTTCCTAGGAGGTGTTTGTCTGACAATGGTTCCCAATTAGTGTCCAAGGAGTTCAGAGATTTCTTGGATAGGCATGGGATAGAACAAGTCAACACTTCCTTATATCATCCCCAAAGTAATGGGTGTGTAGAACGCTTCAAAAGGACTCTTATGGAAGCTATTAGAATCGCGGTAGCTACCTGTGGGGATTGGGTGAGGACAGTGATGGAACGGACGTTCCAGTATAGGATAACCCCTCACAGTGTCACGGGTTTAACCCCGTTTGAAATGTTGAGAGGTTGAAAGCCCAATTCTCATTTGTGTCTGGGTTGGATGGGCAAGTCAAAAATGGTTGGAGTGGATCTGGAAACAGTGAGAAGGAAAATGCTTGAATCGGGTGTCCGATCCAAAGAGCGATATGATCAAAAGAACTGCTGTAGAGAACTCAAAATTGAAGAGGGTAATTGGATCAAGATCAAACTTCCCACCAAGGTTCGCAAAGGAGCCTCACTGTTTTCTGAGCCTAAACAAGTGGTGAACGATTTAGGCTCTTCGGTATTAGTTAAGGGAGGTGGCATTTGGAATAAAGAGAGAGTGGCTCTTTCAAGTCCACCAACGAGAGTGTATGATACAAGGAATTTGGTGGACTTAAGGTTGTGGACATCCTGGTGGTTAAATACACAGCACACCTATAAGTGGTGGGTTCAATTTAGCATCTTGCAAAATATATATTTCAAGGCGGGTTAGGATACTGCCATTTTATTATTCTACCTTAATATGAGAAATGTCATTTGTCACATTAGTTCTTGTTTATGTTTAAGGAGAGGAGGTGTTAGGGTAGGTACTGTCATGAAAGGTATCACTTCATAAAATGTTCAGTATGGGTTGAATGTTGTGTGCTTTAACATTGCATTAGTTTGACCAGCATTCCATCACTGTTACTGTAGAACATGAATCCTGCATGACTCAAAGGTTCTATGTTCCAGCGGAGTGAGGGAAGGAGTTCAAGAGGACAGTTGTGCAGCCTCCTGCCGGGGGTCGTTGCCAGCATATTGAATAAAGGTCTTGAACGACATTACTGTCTCCGCCTGTGTTACTTCCCTACATAACAGGACTCATTGTATAGATCAGCGGGTCGAAGGTGGGTGTTGGCTTGGCACATGTGGCATTTGCACCATTCACAACATTAAAATACCATAGACTTCCATAAGCCCTAGAATAGCTTCTCAATACCCATAAAATGGCCGCCTGGAGGGTCACGGACAAGCAGCAGCATTGAACTAGTCATTTGCCATAGAGCTACGTAAGCTCTGCCCCCGCTGGTACGTGCACCTCGCGTTTTCCCCGCTGACAGCGGTGTAACGCTACCAGCACTTCTGCTCACAGAACCTGAAGGATTATAGAAAATAAATATATTAATACTTGAAATAGTTCACAGAATATCCACAGACAAGACTTACCTGACAGTTTTCCTTCGCCGAAGTCTTCCAGTAGAAGAATATTTTTTGTCGGTGTATCCGCAGTCTTCATTCACAGCCACAGCACCTTCGAGGGTTTTTCTCAGCATTCCGAAGACCTGCAGAAACAAAGGTACTTAGTTACAGAACGAACATAACAGAGTTTAGAGTGAAGATAATTTCTATGCCCATGCTTACCTGAAGCTCCACAGAGTTTTTCCTCAGTTGTTAACCGCACTTCGCAGTCGAATCTTTCAGATAAAACGAACTTGCGCCATTCAACATTTTCTCTTTCTGATTACGCACGCAACCTTTCCGCAATCAAAGTTCCTTTCCTGGATACTGAAACCACTTCATTTTCTTTGTGCTTAAGCTGTAGCAAGCGTGCCAACCCTCCACAAGAAATAAGAGGTCCATTTTCTTCTCCTTTAAACTTCGAACTTTTCAGTAAAACCTTTTCTTCCTCAAAGAACCTGCAAAGAGAAAGAAGAATGAAGTAGTTAGTATGAGATCTCTCCAACTTGGAAAACTTTGAATTCTGAGAAAGACAACCGTTATCCTCCTTTGTGTTCTGTCAAGAGACTCGTTACTTTTTAAAGACACTTGCCTCAGAGTCTTCCAGAGTGCTACAGCATTCCAGTTTTCAGAAACACCATATCTACGCACCCCTGTGAGACAGCAGGATGGAGAGCTCCATAAATAAAAAATGCAGGTGAGGAGAGTGTGTGGTCTCAGATACAGAGGGGAGTTTTTTCTGGGTGAAAATAGACATAGACTCTTGGTAGTTCTCACCATTCTTAGCAATCGCAGTACCTCCATTATTGTTATCTATCTGTCCTGACAGGAAAATAATCCAAAAGCTTCAGAGTAGCATATCAACAAGCTCCGAGATCATTGCGCTCCTGAGGAGTCCAGGTAAGCATTACAGATGCTAAAGAAATTCAAGGAAAGAGGGTACACGAAAGATGAACTCGTAATGGCATCCAACAAAGTGACCACCAAGGCGCGCAGTTCTTTACTCACTCCTAAAACTAAAACCAAGGCTGCGGACAAACAGATGTTTTTTTCACCAAATACAGTGTACAGACTCTAAGAATAAAAAAAATCCATACTCCAACATTGGAGTATATTACAAAGTGACGATAACTGCATGATTTATTTGAAGACAAGCCCATCTTTGTGTTCCAAAGAAGTAATAATAGAAAAATCCAGTTAACTAATAGAAAAGGTACATTCCCATGTATGACCTGCAGCAATTGCAGCAATATCATCAAGGGAGACACCAAGACATCAAAGTTGAAACAGGAGCCAAAAGCAGGCTACAAGATTATGCAACATGCCTATACTGAATGTATCGTTTACACAGTTGAATGTCCTTGTGGTCTGCTATATGTAGGCCAAACCAATAGAAAGGCGTGGATAAGGTGGAATGAGCACAAATCCAATGTTAGGACCAATAATTGTGCTTCCCCGGTGGCACGTCACTTCCAATGAGTTATCCCAAATAAAAATTCAGATTTTGGAAGTTGTCAACATGGAAGACTGTAGGAGAGAAGCATTCTGGGTTGATAAGCTGGAAACGGTTTCTCCACATTGTCTAAATGAGGAGTTAGATCTCCACTGCTTTCTATAATCAATAGCATAAACCTATTCATCGAATAAGAGTTGAACTCCTAGCATTTGCTTGATTTAACCCCCTAACCGCTGTCCACGATAGCCAATGGAACCAGGTTTGCTCAGCAGCTTCCGTATCTCTTCAGGTCTGGTGTTTCCTCATGGCCCAAGAGTACTGCAATTACTCAGTATATCTCATGATACTTTATAGATCATACTTGCATGTGAGTTATTCAAGAATGTACCCGGTACAACACAGTGGACAAATCAGCACACGTCAATCCCGAGAAGTGATTGTTAGCATACAGAATGTATCTTTGCCGCTGCATTTTGTACTAGGCGTCAAGCCTATCACAGAACTTGGTGTGTCAGGCAGTGAAGTGTCTGGCTCTGTGTCCATTGTCCAAGTCGATCCACTCCTTCTTCGCATTGATACTTTACATCTGGAACATGTTGAAATAATGACCATTGAATCCATCTGGTACGTAGTGCCTATGCATTGGGCATGCTAGCTTTTGTGGCAGTCAAGTTGAGCTAAAGGTGTATTTATGTGTATAGTTCTATTTGCCGCCAATGGCCGCTCCTTCTGAATGATCATCTGAACTGAATCCAGAATGATCTCCTCGGGTGTAAATTCAGGTGTGGAATATACATGTGACTTATATGCAATTGGTTTAGTCTCCCCTAGATTACCAACTGTGTATGTGAAAGCATTATCTCACACCAACAAGTTTATCTCGAAGTCTTTGCACAAAGTGTTTAGACCCACAGGTGTATACCAACTCTCATGGCATTGCGTAATCATTTTTGTTATAATGGCGATCTCCTTACATAGAAATCCCATATAATTTAGATTCACAAAATATTCTTTATTTTATATCATACAAAATCGGATGAAAAGACATGTATAAAAATAACTTACATTCATTAAAAAGTACGTAAGTTGAATCTCTAATAACAATTATATTTTTGAGACACCATACTTCGCAACCAATGACAACCCATACTGTACCACATACACCCACATCATTCATTCACGTTCATAATCACTCATACTGTGCAAAATACGCAAAATGAACAATTGATAAAAAAAACAGTGTCTTGCAACTCGAACCCACAGTGCAAAGTGATGTTTACACATTCAATGCACCCGTTTAATACAATATAGGCACATATCAATAATCTAGTTTTGATCTAAACTGTCTCCCTCGCAGTCAGGATGACTGCCCCAACTTCATGTAGTCCAATGGAATTTTAAACAAAATGTCGACTTGAGTTTCGGGCTTGGTACTGTTCGTGGTTTCTGTACCCAAGCCATCTTCAGAACATGCTAACCCCCATTTGGGGTCGCATTGGTGTGTGTTGCTGATTGTCAGTTTGGATGTCTAGATGAACAAAAGAGACAAAATGGGAAAACGGAAAGGAGGGAACGACGAAGAAAAAGAGGGGATGAGGGTTTGTGTTTAGGAAAAATTGGAGGGGGGAAACCAAAAAAGGACTCTCTCACGCTTCACTGCTGCCTCACGGTTCGTGTCTGGCTCCTAAGAAGTGATGAATTTAGTATTTTGATTCTTCTGATTAAACTATCCAAGAATCTCATGTATCTTGGGCGGTTGTAGACTTGCGTGTTCTAAGTCTTTGTCTGTATCTCTGTCTAGCAAAGGACCCGTTTGAGTCATTAATGAATACACATGGTGCAAAATGTTTCACTAGCTCTGCAAAGTTAGACATTGCCTAAGTGTGTTAGGCAGCTGTATCCCGGAACACTTCTCAAGAAAATCTGCTGACAAGCCTCTGCCCTCATCTGAAAGAGTAAATCTTAAGAAAGTAACCTAGTGATGAGCTATTCTTGATTTCTTGAAGTTAATCAGGTACTCTTTTGCAGCTAATGTGTGAATAACTATGTCCACTTGTTGCAAGTGTTCATTGAGATTATCATGAGTGATGTAAATGTCATCTACATATTGCCAACAGCTGTCATGATGCCTACCCCCGGGGAACCAGACCAGGTCCAGCAACCCCAGAAGCAGGCATCAAGTCGTTTTGAGCCAGCCCAAAAGCCCCCGTTAGGGGCTGTTTGGGTGCGGTCCTGGCGCCTATGGCGCCAGGCTCATGTGGAAAGTCAGTTCTGGCGCCATAGGCACCAAGCTCATAGAGTAGAGCTTACCTGATGCAGACCATGCTGCAAGCTTACCTGGTGCAGACCATGCTGCAGAGCTCTAAGCCAAATGAGGCTTGCAAGGGACTATTTTACCTAGGGACTATTTTTTTACTCTGGTGGGGCTGGGGAAGCATACTCACCTGGGCCTACTTTGGAGGCTATTTAAACCACGCCCGAAGAGCAGCACACGCTTCGCGTTATTCTGCATCCAGCAGCGTAACGCTCACTGTGTCTGCAAGCCTGCATCCAGTCTTCTGCCACGCCCGCCTCGAGTCTGCAGCTCCTAGAAAAAGGAAGGAACAGAAGGAGAAAGGTTAGAATAAGAGCAAACCTTCGATCCTTACCTGGATTCCGGATCCACCGCACCTTCGAACTGGAAGAAAGAAGCATTTACGCGCACCGCCTCGCCTGCTGCAGCGCCGCGCTGAACTCACCGGCCCTCGCAGCATCCTCGCGATCCACCACATCCTTCTGCACGTTCCACCGCATTCTGCACCTAAGGGGAACACAAGAACAGCAAAGGTGAGCCAAGGAAATAAACAGAGGCAATAGTAACTACCCCCATAGACTTACCCGATTACCGCTGGGGGTACTATTCCACTTCACGGGTCGGAGCAGTCTCCATTGCATCCTCGCCGCACCCCGGCCCCTAAGGGGAACAAAAGGACGACAAGGTGAGACAACGGGACAAATAAGGGGAGCTCTTCTCACCCTAGTAGACTTACCTAATTGTACCGCCAGAGGCATAATTCCTCGAACTTCATATTTTCTCGCCACACCTGAATAAGGAAACAGGCAGCTTACATTATGGCCTTATTTTATTGAACTGTGTAGGATAAGCCAAATCCTTACCTGAACTTCGTCAGCTACCACGAGGAACTCTTCGCTGAGGTCAAGCTGCAAGCTGCAAACTGCAAGGAATCGGACAAGAGTGAAAGTCCGACATGTGAACTATTACGAGCTACATATTATTTGGAGTCCTTATTGTTCTGGAACTCACTGATTCCTTCGAGCCAGTGAAGCAAATGGTTATCAACACGCCTCTGCGCTCAATGCAGGATGGAGAGCTCATCTTTTCAAACCATCAGGTGACACTATAGGAGGGGACATCAAAGGTGATCTGTGAGGAGAACAGCGGGGGTGGGGGAATTTACACTCCACTCCACGGGTGGTTAATTCCCTTTCTCCATGTGCAGAAGGATATTCCTATGGGCCAAGCAAACAAAGCTAGGTGGGCCAGTCCAGTCCGTTATCTCGGCCCTATGTGTCACATTGGTGGAGACTGCAGCTGTCCAGTTCAGATCAACGCCTCTGTGGGAGCCAGGTGAGCGTAACAAACAGTTAGGAATGTCTGCGAGCAAACTCTTTATTCTACTTGAGAATGTGCTGGGTGAATTCTCATACCCCTGCGTTATTCTAGTAAATTGGAAATGCGTTCCCTTGAAAGTGAATGCAGTGAATTTCTGGCTTTCTATGCTTAAAGGTTGTGTGAAATACCCATTGCCCGGATCAAGATTTGTTTTATATTTGCATCTGTGTAAATTGGCTAGAAGTCCAGACCTGTGTTTGTTTTGGACTGCCTCTGTCTTACAGTGTGCATTCAAAAGTCCACAATAAAATGATCGGTGCTCCCCGTTTTTAAAACCTGGTGGTACCTGACTGTTTTGTGGGCTTGCTTGCTTTATAATTACCCTCCTGGTCCATTAGTTGGTCCACTATGGTTTGCATGCGGGCAAGTTCTTGTGGCTTGACTGGATATTGCCTCTGTGGTGGGGGTGGTTTCAGTATTGGGATCACATGCGTTGGACATTCCAGATCAAGCCCTACATGATTTTTAATCGGCTGCTGCCAGTGCTGCCCAGTCTCTTGTATATTTGTGCACTAGTTCCCCACTCACTTCTTTTGAAAAGGCAGGCATCGCTGCCTCTTCACCTCTTGGTACTTGTCTCGCATGCAATGGTGGCCAATCTTGAAATCCTAAAAGTCCTTTTATATTGGATATGTAACCGCGGCCAAAACAGTGCTTCGATCTATTTGGGATGTTCACCTTCCAGCTGAATGGTTCCAAAATGCACTTAATTATTTGCTAATGTCTGCCCAGTGGGTATTTGTGCATTTCTGTGTGCCTTTGTATTCTCCCACAGTGCTTTGTGGCTGTATTCAAATATGGAAATATCAGAGTCGAACAGGACCTCTATCCAATCAGTGTGTTGCTTAGTCTTGAGAATGATTCGATGAGTGGGTGGACTCTGCATTCTGTAAACCTTGTAGGGATGCTGTGTGTTTTTTTATTTTTATTTTATTTTTTTTTTTCTCTCAACTTTCACATCCTTCCTCTGTTTTAGAATGGTCTGGCGTCCTTGCCTATGAGGAAGGAGAGGAACTCTAATCAGCGCCGTGGCCTTCATGTGTTCTCTGTTTCTGAAATCAGTCATTTGGTCTAAAATGGTAAGCCCCTAGGCTTACCCCAAGATCGTCCACTCCTGAGTGCTTTGCCACTGCAGTGCAACTAAATCTCCTGTGGCTTTCCAATTCTTTGGCTCGTGTGCTGGGTATTTTTCTTCCTCTATTGGCGACAGCTGTTGTCTGTGTTTTACCACCCTTTTTACCTTGTGGTCTGTCTCCTTGTCTGGTTTACCATCTTTGTTAGCTTTTTTTCTGTCCCTCTGCAGGTCTCCTGCGTAGGTGATCCCTGCCCGGCGATCCCTGCCCAGCGATTGTTAAGTGCACAATTTTGCACAAGTGCTGTCTCCTGGCTCCTGACACAGCACACTCTGCAAAATCACAAAGGACTTTTTTCGGTTACTGCTAACTCTGCCCCCTTCCCAGCATCCTTTATCATCTCAGGGCCGCGCGCCTTTTGCCTGGGCGCTTTTTGTGCAAGTGCTGCCTAGCTGTTTTACTGTATGCGGGGAGCGTGAGTGAATCTAACTCTCATTTCATACATTAGTCATCTGAGCTTAATTTAGGTAGAAGCAGTGTCTGACTAAGTTGAGAGGCTCAGCTGCACTTCATTTGTTGTGCATGACGGGGCTTTATACCCTTGTCTCTAACATGCCGTCTGTAAAAGATATTCGTAACTCGATCTCTGAGGTGTATATCAACCCAAATCACCCCTAAAATGGCATCACATATGTTTAATTTGGTAAACGGTAGAAATGCGATTCCGCGAGCGTGTTCCATTTACTCTACTTCTGATATACGGAAGTATTGCGCCTCTGAAGCTAAACCGGGAACTGTAACGACCAGAACCGTTGAACCAGCCAATGCAAATCCCATTACTCCCGATGTAGCGGATTTAACTACACCAAACACTGTTACTGCAAACACGCCCACTGACTCCCTTTGCAGGCGGACCTCTTCTAACCTCACCCTTTCAGAAGTACTCAGCAGTCTCAATATCCAGTCCTATACAGGAACAACTGTTCAGCTCCCCTTTCCTCCAGTAACAGCAACAGAGAAACTAACAAAAATGTCCACCCCTTCCTACTGTAGACATTGAAATAGAACAAATATCCTGTCCTTATCCAATTAAATTAGTTAATCAATTTGATATGGAAACATTGTGTAGCATGCAGAAGCAATTGTCCTGCGCTACCTCTAATGATCTGTCAATAAGAGATCTTTCACAGTTGCCAAATATGTTCTCTCCTAAGGTGCAAAATTCCTAAATTGTTTCTGTTTCCTTTACCAAACCTACTCCTAGGCGCAAGACAATTTCACCAATGAGGCTTGACAACGCAGAATCTATAGCTCAAAATGTGAGTGTAGAAACATTGTTACGAGCGATTAACACTGCTCTATTTTAACTTGCAAAACTGTACGAGACTTTGGACAATAGATTAATCAATCTATTCTATTGCAACAACTCGTAAATAAACAGCCAAATGACCTCAGCACCTCCGTCCATCATGATATCTGAGAACAAGGTAATTCAAATAAAGCGAAATTGGCAACTGTTGAGCCCGGAGCAACCAGGAGTGAAATGTTGCATCTGTCCGCCCCTTCTTCGAGCAGTAACTCTGCTCAATGCTGCCAGTTGGGCAACTGTGTTTTTAAAAAAAATAAATAAAAATAAATAAAAAAAAATAAGAAAAATAAAATCCAAACCTACACAAGAGGCCTTGTCAGAAACGCCTAACGAGGATATAATACTAATTAATTCACAAGCATCCCAAGACCCAAGCGGCGCAGAATTGGCACCTAAAGCCACTTATGATGTATTTAAAATCACCAATAAATCAACCATCAAAGAACGGGAGCCCAAGAAAACTAAAAATATATGAATTTGACATCTCCATCAAAAAACTCCAGCTCACGGCATTTCTTTCAGAATTGGACTCTTCTTAACACTAAAACGACCATGAGTGCAGCTATTGCAAACTAATATTCTAAATGAACACAACTTAATATCTAATACAAAAAAGCCACAGAAGCAGGTGCTACAGTACGAACCCTTAAGACGCCTTGGTTAGCCTAAGTGGACAAAATCATAAAAATGCATCAACTTCGGAAGTTGTGACTGATAAAGTGGATAACTTAAAGCCTTGATTAGCCATACCCACTGCTCAATCTAAGGCTAAAACGCCTAGAAGGGCGCAACTAGGTAAAATGGAAGAACATGCCAATGGGCATTCCGATACTAAACATTGTTCTACCTTAGAACAGAGGCAGAAGCAAATGACTATATCGCTACAATCTTACTTCTCTCAACCCACTTCGAGTCAGTCAGCATTTACGACTTCAGTAGGACATAACGAACTTGAGTGTTGGCAGTGGAAATACGAAACCTCAAGTCAATATTTTGCCTTCTACTTCAACAAAAAATTGTGTTGTGAAAGCCCATGCAAGATAAAAGTCGAGATCTCCACAGCCTAATCCTGCGATGCAGAAGTTGACCCTTTACTCAGTATGACTTGAATGGGGCTTGTGTATTAAACCTATTAGGTGACATTAATAGTTTACAAGACATATGCTTTATTGATATCGAACATGTTGAATTCATACATGAACAAGACCCTACTGTAGTTCAATTCTGGATTAAATTGGGCATGTTAAGGAATATGCTGTGGCAAGCAAGAGCGGAGCTTTACGCTTTGGGCTTTTTACTAACAAGTCAAGCATCTATGGACCCTCATTATATCCCCAACTATGGAAATCCATGTACAGCAAATGAGTATACCCAAAGAAACAATTCCTCAAATATTTACTTATTTGCTAAAGGAGTGCTGAAAACAAACTTGTTGCTTATCAGAAGAACATTTCAGAACCCAAATTAACAATACTCTCCTCTTTCCACTTGTTCCCTTGCCTCTTGGAACACCAGAAGATATACGCATCTAACTAATACTAAACTCCTGGGGGATTATGACATAATAGCCTTACAAGAAGTTTGGTTAACTTCTACTTTGGTTTGAGAACAACATGCCTTATCCCTCATTCCTGCCATGTTGCCGGTCAAAGGACGATCTATGGCTGGCCTATTGGTGGTTGTAAAAACAACATTGAATTCGTCCATTGAACGTTTGGCTTCCCCCAACATGTTCTTTCAGTTGGTGAAGATAAAATCCGAAAAACAATCAATTGGGCTAATTAATGCATATTGGAATCACATAGGAATCCAGGATGAAATCTTCATTAGGGACATTGAATATCTTTTCGACCTTATCACATTAACTGTCTACTAAATATACCGTCTCGGTAGGGGATTTGAATATAAGTTGTTTCAAGTCGCCCTTGTAACCTCTCACACCTATAGCAACAAGGTGGTGCCCTTATGGAAGAACGCCAAATGTGTATGGCGAATGGGAGTATTCCCCCTGGAAATACGTGGTATAGAGGCAAACCGACTGCCCTCATAGACTGTCTATGTCGACAGAAATCTGTTTGCCTGTGCCTCTGAGTTTCAAATCAAACTACAACAGCAATGACCACGATCTAATGACGATCAAGTGGACCTGTACAAATGCACACAAAAAATGAAACCATCACATTTTTGTAATATGGTACTATCTAACGGCAGAAATAGATTTAGATGGGCCTTAAAATCACTAAACAACTCTAATAGTCTTGTAACTGGCAATAATAATAGCAAGCAAATAAGAATACTAGAGTCCTATGTCACAGTCATGCACATTTTCACAAGTCCCACGTATCTGAGCTCAAGGCTCACTACGAATAAGTTTCATGTGTATGACCATGAGCTAGCGTTGAAAAAATCAGCATATAGAGCTGAAAGGATAAGACTTACCGCAAATTCCTCTCCCCTTATAGCATCTAGGCTGCGTTCCCTGAAATGCCAACACAAAAATTGGATCAAAGCCAGGAGAGCCCTGCTGTATCAGCATGATGCAGAACAAATGCTAAACGACGTGGCATTTAAGAACTCGGCCAGTATGTCGGAGATCATGAATGCAGCCATTGGTTCCACACAAATGGGCATGCAGATAAATGCTGTCCCTGAGGAGGTGTGGATAACCTTCTACAAAACCCTATATGCAGAGATTCCCTTTTTGAGTCCAACAAATCATCAAATCCAAGACGAGCAGTGTTGTCTACAGTTGCATGTCGATGATATCCTATATAATATTATGAGAGTATGCTATTCCAGGGCTCCAGGCACTGATGGCCTTTCAAACCAAATAATTAAAACCCACCATCTAGCTTGGGCCACAATACTCATGACCAAATTCTCACACAATTTTCAATCAAGACAAATTTCGCCATCACAGTGACCCGGGGAACTATCGACCTATCACCTTGTTAGATGTCCCTGGGAAACTGTTCGCTAGACTCATTTTAACAGTTCAATCAGTGAATTACGGAAACAGAATTACAGAACCCGAATCAAACTGGCTTCATGCCTGGTTTGGGAACTGTGATAAACTTGCATACCTTAACTGCCATTCAATTGCAAGAACATCAGAAAAAACAATCGTATTATATGGCTTTTATAGATTTCCAAGCGGCCTTTGATTCAGTGTCCAGGGAGATCCCAACTAACAAATTGCTTAAAGCCGCATGTCCACCTAATATAATATTCTGGATAAACCAATTACATACTGAAACCAAAATTCAAATCCGCTTGTCCCTAGACGGCAATCTTTCAGACCCCATTGCTACCTTCAGGGGCCTCAAACAGGGGTGTGTACTTGCATACACACACTTTAATTTTTTTTTATTGCAGATATGCGGCACAATCTTGCTAACATCACCTCCGATTCACCCAAACTGGGCGACCGAGCAGTCCTCTGGTTGTTTTACACCAACAACCTTGTGTTACTGATAAACACCCAGGGGGTTGCAAGCGCTTCTCGCGCAGTTGGGCAGTTATGTGTAAAGTAATCTACTGAAGGTGAATAACTCTAAATTTAGGGTGATGATTAATTGCCTCACCCATACTAAGAAAAATAGGTCAAGGTCAACAACTGCAACTGGTCCAAGAATATAAATATTTATGCCTTATGATCAGTAATCACCCTTCGGATAAACGGTACCATCTGGATCTCCAGAAAAAACGGCCACATCTCAAGCGCGTATTCTAAAGACGAAATATGGTACATTCTCATTAAGCCCTATCGATACGTTTTGCAATCAAAAAGTGGCTCCCATTCTAATATATGGTGCTGAAACCAGGATGTGGCAGCCAGAAATTCAATGGCAGAGAATGGAGGGCCAGTTTTGGAAAGCTGTTCTGGCACTACCTAAAACCACTTCTATGTGTGTCATACAACACAAATTGGTAACTTTCTCCCTATATGCTATGTATGTATGGAGACTGCACTCTTTACAGGAAATATCTGATGCTTTGGAGGGAAAGCTCACTGATGTGCACCTTATCGTATGCGACTAGTACCAATCGCATCAAAATGAGACAGTGAAGAAAAAAAAAATCCAAGAAATGTTAAACATTGAAGAAATCATGGACTCCTTGTTCATCTTGAATCCAAATAAAGCAACAACAAAAAAGATGCACCTAGGAGACTAAATTAGAACAAAGGTAATAGTGCTCAAAGTTAATAATGTTTGAGCAACACAATTTCTTGCCCAAGAAAGTAACTGTTGTAGAACTGTATATGGTCATATTTCTGGATCCAGTAATCAGAATGCTATTCATGAGATTCAGAATTAATCTATGGCATACGACTGATGTTCTCCTTAAGCGTGAACAAATCCCGAAGCAACAAAACCTTTGTCGATATTGTCTCAATGTAGTCCACCTGGAAACAATTAAACATTTTAATATCAGAATGTCACGCTGTACGCAATGCTAGAACAACGTTTTTCTGGTAGGACCTCGGATAAGGGGAGGCTGATCCACGGCCCATCGGGGGCCAAATGAGCCCGGATGCTGTGGAGACCCGGTTGATGTGCCCAGCAAGTTTTGGTCCAAATCTGGAGAGCTGAGGTGCCTCAGAAGTGTGAATATCGAGAGGTGGCGTCACAAACTCTGATTGCCTGGGCGCGTGGCTCTGTGCTGAACACACATGAATGCCTGTTTGCGTCTTGGAACCATCGATTGGGAGAAACACCGGCCGCTTGTGGAACCGAGGAGGAGTGATCGGCGGCAGGCGGACACTGGCACCCTCGCCAAGGGTGCACCACCACTTCTGTGGTGGCCTGCGGCGACCCATGTCAGCCCGGTAAATGGGACCATTGTGTGCAGTGACGGCGTACTGGAGGGAGGAGCTGGACAGGTGCAGCCCGAGCCCCGCTCGAGTGAGCCAGAGGTGAAGCCGAGGGCCCACACGGAGTGCGGGTAAGACCAGAGGGGAAAGGAGTTCCAGCAGAGCCCCCCCGACCGCCTCTGCCAGCATGAGGGAGCCTAGTATGCTGTGCAGGACTTGTTATTAGCATCCGCCTGAATTCCCAGTGGGTGCTGAGCATAGGGCAGCACTAGAAAGAAAAGTAAGCTTGTGGGGGCACTTCAGGTCTGCAATCATAACGCTGCCTTCCTCTCCCAGGGTAGCGAGAGATAACCTCTGTCTATGAAACGGGCAAGGTGGAGCCGGGCAGGATCGATGACTTAATACAGCAGCCTGGGGCACTACGGTAGCGCTGCGGACCCCCTCCTGTGAACCACACAGGGAACACTTACATCCTGCGGGAATGGTTGGGTGGCTCGTTGATCCCCTTCCCCCCCTCCCCCCTCCGGAGCACTTAAAGACCTCAAGGGGAGAAATCGGAGGCGCAAAGGATTAAGCTACCCTCTGCAATAGTGACAAACAAACTTGCAAGGCCTTCACACAGAAACGGCGACCGCCTGGGTCCCTGGGAGAACGTGGCGGGATGATCCAGATTGGCAGATGGGGAGCAGGTGCAAGTGGATCTAGGTCACTTGGCCTAAGTTCCCCACCTAGTGCCTTCCTGCCTGCTGTTCTTTTTCACCACTTAGCAAGCCCAGCCCAACTGATGCCTTCCTGCTTCCGGCTCTTTTTCACCACTTAGCAAGCCACGCCCACCTGGTGCCTTCCTGCTTGCCGCTCTTTTTCACCAATTAACAAGCCACGCCCACCTGGTGCCTTCCTGCTTGCCGCTCTGTTTCCCTACTTAAGGAGCCCTCCAGCTTCTTTTCCTTTGCAGATGGGGAGCAGGTGCAAGTGGATCTAGGTCACCTGGCCTAAGCCCCGCCCACCTGGTGCCTTCCTGCCTGCTGCTCTTTTTCACCACTTAGCAAGCCCCGCCCACCTGGTGCCTTCCTTCACCATCACTGTCTTGTGGCCAATGCTGGATTTGACTTTTATGGACTTCGTTCATTCATGGTGCGTCACTTAACTCTCATGCTGGACTTCCTTTGCATCTTGTACTCATGGTGGCCCTGAATCATGCTGTTCCCATCTTCATCTCGTATCCTGGCTTGCACCATTATGTGTTACTACTGACTTCTGCAATTGTATTCGCTCTCAACTCTTGCTTTTCCACTCTTTTTGACTGCTTACTCTCTTTTCCTATCTCCTCCCCTTACTTCTTCTATGCACTTACTCTATCAGAATTGTCCCTGGACCTAATATGATAGCAACCTCGTCTGTTTCCTCCACCCCCCCCCCATTACTGTTTTTTCCTCCCCACCACCCCTCCAGCACTATCTGAAATGTTGTCAGGCCTATTATGATAGTCGCTTGTTTTGTTCCTCCCCTCCCTTTCTGCACCCCTCTCCCTCACCTTTTGTTTTTCTCCGGCTCTACCAGAAATGTCATCAGGCCTAGTACGGTAGTCGCCTGTCTGTTTCCATTTCCTTCCCACTCTCCCCCTCCCTCCCTCCCTTCCTTATCTATGTCTTAGCTCTTGCACTATCTGAAATGTCGTCAGGCCGAGTACCATAGTTAATTTCACATCCTTACTGTTCATGGCCTGTAAAAATGTGATTGTATTTTCCCTTGTTCCCTCCCTTGCCTTGAAGTGCTTTGAAACACATTGTGTATAGGCGTTATATAAATAAACTATCATATCCCTAGAACCTACGTACGGACACAACAGATAGCGCTACTGTCGTGAACTAAATCGGCCGCAGGGGAGCGCTAGCAGCCCCGGAAATATAGGAATGAGCTTTCCTGGGGATAAAGCACAGCTACCGCCAACAGGCTTTTAGACCAGAGCACACAGTGGGAACAACCAGTAATATTCTGTCAATTGCCATCCTGAAGCAACCTGATGGAACAAATAAAGCTCCACATAACCGCAATCCGGACCACTGGGTGGAGGGTATTACCCAAATTGGTCATTTACAATTGTTCGAATGAACAATTGACCGAATTTAAAGGGTCACAATTGACCTTTTCTCAATTGACCGAATATATATATATATATATATATATATATGGGTTTGGCGTTGGGTGGGGGGTTCTGGGGGGTTTCCCCCCACATATATGGTACAATTGACCTTCACAATTCGGTCAATTGTGAAAAGGTCAATTGTCATTCAAGCAGTTGTAAAACGATCAATTTGTATACAACCGGGTGGACAGGGTGGTGGCTCATGAAAAGGGGTCCCAGCGGCAGGTGGCCGCATTCCTTCAGGATGCTCAACAGCAATATCCCGGACTGCTGCTCAGACAATGGTGTGTAAAGCAGTCAGTGCAACAACAGACTACAATTGGCGATTTGAAGATTAACTAAGAGCGGAGCCGACACTGCACCAAGGCTGTATATCAGGAGCTGGCAAAGGGTCTGCGGTGCATCATTCCAGATGCACGGGCCTGTGCCCAGGGGCAGGAGAAGAGTACCCCTCAGCAGCTATATGGCGAAGGGAAATGAGAGGCATTCCTGCTTAACTTTCACCCAAAAGGAAGAACTGCATCAAGAAAGCAACACATTGACGACTCCACCAAGCCCTTGCCCGAGACGACCGCTGAAATGAGTAAAAGCAACCCAGCGTCAGAACTGTGCCTAGTGCTTGCGGAAATGCGCTTGGGCTTTGCCTCCATCAAAACCAAACTAGACGGAATGGCGTACAAAATTGACAGAATGCAGGAAAGCATAAACAAAGTGTTAGAACAACAGAGGTCGAGACCCAGGTCAGTGCACTCGAAGACACGAGCAATGAGACTACACAGGCAATTCAAGAGCTGCGAAGGGAGGTGAAGAACATCAGGGACAAGAATGAAGATTTGGAAGTTAGGTCAATAAGAAACAACATTAAAGTAGTGGTGGTCCCAGAGTCGATCTTGCAAAAAAACATGGAGTTATTCGTGGAGACCTTTATCAAAGCTGTCGTACAGGGTCCATCAATATCTTCCCAGTTTCTGGGGAAAGGGGCACATCGGGTGCCGTAAATCGCCACAAAACCAGGACAGAATACCCACCCAATTATCGGGATGGAGACACCATCCTGCGCAGGGCGACAGAATTGGGGGATCTCGTGTACGAAAACGCTAAGGTGTCCTTTTCCCCAGACTTTACTTCGGCAGTACAGAAAGCCTGCATGTCATTTCTGGCGGCGAAGAGAGCATTGGCCGGACCGGGCGATACAATACTCCATGCAATACCTGTCCAAACTGAGGGTCCAACACAATGGACATGCTTACTTCTTTAGACCCAGGGGCCATACATTACTTTATTGAATCATTGCCAAAGTGACCTGCTGAACCCGACAGTTTCATGCTCTAGAGACAGAGTGATGGCAGGGCAATGTCTCTCCAACGGTCCGATTGTTGGTCAAATGATGGCTGGGGGCGCGGTAGCCCTGATGGGTTCTGATAAAACGATGCTGGAAATGTAATGAAACTACCCGCATGTGATTAAAATAAATGTTATGCTTTGAGTCCTCCCCTGGAGGTTCAAAGAGGCAGAGGTCACTTGGGTGATGGCGTCCAGTGCCCCAGGGCCGTTGCGTGGGTATGTTGGGTGTTGAGGGTATCCAGATGGGTGGGGCGGGGTGGGGGGTCTGAGTCACTGCAAGTTGGGGATGGGAAGTGTGGGTGAGGGGTGGGAGAGATGGTAAACTCTGCATGATGCCAAGTTCAATATGTCCCAGTTAACCAGCACTCCAACTCACCTTCTGTCCACAGGCCTCCAGGAAACCACCCCTGTCTGTGCCACCCTGTGACACAATACCCTCAACACTACAACATTGCCTACTCCGTGTAATCCTTATCTGCACTCACCTGCACTGTGGCTGGAACATATTGCCACTAAACCAACACCCAACCAACCTTGCACTGTGATCTTAAGGAATTCAAGACTAGGCTCTAGATTCCTTCGCCCTTCCTCCATACTCCAGAGGCGCACTCCACAATCACCCCCTGCACTCAAAAGTCCCCACAGACACACTACACACCCACCCCCTAAAGACCTCCCTAAAACAACTCTAATCAAAGGTGCCCTAATTAATGCCAGATCACTCCCTGCACACGCCTTAGACATCGCTGATCTTATCACAACACTAGACCTTGACTTCCTTGCCATAACAGAGACCTGGCTACATGCTGCCTCAGGACCATTATTAGCCCTCGCCGTTCCCTCCGACTACACTATTATCAGATGTGACCGCAACACAAACCAAGCTAAAGGCGGAGGTGTCGCCTTCATCCACAAAATTTCCATTGCCATCAGAAGCATTAGCAACCAACAAATCCCATCTGCAGAAATACTCTCGGTCAAACTCCCCATCTCCCCTAATCAAACGGCCACACTCCACCTTATATACCGTCCGCCTGGACCCATCTCCACCTTCTCAGATGACATCATGTCCATCTTAGCAGATAAAGCCAAAACCAATTCACAAATTATCATACTTGGCGACTACAATCTTGGATTCCAAGACCTTAACGACCCTGCAGCCCTAGATCTGGCTAACACCTTAACTGACCTGGGCTTCACCCAACACATCATGGAAACTACCCATTCCAAAGGGAGAACCCTCGACTGGCTAGCTAATTCTAACTGCTGCATCAATCTTCAGGCCAACCTACCATGTGCATGGTGAGACCACCACACAATCACCTTTAATATTAAAGCCACAGACCAATGCCTCCAAACAAGACATTGTTGTAAAGACTGGAGAGGGGTGTCTGTACTTCTGCTCTTTATATGGTAGAGGAGAGTCACAGAGGACCCCAGAAGAGATTCTCTATTATTGGTAACGTAGTTAAGCAATCAAGGCCTAGCTTCTCAGGAGGTGATGCAGGCTGGTTCTTAAATACAGTGTAGTCCTTAGGCCCCCACAAAGGAATGTCCGCACACTGTATTAGTTAAAACATTCTTTATATAATTAATATTCAAAGATATGTACAATATCACGATAACTCACTTTGTACTAGGTTATCTATAATGGCAAATATACAGTTCTACGTGGTACCACTATTACTATTAGATCTCATTGAATTGCATCAACTCTATGGTTAAATGTCACACAAATCAGTTCATAAAGGAAACCAACAATAGATAGGAGAGGAAAGCAGTTGGTTAGAATAGGCAGAATACTGTCCCCGTTTACCTAGACACAGTTCTGTGTGGTGATTTACCCCAATCTTTCCAATAGTTCAGCAACCCCAAAGTACCTGGTGTTGTAGAGTTCCTTGCTGGGAAATCGACAGACCTTCTTGAGTGCACTCCCTTTAAGGCAGGAGCCACGGGCCGCCGAACGTCCGGCGATGAACGGGGTGAACTACGGCAGTGAAGTGGCAGCTTCGTTCCTAGCGGTGCTCGGCGGCAACAAAGCGTAGACATCCTGCAAGGATGAGGCGTGCTGGGCACCTCGATGTCGATATTTCAGGAACGCAGAGAGTTTGAAGAACTGTGGCCCAGCAAGGCGGTGGAGTCGTTGGTGTCTCTGTGGTCTTTAGGTGGCGGGAAACCCACCGGCGGATGCTCGTCAACAGCCTGACCTTCTCTGGCGGGATAAGGCGGGCGGCGGTGCGGGCAAGCGCATCTGTGAATCGAAAGTTCTTAGGCAACAGGAGCACGGCGGCTCTAGTCGGCGACGGCGGTCGTCGACAGTGGTGGGCAAGTGTCCGGGCGCTTCTCCTTGTGATTCCGCGGCGGTCCCTGTCTCCGGTCGGCAGCCTGTATTAGGTCTGTCTACCAGCGAGCTTTGGCAAAGATCAGCTGGTGCACGATGGTCCCTCGTAGCTCGGGAAGAGGGCGCCTTACCAGGTCCTCTCTGGGTCAGTCCTTGGAGACACAGCAGCTTTCAGATTGATTAAGAAGGGCAACAGCAATTCTTCTCTTCCAGCAGGGCTTCAATGTTAAGCTTCAGTTTCAACTCCAGTTTCTCTTCAGCTTCTGAACACGAATTCTAGCAGCGAGAGGGCCCCAGATGTACTAGTTGATCTCTCATTCGTTCTGCTGGGCCACACTCGGGCAACTAATCGGTCAGAAGGGCATTCATGCAGGCAGCCAATCAATCAGATGCATAGTGAATTCAGGCCATTCACTTCTCTCCAGACACTCGTAACAAGTTGTGTATTGGGACAAGTACCCAGCCATTCAACACTCCACACTGCATTCATACCAGTTTCGGACAGGGCTGTCTCAGTCATTGTGTCAAACACCAGACATCCACAACAAGAAGTGCATATTGGTCACACACTCCATTCAACCAGGTCCCACCCACAGGCGTACCCACAACATACAGTCCCTGGGAAGGCTCCAGCCAGTCTGGCCTGGACTTCACAACACCACCATATATGGAACTTCCACCCAACAGCCTGTCAGGGGGAAGGGACAGAGTCTGGGCTTCCCAGGACTTTTGGAAAACAAGGTAACGGGCAATAGAAAGCAAAAGGCCACAGGGGCCATCTTGTTTCCTATCAGAAATTGACTGATTCCAATGGCAGCGCCTGGGTATCCCGAAATGGAGGATACTCGGAGCGCCTGTCAAATTCAGCATGGAGCTGCCACCAGCCCATACCCTGCTCTGTGGCCCACACACAGGTGCCCAAAAACGCACACTAGGGGCACAGGGTTATACCCCCATTCATGGGTGCCATAAGGGTATCCCAGGGGTCTGTACACCAAAACCAAAAGAGAGCTGAACCGCCAGGAGTCCCACATGAACTCCTGCACTGAAAACACAACAGAACACATGATAAAAAGCAGTAAATGACAAGGATACAGAGCCCCTGCCCCTCCGGTGCATTTCCAGCATCAAAGTCGCCCCCCACAGATTGAGGTTAGGGTGCCTAATCTCCCACGAGATGGACACTCTTATCCAGAGGGTCAACATACCTTCTGGAAAGGCCATCTGCATTATTGTGACTCTTCCCTGGTCTATGCTCTGTGGTGAAGTCTAGCCCTTGCAGGCTAATGGACCACTTGAGCAAATTCGGGTTCTCGCGCTTCATCTGCATAAGCTACTTTAGGGGCTTATGATCTGTTTGGACCTTGAAGGTAGACCCAGTAAGGTAGGGCCTAAAATGCCTAAGGCTCCAAACTATGCTGAAACATTCCTTTTCAACAGTAGCCCACCTATGGTCTCTACCCTTGAGTTGTCTACTGATGAATATGATCGGATGTTCCCTCCTTTTGTCATCTAACTGGGACAAGACCGCTCCAATTCCAGTGTCGCAGGCATCAGTTTGAACGATAAAGGGCTTGCTGTAATCAGGCGCACACAATACAGGTGCCCTACACAGACTTTCTTTCAAGCCATCAAAGGCCCTCTGACAGTCTTCAGTCCAGTTAACCTTCCTAGGCTGTTTGGGTGAAGTCAGAGCTGTCAGGGGTGTAGCTATGGTTCCATAGTCTGCCATGAAATTGCGATAATACTCAGTGAGACCCAAAAAGGCTCTCACCTGGGTTTGAGTAGTGGGAGTCTCCCAGTCATGTACATCCTGTACTTTACTGGGGAAGAGGTTGGATTGGACCCCCCTCCTACCTCATGACCAAGATATGGGACTTTTCCCTGTGCTATCTGGCACTTGGTGGCCTTGATAGTGAGGTTAGCCCTTTTCAAGGCCTGCAACACCTTATCCAGATGTGTCAAATGCTCTTCTCAGGTGGAACTGTAGACGGCAATGTCGTCTAAGTAAGCCACACAAAAGGCTTCCAGCCCACTGAGCACATGATTGACCAATCTCTGGAAGGCGGCAGGGGGATTCTTCAACCCAAAAGGCATGACCCTAAACTGGTAGTCCCTCAGGTGTTGAGAATGCTGTCTTTTCCTTGGCACGGTCCGTCAGTGCTATTTGCCAATAGTCTGAGGTAAGCTCAAAGGTGCTCACAAATTTGGCAGCACCTATGGTGTCCACAAGCTCATCAGCCCTGGGCAATAGGTGCACGTCAGTTTTGGTGATGGCATTGACTCCTCGGTAGTCCACACACAACCTCCAATCCTTGGTACCTGCCTAGGAACTTGCCTTTGGGACAAGGACCACGGGACTGGACCAGGGACTGGTTGAGGTTTCAATAACACCCAGATCCAGCATCTTGCCGACCTCAGCCTTGATGTGGTTTTTAACTGTATCTGACATACGGTCCACCTGCTTTTGACAGGCACACTGTCACCAGTGTCTATTTCGTGCCTACACCACGGTGTAAGGCCTGATATCAATGAAAACACAGAGGCATACTGCCAGAGCAAAGCCCTGCTGGCCCTCTGCTGCTCTGTCGTCGGATCGGGAGAGAGATGTACTCCCTCCACTGAGCCATCCAGAGAGTTGATATGCAGCAAATTAGGAAGGGGCTCACTCTCTTCTTGCTCTGAAGCTAGCAAGAGACATAAGGCTTCTGCTTGCCCGTGAAAAGGCTTCAGCCTGTTAACATAGAATACCTGAGGGGCTACCCCAGGGGCTTCCATATCAACCAGGTAATTGACTTTGCCCATCTTGGAGATGATCCTGAACAGTCCAGTCCACTTGTCTGCCAAAGCTTTAGGCTTGGTAGGCTCCATCACAAGGATTTACTGTCCCGGAGTCCAATCCACTTGCGAGGCTTTAAGGTCTTGCCCGTACTTATTCAGTTCCTAGCTGGCCTTGAGATTCGCTGTCTCCTGACCCATCATCTGTGTCATCCTTCGTCTGAGGCCTAACACATAGTCCCCCACTTGCTTGGCGGGACCTAGAGGGGTGGCCTCCAAACCTTCTCTGATCAAGGCAAGGGGCCCCCTCACGGGATGTTCAAAAAGTACCTCAAAGGGGCTGAAACCAACACCCTCTTGAGGTACCTCTCTGTAAGCAAACAGCAGGCATGGCAGGAGGAGATGCCATTTCCTCCTTGGGGGCTCTTCCAAAGCGCCTAGCATGCCCTTGAGAGTTTTATTAAATCTCTCAACCAGACCATTGGTCTGGGGATGGTAAGAGGTGGAGAACTTATAGGTTACCCCGCACTCTTTCCACATGGTTTTCATGTAACTATACATGGAGTTGGATCCTATCCAACACGGGTGAAAATGCCCAGGAGAGCCCTGGTAACAACCTTGGCAGTAACAGTCAGAAGGGGTATAGCTTCAGGGTACCTGGTGGCATGATCAACCAAGACCAGGAAGAACCGATGTCCACCTGAAGTGGGAGGGTCAAGGCGACCGACTATGTCGATGCCCACCCTCTCAAAGGGTGTGCCAACCACTGGCTACGGCCGCAGTGGGGCAATTACACTGCCTCCAGTCTTGCCAGACAATTGACAAGTTGGGCAGGTCCTGCAGTGGGACTCCACTTCCACTCCCATCCGGACCCAGTAGAAATGGGCAGAGAGCCTCTGCTTAGTACCAAGATGACCACTAAGGGCAACTTGTGCGCCAACTGCAGCAGTAAGGGCCTGTAAACCTGGGGTACCACCAACCTCTTGAGGGCACCAGGTTCAGGCTTAGTGGGCTCACTAACAAGGAGCTCACCCTCCCAAGAGATGCAGAATGTCCTAGGCACTTCTCCTTGTGCCTGGGACAGGGCCCATTTCCTCAGACCCTCGAGAGAGTGGCACTCTCTCTGTCCCTTACAGAAGTCCGCCCGGGAGGGTCCCCCTTCAGCCAACAGGCATTGAAGATCAGGGTGATCCTCCGGGTTGAGAAGCTCTCCTACAGGAGAGTCTTCTGTATTTTCTCCCTCAGGAGTTGAGTTTGGGTTTTCCACTGGACCCAACCCGTCCGGAGCATGGATCCCAATGGGTGCTGTAGAAACAGCAGGAAGAGAAGGAGCCCCGTCACAGAGGTGGCCGCCTTGCTCTTCCGTCTTCTTGGGAGGGTGAGCTGCTTGTCTTCTTAGCCTTCCCTTAGGCCTCGCCTTTGGCTCGGGTACCTGACTCGCAGCCAGACCCTGTGTCACCTGTGACCTAGTGACTGCAGCAGCAGTCATGGGGAGACCATCAGAAATCACATCTGCTAGATCGTTGCCTAACAAAATGTTAGCAGGGACATTGTCCTGAACCAGAACAGGAAGCTTTGCTGTCTTGTCTCCAATCATGATTGTGACCAAGGCTACAGGCGATGATTTGGGAGGCCCACCAGCTAATCCTGGTGGTTCTCAGAGGAGCACCTACATAGTCCTCTTGCTTGAGCAGGGTCCTGTCCACCACTGCCATGCTTGCCACAGTGTCTCTCAAGCCAGTAGAAGGCTGGCCATTCAAGAGGACACTTCTCAAAAACCTACGGGTGTTCTGTGGGATAGTCGCCAGTACTTCTGTGTACTGGTCCCAGGCCCCAAGGGACACAAAGGAAATCTCTACAGGAGCACCGAATGTGATTCCTGTAGAGGGGAGGACAGTGGCCTCCACCTCAGACATGGGGTAAGGGTAGCTCAGGCTTACAGCCTGGACTCCAAGTGCCTTACCTTTACACTTGGGGTCACCCCTCTTGTGATCCAGAGCCCCACAGTCCCAACAAGTGCCAGGAATGCGGGGTACGGTACTGGAACCACTGGGAGCCTGCTTTGCAGCAGGTGGACCACTACTCTTATTCCTACCCATAGATGACTTATCCCCACTAGATTTTTGCAACCTAGGAGAGGAGGGTTTTGGTTTACTTGACTGTGATTGCTTCTGGGACTCCTCAGCTTTCCGAGCGGTCCCCCTTTTCTTTGTCCTTGTCCTTCGCACTGGAGTCCTTGGGGGACACTCAAACGGATACAAAATATTCTGGTCAGCAACTTACTGATGCAGCTCTGGTGAACAGGCTTCAGAAAAATGCTCAAAAAACAAAAGGTGGGACAATTCAACAAAAGGTTTCACTTTGTATCCATCAATCCACCCCATCCTGTTCATGTGCGCAGCACTCACCGAGTCAACCCAAGACACATTTTCTCTTTTCTTAAATTCCCTGAACCTTTTAAGGTATTGGGTAGGTGTCTTGCCAAACCTGGCAATCAAAGCAGACTTCATGCACTCATAGTGACCCCTTTCTTCCACACTCTGTTTCAGAATACAGTCATATGCAGTCTGAGGCACTCTACTTAACAAACACTTAGCCCAATCTCTCTTATCAACATCATGAATTGTACAAGCCATTTCAAACGCTTCAATCCATTGGAGGATATCTGAACCCTCCACAAACGCACCAACCAAATCTTTCATAAACTTGGTGGCTGGGGACCTGACATTCTCAACGGGTTTAGCTGAAGTCTCCACTCTGGCTTTCTCTAGCTGGATTCTGACATTGTGTCCCTGTTCTTGAGTTAGAGGTGCTTACTTTTGAGTTCAAGATCCCTATTCTTGAGCTCCACTTGTTGTGCCAACTCCTCTTTCTTAAGCTCAGCATCTATTTCCAACTTGCGGTATTCATCCTTAATAACTCAAGCTCCAAGGAATTGCTGGGGTTTGGAACAGAGGCAGCAGGAATGGTGGCATTCCCAGAAACAGATTCAGTAAACACCCCAGGGCAGAGTCCTCAGTGGTTGCATCCCCCTTCAAGAGTTTCACAATCAGTCTGGTAGTCCGCCAGGGCCGCTATCAGCGCAGCTCTAGACTTATCCACAAAGTCCAACTCCCTGGCTTCACAAGCACTCTGGAGAGCCTCTAAGCTCCTCCGAGTCAATTTACCATTCACATTTATCTTGTACACAACTAAACCTTAATTTAACAAAGTGCAGATATTTTGTAAGAGGCACGGTTATACACTGATTCTTAAAACCATAAGCATCCCACTCTGCCACCAGTGTAAAGACTGGAGGGGGTGTCTGTACTTCTGCTCTCTATATGGTAGAGGAGAGGCACATAGACCCCCACCCAAGATTCTCTATTATTGGTAACGTAGTCGAGCAATCGAGGCCTAGCTTCTCAGGAGGTGATGCAGGCTGGTTCTTAAGTACAGTGTAGTCCCCAAGCCCCCACAAAGGAATGTCTGCATACTGTATTAGTTAAAACAAGGTCTTTACATAATTAATATTCAAGGTTATGTACAATATGACGATAACTCACTTTGTACTCGGTTATCAATAATGGCAAATATACAGTTCTACTTGGTACCACTATTACATCTCATTAAAGTGCATCGACTGTACGGTTAAATGTCACACAAATCAGTTTGTAAAGGAAACCAACAATAGATATAAGAGGAAAGCAGTTGGTTAGAAAAATAGGCCGAATACTGGCCCTGATTACCTAGACACAGTTTTGTGTGGAGATTTCCCCCCCCCCTTCCCCACACCTGGGCAACCTGTAAAATAAAGATATATCACAAGCCCAGCCCATAGATTGTTCACAAGAATCTTTCCAATAGTTCAGCAACCCCAAAGTACATGGTGTTGTAGAGTTCCTTGTTGAGAAATCGACGGCCCTTGAGTGCACTCCCTTTAAGGCAGGAGCCACGGGTCATCGAACGTCTGGCGATGAATAGGGTGAACTACGGCGGTGAAGTGGCCGCTTCGTTCCTAGCGGTGCTCGTCAGCGACGGAGCGCAGACGTCCTGCAAGGATGAGGCGTGCAGGGCGACACCTCGATGTCGATAGTTCAGGACCACAAAGAGTTTGAAGAACTGTGGCCCAGCAAGGGCGTCTAGTCGTCGGCGTCTCTGTGGCTTTTGGATGGCGGGAAACCCACCGGCGGATGCTCCTCTGCGCGTCGACGGCCTGGCCTTCTCTGGCGGGAAAAGTCGGGCGGCGGTGCGGACAAGCGTGTCCATGAATCAAAAGTTCTTAGGCAACTGGAGCACAGCGGCTCCGGTGGACGACGGTGGCGGACATCAATGTCCTTGTGCTTCCGCGGTGGTCCCCAGCTCTGGTCGGCAGCCTGTCGTAGGTCTGTCTACCAGGGAGCTTTGGCAAAGATCAGCTGGTTCACGATGGTCCCTCGTAGCTCGGGAAGAGGGTGCCTTTTCAGGTCCTCTCTGGGTCAGTCCTTGGAGACACAGCAGCTTTCAGATTGATTAAGAAGGGCAACAGCAATTCTTCTCTTCCAGCAGGGCTTCAAGGTTAAGCTTCAGTTTCAACTCCAGTTTCTATTCAGCTTCTGAACACAAATTCTAGCAGTGAGAGGCCCCCAGATATACTAGTTGATCTCTTTCATTCTGCAGGGTCACACTCGGGCAACCAATCGGTCAGAAGGCCATTCATTCAGGCAGGCAGCCAATTAGGTGCATAGTGCATTCAGGCCATTCACTTCCCTCCAAACACTCGCAACAAGTTGTGTATTGGGATAAGTACCCAGCCATTCAACACTCCACACTACATTTGTACCAGTTTCGGGCAGGGCTGTCTGTCATTGTGTCAAACACCAGAAACCAGACATCCACAACAAGAAGTGCATATTGGTCACACACTCCATTCACCCAGGTCCCACCCACAGGCGTACCCACAACATAGTGACTGGGAAGGCTCCAGCCAGTCTGGCCTGGACTGCACAACACCACCATATATGGAACTTCCACCCAACAGCCATTCAGGGGCAAGGGACAGAGTTGGGGCTTCCCAGGACTTTTGAAAAACAAGGTAACGGGCAATAGAAAGCAAAAGGCCACAGGGGCCATCTTGTTTCCTATCAGGAATTGACTGATTCCAATGGCAGCGCCTGGGTATCCCGAAATGGAGGATACTCGGAGCACCTGTCAAATTCAGCATGGAGCTGCCACCATCCCATACCCTGCTCTGTGGGCCACACAAAGGTGCCCAAAAACACATACTAGGGGCACAGGGTTGTACCCCCACCCATGGGTGCCATAAGTGTATCCCAGGGGTCTGTACACCAAAACCAAAAGAGAGCTGCACCACCAGGAGTCCCACATGAACTCCTGCGCAGAAAACACAACAGAACACACGATAAACAGCCGTAAAGGACAAGGATACAGAGGCCCTGTCCCTCCGATGCATTTCCAGCATCACAATCTCCCCAGCCACCCAGACCAGAAACAAGACATCACCAAGGAAAAACTGCTCCCTCTTATTTTCCCGCTATTCAATAACATTGCATCTTCATGCATGGATCCTACAGCACTAGTTGAGTCCTTTAACCAATCCATGCTTAAAGCGCTGAACATCATTGCTCCAATCAAACCTAGGAAACCCAAACCCCAAGCTCATCTTAACTCGGGGTTTACCCCAAACCTAAGAGAACTCTCCAAAGTAAAATGCTCTGCCGAACCCCGATGGAAAAGTCGCCACTCTTGACGCCAACAAAGACTACTTAACCATTGCTTCCCTCAACTACAAAGAAGCTCTTTTCCAGGCAAATAAAGACACAACGTTCGCATTATGGAAGCCAAATCTAACACCAAAGAGCTCTTCAAGATTCTAAAAGAACTTGAATCTCTTGCAACCCCATCCCCTCCGCAGACACACGTAGTAAGAACAGTACGTGGTGTACAAACATACAAGCTGCCCTCCTTAGTTAAATCTCCACTCTTCAAGCCAAATTTAATGCTAAAAATCCTGTCCCCGGATAGACAACCAGCCACCTCCCCCCACTTGCATCTCCCCTGACTCTGACCATAAGCCATTCAGCTTCACAGCACTCCGTACCACTGAGGTTGAAAACCTCAACAAGCTTAAACCGACCAACTGCCAAGGCGACCTGTACCCTGCCCTTACTATTAAGGAAGCAGCACACAAACTAGCCCCGTTTATCACCGCCTTTATCAACACATCCTTCAAAACAGGCATTGTCCCAGACAATCTAAAAGATGCATGGGTCATCCCCTTTCTTCAAAAGCCCACTCTTGACCCTAGTATACCCACCAACTACAGGCCTATCACCACGGTTCCCTTCCTGCTTAAAATCCTTGATCGCGTGTCTTAACCTCCAAATTCAGGAGTACCTCAAATCCAACAAACTCCTCGGCCTCAGGCAATCAAGCTTCAGGCCTAGGCACAGGACAGAAACTGCCCTTATCGATTTTAAAAACACAAATCGAGGACCTCAAAGACAAAGGGAAACTAGCTCTGTTGCTCCTATTAAACCTATCCGCAGAATTCAACCTTGTTAAGCACCTTATCCTTTGTCAACACCTAGCATCAGCCGCCAATTTTTCTGGCTTTTCCACCACCTGGATTAGAAAATTCCTTGACAATAGATCTATGCAGGTCTTCTCCCCTGCACGGCCGCTGAGCCTTCGTCCGTTCCTTGCGGTGTGCCCCAAGGCTCCTGTGTCTCTCCCACACTTTACATGTTCACTAAACCTCTCTTTGATATTCTTGATTATCTGGGTGTCATTTACACAAATTATGCGGACGACCCCCAGATACTCATCCCTATCACTGGAGACTATTTGGTGGAAACCAAATCATTGAATGACGTCTACCTGGTCGTACAAGCCTGGATGGCTCAACATGAGCTTTGTCTTAATGATAAGACTGAGCGCCTCATCCTTGGCTCACACTCATCTCAGCAAATTTGATCCTGCTTTCAAGTCTTTCATCATTGACGGCAACTCCATCAATGTCGCTAACACCAAAACCCTTGGCATCTACCTTGATTGCACCTGGTCTCTGACCAGACAAACCAATTCCGTTACATCTGCCTCGGCATACACGTGTAAACTGATTACCGCTTGTCGCCCCTTTCTCTCCACCGCTAATTGCATTTCCTTAGCCAGCACTCTTGTCATGTCCAAGATCGACTATTAACGCTCTTTATGTGGGGAACAGTCAACGGAACTTAAACAAGTTGCAGGTCACCCAGAATAATGCCATCAGGGCAGCCCTCAACATCCTAAGAAATAATCGCATATCAGACAGCATATGTAATTTGGGCTGGCTCTCAATAGCCCAAAGAATCTCACTAAAAACCCTGACACTCTCTCATAAGAGTCTCTCTAACCATGCTCCCATATTCCTATCCAATCGATTTACACCCCGCACGTCCACTCCTCCGCAGCGATCTTCCCAAGCCATCTGTCTCGCCCTCCCCAGATTCAAGCGGCAGAAAGCAGGCAGAAGCAGCTTCCCGGTGCTAGCAACCAAATTATGGAACTCGCTGCCCGCTACGCTCAGGTTCGAACCTTCCTCTTACGCCTTCAAATGTAAGACTAAACTGTGGCACCATGATGGCGACAAATCCACTAAGTAGCGGCCATACACGATACCTAGTCCCTACTCTGACCAATTCCTACCTTTCTGACTCACCTGTATTTATCTGCTACTGTAAATCTTGATTGTATATGACCTGTGTGTGTGTATATATATATATATCAATGTAAACTGTGACTGTATATAACCTAACTCGCAACATGCTTGTTACCTATTTCTCTCTTGTTTATACCGGCACCATTTAATGTTTTATGCTGTACTATATACTTCTGTAACCTAAGATATGCGCCCAGATGCCTGAGGTACAGGCACGCTTTACAAATAAAGAAAATACAAATACAAATGGTGGTCTGTGGGGCAGGAGGGGGAGTTGGTTTCTGGGTGGGTGGTTTACGTTGGTTCCAAAAGATTCACATCTCACCCAGATGGTTAAGAGCCTGGTTTCATGATGGTTGAGCAGATACAATGGAGTTGGGTTCGTTTTCAGTCCACATCCCAGTCATGGCAAATAAAATAATTAGTTGGAATGTACGGGGCCTTAACAATCCGCGTAAAGCCCATAAGGTGGTGCAGTATTGCGAGAGACACAGGGCTAGAATAGTTCTAGTACAGGAAACCCATTTTATGGGAAGGAGCAACAAGGTGGTCGCCAGAAGCTGGTGAAGCTGCAAATACTACACCACATATTCAGCATACCCGCCTGGGGTAGTGACACTTGTACATAAATCACTGGGGTTCTGAGTGAGCCACGTTGTGATATATGCACTAGGGAGGTATGTCATTGTCGCAGGGTGCTTAGGAACTTTGATGCTCACACATTAACATATATGGGCCTAATGTGGACGACCCTGAATTCTTTACCACCTTGAAGGGGCACTGTCAAAAATACTTACACACTAAGTATTTTTGTGGGTGGGAGACCTCAATGTGACACTAGACTCACTAAAGGATAGGACTGGAGGGAGAGACGACGCTGCAGGGCAGCAGATGCGGTTCTGAACGCCACAAGCGCATTGGAACTGGGCGATATATGGAGGCTGCCAAAACCGGAAGGGAAAGAATTCTCACATCACTCGACTGCTCACAACTCCTCGTCCCGGCTAGATTATATACTTGCTAGCCCATATCTTGTCCACCGGACAGAGGATTGTGTGATGCTGCCGAGGACTCTCTCCGACCACTCCCCGGAGCTGTGGTCTCTGAACGTAGGCCTTGCCACGCCTCGACCCCATTGGAGGTTCAACCCAGCGGCAATGCCGGATGTGGTATTCAGGACTGAACTCCACAGTCTACTTAAAAACTACTTTCATGAGAACCTGGGCACAGTACGAGAGAAGGGAACACTTTGGGAGGCGTTAAAAGTGGTGCTTCGCGGAGGATGTATGTCCCTAGAAATGGGGGTGTTAAAGTTGATACGCAGGTAACTTAACGATACAGAGCTAGAAAGCAAGGGTTGGGAGAGGGAGGTAGACGAAGGAGGTGAAACAGGGGCACTGGCTAAGTTAAGGGATGGGTTGGAACGCTTCAACACACCAGCTGACAGGGAGGTGAAATACCTGGCGCAGCTGGCAAAGGCTCGCAAATATGGGGAGGAGGGCAGACCTCTAGCAGCAATGGTAAGATACGAAAGAGGCTATAGGGAAATAACGGCTATTAAAACTGTAGAGGGGGTGGTGGGTGTGAAGCCAAGTGAAATTCCGGAGACCTTTCAGAACTATTATGAGACCCTATATGCCCCTCGAGGCATGTTACCGAAAGCAGAGCTCGAGAAATATATTAGAGCAGCAGTCCTTCCAAAACTCGGAACTGATGCAGTAGAGGCCCTAGCTCCTCCCATCACGGTTGAGGAGATCCTCAGTGCAATACACAATCTCCCATCTAAGGTGCCAGGCACGGATGGGATAACCTCTGAATTCTATAAAGGATGTGGCCCTGAGGTAGCTCAGCATATGCTGGAGGTTTGGGAAGGGGTTGACAGTGGGACACCGTTCCCCCGCCAGCCCCCACGATGCGAGAAACAATGATAACATGAATCCTTAAGCCTGGAAAGGATCCCTTGGATTGCTCTTCGTATCACCCAATATCCCTATTAAACTTAGATGCAAAGATATTTGCCAAGGTACTGGCGGACCAACTGCTTTCCACATGTCACAAGTATAATCCATATGGACCAATCTGGGTTCATCCCAGGGAGGTCGATTGTTCGCAATACTGGGCCAAATAGACCCTGAAACACAAGCAGTAGTGGCACTATTGGACATGGAAAAATCATTTGTTTCCGTGGAATGGAATTACCTTTTTGAAGTAATTCTTCAATTTGGGGTCCCAGCATACTACCTGTTGGCGGTACAGCTCTTATATGCTGGCTCGAGCACCAAAATAGGTGTCAGCGGCACAAGATCAGATCCCTTCAAGTTAGGGAGGGGGACCAGACAAGGGTGCCTGCTCTCACCATTACTTTTTGCCATGGCAATCTAAGTACTAGCAGCCCGGCTGAGAGGGTTTCATGGTCACAGGGGTCTGACAATGGGGGGGGGGGTGGTGGGAGGGCCAGGAACTAATTTCACTGTACGCAGATGATACAATCGTATATGTTGGGGACCCCATAAACCACTTAGCCCCACTACCGCAGGAAGTAACAAGATTCAGTGTGGCCTCCGGACTAAGAATAAACAGGGCCAAATGCCTCCTATTCCCTTTAAACGAGGCTACTTTTCAGCCGAGCAGTCAGAGGTCACCTACCTGGGGGTCTTGGTGAGCAGGGATGCTCAGACCCTGATGGAGAATAATCGCAATAGAAATTTGCGAACCTTGACATCCTGTGTGGATAGGTGGTGCAGACTTCCCCTTACACTGATGGGTAGAATCGCTGTGACCAAAATTATTGTGGTGCCCAAACTCCTTCATCTTCCAGAATATTCTGGTATGGCCGTGGATAGGATTCTTCAAACAAGTGCAGTCCCTATTCATTAAACTAGCTTGGTACCCGAAGAACCCACGCATTAGCTAGGAAGCACTGACCCAGCCCTGGGAGAAAGGAGTGGAGTGGGTGCCCCCGACGTGGAACTGTATTTCCTGGCGGCAAAGCTATTTTTCGCAAAGTTCCGGGAGCCCAGATGACTCCTCACTTGCGGATAGAACGACACTCTACACCCATGCTCTCTCCGGGGAGTGCTGATCTCTGGCAAAGTTTTCGATGAGTGCAGATTAGACCCAGTTTCCTGCACGGCACATATGTGGAAGAGAGCTCTGAAGAGATTCGGGGTGGCGCACCCGTTCGACCCAGGCATTTCCCCATGGAACATAGTCCCTAGCACCTAAATGTGAAGTGGCAATTATACAAGATTGGGGGGTGGGGGGCAGGTATTACTCGGCTAGACGATCTGTACCCGGAAGGGATGTTTGTATCTCAAGAAATGGGATGCAGTCTCCAGTGGGCATTGCAATACTTCAGAATAAGGGCAGCCTTTAGAGAGTGGTCATCGGTTTTCCCGGAAAACCGTGCACAACTCCATTACTGCAGTACATCAGGAACTCCCCTGGGTGTAAAGGAGTGGTATCTGCAAATTGTAAACTGATTCAGGCTGGTTCGACCTTAGAATCCTTGAAATGCAGGCGTCTTTGGGAGGATGACTCCGGGGTGCCTATCACAGACAGGCAATGGCCAGTAATCTGTGACACTACACATAAGGGTACTTTTAACTCTCGGCTGCAGCAAATTCAGCTCAAGGCGTTACACAGAGAATACATCTCCCCCGCACGCACACTCCAGTGTGACAGCACCTAACCTGCTAATTGCCCAAGATGTAATGTGGACCTGGCCAACCTATTGCACATGCTTTTGGCTTGCACTAAGCTACCCCCTTTCTGGGAGATAGTGGCAGGTATTATGACAGATGTTGGGGCAAGATGTACCTAGTGTATTGCTGTGTTGTATGTTTGGGTGGCTCCTTGGGCTGCCAAGACAGTATCGAAGGCTGCTCTCCAGCTGCATGATTGTTGCATCCTGATGAAATGGACGAGTGCAGCCCCTCAGGGGGTGGAAAAATGGCTGAGAGACCTTGTCTGGTTATGTGACACGGCCAAGGAATACACAACCGCCTGTGGGCTGCAGCATCGACCGTAAAACATCTGAAGCCCCTTCAAGGCATATTTGCTAAACCGAGAAAACACCCAGGATAGACTCACATCTTGAGCAGCCTCCTCGAGACTATTACCATGGGTTATGACTCGGGGGAGGGCAGGGAGGACCTGTAGAGACCTGAAGACTCTTTTGAGGCTCTGTGAACTTGTATCATGTGCAATGCATCTTTGTAAAGCCTATGGCTTGGCTTAATGATCTATCTGGAACAGTAACCGTGTTTAGCTGGTTTTTCCTCTTTTGTACATAGACACTTTTGACTAACTTTTGTGCTTAAATAACTGGAATCCTAGCTGTTGTGTTAAAGACCTAAGGTGTTGAGTAAGATGGGGAAACCTTCTGGTCTTTCCCAACAAAATGCTAATGTTTTTTAAATATAATTTTATGAAATGTGTTCATTTGATTGAAGTTTGAATACTATATTGCCTATCTATTTTACAGATTTGATGAAAGATGTAACAAAGATTATTGGAAATATTGAATGATTGAACTTGTATTTGAAAGGCTGTTTTGTTCAGCCATATCAAATAAAATAAAAAAGTGGATGTGACTATGTCCCCAAATTGCTCCCTTTTTTTTCTTGCTCATTTAATTGGGACAATTTTCTATGAACCTCTAACCTTGCAGACTCTCCTTTAAATAAGAGTAGAATTATGCTCTCAACCATTTATTGGATGCAATGGACAGGCCTAAGTTCATGGCAGCAGCAGTGCCTTGTGTTCCCATAATGTCTGCCAATATTAATGCTAGTGATGTGATAGGCTGCGTGCCTATTAGCTGCACATAAAGCCAGCTATACTTTCAGATCCAGCTGTCACAGTTCGCAAAAGGTGGTGTGCTGCCAAATGGAAGAAACCTGGCTAATGCCCTATGGCTATACTGTGGTGTAACCTGGGGAATAGGCGGCTTGCAGCTGCCTAGCTTCTCTGAATACCACTTGCTCAGCGGCAACATGCTCACCTTCGAAACAAGACGAGACGAAGCAACGCAGGCTCGATCCCCTGGTCCATGCTTAGAAACCTCCGGGTATTAAGCGCGTTATAAATACGCAACTAAGAGACATATTCCTGTAACAGCGCCTTGATGCCCCCGGGCTGTGTGAGCGCTTTAAAAATGCAAATAAATGAATATGTCCTCATTTCTGGAAGGGCAAGACCCTAATATAATTCTCCATGTCTGTAGCTGCACTCCTCCTGCGTTTATCTGCCTTTGTGGCTGCCAAGCAGGCGCTAAGCCTTGCAGCGCAGCATATTGCAATGCAAGGTTACGGACAGTGTCAATGTGTAGCTAGTAGTTGATGATCTGTTTGTAAAAAGGGGCCTCTGCAGTTTGGATGAAAACGGGGCTAGAAATTCTAGTGACAGGTTGGGTCTGGCTAACCGTCCATGCCTAGAATCTGTCTGTGGATAAACTAGATTACCTCCAAACCAGTTGACATGATTTGTATGTGTGAAAGCCAATTCAGGAAACTGGTATTTATTTATTAAAAATTCTGAAATCCGCATGCCCGTAGGCCTCGGGCATGCAAGAAAAAAGACACGGGCAGACAACCAAGACAGATGGCATTAAAACAGCACGGGAGGGGGAATCCAAGGCGGAACTCAGTCAACTGAGAGGTAAAAAACACCTCGGACGATATTGGATGGTGTTTGCATCTCTCCTTATCAGGAGAGTTGCATACACATTATTTGTCTTGTTAGCTGGGGTTTTTAAGCAAGTTAAAAAGCAATTTGGCTAATAACCCACCTAGCTGACATTTCGCCACTGTGAAGTTGGTATTAACTCCCTGACCGTGAGGTGCTCTAAGCTACTCGAACAGTGCCGTCCTACAATGGATGGGAATATTGATCTCCTGATGGTCCTCTTCTGTACCCACCTAACCTCTTTTGATTAAAAAGCTTTTTTTAAAAAATATTTTTGCCGGTCTGTTTATCGCGACTGGGGCATGTTATCGTACTATTGATAATGCTACGGTCATCTCTAAGACATCCAATCTGCCAGAGGTGCTATGACCACAAGCCTCTCATCTCCACCTCGTTTGAGGCCATGAAAATAGACACGTGGTCATCAGTCGTTTCATGTCGATATTCACCCCAAGCTGTGTCTCAGCGCTGAAAGACAGGCCTGCCTAGGATTACACTGCCAATCTGGCTCTAGGAAGGGGCAAATGTGTTTTTAATGGGGGTGGAGTCACTAGACCACCAGGAATGGCTTGAGACGGGGGGCAGTGATCGGAGCATGATGGTTAGGATTTGTTTTTGCTGGTCTGACCACAGATAATGTTTTTTGGTTCGTTTACCTTTCTTTTACTCAAGCATCTGCTTTATGTAATTTTTTTTTTCTTTTTATTCTACGGTTAGGGCCCATTGTCAGTGCGGTGAGTGGTTGTTCTGGGGAGGTATTTCGCTGGGCTGGGGCACAATAGCAGGGTCAGGCCACAAATTGCGCCCCATGCCAGCAGAACATTGCTGTTTCCCTGGGAGCGGCTGTCTCCCATGTCGAACGACCATCCCCAAGTGCAGCAGCAGTCTCAGTGAGCCCAGACAGGGTCCCCATCCCTCCCCGGAGGGAAAAGCTGTAACGCAGCCCAGCCAGAGCACCATGCTGGTCTTGGGGACGGTCGACCCACATGGCAGATAGGCGCCAAAGGCCAGGGACATCGCCTTGACCATCCTGGAGCTCTGGCTGGCCTCTGCTACAGCTTCTCCCTCCGGGAAAGGACAAGGTCCCTGCCGGGGCTCCCTGAAACATCTGCTGGGCTCGCAGACTGTCAACCCACATGGGAGACAACCGGCCAAGGCCAGGGACATCACCCCTGACCATCCTGGATCTCTAGCTGGGCTGTGTTACAGCTTTTCCCCATCAGGGAGCCCCTGCAGTGTGCCTATACTTCCCCGGCAGGAAACGCTGTAACGCAGCCCAGCCAGAACTCCATGACGGTTGGAGGTGATTCCCCCGGCCTTGGGCATCCATCCATCCATCATGTGCGTCTACTGTCTCCAAGCACAGCGGCAGTCCCAGGAAGCTCCGGCAGGGCCCATGTCCTTTCCTGGAGGGAGAGGCTGTAACTCGGGCCAGCCAGAGCTCCAGGATAGTCAGGGGTGATGCCCCCAGCCTTGGGCAGCTGTCTCCCATATGTGTCGACCATCCTCAAGTGCAGCGGCAGTCACAGGGAGCCCTGGCAAGGTCCCCATCCCTTCCCAGCAGGACATTCTGTAATGCTGCCCAGCCAGAGCTCTAGTGGTGGGGGGGGTCAAGTCCCTGGCCTTGGGCGGCTGTCTTCCATGTGGGTTGAACGTCCCCAAGCCCAGCGGTGGTTCCGGGGAGGCCCGGCACAGTCCCCGTCCTTTCCCGGAGGAAGAAGCTGTAACGCAGGCCAGCCAGAGTTCCAGGATGGTTTGCGCGGTTCATGTCCCTGGCCTTGGGCACCCATCTTGGCCCCCCTCCCTCACCTGCAAGGCAAAAAACCCTGGGGTCATCTTCGACTCTGCACTCTCCTTCTCCCCTCACATCTGATGTCTCTAAGAGGTCACACTAGCAGCTGCACCTCCTTAGAGGTATTCTTCCTTTTCTTATCCTTCCCCCCAAAAGCTCACTGTCTCCAGAGCCCTGGTCCTCTCCAAGCTGGACTACTGTAACAGCCTCTATCTAAATCTTCCTGCCTCCACTCTCCGCCCTCTGCAACTTATCCAGAACAGGACTGCGAGACTTGTCCTTGGCCTCAAGCCCAGGGATCGTATCTCTCCAGGACTGAAATCTCTGCACTGGCTCCCAGTGGCTGCGAGGATTACATTCAAAACCCTCTGCATTGTACACAAGGCCTTCTGGGGTCTGGGGCCGCATACCTTCAACTCTCTCTTCCTAATCAAGCTCTTCACTCATCTGCCTCCAACTCCCTCCGGGTCAGTCGCTTCTCCAAGCATCGAGTTGGTGGCAGATCACTCTCTTTGGCAGGGGCCTCTCTCTGGAAGAGCCTTCCTGCCTCCCTGAAACTCGAGGAGAACCATCTCTGGTTCCAGAAACACCTCAAAACTTTCCTCATTGCTTCTGCTTTCTCTCATCCCCTCCCTTGCTGAATTCCTGACTGAAAGTGCACTGGTTACCTGGCCACCCTTTTCTGATCTCTGGCCCAGGCCCCATCAACTGCCCACCTGCACTGCCTCCCTGGCAACCTCTGCACTTTGGGACCGTTTTCTGTATCCCTTCAGTCCCCTCTCCAGCACTTTGTCTGCACTTCCTTGTACTTGCCACCAGCTGGCTGTTTTATGTGTGTTATTTATCTTATTTATTCCACTTCCCATGTACTGCACTTTCCCCTCCCCTCTCCCTTCCCCCTCTCACTTTTCCTTTCCCCTTCCCATGCACTTGCGCGATCTGAATGAGACCTGACCTAGTAGGATTGTTGTCTGTCCTCCCTTTGTTCTCCCCCCCCCCTGCCTCGTAGCGCCTTGAAACACTTGTGTATAGGCGTGTTATAAATGCCATATCATATCTTCCATGTGAGTTGACTGTCCCTAAGCCCAGCAGCAGTCCCAGAGAGCTCTGGCATGGTCCCTGTCCTTTCCTGGAGGGAGAAGCTGTAATGCAGGATAGTCGGGGTGATGTCCCTGGTCTTGGGCAGCTGTCTCCAATGTGGGTCGACCATCCCATAGTGCAGTGGCAGTCCGAGTGAGCCCTGGCAGGGTCCGAATCCTTTCTCGGAGGGAGAAGGTGTAATGCAGGCCAGCCAGAGCTCAAGGGCTCCCTGGAACTGCTGCTGGGTTTGGGGATGGTCAACCCACATGGGAGACGGGTGCCCATGGCCAGGGAAATCACAAAGACTATCCTGGAGCTGTGGCTGGCCTGCGTTGCAGCTTCACTCTCCGGGAAAGGTGGGGGACCCTGCCGGGGCTCCCTGGGACCGCAACTGGGTTTGGGGACAGTAGACCCACATGGGAAAGAAATGCCCAAGGACGGGAACATCACACCTAACTGTTACCTACAGTAACGTATCTCAGCTTCGAAGTTCAGTCCAGTCACCCATCTGCTGGTTTAATTATATCTGTGCCGCTTGCTGCATTCTCTTCACACACAGTTCTCTTCAGTTTTCTCTTTACAATGTTGGCGCTTGCAACCTTGGCTTCAACACAGACCGGTCTGGTATCGGTCTCGCCAACTCACCGGCTGTGCTGACTTCACTGGGGCTGCTTTGTTGTAGGAGCCAAGGACAGTACCAAGCCGGCAAACAATTCTCCCCATCTTGCTTGTCCCTGCAGGAGAGCCCCCAGGTACCTCCAACACACAATGCTGGATTCGTCCGCTTTGATTCCATGTCTTGCGTTCCCTATTCTCGAAGGCTCATGAGTTAGTGTTCGGTGAAAAGGTCAAAGGCACTTCCTTCCTTGCAATCCTCTTCAGTCTTGCTGTCTTTCACCTTGTTTTAAACTCCCACCTTGGAACTGCTGCTTCCTCGTGTGCTTTGCCTTGTCCAGAGTGTGCTTTCGTGCTCCACCTTTTATCCCTGTGAGGAAGTGTGATGGAAGGCAGGTGTGTGTAATGGTCAGTAATTGCTTGACCCTGCCTAACCATTTTATTGGGACATGTCGGGTATACGGCTCGGGTGTTGGTCTGTTTTCTCTCACAGTGAGCTGTCCGCGAGAACGTGTTTGTGTTGGAAAAGGGGACAGGGGATGAGTTCCTAAGTACCCTACATGGTAGGATGGGGTAAAGGTGTTATAGGGAAGGGGATTCCGCGTCTCGCCATTGAGCCCACGAACTGGATCCAAAAGCTATGGCTGTATCCTGGCCACCTGGATGACAGATCCCGGGGACTAGTGGGTGAGACACCTTCAGGTCTCTCACGGTGCACACATTTTAAACATTGTATTCTGTATTCAAGACAGCATAACAAACATGATTGTAAATACACTCAACAAATTTGCACATACCAATTAAAAAAAGAATGCCCAATTTTATGACTGATAAAAAAACCTCTATGAAAACCTGTCACTGAATTATGTCAAATGGGAACGACATACATATGTTTTACAATCATGGTGTACCCCACGTGTGCCAATTAAGTGAGGCGAATTTGGAACCAAATAAGCGGACAAAATTGAATGCACAAATTAATGTAGAAATTGATGCCATGAAAGAAAGTTCATCGGAAGTTATAACCACTGTAAAGAGTGACAGTGTGCTTTCAGATATTACAATGGAAATTGAAAGCAAGCGCTGTGATTTAGCCATTCCGCCAGTGGGTGAGGCTACTCAGAATGTGAATGTAAATTTGACTGGTGTGCACAGTGGCGGCACAACAAAAGTTACGAGAAGCATACCAAGCATTACACATTATTGGGCAGGTCGATGAAGAAGCCCTTAACTTCATGAACCTGAGTGACAATTCATGCAGCAACGAAGAGATTATATTTGTGCATTCCAATACAGGAGATTTAATGCAAGTAGATGACCTCTCCCCAATTAAGAGTCCTCCTGGTCCTATCCCACCTGTGTTGAATGAATGAGAATGAGGCTCAATCCATGTCAGGAAAACGGGTAATATCGCATTCACCGGTGTCATTTAAATGTTCAGAGCGCGATGTTTCTGTGAACTCATTTATTCCACCTACTCCCCGACGGGTCTTTTCTGCGGTAGAGCGGCATGAGGTAAACCATGCATCTAAAACTCAAAACTCTGCTATGGATCCCCATCCTGATTAAATGGATGCAAACATGACTTTGATGGCAATGAATAGAGCCCTATTAACCTTGGCAAAATTATACGAAGCGATGGACGCAATTAACAAATCGTAATGACAAAAATGTGAATGGTGAAAATATAAATTTAACAGATCATGCATATGACATTGTGGTCAAGCAAATGCAGGTTCGCAAACTGAGGTTATAGATGCAATTATAATTACATCTCCGGAACAACCAAATCAAGTCACAATTGGAGACTCTCGTCCAGTAGTCGGGGGGGGGGGGGGGAATTGGACGTTTCAAAATTAAAAACACCAAATTCAATTGAGAATGTAGGTTCGCCAAATAGCTCTAATCCTGGTAAAGCTACCATGGATCAAATGATTAACACACACACAAAGCATTGCAAGTAAATGCATTCAATATTTTTTCCTCCCAAGAAAAGTGAAAATGACCCAACCATCCTCTTTAAAAAGGGTTAAAAATGGGAAATTAGCTATCCAGAAAACCTCGAAAGTAGGAGCAAAGACCAGACGATTTCTAAAAATCATAAATGTACCACACAAGAAAAATGAGATTTTGAATCAAAATGACAAAATAGAACGGAACGAACCAAAAATGCAACTAATTAACACTGGTCAAGTAAAGTCCTCTATTAGTATGGTATACAAGCCGCGGCGTCCGTTCTCTTAAATGGTTATGACAAAAATCCACTGCAAAAACTGCCTGCCATGGGAGAAGAGACAACAGGTCATAGTGGAAGAACACCACCATTGGCAAGTGCCTCAATGAGTTCATTACCAGATCAGATAAGAGAGGAAATGAATAAATCTGTGGCATGGTACATGTCAAATAGGCAAGACGATCAGAGTACGGAACTCCTTTTTATAAAGCAGATGGCAGTTCCCTCTTACCAACCAACTCTACATGGTCCTAGATCCTGGAAAGTTGCATCTAAAGCGCCCACTTAACATAACATATGCTCTAGTCAGAGCACACAGTTGAGAAAAATTCAGCCTCCAATGCGGGAATCAACATATAAGATCAGGCCGGTGTCTAATAATCAACACGTCCAAATAAGTTACCATCGATTTTATAATTGAATGTCATGCCCATCCACTTGCACAATTTGATTTTAAATTGTTAAAGTATTTTGAACATTGGTAGAGAACTTCCGCAACTGCAAAATATAAACTCAGCAGACATTGACAGAGTTGAATTCTAAGATGATTGCGATCTTTCTAGGTCGTGAATATGCATTCGTTCAACCGTCTTGGCTGACATCATGTGGGACGAAAATCTGCCCTACATGACATTGGCTTTAATGTCGCAGATTACAGTCAGATAGATGAATGATAGACAAGAGTCATCCAAGAGGAGTTTGCGATATACAGTGCTAACCGTTTGAGCGTTGCTCAATCTAATGCCAGATATTCCAACATTAATCAATTTGATATGTCTGACCATCCAAAATCAAGCGTAACAATCCAAAATATCTGAGACCATTCACCTAATCTCCTGTAATACTCAAGGCTTTTATCATTTAATCAATTCGAATGAAAGTGAACTGCATAACTATGATATAGTTATACTCCAGGAGACGTGGCTTGTCGAGCCACCAATTTGGGATGAATTCGATATAATCGACGCCTGCCTTGACGGAATGCAGAGGCCGCCACATGGCGGGCCTAATGATAGCCACTAGAAAATATTTTATTGGTAGCTCGTGTATTTCTCCCACCCCTTTTTATACAAGTTGTCAAGCTAATGAAAGATGTATATACTGTGATCGTAATTAACATCTATTGGGAGTAGGTCCCATTTAACGCCCAACTCCTTTAAATTAATAGAAGGGATCCTTGATAATCTGTTTTTGGAACGTAACATAGATTTTGTCCTGATTATGGGTGATTTGAATCTTCATTTAATCCCCAAGCCAGGTGGAAAACACAAAGTGGAAGAACAAAGGTGGGGCTCATTGATGGATGAAAGACAATATGTCAAGTTAAATGGTGCAATCGAGGGTGACATCCCTGCATGCAATACATGTCATAAAGGCCTGTTAAGAGCCACGATTGATTACATCTTTACTAATCGTGCTTTCATGAATATAGTTGAGTCCTTGGAGGTAAAGCCGAGTGACGAGTGATCAGTCAACTGTGTTTGACCTGGGATTGGATGTTATCACAGAACATGAAAGGGAAAGGTAGATATAAAGGTCAAGTATTAGTAAACAATGGTAGAAATCGTATAAGGTGGTCTGAGAAATCACTAGTTGATTGACAATATATCAGCAGGTGGACATGGAAAATGTTATGTCTCCTCAATGCAGAAATATATACACGTTAAATCAGTAATTCAAGGTCCTAATAATAAACATCCCCACATGTTTGAGCCTTTCGTAAAAGACAAAAAAAAATCTGAATTGAGACAAATTCGGCAATGGAATCATCTTCCACTGCATGAGAGGTTGATAAATCATGTTAAGTCCGTTTTTAAGAATTGGCAAAGTGGGAGGATAGCCTTATGCTACCAGCATAATAGTGAGCATATGCTGAGCAAAATAGCTTCCAACTCATCAGCCGAGATATGGGGGCTATTAAATGAAGCCACTTTTAAATTCCAAGCCTCTGTACAAATTCCATTTCAGAAACATCATGGTGCAACTACTTTCAGGATGTTTATCAAACCCCCTTGCCAGGTCCCCAGATTTCCTTAAACTGAGAAAGTTGGAATCACATAGTGCGGTTTGTTAGGCAAAATTATATGCAGTACCCTTTGGGAACACCACACACAATTAAGACTACAAGTGACAGTACAAATTCACCTTTGGTACAAGCCTGTACTACACAGTAAAGTGGTAGCGATGGCTGAGTAGCCAGACTTACCTCAAGAGTAAGTGAGCAGTATCAATAGTTACACAAAGGACAGTTACTATGTTTCAAACAAACACTGACTCAAGGTTTCTGAGTAAAAGAATATACATTTTATTTACACATCAGTTGTAAAACATTTCACTAAAGTAAAGCAGTTGAAAAATCACACTCTTAATACACTACACCACACCCAGTAGATTCTGGACAAGTTAGGCTCAAAATGAAGTGTGAGCAAAATGGCACTCTAGCAATTTAAAAGGGAGGGAAAGACAAAGTTATCAAAAACAGTACCACCACCAAAAAGTAATAGGCAGGGCAATCTAGAAAAAGGAACTACAGTGAGGAAATCAATTCAATAGGCCTGGGCCATTGTTAATGGGTCACAGTCTGTTGCTCAAGATCACACAGTTCAGGGTAGTTTGTGCTTAAGTCTTTGCCAAGAGTTCAGGACGAAGTTGGTCGGCAGAAAAGTTAACGAATGGAGAAGGACAAGCCCTCGGATTGGCAAAAGGTTTCACGCACTTTCACCGCGGCTGAACAAAACGGACAACCGGATTTGAACAGTACCTTAAATGGCAAAGAAGGCTGTAGCTGAGGTGGACGTTCCTGTCAGGTCCTGCAGGCTCACGGTTCCTGAAGCGACTGTCGGACTGACACGAAGTAGGAAGACCTTAGGGTCCTGCACTGCCCAGGGAAGAAACCAGCAGCAGAGCAAAGCAACGGATAAAAGGTGCGTTCCTTAAAACGCAAGCAGGGTCCGTTCCTCCTGGCTATCCGGTTCACTGTAGCTCGGTACAGCAAATTCGACCAGAGAAGGGAGACATGGCGAGCAGTTTGGTAAACTGGTTGTTCCCACCAGCTCAAGGGGAGAAGATTCCTCTAAGATCTTCCCTGTCGTTGGCGTATGAAGATTCAGACCTTCAGCAGGGCTTCACCAGGAGGTTCAGTCGTTGTAGGGGTCCTCTTCTGTCAGTTCCTCTTCGGTTCTTTCGTTCCAGTGGCGACTCTGCCTTTCCAGCCCCAGAGACCTGCTTTTTATGCAGTTTTCCCCCATTCACACAGCCTGGCTGTCAATCACACAGCAGGGTGGCTGTCCCGCCGGGACAATCACCACAACCAATCGGATCAGAGTGTGACGTGGGTCTCCAAGGAGACCCTGTGAAGGGAGTCCTAAACCCCTCCCTCACATCCTGTTCCCCCCCCCCTCCCCCCCTAGACATACAGGCGCCTAAGGAGGGCTCTGTGTAGAAGCCTGCGAAATGACGGTGAACAAAGGAACCAAACTTGGTTTGGCACACAGAGAAAAACACGAGAGACTTTTACAAAAAGAAATGGTGAATAAACCCAGCCGGAACTGTGTAAAACGTATATGGTGTAGCGGGTTTAAGTTTGAGGCTACCAAGATGTCCTAAAACAATACCAGGGCTATTTAAGATAATCGCGGTAGGAAAAATACAGTAGTTGCCACTGCCACCAGCCAAGTCTAAATGAAAAGGGAACGATAGTTTAGATAGTTTAGTAGTAAGATAGTTTGTACTGGGTCTGTGATTTTTAAAAGAGACTAATAAAGTCAATGGCAACTTTACATGTTCTGGGAGACAGTAGTCAGTCCCAAAAAATGGAGTCGGAGTTGGGAAGCCAAAAAGACAACCCTGTGTCGCTGCACTGAGGGTGCTGTGTAACACACAGTGAACAGATGATGCCTATGGAGTTGGTGAGGCTCCACAGTCTATGAACTCAAATGTTAAAACACACACAGCAAAAAACATGTAGGAGTGGGGAAAAAAGGCTCACACTCTTACCAGGTGAAAAAAAAAATCCTAGAAATCCAGCAAAGCTGCTGAGGGACTCAGTAGGTAAGGGAAATTGGCCATTCTGGAGAATTCTCCCTAACAAGGTTCGATCACAATGGCTTGCTTTATTATATTTCAAAACTCAGCATGTCCGGAGCACTTGGTCCTGATGGCCTTGATAATTGAATGCTAAAGGAGCATCCAGAGAAATGGGCTTCTATCCTTAATAAAATCTTTAATCATGTGATCAAGTCTGGAGAGTTACTGCCATCATGGAAGAAGTCTGTGTTAATACCACTTTTTAAGAAAGGTGATAGACTAGACCCAAGCTCATATAGGCCTATAGCCTTATTAGATTTCCCAGACAAAATGTTTGCACTTTTAGTTTTGAGATACACTTTAACTGTCGGTTATCTAAAGGGGATTTAAGAGACCCATTTCAAACAGGGTTTCTTGCTGGCCTTGGAACCGGCATTAACTTATTTACTCTAAATGCAATTATAGCCAAACATCACCAAATAAAGCAACCATTATATTTAGCATTCGTCCACTTTCGAACCGCCTGCGACTATGTACCAAGGGAGCTGCTATTTTAGTAAATTGATGAAACAGAATTGTCTTCGGTACATTATAAAGTAGTTAATGGAATTCCACAATGAAAGAACAATGCAAATAAGATCGAATGGGGATGGTCTGCTATCAAGCCCAATTCCGACATCAAGGTGGGTGAAGCAGTGTTGAATGCTTGCTTCAGCCCTCTTCAACTTCTTTATATCAGATATGGGATTGAGCTTTGTAGATATTATAACTGACTACCTAAATTGGAAGGGCATGTAATAAACTGGCTGCTTTATGCAGATGATCTTTTGTTAATCTCCAAATCCCCTATGGGCTCACAAAATATGCTTTGAGTTTTGGAAACATATGCGTGGGACAATAAAATTACAATAAATATAAATAAGACACAAATAATCCAATTTGGTAATGCGAAACAACGCAATTCTGCCAACATTTGGCAGTTAGGGAAAAAAAAAGGTTACAAGTGGTATCAAATTACATTTATATTGGTGTAAATGTTAATAACCATCCCAAAGACCTACCATATGATATAAGTATAAGAATTAAATTAAACACACTGCTATCACAGGCACGGATTATAGATGGCAGATACTGTAAATTCTCCATTCAACTACTTGTTGTATACTACAAACAAAAAGTCCTGCCAATTTTACTATATGGATCCGAAACGAAAACTTGTAGATCTATTCATTTCTGGAACATGATGGAAGGTCAGTTTTGGAGAGCTTTGTTAAAACTGCCGTCATCTGTGCCCATAGTATGATCAGACATGAGGTAGGGTTGATTTCCTTTTCTCCATCATGGGGTCTGGCATGGATTCACATGCTCATGAATATTCCCTGTCGTCAGGCTGGGAATCCTCGATAAAGAAAAAATCAGTATCAGTTTTGTTTCTGATCTGTCTTTCTTAGTAGTAACCAATCCCTGATCTCTGGGTCATACTGCCCCCAGCCAATGACTGCCCTCTCCCTAAGCCCCGCCTCTGGCAGCCATCCTCAGATTTTTACCGCACGTTCAAGTGTTGGGAGTCCTCGTGCTTTAGCTCTCGAGATTTTGCTGCATTTTCACACTTTTTCAGGAGATTTTCTCATTTTTTCGGTTTAATCGAGCCTTTCTACTTCCGATAACGGGGACCCATTTCGGAATTCTTCTACGCCCCTCAAGGGTGAAGTTTTTGTTGAGTTTACGCTTCTTGGAGGATTCCGGAAGATCTGCGGCCTACCTCAACGGACCTGGCCCAGGACAAGGAAAGCTCGACGCCCGGATCCAAGTTGTTCAGTTGCTGCCCTGGATGCAGTTTACAAAATGGTTTCAAGTAGGACGAGCAGTCGCAATGTCTCTACTGCCTTCATGAGGACAAGACGCACGTGGAGAAGGACTGTGCATTCTGCAAGAAACTTTCGGAACGGACCAAGCAAGATTGTCGTTCCCGCCTCGCCGCATGGCTGGAGAAGGGCCCAGCAGTTGAGAAGGCGAAGAAAAAGTCTGAGTGGGCTTCTAAGTCCTGTGAGGGCGCCCCGGCGACGGTGGCCCAACAGAAGGCCAAGCACCGCGAGTCCGCGGGCACCGGGAGCGCCGAAAGGTCGGGCTCTTCGGCTGCCAGGCAGGGCGGGACTTCCCCTGGCACGTTCAACCACGAGCCAGCGCTCTGGTTAGGGGAAGAGGAAGTCCGAGAACCTGGGTAAGCTGCTGGAGCGGCCCCGGTCGAAGGCCAAGGACGCACCCAAGGTGAAGCCAGCTGAGACTACGCCAGTGGAGACGGCCTCTGAGCCCAGAGTATCCCTGCCACTACGGAGGGAATCCTCTTTCCAGCCCATCATTAAGACCCCCGTGAAGACCCCGGCGGAAAAAGAGGGGGGGGGCGCGGTGGCCATTACAGACTCGGAATCAGCCTCTGAGGAGGATCTGGTGGAAACCATGAAAGGCCTCAACGAGAGGTTCGAGAAAGTTCGATCCCAAGGGAAGGATCCTGCTGAGGAGATTGAAGATAGCGAGGATGGCGACAACGACAAAGGCCCAGTGGAGCAACCGTCCCTCCCGTCGCAGGCATTGCCAGATCCTCAGGATAGCTCAGCTGCCATTTTGTTGGCAATCCAATCCTTATGTACTGAGATAAGGACGAGGTTACCACTGACCCCGACGGAGGATCTTGAGCCAGGACCATCGGGAAGCCCCCCGAACAAGCAGAGGAGAGTCCATCCCGCTCGGCCCTTCGTGCCCACGAGGCCTGTCCCTCGGGATGATACGGCGACGGATACGGGGATGGGGACGGACGACGACGGCAGCGATGATACGCCGGACATTCCTTCATGGCCTCCCCCTCGGGCCTCACCGCCCGACGAAATTGGCTACATTCACGCCATGATAGCCAGGGCGTCCAAGCTCTTCCAACTCTACCTGGAGGAACAGAAGAAGGAAGGCTTTCTTTATTAACGACGGGAGGCCAAGAGAAAGACGGTCATGGCAGTGCCGTTGCTCAACGACATCTGGGACGAAGGGTTGGCTGTCCTCAAGAACCGTTCTACGACACCCGCCAAGAGGGACAGGTACGAGAAGTACCGGGTCTCCGACGCCGCACCCTTGTGCCTCAGGACCTAGCCTACGCCGGACTCGGTCGTCTCGGCAGCGGCCAAGAAGAAGGCAGCGGGTGTGGCAGCATCAACTTCCACTTCCCCGCCGGACAGCGAGGGCGAGAGGTTGGACTCCATGGGATGACGGGTCATTTTGTTGCGTCGGCGACGACGATTAAGGTGGCCAATGCCTTAGCGATCGTGGCCCGTTACGACAGGGAACTTTGGTTCAAGTTAGCTCCCCTGCTGGACTTCCTGCCGGACGACACGAGAGAGGAAGCCCTACAGATTCTTCAGGAAGGCGAGGTGGCGTTGGATCACGCCATAACGGTGGCAACGGACATTGCCGATACTGGATTTCGCCAGATGGGCAACGGGGTTTGCCCACGATGACGAGGGTGGCTCAAGGCGAAGGACTTCCGCCAGGACGTTAAGACCAGTGTTGGATATGCCGTTCGACGGCAACAACCTTTTTGGGAAGACGGTGGATAAGTCGCTCCAGGCCATCAAGACCGACCCAGAGACGGCCCGGGCCCTAGGGGTACTTCAACAACGACGGCCCTTTCGGAGCTCCGGAGGCAGACGGGGTGCCTCCAAGGGATCCAGAGGTGGCTCTTCTACATACTGCCAGGCAGCCCGCTCCTCTTCCCAGGAGGCCTACAGAGGTCGCTGCAAGCAAGGAGGATCCCGCCGTCATCGTTAAGGAGGCCAAGGCGGGAAGGCCTCCTCCAAGCAGGACTGAACCGGCCGTAACGTCGGGCCCCCACCGAAGCACCCTGGTGGGAGGCTGGCTGACGAAGTTCGTCAGCGTGTGGGAGTCCATCTCCACCGACCGTTGGGTGCTGGACACCCTGGCCAACGGGCACTCACTGGAATTCCAAAAGTGTCCTTGCATTCCTCCCGTGGCCAGGAAGGAGAATCACGTCCCTCAACTGCTGTTGGAGGTAAGGGCGATGCTCAAGAAAGGCGCCATCGAGCTCATCCCCAGGAGGCTCCGGGGCTTCGGAGTGTACTCCAAGTACTTCCTCGTCAAAAAGAAGACAGGCGGTTGGCGCCCCATCCTGGACCTGCGTCGGTTAAACAAGTACACCAAGGCACAGAAATTCAGGATGGTCACCCTCCAGCACATGCTGGGTCAGCTGGAGGAGGGCAACTTCCTATCGTCGTTGGACCTGGAGGATGCTTACTTCCACATCTCCATTCTAAAAGGACACAGAGTTTCTCAGGTTCGTGGTTCAGGGACGCCACTACCAATTCAGAGCCCTGCCGTTCGGATTAAAGTCGGCACCCAGGGTATTCACCAAGTGCCTGGCACCAGTGGCGGCGCGGCTGTGCCTGCAGGGGATCCACGTCTACCCCTACCTGGACGACTGGCTAATCCGTGCAAGGACAAGAGAACTCGATGTCGAACACACAGCGAGGACCGTCCGGCTGCTCACGAAACTGGGATTCGCCATCAACTACCCCAAATCCCATCTGGTTCCGTTGCAAGTAGCACTGTTTCTGTGAGCGAAGCTCGATACAGTGGGGCAATTGGCCTCCCCGTCGGAGGAGAGGACGAAGGCCATTTTGTGGAAGGTGCAACGCCTGCTAGCCACGGACGTGGCCAGGGTGAGGTCCATCAAGTCCCTCCTCGGGATGATGTCCTCATGCATCTACCTTATACCCCTTTGCAGACTTCGGATGCGTCCACTACAGGAGTTCCTCGACGCCCGCTGGTTTCAGGAGACGGGATGCTTCGAAGACAGGATCCCTCTCGACGAGGAGTTTCATTGGGCAATCCTATGGTGGGGTATCGGTGCACACCTCACGGCAGGCACGGACTTTCAGACCCCAGCGTTTCAGGAGACGGTGATGACGGATGCCTCCCTGGAGGGTTGGGGGGCCCACACCAGAGATCTCCACGCAAGAGGCCTTTGGCTCCCCGAGGAGAGGTCTCTCCACATCAACATTCTGGAGCTTCGAGCAGTGTTCTGGGCACTCAAGTCGTTCCTTCCTTCCCTCAAGGACAAAGTGGTGAGGATCTTCACCGACAACACCACCACGATATTATACGGAAGCAGGAAGGCACCAGATCTCCAGCCCTATCCAAGGTGCCCAGGATCTGTGGCACTGGGCCGTCGCCCAGGGGATGTTTCTGGTTCCCTTACACTTGGCAGGAATAAAAACACCATCGCTGACTCACTCAGCAGAGAGCTGCGCTCGTGCCACGAGTGGGAACTACGTCAGGACCAGGTGGATCGGCTCTTTCGACGATGGAGCAAACCCCGGATCGACCTTTTCGCGACGGCGACGAACTCCAAGTGCCAGAGGTTCGCCAGCAGGTTCCCGCAGCCGAGGAGCATGGGCGATGCTTTCTCGTTTCCTTGGGACGGCCTGTTTCTATACGCGTTCCCTCCGTTGCCGTTGCTGCTCCGTCTCATCAACCAGCTCAAGAAGTCCAGGTGCAGAATGATCCTCGTCGCACTGGCATGGCCGAGGCAGATCTGGTTCCCGGACCACCTGGACTTGTCAACGTCCCCACCAGTCAAGCTGCCGGCGGACGCGGATCTTCTCTCCAGAGAAGGAGGCGCCATTCTTCATCACGACCCAGAGTCGCTGAACTTGCAGGCCTGGCTCCTGCAGCACTAGAGTTTGGAAGGTACGAAATCCCGGCTGACTGCAGAGAGGTTCTTGCAAAAGCCATGGTGTCCTCAACTCTCAAGTGCTACGGACATAAGAGGAAGAGGTTCTCTGTCTGGTGCCGTGCACAGAAGATTAACCCTCTGTGGATTACGGCCCCTCAAGTACTGCCGTACCTACTGTCGCTGGCCAAAGCTGGACTAGCTCACGCCTTCATCAAAATACATCTGGCTGCCATCTCCCGATATACCAGGACTTCGGGACGGGCGTCCTTGTGGTCTCATCGCCTGGTGAAGGAATTTATGAAGGGACTATGCCGATCGTTCCCGCCAGTGAAGGCTGCAGTCCCGGTATGGGAGCTTAATGTGGTGCTGACCAAGCTCATGGGGGCCCCATTCGAGCCTATGCATTCGGCGCCTTTGAAGTTCCTGTCATGGAAGACAGCTTTCCTCGTGGCCATCACCTCCGCACGACGAGTGGGAGAGATCCAGACCCTATCTTGCAAGCCTCCATACTTGACTTTTCACGACACGAGGATGGTGCTGAGGACGCACCCCTCCTTCATGCCCAGGGTGCCGTCGGACTTCCACCTCAACGAGCCCTTGGTGTTTACCAGTATTCTTCCTGTCGCCTTCGACGCCGGCCGAGAGGACTTTGCACTTGCTGGATGTAGCTAGAGCGCTGAAGTTCTACGTGGACCGCACGAAGAGTTTTCGGAAGGCGTCACAGCTGTTTGTGAACTTTGGGACTGTGAATCAAGGGAAGGCTCTCTCGAAGACTTCCATTTCCAGATGGCTCTCCGGCTGCATCATGCACTGTCACCGGTTGGCAAACCGACCGCTGCCCGGATGTCCGAGAGCTCATTTGACCAGAGCGATCGTGCTACCACGGCGTTCCTGTCTGGTGTGCCCCTGCTGAACATCTGCAGGGCTGCTACGTGGAGGTCGACGCACACCTTCACAAAATTCTACTGCGTCGATCGGGACTCCAGGAAGGGGTCCAGGGTCGGCCAAGCAGTGCTGCGCAACCCGTTCGCTTAAGGTGAGCCTGCTGAGGAGGTAAGAGATGCTTAATGTTGAGTTGTTGTATTGCTTAATGTTGAGCCTGTTGCCATCTCCCGTGGTTGTGCATGTGTGTACTGCTATGTATTCTTTTATGCATGAGCATGTGAATCCATGCCAGACCCCATGCTGGAGAAGGAACAAGTTATTTACCTGTAACTGTTGTTCTCCAGCATGGGTCTGGCATGGATTCACATGCTAACCCTCCCGCCTACCCCTCTGCGGCTCTTCACTTGGTCATACTGCCACTTTACGTGCTACCAAATCTGAGGATGGCTGCCAGTGGCGGGGCTTAGGGAGAGGGCAGTCATTGGCTGGGGGCAGTATGACCCAGAGATCAGTGATTGGTTACTACTAAGAAAGACAGATCAGAAACGAAACTGATACAGATTTTTTCTTTACTGAGGATTTCCAGCCTGACGGGGAATATTCATGAGCATGTGAATCCATGCCTGACCCATGCTGGAGAACAACAGTTACAGGAAAGTAACTTGTTCCACACACAACATATACATATACATGGACATTGTGCGTGTTATACCGGAAATGTATTTCAGATAGCTATGGAAATGGTTTAGTTGTAATCCTGTTGAATTATGTGAAACATTCCGATGATATTTTCATAAAATGTTGGAGATTGAAAGCCCAGGAGTTCTTGCACGAGGATTCAGATTAGAGATCAATGTATCAAATATAAGGCCTTTACGAACGATCCATTTGAGTCCAAATATTTTGGAATACCTGAACCTTATCTTATGAAGTCTCCTAACCCTCAGCATCGGGCAAGACTCCTGTGCTTGAGATTTAATTTATGGAAAACCAGAGTAATTATAGAAAGATGGCATCCCAAGAACAAATAACTCATATGTCGTTATTGTAAAACCATAAAAGAGACCGTTGAACATATTGTTACCGAATGCGACAAATTGCTATTTTTGCGAATTAAGTATTTAAAAAAGTTATTTGAATTTTTACCCCATATGGACGCTAAGGAATTATGGGAGTATACAATCTAAATCGATAGGATATGCAGTAGTAAATTATTTGTATGAACTAAAATTGGGCAATGACGAATTTGGATAAATATGTACTGTTTAGGAAATTATATTTGATTGTGCCGAGACAACAGTTGTTAGAACAAGCTTCGTTTTCTAAAGAGATCTGTGGAAAGGTTTGTTTAATCTTAATAGTTTTATTATGTTTAGATTTTTTTTAGTAATGTGATTTCATTTTTCTTTGTTAAGATTGTGTACAATGTTGAATGTTTCAGCCAAATCAATAAAGTATTCTTTTTAGTGGCACACTCTGGTGATTGGTCAATGGTCTTTTCTGGTCACCCTTACTTTGGTTGGCAGAGTATGTGCCTTTGGACCACCCACTGGACTACATTATTCATCTCTTACCTTATTTTCCTTGCAGCATTTGTGCATCTTTTGCCATTACCTATTTTTGCTTGTTCCTCTATGGTCACCCATCCTTTTTTCTGTCTTTTTGAATTTAGTTTCATTTTGATCTATGCCCAGAGTTTTTATTACTTAAAATTTGTTTTGTTTTAGAGTCACACATTCACACATTGTTGCCCTGAAGAAGACGTGGGAGGGCTGTCGTCCGAGTTGTTTTTCAGTATTTGACATCCATCAGGAGCGCGCTCTGAATAGTTAATCAAATTAAGCGTAGGGATCATGTTACAGAGGCTCAATGTGCTGTGAGACATCGCTTTGCCTTTAGAATTCTTACCATTGTCCATAAGGAACCTATGCGGGAAATGCCCACTTTACTTAAAATCTTGGCTGACCTTCAAATCTTGTGTTTGGGCATTGCACTCCAGTAACACTACGTTGTTATACGCTCTTTAAGTCGAACTCAAAAGAACCAGTAGACTGGCCTTTGACTCAATGGTTCCCTCTCTCTGGACTAGCCTTCCGCAAAATCTTAGAGAAATACATTCTTTGGCACTCTTTAAGTAGGTGCTCAAAGCGTATCTGTTTAAAGTTTAGCTGGAGTTGTACTCATTACCACATGTCCTGATCTTGATTACTGCTAACAGATTTTGTTTGATCTTTGTACTGAAAATGTCTTCTCTGTCTTGTCTGTTTGTTTCTGTTCTTTAATGCCTATGGGCCCTCGGTGTGTTATAAATGAATAAACATGAACATTGTTGTTCTAAAGAGAATTGGGAGAGTGCCAATGTGTGAGAGTGTATTTTCAGGGGGTCCATTCACACCCACTCTCATCTCTCCCTTCTACTCTTTGTACCTACCCTCCACGTTACTTATCTCACCAATCTCTGCCCCCCTTTCGCCAAGCCCCAATACACATAGTGATCTTGACCACTCCATTTGGGACTTTGGGCTAAGAAATCGGGAACAATTGCCTATTTTCGTTCTCCTGGGCTAACAGCGTCTTATAGATGTTCCTCCAAGTGTTAAATGTTAAAGGTATTTGGACTGCGCACCGTCACCAACGGAGTTGGTCCCCAGGCGCTCTGGTGGATCTGTAAACGAGAAGGTGGGATGGGTTAGTAGGTGAAGCGGGAGTAGGATAGTGAGAGGAGTGGTGTTCTGTTGGCAGCTTCAACTCGGTATACACCGGGTGCTGAGCTTTGGTGCGGGTATCGGATCAATGTCAGTCCTCATGTGCTATTGGTGCGGCTTATGTGTTGTTGCTGTGTTGTGAAGTGCGTGCGGGTTGTTGTGCGAGAGATGGTTGTGAGATTTTTGAGTGAGATAAATCTGCAGAGATGCTGAGTTTTTTGTTAGTGGGTTATGAGGTTTAACATGCTTACATTCAGAACTCTGTCCGAGTGTGGCGCACGCTAATCCTCCCAATCTCATCAGGATGGACAAAGGGGTTGCGCCTGGCAGGGTTTTAGGTTTGTTTGAGGCTCTCCCTGTGCTGTTCTAACGCGTTCTGTAAGTATTCTAATTCTGATGGAGTGAGTGTTGTGGGTTGGGTTTTAGTTGGTGCGATGCGCTCGCCGTTCTATTCTAGCAAGCTCTGTAGGTGTTCTAGTGCTGATGGATTGGTTAATGTGGGTTGGGTGTCTAGTCTAGTCCTTGGGTGATGGAGCAGGTGTTGTGGATTTCCTCTTAAACTTTATATCTAAATATGTCTGTTGGGAGGTTGGATATGGTACAGCCGGGAGGCAGTGGATGAGTCATTTAAGTGCTTTTCGTCTCGGTCTTGGTATGTGATCAGTCTATAGAGACCTCCTTTTGTGGCTATTTCCCGTAATAACTTATGGTCTGTCGTGGGGTCCGTTCTTTGGGTCCCGTCTATGTCCATTTTGGGAGTGACCGGGGTTGGTGTTTTTATTCATCGTTGTTTAGCGGGTTGGGCATTCTAGTGCGTCGCTGTTGTAGTTCTGCTGTGAAGAGCCATGATTTGAGGAGTTTCCTGAATGCTTGGTGGTTTGTTGTGTTCCGCATATTCTTGGGTAGGTCATTCCAGGTTTTCGGTGCCTGGTGAGAGAAAGAGGATCCTCCGAGTTTTCTTCTGTTATAGGGTTTTGGTTCCAGGCGGATGTCGGTGCTTGATCTCAGTGTTCTTGTCGGTTGATGTAGGCGTAGTTTATCGCTTGGGAATTCTGCGCCTTGTTTGTGTATTGCTCTGTGCGTGATGCACATGGACTTGAACTTTATTTGCTGTTTTAATGGTAGCCAGTGAAGTATTTTTAGCGCAGGTGTGATGTGTTCTCTTCTGGGTAGCTTGAGGAGGAGTCTGGCTGCCGCGTTTTGTATGTGTTGTAGTTTTTTTAGAAGTCATTCGGGCATGCCCAGGTATAGGCTATTGGCGTAGTCTACTCTGGACATGATCAGAGCGATGATGGTGTTTTGATGGCGAACGGAAGGATCCTTTCTGCTGCTCGCAGGAGGAAGAAACATTTCTTGAGTAGAGCGTTTACTTGTGGCTCTAGAGTGAGGTTGTTATCCATCAGGACCCCTAAGTTTTTTGCAACTGATGATGGTGCTGGTGTGATGCCGAGCTCTCTTGGCCAGGGGATGTAGCTGATGTCTCCTCCCTTTTTTTAAACAATCATTATCTCTGTTTTGCCTGGGTTGATTTTGAGGTGGTTGAGGTTCATCCAGTCAACTGCATGATAGAATGAATTTGTCTTCTGACTCAAACTACAACAAATGTTTACTCTTCCCATCTAAAATAAACACAATGGGAGGAGAGCAAGCACTATCAATTCCTTGTTGTACATTCTTTTGTGCTTGTAGGTCAGCAGGAAAACAGGAAAAATAAGTGAATAAATAAAACGGGAGAAAATCAGAGTAGTAACAGGACTTATCTTCATAACACCAAGTAAACCACATTGCACCATTGCTCTGCTGTTCATTCCCTTTCCATCTGCGTAAAACTCAGTCAACCTTTGGGGGAGAGTGCACTCAGCGCAGCATTTAATTCCAGAATTAACATATCGCTCAGAAGCTTATCAACTCTCAATAGCTTCGCCCTCTGCCAACCGTTTCCTCCTGGCTCTTTCTCGCAAGTATCGGCTGGATCTATGTCAGAGAGCCAAAAGAAAGAAGCCACTGGTTGGCCACATAGGTAGCAACATATTGGTGATTGTTGCAGCGCAAAGTGCAAGGGGAATGAAAGTGAAGAGAAACAGCCAGAGATCATGGCAAGCAACACCACGAGCCCGCATTTCCCCTCTAGGTCTATGCCCTAGACAGCTTTCAAGGACCCTCTGTAGAAGTCACAATAGCGTGAGCCCATACCGAGACAGTTTGCCTTTCTGTCACGTCCCTGGCCTACCGAAAGAATTTACACATAGTTGATATATTTATAATATTGGGTGTTGTCATGGGCGTGTAATAGCAACTGCACAACCATTTCCAAATGGAACTCTTGAATTTGATGGCCAAGGCCCATTGTAAACCATGTTACAAGGCACAAGATAAAAATGAATTGCTTAGGCTATCATTTGTCCAAATAGAAATCTACAGGAGCACCAAGCTACACCTAATAATATAGCTACGATATGGCATGGTAGTGCTACACACCTCTGTATGGTGAAAGTTGATGCCCTATATGGGGAGAGGCCCAAAAACCTTCCAAAGAATGAATTTTGTACACACTGCAACATTTTGGAGTATGTGTAATCTCAAATATCTGCCCCATTCGGAACCCTCCACCCCCTCCACCTCTTGGCTGAGTAGATTTTAAGCATCAGTTGCACTGGTTGTCCGACAAAATGATAAAAAAAGACTAAAAAGTGACCCTATGATGCATTCATGATTCTTGTTTGATCATGGGGGTAAGGCATGACAATTTTTAGCCAATCGGATGCCCAGGTAATTTTAATTTACTTTTCTTCCCAAATTTACAACCATTCTCAACAAAGGTATGTTTGGTAACATGCTTTCACACTAAACCCATTCTGCAAGATCCCCCCACTTTAATTATAAGGTATCGCTCAACAATGAATGTTGAATTTTCATCCATAAGCTCTGTGAAGATTTTGGAGTTCTTGCTATCAATACTACATTGTCCGCATATGCAGGTTAAGCAATAGGTTTACTTACAACTCTAGGTACATCTGAGTCGCTATGCTCTATTGGTTAAGGCTATTCATTAAAAAGGAGGGCAAGCACGCCGGCATGTCTGATCCCGTAATAATCAGGAAAGTTCACATGCATTCTGCTCTTCCAAATCTGATGGCGACCACTGTATCATTAGGCAGCTCACCTATTCAAAATAAATAATTAAGTGGGGTACACTTAAAGCCATCGATTGGACAATAGCCTATACATTTCCACCCATTCAAAGGCTTTGCGGACATCCATAAGTCAAGTATAACAAGCACTTATTACCAAGCACATATTTAATTAGAGGTGGAGGTTCAATGACTGTTCTACAGTGCCTATGCCTGTGAAAACCCCATAATGAATATCTGACATGATAGCATTTTGCTCCACCCACTTCATAAGAATATGATTCATTACCAAAAAGCTCTGTGGATGATTGTAGCATTTATAAGGGTCTATAAGGCGCTGATGTTATATCTTTTTGTAAAGTGGTTCAATGACCATTGCATTCTAGCTTGCCTGAGTTTCCCCCCTGCTGAACAAAGAATTTAAATATGTATATTAATAGGGTTCCATAATAAGTAATTGGCGATACATAAAAAAAAAAGCCCACTCAGGATTTCATCCTGCCCTGGTGTTTATTCGAAGCCTGCAAACCCAGAATCCACATTACCTCTACTAGAGCAAGAAAAGTAGTATCAGACAAAGGAAAGCAGACAGAATCGAATAACGGTTTCTCATGGATAGTATGCATCCTTCCACGCTGAGCTAAAACCTTAAATATTATTATGTACCAAATGGGGATATGTCTGCTAGCACCACAATTAAACTGCCTTTGTTCCGTGAACCATAAACACAAATTTCCAAAATTTATTAAAATCCTTCTTTGAAATGGCATCTTGGAGATCTTCCAAATCCCTTACCTCAGCATCTTTATTTTTTGGGGACATAGTTTCTTGAACATTCTTTTACCTTTACTCGTTTTATTATCTTGGGTAGTCTAGTTAACTGCATGCCAAAGATTTTGCCTTTCTACCGTGCTGCCTCCATCAACCAATTGTTAGAGTTCCCCCTAGAACTTTATAGTTGCGGTGGAAGAAACATCATCCACGTTACCTACGAAGGAATCCAAGATGACGTCTTAATGCCATTTTCTTGCAGAACTCAAACAGGTCTAGTCCTTTCCAAGATGGCGCCACGCACCAACCCCGTTCCATATCTTGCTTCACTTCCAACGGGTAGGTGCGTCGCTTCTGTTCGCTCCGTGTGCTCAGCCTTCGACTTTGCACATCTCTTGCTTTCGCTTGCGATTCTAATAGCATTGCTCTTTCTGTTTCTTTCGTCTTGTTCTGATACTCTTCTGTAACTTTCCTCTTGACAACTTTCCGCTTACTTACCTTACCGGCATTTTGCCGTTCCGGTTTCTCGCTCTCTCTCTTTCGTGAGCTGCTCTCCTCTGCAGTTCTTTCTGTTCAGACTTTCTCCGCTTTGGGTCATCCCTCATTCGGTTGGCTCTGTTCCTTTTCTTTCCCTGCTTCAGTGGATACCTGTTCCTGGATTTGTCCGTTGGTGTGCAGTCCTCCGGTGCACTGCCTATCCTTGCGCATTGCTCCCTCGGCAGCAGATTTCTACCAGACTTCAACAGCTACTGCAAAGGGTTAATACAAGAAACCATCCTACTCTGCTACTTGTGGATATTGCTTTGAATACCGCATCCTACATCTCGTCACCTGGACTGCATCGGGTTTTCTACCCCAGGAGGGTTTCCCGAGGGTGCTGCCCCCGAGGTGCACAGAGTCCTTTTCACTGGCCTCTGAATACTTTGGGGGAAGAATTTCCATGAGCAACCTCTTTGGCACGACAGCTACGGTTCAGCGTCTACACCAGAACAAAAACTGTCATTGTGAGTACCAACTAAACAAGATAATACTTATAATTGTCACACCCATCTCTTAACTGTATGACTGAGTCTAAAGTGTACCATTTTAGTTTTTTTTTATTATTGGTAAGAAACCCATCAATCCGCCTCCCAGATCCAAATGTACTATTAAGCTTCGGGGGTGGGGGGGATTTCACCCATATCTTACACAAGCATCCATATCGGAGCGCTACACAATGCCAAGCCTTTGCTGAGATTAAAAAAAGTAGTTAATTATAGACTTGTGGTAGTGGGTCTATTGTTAGACTAAAAACTGCTCAAACTTATTTTGCACATTTTTATTTTCTTGAATTTTATCACCAAAATGTAGATGGGTCCAGGACAAACAATATTCGACAACCTCCCCCCTGCCCCTGTAGCCCCCACCCTCCCAACGGCCGGATTGTATGATGAAAACAAATTCGAGAAAAAAACAAGCATAACAAATTCAAGCAGTTTTCTTCAAGCAATAGACAACATGCAGACTTGTACTTGGAATTAGAGAAGGTTACTTTACTTTCACAGCTGTATGTGCTTTGCATGTGACAGTTAATGTAACGCTCTCCTGATTCCCGTAGAGGCGCCGGTCTTGACTGGGTGTATACCGTATCTTCAAAGGTGATGTGTAACACACGGCTGGCTCTTTGGACTGGACCTCTGTGCACTGTATGTTTGACTTGAAGGGTAAGATGTCTGCAGATAGAAATTATGGGATTAAGGAACTGGGTTATTGAATGTCTCTCTCTTCTTCCCTTTCTCTTCTCCTGTAGAACCCCAAAGGTTAACGCTCTCACCTTAGGTAAGTGAACGCCGTGCTCTCCATCTGCCTCGGGGCGGGGTGCTGTAACCAGTTTCTTCACTGGATAAGGGGAGCAGGCCTCTTGACTTCAGAGGACTGCTGTCCGTCGTTTACTGCACGAACGGTAAGTTTCGAGTAATTCTAATGTCTTTAAAGTCTTTAGTAATGATGTTTCTTGTTTTGCAGGGTTCCGGCGATGGCGGATAACGGGCTGAAGTGAGTTGAAGATGGGGCCCGTATGATGAATAGAAGCGCCTGGAAGCACGTAAGTAAGCGCTAGTTGCCTGCTTCACGATGCGCTCTTACTGTCTTTTTATTTTGCAGGTACAAGTTCGGAGCGGCTGCAGGGTGCCGGAATACCCACTGGGTTAGATGTGGAAAGGAGTAATGGCACGTGAGTATTAAAGTTCCCCAATGTCTTTAAATGCACCTTGTTTTGTCTTTCAGATGTGGGATGCAGCGCCGAAGGCCTCCGAGGCGTGCGAAGAGTTGGTAAGCTTTTGTCTTTCAGATGCCGGAATGCAGTGTGAAGACCTCCGGAGCGCACGAAGAGTAGGTAAGCCTTTGTCTTTCAGATGCCGGAATGCAGCGCGAGGCGTTGGTGACAGCCGATGGACCAGGTAAGTGAAGAGCTGTCACTGAAGACCGTAATGCTAACCTGTTCTTTCTTGTCTTTATAGGTGTTGCTGAAGACTGGATTCAGGATGGTAAGCCTTTTTCCTTAGGCCCAGGATCAGATGCAGAAGACACGATGAGCGTTCTGCTGCAGAGGATGCAGAATAACGCAAAGCAAGATTCATCCATCGGGTGTGGTTTAAATAGCCTCCTGTAGTGCTTAGGTGTCTCCTTCCACAGCCACGCCTAGGTAAGAAAAGAGTTCCTGCTTTCCAGAAGAGTTCCAGTGTTCTGAATCTAGGGAGTGGCTCCTGCCCCACCCAACAGGAAAAGTAGTTCCAAACAGAAGAGGATCAGAGGCTCAACTGGCAGGCAAGTAAGCAGCATGGTCTGCTGCAGGTAAGTCCACCCAAGCATTATGAGCCCGGCGCTTCCAGCGCTGGGACTGGGCATATTTATGAGCCTGGTGCCACTGGTGCCAGGACTGGGTCCAAAAGGTCCCAATTGGGACTGGTTGGCACTCGGAACCTGGGTTATGGATCTGCTTCCAAGGGAGTTGGGAAAACCCTGACCTTTTGGAAGCAGAAATCATGACAGTTAACTGATTTGAAGACACAGTTCACCCAGAAAGGGAGCAAAATAAACGACAGGAGAGTCAGTTCTTGTATCAACCAATGATGGATATTTGATACACAATATAATATTGTCCTCTAACCCCAACAAGCCCCAGCCATCCCAGTTTCGGGTTTAAATCGCCCTCTATAATAAATGCAGCCCTAGGTGTAATACCCCCAGTTGACTGGTGGCAATAATAATTACTACTACTATCAGGTCTTCTACTGCAGTAGGAGACTATTACCATGTTGGGGGTGGGGGGGTTTTGTAATAGTTAATTAAACAGATGTTTTACATGTTAGGTTGTTGGAAAAGGATGGTTGGAGACTTAAAAGATCACAGAAACCCATATTACTAGGCCTCCAAAACTATTGCCCCTGGCATTCCTTTTTTGTTCCCTGCTAAATGTGATATACCCATCTTTAGTGGTCGATTGAATTTGGCAGGTTCCTTTGAGAAGAATGCTGTCATTGGATTGAATCACCTCTGCAGTATTCCAAGATGATGTATTTAACACAGAAGGAACACATCTCGAAGCCTCATTGTCCCTTCGAGAATGGTTGGTGGATTCAAATCGGTAAATATGGTCCTCGGTATTACACTCATATTGGTTTGAGATGGAAACCCCTGCTAAAGTTGGATGGAAAGAAATTGCTAGTCTCTCCCAGCTACTTCCTTGAGGTCTGGATGGGTATAATTGGTTATTGTTGACTATCCCCTTCCTGAGCAATGCAGCCGCCCATCATTGTCTGATCCTACAGGAGTCCCATTGGATGTGGATGATTTATGTGAGTTTGACTGGTAAAATTCAGTAAGGTGGGGAAAAGAATTCTCGTAGTGAGAATTCTCAAAGAAGGCTGACATCTGTAAATGAGTCCTTACACTGGGGTGTGAGACAAGTTAAACACCATGCAATCACCCTCCTTGGTTTTAGGTGTTGATCGTCCCATCCCAGCCTCTGTCCATGAGAAAGGAAATTCCTTCTTGTATAATAAATCGTGCAAAACACTGACCTTTTTATAAGGAATTGGGTTGTCTCTAATAAATAGCTATGGAGAGGTTGGGGGCCCATCAGTACTATTACTAATGGGGCTGTTTCAAATGGGAGGTTCAGACCTCTTAGATATGAGATTCCCCCCTTCAGCCTTAAAACGTGTACTTGGTTTAGCATTAGTTCAGTTCAATTGGTTTTGTTGGAGCTGAGCTGTCCTAAATCTAGTATGATTTTTGTTCTAAATTTCTTGTACCTTGGTTCCCCCCCTCCCCAGACTACCACCACATGTTGTACCCTGGCTATATTTCGGCTCAATCGGTTTACAGAAAGGATCAACCTCTGCCACTGTATTGAAGTTTCTTTACCTCAAGGCCTATTGCCTAAGTTCTTCTCTTTGAGTGAGACCCTAATAAAGGGTGACTTTGTATGTCATAGAGAGCAATAACATTTTCCTTGCATCCCTCATGTATGGCAGAATGTGCATCTAATGCTTTAGAATGGATGCTTCCCACATAAGTCAAACTATAACCTAATTGTAGGTAGGGCCCTTTAGCTGATGTTTTTGAGTGATTGCAGATTGATTGAACCCTGAATAAATCTTGGTTGACATTTCTTTTTGTAATAGATTTTTTACTAAGAAATTACTTATTAATATTATAATATTTGCTCCTATGTTTACTCGGCCAAAAAGAACTCTCACAGATACACCCTCCCTACATCTCTTGGCCCCCAAAGCAAGTGGAATAAGTGGATTCATCTTTGTTTGCTGGGCGCCCTATATCGGGCAAGACGTGCACTCACTTTTCACTAGTCTGTTTAGTTATTTGTCCTTCGTCCCCTTTTTATGGAAGGGACTGTGTTCCTTCATAATTAAACCAGAGGGTACACGTTTGGATCATAGGATATCTTTGACACTATACTTTGGACACTCTATCAATATAGTACTGTAAAAGAATAATTTCAGCCTGCTTTGTTGCAGAAACAGGAAGTGCTGCGGTCTCTAAATTGGATTCAACTAAAATAATGTGGGCTTCTAACTCCTGTTGTCTATTCCTTAGCCTTACCCTTATCGTGGGTGAGGTGGTAGTCTAGGGGGGATGACTATTTCTTTCCACAGCAATGTGCTTGGGCCGGATTTAAAATGGGGAAGACCACTCTCGGGTGCAAGGCCCTAGTGCAAGCTTTGATCGTGCTGGTCTCCTTCAAGCTGATGCAAAGTCCCAACGGAGCTGACTTGGTCTGTCTTTCTCAAATATAAGTCACTTTGAGCACGTTTGAGCTACATGGACTTGACATCACCCGCCTTTCCCAAGCTTCAAGCCATGAGCCATTGCTGCTTATCAAACCAGCTCTCCAATTCCAACCAGACTCGATGCACTGAAAAGCGCCCAAAAACCCATCTCTATGCTGTCCAGATCCTGCAAGATAAAAAGTTGTAAATCTGAGATTCTGGCACACTAGCCTTGTTCTATGGGCCCTTGTGACGTTTATGGCCCCATGTTATGCCTTAAAGACCTATTTGTGCACTTATTTGGCTTTTCTACTATTTACTTGCAGACCCCTGTTCTTCAATACCCAGAGCGCTCTATGTATTGCAAAGTGTACATTCTCTGTGTATCTCATTACAGTGGTGGGTTGTTAGCATTTGTAATAGATTGTTTATTCTTGTAGTTTAATTTGTTTTATTTTGGATCCATGTGTTTTCCCAGCAGGGTATTTTGGCAAAACCCTGTTCGCTGGGTCCTATTTCAGCGCTGCGGGAAAACACATGAATGTGCTCACTCTTTCTCCCCTGTCCTTTCTTTCATCTGGGGGTAGGGTGGACATCCCTGTTAAAAACACCCGCTCACTTCTGTGCCCCCTATCTTCCACTACCCCACCCCCCCAACCCGCTCTCTACCCAGACCCAACCTCTAAAGTAACCTCTGGCTGCCACTGCTGCTGCACAAAGATCCGTCCCCATTCTGGCCACTTTTACCATAGGCTAATTTTGAAAGCTACAGGGAATACAGCGTCTTCGGGAAAACATATTAATAGTGAAAAATTCCCTTAGTTTGAGTCAACGTTGATTGGGTGTTTTTATTTTTTTATTTTGGAACTTCACACTATATTTTTGTTTGTTTGCAGGGCTGAGTATGAGTTTTTCAAGCCGTTCTCAACACTGTACTCCTGGGGGCAGTTGTAATTTCATCACAGCTACGTTTAATATTCATCACATTATAGAGTTAATGTTCCTTTTATTTGTTTTTTTCCCTATTTTAATGGACTTAGCGATGTATATGTACGTGTAAGTGGATCTGTTATCGAGGTGGCCAGGACACAGCCATCGCTTTTGGATCCAGTTCCTGAGGTTGGTCCAGTGCGGGAGGATCACCTGGGTGAGGGGTCTTTGTAGAGTGGAAGTGGAACACTGGATGGCGAGATGCGGTATCCCCTTCCCTGTAACACTTTCTCACAGACATCCGGCTATAAGAGAAAACCGTTTAACACCCAAGCCGCATACTTGACATTTCCCAATACAATGGTCAGGCAAGGTCAGTCAATTACTGACCATTACACACACCGGACTTCCACTACACTTCCCCACATGGATAAAAGGCGGAGCATGAGAGCACACTCTGAGCAAGGCAAAGCACACGAGGAAGCAGCAGTTCTAAGATGGCAGTTTAGTACAAGGCAAAAGATGGTAAATCTGAAGGGGATCGTAAGGAGGGAAGTGCCCTTGACCTCCTTCGAGGGACTGTTACTTTCAGAAACCTTCGAGAATAGACAACGTAAGACCAGGAAACAAGGCTGAAGAATCCTGCATTGTGTGTCAGAGGTACCCGATGCGCTCACGCGCTGGTGGTCAAGGCGGGGAGAATCTCTTGCCGCTGTGGTACGGTCCTTTACTCCTTCAACAAAGCAGCACTAGCGAAGTCGGCATAGCCGGTAAGTTCGGAAGACTGATACCAGACCGGTCTGTGTTGAAGCCAAGGTTGCAAGCAGCAAAATTGTATTGTGAATGCTGAAGAGAGCAGTGTATGAAGTGTACTTGATGATCGACGCAAGTCAAATTGAAGAACAAATGAGTGATTGAACTTTGAAGCCAAGATACAATACCTTAGACGGAGTGGTCTGGCACTGCTTGGGTGCTTATTCGAATGTCTCTGTAAGGTATCTAACTGAAAGGTGGCAAAAGAGTGACAAAGAATTGTGAATCTAAGTGGTCCGGCGACGGGTCAAGTAAAATGCCATGCACAATCGAAAGTCTTTGGTGTTAAAAACGTAAAGAAAGACCACCAGGGGTGCAGATGTCTATGGCTGCCTGAACCGCCGTCTCCCTCTCTAGGCACTGGGAAATGGCGTGAAGCCCCGAAAATATTAGTCTTTCAAGCATTCTGAAGGCATACCTGGGTTCCTGACTGTTTGGAGCGCAAAGTGGCAGAATACAATGAAGAACTGTTCCTGAAAAAGCAAGGATCATTTTGAAAGTAGTGTGCTGCAGTAATACAGTCGGATTTACACCCCCCCGCCCCCCTCCAAACGGAAAGGCTGGCAGCACACTAGCACCGACCCACAATACACTAAGCAAGCTGGCAACTACAGAACGTATCCCTAATAATTAGTTCCCACCACAAGAGATTTGGTCCTCTGAGAAGCGCTAGGAAGGCGCTTGGATACTCCAGCAAGAAGGAGATAAGAAGGAAGGTTAACTGTACGAAGGACAATAACACAGAAATGAGAGGAACAAAGGCAACGCCCACTGAACAATCTCTTGTGCCCAAACAACAACAGTGGAGGCTTGCATCGGGCCCCACAAGGTCAGCAGCCAAGTGTGTTGCTGCTAGAGAGAATAAATACATATGTCTTTGCCTGTCGGAGCCCTGGATCCGAGCACAGTCTTGAAGTGAAGGAAATTTAGCCACGAGCCAGCAGGTATGGAGCAAGACCAGGAGCAGACCTCGCCTGAAATACCCGGGAATGACCGTGATGGTGCCACCAAGGCGGCCATTCGACTCATGCTGGGGTAAAATATGCTCAAAGTTTAGCCTCCCAGATAAAGTCTCTGACCTGCAGGCGAGAATGGTGGAAGTGGAAGATCTGATGGAGGCAGTGGAGAATAATCAGCTGACGGGAGACCTAGCAGTAATGAACTGTGAGGCCAGGTTCCAGGACCTAGAGCAAAAGGAGAGAGACCTTGAATTGAAGCTCGACGGCCTAGAAAACTGAGAACGAAGATCGAATATAAGCATCATTGGCCTCAGTGACACACAAGGAGAAACACCAGCGGGGTTAGAAAGTCGTGTGAAGGCTTTGGTGATATCTCTGTTTGATTCAGCGGCTGCCCCCAACTTTGAATTCGACAGAATACATAGGGCTGGGGGGGCCCCCCGAATGTCCCATGATCAGTTCTCGCCAAATGTAACTATTACAGGTAGAGACAGGTCATCCTACAAAAAGCAAGAGAAAGGGAACCCATTGAATTTGAAGGATCCAATGTTAAAATATTTCAAGACCTCTCCATCACCACGCTCAACAGACGAAGACGCTGCCACCCATTGACTTCCTACTTGCAGGAGAATTAAATTTGTTATCGATGGAGCATCCCTTTTTTCATTAAGTTTTGAACATGAAGGTTTTGAACATTTAAGGTGAGGGCTATCGCGTCACTTCAGAAGAGGAAGCTCGAGGTGTTTTGGACGGCCTACAATCGGTCACGCAAGTAGTAGACCGAGACACAGCCAGAAGACCTGGGGACCAATGCACAAGACTGTACCCTCTTTGCCATGTAGAGGCCGTCACCAGGAACTAGAAAATGTAAGTGATGCAACACGCTGTGAAAGCTTAGTCTCCTGGGGAGAGCACTGAGTCTGCTGATGTTTTTCTGACTGGGATTCATTTCTACCTGAACAAGTGGGAAATGCGTGCCCTAATAGGGTGGGCAGAATGGTTCATGCACTTGCAATAATGGACATCGGGTACATATTCTTGTTACATCCACAAAAGCTTAGTTGCGGTTTGTCATGTTGCGGGATGTTTCCGCCATTAACATTCTTTAGGTGTCGTAGCCTTCTGCATTAGCCTGTAGTGTGGCCCTTTTTCTCTAAGGCCGTCTCAGTTGTGGAGAAGTGCTGAAGATGGCATTTTTCAGAGGAGCGGAAAGTGAGGGGGGCGCATCGGATCAAAAGAAACAGGCACTTGGACACCAGTGAAGTGTCACTAATCCAACCTTGCATAGTAGTCAATTATAGGCACTTCATGCATATGACAACACCCTTCACTACGACAGTCCACCAGAAAGGAGTCAAGATGCAAAGTTTAGCATTTCAACACCGTGCTACCTGATGGTAATTCAATTTGGGTCCCTTTAATGTCAAGGGCCTAAAGTCGCTGCAAAAGCTCTCCATGTTGGCCAGGGAATTTAAACTCTCCAAACTCTAAGTACTAATCGTACAGGATACAAAGGTCACCCAAGGAAAAGAATTCAAGATCACAAGTAGGGAAATGGGAGGTACACTGTGGGCCTCGGAGATGGGGGTAGGGAGGAGTCACAAGAGGGGCGGTGTTGGAATTCATATATAGGAAATTAGTCGGCCTGCAAATAGAGCAAATACACCGGAAGGAGGAAGAGCGATATCTGGTATTGAAGGGGAAAATAAGATCACGCAGTCACGCTCTGTTTCACGTATGCACCTAACCAGAATCTGGTTCAGTTTAGTAAGTCCCTCTTTAACTTCTTAGATAGTTTGAAAGAGGGCACATACACTGGGTCACACATCGGGGGAAAGATGTCTAAGCTTATTGCGGGCAAACCACCTAATAGACACCTGGCGCACAGTACACCCAATGGAGAGAGCATTCTCTTTTTATTCCCCTCTGCCTCCCCCTCATCTCACTTGCTTGCAAATAGATTATCTTTTGAATGGAGCTGAGACTGAGGGTATAATTCTGCGGGCAACCATGGAGATAGTTGTCTGGTCGGACCACGAACTGTATGTGCTGGAATTGGATCTGGACCCATCCCTTTATACAGAATGCAGAAGAATCTGTAATGATACCCTCTATAAGGATCCATGATTCAAAGAAACCTTAACCAAGGCAATAAAAGACTACTTTACAGTGAATGACACAGGTGAAGTACTGCTGAATTTGGTGTGGGAAGCAGCAAAAGCCACATTTCGTGTAGTCCTGATGACGGAAGGGTCTTGTGCAGAAATAGGCTCAGGACAAAAAGGAACAAAGAGCTGAAATCTGAGATTACGAGCAAAGAATTAGAACTCTGCGCCCAGCCAGAAGACTGGGCAGAGCTCTTGGCGCAGATTGGGGTGCTCCAAAAGGAACTAGGATACATTTGGCAAGGCAAAGCGCTGACGCAACTGCGATATTTAAAGCCAAGATTTTATAAGAGGCAACAAAGCTCACACCATGTCGGCCAATCTCCTGCGAAGACAGAGGGCAGAGAGGGCCGTCATCAAAATTTAAAAATGTAGTGTTTATAGAGCTAGTTGATCCTCGCAAAATTACAAAGTGCTTTTCAGGGTTCTAAACCTCCTTTTTTCACAGCTGAGGGGGAGGGCTCAGGACGACATTGTTGGGTACATGTCAAAATCCCCACGCACGCCGATATTGCAAGCCAACTGAGACATGTTAAACTGCCCCATCACTAGTGAAGAAATCCAAGCCACCATTTCCAAAATGAATGCAGGTTCGGCACCAGGGCAGGATAAGTATACATCAGCCTTTGATAAAGCCAACAGCAACTCATTAATTCCCCTTCTAGTGAAACTCTTTAATTCAATTTTAGAAACTGGCCAGGCTCCGATGTCATTCACTGAATCCAGAATTATAGTAATACCCAAGGACGGCAAAGATGTTACAGAATGTGCGTCCTACCACCCAATATCGCACATAGATATAGATGAAAAAAATCGACGCAAACATCCTTGTGAGCTGTTTAACCCACATTTTGCCCCAGTTAGTCCATACAGACCAGGTCGGTTACGTCAAGGGCAGGCAGGGCACGGACAATGTTTGCAAAACCCTCGACTTTATGGCTACAGTCAATGCAAGAGAACACTGTCCCATCCTCATGTCTATTTACGCAGAGAAGGTGTTTCGACAGAGTTGAATGGCCTTTTCTGCACGCGATTGAGATGGACAGGACTGGGTGACCTATGGATATCTGAATTATCGGCATTAGTTAAACTCTACAGCCAAAGTCCTGGTCAATGGTGTTGCGTTGGAACTTTTTGGTCTGATCCAAGGCACACGACAGGGCTGTCCCTTGTCGCTGCTGTTATTCGCCCTGATGGTGGAGTCCTTGGCGGAGGCAATTGGAACAAACGCCCAGATTCACGGGATTGAAAGAGGTGGTAAGGAATACAAGTTAGCGGATGACATTATTTCCCAACCGATGGAATCGGTGCCCGGCCTTTGTGCTACCATAAATGAATACGTCACGCTATAAGGATTTCAGGCGAATCTGAACAAAACAGTAGCAATGACACTCCAGCTTAACGCAGTCCTTCCAATACAATTTGTCGCAGAGTGGGGCTTTCAATTACAGATGGTGGGAATAAAATATTTGGGCATAGAGATTACGAAAGATTTAGCAAGTCTCTTTGAATCAAACGTTGGGCCCCTTTGGAACACCGTCAAAACTGACTTGGAGAGGTGGTCCAAATTGTCACAGACTGCTAGGTTTTAAGATAAACGTACTTCCCAGATTCGTATTTCTTTTTCAATCCTTCCCAGTGGTGATCCCGGATGTATTTCATGCAGAAGGAAGTTAAGCGGTCCCTCCTGGCGTTTTTGTGGACGGACCAGAGGCCCTGGGTATCATATGTGACCTTCATAACACCGAAGGATGGGGGGAGGGGCATGGGATACCCAGGTCTCTCTTAATATTGTAGGGCTTACCAATTTCGCATCCTAGAGGACCACTTATGGGATAACACCAAGAAACAATGGGTAAACTTAGAAAATGAGCTCTTCACTCCAGTAACTCTGTGCGAGAGCTCTGGGTCCCATACCAGACAATGCCATGTCGGATCTGGGAACACCCAGTTTTGGCGGTACTGTGGTCTGGCTATCACACCTCAGTTGCATATGGGCTCCCCTATTAGAGATTACTTAATATAAGTCAGTCGTTTTCAGCCCCAATATGAGGAAGGCCTGGTGAGAGTAGGGCAGATGTGGAAGGGAGGGTCCTACAGGTCAAAGGCACGGTTAGAGGAAGCACAGCACGGTACCATGATAACCCCACTACACTATCTGCAGTTGTGTGCTGTAGGATCCGCGCTGGTGGGGGGATGGGGGGGACTCCGTTCAGAGACTGCTTACGGCGTTCAAGCGTATCCTGAGTGAACGTCAGGGTTTAAGAGGGATGATGGCCCGATTGTATAACACTTTTCTCACCAGAGGCCATCTTGCACAACCCAGTGCTCAGACCATGTGGGACGCAGACTTGGGCTGCAAGATCAACCATATACAGGGTCTGTAATATACGGGGCAGTATGGAGCACATCTATATCCATGCAATATAAGATGAATAATGGGAGGTTATTGTTGAGATGGCACCTGACTCCACAACGGCTGTCAAAGATGTTTCCGGTGGGAGCGATGCATTGTTGGAGGGAGTGTGGGGAGACATGTGATTACTGGAAAAAAGTGGTGGAGTTGTGTAAAGGTACAGATGTATTGGAAGGAGGTCCTAGGGTGGATGCATTTTAGACGGTATCCCTAGGACACTGTCACCATTGCTGGTTTTGTTCGGTATAGAAAGAGAAACGGACACGGAGGGGACAAACGCGATCTTTTCTCACATGCCTAGAAACCTGTTGCTGACAGCCATAGTATGTTTAACAGTTAAATGGAAAAGCTGCACCCTGTCCATGAAAGGGAAATGGCTAATGAAGGCACACACCATATATCAAATGGAAAGTATCACAGCAGCCCTGCATGACTCTCACTCACACATAGATATGATCTGGCTTCCTTTTTTGGAATACTATACTGAATACAGAAACACACTGAATGGGGATGGTGAGAGGTAAATGAGGGGGTATGCATCAACGATTCTAAAGCCTCAGAGTGCCATTTGTCTTAGTCTCTGCTAGGGTAGGGGTGAAATGACGAAATGTCAACTGATCATGAAGTGTAACTCCAGTACAAAGGGAGTATGGTACGGAGAGATGTCGAGGATAATAAAGTGAACAGTGTATCTTGGGAAGTTATTCTGATGGGTGGGGGAGTTGCAAAGAGGCATGATGCGGCGAATGCAGATTTTCACCTGCAAAGAGACAGCATTGGTTAATGCCGTCAGGTGATAGTTAACTCTGGGGGAGAATTCGACTGGGATCATGAAGGAACCAGACAGATGGAAAGGGAATGTATGATGCTTTCTTTTTTATCAGGATGTTGTTTATGATCATAATACCATTGCCTCTGTGATGTAAAAATGATGTATGGTGACATTCTTGAACTTGTTATAAAACCAATAAAATGCGTTTTTAAAAGAAAAACATAAAGAAAGTTGATGACAATTAAGTTGGTTCACGCCCGGTGGAGGGAGATCAGCTAAGGGCTTTTTGGTTAAAGCAAGTTTGTGTTAAAAGGTTAACTTGAAATTGGTGTGAGCCTGACCGAGGGGCACTAATTGATCAATATGTTAAAGAGGATCTGAACCCGGCCGAGGGTATCCAAGGTTAATGGTGAATCCCCTGACAAATTGAGTGCTTCTGAAATCTAAAAGAGGAAAAGAACGTATTGTTTGTTTGTCACATCAGACCCTCTGAAAGAAGAGACTTTGAAAGGCAAAGAAACTTGGTCACGGAAGGCCCTGATGCTAATGATTGAACTGTATCCTCTTGCTAGAGAAGCCAGAGACTGTGCTAAGCTCGAGTGTACCGCCTTGTCCCGTACTGAGAACTTGGGGAAGAGAGGCTAACGAACATCCTGACATCTCATTTTGTGAACACTTCTTTCTTTTTCGTAACACTGTTACCCACACTATTTGTATTTAGAGGTAAGGTTGGCAATAGGTTTTAGTATAGGCCCTTTTATTTTGACAAGACACCACTAGGACTGCATTGTTGTTTGATGGTCATAGCTTGCTCCCATCTGTATATTTAGGATTAGATAGGTGTTTTTCACTCCCGTATTGAAGTTCAATAAACACCCTTGAACTGTGGTCACTGGTCTGTTTTACTGTTGATACAACGCCTTCCTTACAGTAATCAACCTTTGACACACTTTATATACAGCATATCACTATTCAAAAATATATAATATTTATACACGTACCTTCAACTCCACACAACACCTCTCCCCTTGCACAGAAAGAAGAGCAAACTTGACAAAACTTTGCTCTCCCTCGATAAATTGGAGTAATAACTAAATATTTCTAACTTGCATATCTTAAGAAACCTATAAACCAGTTTGTGAGCACAACAACATCACAAAAGTGGAAGAATACACTTGCACCAACACAACATCCAACATACCAAACTGCATCACACCTATGGGCCCTACAGAGTGCGACTGTCTGATATTGTTCTGACCACAACAAAAGACTGGAAGACACAAACTTCCAACATACCACTACAGGCAACACTTAATGAATGCAATAAACATGAAACCTTCTAAACCTCCTCACAACCCTTCACAACTGGGTGAAGTCCCTCATAAAATAATCTCTTGCAAAAATTTCAAGTACCGACATGGATTCCAAATTGGTCTAATTGTATGACGCACATAAATTATACACTGCCCAAAAGCTGCTTATCAAGCACACCACCAGCTCATGCCGTAAAACACATTCACACTGGGCAACAACCCCAAACTGTGAGCGTCAGAAATATTAGACACACAAAGTTGGATAAACGCCTCAGTATCCCTACCTTGACGAGGATTTTCTTGCCTAAAATAAACTAAAGGAAACACTCTAACAAAAGGATTCTGTCCCTCAAACGTGTACATACAATAACTCAACAAGGTAACATATGGCAATTCAACAAGTCAAATGTATCCATAAAGTTCACAACTAGATAAGTCTCTCCTCCTAATCTGGGAGAATTCCCCTTCCCCAGATTCAGCGGGATTCTGTTCAACAATTCCAAAATAAGGAAATCCTGTCTTGTAACAAGTTCCACTTCAGTTCTTTTAGTTTTAATTTGACAACACAAGTTTCCAACTTAACAACAAAAGTTTCAACTTAAATTTACCCAACAGTTCAAGATTTTCCAACAAGGTTTTCTTCCTTCCACTTGTGACAAAGAATTTTTAATATCTTCTTTTCATCAACAAAGAATAGTTCCATAGTTCCTTAGAATCAACACAAATGTCTTTGTTAGGATAATTCTGCAGTTGCGCACGAAACCTTTGGTTCCAGAATGTTAGATGGATTTGCACCAGTTTACACACCACTTGTTTCAGTGATATACATTTTGTCAGGATGCTTCAATAACACTTAAACAAAACATTCCAGTGGTTCTGCCACTTCTTCAAGACTTTTAAACACACCATACTACTGCAACGACTTCTGCAAGGTCTACTCACCTGCCAGGCCTATACTATAGGGTCCTTTGTCCTGGTATACTTGCCAGGACTGGTAAAACTATTATGTATGCAAGTACTCATGTGGTTAGGTTTATCTTCATGCAACTTAGAAGACTATAATTTGATCAACAACTTCTACTACTTCTTTGGGGAAAACATTGAACACATTGATGCAATTTGTGTCAAACTCCTGTTTACCACATACAATGCGGGTTATGCACCTCTCCTTCTGTACACCTTTTGTAAGAAGGGCAGCCTTCCTTCTACTTTGGTTTCCCCCTCTTGAATTAACCACGTTCTTCTAATGTCTCCTTCTCACTTTAGGCAATGCTTATTTAGGTCAACTCCCTCTATTGCCTCTTTCTTATTTATTTATTTAAATTTATATAGCGCGCAAGCAGCCCAGGGGCATTGAGGCGCTGTTACTTGCAATAACTTAGTTACATGGTACATATGATAGCGATTGTTGACACATTATGAGTAGTACAGGAAATCCTACTGTTGTTACAAATATAGCATTTGGGCTATAATTACAAACCTAAATGATAAGTATTTGTGCTGATGTGTCGGTCCTTATGTGAAGAGGGTAGTTTTCAGTGTTTTGCGGAAGGTGGTGAGGGAGTCCTCGCCACGGATGGTGGGAGGTAGGGCATTCCAGAGGGTGGGCGCCAGGTAGGGGAAGCTGGACCCACCCGCTTTTACTCTTTTCACTAGTGGCACAGAGAGCATGTTGGTGTACGGGGATCTGGTTGGCCTGGTGGTGGAGACAGGGTGGATCCTTTGAGAAAGGTAGGCAGGAGCAGTGAAGTGAATGCACTTGTGGGTCAGTGTCAGGGCTTTGAATAAGATCCTTTCCTTTATTGGGAGCCAGTGGGCTAGTTTCCTGGCTTCAGAGATGTGTTCTCTTTTAGCAATGCCTTGGGCTGCCCGGAGAGCATTGTTCTGTATTACTTGTAGTCTCGCTAAGTTTTTGTTGGAGGTTCCAAGAAAGAGTACATTGCAGTAGTCTAGCCTGGAGCCGGTGATGGCTCTGGCTATGTTGGTGCAGTTCTCTTTGGATAGAAAGGGCCTGATTGCGTTGATAAGTTTAGCATGATATGCAGCTGCGGATGCTATTGCGTTGACTTGTCTATCCATGGATAGGCTGGAGTCCAGGTAGACTCCCAGAGTTTTGACAGAATCGGAGACCGGGATTTTAATGGAGTCAATGGTGAAGTGGCTAAATTGGACATCTAGGTTTTTTAGCGTGTCGGGGGAACCTACCAGGAGGAGTTCCGTCTTGTCAGAGTTGAGGCATAGTCCGTTGTCGGCCATCCAGGCTTGGATGGTGTTGTAGAGGTTGTTGAGGGTCAGGGAGTCGGTGTCATAGATACCTGTGAGAGTGAGGAGGATCTGGGTGTCGTCGGCGTAGTTGGTGTATGAGATGCCCATAGCGTCGAGGATGAGGAAGAGGGGTCGTGTGAAGATGTTGTATAGGGTGGGGGAGAGACAGGAGACTTGGGTTACACCACAAAGTATAGTAGTTGGGGATGCGGCGGCTATGTCAGAGAATACTTGCATAGTTCTGTCTTGTAAGAAGGAGGTGATCCAAGATGTGGCCTCTGGGGACAATTTGGCGGTGGAGGAAAGGTGGTGGCAAAGGACGCCATGATCCACGAGGTCAAATGCCGCGGATAGGTCAAGGAGTAGGAGAAGTGCTGGTTTACCCATGTCTCTAGCATCGTCCATTTGGTTCTTCAAGTCAAGTAGGGCGGTTTCGGTCCCGTGTCTAGGGCGGAAGCCAGATTGGCGGAGTCCAAGGAGTTTGTTCTCTTCAATGAAATGCTGGACCTGCAAGTAGGCTGCTTTGTCCAATATTTTGAGGAGGAATGGGACAGTGGTGATAGGTCTGTAGTTGTTGGGGGAGGTGGGATCGAGAGTTGTTTTTTTCAAGAGAGGTCGGACCCAAGCTTCCTTGAGGGAGGCGGGGACTTTCCCTGTGGTAAAGGAGGCATTAACGAAGGCTGTTAGGAAGGCCGCTAGCGCTTCCGTGCAGTCTTTGATAATGGAGGCTGGGCATGCATCACCTTTGCAGTTAGAGGGCTTGATGTTCCTCATAATGTTGATGATGTCTTTTTCTTGGATGGGTTTGAAGGAGAAGGGTAGGGGGGGATCCGTGGCGTGTGACGGGATAGGGATATGGCTACTGGGTAGGGCTTGTTTAGTGGCTAGTATTTTGCTTTTGAGGAGGCTTAATTTGGTTTGCATGGCCGTTTGTATTTTGTCACACCAGTCTTTGTCTTTGGTGAGATTCTGGGGGGCGGGAGTGGGTGTCTCGAGCTCTCTGAAAATGGCGAAGATTTCTTTGGTGCTAGATTGGGCTTCCGAGATTCTGGATTCAAAGGATTTGGCCTTTGCTTGGGTGATTGCCTTTTTGTATTTGGTGGATAGGGCTTTAAAGAGCATCTTGTCTTTTTCAGAGTGGGACGTTTGCCACTGTGTGAGTGCAGCTTTTTTCTCGTTGCGGAGTGTGAGGAGCTCAGGTGTGAACCAAGAGTTGGAATGGGTAGTGGGTTTGGATTTGCGTGGTTTGAGAGGGGCAATGGAGTTGATAGCTGCTTTAATGGCAGTATCATAGGTTGTTGCGAGTGTTTCTGGGTCTGATGAAAAAGGTGGTCTGAAGGCTGGGCCTTGGAGGAAGGGCAGTAGCCTTTCCTTGGTGAGCTGGCGGGAGCTTCTGGTGAGGCAAGGAGGGAGCGGTTGGGGCAAGGGGGCAGCAGGGGAGCTAGTGGTGAGGATGCTAAAGGTGATGATGTGGTGGTCGGACCACGGGGTGGGATTGTTACCTGTAATGATGAGTGGGCAGTTATGCTGTGCTATCCAGTCAAGCGTTCTGCCTTGAGTGTGAGTAGGGCTAAGGATGGTGTTCTTGTAGCCTAGAGCATTGAGGGCAGAGTCAAGGGATTTGGCTGCTACGTCCTTACTATCCCAGAGCCCTAGATTGACGTCCCCGAGGAAAATGGCTTTAGACTGTTTTTTGAGGTTGTCAGAGAGGAGGTGGATGAGAGAGGCTTGGAAGTCGCCTGTTGGGCCTGGGGGGCGGTAAATGGTGTGCACAGTAATGGTGCAATGGGGAGAGAGGGTTATTTTAACTTGGAGGTAGTCGCAGTTGTTGTTGGTCAGGGATTTCTCTATCTTTCTGATAGAGAGCGAGTCTCTGGCAATAATTGCTACACCTCCACCTTTGGAGAGGCGGTCTTGTCTAGTTATGGAATAGCCAGGGGGTAGGGCGAGGGATAGTGCCGGGCCGGAGGCATCATGTAGCCATGTTTCTGAGATCATGAGTAGATCTAGGTTGTGGGAGGTTAGGAGGTCATGTATGTCTAGGGCGTGGGCATTGATGGACCTGGCGTTAATCATGGCACATTTCATGTGGGGTTCAGTAGTGCCTGAGAGGGGGTTCATGATGAGAGAGGGTTTGGTGGAGGGGGGGGGTTGAGCTCTGGGTGTTAGGGGAGATGCAAATCACAGATTTTACACTGGGGGTCACATTTTCAGTGGCGGTGGACACATGTGGTATAGCATTTGGCACACTAGCATTCAAAGTGGTGGTAGAAGAATTGTTAATCACAGATTTTACACTGGGGGTCACATTTTCAGTGGTGGTGGACACATGTGGTATAGCATTTGGCACACTAGCATTCAAAGTGGTGGTAGAAGAATTGCTAATCACAGATTTTACACTGGGGGTCACATTTTCAGTGGTGGTGGACACATGTGGTATAGCATTTGGCAAACTAGCATTCAAAATGGTGGTAGAAGAATTGCTAATCACAGATTTTACACTGGGGGTCACATTTTCAGTGGTGGTGGACACATGTGGTATAGCATTTGGCACACTAGCATTCAAAATGGTGGTAGAAGAATTGCTAATCACAGATTTTACACTGGGGGTCACATTTTCAGTGGTGGTGGACACATGTGGTATAGCATTTGGCACACTAGCATTCAAAATGGTGGTAGAAGAATTGTTAATCATATTTTCAGCGGTGGTGGACACATTTGTAATCACATTGGTTATGGAGGCGGTATAATTGTACGGAAAGTTAAGTACTTTGTTGGTGGCTGTGTAGGTAGTACTTGACGTGGATACAGGCTTTGAGGTTTCGCGGGGGTGCCTGGCCTTATCAGCGAGTGCGGAGGGTTGTACAGTGCGTGAGCATAGCCGCGTATTACGGCTGTTCGTGGGAATGGGCTGTGAACTGAGGGCAGCTTTCAAAGTACGGGCGCCCAGCCTGAAGCGCCTTGAGGTGGTGCAGGGGTTGGAGAAAAGCTTGCAGGGGTAGAGCTTCTTACCTTCCGGGTGCGGCGTATGTTTAGGGCAAACGGCAGACGATTTCTTCTGACAATGGGGTTTACAAGCAAGTGGTGTCTTTAGTGTTCCATTTTGGCTTGGACAACGATGGTTTATGCCCTTTTCTAGCAAGGGTACCCTTTTTGTTTTGTGGGTCATTATTCTGACCTTTTTAATTCACAATTACAGTTGGCTGGTTTGTTTGCCTGACTCTTATTCTGCCGCTTTAGTCACTTCTCGTTCCCTTGGTATACAAAAGAATTATCTTCGTGTTATATCAGTTCGATATGCTTCATATTGAAGTTTCTGCCACTCTACTGCTTTTACAGTAGTTCAGTATTCAAAAGACCCGCTGTGAGTCAGTGGGCCGTTAAGGAGTGCTCCAGGTTCACAGTGCTTAAGTGAACTCGCTAGCTTTGCTGTGCGCGTCTGTGCACCTTGCCGTTCTCAGGATCCTGGCTTCTTCTGCTCTGGATGTCTGGTAAAACGAACTTGCTTGGTTTTCCACGGCTCGCGCTGAGCTGAATGGAAGCATTCCGTGCTCCTAAGGCTCGCCTGCCACCGGAGTCAGCCCTGCTTACCGGCGCGTGACCTCTGCAACTGCGATCTTCAGGGTGGAAGTCTTTAAAAACATTTTCTGCTGCGTGGCCTCTGCAATAACTATCTCTTCAGGGGGAAAGATTGTACTTGTCACGCTTCCTGCTGCACGATCTCTGTACCGCAGGTCTCCAAAGGAAAATATCCTCTCAGAACCAGCATCTGTTCTCCAAGCCACTGCGGTTCCGGCATCTGTTCCTTCAGATGCAACCCCTGCACTGTAGAGTTTCTGCCTTCACTCTACCTGCTACTTCTACTCCTTTCTATGGCCTGCACAAGTCTTTTAATGCCTGTTTCCCTCAGGTGTGGGTCATTACCACTAATAGGCTGCAACATGCAGCCCTCTTCTTCATCCCAGTACTTTGGGAATTATGGGACTTTCGCCCATAATGTCAAAATCAGTTTTCTCCACTGGATGGGTAGGATCTCTGGGGAAGTTTATAAAATGGGATTATTCCATTCTTCACGACCTGTCCCCCGGACACCAACTTGATCCTCTCTCAGAACACCACCCCCAGGGTCAAGATCAGGAAGCGTCTGCCTTTCCCTGGCCACATCATGGGCGGGGGGTCCCAGGTCGCAGTTTCTGGGGAATCCTCTCTACTTCATTGCAGAACTCGCACAAAACTAGTTTCCTTCTGGCCAGGACTGCCACTTCCTGAGCCCAAATCCTGCTCTCAAACGGAGCAACTTAAACAGAATACTAAGATAGACAACAATGCCAAATTTGCAAAATTACATCAACAACAAGAGCGGCGCCCCCACGGTAGACTGCTCTCACAAAGACAGGTCACATTTGATCCTGCTTAAACACTAAGCTTAAACCAAGCCAAGACGGCAACTCACTAATATGTACTCGTCAAAACTGCTTGACTCTCCACACTGATAGACTTCAGGTGACCGAAAGTATAGACAAAATCAACGCCCCCGTGACAGACTGCTAGCAAAAGCACGTCTTTTACTTTGGATAATGTCAAAAACACTTTGGTACTCCAATGGCAATATCAAAGCCCCAATAGCAGACCGCTCACAAGCACCTCCTGTGGGATAATGCCCCAACTTCCATAACACACTTGCAATACCTACGCCCCTCATGGCAGACTGTTGAAAACACATCAATTTAAGCTATTGCCCCATACAATTCCTAGTACATTTCACCAACATTCTGAGTTGAACTTCACATCACTTTTAATTAACTTTTTTGTTCAGATTCCCTAAAGGAAACACTGGCAAGTAATCGCTTCATAAAAACATACAACTTCCTCTCAAATACCATTTCATTTCACAGATCAACATCAACGCCCCCATGGCTGACTGCTATCAAAGCATGTCAATGTTGGAGTCTCTTTAATTTCACAGATTGATGGCAACCTCAGCCACCAATGGCTTACTGATATTGAAGCACGTCATATGAGATAATGCCCAACAATGAATACACATATTCCAATTCACAATTTACACACACTGGCAAAATTGACGCTTGCACTATTGACTGCTATTGAAGCACGCCAATATGATATATTGCCAAATATAGGTTGTTTATCTTTCTTTTGCTGAAAAAGTAAACACTCAGCAAGAACACTTTCCTATTGTTGCACTGAGGGAAAGATGGCTAACCTGTATATTTAGCTCTGTATGCCACAGCATGCAATAAAAAAATAATGTAAAACACTTTACAATAGAAATTAACAGCTGCATTGTGTCTATTAATAGATGCTCTCGTCCTTTTTTCCACTCGATGCATACAGAAAACCCCTAGAGATCATTATCACTTTAAATAAGACTGGACCAACAGCATAGTGTCCCTCACACCGTTGCCGGAACACGTATTCGAGGTAGTCTGTTTCAGGGTGTGCCGTAAAACACCATAGGCAACCTCCCCACAGTGTTATATGGGATGGCTGCCGTTGCTGTCATATCCCAAGGAAAGTGACGTTGGGGTTGGGGTGGGGGTGTGATGGAGTTCAGTTCCTGTACCAAGTTGAATTAAGAAAGACGTGCTTTTCCATACTGGTGTCCTGCGTATCATTGAAGTGATTTGAGTCCCTGAGAGTTATCGCGGATGAATGGCCCTTTTCCTGACTTCACAATGGTGACAAAGGGCTTCAAGGACCCGACCGCGTTGCAGTGAGGCTTTGCCGTCGGGCATAGTACAGCGCATCGGCGTGCCTTCGGCAATCGGCCCGCGCCTGTGAGCATGTGTGAGGAGCTCGTGGAGGCTGCACTGCTACAGGGACCTGGCAGACACTGCGGCGCACGTGAGCTGCCAAATTGGCTCCATATTCCGGAGTGCTTTGAAAGAAGGCTGAGGCCGTGTGGGGGCAGGAGCCTGGCAGGCACCGCGGCACATGTGTGCATGAAGCTGGCTGCACTCATGTCTAGTGGTCCCACACACATAGCTCTCAACCATTTGCCTCGCAAAGGCGGGTGAAATCACCCGATTTTGTTTTTGGCGGGTGAGACGCCCATTGGAATGAATGGGAGTGCAGGAGGCTTGGCGGGTGAGTCAGCCCTTTGCAAGGCGGGTGACACCCGCCAAAAGCGTGTGAGTTGAGAGCTATGCCCACACACCTAGCCAGCCCGTAAGAGCGCGGGTGGAGCACGAGGTCCCGCGGCGCTGGCAACCGTCTACCGGCCACAGTGTTAGTCAACGGGGAAGTGGTGGAACGCCTGCAGAGACACGCAGAAGGTATGCCTGGCACCCAAAGGGCCCCATGCGCTCATCTGTGGCACGTGAAACGCCCTGACCATCACGGGCAGGTGGAAGGGAGTTGGAACTCCCCAGAGGTGAATGCCCCAGATACAAAATAAGTGATACAACACGAAAATAGAAAAAAAGCCTGAAAATAAAACACACACAGCCTCCGAGTCCCAAGGTGGGTAGGGCAGGAGCCCACAACAGCCACATACCACCAAAAGCATCAAATCTGGGCCCAGGTGATGCTACACCCTACGCCTTGTTAGAGACTGCCAAACTCATCCCATGGCATCATGTTGGACCCGGAGGCGGAGGGTGCGTCTGGAGATGTCGCCATCCCTGCACAGGCAGCAGGAGGAGCATCACAAGTCATGCACATGCCAAACCAGTTTGATTTAAGGTACGCAACCAACCTGGGGCCCAGCTGGGCCATCTGGCTGAGAGACTTCAAATTCTATGTAGGGGCCATAGGTCTCATGGATGACACACAATTAAAAAAGACGCTGTCCAATGTCGTGAGGCCTGCGGTCAGGGACATTGCAGGGGAACTGCTCAACTTGGACACCACAACATATAACGAACTACATGGCAAACTATCGGAATACTTCGACCCCCACACCAACATAGACTATGAACAACACATCTTCCACACCACTAGAGAGGAAAAAAGCGAGTCCCTTGACAATTTCGTCATGCGCATCCGCATAAAATTCAAATACTGCGAAATCCATTGGTACTCTAACGAAGAGGCTCTAAGATCGCAGGTGATTGCCGGCTGCATCTCACAACCCTTCAGGAAACAGCTATTGCAGAAGCAAAGCTCGCTGGCGGAGATACTTGCGTTGGCCTGGATGGAAGCGGCTGTGGAGTCTCAGCTCAACAGTCTAGGCAAGATTACATTCCATCAGCCAGCAATGAATCCTGATCTTATCAACAAGTTATCCACAATTCTCAACCAAGGGGGAAAATGCTCAGAAGCCACGTGCTTCCGGTGTGGCTATGAATACCCACACACGGGTGAGTGACCCGCGTTGGGACAGCAATGCGCTGCCTGTGGAGGAATGGAGGACTTCAGGGCTGTCTGTAAAAACACGCCCATGCCGGGCAGACAGATTCCAGGAGCGACCTCACCAGAGCCCACCAGTCAACAAGGCGGAAGGAGACCAGAGGACACAACCGAGAAGAACGAGAACACAGAAGCACATATGCCAACGAGGAGAGACGATCTTCCGAGGGATCAAGACACAGCCGGAGAAGGCGGTTTGGCCGATGCATTGAAATGCGATCATCACCGAGCAGTGAAACCCCATTGTCTGAAGAAGACCAGCGGAGGAAAGGATACGTTTGGGAGTTCAACAATGATACGGCCACCCGACCCAGTCCCACTCTCACGCTGCAAGTTAAACGACGCACAGCTGGAATTCCTCATTGATAAGCGACCATCGTCAACCTCATCAGTGAGGAGGCTTACAACTCCCTTACCCGGCCCCACAAACTGCGCAAGGCCACGGTAGATATTTACCCATATGGGACAACTACGCCACTGCCGTGCAAGGGCACTATTACGGCCTGGTGCACGATACACGCACTGCAAAGTTTCCACTACACATACTGAAAATGGAAGCCAACAGTGGCTGCATCTTAAGCTTCAAAACGGCAGTTGACATGGGCCCAGTGCACATTTTATACCAGATAATGGCTCGCAAGTTCTTCGCCAGGCCGGAAGCAGTGGAAGAAGCGTTCCTGAAATTATTCAAACTTCTAGGGAAACTGAAGAACAGGAAAGTCCAATTGCACATCAACACATGTTCCCCCAGTGGCCCAACATTATCATGGCATACCTGTAAACATACAGAGGCAAGTTGAGGAGGAACTGGACAAACTCATCAAGCTAAAAGTTATCGAAGCTGTCACAGGCCCAACACCGTGGGTGTCACCCATAGTCCGCGTCCCGAAAAAGTCCACAGACGGGTCAATACGCCTGTGCGTGGACATGCGGAGAGCAAATGTAGCAATTGAAAGGGAAAGACACCAAGCACAGAGAATCACTGACATGATTCATCTACTCCACGGAGCTAAGGTGTTTTCTAAGCTTGATCTGACAAAAGGTTACCACCAAATCGAAATCTCCCCCGAGTCGAGATATATCACGACATTCATGACTCACTTAGGACTTTTCCAATACAAAAGGCTCAGTTTCGGCTTCTCATCGGCCACTGAAATTTTCCAAGAAGAAATCCACAAGGTCATTCAACATGTACCCAACTGCCTAAACTACTCAGACGACGTCCTAGTATTTGGAAAGACCAAGGAAGAACATGACGTGGCGCTGCATCGGGTGTGCGCTGCACTGGAGGCAGCTGGCTGCACCCTCAACAAAGCTAAGTGCGAATTTGGCAAGGTCTTGTTGAGGTTTTTCGGCCATATCTTTTCAGACAAGGGGATGCGCCCGGACCTAGAGTGGCCACCCTCAACACAGTGCTACTCCCCAAGAATACGACTGAACTGCGCTCTCTTCTTGGCTTAGCTAGCTACTGTTTGAGGTATCTCAAAGACTACGCCATCGTGAGAAACCCTTTACGCATGCTCGCCCGCAAAGACCAGCCCTTCGATTGGTCAGAGGACTGCCAGAAAGCATTCGAGACCATCCGCAGCGCCATTGCAAGGGCTGAAGACATGGCGTACTTTGATGCCAACGTGACACTGAAGTGATCGTGGACGCCAGTCCTGTGGGGCTCGGAGCCATTCTCACCCAAAGAAACCCAGTCACGCCATTGAACGTCTTCATCGTGGTTTACACCAGCAGGAGTCTTGCCACCGCAGAACAAGCGTACTCCCAGGCGGAAAAAGAAAACCTGGCCGTGGTGTGGGCCTGTGAGTATTTTCAGTTATTCCTGTATGGCAAGGCGTTCACTGTCAGAAAGGACCACCATGCCCTGCTGCTGATTTACTGGGACCCAAAGGCAAAGATGCCTCCCAGAATTGCAAGGTGGGGGGCTGCACCTCCAAGACTAGAAGTTCGTCATCAAACCTCACCCTGGCAAGGAAGACAATCCGGTGGATTATTTCTCCCACCACCCCACAGGGCCAGCACGCGCGCAGCCATCCATTGCTGACGCCTACATCAACTATGTGGTCCATCATCTGCAGCCACTCCCTGTGTGGTGGTCGGAGCTCATCACCCAGTTGGAGCAAGATTCGGCCCTTCGAATTGTCAGACATTGCATCCAGTCAGAGAGAAGGCCGCATATGAAACAAGCGAAACAGGAATGCAAGTCCGTGCGAGAGGACGTCCGATGGATAGACCAAGTCAGAGATGAACTCTCAATTGTAGACGAACATGTCGTATTGAAGGCTACAAGGCAGTGATCCCTGAGTCGCTGTGGGAGAAAACAGTCCGGCTGGCGCATGAAGGCCACCGAGGGGTGGTTGCTACAAAGCGACTACTAAGGCGAAAGGTGTGGTTCCCGAGAAAGGATGCTCTGGTGGAAGAACTGATGGGGGAGTTCCCGGTGTCCGCTGCAAATGTCCCCTCCCACAACACAATTGGGAAGAACTGGCGGTAGTCTTATTCGGCCCTCTTCGTAACGGTTCATATGTCCTGGTATTGATTGATTGAACATTCGCACTTCCTGGAAGCGCAGGTGGTAGAGAGCATGGCTGCCACATGAGTCATCCCGGCGCTTGACCGCATGTTGTCTGCATATGGAGTCCCGAGGGTATTAAAGTAGGATAACGTCCTGCCTTTCACCAGCCAGGATTTTCAGAACTTTGCAAGATACATTGGCTTTTAACCTAGGAAAATAACCCCACGTTGGCCACAAGCCAATGGCATAGTCGAGAGGTTCATGGCAAGCATCAAAAGGACTCTGCAGATAGTCACCATTCTCAACAGGCCGTTGTAACACACTCTCTACCAGCTACTGAGGGAATATTGACACATACCTCATAGCACCACAGGATTATGCCCTGCCGACCTAATGTTCAGGTGACCCGTCAAGACAACTACCCGAGCACATTACCCTCAACACCACTAGAACAACGAGCAAGAAACAAGGATACAGCTGAGAAGAATAAAATGAAGGACACAGCTGACGCAAGGAGGTGAGCTCAAGAATCGGCTCTCGAATTAGACTGTTTCCTCAAAGTAGTATCCCATGGTCCATTGTGGTCCAGTTCGTTTTGTACTTTCGCTATTCTGTGTACCTCTTTCTTGTCCACCTCCTCATTTGCAAACTTTTGAGTTAAGGTGTTTCCATTTGTTTGAACTGGTCAGGCGTATCGCCACTTGTATCGTGGGGCCTGCTTTGCTGGTGAACGTCTCTGTTGTGACAGCGGGGAGGAGGGCGTTGACTGACTAGCATGAGATGTATTCTTCTGCTTCTTGTCTCATGGAGTCTGTCTTTCCCTCTGGGTGACTGGATAGGTAGTCTGCCAGGTTGGCCTCACCCACTGGTTTGTCAACAATCCGGTAGTTGCACTCCTGGGGCCTGATGCCCCATCATTCGATCTGTGCGGGCGCATCTTGGTTTTGGGGTTGCCAAATAGAGCGAGCAATGCCAGGTGATCTGTGATGAGGGCACATCCCCTGCCGATGATGAAGTGATGTAATTTCTCACATGCCCATACCGCCACCAGGCTTTCTGGTTCTTCTTGAGAGTACGCTTGTTCTGTGGATGACAAGGCTCTGCTGGCGTACGCGACTATGTCGTGCTTGTGGGGTTTGTCTGCGCTCATCTGGGTGAGTATAGCACCAAGGCCGATGGGGCTGGCATCAACGGTGAGTTCCGTTTACCATTGTGGGTTGAAGTATGCGAGTTGGCAGTTATTGGCGAGTTCCCTCTTGATGGTATCACATGATTCTTGACATCTCAGGCACCATTTGAACGGGGAGTCCTTCTTGAGAAGTCTTCGGAGGGGGTCTGTTAAGGTGACAGTCTGGCATGTTGCAGGCACAGTACCCGGCCATCCCCAGGAATTAATGCAGTTCTGCTACCCCCGGCTGGGGCTGCTAGGCCAATAATGGCACTAATTATGTCGGGGCTGGCGGTGATGCTCTGGTCTGAGACATGTCCAAAGAAGCGTAGTCGTCTGTTGATGGCACCCTTGGGTCCGTTGAGTGTGAGCCTTGATTTGTGGAGGATGTCGCACACAGCTTTTAGTGCAGTGTCATGCTGGTCTTGCATGATTCCAAAGATTAGGATATCATCGGAATAGTTGAGGGCGTTCAGCACAGGGAATATCAGTATGCAAATTGTTTCTTGAAATATCTCTGTGACGGATGATATCCCGAAGTTGAGCCGCTTGTAGCGGAACAGCCCTTTGTGCATGGTGATTGGTCTGGGGGCAGGGTCAATCGCCAGCTGGTTGTACCCTTGGTTTAAGTCTAGATTAGAGAAGCGGGTGGCTCGGTTGCGTTTCCCTAGCATGTCCTCGATGTTGGGTCCTGGATGTCTTTCTCTCTGATTTGCAGTGTTCAGGATGCGCATGTTCATGCAAAGATGCAGGTGGCCATTGCCCTTTGGTACGACAACTAGGGGGGGGATAACCATGGTGTGGGGCTGTCCACCCTCTCAATGATCTTGTTGTCGAGTAGGAGTTGCAATTCTTGCGTTACTTGAGCTTGTAGATGGAAGCCCACTCTGCGAGGGTGCTGAGTCACTGGGCAAACTCTCGGATCAATGTGGAGGGCAATGACCGTGTCTTAACATTCCTAGCCCTTCGAATAGTTTGGGGAAGGTGGATTTGAGTACTTCAATGGCCAGCTCGCGACACAATACGGAATGTAGGACCTGAGATCCTGGGGTAACCCTTGTCCGATGTCAGATGAGTCATATTGGATGTCAGTCAATGCTAGGGCTCTGGCTGTCCAGTAGCTGAGAAGACAACGTCTCGTCGTTGGGCTGTGGATGACGTGGATGGTGGTGGGTATGTCCGTCGGGGGGGCCAGGTGTATAGTCCTATGAATTGGAGTATTGAGTTGGCGGGTCAATGATGAGACCTTGGACTGCTCTTATTAATCCTGGTAGGATGGTGCCTGGCCGTCCGTGGCTTTCCTGGAATGTTCTAGGGTGTCTCGGTCGTGGTACGATCGGGGACCCTGCCCTCCCGGTTGATCTGGTCTTGTGGTTGGGCCCATTGGTGGGGTCGGTCTGTATGCAGAGAGCATTGGGGACTTTTCTCTGCACATTGCCTGGAAGTGGTTTACTTGGCCACACCTCATCCACATTTGGCCTACGGCTGGGCTCTGTCCTTTGTGGGGGGTATTCAGATCCGCACCTGTAGCATTGCTTCTCACCTTGTCGTCTGTGTGGGCTCCTGCCGACCTGGCGGTCCTGGGTAGCAGGTGTATCCTTGGGGTCCAGTGGCTACCGCTGCAATGGTGTTGCCTGTCTTTGGGTTTTCCATGGCTGCAGCTTGCACGTCCACCATTTCATATATTCTGGCTAGGTGTATAATTTCTTGTAGCGTGAGGGGTTTCTCCAGTAGGTGTTTCAGACACTGTGATGAGGTGCAGCCCTCTAGTATCCATAGCCTAATCGCTTTGTCATCATTGAAGTTAGCAAAGTCGCAGTATGTAATCTTTTTTTCTAAGTCCAAGTATGAACTCTCCCATTGTCTCGTGGGGTAACTGTGTGCATTGGTTGAATGTGTATCTCTCGTATTACCTGTTGGGGAGGATTATTAGTTTCCTTTTGAACGGCAGAGATTAGGTGGTGATAGGTTGTCTCTTCCTGTGCTGGCATGGTGTTCAGGATCCTTTTGATCTCTTTTCCGGCTAGATTGGCGAAAATATCTGTTTTGTTGGTTGACTCTTGGTCACCTCTGGCCCTCATCAAATCCTCAAACTCTTCCATCCATTCTCTTGGTCATGGTGTGGTTGCAGTGTGAACGGATTGGGGCGCTGTAGGAATGTTGCCCTAGACCCCGGTCCTGCCCCAATAGCAACTTGGGATCTGCTCCCACACCCATGGCTGCTTGCATTCCTTCCGACATTGTGGCGGGTAGGTTTATTTATGTTGATTGGTTAGGCTTGTTCCAGCATTCGTCCACAGTCAGCCTGCGACATGAAGGTTATTTGCCATCTTGTTGTATGGGTTGCCCCCTTTGTGATGCGGTATGGTGAGCATGTGCGCTGTTGCTTTGCAAGATACGTGCATTGCGCATGTAGCTGTATGCCTTGCTCGTTTGCTGGGAGGGTCTGGTGTGAAGGTTGGTCTCCCTTCTGTTTTGTGAGGGCCTCTTCCCTGGTCGTCTAGTGGGTGCTGTGTATACCAGGGCTGTTGATCTTGGATTTGTTATATATGTTCTGTGCTGTGTAGTTATGTTCAAGGTGCTAATCTTATAGGAACAGCACTTTTTGGGTGGCTTATAATTTTGCTCCCCCTGGACCAACCCTCACCAAACTTTGCAAAAAAGGTATATGGCCCACACAGAATATTTTCACAAATTTTGGTGAGGTTTGGTTTGGTTCGGTTCGGGGGGGCAAAGTTATAGGGGGGGGATCCCAAAATAACATAATGGGGGGGAAAAAACAATTTTGTGCACGCCTACAGCTCAAACCGCTGGACGGACTTCCACCAAATTTGTGGCAGGAGCGGTGGCTTAGTCCCAAAAGTGTGCTTTTGTTAATTTGGTGTAAACCCGTCCAGTAGTTTTTTTTGTTTAAATGGCCGAAATGTAAGGCAAAAAAATGAGTGATCTCTATGTCCGCTCCACGGACACACTTCCTTGTTCGCTCCGCGGACAGGACATGGATTGGATAATCTGCTTACATCATGTCCGCGGACATGCAACATTTTCGCCGATTGGCTGGGGTGAGGCGTGAGGCGCGTCACATTGTTTCGATGCGTCCGCCATCTTGGATTTGCCGACAGCGCGGCGGCGAACAAAGGCAAAATGCAATTGTGGGGACTGTTTTGGTGTGTAGGAGTGTTTGGGGAGGGTTGAGGAGTAAGAGATGGGTCAAATACTGTGGCAGGTGCCCTTGATGTGTTCTCCATGCCTGTGGTCATAGCAGCTGTCCGCTGACATAAGAATGCGCTAATAGCTAATTTACTTTAGTATGATGTTGGTTTTGAGTTGTTAGTACAGCATTGATTATTATGATCTATAAGCAGCCCACATACCACAGTGAAAATGTTTGGTAATGTAGGTGTGTTATGCTGCGGTGGTTGTGGCCAGGGCCTAGAATCTAGGGTACATGGCCGAAAACAAGGCCTAGAGTCTTGGGAGCATGGCCTTTTGGCCATGCACCCAACACTCTAGGCCATGTCCACAACCACCGCAGCATAACCTACCCATAGAATCAAACACCCATCAAATATGCACATCCCAAAAGTTTGTGTACTGTTTCATTTGAAGAGTTTGTATGTGAGGTTTTGGCTAGGTTATACAGTTAAGATTGTCGAGTTTGTAACACGGAGTGCAGCGTTTCTGAGTTTATTTATTGGATACTTACTGGTTGAGTTTTTTGTGGTTGTATGCAGTTTTTTTCATTACATGAGTAACTGGACCAGACATTCTTTTTCGATCTCTGTGATAAAAAAAGATCATATGTTAGAGCAGGTAGTTCATAATGAGTTATTGCATTGCATAATAGACATTTCTGTTTTTTTTACCCTCATATTTAGTACTTTACAAGTACTGTAGTTCAAATCAGTGTACTGCGCAATTTGCTCAGTTTCTGTGTTTGTTTTCTAAATCATTGGGTCTGTGGGAAAAAAAATCTATGCTGGATTTTAAAAAAAAAAGCTATGTTGTGGTACAATACATTTCTTTCATTGTTTTACTCTTTATTTTTTGTTTCTTGCTAATCTTCTATCTTTGGCTTTTTGTAGATTTGTGGGCAATTAGATACCTCTTGGCGTATTCTAATTGTTTATTTTTACTTTTATGGTATTCATCTATCTGTTGGGTTGTTGCAGATTTTTGGGGGCAGTTGGGTACCTGTTGGCGTATTCTAACTGTATATTTCTTGTTTGATTTTAGTGGTATTTATCTGTTTGCTTGTTGCAGAATCTTGGGGCAGTTAATTACATGTTGGCATACTCTAACTGTGCACAGCTTTGAAGTTTTGCTTATGTTCATACACAGATTATGTATTAAATTTTGGTTTTAAGAATATTAAGTAAGTGTTTACAAGATTTGCTGTAATGCTTTAGAGTAATGGTACCATCATTACATTCGAACCATCCACAATTATTTTTTATATATGCAGTGTAGTGACCTGCATTGGTTGTGGCTCCTGCGTGGTAGATTATACCTATTGTTGTGAAGGGTTTCTTACCAAGTGATACTTGACCATGTGTGAATCCAGTCAGCTTACAGTTGGTTTTGGTACCATCTGCATTGTAACCTAAAAGCATTACTATTACGTATTTACTATGTGTCTGTATTTGTAAGGTGGAGCGATTATCTGAATTGCAGGTAGTACATAATCTGCCATGGTTTGCATTTTGTACAAGTTGCTGAAATGGATTCACAGTTAGGTATGGATACATACACAAAGCGTTCATTAGGGACTTCCTCTTGTGCCACGTGGTTGCAGAGAGTGCATGTATGTTTCCACATGTATGAAATCTGAAAGATTTCATTTATAGGTATGTTTTTGTTTTCCAGTACTTGTAGTAAGTACACTATCTTGTGAGTTTATAGTGAATTTGACAATTCCAGCACAGTAGTCCAAGTCTTGTCTTATTCCATGAACACTGTGTGTTGTCAGGATTGTTGGTTGTATTTCTATGTAGGACTAACATTTGCAAACACAATTGGTCTGTACTGTGTAAGTAAATGTTTTCAATAATTGGTGGGAATTGGAATAGGATATTTATTGCTACATTTGCGTAGCAATTTACAGCAGTTTCATTTGAAAATTTGAATGGACCTGGTAATTCTGTATGGAAGTAATTTGTTTGGAGTGTGTGTTGCTTCTTTGACAAATTAGTTGAGTTACTTTGACCTCTAAATTCTTGTTTGATTGCGGTACTTGATGAAGTATTAGTTTCCTTTTTTTGCTTTGGAGGAATTGTAGTGATATCCTGTATCGTTTAAGTTTGAAGTAGTTTTCTTTTACAACATTTTGCTTGTTGTGGAACAGGATAGGTTTTCAGGTGGGGGTGTGGAGTGAATGCAGCCTATTGTATTAATGAAAGGAATATCAGCATTTACTTTACTTGATTAAAGTTGATTAGAGATAGCCCGTCAAGTGTACGTAAGCATGATAGTGCTACATAGCTCATGCCTTCTTTAAAGACTGTGCTACCAATATCTATTAATGCTTTATCTAGGGCAAGACCTTGTGATTTGTGAATGGTCACTGCGTATGCTAGAGTTAGTGAAAATTGTTCTCTGCATACATACATGTCTTTGAAAAGAAGGAAGCGGGCTTTTGAGCGTCCAATCCTTTTAACTTCTGATAGTTTGTCAAAGAGAATATTGACAAATTGAATGTTGTTGTCACATGGGTATGTTTGAAAGCCAACAACTGTACCAAGTGCTCCATTAACTAGTCCTTGCTCCACTCCAAGGTTACGTTTAAGCATTACTCTACAGTTTAAAGATAATTTTAATATTTTCTCCAAACCAGCTGTGTTGGAGATAGTTTTCTAGGGTATTTAGTCTTGTTGGGGCTTGTTGACACATGGGTAGTGTCATAACGTCCAGTTTATCTGTGGAGCAAATTTCAATTATTGGTTGCAATTCTTTTTTCAACATTGTTTTATTGAATTTGGAACAGCTTGCAAGAGTTGGCATCAAGGACATACAATTGACATTTTTGTGTGCTAATTGTTGCATGACATCAGTAGCACATGAGTTATGGCCATAGAGTGTATGGATGTGCCTGGTTTTTAATATTGATTGTGCTTCTTGAGATAGTACACCAACTCTGATAGTTTTTAAAATGTTGACGTATGTGAGGTCTGCAGACAGGCGCATGTTTTCAGTTAATTCTCTGTATTGGAAATGTTGCCAAAGGTTGACATTTCCTATGCTGCCAAGAGTTTTATGGCACAGTTTGTGCCCTAATGTTTTAAAAATAGGTTCAGCTTTCACTGGTGTCAATTAAAGAAGATCTCCGAAAACAAATATGTGTTTTCCTCATAAGAGCTGGTCATAGTCTGTTTTGAGGACCTCTTGTAATCTGAGGTGAATCAAAGCCAACATTAGGTTGGAGACCATGCTCACCTCATCTATTAGCAGCATTTGCATTTGTTTGAAAACTCTGCGTAGTTCCATTGCAGCTTCTTTGGAAAGTTTTTGTAATAGTCTAATTTGTTTTGGTGTTCTACGGAAGGAGTAGTAATCGGTGTAAAGTGACACCGCCTATGTTGTAGGCAGCTAAACCTGTGGGGGCAGTTACAACCGGTGACAGTTTGTTGTTTGTCAATTGTTGAAGGAACCTGCTGCTGATTTTGATTAAGAATGTTTTGCCTGAACCAGCTTCACCACTCGCTTATAGCAGTATAGGTTTGTAGTCTTGGCAGGTACAGTTTTTATTTTCATGTTCAACACCATGTTCAATTTGTGTTATTTCTTGGAAAATGCTACGCTGCTCATTGTTCAGTTGTGATTTTAGTACAGCAAATACTTCTGTAGCTTGTTCATACTGACACATGGTGTTTTCTACTTCTGTCATGGCTAGTTCTGCCTCATTTGCTATTAGTGGCTGTCCAAGTGGTTCTTGGCTTCCTGTTACAGAAGGTTGACTACTGTCGGGAGTGTCTACTTGTAGGTTGGCCTGGAGTTCTTCTTCGTGTTGCTTTTCATTGTGAAACATTGTTTGGTTCTGTGTAAAGTTTACGTCTGTTATAGTGCTTTCATTTGCTTTGAAAAACTCTTCATGGGAGTCCTATGTATCCACTAACTTCTTTTCTCCATGGTTTAAAAAGTTGTAGCCGGGACATGTAATACAGTTCTTTATGTTGAGGAGTTTTTAATGACAATTTAATATGATTAATTAAGCTGCGTTTGGTAAGTTTCACTAAGCTGCCTTCACAATTTACCACTCTTTATCTACCTTTCTTTTCATCTGGTTTAACATTATTTTTGTATGTGAAGTTTTGGGCTATGTGGTAGAGACACATGGTTTCCAAAGTAGTACTCCTGTTTGGGTAGTATGTGTCTAATAAATTGTTTTTCAAAATGTCTTGGCTGTTGAGATCATTTTTGGCTATTGTTCCTATGTCCTCGCATGATTTGAGAACTCTTTTTCTAGATTTAGCAGGACCAAGACTTACTATATTTTCAGATTTTCCATACAAGGCAGTACCGGTTAAACAGTCTGCAGCTTCATAGCAGCCACATTCTCTATGAGGGAGCATTTTTATGCCTAAGCTGTACAATTTCTGTGACAGTGTTTTTCAGATGATATGTCATCCCAGAGGTCCTGAAGCTCTGTTTTCTCTGCTTTGGTTAAATAGGCTGTGACATATCGTGCAACTGCAGTGGAATTGTCTGCAATGTACTGCACATCTGTTTGCATTCCATAGGAGGGCAATGATTGTGTTGTAATCATTGATGTATTTTGATTCTTCTGTTCTTTTTATGTAATGTGTTCTTAGGTGATTTACCTTTGGCACTATGTCTGACTGAAGACATGAAGTTGTTTACTTGACCTGATGATGAAACTGGTCTAGGGAAACCAAAGCGGCATTTGCTGTACTATTTCCCTTTTTTATATATATATTTGCGACTCCAATAGTTCCCACATTTGTGTCTTTGAAATTGTAAAATGTGTGCATGAAGGTCACTGTGTTTGTGAAGGGATTTCACAAGTGACAGATTTTTGGATGAAATGCAAAACAGTGGCATCACTGTCCTGACCAAATTTAGGAGCATCTTTAATCCATAATAGCATGTGGATGTGTGGGGCTCCACTGGCTTGGTATTCTTTTCTCCAAAAGTGTTGAACTTCTCAGAGGGGAGGAACACTTTTATTACAAATAAAGTGTAGCGTAGCAATGAAGCAATGATGGAAATATCTTGATACATATACAGGATCTAGAGAGCAGAGTTCTCCTGGTGTTTTTATATCGGTTTGTTTTATTTTTGTTTGCTATGCATAGGAAATCGTGTAAAACTTAATGTTCCAAACCAAGTGGGCGGGCCAATGTTTCTTATCATACAGCATGCATCTCTGTGACGTCAGGACCAGTATTCTTTTGTACCACGCATGTTTGCTAAAAGATTTGTAGTACTTAATCTCTTTCTTGCACTTTTTGTAATAATTGCATAGCTGACATATTTTGAAAATGATTTTAATGTGGGCAACTCCGTAGCATAGAGTTGCTAGTTCACTTTCAAAGTGAAGGTGGAATATGTATTCCACATTTTGTCTGAATCTGGGGTTGTCAGAATACATTTGTAGAGAGCGATATTCTGATGCTGTTATCTATGTGGGTCTATCATCGTACCTTCCTCCTTTTCCAGTAGGAAAGAGTAGTGGAAAGGCCAGTGCTTCTATACTTTTTTCTCATATGCTGATTGGCGATCCTTTGGCTTGTCTCATTTGGTATGTTTCAAGTGCATCATCTATAGCGTCTTTAGAGTGTAAAGGATGAATTGTATAATGGTCTAAAATATTGGATTCTGTAGTAGGATTTAGAAGTTCAAATTGACCAGTTTCTGGTGACTCTTGAATTATTTCAATGGTTTCTCTCAGGTTTTATTCAATATTTCTTTTTAGTATTTATATTTTTTTTAGATATTGCAGGGCTTCTCTAACTTTATGTAAATCCACGAGTTGTTGCCAAATTTTGTCTTTTGTAGGTACGCCATTTACTAAGACAATTAAAGATCGATCTATTGGCCGTTGCACTCCTAGGAGTGTGTACGTTTTCTGAGAGATCTAATGGTAAATAAACTACTTTGCCACAAATGCCTTTTGACTAATTCAGAGAGAGGTAATTTTGCTGTTTTTGGTTGGAGGCATAGAATTTCTTGAAATGGGTGCACTGTTTGAATTAGGATGCTCTCATATAAATTTAGTTGTTGCAGGGGTTTTGGTAGTAGGACTAATTCCAAGTTATTTGTGATGGCACATGAAGGTGTTTGGTGGTTGTCAAGTTTTGCAGTGTAGTACCTGCAAAGTATTAAGGGGTCAGTAATGTAGTATTTGTTTTCTGCTATAAGGTAGAGAGCTAATTGGAACCATTTTGAATCTTCATTATCTTCTATTTTGTACGTTATGTCTATAGTTTTTGTGGTACTTCTTATAGAATCCTGTGGCCACACATGCACACATGGTTTGGTACTTCAGCAGAGGTACTTTTAAACTTTAGTATTTCTTTTTTGTTTGTGTTTAATAGGTTGCTATTTGTACAGTAGTTGCTAGTTTGTTGTACATCTATTTTATTTTGTAAGTGGCTTTCAATTCCAAAATATTTTCTCTGGATATGGTCTATTTCTTCGAGTAGTTGTTTGGCTGTACCATGTAGAAGGTTGTTATTTAAGTTGGCTCGTCCTAAAGCAGGACTTTTAGCATAGTAGAGTTTTGTTCTTATAGTTGAACGATGTGTTGCTATCATTTTGATATGATGGAAGGTGCTTTTGCAAATAGGTCCTGAAATGCAGTCTAAGGAATGTCCTTGTAGTCCTGTTTGTATGCGCACTCGACTGGCATCCATGTTTTGTAGTAGTTCATTTTGAATTTGTCTTTGCTCTTTACATACTGATTGAGGAACTGGCTTAAAGATTTGACAGATTTTTTGGCAATGTTTCACATTGATGTGCACAGCCATTTGTAGACTGGACATTTCGGTTCAGTAGATTGGGGAGGTGGTCCTGAGTTTTTCTGGGGATATTTTTTGTGAGCAGAGTTTCTGGTTCCATAATGGTGTTAAGTTTTTCATACCCATGTCCACTGCTATGTATGGCAATTGGGTTTGTTTGCTTTTGTTTATATGGTTTTTCATTAAAATATGGTTCTGTGGTCATGGTGTGACTCAATTCACCTCCACAGATGTTTAAGAAGCTATTTCTCAATAAACTGAATGTCACCAGAAGTCTTTTTTTTTTTTTTGTAGCTTAGTCGTTAGTTTTGTTAGTGGTTTCATCATGTTTAAAACTAAAATAAATAACTTCCGTTTGAGAAAGATTGCATTGTCTACGAGAGCTTCTAGGATTAATTTTCTTGTTTTTAAAAGGTTCTGAAGGACTCGGTGGTGGAACATTTTTTTGTAGAACATTTCTTTTGGTATGCTTACTTGCCACTACATCAAGATTTATAGGTCCAGTGTTAGCAGTAGTGGTAGTTGAAGTCTTGTTAATCACTGTTTGGTTTTACATTTTGATAGAGGAGGGAAAGTTTTTGTACTCTAAGCTTGTTTTGTTTCACTTAATGACTGTAATAGCTGTTTTGTTTGAACTTTTTGTACGAAATCTGCTAGAGATGGATGCTTATTTTGGACACTTTTATTTTGATTTGCTCTACATCTGCGTTGCTTTCTATGGAGTTGCTTTTTGGTAGGCATTCTTTGGGGTCTGTTGGAGAAAAACAAGAAAGTGAGGGTTGGGCTGTTGTGCAGTGTATGCGTGGTTTGTGCATGAGTGTCAGAGTGTGATGCAAGTATGATTGTGGAGGTGTGTGATTGTGCAATGGGCAGGTACATCCAGTTGGGAAGGCTATTCTTGTATGTGTGTGTTACTATACTGGGCTTCAGATGAGAATATAAAGTATGTAGCTGGCAAGGGGAAGCACTAATACTACATCTAATGGTAAAGGGTTAATATATGTGTTTCTTGTACAACACTAAATGGCTAGTGTGTTTGAGTAACAGAACATTGTTAGTTTTGTACTTACTTTTTTGTATGGAAAGAGTAGGTTTCTTCTAAGTCCTTGTTCGTACTTCAGACGCTGCTGCTTTTCAGTAGACTGGTGTCCACTGAAAGTGTAAAAGAAAGAAGTTAGTGCATATGTGTTTTTATAGCACTTTTGGTAATGTAGACCTTGTTTTGCACTTTTTTTTGCCTATGTGCATCCTGTATATTTTATTTAGAATCTGTTAGTTGAATATGTTTTTCGAATGAGTATAATAGTAAACGTATAGAGCACACTTGTTTTTTTAATGTTATGTTAATGGATGTTAAGTGAGAAGAAATAATCATATGCATTTTGTGCTATTTTTACAGGGTAAATGGCAGAGATTGTACATAAAAGCATTCAATGTATGCCTTTGCGAAGGTGTGGGTAATAAAGCAGAAGGATTTGATATAGAGGCAGTGGTGTTTGATCTGGGAGCCTTTCTAATGATATTGTCTGTGTGTGTGCTTGAATAAAGATGTATGTACTCATCTTGGCTGCGTGTAATTTAATAACAGACTGGAGATTCTTTCTCATAATTATACTGTTATTTTTCACATGTTATAAAATGAAGCAAAATTTCTATAGATAGGTGTGTGTGACACTTCATCATAGCAGATGGGAGAAATGACAGTAAATTCATTTTACAGTTTATACAGGGTCAGTGGCATTTACTTTGTTCATATTTTTATGTATTTTGTTTTACATTTTTAAAGCGCTTACACAGCCCGTGGGCATCGAGGCGCTGATACAGGAATTGTTTGTTTTTTAGTTGCGTAATTGCGGACCCGGGGATCAAACCTGGGTTGCTTCGTGTCCTCTTGCTTTCAAGGCGCGCACGTTGCCGCTGAGCTATGCTCCCAAGATGTGATGTATTTCTAGAAGAGGTGTACATATACCGTGCAGAAAATATTCATACCTGTAAGTCTGTGTTCTTGCATGTGGATGTGCTTAAATCTGAAAGTGGAAATTTTGGGAAGTTTTATAGTAGTTGTTGCTGTAGGTCCTTTGCAGCGACAGCCGAATTGTACTGAGAGTTATGTTATGTTACTTTGCATTTATATAGCGCCTTATGTACCATTGGTATGATCTCAAGGCGCTGGTAGGTTGAACGCCCTCGGGAACCGAAGTTCAAGTCAGTAGAGGGAGTCAAAGGTGCGTGTGAGCATCGGATATGTGTGCAGCTGGTGTGGCATTTGTGTGATAGCTGCTTCTTAGCGGTGTGGTGGTTGAGAGATCAAGAGTATGTGTTAGTTCTGGTAGGTTTTTATCCAGACTGATTCTGGCTGCGTTAGGCCCAAGGAGAACGCCTAGGCTGGAGGTTGTGTAACCAGCAGTGTTTAATTAGGGTGATGGGGAGTATGAGGCAGATGATCGTATGAGAAGAGCTATACCGAACGGTGTCATAGGATCGCTGTCTTCTAGTTGAGTGGTGGTGTAAAGAAGAGAGTAAGTTTGGAGATGTGCAATGGTGGTTTACCTTGGGTATTTGAGATCAGGCCCACTCCAATAGTTCCATGTACTCCATCCGTTCCATATACACCGACTGTTCCATGCATAACGACCGTTTCAAGCACTCAAGACCGTTCACTTCCATGCTCTTTCAAACGTTCCATGGACTCCAAACCATTCCATCCCGCACATACATCACCCGTTTGCTCCACGCTCTACACCCACTCCGGACTCTACACCCACTCCACACCCACACCATACTCTACATCCGCTCAACACCCTAAATTGGCTCAACACCACCGCACCCTAAATCTGCTAAACACTCTACATCCGCTCCATTCTATTATCCACTCACAAAACCTACATCCGCATCATAACTTACATCCTCACCATGCTCTTATATGTTCCACGCTCTCATCCACTCCATGCCCTCATTCATTTTGCGCACTCGCCCGCTCTGCGCACTCATCTGCTCAATGTGCTTCATCCACTCCAACGACTTCGTCCGCTCCACTCACTTCATCCTGCATTATAAGTTCAGCCCATGTCACTTGTCATACGCACTCGATCTGTTACGTGCTCTCCATCTATCCCATGCACTACACCCGTCTCATGTACTCAACTAGTCTATTCTGTACTTTCCATTTATACCATGCACTCATACATTCCATGTCATCTGTCTGTGTATTCATTCGTCTTCTGTATTCATCTTTCCATCCTCTTAACTTTATTCATTTCGTCCATTTTATTCCTTTCGTCCATTGCAGTCATTACATCCATTTCATTAATTTCAACCACTTTACTGCTTTCTTACAATGTATTCTTTTTATCCACTTCACTCCTTTGATCTACTTTACTCATTCTATTCTGTTTGTCCTATTAGTTTACATTAGAGGTTATTAGTTGTCGAATTCTAGCTTGAATCTTGATGTTGTATTGTTATTTGTTTTATTGTTATTTAAGATCTAGTAGTTTGGGTTAGTTGAATTGTTGTTATCCACTTTATTCCTCATGTCCACATTGTCCTCTTTTCCTCTTGTCCATTACATTTATTTTGTCTATTTCCTTAATTTCAGCCACTTTGCTGCTCTCATACAACATATTCATTTTATCTACTTCGCAGGTTTGATTCTTTTTACTCATTCTATTTTGTTTGTTCTTTTTAGCTAACCAATAGATGTTAATTAGTTTTAGATTTCTCGCTTGGATCAAGATGCTGCATTGCTATTTATGATCTAGTATTTGGTAAAGTCATTGAGATGCTGTTATCCAGATTGAGTTAGTTTGAGTTCGGGGTCGGTTTTAGGGGAAGAGCCAAGTTTTCAGTAGTTTGCGGAAAGACATGAGGCCTTCCGTGAGTTGGATGTGGGGTGGGAGTGCGTTCCACAGCGTGTGGCGGCCATGGCTGAGAATGATGATCAGCCTAACCTGACTGAGTTTGTTTTAGGTATGAGTAGGAGGCTGGCTGAGCTTGATATTAGAGTACGTGGAGGGTGATAGGGCTTTAGTTTGTCTTACAGATATTGAGGTCTGGTTTTATGCAGTGCTAGGTGAGAAATGCATAAGGTTTTGAAGGTTACCCTTGGGCAACGGGAAGCCAATGCGGAGTTTTGAGGGCTGTGGCAATGTGGTCTCTCGGGCTGAGCGCTAGTAGCAGTTTGGCTGCGGCGTTTTGTGCTCTTTGCAGTTTAGTCAGTTGGTAAGCGTGGACTCCGAGGTATAGGGGGTTAGCGTAGTCCAGTCTTGATATAACAATTGATTGGACCGCAGAGAGTCTGTTGGGAAAGGAGAGGTATAGAAAAATGCACCTAAGAGTTTTAAGGTGGTAGTGGTAGGACTTAGAGACGTTGACTTGGCGTGAGAGTGTTAGGTCAGAGTCTAGGGTACAGCCATGGTTTTTTACTGAATTAGAGGGAGTCGGTGAGTGGCCCATGGCAGATGGCCAGGGTAGTGGGTGTGGAAGAAGTTCGGAGTTGCCACATACCATGATTTCGGTTTTGGAGGTGTTTAGCAAGAGGTGGTTTGAGGTCATCCAGAGCTCTATGTCGAGGAGGCATGAGGCGAGGTCAGGTCAGCAGTTGGGTTTTGTTGTGTGAACGAATTATTCGTGGGAGGGAGGCCATGTAGAGATTGAACAGGAGGGCCATGGGCATGCTCCTTGTGGGACTCCCGTGTCGACTGGTCGGGCTTGGGAGGAATAGGTGGAGAGTAGGGTTATTTGGTTCCTATTTTTGAGGAAGGATGTGATCCATTTGAGAGCGGTTCTATGAATTCCTAGGGAGTGGAGGCGGTCGAGGAGGATTGAGTGATTGATTGTGTCGAAGGGGGCGGATAGGTCAAGAAGGATTAATGCGGCGCATCCCGCGGAGTCTGCTGTGTTTTTAAGTCATCCCAGATTGAGGTTAGCGTGGTTTCAGTTCCGTGCCGGGCTCTGAAACCTGATTGCGTGGGATCTAGGAGATTGTTGACTTCGACAAAGGCATTTAGTTGGGAGTAGGTGGTCCAGTCAATGAGTTTGGCAAGGAACCTGGTGTTTGAGATGGGAAAGTAGTTTTTTGGCTTGAGTGTCCAGGGATGGTTTTTTATTAGAGGTTTGACATGAACCATTTTGAATGCGTCAGGAAAAATTCCCAAGGAAAGGGAGTCATTTATGATGGATCTTGCGTGTTCTCCTGCGCAGGAAGCGAAAATTTCTTGGAGGGTTGTGGCCGGGCAAGGTTCTAGCGGAGAGCCGGATGGTTTGCGGGCAGAGAAAAGTTTGAGAAATTGGTTGGGTGATATTGGACTAAAGGAGTCGAACGTTGGTTGGGTAGTGGTCGCAGGCGGTAGGTTGGTCGGTATGGGGGGTGGGTTGCCTGGTGGGTGTAAGAGCTAGTTTGTTGGTTAGAGTGTTTGTTCTTTCAAGCGCTGTGGTGTAAAAGTGGAGAGAGTCGGTCGCACAGCGATTGTGAGGGGGTCGGTACAGTGGTGGTGCATGATGGTTTGGTGAATTTGGTGATGATTTTGTGAAGTTCTTTGCTGGGGTTTTTACAGTTTAGGATTCGGGAGTTGTAATGGGCCTTTTTTGCTTTCTGGATTTCGGCCTTGTGCTGATGAAGGTGCCGGGCCAAGGTTGATCTGCTCAGGGGAGTTTTGTCTTTCCGCCATTTGCATTCTAGGTATTTATATAGTTGTTTAATGATCTTCAATTCAGGTGTGAACCATCTAGGGAAAAGGCCACGGCGGGCTGATGGTTTGCAAGAGGGAGTGAGCAGCATTAGTGAGGTGTTGAGCCATGAGTCAAAGGCATCGGAGTTAGTTGATTGAGTAGGCAGGTAGGTGGGGGAGACTGGAGGAGCGCGTCGGCTAGGTCAGGAAGAATTATTAGTTTCTTCCAGCATTTGCTTAGATTTGGAAGTTCAGGTGAGCGAATGGCGAAGGAAACAATGAAGTGATCGGACCAGATGATAGGGGTGGGGGGGTTTAGATGTATCTGGTTGTTGGAGCTGAAAATGACATCAAGAGTGTCCTTTATTGTGAGTCGGGCCGTTTATGTGGGGTTGGAGGTTAATTGCGTCTAGGCCGTCAACCAGAGAGTGTCATAGGGTTGGTGGGAATGTTGAGCCATATGTTGAAATCTCCTAGAAGGGGGAGGTTGGGGTGGTTTAGTTGAAGGGTGGCAATAGAGTCGCAGAGGTTGTTTGAGAATTGTCTATCATAGCCATGGGGTCTGTAGATTATTAGGAAGCTGTGTGAGAACGAAGGGGAAAGGGATAGTTTAACGAGGAGGAAGGAATGGAAGGTTGGTTGTCGGTGATTGAGGTGTGGAAGTGAGACTTGAAGGCAAATGCTATTCCTCTTCCTCTAGAGGGACAGTTCAGTGGGATGAGGGAGTAGTCGGGAGGGGGGTGGGGTGGGGCTGGAAGGCTTCATTGGCAATAGGGGCGAAGTCATCAAAGAACCAGGTTTCGGTGATTAAGACTAGGTCTGGTTTGTCAGAGGCGAGGTCAAAGATGCTGTGTCTGTTTTTTGCTACGGATCGGGCATTAAATAGGATGCAATTCACTTCGGTAGATGAGGTTGGTGTCAGAGCTGCAGAGATGGGGCTGGGGGGAAAGGGTGGAGACTGGAGAGCAAGAGGGGTGGGGTGGTTGATGGTCGATGGGGGGAAAAGTGAGCGAGCAGAAAAGTTGGTGGGTTTCGGGTGGTAGTGGATGGACGCGTGTGTTAGGGTGATTGGGTTTGGAATGGGGGATTTGAAGGTTGGGCAGGGGGGATTAGGAGTTTCAGTTGTGGTCAGTGAGAAACCAAGGGAGAGGGGTTTCAGGCAGGGTGAGGCGTGGGGGGAGGGTGTTGATTGGGGGGATGAGGTGGTGGGTTGAGACAGGGGAGGCGATGAGTGCTGAGAGATTGAGGGCGACCAGGTACGTTTCCTCTTTAGTGTCTTTGTTGTGATTGGTGTGTGGGCAAGGGATGAGGCTTCTGTTCTTGCTAGGGCTAGGCGTGCAGTTTTTAGGAAGGGGAAGGGGTGTGGTCGGGGGGATGATGGTGGGGGTTGATAGGAAAAGCCGGGGTGCATGATTGCTGGGCAGGGAGTGCCTGGGAGGCTAGGGAGGGGAGCGGGTATGATCATAGTAGGCTGATTGGTGGAGGGGTTCGGATGAGCAGTGGTTTTAGGGTGGTTGGCCCGCCATCGTGCCCCTCTGGCTTGGTGTTTGGAAAGGGGATGGGGTAGGGGATGTGGTGGAATGATTTGGGAAGGGGGGCGATGGGAGGCAGGGCTGTCAGGAGAGTGGGGGCGGTGCATGGGGGTCTTTTCCAGCAGACCTTGGTGGATTGGGTGCGCTCATGGTTAGTAACTGATATAGATGGGTTGGAAGATTTCGTTCACACCATCCCACTTTAGCTATAAAACCGGATGTTAATTGTTCACGCTTTCTGTGATAACAGTACCAGGGCAATTTTGCACAGAGAGGATGTTAGGCACACTTCTAAATTCAACTTTGCACAGATAGGATATTTGGCACACTACTAAATTCAACTTTGCACAGAGAGGATATTAGGCACACTTCTAAATTCAACCAGGGCACGCTATTAAGCACACTTCTAAATTCAACTTTTCACAGAGAGTTTATTAGGCACACTTCTAAATTCAAGCAAGGCACGCTATTAGGCACACTTCTAAATTCAACTTTTCACAGAGACGATATTAGGCACACTTCTAAATTCAACCAGGGCATGCTATTAGGCACACTTCTAAATTCAACTTTGCACAGAGAGTTTATTAGGCACACTTCTAAATTCAACCAGGGCATGCTATTAGGCACACTTTTAAATTCAAGCAAGGCACGCTATTAGGCACACTTCTAAATTCAACCAGGGCACGCTATTAGGCACACTTCTAAATTCAATCAATGCACGCTATTGGGCACACTTCTAAATGCAAGCATTGCACGCTATTAGGCACACTTCTATATTCGAGCAAGGCACGCTATTAGGCATACTTCTAAATTCAACTTTGCACAGAGAGGCTATTGGGCACACTTCTAAAGTCAACTAGGGCACGCTTCCAAATTCAAGCAAGTCACGCTAATTGGGCACACTTCTAAGTTCAACCAGGGCATGCTATTAGGCACACTTCTAAATTCTACTTTGCACAGAGGATATTAGGCCCATTTCTAAATTCAACCAGTGCACTCTATTAGGCACACGTCTAAATTCAAAGAGTGATAAAAAGTACATCTAAAGTGCTGATCTGTGATGACAGAGTTAGATGTAGAGTTCTTTGATGCGATTGGTGGATGATTGTGTGACTGCTCAACAGTAGCCAATGAGGAAATGGTGCAGAGAGTGCAGTGGAAAGGGTAGAAGGGCTGCCCTCAGTGTTACTTACGTGCTCCGTGGACAGTGTGGCTGTTCGCAGACAGGACATGCTATATCCAGGGTTTCCGAGCATGAAGTGGGAGTGTATTTTGAGGATTAGCCAATCAGGTATTGAGTTTCCGCTTCGTATTGAGAGAGGCTGTGTAGTGAAAATGGCGGAGGTGCAGAAAGTCCGGGTGTTGGTGGTTGGAGATATGTTTGTGAATTGTTTGGAGCAGTATGCAAAATCTAGGAATGTGGCTAACCATTTTGACACAAAAGAGTGGATTTGGTGTGGAGCACTGTGCCTGATTTGAATTTGCTGGCAATTCTAGTAGTTTTTCAGGATGTGGCTAGGTTTCATAGTCCACATGTAGTTGTCCTACACTGTGGTACTGTGCATTTGGGCTATGTTAGTGGCCCTACTTTGTTGCAAGATCTGAAAAATTTGGTTCAGGCAATCATGGAAGTCCTTCCAAATGCCAATGTATTTTCTATCTGGGTTGACACCTAGGGCAATATGGGACAATAGTTCTGTTTTTTTTGCCCTCAGCAAAATGTTGCTAGGTGCTTAGTCAACCGAGACATGTTTGGTTTTATGACTAGATTGGGCATGTTGTTTTGCAACAATGACCACATTGAGTCTAGTAATGTCGATTACTTTAAGGAAGATGGCATTTCTTTATCTTTTATGGGAAATGCCATGCTGTTTTGGAACGTAAGGGTTACTTTGGATAAGCTAATGTGAAGATTTTTGGAGGGAAATAAGAAAAAAAAAACAAATAGAAAATAAAAGGTGTTTCTGAAGCATCTGCAAAATAAAAACAAAAAAAGCCTCTTTTCAGAGCCAACCTCCAAAGGGGAAATGGGGCACACTATTTAAATTTTCATCCTCCACGCTCAGATTTTTCGATTTGTCCGCGGACAGCGCGTATTACATACAGGGATTTTGCGGCTGCGAGGCATGCAAATGAGACTGAGCAGAGAAGGGATTGGTCAATAAGGTTTACTCGGTGTGTTGTGCAAGGAGAGTTTGTCTGTAGGTCTTTTTCCTGATAGAAGAGCAGATAGCTATGGCTGTGCGTTTCAGAAAGCAGATTGTTTGGATTTGGGGAGATTCATGGATAAATTGATTGGAGGTGCATGCAGATCGCTGTGGAGTGGCTGCACATCTTGGATTCTCTCATGTGGAAGTGCACTGGCATGGAGTGCATGGAATGAAGTGGGTGGATTTGGTACTTCTCTGTGCTTCTTTGGTGACACAGCGTCATCCAGACATTATTATTATTCATTGTGGAGGGAACAGTTTAGGAGATGTGTCTGGAATCTCTTTGCAATTTGCAATGAAAGAGAAGGACTTGGGAAAGTCATGGACATGTATCCAAAATCGAGAGTAATTCTTTCCCGTATTGCGCAGAGACAAATGTGGCTCTGTTCTTTTTCATTTGGTCCACAAATGGAGAAAGCAAGGCGCAATGTTAACAAGGCTGTTTGTGCCTTTTTGAGAGATGTTGGTATGTCCTCTTTGCAGAATGAAAACATTGTTTTGTAGAACACACATTTTTCGCAGAGATGGAGTACATCTTACTTATGCCGGCAATCAGATTTTTCTGCGAAATATACAAAATGCATTGTGACCGTTTTTGGAATTGGAGCAACCCATTTTGCAGTAGGTGTTGATCATTTGAAGTTTTCAAAAAACACCACAAAAAGGCTCTTTTCAGAGCCACCACTTCCTCCCAGAGAAAAGTGCAATGGTTGTGACAGGGCAGCACTGCAAAGCTTTTATATGTCCGCGGACTTCTAAAAAATGCACAGGGCCCTGCACTATTTGTCACTTCTGTTTTTAAACTCTGAAAGGCGGCTCTGAAAAGAGCCTTTGTTTTTTGTTTTATTTTTTTTAAACACGACACAAGGAAAGGAGGGGAAACAAGGGTAAGGAAGGGATAGCAACCACAGGGCTAAGAAAGGGCAGGTGGAGAGAGGAAGATGTAGGGTGGGCCTTATTCAGGTAGGTCGCAGACCTTCTGATGCTCCTTGACTGTAGTCTCGATAGCAGGCTGAAGGTTCTCCACCCTGCAGAGTACTGCGTCGCAGTACATGCAGAATATTGTGACCCTTGAAAGGTAAGGGTCAACAGCACCATGAATGGCCTGTGAGGAAGCTGGAGGGATGCACTGTCCCACAGGAGTGCCTTTTGTGGTGACAGGAGTGGAAACGGAGGATGCTGCAGAGGAACTCGACCTACTACATTTATTGCAAGGTACAACCTTACGAATAGCCCGATCGTGGAATGACTTTAGGTGTCGCTTCACTGATGTAGTACCAACGCTATACGAACCAGCCTTACCATGACTCAGCACCATGTGGCACTGAGTGCAGATCATCTTGTTCGCTTGAGCTTTTGACTTTCCATCAACAGTGGTAAATAACCGCCACACCCAAGACTCACGATGAGTGCTCGTAGTAGGGACTTCCACTACCTCATCCTCTTCATCCATCTCCTCTGCATCCTCGCGCCTGTTCCCCTCTGCAGGCCCTTGGGGACGTGGTGGTGGTGGTGGTGGTGGTGATGCCGAGGCAGTAGCAGCAGAAGCAATTTGGGATGCCATCTGGAAGGTTAATAACCAGGAACTAGGAATGAGGAACCAAGAACAGCAACCTGCACAATTGTCCTGTTGTACATCTTGGAAAACCAAAAGCACAATGAGGATCGGCTCTGGGGTGTGGCCTTTTATAGGGGTGCTGGGGTGCGCTTCGCGGACACCCGTGCCGTCCCCGAACACTTTGAACACCAAGAACGGGCTCAAAAAGTAATGCCCACATGCTCGCCTACAACACGTATTCGTGGAATCGAATAGGGCAAACCAGCGCACGGGCAAAGAGGCACTCGGGCCTAAACACGTCCGCCACATGAAGGCAGGCGGTAGCGTCCCTGTGCATGAAAAAAATGTGCGCCAAAATGTGCGCTAACAAAAGGCACGTATATACAGCTCTGATGATTGTCCCATACTGTGGCCCTCTAGGACAAATGACGTGCAAAGGGGTACGCGACAAACACCCGCAGTGTCAAAAATAGCATGTGCGTGTATTTCGGGGGTGCGCGGGAAGTTTCACATGCGATTGGCCTTGGGCGAGCGGGGTACGTGTATTTCGGGGGTGCGCGGGAAGTTTCACACGCGACAGGCCCTGTGTGAGTGGGGTACGTGTATGTCTGGGGTGCAGGGGAGTCCTACACCTGAATTGGCAGTGTGGGTCCTCCTAGGTGTTCCCTCTACACCCTCCACGGCCCCTGCAGGCAGCTCACACCACAGGGGACTACCATGCACCCCTGGTCATGTCCCGCAGGCAGCCCATCCACCATGGGCATGCCCCCCAGCCAAGCCACATGTCAGCTTGCACTACCGATCACCAACGCATGACCCCCTCCACCCCCACCCCAGCAGCGCAGGGCACCTGCCAGCAGGCCCCCACTCATGTCCCACTCATGTCCCCTTGCACGCCCACCCCCCAGCACTGAGGGGCACCTTCCAGCAGGCCCACACTCTTGTCCCCTTGCACCCCCACCCCCCAGCACTGAGGGGCACCTGCCAGCAGGCCCACACTCATGTCCCCTTGCACCCCCACCCCCCAGCAGTGCAGGGCACCTGCCAGCAGGCCCCCACTCGTGTCGCCTTGCACCCCCACCCCCCAGCACTGAGGGGCACCTGCCAGCAGGCCCCCACTCATGTCCTCTTGCACCCCCACCCCCAGCAGTGCAGGGCACCTGCCAGCAGGCCCCCACTCATGTCCCCTTGCACCCCCATCCCCCAGCAGTGCAGGCACCTGCCAGCAGGCCCCCACTCATGTCCCCTTGCACACCCCCCCAGCACTGAGGGGCACCTGCCAGCAGGCCCCCACTCATGTCCCTTTGCACCCCCACACCCTAGCAGTGCAGGGCACCTGCCAGCAGGCCCCCACTCATGTCCCTTGCACACCCACCCCCCAGCAGTGCAGGTCACCTGCCAGCAGGCCCCCACTCATGTCCCCTTGCACCCCCAGCAGTGCAGGTCACCTGCCAGCAGGCCCCCACTCATGTCCCCTTGCACACCCACCCCCCAGCACTGAGGGGCACCTGCCAGCAGGCCCCCACTCGTGTCCCCTTACCCCCCCAGCAGTGAAATGGCGATCTCATGACACAAACCAAAAGTCAACTATGTACATCAACACATGTCCGCCACATGAAGGCAGGCGGTAGCGTCCCTGCGCATTAAAAAAAATGTGCGCTAACAAAAAGCCTGTATATACAGCGCTGATGAATGTCCTATACTGTGGCCCTATAGGACAAATGACGTGCAAAGGGGTACGCGACAAACACAGACACCCGCTGTGTCAAAAATAGCGTGTATTTCGGGTGTGCTCAGGAAGTTTCACATGCGATTGTGCCTGGGCGAGTGGGGTACGTGTACTTCAGGGGCTCACGGGAAGTTTTACACGCGATTGTGCCTGGGTGAGCGGGGTACGTGTACTTCAGGGGCTCGCGGGAAGTTTTACACGCGATTTGGGCCTGGGCGAGCGGGGTACATGTATTACTGGGGTGGGCAGGGAAGTACAGGAGGCAAATGCGTGGAACGCCCACACGCACACGCCAAGAAAGACGCGCTAATCCGGAAACACGTACGCCAGCAGGAAGCAGGCGTATGTGGATTGCGCAGCATAAAAGTACGCGCAAACAACAAGCAAGCTCAGACGCCAGGATGAACATACCGTTCCTAGCAGCAGTGGTCATGGGATACCGCAGGAGGAGGAGGAGGTGGAGGAGGATAGTCCGGCCCAGAATTTTCACACCCAGAACCAGCCTTTTTGGCATGCCTGATGACCAGGTGTATGGGAGGTACAGGTTTCCACCTCAAATAATACTCGACCTGGTCAGTGAGTGGGAGGATGACCTCACATCACCCACCTTTTGCTCCCAAGCACTCAGCCCCCTGGAGAAGGTCCTCAATGTACTGCACTTTTTGGCCACCGGATAATTTCAGCGGACAAGTGCCATAGTGGTGGGGGGTGTCACAGGCCACGCAGTCACGCTGCCTACGCCAGGTCTTGGCCATCATGACTGCACGCCCATCAGTCCGCAGGCACATATACCTGCCCAGAACACCTGCAGAAAGGCAGGCTGCTGTCCAGGATTTCTACGGGGTGGCACAATTCCCCAGAGTCCTAGGTGCCATTGATTGCACCCATGTGGCTCTACGTCCCCCCCCCCAGGGTATCAGAGCACATCTATAGAAACCGCAAGCACTGGCATTCCATCAACGTGCAGGTAGTATGTGATGCCAAGGGAATCCTCACCTCAGTATATGCCAACTATCCAGGGTCCACCCACGACAGTTTCATTTACAGAATGTCAACCCTAAACCGGGACCTAGAAGCTGGACGGCATGGCGATACATGGCTGCTCGGTGAGTATAAGTGCCACAGCACATGCATGCATGCCAGATACTGAGTAATGTCACAACCCTACTAATGATACCCATCGCCACCTCCCCAGGGGACAGTGCCTACCCTCTGAGCACCCACATGATGACGCCAATTCGGAACCCCACCACGCCACCCGAGGTAAGATACAACACAGCCCATATTGCAACCCGGGGCATAGTGGAGCGCACATTTGGAGTGCTGAAGTCACGCTTTCGCTCCCTTGACCGTTCTGGCGGGCAGCTGTTATACGCTCCCCCAGTAGTGTGCAGGATCATAGTGGCAGCATGTGTCCTGCACAACGTTGTAACACGCCGGGGCCTGCCGGTGGACTTGGTGGTGCCCCCACATCCCCAACCACATGCACGCCCGCTGCGCATGGGAGGGGAAAGGGCACAGGGTGAGGCAGCCCGAACACAGCTGGTGGCTAATTACTTCACTTAGAATCACACCCGTGTGGAGTGCACACCGCCCTGCCACATACCAGCTGACAATCGATGATGGCAGAAGGGACAGTGAACTGTGACAACCATACCAGCCTGAGATTGATCACCTGGAAGTGTCACAATGTGTGCATCCCTACCTACAGAAACACCACCAATGCTGTGTCATCAAAAGACATATATGCTGCTAAATGCATTACCCCCTTGCAAAATACAACATGAGAACAGTGCCATGTCACCCAACCCCTCCCCAGCGCCACCACCCAACACAGCATGGCATGTCATGCTATGTGAGAGCAAACAAAGCAATCCCGAAAACCTGACACAAGTGTCACAAAGTACAGTGTCCCTAATGGAAACTGGCCACACACAATATGCTCCCAGTAATGTTGAACTAGCAACACACATGACCAAATACTTACCAACAATACAATGCAGCTACACAAGCTCAAACATAACTAAAACATGACAGTACTAAGTTAAAGTAGTCGCAGTCTTACAACCTGAATATGCCACCACATAGCCCCCTTCCAACTGTAGTCTTGCAGGCTTCAAAACTTGTCTGTGTACTGCATACAACATGAACTCCATCTCCAAAGTAGACGGCCTTGTGAAGACATGAGGAATGAACCTGCAAATTCAGAGGGAGACATGGAAGCAGAAGCGTACATAATTCCAACATGCAGTGTACAATACAGCAACAATATACACAAGGAATGTCTACACAGTATTGACTACAGACTGCCCACACAGCTCATGGGAGCCCAACATCACTGTGTACATCACTGTCACTTGGTCACACCCTTTGCAAGCCCATGGAAACGGTAAGCAGGAGGGGTGTGTGTCTCACGAACCCAAGCATCGAACCCAAACTCAGGACAAGCCTGCATGTGCCCAGCCGGAATACAGTGGATGCCCACGGGAGCCACACAAGGCAACACACTGTTTAAAAAATAATAAAAAAAATAAAAAATAAAAATATTTAAAAAAACAAAAATAAAAAATGGCCCTGTGGGGGGAGGGAGGAGGCCACCCAGGAGGTCCGAGGACAGGGTGCGCACCAACAGCTGCCTGTGTGGATGTTGGGGGGAAAAAAAAACACCGCCATGGGCTCATGGCCTGCATGGCTATGCCAATGTGGGAGAACTGCTGCTGTCGCTCTCATTACCCTCTGCTGCTGCCACAGGAGGTGGTGGTGCTAAGGGAGGCAGCCCACGCAAAGCCCTGGTATGGTCCTCCATGGCAGCAAGCATGCGGGTGTGTAAGGTCTCGTTCTGGAGGATTATAGTCCGAAGATCCCCATGCAGCACCTGACGTGATGCCCGGATCTCCTCCCGAGTTGCCTGCATCTCAGCTGAGAGCGAAAGTGTGAGCCGCTCCAGCTGCTGTTCTGTCCTCAAGTTAGTGGAAGTCTCAAGGTCAACAAGAGTCTCCCTGAGGTGATGGAGTTCTACCCTGAGGGCTTCCCTGTGGCCCTGAGACTCTATTGATATCGATTGGCGTAGAGTCACCAGTGCCGCCCGTCTGTCCCTGTTGGACGCCAACATGTCCTCCCTGTGTGATTGGCAAAGGGAGTCTGTTGCCTGCTGTAGCAGCTCCATCTGCCTTTCGGGGGGCAGGGGGTGGCCACCCTCTCCATTGCTTTAGCCATCATCTCAACTGATGCTGCCTGTTGGGTTGCCATGCAGTAAATGTATTGTTCCCATGCGGTATTGCCTGGTGGCGTACGGCCACCGCGTCGGCGGGCACCACACCTGTTTGGGGCAAGGCAATCTGCGCCTTGCTGTGCCGGCACTGCCTGAGGCTGCAGGACTGCATTCCCCCTCTGATCTGCTGGCCCAGGAACAGGATCAGATGTTGTGGAGTGTGACCCTGCACCCGTAACCGCCAAAGGCTGACTAACCAAAACTGACATCCCCATAGAGGGTTCTACCCCTGGTGCAGGTGGGTTGGACAGAACAGAACCCCTTCCAGAAACACTTACCTGCGACGCCACATAGGTCTCATCATCCGAATCAACACCTGAATAGAGGTCTGGGGAGGTGCACCCAGAGACACCCCTGGACAGAATCGTCTGCAGCAAGAGTGGGTTCTCACCCACCACCACACCACGCCCCACACTGGTGGCCGGTTGTGCCTCAGGTTCCTCCTGGGTCTGTACCATCTCCTCAACCTCAACAGAATCAAGTGCGTCATCCCCTGCAAAAACATGAAAGACAAAAAATTGAAACAGGCATTGGCACCATAGCACACAAATAGGCCTGACAAGCTACAGAACCAGTACATGATTTACACATGTCCCACGTGACTATAACCCTCCCATGCATGCACTGTCAGAGTTGGAAGGGGAGTCAAAAGTCTGACACTGATGACACCAAGATGGAAGAGCAACACATTTGCTGCATGCTGGGTAGCACTGCCATCACACTTTGGCCTGTGAGTGGCATGTCCTATACACATAAATGACACATGCCATCACACAGATGGCATGTACCGTAGTCATGGTACATTCCACAAGTACATCCATATGTCAGTGAATGAGTACTGTCACCCATCCATGTGAGATGGACATGAAGAGATGAAAAATGCCACATAGTGTGAAAAGATACGCCATGTGCCACACACTGCAACACATACAGTGTACAAAAATACAGTGATTGCAGGGCCCTGTACACATCAATGGTTGTGCACTTCAACATGACAGGAAACAACTCGCATGTTCCACATTCAAACGGGCCCAAAAACATCATGTGATCAGGACAATACTCATTCAGCCTGAATGGTCAAATCATTCAACTACCAAGGTGACACATGTGGGCCAATGTGGGGTTCTTCAATGACAGAAACATGTCACATATGTCACAATAGGGCTGAGGAATGTGTTGCAAAAGTGGGAGAATTGAAACGGCCTGAAAGAACACTGAAAAATACAAACAATGCTGTTGCATGATGCCACCTCAAGGGCAACTGCCGTAATGTTGCGCTAAATTACTACTGTGGGCAGAAGGGATAGTGTCATTCCCAAATTCAAGGCCGCATAATGTTTTGGATGAAGCACATGGGTGACGCATGCTATTCAGTCACACACACCCTCACCTGGCACTCGATCAGAACCCGTCACCCAAACAACATACACATGCATTACACACACACGCATGGGCACTCATCGGACAATGTGTCATAATCGGTTAGTTCTCCCACACCTCGGATCTGTTCCTCTGTGACAAAGGTCCCAGCAACAGACTCATGTTCAATGAGTTCGTTGTCCTCTTGTGGAGACCCACCGCCAGTCACCAGAGTAGCAGCATGACTTGAGGCCAGCTTGATCTTTGCTTTGCGTTTCAGGTCGGTCCACCGCTTGTAGCAATCATCAGCTGAGCGCCTCACAAATCCAAGGACACTTATGTGGTTGGCGATGGGCTGCCAGTGTGCCTTACGTTGACCAGGTGTGGTCTTGGACCCTGCAGTCACCACCATTTCGTGGCTACGTTGCAACACAGAGCTCACAAGTGCATTAAGTTCCGAATCATTGACGCAAGGCTTCCTTGAGGTACCGGAGTGTGTAGCCGTGCCTGGGGTCTCAGCCTGTCGTGCCAGAGCACCCAGCTTCCTCTTTTTAGAAGGTGGAGAGGAGTCGGGCAGAATCACCGGTGGACTGGTTTGTTGGAGTGTACGAATGCACATTGACCATAGGACTTGGTGCAGGCATTGTCTGAAGTGTGATGTTGGCAGGGGGAACATCAGTATGATGGACCAGGACTGACACTGTCCTGGCTGGGAGAGTCGGAGCTAGGGCGGATGGAGCTGCAGCTGCCCCTGCAGCCTCACCACCCTGCATACTTGGGGCAGCAGATGACATAGCTGCCCCAGATCCATGTGGCTTGGTGACAACTTGCACCGCCACACGTGGCTTAGACTTGCTGACCTGGAAGTCAGCCAGGGAGTCATCCTGTGCCAGGTCAGGTGCCACAATGGGCTGGTCCAACAAGGGCTGAGCTGGGATGGTCTCAGCCACGTTTCCCTCAACCATGGGGGGGGGGTCATGGGTGTCCCTGATAGGTCCTCCACACATGGGGGTATAGGGGCACCCTGCAAATCCTGGCCACATCCCCTACCGCGCCCACCACGTCCACCTTTTGAAGGTCGGCCTCCTTTGCTTCACTTACCGCTTGGTCGCCTCCCAACCATGGCACTGATGTTGTTGTGCGTATGGGAGGAGCAGTAAACTATTGTCCTGGGCAATTGGGGGTCAAAGGGGTAGGGTACTAGATGGAATGTGTACCCTAGTGCTCTAACAAGGCTGTCTGTGACCCCTGGGGGAAGATGACGGGTCACGCAACGCACAGGCAGCCCAAAACCAAAAATAAATGTGCACGCAACCCCTCGTAGACCACGTGCGTGGAAAAACGCTCCATGTCCAGGTCCTTGAGAGGCACACCCGTCTGGAGTCGAGCGGTAATTGTACATGCATACTGATTGGAAGCTGTGCGTGTGGTGGTGTGCCAGTAGTGTGCAGGTTGCACATGTGGTTTTGTAGGGCCATGTATGGATGTGTATGTACAGGGCCGTGAGGCTGACACATGCGAGTCCTTTCATGTGTGAGACACATGGATGGTGTATTTGTGGGTAAGCATGCAGGCCAAATGCAGATGTGTGAGCACACATGTTTGAATGACTCAGTTGTCAAGGTTGTGGTGTCGCACATGGATGTTGGTTCCAGCTGCATGTATCTGCACTGTGTACATGTGCATGTATGTGTATCTGACAAGTGTGCAACATGGATGCATGTGAAACTGATATGTAGAAGACTGATTGCCAGATGTGACATGGATGCCGATCTCATCACTGCGACACTTGGTGGAGGTGTACACATGCATGTAAGTGTGGTGGCGTGTGTGCACTCCCTGTGTCTCATGTGATGTCTGGCTCTGCCTGCTCATGCTGTTGTATGTGTATGGATGGTGCTGGCTGTTGCGATATGGCTGTGGAATAGCTCATGTGTGTGATTTGAAATGACGTGTGTTGGGGATTGTGATGCCATGTCTGAAATTTGACAATGACACTCGTGTGCAACTGTCATGTGTGTATGAGTCCATTGTACAGTGCCCTGATGCCTGTGTCCTATCTCCCTGTCTGCAGCGTCGACTCATGAAGATGGTGGAGGGGGTGCTGTGGAGCAGAGCGGCAGGGATCGCACCGCCAGCCGGAGACGCAAGGCCCGGCTCCCCTCCCAGGTTGTCATCTCGTCGGGGAGTGAGGAGTCCGGTACCGCGTCCCCGGTCGCAGCTGCCGAGGGGAGGTCCAAGAGATGGAGGTCTGAGTTGGACTCCTCGGCAGCAGAAGGGGCAGCTGAGACCCCACAGGGCCCGACGGAGGAAGATGGCACGGAGTCATCCAGGTTGGTGGGGGGGGTTTGGTGGAGGAGGAGGCCGTGCAAGGGATAGAGACGGTGTCTGGAGGTGGGGATTCCACTGGTGCTAGTGGTGGAGTGCAGGGGCAGGAACAGGAGGCAGCACAGGCCGCCGCGGAGGTGCCTGTGTGTAATCCTGTCCCCGATCCTGTGTCCAGAGCCATTTTCAGGCAGGGGATGAGCTTACGACAACTGGCCTTCCTCTGCCTGCGGACGTGGCTATCCGGGACCGGGTTGAGCCTGTCCTGGGTGGTGTGGCGTTGCGTCAACGGGCCATGCGAGGCGAAATGCAGTCTTTTCATGGGATGACTGCATGTCGTCTCGAATGGCTCGTTGACCACGTCAACCTTCTGGGACAGGTCACCAGGGCCGGATTCCTCCGTTTGCTGGGCCTTGTTCCGACCCCCTCCTCAACTGAACCCCCTATGCGCCAGTCGTACTCTGTGCCATCTTCCCACCCATGTGTCACCTGGGTGCCCTATGGAGCTGCCTCTGACCCTGCAGCCAGGCTGGTGGAGGACACATCCCTGCCACAGTCGGGAGTCTGACGTCCAGCAGGGGTGGCCACCTCAACAACAGCACCCCACTCGGAAGAGGATGTGCAGGCAGCAAGAGCCAGGGCACGGGCAGTGGCACAGCAGCAACAAGGTGAGAGCCATGATGGCTCGGGGCCTTCGTCATCGGAGGGGCAGACATCGGCCAGAGGGCAGGAGGACCCAGGACGGGAAGTGTCTTCCGTGTGGCAGCGGTTAGGCCATGCCATAGATGCGGAGCGGCAGCGGGCAGAAGAGGCACGGTTCATAATGGTCAGGCCGGAGAACTCCATGTGGAGGGCCGTGAGGCGGGCCGAGTGCCTCGAGGCAATTCGCAGGGAGTTGGTGGAGAACATGTCGTCGTCCCTGCGAACCCTCGGGGCCATGGAAGAGGACCGCCTCAGGGACATTGAGCAGGAGTTCGATGATGCCCTGGCCCGGGACATCCAAAAGTGAGCCTTCGGACTAGCCCGCTGCCCTTGTAAATAGTTAGTTTTAGGTTTCCTTTGGTTTTTTCCTTATTTTGGTTGCGCTTGGACAATGCACCACGTTTCTGTATATAGTTTTTCATTAGGTAGTATTTTTGATAGGTTTCATTTCTTCAGTTGGGATCATGGACCCTGGATTGTTCATCTGTGTATAGTTCACTATTGGATTCATCTTTTTTTTTGGATTTCCCCATGGAGCAATAGTTTTCACTTTTGTTTTTCCCTTGGATTTGCTTTGTTGGACTGTGACTTTGGACACCTTTCCTTTGGATTATGATTTCTTGTTTTTCACTATTTTACGGACATGCAGCTTTTCTTTTTTTTATTCCCATTGTTGTTTGTTTGATTTTAATTCCATTCATTTGTATTTGTTTATTTATAAAGCGCCTTACGCCAAAGCGCTGTACATGGAACAACAATACATGAAACGTGAACGATATAACAGTGAAGCAATTACAATATGAATCGATCAAGCAATGAAACCGTGTGAAGAGCAATTAACTGAGTGGGATAGGGAGGACTGGGAGAGGGACAGGGTAGGGGGGGAGTGGAAGAAGAGGCAAGGAGGAGGAAGGGGCGGGTGGATGAGGGAAGGTAGGAGAAGGGAGGGGGAAAGTTGGGGATAAGAGTGGGAAAGGGGGGTTAATGGGGAGGGATTTCAAGGAGGGGAATGGAGAAGGAGAGATTTAAGGGAATTGCGGAATGAGTTGAAGGTGGGGGAAGAACGGATATCAAGAGGATGGGAGTTCCAATGTAGGGGTGCTAAGAGTTGGAAGGAGCGAAAACGGGAGGAAGCACAGGGGGGGTGGGGGTGAAGTGAGGAGGAAATGGTCAGCGGAACGAAGGGAACGGGAGGGGGAGTAGAAGGAGAGAAGGGAGGAGAGATAAGGGGGGGCAAGACCATGGAGAGGTTTGAAGACAAGGCATAGGAATTGGAATTGAAGTTGGGAGTGAAAGGGAAGCCAGCCAAGGTAGGAGAGAGAGGTAGAGATGGAGTCACGGGGTGAGGAGACAGAGGGTGCGAATAGCAGAGTGGTAGATGGATTTAAGAGGGGCAAGGTGAGAAGTAGGAAGTCCAAAGAGTAAGGAAGAGCAGTAGAAAAGGCGGGAGAAGATGAGGAGATTAAGAGTTTAGTGGTGTGGAAAGTGAGAGAGGGATGGATTTTGCGACATTCATGTTGCTTTTAATACATTTTTTCTTCATACTTCGATGTGTGGTATTATCTCATTGGTTTCATGCATGTCATGATATGGGTTTTCACATTCACTTTGTGTGTGTGTGTGTGTGTGTGTGTGTGTGTGTGTGTGTGTGTGTGTGTGTGTGTGTGTGTGTGTGTGTGTGTGTGTGTGTGTGTGTGTGTGTGTGTGTGTGTGTGTGTGTGTGTGTGTGTGTGTGTGTGTGTGTGTGTGTGTGTGTGTGTGTGTGTGTGTGTGTGTGTGTGAGAGAGAGAGAGACACGGACATGTTCATTTACATACTTGCCATTGGGGTTGTATCATGTAATTGCCTTTTCTATGTGGGTGGATGCAATACTTGTTTGGGTCTTTGGGCTGGGGAGGCTGCCCATAAGGGCCATGATTGAGGATTGTCATGACCTGGGGACAGGGGGACATGAGTGGGGGCCTGCTGGCAGGTGCCCTGCACTGCTGGGGGGTGGGGGTGCAGGGGGACATGAGTGGGGGCCTGCTGGCAGGTGCCCTGCACTGCTGGGGGGTGGGGGGACATGAGTGGGGGCCTGCTGGCAGGTGCCCTGCACTGCTGGGGGGTGGGGGTGCAAGGGGACATGAGTGGGGGCCTGCTGGCAGGTGCCCTGCACTGCTGGGGGGTGGGGGTACAAGGGGACGTGAGTGGGGGCCTGCTGGCAGGTGCCCTGCACTGCTGGGGGGTGGGGGTGCAAGGGGACATGAGTGGGACATGAGTGGGGGCCTGCTGGCAGGTGCCCTGCACACCTGGGGGGGTGGGGGTGCAAGGGGACATGAGTGTGGGCCTGCTGGCAGGTGCCCCTCAGTGCTGGGAGTGGGGGTGCAAGGGGACATGAGTGGGGGCTGCTCACAGGTGCCCTGCACTGCTGGGGGTGCAAGGCGACATGAGTGGGGGCCTGCTGGCAGGTGCACTGCTGGGGGTTGGGGGTGCAAGGGGACATGAGTGGGGGCCTGCTGGCAGGTGCCCTGCACTGCTGGGGCGTGGGGTGCAAGGGGACATGAGTGGGGGCCTGCTGGCAGGTGCCCCTCAGTGCTGGGGGGTGGGGGTGCAAGGGGACATGAGTGGGGGACTGCTGGCAGGTGCCCTGCACTGTTGGGGTGTAGGGGTGCAAGGGCACATGAGTGGGGGCCTGCTGGCAGGTGCCCCTCATTGCTGGGGTGCAAGGGGACATGAGTGGGACATGAGTGGGGGCCTGCTGGCAGGTGCCCTGCACTGCTGGGGGGTGGGGGTGCAAGGGGACATGAGTGGGGCCTGCTGGCAGGTGCCCTGCACTGCTGGGGGGTGGGGGTGCAAGGGGACATGAGTGGGGGACTGCTGGCAGGTGCCCTGCACTGTTGGGGTGTAGGGGTGCAAGGGCACATGAGTGGGGGCCTGCTGGCAGGTGCCCCTCAGTGCTGGGGGGTGGGGGTGCAAGGGGACATGAGTGGGGGCCTGCTGGCAGGTGCCCTGCACTGCTGGGGGGTGGGGGTGCAAGGGGACATGAGTGGGACATGAGTGGGGGCCTGCTGGCAGGTGCCTCTCAGTGCTGGGGGTGCAAGGGGACATGAGTGGGGACCTGCTGGCAGGTGCCCTGCACTGCTGGGGGGTGGGGGTGCAAGGGCACATGAGTGGGGTCCTGCTGGCAGGTGCACTGCTGGGGGTTGGGGGTGCAAGGGGACATGAGTGGGGGCCTGCTGGCAGGTGCCCTGCACTGCTGGGGCGTGGGGTGCAAGGGGACATGAGTGGGGGCCTGCTGGCAGGTGCCCCTCAGTGCTGGGGGGTGGGGGTGCAAGGGGACATGAGTGGGGGACTGCTGGCAGGTGCCCTGCACTGTTGGGGTGTAGGGGTGCAAGGGCACATGAGTGGGGGCCTGCTGGCAGGTGCCCCTCATTGCTGGGGTGCAAGGGGACATGAGTGGGACATGAGTGGGGGCCTGCTGGCAGGTGCCCTGCACTGCTGGGGGGTGGGGGTGCAAGGGGACATGAGTGGGGGCCTGCTGGCAGGTGCCTCTCAGTGCTGGGGGTGCAAGGGGACATGAGTGGGGACCTGCTGGCAGGTGCCCTGCACTGCTGGGGGTGCAAGGGCACATGAGTGGGGTCCTGCTGGCAGGTGCCCCTCAATGCTGGGGTGCAAGGGGACATGAGTGGGGGCCTGCTGGCAGGTGCCCTGCACTGCTGGGGGGTGGGGGTGCAAGGGGACATGAGTGGGGCCTGCTGGCAGGTGCCCTGCACTGCTGGGGGGTGGGGGTGCAAGGGGACATGAGTGGGGGACTGCTGGCAGGTGCCCTGCACTGTTGGGGTGTAGGGGTGCAAGGGCACATGAGTGGGGGCCTGCTGGCAGGTGCCCCTCAGTGCTGGGGGGTGGGGGTGCAAGGGGACATGAGTGGGGGCCTGCTGGCAGGTGCCCTGCACTGCTGGGGGGTGGGGGTGCAAGGGGACATGAGTGGGACATGAGTGGGGGCCTGCTGGCAGGTGCCTCTCAGTGCTGGGGGTGCAAGGGGACATGAGTGGGGACCTGCTGGCAGGTGCCCTGCACTGCTGGGGGGTGGGGGTGCAAGGGCACATGAGTGGGGTCCTGCTGGCAGGTGCCCCTCAATGCTGGGGTGCAAGGGGACATGAGTGGGGGCCTGCTGGCAGGTGCCTCGCAGTGCTGGGGGTGGAAGGGGACATGAGTGGGGGCCTGCTGGCAGGTGCCCTGCACTGCTGGGGGTGCAAGGGGACATGAGTGGGGACCTGCTGGCAGGTGCCCTGCACTGCTGGGGGTGGGGGTGCAAGGGGACATGAGTGGGGGCCTGCTGGCAGGTGCCCTGCATTGCTGGGGGACATGTGTGGGGGCCTGCTGGCAGGTGCCCTGCACTGCTGGGGGGTGGGGGTGCTGGGAGACATGAGTTGGTGATCATATTGCAACATGACATGTGGCTTGGCTGGGGGGCATGCCCATGGTGGATGTGCTGCCTGCGGGACATGACAGGGGTGCGGGGTGGTGTGGGCTGCCTGCAGGGGCCGTGGAGGGCGTAGAGGGGACACCTGGGAGGACCCACACTGCCAATTCACGTGTAGGACTCCCCGCGCACCCCCCGAAATACGCGTTTCCCGCTCTGACAGCAAAATCCCGTGTGAAACTTCATGCGCAGCCCGGTAATATACGTACCCTACTCCAATCGCGTGTGAAACTTCCCGCGCACCCCTGAAATACACGTACCCAGGCCAATCGCGTGTGAAACTTCCCGCGCACCCCTGAAATACACGTACCCAGGCCATTCGCGTGTGAAACTTCCCGCGCACCCCCGTAATACACGTACCCCACTCGCACAGGCCCTTTCGCGTGTGAAACTTCACGCGCACCTCAGTAATACACGTTCCCCGCTTGGCGTTTGCTGTTTGGCAGCCCTGTAAACTGGTCCAGGGTTAGCGCAGCCCTTTGCGCTGAATTAGGAATTTTGATGGCTTTTCCTTGCGCGAGGGCGTTCTTGGGGGCGTAACTGGCGCTGCTGCAGGGTCGCTGCGCCACGGCTGGTTTTGGAGGCTAAAATCCATGAATACGCTGTGCGCGGAAATCGATTTTAGCGCACGCGGCTGGCGCAGACATTCGCACGTGCACACCGTGCGCCAGCCGCGTGCGCCACTTTTGTGCGAAATTCTATGAATTACCCTGATAGTGTTTTACTTAGCTTTTCTTTGTCAGTTTGGAGTCACGTTTTTCTGTCCATGTATAGCTCCAGTTTTTGTGCACCTGTGCAATTGTCATCTGTGGTTGTTCTTGTGTATTGTGTGGTTTGATAATGGTCCAGTTTTACCCTCTTCTCCTACTGCACGTTAAAAAATATCAGTACTTTTTTTGTCCTTAAAAATTCAGTATCTCGTGTCAAGCTGCTCCAGATTTCAAAATCTTTATGGCGTGGCCTACTTCAGCCTAGGAACGAAGGGTGTGCCTAATCTTGAAATACGAAACTGATCATTTTGAGTTTTCAGTGGTTCAATTCAGATTGTCTTTCCTCTATCGAAAGACCTGTTCCAAAACAAAACATATTTTTTTGTAAATAAACGTTGGTGAAACTTCACGAAATTTATTTGATTTGGCCAGACAAATTTGGTGAACATTTCTGAGATGGATCCGATTTGAGAGGAAAGTATTTTAAAGTAGTTTGCACCTTGTTTTTGGTGGTGCTGCAAAACCAGGTGCAATCGATAGAATCGCCTTGTGTTTGTGGGAATCGTAATATGCATGTATGTATGTAACATAACCACATGCTCCCGTGTCCACAGACGTACTACATATCTGTGATAGCTAAGCACTTTGCACTAAGACGGTTTTGCAGCAAGGATCACGAGGATATTGAAGAATAACCTACTCATTAGAACATGTGACAAATCACCTTATTGGCAAATGGGTTTCTAACGTCGAGGAAATGCTTCATCAACATTGTGAGTTGAAAAAGCGGCATTTATTCATGCAGGAGAATGCACGTTCCCTTATATGTAGTTGAAATTCGTTTTTGACCATGTTAAAGTGTAACACTTCATGGGGAGTTGTGTTGCAGCCATCATTGACAGTGATGGAAATGTTGAATGGCCCTCTCTTGGTTCAGTTTCGCCTCATGTTACTTTGCCCCTCGCTCGGGAGTCGAGTTGCACCAGGATTCAGTACAGTTACCGTGACTGTTAAGATATCCCTTCCTGGAGAAACAATTATCTGCACTGTTTAAAGTGTTCCCTTGTTTCCGGTAATGCGATGCCTCGTCGAGTCACGCTATGGAGTCTTGACTGGTGTTCCTTGCATCAAAGGAGCGTTCTACATCAAAAATGTCTGCGAGGAAGTGTCTGCCTGCATTGTTCAGTGCTGTTTATAATGCTGTGCACTCCTCGTATGTGTCTTTTCCTGCCAGACCTAACAGGGCTCAGGTCTATAGCAAGTTGTTCTCTAATGAAGGCTGAAAAATGCATCGGGGCTATCGCTCTATAATAAAATGTTGCCAATAAGATTATGTAACATTTTTAAAAGAATTTGGAATGCATGCCAATTATACAAAACACAAACTAGTAATTCTAACATCCCGTTATGAATTAACGCCACGTCGGCAATACTGCTTTTGAGATGCTACTGCGTGTAATATAAAACAAAATACAAAAATCAAATCTGCAGAACACAGCAGCTGTACTGCAGTCATTACCTGTCATAGATGTGTAATACATCAGAGGAACATCCCATTGAAAGAACATTACCAGATAGGGTAAGTAACTAGTTCTTCTGTATGTGTCCCATTCAGGAAACTGATCCATCTTTCGCTGATGGTAAATTACCCCTAATAATGCTTTACTGAAAAACCAACCCACTTTTGAAAAATGACTGCAGTGTTAAATCCACCCCCTACCACACACCAGCGACCTCTCCTCTTAAAATGATGGCAGTTCTCACCAGGTGTGGACTGGGAACCAAAAGGACCCCTGGAGAGAATTTTCAAAGTGACCCCATATTACACATTTTCAGCAGGCCCAGCCCTTTTCCTATGAGAAAATGTGAAAATAAATTGGGTTACCGCACAAGAGGCCATGGTGCAGAGAACACCATAGAACAGTTTTTCTTGAGGTAGCCCTTGACTTGTCCCAAAAATGAGCAGAAATGATGACAAGGAATATTTTCTGCCAACAGCTGTGTTTCGGTAACTTGTGAAAATGCTGCAACATCTGCGTTCTCGGAGTTATATTTCTACACGATTTACCTTCAGCAATAATTCCAAGCCACCAGTGGTAACATGGAATCTACATCACTATATTTGGTCATTTTACACTTCGCTTTAATGTCTTCTAAACGACGCCTTACATAAGGCTCACTTGATGGGCATTCTGTGCTACCGGGTGACATATTAATTTCCTGCAGTTATTTGTTAATTACTCCGATCTTGATTATGTAAACATCATATCGTTTGCTCGACACACAAACCTTCGTCAGACATAAACTACCACTGATGAATGCTTGCACAATCCTAATTACGTTTAAAATTCTGCATCATCGGTGCCATGCGTTTGTCAGTGGCCGGTGCTATGATTGTCCTTGTCTTCAGCAGGCCTTGCTGTCCAGCTGTATCAAATGCTCATGCATTTTGAATGTGTAGCTTTCAACTCACATTTCAACCCCGCTCTGTTTCGTGTTCTGTTATTTCAGGCTGAGTTGTATTAATGTTCCCAATTACTTGGCAGCGAATTATAGACCTATGTCGTTTTTATATAGCGATGCATGTGTTTTTCAAACTTTGGCAAGCAATGCTTGTGCCACCTTACTAAAGCACACATTCAGTCTAAGGAAGCCCGTGGACCACTATGGCATATATTAGAAAACAATGGTTTTCATTTTTTCTTGGCTACCTCTTTGTCTTGAATCTTCATTCATAGAAGGTTTTTCCAGAACGGTAACCCTCGGTGACAACGATCTGCCTTATCTGAAAAACAAATGGTTTTTCTGGAGTGACAGTAGACACTTATTGGTTGATCACAGCCTCTATCACAGACAATTTTGACAGAATGCCATCTGTGAAGGTGAAAAAATCAGATCTTTTTTAATTTAAAAATTAAATCATGCGGGTAAATCAGTCTCTGAAAGTGATATCTACTTACAAGACTCCAATTTCATAATGCTCTGTGCTGAAAAGCATAGCGCAAACCTATAACTCTGAGCCTGTTTATTGACACCGAACAGCAGGTGCCTTTTAGTTTGGCAATATGGTAGTTATTAAGTATGACGAAATTACTACTGCTCTGCAGGAGTAAAGGAATGAGTAGTGGCATACTCGGCCCAAAACAACAACTAATCCAGCAGTGATTCGAATCATAACGTGAAACCGGCACAACCTGCAAGATATACCTTCTTTGCCTTTTTTGGTCACGTGGCTGAAAGCAGGTTGCTTCTTCAGGAGGGGAGTGAGCTGATGGCTTTAGTACAACAGATCCAAAATAAGGAATGTCCAATCGAGGTTCTTGAAAAATACGAACTTTGAAGCAACAATCAATGCAAACAAATTAATTGAAAATATTAACACTCTACCCCTTTTAAAAGAAACCCAGAGAATGCAGAACTTTGATGTGAAAGGGCACACTGGGTGTATAAGCAGGGGCATTCTGGCAAGATACTTAGCAGTAATGTCAATTGTTCAAGAATATGTCCTTGAAAGGTATTGAAGAGGGCTTAAAAGTCAACATAGTCCCTTTTAAAATGGACCTGGGGCATATGGCCTTTTTAAATGCTCAACAGCTTTGAGCTGAGCTTCAAGGCGCTTTTCTGTAGTAGAGTGGATGTTGACATGTTTCGAGTCGTGTGTTTCCAATGATGAGTTGAGATCCAGTCAATTTACTGTGCAGGCTCCCGTTGTGTCAAGTCGTTGAGGCGGAAAGTCGATGACTTTCAATTGATAGGGCGGCAGTTGAACCAGCAGTAAAAATGATTATTCTGTTGGGTCCAGTTGACAACTAAATCGACGAGTTCAATGGCTTTCAGCAGGTCAAGTTTGTGGGCAATCATGGCGGAGGGCATCCACGAAGGCTCGCAGACTATCAAGGTTCATCAGTGTGGTTTGCACCAAGGGGTTCAGAAAGGTTTGTAGAATGCCAAAAGACACATGTGGCTCCTGTAGGAGCTGGAAGTGTGGTCGAGTGGCAAACTGATGCCTCGAGGTGGTCTGGAATTCAGGATTGCTCAATTCCCAAGTCAGAGTTTCCAGGACAATGTGCGCCCTTGAGTTCTATGCTTGCACTCCAGGAAGTTGGCTGGAACCTACTGTGAGACCTTCACCTCCAGTGAGCTGAATTCTGATTCCAGTGCAATAGCTAGCAAAGAAGTCTTGGTCTGCAGCAGTTCATCATCACTGTTCCCTGGGAATGGTTAGTGAGCAGAGCATGCCTCTGCCTTGGATGCCTTCTGTCTCCACCTCTCTGGCAGAGGATTTTGGATATGGTGTATCCCCAACAGAGGTCTAATAAACTCACCCTCTGGTCCTGAGATTCCAAAGATGAATGAAAGAAGAAAGGGTTTCCTCATCCTTTGAAGGCAAAATGCCACATAGGATTGGCCCAAGGCAAGCCCGCTGTAATGGAGTCCAGTAATGCTGTAAGAAGTGATCTTTGCCTGCTGACCCCATCTCCAGAGTGCCTTGTCCTGCAGGAAATGGAGGTGGGGGGGCATGAATGTGTAGAGAGCCCTAGCAGAAACCATGATAAAACCCCCTCTCTCAGCCTCCCCCTTTCCTATGCCTACTCTATCTATGCTTCCTTTCCATGTCTGCTCGCTTTAAAGGGGTTCCAGTGGTCAGCACCCTGGTGTGAGTGTGTCTGTTATCCTAGTGCTGTCTTTGAAGCACTGATTCCCAGGAGATATTCTATGAAGGGTTCCTGCACCCGGGAGGAAGGAGTTACCCTTTGTGATGAAATAATACAAATTCAATGGATGTTGAATGATCGTATGCACCTAATGAAGATGTATTATGGCACTTAAAGCAAACCAATATAACGATGCTATGTTGGGGCAGGCCAAGGTAACTGTGCTCTTGTCTATGTAGGGAAGTGACTACGTGTTTTCGGTAAGATGCTCACAAGGCTCGCATTTGTTTCCACTTGGCGCCCATAAGCGAGAATTCTCTTGCCGCATTACTCATACCCTACACTTAGGTTACTTGTTTGAACTTGAACAATTCTAATCAATCCATTCAGAACTAGATGACTTTGTTTGTAGTCATATAAAGCTAATCTGCATAATTTGTAAAGGACCGCAGCTCTTTATCTCATTGGGGCCTGCTCACACGAGAGGCGAAGAAATGACAGAAATAAGGGTGGTTCTTTGAGGTTTGTAGGATCAGCAGGTAGCTGATGGTTTATGCCTTAAGATTGTCTTGATGAACACTGTTGGGTACACTCCGGTCATAGAATTCAAAGTTCCTAGAAAGGCATAAGAGCTGCTGTGTTTTGGGGGAAGCATAATCGTTTGGGATTTGTTTGTGACGACATGTCTTGTTTGATGTCCATTTTGTTGCTTTACAATTAAAGACCTTTGCCAACCTTCCTGAATTTGATTATTTGTCACGGGAACATTTACCTGACAAATGGTGGCATGACTCTGATTCACTGGTGTGCAGCGAAGCCCGAAAACTGGTGGACATGCGTCTCCACAGTCATCCAGGGGCCCGTACCTAGTAGGTAAGAGGATTGTCTGGATGGGGGATTGCTGGGAGGTGTGCCCGTTGATTTGAGGGGAGTAGGCAGAATTCCTTTTTTGACTCAGTGTTTTGCGTCATTCTCTAAAAAAGAAGTGACAGTTTGTATTCAGTTTGATGTGGATGGCACTTCCCTTTTCTAACAGAAGATATTGATGTTTATGTAGTTCATTCCATATATTCTCTGTTCTTGTATTTTATGGACTTTTGTGATGTTTATAGACTAACAGTTATTTTCTCTGCTCATGTCGTTCATTACTGGAGCCATTAATGACATAATACTTTTCAAAGTAGGTATGCAGGTTGTCTCCTTTCTTATTTCTCTTGCCCATTGAAAACCTGAACACCATATCATATTGTGGGATGCATTGACCCACTAGGGTCTGCCCTGCGACATCACTGTATGCTGCTTTCACCAGAAACAACAGAATGGCCGCCAAAACGCCCTATGCGCGCACAAATCTCTGAGAAGTGCGCAGGGAAACCGGAAAAATATGCTGCCAATCTATTTTGCCTGTGTCAGTGGTAGAACAGGAGGTTACACTGCCAAAACCTGTCATTGGGCTGCCCACAGAGTGAAATGGAACTACCTGAAAAGGCAGTGCTGCATTGCCAGGAAAACCCAGAAGTGCTCTAAAATCTGTTTTTCTTTGGCTGTTGAAATTGCAAAATAATGGTTCCCAAACATCAGAAAAGATCCAACATCCTTGTTGGGTGTTAACCATCACCTTATTTAAGGAATCCACCTAGGCACAATGTCGGGAGAAGCACATTTCATCACAAGAATATCCACATTAAAAAAAGGTGCTTGCCTTGGAGAATCTGTCAGAATATGGGCGCAGTACCGCCGCCCGCCTGTGTCAAAGCTGTCATTTAATTACACTGGCAGTTTAAAACTTGTGCATTAAAATCAAACTGTTGAAAAGAAGTGACTTGCCATCAAAAGCAATATAGGTTGCCACTATTTAATCTCTGTTTAAAACAAAAAAAGACTGGAATTGGAGATCTGTTTGTCTATTTTGAAATGTAAGTTTATTTGATCATTTGATCAAAGAAAAATTTAAACAAGTTGGGTTTTAAAGTGAACTGATACCAGCCAGAGGACTTCAAAGCACATTCCACTGTTTGCTCCAACAAAGGCAGCTCTCCTGCTTCTCAGCAAAGCCAGGAACTCAGTTGGATGTAATGGACGGGGGACGAGATTTGCTCTGCTGCTCTGAGGAGAGACAATAGACTTCCTGGACTGAAAGGGTATGCAAATTCAAGTGTCAACAGAAACCCCTGGCAGCAGGAAGAGAGGCCTGGATAGCTCTTGGCCCAGCAAAACTTTGGGGGCGGCACAGACAGATATGTATCCGTAAACCACAAAAAGTATCTTTTTGAAAAAGACTCGCAGAGAACTGTGCAAAATTGTAAAAATCTGTAAAATATAGGGTTGTTAACATGAAAATTCCGGTCAACTTTTGAAACTACTCAAAACTCTGCACTATGTTCAGAGACATGACTACAGAATTTGTGATTTTGTAGCAGTTGTGATGATGCTAGAAATATGAAACTTCACAGGATTGTGCCCAGATGTCATGCGCATATATGTAGAAAAATGCGGACAAATCTGACATTGGGTACCCAACCAAAAGTGCGAAAAACTGTCAAATCTGAACCAAAGCGCTCACCAAGATGGAACTCGGATGGATACTTGCTCCACTAAATCTGTGATGTAAATATGTTATTGTTAGCAAGTTGGTAATATTGTAAATATGCCTTATATGAAAAAGATTTACTGTGCAGAAACAAAGGAGATGGTAAAATACAGCATCATCATGGCAACAGATTTCCTTCTCAAATCAGGGGAGTAGACGGACCCTAACCAATAGGATTCCTAGAGGGTGTGCCTAGTATAATTCAGCCTACCCACCCCTTTGGGAAATACATAAATAGAGACCGCTTAGGACCTAGAAACAGACACACAGATTCACCCATCAACCGATTACTGGCAAAGCGCTTTGCAGGAGAAACCCATACCCAAGACTCCAGAATTTTGAAAGCGGAGAGGCCCAATTTCAAAGCTGAACCCTTCTCAGCTTGGCCTTTTAAAATCCTGAAACCAGATTTTACCCCAGACCTCGAAGGGGCACCAAAAGAACAGCCTGGCTGTGCCGTTTCTGGTTTATTGCCAAGTACTCTTGCTAGAATCCAGAGATCCAAACCAGTAGAGCAGAGCTGCAACCTGATAGCTGCAACCCAGAACCAACCCGTCAGATCCAGTCCAGAGGCCATGCAGTGTCCAGAGTGCCGTGCTGAGTGCAGAACCAAGCGCCCTGAATCCTGTCTGGTGGGCTAGCAGAATTCCAGTCCAGAAATCTTTTGACTAGATCCTTGAAGGGCCCTATTCCAAACAGTAGTTGTGAGTATCTATAGCATAGAATTGTCCCTAGCCAGTATCTTATCCTTAAGTAATCCTATTCAACCCATTATATCATATCCAGAACTGCATTATAGAAAATATTTTGTCTTACCTGAATCTTTCCCTCATCCATATAGTCCTTTGATAATAGTAGTGATATCATCTTTGCGCTAATATAGTTGCTGAAGAAAGACAAGCGTCTCGGCAGGTAGAAACCATCCGGAGACGTCGCTGGATTGGTGGCTGTGCTGTCGTGTAGCTTGTGGCTTCATAGACTCCTTAGTGTAAAGAAAATCCTGTTTGTAATTCCAAAGCGCATCTTTCATTTGAATATCTTGCCTCTTTCTGAGAAAAACCGACCTCTACTAAAACCCTTGTAACTTCCAACTCCTTATAGTTCTTCCGCAATCTCGTTTCTCGGGCGCGGAAAGGTTTGCCGCAGATTTTTTGTTTGCCTCAATTTCATCACGTGTAAATCAGCTATTCGATTGCATCTGACCTCAGAATTCAGTTTTCAATCTGCTAGTTATTCAATCATCATTGCTAGTGTTTATCTGATACTATACAAAGCGGCTCCCACTAGTTTTGAGTCCAATTGAGTGGATTAAATCAATTTTTCTGTGTTTTGAACCATTCATTCCAAGCCACATTTAAACCATTTTGACCTGTTTGAAATCATTCCTGTTTCTCTCGCTATACTTGCTGGGGGAAATTGGGATTGAAACTGTATTGAGTTTGATTTTCTGAAACCTGTGTTCTCTCCCTCCATCTCTATATTGCATATTGGGGGGATTGAGTAGTGTGCAGGGGGAAAAAGTGACATTGCATTTGACTGAACCCACACCGAGTATTATTCTATGCCACATTATTTTTCCTATCCATACTCCTGCTGATTAAAGAGATTGTTGATTGTAACATCACCCAATGGTGATCATTGTATAAATATTAATAGTGTGATATATATGTTGTTCAAATTCATAAAATCAATCTTTTTAACTTTGCAAAACAGTCTGCTTCCTGGTTCAGTGAGACCGGGGGGGCGTGATAGAAGGGTACATCATTCAGAACTAAAAGAATTTATAGACACAAATATATAATCAAGGGTTCCAGCTGTTCATCACACGCTAGGCATTGACATAGGTGGAGTGCCTGGTTGAAATCACTTACAATACTTGTAGTAAATATTACAATGCCTAGATTTTAGATTTTTTTTTCTCCCACCCCCCCAATTTTGTTTCTTAACTGCCCTATTAAGCGCTAATCTCTAAATGTGTGGATATATATATGTGTGTGTCTATTTGAAATGTTCAGCATACTTCCAAATCTGCTACAAACCTCACATTTGGCATGTGGGTAGGCATTGTGTAATTCCTTAATTTTTTTTTAGTAGGAAGTATCCTGCGAAGCACGGTTACAACTGCTAGTATTTTATCATTTTGAGTTTATTTCCTTCACACTTATTAGGCTTGTTACATTCCTTATTTCCCTTGAGCGTAATCTATTCCATAGAGAATTGATTTGCATTGTTTGATCTTCAAAGTTTAGTAGAATTGGATCAAATGTGCTTTTTTTGCTCATTTGCTACACACGTTCTAATAAATAAGTATATAGCAATAACCCCCATTGTAATGGCCCACCAGCATAGCAGACTCTGATAAGGGCAATGCCACCTGTCTCAGCCCTCAAACATGGGGCGGGGGGGTCATTGCTATTAGCACCTTGGGACTCCCCTCACGTGGTGTGCCTGTTCGGTTTCCCCTAAAAAAAAAAGCATCCAAAGCAAGGTTGCCACAACTGAGAATGGTATGTGGAAGTCCCTTTTATTATTTCCATGGGAGCCATGATGGGATAGAGTGGGCCAGTGTCTGAAGAGGAGAGCGCATCCAGGTAAGTGCAGGGGGTTGCAGTTCCTAGGACCGGTATGGGGGTGAGTCGGAGTGGAAATGGGGGGGTCCAGAGCAGGATAGGAAGAAAGTAGCAGGGAATAGGCAGGAACAAAATTCAGAAATCCAGGGAAGGCACATAGGTGTCCTAAAGAACACAGCAATTACTGATGGATTCCAACCATGTTCCTGACTCCTCCCCCCCACCTCGATGGAGAGTCCAGATACTCGGTTGCTAATATTCTTTGAACCTTATTTTTTTTTTATTTGTTTTAATCTTTAAGATTTTTACAAAAATCGCTTTCAGTAGACTGCACCGACAGAAAAGACAAAAAGCAAAAAAGAGGAGAAACACTGAGTAAAAAGATGAAGGAAAAGAAGATGATGTTGACGGAAATATACGTTTGTGTTCCTTATAAGGCCTGATCAGGCTGGCTTTAACAGAAGAGGTTTTGTGTTCACGTGGTCCAGAATTTTGTAAGTGGCCAGTAGCCACGATGTTTTGTCCCCAGCCATCAATCTGGACCAGCAAACATCTTGGTCACTTAGTGTGTGTTCCAAAAAAATGTCCTTCAAGTACGCTGTTCTTATTCTGCAAGTGCTGGGAGATGTCAAAAGCAGATGGCGGATTGATTCGATTGCTGCTGGCACTCTGAAGAATTGGCACTCGTTTGACATTGAAACTCCTCTGATCGCTAGGATTTCATTCGTTAGCAGAAGATTCAGTCTCGTCCTCATCAGTTCTCGGGCAGGTCTGGATGGAAACTTTATTTTTTTTTTAATATAAGGTTGCAGTTCATTACATTTTCTGATACAGTGGTTAGTGCTGTATCAGTTTGTTTATTTAGAGCTGCTTCTTTAGTTTGTATCTAATCGAGCTCTTTTAGTTTTTTTTAAATTTTTGTTGGGTTTGTAAAGAGTCTTTGTCACACTCCGTAGAAGCTAACGGCTCCAAGTTTACTTTGGCCCAAAGGTTTAGCGTTTTATTTTGACCACTGTTGCTTTCTTTCATGATCAAGTTAAATATTGATGGTTCTTTAGAAATTCTGCACTTGCGGTATAGCATTAGTGTGTTAATTTTCACTATTCCTCCAAGCGACAGTAGACTGAGCTCTTGCCTTATTATCGTGACCGAGGTAGAATTTGGGAGACCCAGTGTGGATCTCCAAAACATCGCTTGCTATTTTGGCTATAGGGTAGTTGGTAAGTTAGGTAAGGCGTCCGTGCCGTAGGTCAAAGTTGGAATCACCTTTTTCTTATAAAAGTCCACTACAAGGATTAAGGAGAAGCATCCAAACTTTCTATTGATGGCTTTGGTTTACACAATCAGCTTTTTCATTGTTGCTTTCAGATGTTCCTGCGTTGCCATTTCGTTTCTGGATCTATCGAGGGTCACTCCCAAGTATCTAAATGCTTGCACTTTCTCCACTGGTTGATTTCCAAGTTCAGTGAGTTTTTTCTTTTCCCCCTTCTTGGTGGATGCAGCCAAAATCATGAATTTTGTCTTTTTTTCATTGATCTCTAGTTTGTTCGTTGTCATGTATTCCGAGAGTTTCGACAGTTGGCGTTGCAGGCCCACTAGAGTGTGATCTAGGTGAACCAGATTGTCCGCGTATAAAAGTCTGTTTACATGAACGTTACCCAACTTTGGAGGGAAACATCAGACAATTTGGCTCGTGTCTTGCAGATCACCCAGGAATGCTACAAAGAGTGCCGGGGCCAAGGGACATCCCTGTTTCACTCCTCTTGCTGTGGATATTTCTGGGGAGAGGAGCACTTGTTGATTTAACCTCACTCTCACAGTAGTCCCTGTGTACAGCGCTTTGATAGGCTCCAGAATTGGTGGCGGGCAACCCCCGGAATGGAGTTTCGCCCACAACAGGGGGCGCTCCACTTTATCGAATGCCTGGGTTAAGTCAATAAAGATAAAGTCGTGGCACTCTTTCTAGCGCTCTACAATTTAGAGTGCTGAGCATCAGTATGTTGGCCGCTGTGCCCAGACCTTTTTTGAAACCCGTTTGCAGATGATCCTGACAACGGGCCGTTTTGGCCCAATTGTTGAATTCTCGAAGTAGTAATGATCCAAACACCTTCCCGATACAGTCCAGTAGGGCGATAGGTCTGTAATTCTTTGGGTCTTCCTTGTATCCCTTCTGATAAATAGGGACAAATGTAGCTGTTTTCCAAGACAGCGAGAGAGATTTCAGCAATGCGCATCTCTGGAAGACTTTACTGAGAGAGAGCGCCTACTCTGGCACGAAAGTCTTCAGGTCGACATTGGTGATGCCGTCCGTGCCCGGCGCTCGAGTTTTTTAGTTTCTTGATTTGGTCCGTGATATCCTCCATGTTATCCAGGTTGACCCAGTCCGTTGGTGCCTGGCACGACATAGCTTTTTGCCTGTTTTCCGACTCCTTAAACAATGTCCCGAAGAAGTTCACCCATGTGGACTCACCAATGTTCGAAATGAATGCAGGCTCCCCATTCGTGGTTGCCAATTTCAGGAGGGACCAAAACTGTCTACTGTTAGTAGTAGTTATTGCTTTTACGATGTTCTCTGCATCCTGCTGATACGGAGTCGAGCAATAGTTTTTGAGCCAGGTTTTATATTGTCGGCATCCTTCCGCCACCTCCACAATTGCAGATTGGGTTCCTTTAGATTTTGCTTGCCGTTTTTAACCTTCTCCTCTCCCTGCGCTTGGTCACCATGTTATCGTAGATATGATGTGAGCTGCTTAACGTGCCTTTTTTTGTAGACCCTAGCTTTGTATGTCGATGGTAAAGGCAAGTAATCAGTCTGCTCACTTGGTTCCGCATGTATCTGTGCTTGATACTTTGATCTTAGGTCACGTATTGCTTTCACCGATAGCTTCATTCTTGTCCTCCGTTGGTTATTCTCGCACAACTGAGGGTAGGCATATTCCCTTTCGACCTGTTGCATCGGCCAGGCTGTCGAAAGAAGATTGTGGTCACTGGCAGGTGAGTCTATTACTTCAAAGGAACTCATCACGGCCAGCAACAGCGTAGACACGAAAATGAAGTCTAGTGTTGCACTTGTTGCCTGTCTCGCCCATGTCGGCAACCGTTCTGGGTCTTGGAAGACTGTCAAGATTGTGGAGTTTGCGTGAGTTCATCAATTTCAACCACTCCACTCCTCTTTTCGTTCCTGCGTTATTCTTGTTGTGTTGGTTTCGATGATTATTTTGTGGCTGACATATTGCATTGATGTCACCACAAATCAAAAAGTAGGGGGTTAGCTGAACCGCCAGTGCCTCGTTGATTGCTCTTTCCATTTGTTCCAGGTATGCTACGTCACTGATCCCTGCTGGATTCCAGTACATATTTATAATCATCAATGTCAAGGGTTTTTGTTTTACTGTGTGTTCCTCTGATTGCGACCGGATTACTTTGGTCATCATGATTGAAGAATTGCTGACAAGCACGGCTTCTAGTGTGAAGCCGCTGCCTTGTCGGCATGCTGTCAGTATTCCTAATGACTGTCTCCCCGTCATTCCCTTTTTAGCCGGTGATGAGATGATTTGATATCCCTCTAGTGTCAGGACGTCTGTAAGCAAGGTCTCCTGGAAACCAAGGAAGTCGTAGTCTCCTAGTGCAATTTCTCCTGGTAGCATTAAGTGCGTGTAGCCCCTTGTGTTCCATGAGCCCAACCGAATGTGGGATCTGTCTGATTTTATTTCAGTTCTGAGTTTGGGGCTGGGCTCATGGGCATGAGTTGCTATTTCTTTGTTTCTCGCATGAGGGCTTTGGGTAACCAGGACCAAATGCCCTGGGCCTGCTTAAGTCTTGGATCGGGCCTTTGTTTCTTCTGGAGGCTCCTCCACGATAGTTTTTGTTATTGTGAAGTTTCTTCTGCCGTAGTTTTGGTTTTGGCGTTCACTATTTGCTGACCTCGCGCAGCCCTGATCCCTTATCGTGTCCTCTTCTGTTTTTTTTGCGGCTCATGTCTGTGCGTCAGCTTTTCGTCTGATTTCTTGTGCCATTGGCTTTCGACTCATTGGCTTTCTTTTAGTGCTCTGTCCCATTTCTTTAGTGTAGGTTCTGTCCGCTCGATTGCAACTAGGGTCATCCCTCACTGAAACAGGAGTGTAATGATCCTGTTCTGTTACCTTCTGGTTGAGCCCTGTTGCTCTTCTGGAGTCTGTGATATCGTACCCCAATTTCAGCAAAGCCTTTGTCTCTTCTGTCAGTAACACATAAACTGTCTTCGAGGCAACGTAAAGATGTGAAATGGATTCATGGTGTCTCTGACTAGAATCTACAATTAGTAGGTCCTCCGTTTTTATACGTCTCAAGTTTGGCACAAAGCTCAGTAGTTCCAATAGTGAGCGTCGGTTTAAGATTACGTCATCATTTCCGGAAATCTGTTCCAACTTTAGTATCCATTTCTTCCTATCTTGATTTTTTTCGATCTTGTGGTATTGGTCTGTTTTGGTGACAAAATGCGCTTTTCCCTGTTTACATGGTTGGATTCGATGTCGAGGGCTTGATTTGCTTAACGTGCAATATCTCACGTTGGATGTAGTAGACTGTTCTTTCTTGGCGTTAGTTCTGTTTTGTTTCACGACCAGTGACTTGGGTGCCTTAGTTTCATCTTTTCGCAAGGGCCCCATCAAGTTCTCCCCTTTCCACTGCGCCTTTTTTGACAGTTTCTTGCAACGCTCTAACGTTAAGAAGCCTTGGCCCATTTGATCGGCCTCTGAGCTGGAGAATTTTCCGAAGTCTGGTCCAATTTTGGGTCCTCACACAAGTGTTGTCTCATGTTCATCATTATTTCGTCTTCCAAAAAATCTTCCACCGACTTGGGGAAGACAAATGTTCTTGCAGTTTTAGGTCTTTCACTGGTTGTTTTAACTTGTCGCTCTTGTAACGTGTGTCTCTCTTCCCCTAACAGCTGTTTTGGTCTTGTCTGTTGGTAGAGCCCGTTTCTTGAAGGTAGCTACCAGGGATTTTTCGTTCTCTGCAAAGTAGTTGAGCATTGTTGTACTTTTTAGTTTTTCACCTAGCAATTTGGTTCTTTGCATTTTGTTGGCATAGGCTTTTGTCGAGCTTCCTGTCTCTTGATTATTACCTTTCGTGGTTTTCTGGTCCAAGACAGAAGCACTGTTTAAGATAGACGTGTGGTCTCATTTCGAGTCTTTCTCTTTTTCTTGTGAATGGTCCTTAGTTAAGTCAATGGTGACTTCCGTTTGCGTGCTGTTTTTTTATTTTTTTTCCTCACTGAGGTTGCCGTGGATGTCTTATGCTCCAGACCAGCTTCACTCACCGCAGTTATGTTGGTAGCTGCTTTCTCCCTAGCCATAATATATGCCTCTAAGAAAATCAATTTGCTGTTCATCATTGCATGTATTGTAGTATGATCTTTGATCTTTGAGATTGTCGCCGATTGCTTCGTAGAGCTTCATAAAAGGAGCCAGGGCTATTGTTATCAATGACATTTTTTGAAAAAATATCAACTTTCTTAGAAGGGTTTTTGTGCCTGTATGATTTGAGGGGGTTGAGGATCTCCATTTAACAGGCGTTTCCATCAGTGTGGAATGTTTGTGTCCCAAGTATAGGCTCAGAGCGAGGACAGTCCATTGACTTTCTGCAGTTAGCATAAGCCAATGTTGTTTTTACCGGTACTGTGTGCCTGGGACTTTCAGTTAGTGACTCCAGTAATTAGTTTGTTTGGTGTGTTGCTCATCCCCAAGTCTCCATTTTCTCTCCCTACTTGGGACGCGTCGTTCTCTGTGATTAATCGCTGACGCATGGGACTGCTGTGTTTTTTGTGGCCATTTCCCCGCGGGGATGCCTCCTCTTCACAGCAGGAGGGTGCAGGTAAGCTACTGTGCTCCACTTGTTGTAGATGACGCTCGTCCTTGTTAGTTCTCGGTTCGAGATCGGACTCTACAGACTCTAGAATTGTTTCATTCTCGTTGGTGGCCACTCCGATCAGCATAGGTTCCGATGCCCTTCCTTCCATGTGTATGTCTTCCGACAACTCCTTGGGTTGATCATCAATCCCTTTCTTCTCTGAGTTTTCTTCTGCAGAGGAAATTTCCTGTGGAACAGACCCTTGGTTATGAAGCGGGCTTTGAAGCTCCTCAATTTTTCTGCATTTTGCCTGCGGCCAGCAATCATGTAATGCTTGGAGGATTTCTACATCTGAGACTTCCTCTCTGTTTCTACTCGGATGTTTCAAGGTTGGCTGGAAGTAGTGTTTTAAGTTGTGTCCTGCTACTGGTCTTTGGATTGCTTTTTTCACAATCTCCATTAACGGTGTTCGCTCTCCCTCTGTATTACCTTGTTTTTTTTTAAAAATATTTTGCTCCGGTCCGTCTAGTTTTGCTGATTCCTTGCTTTGACCTAAGCTTAGGATTCACATTTGCTGTACTATTTCTTTTTCTTTTAGCATTGTTCTGTGTTATTTGCGTTTTCTTTGAAAGTTCTGCCAGGTCTATGCTTGGCTCATGTTTTTCCAGGCTTATGGGAGTAAGGGTTTTGCTGTCTTGGTGTGCTGGAGCATGCACCAGTGCTTTCACTGTTAATGTGCCCTGCCGGCTCTCATCCTTGTCCGCCGGGGGCATGAGCTGCTCGTCAGTCGAGCACGTTTCCGCCTTGCGCGCCGTACAAGACTCTCAACTCTCCCTCCCGCTGCGCCCCCAAGACTCTGTTCACTCCACTCACTGCTCCGCTGACATGGCTCGCGAGGGATTCCTCACCGTCATCCTGTTCCCTCGCGACGACGCCCCACTCCTCCACCTCGGCGCCCCCCGGACCCACTGATACTCAGCCCTGGGAGCCCGCAAGGTACGTGGGTTGTCTGTGCTTAACGGGCAATGAGTGGGAGGGATTACTGGGACACTGACTGGGACACTTGCTTCACAGATCAGAAATGAAGCAGCTGGCTCCATGAGGTCCAGTGTTTTTTGGGATTTTGAGTTGGTTAACGACTAGCAATCAGATGCGGTGAGCTTGTCCTCACCCAATGTACTTAGGGGTGCGGGAATGTCTTTGGTGGTAACAAGTTTTCGCTCACCTTTTTTGCTACAGGTACTTTAGGAGCTGCTGGTTGTGCGCCGTCCACTCTCACGCGCGGGTGCAGGCTCTTCAGGCGGCAGCTCTCCTCTTCTTCTTGGGAATGGGGCCCAGAAGGCATTGTTTCTTTCCTTGAAGTCCTGGCAGCCAGGACTGCTCAGTCAGCTCGCACTCCGCGTTCTGTTCCGCGGATGACAACAGCATAAGTGGGCTCCTCCTTCCACCACTAGCACTGTAGACAGACTGCTGCAGGACTGCTCACACTCAGCTTGCACTCTGCGTTCCGCTCCACGGATGACAACCGTATAAGTGGGCTCCTCCTTCCACCACTAGCGCTGTAGACAGAATGCTTGAACCTTATGTAATTCTTATTGAGCATGTATTAAGACATGGAACGTTGTATTAATTTATTTCCTAATTAGTTATTCAAGTTGTTTACCAATCTGACCTGATTGTTCTTTCTCGGGTCAATTTATGTTCAGGTCCTTCAATTATTTAAAGAATGTGTGTTGCTTCTAGTTCAAATAAGTGGAATTTTGATGACGCTTGTTTGTCCATTAGTGCTCCAAATTTTAAATCACTGTTCAAGTTTCGAGTGCTTGAGACTTAACTGCAAATGTCAGGATACTGAAAAAGGCTGACATACCCGTCTTGAAGGAATTCTGACTACCTTGCATTGACTGGCACTCTTGACATTGAAGGAACAATCTTACCTTATCCTTCCTTAGAAGGAACTTGCTTCCACTTCCACATATATATGTGTATGCCTGGGGCACACAACAATAGGTACTGCTCAGAAATGTGTGGTACATGGCCACTTGAACTAGGATGAACATATTGGAACATACTTGAACAGGACTGGGATCAATTGTTAAGATGTGTTTTTGGATCCACTGTGAACCAACTATTACTATATACCTGGCAGACGATCCTCTGCTGTGTGCTTTGGACTCTTATTAGAATGCTTAGGTTAGGTCTGCCTAAAGATGTAAAGTGTTGGTCTGCCATTTTCAGATGCAGCCACCTCCTCACTGTGTGACTTATTTTTTTTTTAAATGTTGTATAAGCAGTTGAAAAAAAGAGAGTAAGACATCGTAGGGTGCTGAGTTGAACTCTGCGCATACTCTCATTAATGGAGTGAGTCACGGGATAGAGCTACCCACGAAAGTTGTCTGAAGTAATTTACAGAGACTGTAAGAGTCAGGATCTCACACTCTGCTATCCCCTTTCCGCATGAGAAGTGGTATCAAGATACCAGGTGGAACCACATATTCACGGAAGACTGGGGACTTCATCTACCAGAATCCATCTTGGCAGGCTGAGTCAGTCTGCAACTGGAGGATACACTTACAACTAATAATACTTAAGTGACTCAGAATTCGTGGAGACCATAGCATGGTAAAAAACCCAGTAGGGAAGCTTGTCCTTTAATTCAAATACTGACTTCCACTGTGTTACAGAAGGGTATGATTAAGAATACTAGAGAAGGTAACCACCCAGGAGAGGGGTAAAAGGGCGCGCACCAGAGGTGCCTCCAAAGGGTCGACTCTTTGGCTGCACACGCTGCTAGTTTCCGCAGGGACCTTTCTACCAATACAACAAAACCCTGGAAGTGAAGGTTAGACTTCCAACATGGACGGCGACATTGCTTTAGTGGACTTTAAGAACACCTTTTTTTAACTTGAAACTAGACATAATACCTGTTTTTTCCTTTATTTTGTATTTAGCCTGAAGCTCCACCCACCACTTCCCAGAAGCCCTTCATATAGGCACGGGCGCACGCACCAGATGTGCCTCCAAAGTGCCGACTGTTTGGCTGTTAGGCTGGACTGATGGCTAACTGGGTCTTATTTACTTAACGGAGCAGCTTTGTGATATTTGCTGTTTAGTACATAGCTTTGTAACCTTGATTGTGGCTGTGCTAACGTGCCGTAAGATCTGTGATGAGGTATATTGTGAGCGTATGAGTTTGTTCGCTGTGAAGAGTGAAAGCACGCAGCACTTCTGCTTTCTTATCCGTCAAGGGTATAACTGTAAGCAGAACTGTTTGCTCATCTTGTTGTAATCTTGTTTGTATTTGTAGCACTTATATAAAATAACGTGTAAGCTAGGTGATAGAACCATTCAAGATTACTCACGCCCCTAAACTTCATATTGCCTTTCACAAAATGAGGCTCCTGCTTAGTTACACAACGGCTTGCATTTTGCTCTCGTACAGTGACTCGTTAGAGGAGTACCAGTTGCGGGTGGCTGACTTTGTGACTTAACAAAAAGTATTCTTGAAATTGTCGGGGAGTGTTGAGAAGTTTTGTTTAAAGCACATGTACTGCCGTCCTCTCTGTGTACACGAGTTAACAATTTAGTTATATAATCACAAATCTTAATGCAATGGTGCAGGGACTTCATAGTAGGAGATGCCTTACATAGTCCTCGGCCGCAAACGCACTAGACGCAGGTAATACTGTGACAACACAAGTTATGACATCACCCGCTGTAGTTAAGGAAGAATCCTTGAGGAAAGCCTTACATCATTCTGAAGAATCGGATGTGCAACCTGTAGACCATGAGTTGCTTGGTGATGATTCATCTCGAGCTTGCAACTGCATGTGCGCCCAGGTTCATCAGTCCGCTGCCTCTAATCAGGAAACTAACTCCTATTCCTTGCAGGAAATGTATGACTTGGACAAGTTTGTTCTTGAAGGTCATATGGACAATATGGGTCATTCTATGACAGTCTTTGTCAGGTAACTTGGTCGAACATCTTAATGAACCAATAGCTGACATTTCAATGTTAGCTCCTGCAGTAATGGCGGAAACTAGGGAAACGTATTAGACTTTCCCAAGGTCAGTTCACTCCCTTGCCTTATCGCCCTAGTGCTGTGGATGAAATTTGTCTTTTTTTTCTAACAGGAACCCGTACGTCGAACTATCTAACCCTACAATTCCACCTGTTACCTCTAACAATAAGACTCGGGGCACATTGACAACAAGTTCACCCTCTTTTATCCCGCACAGATTGCCTCAGGATATGGAAGGGTTAGCAGGTTATCATAATGAAGATCCAAAGCTCCCCAACGGTCAACAATCTGGTTATCCAAGAAGTACGAGCAAAAAGGAAATGTTACCATCTAGTATTGATCTTTTCCTGTGCTGACCCGAATACCCAATCTTTGGATAAAGAAAATTAGGTCACTCATGAGATCAGAGCTATTAAGATCTCCATTTCGGATATACTCGCAAAATTGAATAAACTGGAGGGATTCATGCTTGCGAGGGAAAGTTGTAAGGCATCCACACCTGTTCCATCCTCTTTAAAAAATACTTACAAGTTCTGCACAAAGTCAGACCACGCAGGTGTTAATTAAACACAAATCATCTCAAACTTTTGGCATTTGGGTTGGGCGTAAAACAAATGCAATAAATAAAATAAAACTGGCGTTGATCATGATCGTACGCCTGTGAACAACCGCGTGGGCCAGGTGCTTCCCGATGTTGAAGATATGAAATTGACAAATTCCACACTAAGATACCGTGGAGCTAATGAAATGCTTTAAAACTAACATTGTGAAAATGAATGAGCTTGAGACCCTAGTACATTCCCTTAAGGACAATGTCTCAAGCGATTTTAAAATGAGCAAATGTGACTCCCGAAATTGTTAGCTTGTCGATCCCTTTAGAGCATGATTATCTGAATAGTCAGTCGCCCTTGACGGACTTTGTAGAACCAGAGAAAAAGTTGGTGCCCTCGAGCGACACCACTGTGCCTTTATCTGCTCGGTCAGAAGATTTAACTGGAGGCTCCACCTTCTTCCTATCACATAGATCTAAATGCTTGCAAGTAAGAGCAGCTAAAAGAAGAGCTAACAGAAAAACCCCAAATGAGACAGATGCCAGGGAATCTAAGAACTTACCCTTGACAAAAATTAAAGGGCATAACTCTATAATAAAAAATGTGTGCGCAATCTCTAGCGAGGATGAGCTTTTTGGACCTTCAGCAATTAGATCAAGAAAGTAAGTCTCACTTACAGCTGAAAGATGATACTAAATCTTTGAAGAAGGTCTCTAGTAAGTCCATAGATAACAAGAAAAATAATAAAACTCTTGGTGATAATAATAAGAAGGATGTAAAAGTACCAGATGAGGTAAAAGCAGTCTCCTTTAAATCTATAGCTAAGATGTGTATCTCTCCACACTTTATGAATGAGCTAGGATGTAAAAAAACAAGCTCAGATGTCCATTTGTTTCCTACCATTGGTAAGATAAAATGTTCGGGCCTAGTGTCTGTGAGCTCAGTGACTCTTCAAACTCCTATATTGCCGTTTACTCACCTCCTACCTTCTCAAATTCTTTCTGACTCCAATGGAAGTAGTCCGGCATAAGTACAGAATGTTCTGCCACAAACGGTGTTCCCCTACGTGTGATTTTATATTCACCACAGGCTATTGTCAACTTAAACACGATTCCCTTAGGCATTGTTGAGAACAAAATTGAAATTCCTCCAAATCCCACAGATTTGGACTCAGTAACATATGATCTATCCCACCAAATTATTCATTTTAGGTTGGGAAAGTGATTCGAAGCTATTAGAAAATTCTAGAATCAACCGTTTGTTCCTGTTAAGGATTTTCAATCAAGTTACTTCTTTGAGAATTTTAACCTCAGAGGACATTTATTGGCTTACACTATCACTTCATAATAATAATCGTATGATCTGCCAGGTACACTCAACAATCCTACTAAAGTTAATTTGCGAGCATTGATCAGATTTTTCGCAAGTAGGATTATCTATTTAACTGTTCAAAACTAAAGAGGAAACGACTGAGATTGTGGAAACCTGTGTGAATCCTGTGCTAACCCCTGAAAGTCAAACCTTCAGTGGAGGTAATGTGCAGGTTCCCAATAATGAGCTTACGCAGTTCTTGTCACTGGCAGGTGCAGTAAAAGACTGGACATGGGTTGAACCTTTTAATCAAATCTATAATGGCTACTAAATCATCTACCAACTCAGCGTAGCCAGCGCACCGTGAAAGATTTTAATGTAATTTCATGGAACTCCTGTGGTTATAAAAATGTTCATGCTTGGTTCTCCTCAATCCCGTGCGATGACAAACCAACAATCATAACGGTTCAAGAATCCATTAAGACTAGTCATTTACATTTAAATGTATACACTGTCTATTCCTCACCTGCTACAATGGTCCTTGTAGGTAGACTGTCAGAAGGCTTAGCGATTATCATTGATAATGCATTGAGAGCTGCCTCAAGGCTTCTGTGCTTCTCTCAACATTTGTTGGTTGTAGAGCTCTGTCTTAAGGAACTTGTGGAAATGTCTTTATTGCTTATATGCTTGTACTGGAATCCAGTTAAGATCACGTTAGATAACATTATTATACAGTTAGACCAAATTTTGGAAGAGGCATTCCTGCATAATCCTCTCTGAGGTGATTGTGGGTGGCGATTTTAATTCTTGCTGTCCATGCTTGTTGCGAGAGTCCTATACAAATGATGAACTTTGGTGAGACAATATCAAAGACTAGAGGGTAAAGATGGGTTGCTTACTTATCGAACTGGGACATGTGTATAGTTGAAATTGCAGTTAAATACCTTTGTACACATGGAAACGTGGCACTTTTAGTTCTCTGATAGATTACTTTTACGTTTCTAAAACCTTAAGTAATCTCTGTGACCATGTGTCCACAAAACGTGTTTAAGGAATCACTCGATAATTAATTTGAAGATAAATATTGCGTATGAAAATCATGACATTATTCTGGCATTGGTGATGTTACAACCTGATCGCCCACATATTTCTGTGCATTGGAACATGAAACGTTGCCGACAATTTACCAACTTGGTTCATTTAAATCATGAAAGGGTTGTTTGTCATAACTTAAAAACAAACTTTTTTGACATGGAAGAGTATGTAAATAATATAAAACAGATCAGATATCTAGCTAGCAAGCAAAAAAAAGCATTTTGAAATGGAACAAAAATAGAGAACTGAGGGGCTTGAGGTATGAATATAAATCAAGTACAGTTCAATCTTAATAAGAAATGTATCCTCCAGTCATATAAAAACAAATTAAAATGTATAATTTGAAAAATCAAAAAACTATAAAAATACATTTGTAATCGCAATACTAAATCATTCTGGTCTATGATTAAGCGCTCTTGTTATCAGAGGGGGGCATTGCATTCTTCAGGGGGGCATTGCATTCTTCCATCTCAGCTGATATGTGGAAGAAGCACTTTGCAGGAATCTGATACATTTTTGCTATGTATTCCGACGTTTCTCATCCAAAAATTTTAAAATCATGCATGCAGCAGAGCAAATGGGAATTGGTAGATATTGAATGGGCCATATCGGAACAACATTTTTCAAAAGCAGCTCGGACGGATGGGAATCCCGCTTGTGTTTATAAATCTGATCTGTGTTTTTGGGCCCTCATTTTGAAAGCTAAATTTGAATTTATATTCAAAAGACAAATCCTGCCTGAATCATGGTTGCTCTCAATAATTGTTCCAATTTTTAAGAAAGGGAATCCTGCGCTCCTTGAGAACTATAGGCCCATTGCTCTGACGGACGCTTCCACAAAAAAATGTTCTATTTTAATTCTTTATGACTTGGAGAAATACATTCAAGAACATATTTTGTCAATTTCAAATTGGGTTCTGCAAAAAAAATGGGCACTGAGTTAAACGCCACTGTACTTTCACATGTCTTGGAATAAAAGTCTTGAATCCAGTATATATGGCCGCTTTAGATATGACGGCAGCGTTTGACTGTGTGGTTTGTAATTTTCTGTGGCACGAAATGGTTAAACTCTGCATTCCCCAATCATTGATTCTCATATCTGTTACATCGGAGTAATTCATATAGGGTGAGAATCAATCAGGAGGGTGCATTGACAGAATTCCAACGTACATGGGTGTGAGGCAAGGCTGCAACTTGGCGTCTACCCTCTTCAACCTGTACTTATGTGATCTTGATGAAATATGGTCTCAACCGAGTATCTTTCCAGCTAGATTAGGTAGGATTCGCATACACTTGATGGCATTCGCGGATCACCTTCTGTTCTTTGACACTACCCCATTAGGATTACAGAATACATTGCACATTTTTTCATCCTTTGCACACGAGCATAACTTGCATCCATATCCGAATAAATCAAAGATCATGATTTTTACTGGCGGCAATAAAATAAGGTTGTATAAATGACCAATCGATGGAGTTAGCATTGAACAATCTCTGCAGATGCTGGATCTTGGATACAATTTATGCAACGGCTCCTCCTTGGTCATATGGAAAAACACTCCAAATGAGAAACTAAGACCGCTACTTTTGTAAATGAGTCATGTACAGTAAATACTGTACATTTTCACTCTTACCAGCAATAAACGTTTACATTTTGAAAGTTGAGCCTGTTTTGTTATATGAATTAGGTATGTGCCTGATGGATGTTAGACCATTGTTGAATATCGTACAAGGTCGCATATGGAAAAAACTCTGCACCTCGCTGTCTCATTACCAAATTCTTTGTTGCGTCGTGAATTGAGACTCAGCTCATTAGCTTCCAGATATGAGTGGAGAATGATAATTATTCTAAAATCATTGAACCTCCTCCAAACTCGCTTTATATTGATCTATCTGAGATGATGCATAATTGTTCAAACTTCTTTTTGTCATTTTGTAGGAAAATTCAAACTTTATTGGCTAATCTAGATGTTGTGCATCAAGATTTGACTACTCGTCCAGGGTTTGTAAAAAAAAAAAAAAATCTTGATTGGATCTCCACTATTGATGACTTAAACAAATACAGCCTGTATAAGGAGTATGCTAATTGTTTTTAGAAAAAAAAATCTCTGCTGCTCTTATCTCATATCTTTTCCATGCAGTAAGGCTCGTACCCTGTACATGCACTTTAAGTTGAATCAACTTCATACATATGAAAGGATAGTACATTGGGCCTCCGAAGTCCAGCAAAACGGATGCTGCAGTGCAGATTTTCAAACAGTAATGAGCCTAAAGAAACCTTACAACATTTAGTTTTAGCATGTCCACATTTCAGAGCTGCTAGATTGCTTGCATTAAGAAATTATATTAGTAATGAATCAGAATTTGCGATGAATCTACTATGAACAAGAATGATGTGCGGTGAGAACGTATCATTCATTTTGGCATTGACTTGCTTGTTGAAGTTAATAGAGTAAGAAATATCGCAAAAAGGTTTATCTTAGTATGGTTACTTGTATTGTTGTTTTAATTGCATTCAGTTTTAATCCAGTGTCAAATTAGTTCACCTGTCATAACAATCTTTTATTATCTTAATTTGGATCGTAATGATGAAATATGTACATTTGTATTTTTGCACATTTAAGTAGTGAGAAGTTGACACTTCACATCACATATTGATGATATGAAATTGAATTTAACTAGAGATTTGTGAGTTTAACTGTTTTTATATTAACGGAATGTGATTTTGCTGCTCAAATTTTAAATATATTGTTTGTAAAAACCAAATGCAAATAAAAAAAGAGAGGGGTCTTGATTTACCCTTTCCTACTGTCAACAGGAAGACCCAGGGCATCATTAATTAGTGACCATACTAGAAACTAACCCAGAGACCCAAAAGTATAAAAGGGTTTGGATCAAGTCATTGGTTGTCTTGATCCAGGTCGAGGCAGACGTACCTGCAGATGCTCACTAGATACAAGAGGAGGCTGCTGAAGAGAGGAGTATTGAAATGACTGATGCTTGGAGGAAGGCATTGCAACCCTGGGGAGGCTGGAAGGAGAAGTGGAGATCTGCGAAGACCAGGAGGAGGAAGGCTGACCAGAAGGGCAGAACAGCCTTTTCCCAAGACCTCAAGGGAATTGGAAAGGGAAGTGACCCATAAGGAAGTACTGAAACCTGTGGCAGGAGGCCAATCAACTATTGGCTGTCTGAAAATGAACCTGAATCATGGGTTGGAGGGGGGGGGGAATACCCATGAATCCTGAGAGAACCTTTTGAAAACCAGAATCTAAGTTCTACGAATGACCAGTGGTAAAAACCTGAGAAGTATGGTCCACATAGGTCCTTTTTTTATCACTTTCACAGGCAACACAGAGAGAAGTTCACTTATTCCCTGACGGGGGAAGAAATCTGCCACTAAAGGTTTCTCGGCCTGGGGGCGGTCTACTGAGCAGCAGTTGTGAAATCACCTCCCTGGTTACAGGTTTGGGAGTTGGGAGGCATAATCTGAGAGGGCATGGGGAGGGGCCCGGACCCCAAGTAGATATTGAAGGCGCCTTCCCAGGAACCTTATGTTTTTTGCTCTTTTGGATTAGTTTAGGGATGAACTCTTATGGATAGGTTTTGAGAACTCCTATGTTGGCTATTTGGCTATAATTTGGGACATTTATGTTAGCCTAAGGAGGCCACAAGGCTAAGGACATATAAATGGTAGGTTTAGCCTTTCTGTTGGTCCTATCGTTTGATTATTACTTTATAGACTAGAGTGGTCCGAGAGTGGTGAGGACGTTTTAGATCATTACCTTTTTGGAACTTTATCATTTAGAATAAGCTGGTGTAGAACGTTGGCAAGAAACCTAATTTACGTTAACCTATTATTGACACAGTTTGATAAGAAAGGGCCTTTACTTTTCCGGATAATCCCAATTTTGTACCACTAGGCGTTAACCCAACACTGTTTGAGCCACACTTTGAACATGTATGTTGTATCTTTGCTTTGAATTACTCAGGTAGTTGAGAAAAAGCACTTGTACTTTTTGCTGTTTCTTGTGCTATTAGTCCTTGCTCTCTATTATTCAGAGGAAAACAGAATGGCCATCCTACTATAAAATGCATGACATCCATAACCTCCATGATCGAAAAACGAGTACAACTTAGCCAATTTCCTGGTAAATTCATGGCGTTGGGTAAGGTCTTGCATCCTGATGTACTCTGACAAAGTCACATTTGGATTTTGTAAAGCCATATTTATTTAGAGAGATTTTTACAATCTGTCCCGCCTGCAACAGGCTTCCCAAATATTCGTTAACGATGGAGAGCAAGGACTTAAGATAACATCACAATGAAGGATGATTTCATGTTTACATCATTCTTAGTAGAAACACAGCACTTTTATTTTACAATTTCTTTCTTCTTATATCTGTTTGCAGATCATGCAGAAACCAGCAAGTACAGTTGAGGAATTCATGCATACTCAAAATTTGGTAAGTAGGTGCACCTAAATAAGAAACCTATTTAGTAAGTTGCTGAGTGAAAAATGAGACTTCACTAAGTTCATGTATATACATTTAAGCGAGATGAGATGCTGTGGTTAAATCAGTGTTGCGCCATGTATTCTGTTACGATAACCAACGCATCAGCATAGACATTCTTTAGTCTGTCCACTTCTCCTTGTTTCTGCAGGGTATAATAACATTGAAGCATCATTTCCAATCACAATTTCATGAAATAAATATGATCGGAAGGTGTCTACACAAGGACTCGAGTGTAATTCTGTGAAGTGCCTGAAGAAGGAACCTGTGCTGTAAGCTTGCAAACCCAACCACAATGTGCTAACCAAGATTGAAAGCATGCTTTCCACATTGCTTAACGCTCCGATACCCCAGTGGAAGTATAGCTACACACCTTAAGAAATATATGCATGTTTTTATTATAGGGCAGTGACCGCCACCCTATAGTTAAAATAACATAACTTTGCATTGATTTTTCTCAAACTTCTACTGCTAATATCCAGGGTTGTCATTTCACCAAAATGCCAGGGGTAGCGGAAGTGACATCACACGACCCTTGACCCCATCACAGGAAGTGATGTCATTTGACTCCACCCCGAAGTGATATCGCGGGAAGCGATGGAACGCAACCTTTCAACCATTGACAAAACAGGAAGTGGCATCACATTGAATGCTACAAAAAATATGTTTACGATATCACTATAATGTGATGTACATTTCATACAAGAATGGATCGCCATATGTATCGTTAACATCAGTGTGTATAGGTCCATATTATCAAATTACTGTGAATGCAAGCAGGCATCCATGACCATGATAATGATGTGTTATTATACAGCACTTACGCTTAAGCGCCTTATATAGAAAAAAATATACACTCAATATCACCCAACCTGTGTTGGTACTCATTTATCAGCCTCAGAAGGATGAAAGGCTGAGTTGAGGTGTTTAAGAACAGACTAAATCAGTGACTCACCCCCTGAAGTGTGCCTGAAATAAACTTTTAATGAGTCTAGCAATTGTATAGAATTCCAGAAAGACACATTATTTGGTATTCCTATTCTTTCTTATTTAGGGTCAGTGATGAAAGTGTTAGACTTGTGGCACTCCTGTTCTTATTTTTCCTCTTTTTTAAGGGGCCTGAACAAGAACGCCAACCGCTCCAGAAAGAGCCACATGGTGCTGGCCACAGCCCAGGAGCTTGCATTAAAAAAATATTTTTTTTTCTTTTTTTTGAGGTCGCAAGGGAGACCTCAGAGGTCGTAGTTGTGACCTCTGGCGACCCTGAAATGACGTCCCTGCTAATATCTTTTGGCTCGCTGAACAGGTCTGGATGAAATTTTCTAATGAAAATGGCTGGCACGTGGCTCTCCAAACTGGGCATTTTGGGGCTAATTAATCAAATGGTTAAAAGTCATTAAGGAAAGATATAAAAAGTTGTTTCCCGCCAACTCAATCATTTTCTCCACAGAGAAAAAGATGCTTCCATTGAAAACGTGCACAGCAAAAACGCCTGCAAGGATTTGCACTAAACAAAGAAGTTGGGCAAAAAGCTCCACCGATATTCAATAGTTATCATCATCATTTAACTTTTTTCGGCCTTGAGGCCATCAGAGTACACAAATGCATCATTTCCTAACACAAATCAAATACAATAAGGGTGATGGAGGCCAATGAGCCTCTTTTAACATGAGGTAATAGCCTAAATGACATCCTAAGGCCAGTCCAATGACTGCTGCATCAAGTGGGGTAACTTGCACCTTTATGTGGGCCATGAAGGATGATCCCACATCCGTAGGTGGACCCCACAGGTCTTTTCCCCAATGGGACTAGGTTAACTCCAGAGAGCGTTGAGAACAGGGACCTAGTGCCCAATGGAAGCATAGCGCCAGTAGGGCTGTCATTCTTCCAGAGAGGGGAGGGCCCAATGACAATTAAACTTCTTGGCATTGGATGCTGTTGAGTGCCAATTCTTACTAGACCAGCAGCCAATCTTGGGTCCCTTAATTTATATACGGATGCTATCATGGGTACTTCCTGCATTACAAGTTAGTCTTTTGCAGCATAAAATGACCTCCCTGATCAGAGAACAGCATCCATACACTGTTCGCAACTAGTGTATACACTTCTTTATAAGGAATTCTCTTGATTCAGACTTGTCACTGGAGCATTTGGGGACCCTTTGCATATATAACACTCCCGTTCTTCGTGACCGACACTGCCCTCTTACCCCCCATGGTTCAATGCTCCATCTCTTGATGTTGGATGCTTCGCAAATCTAGGGCCCGTGGTTTGGATGCACTACAACTTTGCAGGGCTGTGGTCACTGTGATCACACCCATAAGAGCAGGGCTGCTTAACGTAAGTGGCACACTTCAGGCTCGCCCTCTGATGAACTGGCCTGTCACATGATCCAGAGAAACTACAGACTCTCCATCCGTCCCAAAAAAAGAGTCCACTTTAGGCACGAGTGTCCAGTGCGTCCAACAACACGGCTGAACTCTTCAAAATCTGCAAGGAACTTGCCAACCCGTCCGCAGTATCTTCTGCCCCTACTCCTTCGCAGGCCCTCTGCAATATACCCACCTTTCCAAAACCCATGATATACTGAACAGCCTTGTCACGCACTCCCCCCAACCACCCACCTCTTACCTCCTTCACTCCTGTCTCCTCTGAAGAAGTCACCAGAGCTGTCAACTCCATGAAGGTCTCTTCAAAGCAGGTTGTCCCATGCTCTTCCAGAACCATCAAGGACAGCATCTCCTCTCTCGCCCCCTGCTCTTGCTGAGCTCTGCAACCACTCCTTTGCTACTGGTTCTTTTACATCCTCCCTCAAGCACTCCCGTGTGTGCCTTCTCCTTAAAAAACCCTCTGCAGACCCTTCATGCCCAGCCAGCTAGCGCCCCATTTCCATCACCCCTTCCTGGGGAAATTGCTCGAGAAGTTGGCCCTCCCCAACACCACTCTCATACCGAACCTGTCACGGTGTCCACGACCACCAGTCTGGATTCCGAGCATACAGAGGCACGGAAACTGCTCACATCCCTTGACTCCAACTCCCCTGCTGTCCTCGTCCTCCTTGATCTCCCTTTCGGCATTTGACACAGTGAACCATTCCATTCTCATTAAAAGCCTCCATAATACCCTTGCTATCTCGGAGTAGGCAACTGGACCGTCTTACTGCCTTCCTAACTGACTGTTCCTCCGAAATCATACTGGGTCCCTTCTCCTCCTCCACCTGTGGCGTCCCCCATGGCTCCATTCTTTCACCCTGGCTCTTTAACATTTACCTTTCTCTGCTGGCACGCCGCATTTCCTCCTTCTCCCCCAACTTCATGTGCTATGCTGACTCCCCCCAACTCTTCTTTAAACTTCCTACTGGCGCACTTGCACCCTCCTTCATCCCTGACTGCCTCGCTGCCATCCAGGCCTGGTGCACTGCTAATGACCCCTGCCTCAATGCCAGCAAAACAGCGATTCTCCCTATTGGGTCCCATGCACACTACTTCTTCCCTGCACTCTGGCCTTCCTCCATGGGCTCTCTCCTTGCCCCCTCCTCTGAAGCCAGGAATCTCAGAGTTATCTTCGACTCCTTCCTCTCCTTCATCCCTAATGTTCAGGACATTGTCAAGAAGTCCCACTTTCAGCTCTTCCTTCTCAAAGGAACTCTTCCCTTCCTCATCTTCCCCCAGAGACTCAATGTTACCCGTGCTCTGGTTCTCTCCAGGCTAGACTATTGCAACAGCCTCTTCTTTAATCTTCCTTCGTCCACTCTGTGAACCACCCCCTCCAGCTAACCCAAAATAGGGCAGCAAGACTGATCCTTGGCCTCAAGCCCAGGGACCACATCTCTCCTGCCCTACAAATCCTTAATTGGTCCCCGGTCTCAGCACAGATTACATTCAAATCCCTCTATCATGCACAGGGCTATCTGGGGCCGGGGTCCACTCTTCAACTCTTCCTGACCAAATACTCCGCTTCTGGACACCTGCATTTATCTAGCACAAACTCCTTGCGTGTGAAGCGGTTTGCTAAACAAAGTGATGGTGGTCGATCGCTTTCCTCTGTGGGCTCCCTTCTGTGGAATAGCCTCCCTAAGACCCTGTGTCTTGAGCAGGACCTCCTTAAGTTCCGAAAAAGCCTTAAGGCCTTTCTCTTTACCTCTTCCCCCCCCCCTTGCTATTAGCATGACTGATGTGCAGGGCCCTTATGTATCCTCAGGACCCTGACCCCACACATCTCTCATCCCAGCTGCTGTCTATTTACTGCACTTGCTTAGGCCCACCCTCCTCACTGGAGGTTGCACTTACGTTTTTTTCTCTTCTTAGCACTTCACCCTGAGCACCACAGCACCTATCCCTTACCCCCCACCCTCACCCCTGCACCTGCATGTTCCGAATACTCAAAAGGCATAGTAGGTTTGTCTCCTCACCCTATTATTCTTCTGATTTGTTGTACTGTCAATTCAATTGTTAATTTTTGATGTAAGTCATTGTCTCCCTTCCCTGTCCCCATCCTGTTGCCCTGTGGGTGCTTTGAAACAGTTTTGCTAATTGTATAAGTGCCTAACAAGTGACCAATAAAATAAATATATGGCCTGAGGCATCAACCCCCAAACGACCTGCCCCCCACAGGATATGATGGCCCCCTTTGTTCAACGTCCCTGTGAGGTTTGTGCAGATTTAATATAGTAGTGATTGAATGAGGGACTGATACCAATGTCAGTTTGCCCCCGGGTGTCCTTTGCGGGCACCACATCACTGAACACTATAAGGCCACATCTATATCTGGGGCGCTGCAGAGATTCTTTCCTGCTGGGTCCGGATCTCTTGTGTCGACATCATTGCTTTGCTGGTAGTCCCTTTGGTACCGTTGGCAATACCTCTGCCCTTATCTAAAATAAATAGAAGTTTCTTTAAGGCTACCAGGTCAGTGAGGACCAAGGAGCAGTTACAACCCCATAAAGTCTCCCCAAGAACGGGTACTGGGGATGGAACGGGTGTAGAGGATATTCCATGCGAGGCTGTACCAGATGTGTTAACACCCAATGGGTGCACTTTCCCAGTATGTAAGTCTCGCACTACAGTTGCATGGTAAGCAAAGTCTTTTAATAATGTTGGGGGGAGTAATCCTTTGCACAATGGTCCCCATTTCCTGTGAGCCCGTTGCATACCTCTTTCGGGACGGTTAGATGTTACATTCATAACAGAGGCACTACAAATTGCATCTATAATCCGAGGTGTCCAAATTTCAGTTGCGACAGGAACGGGGACGCAATAGTTTTCAACAAAAGTTAAGGTGAGTCAGACTCCCATAGGAACCCTTCAACATTTTATTGTTAATAACTTTTGATTCAAGTAACAGATTTGACCAAAAATTCGAAAGTGATTAAGGACTTGTGGACTCCACCCAGCCCCCCTCCCCCCCCCCCCCCCAAGACTGCAAAGTTTTTCAAATATATAGTAAAAAATAGAAAAATAAGGTTATTAAGAAGACAAAAGATCTTTTTTCCAAAAGTGCGGCCTACTTTCCATTCATTTTCGCATAGATAACCAGGTCCATTTTTGCCAAAGGGCACAGCCAAAACCCCTGGACGGATTTGGACCAGATCCAAAACAACTTGGGCACAAACCTTTGACTCGCGATCCATGCATTGTTTGGGTTTATTCCTTGCACTAGTTATTTAAATATTTGATGGAGAAAGGGGGACCCCCTTCTCAAAAAATAGTTTGTGTTTCCCATAGTGCATTGCAGGATCATGGTGTTCAGAATTTAAACAGCCGCCATCTTGAATTTCTCTCGATGCGAGAGATCACCACAGTGATAGTCGAGGATATGGGTAAATGAAATGCAAGAAAAAAGCTATTTGCATGTCAGAAAATGTGCAGATGCCATCAGGCTAGAGGTGTGTGAGTGTGTGTGTGGGGGAGGGGTAGAGGGCACCAAGTGAAATTTGGGAGTTGAAAGGGTCTAGGGATTGAGTTTGCAGCACAGCGCTTTTTTTAGCATTGGCTGTAGTCGAATAGCCGACATCTCCATGCAAACTGCGTCACAGAAAGAGCGTGTGTTGTGGGGGGGAAGCGAGAGTGCAGGGGAGGTGAGGAGACCATTTGGGGGAGTGGTGGGAGCTGGCACAGATGAGGGACTTGGAGGCAGGATTTCTTTTTGTCCGTTTTTACTATATTCGAAGCTGCACAGGACTGTGGATAGCTGCGGGTGTCTGTGTTTTATTTCTTTTTAAAAGATATTTTTATAGGTATAGTGACGTCGGGGTGAAAAATCATTGGAAATGTAATACGGTAGGTATTTGGGAGTCTTATTTTGGCTGTGTGTTTTCAAACTTACTTACATGTGAGACTGTGGAGAAAAAAATAAGATTGTTTAAAAAAATCAATACAAAACTGAGCCACCCTACTTTAGTTTTAGATGCCCCATCCACTGTATATCCTCACCAACACTATTATATCTTGTGTAATTGGACCCATGAAATGTATTCCCATGTAGTTTCATCTACCTTACATAACTACATGAGTAGTCTTTTACTGTATTGATCTTTTATCTTCCATTGTATTACTAATGTCTCTTTTGTCATTCCTATTCCATACTCTGAACTTTAAAAAAAAAATAATACATATATATCTTTAGATAAAACAAAGTTATGTTTATGGGTTTGTATATGGCGTTCTTGGGGACGTAACTCCTCATGAACTGTTCAGTCTGGTGTCATGAATGTTGCATGGAATAGTCTGTATTTCATTGCCGAATTAATGCAACTATTTCTGGCTCGATAGGTCATCCCGTTTCCAAGATAATGAATCTTTTGGTTTTTCAGCTTTGTTTTTCGGCATTACGTTTTTGTGTTACACCGCCATCTACAGGTCATTTGTAGAAAGTGCTAATCCTCACACAGTGAAGCTGAAACATAATCAACATCACCTGATTAATTTCGATAGTAAAATGTTGTAAAGAATAGGTACTTGACCCTTATGACATCAAATGGAAGTTTGTTACAATTTGAAGATGACATGGTTAAATCAGTTTATTTGAATCAGGTTCCATGTTTAACAAAAAGACTTCTTTGTTCTGTATTCTCTACTTTCATTAATCCTTTAATCCCACAAATACATTTTTACAGAAATGCCATGAAAAAAGAGCAGTATTTAATCACACCCAAATCAAAACAGTACATCGAAAGCTGAAGCATGATCAACATTCTGAAGAAGGATCTCAAGACATAAAGCTAATAGAATTCAATATGCTTTCAGACAGAACAATGAAAGTGCTCAAGAACCTGAAGCAAGACTTACTAATCAGAGAATTCATGCTGTTAAAAAACAAAGCAACAAAACTGCTGGAGAAACTGAAACATGACTTGCTGTTAAGAGAATTAGTGCTGCTGAACAACAAAGGAATGAAACTAGTAAAGAAACTTAATCGAGACTTACTGATCAGAGATTTAGAAATCTGAGAATTGAAATCCTAGGCAAAGCAGGGTTGTAAAGCTAATATATATTTTAGCCGTGGCTGTACAAAAAGGGGACGCGATTGGTGTATTGTGGATCATGCCTAGCAACAGCAATGATGGGGTCTTTACACGCGGCTATTTAGCACGTTCCTCTTGAGCGGCGTTGCTACCCGTGGGTAAAAGTGGCACTGTGCAGCCACAGCTATATTCCGGCAAATGACACGTCATGTGTTTGTTGACTTGTGGTAGGCGCAGCTACGAGAGATGCTGGCCATGGAGAAAAGGATTTCCGTGAGTTTGATTGTTTGTGATTGGTTGTTATTTGTGTAGCTGTCTGTGATAGGTTGTGGTGACAATGTCATCCATTTTAGTAGTCTTTTAATTTATTTTTTATATATTTTATTTTCCATTTTCAAACAACCAACAGCAAATGAACTTACCCCACGCCCTCTCCCCTGCCCCCTCCCTCTCCCCGCCGGAGGCTTCTCTCGGGGTCGTCTAAACATCTCATGCCTCAAATAGGTCCAAAATCCTTATGTTGTGCGGCACCATTGCATCATGTAGTCCGATTGGAGGTATTCCAGCACGACACCCCAGTCTTTTTCAAAACTGTCCTTCCCACCCCTCAAGGAGTATGAAAGTTTTTCCATCGCAATCAGCGACCAAACCCTTTGCAGCCAGGTGAAAATCAGAGGAGAGTCCGGACTCTTCCAGCTCTGAGCTATTGCCGCCTAAGCCGCCACCAACAGGCCCATAAAACATCTCCAATGTCCTTTGCTAAGTACCATGGCAGCTGCGTCCTTAAGACCACATAGCCATACTCTTTCCCCCATAGGCGCAGCCTTCGGAAAGATCCTCTGAAGTTGTGCCTTTACATCCCCCCAAAAGCCTTGCAACTTGTTACATTCCCACCAAACATGCTTCCATGTTCCCACCTCTCCACGGTCCCTCCAGCATTGGTTGGACACCCGAGGAAACATTACATGCAGTCTTTCTGAGGTTAGGTGCCACTGCGTCATCACTTTGACCCACATTTCCCTCATCTGCACTGAGCGAGTCAGCCTCGAAATATCACCCCACAGGACTTCCCAGTGCTCTCTGCTAATGGGTTCTCCCAGGGTTCGTTCCCATCTTCTCATATATGATCAGCTAACCCTTTCATCGTGCCCAACAATTAACTTGTAGAGATTGGACACTAGTTTCCTTGTGCCCGGATTGGTTTTTGCAAAGGTCTCAAAGCGAGAAAGCTCCCGAGTAGCCGCCTGTTTTATCGGGGGAGTATTCAGCCAGTGTTTTAGTTGCTCATATCTGAAACTATCTGCCTTTTTAACCTTCAATGTCTCCACACACTTCTCAAAAGGTAGGACCTCGTTCCCTCAATCATTTCCCCTATTTTCGAACACTCAGCCAGTTCCCAGTTTCAGTATGCGCCCATCTCCATTCCCGGGCGAAAACCTGGGTTCCCAAACATGGGGGTAAAGGGACCCGGCACTGTTAAGACACCACATTTCGTCAATTCATCCCACACTCCCAGGGGGGCTTTCATTACTACACTCAGTCCTAGGTTAGCGTGCCTATGCTGTTTGTCTTTCCACAAGAGTTTCCTCAGGGGAGTTCTTGCTACCGCCGTGTCCTGTACCGCCCACACCTTCTGCTGCACTTCTCCCAACCACTCTTTGAGCACCCACAACTGCGCCGCCTGGTAGTACTTGTAAAAGTGCGGGAGAGCCAACCCCCCTTTTTCCACTGGGGCCGTTAACACCGCCTGTGAGATCCTATGGGGCTTCTTCCTCCAGATAAATGAGGTGATAGCTTTGGCTAGGGCCTTGAAAAAGGAACAAGGTATTTTTATCGGGCAGGCTTGGAAATAATATAATAGCTTCGGCAATACAGACATTTTAATCACAGCCACCCGCCCCAACCACGAAATCACCAGCGGTTCCCACCGTTCAAGGTCCCTCTTAATTTCCCCAAGGAGCTCTGGGAAGTTCGCCCCGTACATGCAGTCCACCCCCTTCGTCAAATAGATGCCCAAATATTTTATGCTGTTGTCCGCACAGCTCAACCCCAGTGTCTCCGCTACTCTCTTCACCTCCCCCATATCCCCAGCCAACGGGAGAGCCTCAGATTTGCTCCCATTTATTTTGAGACCTGCAAGTGCCCCATACTGGTCTAATTCCTTGATCACCATCGGGATAGTACGGGCCTGGTCCCCCATGATCAGTAACAGATCATCCGCATATGCGATCACTTTATGCTGCCTACCTGCCATCTCTATCCCCTCTATCGCACCCGACTCCCGTATCCTTATTAAAAGTGGCTCCAGGGAGATGGCGAACAGCAGGGACAGGGGGCATCCCTGTTTGGTGCCTCAGGAAAGCTCTACCCTGTCCGTAATCTCCCCGTTGACCGTTATCATGATCGAAGGGGTATTATAGCATGCTTTAACCATCTTGAGGAAGTTATCTCCGAATCCCATTCACTCTAATGTTTTAAATAACATGGACCATTCCACCCGGTCAAATGCCTTTTCGGCATCGACCGCCAGGAGAGTTGCTGGGATGCCGTGTATACCCACTTTCTCCAGCATGGGGTCGGCATGGATTCACATGCTCATGAATATTCCCCGTCGTCAGGCCGGGAATCTTCGGTATAGAAAAAAATCTGTATCAGTTTCGTTTCTGATCTGTCTTTCTTAGTAGTAACCAATCACTGGTCTCTGGGTCATACTGCCCCCAGCCAATGACTGTCCTCTCCCTAAGCCCCGCCTCCGGCAGCCATCCTCAGATTTTTACAGCACGTTCAAGTGTTGGGAGTCCTCGTGCTGTAGCTCTCGAGCTTTTGCTGCGTTTTCGCGCTTTTTCAGGAGATTTTTCTCATTTTTCGGTTAAATAGAGCCTCAAGTTCCACCGTTCTACATCCGATCAACGGGGATCCGTTTCGGAGTTTTCTACGCCCTCCAGGGTGAAGATTTCATTGAGTTACGCTTTTGGAGGATTCCAGAAGTTCGGAGGCCTAACCCGGACATGGCCCAGGAGAAAGGAAGCTCGACGCCCGGGAAGCTGTTCAGGACCTGCCCTGGATGCCAGATTCAGAATGTTTTCAAGGAGGACGAGCATTCGTTATGCCTCTACTGTCTCCGTGAGGACAGGATGCACAAGGAGAAGGACTGTGTGTTTTGTGGGAACATGTCGGAGCGGACCATGAACTGGCTGGAAGGGAAGAGCCCGTCAGGCGAGAAGAAGAAAAAGAAGTCCGAGCGGTCTTCTAAGTCCTGTGAGGGCGCCCCGGCGACGGGAGCCCAACAAAAGGCTAAGCACCGCGAGTCTGTGGGCCCCGGGAGCGCCGAACGGTCGGGCTCCTTGGCTGCCAGGCAGGGCGCATCCTCCCCGGCGCCATCAACCACGAGCCAACGCGCTGTAAGAGGAAGCCCGAGAACCCGGCGAAGCTTCTGGAGAGGCCCCGGTCGATCTCGAAGATTCCGGCAGAGGGGGAGCGAGGCTCGGACCCTCCCCCCAAGGTGAAGGCCCCAGGCATCCAGAAGGTGACAATGGCCTTAATTCACCCTGCTAAGACCTCGATTGAGGATGTTGCCGCGGCCCTGGCTCAGCCTGTGGAGGCTACACCAGTGGAGGCGCCCTCAGGACCCAGAGTCTCCCTGGCACCGCGGAGGGAGTCGTCTTTCAGGCTCATTGAGAAGACCCCCACGAAGTCCTTGTTGGAAAAGGTGGGGGAGGGGCTGGTGGCCATCATGGATACGGACACGACCTCTGAAGAAGAGCTCATCGAAGTCGTGGAAGAGGCCCAGCCCATCGGGGGGATCACGACGAGGGCGACGACGAGAGCGACAGTGTCGCCGACAAGGCTCCTCGAGAGCCCCCGCGCCTGTCATGTCCGGCGCCGCAGGACAACTCGGCGGCCATTTTGTCAGCGATTCAGTCCTTATGCTCGGAGATAAGGACAAGGTTGCCCCTTCCCCCGACGGAGGTACCTGAGCCAGACCCGACGGGGGAACCGGAGCCAGGACCTTCGGAGAGTCCACCGCATAAGAGGAGGAGGACGCATCCTACGCCACCTCTCCCACCTCTGCGGCCTGCTCTGCCTTCCCCCCGGTCTACTACCCACGGGGATGATACAGGCACGGACACGGCTACGACAGGTACAGATGACGAGGGAGGCGACGACGGGACTTGTCCCCCGTCACCCCCTGCTCGGGCGTCCCCGCCCGGCGAGATTGTATCCTTTCATGCCATGATTTCCAGGGCATCCAAGCTTTTTCAGCTCTGCCCAGAAGAAAAGAAGAAAGAAGGGTTCCTTTACCAACGGCGCGAGGCTAAAAGGAAGACGGTCCTCGCCATACCGCTTCTTGATGACATCTGGGATGAGGGGCTCGCCCTCCTCAAGAACCCTGCCACGGCTCCGGCAAAGAGGGACCCGTACGAGAAGAAGCACCGGGTCCCCGACGCTGCCCCATTGTGCCTTCGGGCACAACCTACCCCGGATTCGGTCGTCTCGGCGGCGGCAAAGAAGAAAGCTGGGGGGGCATCGGCCTCGACATCAACTTCCCCGCCAGACGGCGATGGCAGGAAGTTGGACACGATGGGACGACGCATCATCTCATCCGCAGCGACGACTATTAAGGCGGCCAACGCCCTGGCTATCGTAGCCCGCTACGACAGGGAGTTGTGGTTCAAAATCGCCCCTCTGTTAGACTTCCTTCCGGACGCCAAAAGGGCTGAGGCCCTTGAAATCCTACAGGAGGGGGAGATTGCTTCGGACCACGCCATCACGGTGGCAAAGGACATCGCCGACACCGGTTTCCATCAATTGGGCAACGGTGTTTGCTTGAGACGACGAGGATGGCTCAAGGCCACGGATTTCCGCCAGGACGTACAAACCAAGGTTTTGGACATGCCCTTCGACGGGAAAAACCTGTTTGGGAAGGCGGTTGATGAGTCCCTTCAGGCCATCAAGACAGACACAAAGACTGCCCGGGCACTGGGAGTGCTCCAACAACAACGGCCGTCCTTTCGGAGCTCCGGAGGCAGACAAAGTGCCTCCAAGGGATCCGGCAGTGGCTCCTCCACTTACCCCCAAGCGGCATGATCTTCGTCCCAGGAAGCCTACAGGGGACGCGGCAGGTCAGGTGGTGCCCGTCGTCGTCAAGGAGGTCAAGGAGGCAAGGCGGCCTCCAAACAAGATTGAACCGACCGTGGGGTCGGGCCCCCGCCGAAGCACCCCGGTGGGAGGCCGGCTGGCGAGATTCGTCAGCGTGTGGGAGTCCATCTCCACCGACCGTTGGGTGCTGGATGCCCTGGCCCAAGGGCACGCCCTCGAGTTTCGGAAGAAGTGCCCTCGCGTTCCACCCGTGGCCATGAAGGAAAATCACGTCCCTCAACTACCGTTGGAAGTAAGGGCGATGGTCAAGAAGGGTGCCATCGAGCTCGTCCCAAAGAGGCTTCGGGGCTCCGGAGTTTACTCAAGGTACTTCCTCGTAAAAAAGAAGACAGGAGGATGGCGCCCCATCCTGGACCTACGACGACTGAACAAGTACATCAAGGCACAGAAGTTCCGTATGGTCACCCTCCAGCATGTGCTGGGACAGCTGGAGGAGGGCGATTTTCCTGTCGTCGTTGGACTTGGAGGATGCCTACTTCCACATCCCCATTCTAAAAAGACACCAAAAGTTCCTCGGGTTCGTGGTCCAAGGGCAGCACTACCAGTTCAAGGCCCTCCAGTTCGGATTGAAGTCGGCACCCAGGGTGTTCACCAAGTGCCTCGCACCGGTGGCGGCGCGGCTGCGCCTACAGGGGATCCACGTCTACCCCTACCTGGACGACTGGCTCATCCGGGCAAGGACAAGGGAGCTTGCCGTGGAGCACACTGCGAAGACCGTTCAGCTGCTCACGGACCTGGGATTCTCCATCAACTTTCCAAAATCCCACCTGGTTCCGTCGCAAGTCGCCCTGTTTCTGGGAGCCAAGCTCGACACAGTGGCGCGGCTGCCCTCGCCGTCGGAGGAAAGGACCAGGACCATTCTGGGCAAGGTGCAGCGTCTGCTGGCCATGGACATGTTCAGGGTAAGATCTATCAAGTCCCTCCTCGGGATAATGTCCTCCTGCATTTAACTGGTGCGCCTTTGAAGGCTTCGGATGAGACCCTTACAGGAGTTCCTCAACGTCCGCTGGATACAGTCAACGGGCAGCTTCGAGGACAGGATCCCTCTCAACGAGAAGTTCCGTCAGGCGATCCGGTGGTGGGGTACCCGCTCCCATCTGTCGGCAGGCACGGACTTCCAGACCCCAGCTCACCAGGTGACGGTGACGACGGACGCCTCCCTGGAAGGTTGGGGAGCACACTCCGGAGATCTTCACGCGAGAGGCCTTTGGCTCCCGGAGGAGAAGTCTCTCCACATCAACATCTTGGAGCTCCGTGCGGTGTTCTGGGCCCTCAGGTCTTTTCTTCCGTCCCTCAAGGGCAAGGTGGTGAGGATCTTCACAGACAACACCACCACGATGTTCTACATTTGGAAGCAGGGCGGAACCAGGTCCCCGGCCCTATCCAAGGAAGCCCAAGATCTGTGGCATTGGGCCGTCGCCCAGGGGATGTTTCTGGTGCCTCTTCATCTGGCAGGAATAAAAATCACAATCGCCGACTCACTCAGCAGGGTGCTGCGCTCGTGCCACGAGTGGGAACTACGTCGGGATCAAGTGGATCGACTCTTCCGACGATGGGGCGAACCCCAAATCGATCTCTTTGCGACGGTGATGAATTCCAAGTGCCGGAGGTTCGCCAGCAGGTTCCCCCAGCCGAGGAGCATGGGCGATGCTTTCTCGTTCCCCTGGGACGGCCTATTTCTTTATGCGTTCCCTCCGCTGCCGTTGCTGCACCGGCTCATCAACCAGCTCAAGAGGTCCCGGTGCAGGATGATCCTCATCGCACCGGCGTGGCCGAGACAGATCTGGTTCCCAGACCTTCTGGACTTGTCAACGTCCCCACCAGTCAAGCTGCCGACGGACGCAGACCTTCTCTCCAGAGAAGGAGGCGCCATTCTTCACCACAACCCCGAGTCGCTGAACTTGCAGGCCTAGCTCATGCAGCACTAGAGTTTGGAGGGTACGACATCCCGGCCGACTGCAGAGAGATTCTTGCAAAGGCCAGGGCGTCCTCAACTCTCAAGTGCTACGGACATAAATGGAAGAGGTTCTCTGCCTGGTGCCGTGCACAGAAGATTAACCCTCTGCGGATTACGGCCCCTCAAGTACTGCCGTACCTACTGTCGCTGGCCAAAGCTGGACTGGCTCACGCCTCCATCAAAATACATCTGGCTGCAATCTCCCGATATACCAGGACGACGGGATGGGCGTCCTTGTGGTCTCATCGCCTGGTGAAAGAATTCATGAAGGGACTATTCCGATCATTCCCGCCGGTGAAGGCTCCTGCCCCGGCATGGGAGTTAAATGTGGTGCTGACCAAGCTCATGGGGGGCCCCATTCGAGCCTATGCATTCGGCGCCTTTGAAGTTCCTGTCATGGAAGACAGCTTTCCTCGTGGCCATCACCTCTGCACGACGAGTGGGAGAGATCCAGGTCCTATCTTGCAAGCCTCCATACTTGACTTTTCATGACACAAGGGTGGTGCTGAGGACACACCCATCCTTTATGCCCAAGGTGCCGTCGGACTAACACCTCAACGAGCCCTTGGTGTTGCCAGTTTTCTTCCCGTCGCATTCGTCGCCGGCCGAGAGGACTTTGCACTCGCTGGATGTAGCTAGAGCGCTGAAGTTCTACGTGGACCGCACGAAGAGTTTTCGGAAGACATCACAACTGTTTGTGAACTTTGGGACTGTGAATCAAGGGAAGGCTCTCTCGAAGACTTCCATTTCCAGATGGCTCTCCGGCTGCATCATGCACTGTCACCGGTTGGCAAACCGACAGCTGCCCGGCCGTCCGAGAGCCCATTCGACCAGAGCAATCGCTGCTACCACGGCGTTCCTGTCTGGTGTGCCCCTGCTGGACGTCTGCAGGGCTGCGACGTGGAGGTCGACGCACACCTTCACAAGATTCTACTGCGTCGATCGGGACTCCAGGGAGGAGTCCAGGGTCGGCCAAGCAGTGCTGCGCAACCTGTTTGCCTAAGGTGAGCCTGGTGAGGAGGCAAGAGTTGCTTAATGTTGAGTTGTTGTATTGCTTAATGTTGAGCCTGTTGCCACCTCCCGTGATTGTGCATGTGTGTACTGCTATGTATTCTCTTATTCATGAGCATGTGAATCCATGCCAGACCCCATCCTGGAGAAGCAACAAGTTACTTACCTGTAACTGTTGTTCACCAGCATGGGTCTGGCATGGATTCACATGCGAACCCTCCCGCCTACCCCTCTGCGGCTCTTCACTTGGTCATACTGCCACTTTACGTGCTACCAAATCTGAGGATGGCTGCCGGAGGCGGGGCTTAGGGAGAGGACAGTCATTGGCTGGGGGCAGTATGACCCAGAGACCAGTGATTGGTTACTACTAAGAAAGACAGATCAGAAACGAAACTGATACTGATTTTTTTCTATACCGAGGATTCCCTGCCTGACGACGGGGAATATTCATGAGCATGTGAATCCATGCCAGACCCATGCTGGAGAACAACAGTTACAGGTAAGTAACTTGTTCCTTCTCCACCAGGTGCGCCATGCGCCTCAGGTTGTCATGAGTCTGCCTTCCCGGGATGAAACCTGATTGATCCTCATGGATCAATTCTGGAAGCAATGGAGATAGTCTAAGGGCAAGAATTTTAGTGTAAATTTTAGCATCCTGATTTATCATGGCTATTGGTCGGTATGAGCTCGCAGCGGTCGGATCCCTCCCTGCTTTATGGAAAACAACAACCTTCGCCTCGTTCATGGTAGTAGAAACATTACCCTCTTTTTTTAAAGGAGTTGTACAATTAAGTTAGGAAGGGAATCAAATCCTCTGCGTATTTCTTATAGAAGGTCGCTGTGAAGCCATCGGGTCCTGGGGCCTTGACCGTCTGTAGACTCTTAATTGCTTGGCGCACCTCCTCCTCCCCTATGTTGCCCTCCAACAGATCCCTATCCATTTCAGACATTCGTGGCAGTGGGAGAGGATCGAGGTAGTTGTCCTGGTCGTCCCCGTTCGGCCTTATAAAAGGCTCTGAATTCCTCTCCTATTTCAGCGGAAGTGGAGAGCCTTTCCCCTCGTTTATTAACTAATACCTTGATCAGCCCCTTCTGTTGCTGTGCCCTTAACTGTCTCGCAAGCAGTTTATCCGCTCTATTGGCCTTGGCGTAGTATCTGTGTCGAAGGCGGAGAAGACTCCTCTCTGCTTTTTTCGTACGCAGGACATCAGCTGACCCTGCACAAGACTCATAGCCCTCCTCAAAGAGTGTCAATTTTTTTTTCGCACGTTCCCTTTCAATATCCGTTAGTTTTACTTCCAACTCTCTTTCCCTGGCCTGCCTTTGCTTGGTTTTAGCCGCTCTTTTTGCAATAAATTGTCTCCTTATGACTGCCTTCAGGGTATCCCATACCACACCCAATTTAACCTCACCCGTGTCATTGATGGCGAGAAACTCCCGTATTTCCCCCCTGATTTCTTCTCCCAGTACCGGGTCCTGTAGAACCTCTTGAGGGAGCCTCCATCTCCAGAGTCCCGCTTGCCTGTGTGACCATTTCACCATTTCACTTCCAACATTAAGGGGGCACGGTCAGAGAATGATATCGGCCCAATTTCTATGTTTGAGATCTTTCCCAACAGCCCTGCCGTCACCCAGAAGTAATCTATTCGTGACATTGAGTCATAGACATGCGAATAGTGGGTGAAGCCACTCTGTTGAACCTTGCGCTCTCTCCACACATCTACCAGCGACATATGACTCATTAGCTGTCGGAGACGTTTTGAAGGCGCCCCTAGACCCCGACCGCCCCCGGAACTCCTATCTATATTCGGGTTCCACGCCAAGTTTAAATCACCCCCCCATGATGATTTCCCCCTCTGCATAACCCTCCAGCTTCCCAATTGTTTCCCTCAGAAAACCGTCTTGCCCCGTATTGGGGACATATATAGTTGCCAATGTACAGTGGAGCCCGTCTATCGTTACCTTTGCAAACAAGTACCTCCCCTCCTTATCTATTAGCGTTCCGTGAAGGAGGATATTCTGACCCTTACGAGCAGCTATCAGGGCTCCTGCCTTTTTGTCCTGTGCATTGCACTGCCCCAGCAGATCGTACCCCTTAATGCTCAGCTTGTTTTTGTCCCGCACCCTAATGTGGGTCTCTTGCAGCATGATAATGTCTCCCCCCCCCTCTCTTTTCAGAAGACCCTCTACCTTTTTCCTTTTAATCTGGTGATTGAGGCCCCTGACATTAAATGTCAATATCTGCAAGTCGCCCATGGGTCTAGTATCCTAAAGGAGGCCCGCACCCGTTCCCAACCTACTCAGAGTATCCCTCTGGACCCCTCCCCACCCTTCCCCTTCCCTCCCCACCTTTCCACTTCCCTCCCCATCTGTAGCCCCCCCCAACGCAAATAAACAGACCCCCCTCTATCCTTTAAAACTTCCCCCGATCAACTGCAACAAACCCAAGTAGAGACCAGGTGTCTAACATAGCAAGGGCGTTCCGCCCCTCGCCCCCGTCCCCATGCACACTTGGGTGTAACTGTGCGGGGGATCCTAAACCCTGCATGTACCTCTATTTTCGGGTTCCAGTTCAACTGCCCTCCTCCGGTCCGCCCTCCAATGATCAGCGACAAGCCATTGCCAGCACAGAAGACCCAGTGAGTCCCATACCCCCACTCGAATGGACCTCCGATCTCTTCAGGGGATGACATCTGGTACTGCCCTCCATTTTCCCCTTTTCTGCAAAGCCTTCCTATTCTGCACCGAACGCCATCCGGACAGGTTTCTGCGTCTGGCCTCCCTCTCCCGGCGAAGATCCTCTTCATCGCACGCCTCTTGGAACCCCATAAATTGAAGGCCCTCCTCACACGTTTGCACTCTCTTCTGCTTGCCATTCCATGTGCAAAGAAGGCCAAAAGGGAAGGTCCACCTATATCGAATATCTCTGGCGATCAATTCTTTAATCACTGGAGCCATTCTCCTTCTCTTCTGCAACGTGACCAAAGCCAGGTCCTGGAGTAGTTGAATATCCACCCCATTCATCCGGAGGTGTTCAATGTCTCGCGCCTTCCGCAGAATCTGTTCCTTTTGCTGGTAGGATGTGAGGGCAACCAGCACATCCCTGGGCCGTTCCCCGTGTTCGCCTGTTCTCTTTGGGCCCAACCTGTGAACCCCTTCGACTCCCACTTCTTCTGCGTCAGCCCCCAGGATGTCCCTAAAGACCACCTGGACTGCGGTTTTAAGGTCCTTATCCAGTACTGATTCAACCATATTCTTGATCCTAATATTCCATCACAGGGACCTGTTCTACAGATCTTCGCACTGCAGTTCTAAATTATGAGTGAGGGTCTCAAGGTGGTCTAGTACTTGCCCATTCTTGAGAGTGTCCTCTCCAGTACGTCCGTCCGCTCCTCCAGTTTCGAGACATCAGCTCTAATCTCTTGTAGCGCCTGCTTCATGTCTTCTCTTAAGGAGCTAAATTGCTCCTGCACTGTGGACATAAATGTCTCTTGTAGTTCCTTGAAGCAGGTGTGGAGCTCCTCCTTCGAGGTGGTGGCCCGAGAAGGGCAGGATTGTTCCGCCTGGAGGTCCTCCGCGCCGGCCCTTTTCGGGTGAGTTACTGACTCCGATGCCCACATCTGAACCAAGTCCAAATCTTGCTTGGTAGCGGTGGATTGCGCGTTGGGTGCACCACTTTCCCCCCGCGATTTGGACATTTCATACGGGGGACGGGGGGAGCTCAGCCCCCTATGTTCCTTGTGTACAAATCCTTCCTTCCCTTCCGCCCACGGCCCCTCCTGTGATTCCAAGTCCAGTCTCCCTGGGCCCGGTGAAGAGTGAGCCCCAGAGCACCACCAAAGGGTTGGAGGGTGGGTCTCCGCTGTCGCCAGTCGTCGGGAGGGGATTCACCAACCCTGTCCTCCAGCACTCAATTGAGGGGCGATAACCAGCTCCAGCCACCCCTCACTGGTCCTCTGCATGCAACTGGGGAATCCACTCCAGTCTCTCGTTCACGGCCACCCCTGCTGTAGAGATGTGGGGCTAGGCGCCTCCTTCCACTTCCTACCCAGGCCCGTGGCTGTGTCCGGGGCCCCCCACTGCTGTGCCGCTGCTCACTTTCCTAATCTGGAGGAGCGCTGTTCGCTTCCCGGAGTCTCCCAGATGGGTGCCCGCTCCTGCACCGTCCGCTCGCCCCTCCCGAGGCTGTCGCGGCGGCTACACACGTCGCAGAAAGCTGTCCCCAGGCTGGTCCGATCCCGCTCCCAGGGGATCGGAATTCCAAATCACTCCCTGCCCCCACCGCGGGGAGGCTGCAGTGCCTGGCGGAGGGCCTCTAATCTCCCTCCGGTGTCGTCATCGGGGACGAGTCAGTCCTCTGCAGTGGTGGGGATGGGCACTCCAAATGCCTGGCTTCACTCTCCCCGAGGCTCTCCTTACTCGGGTTTTGGAGACACCACACCGCTGCACCCCCCCTTGTCGCCGGTGCGGGAGAGGGGGAACAGACGGTTCGGGCTTGTCGCTGGCTAGATTGTGCACCGTTAGCCGGGCAGCCCGGCGGGAGAGACAGCTGGACACGTCTCTAAGCCGCGGCCGCCATCTTGGATCCCCCATTTTAGTAGTTTTATTTAGTATATAGTCCACTCTTTGGGGTATTCGTTTTTTAAGGAATAAAAGCTACCATTCTCTGCAATTCTATCCTTTTGATTCCAGAACTCAGTGTGGCCATGGCAAGAGTGTGGCTGATGTGAAAGTATGTGTTAATAAATATTTACATATTTGAAGGTTTATTTGCAGTGTTCTGTGTGCTAGTTATATTAAGCACTGCTATTAGATGGTGGTCATTCTCACTTTTTTCATCTGCTCTGATTGTGTGCAATTCTTTTTTAATGTATTTTTAACTTTCACTTACACGGAGCTACAACTTGAGATTTGTCAATGGCCTTTATATGCTGGCGTTTAGTTTTTGTATTCATGTTAGTGTGGTTCAATGTTTATTTGATTGTATTTGTTGTAATTATAATGCAGTTTCAGCTATGCAGTAATCCTAGTTGTTTTTGACTATTCTGTGAGGTAGTACAATTGATGGTGTTTTGCAAGTTCATTTTAGTCATTTTTTTTATTGTATTTTCTTGTGGCTGCTTATTTTAGTATCAATGGAAAGACAGTTGGATTCTTTGTATTTTTCTGTTTGGGTCTTTGTTTTTATGGTGGGCAGATGCTAATAGGATTCAAGTACTTGTGGTGCTCTGGCTACTGAAGAGGTTGTTCAGTTAACTCAATAGATCAACCTATATTCAAAGTGTTCCCCATATTCTCCAAGTTTACTTAACCTACTCTATCCTTTCTTGTTCTGCATGTTTCCTTAACCTACCCATACTCTCTTATACTCTCTTGTTTTCCACGTTTTCTTAACTTACCCCATTCACTCTATTGTAATTTCTTAGCATAATGTGTCTTGTTTGTTCTGACCCAGTTTATATAAGCATGTTCATTGATTATAGTAACAGCTTTTATACTTTTATTATTCGTCTACTGTGTTAGTAAATTAGTCATGGCAATGTACATTATGTTTGGAGATAGTGATTTCTCAACGGGCTAGTGTGGCATCTCCTGGGAGAAGCCAATTGTGGCATAGGCATAACATTACTCTCATAACTGAAACATTGGGAGCAGTAAAATTGGTACAGGTGGAATTGACAATGTTGCAGAAGGTGAGGGTTCGTTCACTGTCGGTGGTGTTCCACTGAAACCGATATTTCCAATCTTTGAAATGGAACATTTGAAGGTCCACGCCTTAGTGCCGTTTTGCAAAAGGTGCATCGGATTTTTTTTTTTTTTTCCTTTTTTTTTGTTTTCTTTTTTTTTTTTTTTTTTAACACAAGTGTTCCTTTTTTTTCTTGAAATATTTCTAACTATCTGCAGTGGTCTTCTTGCAGGTTTTATTTTTGTGGGGTGAAAAAGGCTGCTAAAAGAATGATAGTACTAGTGTTTCGAGGGGATTGGGTCCTCTGACGTATTCCATATCTATGACATGTAATCACCACAGCTGTGCTGCTTCGGAAACTTTTTCGGTGTCTGCGTCGATGACGTCGATGCGCCGTCGTCGAGGACCTCGTCCGATGTGATAAGTAGGACGCACGACGCCCGTAGCCTCAGTTCCGTTTTTTCCGCGAACGTGTTGCTTCGTGAATCTCGGTTAACGCCTCGACTCTTTGGAGTTCTGTTCTTCTCAGTTCTTTGAACCTGTTCGTTTTTGTGAAAATCCTTCATGTGAAGATGTCTTCGACCCCGCGTCCGGGCTTCAAGAAGTGCGAGGAGTGTGGGTCCAAGATGTCGGTGACGGACTCGCACGACGCCTGCCTCTGGTGCCTCGGGGAGGCCCACGACACGGATGATTGTATCGACTGCCAGTCGCTCACGTCCAAAGCCTTAAGCGAACGTAAGAAGAAGTTGTCGGTAGGTCGGGTGTCCAAGCCCCGGAAGTCGAAGTCTGCGGGGCTTTCGACGGATGATTCGAGAGGTGACTCTCCGCGTCATCGTCGGAAGTCTCGTGGGTCTCCTTCTAGGAGTCGGTCTCGCCACTCCTCAGCCTCTTCAAGGCATTCTCGGAAGCGCCGACACCGGTCGTCTTCCAGGTCCTCTTCGGAGGACTCTGCCCGGCACGTCGCTTACCCCACCAGCCGTGTGACGCCGGAGGAATGGGCTTCCTTCAGGAAGAAAATGCTGGCGATTCTCGAGTCGCAGGGTACTAAGCCGTCCGCGCCCCCGAGTGGGGTCGGTCGTGAGAGGTCGAGAGACACCGCTCGCAAGAGTGGTCGGCACGAGTCACGGGAGAGGTCCCGTTCGGACAAGGAGACTCGTTCTCGACGTACCCGTTCCAGGTCCCGGTCCTCGACGCGTTCGAGACCGTGTGCACCTGTGAGGTCTTCAAGGAAGACATTGACGTCGAGGGCGTCGACAGGCTTTCTCGAGGCTCCGGCTCCGAGGAAGTCGTCGAAGCCGTCGACGCTCAGGTCGTCGAAGGACACGCTCGGGGCTCCGGCTTCGAGGGCTGTGTCGACGCCGCCGATCTTGACGGCCCTGCATCTGACGTCGACGCCGATTTACTCGACGTCGACGCCGATCCTCTCGGCTCCGATGCCTGTTCTTTCGACGCCTGCGCCGATTCGCTCGACGCCTTTCGTGTCGGAGGTACCCCGCGGCACGGGGGAACCCCTAGGAAGGCTCTGGTTAAGAGCAAGCACTCTCTGGTGCCTTCTTTTCGCCACCTGGAATATATTTCGGAGGCGGATGAGGATTCTGATGGCCTGGTTCCTAGTCAGGTTCCAGATGAAATTGTCTCGGGCCATAGTCAGTTTGACGATTTGAGGCAGTCTCTGCATGATGCCAGTGGACTGGACACCTCTACGGAGGTGGAGTTTTGTAGGCCTGAGCCTGGCTCTCATGTCAATTCCTCGTACCGACGCCTTATGGCCAGGGTTTCTGAGTACTTGGGATGGTCTGCTCCCCCAGGGGAGTTTGTGCAGGATGATCTCACGGACATCCTTGATGTTGGTCCCCCAACTGACCCGGTACTGCCGTTCCATATGGCTTTACAGAGAAGGGTGGCGGCGGCTTGGACTGCTCCGGAGAGTCTTCTGGCGGTGGGCAGTTCCTTGTCGCAAAAATACCGTCCAGCCAGTAGCGACCCCTGCTACTTGACCAGGCACCCCACTCCGGAGAGTTTGGTGGTGCAGGCGGCCCCGGCAAAGCAGGCGTCGTACCCTACCATCCCTCCTGATAGGGACGACAAACGTTTTGATGGCTGGGCGAAGAAAGTGTTTTCTTCTGATGGTATGGCGCTTCAGGCGGCCAACTCCATTTGTGCCTTGTCTCGTTTCACGCACACTCTGTGGAACTGTGTTGCGTTAGCGGCTGAACATATTCCCGAAGGGGACGAACGGGATGGTTTCCTTGCTATGGTCCAGGATGGTAAGGATGCCATGTGTGAGTCCGTTCAGTCGGGTTTGGACTTAGCTGAATGCGTCAGTAGGTCCATGGCGGCAAACACCGTGATACGCAGGTTTGCGTGGTTGCAGAAGTCGGGGTTTGCTCCTGATGTGCAGTCCCGGCTCCTCAACATGCCCTTTGACGGAGAACACCTTTTTGGCAGCAAGGCTGACGAGAGCCTTGAGAGGTTGCAGACCTCAAAAGCTGCAGCAAAGTCGTTGGGCGCTGCAGTTCGCCAACCTCCGCCTTTTCGTCCTAGGTGACAGCAGTGGAGGGGTGGTTCCTTTCGCTATTACTCATCCTTCAGTAAAGCAAGAGGAGCTGGCAGTCAAAGAGGCCAACGCAAGGGTACCAGAGGTGGACGACAGGGTACCCGTGGTGCCAAGGCCGCTCGGGCAGTTGCCTCTTTGCCCTCAGGTAACGCCGCAGCCGCTCCCACTCAGTCATGAGGCCATGTCCCATGGTTCGCCGATTGGGGGAAGGCTGGCGCAGTATCTTGTAGAGTGGCAAGCCATTACTTCAGATGTGTGGGTTCTGGAGATCATAACCCACGGCTACTGTCTTCCCTTTCGGCACAGGCCTCGCAACAATCCACCGGGGAACCTCTCTTTGCAGAGTCCGGATCCGCTCCTTGCGCAGGAAATTCAAGCCCTGCTGGAGAAAGGCGCCATAGAACTGGTGCCTGTAGCGGAGAGGAACAAGGGATGGTATTCCCCTTATATTTTGATTTCAAAGAAAGACGGGGGATTGAGACCCATCATGGACTTGCGCGGTTTGAACAAACTCCTCAGGAAGGACAAGTTCAAGATGGTTACTCTCTCTCAAGTCCTCCAGGGCCTTCAGCTTCAGGACTGGTTGGTCTATCTCGACCTCAAGGATGCTTACTTCCATGTGCTGATCCATCCCAAGCACAAGAAGTACCTGAGGTTCGCAGTTGGCGACTCGCACTTTCAGTTTCGGGGCCAGCCGTTCGGATTGACCTCCGCCCCAAGGGTTTTCACCAAGCTCATGGTGGTGGTGGCAGCGCATCTCAGGCAAGGGGGGATTCACGCCTACCCCTACCTGGACGATTGGTTGATCAGGGGGAGCTCTCCCGAGCAAGTCCTGGATCATCTGTCCGTCACCTGCCACTCCCTTCACAGGCTGGGCTTCTCCCTCAATTTAAAGAAGTCCCATTTGACTCCAACACAGCGGCTCCAGTACATCGGAGCAGTGCTCGACACTTCCCTGGGGCAGGGTTTTCCTCCCCAGGTGAGGGCTCTTCACATTCAGCAGATGGTGCACAAGTTTCAGCATGCCCAGACGCTCCCAGCGTTCGAGTTCTTGAGGTTGCTCGGCCTCATGGCATCCTGCATTCTTCTGGTGCCAGAGGCTCGCCTGCGGATGAGATCTTTGCAGTGGGCACTCAAGACGCAATGGTCGCAGTCTTCCGGCAGGATGTCGGACCCGGTTCAGGTGCTGCCCTCGGTCGCCCGGGACCTTCTGTGGTGGGCCGTCGAAGGTAACTTGATGAAGGGGGCTCCATTTTGGCTTCCCTTGCCGGAGGTGACGATCGTGACGGAAGCATCCCTCACGGGATGGGGAGCTCATGCCAACGGGCTGACAGTCAGCGGTCGTTGGTCTCCGTCGGAGTCCAGACTCCATATCAATCTGTTGGAGCTGAGGGCCGTCCGGCTAGCCCTGAAGGCTTTTCTGCCGACTGTGCGAGGAAAGAGTGTCCTGATCCTGATGACAACACAGTGGCCATGCACTACCTCAACAAAAAGGGGGGGGGGCAGGGTCACTTCGTCTGTACAGGGAGGCGATGCAGCTCGAGTTCTGGGCCATCCAGCAGGAAGTTTCGATCTCGGCAGTTCATCTGGCTGGAGACGAAAACGTGACGGCGGACGCTCTGAGCAGGCAGAGCGCGATCTCTCACGAGTGGGAGTTGGCTCAGGAGATTCTCCTGGAGATCTTCGCCCTTTGGGGGACCCCTCACGTGGATCTCTTCGCCTCCAGTGTCAACCGGAAGTGCAAAAGGTTTTGCTCGCAGGAATTTCCTCCAAAAGGAGCCTTAGGAGACGCGTTTGTGGTGGAGTGGTCATTCCCGCTGCTGTACGCGTTTCCTCCAGTCCCCGTCATCCCGCAAGTGCTGCGGAGGTTACGGAAGTTCGGTTCCCAGATGATCCTCATTGCTCCAGCGTGGGCTCGGAGGACGTGGTACCCGGACCTTCTCGACTTGTCCATCTGCCCTCCACGTTGTCTTCCCTACCGAGACGATCTGCTCTCACGGGATGGGGGGGTCAGGTTCTCCATCCAGAGGTCAGATCCCTCAACCGTCACGTTTGGCTTCTGAAAGGTTGAGGTATAAGTATTGGGACCTCCCTGAAGACGTGATGGAGGTGTTGCTTTCGGCCCGAAGGCCAGCAGCAAAGTCTCTGTATCGTTGCCGTTGGCGTAAGTTCTGCGACTGGTGCAGAGTTCAGAATGTGGATCCTTTTGCATGTGACATCCCCATGATTCTGTCCTTTTTACTTTCTTTGGCCCACAGGGGCTTGCAAGTGGGTACCATTAAAGGTTACCTGGCGGCGCTGTCCGTCTTTAAGCGCTCGTCTGAAGAGTGTTCTTACTTTAAAATCCCTTTAATTTCACAGTTTCTGAAAGGGCTCACTAATGTGTTCCCTCCGTCACCTTTCCTGGTGCACGGTTGGGATTGTAACCTTGTTCTTAAGTTTCTTATGGGTGCTCCGTTTGAGCCTTTACATTCTTGCCCTTTGAGGCTGTTAACTCTGAAAACTGTGTTTTTAGTTGTGGTTACTTCCGCTCGCAGAGTGAGTGAGTTACAGGCACTTTCAGTTAAGCCACCCTTCACTGTATTTCACAAGGACAGGGTTGTCCTTAGAGTTCGTCCTTCTTTTCTTCCAAAGGTAGTGACGGAATTTAATTTGGCCCAGAAGGTTGTTCTTCTGGCATTCTATCCTCCTCCGCATCCTGGTAAGGAAGAGGAGAGGCTCCATAGGCTTGATCCCAGGAGAGCTTTAAGCTTTTATGTTTCACGCATGACCCGGGTCAGAGTGGACGATCAACTCTTTATTGGTTACGCTGGAAAGCGTTTGGGGCAAGCTGTGACGAAACAGACTTTGTCTCGCTGGATTATTTTGGTCCAAAAGACCCCCCCTCGCCTACATCCCCTCCCCTGGTGAGGGCCATGGCGCGTCAGGTGTCCCCTCCTTACCACCAGGGCCCAGGTGGTGGATGGCTCACCTGCTGAAGACATTGCAAACCTGTTGAATTTAGCTAGGCCTCAGAAACCATTTTGTCTAATAAAGATGGTGTGAGCCCGGCGCACCGCAGCGCGGCCCCCACCTTTGGAGAGTTTCAATTATCCCTGTGGCCGCAGCTCCCTGGCAAATCCGCTGTGAGCCCGTTCCCGCGAACAAGACGGACATGAGCTAGTGTAAGATACCAACACTGTAACATTTCACCTTCCGCAGTGTATCGCTGCTCCCAGCATGACCTGGCCAGCAGAGCCTGGGTGGAAAGAGAACTGTAAAATGGCCCTTTGATAAAAGCAAAAGTTCCCAAACACTAATGACAAAACTACCTGCGATGGAAGCATTCTCTCCACAAACCTTTGACTAAAAAAAAACCTATAAAATGTATAGATAAGGCAGAATGCGTGTTCATATGATGGCATTAGGAATGAAGCACTCACACCACTGCAGTTATGTACAAATAGTAAAAGCGTCCCGGGGGGTTATTTGTTATGCGTATCATTGAAAGGATTACACCCCACGGTCCCACGCCATAACCGAACTAATGCTGCTAGAGTGCAAAGAAAGACAAATGCAACCATAGTGAGGGCTCGTGTAAAGGGTGTAGGAAAATGCACCCTTCATGTGTGTATGTCCAAGCCCCTTATGTGCCACTGCCGTCACTTGTAGTGGCGAGTCGTTTCTATGCGCTTCACCAACCTCACTACTACCTCACTTACTGCGAATGTATAAGCATATAACAAAATGTTGTAGTTGTTAAAACATAGTGTACAAGTAATGTGCTCGGACTGGCTATATTTGAGAGGCATTAGCAATGTTAAAATGTGAGCTTTGGAATGACTCAATTAGTACTGTATATTATTTGAATGTTTATGATACTTTCACCTAAAATCGGCAACACACGAGGAAGATACCTTTGTGAGCATATGCAAGGCCATTCCCCCTCCCTCCCAGCGAAGCCTGCCAGACGAGAAAGCAGAGGCCCGTGCCGCGCGGCTCCACCTCCCCCAACTCGGCTGGAGCCGCTTCAAAGATTTGTAGTTCCCTCTGCAGCACCCAAGGCCACGGCCCGCCACCTGTATTATTTACAACCCAGCAGTAAACCTCAGCCTGAAAACACAAATCCAGAGGCGCCCTTTCTTAAGCCCCACAACCCACCGGATCACCTTAGGTTAATGGCCCGTGTAAAATTAGGACAGCCAATATTATGGCAACATTACAGCAACACATTCATAATGACTTCTAACAAGACAGGATGACATGTACCGCCTGTCCCATGCCCTGAGACCCAACCCCACGACCTATGGTACCCGGTCAACAGGACACTGGTAACCATGTACTGATGAATCGCCATCAAACCCCTCTCGAGGTGCATTCCTCCTGTGTTGCATTAACCTGTAGAATAACCTATTGGAAGATTTACTAAAGAGGATAATATTGCAAATGACTGAATGACTGCAGCGTGCATGGCCTAGGGCAAAGAAGTTAGGAAAAGACATTCATCTCTGACACTGGCCACAATGGCACAACGACACCGCCCGGATGAACCCGCCAGGCCCAGCCCAACCCACGAGACTGACCAGTGACATCCTCCAGCCTAGGCCAACCACATCACAGCAGCACCTATAGCTAGTCGTCGCCACCCAATCCCACTGAACTTGTGCCCCCTATAGTATGTAGGTTCTGATGACGTTTTTTGTAAATATATACGCCTGTCTTTGCTATTGTCAGACAGAGCGCTCTCGGAGTTTGCAGAGTTCTTTGCATGCCCTATTCTGATTGATAAACTCCCATTTACGCTCACCCGCACTTTGTCTTGGCCTTTTTCCCATCCTGGGAGAGTCCATCATTGTCTCTCATTGCGGGGAGGATCATGCTGGTTGGGGACGCTTGCCTTCACCATCTCGGAGTGTTACCGCTTGGCGGGTAAGGACCCACCGGCTGGCTTACGGGCCCATTCTACCAGGGGTATGGCTGCATCTACTGCCCTGCAGAGGGGTGTTCCTATTCGCAACATCTGTGATGCAGCCACCTGGGCTTCAGTACATACATTTGTACGTCACTATTCCCTCGATTCCATCCGAGGACAGGATCTGGCCTTTGGCAAGGCGGTCCTTTGCTCTGCTATTTGATTGGCTATTCTAAATTTTGATTCTAAATTCTTTCCCTCCTCCTCGCTCTGGTACTGCTTTGGGAGTCTGTCATAGATATGGAATACGTCGGAGGACCCAATCCCCTCGAAGAACAAGTTACTTTCTTACCTGGTAACGTTCTTTCGATGGGATGGTCCGACGACGTATTCCATATCGCTCCCGCCCTGCCTTCCCCGCTGCAGAATTTCTTTTGCGATTGCAGCTAACGTTCCGCAAGGCTTTGTGTCTGACTGGCAGTTGACTAATGTCACACGTTCTGCGGGAAAAAACTACAACTGAGGCTACGGGCGTCGTGCGTCCTACTTATCACATCGGATGACGTCGGACGTCGGAGGAGGTCCTCGACGACGGCGCATCGAGGTCATCGACGCAGTACGCAGATGCCGAAAAAGTTTCCGAAGCAGCACAGCTGTGGTGATTACATGTCATAGATATGGAATACGTCGTCGGACCATCCCATCGAAAGAACGTTACCAGGTAAGAAAGTAACTTGTTCTTCTACCGGTGTGATTGTTTTCTAACACTTGTTCTCCAAGTTTACTTATCCTACCCTATTCTCTCTTGTTATCCAGGTTTACTTAACTTTCCCCATCCTTTGTCCTGCAACCACCCAGTGTAACACCCTTGGTTTATTCTCACCAGTTTGTCTGTTTATTGTAATGGTAGCTTTTAAACTTTATTTTTTTGTATGTTTTTTTTAATCCAAGTTGGATTTTTTTTCCTTTCCCAATGGCCCAATGATTAGTATGTGCAAAGGAAGCAGTGTTCTATGCACAAATGTATCTTATATAGTGCATGTGATGCACTGTATGCAAGATATGAGGGTCATAACATGTGTATTAAATTGTGTTTCTTGAAGTGTGTGTGTGTGTGTGTGTGTGTGTGTGTGTGTCTTAACTAATTATGTTTTAGCTAGAAGGATATCATTTTTCTTTTTTAAACCTAGATAAATAACCGTGGCTACGGTATCGCCCAATGGGGTGTTATATTTTGGAGGCTCGGTTAACCGCAGCAACGACTGGGAAGGGTCATAGCCACGAACCATACCTGCAGCTATAGGCCTCAATGTGCAAAAAAAGTATGCTGTTTGTATCCGAAAGAGTCCTTTCTAAGAATGATCTTTTATGAATCCTCCTGGCTTCCCACCGCAACCTCATTCTTTAGTGGTGGCTGTGGTCTCCTTGTACTCAAAACCATTGTCTTTGTCATCCTCCTCCTCGGGAGCCACCTCTAGTTGCCTTTCCAAGAAGGACAAGGTCCTAGAGTCTCTGGGAAAGCGCTGTTACTCCATCTCGCGGATGCATCTGCGGCAAGCAGACGCCCTTTTGGCTGCGACTGACCAGAAGCTGTGTCAGCTCAGAAATTTTTGCCTAGCCTCCCTGTGGACAAATGAGCATCCTTCAAGGCCGGTCTAGTAGACGCTGGGCCATTGCACGGGACCTCATGGAGTCTTTGGGCTCCCACATCGACACTGCCAGCAGAGGGCTGTGCCTTAGTGTCGAGATTAGAAGGACGGCCTGGATGCATCCCACCAAGTTTTCATCTGATGTGCAGGAGCGGATACTGGATCTGCCCTTTGAGAGTGTGGACCTTTTCCATTTGTTAACCAAGGACGAGTTGACAAAGAAGAAAACCTCCAATCCAACCGCCAAGTCCTTGGCCATCCTGACAAAACCTGGACAGAAGTTCTTCCCTCAGTCACAGGGCAGGACCGAGTTCAAACCCCTCTGTCCAGGCTTTGTCAGCATGGCCATTTAAAAATAAATAAATAAATAAGAATGACAGTTAATCTGGTGTTGAGATATGAACTTCTCCCGATCCTTAGTTGTGGCACCACCCCCACGGCTACCTTTGGTGGCATAGTTCACACATGACTCTCATAACTGAGACATTGGGAGCCAGTAAAATTGGTGGAGTTGGCACTGTTGCAGAAGTTGAGGGTTCATTTAGTGTCAGTGATGCCCCACTGGTGGATGCAGGTGCTGTAGGTGGAACTGATTTTCATGCATGAGCCCCATGCATGTGAAGTTTTAGGTGTTGCGATTTCTGATATGTGTCGTTCACATTGATCATCACAGATGTTGCAAGGCTTTGCAACGCTACATTAGATGGTTCACATCTTGGAGTCTTCATGCACCTTGAAACATCACCAACTCTCTGCACGTTTTTTTTTATCCCTGTGGCTTTCTTCCTGGGTGGCGATGGATTGGGCACCCAGTTGACATTGTCATCGCTGCTGTTGTCATGGTTAGACATGTTGAAATATCCAGCTGGGGAGGAAAATGTTAAATCACAAAAATGTCAACACTAAAAAGACAATGCCACAAAAATGAAAATTTTTTAATAAAAGAAAAAATAGACAAACTGAACTAATGACAAGACAATGGAAAAGACGATTAGGTTAAAAGTGGGCAAACGGGAGGAACGATTAAAGGGTTTAAGTACCAAAAGTTCTTCTAGTTACTTGGTAAACCTTTCACTAACAAGCACTAGTAGCAATGATCAATATACACATTTTATTGTGGGTGGGGTGATTATTTGCAGCTAGGCACTGCCAGGCATGCTGATTGGTCACTTTCACATGCACGGACTTCGTTAGACGCTGTGGGTGCACCCGCGTCAATACATCGCAATGTATGTTGGACCTGGATAAGAATCATGTGAAGATGTACAGCCGCAGCACTTGTTATGATTGGCTGGTGCATCGGGCACAAACATGCTTAGCTGTGTTGAAGAAGCTTGACATCCTATTGGGTGATTTCGAACGCTCGGATTTCATCACTGTAGCCGCGTCAATACATTGCATTGTGTGATTGGTATGTTTTTTGACACGGCAGGAGTCACGTGTAGACATGAAACTGCAGTGCAGTATATGATTGCCGCCACAGGCGTGAAGACAGCTAGCCACGTAGATGAAGCTCGATGTACCATTGGGTCATTTTGCATACATGGATTTTGTCGCATGGCATGGGCGTGGCACATCAATATACCGCAGTGTGAGATTGGGCCATTTGTTAACACAGCTAAGCTGGGGGAGCACAGCCGGTGATCCGATTGGTGGTGGAAAGCAGGCGCGATGCCGCTAAACCGTGTGAATACAGCTTTCAAAGTGCTTGGGCCTTCCCACGACGCTGCTATGGCCACGTGCAGGTGCGTCTCCTCGTTCCTTCAGGCGATTGGTCAATAGTTTAGGTGCAAACACATTGTGTGCGCGTGTATGGAAAACGCATTCTGGTTCGCTATATCGCGTAACGGTGGTTATATCCCTCTCCCAAGCACCTCTTTCCTGTTTTCTGTCATTGCTTTTTGTCTCTTGGTGGGTGAACAACTTTGTAAGCCTTCAGGAACTTTTAAAAGCACTATCTTGATTTATCCATTCCTTTTTTTTTTACCTTTCTTCTTGCTATACCTTTGTCTTTTGTTTTGTGCTTGATCGAGGTGGGAGGTGGCACCTTAGATGCTTTGGACAAGGCTCTTTCAGAACATACAGCCAATTGCCAACGCTAGGTATAGTTGTAAGTGTCCATTTTTGTTTACCCTATTCTTGAGAAAAAAAAAATGTACTAAACATAAATACCTTTTTGTTATATGTATGAATCCTAGTGTTTTTCCCTTCCCAGTCCCCACCTCTTTTTTCCTTGCCGTCCAAAATGGTCCTTTTCAGGGCCAACTTTTCAATTATAAAAATTGACAATAAAAACACATACTGTATATATGGATCAAAGACCTTTAATTGATCCTTTCAATATAGTGTCTGTTTTAAAAAAAAAAAAAAAATACATATCCTTGGTAGCCGAGGTCATAAAACTGTTTTTAAAAAAAACATATGCACATATATGTGGGAAGTAGTTTTGTAAAGATTGATTTTAGGATACATTGAGTCTAGTTTTCATACCCTGTTACTGAAACACTTTAATAATGTTCTATTCATCAACAGTAGATATAAATGTAAACATTTTAAAAAAAAAAGTAAATATGCAAAAAAATTTAAGAACCGGTTTATTTGGGGTGAATGTGGTTGCACAATTTCTTCTTATTTTACTTTTTACACATGATACATCGTTTTCATTATCCCAGTTGTCTATTATTAATGTCAATTATGTATGGAGTAACAAAAATCTTGATATTCACAGAAAAAACTTTAGTTGCAGGGACGTTAAGGGGAGCAATATTAATGAAACAAAACCCCTGAAATTCAGCTAACGCCACCTTAACTTCGTTCCCCCTGTTGTGCAGCCTATGATCACAATGATGACATCACAGATCACATCACTGATGACATCACTAATTACATTAAAACAGTAACCGGTGCTAAGCATGGTCTTCGGCTATGTTCAGTGTGCATGGCCAAATATATTTGAACACATGAATCGGTACTAGTAATGGCCTTCCGTCATGGACACTGGCCACAGTCCTCACCCATGTGCACTGTATATTAAACACTAATAGGCCACCTTCAATAGACTTTGATCTTCACCAGTGAATACAGCTTTCAACCGTGTTCACTATATATTATATACACTGATTAGGCACTAGCCATGGACTTTAGCACAATACTGGCCAGTGACCACAATCTTTGGCTGTGCGTACTATATATTGCAACATATACATGTGCCTCACCAGCCATGGCCTTTGACCTTGAGCAGTTTGTACATCTTTTGGTCTTGTCCACTGTATCCTTTAAAATAATAAAATGCATTTCCCACTGTGTATTATACAACACTAACCAGCCACTAGGCTATGGCCTTCGGCCGTGCCCACTGCATATTATATACACTCACCAGCCACTAGCCATGGTCTTCAACACAATACAAGCCAGTGGCCACGTCCTTTGGCTGTGCCGACTGTATATTCTAACATATATTAATGGACACTAGCTATGACCTGTAGCCAGGGTCACTGAGAACAGCTTTCAACCTTACCCACTGTATATTAAAACAGTGATTGGCTACTGTAAGGAAGGCATGGTATCAACATTAAGACAGACACAAGTGACCACAGTTCAAGGGTGTTTATTGAACTTCAAAAGGGTTTAAAAAATGCCTTTTTAATACTAAATTTAAAGATGGAAGCAAACTACGACCATCAAAAAATAACGCAGTCTTAGTGGTGTTCTGTCAAAATAAAAGGGCCTATACTAAAACGCCTATTGCCAATCCTTACCTCTAATTACAAATAGTGTGGGAAACAATGGTATGTAAAAGAAAGTGTCCAAGAAATATGTCAGGATTTCAGGCTGTTGGTCTCCCTTCCCCACGTTTTCAGCCCGGGACAAGGTGGCACTCTCGAGCTTAGCACAGTCTCTGGCTTCTCTAGCATGAGGGTGCAGGTCAAATGTTAACGTCAGGGCCTTCTGTGCCCAAGCCTCTTTGCCTTTAAAAATCTCTTCTTTCAGAGGGCCTGATGCGACAAACACATGATACTTTTTTTTCCTCTCAGGATTTCACACACACACACACACACACTCAATGTCTCAGGTGATTCATGGGTCAGCCCAGATCCCCGCCACCAGATGCCCCTCTGCCGGGTTCAGATCTGCCTTGACACAATATTTAATCAGTCTCCCTCTGCTGGGCTCAGACCAATTTTCATTTACCTTAACACAAACTTTGCTTTAACTCAAAGCTCTCAGCTGATCTCCCTAGTTCGGGCTCGGACCAACTTTATCTACTTTGTTATCAACTTTCTTTACTCGATTATCATTGAAGACTTTCGATCGTGCATGGGATTTTGCTTGACCTGTTGCAGGACCACTTCGATTCACAATCCTTTGTCACTCTTTCGCTTTTGTCACCTCTCAGTTTGATACCTTACAGAGACCTTCCAATGAGCACGCATGCAGTGCTGGACCACTCTAAGGTATTGTATCTTGGTTTCAAAGTGCAGTCACTCATCTGTTTTCTATTTTTACTAACATTGGTTATCACATGCGTTTCATACACTGTTCACTTCAGCGTTTACCATACAATGTTGCTGCATGGAACCTTTGCTTCAACACAGACCGGTCTGTTTTTGGCCTCCCCAACTCACTGTCTGTGTTGATTCCACTGGTGCTGCTTTTTGTAGGAGCCAAGGACGGTACCAAGGCAGCAGGCGATTCTCCCCACCCTGGTAATCGGTGCGGGCGATCACCAGGTACCTCCGACACACAATGTATGATTCTTCAGCCTGGTAGCCTGGTCTTAAGCTTTCTATTCTCGAGGTTTCGTGAAAGTAACGGTTCCTCGTCGAAAAAATCAAGGGCACTTCCCTCCTTGCAATCCCCTTTTATTTTGCCGTCTTTCGTCTCATGTTAAAAGGCCATCCTGGAACTGCTGCTTCCTCATGTACTTTGCCTCGCTCAGAGTGTGCTCTCGTGCTCTGCCTTTTATCTATGTGGGGAAATGTAATGGAAATCAGGTGTGTGTGATGGTTCGTAATTTCCTGACCCTGTCGTACTATCATATTGGGACATGTCAGGTATATGGCTCGGGTGTTAGTCGGTTTTCTCTCATAGCGAGCTGTCCACTAGAAAGTGTTTGTGTTGTGAAATGGAGGGGTGGGGTTGGAGTTCCTAAGTATCCTACCTGGTAGGATGGAATAAAGGTGTTACAGGGAAGGGGATACCGCTTCTCGCCATCCGGTGTCCTACTCCCCCAAAACCCCTCACCCAGGTGATCCTCCCACACTGGTCCACCCCCAGGAACTGCATCCAAAAGCGATGGCTGTATCCTGGCCACCTGGATGACAGATCCCTGGGGACTAGCTGGTGAGACACCTTCAGGTTTCTCACACTACTAGGCATGGCTTTTAACCATGTACATTGGTATATTTTAACACTAACTGACCACAAGCTATGGCCTTTGGTGCTGGCCAGTGACCCCAGCCTTTGTCATGGCCAAGTCCATGGCCCAAATTGTTATTAATGTAATCAACGTTTTCATGAGCTAACTTATAAATTATTTTATGTCTAATTCCAATATTATGTCCAATTCCTTTATTGTTGTTTTCAGTTACATACAATGTAATTAGTGTTGTCAGCAGTGATGTATGAGAACACTGATGACATTACAAATCACAACATGTAATTAGTGATTATAATTAAAATTGTTTGTTTATAAAGTGCTTAATACTGAAGAGGTTTCTAAACACGGACCCGGAATTCCTGTTCTACATTGGCTTGCTTCCAAGACTAGCGCGTTCCCACTGAGCTATACTACCCTTCATCAATGATGTGATCTGTGAAGTAATTATTGTGGTCATAGGCTGCGCAACAGGGGGCGCAAAGTTAAGGTGGTTTTAGCTGAATTTCAGGGGTTTTGTTGCATTAATACCCAGCTTCACTCGGGATTTCAATTCTCAGATTTCATTGCTTCGTTTTTTAGCGGCACAAATTCTCAGATCAGTAAGTCTCGCTTGCATTCCTTCAGCAGTTTCATTCCTTAGTGCTGCTGAAAATCAAATTCTCTTGAGAGCAAGTTGTGTTTCCGTTTCTCCAGCAGTTTCATTGCTTTGTTTTTTAGCAGCATGAATTCTCTGATTAGTAAGTCTTGCTTCAGGTTCTTGAGCACTTTCATTGTTCTGTCTGTAAGCATGTTCAATTCCATCAGCTTCACTGACTTGAGATCTACCTTCTTCAGAATGTCTATTATGTTTCAGCTTTCAATGTTTTTTGTTTTGATTCTGGTGGGATAAATACTGCTCTTTTTTCGTGACATTTCTGTAAAAATATATTTGTGGGTTTAAAGCATTAATGAAAGGAGAGAATACAGAAGAAAGTATTTTTTTTAAATATGGAACCTACCTCAAATCAACTGATTCTACTATGTCATCTTCAAATTGTAGGATATTCCATTTGATGTCATGAGGGTGAAGTACCTGTACGTTACAGAATTTTTTGATAGAAATTAATCAGGTGTTGATCGCGTTTCAGCTTCGATGCGCGATGATAGCCACTTTCTACAAATGGCCTGTAGTTCGCGGTGTGACATCACAAAACGTAATGCCGAAAAATAAACCCAAAACACCAAAAAAGATTATCCCGCTAACAGGATTGCCTATCGAGCCAGAAATAGCTGCCTTCATTCAGCAATGAAATAAAGAATATGCCATGCAAAATTCATGACCCCAGACCTCACTGTTCATGAGGAGTTACGTCCCCAATAACTCCATATACAAACTCACAAACAAACACGACAAATACATTTGGAGGTGGGAAAGGGGTGATTTCACATTAGGGTATGGGTGGGTAGGGTGAAAGAGGACCAAATGGATAGTTAGGCAATTTGGGAGAGGCTGTTCGTTTTGAGGCAGATATTTTCATCTTACCACAGGAAATGTGCAGTGTTTTCACTGGATTCAAGTAGCAAAATCGGAAAACTTGCTTGGAAAAAGAAGTGTGGCACGGAAACAGAAGTGCTTCAGATGACAATTGTAGAGGATCAGGGAGCAATTACACCGTAGAGGAAAGGTGGGGGAACCTGATAAATGAGGACTGGGGAACATGCATGAAGAGTACAAGTGTGTATGGAGGACATCTTTTTAATTTTTGTGCGGTGGTGCATTACTAGGTTGAAATGAAAACTTTACAATTCCACTGGAGCTATTCCCATGGCAATATAGGCCTGCATCACAGTGATCGCAGTTATGTTTCTGCAGGACATTTTTGGGGGAAATTGCTTGGGAAGGAAAGAATGGGGCAAAGGGAGCATTACTATTGTTTCACCTTGGCCATGGCCGAAGACACCTGGTTATTTACTAAGGAAAGGGTTATGGGACATTCCGGTAGGGTGTGGTCACCAACTATGGTCAAAGGCCAGGGCCAGTGCTCGACTGTCTTTCAGCTTAATTCTTGCAGAGAGGACCGAGGCCACAGCTGAAGGCCATGGTTAGTGAGGCCTGGATAATATATAGCATAATAAAACCCTTGAAATTTAGTGAAAGACATTTGTTAGGACAGAGTTAGGATGAGGCAACAAAACCTATGGGCAGGCATCGGAAGTGACGAGAAACTTAGAATTCACCATGTAGCTCAGCCCATGAGCACATACATGAGATCACAGCAGGGATCAACAAGGAAGTGGAAGTGAAAATTTACATCAGGGATGACAACTACTCGGTGTCTCTAAGTTATGATTCTCGTCCCGTCCCACTGAATTGTACAGGCTTTATTGTGATAAATTGGTCTATTAGCTATCATAATCTTTCTATCCTGTTTGGAAAACGTATAACTTCTTTTTCACCTTTTCCCTTTTTGTACTTCGTAAAAATAGTTTGAGATCTGGGTAGGGCCAGCACTGTATCAAAGGTTAAATGTAAATAAATACAGATGTGTCCCAAATTGGGAGATTTGAACAGAAGGCCCTGTGATATGCCCCCCCCCCCTGCAACGTCAAGTGTCAAAGACATCCATGCAAAAGTTCATTTTTGTCACAGCACTATGTGGCCACACGGGTGCTGGCACCAAACTGTCAATTTTGTATATTTAAAAAAGATCAACAAAAAGTCAATTGAGAAAATACATACGCTACCCCAGGCAGCTCACCAGGGATATTTATTTAATGTCTTTAAAGCCATGTACGATGTTAAACACACACTCAAAGTAGTATGTTGTCGTCACGGGCCCCAATGCTTGTATTCTGATCCTATATGGTTCTTTATCTGGATATAGAGTTATTAGAAGATCTCCTGGAGGATGGGTTAGTGGCAACGTGCTCTCCTTGGAAGCAAGACGGCACAAATCAACACAAGTTTGATCCCCGGGTCCGTGCTTACAAACCACTGGGTATTTAAGCGCGTTATAAATATGCAACTAAGATGACAACAAAAAAAAATTCTGTAACATCGCCTCGATGTTCCCGGGCTGTGTGAGCGCTTTAAAAATGCAAATAAATAAATAAATAAAATAAACCAGTCACCTCTGTCACCAGAACTAGGGGAGCTATGTTCCTAGGGTCAATATGGAATGCTGTAGTTAGAATTTCCAATTGATTTGATTTCTTTTGTTCAAAACATTTTATTGATGCTTTCCCAGATAAGATCACATATAATATGTAAAAGGAGTACGCATTTGTATTTAAAAAATAAACTATCCCTCCATGGCTTAAAAACAGAATAAGCAGCCCAAGATGGCACATTGAGGTGACTAATATCTGTATTAAGAAAAATATATGAATAGGTTCTACTTTGCAGTAATCAATTTAACAATTCCGAGACCTTGTGCAAAACTGTTTCGGTTAGGGAACAAATCTGCAATGCCTACCTTCAGTTTATTTTTAAAGGTAAAAAACACTTTATTTATCTGAGCCAAGGTTACATATTTACAATTTCACATAGTCTGGCTATCTAGTATAAAAAGGGTTTTTCACTGTTCATGCTGCAACACTTACTTTTACTTACGTTGTCAATTCTCCAACTTTGCAGAAAGACTGGCCAGAAGATATCATCACCGAAGACGACTTTGGACCTTTAGAGTCCAAATTAGACCCTGCATACTCACTTGATGAAATATCAGAGGCTCTCCGTAAAAGCGTTCCCCTACAGAGTGCATTCTTTACAGAGATGGAAGTGAAAATTGGTGAACAGGAATCCCTGCTGAATGAATATTATTCTCAATTGTTCATGCCTGTTGGGACAAAAGAACAACTTCATTCTCTGCATGGAAAAAGTAATTGTTTTGAAGTACTCTATATAAATTTGAATTATGTTTATGGTTGTCATTTGATAACTGTTTAGTGGGCTGAAAGGCAGACAGTTGCGTGGGCAAATCTGTACTGCTTAATGAGAAGTAGTGTTATTAGAAGATCTCCAAGCTTAGTTCTGCCTTTTGTGCCTGGGAAATATATACTTGTTTGCATTATCACTTATTCGATAGGTCTGATGCTAACTGGCGTGAGACCATTTTCTTCTCGGAAAAAGTCTGTGGCAACATATTTGTATTGTAGTCTTTATGTTCTGCCGCTTACACCAGCTTGCAATAAGTATTTGCGATCTAGCCTCCCAAGTTATAGTACACAGAACACTCTCCAGGCAATGGACTCATGTTCGTCTCTTGGATTACTTCTCTGTAAAGACAATTCAGTTAGAAATAGTGCACTGTCCATTTCATTTGGATATTTTATTTGGTCAAACTAGAGAATGCTTTGCACCTACCTTCTCTCATGTTGGTAGACACAATTTCACAGAGTCAAAGTATTTTCCTATTAAACCTGCTGGATAATATAATTGATGCATTCAATGCAGATGTCACAAAAAGTTCTCTACTTGGCAACTTTTCCTCTGGTTTGGAATAACATCACTTGTCACCGCGACAGGAGCATTGGCAGCTGGTGCATTAAGGTGGCCGGGTGCTTCGCCTCAATTTTTGGCAACCTCCTGGTGTCGGCACTTGCAGTGCAGTCTTTGCACTTGCACAGAATCTACAAACCTGTAGTTATTTGTAAATGAAAAGATTCTCATCTCCCAACGCCAGCGCATAGGTGCAGATTTGAAGCAAAGAAGTGCGCTGGGGAAGAGCTGTCGGACAATGAGTGCAGCAGCCTTAATCTGTTCTGTGGATACATATTTAGAGGCATGGTACGAAAGAATGACCATCTGCACCTCTCCATGTTACTGACAGTCACAGGCTATGGTCAGAATGCAGACCCCACCACCGGCCTGCTCACAAACAGGGAGAATAATGCTGCATGAAGTGTTCGCATATTGGCCGGCTTCCTCTTGAGCAGGCTGTTCTTCCAGCTCAGTCTTGGAGGTAGTTATCCTGTGCAGAATGGCCCTGTTCTGTGTGTGTGTTTATTTTGGCATTATGTATAGTAGTATGGTATGGTTCCATGGAAGCTGGTGGCTCCAGAGGAAGCACCAGCATCCTAAATGATTCAGGGTCAGTTGCAGCTGGTAAATGCCACCAGTGAAGGGTCATAAATAGATCTCTGCATTTATGCAAGTGAAAAATGTATGCGATGGATCACAAAAGAATTTTGGGGTGTTCTTGGTGTGGGTGGGGCAGTGGAGCACTGTGAGCGGTTAGAACTAAGAACCGGACACAAGGTTGTCATGTTTTCACAAGAAGGTATTTATTGAAAGAATGGGTTATGAGGTGATAAGGCATTTATAACGCACCTATACACAATTGTTTCAAGGCGCGACAAGGCAAGGGAGAGGGAACAGAGGGAAGCGAACAACAATCCTATTAGGCCAGGTGACATTCAGACTGTGAAAAGTGCATTAGAAGAGGAAGGAGGGAAGTGAGGGCAGTGCAGTACATGGGATAAAAAATAAATGAGAGAAAGTACGGCCAGCAGGTGGCAAGTGCAAGGGTAAGTGCAGACATCGGGTGTCAAGTGCTTGTAGAGGGACTGTAGGGATACAGAGAACAGTCCCCAAGTTTGGGGGTTGCCAGGGAGACAGTGGAGGAGTGTGACTGGCAGGGGAGGGGACCTGGGCCCGAGGTCAGAGGGTGGCCAGGTAACAAGTGCAGTTTCAGTATCAGCCAGGAAGTCAGCAGGGGAGAGGAGGAGAAAAAGCAGAAGCAAAGACTAAGGTTTTGAGGTGCTTCTGGAAGCGGAGATGATTCTCCTCAAGTTTCAGAGAGGCGGGGAGGCTGTTCCAGACAGAGGCCCCAGCTGAAGAAAGAGATCTACCACCAACTCGTTGCATGGAGAAGCGACTGACCCTGAGGGAGTTGGAGGCGGATGAACGAAGAGCTCGAGAAGTAAGATATTTAGGAAGAGAGAGTTGAAGGTATTGAGTCCCCAGAAGGCCTTATGGACAATGCAGAGGGTTTTGAAATTATTCCTCACAGCCACTGTGAGCCAGTGTAGAGATTTCAGTCCTGGAGAGATACGATCTCTAGGCTTGAGGCCAAGGACAAGTCTCGTAGTCCTGTTCTGGATGAGTTGCAGAGGGCGAAGAGTAGAAGCAGGCAGATTTAGAAATAGGCTGTTGCAGTAGTCCAGTCTAGAGAGAACCAGAGCTCTGGAGACAGTGAGCTTCTGGGGGAAGGAGAGTGAAGGAAGAATAGCTCTGAGGAGGTGCAGCTGGTAGTGTGACTTCTTAGAGACTTCATAGATGTGAGGGGAGAAGGAGAGTGTGGAGTCAAAGATGACCTGAGGATTTTTAGCCTTACAGGTGGGAGCAGGAAGAGGGCCAAGGGAGGCTGGGTTGGGAGAATGCCTCTCTATCCCTATGCTAAAGATGAGTTTCCCTCACCATAAACCAAAAACTAAGAATCTGTCCGAGTCAGGATGTCAACAACTGAAAAACTGTCCTTGTGTTCAAAACGCCCTATCCTGACCCTTACACTATAAACAAATGAGTGTTTAAGGGTAAATATCTTCATCTGGCCAAAAACTGTTCACAACTAAAATAAGTGTGATTCCAACAAAAATGTTCTCCAAGGCGGGAGCCTTTGTTTCCAGAGGGTGGACCCCTTCCCCCGGGTTTTGAATTGTAAGAATCGTAGTCGCCCGTTTCACTTGCCTGGTACACACCTCTGCCAGGTCTTTATATTCCTATCAATTGCTTGCTGTCTTTCTTGTTAGGATTTCTCATATATATTAATTTGCTGGTGCCTTTGGTTAACCAGAATTCTCATGTTCTTTTCTGTTTCATCAGTATTGCAGGTATTGCCCTTGGGTTGATGTATATACTCATGGTAATGTTTCATTAAGTTTAACCCCACATTTACATTTCAGGAATTCACAGTTCATTGGGGTTTGTCTTTTTGCTTTCGGGGATTCAAATAAGCCTTCCACTGTGTTCTCAAAATTACAATGTTCAAATCGTTGTTGGCGTGTTCCACAGAATGCCCCAGGGTCCCTGATAGCTTCAGGTAGATTCACTGGCTTCTTCCTGCATCTCGGGTCGGCTTTGCGTTTGCTTTGCGTTTCTGCGGCATGCTGCTGTTGCCCACTTTCCAATCTGGAGGCTGTAGACGTTCTTCCTGCCTCCCTCGTGGATCCGCGATTGTACTTCTGATTCCTTTCGGGATCCGAAATGGAGACCACCAGCTTCCCGACTTGCAGAGCACCCATGTCCTCCTGTGTCTACCAGTTTCTCCATGGTACTGTAGTCTCTGCTGCCTCCTCTGCTCTGCCACGCAGGTAGTTACTGTTTGTGAGCCTTTAAACAGGAGCCAACGTCTTCTCATTCCCTGCCTCTCAGAACAGTGCACTTGTTCAATTTAAATGTCGCGCACACAGGTATATTCGAAAAACTAGACCACTCATTGTAGTTTACGTTCTTGGTACATGGTTCCAACTTTTGCATCTTCCTCGTCCCAGTACTTGGAGAATTCTGGGAGTTGAAATTCCTAGCTGGTGTAAACGCATGGGATTGGAATTGCTCTGGTTACTGGTTTTACCTTGGAAGACAAAGGTGTTATGTTGGAGCAGTGCAAGTTAGTGTCTTGGTTGTGTGTTTGGCCTTAAAAATAATAATAAGAAGGTTCACTTCTCCCATCAGTAGGAACATGTATCTGACAGTATCCCATGATGGTCTGGGGCATCAGAGGGTCTTCATAGAAAATGGTCTTGGGCATAAGGGGGTCTTTCTCGCAGCATAGGGGGAGATACGGCATCTTGTCCAGTGTAATCTCCTCTCATCTGATCCTCCACCATGAAACCACCTTCCAGGGTCAGGATCGGGTAGCGGCTGCCTTCCCCTGGCCACATGGGAGGAGGTTACCGCCTGGGTATCTCTGATGACTCCACTGGAATCATCACATACCCTTTACCTAATGTCACTGGTTCTTGCAGCATCTATTGGAAAACAGGAAAGAAATCCACATTCCCTTGTTCTCTACCTTCCCTGTGAAAAGCAATAGAGCTGTAAATGTAAGAACCAGTGCATTACTTTTGCATTAAAGTCTTAGTGTCTACACAACTTCTAAACTCTGCCAGGCCATTCCATTCTATCGCTAGAACCTTAATCTGCTCTAGACTGGACTATCCTAACATTCTCTTTACTGGCACCATGGATAAAAACCTTGACAAACTTTAAACCATTCATGCGCCGCCATAGGCATCCCTAAAAGGGAACACCTCTCTGCATCCAGACGACAAGCCCACTGGCTGCCAGTCCACAAACGTGTCCTCTTCAAAACACTTATCCTTACCCACAAATGCATCCATCGTACAGCCACGCCCTACCTTTCTCAGAGAGTCATCATAACCTCAACCTCCCGACCTACAAGAACATCCTACGGCAACTTGCTCCCAGTACCCATAGTTAAGCATGCCAGGGGATGGGGTGTAAGCTTCCTTTTCATCGCTGCCAGGCAATGGAACTCCCTCCCACTCGCCCTCAGATCTGAACCTTTATACCTCGCATTTCGCCAACTGGGTACGTAGACTATAAACAGTTGTATAGATGTGTTATGTAACGATATGCTACACACTATGAAACCCTGTGCAGCATTATCAACCTCCATGTAACACATCCTGCATAACTAAGGACATATATGTGCAAATGTAACCACCTGTTTCCATGCAACAGCGCCACAATGCCTTTGGACTGTTTTGTGCTCTTTATAAATGCAAATAAATAAATTTGTGAGGGCTCATCCATGTTAGGGGGGGCATGGTCGGTGACTAATTGGCATCGTCTGCCTGTCATATTGTATTTGACATTATGGCTCACTTGATTGCCAGAGATTCTAACTCCAGAGTTGCGTAATTTTTCTCCCTTGGGAACAGTTTTCTACTTATGTAGAAGGTGGGGTGCTGTATGCCATTATGATCTTGTGAAAGAACTGCTCACAAACCAGTATGCAAAGTGTCAGTTTGTAAGAAAAATTCCTGGTTTAAATCTGCCACTTTCAACACATGTTCGCTGCATAACTGGTGTTTGAGTTTGTCGATCTTTTTCTTGCCACTTAATCTTCTGGGGCTCAGCATTTCTGAGTTTGTCAGTAAGAGGGGACATAATGGATGAAACATTAGGGATGAAACGTCTATAACATCCTACCAGATTCAAAAAGGGTCTTGTATCTTTCTTTGTCTTTGGACTGGGGGTTTCTTTAACTGCTCTGATCTTTTCAGTTTGGGCCTGTACCCGTCTTTCCTACGAACAACCCTCATATTTGACTGTTGATCTAGCTAGGTGGCATTTCTTCGGGTTATTATAAGCCCAGCTTTTCTTAATGCCCTGGTGACCAAATACAGATGATAAACGTGCTCTCTCCATGACTTACTGTGGATGATATCATCGATGTAGACTCCACAAAAGGAAGAATACAGGCGAAGGATCTGGTCTATTAGCCTGTGAGACGTAGCTGCTGCTCCATGCAGCCCAAAAGGCAACACCTTAAACTGAAAAAGCCCACTAGGAGTAGAAAAGGTACTCTTTTCACTGTCTGCTGGAATAACCCGGCAGTACCCCAGGTCAGATCAATCACGGAGAGGTAAACGGTAGACCCCAATTGATCAATAAGATCATACATTCTGGGCATGTGGTAACTATCAAATTGGAAGGCGCTTTTACCTTCCTAAAATCAATGCAGAATCTCCATGATTTATCTCGCTTGGCGACTAACACAATTGGGGATGATGAGGGGCTCTGTGAAGGCTCGGTGATATCATCCCTTGACATATTTTCTATTTCTTCCTCAATAATGCATTTTCTGACCTCGGGTATCGAATATGGTTTTAAAGAGACCACCTTTTCCTGGGGGTGTAAGGATATAAGGGTATTATATACATTTTACACACCCTGGTTGAGTCTTAAAATCATCAAAGAACTGCTCTAAAAGGTCTGTTATATCTTCCTTCTGATTTTGAGCTAAGTCAGGAGGAATTGGTGTATTGGGATTGTTTTTATTAGATCGACTAGTTAATATCACAGTAGTATCTTCATTGGGATTCTCCCTCCATTATTTAAGAAGGTTCACATGGTAAATGTGAGTCTTGATCTTTGTCTGGTTGCGAAACTCGATTGAGTCCTTGTCTACTCTTATTTGCACCATGCCACTTAGAAAGCATTTTATTTTCAGATGCAGGGAGGAGAACTAGGACCTTTTGCCCAATAGAAAGGCTGTATTAAGATCCTTTTCTATAATAATCCATCCTTTTGATGTTCTTGGGTTTTAGTCATGTTACTTTGTTCTATGGATCTGACTGCTGCCCTGCTGCTCTGTCCTTTTAGTTTCTGGGCAGTTTGGGATAGTGGCAATGTAGATTCCTCTTGTTCCTCCCAGGTTGCACGCAACCTATCGAACATCTCAAGGTTCCCTCCCATATAAAAGTTCAAAAGGGGAGAACCCTGTTGAGGAATGTGTGATTTACCTAATAGCAAAAAGGGCCCATGGTATCATAACATACCAATTTGATATTCAAACTATTTCTTTAGAATGTGTTTTAAGGTTTCATTAACCCATTCCATCAAGCCATCTGTTTCAGGCTGATGTATAGAGGTACGCAAAGTTTTGATCTGGAGAATTTCCTTTACTTCTGACATGAGTTTACTCATAAAGGTAGATCATTGGTCTGTCAAGGAAACTGTGAAGAATCCTGCAGAGTCATCACTTAACTCCACCCTAGGATCTCCTCCCATGTGGCCAGGGAAAGGCAGCTGCTACCTGATCCTAACCCTGGTAACATCAGGGTGGATCACATGGGAGGAGATGGCTGTCAGTGGGGGGTGGGGGGAGTGGTGACTCCTTTGGGAGGGACACAATATTCATCTTGTGAGGATAAGGGTCCCAAATACCTAATGGCATGCTGTCCTTTCACCAATCCCTCCTATGAAACTACCCAAAGAACATGCTATTAAAGTTCATCTGAATTGAGTAAGGTTTGTACCTTGAGTTCAGGAATTACATATGCCATCCTCAAATTGTCATAATGCTGCCCTGGGCAGAGGTCCTCACTCCAGTGTTAAATAACAAACCCTTTTCATAACAGTTCACAACACAATCAAAACAAACTAAATATTGTTTGTTCGTTCATCATGCTTTTTTTCAGTACTGTCTCGGGTACCCGGCGTTGCCCATGTCCTGATAGAGTGGGTCTCATGTGCCCTTGAGGATGTTGCTCTGGTCCTTTTGACTTGCTTCAATTTTCTCCGGCATCTGATTTGCCCATGAGAAAGTTGCTCTTGTCGGCAAGTCATGCTGCGGTTTATTGTTGTGTTTGAGAAGCTCATGATACTGATTTTCGCTTTGCATCAGATCAGGCTTTTCCAAGTGGTGATCATTTTTTGTGCGGCATGTTTTAGTCACTTAATGGCTTCAGCACACTTGAGAAAATGTCCAAGAAAGATTGATTGATTGTGTTCTCTTCTCATGAATGAACTTAAGTAAACTGTAACCTTGCCATTTCCCATATTTGGAGTGGCGTGATAAATGAAAATCCTTTTTTTAAAAATTCCCTTTAAAACTGCTTTAATAAACACGTTCGAACTGTATACAGTAGTAATACATTTCAAAGGAATAACCAACACATTGAACATTTTGCTTCAGACACTTTTCCAAAATGTTGCCTCCTTCTAGTACCTACTGTAGTGAATCATGGTGAGCATCAGTAAATGATGGTGTCTACGGATTTAATATTTTGCATCAAACATAGACTACGATCTTGCCCCAGACAGCAATGGGTTCAATGGTGTGGATTTGTATAGCTGGACAAACATACAAACTCATCCAAAATGAATTTTTCCATTTGATTTTTGCATCCAAACATAGACTACGATCTTGCCCCAGATAAAAAAGGAATCCATGCAAAATTTGGTAGACGTGGGTTCCACGGTATGGATTTGCATATCAGGACAAACCTACACACACATACATACATTCAGTTTTATAGATTTTTCCTTCAAGCTTAACAGATATACAAAAGTCAGATTAATAATGCATTAGGAACATTTACCGGCAGACAATAGGAAAATAATTCATAAAAGCATTCAATATCAAGATTAGAAAAAGGACACAACAAATCTAGCAAAATCGAATCTCCAGTTCTGTTACCCAATGATCCCATGTTTTAAAACTACTTGTTTCAGAACTTTATCCCTCTGCAGCCATGCTCTTGAGATATAATGAGCAGTTGCAAAAGCAGGCACTGGACTAAAAATGGGGCAGGTACTACATTACGGATACCAGAGGTTTTTAAAACTGACCTCAAATACAACCATTTTAGCCGAGAGGTTTTCCCTCAAATTAGCATAAAATGGTGCAAGGTTTATTTGGGAAATCCACATAGAAGGCATTTTGCAGTTGCACCAGTGCTCTGTGGCAGTAAAAGATACTACTGGCAATATGCCTAATCTAAAGCACAAATATAATGAACTCTCGAAAGCCGGGGAGATTATATGTAGGTAGAATTTAAAGCCCTGCTCAATTCTGTTTTCCAAATATCTGTGTCCTATTTTCAATTAAGTAGCTTCAACAATTAGATTTTCGCAGGCTTTCGTGATCATATATAGTTTGAAGTGCTTTATATCCCATGGCAGAAAATACTGCGGGTTATTCCAAAAACAGTCCTGTCTAAATAAGTAAGACTGATTTCACGTGCTTGAACCATTTTGAGCTCTTCCCTCCATTTAGGCCCATGATGTGAGATGACACATTACAGTAGCCTCTAAACCCATAGTGTTCCATGCTCTAAGGCAGTATAAAACTGGCTTAAGAATTATCTGAGAGTATACAGCACGAAGGAAGAAGGGGCGCTAGTTGGTAATAATAGCAGTTTTTTTAAAAAAAAAAATCAACTTTTGCAGATATTCATCCTACAGACATTTGAACAGAACCATAATTCAGCTCCATACATTGATTCTGCTAGAACTTGTTTTTGGTATAGGTCCAGGACCGGGGAGATTGCCCCGCTCCTGTGTTGACAAAAAAAGACAGAATACTGCCACTATACTGCTCTAGTGTAATGGTGAATTTTACCAACTGTGCTTTCCATCCTCCCGATTCCTGGAGGCATAGCTCTAAATAATGCACATCAACGACTTGCGTCATCTCGCCACCCAACCTATAACAAACTCTTGCTTTATTGGCTGTATACAGGGAGGAAATGATTGAGACCAAATCTACAGGTGCATTCCGTGCTAACAGGATCTGCCATAGAGTTTCACTTGATACTGAGTCGAAATCAAATCATTGGATCCAAAAAGCATAAAGACACATTTTATTTTTTACTGTGTACTTTTGGATTATCATAAATAGGAAGCAATGATCCGTTGGGCCCCATTCTGGTCTAAAACCTGCATGGTGATGACTTTACATTGTTGCAATCAGCCCAGTCCTGGAGATGGTTGAGGATTAATTTTCTGAAAAGTTTACCGGCACCGTACAAGAGGGAAATGGGGCACTAATAAGCTGGGAGGTCCTTTCCTCCCTTTTTGTAGGATGATGGGATAGTGGCCTTTGCCAAGAAACGGGAATTACCCCACTATTCAGGATTACACTTAAACCTTTACAAAAAACTGGTGCCCATATTTCCATCTCCACAAGTAATCAATTACGGAGCTTCCATTATGGCCATAAAAGGTTTTGTTGGCAGGTTGATCTCAAGAAAAATACCCATTGCAGGACCTAAGATTCAAATAAAAAAGAATACAGGCTGACTCCATTGCAAGGGTTTGGCTGCGGAGAGGGGCAGGGATATCCCAGGCCTGATCCTGGTTTTCACATCGGTCTGTTAGATCTTTCAATGGTTATATTTGTAAGTTGAGGTCTACGGCCACAAGCGTATAGGTGGAACACAGGACTTTTATTAATTAAATACTGGAGATTGACTAATGTTGCCAATCCCAGCCTGGGTCTATTATATATGTTGTAAAAATATAACCGTCGTTGGTGGCTGTCCAAATCTGGAGTGATTGCAGATCTGGGCGTCCAGTATCCACCACCTCAATCCTCCAACCCGAGGACATTTCCAGTCACACCAGCATACCACCACTCGGCCTGCCACGTTTCCCCTTACTGGCAGCCAAGTGGAAGGTCTGATCACCCTGGATGCAGACCGGATCAATTGGCCAAGTTTCCTGTAAGGCTATCATATGGAAACTACTGATGAAAGCACTTCACCCCGAATCTACCAAAAGCCTAGAAATACCAAAGGACCAAAACTGCTATAGACTTCAGGATCCAAAATGCCTTTAATACTGGGACGAGTAAGAGGGACTCGGAGTTAATAAGGATCAAAGGTGCTATATCACACAATGTGCGGTCTAGTTGTAGAGCAAGACACCTGAGAGGGGCATTTAAACTCAGGAATTAGTTGCAGTTGAGGTGAGATGCTGGAGGAGTATCAAAAGCAGTCGAGTGCTGGGATTGCGGCAGAGGGAAGAGCGCCAACTGTTGGCGACGGGAGAAGTGAAGGCATGCAACATTGCGGAGTGTGCGCAGCAGGAAGTGGCATCGGGAAGAGAAGCCCAGCCGAAGGGGAGACATATTCCCAGCCTGGCATGTGGCGCTTCAGTGTGCGAGAAGATGTGGAGGACCAAAAGAGTTGGCAGAGCTGCAGAGAAGAGCACTGCAGTCTGCTGAAGGTGTGCAGCAGCTGGCAACGGAGCGGGCAGGATGCAGGAGGCCTGGCGCAACAGACATTATACAAAGACTAGTGAGTTGTCCTGAAGCTAAAGGTGACCCATATCACTCTGAGCAGGACAATGGACAGTAAACCATCATTTTGAATAACAAAGTACAGAGGAGACAAGGGTGCAATTCCCCTTTTATGGGATATCAACTGGGGGGAACTTGTAATCCGTATTTTCCAACAGCAAAGAGGCTGTAAAGAAGCAGTCAAGAGGCAGCTTGGGTGCAATTCTCCTTTCTTGAGTTTCCAGTTTGGGGAAACCTGTATCCCACATTGTCAGGAGACTATAAAGAGGCAGCCGTTTTCAGCACTCATATGGGATACTGGTGTAGAGAATCTTGGAACAAACATTGCCACTAAGATCAATTGTAGTTGTAGGAGTTTTTTTTCTCCTGGCAGATGAGATGTTTTGAAGAAGTGTTTGTGGCAAAAAAGTGTGGGGAAGGAACTTGTTAACTCTATTAATATTTGGACTAACTGTTGCATCACCAAAGGTAATTGCTGTGCTATCCTGACTAAAGTATTCCATTGGAAGAATTAGTGTTATATTCTAATAGTTGCTATACATCCTGGGGAGACAAATTGCCTTGGTTTATGAGCTTTTGTTTTGTGAAAGACATTTGCCTTACCAAGAAGAATATTGCAGAAAACAATTGCTTAGATTTTTCAACAAGTATTTTTGGAAGAGAAATTTACTTTACCAATTGGAAGGATGCAGTGGAGGGAACAACATGTTTCTGTTGAACTGAACAGAACTTTGATGAGTCAGAACTTTCCCAAGGATATTCTTGAATTGATCCAAGGGAAGGGAGTCCAACCCTGGTCACAAGGAGTACCTTCTGAGTTTGAACTTTTACACAGTTTGGTTGAATTGAAGACAGACAAATATTCCTTGTATACTTTTGTTGGTTGTATTGGTCAGACATTTTGGACACTAGATCATCTTTCTTTAGTTTGCTAGGTATGGACATTCTTGTTAGGCTTGGGAAAGATAGGCTTTTATCTCGCCCCCTTTAATTTAATAAATGGCAAACATTGAGAAAACTATACCTTTGTATCCGTCTCGCATTTCTGACCCCTCACAAAATGGTATGACGATGATAGGCAGAGGTTGTAATGGGGCTGGAGGGTGCAGTTGGCTGTTGGTTTTCTGACATAGGGAGCAAGTAGCACAACGTTCTTTTACATCTGCATAGATCCCGAGCCAATAAAACCGGTTCAGGATCTGGCCTTGAGTTTTGGTTGTTCCTAGATGTCTGCTGCCAGGTGAGAATGGGTGATCTCTAGTACAATGTTCTTTTGGCTCTTATGTACTATGATTTGTGACCTAGGGATGTCTTGTGGCCCATTATCTCCTCTATACAACAACCCACTCTTTCGCAAACAAAATTGTCCACCTTTCTTCCTCCCCTCCTCATCGGGTAAAACCTGAATAAGAGGATCAGCAAGCAAAGGATCGTTCCTTTGGGCAAAAGCTAAATCAGGGATAGCTTCAGGTGGTTCTTCATTCACTTGAGGTAGAACTGCTTCTGGTGTAAAATGAGATTCGAGGGGATTGGGTCCTCCCACGTATTCCATATCTATGACATGTAATCACCACAGCTGTGCTGATTACATGTCATAGATATGGAATACGTCGTCGGACCATCCCATCGAAAGAACGTTACAGGTAAGAAAGTAACTTGTTCTTCTCCATCTGCCTCCCCAAAACCTTTGCTTCCTCTTTCAGTTTTATCAGAGGAATTAATTTCCTGGGGTTTAGGAAACCAAGCTTTTTCCAAAATTCCTTGGGTTGTTCTTTCCCCAGCTTTCTCCTGATATTCTTTCCTTCCATTATTTTGTATCAAAATCCTAATGTCTCCTCTATAGTCAGGGTTTGATGCCCACAAAGACATCTAGACCATGCCGCCAGGCTAAGCTTGACTTGGAGGCAAGTCTAAACTAGGTTCAAGGAGGGGCAGTAAGAACTAAGTCAGTAGGTGTTAAACTTGATTCACATGTTGAATCAGTCTCCCCCCCCCCCCTCACTACTCTATGTAAAATCCAAGAGAGTGGTCTGCAGCCACTGTTGGGTCAGAAGCTTGGTTATTGAGCTTCTCAAACCTAAGGGTCCCCCAGTTTGTGTCAACTGAGTCCAATCCCATTGCTGACACCACATGTGTCAGCAATGAGAGCCGGTCACAAGGTTATCACGTTTTCACAAGAAGACATATATTAAAAGAAAAGGATTGGGAGATGGCCTCTCTATCCCTATGCTAAAGAGGAGTTTCCCTGCCTATAAACCAAAAACTAAGACTCTATCCAAGTCAGGATGTCAACAACAGAAAAACTGTCCTTGTGACCAAAGCACCCTATGCTGACCCTCACACTATAAACAAATGACAATGTGTAGGGGAAAATATCTTCAGCTGTCCAGAAAGTGTTCACAACTAAAAGTGTAAATCCAACAAAAATGTTCTCCAAGGCGTGAGCCTTTGGTTCCAGAGGGTCAATCCCTTCCCCTGGCTTCTCAACTGTAAGAAGAATAGTCACTTGTGTAAACAGTTCCTTGATATCATGTTTGGTTCACAGGATACCTGTATAGGCAACCAAGTCTTTATAGTATTTCTTTAATGCAACTTTCTCTGTGGTCTGGATAGCAATGTATTTATTTAACATCATACTATCCAGGATTCAACCAACAAATGCCAATCTTTCCTTTAACATTTCTTGGGACTTGCAAAGTACCAGGTTCACTCCCCTGCCAGGTCTCCTTCTGCAATGCCACTTGCCTGGTGTACTTGCCTGTAAGGTCTTCACTTATGAGTTTCACTTGACTGGTATACTCATTTGCCAGGTCTTTATATTCATATCAATTGCTTTGTCTTTCTTGTCAGGATTTCTTATTTATACATTTCATTCACCTGTTTTTGGTTAATCCAGACTTCTCCTGTGCTTTTGTGTTTCATCAATATTGCAGTTATTGCTGCTGGGTTTATGTATATACTTGTGGTAATGTTTCTCTGTTTAGCCCCACATTTACATTTCAGATATTCACAGTTCATTGGGGTTTGTCTTTCTGCTTTTCTGGGATTCAAATAAGACTTTTGCTGTATTCTCAAAATTACAACGGCCCCACTAGCTTCAGGTAGACTCGCCGGCTTCTGCCAGCGTCTCCGGTCGGCGTTGCACATCTGCGGCATGCTGCTGTCCCCCTCTTTCCCATCTGGAGGCTGTAAAAGTTCTTCGGCCTCCCTCATGACGCTGCGATTGTACGTCTGCTTCCCTTTGGGATCCGAGATGGAGAACACCAACTTTTCGACTTGCCGAGCTCCAAGGACCTTCTCTGCGGCTTCCAGTGTCTCCGCTGCACTAGTCTCTGCTGCAGCGTCTCTCCTCCCGTCGCAGCCTCCTCTGCTCTGCCAAACCAATACGTACTGCTTGTGAGCCCTCAAAGAGGAGCCAAAGTCATCTCCTCCCCGCCTCTCTGAACAGTGCCCTTGTTCAGTTTAAATGTCCCGCACAAAGGTATATTAGGAAAACAACTAGACTGCTCATTGTAGTTTACGGTCTTGGTACATGGTTCCAACTTCTGCCTCGTCCCAGTTGAAGTTCCTCGATGTTGTTAAACACATGGGTTTGGAATAGTTCTGGTTACTGGTTTTACAATAAGGAACCTTGGAAGAAAAAGATGTTATGTTGGAGCAGTGTGAGTTAGTGGCATGGTTGTGTTTGGCCATCAGAGGGTCTTCTTCATAGAAAAGGGTCTTGGGTGGGGGCGGGTGTAGCTAGCGGCCATGTGAGGTGTATGTGTGCTACATGGGCTCCTCATGATCCGACAACGAAATGCTGCAACCGTAAGCTTCATGCAAACCAAACAACTTGAAAACCAGGGAATGGCAGCTTGAAACCTCTGGGAAGCTCCGCGCTGCGTGGGACTGCCCATGTGAACTAATCTCAGGGCGCAACACCGAGCTGAAGAGGAGCCACGGTGTAGATTGAGAAAATGGCAGCAACTACCTGAGTGCGGCGGAGTCACCGGACAAAGCAACACGCACAAGTAGCAAGAAGCGCAAGACAGTGGTACGCCGTTCTCAGACCAAACCGGTCCCTCCCCCGTTCATTGTTGGATTTCTGCCAATAACACCACTTGGGGGCGGGGGGCGCACAGGAGCTGGTGTGGCCCTTCCTGCCTTCGCCAGTGACCGAGGCGGTTGGCGATGCTTAGGTGCCACGGAGTACTGCATACACAGTCCCTGATGGGATAACAACTTTCCAGCACAACTGACTTCGCTTCTTGACCACAGCGGCAATGGCCACATCCAGAACGTGTATAGATCCGGTAAAATATGCCCCCGGGGTTGGCCACAGCCATGTTAAAGAGACAAAGAAGTGGCAACCTTATACTGGTGTGGGGCCATACCATGGACAAAGCACACAGTCGACCTGCCACACAACCACACGCGGGCGCAAAGAGACCGCTACGACAGTGCAACACAGTCGCCATGAGAGGACAAGGCGTGGCCAGCACACGCCTACCTCAGCAGAGACTCTCGGGCTCATATACTGGGCATGGCTGACCAGGGAGTGACCACTCAAGCGACCAAGTGACTACTCCTGGACCCGGCAGATGGTGTGTGAGGTGCAGTCAGCAGAGGTGCAGTCAGCAGAGGTGCAGTGTGACTGTCTGGTTGTCTGGCCCAGGCTCCCCACCATTGGCCTTGGCACTGGTCGGGACATACAACCTATGAGGACCAGTCCCTGGGCCGCACTTGCAAACAGTAGATCCGTAACGGAACAAATGACCCACGGTCATACGGCTTGGGGCGCACATTAATCACAGCAGAAGCAGGCGCAGGACTCCCCGGCATTGCATACCGCTATACACATATGAACAGTCCTCAGGCGAGCATATACTGAGTAACAGCCTCACCAACTGGGATAGAATACCGCTGGAGGCGGGGACCACGTGAAGGTACTAGTTCCAGCCCTGTGGCCTACTAGGAGATATTCTACCGAAGACCCTACGTGCATGAAACCTCCCCTTGGTACAAATGTGAACCAGGATGATGACCAAGGGCGGAAAAGTGAAGAATAAACAAACCACACTGGAAACTTTCACTATGAGCCAAGTACCCCGTCAGGAGAAGGATAGTGAGGACGTAGCGAAAGGACGACCACCGCCTCCTAGGGACATGGCTGCCTCGGGAAATCAACAGATCCTGAGGCCATTGCAGCGCTCCAAGCAATGCTGGAGAGCAAGATAGACGCGGTTGCCATTGATGTTGCACTGCTACGCCAGGATGTCCGAGCCATATCAGAGCCTACAAGCTAGCTGGAAGAACAAGTTGCAGAAAACGCAATAGTCAGAGTGCAGGTGACAAAAGACATAGACGTCCTTATGTAGAAAGTGAAACTGTTAGAGCGGAGGAAGCGGAGGGTCGAACACCCAGAAACAACATAAGGATTGTGGGCCTGCCGGAGGGAATTGAAGGATCGGACCCCACCACCTATGCGGAAAACTTATTGATACATGAAATCGGAGCGGAGGAACTCGCACAAGGGTTCACAATAGAACAAGCACATCCTTCCCTCACTCGAAGACCACCGCCAGGCGCTCCACTCAGACCAATGAAAGCCAAGGTATTAAACTACAAGGACCAGGAAAAAATCCTGGCCTTCTCTCGTTCAGGAGGTACGATACAAAGGGAATCTGCCAAGATCAGTGTACCCAGATTATACCTTCCAGGTCCAAAAGAGAAAAGCACAATTCATCACCTCAAAAGCCAGACTAGGGAAGGCAGGGCTAAAGTACATGCTGATATACCCAGCTAAATTAAAAGTGATCCACAACGGCAAGGCACGTTGCTTCGAATCGCCAGCGGAAACGCAGGAATGGTTGGACAATGCGCAGATACCGGAAGCAACGGAGCAGAGCTGCTGTGTTTGACCGCAGTGTGCACACTCCTCTGGCAGTAATAGCTGAATGGATACTGAATTGATGCAAATGCGGAGTAGCGATGAGCCTGAGCCACGAATAGAGCATAGTACATCAATAGCGTGGTAGCAACAAGATGCAATAGACACATAGCAGGAGCAACATGGGGTGCCACCCAGTAGAGGGGAAGCCAACGCCGACCCCTCTGATACATAGTTTTCGGGCCATTATATAGAGCTCGCCCATAGGGCACCAGGAGACTGGTCTAGCGACTAGGTCGTATGGAACAGAAACCGGGTAGTTACCACTGTGCTGGTCAGGGCGTTGGTTAGAAAGCCTTGAGTTCACCGAATGGAACAGCAAGATGAAACTCCCTGGATCGCCACTCGCCAGCTGGGATTCACCCAGAACCCGGACCTCCTTAATTTAAGGGAACTGTTAACCCACGTAACCGAGGAGTTATGTACAAGGGGTATAAGAAGTAAAGATACTGGCTTACCAAAAAGTGTTGAACTGACAATGAAAGATGTCAATAGTTCAAGACGGGACAAAATGATAAAAGGAATGTTAGTACAGGTATATTCAGCCGGCCGGCATGAGGGTCGCGCTAGGTACGGGGTGGTGCACCAATCAGCATAGCGTTCTTGAAGGAGTCCTTATATTATTTCAGAGAGTCTCTTTATAGTTGTTGAACAGAGTTGAAGAATAATGGTTCAGAATGGCAACATGCAAGTATGTATGTAGACAAGAGTACGTGAACCCCTGAGCGGTGATTCGTGATTTAGTTAGGATACTGGAGCCTGTCTAGTGACTTGCACAATAACACCTAGACAGAGTCTTACCACGTGACACGTGAGTCTGCGGATAGTGGAACACCCGCAGTTTGCAGTGGAGGAAGGAATCCGAAATGCAAGCAAGGTTCGGCAGCGGCTGATCTTAACGAGGATCAGGACTTGAAGCAGAAGTCTGTGTGGGGTTCTGAGTCGTTATCAGCCGGTCCGTGATGAGGTACAAGGTATTAGGCAAAAGGTTTGATTAAACGTGGCCGTAGTCAGGAATTCAAGCAATAATAAGAAGTTTAGGGTAACTCTACAAATAGAAGCCTAGCACTACCACGGAACGCAACCTTTAGTGATATAAACCCGGTTAGGGCATAATATCTATGCCTCACATCAAAAAGGACTGTGTTTTCTTAACCTTACCAGTCTGTTTGGATGTATTGAAAAAAACAGGAACTGAAGACAATACTTCACATCATTGACACTATGAGATTGTGACCTCTATGAAGTAATATTGTGTACACCTCTAGTTCAATTATAACAATTACAAGGAATCATTGCGTATTGTTTGTACAGACCTGAGAAGAATTGCACTTTTTCTGCATTGTTCATCTTTATCTTTGCTTATATACACACAGTTGTTGACCTGTTTTTGACCTAGCTATGTCAAGTTAAAATCATGGTGTTTCTCTGTGTTGTCTCAAGTATCTGAATACTTGATCTTTTTTTAAAGAAAAAAACTCACAAGACTAGCCACTAAAATAATAGAGGCTACTATAAAACCAGTCATAGTCAATGGTTGTTTCTTCATCTCATGATTAGGATTTATCACTAATGCATGGGTTCCTTGGGAAGGTTTAAATCACAAACTGCTCAAATGTGACTGCAGTACGGAATCGGAGAGGGCAGGAACACCCAATGTACACATACGATTGGAGGCACAACAGGCAGAGGCATTAGAGGAGCCCATCACACCTGAGGTGGTTCTGGCCACTGTCAGAATGTTGCCTTCCGGGAAGGCCCCCGGCCCAGATGGGCTAACAGGAGAATTCTACAAACCCTATGCGGAACACTGTAGCGTCTCTCCTCGCCGGGGTGTTTAATGAGGCATACAAAGTGCAGATTCTCCCAGACACCATGAGGGAAGCCGTGATAATCCCGCTATTGAAACCCAACAAAACGAGTACGGACTGCGGTTCGTACAAACCACTGTCCATGCTAAACCAGGACAGTAAGATTCTAGCTGCGATCCTGGCTAACAGGCTCAGGAAGGTAATACCCGTTTTGATCGTGATGGATCAGTAGGGGAATGTGCCCTGCCGAAACATCACAGAAAACCTGTGCAGACTGCATCATGTTATCTATAGCATGAAAGGTAGCGGTGCACGTTGTGCTGCTACATCACTAGACACGACAAAGGCATTTCGTCCATTGGAACTGGCTGTATGCCACTATGGTTAAATTGGGTATAGGGCCGAATTACATGAAGTGGGTGCGGCTATTTTATAAACAGAGCCAAAGGCCAGAGTCCAGACCGGGAACACGTACTCTGATAAGTGGCTACTACATAGGGGCACAAGGCAGGGATGCCCCCTGTCTCCCGTGCTATGTTATTGCTGCGGAACCCATGGCTGCATACCTGCGACAGGAATACAGGGACGTTGGAATCGAAATAGATTAGGTGAAACACATATGTCCATGTATGTGGATGACACGTTATTGTATCTGAGCAACCCAGAGATCAACTTGCCTTATGTGCTGGAGGTGCTCGATGGGTTCTTTACATTGACTGGAATCCAGATAAACAAAAAGAAGTCATGCCTTTTCCCTTTGGCTAAAACCACGATGGTGGAGAAGAGGGACTTGCCAGTCCTTCCCCCTGCTGTGGAACACTGAATCCTCCAGATATTTGTGGGTGAATATATACCACAACCCCAAATCAGAACACACCTTTAACAAGGTACAAGCTAAAGAAGCGTTCGAGAAATCGATGGAGCTCTGGGGCAGGCTACCCTTGTCCATGTTGAGGAGGGCAGCACTATTGAAAATGGTGGCGCTGCTGAGACTTATGCACTGTTTCAGCAACGTCCCATATAATATCCTGTGACATTTTTTCCGAGACCTAGAGAAGCGCTGCAGACGGTTCCTATGGCAGGGTGTGAGGCATAGAATGGCACTAAACTTACAACAGAGGCCCTATGAACAAGGGGGATGGAAAATACAGAATTTTACGTTGTATTTCCTGGTGTGCCAGTTGCGACATGTAGTACAACGGATGGCAGATGAGGCCACAACGGAGATGACTCTCCTTCTGCCAGCTATAAAAAACGCATTTGTCAGGGAACTGGTCTGGACCCCTGGTGTAGTCAGAAAGAGCCACCCATAGTTAGTGAAACTGGGAATCCACATCTGGAACAGAACCTGCAAAATTATGGGACTGGTTGATCCGATCTCGCCACAGACCCCCATAGCAGTGGCAGACATGCCAGGGAGCGTTACCAGAGTGCAGACCAAATGGGAACCATGCACATCGCCACGATGGGGGACCTGCGTAACGAGAAAGGGTTGTCGTTTGCACAACACAGTGCTAAGGGTGATGGAGAGGAGGTGGCCATGCAGTCATGAAGCGGTTATAGGTAAGAATGAAATGGAGAACCTGCTTAGTGTTTCAGAGGGTGGACATGCTATCTTTAGGATCTATGAAGTATTAATCGAGCGAGACTCGAGGGTGGAATTGCAGTGTAAGGGGAAATGGGAAATTGAACTGGGCAGGAGATTTGAAGATTAACAAATGCAATGCCATAGTACTATATCACAAAAAGGTCTCAAACGCCAGACTTCAACTGATACAACTCTATATCACACACAGGGCATACCTCACGCCAACAACAATTGCTAAATTCAAGGGGCCAGGCAGACAAGAATGTCTGAGTTGCAGAGAAGAGGAAGTAGGGCTGACGCATGTTCTGGCGATGCCCAGTGGTACAGGTGTTTTGGGAGGGGCTAACTTGTAAAGCGTCCCATGGTGGCATAGATTTAGACATACAATCCCCAGTAGCATGCATGCTCGGCAGATACAGGTTTGAAAAACAAACCTTTGAAAAAGCTTAACCCCTTAACTACCATGGGTTTCCCCCTAGTGGCCAGGCTTTTTTTGGTATGTTGCCATTCAATGCCTTGTAACTTTTTTGTTACATGAGATATCTCTGCCAAATGTGCCCCCTTTTTTCCCCACATGTAGGCGGTCGTAACGCCACCAAGGAATCCTAGTTTGCTGTAGGGGGATGAGAAAAAATAACCAAAAGGAGATTTTTTTTTTCTTTTCAGAAAATGCCAATAAAATGTTGTACAAAGAAGCCTGTTTTTTTTCCCTGGTAAGTGCTAGGAACAAATGGTCGGCTGTGCTGAATTCCCAATTTCCCAGGCGTTCAAGAACAGGTTAAGTGGAAACCAAAAAAACATATATTGATATGGTAACCAACCCTTTTGTGAGAGGTTGGCGATTTTTGGCCTTTTTTTCCCAATAGGACATGCGTGGACGGAATAGAAGAAAAGGGTTGGAATGGGAGGACAGAAAGGCATACATTTCTGCAAAGTGGACAAAATTCCAAGTTTAGGAAGGGGTGATTTGCGCAGGTCAGGCAACAACTACGTAGAGAAAAATTCCATATTGTGGGAAAAAATGGGAAAATGACAGAGAAATAGGTATGTGGTAGACATGGTTGGCCTGGTAAGGCAATGGCTTCTGCGAATTGTGAGAAACCCAATGCTCCGCTACATTCCCCCGACTCTTCCTGTTTAGGCAATCACACATTTTTTGTAATTTTTCACAAAACAAGTAATACCACAAGCCAAAAACTGAGCCATGATACACAGCTTTTTTATGCTTATGGCCTGAACAGACTTACTTAGCAGGTGTAAGTAACGAAAACAAATGTGGTGCGGCAGGGCACGCATAAATTTTTTGAAAGAGCACAAGGAGACCTTTTGAAGGGTAGGTGACTTGTGCAGGTTACAAAAGTGTATTGTGCCTAAAGCAGCGACTAAATGTAGGTCCCATTTTCCAAATAAATGGGTTGTGTGACAAAGTGCAGCAGCAAATGGTCGAAAACGTTATGAAAACCACGCAAACGCAACAAAAGTCCTACCTTCCCGCATTCCCACAGGTGTCCCGACGGAAACGGTACCTCACATGTGTGGATACACCTACCTGGGTGCAAAGGAAAAGGCTAAACCATCGATATCCCCAAGTCTTTCGGCAAAGCAGATTTTGAGGAATTTTGCTCTTGTGAACATCCTACGGATTTGGGCTTGAGGTGTCGCAGCCACCAAGGAAAACGGGGAACCCCATGAATTTCCGAAAGGATGACACCCGTGGGGATACACAGGGGTCTGACCTGCGCGAATTGGCCCAGAAATGATTACCCAAAATCTCCGGCAAAGTCCGACATGTGGCAAAAAAAATCTCATTTTGCGGACATTTCACTCTGCCCACCCACAGAAACACGCCACCAACACCACATGCCCTACCTTCCCGCGTTCCCATAGGTGTCCCGATGAAAACGGTACCTCACGTGTGGGTGCATCTACCTGGGCGCAAAGGGAAAAGGCAAAACCACTGGTAACCCCAAGTCTTTTGGCAGAGCAGATTTGAGAAATGTTGCTCTTGTGGACAACCTACACATTTGGGCCTAGGGTGTCGAAGCCCCCAAGGAAAAGGGAGAACCCCATGCATTTCTGAAAAGAGGACACCTGTGGGAATCCAGAGGTGCGACTTCCACGAATCACCCCAGAATGTATTAGCAACAAATTCGCAAATTTGGAGGAAAAAAACTCAAATTTCTGACATTTCCCACCCCCAGCTGACCAAAACACGCAACCAACAATACATGGCCTACCTTCCCGCGTTCCCACAGATGTCCCTATGAGAGGCAGAATTTGTATGCGTGGGTGTCGTCACCTGGGTGAGAATGGGTAAATCATTCGTACAATAAGTGCTCTGGGAATACAAGAATCAGTGTGTAGCACCCAATGCCAACCTGTTTCTCCTCTTGAAGCCTATTCACATGGACCTTTGCTCACACTTCTCATACATACAGTTCACATTGCAGTCGGACAAGCAGGGTGGGGTTTAGCACAAGGAGGAAAGTCCTTGTGAGCAGTGAAGCCGCGTCGAGGCACCCACCATTTCACTGGCCATTCAGACACCTTTCGTGTCTGTAGTCAGTAGGCATCCATTTCAGCAGGTGCACCTCTACCAAATCACTTGCGCCACAGCAACACTTATAGCATGTAGTCATCTGCTCACAATGCAACTGTGCATCTAGCGATATGTTTCACACCATTTTCAAGTACTTGCGTATTAACTGTGTCTGGATTCAAATGGCATGTTGCACCAACCGTATCTGTGCACTCACAGCAAGTGGACATCTTGCTTACATTGCAACTGTGTCTCCAGTCGCATTTCCCAGTACTTGCGTATCAACTGTTAGCATTGAAATGACATGTGGCTCCAACCGTATCTGCACACTGATGGCAAGTGGACATTGGCTGACTTGGCTACCTGGCCTACAGGCACTGTCTTTCACACCAACTTCGAGTACGCCCATAGCAAGTATGCCTGCATTCACCGTTCATGTTAAAACATTCATATGTGCAACCTTACCCACACTAAACTTACACCCTCTAACATGTTAATCATTTCTGCAGTGTTGGGAAAGTGCATTCACAGAAATGACATCTGCATGTACTATGTATTTTTACCTCACACACCAATCGTATCCAAGTCATTCCTACAGAAGACATGCCAGTCACACCACACATAAGAAGGCGGGGCAGTATGAGGTACGCAAGACACAACCATACAGATGGTGTCCAAGTACCACTTTCATGACACTTAGACCTCAAGGGAGGGAGTCAAAGTGGCGTGTACTATTTTCGAAAGAAACCCCTTGAGTGGAGGGAACCAGAATAATGTTCCTGTCTTCGCCAATGCGACCCTGGAGTAGAGGGAGTGGGACTGGTGTTTCTTTGCATGGCAAGCCTCAGGTGGAAGCAGCCGGAATCGCATTCCTTTCCAATGTACGCTTGAAGCGCAGGGAGCTTCACTGACTTATTTTTCTAAGGCAGGCCTGAAGTGGAGTGAGCTGGAGTGGCATTCCTTTCCAAGATATGCCTCAAGTGAAAGGAGCCTAAATTGCATTCCTTTGCAAGTCGCACCTCGCGGAGAGGGAGCTAAACTGACCTTTATTTCTAAGGCAGGCCTCCGAGTGAAAGGTACCGGAGTGGTGTGCCTTTCCAATGCAGGCCTCAAGTGGAGGACTAGCATTGCTTGCCAAGGCACACAAAACGGGAGTGAACCAGAATGGTGTCCCTTTCTTGTGTAAGGCACACCTCCAGTGGAGGCTGCAGGATAGACTTTTTTTGTAAGGCGAGCCTGAAGTGGAAGGAGCCAGAATCTCATTCCTTTCCAATGTACGCCTGAAGAAGAGGGAGCTTCACTGACGTTTCTTTCTAAGCAAGCCTAAAGTGGAGCAAGTTGCTCTAGCATGCCTTGCCAAGACACCCCAAAGGGGGGTGAAAACTAGTGGTGTTCCCTTCTTCTCCAAGGTATGCCTGAAGAGGAGGGAGCTGGATTCGCATTCCTTTCTAAGATGTGCCTGAAGTGGAAAGAGCCTGAATTGCCTTCCTTTGCAAGTCACACCTCGCGCAGAGGGAGCTAGACTGACCTTTCCTTCTAAGGCAGGCCTCAAGTGGAGGGAGCAGGACTAGCATTGCTTGACAAAACACGCCAAAGAGGAGTTAACCACTATGAAGTTCCTTTCTTGTGCATGGCACTCCTCCAGTGGATGGAGCTGTAGTGCATTTTCTTTCGCAAGCACGCCTCAAATGGAAGGCGCCTGAATGGCGTTCCTTTGCAAGTCACGCCTTGAGCTGAGGGAGCTAGACTGACGTTTATTTCGAAGGCAGGCCTCAAGTGAAAGGTACGGGAGTGGTGTGCCTTTCCAAGGCAGGCCTCAAGTGGAGGGAGCTGGACTAGCAATGCTTGTGAAGGCACGCTAAATAAAGTGAAGTGAGTTGAAATGCTGTTGCATTTTTATTGAAGGTACACCTCCAGTGCAGGGAGCAGGAGTGCCATTCCTTTGTAAGGCATGCACGATTTCAGAGCCTATGTGTCCCTTTCAAGGAATGATGGGCATTACCGGAAATCAGTCGATCTCCCAATGCTTTTCCGTTGTATGATGCAAAAGGAAACCAGGCTGTAGGCAGAGGGCTGGCTTGGAAGGCCATTGGGGACAGTACACCTCAGTAGCCCTCCTCATTCCTTGTTTTGTACACACCTTACATTTTCTGTAAGGTTGTGTCTTCATGGTTGTGGCAGGAACATAATCCGCAAAGTGCCGATCTTTCAATCTAGCCACATATTCTACCTCTGGAAAGGAGGGAGTGTGTACGTGGACCATAGTCGGAGAGCTAACAACTTCTTTTTCAAAGTTCAGTAACATGAGGTTGTTTTGTGGAGCAGCTTCACGGTACACCACATAAGCATTGTGAGTAGCTGCATTCATAATATGTATGGCCAACTTTTTGTACCACATGCGTGACTTGCGTTCAGCATGGTATGGCTGAAGCACTTGGCCTGCTTTATCTACTCCACCCATGTACTTGTACTCCAGAATGCAGTTGGGCGTCTGCGCTTGCTGAGCCTGCTCGCGCACCGTGACTAGTGAAGTACTTTCATCATGAATAGTATTTAGCATGTGCACATCCCTTTTGTCGCAGAAATTTACTGCCAACAGTTCATCCGGCTGCTGTGCCATACATGCTTCCTTGACCAACTTCTTACACACAGATTGTCTGGGGAAGACTTTGTGATTACTGCGGATTGGAGCGCATGTCAGTGTGCCCACATTGTACAATTCATTGAAGAGTGGAATTCCTGTGCAGAAATTGTCAACATACAAATGGTGACCCTTGTAGAGCAATGGTGTGAGAAGATCCCAAACAATCTTCTCACTTGTCCCTAAATGGGCTTGGCATCTCGGAGGGTTTAGGGTGGGGTCATTTCCAGTGTAGAGTCTCATGCTGTAGGCATACCCAGTGGTACTTTCACACAACATGTACAACTTGATCCCCTATCGTGCTCTCTTGCTCAGAAGGTACTGCTTGAACACTAGCCGACCTTTGTACAACATCAATGATTCGTCAAAGGATATCTTCTGGCTAGGAACATACACCTCCCCAAATCGCTGAGTAAAGTGCTTCAGAAATGGCTCAAGTTTAAATAGCTTATCAAAATTTGGATCAGTTCTGGGTAATGCTGCTGAGTTGTCATTGAAATGCAACATACGTTGCAGTGCTTGAAAGCGATTTCTACTCATTGTTGCTGGAAGAAAAGGGGTTGAAAATACCAGTACATTGAGATGGACGGCTTTGGCGATATTCCCATTAGCAGAACGAGACCCCAACATTTTCTCATCTCAACAATGGTCTTTGGAACACACGATTGTGCTCTGGAATGGGGTTTGAGAGTGGGACCCTGTGACCTCAAGAACTGTGCAGCCTCAAATTGGTTTGCTCAACCACATCTGCAATGAACCCATCAACAAAAAGGTTGAAAAGGTCAATAGGCTGAAACCCATCTGTATTCACTGTGCATCCTGACATACCAGTGAAAGGGGGGTACAAGAATCTGAGCCATTGCTGGAGGCACCCATTGAGACTCGTCAGCCATGTCAGGATCTAGCACATTCCTTGCATGTCCTCTCACCCTTGCAGGTCCCCTGCGTGTGGGAAACGATGCCAGTACTCTTTCATCCTCTTTGTCATCAGATGATGCGGAGGAGGAGGAGGAGAAAGAACTAGCATTCATCGAACAAAAATCACTTCCCCAATCACCTTCCTCACACTCAGAAGCACTATCTGTTTCAGATTGCAAATCCGGCTCTGTGTCTTGTTCTGAGCTGGACTCCATCACTGCATCGAAACCCTCTGCACCAGACATTGTTCGACGAGAAGCCATGACTACTGTTGCTATGGAACCTTTCACTGCCCAAAGAACAGATAAGACTGAAACAATAAATATGTGTGCTTCTCAAAGTATGGAACCTAGCAGAGTAAATCGTATTCAATGCCACGGACCTACACCACACAATTACGCCAAAATGTCCAGACTATGCTCACAAACTGTAGCAGCCCTCTGCAATATGATGTACTCTCAGCACGCTACAAAAAACGAGTACTATTTTGCAAACACATGAAATGCTAAGGACCAGCTCACTGCTTTCTTACAAGTGGGTAGACCGCTACAACAAAAAATCTAAGATGTCCTCTTGCGCTATACATTACACAAATACAAGTGTAGGGATGAGGATTGAACCCACAGTACCAATTCAGAGACCGCCAACGTGCGTTGCACCCTACCCTCCTCCATGGGCTGCTGGTGGATGCGAAATGGAGGTGAGAAGCAACCACCTAACGTATTAGTGATTGGGTGAGTTGAAAAGGCAGAGGCAATCAAAACACAGACAGTTAAGAGAAGGAAAGTACATGGCATGCTCTTCCAGACAATTGCTAGCACACTTTCGACAGAACCCCCTGCTCATTCACATGGGGTTCTGTGTTGGAAGGGGGAAGGCCACAAGGACTGAACTACTGCAGGGGCCAGCAAGTGGAATTAGGCTGCTGAAAGTGGTGATGGTTTGCAAAGAAATCAGCAGCACTGACATATTGAATACATTGACATGCCATGAACACTAATCAATTGCTAGGAAGTCGGAGTCTCACTGTCAACATATTTACTCACAAGTGTATTACCATGCCACATAATGTAGTAATTCCATCAGTTATTGGGCTCCCCCCCCCACAACATAGTGTCTCGGCAAATGTCAAAATGTCTACAATGAAAATGTCCCTGCCTCTTTTTGAAAGGTGCACCGGTCTCCGTGAAACATCAGTTCACCTTTTGAAGCCATGGTGAATTGTCCAAATTCGATCATTGCCCTTTGTCAGTCTTGCCAGCTCCCCATTCAGTTTCCTCACCAAGGCATTGATGGCCCTTTCTTTCCCTGGAGTTCTCCAATCCCTCCTGGGAATCATTTGGGACCAGGCCACCACAGTGTTAGTAAACCTCTGTGAGATCCATTGCAGTTCTGCCATCAATATCTCCCATACCCCTTTCCGTTTCATATACTCCAAATCATTTCCTCCCCGGTGCACCTCTATAAGGTCAGGGGAGGGGGAATCTCCTTTTGCCTGGGCATCGCTGATGGCTCCTCTGAGCTGCTGAAGGTGCATTCCTCTGACACCAAAAACAGTGGACCGAGAGAGCATCCCTTCGAGACCCAGATGTGGTTGCCCCTCTGAAATTTCCTGCAGCTTTTTGGATGAAAGAGTCGCGCACACAACCCTCAGCCTCACTAGGAAATGGAAACAGGAAAACCCCCATGAATATGGCCAGGCATGCAGTTTATCAATTAGCACAACTATTGCTTCAACATATGTGTCTTGCAACAATCCCAGACACACACTTCCCCCAATCTCGCATGCACTTCACATGAGAAAGAACAGTAGATTTGTACGTAATTGACCCACATGGGAGACGGGCATCCAAGGCCAGCAACATCACTCCTGACTGTCCTGGCCCTCTGGCTGGCCTGCATTGCAGCTTTGACCCCTGCAAAATGATGGGGACCCTGGCGGGGCTCACTGGTACCACTGCTGGACTTGGACGACACAAATGGTGACCGTTCCAATAAAAAGAAATGGCTCCATACCAAGTGGGCATTGCATGATCAGCAGAATTGACCGTCTGCATTACTAGCGCAAACATATTTTAGAAAGTGGTGGTAATTATGTTAACTACATTCTTTTCCTACAAAGCAGCCAACTTCCTCTATTCAGGCCACACCCATCATTGCCCACATTACCTCCCCACCCATATCACTCCTACCACTGACACTACAGCCCCTGTCCCTCCTACCACAGTAACCATCCACTCCCACATTACAATGCATGATTAGAAAAGCAAATTTCGTACTACTTAAATAAGTCCGCAAAAGCTTTCGATTATCCACAACTGCAAAGGAAACAAAAAAGAATTACATTCTGTACTCAGGCCACCTATAACACATTATATAAATAAAATAAACAAACATACAAACTATCGGGCTGCTATCTGCAAACTTTTCAATTCCTTCAACCAGATGCATGGCACATCCCAGTCATCTACCACCACGCAAGGGTGAACTGCACACTGATAGGAAATGGCAGTAAGACCAATGGGTGTATGGAAACTCCCATCACAAAATAAACATTGTGCAGACAGCATAGTGGCAAACTGCCCTCCCAGGGGATCAGCACTGTTCAGCTGGTCTGGGTGGCAATTCGTGGCCAGGCCCTGCAAGTGTGTCCTTGGCCACCACAATACCCCCCCCCCCAAGCACCCACTCCCGCTCACACGACCAACACTCCAGCCCCAGTTCCCACCCACCCCACTAACAATCACCCCGCGTAATATACAATGTTGAAAAAAAAACAAAATTCCATAAATAACAAAGGAGAAGCTTGAACTGTACAAGACCTGTAAAAGGAAGAAAAAAACACAAATATTATCTATGTCAGCCCAGCAAAAACCAACCCACACTGCCATGCTCCCATTACCTTCCGCTACTGAGCACTGGGGGGTACTCTCAACATTCTCTCATTCGAAACGCCCAATGCCCACTTACTATGGTGCTCACTTTCCCTGTCTGAATACTGTGCGCAGGAGGTAAGCACCACACCAATGTGCTGTGCCATTACATGGCGCAGATCCAGTGATCCACATCCAGCATTGCAATTGTTTTCCTTGCAAAGTTGCTAACCCCCTTCCAGTCATCATAATCCCTGGTGACTAGTGCGCCCCCCAAAACACCAACAGAAAAAACAACTTTTCTTTTTTTTGTTTGCCCTTTTGCCATGGGGCAGATGGGCATATTAGTGTGCCTTTCTGCACCCAGGGTGACCTAAACCTACTGCCCCATCCATTTCGGGGCCTGTCCAACGTTTACTGGTGACCCCCCCACCCCAAATGGATGGGGGGCTTCTCATGTAGCCCAGATGCCCCTTCCTAGGAGCAGAAATCTGCCCCCAGGGAGGGCTACATGTGGTGCCCCCCATCCACTTGGGGTGGGGGGGAAAGGGCCAACCCCCTTTCATTGAAAATTCACCTGGTGGTCTAGTGGCCCACCTCCCCGCCACCTCAAAACCACACATTTTTGTTTAAATAAATTGTGATGCCCTTCCCTAAGTGCAGATCAGCACCCATCTGCCCCAGTAGGGTCCTAACCTGCAGGCCTCATTATTTGGGGGCCTGCCCACACTTTTCTGGTGACCCTCCCCCCAACCCCAAATGGATGGCGGGGCATCTCATGTAGTCCTCCCTGGGGGCAGGTGCCCCTTCCTAGGGGCAGAAATCTGCCCCCAGGGAGGGCTACATGAGCTGCCCCCCATCAACTTGGGGTGGGGAGAGGGGGCCACCCGCTTTCAATATAAAATTTACATGGTGGTCTAATGGGGGGGGGGGGGCGGCGCTGCCCCAAAGCCACCCATGTTTTATTTAATGTTTTTATTTTGTTGCCCCTCCCTAGGTGCAGATGGGCACCTATCTGCCCCGGGGAGCCCTAACCTGCAGGCCCCTTCCTTTGGGGGGGGCCTGTACACACTTTTCTGCCCCCACAGAGGGCTACATGAGGTACCCTCCCATCCACTTGGGATGAGGGGGGCACCCCCCTTTCAATATAAAATTCACCTGGTGGTCTAGTGGGGTGGGGAGCCTGCCCCAAAACCACCTATATTTTTTTGGGTTTGGGCCCTGGGCACCCATCTGCCCCAGGGGGGCCCAAACCTGCAAACCCATGTATTGGGGCCCGGGGGGAGAGGGCCACTTACATAGTAAGCAGCCTCCTCAACCCCCCCACATCACAAACACTTCAATTGTGATAAAGAGGCATTGCTGGCCGCGGATCGAGCACTCTGCCCCCGATCCGCGACCAGCATTGCCTTAAAAAAGGTGTTGCGCCCCCCCGCCCCTCGATCTCAACGGCTCAATAAAGTCGTAGATCGTGGTAGAGGGAGAAGGGCACTCACCTTCTGTTCACTGCGGCAACCGAAAATGGCTGCCACAGTGAAATTACTTTGTTTCATGTCAGCGTGCGTTACGCCGCATGCCGATGTGAAACTGAAAGAAATCCAACCCCCAGGCCGTGAGGAGGAACCTCTCCCTCACGTAGCCCTGGGATTGGATGCCAACAAGGATGAGCTATCTCATCCTTGGCACTACGAACGTAATGTCAAGGACGAGATACCTCGTCCTTGGCATTTAAAAGGTTAAAGACTTAATGTATATATTAGCTAAAAGTAACATAGCCATGATGTGGAAAGATAAAAAGGGACTGGGTGTGGCCAGATGGTGTGTAGACTTAAGGAAATGGTCAGCAGCTGAAACTGGAGTATGGGAAAGGGCGCTTAGGGTACAGAAACAAGAACTGGGCACGGACATGCAACAATGGATCGCTTTGACAGTTTCCCAGTTCAACCCAGATGTCAGCGAAACCGCATCACCAGAGGACACACAAGAGGCTGAACGAGGTCAACCGGTACAACAAATGATGAAAGAGTATGTGGAGGGGGGAGTTGGGAAGTTTATAGGGTATGATCCTCATGCAATAATGGAACATGATGTATTAAAGAACATGGTTTGTTATTGGTGCTATTTAAAAAAAAAAAAAGAAAAGGGTGTTGGATATAAGGGGGCCTTCATCATGGGATACAGGGAGATACTGTGTCTCGTCCAGTGAAGTCATGAATTCTCTCTGATAACTGTCTCCTCCCATGTGATCCTCCCTCATAAACCGTCCCCAGGGTCAGGATTAGGTAGTGGCTGGCTTCCCCTTCACGAGAACCCTGCTTCCCGTATTTACATATTCCTGACAAGTAAAGACACCCTAGTCCTTGTAAACGGTACATATGGCTCCTAGTCAAACAGAAGAAACTTGTGTTGGTGAAACCTGTACTTTATCTACCTAGCCTTTAACAATTATGTATGTTCCCACGATAGAAATCACAGCCACACCGCTGATTATCCTCCACTTCATTACCATTATCACCACCACATTCACACCCCTTCCCTTCTTGCCCAACACAAGCACGAAACGTACCATGGAAAGCAACATCAAGCCTACCATATTCCTCCCTCATCTGTCCCTCCCTACCCGAATCAAACCTATTCCTTTCCTACCCACACTCGAAGCCTGGGACAATGACATCCATCAGAACCCCCGCGTCACCTGCAATAGCAAATATCCCCTAGAACATTCTTTTGCCAGATGAAACCCAACAAGCCCTCCTCTCAAGCTGCCTCTATACCAATCTGAGAGATCTTGGTAGACCCCTGCACAATGAGAAGCGCAAGTCTTGGCAGCAGATTAGGTTTATCTTATAAAACACTTCTTGATTGCCCTCTAACAACCAGCCACTAAGCCCCAAAAATATCCCTTCCAAAGCACACAAGGGCGCCAGACAGACACCTCCCTCCTCCATCCACCCGAGTACCAATAATGCCCCCACAGAAATCCATGGGGCATTGATTAAAGCCAGATCACTATTGGCCCATGCAACTGAAATTGCTGACCTAATCTTAGAGAAAGAATTGGACTTCCTAGCAATTACGGAGACATGGCTACATGCAGCAGCAGGCCCATCTCTCCTCGTTGCTACGCCTGACGAATACATGGTCCTTAAAACTAGCAGAGAATCAGCTAGAGGTGGCGGAACTGCCTTTATCGCCAAAATCTCATTAGACATAAGAATGGCATTGCCAACCCTTTCTGAATCTTGTGAACTATTGACTGTCAAACTCCCCCTCTCTAACTCACACAATATAACAGTGCATTTGATCTATAGACCCCCATGACCTATAGGATTATTTGAGGAAGAAATCCTCTCCCTCCTCTCCACTAACACCAAGCCAACGTCACAAATCCTCCTCCTTGGCGATTTTTAACCTCGGCTTCAACGACCATCATGACCAACCGGCAATGGCACTGGCCAACGCCATGGCCGACTTGGGCCTCACTCAAAGAGCCCTTCTCCCTACTTATGAAAAAGGAAGAATCCTTGACTGGGTTTCCGACATTAACTGTGCAACCTATATAACGACAATTGAACCATTACATTGGACTGACCACTCCCTACTATCATTTAATCTTCAAGAATGCGCACCCCCTAGCAAAGAAAATCTTATCGCTCCACCCTCTCTGACCAGGAACAAAAAGAATATTACAGTGGAGAATCTTAACATTTTCTCCAGCCACTATGTAGCCCCATACTTGCCACCTCTGACCCAGCCGAACTAGTGGACCTCTACAACAAAACGATTACCATCACCCTAGACAGTGTTGCACCTCTAAACATGCATAAAAGTAAGCCAAAGTGTACTTGAACACTTGTTTCACACCCAATCGTAAAGCCCTAAGAAATGAAAAAAAAAAAAAAGTGAAATGACCTGGAAAAACAATCCTTCTATGTCCAATAAAGCAATTCTCCAAAAAATCTTACACTTACAAAGAAGAAATTCTGTTAGCCAAACGGGACACTTACAATGCAAGGATCAATAAAGCAAGCTCAAGCACGAGAGAACTCTTCACTATTCTTAGAGAACTCGAATCACCCATCCCACCAACTGATAATTGCATTAAATATAAAAAATGGTGCACTGAAATCCAAGACGCCCTATCCAACAAAATTACCTTGCTCCAGAAGAAAATAGCCATAAAAAACGTAATCTTCCACCTCAAGTCAACACCTTGAAATTCAGCCCGACTGCACCTGAACCATCACATTGCTTTAAATTCACTTCAGTATCCATCCAAGAAGTACAAAAAATAACCTCTCTCAAACCCTCAAACTGTCAAGGTGACACCTATCCGGCCTCGGTTGTAAAGGAAGCTGCAAACAAACTTGCTCCCTTTACTACCAAACTAATTAACACCTCATTTCACAACTGCATCATCCCCACTAATTAAAACAATTCTTGGGTCCTCCCACTCCTAAAAAAAACCATCCTTGGACCCTAACATCCCTACCAATTTCAGGCCCATTACTACAGTCCCTTTTTTACTCAAGATTATCGACAAGGCTGCTTACAATCAAATAGTCTTACCTTCAGACTAACTAGCTTCTTGGTTTCTGCCAATCTGGCTTCAGACCCCAACATGGCACAGAAACCGCCTTGATTGACCTGAAGATCCGGATTGACAATCTGAAGGATCAAGGGAAAATCAGCCCTCTTGCTCCTGCTAGACCCATCAGCGGCTTTTGATCTGGTTGTTCATAAGATGGTATGTAACCACCTATCCACATCAGCCCATTTTTCAGCAGAAGCAACAGCCTGGATCGAATCCTTCCTCAACGATGGGTCCATGAGTCTTCTCAGCCTCGGCAGCAGCTGCACCTATCCTCATATCCTGCGGCGTCCCTCAAGGTTCATGCGTATCACCCACCATGTACAACACATTTACTAAACCTCTGTTTGATGATCTGAATGATCTGGGTGTCGCCTACACCAACTACGCAGATGACACCCAGAGCCTCATTCCTCTAACAGGTGACTCTGAGGAAGACCTAGCCTTGATCAACAAAATCTACCTCGTCATTAAGGCCTGGATGGCCACACATGGCCTATGCTTGAATGACGCGAAGACTGAGCTACTCTTCCTAGCCACACCTACCAACCTGAAAAAAATGAGTAACCAATACCTATCATTTAACATAGATGGAAATGACATCAAAGTGGCCAAAGAGGTCAAAACCTTAGGTTTTTACCTAGACTCTTCCCTGAACATGCGTAAACAGATTAGGGCGACAGCCTCTGAGACAGTGTATACATGCAAGCTCATTAATGCCTGAAAACCCTTCCTTTCCACACATAGCTGTACCACACTAGCCAGAGCTCTAGTTTTATCAAAACTCTACTATTGCAATGCACTTTACCTAGGTGCCAGCAAATACGTCACAAGCAAACTCCAGATCCGGCAGAACAATGCTCTTAAACTGCCTTGTGTATCTTTAGAAGGCACCACTTCTCTGGGATCAGACGAGAAAACAAGTGACTCTCCAACGAGAGAATACAACTAAAAACAGCATCCCTAACTTACAAATGCCTTACTAATTCAGCCCCTCCCTACCAGCAGAAATAAATTCATCAAGAATAACACCTCTCAAGACACCAGAACCTCTAACTCTGGCCTCCTAAAAGTACCTAGATATAAACAAAAAAAGCAGGCCACCAGGAAGGCCACTAAACACTGGCTCATCTCTAAAAACACCCCACAGTAGACACCCTCTGCGAGGTGCCCACCTCTGCCTATCTTTACTTTAGCACCCATGAAACTATCGTTTTGATTAAACAAATGCAGACATTTCTTTGCTGTACACTACTGTATATTCTTGTATACATTACTGTATTTTCTTCTGTGTTAATCTGATTTCTTTGTATATTTTATTGTATATGTCGAGTTATTATTATTGTATTACCATTGTATAACTAAGAAATTGCATATCATGTAAACTGCGCAGTGTTACCCCTGGGTTCATAGCACATTATAAATAAACAAACACATGGGAGGAGGTTACCACCGGTGAATCCGTGATGACTCCACTGGCTTCATTGCAGTACCCTCCAGAACATATTTTAAATTACAAGTTGAAATGGTGCACTCTACGGTACACATTGTGAGAAAAATAGGGTAAAAAGCCTTAAAATGTGCAACCAGCTCTCTAGGGAAATGTGTGAAATAATCCAATAGTTGCCAGTTCGCAAACCGTACAAAAGAGTATTTTCCAAAAGTTTCCTGTCCATAAAATAGTCCATTCAACTCGCTTTCATGAAGCCTCACCCACGAGATATGCTGCATTGCCAATTAAATTACTTTCATAAAGCTGCACCTAGAATAGATGTCAGCTTTGCCATTGTAAATCACTTCATTAAAGTGTGGCTAGAATATTTGACAGCATTGCCATGTAAAATGGTTTTCATGATGCTATGACCACAGTATATGCCATCATTCAAACTGTAAATCACTGATTTACACAGGGGAAGCTGTAATATATTGTTATTGCTACATTACTTTCATGTCGCTTCCCACAGTATATGCCATCATTGCCTGGCTTAATCACTTTCATGAGGCTGTGCCCATAATATATGCAACACTTGCATTGTGCTGCACCCACAATATGTGCCAGCATTGCCACTGTCAATCACCTTTAAGATCCTACATCCATAATACATGGCAGCCTTTCCACTTTGGTATTGTTGTGCCCAGAGTGAATGCCAGCATTCCAGGTGTAAATAATTTTTATGCTACTGTCCCCACAATATGTGCCAACATTATGCCAGTGTTAATAACATTCATGAATTCACACCCACAATATATGCTGAAATTGCCACTGTAAATCACCTCCATGAAGCTGTGCAACAATAAATGCAGTATTGACACCATAAATCACTTAGATGTCACATCCACAAAATATACCAACTATCCCACTATGAATCACTTTCAATGTGCTGTACTCGCAACAACATATGCCAGCACTCAAACTGTAAATCACTTTAATATTGCTGTGATCATATGCCAGCAGTATCTCTGCATTTCACTTTGCAGGTACTGTTGCTGCAACCTCCATGGCCAAACAAAACAGATGTACATATACTCTGCCAAACTGACCAAAATAAACATATTCATACAGGTGCACATGCACACTAACTCAAACTCTTAAACACTCACAAAGTGCCTAACATTTGAAACTCATATGCTGCCAATCTTCATATTTTCCAATCTGGCAGAGTATAAGGGAAGATGCCAGCATTCCCCAGTGAGGGCCAATGAAAACCAGAAAGAGGGACACAGACTGGCATGCTCATGGAATATCAACTTTGTTGCCTAGAAATGGTAACCTAAAGGCTGCAGCAAGCAGTGCCTGTATTGCCGCTTTCTGCTTAGCAGCTTACTGCTGCATGCATTTTATTGTAAATAAATGAGCATGCACCAGCACTGGCCCAGTGCTTTGCAATGGATAGGGCACTAGTATGAAGTAGTGCTCCAAAAGGGGTAGCTGTCCCCTCTCTGCCTCTCAGCCTATGTGTGTGTGTTTGCATGTGCGCACACTGAAGTAGGTGGGGGTTTGTGAGTACATGTCTGTGGCTGTGTGGGAATGACTTAGTGTATGTGCAGCAGTAGGAGAGAAGATATAAGACTCGGGCATACTACTTTTGAGGACTCCTGCGTGGTGTATGAGCTGTCTTGATTTTGTAGCAAATCTGTTAATTAGATGTGAAACACTGAGCTGCACACAGCACAACTCCTCAAATTTCTGTTTATTCTTATTTTTGCACCCACCGTTACTTTTATCCATGAAGGGCATTGTTTCACAGTTGACTGGTGTTCCATTGGGTCAGTTCACTGGTGTCGGCAGTGTGACACCTGAAGGTGTGTCTCTGACTAGTCCCCGGGGATCTGTCATCCAGGTGGCCAGGGCCTGGCCATCGCTATTGGATCCAGTTCCTGGGGGTGGACCAGTGAAAGAGGAGGGGTGTTGAGGAGAGAAATGACCTTGCCCTTTCCATCCCAGACCTTCGAAGCCTCTGTGGAAGGAATCTTAAGACCGTGAACAATAGCCAGCGTGTGTTGCAGCAGATGTCAACGGTACACGGAGCACACCTACACTGATAATCAGAACATGGAGAGACGCTTGCTACCGTTGCACCGGCCTTGACTCCAGAGACAAGAAAAGCCAAGCGGTTCATCATAGTGAGTCGATGGGAGAGCCGATAAGAAACCGAATGGGCAATCCAAGCAAGCTGTGCCTGGTTGAGAAAAATATATTACACCCATTGGATCCCATGTTCCCCATCTTTGAAAGACGCAATCCTCTGCAGACTATACCAAGTGAACTTAAATGAGAACAGCAAAAGAAAACAAAAAATAATGTAAAATGAAAACAACCTAAATCTAATGTATCATGGAAATGTTTATGGAATTTTAAAGGCTTGTCATCTGAAACAGAAGAAAACCCTTCTAAAGGAAAGGCTGAGGGAACAAGGACAGGCAAAAAGAATGAGTAAATATTGGCAGGAACACCAGCTGAGAAAACTTCAGAAACACTATCCAATAAAACATCAGCTCCCATGAGCTGGAGCAAACAGAAAAAAGGCACATAATATCAAATATGGCGGTATCAGCATCCTTGAATGATTCGAATGAAGCTACGATGAACTTACTTGATCTCGCAACTTACTTACGAGATAGATGCTGATGAATATGAAGAGGATCAGCTGAGAGACTTGACATCCATGAATATACAACAAGTGATAGAAATCGATGAACCAGAAGACTTTGAGACGCAAGGTAATTCTAGAAGAAAGGCGAAATCGAAGTCCGGCGACTGGATTTCTCACTCTATCTGAGAAAATGAAAAAAATGGGATGAAACGGGGGAGGGGGGCCAATTTAGCATTTTTCTTCTTGAATATGGCGTATGAATTGCAGAACTAAATCTGATTGGAGAGGGAAAGCAGCATTTAAGGGATGTAAGAGAATACAATATTAGTATATGTCATCGTCTCTGCCCAACAGTGGCTGATATGGAAATATTGGTACAATTGGATATCTGTCATAACCCTCTGGCTTTAACTATTTGATCAACGCTATGTAGCTCCTCTTTAAGTATGGTATACTTGGAAGAGGAATTTACAGCATAAAATTTGATATGGAAAAGTAGAGCAAGAAGCCATCTCCTGGAATGATCACATTCTCCTGTCCTCCCAGCTCACACTCTCCACCCCACAGGCCAAGCCTACTCCAGCACTGCCCCCTACCTTATCGGTTATCCAACCCATGAAGTGTGTGTCAGTTGAGGCGTTCGCCACCACTTTCTCACTCCCCCCCCTTTGGCTGACTCACACCCTGACATAGCCCTTTCTATGATCCTCTCTGCTATATCTGATAATCTTTATGTTCTTGACCCTGTCATGAGGATCTGCTTGAAGATCAAAGCGAAGTGCCACTCCTGGTAGGACTCTGACCTCGTCACCCTTAAACGGAAGTGCAGGGTGGCTGAGAGGAAATGGCGTGCTTCCTGTACATCCTTTCACAAACTGGCCTGCCGCCTGCTCTAAAGGCAATACTGGCTCTCTGTCCGCACCAAGAAGAGAGCCCTCATCCAAGCCTCCATCTCTGCAGCATCCAACAACTCGGCCAAACTCTTTAAAATCTGCAAGGAGCTGGCCAATCCAGCTGCAGTCTCTACCTCTCCCGCCCCCTTCCAGACGGCCCTCTGCACGGCCCTGGTTTCTCATTTAATCTCTTAAACACAGGACTCTCTCTCTTCCTCTCTACCTCATCCCTCTACTACCCTCTCTTCCTCTGGCCCTTCTGTGGCCACCTCTCCTCCCTCCTTCTCTGCCTTTCCCCTGTTCTCCCCAGACGAGGTTTCTAGACAAATCTGATCTATGAAAGTCTCATCAAAGCAGGTTCTCCCCTGTTCCTCTAAAACCATCAGGGAGCACATTGAAACCCTGGCTCTTGATTTGGCAGACTTCTGCAACCACTCCTTTGCCACTGGAGTCTTCCCTTCCCCCCCTCAAGTACTCCCTTGTGCACTCTCTTCTTAAACCCTCTGCCGACCCTTCTTGCCCTGCTAACTACCGCCAATCTCCATCACTCCATTCCTGGGCAAACTCCTGGAAAAGCTGGCCATCTCCCAGCTTAATCTTCACACTAAACTGGTTGGTTGTCTCCATGACCATCAGTCTGGCTTCAGAGCACCCAGAAGCACGGAAACGGCTCTCTTGAACATCTGTGAAGACCTGCTCTCCAACCTGGACTCCAATACCCCTTGTGTCCTCATATTACTTCATCTCTCTTCTGCCTTTGACACGGTCAACCATGCCACCCTGCTCAATCGTCTCTGTGATAACCTGGGTATCACTGATCAGGCTCTGGCTTGGCTGACCTCTTTCCTCTCTGATCGACCCTCTCAGGTCCAATTTAGGTCCTTCCTCTCCTCTATTTCTATCTCTACCTGTGGTGTTCCGCAGGGGCCTAATCTCTCTCCCTGGTTCAACCAATACCTGGCACTTCTTGCCCACCGTATTGCCACTCTGTGTTACGCTCACCTGGCTCCCACGGGGGCGTCGATCTGAACTGGCCAGCTGTTGTTTCCACCAGTGAGACGCGTAGTGCCGAGATGGACTGGACTGGCCCACCCAGCTTCGTTTGTTTGACTCGTAGGAATATCCTTCTGTAATGGAGAAAGGGAATTAACCACCTGTGGAGTTCGAGCGCTAACCCCACCTTCCCCTCTCCCGTTGTTCTTCCCACAGGTCACTTTTGGATTCCCTCTATGCTCTCACCTGATGGTTTGGAAAGATGAGCTCTCCATCCTGCTTCGAGCGCAGGGGCGCGTAGATGACCAGTTTCTTCACTGGCGTGGAGGAGTTGGGAGTTCCAGAACGGTATTGACTCAAAGAATGCCGGCGAGACACCGTAAGTCTGTAGTTCGTAAGAGTTCAAAACACGTCTGACCTTCACTCTGTCCAATTCCTTTTAGGTTGCTGTATTGCCCTTATGAAGAGTTCCACGTGGCAACCGGTAAGATGCAGGTAAGGGTTTATATTATCCGGCTCAGTTCGATAAAATGGTGTCAATGTATAACATGTGGCTTTTCCCCCATTCAGGCGCTGATGTGGTATGAGGTCTTGGGGATTGATGCCTCCAGCGGTAAAAACCAGGTAAGTCTATTTGGAATAAATCGGTTTCCCCTTATTGCGCCTTGCTGTTCTGTTGTTTCCCCATAGGGGCCGGGGCACGGCGGAGAGGCAGCGGAGGCTGCGCCGACCCGAAATGAGTTTAAGTACCCCCTGTGGTAAATCAGGTAAGTCTTGGGGGGTAGCTTGTACAGTCTTAGAGTATCCATTGGCTCACCTTGCTGTTTTTGTCTCCTTAGGTGTCGGAGAGTGGCCGCGAGATGGAGAAGAGCGTGATGGAATGCAGAAGTGCTGCAAGGCAGGTGAGTACAGCGCGGCGCTGCAGGATGCGAAGTAAGGCGTTTTTAAAGACTTCTCTCCAGCTCCTTGGCATGATGAATCAGGATTCAGGTAAGGATTAAAGGTAAAACTCCTGTTCTGACCTTTCCTCCTTCTTTCTTCTTGTTTCCAGGAGCTCCGGACTCGAGGCGGGCGTGGCTGAAGACTGGAAGCTGCTGCAGGCACGGTGAGCGTTGCGCTGCTGGATGCAGAATAACGCGAAGCGTGTGCTGCTGTCCGGGCGTGGTTTAAATAGCCTTGGAAGTAGTCCCAGGTAAGTATTCTCCCACAGCCCCACCCGAGTAAAAAGTAGTCCTTTAGGTAAAATAGTCCCTCCTAAGCCTCATTTGGCTTGTGGCTTCTTGCAGCATGGTCTGCATCAGGTAGGTTTTCTACTATGAGCCTGGCGCCCATGGCGCCAGGACTGACTCTATTCTTATGAGCCTGGCGCCATAGGCGCCAGGACTGCACCCAAACAGCCCCTAGCTGGGGTTTTTGGGCCTGCTCCAAATGGCACGATGCCTGCTTCTGGGGTTGCTGGGCCTGGTCTGGTTTCCTGGGGGCAGGCATCATGACACTCTGCCCCACCTTTCAGTGCTATGTGGATGACACTCAGCTCAATTTCAGGCTCCCTTCTGCCACTTCCTCTCCTCTCATCTGACTGTCCGCTATCCAGTAAGACTGAGATTCTCCTCATCGGCACACCTGCTCCTTCATTTCCTGTCGGTCTCTGGCCGGCCTTTCTTGGCCCTCTCCTTCTCCCACCTGTGAGACTAAAAACCTCAGGGTCGTCGTCAACTCCACTCTCTCCTTCTCTCCTCACATCTGACATCTCTAAGAAGTCACACTACCAGCTGCACCTCCTCAGAGGTATTCTTCCTTTCCTCTCCTTCCACCGGAAGCTCACTGTCTCCAGAGCTCTGGTTCTCTCTAGGCTGGACTACTGCAACAACCTCTTTCTAAATCTGCCTGCTTCTACTGTCCGTCCTCTGCAACTCATCCAGAACAGGACTGCGAGCCTTGTCCTTGGCCTTAAGCCTAGTCATCGTATCTCCCCAGGACTGAACTCTTTGCACTGGCTCCCAGTGGCAGCGAGGATTACATTCAAAACCCTCTGCATTGTCCACAAGGCCTTCTGGGGCCTCAATACCTTCAACTCTCTTCCTACATATCTTCCTTCTCGAACTCTTCGCTTATCTGCCTCCAACTCCCTAATGGTCAGTCGCTTCTCCAAACAATGAGTTGGTGGTAGATCTTTCTTTAGCTGGGGCCTCGCTCTGGACTAGTTCCCTGCCTCCCTGAAACTTGAGGAGATCATCTCCGGTTCCGGAAGCACCTCAAGACTTTCCTCTTTGCTTCTACTTTCTCTCCTCCTCTCCCCTGCTGAACTCCTGACTGAAACTGCACTGGTCACCTGGCTACTTTCTGATCTCGGGCCAAGGTCCCATCCCCCACCCAGCTGCACACCTGCACTACCTCCCGGGCAACCGCTGCACTTAGGGGCTGTTTCTGTACCCCTACAGTCCACATCAGCTCTTGACACTTGATGTATGCACTTACCCCTGCACTTGCCACTAGCTGGCCGCACTTTTATCTATTGTGTTGATTTATTTTATTTATTCTTTACTGTTGATCCTATGTTTTGCACTGCTCCCCCTTTCCCCACCACACTTGCCCTTTCCCCTGTCCCCTGCACTTGCGTGATCTCAATGTCCCCTGGCCTAGTAAGATCGTTGTCTTTGTCTTCCCTCCTTTCCCCCTCCCTTGCCTCGTCAGGCCTTGAAACGCTTGTGTATAGACGCATTATAAATGCCATATCCTCATTCTGTCCAATTATAATTTCTTACTTTTGTGTCCAAACCTGCTACATTCCATGACAAAATTGATAGTCCCATCGAGCAGGCATGAATTTGTATCAGTACAGTTAACATCATACATCTAGTGAAGATTACGTAAGTACTTGGCACATTATTCTTAGGTAGTTTGAAATCCTCTGAGATTTTGATGGGTAGTTCTTCAGTTGGAGAGGTACATTTTATTGGAATAGATTCAATCTAAAGCTATTAGCCCATTGCAGTGACTAGAATTGTTCCATGACTTGCAACAGTTTCCTGGTTGCATCCCCTCCCGCCTCCCGACCAGTCTACCCCTGCTCCGATTGGTCCTCCTAATCTGGTGGCCAAGTCCTAGCGACCCACTCATGTGCACTGGCTCCACTTTCAAGCGGAAGCGCGGTAAGTGTATCAAACTATCTGCCCAATTTGGGCCCCCATCCGACGATTACATTTTGTTTAGGCCCCCCAGGCCCTTTGCTCCCCCTGCTGCTGTCCTCTCCCACACCCTCTTCCTGGTTGCATCCCCTCCCGCCTCCCGATCTGCCTACCCCCGCTCTGATCCTGATCCTCTCGACCTTCCTCACCGGTCTTCCCAGGGCAGCCCTCTGCCCATGCAGCCCTGCGGCTAAGGACCCCAAGGCCAAGGGCGGCTCCAACAGAGGCGGCTCCAAGAAGTGTCAGCAGGGGAAGCAGTGGCCAGCCGTCAACCATCACCTACAAGGACCAGTAAAGTAGGAGTGGCCTGGGTCAGGAGTAGAGCAACTACTCTACCCTATATTCCGAGCCACTTACCAAACCCTTAGTAAACAAGGGGATTACTCCCCTCTGCATCTTTCACTCACCCTCAAATTTAATCGTTATTTAATACTGTACCAATCTGGCTAGGCGTAGACCCCCTTCCTCTGTATAGACCAATACAGGTCTCCCAAATTTAGCAGGGGTTCGGTCTCCAAATTGCATTGTATGATGTTTAGATTGCATTGATAGGCATCCATCCCAGTACAGGTCTCTCCAGTTTAGCAGGGGTTCTATCCAGATTGCATTGATAGGCCCCTTTACCACTATACAGGCCTTTAAAATCCAGTTGGGTTTTGTGTCGAGATCGCATTGTATGATACTCAGATTGCATTGAGAGGCCTGTTTCTCAAATCTAGCAGGACTCCTGTGACCGGTTTGCATTAAGGGAGTAAGACCTAGCTACGCCCCTCAAACTCACTGCTCAACTAGTACATGTCCCCCCTGAACCTGCATGGCTAGCTCACCGCGGTGAACCGTGTTCAGGGAGACTTCCACTGTGCAGGACCCTCAAGTCTAGCTGTGCTTGGTATCTTGCTCCACTGTTTCGGCTGACCCTCAAAACTAGCTGTGTTGGGTCCAGTACTATGTCGCCTTCTTAGGTGTAGGCCTTTCTCCCAATATACAGGGCCCCTAATCCAACTGTGTTTAGTTCGGTACTCTATTAATCCCGGAAACCCATCACTACCTAGCTTAATTGAGTCACATACCACCAGACCATTTAACGCGCATAACCCTCCCCGACAGTGCACCATTAGGAAACACACCCTACCCACTGACAGAAACCGACTGAGCCAGAGAACACCCTAGCGTATCCAGAGAAGGGAAAACCAAGATTACTGCGCCTGCACAACACAGCATAGGGGAATAACTACCCTAGTACGTCTGCACCTTGAACTGAAAAATGGCCCGACCCAGAAAAGGACACCAAGAAAGAGCGCAAGATCGTGCAACAAGGGACATGAACACACAACACCAACAGAACCCAGAAGAAGTAGCCTCATCGGCAGGAAACACGCCTCACGCAGTCATAACCGGAACAAACTATGTAAGAGATAAATCCTTATACCTCACACCTTACCTTGCGACAACCACGACACCTCAACACGCAAACCTCGAGACATGCAAAGAATTTCCCGAAATACCCAGAAAAAAGACGGGAGCACTCAACAAGAGAGTGCGATGTCTCCAACCCCATTACCCCTTACATCACAAAAACACAGGGGCACCATCGATTTCCACAACATCCCACACAATACGATGAAGCTCCGACAACCAATAATGCTACCTCCAACCTAATAATCAGACTCAATGAAGAAGCCTCCACTGTTGATCTTCAACCGAGCATCATCATAGCATGAAGCACCACGATTGATCAGCCCTGTTATCATCCTATTGGACGGCTTCAATGAAGCAGTTGTCACCGTTCTTCATCCTACCAACATCAATGCGGAAACACCACGACCGGACAACTACAAACCTGAACAACGAATAACCACAAAACAAAATCACACCCAGAGAATCCACTGTAAATTAATAAACGCAAGGTCAATCTCCAAACATATACGACCTCCTATCAGAAGGAGGCATAGACATCCTATTTGTAACCGAAACATGGCTAGACGACAACTAGAAGATCACCCTCAACAACTGTCTGCCTGAAAACTTCAAATGTATCCAAGCAAACAGGAAATCCAAAAGAGGGGGGTGACTAGCAATCATCCACAAGGAGCAACTGGCCATCAAAATGGAAGATCCACTAAACATCGATAAATGCGAATTCTTAATACTACGGCTATCAGTAAACCCCAAAACAAACCTGAAATTCATACTGATATACAGACCACCAACCTATGATGCGACTTAAATAGACACCTTCACAGAAGCAATCCCTATCCTAGCCATCAAGTACATTCATCTGATCATCCTCGGCGATTTCAACATCTGGTTCGACGAAGAAACCACAACCACACACAAATTTAACTGCCCAACTAGCAGCCATGAACCTACAATAACTAGTCAAACGAGCAACACACTCAGCAGGGCACACACTTGATGCAATCTTCGCCAACAAGGATCTCATCACCATGGCACCCCCAATTCAAATACTCTGGAGCGACCACCTCATTATTCCATTCATGATCACAACATCCGCTCCAACAAAGAAACAACAAGAAAAAACACTGATTATGATGAAAAGAAATTGGAGAACCATAAAAACTCCAACCTAACCAAGCTCCTTGAACTCCGCAAACCACAAGCAACAACCATGGAAGAAGCTGACCTAGACAAAAAAGTTATCCTACTCCATACTTGGATCGCAACAACTCTAGATGACATCGCCAAAGAAAAGCCCTTCACCCCATCACGTAAGAAAACAGCAAAATGGTTCACCCCACTACTCAGCGCCATAAAAAGAAAAAAATGAAAACTAGAATCTGAATGGAGGACCAACAACACCACTGCAAACAAATTGGAATTCCTGCAACAGATCCACTCATATAAAAAGGAAATACAAAAAGCGAAGAGGAAACACTAAAACAACCGAATCTTCAGAGCACCAAACGCCCAAAAAGAACTCTTCAAAATCATAAACGAAATAAAAAACCCACCGGGGTGCAACAACACGCCAACTCCATCAATGAATGAATGCGATGTCCTAGGAGACCACTTCAAAAACAAAATAACTTCCATCCAACACTCCATACAAAACAGACCAAGCAATCACATCTCAAACCCCATCGACACCGACGAGGAATATCCAAACAAGCTACGAAGCTTCCCAGAAATATCATTGGAGACTTTCGTCAAACTGGTAAACCAAAGCACCAAATCGGGCTCTCCTGAAGACCCCTGCCCCCCAGACATATACAAAACAATTTCCAAACAAGGAACCCCTATGGAATACCACAGGAATCTCCTCAACCTCTCAATCTCAACAGGTAAAGTACCACAGGCCTTCAAATCGGCTTACATCAAGCCGCTACGCAAAGACCCAACAGGAAATGTAGAGGGCTTATCCAACTACAGACCCATTTCCAACATACCCTACATAGCCAAACTGCTAGAAATGTACATCTACAAAATAACCCAAGAATCCATAGAAGAGCACTGCCTACTAGACCAGGCACAAGTTGGTTTCAGACCAATCAGAGGAACAGAATCAGCTCTCCTCTCAATATGGGATGACCTAAAAATGAACGCAGACTCGGACAACAGTACCGCCCTGATTCTCCTTGATCTATCCGCAGCTTTCGACACTGTCAACTACGACATCCTCATAAAGAGATTAGTAGGACTAGGAATAACAGACACCGCCCTACTATGGATCAAATCCTTCCTAACAAACAGAACCAAAACCGTATGGATGAAACCTTTTAAGTCCAAACCTAGAGACTCCATGTGCGGAGTACCACAAGGATCATCTTTCTCCCCACTTCTATTCAACATCTACATGTACCTATTAATCAAACTCATCAAAAAACACTGCCTCACATGCTACAACTACGCCGACAATACTCAAATAATCTTCAACATATAAGACACCCGAGAAGAAAAACTACACTAGAGAATTGCCTTTGTGATATATTCAACTGGATGAACCTCAACCACCTCAAAATCAACCCAGGCAAAACACAGATAATGATTGTTTCAAAAAAGGGAGGAGACCTCAGTTACATCCCCTGGCCAAGAGAGCTCGGCACCACACCCGAACCATCATCAACTGTAAAAAAAAAACTCTGGGTCCTGATGGATAACAGCCTCACTCTAGAGCCACAAGTAAAGGCTCTACTCAAGAAATGTTTCTTCCTCCTGTGAGCAGCAAAAAGGATCCTAACGTTCCTGTCGTTCGCCAACAAAACACTTAGCATCATCGCTCTGATCATGTCCAGAGTAGATTACGCCAATAGCCTATACCTGGGCATGCCCGAACGAAACTACAACACATACAAATGCGGCAGCCAGACTCCTCCTCAAGCTACCCAGAAGAGAACACATCTCACCCGCGCTAAGAATACTACGCTGGCTACCATGAAAACAGCAAATCAAGTTCAAGTCCATGTGCATCACGCACAGAGCAATACACAAACAAGGCGCAGAATTCCTAAGCGATAAACTACGCCTACATCAACCAACAAGAACACTGAGCTCAAACACCAACATCCGCCTGGAACCAAAACCCTATAACAGAAGAAAACTTGGAGGATCCTCTTTCTCTCACCAGGCACCGAAAACCTGGAATGACCTACCTAAGAATATATGGAACACAACAAACCACCTAGCATTCAGGAAACTCCTCAAATCAAGGCTCTTCACAGCATAACTATAACAGCGACGCACTAGAATGCCCACCCCGTTAAACAACGTTGAAACACCAACCTCGGTCACTCCCAAAATGGACATACACAGAACCCAAAGAATGGACCCCACGACAGACCATAAGATATTAGGGGAAATAGCCACAAAAGGAGGTCACCATAGACTGATCACATACTCAGACCGAGACGAAAGCCCTTAAATGACTCATCCACTGCCTCCCGGCCGTACCATACCCAAACCCCCAGCAGACACATTTAGAAAGTTTGTGAGAGGAGACACAACACCAGCTGCAGGACCTAAGGAGAATAGACACCCAACCCACACTAATCAATCCATCAGCATTAGAACTCCTACAGAGCTCGCTAGAATAGAATGGCGAGGAGCAATAAGAACACTTACAAAGCACGGTAGAACAGCACATGGAGCACCTCACACAAACCTAAAACCCTGCCAGGCGTAACCCCTTCGCCCACCCTGATGATATTGGGAGGATTGGCGAGCGCCACACTCAGAGTTCTGAATGTTAGCATGTTAAACTTCATACAACCCACTAACAAAAAACTCCGCATTTCTGCAGACTTACTTCACTCAAAAATCTCACACAACCATATTTCACACAACCACTGCACACACTTCACAACACCGCAACAACACATAAGGCGCGCCAACAGCACACAAGGACTGACATCGATCTGATACTCGCACCAAAGCTCAGCACCCGGTGTATACCGAGTTGAAGCTGCCAACAGAACACCACTCCTCTCACTATCCTACTCCCGCTTTACCTACTAACCCATCCCACCTTCTCATTTGCAGATTCGCCAGAGCGCCTGCGGACCAACTCCATTGGTGACTGTGCGCGGTACAAATACCTTTAACATTTAACAGTTGAGGTATTCTACTGTAACAAACCGGATTCGCTCAGTTTCAATTGGTCTATCTTTAGATACAGTGACAGTTTCTGAAGTAATACACTTTATTCCACAATCCAATGGTGTGGTGAATTAGATGCAGAGACTTTGTGTTATGAAGCAGAATCACAACAGCAGTAAATGAGTCGTCTATCTGGATATGTTGACGGTTGCCATGGTTCCTGGGGACACAAACTACAACTCCCAAGAAACCTGCAGTCATGACTGGTGTCTGCGCACGTAACCAGATTGATTCCCAGAACTGCTTGCTGTGAAGGCAGCTTGAGTTATGAGCACTGCATGCAACAAACAATGGCTGAGTTTGTTCTGTTTGCCTCCACTGTGAATCGGACCCTTTTGCCTGCCTCTGGATTGCTGTTGTCTCGTCCCTTTATTGACTGCATTTGGAACTTACTTCTGGTGTTCAACTAGTTTGTTCCCTCTAATGCAGTGCAGGAGCCCCTTGCATTTATTTTCCTTTTTCTTCTTTTTCACGTTGGGTGCAGCACCTGAACCCTTTCTCCAGTCTCCTGGATCAGCTTCATCTCCTTTGTGGATACCTTCTTTATACTCTGACACTGGGGAAACTTAGTTTGGGAAGGGGGACCCCCTTGCGTTGTAACCATTCTGTTGCTCTCCTGGTTTCTTTCTGTCTAGGCCTTGGCTGTCTGCTCCAGCCCGCCTACTTCCTTGGTGTCCGTTCACCTCAGTTAGGTGGTGGTTGGACATCAGAATAGCCAGTGGGCAAGTCCACAGGCATGATTGTTATTTGGTGATTGGATACATTGAGCAACCACTGTTTAGACCCCTGACAGATTGTTGAGCTGCAGTGCTGGTCGGCGTTATAGACCCAGCAGCCAACCCTGTTGATGCCATTGTTAAGGCTCTAGCATCGTTATGTGCTGATATGACTGCTGATAATGTGAACATTCATGTTCAGCTAGATTTCTTACAAGCAAACGCAGATCCTCTTTCTCCTGAGGAGGGTGTTTGCTGCAGCCAAACTAGCCCTCACTCAGGCCCTGGCTCTAATTGGCCCCATTCATACCACGCATGCTCTTTTTCTATCAGCTCCACCCGAGAGGTTTTCGGGAGCCTCACATGCGTATTGCACTTTCATAAATTAGTGTAAGCTACATTTTTCTATGCCACCCTGACTCATTTCCTGACGCACCATCCCGGGCAGCGACTGTCTTATCCTATCTGGGCGGAGGTGCAGCCATTTGGTCCCGCCCTCTGTTAGACCAAGATGACCCGCTCCTCTATGATTTTGATGCTTTAACCACTGCAATGGGAAAGGTATTTCATACCAAACACTCTGGTCAAGCTACAAATCTATAACTGCTCGATCTTACACAGGGCCGCCGTGATATCTTAAGCTATATAGCAAAGTTCAATCAACTGGCTATGGAGACAAATTGGCCCGAAGATAGGAAGACTGCTGTGCTCTACCTTGAACTTGAAGAAGAACTTAGACGCCCTAGCTGTGGTCGCCGTACTTCCCACTTTATATCCTGCCTTATTGGACTTAGTTCTACAGGTGGATAGCTGTATCAAGGAAAGACGCAATGAATGCAAACATGTCTTTGCTAGATCTAGTGCCACACCATCTGGGGGTGTTACTCCCGTGTCAAACTCTTCTTCCGAAACCTTGGTGGAACCTAAAGGCATCCTCTGCCTTTATTGCGGGCTATCGGGACATTTCCTACGCAAATGTCCGCTAAGACTGAAACAGAAGTCTGAGAACCACAGTGTCCTCATTGCTGCAAGTACAACTATGGCTCTTTGACAATGAGAATCTGTTATTGGAGACACCTGCATATGTTTATTCCGGCATGTCAGGGGTGTACATGCTTCAAACTCCAACACAGAACCTCGGTCTAGTTCCCATCCAAAAAGAGGTACCCAAATCGGCACGGGCGATGGATGGGCATGAGTTATTATCTGGTCCCATTATCGCCAATACCCCAGAACTATTGCTAGTGTGCGAAGATACACACACACAGAATATTTCGACCTGGATCTGATTGATACTCCTTATTATGGGATTATCCTAGGGATGATTTGGCTCAAACTACACAACCCATTGATTGATTTTGTCTCTGAGAACCATTGTTTTTCCTTCCGATCATTCGCTTCTTCCTGACTATGCCAATGGCCATATGACATACGACACTGGAATCCCAGTACAACATTGTTTTTTACTCTTCACAACATACCATCACTGGCTTCTGGGATCCTCGAATGTTCTAGCGGATGTGCGGATGTGTTTGAACAAATCAAGGCAGTGCAACTGCCACCCCATCGTGCATATGACTGCACCATTGATTTGCCGTCTCAGGAAGATGGCTCAGGGGCAATGTGCTCATCTTGGGAGCAAGATAACGCGGAGCAACACAAATTTGATCCCCATGTCCGCGCTTAGAAACTTCTGGGTATTAAGCACATTAATATAACCAATTACAATTACCTGGTGCCACCATCCCGTGTTGTAAAGTGTATCCTTTGGTTGAACCCGAGCATAAACATTTACAGGAGTGTCTTCAAGAAAGCCTTGGCACAGTTTATTAGACGCTCAAAGTCACCGCTCCACTATTCTTCGTGCCCAAAAAGGGGGGTGGATTACAAACATGTATACGCTACAGACCATTAACAATATATTGATAAAGAACTGCTACCCAATACCCCTGATGCCAGTACTATTGGACCAGATAAGCACAACATCTGTATTGACCAAACTTGATCTCCGAGGGGCGTATCACATGGTACGAGTGTGAGAAGGCGATAAATGGAAAACCCACATCAGAACCTGTTACGGCTTATATGAATGCCAGGTTTCGCCATTCGTTCTGTGCAACGCTCCTGACACAGTTCAGAACTTCATAAATTAAGTATTCCAGGATATTTTAGACAAGTATGTAGTTGTCTACTTGAACGACATTTTGATTGGTTCCTCCTACGTGTCTCTGCATATACAACACTTGACCTTGGTGCTAACATGGATTTGCACCCATCAGCTGTATGCTAGAGCATAAAAATGCATTTCTTTGTGTGATAACAGTGGCATTTTGGGTTAAGTCCTATCACCTAAGGGAGTGAGTATGGACAATGGTAAAGTACATGCTATTCTACAGTGGCCAGTTCTGGCCTTGTTAAAGGTCCTCCAACCTTCCTGTAGTCTTCTAATTTCTATAGACCGTTCATCAAGGGGTTTTCAGAGACTGTAGCTCCGTTGACAGCACTCCCCTAAAAACCTATTTCCTTCCAGTGCAATCCAAAGGCACACTAGGCATTCAACACCCTCAAACGGTAATTTGTAATTGCACATGTGCTAAAACATCCTCGCTTAGACTTACCTTTTGTGGTTGAGGCCGATTCATGCAACATGGCATTTGGAGCGGTGTTGTCTTAACGCTTCCTCCAAATGCTGTACCACCCTGTTGCATTCTACTCTAAAACTCAACCCAGCGGAGAAAAACTTCTTGACAATGGATAGGGAGCTCTTAGCAATCGGAACAGCCTTCGGAGAGTGGAGATATTACCTACTCAGTGCCAGTCACAGAGTAACTGTCTTTACTGATCATCGCAAACTGGTGGCCCTCAGCACAGCCAAATATACCAATCCATGGCAGGCTCGTTGCATCTGTTTTTCTTGACTTTCAACTTTATAGTCACCTACCGACCTGCTGCAGCAAATAATAAAGCTGATGCATTATCTCGTATGTATAGGCCTCAAATGGATGACTTTGAATCAACACCATTGATCCTACAAGAAAGGCACGTTATATGTACGTGTGAATTATCTTACAAACTAATAGATCACCTGCTTGAGTGCGTTCAGCAACAAAAGCATGAACTGAACACTCTTCAGCTAACGATACATGATGATTTATTCCAGAGATGCACTGTATGTACCAGACCCGTCTAGTCACCAAAAAGCCCTTCAACGGGCACACAATTCGCCTCTTGCAGATCACCCAGGTTAACAAAAGGCTCTCAAACTCCTATCCCATGTTGCTGGTGGCCCAATATACATAAAGAGGCGATATACACAGGAATGTGCCATGTCTGTGTGCACTGTAAATTGCAAAGCGGCAAGGCTGAAGGTTTTTATTTACCTTTGGCTGCCGTACCTTGGGACACAGTGTCTTTATATTTCATCACAGACCTACCACTGGTGGAAAAATTCAATACAGTTCTAGTACTAATAGACGGTTTCACCAAGATGGGCCTCTTTGTAGCCTGTGCAGGCCTTCCAAGTGTGTCTGGACTTGCCTCCCTGTTTAATCAACACATTTCTTGTTTTCATGGCCTGCCCTCTGTGCTGGTGTCAGATAGGAGACACTAATTCATTGTCCATTTTTGGCAGGCTCTCATGAAACGATTGAACATAGACCATTGCCTCTCTTCCACCTAACGCCCACTAATGGATGGTCAGATGGAACATTTGACCCACACGCTAGAACAGAATCTTCGATATTCGTCTTCAGCAACAAGGGGAATGGCCTACATTTCTGCTGTTAGCGGAATTCTCATATAATAACACTCAGTATTCTTCCACCTCCGTCTCCCTATTCTTCTGCTCATACACTCATCACCCCTGTATATTCCCTAAATTCATACCTCAGGTTTCAGCATCACATGCTGCCGATTATACATTGATGCAATTGACCAGGATTCAAGACCAGGTTCCACAACACCTTCTGGATGCACAAGTCCAGTCTAAGACCCAAGTATTATAATTATAATTGTTCTTTTATAACATGCTTAATACCAATGAGCGGTTTCTTTTTTTTACAACTTTATTTAACTTTGCACACAGATTAAGCAGTTACATTTGCAACATTCAATTTCGGTGACCATAATACCTGTATTGGCCGATTTTACATTACATTTACGTCAACAGGGTCTGGTAGATACTGTTTGTACCGTGCCCATATGTTCCTCGGTCTAGAGGGGGTCATTACTGAGTCTATATACAATTCTTCGGTGTCATTAGCCCACAACATGTCGCTGTTCCAGTCCTCTACTGTTGGCGGACGAGCGTTTTTCCACCTCATCAGTATGACCCTTTTTGCCAACAGCAGACTTAAATTGAGCAGTTTTCGCCAGGTTGGGTTCATTTTCCCAATCGCCCCCAATATACACAACTGCGGTGTCCATTCGACCGGTTGGTCCGCCATCTTATCTAGAGCTCCACAGACCCCGGCCCAGTATTGACTTAGTTCTACACAGTCCCACAGCATATGGTATATGTTAGCATTTTCAGAGTTACATCTTGGGCAATTGCCAGAGAGAGTAGGGTATAAACGCTTGAGTTTCTCTGGCGTGTAGTGGGTTCTATGGATAATTTTATAGTGTATCAATTTGAATCTAGAGTTGCAGGATATCAGCTTAGTCAGTGCACAGATCTGCGACCAATCCTGTTCTTCTATCGGCTGGTCCAGATCCCGCTCCCAACCAGCCTTTGCAGTGTGGGGTGGTTTCGGGCGTGTTTGCATTATAGTTTTGTAGAGAGTGGAGGCCGTGACCTTCTGAGTTCCCCCCCATCCCCCCCGAGAATATGTAACCAAGACCCATGTTTATTTCGGGTTCGTTCGGGAATGATGGGTAGATCCGTTCTGTGGTTGCTGCAATCTTGTCAAACTGCTGTCTGTGTGCGTTTGTGTTTCCTACAGTGCCTTTAATCTCATCCCACTTCAAAAAATGTTTATCCCGAAACATCTGTCCCCATTGTGTGATTTCTCTGACAGTCCAGTGCATTGCCACTGCACTGTCTATGGGGAAGGGTGTGTGGGGGTCGCCCCATATTGGCATGCTCAGGTGGTATAGTTTGCCGGCTCCAAACGCATCATTTATTTTGGCCCATGCAGTGATTGTGACATTGGATGGATGTATAGTGTTATATCGTTTAGGTGTGGGCCTAGTGATTTTCTGTAAGGCCAGTATCGCCTCCTGTTCCCTCGAGGGAGGGGGTGGGGGGGCCAGGGTTGAGGAAGCATGTAGCCCAGTCGGCAGCATATTGTGCCTGCGCTGCCAGGTAATACAATTCCACGTCGGGAGCCATTAGGCCGCCTCTGGGATACGTGTCTGTTAGCACCCTCCAGCTCAGCCTCGAGTGGCCCCCCCATACAAACACTATGCATGCACTATTAATTCTGGAGAATAGGAATAGTGTGCGACCCGGCCACACTGGTACTGTACTGAACAGATAGAAAAGCTTAGGCAGAATGATCATTTTAATGAATGCTATCCTACCCATCATTGATATTGGAAGGGCATTCCAGCACTTTATTTTGGTGCGAAGTGCATCTGCCAGTGAGCTGTAGTTCAGTGTTCGGGAGAGTTCAGCGGATCTGGCGACAGCCGCACCTAGGTAAACAATGTGTAATGGGCTCCATATAAGGCTGTGGAGGTTTTGGGGCTGCATAGTGGCATCTGTGAGCGGGAATATCTCTGACTTATTGGGATTTAGGCGAAGACCTGAATATTCGCCGAACTCTTTCACTGCAGCCAGCACCTTGCCCAATGTGCGGTCTGGGTTTTTCAAGTATAACAAAATATCATCCGCATAAAGCGTTATAATATGTGGTTTACCATCAAGCCATATCCCGAATGTGCTATAACGGAATCTGAGTATGTCCGCAAGTGGTTCAATAACCAGGGCGAAGAGTAGCGGGGAGAGTGGGCAGCCCTGCCTGGTGCCCACCAGTAGTTCAAGTATGTCTGTGAAAGACCCATTAATTCTGATCTTGGCGTATGGTCGCATGTAAGAATTTGGATCCACCTTATGAAGTTTGGGCCAAATCCATAGTTTCATAACACCCCGAACAGGAATGGCCATGAGACAGTGTCGAATGCTTTCCGAATATCTAAGGAGACCGCTATTCCTTGGATTTCTGGGGGTATCGTGGCAATGACTTGGTGGTATCTCCTTATATTCGTTGCCGTAGATCTGCCTAATATAAACCCAGCCTGATCTTTGTGTATCATATATGGCATCAGTGGTGTAAGCCTAGTTCTTATTATTTTGGCCAGGATTTTGGCATCAGTGTTTATTAGGGATAAAGGTCGGTATGACCCACAGTCCCCAGGGGGCTACCCTGATTTCAGCAGGAGTGTAATTATAGCTTCCCTGGTGGTTTTGGGGAGTTCTCCTGTGTCCAGTGCCTCCATCCATACAGCGTTGAGCCTGGGAACCAGTTCACTACTAAACTCTTTATAGAACTCAGCACTTAGCCCGTCTGAACCCGGCGCTTTCCCGTTGGGGAGAGCTTTTATTGCATCGAGTATTTCAGGTTTGGTGATGGGTAGCTCAAGTGATTCCCTAGTGGTATCCTCTAAAAGGGTTGTGGGCATCTGGGCTAGGTAGCTCTCAATCTCGTCATCTGTTACAGTGCTTTGCGGGGAGTATAGGTCTTTTTAATAAGCATAGAAGGTCTCCTTCATTTTGTCTTGGTCGGTGGATACCGTGCCATCAGGCATCTGTATGCATGGTATGGTTGTGGGGCCATTCTCTACACGTACTGTTCTTGCTAATAATTTCCCCGGGCGTTCCCCTTCCCCATATCTACGGGCTGCGGCTGGTCGATCAAAGTATCTGACCTCTTGTTCTGCGGTCTCGGTGTATTCGTCTAGTTTGGTCTTTAGTTCAGAGCTGATCTGAGGTGACGGGGAGGATGCGTACTGTGATTGCAGGGACGATATTTGAGATTCTAGCCTAATTAACCCATTCCTAATGTCTTTAAGGATTCTGCCCTCCACGGATATTGAGTGACCTCTGATGCAGACTTTGAACGCCTGCCATAGTATAGACTGGGTCGAGACAGAGTGTTCGTTGTTACAGAAGTAGTCCTGTATTTATTGTTTCATCGAGGTGTTGTAAACCAGGTCTTTCAAGGCCGCCGGCTTGAATCTCCAAGGTGGTCTGGAGATGACCCGACGAGGGATTCTTAGTGTCAGCTGTATCGGTGAGTGGTCTGAGTACGTTCTTTGGTGTATATGGGAGTCTGTGACCCATGCCATGCTGTCTCCATCTATGAGCCATAAATCTATCCTGGAGTGCATGTCATGGACTGTGGAGTAATGGGTGTATTCCCTACTGATAGGATTCAATGTTCTCCAGGCGTCTCTTAGTTGTACATCAGCCATATGTAGGTGTATTGCTTGCACAGCTTTAGTCAGTGTTCTAGCTTGCGTAGGTGTGCGATCAAGATGTACATCTAATATTGTATTAAAGTCCCCGCCACATATCACCCGGGCTGTCGGGTATCTTGCCAATTTTTCAAACACTGAGGCATAGAAGTCTGGCTGGTCAATGTTCGGACCGTACAAGTTCAGAAAGACAAATTCTTTATCATATAGGTTGCCATGAAGCATGACATATCTCCCCCCCCCGGGTCACACTCAACATCAATACATTCAAAGGACAGTGTTTTGTGAATCAGAATTGCTACCCCTCTTGCCCGGCTGCAGTATGTCGTGAAATACTGATGTGAGCCCCAATTCGGCATCAGTTGTCCTCCTTGTCCCGGACCAGAGTGCGTTTCCTGTAAGAAGATCACCCTGGCCGCATGTCTATTGAGGTAGGCCAGTATCTTCCTCCTCTTAATCCTAGATCCCAGGCCCCTTACATTCCAGCTAAGCATATTAATGTTGTCTTTGTCTAAGCTAGCCATTGTCTATGGGGTGTTCAAAGCCATGTGGCCCCTTATAATCTGCCATTGTGAGATGGAATGACGATATGTCTGACATCTGTGTGCTTTTTCTTATATAACGAAACCCTGCAACTCCCATGTAAGGCCCTCCCCCCACCCTCACAGTTCCCCAAACTTCAACTGTGCCATTAGATATCCATCCCTCCCCACCCAACAACATTTCAAGCACCTGCTACAGGGGGGGCTGCGGCGTCTCCAGAGCCCAAGCCAGCTTTACTTATAGGTATCGTGTCCGGTTTACGCACGTTCATCTCGCACATCCTAATGACTTCTGGGACGGTGTTTCCATAGCAGATTAGACATGTACATTCTACTTTAGCATCCCAGATGCGGGTCTCCAGGGTGGAGGCCTCTGGCGTTGCTGTTCCTTTTCACATCAAGAACGGGATGAGAATATTTAGGTCTCAGTTCTTGTTCAAATAGCCCACACATTAAGTCTGTCCTATGTTTGGAGGAATATGCGTTTCTATAAAGGTCGCTGCTTCTTTGGGAAATGTGAAAAATATTACTTGTTTTGATGCTGGATTTTGAGCCTGGCGGGGTAGAGCATTGCGTATTGAACTTGCTGTTCGCGTAGCATTTTCTTGACTCCTGTAAAGAGCTTCCTTTCCTTTTGGACCGCCAGGGTAAAGTCTGGAAAGATGCTGATAACATTTGCTTCCCATTTGCGCTCTTGTTTTCTCTGGCGGTTTTAAGGATCAGGTCTCTATCCCTGTAGTTTAACATGCATGCTATGATGGGCCTGGGGTATGCCTCGGGTTTCGGTTTCAGGGCCAGTGATCTGTGCGCCCTCTCGAGTATGAACATCGGTGACCATGCGGGATCACCCAATAGTGTGCGGAGGAGGTCTTCCACTGCCTTCTCCATTGATCCTTTCATGGCCCCTTCTGGAACGACGATAATGCGGATGTTGTTTCTCCAGGATCTTGCCTCCAAATCTGCACATTTGGACTTCACCGTTCCAAGTTCGATAACCATTGTGGATACCGTGGTTTGCAGGGCCTCTAAAGCATCCTCAGTGCCAGATATCCTAGATTCCGCCTCTGTCATGCGAGTGGTTGTCGTGTCAAGTTGTGTCTTAATGTTGGCGACACTTGCCGTGATCCCATCTAACTTGTCCGTGAGTGTAGCGAAGCCCTGTTGCATCACCTGAAAAACGGCCTGGGGGGTCCATCATTGTAGCCGGGGGTGCCTGCTTCTCATGCACTGGCGCTTTTGGGTCTGTCTCGGGCTCCGTTTCCCCTTTGCATCGCGGTCGTGGATTTGTCGATGACTCCTCCGCCTTTCTTCGGGCCAAAGTTCTTGGGCATCGTCTCCGGAATGGGAGATGTGGGTTATCCAGGCGCTCAATGGGAAGGCCGTGTTGGTTCCACCACGATTCGCTCTGCGCTATATCTGCCCGCGGCGGTGGAATCAGTGCCCCGTCGCAGCTTTATTAGAAGGGGCAGACGTTTTTCCCGGGTCTGTCGTATATGGACGAATGGAGCGCTAGTTTCGGCGCGCAGACGGTCATCGGCTCCTGGGGGATGGAGGCCTGCGCAGGCGGTGCGGGGAGGCCCTTCCGCGGGCATGCGAAGCTCCAAGCTCTTAACAAGATGAGTTTATTAACCGCCTGTCCCGCAGTCCCCCGAGCCCGCAGGGGGTAGCTGGGTGGCTCGCTGGTTGTGAGGCGTGGGGGCCTACCTCTTCAAGTGCGCTCCAAACGCAGAGCAGGCAGTCACCCGTGCGGGACTCTCAGGCGAAGAAGGTGGCAGGGGGGCCAGCAGGCAGTCCACGATATCCGGGGCAGCCGCGGCTTTCTCTCGCTGGATGGATGGCAGGAGCGGCCCGATGCCGTCGCGCCAGGGCCCCTCTCTCCTCCCGCCGATCGCCGACCTCCGGGCCGCCCGCGGGTCATCCAGGCCACTATCTCTGGAATCCCCGCACCGATCAGCCTGAAATTTCGTGTGGGCTATCCAAAGATATTGTTACCCGTCCTCTGCAAAAATCGCGGATAACCGGTGCCTGCAAATTATCTTTTCTGGCTTTGCGGCCCTGGGTCTAGCCGGAGCTCACACGAGAGCCGCCATCTTCTCTCATGCGCAACAACGCCCCCCACCAATGAGCGGTTTCTAAGCCTGGCATCAGGATTCGAACCTGTGTTGCACTGCATGGTCTTGTTTCCAAGACCAATGCGTTGCCCCCGAGCTATCCTTCCTCCCCAAAGATAAGCCGGTAAGCGCTGTTCCAATGCTCCAATGTACACCATAGGTTTGTCTTTATGGTAATCCGTGAATAATTTGCCTCTTATGGGGGTCCCAGAAGCTTATGCCAAAGTATGTGGGTCCATGCTTGGACACCAAGATGATAAACCTGGTCACTATGAAGGTCCATCTCCCTCTCTACACGTTACATGGAAAATCCACTACGTTTCTCCTGTATCCCTGCTCATAGAAGGCCAGATTACCTGAACGGCCTGACCCCTTGTCCTTAGAAGGAAACAATGAGTATGAGGTTCAGGACATCTTGGGGTTTGCCATTCGTCCATAGCATGCCATTTTTGTTGATAGACTGAAAGGGTTATGACCGGATGAATGGACCTGGAAACCTTTACGTAACCTACATGCTCCTCGTCTGTTACGTTGTTTCTTCCCCAGACAAAGGTTGCGGGTCGTTTTGCAATCTTGGGGTGGGGATATTGTCATGAAGCTGAATCACGTGTCGGTGGTTGCCATGGCGCTTGGTGACACAAACTGTAATTCCCAAGAAATATGTGGTCATGACCAGCATCCACGCACTTGACCAATTCATCACGCAACATGATTTATTCCCAGAAAGGCTTGCTGTAAAGGCAGCTTGAGTTACGAGCCTGGCACTTAACAAACAGTTGAGTTTGTTCTATTTGCTCAGCGTTTATTTTTTTCTTTGTCCTGTTTGCCTCCACCATGAATCAAATAATTTTGCTTGCCTTAGGATTGCTGTTGTCTCGTCCCTTTATTGGCTGCCTCCACCGTGTATCAGACCCTTTTTCCTGCCTTTAGGATTGCCGCTGTCTCGTCCCACCATTGGCTGCCTCCACAATGTACCAGATCCCTTTTGCCTCCCTTTGGATTGCCTTATTTCACCCTTTGTTGACTGCCTTTGGAACCTCCTTCTGGTATCCAGCTAACACGCGTCCTTGTGCCCTTGCGTCTTTTCTTTTTTTCTTCCTTTGCATGTCGGGCATGGTACCTGTACTCTTTTTCCCTGTCTCCTGGATAAGCTTCCTCTCCTCCTTGGTTACCTTCTGTATGCTCTCAGGTACTTGGGGAACATAGGTTGGGAAGGGGGACCCTTTCGTTGTAATGATTCTGATGCTCTCCTTGTATCTTCCTGTCTAGGTCTCAGCTGCCTGCTCCAGCCTGCATGCTTCCTTGGTGTCCATTCACCTCAGGTAGAAGGTGGTTGAACAGGTTAGCCGGCGGGCACGTCCACAGGCATGATTGTCCTTCAATGATTGGATACATTGAGAAACCACTGGTTAGAGCCCTGACACTTTGTGGGTTCCAACATCAAGCAGCGAGCCTCATCTTTGACTTTAAATATACTGGCAGCATCTCTCCACCCTTGAAATCCATGTATTGGCTGCTGGGTGCAATGGGTGCACTTTTTCCTTTTTTGTCTGCCCCACAATGCCATCCAACGTCCAGCAACAGGATGTCTCATCTAAACCACACGATCAGACTTCCAGGCACCTCAGGTAATTTCCACTCAAATGGTCGGTCACCATCCAGCCTAAATATAAATCTTTTGGTGGTAGATCTCTCAAGAGGCAGGATCCTCTCTCTAGAACTCACTCCGACGTACCGCATGTCTTTAAAACTCGACCCGGACTGGATTGTCTTCCCTAGGTAGCTTAAAACTCATTTGTTCCTCTCAATTTACAAAACTACAGTCTGTAATTGCACACATTTTAATTATCAATACAGCCAATTTCCTGCCTGCCCCATCCCTCTTTGTCTGTTTGCTCTTTTATTCTTGTCCTTCACCCACAATAACACATGCCTTGAATGACTCACAATGTTGTAATGCACATTGTGATGGGTCAGAAATGCAAGGTGGGCAACTTGGTAAAGGTTTTTCACAATTAGCCATTTTATGAACTCAAAAGGGTGTGACAAACGCCTTGCTATCCCTAACCTAAAAAGGATTTCCCTCCCTAACAAAAGGAAGCTAAAAGGAAAACACTCTAATCAGAGGAATCTGTCACTCACACGTGTACAAACATTAAGTAATAAGGTTAGATCTGGCTTTTCAACTTTAACACAAACAACAATTATGATCAACATTAACCTGATACCAATATATCCTTGTATCTTGGATTGGATTCCCTTCCCCAGGTTCAAAGTAGGATTTTCAACAAAAGTTCCAAAGGATGAAGTTCCTGTTGGATAGCCAAGTTCTATTCACAACGTTCTTTGTGCTTCAAAAGTCTTTCCGTTGGCATTTAACAAACTTGCCACTTTCTTTCCTTTGTAACCTTTAACCACACCACACTACAGTACTTTAATTTGGTCTTCCTGGTCCATTAACCTGTCAGAACTACCACTAACAATCCCTGTCCTGGTGTACTCCCTGGCATGACTAAAAACTCCTAACACTACTGCAAGTAGTTTGTGGTAATGTTCTCTTCAACACTCTGAAAGGTCTTTACTTTAAACAACATTAAGAATCAGTTTCTTCTGCAAGGACACAATACACAATGGTGCTGTTTGTTCCACTGGTTTATTTGCATCCGACAATGTAGGTTACTTTCCCCTCTTCCTTGATACTTCTTACAAGAATGGTTTTTCTCCTGCCACTCTTTATTTCTTCATTCCACATCAAACAACTGTTGATAATGTCTCATTGCCACATTTGCCCTTCCTTGGCTTAGGCAATGCTTGTTGGTTTAAGGATTAAATATCACCTCCTACTTAATCTGGAAATAATAGTTACAATTTCTCTAATATATTGTTCTCTGGTTATCTTGCCAATGCGGTCTCTAAGTTTTACAAAGTATTACCCTTTTTGGCAATGGTTGTTATTGCTTTCCCTTGAAATTTCTCTTTATTTTGGAAATGCAAGTCTTCAAACACTTTCACTCTTACCACCTCTTTGTCTAGGAAAGAAATCTTTGTGGTACGTTTCTTTTTTGGCTTTCTTTTGAATTCAGTATATTGTTCAGGTGAATTTCTTACATTAGGTCCGTATTCAAAATAGTATTGAGCGGTTCGCGTTCGACTACGGAGCATATTGAGGTTTCCTATTTTAGGTGAACTCACCAGCTTTTCCACATGCGTCTGTTCTGGCTGCTGCCGCTGTCTCTTCTGAGCTCTTTGAACGTTGGGCCGCTTCGGTGACATTCCCATGGCCCGCACCGCTTGAGAAAGGAATCCGCATGGCTCCTCATGCTTTCTGGTGCTCGCCAGCCACTGGGATCAAGAACCATAAAAAGGGAGCTTCTCTCTCACAGGACAGCTTCTCTGTTTACCGCTTCCCACTGTGCAACCTCTGCAATTCAGGTTCCCTGCACTGAAGACTCAAGACCGGACTCCACATTAACAACAGCGGCGGTTCTAGCGTCTCCTATCCTATGCTTCTGCAACTTCGACTGGCAATTCCTCTACCCTCCTGTTCTAATGAGCTGCACCTGAGGAGGCCTTATATTTTCAAAGGTCCCGGCAAGGTGTGGGTCATTAGAACCACTAGGCTGCGCTTTGCAGTTTTTGGCTTCTGAGCTCCTCTTCTTCGTCCCAGTACCAATGGCATTTTGCGACTTGGGGGCTAATTCTGATCTTGTGATAAAGTGTGTGGAAATAAGACCTTCTCCCCTCCAGTTTCCAGCACCATCATTCTGAGGTGGGTGGAAATATTGAAGGGGAGATGTGCTTTCCAGTAGCAAAAGCTGCTAAAATCACACGTTGTGGGGGAAACATGTGCTCCAGTGACATTGCGAGCATTTCTTGAGACTGCCACTTTTCTAGTTTAAGAAAACTTTCTTAAACTTTCCTTAAACTAGAAAAGTGGTGCTGCAGTCTAAGAAATGCATTGTTTGTAAAGGGAAAAAGTGTACTGTGTAGTTTAACGGCACCTCAAAGGTACCATATGTTTACTCCTTTTTCTTTCGTGCTAAAGCAGTGCCGCTGGGAGGAGAATCCCTTCCATGTAGCTGGCCTGCATTCGTGGTTGCTAGGGCGATTGTCAAGCTGTAAATCGTGCTCATGCAGAAGCCGAGGCTTTCATGTCCCTGCACCACATTCTTTCCCTGTCAGGATATGGTTCATGCAAGAAAGGTGGTGTTCTGGCTCGGAACAGCATACTTCTATTTTTACATGGTCCTCTGAATCAGGCCCTTGAAGTCCCCAATGTTTACATCACAAATACAGCCTTCAACGTAATTCACTGTGTATTAAATATACCTTTTAGGTAAGGATTTTAAATTGGTTAATGATTGGTTTTGATTTAAGGAAGATTTACCTTTATCAGAAATTAAGATGTTAATGCTCTGATTTCTCTGTTTATCATTATAGTTGGAATTACCAACATGGTGGGTAGGTTTAGGGAGAGAGAGTTTGCTTTGGCAGAAAGCCAATACATATTCTGGCATCATGGAAGGCTGATTGTCTGAAGAAGATAAATACTGTGTCCCTCCTAGCGGAACCCTCCCAATCCCTTGGGGAGCCATCCACTCTCCGGTGATCCTACCGGCTAATACCACCCCCAGAGTTAGGATCAGGTAGCGGCTGCCTTCCCATAGCCAGCTGGGAGGAAACTTCAGGTAGGATTTCTGGGAGGATTCTGCAGGATTCATCACAACATATTACAAAGAAATCCTTAAAATGGAAAGATTCCTTATTATATCATGTATTTATTATAATTTTTGGTTGTTTTCATCTTAAGTCAAAAAGCTACCGTTCTGAGTGCCCAAATGAAAACAATCAACAGGACATTTGGTCGATACTTAATGCTACCTGTTATTAAATGTTATCTTGGAAAGGTGGTCCCCAAATTAACTCATGGACTTGAGACAATGCATCAGTTAGAGATTGATGGGCTGGACACCATTAAGGCCTCCATATCGCAGAAAACATCTGTTATTGCCCAATTGTGTCCATGTGGTGCTGTTATGCTTTCGAGTTAGTTTTACTTTCTCTTAAAGGAATGGTTCTATGAAACTAATTACTATTTTGCCATAAGTTCCTAAACCCTCCTCCTAACTCTTTTCTCAGATATATTAGCTGTGTTCTTGATATACACTGATAGTATCATCTATAACTACATGACAAAATGCCATAAATTGTTAGTGGAGCTCCAAACATCCCCTGATAAACCAATATATACACCAAGTTGTGTTAAAGCTCTACTTCGACAGAAGGACTGGATTGAAACGTGTTCCTCCATTAAAAAATATTCTCATATAGCCTAGGAACAAAACAAATCGGCTATGGTTGCTCCTTATCTGATAGCATTTGCTAATGCCATCTGGAGATCTCACTTCATGTGATTCAGATTGAATCTTCTTTTAACTCATGAGATCCAGTGCATTCAGAGTGGACAACCAAAAGAGTCCTCCTTGTGTTGATTGTCTTGAAATAGAGACTTTAAAGCACCCAGTGATCTTTTGTCTGGTATTGTACGCTTTATCCACTTTGAAAGATTTACACAACATTCTGATTTTATCGAGCCAGACCAATTTTGGTTTAGACTTTCATCAGGGACACAAGTTTCATTTGCGCGTGCTGGTATTAGATTCCTGGATAAATTGACCCTGATAAGTTTGTCAGATAATGTTAGTGATTTTATATAATTTATAGTGTACACGATTTTCTACTGTCCTCCAGGGATTGTCTGTTCATTTTTAAATTGTTGAAAGGTTATTTTTTAAACCAATTACACAATTAAAAAAAAAATGTATTTGTTAGGCAAAATTCTGTTTTGCAATTTACCCCCATGAAAGTGATGTTGGTGTTATGGCATAGAGAAAATACCCTTTTCAGTGATAATTACATATCTTCTCCTATGAGATACACTTATCTGGCATAGAGATGAATAGTATTCTAGCAACATTGATGGGGCTCTCTTTTTGAGCCTATCTGCTGTTCAGCCCTGCTATGGCTGTCCTGGAACGAGGGCTTCATAACAGCCATTATATCAGCCTGGAGACTTAATGGCGATGTAAGTGCTTTGTATTCATGAACCCTACACAGAGTTCCATAAAACAAGTTGGCATTTAGGAGGTATCACTCATTCCTGCTAAGGTTGATTACGGGGTTTCATTCGAGCCAAATGAATACCTGATCATTTACTTTCCTAATCCCTCTTCTCTGGCAGAAATGTCTCTCCACTGAATCATTGTGACCTGGCACAGATAGGACATTTTAAGAAGCTAAAATGCCTTTTGCAAGTAGAGAGCTGTCGGGACAAGTTTTCCATAATATGTCTGTTATTAGGTGGTTAGTTTTATGCATTACTCTTTGCTATCATAATGCTAAAACCCCTCTCCTAGGCATGTCTATAGCACATTCCATAATGTAAGGGTGGTTATTAATGCTTTATAAGAAATATAACTATTTTGGAAATGTTTTAGGCTGCTACATGTAAATCAATCCCCATTGTTTAAAAAAAAAACGATTATATTCCAATGCTCCATCAAATGATAATGGCATGAAGGAAAACAATTGAAAATGTAGTACTTCGCTACAATCATAAACACAATTAAAAAATATATATTTGGGCTGTCATAAATGGACAGAAAAAAAATAACATTACTGATCCATCAAATAAGCGCATGAAGGAGAACAATTGAAAATATAGTACTTCACTACAAATAAGTATAATTCAAATATAAAACATTGCAAAATCTATGCATTATTGTAGTTAATCAAACTCTAAGTCTGATTAAAGAGCTGCTAAAGTGTTTGACTTTTAAATCTATGCCCTTTGAACAAAGTTAAACAGCAAAAATAAAAGGTTCGTGCTCTGTCGCTCTACATAGCAATAAGTTACTTGTAGATATTTCATTTTTGATAAAACAAGGTTTAAGAAACATACATCTAAAATCTCTGTGAGCCAAGCAAAGTAATAATAAATGGACTCTCCTCCCTCTTGTCTAGACAGAATTGGCCCCCCCCCCGCTTTGTCAGTACTGGGTGACTGCTGCCAAAAGCAAAATGCCGAAGTGGAATTTTACACCCAGAGAGTCAAGGTAAAATGGTTCGCTATTACCCAACTACAGCTCATAACCAACATCTTTGTCTCCAAATGGGCATGTGCCATAGGGTTCCACCAGGGATATTAAATGATTTTGCACCCAATTCACATATGCAAGTTTTACTGCAAATTTGCTGTTACAGAGCCTTAGACTTCATTTAAATCCCAATGTAATCCAATAAAGGGGTTTATTTTTATTTGTCTATTCCAATGTGTATTCTAATGTTAGTTATACTTTTAAAGGCATATTGGGTGTTCACTTGAGCACTTCAAGGAATTACTTTAAGAGATCTGAGCCTGCAATAGGTTTTTGACATTAAATTAGCTTCCTAACTCAGCCCTGTCGAGAACAACAGACTGGACTTGGATACAATAGACTTTTAGCATTGAAGAGTTTGCAAGCCCCCATAATGTGTCAGTGACTGGACTTGCCTGGGACTGGTGTTGGGAACTATGAGCATAGAGATATATACTCTGACCTCTCTAGACGCCACCCTGCCAGTAGAGGGAGACTGCTGCAAGGCAAGTAGCTCCAAGAGTGGACACCTGCCGCAGAGGCAAAAAATCCCCAAACGAAGAAGAGGTAAACAGCTTGCTTTTTTAAATTGAGGGATATTGATGGAGAACTCAGAACTGTTATGTACTCTTATGTACTCTGGATTAACAGGTTTTCATTTCTGAATATGATTGGCAAACTTTCAGGATGGTTGCAGGCAAAATGTAAGCCTTCCAAAAATGGTAGTTTTAGGATTGGAAGGCGAGGGCACAAACGAAAAAGAAAACCTTGGCTACTAGAGGAGAACCTTAAGGCAATAAGGAGATCAACACACTGAGGAAAACAAAAGCCAGAAAAAACAGGACTTGGAAATGAGGAGAAGATACAAGCACATGAATGCCTGCAGCACAATGACGTGGTGCGTCTTGCATCAGCGTTCCAATATAGCATCTACCATCACTTGCATGCTTTGACGTCCACTTCCAGTTGTGTCTAGCATCAGCCATCTTGGTATTGGCATTGTGGTTAGCGAGTCCAGCATGACAGCTGTGTCCTTTCAGACCACTCCAGCTGCACCACATGGACCAGCATCTCTTGCCACAGTGAGCCATGACATCTTGTTAAGTCATTGTGACTTCTCTCTCTTTAGGGACCAGTTCATTCTTGCATAATTGGTGGACCCAAGAAATATAAGTGCAAAACTTGATTCCCAGATCAAAAAACTGAACGTTATCAATCTTAAATCTTATTGGGCTAAACATGCAATTTACTTTTTACGTGGATGATTGCATTTCATCTTTTGGACATTAATAGGCCTTTCAATTTGCACAAGTCACTAAACCTATTAACTTGATTTTATAGGCTGGAGGACCGTTAAAAAAAAATCCTATATTCTCTCCATTACATTTGGGAGTGTCATGGCTGAAGGTTACAATTTCTCAAAGCAATTTTGTTGATAATTATGAAATAATTAACATAAATAGGGAACGAGTATGCAGCTCCATCCAGCGCCGACTTAAGGTGCGCTCAGAGGGTGCGGCTGCACAAGGGCGCTCCCATGGCGCAGCATATAAAGGGCACCTTGCTTCCAGCTCAGTGTCATATCAACAGCGCCTACTGATTCTTTAATAGGCACTGTTTACATGACACTGAGCTGGAGGCAAGGGGCCGTTGAACACACTTTACAAGACCAGCAGGGGGCTCAGTTCTGTTGTGCAACTAATACTTGTTCTAGTATCAGCCGAACAACAGAACTGAGCCGCCTGCTGTTCTGTATTTGTGTGGGGGGGTGCACAAATCTTGCACAGGGCACTGACAGATCTGCGGCCGGCTCTAGCTGTCTAATCCTGGTCTAGATGTGAAAAAATTCTATTGTCTTGTCCCCTCTTCCCCATCTCACAACAGCTTGGTTCGCTGTCTAAAGTGCCCTTAGTGGTATCAACACAGATTTCAGGATGCCTGTGGATGCCAATGCTTGCCGTAACAGCATACATTCGACATAAAAGTTGGTTTGAAATCCGCAAGGAGACATACAAGGGCTCTTTTTTGATAACACATTTCTACATAATTAAATACAATCTTAAAGCCTGGTCCACAGTTCTAATGCATGTATTGGACAACCCCGCTAGAAATTGGTAAGAACATGCTTTGCAGTAGACCATGCTTCCAGGCAATTGAGCAGTATCTTAAGTGCCCATGCTATCAATGATCTATGCAGGCATAGTTGGCCACATTTTGACTCTCCCCTTTTTTAAAAATGGTGATGTGGTGCTCCCTAGCCCCCCAGGAAGTATCCCCGTCAGCCTTGCCTGAAAGAGCCTGTCTGTCTGAACGGGACACTTGGAAGCAAAGTCCTGGGTACATCACAGACGTTCCGCCAGATCCCTGCAAGATGCTCCCACGGTGCTGCCGAGAAGGACAGGGCAAGGGCCCATCTGCTGAGCTGCTACGAGGAGAGGCTAGAGCATGTCCGGAGCTCAGTCTGCCGCTGAGAACAAGGTTTGCTGGTTAGTGCAGGTAAAACCCTAGACGACGACGTTGTCTAGCTAGAGACACTGTCAGACCCCAGAAGGTGCAAAAAGCCGTCCCAGCATGATGGTGAGGAAACCACCATGCAGAGAGAAGGAGCAGAGCCTGGAAGACACCCATGCGGACTGAAGACAGTATACACCCCCCCATGCAAACTACAAGGGTGGGAGTATACAAGGGAGCCCCCTTACTAAGTAAGGTTGTTTGTCATGCAGACCATGGAAGCAGAGGAAGGCGATATGATGGGGCCTATTGAATACTAGACACCAGGAAGAGACGGGCATACTGAACCAGCAGCTCCTGAAAGAAACCAGAGGAACCTTGATGTTGCAAAGAAGCAACTGTAAACAGGAGGACTACTGAGCAATAAAGCAGGAAGTTCAAGGAAACCAGACATGTGGCATGGTCTTTGAGGTCTTGCTCTGTTGACAGGGCATCACTTAAGCAGATTGCTGAGATGGTGGAATTTATGATAGTTAAATATAGAACTAAACATTTGTTAAAAGGGGATCTTTACTATGGTTCTATTTTTAAAAAGATCCTAAGTGAGTCCATGTATGTCATAAGCCTTGCCTATCGCTTGGGACACTAGTGAGCCGAACCATGAATATTATACTTTTGTGGTTCTAAGTCCTCTGTGAAGGTCTGTTTAGGAATGACTTTGGATGGCTTCTCCCACATTCTTCATTTAGAAGAATCCAGGCACTGGAAACATTAACATTTTTCAGTATAAGAATTGTAGTGATATATGTTGCTTCACCCTTAAACGATGTCTGGCGAGATTATATACGGTTCCTGGGAGTCATCGACCAATACATGACCAGAATCGGGATGTAAATCAGGTTGTGAGCATAGATCAAAAATAACTTTGGAAAAAGCATGCATCTCCACATGGAGTATGTGTGTGTGTGTGTTATCCACCTCCGTCACCTATACACTCAGATTGGTGTGTTGGCACAGAGGCACACCCAAGGGGCGTAAGTCTCAAGGGTAAAATGACATAACACTACTATCTTAAAATTTAGTGTTGGTTGTACAAAATCTTTGTTCCAATGAGAGGTCACTTTCTTTTCCCCCGCACCCCCCTTTGGTTCTCTAACCCCTTTCTATGTGTTTTAATGCCTCCCCTTTCACAAGACCCTCAACACAATCAGTGGGTTTGGCTCTCCAGGTTCTGCTCTCAATAAATGGATGGCTACCGGCTTCATCCTCCAGGCTGGAAAACAATACAAGTTTGTTTGTGAGAGCATTTGCCTCAGTTATGGGCACTGCCACGAAAACTGATTTTGTAACAGATTATGCTAGCGAGGGAGAGTGCACTGCTTTCCATTTAGCCATCGAGAAATGTCAGAAGCTCGGACAAGCTAGATCAACTGAAGATCATGTTGAGTTGCTAGGGATGACGAATTGACCAACCTGCATATTGTCATAACCTTTCATTGCTCTAACAGCACCATTTTGAATGATCTGTTAAGATTGTAGGTTGGTTTTATAAGTACCTGTTAACAGGCCATTACAATAGTCAATTTCGGCGTTCATGAGAGCGCCTGCAAGATATGGCAGATTATTTGGTGACAAAGAAGGCTTAACTTCTTTAACAGTTCAGTGAATGAGCATAAGTATATCAAGAGTGTGCAATATGAATTTTCATGGTCGGGTTGGAGTCAAAGATGACCCCCAAAGTTTTTACTGATGAGACCACTGGAATATCCCAGCCTGCAATTTTGACTTGATGGTGCTTAACTTTTTCAAATGCTGGCCCGAGCCCACTATCGGCAGCTCTGCTTGCTGTGATTCAGAGCCAGCAAATTAGTGCCCATCCATGTTTGCACCAGCAAAAAGGCATTGTTGATGGTAGGAGTCGTAGTCCTAATTTCCAGTCAGTTCAAAGACAAGCTGGGAACATTGTTAGTAACTTAGTTCGTTAATAGTCTTCAAAGTATTAGTGAGCTCTATTTTGCCTGTTTTTAATGGGAAATGCCATTTTCACTATTTCAAATTACATCAGTACACTTCTCAGTGAGCTCTCTGTAATTGTATTTTATTTTATTTGAAGCTTTCATCACTGGAATTGATCAAATGTATGGTGCTTCAGCTGAAACGAGCATGATGAGGAAAATCGAGGTACAGTATAATTATTTTAAAACGGTACTTCCTTGGTACTAAAGATTTCACAACACTTATCTTTGTACATTAAAAAAACAAAAATGATCCTTATCGGTTCATATTGCACACAATGGGTAGGTATGGCCCATCATCTCCATAAACATAGCAATGGCTTTAGTAACCTTTTCTATGCACGTGGACACACACTGACAGTCACTTCACTGTACAAAAAAGGAAAGTACTTTTTATGCTAATAAATACATTGGGTTTTCGCAAAGAGTAAAAATATAACCCCTCGAACAAACCTAGGCAGAGACCCAAGCGCACTCCCCATCTTGTCACAGCCAAAGCTCTTCCGAATAACGAAATGAGATTAGAAATGTAACTCTCGCATGGAGTTGCTCTGTAAATTTACCAGATCACAACCACCTCTCCCAAAATTAATCTCACTACAAGAGGAAGGCAAGTGCTTGCAGGGCATTGGACAAGATAGCATAAGGATTGAATTGCCACTCCGTATTAATTATTTGTGGGCTACGAAGCCAACAACTGTGTTGCGAAAATGTGCAGGTTAAGGGGTTTGAAGGCAAATTATATAGCATATTTAAAGGAGAGTTTCTTATGAAGAATTCCCCTCGCTGTTTAATGATCCAACCTCCACATGATAAATGAACACAATACTTATTCCTATTTTAGAATATTCACAATTCTTTGGTTTATTGCCTTACAAGTCATATGTGTACACAGTTATGGTCTATTTTTTGGTGAAGTTTAAGAAAAACATAGTTTTGGACTTGCATTAGAAGGACAGGGATGTCGGTTTCGATCAGAAATCACTTGCAATATAAAGATGAGAACAAATGGTATGTGGGGAGTATGATTTGGAAATTGAAAATCTGGATTTTGCAGAATATACTTGCATTCAAACATGCAGACTTTTCCTATCCGCTTGCTAAACATTTCCACAAATGTCATAGGGGTGTTTTCAATTTTGGAGCGAGTCATATTCCCAAGCCTCCAAGGGGAGGGGATAGAACCTTGAAATAATGCCAGCTTGAAACTAAATTGATGATTTTCTTTGAAACCAAGGCACCTTGTGACCACAACACCGATGGGAGTTTTACACCGTTATTCAGATTTGACTGTGAACATCGTATTTTGAGATTGATGCGTTTTTCTTTAAACTTCTTTATCACTTTTTAGTCGAATATTGATTGTTTTTTTTTCCTGTTCTTTTTTTCTTTTGGGTCCTTGGTTTGTAAGACATATATCCTATATATTCCTGAGGGACACAGTCCAGCTGGTGCGGTTTGGGGGCTCCACCTCTGAGGTGGTAGTCCTCGGCTGTGGTGTCCCTCAGGGATTGTCATTATCCCCGCTTATATTTGACCTGTACATGCGTCCAGACCTAAATATATTGAGGAGGTATGGTTTGAGTATCCACTCATATGCCGATGATACACATCTATATTGAGATGAAGAACATTGTGGACGCATTTATGAGAATTAATCAGTGGATGGGTGATATTAACAAGTGGATGGCATATAACCAGATCCAATTGAATGCAGCAAAGAATGAGATTGTTTTGTTTGGCCCCAAGGGTAGAATCAAGGATGACAAGCAATCTTTCTCCCCTTATATTCTCAGTGAGAAACTCCAGTTTGCCAAACAAATCAAAAACTTGGGCTGTGTCTGGCATTGAAGCCCAGGTGGGGGCCAAGGTGAAGTCAGTATATTATTCTCTGCGGATGCTTAGGAATGTAGATCCCGCAGTAGATCATACAGTGGTGGTGGGGGCAATGATGAACACCCATCTGGATTATTGTAACAGTCTAATGGCAGGTATTCCAGCTAAGCAGATATCCAGACTTCAGCGGGACAAGAATGCAGCGATTAGACTGATGGGACATTTGAGAAAAAGGCACCATGGATCTTCCCTTCGTAGATCTTTACACTGGTTACCGGTCGAGGATCGAATCAAGTTTAAAATAGCATGCTTGATGTACAAATGTCTCAATGTGAAACATCAGGGTAATTTGCAAGTGGAACTAGGAAATCTTTCATTCCATAACCATTATGTCAGCAGAGTTGTATCACAATACAAATGGTTCTTAGGAGAAATAATACTGCAAACTCATGTCTAGACATACTAGTTGAAAATGAATGCAGAAGGGGAAACTAACGTTATGTTACTGTCTTGTTGGAAGAACACCCTGTGCAATTCCTATCTAATAGGGATAGGGTAAAGGGAAGCTGTCCCTCAATCTACCAATTGTACGGATGCCCTGACCTGCATTAAAAATTCTGAACAGGCCACCAGGGGGTGCACAGGCAATGGCTGCCTGATTCCCGAGCTCCTGCTGAAGGCGGGTTGTAGCGGGGACTGAGCCCCCTCCCTAAACCCCCCCCCATGGTGCACTTCGGAGCCGGCACAACCAGTGAACCCCCGGGGCCCCCGCTGTGCGAAACAGCAACGTCTGGGGACCCTCGGGAGGCGAAGATCCAGAGCTGCGGCCTTCCGCAGCGGAAAGGCAGAGAGACCTGAACGGCCTCAGGGCCGGGGGAGGGGCGGCGGCCCGCCGGATCGAGAGGCCCGGCCCCCGTGCTGCAGAGCCCCCCCCCAGCCCCCACGTGAAAAACCTTCGGAACTGGGGCCCAACACGCCCAACTGAGGCGGCGGCTTCCCTGCTCTTCCCCCGAGTTGTAGGCGAGAAGCGTCGGAGACCCGTACCCGGCCGGGAGGGGGGTGCATTCCCCCGGGTAGGGCCCCGTATTGGACAGAGTGGCGGCGCCAGGTCCGGGTGCCCCCACCCCACCATCACGCCTGCTGGCCCGGGGAGGTGCCCGACGGCCAGAGATAGTACCGCTGGTCGCCCGCGGGGGAGGGGCCCCCTCAACCTTGTTCTTGGCCGTGTCTCGGCCCCAGCCCCCGCCAGCAGTGGAGACGCACACTACGGGAGAGAGGGCCATGCTGGAAAAGGTCCCCACCAACAGTTTATACAGAGCGGGCCCGCGGCCCTCCTCCCCGCGGCAGGCAACATACCCCTCCCCCTCCGTGGAGTGATTTGTGGACATCGTGGGCCCTGGGGCTGCCGTCCCGGGTGCGTGGACCCCGCCTGAGACCGGTGGGGCGTGCGCCCGCCCGGTAGTGACCCCCAGTACTCAGCAGGATCTACTGGGTGTGAGGGGGCGGCCCCCCTCATCGAAGCACACAGAGGATGCCGATGGCCCTGGGGCCCCTGCTCGGGGCGCGAGGCCCCCACCTGAGGTCAGCGGGGCGTGTGCCCGCCCAGGGACAACCCCTCAAAGATTGGTGTTGCCGGGACCCTCTCTCGTTTGCCCCCCAGGGAGGTCTGGCCGGAGGAAGGGGAACCCCCGGCTAGAGAGCCGGCGGAGCAGACCAATGGAGGAAGACCGTGCCAACTCGGAGGGGTGACACGAGCGCCCCATGCAGATCATCGGGACTAGAAAACAGGAGGACTCTGGGGACGCTTTGCTTGCTGAACCTCCTCAAACTGCAAGAATAAGGGGGCATAGGGGTGATCATAACAGTGGGAACCGAGAGAAATACCATTCAGGAATGCCCAAACTGGGATGTTCGGGGGGGGGGGACGAGATGATGGGGGGGGTCACGTTAGCGTGCTTTGTAATCGATGCCTGGCTGGGGGGAACCGGCTTGTGGTCCAGCCAAAAATCCAGAAATGGAAGAACTACATGGCTGGGCGCCGGGGTGGGGGGTGGGGTTTTGTTTACAAGTTGGGGGTTTTAAGGCGGGGAATGTGTTGGGGGGGTAAGTTGGGGAAACATTTCAAAAAGGTCCAAACAAGAAAACACAGTGAGCAGGGAGGGAGCGACCATGCGACATCGGTGACCAAGGGGGAAGGTGACAGCGACTATGGCTGACGACCGACCGGCCCTAGGAGTGGGAACCCTGAACGTACGGGGCCTGAACACCCCATGAAAAGATCCCTAATCAGCAGAGAGTTTAGGAGGGCTAAGCTGGACCTACTCTTCATGCAGGAAACGCACTGGGCGAGGGGGAGGGAGCCCAGGTTGCGGGGGGTGGTATCGAGGAGATATTCTATGCATCCCACAAAGGAAAGAAAATAGGGGTTGCAATTCTGATCGCTAGGGGGTTTGGATTCGAGAAAGACTCCATCCTCAGGGACCCCGAAGGCCGCTACCTCTTCGTACGAGGCTCCCTACAGGGATCGCCCATAACCTTGGCGGTAGTATACGCCCCAAACGAGGGCCAGGCCCAATTCTCGGAGGGAGTGGGGTAAAGGCTGAAAACTTTTGTCCAGGGCCCAGTAGTGGTGGGAGGTGATTTCAATATGGTCCTAGACCCATCCAGAGATAGACAACGGATGGGTGCATCAAACCCCAGACGCGCTGGAGACGCCACATCACGCTGCTTTCAGAGGATAAATGAGGGCCTGAGCTTGGTGGACACGCTACCCACCCGTCGAGCAGGGACTCCCTCTTTCTCATAATATTCCTCCACCCACAAAGCCTTCTCCAGGATAGACTATATTCTCGTGGACGTGGTACTCCGACCACACATAGCGGGTAACAGGGTAGATCCCGTCCCCTGGTCGGACCACGACTTGGTAAGGGTCACCCTGGCAGGGGACTGGTGTAGGGAACGGAGGGGACGCTGGAGATGTAACGATGCCATTCTGAGGGACGAGGTAAATGCCCAGACTGTCCTGGATGCCATTACAGAGTTCTTCCAGTTCAATGACAACGGGAAGGTGGGCACGCACACCCTCTGGGATGCCTTTAAGGCGACCCTAAGAGGAGTGCTCATAAAAATAGGTTCCCGACAGAAGAGGGAAAGGGAGACCCAGGAGAGAATTCTGAGGGAAAAAATAGCACGTCTCCAACCGGGGGGCTCCCCGGTACAGACCCTAGAGCGAGACCGCGTGGCCACCCTGGAGGACTACAGGCTCCAATTGAAGGACCTACTCCTCCACAAAACGGAGAGGAGCCTCCAAATGGTCAAACAGAAATACTACGAGAAGGGGGACAGAGCGGATAGGATCCTGGCCTGGAAATTGAGGGAGGTCCAGAGAAGCAGGATGCTGAGGGAGGTGAGGGACAACAGGGGAACACTAGGTTATGACACCCCCCATATAAGCAAAGCCTTCCGTCAATACTACAAGTCACTATATGCCTCCGAATATGACGGTGGCGACGCCCAGACTGAGGAGTTTCTCAACTCCATACAGATACCGTCCCTTCCACGGGAGCTGGCAGAGGGGCTGGAGGGTAGGGTGACCGAGGAAGAGGTGGAGAAGGCGATCAGCGGGATGAAGGTGGGGACCTTCCCGGGGGAAGATGGCTTTTCGGTGTATTTCTATAAGAGGTTTCGGTCCTCCCTGTCTCCCTACCTGGCGAAGGTTTTCAACTCGGTTTTGGAAGGGGGCACTCTCCCCGACACCATGATGGGAGCCATTATAGTGGTCCTTCCCAAGGAAGGTAAAGACCCGAGGGAACGTTCGTCCTACCGGCCCATATCATTGCTCAACATCGATGTCAAAATCTTGGCCAAGGTGGTGGGTAGGCGGATGGAGGGGATAATGCAGAAGCTAGTCCACGGGGACAAGGTGGGTTTCATTAGGGGCAGACAAGGATCGGATAATATCTGCAAAACGATAGACTTGGTACATTTCGCCCAAAACTCAAATCTCGATGCATGCATCCTGTCACTGGATTCGGAAAAGGCTTTCGACAGAGTAGAGTGGAGATACATGACCCTCCTCCTCCAACGAATGGGCTTTGGGACACACATCCTGAGCTGGGTTGCCGCCCTCTATAGAGCCCCTCCCGCAAGGGTCCAGGTGAAGGGATTGCTGTCAGAATCCTTCCCTCTCACCCGAGGGACTAGACAGGGCTGCCCTCTCTCCCCCCTGCTATACGTCCTCATGATGGAGGCTTTGGCCATAGCGGTTAGGTCTCACCCAGATATCAGGGGTAATAGAAGGGGAGAAGTGGAATTCAAGCTCTCCCTGTTTGCCGATGACGTCCTGGCATACCTGGTGGACCCGGGCTCTTCAATCCCTCCCCTCCTGTCCCTGGTCAGCTCTTTCGGGCGTTTCTCAGGCCTGAAAATTAACACCGCAAAGTCTGTCCTCCATCCGATGCGCCTAGTGGACCTGGTACTAGACCCCCTGGTCAGGTTTCACGGGATAGCTGTGGGCAAGAACACCATAAAATACCTGGGTGTCCTCCTCACTAGGGACTTAACAGAGCTGGGGACTTCCAACTACGAGCCCATTGTATCCGAGATCACCTCTGACCTGAGGAGATGGGGAGGTATGATCCTCTCATGGTATGGTCGGATGACGGCAGTCAAAATGAATATACTGCCCCGGCTTTTGTACCTCTTTACAGCCCTCCCTACCCGGGTACCCGCTCAAACCTTCATAGAATTGAACAAGGGGGTCCGAGACTTCATTTGGTGGGGGAAAACCCAGAGGGTCGGAAGGGCCACCCTGACGCTTCCAAGAGAGGAGGGGGGGATTTGGTCTCCCAGACTTCCAATTGTATTATCACGCAGCACAACTGCGGGTCCTCCAAGAACACATGAAGGAAGGCTTGCGGACATATTGGTCATATTTGGAGGACATGGATGTCCACCCCCTTAAAGTCTGCGACCTCCTGTGGGCCCCTCACAGGTCTATCCCGAAACAAGTACTGTCCCACCCGACCCTGGGTGTTCTCCGGGACATCTGGAGGCATTGCCCCCGAACAGCCCATCTTTCTTCTTGGCCGTCCCCTATGACCTCCTTGTGGGGGCCCCCCCTGAAACTGGGCAGCAGAGGGTTTAGACAATCTCAGCATTGGTCTGATGCAGGACTGGAATGGGCGGGCCAGCTGTTCAGGGAGGGAGAATTCTTGAGTTATGAGGACCTCCGGGAGGGACTGGGAGGCGGGACCCTCTCCATTTTCAAATACCTCCGTCTTAAGGGAATCCTCAACGACCCTGCATGGGGCCCAAATCTGCGAAGACAACTAACTCCCTTGAGAAACTCCTTGACTTGGCAACCTCTAGAAAGGGCGCGGTCTCCAGTATGTACACAGTCCTAAACACCCATGACCTCCAGACTAGGAGAGGTTTCCGTGGGTTTTGGAGTGGTCTGGCGGGGGAGGAGATATCAGAGGACGCCTGTGCTCGTATTTTCAAGATATCGTTTCATGGAAATCTTTTTACCTCGGACATGGAACACAACTTTAAAATCCTGCAGGGGTGGCACAGGGACCCGGCAAAACTCTCAAATGTTCACAGGGGTATCACCAGAATGCCCGAGGGGCTGTGGCCAGGTAGGGACTAGAGGTCAAATGTGGTGGCTATGCCCGAAGGTGCAGACCTACTGGGAATCAGTGAGAGATTGGATCGCGGAGGTAACGGAGGTCCCTCTGCCCCTCAACCCGCTGACCATGCTGCTGGGCCTCCCCCCGGAGGAAGCGGAATTGCACCGGTACCCCAGAATGTGGGAAACCATGTTGAGAGCAGGCAGAGTGGCCCTGGCCCAGAGGTGGAAGAGCCCGGAAACACCTTCTAAGGAAGACTGGATGAAAAAAACTTAAGAACATGTTCTTGATGGATAAATTGACTGCCTTGGTGAACAATGATTCATGCTCATTCCTCGCTGACTGTAATGGGATCCAGCAGACATGGGGATGGGGATGTCCATTAGTTTCGGGATCGTGCCCCCGGATGGTCGGGGCGTGATTGTCACTGAGAAGGACGACACTCGATGGGGGGTCCCCACAACCCAGGGCGACGTCTGCCTCAAGCCAGCAACTGAGTTGGTCACATGTCGCGGTGCTTCAAAGACCTAGGAAAAGATGTGAAAGTTTGGTCTCTTTACGGTTGTTATGTTTGGATTGGACATTGGGGAGGGGTATCAGGAGGGGGGGTAGGTTACGAAAGGGGGGATCGGGGTTATTGTAATATTCTTTTTTTTCTGTTTCTTGTTTCACAAAATGCTAATAAAAACCAAAGTTTAAAAAAAAAAAGATTCTGAACAAAAACAAAAAAATGCTAAAAGGGAGAGCAACCAAAGGAACAACATACCACTCCAATATTTCCTGGTGCAGCGGGACTGATTATTAGATCACTGCCCAGCACAGCTAAAAAGTAGCTTAGATAAATATTTAAATAACCATGGGTTTTTCTATTCGTTTTATTCACCCTAAGGAAATTTAGTTTAGCCTCATGATGGAGTGGTAGATGTTATAATCTAAAAAGGCAATTGGTGTTGGTGCATCAATGCCCATAAGTGTAAAAAACTATAAAAAGCTCACAACTTGTGAGTAATGGACTGCTATTGTGTTAGAGTATCACCACTTATTGTTGGGGATGTCTAGAGATAGCCATGGTGGCCATGGTACCACCCATGACCAATAGGGTCGACCAGTTACGATGGAGTAGGGGATTCAGACCATCTTCTTCAGGACCATCTAATCAATCATGCGGTAAATCTGTCTTCCAATCATGCACAAGAGTAGGGGCACATTGTGGATGGGCTGCTCCGTCTCCTGTAAAGGAGACAAAGACAAATGGACCATAGCAAGGTATAAGTGAACCCAGTAGCCATCTCAAGATGTAACATGCAATTATGTTAATCATCAGAGATCAGGGGGAAACAATTATAGGTGCAAAAAGTCAAATGGGAGAGGCATGGCAATATGAATGGCTACTAGCTGTGTAGAAAACCGGCAGCTTCTAACACTCCAAGAAGAAGAGGGCCGGGGAGGAGAGAGAAGTGAGAAAGTGGGGGGGGGTAGTACTGAGAGGAGGGGGGGTGCAGGCTGAAGTGCTCATCATGGTGACCCACCCTGGTGACAATTGCCAAAAGGGCCCACCTGTGTATCTGGTAACTAAGGAGGCAGTCAGTCAGGATGCCCAGGCAGGTAGATGGGCGATTGTTGAAAAACTTGTTATAAAGAAAGGTAAACAATGCACATAACGGGCTATTAATCAGTGCTTCATCTGTAAGTCAAAGAGCCAGTATGAACACGCCCTCTGCGCATCTCTATATGCGCAGTTCCATGGCTTACCTGCTTCAAACTGTGCAAAAGCGTAATGCGGCAGACATCCGTGGGAAGCACGAAAGTAGTGAAGCTCCTCTATGGGAGTGCGCACCAGGAAAAAGACTTCCTGGTAGCCCGAGGCAGGGGCGGAGTAACCCCCGTAGTCCAATCACAATGTGGCGCATCGGTGCGATGCGTAATGACACCTTGTGACTGGCGGTTAGGCACTCAGTCGAGTGCCAGCTGACTGACACAGGGTGGGAGCGGAGCAAGGTAAAAAAAGTAAACAGAAGCGTTAACTTGATCGGAAAACCGCATATGGTGGCCAGTATGCGTGATGGGGGCCCGCGGGGAAGCTAAAAAATATATGGATTAAATTAAAATCTCCCACTATTGTACAGTGGATGAAAAAAAAGGGGTGGGTGCAAAAGACTAAAAGGAATACAAGTGGAAAGGAGGGGAGGGGAAAAGGCAATGGAGAGGATAAAGACAATGGAGGGGGAGAAAACATTGTTTTCCCATCCTATTGGGATCCAAGATATGGTTGTAAAATGGCAGAATGCAAAGGCAGTGTCTGTTACAAAAAAGGTTCCAAGGGTATAGGTGTCGATGGAACGTGACCATGAATGTAATGGGAAGCTGAGGATCACAAAAAATGGTTCAACACACAGCATCTGCTGAACCGAGCCATAGCTTCCAAAGGGTTCATGGCTCCAAGAAAGGTGCGTGCGTGCGACTCATTGGTGTGGAAGCCACACCTACCTAATCCACTAGACAGAAAAGGGCAGAGCCGATTCTGGTCAGAGGTGCAGTGGCTAGCTCGACTACAGTGGTGAGGGACTTATTGGGTGGTGCCCAGACCAAAGCAGGAAAGAAAAAGAATATGGTGTAGGTGGTTGCAATCATCGTGTGACTTCCAGTTCTTGCCACTGGATACATTTGTTTAGACCTAGGTGACCTGTGTCTAGTTTGAAAATCCACTTCTGTTCAAGTCTAAACAAAATATTGTGGTAGTTACCCCCTCGTACTAGTGGTTTTACTTTTTCTAAAATGGTCCATTCAAAGCTGTCTGCTTTGTGCCCCTCTGCTACAAAATGGGAGACAATGGGAGCTGTTACTTTGCCTGTTCTAATGCAGGACCGGTGTTTGATCATCCTGGTTTTTACTGCTCGGGCTGTCATTCCTATGTATCCTAACCCGCATAGGCACGTCATCATGTATATAACGCCTCTGCTGTTACAGGTGGTAAACAGTTTTTGCACCCAAGGGGTGTGCCACCCTGTCTCGATGCTGGTGGTCCTTCTGGTCTGGGCACACATGGAACACTGGCCACAAGGAGAGTGTCCTGTTGGTGGGTTGGAGTATAGTTTGACCTCTGTCAGTGGAGCTGAATTGGGTGAGGGAAGGCTTTTGACTAGTTTGTCCCTCACATTTGATCGTCTCTTGAGTGCGAATCAGGGTTCAGATAGAATACATGTCCCTGTGTTCAAAATAGGCCATAGTTTTTTTTATTTCTCTTTTAATTTTGTTCAAAAGAGGTGAATAGCTAAATATAGCTGTGATACACGTATCGTCTTCCACATTTCTGTGCTGCTCCAGGGTGAATGATCTAGGGATGTTCTTGGCCCTTTTGTACGTTTGTTTCACAATCTTGCGGGGATAGCCGCATTCTGTGAGTTGTTTTTGTAAGACTTTAGCCTGGGACGTGTAATCAATGGTATTGGTGCACAGCCTCCGTTAGCGGAGAAACTGACCGAATTGAAGGTTGTTTTTAAGGCCCTTGGTTGGTAGCTGGAATAGCTCAATAGCGAATTTGTCCCTCACATTTGATCGTCTCTTGAGTGTGAATTGGGGTTCAGATAGAATACATGTCCCTGTGTTCAAAATGGGCCATAGTTTTTTATTTCTCTTTTAATTTTGTTCAAAAGAGGTGAATAGCTAAATATAGCTGTGATAGACGTGTCGTCTTCCACATTTCTGTGCTGCTCCAGGGTGACCGATCTAGGGATGTTCTTGGCCCTTTTGTACGTTTGTTGCACAATCGTGCGGGGATAGCCGCGTTCTGTCAGTTGTTTTTGAAAGACTTTAGCCTGGGACGTGTAATCAATGGTATTGGTGCACAGCCTCCGTTAGCAGAGAAACTGACCGAATGGAAGGTTTTCTTTTAAGGCCCTTGGGTGGTAGCTGGAATAACTCAATAGCGAGTTCCTATCCGTAGTTTTTTTGTAGACCTTGGAGATCAGGTTGCCATTAGATGCAGAAATGGGTAGATCGAGTAAAGGGGTTTGATTTTTGTCAATTTCTAGTGTGAATTTGAAATTAGGGTTCAAATTGTTGAGCCAGAGGTGAAAGGCGAGCAATTCATCTCTGGTACCGCCTAAAGATCACAAAAATGCCATCAATGTAGCAGCGCCAGGTCAATAGTTGGTCATGAAAGGGATTGGTGTGTGGATAGATGTTAGTGTGTTAAAAAAAAATCAATGTATAAGTTGGCTAGGCTGGGAGCGAAGGTCGCTCCCATTGCCGTACCCGAGACCTATTTATAGAAACATTGGTTGAACAAGAAAAAGTTTCTGGTCAAGGCTGTCTAGGCGAGATGTGCTATAAAGTGGGGAGGGACACCATAGAGTTCTATACCCGAAGATAGTAAATTGGGCAGCATGTGCAAAGTATCTTTCTGCGGGACCTTGGTATAGAGAGATTCTATATCCATTGTTGCCAACCAGTTATGTTCTGGATCGAAGGACAGACTGTTCAAGAGAATAAGCATAGCTGTCGAGTCTTTTACATAGGACTTCATTTTGGGAATCTCATTCTTACTAAAGAAGTCCACATACTGTGACATGGTTCAAGAATGGAGTTGATCCCTGACACAGTAAGCCGGCCTGGAGGGGGCAAAAGGCCCTAAAGTATTTTCGGTAAAGCATATATCACTGGTATTCGTGGGTGTGCAGGTGTCAAGAAAGCCGCTTCCCTGGAGCTGATGTAACCTTCAGACTCAGCCTCCTCAATGATGGATGCAATGAGTAGCTGTATGGCAGGGGTTGGGTCAATGTCGAGGATGTTGTAACTAGTGTGGTCACTTAACAGTAATTGTACCATCTTGTTGTATTCCATGGTGTCTTGGATCACAATTGCCCCGCCTTTGCCAGCGGGCTTTATGGTGATCTCTGTGCTAGCTAGATCCGTCAGGGCAGCCAGCTCTTTACAGTTATGTATGAATGGGATGTTTTTTCATACTCCCCTATTTTCTTAAGCAAAGCCTGTTCAAAGGTGCTGGTTTCTACTGAGTTGGAACAAGATGGTGGAAGAAATTGAGAGGGAGGGCGGAGGCCTGTCACGTCTTGCTGTTGGTAGGATTTATCAGCAAAGAATTGTTTCAAGCGTATCTTTCTCATCAATTGTGTACACTCGACCCTAGTTTGAAAAGGGTCATATCTTGCTGTGGGAATAAAAGACAACCCTTTTTGAAGTATATCTTCTTCAATTCTGGTGAGGGTGTGGTTGGACTGGTTAACAATTAAGGAACAAGAAGGGGAGGGATCGTTCCTAGTCCCCTGCTGCGGGTGACCACCTGAGACTGTTGGTTCTGCCAGCGTTGCTGCCGCTGCCCTCTTCCACGCTGGCCTAAAAAAGGAACCACAGAAGGGTTGTTGGAGACAGGTCCTGTAAATTAGGCCCCTCGATTGGGTTGTGTGTAATTGCCCAAACTGTTGATTGAATTGGTACTACAGCCTGACCAGGATCTATTTTGGCCCCTTTGGGAGTTCTGAAAGCAGAGTTGGGCAGCATCACGTCTTGCTTGTTTCGATTCCTCTGTGAAGTACTCCTCCGTCACATATGGCTAGATTTTAACATGTGTAAATGCCTGTAAATCCTTTTTCAGTTTAAAGATTTTTTTAGTCAAATTATTGTCTTTGAACTCTTTTAGGAATGCTTCAAGGGAAATTAGTTTGGCTCTATAGATATCCAAAGCGATCTTAGTTTTCAAAGGATTGCTTTTCTAGGTCAGTTCTTTAATTAACTCATCCGTGACCGATTTGGCAGTGTTTATTTTGAGTACCAACCAATCATGCGTACACTTGTTCGCAATAAAGAACCATTCCTTCCTGAACTTCAAATTGTCTAAGAAGATGCAGGGCTCAATTCGTATTATCAGACCGTTGGGGGCAGCGTGGGTCCTCAGGTACGGTCATGAGTGCTCCATGGAGCTCGGAACGAATGATCTTCTTTCTGAGTATCTCTATCGTTCCATTCGTCTGAATTAATGCTGCCACTAGGTGTAAGGTGGATGCCTAATAGAGAGGGGTTTGCAAGAATACCGTCAACCAGGTCTTCTGCGAAGCAAGGTAGGGTCCCTCTGCCATCTCTTGTGGGACCCACAAAATAAAGAGAGAAAAGAAGGAAAGCAAAAGTCAGAGAAAAAAACACTCGGTGAACAGTAAGGGGTGAATAAGGAGACACATTTTGCAGGAGAGTGAGGAAGGATAGGAGTGAAGAGACACGCTGTGCTCTTCAAAGGAGAGAAAATAACAGAAAAAAGGAGTTACCCTATCTTCTGTACTCTGATTTAATCCAACCCAGCAACTTAGGAAAGTGCAATATGAAACATCAGGGTAATTCGCAAGTGGATCTAGGAAATCTTTCATTCCATAACAGTTATGTCAGCAGAGTTGTATGACAATACAAATGATTCTTAGGAGAAATAATACTGCAAACTCATGTCTAGAGATACTAGTTGAAAATTAATGCAGGAGGGGGAACCAACATTATGCTACTGTCTAACCCTTGTTGGAAGAACACCCTGTCTCTACGCAGGGGTGCCTGTCCCTAGGCAGCATATGGTGCAACGCCCATTTAATAGGGATAGGGTAAAGAGAAAGCTGTCCCTCAATCTACCAATTGTACGGATGCCCCGACCTGCATTAAAGATTCTGAACAAAAAAATGCTAAAAAGGAGAGCAACCAAAGGAACAACATACCACTCCAATGTTTCCTGGTGCGGCAGGACTGATTATTAGACCACTGCCCAGCACAGCTAAAAAGTAGCTTACATGAGTATTTAAATAACTATGGGATTTTCTATTGATGTTTTATTCACCCTAAGGAAATTTATTTTGGCCTCATGATGGAGTGGTAGATGTTAACATCTAAAAAGGCAATTGGTGTTGGTGCATCAATGCCCATAAGTGTAAAACACTATAAAAAGCTCACGACTTGTGAGTAATGGACTGATATTGTGTTACTTAGAGAGTATCACCGCTTATTGTTGGGGATATCTAGAAATGGCCATGGTACCACCCCTGACCAATAGGGCCGACCGTTTTCGATGGACTTGGGGATTCAGACCATCTTCGTCAGGACCATCTAATCAATCATGTGGTAAATCTGTCAAACAATTATAGGTTCAAAAAGTCAAATGGGAGAGGCATAGCAATATGCATGGCTACTAGCTGTGTAGCAAACCGCCAGTCCATTACTCACAAGTTGTGAGCTTTTTATAGTGTTTTACACTTATGGGCATTGATGCCCCAACACAATTGCCTTTTTAGATGCTAACATCTACCACTCCATCATGAGGCTAAACTAAATTTCCTTAGGGTGAATAAAACATGGTTATTTAAATACTCTTGTAAGCTACTTTTTAGCTGTGCTGGGCAGTGATCTAATAATCAGTCCTGCCGCACCAGGAAGCATTAGAGTGGCATGTTGTTCCTTTGGTTGCTCTCCTTTTTAGCATTTTTTTGTTCACAATCTTTAATGCAGGCTAGGGCATCCGTACAATTGGTAGAGTGACAGCTTTCTCTTTACCCTATCCCTATTAGATAGGTGTTGCACCATACGCTGCCTAGGGACAGGCACCCCTGTTTAGGGACAGGGTGTTCTTCCCACAAGGGTTAGACCGTAACATAACGTTGGTTCCCCCTTCTGTATTAATTTTCAACAAATGTCTCAATGGCCTTGCTTCAGACTACCTCAGTGCGAAGGTCTGTCTCTATCATTCGGCCAGAGAATTGCGCTCAGGAGATAAACTTTTGCTGGCTGTTCCACGTTCTAAACTGGTCTCCAGAGGGGATAGGAGATGCAGTTTTTGGACCTAAAAAATTTGATTAGAGGCTCAGTCAATGGGTCAGTTTAGAAAGAATTAAAAAACCCACTTATTCATGTAGGCTGTTCATTCCAGCGACACAGTTATTTATTCCTGACAACAGGAATTTAGCTGGTGTGACCATCTGCACCTGGATATAGTCGAGTCTGTCTTGGTGCGCGGTACAAATAATCAAAATGAAATCATATAATATGTACGTTAGATGTGCCAAGGTGGTAAGGCCATTATTGTGCTTATGGATTGCATTTACAAGGCTTTGCTTATAATTTGATGCACTTTGCACTTTATTCGAGCTATCTTCCATTTTTGCTTGCTTACATTAATTTATGGATGTTACATAATGAAGTAATAAGTGAAAGTTGAGTTATATATATATGGTATATGTATAAATATGCTCTGAGTACTATTGCGCTTGTGTATTGTCTCAGCAAGACTATTTATAATCTTTCGCACATTGCACTTTATTTGAGCCATTTTCACTTTTGCATATGTACATCTAATTTTAGAAGTTCTATAATGCAGGTACAAGTGAAATTTAAATCATATGTATGGTATATATGTGAATATGCTCTGAGTATTATTGTGCCTGTGCATTATCTTGGTGAGACTCTGATTATAACCTCATGCATTTTGCACTTTAAGTCATGTTTGCACACTTGAATATTTATACTTTGAAAAAAATCTAATTTGATCACATGTTATCAATAATATGGGTGATTATTGCAATAGGATATGGTTTTACTATTCTGCAACTTGTCACAAAACATTTTCATTTTGGTATTGTTCTTGGTGTCTAGATCTATTTAACTTCGCTTTCCAGCTGCTTACCCATATATGTGCACTGCGGTTTTAATATTAGGTCAATGATGCCTCCCCATTGATTATGCTGGCTCATGCTGATGGGAGGGGAAGGGGTGGGTGGGTGGGTGTGTGCGTGTGTGCTTGTGTGTGTGTGTGTGTGTGTTAAAAGCACTCCGGCCATGGGTAAACTAAGAAACGGGTTCCCTCCTCTATCATCAAGGTAGTCTTCTGGAGAAACAGACTAATGTTCAAGTAGTCAGGATGGGCAACTAAGAGCAATGGTTGCAAACTGACATTGGGTAGGGACCGTTTGTCTCTTCAAGAATTCCTGGTCTAACAGTCTTCATGGGTATTGCAACTATTCATTTCAAAACTCGCAATGCCTGGATTATAGTGATCAGCTCACTTACTGTCTTCTCAGTTCCAGAGTTATCACCCACAGCTTGCTTCTTAATTTCTCAGTCCCAGCAAGGATCCCTCCCCTTTGCTTCGTCCATTGTAATGCTGTTATTTGACTCCATGAGCCCTGGGCCATCCCCCTCAAGAGGTTTGTCCCTTATCAGACTCTTGATTCTCCGCCTGGTCTCTTGACTCGTGCAATGGCCTTATCTATTGCACCATGGAGCCTCACCTTGGTCTGGTCTCCACCCTTCTCTGAAATGAAGTCCTCTAGACAGGCTCTCTGTTCTAGTTCTCCTTGGACTAATCGACACCAATGTCTGGGTCATAGCCCCCATAGGGCACACTGTTCTCCCTCTCCATACGTTTATCTGTGCCATGGTCTGTAGTATAACACAAAGCATGCTCTCTTCTCGATCTCCTCGGCCTGACTTCCATCAATGTCTGTTAATCAACCACCATCAGGTTCTCTGACAGCGTCTGGGCTAAAGCAGTGGTCGAAGTGTATGAAAAGTAGTGGAGCTATGTTCCCTACATGCCTGCCCCGGCTCCCCACAAACCCCATCTGCACTCTCCCTCCCCACGCCCAGGCACAATACAAACCCCCAAACACATGTGCCTGCTGTTTTAAGGGAACATTCAGTGCAGTACAATTGAAAGGGTTACGTTTCAACTTCCTAAACTTTTATTTTTAAACAGAACCATTCCAGAACGGTTTCTTTTTAAAAATAAAAGTATAGGAATAGTTTAACAATTAAACAAATGTAGACGAGCACCGCTCCCACCCACTTCAACCACTGGGCTTCTCGCCTGTACTCTGGGGCGCCCCCTCTGTCACTCTGTCTGGGTTTTGCTCGCTCCGAGGGTATATTTTTCGTCCCTGGGTCTGATTCTCTTGCAGGACCTGGTTTTCCCCCTTGGTCTGCGAATTGCCTCGGACCTTACGTCTACAACCCTGTTTTCCCTTTTTTTCTAACTGACAAAACAGAGCACTTTTAAACTATCTGGGCCAAGTGTCTGCTCTTATGTGGCTTTCTGCAGCACTCTGATGAGGAGTGAAGTCATGTAGTTCAGAACTGGGAGGGGGCTTTGAAAAGGCTAGTGACAATTTTGAATTTCACATATGCTTGGTGTTTGTTGAGCCGACGTTTCCATCTCTCCCTGCTTTGCTTTCTTCTTTATGGGTGAAAGGGTTTGGCCTGGGACATGGAGAATTTCTGAATCCTGCTTGCTTCCCTTTTCCTATGGAATATTAAGTTGGTGTTTCCCTTGTGGTTTTAGGACCAAGCAAACATTCAGTTTCTACAAATCCTGCTGTTGAACTGGGGAGGAGGGCAAGGTTCTTCACTGTGCCATTCATTTATTTTTTTATTTCAGTTTTTTTATAGTATAAATCAGTCAATGTTTTGTAAAAAAATTATTTATACAGTTGGGCAACTTTTAAAAAGAAGAGAAACAGTTAATCAATTAACATCTCAATTCAGTACATCTAATAGGCAAACATTTCCTATGAGAAAGTTTAATTAAAACAATACATCAAAAATGTCAACAATCTTTTTCCGGAGCAATGAAAAATAGTAATTACAGCCTTCCTGATTGCCATCCATAACATTTTTCCACATCTCAATAGACAAAAGTGAGGATTGTAGGCCTGCTCATAATTAACTGTAGCGAAGCTAGAGCCTCAGTCCATTAGCACGTTTTAGTGGATTCGATACAGCCTCCTCCACATAATCGACAAAATCATTCACAGCGTGGAATACTAGACCAGGCCCCAGTGATTTCAAGGGATTTTACACTATTAAATGTAATTTTAATGTACTCCCAAATCACATGATTTCCCACATAGCACTTGATGTAACCAGGCACCATACTACGTGAATTGTAATATTCAAGAAAACCACCTGCCCGAGGTTTATCCACCAACCTATTCTTACAGTGCTAAACTGCCTCCAAGTCTAAACCTGATTTTATATAGTTTTTAAATTTAGGAAAAGGCCAATCCAAGATAAGGTGCTCCAATCAACCATGCATTACTAGTACTCAGAATTTTCAATAAATTGCTAGCTTGCATAAATGTTGCTCTGGATTTAGCGGTCTTGTTTAGAGTCCCAACTTGTTTTGTTTAAGACCCAACACAGTCATCCATAGCATTATGCGTTTCCCAGAAAAGACCTAGACAGCGCATTCTCAGTTTAACTTGAATAGAGGCGACATTAAATTCTAGATATATCATTTCAACAGGTAAGTCCCCATTTCCCTTCAATCCTTATCATTCTTTCTACACAATTCAGCACCCAGATCTCAGCACCATAAAGAATAGATGACAGTATCTTAGTCTGATATAATTGTAAGATAAAGTGCAGGGAACATCCTCCTTCCTTACTAGCAAGAGGTCCAAACAAGGCAGTTGCAATAGACGATTTAAGGCTAATTTGTTCTAGATGGCGGGTTCCCTGCAATTCAGTATCCAGGCGTATCCCCAGCTACTTAAATTCAGACACCACTTCCACCTTAGCACCTCCCATCACCCAAGACTGCTTTTTTTTATTTTCCTACCCTTTCAGTCAATTAGATATTATACACAAGAAATCTACAAATGGAACAAAATAAGTAAAGAAGAAAAGAAAAGCAATTCACAGACAATACAATCAATAAGCAGCAATCTCTAAAATCATTTTAACATTTTCACATTTTTACCATGTGATAAATCAGACTAACATTACCACCACCCAAAAACCCCTTGCATATTGTTCCGATTCTAGTCGTCCCCGAAAGAGCCTTCTCCTCATGTCTCGGCTTTTGCAATACAGCAAGAGATGTTTGGTAGTTTCAATGCATTTATTGCCACATAGCATGCAACCATTTCTGGTCTTTGTCTAGCCCCATAGTAGTGCCTCCTACCTCAAGTGTCGTTGCCAAGTTCAACTTGATTCATAGATATGTGTGGGAAATTCTACTATTCGGATAGTCAATAAAATAGTGAGCGTGACTTGTGTACTAAATTGAAGAATGTATTAATACATATGGGATTTAGTGCCATGGTCAACTGTAATCTGCTCATAGTCAGTAGTGTAGCAGGCAATCTTGATACTGCCAATTAAATGCTGATAGAAAAAATACCTAAAATACAAACCAAATGTAGAGCACCAGTCTTCTCTTTTTTATTAGTGAGTCAAACATCTAGCTCCCAATTCACCAGCGACTGATGTAATATGCAGTAGGGAGATTTTCTGGATTCTTTAGCAATTTCCAATAGGTTAGGAAGTAGCGCAATTTAAGTGTGCCACCTAGGCAGGCCAGATTCAATCAGAATATATTCCATGAGGTGTTGCTGGGGCACTTCACATGAGCTTTCAGGCATATCTTGTCAATTTCTTCCAATTTGCTCAGTTGTTTATGGCCCCACATTTCAGTGCAGTAAAATAGAAGAGGTCAAATTGTTGTGTTATACACTTTAAAATGCATAGTAATGAGTATCCACTGTGCTCCTGTGCAAAGTATAAAATTGTGCCAAGAGTTTGACAGATCTTAATCTCTACCTTATCCAACTGAGACTCAGGTTAGTTTGCTGTCAATGGTGACGTCTAAATATTCATAGGTGTTAATAGCGTCTAGAGCAGGGGTCTCCAACCTTTTAGTTGGCAAGAGCTACTTGTAGTTAATGTCCAATAGGCAGGAGCTACTAGGGTGGTGATATCCATGAGTATGAGAATTTCGACCAGTATGTTTTTGGACAGTTTATTTGCTCTTCATATAAAAAAGGAATACCGTATGTATTTACTGTGATATTAATATATCAATAACTTCAAAAACATGTTTATTTTATTATTTTTTATTAGATGCTGTTTCCTAAAATTGTTAAGCATATCAGAAGTAGGAAACTAATCGGACCACAAAATTGATGGGTGGAAGGTTTCGATTTAATCTAAACCACTGGCAATTGCTCTGAGCAACCTTCCACACCACCGTTTTTTAGCCCGTCTGCGCCATTGCAAAAGGGGACCAGCCATGTGCAAATCAGTCAGCAGCTGCCGCCACCGAAGGTAACAGCCCAGCCCGAACTGCTAGGCCAGGTCCCCTCTGCACAGAAAACCAAGCAACCCCAGACATGTTTCGGCCTTGTTGGACCTCCTCAGTGAGGTGCAGCCTGGTTCCCTGTGGCGCAGCGAGCAAGGGACCCACGTCTGGGCATACCCTCTCTCACAAGGAGAAACAAACTGACCACAAAAGTGATGGGTGGAAGGTTTCGAATTAATCTAAACCACTGGCAATTGCTCTGGGCAACCTTCCACACCACCGTTTTTTTAGCCCGTCTGCGCCATTGCAAAAGGGGACCAGCCATGTGCAAATCAGTCAGCAGCTGCCGCCACCGAAGGTAACAGCCCAGCCCGAACTGCTAGGTCTGCACCCCTCTGCACAGAAAACAAAGCAACCCCAGGCATGTTTCGGCCTTGTTGGGCCTCCTCAGTGAGGTGCAGCCTGGTTCCCTGTGGCGCAGCGAGCAAGGGACCCACGTCTGGGCATACCCTCTCTCACAAGGAGAAACAAACTGACCACAAAAGTGATGGGTGGAAGGTTTCGAATTAATCTAAACCACTGGCAATTGCTCTGGGCAACCTTCCAAGCCACAGTTTTTTAGCCCGTCTGCGCCATTGCAAAAGGGGACCAGCCATGTGCAAATCAGTCAGCAGCTGTCGCCACCGAAGGTAACAGCCCAGCCCGAACTGCTAGGCCAGGTCCCCTCTGCACAGAAAACCAAGCAACCCCAGACATGTTTCGGCCTTGTTAAAACTAATTGGGACATTCAATGTGGAGGCTTAACCTACATGCTATCCACCAGTGCTCAGTAATCTGGTGTAAAGCTTGAAACGGCAACAGCACTCAGATGCTGTCAGACGGGATCAGGGTTTTGATTTCAGGAAGTTAGTCTGAAAAAGGCAGATTCATAGAGACAGGCAATCGCATTGGCTGATAGTGCAGATACCTTCTTAGCCATAGCGAATGCACACCCCACATGGCAGACATGCATTCAGGACAGTTTTTGAACTTGCTTACAAGAGACTCAGCCCTGGGAGTCACTGTGCCCTTCACAACTGCACCATCTGTAAAAGAGCATTTGTTTTTCATCAAATAATTAGAACATTTTAAAGGATGGCTCTGTAACAGCATTTAGTTTACCTACTTTTTAGAATCGCAGACAAATTACTTTTGGAAAATTATTTTAATAATTTGTGTCTTTTACTGCAACTGCCTATACATGTTACTATTTCATTCCCTCTTTAACTTGGGCACCGTAGATTAAAGATGCACATTTTCTTTTAACACTGCAACAGAAAAAATGGTTTCCGACTCTGGATAGAAATGGTTCATCTTTTGCCTTTTGTTGGATGGTGAGTCTGCAATCTGACTCGTTTTTCAATAAATATGGTATACAGCTTTAAAACAAAATCCAGCATATACCACATTCTGCTTTGTCAAAAAATATAATCCACTGCCAGTTTAGCATATCCCCAATTCATAAACATTGCTCACTAGGTCACAGAAGTCAGCCAAGGAAAAGCAGGCCAAAGCCTACTTTGTTGACTACCCTTAAACGTTTTTATGTCAATAATTGGTAAGATTGAAAAAATGAACATTTGGGGAACCATGTGATCCAGTTATATGCAAGAAATAGTGTAAATGGCAGGACTAAAATAACATTCAGTTTTATAGTGATGACTTGTAGCATGCACACATGAGACAACATATTGGTCTTTAAATTAACATGTTGAGCAAAGATTATGGTTGTAATGAGTAGCAACATATTCAGAATGGATGGTGACATGCCACCCTGCTCCCTTTTATGAAGGAGGCAGTATCAATGTGAACAGCTCGCAGGATCTCTGCCACTCCCTGAAGGAATCATGTTATTCTGGTGCATGACCAATTGGCCATGCTTGGCTTGCACGTGCAACTTCCGACATATTGGAATTGTTCATGTATCAGACAATTACTGTTTTGCTGAATTTTTAGCAATAACAGTGCTCATAAATTGCACCATTTCAGCCCAGTATTGAAAGGATAGAAATCCCTTGCCAGAATCTGAACATGTGTACAGGTTCCCCATAGATATCTATAGATCTCCCAATTTGTGCACATAGCCAAAGGGGATCAACCCTGTTAATTGTTCTCCCATCCCATGTCTCGCCTCTAAATTCCCTCGATGTATTCACCACCCTATTTTGTACAGTGTTCTGTTATTTAGTAACTAGGTTTAAGATACATTAATCCTATGCATATCATATGTATGCAAACCACTGCTCCCATGTCCCACTTAATGCCATCTATCGTTTCATAAAACATCTCACATTGTTTTTTTTAAGTCCTGGTATTGATAGACATGTCACTTTACATTCCTGAATAGTTTTATAAATGTACGTGGACAAGCACCAGAATGCAGTGCGGCTAGTAGGATTTCATGTTTACTTAAATGTAAAATTGCAGTTATCGCTTGAATTCCTGTTTTGGCACATTCATAGAGGTGGGCTCCTCCATACCACGCCATATTCCATCCTAAGCTTTAATACAGTTTGGATACTAGAGCTTTAAAACCGGGAACTCAATATCTGAAAATATAACAATAATTCCGAGTTTACCATAAACACGCAAAGCGAGATGTACCTTTTTTCTTGCAAGCTAGGACTCAGATTGTTATTTTTCTGTACACACACACACACACACGCGCTAAGAAAACGATTACAGTTGTATCTTTATTTCCCCCATTCTGATTGATAGCCTACAATTACCAACATGCAAAGTAATGCTAGCTGAAATAAATCCAAAGAAACACAGTGAGACGGAAACAATCACAGCCCCAGCATGCAGAATTATGCGCCCAGGCCCTTTCTAACCCGCCATCATTTGCACCTCTTGGTGACAATGGCCTCAACACACATGTCCCATTACTTTTGTTATTGATAGTTAACCCCATGTTGGGAAGCTGCGCTGCCCAAGCCCTTCAAGCCCAGATGCAGTCCCTCCTCTCACTGTGCACACAGCTTTTGACGCTTTACTTTACAGGAAGAAGAGTGGGAGGGGGCAGGGGAAAAGTCAGAGGGACTTCAGACCCCAAAATAAACACACAGTGCTCATTTTGGGTTCTGATCAAAGAGCTACTGGGAGGCCTCAGGTGAGCTACCAGTAGCTCACGATCTACTGGTTGGAGACCACTGGTCTAGAGTATTATTTGAATTTTTCGAACTCATCTTCCAGGTGCCATTGATGCCCATTAGGACTTCCACGTGCCTTATGCTGAAAGATCATTATTTTTGTTTTGTTAGTGTTTATTATCAGTACATTTGCTTTGGCAAAACCGACAAGTTCATCCAGTTGATTCTGGAGGCCCTTAGGGGTGCAGACAAGCATAACAAACAAAATCATCGGCATAACCAAGCCACTTCAGGACCAATCTGGGAGGAGAGATGGGATAATGCTGAAAAGCCAGCGGAAGGTCAGCCAAATAGGCGGGTTTGTGGAATGCAGCTGCTATGGCTTATATAGATAAACATTGTGCCATTCTGACTGAGCGATGGGGTCGTACTATTTGTGCATGACCGAAGTATTAAGTTGCACTGTACTTCGAATAGTGTGTGCATGAAATGCAACCGCAATACGTACACACAGGACATTTCAGACCTGCAGGCTAAGACTTTGAGACACGCTTTCTTCCTTAGGCTATACATTATAATTTGATTTCAATTTAAGAGTGAATTGTTTTATCTAATATTCTTCTGTTTAGAATTGCTGTGCTTGAGTTACTGTATTGTTTATATTTTTTATTTTAATTTCAAAACAGCTTTTTTGTGCAATGTATAACTCTAGTGTATACACATTTAGATTGTGTTCTAGAATTATAGATCATTTGATTTTAATTGTAATACACCTTATAGTAGCAATTTAATATATGGCTACTATTATTGCATGCATGATTTATTTATTCAGCTTCTGTTAACCTTGCATTCTTTTAAAATAATCCTTATTCTGTTTAGCATTGTAGATTTCCTGCGTTCAAGCAGACATGTCTTACAGAACTGCCAGGAGGCTTGGAAGCTCCCCAGCTTTTGAACCGTGTAACGAAAGCTCAACATTTTAAAGTATGTCATATTTATTTTAGATTTATGATTTAATGGATACTATACATGCCGGTGGATACATACCTGCAATTTAATAATTCAGTTTTTGTTTGGTAAAGGAATACGTATGGAAATTATTTAACTTGGTAGGAATATTTTGGGTATGTTTCTATAGGTGAAACCTCCAGAATAAACTTTGCCAAGAGTATAACATTGTAAACTTGAACACAACACAGTCACATACAAGTCCTGCACATGGAAGGGGCCTTGTGGGGACTACCACAGGCTGTAGGACACCATCCCTGTGGAATTGTGTGGTGTGCCCCCAGACCAAGAAAACCTTATCTGTAGACTTGGGACTAACACTCGATTGTTAACTCGGAGAACACACTAATTGTAACACAGAAAATGTAGTATGCATGATCACTTGTCCATGTCCCTGTATCTAAATTGGCAAAACCAACCGTAAGTGCAAAACAAGAATGATAGAGTTTAGGAGCTGCAATTAAAAACAAAATTGAATTGGCTCCACTAGTTAAACACTTTATGGAAAAAGGTAATAATTTTACGGATTTTGAGTGGACTATCCTTAAGAAAGCTAGCGGAAACTCTGAGGAGGATATCAATAAGAAATGGTTACATTTGGAGCAAAAACGTATTTACATGACCAAAAGTTATATCGGAGGCCTCAACGTGAACATAGAGTGGCACAATGTGAACTAAACTGCGCCTCCTATAGGATTCATTGGTTTTGCAAGGTTGATGGGATCTGGAAAAATGGGATCTTAAGATACACCTCTAACTCTGTATGTAAAGGGATTTATCACAGGATAAATGTTGTACACACATACCCTACTTACTTGTTATATCCACAATACAATGTTGTCTCCTGAATAAGATGACCAGAACATAAAAACCATGATCCCTCACAGTTTGATTCCTACAGTTGTGGCAATGGAAAAACTTGTGAATGTAATACTATTACAATGTGGGTCATGCCAAGTTGTCTATTCACCAATTTGTTGATCAACATGAGATACGAAATTGTGTAAAATTCCTAAGAGGTTGGCAATGGTAAAAATATATGTTCGAGTTTTCATCGAAGTATTGCTTTCTCCCTATGACATTGTCTGTCTCAATACCATTCCAAGTCGTCCATTTGCCTATTTGCATTTCAACATGAAATAAGGATTTGTGTAAAGTTCCCTGGTTGGCATTAGCAAGAGCATATTTTTGAGTTTGTATTGCTGCGACACTGTCATATCTTTGTCTGAGCACAAGCTTCCAAACGTGCACAAGGCAAGTACTTGCATTTTTCCATTTGCTCTGTGCCACAATATCTACCTCTGGAGTTACTAGATGAGGAAGAATTTCGAGTGACCAATATGGGGCCACTTCCCTTTTTTTGTTTTGTTTTTTATTTATTTTATTTTTTTTTTAAAAAAAAAAATTAAAATTTGAAATCACTAAGGACATTATGTTTTATGTTTGTATATTTGTATTGCACTGAAATCCCTTGGGCATATATTGTAGACTATTCTGAAAGTATAGAGTTGTTGTTCCTCCTGGCACATTATTATAATTATGGGGTTAAAATGGGGTATGCTTCCCGTTTTTTGAAATAACTAAGGAAAAAGTGCTCACATTGATGAGGCAATTTGAGGCAGCGGCCATCTTGTTTTCACCTGCGCATCCACTGGTGGCCCAAAAATAGTGGAGAGGAAGCCTTAGGAAAGACGTAAGAACTTCTGGGCAACTATTTTTCCTTTTTATTTTTAAGCCCACATAGTCCTTTTTGACTGGCAGTGGCCAAATATGATATCACCTTTGGGATTCCCCATATGGTCTTCTATCTCACATTGAAAAGCAGCTCTCCAGAGGGGAAAGCCCTTAAAGGTCGTCGCGTTTTTGAGGAAATTCTTATTGGACTGCAGGAATTACCCCTAAGTAAGTTACTTTGTATTCAAATATGAACGGGACTGAGCTAATAACATATGTGGCACTATACTATTTCAGGCATTACTTAATGTTTTCTAGTTGATGCCTTTGCACCTTCCGGACAATAAATAACCTTGGAATAGAGGAGGACTTCTCTGTTTCTTTCCACAATTAAGTTTTTTATATATATATATATATATATATATATATATATATATATATTTTATGGTCGAGCAATAATAGGTTCAAGCTAGTACTATTAGGGATACATTTCTACCTTGTGTATCTTTTGGTTTTAGCCAGTGTGTGGATACAGTTGAGATGAAGGACTTATGAGAGATGAAACACAACATTAAAGTGAGCTCATGCTACACTTGGAGATCAGAGTTCCCCCCTGATCCTTCACTCTGGGTGTCTTCTTTCTGGCTGTCTTCTTTGGGTCCCCTTCCCGTTCTGGTGGCCAGAATTTTGGAGTTGTCCTATCTGCTTCCCTCTCTATGGATGCCCAAGTTTCAGTGGTGTCAGACTGGCCATTTCCACCTTAAAATCATGAAAAAGGTGCTTCCCATGTTGCCAGCCACCCTGCGTCCACCAGTGGTTGCGGCTATGATACTGAGCCACATGGACTATTGTAATGCCCTTTATTTGGCTCAACCAAAGGGTATAGTCCAACGGCTCCAGCGCCTTCAAAATCTTGCTGCACAGGTGTCAACGGGATCACCTTATGGAGCCCATATCTGGCCTGTTCTGCGCTCCCTGCACTGGCTTCCGGTGGCTCAGTGCATTGAGTTTAAGGCGCTCTGTATTGTCCACCGGGCCCTTCATGATCAGGGGGCAGAATATCTCGGGTGTAAATGTTCCTGCTACCTGCCAAGGCATTCCTTGTATTCAGCTGTTGCTGGTTTGCTTTGTGTGCCTTTTGCCTGCTGTTCGCAGATTGGTGGACGCGTCTTCTCAGTGGCCGCCACAAGACTGTGGAATGATCTGCCTCTGGCAGTAAAAAAAATTGCCTAATCATTTGGCATTCAGAAAGGCTCTGAAATCATATTTGTTCTAACCACTGCTGTGGCTTGGCCTTTGATTCACTGTCCTTCCTCTCTAGCGCCATGATGCCTCTGGGTGACAGTGCGCTATACAAGTTTCAATAACATAACATGAGTGGAGCATTTATGAGATGGCGAGTAGGTCATGTATGAATGGACAACTTTAAAGGTTGTTTCTTTCCTTTCGGGATAGCAAGAGAAAGATAGTATGCTACTTCTCGAATCAGGAGGGCAGCAAACGGCAACACAAATGGTTGCAGGTGGTCCTTAGAAGCATATTTGTGAATACCACCCAGGTACATTATGATTGAGTATACCTGTCTACCCTTGGGTAAAGGGTAAATTGGTGGTCTAGTAATAAGACCATTTTAGTGTACTAAATAGATGTCTGTCCCACTGGGGATCCTCATCAAGACTAGAGAGATAGAGGTTTACAATCAGCCGCCAACCACCACACGTCCCACACAATGGAATTCACAGTGCCCCTAATTAATGTCTGGCAGATTTAAACCAAGAGAACAGAAATTTGTATAAGTTGGGCTACACATACAGCATGTTAATTGTGTTCAGTGAATCAACGCTAGTGTTAACCAGATCATGGAGATACTGGAAATTACATTTGCTTTGTGTTTTTTTGTGTAATCATGCCCCAAATACATGCCCCAAATACACCACCTTGCGTGCCTTCTTTTTGGAAATAATAAGACCTGCCTCACCCAAGATGTCCAAAACTCTCCTCACTCGACCATCATCTTCCTTATTCCTCTCACAAATCAAAACATCATCCTGGTAGAACACACCCTTCTCATTACCCAACAACCTGTATCTAACATTTTGAAATACAGTGGCTGCCGAAACAAGCCCTAAAGGTATCCTGCGGCACCTAAGCAAACTAACAGGTGTAATAAACGCTGTCAGATCCATGGAACTTTCATGCAGATCAATCTGGTGATAGGCTGATCTGGAGTCTAGAATGGGGTACAGCTGAGCACCAGCAATCCCACTGAATAAGTCATCAATCCTGGGGAATGGAAACTTCTCCGCCACCATCATGCTATTTAAATGTCTCAAATCTACGCAGAGTCTCACAGTACAATTGGACTAATCAATTCCGACGTCTGAATCTTCTCTCACATCTTCAGTCTCCATTATGATTAACTCTTCCTGCACAGAGCCAATGGTACCATGCGTAACTTGGCTACTTTGGGTTGAGCTCCCCGCTTGAGTTTGATGGGATGCACAAAGCCCTTGAGACAGCCTAATATTTTCTCGAAGACTTGTTGCCCACTTTCTGATGATCTTGTTCCTATGTCCCCAACTTTATTCTCCTCCACTGCCAACACTTGCTTAGGATCCCTTGTATCCAGTCATATCTCCAGCTCCACTTGATCACTCCACAATAACAACTCTCCTCCTTTACTTGCCACATAGATTGTTCCTTCGGCTTTTCTCCCTTTAAACTCCAGGTCACCACTGAACTGCCCAAGAATGTCTATGGGAACACCACCATAAACATTGGCCTTTATCTCTGGCTCTTGCATCATGCAGCAGCTAAACATTTTCCTCCATATTTGAACACTTATGAGCGTGTAATCAGCTCTGTCTATCAACATCGAGACAGGTACACCATTGACTGTTATGATCGCATATGGCTTCCTCCTTCTCTCTCTTCCTAACACCGCTTGCACCAAGCCTATTATCTCCTTCCCCATACTTCCATAGTCGGTTTCATCATTGTCCTCCTTGACTTCTTGCACCTGCCCGAGGGTTTGAAGTTTTTACAACAGCGGACCACATGACCCTTGCGCCCACATTCCCGACAGATGATGTGGACCACCATACACTCCTTGTCCTATGCCAAATGAGACCCACTGCCACACCTGTAGCATCTCTTGCTCATAGAAGCTTTGAACTCCCTCTGAGAACACCAGGAGTGTCATATGTTCCTGTTGTTGTGCGGACCAGTATCACTTGACATGTTTTGCCCTCTTCTCTCCACTCTCTCAACCCTCTTTAAGCCTCGAGACCATTGCTTCTGAGAGGCCTTTGATGTCTTTTTTACAGAGCCATCTTCTGGTGCCAACTTGCTGCTTTCAGCTGCTTTGTCGGGATGAAGAGCCTTGATACAATTTTCTGTATGCTCAATACATTTCGCAATTGCAATTGCTCTTGTCAAGGTGGGTTTTCACACTTTCCACATTTCTTCCCTTTTTATTATTATTGCACTTTATCATTAGCTGGTCTCGTACGTGTTCCTCCTGACAATGAGTGAACTGGCACTTCACAGCCAAACCCCTCAGGGCTGTAACACATTATTTTATGCTTTCTCCAGATTTTTGCTCTCTGGTTGCAAAGTGATATCTCACTAGTATGATATTCTACTGCACCTCATAGTGCTTGTCAAGTTTGGCCATCCTCCTTTCATACAATCTGGCGTCTTCCAACTCTGCCATTTCAGGTAGCTTCTTTAAAATATCCTGGCCTGTAGCACCTAAACAATGGTACAGTAGTGCCTCCTTCCTTTCATTAGAGTAGTTGGTCCCAAACACAGCAAAAACATACTAGGAGAAACCATCCCTCCAATTAGCCCAACACACTCTAGGTTCACCAGGAGTAGGCAGAAAGAACACTGGGCCAGGTATGGATGTCTTCCTCTGTCTATTATATATATATATATATATATATATATATGTATATTATTATATTATTATTATTTATTTTTTTTTTTTGAAGACCCACCCTCTTACTTTTCACTCTGGAGCCAAGCTTGACTCCCTTGCTGTAGTTATTTCTGTAGACAAGGTTTTCTACTTTAACTTCAGTAAAGTTTCAACATAGATTATAAATATGTTCCACGCCTTTGAAAACTCTCACTTTCAATGTGAGTATCTGATTGCTTTCCAGCGTTTTCATCGTGTTTGTATGTATGTGATACTGTGTTTCATGGTATGCAAATAGCTGCTTGCAGTGTTTCGGAGACTAACATTATGAAAACTTCACAAAGGATGTCACTTCATTTCAAATGGCTTCTTTACAGATCGCCTGGACAACTCGATCCTGACGGCCAGACAGGAACCTCCCAGCTGCCTATGTAAACAATGCACTCCGGTGTGGGTTGTCTTGGTAACCCAACGCTTCCCTTTGTCAATGACGGGTGCCGTCTGACGGCTTTGGGTCCTTTCCTCGTTTTCAGCCGTGCAGTGTAAACCTCACAGATGGCCCCGGCACACTCTGCAGAAAGCCGCCTGCTAACTGCGAACTGCTCTGATGGCGCCGGCTCGTGCAGGAAACATGAAGCCGCTACGCTTCATAATGGAGGCCACAGATCTCATGCAGATCCCCAATCTTCCCTAGCCTGCACGAGTCTCACCTGTGACTTCTGGTGATAGGTCCTTTCCGCTGGGCTCTGCACCGCATCTCCGGCCGCCTCTCGTCGTGCCGCCACAATGTTAGGCTGACATGAGGAGGAGGCGCACACAAACTGGATGGGCAAGTGAGTCTCCTTTATTGTTGTGCTTATCGGCGACCAGGTAAGCTGCTTCTACAGCAACCCCCAGCCAGTCTCACACTCAACTGACTCTGCTGGAACCTTCACAGCAAGACTCCAGGTTCCAGCTGACATCAACTATGTACGCACTGGAATATCAAGAGACACATTACAAATCATGAACATGCAAGCCACAATGTTAAAAGCACTCCTAATAAAGACCTAAACCTACCGGATAAATGCATAGAGGTGTAGCTAGCCTCCAGAGCAGATTCTCTGTGGTCTTCCCATGCTAAAAAGTGGAGAGGGTCTGTCCATGGGGTGCTTCTATGGCCCTCATCAAATTCTGCCTTAAGGTTTGCTTTTAGCTGATTCTGACCATCATCTCTCTTCCCTTTGGGTACATCTGGCTGTGGTATTTTGATGCCAACAATGGTAGGGGTGGTCGATACCCTGCACTGCTGCCAGTTCCAGTTTTCTTATAGCTATTGCGTCAGTGAGAAGGGCCAGCAACATCCAAGCCTTTTGCTCTTTGGTGCCATCCATTAACTTCAACATTTCCAAGGCAGTTCTAAACACACATTCTCAATACTAGCCCAACGTTGTTTCAGGCTTTCACGTGAACCAATCTATCATGCTTCCCTCCTTCTTCAGGGAGTATACCATGCCTGCAAATAGAGCACACTATACACCTGAATGAAGGAGAGAGTTGCAATGCTACATTGATCACCATGCCATACCTGGAACGGGTAGTGTAGCTCAGTGGCAACATGCTCATCTTGGAAGCAAGACAATGCAGAGCAACACAGGTTCGAATGCCGGGTCCGCGCTGAGAAACCTTTTTGGTATTAAGCGTGGTATAAAAAAAAACAATTATAATAATTCTAATTGTTGACTGATCGGTTATTAGCGGCTTTTGGTCTACCCTCCAGGGGAATGCCCTTTCAAAATAGGACATTGCATGACGGTTAACCACCTGCATTGCTCTGTGCCATTTTGTAGACTGAAAGCCTCATCTATCCATTCAATCTGAGGCGGAGCAGCCCATGCCACTTTCTGTGCTGGTATTCCAATTCCAGACATCTGCAGGAATCCAAACAGAGGTCATTGTATCTGTGCTCTAGACACTACTGCCTGGGCAGGGATGCCAGAGCAGGGCCGGGCTGTTAGTCATGCACTACAACACCTCTTTAACTTTTGTATGATTTATTTTTGCCTCTCCCCCCTCACTTTCTGTGGAGGGTGTGCTTGTTAGTCTGCTCGGAGCATGGGAATCTATGAATGTTCCATATATAAAGCAAGTTTATGACATGTTAAAAGGTGGAACCCTTATAGATTCACATGCAACCCCCTCCCAAGGGGAAGGTTTTGATAAAATGTGATGCAAATTGTGCATTTTAAAGAATATTTATTCAGTAACACTGGTCAGAACTACTAGCCGCATGATGTAACTTATCAAACTGGCCCACATGGGCCAAAAAGGTGGCTTACTTTGACCCAAAAAATGGGTCAATACGAGCATTTTGTGTTTTTGGTTCGGGCATTGCCCTAAAGGCCAGTCAGAGCCTGTAAACAGAACACACACAGGTTACACCAGTGGACCCGCAGATGAAAGGGGGCCTGGGCATGAAGCCTGTTAAATGTTCCTTGTTGACTGTTACCCAACTCTTAGGGGAAAGAAAGTCAGCGATTGCCTCTGGGAACTAGCAGACAGTTGAAGCCAATGGCAAGGACAGGGGAGGGGGATAACGAAGGGGCAGTGGGTAGGGTGTAGTAAAGGGAGGGGAGGGAGGTCAAAGAGACCAGGAGGAAGAAGGCCACTGCAGTGGTTGTGGAGAAATTTCAAGAGTGTGCAAAGTGAGGTATTCATTGCTGAGATGCAGTGGTACTTGGGTATAAGAGTATGTGAAACGTGAGTGAGAATTAAGGGTAAGTGTAGGATGGTGTGATAGAGGGGTTGAAAAGGGTGATCGATTAAGAGGAAGGTGGCTTTTAGAGAAGGGGTGGGTAGTTTGTATTTGGGAAGAGAGTGTAGTAGGAAGTAGTGCGGAGTAGAGTGTAGTAGAGAGTAGTGGGGAGGAGAGATTAGTATGGATAGAAGGGAGGATAGTGTAGCGAAGAGTGGTGGAAAGACATAGTAGTAGAGGGTGAGAGACCTAAGAGTAGAGGTAATGAGCAGAGAGAGAGGGGTACATTGAAGGGACAGAAGGGGACAGGAGGGGAGAGATGGTGGGAGGAAAAGTAGGAAGGAGATTAGGCGAAAGGAAAAAGAGACCGAGAAGCTCAGGGAGAGGAATAGAAGAATGTGAAAGGAAAAGGGCAAGTGGAGTCTGGGTAATTCGAAGGCACCTAACCCACTTGAAAAGAAGATTTGAGTTTTGTGGGACCCTTGTATAGGATCCACATAGGAATATCCAGAGGCAGTTAGAGAAGGCGAGCACAACAGCCAGACAAAATAGTAGGTGTTACTGATTTCTAGTGAGAATATTGAGGTTTAGGGATATCTAGGCTTGGGAAGGAAAAGTCCACAGGAGACCAGAGAAAGAGGGACTGCTCTTAGTGAGCATCCTTGCTGAAATTGCAATAAAATTAAATCTTGAGCCTTCTCTTCGAGTTGTTTTCTTGAGGCCATCTGTGATACAAGGCAGTTAACTCCCACAGACTGAGAGTTGCTGTGTGGAAAGGAAATGATGAAAGATCCAGATAATCCCCGGATTTATTTTATTTCCAGGTCACTGCTCCAAATTAAAAGTCCGGCAAAGAGTATTTTACTCACACCAAACAGACATTTGCAGGGAAAGCTGCCACCCCCACTAGACTTGTTTTTAACATTAAAACAAAGATCTCCAGACTTTCCCCGTTCTTCCAGTCTGACCAAGGATCTTCTTCCAACCTTGAACCCCAGCTTGACCAAATTGTGCAATTTATCACTGACTCCTGAATCCTACCTAGCTTCCTAAACTCTCCCACCAGTACCTCTCTAGTAAGCAAACACAACCGATCAGATATCTCTAATTCCCAACTCATCCCATGTCCTTCTTTTGAATCAAAAATGGTTAAATGGGCAGTACCACAGCACCTGTAATCCGTCATTGAAGAAAATCATCTCCTCCATGAACGACATTCTGGCTTCAGGATTCTGGACGCATGAAATCTGCCTTCATCGATATTGGGGAATAGATCCTTGATACCACTCAGCCTGCCGCTCCTATTCATTCATTTGGCGGCATACTACTGTTGACTATGCCACAATCACCCAGCAATAACCAATTGTATTTATTTATTTATTGGGTATTTATAATGCGCTTATACAGCAAAAAGGTGTTTCAGTGTACATCAAGACAAGGGAAGGGGTGATACAGGAATATAGGGTGAGACTATCATAGGGCGGACTTGGCCAGAGACCTCATCAGGTGAACTGGAAGAGAAGAGGAGACTGGAAGGGGACGGGGGCCAACAGAGGCCCAAGAACGGGTGGGGAAGAGGCCCGATGCCAACTTCGGCACAACAGCAATGCAACCAACTGGGTTCAAGTGTCCAGGATAAGGAAAAGCCTAGTATTCAACAGAGCGGCCAGTTCACTTCAGGATCAACGAGCGTAGATCCAGGATCCTTAATAAAAATGAGCAAGCACCAATGGTGACACTTTTTAGAAAAACCCCATGCAGTGGACGATCTACGCTGGTTTGTCATTGAACAAATTAAACACTCAAACGCCCACACTAACATCCAAGGGCTGTTAACAAAAAGTGAAACATTTTGGATTTCCACCTTAAGGACCTATGTTAACTGGCTTAATGAATGCAAGTATTGGACAGCAGTGCTGTAACACAACACACAGCAGATAGGATGTAGCGCTACACTGATGCACCAGTTACATACCTAGTAAGAAGTAAGTAAATCGTTTAGTAACTTAGAGTGTGCACATGTATTGAACACACTCAACCCTTCTGCTAGAGCAGCAGAGATGGAGGTTGGCCAGCTCCATAAGTACACTGCATTAAGGTCCAAGTTCAGTAATTTGCCAGTTACATTAGTAAGAGTATGCTAGTAGTTAGCTGTGCCCGGTAATAAGTCAAGTCTGGATTGTAAAGAGAATTGCACCTGTAAATATTGGCCATTATGTTTATATATTTGGTTACAGCAAACGGCCAAGTTAGATGGGCCTCTTTCCCATCACAATTTAGCAGTTTAATTCATATACCACAAACACGAGTTCAGTACACATTAATATGGTATAGTGACCCATTTGAGCTGATCCTGTACCGGGTACACGTATTTTCATAGAGCTACTAATGGTGAAAATAGGTCACCCAGGAAGGAACTTCAAATAATGTTGCTGTCATTTCCTATTCTCCACTCTCGTGTGTCTACATCACACATTATTGCATACACTCACCTTGTCGTATGTTTAGTTGAATTGCAGTACCCATCAATATTTCGCCCTGAAGAAGACGTAGCCCGTGTCGAAACTAGCACTAGTCTAGATGTTTGGCTGCCACGACCGGGAAGCTGGCTAGTCTGAATCTGGGTGTGACGAGGCGGTTAGTGAAGGGGGAGCATATATGTCTTGATGATTGAGCTTTTTCAACCTTTGTGAGAGTTGCAGTGCGGCCGAGTTGGTATAGCCCTTAACAGAGACTAAAACCTTATCCCCTTAATACCTATAATCAAATCATCTCGTTACACATTACAGGTAGAGGGGGAAAACGTCACGGAAAAATAATGAAGGTCTGCATGGCTTGTAGGCCTGAGCAGTCACGGGTGGAAGCACAATTTTTCTTTTTTTTTTTTTTTACTGAAAATTCTTTCACAACAAATGGTGGGAAAGGGGAGTTTTTGCTGATTTTCGTCAGGAAGAACAAATGTGTATTCTGACATAGAACCGCAAATTGTATGTGGCTGGCAGAGTATACTGCATTATATTTGTTTGTAGAAAAAGGAGTACCAGGCAGAGAATTTGACTTTTTACATACTACATTAGAAAATGTATTGCGCTAAATATATGGAGCCCCTTGATTTTTTTTTTGATTTTGTTATTTTGAATAGCTTTTACTGTCTACTAAAAGATGTTTTATTTGCTGATGGGCAAACAGAAATTGTTATGCACTTCCATTGTAGCCATGATGGCAAGTATGTTTGTCTTGACTACAGGCTTCTGAACGACTATACATTCAGAGAATTGGTAACATTAATCACAGAAATATCTACCCTTTTTTGTTGAGGATAAAGGATGCATGAATCCAGTTTAATAAACGAAAACATAATTCATCTTTTCTCACATTTTACCCATTATGTTTGCAGGCTAGAGTTAGCAAGTTTTGGAAGAAGATGTTTCTGTCTGAAGCTTCTGTTGCTGTTCTTCAGGATTCATTCTGGTGGTTTTTTCTTGAAAGGTTTCAGGTAATTTGCAAATAATTATAGAACATTGATTTTAGGTTCTTAAAATAAACATCATTATGCACAAAAACAGTACTGATCCTAAGCAAGGCCTACCGCTGACTGTTATATGTCTGCTTTCCTTTGATGTGTACACTATTTTGGAGTAAATTAGGCTATTTAAATTTGGGCTCAGAATGCAAATGCAAGAGCATTAATATGGGAGAAAATTTGACATTAATAAAGTACTACTTATGAGATGCAATGCTTTTGATGATGGACCATAAACAATCCAGAACCACCCTTGATCAAGTATATAAAATATATCATATTTGTCTTCCTTTTTTTGATATTTAAATTACCTTTTTCTTGCTTCATTATGCTTTAATCAGAGTATGATTCTTTGTGTGTTCCACCCTTTCACGTATATTTGTGTCAGAACCTGATCTCTTCCCCAGCAACATGTAAGTTTAACAATTCTAGTCCTTCCCCATGAGGCCAGGGAGGTGAGGCAGCTACCCGATAGTCCTCCTGGAGGTGGTATAATGCATGAGGATCTCATGGCGAAGGACTCCCCCTCTGGGGATAAATAAGACCATCTAGGGTACAGCCCTTATTAGAAAATCACACCCCCATATAGTCTAGCCTCTCCTTCCTCTGCTAACTTCTTCGTAGGCAGTAGACCTATGTACTGTTATAAGGCAGAGTAACTCAAGATTCTGAAAGTACTTAGATGACAAAGAATTACAAGAACCTAGGTAATCCAAACATTGGAATTAGTTGGCCCTGCCAAGCAATGAAGTTGAAACCTGGGAAAGAGACAAAGGACTTATCCAATGGGCCCAGACACTGCTGGCAAGATTGCATAAAAATCGACAATGGACTAAACACTGGGTCTCAGGCAGCCACAGAAGACGGCAGGTGTGCTGCACATCGAACGCAGGAGATTCAAACCTGCATCGCTGATCCGGGGGGAGAGAGCTCCATGGATGCTGGTAGTCCGCCGCGTTTGATGTTCGGGGGGTCCGCAGGAGCAGAACTGTGCACAGCAGCGTCGCGAGGAGGCAGGAATGCAGATGGCAGTCGAGAATGCTGTCGCACAGCCTCAGAGAAAGCAAGAGGCTGTAGAAGCCGAACCAAAAGCCTGCCATCCCAGGAAGCCTCAACGACGTGCTGAAAACCCCAACAAGGTAAAGTGTGACACGGAAGACAGAGAGGGGACGCAAAACGGCTTACTACGAGGGCGCATGCAGTTTTCCTTAGGCCCCTTTGCAATCGTAATTGTTGGGTGGCACACAGTCTACAAACTTTCTCCTCAACACAGTGGTGGAACGAAGCCCGTTAACTACCAGGGAAGGGTTGAGGACCCCAAACACCATAGAGGGGACTTGATATTTCTTGTGGAATTACTTGGCAGCAGAGTGAACCAAGTTGGCCAGATCAAAGAAGAGAAGCCAAGGTTGTGGACAGTCCTAATACTAAGAATTGAGTGCTGTAGGTGTGCAGACTAATGTAAAGAAGACCTCGGGAGGGGAGTCATTCTATAAGGTTGTAAGGAACTGATAACAAGATACCACGAGAAGGGAGTCATTCCTCCTGGTAGACCTGGGCTGGCAGGAAGGTCAAAAAGGCCTGGTGAAGGGCATCATTACACCGGGCTATCTGAGACAGACGTCAGGAGAAGGGAGACATTCTCCTGGCCCACCATAAAGTATTGTTTGGAACTTTACCATCAGGGCAAGGGAGCTATTCCCAACAAACCAGAAACCATAACCCGGGAGAAGGGAGTCGATCCCCTGGAACCAGACCAGTACTGCCTTATTGTTTAGTTTCTAGTGTAAGGGACAGAAGTAAGGGTCCTTGACACAGGACAGTGGACACTTTTGAGTTGACAGACATCCTGACGGTCACCTTATCTCTGTAGTTTAGGCTCAGAAACCCCTCTTAGGACTAGGGATAGATAGGTTTTCTTTTTCCTTCCTATGCAGTAAGTCTTTAGCCCCAAACATGCTACCTTTGTGTCAGCTTCCTCCTTCTGCACCTTTACACAATGTTTCACTGCAACATTTGTGTTTTACATTGTGTAGAAAACAGTGCACACAATGTTTGCATTAGTCACTTGAAGAAAACAATGTTAAGGCTTTCTTGACATGTTCCAGTAGTGTTGTTTGTACCGTCTGAATGGCAATATTTAGATTGAACATTTTCCCAAAAAATTATTTATGTTTAGGAACTGCACTAGTTTGCAAAATTGCTATGTATTGCATGATCCTTTCAAAAATAGAAAAGCTAGCCGGATGTGTCGAATATTCTGAGGACTTCACATGACCACACATTTATAAGGTGTCGGGGACATGGCCTTCTTTAGTGCAGGCATTAAAGAGATGACCTGAGATTGTTGTAATGGTCCCTAAAACAGCAGACTTGTGACCATGTCATTTACCCTGCCTAAGAACAAAAGTATATCCTTCACTGACATGTCTATTATTACAATATGAGCTCAGTGATTTGATGGATATTCTTGTAGACATCCTGTGCTCCCCTATGCTTTACCTATATGATGTTATGTATGGTGCTGCATGCAGAACCACTTCAGTGTCAGAGGTTATGTAGCATGAAGCAAAAATAGCTAACAGATCTGGTATTTCTGACTGATGTAGAGAATGACTTCATTGTGTCTGTTAACTTTACTCTGCGCAATGTCCTTCTGAAATTGAGTTTGTCTGTGGTTTTTAAAGGTCTCGGGTGATATTTCTTTGGAGTGGCCCCGGTAGAGTCTCTTTTTGATGCATTAAAAACGTGTTAGAAGTACGTTGTTGCTGGATCTTAAAGGCCTGCCGGGGGAGTATAGGATGATCTTCTCTGAGAAATTCTGCACCATGGCCTGGAAGAGCAGGATGGGTGATCCAGAGAGCTTCAAATAATAATAATTTGTTATAGTTACAGGGCGGCGACGGCGAGGATGTCGTGTAGGATTTGAGCTGGATGGGTCACGCACAGAAAGTAAAGCGCCATCTGCATATAGCGAGTCGATCTCCAGTGTGCCTGATAGCCTGATCCCTCAGAGTGTTTATGCCGAATCAGGTCGGCTACGGGTTCCATCACGATGGCAAAAATCAGCTTAGAGAACGGACGCACTGACGAATCCCCCTCCAGATAGATATAGGATCTGAGAACCGCCCTTTTGTGCAGACCCTAGTGACTGCAAGCGTATAAAGCAACCGCACCTAGGAGTTGAATCGAGCGCCAAATTGCACCCATCCATCACCGCCCAAAGTAACTGCCACGACAGAGTCAAAGCCCTTCTGGATATCAATCGTAGCTGACACCATCTGCGCACTGGGATCAATCTGGGCCAGGATATTAAAGAGGCGACTCAAATTTAAAGCTGTGGAATGGCCGGGAACAAAGCCTGACTGATCCGGGTGGATTATGTGTGTCATATACGGGGTGAGTCGAAGGTCCAGTAATTTAACATCTGAATTGGTTAGTGAAAGGGGCCGATAGGAGGCGCAGTGTGTCACCGGCTTGTCAGGTTTGAGCAATACCATAATAACTGCCTCTCGAAGTGTAGGAGGGAGTACTCCCAGTGCACAGGATTCCTCCCATGGGGCAGCCAATTGGGGGACGAGGCGAGATTTGAAGTGTTTATAGAACTCCATTGTCAGACCATCTCACCCAGAGCTTTACCGGACAGCAGTGCATCAATAGCCCGGCCTAGCTCTTCATTGGACATCGGACCATCAATCGTCTCCCTAGCCCCGTCAGACAGAACAGAGAGCCGCAGACCATTAAGGAAATATTCAACCTCGGGTAACGTCTTCTCATCCGTGTTAGTGTTAAGTGTAGTGTAGAAGGAGTGAAACACCTGGTTCAAGTCGGACGTCAAGTGCACCAGCATAGACATGTCCTGGACAACCAGAATATGTTGGCTTCCTCCCTCGAGCCGCAATACCCTGGCCAGCAGTCTACCGGGATGGTCCCCCTTGCCTACCTCGTAGCCACTCCAGGATGTTCCAAGAACCTTTGCTCTCTGTCTTCGTCCAAGAACAATTGCTCTCTGTCTGCATGCTCTCTAAAGTTATCAAGCTCCTTTTTCATGTCACAGAGTGTAACTGGAGCCAAAGCCATAGCTTATTGTCTCAAGTCGAGTAAGGGTATCCTCGCACACTTTGATATTACAGTGTATTGCTCTGATGAACCCGGATTCCTTAGCCAGGGCCATGCCGCAGATGTATGCCTTAAATGAGTCCCATAGGGTTGAGTGAGTGCCGACCGAGCCAGTGTTAATCGCAAAGTATTCCTCGACACATTTCCCCATCTCAGCCGTGAACACTGGGTCTAACAGTGCCAGTGGCTTCTGTCTCCATGGACGTTTCGCCTCTGCAGCCTCCCCCAGCGCAAGTGTCAATGTGATAGGAAAGTGGTCAGAGAAACACCTGGGCAGGCTACCGCCCCTACAATGTTGACAGAGTAGCTGCTATCAACCACATGTCAATACATGAGTCATGCACTCTGGAATAGAAGGAATATGTGGGGGTCGACGGATGCAGCAGTCTCCAGGCATCCACCATCCCCAGTCTGGTTTGGCCTTCTATTGTCGCAAGGACAGCCCCTGGGCTGTACACCCAGATCTATCGAGATTGGTATCCATAATCTTATTGAAATCTCCACCCCACAGTATGGGCACCGAGGGGTACAGTGCCAGCAGGTCTGTAATCTGAGAGTAAAAGTCTGGCTCGTTGTTTGGTCCGTATACGTTCATCATGACTATTCCCCAGCCCATTAGAACTCCGTGTGTCAAAACGTAGCGACCCGTTGGGTCTTTATGTGCCCATTTGTGTACATACGGGGTTGTTTTATGAATAAGGGTCTTGTCTCCGCGGCATTGAGTAGAGTAGATTGTATAGTAGCGCTGTGTACCCCAGGTCCTAGCGAATTTGTCACACTCCTATTGCCAGTACACAGATCTTATGCTGTTCAATGTATAATTGGAGTTCACGCATTTTCACACAGTTACCCAGTCCACGCACATTCCCGCTCATGCAACAGTGTCTTATCCGCCATCTAATCTGCGCGCCAATTTGATTGTAAGCCCAGAGTGAGCAGAGTATAAGTACTCCGTTAAGATAATACTAGAGGGATACCGCTGTTTCGTTAACTTAACCCACATGTCATGCACATTTTGTTTACCTCCCCCCTCCCCCCAACTCCCCAGCTCACTCCCCCACCCCATCCCAATCAGAGGAATGAATTCCCCACACCCAAAACCCCAACTGTCCTTGCAACCATGCATTGGGGGCAGCACACCGACTGCAGCCCAGCCTACATCACAACAAGCCTTACATATTGAATACAAATGATTAGTGCATTTATGGCATATTGAAAGCTAAGTTGTAGCAGAAAGATTTAAAAAGTGGATTAATGCAAGCGATGGCATCCCAATGAGTTGTAGAACCAGCTTCCCAACAAGGACGGACCCAGGGGGACTTGAGTAATCTTGATGTGTAGGAGTCATCGAGGGAAATGATCATCCAGGAATTTCATGGCCTCCTCCGTTATTGTGAAGAAAAATACCGGTGTGTTCGATCCTGAGCTTCGCTGGGTACATCACTACATATTTAACACCCAGGTCACAGAGCCTCGTCTTTGCGGTCAAAAAGCATTTTTGTTCGTGTTGTGCCGAGAAATCTGTATATAGGTGGATCCTGCTAGAACCTAGCATTAACTCCCCTTTTGCCCTGGCAGCCTCCAACAAAGCATCCCTGTTACGAAAGTTAAGAACTCAGGCAATTATTGACCGTAGAGGGGCACCTGGTTTGAGAGGTGGTGAGCACGCTCTATTGCAAACTGTGGCAAGAGTTTAGGGCCATCCAGCAAGGCTGGCAGCGTGTGCTCGACAAAGTCTTCCATAGGGCCGTCTAGACTGTTCTCCGGAACACCTATGATTCATGGGTTATTGCACCTTGCGTCAGATTCAAGGTCTTCATTCTTCTTGCTGATAGACTGCACCTGTCTAGTGAGGGAGGTTACATCTGCCCTCAGTGCCATGATGTCTTCCATTGTCCCCACTCAAGCCTCAACCTCGGTGACTCGTGTATCAGTTTTTTCCATACATGACTTTATAGCACTGATTGTAAAACCTTCGCACATATAGTCTATCATGCGATGTAGCTCAGTGGGTTTCTCCGACAGTAGTGGTTCACTGCCGTCACCCTCGACATCTCCCTGGATTTTAGGTGTGGCCTTAGTATAAATGTTTATTGAACTTTGTTTCTTACCACCGCCTTTGGCCGGTTCTAAGTTCTTTCATCCGCTGGCTTTATAACGTCTGCCTTTTAAATGTGGATAAAATTACGAAAAAGTTTTTTTTTTTTTTTGGGAGGGTCCCCCTCCCACCATTTTTTTTTTTTTACTATTCCCAACCCCCCCAACTCCTTATCTGCCCTCCCTCCCGCCCAACAAATTTCAATAAACGTATTCGTAATTTGTACACGTTTAAATTGCAGGCGTAGAAATGCCTGGCGATGAAAGAACGTTATACCCTGTAGCCGTGGTGTTGGAGCAGTGTACCAGGTGGGGCATTTAGGATTGTACGGAAAGGTATCTCCGCAAGTGGGTAGCAGGCGAGGCCTATCCCGCCAATGGTGTGCGGCATGCGAAAAATGGTAGCGGTCGTGCAAGGTTATTCCGATAATGCGAGGGATGCGTTGTGAAGAGGTCCCGGGCTCCTGAGCCTATGACTTAGGCTGCCATCTTCGTCACACGAAACAGCGCCCCCCACTTAACCTTATTGTGGCTAGTTTTCTCTCTTCTGTAATATCTGAGGTGCTTTCCTAAACACTCGACCATGCAGGCCCTCAACGTCACTCAATCACAAAGAGACGGAGACAGGGAGTATTGTAAAACACGTCTTTAATCAACTTCCACATAACGGGAACTGACATTCCTTAACTATTCCTGGCCCCTATCCTTTCCCTCCATCCTGTGTCCCTCCCCACGTGACATCGGTGAGCTGACGACATCACCCCCCCACCCCCCCATACTAAACATAAAGTTCTGCTTCTTCAAAACATTTCTTTGATGAGCCGATATGGTTTCTTCTGAGTCCTTTGGGGTCTCCAGTTAGCTTCTTCTGCAGGCCTTGGCGACATGCGCGGTGGAGCTTCTGAGCAGGAGTCCTCTTGATCTCCTTCATAGGGTGCATCCCAATCTGATGGATATTCTACGAAACTGTGGTTTGTGGCAGGTATAAATCCAGGCATTTTCCTGAAGTGCGAGGAGTTTCTTGTTAGTCTTTTGGTTACATTCAGCGGTGACAAGAGAACCCTTTGTTCCCACTATGGTGAGGGGTTCTTCGTTGAATGCAGCCATGTTCTTACGACTTTACGTTTGCTTCACGATGACAAAATCTCCTGGTTCTAGATTACTTTCCTGCGCCCTTCTTTTCTGATCAGCAGCTCTCCATGTCGGCCTTCTTGGAGGTGTCCTGTTGTCTCATCTCAAGATCACCCTTTTACTGGTCTTCTTCCAAGGAGAGGTGGGGTAGTCTAGTCCTTGTATTTCTTCCAAACATCACCTCTGATGGTGTTTTCCCTGTGGTGAAGTGAGGGATGTTACAGTAGTCTCGCATCAGCTGGCGTAGTAGTTTCTCCAGGGGTTCTCCTGTGAATCAAGCTATTTGAGTGGTGTGCTTAATGTTGCACATGAATCGCTCTAAATGTGCCATTGGCTTGAGGCCATAACAGAGTTATTTTTCGATGGTGGAAACCCATATACTCTGCGAATGTCTTAAAATCTTGTCCGGTGAAAGGAGTCCCATTGTCCGTCTTTAGAATTCTTGGGATGCCATAAGTGGCGAACATTATATCTAACGCCGGAATAGTGTGATAGGCTACAGTGGATGGCACGATCTGTAGATCCGGGAAACGTGAATACTAGTCAACCACTACAAAGATGTGTTCACCTCCTTCCAAGGGGCCATAGTGGTCCACAGCGATTTCCTCCCATACTCCTTCCGGCAACTCTGTCATGTTAAGGGGTTCAGGTCTAGTGTGAGGTTTTACTACTGCACAGATGGGGCAGTTTTTGAGTAGTTCTTCCACATGTGCGTCAAGTTGAGGGAACCACAGCTTTTGTCTCAGCATCCTTTTTGTGGATATTATCCCTCTGTGTCCTTCATGTGCTAACTCGAGGACCCTTTGTCTCAAACTGCGAGGGATTATTAGTTTTGTGCCTTTCAGTAGTAGACCGTCATCTGATTTTGCAAGCTCTTCCTTCATGGCCAGCAACCATGTTATGTCTTGACTTGCTTCTTCCCCCACGCTTTCTTTGAGTTGTTTTGCATGTTTCCAATGACCGGTTTCTAGGCATCTCATTATGACTTGCAGTTCTTGATCGGCGTTGGATTCTCGAGCTATCTGTTCTGCATCAAGACCTGGTGGGGTGTTCCCTTGAACCAAATATCTGATGTGTTGGTCTGCAGTGGATGGGGCTGTCTGGCAATCTTTGTTTGGGTGTCTCAACCGGAATTCTACAGGATTGTGTTCCTTCCCTGGCCTGTGTATTATGTCAAAATGATAGTCTTGTAATCTCAAAGCCCAGCGTTTTATTCTTGGGGGCATCTTGGCCTGGGAGTTGCTGTATAGGAACAATAGTGCCTTGTGGTCTGTGACAACTGTAAATGGCTTCCCATACAAGAACAAGTGAAAATGTTTGCAGGCCCAAACTACTGTGAGAACTTCCTTCTCAGCTTGTGAGTAGGCCTGTTCGGTTTTGGAGAGGCTCCGGCTTGCATATGACACTATGTACTTAGCTTGTCCATCCATGTGATTTAGTTGTGTCAAGATGGCCCCTAGACCTATTAGTTCTGTGTGCTTCCTTGGATCAAAGCCATGTTTTTGGCATCAGCAATTCGCTCATTAATCGCTTGGAATGCTTCTTGGCACTCGTCGGACCATTTGAAGTCTGAGTTGAGCTTGGTGAGCGCTCTGAGTGGGGCACTGACGAATGTGAAGTCCTTAATATATCGCATGCAATAACTCGCCAAACCCAGAAATGATCGAAGTTAGGTGACAGAATTTCGGTGATTCAGCACCTTTGAGAGCACAGACTTTCTCTGGGTCGGGTGTCATTCTCTTTTTTGAGAAAATGTGACCGAAAAATCATAATGTCCTTTAACGAAATTCACACTTCTCTTTATTTAATGCGAGATGAGGCTCTTCCAGTGCCATGCAAACTCTCATGAGCGTGTCGTCATGCTGTTCCTGTGTCTGACCAAAAACCAATAAGGCGTCGCTGTAGTTCAGACAGTTGGTACATGTTTGATCACACTGTACATTTTTGACTGAATACTTTCAGCTGCAGACGACACTCCAAAGCTGAGTCGTTTGTACCTGTAGAGACCTGGATGAGTGGTAAATGTTGTGATGTACCTGGACCTTTTTATTGAGTTCTAATTGATGGTAGCCTTTGTTGTCCAGCTTTGAGAAGATTGTGGCTCCGTTGAGGAGGTGTACCATATCTGTGATTCGGGGAGCTTGGTGACGTTCTCTCATGATGGCTTCATTTGGGCGTCGCATGTCCACACATATGCAAATGTCAGATGAGTCCCTTTTTGGAACAGGCACTATGGGTTATACCCAGGGTGTGGGGCCTTCCGCTGGCTCAATATCAGCCTCTAGCAGTTGGACCAGCTCGTCTTCAACCTGTTTTTGTATGTTAATGGGGATTCTCCAGTAATGTTGGGCCACTGGAGTGATGCTGGTGTTAATGTGTCATTCTATTTGACGGTCTTTCAGCTTGCCCAGACCTTTAAACAGAGTGGGGAATACCTGTTTGATACTCGTTGTGGGGTCCAGATACTTGTGCACCATTAGTCTGTATAGGACATGTATGAGGCCCATTTCGATGGCTGCCTTGTAACTGAGGATGCACCCGCTTTCCGTGGCCACTTCAAGGACATGCATGGTCTCAGTATTCGCATGACGCTGTGAAGAAACCTTTGCAGGCCAACGGTGTCTTTGATCCATATGGAAAAATTAGTGTTCTAGCTGGCTGAAGCCAGGGGGCATTTGGTATGCTGTCATATACCTCTTTACTGATTACATTAACTGTGGCTCCAGTGTCTATCAAGAATTCTGCTGCTTTTTTGTTGACTTGGATCATCGGGGTCGGGCTGTTTTCCTTGGCCATAGGGTTCCCTAAGGTGTATAAGTAGCCCATTTTCCTTGGTTCTCCTTTGTGTCTCCCACTTTTCTTAGCGTTGTCCTCTGAGGAGGCACTGGACGCACTGTCAGACTGTGATTATTCGATCAAGCATCTGACATATCTTCTCGGTCTTCTCCTTTGTCTTGAGGATGTGGGTTTATTGTCTTTCCACTCGCTTGGGTCTTGTATCCATCTGTTCCTCTCGATGTTTCCGATGTGCGGGGTCACTCTGGTGATGTGACACATAAGGTGGGCTTATATGTCTCTGGTCCCTGTCGGGTGTGTGCTGTTCGTTTCTCACAGCGCCTCTCATTTTGCTATGATATATGAAGCAAACCGCTTTGTGATGATTTTTCTCCTCCACATGCAGAGCATATCTGACCCATGGCAGGGCATTGTCCTTCGTGTGGATATTCATGTCCACATCTGTAGCAGAATGGGTCACTGTTGCCTCTTGCAGCGCTTTCCGATTTGTTTAGACTTTTGAGCTTTCCATGGGAAATCTTGATGTCATCCAGTCCTTCTACCTGTGCTGCTAGTGCTGCATCTGATCGGGCTAGGCGTAGAATTTCTTCTAGATTTTGGGTTTTTTGTAATAGCCGTTTCCTGAAATCAGCACTCTCGCATCCAACTAAGATTTGAGCGGAGAGCTTCTTCATTGGGATACTTGTTGAAGTCGCAATGTTTCATCTTTACCCTGAGTCGCATTACAAAAGCATCCATAGTTTCACCTTTAGTTTGTTTAGTGGCGTGAAAGTGTCTTTCATAGTCCATATTCGTGTGAGGTGTAAAATAGTCTGTGAGGGTTGTTTTTTAGTTTTGTGTATGTCTGTGTCTTCTTCTGGGAGTTTGTCCAGTATGTCCCTCACATTTGAACCTATTGCATGGATTAATAGACTGTTTCTTCTCATCCAGCGGACCCACTGCTTTCAAGCACACTCCAAAGTCTCTTAACCATCTTTTCCATCTTGGCCCTAGAGTGCCAGTGTCACCGAGATGAAAATGTGATGGCAGCTGAGCTATTAGGCTGTCAGACATCTTTGTGGGTATTGTACAGTTAGTGAGTCCTCTCCAGACTCATCAGTCATCTTATTGTGCCACTGACAAAGGTTGTGTTATTCTTGTCACAAATGATTAGTCCTACCTTGAAGACTTGTGATGGTATAGGATTGTTGTGCAGTCTTTCTGTCATGTATTTCTTTTGCTGCAGGCTGTTTTTGTAAAAAGAAGAGAGGAGAGAAAAAAATAAATCCTTGTGCCTTCTGCTTTCTCACCACTTGGTGGCGCCTGCAGGCGGGAGATTTTAACTCCAACCGCCTTGAAGATGATACGAAAACAAACCGGGAGCGCGCGCTCTCTGACACCCGTTGTTGCGTGTGGACGGGAGGCCCACACGTCAACCGCTTATTCTGCCCCTCCTTCACAGAACGTTGCCGTTGGCAGGAGAACCTTGGTCTCCAACCGCCCGGAGTGCTGTGGTGGCGGGGAGCCGTTGCGCTCCACCCGCAGGTGTTGCTCGTTGCCGTCAGCGGGGTGCTGCTCACACCCTCCCGGAATGTGGAATGGGAGTAGCCAGCTGGCGGGGAGCATTCGTCCTCCAAACCCGCTTACCTTTTCCTTTGCTTCCGTTTTGGGCCGACTGCCTACAACTCGAGTGGCGCTGCAAAGCCACGAGCTTGAAGCAGCGGAGAGAGGATGCCGGTGTCATGGGGAATACGAATTTCCCTCTTCGCCAATGTAATATCTGAGGTGCTTTCATAAACACTCGACCATGCAGGCCCTAAACGTCACTCAATCAACAGAGACCGAGACAGGGACTGTTGTAAAACACATCTTTAATCAACTTCCACATAACGGGAAATGACGTTCCTTAACTATTCCTGGCTCCTCCCCACCAACCCGTGTCCCTTCCCACGTGACATGGGTGAGCTGGCGATATCACATCTTCCATTTCAAAATTAAGTATCCCAGAAGTCCTCGTGGAGAGGGAAAGAGTCTCTGACCTGCCAGCGGGAGATGTGTTCCATAGACAGAAAGCCATAGAACCACTGCAGACTGGAAATCTGGACGCTATTGTTACATGGAAAACAAACCTTGAAATTGACAATTACTGTTCTGGGCTGCCACAGCAAGACACATGCAGACATGCGTTTGAAAAGGGGGCAAGGCTTAAGGGTCGCTTTATGATTTCCCATCTCTGTAACCCAGTCCCTGGGGGAAAGCAAAGCAGAGATTGGCCCGGGAAAACCAGCTGAGAGTAAAAGGGGGAGGAGGAGGATGACCAGGTAAAGGAAGAACAAGGAAGTGTGGGTTGTTCTTGTGAGATCAAGGGAGGAGGTATGTAACGAGTGGCCAGGTGGAGGGTGAGTAGGAGAGTGGAAGTGGTTTTGACTGTGAGAGAAGGTTGGTTAGAGAGTAGTAGGGGTGGAGAGTGGAAAGTAGTGGAGAGTAAAGGGAGAGCAGGGGTAGACATGAGGCTCAATAACATGAGAGAAATAGAGAGAAATAATAGTGAATGACAGGAAGAGAATGGAGGAGACTTGAAGAAAGGGAAAGGTAGGAGAGAACATCAGGGTAAGGAGTATGTGAGTATGAGAGGGAGACGATTAGGTGAGACCTGGGTGGTTGTAAGGTACCAGTTCCTCATATCATTCTTATTGTAAGACACTAGTTCAGGTTCCACCTAGAAGGCCCCAGAAGGAGTAAGATGGATAAAAAGGTTCCTTTCAGGCACCCAAACGCCAGGCAGATTTTCTCTGGTGACCATCTCTGGGATCAGGGATTTCTGGGCTAGGGTGAAGGGGGAACCCAAGAAGACTGGTGAGAGAGGGACGACCCCTAGTTGGACTCCTTTTGAAATCATATATATATATATATATCAAAGTGCACACCAGCTCATGATTCCGCCACAATTCAAAAAATCAACCCAACAACCGTTCCTCATAATATCCAGTTTATTTTTGGGAAGTCATTAAAAAAAAAAAAGAAACGCCACACGTAGAGATGCATTTCGCGGCTCCTTGCCGCTTGTTCACACACAAAATAGAACACACCCAGTGACACTTTTAACATCTAACAGTACACTCTATGGTTAACTTTCATTATCCCTTCTCCTTTTCCATGTTACTCAATCTGGCATAGTTCGAACTGAATGGTGGTTTATGGCGGCGGCCATGTTGTAACGGGTCATCAGTGTTTGTGCATGCATCTCTAGCCTTTGCCTCGCCTACAATACGTCTTTCCTATATATGCAATTTACCAATTATTACTTTTAACACAAGGTGCAAGTGCAACCTGCAATCCAGTCATTTTCAACATGACGTTATTCTATTGATTAACATTTTGTAAAATGCTTGCAGAAGGCCTCTTTATCAATTACTCTGCTACAGGCAGCATGACTACTGTTATGTACTTTTTCATAGAATGGCTTGTTGGTTATTTACTGTGTACAAAATGTGTGCCCACCAGTTAATGTTCATGGATTGATTGATCAACAGTTGCAGGGACATAGGCACCTGCCCATGCCCATCAGTTGATGTGCCTGCAAGGGTGACCATAGGTCACTGTGCTATGGAATGTTTTGCTATTGGTTGGCAATTGAATGCCTGATCTGCTACTTTGCCTATCATCCCTGTCCATCTGTTGTGATGCATGGAATTCCAGTCACAACCCAATTGTCTTTACTTAACTATCCATCCATAAAGACGTGTCTTAACTATCCATAAAGACATGTCTTTGATGCATGGAATTGTAATTCATTGTGCAGCCCTTATCATTTTAGTATGATTGACGTGTTATTGATGAGTTCGGCGATTAGATGATTGGGCTCATTATTCTTACAAATCTTTTGTATTTTATATATAAATTTTTTTAAAAAAATACAATGCATTGCTATTGATCTGGGGTTACGAAGTATTGTACAACCCTTTAAATTTTTGAATTGTAATACGAGTTTGCTATTTCTACTGACAACATATAGATAGCTATTGCATCTTTATTGAAAGTGTATGTTATCTACGACATGATCTATCCCATATTACACCCCCGGGTGTCTATTGGTTAAGGGGATTACAAAGCTTTTTATGCATTGGAATGCCAGTCCATCAGTTACTGTGCCCTAGGAGGCCTGGCCATCACCGAATATACACGCAGCGCCTTTTCATCAATTTCTGTGCTGCATAATGCTTGCCCTTTAGTTTATGAGCACAGAATGCCGAATGCCTCGCTTTTCGCCAGTCAGTATGGTGCACAGAATGCCCACTAATCGGGCCTGGTAGTAGCAAGAACCTCTCCATGAAAAAGGCTTCATGATGCAGAATGAAATGGAGGATTAGTGACGGGTAGTAAACAGCATCAAAATGCCAGCCATCTAACAGCTGTATGTCATACTTATTTTCGCAAAATGTTTTAGGCCCGCCAACGATTCTTTTCTGCATGGTTTATACCGATGATTCGGTGTGATTCTCATGTGCAAGCGCAAGCTCACCCTTAAATTAAACGTCTCAGGGAGAGTTTCACACATTGAATCATAGTCTTTCACATTGCGCGCGGTTATCAAGCGGTGGAAAGCCGTGTTGCTCAGTGTGAGCATCAAGCATTGCTGAAGTCACTCGTTGGCTCGGAGCATTACTTCAATCATAGTATATAAATCTCGCATTTTGGAGCAGTCTAACTTACTTAAAACGAGTCGTCCATTATACTGAAAAGTCTAACTCGTTGTGCAGGAGTCTAACACTGTGACCCATAGTTTACACCATGGGACACAAGCTTCCTCTTAGAGTATGAACATCACGCTTCAGATCAGACTGGCTCACTGGGTGCAACCTCGGACCACAGTCCCAATCAGTGGATGTGTCTTAATCCTGCAAGCGCATTTAACTTATTGGTTGTGTGTCTCACTTTAGTGATTGTGTTCAAATCTCGCAGCTTGTAAGTCAGTTTCACTTATTATTGGTGAGTATCACTGTGAGCACAGTTTATTTGCAGAGTCTAAAAATTGCAGCCTCACACTCGGGGTGGGAGCCTTACCATTAATCACAGTTTCACTTTTTGGATGTGACATATCTCAGAACAAGTCTCTCCCATTGGGGTCCATCTGACCACCAAAAGCAGTCTCACATGTTGCTTCTAAGTCTCACACGTTGAAGCACTCTCCTATTTTATATGACCCTTGTACCTGGGAGGAGAGTTTGACTCACTGGTATGAACTACTTACTCATGTGAAAATGTTGTACCGTTCAGCTAAATTTTACTCTATTATGAGTCTCTGTCCTTGAAGTCTCACTTGTTTGGGTGTGAATCCCACATCCTAGATCACACTTATATTTGTTTGTGTATGTAACACATCAGAACAAAATATCATTCAAAGCGCATCTCACTTTACAGTACAGCCTCAGTCTTTTGATGCAAGTCTCATATTTGAGAATACAAGCTCCTTCATAGTGTGTTGCATGCTTCAGAGCACAGTTCACTCATTCAGTGTAAAATCCAGATTTTGGTGCACTGTTTCACTCATATGGTGTGAATTGTAATCAGAGGTGCACTAATTGAGTGATGTGTATGTCACAAAGCATAGAAGGATCAATTTTAAGTAGGGATAGATATATTTATTAAAAGAAGGAACAGTGTTTATTACGCATTATTACAGGAAGGGGCCAAACTAGGAAAAGTGCAATACAAACATTTAAACAGGATGCCTTCTCTTGGTTCACAGTATGTTCGGTCTTAGGTATAAAAATGCACTCCGGTTCCACTCCCTGGTCGCCTCGTTATTTCTTAGCCACTCGGGCTTGGTGTTTTAAAATGCCCCTTCACTTTTGTTCACTGGAATGTATGCTCTAGTTAACTGCTTCTCGTTTAAGTCTCCAGAAAGACCCCACTTCCATCAAGATGGGGTTTTTAATTCTTAGTAATCTTAAAACCAATCTAAATAAGCTTAGTGATGGCATAAGTAGATGCTTGGCCATTGAGAAACCAGGAAACGCCATTGAGGGATTCTTAGGCCATCTTAATGGCCATGCCCAGTTGAGGGAGCTTGATGAGATTTAGATACTTCTTCACTGTGCATATTCTCTTAGCTAAACCATCCTTTGGAAGCCTAAATAGAGCACTGCGAGGTATGGAAAGCTATGAGGAGTGTGGTAGGTCAGAATCAGGAGATGACAAGGAGGCATGATTTTCAAAAGGTTTATTCGTTCTTCTAATTCAAAAGACTTCACCTAACTCTGTGATGCTAAGCCCATTCTGTACAAATGAAAGTAAAAAGGGGTGCTCCTCAGATTTGCAAGATGGTTAAACATTAATGAAGTGCTCTTTCCAGAAATCCAATTTGAGTGGATTGTGTCCTCCAACGTATTCCTCATCTTAGATGTATTCCATCCAGCTTTAGCTGCTTCGGCAAAAAATTTTGGCAGAGGGTGCCGTGCGTCGATGTCGTTGAGCCGATGGTCCCTTGAAGGCCTCCATCGAGGGTGACGTCATCGGGTGTATAAGTAGCACGCACGGCGCCCGTTGGCCTCAGTTCTGTTTTTCCGCAGTATACGTTGCTTCAGAGATACGGCGCGCTCTGAGATTCTCTGTGAGAATAGAACAAATAATATGAATATGTCCTCGTCATCGACGCCGACCACAACCCCGAGATCGGGTTTCAAAAAGTACAAGTCGTGCTCTTAAAAAATGTCGACCACAGACCCGCACCAAGAGTGTTTGTGGTGCCTTAGAGAAGGCTGCGACATGGAGGCCTGTGCGAAGTGGCAGGCGATGACGGGGAAGGCCTTGCGAGAGAGGAGGGGAAAACTACAGATAAGTCGCAAATCCAACCGTAAAGCCTCTAGTGTCGAGGTCCCTTGAGGAGAAATCTCCTCGACGCGAAAGGCATCGGTCCAGGTCCCGAAGCGATTCCCATCGCTCGTCGTCTTCGACGAAAAAATCGAAGAAACGCCGCCACAGGTCCTCCTCGACCTTGTCCTCAGACGAATCCCCAAAAAGGATGAAATGTCCCACTAAACATTCATCATCCGAAGAATGGGAAGCATTCAGGGTCAAAATGATGGAGGTGTTCGAGAAAGCGAAGCCTCGGTCCATGCCTTCCTCGGAAGCCGGCCGGGAGCGTCATCGCTCCGACAGTCGTGCACCCTCGAGCCCGGGTGATTGAAAGAGGAAGGATAGAGAACCTTCTAGGATGCCGAGCGAGAAAAGCCGCTCGAGTCGACCGCTCGAGGTCACTGACACCGTCCGAGACAGAATACACCTCAAAGGGCAAGTCTTCGAAGATCGCCTCAACGCCCTCGAAGCCGGCGCCGTCAAAGATGGGTATTGCGTCAACGCCTTTGTCGACGTCGACCCCGGAGCCTTCGGTGCCGAAACCTCCAGTTCAGCAAAATCAGACAGAAAAAGAAAGAGAAGGCTACAAGACCTGTAATGCCTTCAGGACCCATTAATACTCTCCCACCTCTCCCAGAAAAGGTTTTCAAACCTTTTCCTAGGAAGAAGTTCTTCGAGTCTCTGACCGCAATTTTTGAGGAACAGGAGAAGTCTGATGAGGAGAATGTACCTTTTGGGCTGGAATATGGCACTCCAAATGTCCCAGAATGCCTGATTTCAGAAGAAAGCAGGTTGAGGGATTTGGTTGAATCACTACACAATGCAAGTGGTATTGATACATCTCCTGAAAATGACTTTGGTAGGCCAGAACCAGGAGAACATGCCAGTCCATCATACCGTCAGCTAATGACAAAGGTAATAGATTATTTAGGATGGGCCAGACCTCCAGCCCAATTCATCCAAGATGATCTAACAGATATATTGGATCATGGTCCTACTGAAGACCCAATACTGCCTTTTCATGTAGCCTTGCAAACTAGGGTGGCCAAAAATTGGGAGACTCCGGATTCTATTCCACCAGTGAATAAATCCTTTACTTCAAAATACCGCCCTGCGAGTAGCTACCCAGCTATCTGTCTAAACATCCCACTCCCGAAGGTTTGGTCCTACAGGCAGCCACAGCTTCTAACAAACTGGCGTACCCTTCTATCCCTCCGGACAGGGACGATAAGCGTGTGCATGGCTGGACACGGAAGGTATTTTCAGCTGGGAGCATGACGTTAAAATCAGCCAACTCCACATGTGCCTTGGCAAAGTTTTTGTACACTCTGTGGGAGTGCATTGCAATGGCGGCGGAGCACATACCAGAAGTGGACGAAAGGGAAGGATTCCTAGCCTTTGTTGGAGATGGAAAGGAGGCTATGCAGGAATCCCTTGAATCTGGATTGGACACTGTAGATAGTGTGAGCAGGTCCATGGGCACTAGCACGGTAATGCGCAGATTTGCATGGTTACGGAAGTCTGGCTTCGCACCAGACGTGCAGAACCGTCTCCTGAACATGTCCTTTGACAGGTATTACCCAAATTGTTCGAATACAATTGTTCGAATTACCGAATTGATTGACTATATATATATATATATATATATATATATATATATATATATATATATATATATATATATATATATATATATATATATAGGGTTTCCCCCGCATATATGTAACAATTGACCTTCACAATTCAGTCAATTGTGCAAAGGTCAATTGTAATTCGAACAATTGTAGTTCGAACAATTCGTATACATCCCTTTGACGGGTCACACCTTTTTGGCAGCAAGGCTGATTAGAGCCTTGAGAGGTTGCAGACCTCAAAGGCAGCTGCCAAGTCCTTGGGAGCTGCCATTAGGCAACCTCAGCCTTTTCGTGCACCAGGTCAATCTTGGAGGGGATGATCCTACCGTTACTTCTCATATGGAAAGGCGAGAGGAATGGCCGGTCAAAGGGGCCAGAGAAAGGCCACTCGCGGTGGATGAGGAAAACTTGCAAAGCCAGCTCCAGCTACAGCCTCTCTACCATCAGCGGCTGCAGCAACCGCCACAAAACCACTTTGAGGACTTGCATCACAAGACACTTGTAGGAGGCAGGCTGTCGCAGCATCTGCAAGAATGGCGAGCCATTACTTCAGTTGTTTCGGCTCTAGAAATAATAGCCCAAGGTTACTGCCTTCCTTTTCTAATGCAACCATAAAGCAATCCACCAGGGAGACACCATTTGAAGTTTTCAGTCCCACTCCTACCGCAGGAAGTTCTAACCCTGCTGGAGAAAGGTGCTATAGAACCAGTACCTGAAGCGGAGAGGAACAAGGGATGGACTGAGACCCATCCTGGACTTAAGAAACTTGAACAAGTTCCTCAGGAAGGACAAGTTCAAGATGGTTACCTTTTCTCAGATCCTTCAGGCCCTTCAACTTCAGGATTGGTTGGTGTCATTTGGACCTCCAGGATGCTTATTTTCATGTGCCGATTCATCTCGAGCACAGAAAATACCTGAGGTTCGTTATTGGCGACTCACACTATCAGTTTCGATTCCTGCCATTCGGATTGACCTCCACCCCGAGGGTTTTCACCAAACTTATGGTAGTGGTGGCAGCGCACCTCAGGAAGAGGGGGGGATTCACGTCTACCCCTACCTGGACGATTGGCTGATCAGAGCACGTTCTGCCGACTAGGCACTGGATCACCTGAAAGTCACCTGCCACTTCCTCCACAGACAGGGCTTCTCCCTCCAATTCCAAGAAGTCAAAAATGACACCTTCTCAACAGCTCCAATATATAAGAGCTGTATTACACATCCCTGGAAAAGAGCTCGCCTCCCATGTCAAGGGCTCAAGACATTCTTCAGATGGTTTCCAAATTCCAAAATGCCCAAAATCTTCAGGCCTACGACTTCTTCTTAAGGTTACTCAGCCTCATGGCATCCTGCATCTTTCTGGTCCCAGAGGCATGTCTGAGAATGAGATCCCTTCAATGGGCTCTAAAGACTCAATGGTCCCAGTTCTCAGGTCAAATGACGGATCTTCTCCAGATTCCGAACAAGGTCCGTCAAGATTTTCTATGGTGGACTTGTTCAGAGACTATCCTTAAAGAAGAACTTTTTTGGCAACCATGGCCAGATATCACAGTAGTGATGGACGTCTCACTCAGGGGGTGGGGAGCTCATGCCAACGATCTGACAATCAGCGGTCGTTGGTCTCCATCGGAGTCCAAACTACACATCAACCTTCTGGAGCTTAGAGCAATCAGGCTAGCGCTGAAAGCTTTCCTGCCATCTGTCAGGGGAAAAAATGTCCTGATAATGACAGACAACACAGTGGCCCTGATTATCTAAACAAAAGAGGAGGAGTTAGGGTCACTACTTCTGTGCAGAGAGGCAATGCAGCTCTGGTATTGGGCAATTCTTTAACGGCATTTCACCTAGCTGGGGAGGAGAAAATGACGGCAGATACTCTGAGCAGGCAGAGCACGGTGTCCCATGAATGGGAACTGGCTCAGGAAGTAATTCAAGAGATCTTTGCCCTTTGGGGAACCCCTCAAGTAGACCTATTTGTGACCGGAATCAACCAGAAGTGCGAAAGGTATTGCTCAAGGCAATTTCCCCCGAGAAGAGCCCTGGGGGACGCGTTCGTGGTGGAGTGGAATTTCCCACTATTGTACGCGTTTCCTCCAATTCCCGTTATTCCTCAGGTCATGAGGAGACTGAGACGCTTCGGGAGCCGCATGATAATTGCCCCGGATTGGGCCAGGAGAATGTGGTACCCAGACCTTCTAGACCTGTCCATCTGTCCCCCAGTACGTCTTTCTCAGAGAGAGAACCTTCTCTCTGAAATGGAGGGTCAGGTTCTCCATCCAGAGGTAGAGAGGTAGAGAGGTAGAGCGAGAGAGAAAAAAGACAACCACCCGCACATAGTGATAGGGAAAGATCACTCAGGCCGGGACGCTCCAGGGGCATGGTGTGTGTAACGGGAGATGCCGGACCAGTAAAAGTGCTGAAGGAAGGATATAAGAATATTGCATGAATGAAACAAAGTGTAGGTGGATTTGCAAACAAGATGAATTTAAAGCAACAGCAATTGCGAACAAAGTGAAACAAGTCAAAAGCCAAACATTATTGAATAGTGTGAAAGCAAGATGTAAACCAGGAGGAATACTACAAAGGCAAGTGTGCGTTAGTCACATGTTGATAAAGGCAAGAAGCCGTTAAAGTGAACCAGAAGCATATGTGGACTTATGACAAAGATACAGAAAGGAAACCTGTGTTGCCCAGGAAGTCCTATGAGAAAGAATGAACTGTTGCAAAGTACCAAGGGTTATCGGTTGTGCGACCTGTGATGGGTGGACCGACAGCTGTGCCTAGACTGAGGAATCCTTACTTGGAGTAAATCAAGAGAAGTCAAGAGTCTGATACCAGTCGGCCTAAGTTTACCTAAGTGACCTAAAGGAAAATGTGAACTAAGCAAGTTGATTTGACTGTGAATTTGAAGCCAGAAAAGCTGCCACTTAGGGAAGGGGAACCCCAAGACCCTTTCTTTTGGAACTGTGTTGAGCTTGGGGAAAGGAACACCAAGACCATTTGGTGGAACTGTCTTGAACTTGGGGAGGGGGTCAAGAACAAGCCTGGAGCTGGAAGAAGCTCAGAACATTAGTTTGAACATGGTTTCTTTGGTTGCTTACATCACTACACACTGTGTAGCTTCAGTTGTGAGGGCAAGTGTAGGTTTTGGATACAGACATAATTTTAAGATGAACTTACTGACTCAGACTATTCTTAGTTTATTTAGATAGGGAAATCCCACTTTAGTATAGGGCAAGTTAGGCCTTACACCATCCTGACATTTGAGTTAATAAAGAGCGGTTTGCTTGAACTTTAAATCTATTGTCTGTATCTTGCTTCATGAGGCCTTCACAGTGCAGAGGTGTTATTAAACTTCGAGGGCTGTGAGGACATGCCTTCCTGATTGGTAGAGTGCCACCAGAAGTCTGTTTCTTTCACAGTTCAAATGTTTTTTTCTAAAGATGATGAAATGAAATTTGGGTCAGAAGCCGGGTCAGCCACGTCAATAGCGTGTATATGAATTTAAAAAACAGCCAGCTCCTGCATACCCCATAAAGGTGCTAGTCCCTCGGCGGTTGGAGGGTGACTTAAGTCTGTCTGGGGTTCCCCTGTCTCCTAAGGGGTAGTTGCCTCCAGAGGGATCTCACCTACCCTGTCCGGTAGGGGTTATGTGCAGCAGGCTCACCTCCTTAGTCCCAAAGGGGGTGGCTCCCCCGTGGGGAAAGGTGATAAACTCCCTGGATTCGTCACAGAAGGTAGCAGTGGAAGATGCTGTGCCCCTAAATGTTTGAAAGCATGTTGATCACTGTTAAAGAACTGTTTTGAGCTTTTTGGGTTAGTAAGTGATGGCTCGGACCCTTGAAATCTTGTCAGTCATCTAAATTTGTGGCTTTCATAAACAAATAAAGAAGAATCCTAAAATTGGATTCCTCATATAGTACAATGTCACTGCTCAGCTCCTATAGTACAGCTTTTGCAAAAATGATGGCTATCAGGATGACACAAGTCGTACTGTAGCTGGCATGCTAAACAAGGATCACCAAATCTAACAGTGGCACCTCGGTTGATAGAACAGTGGATGGGAGGTCCAAGCTAGCCCTGATATTTCCTTATTCTGAAAAAGGCTTTTACAGGCTCATCTGGGACTTTCTTCAACAGACATTGTTCAGAGATGGGATTCTCAAGCAAAGTTGTGAATTAGTACAATTCTCTCAATTTGTATCCTAAAGTTGGCATCAATATTTGTGAATAAGTTTCCTCAATGAAAGAAGGGCACTAGACAGAAATATAGCTTTATTTAAAACCATTTATCAGTGCTTTAAGTTAAAACAGAGATATATACCATGCCGACGTGCAGAGCATGAAAATAAAGCCAACAATGTATGGAGGCATGTGATAGTTACTACTTAGGAGCTGGACACGTCTATGCTGGTTGTAGCAGATTTAGTGATGTAACTTGTTTCAGTGTCCGGTATGGGTTAAATATTGTGAAGACACAGATTCTGAGGTGGAATATTTTTGCATGTAAGGTCAGAAGGAGACAAACCAGTTTTTGGCATTCTTACAGATGCTTTATTGAAATAAGTAAAAGGCTTCCTTATCCCTAATCTCTGGATTTCCCTGCATAAGAAAACTAACTAGGATGCTCATTGTCTTTTGTGAAGTCCAAAGCAAACAGTCTGTCCTTCCAAAACTAAGCTGCACTGACCCTAACACTAAGACAAAACAACTAAAGCCCATTGGCTATTTGTTGTAGTACCTCTTTTAGTTCCTTTAGGGGATTTTTGCAACTCCCGGGTTCCCCGTTCTTGGCCTGTGAGTTTCTTTTATTGGGCTTTTCTTAAGTGTCTCTGAAAGTCTCTTTCGAAGGGATTGTGTCCTCCGACGTATTCCTTATCTTTGATAATACGTTTCCAGCTTGGACATTTTTTCTGTAGAGGGCGCTGCGCGTCGACGTCCGCCGAGTCGATGTCCCTCGACGGCCATCGTATCGGCGCCGACGTCAACCATGCCCATAAATAGCCACGCGCGGCGTCCGTTGCTCAGATCCGTTTTTCCGCGCTTCGTGGGGCCTCGGAACATCTTTGCTCAGTTCAGTCAGATAATCTACATCTACTCGAAATATACCAACTCGTTCTCGGAACCGACAACGCCACGATCCGGCTTCAAAAAATGTTGAGACTGCGGTAAATAAATGTCGATAACGGATCCACACAGGATCTGCTTGTGATGCTTGGGAGCCGAGCTCCATTGTTCGGAGTGTGAGGACTACATGTCCATGACGGCGAAAGCCTTGAAGGAGCGCAAGGGGAAGCTCGAGAGAGGTAAGTCAGTCAAAACCTCCTTGAAAGTTTCTTCGGTCGAGGCATTCGTCTCCTCGCCGTCCAACATTCCCGTTCTAGATCTCGAAGTAGCTCCCACCATTCGTCGAGATCAAGACACTAAAAAAGAGACGTCGAAGATCCCCTTCCTCGTCGTCTTCTGTTTCCCCAGAAAGGGTCTCCTGTCTGAGGCTGAGCTCTCAGGCTGAGTGGGAGTAATTCAGGAAGAAAATGTTAAGCGTCTTCGAGAAAGCGGCCTCGACCCCCTCGAAGACAGCTGAGGGTGATACCCTGGGTGAAAGACCCAGAAAATCAAAAGGCCGCGAGTCGCAGCACCCGGCGAAACATTCCACCCGAGAGCGCCACGGGCCATCGGGTAAGAAGGCACCGTCTTCGACGCCGTCGTCGAAGATCCCTTCGACGCATGGATCAGCGCCATCGACGCCGTTGTCGAAGGGTTCTTCGACGCATCGGTCGATCGACTCAACGCCATCGTCGACGCCGCCGAAAGAGAAGACCACGGCTACTCCACAGCCAACGATGATTCCAAGAGCCTCCAGCACGACGCCGAGACCGTCGTCGATGTCCTCGAGTAGGATCCCGATCCTCTCGAGTTCTTCAAGGCCTCTTCCGGTTTTCTCAACGCCGTTTTCGGCGCCTTCGAAGCCTGTCACATCGGCGTCGACGACATCGATGTTTTCTCGCCCAATAATGACGTGTTTGGCTCCTTCTGCCTTAGAAATGGGTTTTATATCATTTCAGAGGTCAGAGTACCCTGGATTATCTTCAATTTATGAAGAAGGGGAAGATTCTGACCAGGAAACCTTCGGGTTGCAGAGGACCACACCTCTGAGGAAAGAAGGTTGAAAGACCTACAGGAGTCATTACATGAGGCAAGTGGGCTGGACACTTCCCCAGAAGTGGATTTTGTTAGGCCAGACCCAGGGGAACATGCCGAAACACCCTATAGAACCCTGATGGCAAGAATTATTGAATTCATGGGTTGGTCTGCGCCTTCGCCTGTTTTTCAACAGGATGACCTGACAGACATATTAGACAAAGGTCCACAGGAGGATCCATACAGCCTTATAAAGAAAGATTGCATCTAACTGGGAAACTCCTGATGTTATCCCTGCTGTCAATAAAAGATTATCAGCCAAGTATAGGGTAGCTGCTGCTGACCCTGAATACTTATCGAAACACCCGACTCCAGAGAGCCTGGCGGTCCAAGCGGCAACTTCATCAAGAAGCAGGACCGCTTACCCTACTGTCCCACAGGATAGACATGACAAGAGGTACGAGTCTATGGCAAAGAAAGTCTTCTCTGCTTGTAGTATGGCGTTGAAGTCCATCAACGCCACCTGTATGCTCGCCAGGTTCAGTCACACACTGTGGGAGTGTACTTCATCAGCGGCTGACTGCATACCCGAAGGAGAGGAAAAGGAAGCCTTCCTTAACATTATTAAAGATGGCAAAGATGCCATGTGCGAGTCGCTTCAAAATGGCATCGATTCCGCTGACCGTATCAGCAGGGCCATGGCGGCAAGTACAACAATCCGCAGGCATGCGTGGTTGCAAAAGTCTGGCTTTGCTCCAGATGTACAGGCCAGACTTTTGAATATGCCCTTTGACGGCTCTTCATTATTCGGAAAAAAGGCTGATGACAGTCTGGAAAAGTTGCAGACATCTAAAGCAGCAGCAAAATCTTTAGGAGCCGCTATCCGTGAAACTCCTTTTCGCCCCTCAGGAACCTCTGTGTCAGGACCGGCGGGTGGAGGCTATGGAATTGCTGGAGACATTAACCAATTCAGAGTAGCGCTCTAGTCCTCATCTAATATGGCGGCCTGCACTATAACATCCGGCTCCGCCCCTTCAGCCAGTGCGTTGTATCTGTTACCTCTTGTTACATCGCTCGCACTCCAGTGCCTACCCTTGCGTATTCTCTTGTGTGTACAACCGTTCCCTGCTTCCCTGGCTTCCGGGATTCCTCTCTACGGTGTCTTGTGCTCTCTGTCCTTTCATACTTACACGGCGTCTTGCCGTTTTTCCCCGCTGCCCTGCTTCTGTTCGCTTGCAATCTGTTTGCTTGTCTCGCTATCCACACTTTCGTTTTCCTTACTTGCATTCACGGCGACTTGCCGGTTAAACCCAGCAGCTTTCATTTCACACGCGAGCTGCTGCTTTTCTTTTGTCCTGCACGCGAGCTGCTCTCGCTACTTCCATTTTAACACTGTACTTTCACGGCGCCTTGCCGTTCTGCACGGCTGTTTTCATTTGTCTTACATGTGAACTGCTCTCGCTATTGTTTACTTTCATTTTGATCCGTAGCTTTAGCACCCGGTGCCTGTCCGTTCTTACTTGACTTTAGTTTCCATTTCTAACGATGTATGTGTTCTTAACCACGGGTATTTTCTATTGCATTCTCCTGTCTGCCCTAGTGCTCATTCTCCTGAATTTCCGTTCATTCTATCCTTTCCGGTTTCTTCATCATTATTGAGCCCCTCTCATCTTGTTGGACAATTATCATTGCTGGACATTGGTCTTTGGAAGCTACTTTTCATACATCCGCAATGCACCAGAACCAGGGTTTTTTCTGCCTTCCGGCTTTTTCCCTGGGGCGAGGCTGGCCCCCCTGGGGGTCCCCCTGGGCAGGTTCTCATCTCTGTCACGTGGTCTCTGGAGGGGCCAGACCTTATTTACACGAAAGAAGAGGTCGTAAACTAAAGGATAATCAACCCAAGGAAAAGAAGGATAAAAAGAAGCCTGAAGCTGCACTTAAGGATAGCACCTCCGAGGATTCAGGTGAGGAGAAGGGGGAGTTTGAACCTGACAGCATACAATGCCCAACTCACACAATGGCTTATTTGGAGCAATACCAAGCACTGGTGACTGCGATGCAGAATTTAACCATGGAGGTTCAAGCACTGAGAACAGAGAATATTGCACTCCGACAACAGGTAGTTCTACGCCGGGATGATTATGGCGACTTGCCAACTATGCCACTCTCCTTCGGAAAGTACAATGGGTATACCGTAGGCCTTAAGGCTTTCTAGATGCATGTAAGGTGTACTTTGCCTTCAGGCCCCATGCTTATGATACGGCCAGATCAAGGGTCGGTTTCATCATTGCTAACCTTTCCGGAAACGCATTAAACTGGGTCACGCCGTTAGTTACAAATAACGACCCGTCCCTAAATGATTATGACCTTTTTGTGGAGTTGTTCAAGGAAAGGTTTGATTGACCTGAGGTGTTCTACTCCTCCTTGGAAGCCATTCTAGACGTTTGTCAGGGAAACCCTGATCTTCAAACCTACATTTCCCGCTTCCAGAGACTAGCAGCCAAGGCGGACTGGCCAGATTCGGCCCAACAGACCATTTTCAGACGAGGCCTTCATGACGAAATTAAAGATGAGCTGGCTAGAGTAGCCAGACCAGCTTCCTTACGGAATTTGATAACTTTGTCTCTTTCGTCTACAGGAATGGCGACAAGAAAGAAGACGACCCAGAGGAACTCCTCAGGCAATAAGTCTCCCTTCCCCTTCTCCTCAAGCAAGACCCTCAACCTTAGCGGAAGAACCCATGCAAATCGGAGCCGCCCGGGGTCCTCTGACTCCAGAAGAGCAAAGAAGACGACGGACCACCGGATTGTGTATGTACTGTGGTTCTTCCAAACACTTACTGAGAGACTGCCCGGAGGTACCTCCTCGGCGGAAGGAAAACTTCAGCCCCTGCCATGCTGCAAGGGAAGTGTCGGGGGGACTTGACAAATACCCTTGCAACAACTCAAGAACCTTAGACAACACTGAAGAAAACAGTCTGATGGTGTTCAAGGTTAAACTGTGGTTGTCTGAATCTGCTCCCACCGAGGTATTAGCCTTGTTGGACTGCGGAGCAGCGGGCAATTTCATGGACCTAAGATGGGCAACGGAACACCAGGTGGTTACCAGACTCAAGTCAGCTCCTATACCAGTAGAGGGTGTAGACGGCAGGCCTTTATCCTCTGGACCAATCACCTCAGAGACTTTCCCGCTTAAGATGAAGATGGGCCACCATGAAGAGATTATCGTATTTGATCAGATCAGAGCAACTCATTTTCCTTTGGTTATAGGGATCCCGTGGTTAAGAAAACATAACCGGCACATCAACTGGACAGACAACAAGGTGAGCTTTGATTCACAGTTCTGTAAGACCAACTGTATGGACCTATTCACTGCCCAAACAATCAATGTTGGATCGGAAGAAGGAAGACCAGTCCACAATCCTATGATCGTTTCTTCCGTCCCTCTTCAATATCAGGCATTTTCAGAAGTATTCATGGATGCGATACCCAAGATGCTGCCTCTGCATAGGGCGGAGGACTGCAGCAGCGACTTGATACCAGAAGCCGTAGTTCCGTTCGGAAGCATGTATCCTTTATCGCTCTGTGAACGGAATGCCCTTCAGGACTACTTGAATGCAAATCTACAGAATGGACTTATCCGAGAATCAAATTCTTCCTGTGGGGCTTCTTTATTTTTTATCCCCAAGAAGGATTCAGTAGAGTTACGTCCTTGTATAGACTATCGAGGCTTGAATAAGGTTACCATCCGTGACAGGTATCCCATGCCATTGATACGGGATATATTAGAAGCCGTACAAGGAGCAGTCTACTTCACGAAGCTCAGCCTAAGAGGGGCCTATCACCTATTGCGTATAAGACAGGGAGACGAGTGGAAGACGGCATTCCGCACCCCCTTTGGCTTATATGAATATAGGGTGATGCCGTTTGGCCTTGTAAATGCTCCAGCAGTATTCCAAAGATACATGGATAAGGTATTTGCCGATATGTTGTTCATAACAGTGGTGGTATACCTTGATGACATTTTGATATTTTCCAAGACACTTGCAGAGCACAGAAGACTCATCATGCAGGTGTTGCAGCGCCTTAAGTCCCATCAGCTATTGATCAAACCGGAAAAGTGTCAATTTGAAGCTACATCCGTGTCCTACTTAGGATTTATCTTGTCCAAGGAGGGTATAGAGATGGATCCGATCAAGATAAAGGCAATTAGAGAGTGGAAGGAACCTACCAATATAAAGGAGCTACAGAGTTTCCTGGGTTTAGCAAACTTTTATCGAAGATTCATACCGGATTTCTCTAACACCGTGCTTTCTCTCACTTCCCTGTTGAAGAAGGGCGCAAGGTTCGTCTTTGGTGAGGAACCCAGAAGAGCATTTATAACCCTCAAGGAATGCTTTTCTAAGGCACCCATACTGGCCCAGCCGGATCAGACTAACCCGTACATTTTGGAAACGGATGCTTCCTTAGGTGCAGTCGGGGCCATCCTACTACAGAAGTCAGAGGATGAGGTGGAACATCCTGTGGCCTATTACTCCAAGACCCTGACTACAAGTGAGCGCAACTATTCTGTACTTGAAAGGGAACTTTTGGCGATCAAGTTGACATGTCAAGAGTGGCGTCATCTATTGCAAGGAGCTGCTCACAGCTTTGACATCAGAACAGACCATCGTAACCTTCGGGTCTTACAACAGATGCAATGCACGAATGCATGCCACGCCAGGTGGGCCTATTTTTTCCTGCAATATGACTTTAACATCACCTACATTCCCGGTACAGAAAATATGAAGGCGGATGCCTTGTCTCGCAGTCTAGGGGAAAGCTCCGGAATCTACCTGGGACACGAATTGGTCTTCCCAGGACTCAGGATTGTTGCATCCGCTCTCTTTTCTTCGAGATTTGATACCCCAATATCAAACAGGCTTAGATCTCCCTTCCTCTATCATCCAAGGTAAGGATGGGTTGTATTATCATGGAGAAGCATTGTTCATTCCCACCAAAAGACTTCAGACTCTTGTCCTTTCCTGGTGCCACAACACCCCATTAACAGGACACCCAGGAGTTAGAAAGACTTACAACCTGCTACGCAGGGGCTTTTGGTGGCCTTCTCTTCGGAACAATGTTTGCCGGTATGTATCCACCTGTTCGGTTTGTGCCTCCAACAAACATTCGAACTGGAAGACCGCTAGGATTACTACAGCAACACTCCTTGCCTGAACGCCCCTGGGAACATATTGCCACCGATTTTATTGTGGATCTTCCTCCATCTGACGACATGACCGTGATCATGGTAACTGTCGATTCTTTCAGTAAGTTAGCTCACTTCTCCGCTTTCAAGCACATTCCTTCAGCCTCAGAAACAGCGGTGGTATTTCTTCGAGATATAGTCTGCTTACATGGTTTGCCTCGGACAGTGGTTTCGGATCGAGGACCTCAATTTACCTCTAAATTCTAGGCTTCTCTTTGCCAGACTCTGAGGATTCACAGGGTTCTGTCTTCGGGTTACCACCCTCAGAGTAATGGACAGACCGAGAGATTGAACGCCAGCCTGGAACAGTATCTGAGGTGTTTTTTTAGCCCACAGCAGGGGAATTGGTATTGCTTCCTTCCGCAAGCAGAGTTCGCCTACAACAATGCTCTTCATACATCTATCCATACGAGTCCCTTTTTTTGTACTTATGGGTATAATCCCCAAAATTTGCCCTGGCTCAGTGCCCCTTCCACCAAGATTCCGGCTGTGGATGGGGTTCTGAAGGACTTACATGAAGTACATGAACTAGCTCAGAAAGCGCACCTGGTCAGCCAACAAGCACAAAAGAGATGGGCAGACAAGGGCAGAAGCCCCAATCCTACGTGGCAGGTTGGACAATTGGTCTGGTTGTCTACCCATTTCTTGCCTAGGTGGGTCCATTCTGGCAAGTTCTCCTCGCGGTTCCTCTGGCCTTGCCCCATTGTGCAACGGATCAACCCGGTAGCTTTTAAGCTTAGACTCCCGGACTACCTCAAAAGGGTGCATCCAGTCTTCCATGTCTCCTTACTCAAGGAATACAAGGATGATCCTTTTCCAAAGACCTGTCCACAGGGTACGTGCTCAAGTGAACCCAGCACCTGAAGAATACGAAGTGGCCTACTTGGTTGATTCCCGGTACCGCAGGGGTAGGTTACAATACCTGGTACATTGGAAGGGTTACCCGTTGGAAGAGAGGTCCTGAGAACCGGTGAGCCATATTCATGCACCCCTATTGATAAGGAGATTTCACCCCTTTCACCTGAGCAAACCTGGGGGACCCCCGAGGAGAAGGGGGTATACTGTCAGGACCGGCGGGTGGAGGCTATGGAATTGCTGGAGACATTAACCAATTCAGAGTAGCGCTCTAGTCCTCATCTAATATGCGGCCTGCACTATAACATCCGGCTCCGCCCCTTCAGCCACTGCGTTGTATCCGTTACCTCTTGTTTCTTCGCTCGCACTCCTGTGCCTACTCTTGCGTATTTTCTTGTGTGTACAACCGTTCCCTGCTTCCCGGGCTTCCGGGATTCCTCTCCACGGTGTCTTGTGCTCTCTGTTCTTTTATACTTACAAGGCGTGTTGCCGTTTTTCCCCGCTGCCCTGCTTCTGTTCGCTTGTAACTCTCGCTATCCATGCTTTCGTTTTCCTTACTTGCATTCACGGCGACTTGCCGGTTAAACTCAGCAGCTTTCATTTCACACGCGAGCTGCTGCTTTTCTTTTGTCCTGCACGCGAGCTGCTTCCATTTTCACACTGTACTTTCACGGCGCCTTGCTGTTCTGCAAGGCTGTTTTCATTTGTCTTACACGCGAACTGCTCTCGCTATCGTTTACTTTCATTTTGATCCGTAAGCTTTAGCACCCAGCGCCTGTCCGTTCCTACTTGACTTTAGTTTCCATTTCGAATGGTGTATGTGTTCTTAACCATGGGTATTTTCTATTGCATTCTCCTGTCTGCCCTAGTGCTCATTCTCCTAAATTTCCGTAAATTCTATCCTTTCTGGTTTCTTCATCATTATTGAGCCCCTCTCATCTTGTTGGACAATTATCATTGCTGGACATTGGTCTTTGGAAGCTACTTTTCATTACATCCGCAACGCACCAGAACCAGGGTTTTTTCTGACTTCCGGCTTTTTCCCTGGGGCGAGGCTGGCCCCCCTGGGGGTCCCCCTGGGCAGGTTCTCATCTCTGTCACCGTGGCCTTTGGAGGGGCCAGACCTTATTTACACGAAAGAGGTCGGAAACTAAAGGATAACCAACCCAAGGAAAAGAAGAAGGATAAAAAGAAGCCTGAAGCTCCACTTAAGGATAGCACCTCCGAGGATTCAGGTGAGGAGAAGGGGGAGTTTGAACCTGAACCTGACACTCTGGGAGAGGAAAGTCCTTTCGCTATTATTCCGCATTCGGGAAAGGCAGAGGACAGCCGGCTCAATGAGGCCAAAGGAGATCCACCCGAGGTGGACGGGTCAAAAGTACTAAGACCGCAGCAGCAGCAGGTGCCTCTTTACCCTTGGCATCTGCATCAGCCGCCCCCAAACCACTCTGAGGTCTTTCCTCTTGCAGGAAATTCTAGACCTGCTGGAGAAAGGTGCCATAGAACCAGTACCTGTAGCGGAGAGGAACAAGGGCTGGTACTCCCCCCTACTTTCTCATACCAAAGAAGGACAGAGGACTGAGACCCATCCTGGACTTACGAGAATTGAACAAGTTCCTCAGGAAGGACAAGTTCAAGATGGTAACTCACTCTCAGATCCTTCAGGCCCTCCAGCTCCAGGACTGGCTGGTATCTCTTGATCTTCAGGATGGTCATTTCCATGTGCCAAACCATCTCAAACACGAAATACGTGAGGTTCGCAATTGGCGACTCTCATTATCAATTTCGAGTTCTACCATTTGGGCTGACCTCCGCCCCAAGGGTCTTCACCAAGCTAATGTTGGTAGTGGCTGCGAGTCTAAGGAGGGAAGGGATCCACGTCTACCCCTACCTGGACGATTGGCTGATCAGGGCTGTATCTTCGGAACAAGCTCAGACCCAGCTAGATTATGTCTGCCACTTCCTTCACAAACTGGGCTTCTCCCTCATTTTAAAGAAGTCACAGATGATACCATCACAGAGACTCCAGTTCGTTGGAGCGGTCCTGGACACTTCCCTGGGAAAAAGCCTTGCCACCAGAGGTGAGGGCTCAAGATATTCTGCAGATGGTCAACAAGTTTCAAAATGCCCAACGTCTCCCAGCCTTAGACTTTTTGAGGTTGCTAGGCCTCATGGCATCCTGCATCTTTTGTGCCAGAGGCTCGCCTGAGAATGAGATCTCTTCAGTGGGCACTGAGGACTCAGTGGTCGCAATTCTCAGGGAGAATGACAGATCTCCTCCGGATTCCGGACAAGGTAGCCCGCGACCTTTAATGGTGGGCCTATCCAGAGAACATCTTGAAAGGAGAACTGTTTTGGCAACCATGGCCGGAGATAACAGTAGTCTCACTCACGGGGTGGGGAGCCCATGCCAACGACTTGACCATCAGCGGTCGTTGGTCTCCATCGGAGTGCAGACTACACATCAACCTATTGGATCTGAGAGCGATCAGACTAGTGCTGAAAGCTTTCCTGCCATCGGTACAGGGGAGAGATGTCCTAATAATGACGAACAACATGGTGGCCATGCACTACCTCAACAAAAGAGGAGGCGTAGGGTCACTGCCACTGTGCAGAGAGGCAATGCAGCTCCGGTTTTGGGCAATTCAGGAAGGAATCTCTCTATCAGCAGTCCACCTAGCCAGAGAGAAGAACTTGACAGTGGACGCTCTGAGCAGGCAGAGCACAGTCTCCCACGAGTGGGAGCTAGCTCAGGAAGTCCTTCAAGAGATCTTCGCCCTTTGGGGAACCCCTCAGGTGGATCTGTTCACCACAAGCACCAACAGTAAGTGCGATCTGTTCTGTTCAAGGGAATTCCCCCCGAGAGGAGCTCTAGGAGACGCGTTCGTAGTGGACTGGGAGTTTCCACAAGTCCCTGTTATTCCTCAAATGATCAGGAGGTTGAGAAGATTCCGGAAAACCATGATCCTAATTTCCCCGGACTGGGCCAGGAGAACGTGGTACCCGGACCTTCTAGATATGTCCATCTGCCCTCCAATCCGTTTTCCCCTCAAGGAGAATCTTCTCTCGCAGAAGAGAGGTCAGGTTCTCCATCCAGACATCAGAACCCTCAACCTTCACGCTTGGCTTCTGAAAGGGTGAGGTACAAGGATTGGGATCTCCCTGATGACGTCATGGAGGTGTTGCTTTCGGCCAGTACGCCAGCAACAAAGTCTTTATACCGCTGCCATTGGAACAAATTTTGCAGCTGGTGTAGAGAAGAGAATATCGTCCCTTTTTCATGTGGTACACCAGCGGTGTTATCGTTTCTACTCTGCTTGGCAAACTCAGGCCTTCAAGTTGGCACTGTAAAAGGCTATCTCGCAGCGCTTTCAATCTTCAAGCGCACTGCGGAGGATCCATTGTATTTCAAACTACCTCTAGTGATACAATTTCTCAAGGGGTTAACTAATGTTTATCCTCCAAAACCATTCCAAGTTCCCTTATGGGACTTAAATTTAGTCATAAACTTCCTAATGGGCACTCCATTCGAACCACTTCACTCTTGTTCGCTGAGATTTCTCATGCTTAAAACTGTTCTATTGGTAGCACTAACATCTGCTAGGTGGGTGAGCGAGCTACAAGCTCTCTCCTGTAAACCCCCACATACAATTTTCTACAAGGACAAAGTTGTCCTACAGGTGAAGCCTAATTTCCTCCCAAAGGTAGTTTCTGAATTTCATATTCCTCAGAAAATTACCTTACCTTTGTTCTACCCTCCTCCCCACCCGGGGAAAGAGTAAGAAAGACTAGAGTACCGGTCGGAGACATATGTGCGGCTGCCACATGGTCGTCCGCACATACATTCACAACATTTTACAACCTGGATTCCTCCACTAGTCAAGAGAACAGATTTGGCAAAGCCGTATTACATTCGGTCCATCCCTAAAGGGATACATGACATTCTTACTCCCACCTCCAATTACATGCCACTGCTATGGGAGTCTATCAAAAATGAGGAATACGTCGGAAGGCACAATCCCTGCGAAGAACAAGTTACTTCTTACCTTGTAACGTTCTTTCGATGGGATGTTCCTCCGACGTATTCCTTATCGCCCCTCCCATCCATCCCTGCAGTTATACTTCCCTTGTGGTTGCAGCTTATGCTCCTTCAAGGTCAATAACCAATTCAGGCATGACTTTTCTTATGCTACAAAACGGAACTGAGCAACGGACGCCTCGCGTGGCTATTTATGGGCATGGTGACGTCGGCGCTGATATGGTGGCCGTCGAGGGACATCGACTCGGCGGACGTCGACGCGCAGCTCCCTCTACAGAAAAAATTTCCGCGGCCAGCAAGCTGTAAACTTATTATCAAAGGTAAGGAATACGTCGGAGGATCATCCCATCGAAAGAACGTTACAAGGTAAGAAGTAACTTCTTCTTCTCTGGTATCATCCGGGGGAAATAGAACCTGTCTTTATGTTGTTCAGCTCTTTCTCATTTCTGATATTACTGGGACGAGTAGGATAAGTCTCATAATGATTCCCACTCTCTCTGTTCTCTCTCGTACCACTGGGACGAATAGGATGAGTCTTTTGGTGTTTCTCACTCTCCTGGTTCTTTCTCGGATCATTGGGACAAGTATGATGTGTGGGGGTTGAATCGTTATATACTTTTTTTCGTCATAATTAATTATCATCATATGTGATTAGATGTCCCCCCCCTCTCACTGGGACCAAGATGATTGCCCCAATCATTATATTCATAGTTTTCATATAAACAAATGTCTCTTTGCTTAATAACTGAACAGCCACTCTTCCCAGGTCTCCTGCTCTTCCCTTTACCTTTGTTTGTGTGGGACTGCGTTGGTGGGTTGGCATCTTTTGTCTCCGGCTGGTTTCCCAGTTGTCAGGCTGCCTAGTGTTCTTGTTCCTTTCTCCTGTCTCGGCCCTCTACAACAGAACCTTCTGAGTGGTTTCTGCTTTGCAAGGGTTCTTTGCTCCTTCCCTGGCTGTGCCACCACCTCCTCTTCGCATCTCCCATTTAGGACTTGTTCCTCCTTCCTGTCTCAGTCCTCCCTGAAGGAAACCTCTGAGGAGCGTTTTCGGCCTTGCAAGGGTTCTGCTTCCTTCCCTGCCTGTGCCACTTCTCGTGTCCTGTTTGGGAGTGTCTCCAGCTTCCCAGCTGACAGTTTCCCTGCATCTTAAACAGGGGGTCGTATGGCTTAGATTCCGATGGCTTCTCTCTGTTTTGGGAAACTGCCTTTGCCATGGTACATCAGCGCCCCTCGCAGAGCTGATTCCAAACTCCAGGGCTTCTCTCTCCACCTCTCTCTCTCTCTCCACATCTCTCTCTCCTACCACTTTTCTGAAGAGGCTCTGTGGACTCTACGGTATCTCATGTGAGTCCTTCTTTTGTTTTTGGGGTGGTAGTCATTATAACCCCATGGATCAGGGGGGGTACTGGTCTGTACCCATTATCAGTATAACAAATAAACAGGGATTCTTCCTGTTCTCTTCCAATACGATTGGTATTCTTGGATGGTTGAGGATACAGGAAAGAAAGTTCCTCCTGGGAAGAGAATCCTTCTTCTCATTTTATGGAATATGGATGGTCCCTCCCCAGCAAAGGATCACAGTCTGCTTTGTTTCAGTGGAGCTCTCTCCCTCACTCTCATTCTTCCTCTTCACAGTATTGCCATGATGCATTGCTTTAGGTTGAATCTTGGGTTTTATGGCATCGAAATAACCATTGGCTTGGTCTGCTTGGCCTTTCTGAAGCGTTGATGTTTCTATTGGTCCAAGAGCGAGGGATTTGGGGTGTTCCCCTGCGGAACAGGAGTCCTTGTCCCCAAGTGGGGAGTCTCTTCCCGATGATGTCCCTCTTTCCGCAACCCCTCGTGAGGGTATTGCATAGCGGGATCACCTCCGTACCCTCACTAAGAAAGAAAACCCCACCCCCCCTTGAGAGAAGTGATTGAATCCCATGATTCCCACTTGTTGTATTGCCTCAGGAGGAGCTGGAGCCCCCCCCCCCACTGCAGGAGCAGTGGCGTGCCTGGAGGCACATCCTGACCACAAGGTAGGCTCCCTGCCCCACCTTGCTGCATTTATATCTCTGTAGCCTACCAGCGCGAAAATGTCATTTTATTCCCAGAAACCTGCCACAATTTGATTTTATTACGTGGCTTTGAAAAGGGGTTTGTCTGCCTCCGATCTGGCCCCCACTGCATAGGAGTGCAGCCAGCACCATCCGTGAGCACGAGGCCTTTAGCCTCTTCAAATTGGCCGCCCACCATCTTTGTACCAAGTCCCATGCGTAAAAACACATAAGGACCAACATCCACATCTGACTGGCCCTCGGCACCTACTTTTGCACCAAATGAGAGGCGGCAGGCTCAAGCCAGCCCACTTACAAAGGCGGTGCTTCCTGTCGTGAGCCTGTCTGGAGCCTTTCGAGCCCAGAGCCACGAATCCTGCACCTTCCTCATCCGATTCCCCACAATGCACTGCTCCTGCTGCTAAACCCTCTTCTTGGACTCTACTCCAGGCCTCTATCTTCCTCCAGCTGCTCCTGACGCCGGCACTACGACCCTGTATACATGTAAGAACGTTCATGCACAGCGCCTCTAAAATCGACCCTCTCGCCGCACACCTGCTGCACATTCAAAAGTGCACGTCCGCCTCCCAGCATCTGACTTTTGTGCTTGCCTTGATACCACTGCAAGTTGTCACCCTGCCAAACTGTACCTGCAGTAACCCTCCGTATTCCTTTAAGCATGAATCCTACCACTATGGCATGTTCTATTGTCCTATTAACCTTTGATTAGACTGCCCAGCCCAAAACATGCTGGCCTCTCTGTAGTCATCACTCCTATTGCCTCAGGTCTATGATTGCTACTGTGCTCCAAGCCTAGCCCGTTAATGCCTAAAAGTCCCCCCATCTTGACTGGGCCTCACCGTTCTAGCCCAGCCCTATGCTAATAGTTGTGCTTCAGTGCTCTAGCCTATTGATGTGTATCATTGTTCTAGCCTAGCCCTATGCTAATTGTTGTGCCTTGGTATCCAGTTAAAATTTCGAATAAATAATTTTGAATGTCTTTTGGTCGTATGTAAAAATGTCAATTTGTTTTTTTTTTTTTTTTGGGTTTAGTTAGTACAAAAAGGTAAATAAAAAAAAAATAAAAAACAGGGGGTTCAGGGGGAACCCCCCATTAAAATATAAAGATTTGACATTTTTTTGGACATTTTTGATTAGAAAAAAAGGCATTCTAAATTATTTAATTTGAAAATGTCACTATAAACCTTGTGCCTCAATGCTCTAGCTGATTGATGTGTATCATTGCTCTAGCGCAGCCCTATGCTAATTGTTGTGCCTCAGTGCTCTAGCCTATTGATGTGCTTCATTGCTCCAGTTCTGCCCTATGCTAACTGATGTGTTTCTGTACTAGTCTGGCCATATTGGGGCCTACCCTCTTGAATTAGTCCACGCACCGGACCCCATACTTGACACTCATAGGTCCCATCATATACAAACTTTGATATGACATCACCTAGACTTAACCTGACCACCCGCCTTTTAAGTATCTTCACTACACTCACTGTCCTATCTACAATGGTAGTCACCTACGACACATCCCCAACAGTCGGGGAGCAGGTAAAGAAGTTATACACCGAACCTTGGTCCCAACGGTTACCAAAGCCTACCTCCTTAACCTATGTAAGCCAGACCTGTCCCACCACTCTCCGTAACCTTAGGCTAGGATCCAGAACGCCTAAGCCACTACAAACTCACCCTGTTCCAGGCTCCTCCAAGACTGAACATACACATGTACTCATGTACTGCATCACTCTTCCAAAAGGAAACTTAGTTACACCCAGAAACCTTGTACTAAATTACTTGAAACGACGCCCAGCACTGATCACATTAGTGCTACCACAAAAGGATCACACCACCTCAAAGGAGGTCTCCTCAACGCCAGATCCTTAATTGCCCATGCTTCTGAAATTGCAGACCTTATCACCTGCTCAACTTCCTAGCAGTGACAGAAACATGGCTGCACAAAGCATCTGGCCCAGCCCTAATGCTCGCCATTCCCCCTAACTTTACCATATTTATCATATGCCTATGCTCTCAGCAGAACTACTCTCCCTCAAACTAGGTATCTCCGCATCACATACTATCACGGTGCACTTGATCTACAGACCTCCTGGCCCTCTAAAATCCTTTGAAGAAGACATAACTGCCCTCCTTAATACCAATGCCAAACCAGGGACACAAATGATCCTACTCGAGGATTTCAACCTAGGATATAAGGACTCCAAAGACTCTAACGCCACAACCCTAGCAAACACCATACTGGAAGCAGGCCTTACCATCCGGATTATGTTACACATGTCAAAGGTCGCATTCTGGACTGGGTGACAGACATTAACTGTACTGCTACCATAACGGCCATTGAACCATGTGTCTGGACTGATCACCATCTGATCCTGCTGACCATTTCCGACCTACCCCAACTAAAAATAACTAAACCTCTGGCACCCCCTACCCTTACACGCTGCAAAAAAAATAACAATGACTAATCTCATCCCTCTGATTCAACCTATCATCAACCACACTAATCTCACCTCTAACCCGAATGAATTGGTCGACTTGTATAACATTACTATCAACGCAACTATAGATGCTATTGCCCCATTAAAACTAAATAAATCCAAACCTCTTGCCCATCTAAACACCTGGTTTACCCCAAACCTAAAATCCCTGCCTAAAGAAAAACGACAGGCAAAGCCCACTGGAAAAAAAACGCTCCCTTCATAATAAAAATATCCTCACTACCCTCAGCAACAATTAAAAGAAACAAATCATACAGGCTAAAAAAGAGACCTTCAATGACAGAATCAAAAAAGCAAACTCTTAACACTAGGGAAATCTTCACTATCCTAAGAGAATTAGAATCACCCATCACACCTATTGACTCATGCACCAAAGATAAAATATGGTGCACCAACATCCAAAACGCCTTATGCAATAAAATCACCCTGCTACAAAACAAAATCTCTGCCAAAAATTCCTCACTCCATAATATTGCGCTCTCTACCCAAAAAACATTTTACAGGAACTTTCCGTCAACCAAATTAAACTGCATAACAAATTCAATTTTAGAGCGATTTCCATCGTAGAAGCCAAAAGCATCATCACATCTCTCAAAGCCTCTCGTTGTCTGGGCGACACATGTCCAGCCCCTATTATCAAAGAAGCTGCTCAAGAACTAGCCCCCTTCATCACCTCTATCAACTCCTCCTTCAAATCCTGCACTGTGCCTACCAACCTCAAAGATGCATGGATACTACCCCTTCTAAAAAAACCTAACCTTGACCCCAATACCCCAACCAACGACAGACCTATAACAACAGTCTCGTTCCTCCTCAAAATCTTAGATAAAGCTGCCTATCTCCAGACCCAATCTTATCTGGAGAACAATAACTATTAGGCACCAGACAATCTGGATTCAGACCGAGACAGCCCTCCTTGATCTTAAAAATCAACTAGATAAGCGTAAAGACAAAGGAGATAAATCTATTCTCCTACTCCTAGATCTATCAGCCGCATTCGACTTGGTAGATCATAAAGTACTGTGCAACCACCTCAAATCCGCTGCCAACTTTTCCTCTAAGGCCACCGCATGGATAAACTCTTTCCTGGATAACAGAACTATAAGAGTCTTCTCACCCATCTCTGCTGCTGATCCAGTCCCCATCACCTGTGGGGTTCCCTAAGGCTCATGCGTCTCCCCTACTTAGTATAATATTTTTACAAAGCCTCTCTTTGATGTTCTGGGTAAACTGGGTGTCTCGCATACTAATTATGCTGACGACACCCAGATCCTCCTTCCAATCCAAGGAGACTACAACAAAGACACCATCCTCTTAAACAAAATCTACCAAATCATCCAAACCTGGATGGCTACACACGGTTTATGTCTCAACGGCGACAAAACTGAGTTCCTAATCATTGGTTCCACCAGCAAACTGAACAAACTCTCCCATCTGTACAATTCCTTTGACATTGATGGCATCAGAATTAATGTAGCCAAGGAAGTCAAAACGCTAGGCTTCTACTTGGACTCAACGCTTAACCTTAATAAGCAGGTGAATGCCATAGCTTCAGCAACTAGTTACACCTGCAAGCTAATTCATGCCAGCAAGCCATTTCTGTCTACGGACAATTGCATCACCATCGCACAAGCCCTTATCCTATCTAAATTAGATTACTGTAACATACTCTATTTAGGCACCAGTAAACACAACACCCACAAACTTCAAACCTTGCAAGACAATGCCCTCAGAACAGCTCTAGGCATCCCCAAAGATCAACATATCTCGGATCATAGAGGAACTGTGAACTCGCTCTCTATCAATGACTGCATCAAATTCAAAACCCTGAACATTACACATAGCTGTCTCAACAATAAGGCACCAACATACCTCACTGAGAAATTTACTAGGCACACATCTGACCGCCCCATTAGGAAAGCCCAAGCCAACAGCATCAGAGTCCCCAACTTCAACTTGAAAAGAACAGGAGGTTCTAGCTTCCCAGTACTGGCAGCTAATCTGTGGAATTCTATTCCGGACCCACTTAGAGCCATTCCTACCTTTTTAACTTGTTCAAAACGAATGTCAAACTCTGGCTACAGACTAACGACTGCTGACACTTATTCTATGAACGACCCCTTCCCATCCTTCTCGCCATTAACTGTATATATACACCAATACCTAGGATGTACAACTTGTAAGTTAACTTGTAAGATATGTCTGCAACTGTAATATAAGAAATATAAGATAACTAACTCAAGAAATGTTGGATAAATACTCACATAACTATAACATGCAATTGTAATATAAAACTGTAAGATAACTATGTAACTGTAACCTAAGCTGCCTCACTAGTGCCCAGTTGCCTGACGGCCCGGTGCGCTCTATACATAAACAATACAATAAAATCACAATACACAGGAAACCTACCCAGAAAAAAAACATAACTAGGAGAGAACTACTATTCGAACTCCTGGAAGAGCATACCTGGTAATATCAATGAGATTAGGAAGGAGGTGCAAACAATGAGTAACAGGTGGCAATTTTTATTTATTTCATTATTCATTAGGGTAATCATGTCAGGACGATGAGTGTTCCCAAGTATTTACATATAAGCCTTCTCAGTTGCTATTTCTAATAGGCAGCTTGGAGTAATGCATTCATTGTTGAGCAGTTATACCTGTTGCAATACAATACTAAAAATAGCCCTCAATAAATTGTGTACAGGTCCTTTGGAAGATGACAATGTGTGCCGGAGTTGATACTATGTACCTCTGCAATCGTTTTGGTATGATTACTGTGTGCTGGGATCTAGGGGATTGTAGCCCCTCCTGGTATTTTCTGTCACCCATGAAGAAGATGGATCTGGAATTTATTACACATTGAGTACATCTCTCGCTCTGGAAAGACACCCGATGTGATCGAGATATTTATTTATTGGATATTTATAATGTGCCTATACAGTCAAACAGTGTTTCAAGGCACATCAAGACACAGGAGGGGGAGGTATGAGGAGAAAAACAAACAATGACATTCCTACTAGGTCTTGAAACATTAGGAACGTGCAAGTGCTGTTACACGAATGCCGGGGAAGGGAGCGGTTGGAGGGGAGGAGGGGAGGTGAAGGTAAGGTGGGTGGGGGACAAGACCAACAACGTTCCGGGAGGTGTCTCAGGAGGATAGCTCAGAGGCAACGTGCTTGCTTTGGAAACAAGAGACGGAGCTCTGCCGGTTCGATCCCTGGGTCCGTGCTTAGAAACCTCTGGGTATTAAGTGCGTTCTAAATAACCAATCATTTCGTTCTGACTAGGTCATAAGACAATTCTGAGCGTGCAAGTGCAGCAATTAGAGGGGAGAGTGGGGTGGAGGGGAAGTGCAGGTTCCAGGATGAACACTGAAGAAGACCAACAATAACATTCCTACTAGGTCACAAGACAATTCGGAGCATACAAGTGCTTCCTCCCGAAACACGGCACGGAAACCGCTGTGCTAGATTTAAAAACCCGAATTGAGGACCTGAAAGATAAGGGCAAGATGGCACTCCTCCTCCTGCTCGATTTTCTGCGGCATTCGACTTGGTGGACCACAAAATCCTTTCACCTCAAAACAGCTGTGCACTTTTCTGACTCAGCGTTATCCTGGATCAGCTCATGTTTAGCAAATAGGACCATGAGGGTCTTCTCTCCTCTAGCCTCTGCAGATCCTGCCCATGTCCCATGCGGAGTCCCTCAAGGATCTTGCTTATCTCCCACATTATACAATGTGTTTACCAAGCCTCTCTTTGACATACTTGACTATCTGGGCGTCTTGTACACCAACTACGCCAACAACACCCAGATACTTATCCCTATCTCTGGTGACTTTGCTCTTGACACTAAGGCTCTTAATGACATCTACTGTACCATCCAGGCTTGGATGGCACATCATTGGCTCTGCCTTAATGACGAGAAAACAGAGTTACTTATCCTCGGTTCGCACACTAGAGTAGCCAAACTTAATCCAGCGTACAAAGCATTCACTATAGATGGTAACATCATCAACGTGTCAAACACAGCAAAAACCCTGGGCATCTATCTGGACGCAACTCTCTCCCTAGCTAGACAAACCAACGCTGTAGCGTTGGCATCGGCATACACCTGCAAACTTATCACAGCCTGCAGACCCTTCCTGAACTCAGATAACTGCATAATCCTAGCCAGAACATTAATATTGGCTAAAATAGACTACTGCAACGCCCTCTACCTAGGGACTAGCCAAAAAAATATTGACAAGTTACAAGTTGCTCAAAACAACGCCATAAGGGCAGCCCTCAACATCCCCAGAAGATCTCACATCTCAGACATTAGACGCAGCTTCCACTGGCTCCCCGTCGGACAGCAAATTTCCCTCAAAGCCTTAGCCTTAACCTACAAGGCTCAGAACAACCTGGCGCCAGCATATATGACCAGCCGCTTCACGCAGCATGTTTCAAGCAGACCACTGTGATCAGCCTATATTAACACTCTCACCATACCCAGATTTAAGCTAGAGTCTGCTGGGGGCTCAAGTTTCCCAGTTCTCGCTTCTAAACTTTGGAACACTACCCCCGCCACACTCAGAGCAGAAGCTACGTTCGCCTCCTTCAAAAACAAAAACAAACTCTGGCTCCACAAGCTTGATGAGCCCACAACACCTTCTACATAGGCACGAATTATCTGACCCCTAACCACTAACGCCTTGCGCACTACTCATCGCTTTCCGATTTCAGCTTCATTCCTGGTTTCCTGCACTATGATTGTTGAGCTATGCTTTGCCTCTGTATTACCATGACTAAGACTACGTCACTGTTGTAACTTACTCTGCCTGCCTGTATCCACCTTCTTGTAACCACACGCCCAGATGCCCCAGGGCAAGGCTCCGCACTATAAATAAAATAAATACAAAGAAAGAGAGGAGATGGGGATGAGGGGAATTGATAGCTTGAAGATGAACAGGGAAGAAGACAACAATAAAGTTCCTACTAGGTTGTGAGACAATTCTGAGTGTGCAAGTGCAGTAACAGAAAGGGGATAGAGGGGGAGGAGAAGGGGGAAGAGGAGATGCGCAGGACGGGGTGAAATGGTAGTGCTCAGGCAAAGGGAGGAGAAGGACATTAAGTGAACAGGTTCACTTAAACTTTTGAGAAGAGGGTGCACAAGTGAGTGCTTTAGGAGAAGAGGGAAGGAGCACAGTGACGAGGTGTGATCTCTGAGACCGCCAGGGCTTGACAACAGAGGCAGTGTTGTCCTAGAAGTTCAGGAGGAACAGGGGACCACATGTTGGATGAGACTCTCTCAGAGCGGGCCGTCCAAGACCTCACCAGGTGATAGAGGAGAGAGGGGGGTAATGTTAGAGGGGGGCCAAGTGAGGCCAGAGAGCAGGTTAGGAAGAAGCATGAAGCAACTTCAACACAACAGTAATGCAACTATCTAAAATCAAGTGACCAGGATAAGGGAAAAGCCTAGGTTTCAAAATACTGCACAAAAGTAGAAACACCAAGATAGGAATTTCCTGGAAAGGGGGGAAAAGCGTAGGTTTTAGCATACAGTAGGAAAGGCAAAACGAATAGATACGAATTTCCTGGAAAGGGGAAAAGGCCTAGGTTATAACCTGCAGCAGGAAAGCATAAACAAGATGGGTATCGCTACAAAATATCCCCACCAAAAATATCGCCGTACATATGGCTGTTTGTCTCGCCATAAGCAATATTTTTGGGGGGATAATCTGTGGGAGCGGGGGTGTCACCCGCTCATTTTAAAATAATGCAGGGGTTGCGGGGGTGTCCCTCGCAGGGTCCATGGGTCCATATCGCTGCAAAAATATGGCTATATTTTTGTATCGCAATATTTTTGCAGGGATATTAACACATGGAACCAACAAGATGCAAGTTACCTGGAAGGGCCTAAGTGCCCGAGATGGACAACGTACAATTGTGGGCGACGGCAGCAGACCACAGCATTGGTGAAAGGAGTAATAAGAGATTGGACGGTTTAATAGGGAGCAGTAATGGCTGTTCTGCCTGCCTGCACCATTCTTTCCTTGCCAGTCGCTGCTGTTTGACGGCTGCGCTGCATGCTCCACCGGTGCAAACAGGCAAACATAGTCTGGAGCTGCTACTGTAGGAGATGCCTCTGGCCCTTGGCTGCACGGGCAGTGGGGCTGCTCTGGGAGCATGGACGAACATCGGGCTCAAAGCCCAATCGGAGGATTGCGAGGCGGGGGGGAGGGGACACAAGAAAGCGGGAGGGGGTGGGAGCAGGGGATAGCATGGCAAAAGAATGCCAAAGAAAGCAAAGAAAAAATGGGGAAAAAATGTAGGCTTCAGGAACAACTCCTTACCTTCAGGCATGTTGGAAAAATGCCAAAGCGTTGGATGCACTGAGGAGTGCATCCACGGTAAGATGTTCAACGACGGCTCAGGCCCAATCGTAGCTCGGGGGGCGGTGCGTGGGGGCGGGGGTAAGGGAGACCACAGAGCGGGTGGGGCTGGGAGCAGGGGATCGCGTGGAAAAAGAATGCTGATGAAAGCAAAGAGAAATGGTGGTTGCAGGCACCAGGAACAACACCTTCCCTTCAGGCTTGATGGAAAAATTCACCTAGTATACTAAGCTCTATACCATCAGCACCTTAACACTAACCTGTCAGGGATAGCGGGTGAACAATGAGCTAACAGTGATTGGCATGTTTTGGGCAGATGAGTGTGCCAATTAAGTTTTCTTTAAATCCATGAAGGGTAAAATTCCTTCTTGTTGTCAATCTTTTTTTTTTTTCAAATAACTCCTGATCAGCAGTTTTTTAAACCTGTCCATTAGGTTTAATTGTTACAGGACCAGAATTGGCTTGATTATTTGTTAATGGAATGGTAGGCAGGGTGCTTTTTCTTGTTATTGTAGGTCATTTCTGGTCACTAAGGATAATCCTACGGAGGAGACTATAAATCATTAGCAACAACAATTTCCAGATCATTATTTATTTATGATTACTATTGAAAATGTAGAGGATTCGGAAAATATTTCAGTGCAGATTAAATATAAATTGCTTAATTTTAAACTGATATGGGTTTTAGTATTCAACAGATCAAATATGGAAATGTAAAACAGTGTATTCAGTTGTAGGAGGACGACATTGGAGCATGTTACTTAAGCCATCCATTCAAGCTAAAATGGCAGTGTGTTTAAACAAAAGGCAACAAACACATATCATGTTGTTGATAGTTATGCATACTAAGCGCCCGTTTAGCCCCAAGAGAGAAGATCTAGTCAACCACGATGTCCATGGGAAGTGAAAGAGGTGACTCAACTTAAAGCACAGCTATCACATTCAATGGTACGCTTGTAAAGACTTCCCCAGTTGGAACAAATAACAGTATTTATTAATTCCAGTTCTACTATCTTAGTCAGGAAGAAAACACTGCAAAAAAATAATGGTATGACGAGGAGTGCTGGTTGGCAAAAAAAGCTATTCTGCGTTGCATTAACACAAATGGGGCAATAGATCAAAATAATCTACAACAGCCCCGATTGGAATACAAGAAGCTGATTGCTACCAAAAAGAATGACTACCTACAGGAAAAGTGGAAGGTAATGTATGAGGCACTGCCACGCAAAAATAATGTGCTATTTTGGCAGGTAGTAATGGACAAAAGCCTGGGAAGAGAACCAACACTCAACTCTTGAATAGGCGTAGAGGAATGGCGATCTCACTTTGAGACCTTCAATGGTGGAGAGCTGCAGATTGGCCCTGCAGAGGTACTGCCCAAGATAGTTGTCATCCCGAGTGATGGTGTAAAGTCTGTGGCACTAGAGGATGTGGTGCCGGCAATCTCCACCCAAAAAGGGGTAAGGCAGTTGGCCCAGACCTTATCCTAGTGGACTTATTTAAGGACGAAGTAACCAACTGGCCCCCGGTGTTGTCCAGGAGTTTTAACGCAATCATCAGGGAGGGCGTGATTCCAGAGTCCTGGCGCAGGGCCACTATAATCCCCAAAAAGTTGGTAGAGAAAGTCCGGCCAACTACCACCCAATATCCCTCTTGGACAGTATGGGTAAACTGTTTAGGAAAATTATCCTAACGAAACTGCAACTCTGGGCCGACAACAATGTAATAAGTGACCTCCAGGCAGGATTTCAGAAAAACAGGGGAACAATAGAGCATTGGTTTTTATTGTATATGCTTATTCAGAAATACACGGTGCTGAAGCACATGAAATTGTATGCTGTGTTCCTCAATCTGAGGACAGCTTTTGACTGTTTCCAGAGGAAAACTCTGGAAGATATTGCCCAGGCCCACCTGATTAGACTCATTAGGATCCTTTACACGGTTAATAAAGTCTCGGTGTGCAATGAGTTAGGAGGGGAACTGACCAAGGATTTTAATATTACCAGGGGGGTGCATCAGGTATGCCCAATGGCACCCATTCTATTTAATCTATATATCCAGGAAATTATAGATACTGTCCTCACAGGACTGCCCCAAACTAGATAAGGGTAAAATAACTGCCCTATTCTATGCCGATGACACCAGTAATTCTGGCAACAACACCGCAAAGGTTGGCAAAATCATTGGCATTGTTTGTGCAAAAGTGCGATGAATTGGAGCTGCACCTAAACACTGATAAAACAAAATCAATGGTGTTTAGGCCCAGGTTTACAAAAAAGAGCTCTATAAATCTGGGGGTGAAAGGAAACCAAATTGAGCAGGTAAAAGATTGGACTATTTGGGGTTCCGGTTCCAAGAGACTGAGGGGTGGGTTGTCCAAGTGAACCGTTCCGCAACCACCCTCAACACGTTTGGGGGGGGGGTCCATTGTTGCAATCCACTCAAGGCATGGTCTTGGTGCTAGCTCCCCAGCGCTAGACTTGCATGGGAAAAAGGCAGTTGCTGCCGCCCTATACAAGGCTGAACTATGGGGGCATGGTAACTTGGACAAATTGTCTATTAGTGAGGCCACATTTCTGAAAGAACTTTCTAGCCAAAAGTACCCCAACTGCACTGTTGCTCCTAGAGCTAGAGGTAACCCCAGTGGCTTCTCTTGCATTACTAGGCTGGATTCTTTTCTAGATGAGACTCTGGAACCAAGAGGATCTGGCATAATATAAAGACGCATTGTGCCATGTAATGTCCCTGGAGGAAGGGAATTCCCTAGAGTGGGTTCGCCATGTAAAGAAGACGCTCCAGGAATTGGATGGTCTTAACCTATGGGAGAAACCCCAAAAGCAGTTGCTTGGCATTATAAAGGAACTAAGGTTACGTGCTATTGAAAAATCTAGGGAAAGATTGCTGGTTAGCACGAGGAGGTTAACAATGGACTCGGCATATCTCGATCTTTGGTTTCCTGGTAGGAAACTCTACCAAGATTATATCTCTCCGCCCTATGAGCAATCACTTTATGCGCAATTGAGATTGGGGACCCTCCAAGTGGCAAGTTTTACAGTAACTGGAAAGAGTCGATTTCTGATCAGTGTATACTGTGCAGGGGGGGGGGGGTGAATTTAGAAACTGACACATTTTATGTTGCTATGCGAGAAAACCAAATATTTGAGGAAGGCGTATTTGAAGCCTGTGTTGAGAGAAGCTGGAATGAGAGATACCATAACAGCAATGAGATTCCTAAGACAAAACACTGCAAGCTGTAGTTTTTGCAGTGGCTAGATACACCCACATTCTGGCTGTTAAAGAGTAAGCTAATCAAATTGCAATTACAATATAATTGAAATGACAAAGCGTAGACGCTGCGAGAAGGGCTCTTGTCTTTGGGATGCATTTTTAAAGTTGTGTAATATGTTTTATTTCGCCGCCAGAAGTGTATTGCTGGAAATATTACAGTTGACTATGATGCATTTTATATTGATGTATTTTATAGTGCTTGGATTCAAGTTTTTGTATGTGTGCATGTGTATGGGTATATATGTATATGTATATATATCATCAAGCCGTCTGATAAGGGGCATAATATAGCCCTCATGAATAAGTGTGACTATGTGAAAGAAGCCTACAAACAATACGAAATGCTACAAAAGGGTCACTCATTATCCTATGGAAAGTCTGGTACTAAGGTGAAAACCTTTGTAATGGAATGGGAGAATAAGGGCATCCTAGAGGAAGAAAACTGTAGATTCCTCTTCACCACCAATACGGTTATGCCGACCGTCTACTTTCTCCCCAAAATACATGAAAGCACTTCTAAGACCCATCGTTACTCTCTCTGGCTCTCTTCTCGAAAATGTGTCAAATAATTGACAAAGTACTTTTCCCATTTGTATCGTCTCTCCCACTCCTATGTTGGAGATACCACCGATTTTCCCCTCACACATTGATGACTTACCCTGGGAACCTGATTACATTTTAGCGACCATGGATGTGGCGTCTCTATAAACGTCTATAGAAAAGCGCATGGAGGAATCCCAACTGCCTCCTATTCGCCCACTTTCAGACAAAGATCTTTTACTAGACTTAGCGGCAGCACAAGTAGGACAGCAGACGCAGTCTTCTGCTGGAATTAATACAGACCTTATAGCTACCCTGCAGCTGACCCTTGCGCCATCTGTGAAGCTCCATGAGGCACTTGGCGACCACATAAGGGGTCAAACCACAGTGGTAACTATGCTGCACTCCAAGTTGCTATTCTTGGAAGGCTTTGTGATTGGTATCCAGGGCAGTTTGGATAAAAGTAAAGAAGACATTACAAAGATCTTGCACAGCATCATTGAAACAGATAACTGAGAGAAAAGTAAGAGGTGAAGTGATGCAGATCAGGTAAGCATGGACTCTAGATACCCGCCTGCAAAGGGTTTGGAGGAGGAGCGAATATGGAGAGGGTGAGAGAAGAAAATAAGGATCTCCCCTTGGACTGCCAGCTAATTGCCACCGGTGGATATTATGGATCTATCTATATACAGCCACCAGGAGGAGAAAGAAATGTTTAAGGACGGAGTCGAGCCTCAAAATGGAAGACAAGATGAACAGCCCGACATTGTGGGTCAGATAGTCGATATGCTACAAGTTGAAGAGGAGGATGAGAGTGCGTTGTTACGCTCACAGAAGGGCCCAAGAGCATCTGATAAAACGACACCAAGGAAATTAGCTCAACACCCCAGGGAGGGTGAGGAGCTGCATGGGTGTATTGATGTAGATGACATAGAGGACTCCTCCTGGTATAGCTCTGATGAAGATCCTGAACCAACTCCATTTCCGGTGAGACATGTCTACTTCCGTACTATAGAAGATAGAAGACACCATTGCAACACAAGATTAAAGAAAACCATCCCGCCAAGTAGAGAGATTTCGGCCCAGAATATTGTGAAAGAAGGCAATGACTACAAGAAGGGCAATTTAGGGCGGCGGGACAGAGAAGGACGAGAGGCAAATACCCCCCCGCCCCCCGGTCCCAGAGGGAACCATTTGCCCTTTCCTTGGAAAGAGTCCTAGCATTTAATGACAATTTGATTTTAAATAGCGCTAACATCCTTAGGCTGTTTAATATCATATCAACATTGAAGCAACTCTGCTCGAAGGATATCATGTTGGTTGAATTTCCAGTGAAATCCCGTTTGTACAAGGTGATCATTTATGTGCCAGCAGTTGAAATAAAATTATCCATCCTAAAGGGAAGGGAGAAGATATCATCAATGGGATTCCGGCTACTGGGGCTTGATAAACAGATAGAAAGCAAATCTGGTTGGAGGGGTGGGGGCACTGTCCCGCAGGATCACCTAAATTGGGGGGGGGCAGAGATGGGGTTGAGAAAGCCTAAACAAAATCAATAGAATTGGCCGGCCCGTTGACCCTCACAAACTATCAATATGAACTCTCACAGAAAGCCGGCCCATAGGAGACACAATTTTGACCCACAGGGGAGCAGATATTGTATCGCCGGGACTTGAACTAAGAGGATTGGAGTTGGTTGGCCGGCACCTTAGCAAAAAGGGGAGGCAAGCCATAGCAGGGTCGCTTGAGGGGCTCAACAGGGAGGATCATGACTAAGCTGCCCACACGCCTCTGTTCGTGGAACACGAAAGGGTTTACCCACTTATTTGGAGCAGGTTCACTGAAATACCAGGATTTTGATATTAGTCTCCAAGAGACCTGGCTCTGCCTTCCCCCGTGTTTGGATGGCTTTTCGATCTACTGTAACCCGGCAGAAAAGGGGGCAAACCAATGGTGGGTCTCCCGATTGCTCTAAACAGCAAGGGATATACGGTTGTGTATGAGTGTCATCCCTCTCCACTCATCCAAGCATTATTGGTAAGAATGTCCCTGGGTGGGGAAAAAACAGGCAAAATCATTTTTATTAATGAACCTGTATTGGAACAAATCTTCCCCAAAGATTGGGGGAGGGGGGTTCGTAAATTCAGTGATGGCACTGATCGATGAGTCCAAAACAATGGTCAAACTCAGAAATCTACCTATGCGGCGATCTGAATGTTCATTGTTTTGACCAGAACTATAGGCTCATTGAAAACCAGATCAGTGGCGCAGGCTCACAAATATCTAGAGGCTTGCTCTGGCGAACTGAACTGGCACTGAGAGGCGTTTTCATGGTTAACGGACATATCATGGGAGACGTTCCACCGAACCCCACATGGAAGAGGGGTAAAGTACGGAAAGTTTTGGATATCTTTGCATCCGAGAATCTCTTCAAACATCTGCCCTGTTTAACGGTGCAAGGTACTTAGTGCAGTGATCATAACAGAACTGAGCTCCATTTTGAACTGGCACTCGGCTACACCGTTTCAAAACCAGTTGGCTTTTGAAGTTAAAGCTGTAAGAAACAGGATAGGGCTTAGATCAATGCCTACCGTACACACAAGCACAGTGCAAACACCTCCTACTCTTCAGAAGGTACTCGCAACCTTTAAAAATGTTGATACAATACCACTGTCGTTCTTTTTATGGGGAGGTTGCAAAGACAAATAAGCTTTTGAATGTACAACTTAAAGGAATAGTGCGCTCAAAAATATTATTGTCTCGAGGATTCGGGCATGGTGGTTTTAAGCATACGTTGTAAAAACATTTCCTATGCACCATACCTTAGTTTTTCTCACTTTTACACACGCAAAATCAGGGTGCTGGGCACGGCTGTCTTGTGCTAATCTTATCTGTTGTTGCATCGCCCTAAGGTGAATTGTCCTCGCAGCACTAATCATATACCCTGCTCCTGAAGCCGACATCACCATTCCTAGCGATATTCTCCTGCTATCTCCATGACGTTACTGTGCGTTCGTAGCCAGACCCGTCCATTCATTGCCTACGTCTTGACGTCAATTGACGCAGGACCCGGAATATCAACGCACATCCTCACAGCACAGCACGTCCCAATTCTGAATATAAAACACTTTTTTTTTTTTTTAAAGGAAACCGCAATGCTCTGCAATTTATTATGTGCTTTTATTTCACAATAAACGCTCCGAGAACATCTGCTGATTTCCATATTCAACCAAATTTGAAATGTCTTTCTTTGTTTCGATCCACAAATCTTTATCGTGAGTTACACGGTGTTCCTTTGGGTATAAGAAGCCCATTGGACGTGCCGTGAATCGCAAGGCTTCAGCATCAACTTGTTGCTAGCCGACCGTAAACAATGTCAGGTTGCTCCTTCTTGCTGATACCGCGAAAGGGTATATCGGCCCGGGGCGATCGTCCCAAAACACTGTGATACTAATGCAGCCATTTAGGTGTATCTGCAACTGCCTTCTGAACAAGCCATCAATTGGTATCTGGAAACAATGACATTCGCAGAATGGCAGCATGTAGCTGTGTAGAAAAATAACAGAAATGTGTCTCAGCCATTCTATATTCTAATTTATCAATTTACCCATTAATTCTGCACTGTGTGAAAACTAATGATGAACACAATCGTGAAACAATGGAAACACAGAGAAAACATTGTGGAAAGTTGAAGTCTACGATGTGCTTGAGAGGTTAGTGCTATGGAGTATGTTTAGCACGCAATGGGCTGCGGAAGCTGACGGATGAATTCGAAGAACAAATAGACAGCATTTCAACAGAATATTAGCATAGAATTTGGCGTTGGTGGAACCCAGACGTGGACTACATGCATTTCGGTGCTGGACTGCCCATGTGCCCGGGACAAAGACATGTACACACAGGTTGTTTTTGTGTGTCGTTGCAAAATGCCACAAACACCCCATTACAATGTTAGCCAGCAATACCGGTCCTAAAATGAAAACCGTGACTCGATCGTCTATAAACTCGTCTACAGTAAAACGTACATAATATTTGGCATTTCCATTCTTTCGCCGTAACAGAGTGTCCGTTCAGATCAACACATTTTCAGAAAATTAAATTACGTGTTCCTTTGTCCAGTTTTGGAGTGGTAAACCTTATCATATTTGACAGTATTACACACCTGCCTTCATTCATTCCATTCTGAATCCTCCCTTTCTTCCAAGGACGAAAAACAATCAAACCTTCTTAGAAGTTGCTATGTTAAGTTTTCTTTTGGTGAAGGAAAGCCACAAATCAAAAACATACTCTGTAGGATGCATGAGTGTGCTCAGCTCACAAGCAAAAATCAAACGCGGTGACCTACACTCCCATGGGAGCAATTAGCCCTGCAGAACAACGTGGCATTTGAAATAGTTTTCGAAAACCAAACCAATTGTTTGCTAGCATCCACCAATGTTGCGCAAAATTTATAGTGATTTACTTATTTTATGAAAACAGTACCAGTTAGTGTCCTCCCCATTGTGACATCTGTGTGCGCCCTGTTTTCAAGGAGGAATGTGCTCTGCGGATAACGTGAGACTCACAAGTCATAAATATAAGTGCCCTTCCATCTCCACTGAACTTCGCGCGCACTAACAAATGTTGGAGGAGAGATGGTATATCCCGCCCCCCTGAACCATTCTCATACTGGTCAAATTATGTCTAAGCTAAGATGGGAGAAACGGCCACCCCTCCTGTATCTATTTACATCACCCATGTTTCATAAGTGTATTAACACTGTGCTAATGTTTATGCTTTGAACCTCATTTTGTTTACTTCCCTCTGCCATTCTGGCAAACTGCTCACTCTCCCAGCGCCACGCACAGCCAAACCCCCCACCACCTGTCAGCTCAGTCCGTCTCCTGTTCTCAAGGCAATGCAGCTATTCATTTTTGCAAGTCTCGAGCCCTGACAAAATGTGCTTGTATGAGAATGTCAAACCAAGCCCTGCTCCAACCTTGCACAAACCGTCTCTGCTGACTGACTCATGCCATCTCCAACCCCCTCCTGCCAGGCCGCCGTCCCCTGAACCCATGAACCCTGTTCTCTTTGAACGCATCTGGCCCCCAGACCCTACCCCTGCACCACCTCAAATTCACCTCCCATATACCTAATCAGGAGTGGTCATATATTTGGTAACACTAACACCTATCCCCATGCATTTGAAATCGTAAGACTCCAAAGGCCGCAAATCAAATATCAACCCTTCTGATAAGGCATCCGATAGCAATGAACCCTAACACATGCCCCCATAAAAATATAGGTCAGAATGCACCTATTTCACACCAACAAGCCCCCTTTCATGCGTTGTTTTGCTTAGTCAGTAGTTCTTGCATGCCAACTTTGTTATCTATCCTAGGTCTCATTCCTTAGTGGGACGCGTATTTATTCAGCTATTTAAACACGTGCCTACTAAAGCAACTGCAGACCCCACATTTGCTTTCATGCTGATATTCATTTGACCCTCCCCCGATCAGTGAAGGACCCACAAGAGGTTGCCGAACGCGGGAAGTGTGAAAGCACAGAGTTACACTGTATGGCATCCTCTAACAGGCACTTATTGCAAAAAAATGTACAAAGAGGATACATTTGAAAAGAGAATTTGGACACTTTATTTGGACAATTTATACTTTTAATAGCTTTGAAATTCAAGTTAAATAGATTTCCATTGGTCATGTACAATGTATGAACATTGTTGAACATATAAATAGCTGCTAATCATTTGAACCAGGAAGTGAACTGTTCAGGAGGTCTGCTTTTGGTGGACAGGGCACGTTTGAAATATTTTGTGGCAATGTATGTGTCCTAGGATATCCAACACAGTCAAAGTGAGATCTTTCACAAAATCGAATTCTATTTCCTGGTATATTGGCTTGACCACCCATTTTCTGCTTCTTTTTGCAAATGCCATTATGTAACGAAGCATCCCAAAGTTTCCAGCAGTTCTCGATTGTTGTCTCCCTATGTTCTCGTTATGCGCTAATACCGCTAGTAATGTTCGACATCGCATCCTGTCTATGCCAAAATGCAATCTCTTGGGCCTGTACTTTAGGCACATATTGTGGAACACCTCCAAATCTCCGGTGTGACAGAATTCTGAGAGTCCCTTCAGGTCTCTTGAAAGAGTTTTATCAAACACAAGCTTTGTGTGGAGCTTTGTGTGGAGCTGAAGATGGACCCAACCACTTCTTCTTGCGTTCCTGTTGCTCCGATAAAGGTCCATGTGCACATTGGTGAAAATGTAGCTTTTCTGTCCATGAGTGAACGTTGGAACAGTGCCATTTTTCAAGTAAAATTTCCACAGACCCATCGCAAGTTTTGGAGCTCCACCAAAGATGGTTGCTGAAAGACTGGGACCACTGTCAAATATTTTCAGAACCCTTTTTTTAACCAGGAGCTGTGATTTTTTTGATTGATTTGGCAACGTGCCATACATCAAATTGATGGCGAATGTTTGGGAACCGCTCTCGCACGGCCTTGGCTATTTTAACATCTCTGTCAGTGGCTGTGAGGTCTATTTGCATTCCCCTCGATTGGAGATCTTACAGGGATTGTATAAAACCATGTTTCTCCATGGCCACGGAGGATTTACATTGGGACACCTGCACGACTACTGAACCATTTTTTTAGTTTTAGTTTCCATGTCCTGAAAGTGGTATTTGCAGTACTTTGCTGAAAATCTGGGGCTGTCATACTGTCCATCGCCAGCTAGCCTGAACTGTTTGCAAGGGAATGTCCTTTCAATAGACATTTGTTCAATTTTCCAGGCTTGACTAATAGCGGGGAATAAACATTCTCTTTGATATTTGTAGTACTGCGTTTTAGAAAGGAACTGAAGTCCAACAAATTGACAGAAACTGAACAACTTACTAAAAGTAGAGCCACTGAAAAGTAAAGCTGCTGCAAACAGTCAATTTCCAGCTGGCACTTTGCCCAGCATCAGTTGAGCGGACCATGAAAATGTACCATGGAGCTGGGAACAGGTGGCTTGGTGTTTCAGGTTAGTGCCTTGTGATACACGAGTCACATTCACCAATGGCTCCCCGCATATTTTCTCCCCTCACCGGATGGACACTTTTCAGCATCAGTATAATCTCTATCAGGCAGCTGTCAAATACAATGTATACAATGTATTTGCGCTCCTGCATGAATGTGGTTTGTGAATCAACTGATGTAGACAATTTCAGCCAAACTGGACACACTGAAGTCGAAATCTTTGGCAAGTTCCTCTGTCAATTGTGTAGAAGCTTCAGTCTCTGTTAGTTCTGCTTGCGTTATTTGCACACGAATTGGAGAAACCATCAATGTTGATTGTTTATTGGGTGGCCCTTTTTTTGCGGGTGTAGCTTGTGTAGTGGTCAGTGAGTAATTCAAAAGCATCTTCCTTTTATTCAATTTCATCTTCATCTTGTCGAGTTCTTACATTGTAGCAATGGTCCAAGAACACTTTGCTTGCTTCGCCAGTCAGTCAATTCATTTTCTGGCCATTTGGCATAAGCATCTGTAGTTTGCTTATTGACTGGACCACACTGCGCCTCAAATAATAGTTGCTCCATTGTGAAATGTTTGGCAAGCAGCATCTTTGGTTTCATTTGTTTTCTGTGTTTTTATACTTCTTTTCCTTCTGGGCCTCTAGGAGATGGGTTGTAAAAGCATGTTCAATGTAAATCCAACATACAGTATATAGCACTTTAAAAAAAACATGTAGCGTTAGAACTGAAATCAGAGTTTGAAACGCTGCAGTTTATATGAATGTCACTGTCTTATAGTATCCGATGTAGGATTTACTTCCTTTCATTCAAGGGAACTGTCAGTATGCATACCTCAAACTCTGGACCAGCTCCAAAGGGTGATGTAATTGTAGTCGAAATACCAGCATCACCCTGTAACACAGTACTTGTTTTAGTATGGATGAAAACAGTGAAATTGAACAGACACAAAAAGCTGCAGACAATGCTGCATATAAATAGAAACCCATAAATGAAACATGTAAACGAACGACAGGATACGTAAGCAATTTCACCTAATTTAAAATTCCATGCGTAATACATTCGCGTAATAGAAAACTAAAATAAAACTACCTGATAGGTGCTCAAAGTTGTTGTTGACCCCAGAAAAGAAATGGATGCAGAATCTTGCTGCTTCTTTTTAAGTGCATTGTCACAAAGTGGTAAAAGGGAAAATTAGTTTTGCATTAGATATGTGGGAAGATCCAACTCTCCATAATATGAACTTCTGCAAGTCTGTATGGCTCACCATTGGTATAATGGACGTGTCAGTGATGTTGTCACTAGCAAGGCTCTGTGCTTCCGTCAGTATGCTCTCCTAAAACAATTGACATGTGAAGCAACAGATTACGAAAAGATTATGCTTATTTCGAAGGGCACTATGGCATTTTTTTCTATGGTCATCATTACTTTCTATGATGCTCCTAAACCCAGGGACAGATGTCTAGCAAAATGTGGTATAGTTATAGAGTAATACAATCTGATATGCAAAGTTTAGTAAGAAACATTTACACCGAAAGCACCAATACGTTCATGTAGTTACCTGTTCAGTACTCCAAGGCCTACAGCGAATTCAACATCCGGGACTCGCCTGGTCCAACGTGTGCATGAATAGAGTTGGAATTTCATTTGGAAGTAATTTACGAGACATTCCGAGTCAATGCTTTTTTTGTGTACTGCGATTGGTCGTACATATCCGGGGTAAAGTGCAGGCTGCAGATGTGGAATCGATTGGCTCTCAAGTCTCCCAACACATCCTGGGCTCTACTTTCAAGCTCGTCCATCGGAAATCCACAATATTTGACCCATTCTCTTATTACATCTATATTGTTATGCTGGACACAGAAATGACTTCAATGGAAATGCAACAAACGCTTACCGGGTTGGTATGCTCTGCTGAAGTCACCATGACCCGGAGGCAGGAACACCTCGGATGAATGAAACCTTCACAATGATCTACCCCACAAGCTAATACAACTAAAGCTAGTACAGTGAATCACTGAGAAGGGCGAGATCTCCCTAGAGTAGGGAGAATCTCAGGTTAAGTTGTTATCCTGCTTGCTCTGCTGGATGTTCTGGATCTTCTTGCCTACAAGAAGAATGCCATTTACTGGCCAGTTCACAAACCAATCTTACCCCTCAAACCCCCTGTGGAGACGATTTCTCCTACCTTAAACTGATGATCTTGCTGTAGCAGGGTTGAAAGATGAATGATGGGAAGACATACAAAAACGAAGAGGGAAAATGAATGTTAGTGAGGGACTAAACCCGGGCGGCAAGAGGGATGCACTAGTGTCGGGCTGGTGCACTAAAAGCAGCAGAGCGTCTATGGTCCAGTGCACTGTGGAAAATAGGAAGTTGAGAGCAAGATCCAAATTCACCTGAGTTGAGTAGGATGTTGATGATGAGCTCCAACTACTTTATTCTGTAAGGATTAATAAGGAGAGTTCAATGTTACATTCAGAGTTGAGGAGAATATAGTGAGAAGACAGTGTTGTTAGTTGACCGAGAACTGAATGCTGAGCATACGACTGTAGCAATAGCAGGAAACAGTAAAGTCACAGACTCAAATGGTAGGTATGCAATAGAAAACCTCAGTATTGATGGGCGGTCACTGAGCAGAACATGAGCGTCCTGTATTTGATATAACAGGGCCAAATACAAATGAAAACAAAATCGCCGTAGTAGATGAGCAGCTGTGGGTACCCGTAAGACAGCTGTACCCTGAGGATACGAGAGAGCCGCGGGCTCTGTCACAGCTGTAGACAGGAAGCAGCCGCTAATGGTGCACAAATTAGCTGTGTCACATGCTGAAATGCAAGAAACGGCTGAGGAGACGCGGTGTCCATCTGCTCAAGGCGGGAAGCACTGTGCACCCTGTTGAGCCGTGGGCTCTCGAGCGTGAAAGAGCTGTGTCCGTGCTGTGATAATGGAGATGGCTGAACTGGAGCCTCGGGGTCCGTCTGCTGAAAGCAACAGCTACTGAAGCGCGGGGGAGCCGCGTCCTGTGCTGTGGTATGGAAGACAGCTGAGCTGCAGCCTCGGGGTCCGTCTGTTGAAAGGCGGAAAGCAACTGCTAATACAACATGGAGGAGCCGCGTATAGTGTGGCAAAGCAGAACCTTGAAGAAAAAGCTGGGCGAAAATGATCCCGGACAGAGAAGGCTGAAAAGCTTGGAAGCTCGAGGAGCACTGGAGATTAATTAACAATAATCAGAAGCACCGGGTTCTATCTCAATGGTGCTTAAGTAAGAATGTCACGCCTCTCAAAAAATCATGTGACACAACGCAGGCAACATGCATGTTTAGAATCTAACGCTGTTGCCATTGAAACCTCCCCGTAACTCTATAACGAGAAAAGAAAGGCCTGGCAGCCTCAGGTTGCGAAACACTGCTTTATCCGAACAGTCCTTGAATCAGCTGGACCCTGTGTAGACCGTTTGGCAGTAGACTGTTTGGCAGGCATGACATATATTCCTCGGGAATGTATGCATTATTGTGCCCTTAGGTTTGTCATAGGTCTTAGAACGGCAACCATAAACCATACAAGCAGGCATTCTTGAAAAATCTGTAAAAAAAAAAAAGTAAACCTAGTTTGCAAAATGTTTTGCATGAATGCGTGAGAAAGATGGAATTATATCAAAGTTTTCTATGCTATGTTTGTTTTGGTCACAGAAGCAAAAACTGTACACTAGGATAACTTTCAGAATTGATTGATGTGATGTAAATCATAATGTGTTACTCGTCCGTTGAATGTACTTTCATGCATCAAAAGGAAACATGCTTATAGACATGGTCCGCGAAGGATGCAATTCTATCCCAATTGACACTGATGACATTTGCTATATATCGAGAACAGAACAAAGTAAACCGAAGACAATGGTAATAGCAATGAGATGAATTAACATTACACTCCTGGTTACATTCATTCGAAATAGATAGAAATTTAGAGATAAAAAAGAGATGATTAGGTGACCTTCCCTTACCTTGAATAACAATTAGATTCAGCAAGCAGGGTAGTTGGTAGCAGGAGAACAGGTAGCGCAATCAAGCATTGACTTCCAGTGCTCACAGATGTTCTGAGGTAGCATGATCGCGAGTTGACCTCCTGTCCTTACATAATTCATAGGTAGCACAATCATGAGCTGACTTGCAGTGCTCACAGATGTTCTCAGGATAAATATCAAGGGGTTTCTAAAGAATTAGGAAAGTGAGTGTGTATGTGAATGAGTGACTTCTTTATGGTGTTGTCTTATGTGGATTGCAGGGGCGCCGTCTGCTTCAGGAGAGCATGCCTGGAGGCACAGGGTCTGGGGAGGCCATGTGTACAATGGCCCCTGCGCGTAAGATACTTTTTGAAGTGTACATGGTGTTTGGCACCTTAGCTGTTCCCATCCTGCCAGCCCCTTCGGGAGGGCACGGCCACAGGTGCGAACTGCCATTGATACTGGAGGGGGATGGATGGGCATGAGGCGTGCAGAAAAGGGCCGGAACACTGCTGAATGGAGACATGCTTATTTTTTTTCAATCTTTCTTTATTAATTTCATATACAACCAAAGCCTATCTGGTCGACTCCGGAAGTGTACCCCCAGATAATGCTTCTGCATAAATTTCCAGTAGATGGGGTGCTACAATATCAATATATGCCTTATAAAATTCAGCTGTGATCCCATCCGACCCCGGTGCCTTGCCATTGGGGAGAGATTTTATAGCTTCCTGAATCTCCTCCTCAGTAATGGGAGAATTTAGCGCGCCACCTTGCTCACTGTCCAGCCACCTCGTCAAGGTATTCTACCAGTTTATCCTGCCCGCCAAACAACCGAGAAGTATATAGCTGTGCATAGTAATTACAGAACTCCTTATTTATTCCGCGCAAGTCTCTGACAACCTCACCCTTTGGCCCCATGATCTCAGCTATAGGAGCAATTTTTCATTCCCTTCTTATGGCCCAGGCTAAAGTTCTGCTTGGGCGATTCCCCCTCCCCGTACCTCATTGCCATTATAGGATCTCCCATATATCGTTCCTTGCTTGCGGCCAGTTGTTGGTATTCCTCCCTACGTGCCCTCAGTTCGTCCTGTATCACTGGGTCATTGGAGGCACTCTGTTGGATTTCCAAGTCCCGAATAATGCTCCCCAACCTCCTCATGGACCCCCGCAGTGCCTTTAAGATCCCTCCCTCCCTCGATATTCAGCATCCCCTGACATACACCTTGAATACCTCCTATGTCGTACTTTGGCTCAGTCCCGAACCAGTGTTGGCTTGAAAGTATATTTGAATGTCTTGTTCTATACCAGCCTGAAAGGCCACGTCTTCCAGGAATGCAGCCCTGAAACGCCATCGAGGCGGGGATGTGGAGCCCACAATGTTGTTAATAAGGACTAGGACAGGAGAGTGGTTGGATAGTGTGCGCGAAAGTATCCTGGCTCCCACAACGCCCCTAGCTATGGTGACAGAAGCCATGATATAGTCAATCCTGGATGAGCTGTTGTGGACCCCTGAATAGAAGGTATATTCTCTAAACTTTGGGTGCTCTTCCTGCCACAGGTCCCGAAGATTATGGTATGCGGATATAGTGGACCATGCCTTAGCTGCCAGCGGAAGTGTCCGCAGTGGTGTAGCTGATCTATCGAGGTCAAGCGTAATGGCTACATTGAAGTCGCCCGCCCAGAGAACTTCATAATATGAATGTGTCTACCACATTGGTGAAAGAAATCTGGGTTGTCTACAATATAACGGCCCTCTTCATCCACAATTTTCTCATGCAGTCGGAACTGTAAAGACCCATGAATATATACCGCCACCCCTCTGGCATGTGAGGAAAAGGATGAACAATATCTGTGTATGCCCCAGCCCGCCAGCCTAGGGAGCTGCACACCCCTAGCCAAGTGGGTTTCTTCTAAACCAAGCACAGTGACCTTGTGCATCCTACTAAAGTTAGAAATAAGAAGAGTTTTTTTTTTTTTATTCGTAAATCCTCACATTCCACGTCATTATTGTAATCTGCCCCCTCTGTCCGTCATTCACCCCCTGCACAGACATAGAGTATAGAATGCTAAGCAACATTTCATCACACTGACTGCATTATGCACAAAATTAAGGGACCAGAACCCAGCACACTCAGTACTCATACCGATACATATGCAGAATGATTCATTAACCCCACCCAATCCATACCCAATAAACTGTGAACATCCCACTCCCCCCCCTCTCCCTCCTCCTCCTCCCCCTCCCACCCATGCCAGAAACCACAACCTACCGGCTCATGGCCCTCCCCCCAGAATTCTACCCCCAATTCAACCATACTAGAAGAACTTAACCTCAACTAAACAATTCCGCAAACCTGCGGCTGTCGGGGGCTTCTGCAGGCAGCTCTAGCGCTCCTAATGGCAACGGCCAACTCAGTAGACTCCCCCATATCCCTTGCATCAACATGTAGGAGCTTCGTCCCAGGTTTCGAACGCCCTCCCTAGAAGGATATCGGCGTTAGTTCAAGAAGGATGTCGAAGCGAGCCCTCAGCTCCAGGTAGATTCTGGCGAACTGCTCTGCCGCATCAGGAGCCGTAAAAAAAACTGCTGCCCCTTTATACTGCACTCGGAGCTTAGCCGGGTACATCATAGAGTATTTCGCCCCTTTACTCCGGAGGATACTTTTAGCTGCTTGGAAAGTCTTCCTTTGATCCTGGACGGCCAGGCTAAAGTCAGGAAATAGTCATATGATGTGACCCTCCCATTTTAACTCCTTCTCCCTGGTCGTCCGGAGTATGGCATCTCTGTCCTGATGACGAAAAATCCTGGCGATGATGGGGCGTTCTGGGGCGCCCGGCGGTGGCCTAGGAACCAAAGTGCTATGAGCCCGCTCCACCATGTACATGGCAGAGAGAGGAGGGCTATCCAGCACATCCACCAGCAGCTGTTCTACAAACTTTTCCATGTTATCTATATTGGTCGACTCCGGCACGCCCATGATCCTTACATTGTTCCTCCTTCAGCGCCCCTCCAAATCTTCATTCTTCGCAGCTATTTTCTTGACGAGTTGCCCAAGGGCCGATACATCGCGCTGCAGCGAAGTGACATTGTCCTCAGTGGTTCCAATCCTCTGCTCCGCCTCTTCCATGCGACGGCATAATTTTTCTATCTGCACTGCTGAGACATCCACTTTATAAGTAAGGGGATTTATTTTGACCCCAAGTGTGTCTGTGCTGCCTTTCACCGCCAGCAGCGCCTGGTTTAAGGGCTGCAATGTCCACCTGCTCTGCAGCTGGCATCCTCAAGGGCGCGGCCTGGAACTGGCCCTGTTCCGAACAGGCAAACTGCGCCATCCTTGCCTGCCTCTTCTGATTTCCCATAAAGCCGGTTGTAAGGGGTACCGAGCCGGGTGTTCCCACTTAAAGGATGCTAACTGACGTACAGGCCGCCAGACAGTCCAAGGCGAGCCGCACTCTTCGCTGCTCCTTAGGTACCCTGAAGAATTGATAGACTAATGGTGCAAGCTGCAAAGGTTCACTTCCTCAGGTTATGTATAATCAGCAGGAGCTGCAGCTAAATAGCACGCAGACCTGAGTTCGGGCGAGCAGAGCAACAGAGGGCATCCCCCCTTGAGGCCAGCAAGGAAGTCTATGATGACTAAAGTACGCATTCAGGAGCACCATTGCAGTCCAACAGCAGAGAGCACACACCGCCTGCCCAGCCCGTGCAGCACTGGGCCCTCTCCTTCGTTTCTACCGCAAGGAGGAGGTGGCACCTTACCCGGTGTATAATCCCCTGGCAGCAACACCAGGGCCTACAAGTGGGGCGCACACCCTAGTAGATTCAGCACCACTCCAGAGAGGCCGGGCATGTCTCACCCCGCCGTCGCCAACACCCGGGCAGACCGACCACTATGGGGCCCGGGTCCACAGCCCGCCAAGACAGTCTCCAGCAGGATGCCGCACTTCGGAGCTGGGGCCAAACACACCAAGACTGGCCCGGAGCAACAAAGCAGAGGCTACCAGCCCCTGACCCAGCCCGGCGCACACAGCAGCCTATATCAGCCCCCCATGGATTGCACACCCCCGGCGGCGTGCGGTAGCCCGACCGGGCACAAAGAGGCACCAGGGTCCTTGTCCTCAGTCACTGCGGCCAGATCACCGATGCTGCGCAGGCCGCCCCGTCACATCAGCAGCCGAGCCCCGCAGTTACATACAGCCGCGAGTCCATCCGCTCCAGCAGCTTGCCTCGATTGGTTGGGGTCCCGGCCGCTCAACAGGCGGGACCGCTGCCACAGGCACCAGGCAGTCGGCCACTCCTCGCATCGGGAGTCGCCCCTCCTCCACTCTCCTTGATCCAACCGCCAGGCCCTCCTGGGTATCGCGCTGCAGGATGGATTGCAGGGCCGTGGACTGCTTCAGGTGAGCATGCCTTTGAAGTGTACATGGTGTTTGGGTGGAAATGGGCGAAGTGCCAGTCAGCCCTACCAGGACAAGTGAGCGTTACCATGATTCACTGAAAAATTGAAACAACTATTCAGAAAAGTTCAGTTGTATTTTATTTTGTTGCTGATGTTGACGGCACAAATGTACTACACTTTCTCCAGCATGGGGTCTGGCATGGATTCACATGCTCATGAATATTCCCCGTCAGGCTGGGAATCCTCGGTAAAGAAAAAAATCAGTATTCGTTTCTGATCTGTCTTTCTTAGTAGTAACCAATCACTGGTCCCTGGGTCATACTGCCCCCAGCCAATGACTGCCCTCTCCCTAAGCCCCGCCTGCGGCAGCCATCCTCAGATTTTTACCACACGTTCAAGTGTTGGGAGTCCTCGTGCTGTAGCTCTCGAGCTTTTGCTGAGTTTTCGTGCTTTTTCAGGAGATTTTCTCATTTTTCGGTTAAATAGAGCCTCTAGCTCCACGGTTTCTACATCCGATCAACCGGGATCCGTTTCGGAGCTTTCTACGCCCCTCAAGGGTGAAGATTTCGTCGAGTTACGCTTTTGGAGGATTCCAGAAGTTCCGAGGCCCACCCTGGACATGGCCCAGGAGAAAGGAAGCTCGACGCCCGGGAAGCTGTTCAGGGCCTGCCCTGGATGCCAGCTTCAGAATGTTTTCAAGGAGGACGAGCATTCGTTATGCCTCTGTCTCCATGAGGACAAGACGCACAAGGAGAAGGACTGTGCGTTTTGTGGGAACATGTCGGAGCGGACCATGAAGGATCGCCGCCTCCGTCTCGCCAACTGCCTGGAAGGGAAGAGCCCATCAGGCGAGAAGAAAAAGAAGTCCGAGCGGTCTTCTAAGTCCTGTGAGGGTGCCCCGCGACGGGGGCCCAACAAAAGGCTAAGCACCGTGAGTCCACAGGCACCAGGAGCGCCGAACGGTCGGGCTCCTTGGCTGGCAGGCAGGGCACTTCCTCCCCGGGACCATCAACCACGAGCCAACGCTCTGGCTCGGGTAAGAGGAAGTCCGAGAACCCGGCAAAGCTTCTGGAGAGGCCCTGGTCGATCTTGAAGATTCCGGCGTCCAGAAGGTGACGATGGGCTTAATTCAGACCTCGATTGAGGATGTCGCCACGGCCCTGGCTCAGCCTGTGGAGGCTACACCAGTAGAGGTGCCCTCAGGACCCAGAGTCTCCCTGCCACCGTGAAGGGAGTCGTCTTTCAGGCCCATTGAGAAGACCCCCACAAAGTCCTCGTTGGAAAAGGTGGGGGAGGGGCTGGTGGCCATCGTGGATACGGACACGACCTCTGAAGAAGAGCTCATCGAAGTCGTGGAAGAGGCCCAGCCCATCGGGAGGGATCCCGTCGAGGGCGATGACGAGAGCGACGGTGTCGCCGACAAGGCTCCTCAAGAGCCCTCGTGCCCGTCGTTTCCGGCACCGCAGGACTCCTCGGTGGCCATTTTGTCAGCGATTCAGTCCTTATGCTCGGCGATGAGGACAAGGTTGCCCCTTCCCCCGACGGAGGTACCTGAGCCAGACCCGACGGGGGAACCGGAGCCAGGATCTTCAGAGAGTCCACCGCATAAGAGGAGGAGGACGCATCCTACGCCACCTCTCCCACCTCTGCGGCCTGCTCTGCCTTCCCCACCGGTCTACTACCCACAGGGATGATACAGGCATGGACACGGCTACGACAGGTACAGATGACGGAGGCGACGACGGGACGTGTCCCCCCGTTACCCCCTGCTCTGGCGTCCCCGCCTGACGAAATTGGATCCTTTCATGCCATGATTTCCAGGGCATCCGAGGTTTTCCAGCTCTGCCCAGAAGAAAAGAAAGAAGGGTTCCTTTACCAACGGCGCGAGGCTAAAAGGAAGACGGTCCTCGCCGTACCGCTTCTTGATGACATCTGGGATGAGGGGCTCGCCCTCCTCAAGAACCCTGCCACGGCGCTGGCAAAGAGGGACCAGTACAAGAAGTAGTACCGGGTCCCCGACGCTGCCCCCTTGTGCCTTCGGGCACAACCTACCCCGGATTCGGTCGTCTCGGCGGCGTCAAAGAAGAAAGCTGGGGAGCATCGGCCTCGACATCAACTTCCCCCGCCGGACAACGAGGGCAGGAAGTTGGACACGATGGGACGACGGATCATCTCATGCGCAGCGACGACATCAAGGCGGCCAACGCCCTGGCTATCGTAGCCCGCTACGACAGGGAGTTGTGGTTCAAAATCGCCCCTCTGTTAGACTTCGTTCCGGACGCCAAAAGGGCTGAGGCCCTTGAAATCCTACAGGTGGGGGAGATTGCTTCGGACCACGCCATCACGGTGGCAACGGACATCGCTGACACAGTTTTCCGTCAGTTGGGCAACGGCGTTTACTTGAGACGACGAGGATGGCTCAAGGCCACGGATTTCCGCCAGGACGTACAAACCAAGGTTTTGGACATGTCCTTCGACGGGAACAACCTGTTTGGGAAGGCGGTTGATGAGTCCCTTCAGGCCATCAAGACAGACACAGAGACTGCCCGGGCACTGGGAGCGCTCCAACAATGACGGCCGTCCTTTCGGAGCTCCGGAGGCAGACAAGGTGCCTTCAAGGGATCCGGCAGTTGCTCCTTCACTTACCACCAAGCGGCAAGATCTTCGTCCCAGGAAGCCTACAGGGGATGCGGCAAGTCAGGTGGTGCCCGTCGTCGTCGACAAGGTCAAGGAGGCAAGGCGGCCTCCAAACAAGATTGAACCGACGGTGGGGTCGGGCCCCCGCCGAAGCACCCCGGTGGGAGGCCGGCTGGCAAGGTTCGTCAGCGTGTGGGAGTCCATCTCCACCGACCGTTGGGTGCTGGACACCCTGGCCCAAGGGCACGCCTTCGAGTTTCAGAAGAAGTGCCCTCGCGTTCCACCCGTGGCCAGGAAAGAAAATCACGTCCCTCAACTACTGTTGGAAGTAAGGGCGATGCTCAAGAAGGGTGCCATCGAGCTCGTCCCAAAGAGACTTCGGGGCTCCGGAGTTTACTCAAGGAACTTCCTCGTAAAAAAAGACAGGAGGATGGCGCCCCATCCTGGACCTACGATGACTGAGCAAGTACATCAAGGCACAGAAGTTCCGTATGGTCACCCTCCAGCATGTGCTGGGACAGCTGGAGGAGGGCGATTTCCTGTCGTCGTTGGACTTGGAGGATGCGTACTTTCACATCCCCATTCTAAAAAGACACCGAAAGTTCCTCAGGTTCGTGGTCCAAGGGCAGCACTACCAGTTCAAGGCCCTCCCGTTCGGATTGAAGTCGCACCCAGGGTGTTCACCAAGTGCCTCACACCGGTGGCGGTGCGGCTGCGCCTACAGGGGATCCACGTCTGCGCCTACAGGGGATCCACGTCTACCCCTACCTGGACGACTGGCTCATCCGGGCAAGGACAAGGGAGCTCTCCGTGGAGCACACAGCAAAGACCGTCCAGCTGCTCATAGACCTGGGATTCTCCATCAACTTTCCAAAATCCCACCTGGTTCCGTCACAAGTCGGCCTGTTTCTGGGAGCCAAGCTCGACAGTGGCGCGGCTGGCCTCGCCGTCGGAGGAAAGGACCAGGACCATTCTGGGCAAGGTGCAGCGTCTGCTGGACACGGACATGGCCAGGGTAAGATCCATCAAGTCCCTCCTCGGGATGATGTCCTCCTGCATTTATCTGGTGCGCCTTTGCAGGCGTCGGATGAGACCCTTACAGGAGTTCCTCGACGCCCGCTGGATCCAGTCGATGGGCAGCTTCGAGGACAGGATCCCTCTCAACGAGACGTTCCATCAGGCGATCCGGTGGTGGTGTACCCGCTCCCATCTGTCAGCGGGCACGGACTTTCAGACCCCAGATCACCAGGTGTCGGTGTCGACGGACGTCTCCCTGGAAGTTTGGGGAGCACACTCCGGAGATCTTCACGCGAGAGGCCTTTGGCTCCCGGAGGAGAAGTCTCTCCACATCAACATCTTGGAGCTCCGCATGGTGTTCTGGGCCCTCAGGTCCTTTCTTCTGTCCCTCAAGGGCAAGGTGGTGAGGATCACACCACCACGATGTTCTACATCCGGAAGCAGGGCGGAACCAGGTCCCCGGCCCTATTCAAGGAAGCCCAGTATCTGTGGCATTGGGCCGTCGCCCAAGGGATGTTTCTGGTGCCTCTTCATCTGGCAAGAATAAAAAACACGATCACTGACTCACTCAGCAGGGAGCTGCGCTCGTGTCATGATTGGGAACTACGCCAGGATCAAGTGGATCGACTCTTCCGACGATGGGGCGAACCCCAAATCGATCTCTTCACGACGGCGATGAATTCCAAGTGCCGGAGGTTCGCCAGCAGGTTCCCCCAGCCGAGGAGCATGGCCGATGCTTTCTCGTTCCCCTGGGACGGCCTATTTCTTTATGCGTTCCCTCCGCTGCCGTTGCTGCTCCGGCTCATCAACCAGCTCAAGAGGTCCCGGTGCAGGATGATCCTCGTCGCACCGGCGTGGCCGAGGCAGATCTGGTTCCCAGACCTTCTGGACTTGTCAACGTCCCCACGAGTCAAGCTGCCGACGGACGCAGACCTTCTCTCCAGAGAAGGAGGCGCCATTCTTCACCACAACCCAGAGTCGCTGAACTTGCAGGCCTGGCTCCTGCAGCACTAGAGTTTGGAGGGTACAACATCCCGGCCGACTGCAGAGAGGTTCTTGCAAAGGCCAGGGCGTCCTCAACTCTCAAGTGCTACGGACATAAATGGAAGAGGTTCTCTGTCTGGTGCCGTTCACAGAAGATTAACCCTCTGTGGATTACGGCCCCTCAAGTACTGCCGTACCTACTGTACCTCCATCAAAATACACCTGGCTGCAATCTCCCGATATACCAGGACGATGGGGCGGGCGTCCTCGTGGTCTCATCGCCTGGTGAAAGAATTCATGAAGGGACCATTCCGATCATTCCCGCCGGTGAAGGCTCCTGCCCCGGCGTGGGAGCTTAATGTGGTGCTGACCAAGCTCATGGGGGCCCCATTCGAGCCTATGCATTCGGCGCCTTTGAAGTTCCTGTCGTGGAAGACAGCTTTCCTTGTGGCCATCACCTCCGCACGACGAGTGGGAGAGATCCAGGCCCTATCTTGCAAGCCTCCATACTTGACTTTTCATGAGACGAGGGTGGTGCTGAGGACACACCCATCCTTTATGCCCAAGGTGCCGTCGGACTTCCCCCTCAACGAGCCCTTGGTGTTGCTAGTTTTCTTCCCGTCGCCTTCGTTGCCGGCTGAGAGGACTTTGCACTCGCTGGATGTAGCTAGAGCGCTGAAGTTCTACGTGGACCGCACAAAGAGTTTTCGGAAGACGTCACAACTGTTTGTGAACTTTGGGACTGTGAATCAAGGGAAGGCTCTCTCGAAGACTGCCATTTCCAGATGGCTCTCCGGCTGCATCATGCATTGTCACCGGTTGGCAAACCGACAGCTGCCCGGCCGTCCGAGAGCCCATTCGACCAGAGCAATCGCTGCTACCACGGCGTTCTTGTCTGGTGTGCCCCTGCTGGACATCTGCAGGGCTGCGACGTGGTGGTCGACGCACACCTTCACAAGATTCTACTGCGTCGATCGGGACTCAGGGAGGAGTCCAGGGTCGGCCAAGCAGTGCTGCTCAACCTGTTTGCCTAAGGTGAGCCTGGTGAGGAGGTAAGAGTTGCTTAATGTTGAGTTGTTGTATTGCTTAATGTTGAGCCTGTTGCCACCTCCCGTAGTTGTGCATGTGTGTACTGCTATGTATTCCCTTATTCATGAGCGTGTGAATCCATGCCAGACCCCATGCTGGAGAAGGAACAAGTTACTTACCTGTAACTGTTGTTCTCCAGCGTGGGTCTGGCATGGATTCACATGCGAACCCTCCCGCCTACCCATCTGCGGCTCTTCACTTGGTCATACTGCCACTTACGTGCTATCAAATCTGAGGATGGCTGCCGGAGAAGGGGCTTAGGGAGAGGGCAGTCATTGGCTGGGGGCAGTTTGACCCAGAGACCAGTGATTGGTTACTACTAAGAAAGACAGATCAGAAACGAAACTGATACTGATTTTTGTCTATACCGAGGATTCCCGGCCTGACAGGGTATATTCATGAGCATGTGAATCCATGCCAGACCCACGCTGGAGAACAGTTACAGGTAAGTAACTTGTTCCTTGTATACTTCGGGTTGCAGCACAGAGTGAGAAAATCCCCTGTACTGACTGCTGTCGCTGGGGAATTCGGTTTGAATGGCACCAACGGCACAGGCGGGTATCACTAGTCGAACATGGAATCCAAGCCTCCCATGAAGCCACCATGTAAACGCACGATAGGCCACCACCCTGTACCACCTGTGGAAGAGAAACATACAAACAGTATTTAAATGAACATAAGTGTACAAACCTTATTTGAAAATGCAATATTGTACCCAATGGAATAGTTGCCAGTACAAGTTTTACTTCATGGATCAATGAACTTGGTCTTTAAAGTGTAGACACATTACAAATGTGTTACTATGCCTTACATAACGTTTGGTGCACAGAGAAATATTGTTTCTTGGTTGTATGTGACAGACACATAAGATGAACACTATGATTTCCCCACATCGCGAGTGATGTATAGAAATGCAAGACTCTATTCTTTTGGCAGTGATAGATAAAAGTTATGACAATATAGGAGACAAACATGAAATGTTCGTGGCATAAGTGACATCACATATAGAGTACACTTACTTGTTACTTGGATTGCAAGGGTGAACTGTTGCAGCACCATCATAATCCTCAACACGGACCTTGTGAGGCAGGCTGCCCTGAAGTCATGCAGATCGGTAACGCATAGCGACGGTACCTCTTCTTCCGATATGTAGGCCAAGCATCCAGAGTTTTCATTGCAGCAGCAATAGTTCTCCTTAGTTGGCATGACCTTGCACCGTTTGCAGGTACACCAGGTGGAAACCCCTTCCATGCGCTAGGCTCAGGCTCTTGATCCAGTGATTCATCCTCCCAACTGTCGTCCGACTCCCCATTGTTTCTGCATCTTTCCCTTTCGACTAATTCCGCCTCGGAATACTCCGGTTCATACTGGTAGGGCTGTATTGTTGCCATTATACGACAAAATTAAAATATATAGTAATAGTAAATGTATCTGTTCCCAAGGGCTACAAGCAACGAAGAACGCTGAACAGAGCAGAAACGAGCCACAGGATACACAAAAAAAGACAGTGAAACGATTGAAAAAGCAACTCTGATGTTGTCTGATGAGCAGCGGTCTGTTTATACTTATTGAGGAAAGATACGTCCTGCCATTTCAATGGAGACACTTCATTAGCTGGCGCACAGAGAACGTTGACACGAGACTTGCATTTGCATTGTGAAATGGGCTGCACGCGTCGAGTGATGTCAGCTTCAGGGGAGGGGGATATGATTTAGTGCCGCAAGGGCAGTTCACATTAGGGCGATGCAGCAACGGATAGGATTAGCATAGGATGGCCGCGCCCGGCTGCCTGATTTTTGCATGTGTAAAAGTGAGGAAAACTAAGGTACGGTGCATAGGAAATGTTTTTACAATCGATCAACGTATGCTTAAAACCACATGCCCGAACGCTCGGGACAATAATATTTTTGAGCGCACTATTCCTTTAAAGACTGTTAGCGATACTGTAAGAATGAAACTATAGAAAGAAAAAGGCATCTGAAACAAGCCTTTAAAAACTGGATGAAAAACCATAAATATAGGTTGTTACAACAGGATGCAGAAAGCATTCTCAAACTGATAGCCAGTAAAAACACAGCTGAAATATCGTGATTGAAGAATGGTTTACACGCCCCGCAGGAGGTGTTGACTGTAAATCCGATTGATACGAATGCATGGAAAAACCACTTCAAAGCCTTGTATAAGGCCCCCAGTTGTACTGGCGTTTCTCCCTCAATACAGAATACAATATTATCAAAGCAAGCAAGTCCAGAGCAGCAGGGCCCAACAGCATTACCAACCTAATGCTAAAAAAAAAATCAGGAGTCCTGGGCTACCCGTCTTGGGAGTGGTCTTGGGAGTGGTTTGCGAGAATTAAAAGGGAGAGAATCCTACTGCCATCATGGAAGTTCTCCATTATAGTGCCAATATTTAAAAAAGGTGACAGGCTAAACCCACTCAATTATAGGCCAATCGCCTTATTGGATGTGCCCGGTAAGATCTTCGGCTCCCTGGTATTGCTGTGCTATCTGCCTGGTCCAAAGCAACAAAGCACTAGGACTGTTGACAGGCAGGCTTTGTCGAGGGGGTGGGAACTTCCTTGAATCTGTTCCTGTTAAACACCTATAAGGCCAGAGCAAAATCAAAGAATGGTTCAGAACTATTTATGGCAGCAATAGATTTAGCCCAGGCTTTTGACACCATCAATAGACAACTTCTCTGGGCTAAGCTAAAAGCGTGGAGATGCCCAGAGGACCTGACAGAAATCTTACAACAGCTACTCACAGATACATCAATGTGTGTGCGTTTGGATGGAAAGGGCACCATGACCCAACCAATTTTGACATTCAATGGGCTCAAACAGGGGTGTCCCTTGGTACCAATTGTTTTCAACTTGTTTATATCGGACATCAGTCAAGCTATGGATTTAGTCAGAATCTCCCCCCTCCACCCCCCCCCAGGCTGGCGGGCGTTGCAATTGGCTGACTTTTGTACGCCGATGATCTGATTTTATTAGATCAGACCCAAGTCGGCCTTCAGCGCCAATTGGATGTCCTTCAATTATACGTAGACCAAATGATTTAAGAATCAATGATCAAAAGTCATGCATTCTTACATTTGGACGGAAGAAAGGGAGAAAGAAGTCGGTCTTAAAAGTCTGGTCTATGAAAGGAGAAAAGATCAGTGAATTCACCTCTTTAACCTACCTGGGCCTGTGCCTGAATGACAGCTCGGTAGATGCTCATAGGTACTCTGAAGTAAAGTCAAGATATTGGCATCACAGGTGAAATTTATTGGAAACAAATATTGCAAATTTTCTATGGTCCCTGTGATAGACTTTTATCGTCTGAAAGTCACCCCCATTTTAACATATGGGGCGGAGGCCTCTTTCTCGTTGTCGGCAGAAGTGTGGCTGAAATTAGAGGGGGCTTTTGTCAGGCAGTCCTATCCCTGCAAATTTGCGTCCCAATTGAAATCATTGGAGCAGAATTGGGCCTGAGCTCGTACGCGATCAGTCTGGAAAACCTTGTCTTTCTTCCGAAAATGTGGAGAAGACAAAACAGAGGGGGTTTTGCAGAAAAAAGGCAATGATGGGGAAAGGGGGCGCTCACCTGGTGGCTTGGAGGGCTGTGTTTGCCAATTTTAGCGACTTTAAATGAATCTGAAGCGTCTTTGTGGTCCAACCCAGCCAACATCAAGAGAAAGCTATATGATATGGATTGGAGCTCTTCGTTAGATCAGAAGTACAGCTCTAAAATGCATGGAAATAGTTTTCCGCATATAAGATAAAGAGATGTAGTCCCTATGTACCTTATAAAGTTTCCATGTAAATATAGGAGGTCACAATTTCTATGCTTCAGAATTAATCTATTTCCAACAAAAGAGGTACTTGAAGTTCGAAAACCGAAGGACCAACAAAATTTCACCTGTAGACTCTGTTCCTACAATAGAGATACTCTGTTCCACCTGACATTGATGTGTCCTGGCCTTGGAGACATAAGGACAAAATGGCTGTGGAAATATGTAAAGCAGGCTTTGTTACCATCGGAGTGGTGGGAAAGACTTATATTGCGAGGACATCTGTCGATTAAGTTGGACCTTTTAGGTTTTCTTAAGGAAGCTTTTGAGGCCTTTAAACAAGACAGATAGGGACATATGTTCTGTAAGTTTGCTAATGTAGTTTGAGGGCTGCCTGAAGTGGTAGAACTGATGAGCAGGACTAAAATTCTTAATGGGTGCTGTACGCTGAAAGATCATTACATAATAGTGGAGACGTTTAAGTAAGATGGATTTTCTGTGGATTGGGTTAATGTTAAGGGAAAACAAGATTAGTTGTGCTTCCATCTCCTTTGGAATTTGTGAAGTTTTCTTTTTTTCTTTTTCTGTGTGATTGTAATTTGGAGGAAAATGCTGAAGGTTTAAATTTAATTAAAAAAAAACAAATGCAAAAAAGAACATTACTTTGCAAGAAGGCCTGTGCACATTATCTTAATACCAGGTCGTTGAATTATCTCCAACACACAGAAATGGTATTTGGAATGATAGACCTTTGCCTTAACAACATGTTCATGTTTAATAATGAGTATTTCAGACAGCTACAGGGCACTGCTATGGGCACAACCTTCGCGCCGACCTATGCTAACTTGACCATGGGATTTTGGGAAAAGTCAACTGTTTGGACAGAACAAAATGTAGTTATGAAAGAGAATGTGGTCATCTCGCTCGGGTATATTGACTATCATTTTGAAGGGAAGTGAACGTCAATGGATGGATTTTGTTAAGCTGCTCAAAACCAACGATAATAACTTGAGCTTTACTGAAACACACAGCCACTCTTCCATCACCTATGTTGACATCACTCTGAGAGTAGTTGATCATAAACTCGCTACCGAATTGCATAGGAAACCCACGGGGACCAATGTCCCCCATATGCAATGATTGGGCATCCCAAGAATGTAATATGGAGTGTGCCTTATGGCAAATTCTTCCGACTCCGGAGAAACTGTTGCACCTTAGAAGCCTTTGATAAGGAGAGCAAAATCTCAGTGTGGGACTTTGAAGAGCAATGATAACCTAAGAGAATGATTCAAAAAGCATACGTCAAATATTTACTTTTAGTACTGCGGCACTATCCATCAGACAGATACTAAAAAGACACTGGAACATTCTGTTGGCTGACACTGATATATGTACCAAACATAATCTTCATCCGGATATAAGCTTTCAAAGAAATCGCTCCAATAACGAAACTTTTGTGAGCAGTTTCATGCAATCTGAAAAGAAGGGAGACAATATGATGTGTCTACAGGATTCAAGAAGGGGATTTGCTAAATGCACCAGATGTAAGATCTGCCAATATGCACGTAATTGTGTCTCGTTTACTCATCCTGTTTTGAGACACAGCATATCTATAGGTGATTGAATTACATGCAAGTCAGATTATGTTGTCTATATGCTACAATGCAAATGTAACAAATGGAATGTGGAAAGCACAAAGTGGAAGCTCAAAGTACGAATACAGCAACATGTAAGAGCCATTATTAACAATGATATTAATTATCCAATGGCCAAGCACTTTTCAGACTGTCATAAATGTACTCTGGAGGGTTTCCTTTTTTTGTGGAATCCGTAGGATTGCCATTGGACAACGTGGAGGCGATAGAGAACGTACCTTGAGACAACAAGAAACACATATTTTGGATTTTGAGAGAAAAATATCCTAAGGGTCACAACATTGATGAGGAACTCTATACTTTCTTGGATCAATGATCTATGCTCTTTTGTTATTATGAAAGTATCTACATAGAAAACAAAAAATGTGTTTTCCATCTGTCCTGTTTTCTTTCTTTTTCTTTGATTTTCTTCTATCTCTGTGGTTCTTTGGTTCTTCCCATGAATGCAGAAACTGTATTGATGTGATTAATGCCAATCAGGGATTTTTCCTGTATTATCTCCACATGTCTTTTGGGATTTGGGTGGACGTTCATCTGTGTGTGACTCATCATTTGAATGTGACATTGTTATTTAGCTGGTCATATTTGATGGCCCCTTAACTTTGTCTTGTCATTCCATTTAGGGTTGATTTTTCAATCGTCTTTTTTTTCTTCTGTTTTTTTTCATTTTCTTCTATTTTTCTTATGTTTGTCTGGGCTTTGTCTTTCACTCACCTTTATGATGCTGTTGTTTTTCTGTACTTGTACGAATAAGAGCTTAATGGGCCGTATTGTTACATTATGCATTTCGTTTGTAACATGTTGGCCGTGAAAGTTGCAGGGTACCGACTCTGTCTGTTGACTCTGTTCGACTTGGGTGCTCTTTGGTTTACATGAGATCTTTCGATGCTCATCATTCTGATGCGGTTGGCATGTAGGAAGGTCAGAATCCCTTTCTCTGAGGCTTGATCTGCACCAAGACACAAGTCTATACATTAGCACTTTGATATGATGTTTACTATGCTTTAGCACTTTATCATCATGCCTTGAGTTGCACATCACCATGCACTTTTGTTCTAATGTATCTAGGGGCAGATATGCCTGTTGGTCTACCGTGACCTTGCAGCAGCACTTTACTTGTATGCAATGCTTTGTACTTTGATATGATGTCTACCATGCATTAACACTTTACTACCATGTCCTGAGTTGCACAGCACCATACACCTTTGTACAATTGTACCTAGAAGCAGGCATCCCATTAGGTTGACTATTTGTCCTCCTGACACGTATTGTTTTGGGGCATACCACACCTTATACATACTGTATATTGCATATGCATATTTCTGCAGTGAGTGGCCCCAAAATGGGCAGCTTAGAGTCGCATGTACCCTTCTGGGCCTCTTTGCATTGTACCACAGTGCCTCATATCACATCCCCTTGTATGCTATTGAGGCATATTGATACACAGCGGCCAAAATATGGGGACTAGACTTTGCGCAGCTCACTGCACAATGTGAGTTTGAGAGCCCTCCCATATAATCATATAATTTTGTATTACCTCATGTACTTTAGACATTGTGAGTGTGAAGGTACTGTGCACTTTAATATTATGGGACTTTGTGGACAACTCATACTCTCCCCATGTGGCCCCCACATGGGGATCGACCGTAGTCATGTTCTCAGTACGACAGCCATTTAGGGTTGTGAAAGGTTGTGCATTTGTATTTTACTAATTTACTCCTTGTTGCTTAGCACCATGCACTTCGGATTGATATTGTGCGTGTATGTACCTTCATAGTACTGCATCGCATTTCATAACAACTATTTCTTGACCATTTGCATTGTGGTGCTTTGTCTTTTAATTAGCTGGAATCACATCACAGCACTCTGCTCTGTGGAGACATCTCTGTGAGAGGGGGCTTTACGATTTGCAAAATGTGTCCTATGTGTATACATGCATTACATGGACAGATAGATCTTTTTATATAGGAATACATTCTATCTTGGATTTTTTCTATTCTTGCTGTCCTTACTCTTCCGGTGTGAACGTAGTGTGATTGTTAAAAAGGTTTTAATGACACTTGGCTCGCACAATCCTCTGTACCATGCTTGGGAAGTGTTGTATATTGTGAATCCATGTCTTTGATTCCATCTTGGCTCACTTGCACTGACGAGTGTTGTTAATGTTGATTCACATACATTTGAATTGGCAGATGTACCACTTCCAATACAGTGAACGGAATGCAACATGGCCGAATGCAAATCTAAAGGGGAATGAGTAACTTTATTATGTTTTCTATTGTAGCTACATGTAACCCCTCCTATAAATACACACTGTTATGGTGGGTAGAATATATGATCAAGAGACAAGCTGGTTGCGAAACGAGTAATGCTGCCGAATTTTCAGATGCCATTGCTTTTGGGAACTCCATATGCGTATGGATTTTAAATTGTTAATTATGCACAATTAAATGCTATTCGCAGCCTTTTGGACTCCGATTACTGGTTTGAAAATATCGTGGTGACGCTGAAGAGTGCCACTCGTTCTTTGGTGCTCATGCTGCACAATTATATGTATTGATTATTTAATGCTTTCTGAAGGAATATTTTAACTCTGTAACATGCCTCCAAAATAAATCAAATAATAAAAACTGGATAACGCCTGATGGCATCCTGCTTGTAAGTTGTCTAATAACTGTTTCCCCTCAAATGGCAAATATACATTTTCAATATTACTTTTTTGCTTGCTTGTTTGTAGCCCAACAAAGAGGATCAAGATCACCTATATGATAGAATTGCTGATAGTTTTTTTACCCTCTTTTGGAGCATTCATCACAACGTGAAAGATATTTTTTTCAAGGTAAGATGAATTCTTTACATTAAATGATACCTAATTATTTACAATGTATACCAGAAGAACATTGCCGTTTAGGCAAAGCTTTCAGGATGACATGGTCCGCTTGTTCAGGCAGTCAGGTTTAAATCTATGGCAAGGGAATTCTAGGCAGATGCCACAGGCTGCGGTGACCCTCACAAATTCCTCCATTGTACTTGCAAGTAGTTCAAGGCACTCTCCTTGAAATATCTTCTTTTTTTTTTAAACTTCTTTTTATTCATTTAGCGTGGCAGCAAAAAACAGCCGAACAACGCCAGGCAAGTACAATACGAATACAAAAATACACAGTATAGGCAAACAGAGGTTACATCGCAAATGAGCACAGCCATTGGGCACTTTTATAACATGCGCAAAATGTCAGAAAACTTTGATGGGGGCGAGAGCCCGGGTCGGTGGGGGGAGACAGCTAGAGGAGATGTGGCCGGTGTCGTATTCAGGTCTGACATATAAGAGGGGAATCTGAGCCAGATATTCCTGGGCCTAGAGTGGGTAGGTTGTAGGCGAGACCAGGCTTCCTCAGAGTCTGAGGCCCACGTGACCGCTCTTAGCCATTGGGCGTGCGTGGGAGGCAAGGGGCGAAGCCAGCACAATAGGATGGATCGTACAGCGAGGAGCATGCAGAGGCTAACTAGTTTTTTGGAGTCCCGGGGGAGGCCCGGGAGGTCATGGAAGAGACATACCACCGGGGAGGGACTGATGAGATGATCGAGCATAGCAAACACCGTCGAGCAGACTGCCTCCCAGAACTGTGAAAGATGGGGGCAGGACCAAATCATATGAATGTAATCGGCTGCATCTAGGGCAACTAGAGGGGTGATCACTGGACATGCGGTGCAATCTGATCGGGGTGTAGTGGAATCTATGTAGGACTTTAAACTGAATCAGCTTGAAACGGGAGTTGAAAGACACCCGGTGTATGCGTTCACACAGATGTGCCCAGCGCTCATCAGACATTTCGACACCAAGGTCCACCTCCCACGCCCGCCTCAATTTAGTGAATTCCGAAATAGATCTGGACTGCAGCATAGTGTATAGTCTAGATATTTTACCTCTAGTGGGTGAGGGGGAGGTGAGTTCCTCAATGAGGGGGTCGTCCGGTGGTATGGCCGGGATCGTCGGATAATTACGTTTGAGGATCCTGCGAAGGGATGAGTATTGGAGCCATATACACTGGCCTCTCCTTAAGGGCAGTGGGAAGTCGGGCCATTCAACAAATATACCCTGATCAAACACATCGCGCAGCAACTCGTATCCCGCCTCGGCCCAGCGTCGGACCATGGCCAGTGGCACCCGAGGGACCCCCAGTAGGAAGTTCCAGAGAGGGAGGTTACCATGAAAGGTGTAAGCAATACCGGACAATTTCCATGTTTTTGACAATGCCAGGGATGTGCAGGCGACCGGGCTCTGTGAGTCCAGTGCCAGAGGGGCGGGTTGTATCACCAATGAGCGAATGTCACGGTCGCTGACCACAAGTTTCTCGAGTCTAACATGTGGGGGGTGGTCCGTCGTGTTGAACCAGTGGGATGTATACTGGATTTGGGATACCAGCCAGTATTTAAGAAAGTCAGGGGCACCAAAGCCCCCATAAGCCATAGGGGTAGACAAGGTATCCAGTTTGAGGCGGACCGCACCCGAATGCCAGAGGAAGGAATTGACCGTACGGGTCAGTTCCCGGAAGAAACCCCCCCCCTGGCCACAGGGGGATGTTGGTAAACTTGTAGAGTAACTGGGGCAACACCACCATTTTCAGTAGACCTATCCTGCCTGCAAGGGATATCGGGAGTTTGCCCCAGACTAGAACCCTAGATGACAAATGTGTGAGATACTTTTGGTAGTTCTCGTTGAAAGTCAGCGCTCGATGGCGCGTTATCTCGATCCCCAGGTAGGAGAAAGTAGACTGGGCCCATGTGAATCCCTGAGTGTCCGGAGGGGGGGGGGAGTGCATTCTGTGAGAGGGAAGAGTGTAGATTTCGAGCAATTCACCTTAAGGCCTGAAATTCGGCCAAAATGTATGACGTCCTCCAGCATTGGGGGTAAGTTGATGGAGGGAGAGCGTATAAACAGCAGAGCATCATCGGCATATAGGGAAACTACGTCTGCTCGGCCCGCTGTACGGAGTCCTCTATGTGCGTGAAATTGGCGGAGCATATCAGCGAAGGGCTCTATTGCTATGGCAAAGATCAAGGGTGAGAAGGGGCATCCCTGTCTTGTCCCCCTGGCGATTCTAAAGAGGGGGGAGCAACGGTCGCCGGTGCAGACCCTAGCCACAGGATCAGAGTAGAGCAATTTAACCGAGGAGAGAAAAGAGGGACCAAATTTACAGCTCTCGAGGACCCGCCACAAATACCTCCACGAGGCCGAATCAAACGCTTTTTGCATGTCAAGTGTGGCCGCCACCACATGTGTCTTGGGGTTTATTCTATCAATTATATTAAAGAGACTCCTAAGGTTCAGAGAGGTAGAGCGACCAGGGATGAAGCCCCCCCTGATCCGGATGGATGATAGATGGCAAGAAGGGAGCCAACCGGAGTGCTAGTGCCTTAGCGTATATTTTGTCATCGCAATTTATAAGTGAGAGCGAGCGGTACGAACCGCATTGTGAGGAGGGTTTGCCAGATTTAAGTAATACCGTAATTGTGGCTTCGCGAAGTGAAGGGGAAATACACCGGCTTCAACCGATTCCTCCCAGAGAGCCATCAGGTGAGGGAGCAATAGTGATTTATAGTGCTTATAAAATTCAGCTGTGATACCATCCGAGCCAGGGGCTCTCCCCGAGGATAGGGGTCAATCGCATCAGAGAGCTCCTCAAGCGTAAGTGGGAAATCGAGGGAACCCCCAGCTTCCGGAGTGAGAGTCGACAAGGGAAGGGTATCGAGAAAGGAGTCAATCTCCACCGCCGGCACCCCATCAGAGTTAGAATATAGGGATTCATAGAACGTGAAGAATTCCGTATTGATGTCGTGTGAGGTGACAGCCATAGAGCCGTCCGATCTCTCAATCCCAAGTATATACGGGGACCCCATCTGGTGACGAATAAGTCTTGCCAGAAATCGGCCCGGGCGTTCGCCCTCCCCGTATTTTCTCGCCATGCCAGGGTTATCCAAGAATTTTTGTTCGTGCTCAGCAAGGGATCGGAACGTATCCAGCTCCACTCCGATGTCCGCCAGGGCTCCCGGAGTGAAGTGAAGTGAACATTTAGCCTCAAGGGTCGATAATTTAGATTCGCTCTCGGCGAGGTCCCTGCAGATCGACTTAAGGACACCGTTGCCCTTCGACAGTGCTATCCCTCTGATGTAAACCTTGAAGGACTCCCATAGAATGGCCTGCGATGCCACCGAGCCTGTGTTTGTATCAAAGAACTCCTCGATAGATAGCTCGAGTTCAGAACAAAACTCCGGGTCCAGAAGGGAGAGAGGCTTCAGCCTCCAACGTCGGGTGCGGCCGGGATCTGGTCCCCAGTCTATGGTGATAGTCATCGGAGAGTGGTCAGACAGGGTCCTGGGGAGAATCATTAACTGTGTGACATTCTTAACTAGTATGTTGGAGATCACCCATCTGTCAATACGGGAATAAGAATCGTGGACCGAGGAGTAGAAAGAGTAAACGCGGGAATCCGGGTAAAAGAACCTCCATGCATCCACCATGGCGAGACAGGGCAGGGATGATGGTGCAGCATAGGCTGCTCTAGAGAGTTGGCGAGGTTTGGACCCCGATCTGTCGAGGGCTACATCAAAAATTGTGTTAAAATCCCCTCCTCCCCCCCCTCAGAGGATGGGAACAAGGGGAAAGCCATCGAGAAGGGACGAGACCTGTATATAAAAATCCGGATCGTCTATATTGGGACCGTAAATGTTCAGCAGGACAATCTCCTTATTTTGAAGCGTAGCATGAAGCAGTACATATCTGCCTTGGGGGTCTATGTGTGAAGAGATGAGAGTGAACTTGAGACTCTTATGAATGAGTCATGACCCCACGGCTTTGGGAAGAGAAATCGGTGAAGAATCTGTGGGGGCCCCATGATTTAGCAAATCTCATACATTGTTCTGTGCGGGCATGTGTCTCCTGTAAAAAAAGAACCTTGGATCCATGACGCTCAGCCTGTAGCTGTAGCTGCCTCATCTTTTTATAATTGCCCAACCCCCGAACATTCCAGCTCATAAAAGTCAGGTCACTTCCAGACATCGATACGGGGGTGAGTATATCAGAGAAAATACCAGTAACCAATGGGCCAATAAGGCAGCCCTGCAGTAACAGTCATTGAGTACCACCTCGCGGTCCGTAATTGCTGCCAATGCCAAGCTTTTTGTAACATAACCCCCAACATGTCCCACCCCTTCCCACATCCCTCCCCCAAACAGAGGGATGACAATCCCAAAACCCCTCAACCAAAACCAAACCAAAGGCATCAGCGCATGGGGGCCTGTGGGCTGGATTGGCCGCGTCTCTCCGGGGCCGCGGCAGGTCCAAGTGAAGTAAAAGGGTGCCAGTAGTAAGAGCTTGCACGTAACTTGGCGGAGATGTTGCACATGTTGACGTAGCACCTATTCATAACAGTGAACAATCTAAACAGGTTGCAGAGTGGAAACCCAGTGTGACTCCAGCGCAGGAAGATGGCCGGGCATGGGCCCTCCCCGACTGGGCTGAAGGGTAGCTGCAGGGCCTTGAACAAGGGGGGGGATCAGCCTGGGAAATGTTAATCCAGGAACTTAGAGTCCTCTTCCGTTAGAGTGAAGAACAACACCCGGTTGGCATGTTCTATGCGGAGCTTGGCGGGGTAGAGCATGAGTGATCACGCAGCCTACGCTTAACCGCCAGGAAGGTCTTGCGTTCACGCTGGACGCCCATTGAGAAGTCCGGGTAAAGGTGGATCCTTGCGCCACCCAGTAAGAGCTCACCCTTGAGTCTCGCGGCTCTGAGGAGGGCATTGCGGTCCCGAAAATTCAGCACCCGGGCTATGATGGGCCGAGGAGGAGCGCCAGGCCTGGGTTTAGCCGTTAGGGCTCGGTGTGCACGCTCTATGGAGAATTGCGGGGAGAGTTTGGGTGAATCGACGAGCGTCAGTAGTGTGTGTTTGACGAAATCTTCCATTGATGCATGAACCTCATTCTCGGGAACGCCGATAACACGGAGGTTATTGCGCCTTGATCGGGATTCCAAATCATCATTCCTCTTCTCCACGTCAAGGACTCTGTTGGAAAGAGCGGTGACTTCAGAGCGCAGGGCACCCAATGCATCCTCAGCGGAGCCCACCCTTGTCTCAACTTCCGCCACCCGGCTATCCGTCCTCTCAATATGGGCTTTGATCGAGGATATGGTGCCGTTCATGTCATCCAGTTTTGAGTGAAGTGCGGTGAAGCCCTCCCGAATGAAGACCATCATGTTTTCAGTCTCCGGGGCTGTGGCGGATGATGACGCTGTGGGAGCCTGCTCGGTGGTTTCCTCTGGCGATCTCACCGGCGTCTTCGCAAACATATTGATGGAGCTCTGTTTCCTTGCGGTCCCCTTGGTCATCCTGATGATGTTGAAGTTCCAATGGAGTAGGGGGGGGGGATACCAGCCGCTCAAGAAAGAGAGGTGTGGGGACCTCAGGCCGTGAGACGCACAGGGCAGGATGCAAGGATGATGTGGAGCAGGTAATTTCCCGGGGGGGTCAGCGACTGTGGACCCGTATAAGTGAGGCCCGTTGCCGCCGGCAGAGCCCGCGGAGGTGCAGCCAGCCCCCCGGCAGTGAGGGAGGCGCAGACCGGAGAGTTCAGATGTAGTTCAGGGGCTAAAAGTGGTGGTGTGCGGTGGCCGCCGTGAGGACCGTGATCAAGATATGGTAGTCCAAGCATGCCTGCAGGATGGATAGGGAAGAGCACCAAACGGCCCTGTGTCCCACCGATGGAATGGGCAGGCTGAGGCTCAAAAGCAGAAATGTGGGGTGAAAGAACCCCCAAGACTTCTCAGGCCAGGAGGCCCCTCAAGGTAGGTGTGATGTGGGTGGCTGGCGTGGCCCAGAGCACCCCAAGTCAATTCCAGAGCAGGGGGGATACCCGGGTGATGCAGCTCCAGGGCCGAGCCGACTGCGTCGGATGAGAGCGCCAGCGACCAACGTGTGCCCCTATGTTATAGAGGCGGGCACCGCCAGCACACGGGCCGCGGAGCGAGGCGACACCCCCTCTCCGTGCACCACGTACCTTATTGGGCACAGAGCCCTGGGTTTGTATGTCAGCGGGGGGGGGCCGGGGGGAGCGCGGCACCAGGTGTGATGGGGTGCGCCGCAGCTCGACCCCTCCGCCAAAATATCCTTGAGGAGGGGGGGACCCCCAGTAGCCGGCAAGCAGGATCTCGGACCAGGAACGGCCGGGCTGCAGCAGCGCCGAGGACGTCCTCTGAGGCGGCGCCGAGTCGCGCCGCAGCCGATTATGCCGCCGCTCCGCAGCTGAAGTACAACGCTGGATCAGGGCTCAGGGGGAGGCCTCCTCGAGCAATGAACCTCGGCAGGGGTGGGTGGGGGCCCACGCTGGAGCGAGTAGTGGCACCGGCGAGCAGGGAGGTCCGGCATGTCCCACAGCCGGAGCAGGGCACAGGCGCGAAGCCGCCTCACTGGTGGGGGAGGGGCGGAGAGATGTCGGGATCTCAGGGTCCCCGGCACTGTTTCGTGTCGGGATTCGGGCCAAATGAAGCCCGGATCGTCCGCCGTAGAATCGTGTCCTCTGGAGTCTGGTATTAGTTCAGGAAGGTGCCGCAAAAAGGATCCTGTGACCTGCCAGCCGCAGAGAGTCACAATCAAGCGGCCATCTTGTTCGGCGCTCAACAGCGCCCCCTCCTTGAAATATCTTCTAAGAACCTACTGGCTTCCCAAGCCCTCTCCAAGCACATCATTTGACTTCCCTTCTCACTACTCATCACAAACTCCTCCTATCCCTTCCATCCATGCTAGCTGTGCAACGTGAAAATGATACAAATACTCTACCAACTCGACTATCAATCTCCCTCATTTTGTACACCAACAAAGAGGTAACAGAAACCATCACTTCATCTTTCTCTGAAACCTCGATGGTTGCATCATTTTTTAAACCAACGCAAAGGTGATCTTTTGGCTTTCCGCCCCCCCCCTCCCCCTGCTTTTGCTTCACCAAACACTGCTCTCTCTGCTATTAACACTAGTCTATTCATCGTATCCAAACTCTGAGGCAATGGAAACTATGATTGTAGATCACAGCTCTATACTACAATCTCTTGTACACAAAATTGACTGGCTCGCATGGGAAACAATAAGTCAGTCAAATGCAACGAATTCAGTTCCCACCAGTTTCCAGATAAATCCTCCTCTGTCTTGCCAAGCTAACTTGAACCTGCCAGTGGCCCAGATGGAGGGCTCTTTACCACCCCACTGCACCTCTGCAGAACTGCCTATATTAGTAAGCCCATCACCAAGCTATCTACTGGACTCGTCTCCACTACATAGTGACAACCCAGAAATTGTAGAAGTTGCCACTACTGAGACCCCAATCTTTGAACTATTTCAACCAAATCATCACAAAAAGAAAAAAGCCAAACAGACTGATGATCATGCAAGCGCAAAAGAAATCAACGAACCAACCTGCACAAAACAAAAGAACTCCGAATTAAAATCAAGAAAATTCATTGCTGGGTTTAACCATACCCAATAAATCAAACCACTCCAATATGCATACTGATAACCTTCCTGAAGAAACCAATACGAACATTCAGCAACTCCCACAGCCACAAAAATCGTTCCTCCCTCGGATGAGTCCACTGGCAGGAATTCAAGGTAACTTAGACAATTTTTCTTTGAATGCCAATGTATCCAATGTGAATCCAAAACTTGAGAATGATGATACAATAACTGGTGTAAATCCCAATGATGATCTTATGAATCTGTGTATTCGACCACCTCTCTTCCAAAAACAGATATTGTACATCAGAGCCTTCACTATCCTCAATCTCTAGCAAGTAAATCTCACCAAACAATATGTGTCAACTTATTACGTTGACCTCCCAAACTTTAGAACGCTAAAACAAATAAGACTACATGCAATGACAAAACTGCCCTTAGAATTAAATCAATCGCGTAATAATGAAGATCTGACCTCTTACAGAAGCTCAATGCACCAGCCCATGCTGAACCAGGAAACATCAAATCAATCAACCAGTGTGAATACAAATATCCGTAACCCTGCAAAACCTGTTTTGCTAGAATCAGATAAACTCATTCTAACGATGTTGGATAGAGGCCCTTTCCCCAATCGAATCACCCTACTCAGTCTTTCATTTCGTCTTTGACCTAGAACACATCTGTTCAGATGCCATCAAAGCTATTAGTTTCACTGATGCCCAACATTTTGACAAAATATTCCATCTAATGTTGTAAAGAATGTACTATGGCAAACTAAAGAGTTTAAAAATATGTGACTTCGATCTTCAAATATGAAAGCAAACATCAACCTCAGAAATGAATCCTATAATCCAAGACTACCCAACAAATTATGTTCATCAAGATAGTAAGAAACAAATGTCAATTCAATTCACAATCAGTTCAAGAGTATTTTAAAACATTTTGAATGGCAATTACATGCTTGCACCATGGCGGTTTGGAATACGAGAGGATTCTCCCATCTAATGACCTCTAAAGCTAAAGTCCTATCTATATATGATATCCTTTCACAAGAAACTTGGATCACTATTCAACCTGTTTGGCCAAATTTCCAAATCGCGGGGTGCACGCATTGAAATCTGCCAGAGGTCGCCCGGCAGCTGGCTTATTAATAGCAATCAAAGTCAGTTCGGAAATTCATGTGGAAAATTGGGCCTCTCCTCATCCTGTTATACAATTAGTAAAGCTAACACTAACAAATACACATCATCCGCTATATTCTTACACAGCACTTCTAAATGTACACTGGAACCCGGCTGCCACCAACGAAAATGTGTTCTTATCTCATATTGAATCCATGCTAGATCTCATTCTTCTTGATCCCCAAATTCGAACAACTCTAATAGCTGGGGATCTCAACACTAACTGCGCTATAACCAATACTAAACAACATCCCAATAGAGCTGACAAATGGATGGTGTTAATGGAAGAATGTAACTTCACCATGCTCAATGGCACAACAGAAGAAGATATTCCTCTAGCACCTACTTGGTCGAGAGGAACTGCTCATTCAACTCTTGATCATGTTTTCATTTCCACCCGCACCATGAATCACATCACAGCATTTAGAGTACTCCCTTACTCTGCAAGTGATCACGATATTCTAGAAGTAGGTTGGACACCTTGTATGATACCACTGGCGCTCACTCAAGGCATAAACCATCTACTATGGCCAATCTCCAAACTAGAACTATTAAAGGCCCACTTAACTTCACCTGTACAAAATAAACATCTCCAGGCTGATCAGCAATATACTGATTGTTTAAAAGTCATTAATCAATCATTCTCTATTTCAAGATCATTTATAAAAAATAAAAAGTGATTAGCACAGGCATCATCCCTCCTTCCCGGAAAAACTCAGTCATAATACCCATATTTAAAAAAGGAAATTAAAGCGACCCCTTAAATTAGACCCATTGCACTTATGGATGTACCAGGAAAGTTTTTTTGAGACTTTTCCAACGAGATTTAACCCTCTGGCTGAACTCTGCCAAACTTCTTGATGTGGATCAATCAGAATTCCAAAAAAGGAGTTGGAACTTTTTAAAATCTAACCATTCTTGTGGCTATAAAAAAACAAGCTATTTTACTTAAACAACCAGTTTGTTTAGCATTTATCGATTTTAAGCAAGCTTTTGATTGTGTGTTGCGTGATATTTTATGGGAGAAACTTTTTAATGAAAAGTGTCCTAGTTATATTTTTAATTTAATTTGTCCCTTTTAAACCAACACCTCTGTAAAGATAAAACTGACAAATGGTCTTCTTACAAACACAATTCTAACTAATTCAGGACTCAAACAAGGCTGTATTCTAGCCTTAATGGTATTTAATGTTTATATCCACGATATCAACAAAGTGTTTGAGTTTGTTCATTCATTTCCACCTAAACTTGGATCAATAGAGATGTCATGGTTTTAATCCGCTGATGATCTTGTTTTACTTGACAGAACACCTATAGAATTGCAAAGAAAACTCACAGCGGTTAGTCAAGTATGCTCTCAACAATCCTCTAACTATAAATGCTCAAAAATCAAATGCCATGATTTTCCTTCATATAATATTGAAATATAAATTTAACTGGACTCTTGCGAAAGGCTCCCTTATCCAAGTCACTCAATACAAATGTCTTGGGGTCAATATTAATACGCACACAGCTGATCTACCATAGAAACTTGAACTAACCACAAGAATGAAACTGCTAACAGCACGAGGGAAAGCAATCCAGATCAATTATGGACATTTTTCATATAAACCGTCAAGTATTTTCTATAAACACAAAGTCGTACCAGTTATCACAAGTTAAACTACCATCTAACTGTCTCAAATGAAATTTACTGGAAGGAATTTACTGGAAAAGGCTCTTATCCCTTCCATTGAGCACACCTATCGCGGTCATCCGATACGAACTTGGTCTGATGTCTTTATCAGTCATGGTTGCATGGCAAATTCTCTCATCTTACAGAAAATGCATTTCCAATACAGCTGTCAATAATACTCTCCTCCCAGCTATAAAATCGGTTTTAAACACTACGCGTACCAGTCCATTGCAATCATGGGAAGCCTATTGTGTTAATATCTTAAATGATGCTGACATCTCCATACAACTGCTGCTTAAATTCCCAAACAAAGCCAAGCTAAAACTTTGGCTCTGGGATTGGCGAGTCACCTGGGAAACCTGCAATTCATATTCAACATTTTGACTGGGTGCTTTCCTACTTAAACCACTCCATGAAATGCCAAACTATCTAATGAAATTCTCGGACCTCAAATATGCACAGTCAATTGTAAGGCTACGGCCTACCAAAACCAAAATAGGCTGTTAAAATAAATCATTGGATCTAGACACAATGTGTAGATTCTGCAAGATAATCGAGCACCATGAAACACTTCAACATTTTATAACTGAATGCATTGCTCTATCGCAACTAAGAAAGGACTCTTTTTTTTAATTTTTTTTATTTTTATTTAAAACATTTGAACAAATTCAGGAGGATGTCAAAAGAATGCATGTTGTTAACTATCTTCAATGCAACCGAGGTGTCACTAAATATTGCAACAATGACATTTTTACTAGCACTCAAATTATCTAATGATTGTTATCTAACCAATCGACAACATTAGTGAATCTTGCATTTTCATCTTATACATGATAATTGGCTAATGAAAGCAACATATCTTTTATGCTCGTAATTTCTTTTATTGCAACTTTTATTCTTGGCTAGCAATTTTAATCTTTTTAGTCTGAACTGTTATTGCCTTCATCAAGAATCCTTTACTATGAAATATGAAATAACACTATCTGTTAATAACCTCTCGTTCTCAACATGTTCAGATTGTTATCATTGAGAAAGCAGTACTTTGATTATAATGACAGTGGGGCTCATTATGAGTTGGGCGGTATTCTGGTGGTAAATCCACTGGAATACTGCCCAATGGAATTACCGTTACCGCCACTTGGTGTAGCGTAATTACCGCCGGTTACAAGTGGTGGTGGCAGAGTTAATCCCCATTTTTTGACAGTCCATTGGACTCTAGGGGCATTTTGGCCAGAATTACCACCAACGGAATTAACGCCATGTTAATTCCACTGATTTTGCTGTTTTTGGCGGAAACTGGGAGGATTTACCGCTGAAGGTAAATCCACCACTTAGGGGCCATACCCGTAGTATGGCAGAGTGGGAAATGTAAGTTGCAGTAATTCTGTTGCCGCCAATTATTTCCTTCACCGACATGCTCGTAATGAGCCGCATTACCTTCTATGCTTTTAGATCATTTCGTTTGCTGTTAACAACATTTTTATTGTTGCCTAATAGTTTTAAATTGATCTTACATTTTCTAATAGTGAACTGATTTACTAAGTTATGTACAAGTGTGTTACCTGTTAATGACTTCCTGTTTGAAAAATGTATAAAATGTATTTATTGAAGAAGTTGTATTTACAACTTAAACGATAAATGGGGAAAAAATAAATAAAACGTGTTCACACTGGCTGTGCCCAAAACTTTCCATGCTGACTGCACCATTATACCCTAGTATTCCCATATAAGAACTGTTTGCTTTGTGCATAATGCCAGCAATGATACTTTAAGAAAACATGTCCATGTTTATTCTGCCAATAATGACAGTATACCCACGTAAGAACATACTCCAGTTGGTTTTACCATTAAAAATGCATGCCAAAGTATGAAAAAATGTGCAAACTAGCTGCACTGAAATGCCAGTCGAGCTACATAATAACACTTATGCTTGCTTTATCAAAGATGCACAATACAAAATGTCATACCTCAGTAAGAAATGGCTAGACTGGTTGCATAATAAAAAAAATGCCAGTCTTGCTTCGTAATAACACTTATGCTTGCTTTACCAAAGATGCCCAATACAAAATGTCATACCACAATATGAAGTGGCTAGACTGGCTGCAATGAAATGCCAGTCTAGGTACATATTAACACTTACCATGCTTGCTTTATCGAAGCTGCCCAATACCAAATGTCATGCTACAGAAATAATAATACCACTGACCCTGCTTGTTTTATCAACCATTCCCAGTAAAAAATGCCATGTCTGCTCCATGGTGCGCCAGCGCCTTGCACTCGGACATAATCACATTAAAGGAATAGTGCGCTCAAAAATATGATTGTCTCGAGAGTTCGGGCATGTGTTTTTAAACATACATTGATCGATCGTACAAACATTTCCTATGCACCTTGCTGTAGTTTTCCTCCCTTTTGCACATGCGAAATCAGGCAGCCGGGTGCGGCCATCTTGTGCTAATCTTATCCGTTGCTGAATCTTTCTAAGGTGAACTGCCCTGGCGGCACTAAATCATATCCCCTGAACCCGGAAGCTGACATCACTATGCGCGCACGGCCCATTTCACAATGCAAATGAACGTCTTGTGTCCATGTTCTCTATGATCCAGCTAATGACGTGTCTCCATGGAAATGGCAGGAAACCTCTTTCCTCAATAACTATAAACAGATTTGCTTTTTCAGTCATTTCACTGTCTTTATTTTGTGTATCTTCTGGCTCGTTTCTGCTCTGTTCAGCTATCTTCGTTGCTCATAGCCCGTGCGAACAGATACTAGTACTATCATTACTATCTATTTTAATTTTGTCGCATAATGGCAACAATACAGCCCTACCAGTACGAGCCGGAATATTCCGAGGCAGAATTACTCAAAAGAGGAAGATGCGTAAACAATGGGGTTTCGGACGACAGTTGGGAGGACGAATCACCAGATCAAGAGCCTGAGCCCAGTCGCATGGACGACGTCTCCACCTGGTGTTCCTGCAACCGGTGCAAGGTAATGCCAACCGAGGAGGAGAACTGCTGTTGCCGAGTAAACTCTGGATGCTTGTCCTACATATTGGAAGACAAAACACGGCCGCAATCCGTTACCGAGCTGCATGACTTCAGGGCAGTCTGCCTCACACGGTCCGTGTTGAGGACTATGATGGTGCTTATGCACGAACATCGTGCAACAGTTCGCCTTCGCAATCCAAGTAACGAGTAAGTGTACTCTAGATTTGATGTCACTTGGGACACTAACATTTCATGTTTGTCTCCTATATGGTCGTAACTTTGATCTATAATGGAAGGGAATGCAAATAGACATCATAGCCACCGACAGACTTGATTCAAAAGCAAAGGCCATGCAAGAGCAGTTTCCAGACATTCTCCATCAATTTGATGTATGGCACATTGCCAAATCAATCAATAAAAAAATCACAGCTGCTGGTAAAAAAAAGGTTCTGAAAATATTTTACAGTGGTCCCAGTCATTGAGCAACCATCTTTGGTGGAGCAACAAAACTTGTGGTGGGTCTGTGGAAATTATACTTGAAAAAATGGTGCCCATTGGTGCTCCACTGTTCCAACGTTCACTCATGGACAGAGAACCAACATTTTCACCAATGTGCACATGGACCTTTATCGGAGGAGCAGGAACGCAAGAAGTGATTGGTTCCATCTTCACCTCCATACAAAGCTCCTGAGAAGATTGTGTTTGATAAACTTGATCAAGTGATCTGAAGAGACTCTCAGAATTCTGTCACACAGGAGATATGGAGGTGTTCCATAATATGTGCCTAAAGTACAGGCCCAAGACATTGCATTTTGGCATAGACGGGATGCAATATCGGACATTACTAGCGGTCTTAGCGCATAACGAGAACCTAGGGAGAGAACAATCAAGGACTACAGGAAACTTTGGGATGCTTCATTACACAATGGCCTTTATGAAAAGAAGCAAAAAATGGGTGGCCAAGCCAATATACCAGGTAATGGACTTCGATTTTGTGAAAGATCTCACTTTGACTGTGTTGGACATACATACTCATGGAATCGCTCATGATTTGTTCCTAGGACACATACATTGACACAAAACATTGCAAACATGCCGTGTCGTCCACCGAAAGCAGACCACGTAGAACAGTTCACTTCCTGGCTCAATTGATTAGCAACTATTTATTTGTTCAACAATGTTTATGTAAAGTGTCCAAATAAAGCCTCCAAATTATCTTTTGAAATGTATCCTCTTTGACAATTTCTTTTGCAACAAGTGCCTTTTGGAGGATGCCATACAGTGTAACTCTGTGCTTTCAAACTTCCCGCTTTCGTCGCATGCTCTTGTGGGTCCTTCACTGATCGGGAAAGGGTCAGATGGATATCCGCATGAAAGCAACTTTGGGGTTCTGCAGTTGCCTTATCAAGCACGTGTCCAAATAGCTGAATAAATATGCGTCCCACAAAGGAATGAGACCTAGGCTACATAAGAAACTTGGCACGCAAGAACTACTGACTGTAAGCAAAACAACGCATCATAGGGGGTTGTTGGTGAGAAAGACGTGCATTCTAAACTATATTTTTTATGGGGGCATGTGTTAGGGGTTGTTGCTTTCGGATGCCTTATCAGAGGGTCCGTTCTTTGTATTGCCGCCCTTGGAGTCTTATGATTTCAAACGCAGTGGCGATAGGTGCCAGTGTTACCAAAGTATATGACCACCCCTGATTAGGTATATGGGAGGTGAAATTGAGGTGGTGCGGGGGTATGGTCTGGGAGCCAGATGCATTCAAAGGGAACAGGGGCCATGGGTCCAGGGGACCGCTGCCTGGCAGGAGGGGGTTGGAGATGCCATGAGTCAGTGAGCAGAGATGGATTGTGCACTAAGTTTGGAGCAGGGCTTGCTCTGACATTTTCGTATGAGCACATTTTGTGAGGGCTTGAGACTCGCTACTTGCAAAAATGATTAGCTGGTTTGCTGTGAGAACAGGAGAAGGGCTGAGGGTGGTGGCTTGCTGTGCAAGTGGCTGGGAGACTGAACAGTTCACCAGAGGGACACTAAAAATAAGGCATTTGGAAGTAAACTAACTAGTGATTTACTTTTTTTAATGAAAACAGTTAGACATTTCACGCTGCATTGGTGGATGCCAGCAAACAATTAGTTTGTTTTTCAAAAAATATTTCAGATGCCACTGTGGTCTGCAGGGCTATTCGCTCCCATGGGATTGAAGGTCACCGCTTTTGAATTTTCCTTGAGAGCTGTGCACACCCATGCATCTTACACAGTTTAAGGTTCGATTTGTTTTTGGCCCTTGGAAGAAAGGGAGGATTCCGAATGGAATGAATGAATGAAGTGAGGTGTGTAATAACGTCAAATGTGATGAGGTTCACCATTCCAAAACTGGACAAAGGAACATGTAATTTCATTTTATGAAAATTTGTTGATCTGAACGGAGTCTCTGCGCTACGCCGAGAGAATGGAAATGCCAAATATTATGTAAGTTTTACTGTAGACAAACGAGTCAAGGTTTCATTATCTGACAGTTATTGCTGGCTTACATTGTAATGGGTTGTTGTTTGTGGCATATTGCAACGACACGCAAAAACGTCTGTGTACTTGCCTTTGTCCCGGGCAAATGGGCAGTCCAGCACCGAAATGCATGTAGTCCACATCTGGGTTCCACCAACGCTGAATTCTTCGTTAATGCCATATCTGTTCTTCGAATTCTTCTGCCAGCTCACACAGTCCAGAATTAATGGGTAAATTGATAAATTAGAATAAAGAAAGGCTACTGAGACACATTTGTTATGTTTTCTACACAGCTACAGCCTCCCATTCTGCGAATGTCATCGTTTCCAGATAACTATTGCTGGCTTCTTCAGCAGGCAGTTGAAGATACACCTAAATGGCTGGATTAGTATTGTGCTGTTGTGGGACGATCACCCTGGGCCGATATGCCCTTTCGTGGTACCATTGATAAGTGGCCTAGCGCCAAGCTGATGCCTTGCGATTCACGGTGCGTCCAATGCGCTTCTTATACCCAAAAGGAACACCATGAGGAGAACCATCTCCGGTTCCGGAAGCACCTCAAACCCTTCCTCTTTGCTTCTGCTTTCTCTCTCCCTCTCCCCTGCTAATTCTTCGCTGAAACTGCACTGAATCTGCAACTGGGCCACTCTCACCGAACCCGGTCCTGGGCCCAGCCACTCTCCACTTGCACTGCCTCCCTGGCAACCCCTGCACTGTGGGACTGTCTCTGTATCCCTACAGTCCCCCCTTCCCAGCACTTGTCTGCACTTACCTTGCACTTGCCACCAGGTGGCCCCCTTACTTATTTATTTTATTTTATTCTACTTACCTTGTACTGCACTTCCCCCTCCCCTTCCCCTTGCACTTTCTCCCTTCCCCCTGCCCCTGCACTTGTGCGATCTGAATGACACCTGGCCTAGTAGGATCGTTGTCTGTCTTCCCCTTGTTCCCCCCTTCCTGCCTCGTCGCGCCTTGAAACACTTGTGTATAGGCGCGTTACAAATGCCATATCATAACATCTCATATCATATCATCATATCATGTGACTCATGATAAACATTTGTGGATTGAGAACAAAGAAATAAATTACCAATGTGCTTGAATATGGCAATCGCTTGACGTTTTCGGAGCGTTTAATGTGAAATAAAAGCACATTATAAATTGCAGAGTATTGCGGTTTCCTTTAAAAATAATGTTTGTGTTCAAAATTGGGACGCGCTGTGTTGTGAGAGGATGTGTTGATATTCTGGGTTCTGCGTCAACTGATGTCAACACGTAGGTGATGACTGGGCACGTTTGGCTACGCTGCCCAGTAACGTCATGGAGATAGGCGTGGAATATCGCTAGGAATGGTGATGTCTGCTTCGGGGGTGGGGGATATGATTTAGTGCCGCCAGGGTGGTTCAATTTAGGGCGATGCGGCAATGGATAAGATTAGCATAAAATGGCGGCGCCTTGCTGCCTGATTTCGCATGTGTAAAAGTGAGGCAAACTACGGTAAGGTGCATAGGAAATATTTGTAAGATCGATCAATGTATGCTTAAACGCATGCCCGAACTCTCGGGACAATAATATTTTTGAGCGCACTATTCCTTTAATGATGAATGTGATTATGTGTGATATTAAGGTGCTGATGCGTGTCGGGAGCTGGGGTCCTAGTGTACATCTATGGCATTTTTTTACTCAGCATAAATGCCTAGTAAAAACTGCCAGACCTGCCCCTGAGATTCCTGAGCACCTCACAGGCACACATTAATCGTGTGGGTGCGAGCTGCTGGGGGGGCCAAGTCATGGTATTTTTTACTGGGCCTCTATCAGATGCCCATTAATAAATGTCATTCCTTCCCTCATTCCCCTCAAGCACCTCAAATGCACAGATAATTATGTGTAAATGTGAAGCGCTGGGGGGCTTAGGGGTCGGACTTGACATTGCATGTGAAGTGCTAGGAATCCCAGCAGACTGGGCTGGCATTCCTTACTGGGCATTGTGAGAAACCAGAAGGTGACTCACCCACTAGTTCCCGGGGATCTGTCATGCAGGTGGCCAGGACACAGCCATCACTTTTGGATTGAGTTCCTGGGGGTGGTTCACCTGGGTGAGGAGGTCTTTGGGGAGTAGGAGTCGGACACTGGAGATGCAGTATCCCCCCCCATAACTCCTTTACCCCATCCTAGCAGGATATGGAGGAACTCTACCCACCCTCACCTTCGCATTAAGAACACTTTCACATGTACAGAACACTCTGGGAGAAAACATTCACACCCAAGCAGTGTACCTGACATGTCCCGATACAATGGTCAGGCAATTGCCAACAATCATTCACAGATGACTTTCATTAAACTTCCCCTCATAGATAAAAGGCGGCGAATGAGAGCACACTCCGAGCGAGGCAAAACACATGAAAAAACAGCAGTTTGAAATCGACAGCTGAATGAAGGGAGAAAGATGGCAAACCACAAAGGGTTTGCAAGGAAGGAAACCCTCTTAAATTTTTCAACAAGAAACCGTTACTTACCAGAAACCTTCGACAGTGAAAGCGTAAGGCCAGGAGTACCGCATAAAATATCCTTCATTGTGTGTCAAAGATACTGGACACCTTCACGCGTGGCTGACCAAGGCGAGGAGGAGCAGCAGCTGTGGTATCGTCCTTTGCTCGAAAAACAAAGTGAACACCAGAGAGATCAACACAGCCGGTGAGTTGGGGAGATTGATGCAAGACTGGTCAAGGTTGCAAGAAGTAACATTGTATAACGAGCACTGGAACGAACATTGTTAAACGCGTGTGATGAAAGACGCGAGTAAAGCTACACTGCTGATGAATGTTTGAACATGAGAAGGAAAGATGCAATACAATTGACAGAGTGGTCAGGCACTGTGAATGTGCTCAATCGAAGGTCTCTGTAAGGTATCCCGCCAAGGGAAACAAAAGTAGAAGATTGATGAGAATACATTGTAGGAAGTGAATCAAAGTGGTCCTGCGACGGTTTAAGCAAAACCCATCTCACATTTGAAAGTCTTTGATTTCCATATCAAGAGTATACAAGCCCGAATGAGGGAGATCCATGGTCTGAGCCCAAAAGAGGGAGACCAAGTGTTAAAAAGGGCGTTGCGGCCTGAAGGAGGGAGACCCAAGATGAACATTGAAAGCAAGAATTTGTGCATGTGAAAATCCTAATCAGAATGGAACTTTGAGATTTGTCTGTTACGAAAGACCCTCTGCAGTATGAGACTGTTATTGGAAAAGAGGCTTTGGCAAAAGACCCTAATGTCTATGCTTTGAATTGTATCCTTGTGGCCAAAAAGCTAGAGTTGGAAGCTGGAACTTGCCGCCTTGTCCCATAGTGAAAACGTGGGGAGGGGAATCCAACTACTCAACTATCCTTACACATTATTTCTTGAACACTTTTTTCCTTTTTGCATACATTGTTGTCCCACACTATTTTGTGTTTAGAAGTAAGGATTGGCAATAGGTTTATTAGTATAGGCCTTTTTATTTTGACACACTCAACAAGGACTGTTTTATTTGATGGTTGTAGCTTGCTCCCATCTTTTTAGGTTCAGATAGGCGTTCAACTAACCCACTGAAGTTCAACAGCTAATCTATCTATATATGTGGCATTTGTTGATTTTAGCTCTGCGTTTGACATGGTGACATGGTGAATCTAATAAGCTGTGGGAGATTTTACGCTCCCTCCTATGTCCTACTTGGTTGCTACTTGGTTGCTGGAGATCCTAATAAAATTGCATCAGAATACCACAGCTTGCGTACAACTTGACAATGATGGCCGTCATTCCAGTCCAATAAAAATCAACAAGGGTGTCACAGGGATGGTTATTGGCGGCACTGATTTTCAACCTGAATACTGTTGAATTGATCAGACAACTAGGAAGCCTTGCACAAAGTCCAGCTAGATTTGCTTCCACCAGGGTCGATGCATTATTGTATGTGGATGACCTTATGATAGTTAATCACACAATAACAGGTATGAAGGCTATATTGGATTAATTGGGTTGTTTCTGAATCGAACATGGCATGACTATTAACCTCAAAAAGACTAAGTCCGTGTTATTTGCATCTAGAAAGGTTAATAGACATGCTATGAAAATAAGTTGGGGAACGAATGAATATACTGACTGTTATAGATATCTCGGAGTAGACCTGGATTGCAGACTAGGCTACTTAACTTTAATTGACTGTAAAATGAAACGAGCCAGACAAATTGCGCTCCTTGTGCATAGGTATGTCTCCCAATATGCTAGCTATACCCTGAAGGGAATTATGCTGTTGTATACTCATTGGTTTATACCTGTTGTGGCCTATGGAAATAAAGCTCTTACCATTGAAAATCTGTTATGGTTGGACAAGGATGAAGGTTATTTCTGGCAGACTATATTGAGACTTCCTCCAATGTGTACTATTCAGTATATACGAGCTGAGTTTAGTCTGACTTCCTTAAAAGCTATAATACAATATCAAAGTGACCTATTACCCCTAAAGGCATTGTGTCATCCGGTTAGCCAAATGCTTAGAATTATTGGAGAAAATGTCATTGATTTCAAAATAAAAAATACGCAAGTAAAAAAATGATGTATTGTGTATGAACTCCTACGCGGCTCTTAATTGGTCACTTGAGCGCTCTGTTTGGTAGATATAAGGCCATTAAAACAAATCACAGAAGAAAGATTGGTAAGATAATTTCATCTATTTGAGAAGACTTCGAAATGATATGCATTTAGAGGGCATTGTTTATAACTATCAATGTCCCCAGATGTATCTTGTTAGATGCCCGTGCCCTGACATCCGTAGATTTTGGCTATTAATGCGGCTCAATTAACTGCCAGTTAAAGCCACGTAAGGAACTCAATGGATATCGGCTCCTAACCAACAAATGTGTGTCGCATATGTGCAAATGAGAGAAACTTGGAGACAGTAAGACACCTATTAACCGAGTGTCCTGAACTTGAAACTTGCTATAGGTGTAAGTATAGTCGATTTGTTTACCATTTTGACTTTGTTGCTACCATCCATTTTTGGAATCGATGTTTAAATACATTGGGCCTCATTACGAGTATGGCGGTAGGGGGGGGTAACGGCACCGGTAAGGATGCCGGTGCCGTTAACCCCCTACCACCGCATTCCGAGGTCCCTTGGCGAGTTTCACTAGAGCTGGCTGGTTTTACCAGCCGCCCTTAGCAGGAGCCGCTATGGGACCAGGTAGCTAATAACGGGCCCACTATTTGCGGGCCCGTTATTAGTTCCTTCCCCATTCCCATTGAGCCCTATGGGGGCTTGAATGGGAATGGGTAATGGTTTTCAGAATTGGGACTTAACGGGTCCTCCAAGGTTGGAATGACCCGGTAAGTCCCCATTCCAACTACCTGGACACGGGTTTGATGTCAGAAAATGTGATCATTGCTCTATACCAAGTATGCAACATTAAACTGTCCATGTTCAAACCTGTTGATAACATCTAAAGGTTTGATTGTTGTTTCTTAACCTTATGTCTTATGTATCAGTATTAATATCGATCGATAACCCCTATATCTATGTGATTATAGATGTTCATGTTCCCACTCACTTGCATGGGTATAGATGTAAACTTGAAGTGCGACTACTACTTCCGAGAAACAGCTATGGTGACCTGTTATGTGGATGAATGAAATAATGTTACTCTGGTTTTAATGATTTAATATTTGGATTAATTGATATTGCTGATGTTTAATGGTTCATTCTTAATGTATTATTTGTGATGTTTTTTGTAAATATATTTATACTGTTGTAGAAGTTCTTTAGAACTAAAAACAACAATAAATAAACACTCTTGTACTGTGATCACTTGTCTGTCGTCACCGTTTAATACTGTCTTCCTTACAGCATACCCAGTAAAAAATGCCATGCCTGCCCCCTGGACCCCAGTGCCTCACATGCACACGATGAATATGATTGTGTGTATGTGAGGCGCTGGGAGGGGGTGGGGGGCACAGGGATATCAGGCATGTTAATCTTTACTGGACATCTATCATAGATGCCCAGTAAAGAAAATACCATGCCTGTCCACTGGACCCACAGCGCCAAACATATGCTCACAATCAAAGTGCTTGTGTGTATGCAAGGCGCTGGTGGGCCAAGAGGGGCAGGTATGATCTTTTTTTAAGAGTCCTCTTCTCCAGTAAAAAAAAATACCATGCCTGTCCCCTGGCCCCACAGCGCCAAACATATGCACACAATCAAAGTGATTGTGTGTATGCAAGGAGCAGGGGGGCTATGGTATTTTTTAATACACATCTATGATAGATGTGCAGTAAAGAAATGCCATTCCTGTCCCCTGCGCCCCACAGCACCAAACACACACAATCAAAGTGATTATAGGTGTATGCAAGGCGCTGGGGGGCAGGTATGGTATTTTGTACTAGACATCTATCATAGATGCCAGTAAGAAAAATACCATCCCTGTCCCCTGGACCCCACAGCACCTCAGAAGGAAAGCTGATTTTGGCCAATGGGGAGGGGTACTGTGCAACAAAGGTATTTTTTAAATGCTGAGGGAGCCCTCTGTGTTTTACTGGGCTGGGCGAGAGGGGGCCAAGACCAAGTGGGTCGATACTGCCTAAGCCATTATGGACCAGCCGCCCCATGGCCAGTCTCCTCCTTCTGCACCCTCTGAGAAAACCTGATGGTATTCTCACTCCTACTCCCCTGGGATCCTCTGCGCGTTTGGCCAGGGAAAGGCCATTGCTCTTGGATCCTGACCCTGGGGGTGAAAAAGTGAGGGTGGATCACCTGGGGGGATGGTCCTTGAGGATTGAGAGTTGGGTACCCTTGGGCAAGACATGGTATACCCCTTTCTCTTGTGACAGTCAACCCAAGCCTCCCCCAACTTTTATGGACTATTACAAACCAGTTGCCCCCATTTTTCCATATACAACACCTGACAGTACTGAGACAAAGAAGAGGCAACTGAGAGTGATGACAATGACATCTTTTCACCTGTAAGGAGCTGAGAGAGTCAGGCATGTCACTATAATCATGGCCAGGCAAGGACAATCAGGTGTTCACACCTGCAGCCAGTGAAGAGGCTGCAGGTGTATTAAAAAGGAGAAAGCGAGAGAGAGCAACAGAGAGACCTGAGAGCGGAGGAACAGCAAGAGAGCCATGTGAGGAGGCAGACGTGGTGGTCTAGGTGGAAGAACCAAGATGCTCGCAAAAGACCCAGAGGACTTGTGGTACCCGAGGTGAATGGGCTTTGTAATTTCCCCGAACATGGGACCCTTGTGGGGTACATTTAAGGCCTAAGGCAGAACCCCCGTACCCCCTCTTCCCCCCCCCCCTTACAACAAAAACTACATTTCAGCAGTCACCAAAAAAGGGTGTGCTTTTGTCTGCTGAGCACATATGGGGCGAGAGTTGAACACAGCCACCCCAAGAATAGCTGCATTTTTTTGTCATGCACGTGAATCCAGAGAAAACGGCTCCAATTCAGAATTGCTGTGCTTTGATGTTCTGTCATTTAAACATTGCAGGCTGCACAGGAAAATTACCTGCATTTAGAATGGCATCGCACTGGTGCTACTTTCATTTCAAACATCACACAGTTTTGTTCTATTAAAACACAGCCATGTAGGTCTATTTCATTTGAAAATCAAAGGGGTCGGGGGTGTCTGGGAGTCTCTCTACCAGCACGAACACAGCCCATTGACCTGTTCTTGGGTGGATGGCCACTGGGAGAGTCTCAACCAAGTCTTTAGCTCACTGTCCCTTTCACAGAGGAGAAATATCCCTGCATATCAGTCTTTGTCCTGCCCAGGGGCAGTCCATCACCGAAATGCTAGGCAATTCTTCTCTGAACAAGAGTACCAACAGCAATCCCATATGTGTTTCAGCCTTGTTGGGCATCATCAGTGAGGTGGAGCTGTGCCTCATCAATGACATTTGTGATTTCATCTTTGATATTATGGGCGTTAGTCTAAGCAGTGTAGGGTGGTGGCGCGAGTTATGGTTGCTTAGCTTACCATAACTGGTGAATTTCTGGGGTTTTTAGGTTTTTCCTGTAACCATAACGTCCCTGTAGCAACGTTTCTCCATTGAATTTCATAGGTTTTTTTAGTAGTGCAACTCAACCATAACGTCCCTTTTAACGTTTTTTGTTGGTGATATATATTTACAGGGCCTCCAGTAGTGGCCCTGTAGTTATGGTTAAGTTGGGTCCCAGCTGCAATCTTTGGATGAAAGCGCTATATAAATTAAACAAATACAATCTGCTTATCAATCCAAAGTTCTTGCCCTGGCGCTCTTTTATGTCTCAGCAGTCATCAGGGAGGTTAATTGGGTTCAGGTGTTTAGGATTTAATCCCTCTGGTAAATACCAGTGTTGTAGCAGCAGGGAATTCTGGAATCTGTAGTGTAGAGCCAGCCAGGATCCAACTCTTCCCCCAGTTTTCAGTGTCAGCCCTCACTGGAGATGGCGTGGGGGGGTCAAGGCCACCAACAAATAACTAAGAAGCTTGTATAGCTACAGACTCAGCTGACAGGTTTAACCTCCTGAACCTGAGTAAAATGTCATTGTTGTCTCTCCTTTTGAATTACTGCTTCTCTCGCCAAGGTTTTAATTTTATTATGCAGTGATCCTCAGCCACCGTGTTCACGAACCGCCTTCCCTGAGGTGGCACTCCATGCAAAATCACAAGGAGTACACATTTTTTCTTCTTCTGGTGAAATCAGACCATGGGTGAGAAGCTCCTATAATACGACCAAATCTATCTACCGCTACTCGTCCACTTGCATGCTATGCTCACAAGTACTTCACACTCTAACCATATCAATTTAACTTGCACTGCCTACTGCTTTCCTCCACACCATCAGAAATAAAGAGCATTATCATAACTGGCTTTAGGTTTGCCTTTAAGAACCATCTTTTCCATCTCAGGAGGTATCCTCAGCTCATGTCTGCTATCTTCTAGGCCCAATCATCCCCTACCACAGTCACCACAGAACTGTATTTCTGTAACTACTATATTTACTGAAGATTTATTTAATGTACGTCTTGTGCTGTTCCTGATTTGCTGTTTCCAGCTCTTTCCCCACCATCTACGTCAAGCACCCTGCAGTGCTACTGCTCCAGCCAACGCCATGCCCTTTCTAAAGTGCTTCTTGTGAAAGCACTGTTCATTTTCATGTTTAATAAAAGCACATATACCGCCAATAGCGATGTGTGTGCGCGACTGAAACCAGATATTACAATGACTTATTGTCTGGGTACTGCCTGATAGACCCAAACTATCAGTTGTGGCTATATTGTGAATGGGCATCTACAGTGCTAGCTTCTCTGTGGGAACCCTGAAAAATATTTCACATCACAAAACTCAATCACAATGCCATTGGGCTCCAATATGACATCACTGTAGGCAGCATACGGTCACTGTGTTGCCGTTCTGTACATTTGCTTAGGCCTGATGGGCCCTTGTGTAAACCTTTTGATACCTTAAGCATGAAAAAAAGAGCAATTCTAATATTTGGCAGTGAAATGGTTGGCGTGTGATTCAGAAATAAATGGGCTCTAAAAAGTATTAATTGAAAAAGCATAACATTGTTTTATCTTGAAATTACATTCGGTTTTTCTTTCTTTTCAGACTTAAAACTACACAATCAATACATGGATTATTTATTAGGGCTGCTACTTTTGCCACTCATTTGTGAGAGCTCAATCAATTCAATTCACTGTTTTATTTTGTAATACAGCATGCATTCTTTAAAAACACACAGCAATGAATACGCTTTCAAGCACTAATAGAGTGCAAGTAGGACACAAGTTAGTTACAGTACACATAAACAAAATATCATGTTGTCATAGCTTGTGAAGAGCTCCCGTTCAAAGGTCCACCAGAACTCATTTTATGAAGATATTTGACATAGAGTGAATTGTCTCGGTAGTTGGCAAATATTTAATATAATTCATAAAGACACCTGATGAACACAATTGGTCCAAACTAATACTCATTGCTTCCTTGACCTTCAGAAACAAAGCCTGATGCGCAAATGTGCCAACTGGAAAGCATTTAAAAGGATCTGGAAGCATAAGAAGAAAAAGAAAAGCTGGTTTGCAATGATAACAATAATATCTTGGAAAATGAATTGAAGTGTTGACTGGGGATGTCATTTCACCAAAATGCCAAGGGTAGAGGAAGTGACCTCACGTGATCCTTGATCTCTGATGACCTCACAGGAAGTGATGTCATTTGACCTTGCCCTCAAGTGAAGTGCCCTCACGGGAAAAGGTGGCACATGACCTTTCACCCCTTGACAAAACAGGAAGTGGCATCACATCTGTAAACGGAGCATGTCAAAGAGGCCTAAACCACAAAGTGCCGACATCCAGGGTCTGCCAAGTGTCTGGCCAGAGACTGGAAACAGCAACTGACCAACACAAGTCCAATCAGAAAAACAATGGTCTGGGGGGTTGCCCAGAGTTGTGCCAGTAGTTAGGAGTAAGTTGAAACCTTCCAGCCATCACCTTTCTGTTTTGCTTATTTGGTAAGTAACCCACCTTTTTTTTGTTAGATGGACGTTTGAGGGGAACTATGTGTTGATGGTCACAATAATTGCAGGGTTTGTTATTTTAAAATTTTAAGCAGCAGCTCCACAACATTACCCCTAGAAAAACCTGCTGGGCCTAGAGACCTAGCCTACTCTTCGCTCATGACGCCCAATCAGGCTGTAACATGTCTGGGGATGCTTGTGGTCTGGTGCAAAAGTGATATGATCTAGCAGTTCGGGCTGGGCTGTTTGGGGTGAGACCAAGCATGATTTGCATATGGTCTTTCCCCTCCTGTAGTGGCTGGGCTGGCTGAACAACAATGGTCTGGAGGGTTGCCCAGAGCTATGCCAGTGGTTATGAATGATGTTAAACCTTCCAGCGATCACTTTTCTGTTTTGCTTATTTGGTAAGTTACCCACAGTTGGAGGGGAAGGCTGTGTTGCAGGTAACAGTAATTTCATTTTTTTTAATTCTAAAATATAAACAGCAGCAACAGCCCCAATGTCCTCACCCCTAGAAAAGACCCATTTTTTTATTTTCTTTGGTCCTTTATATCTCACTTAATGCAAGCCTCCTCCAGCACATAAGCACTGGAACAGGAACTGAACCCAAGTTACACTGCATCCTCTTGTTCCCAAAGCAAATGAATTGCCCCTGAGCTATCCACCCAAACCTATATTTGTTTTGCTTGAGGAAGCAATAGATGGTTTCCTTCAAAGGCAGAGGGCAACTTCATGTATATTATCTCACCATGTGTCTATCTACAATGTGCCTGTGTTGCAGGTCTGGCATATCTGGGTCAGGTCACAAAGTGCCCAGGCAGGCACATCCCTCTCATTACAGGGCTAGTGGCTCACTGGATTTGCAAAGCAGACTTCGAGGAAACACTGATAAGATGTGTGGTCATGTTGTGCTGTCACTGAGTTCTGCAGTTTGCACTTACCCATTCACAGCTAGCTAGACCTAGCCCCCATACTCTTCCTGTTGCTTCAGTGCTGGGTATGAGATGCACAGACCGCCCCGCCGCTGAACCCAACCATTCGAGCATTCTTCACTAATGGGCTGCCAACCTGTTGCTGATGGCGGCTTCATGGTTTTTCCCGCATTCCTGTTATTTCTCCAGCGAATGAGATCTAGATTCCAGGTGAAAAAACTGTGGCACGTTTAGCTGCATTTAATTTTATTGGGTATTTATAATGTGTCTATACACAATGTGTTTTGAGGAACAACAAGACAAGAGGGCGAGGGGACAGGGAGAACTAAAGAAGCGGTCCTACTAGACCTTGTGTGACATTCAGATCGTGCAAGTGCAGCAACGAGAAGTGCAGGGGAGAGGGGAAGGGTGAAGTGCCGGTCATTATGGAAGGGCCCATAAGAAAGCGAGTGCCAGGGGTGGACAGAGCCAGGGGAAAGCCCGGCAGCAAACATAGTTTGCAGGGACCTTAATATTCCTATCTTTGAAAGTATGATGAAGGGTAGGAAAGGGAAGTCTTTGTAACGCTTACCTTAGACTCCTCGGGGACACCACGTGATATTCGGAAACTTCTCAGGGTGCGCAGTTATCTTTTGTTCACTATCCCAACTGGACTCTCAATCTATGCCATAAAAACAAATTACCACACCAAATAACTGAGTGATTCCTGAAGTAGGGGAAAATAAGAACCTTTTCCAAAAAACTGCATAGTTTGGTTACCTTAGTTGGTGATTTAGTTAGCTCTCCATCCTGCTTCTGTGCAGGGGCGCGTGTTCTGAAGAAGGGATGTGAGAAGGAAGGATGAATTGCCCAATATGGAATTTACCTATCAACAGAACTACACTACTGTGACTGGAGAATGAAGGGAACACTACGGAACTCCTAGAAACACCTAAAAGGGTACACTTCCTAACAGTGCTCAGACAGGAATGGTGTCGCTAGCCAACTAATTGCAAGAAACACCCAAATGTGTCTAAAAACTGAAGTGCACAACTCGAAAGATTTTAGATTCCTAAATGTGTAAACTTAGTGTACCTAATGACGACAGAAAACACGAACACTACTGTTCCTAGAAACAATATTCTCCACCCAACCCCCTTAGCTCTGTGAGGCAGATACAACTAGTATGGTTTTAGCATTCACTTGCGCACTAAGAACGAATGTGTGAAGAGCCCCTATGGCACCTTTAGTAATGGAGAAAACTAGATGAGTAAAAATACTTGCTGTGATACAAGGGGCGACAACTGGAACGAGCGCCTCGAAAATTCTCCTCACAAATTACGCCAAATGGAAAAGCGTATACTGCCAGCTTAACGCTGACGAACGCCAACTTCACACAGGGTTCACAGAAAAAGGGACTGCGGACTGGACGGGAAAAGCAATAACCAGGGCACTACTAAAAGGGTATCTATGAAATACTAAGGAAGCTGAGGAATTCCTGTCAGAGGGCTGAACCGCGGTAAGCGTTCGCTGAAACAGCTGAAGACGCGAAGCGCCGTTGAGCAAAGGGGAGGGGCTTAAATACTCAGAGTGACAGAAAACTAGACTGCTGGCCCAAACTAGAGGTTGTAACATCAGGCCGCCATGTTGGGTGATGAGGAAGAGTCTAACCTACCTATCCTTAGACCAGCAGGAAATCTTGGCAATTCTTTCGCGAGGGAACCCCGTAATCATGACAGTCTTTAAAGTCAAATGAGAAGGAGAGGAGGAGTTGGATGTGGGGACCGGACGTCCAAAACAGAACTTTGCAAATGTTAAATGGTCGAGTGGAGGGTGATATACCGGGACAATCAACATGGAAATTGGCTAGGAAGTTTGGCACATTTGACTGTGTTTGAGTGGGAATCTTTTGTCCACTGTAGAAAGGCTTGAAATTGTAGCTTCCACCAGAAACAACCATAATATTTATTTGTTTATTTGTATAGCGCTTATAGACAGGTGAAGTGCTTCAAAGGTCTTCAAGGCGGGAAGCTATCAAGGGAATGCAGTAATCATTCTTAGGCCTTGAAGATTATGAATGATCTAAACAGAAAAACAAGCATACTAGGCCTGACGCCATTTCTCCTAGTGCAAGTGCATGAAGTGGTACAGTTGAGAGCATGCTTGGGAAGGAGAGGGGGGGCAGAAAACGGTGGGGGGAGGGTAGGGCAGACGAACTAACTGGTCCTAGTACATTTCGGATTTAGGTCATGAATGCGTACAGAAGGAGGTGCAGGGATGTGGCGGACAAAGAGTCTGATCCAGCAGGGCCTTTGGTTAAGTGAAATGCATTGGTCTATTAACAACTCTGAGATCAAAAAGTTCTTTACTCCTGAATTGGAGGTGATGCAGGGCCATAACCGACTTTGGATGTCAACCCATGAGATAAGGACTCTAAAAGAGAGGCTAAGGGATAGTTGAGGGGAGAGTGAGAGGGAGGATGAGCTCTCAGATATTGATTACACTCTATTTCTTTTGGCCTTTTCTGTTTTCAGGGGGCCCTAGTAGAAGAAAGAAATTTGCCTCGAGGCATGTCTATAATTCTGACATCATGAGGGGAAAAAAGATTACTCAGATCTGACCTAAAGCAAATAGTCAGTACAGGGCCCTTTGACTGTTATGATGTTGAAAAAAAGGCGACAGAAATACAGGAACTGGGTTCGAGCCTTCAATTGGAGAATGATTAAAAGGGATTGCGAAAGCATGCTCCCAAATATGCACAATAAGAACATTAGAGAAGTATGGCAATGTGTTAATTCAATAGGCTTTGTTCACAAAGTGGTCCGAGTAAATGCAGTTTCTGAAGAGGTTTGGGTGAAGTATTATACTGCACTTTTTGATGCTCCAGGAGGTACGTTTGAGCCATAGAAAGTTTAGAAGGGCAGGGCTAGTCTCTTAATATTGAACGTGACTATATATATGATATGATTAAAAGTGCAAGCAACTCAAGGGCCCTGGTGCTGGATGGCTTAACTAATAGTCTCCAAACTGAGGTGAATGCAGGGGCTGATTTTCTACTGGTGCTTTTTTCTAAGATGTAGAACTTAAGGACGATTCCGATGTCCTGGAAATCATCAATTGTAGTTCCTATCTTTAAGAAGGGTATCGGAGAGAATCCAAAAAAGTATCAACCAATTGCCCTGTTGGATGGAATCTGAAATATTTTCGCTTCCCTGTTGCTGAAGAGGCTTTTGGACTGGGTTTCTGTTACAGAAACCTTTGATCCATACCAGTCAGGCTTTGTAAAAAGGGTGGGGACTAGCTTGAATCGTCTTTCTGTTAAACATCCTAAAGGCGAGAGCTATAATGGGCAAGAAGAAAATATACCTGGGATCTGTAAACCTCGAGCAGGCTTTCGACTGCTGATAGACCGCTTATGTGGGACAAACTACCTCACTCGGGGTGCCCATTGGGGTTGCTGCAAGAGATACAAGTCCTTTATTCTGACAAAAGTCTGAGAATAAAGTTGGATTCAAGTGGTTTGCTCTAAAGGTCAGAAATAACCAACGTAAGTCTGAAACAAGGGTGTCCACTGGCTCCAGCCCTTTTTAATCTCTTCATATCTGATTTGGGAAAAGGCTTGGTTAAGGCAAGGTTTTTTCTGCTGAGGCTGAATGGTTGTGAAGTGTGGCACTTGCTCTATGCTGAGGATTTTGTCTTAAGACACTGATAGGCCTTCATCGACAATTGAATACCTTACAATTTTATATTGAGAAGGACAAGTTAAGAATTAGCGTACCAAAAACAAACAATTTGCTATTGGAATTTGCATTAGGGAGAAGGGTACACAGATCGTCATGGGTACGAAGTAATTGACAAGTCTCAGTAGTAACAACTTTTGTCTACTTAGGAAAGCTGTTGATCAAAAGTTTAAATGACAGACCAAGAACAGACCAACTAAAAACTAAGGTTTAACATCTAGCTGTTCAAGCTAGTCTACTATTAAAAAGATACTGTTGATTATCTATGATAATGGTACTTACCTTTTATAAGGCGAAGGTTGTTGCTATGCTGACATACGGTTCAGAACTTAATTTTTTTGTCTGACCATGCATGGTGGGCTGTTCTTGGTTTATTCTGGAGAAAGGTCTTAGAACTTCCGAAGAGCACACCGATGTCAGTGATAAGATTTGAGTTGGGCCTATGTGAGCAATGTTGGAATGGAAGAGTCTTTCATTATACTGTAAATGTATTAGTGAGTCACTGCTAGGAGGGTTCCAGATACTGAAGGACTGAACCAATTTTGAATGTACGGAAATGAGCTTGTGAGGAAATTTTGAATTTTACTAACCCTAGTGCTATTAAACTAAAACTGTAGAAGAAAGCTTGAGTGTGCACAATTGATTTGAGATTGCTTTCCTTAAGGGATACCTGAGCTTCTTCCCTAGTGTTTGTGAAGAGCATATTTGATTTGTACCCTACTAAGGAGGTTTTAACTTCTAGAAAACATGGTGGGCGTTGATGTGAATTGTAGATTTTGTACTATCAGAAAATCTAGAGACACTGTACCATCTGGTTTTGTTTGCCCGGGTCTTACTGAGAAGCGAACATTGTACTTGGGAAAGATTTTGAGCAAATTCAAAACAGTATCCGCAGGTGAATGAGGTGAATGGTGGATGAGAATCCTGGGTGGACAGAGTTTGACAATGACTATTGCAGTGATTAGATTTTTGGAAGAGATCCTTTTTTCGGGAGATCACGAGGAGGGCGTGGGTTAAACCCTGCGAGTTCATGAAAAGGCTCAGTAGAAATGTCTGTGCGATGGTTTAAGAGAAGTGGAACCTTTAGTTAGTGCTGTTCTTAATGTTTATATGAAAAGTGGTTGAATTCTAACAAGTTGAATTAGGTACAGGTTTTAATGTGGATGTATGTTTTATGCCAATTGAATGTTTCAATGTAAGTGGTGAAAGTTTTATATTTAAGCCAAACACAGTAAATTAAATATATTTAATTGAATCTAATGAATTTATTGGGTATTTATAAATTACCTATACACAAAGTGTTTCGAGGCACAACAAGCCGAGAGGGGTGGGGAACAGGGAGGGCAAAACAAACAGTCCTAGTAGGCCTTGTGTGATATTTGGATCATGCAAGTGCAGTAACGCGAAGTGCAGGGAAGAGGGGAGGGGAAAGTGGGGGAAGTACCGGACAGGGCGGAAGGGCCCGTAAGGAAGCAAGTGCCAGGTTTGGGGACAGCCAGGGCAAAACAGGCAAAGTGTGCAGGGGAAGGAGGGTCCATGGGCCAAGTGCAAAGTAAGGCGCTGGAGGGGTGCAGGGCCAGCCAGGCTAGTGCGGAGGTAGGGGCCTGGAGATCAAGTGCAGGTGTAGACTGGACTAGGGGATGCTGGTGCCCTGTAGAATCTGAAGGAGTCAGGCAGAAAACAGGCAGACGGGAACATTGGCAGGGGAGGAGGAGAGGGAAGGAAGAAGAGAAAAGGAAGGTCTTGAGAAGCTTTCAAAACTTAAGGAGATCCAGCTCAAGCCTGAGAGGGGCACGGAGGCTTTTCCAGTGAGAGGCACCTGCGGAGGAGAGAGATTTACCCCCCGCCCCCACTCTCTGCTTGCAAAGTGTCTGATATGCAGAGAGTTAAAGCTGGAAGACTGCAGGGCTCTAGCAGGAAGGTATTTAGGGAGAGAGAGTTGGATGTAGCGGGGTCCCAGGCCCCAGACAGCCTTGTGATGATGCAGAGGGTCATGAACCTGATCCTTGCAGCAACCGGGTGCCAGTGGCGAGATTGTAGGGCTGGAGAGATGCAGTCCCTGGACTTGCAGCCAAAGATAAGTCTTGCAGTCCTGTTCTGGATTAGTTGAATAAGGCGAAGGGAGGAGTTAGGCAGATTGGGGAAGAAGCTGTTGCAGTAGTCCAACTTGGAGATGACCAGAGCTCTGGAGATGTTGAGTTTCTGGGGGAAGGTGAGGAAAGGGAGAATGCCTCTGAGGAGGTGCATATGAAAGTGGGCCTTCTTGGTGAGGTCTGTGGTGTGAGGAGAGAAGGAGAGAGTTGTCGAAGATGACTGTCACGCTCACCTGATTCCCACGGAGGCGCAGGTCTGGTTTCGAATGCTGATGCTTCTTCAATGGTGAAGCGCAGGACTCTGATGATGGACAGGAAGGGCCCCTCTACTCTGGCTTTTCTGGCTCGCAGGAATATTCCCCTGTGCGTGAAAAGGGAGTATTACCTACTGACGGAATAATGCTCAAGCCTCCCACTCCCTTCCAACCCTCCTCGATACCCGTCCACGATTCCCCGTGAAGTCTCACCTTAGGGTCTGGAAGGATGAGTTCTCCATCCTGCTTCTGATGCAGGGGCGTGTTGAAACCCAGTTACTTCACTGGATTGAGGTTTGATGGGAGTTCAAAATAAGCTTGACTATTCAGATGAGGCGCTGTAAGAGTTCTGTTGCAAGTTCAAAAGTTCAAGCTTAATAATAATGTTCATTGTCTTATTGCAGCAAGCGCTAATGCTTATGTCTTTTTCCCCTTAGGGGCCGGGGTTCGGAATGCCGGAGATATGGCGCCGACCCGAAGTGTAAGTTCTGGATGAGCGTTCAGGTGATGTCTTTGCATTCGCTCATTCAATGTCTTTGTCTTTTTTCCCCATTGGGGCCGGGGTCCGGAATGCCAGGAAGCGGCAGGACCCGAAATGAAATGGGAATGACCCAACAGGTAAGTCTTACAAGGAAACAGAGCTTTTCCTATTTCCCTTCCTTCTCTCACCTTGTTTTCTTGTCTTTTCTCTCTAGGCTCTGGGAAGTGGGTGCGGATCCGGATGATCGCTGCTGAAGATGAAGGTGAGTGAAATGCAGCGCTGCAGCGATCGAAGCGAAATGCATTTAAAATGTCTTCCCTTTCAGGATCATCGGTGTGATGTCCCCGTGATGCAGCTTTAGCAGGTAAGGTCTTCTTTCTCTCTCCAATTCTCTCTTATCTCCCTTTGCAGGCGACCCAGGATGCTGACAGGCGTGGCTGAAGTCCAGATGCAGGAGCTGACACGGTGAGCGTCCAGCTGCGAGGAGCAGAACAACGCGAAGCGTGAGTTGCTGATCGGGCGTGGTTTAAATAGCTTTGGAAGAAGTTCCAGTCATGTATCCTTCCACCGATCAGGTATGTATCCTTCCCTGACCACACCCAGGTGGAAAGTAGTCCCACAGGTAAAGTAGTTCCATTCAGGCCTCAAGAGGGCCTGGATGTAGCAGCATGGTCTGCATCAGGTAAGTGCACATTAAAACACTTGAACACATGTCTAGCTTTATGAGCCTGGCGCCTAAGGCGCCAGGACATGGGCCTAACATGAGCCTGGCGCCTAAGGCGCCAGGACTGTGTCCAAAGGGCCCCAGCTTGGGCCCGCTGGCACTTCCGTGGGGGGAAATGATGCCTGCCTCTGGGGTTGCTGGGTCGGACCTGGCTCCTTGGAGGTAGGCATCATGACAGTACCCCCCCCAAGGTTGTTCCCTCCGGGGGTTTTGGCTTGTTCGGAAATCTCCGGTGGAACCTTTGTATTAATCGAGGTGCATGAACATGGTTACTAGGCTCCCACAATCTCTCCTGAGGTCCATATCCCTTCCAGTCAACAAGATAGAAGAGTTTTGACTTTAACACGTTGGAGTCTAAAATGTCTTTAACTTCGAATTCTAATTCCCCTTCAATTTGAACTGGGTCTGGAGGCTTGGACAGTCGGGTCCCTGGTTGTACTGGCTTCAAAAGTGATGCATGAAAAACTGGATGAATACGCATGTTAGACGGTAAATCCAGTTTAAAGGCCACAGGATTGATTATAGCCTTGATGGGATAAGTTCCTATGAATCTGGGATTGAAGGTTTGCGGGCCCTTGAGGGGTAAATGTTTCGTTGCTAGCCATACCTGGTCTCCTACTTGGTAAGGAGGAGTTTTACTTCGGGGCAAAATCAGCATTTTCTTTATACTTTTTCTTGGCTTGCTGTAAATGAGTTGCAGCTTCTTTGAAGGCTCGGGTTATTGTGGAATGCAGATGATTTACTGCAGGCATTTCCAGGGTCAGAGGTGGGTCTAGGCCAGAGGTCCGAGGATGGTGACCATACAAAGTATAAAAAGGAGTTTGTCCGGTTCCAGAATGCACTGAATTGTTGAATGCATATTCTGCGATCCAAAGGATGTCTTTGCAATTTGACTCGGATTGGTGTAACATGCACCGAAGATATTGCTTGAGAGTCTGATTGGTTCTCTCGGTTTGTCCGTCGGTCTGGGGGTGGTGGCTGGTGGATAACTGCACATGTATTTGTGCTAGTTGGCAACACTTCTTCCAAAAATGGGAGATAAATTGACTTCCACGATCCGAGACTAATATGGAAGGGAAACCATGTATGCGAACTATATTCTCCAGAAATTCCTTGGCCAAGGTGGAAGCTGAAGGCAAGCCTTTTAAAGGGATAAAGTGGGCCATTTTGGAGAATAGATCCACAATTACAAGGGTAGTGTTGTAACCAGCACAAGGAGGCAGGTCAGTTATAAAGTCCATTGACAAGGTGTGCCATGGTGCCGGTGGAATATCCAAGCGTTGAAGTAGGCCGGCTGGCCTTTTCTTTTGACCCTTGTTTTTGGCGCAAATTCCGCAAGACAATACAAAAGACTTTGTCTTTTCTCCAAGAAGGCCACCAGAAGTGGCGTTTGATTTTTTCCTCCGTTTTAGCGATACCAGGGTGTCCTTCCATTAATGATTCATGATGATGGGCAATAACAAGTTCTTGCAATTCTTTACTTGGCAGAAACAACCGCTCCTGGAAGTAGGGTAAATCATCCTTAACGGTGTAATGAGGACCCTTTTGACTCCATTCCAGTAAGGCTGAAGAGTCTATAAGTTGTTTTACTTGTGTTTGGATGTCCTCAATAGTTTGCAATGAAGTTAGGCCTAAGATTCTTTGTTCAGGTATGATTGGCACAGGTTCTAAACTCGAATTGGGTTCTTCCATGCCAATCTGGGATAAGGCGTCCGCTTTACCATTCTTGCAGCCAGGGCGATAGGTAATTACAAAATCAAATTCCGCAAAGATTAGAGCCCATCAGAGTTGTCGTGAAGATTGAGCTTTGGCCGTCTTTAAATACTGTAAATTTCTGTGGTCCGTAATTACGATGATGGTGTGTCTTGCCCTGAGAAGGTAGTGACGCCAAGCCTTGAAAGCAGATTTAGTAGCCAGTAACTCTTTGTCGGTAATTGCGTAGTTGATTTCAGGAGGAGTACATTTCCTGGACCAAAAGGCCACTGGGTGTAGTTGGTTAGTTTCTGGGTCTCTTTGCGACAGGAAAGCTCCCATGGCTGAACTGGATGCGTCGGTTTCCACAATGTAAGGGAGATCTGGGTGCGGGTGCTTCAATACAGGTGCAGAGGTGAATTTGGTTTTCAGGTCCTGAAAGGCTTGTTCGGCCTCAAGAGTCCATTCAAAGCGTTTGTTTTTCTTTAGGATAGCTGTGATGGGTTGGACTGTTCGGGAAAATTCCGGGATGAATCTTCGATAGAAATTGGCGAAGCCGAGCATGCTCTGAACTCCCTTCACCGAGCTAGGAGATGGCCATTTGAGGATGGTGTCCACCTTTCGCGAGTCCATTCGGACTCCTTGAGGTGTCAGGATGAATCCGAGAAACTCCACTTCTGTGGTCTGAAAAGCGCATTTTTCGAGCTTTGCAAATAGTCTGTGCTGGCGCAATTTCTCAAGAACTGCCCTAACATGTTTTCTGTGATCGGATTCTGAAGAAGAGTACACCAGGATGTCGTCAATATAAACAATGACACAGACATCGATAAGTTCCCGAAGAACATCATTCATAAAGTACTGAAAGGCGGCAGGTGCATTGCACAAACCGAAGGGCATCACCTGATATTCGAAGAGCCCAAATTTGGTGCGGAATGCAGTCTTCCATTCGTCGCCTTCTTTTATACGCACCAGGTGATAAGCTCCTCGGAGATCTAACTTGGTGTACACACAAGGGTCTTTCACCTGGTCGATGAGCTCAGGGATCAGGGGCAGAGGATAACGATTCTTAATCGTTATTTGATTTAGGGCGCGATAGTCTATACATGTTCTAAGGTCGCCCTCTTTTTTCGGCACGAAGAACAGAGCTGAGGAGACAGGAGACTTGGACGGGCGAATAAAACCATTGGCTAGGTACTGATCTAAATACTGACGCAGATGCAGGTTCTCAGGTTCAGTAAGAGCATAAATCCTACTACAAGGTAGTTGAGCATTGGGTACCAGATCGATTTGGCAATCATAAGACCGATGGGGAGGTAATGTGTTAGCCTGTTCCTTCTGAAAAACGTCTTGGAATTCTTGGTATTCTGACGGTAGCTGTACAGGGGTGGAAGTTGCTGAGGCTAGACCCATAACTGGATTTCTTGGATAACAAGTTGGTTCACAATCCGGAAACCTTATCTTCTTTGCTCACCAGTCAATTCTGGGATTATGTGTTTCTAACCAAGGAATTCCAAGGATTACTTGAAATTGTGGGGCCTTGATCACATCACACAATTGCTTCCCGATGTCCATCCTGACCCACCAGTGTCACTTCAACAGTGGAATGCGTTACAGGCCCTGAGGCTATTTCGGTTCCATCTACTGTAGTAATGACATCTTGGGTTACTTTTGGGCGGAGAGGGAGCTTAATCCTAGAAGCCAATTCACGGTCTATGTAATTTCCAATAGCTCCACTGTCGATGTACGCTTTTATAGCATGCAACTGCTGAGGCTGTTTTGGGTCCACGAGCACCATTGGCATGACAAAATGCGAGGTCAAAGAGTTTGTTTTCAAGCTCGGCAAGCGGACCCCTACGCTTGTCGGGATAGGTCGTTTCCCGAATCAGGTGTCAATAAATCGTTATCAGTGGCTCCAACCACCTTCTTAGGTGGTTTAACCGGACAATTTCAAAGACAGTGACCGGAAGTCCCGCAATACAGACAAAGTTGCATTTGCCGCCTTCTCTCTCGTTCCTTCTGCGTTAATGGTCCTTTAACACCGCCGATTTGCATAGGTTCAGATACGTCGGGACTCTTGGAGTTAGCGTGGGTTTTGATCGGTACTCGGGTTTCGTACTTGAACCGATCTGCTTTTCTATTTTGAAGTCTGTGATCAAGTTGAACCACCAAGTCTATGTAGTCTGCGCAGACCTGGGGTAGATTTACAATCTGAGCTGGAACATCCTTAAGCTCTCCGCGCAGGCCTCGATGAAACAATGTGATCCTTTTGTTTTCTGGCCATCCAGTTTCCACAACCAGTCTATTAAAGGTGGCGACGTAGGACAGGAGATCCTGATTACCTTGTCGTAAGGATAGCAGTTCGTTATCAAGGGCCTGTCCTTGAGAGAGTCGAGCAAACAATCTTTCCATGCTGGCCTGGAAGCCCTGAAAATCTTGTAGAATGGGATCATCCTGATTTACCAATGGAATAGACCAATTGGCAGCACTGCCACTGAGGTAAGATAGTATAAAGGCTACCTTGGTCTGGTCGTTAGGGAAGGCCCCGGGTCTGCATAGAAAGTGTAAACGACATTGGTTCATAAAGACGGCATATTTCTTGGGATCCCCCGCAAAACGTTCAGGCGGGGCCAAAGGCATGTGTCCAGGTAGATTGATTTGAACCGGGTTATTCAAACCCATTGATGTGGAAGTACCTCCGGAATTAGGTAAAGGAGTGTGCCCTGCCTGGGCCTGAAATAACCTTTTGGCCAGGTCATCTGTTCTTTCCTTTGATAGGATCAGTTCTCTTTTGAGAGCGTTGGTCTCCTGGCGGGCTGAGTGCACTTCTGCCCGTAATTCCCCCAAAAGCTGGGCCAGCTGATCTGTCTCGGAAGTCTCCATAGCGCCCGGGTGGGAAATTGTGGGTAGGCTTCGCGTTCTGTCACGCTCACCTGATTTCCACGGAGGCGCAGGTCTGGCTTCGAGTGCTGATGCTTCTTCAGTGGTGAAGCGCAGGACTCTGAAGATGGACTGGAAGGGCCCCTCTACTCTGGTCTTTTCTGGCTCGCAGGAATATTCCCCTGTGCATGAAAAGGGAGTATTACCTACTGATGGAATAATGCTCAAGCCTCCCACTCTCTTCCAGCCCTCCACGATACCCTTCCACGATTCCCTGTGAAGTCTCACCTTAGGGTCCGGAAGGATGAGTTCTCCATCCTGCTTCTGATGCAGGGGCGCGTTGAAACCCAGTTACTTCACTGGATTGAGGTTTGATGGGAGTTCAAAATAAGCTTGACTATTCAGGTGAGGCGCTGTAAGAGTTCTGTTGCAAGTTCAAAAGTTCAAGCTTAATAATAATAATGTTCATTGTCTTATTGTAGCAAGCGCTAATGCTTATGTCTTTTTTCCCCTTAGGGGCCGGGGTTCGGAATGCCGGAGATATGGCGCCGACCCAAAGTGAAACGTGCAGTTCCAGTAAATGACAGGTAAGTTCTGGATGAGCGTTCAGGTAATTTCTTTGCATTCGCTCATTCAATGTCCTTGTCTTTTTTCCCCATAGGGGCCGGGGTCCGGAATGCCAGGAAGCGGCAGGACCCGAAATGAAATGGGAATGACCCAACAGGTAAGTCTTAGAAGGTAACTGAGCTTTTCCTATTTCCCTTCCTTCTCTCACCTTGTTTTCTTGTCTTTTCTCTCTAGGCTCTGGGAAGTGGGTGCGGATCCGGATGATCGCTGCTGAAGATGGAGGCGCCCAGGAAAGGTGAGTGAAATGCAGCGCTGCAGCGATCGAAGCGAAATGCTTTTAAAATGATGTCTTCCCTTTCAGGATCGTCGGTGTGATGTCCCCGTGATGCAGCTTTAGCTGGTAAGGTCGTCTTTCTCTCACCAATTCTCTCTTATCTCCCTTTGCCGGCAACCCAGGATGCTGACAGGCGTGGCTGAAGCCCAGATGCAGGAGCTGACACGGTGAGCGTCCAGCTGCGAGGAGCAGAACAACGCGAAGCATGAGTTGCTGATCGGGCGTGGTTTTAATAGCTTTGGAAGAAGTTCCAGGCATGTATCCTTCCACCGATCAGGTATGTATCCTTCCCCGACCACACCCAGGTGGTAAGTAGTCTCACAGGTAAAGTAGTTCCACTCAGGCCTCAAGAGGGCCTGGATGTAGCAGCATGGTCTGCATCAGGTAAGTGCACATTAAAACACTTGAACACATGTCTAGCTTTATGAGCCTGGCGCCTAAGGCGCCAGGACAGGGGTCCAACATGAGCCTGGCGCCTAAGGCGCCAGGACTGTGTCCAAAGGGCCCCAGCTTGGGCCCGCTGGCATTTCCCTGGGGGGGGGGGGGGGAGAAATGATGCCTGCCTCTGGGGTTGCTGAGTCGGACCTGGCTCCTTGGAGGTAGGCATCATGACAATGACACCAAGGTTTTCTGCCTCACAGGAGGTGAGGGTAGGGGGCCCAAGCTGGGCGGCCAAAGTGTGGGATGGAAAGAGTGAGCAGGGGTCCCAATGAGAAGGATCTCTATCTTACTGGCATTAAGGCAGAGATTGTTAGCAATGCACCATTCCTGAATAGCAGACAGGTTGTCGTGAATGGGAGAGGAAGAGGAGGAGGCAGAGTAGGGTAGCTTGAAGGAGAGCTGTGTGTCATCCACATAACACTGGAAGTTAGGAGAGAAGGTGGAGATCAAATGGGCTAGAGGGGGCAGGTAGATGTTAAAAAGCCCAGACGAGAGGATAGAGCCCTGAGGGACACCGCAGGTGGGGAGTGAGATGGTGGAGAGAAGAGCCCAGTTGAACCTGGAAGTGTCGGTCCAATGGGAAGGAGGTCAACAAGTCCAGGGCCAGGTCCATGATGCCAAGGGTGTCACGGACCTGATTTATCAGGGTGGCGTGATTGACCTATCAAAAGCAGAGGAAAGGTCAAGAAGGATGAGAGCAGAAGGAGAGCCAGGATTCAGATTAGAGAGCAAGTCTTCATGGGTGTTCAGGAGACCAGTTTCCATGCCTCTGGCAGCTCTGAAGCCAGACTGGTGGTCGTGGAGACAACCAACAGGTTTAGTGTGGTGAATAAACTGGGAGATGGCCAGCTTCTCTAAGAGTGTACCCAGATGGGGTAATGGAGACAGGGCGGTAGTTGGCCAGACAGGAAGGGTCGGCAGACAGATTTTTGAGGAGAGAGTGCAAGAAGGAGTGCTTGAGGAGAGAAGGATCCAGTGGCAAAGGAGTGATTGCAGAAATCGACCAAAGGCTGGAGCAAGGGAGATCATGTTGTCTTTGATAGTTCTGGAGAAGCAGGGGAGCACCTGTCTGGATGAGACGTTCATAGAGAAGATTTGTCTAGAAACCTCATAAGATTAGGTCTTATGGGAGAGAAAGAGGCGAGTAAGAGGGGAGCAGAGACTGGGGCCAATGGAGACGGAAGAATGGGTGCGGGGGAAGGGTGTAGAGTAGAGGAGACTGATGACAAGATGGCCTGAGTTTTAGAAATGAAGTGAGAGGCCAGAGAAGTGCAGAGGACCAAGGAAGGCAGCAGAGAAGTGGAGACTGCAGCAGGATTGGCAAATTCCCTCCAGATTTTGAAAAGTTCAGCCGTGTTGGAGGCCACAGAGATGCAGGCTTGGATATAGGTCCTCTTCTTTTATCAGTTGGAGAGTCTGTATTGCCTTTGGAGCAGGAGACAGGCCAGTTTGTCAGAGGATGTACTTGAAGCCTGCCACTCCGCTTAGCTGCTTTGCACTTGCGTTTCAGAGCAGCCAGGTCAGAGTCATACCAGGATTTGCACCTGGAGGCAGGTTTCATGTAGATCCTCATGACGGGTGCAAGGGTATCCAGAGTGTTGGAGATGGAGAGTTTAAGTTTAGTAAGGGCTTTGTCAGTGAGTGTCAGTGGCAGAAGTAGGAGGGTGGTTGAAGGTGGTGACAAAAGCGGTAACTGACACTTGCTTCATGGGTCGAATGATGGAGGAGGAGGTGGGCGGGGGATTAGCCGAGGGACCCAGGAGGTCCAGGTGAGAGGACAGGAGAGCGTGACAAGAGTAATGAGAGGGTTGGAGATGGGTATGACTGAAGAGAAGAGAGCATCAAAGGCGTGTCTGGCTGAGTACGTCGGACCAGAGGGAAAAAAGGAGAGGTGGAGAGACTCACAGAAGATATCAGGGGGAGTCCAGATGAATATTGAAGTCTCTGAGAAGGAGAAGCTTGGAGGAGGAGGCCAGAGGAGAAGAGGTGAGGTCAGCCGATTCTGAGTGCAAGTGGGAGACCTGGCCAGGGGGCCTGTAGATGGGGGCCAGAGTCAGAGGCCCGGAGAGACACCAAGCTTGCAGACAAGGCATTCGAAAGAGCAGTAGGCCTGAGTGGGTAGTATAGTAGCAGGGCCCACTCAGGAAAGATTAGGGCCACTCCTTTGTCAGATCCAATACAGATATCTGCTCTTGACACTGCCTCTTTCTCTATTGGCCGAGGGGTCTCAAGTGCAGGTCTAGGGGTCGCAGAGGGGAAGCCAGGGGTAACAGCTGCAACCCCGTCAACCCCCAAATTATGTCCCGTCCCTGGAGTTGGCTCTTTGCGAAACTCTTATCACAAGGGCCTATGCAAGCTGTTTTCTTTTTTTTTTTTACTTTTGTTTTTATTGAGGAAAAACACTAAATGAAGACGCGCCTTACCATAACAACTGTTCCCTGATGTTATTTTCTCCTCCATTAACCCACCCCTCCGCCCCCCCAGTTGGGCTTAATCTGCTGCAGTGAAAGAGTGGCCTCCAAGAGCAATCAACCTCCTTATGGCCCCTAAATCACCCCAGCGTCATTATGTCCCCCTCTTTTCTGATTCTGAACCGCCTTAATGAATATCCCAGCCCCTGTATGGCTTTCCTCCCTGAAAGTGGTACAGTAGTCATGGACCAAAACCGTCAATTTATCCATTATATATATTTCTCCACGTTTCTGCAACCAATCGGCATGGCCTGGAATATCAAAGCTCTTCCACTTCTGGGCTAGGGCTACTCGTCCTGTTCGGAGCATGGCTCCCCACATTCTAGGATATTTGAATAGTTCTTTGTCTGCCGGGGGAACACCCAGAGAAGCTGGAGGGGGTCCACTGGGAAAAGCTCTCCCGTGACTGCAGACATTCATCCCAGTAGATCCTTTCAATTCCCTTGCACTTTTGAACAGAGCCACCACACATGAGCTAGGGAACCCACTTCCCTACATCCCCTCTGGTATAGAGGAGAGGCCCCCGTGAACATTTGAGATTTCCAAGGGATCTCAGTGCCATCAATGCAGTATCTTGTAATTGTGCTCAATAGCCGCTGTAAACAAATTCCCATGAAACACAATATTAAATATCCATTCCCATTTCTCCTCCAGGTCCTCCCGTTCTCCCAATGTGTTCCAGTATTTCTTGAAGTTTGGCCTATCGGCCATATTTTCCATTATCAGTGCCCTGTAGAATCTAGATGCAATTCCTTTCCTAGAGACTGAAGGGTCGAACACCTTCTCAAAGGGTGTGAGTGACTTCCAGAGATTATTTCCCTATTTCTGGTCAGTGAGCAACCCCTTGAGGCAAAGAGAGTCAAAACCTGAGATCTTATCCCTACCCGAAAATGCATTAACCGAGTCGTAACCCAAAAAGACGTCCTCTCTAAACAGCTACCTTGCTCTCCCTAGGCTGGCATCTGACTATGCCTGTGACTCCCAAAAACCCTCCTCTCCAAGCCCCACAGAGGGACCCCACACCGACATCCTGGGCGATGGCCACAAGGAAAAATTTATCTGAGAACCCCCCCCAGCTTCCACAATTGCCACAGCATCCCCCAATGGCCAGTGATCCCGCAATCTCCTCGGTATGCGCCTACGGGGAGCCAATAGCAAATCGCCCCCTTTTGCCGGTTGGGTGTCCATTTCCTTTCAATAATGTGAGCTTGACATCATGGAAGGATACACAGGATGGAGTAAGGCCTAACTTGCCTTATACTAAGGTGGGATTTCCCTACCTAAAGAAACTAATGGAAGTCTGTGTCAATAAGTCCAATTGAAAAGTTGGTCTGTGTCCAAAACCTATACTTGCCCTCACAACTAAAACAGAAACATGTGTTGTGATGTCAACCATAAACTAAATAGTGTTCCAAAAGTAAAGTTCTGAGCTTTTTCCAGCTCGGTCTTATGCTTCGGCTGGTCTTCTCCCAATGTCAATAAGTTCTTTACAATGTTCAACTTACCTTCTTTTGGTCTTGCAGCAATAAAGCTCCACACTTTTGTAAAGGTCCAAATGCCCTTCACCATGTTCAATACAGTTTCAGAGTTCCCTTCCCCAAGAGCACTATAACAAGATAACACAAAAAGAAGTATCTTGGAGCTTTGGTTTTGTATTTCAACAGTTCTTTACAACTTAGGGCTCCCTTCCGCAAGTCTGGTATACACCAATGGTTAGTTTCTTTCTTCCACAACAAAAAACGTCCTTGTTAGCATATAAGTGTTCTCTGGTCTTGGTGCAGTTTTAGACCATACGGTCCACCGAATAAGGTCACACAGCCTGGAACCTGTCATTCATCTTCACCAGTTCTTGATCCAATGAATAGTAGTTGCCTGGTCTAGGCGCAGTTTTAGAGCACATGGTCCACCCATTACAGGTCACGCAACCAGGAACTTCCAGGTTTCCTTGAGTTGTTCAATATTCAGTCAAACAGGTATTTTCTCAAATGCAGTTCCTTGACGTTCACATATCAGTGGTTTCTCAACCTTGACTTCAACTGTGTACTCAGGATCTTTCATTCACCTTAACATTTGCAGTTAATTGAGACATAATGCAACACTGTTTTTCTTTCCTTTCTCTTTAATTCAAAAGGTGTATGTTTTGCTTATTCTATTCAATTCAATATTCAATGTATTCCTTTTTGCTTATTTCCTCTTAGTGTTCAATAAATACATTTTTGTTCAGTTCATTTAATTAAGCATTCCAAAATTGCTACTTTGTGTCATTCAATTCATTATTTAATAAACACCATTTTACTTGTTTCTTTCAATTCGGTATTCAATAAACACAAGTGTGCTTCTTTCATTCAGTTCGGCATTCAATATAAGCAATTTTGCTCCTTTCATTCAGTACAGTATTCAATGGGTGCAACTTTGTTGCTTTCATTCATTCCACTAGTCAATAAAGACAACTTTGCTTCTTTACATAGACCGCTATTAAATGTACGGTCTTTCAGAGCTTCCCGGTGTGTTTAAGTGTTCCAGACACTTACCCCGACTCTGCAGCTCCTCATAATGGCTTCTCTCCGTTCGTGGGAAAGCCTGATTGCCCGACGCTTCAAACTGCCTGCTCCGGCTCTTGTGCGCAGCGTGGCCCTTGCCTGCTGCCCACCTTTTCTTCTGTAGACTTTCCGTCCTGCACCATCAGTCTAGTCGGACTCTCAGGATATCTCTCAGCGTTCCAGCGTCTCTGCCTCCCTCATGCCCTGCATGGCTGTTTCCGCTGTGTCTGTCTTTTTCTTGGCTTCTTATTGAGGCAGCATTCCACCTCTTATACATCTGTGGCTCAATGATCAGCTGCATGCGTTCTTCATTAAAGGCTGCCCGGGTCTCATTACATGGGCGTCCCAGTACCAAAGTGGTGAGAGTACCTGTTAATCATTTTCAGTTGCCTCTTCTTCGTCTCAGTATTCTTGGGTACCCCAAGAGGGGAAAAAGGGGAACTGCATTATAATAGCCCATAAAGATTGGGGGGGAGGGGGTTAAGCTGGCTGTCGAGAGGATAAGGTGGATATCATGTCTCGCCTAAAGGTATTGCATTCCCACTCCCCAAGAACGCTCTACACGGGGGATCCTCCCTTGTTCGTCCACCCCCAGGGTCATAATCCAATAGCGATGGCCTTTCCCTGGCCAACTCCATAGAGGATCCAAGGGGACTAGGAGTGAGAATACCCGCTGGTTTCTCACATTACATCCAGAAAGTCCCCAAGTCGGCCATCATATGCTCTACTAAAACTCTCAATGGGGCTGCCAAATTGTACATGAAGAAATTGGGCAACTGTGAAGGCATCATGACACAGACAACAGACATAAAGTTCAAACAAAAGATCTTTCAAAAAAGGTAGCAGGCGCCCCTCTCCAGAAAGCACACTGCATAACCAGTTCTGTGGATGTTCCACACTTTGAGAGTTCGCAGCCATCGCTTTCTGCTCACTTTACCTTTCACAGATGGGGAAATATCAATTTTTATATCCGTCTTTGTCCTGCCCAGGGGCAGTCCAGCACGGAAATGCTATGGCAAGTCCCTTCTGAACAAGAGTACCAACAGCAACCTCATACACGTGTTTCAACCTTGTTGGGCATCATCAGTGAGGTGGAGCTGTGTTTCTCTGAGCACAGTGAGCAGGGAGTCCACGTCTGGGTTCCCCCAGGTAACTCAGGGGGAACCCCAAGTTCCTTGCACACATTTTTCAAAAAAGGTAGCAGGCTCCCCTCTCCAGAAAGAACATGGCATGATAACCTGTTCTGTGTTTTTTTTCCCCCACTTTGAGAGTTCGCAGGCATCGCTTTTTGCTCACTGGGCCTTTCACAGATGGGAAATATCCATCAAACAAAATATATTTATTAACTTAAATGTCAGGATGGTAGAAGGCCTAACTTGCCCTATATTAAGGTGGGATTTCCCTACCTGAACGAAACCAAGGATTGTCTGAGTTAAAAGAGTTTATCTTAAAAGTCTGTGTCTAAAACCTATTCTTGCCCTCACAACTAAAGCTAACCAAGGTGTAGGGATGTCTATAACAAAAGAAATGGTGTTTAACTCAAGGCTCTGAGCTTCTTCCAGCTCCCCTTGCCCAAGTGCAAGAAAATTCCACAAATGTATCAAGATTAACTTTTTCACATTCAAGGCAATACCGTTCCAAACAATCCTCAAGGTTCCCTTCCCAAAGTTCCAAAGAGCTATTCTCAAGACAGTACATGCAGTTCCTCAAATCTCTGGGGTCACTTCCCCAAGACTTTTAACTCTGCCACTTATACTTGTTTCATTCTTTTCAAAAGTGTAACATAACTCGAGGTCAGCCTGACCTTCCTTCTGGTTTTCTACACCAGTCCACTTCTAATGCTTCTCCATGGTTTGGTTTCATTATGTCTTTGGTCTTCCTTATTCAGGGCTTGCTGGTCTAGGCGCACTTATCAGACCACGCGTCCACCCATCACAGGTAGCGCAACAAGGATCCCTAGGCTCTACAACCCACACAGGTTCTTCAGCACTTGCCCTTGTGCACAAAGCCACCTTTACTTAATTCCTCTTTATTGGCCTCTTGGCATTATGGGAAATGTACACTTCTCTGGCTTCTCCTTGTCAGCCTCTTGGTTCTGCCATCACGTGTCACACACCACTTGCCAGTCTTTGATCTTGCCACACTGGATTCACTGATTAAAAGTTCACTGTGTGTGGGTCTTGTTCATACCCCACCTTTAAATGGCACTCCTTTACACGTGCGCCCATTTTCAGTAGTTTGCTTTCACATGGGCACTTTGGCTGTCCCTGGATGTTTGCTTTGCCCATGACATTTTATTGCATTCAGTATTTAATATATCTGACTTCAACGTTCAGTTCAGTTCGGTATTCAATATGCATCCGTTATGTTCAATTTCATATTTTTCTTCAGTTTGGAATTTGAGACATTCATTATGCTTAATTTCACATTTCCGTTCAGTTTGGTGTTTAAGATGTATTTGTTACACTTAATTACATATTCCTGCTCAGTTCGGTATTCAATATACATTTGTTGTATTAACTTTCAAAGACCATCGCTTGTTTACGGTCCTATAGGAGCGCCCAAGTGCTTCTCTAACACTCACCAGCTCTCTGCGTCTCCTTCCCTAGCCTCCTCTCTGCTTGCGAAGGCTGACGGGCCACCTGTTGCAAGCCCTGATTGCCTGCCGGGCACTTTCTTCCGCACGCCGGCAATGAAAGTGGTTACTCTCTGGACAAAGATGGTGTCCTTTCTCTCCCTTGTTCGCCCGCAGCTCCTGCTGCTTGCTCTGCGTCCTGGAGGCTCCCACACCTGTGGCAACAGCATGGCCCACGTATCTTCGAACCCCACAAGTTCCCTGGGGTTTCTGTCATGTCCTGGCTCCTTCTTTGGTCCCACCACGACTGCATCCACATGGAAAGTGTCTCCTGCTGGTTTCTCCCACTCAGGCCTCTCTGTTGCTCTTCCTATGGTGTTCTCTGTCCTTCATTTTATACAGCTACAACCACTTAACAGGTTGCAGGTGTGGACCCATACTTAGATTGGTCATCATTAGGGAAAGGGGGATTCCATGTCTCAACTGTGGGCACCCCACTCCCAATCCTCCTTTGCTTTTCTACTCCCAGGGTCGGGATCCAAGAGCGATGGCCTTTCCCTGGCCTCCTGAGAAAAGGATCCAGGGTTACTAGGAGTGAGAATACCCTTAGGTTTCTCACATACCCTTCCCCGATGCAGGTGGGACCAGGGTGCTTCACAGGGAAATCTGGAGAGAAAGTCCATGTTACCTTGCTCTCAGCTTTTCCGGTGTTCCACAGTGAAGCAATATGGTTGAAGGTCCAGGGACCACTGCATTATCCGAGGGTTAGATTCGTTCCTCTGACCTGATCAAAACTAGAGGAGAGTGGTCTGTTATTAGGTGAAATCTATGACCCAGGAGGTAATACTTTAGATGAATCACGGCCCACTTGATTGCCAATGCCTCCAACTCAACGACTGAATTGTTTTTCTCTCTGGGAAAGAGCTTTCTGCTGATCTATAGAATTGGGTGTTCAAAATCATCGTAGTTTGTGATCGAACAGCTCCTAGTCCCATTAAGGAAGCATCTGTCTGGAGGATGAATTCTTTAGAGAAATCTGCTACTCTCAAAATGGGTCTTTGTCATTGGGCTTGTTTCAAGGTCCTACAACAGATTTCACCTTCTTCCCATCTGATGTTCTGGAGCTCAGCATTTTTGAATTTGTCTGTTAGTCTAGATGTTTTGCTAGATACATTGGAATAAATCTGCTGTAAAACCTGATTAGTCCCAAAAGGCCTTTAAATATTTCTTAGTTGCTGGAGTGAGGGTATCATGAATGTTCTCACCTTCTCTTGTTTGGGTCGGGGCAGTGCCATTATCCAAAAAAAAATACTTGGGGGGGGGGGGGGGGGGAAGAGGGGGTCATTGGGGGAGAGGGGGGCGGGGGGGGCGAGGGGGCTGTGGTGCACCGACAAAGATGGCGACCTGAGAGCAGAGCTCTGCAAATAATAAATCCTTAGAACTAAATCCTGCGGATTGCGTGAGCCTCTACTAAACAAAAGCATATGCCCTGATAGATGAAAATCTCCGGCAGCAGTGAAGCAAGTTGGGGAAGAAACCGCATCCCCGATCAGCCAGAACAGCGGGTTAGCCTGGACTGCCCTGGCAACGAGACACATGTTGCGCCCCTAAACCAGAGGACCCGACAGCAAACGTCAAGCGGGGAGCGACACAGAGCATTCCCCCATCCCTCGCAGGGGAACAGAGCCAGCACCAATGGAGGACATACCCGTCAGACGAGCTGACAGGAGGGAAGCAGTGGGACGACCGGAGCTCCCACCCAACACATCCTGGTGCCCGTGCAACGCACAGTTTTGGGCAAGCTCGCACAAAAGATAGCTGGACTGCCTTGGGGGTGCCATGATACGTGGTACAAAGGGCAACAAGAAGGGCCCCATAGATGCCTTCACAAACATGAACACTTCGGAGGAGACGGAGGGGTCCCATCAGAACTCACCTGTAGCGAGCCAGCCCCATCCAGAAAGGAACATAGACTCATACATGTTTGCAAGGGGTGAGGAGCTTGGTGTTGGGGCAGACAGGTCCCCTGTGCAACACGTCGTCTATGTTGAAGATTAAGCCTGCAGCCTGGCACATGGTTTTGTCAGGGAACCAGACTCCATGATTCCCAGGAAATTGAGGAGAAATGGGTGGGTTGACAAAACCTAGTTGGTTAGTGGCGCTGGCGAGAGGGTTGGTACCCCTGTGTTGTTACTAGGTATAACACAATTCAGGCCAGAGTTATTGTGTGTGCATGAATTATTTATTTGTTTCAAGTGCAGCATAACACCTGGGGCACAATGTACCAGGTTGGTGAACCATAACAGTAGAAAAAACAGCCGACGCGCGTTTCAACCAAAGTCTTTCTCAAGGCATTGGAGTTTGGGTGGGGGCTCCCATTGGAACAAAGATGGGGAGATCCCTAGTAGGGTGCTGATTAATGCTGGATAGCAGATTCTGGGCCGGTGGTCCGTCGGCGTCCGGGTAGTTTCTACCCGGACGCCCACGGACCACCGGCCCAGAATCTGCTATCCAATGGGAGCCCCCACCCAAACTCCAATGCCTTGAGAAAGACTTCGGTTGACACGCGCCCATAGATTCATACATGCCAAAGCTAGAAGCTGGCTTTTCTGCAGTGAGCAACAAACTCAACGACATAGGCAAGAATATTGTCTCCATAAGGGCTGACCTGCAGAAAGTAAACGGAAGAGTGACAGAGGCGGAGACCAGGGTGTGAGTGCTCTGGAAGACACAGCTGCCACACAGGGCAAAGATATCGAGAACATTAAAAAGAGTCTAAAAGCAGTGCGGGACAATTGCGAGGACCTAAAAAACAAATGTACCAATGTAACTATGCCCAGAAGAAGCACTCCGCACAATGTTCCCAGATGCGCAATTCTCGCCACAATTTCTCATTGAGAGAGCCCATAGATCACTAGCACCACCGCCCAAACCAGGTGTCCTGCCACGCACTATTATTGCATGCCTACTGAACTACCGTGACTGGGATTTCATACTCCGTCTATCATGAGACAAGGATAGCCTGCCTTACGATTCAGCCAGAATCCACATCTACCCTGACTTCTCAAATGGGGTCCAAGCCACCCGACGCACATAGGACCAAGTCAAGAAGGCGCTTGGAGAAAGGAAAATACCCTACGTCATGATGTTTCCAGCGAAGCTCGGAGTACAACTCGCAGGCAGGGCCCATTTCTTTGAATCCGCAGAGGAGGCCTTGACATACATTGAACAAAACATTCCGGCTCCACCTAACAACGGCTGCCAGCCGCTCTGATGCATTACAGAATGGACATAGTTTATATATACATGGCTCACGAGGGCACTACACTAATGGGTTCTCCTAATCCACAATGATGCAGCTGATGTTAGCTGAAAGAATGTATTCTACCTGTTGTGGCCACACAGTGCCACCCACTGTTTCAGCCAAGGAAGTTGTGGTTTGGGGTTACTGTCCAGATGGGTGGTTGGTGAGGGTGGGAGGGTAGGGGGTCAGGTTGGGGATTGCTTGCATGAACAACTGACGGTTGGGAAGAATACAAAATCTAGAGTGCAAACCTTGGTGATAGACTATGCATATTCAGACGCTAGCTGGCACTGGTTGGGCTAAACCAAACAATTAGGCTCCTTACTTGGAACATCAGAGGCCTGGCCAATCCGATAAAAGCACGGAAAATCCTGGCATACACCAAAAGACTTAAGATTAATGTCCTAATGCTGCTGGAAACACACGCTACACAAACGGTGGTGGAGGTGTTTGTGCGAGAATGGGGCCCGCTGCGAGTGGGCACCGACTACTCCACGCAATCCAGGGGAGTGCTGACCCTTCTACACCAATGCACCGAGTTTCAACTTGCCAAATCTATGGTGGACATAGGGGGGCGGTACGATATCTTATGGGGCTCACTAGGACAACACGATGTCATATTGGTCAATACATACAGCCCAAATGCAGACGAACCTGACTTTTACCTACACATCATTGACCTGATAGAACCACAGGGTGACACCAGAATCATATGAGGGGGTGAGACCTCAACACTATCCTGAAGCCGCAAAAAGATACAACTAGGGACCCCAAGGCACACACCAAAGCGGCACAGGCAATACTTCAGGGTATGTCTTATCTCCCCCTCCGGATGCGTGGAGAGAACTACACCCCAACCTAGAGGAGTATAACTTTCATTCCCTGGTGCATAATTCAAGTTCACACATAGACTACTGGCTGCGCTCCTCAGTATACATCTCCCCCCACGTTAAAGAATGCGTCGTCCTCCCAAGGACACTGTTGGACCATTCACTGGTACTGTTGGAACTGGGCCTGGCTGGCCTGGAAAGGGGCCCATGCCTGTGGCGAATGCCACCGGCATTGCTGAGAGTTTGGGCCATTATTGAACCCTTGAGGATCAACATCTCAGAGTACTTTGACCGCAAGATGGGATCATTGGAATCTGTGGCCATTGTATGGGAATCGGTTAAGGTCTGGCTGTGGGGTTACATATTGTCTCAGGCACATGGTACATTACGTACGATCAGATCAGAACTACACCAAACAGAAACTACCCTACGCTCCCTTGAAAACACACACTCATTGACACTGGGACAAGAGACTCTTGCACCCTTACAAGAACAGTTACAGAAATATCGAAGTCTTGCAGACCGGGAAGTACTATACATGACCCACCCAATGAGAGCCAGGAGATATGGGCAAGGGAATAAGGCAAGTAGTACCCTAGCAAACCTAATTAAAACAGAACACAACATTAAACCAATAAAAGTATTTTAGGAGACGATGGGACAGTTCACAGCGACCCTGGGGAGATTAATCAAATGTTTCTAGAATTCTACACTGCACTATATGCAAACACAGACCAGGTATCTATAATAGGGGTAGAGCAATACATGGAATCGTTTCCACTCCCCAAACTGGAGCACAAACAAAGGGAACTACTGGAACTCCCCATGACATTAGAGGAAATTGGGCAGGCGATAAAGGACCTGGTGGCAGGCAAACCCTGCGGACCTGACTGTCTCCCGGTAGATTTATATAAATAGTACAGTGCAGAACAAGCCCCTAAATTCTCCAGCATGGGGTCTGGCATGGATTCACATGCTCATGAATATTCCCCGTCGTCAGGCTGGGAATCCTCGGTAAAGAAAAATCAGTATCAGTTTCGTTTCTGATCTGTCTTTCGTAGTAGTAACCAATCACTGATCTCTGCGTCATACTGACCACAGCCAATGACTGCCCTCTCCCTAAGCCCCGCCTCTGGCAGCCATCTTCAGATTTTTACCGCACGTTCAAGTGTTGGGATCCTCGTGCTATTGCTCTCGAGCGTTAGTGCTTTTTTCGCGCTTTTTCTTAGGAACATTTTCTCTTTTTCGATCAAAAGAGCCTCAAGCTCCACCGTTTCTTTATCCGATCAACGGGGACCCGTGTCGGATTCTTCTACGCCCCTCAAGGGTGAAGATTTTCGTCGAGCCACGCTTTTTGGAGGACTCCAGAAGTTTCTCAGGCCCATCTCGGACATGGCCCAGGAGAAGGGAAGCTCGACGCCCGGAAAGCTGTTCAGGGTCTGCCCTGGATGCCAGCTTCAGAATGTCTTCAAGGAGGACGAACACTCCCTTTGCCTTTACTGCCTGCATGAAGACAAGACGCACGTGGAGAAGGACTGTGCGTTTTGCGGCAATATGTCTGAGCGGACCGTGAAGGACCGCCATCAGCGTCTCACCAACTGGCTGGAAGGAAAGAGCCCGTCAGGCGAGAAGAAGTCCGAGCGGTCTTCTAAGACCTTTGAGGGCGCCCCGGCAACAGGGGTCCAACAGAAGGCCAAGTACCGCGAGTCCGCTGGCACCGGGAGCGCCGAACGGTCGGGCTGTACGGGCGCCAGGCAGGGCGCATCCTCCCCGGCGCCATCAACCACGAGCCAACGCTCTGGCTCGGGTAAGAGGAAGGCCGAGCACCCGGCGAAGCTCCTGGAGAGACCCCGGTCGTGCTCGAAGGCCCCATCGGAGGGGGAGCGAGGTGGTGACCCTCCCCCCAAGGAGAAGGCAGTGAGCGCATCTAAGTTGGTGAAAGCCTTGATCCATCCGGCCAAGGCCTCTATCGAGACAGTCGCAGCGGCCCTGGCTCAGCCTGTGGAGGCTACACCAGTGGTGGCGACCTCAGGGCCCAGAATCTCCCTGCCACCGCGGAGGGAGTCCTCTTTCATGCCCATCGACAGGACCCCTGTGAAACCTCCGACGAAAGAAAAAGGGGGGGGGCAGGAGGTCGTCGTGCATTCGGCCTCAACCTCTGAGGAGGAGCTGATCGAAGTCTTAGGCCACGGCGCTGGCGTGGAAGAAGACCATCCTGTCGGGAGGGACCCCGACGTGGGAGATGACGAGAACGTCGAGGGTGCCGACGCGGCTCCTGATCGCCCGTCGGAACTCCCTCAACCAGTGCCGCAAGACAACTCGGTGGCCATTTTGTTGGCTATACAGTCCTTATGCTCGGAGACAAGGATGAGACTGCCGTTACCACCAACGGAGGAACCGGTCCCGACGGGGGACCTGGAGCCAGGCCCTTCTGGGAGCCCTGCTCTTAAGAGAAGAAGGATTCATCCTCCACCTCCTTTTCAACCTTCGCGCCCTGCTCAGCCCTCCTCCCCGTCCACGACACGTGGGGATGATACGGGGACTGACACGGCTGCGACGGGTACTGACGACGAGGTTTACGACGAGGATCTCCCGTCGTCACCTCCCAGCCGGGCTTCCCTGCCCGACGAGATTGGATTGTTTCACGCCATGATCGCCAGGGCATCCAAGCTTTTCCAGCTGTGCCCGGAAGAGAAGAAGAAGGAACGTTTCCTTTATCAACGTCGTAAGACCAAGAGGAAGACGGTCCTCGCTGTACCTCTACTGGACGATATCTCGCCCTCCTCAAGAACCCATCGACAACACCGGCTAGAAGGGATCGGTACTAGAAGAAGTACCGGGTCCCGAACGCGGCCCCCTTGTGCCTTCGGGCACAGCCGACCCCGGACTCGGTCGTCTCCGCGGCGGCCAGGAAGAAAGCGGGGGGGCGCGGCCTCTACATCAACCTCCCCGCCGGACGGCGAGGGAAAGAAATTGGACACGATGGGACGCAGAGTCATCTCATCGGCAGCGACGACGATTAAGGCTGCCAACGCCTTGGCTATCGTAGCCCGCTACGACAGGGAGTTGTGGTACAAACTCGCCCCCCTGCTGGACTTCCTACCAGACGACAAGAGGGCAGAGGCCCTAGTGATCTTGCAGGAAGGAGAAGTGGCGTCGGACCACGCCATTACGATAGCGACGGACATCGCGGACACTGGATTTCGCCAGTTGGGCACCGGCGTGTGCCTTAGGCGGCGTGGCTGGCTCAAGGCTACTGACTTCCGTCAGGACGTGCAGACCAGAGTCTTGGACATGCCCTTCGACGGGAGCAACCTGTTTGGGAAAACAGTGGACGATTCCCTACAGGCCATCAAGGCGGACACGGAGACGGCCCGGGCTCTTGGTGTTCTCTAGCAACGACGGCCGCCCTTTCGGAGCGGTGGAGGCAAACAGGGTGCCTCCAAAGGTTCCAGCGGCGGATTTTCCACCTATCATCAAGCGGCCCGTTCGTCGTCACAGGAAGCCTACAGGGGATGAGGCAAGTCGGGCGGACCCCGCCGTCGTCTCCAAGGAGGACAAGGCGGCAAAGCCTCGTCGAAGCAGGACTGAACCGGCCGTGGGGTCGGGCCCCCACCGAAGCACCCCGGTGGGAGGCCGGCTGGCGAGCTTCGTCAGCGTGTGGGAGTCCATCTCCACCGACCGTTGGGTGCTGGACGCCCTGGCTCAGGGTCACGCGCTCGAGTTTCTAAAGAGGTGCCCGCGCGTCCCCCCCTGTGGCCAGGAAGGAACATCACGTCCCTCAACTTCTCTTGGAGGTAAGGGCGATGCTCAGGAAGGGCGCCATCGAGCTCGTCCCAAAGAGGCTTCGGGGCTCCGGAGTTTACTCAAGATACTTCCTCGTGAAGAAGACGGGAGGATGGCGTCCCATCCTGGACCTACGACGACTGAACAAATTCATCAAGGCACAGAAGTTCAGGATGGTCACCCTCCAACACGTCCTGGGTCAACTGGAGGAGGGCGATTTCCTGTCGTCGTTGGATTTGGAGGATGCCTACTTCCATATCCCCATCCTAAAGGGACACCGAAAGTTTCTCAGATTCGTGGTCCAAGGGCGTCACTACCAGTTCAGAGCCCTCCCCTTCGGATTGAGGTCGGCACCCAGGGTGTTCACCAAGTGCCTCGCACCTGTGGCGGCGCGGCTGTGCCTAGAGGGGATCCACGTCTACCCCTACCTGTACGACTGGCTCATCCGGACGAAGACGAAGGAGCTCGCCGTGGAGCACACGGCAAGGACCGTCCAACTACTCACGGACCTGGGATTCTCCATAAACTACGCCAAGTCCCACCTGGTGCCCGCGCAAGACGCGCTGTTTCTGGAAGCGAAGCTCGAAGGTCGCTTCTGGCCTCTCCGTCAGAGGAAAGGACGAGGGCCATCTTAGGCAAGGTGCAGCGGATGCTGGTTGCGGACGCGGCCAGGGTGAGGTCCATCAAGTCCCTCCTCGGAATGATGTCTTCTTGCATTTATCTCATCCGCCTGTGCAGGCTCCGGATGTGCCCGTTGCAGGAGTTCCTGGACGCACGCTGGATCCAGACGACGGGCAGCTTCGAGGAGAGGATCACACTCGACGAGAGTTTCCGACGAGCGATCCGGTGGTGGGGCACCCGCGCGCATCTGACGGCGGGCATGGACTTCCAGACCCCCGGCCACCAGGAGACCGTGACCACGGATTCCTCCCTGGAAAGGTGGGGAGCGCACACCGAAAATCTGCACGCGAGAGGCCTTTGGCTTCCGACGGAGAAGTCCCTCCATATCAACGTCCTGGAGATCCGTGCAGTGTTTTGGGCCCTCAGGTCCTTTCTTCCGTCCCTCAAGGGCAAGGTGGTGAGGATCTTCACCGACAACACCACCACCATGTTCTACATCAGGAAGCAGGGCGGTACCAGATCCCCAGCCCTGTCCAAGAAGGCGCAGGATCTGTGGCATTGGGCCGTCGCCCAAGGGATGTTTCTGGTGCCGTTTCACCTGGCAGGAATGAAAAACACCATCGCCGACTCGCTCAGCAGAGAGCTGCGCTCGTGCCACGAGTGGGAACTACGACAGGATCTAGTGGACCGCCTCTTCCGACGGTGGGGCACACCCCAGATCGATCTGTTTGCGACGGTGACGAACTCCAAGTGCCGGAGGTTCACCAGCAGGTTTCCCCAGCCGAGGAGCATGGGCGATGCTTTCTCGTTCCCCTGGGAGGGCCTGTTTCTATACGCGTTCCCTCCATTGCCGCTGCTGATCCGGCTCCTCAACCAGCTCAAGAGGTCAAGGTGCAGGATGATCCTCGCTGCACCTGCGTGCCGAGGCAGATATGGTTCCTGGACCTTCTGGACTTGTCAGCGTCCCCGTCAATCAAGCTGCCAGTGGACGCAGATCTTCTCTCCAGGGAAGGAGGCGCCATCCTCCATCACGACCCGAAGTCGCTGAACTTGCAGGCCTGGCTCCTGCAGCGTTAGAGTTTGGAGGCTACGACATACCGGCCGACTGCAGAGAGGTTCTTGCAAAGGCCAGGGCGTCCTCAACTCTTAAATGCTATGGACACAAATGGAAGAGGTTCTCTGTCTGGTGCCACGCACAGAAGATTAACCCTCTTTGGATTACGGCTCCCCAGGTACTGCCGTACCTACTGACGCTGGCCAGGGCTGGACTGGCGCACGCGTCCATCAAGATTCATCTTGCTGCGATCTCCCGATACACCAGAACCACGGGGCGGACGTCTTTGTGGTCTCATCGTCTGGTGAAAGAATTCATGAAGGGACTGTTCAGATCGTTCCCGCCGGTGAAGGCTCCGGCCCCGGCGTGGGAGCTCAACGTGGTGCTGACCAAGCTCATGGGACCTCCGTTCGAGCCTCTGCACTCGGCTCCGTTGAAGTTCTTGTCGTGGAAAACAGCGTTTCTTGTGGCCATCACCTCCGCATGACGGGTGGGAGAGATCCAGGCCCTTTCCTGCAAGCCCCCGTACTTGACTTTTCACGACACGAGGGTAGTGCTCAGGACCCACCCCTCCTTCATGCCCAAGGTGCCGTCAGACTTCCACCTCAACGAACCCTTGGTGTTGCCTGTTTTCTTCCCGTCGCCTTCGTCGCCGGCTGAAAGGACTTTGCACTCGCTGGATGTGGCTAGAGCGCTGAAGTTCTACGTGGACCGCACAAAGTGTTTTCGGAAGACGTCACAACTCTTTGTGAACTTTGGACCTATCAATCAGGAGAAGGCTCTCTTGAAGGCCTCCATTTCCAGATGGCTCTCCGGCTGTATCATGTACTGTCATCGGTTGGCAAACCGACCGCTGCCTGGCCGTCCGAGAGCCCATTCCACCAGAGCGATCGCAGCTACCGCGGTGTTCCTATCTGGTGTGCCCTTGCTGGACATCTGCAGGGCTGCTACGTGGAGGTCGACGCACACCTTCCCGAAATTCTACTGCGTCGATCGGGATTCCAGCGAGGAGTCCAGGGTCGGCCAAGCAGTGCTGCGCAACCTGTTCGCCTAAGGTGAGCCTGGTGAGGAGGTAAGAATTGCTTAATGTTGAGTTTTGGATATAATGCTTAATGTTGAGCCTTTGCCACCTCCCGTGGTTGTGCTTGTGTGTACTGATATGTATTCTTTTATTCATGAGCATGTGAATCCATGCCAGACCCCATGCTGGAGAAGGAACAAGTTACTTACCTGTAACTGTTGTTCTCCAGCATGGGTCTGGCATGGATTCACATGCAAACCCTCCCGCCTACCCCTCTGCGGCTCTTCACTTGGTCATACTGCCACTTCACGTGCTACCAAATCTGAAGATGGCTGCCAGAGGCGGGGCTTAGGGAGAGGGCAGACATTGGCTGGGGTCAGTATGACGCAGAGATCAGTGATTGGTTACTACTACGAAAGACAGATCAGAAACGAAACTGATACTGATTTTTCTTTACCGAGGATTCCCAGCCTGATGACGGGGAATATTCATGAGCATGTGAATCCATGCCAGACCCATGCTGGAGAACAACAGTTACAGGTAAGTAACTTGTTCCTTACTGGAGGTGTGGGAAGAAGCCCTAGCAACGAGGTCACTACCCCTATCCATGCGGGAAGCAGTTATCACAGTCCTGCTTAAACCCAACAAGCCCCCCCACAAACCCACATCCTACAGCCCCCGATCGCTGATAAACACGGACACCAAAATATTTGCTAAATCGATTGCGAACAGACTATTACCATATATGAATATCCCCACGAGATCCACCTTTGTAGGGTATTTTCTATAATATCCAAACTTGATCCTGAAGCAGAGGTGATAGCGATCTCCCTAGTCGTTGAAAAAGCATTTGATTCGCTCTCCTGGAAGTATATGTGTGCAATGCTGGGGTGCATGTGGTTCGGTGCACAATTTATGGGGTTCATACGACTATTATACAGGGAACCCAGTGCTAGAATTAGGACAACCCACACATTATCACCCGGATTCTCACTACACAGGGGAACGCGCCAGGGATGCTTGCTATACCCTTTATATTCGCCCTTATGATAGAACGACAAAAGCACATGTCGAGGCATCCGGACCCCTGGCCCCAAAAAACTGACCTCACTTTACGCAGACGATACCCTGCTATACATTTGCGACCTCGAAATCAATTTGGCCCCGGTAATGCTAGATGTTAAAGAATTTGCGAAATACTCCAGGTACAAAATCAACCAGGCCATGTCAGAAATTATCCCACTAACACACGGAACAATGCACTCGGACGCCATGGCAGACTTTCGGTGCTCCCCATGCTCTGCTGGGCGTTATTGTGGCCAATGACAGACACACTCTATATCCTGCCAACTATGAACCATATGTAGGGCAACTAGAAACTAAGCTAAAATTTTGGAACAAACTCCTGATTTCTATGTACGGCTGCATCGCCTTACTAAAGATGGTAGTAGTACTGAAACTCCTATACCTATTCAGTAAAGATCCTGAAATGGCCCAGTAAAACATTCTTTGTCAGGATACAGAAACTAGCATCCAACTTTGTATGCGGGGGGAGAGGCGGTGAGAATGAGCTGGACGAAACTATGTGAAAAATACAATGGGGTATTTTCCTGATGGTGGCTTGGCTGCCCCAGATTATGAAATTTATTATGCAGCGCAAGCACAATTTGCAAGGTTTTGGTTCCAGAGCACAGAAAAATATGCCCACATAGAAGTATGCAGCCTCTCCAGTAGATATACGCTCCATGATATTAACCAGGGCGGTTGGTAAGACTGGGGAGGTGGATCCAGTGGCCTGTACGCTACTGGCGTGGGCCCGGGTTATTCCACAGGGTAGGGTGCACAGAACCATACAGTGCCTACTCTCCCCTATGGCATTACCCCAATATTACCCCCACACTTGGCACAATGCTGTAAAGAACATGGGACCCCCTCGAAGGAACTGACTGTGGGGGACCTGTTCCCGGGCGGGAAGTTTGTAAAATTAAACGAGGTACAAAAAAAATGTAGGCGCGCACTCACTACAACTCTACAGTACCACTGTCTAAAAGCAGCATGCAGGCATAAGTGGCCCTCATTCCCGGCCAAGCTGTCTCCCCACCAATTCACCCTAAACATTATAACTCAGGAAGGGTTCAGGGGTGGCATATCCACGTTATACAGCACAACTCAAACCCACTCCCCATCCAAGAACATGATGAAAACTAAATGGAAAAGAGACCTATATACAACAATAGAAGACACGCAATGGGCAAGATAATGTCCACTCACAAAATCAGTTTCCCTCAATGCAAATCTCCGATTAGTCCAGTTCAAAATTCTCAACCACTTACACTTCAGCCCCAAGAAAATGGCGAAATGTAATCAGAATAAGTCTACAATATGTACCAAATTTAACACCCCGGATGCCAACTCCATCCACATGTACTGGGACTGCCCAGCCATCCACCAATTCTGGGTGGACGTGGCCTCCACTCTTGGCAACATACTTGATACCCACATTCCTGCCACCCCACAGAAATACCTACTCGGCGATATAGGGAAGGCATCCATCAAGACTCGAAGGCTATTCACTGTGGCAAGGGCGGTAGCTAAACATCCTCAGAAATAGATAGTCACGAAAGGCACCGACGGTCCAGTCATGGATTACAGACTTGATGTGTATAAATGAATGTAAGGAGAGTTTTATCTCATACTTTGGGCCCGCTAGTAGACCTAAAAACATTTGGGCCCCATTCTGCCGCTATCTAGCAATCAAACATGATGAACCCTGTCAACGACAGGACCCGATGCAATTGATGTATGCCAATGATACAAGTTAAATAATTGTCCTGTATATACATGTATTTCACTCTGTATGGAATGAATAAGATTTGACTACGTATGTTGTAACCGTCAGCGGAAAATGAAGTTTAGAAACAAAAGAAATCCCAAATACTTAACCGCAGATTGGGACAGTTTGCATTTTCTGGCATTACTGGTCAAGCTTGCTTTTCACAGCACTCTCATGACTGTGTAAAAAAGTAGTTTAAATGGCCCTTCCATGGCCTGCTATGTATCACAATTTCGTCTATATAAGGGCTGCAAAATTCTGTGTAGGGCTGTAAAATTGTATCCATTTGTCTCTGGAATGTTGCAGGAGCACCATGTAGACCGAATGGTAGGACATTCAATTGGAATAACCCTATGAGAGTGGCAAAGGCAGTCGTCTTTTTATCTGGATCATGTAAAGGAAATTGCCAGTACTCTTTCGTTAGATCTAACATCGAAAGGGATGGCATTATCCAGCTAATCTATCAGATCTTCGATACGGGGCATTGGATAAGCGTCAAAGGTGGAGATGGTGTTCACCTTTCTAAAGTCTATACAAAACCTCCAACTTCAATCGGGTTTTGCCACCAACACGATAGGGGAGGACCAAGGACTAGTAGAAGGTTTGCTGATGTTAACCTCTAGCATGCTCTTAACTTCCTGAATGATGGTATCTTTTCTAGCGTCGGGCAACCGAAGTGTACCACATTGCCCATGAGTGTGGATATGATGATACATATCCTTCACTCTCCCAGGTACTTCACGAAAAACATCAGCGAACTGCCTAAAAAGGTCATATAAGTCTATCTGGTTTCTGATTATTGTTGAGGTCCCGTGAAATGAAGGCTTCGCTCTGTGTCTTCTGGTAAATGACAGGATAATATTATCACTGGGGACTCTGAAGAATTTTCCTTCCATTCCTTCAAAAGGTTTATGTGGTAAAGCTGGGTTTTAAGACGGTGGTTGAGTCGTGAGATCTTATAATTACAAGGACCTACTTGTTGGAATACCTCATATGGTACATACCATCTGGACACCTGCTTTTTTTCCAAAGTAGGCAAAAGACCAGCACATTTTTGCCTATGGAAAAGGACTTCAATTAAACCTTTTCATCATGGGAGATCTTTTTTTGCACCTGTGCTTTAATCATATGAGTCTGGGCTAGTGATCTAACAGCCGTCATATGTTCTTTCAATCTATTTGCAGTTTGGGATACTGGGATTGGGGCCTCCTCTCTCTCTTCCCATGTTTCTCTTAACATATCTAGAACATTGTGCAGTTCTCTTCCTTAAAGGAGTTCCAATGGGGAAAATCCTGTAGAGGCTTGAGGGGTTTTCCAGACTGCAAACAAAGCCCAGGGTATCATTTGATCCCAGTTCTTACCATCCTGCTCTAATAACTAACTTTCAGAGTATAGTATTGAGGGTCTAATTGAATCTTTCTACCAGACCATCTGTCTGGGAATGGTATACAAATGTTCTGAGGGTGGTTATGTGTAAAAGTTCTGTAACTTCGCCCATAGTTTTGCTCATGAAAGCATAGCCCTGTTCAGTCAGTATCTCCTTTGGAAACCATACCCGCAAAAAGAAAGAGAGCAGGTGTTACAGGATTTGTTGTATTGTGTTGGCTCTCAGGGGGAAGGCCTCGGGATAGCGCGTGGCATAATCTACAATCATCAGAATATATTTGTTTCCCAGTTTTGATGTTTCCAAGGGTCCCACAATTTCCATAACAATCAGTGAAAATGGAACCTCAATTATTGGCAATGCTTTTATGGGAGCTGGCAGTGGTATGTGTATGCTAGTTTTCTGGCAGATGACGCATGCTTAAATTAAGTTTTTAATGTTGGCATGAATTCCGAGCCAGTAAAACTTTGTTTGCTATGTGTGTTTGAGTTTTGGATGGCCCCAGATGGCCTCCCATCAGATGCGAATGGGCTATTTCTAGGACCACCTGTTTGACTTTTAGGGACCACCAACTATGTTTTTATCATGCCATCTGCACCCGTGTCTCCTCTATAAAGAAGCCTATATTTAAAAAATAAAGGCCCCTTTTGTCTCAACCCTCTAATTCTGATACCACTTACAAAATTGCTTCAGCTAACAAGGGGTTGTTTCTATTGGCACAGGCTGTCGGGAAGTAATTTGGGCTCTTCTTCCTTAGCTTTTCTGGGTTCAGGATTGGGAGGGTCATCCGATGTCTCACCAGCCCCTGCCCAAAGCCTGGAGTCCCTCTGTCTGTGCTTTCCTTCCCATATTTTTCGGTAAGTCTAGGGAACACTGCTTTCCCAAGCAGCCCTTGAGCAATCTTATCTCCTTGGTGAATTTTGAATGGGTCCTTTCTGTGATTTTGTAACAATACCTTAACATCACCTCTAAAGTCTGGGTCAATTGCTCCAGCTAATACTTCTATTCCAAATCTCCATGCCAGCCCTGATTTGGGTGCTAGCCTAATGTATCAGGAGGTGGAATCGGTGTCAAATCAGTGGGTATCAATCTTCTTTCACCTGGATGAACCGTCTCATCCCTACTACTACAGATACCAAACCCAATAGAGCCCTTGGTCGCCACTCGGGGGTTTGATGCTCTGGCACTTAGCTTTTCAAATGTTAGTGTTCCCCAACTTGTATCAGTCGAGCTACATCCCACCACTGACACCATTTCTGTAGGCATCATCAAGTAAGACACAGACAACAGACTTAAAGTTCAAACAAAAGATATTTATTAACTTAAATGTCAGGATGGTAGAAGGCCTAACTTGCCCTATACTAAGGTGGGATTTCCCTACCTGAACAAAACTAAGGAAAGTCTGAGTCAAAGAGTTCAACTTAAGTCTCTCTGTGTCCAAAACCTATTCTTGCCCTCACAACTAAAGCTAACCAATGTGTAGGGATGTCAATAACAAAAGAAATGGTATTTACATCAACGTTCTGAGCTTCTTTTAGCTTCCCTTCCCCAAGTCCAAGAAAGTTCCACAAAAGTCTCAACATTACCTTTTTCACATTCAAGGCAATACAGTTCCAAACAATCCTCAGGGTTCCCTTCCCCAAATTCCAAGCAACACAGTTAAAAAACCAAGAGATCTTGAGGCTCCGTTCTCAAGACGGTACATTCAGTTCCTCAGATCTTAGTCTTTTCTTCCCCAAGACATAACTCAAGGTCAGCCTGACTCTCCTTCTGGTTTGCTTAACCAGTTCACTTATAATGCTTCTCCTTGGTTTGGTTTCACAATGTCTTTGGTCTTCCTTATTCAGGACTCGCTGGTCTAGGCTCAGTTATCAGACCACACGGTCCACCCATTGCAGATCGCGCAACCAGGATCCCTAGGTTCTACATCCCACACAGGTTCTTCAACACGTGCCCCTGTGCACCAAGCCACCTTTACTTAATTCCTCTTTGTTGGCTTCTTGGCTTAATGTGCAAATCTACACTCCTCTTGCTTCTCCTTGTCAACCTCTTAGTTCTGCCATCACGTGCCACACAGCTCTTGCCAGTCTTTGGCCTTGCTGCACTGCATTCACGTTTACACGTTCTCTTTGTGTGGGTCTTGTTCATACTCCACCTTTCAATGGCACTCCTTCACACTTGCACCCCTTTCTCAGTTGCTTGCTTTCGGATGGGCACTTTGGCTGTCCCTGGATATTTGCTTTGCCCATGAAGTTTTATTGCATTCAATATTTAATATGTTGAACTTTAAGGATCCATTCAGTTCGGTATTCAATATGCATCTGTTATGTTCAATTTCAAATTTTTCTTCAGTTTGGTATTTAAGATACATTCCTTACGCTTAATTTCATATTTCTGCTCAGTTCGGTATTCAATATACATTCATTGTATTACATTTCAAAGACGGTTACTTGTTTACGGTCTGTTAGGAGCGCCCCGGTGCCCAGGTGCTTCTCTAACACTCACTGGCTCTCTGCATCTTAGCTTCCTCTCTGCTTGTGAAGGCCAGTGGTCCACCTTTTGCAAGCTCTGCTCGCCTGCCGGGCACTTTCCTCTCCATGCCGGCAATGAAAGAGGTTTCTTTCTGGATGCAGATGGCATCCTCTCTCTCTCCCTGGTTCACCCGCAGCTCCTGCTGCTTGCTATTTGTCCTGGAGGCTCCCACACCCGTGGCAACGGCATGCCCCCCTTGTCTTGGGCCCCACAGATTCCCTATGGTATATGGCTGTATCCTGACTCCTGCTCTGGTCCCACAATGGCTCCCTTCACATAGAAAGGGTCCCCTGCTGGTCTCTCCCATTCAGGCCTCCTTGTTACTCTCCCTATGCTGGTCTCTGACCCTCATTTTATGCACCTGCAACCACATAACAAGTTGCAGGTGTGGACCCTTACTCAGGTTTGTCATCCATAGGGAAAAAGGGGATACCATGTCTCTACTGTGGGCACCCCACTCCCATTCGCCGAGGACCCTCCACCCAGGTGATCATCCCTCGCTTTTCCACCCCCAGGGTTGGGATACAAGAATGATGGCCTTCCCCTGGCCATCTGAAATGAGGATCCATGGGTCTTCGAAGTGAGAATATCCTCAGGTTTCTCACTGAACCCATAGCCTTGTGTGTTCTCGGAAGGGGAAGGGTGGTCCTCTTAATTCTAGGACGCTTGTTTTGCCAGATAAACCTACTCAACACCGAGTGTAGGCTCACGAAGAAGCCGCTGGTTTGTTTTGTCAGGAGAACCATGAAAAGATATGAGAACTGGGGGAAGGACGTTCATCTTTACTGCCGTCATCCGACCATACTAAGACGGTATTTACGGAGCCCACCTTTTGTAAATCCCTTTTGACCGCCCCCATGATGGTATGGAATTTAAGCTCCACAAACCTCGAAAGATCATTTGGTAGCCAAATCCTGAAGTATTGTATCGCTGTCCTCTCCACCCCTATGCGATGCATCTGTTTCTTACCATCAAGACATGAATCAGTAGCACCATTATGGAAGATTTAGATGCATTGATGTTCAACCCAGAAAAAAAGCCAACTTGTTCAATAAGAGAAAGCAACACAGGACTGGATGAGTCTACATCCCCTAAATAACACAGAATGTCAATGGCGAACAAGGAGAGCTTTAAACTCCACCTCCCCTAGTGGAATACCTGTTATTCCTTGATGGTTGCGGATCGCTATGGCCAGAGGCTCCATCGTCAACATGTATAGGAGCGGGGAGAGCAGGCACTCCTGCCTAGAACCGCTAATTAAATAAAATGCCTCTGTACGTATTCCATTAACATGCACTCACACGGATGGGGCTCTCTATAATGCAGAGACCCCTTTTCGGAAGTTGTCCCCTAGACCCAGCTTGCCCAAAAGCATGTTTATATACCTCCATTCCACTCTGTCAAGTGGCTTTTCAGAGTCTAAAGAGACCAGGCAAGTTGACTGTCGTTCCGATATTATCCGTGCCGTGATGACCTCGAACAAAGCCTACTTGATCCCCAAGGTAGTATTCTCTCTAATTTATACCCTAGTAATCTTGCCAAACTCTTGACATCTGTGTTGAGCAGGGAGATAGGGCGGTACAAAGAACACTGTGTTAGGGTCTTTACCTTCTTTGGGTATCATGACTATTAAAGCACCCATCATAGTTCCCAGCAACTCTCCCCCTCCCTCCAGTACAATGTTGAACACCTCCGCTAAATACGGGGCCAGAGTGGAACGGAACAATTTATAAAACTTAACCGAAAAACCACCATCTGCAGGTTTTGCGCCACTTTCATTGCCTTGATTGTCCTTATCACTTCCTCTTCAGTTATCAGCTCCTCCAGTAGGGACTCCACCTCCCCTCCCATCCTTGGTATCGGTAGAGGGTCAAGGAAGTCCGCTATTTGTGACCCATCTCTCTCGTATTTTATTTATACATCTATTCATAGTACCTCCTGAATTGCGCATCGATGCCTTCCGTGTCGTATGGAGCAACCCAGGGGTCAGATCTAATAACCCCCACCATCTTACTTTTCTGGGCCCCCCGTAGCTTAGAAGCCAGGATCCTATAAACCCAGTCCCCCTTCTCATAATACCACATTATAGTCCCCTCCCACTAGTAGGGGGCCTTGCACAAAGTAAAGGAGTTTCTCCTTCACCTTTTCCCAAAACGAGACCTGTCCTTCAGTTGGACGATACACGCTGCCCAGAGTGCACTAACCTGAATCTTGCCTTGCAAAAAACACATAATGACCCTCTGAATTTTTAAGCTCTTTCCCCACCCAAAATCTAGACGACTGGATACAATGACCCTCACCCATCTTTCTTTGCAGTGTATGAGGCATAATAAACTCCCTCAATACGTGTAGATCCTAGGGCAGGAGGCCTCCTCCCCCGCCCCTATCCAGTGAGTCTCCTGGAATAGTAGCATGTCTAACTACCGTGTGTACTCACAAAGCAACAAGGATCTTTTTGTTGGGTAGTTAATACCCCTAGCATTTAAGGAGCCGATGGTCATTGCCAACAGACTACTTGCTATTAGAGCCAATGGACCACACCACAAGATACCCCACTATTCTGTCTTTCCCAAAAATCTGTACTCTCCAACTCTACACATAATTGAGATCTGCCCATAATCGGTAGAACTTGTGAGATCACTTGAGAACCCCTGCATCTCCCCTCCTCCCACAACATCCCCAACACATCACCCAACCAGAACAATCACCCCCCCCTCCTATCTCCACCAGCGTCCAGCCAGGATCTAACACCAATGTTGCCTCCCGACAGAACCACCAACAAAATCTTTCTCCTCGGCTATGTCTCCACACTACCCCTTTTCCTGAGCCCCCATTGCCCCACTCTTCTATGATACCCCTCGGCAATTACCACCCCACCTTCCCTCCTCCCCCCAACTCCTCCAGACAACCCCTTACCTCCCCAAACCACTCTGCAGCAGAGAGCCCCCGTAGATTCCCCCTCCTGGAGAGCTGTAAGCTAACCTTACATAATCAACATCATACATTAGTTTTCTCCAGTTCAGAGCAGACCTCAAGGTCTATCAGTAGGAGTGTGTTTAGCTTCTTAAATTTCCTCGAGCCAGGGACCCACCTGCTGTCTCTCGTCTGCCTTTTCCTGGGACCCCCCCCCCTCCCAAAGGAACCTCCCTCAGAATCGTGGCCCAGATCTCCCGGGGGGGTCAACAGTTCCACGATGGCTCCTCTGATATCCCCTCAGAATCCAATCTGTATTGCTGTCCGCCACTCTATATGCAAGTGAGAAGGCAAACCCCAATGGTAGCATATCCCCTTCACTCTGAGCCACTGCATAAGCAGAGAGCACATCTGTCTTCTCGCCAAAGTGAACGTGGAAATGTCCTGAAAAATCAAGATTTTTGCATTGTTGTAGGTGATATTTGCCTTTTTTGGCGCTTTGAGGGTTCTGGCTTTTACTGCATAATATTGAAGGCAGACCAGCACCAGTCTTGGTCCTCCAGCCCTGTGCGCCCTGTCTATGGTCTGCTCATTTGTTGCATTGTTCCCAAAAAGCCTAACCACATCCTTCATGGCTCGGACAATGTCCCGTTCCATTTCACTGTCGGTCTCAGGAAAACCAAATACATTGAGATTGTTCCTCTTCTCTCTGTTCTCAAAATTGTCAGTCTTGAGGGCCCTTTCCTCATCTCTCCTCTCGAGTGCCGTCAGTCTGGTGTAAATCTGCATTTCCAGTATGGTGACAGAGGACTGGTTAGTTTCCAAACCCTGTAATCTGTCTTCCATTGAATTCACTCTGTGGTCAAGTTTATGCAGCCTATGACCTATGTCGGTCCTGATTCCCCTGATCTCTTCCAGCAAGGCTGCAATGTCTCTTTTTGTGAACATCGTTTCTCCTCCTGATTCTGCCATTGTAGAAGGGGTGGGTGGCTGTAGTCCCACGGGGCCTCGCTGTAACAATATCCCTGCAATGCCGACTTCCAGCTCATCGAGGACGACCTGCTGACAGTGAGACTTATTTTCAGCAGGAGTCGCAACCCTCTTCGGTACCCAGACCAACTGTGGGGACCACAGCCCACAGAGAGCTTTTCTGAGACTTAACACTCCTGAGCTCAGGATAGACAAGACGACGGGGGGGGCCCTCCCAAGCTTCTATTCTATGACCATCAGCCCTTGGACTAGGGACCGTTGTCAGGTCACCTGTGACTGCAAGAGCCGACTCCAGCCCAAGAGTGAAGACCTTCCCCCTCAGATGGATCCTCTGTGTGACTCCGAAGAGGAACAAATCTTAGTTTTCCCTCTGGCAGCGCCATCCTGCTCCCCAATAAAGCAAGACTGCAGGTGGCCAACCTCAAGTCCACTGCAGCCCCCACTTCCAGCTATGGGGCCGGAATCCAGTCGGGTGTAAAAGCTGGAGATCTCCCCCAAAGATGCCTAGGGTCCTGTTGCCAAATCAAAGGGGCTGTGAGGGTCCTCTTTCAACCCCTTACCCCCCAGTGGACGACGGTTTAAACCCCTGGTTGTGGGTTGCGATCACCAGGGCCCCTCCACCAAGAGTCCTTTCTTCCACTTTTTGTTCCCAGGTGTGATAGGCTGGGGGCCACCTAGGCCCTGTCCTTGGCCTCTCCCTGGGCCTCTGCCTCCTACAACATTTCACTGAACCAAAGGCCCACCAGGCCACCTGCTGGGTGCCCTGCAGGAGGATCCCTGGGGGATGCACCTCACATGCTAGGGTGACCGGTGTAAGGAAGTTATGGTATCAAAACCTGAAGACAAACGCAAGTGATCACAGTTCAAGGGTGTTTAGAACTTTAATTGGTTTTGAAAAATGTATATCTAATCCGAAATCTAAAGATGGGAGCAAGCTACAACTATCAAATAATAACGCAGTCCTAGTAGAGTCTGGTCAAAATAAATAGGGTCTATACTGATATTGATTGGTTAAAAATCATTGAGACACTGGAAAATTATAAACTCCTTAAAGAATACATGGGTTTTCCACGAAAAAGAAATCAAATTTGCCCATATATCTTGAAATTTCCATGCAACAAAGCACATGCACTTTATATGCGATTTCAGTTTAATAATTTTTTAACAAGGGAACGTACTAAGCACTGGAATGCGGGAAATACACCACATGAAAATATATATTGTTGCTTTTGCAATGTATCTACGGAGACCGAAACGGTCAAACATTGGGTATTGAAATGCCCTCATTTTGATACTCTGAGTGCAGACATTTGGTGTTGATTTATCTACAAAATCCGACTACTACATTAATTTATTTTGGTCAAGACTCATGCAGGGTGGAAATGTTGCTTGTGTCATAGCATTAGCTCGTTTTCTTGAAACTGTTAATCTCTAATTATATTGGAAGGCACTTTAGAATTAATGTATAAGATTGTGACAGTTCTTCATAATGTTTGTTGTATAAAGTCAGGATCATTGCAATCTAAAATATTGAGGATATCTCCAAAACTTGTTTCTAACATTTTAAAGAATGATATTTAGATGATTGTGAATTTTTAGAGAATCTGTGATAAATGAAAAATGTGTTTTTATATCAAATCGTTCATCAAATGATCAAATGATATGTATATTATGTATGAGATGACATTAATTATTTTTGTAAAGGTTGATTAATTGGGCCAAATACAATAATGAAAAAAAACGAATGAAAGAAAGGGGTCTATACTAATAAACCTATTGCCAGTCCTTCTAAATACAAATGGTGTGGGAAACAATGTTATTCTAATTTAATTTAATTTAAATGTTTACATTTGTAGAGCGCACTGCAGCCCGTGGGCATCGAGGCGCTGTAAACGTAGCGTAAGGAGGCTTAATTAAGGGTTACAAAAGAGCCTCCCAAAGAAGTGGTCTTATATGTTCATTTAAAGGTGCATACTAACATGTCGGTTCCAAATCTTTGCACTCCTCCTTTTAGTTGGGAGCACAACACACCGTGTTGGGAGGAGTCCCCCAATATTATTGGCCAAACCTCATCTCACACTTCCTGCATATTTTTCTCTTCCCCACTTTTGCTTTTATTATTTTTGCTACCAAAGCAACTGGCTCAGCGTGTCCTCGTGGTACTCGTGGAGAGTGCGCAAGTCAATGCTTTAGGATTAATCTCCGGGCGGGGGATTCCTGCGCGTTGCGCACACAGGACAGGGTGTGACGCAGAGGGGCAGCTGTGGGCTGCTGTTCAAGAAATGATATGTCAGGATAGTTGACCCGTTAGCTTCCCTTTCCCACGTTTTCAGCGTAGGACAAGGTGAGCTTAGCACATACTCTGGCTTTTCTAGCATGAGAATGTAGTTCAAAATCTCAGTATCAGGACAGTATCAGGACTTTCTGTGCCAAAGTCCCTTTGCCATTCAAAGTCTCTTATGTTAGAGGGCCTGATGCGACAAACAAACATTCAAAGTTATTTTCTCCTCAGGATTCTCATACATACAACTTCTCTGGTTATTCACTGTTCACCCCTCTGCCTCGCTCAGTGTGCTTTCGTTTTCCGCCTTTCATCCGTGTGGGGGAAGCTTAATGGAAGTCAGGTGTGAGTGATGCCTGACCTCACCTGACCATTGTATTGGGACACATCAGGTATACTGCTCAGGTGTTAGTCTGTTTTCTCCCATAGCAAGCTGTCTGTGTGAATTTGTTTGTGTAGGAAAAGGGTGTGGGGGGTAGAGTTCCTACGTATACTATCTGATAGGATGGGTTAAAGGTGTTGCAGGGAAGGGGATACCACGTCTCGCCATCCGGCATCCCACTTCCTTTCCCTGGAGACTCCTCACACAGGTGACCCACCCACACTGGTCCACCACCAAGAACTGGATCCAAAAGCATTGGCTGTGTCTTGACCACCTAGATGACAGATCCCTGGGGACTACTGGGTGAGACACCTTCTGGTTTCTCACATAGCCTTCCCCTATGCAGTGTAGCTGCATCTGTTTCACAGGGAAACCGAGAAAGGAAATTGACGTTCCGCTGGTCTCTACCTTTTCAGTGCTCCACAGTGAAACAGTAGGTTGCAGGTCTAAGAACCATTGCATGACTTGAGGGTTATAGTCCTTTCGTTGGCTTATCCATAATAAAGGAGAATGATCTGTGACAAGTGTGAATTTCCATCCTAGGAGATAGTATCTCAGATGTGTGATGGCCCATTCGATGGCAAGGGCATCTTATTCCAACACAAAGTAATTTCTATCATGTGGGAAGGGTTTTCGACGAGTGAATAGGATAGAGTGTTCTAATCCATTACAAGTTTGTGACAAAACTCCTCCTAACCCTGTGAGAGGCATCAGTTTGTAACACAAACTCTTTCGAAAAAGCTACTGCCTTTAGGATTGGGTTCTGGCACAAGGTTTGTTTTAAGTTGTTGTAACATACATTGTCCTCATCAGTCCAATGAATCTTCTGTGGTTCAGCATTCTTTAATTTGTCTGTCAATCTAGCCGGTCTGTCTGAGAAATTAGGGATAAATCTATGGTAATAACCAATTAATCCTAAGAATGCGCTGAGGTCTCTCTTTGTCTTAGGTGTGGGGGTATCTGGGACGGTTTTCACTTTCTCATTGAGGCTGGACACTGCCATTTCTTACACAGAAGCCAAGATATTTCACAGCTGATTGAGCCAGCTTACATTTGGATGGATTGCCAGTTAAACCGGCTTCTCTGAGGGCTCTCATAATAGTAAAGAGATGGTCTTCCAAAGTCTTACTATAAATGACTATGTCATCAATATAAGCCCCACAGAAATCGGAGTAGGGTTGTAATATCCTGTCCATAAGCCGTTGGAAAGTGGTTGGGCCCTGTGTAGGCCAAAAGGGAGGACTTTGAACTGGAATAATCCCAGAGGCATGGCGAAAGCTGTCAACCTGCCAACACCCCTTGGTTAAGTCTAAGGTTGATAGGAATGTGGTATTTACGAGTTTATTGATTGACTAATTGTCAATACACGGCATATGATAGGCATCGAAGTTGGAGATAGCGTTGACCTGCCGGAAGTCTATGCAAATAAGCAAAACCTCCATGAATGATCAGGTTTAGTGACCAACACAATAGGGGAGGACCATGGGCGTGAAGAGGGTTTTGATAATGTTTGCCCACATCATTTCTTGTCCATTTCATCGACCACTATCTATCTTCGGGCTTCCAGGAGTCTATATGGTCAAATGGACCACTTATCCCTTTGGAGTTCTGATATAATAATGGGTGTCGTGTACTCTCCCTGGTTTCTCGCAGAATACTTTGGGGAATGTTGTTTGTCTTCTTTTTTTTGTCTATATAGCTCTTGGGGAATCGGCTCAAAATTATTTTATTTCCACTGGTACCAAACAAGAAAGTATCGAGGCAGTGGCCGCCAAAGGATTTTCTTTCCACTATAAGATATTTACGTGGTAAAGGTGGGTCTTTTGATTCCTATCAGGTTGGGCTATTATATAGGTACAAGTCCCTGTTTGCTCTAGTACCTCATATGGCCCATGTCACTTTGAGACAAGTTTATTTTCATAGGTAGGTAAGAGGAATAATACCTTTTGTCCTACTGAAAAAGATTTTAAGTTTACCTTCTTGTCGCAGGTGGACTTTTGTTGGGCTTTTTCCATGTGAGTATAAACTAGGTTCCGAATGAGTTTCATATGCTCTCGCAGTTGGGTAGCTGTTTGTGAGAGGGGAGTAGGTGCCTCTTCTTTATCTTCCCAGGTCTCTCGGAGCATGTCTAGGACATCTCCTGGTTCTCTACCATGAAGTAGTTCAAAAGGAGAGAATCCGGTGGACGGCTGAGGGGGTCTTTCTTACTGCAAATAGGGCCCAGGGGATCATGCAATCCCAGTCTTTCCCATCCTTATCTACCAACTTTCTCAAGATCATCTTAAGAGTTTTGTTAAATCTCTCTACCAATCCGTCCATTTGGGGGTGGTAAACTGAGGTTCTTAAGGTGGAAATATGTAGTATTTCTATGACTTCACCCATGGGTTTGCTCATAAAATTGGATCCCTGATACGTTAGAATTTCCTTGAGGAAACCAACCCTAGAAATAAATTGTAATAGGTGTTTTAAGATGTTTGGGTTGTGGTGTTCCACATGAGGAACGCCTCCTGGTATTGGGTAGCGTAATAAACGATTACGAGGACATATTTGTTACTGTAACGCTTACCTGGACTCCTCGAGAGAATAATGCCTTCTCAGCCTGTGGACCTGGTGCTTGATACTTTTTGGATTTTCTTTCTGTTTAAACAACAATAACAATAGTAGAACACCATATCTACTGACTAAGATACCACTGCATGAGATGTGTACTAATTAATCCCTCCCTTCTCACATGTGTTTATTTTGTGGAGCTCTCCATCCTGCTTTTCTACAGGGGCGCGGTGAGATGAAGAAACAATGGATACTTGGGTAGCTGAAGTGTTCTATAGTCTCTTGTCACAAAATGTCTTTTTTAGGAATGAGACTTAGGGGGGTAAGTAGCTGGTGAAAATACAGTAATCTTTAGGGCTTGGATTAATTCCTACGTTGGAGAGATCTCTCTTTATAATAACGTGCTCTTTTTTTTTTTTTCTTTTTTGTGCAGGTTATCAGAATTTAGGAAAAGGGATTATGGCTGCGGAGTTACTCAGGATGAGAAAACGTTTAAAAAAGTAAGTTTGCTTATATGGAGCAACTGCAGCCTTTGGGGAAGGACGCGGAAACTACTGCAAGGTGAAAACTTGAAGAACTTTCAGGTATGTAAAATGCATAGTAAACTTCTTCTTTCAACTATTAAATTAGTTTATTTTAAATACCTCTTGTCTTGTCTGCAGGTATTCGGAAAGCTGAGGAAAAATACCTTTGGAAGATGCGGTGGCTGCGGAAGAAACTTTTGACTGAAATTGCCGCGACTACGAGTGAAGACTGCTGACTGAAGATGCTGCGGCTGTGACTGAAATGTCTGACGGAAGCTAGTTGATTCGGAGATGACCGTAGACAGGTAAGTCTTTTCTGTGAACTTATTGAACGTTTTGCTGTAAAACTGTCTCTATCTCCTTTTTACGGGTTCTGTGAGGAGAAATGCCGGTAGCGTTGCCCTCTGTCAGCAGAGCATACACGAAGCAGCCATTCCAGGGGAGGCAGGGCTTAAATAGCTCCCTCTGCAATATGAATAGAACATGCTGAAACTTACAAAAGGACCTTGCAGCGGCCATATTAAGTGTATGGAATTACGCGCCCGTGTGAAGTGGCCTAAGAAGTGGCCTGTTATGCCTGGGAGGACTCGGTGAGCCTTGTCGTGGACACATGTAAATGTGCCTTTCAATGTGTCCAGAAGCGTAAGGAAACATTGAACACTTGGAATACCTCGACTATTTAGTATTTATAGTATCCTGGGACCTATGTACTCCTCTTATGTTATTATTCACTTATTTTATAGTGGCCATGACTCCCTTGACAGCGTTCGTTTGAAAAAGGGAGGCGTGCGCACCTGTGTGAAGTGGCCTTTTATGCTTGTTAGGCTGGGCGCTGAGGTTAGGACTGATGTACGGTGATGGTAAAATCTGCATCCCATAGATATCTGCTGTATTTGCTGATTGAGCATGGGAATCTAAAAAAAAAAAAATAGAAATTCATGCTGAATGTTTCTTTGTGCTTCTCGAGTTGGGCATGTAAGTCCAACAAAATTTGAAAAAGCGATTTGTTTATCGTGATGAAACGGAGCTATCAGAGGTCAAGTATATAAAGGAAAGAAAGGTTTGCTTTGCCTTTGGGAGTAAAAACTAGGCGAATGAGTACCGCAGAAGCGGAAGAGGTGCCGCTGCAAGTTACAAATGATATAGAAGAGGAAGTACTTGAATGTGCGCAAGCCTGCTCGCCACACAATATAGGGAATGCCATTTGTGAGGACGCAAGTAACGGGGTGATTGTTTTGGAATCCTCACAATCTCTATTTGGTGACTAGTGGACAACTGATATTCCTGTTAAAGACAAGAATGGGGAGGTGAATAAGGAAATGGATAAGGTTTGTAATCTGTCACAATCTTTTATGGATACTCCACCAATTTTTGGCACGGGTGAGATCTCGGTGCTATGCTTGTCAAAGCACCTTGAACAAAGGGGACATCATTTTGATATTGGAAAATTGAGTCTGATACAGGAGCGAACATGTGAAGTTGGTTGTGGAACAAACTCTAACAAGGGTTTGGTTGAGGAATTGCGTAGACAAAGATGTTGAATGAGATTGTATTGATCTTGACAACAATGCATGAAATATGTTGCGAAACTTAGATGCGTATGATGGACGGGAAGGCATGCACAAATAACAATTTAGATAATCTGGTACATTTTATACCAGATGTAGTTCCTGTGAAAATGACAATAGAGGAATGTAATGTGCCTCAAAATAACGGCGGTAATGCTCCCATTGTTGGCTGACTTCACAATTAGTGTCGGAAAAAAAGAGAGAAAAAACAGACAAAAAATTGCTCAGGCTCAAAAAGCATTGAATACCTCATCCTAAGGGACCCTCGTTTAAGAGAGGGACATAAGCAGTTACCGGGAAATTACAAGGTTATCTTTGTGAAAGAGGCAGCCGGTAAGAGTCACGATAGCCCCAATGACGAACAGATAATGAATAAATCGTCTCAGGGTGGATATGTAGAAGGTCCAAATACACTATCTGAGGCTATGAAAAATAAAGAAATGTCTGGAAGAATAGATAAACACCTAAAATCTATAGAACTAGGAATGCAGGACATTTTTGATATATTCAAAAACCCATATGCGCCTATAAACCCAGATAGTCCTGTCTCTTAGGCACCAAGAAAATCCTCTGCAGTGTCATGCTGGAGTGGTGCTAACACTCAAGCTGCTATAAAAGGTTTAATGAATGTGGTAAAGAAACTCCTGGGGCAATTATCGATATTGGAGTTGGAGGACGGAATGAAGTGTGGCAGAGAAATAACAAGAACAGTGATATGATTGACTATCCAGAGTTGAAGAGAAAGGAGCAAGGAAAGGGGGGCGGAGATCAACCCCGGAGTAGCAATATGAAGGGAGATAATAATGTTCCTATGAAGGCCTTAAATGATCTTGAAGTGAAGGATGGGAGGCAAGAGAAAACCTGTAATTTGGTGGAAGAAAATAAAGATGGGAGTAGTCAGAATTTGAACTCTGAGCTTGATATAAGAAAGATAGTAGAGGATATACTAAGCAAGAAAAAGTATTCTCCTGAAATTCACATGACTGGGAAGATGGGGAATGGTTTGAGTGGAAGTGATCTCCCTATAAATGAACCAATCATTGATGAGACAAGAAATAATAAAAGAAATATGGAGAGCTTGTCTATGCTAGGATATGGTAGAGATACAATTGCGGAAAAGTTCAATGAATATAACCGAAATCCGGAAACCCAGCCATACTTCAGAAAAGTAGTATACCCGCAAGACCATAGCTTAATTATTTGTAATATATTTGAAGAAGATGGATATCGACCCCTAAATAGACCTTCCATCCCGAGTATTTTGCTGAGCTCCCAGAACTAAATCTGATTTCGTCAGCCGACATCAAACTTGTTGACTTTATACACATATACAGACTCGATTATGTGCGGCTGGTGATACCTTCTCATTTGGTGAGAGCTTTGATTTTGAAAGAAGTGGGTACTTTGCAGAAAAAAGGTTTTGATATTTGTGTTTCATCAGAAAATTGAGAAGGATTGGGGAAGTACATAAATGGTAATGGGGATATGCAATTCAATAAGAGGCATGACCCACATGAGAATCTCGCAGCTGACACTAGCTTGATAAAGGATATACATGAGTGGCGAGAGTTGGCAATGTCTCTTAAAGAATCTCTCTCGATTGAAGTCCATGGGAAAGCCCCTTTAGTATAAGGGCAAGGTATGGAATGCTATCATGGAATACTAGGTGATGGTCACACCTTGTCTCAATAAAAGATTATGTGATGCTATGGAAAACCATAATTTTATATTGATGCAGGAAACGTGGGTGACGGGATCCCTATTATTGGATGGATATGAGACGGTATGTGTAAAAGCAAAGGTGGGCAGCAAGGGACGCCCTAAAGGAGGACTTGCGATTGGTATAAAAAAAGATAACAATGTGAAAAGTATTTGGAAAGTACAAATTGATGATTCAATATTGATGGTATCATTAGAGATACAGGCTGAAGAAGGAATAATTGATGTAATGTTGATAAACATTTATTGGAATGCTCTATCCAACTGATAAAGATCTAGAAGATGTTATCTTGAAGTAAGATAAAAGTTTGGTCGAATGGAAGGATCATAAAATAGGAGGCATAATTATAATACCTGGTGATTTAAATGCCAATTGTCATTTAGATGAAAGTGAAATGCTAACTCCAACGACTGGGGAGGGGGGGGAGAGTTATGGAATGGTGAAAAGTAAAAAGAATCATGGAAGACTTTGGTTAAGGTTTGCGGAGAGTTGGGGGTCTTGAAATGATGCATAATGTGATCCACTCGTGCCATGCTAGAGGTTTAGAGTCTATTATTGATTGTATATTTAGAAGCATGTTGACATTCTTAAGCATGGGCAATCTAGTGGTTACCAAGGTTGAGGCAAGCGACCATTCAATGCTATCTTGTGTTTTACCCTGGCAAAAAAAAAGTTAGCGAATGATCCTTCTGTTTATAGTATGAACATACAAATAAATGCTAGATGATCTAGGATTAAATGGAACCCAGGAAAAACTGAAAAGTTTGATAAAATGATGTTAACTGTTTATGATGCACAGACGTATGATAATAAAATTAAGTCATATGCTGTAGGCAAGTTTGACATGGTTATCGAAAAAGCAATAGATGATTATCACAAGTCTGATAGGAGAAAAGAAACATAGCACACAGATCATAAGCATAACTACGATATAGAAATTAAACAGAGGAAAAACATAAGGAATAGACAAATTTGTGAGTTAAAAAAGAAATACCAAAAGGGGGAGGTTCTCAGAAGTAAAGTCAGACAGTGTAAACCGACATATAGGAACTGGATAAAGAACCATCAGATATTCATACAGCAAAATGGTGCACAGCTCATGATGCAAGCAATGAGGAGCTATACATCATGATCTTTTTGGGCTTTAATAAATAGCAATGAGAAAACTCAAGTGCAGATGGCAATGAACCCAATAGCTGCACAGGATTGGAGATAGTTCTTTGAAAAACTATATAAGGAATCGAATTCAGAGGCTATAGATTGTGATGCTATTGCACACAATAAATGGAATCTGGATGTGCCCGCAATAAATATTCAGAGATACATAATCAAATGTAAAGCATCAAACACCCCTGGTCCAAATTATTTATCATTTTTGACATTAAAAAAGAATAAGGGGTTATGGGCGAACATGCTGCATATCTTATTTGATGATGTATTAGACAAAGAGAAGTTACCAAAATCGTGGCTTTTATCCTATGTTATACCTATATTCAAAAAAGGAAATAGACTATGCCCTACTAACTATAGGCGGATCTCTCTAATGAATGTAGAGGCAAAAATGTTTTCCTCCATTGTATTAGACAGATTGCTAAATTGGATAGAGGACAACAGTTTATTGAATATAAGGCAGATTGGCTTTAGGAAAGGGATAAGCACGGATGCTGGTGGTATGCTATTGACGCAATTGCAACGCGCAGCCAGAAATAAATGCAGGATGCCATTATATATTGTATCAATGGACCTGTCTGCAGCCTTCGATAGGGTTGATATGCCCTTACTTTGGAGGAGGTTGATTGAACTATGCATTGACAATGATCTGTTAAAAATGCTGATTAGTCTATACTCAGTGTTAAGTAGTGAGCCGGAGACACCAGAGTATTTGGACAAATGATATTTATTTTTTTATAGCACTTCAAGTTGCAAAAAGGGAGGTTTACGCAAAAAGTCTCAATTCGAAATTAAAGTGCCAACCAGGCTTCTCAGAACTCCTTTTCAGAATGTGACCGTAATCATAGGTTCAGGTTTACCTCCAAGAAAACTGTATCATACCATGAAGGAATACAATGGTCGGTATGTTTAAACCGGCAGTTCGTCACGGCCATACAACTATTTCCACTTTTCCCCCCCTTCGGTTTATACCGTGACCTCACGGGTTAAAGTCCTCTGTCAGCACCTTCGTTCGTGCCGTGCTGAGCGGTTTCCTTCACACGCTCGACTGAGCACCCGCGGTAGAGAGAGATCTAGTCTTTGATTGCGATCCGTCATGTAAAGTTCCTCCAGTATTCTTGCCGTCCTTGAAGTGAAAGGAAAAACTCAAAACTCCAGTATTTTTTTATCACCTTGTGAACAGTCCCTCTCGTGGTGACTGTGCTCTGCTCCGCACACAGTGTTGCCTGCCGTCTCGATAAGGGTTTGTCCTGCGGAGTTCCCTTCTTCCTCTAATAAGCCCACCAGTGTTGTGAGCTTGTCTCTTCCCACTCGGAATCCACGCCGGCCGTCGCCTTCCACTTCTGAAAAATGAGACACACGTTGAGGCGTTTAGTGCAGCTTTAAACCCTTGTGCCCCTCCTCCTCCTCCCTAGCAATTAATCACAGGTGCTGCCTCTGGGCGCAGTACAGCCGATGCTAATTCCCCTCCTTCCTGCTTCACACACTCGGAATCAGCGTTAGTTTTCACCCTTAACTGGGAGAGTCTATTCATATAAGGAAATGTGGATTCTCGCCTTCTTTCCCTGTTTTCTTTTCCCCGTTGTTGGCTTTTATTTAAAGAATGCATCTGTTGAGGCCTTCTGGGAGTTGTAGTCCGTGTCGTTACTGTAGCAATCATTCCGCCTGCTGTGATGTGTGAGGTCTGCCCCTTTGTACCGTTTTGTTCTTTATCATTTCCCGATAACCTGTCCGCTGCTACAGGTTCTCTATCACACTCGGGAACTAGGATATGTGTAAGATTGAATAATGAAGGTCTTATGTTATCTGAGATAAATGTTCCCAACGGCTTGAAACAGGGATGTGAATTGGCTGCTATTCTATTCAATCTATATGTATCATCTGCAGGTTGTGAATTAGAAGGGAAAGGTCTGTTGCCCCCGAAAATAGGAAAAATGCCATTACAATGGTGTGCTTATGCGGATAACTTTTTGTTATTTGATTCTTCCAAAATAGGGCTGCAAAGAGTAATAGGTGCCTTTGAGGAATTCATTAATAAATTGAAACTGAACATAAATGCAGAAAAAACAGGTATTATAAACATAGGGAGAAGCACCAAAGTTACTCAGGTTTATTTTTGGTATTGTGAAGGAATCAAAATCAAAGATCAGAAAATTATAAAGTACCTTGGCTTTGTATTCTCAAGTATGCCAACAAATAACTTCATAAAAGACTGCTTAAAAAAAATGGCTATGGACTCGGCCAAGCAGTTAAGAATAGTTGAAAGGAAGTACGGAAAATATGCACTACTTCCTTGCTTGGAATACTATAGTAAAAAAATAGCACCTAGGCTGACCTACGGTATGGAATTTGTTCCTGACGCGTTATCTCAATATCTAAAGGTAATAGAAGGAATGATATGGAGGAATGTTCTTTTCTTCCTACCCAAATGCTTACCATTTGAAGCAGTGAGGTATGATCTTGGTTTATATTCCCTTGAAAGTTGCATGAAGTGGAAAAAGGCGGGTTTATTGAGGAAATGCATGCTGAGCGAATCAAATTTGTTATATAACAAGATGATTAATGACGATATAGGCAATTTTTCAAGAGAACTTAAGGCATCGATTCAGAGATATATGTGCAGTCTTGGTCTGTCATTAAACGTCTTGCTAGAGAAGCCGCTGAAAATGAAGATAATAAAAGCATTTGATTGGCTTACTAATAATGCTTATCTAATAAACTCGAAACTATATATGAATTCCGTATCATTTTGGAAATGGGAGCCGAAAGCGGAACCTTACATACTCAAATATCCATCTCGTATGATCCGAAACTGCACTATGAAATTTTTAACTAATGTGTTAAATACTCAGGAAATCAGAAATATATGATCTCTGGATGCTGAAGAATTCAAATATTGTAAACATTGTCTGGTAGAAGGCAAAAATGAAACCTTATATCATCTAATAGTAAAATGCCCAAAACTTATGGTGAATTGACTGGAATACTTCGAACAATTTGTCGTAGATACATGATGTCTAAATACAGAATTGCTGTGGTATGAAATGCTACACGGGAAATCGATGGCTCTGAAAATAAGAACGATTGCCTTTTAAAAAAATGTATGCAACTTAGGAGTAGAGGTGGGATTTTCACGCCGAAGTAAGTGCAGGTACTGAGTACTGATATTGTATATAGGTTGCAGATAGGTTATGCATGCAATGAAATGGCATATCTTTTATAGTCACCTAGGTATGAATTAATATGAAATGAGGATTTTAGACTAGAGTTTAGAAAGAAAATAATTGTAAGTTTTAATATGTATATTTATCGATTTATAATGTGAACTTTAAAAGTTTTTTGTAAAGGTTTGAATAAACCAAGACAAATAAATAAAAATGAAATAATAATAAATTACTATAAAACATCTCGCAAGCCTATTGAAGTGTGCACTGAGAATGATGTAAATGCCATGTGTGCCAGGCTAACACCCACCTTTAACCTACTGTTGTATCTAATGTTCTCTGCCAAGCCTGAATGAGGGCCATGCCCACAGACTGGGATCATGACAGTTACCCTGTGTAGAGGTTTCCAACAGTTAAATAATATCCATCCCAATTCAGGAGAAAGGGACTTCTATTATTGGTAAGGGGTTCAAAGAGGCAGGTACGGGAATATGCAGACTGGTTTTCTGGCATATTTCACATGTCCTAATGAAGTTCTTTATGTCGGCATGGATACCTGGCCTGCAGAACTTCCCACTGATGTGTGCTTGGGTCTTAGATTGTCCTAAATGTACCCCTGTCAAATGAGAATGGGCAATATCTAGTTGGATCTTCCATTGGGTTTTGGGGATTACTGAGTTTTACTTGGGCCTTCTATGGAGGTTTCCGTTCTATACAGTAATCCTTGCTTTAGGAAGAAAAAAGGCTTCCTTTCTCTAATCCTTCCCCTTCAGTAATCACCTGTAAGAAAGCCTCTGCGAGTGCTCAGTCATTTCGAAGCCTAGATCGAAAAGGATGCTAGGTTCTTCTTCCCTCTTTGCCTCAGTGGTAGATGGTTAATCGGCTTCTCCAACACTTAAGATATCTCTCTGTTTCTTCTGGTTCATTTTCTTCAAAATGGGGATAGAGCCCTCTCAAGAATTCCCTGTGCAATTTTGTCCCCACAATGCACTTCAAACGGAGTTTCGCAATGATTCTGTAGGAGAACCTTTGTCTCCCCGGAAGTCTGGATCTATGATGCCCGCTAGGACATCCAGACTGAACTTCCAGGCCATACCAAATTTTGGGGCCAATCTTATATAACACCCTGTAGGGGGTATTAGGACTAAGTCTGTGGAATCATCCCTCTTTTTCCTGGAGGCATAGTAGCTTCTCTGTTACTACAGATATCAAAGGCTATGGATTATTTTGCAAATATGGAGGGATGTGAGGCTCTATAGGCCTCATGCCGAGTAGGGTAGTAAGGGTTAACGGTCACCGGTAACGAGACCGGTGCCGTTAAACCCTTACCGCCCTACTACGAGTTTCCTTTGTGGGTCCTTCCTTAACGCCTGCTTTTTTTAGCAGGCGTTAAGGACGGGACCCGCAAAGGGACTCCGGGGTCAATAACGGTACCGTAATTTACGGTACCATTATTGCTGCCTTCCCCCTTCCCATTGAGCCCTATGGGTGCTCAAATGGGAATGGGGAATGGCCCTGGTGAATGGGGAATTACCGGTCCCTCCGACCTCGGAATGGACCGGTAATTACTCCATTCACCAGGCCGGAGTTTGGACGAGTTCGGAGGCAGCCATGCCGCAAATAGCGGCGTGGTTACCTCCGAACTTGGAATGGGGCCCTATGACTAAGTTTCTGGAATTTTAGGGTCCCCCAGTTTGTCTCAATTGAGTCGCATCCCACATGTAAGGAAGGCATGGTATCAAACACTGAAGACAGACACAAGTGATCACAGTCCAAGGGTGTTTATTAAACTTCAATTGGGTTTGAAAAACGCCTATCTAATCCTAAATCTAAAGATGGGACCAAGTTACGACCATCAAATAATAACGCAGTCCTAGTAGAGTCTGGTAAAAAATAAAAGGGGCGTATACTAATAAATCTATTGCCAATCCTTACTTCTAAAGACAAATGGTGTCGGAAACAATATTATACAAAAGAAAAGTGTTCAAGAAGTGATATGTCAGGATAGTTGGGCCGTTGGCTTCCCTTCCCCATGTTTTCAGTAGAGGACAACTTAGCACATACTCTGGCTTTTCTAGCACGAGGATGCAGTTCAAACTCTCAGTACCGGGACCTTCTGTGCCAAAATCTCTGCCATTCAAAGTGTCCTTTTTCAGAGGGCTGATGCGACAAACATTCAAAGTTCTTTTCTCCTCCAGATTCTCATATATACAACTTCTCTGGTGATTCACTGTTCACCCCGGGTACCCCTAAGCCGAACTCAGACCCACTTTGACACAAAACCATCAATTGGTCTCCATTCGCTGGGCTCAGACCAAATTCATCTCATTTTCCAAACTTTCTTTACTGTAACAAAATCAAAGACTTTCGACTGTGCGCAGGATTTTGCTTGACATGTCGCAGAACCACTACGATTCACAATTATTTGGTCTCTTCTTAATATAACCTTTCCTTTCACTTTTGCCACTTCCCAGCTGGATACCTTACAGAGACCTTCGATTGAGCACCCACGCTGTGCAGGACCACTGTCAAAGGTATCGTATCAAAGTTTCTTCAAAGTACAAACACTCATCAGCAGTTCAACTATACTTGCGTCTTTTATCACATGCGTTCTAACAATGTTCGTTCCAGCACTCACCATAGAATGGTGCTGCTTGCAACCTTGGCTTCAACACAGACCGATCCTGTATCGGTCTCCCCAACTCACCGGCTGTGTTGATTTCACTGACACTGCTTTGTTCTTGGAGCAAAGGACAGTACCACGGCGGCTGCTGCTTCTCCTCCTCCCCACCTTCATTAGTGACGCAGGAGGGCCACGGGTATCTCTGACACACAATATAGGATTCTTCAGCCTGGTTTCCTGGTCTTACACTTATCTCGTGGGCTCTTGAAAGTAACGGCTTCTTGCTAGGAAGGTCAAGGGAACTTCTCTCCTTGTGATCCCCTCCTGTTTTTGCCATCTTTTTTCGTTCAGCTGCCACCTCGAAACTGCTGTTTCCTCATGTGCTTTGCCTCGCTCAGATTGTGCTTTCGTGCACCGCCTTTTATCTGTGTGGGGAAGCTTAATGGAAGTCAGGTGTGATTGATGGTCAGTAATTTCCTGACCTCGGCTGACCATTGTATTGGGATACGTAAGGTATACTGCTCGGGTGTTAGTCTGTTTTCTCCCAGAGCAGGCTGTCCGTGTGAAAGTGTTTGTGTAGGAAAAAGGGGGCAGGAAGAGTTCCTACGTATCCTATCTGATAGGATGGGGTAAAGGTGTTACAGGGAGGGCGATACCGCGTCTCGCCATCTGCCGTCCCACTCCCACCCCCGGAGACCCCTCATCCCCAGGAACTGGATCCAATGGCAGTGTCCTGCATGTATGTATGCGTATTTATAAAGCGCGGCAAAGACCGAAGGCATCAAGGCACTGAGAGCAGAAGCCACCAGAGGGAGGAAAGCGACCCAATTAAAACAGACAAGTTTTTAACTGCTTGCAGAAGATGGATAGGGCCTGGATGCTCCTGACATGCAGAGGGAGAGCATTCCACAAAGTTGGAGCCAACACAGAAAAGAATCTGCCTCCTGCACAAGAGCGTCGAAAGCAGGGGACAGTGAACAGAAACTGATTGGCCAAGCAAAGATCTCTCTTAGGTTGGTAGAGAGACAGCTTCAACTGAAGTAACTTAGCACACATGGAATGGATAGCACGGTGGACTGTACAGAGGACCTTGAACTTACCCCGAGTTCTAATGGGCAGCCAATGAAGACACTGAAGTAGGTCCTGAGAATGGGATAGTCTAGTGGCACTAAGAGCCAGCCTAGCAGCCGGGTTCTGGAGGATATGAAGTCGTTGGATCAATACCTCTGGCTGGCGCAGATGGATGCCATTACAATAATCAGTTGCACCCATAATAGCAGCAGTGACACTTTTGCTCCTGGCCTCGTTGGGAAGAAACGGGACCACCTTCTTCAGACCTCTGTTTCACAAAGCCACTCTGGCAAACCGCAGAAATGTGTGCCTCTCTAGAGCCTGATGTCATGATCTTGATTCCAAGACTTTTAACAACAGTAGTGTGTTTGGGACAAGGTCATGGGCAAATGGACCAATATTCAAGAGTCCAACTATTGAGTGCCTGGCCAATCACTAGTATCTCAGTCTTTTCCCCATTCAACTTAAGCCAGTTTTCGGACATCCAATGACATACCTCTGAGAGGCAAGCTCGTAAAAAGATTTGAGTATCATCTGCATACACGAGAAAATGCACACCAAAGCTGGCAATAAGCCTAGCCAGGGTGACCATGTATAAGTTAAAAAGCAGAGGGGAGAGCGCTGATCCCTGAGGGACTCCACAGTCAATCTCCATAGGGGGGGGGGGGGTAAAAGGAGGGAGAGACACCACTTGGGTGCGACCAGACAAAAAAGAGAACCGTTTCAGTGGCACTCCTGAAATACCAGCATCCACTAGACACTGTAACAATCTCTGATGGTCGATGGTATCAAAGACTGCAGAGAGATCAAGTTAGATAAGAACACTTGTCTCTCTGCGGTCTTTGCCAGCGCAATATCGTAGTGGAGTGCAATCATAAGTGATTCTGCACCCATCCCATGTCGAAAGCCTGCCTGGAATGGGTGACGGATGTTATTGACCTCAATATGGGTTGAAAGCTGGGGGGGTAACAGTTGATTCAAACACTTTAGTCAAAGCGGGGAGAAGCGAAATTGGGCGGTAGTTTTCTGCCACTGAGGGGTCCAAGTGAGGCTTCTTAAGCAGCAGGTTAAGCAGCAGGGAAACCACAGCATGCTTGAGGGAGGGCGCAATGAATCCGGTAGTACACAAGTATTGAAACGCCTCAGTGAGCAATGGAGCCAGATTCGAGGACGGGTCCTGCAGAATGTACAAGGGAATGGGATCCCGGATGACGGATCCTCTGGGACTAGTTGGTGAGACACCTTCTGGTTTTTCACACAGGCCATCCACCCCATGAACCAATGGCACTCCACTTGCCAACTCAACTGTGGCTGACGTGCGTTCAAGTCCTGCTCTCAAGACCCAGCCCTCTCTGTTCTCATGCGGAGAGGGGGCAGGGGTCCTCTTCCTTGGCCCCAAAGACCGTCCCACACATTCCTTCTTATCTCTCACTATGGCAGGTGGGCACAAAGACCTTTCTGTGCATTAGGGAAGCCCTCTGTCCCTGCCCACCTCTGATGGCCACCAGAGAGCCAGAGACAATCTGGGCTAGCACTCTTAGTCAAGGTGGTACCTCCGGCAACTTTTCCACCAATTTTACGGTCCCTGATTGGAACACTGATTACTCTGTTGGGCCTGCAGCCCACCCAGGGACTTGCCTGGAGGCCGCGTGAAAGCTGCTTCCTCGTGATTCTTCCAGCAGCCCAGCACTCAGGATACCGGGCCCCGTATCTCGGGAATGATCATGGCGAGCAGCTCCAGATTTCGCTTAGTGCTGCCCCAGGCCACTGAGATCAGTTGAGCTCTTCTAGTAATATGATCTATATAGAACCAAATAATTTAGGCTGGAATAATAAGCAGACAGTCTTTAGCTGTAATTTTAGTATGTTGCCACGTTTCCCGTATACGTTTTTATACGTTTTACCACTTGTAGGTTTTGTATCTGGATTACAGACCCTTAAAGAAAATTGCAATATTATTACATTTCTTTTCACATAGTGCAGCCAAGTTGTTAATCGTATATGCTTGCACTGCAGTAAGTTACTTGAAATTAGTGTTTCTAGTGCCGCAGGAGGACTGTTCGATCCAGAGACTCGCAATTCTAAAGATTTTGCATCTGGAGATATGTTGTAAATTCAATTCTTTATGTATATAATAGGCGTAAATTGAACAAGGGATCTTACAAACGTTTCTACAGGTTATGGAAAACACCTTTTTGACTATTGATTGGTGTGAAACTCCACACTGCTGCGTCATAAAACTTTGCAGTGTAAAACATTGAGATTATGCCAACAGGTTTTCTTATTGGGTTGCTATAACATCTCAATATTGCACTGATAAACTGTTATATACAAATTGCTTGTCTCGAGATGCCATTCAAGTTTGTGAGAAAATCTGATGCCCAAGTAATCATATTGGACACACTTATCTAGCCACACATCCTCAGTCTGGAGTGCTATACTGGTGGGGGAGCTTTCCCGAGTGCACAGTGAAGGGCTTGGACACATTAATATGGAGGTCTTTCTCCAAGAGATACTATGTAAAGGTGGTGCTCAATTTCCATAGGGCTATAAGTTTCTTGCCAATAACACAGTAAAGTCAGCGTAAAGAAGAATAGAGTGGCTTTCAGGGGTGGCAGCCTCCAGTTTTGATGCCAGTAAGTTGGTATATACTGAAAGGGCAATGACAACAATACGCAACTCTGTCTGACCCCTCTGATCGAACTTCAAGGGACGAACGCATTTCACCTCTTCGCCCATACTTTACTCGGGCTACATTGTCGTTCTGTAATTCCATCATAGTGTAATGGTGCCCTTTGGGTCACATGTATGTACAAGATGTATGTTTAAGTATGATTGTCCCAATTTATAAGTGTATCCAACAGCTTGGGCATGTCTAAACAATCCAAAGTAGTGGGCTGGTCGTACAGGCCAGGACATACTTTTTCCTGGCATGCTTTGAGACTGTTAGGTGAAGTTTCAAGCACTGTACAACTGTGCCCAGAACCTTCCTTAAGCCATACTGAGTGTCAACGATCACTTCAGACATAGAGAGCCATTCCAATATTGTATTAAGAATTACCTTCTGAAAGGTTTGCAGCACTATCGAGCAGTGACATAGTGCGATAATATTATGGTAGGACCTGTCCCCCATTTAATAGATTGAAAGTAATGCTTGCATCTGACTAATTGCAAGATCTCCCAGTCTTCCAAAAAGATTAAATATTGATGTTAAAAGTGGGTACCACAGCTCCTACACAAGGTTTAAAGATGTCAAGGGAAGGCCAATGTTGCCCAGGATACGTGTGGGCTGGTGGCATGGCCAAAGCTTCAGTAGTTCAGTATTTATGAATTCAGGTAGTGTATAAAGAAGGCCACGCTTAGTACAATGTGGCAATAACACTGTCCTGCTTGAGAGGGTCCCACCATAACGAGAGATCAAATGTTAGTATTTTTCTGCTTTGAGCATGTACTTCTGGGAAATAAGACAAGACCAAAACTGTTTATAGATTTAACAATAAGGTTATTTCAGGGTTTCATACACAAAGCGTTATTGGAAGGTCTGATAACTAAAGTACAAAAGAAATTTAAGTGTGATATCTTATCCCTGTCATTAATCACGCCCTCATCAGTTTCTAGTCTCTCTTCCTTTCGTAGACTGGATCGCAAATACATAAAACACAAAATGTTTCAAACAATAGTCAGGATGACTAGTCTTTCTAAGGCTAACCAAAAAGGAGTATCTTTTTAAATGTCTCTCCATTTCTCTCCCCAATGTCACTCAGTCTATTGGTACAACCCCAAAGTTCTCCTAAGCACAGATCACTGTTGATGTAGAAATGTGGGTTCATGGGTAAGGCTCATCCTCGGGGTCACTGAGTTAGGCTGGGTCATGGGCAATGCAAGAAATCGCGAAAAACCTTAGGCTTGCCATGAGGTTCCTAATGTCTTGCCAACCAAATGGTCGGCCTATCATATTCTGAGATAGAGAGGCAGTGGCCAACCTGGACAGAGTGGGACTGGGGCATAAAATTGTCTCGGGCACCAATGAAAAAGTGGCCCAAAGTTGCAAATAGCAATTCATTCCTTTTGTGGCAGACCGACCGTTTGAGTAGTACCCAAGGGGGAGGTTTTTGATAAAATGTAATGCTAATTGTGCATTTGTAAGAAATATATTTTTAGCAACAATGGTCAAAACTACTAGCTGCATAGTGAAGTAACTTGTCAAACTGGCCCATAATTTGCAAGACAGAAAAACGGGTCCACACTAGCTTTTGGTTCGGCCATTGCCCTATTGCCCTATAGGGAAGTCTGAGCCTGAATCTAGAAGTAACCTGGGGTGATGGAGGATGCTTGGAGGGGAGGTGCTTGGGATTTTCCTGACCAGATGATCCTGATCCTAGGGCCTTCCAATCTCCTCCTCCGTTCCCTGACATCAGCTCATACTTAAGGGGCCCTCTCCTACATCTCCTTTCCTACACTCTGACCTATGAAACTCTGCTGGACCGTCTTGATTCCCCAGTACATGCTCATACCTCCTCCTACCTCACTCCTATATCTCCTAGGCATAAGGCATGCGTTACCCTCTCTGTTCTCCTCTAGCCTCTTCTGTTCTTCCCCAGCCGTCTCTTTAGCTCCAGTGCCTACTCTCGTCACCTTCTCCACTGATCTGGATAGTCCCACCTCCTCCTTTCTTGGTTAGCACCTCCCCTGAATTCTTCCCCATCTCCTCTTTTATATTTACTTCCACAACCTCTTCCTCAGCTGCAAATCTTTCCACCACCTCTTTTTGACTCCTTTCTCATCCACCTCCTTAGGTCTTACTTGTTCCATCACCTCTTTTGGTACTCCTGTCATCTCTTCCGCCTTAGCTCTTACTGGCTATACCACCTCATTTGCTCCTCCTGTCGCTCCTCCTCATTAGCTCTTCATTTATCCACTGTCTTTTTTGCCTTTGTCATCTCCTCTTGCTTAGCGCTTACTCTCTCCACCAGCTCCTTTGCTCTGTCTTTCCCCTCTAGCCTTTCTCCAGCCTCGCCTTCTTCTCAGAACACCCGGACACATATGCTCATTTGGGCTCTATTTAATTTGGCCAGCCCCCTCACCTTGGCCCGTGCTGCCTTTGAGTGTTTGCATATGTGAATTATTTATTTTACTAGTACGTCATTGGATGTTTGCTAGTTGATGATTTATTTCAGATTCCGACTCCATCGGACCAACACCTTAGATGTACTGCAAGTCTGACACATGCAGGAGGTTTACACCAGACCAGCAGAGCTGGCATTGGTTTGGCGGCAGCCACTACACAAATTGTTTTCTTTGATTTGCAACCAGTGAGCTGTATTAACATTCTAGTTGCAATGCAATTTGCCCAAATTGACATTTAAGTACTTTCTAACCCCGAGGACTTCCTTAAAAGTCCTGTAAAGTACTTAATTACATTAATGCAGTGTCCACTAAGGGCAGGATGCTACGTACCTTTGTGATGAGTCCTGCCTTCTGACCGTGGGGTGATATGGTTGACTTGTGGTCCACCGCACACCGTTCCATGCCTTGTGTTATCGAGCCGGTGGTGTTACCTGGATCCCATGGTCAGCACCACTAACACCTCAAGGTCATGCAGGGGAGGACTTGGTCACACTGCAAATGTTTACATTTGTGCATATTCCTTGCTAGCGGTTTACATGAGAGTTTACATATGTCCTTGAAAATGTTGCAAGCTGTCCTTAAATATCCCAGCAAAATGGGCGCCCCTATTAAGTATCCTTAACTAAAAAGCTACATAGCGACACCCTTTTATCGTTTGAGCTGCTTTCCGTGGATTGTGAAAATTGAGTAAAAAGGACACTTCATGCCTCCACAATTTGTGCTTTCTGTATGTTTACTTCCAGGGCTTGCTTCCTAATTTGAGTGCAGACACACACGTTGTGAATATGCAGTTTCTAGGTGTTCACAGGTATAAATGTGTTTTATTTTGTATTGGACAGGTCAGCCCAATGGTTAGGAAATTGCCCAGGTTTTTCCTCCCAGTATCACCGATGGTTTGAGAATATAAGGAATCCCCTGTTCAATATAACGTTGGGATTTTATTAAACAGCATAGAATTCCCTTTCAAACTGTTGCTTTATAATGTACGGTTTCTATTTACTTGAAAAAAAAAACGGATGCGCGGCCTCTTTCTTCTTTTCCCTGCTACAGTTGTTGTGTGTTAGGCTGTGTGAGGTCCGCTCGCATGTGAAGTGCCCTTTGGCGAAAAGATCAAGCCTTCTAAAGTGCAAACAACTGTGTTTCATTGACTGACAACACTTCAGTGGTATAATGCGTGACACGCACATGTATCAACAGATACTAATCCAGATGGGCCGCGCCATGCCATGTGCTCATGTTCAAGATATCCCGGAATGGAACATTACACATAGTGTTAGCATTACCAACACTGCCCGTGCCCTGCCTCCCCATTTCCAGCACTGCCACTGCATTTGTGTTTAATTCTCCCGTTGGCGTTTCCCGTTGGGCACAGCAATTAATCAAGCTGGGTAATTCTAAATAACCTCTGGAAACTGCTGGGAATTTCGCGCTGGCTGACAGCCCTGGCCCTGCAGCAAGGTCTTGTTAAATAAGCGTACTGATTTTGCTCCATTGATCGACAACACCAACTAATCTACATTTGACTGAGTTGATTCATACTTCACCGTGGCCGTTTGGAATGCAGTGAACCAAAGTCATGTATTGCCTCTGAATTCTTCAGATGGTCTTTGGGGATATCACAATTTCCCAAGCAAGGGGACTGACTGCACACTATTCCCCATGCTTGGTCTAATTTAACAAAGTGACTCGTAAAACAGGATGCTGACTCAAAGCAACATTTTCAAAGAAAGTTGAGATGTAGGATTTGGCTTATTTTTTTTTTTGGGATAGAATTGCACTAATTGTCAAATTATTTACTTTCAGATCCACCATAAGATTTTCGAATCCTACATAATGTCTAGCTGCACCGCCTGTAAGACCTCATCTTTTAAGCCCATGGTAAAATATAAGGATAGGTCTGCATTTGGTTTGGCCCTGCCTTTCCACACCCAGTCCAAAGTGGTGCCACGTCTCATCTGGTGCATCTGACACTTACTTTGATATTCGTGTGTCACGATTAGTCGGTGTCCTAATGTACACGCTATTTAACAATGCAGTTAGAGCTGATTTATTTGGAGCCTTAGAAAATGGCATGGAATAAACAAAGGTGAAGATTTCTTAACAAGTAAATTGATAACGTTTTGACACGAGGGAATGTGCCTCTTGCATCATAGTTATTAAGACTGTTAGCAAAGAAATACCTGAATCTAAATGTGTGTCATCTATACATCAAGAGATCCTGCCCAAGGTGCTCCAAAATAAACCCTCTCCTCAACCAGCTACATCTGGGGAAACGTCATTTTAAAGTATACTTTGGTGCATGAAAGTCTACATCAAGTGCTGTCTGCCGTGGTGTTTTCTGTAAAAGATTCCGGAAACCTGATATTAACAAGGCTAATTGATATGCGCTTTTTAGTTAACATGATTCTGGTCTTTCTGTACCATATATCTCTGCCGCACATCCCCCACCTCAGGGCTGCCTAGTTCTCTACCCTTCCCTCTTGTCTTACACACCTCTGCAGCTTTGATTGTCACGTGTAGGCATGTCCTATATTAATTGTATTGTGGGACCTGGGCCTGGGTTAGGACCCACCTAGATTATTCCCCGAGAGAAAGGCCATCATGACCAGCCAGTTGGGGGTTAGTCGGGGTTACTGATCTCTAGTGATCCCGCAAGAGTGTCCAATGGGAAGAGAAATCTGGGTCCAGCTTCCACACTGGGTAGTGGTAATTTCCAAGATTTGTGCTATTTCGAATTGAATCTCTGTTTCAAGTCTCAAAAAAATTCGAAGAATCCGTTATTTTTTCAAAATTATATTTATCTTCAACAATGATATCAAAAAAATGAGTAGTCACTAATAATTTCTTAGTTAGGAAGAGTTTGCCACAATTGACTAGTCAATCAGACCAAGTTATGCCAATGCATTTCGGAAACAAAAATCCTTCATCAGGGCCAGTCTAATCATGATTCATACCAAAACATGTATTAAGTTAGCAATGCAGGAAAAACAATTCCGAGGAAACAATTGTAAGAAATTATAGTAGTGAAGTACATACAATCAAACTAAGAATAAAAAACATACCAACAATTTGTGGTTGCAGTAGCAGAAGAGTGCGGCAGAAGAAAACGAAAAGAGAAAGCGAAAATGACTCATCAATCGCTATAGCCCAACAGTATGTGTGTATATAACCATAAGTATGGTGCCAAGAAGTAATGAATTACCTGGGGCAGGTGGATATCAGGTAACACGTGGCAAACTAAAGTGAGACTTAACAGATGGTGACCAAATGCACTGTCCGTAATAAATCAGCGCAGTTTGTAAGCCTGCAACGCAATGGCTCTAAGCATGAAAAAAACCTATTAGTGTCAGTAAATGACATCCGTGCTTAAACAGAGCTAGGAAGAGTAAAATGGGCTCACCGTATGGAAAGCGGGAGCGGAGCAGTTCTCTCAAGGTCTGCAAGCAACAGACTGCCGTCCTCGCATCGGCGCGTTGCCAAGGCAACGTGCATAAATACGACACGTGACTCGCGCGAAGGGCGCGCTAGAAACTAAGGCAGCATTCCGACCCTAGGGCTAGGATTAAGAGCTAAAATTAAATTGTCAGGTCTCCTAGTGTGTTAACAGAAAAATAGGTGAAAAAAATAACATTAAGTGTAAAATATCATATCATAAAAAGATAAATTGGTGTGTGGAAGTGAGGCTTTTGTATATACCTTTTCGAGGGGTTTGGGTCCTCCGTATTCCATATCTATGATAGTAATCACCACAGCTGTGCTGCTTCGGAAAATCTTCGGCTCCTGCGTCAATGACGTCGATATGCCGCCCTCGAGGACCTCCTCCGACGGCTGACGTCACTGGATGTTATAAGTAGGACGCACGACGCCCGTAGCCTCCGTTCTGTTTTTTCCGCGAACGTGTTCGCTTCGGGAATCTTGGCGCGCCTCGACTCTTTGGAGTTTCTGTTTCTCGGTTCTTCGAACCTGTTTGGTGTTTGTGAAGTACTTCTTCGTGAAGATGTCTACCTAGTCTTCCACACCGCATCCAGGCTTTAAGAAGTGCGGGGACTGTGGGTCCAAGATGTCGGTTACAGACTAGCATGACACCTGCCTCTGGTGCCTCGGACAGGCCCATGACACGGATGAATGTGTCGACTGCCAGTCACTCACGTCTAAAGCCTTGCGGGAGCACAAGAAGTTATCGGTAGGTAAGGTGTCGAAGCCCCGGAAGTCGAGGTCTGCGGGGCTTTTCCACAGACGACTCGAGGGACGACTCTCCGCGTCGTCGTCGGAAGTCCAGTGGGTCTCGGTCCTGCAGTCGGTCTCGTCACTCCTCTGCCTCTTCGAGGCACTCCCGGAAGCGCCGTCATCGGTCACCTTCCCCGTCCTCATCCGAGGACTCCGCCTGTCGGCGGGTCGCTTACCCCACCAAGCATGCAATGCCGGAGGAATGGGCTTCCTTCGGGAAGAAAATGTTGGCGATTCTCGAATCGCAGGGCACAGGCCCATCCGCGCCTGCGAGTGGGGTCGGTCGTGATCAGCCGAGAGACACCGCTCGCATGCCTTCGGGCTAGGGTGGTCATCACGATTCACGGGAGAGGTCCCGCTCGGACAAGGGGAATCGTTCTCGTCATGCCCGGTCCAGGTTCTCGACGCGCTCGAGACCGTGTGAACCTGTGGTGTCTTCACGGAAGACGTTGACGCCGGTGGCGCCCAGGTCGTCGATGGACTCTTTCATGGGCCTGCCTTCCAAGAAGTCGTCGACGCCATCGGCGTCCCGGCCGTCGAAGGACACGCTCGGGCCCCGGCCTCAAGGACACCGTCGATGCTGCCGATTCACTCGACACCTTTCGAGGTTGTGTTAACGGGGGTACCCCGTGGCTTGGTGGAACTCCCAAGAAAGGCTCTGGCCAAGGTCCAGCATGGCATTGGTTCACGTTCTGTGCCTTCTTACCACCATCTGGAGTTTATTTCAGAGGTGGATGAGGGCTCTGATGATGGCATGGTGCCTGACACAGTGGCAGACGAGATTCTCTTGGGCCATAGCCAATTTGAGGACCTGAGGCAGTCCCTGCATGATGCTAGTGGGCTGGACACCTCTCCGGAGGTGGAGTTTTGTAGGCCTGAGCCTGGCACTCATGCCGACTCCTTGTACCAGCGCCTTATGTCAAGGGTCACCGAGTACTTGGGATGGTCTGCTCCCCCGGGGGAGTTTGTTCAGGATGATCTTACAGATATCCTCGACCTTGGTCCACCAACTGACCCGGTACTGCCGTTTCATATGGCTCTACAGAGGAGGGGGGCGGCGGCGGCTTGGACTGCTCCAGAGAGTCTCCCGGCAGTGGGCAAGTCTTTGCCGCGAAAATATCGCCCTGCCAGTAGCGACCCCTGCTACTTGTCCAAGCACCCTACTCTGGAGAGTTTTGTGGTGCAGGCGGCTACGGACTCGGCAAAGCAGGCGTCGTACCCTACTATCCCTCCTGATAGCCTTTTGACGGCTGAGTGAAGAAAGTGTTTTCTGCAGGGGTATGGCGCTTAAGGCGGCCAACTCCATATGTGCCTCGTCACGTTTCACGCACACTCTGTGGAACTGTTTCCTTGGCGGCTGAACATATTCCCGAAGGAGATGAACGGGATGGTTTCCTTGCCATGGTTCAGGATGGCAAGGATGCCATGTTTAAGGCCATTCAGTAGGGTTTGGACATGGCAGATTGCGTCAGCTGGTCCATGGCGGCGAGCACCGTAATACGCAGGTTTGCGTGGTTGCGGAAGTCAGGGTTTGCGCCTGATGTGCAGGCCCGGCTCCTCAATATGCCCTTTGAAGGGGAACATCTTTTTGGCAGCAAGGCTGACAAGAGCCTTGAGAGGTTGCAGACCTCAAAGGCTGCAGCGAAGTCGTTGGGCTTTGCAGTTCGACAAACTCTGCCTTTTCATCCTAGTGGACAGCAATGGAGGGGAGGTTCCTTTCGTTATTACTCATCCTTTGGTAAAGTGAGAGGAGCTGCCAGTCAAAGGGGCGACCGTAGGAGGGCCAGAGGTGGAAAACAAAGTACTCGAGGTGCCAAGGCCGCTCGGGCTGTTGCCTCTTTGCCATCAGGCAACGCCGCAGCCGCTTCAGCTCAGTCATGAGGCCATGTTCCATGGTTCGCCGGTTGGGGGGGAAGGCTGGCGCAGCATCTTGCAGAGTGGCGCGCCATTACTTCAGATGTGTGGGTTCTGGAGATCATAACCCACGGCTACGGTCTTCCTTTCTGGCAGAGGCCTCAAGACAATCCACCGGGGAATCTCTCTTTGAAGAGTCCGGATCCGCTCCTTGCGCAGGAAATTCAATCCCTGCTGGAGAAAGGCGCCATAGAACTGGTGCCTGTAGTGGAGAGGAACAAGGGATGGTATTCCCCTTTTTTTGATTTCCAAGAAAGACGGGGGATTGAGACCCATCATAGACTTACGCGGTTTGAACAAACCCCTCAGGAAGGACAAGTTCAAGATGGTTACTCTCAAGTCCTCCAGGCCCTTCAACTTCAGGACTGGTTGGTGTCTCTCGACCTCAAGGACGCTTATTTTCATGTGCCGATCCATCCAAAGCACAAGAAGTACCTGAGGTTTGCGGTTGGCGAATCGCACTTTCAGTTTCGGGTCCTGCCGTCCGGATTGACCTCCGCCCCGAGGGTCTTCACCAAGCACATGGTAGTGGTGGCAGCGCACCTCAGGAAAAGGGGGATTCACGTCTACCCCTACCTGGACGATTGGTTGATCAGGGCACGCTCTCCCGAGCAGGTCCTGGATCATCTGTCGGCCACCTGCCACTCCCTCCACAAGCTGGACTTCTCCCTCAACTTAAAGAAGTCCCATTTGACACCAACTCAGAGGCTCCAGTACATCGGAGCAGTGCTTGACACGTCCCTGACACATCCCTGGGGCAGTGTTTTCCTCCCCAGGTGAGGGCTCATCACATTCAGCAGATGGTGCACAAGTTTCAACTTGTCTCCCAGCGTTCGAGTTCTTGAGACTGCTCGGCCTCATGGCATCCTGCATTCTTCTGGTGCCAGAGGCCAGGTTGCGGATGAGATCTTTGCAATGGGCACTCAAGCTCCAGTGGTCTCAGTCCTCCGGCAGGATGTCGGACCCTGTTCAGGTGCTGTCCTCGGTCGCCCAGGACCTTCTGTGGTGGGCCGACGAAGGCAATCTGATGAGGGGGGCTCCATTTTGGATGCCCTGGCCGGAGTGATGATTGTGACGGACGCATCCCTCACGGGATGGCAAGCTCATGTCAACGAGTTGTCAGCGGCGGTCTCCGTCAGAGTCCAGACTCAATATCAATCTGTTGGAGCTGAGGGCCGTCAGGCTAGCCCTGAAGGCTTTTGTGCCGACTGTGCGAGGAAATATTGTCCTGATCCTGACGGCCAACACAGTGGCCATGCACTACCTCAACAAAAAGTGGGGCGGGGGGCAGGGTCACTTCCTCTGTGCAGGGAGGCGATGCAGCTCTGGTTCTGGGCAATCCAGCAGGAAGTTTCGATCTCAGCAGTTCATCTGGCAGGAGACGAAAACGAGATGGCGGATGCTCTGAGCAGGCAGAGCGCGATCTCTCATGAGTGGGAGGATCCCTGAAGTGGATCTTTTCGTCTCCAGTGTCAACCGGAAGTGCAAGAGGTTCTGCTCGCGGGAATTTCCTCCAAACGGAGCCTTAGGAGACACGTTCGTGGTGGAGTGGTCATTCCCACTGCTGTACGCGTTTCCTCCAGTCCCCGTCATCCCGCAAATAATGCGGAGGTTACGGAGGTTCGGTTCCCGGATGATCCTCATTGCTCCGGCGTGGGCCCGGAGGACGTGGTACCCGGACCTGCTCGACTTGTCCATCTGCCCTCCACGTCGTCTTCCCTACCGAGATGATCTGCTATCACGGAAGGGGGGTCAGGTTCTCCATCCAGAGGTCAGATCCCTCAACCTTCACGCTTGGTTTCTGAAAGGATTGGGACCTCCCTGAAGACGTGATGGAGGTGTTGCTCTCGGCCAGACGGCCCGCAACTAAGTCCCTGTACCGTTGCCGTTGGCATAAGTTCTGCGACTGGTGCAGGGTTAAGAATGTGGATCCTTTTGCATGTGACATTCCCATGGTTCTGTCTTTTTTGCTTTCTTTGGCCTTCAAGTGGGTACCATTAAAGGTTACCTGGGGGCGCTGTCCATATTTAAGCGCTTGTCTGAAGAGTGTTCCCATTTTAAAATTCCTTTAACTTCTCAGTTTCTGAAAGGGCTCACTAATGTGTTCCCTCCGTCATCTTTCCAGGTGCCCGGTTGGGATTTGAACCTTGTTCTCAAGTTTCTGATGGGTGCTCCGTTTGAGCCTTTGCATTCATGCCCTTTGAGACTGTTGACTCTTAAAACTGTATTTTTAGTTGCGGTCATTTCCGCTCGCAGAGTGAGTGAGTTACAGGCACTTTCAGTTAAGCCACCCTTCACTGTGTTTCATAAGGACAGGGTTATCCTTGGAGTTCGTCCTTCTTTTCTTCTGAAGGTGGTGTCGGAATTTCATTTAGGCCAGAAGGTTGTTCTTCCGGCATTTTATCCTCCTCCGCATCCTGGTAAGGAAGAGGAGAGGCTCCATAGGCTTGATCCTAGGAGAGCGTTAAGCTTTTATATTTCACGGATGTCCCGGGTCAGAGTGGATGATCAGCTCTTCGTTGGTTACGCTGGAAAGCGTTTGGGACAAGCTGTGACGAAACAGACTTTGTCTCGCTGGATTATTTTGTTTATCTCTGAGTGTTACCGCTTGGCGGGTAAGGACCCACCGGTAGGCTTACAGGCCCATTAAACCAGGGGTATGGCTGCCTCTGCTGCCCTGCAGAGGGGTGTTCCTATTCGTAACATCTGTGATGCAGCCACCTGGGCTTCGGTACATACTTTTGTACGTCACTACTCCCTCGATTCCATCCGGGGGCAAGATCTGGCCTTTGGCAAGGCGGTCCTTTACTCCGCAATTTGATTGGGCATGCTAAATTTCTGTTTTCTAAATTCTTTTCCCACCTCCTTGCATTGGTACTGCTTTGGGAGTCTGTCATAGATATGGAATATGTCGGAGGACCCAATCCCTTCGAAGAACAAGTTACTCTCTCACCTGGTAACGTTCTTTCGATGGGATGGTCTGATGACGTATTCCATATCGATCCCTCCCTACCTTCCCCGTTACAGAATTTTTTATGCGATTGCAGCTTACGTTTCCGCAAGGCTGTGTGTTAGACTGGCAGAAGACTGGTGGCACACGTTCTGGGAAAAAACTACAACTGAGGCTACGGGCGTCATGCGTCCTACTAATAAAATCCAGTGACGTCGGCCGTCGGAGGAGGTTCTCGAGGGCAGCGTATCTACGTCATCGACGCAGGCGCTGAAGATTTTCCAAAGCAGCACAGCTGTGGTGATTACTGCCATAGATATGGAATACGTTGTCGGACCATCCCATCGAAAGAACGTTACCAGGTAAGAGAGTAACTTGTTCTTTGAAAGAAGAGCAGGGCGCCTTTCCCCTCAGATGCAGAACTACATGAAGACACTAGATCCATTGTGGAACCTCAAAGCCATTTTCGCCTTTTTTTTTTTTTTTTTTAGTCCTACCACCAATCCTAGCCTTTGCCACCTGCTCGCACAGCCCTCTTTTTTTCCACTCCTAAAGCGAAGATGTCAGTCAGTGACATTCAGCACCTTGCTCTGTTCAAAGTTCATGCGCTGCAGGTTTTGTTTCAACTTTTCGGCAGACCTCGCAGGGCACCATCCAGCAACCTTGTTCCTCCTCTACACCAGCGATCACCTTTACTGATAGACTTCTCTCACACTCTTCAAACAGCTCACACCCACACACCCAAACCATGTGTCTCCAAACAACTGATTTTTATTTATTGAGCGCAGACCTAGCTTCCAGAAGTATCGAAGCACTTTATAATTTAATTAGCCATTTGATCAAAATTTACAAGACACCAGTTATAAAGGGGAAGATTCATCATATAAAAATGTATTGGAGAATGTTATATTTTAAAAATATAAACCCAAACAATTGATAAGCCATGAGAGGACACAGCACTAAGGATGAGACAAGATTAGAAAGAAAATGGGACCGAGCATACAAGCGGAAAGGAAAGGCGACAAAGTAGACTGCTGCTCATTCAACATGCTTGAGACGCAGTGCATTTCTGAGAGGGAATTTAGCATCATTTATGCAACCAATTATTTACCAAGATGTACAGAAGTTCTTTAAGAAAGTGCAAACTTTCCTGCTTCTCCTTAGATAAGCTGTTTGAAAGAACTGCATGGATTCTGCTCCCTGAGATGTAGAAAAAATGTAAAGCGATGCTGCTTGACAAATGCGAGTGAGATCAAACAGAGTTCTAATATTGCCTAGTTGTAATTTATGAGTGATTCAAATTAAGTTTTGTCATGCAGATACGGTAAGCCGCCAAGCAGAGTTCTCTTGGATGTGATCACCAGGAGAGCAACCATGAAAAACATTGTAAACAAGTGTGTAGTCTGACTCACATTATTGGAAACATTTGTCAAAGCAAGAAACGCGAAGAAAATTTGTATCTCCACTTAACACACATTCATGTAGGAATATTGAAAGATCATATGGTACAAAGAACCTGCACTATAGGGAAGTGGGATGCATAGGTTATCAAAGTAAGACCAGCCAAGGCTAGCTTCATGGGAGAGAAACATTCTAGAAACATACAGATAAAAAGCATTGTGAGAAGTTGGCTGATCCGGTGGTAGAAGTCTGCATATTTGTTGACAAATTCCACTGGGCGATTCTCCACAGTTCACATCCCACTGTTTTTTCCAACACTGTAGCTAATGCATTCTATTCTCCAGATGCAAGCCGGGTTTCGGAAACATTTTCAGTCTCTAGGGGATGGAGTGTGGCTCTGCATCAGTTTTGCTTCACTGGCTCCCATGATTCCACACAGGGAGCCGACTGCACTTGGTTATCGCAGTTCCTTTTTTTCTGCACATTGGGACTCTGCTTTGGAATGCCACTGCTTCTAGCAATTTGTGCTTGGGTCATGCATCCCCTTTTAGCCCCAGTTTGCAAACCCTACAAATCCTGCAGCAAACCCTTGTCAGTATCAGACCCACATAAGCACTGTGTATTTTGCTTGGTCCTGGAACATGAAACTGATTACTGTGCTTTCTGCCAATTGATGCACCCTATGGCTGTTGGAGAGTGAGTGGCAAAGAGGTTAACCACTCACCACAAGACTAGAAATACATCAACAAAGTTCCCAGCTCCATCAGTCTTTCAGACCATAATTAAAATTGAGGATCCACTGAGAAGTTAAAGGTACTGTAGGCATCTCTGCTCTATGTAGGAGCTGAGAAAAAGGATAAAAAGAATATACAGTGCAGGATGTCCCGTTCACTAAGTGACCCTTCTTCCAAATGCCATTTTTCCCTCTTCAAAGTGATGTCACCACCACTCCCACTTCTGCCACTGAATCCACGGTGTCACTATCTAGACTTGTGGATATACCCTTTCCCACCTGCTCTTCAACTCGGAGCAGTTGGAGGAATTCCTGCAGACAATGTTGGATATGTTGACAGGGTTCTGGTGGTAGAGCAAAGGTGACTTTCGTCGCTGGAACAGTACCACTTTGGCCCACCACCACACTCCAATGAGCTTTGTTTAAGACCCACTTGTGGATATTGCTCAGTTCCCAGAGGCATGCTTCTCCATCTTCCAGAGTAGCAGTCCCTGTGCCAAGCATCTTGGTGCTGATCCATGTCACTCTTGTCCAGGAAGGCCTGACATTTTCCCTGCCTCCAGATCGAGGAACCTTCATGATTGAACAGATATTTGATTAAAAAGGTGTTGCAGTACCCCTTGTGGTTAAGTCCTTCATGAAATGTGAGCTGGAAGAATTCTCCAAATAAGATGTGGGCTTGACCAGCATGAATTCTGACCTTATGAATGCCAGTGTCCTTGTTACATCCCGTAATTGGACTTTCTTCAGTAATGGATCTTTCATAGATTCACATGCTGTTAAATATTCCCTGTCGTCAGGCTGGGCATTCTTGATACATTGATAAAGCAGTTTCATCGGAACGCCCACCCCACCACCCACCCCAAAAAACTGTGCTCACTTCAGTGTTCGAGCCAGCTCATTGTAGGCCATTTGCCCACTAGCTAACAAGCAATGTTCCATCTAGGTCACCGCTCGAGGCCATCTTCAGATTCTTTACCTCCGGGCCCGTTATTAGCTCCCTCCCCATTCCCATTGAGCCCTATGGGAGCTCGAATGGGAATGGGGATGGGTATTTTGAATGGGGACTTACCGGGTCCTCCAAGGTTGGAATGACCCGGTAAGTCCCCATTCAAGGAACCCGGACAAGAGTTTGGAGGCAGCCATGGTGCCAATAGCACCATGGCTGCCTCCAAACTCGTAATGACCCCCTTAGTCCTGACCACCTGCCAAGCTACCGTAGAATTGTCTGGTTTGTCAAGAAGGTTCCCAAGGTCCACTAAACTACGGTGGTCTCCCAAACCTCTGCCCACCAGGTCAAAATTTAGAAATCCATCTTAGCAAACTATATTAGTTTAATTGGAGTGTTTTTTGTTGTGTGTGCCACTGCAACCAGGCTGAAGAATTAACTTTTTATAGGCTATGTTCGTTGCATTGTAACTAACCAGTGTTACTATTACCTACTAAATGGTACTTATTTGATCCACTATGCAAGGATGTAAAACAGATTCAATCATAGGCATGCAAGTTCCAGAGAGTTCTCTAAGCCGGACTACATTGGATGAACCTTCTTGATTGGTTTCCTTTATTCTGGTTCTCCCATCCCTGTCTAAATTCTAACTGCTTTTTGTACAGCGTTTACTTACTTGGTAGCTCAGTTCACACTTAATAAAACACATACCTATATACATACACGTTTACATAGGTACGTGTTTTTCGTCTGCTGCACAACAGTAATCTGCATGCGAAATAATTGTTGAATGCAAACATTCTTTTTTTTTTGTAACATCTTTTTATTAGCATTTGTTAGGCAGAATAACAGTCGATTGAAATCAAATACTGGTGCATGCATGGTTATGAGAAGAGATCTTAATAGACAATTCTAGTTTGGGATTGTTGGGGTCTTTCCATTTTTTGCACCATGACCTTGCTGAGGTCAACTCCTTCCACCCTCTTTCCGGGTCGATCTTGCCATGCTCTGGCTCTGCAGACTCGCTAACAGTTTTCCCCAACTACTCCCCTTACCCACCCCAAACTGAGTTGCTTCCATGTGGTGTTGGCAGGCGATCTGTCTGTGTTGTGGCGAGGAGCCTCTGAATGAAAGTCCACATATTGTTAGCCTGTGTTTCCTTCATTGGCCCATGCCTACCCACAATGCAAATGTTTCCCTCATTCACCCTTCATTTCTCTAGATGTATGGTTCTGTTAATTCCCTAAATTTCTGAGCTCTTGTGGGGTTGTGAGTCTGGTGTCGCGTAAGGGCCACGGTTTCCAATCTGCAAGTTTTGGCTAAAAGAGCTTTTCGTGCTGACGAGGGCGGGGAAGTTTTTGCTTTCCAATGGGTGATGAGAAGCTTGCGTGCAGTGAACAGAATTATGTTTGAGTTTGCGTGTTAGCCCCTCTTCATGCTGACCACTGGCCTATGCTCCGAGGAGCATCGCTTCAGGTGTAAATGCAACTGTGGCCCCTTCGATGTCGTTTAGTTGATTGTGGACTTCCCTCCAGTATGGGGTGATCTTAGGGCAGTGCTAAAGTATATGTCCGAAAGTGCCTGTGGCTCCACAATCCCGCCAACATTGGTCTGAGTGAATTATCCCCATCCGGTGTAATGTGGTGGGGGTGCGATACAGTCTCGGTAGTATTTTGTATTGCACCTCCCTATTCCTCTGGTTTATCAAGACTAGCGGTATGTCCGTGAAGTATTCCCTGAGGTCAGCTTCTTCGATATGGGTACCTAGATCCTATGACCAGATGCGTGCAAGTGTGTGGATACGATCCAGATTTTGCGGGACAGTCATTAGGTAGAAGGTGCGGAGGTGTGGGTAGGTTCCGATGTGTTGCCCCATCTCGGTCTCACAGGGGGCAGGAGCTGTGAGCGGGTGTGGTTTGGCCCCATGACGTAGTATAGCGGCGCAGATTGAATGGTATGTTAACCAGTCACCTTCGTTCAGGCCTAGTATTGCGCACGTGTCTTGGAACGCCTGCGGTTTCCCCCCTTCGCATATGTCCATGATTCTTGTGTGGGCCCAGAGGTGGTCCTGATTTCAGTGTATTTTGTGTTTCGTGCAAAAGTGCAATGTTACTCTGATGCTGGCCCATAGTGGTATGTGCTGCGTTTGAATCCCTTGCGCTGATCTGAGCTTATGCCACTGTGCTAATGTTGGCCCGAGTATAGGATGTTTCTTAATATTGTGCGGGACCATATTTGGGGGAGTGGCCATAATGTCAGTTGGGTTGAGAGGTTGCATTAGGGCGATTTCCATTGCTCTCCAGCTGGAATCGTCGGTTGTATCCAACCATCGTTTGAGCCAGCACAGCTCTGCCGTTTGCTGATAAGCCTTGAGCGAGGGTGCCGCCAGGCCTTCGTTTGCCTTAGAGGCTTGCAGGACCGATAAGCGGATTCTGGCTTTCTTCCCCTTCTATATGAACTTGGATATAGCCTTATCTAGGTCTTTCATAGATGCTGATGTAGGTCTGATGGGGATCATCATGGCCACATACGTGAGCTTGGGGAACAAGTTCATCTTCAGGGCGTTAATACGCCCGGTGAGTGAAATATTTAAGATGTCCCATCTTTTAAGGTCTTGGAATATACTGGCTATATTCTGGGGGTAATTTAGATCTGATGTTTTCTAATGAGGCGCTGATGTTAATGCCCAAATACTTTGTGGTGCGTTTGGAGGTGGAATGGCACTACTCCACCCAGGTCCCACGGGATGTCAGGTCGCAGTGGCATGACCTCGGACTTGATCCAGTTTATAATGTCCCCTGCCATTGGGCCTGTCTCAAGTAAGAGTGCCCTGATGTGCGGGAGAGCCGTGGGCCCATTGCTGACATAGAGGAACATGTCATCAGTGTAGAGGGACACCCGGTGTTCCTCCCCCCCCCCCTTGTACGATACCCTTCCATCCCTTGTCTGCTCGTAGCTTTATCGCTATTGGTTCGATGGAAAGGGTGTACAGCAGTGGCGAGACCGGGCACCTTGTCGCGTGCCTGAGTGGAGTTCAAACGTTGGGGAGGTGATGCCGTTAGTTACTATGGCCACTGTGGGGCCCGTGTAGAGCAGTTTAATTAACCCACTAGGTATGGGGGAAAGCCATATCCTGGAAGGACTTTGAATATTAATTCCCATTGGACCTTGTCAAAAGCTTTTTTGGTGTTGATTGCTAGTATGAGATCATCTGGTTCTCTATCCCCCACTACTATATGTAGAAGCCTTTTAATGTTGTCATTAGATTGCCTGTTCCGGATGAAGCCGGTTTGGTCTTTGTGTATGATGCTTGGTAGGATGTTTTTGATGCGTTTGGCGAGACATTTAGCTAGGATTTTAGCATCTGCGTTTATTAGCGAAATGGGCCTGTAGGAGCCACACAGCTCCGGGTCCCTTCCCGCCTTATGGAATACTATTATATTTGCGCCAAGCATATATTGGGGAAGTCTCCCGCTTGCTGCTGCCTCTTTAAATACTACTTCTAGCCGTGGTGCTATCCCCTCTTCTAGCGCTTTCTATAAGTGGATTGCAAGCCCATCGGGTCCAGCCGCTTTCCCGGCAGATAATGTGATTATAGCGTTTGAAATTTCAGCGGCCGTGATTTGAGCCTCTAGTGCGGCCGTGTGTTCCGGGGGTATTTTGGGGATCTGTGTGGAGTTGAGAAATTGATCTATCTCATGGGTTGTGGAGGAGTCTGGTGCAGTATACAATTCTTTATAGAATTCTGTGAACTGTGCATTAATATTGTCGTCCCCCGCCAGGATCTCCCCCTGTTTATTTTTGATGGAGACTATCACTTGTGCCACCTGCCTTTGCTTCAGGGCCAGGGCTATAAGCCTAAGAGGTTTGTCGTTTTCCATAAAGTAAGTTTGGGACCAGCTTGTGTATGATTTTTGGGCTCTGTCAGCTTTCAATTGGCCGATTTTAGCACGTAGCCTCTTCAATTGTGGCAGAAGCAGTTTATATGCGCTTTCTCAATAGCCGCAAGTTCGGTCGTCAAGCACGCGGTTTCCTTTCCCCATGGTTTGCATTTGTGCGACCAACGTGAGATGCATTGTCCCCTCATAAAGGCCTTGAATGACTCCTAGCATCTATGGGTTGTATATTTTTGGTTTAAGTTCTCCTCCCAAAAGCGCTCTGTCTTCCACTAGCTATCCTACCTGGTCGGGGTATTAGTGCCTCCTCAGGTTTAGTCTCCAAGAGGGGTTTGCGTGCTACGCCCAGGAGGCTGATCCATAGGTGAACCGGCCCATGGTCCGAGAGGGTGGACGGGAGTATGTCACAGTCGGCCACTAGGTATCTATAGTTGGCAGGGATCAGCCAGTAATCTAGTCGGGAGTAACTGTCGTGGGGGTGTGAGTAAAAAGTGAAATCCTGTTTTTGTCTGTGCATTATGCGCCAGATGTCAATGAGTCGCAGTTCTTGCATTAATGATTGAGGCGCTGCCCGCTTCTTTAGTGTGCTAGAGCAGCCTGGTATGCTGCCTTGCCGGTCCAGCGCCGGGTTAAGGGTCATGTTGAAGTCCCCACTGATGAGTACGATGTTACTCAAATATTGAGCGCAAGTTGCAAACATGTTGGAGAAAGAGGGGGCATATACGTTGAGGACTGTGATTGAGTGTTGATGTATCAGACCTTGTGCGAGAATATATCTACCCTCTCTCTGTGAGGGTGTGTTTCCTCTGGCTGCGGAGAGTGAAATGCCGTCCCCACCAAGACCTGCTGTAGTGTCCCAGATTCTATGTTGTCTAGGTGTGTTTCCTGGAGGAAAATGTCTCCCTGGGCGTCTCGCATGCTGTTAAGCATTCTTTTGCGTTTGATGGGATGGCCCAGGCCTTGAATATTGTGTGTTACTAGGTTAATCGTGAGGGCCATTTCCACTGTATGAGTGTATGTGTAAGCATGCTAACATTCATTTGTCGCGGCTGCCACTGGATTGTGTTGATAGTGCCAAGCTTGGAGCTCGGACATCTTTGCCTCCGCCCATGTTCTTGCAACCCTTCCTTAGCAAGGCACCAACATGAGCTTGTAATAACTCTAGCTTAAACTGTTTGTCTTAAACATTGGGGGGGGACTAATCCCTTGCCCCTCCCCAACAGTAGGCACTTGTGCCCGGGCAATCGGGACGGGGGGCGTTGCCACCCAGTACCCCCATCCCTTATTGCCACACCTGCCTTCGGGTGATGTGTGTCCGCGTGATGCTCCTTTCCCGGTTGCTGTTGTCACCGGCAGTGGGGGATGTCATCATCCGATTGCTAGCTGAGTCATCCGGATGGGTCGGAATTGAAGAGAAAATGGGTTTTGGCGCGCCTTCTGCTTGGATCCAGAAGTAGACGTGAGTGCTAGACCCACCCGTGCCAGGGCACCGGTGAGTATTGCTATACAAATACATCTTTGTCAACTTTTTTGTTTTTTCATATTTTTGCCGATTTGACCTCTGTCTGGTGCTTTCCGCACCTGGGCTCCCAGCTTTTCAGCCGTCGGCCATTTTGTTTGCCATTTCCCACCGAAGTGGGGTTTGTCTTGGCTGGGTTGGGAGCGGTGCTCCGGGTGTTGTATATCAGAGGTGGGTCGCACATAGTTGGAGGAGACTAAATCGCGCTGTTGTAGGAAGCGCCATGCTGCTTCTGGGTCTTCGAAGCTGTGCCATTGCTTTTCATGTTGGACACACCAAGTCGCTGGGGTTTTCAGGTAGTGGCGCATGTCTTGGTCTTTCAATGCGTCCAATAACGGGTTGAACTCCCTTTGTTTCTTTGATACTTCGACTGAGTAGTCGTTAAAGATGCGGATGTCGCTAGCGCCTACTTTGACTGGGCTCACCGCCCTGTATGCCTTGAGTACCAGCATTTTGTGCGGGAAGTTTAGGAGGCTCATGGTTATGGTCCTCGGGAGTTGTCCTGGGAGTGATTTCGCAATTTGGGCCCGGTGCACTCGCTCTATGGTGAGCTCCTGGGGATTTTCTATTTTGAGGACGTCACGTGAGAAGTCTTGGATGAATGATTCTAGGATTGCCCCCTCTGCATTTTCGGGAAGGCCCGCCACCCGTAGATTGTTCCGGCGGGACTGATTTTCTTGGTCATCAATCCTCTCCCCTAGTCTATCGACCTCCCTGATGACCCCCTCCAGCTCATTCTCAGTCATTGTCTGGTTGTCTTCAACTGTGCTTATCCGTTGTTTGTTGTCGGTTATGTGCTCTGCCTGGGCCACCAGGCGACTTTGCACCTCCTGGAGGTCCCTCTTGATGCCTAATACTGCTTCATTCGTTACCCGAGTCCTCTGCCCGACAATCCGCATCTCCGCCAGGATGGTTTGAAGCTGCGTTTGTACATCCATCTCTGCCTTGTTCCGATTCGACCTCCTCGGTTGGCTAGGTGTGGCGGGTGTTGGATGCCCTTCTGGCGATGGGATTCGGGTTCCTTTTTGCATGGCTTTCTGACCCGTTTTACCGGAGCCTGGTGTGTGTTTGTTTTTGGGTGGTCCCGTTGCTCCCGGATGTGTGTTCTGTGGGTGCACCACCCTTTCTGGGCTTTCCGGTGTATGTTTTCATGCCTGGGGTCGCTGGGCTTGGGGTGGGGGGGGATTACTAAGCCCCCACTGCGTATATGGGTCCTTTAAAGCATTTGGTGGGTTCACCCAGGGTGTTCCCTTGCTCTTTGCACAGGTTACAGTCCTGGAGGCACCGTCCTTAGGGGGGTGGTGGCCCTGATTAGCTGCTCAGTGATGTGGGATATACCGATTATCTCCCCCGGGAGGTTGGTCGTTCACTACTAGTTGCAGAGATGTGGGCCCGAAGTCTGAAGTGTCCTGGACCCGGGGGGGTACTGTGAGGTAATCCGGCCCCCTAATTCTTGCTTTGCAGGTCTCCGAATGACTGTGCGCTGCTTGCGACGCCTTTGTGGGATATAGCTGTGGTCGGGCCCTCACCAATGTCTCTGGGTTGGGCCCACAATCACCTGCTTGCCGTGTGGGGGTGGGGGACCCCCTGGTCTGAGTTGAGTTGTGGCCCCTGCCAGATGCAGCCTTTTGAGGATGCCCAGCGCGTTGTGCGACTTTGGCTGCTGGCACTTGTAAATCAATTTGGGCTCCTTTTCTCTGGGCTCAGCCTTTGTGGGAGATGGGGGTCGCAGGGCCCTCCAGTCTATGCCAGGGGATGGCTTTAGCAGTGATTATTGAGGCAGCTCCACCAAACATGCAAGTAAGTGCAGTGAGACAGGCATGGTATCAAGAGAGACACAGGGCATGGTATCAAGAGAGACACAGACTCAAAGATGTTGGTTTCAAAACCTTTATTTACTGAAGTTCCTGGGTTGGTGCAATGCCTAACTGGCACAAACACTAAAGGGATGGTTCCCTTAATTGTTATTTCTAAGGGCCGTCAATCTAAAGTCCAAAGTAAAAATCTGTCTGTGTCAAAACCTATGCTTGTCCTCACTCTTTGACAAAATGTTAGGAAGTCTCTGAAAAGCAAAAGATAGTGGTTTAACAGAAAATAGGAAACCAAGATTGGTTTCAGGTGGTCTTCTCACCAGGTGTAGGTTGGTCAGTTTCACAAAAGTGAGTTCAATCAAAACAGGGCTGTTGATAACACGTTCTCCACAAAGCCCTTGCAATACTCTCCAATACTTTCAATGGCTTTGGGTTCCTTGAGGTTCCCTTCCACAAGTTTCAATGTGTTCAAGTTCCAAACACCACAAAAGAAATATAGCACAGTTCCTTTTGAAGCTCCTTAGGGTTCCCTTCCCCAAACTTCAATCCTTTCAATGCTACAAAACAATAAATCTCCAACTTGGTTAGGCCTCTCGGAGTTCCTTTCTCCAAGCTCCAGCACCTTTCAGTTTCCAACCCAGATTCAGTTTTGCCAGGATGCACTTTGCTTTCTTTATTAGGCCTCTCAGGGTTCCCTTTCCCAGGCTTAGGACCATTTTTGGTTTCAAATATAAGTTCAACTTGTTGGTATGAACCTTTCCTTTTAAACATGGTTCTTTCATACACACTTCACTCGTGGGACACAGTCAGAGACTTTCGAAACTGCCTGGTTCTTTACTCTTCCTATGCTTGACCACTCTGATCTGTAACCCCACTCTATTCCTTGCTCTTCCTTCTTAAGCCTTTCACTTTCAGGGAGCTTCCTGCACCCCTTCTTATTCTCCTTTGTGTCTTTAGGTTTCTGTCTTGTGCACACTTGCACCTTCCTTTACTTTCTTGTACACCCTTGTACCCTTCTTGCTTTCTCATGCACACTTGCACTGCCTGTCGCTTGCTTTCACCCTTTGCTTTTCCTTCCTGTGCCTCTTGCATGCTTCTTTTGTCCTTTCAGCGCCCCCTTGCACCCTCCTTTTCGTTGTGGGTTACTTGTACCCTTTTTCTACACCTTTCTGCCTTCCCAGTGCTCATTTGCACCTTTCCTTTTTTCCACTGACTCAGAGCTTCTTTATACACTTTCTGCTTATCACTTTTGTCTCCTTCGCACTCTTTGCCAATCACTTTCAGCTTCAAAACCTTTTAACTTTCTGTTGCTTGCTTTTCGCACTGTGGCGCTTTGTATTCTGTGCCTTTCTCCCACTCTGCTACAGTGACACGCCCGTTCCCGAGTTTCTTTCTCACTACTTTCACAAAACTCACTGGGCAGCGTCGCATTGACTGGCGGTCCCTTCAGGATACACAGGGTTGATGTCCGGGTCTCACCACCTGCCCCTCAAGCACTGATGGGGCTGGCACAGGTCCCAAGGGAACAAGCACACTCCTGGTTGCCACCAGCAGGGTGCAGGCAGCCTCACTCCAGCTCCTTGGAGACACGGCTCTCTCGCCATGCTGCAGCCCTCACAGACACCGGGCCAGCGTATCGGCACACGTTCTCCTCCAGCCATTAGCTCCTTGGCTCCTCTGGTCCAGACGGCATCCCCTGCTCGCTCTATCTCTTGAAAAAGACCACACCTTTCATAATTTTGAAAACAGTCAAGTGGAGTCAGGTGTGGGTGATTATTAGTAAATGCCTAATGCTGCCTGACTCAGTGGGACAGTTTAAGTTTTCTATAGTCAGTTTCCCTTTGTTTCCCATGTTGTTTCTATGGCCAATGTTTACTGTTCTTAGTTGCCTCCTCCTCGTCTCAGTATTTGTTGGAAATGGGGATGGGGCGATGGGATGAGATTGAAAATACACCATGGAGGGTGAGCGAGAGTGGGTTGGGGTATTACTGGGATTGGGAGAATACCATGTCTCGCCCTTGGGCATTCTCCTCTTGACCCTCCACTCGGGTGATCCTCTGTCGTTTGGATCCAGAAGCCATGGCCCTTCCCTGGCCACCTAACTGGAAGATTCCAAGGGAGTAGGTGGGAGAATACCATCCGGTTTCTCACAGTGCCCACCCATCCACATCGCCTCCAGCACAGTCCAATGCACCCCTCCTCATGTGTGCCTCTCTGTCAGGAGTAATATACCATCTTGCGAGAAAGTTAGTTTTGTTGTGCGTAGTGTGTGCTGTCGCCGAGATGTCCAACCACTGCTCCTCTTTCGCATCTCTACCCAAATCTCTATGCCACAGTACATGACGGGAGACCCACAGCTGGGAGATCAACCCTGCCGAACCTCCCTGAGTAAAGATCAATATCTCAAAAGGCAGTAATTGCCTGATTGCTGCTTCCCTACTAACCCCCTGCGGAGTACACTGTCTGAGCTGTAGGTATCTAAACCGCTCTCCTCTGCCATTCACACCCCTGTCTCTCCATGCAATAAATTAATTATTTCTATATGCTACATTAACCTGAGTTATAATGAATAGGAGTTACTGGTCCAAAATATGAGGTCCGACCCAACCTCCTAGGAATTCCGTCCCAAATCCAGAGCATCATTCTTGTAGACAGCAACTCATACATACCATATGACTCAGCGCCTGCAGGACCCAGGGCATATATCAGAGAGGTCTGTCTGCCAACTTCTCATCCAGCAGCCCTTCTGTGAATCTAGGTCTTCCCAATCAGTCAAGAATACACAAGGGAAGAGTATCAACACTCTCCCCCGATCCACAGAAGCCGAATGTATTCAACCATCCCACTGTGGTTGACACGGGCGCCGGACTGTCAAGACCACCGGTAGCCACGTGGCAGCCTATGGGGGGATGGAAGAGGGATTAGGGAGAGCTTGTGGATAGGGAGGGGGAGATTAGGAAAACCGCAAAGAGGTGGTGTAAGAACTTTTTGGGATAGGTAAGGGGAAGCACTGGGGGAAAAGTACAAGCACATACCAATAACCTGACACACTCCTGCAATCCTGACCCCTCCTGAGATTTCTCACCTGTACCCTAAACTCTTACCATAACCTGTTCCTTCTTTCCTATTGCCTGTGCATATTTTGGTAAATGCAAACATGTAACGTAAAACAAGATGAGCATGAAAACATGACAACATTTAGCAAGCAAAATGAGACTTACTGGGAGATTTTCAGGCAGGCAGAAAGGAAACGTGACCTGCACTTAAATCAGCTTCCCGATATTAACATGATTGTGCGTGCATTGTTCCATTTTGTACTAACACATGTTTTTAGAGCACACACGTTCGAGCCTTAACTCAATTCCCCTGCTCTCTCTAAACAGAACAACCTATTACAAGTCCATGCTCCTTCCTCACCCGGAGCGGCGTAATGGTTTTCCCTCACACAACTGTTTTGCCAAAAGAAATGGCACATTCCTCCGCGGAGCGTATTGAGTTCACAATCACCATGTCACACTTTCATAGTGATACCTATTTGCAAAAAGAAACAAGCATATCCCTCATTTTGAGGTATGGCAGCATAACTGCTTCAGGCAGCCGTAACATCGACTACAACACAAACATCATGATTCAAACGAGCACTCTGCACTTAGCTTTTTGGCCGGGAGCCCCCGATGGGACTACCCATACCAGAAGACGTTGAGCGTTATGAGCGGGCACTCTGCTATTCACTGCCGCATGGCCCGGAGTCCTCTTTCGCCTTCTCAGTCCTTCGGCGTGCCGCTGCTGCTTCCAGAGATCCTCTGCTTACCCGCCATCACCGCCCACGCATAGAAAATAATCCACACCTGGCGTGGACGGTTGACGGCTAATAAGCTGGCTGCAATTAGTGTCAGCTGCCACAGCAGGCAAACGCGCTAAACTACAAAAAGGTCCCTAGTGCTGCTGGAAAATGCAGTTCCCTTAGGATGCTCACCTGCAATTGATGGTAATATATCCACGTATGGGGCATCAACAGTTCTCTGGACCGATATAAAGTCGCCGCAGACACCCTTGCAGGACGGTTTTGCCAAGTAAAGGCGCTCAATTCCCGCTGTAGCTACTCTAATTTACACTTCTGGAATTCTGCCGGAAGAACCTGAAACAGGTACAGCAACCTGGGAAGTACTTTCATTTTTACAGTTTAAACCCTTTCCATCAGAGATAATGCCTTCAAGCTCCAATTCCCCAGATTGGTCGGAATTGCATGCTGTACTGTTGGATAATTTGCCTCCTACAGCTGTGAAAAATGCACAGTTAACTGGATCCCAAGTAGCCGATGCTACGTGACAACCAGTGAAAATGAGAGATGTTTTACAGACTTTCCACCCTCTCTGCCGTAAAAGGGTCAAATTCAGAGCCTCACATTTGTCAAGATTGATCTTAAAACCTGAGACTGCTTGAAAGTCCCTAAAAAGTTCTATAACACAGGGAAGTGAGGTTTCCAGATCTGAGATGGCCAAAAGAATATCATCTGCATATAAGGCGATTTTTATTCTAGCCACCACCATAGCAAATACCTGGAATCCTTAGGTCAGTCCTAATTTTGGCTGCGAAAGGTTCCACCGAAAGTGGGAAAAGCAAGGGAGAAAGAGGTCATCCCTGCCTATCTCTATGGAGCCTAAACCTGTGTGATACCTCCACTCACCGTTACTTTCGTGTGCGGTCCATGCCCTCCCCAAACCCCACGCGAGCACTGCAGCAATCCAATACTTCCTCGGGTAATCCTTGCCTTAAGCTTCCATGCTAACTCGCTTTATTTCCATTTTCATAATCTTGCTGTTTAATTTGAGGGAGCATTCGGCCCTATTCCCCTCTATGGTGTTGATCTGGGTGCGAATCATTTGCAGTGTCTGATACATTTTTTCGGGCACCAATAGTCTGAGATCGCCCTTCTAGGTCCTTCAGTTGGGTCAGCAGATGCTCCAATTCTACCTTTCTAATCTGGTTCAGCCGCACCCCCTTTGAAATCGGTGCCCCCATAGGTATGCCTTAAAAGCTTCCCACCTCACCCCTGCTCTCGTCTGCCCCTCAGCGTTCTCCCTATAATAACGCTCAATGTATAACCCAATCTCCCCACAGCACACCAGGTCTTGTAAATTTGCTGCGTTCAACCTCCATGATCTAGATGTTGCTCCCCTTGAGCGCAAGTTCCAAGAGAGACAGACTGCTGCATGGTCAGATAATGTAAAGGTACCTATTTCTGTCGTTTCTATACCCACTTACAATAATGTAATGCATTCTTGAGTAGATCTTATGGACATGCAAGTAAAATTAAAAGTCCTTTACTGGAATCAAGGTTAGAAAGCAGATCTTGATGGGTGTTCAGGAGAGCAGCTTCCATGCCTCCTGCAGCTCTGAAGCCAGACTAATGGTCATGGACACAACCCACAGATTCAGTGTGGAGAGTAAGCTGGGAAATGGCCAGCTTTTCCAAGCGTTTGCCCAGAAATGGGGTGATGGAGATCGGGCGATAGTTTGCTGGGAAGGTAGGATCGGAAGACAGCTTCTTGAGGAAGGGGTGCTTAAGGGGAGAGGGGAAGGTTTCATTGGCGAAAGCGTAATTTCAGAAATCGGCCAAGGCTGTAGCGAGGGTGTCAATATGGTCCTTGATGGTTCTGGAGGAGCAGGGGAACACCTGTTTGGAAGACATTTTCATAGATCCAACTTGTCTAGAAACCTCGTCAGGTGTTGTCAGAGAGAAAGTGGAGAAAGGAGGAGAGGGAGAGATGGCCAAAGGGGAGGGAGAGAAAGAGAAGATAGAGGACGGGATGTCTTGAATTTTAGTGCAGAAGTGAGAGTCCAGGGCTGTGCAGAGGGCCTGAGTGGAACAGGTGAGGTAGAGACTGCAACAGGATTGGTCAGTTCCTTGCTGATTTTAAAGAGTTTGGCTGTGTTGTTAGAGGCCACAGAGACGCAGGTTTGAATGTGTGCTCTGTGAGAAACCGGATTGTGTCTCGCTGACTAGTCTCCAAGGATCTGTCATCCAGGTGGCCAGGACATGGCCATCGGTATTGGATCCAATTCCTGGGGGTGGACGAGTGAGGGAGGATCACCTGGATGGGGGGGTCCTCAGGGAGTGGAAGTGGGGCACCAGCAGTGAGACGCAGTATCCCCCTTCTTATAACACCTTTTCCACATCCTACCATGTAGGATACTCAAACACTGCCCCCCCAACCCTCTTTTCCGACACAAACACTTTCTTACACCACGAAAGACAACGGACTAACATCAGAGCTGTTTACCTGAGATGTTCCAACACAAGGGTCAGGAAAAATCGGGCAATTGACGAGGATCACACACACCTGAAGGCCCTGTCCCTCCCACACAGGGATAAAAGGTGGAGCACTAGAGCACACTACGAGCAAGGCAGGCCGCACGACGATACAGCTATCCAAGCACAGCAGTTCAATAGGAGGAGAAAGACTGCGAGAACCGAAGGGGCAACAAGGAGAGAAGCAACCTTGCCCTTTTCGACCCAGACCGCAAAGCCTCCGCACAAGGAAACTTAAGACAGCGAACAATAACCTGCATGTGTTGCAGCAGATGTCAACGGTATATGGAGCCCTCCTACACTGACCTGGACAGGGAGAGAAGCTTGCTACCTTGGTACCATCCTTGACTCCAGAGACAAGAAAAGCCAAGCGGTTCATCACAGCCAGTGAGTCGGTGGGGAGAACCGATAAAGTTAAAAATGGCAAATGAAGAAAAGTTCAAAGAACTGTTAACAAATTAGGGGAAAACCAGCTGCAGAGGGGTCTGGCACCACGTGGGTGTTTACTCAAGCGGCACTGGTTGATCTCCTTTTTGTTGAAACTATCGATACCAGAAGCCCTCAGGAGAGCCGTAAGGAAAAGGTCAAAGTGGTCATACAGGGGTCTAGAAAAATCCTCTGTAGAGGCAAAAGTCTTTGACCGACAAACCATTGGAAAGCAAAGTGAGATGAATCCTGAAAAAGTGAGAAAGGAAAAGGAACATTGTGTTGAAACGAGTGAACCCGACAGAGGGAAGTCCACAGTGAATTGTTTAAAAAGACATTTAAACTTGGAATGCAACAGTTGAGATAATTTGGAAAAAGCCGTAGTGAACCAGACAGAGGGAGGCAAACATTTGAGAAGGGTCTAAGCCCAGAAGTGGGTAGCCTAGGGGTGAAAAGCCATGACCCACTGACAAAAGCCATAGTGAACCCGACGGAGAGAGGCAAACAGTCTAGAAGAGTCTGAGCCCGGAAGAGGGGGATCTAGGGGTGAAAAGCCATCACCCTGCCGACACGTGAATGCAACAGAGAAATCTTTTGAATACAAGCCAGTGAACCCGACGGAGGGAGGCTGATATTCAAAAAGGGTCTGAACCAGGAATAGGGGAGTTTTGCGGGGAAGAATCATCACCCAAATACAATCGGAAAGGAATTATTGTTTTTAATTTTGAACATATGATGTGCTCGGAAGCAAGAGATCTAACCACCGAAGGTCCTGATATCGCAAGGAACGTTTTGTGGATCTGAGCTCGGAAGAGGGGGGGTCCAGCGATGCAAAGTCATCACCCAGTATACATACGGAAAGGAGCATTTTGTTTATTATTTTGAATGCATCAGGTGTTCCGAGGCAAGAGACTTTTTGTAGAAGAGACTTAATCACCGAATGTCCTGATTCCTGAGGGTGGAACTGTCATCTTGTTCTGGGAAGCTCAAGTGTGCTATGCTCAATATTCCCATGCTCAAAACATGGGGAAGTGAGAACCCAGGCTACCATGTTCTGACTTATCATTTGTGAACACTTCTTTCTTTCTTATGAACACTATCCCACACTCTTTTTGTATTTAGTTGCAAGGATTGGCAGTAGGTTTTTTTGTATCGGCTCTTTTATTTGACAAGACGCCACTAGGTCTGCCTTATTATTTGATGGTCCTAGCTTGCTCCCATCTAGGTCTGCTTTATTATTTGATGGTCCTAGCTTGCTCCCATCTAAGATTTAGGTCTAGATTAGGCATTTTTCCAACCTACCTATAAAGTTTTATGAACATACTGAGCTCCTTCCCATCTCCTTTTGGGTTTCTAGACGTCCTCTTATGCTGCGCACTGAGGCCCACGGGCAAGTCGCGCCCTATAAAACTTATTTAACATTAACCCTTGAACTGTGATCATTTGTGTCTGTCTTTACTGTTGCCACCACGAGTTCCTTACAGCTCTCTTCTTGGACAGGACAGAGAGTCTGTATTGCCTCTGGAGCAGGCAGCAGGCCAGTTTGTCAGAGGTGGCTCCCAAAGCCCTCCACTTCCTCTCAGCCATCCTGCACTTACGTTTCAGGACAGCGAGGTCAGAATCATAGCAAGAGTTGCACTTGGAGGTACGCTTCAGCTGGATTCTCATGACGGGGCAAGGATGTTAGAAATAGAAAGATGCAAATTAGAAAGATCTGTGTCAGGGTGGGAGTCAGCCACAGGGGTAGGAGTGGAGAAAGTAGAGGCAAAGGCATCCACTGACACACGCTTCATAGACCATATGACCAAGAAGGTAGTTGGCAGTGCTGAGGGGGGAGATTTGCCTGAGGGATAGTTTTAGATGAAAACAGAGAAGAAAATGGTCAGTCCAAGAGAGAGGAGTGTTGACAGGGTTAGAGAGAGGGATGTCGGAGGTAATGAGAACATAGAGTATGTCCAGCATAGTGTGTCGGGCCAGAGGGCAGAATGGAAAGAGAGAGTGTTGCAGAGTTTTCAGAAAAGCTCAGAGGTGGGATTAGAAGCATCCAGGGGAGAAGAGGAGAGGTCAGCCCATTCAGAGAGGAAGAGGATGACCTGGCCAGGTGGTCTGTAGATGGTGGCCAAAGTCAGAGAGAGGACAGGAGAGTTAGAGAGCCTGCAGACCAGGCATTCAAAGGAGGAGTAGGCTTGCAAAGGGATGACCTAGGCCGGGACCCACACAGGAAAGATCATGCTACTCCACCTCCAGGATGGCTGGTCCTGAGTTCGGAGAGGATCTTGTAGCCCACAGGGAGGAGAGTGTCAAAACTCATGACAGAACTGGCCGTACACCAGAGCCTGGTGAGTGCAAGGACATCTAGGTGGAGTTCTTCAAGGAGGTGACCGATGTCGGAGGACTTTTTGACAGCAGAACGAGAGTTGAGAGTAGGGATGTGAAGCAGGTTGCCACATTTGTAAGACATCCGCAGAGGGATACACACTTGAGGTAGACCCTAGGAGGTGGTAGAGGTGCCCTACGGTGGGAAGAGGAAGAATTTGAGGGTTTCAGAGAGGTGGCAGACAGAGTAGAAGGAGAAGGGAGGGACCCAAAGAAAGGAGGAGTATTGCAATAACAAACAGTAGCCTCTGGAGAAGTGACAAGATCCAATGCTATCGGGTAATATTTTCGCCAGCAAAAATATCGCCGTACATATGGTCGTCGGGAACGGCCAGAGGCGATATTTTTGGTGGCGAAAATATTAGGTGCGAGGGGTGTCCCCCCCCACATAACAAAATGATGCGGGGGTTGCGGGGGTGTCCCCCGCAGGGTCCATGTGTTATTTTCGCCGCAAAAATATGGCGGTATTTTTGCATCGCAATATTTTTGCGGCGAAAATATCACATGGAACCGATCCAATGAATCGTCACAGTGGCATCTTATAGAACATGAGTCTCAGAGTTTCCTGCTTTCTGGATAAGGCATTTTTAACATAACCTACATGATACCCGGCCTTATCATAATACAAGCAGAGATTCCCAGACCATTATGCTCCTTTTCATTCCAGGTCAAGGGACCTCTAATTCCACAATTCTGCAAGGATTCCACCCCCTCTTGTGGGTTCTTGTTTTTCCCTGCACAGTGAAGATCAGGGTGACAGTGTTCATTGCGTTCGGACATATGGGCATCTAATTGAAGTGTCAGGGCTACCATCTCTGAGCCATCATCAGGAATTGACAGAACAATGGAGAGAGAATCTTTAAGGGTATTGGCCAAACCTTGGTAAAAATACTGCTCCCCTTCTGTTCTCAGGCCAGGACATTTCTTCCACCAATTGTTTGAACCCAGCGATGTATGCTAGTTGCAACCTTTTGCCTTGTACTAGACCCAATAGTTATAGATCTTTAGCTTCATACTGCTCATCAAACTCCTTGTTCAAGGATCCCAAGAGGGCATCACAATCATATCAGATTGTTCATGGGGGGGGTTAGGGGGGATTAGCCCAGGTTGTGGCCAGTCTCCCCTAGCTGTGACAGAATAAAAATTCAGGTTAGGTTTTGGCATCAAAAGAAGTTTGGCACGAGAAATGTAGTCTGCATTGGTTTTCAAAAGTGCAGCATATCATGGGATCCCCGTGAAATTGCTCTGGAGGGGGTCAAAGGGAAAGGGACAGGAAGCACAACAGGTACAGGGGGCGTCAGATGCACCACTGAGGATGGAATAGCAGCCGCTGGTTAAACGGGCATAGGTGGACCAGACCCACAGCTTCCTCAGGGGAATTGCTCATTAGGTGGAAGTGAATGCATGTTTCCCTGACTGGCATCCAAACGCTGATTTATTGCAGCGTGAGCCTTGGGTCATATCTGCTCAAAAGTTGGCAATGGCCAGAATGAGGGTTGCTGGATAATCTTTTGCAGCATCAATGTCAGTTACCCTGGTGAGGTTTGAGGACTTGTAAGTCTGTAGTGCCCTTCTTTGCACAGGTATGAGAACGCTATACAAATTTGCGTCAGGAGGGCAACTAACTTTGCACCCTAAACCACGGGCTGGAGAGTGCCATTACCACCTCTGCTCCCACTTTATCTCCTCAGACCTGGTACCTGATATTGATGGAGAGTGAGCAGTAAACCTATTACATCTGATGAAAATGACAGACTGGAATATGTGGAGGCTAGATTCCTGGGACAACGCTGCCAACTGACGGTATGGCATTCTTTCATCACCAGTTTTTTTTTCATGCAGCATTTTTTGCTGAAAATCTTTTCCCAAAATAACGAATCGAAAAATATGGGGGGGCCAGGGGCATATAAGGGGGTAGGGTGGGGTGGTCAATAGGGAATACATAATAGGGGTGGAAGAATTGGGAGGGAACCTCCCCAAATAAAATAAAAATAATTTGAGTTTTTTTGGTCAAAGATTTTCAGCAAAAAAACACTGCGAAAAAAAACTGTGGTTGAATGAACATAGAACCCGTCTGACAATACCTTAAGAATGCCCAGGTAACTTTGGGGAATCCCCTGAACATTTCACAAGGGAAATCAAAAAGCCAACCATTTGAACAAAGCCTGGGTAGTTAGTAAGAGTTCGTCAATGCTGAGGCCGATCCACAAAACCATCCGAGTTAGTGTTCAGTAAGGCTGAGGAACATCCACAAAACAGTCCAAGTGAGGACGCTGGGTTTAAAGTTCACCACAGATTGGGAAAACCGATGCGGGAGCAGAAAGCGACAGGCTGTGCAGACGAGGAGTCTGATACACCACACAACACAAGTCACGGAGATGATGTATTGAAGTAAAGAAAGAATGTACTCCCTCATTGCGACGTTCGCCATCACATTGCCTGCTCCTGATTGCCGGCGTAAGCATCCTGTATAATCATGTGAATGTCTCTTTACAACAGCAAGAATACATGTTTTACTAGAGTAATCGAAAATGATGCTGAGATCATCATAAAACATTGTTTTCATATATTCAAATAAGAGCTCAAAATCTTGTGTTACACTAAAAGTGAACAAACACTGACACGCCTTTTTTCACATTCACTTTCAAATGATGATCTTCATCCTCCGAACTCTTTCATGAATTCACATGATGGCTATGATTAACTTGGAGAGCCACTATACTAAAGTGGGTACATGTGAAACAATGTATGTCTGGTGAGACTTCCATGCCATGCTCAGAGGTCTTCTGAATTCTGTGTGATTGCACGATCACTCCCTCCAGGCAATCCTCTGGGGTTTCGGACATCTACCATGATGATCTTGCCACTTTTAAAGACCTGAGTGAATCCGTGAATCTTCTGGCTGTTTTTATTTAAGTAAGCCCCTAACACGGAACAATATTATTCTATCATAGTAAGAAGGTTGCATCATTAAATCATTCGCAAATACCTCATGTCATTGTCGCTGGAGCACAACAGTGGAGCATTCCACAGGAGGACTCACCCGAGGGTGGTACATGTCTTTCACTAACCTTGCTCTGAAAATGATTTGAAGGATAATCGTCAGACCCTCACCTTATCGGAGTTCTTTTCCTTATGACACAGGGAAGTGTGGTGGACTGGAGCATAAGGCTCCCTTTTGCCTCCCCATATTATACATTTTAAAAAAAGATGGCACCACCTGGGGAAGGCACTCAGGTGGCTGGAACAGTGGGCAGGGAATGTGTAGTCTCACCGGTGTTCCAGCCACCTGATTGGCTGAGCGCCCTTCCCCAGGTGCGAATGATAAACATTTATTTTTAAACATTACATTTTTCTAGTCTGCCTTTTGTATAATATAGTAGCTTCTGCTGTTACATCATGCATTTGTTTAATTCGAGATGAAAGTAATTTGTACTGGAACTTTAATAATTCTGACTAGTATAAAATATTGTTTCAGGTGTATGCTGATTGCTTGAGTCAAGCCATCTTCGCAGTTTTCTGTGATGCTTTTCCAAAGTCTCATGCTGTGTTTGGGGATGATTTTAAAAACAATCTAATGGATACCATTTTTCAGTGGGTGTCAGGTAAGCTTAACTTAAAATTGATGCGTATCCACCTATAATGTAGAGATCCTTTTTGATTTGTCTAATTAGGAACATTGGTTCCACATGGATTAGCTGCTGCTTGTCTTCTTCCTATTTGAGTTTTTCAGGCTCTTGAAGACTGATGTATTTTACATTTCAACACATTTTCAAATCAGGGATTTTAATTTTACACTACCTGGGGTACCCAGCGTTGCCCTTGCCCTGATCAGGTGGTGTCTCATGTGCCCTGAAGGATGTTGCTCTGGTCCTCATGTCAGCATGTTTTGCTTCAGTTCGTCCGGCATCTCATTTGCCCTGGAAAAAGTTGCTCTTTTCCTCTGGTTGGCAAGTCATGCTGCTGTTTGTTGTGTTTTAGAAGCTCTTTATATTGATTTTCGCTTTGCATCAGATGGAGCTTTTCCAATTGATGTTCGTTTTTTGTGTGGCATGTTTCAGTCACTCAATGGCTTCAGCACATTTCATAAAGTGTCCAAGAAAGATTGTTTGATTGTGCTCTCTTCTTGTGAAGGAACTTAAGTAAACTGTAACCTTACAATTTCCCATATTTGGAGTGGCGTGATAAAAGAAACATATTTTTTGTATTCCTGTAACAAACGAGAAGAAAACGCTGACATCCAAAATGGGGTATCAAGCGAGAACTCGGCGGATAAGGAACCACAACAAGCAGAGTCAAAGCTGGGGGCGTGGTGGGGCCATGATGGGGGACTGTCCTGGGCTCTGGGGATGACCAGGACGCCTGTCTATGCCGGGCTGGGTGGTCCAGCCGCTGACCTTGGTGGTGTGAGCAGAAATGAACTGGGGGAGGACGGGGAAACGCATGCTCCGGGGCGGTGGACGGATGGGAGCTCCAGCGGTCTGGCCGGTACGCCGCAGGGAGACAGAACTATGGAGCTGCTGTGCAGTGACAAGCCGCTCCGTGTTGGCATACTCTCCTTTCATGGAGCGCCGCGGGGAACGGAGGCGCGGAGCTGCGGCATTGTGCGGAGCCGCACCACATTAGCATTTCCTCCCCTCGTGGCGGGAGTGCCGGGGATAGTGCACACGCAGACACACACAGTGACATGAGACGGAACGAGTCACAGACTCAACCAAACAAACTCGCTCACCTGCCTTCCCTGGTCCCAGGCGGGGTGTTGGGGCTTACAGAAAGCAGGACGTCATTCTCCTCGCTGTCTTCAGAAAAAGGGGGCAGGGCTTGGAAGGGTTTTTATCCCCTGGTGAGTAAACTGGACCCTAATTGGCTCATTAAGCAGAATGTATATAAAGCACCTGAAAGGGAAGGGCTTGTGTGTTCATTCTTGTTTTCATTACAGAACCAGCTGGACGTGGAGACGGGAGCTGCGGGAAGCCTTTGGGCTTATGAGGATTAAGATGAGAAGAAGATCCAAAGGTCCTTATTGCATGCCTACATAGAAACAGGAGAAGAACACTAAACAAGTCAGAAGAAAAAATTGAAAAAAGAAATCTTTTTTTTAAAGAACTTTACTTCATTTGGAAGAGTCTTCTCTGACATAAGTCAAATAAAGACAACATTTTCTTTACTATATACAGCCTGCCTACTTTTGTGTCACAGAAGTTTGGCGTCAGGTGTGGGATCCAAACACGCCATGGAAGAAATAATTAAGGCTTTGGCTGATGGTCAGCAACAACTGCAGCGACTGGTGCAAGTCCATAGTCACCAAGCCCAAGCAGATCGGCAAGCGCTACAGCAAGCCTTACAGTTGCAGGCTGCAACACAGGATACCCTCAAGCAGGTCACGGAAGCAGTGGCAGCAACTAGAGGTACAGTCCCGGCCACTTCCAATGTGCTGCAGAGGTTTCAACAGGGCAATGATCCCCGCTATTCCTTCACAAACTTTGAACGGGTTGCCAGGAATACACAGTGGCCAGTAGAAAAATGGGGGCACTACATAGCTCCGTTACTGACTGGCTCTATGCAAGGAGCCTACCAGGCGGCAAATCCGAATGGGGACACTACCTATGTGGACATCAAAAGAACCATGTTGGAGAGAATGGGTGTAGATGAAGAGGCCTATCGCCAGAAACTCAGTGAAACCCGACTTCGCAATGGCGAGACCCCAAGGCAGCTGTACTATCGGGTGCATGATTTAACAGATAAATGGTTAAAACCAGCACACAGTACGGTGCAGGAGGTACTCGAAAAAAATAAAGCTTGAACAGTTTGTGGAAGCCCTTCCAAGTGCCATGCAAAGATGGGTAAGGCAACACCATAGGCCGACCCTCAACGAAGCAATTGGCATAGCCACCGCGTTCCAAAAGGCGGGTGGTCCAAGGCCAGTACTGTTGAAAATCAACAAAATGCCCCCTGCGAGAACAGGGAGTGGAACGGAGTCCGAACCCCAAAGAATGGTACCTAAAAACATGGCCTGGCCCAACACCAACAGACAGCCACAATGCTTCGATTGTGGGGAATGGGGGCACATTGCCCGATTTTGCCCTAGAAAACCCATGACCGAGCCAATGGAAATCGGATGTATACAAAACCGTGAATTCTGAAGAAGATGGGAGCCATACATGGTGGAGGTCAAAGTTGACGGGGTTCCAAGACAAGGTCTTCTCGACAGCGGAAGTGAACAGACCGCCATCAGAACAGAAGTGTTTCTGGGAACAGGGGGAAAACGTAATTCCAGTAAAATGCGTGCATGGGGATACTAAATCATACCCTTCCAAAAAAGTTATCATTGAAATGAATGGAGTGAATACACCCATGGAGGTAGCCATCATGCCACACCTACCCGCCTCTGTGTTAATAGGAACAGATTTACCCACCTTCAAAGACTGTGTGGTGGATACGGAGTGGCTAACAAGTGCTCCTTTCTCCCACACTGAGATCGCAGAGAATAAGTCGAGGGTACCAAGGAAAACTAGGAGAGAGGTACGGGAAGAAAAGAGGAAATGGGTGGAAAGATTCAGTGGCCTTGTGGACTGGATTCCCGAAGATAAAGGAATGTCCTTCAGAAGTGAAACACACAGAACCGACTTTAAGGAATGTCCGGGGACAAGTAGTAGATGAGTCCACACCTCAACCAAACCAATTCTGGTTCAAGTTACTGAGGGGCCTTCTGTATAGGGTTACCATGGATCGGAACGGTCAGCAGGTAGAACAATTACTGGTTCCTGCTAGTTTCCGATCGTCCATAATCAAATTGGCCCATGATAACCGAACTGGAGGATATATGGCCCGAGAGAAAACCCTAAAGAGGTTTTATTGGCCAGGGGTGCATAGGGAAGTGGCTAAGTACTGTGAAGAGTGCCAAATCTGCCAAAGGACCACCCCAATAAAGCCACTTCGCACACCCTTAAGACCCATGCCTTTGATAAAGGAGCCATTTTCCCGGTTTGGAATGGACTTAGTGGGACCCCTGGAACCCAGTAATCAAGGATTCCAGTATCTGTTGGTGGTGGTAGAGGTGTTTCTGGGAACAGGGGGAAAACGTAATTCCAGTAAAATGCGTGCATGGGGATACCAAATCATACCCTTCCAAACAAGTTATCATTGAAATGAATGGAGTGAATACACCCATGGAGGTAGCCATCATGCCACACCTACCCGCCTCTGTGTTAATAGGAACAGATTTACCCACCTTCAAAGACTGTGTGGTGGATACGGAGTGGCTAACAAGTGCTCCTTTCTCCCACACTGAGATCGCAGAGAATAAGTCGAGGGTACCAAGGAAAACTAGGAGAGAGGTACGGGAAGAAAAGAGGAAATGGGTGGAAAGATTCAGTGGCCTTGTGGACTGGATTCCCGAAGATAAAGGAATGTCCTTCAGAAGTGAAACACACAGAACCGACTTTAAGGAATGTCCGGGGACAAGTAGTAGATGAGTCCACACCTCAACCAAACCAATTCTGGTTCAAGTTACTGAGGGGCCTTCTGTATAGGGTTACCATGGATCGGAACGGTCAGCAGGTAGAACAATTACTGGTTCCTGCTAGTTTCCGATCGTCCATAATCAAATTGGCCCATGATAACCGAACTGCAGGATATATGGCCCGAGAGAAAACCCTAAAGAGGTTTTATTGGCCAGGGGTGCATAGGGAAGTGGCTAAGTACTGTGAAGAGTGCCAAATCTGCCAAAGGACCACCCCAATAAAGCCACTTCGCACACCCTTAAGACCCATGCCTTTGATAAAGGAGCCATTTTCCCGGTTTGGAATGGACTTAGTGGGACCCCTGGAACCCAGTAATCAAGGATTCCAGTATCTGTTGGTGGTGGTAGATTATGCTACGAGGTATCCGGAGGGTTTCCCCATGAGGGTTAACGGTGCGGTACAGGTATGCAACCAGCTAGTACCTTTCTTTGCAAGAGTAGGAATTCCATCAGAAATCGTGACGGATAAAAGCTGGAACTTTGTGTCAGGGGTAATGCGCAGAGTATGTCAGCAGTTACAGATCAAACAGATACGCACCTCCATCTACCATCCCCAAACTGATGGGTTGGTAGAACGATACAACAAGACCATCAAATTAATGGTCAAGAAAGTAACAGCGCCTACGGGAAAAAACTGGGACAGAGCCATACCATGGGTACTCATGGTACTAAGGGACACTCTGCAATCCTCAACAGGGTTTTCACCTTTCGAGTTATTGTTTGGACACCGACCCCGTACAGTCTTAGACATTGCCAAGGATGAATGGGAAGAGCAAGAAGAAACCACAAACCTCACCGACTACGTGATTGAGCTAAGTGATTGCCTGTCTAAACTAAGGGAATTAGCCAGAGCGAACCTGGGAAGATCACAATTGGCACAAGAAAAATACTACAATACGAAGTCCAGAGTTCGTAGCTTCAAAATCGGCGATAAAGTATTGGTGGTGTTGCCTACTAGCCAAAACAAGATGTTGGCTCAGTGGAGAGGCCCTTACAAAATGGCTGCGGTATTAGGGCCGGTAAACTACCTAGTGGAGCAGCCGGTTCGAAGAGAGAAGAGACAGAATTACCACATAAATCTGCTTAAAGAGTGGAAAGAACCCGAAGATCGTGCGATGGCCGTCAGTGTGACTGTAATCAAAAGCGAAGAAACAGCTTTCAATACAGTCCAATGGGGTGCAAAACTCACCCCTGTCGAAAAACAAGAACTGGAAAACTTCATCCTTCACCTGAGAAATGTGTTCTCTTTCTATCCAGGAAAGACGTCCTTGATGGAACATAAAATAGAGACGGAACCAGGACAAACAGTACAAATACGTCCATACCGCCTTCCTGAGTCTAAAAGAATAGCCGTACAGGCCGAAGGAGAGGAAATGCTGAGGCTAGGGGTAATAGAACTCTCCTGCAGCCACTGGTCGTCTCCTATTGTTCTGGTCCCAAAACCTGATGGTAGTACCAGGTTTTGCATGGACTACAGGAAATTGAATTCCATCTCCACTTACCAAGCATACCCTATGCCCTGCATCGACAAACTCATTGAACATTTGGGTGCTGCACGATTCATTAGTACTATTGACTTGACAAAAGGGTACTGGCAGATTCCCCTGAGGAAGGAGGATAAAATAAAAACAGCATTTGCAACCCCTTCTGGTCTATATCAATTTAAGGTGCTACCATTTGGTTTACATGGGGCTCCGGCTACGTTTCAGGCATTGATTAATTGAATACTAGCACCCCACAGTCTGTATAGCTCAGCCTACCTGGATGACATAATTGTTTTTAGTAAAACCTGGAAAGAACACCTGGAACGCCTCAAGGCAGTTATGACCTGAATACAGACAGCCAGACTCAAAATAAACCCCAAGAAAACCATACTAGCAGCCAACCAGACAAAGTACCTGGATCATGTGGTCGGGGGAGGGGTAATTAGGCCTCAACTGGACAAAATTGAGGCTATCATCAAACTACCTATGCCCAGCAACAAGAAACAAGTAAGAGCTTTCCTGTGGTTCATCGGCTATTACAGGAAATGTATTCCTCTCTTTTCATCAATTGCAGGACCATTAACAGATGCCCTTAAATCATCCTATAAGGGGGACATTTTAAAGGATGAGGAAGCATTGCAGGCTTTTTTCAAACTTAAAAAAATATCAGCCCATCCTGTTCTAAGATGCCCGAACTTTAAGGAACAGTTTTTCTTACAAACAGACACTTCCGGGGTAGGTCTGGGAGCCGTACTCTCACAAGGTGGTGAGACAGATTTGCAACCAGTGGCCTTTATCAGCCGCAAACTGTTGCCACATGAATTAGGATATTCCACCATCGAAAAAGAATGTTCGTCAATAAAATGGGCCATTGAGACACTGCGGTACTACTTGGCAGGACGTTGGTTCACGGTGTTCACAGATCACGCACCCCTACAATGATTGGCTACGCACAAAGATTCTAACCAGAGAGTTTTGAGATGGTTCCTCACCTTACAGGAGTTCTGTTTCCAAACCATACACAAACCTGCAGCATTTCAACTAATTCCGGGCTATCTATCTCGGAACATAGATCGACCCGAAAGGCTCGATGCTTAATGGTGAGGTATGTGTAACAAACAAGAAGAAAACACTGACATCCAAAATGGGGTAGCAAGCAAGAACTCGGCAGATAAGGAACCACAACAAGCAGAGTCAAAGCTCGGGGCGTGGTGGGGCCACGGTGGGGGACTGTCCTCTGCTCCGGGGATGACCAGTGCGTCTGTCTATGCCGGCGCCAGGCTGGGTGGTCCGGCCTCTGACCTTGGTGGTGTGGGCAGAAACGAACTGGGGGAGGACAGGGAAGCACACGCTCTGGGGCGGTGGACGGATGGGAGCTCCAGCGGTCTGGCCGGTACGCCGCAGGGAGACAGAACTATGGAGCTGCTGTGCGGTGACGAGCCGCTCCGTGTTGGCGTACTCTCCTCTCATGGAGCGCCGCGGGGGAACGGAGGCGCGGAGCCGCAGTGGTGTGCAGAGCCGCTCCACATTAGCGTTTCCTCCTCTCGTGGAGGGAGTGCCGGGGATAGTGCACACGCAGACACACATGGTGACATAAGACGGAACGAGTCACAGACTCAACCAAACAAACTCGCTCACCTGCCTTCCCCGGTCCCAGGCTGGGTGTTGGGGCTTACAGAAAGCAGGACGCCATTCTCCTTGTTGTCTTCAGAAAAAGGGGGCGGGGCTTGGAAGGGTTCTTATTCCCTGGCAAGTAAACCGGTCCCTAATTGGCTCTTTAAGCAGAATTTATATAAAGCACCTGAAAGGAAGGGCTTGTGTGTTCATTCTTGTTTTCATTACAGAACCAGCTGGACGTGGAGACGGGAGCTGCGGGAAGCCTGTGGGTTCACGAGGATTAAGAGAAGATCCAAAGGTCCTTATTGCATCCCTACACAGAAACAGGAGAAGAACACTAAACGAGTCAGAAGAAAAAATTGAAAAAAGAAATACGTTTTTTAAAGAACTTTGCTTCATTTGGAAGAGTCTTCTCTGACATAATCTTAAGTCAAATAAAGACATTTTCTTTACTAAATACAGCCTGCCTACTTTTGTGTCACAATTCCCTTTTAAAAATGCTTTCAAAAACACTTTCAAACTATATACAGTAGCAATACATTTCAGAGGAATAACCAACACACTGATCATTTTCCTTCAGACACTTTTCCAAATGTTGCCTCCTTCCAGTGCCTACTGTAGTGAATCGGGGTGAGTATCAGTAAATGAGGGTGTCTACGGAATCACATCCAAATCGACTACAGTCTTGCCACAGACAAAAGAGGAATCCATGCTAAATTTGGTAGACGTCGGTTCAACTGTGTGGATTTGTGTAGCCGGACAAACATACCCACATAGATACATTCTGCTTTATATATAAAGATATCTATCCCACATGCTATATTCAGCGAAGCTCCTATGGATAGACGAGAAACAAGCCCTGCTTGCCTAGTCAGGCCATCTAGTCTGAGCCAATGGCTCAGTGTAAACACTTTGCGGCAGATTCACAGAAAACAGTGCAATTGCAAGGAGCACAGAGAATGTGCTTGTTTTGCTATGCTTGAATTCCACAAGTCACCTCATTCTCAAAGGTAACCTGAGGATTTCAGCAGGCGATTGGACAGTGGTGCAAAGATGCGCTGCTCAGCGCGTTCCCTATACTAATGTATGACAGGCTCCCAGCAAACACGTGGTTACTGGGAGTGCATTTCACAGAGATGGGAACACAAAAGACCTGTCTCTGTGAAATGATCAGAAAATAGGCATTTGCATCCCCCTTTGCGGGATGGAAAGGCTAGTATGACAACTGCGGTCTAACCCGTGACTGTCACACTTCAAAGAAAAATCAATACGGTCGGAAATTACCCTGTCATGCGTCTCCCCCTGTGCCGGTTTCAAAAGGCGCCAAAAAAAGGACTCTTATTTTAGGGCATTTAAAAGCGCACCCAGTTTCTCAATTCGTCATGCGCTTTTAAATGCCCTAAAATGCTTGCCGCTTCTCTGCGCAAATGTACAACGGGTGAGGCATTTGAGCGAGGATGCCTTTTGTAAGGTGGGGCGATACTTTTTTTGACGCAAGTGGGGTAATGCCTAGCACATCTCCCCACTTGGGCCAAAACAGCTTTGAGAATCTGGCCCTTAGAATGCTATGAAGAGAAGGTTTTTATCACATATTGAATACGACCAGAGATGGTACTGTGAAATGTCTAACTCTGGAGTCTTCATTTTGGAAGGGAATCCGTTTGTGAGAAGCCGTTTCGCAGTGAAGTGTTCCATACGGGCACCCAGACTGAAATCTTCAGTAAGGCAATGAATGACTCAACAACTGCCACCCCAATCTCTAATCACAAATCAGGATTCCCCTTTTGAGCTGGAAGAGGGAAGGCCATCAAGAAACACTATCCATACTATTAATGAACATCCGGAAAGTCTACGCATAACTCAGCATGCACCCTTTATGCCGCGATTCTTGGAAACATGCCAAAGACCAAAGCGGCTGAATGGGAATAGACAGCAGGCTCTAATGCAGATGTTACTAAATGGGGTCTGCTAGGCATGGGATATCATAGGAAACAAAACTGGAAATATGTTGAGTGCAACGAGGGTTGATTGTGTGGGAACCTCCAACAAATGCTTCATGGCTGACTGTAGTGTTGCATTTCATTGATGCCTGTCTGATATCCCAAAGGCAGCAGCAATGGGATGCTCCACCTGCCATTAGCTTATTTCTACTCTTATCCCTGCCGAGGGTGATGGCTGAATAACCGCCTCAGAGCAGACCAAGCTCGGAGAAACGAGGAAAAGGCAACCCAAATAGAGACGCAGCTGTGGGCCAATGGGGGAAGGTGCTAATAGATTTGCAATGAGCACATGTTGTAGGTATGCTTCTCTAGTGCTGGAAAATTAAATGAATCAGGTAGGCTGTCTAAAGGGCATAGGGTATGCCTATCAGTAGGAAGGGGAGTACAATCGGAATGACACTGGCTGTATCCATGCAGTTGTACAAGACTCACAAAAAAAAGCCTGTGATGTCGGAACAGGTGTGACCGAAAATTGATATATGGAACTTGGCTTGTGTGAGGAGTTGGCCTAGGCGTGATAACCCAGGTGCCTTTTTGAAGAACTGTGTTGTGTACAGCGTCAGACTCGAGGGAGAAGGTAAGCCCTACTGTGGGGCACATCCGAGTGCATTTTCACGCTCCAATTCCACTTTTGGAGATTTACAGCGAGTTCCGTGCTCGGGCAGCCGGCCAAAGGCAAAGGGCACCTCCCTAGGCACCTCCAATTGCCTGTTTGCACCTGTTCGCCCTAGGAGCCCTGCCAATGCTGTCTACTGCCTACTACAACAAGCATGGAAGGTTTAGGTACACAGCCAGTGCTCTACTCGTGAAATCTTACCACTATTTTACTACTGCGCCAGAATTTTTCCATTGTGTTGATGTTAGCTGCATTCTGAAGCTACCACTGTTTAAATCAATGTATTTTTCAAATTCTGTTTATTTTTGCCGCACTCTGAAGCTGCCACTCTCTTAAATCCTGCTGCACCTGTATTTTGCCATTTAATTAATTTAAGGCGTGCCCTGAAGCTGCCAATGTTTAAATCCTGCTGCCTCTGAATTTTGCCATTGTGTTGATGTTAGCTGCATGGGGAAAGCAGCCACTGTTGAATTTTTAGCTGCATTGGGAGAGTAGGCACTGTGCTGAGTGTAGCTGCCCTATAGAGTTTGACACTGTTTAAATCCTGCTGCCCTTTCGTAAACTTCAAGGTGTTAAATCTGGCCACCCTTTGAACCTTGCCACCGTCGTATCTAGCTGCGCAAAGCTAGCGTAACCTACTAACCACCCCTCTGCTCCTGCTCCTCACTGCATACCTCCCATGTACCAGACATTCTCTGAAGGATTAGCCATACTAAGCTCAACAATGCACAAGCCACACATCCACCACAAACAACCCAGACACTGGACGTACTGGACACACCAAACCAGGGCACACAACAAAGCACACTCGGAAAGCTGACACACACAGGCGCCAGTTTCTCCTGGTTCTGCAAGCATCAAGAGAAGAGCGCAACCTCTATGCTATCCCTCCTCCCTCACTAACCTACTCCACCCACTGTCTTACAGAGCCACGTGAGTGCTTGGAGACCATGCACATGGCAGCAGTTTGCAGTATAAATCAACTAAGCATAACATATTTCTTATAGAAAATTTGGGAATTCTACTGATACGTTCTGGAAGGCTACTTATCATTTTATGTCTCTGCACGTACATTCCAAATGCATTGAACTCACAGGGTCTCTGAATAAGAATCTTATTAACTGTTGGTTTGATATGTCATGTTAAACTGTCCTATGTTACAGATATTTTCAGAAGGATTCGTGAACGTTCTGGTTATTTTTAATATATACAATAACCATTATGGGAAAGTGGCAGGCTGTGTCCATAAATTAGTCTGATATTTAACCAAACTGCAGCGAATGTGTGTGAGCGGAATACCCTAAATTGTCCTCTAATAATAACTGACAGGGATTTCAACTTCACAGTTTGAACTGGATCTCATGATGTATTGAGGAACCACTGGAAGATAAGTGGGGGTTTGTCATGGTTATGTGCAATCATAAATCCGATGCTTTGAGGGAAACGCTTTTAACATTAGAATCTCATTTCTCGGGGGGTGCTGTTGAGCAGCCTCAGTAACGGCGGCCTAGCTGAACAGCTCCGCACGAAGCTGACAAAGACTTGAAATTGGTGGGGGTTTTATGGATTCTCCCGCTCTGGGGAAAAAACGGAGTGCTACGAGCGTGGTGCACCTCCAGATCAAATCTTGGGAAGATTTAAACACCCCAGTGTGAAGATCGTTCCCTAGTGGCCTGGAGTGCGGTGTGCGGCTGGCTGGACCCACGCGCCACGGGCAATAATACACAGCAGGATCCGCTGTAGCTGGGACCACCGGGACCGATCCAGAGACTCGGGGAGTGCCTGCAGCCCTCTCCTTGCCTGCCGAATTGATTGTGGACTGCTGTGAGTAGCGACAGGGCCCGAGAGCGAACGCAGCGTGTGGGAGATAGCTGCCCTTCCTGGCTGGCTGTGGCGGCCACGTGTCTCCCCTGCGGGCGGACCCGTGTCGGGCGCCCGGATGTGTGGCCTCACTCCCCGCCGGGTTTCACCAGCGATATCGGGTAAATTGCTGCATGAGCGACCGCCGGGGTCCCTGCGACTGATACCCGCGATAGGATGAGCGTGTGCCCGGCCTCGGAGGCTCTGCTGACTAAGATACCGACTTCATGGGACTGCGGCTGTAACTTGGAACACTGGAGAACAACCTTGGATGCAGTGGCATCCCCCGTGATGCTTCCCCGCAGGGGCGTGTGGTGATGACACCCAGCCGTATAACACGTGTGAAGTGGCGCTCTGGCAGCTGGGGCCTCAACCCATTGGACGGCCACGGCTGTGTGGTGGCCTCCCCCCGGATGCCTGCAAGATTGCTGAGACGCTGGTTGACGCAGCCCTGAGAAGGCTAGGACATACTGCGCGTAGCAGGCAGTGGGGCCTGGGCTCTTGGCCGCCTCTGTTCTGGTTCTGCGCGGCTGGGGAGATGGCGTGGCCGGGCTCCCCTCCTTGCACCTCAAACCCACCTCCACAGCCTAAATCGCAGAGACCGCAGTGTTGATGACCCGATGTCCACTGACTTCCTCAGATATACCAAGTAAGTGTAGTTGGGGTGATACGTCATTCCGGTTCGCCTCGGGGTGAAGCTTGTGCGAGTCTGTTTTGGATCCCTTGGTTGCATCCCACCTCCCCCTGCGCCCTCAATAGACACTTTTGTGGGACCTGTTGGACCCCCTCCTGCCCCCAGTTGCCGTAGACACACGCCGCAAACAAAGATGATCCACACCTGAGACCTCACCAGCAGGCCCATTAAATTGGCACTGGTGACAGTGGCGGATAAACCTACCGCCCTGCCTCTCTTATTGGGTCGCACTGCGGCTGCCTAGCAAGAAGGGATATACCTTCTCACGGTGGGCGCAGGGGGCTCTCTGCTGCTCCCTCTGCCCAACGCCCCCACCACTCTCCTCACTGTCCTCCAAATACGCCTGTGGGACCTGCTCATCACTTCTCATTTGTGGAGTACTCTAAGATCCCAGGACATATATGGCGGATCTCGTAAGAAGACTGGAAACTGGCCCATCCACCCGCCCCTGGGTTCCTCGCTCTACATCACTTGTTGCATTTCTTGGCTCCACACAGGGGCATCACCATCCTACTTATTTTAAGCGCCTGAGGCCTGACTCCATGCTCTGGGGTCATGAGGACAACAGCTCGCCCATAGAATACCTGGTAGGTCCCGTGGGTCCAAGAAGACCGACGCTATGGACAAATTAACAAAGGCAGCACCCAGGCCCGAATATGGACAGTCCACATTGCACCTCAATGCCTGGAACCGCGACTACCCCCGACTTAACTACCATGATGCAATCCATGGCCAAAAACTTTGCATCCTTACATGAAAAGTTAGACGACATTAATGCGAATGTAGCATCACTCAAGTCACAGCTAGATCACGCAGGTGCAAGGATCACGGAGGCTGAAAATAGGATTGCAGCGAATGAAGATGGAATACATGCACTACAGGTCACAGTAGCTGTCCTCACCCGCGATATGAGAACTGTCAAGGCCAAATGTGACGACTTGGAGTCCCGGTCACGCAGAAACAACATTCGAATCGTTGGAGTGCCCGAGGATGCTCTTACGGGAAGGATGGAGCTAGCTACTAAAAATGTGCTTAAAGTCCTCCTGGGCAACCCTGACATTTCTCCTTTTTTCACGGTTGAGTGGGCTCACCGCGCATAGGCCCCGCGCCCCAAACCCGGAGACTTCCCTAGGCCTATAATCGCAAAAATATTCAGCTACAGGGACCAAGTCCTCCGCCTGGCACGGGAAAAGAAAGAACTAAGGCTGGGATCCCAGACTATCAAACTTTTCACCAACTTCTCCGTAGGCGTGCAGCAGGAGAGGCGGAAATTCCTTTCGGTGAAGAAAATGCTCAGGCAATGATACATACAGTATGCTATACCATTCCCTGCACGCTTGAAATTTACATTTAGAGGTAAACTCTACTTCTTTACAGTCCCGGATGAGGCGTTGTAATTTATTCAGGCGCTGTGATGCTTGAGCTAAAACATTGCGCTGGTGCACAGAGCATTCTGGGGGCACTCAGAGCCATAATGGATATTTATCCATGCCTCAGTGGAAAGCTGCACTTGCTTTGCGAAAAAACATGTTTTCAATGTTATAAGCTGCAGGACCTGGAATGTAGGCCTTCTCAGCCAAGGACACGGCGCTGGGAAAGCTAGGATCCGCAGGTGCCGGCTGGTACCAGATAACAAGGTTTGTTGTGGTTTGCTATGCCCGCGCCAAGGTTTTGAGATGAGTTATAGAACTGTTTTCCGTGGCGTTTTTAGGAGAGGGAAGTGCTTTGCTCCTTGGGGTTACTGTCGGTTGACCCAGCTGGCAACCAACAGTCACTCATCAATGCGCAAGCGTGAATGCCAGAAGGTTCGAGAAATTGCCACCCCTTTTGAGGAGTGCATATATGCGGAGCTCTGCAACGGTCAGACGGGATAAGCACAAACACCTCAGTCGGAGGGGGGGGCGCGTTGTTCCGACATACCTGTGGGCTGTTGTGCTCTTGGCCTGGCTGTTACCGGGGTCTTCCAGCCGCTTCTGGCGAGATGAGGGATTCAGTTACGCCCATGGTGATGTATTCTTGCTAACTTGCTATCTTTTCTGTGATTTATCTGTGATTTATTCCCGTAGTATCACTTATTGCTTATGTATGTTTAACTATGAATAAATAGCCGTATAAGTGCTACTTACTCTCTAAGTGTGCGTGTGGTTGTAAGTCATTGCGTCGTCTACCTGCGTTCAAAGTATTGGCTCTGCAACTGTTCTGGTGATTAATGACTGTCCGTGCACTCTTGGCGAGCAATGCAGGCGCAAATCCCGCTGAACAATCCTGCTGATGATATGATGGAAAATGACTGAATGGGGTGGATTACCTACCCAATATGTGTGTCCCAATGCTTAATCATCCTACTGGTCCTGAGTTGGTAGCGACATGAGAAGCTACTAACCGCCCACAATAGGTTCCATATGTTACAATAAGTGGAACCACACCCCATATCCTAACTTGTCGGTTGTGTGGCAGTAGCGTGCCCCCTTGTGACTGCAATGCTTATCTTGGAGGTCCTGAAGCACACGGGTACCCGTTGGACCCTAGAAGTGAGTAGGCCAAGTTGGGGTAGGCTTACCAGTACCAGGAACAGGACCAGGGGGCAGGGGAATTACACTGCTCAGCGGGGAGGGGCAGTGAGGGAGGGGGCATATTGTTTGGGGAACATAAGGTTAAAAATGGCAGAGGTGGCACGGCAATGAGCATATCGGAGGGGCAACATGTAGACCCAATAGACACAACACCAATATACGGAGGCAGGATATATGGGATACACCCTGAACAGTTGAAATGGCGACAAAACTAATGTCGAATGTACGAGGGATTGGTAATTTTACAAAGGCTCGGAGAGTCTTCGCATATGCTCAGAGGCATGGTGTGAAGATTTTACTACTACAAGAGACCCATGCTACAAAACATATAGCGACTGGCTTTGCACCCTCCTGGGGACTAAATAGATTCTACACAACCTTTTTGACTCAAGCTATGGGGGGTATTGGTATTAATCCACAAATTGCTTAAATTCACACTAAAAAAAGCTATATAGACCATGAAGGCAGATACATCGGCCTGCACTGTATGATAGCGAACGGGGAATACCTAGTGGTAACCACGTACAGACCTAATGTAGACACCCCAGAGTTTTTTGACACAGTGGTCTCCATTCTCATGGGATACAAATCATCTGGGGTGGAGATATGAACTTGATATTGGATACTGCCCTGGACAGAACAGGGACGGCACCTAGGGCCTTATCACATGTGGCCCGCAGGCTTCACCTACACATGATATCCTTAGGCTTACGAGATACTTGGCGAACATTACACACCCAGGAGCGGCAATACACACACTATTCAACAGTACACGATAGCTCGTCCCGAATTGACCTCTTTCTAACATCAGCTGAATTAATGGGAAAAGTTGAAAATGCTGAGATACTTACTCGCACATTGTCGGATCATGCCCCAGTGACTCTGTCCATAGTGCTGGGGTCGTCCCCACCCGCCTGTACGGCTTGGCGCTTTAAATCAGAAGCTCTCATGGACATAGTATTTAAAGCTGAGATCAGGTCCAATATGGAGACATTTTTTTAATGCAATGCACAACATGATACGACAGTGGGGGTGCGCTGGGAGGCTTTTAAGGTGTACATAGAGGTATGTCTATATCAAGGGAGGCGGGAATTCTAAAGGCAATTAGAAATTATCTCAACCGATCTGAAGCCAAACTTAAGGGTCTAGAAGAAGAATGCGCCACAGCAGCTACCCCTGCTAAATTAGCACAAATACGGGCGGAATTGGAGATTTTCGAGGCACATGCCCTGCATGAAATATGTTATTTCTCACGCCCGTGGGCTGCAAGTAAATATGGGGAGGGTGAAAGGCCTGGCAGAACGTCAGCTAGGCTGGTGCGGCGGAGGGGGGGGCGCTCCCAAATTGAGTGCGTCACCGATGGACAGGGCACTCTGCTGTGGGCAGACCAGCAAATACTTGGTTTTCACCAAATTCTACACTGAATTGTACACGTCAGCCCAGCCACATGACGCACACGATATACATGAGCTACTTGGCCACACCCAGATGACAACCATTTCCCACACTGCTAGGGAGATCCTTAACTCCCTGATTGTGCTAGATGAAATAGTTAAAGCCATTACTGAATTACCAAAGGGTAAAGCTCCCGCGCCCGATGGCCTCACTTTGGAATTTTACCCGGAACATGTGGCGCTCCTAGCACCATGACTGTTAGAGGTCTGGACGGAATCACTTAGCGAGTATATTCTACCCCCCTCCCTGCGTGAAGCAACCATAACTGTCTTCTTGAAACCAGGCCAACCGAGCACGGAATGTGGCTCGTACGAATGTGGCCCTGTCACTTATGAACATAGACACAAAATTCTTTGCCAAGACAATAGCAAATAGATTCCTTCCAATTATGCCCACACCTCGTACATGACGACCAGGGAGGATTCGTCCCTGGCCGATCGACGGCTCATAACATCAGAAGACTCTTTAATGTACTAGCTAGAATTGACCAGAAGGTAGAGGCGGTGGCTGTTAAACTTGATGCCCAAAAGGCCTTTGACATGGTCTCATGGCAATACATGTGGGAAGTCCTGGGGAAGATGTGCGTGGGGGCAGGTAAGATCAAATATATTAAACTGGTGTATACATGCCCAACTGCAAGAGTACTGGTCAATTCCCAAACCTCAGCGCCTTTTGAACTTAGCAGGGGCACCTGATAGGGCTATCCATTCTCCCCCATCCTCTTTGCCCTGGTTATTGAACCCATGGCGGACTATATCAGAGCGTGACACGCCCGAAGGGGAATACCCCTGAAAGACTCTCCCGAGATAATATCACTATACACGAACGACGTACTACAATACGTCTGGAACCCGTCCACAAACCTAGACCCCATACTAAGGGATGTGATTCGGATAGGTACCTACTCTGGATTCACAATCAATTATGGCAAATCTGAGATTTCCGCTTACTGAGTCGATCCAACGACCCACATGTGAGTACCCCCTCCGATGGTCGCCCGGAGGAATTCGGTATCTGGGGGTCCAGGTGTCGAGCTCTAAATCTACACTGCTAGCTGATAACTACGCTGAAGCCGGAAGATACATGGACTCCAAAATAATGAAATGGCGCTCCCTACCGTTAACACTAGCAGGGAAATTGTCACTTGTGAAAATGGTTCTGGTCCCAAATGCCTGTACATATTTGAGAACGTCCCCATCTGGCCAGGAAAGCAATACTTTGGGAGTCTGCACAAAACGTGTGCACAATTTCTATGGCATGCCGGGGCGGTTCGCAAAAAATGGGCACACATGTCTCTACCTTATGAGAGGGGGCTTCACCGCCACCAACCTAAAATTGTACTGGCTAGCGGCGCAAGCCCAACATGCCACGCACTGGTACTCGAACTACAGGGCTCCCCCTCATGTCAAGCTGGAAAAGCTTGCAGCGGGCGAAGTTAATCCCAAACCACTAATACTCCATCGAACATATAAGGATGACTCGCCATTAGATCCCACTGCGACCATGCTATTAGTGTGGGACAGGCTACTGCGCCCAATTGCAGACACCCGCCCACATTACAAATGGCTTCCGATATGGGGTTATCCAGGGCTAGATCCCACACATGATAGACTCCTATCCCAACATTGGCAAACACTGGGATACCTGGTACTGAGCGACCTATTTCCAGAGGGGAAATTCATTACCCCACAAACATGGCGGCCCGGACACTCTGGGTCGACACTGGAAATGCTGCAATACTACAGGCTCTGTGCCTCTGTCCAGGCCATGTGGTTGTGCTACCCAGACGAAGCCCTAGACACACCTGAAATACATTACATTGCCAACTCGGGCGGTGCTAGTGGGGTGATCTCCTCACTATATAAAATACTGCTGGCAAAAAAACTCAAGATTTTCCCCCTAAAGCGCAGGACACATGGGCGCACAAATTAGACCTCGACATCTCTGATAAGATGTGGAAAAAATGGTGCTCGTTCACGCGTAATGTCTCTCTCAACTTCGGACACCGCTGCATCCAATACAAACTACTTAATAGACTGTACTATACCCCCCACAAACTCAACCGGTTCGACCGCCACGGGATACACACCTGCCCAAGGTGCCAATCCGAGGCGGCTGACCACACACACTTGTTCTGGGCCTGACACAAGCTCCATGACTTTTGGAGGGAAATTCAGCAGGAACTTGCTGGAATGTTGGTTATCACATTGAGCCCTGACCAAGCTGGGGTGCTATTCGGAATATCGAAAGACTCCAATGCCAAGAGAATGTCCACGTTTTTGAATACAAGCTGTATGATAACAAAGAAATGTATCCTCCAGTGCTGGAAACGATCCTCCCCTCTGACATTTGCAATGTGGTTGAATGCAATGACTTGGACCCAAACATGCGACAAGGAGTACATAAATTCCCTCCCTACTCAAGCTCGCCCGAGAAATGTATGGACTGATTTTGCAGTTATTTCCTTAATATAACTGACAGTGGCCCTGGATTACCAACAACAGCTATGAATGGAGAGCCAACCCAAGCTGTATTGTAGAAACAATACATTGTATTTTGCATGTTTGCCTCTATGTACTATCTGATACCATCAATATTGAAATGTCTGTGACTGTATGATGTAAACCTTCCTGATTGTGTTAGTTGCTAACCTCTGTCAATAAATAAAAGTTAAAAAAAAGAAATCTCATTTCTCCATTATGATTGTAAATGTAGGAACCCCATCAGATATTTTGACCTGAACAACATTTAGGCAAGCATGCACCAATTCTTTAATTTCTTTTGGTATTTATGGATTACTGGCAAAATATAAGGGATGGGGTGGTTGACCCCAGGATTGAAAGTGACAAAGACCTTTTGCTCCTCTCACTGAAATGCCCTTGTCTCAGATCAAGGCTTGATCGATTGATGGTTCCTTTATGAAAAAGGTTGAACTGCAGTAAAATAGCCTTGTACCACCAAGGTGATGGGTGGATAATGGGCTCTCCAGTCATCATTGACAGGGAAGAGCTTAAAACTTGCCTGATGTCATTTCGACTTTGAAAAATCTGATCTAGTAGATGGTTTGGCGTTAGTAGCATGGAAGGTCTTTAACAACGTCGCCATCCAGGTTGAATGATGGGGAAGGGGAAAACATAAGGAAATTACTGGTTCTCTAATGTTGCTCATTGAAGATTGTTTTATTATATCTGTTAAAACATTGTAAAGAAAACTGAGGAAATACTAGAAATTATGAGGAAACCATTGTCAACGAAAATCTTGTGGCTGGTGCACAGCTGCTCTGGCACTTGACAGTCATACCTTTCACTCATTAATTGTATATGGCTCAATGTAGATGAGAAAATAAACCCGAGGGACACTGAGTACACAGGGAGCATTGACGCATACTTGGAACCTGTAATGAATCTGGACTATTTGTCCCTTCTCCCCAGAGAGGAAACTCCCCCTTAAAGGCTAGGGAGGTGAGGCTGTGCCACAAGACCCTCTCTAGGGGTCTGGGAAAGTGGGACCTCGCTGGGAGTGACTCCCCTCTAGGGGACCAGGACTCCCATTTGTATGAGGCACTTCCTATCAAGAATACATTGTCTGCATATATGGGAATCAAAAGGACTGATGTTACTTCTGTTTTGGATTAAAATAGCTATGGCATTACTTCATTCTCTTTGACTTCAGGTAATGCTGGATTCCCTCTGAACCCAAGAGTCAAAGAACGATACGCCCCTTTCGGTATTGGTAACAAACATAGAAAGACGTAGAACCTTGAATGGAGGAGAGAGAATTCTACGCAGAGGCGAGCCTCTGACAGGGAGACGTCCTGGAGGGGCAGAGCCATGCTAGACTGTGGAGCCGGCGGTAGCATGGAGAGCGAGCAGACCACGGGCATGACGCTGGAAGGCTGGTCCCGAGCGTCAACAAGCTGGAGCTGTGAACTAGGCAGAGGTGGTAGAGAAACAATCTCACCTGGTGAGGTGAGCACACCGGAACTGTGGTGGTCGTGGTGCCGGTTAACCGACACTGAGACCAGACTACTGCAGAGGGATCGGTTTACCAACCTCTGCATAGGAATTGTGCCGACTGCCAAGCCAGGCAGGAAGAGGGAAGCAGACACTCCTAGGAAGGTAATACCAGAGAGAGCAGTGAGCAGCTGTGTCCTCAAGTGTTGGAAAAGCCAAAAGGGTCATGGAAGCCTGAGAAACCCGAACACTCAACACGGGCGGATGCCCATCAGATGGCTCGCTGCATTAACTATAGCAAAGTGCTATGAGGAGCCCTAGAAAACTAAGTGACATTGTCATAAGGGGCTGAGCATGGGCAGATGCCCAACCGAGGTCCTGCTACATTCAATATACCAGAGGCCTTTGGGGAGCCCTAGAGAACTAAGTGAGATTGACATATGGGGCTGGATAAGCAAAAAGGTTTATGGGAGCCAGAGAAACCTGAATACTGGACACAGAACTACGTGCAAGAGAAACCCTGATGAAGTAAGTACATCAAGTAAGTGGGCTTCACGGAGGTCTAGAAATGCAACCAATAGGGGAAAAGACTGGGACCAGAGAGAACCTGCAGGGTTCCATTGCCCAAACCCTAAAACAAGAACACTATCAAATAGAAGAGCAAGAACGGTGGATTCACATGAAGAAAATCCTTTTTCCCTTTAAAGAAATTAGGTTATTGGATGTGTGTGAAGACATACAACTTGCCACAGAAAACCTGCAAAGAGGCCGGAGAACTGTATTTTGAACTTTGACATCTGAAAAACCCTTCTTTGGGAGAAAACTCAAGTAGTTTGGCCAAGCAAAGACGGAGTGGATAGGCAATTGTGTTGAGTCAAAGGAGTGGCTGGAGTGGAGCGCTGCTGTTTCCTCAGTCTGTTTACACTGTTCATCAGTACCGAGGGCGTTTCTGCAATTACAAAGACTCGACTTCCCCACGGAGCGGGCACGGAGTCGGTGCTGAGTCAAAGGAGTCCGAGGAAGTCCGTGGAGCGAGTGTGCTCAGTGCCTGTCATCTGCCAGGAGCTGTTTAACATGAAAGCGGCCACAGTCTCCAAAACGCGCGCAAAACGGAGGATTGAAGCTGCGTTGCCCGCAAGGCCTGTGAGCACAGACCACGCCATTGCTTGTGATCGAGCCTGCCCTACTTCTACCAGCAATGTTGTGGTGCGCAACGTGGCCAGCTCCCCTCCTGCTCCTGTTACAGCGGCAAATTCTCCTTTACGTCAAGTAAGTGACATCATGGAGGGAGACTGTGGGTCACACAAAAACAGTACTCCACCTATAAGTGCGACTGGTACTTGTTCATCTGGTGTACAGCTAGACTCCCACGTACAATCATTCTGTGCAAACACAGCCGTACTCCGGCTGTGGAAAATCTTGTCGGGGGGTGTGGGGACATGCTGTTGGTTCCGTCTGTACCCGCTGACCCCGGTGACTCTGTAGCCTTGGTGGCTGCTGACACCAGCTTGGCTCCGACGGTCGGATTTACGCAAGACCTAAGCGAGAAGCCAGCTAGGTCGTGGGAAAAGCAACAACTCAATCTGTCGACAAGCACTACGAGATGGATACCTAGCGTGCTAGGTCGACTGGAGACTGACATTGACACGCAAAACAGCAACGCACCTCCTTTGATCTCTTCAACCAACAACAGCTTGCAGTCTCCTCGGAGTCGCTTTTACAGTGCCATGGACACAATGGGCGCTATTGGAGAAACACCAACCAAAGGCCCTTGTAGCGCCACTAACACTGGTTCCAACAGCGCAGATGAGGATACTGTGTTTAGCTACTCAGGCAATGGCGAGATAAATGGTTTAAAGAGCAGGCAAGAAGGACTGTGGCCGCAAATTGAAAAAACCATCACTCTGTCGTAACATCACTTGGCCTTGATTGAAGAAACTCACTAGAGGTTAACAAGTTGTTAGCAGACCTTACCAGCATCACCAAACAGCGAACCTACATAAGCGCTGCAAGTGAGGCGACAGCTGCACAGATAGTACCGGACTCTGAAGAGGGAACCTTTTACGAGAAACCTGCGAGCTCTCCTAATCAAATACAGCTGAAAACCCCTGGGGCCAAAAGCCTATCAAAACGCAGGAGACTGGATGAGAGTATCTCACCTAGCCTTAGATGCTCCCAAAACAAAAAGGTCAAAAGGACCAGTACTGGTCTACAAACCCTTTTGACTGCTCCTCCTGAGTTTCTGCCAGCTGAACAAGTTGTATTTGATACGTGCCCATCGTCAAGTGTCGCCTCTTCTGAGCACGCCTCATCTGACTCTTCGTTCATGGAACGTCTGTTCCCGAAGATTAGAAGTCCTGTCACCACCAGGAAAAGACGTTCATGGCACGGAGGTGCAGAACCGGCTGTTCTGGGCAACGTGCAAAACACAGAAGACTTACAGGCTGTAATAATGTCCTCCATGAGCATATCTATCGCTCCATTTTTAAAAATGTATGAGCACCTCAACGACTCATCAAAGAATTGTCATCCATGGTCGCTGTGTCGACAACCTACGGAGTATCGAAAAAGAAACTATGGACTGTAAAGCAATGCTGCACGAGATGTACAAGAAGGCCGCCTGAACATTTGTGGTCATAACTGACCACGCACAAAATGTGAATGCTGATTAAAAACCTTTTGGCGGAAGTTGCAAAAGTAGCCCTAAACCTCTTTCAATAGAACAAGGAACCTGGCGGTCTTCTACCAGGTGTAAAATGCGCTAAGTGCCAACTCCCGATCTCTTTGGAAAGGGTTGGTTCTCCCCACAGCCTGGAGATTGACCACCTGTCCCATACCGCAACTGGGTCGCCTGGGGAAACAGTGGTCCCCCGCAAACTTGTGGCGGACTCGCCGGAACTGTCATTGGCTATCACCGAGGACGCAAACACCTCTGTTACAACTACCTATGCTGAGACTGGTCTGCCTCCTATAGATTTAACAAAGGATGTCTGTGCTGCCATGCCGACGGCTACAATTGCCAAAAGTGGGGACTCAACCAAGATCAGTAACGGGTTTGCAAAGGCCGTAAAAGAATCCCAATTGTCGCCAACTTAGCCTTATTAAACCCGCAAAGACCCTCAACTTCAACGGCGTGCACTCTTCAAGAGTTGTGTACATTAGAAAAACCAGAAGCAATGACGGTCGACTCAGGTACCGCCATTGCCATCTTCGACATCTTTAAAACCAAAGGTGACACACATAAGGTGAGCAACTATAAAGAACATGTTACAAGAGGCCCTGAAAAGAAAACAAAAAACCTTTCGGCAAGGAAAGTGAAGAGAGGAAACAACCACTCTCAAATTCTTGCTTAGCATCAAAACTGTGAATGTAACAGTTTATGGTCTGATGACCAAAGATAAACCTCTTGCAAGAAAACAGCCCCCAAATGTCGTCAATGAGACGACGTAGACTTGGAGGTGTCGTACACTAACATCAGCAATGTCTCTGACTTGGTGAACGTTTCAATTTATGAGGACGACACGCAAAGTGCCACCATCGAAAGCCTGGTTCCTGTACAGGGGGTCTGTCTACTCAATGCTTTTCATCTCAAACGCTCAAGTTGCGAACAATCCAGTGTGGGGTACTGTAAAGATCCCATCTACCACGGAGTCGAACGACACAAAGTCCTCTACCTTAGAGCTGAATGACATAAAAAAGGGGTCAAAGGGCGAAGACCATATAATCAGTGAGATGAGATAAGATCGATTCAAGTTAGGCCTCTACCTCTTCCAGTAAACGACCAAGAATTAGATAACACTCTGGTAGTACCTAGTGACACGACACCCCCACTTAACCCACTGAACGCTACAAATGAGGGGTCCAAAAACTAAGTTAACCTAACCGAAGTGGCAAGACGGTGCAAACTGATTCAACTGTCGACTGGGTTGTACCCAGTAAAAGTCGATCAAAGCCCTCAATTCTTGATCCTAGCTGAAAAACGAAAAATGTCGGCGGCGAAGGCGCACATACCAGACACATTGTCTGGAGACACAGCCATAACCGCCAAGCTAACCTGCAGCGACAAACTGCCTGGAGCTGGCGGGTCAGCTTTTGCCGGACTGACTTCTTTTCTAAGCAATCACAGAAAAGACACTAGGTGGCCAACCACATCAAACTTTCAGCCGAAGTGCCAATCTGATAGACGGAAACAAACAACCGTGAACTGCCAAAACTCCAAGGAGAAAGAGGGCAAACTACAGAGCCAAGGACAGCAAGGCCTGCATCGACTAATTTTAGAACGCATCGAATCCTCGGACGACCTGATTGTAAACCGCCACAATGTACTCTGGCTGTGTCATTTGATTCCAAACCTAAGAGCAATTGAGTCTGAGGACCTCAAGATCGTAGAATTCTACAATGAAAAGAAAAATGACGCAGTCATTTTACACCTTCAGTCAAAACTTATAGCTGATGCACTGCTTGATGCCGGTCCAGTGCTGATGTCACTGGGGTTCGACATATCAAGATATGTTCAATGTCCTCGGCTTACATCGCCCCAGGGTGACTTCCACAGACGCAAAGATCGTGTAGTGAGTTGAGACCGGCTCCAGCAACCTGAATCAAAATCTTCTGCTGTAGTGACACAGGCTCCGGCCAGGGAAAACCTACCCCTCCCGGATCCTGTAGGGTCATCATACACGGGAGAACTTATAGGATCACAGTTAATGGAAAACCGAGTTTGCCTGTCACGAAAGGCGACAACAAGTTGGATACCATCGTGCCCTTCAAGGCGAACGACTGGTCCTGGCTAGCGGCAACACTTAACAAGGCTTCGAACAACTAACGCCAGGCAGTGGAGGCCCGTAGCACCTGCATACTGGGCTCTTGGAACACTAGAGGCTTTACCCACTTGTTTAACAACCCATGGGCCATTAATCTGGACCTCTTGTGCTTACAAGAAACATGGCTACAAGAAAGCCCTCTCTTAGAAGGTTTCGAAATTGCGATCAACCCGGCGATTAAACAAAGGGAAGACCCATGGCAGGTTTGTTGACGGCAGTAAGAAAAGCCTCGGTTTTCAGGATTATCAACTCACAGAACTTATCGCCCTTTATTCAGGTTTCAACAATCAGTGTCTCGCAGCCAGAGAACACCAAGGGTGGCAGTCTATATATCATCAATATATACTGGAATCACGGCGCGAAAGATGCGTCTTCTTTCCTTGACCAAGTAACAGCCGCAATTGACGAGCTACTAGAAAAGGAATTACGCTAAACTTGATCGTGTGTGGCGATCTAAACATTGCTTGCACCAAGAATTTAGACTCCTACGACAGTAAGAAAAGCCAACTAGAACAAAAAGCGTCACAATGGTGTTTAGAAATGGACTTGCGTGGACTGTTCATGCTAAACGGTAACACCGTGGGTGACATCCCAGCCCAGCCCACATGGAGAAGGCAGGACCAAATTTCGGTCCTTGATTATATATTTGTTTCTGAACACATCCATAAGAGAGTGCTGCAACTCGATGTCCTAAACGACCTACAGTGACCGCGACATGGTGCAACTTACAATTAAGAACCAGAAGCGTCCCACTTATGAAAGCTGGCCCTACCGGGTGAGTATAGGCTCCAGCAGGATCCACCTAAATCTTTTCGACACTGAAGTAGCGGCCACACCATCCAACTTTATGGAAAACAAAGAAGGCATGGAATACCAGCATATCCTGGCCCAATTCGTAGAACGCAAACAAAGCTCGACTCTTGGAGAATTATGTCCAAAACATACATTTGATGTGACTGTGCTTAAACGCAAAAGATTAATGAGACAAGAAATAAGGAAGTTAAAAAGTACTTGCGATGAACTCACGAGGCAGAACATAAGGGCGATTAAGCAAAGTTACAAGAATTGTTGTAAATCACACGCGGCCATATTGATGCAGAATGACTCCGAGAAAATGCGGGTAAAAATGGAAGGAAAAAAATCAGCCGAATACTGGAAACTGATAAATAGCTGCCTGGTACCTCAATGTGCTTTACAGGCTAACGCAGTTCCTGAAAAAGCTTGGATAAAGTTCTACTCAGCCCTATTTTGTAAGGATGTAAGAACTGTAGTGTGTGATTTGCCGACCTTAAAAAAATGGGATCTGATCGCGCAAGAGGACATCTTACTCGTAATTAAAAGGGTACGAGACTCTAGAGCTCCAGGCCCCGACGGGTTAACGAACTACACAATCAAACGTAACCCGAGCCTATGGGCAGACTTTTGTGTTACCTTATTTGATTGTATTGTTGCGAGTTGTTCAACCCCAAGGTCATGGAAGAGCGCTGTGGTGTTCCCAATTTTTAAAAAGGGGGACCGAACCAACCCTAAAAACTACAGACCCATAGCGCTCCTTGATGTCTTGGGGAAGATCTATGCCACTGTTCTGCAACAAAAACTCTTAAGGTGGGCCAATGTCACTAATCATATAGACCCTAGACAAGTGGGGTTTGTGAGGGGGGTCGGTTGCAGTCTGAACCTGCTCCTATTGAACCTTCTAAAGATGGAAGCAATGAGATCAAACGCGAAGATCTACCTGGCACTGATCTCTCTCATGCGTTTGACAGCATAAACAGAAACTTGCTGTGGAATAAACTAGCCAAGTGGAACTGCCCTTCAAGCCTACTGGGTGCTATCTGGGAATTGCATACGGACACCTCCATCAAGATCCGACTTGACATGAAGGGCCCGCTGTCTACCAAAATCGATACATTCAAGGGTGTAAAACGAGGCTGCCCCTTGGCAGCAACCATTTTTTACCTGTTTATATCTGATGTAAATGAGATTCTAAGTGGCGCAAACACGTCCCCCCCCACCCCCCCCTGAAAATACACGGTACTTCTATCGACTATCTAGTATATGCTGACGATCTTGTACTGATGGATCAGACCCCGGTAGGTCTGCAGCGCAAAATGAATCTCATAGACACCTATATAACATCTAATGGGCTGTCCATAAACAAAAATGCAAAATCTTGATCTTGGAGAAACTATCAGGCCCGCGGGGAAGAGGGGCAAAGTTCAAGTGGTACATTGCCAAGTAGCAGATTCAGACTGTAAAACACACCACATACCTAGGCATGAGGATCAGCGCGAGTAGAAACGACGCCCCCCTGGGCAGCAATGGCTAAAAGCAAGTGTCGACAGTTGGCGTGCCAAGCATCCCTGATCAACATCAAATTTGGAAATGTTTTCGCTGAAACCTACCATCGCGTTCTTTTGACAAAAAGTTGTCCCTATATTAATCTATGGAGGAGAGAACGCATTTGGATGCTCGTGGGACCTATGGAACACACTAGAAAATATTTTTTGGGCAAAAGTGTTACACAAGGGCACTTCTACCATCTGTATACAGTACGAATTAGGTCTCATATCAATCCATGCAACCTTCTGAGCCTATATTGAAAAACGATGATAAAGGTCCCGGCTCCCCAGTTTAGCATTTTGCATAAGCCTGACCTAGATAAAGAGTACACAATTCTTTCCAAATGGAACAGTCTATGCCAAGACTTACTGAAGGAGTATGACATCACGCTGTCCACGCTAACAGACAACCGCGAGCTGGCCAAGAGGAAGATCTGGAGAGCCGACTGGATCAACAACTGTGATCTACGATCTAAATCCAAAACGATGCAGAAAGCACCAAAAGAGGCAAAGGCTTACGACCATCGCTTTACTTACCCAACGCGCTTGCCAAACCAGCACGCAAGGGCTCTTTACATGTGTTTTAGATTAAACGCCTTTCCAACGAAAGACCGCTTGAGTATCTGGTTGAAGAGCGCAAAACTTAACCCCATGTGCCGTTTCTGTAACAACGACGAGGAAACTTTAAAACACCTGGTTATGACATGTTCGGAATTTGATCAACAAAGAGGTTGTATCTTTGGTCCAGTGATTAACACCTATCACACAAGGAGCACTGAAGAATGGTGGAAGGCACTGTTTGAGGAGCCTAACAGAGCAGTACTGTTTGCCCTAATTGTCCTAATAACCTTTCTTCAGGTGCTGAAAACTCGGTTGTACGAATCGGAAAAGATCTGAGTGACTGAAGTAACAAACATCTAACTGATCAAAGGTTAAGACGCAGCGAGCATTAGGAGTCGAATTGGACTTGTTGAAGTACAAGGAAGGAAGGAAGGGAGGGAAGGAAGGGGAAACGGCAACGCTGCCACCTGTTATTTGTTAGGTTTTGTCTCTTTTTTTAAAGGTTGAACAAACCAATAAAAATAAAAAAAATTTTAAAAAAAGAAATTGTGCGAGCCTATTTTTGTTATGTTATTCTAAGTGATAGTGCCAGGTAGCAAGTAGTTTTTCGACAGAGGACTATATAAATTTGGACATTTGACGAGTACCCTTAGATTTGTTTGTTGGTTATGGCTAGATAGGCGTTTTTCTTTTTATTTAAATAAAACCTTTTGAACATGCTAAGTCCTAGTCTGACTCCTTCTTATGATTCACAACAGATCTCTGTATGTCGCAGGGGAAGACGTCGGTGATAGAACACAATGGAGGTTTTATTAAAGAAGCCTATTAGTTTCGAAGTATCCATTAGGGGATAATTGTGGATATTATATGCACACAAAAGAATTAGAAATACCCAGGCCTTCATTGGATTCAAATTGTTATATTCAAGCACCTTCTTAATGCATTGATTCCCATTTATTGACAATCTATTGAAGCAGTTTTAATTACACAAAATCATGGTCTCGTGGAATACCTGTACCCATAATTAAAAAAGGGGTAGAGTAAGCAGAACCTGTAACCCTTATACATTCTACAATTAATAGAGGAATGGTGCACTAAGATAAATATTCTGGCAGGCAGCCTGTATGGGTTCACTTGGGATCCAAGCACTGTGGAACTGTGCCTTAACCTCCGCCAATAGTTGTGAAATATAGAACACAGTTGGAAGCAAACTGGGCATTTCCTTTATGGATTTGAGCACATAATTCACACTTGTACATAAATCAATGCCATGGGAGATACTAAAGGCAGTGGAGCTTGATGAGGCACTGTTTGAGTATGGCAGTCAAACTGCATAGTCATCTAGTGGAGATCTGTTAGATATGGCCTGGTAGCTGAAAGGCCTCTATATTATATATCAACTGCATATTACAAACCCCTCAATGGAAGTCATTAATGATACACCACTTAACCGGGTCAATGTCTTCAGATGCTGCTTTATGCAGATTGCTCTGTACTTATTGCACATACAACGATGGACCATCAAAAAGTGGTAGCAGGCTAGGCTAAATGTATGACTAATAGGAAATTATAGATCAATATCACAAGAGTTGCTGTTATTGGGGTGGGGATACAAGCTTGTAAAAGTCAATAAGTAAAAGTATTGGAGCTTATATTCTCTAGCTCCCTCTCCGGGAAATAAGATGGTGGGGAGTGGGAGTGGCACAGGCAAATGGGGCAATGCAATTTAAAACCTGAATGAACAATTGAAAGGATCTAGTTAACATCTGGCTTTGAGTGCATAACCATTGAGAACATTGTGCATCATAAGCTATGCCAGTGGTATTTAGTGGTATGAAGGATGTGAGAAGGTGGAAAAGGCCAAATTCAGGTTCTTGGAAAACCTGTTATCTTATCAAGCAAGTAACTAATCTATACAGAATTAGTCCGGACATATTCTAGCCAGAGCTTGATTTTCAATCCATTAAATCTATGGATCTCAATGTAGGCAAATCCAGCTGCCCCCTTGAACCAAAAGATTCTAAAAGAGGTATAAAAGAAACAAGTGGGACAACACATTTCCTTGTTAAAGCACAAAAGAGATTTTTTTAAGAATGTTAGAATGCATCCATGTCTTTGAAAGACAACATGGGAACCTGCAAAAACGTTGAGCTTCCGAGGACTGTCAGCAATGTATTTGGTATGGTGCGTTGGCCAGAATTTAGGTGAATGGTACCATCTCTGAGGAATTTAAGCTGTATAGAGGTACGAGGTAAGGTTGTCCCCCTTTTTGTTCAATATAGCCTTGCAATCCCTGATATATGGCATTTATAACACACCTGTACACAAGTGTTTCTAGGCGTGACAAGACGAGCTGGGGGAAACAAAGGGAGGACAAAACAACGATCTTACTAGGCCTTGTGTCATTCAGATTGCGCAAGTGCAGGGAATGGGAGAAGTGCCGGGGTCTAAGGGGGGAAGTGATATGAAATGGCATTTATAACGCGCCTATACGCAAGTGTTTCAAGGCGTGAAACACAGTGCAGGTAACTCAATAAGTGCAGCCAGCCGGTGGCTCATAAGTGCAGAGAGAAGGGACTGTAGGGTTGTAGGTACAGACCCTTAAGTGCTGGGGGACCCTAGAGGCAGTACAAGGGCAACTGGCCATTCAGGAGCTTGGGCCCAGGTTCAGAGGGTATCCGTGTGCAGAAAAGTTGGGTACATAAGCAGGGGAGAGGAAGAGAGAAAGCAGAAGTGAAAAGGAAGGACTTGAGGTGCTTCCGGAACCGCAGGGGATTCTGCTCAAGTTTGAGAGAGGCAGGGAGGCCCAATCCGAGGAGAGAGATCTGCCCCCAACTCTCTGCTCGGAGAAGCTTCTGACCCTCATACACTTCCAGAGTTCTTTATTTCACAGAACTTCAACCTGAAAAGAGAAGCACTTAACAATATATAAAACGCAGGTGCCAGCCTTGAAGCTGTATTTCTGTGAGGTTCCAATACATCTGAACTTCAAAACAGCAATGTTCAGCCAGTGGGTCTGCATCACTGTTCTCTTCTGAGGCTGTTCCTGGTATGGGATAACACTTTTACGTCAGAATGTGAACCTTTGAGAATTGGAAATGGGGTCAATGGTACTTAATTATGGCTTGTGCGGATGAATTGGTTGTTGCACTTTCCAACACACAGGATTCTTGACCTCTTTTAAAGAGCACGTTTGATGAAGTTAGGATGTTATATGTGCATAAAATAAACTGGACAAAATCTTAAATGTTTCCATTGACAGATAGTTGTTCTAGGGAAGACTTTGAAGGCTGGGACTGTAAATGGTCCAATGAGTGTTTTCTGTCTGGGGGTTACTTTTGTGCGTAATCTCAAGAGGATTGTGGGTGTCTGTGGGCGCCAATGTTGAAAAGGTGGTTGGGCGTATAAAGGAGGATATTATCAAATGGAAGAATGTTAGTTTGAATATAATGGGGGGAAAATCAACGCTATAAAGATGTCTTTGCTTCCTAAAGTCCTATATGTTGTTCAGTCATTGCCATTACCCTTTTCGAAGAAGTTATAGAAGAAGATGGATAACGTCTCTAAGGATTTCTTGTGGAGGGGTAAGAAGACTAAAAGGATTCCTCATTATATTTTGGCACGAGATGTTAAGGTGGGTGGTTTTGGTTACTGTTAGGCAGAAACCTGTGCAGTTCCCTTAGGGACCACTGCAAAAAGTTTAGGACTACAGGAGTAAGCAGTAAACCCAATTGGTAGCAGTCTGCACCAGACACATTTACCTGGTAGCTGTGGCTGAGCAGTCAGACTTCTCTCAAGAAGAGTTGGGCAGTATATAGAGTATACACAATAGGGCTAAAAACACAGTAGCACAAGCAAACACTGACCAGAGCTTTGGTATAAAAGTATATAATTATTTATTTAAAAACACACTTATGAAAATACACTGGCACTAATATATCAAGCAAGTTCAAACACAGTCACCATAAGTATATACACCTCCCTAGTTAATTATTCAACAATTCTAAGTTAAGACACCACTTATTTAGCAAAACAGAGGTGAGCGCATAACCGTAGATGGCACTCCAATAATTTGTTTAAAAAGGGAGAGAAAAGGCAGAGTAGGAAAATAATACAGTACCAACACTTTTAAGAAACCACAGCAAGTCCAGAAAGGCAGGGTCTACTGTACAGCAAAAAGTTCATAGGCCAGGCCCACTCTTGGAGAGAGCAAGGCGGAATGTGCCCAAGATCCCACAGTGGAAATGCACTCAAAGTCTTTGCCGAAAAGTCAAAGAGGTTGGATCAGTTCAGAAAGGCAAAGTCAGCGGGTCTGGGGTCAACCAGTTAGAAAGTCAAGGATTTACGGGACACCTTGGACAATGCAAGGGAGACCAGGCGGGACACAGTACCTGGAATGGTGAGAAAGCTCCAGCGGTGGCAGTTGTTCCTGGCAGCGGGTGCAAGTCGTGGCTTCGACCAGAGAAAGAGATGATCTCGACGAGGACGAAAGCTGAAGGTCGTTGCACTGCCAGGGAAGAAACCAGCCGCAGAGTTTCCCGATTAAAAGGTACAACCCCTTTATTCGCGGTAGTGGTGAAGCATGGCTATCTGGCCCCCGGGGTGCTTGGCACGGGCGATTCGACCACGAGACGTCAAGGTAGGCGAAAAAGGTGAAGTGGCTGGTCCCCCCAGCTCAAAGGTAAGAAGACTCTCCAGGAAGAAGATATCTGTCGTCGGAGAAGTGGTGAGTTCGTACAGCAGGGCTCCACCGGTGGTGTCGTCGTTCTAGATGGCTCAGCTTCTCCCCTCTTTGGATTCTTTAGGTCCTGTGGCGACTTCTGAAGTTCCAGTCCCCAAAGCCCTGCTTTTATGCAGAAAAACCCCCATTCAACAGCCTAGCTGTCACTCAAACATGCTAAGTGGTGAACCGGGCGGCTCACCACTGGGCCAATCACACAAGAGTGCGACTTGAGTTGCCAAGGCAACTCAGTCCCAGGTGCCTAATCCCCCTCCCACACATCCTGTAGACCCCAGACAGTGGCACCATTTGGAGGGCTTCTGTGGAGAAGCCTGCCAAAAAGTGGAACAAAGGGCTCGACTTGGGTTAGGGTTTCAGAGGCGAACACAAACGCCATTTTAAAACCGAGTCCTGGCAAAAAGACCCAACCGGGGAATAAATATTAAATAAATAACCCGCCGGTATCTTTAACATTGCACCAAAAAGTGGTGCGTTTAAAATCAATGGGAAAATCCCATAGGAAATATTCCGGTGGAATATTTTGCATGGTATGCACTGCCACCAGCCAGAAACTGACAAGGGGGGACTGGACAGTGCCCCCTTGGAAAACAGACCCAGGGGCAATCGAATTACCCCTACCAGTACTTCCACAATTTGATGGTTTGTACTGGTTCTGTTCACAATTTGAGACTAATATCTCTATGACACCCCTATGTTACTGCACTGAGGGTGCTGTGTAACACACATACAAAAACACATGAAGCCTTATGGAGTAAAATACCCCATAGCCCATAAAACACATTTACAGTCAAAGGACATTCTCAAATCGTGCCTAAGAGTGCGGGAAAGAGTCCCACTCTTAGCAGGAGAAAAAAATAAACCCCAAAAATCCAGCAAAGCTGCTGGGGGACTCACTAGGCTTGGGAAATTAGCCTTAACAGAGAATTCTCCCTAACAGTTACCCAGATCTTGACAAATATTATAGGGTCCTGGTTCTTAAGATAGCGGCATTGTACTTTAATCACAGTGAATTGCACTCACCCATCTGGCTGAATATGGAAATACAGACTGCACTACCTTTCCAAATTGCAAATATTTCTTCTATGTCTAAAATACCACAGACTAATAGACTAATAGACCTTTGCCAACTATACTGACAACTCAAAATGTACTGCTCCATTGGCTAAAAGAAAATTATATGAATGTTTGGCTGCATAAGGGTGCTTCTTTGTGGTCTAAACCTGGACTATACTTACGTAATAGGAGGTTATATTGGAAAGGCAGGGTCTCAAAGTGTGTATTCTGTGTAGGCGATTTGCTAGAGGGTGATGAGATATTTAGTTTTGATATGCTGCGAGATAAATGTAACTGACCAGTGAGGGAGAGACAGAGATTCATAGACTTAAGTGAGCTACTATTGCTACTATTGCCCACAATCCCTATGACAAACGCCCCGTTAGTTGATAGACCAGAGCTTTTTAAGACTTTCAACGGTCCTCCATGAATGGTGATGTCCCATATTGGGCTCTTGCCTATTGGTTCTAGGATCTCTGATGGGTGGGAACGTCTGATTACAATGGTCTACAGAGCTGGGCTGTGAATGATCACAAGATGAATGTGAAAGGGTGACTAAGAATGCTATCTTCATGAAATTAGATCATACTTTGTGCCTTGTGTGGCAGAACATTTTGGGGAGGCTATATTGGACACCGGATAGAATGTGTTCACTAGGTCTTCTGGAATATGATTGTAGTTGGGAGTGTGGTGTAGGTAGGGGGATGCTGTTACAAATGTTGTGGGACTGCTCTAGGGTCAAGGTGTATTGATCATATAGAAGTACCAAGTGAATGTCAATGTGAATGTCAATGTTTCGAGGTGTCCTAACTATACCATACGAATGTTGGATAGGTGTAACATAGAGGTCAATTATAATTTGGAATTGTGGACATTATAAGGGTGCAGAAGAAGGACACAAAGGTGGCATATTTGTGGCTATAGACTTTCATTAGTAAAAGTAAAGCAAGCGAAAATCTGTCTTTCCCTATTTCTAAGCTGGGTTTTCCTGTCTCAACTAAAGATCGAAGGTGACTGTCAGGATGTCTGGCAAAGTAAAAGTGCCCACCGTCCTGTGCACGTCTGCCCCATACACTATTCCCCTGGTGTTTGACCTCGGTCTCAAATTAGCCAGGGAATGACTCCCCGTCCTAGGCTTTTTGGACCTTCCCCCAGTCCACGTTACCAGGAGAATGATTCCCTTCTCCTTGTAGTTATGATACAGTCTCCTACAACGAGGGGAAATGACTGCTATCGTTAGGTTTCACTCTTACAACACCCAGTGTTGTGATGGTCCGCGATCCTGGTTTCTCTCTTCTTTGGTTTGGCCCACTAGGTTCACTTCCCTGTCAAGTACTGCCACTGGGAAGGTGAGTCATATCACTTTCTTGGGTTAGGTCCACGATCCTTGTTTCTCTTCTTCTTTGGCTTGGCACACTTGGTTCACTTCCCTGCCTAGTACTGCTATGCGGAAGATGACTGGTGTCACTCTCTTGGGTTGGGTCCTAGACCCTGGTTTCTCCCCCCACCCTTCCCTTATGTCACTTTGACTGCCTCGCTTGCTAAGTACTGACAAGAGGATGAAACTCATGCTTGTAACCGCGGTGCAGGGTTTGTGACTCCTGCACCTTTTGGCCCCTACCTGTCTCTGTGCCTCTCCCATAACCTTGTCTGCTCCCAGGATGCATGGTCGGTTCTTCCTGGGGTCCTTCTCCTGCTCAGTGTTGTGCAGGAGTTTCCGCCTCTCGGTTCCTTTGGCCTGCAGATCTCCTGTCTGGCCTTTGAGTGACGCTATGCATTTGCGTCACTGTCTGCCAGCCTCCCAGTACATCTGGACACTGTTCTGTGAATGAGTCCCATTGTCCTCTTGACTCCGGGAGCCGACTGCTCTCGGCTCTCTCCAGGCCTTCTCTGCATCTCCTTCGTGCTTCCTGGCCTTCACGGTCTCTCGTCCTGGTTGGTTGCGTCTCTTCGACAAGCAGTCCTTCTTTGGTCTTTATCGCATAAGCGGGACCACCCCTCACAAGAATTCGATGCTGCTGCAGTTTCTTCTTGGCATTGTTCTTCATTGCTCCTGTGTCCCACCTCCTATCCAGTACTTGAGTTAGCTATGTTCCTGATGTTCTCTTTGTCTCAGTACTTTCCAGGACTTTATGGCAGTCTGCCTTACAACAACACATATGCCTAGTCTCTACAAAGGGATTAGCAGAGGAAGAAGAGGCTAGAGTGTGTGGGTGTGTGATGTTTCTAAAAGGGTTACACCTTAGATGGTTGTCTTTCTCCGTGGGGTGGTGGGGGAATCCCTCCCCATGAAATCCTCCCTCAATATACCACCCCCAGAGGAAATATCGGGTTGCGGCCTCTCCGCCCTGGCCCCATAGGAAGGGGCTCCCCCCTGGGGAGAAGTGACACCATCTAATGATTTCTCACAACAGTCATGGTGATAGATGTTGCTCAGAAAGTATGGAAAACTAGAAAAAAAGTCTCAATTATATTTGGTTGGACAATGTAATGATTTGGTAGACATAGGTTTGGGCACTGGAAGCTGAATCTACTCACACAGCACTGGGCTGTGTGAGAAACCTGAGGGTATTTTCACTCCTAGTCCCCTTGGAACCTCAATGCAGGTGGCCTGGGAAAGGTCATTGCTATTGGATCCTGACCCTGGGGGTGGACAAACAGGGGAGGATCACCTGGGTAGAGGATCCTTGGATTATGGGAGTGAAATATCTTTAGGCGAGGCATGTATTCCCTTTATCTTCTTGACAACCAGCTTAACCCTCCCCCAACCTTTATGGGTTATTATAAGACCGTTCCCCTTTTTTCCCTTCTTAGGGTTCCCAAGAGTTCTGAGACGAGGAAGAGGCAACTGAGCGTAATAGACAACAGGTACTCTCACCACTTTGGTACTGGGACAAAGAAGATGAGAGGTCAGGCACATCCCTGTAATGAGAGCCAAGCAGACTTTAATGAAGAATACATGCAGCCCATCACCGGACCACAGTTGTATAAGAGGTGGAATGCCGCTGCATTAAGAGGAACCCGGGAAAGAGAAAGACACAGCAGAAGCAGCAATGCAGGAGCAAGGGAGGCCCAGACATTGGAACGCTGACAGAGATCCTGGGAGTCCTGCTGGAGTGACAGTGTAGGACAGAAAGCCCACAGAAGGAAAGGCGGGCAGCAGGTGTTTTGCTGATGAGCAAGGGCCACGCTGCACACAAGAGCCGGAGCAGGCGGTTTGAAATGCCCGGCGATCAGGCTCTCCCACGAAGGTGCTGCAGAGTCCGGGTAAGTGCCTGGGACACTTAAACACGCCAGGGAGCTCTGAAAGGCCGTACATTTATCTATTACATTTATATAGCGCACCTAACCCTGGGGCATCTGGGCACATGTGCTTAAGAATATGGTTACAAGTATAAATACAGTCTTGTGCATCGTGCAATTGGTTATATCCAGTTCTGTACATACTTACAGCTTGCCTATGTGTTTAAAGAGTTGGTTACATCCAATTACTTTCAACTTAGTAATAATCTAGTGCATACTTTGTTTAGTCTTGGTGTGGTACATAGGAATTTGGTTGCAACCTGATACCTTTAAGCTAGATCAAACTTTGAGTTCAAGGATTGGGTTACATCCAGATGCTTAGGACTTATACTAGGGCAAGGTGCGGGTGCAGCAAATTTCATGAAAGGTAGAGAGTGTCTAGTTCCAGCATTAGGATGGTTAATCGAGTACTGCCAGTTGATTGTAATGTACATGTAATAGTGGTCTACGTAAAGAAGCAAAGTTTTCTTTATTGAATACAGGAATTAATGAAAGGGGCAAAGTTGCTTATATTGAATACTGAACTGAATGAAAGAAACACATTTGTGTTTAAACAACAAAGTTATATCCATTAAATATGGAACTGAATGTAAGAAGCAAAGTTGCCTATAACGAATACAAAATTGAACGAAGGGAGCAAAATTACATATTTTGAATGCCGAACTGAATGAAAGATGAACAGTTGTGTTTATTGAATACCGAATTGAATGAAATGAGCAAAGCAGCATTTTTGGAATACCAAATTAAATGAGCTAAGCAAAGATGTATTTATTGAACACACTGAATAAGAGGAAATAAGCAAAAAGGTATACCTTGAATATTGAACTGATTGGAGTAAGCAAAACATATATGTGTTGAATTAACGTGAAAGGAAAGAACATTGTTGCACTGTGGGGATGAGGGTATGGAGGGGGGCACCGGTGGTGCAGGGCCGGGGGTGCAGCAGGGTGCAGTGGGAGTGGAAGGGAGGTGCCGTGAGGGGCCGAGAACACCTTTTCGGGCGACAGTGCTGGCGCCGCCTGCACTTCCGCAGCCTGGAGAAGAGCGGGTCTCTGGAGAAGAGCCGTGGGTGTGCCATCAGGTGCCAAGGACACCTGTTCGGCCTCCATCGCCGGGGCCGCCTGCCCTGCCGCAGCGCCAGCCCCTCACGGGTTGGTCGGGGTCCCTGATGCTGTGACAGAGCAGAACGGTCCCGAGGACAGACTGGCTGCAGGCCAGCCCATTCCCCTCCAGCATTGGTCGGCGGCTGACCTCAGGAATCCGAGCACCATGCACGGACCAGCTACACAACGTCGTCACAGGCACCTCTCCTCCTTACCTGTAACGCCAACGGGCCCTGGTCATCCCGCACGCCGAGCAGGGTGTAAGAAAAAAAAAGACAACGCCATACACAGTGGGCAGAACCTACAGGAGGCTCACACGCCATGCTGAACACGTGTACAGCGGCAGCAACCAGGGGACTGGGGGCTTGGTGGGAGGTCTTAGTCCAACCAACAGGGGAAAGGGAATAGGAAGGGGGAAGACAGCTCTATTTCTAGAGGGAGGGCTCCCAGAGTCTCAACCAATCAGAGGGAGGGGGAAAGGGACTGATCCCTGATTGGCCCTCTTACAAGCCTATGACTGGGTATAAAAGGGACTGGCCTAATGACATTTCTGTTGCTCATTGCAGGGAGGAGAGGAGAGGAGTGTGGAAGCGACTGGTGGGTCTATAAGGGCCGGAGTGAGTAGGAGAAGCCTCACAAGGAGTATATACCCCAGACTTTGAACCCACAGTGAAGTAACTGTGCAAAAGCCGGGGTCCTTCTTTTTTTTATTAATTCCTGAACATTAACAGTGCCTGAATAAAGTTCTCACAAGCATCAATACCGGCTCCTGTCCTGAATGTCACATGCACTATGACACAATGAACTGCTAGCAAATAAAAGTTAAGGCAAATGAAAGATTCTGAGTGCAAAGTTGAATTCAAGGTTGAGAAACCACTGATAGAAAGTCAAGGAAATGCATTTGAGAAAATACATGTTTGACTGAATATTTAACTACTCAAAGAAACCTAGAAGTTCATGGTTGCGTGACCTGTAATGGGTGGACTGTGTGGTCTAAAACTCTGGCTAGACCAGAGAACCATGTTTTTCATTGAATCAAGAACTGGTGAAAGTGAATGATAGGTTCCTGGTTGCGTGACCTGTAATGGGTGGACCGTGTGGTCTAAAACTGTGCCAAGACCACAGAACCCTCATATGCTAACAAGGAAGTTTGCTGTTGTGGATGAAAGAAACCAACCATTGATGTATACTAGACTTGGGAAGGGAACACCAAGTTGTAAAGAACTGTTGAAATACGGAACCAAAGCTCCAAGATATTTCTTTTTCGTCTCATCTTGTTATATTGATCTTGGGGAAGGGAATCCTGAGATGTGTTGCCCTTAAACTGTTTTGAACTTGGGGAGCGCATTTTGACCTTTACGAAAGTGTGGAACTTTATATTGCTGCAAGTCCAAAAGACGGTAAATTGAACATTGTAAAGAAGATATTGACATCGGGAGAAGAGAAGCTGAAGCGTAAGCCTGTGCTGGAAATGGCTCAGAATTTTACTTTTGGAACACTATTTAGTTTATGGTTGACATCTCAGCACATTGTTCTGTTCTAGTTGCGAGGGAAAGTATAGGCTTTGGACACAGACTGACTTTTCAGTTGGACTTATTGACACACTTTCTTTAGGTAGTGAAATCCCACATTAGTGAAGGCCAGGTTAGGCCTTACTCCAGCCTGACAAATTCATTAATAAAAGCTTTTTGTTATATTTAATCTGTTGTATGCGGCTCCTTCCTTTATGCCAATCCTGCAGCTGATTATTGTGCATTTTATATTTCAGATAGTTGCAGGTCTTCAGCAAGATCACAGGGAGGGGAGGTGTTGCCAACACCTCGTGTATTGTCTAGTGGGTAGTGGAACCCGGATACCTTGCACTCAAAAGAATACAGACCTGGGTTTTCCAGTTGGCTTTATATTTTTCAGTTAACAGTGTAATCAAGTCAGCCGACAGGTGTTTCGACCCATCTGAATCCTTATCAAGGCTATAGTACTTTGATTTCAGAACGCCATGTTTGGTGGGTCAGGGTTAGGGTTTCATCAATCCTTGTTAGGAATGGGGGGTGGCTGTCCTATGCAATCCCTATAGCCTTGATAAGGCCCAGGATGGATCAAAACACATGTCGGCTAACCTGCTATTAATTAAATAATCTAAACCCAACTGGAAAACCCAAATCCGTATTATTTTGAGAGCAAGGTATCTGGGTTCCACTACCCACAATTTAATTATTCTGTCCAACTATGGGAAGATTATGTACAAAAATAAGGATTTCTCCGTTATATATGAAGATGTTTGGATGTCTTTTAACGAGTTATATGGGTGACTCAGACACAGTTGAAGTTTTCATGAAGTTGCATTCTGTTAAATGGTTATGCACAGTCAATATCGAATAAAAATCTTTGTTGCGTTTTTGTTTTTCTTGTTGAACCTATATACATGCTTGTAATATTCTTGTTGACTTTGAATGTGTACATTAATATGCTGTTATTCACGTGAAAACTTCAATGATATTCTGTTTTTACTGTTAGTCCCAATGCACTCTAAGATGAGATCTGTTTGAGCTTATTAAGAGCTACCTTGTACTTTCTTTTCCAGTTCTCTGCTTGGTGTTCTGTAATTTTGGAAACCTGTAAATAAAGTTTTTTAAAAAAGGGATATATTTGGTTCTGCTGTGTTTGCCGTGGTTAGAGAGATATGAATAATCCAAGCATACCACCTATTCTAAACCACAATCGGAAGATAAATAGCAAAAGCAAAATTTCTGCAGTTGCCAACAGGATCTCTTAGTACATGTGGCGCTGCGTCTACTATAGAATATTGCTTTCGTTCATTTGATGGCACGTCCTTGGATATGCCCTTACATATTATCTAGTTTTGCCCCAAACATGATAAAATAAGGAAAATGTATTTGGTCCCTGAGCTCAGGAAACATAACTTTTTGAGGTGGTGTGTGGCATTCTTTCATATTCTTTCTACCCTGAATGGGAGACTCACTACAACTGTGGGGGATTTTTCTTTACAAGGCCATGTATACCTGAGAGTGCTTTGTAAGTCAATAGAATAAAGAATTGAAGACCGAATGTAACATGTGGTGATTGAATGATTGCTTAGGTTAGTTTGCCATTTGATATTCTGTTTAAGAAATGTGTTGTTATTTTATGTCTGAATATTTTACTGTGGTTTTATGATGGTTCTTATATAAAGACATTGTGAATGTTGGAGGGTGTTACTTGATGCTTGATGCTATTAGCAAACCAGCAATGAACAATATGGATCCTCAACATTAAAAAATATATTTTTAAATGTATTTACATGGAATTAATTATACACAAATAAACTTGGTTTGATTGATAGATCAAACTGTGCATACGTGACTATGCTTATGAACGAGCTGAGATGTCAATGCTCCTTAATAAATTGAAAGCACACAAAGAAATTGCTGTTAATGTTAAAGGTATCTGTACCGCGCTCCGTCACCAACTGAATTGGTCACCAGGCGTTCAGGCAGATCTGCAAGTGAGAAGGTGGGATGGGTTAGTAAGGTGAGGGAGTAGGATAGTGAGAGTAGTGGTGTCTTGTTGGCAGATTCAGTTCAGTATACACTGTGCGCTTAGCTTTGGTGCGAGTATCGGATCGTTGTCAGTCCTCATGTGCTGTTGGTGCGGCTTATGTGTTTTGTTTGTTTTTGCAGTGTGGTGAAGTGTGTGTGGCTATGCTGTGCGAGAGGTGATTGTGTGAGTTAAGTATGCAGAAATGTTGAGCTTTTTTGGTTAGTGGGTTATATGTCTCCCAGCTAACCTTTGCAGTGTGGCTAAATGCCTAGATTAGAGAGTCCTGCCTGGTGGGGGGAGGTCCAGGTCTCATAATACACTACACTTCACCATGCGATAGACAGAGATGTAGGCCACACTTAGATTTGAGTGTGCTGCAAGTGGTGGAAAGGCCTAGGTTTCATAATACTTTACATTTGCCACATAGTACGCAAGGATGGAGGCCATGCCTGGACCTGAAAGTCCTGTCCGGTCGGGAGGGATGCCAAGGTTCCACAATCCGAGGGTTCCCACCTGTGGCAGACGGAGGCCAACTCTAGACCTGAGAGTCCTGTGGAGCGGGTGCGATGCAGGCTAATGTTCATGATTCTAACTGAATGTGGCATTTGCTAACATTCACAATTCTGTCTGGGTCCGGGGCAGGCTAGTGTTCACAATTCTGTCTGTGTGGCATTTGCTAAGATTCACAATTCTGTCTGGGTCCGGCGCAGGCTAGTGTTCACAGGTCTGTCTAAGTGCAGCATTTGCTGACATTCACAAATCTGTCTGGATGCGATACAGGCTGATGGTTAATGGCATATTAACCGCATATAAAATGGAGGCTACGCCCAGGTTCGGAAGTCCTGCATATTGGGCGAAAGGTCCAGACCTGACAATGCAGCAGGCCTCAGAATATAGTACAGTGGTTTAGTTTTACAGCAGACAGATGGCCTGATACACCCATACCTGTGAGCACACGCGCAACAGGCGAATGGTAGTGTTGAGTGTTCCCAGAGAAAGCAATGCAGGTGAAATTAGCCTGGCAAGCAATGTTCTTAGATAAGGTTATGTAGAGTGGCAGGGCTTTCTAGAGTAGAGTGATTGTTCTACTCCCCACCCATGCCACACTTACTTTGGTAGTTGCTGCTGGTTGATGACTGGCCACTAGCTGTGTAAAAAACAGACATCAAAACTTCAGTAGTAGCAATAATATCCATATACATGACATTCCGGCCAATGTGTTAGATGAGGACCTTGAAATCTGTGTCCACGTTTTCTTCGAAGACTTCTTAAAAGGTTCCAACTTAAGGAGTCCTTTCTACACATCCTGATGTGCGTCTATTTCTTCAGGATCAAAGAGGAAGTTCTCCCAAAAGTGTGCTCTGTGGTGCAGATACATTTTTGCGGTAAGGTAAGGTAATGTTTATTTGTAATACACAAGGCAAGTGTTTCAAAGAGCTCAAGGAGGGAGGGAACAATGACCAGGCAGGTGAATGCCATCGCCTCTTCGGTGGTTTATCACGCTAAACTCATGACCACAGCCAGACCCTTCCTCTCCAAGGACAACTGCATTACCATTGCAAGAACTATCACAGGATCTAGATTAGATTACTGCAATGCCCTCTTTCTGGGTACCGCCACTAAAAACCTGGCTAAACTACAAGTATTACAAAACAACGCTCTGCCTGCAGCCATTGGAATCCCGAAAAGAGAATACATCACGGGCGCCAGGAAACTGGTGCACTGGCTCCCAGTTAAAGCGAGAGTCCTTTTTAAAGCCCTAGCCCTTACTCATAAGTGTATTCACCACACCGCCCCCCTCCTACCTGTCTGACAGAATTCACCCTACAGTCTTCACAAGACCGACCAGAACACCATATGCAAACATGCTCTCAATACCCAGAGTCAAGAGAGCTCGAGCCAGGGGCGCTAGCTTCCCATACGTATCGGCTCTGCAATGGAATGCCCTATCACCACCCCTACGAGGGGATGCCTCCGTTTTAGCATTCCGCAAAGCCGTGAAAACACTGCTCTTCACATAAAGCCCTGACCAATACCAACCAATGTATGATCCATCACTGCATGTTCAGAAATGTCCCAATGTATGTATTTATGATTGTACTCATCTGTACATTCCTGTATATACAATTCACATGCATACGCTTCTCCTGTAACTAAGCTAGCTAAAAGTAACAGTGCCGCGATGCCCCTGGGCTGTATGTGCGCCATACAAATGTAAAAGATAAAATGAATGGGCAACAAGGGGAAAAACAGTCATTCAGAGCCCTTGAATTTCTGAATGATACAAGTCTGCAAAGTAAGGGCATATAATACAATTAACAGTGAAGATAACCGCAAATAGGTCTGACAACAATTCTGCAGTTTTCCCAAGTGCATTGAGGCTCGACCATGCAAGGAGGGGAGACAGGGAAGATAGACTATCTTCAAGGCATGGTGTGTTCAGATCGTGCAAGTGCACAGACTGTACAGGAGAGTGAAGGAGGTTCGGGGGGGTGGGGAATCCAAGTGCGCCCAGCTAGTCAGAAACTGGGTAAGTGCAGAGAGAATGCCATTCTCATGGGTCATTGACCAAGTGCAGTAGCAATGAGGCAAGTGCAGGCCCGGAGGCAAGTGCGAGATAACTGGCGAGGGTGCCAGGGACCTTTGAGACTCTGAGGTACACTTGGCAGCCAGTCGACAAGCTGTGTGAAAAGGAGGGAGGGATCGAGCGGAGAGTGAGGTTAGAAGGGTAGAAGGAGATAGAAGGAAGAGGAGAAGAGGAATGTCTTAAAGAGTTTCCGGAACTTAAGGAGACAAGGCTCAAGATGGGGGGTCGGCAGGGAGGCTATTTCAGAGGGAGGCTCATGTTGAGGATAAAGATCTCCCCCTTAATCTCTGCTTGGAGAACCGGCTCACTCACTTGGAGGTAGATGAGCGGAGGGCTCGGGAGTGACAGTATATAGATGGGCATTGTTGTAGATGGGTAGGTCCCAGGCCCCAGAAAGCCTTGTGGACAAGGCAGAGGGTCTCGAACTTGATCCTTGCAGCCATGGGGAGCCAGTGGATGGATTTCAGCGCTGGAGAGATGCGGTCCCTGGGCTTGAGGCCAAGGATACGTCTTGCGGTTCTGTTCTGGATGAGTTGCAGAGGACAGGAGGTTGAGAAAGAGGCTGTTGCAGTTGTCCAGCCTAGAGAGAACCAGAGCTCTGGAGACAGTGAGCCACTGGGAGAAGGTGAGAAAAGGAAGAGTACCTCTGGGTAGGTGCAGCTGGTAGCTAGACTTTTTAGAGATGTCCGAAATGTGAGTGGAGATGACCCTACGTTTTTTGCCTCGCAGGTGGGTGCGGGCGCAGGGCCAATAGAGGGTAGCCAGAGTGAGAGTGGGAAAGCTGGAGCAGGAGCCCCAATGCGAACAATCTCAGTCTTACTGGCAGTGAGGCAGAGGTTATTTACAGCACACCATGACAGAATTGCGGACAAACAGTCAGATATGAGCGAGGTAGTGGAGGTGGCTGGGGGTAGCCTGAAACAGGTGCGTGCCATCCGCATAAAACTGGAAGTTATAGATGAAAGTGGCAATCATAAGTGCCAGGTCAGCCATGAAGACATTGAAGAACCAGGGGGATAGGTTAGAACCCTGGGGAATGCCACAGGTTGAAAGGGTGATAGTAGAGAGAAAGGACCCAGTTCCACCTGGGATGGGCGGTCGGAAAGGTTAACCGCGCCAGATCCTGACCTGTGATTCCCAGGGTGTCACGGAGACGTGTGATCAGGATGTTGTGGTTTACCATGTCAAATGCAGAGGAGAGGTCAAGAAGAATGAGGACAGAGGGAGTGGTGGTGTCAAGATTTGAGAGCAGGTCTTCACTGGTGTTCAGAAGAGCAGTTGCCATGTCTCTGGATGCTCTAAAGCCAGACTGTTCGTCATGGAGTCAACTAGCAGATTCAGTGCGAAGGGTGAGCGAGAGATAGCCAGCTTCTCCTGGAGTTTGCCCAGGCAAGGGGTGATAGAGATGGGGTGGTAGTTTGCCGGAATGGAGTGGTCGGCAGAGGGTTTCTTAAGCAGAGTGTGCACAATGGAGTGCTTAAGAGAAGTAGGGAAAACTCCAGTGGCAAAAGAGAGATTGCAGAAATCAGCCAAGGCTGGAGTGAGAGAGTCAATGTTGTCCTTAATGGTTTTGGAGCGGTAGGGGTCTATGAGGCCTTCATAGAGCGGACTTGTCTGGCGACCTCATCGGGTGTGATGGGAGTGAGAGAAGTGGTGGAGGGGCCACGGGAGGCTCCAGTGGTGGTGGTGTTGTATGAAGTGTTGTGGAAGTGAGAGAGGAAAGGTTTTTGCAGTGAAGTGTGCAGCCAGGGCTGAGCAAAGGACCTGGGTGAGTGTGACAGAAGAGGAGGCTGCTGCAGGATTGGCCAGTTCCTTACAGACTTTGAAAAGTTCTGCCATGTTATTTGATGCCACGGAGATGCATGCTTGAAAAAAGACTCTCTTCTTAGTCTGGATGCAGAATCGATATTGCCTTTGAAGGAGGCGGCAGGCCAGTTTGTCAGAGGGTCCGCCTGATGCATTCAATTTCCACTCAGCTGCTCTACACCTGCATTTAAGGGCAGCCAGATCAGAGTCTTACCAAGAGTTGCACTTTTTGGAAGGCTTCAGTCGGACCCTCATGATCGGGGCAACAGTATCAAGCGTGTTAGAGATAGAGATTTAAGTTAGCGAGGGCTGTGTCGGGGTGGGAGTCAGCCAAAGGAGTAGGAGGTGGAGGCAAAGGCAGCTGCTGTCACTCTTTTCATTGGTCTGGTGACTTTGAAACCGAGTGGCTGCACCGGGTGTGCTGATGCAAGGGGAGAGGAGAGTGGTCAGTCCAAAAGAGCGAGGTAGTGAGAGGGATAGAGAGAGGGATGTTGCTAGAGAAGATGGCAACCAAAGTGTGGCTCGCTGTGTGTGTGGAGCTAGAGGTAAGATAGAGAATCGCATAGGTTGCGGAAAGGTCCTAAGGAGTCGGGAGAGTAAAGATGGATGTTGAGGTCACCCAGCAGAACGAGTTGAGAGGAGGAGAGCAGAGAGGAGGCCAGATCAGCCCATTCCGAGAGGAAGAGAGTGTACTGTCCTGGTGGCCAATAGAAGGTGGCCATGAGGAGAGAAGATTTAGGAGATAGTGAGAGCCTGCAGACTAGGCATTCGAAGCAGAAGTAGGCCTGAGTGGGGATGATAGACACAGGTATCCATTCTGGGAAGATCAACGCTGCTCCTCTCCTGGGCACAGAGAGGATCTTGTATCCTTCAGGGAGGAGTGTGTCAAAGCTTGTGACAGAGCTGTCCTTGAACAATGTCTCCGTGATGGCGAGCACATCAAGAACCATGCATTCAAGGACGTTGTAGATGTCCGACGAGTGTTTGACAGCACCCCAAGAGTTGTGCATGGTAATGTGGACCAGTGTTGGGGAGAATTCTCTTGTAAGGCTAATTTCCCAAACCTAGTGAGTCCCCCAGCAGCTTTTCTGGATTTTTGGGGTTTGTTTTCTCCTGCGAAGAGTGAGACTCTTTTCCTCCCACTCTTAGGCATGATTTGAGGTATGTCTTTGACTTTTTGTGTGCTTATGGGCTATGGGGTCTTTTACTCCATAGGGTATCATCTGTCTTAATGTATGTGTTACACAGCACCCTCAGTGCAGTAACACAGGGGTGTCATAGTGACCCCCAAACATAGACTCCATACCTGGGACTGACTACTGTCTCCCAGGGCATGTCAAGTCACCATTGGCTTTACTAGTCCAAAATTGTGAACAGAACCAGTATTGTGGAAGTACTGGAAGGGGTTAATTAGATTGCCCCTGGGTCTGTTTCCAAGGGGGCACTGTGCCCCACCAGGAACAATGTCAAGACGTGCACAGAAAGGGCACACATCTGCACCCACAGCACCACACCACTGTGTGGGCATTTGGGGGTGGTCAACAAGTGTTTCAAAAGTCTTCACAGGATGGCGGTGTTTACAGTTTACACCTGACCATGTTTACATGATCACTGCAATATTATATGCTTCATAATATTCACATCTGTTGCAGTGTGCCCATGTGAAGTATCTTTTGAAAGTACTTCAACTTTGCAATAGGGGGAGAGGAATATGTTCAACCGTCTGTTCAAGCGTGCTCTCCTATAAAACAAGCTGTTTGCCTTTTCTTGCCAAGCGCTCAGACATCCGGAGCAAGGTACACTTAGCGGCTGCAGGCGAGTTTGTGAAGCACACATGGTGTGTGCAGTCTTTCACCAACTCGCCTGCCACCCCAGGCCGCAACACAAGAAGGAAATGCTTCACCAACTCGCCTGCGGCCGCTGCGCAAGCAAAGCCCAGGCTGAGTTGTGACACACCTCAGCCTGGGCCTTTGGCTGGCGGCGCCACGGCCGGAGGGGAGTTCAGCACTGAAACCTGCCACGGCAAGGTCGCCGCATTTCCGACCCCACTCACCAGACCCCAACCCAGCTCATTCCTGTCAGCGGAATATTCTCGTTGAATCTCCGTCAGCTGTTTGAAGTTCGTTGTCTTGTCAACCTACATTTATCGCAAGTATTGGCTGCTAATGTTTATTGTGCGCACTTGTTTGGCTATCACTAGATGGTGCAGCGTGCATTTTCCAGTCAGCTGAATTACCTTGTTTTCGTGTCAGCTGTAAGAAGTTGTTCCCCTGTCAGTCAGCCTTTTTACACACACTGTAGGGAACTGCAGCCCTGTGACAAGGTTTGAGTTATCATATATTGGGTGCTACATTCATTCCAGTCAGCGAAACTAACTAGGGTCATATTAGTTAGCTGTTGGACGTTGTCTCCCTCTAGTTAGCATTCCGCACATTCCGCAAAAAGCTAACGTTTCATGTAAAAAAAAACCAAAGGGCAAGCACATTGTTGAGAGTGTAAAGGTGTAGTTCACCTTGGTTGTTAATGTCCAGAGGGGAATTACAATAGTGGCAAGTTGTGTGTGTGTTTATATATATATATATATATATATATATATATATATATATATATATATATATATGAGTTGGGTGAGTTAAGATTTACAGAGTCGCTGTGTTAGGTACTCCTATTTTAGTGGGGGCACATTTTCTCAGCAGTTGACATTGTCTGGTCACGTGTTCACACGCACATATAGGCGTTCCTCATTTTTAGTTTAGGAAGGTTAGGAGTTCCTTGTCTTGCACGTTCAATTGTTAATGGAACGGCTCCAATTGTGCTATTCTTGTCAGGGATAGTTTCTATCTCCTTACCTTCCCCAATAGCTCTTTCTCTCTCTCTCTCTCTCTCTCTTTCTCTCTCTCATATCACGCACACTAGTGGTCCTTACTCCCTTCAGAAAATACATTTCATCTCCATTCTTCAGAACAAGCGCCCCTGCGTAGAAGCAGGATGAGAGCTCACCAACAAATAATAAAAGGTAAAGATCCTAGAGAGTTAGAGAAGTAATTTCTGAACTGGTGCATTTGACAAGCATATTGAGGATTGCTGAATGTGTTTTCTCAGATAACCTGACTGCATAGATTTACAACGCACACTAAGAATAGCATAACCTGATTTTCCAGAGAAGTGCTCCCACAGAGTTTGAGGTAAGCGTTACAGAACGCGAAGCCGTGCTGAAAAAAATACTCTGAGCATTCATGGAAAATACTGAGATGGATCAGTTAACTCAACTTTTGGGGGAATTACGAGCTGAAGTCCACGCAGCTCGGTCTGAGACCAATGCCCTTAGAAGAGAGCTGGTGGTGAACAAAGATCGAACAGAAGAATTGGCTCGTCAACTGTTACAGGCTCAAGCGGGTCAGGTACAGCTACCATTAAGTAATCCCCAGGCTTCTGCACCTACAGCACCCCAGACTCCAGTCCAAGTGGTCATTGCTGGAAACATTCTGTTAGCTCCTCCAGAGCGCTTTACAGGAGATCCAAAGAAATTTGCTGTGTTTTTAAATCAATGCAGATTACATTTTTTGTGCAGACCTGGAGTGTTCCCCACAGATCAATCAAAGGTGGCTTTCGTGTTATCTTATTTGGGCGGCTATGCGGCAGATTGGTCCATACCCCTTGTAAATAGGGACGATCCTGTGTTGCAAAATTTTCAGGAATTTCAGAAAGAATTGGAAAGGCTTTTTGCTCGACACACTCAAGGACCAGCGTTGGATAGCGAGTTGCTGTCATTGAAACAAGGCAATCAAGAATTGCTGGCATATGTGGCCACCTTTAATAGGTTGGTGGCAGAAACCAATTGGCCTACGGAAAAAAGAACGACTTTATTTTATCGAGGTCTGCGCAGTGAATTAAAGGACGTTCTGGCACAAGTGGTGAACCCGCCGGAGAATATCAATGACTTCATTGATTTAACTATTGAGTTAGACCACAGGTTACAAGATCGTAGGACTGATCATGCTCGCCAAGACAATCGAGCATATGTGGTTCACCCAAGAGAACCAGTTGCAAGATCAGGACCAGAAACTCACTCGGAACCCATGCAGTTGGGGGGGATTCGAGGCCCGATTTCTCAGACGGAGAGAGAGAAAATACGTCAACAAAAGTTATATCTATAATGTGGTAAGGCGGGTCACTTCTTAAAGGACTGCTCGGGGAAACCGGCACGGAAGCCTTTGGGAGGAGTGAGTCAAGACAAGAAGGACCAGAATTCGGAAAACTCCAGTGCCCGGCAGGTTTAAAGGTCAGCTTGTCGAGCATGCATACGATTTCAGTGACCTCACACTTTGTGTTTCAAATCATCCTATTTAGTCATGAGATTCCCACTATAAGGCATGAGTTGACTGCTTATATTGATTGTGGGGCTATTGGCAATTATATGGATCTTCACCTGGCTAGCAAATTGGGATTTTCCTTAACGGATAAGTTAAGGGCAGAAAATGTATCCGGGTCGACAGCACTCCATTGGTGTCAGGTCCTGTTACACAGTGCATTAACAACCTTATTATGCTCTGCCAGGATGGACACAGAGAGAGGATCTCTTTTGACCTGATTCGAGCTCCACAGTTCCAGATTATCTTGGGAATACCGTGGTTGGAAAAGCATAACCCATTGATCAATTGGCGAACCAGAACTTTGACCTTTGCTCCTGACTGTCAGAACTCCTGCAATTCTATGGAAGGTTCAGTGGAGATAATGCAACAGGAGGGGTCTACGGAAAAACACTTTAGGTCTTATTGGCTCTTTGCCCCATGAATACCAGAGATTTCAAGATGTGTTCCAAGAGGAAAAACAAGCTGAAATACTGCCTCCTCACAGACCTTATGATTGTCAAATTGATTTAATTCCTGGATCCCAGCTTCCGTGCAGTCGAATTTATGCTTTGACAGAAAAGGAAAATGTCCATTTGAAAACTTATTTGGATCAGTATCTGGCTAATGGGTTTATCAGACCATCTAAATCCCCAGCAGCATCACCCCTATTTTTTGTACCCAAAAAAGGAGAATTAAGAACGTGTATAGTCTACCGAGCTCTAAATCAAATCACTGTAAAGAATCGCTACCCTCTTCCACTCATCTCTACATTGTTGCACTAAGTAAAACAGGCGCAAATGTCCACTAAGTTAGACCTCAGAGGTGCATATCATCTAATCCGCATAAAGGAGGGAGATGAGTGGAAAACTGCATTTCGAACTAGATACGGGCTCTTTGAATACAAGGTGATGCCTTTCGGGCTGTGCAATGCTCCAGCTGCCTTTCAATCCTTTATGAATGACATTTTCAGAGATATGCTGGATATTTGTGTGGTAGTCTATGTGGATGACATTCTAATCTTTTCTGATAACCCTTTGGAACATGTCAAGCACGTGACCGCTGTTCTCCAACGACTCAAGGAAAACTCTCTGTATGTTAAACTGGAAAAATGTTACTTCCACGTTCCAGAAGTTGAGTTCTTGGGGTTCATTTTGTCGGCACAAGGAGTCAAGATGGACAATAGAAAAGTTGATGCAATTCTCACCTGGCCTGCACCCACGTCTGTTAAAGGAATTCAAAGTTTTCTAGCGTTTGCAAATTTTTATCGACGGTTTGTGTCTGATTTCTCACGATTAGTTCATCCCATCACGTCCTTACTCAAAAAGAACAAAAAATTTGATTGGACTACAGAGGCAGATGAGGCCTTTAAAAAATTAAAGGAGAAATTTACCGCAGCCCCAGTCCTACAGCATCCCCGGACGGATCTTCCGTTTGTGGTGGAAACAGATGCTTCTAATGTGGCCATGGGGGCAGTGTTATCACAGCGCAATCCGGACTCCCACAAATTGCATCCAGTGGCCTTTTGATCTAATAAATTCTCCTCTGCAGAGCTCAACTATACAATTACTGATAAGGAGTTGTTGGCCATCAAGTGTACACTTAAGGAATGGAGACATCACCTACTTGGGGCAAGACATACTGTTACCAATTTTACGGACCACCGCAACCTGCAGTATCTCCGCTCGGCGAAGGCACAATCCTCCGGTCAACTATGTTGGGCACTCTTTTTTGCCGAATATGACTTCGTCATCACATTCAGGCCGGGGGTGCGAAATAGAAAGGCAGATGCCCTATCTCGTATTGGAAAAGGTGAAGAAGCTTATGTGCCTCCCATTCCTGTGGAAATTATTTCTGGGGAAAAGGTGCTTGGAGTTGTGGGTTCAACAGATTCGTCATGGGAGAAACTGAGAGAGGAAGTCAAAATCAGCATGACCTCCAATGAACTGCAGAAATGGGAAGCAAAGGGTGAAAACTTCAGTGTTCTGGATGGTTACCATTCTATCGAAATCGCCTGTATCTGCCCACTCCTAGGCTGCAAGTTCAAGTAATTTCCATATCATGGAGCCTTGCTGGAGGGTCATCCTGGAATTACCAAAACCATGGAAAAGGTGAAAAGATCTTATTGGTGGCCCACATGGCGAAGAGATGTAGTTCAATTCTTGAAAACTTGCGGAAATTGTGCTCAAAACAAAAATCAAAAGAGTATACCTGCTGGCCTTCTTCAACCGTTGAGTGTGCCACCTGCACCCTGGCATACTCTCTCTATGGACTTCATCACAGATCTACCCAAGTGTGATGGGTATGATACCATATTGGTGGTGGTGGATCTTTTTTCAAAGATGGTGCATTTTGTAGCATTGACGGGCCTACCTACAGCCTCGGTTCTGGCTAAAACATTTTTGGAGAATGTAGTAAGGCTACATGGTTTTCCTTCAATAGTAGTTTCCGATCGAGGAAGCCAGTTTGTTTCCAAATTCTGGAAAAAATGCTGCGAACTAGCCAAGGTGGAGGTTCGCTTGTCCACCAGTCATCATCCACAAACGGACGGACAAACCAAGAGAACTAATCAAACCTTGGAACAGTACCTCAGGTGTATGTTGCATCAGTCTGAAGATACCTGGTTTAATGTCTTGTGGGTAGATGAATACGCTTACAATAACTCTGTACATGCCTCCACAGGTTTGAGTCCATTTTTTACCTTACATGGCCAGCATCCTCGGACATCTGCCTATGATCCTCCCGAATCCTTAGAAATGCCAGCTGTGAAAACTCTGCACGAAAAAATTGCCACCGCCCTGGTCCAGGCACGAGAGCATTTGTTTGTTGCCAAAGAGACCCAGAAGAAATTTGCTGATCTAAAAAGAAAGGATACTCCGGAGTACAAGGTGGGAGATTTGGCGTGGCTGTCTACCAAAAACTTAGCATTGAAAGGGTCACGAAAATTTCTTCCAAGATTTCTGGGACCATTTACCATCGAAAAAGAGATTAATCCAGTGGCCATGAAAATTGAGTCTTCCCAAGAACTTGAAAATCCACCCGGTGTTCACGTTTCCTTGTTGAAACCAGTCAGCCCAAATACCAGAATTCAAGAAGCACCAGCTCCAGTGGAAGTTGAGACCGATCAGCCAGAGTATGAAGTCAAGGCTTTTCTGGACTCCAAGGTGGTGCGCAAGAAGTTGTTCTATTTGGTGGACTGGAAAGGGTATGGTCCTCAGGATAGAACATGGGAACCCCAAAAGAACATTCATGCACCTAGATTGCTGAGAGCCTTTCATAGAAATAATCTGTGCAAACCTACAAAGGGGGATTCTGACTTAGGAGGGGTTTTGGGGGGGGAATACTGTCATGAGCATGGGTCATGCCCCTAGATTAGCCTCTAAGAATTCGTGGACCACGGCTTATCATGCTTGGTCTGTTAGAAGGAAAAAACCATGTCTAGGCTATATGGCAGAAGGCACTTCCTCATTACCTAAGATGGCGGCCTAGTGGTCCTATGGGAAGTGATAGTGAGGGTCTAGTGCTTCACACTCGCTGCACATATAAGCCCCTCCCCGCTCCTGCTTCGATTTGTCTGCTTTGCAGTGTACGCTTACTGCGGTGCCAGTTTCAGTCACAGTTTTCCTCAGCCCATTCTTGAAATATCCTTCACCTTAGTTTTCCATTGTTCCCTCTGAAGTTAGCTTTGTAACTCCCCAGTCATTACCACTGTATTCCATAGTGTTCGTTTTCAGTCAGCATTATCGGCAGTTGCCTTCACGTCTGCCACGGCACCGCTGCTGCGCTCATTCCTGTCAGCGGAATATTCTCGTTGAATCTCTGTCAGCTGTTTTAAGTTCGTTGTCTTGTCAACCTAAATTTATCGCAAGTATTGGCTGCTAATGTTTATTGTGCGCACTTGTTTGGCTATCACTAGATGGTGCAGCGTGCATTTTCCAGTCAGCTGAATTACCTTGTTTTCGTGTCAGCTGTAAGAAGTTGTTCCCCTGTCAGTCAGCCTTTTTACACACACTGTAGGTAACTGCAGCCCTGTGACAAGGTTTGAGTTATCATATATTTGGTGCTACATTCATTCCAGTCAGCGGAACTAACTAGGGTCATATTAGTTAGCTGTTGGAAGTTGTTTCCCTCTAGTTAGCATTCCTCACATTCCGCAGAAAGCTAACGTTTCATGTAAAAAAAAAAAACAAAGGGCAAGCACATTGTTGAGAGTGTAAAGGTGTAGTTCACCTTGGTTGTTAATGTCCAGAGGGGAATTACAATAGTGGCAAGGTGTGTGTGTATGTGTATATATGTGTGTGTGTATATATATATATATATATATATATATATATATATATATATATATATATATATATATATATATATATATTGTGTTAGGTATTCCTATTTTAGTGGGGACACATTTTCTCAGCAGTTGACATTGTCTGGTCACGTGTTTACACGCACATATAGGCGTTCCTCATTTTTGGTTTAGGAAGGTTAGGAGTTCCTTTTCTTGCACGTTCAATTGTTAATGGAACGGCTCCAATTGTGCTATTCTTGTCAGGGATAGTTTCTATCTCCTTACCTTCCCCAATAGCTCTCTCTCTCTCATATCACGCACACTAGTGGTCCTTACCCCTTCAGAAAATACATTTAATCTCCATTCTTCAGAACAAGCGCCCCTGCGTAGAAGCAGGATGGAGAGCTCACCAACAAATAATAAAAGGTAAAGACCCTAGAGAGTTAGAGAAGTAATTTCTGAACTGGTGCATTTGACAAGCATATTGAGGATTGCTGAATGTTTTTTCTTAGATAACCTGACTGCATAGATTTACAACGCACACTAAGAATAGCATAACCTGATTTTCCAGAGAAGTGCTCCCGCAGAGTTTATGAGGTAAGCGTTACAACTACATGTGACGACCTCAGAGACAAACATACATGAATCTAATAACTTTAACTGATTTACCGTGTTTGTTGGACAGCGTGAAGCAGGAGCGCCGTGCCACACCACATGTGCTGCTCACAAAATGGAGTAACGCAGCATGCAACGCTTGGTGGCTGAGGCCCGCCCCCTTCCAGAGGTCGCAAGAGAGTGACAGAGGTTGCTGGCCAATCAGCAGAGGTCGCTCTTGCGACCTCTGGCGACCCCTAAGTGACGTCCCTGGTCCCAATGCTTTCTGAAGAATAGATTTACAGGGTCCCTTGGGTTGAGAGGATCCATATTGTTCCTGGTGGGGCACATATCAGCTTTGCTAGAAAATGAGCCACACATTGGTGGGTGGTATATACACTGGGAAACACCCATGTTAGACATCATGCAGTTCTTGTGGAAAGGGAGGAAACTGGAAGCATCATACTATCCGTAGTTAGTTCGTAAAATGCCATTGTGCATGATTCCAGGTTTCATATCTACTGTTTGCTTGTTGTATGGTCTCCTGGACTGGGCAGGGACATACTGTGAGGGGTCAGAAATGTGAGGCAGACAACTTTGTAAAGGTTCTCAATGTTAAGCCATTTTATTAAATAAAAAGGTTAGATAATCGCCTCACTATCCCTACCCTTACAAGGATTTCCCTGCCTAAAAAAAAAATAAAGGAAACACTAACAAAAGGATATCTAACCCTCACACTTGTACAACAGATAAAGCAAAAAGGAAATATATGGCAATCCAATTCAATAATAATGTATAACATATGATCTCATTCACAATATGACCAATGTCTCTTCTCATAACCTATGTGAGTTTCCCTTCCCCAGATCTGAACAAGGGGGTTTCTCCGCAGTTCAAAGGAAACAAGGAAATCCAGTTCAGCACAAAGTTTCAATACAGTTCTTAGGTTTGATACTCGATTACATAAAGTTCTGTTGCTTCAATAAAGTATCTCAATAAATCAGAAGTTCCCACTGCTCCTGGAATAACAACGGTCTCACATTTGTCTTCTCCAAGTAAGTAACAATTGTGTTTAGCAGGATAATTGTCGCAATCCTTTGGCTTCAGAATTTGGCTTCAGAATTAAACTATTCCAACTCTTCCTGAAGTAAGAACACGTTTCACCTTTGTAGTAACACAGGATGGTTAACTGCAATTTTGGTTTAAAAAAGAATTGTGATTTTTCTTCAAGTTACAAGTCAACATGATTCGTTGTTAGAACCACAGGTCAGCACTTGCATCAACTACTAACTGACTCATTCCTTTTCCAGGCTCTTTTAGGTAACAACTTCTTGCCCTACGCCTATAATCGCCTACCCGTCTACTTCTGCAACAAGAACAGAAATGTGCTTCAGTGGTAACTTCCAACTTGGAATAACAACAACTTCATTAGGCTTCTTAAGCATCAGACTTTGAACAAGTTGCAGGGAAACAAGGCCCCACATTAGTGCTCTTTAAGACTTCTTGGCAATTATGCTCCTCATCCTCTGGATAACCTTATCCAGAAGTTCAGCCTGCTTGCCACCTTTCCTTCCCCTCTGTACCAATAACCAAATAATGATCACCAGGTAGTCTCACTTTTCCTCTATCTGGACTTTGGCAATGTAGGTTTCTATCACCTGAAGATCTGTATTTCATAGCACATAAGAGGTAAGTCTCATAATCATCATTAAGCCTCTCAATCCTCCCCTCTTGCCTTGAGTACTGTTTGTTATATTGGTATTGCTGGTTGGTAATACGCTCTGGGCGTGGGCATTTCTTGTACGCTTTTGGACTGCTCACAGCTTTCCCATGGAGTTTTGGGGCTTTCCACACGCGTGCACTTATTTTCTACAGTCATTTAGTTTCAACAAGCACTACGCGTTAGTTGGTTTTGTATAGTTTGGTATTGAAAATGACTGTTACTTTCACTCACTTGCCAGTGAAACTGCCTGCCGTGAACATGCAGACAGCTTTGGAGCGCTCTGGAGTCACTTGCAAGCTGTAAACTCACTGGGTAAGTCGCTAGATTATGCTCCACTCAGTGTTTGCAGCTCTTCGGTACTTGTGGCTCCTCGCAACCAGATGGCGAGCTTCCTCTGGTCCTCCGCCGCTCACGCCACTGATAAATGAAGCCTCTTCTGCTACGGAGAGGGTCAAGTGCATCCTAGTCACCTGGAACCTCCAAATTGGGCCAGGTCCTTGCTACTGCTGCTTCCCGCTGCACGAACGGTGCACAACAAAATGTTTTCAGGTAAGCATCTTTTCCTTACGCTTCCGGCTGCATGACCTCTGCAACAAGAAGAGACAAAGGCAAAGACTCTCTCAAGACCCGTCACGGCTTCAGGTGTTTCAGCGGTCCAGGCGTCTTTTCTCACCTCAAGCTTCCCTCTCAGCTGCAGCCATGACCCGCACTGCTTTTTCTTCTTCCACTGCTTTGCTTCTCATTTCCCTCCTACTCCTTTCTCTCTCTCCAATGTCCGAACCCGAGTTTTTTTTTTTTTTTAAGCATCTCAGTCTCCTTCAGGGGTAGGTCATCTACACTAATTAGGAGATCACTCTGACAGTAGCGTTCCTCTGTATCCCTCTTCCTTGTCCCAGTACTGAGGGAATTATGGGACTTGAAGTCCCTGACAACAAAGTTAGTTTTTCTGACTATTTGTGCTTTGCTGATTTGCCTTCTAGTTTGGACAACCTTCTTTGAAGGAATTTCATACAACCCAGTCACCAGTCTTGTTTGAAAAGAGGAGTAAGATGTTCTAGGTTTTTGGTGATTATTATTCACCATTACCATTACTCCCTTTTGAGTTAGGGAATACCATTCACCATTACTCCCTTTTGAGTTAGGGAAGCATTTAGCTCTAGGAGCTTTAGGATGGATTCTATTCACTTTTATATCACAGGCTGATTTTCCCCACATTTAGGTGTTCAACAAGTGGAACGGTTATATTGTGTCAACAAGCGATTACATATTTTGGCATTTGTAACAGCTCTTCCTTAGAGGAAGCTAAATACTGTGTCTCACCCTGTTGATTCCTCTCTCCTCCCTGAGCATTTTCTCCACCCAGGTAATCCACCCGTAAAGCACCACCCCAAAGGTCAGAATCAGGAAGCGTCTGCCTTTCCCTGGCCACCTGGGAGAAGATTTAAGGCAGGGATTTGGTGAGGGACCAATAGGATTCATCACAATACACACTAGTTAGTGAGGTTTTGCATTTGTGAACGGGCACCATAGAATGCCAGCTTTGTGTTACAATTTAAGTGTTTCTCATCACTGTTGGACTCTTTGCTATTGGTTCTCAGTCAGTCATTGTGCATAACCTTCAACACTGCCATTTATGTGTCATAGCTGTCACAGTAGGGCCCAAAAACACAAACTCTCAAAATCAGTACACAGGTTTATATTTGAGAAATTAAAAAGGGTATCACAAGGGCTGTCCTCCGCTCTCTGGTCAAGCATGGGCATTTCCTCCCTAGCCCAATCTCAGGATAGTCGGTAGAGATTGATAACTCCTACTATCTAAATTTCTGGCTGCCTGGTGGTGATGGCCAAAGGGCAAACACCCTTCCTAACTATCTCCCTCTGGGATCAATTCAGGTGGCCCCTAACCTAGCTCCCCCAATGCAACTCAGTGTAAGGATAGGTGCCTCTCAGACACTCAGGGCCCACTTGGTCCTTCCCTTTCACCCCTTTGTATTATGACCTACTTTTCCCTTCCTTTTACTCTCCTCCCCTTCTCCATCAAACTCTACTTTGTCTCTTGCTCTCTATCACTTTTCCTGTCTCTCCCATTAATGTTTACTCTCTCCCTTTGTCCTCCTGCCTCTTTACGACTACTCTCCCCACTCCTCAGCACTACCCCTCTCACCCTCCACACTACTACTCTCCCCTCTCCATGCTAATGCTACTCTACCCTTAACAAAAACTCTACTTTCCCCACTCCTACTCACTCCACCCTCACCTTCTCCCACAGTCACACTCCTTTCGCTACCTATCACCTTCTTTCACTCCTTACTATCCTATTCTCATTCCTAAACCTTGCACGCACACTCACATCCAAGTACCACTTTGTCTCACCAACCAATAAATTACCTTGTACACTCCTTAAGCAGTTCTCCACTCTTCTGTACCATCCTTCCTCCACTTGATCTGTTGGTCCTCCTCCTCTTCCCTTGACCTCACCTGAAAAACACATTGATATTTCCTGGGCCCCATTCTATCCCCCTCCATTGGCCCTCTCCCTCACCTGGTTTAGCAGGCTAATCACTCTATTTCCTTTCACCCAAGAAGAGGGGGTACAGGCAAGCAAATATATAAAGTTTGAGTTAGGGTTTGCAGTAAAGTTTAGTATGCTGCTTATACGTGGGGACCGCTCTGCGGTGCCATTGCAATTAAGGCAATTGTCTGTGGGTATTGTGAACAAAACAGAAAGTGTTTCACTGCCCAAACCCTGGGGATGCTTTGCTCAGGTGGCCAGGGCATGGCCACCACCTTTGGATCCAGACCCTGGGTGGACATGTGCGGGAGGATCAACTGAGTGAGAGGTCCTCAGGGATTGGGGTAGACACCTGATGGCGAGACGCGGTATCCCCCTTCTTGCAGTTACCCACAATCGCACAAACCCTCTGTAGAGACTCTGGGAGACTTGGAGGAAGAGAAAAACGCCCTGACACTGGCCCTGTGAGTTCATAGGAGACTACACTGTGGAGAGGGAACTGTACCTCCAGAAGGCAAGACCACGGGCAGCTGGGGTTGCCTTGTGGTGCCCAAAGCAAGACTCCTCCCCTGGGCCAGCCAGGCGAACCCAGGTCTCCAAGTGTGAGGTGGAGAGACCCTGACCTCAGATCAACATTCCCTGTTAGCTCCTCTAGCTCCCAATGCCAGTAAAAATGCTGTTTTGCGGAGCTGTTAAGTGGGAGGGAAATTAGCCCAGAGCATTCTGGGACTAGGAGTCCCAAGACCTTTTTTGTGAATTGAGAACTTCGAAAGGAAGATCGAGTCTGGCTGAGGGAAGACTTCCTAGTGAGCTGTGAATCATGAATGGAGGCTCGATTCCCGACTGAGTGAAGCCTTCGATGTGAACTGTGCTACATGAGAGAAGGCTCGAGCCTGGCTGAGAGAACCCTTCATCGTGAGCCTTGCCGAACAAAGCAGCACCAGTAAAGACAGCACAGACGGTGAGTCGGAGTGACTGAACTTTGGGAGGCTAGGATAAGATACCATATACAAAATGGTTTAGCAGCATGTTAGTGCTCATTCAAAGGTCTTTGTTAGGTATCCAACTGAGAGTGTAAAATTGTGAAATTTAAAGTTGCAGTGGTCCTGCAACGGGTCAAGCCAAGCCCTGTGCACATTCAAAAGTCTTCGATAGCGCAAACAAACTGTAATTGGTCTGAGCCCGGCTGAGGGAGACTAATTGTGTAAAAGGGATTTGAGCCTGACTGAGGGAAATCCAGGGTGCACCGTGAGTCACGTGAGAAAAGATTGTGGTAGAAAAAGGATCTAAGCTCGGCTGAGGGGGATACAGGGTGAAGAGTGAATCGCCCTACTTGAATATTTGGAAAGTAACTTTTCATCTGTTTGGTACATCAGGTCCTCTGAATCAAGAGAGTTTGATAACTTAAGAGACTTGGGCCTAGAAGGTCCTAATGTTGGTAATGGAACTGTGTCCTCGTGCCGAAGAAGCCCAGGAGTGTGCTATGCTCGAGTGAACCGCCTTGTCCCGTGCTGAAAACGTGGGCAAAGGAAGCCAACAGCCTGAACATCCTCACTTATTTTGTGAACACTTCTTTCTTTTTCCTGAACATTTCCCCACACTATTTGTAAATTGGCAGTAAGGATTGGCAATAGGTTTTTTAGCATAGGCCCTTTTTAATTTTGACAAGACTCCACCAGGACTGCATTATTATTATTTGATGGTCGTACCTTGCTCCTATCTTAGATTTAGGTTCAGCTAGGTTTTTATCACACCCTTGATAAGGTTCAATAAACACCCTTGAACCTTGGCCACTTGTGTCTGTCACTTTGATACCATGCCTTCCTGACAGTATTGTTTAGAGAGCTGGATTTAATGCATTGGTGCGCAAACCACGCCACATGCTCGATATTGAAGTTGTCTCTTGTGCTAGTCCATGTCACGTACAGTGTTTGGTCTGCTGGTCTTTTGTGCAGGGTGCTCTGCGGAATGGCAGTTCCTCACTGTCTCCCTCTTGGTCAGACTACTGTGGAGAATCCTGTGGATTCTTCCCACCAAAACCTTGCCTAAAATCTTCTCCCAGGTGGCCATGAGAGAGCAGACGCTTACTGATCCCAATCTTGGGGGTGGTGTACTGCGGGCGGATCGCCTGGGTGCAGACAAGGCCCGGGGCAGTGGGGTGATTTTGCAGGGTGAGACACCGTATTTCACCTTGGAGAGAGATACTCTTACCACTGGGCTAAAGGAGGAATTGGCTTATTGTCATTTTTTAATCTGAACCTCCTATTAAGGATGGAAGGGTAAACTTCAAGGGTGTACTCCAACAAAGAAATGTGTCCAAAGAACAGGTCATTTGCACACCTAAAATCAAATATCCTCCCCAGCGTCAAAGGTATACCAAAAAGAATGATGGATATGTGGACATTTCTCTCCCATTTGTCTCTAAAAAAAGTTAAACCCTACAATACCTCTTTTCAAAACGGCAAGGGAAATAAAAACACTGTTCAAATTAGTAAAGAAGTAGGGAAACCTAATTTCCTTAAAATGGACTGCATGTCCCAAAATCCACCCGGGACTGTAGCGAAGAGGGAAGGAGAAGCTTGCAGAGGCAAACGACATGAAAGCAGGCCTAACAGCCTTTGCCAGGGTCAGGCCATTATCACTAAGGGCCTGCACCTGAAGCCAACTGCTCCACCTGAGAGGCATGAAATGCTGCAGCAGGAATAAGCAGTATAAAGAAGCTGGAGCAGGAGCTGCAGGGTTGGCAGTAGTAGTAGAAGAAGAAGCAGAGCATGAGGCTGGCAGTTCACTAGGAAGTGTTGACCACAGAAGGGACGCCGGAGCGAAGGAAGAGCAGATTGTTACGCTCACCTGGCTCCCAGAGGGGCGTCGGTCGGACCCGGACAGCTGCGGTCTCCACCCACGTGATGCGTAGTGCAGCGATGCAGCGATGACTGACTGGATCTGTCCTCCTAATCTTGTCTGCTTAACCCGTAGAAATATTCTCCTGCAAGTGGAGAGATGGATTTAGCCACTTGTGGATTCAAGTGATGGCACTCCCACAGTCCTTCCCAACTAATCACCTCCGAAATGCCCTCACAGCAATCTCACCTAATATTCTTGAAAGATGAGCTCTCCATCCTGCGTGGATTTGCAGGGGCGCGTCGATTCCAGTTACTTCACTGGTTTGAAGGCTCAGTAGAGTTCCGGAGAGTATTGACTCTGAGGTTCCTGGTGAGGACCAGTAAGTATTAAGTTCATAGAGTTCAATTTGTCTGATGTTCAATCTTGTTCCCCCCCTTCCTTTCTTGTCTTGCAGCTGGCTCGTGAAAAGATGCTCTTGTGGCAGCTGGTGGCGCTCAGGTAAGAGTGTATTACCCGGCGCTGTCCGGTAAATGTTGCACGAGGAAAACGTGTTGTTTTGTCTCTCTTTACAGATGCAGCACGTGAAAATATGGAGAGTCACAAAAGGATGCCTCCGGTGGTAAATCGGGTAAGTCTATGGTGGTAAGAATTATATTTGTTGGTTCCCTCGGCTCAACTTGTGGTTTTCTTTTGTCTCCTAGGTGCCGAAGTTCGGCGAAGAAATGAAGGATGCTGTGAAGACTGGTGAGTATGGCGCGGCGCTGCAGCTGGAGGTGCGGCGCGTGCAGAAATTATGTTCTTTACAGGTCCGGAGACAAGATGGATCCAGAATCAGGTGTGGAATAGAAATAAGTTTGTTTTCTAACCTTGTCCCTTTCTTTCCTCTTTGTTTTAGGAGCTCCGGATTCGAGGCAGGCGTGGCAGAAGACTGGATGCAGGCTGCAGGCACGGTGAGTGTTACGCTGCTGGATGCAGAATAACGCGAAGCGTGTGTTGCTGGTCGGGCGTGGTTTAAATAGCCTCAAAAGTAGTCCCAGGTAAGAAGTCCCTAGAACCACACCCGAGTAAAAAATAGTCCCTGTAGAAAAATAGTCCCTTTCAGGCTTCATGTTGGATTGGAGTCATTTGCAGCATGGTCTGCCTGAGGGAAGTAATGACTATGAGCCTGGCGCCTTAGGTGCCAGGACTGATTTCTACTATGAGCCTGGTGCCTAAGGCGCCAGCACTGAACCCAGATAGCCGGGCCTGCTGAGGTTTTACTAAATGTCTAGATGCCTACTCCCGGGGCTGATGGGCTTGGTCCGGATGCCTGGGGGTAGGCATCATGACACAGATTTCAACTGCAGGCTCTGAGTTGGTCCTGCTCACAAACACTGTTTGGCTGTGGTTGCTTTGGAAGAGACTAGGAGAAGTTATTGGTCTTTCCAGGTGCGCCTATTTGCTGTAAATGCAGAACTGAAATCGTGCATCTACCCAAGGCCCATGTGCAGAAGCAAGCCGAGGGAAGCAGGAGAAAAGGAGACTGTGGTCGAGGCCGGATCTGAGACACCCACACTGCAGAGGAGTGTGGGTCCCAAGAGTGCCTGTAGCAGTAGACGCAGAAATAAAGTCGGGATGTGGAAGCAGCCCACAACCGCTGTGACATTGGAGCCGGTGAATGTTACTCTGTACTCCAAATCACAAGAAACTCCTTGCCGGCAACTGTAACCACCTAAATTAACACTCGTGCTGAAGTGGCAGCAAGTACAGTTGTTCATAGAATGGGAAGGCTTCAGAACAAAGGGAATTGTATCACGCACTTATTCAGCAAAGGTTAAAGTGCTTGCGTAGGAAGAAAACCTTATATTTCCATTGTTGTATTTAAATCATTACCATAGTGGTTGCGTGTCTCCTATTAAGAGGGAGAACGTTGTCGGTAATCACTTCAGAAGTAGCAGCGGACTTTCCCGAAGTTTTACAAGAATACGAACATCAAAGAAAGGTTGTGTGTAAGAAATTGTGTTTCCTGATCCACGTTAAAGCAGAATGCCGTATGAATAAAAGGGAATGCAAGTAATTAAGTTGAAGTTGATCATCAAAGAGTGATCGCGTGTACCTAAATTTGTTTCTAAAGTGAAACCTGACTCTTGTAACATTCAGAACAAATACCTTGGAGCTGTAGAAATTATTGAAGTCAAGAGAAAAACGAGCATTTCCTACCCAGTAGACAGATCCTTTCTAAGGTGAAACCAGCCCAATTAAAATCTAATCACTGATGTTTTGAAGTTGTTAAAGCTGTTCTAAACCCAGAATCCTCTGATAAAAGGGTGACAATGTTATCCAGGGCTGGAAGTGTGGCAATACAGCTTTGGGATAACTAATGGAAACAAGAAGGTGTGCATAAAGCTGGGGAAGGAGCTGGGAGTTTGTTAAAAGAACTAATTAACAATCTGTGAAGCTGAGACACAGAAAAGGCAAAGAGGCTGCCATTTCTTATGGCATAGGAAAGAAGATGGGAAAGAAGAGTGCCTTGCCTACCTGTAGAGGTCGAAGAGTCTTTTTTTTTAAGTTGCCTACTAAATTCTTAAAGTATCAAGTTGCAGCAGAACCAGTAGAACTGTGGTTGTCTATAACTGCATCAGAACACTTTTTATGGAATGCAGTTGAAGTAGTAGTAGACTGTGAAGCAAAGGAGCCTGCTTTCACGGTACCATTTGCAGAAGGGAGTTGTCAACCCTCTTAGAAGAAGCATCCTGACAAGTTATATTAAAGACACTGCAGAGGTTACAAAAGAAGAACCGTTGTTGAAGCAGAAGTGGTACTTTTGTTTTGCACTTTGACAATTCTATTCTGGAAGGAGGTTATCCAGAATTACCATAGGTGCTGTTTCATTTGTGGAACTTGGAAAGGGAACTTTTCGACAAACAAAGAAGGAACTGGAACCAATGGATTTTTGTTTGAGTGAACTTTTGTTTCTTTGGAACTTTTCAAGAGCTGATTTAAGACTTTACTTTTCTTTGGAAGAAATTGACTTTGGACATTCCTGGGGAACAAGGTCTACCCAGGATAAGTAGAAGTCATCCAAGAAACTAGTTATTTGGTTATCTTTTATGTTTTTTAAGCTTTTTTTGGGCTGTTTAGTTGTTTAGTGTGAGGGCAGTTTTGTGTATGCTAAGAGATTTTCTCTTAGATTCTACACCAGATAGGGAATCCCCTGGTAGAGTAAGCTTAGTTAGATTTTCTTTGCATTTTCTGTTTAAAATGAACTGTCAAATACTAAGAACTACAAGCAGTTGTCACCCTCACATTACTGACCCCTCACACTACTCACTTCTTCTTCCGCCGCTAGGCATGCTGGATGAAATCCTACAGGACAAGGAGACTGACCAGCATTGTGCAGTACAGGCAGGGGGCAAATAAAGGTGGTACTCATTTCATGCAAACAGGCACAACTAGGAGAGACAGGGACTGGGGCCCTCCCACTGTCCACACCCCACCTCTGGAACAGGACTGGTTGTGGTGAAACCCCTGGTAGGCCTTCCACCCCATGTTGAGAGGCGTGTTCATCCCCGCATGACAGGATCGGGTCCATGAACTGGTCACATATCCTTCCTTACACTTGAGATGGGTAGGCAGCCAGCCCTCTAAAGGGACATGACTGAGGGCCAGGGTTTCCTTTAACATCAATGTTGTGTAAGCTTGTGGCCCAAAATGGCCAGGGCCCAGACTGACCCCCATACAGGTGGGCAACACCCAAACTCCTGTTGTGTTTTGCAGGAGATGCGCTTGCCTAAAGACATTGAACAGGACTGCGCTACAATGCTCAAAGACTCTCTAGTTGGCAAGATGGTCGGGATTTGTTCAGTTTGCACTCCAAATGAGACAAGACTTATTCTTCTTTTTTTTTTTTTTTAACTTCTTTTTATTATAAGCGAGGCAGCAAAACACAGGCGAACAGTGTCAGGCAGTAGCAATGTGAAAAAGCAGCGTACATAGCGTAGGTATGCAGCGGTTACTACACATGATGAAACATTCAAAGAACAAAATACAGTCGCATCGTAGAAAAGGACATCAGGAAACTATGTCAGCGGTGAGACCCCGAGCTGGAGGGGGGGAGCGGGGGGGGAGGAGGTGTCCTGAGTCTCGGCTAGGTCAGACATATAGGAGCGGAACCTGAGCCAGATGTTTCTAGGTCTGGAGTGAGTGGGTTGTAAGTGGGACCAGGCTTCCTCAGAGTCAGAGGCCCACGTGACCGCTCTCAGCCATTGGGCATGTGTGGGAGGCCAGGGGCGAAGCCAACAGAGCAGGATGGAGCGCACCGCGAGAAGCAGGCAGAGACCGGCTAGTTTCTTGGAGTCCCGAGTGAGGCCTGGGAGATCATGAAAGAGGCATACCAGCGGAGAGAGAACAATGGGGTGGTCAGTTACAGCGGACACTGTCGAACAAACAGCCTCCCAGAATTGTGCGAGGTGGGGGCAGGACCAGATCATATGGATGTAGTCGGCATCATCCTGGCCGCATCTGGGGCAGCTGGCAGGGTGGTCGACGGACATACGGTGTAGTCTGATCGGGGTGTGGTGAAACCTGTGAAGCACTTTGAATTGGATAAGTTTAAACCGGGAGTTGAAGGAAACCTGTTGCGTGCGTTCGCATAGGTGGGCCCAGGGATCATCAGACATCTCAACACCGAGGTCCGCCTCCCAAGCACATCTCAGTTGGGCAAAGTCTGGGAGCGATCTGGATTGTAGCATGGTATATAACCTGGAGATCTTACCCCTCGTAGGGCCGGGGGAAATGAGCTCCTCAATGGCAGGGTCGTCAGGTGGCATTGCAGGGAATGTGTGGTAATGTCGCTTAAGAGTCCTCCGAAGGGATGCGTACTGAAGCCATACACTCCGGTCTCCTCTCAGGGGCAAGGGAAGGTCGGGCCACTTGACGAATATACCCTGGACAAACACATCGCGCAACAGCTCGAAGCCCGCGTCCGCCCATCGGCGAACTGTACCCGGTGGAACCCGTGGGACCCCAGGGAGAAAATTCCAAAGAGGGAGATTGCCATGGAAGGCATAGGCAGTCCCCGTCAGCTTCCACATCTTTGCCAGTGCAACGGCTGTGCAGGCAACCGGATTCTGTGAGTCCCGTGTCAAGGGGGCGGGTTGCAACACCAGGGAGCGGATGTCCCGGTCGATCACCGCAAGCTTCTCAAGTCGGACGTGCGGGGGAGGATCTGTAGTATTAAACCAATAGGAGGTGTATTGGATTTGTGACGCCAGCCAGTATTTAGGAAAGTTAGGGGCTCCAAAGCCCCCGTTAGACATGGGAGTGGAAAGGGTCCCGATTTTAAGGCGGACCGCACCCGAGTGCCAAAGAAAGGAGTTCACGGTGCGAGTCAACACCACCATTTTCAGCAGACCTATCCTGCCAGCCAGAGAAATCGGGAGTTTGTCCCAGACCTGGATCTTAGCTGTCAAGTGTGTGAGAAAGACTTATTCTTCCAAGACTTTTTCCTAAATTAATTTTCATACAATCTAGGAATAAATTGTGGGTTTGAGGGAAGCTCTGGGCAATTTGCTTACAACAGATAATGTTTAATGTGCTTTTTTGACAGAATCTGGGGATAGCCCCCTCAAGTCTGAAGTCGGGTAAGAAATCCAGGCATTGCGGGGGCGCTGTTGAGCAGCCTACAAAATGGCTGCTTAGCTCTGAAGCTCCGTGCCTAGCCGCTGATTATCCGGCTACATCGGCCGTTCTTGCCATAATCCTTCATTTTCATCTGGCCCCCTGTGTTGCTGACTGCCTGGGCTACCTGCACGCCTGATCCTGAAGCGAATCGGACCCCCCAAGGCCTCCAACCGACTACTACGCTGTGCCTCGCTGGAGGCCGACTCTGGGCCTGCGGGGTGCCGCGGTGACCGCTGCGAGCCGGCTGTGTGCCGCCCTCTGAAGCTTCCGTCTGCTGCCCCGGACCTGGCGCCTCCAGACCCAACACTTGCCCCGGAAACTGGTCTGCTCCACACGCGCAGCCTTCCCAACTGGACCCGGGCTGCCGGAGACCCCCGCCCCTCGCGTGTGGCGTGCGGCTGCTGCTCGCCCTGGCGGTGGGGTGCTCCGGTCCTGCGCCGATTGGAGGGGGCGAGCGGGGCCGCTGCGGTGACCTGCACTTTCCTCCCTTGCTCCCTGGACCCACGGCGAGGATCCCGCCCTGACCGCCTGCGGGGGCCCGCGCCCTGCGCCCTACGGTGGGAGCTCATCCCGCTACTACGAGCGGGCGCTCCGACTCTGCTGAGCCGCTGGGGTGCGCGGCGGCGCTCCTGTCCTGGGTCCTCTGCCCACTGCTGGAACTCTGGGGCTCCCTGCTGAGTTCTTCCCGCTCGGGACTGCGGCCTACAGGTGAGGAGCTTTGCGGTGGGTCCATCTGCCAGCCCTGTCCCTGCGGCTGCTCCCCCCCCCGGACTGCCTAATAACAACTTCGGTCCCTGTGGGGCGGTGACCCATTGGAGCTGCTCACGTTAACGAGGGCCCCCCGCCCCCCCGGTGGCTGCGCGACTGGGTTCCCTGAGATTGGGACCCCTCCATAATTCGACCAACTGGATGGTCGGTTAGCTGCATACCCACAGTAGCTGGTTGCCCTCACTACGCCTAGTGCAATCTGCCGACACTGTCACACCCGCTGCAGACCCTCCACTCCACAGAGGCCCGCTTCCTCCTCACCACCATCTTCCCCCACGGTGCGACCACACCGCACCCAGACTCCTACTTCCTGCAATGTCGAGCCGCTCCAGAGGAACTGCCAAAGGGGGTACCATGGATAGGTTCGCTAAGGCGATTCCTCGAGCTGAAGCAGCCCACATGTCGCCCCCACAAGAGGAGCTCGATAATGAAACCATTCCCGGGGCTGTGGCGCCAGATCTTACCACACTAATGGAATCGATGGCCAAAAACTTCGCCTCATTCCACGAAAAGCTTGACGACATCAATGCAAACGTTGCCTCACTTAAAACTCGTGTAGATCAGGCGGGATCTAGAATCACGGAGGCCGAAAATAGAATCTCCACTAATGAAGATGCTATACACACGCTCCAAGACACTGTGGCCTCCTTGTCGCGGGACATGAAGAGTATAAGGGCGAAATGCGACGTTTTGGAATCACGTTCCTGCAGAAATAATCTGCGCATCATCGAGGTCCCCGAGAACGCCCTCAAAGGGCGGATGGAAGACGCTGTGGAGAAACTGCTTAAAGACCTGCTTGACAATCCGGCCCTCTCCCCATACTTCACGGTGGAGCGTGCTCATCGGGCCCTATCACCACGACCTAAACCGGGCGACAGCCCTAGGCCCATAATCGCCAAAATTCTCAACTACCTCGACATGGACCTCATCCTCCGCCTGTCACGGGAGAAGGGTGACCTACGACTGGAGGCCCACACCATTAGAATCTTCCCGGATTTCTCGGTGGCGGTGCAGCAGGAGAGACGTCAATTTCTCGGCGTTAAGAAACTGCTCAGGGAGCGCAACGTCCCATATGCCATCCTGTTCCCCGCACGGCTCAAGATCACCCATAATGGCAAATTGTACTTTTTCACCATCCCAGATGAGGCGGTAAAATTAATCGAGATGCAAATACCGCTCCACAATCCGGGGGACGGCCACGCTGGCGGCATCTGAACACGCACTGTGTGGCCCAACAGAACTTACTGAATCTGCTGATCCCTGATTTGTGATATGCTATTGGCAACATGGTTCTGTTTACTATGAGGTTGTGGTTCGCTACTGCATGCATTTGTGTCGTGGCCTGGCTCCTGAAGGGTAGGTGCTGTTCACTCCTTTCTGCTGGACTCTGGGGCTGACCAACCGCCCCGGCCTTTGGCCTTGGCTGACATGGGGGGTGCTCTCGGGTACCGGGGTCCGACCCTATAATCCGCCCGTTGCAGTAACATGTCCCGGTCTACACATGCTGCCTTTAGTATGCTTAAATTTACGGCTGCGTAGTGTCAACTCATCCCACTAATGCTAAACCATGGCCCGTGCCTTTTAGGTGCTTTGCTTACACGAGACCCAGGAATCTTACTAGGCAATGCTGGCACCCCCTATTAACCTCGTCTCAGTATTCACCAGGATACATAGCTCTGGTACGCACACTTCATTTGTCATCTCCGAGATACACTCCATGGGGCCAATGCATTATTGATCCGGCCTGCCCTTTAATAATCACTGTCACTTGTTGTTTAAATCGCAATGCTCCGATGCCTCTGCGGCAGCCCTTATTTCCCACTTGAGATGAGGGGGCATCCGCCACGTGACTGCTGTAAATGTTTGTATTGTAACCGAATTGCTACGACGCATATGCTGGTCCCTGTTTCCCACTTAAACAGGCGGGGCCATACATTGCGTGACCGCCATCACTGCTCGTCTTGTAACGGAACCATTTGGTTCCAAGCGTGCTAGTGCACGGCAACGGCGCACCCCACTGCGATTGCACTGTTCTTGGATACACCTTTGTTGTGGGTTAGCCCCTGTTGAGCTTTTGGACAGTCTGAGCCAAGTTGGGGACGGCTCAGCTGCGTACAGCTCGGGGAGGGTGATGTTCACACTACTAATAATGAGGGTGGCGGGCGGGAATGGGGTGTTATTCCAAAAAGGCACACGAGGTTTCGCCGAGGTTTTGCGGCGCGTGTACTGAAGGGCAGCAAGCGCACTTTCAATCCCAACTCCTTGGGCTCACACTATCACTGGACATGGGATGTTCACTGAGTCGTGCATTGTGCGATTAGATATTTACCAATGAAATGTCTACTGTCATAATGTCCTGGAACATCCGGGGTTTAAGCAACCACACCAAGGCCCGTAAAATCATGGCCTATGCTAATAGGCATAGCTGTAGGGTACTATTTTTACAGGAGACACACTCCAATGGTCACATCCCAAGGACCATAGCCCCATCATGGGGCCCCGCCAGATTCTTCACCTCTTACTCCTCCCAGTCTAGGGGCGTACTCACGATGATCCATAAATCAATCAAATTCATATTGCATAAAAGCTACATGGATCCTGAGGGACGTTGTGTTATATTACATTGCACTCTTAATATCTTCTGGTCAACACATACTGCCCCAACATAGACTCTCCCGAATTCTTTGGCGCTGTAGCCACCATACTGCTGGGCTTCGTGGGTGTACCAATTATATGGGGAGGAGATCGGAACCTTATTCTGGACACTGTCCTGGACAGAACTGGAACTGCTACCAGAGCTCTGTCCAGTGCTGCACGTCAGTTACGCAGCCATATACAGATACTGAACATCTGCGACGTCTGGAGGACACTGCACCACCAGCGGCGGGAGTACACCTATTACTCGTCTGTGCATGACAGCTCATCTAGGGTAGACCTGTTCCTGGTGTCAAGGGAAATTATGGGCAGGGTGGGGGGCTCCTGGATCCTACCTCGCACACTATCAGACCATGCCCCAATTACAGTCTCGGTGGAACTGGGGATGCTCATCCCGACGTTCAGCACCTGGCGCTTCAAATCCGAGGCCCTCAAAGACATTGTCTTCAAGATACATCAGCCGCGGTGAGGTGGGACGCCTTCAAAGTGTATATTAGGGGAATGTCTATCTCCCAAGAGGCTGGAGTACTGAAAGCGATAAGAGCTGCCCTTGGGCGCTCCGAAGCCAAACTGAAACAACTAGAGCTCCAATGCCGCACGGCTGCTGACCCCGGTACACTCGCCCAAATCAGTGATGAACTCCAGATATATAACACACTTGCTACCAACGAAGTCCAATACTTCAGCCGCCCACAGGCCGCCAGGAAGTATGGGGAGGGGGACAGACCCGGGAGAGCGCTAGCAACACTAGTAAAAAGGGAATCTGGCCGGACGCAGATTACCTCCATCAAAGATCAACATGGCAACCCACAATGGGCGGACCAACTATCTTAGACATATTTACCGAATTTTATAGATCCCTCTACTCCCAACCTACCGAACACACCGAACAACACATGCGCGAGCTCCTTGACCAGATCCCCACCATTGAGATATCCCCTCATACCCGGGACCAACTGGACTCCCCGATTACATTGGACGAGATAGTGACGGCCATTTCAGACCTACCCAAAGGTAAAGCACCGGGCCCCGACGGGCTTACCACTGAATTTTTCCAAGAGCACATCGCTATTTTGGCCCCTAGGCTGCTCGAGATCTGGGACGAAGCACTACGCGTCTCCGTCCTTCCCCCTTCCATGCGTGAAGCTGTCATCACGGTGCTGCTCAAACCTGGTAAACCTGACGACGAATGTGGGTCTTACAGACCTCTTTCCCTTATGAACCTCGACACAAAGATCTTTGCTATGATCATAGCGAACCGCTTTCTACCCATTATGACAGACTTGGTTCACGAGGACCAGGCAGGCTTCGTCCCCGGTAGGTCCACCTCCCACAATATCAGAAGGTTGTTCAACGTTATGTCCCGTATAGACCAGGACGTCCAGGCTGTAGCAGTCACTCTGGACGCTCAAAAGGCCTTTGATATGGTCTCCTGGAACTATATGTGGCTGGTACTTGAAACAATGGGCGTTGGCCCGAACATGATCGGGTTCATCAAATTACTATACACTTCCCCTGTTGCAAGAGTAAGAGCTAACTCACTGACATCTGACCTCTTCACACTTTTCAGGGGTACCAGACAGGGTTGCCCCTTCTCCCCGATCCTTTTTGCACTGGCGATAGAGCCGATGTCGGATTATGTCCGTTCACGCCATGCCCGCAAAGGAATAAGACTGTTTGATGATCCCGAAATCATTTCCCTATACGCCGACGATGTCCTACTGTATATCAGGGAACCCACGGCCCATCTTGACCCTATACTAAGAGATATCACTCGCATCGGCACCCACTCCGGGTTCACAATTAACTACTCGAAGTCTGAGATCTTCCCTCTTACTAAGTCTACCACACAACCCACCACCGAATACCCCCTTCGTTGGTCTCCGGATGGTGTCAAATATTTGGGTGTGCAAATATCCCTAACCAAATCCACCTTGCTCGCCGATAATTACTCAGCAGTAACAGTTAGTTGAAACCAAGCTCTCACGGTGGCGCACCCTCCCATTATCCATGACAGGTCGTCTCTCCCTCATTAAAATGATTTTGCTGCCTAAGCTCCTCTATACTTTCAACAACATACCCGTATGGCCTGGGGTGGAATACTTCTCCAAACTACATGCACTATGCGCACAGTTCCTATGGCACTCCGGTGCGGTACGCAAGAAGTGGACTGATATGGTGCTTTCATACAAACGAGGGGGAATCTCTGCTCCGGACCTGATGCCATACTGGACTGCAGCCCAGGCCCAACACGCCACTCATTGGTACCCCGGTTCTCCTGCTCGCCCACATGTTAAATTGGAACGACTGGCAGCCGCCGGCACTAACATAATGTCCCTCATACTGCATCAGCACTATATATCTGACTCCCCTATCGATCCAATCAGTGCGACCCTGCGTGCCTGGACACGCCTGTTGTGTCTGACATCCGACTCCTTCCCTTACTATAAATGGCTCCCGGTAAGGGCGTTCCCGGGCCTAGAACCCATGCATGACACTGCTCTTGCCCGTCACTGGGGCGCATTGGGATACCAGGCATTATCGGATTTCTATCCGGAAGGCAGGTTCATTAACCCCCAAACATGGAAACAGGGGCACACCAGATCAGCTCTAGAGACCCTCCAATACTATAGGCTCCGAGCTGCGTTTCGCACTAAATGGCCCTCGTTTCCAGATGAGCCCCCTGATAACCCGGCGATCGCATATATCACCAACTCGGGCGGTGCCTGCAGCGTCATCTCCTCATTATATAAGATCTTACAAGACATCACCCCGATCCCAGCGCTCAGAGCACGCGACGATTGGGCAGCTGAACTGGGCCTAGAAATATCCGACAGGGTCTGGGAGGAAATGTGCCTACACACCCAAAAGGTCTCTCTCAATTTCCGCCACCGGGCCATGCAATACAAACTCCTAAATAGGCTTTACTATACCCCGCACAGGACTTCGAAGTTCACCCGCACCACGGTGCACCCCTGCCCTCGCTGTGGAGCAGAGGGAGCTGACCATCTACATATGTTTTGGGCCTGTAATAGACTATCTGAATTCTGGGAAAGCATCCTAAATACACTCACCGAGATTATCGAAACGGTGGTCGACTCTGATCCCTTAGCAGTGCTTTTCGGGGCCTGGAGAATGGAGGACACTAGACGTCTGGCTAAATTTTTAAACATAAGCTGTATGATAGCCAAGAAATGCATACTCCAGAGTTGGAAAAGTTCCTCCCCTCCGGCCTTTAAGAAATGGCTGAATTTGCTCACCTGGTCACGAAACTGCGAGGAGGAATACCTGACCATGCTCCCCGCCCACTCTCGCCCCAAGAACACCTGGTTTGAATTTAACACCTATCTTAACAACCAAAGTGAAAGTACACCCACAACTGACTTGTCCCCTGCCCCACAAGGGACATCCCCCACATCATGAGGCCTTATATCCTCTGCTTAAGGCTCTCCCTGATGCTATTGCTATGACTGCTGTACTGTGATTACTGTGTTGCTCAAGAATAATATGTTATACACGTGTTGCCTTGATGTATGTGCCTTGTGAACCTCTGCCTGCAAAAATAAAGGTTTTAAAAAAAAAAGAAATCCAGGCATTGCTCCTCTTAATGTCTTACTGTTCATTTTCTTTCACACTTCATACCGTCCCATTGCCCCGACGCCCAATTTCCCTACGCTCGACTCCTTCAAACCCATCTCCAGAGACAAGTTCCCTGACCTACTATCAGCCAGCAAACCCTACGAGTCTCCCCTGAAACCCTGCCTGGCCTCTGTCCTGAAAGAAATATTCTCGTCTACCTGCGCAGGAGAACATGCCAGAGCCATAATAAATGACTCTCACCTCTGGCATCTTCCCAGAGGCCTTCAAAATAGCGCATGTCAACCCACTTCTAAAAAAGGCATCCCTTGACCTGCTTGACCTCAAGAATTACAGACCGATCTCCAACACCAGATGTCTCACAATACTCATTGACCGGACAGCATTCTGCCAGCTCAACTCCTTTGTAGAATTCAACTGTCTTCTAGACCCCGCACAATCAGGCTTCAGACGGCGACATGGAACAGAAACCACTCTGATCTCAATCTGGGATGATCTCAAGGTCACTGGAAACTCTGAAGGCTGCGTAGCACTGATTCTCCTCAATCTCTCTTCAGCCTTTGACACGGTTAACCACTCAATCCTCCTTGACCGCCTCCACTCCCTAGGAATCCGTGGTATTGCTCTCAAATGGATTGTCTCATTCCTCAGCAACAGGAAACAAATAACCCTCCTCTCCCCTTTTGTCTCAACTGCTCCCTCTGTGAACACTGGAGTACCCCAAGGTTCATGCCTTTCTGCTCTCCTGTTCAACCTCTATACGACCACTCTACTAGGAATCATCCATCACGCACAACTTATCCTGTTACAACTACACTGACGATACTCAAATGATCCTAAGAATTCCCTAGTCGGGCACCAAGCCCCATCGCAACATTGAAGCTTGTCTCTGCAATATTGACCAATGGATGACAAAAAACCACCTCCTTTTGAACCCTGATAAAACTGAAATCATGGTGTGCAGCAATACTGCCCTTCTGCCTCCCCCTCCAATATAGTGAAAAATCTAGACTGCACTATAGACTCGGGCCTAACCCTCTCCCGTCAGATCAACGTGTCAAAATGCTGTCGCTACCACCTCAAACTTCTCAGATACATTTTTCCCTACCTCTCCTACCCGAACAGACTTGCCGCAGTTATGTCTACTGTGATGTCGAGACTGGTCTATGCCAACTCCCTATACCTAGGAGCTCCGGCATACCAACTCAACAAATTCCAAAGAGCACAAAACGCTGCCACAAAACTGCTCTTTGCACTGGGTCAAACAGACCACATCTCACCAGCTCTCCGAAACCTCCACTGGCTCCCAGTTGGATGAAGGGCCACCTTCAAGACCCTATTCATCACTCACCGAGCAGTGCACAAGACCGGCCCATTGTACCTACAAGAAAAGATAAAACCCTAGCTGCCATCTCGCACCCTAAGATCAAGCCCTGCCCTCCTCCTAGTGATTCCAACCTCTAACTGTGTCATGATCGGAGTATCCGCCATCTCAATCTTGGCCCCAACTCTGTGGAACTCAGTCCCCCCACACATTCGACACACCCAAGACTATATGATGTTCCGCAAAGCTCTAAAAACAGGTCTCTTTCCATAATGCCAAGCACGACCATCTGAGTTGATTTGAGCCCTTGCAACCCGATGACTAATGCTCAATGAGATCCCGAGCAATGATGCCACTGAATACGCTTATTAAGTCACTATTAAGCAAACGCCTTCTCCAAATCCAGAATAGCGGACTCTGTAGATCATAACTCCACCTAAACACTCAACTCCCATATTACTATGCTTACTCTACACCAACACACAATTAGAGTGCAGCTACAGCCCTCGATCAATTTCAGCCTAGCTGCTCACATACGAACATTACCCCATGAACACCTCATCATTCTAATAAAATGCAGCTACATCCCAAGACACACCGGCCTAGCTGCACACATAAGCATCCTAGGCCTAACACAGCCAGAACCAAGTCTTGGTGTCCACCATCCAGACTGCACACATTCAACTGATATCAATACCACCACACCTAATACTAGGATGCAGCTACCATCAGGCAATTACATCAGCTGCACAAATAACTGGTGCACCCAAGCACCCTATGATGCCTTCTCTCTCAACTGACCTGGACTGCGGTCCCCAAGGGCGTTCAACCTACCAGCGCTTTGAGGTCATACCAATGATATATAGAGTGCTATATAAATGCCAAATAACATAACATACGGATTTCAAAATCTATGCAAATTTGTTGCAAAATGCGCGCAGCCAATGATCCCTTCACTGGCCCATCTAGACCAACCCGAATTCATCCCCAACAGAAAAACACAGAATAGCATAAGGAGAGTGCCATTACTCCATATAGTTCGGGGAAAGACTCCTTTCTCATTCACTGCTATGAAGGTTAACAATACATTAGACTTTGCTGGAGGTATGTCACTAAATGACTGCCTAGATTAGAATGTGGCTCTAATTTTGTCAAGTTGATCATGGCAAACTAGCAATACCCACAAACGCATATAATGAGCAGCTACATGGAAGATATTATAAGATTCCACAAGGGTGTACAACCACTATATATCTTGCCCTCATTACTCGTTGCACTTGCAATTGAGTCCTTTGCTCAAATTATTTTGCGGGTACCCATTATATGTGGTCTAGTGCTTACCATAAATTATCCCTGTATGCTGATATTCTATTTTTTCATGAAGTACCTGTGCTTCTCTCTCCCCAAACTCGTCTAAGATCTCCAAAGCTTTAAATGGGCATCTGGATTTGCAACCAACTACTCTAAGGCAAAAGTATTAATATCTCATACAAGGCAGATCACATATTGGAAAGACAAAACAATTTAGAATTAACCTTGGACCAGAACATATGAAACGACCTGGTGACAATCTTTGCAGATACCATATCTCAGCCTTTTTTGATGAACTTACAAATGACCTTGACAGACGGCACACATTTGAGGTCTTGTGGTTCGGGAGGATTGCTTCTTTGATAATTAACATTATCCAAAAGCAACTGTACTCATGTCATGCTTATCTATTGACATTCCTGTCAAACATACTAACCAAAGTGCAAATTTAGCGGGGATCTTGCATGCACCTTATTGGGAGACGGGTGTAGGCGGGCAGACAATATACTTATCATATAACTTTACGGAAGACTTGACCCGCCTCTTACCTATCTCCAACCCCAGCTTAGCAGGGCCCAAGATCACTCCGGTGAGCCCCGCTGTGATGTGGAGGAGGAATGAAAAGGGAAAGATTAGGGCAGGATTTCCCACAAATTCCCCATAGGAAAAAAGACACTCTGTTAAAGTAACTGGCACCCAAAAGGAAAGGTATACAAAGGAATGCTGGTGTAGAGTTCTTTTAGTTGTTGTTTGCTTTGCCTATACTTGTTCTTCCAGTACACGAGCAGGGATTTGTACACTTTTCTATAAAATGGGGAAAACACAAGGTACCTTATACTATTAATTTAACCCTAAGTAGCTGCGTATATTAACCAAAGTGCAAATGTAGTGGAGGATGTGGCATGCACCTTATTAGGAGACAGATGTACGCGGGCACACAATATACTTATCATATAACTCTACTGAAGACTTGACCCTCCTCTTACCTGTTTCCAACACCAGCTTACCTGGGCCCAAGATCACCCTGGTGAGCCCTGCTCTGATGATGATGATGAGGAGGAATGAAAAGGCAAAGATTAGGGCAGGATTTCCCACAAATTCACCAAGGGGAAAAATATACTATGTTAAAGTAACTGCCACACAACAGGAAGGGTATAGAAAGGAATGCTGGTGTACGGTGGTTCTTTTAGTTGTTGTTTGCTTTGCTTATACTTTTTCTTCTAGTACACGAGCACGGTTTTGTACACATAATTCTATAAAATGGGTAAAACACAAGGCACTGTATACAATTAATTTAACCATAAGTAGCTGCGTATCGAAAAGAAACCTTTAAGAAAATCTAAAAATAGTCCTTTAAAAATGAAAAAACTTCCTTAAAAAATATGTACAGTCTCTCCACAGAGCACCATATAAAAACGATATGTATATATGAGATACATTACTCACCATAATCGTATTTCTGATGCTTGTATCTGCTTAGATTCACATGCTTTGCATAGGCCGACATCTAGTGGAAGCTGCAGAGTATTATAGTTGTTGTTTTCGAAATTCGAAAAGGGAAGTTGGCAGGACGTGCCAGTAATACTAGTTCCTTACTTCATAGACAGCCTGGCCAGGGCTGTCTCAAGGTCCTTGCTGCTGCTCTTCCTTGATGTTGTTCTTTCTGTTGGTGGTGATGGCTCTCTGGCAAGCAGTTCTTGTATAGCAAGCAGCAGCAGTGTATTTAGGTCCGAAAGTCTTTTCTTCAGCTGGTCTGCGTATGCTAGAATCAGCCCAGCAGGCAGATGCAGTTTAGGGGTTTTAGAGGGTTCAGGGGGGGGGGGGGTTCGGGGCACAAGTCTCTTAAACCTGGGCCACATCTGGCAGGTATGCCCAGTGAGTCCTGGTGATCCACCTGACGGGGTGGCTCCTTCCATTCTATGCAGGCTAGGAGGGCTAAAAATGTTGGGTGTTCCCTGCTGTGGGGAGTGCCCATGGCCCGTGGCAGTGACTGGGGCCACCTGGGGGTCGGCAGTGAGCGCAGGTGCTCCCCTGCTTGCCAGACGATCGTCTCAGTGTACGCCCAGGTAGCAGTGTTGAACGGGCACAGAGCGGAACGCCTGTCAACCCCCTTGAAAGAGGGTTGAAACTGTTATTTATTTTTTATTGTTTCATACAGTTAAACAAATAACTTTTGATACATTACATCATAATCAATTAATAAAAAGTAAAGAGAACATCTCTCAGGAGCAGCCACTTAAAAACATATGATATATATAGACATTTAATCTTCAAGCATTCGAAATATGCCAAATACCCCTCTCCACAGTTTAGTGAGGAAAACGATAAGTTCCTCATGGGAACCATATCTGATAAGACCCCAAAGAACGACCGGACGGAGGTGGGAATCCATTCCTGATGCCCTAAGGACTCTTCTACGCAACACAACCAATGCAGCAGTTTGTCAGGAGATGTTGTATTGTCTCCACCTCACCATTACCACAGAGCTGGAAGCATCTATCCCCCTTGGGAATTCTGGACCATCGACCAGTAATTTCGAAAGTACTCACTGCATTAAATTTGAGACGGAGGTAGTCCCACACTATGGAATTCCCCTGAAACATACAGATATGGGCAGGGGCCTATTGCCTTTCAAGCAAGTACAGGACGAAGCCAGCTGCTGTAAACTTGGCGGGTGACAATCATTTGAGAGACCAATTTCCCCCTCATTGCATTTTTAAATTGAATGGCAACTAGCATCAACATATCCTCCCAGTTGCTTCCAACCCACTGATCAACTATGCAGCGCATCTTTCCCAATATTGAGTACTTCATATAAGAAGCCTTGGAAACAAAGGCATTAAACAGAACCCCCATCAGGGTATTAGCTTGAGCACGGACAAGTCTCCAGTACAGCATGAAGCTGCTCAGTACAATGCGCTAATCGGTCATAGTGAGATCAAATTCCAAGGCGATCATCTCTGCCGGAACGAAGGATGGTAGTCTTAGAAGCTTCCTTAGGAGCATGATCTCGAACTTGATGATAGCTCCCAGAGTGCCCAAAGCCCCAGACCTCTGCTACATAGCAGAGGATCGGCACAACCTTTGCAGAAAACAATTCAAGCAGAATCCCCACTGAGTAACCTCCACCCCGTGAAGCAAAAGAGCATATGTCCCCCACAATTCGCGCCGGTCGTACCTTAAGGCCACTCAAATGGGACATGCCTCTAGGACTTGCTTCAAGAACACTCCCAGATAAACATACTGGTTCACAACTTCAATTGCTACGCCCTTCATATTCCACTCCACTCTAGCTGCATGCCTGCAACATGATTCAGAAACCATGAGTTTAGTTTTGTCAATATTTACCCTTAGGGAGTTCAAGGCTGAATGAGAATTAAGGTTATCTAGGGAACCCTGAAGGCCACCTGGTGTCAGATCCAAGACGACAATATTGTCCGCATAGCCCACCCACAATACCCCTGTATCACCAAGCTATGGTGGCAAAGATTTAGAATTGACCAATGTGAGTCCCATGTCAGAGATAAAGATTGAAGAGGATCGGGTCCAGGAGACAACCCTGCTTCATACCAACTTCTGTTGATATCCATGCTGAGGTTCCTCCATCTCCCTCTAACCTTATTTTGACACACGTCTCAGTTTGAAGCAACTTAATCATCTTTAGTAGGCCCGATGGAATCCCCCAACATTCGACCTTGCCCCACAACCTAGCCCGGTCCACCGTGTCAAAGGCAGTGCTATAATCCACAAACGCTGCATATTTAGGCCATATATAGGCCGCTTGCGGATCATCCGTGCCTGTTCCACAATGGTGGAGAGTGCCGGTATGTTGACAGATGTTGAGCAACCCTTTCTGAAGCCAGTCTGGTTCCAGGGGATGATGTTGTTATTCTTTGCCCAAGTGGTCAGATCATCCAGCAGAATCCGTGCGAAAACTTTGGATGAAATGTCCAACATGCCCAGAACGCGATAATTAGGCAGGTCAATTTGGGCGCCCTTCTTATACACAGGTACTAGGATGCTTTCATGCCAGGAGCAGGGTAAGACCTGGACGATGGAAATACAGCTAAAGAGATGATGGAGAACCCTGGCCCAAAGAGGAATGTCTGCCTTGATGACAAGATTACAGAGCCCATCAGATTCTGCTCAGAATGTCCCAGGGTAGAGGTAATATAGACAATCCATTCGGGTTCTAGTACACCATTAAGATCTAACTTGGATGTATCTTGTCCATTAACAATCTCCCAATTCTTTAGTTTCGTTGCAGACAGTTGTCGGCACTAGTTCACCCCACTTTTGACATCCTTTCAGATTTTTGTACGATCAAAGCTACTTTGAGTAGGAGATCTTAATCTCTCTTCGTCCAATTGCATGGGCCACTGGGCCATTCGCTTCTTTCGATAGTATCCGCAGTTCCTTACGCAAAGATCTTTTTTTATCTCGGATGTTTGTCATAGGGGTGTCTATGAGACAGAGATGACCCAACGGCTCTCGGATTATGCCCCTTATTGGTAATTGGGACATTCGCCAAAACCTCAGAAATAAGGCCCTCGAATTTATTGATGATCATCAAACCTGAAACCACGTCTACGCCCTGATTAGTGGCAGGGGGGTCCAAGAAGACCCTTTGTGCAGGTACCAATGCAGCATTGATACGGATAGAATTCCAACTAACCCTAGTCCTGGCTTTGTTAATATATACAGTATTGCAAACGCCATAGCTAGGAGATGCCAGATCAATAGTAAAATTATAGGAAAATGGTCATTCTCCACACAAAGTTGATTAACCATGTCAATAAATATTGGATTTTTGTTGGTCACAAAGGCGTATTCAATGATACTAGAGCTAGATAGTGCACATCTCGTGAAATGAGGTGGGCAGTCAGAGGGATGCGCCCCATTCACCATGGCAAATCCCCTTGAATAGAGCAGGGTAATCCAACACGGGCCCCTGGGACAACTGCGGTCTAATCTTGATTCACCCCTCGGACCACTGTCATTAGTTACCATATGCCCATACTCTGATTCCTGATCACTGGGGATCCTTGAATTGAAGTCCCCAACCATGATAGTTAAGATATTAACCTCAGAATCAAGCCACCCGCCAGTTCTTTCATTAGGGCACAATGTGGTGCAGCATATGGAGGATCATGGATGTTGACAATTGGAATATCCTGTGCCTGTGGTGAACCAGACCCAGACAATCTTCCAATCAAGCTATCGGGTGAATCACAATGAATCTTGATCAGACATAATGTTTTTTAGCCCCCAGAATCAGTCCCCCCTTGGGTCTACCTAGAGACCCCTTCAATGCTGGCTTATGTAGTATTGCCCACCCATCGACTACCAATGGATTGACCATCCACATTCCTTCAAGGCCAGTGAACTAAAGCAATCCACCTTCTCAAACAACTCTCCTTCAAACAGATGTTTGTTCCCCCTGGTATTCCAACAGATAGGATACAAGGAGTGGTTAGAGATGCCTCAGGTTCTTGACTCGCCATCTCAGCGAGCCACTCCCAATGGCCGTCTTTGTCAGTGTTGAGATGGATTTCTGAACTCTGACCTGGTGGGCAGAGGTTCAGAAGGTCAGCCTAGTTTCTTGGAACAGGGTAACCTTCCGGACAAGTCAGACCAATCAAGGTAGCATTGGTGGCAGTCAAGACTAGGTGTCAGGAGGGGTGAGGGTGACTGTGAAAGACCTCAATGAGCACACATAGTAAAGGACACTACAAATTACTCCCAGTCAGATGTATATATATATATTAAAATTGCATGTGCATTTATTCAATGCCTTTGAACTCAAACACAAAGCAATTATCAACAGTAATATATCAGACCAATACAACACTACTATAACACATATATACAATACCAAGTGGCCTAAAGGGTTAAAAGCACAGAATGGGTCCACAACCTAAAGGGAAGGAAACAAGCAGTGCAAATAGTCTTTAAGCAGTTCTTTATCAATCAATCCCTATTGAGAGGCAGTCCAGTCCCTACGAAGAGTGGAGCCTAGTGCTCAAAAGTACTGTTTAATGCTGGTGCATGTGATTGTGCAGATGGGCGAAAACGGGGTCTCTTGCAGGGGCTGTAGCAGCTCAGGAAGGTGGGTGAGGCGATGAAGAACGAGTTTCCACTATTCATGCAGGGTCTCCCCAAAAGGGCAGAACAGGTTCCAGGAGTTGGGAATGGGGCGGTAGCACAGGCTACCTGTGGAAAGGTGAGTGGCCCTCAGGGGACACTTGTGCGTAAAAGTGGGTGGATGCGCTAGGGGCCACCGGTTAGGATTCCAAGTACTCACCGACCCCCGGCGCACTCCGGACCAAACTTCATCAGTCGAGTCCACTTCGGTTGCATGTTCAAATGTGGCAGTTACAGTGATGATTCCCTGGCGGGACAGTGGCTATTTCTCTGCTCCCGCTGGATGGATCAGGCCAGTTTCATTGTAGCAGGCTTCAGGGCACAGAGGGGCACAGCAGCAAGGCACTTCGAAGTTCATCACCAGGGCTGGGCGACACGGTAACAGCGTTGGCTCCGGTTCGGGCACTCTCTTTATTCCAGACCTGGGAATGCCAAGTGTGCGAAATTCGGTGTGAGAGTGCCGTGAACAAAGAGCTTGTGATGTACCGAGTTTCAAGCGTCTCCTCGAAACGGCGGTGGTTTCAGAGCAAATGTCCTGCGCAAGCTGGTCAGCCCACTGGTTGGCCCAGAGAAACTTCGAAAGAGGCTTAATTGCAGGTTTAGATGAAGATGCCGTGAATTGTTGGTTCCACTATTCAAATGGTCGAAGCACCTTGCAGACCTTTTGGTTCGATCAGATGCAGAGGGGTGCAGCGGGACAACAGTAAGCTCAGGGTGGCAAACCTTCCAGTGGGTCACCAGCATTTCCTCAACTTGGCGTCTTAGTTTCAGGATACTTGAATCCTATCCTAGGCTCAGTGAGAACTCGACATCCTCTCTACATCTCAGAATCCGCAGCAACAACAGCTTAGAGGGTTATGAACTCCTGTTTCTTAAATTAACCACAGACCCTAAAACTACGATCAACCTCCTCTTACGCTATAGAGCATTGAGGACACACCCATTCCAATCTCCTATCAGGTGAACACATTAGGGGTGTATTTGGACTCTAGCCTCACCATGACCAAACACATCAACTCCCTGGCTTCCTCCACATCCTACACAGCCAAACTCATCTCCCTTAGTCGTCAATTCCTGTCCACAACCAACTGCATCACACTCGCGAGAGCCCTCATCTCCAAACTTTATTATTGTAACATACTCCTACTAGGCGCATCCAAGAAAAACCTCTCTAAACTTCAACTTTTACAAAACAAAGCACTCCGAGCAGCCCTACGAATAAAAAAGCGACCATATCTTCCAAGCCAGGAGAGACTGTCACTGGCTCCCCATCCAAGCCAGGATCCTCTATGAAACACCCACCACCACTCATAATTGCATCACCCAAAATTCACCCTCCTACCCGAGTGCCTAAATCACGCCTAAATTACCCTATGCGCTCCTTAGATCCAACAATGACACACTACTATATGTCCTGCGTTTCAAGAGTTCCAGAACCAGAGAAGCCTGCTTCACTATTGCAGCCCCAAGATTATGGAATACTGTTCCCACCGCTATCAGCAGTGAGCTCTCCCATACCCAATTCAAGAAACTCACAAAAAAACCTGGTTATTTAACACATTTTAAGGCCACTACCCAATGTTAAAATTCCTATTAGTTGGTGGTGTTCTGCTTGTACATAGAGAAAAACCAACTATGGTCAAATGTTACCACTTCAGCATTTATTCTATTTATGTGTACATATTGTAACAAAATGTAACCAAGTAAGAAGGTGTTCATATGTATTATGACTTAATGTTTGCATATGTCCTGTTTTCCTTGTAACCAGCAAGTACTACTCTCTGTAACCTACGCCGTGATACCTTAGGGTTTGGGCGTATTAACAAATACAATAAATAAATAAATAAATAAATAAAACTAAAGAGATCGACCTGGTGCAGATGTTTGGAGCCTTCTCTTATCCAGAATCTCTTTTGCGCCAAAACGAAGAGGACACAATGGGAGATCTGCTCACATACAAACACACCAGACGTGGACCAATCACGTACCACAATGGTCCCAGTCATTCACAGCACACCAGACTCCCAGACTCGCTGGCACTTAGGATGTGTATTGGAACTAGACAATCCAGCCCACATCCTGGAGGCACACACACAGGGCATGCAGAAGCCTGTGAAAGCTTGGTGTGGTCGGGAGAATGCATCCCCAAATAAGGACTGACCCGGATCGCCTCGTACTGGGGAAGGCAAAGGGGCAAGATGGCCAAAGGACAGGACAAAGAACAGGACAAAGAACCCTGTGGCATGGCATTTTTGAGCCAGGCCACCTTCCTGTGCCAACCACGGTAAACACGTTTTGCATGGCAAGAAAGGGTCAAAATTAAACAAAAAGATAAGCTGCCACCAGCTCTGTCTAAGGCACATCTGCACTTCTCCTAAAAAAATCCTTTGAGGGAGTGTAGGGCCTTTGGAAACGAAAGGAAGACCCAGGTTCACTGTACTGTAAGGTACATTGTGCACTTGTAACATGTTGCAGAAAAGTGGCAACATTGGAAAGGACTAAGGGAAACAGTCTCCCAGTACTGACTGCCTTTAAGGGCATGTCAGTTTCCCCATAATAAAGTGAGCGAAAGCCCAGTGGAGTGCAGCTGAAGGCTTGCTTCACTGGCAAAGTCAGACTATGGTGTTTTAAACAGCAGCAAAAAACACAGGGGAGTACACAACTGGAGGGAAAATGACACATAAATGGGAAACTTTCCTAACAATCAGGAATACCAGTGGCAGCCCCACCCCCCCCAGCCCCCCGTGTTCATAAGTGACATTCCACCTTGCATGGGTTTTAATGGGGCAGCTACAGCCCCTTGTGGTAAGAAGGGCATAAGTTACTTTGTTTGTCTATAGGTTGTTGGTTTAGGCCCATCTGCTGAACCACCCCCAGGCATCAAAGAAGGAAGAGAGTTACAACTCATAGGTGTACATTCATAACAAGCTTTAAACAACAGCTGTGAGTGGTCAGCAACATAATCTACCACAGAATCTAGTGACAAGTATACAAACAAAGAAACGTATTCTGCACCCTCGCACTGCAGCACAGCCTTCATGTCATTGCTGCCAAAAGAGCGAAGCAGAATAATGGACGGGAACAGCTCCAAGATTTGGGCCCAGTTCAAATAATCAAATTGACCTCTCCGAAAGAGGCTCTCTATTAACCTTGCCCTCTGAGGATCCCATAGAGGAACTCCCATCCCCCTGCAGCAGTACGGGGTCAGCAAGTGGCCCCACTAGTTCCACAGATGAACACGTAGGGTCAGCTGCTGGGCCCGCAGAAACATTGAATGCTGGTTTAGATTTAGGGTCCGCAAATAGACTTTTTAAGGAGTAGACGGGAATAAAATCTTTTACCAAACATTTACTTTGTTTCCCACCCCGTCCTTAATGGAATTAGGGATCCTTCCCCCCCTTCATTCATGCCTTTGTTCGATGGAATGGGCAAAGGTCTATGGACTGCTTCACTGATGTTCGCTGGCACCACGGGGGTGATGCTCCAAGTGTATTCAAGTTCAGAGATAGAAAAGGAAGTCTGAACAGCACAGTTGTTCCTGCCAGAATATTTGAAGGAACTTGAAGTGGTGTACTTATTAGGCAATTCAGGATTTGATCTTGAAGTCCAAAGAAAATTGGTGTCAGTAGGGACAATATCCATAGAAGAAGGAAAGGACTTACTCGTCAACCTTCTAGCAATACCACACGGGACCTTGAGGTTTTACAATTTGTGCTTGCTAGGTCTTTTATTTACATACTTCATAGCTTGCCATACGACTTTCCTTTTTTTCGGATAGGGCCATTGTTGGCTTTATTGACTTTGTCCGTTTTTTCAACAAGAGGTTCTTTGGGCACCACTAGTTAGAATATGGTTGCAACGGCCTGAGTGGGTGACCTTATATTGCCAACGGGGATTGGAGTTGAGTTTCCATGGTCAAGCTGTTCACTGATGGATTTTACAGGCACAGTTAATGACAGGACAGTGCGATCCAGTGATTTGAGAGCAGCAGCATATGCCGCCATCGCAAGATCCTGTGAATCAAGATGAGACAATGTTGTGTCTGATCGTACGAGGAGAGTGGACAACAGATTTTCCAGAGCAGTAAAGATTGCTGCAGAGTCGCAACTGCTCATGCTACCTCTGCTCAGCCGAGGAGGGATTGGTATAGTATGAGGGCTCGCAGGCGGATCAAAGGAGTGAGTGTCCTCCTGCGTTCTAGATTGTTCAACAGGATCAACAGTGGAATAATCTAGAGGAAAAGAAAGATTTCCGATAAGGCGGTGGAAGGATGAACGACCGCTGAGACCACCACCTTTCCTAGCGGGAAGCAATTCAGATTAGAATTCATGGTAATAGTAGTAGATCCGGCAAGGCCACTAGGTCCACCTGGTGGAGAAAGGGGTAATACTATGAGGTTGCATCCTAGGTCAGCAAGAACAGATTTCACCACTTTTTCAACGCTGTCCCCAGAGTCACCTGACGTGGACAGGACTGCCACAGACTGCATGGATGTTGAGGTGGTGGGGAAGGAAGGCAAGGCCGGAGTCCCATTTCCTGCCCCCAACACAGACAAAACCGATTTAATTTGTCTCGAGCCCAAACACGGGATGGACGCAGATATCTCTGCCTCCCATTCACTAGCTAATTTACAGGAAGGCCGAGGTAATGGTACCAAAGACACTATGAATCCGTAGCTGGAGATGGAGCAGTGGAGGCCGTAAGCTTTGGATAGTAATCGCTGATTTTAGGGGGCGATTTAAAAAAATGTTTTTTAACAAAGTTGAGGAGATTTTATTACTTTTTTCCTTTTATTTGCCCCCACACAATAAACCTTCCATGCACAGGATTTAATCCCACGGCCCAGAGACGGAGGTTCGAGCTCCACCGCTGGAGCCGAGTTGCATGCAGAAAAGCGGGGCTCATCGAGGCATGTCACTGTACATGCAGGATCAGACTCTATGCCCTCTGCTAATGAAGTCTCAGTCTCCGTTGTAGCTGCCATTGTTTTACATACTGTAGAGTGCTCTAGGTGTCCAAAGTCAGAGAAGGGGGTCCTCAAGGGAGGGCTGGGCAGCAGTAGATGACAGATCAAGTAGAAAGGCGGCAGCAGCAGCTGCTGCAGTTGCGCTACGGGTCCCCATGGTAGCGGAAGACAAACGTCGGATGTACAATAGCTACCCAGATCTATTTTGCCACACGCACTTCACACCGCCAATGATGGTGACAGTTACAACAAGTAGGAGCACCACTTGGAAAATGCCCGAGCAAGAAAAAGTAACAGCAGCACCCAACGGCGAACACAAAAAGCAGACAGTGAAAGTGGTCAACGCAGGTGCAAAGAGCAATGGGCAATGGGCAAAGGGGGAAAAGGCTCAACAGATCCGGAGCCGTGTATTCAAGGTCAAAAGTCCAGGACACGGCTGGCGATACAGAACACGCCCAACACGCCATACACAGCAAACACACACTCGTCCACACTCTGCGACACGCTCCACGTGTGCGGCTATGGAGAGATTATTTTAAGTAATATTGTAAACATGTTACGGAGAGGCACTCAGAAAGCCCGCATGACCACCCTCAAACTGACCTATATTACACTTGACAAATGTACCACAAAAGTATCAACATCTATGCCAGATGTCGGGAAAGTCTTCATTTTCAAAGGAGCATTAGACTAGTCCGTCGTTGTACTGATTTGGACTACTCTTAGAGGTAATACAGTATTAAGGAAGACGCATTAATCTGCTCACTAAGTAATTTACAACATATGGCAAAGATTAAGGCTTTTCAATCTTTACTGACAATGGCGTAGTAGCATGTGACTGCTATTAGACGAAATAACTTGCTAAAGGGTAATTACACTTAGTAACATTTTAACAGCTGGTTTAATCCCGATTGCAATAAAGCTAGGATGGACCTGTTGCCAGCTCTCACAGGAAATCTGCTGGTTCCAGCTCTAATTGTGGATAATAGAAAAGCATAGTAGACAACACTTCATAGGAAAGATGACTTGGAAGGTCAAAGCATTGCACTAATCAAATGGACAGCTGCAATGGGAAATCAGTGTCTTTTTTTGCAGTTGGTCCGGTCTGGCATCTGTGAACCCACAATACCAGATGGACTTAACGCAACTATTTCAGAAGCAGAACTGGGTAGGGCACTTCCCAACCTTCTAAAATGCTGAAATAAGGCTGTTGAGTGATGAGAAGGACAATTTAGCAGGAAATGAGTTTGACCAGAACTCAGGCCATGTTGATCTGGCCTTTATCCTCTCAGGCTTTATGGTAGCAGTAAACTTGATGCACCCACACAATTGCCTTGCACATAGATTTGAATACATTCAGTGTAGGATTTTGGGGCTTGTGTCCCGGAATGCATGCAAGGCCATAGCTGCTGCTAAAATCATACCTGCCAGCTTGAAAGCTATGGTTGTCGTTCCAATATTTAAGGGTAACTGGGCAAACTACCTACTGTTGGCCAATTTCCTGTCTGAATGTTGTGGAAAGCCTTAGAAAAATAATGTGCCCTGGGTGATGGATTAGTTAAATATTTAATCTCTTTTGGCAGACATGCAGTTCGGGTTCCTTGAAGGGTTGGGTAATGGAGAACAAGCCCTAATCCTGCAAATGCTGGATATATTGCTGGTTACAGGCTGACATAGAATGTGGGTTTCCTTCATCAAGGGGGCAGAAACTGCAGTGTGCCTTTGTACCTAGATTGTTTAATTTATAAATTGATTATTTAACCAATCCTTGATAGAAACAAGACATGTCCGGTTGTTGCTATAGACATATGCTGCCATGTGAATTGAAAAAAGACCCATGGAACTTAAGACCTAATTGACAAATGCACATAATTTACGGAGAAAAATAATCTCTGATGCTTAATATGTTGAAATCGAAAGTGATCAATCTTGGTTTCAAATCGTGTTTTAAGTTAGTTTTCTGAGGGGGAACAGGCTTGTGTGGGTGACAGTATTTGATTACTTAGACATTCAATTTTCTTACTCTCTGTGACTTGGCCCCCTCATATTAAAGAGAAGACTGCTTTATTGGCCTAGATTGCTGTGGAAATATTTTGATGTGCTCCTTAAACAGGGAGATTCGAGTTTTTTTTGTTTTCATATTTAAGACAGGGAGCTTTTCTGTGGAAGCTATACGTCCATATATCTTGTGCAAAATTAGTGGAAATTGCATTTATGGCGCTGGGATATAGGGCTTACCAAGAAATAGGCCATAATCCTTTGCCAGAACAGCTTTCTGTGATCATTAGAGAGCGTCCAAAGCTCACCACACTATATGACCTCCATCAGAAATGAGGGGCTTGCTAACACTCATATTACATGCCTCTGAAACTGGGAAGATGGGATGTTCATTCTAGAGTAGGCTTGTTGCTTGATATACTTACCGGTGCAATTGTGAGATCAGCGCCTAAAAAAGTGAGCAAGCATTTCTTTGAAGTTTACAGTTTGGATAAAAGCAAAAGAGTTGCTTGAAAATGTAATTAATCTTTGTGTTCTTTTGAAATGTTCCTGATGATGCAAGAACTGGATTTGGTGGCAAAAACTGAAGGGCCTTTTGTCGCCAATTCGCCTTTGGTTTAACATCCTTCCTGGCCACGCCTACTGTTGTAAAAAGGGCCAGTAAATGTTATGAAGAATGAATGTGTGTCTGTGACACTACAGAGAAGTAAGCTATATTAAGCACCTATTTTGAAGCTTCGTGTGTTTAAAAAACAAAAGCCGTCTTTGATATTTTTGCCCTTTCTTGGAAATCCAGGAAGGTCCATAGCAGAGATCTTTTCTTGTTTCCACTTAAAAAATGAGCGAAAAACAGGTTAGCATGCACTGGACTTAGATTGACGGACAGCCGATGATTGAGAGCTATGTTAGGTGACAGTTACTAAATTAAGATGCATATGACCTTGGACAGCTACAAGGTAAATTAATAGAAGCATAACTAATCGTGTGAGGTTGCTGCACCATTAACTATGCTGATCCCAAGTGTGCTGTGAATCTGTTTTGATGCTGGCCTGATATGGGTTGCCTTCTTTTTTCTCATATATTGCATAACATAAAAACACTATCCTTTAATATGCTAGATGAGCCAAACGTTTCTCTCTGTACATGGGCACTCCTTTGAAGTTGGATTGATCCACCCCAGCTTCCCTTTATGATTCATTCTAACTTTGTCTATGTGTTATATATACTATGATGCATTTGATACTTCTATGGGAAAGGATTATATTCCCTAATACATCGTGAATGAGACAATGTAAGCAATACGCCAGAGGTATTTTAAAATGGTGCAATTGTGAAGCAAGAATACAGTTTTGACAAGATCACGTTTGTGTTCTTCAGGAATCCGACCACCGCCCTTTTCGTGGAAAACCTGGAATTTTACCTTGCTGCAAAGCCCTTGCGACGATGACGTAATGGCAGACAAAGGAGCATGTGAGTTTGCTTTGTTTTCTGTACACAGATGTGTTATGTGTGGCCATGAAGGGAACACTGGCACTGTTCTTTTCGCTCTTGAGCGCCTTCAGGGCACCTTAGAAGCCATGGAAAAGAGTGTAAATGCCAGTCTAGGGAGCCTTGATTAGTCTCATAAATGAGCGTTGCGTGTACAGGAGTACAGAGAAGAATGGCTTTCAATGTGGCTTCCAAAGAGGTACGCCATTGATAGGATGAGCTGCAGTTCACTTGGTCGTTTATGCCTTTTCCCAGCATCCTGTTGTCTAGATCCGATGTGGTTGGGCCTTCACTGGAATAATAGCTAGGGGCAAATTGGAGATGCCTATGCACTCAACTAGGATTAGCCAGGCAGGTTCTCTGGGCCACCCTCATCGAGTTCTTTCCTCATCAAAGCACATGGCTAGAAATGACAAAAATCACAACTGCTTGACTTTCAGGCACCAGGCGCCGATTACCACACTAGCCATGTCCAAATAATAACTTTTGACAAGAGCATTGGAATCACCAATGGAAGGGTGTTGGAGTGTAAAATGTAAATCAAACACTTTTTACAGCACTCGTTTCACCGAGCTTGTGTAAATTATTCTTATTTATAGAAAAGCACCTCCTCTAATGGCAGTGGCAAGTAGACTGATTGGCTAGTTCGGCTTTCAGCGAGAGACACTACCGAATTATTTGGCTGGCATGTGCTCCAGCAGATTATTTTACTTGACGACTTTCCCATCAATAATGCATTTGTCAAAATTGATAAGGTAAAAAAGGAGTCGTCAACGCAATTTGCTGTACTAGACCTTTCACGTGCACCACACTGACAACTACTGTTTTGACTCTTTTGTGCATCTCTGTGTGAAGTGACCAGAGGTATTGAGATGTTGGTGATAATTGCTGCTATGTATCTCCTTCCTTAATGCAATAGTCCATTTTAAAGTACTTTGAGGCCTCCTGGGAGGAGCTTGAATAGCTGCTAAAAGAATGTGGGTGTTTTTAATTGGAGATCGGATGAATCTTGTCCACACAGGATTTCATACTCCATATTGAATCCCAAAGATTTGTACAGTGCACCAAAGTTCTGACCCACGATAAAGTCTATTTCTTGGACATAGCTTGGAATGTGAACTTTGCCTAAGCAAATCTTGGTACTCTGAACAGATGTGTTAAAATCTTCTCTGATCATTTTTTATATGAACTTAATATTAAAGACATCTGTTTTCAAGCATAATAAGAAATGTACAAATTAGGTTTCTTTTCAATCTATTCTAAAGATGTCTTGCTAGATTATTATCTTGATCTACCAAATTTAGAAATTGCCTGCTCTTAATATATGGTGGCTCAATTTTATGGGCAATGCTTAATCCAACTTCGCCACAGGACAGGGAGACAGACATTCTCCAGATTCACCTTATTATCTGAGCTATTTGTTTATAATTGTGTCATCTCTTTGAAGCTTTAGGTTGCGCGCACACAAGTATATTACTGGAAACGTTGGTGGAAATAACTTTTATCTATCTGCTCCAGGATTGGTCAATTTTTGTAGGTGAATCTTTAGAAAGAGTGAAAATCTATTCTTTTTAAATGCTGGTTTTAACTTTATTAAAGAAATCTTATTTAGACTCTCAAAAACCAACCAGCAAACTTTCACTGCACATCAACTCTTGCTTTTATTGACAAATTCCTTTTGATGAAAGCCACTGCCTAATTACAGGAATATCTGGAGAAGCATGATCCTTTCTCTGGTGTTCAGCTGGGCTTTGGCCACCCAAAGGGACAGAGGTAACCATAATGTTTGAGAGAAGTGATTGTTTCTTAGAGGGAGGCTTCCTGCTCTAACTTTGTTGGGCTTGTCTATGAATTTGACATCCTGGATCACAGCATTCTTCTGGCACAACCAGAGTAGGTGAATGGGATTGGGTTGACCTATATTCACTCTTTTCATACACACAGACCTTAAGGAGTACAACTAGGCAGTTGCTTTTCACCATCTTTGCCTCGACCTTTTGAATGCCCCATTTATCGGCACGGTTTCCACTTCTTTCAACATGTCTACATTCCCCCTGGCCCAGTTGATATAGAGTTGTCGTCCAACATTACTCAGATCCTGCTGTTTCTTCACGATGAAGCGATAATGCTAGATAGATGTTTGAGAATGGTGCAGGAATGGATGCAAACTAACTGGTATCATCGAAATGGGGATAGAAGGTGAAAGGGTTCTACATTAGAAAAATATGTATATACCATTTTACATTTTTATTTTTTTATTTTGGGTACTGCAAAATGTGGATAAGGACTCCTTATACCCCTCTCATCCACCCCCACGTCACCTTATTCTATACCTAACCCCGATTTACCAGTTTGATGTAAAAACAGTAAAAAAGTTGTTTTTACTCAGTCAACTTGGTGAGTACCATTGAATGAGCTGAAAATAGAGCCAATTTAAAGATATCAGAAGGAGATGGTGGGAAAGCGTGGAGGCCGGGAGAGCTATATAGTGGAAGGATGCTTTTGGTAAAGTCAGATACCCAGACAGCATCAGGAGGTACACGAGGGTCTGACTCACTGTAGTCAGACATTAGAGTTAGGAGGAGAAAAGAGCCAGTGAGAGCTTACCGTCCGAGGTGACTGAGACAGTCATCAGAACCAGGAAAATCCTGGGAACCCCAGAACAGAGTGCAGGATCCGCAATAGGCCACCAATCCAGACTGAGCCTGCTCCCTTACCATGAGACACTCTGACCCTCCCTTTTATTTTATTTATTTAGATAGCACTGGTAGCTCGCAAGCATCGGGGCGCAGAAACAAAAACACAATGGACACAAACACCGGGGACGAAGTTACGGGACAGACAGAATCAGGCTATCATTTTAACTAGATTACTAGCTTGTAAGGTTTAATTGAATAGGTGTGTCTTCAACTTTTTTCAGAAACGAAGATAGTCCGCCTCCATTCCCATGTTGGCTGGTAGGTTGTTCCACTTTCCGGCTGCCACCGTAGGGAAAGCTCTTCCCAGTCTGGAAGTCCATTTGTGAGGGGCTACAATAATCGTACCTGTGTCGGCAGATCTTAATGCTCGACTAGGTATGTAGAAGTTGTTAGATTTTAGGGATGCTGGGGCTTTCCCATAAAGGCATCTGTGCACAAGGGTCAGAGCCTTAAACTGCACCCTATCTTCGATTTTCAGCCAATGAAGTTTTCTTCTGGCTTCGCTGATCTGACCAAATCTTGACTTTTGCTTGGTAATTCTAACTGTATTGTTTTGAATTTGTTGGTAGCTACCTAGGCATTGTTTATTTGCACCTAGGATAAGTGCATTGCCGTAGTCGAGGCATGATAGTATAGTTGCCCTTGCTATAGTGGCACAGTTGGCATCCGACAGGTAGGGTTTAATGGATTTTAGCAACCTAAGATAATAGGAACAGTTCTTTTTTTACATATTGAGCTTGTGCTTCGGTTCCCAGAGATGCTTCGAGCATCATTCCTAATGTTTTAACTTTACCTAGATCCTGGATATGGGAGTCCTTTACGGTTAAGACACACCCAGTTTGCATCCATCCATGATTCTACGGTTATAGATTGTAGAGAATGAACAGTTCACTGTCCTTCTTGTAGTCACCACTCAATTCAATCACAAACTGAGTATCATCAGCGTAGTTCGTGAAAAAGATGTTAATGTGATCGAGGACTAGGCAGAGATACCTCAGGTAGAGATTAAACAGTAGAGGCGACATACTGGCTCCCTGTGGGACGCCACATATGATGTCTTTCCCTTCTAGTGGCACAGAAAGAACTGTTTGGTCTTCCCTTAACTACGGTTGGGGAAGACATTTAAGACGCAACTGGGACGACCCAAAGCTGGACCACTGCAGCTGTATCCACAACATACCAGAGAGGGTGAATTGTAAAGTTATTCCCAGGAGGCAGCCACTGAGGAACTTTGGGAGACTTGTTAGTTACCTTTGTCTATACCGTTTATTTTTTCCCTTAACCTATGCACAATTACAAATAAACTCTTGTTGCACTTTAGGTTTGAGGCTTGTTGTCTGTTGATTCCTGGTGATCACCCAGTAAGAGCATAGATAAGATTTTTATTCACAGATCTTAATGGACGAACCGGTCTGTGAATTTGCCCCAAAGGCACTTATATAAAGCACAAGGCCTTAAAAAGAATACATTCCTGCACACTACACCAGTATGTGATCTCTGACCAACTGACTTGTGGTCATATTAAGATCAAGAGCAGGTCTCACTGTGGAATCCTGGATAACCTGCAGTCTGTTGAAAGAAGAGTTAGGAAGACATCTAAGAAGTGAAATGCAGTAGTCTAGGCGGGAATTAAAGAACCCACTACCACTGCATGGTCCCATTTTGGGACAGAAGGGAGACTGTTTTCATCTGAAAAAAACCCGTTTTTAGTTTTCTTCAATACAAGAGAGAAGAGTGGTAAGTACATTAAAAAGGAGCTCACATTTCTGACCGGACATAAACGCGAGCCAAGATAGTCACAGCTGGATAACAAAATAATCTGCCTGGTGATCATAAGGAGGTTTTTGACCCTTTCATATCTAATCAATTATTTCTCTTTCAGGATTGAGTAGACAATAAATTGTGTTCAGATGGTCAGGCTGCAGTGGAGAGTGCTCAAGTTTCAAAATGAGCTGTGTAACATCAGCATATGACTGAGATCCAAAATCATCCACTTTGATGATGTTAAAGGGAGGCTGCATATACAAGTTAAAAAGCAAGGGTGAAATAGAAGAACCCTTGGAGTCACGACAAAGGATGTCAGAGGTGCCTGAACAGCAAAGACCAATAAACACCTTTTGAAATACTCCAGACAAAAAAGGATTAAAGCCCAGCAATGACCCCCAGATGTTTTGGCTTATGCTTTCCAAGTATAGTCAATTAAAATGCTGTTATATGTGGGAAGTACATGGGCTCCTGAAGTGGAGAAAGGAAGGCGTTTTGTGAGCTGAAGGAAGGTGTTTGGAGTAGGAGCAAAGAGGGGACTGGTGAGTGGACTGGATCAGAGGTGGTGGAAAAGTTAAGAGGAGAGATAACGGAGAAGGTTACAAGGCGGTAAAGGAGGTAGTAGTGTCATCTGAATAGCTGGTAGGAGGTTTGTTGAAGGAGTTGGTAATATGTGGATGACTTGCTGGAGGTGGGCAGACGTGTAAAGGAAGGTGGTGATGGGAGGTGGTAGGATGGTGTAAAAAGGAGCCACATAAGTAGTTGGAGGAGGTGAGGAATGTCAAGAAGGAGGTTGAGAAGTTGTTGAAAGGGAAGAGGCCCTGGGAAGCAGGGCACCTTATACCTGGGTGCCAGGGGTGACCAAGGCACCCTATCCCTGGGGGAGGGATGGATGGGGTTGAGCAGGACACTATGTCGCAGGGAGGTGGGCAGGGAACCATATCTCTAGGTGAAATTGGACTTGGAGGTGGAATGTGAAAAGTTGAGGTGGAGGTGGCAGCACAGCAAGAGGCAGTCAGAAGGATAAGATGCCAGAGTGGGCATCCAGGGCCCAAAGGGTGGAGAGAAAGAGGAAAAGTCTGGAGCGACCCAAAACGGTGACAAAGAGGGAAGAAGTTGGGAGAGACCCTAAAGGGTGACGCAGGAGCGGCCGAAGAGGTGATGAAGAACCCGGGAGCCAAAAGCAGAACAGGTCAGCTAGCTCTCTCCTCTCCTCTCTTCCCTATACAACCTGCTGCTCGCTCATACTTCGGCCTGCCTGACTAGCTGAAGAGAAAGAAGACCAGAAGCAGGGTACAGGTTCACTAAGCACAGAAACCTTTTGTCATGCAAGTTAGTGCTGGCGAGAAACAGATTACAGACCCCAGAAAACCAGACAGGACAATTCAGGAGCGATCATTGTAATGAACTTTGGACATTTACTTTGGTCCCTGTGACTCTGAGAAGTGTGCACACCTTATTTCACTCCCCTTTATTAGTATTATTTTGCTCACACATTGTTTATTTCCCCTAAAGAAAATACTTTATCTTTAATTGATGTATGTGTCTGGTCATGGATCACTTAGCCTGTCCTCTTGACAGGCCTGACACCCGCAACTCTCATCTGACAGATTATCAACTTTCAGATAGTGGTACTGGTCATCCTGAAATGGAAAATGTTTTAGAATGCTGGGTCAAGGTTTCCATAATGGGCACATATTTTTTGCCATCTTAAGCGCCACCTATAAACCTTCCAAAGAAGACATTTTGGAAATGTTGCACTCCCTGGACATGAGGATGGACATGGGATTCTCCTTATGAAAACTATTTAAAATGGTTTGGGAAGAACAAGTGAGCAATCTCCAAGGATTATGCATCTCTCCAAATTATCTTGGAGTGCCAGTTTCCCAACAACAATAAGGCATGGTAAGAACACCTTGTCCCTCTGATACTGAATGAGGCGTCAGAGGATTTTTCGAACACTTGGTTAGTAGACTCTAGGGATCCAAACACTCACCCAATTTCATACAGGCTGCTTGACTAATAGGTATGCACTCAGAATTGGGAAAATGCGTGAGTTGCTTTCTTCCTAATACTGGAGAGGTTGTGATACCTCATCCACATGTTCTGGTCCTGCCACCAGTGACAGAACTCTGGGACAATGGACACTGCCCTGAAAGCTAATTATTTTCTGGGACTTCCACAAGTCACTCGGTCGCATGATTTTAGTGTCTCCAAAGCTCAGGAAGAATTTAAAAATCGGCACAGTAAGTGGGGTAGCCTGCGTCTCACAAATGCCAGGCGATTCGATCATAATTATCTGTGCTGGGACTGGCCAGCCCTCATGGCACAGGTAGCAGCTTATGATGAACATTTTTGTCAAGATCACTTCTCCGTTGGCCTTGGCATCTATCATACTGGGTGTTGTTAGTATGTCTAAGTTACTCATGATGTTGTCAGAAGCTAGCATGTATTTAGCTATACATCTTAATTCTGTATACCAGCCCTTTACCACAAGGTCCACCCATTTCACCCTACGTCCCTAAGAACTTCCTGAACCCACAACCATCTACAGTGATGAAACTATTGTTTTTTTTATTTATTCTAAAATATATTAGTTTATTACAAACTTCATTTTTCCTTTCATTTCTCCATTAGAAGAGCATTTTTTCATTTGTCTTAATCATCCCAAAGCAAACAAACAAAAATCACACTATCACACAACAGAATATCATCATCGAAAGGCTTTAGTCAGCCAATTTTCTTGCCATCTGGTTTTAAGTTCATTGTCCTTAAACCGCCACCTCATTGTACAGTTATACAGTCAAGGTAATCAATTAAGGCACATGTTAGCATACAATTTCTCCCACATAGCACTCGCTGCCACCATTCGTCCATATTACAATTTAGTGGAACACATTTTCCAAGGAAATGAGTTCTTTGCGTCGCTAATGCCTCACATTCTGCACCCATGTGTTTAAGCAACTCCACCTCTTTTTTACAATAGTAGCATTTTGCATCACCTGTTTACAATAGATGATTTAGAACCAACAGTTCATTAGTTCCATACAGATTTAATCTTAGTCTCAAGGATTGGTCTCTATGGTATCTAGATGGACATTTTACCAAGTAACTCGGGATAGTATTGAGAGCACTCGCTTCTCCTTCCAAATTTAGGGCTGTCACACATTCCTGCCTTTTATTTTGCGTGGCTATCCAGTCACTGGTTAGCATTTTTTTCTTTGCCGCACATGGATTTTTTTGGAGACATTCCATGTTAATGTTTGCTGCAGCTAGTTGGACTTGAATTTTACTAGACCAGATTTGGAGTAACCCTCTATCAGGTTCGTACTTTTGTGGAGCAAGAAGTTTGTATGGTAGGGCTGCATACATCTGCGTCATTTTTCTCCACATCGTGATCGATTTCCAGAGCACGATCGAGAATAAGGATTGAAGGCCAAGTACATATCTTCGTAATGTAATGGGTACGCTCTGTGCGAAATGCAAAACTTTCCACCAGAATTCACCTTCCAGGGTTTCCCAAGTATCACGCTCGATTTTGAATCCGGCTTCACTGCCAAATGTTTTCATCGCTGTCACCCTTTGACGATAAAACATAAGTATTGGTTTCGCAGTGAATTTTCCATAGGTCGCATGTATTTTCATTCCCTGCAAGGCTAGATTTTTCATTCTGGCTTTAAGGTCCTGGGTCCATGCCCATTCCTGTATTGATTTTTTAGACATGATACCTAGGTATTTGATTGAGTCTACCTTTTCCAATCGGGTTTCCTCTACGTACCACTTGAACTCTGAGCCTTTTTTGCCCAGCTTTGTACCGATGGCCATGATTTTAGATTTGGCAACAGTTATTTGTAGGTTGTTTTCATGAAAGTAAATCGCCTAGTCCGTTATCAGCCTCCGGAGACCAATTTGAGCAGTGTCCATTAAATCACAACATCGTTGGCTTGTATAGCCCATCGTATTTGTTGATTATTTACTCTTGGTGGAAACGAGATGGTATTCTGAAAGGCTGTTTCCAAGTCTGCGATGTAGAGTTTGAATAGCAGGGCTGCCAATGGGCAGCCCTGCTTTACTCCCTTCTCTGTATTGATCTTAGCAGAGAGGTTGCCAACCTTGTTCAGTTGAACTTTTATAGAAGCATTTGTATGGAGGTCCTTTATTGCCTGTAGCAATTTTCGTTGACAATTGCGATGTTCTAGTTTTGCCCATAATCTGTCTCGATTTACGTTGTCAAATGCCTGGCATATGTCTATGAAGGACAGGAACACATTTTTCCCATCCTTCATCGCTGTGAGTTTCAGTAGGTTTATTGCTAGATTAAGTTCAATTCTGACACCTTTAGTGTATCCAGTTTGCCTAGGATCCACAAGACCTACCTCCTCTGCCCATTTTGCTAGTTGTTTCTGCAGAAAGGAGACTAACATCTTTCCAATCACGTCAAACAACGCGATCGGCCGAAAATTGTTAGGATCACTGCGGTCACCCTTTTTGTAAATAGTGACCACTATTGCCAATCGCCAACATGAAGGAATGCTTGCCAAGGCATTTATCCGTTTGAACAAAGTTTGGATAAAAGTTGCCCACTCTTCCTTGTTCTTTTTGAGAGTGATATTGCTCAGCCCGTTGGGTCCAGCGGCTCCTGAATTTTTTTAACTTACTTATTGCCTCTATTATTTCAGATCAACTCGTATCCACTGACCAAGGCTTTTTCACTTCACAATTATTGGGCTTGAATCTCACGCAGGGAGCTTTGAAGACCTCTGAGTAGTGTTGTTCCCACTTGTCTGCACTGATGGTATTAGTCAGATGTGCCTGTTGTTTGAGAGAACCTTCATTCAAAATGGTTGAAGTTTCACTGGAGTCTTTTGCGAAAATTGATTTCCATATTTGTTCACCTTGCTCTTGGTCTCGTAAAGTGTGAAATGCGATTAACCAGTTTCGGTATTTCTGACTCTGGTTTTTGATAGCAAGACCTGTATTCTGGACTTTGGTTGATTTTATCCAAATAAATGTCTTTACAGAGTTTTTTTTCTCTGTAGCAATTTGCGTGCTAAAACAATATTTAGCAACTTGGCCTTCCACTCTAAAGCCATTTTTTTTGTTTGAAACTGTGATAGTAAAGGCAAATAATGGACTACGTCATCTCCTTCTTCGTTGAGCTTTGCTAAATTGTTACGTAGTAATTCAGTGGCTCCTTTGGTCAACAGCAGCTGACATAGTCCTTGATTTACTTGTACGTTGCACTTGTAAATATTTGACAACTGCCACATTTCAGTTGCCCAGGTCAATTTGAGAGCGTTTTGATCACTGTTTGACATTGTTGTTACTTCGTGTTTTTATTATTGGGATCAGATTTTTTGAAGCCCAAAAGTAGTCTATGATCTTGTGATTACTCGCTCTATGCCATGTCGGACGAGCAGGAATATCTCCTGGCATTCCATTCAGCATCACGTAGTTTCTGCATGCTATTTCTTCGTCCCAGCTTCGCTGTTGTTCCGCCTGTTTCCCAGGAGAATTAGAATAGGCTACTTTCCTCATCCCCTTTTGATCAAACGAACACAGGTTTAGATCACTGCATATTATAGTTGTTAGTTCGGCGTATTCTCGGATACATTCATCAAGTATCAATGTGACTGAGGATACAACGTTTTTTGTTGAAATCATGGCCGGGTTCCAATATAAATTGACAATAGAGTTGTTTTGCTACACCTTCCTCTCATTGATTTCAATTACAGTGCATTGGAGGAACAGATTGGGATTTACATTACATACAGTTTGAATTGTGCCTGATTAAAGTCAGTAGGCCGGAAAAGGGACATAGGTTTCCCTTTCCTTCAGGATTTAATAGGGTTGTGTACCCATCACAAAGCGGTGGTTCATGTAACCAGGACTGCTGGAAGCAAATTATTGGACTTCTTCATTTATCTAGACCACCTTCGCAGAACAAGTGTCGAAATCCTCTCGTGTTCCACAAAGTTATTTAGCAGTCCTCAGCTGCTGAACACTGTTGGCGGTAGTGATGGTCTGATCCAGTTTTCTACACAGGTACAAATATTTCTCTCATAGTTGTGTCATGATGCTTATGTCTTTGTTTGTAATACTGTCTGTCACCATTTTTTGTGCAGGAAAGCTCTTCTTTGCTCGTTTTTGGTCAATTACTATTGTTTACATAGTAAGTAGGTTTACAAGTCCTGTTTCATTCCTTGTAGGGGATTCTGTGATGTCACTATAGAGTCTTCATGTCCATCATCATCATCCTAGATTTTAATTTCAGGTTCCCTTCCTCACTTGTGAGGGAACATTCAATATTGTGAAACCTATATGAAATGTATAGCTCAATGACACTTCAGGTCAGTGTAATCTATTTCCTTCTTTGTGAATTTGTTGAATGTTGTGGATTGGTTAAACGGTTGTACATCTCACATCCATTTTACAGTACAACATGACAGAGAAAACATTTTGTTTCTTGACCTGGTAATTTAGAACGACAAAAAACCAATTAATGATCAAAACATTCACAGAACCCACTGACAAACCTTTTGCTGCACTGGGACAGTTTCCACCCTCAGACCCCATGGCAATTCCTACCTTATGGACAATATTTAAGACATACACGCAATTGCACCACTCAGATTGATTACAGAATAGAAGCAGACAAGTTACAACACACAACTAGAGCCGGTCAAGTGGCACAGCGAGTAGAGCGCTCGCTTTGACATCGGTGCAGAGTCTGCTAACGCAGGTTCGAATCCCGGCGGGGCCAAACTCAGCCTTTCATCCTTCCGAGGTCGATGAATGAGCACCACACACCGTGGGTAATAATAAGCAGCGCTCAGATACCTTAGGGTTCGTAGCGCTATATAAATGCCAAATTATTATTATTATTATGTGAGAGGCAATACCCTAAAGAAATTGTCAGAGATGTTAGAAAGAGAGCCAACAATGCTCGCAGAGAAGTCCTTTTCCAGAGCAAAGACAGAAGGGATCAGTCGGACAAGATCACATGTGTCACGATGTACTGTCCCCATAGCAATCTATTACGACGCTCTATCAAGAAAAATTGGCACATTATACATCAGAATTCTCAGATAGAGAAAAATCCCCTTTTTGCATTCAAGAAAGGGAAAAGCTGCACCAACAATTGGTTAAAACCTACTTGTAACCACGGAAACAAACATCGACTGAACTTTGGGGACTACCATAGGTTTGGGGACTTTACCCCACAGGCTTGGGGACATTACCCTTGTGGTTGCTGTACTGCCTGTGACTCCACTATTATTACAAAATTCTTCATTCACGCCAAAATCAGATGGGTACAACTGCAACACCAAGAATGTGGTATACACCCTATATTGACCATGCAATTTGATATACATAGGATACACGACACATACAATCTCCACGAACTCTGTTCTCGGTCAGGACGGGTACAGCAGCCAGTAATTATTATTGAACATTTCAGTGATAAACATCACATAGCAGATGAACTGCGGTGGACAATCATAGAAATAGTACTAACATCACGTAGGACGGACGATATCGCCACACAACTCAAGCAAAGTGAAATGTATTGGATAACATTAACTGACACTGTGAGACAAGGATTGAATGACTGTGATGAGTAGTCCTTTATGCAGAATTAGACATATACATTCCATTAACCTGTCAGCATGGGTTTTCCCTTAGTTTAAACATACCAGTTTCGTCCACTTCAGTAGTTCCTCTATATTGATGCATGACGGATACAAACCCACTCATACAGAACACATCTTGATGTTAGTACCCCAGGCCCTACATGTTCTATGTACTTTGATTTTGTCCTGTGTGATGTGTGACCTTTATAGTCTGTGTGTATAAAGTGGAAATAACGCAGCGCAAGTTGATCTTACTTTGTAGACTGGACTGTCTTGATCATCAGTTTTTTGCAGGGCATTGTTTGTATAACAGCCAGCGTAATTCCCATAACAAGGGGCATTCTTACATCCGTACGTTGAATTTCATCTTTTCATTTTGATACACAAGTTAATCATTTTCTGAGAAGCTTGCCTGTCCTCCTTAGGAAATTGTACATTAATCCTTTGCATTAATGCTTGCAAACTCTTGGATACCTACCATCTCTGCATACAATTAAACTATGTGGTAGGGGGAAGCTACACTGGTGGAAACCTTTTTGGAAGACAATATTTTTTATCTCAGAGCAGCCACTTCGTTCTTAACTCTGCTGGCCTGCTTGTTTGAACACACATATTATGTCTGCTGATTGTGATTCTGGGCAACGCTGAGGCTCAGTAATTGACTACATGACGTATCGGATCATACTTGATCTGAATATGTGAGTGCCTCTTAAACTTTACTTGCTAGCATCTCAGCATGAGGGTCATACAGTTCGCTTCAAGTTTATCATTATTTTCTGTTTTTAGAATGAACGTACACGGCTCGTGACTTTTCCTGAGAGCAAACAGTGACCGCTTCTCACAAAATAATAAACCCTCAATAGAGGCATTACCTTGTAAGTACGACCGTGCAGACAGGCAGAATATCCACCATAGATCTTATTGACCTCCGTTTATTAGGTACCTCTCCAGGGGTATCACATAAAGGGAATGTGTCAGTTGGGAGACTATATACTGATAGTAACCAGCTGTCATCCGCACACTTATAATATACATACAGATTTTGCTTGAACTTCTTTCTCTGCCCATAACTACGTTTTTAAACTCACTGACGGTCTCCTGCAATCAAATGATCAGAAATAGCTGCATGTGCAAGCATGCTTACAGATGACATGGACTAACACAACACCCCGCCTTCTCACTTTGTATATTCTTAGATCTCCCAAAGCAGGCATACCACCCTGACAATGATGCGGGTGGGCTTCCTATCAGACATGAACTTTTTGTTAATGGAAATGTATTAACAGTGGCTAATATCACTATGCATTGAATTAATGTAACCTTCATGATATTTGAAATCACCCTGATATTTGGAAACACTTGTTGATGTAAGAGAAACCATTGTGTGCAAAACAATTCCACATGGTTTAGGTGAAGAGGAGCGAGACTATTGTGTACAAAGTCATTCAACTTTATTGAAGAGAGATTAATTCAAATGTGTGTTCTTGTATGTTGAGTCAATTAGTTATTGCAAAGTGTGTCACACATTTATATGACAAGATATTATTCAGAAACATTTGTTGTCTGATTGTGTTTTTTTTGTTTAGTTTCAGTGGTGGTCTCAAATCATTTGAAGCTTCATCTGAAATTGGTTTTAGACATACGGTGCAATTGCTGTACACAGTGGTTCAATCCATTTATTTCATCCTGAGTTTTTGAATAAAAGGATGCCCCCACTGTTCTCATGATTAACATGTATTGGAAGCGAGCATGCTGTGCAGTGACTTACACGATGTCTTGCAGATGAAGTGTAAGACTTTTTTTTTGTTTGAATTCCTGGCGTCCATGTCACCCTAGATGCCTAAAATGTCTAACATTTTACGAGACCATGCCCAAATACTGAGGATGTTTTGTGGCAACCCAGCTTATACACCACAACAGTAGTTTGCTGTTTTACTTCGAATTCATTTAGCAAAAAGAGGATAAAAGTGACTTTGGAAAGTGATGTCAATGACATCGGACTCCAAACCCAGTTCCTCAGCCATATATCCTGTGCTCCGTCCACATGTTAAGTGATTACACTAAAGAAATAAAACTGTTTAAGTATTCCTTTAGCATTTTTAGGAAATAACACAGCATGTTTTTTTTTTAATTAAAACGTTGCTTTACTGTACACAATGCTCTGTTGGACATCATAGGCTCTTTTGTAATTGGTTATTTATAATGTGCTTAATACCCAGAGATTTCTAAGCACGGACCCCGGGATCGAACCTCTGTTGCCCTGTGTCATCTTGCTTCCAAGGCGAATGCTTTGCCTCTCAGCTATCCTCCCGGCACAATAGAAACGTGTCTTCTTGGGCCAGGGGGGAGGACGGGTAAATAACTGTTATAGGGTGTGTACAACCTCCTCAATTTACAATGATCCTTTTCCTTATAACTTAGTTTTGGTTTTCCCTGGCAGGAGTACGATTGTTTTCATATTTTTATTGTTCTCAGCGCCACAGGCTATCAATTTTGTCTGCCATCCAGTGTAAACTGGCAAGAGTGTTGTGTACTAGACCCTGTGTCTAGTCATGGAGACAAAAATGCTTGTGGTTCAGCCAAAATATTCAGTTATTCCCTCGGAATTAAAAGCATGTGAAACAGATGCAGCTTATACGTTTTTTTTTATAAATAACATCAACTTAAATAAGTTAGAACAATAACGTTGAAATACAACTTAAAATATAGTTTAATGCTGTAAACCAGAAAAAGCAAGAGTATTTGCTTAAAAAAATATTAAGTCTTATGCTTGGACAGGAAATATACAAAGGATAGGTTTTGTTACATACAAGAAAAGCACTCCCAGATAGTTGAGCCTTTATTTCAGAATTATATAAAATGGTATTTCGTGAAAAGTGAGATGAAGTACATGTATTCCTATTATTTTTTACACATAATTCTGAAATTACCTTAAAATGCGATGTTCCTTCTACAAATGAGCAGCATTAGCTATTCTTATTTGGTAGTATTTTAAACTGTTTAACAGGGGCTCGATATCAATGTGTCCAAATAAATGTTATTTTTTAAATACTAACATTCTACAAATTATAAGTGTAAATTTCCTTGTTCTAATTTTACACAAATTATGTGTCTTTGCTTTAACACGACATACTTGTAGTACTGCTCAACAATCCACATGCAAAATTGACTTGATAATCTGATACATCATTCCAGCAGCCTTAAAAACCAACATATTTTATATAACATTTTCATCTGCTTCATTATTATTATAGCAGCCATATTTATCAAGCAGATCATTTAATATATATTTATATATATATATGTACACTATCAGGGAACCAAGTCAATTCTTTCTCTCCAGGGTAACATAATTTAAGAAATTACCCAGTCATTATAAACAATTATGATTGTACAACTCTTTACAATTTTTTACAACTTTTAGTTACTAAATCTTTGTGTTCATTTTCAAACCTTTGTTTAATGCAGCCATTTAAAATTAACATAAACGTGCAAGTCCAGCTTGTTCAGTATTTCAGTAGTATTCCAGCCTTTCTAGGAACCTTGTGATTCTGCTCTGAAAAAAGTCTTCCGCTGGAACTGGTACATTGCGGATCATGTGTTATTGGATATACGCATTGGAAGGAAGTGGGAGGCTTTTTGTCCTTTCTTGGATTTTTTCCCTTTCATAGGTATTCCTTTATTGTTTATTGCAACAAACATCCTTTTCCCTGTGTTTCGCCACTTTGCTGATGCATAGGTGTTGTAATGGTTTTCTAGTATGATTTCTTCAAAGTTGCAGTCCTCGTTCCTCAATTTCTGTCAAAAGTAAACACAATTCAAATGCTTTACATTTTGATACACGTTTAACTGCATTTAAAAACATTGGTATTATGTGTCTTAGGTTAGTATAACCTTTTACACAAAGACAATATACAAAAAAGTTTTAAAACAGATAGATATCACATAACATAATCACATCAATTTAAGTCCAGATTATTAAAAAGTAAAAACAGTCTAAAAACTCTTTTTATAAAGTGAGTAAAATATATATCTAGAGAAAGGGATGAGTGGGCAGCACCAATAAACTTTATTTTCATACAATTTACTGAAATTTGACAATACGTGTTATTTGGTCCTGTTGCCTCCCCATTTGCAAGGGGTGGTGAGAATCAATATTGCACAAATGACTGGATTGGGTCTACCAGTCTCCTGGAAGGACCTAGGTGGGCATGCCCACTAATAATTACTTAAGTTCATCCAATTATATTTGAGTTTTCAATAGAAAATCTTGACCAAGTTTAGTTGATTCAAATATGAATATGTTTATTATTTGATTACACTTCATAGTAGGCCTCTTGCATCCATTATATTGTCCAATGCATTTCGGTCCATATAAGACCTTCTTCAGGGACTGCAGTTTAGAAAAGAAATGAGAGTAAGCTAGTGATGAATCGAAAACCATCCACACACTAGTTAGAAATAACAAACTTGTGTCGAGCACTTTGTTCGAAGGAAGAGGATACAAAAAAATGTTTTGTAAAATGTACCTGTTTACAAATGAGTTATAGTTCTGGGCCTTAATTGTCTATTATTTCTAATGGATAAGGTTTCCAAATAAATGTCCACTCAAGCAATTTCACTTTGCAGCAGTATACTGTGATGAATATATTCTCCATATACTAATTCCTGCTTGGTGATCTAGGTGATAAAAGGTATACAATTCTAGGTTCTATTACTCAATGCAGAAATCCTATATAGTATATGTGATTTCTGCATTGAGTGATAGAACCTAGAATTGTATACCTTTTATCACCTAGATCACCAAGCAGGAATTGGTATATGGAGAATAAGAATAATAATAACAAGAGGTTCCTCTTCCCAAATGGGGATTCTTACCTGCTTCAGGACCTTCCTAGAACAGCAGGGAACCATGCTCGCGTGAACACGCGTTGCTGGTTGCCTATACTGTTTATATACCTACAAAATGGCGCCGGCACGTTGTGTGATGATGTCATCAATTTGATGACGTTATTACATGCCAGCGCCCATTTTGTACACATTTTCAATGTTCGCATACGCGTTGGAATGCTTTTTCGTTGTTATGGATGCATGTGCAAAGCGAACATCTTTTCAAATTGATTGTATCATTCTGGTGACAAGTATCTATATCATCATATATAGAATTACATTATTCATTGTAATGTTCAGATTGCAGCGTTGAACATATTACTAGGAACTAGATTGTACATTAACACAATCCTAAAAGTAACTTTCTACATTTGAAACACAACCCTTATGAGTTTGAATGGTCTGTTGATGCATTACGCATTAATAGGAAACAAGATTGTGCATTATCCTTAGCCTAAAAATAACTCTACACAATTAAAGCTCAAACTATGCGTTAATTGGAGTAGTCTGTTAATTCACAGTACTTCATGTATTTGTTTACTCACTTGAAATCGCTTCATCCTCTATCAAGATCAACTCATTAAAGCAAAAATAAATTAAAGAAAACATGCATAATTACACTCTTCATTAAGACCCCCTGGGTATAAAGAATTCAGTTTCTCTATCCAAAATGTTTCTTTTTGATTCAGAAGTCGGTTAATGTCCAACTACAAGAAATCCAAGGCTTTCAGTATTCTATACCATCCCGAAAATCCACAAAACACTAGCCAAACCACCTGGCAGACCCATTGTCTCCGCAACTAATGGTATTCTACAACCCTTAGGAACTTATTTGGACTGTTTTCTTCAACCCATTATACAAAACACAAAGACCTACAATAAAGATACCGCTCATTTTCTTAATATTCTGTCAACCATAACAACTGAAGATGACGTAATACTTTTCACTGCGGATGTAAAAAGTTTATACACTTCAATACCACATGATCTGGGTCAAGAATCCGTTGAATGGCTTTTATTAAATACTGGAGACATAGGAGCATCCAAAGAATTTCTAATGATTCTACTAGAGTTCAGTGCGCAAAATTCCTATTTCAGATATAAAGAAAATATTATTTACAGACAAGTGGAACTTCAATGGGGGCCACTATGGCCCCCAGCTATGCTAATAGTTTCATGTACAAATTTGAAACAGAGAACATTGTGAACCACAATACTTGGAAACAACATCTTCAGTACTGGGGGAGATATATAGACGACGTATTTAGAATTTGGAAAGTAACTGAAGTGTTCTTTCAATTCATGAATTTTAAAACACAATTGATGATCATATACAGATCACTACGACTCGTAGCAGGAAAGAAGTGAATTTTCTAGATGTTACTGTAATGCTCAAGGAATCACAACTCACCACAACTTTGTATCGCAAACCTACCGATCGTAACAATCTACTACATCGTCTCAGTTTTCATACACCTAACACCTTCAAAAACCTCCCGTACAGTCAACTACTAAGGGTGAAGAAAATAGTACAAGATACAGTAGAATGTCAAAAACGAACACAAGAGATGGCAACAAGATTTTTACAGAGGGGCTACTCCTCACAAGAAATCAACAATTCAATATCCAAGGTAGAAACAATGGACAGGAAAGAGATACTAGAAAAAAAAGTTCTTAATACCAAAGAAACACTATTAATCTACGTGACAAAATACTCCATGGAAAGTACTAAAATTTTAAAAAATTATTTTGAAACATTGGCATTTTCTGGCAGAAGACAGAACTCTGGGAAATCTCTATACAGCCCCACCTATGTTTGCGTATACCAGAAGCAGAAATATTAGAGACATGCTGGTACGAAGTAACGTTCCTACACCAACACAAAGATCAAAAAAGGAAAGGCACTTATCCCTGTCTGAATTGTTCAAATTGTCACATGGTCCAGAAAGGAGACATTGTATTTCACCCAAATTCAGACAAAAAAAATGTTTTGAAGAAATTTGCAACATGTGATACCATGAACGTGATATATAGTATCAAGTGCCCGTGTGGTAAATACTATGTGGGTCAAACAACACGGAAAGCCAAAACAAGGTGGAACGAACATCGGTCCAACATACGCACCGGCAATATCAAATCTCCCGTATCAAGACATTTTAAAGAAGCTAACCACCAAATATCACAAATCAGATTTCAAATTCTCGATGTGCTCGAACTAAAACAAGGAGTTAAGGTGGACATTAACCGACTTCTGAGTCAAAAAGAAACATTTTGGATAGAGAAACTGAATTCTTTACACCGAGGTGGTCTTAATGAAGAGTGTAATTATGCATGTTTTCTTTAATTTATGTTTGCTTTAATGAGCTGATCTTGATAGAGGATTAAGCGATTTCAAGGGAGCACATAAACAATACATGAAGTACTATGAATTAACAGATTGCTACAAAACCATTATATTAAAAAAGACAGTCACAAGGGGGCACGGATCACAAGGGGGTCCAATTAACGCATAGTTTGAGTATTAATTGTGTAGAGTTATTTTTAGGCTCAGGACAATGCACAATCTTGTTTCCTAGTAATGCATCAACAGACCATTCAAACTTGTATAAGGGTTGTGTTTGAAATGTAGAAAGTTACTTTTAGGATTGTGTTAATGTACAATCTAGTTCCTAGTAATCTTTTCAACACTGCAATTTGAACATTACAATGAATAATGTAATTCTATTTATGATGATATAGATACTTGTCACCAGAATGGTACGATCAATTTGAAAAGATGTTCGCTTTGCACATGCATCAATAACAACGTAAAAAACATTCCGACGCGTATGCTCACATTGAAAAGGTGTACAAAATGGCGCCATTTTGTAGGTATATAAACAGCATAGGCAACCAGCAACGCTTGTTCACGCGAGCATGGTGCCCTGCTGTTCTAGGAAGGTCCTGAAACAGGTAAGAATCCCCATTTGGGGAGAGGAACCATTGATGGTATATGTGATTTCTGCATTGAGTAATAGAACCTTATAGAATTCTATACCTTTTATCACCTAGATCACCAAGCAGGAATTGGTATATGGAGAATATATTCTTCACAGTATACTACTGCAAAGTGAAATTGCTTGAGTGGACATTTATTTGGAAACCTTATCCATTAGAAATAATAGACAATTAAGGCCCAGGAGTGTTACTCATTTGTATACAGGTACATTTTACAAAACATTTTTTTGTATCCTCTTGCATCGAACAAAGTGCTCGACACAAGTTTGTTATTTCTAACTAGTGTGTGGATGATTTTCGATTCATCACTAGCTTACACTCATCTCTTTTCTAAACTGCAGGCCCTGAAAAAGGTCTTATATGGACCGAAATGCATTGGACAATATAATGGGTGCAAGAGGCCTACTATAAAGGGTAATCAAATAATAAACGTATTCATATTTGAATCAACTAAACTTGGTCAAGATTTTCAATTGAAAACTCAAATATAATTGGATGAACTTAAGTAATTATTAGTGGGCATGCCCACCTAGGTCCTTCCAGGAGACTGGTAGACCCAATCCAGTCATTTGTGCAATAAAATATATATCTAGCCTTCATTGTAAATTCATAAATAAGATGCCCCTGTAAATCCCAGTTTGCATTAATAAAATTAATCTTGTTAGTTCTGACATTTCCATACAAAAGTCCAGAAAGAGCCCTTGAATGTAATGAAATTACTTTTAGTTTTTTCACTGATCGTACACTATTAAACATATGGAATTTAAGAGGCTGTCGTTCCACCTTTTTCACTTTGTCTCATAGCGGTTTCAAAGGTGCAGGTAGTGTAGTCAAAATGTATACTAGGTGCAAGAAAAGGGGAGCATGGCATTCTCAGTTGAAACGCCCATGCCATTGATTTGGCCTTGTTCCCACCCTGCCTCCACTCCTGCGATGAAGGCATTGGTGACCCACGATACAAGCCATGCCATTAGTTATTGTATGCTAGGATTCGAAATTACAAAGTGCAAGTAGGACGATCTATTACTGGAATTCAGCTTGCTTATCTAACTGATCTGTCTTATTATCTTGATTTTTGTCTCAGTAGTGAACTGTAGAAATGTTAGTTGACTCTGCTGGCTATGAGATGTAATACATGCAACTTTTTATAACTTATTTGCATTACCCTGCATGACTCCTCCTCCGTCTGTGTTTACAGAGATAGACCATCAGCTTCCGGTGCTTATTGCTTAATGAACTATGTATGTGAACGAGCTACTTGCGTTCAATGTAACTGTTTGCACAATAACACTGGTTACTTTAAAAAAAGGCTTATCTTGTACTTTCAAAATATTACTATTAGGTTTTGCTTTGTTACATTATAGTGAAAGCGAAGCATTACAATATGAAATTTGTCAGAAATAGGCGTGCATGTTGTTTGGTATACATATACATCCACTGTATACATATAAATACATATGTATACATCCAGGTATACTTATATATCCAATGTATACAGATAGATGGCTAGGTAAATGTCTCAAACTCCAAGTGCCATAAATGTATTTGCTAGTAGTTCAAATTTAGCTTTTTGATAAATCCTACCCTTCCTGTCATCATCCACAATTTTTTCACCTAAAGGCCGGATGCCCAGGTATGAATTCCAGTTGACTATTTTCACATGGTTTCTACTAGATCCAGTACTCTTGGGCTACTGTACTCTGGATCAGCTAAGAAAAATGTTTCAGTGGCAATTTTGCTCCCTCTGCCCTTTGTAAGGGAGGCATGGTATCACAAGTATGACACTGACACAAGAGCTACTAGTTTCGAAACATTTATTACATTCTTGGGGTTTGGAAAAACTTGTACTTTGTCCTATAGCTATGATGGGAGTGGTCTCTACCATCAAATAATAATGAAAACAGCACTAGTCATTCTATGCCAAATCAAAATGGCCTATACTAAAAAGAAACTAATACCTGCCCTATCTCTTATACAAAAAGTGTGTAAAGGGGAAAATGTATGCAAAGGAAAGTCAGTGTTATAACATAAAGGATCAAGATGGCTGAGTCAGCTCTCCTCTCCACGTTGGACAGCACAGAGTAAGGCGCCCCCCGTAGAGAGGATGACGCACTCTGGCTCAGGTTATAAAAAAAAGGCATGTCAAAACGTGGGTTGAGGCCCACTTGGCCGTCCACGTTAAAGTCAATTAAGTTCACCAAAAGTTCTTTCAAGGTTCAACACAAATTCACTTAGGTCTCTGATATGAACTCTTCCGGGTGGGATAAAACACCAGTAAAACAGTTTTATGAGTTGAACATATTTTTTTATTTGAAACTCTATAAAAATCCAAATTGAGTAAACAGTTTCCTTTAGTCAGATGGCGATGAAAAAGGACATTTGGAGATTTGGAGTCTTTTCAAGTACTGGTTCTGTTTAATATTAGTCTTTCTCGAAAACCCCTCTTCTTTTCTCAAGAACTACCTTTCTCTCCTCTCAACAGGATCAATCTGTTTACTCTAGAGCAGGGGTCTCCAACCTTTACGTTAGCTGGAGCTACTTGTAGTGGAGGCCAACAGTGGAGAGCTACGACTGGGCGATATCGGGGTGGGGATATTTATAAACCTCGGAATTTTTACCAATATTTTTTTGCCTCGATTATTTCCCCTCTATAAACAGATGGAATAACATATGCCCTCACGAATATATTAAGAACTTCAAAAACCTCTTTGTTGCATTATTATTTATTAGTAGCTGTCTCAAAAAGCCAGCTATTTGTTGGGCTACCACACAAATATCCTGTCATTTTTTTGCCCCTTCCTTTGCGTTTTATGCAGGCTTTCTACATGCTAGGCTCACTATTGTTTTCCAAATGTGCATTTCACACTTCCATAAAAAAACAAAAGTAATTTACAAATTGAAAAATGCTGCTTGCATTCACGAGGTTTCTTTCAAATGTTTTTTTTGTCAGACACCACACATTCTCCATTATTTTCCGGTAAGATAGCTCAGCGGGTTGAGCGCTCGCTGCTGCTATCTGAGCGTGATCTGTAGGTCGCAGGTTTGAATCCCGGCAAGACCAACTCAGCCTTTCATCCTTCTGAGGTCGATAAATGAGTACCAATTTCGGTTGGGTGATATTGCATGTAAATATGTGCTCTGTAAAGCGCTTTGCTTTAAGGCGCTATATAAATAACACATCATTATCATTATTTGTGTGCCCCTCTGTGTTTCAGCACAAGTTATATTTATAAAGATGTTATATGCTTGTCAAACTGGTTAATCACAAATAAATGCTTCTGTTATGCTGACAGCAGTTTTTAGGAAATTAAACTGTGCGTTCATGGATGCCAACTTTTGATTTTCTCTACAGGGGCCGAAATATCCCCAGCTCAGCCCTGAATATAAGCAAGCAACTAGCCCAACCCATACCCTGGCCAAACACATTTTATAGCACTTTTTTTTATAAGGCATTGCAAAAAGTCATGATTAACAACATGCAGTTTTGAATATATAACATCTCAGCATCAGTCTGTCAACCTGCTGAGCTACCCTGGTAGGCTTCTACTGTACAGCGTGTCTATGGATCGCTTAATGTACTAAAAGTGGGTGTACCTGTGTAATGGAAGTGATTTAAAGTGGAAATGTACAGTGTGGAATTTGGAAAGAAACCACATGAAAGAAATTGCACCATTTTTTAAATATTATTTTGAACATTTCCAGGCGAGCAGCAGTGCTACTGTGATATTTTCATTGCGTGGTCACAATGATCCTGCCCCAGCCCCTCCAACATCTCTGGAAAACAAGAGCAGCATGTTGTGGGGGTGCACAAGGCCAACTGTGGTACTACAGGTGGCCTGCAGAAGCAGAACGTGATACTGACATCTGTCAGTGGATTTACAAGCAGCTCCAAGTGGCACAGCAGCCAAGCTCTCCGCCTGCAATTGGCACGACCAGGGTTCGGATCCTGAACACGTAAAATGCACCATTAAATAATATAAGTTAGGAAAATGTTCGTTTTTCGGTATGTTTGGCGACCTCTGCTCTAGAGGCTATGTTTTCACAGTCTTAGAATAGTCCGGCCTCTTTTCCTTGTTTCATAGAACTTTAAGGCTTGACTTAACTGTATGATAAGAAAGTTCAAAAAAACAGCGGATGCTCCTCTTTCTTTATTTTCAACGCCTTTCAAACTCAAACTCAGATGTTTCAATTATAGGTGCTGGTTCCCTCTTAAGTAGAATCGTAGTTATAGTCTCTCCCCAACTACAGGCTAGCGTGGTTTCACCCCTTCGATATGTTATTCACTCACTTGCACTCCAATGCAGTAGGTTCGCTAGAAGCACGGTGTCATCTGGGCGATTCTTTCTTCGATCCTCCCCTCCCTCGATCGCAGCGTCCTTTGGTGGGCTGTTCCTTCAGCCCCGCCTGCTCAGCCAATCGCATCCCGGTTAGCCTCTCCCAGCTGTCTCATGACGCGTAACGACACGTATGACAGCCTCCTATCATCGGGACTCTTCATTAAATTCCCGATGGAGATCTCCACCCACAGGTCGGTGGGGGCCAGAAAGAGGAGCGGCTGCTCACCTTCTTCTCCCGACACAGTACCAGCTGATTTCTCGCCTGCTCGTACCTCATCAGATGCGTAACAGACTTTTCTTCACTATTTCGGCTTCCCGCTCTCAGCCGGGCTGCTTCTCTTTCCACTCAGCACAACAGGTGCAAACAAAACGTACGGGCACAACAGGTGCAATGACTTCGTCGCAAGTTTCATATCATAGTTTTTCTTTCAATAGGCCCACTCGTATGTTGGTCCATCTTCCGCCGTCTGCTCCTGAAACGAAAAACAACATCCACATTCCAACGGTCAGTCTTAGAGAAACTGACCCTTCTTTTCCATCTCTCATTCCATTGGCTTAACCATGCTGTCACTCAAGTGCCCACCCCCTTTATGACATCAGCCTAATGCTCTAGGATTGCTGTGATGCTGGGGCAGCCTGGAGTTCCCTAGTGTCAGATCTCCCCCCTGTCCTTTCACTTCATCACAGTCTCCTTCTGTTGTGCTCTGACCTCTCAAGGCATCACCAGCTCACGTAGGTCTCCCTCAGTCGGGTTCGGACCTCTCAATCACAGCACTTGCAGGGGCTCCATTGCCCAAGCTTTATTCACATTTGCTCGGGGTTCCCTTCCCCTAACTTATTTCATGTTCCAGGTCTCCCTCAGTCGGGCTCGGACCTTTCACTGATGTCAAAGACTTTCGAATGTGCAAGGCTTTTTCCATAGACCTCCGCAGGACCACTTCGACTTTCACTTCATCTATCCCTTATGATATTTGCCCCATGTCTCTTGGTCTGGGTAGTTCCATAACACAATCAGAAACGCTCAAAGAAATCATTCTCTTAAAGCAATCACCTTTTAACTTCCCCTTTTGTCTGGGTTAATCTTGACAATCACGCATTGCAGCTTTCATTCACTGAACATTTCACTGGACTTTTCAGTGGGATGTTTCCTTTCACCGGACCACTCTGCTACTTTGTATCACTTGCTTCACAGTTCACTACAGGTTTGCTTTCTTTCACGTCTCATCAGCATGTGTGCAATCTTCAATTCGGAGATGGACTGTTGCGGCTTCAATCTTTCCCTGACACAAGCCGGCTTTTTATGTCTTTCGCTAACTCACTGGTTGTGTGCATTCCTTTCTGTTCTGTGGCTTTGATTCATGAGTCAAAGTTAATACCACAGGCTCAGCCTTGCCTCCCCAACTCTGCCGTTCACCCAGGAGGATCGCTGGCGTCCTTGAAACACAGTGCAGGCAGCGTCTTTTCTGGGATTTGCCTTTCTCTGCGGATCCTAAATGATTTTCCAGAGGCAGTGACCTCCTGCAGGGATCTTCAGGTTTTCTCTAACCCTCAATCTAGTCCCTCCATTGTTTGTCCTGCTCCAGTGGGTTTGCCTTCACCCCAGAAGATCTGCTCCTTCTTGTGTTCCACCTTGCTCAGAGTGAGTCTCCATGTTTCCAAATCAAACAAATCATATGACCGATGATCTTCGTTACTTACTCTTCATCATATAAGAGTGTGAAAGTAATGTGGTGAAGGAAGAGAGCACTACGGAGTGAATTGTATGAAACAACATATTGTGGCAAAGTAAAGAGACTGCCAAAGAGGAAAACACATTGTGGCAAAACCAAAAGGCTGGCAAGGAGAAAGCCAAGTGAATGTGAATCAGCACACAGGCACAGTGGCAAAAGAACCTGTGTGGGCAAGAAATCCTGCATGACCTGTAATGGCGTTTGGTCTGACAGCTGCGCCTAGACCGGGGTACCCTATCTATGAAAGTCCAGGAAATAGGCAGAGAACAACGTCACATGTGTAAGAGAGAGTGCTCAGCTAATGCTGAGGGAACTGTATAAACTGGCATGGAATCAGAAGGAGTGTAAAGTTGATTTGGAACTGGTTTTGACTATTAAGAGACTGAAACTAAGTATACTTTGGCAAGTTGGACAAGCTGACTGACGTCTTGGGGAAGGAAAACCCAGAGACCGTTGTGGAACTGTGTGGCTTTCTTGGGGAAAGAAACCCTGAGACCCTGGTGGAATTGTGTTGAACTTGGGGAAGGGAACCCCAAGACTTTGTGGAACTATCTTGAACTTGGGGGAGGGGAGCTGTACTGTAAAGCAATACCAGAGCTGGAAGAAGTTCAGAACTTTAATTTAGAACACCATTTCCTTTGCTGCTAAGATCCCTACACATTGTTTAGCTTTAGTCGTGAGGGCAAGTGTAGGGTTTGGACACAGACATTTAAATTGTACTGACTAAGACTTTCCTTAGTTTCTTTAGGTAGGGTAATCCCACCTTAGCATAGGGCAAGATAGGCCTTCAACCATCCTTACATTTAAGTTAATAAAACAATTTCTGTTTGAATTTTGAATCTGTTGCCTATGTCTTGATTCATGGTGCCTTCACAATTTACAATACTGTTTTTACATTATCAATGATTATATTCTCTCCGACAAGTTAAATCCTTACCTCTCCCACTCTTATCTGTCCCAACCAATCATTCCACCTTTTACTCCAAAGTCGTGTATAAGACAATACACAACCACCACCCTCCCCCTTTCATCTATGGACACTCCTGCGTGTCCCTTATTATATTTGGTAATCACCATATTTTAGCCCCGGTGATTCCTTCTGTTTATATTATGTTCCTTATTTTTATGTCGAATGTGTACCAATTTACAGTTGCATTGCTATTTTTGCTCTTGAACTCTACATTGAATTACTCTTTAGTTCTTAATCTAGAGTGTCATTTCGATTAGTCTTTAAACTGGTCAGAAGCGAGTGCGATGATGTCCCTTGCCTGACCTTTGGGATGTACTTTGGGGTGATTTAAAGTGATAGGCACCACCACCCGCTATGTTCTATGGTGCCTGTGTCAAGGGGGAGGGGCTTGTCACGTGCACCATGGACAAAATAAACTTTTTTGTAGATTATCCACCAAACCATTTGGGTGAGATGTGTCAATTCCCAAGGTTAAAAGCCCTTAACAAAAAATGGATCAGAGTGCCTAAATGACATTTGTGATGGGAAGAGAGAGACTAGGAAGAGACTCTGGAAGTCATGATGCCGTTGCTGGCTTATCAGCATTCAAATGCGGCTGGTGTGGTGAGTTGGGGAACTACCGCTGAGCATGTGTTGATGAAGCAGGAGGCAGGACGGTGCACGCAAGCAACCCTGAAAGCAGCAGCAGTCCTCCAGGACAAATGCAGGTCTGGCACACCCGCGAACATGCCTACCCTGCAAAGTGAAACAAAGATAAGGGGCTTGGATTTTCAAGCCTCTGTCAGAGGTCAGCCTGAAAGCTACGTAGCCACACATGTGAATATTAATTGCATTAGCATTCACCAGTCTTAATGGAGAAAGCTGTCTTATGCACACTGGCAGCCCCTCTTGCCAAACACGACCTAGGGGGAGGAACAACTGGGCTCTATACATTGGCACATAAAAGGCAGTGGTGTGGGAATTTGGAGTAGTGATGCAGCAAGCAGCAGAGCAGAGGAGAGACCAGAGGTGCAGGAGAGGCTCGAGATGTGGAAGAGATGGAATTAGCAGTAATTGCTAAAAGGAAAAGGTGTAGTTGATGAAACAGGAGGGATTTGAACACCCGTGAAGATCTGCTCTGTAACTTTCATTCCAGCATTCCTTCTGTCCCCATCCTCCATCTTTCCTCTGCTTTTGACACGGTCAACCACGCCACCCTGATCAATCGACTCAGTGAGAACCTGGGCATCATGGATCAGGCCCTGGAGTGGATGACCTCCTTCCTCTAAGACCGTCCCTCCCAGGTCCAACTTGGTCCCTTTCTCTTTGCCACCTCTCTCTCTATACCTGTGACGTTCCCCAGGGCTCTATCCTCTCATCCTGGTTTTCCAACCTCTACGTGGCCCCTTTGGCCCACCTGATCTCTACCTTCTCCTCTAACTTTCAGTGTTGTGCGGATGACACTTAGCTGTCTTTCAGACTCCCCTCAACCTCCTCTCTCGCTCATTCCTTTTATTTCGTAAAACTTTTTTTATTGAATTTAACACATATTCATACTGTGAACATACATATGAGTGAGTAAAAGGCTGCAGGGTCAAGTGGGTGTGCTCAGCATATCAGTAATGAGAGGCATTAGACAGGTACATTGAGTCTCTTCAGGCAGCAAAAGAGGGGGGCAAGAGTGTGAGTGGGGATTCATTGGTCATCCATACATTTCCCCCATATTTTCTGGAATTTTCGGGGGCAACCCCTCGCTTTGTAGATGCGACGTTCCATGGATGCGCACCTAGTAACTTCGTTAGACCATCGGATTAGGCTTAGTGTTTCCGCCGAGCCCCAAGTTGCAGCAATCATACGTTTCCCAACTCCCAGTGCAACAGCAATTAACAGTTTGTCATGGTTGGTGAAGTCCACCAACCCCCCCACCCCTCCCCCAGACTCCAAGCAATATCAGTTTTGGATCCATCGGAATCTGGGGCACCAGTGTCTTGGAAATCTTGTCGGCGCACTTTGCACAAAAGGTCTGTACCACATCACAGTCCCAGATTGTATCAAAAAAGGTTCCTTGTTCGCGCTTGAACCGGAGACAGACCCCATCATCTTCCCCGCCCCACTTGGCTAGTGCTGTTCGGGAGTAATAGGACCGGTGCAGTATCCTAAGTTGTATCAGACGTAGTATTGCATCGATACCAATCTCTCGGGGGAACATCAATGCTTCCACCCATTCCTCCGGTTCCAGCCTATCTACATCTCTTTCCCATTTTAACTTCAGTGTAGTATGTTCTTTGTTGCTAAAAGAGTTGAGGGTCTGGTATAGCGTGGAGGTAACTTTGGAGGGGGTACGGTCCGGGAGAACGTTAGTTTCTAGGGGGGACTTCAGCCAGGTTCGGGAACTGTGCGTTCATGGCGTGAGTGAGTTGAGCGTGCCTGAAGCGGTTCTCGCTCATTCCTGACTGTCTATCCGCGATTCAGGCTTGGTGCGCCTCCAACGATCTCTAGCTTAATGCCAGTAAGACACTTGTCTATAGGCGCGTTATAAATGCCATATATCATATCATATCCTTCTAATTTGGATCCCTACCCCTGCTTTCCCTCTCGTACACTGGCCGTACGCCTAGGGCTCCTTTTCTTCGCCTTCCTGTGAGACAAAAAACCTTGGTATCATCTTCGAATCCGCTCTCTCTTTTTCTCCTCACATCTCGGACGTCGCAAAGAAGGCCCTCTACCAGCTGCATCTCCTCAAAGGGACTCTTCCCTTTCTCACTTCCCCCTGAAGCTCAGTGTCTCCAGAGCCCTGGCTCTCTAGGCTGGGCCACTGCAACAGCCTCTGTCTCAATCTGCCTTACTCTAATCTCCGCCCTCTGCAACTAATCCAGAACAGGACTGCAAGACTTATCCTTGGCCTCAAGCCCAGGGACATTATCTCTCCAGCCCTGAAATCTCTCCACTGGCTCCCGGTGGCTGCAAGGATCAAGTTCAAGACCCTTTGCATTGTCCACAAGGCTTTCTGGGGCCTGGGCCCGCACTACATCCAACGCTCCATTCTAAAATACCTTCCTTCTTGAACCCTTCGTTCAGCTTCCTCCAACTCTCTAAGCGAATGACACTGGGGGTAGATCTCTCTTCTCTGCAGGTGCCTCCCTCTGGAATGTCCTCCCTGCCCCTCTCAAACTTGAGCCGGACTACCTGAAGTTATAGAAGCAGCTCAAATTGTTCCTCTTCTCCTCTGATTTCTCACTCTCCCTCCCCAGCTGACCTACCTGTCTGCTCTATCGACTGGTTACTTGGCTACCCTCAGTCTCACTGGGTATCAGGATCTTTCTTGATCAGTCACCCCTGAACTGCCTCCGGGCCTGGGGCTGTAACTGTAACCTTTCAGTCCCTTGTTCTCCTTGCACTACCCAGAGCCGTGTTGCCCTGGCTGCACTTACTCAAAGCATTGCTGCCCTTTTTCCCTCTCCCTTCTCACTTGCACTTCTCCCCCTCACTTTCCCCTTCTCGTTCTGCACTTGCACGATCTGAATGGCACAGTGCCTAATAATATTGTTGTCTTGTCCTCCCTCTGTCTTCCCTCCCTTGTCTTGTGGTGCCTGGAAACACTTGTGTACAGTAAGTAAAAATGACTTATATAATTGTAGCTGTGGGTAATGAGGGAGAAACAAATGAGCAGAGCAAGTTATTCGAGAGCTGGAAGATGGCAGTTGAGTGGAGACAAACAGACCACAGGTGGAGTGTATACATATTTCAGGAAGAGGATTGAGGCGATGTTGGAGAGTAGGAAGCTGAAGATAATCAGGTGGGAGATGAAGAACTTGGAGATGTTCCATTGGTGTAGAAGGGAAGAAAGAGAAATGGAGAGGTGGTGAAGAAAAGATGAATCAATGAGATTCATTTATGTAGTGTGGTGTGTAGGTAGAGCGGCAGTGATGAGCAGACACACCATTGTGGGACAGGCGGGAGGATGAATGAACATGTGGTGAAAAGTGAAGGAGGTTAACCCAAAAACAGCATGACAGCCAGCTATCAGCACACATGGTAAGCTCATAGGCATGAGCAAGTACCAGATCAGCAAAGAGAAATGAGTGTGGGTTTGGCAGCTGTAGGATCAGGAACTGGGTTCAGGGGTTCATCAAGAGCCCACTAGAAAACATCCAAGCCAACCTCACCTCTGAGAAAATCTGTAAAACTTACTGGCCAGAAATCTGGAACTACAATCTGAGTTTCTGGGATACTTTCACAATGCTGCCCTGGTATTGGACCTGGCAGAAAGGTCACCCAGGTAAAAGGACCATCACGAGGAACGTTTGCATGAGACTCTGAGTGACACCGGGGAGAGACCTGGAGAGCCTGTTTGAAGGAGGCATTATTTTCCTGGAACAAGATTGAACAGTTTGTGCCATTTCTGACCATCATTTGACTGGCCAAGAATTTTAAAGATCCCTTATTCAGCAGGTTGTCTGGCTGGTGCTGCGTACCTGATTTTCCTAGTGCTTGTGCTGATGACACCACGCTGTCTTATGCAGTGAAGATAATGCGGAGCGGGAAACCAACCCAAGACCCTCCAGGATGCAACTGGGGATCCTGAATCAACTTCCCATGCCACGGGACAGACCTTCCCAGATTAACGTGGCGTAGGAACAGTGCAAGCACTGACTGGGAAGGTCAGACTGCGTTCCCAAGTCCAAGGCTTTCTTTGCAGAGGAAGTAGATGGTAGGCAAAGACTTCCGGGGAATAGTGTGGTCCCAAGCAGATCAAAATATGGACAAGAATGGTGTGGTCCCAAGCAGGTCAAAATTGGGACTAGTATAGGAACGGGCAGGAACAGCAGACCTACAAAGGGTTAGCACTTTCATGAATGTGCAAATAAGTGGCTAATACCAATATGTCATACCAGGACTTTCAAGCCTCTGTCTGCAGGCAGTCTGAAAGCCACATGATGGCACCTATAAATAATACATTATTAGTCTTCACTAATCACAATAGGGAAGCCAACTGTGGCACACCAGTAGCCCTTCGCCCCCAACATGGCCTAGCAGGTGGGAACTGGGCTATATAAACTGGCACAAGCAAAGGGGGTGATGTGGGAGTTTGGAGGAGCGGAGCAGCGAGCAGGCAAGTGCCGTAGATGCAGGACATTTGTAGCTGTGGCTGAAGTGTAAATAACATGACATTGTAGAGGTACAGTAGTTGTAAAGCAGGAGGGTTTGCGCTAGAAGGTGAGGAGGAAGAAGCAAAGGGACAAATGAGACTTATTGGAGATTTTAAAGGGTTTGGAGAAGGAATAAACAAAGCAGCAGTGGAGGAGGGATTTCACGAGGAGCATTGAGACCATGTTGGAGAGGAGGAAGCTGTGGGGACAAGCTGGTGCAAGAAGGTAGGAGGCGAATAACTTGGAGGAGTGGTGACATTGGTGGAGGAAGGAAGGGAGAGAAGTGGCGAGGAGAAGGTGAAGAATAGACTTTGCGAAATGACTGGTTGGAGCCCCAGTGGAGGTGTAGCAAGCAAGAGCATGAATGGGGCAGACACCACTTATGCACAAAAATTGTGTGGGACAAGCAGGTGTAGGTGTGTAAAATCAGGACACCGTTAAAGTTAGCCCAAAGACAGCACCTGGGCCAGGCAACAGGACAAGCATTATGTCCATAGGCAGGAGCGTGCATCAGACCATTGAGAAGGAAAGTGAAAGCAGATTGGGGGCTCTGGCATCAGGATTTAGGAGCCCAGTAGGTAATCTATACCGTCTCCATGCCAAACTTATCTTGGTAAATGCAGGTGAGGTGGTGAGATACATCTGCGGTGCTATCCACCTATTGAACCTGGCGGGGAGAGAAAGATAACCCACCAACCAAGACTTTTGCTGTGAAGAGGAACGTTTACAAGACACTGTAACATCAGGGAGAGAACAGGAGAGACTTTTTAAAGGAAGACAGTATTTACCTGAAACAAGGTGTAAACAGTTCGTGCGATTTCTGATCCTTTGATCACCTAGGAATTGTAAATATTGCTTGATCAATTCTGGAACCTGAGTCTCAGAGTTGAATCCTCTGTGGAGCTCTCTTGGCTTTGTGACACTAGCCACTTAATTTAGTCGGCCTCATTACAAGTATGGCGGTGAGGGTAAGAAACAACTGTAATAGGGCAGTAATGACATTACTGCCACATTACCGCACCACAGGTTTGGCGGTAAGGTGGTGGATTTACCTCCAGCAAAAAGCTAGATGTAAATTCTCCACCGTACCGCAAAAAATCGGCAAATGCGGCAGAATTACTGCTAGTGTTTATTCGTCGGCTGAATTCTTAATGAGTCCTACAGATTTCGAAAATGGGGATTAACACCGCCCTGCCACCACTTGTAATCCTGTGATAAATATGTGGGGCCAAGTGGAGGTAACAGTAATTGAGTTTGGAGATAAACTCGTAATGAGGTCATTGAGTTAAGTACTCGTTTTAGAGAGATGTCTGCATCCAGGTTCCTAACCCAGCAGCACTGGCTCACCCTTCCAAAGTTGGTACACCGAGTACCACTAAATTGGGGAAAATTCATCCTTTTATGACATTACTTATAAGTGGGACGAGGTCTCATGAAGTGATATTATGTGCACATTTGCATTTTGCTTCCCACACATACATTTCCTGGACTTTTCTGAACAGAGCATTTAGTTGGAGCTTTACAGGTGTTTCTTAAAAGAACAAAAAGCAGTACCTTTGCATAGACTTTTCCAGACTTGTTCATTGCTAGATAATATTCACTTTCCACTCCTTTGATTACTACAATCCCAACTTCCACGGTCCGGATTTCCAGAATACCTGCAACGAATCACAGCATGTTGAAGACATTGTACAGTTACTGCTGCAGCTGGTACATGGTGCACGCAAGAAGAAAGGTAATTTACTTTTAATCATCGTGTCATACTCATGTTTTAAAGTTATTAAATGGCGCAGAGAAAAGAAAAGACACATCTCTTGCAACTGCACATATGGCGCGCAGACTAGGCCAGGACTTCCCCCGGGCAAAAGATTCTCCTGTATATATGTACTCAGACACATGGGTTTGCTTTGCACACTAGCTTCCACTATTCTATCCCCTCCATGTCAAAATCCAACATTACATGAAGAGAGAAAGTTCCCGTTGCATTGAATTGCACAATTAAATGTTTAGGTAAGAATTCAAGAACCCTACACGGACAGGTTGAAATCCGCTTTTTAACAACCATTGTCAATGCAAACGTTTTGGCTTTTGTATAGGCATGGGAAAGGCATGGACTGCCATAGTGGTATTAAGTGGCATACAATAGCAGTGCCTGGCAAATGCCTAAATACTTATGGACAACCCAAAACTGTTGGCCTTGCCAATGCTGGTTTTTAACAGGACTTTAGTGAAGAACATGCATAGAGCTTATAAATCGAGTGGCTGAAGGCAGACCTTGTTAAGACATTTGTATTGCACGAGTGGCTCATTTACAGCTCCAATTAAGCCATTAGCCCTCAGAAGACTGCTTTGAAAAAACACTGGTAGGAAGCTTGAGCACACATTTTGATTGTAACACTTGATAAAACTAGCTGAAAAATACACCAGGAGGATGTATTTTTGGTGGGGAGGGGCAGGAAGTGGGTGGGAATGGCCACAGGTTTTTGCCTGGCCATGGGTAGTAATGGGTGGGTACGTATCCAAACAACTCTTACAGGCTATGTGTCCCTCCTCATATGCCATTTCTCCCTTGTTGTACTCTAATAGTTTCGTCTTAAAGCGTCACCCTACAGCCGAAACAAAAAATGCAGTTGTTTCTAAAAAAAAAAAAAGTCATGTAAATCGGAATGTGTAAAACGTATCGGCATCTTCAAGGAAAGTTACTTTTTTGAGACAGCAGGAACCTTACACCTTAAACATGAAAGAAAGCCGACTACTCTGTGCAGGGCCATTACTTATATTAAGTAACTGCCTGACCTTTCTGGGTAAGGAAAACTGATAAAGTTGATGATCTATCTGTATCCGAAGATAGACGCAGTGCCTTGTTTTCTTAAAAACATTTATATTTGGGGAATGTATCGGTTTCTTTAAGATTGCATGCCATAGGTGAGGTCTGTCATATTTACAATATACCACCACGCGTGTGTGAGTGATTAGAAAAATGCTGCAAACATGTATGTCATGCTTGAAACCCCCCCTCCCACCTTGCGTCGGCCAGGATTATTTGCACATATTAGAATGGAATAAAGTCCATGCAGTACAGCAGGACTTGTCTGCCCAACTCTCTGCAAATAGTGGGGACTAATCTCGTCTCTGATTTAAATGTTACTTTTATGATAGCACAGTTTTGTGACCGCAACAGCTGGCGGGAAATTAAACTAGGGCATTTATTTTCGCACTTCTGAGGGCCGACGTGATTGCAATTGTTGATAACGTATCTGATACAGTGCCTGCAACAAATGCAATCTCTACAAAGCAAAAAGCTGCCGCTGATAACCTTGAGAACGGTAGGAATTTCACCTGCTCGGTTTAAGAGTCTTAGTTCCGGAATTTCTCAACTCGATGTGAAATTACGATTTGTCAGGATTTCTGCGGCAATGATGGGCAATGGCAGGAGAGCTCACATCCAGAGAGACAAATGGCCTAAGGATTTGCCATTCATGATATGCGCCGGTGCTTGACCATGCAGTTACATCACTGCTTCTACCTTAGGAGGTGCATCACTTAACTGACCTTTCAGTTCATCTGGATGCTTGCTAAATAAAATACTAAGTTTGAGAAATCTGAGGGTGGCCTCACTTCTTTCCCCAATATATCCTCCTCCCAGGTGGCCGGGGAAAGGCTGCCCCTATCGGATCCTCACCCTCTGGTGGATATGCGAGGGGGGGGGGGATCATCTAGGTGGAGGAGACTGGGGGAGCGGGGGATGATGCACCATTAGGTGAGGCATGGTATCCCCCATTTCCCTTTCAGCATAAATCCAAGTCCTTCAAGCTTTATAGGCTGTTGTCAATCCCTTCCCTACTTTTCCTGTAAATCATTCTGTAAATCACACCAGTTATATATGGTATGCAGTGATAAAATTGCGGCAAAAATGTCGCCTGTACAAAAAATCGCTGAAAAAATGAGGTGGTATAATGGGTCCAGGGGTTGCGGGGGTGTCACCCGCATCATTTACTTGGATTGCAGCGGCAAAACCACAGCCTTTTTCCCGCGATATTCTGTGTCCACGGCCATTTTTCCCTCGATTTTAACACATGGGACCTTTTATACTGGGATGAGGAGGAGACCAACTAGAAACACACAGCATCTCTTTATTGATGCACACACATACAAACACCAGTTAGGTACTGGGACGAGAAGGAGGCAACCAAGAGTAATACAGAACTCCCAAACCAGCAATGAACGGTCTAGTCTTTTTATTTTTAACCAATCAGCCTGGCAGGAGGTTTAAAAGCAGGAATATTTAAGAACATGGAGGCAGCTGTGGAAGCAGGTATCGGGGCTGCTGTGCAAGAGCAGACTTCTCCATGAAGGTGGCATGGCAGACTGATTGCTTGAGGAACCAGAGAAGATGCAGAATGTATGTAGCGGGAGGTGCGGCTAAAGGAAGCTGGAGGCCGGTGTCAGAGTACGGAAGTGGAACCAGTGTAAGCAGGCGTTGCATAAGATTTTCATAATTATGATACCTTTTCCAGACCTGTGTCAAACCCAGAACGTTTTGCTTGGACTTGGTAACTATTTTACCTTGCCTCTAGGTGAAGGGGAATCTTTTTCCCCTCTCACCTAGTATTTTACTCTTTTTATGGGTGACCTTTTTATGTCTCTCAACAGTGTATGGTTGAAGTTATAGTTTCCTATGACTTTTGGGATTAGGCTGGGGTGCCCCTTGGGCTCCTGTTAATTCCTCTTTCATATACTTGGGTGAACTACACTTCCCAAGTAGAAAAGAGGGATTTTCATCCCATTTACATTTTGTATAAGTGAGCCAGCACACCTCACCTTATGTGTAGTGCTGGGGGGATACAATGTATGCCCTTTCTTACTTACCTAGTAACATTTTGTTACAATTGCAAGTTTCACATGAATGACAGTGGTTTTACCTTTGATTTTTAGTCTTTATTACCTGCAGGCTGTTCATTTAGTTTTGGTAATGCGCAGAGGGGCCACCATTTTGCTAAAATGGTGGGCTCCTTATTGTGTCCTTACTGTTTCTGAGGTCTTCCCCCACCATCCTAGGTGGGAACAACCTCAGTGGAAGTTTTGTCTTCAGCGGAATCCTTTGAATTCCCCGCCCAGGCTCCAGAGTGTTTGAGAAGGCAAAAAGCGAGGCAAGAGTCCAAAACCTTGCAGCCCTTTGTCTTTCACCTTGCCTGAAAGGAACAAACTCCCAGTGGGGGGTTGGCTGTTGTGGTTGGACAGCCAGACCGCCCCTTGCTGTAAAATACAGGGAGAGGATTCAGAAGTTGTGCAGTAGTTCCTGTTAAATACTCTGAGCCTGTAATCTGCTGACAAGTCGTCCACTGGAGCTGAAACCGAAAAGGAAGATGAAGAAAAGACGCTATAGCAATTTCCAGCGACCAGAGATCCTGCTGTGTAACCGGAGCCTGCTGGAACCCTTCCTTCCAATCGACCTGAGGTTCTAGAACCTGACGACTTGTAGCCAGAGGCTTGTGAGATCCACTAATGTCAAGAATACCTGCATTTTGAGCCATCCCATGATCTGCTGCGACCTTGCTGATCTGCAATACCCCAATACCGTGGGACCTTAAGCCATTGTGCAGTGCATGGTCTTCTGAAGTTTGAATCAGTCTGAAACTTTGGTGGCCTCCTCCTGGCTCTTCAGATACATGATTTAAAGCCTTGAAGTCCCCTCACCAGAGTGCAGGACTGAGAGAGGGACAAGAATCAGACCGGCAAAATGTGTTCATCTGGCTCCTGAAAAGGGTGGCAAAACTACAGAGCCACATCCAGCCACAAAGAAACCCTTGCCTGGAGTCTTCCCCGTTGAGCCCTACTGCAAATTCCCTTCCAGTGTCCTGTCTTCAGTCTTCATGACAAGGAATTAATCAACTGGGTTTTTACCTGCAGATCCTGATGACATACTGCTGCAAACTCTTCTTCTGTGCTGAGGTACTGTGTTGGCTGGCATATTACTTTAAGCCTTGTGCAATTCCTGTATAGCTTTTGGGGTGTTTCATGTGATTGGGAGTCCTCTCATCCATTTCACCCAGGCCCACTGCTGGAATCCTCCTAGGGTGTCTTGTCTGAAGTCCCTGGACCTTAACTAACTCTAAAGTGAACTACTTACTTGGTTTGAAGAGACCTTCTCAGGAACTCTGACTTTTTCTGCAACTAAACCCTATCTCACCCTGCTTGCAGCTGGCACCTAGACCACTAGGCTCCCTCTTCTGCCCCTGGGAGAACACATGATATAGACAAGGAAGGACTGGATAAGAAAATGATTCTGCCTTGAAAAATATAACAAGTGTTTAAAAGTGACTTACTTGTGGTTTGGTAACTGTCCCTCTGAAATGAGCAGGTACATAAGTTCTTACTTTGAATGTGTTTTGCCCTTCTAAACAGTATACATGAGGTTATTGTACTCGCCTGTGAATTGGCTACCCCACTCCCCCGAATAAATGCTGTTGGGTTCACCTAACTATTTCTTTCAGAATATAAGTATGTATGTTGACCAACTGGGTCTTGCTTCCCCTGACCTGCTGTATAGCCTGTCTAGAATAAGTCTACATTGGGTTTTACCTACCTTGAATAACATTGGGTCATTCTTTAAGTGTAACTTTGGGTTTTGCTTTCCCTGGTCTGCTTTATACAGATTCTAAAACGGTCTTAGGTTTATATATACCCTTAAGCTTCTGACAGCTCCTCTAAAAGGTATATAGGGCTTACTCACCTAGTATAACTGAATGTTATCCCGAATTTAGTTAGGCTTTTACTAACCTTGGTCTGCCTTCTGCCATCCCAAAATAAATAAGTTAATGCATACCTTAATCTATGTTCCACGGATCTGAAAAGCAACTGTAATAGTTTATTATAACATTAGGTCTTACTCACCTGGTATAACTGAGGTTATCCTGAATGTAGTTATAGGTTTATACTGTTCCATGAATTTGTGTTTCAATATTCAGAAAGGTATCCTGGTAACAGGATTGGTTTACTAAGTAATTCCTTAACTGAGCGTCACTGTTTGACTGACAGGCTCTACTACCTTTGAATCACTGACTGTATTCAAAAAGTATATGTAACCTGGTTTTACATCCCAAGAATAGCTGATTGCATTCTGAATGTGTTATGGGTTTACCTAACCTTGAATGGCTGACTGCTTTTCTTAACAAGGTAACGTTATGGGTTGTATCCCTTAAGTATTGAGTTGGTTTTTATAATTGCGTTTATATATAATGCAATAGTACTTATTTCCCCAAGATCCATCTTGGCCTACTTGTATTTAAATAAACCATGTATTTTTACAATGCATTGTGTTTCAGTGTTTCTTTGGACCATATGTATGCGTCAATTTCTTTGTACCAAGCTGCAGCCGTCCCTCCTAAGATAAGCCTGGCTGCTCTGTCTATGCTACCAAATACTCTGGTGGTACAGCCTTATACTAAGAGTGGAGTTTTGTACTGTCTCAGTTGTATGGTTTTATTAAGCCCTTAGTTGGACTTCAGAAAAACTGTCCTAACATCAGGAGAAGCTGCTGAGTGAGGCCCAAACAACGAGAGATGCATAGTGGTGTGAGTGAAGCCACAGAGAGCCGCTGTGGAGATGAAGTGAGAAACTGCACGAGAGAGAGAGTTTGTGACAGCCAGAAGCCTCGCTGGAATGCCGGAAGCACCGACCGGTGAGTCTGTCTAGAGAAGGGGACACCGGGATGGCAGGTGAGCATGTAAGACTTATTATAAAGTTATTGAGTACCGATTTAAATGAAAGCAAGCACTTTAGTGAAAACAAGTATCTTGAATACCAATTTAAATGGAAGCAAGCATGTGGATGAGAACAAGTATATTGAATAATGATTTAAATGAAGGCAAGTACTTTGAACTTTGAATACCGATTTGAATGAAATCAAGCACGGTTGAATACCGTTATGGAACTTTTTTTGTGGAATCACAGGCGTTAAAGGAACTGTGCAAACATTGGCAAGAGCCACAAGGATAAAATTGCAAACTGTGCAGCTCGAGAGTATAAGCATTGGCAAGAGCCATAACAGAACTGTATAACTTGAGAAAACAGGCATTGGCAAGAGCCATGAAAGTATGTGAAGTGCAACAAGCGAATGGTGGCAAAACCAGCAAGGGTAAAGCATTATGAGAATAAGTCAAGCACCACCTTAGAGATGAGACAGTGGCAATGTGCCTTTGAAGAAGGAGCAAGTAAGGTGTGTCGATTGTGTGACCTGTAATGGGTGGACCATGTGGTCCAACAACTGTGCCTGGACCGAGTATACCCCCTTTATGGAAAAGCAAGTTAAAGCACCACAAAGAAGCTTGTGATTGATTCTAAAAGGAAACCTTGTGTGATTTGAAAGTAAAGAGTTGAACTCTATGACATTGGTGACATATAACCAAGACAGAAGAGCTGGGAACGATCCCAAGGAATTGTTGTGTTGAAACTATTGAAAGACTTGAAAGCTTGGGGAAGGAAACCCCCACTTTTTTTAACTATGAATTATTTGAACCTTTGGGAGGGAAACCTTTGACCTACAGCTGGATAAAGCACAGACATTTCATTTGAACACTTATTTTGAGGCTGGCATCCCTACACATTGTATACAAATAGATGTGAGGGCAAGTGTAGGTTTTGGACATAGACAGACATTTGCTTTGGACTTCCTGGCACAGATTATCCTTAGTTTTATTTAAGTAGGGAACTCCCAATTTAGCTTAGGGCAAGTTAAGCCTTTTCCAACGTTCTTTATTTTAAATAAAGGTTTGTAGCCCAAACGTTCAGTGCATTGCCTGTGTCTCATTCATGACTTCACATAACACAAAAAGTAGATGCTGGTCTACTTCTGCAATGAGAACATTTTGCATTACATTAAAAAGCCTAGTGGGAAATGGTAAAAGGATGGAAGTGAAAATGAGATGTTTATCAGCCTGATTGAGACTTTTGCTTGTTGGAAGGCACTTTATATTTATTTTACTTCTCATTTTGTACGGCTCTAACCACGAGCAGATTCGTTTTGTAGTGCCCAACATGATCTGGAGTGTTTCAAGTACTTCTGAGTTTTGGCTATCAGGGTTGCACTTTTGCACCACCTATAAGCCAAAAGCATTGGTATTACAGAGAGGATAGCGATGACCTATGAAGAGGGACACACAGCTTGTCGGTGTAGTTTTGTTATTGACCCCCACCTTTATTGGCCTTGGCCATGCTAATCCCTATGGCCATTGCCACCCACTTCCTGCTCCTCTCCGCCACATCACATCCTTCTGGAATCTCTTTGAGCTAGCTTTATCGAGCCATAACTTGGAACTTGCAATCAAAGTGCCTGGAAGTGGTATTTCAAAGCAGTCGTTTGAAAGTTAATAGCTTCTTTGGAGATGTAAACACATGCCAGTGGTGTTATAAAAATGTCTTAACCAAGTGTGCTTTCAGCTGCTTCATTTATAAGCAGCGTGTCTGTCCTTTACTGAAGGTCCTGTCAAAAACAATAATTGGCAAACTAATAGGTTTGGCTTGTGTATATAAATTGGATAGGCATTTTCCAGGAACTGCTATTATATGCTCATTACTCGCATCATTTTGCAGCTGCTACCATTAATAGCCAGTTAGAACTGTTACTGCAGTGCCTGGCAAATGCCTTCCCATGCCTGCATAAGAGCCACAACTTTTGGCATTGCCAATTCTTTTTGGGTCTGGCTAGGTCTTGATATATCCAGGGTACTCAATAACCTACAGTTGTTACAGGTCATAACACTGTTCAGCATCTCAGACCATGGAATATTAATTTAGTTTATTTAATACAGTTTACATTGTCAAAAATGGCTCTTGTACAAGAGAGCTTAGAAACTGGATCAATATGGCTACAAAAAAATGGAAAAGTATTATGGAAGTGGTAAGTAATGTGTTTTTTTATTTATTGGATATTTGCATGGCGCCTATACACAACTGTTTACACCCACCACAAGACAAGATGTGGACCAGGGGGGACAAAGGAGGAAAGTAGAACAAAACAAAACGGTTATATTGGCCTTGTGACAATCCTACCGTGCAAGTGCAAGACAAGGTGGTACGTGCAGGGGGGTAGAGGGAGAAGTGCCTGAGTGGGGTGCCCAATGGAGGGGGTGGATAAGTGCTGGGGGTGGCAGAACTGCAAGCCCCAGGGGAGGTGGAGGGGGAAGGGAGGATGAGTGCGGTGGACAGGGTGGAACAGGTTTCGGGCTAGTCAGGGGAAGGGGGCCGGAAGGCACGTGCTGGCGAAGGATGCTGGGGGGACTGGTAGGGGATGGTCTGGTCCCTGTTTGACTCTGAAGAGACCAGGCCCCAGTCGCAGTGGCAGAGGGAAAGATTAGCAAGGGAGAGGGAAGGAAGAGGAAAAAAGAAAATCTTCAGAAGTTTCTGGAACTTAAGAAGATCCGGCTGAAGTCTGAGAGGGGCAGGGAGGCCGTTCCAGAGGGAGGAACCTGCCAAGGAAAGGGATCTACCTCCCACTCTCTGCTTGGAGAAACGTTTGACCTGCAGAGAGTTGGATGCAGAGGACCGAAGATCTCTGGCAGAGAGGTATTTGGGGAGGGAAAGCTGGATGTCGAGGGGTCCCAGGCCCCGGACAGCCTTGTGGATCAAGGAGAGCATCTAGAGTTTGATCCTTGCGGTCACCGGGAGCCAGTGGAGAGATTTAAGCGCTGCAGAGATGCGGTCCCTGGGCTTGAGGAGAAGGATAAGACTTGCAGTCCTATTCTGGATTAGTTGAAGGGGTTGAATGGATGACAGAGGTAGATTGATGAAGAGGCTGTTGCAGTAGTCCAGCCTAGAGAGATCCAGGGCTCTGGAGACGTTGAGCTTCTGGGGGAAGGTGAGGCAAGGTAGAATTCCCCTGAGGTAGAGCTGATGGTTTGTCAAGGTCTGTGATGTGTGGGGAGAAAGAGAGTGAGAAGTCAGATAATCCCAAGGTGTTTTGCCGCACAAGTGGGGAGGGGACCAAGGAAGCTGGCCAGAGAGTGGGGGGGGGGGAGGGAAGGAGCAGTCATCCCAATGGGAAGGATCTCCGTCTTACTAGCATTAAGGCAGAGATCATTGGCAGAGCACCATGTCTGAATAACAGTCAGTCAGGTATGAGAGAGGAGGAGGAGGTAGAGCATGGCAGCTTGAAGGAGAGCTGTGTGTTGTCTGCATAACATTGGAAATGTTGAGAGAAGGTATCGATCAGGTGGGCCAAAGGGGCCAAGTAGATTTTGAAGAGCCATGGTGATAGGATACAGGCCTGAGGGACACCACAGGTAGAGAGTGAGGTGGAAGAGAGAAAAGGGACCATTTACACTTGGGAGGGTCTGTTTGGAAGGGAGGAGGTCAGCCGCACCAGTGCCCGGTCAGTGATGCCTATGGCATCATGGAAACGCTTTGAGAATGGAGTGGTTGACTGTGTCAAAGGCGGCAGAAAGAGTGAGAAGGATCAGAACAGGAGGAGTGTTTGAGTCTAGGTTAGAGAGCAGGTTATCAAAGGTGTTCAGGAGAGCAGTTTGCATGCCTCTGGATGCCCTGAAACCAGACTGGTGGTGATGGAGGCAGCCAGCCATTTCGGTTTGGACGGTCAATTGGGGGATGACCAGCTTCTCCATGAGTTTGCCCAAGAAAGGGGTGATAGAGCTAGGGCGATAGCCGGGCAAGAAGGGTCAGCAGACGGCATTTTTAGGAGAGGATGCACTAGAGAGTGTTTAAGGTGTGGTGGAAAAGAGCTGTTTGGAAGGGAGGAGGTCAGCCAAGGCTGGTGTGAGAGAGGCGATGTTGTGTTTGATGGTTCTGGATGAGCAGGGAAGCACCCGTTTAGAGGAGACTTTCATAGAGCAGACAACTCTAGAGATCTCATCTGGTGCAATGGGAGAGCAGGAGAAGAGTAAGTGGGGGAGGGGGTGGAGGGGTGAGCAGATGACAGAGAAAACTGGATGTCCAGAGTTTGAGGAGAAGTGGGCGACCAGTGCAGTGCAGAGGTCTTGGGAGGGAGGAGGAGGAGGAGGAGGAGGAGGAGGAGGGAAGGAGACTGCAGGAGGATTGGCGAGTTCCTTGCAGATTTTAAAAAGTTCAACCGTGTTATTGGTGGCTCCAGAGATGTGGGTTTGGACATGAGCCCTCTTTTTTGAGCAGATGGTGAGACGATATTGCCTTTCAAGTAGGCAGCAGGCCAGTTTATCAGAGGATGAGCTAGATGTATGCCACTTCCACTAGTGCAGCTTTGCACTTGCGTTTCAAAGCTGACAAGTCTGAGTCATACCAAGAGTTTCATTTGGAGGCTGGCTTCATGTGGATTCTCAAGACCGGTGCAAGGATGTCCCGGGTGTTAGAGATAGAGAGATGGAGATTAGCTAGAACAGGGTCAGAATGAGAGTCAAAAGGGGGGTGTGAAGGAAGAGGCAAATTCCAATAAGATGTGGAAATCTTGTTATTCGTCTTACTAGTGTAATCCAAATGAAGCCGATAGAAAGTCGTAGTGTATTAGTAGATGGTTGTAGATCTTTGCGAGAGCTCGATCCCTATGTGCGCGTGCGTTTCTGGACACCTTATTACTAGTTATGGGTTATAACAAGAGGAATGATTTACCTTTAGATTGGGGCAATCACTAAACGTGATCTCATTGTGGCGAATTGATCTTATCTATGCAGAGCATAAAAAACTGGATGATTGCCTTGAAAACGACGCTTGTCGAAACACGTGTCAGCTGATATCCGGTTCTAATAAAGTCATTACAATACATGCATATTAGTTGCATCTGAATTTTGAAAAGATCTAAAACTAGTTATTTGGATACATTTACAAACAATGAGCAGAGCGTGTCACGACAGTCACGCATTATCTGATCATTCATTTTTCACTTCCACGGAAGCCTACTTGGTTACCCCAAGTATTATGCCGATTCTCACTGGATAGAATGGAATATGTATTCTATGCAAATGGAAAATGAACAGAGTAAATGAGCTTAGCGGTCAACGGATTAGCAAATCTCGGCATTGATGGTCTAACAATACATAGCCCAAGCATCGTGCTTTTAGGCACAGTTTATTTGTAAACAATGTAATTCAGGATGCAGGGTAGTCATTTGCTAGGGCCACCTTGTGCAAGAATTACACATGTAATAGCAAATGTATTTAGAAAGTCCTTTAGATCAACATTTTACCAATTGCCTAATGTATACCCTTGCACTTCAGGGTATTTAACTGCTTACTTCTCCTCAATGCCCAGACTAGTACTAAGGGATGTTTAAGTCTATCTTAAGTGCTAGATGACTTCAGAAACAACTAGGAATGCCCCAGCATAGTCGAGATGCCCAAAATAAATCACCACCTACTGGTAATCTGGCATCTTTCCACTTTTCAATGCTGCAGTAGACCCATACATTGGACCCTTGCTGGGGAAGGATTCCATGTTTATGGGTTCTGCTATCCCACTTTTAAGGACCCCTAAACCACCTGCTTTTTCCTCTTTGGCTTCTTTTGGGATCTCTGACTTATTTGTGGACTGTGCGTGGTGCGCTTTCCTCCAAACAACCATGGCAAGTGGAATGGATGTTTTTTGCATAGTTGCTCCCCGCAAAAGAATTATGATAATGTTTCGTCATTGGAAATTTGTAGTTTCGAATATCATCCACAGCATTAAAAAATGGTTCAGGTATGTATTTTTTTCACCTATACAAACCAGTATTTCAGCATCCCAGATTGAAATAATTTGATGTGATGAAACAATTTAAGGAAGAACAGAACGTTTGCAGTTCAGGTCCCTCAAAGGACTAAAGAGATATGACCATATCACCCCCCTCTTCCCCAAATCCCCTGACGGCCCTGACTGGCTGCTTCTCCAAGCGTATTATCTTAAACCAGCAACACCATGTATGCGGTTATAATTGCTGTCACACAACCTTATCTAGCTTGAAAGGTAACAATCCCATGGGCCAATTCAACACAGACTCAAGCCCCAAAGTTTAAAAAATACCAGAAAACAATCCTTCCCAAGATGCACAAAAAGACCACGGAGCAACATCACACGTCACATAAGATTCAACGTAACTAACCCGATTCTTAGGCCCCTGTCCTTCAACAAAGTGTCACTCCTCCCCTTCAAGCTTGAGCATGATCTTGAATTTCCCTCTCTGCTGCTATCTAGATAGGCTTACGCTCTAGGAATGCCAGTACCTATGTACGGGCACAGCTGTAATATGTGATGCCACAAATTATAGGAGAAACAGTAGACCGCAGAATTCTACAATGAGAAGGAAATGCTATTGTCTATTGGTTGTTCTTCTATGAATATATGTTTACGTGCTGACATGACCTTTTAGAAAAAGCAAGAGGCATGATAATAATTGCCCTATTTCTTGTTGATTAAAGCCTTGTCCCATACAGCGGGTACAAAGTGTATTGGAAAATCTAATGTCCTATTTTCTGCTTTCTGAATGAAAGCAAGTAGGAAGGATTGAAGTCAAGTTTACATTCAAATTAGTGAAAGTATTGTACTTTCGATTCAATTCGTTCATGTATTCATCTGCGTGGTGTGCTTCAGAGAGATCTGCATTTTGAAAATGCATCCGTTTTTTTCCCGAACCTTCAAAGAATTGTTTTGTTTATTTCTTAGCTCTTTATAGTTTTGTTTGGTTTTAATCAGATGTGCCCTTGTACAGATGTCCCCCTCCGGGCGATTCTGTATAGTAAAGTCTCTCATACTTCTAATGTAACAGATGGATGCAAGCAGAATGTATACATTGGAAATAGCCCAGCAGACATGCCATGGACTACGTTGGAGTTGATGATAGAATCTTAAAATGCTAATTCTTCCTTATAAATGCAATTTAATTCTTTCAAAATAAAGTCTGCAATTTTTTGGGCTTAGCACATAAGATTAACTAGATTTTTGAGAACATACAACAGTTCTGACACTTTTAATGGATTAGCAGCACATTTATAAGGAGCACTCAAACAGCATCACCTTGATTTCAGCATGCAGAGATATTTTTGGAAATGTCTTTCAGATTGCGATTTCAATAGAAGAAAAGAGTAAGGTGTGGGACTTTTTCAAGGGGCCTTGGTATTTTGTAGACGATTCAGTAGCAACAACGTTGTTTTTCTTACAAAGGTAGGTAATTTGCATGGGACTGCCTTCCAGCGATTTTAGGGAGCTAAAACCAATAACAGGTTTGAAAAAGCAAGGGTGTCAGAACATCAAGTCCCATTTTTGCAGCAGGTTCTGTGCAAGTTCGACCCCATCATGCTTTTTGACATAAATTGCGCGCTGGCTTGGCACTTACTGTCTCTGTGCCCGGCACGTAGTCTCTCAGATGTGAAGCTCCAATTATATCTAGCCACAGCTGTGAATGAGGGTTCCTCTGCATCCTCTTTCCATATTCCAAACGCTGAAATTAAATTCCTCCTTTACCTGTGAAAAATCAAGTGCAAGTTTCCCAGCTTTGGTTAACAGTCGTGCAGTGATTCTGCGGTCAGAGCCCTAGCCTGTGATCTCTGAAGATTTCATCTATCGGAAGAGCTTGGTCTCAAATGGATTGTGTCCTCCCACGTATTCCTCATCTTTAATATTCGATATTCAGCTTCAGCTGCTTCGGATTTTATTTTTTGACACAGGGTGGTGTGTGTCGATGCAGTCGACTTGATGTCCCTCGAGGGCCTCTGTCTCGAGGATGATGACATCGAAGGCATATATAGCACGTGCAGCGCCTGTTGACTTCAGTTCCGTTTTTTCACATAAGCTATCGCTTCGAGAAAACTACAACGTGCTTCCTTTGTTCTTCGCGATATGTCTTCTTCATCGACACAGACTACCCTAAACACTGGTTCAAGAAGTGTTTGATTGTGATTGGAAAATGTCTTTAACTGACCCACACCGAGTATGTCTGTGGTGTCTTGGGGTGAAGCATAAGACCTCGGCCTACTCAAGTGTCAGTCATTGACCGGAATGGCTTTGAAGGAGTGAAAGGGGGAATTGGCGGTAGGTAGAAACCCCAAAAATCCATCTACCTCGTTCAAAAAACCTTTGTCCGACGTGTTGAGAGGCAACTATCCTCGGAGGAAGAAGGTTAAAAGATCAAGATCAAGATTGAGGCGTGGCTCCCACCACTCCTCATCGTCGTTGATGAAGTCAAAAAAGAGGCACCACAGGTCAACTTCTTCGACTTCTTCTTCGATACTAAGAGGGTATCTTGCCCCACAAAAAACTCCACATCTGCCGAATGGGAAGAAGCATTTAGGTAAAAAATGCTGAAAATATTACAAAAACCCACAGCGAGTCATGCGCCTACCGTGCCTTCCAAAGAACCCGGTAAGGAAAGGGCTCAAACCAAATCCCATGCCCCCTCGAGCCTGGGACAAAGGCCAGATCCTCATCGTGCGCCATCGTGGCCTTGTTGTGATGACAAGTCATCGAAGGATCCTTTGAGCCGTAAGACCAAACATAAGCCGAGGTCGTTGACACCATCAACTACAGCTAAGCTCTCGACATCGGCGACACCATCAAAGCCAGCTGCGCCATCGGCGCCAACTGCACCATCATTGCCGACTGTGTCATCGAAACCTATTTTGCCATTGAAGGCAAAAAAAGATTTCGACGACGACTCGAAAATCAAATCCATAGTTTATTAACCTTTGATGCCTACAGCAGAAAAAAACATTATTCCTTTGCCAAGGAAAGATTATTTTAAATCTCTCCTCAATTTATGAGGAAAATTAACCTTCAGACAATGATGTGCCTTTTGGTCTCCAATTTGGTACACCAAATGTGCCTGACAGTTTTATTTCTGAAGAGTCTAGGTTGAAAGATCTTTATGATAATTTACAGTTGGGCAGTGGGCTAGACTACTCGCCTGAACTGGATTTTGGTAGACCTGAGGCTGGTGAGCACGAAGATGCTTCATATAGACAGCTAGTGGGCCTCACCTACCCGTTGAACAGGATGATCTGACGGACATCCTTGATAAGGGTCTGCAGATGGATCCTATATTACCATTTCATGTTGCTCTCCAAAAAAGGGTGGCAGAAAATTGGGAGATGACAGAAACTAATCCGGCAGTGAATAAAAACCTGACCAAAAAATACCAACCTTCCAGTAGTGACCCTGACTACCTGTCTAAATACCCCACTCCAGAGAGTCTGGTGGTACAGGCAGCTATTGCAACTTGCAAGCAGGCAGCTTATCCAACTATCCCTCCAGATGGGGATGACAAGAGAGTAGATGGATGGGCAAGAAAAGTATTTTCTGCAGGGAGTATGGCTCTAAAATCTGCCAACTCCACATGTGCCCTTGCAGAATTCTCATTCACTCTATGGGACTGCATTTCCATGGCGGCAGAGCATATTCCCGAGGGGGAAGAAAGAGACAGGTTATTGGCTATTGTTAGAGACCGCAAATAAGCCATGTGCAAGTCTCTTCAGTCGGGTCTGGATTCTGCTGACAGCATCAGAAGAGCTATGGCTACTAGCACTGTAATACGCAGATTTGCGTGGTTGAGGAAGTTGGGATTTGCACTGGATGTGCAATCCAGACTCCTCAACATGCCTTTTGACGGGTCCCACCTCTTTGGCAACAAGGCTGATGAAAGTCTTGAAGTTGCAGACCTCAAAGGCGGCAGCCAAATCTTTAGTTGCTGCCATTAGGCAGCCTCAGCCCTTTCAACCAGTGGGCAGCCTTGGAGGGGTAGATCTTTTCGCTACTACTCAGTTGGAAGAGCGAGAGGAATGGCTGGTCAAAGAGTCCAAAGAAGATTTCCTTGTGGTGGACAAGAGAGAGGTGTGAGGCTTGCTGAAGCAGGGGCATCTTTACCATCAGCCACTGCGTCTCGCTGCCCGGAAACCTCTTTGAGGTCTTGAGTCACAAATCACCAGTGGGCGGCAGACTGTCTCAGCATTTGGAAGAATGGCGAGATATTACTTCCGATGCTTGGGCACCCTAAATCATAGCCCCCGGTTACTGCCTTACTTTCATTCAGAGACCTCAGAACCATCCACCAGGGTACCACTATTGGAGGATTCTGGATCCGCTCCTTGTGCAGGAAATTTGGAAATTTTGACCCGGCTAGAGAAAGGCGCTATGGAACCGGTGCCTGTAGCGGAGAGGAACAAGGGATGGTATTTTCCATATTTCCTAATACCGAAGGAGGACAGAGTGCTGAGACCCATGTTGGACTTGAGGTATTTTAACAAGTTCCTCAGGAAGGACAAGTTCAAGATGGTCACACTTTCTCAGATCCTTTAGGCCCTCAAGCTCCAGGATTGGATTGTGTCATTGGACCTTCAGGATGCTTATGTTCATGTGCCAATCCATCTCAAGCAAAGAAAATACCTGAGGTTCACTGTTGGCGGGTCTCATCATAACTTTCTAGGTCTGCCATTTGGGCTAACCTCCGCCCAAGGGTTTTCACCAAACTGATGGTGGTGGTTGCGGCGGTGAGTCTCAGTAGAGGGTGATGTACATCTGCCCTTACCTGGACGATTGGCTGATCAGGGCGCATTCTCCCGAACAAGTCCAGCATCATCTCAGCATGACCTGCCACTCTCTTCACAGACTCTTCCTTCAATTACAAGAAGTCCCATATGACACCTTCTCAAAAGCTCCAGTTCATCGGGGCTGTACTGGATACATCCTTGGGAAAGAGCTTGCCATCTGAGGTGAGGGCTCTAGACATTCCACGGATGATCACCACATTTCAGAGTGCCCAGCATCACCCAGCCTAAGATTTATTTGAGATTGCTCGGCCTCATGGCCCCTGCATTTTTCTGGTGCCAGAGGCCCACCTGAAAATGTGATCCCTTAAATGGGACCTCAGAACACAATGGTCCCATTTCTCTGGAAACATGTCAGACCTACTTCAGGTTCCAAGCAGGGTCACACAGGATCCTGCAAGGACAACATTCTGAAGGGAGAACCCTTTGGCAACCATGGCCAGAGATAACAGTAGTGACGGACGCCTCACTCACAGGGTGGGGAGGCCACACCAATGATCTGAAAGTCAGTGGTCGTTGGTCTCAATGAGAGTTCAAACCACATATCAATTATTTGGAGCTGAGGGCAATCAGACTAGCTGTGAAGGCCTTTGTGCCCTCTGTATGGGGAAAGAATGTTGTGATAATGACGGACAACACAGTGGCCACTACCTCAACAAGATAGGAGGTGTAGAGTCACTACCACTGTGCAGAGAGGCAATGCAGCTCTGGTACTGGGTAATTCAAGAAGGAATCTCTCTATCGGCAGTTCACCTAGCCGGAGAAGAGAACACAGCAGTGGACGCTCTGAGCAGGCAGAGCAGTGTCCCACGAGTGGCAACTAGCTCAGGATATCCTTCAAGAGATCTTCACCCTTTGGGCAACTCCTCAAGTGGATCTGTTCACCAACAGTGTCAACCGGAAGTGCGAACTGTACTTCTCCAGGGAATCTCCTCCGAAAGGAGCTCTAGGAGATACGTTCATAGTGGACTGGGAGTTTCCACTCCTGTAAGCGTTTCCTCCAGTCCCCGTCATTCCTTACGTGATCAGGAGGTTGAGAAAGTTTGGGAAACACATGAGCCTAATTGCCCCGGATTGGGCCATGAGGACGTGGTACCCAGACCTTCTGGACATGTCCATCTGCCCTCCAATATGTTTTCCCCCCATTTCCTTTCCAGGTTCCAGTTTGGGACTTTAATCTGGTATTAACATTTCTAATGTGTGCACCTTTTGAACCTTTAAATTCATGTCCATTAAGGTTAACATTTAAAACCATTCTCTTGGAAGCATTAACTTCAGCCCGTAGAGTGAGTGAATTGCAGGCACTTTCATCCAAACCACCCTTTACTATCTTCTATAAGGATAGGATTGTTCTGAGGGTTAAGCCATCATTTTTACCCAAAATAATTTGATGTTCATGAAGGGCAGACCATTGTTTTACCCACTTTCTATCTTCCACCTCATCCTGGCAAAAAGGAGGAGAGATTACATAGATTAGATCCATGCACAGCTCTCAGCTTTTCTGGCAATTTCGGAATGCTACAGACTCGCGGGCAAGGACCCTCCGGACGGATTAAGGGCCTATTCCACCGGGGGCGTGGCTACCTCTACAGCCCTGCAAAGGGGTGTACCAATCAAAGATATTTCTGAGGCAGCGACGTGGTCTACTATTCACACGTTCACAAAACATTACTGCTTTGAGTCTTCCCTCAGTCAGGATGGAAGCGTTGGGAAAGCTGTTGTCCATTCGGTTCATGACAACCATTGAAAACTAAATTTACTCCCTCCACCAAATCAAATATTGCTTTGGGAGTCTATCAAAGATGAGGAATATGTGCAAGGACAGAAATCCTTTCGAAGAATGAGTTACTTAACCCTTGTAACGTTCTTTTGACTGGATGTTCCTCCCTCGCATTCCTCATCGCCCTACCAGCCTACCCCACAGTAGAATTTCCCATGCTTTTACAGCTTTCGCTCCTTCAAAGTTGAGTATGGTCAAACCTGTGGTTATTTGTGCAGGAAGTTTCTACTGTAAGAAAAACGAAGCTGAAGCCAACAGGCGCTGCACATGGCTAGATATGCCTTCGATGACATCCTTGAGAAAGAGGCCCTCGAGGGACATAGTCGACGGCATTGATGCAGAGCGCCATCTGCTGAAAACAAATGCTGAAGCTGGATATCGAATATCAAAGATGAGGAATACGTGGGGGGAACATCCAGTCGAAAGAACGTTACCGGGGGTAAGTAACTTGTTCTTTTGACACCAGGGGCTCCAGATAAGTTTTTTAAGTGGAAGTATTTTAATCTCTCTATTCTGAAGTTGGAAGTAACATGGTTGTCTAGGAATTTTAAAAAAAAGTAATTCCATTTCCCAATGAGGGCATTTTTTTAAAGCAACAACGTTAACTCTAAGAACATACCATGTATAATCCATACTACTTTGAATTTAGTAATTCATGCACATTTAATGATGCACTTCTACCTTAAAGCTCTGCTTTATATCAGTTAGTGATAATATTCAAGCTCCTTGTTGTGTGATGCTCTGCTGGTACTACTGATCCAAATCTATACATGTGCTATGTGGGTGAAAGCAGAGGGAAGGCCCCTATGTGTCCATAATTGCAGGCTCCTGCGTGTCCATTTCCTATTTTTTGTTGGGGAGTATTCTTACTCCATATTTTTTGTTTGGAATAATTCACCTTTTTCTAAGGAATATATGTGTATGGTTCACCACTTATATCTGTTTGTGCCAGAAGTTCTTCTGAACAGGAATTCTAGTCTATGGCGACATTGTTTCGAATTTCCTTACCCACAATTTTGGTAAATGGTGAATTAAATGAGAGTTCCAACAAACTGAAGCATGTTAAGACTGTAGAGAAATGGACTGTATACCTAATGGTTCTCCACACAAGAGATGCCTCGCACACAGTGAGCCAAAATGAGAAAGCTAGCTCTGCAAAAGAGCCCTTCACTTGCAGAGAAGGTACATAAGGAATACCAAGACATACACAAATGAGGAATATCTTGCTCTTTGGAAATCTCAAAGTTAGGCAATCTTTCAAACCAGTTTAGCCTGGCTATAGCATTCATTGTGTCAATTAAATATCCATAATATAGACTTTCTTCAATTGTTGGGTAGGCCAGGAGGGTTTAAGAGTGTTGCAAATAGATTTCCCTTAAAGACGTCAAGAAATGAAGGTAAATATTGAAATGTTGATCAATATGTGAAGTTTGAGATGTATGCACAGGAGCGGGTTGTAGTGGGTGGATTAGAATTGCTGGTGGCATCACCTTAGAGGGTGGGGGCAGAATAAATACCAAGAAGGGGTGAATCTGTTAGGAGAGGAGGATGGATGAGAATAGGTGACAAGGTTATTTAGAGTAGAGACAGTCCAAGAGTCTTCCTGAGAGGACACCATACACTAGGGGCAAAATAGCAAGAGTCTGCTGAACCAGTAGCTAGACGAGAGCTAGACCTGTAAAGCCTGCGTGTATGAGGTATAAAAGACGTGATATGCTTCAGATCTGAAAATTCAGGGTAAACATTGAGGAGGCTTGGTAAGTAAGACATGAGGTGATAGCACTTTTTGAAAAACACACAAATAATCTGTTGGGGGTAACATTCATAGCAATAACACCATAAGCTGTAAAGCAGGCATTTGGCTGCAGAGTACTAAGGTGTTAGTTGATCTGTGTTGTGATTCTTATCCAATATGTAGCACCAAGAGTGGAGCCTTTCCTCATCTATGAGGAACATCATGATAATAAATGTATTGGTACTAATGAATCCTGAATGCAGCTAGTTTTCAATGGACCAGTGTAGATAAAATATTATGTTGATTTATTCCTGAAGGTGAGGGATGCAGCAGTTTGAATTTCAAGTGGTAGGGTATTCTAAGTCGCTGGGCAAAGTCAGAGAAACGTTGTTTGCTAGATTGTACTTCCTTTAGGTTCAGGACTGTCGGGAGCAGGTCTTGCGTGTAGTCCGTTTCTTGAGCAACTTGAGTTGGTGATCTTGTGGGCAAGGTATTTCAGGGTGTTGAGGAGGATTGCTTTGTATTTTAACCGAGCTGCCTTGAAGTTGGAAAAACATTGGCTTAGTCTATTATGCATATACCTGAAACTTGCAGTATAGAGCAAAGGTCAGATATTGGAGTTACACCTTTCATTTTTAGATGCTTTGTGCTCTCTTCAGACCAAGCTTTATTGTTATATTGCTTATAGCGCAAGCCTAGCTTGAGGGCAGCAGAGTGCTTTACAACAGGGGAGGCTGCCAGCATTGCACCCTCCCCATATTTTACCTCTGACCAATCAGATTGCAATTTTAAAAAAAACATTTTACTTTAGCCATCAGTCTCTTTTTATATGTTTTACTGCGTTACGGCAGGTATTTATTTCTAGATGTCAGAGACTGATATATGAGAGTGCGAGACAGCACACAGATTAACATAGTAGGCATTGCTCTATGTGTATCTAGTCTTAAAGCGTCTCCTGCTATAGCAAAACATCTATATGTGTGCCCTTGTCCCTTACCTGCTCGGTCCGTATCGCTGTGACGCTTCAAACCGCAATCAAAAGTGTAATGGAGAGCCACGCAGTTTATATTGTAGTTTATATTGGGCGTGTCTCCAAAACGAGGCTCATTAGGTTGCGCCATGTTGGTATGGGCTAAGCCGAGAGCCGATGTGTGCCACCACGTGACCGAAACCTAACTGGCTTGAAGTGTAAACTGTCTAAGGCTGCCGCCAACCGCGGTCGGTCTAAATTGAGTAGATCGGTTTGGATCATATACTTATTCTACATGTAGCCTTTGTTTAATGGACTTTGTGTCTAGATTTTGCAACGATATTTGATGGTACCGCATCAGATCTATGTCCCAAATGGGATCTTGAACCAAAATTGAAAAGAATTCAGAAAAAAAGGGGGGTTGGTGTTAGACAAAAACCGATTTGCACAGACGTATTTTACAAAACCTTTTTAAAGAACTGTTTTGAGTAGATGCCATAAAAAGGAAAACCTTTTGGGAGTATATATCAGAAAAACTTTCACTGCATGAATAATACCCATTCTATACATGTGTTTAAACCGTTCTGGACAGTATCCAATTTGTAAATCTATCACTGTTCCACTCGTTTCAACATTGAGTCACGGTATCCCACTGATTGGTGCCGCCAGATCGATGTTCGCAGATTATTTGTCTGACTTGTCATTTTGTTTCCGATGTAGATTAAGTTGCACAGACATTTGATGTCATAAATGGCCCATTGTGGGAGACAATTTGCAAAGGTTTTAAGGACCCAGACCTGTCCCTTCAACTCTACAGTTTGTTTTCATAGCCTTTGTCAGTGGGCAAAATGAACATCTGCCACATCTGAAGTGGCCAAATACAGGGAGAAGACCCCATAGTGCATTTGTGTTCCTAGGTTGTTTGTTTGTTTCCGGATATTTATGTACCAGGGTGTCTTTGAGGTATTTTTGTCTTTTAAAGGAAAACCTCAGTTTTGCTGGTGTGAAATCTGTTGTTTGTATTATATGCCAGTTCTTGAGTATCGTTTTCCTAAGGCCGTTGCTGATCGGACTGTACGTAGTAACACAGGTAATTTTCTCCAGTTTAGTCTTTTCTGGTGGAGTTAGACAAGGTTCCCGCATGGCATGCCATGCCCTTTTATGAAAAAACAAAACAAGTCAGACAAAGAATCTGCAAACCTCGATCTTACGTGAGAAACAAGGTAGACAATGTGCGTACCCGTCTGAAGCAAATGTGTTTCTTTTTTTATACTGTTGGGACAAAGGTGGTGGTAAATAGCCTACGGTTGTATCATAATCTATAACCTTCGTGAACACAACCATAAAGTTTACAATCATTGCTAGATGGTGGAAACCGGACAACCCAACTCAGTTCCGGAAATCATGGGAGAGGCTACTTCTACTGCAGTAGGCTCATTCTTTTGCATACATAGCCTGTTTTTCCCTCTCGTGGGAATAAATGTATCTTGGTGGTTCTTCACAGATTATAGCGTAGCACTGCTCATCTCAATAGCTGATTATCATTCATTATTAACTCACTGTCCCTTCTTGGCTCCTCATCGTTTGTCTGCTCAGTGGGAGTAAACATCTATAAGAATAAATACATCTGGATGACCACTACTCAATAAAGTGCTCGATGCAGGTTTGTGTTATTCAGCACTATAGGTAGCTGTGGCTTCATCCAATGCTCATTTGAAAATCATCAATGGAACTGCACCTACCCTTAGTTTATCTGCACTACTCCAACAAAAGGAATTAAAAGAAAATATGTACATTATTTAGACTGGAATATTATTATTTCAAACTTAGTTGGCAGTGCTTGGGTTATAGGGTAATATGGAAAAAGACTACACATTTTTTTTTTTTTGGGCATGAAGTCCAAGGCAGTGAACGGTGTTCACCTTAAATGCTGTATTCTGTAACATTTCCCCCCAGAAGTACTTCAGATTAAGTTGCAAGCCCAACCGCGTTTGCTATTTACCCCTCTCCAACCTTGGAAAAGCAATGCATAACTTTTGGAAAACATTGAGACATGGGTGTTTTCCTGACTGGCATGAAATACTGAGAGTATCTAGAAAGGGTGGAATTACTTTCACACAAGCTGTCCTCCTATATTCACCTATGATAACTTTGCCCTGTATGAGATCTACTGTCATCCTAGTCTTGAATTTGCCCACTCATTCATTTTAGACTAGGCTTGTGAGGGTAATGGTTATTATCCAATTGCAAGTTTGTTGACTTCCATTGACTGAATTGCGCACCTGTCTCGGGAGGATAGCTCAGGGGCAACGTGCTCGTCTTGGAAGCAAGATTACGCAAAGCAACACAGGTTCGAGCCCTGCGTCCGCACTTAGAAACCTCTGGGTATTAAGCGCATTATAAATAACTAGCGGGGGAACGGACTGCTAGATTTGAAATCCATTTCTCCATAGTTATTTTGTTTCATTCGCTGCCACATCCCGGGGGAGCACCGGAGACCCAAAGTGATAGCCACAGCAGGCAGAAACACAACATAGTTGTGTTTGAAAACGCTGCGGTTTTTCTTTCCGAGTTTCTCAGGCTCCTCCGAGCCGGAGGAGCCTGAGAAACTTGGAAAGAAAAACCGCAGCGTTTTCAAACACAGTAACGTTGTATTTATGTTTGCGGTCGCTTCAAAAGCGACCGCAAACATAAATACAACGTTTTTAAAGCTGCGGTTTTATTTCTAAGTTTTCCGGGCTCCTCCAGCCCGGAAAACTTAGAAAAAAAAACGCAGCTAGTGCTTATTTTTAAAAAAAAATAAATAGCACTTACCGACATTCAGCTGCAGCTTTCCTGCTCTGGTCTCCGGTCCCCGTCCTCCGCGTACAGCACCAATGAAGGAAAAGCCACCCAGCGGTAGCTTTTGTTTACTACAGCTGGCTGGCTTTTCCTTCATTAGTGCCGCAAAAGCAAAAGCCAGCACAGGCGGGCATCCATTTCACAAAATGGATGCACCCATGTGCTTGCTTTTGCGAATTTTGAGCTTGAATAGCTCAAAATTTTACATAGGAAGTTTAAAAAAAAAAAGTGCTAGTATTTTTTTTTTTTTTTAATGTTGCCTATCTATTTTTTAAATAACATTTTTAGCTGGACTACCCCTTTAACAAACACCTTACTTGCCTTGCAATGTTTTGGGTACAGCTGAATAATTGTTGTAATCTATACCTATTTTGAATATGTTGTAACATGCGTTTAATGTTTGCTTTTCGTTAAGATTGCAGAACTAGGAACAATTGTCTTTCTGTTGATTATCTCCATATCATCAATGGCCCTTCTCCCGATGTGATGCAAACTATGTAAATATATTCCTTTAAAGTTTCTACAACTAGTAACCATTAGGATATTAGTGTTTGCAAAAATAAACGCAAACTTTACAATTCCCCTTGTTGAAGGTACTGAAACGCAATATTTTAAATATGTGATCCCCAGACCACCCTAGATCTCAATTGCTGTAGCATAAGCAATGTCTATTCAGTGTTAAACTGTGGTCAGGGATAAAAATAAAAAGTTGCAAGATCATAGCCAAACATTAAAAATTCACTCACCGCCTCAGTTCCCTACCTGCACACAGCACACAATTTCTTATTGCTATGAGTCAATTATCACTAGCAAGTGTCCAGCGGTGAGTGTGCATTTTGAGATCTCACTTAGCTGATGACTTGTTCAACTTGAACCACACTTCAATCTGTCTTTCAGGAGGGGTGTAAAGTGATAACAGTAGCAACCCAAAAACAAATAGTACAAAGACCCTGATCTGAACAAATTTCGCATCATGTGTCTATAAAAATATATCAACTTTAATTAAAAAATCAGAAGGGTAATTAACTAAATAAAAACTGTCACAAAAACCCACTTCTGTGTAAAGAACACAGAAAATGCAAAGCTTGTATAGAATGCCACTCTGGGTACTTCAGCAGGGGTTTTCAGGTAAGTAATTGCAGAGCGTCAATGTTCTTAAAGGATGTGTCTTTCAAGAAAAGGATCGGAAAGGGGCTTACAAGTCACTATTGTCCTAAAGGTGGACCAGAGTGACAGGTCCTCTTAACTTGCTCTTGGATGGTTTGACTGTGTCGAACTTGGCTTTTCTGCACATTCCTTGTGGTCAAATCAGGTTTGAGCTGGGGCGAGTTGCGTTGATCCAGGCATCGAGTCGTTGTCGAGAGGGGGCTCTGTGCAGTTAAAGTTGCTGTTCGATGCAATACGGTTCGGATGGGCAATCGAGTCAGTTAAAGACGATGTTATCGCTGGGTCGACTTTGCGTGTGAAACAATAGCCTCCAGGGGAGCCTTTGAATGCAGCAGGCATGGCAAGGGGTAGAGTTAGAGTACTAAGAGAGGTACAGGTGAACCTGTGAAAGGGCTCCATTATCTTGGATTTCCTTCCTGACCTCTGTTTCCTGCAGGACAAGGCACTCTGGCTATGATGCAAGAAGGCAAGGGTCCCTTATTACTGCAACAACAATTGGACCGCTTAGAGTGGGTTGCTTTTATCCATTCCCTAGGGACATTTTGCCTTCAGAAGAAAGGGCTCTCCCATTATTTCCTTGAATCATTTGTGAAATTCCAAAAATAATTAACTGGACCTCTACTGGGAGTGCAGTCCATTCCAAAGTCCATTGACAATGAGGCGAAGATGGAAAGTATCTAAGGCAGAGAAGAGCAGTGTAGACAGCCAGGCTGCCCATGAAGATATATTGCCTTCACATCAATGACCTGGGCTAACCGGGGTCACACTAGTATGATATCAAATTGGTGTGGGTTTAATAATTGTCTGCTGTTTTCAGTCACCATACCTTAACACAGTATGACTTATTTTAGAGATGACCCTGCCAGCAGACTGATTAAGGCAAACATTATTACATTTTCAATCAGGGATACAGATGTTAAGGATCCACCACAGGCTGCAGTGGCTTAAAGTTACAGTAGCGGTCAAGGATGCACATTTGACCCTTGAAGCTACCCGGTACCACTGATGAGCCAGTGCCACAGTGGTTGGTAGACTGATGCAGCAAGGACACATGTGTGCACCATGCCTTTGGCAAGGATCTTTTTATGGCAGGGGGATTTATTTAGAAAGCCTCCCTTTCAGAAACCAGATCACCCGTATCATTTTGTTTGCTAATAAAAATCAAGTGATTGTCCTCGCTTCCCATAGCTGCCGAATTACATAGGTTTTGTTGCAAAAAGTTGGTTCATTTGAACTATTTCGGAGCTAAATGTTCACTGAATATATATATTTACATATTTAAACACACAAAAAGTGCCTTCAGTGATCCACGTAGCAAACAGGTAATCTTATGCATGTTTGCTATGGTGTCACAGGTGGCCTGAATATTTCCACAAAACTAAGGCAAAACAGTTCAAGGGTCACCGTGGTGCACATTTTCAAAAGCCCCTTTAGAGCCCCTTTAGGCTTCGGGTCCTTTTCATTTACAAGTGTTCCAGTTGGCTCAGTAGTCCAGGCAGAATAGTGTTCACTAAGCATCTCTTGTGCTTTGTGAGTGCCAGTGAGCAGGGAGCCGATGCGACCGGGAGTGTTTTGGTTGGCGATTCTCTTCGTCAGATCGTTGTGCTTGGTTGCTGATGTGTGGGACTCTGGATCCTGCAGTCCTGAAAATGGAACACACATATTCTGGCCAGAAAAGATGCTGTAAGGTATTGCATGATTGACAGAGATAGCTGTAAATCACACATACCTACCAGTATCTGGTTAAACAAGGCTTTCTTGCCCTAAAAAGAGCTCCCAGGTGATCACCAGCCAAAGTCTCTGGGCTTCCTGCCCAATTTAAAGTTCATATAAAAATGTTCAACCAAGCTCCTTAGAACTTCCCGCCTGGTGTACACTTGAGTTGTGGAAGTCTTCAGGCCTCCTGGCCCCTTGCACAATTCAAATCCTGTACATAACAAGGTTCATTCAAATCTCTTTTATAGAGGGTCTCTTTTGGCCTAGTTCAGAGCCCATTTGTTTCCTACCACTCCCTGGGGTCTCGGGTTTCACACTTCTTGGGTCGGTTTGTATGTGGCCCACTATGGGCACAACTGATTCTTACCCGGCTCTGGGGCCCCAGGTTTCACATGCTCTTTTGTAGTCAGTTTGCTTATGGCCCTCTCTGGGCCAGACTGTTTCTCAATCCACCTTGCGGTCTGGGGTTTCACACCACCTACTTGGATTATTTGGCTTTTCAGCACCCCTCGTGGGCTATTTGGCTTCTCACCCCTTTCTGGGGTATATGGATTCTCATCCATCTTGAGCTAACTGGTTCCTCAGCCCGGCTTGAGCTATTTGGCTTCTCATGCCGTCTTTGGGTATGACCTTGGCCTGTCCACCCTCCTCCCGGTTTCCTGGGCATACCGCGTATCTGGTTTGCAGCGATGCCATTCTTCGGGCATGCTGTCTCCTTGACCGATGTGGAACTACGACTCTGGCTTAGTTCCGGACTTCTGCAGTGTTTAGTTGGGGTTGGTTCTTCCCGTCTGTTCGTGAAGGGTCTTCGGTGACAGTGTCAGTTGCAGCAGGTGGCGGCCACAGGGTAGGGCCTGAGTGGGCGAGGCTCACCCAGAATCTGTAAATGCCCACTCAGCAGCGCTGTGTGGGCCTTTACAAGTGTTAATGTAACTGCAGTGGGTCCAACTACATTAGCTTCAGACCCCACTTGTTAAGCAATCCCGGCTACGCCTTTACTGCTGTCGACCACTTTCCGTGCAGTCACGTTTCCTTTCGTTTCGGTGGGGCTGAGCTTCGCTAGCTCCTGGCCTTATCTGATGCAGCAGCATTCCATGGGCTTTCCTGTTCCTCCACTTTCCACTCTGTGTGTGTGGTGCTGCTTTCTTGTCTGTCTCGGAGGGGACGTTCCCTCCTAACCGTTAGTTCCCAGTCTCGCGTCTCTCTTGTTGTCCTCTTTCGTGTTGGTCTCACTGGACTTTCATGTTGCTGACGGGAAGGAGATTGGACAATCCATTGGTCTTGGGCTTTTTGAATAGATAGCAACAGTGAAGGGTCAGAAATCACACCAGCCCCTTCTAGTAATATTCACACAATTGTCTCTTGCAATTCCCATATAGACAACAAAGACATTCTCTTTCCGCGACAAGGGAGGAGTAACACATATTCGTGTTAAAGGATAGCCTGTCCTCTATGGGCTGATCACCCCAATGGGATACCACTTACCCTGTCGCCTAAGGGGTGTTAAGCTTAGCAGGCTCGCCTCCCTAATCCCAAAGGGGGTGGCTTTCCCTTGGGGGGAAGAGAACAAATACTTTGGATTCGTCACACTGACCTTGGCTGAGGTTGTGGCATTGATGGTTTGGCGTTTCCTGTCAAAAACTCAATTTTTAAGTGTAATGGATATGAATATTTTGAATGGATTGTGTCCTCCCACGTATGCTAATTATCTCCAGCTGCTTCGGAATTTTTTGTCGACATGGGCCGCTGTGTGCCTTCTTGTTGAGTCGATGTCCTGTGGGCCTCCGTTCGACGTCATCATCTGGGTACCGTACCTCAGACTGTGGCTCCTGTCAGGCGATGACTGAGAAGGCTCTCAGGGAGCGTAAAGGTACATTGGCGGTGGGGAGGATACCTTTTGAAGTCACCTTCGAAGAGTTAAAAAAAGACTGAGTCAAGAGATTCTACCCGACGCAAAAAATCCAAATGGTCTTGAACGAGAAGTCGATCACAACATTCTTTGTCTTCAAAGAAGGCCAAGAAAAGGAATCATAGGTTACCTTCGACCTCCAGTGATTCCTCGACTGAGGTAATCAGGTTTCCTACGAAATCGGATTCCCCTGCAAAATGTGACGCATTTCGTAGTGAGATGCTTAAAATGTTCGAGAATGCAACCTCGACCCCCTCGAAAGACTAGCAGAGAAGCCATACCTCTGTCTCTCCACAAAAGGATGACAAAGAGAAGTCGAAGATGAAATCTTCGAAACCGAGCTTTAAGCCGGATTTGCATCGAGAAAGTTCTTGATCCGATGAAAAATGGTTGAGTGCTTTGACGAGTCAGGAAACTAGTCCATCTAGGGTTCTGTTGAAGAAACACAAGAAGTCGACAATGCCTTCGCCGACTCAGTCGACCTTGACTCACAAGACACCGGTGGGAGGCAGACTTACTCAGCATCTGAGCGAATGGCGGGGCATTACTTAAGATGCTTGGGCTCTGGAAACGGTGGCCCAAGGTTACTGCCTTCCTTTCCAAAAAAGGCCTCAGCATCATCCACCGGGGAACAACTCTTTCAAAATTCTGGATCCGCTCCTTGTACAGGAAATTTGGACCCTGCTAGAGAAGGGTGCAATAGAACATGTACTTGTAGCGGAAAGGAACAATGGTTGATATTCCCTGTACTTTGATTCCCTTATAGGATGGAGGTTTGAGACCCATCTTACACTTCAGAAACTTGAACAAGTTCCTCAAGAAGGACAAGTTCAAGATAGTTACTCTTTCTTAGATCCTTCAGGCTCTCCAACTCCAAGACTGGATGGTATCATTGGACCTTCAGGATGCTTACTTTAATGTGCCTATCCATCTCAAGCACAGAAAGTAACTGAGGTTCATGGTTGGCGGTTCTCATTATCAGTTTCGAGTTCTGCCATTCGGGCTGACCTCTGCCCAAGGGTTTTAACCAAGTTGATGGCGATGGTGGCAGCGAGTCTCAGGAGAGGGGGGATTCATGTCTACCCCTACCTAGACGATTGGCTGATCAGGGGTCGTTCACCAGAGCAGGCCTGGGAACATCTCGGCGTATCCTGCCACTCTCTTCACAAACTGGGCTGCTCCCTCAATTACAAGAGGTCTCACTTGATACCATCCCAGAGACTCCAATTTATTTAGGCAGTCCTGGATACTTCCCCGGGGAAAGCCTCGCCACCCACAGTGAGTGCTCAACACATTCTGCAGATGATTACCAAATTCCAGAGTGCCCAGCATCTGCCAGCCTTTGATTTTTTTGAGGTTGCTCGGTCTCATGGCATCCTGCATTTTCCTGGTGCCAGAGGCTTGCCTGAGAATGAGATCCCTCTAATGGGCTCTCAGGACTCAGTGGTCCCAGTTCTCAGGCAGTATGTCAGACCACCTGCAAGTTCGGAGCAGAGTTGCTCAGGACCTTCTGTGGTGGGCTTGCAAAGACAACATTCTCAAAGGAGAATCTTTTTGGCAGCCATGGCAGGAGATAACAGTAGTGACGGATGCCTCACTCACAGGGTGGGAAGCCCACACCAATGATCTCACAATCAGCGGTCGTTGGTCTCCATCAGAATCCAAACTACATATCAAAGTTTTGGAGCTGAGGACAATCAGACTAGCGCTGAATGCCTTTCTGCCCTCTGCACAAGGAAAGAATGTCCTGATAATGACGGACAACACAGTGGCCATGCACTACCTCAACAAGAGAGGAGGTGTAGAGTCGCCACCACTGTGCAGAGGGGCAATGCAGCTCTGGGTCTGGGCAATACAAGAAGGAATCTCTCATCAGCAATTCATCTAGCTGGAGAGCAGAACATGGCGGTGGACGCTATGGGCAAGCAGAACAGTCTCCCACGAGTAGGAACTAGCTCAGGAAGTCCTTCAAGAGATCTTCACCCTTTGGGGAACACCTCAAGAGGATCTCTTGGTGACCAGGTTCAACCGCAAGTGCAAACTGTTTTGCTCCAGGGAGTTTGCTCAAAGAGGAGCTCTAGGGGACGTGTTTGTGGTTGACTGGGAGTATCCACTCCTGTACGCATTTCCCCCATTACCCGTCATTCCTCACGTGATCAGGAGGTTGAGAAAGTGTGGGAAATCCATGATCCTAATTGCTCTGGATTGCGCCAGGAGGACGTGGTACCCGGACCTTCTGGACATGTCCCTCTGCCCTCCAATACGTCTTCCACAAAGAGAGGATCTTCTCTCACAAGAGGAAGGTCAGGTTCTCCATCCAGAGGTCAAGACACTCAGCCTTCACGCATGATTTCTGAAAGGCTAACATACAAGGATTGGGACCTCCCAGATGTCGTAATGGAGATTTTGCTTTTGGCCAGAAGGCCAGCCACAAAATCGTTGTACTGCTGCCGATGCATTGGGACAAGTTCAGCAGCTGGTGCAGGGATAAGAATGTGGATCCCTTTCTATGTGACACACCTATGGTGCTTTCCTTTTTATTACATTTAGCAAATCTGGGGCTCCAGATTGGAACAATTAAGGGTTACCTAGCAGCGCTTTCTATTTTTAAGCGCTCTTCATGGGAGGATTCATATTTTGAGATCCCTCTGATTGTTCAATTCTTGAAAGGCCTTACTAATGGATATCCACCAGTCCCATTCAATGTCCCTGTATGGGATCTCAATCTGGTAAGGTTTTTAACATGGATTCCCTTTGAGTCTTTACATTCATGCCCATTAAGACTCTTGACATTAAAAACCGTTTTGTTCATTGCAATAACGTCAGCCTGCAGGGTAAGAGAGTTGCAGGCCCTTTCCTGTAAACCTCCACATAGTGTTCCATAAAGACAAGGTCATTCTCAAAGTAAAGCCTTCCTTTTTACCAAAGGTAGTCTCTGACTTCCACTTGTCACAAAAAATTACCTTACCAACTTTCTATCCACTGCCTCATCCACGAAAAGAGGAGCAGAGGTTGCATAGACTGGACCCAAAAAGGGCTCTCAGTTTTTATATATCCAGAATGGTTAATTTTCGCCAAAATGACGAATTCATTCATTGGCTATACTGGCCCTAAATTGGGTCTTGCGGTTACTTAAGAAACCATATCCAGATGGATCATCCTGGCTATTGGCGAATGCTACAGATTAGCGGGCAAGGACCCGCCGGAAGACCTAAGGGCACATTCCACAAGGGGCATGGCAACCTCTGCTGCTCTTTAAAGAGGTGTCCCAATCAATGATATTTGTTCAGCGGCCACTTGGTCGTCTATCCATACCTTTGTGAGACATTACTGCCTGGATTCATCTTCCAGTCACGGAGGACAGTTTGCAAAAGCAGTCCTTCATTCAGTCCAAGATTAGTACTTCCACCTCCAAATTATTACTGCTTTGGAAGTCTATCATAACATGAGGAATACGTGGGAGGACACAATCCATTCGAAGAACAAGTTACTTACCCCTGGTAACATTCTTTCGATTGAATCTTCCTCCCATGTATCCTCATCGCCCCTCCCAGCCTACGCTGCCATACAATTTACGTATTATTACACTTTACGCTTTCTGTGAGCCAACAGTCTATGGTATGCCTGATCATTCCTCTTCAGGAGGCGTAGGCAAAACAGAACTGAAGTCAACGGGCGCTGCGTGCACTACATATACTGATGATGACGTACGGAGACCGTCGAGGGACATGGACTTGACGAGGCAGCACACAGCACCCCCTGTCGAAAAAAAAATTCCGAAGCAGCTGAAGCTGGGGATAATTATCATAAGATGAGGAATACGTGGGAGGAATATCCAATCGAAAAAAACGTTACCAGGGGTAAGTAACGTGTTCTTCTGCTCACTGTAAGCAAAGTAAGTGAAAGCTTGTTTTAAAAATCTGCCTGATAGTTTCGCTTGCTGCCATAAGCAAAGATTGACCTTCAATATCCTGATCTAAGGGTAGCCAACAGAAAACCTCCAATAAGCGATGAAAAGGGGTCTTCTAGGACTTTTCCGTTTGCTACAAGAGAAGAATAATTTCTGGACATTATCCCCGACGATCATTGCCCATATCATTTTCTCCAATTCACTGAATGAATGACTGATCTCATTTTGATATTTTTTGTATTTACAATGCTTACTTTATGCTCAGGGCGTGCCTGGTCTGTCGCTCTATATTCTCACGAAGAAATATTTTTTTAAAAATGTAATAATCCTACTGCTACATCCTGCCCACTTTCCCTCCATACTCAAGGCATGTCAGCCCAAGCAATGATGGAACCAGAGCTTTTTGCTGTGCAACACTACCATCATATAACAAATGTGAATTGTGGGTGCATGTACATAACTCAGGGCATCTTGCTGCACCCTGCCATACCACAAACAATGCCATCTTTAGTCCTTTGGCCTAGTGATCCAAACATCTGCTGAGACTATTGTCGCTGTGTGTCGTAGAAATCCCCTTTGCAAGGCTCAAAATGAAGCAGTTGCAAATGCACATTGCAGACCACTGGAATCGGGTTCCTGAATCTTATTCTGCCAGATGCCTGATTTCAAAAGTCATCAAGCAGGAGATGTTGTGGTGTGGTCCATACTACAACTATCTCAAGGGTTTCCCCTTCAGAATGCATGAGCCGCCTTGGTGGCTCTTATCAGTTTGGCTTGGGAGCAACCTGTCAAGACTTTAGCTTTCACAACCTTTAGAATACACGGGACAGAAAGGGTCATATTAGTGTGCTCAAGCACAGGGCCATTCTTCTAGTCCTCGGAGCCTTCCTTCCTATGATAAGAACCTGTCAGTGTTGCTCCTTATGCACACCACGCCGGCAAGGTTTTACATCATCAAACTCTGTTAAGGTACAAAGCCTCTCGACTGTGGAGGTAAGGTACAATGCCCTCAATTAGGAAGGCTATCAATTGAGATATTTGAATGGCCCAAGTGGAAGCAACTCCACTTCTAGACACCTACCAGGGATCTTGAACCAGTCAGCCGGCTGCCTCATCAGAATCTCCTTTGCTATCAATAGTTTTTCACCAGGACGTCCTTTAATAGATTTTTTTCTAGTAGGGAAATGTCTTCAGCTAGACCTCTTGGCCACCAAGCCCAACAAGAAGCTTCCTTTTGGGCATCGTGGATGGTTGAGTGTCTCCAATTTCTGCGCACAAGCCCTCCCTTCTGTAAAATCACTTAAGTGCCCGAAAATGTCTCCCCATTATACTACTTGACACTTCCAGTGCCAGCCAGTTCTTCAAGACCACCCCGATTGCTCCTCTATGGCCAGAAAGATTCCGGTTCTCTGATCTCACGCTGCTCCTGACCCGTTTGGCCACTGTCTCGATTGTCAACGAGAGGATCTCCTGGGTCAGTGGGAAGGGCTACTCCATCCTGCCTGTAGATCACTGAGCTGAGCAACTTGGTGCTTGAGCAGTTGACCCTTGGACTGTAATGTGGAAATCCAAGTGGCAAGTATGCTTTCTACCAAACCTCAGGGTCACAGAAAATAGATTAGGCTCTGTGTCTGAATAGACAGGATAACCCTCTTGTTTGCTCCCTATTTCACATGCTCTCGTTTATCGCTCTTCTAGCTTTGTCAGGGGCCCAGGTCCATTTGTATCGCTTGGTGATGACCCATGAAGCCTAGTGCAGTTCACATATGAATCATACTACTCTTCCAAACTGGTGGTGAAAAGACATTTGGGGTGTCCCCACCACGTATTTCCCTCCAGTAAGGGCACCTCACCCTAACAAGTAGTTTAAAATAGTTATTCTTTTACTTTGCACATAAACTGTTCCAGCACATGGTTACAGATGATTTCAGTTGGTTTCTTGGAAGATAGCGTTTTTCTTTCCAATCACTTAGCAGTACAACTGATCAGCAACCTTCATGCCTTTTCTGCCTATTACCCACTCCTTCCCACTGCAGTTTCTTTATTACTGTTATGGAATCGGGAAAATGCGCTTCCCTCCTTTTTTCCAAATGCCTCCTCAGAGGCAGAGTGGGTCCTTAATTGCGTTAACATCTGCTGGGCATTTATGTCTTTATTTGGACAGGACATGTTGCCCCCAAGATATATTCTGACCTATGAAGGTACCCATCTATGTAAATAAGCTGTCAACGCATCAATTGTTTGATGGATAGTGTGAGGTGCATCACCAAATGCTACTCTTCAGGGGAACTACTGGCCCCAAAGGTGGGCTCGTGCCTATTTGGTGCAGGCCGCAGAACCCTAGGTGGTGTTCCGGAGACACGTTCCATTTGATGTCACCCAAGGCTCGATATCTGCATTCACAACTGTCTTCGTAGCAAATCTAGTTTGGTATCTATAAAATCAGTTTCAACTTGAGTGTGGGAATAGCGTCATGTTCACCTTACATGAGGCATAGCCAGAAGGTCGTGAAAACATTTTATGGAGAAGGGGCAAATGACCACCTCTGAAGGAATCCCATTTTACCTGTCGGTGCTGCTTAATTTGCTTCGCCCATGCACACCCGAGAGTTAGCTTATTCCACATAGATCCTCCTGCCTGTGCAGTTTCTTACTATAACCCTATCTTAAAATACCAGCCGAGCCTCTTCTCTAACATGTCAGCAGTTTTGCTGTTTAGACATTTTACGATCCTTTCAGCAGGTGATAAATTGCAGGTCGAGAGGAGAATGAAGTACTTGCTGTTCTTCCCATCATGATAGTCACACTCTCCTCTTGCCCCCACCCTCTCAACGTTGGCTTCTACTGCTCGCAAAGTTCCTTATCCACATTGTTTATAGCCCAGCAGCTGCAGCTCGTTCATATGTAAGTAGAGATGCTGTTGGATCTGGAGTGCTGCAGTTTGCAGAAAATGCAGCCCTATTAGTTCATGTGCACTGCTTGAAGGGACTCTGTCCTGTTCCATTGTCCTATCTGTGATGATACTACAGAACTGGATAGTGATACTACCCTAGACGCTGCAAACGGGCCCGGAATGTGGCATCCTGGTTAATGCTCTCATTGGCCACAAAGGCCATGTCCTTTCTCAAGTCTCTAACTGGCTTCCATTGGTCTGCAAGATCCTTTACATGAAGATCTAGGCCTTTTAGAAAACAGTCGCTCCAATGTCTCACTGAGGAATTAATGTCTGTTACACACCCCAGGAGGATGATTAAAATACATTTTGGAATCCCGTTAAACTTTGGTTGACTTACAGTTGAAGGTAAATCACAGTAACTCTTAAAAGCCCATTCCTTTCCAAGATTCGATTGGATCTTTAGTGGCTCACTACAGGTTTCCAATCAGATATTTCAGTGTCATGAGGTCATTCAGTGGTGAAAGTGCACATCACAAGACAATATTTGCTCAAAAATACAAATTATCTGCCTGTTGATACCCTATTCTCGTGGAACTTTGAGCCTAGAACAGACAAAGTTTGCTTTATAATTGGAAGATTATGCAAAAAGGGCATTTTTACAAAAATAACAGGCACGTTTCCTTAATTATTCAAATACTGATGTGTATTGCTTAATTTAACATAAGTAAACTGTTTGTAAAATGTAGATGCCTGATTTGTAAATATATACGCAAAATGACCACTAAATATGCAGTTTGTTTGCTCACAGTAGGTCCTCCCAATACTGAAATGCAAAGTGTCATCTTTGCAAGGCAGCCAAACATGTGTTTTGTCTCATAGACAATGGAGAGAGCCAATGCAGATGGTTTGTGAATCTGCGTAAAGCCTCTGGCATTCTAAACACCATTTTTATCTTCTGTTACATTTTGTATTATCCTGTAGACTTCAACAGAATCCCAACCCACGCACTGAGAACCTTCTAATAGATGTACAATTTCAGAGTTTAATCTCTCAAAAACACGCAAAGGAATACACTCAGCTACTGACTTGGTACTAATATTGGGTAAATGAAATTTACTTTTTGGAGTCCGAACTGCTGCATTTTGGGATATAAAAAAAAAATCCCTGAAAATATGCTTTTGGTCAACTCACATTTATTCATTGTTCACAAAAGTAGAGAAATATGCACTGAATTCTTCCAACTTGGCTGACTGTCTCTCTTAAATAGAGGTATGCCGAGCCAGGTTTCTGCAAAGAAAAGGCTTTCTTTGCCAAAGACGCAAGCAACCGGAGATTAGGGTTTTAATTAGAACCACAGACATTTAACTCCAGTGCTGTGGGTTTAAAGAGCGAGTTCTTGGTCGATGGACATTACGAACGGGGTAAGTATAGCGCAAAGAGACAGGAAGTGACATACTTATATAGCGATGTCAGTTGTACACTAATAATATTGGCTTACAATTGAGGGTTTTCCTGTCACACATATCTACTGACGTGGTCTCTCGCTTCTTGTTTAAATTCTCTTGACGGCCCACACCAGCCCTGACAGATGAATTCTGGGCCCCCCTCTCTTTGATTAATTGGAAGTTAGAAGTTTCCATGCTTCTGTGCCCACTGAGGTCAAGAGTGTGTGTGAATAAGGAATAAGTTTTCTGGATGAATGAAGATGGAGTGATTTTATGAGTAAGTCAGGAAAGTTCTAAAACGGTAGGCATGGGATAGTTCATTCTTTGGATAGGTAATCTGGTCATACTAAAACCTGACAATGATGTGCTCAGCACGCACATAGTGTAAACTGACAAGGATGTTCAAACACCCCTCTGACATCTGCCACCTGTTTGAAGACCTCAACCTTGACGTCCTCGCTCTCACCGAGATGTGGTTCACGGCCTCCTCTGTCACACGTTTTGACACTCTCCTCCCTGAGGGGTACAAGATCCTCTCTAAGCCCAGGCCTAACCGGCCCAGGTGGAGTTGCTCTGATCTTCCCGGAGTGAGTCCCTGCTACTATCCTACCCACTCAGGCCTACTCCTCTTTTTGAATGCCTTATCTGCAGGCTTGGTGTCTCTCCTGGCCTCTCTGACTCTTGCCATCTTCTACTGGCCCCCTGGTCAGGTTTCCCACTTCCTCTCAGAATGGGCTGATCTCACTTCTTCTCTCCTGGCCCACTCCTCCAAGCTCCTCCTCTTCAGAGACTTCAATATTCACCTAGATTCCTTTGATGCAACCTCTGGTCTCTTCCGCAACCTCTGTGACTCTTTCCCTCACCATTGTTCCCTCCGGTCTGATGCACTCAGCGGCACACCTTGGATGCTCTCATCTCTTTGGACATCCCCATCTCTAAGCCTCTCGTTTCTCCTTTCTCCTGGTCTGATCATGCTCTTCTGTCCTCTAACCTGACCTCCTGGGCCACCCGGCTAAAGCCCCGTCTGCACTGCCAGCCTCCTTCTCCATCATTCGATCTATGAAGCAAGTGCCAGATGCCGCTTTTGCCGCCACCTTTACTCCTTCTCCTAATCCTGCCACTAACTCTCACTCTGACACTGCCCTTACTAATCTTGAACTCTCCATCCCCAACACTCAAGACATCCTTGCCCCTGTCATGATAAATCTGCATGAAACCTGCTGCTAGGTGCAACTCCTGGTATGATTCCGACCTGGCTTCTCTGAAACGCAAGCGCGGAGCGACTGAGCGGAAGTGGCAGGCTTCAAGCGCATCCTCTGATGAACTGGCCTGCCTGCTCCAAAGGCATGCCGGACTCGCCATCTGCTCGAAGAAGAGGGTCTGTATCCAAGCTTGCATCTCTGCGGCCACTAACACGGCTGAACTTTTCAAAATCTGCAAGGACCTCGCCAACCCTGCTGCAGTCTCCACTTCTCTGCTTTCCCTGGTCCTCTGTACTCCTCTAGCCTCTCACTTCATTTCTAAAACTCAGGACATTTTGTCCTCACTCTCCTCTACTCCTCACCCTTCTCCCTCACCTGCTCTCTGGCGTCCCTTTGCCCCCCTATCACCTCCCATCCTATTCTCCTCTTTTTCTCCCATAACACCTGATGAGGTTTCTAAACAAGTCAGCTCTATGAAAGTCTCATCCAAACAGGTCCACCCTTGCTTCTCCAGAACTATCAAGGACAACATTATCTCTCTTGCTCCATCCTTGGCCGATTTCTGCAATCACTCCTTTGCCACTGGATCATTCGCCTCTCTCCTCAAGCACTCCCTTGTGCACCCTCTCCTCAAAAAGCTTTCGGCTGACCCTTCCTGTCTGGAAAAATTCTGTCCTATTTTTATTACCCCCTTCCTGGACAAACTCTTGGAGAAGCTGGCCATCTCCCTGCTTATCCACCACACTGCCTCTGTTGGTTGTCTCCATGACCATTAGTCTGGCTTCAGAGCTGCCAGAGGCACATAAACTGCTCTCCTGAACACCCATGAACACTTGCCCTCTAATCTTATTTCCAGCTCTCCTTCTGTACTCATCCTTCTTGTCCTTTTCTCTACCTTTGATACAGTCAATCATGCCACTCTGATGAAGCGGCTTCATGATAGCCTTGGCATCGCAGACCTGGCTCTGGACTGGCTGACCTCCTTCCTTTCAGACCGACCTTCCTGGGTTCTCCTGGCCCTTTTTCTCTCCATCTCCCTCTCCACCTCCGGTGTCCCTCAAGGCTCTATCCTCTTTCCTTGGCTTTTCAATATCTACCTGGCCCTTCTAGGCCATTTGATCTCCACCTTCTTGCCCAACTTCCAGTGTTATGCGGATGACACGCAGCTCTCCTTCAAGCTTCCTTCCTCTGCCTCCTCCTCTTCTTCTGTCATTCCTGACTGCCTTTCTGCTATTCAGGTATTGTGCACTGCCAACAACCTCTGCCTCTGTGCCAGTAAGACAGAGATCCTTCTCGTTGGGACCCACGCTCCCTCTTTCCCTCCCACACTCTGGTCCCCCTCCATGGGCCCCATCCCCTCACCCTCTTGTGATGCAAAAAACATTGGTGTTGTCTTCAACTCCTCTCTTTCTATCCTCACATCACAGACCGTGCCAAGAAAGCCCACTTTCAGCTTCACCTCCTCAGAGGCATTCTCCCTTTCCTCACCTTCGCCCAGAAACTCCATGTCTCCAGGGTATACTGTCCTTTGATCGCGGGACTTTTCATCGCAGGATTTTTTACAGTGAATTTATTTTCGAAAAAAAACTCGTTTTTTTTTGGGGGGTGTTAAAAAATTTAAAAAATGTGTGTAAGGGAATAAAAAAATAAAGTGAACGGGGGGCTGCGGGGGTATCCCCCCCCCAAAAAAACATTCAATGGGTTTTTTTTCCCCCCAAAAATGTTTCGGTAAAAAACCCTGCGCTGAAAAGCCCCGCGATTAAATAACGTAGAACCGTCTCCAGAGCTCTGGACTTCTCCAGGCTGGACTACTGCAACAGCCTCTTCCTCAATCTGCATAACTCCTCCCTTCGCCCCCTTCAACTAATTCAGAACAGGACTGCAAGACTTACCCTTGGCCTCAAGCCCAGGGACCGCATGTCTCCAGCCTTAACATCTCTCCATTGACTCCCGGGTGCTGCAAGGATGAAGTTCAAGACCCTCTGCATCATCCACAAGGCTTTCTGGGGCTTGGGACCCTTCTACATCCGACTCTCTCTCCCTAAATACACCCTGCTAGAGCACTTTGGTCAACTAGCTCTCTCTGCAGATCAGATGCTTTTGCAAGCAGAGAGTGGGGGGTAGATATCTCTCCTCCACAGGGGGCCTCCTGCTGGAATGGCCTCCCTGCCCCTCTAAGACTTGAGCCAGATCTCCTTAAGTTCTGGTAGCTTCTCAAGATCTTCCTTTTCTCTTCTTCCTTCCCTCTCCCCCTCCATTGATAATTTCCCTGTCTGCCTCTTGACTGGCTACCTGATTCCCTCAGAGTCTTACAGGCCACCAGGACCCCCTGATTCTAATGTACCCCTGCACTTTGTCTCCCCTGCTCCCCCTAACTTGCCCTGTTGGCCCCCTTTCCCTGTACTAGCCTGATGGCCTGCACCCTGTAGCCCTTCCACCCCACTTCATCGCACTTAGCTCATAAACCTCCCTTCCCCTGCTCTGTCCACCTCGCTTCCCCTGGCACTCGTTCTCACGGGCCCTTCTGCCCAGGCCACCACTCCCCCTCCCCACTCCTCTTGCACTCTCTCTACTACACTTGCATGTTCCAAATGGCACAAGGACTAGTATGATCGTTTTTTGTTTTGTCCTCTTCTGTTTCTCCACCCTCTTGTCTTGTTGTGCCTTGAAACACTTGTGTATAGACACATTATAAATACCCAATAAATAAATAACTGGACATAATATAAAATTACACTGTTAATGATCATCTAACTCTGTACAAGGAAAACTGGCAGTGAAGTGCTAATCGGTTTAAGTGTTAGCTGGCTGTGTTGATCAGCCAGGGCATCGTGGAAATTGGCAATTATGTGTGGGTATAATGATAGCTCACAGTTGGGATAAGAATCTTCATCAACATTTTTGGTACCTTTTTATAGTGGCATTGACAGTTTTACTATTATTGTAGAGTTGTTGTGATCAAATATTAGCCTCACAACTAGAATAACTACTAATTTCTGGGCCAGATACAGTCGTGTTGGGTATTCTTTTGGTAGTCTAACATGATTCTGTTGCTGTGGTCCAGATGTGAAAGTACGATAGCATGAGCAAGTTCACCTTTGTGACTGAAATATGCGCAGTTGAAAATGGGCATTCTTGGCCACAGTGTCCACTTGCAGTGGAAGTGTGTCATCAAAAAAGATCCCCAGATTTCCTAGAGAAACTGTTTTTGTTAAATAGCAGGACTATCGTCTTAGAGCCGGTGATGTAAATGACAATTAGGTACTTTATCACAGAATTGTCAGCCTGGGAATTTGGGGAGCAAATTTGAAAGACCATGGTCCTGAAATGGAACATAGATTTCACATAGCAATGAAAATAATGAATACATGGCAGATCAGTCTCTTTTGAAAGGCTAGTTGAGAAGCCATGGATTGACGCTGTTCTGAAAAATCTTCCAAGCGGAGAGGGCTATAACTGTGGAAGCTCTGCTCTTTAACCTTAGATTTTAATCCATTGTTCATTACTACCAGCAGGATGAGTTATCACATTTAGCTTTTGTACTACTCCAATGGAATGAAGTGTCTTGGGGCTACAGTAACATGTGCACCCTGTCAGGCAAACCCTAATATGTTGAATACTGAGTTAATTAATGGAGCAAATATTGTAGCCTTTTCCTAAATGCCTCTTGGCTAGACTTGCATCTCAGTTGAGGAGTTAGTTCTATGTTAATGGGCATTGCAAAAGACATTTTGCCTAACTAGACATTCTGTTTTTTATGGTGGAATAGTTAAAATGGCATGCCCAGCTCAGTGTAATGAAGTAGATGGCTATTGATACACATCTATTCTATGTGTAATTGAGCGCTTACCCTTTAAAAATCACTTGGATGGATACTGGATACCAATTTTGGAAAGTTACAGTGGAGGCCACTGGGTCCCAGTGCAGACCCTTTCTAAGACCTGACGTGTGTTCAGATGTTCGAACCCCCAGACCACACTTTCAGTAGTGTTCTGAGCTAGCTGAAGCTGAAGTTCAATTGCAAGTAGGGCATTAAGTCAATTGCAATAGTCTAGACATGATTAGGCAAAGGAACCTTGCCCATGCTTAAGCTTGCTGAGGAATGAGCAGCAACATGTGCTTTAGTTTGTTGAATTTGAAATGGACAACTTTAACAGCACCCTTACCCAGGCCTTTAGTGGGATGTTTAATTGCCACCGCATTTTGAGGTTTTTCACTTTATCCCTTATCTCAGAGAAGGATGGAAAGAAGGGTAGCAATGAGGACAGGATTGGAAGATGTTGCAGATTTCTAGTCTACCAAAAATGATACTTTCCATTTTTGTAGATTTCAACTTCAGCCCGGATCTTCTTATTTTTTTTTTTTTTTAAAGTATTTTTATTGGTTTTCGTGATAAGATAAGACATTACAAACTCGTGAATTAAACAAGTGAAGAAGAGAGAAAGAGAGAATAAGATGGGGAGAAAGAAAGAAAGGAAAAAAACAAGAGGAAACTTATCCTAAACAACGATAGTCTTCGTATAATGTAGTAAGTGAAGTTCGTGATGGTGGTTCAGTCCAGAGTATGGCTTCTCAGGAAGTGGGGGGGAACAGCTGCAAGAGGCATATACTTTGTAATAGTGGGGGCCTGTCATTGGGAACCGCAGCAGGTGTTCAAGGGGGCTTATGGTCCGCGTCGAAGTGCATGCCCGTTAGAAGGGCCCTCCAAGCGACCAAGGAGCCGCTTGTGGCTTCTCCACTGGATGTAGTTCCTTCCTGCCAGGCTCTGGTCTCTGCCGTCGTCCACCTCGCCATTTCGTTAAACCATCGCTCGTGTCTGGGGCCCGCTGGTGTCTTCCAGGCCATCGCTATAGTTCTTTTGACAAGTATACATGAAATGTCCATCAGTTTCACGAGGTGTTTGAACTTACTCGGTCTGGGGTATGTACCCAATAGGCACTCTCCTGGTGACCATTCGTATCGCTCCATACCGGCGTCTCTACAGGATTGCTTGGCTTTCGACCAGAGTGTCGTCACTTTGGTGCAGGACCAGAACATGTGAATCATGTCTGCCCTGTCGTTCCCGCACCATGGGCATACCGGTGGAACCTTCGCGTTGAACGAGGCGACCCTGTGGGGGGTCATGTAAGTTCGATAAAGGACGTTCAATTGTATCTGGCCAAATCTGGAGTTTCTCGAGACATTCTTGGGGAATATTAGTGCTCTTTCCCATTCTTTATCAGTGAGCGGGGCTGCGAAGCCTGCTTCCCATTTCGCCCTCAGTGTCGCTCCCTTAGGGTTTGGTTTGTCGATGAGCCTGTTGTATAACCTGGAGACAGGTCTCCATCCATCAGAGAGGTCATACATTTCTTGTAGTAGAGGGTCCGAGGTAGGTTCCTCTGGCCAGGTGGGCCACTGATTCTTGGCGGTACGTTTGAGCCTATGGTACCAAAGGAACTGGCCTTTGGGCAGCCCTTCGATTTCCTGGATCGATTCGAAGTCCCTGAACACTCCATCTTCAAACATGTCTCCCCATGTGTATATCGCGGCTTCCTCCCACTTCCTTGCTATGGGGAGGTCTGCCTCCTTCTTGCACGCATCAGCCATTATGGGATGGTCCGAAGAGTATGGGTGTTGCACCTTCCTGATGTGGCAAGTCCTGGTCCATATCTGTCTGCCAAGCCCGACAACCATGGGGGTTTCCGGAGAGCGGCTGAGGGGATCCCACAGGGTTTCCTTGGGGGTTAGGTTGGTGTGGTGTTGCTTCAGCAGCCCCAGTTCAGCTGAAGATTCGTCTGACAGCCATCTTGTGATGTGACTGAGCTGGGCGGCCAAGTAGTAGAGCTGGAGATCTGGAAGTTTGATTCCACCCTCTTTATGTGGAAGGGTTAGTGTGGCCAGTGACAACTTATGCCTGTGGGGTCCCCATAAAAAGTCCTTGATAATAGCTTCCAATTTCCTGAAGAAGGGGGGCCGTATGTAATGGCAAATGTTCACGAAGAAGTATAAGAAGCGAGGGAGGATTATCATTTTAACTATCGCCGCTCTCCCCACCATTGCCAGTGGGAGTTTAGACCAGAATTTTACGGACCGTCGGAGGTTGGTGACGGCTGCTTCTGTGTTGTGCTCATGTGTGAGCTGTGGGGTGTGGCTGAGATTAATCCCCAGGTATCTGAACTTCTCGAGTTGCCATTTTATCCCTATGATTGGAAGGTCCTCCGCTGAGATGTCTCTCAATCCGGCCAGGGGGAATGCTGAGGATTTGTGTCTACTAAATTGGATTCCGGAGTATCTCGCGTAGTTGTCGAGTACCTCCAGAGCTGTCAATGCATTGAACTCAGGGTCTTTTAGGTACAAGAGAACGTCATCAGCATACAGTGATATTATGTTATAGGCGTTGCCCACCTTAATGCCGGCATCAAAGAGTTGCTGACGAAAGTATAAGGCAATCGGTTCCAGTCCCAGTATGTACAGCATGGGCGAGAGTGGGCATCCTTGTCTCGTGCCCCTCTGTATTTTCCAGGATTCTGAGACTGTGCCGCCTGTCTTGACCCTGGCCACAGGGGAGTTGTAGAGAACCTGGACCCATCTGATGAAACCATTTCCGAAACCAAAGGCCCGCAGGGCCTCCACCAGCCACTCCCAGTAGATGGAGTCAAAAGCCTTAATGGCGTCAAGTGACAGTATCGCTAGTTCTTCCTCCGAGTCGTGAGTTTCGGCCATGATGTGTTGGAGCCTCCTCAGGTTGGCTGTGGTGTTGCGACCTGGGACAAATCCGTTCTGATCTTCATGGATTATGGACCCTAGCACTCTAGCTAGTCTGCTGGCCAGTATTGAGGTGAGGATCTTGCTATCATAATTGAGCATGGCCAGGGGTCGGTACGAGTCGCAATCAGTGGGTGGTTTATGGGGTTTAAGCATGGGGATGATTATGGTTTCTCTCATAGTGTTGGGGAGGATCCCATTTGTGTAAGCTTCCTGGTAGACTTCGTGTAGGATGGGGGTGAGAATGGGTTCGTATGCTTTATAGAATTCTGGCGTAAGTCCGTCGCTACCTGGGGTCTTAGAGGTGGCGAGCGACCTGATGGCCCATCTTACATCATCGGGAGTAATGTCCATGTCTAGTTCGGTTCTCTGTTCGCTGGTTATTTGGGGTATGTCGATCTCACCCAGGGTGTCTATTATTTCAGTGGTGGGGATTCGGGCTTCATGAGCATATAGTTTTGAGTAGAACTCGGCAAATGCTTTGTTGATCCCCATCTGCGTCCTGTGGGATGTACCCTCTGCATCTATTATCTCTGTTGGCAAGTGTTTAGGGTGCTCTCTTCTGCATAACCAAGCCAGCAGCTTACCCGGTTTGTCCGATTCCCTATGGGATCGAGCGGTGTATGTGGCAAAGTCAAATTTTTCAAGTCTGTCCCAGGAGAGCTGACATTTCTCTCGGGCCGTTTTCAGTTCCGTTTCGACTCCCGGGGAGGTATCAAGAGTGGACTCCAGGCGGGTGATCTCTGATTCCTGGGCCTCAAGTGATGTCTTTAGTTGCCTGCGGGTGCCACCAGCTCTAGATATGATTTCTCCTCTGGTGACCACCTTCATGGCCTCCCACAGTGTGCTCCAAGTGGAGACGGATCCCTTATTGATATCGACGTACTCCTCTAGTTTCTCGGCAAGGTCCTCTCTGAACTGTGGATCCTCTAGCGTCGCGGAAGGCATTCTCCACATGGGGATCGGGGGTCTGGGTCCTCTCTGCCTCCATTGCATAATTAACGGGGAGTGATCGGAAATAGTTCTCCCCAGATACTCTGTGGTTACCGCCAGCGGGGCTTCGTCACGGTCAATAAACAAGTAATCTATCCTTGTGTGGACGTTGTGTGGGGCTGAGTAATGGGAATAACTCCTAACGGATGGGTGTTGCATCCTCCAGATGTCTACTAGGTTGAGTTGGTCTAGTGTTTCTTCCATGGCACGGGTTGCAGGGTTGCTTGATTGGGGGGGAGGAAGCGATCTGTCCATGGTTGTGTCCAGAACACAGTTAAAGTCTCCTCCCCACAGGAAGGTTTGGCCCCGGTGGTGTGCCAGCTTGGGGCTCAATGTGTTGAGGTACGACGGGATTCCGTGTTGCGGGAAATATGTGTTAGCTAAGCAAATCGGGGTCTGTTCCATAGTTCCCCACATTATTACGTATCTGCCGTCCTTGTCAGATTCACATCCATGTAGTTGAAAGGGCACATTTGGGTTTATCCATATTAACACACCCCTTGCGTATTTGGAATATGGGGATCCTCTCACAGTTCCCTCCCATCGGTCTGCCAGTTTAGATAGAGCGTCCCCGGTGAGGTGTGTCTCCTGTAACATCGCTATCGAGACTTTCTTCCTCCTGAGATAGGACTGTATGCGGTTCCTCCTGAGGTACGAACCCATTCCCCTTACGTTCCACGTCATGACATTGAGTTGTGATGCCATTGGTGTGGTGTTCCGAGTTTAGCGTGAGGGGCAGGCGCTGCTGCCCAGTGTGGCGTCAAAGCGTGATTGGTAAGTTGTAAGTGATAGGCCTCTGATTCGTCGATTCTTGAAGCGTTTCCTGTGGCCATCTCAGTGTTTTCAAGCGTCAGTAGAACGAAGACTATGGTACTAACTAAACTAATAACATAACTCAAACTGGTGCGCCCAGCAACTACAACTGTGTCGCGGTGCTCAGGCGCTCTCGCGCCGTCTGTGCCCATCCGGGAGTCGGGCGCGAGTTGGGTCGGGCAGAAACTCGCCCGGTGGTTCTTTCGCTGGGGGCGGGGTTGCTGCGAGGTGGCGAGGCCAAACGAGGGTCGTTTCCATACGATATACTGTTAATTGGGTTACCTGCTTGGGTCCGGCTATTTGTGCTTCATGTGTGGACGGTGTGGAGGGTCCCTGGGGTCCGGCTCTGCTCCCCCGAGGTTCAGTCTTCCCCACCTGGGTTATCTGCACCGTCGGCAAGGTTATTGTCCTCTAGCCACATGTTGGCCGCTTCCGGATTCTCGAGGAAGATTGCCCTCCCTTTGTGAATAACTTTCAGGCGGGACGGGTACAGCAATCTGTATTTAAGGTTCAGTTGGCGAAGCCTTGCTTTGATCGGAACAAACGAGTTCCTCTCTCTTTGTACTTTCTGGGTGTAGTCCGGGTATATGGAAATCTTAGCTTCGCCCTGTATAATGGGGCCAGTTTCCCTGGAATATCTTAATATGGTTTCCCTGTCCTGAAAGTTTAGTATCTTGGCTATAATTGGCCGTGGGTGCGATCCAGGGGGTGGTCGTTTCTGTAGGGACCTGTGGGCTCTCTCCACCGAAAACCCCTGGGTCAGCCTGCCGGCCCCAACCTCCTGTAGCAGCAGGGTTTCAACATAGGACGTGGTATTTAGGCCTTCATTTCCCTCCGGGATACCTAAGATTCTGATGTTCCCTCGTCTGGCCCGACCCTCGGCCTCCTCCGCCCTCTCTTCTAGGAATGTGACTTTCCTTTTTAGGTCCGAAACTTCAGATTGCAGGGTCGCCGCGGCCGCGGACCCCACCTCTGTGGCTTTCTCCATGGCCGTCACCCTTTCCGTTAAGTTGCGGGCATCTTGGCGGATGAGTTGTATGTCAATTTTAAACTCGTCTATCTTGGAGTCTATGTGGGTCTTTAGTGAGGCAATTGCATCCATTATCTGGGAGTGGTTATCTTTGGGGTCCGACTCTTGCGAGCGAATGGTTTCGGTAGAGCTGGCCCTGGCTTGGGTGGGAGTCTTAGCCCTGGCTGAGACAAAGGAGTCCATGGTGGCGGCCCTGGTTTTTTTGGTGGCCATGTTGGGGGCGTAATAGTGGTTGCCCCGGAGTCCTGAGTCTGGAGGGGTGAAGTTCAAGGCCGCTCTCCTAAATAGCCCAGAGTGGTGTTTTAGGGTGAGTTGTGCCCAGGGGAGTCGTTGTTTCAGTAGTTAGAGGTTATCCAGGGCGCATGAGGTGGGGCGCATGAGGTGGGGCACTCCTCCGCTCTTCCGGGTGTTCTGTCCGCTATCCTGGCGCCCGTGTCTCTGCCCCTGGGCTTAAGGGTGATGGAGCCGGGACGTTTAGGGCAGAGGTTGTCCCCTCTTGGTGAGGGAGTCCAGCTGGGAACAATGCAGGCTGTGGTTGGGGAGGGTGGTCGGGGCCGTACTCACTGTTGCTCCGCGGCCTTGCGCACCGTCACTGTCCTCCGGGTCGCCTCTAGTTTCCGGGCCTTTGGTCCAGGTAACGGGCCACAGCAGCCCAGTGCCCCAGCAGCTCCTCCGACCCAGCCAGCCAGCGGCGGCCACCCCGCAATTGAGTGTAGGCCCAGGAGGGGGGGGCCGAAGCTGTCTCCCCCCGGCGGGGAAGTCCAGTTGGGCGGCCCAGCCGAGTGGACGATGCAGGTCGCGGGTGGGGAGCGCCGCCGGGATTGTGCGCTCGATCTCTCCGCGACCTGGTGCCTCTTGGCGGTCTTCCGGGGTATCGGGCGTGACAACGGGCCACAGCAGCCCAGTGTCCCTGCAGTTCCTCCGGCTCGGCCACCCGGCAGCCGCCTCCCTGTGAAAGAGTGTACGTCCAGTGAGGGGAGGCCGCTGGTGTCGCCGCGCGTTCCTGTCCCCGGAACACGCGGCGTGTATATTTTCGAGCGGGTCTCCGGTGGTGGGGAGGAAGTTGGAGGTAGGTGGGCTCCTCACCGCCGTCTCCGATGTGCAGTGTTGCGCCTCGGCGGAGCTCAAAAATAAGGCGACTCCGGCGCGTAGTGTCATCCGAGGCCTTCCGTCGTGATGATGGGGGAGTAGGGTGAGGATCGGATGTCGGCCACAGTCGGGTGTTAGGATGAGGCCCGCTCCGCTGTGGTGCTTCTCCGCGATGTTCCCCGCCTGGGTGTGCTGGTGGGGATGCTTTACGGAGGCTTCGCTAGGCTCCGTGAGCCGCCATCTTAGATCCAGGCACGGCGGGGGGAGGGAGTGCGTTCGGTGGTCCGCGCCGACGTCTGGGAGGCCGGAGAGTCCGACCCCTCTAGCTGGTTTTGTGCGGGATCGCCTCGCACACCAGTGCGTTCTTTCCAGGGGGCTGCTAACCCTCTGGAGCCGGAGATAAATAATTCGAAAACGGCGTCTCGGCCGGAGCCCGGCGAATCAGCCTCTGCTCGCCATCGGCTCCAGGCCACGCCCCCAGCCCGGATCTTCTTATATAGACTTCTACTGCATCGAGACAGTGGTACAACCCACACTGTAATGCCTTACCATTAGCCATTACATAGATGTGTGCTATTCCATAGGGGGGTCAGATGTAGGGGAGGTATCATGTTGATAGTAAATAAAATTGGGGAATAATGTCTCCTTTGGGGACTCAACACGTATATATAATTAAGTAGAAAACATCAACCCTAAACTGAAAGAAAAGGATCTGCCGTCCATGACATATTTAGACAATTGAAAGATGACTGTGCTTAGATGGCAGCAGGGCTTACAAGTGGTACGTTTACTGTTTCCCTGGCCGTAGGTACCTCTATCCAGACTAACAAGCAGATAGATACTTTCTGGCGGTTATGTTATGTGAAAGGTTCTTATAACGCACACTGTTATAGCTAGGAGGTTGTCCCAGACTTTCATAGGGTTACTTTGGGATCCGTGAAGGCATCTAAAACCAGACTGTGTTGGATGTAGAAGCTGTAAATTGCCAACATGATCCTGCAGTGTACTTGCCTAATCAATCTTGAACACCTTTGTAATGAAAGGCGGGATTGAGATAAGTCTATACTTGCCCAGGGTTTAAGGACGGTTTTATTGGTGGCCATTTCAGTAGTAGCTTCACTATTCCTCCCTTAAAATAAGCTGGTACCAAACCTTCTATGAGGGAGCCATTCATCATGTCAGTAATGAAGGTACAAAGATGAAATGCACAATTCTAGCCGGGACAAGGTCACTAGTGGAAGCTGTTAGCTTTAAAGCAGTTAAAAGTGGCAATATGAGAAAAGTGAAAAGCAAGGGTGACATTTGGGAAACACATATTGGGCCTCATTACAAGTGTGGTGGTCTGGAAATGAGGCAGCCGGTAAGCTTACTGGCACCCTTGTTTCCGGACTGCCACACTACGAGTTTGCCTGTCGGAGCCGCTGCATCCGACAGATCTGACCCTGTCGGGTGCAGTGATCAGCCCCGGCAGGCAGAGTTGCAATGGAAGCACTGGTATCGTCAGCAACGGTGCCGATGCTTCCAAATCCCCATTCCCATGGAGTCCTATTGGACTCCATGGGAAAGGGGGCTTTCGTTTTCTGGCGCCTGACTTCCCGGGCCGCCGGGATTTGTAAGGATTACGAGGTCGGCGGCAACCCGCCAGTCACACCGGCGGGTTACCGCCAACTTCCTAATGAGGCCCATTGCCTTTAGTCTGGAACTTGCCATGAACAAAGCTATCAAGATCTGAGCATATATTTTTGAAAGAGCTGCGAGATGAAGGGGTGAAGGAGTGGGTTATACTTGTGTGAATTCTGTTCGTCATTTAACAGGCATTGGTATGCCGCTAATTGGTGGTGAGCCCCTTGGTGTATTAAAACGTTGCAGACAAGGGTAAAGTACTTAAAGGCATGCATTCATGTGTCTGCAGCCATTGACCTTCCTTGACGTTAGCATCTGTGCCTTTTCATCAAAGTTGAAGAGCTCCAAAATGCGTTTGGCTGAATACATCAGAATCCCCCGGAATGATGGTGGGCAGGTTCTCAGAGAGACAAAAAGAGGGGAAATCCTATGTTAAATGCGTAACAGAGCAATGTCATACAGAACATTATTGCAGTGTCAGTTTTAATGTTTTAGTCCATGTAGTAAATTGTTTTTTGCATTTCACTTTTTAGTGTGACAGAACTGGTGTAGAACTAACTGGGAAGGCCTGGCCATGCGTCCTGAATTAAGGGTATCTAATAAATGTTGAAAACCTTGCGATTGGATTTGGTATACCAACATATTTTTAATAATCTGTGTCAACATTGGTTTTAGGACATACTTGACTATGCTTATCTTGAAATTACTCAGATACTCCTTAATTAACGTAGCATCATGGATGGATGACATGGTTGGGTAGTAGTAGTAGGTTTGGAGTCGTCGGCTGTTTATGGAAGGGAGACTGCATGGATTGACTCAACAGCTCAGTGTTTCCACATACACATCTAATAAGAAACGAGATTGATACTGTGCCCTTTGGTAGGTTGCCATGGCCACATATTGACCAAAATGTGAGGTTAACTGAATGTATCTGCTGTCTTTTAAAGCCCATCCCCTTTAAGTTCAATCTTGGTTTGTAGGACATTGAGTGATTTTGTCTACCCATACTGCTGGTAACTGTATTGGGGCTCTCAGGGAAACGTTTATTTAGCTGGTAAAGGTGCTTCTTCGCTCAGGCAATGCTGGATAATGTTGTTGTTTTGCAATAAAAGAAAGACTGGCCAGCATCAGGGAGAGAAAGCGATGGTGTGATTGTCAATGGTACTGTAGGCAAGCAGACTGGCATGAATGAGAAGGGACAGGGATGTGGGTCCGCCCAACTGTCATCTTCTCCCTCTGGGGTAGGATTCACAATGGTTTTCATCCTCGTAGGCCCACCACCCCAGACTGTGATGGGTCCTCATCCCCTCTAAAACACCCTTCCTTCCGAAGCAGCTAACTCTTGGTGGCAACGTCCAACTAGTAATGGATCCACTGTTAAAAAGGCAATTATAGATCATGTTCAGACTTCCCAATGCCTTTTTACACCCTCTGATCTTTTCTTAAAGATAAAACAAAAAATACAAGATCATTCTGTGTATGAACTTAAGCTGGCTCCACAATCTGTTTCCCAGTAATGGTAACTGTAAAAAACCCTTGCACGAATCTGCAGCCACAATCTGTTTGCCAATAACGGCCACTGTAGATAACATGCATCAAGCTGCGGCCACTGGTCAGTGCACACAATTTGCACTTGCCCCTAGCCAATGGCTAGTGATATTTGACTCTTGCCGAGTAAGACATGGTGTGTGTATGTATGTGTAGAATTGAGGCGCAAGTGAATTTTTATGGCTGGCTGGCAGGTTGACATTTTTTACACAAGCTCTTGTTATCTAAAATGCATAGAATCATGAATTAATTGATTCTTGCACCCCAAGTGGTACTTGGCTAGGGAGGTGTAAATACATGGTGGTAGTTATATTGATTAACTTACTCCTACTCCATCAACACTTCGCCCCATACTAATGTGATGTTGTCCCATGGGAGGGGCTGTGCAACTTGCAAACTCATCTCCTCCGCAAAAGTTCTCAACAGGGGTTAAACAATCTAGGCATATTAATACCAAATTAATATTGGGAGGGAAGATAACTTTGGTCTCAAACAGGCCATCAGGCACATTGGAATGCTAAAAAGGAACCTTCCATTCTTGGCCTTTCTCCTACAATACTATCCAGACTAGGTATCGCATTGGTTTTCCGGCATGATTTATTTCAAATTAATTTTTGCTGACAAAATTACTATGATAAAACTCATTAAAATATGTAGGAGGAGGGGTGGGTAAAGGTATACAAGAGGTGGGGAGGGGCTCGGGTAGGGATAATAGCATAGGGAAAACAGGGCTTGGGGAGAAACCCCCAAACTTAAAATCAGAAATATGATTGAGTTTTTTCATAGTCATTTTGTTGGTAGAAATAATTTTGAAACAAAGCATGCCTGCAAAGAGACATAGAACCCCAGATTAGATTATGCCAATATTTAACCGAAGTCGAAGCATACCTTATGGTGAGGCTCTAAAGGGTTCAAAGCGCTGCAGCACATGCACTCCTTACGATAGGACTTGCGAAGCACATCACACTAGCTCAGCGTTCCTTAAATTGGTTACATGTTGGCCAGGTAATCCCTTTAAGCACTTCGATCAACAGCACTTCGAAGTATACAGCGCAGAATACAGCAATGTTTCCCTACAAGATATCTCATATCTTCAGTTCAACTGTCCCCTGTCCTATCTTCTTTCAGGAAAAATATCTGGGAGGATTAGAATTCTCCTTCACCCTTATTAACCCACCAATTTAGAGTTCACTACCTGTACAGTTCTGGGATATCAGGGTATTCCTAAAATGTAAAAAGGCCCAATAAATACAGGCTCTTCTCAAACACCTGTTCCCCTTAGGTACCATCAGGTGCATCTGCTATACGCGCAACCCTCACAGATAAGGGGATATCGAGGACAGTGCAGCCCTAATGCCCCTTCCTTATAGATGAAGGTGCTCACCTACTTTCACACACTCCCAAACGGTATAATTTCCAGAGTGCTCCCAACCCTCATGCCCTTTGACGTATTGAGAACTACTTTATATTGGAACAGGAGGCTGACAAATCCTCAATGTTAACTGTATCATGCAACATTTTATTCCATTTTATGCCACAACAAACATTTAGATGCCATCACTTTTTAAAAACACACTAGAGCACTTGAAAGACAAGGACTCACACCCCTCCTCTCTCACAACATACTACTGCAATCTTAAATGAATGTACGTTGCTTCCTTGGCTACAGAACAGTCTCCTTAGTCCACAATGGTATTTAGCACCAAACCATTAGTTCATTTATAGGGCATGCATGATATGGCTAACAATCTAATAGTTTAAGTGGCTATATGTATACTTTGCATTATTGTGTTAATTGGTCTGTCAATTTTCAACTCTTTCCAATGACTGTTCTTAATATTCAATACTACTCATTGTGTAAACAGCAAAGGTAGTTAATGTTCTAATTTCATTTGCAAGAATAAGCAGGGATCCAATTCCTACTCATTCTGCGTAGTTCATTTTCTCAGTCATAAACCTAACTATGCTCAACTTGCAAAAACCTACTAGACAGCAGTACCAATATTAGATGATTGAGTCAAACGGTGATGCTAATTCACCTTACTGATATTTACTGTTAGGGACTTATTCAACTACTCTGGAACAAAGCACAATCCTGAGACGCCTCTGGGCAAGTTGGTTTCAGAATGCCAAGCAATCTTCCTAGCATCGCACAATGTAATCTCCCATATTGTTTGCACCTCCTATTCTCCTCTTTCCACAGTTATTCCTTCACTTAGGTACTTTATAAGTGCGTGGCCTCAGCAAAACTAGGATTTTGACTTGAGGGATAATGATAGATGTGACTCACGCCCCCTTAACTCTCCTGCCACACTCCACAGGAATGCTCCTACACATCTCGAGTCCAATCAAACTCACCATGATGAGTACTTTGCAATTATGTACAAAGAACTATTGAAATAACACTAAGTGTAAATGCACCAGAATATGAGTTCCCTCATCACAAAGTGGAGTGTGCGTGCACACACAAACACACAAACTTTTTAAATATAGTCTCCCATCTTCCTATGCTACCATCTGTTCCTTCCTCTGCTTCCTCTGTCACAGACTTGCTTGCCCTAACCAATATTCTTCTACCACAGACTTCCGGTCTGGACGTAGCAGGCTTGGGCCCCATCATGCATGTATTCGGTCATGCCTCAGTGGGTGGAGACCACTATTGTGGTACTGGGCACAGTATAAATGACAACTTAATTTACATCAAAGAAAAGTAACAGAGTTGTAAACTCAGTAACATCTCAATATATAAATTGTAATTCCTTTTTCATGGGATATGCATTCTTACCGGAAGCCGGGGTGGAATCACATTTTATATGCAGATGTTCATATTACCTTTGTTATACGAGTTCATATGCTCAGTTCTGTGTAGATCCACCTTCAATATAAACTATTACAATTTTACGCTTGCCAAACCAACCACATCACAAATCGTTTTGGGTGAGGGCACATATTACTGGGAACAATGATATTCTGCTACCACAAAACTGAAAAACATCCTCAATTGAGTTAGTCAGCTTTGACAATCTCACTGGAACCCTTGAAATGTCTTGAGAACCTGCCCTCCGTGTGAGTGCTATTGTCTTGTAATAGAACAGTTATTTTCGGTTGCATGTGATAATATCCCCGCAAAAATATCGCCATACAAAAATTTCGCCATATTTATATGGCGATATTACCCCAAGGAACCTGCGGGGTACACCCCCACAACACCCATATATTTTTAAAGGGAGCGGTGGACACCCCCGCAACTCCCCCCACCCATTTACCCCATAAATTATCCCCACCAAAAATATCGCCTATGGCCGTTCCTGACGACCATATGTACGGCAATATTTTTGCTGGGGATAATATTACCTGATACCTTATTTTCTATTGCTCAAAAATACAGACACAGCTCAATGTGGGGCTATATGAACTGCAAGATGGGGATATATGATCTGCAAGAATCCGATGATTTTTGGACAGACCTGGAAGATTGGCTGACCTTTGTTGCTTTTCTGATCTGCATGCACAACAAAGGTAACCAGATAACACACAAGATAAGGTGTCCAAGATCATTGCTACTGCACTAAAGTGGCAATCTCCAACCGCTGTTTGTCTATGGGCCATGTGGGCTAATGGACATGTCCTGCAGATGAGAAGCTGTTTACGAAGCTAAACTCTTATCGTTGAGTCTCCAAATTGGGTTGACATTGTTGCAAAAATGCAGTGATTGGAATTAACCTTGTTCCTGATTGAGTGCATGCTAGAGGAATGGGAAGCAGTGCAATTATGGAGCATTGGGTGATCCCGTCCAAGTGAAATGTTTGCAGGCCAGTGGGATCTTATATCAATCTTGTGAATGTGGAACTTTTCTAAGGTTAACACTGGAATAAAGCCACGGCAAGGAAACCATAGATTTTAGAAGGTAATTAGTGTTACGACGACGTACTATCAACCACTGTGTCACGGTAGGCAGTGGGCACTCTTGTATTGTATTATTTCATTTGTATAGCATGTTCCACCTTTGGTATGGTCCCAATGCACTGCAGGTTGAACACCTTCATGGAACTGAATTCCAGGTATGGGAAAATTTGAGAAGTGCTAGCATGTGTGTGTATGCATAACGGCCAGTACAAGGGTATGCAGGGTAGGTCAAGTCCCTGCTGGCTACCCATGTCGAGCGGCATATTAATGAGTGGTTGGAGGCAGTCTAGAGGGGGTATGCGAGAGCGGGATAGTTACTATGTCTGCAGCTGTATATAACGTTGTTGTGAATCGCTACATTCTTGTGGCAGAGGTGTTGCACAAAGTGTTTTTGACTGATGTATGATGACAGATGCGTGCAAGTATGTGCCGTGCCTTTGACTAATGTTCCATAGGCATGGAGGGCAATAGGTTTAAAAAGCATTGGCTTAGACGTAATGAGTGCCCCAGTGCTCTAGCTACATTCAACGTTCACCTAGCTATATGCTTGATGGTGGTGTGTTAGTGTCTTCACCTTGCTCAGAATTAGTGAAGACCTTTCATGCTGAGCCCCGCTGAGACCTCCAAGCATGGGTGTTATTATTTAATAGGCATCTCAAAATAGCCTTTATTCGAGGACAGTAGTTTTTACTCCGTATTGGAATGTTAACCCTATTTCTTCCCTGGATTGGTATCAAGATTTATTTTTTACCATAGTAATTTTTAGTTAATTAGTTCTTGTTCAGTTTGGAATTCCTTGTGCCTTTTATGCTTTTAAACTATAGAGCTGTGAATTTGGTTTCTTGCAACACCCCATCGCATTACTTGTTTTGATGCTTGGAGCTTGGCCGATGTCCAAATTGACAGTGAGTTGTTCCTTGGTGAGACTTTGGTTCCTCACTTTCGGGGAACACTGAAGTACGGATGCTATGGAAGCTTGCTTGCAGTGCACAGGGGTCTTACTTCCTGACATCCCTTCATGTTTTGAGAAATAATTATCTAAAAATCCTTTGCGATGTGCCGCAGAATACTCTACAGTGCTGTACATTGCTCGGGAAGCAAAGCGGAGGATCTCCGATTGCTCTTGGTTGGGGTTGACTACTCCCACGCCCAATGCCATTAGCCCAAATCCTTAAGTAGTAGTCCAGTCCGCTCAAAGAACCTGTCTTGACCGTGGTGGGTCCAACTATAAGATATCCAGAATGTTTTTATTAGAACCACGATATCGGACAAAAGAACCAACTGTCCACCATCAAGAGTTGCACTGTGCTTTGATAAACCAACATTTAAATATAGCAAACTTTATGAAGCTTTCATTGAAACTGTAGGTGAGGAACAGGACGCTTACAGAATCTAAAATGTTGTACCCAGAAAATAAAACATTGTCGTTGATAAACTGTCAAATGGCTCCATATATTTTTATCCCTGATGTTTTCCTAACAAAATGCTTTATTTTTGAATTCGTACCATTTTTAAAATCAGAGCTGCGTCAAAATGCATTATCCCTAAACCCCAAAGCACACCCAACCCCTAAGGAAGCACCTATTTTCCCAAACTTACTAGCTATACCTTTTAAAAAAATAATGTATCTTAGGTTAATTTGTTGGCGATTAATATTCTGCACTGAAATCGCGCCTATCAAAAATATTGTCCAAAATTGGAAATGTGCAAGGACATACGTTACTGGTGTTGTCAGAAATGTACACGTAGAGAGCTCCCTTGCAACTGCTTATAGCATTTCTTACTGATGCACACACTTCCGGTGGCCCTCTTCCCAACGTTTATAGTGTTAAGGGTTTTTCTAAAGAAGTCAGAAGTGGTTGCGACCAACCAGGACTGCCTGGTGGGCTGGTACGTAGATGCATGTCCGAGGTTAGACTAACAGGGATCTGGGTGGACAGACATCCTACTGATGGAGCCTCTGCAGGAGGAAGAGTGCAAGGTCTAAAGTCGCAGGCACCTCAAGCCTGCAAAGTGGACCGCTGTAGGTTACAAGGCACTGCTCTTCTGTCGCTCATGATCATGATGCAGTACACTGTCCTGCTCAAAGAATCTGTCTTGACAGTGGTGGGTCCAGCTATAAGACAGCGCTGGAAATTGACACAGTTTACTGTGTGACTTCTCCACCCTTCATGGAGAGGTGGAATGGTCAGATTGATGCTAGCAGGGTTGAGTGGCAGAGGTCGAGTAGCACCCAAGCTCCTCAAGAAAACAAATCAAAGGCAGCTGGGGGCAGGGGGCGAGGGGACCTGCAGGAGGGTCTGCGTCTTGCAAATGTGCACAAAGACAAAGATAATTTAGGGGGCATAAGGCTGACTGCAGAATTGTATATTTGAAATACGTCTGTGATAGTGATTCAAACATGATTCCCTTCTGAGCAAGTAATGCAAGCTGGGACATAACCGCATTCTGGCGAGGCACATTTTGTCAGAGTGCCGTTTAGTCTTAATCCAGCCCAATCCCTCCCTTGTTCTTACCCCTCTATCCACTTACTGACTCGTGCACTTGAAAGAAAGATGTTCAGCACTTAAAGCACCAGAACGCCAATTCCTTTTAACCGTGTGCTGTGCTGCTCGCAGAGCCCAGCTCCAGCTGATGTGACCATTGACTTTGCTCTCTAGCTGCTGTCATTGGACATCCGCATCGTTTACAATGGATTAACACTAACGCAGGACTCTAGCAGGGTTTTCAGTTTTGGCATCAGTATCACTGCCTCGTGCCAAGCACGGGGCTATGCTTGTGGTTAGCCTCATTTCATACTGGAAGTGGTGTTACAATTTCATTGCCTGGCTCAGATGACGTAGTGCTTTGTCACAATGTGACGTAATACAGCTCAGGCTTCAAAGCAGAGATTATTTTCTTCTTCTCCCTATCGTGTGATATGTTCTGAGTGAGATTATTTTAGAATGGTAAACGCACTGTACAAAATGAAACCTCCGCTTGCTGACTTCTCTGGATCGCCCCAGGTTTTCCACACATGCATGGTTCTCCGTGCAGTCTTGCCAGGACAGTGTACTGCATCATGAACATGAGCGACAGAAGAGCAGTGCCTTGTAACCTACAGCGGTCCACTTTACAGGCTTGAGGTGCCTGCGACTTTAGACCTTGCACTCTTCCTCCTGCAGAGGCTCCATCAGTAGGATGTCTGTCCACCCAGATCCCTGTTAGTCTAACCTCGGACATGCATCTACGTACCAGCCCACCAGGCAGTCCTGGTTGGTCGCAACCACTTCTGACTTCTTTAGAAAAACCCTTAACACTATAAACGTTGGGAAGAGGGCCACCGGAAGTGTGTGCATCAGTAAGAAATGCTATAAGCAGTTGCAAGGGAGCTCTCTACGTGTACATTTCTGACAACACCAGTAACGTATGTCCTTGCACATTTCCAATTTTGGACAATATTTTTGATAGGCGCGATTTCAGTGCAGAATATTAATCGCCAAGAAATTCACCTATGATCAATTATTTTTTTAAAAGGTATAGCTAGTAAGTTTGGGAAAAGGGATGCTTCTTTAGGGGTTGGGTGTGGTTTGGGGTTTAGGGATAATGCATTTTGACGCATCTCTGATTTTAAAAATGCTACAAATTCAAAAATAAAGCATTTTGTTAGGAAAACATCAGGGATAAAAATATATGGAGCCATTTGACAGTTTATCAACGACAATGTTTAATTTTCTGGGTACAACATTTTAGATTCTGTAAGCGTCCTGTTCCTAACCTACAGTTTAAATTAAAGCTTTATAAAGTTTGCTATATTTAAATGTTGGTTTATCAAAGCACAGTGCAACTCTTGATGGTGGAAAGTTGGTTGTTTTGTCTGATATCGTGGTTCTAATAAAAAATATTCCATATGTCTTATAGTTGGACCCACCAGGGTCAAGACAGGTTCTTTGAGCGGACTGGACTACTACTTAAGGATTTGGGCTAATGGCATTGGGCGTGGGAGTAGTCAACCCCAACCAAGAGCAATCGGAGATCTTCCGCTTTGCTTCCCGAGCAATGTACAGCACTGTAGAGTATTCTGCGGCACATCGCAAAGGATTTTTAGATGATTATTTCTCAAAACATGAAGGGATGTCAGGAAGTTAGACCCCTGTGCACTGCAAGCAAGCTTCCATAGCATCCGTACTTGAGTGTTCCCCGAAAGTGAGGAACCAAAGTCTCACCAAGGAACAACTCACTGACAATTTGGACATCGGCCAAGCTCCAAGCATCAAAACAAGTAATGCGATGGGGTGTTGCAAGAAACCAAATTCACAGCTCTATAGTTTAAGAGCATAATATGCACAAGGATTTCCAAATTGAACAAGAACTAATTAACTAAAAATTACTATGGTAAAAAATAAACATTACCCATCGAGGAAAGAAATAGGGTTAACATTCCAATACGTAAAAGCTACTGTCCTCGAATAAAGGTTAATTTGAGGTGCCTATTAATATCTGCTAAGTTAGAAAAATATTCAAGAAACTGTCAAACTGTGAAGTCTTAAGGAGGGAAATGTCAGTGGATTGAGCAGGCTTGGACTGGTCCTTGCTGGTGTCCAACTTGCTGCAGAGGCTGAACAAACTAGTTTCATATTTCTTATCAAGCTGTTCCATCCTTCTGCAAAGTAAACAGGTGCCCTCAGGTCAATTGTAATGAAAACTCACTGGAACTCACTGGACTGGACTAAACACTTTTGAAGACCAGTTAAGGAAGGGCTGTTTGGATCACTGTCACTGCTTGGATCACTGCCACACTTCGATTCTGTTTTTTGGTGAGCACAGAAAGTCCTGATAGCAGTCGATGGTGCACAGGGCTTTGAGTGGAGAGATCTGTGTGTACCCAGCTGGTTCCAGCCCTTTTCAGATAGCTCACTGAGTTAAATCCCCTGCTGCAGATCGCTGCAACCTGCAGTTTCCGGATCGGATCCCTACAGTATAACTTTGTGGTTTGAGGGCCTGCCGCACAGGTGTGTGGCCGTGTCTACATACACATATAAAGGTAAAACTTTCTGGCTCCAAGTTGCAATACAAGTAAAATAAGATGGGGATAATTATTCCCGCGGCTGAGAAAGTAATGTAACCTGCAAGTCACTGGTTAAATCAAGGCACGGTCGTCCAGCCTTTTATTTTTCTAAGCATATAGGTCAGCTGTCTTTTTTCGCAGATCTCACACTCCCAACTTTCCATTGCACATTCATCCGTTGCCTCACTGGATGTCCCTGGCCCCATCTATCTCCATCCATTATGTCCCCACACAGCGTCAAATGTACAGTGCCCGTCTGTCTTTTTCTTGTGAAGACTAGGATAGGACACTAACAAGCTACTAAAATGTGGCTTTTTTTGCCAATCAGTGGCGTGGGTTTAGGCAAAATCTTCCTGCTGCTGCTTCCAGTACTGCTAAATGATGAGCCATCAGAGAGATCGTTCGCAGCTTATGACTCCAGGAACTCGTGGTCAGGATTCGAGCACAAGAGTGGCTGAAAATATTTTGAATGGTTTCACGTTGAGCTTGGTCGCCTCGTGGGAGGGGGCTCCCGCCAGGGGAGAAGGGGCGATATCCGAGGATTCGTCACACTTACGTGTTCATTAAATCTTTGGAGGTTAACCCATCCCAGCGTTTTCTGGCAGTGTGTTGACCTCCCGGTTTGCCTAATAACGATCTACCTACCTTGAGTTGTTGCTCTTGGATGTATAGAATTACCGCTGACTGGGGACCTCGTTAGTGGGACCATGGGACAAATCCCACCTCCTCATTAGAATCTCATTTTTAATGTAACAAAAATGTTGAATCCAAGACAAATGTGCAACCGCTTTAAATACCTGTGCTTTCTATCATGGATTTTAGCCTTACAGATGTTGTGTGCGCAACCTTCTGATCCCCTAAATATTAGTAGTTATTCTTTTTTTATAGCCGGGTAGACAGAATCTCACTGCTTTATGTGCAGCTTCCTCGGGTGATGTTCAAAAACTTCACTCACTTAATGAGTGCCATGGCACATATCTCTGAGTTTCGTTACGAGTGTCTTTGTCTGTAGGTATAGGGTGTAGGGTTTCTCACTGTTGAGCATCATTTCATGTCTCCGAGTTCGATAACCTCTATTAATGTACTTGCTTGACACTGACAGACGACGTGTTCGCTTAGCAAGGCATCTACGATGGCAGTGAAAATGTACTCCTCCTCTCTTGAATGTGCTGGCTGTCCACTTTTGTTGGCCCCCGTGCCCTTTGTGTCTTCCTGAGAAAATCTCTGCATTCTTAATAATGAATGATAGTTAGTCTCTGGGAGTAAAGAATTTGTGTAGGAAAAATGTAATAGCATGATGTGAATGCTCCTCTTTATTCACATAATCTTAAAGTACACAAAACACATTTTAAACCTTAACATACACAACGGGTTAACTTAAAACTGAAAGACACACCCGTTTGCTGTGGCAAGGCTTGTATATTCAACTGTACAGTCTAAATAAATAGAACACTTGGTCAAATCAGCACCGATGTCAGTGCTTGCAATGCTGTTCACTTTATAAACACTCATATACAGGCTTCCACGGGCTGTACATTTGTGATGTGTTCGAGTTGCTGCTTTCTGTTGTACATCGTGGAATGATATATGATATGACAGGTTATTTATAACGCGCTTAACACCCAGAGGTTTCTAAGCGCGGACCCGGGGATCGAATCCGTGTTGCTCTGTGTCGTCTTGCCCCTGAGCTATCCTCCGGAGACGTGCAGGACAATATTGTTATGCATTAATCTTTCGCCAGACTAGGCTAGTTTGTGTCCTGGAGATTTCTCCTAGAGATCAATTTCATCCAAGAGGGCTGTATTGTGGGGAAATCCTCATCTACATTTGAGCAGATGATGTAGTTGCCCATTTTGAAGGTAAGTCAAAGGAGTACATTGTGAATTGAAGGAGAAGTCCCCATCATATAACATGTATACGCTGTTTTAACATTTTGCTAAACCATTCAACCCCATGTATATCCATTGCCAGTGAGGTTTTCGTTTTTTGAAAGATTGTTTCTGCAGTTTGTTTATTTTTCAAGGAAGAACGCACAGAGTTCATTTCATCTCACACACAACGTGTAGGTCATATGCTGGATCTATTTTCTTCAAAAACGATGTCCCTGCTTCATATCTGCACATCATTTGTTAAGACCACTCTGCTTTAATGTCCCTTTCCCAGATGAGGCACCCCACCCATTATCTATGAACAATTCCAAGTGCCCTTTATGCCCTCAGAAATGCAAATCTTTGCAAAACCTGACGGAGGTGCTTATGCTCACAGTATGGAAATGACCATATTATGGAAACCATGACACCACTTGATCGGGGTAATCTCATTCCCATGTATCTTTGCTTTCCTCGTCACTTATAACTTAGATGCGAGACAATGGTATTGAATGTAAAGTGGAGTAAATCGAGCACTGTGGGCAAAATAGCCTATACATATCTGTGTTAGTTTATACAAAGTTCTATTCGGATTTCCAGTTGTAATCAATAAAACCTCATCATAATATTGACTTCAGACTTGTCTCGGCTGTGTCAAACTCCACTGTAAAACAATCAAGGACTGGTCAATGTCCAGCTTGGAAAATGAACATTCTGCAGCTGATAAACTGAGCCCATGTGAACCCAACCTCTACTAGTTCCAGTACCTACCAACATAGGTAGTATAACCACACCTCAGCACATTGTACCTGAAGACTCATTGGAGACAGTTTGCAGAGATGCGAGTTTAAAACATAGAGATTTCCCGCTCTGTCCTGAAACCAAATGTAGCACCTTTTCCCCTACTTCAGGGGTTCTCCAGGTCCATATCTATAGAGCGACATCCGCTCCTTGTTTGCATAATAGTGATATGATGGGTTATTTATAACACGCTTAATACCCAGAGGTTTCTAAGCGCGGCCCCAGGAATCAAACCTGTGGTACTCCTTGACGTCTTGCTTCCAAAGCGAGCACGTTGCCCCTGAGCTATCCTCCCGAGTGACAGAAAATAGAGTGTATCTAAATAGGACTTACTCGGATAGTTAGTGGGCATCCTGAAAACCTGATTTGATTGCGGGCCTCGGACTGGACTTGGCGGACCCTGCCCTATATAATATGTATTAATGGTGAATATTATGGGGAATGGGCTGTTACAGGATGCCATGAGAAAAGCTTTACTGCACTTCTAAAAAAAAACGCGGATTGTGTTCCTCTCTATTTCCAACCTTTATCAATGCCAGAAGAATGAAGACGCTAGTGGAAGAACACCTTCGAGCCTTGCTTGATACCTTCTGTCTTTCTTAAAAAGTATTCCTCAGTTTATCACAGTTTATTTGTACAATGCAATTCAGGATCCAGTGTCTTCAGTGAAAGATTAGCAGCAGATTTCTCCACCTAGTATCCCCATTGTGGTTGCTACTTTCAAAACCTTTTAATATGATCACAATGAGCTCCGAGTCTCCTCCACATACATATCTCCCTCTCTCTCTCTCACACACACACCCCCCCCATATGAATTGATAAGAGATTACACAACAATACACCTCCCTGTCGCCAAAGTCGGGATGGATTGTTCAACATCTTAAGCACTCACATCAGACATCGAAACAGTTTCAAATCCCAACATGTTAAACTCAGGCTTTCATAAGGCGATAACTAGAGCACATTAAATTAAGTAATGACCCAGCTGTTACATGGCTTAGAAGTGGGAGGGATTTGGCATGAAGCACTTTGTAACATGAATTGGCAAGGCTAACAGTATTAGCTTTTGTAGAATGGGATAGGCCTTTGCCAGATATTGACATAGTTGTACTGCCTGGAGAGTAGATGGCAGTAGCTGGAAAATTGTGTGAGTACTTGGGCATGTGATGGCAGTGCCTGGCAAATATCTATATGATGCCTATAAAAGAGCCTATTCACACCTGCAATTAAGCCATTGCCTTTCAGAAGAATGCTTATAAACAACAATTACAGCCCCACAACAGCCCATGGTTTGATGTTACTGTGTAATAGAGCTAGCTCAAAGTGGCCCCAGGAGGGTGTACTTTGGACGGAGAGTGATGGGTATCAGATGAGACCATAGGGATTATCATTGCCATGGGCAGTCAATGGGTGGCTAAAAAGCCAGAGAATAGCAGCAGCTGTGTGTCCCTCCTCACATTTCATCTTCCTCCTATCTTCACTACTATGCCAGTATATTTGAATTCATAGGTGGAAATAAAACACCACCCAATGGGCAAAACTAAAAATGTGATATTAGTTTAATAATTATAATTAACTATTTACCCTTTGAAAATCGTTCAATACTACAATCCTTCCTTTGTTCCACACTCTTCAGTCCGAGTCCTGGCTGCATTCTTAAACCCTACTCCATTTGGATTGTTTCTTTGAACAATGATGTGACCGTGTTAACTTGTCACGGTCGTTTAACATTAGCCAGTCTTCTACCTTCACTCCTTTCCGTTCATCACAGTCTTATCTGCAAATCATTGCAACCCCCATGCCTGGCCCTTTTTAGCCAGCCTCGGCAAGTTACTTGTTCGTTCATGCTTTATTTCGGCAGTTGCCATAAAAGCCAACACAAATAATGCACAGTACAAAATATAAAACCATCAACAACAATAAGAATGATGAGAGCAATTAATATACATTACTAGGCAACTCTTGAAGGCATGCTACTCAAATATACTATGATTCTACTGGCATAGGTATACATTGGTCACGATAGAATCTTGGCAAAGTGCGGAGGTGCAAGAAGGTCTTTCAGTACATCAACGCATACTACTAGAAGGATCTGCCATTCCACTAGAGCAAGAATTCATTGTTCACAGTAATATCTTTGTAAAGTGCAGAAGTGCTAGAAGGTGCATTCGATGCTAGTGCACCAGCAAAGATGCAGCTTGGTGATGAAGTGCAATGCATGAGAAATAAAATGCATATCAAATCTGAGCTATGGGTATTGATCTCCAAAGATTCTACAGTAGTAGTAACAAAGATAGCATAACTCATGTGTCTGTACTACCAGTTCCGTGAGGCTTTCACCTGTCCCTAAGAGTGAGAGACATGATGAGATGTTCTTCTCCATGCCCTCATTAGGTGCCAACCCATTGCAAAAGGTATGAGGCTATCTTTTGCCGGTAGGGCACAAGGCCATAGGTAGTAGCTCTGCGGGCCCTGAAGAAAGGTGTCAAAGATCCTCATCTAAGAGCTCCATAATATGGGCAGAACAGAACAAAGTCACCCATGTCCTAAATTGCATCAGGACCAAACGGGCATTTAGGAGTTGTTTTATGGTTCCACTTGCTCTTTAGGGCCGCCAACGGGAGGATGCCCATGCAGGCTTTGATGAACATGAATCTCATTTTGGTAAATTAGATCTAGATACTCTTCATAACCCATGGTCTGTTTTAAAGGATAGTTCCGGGACTTTTTTTTTATTGTCTCTACGGTTCGGCCATGTGTTTTTAAGTATAACTCGGTAGATCGTAGAAAACTTTCCTATGGACCTTACCCGACTTTTCGTCCATTAACGCACTCGAAATCAGCCGCCATTTTCTGATAATCCTATCATTTCCCCCCCATCGCCCTGGCTCACCTGCTTTTGCGGCACTAAATCAAATCCCCCGCCCCTGAGCCTGACCTCAGCAGACACGTACCGCTCTTTTCCCAACGCCAAAGCACGTTTCGTGTCAACAATCGCTGCGCCTCAGCTAATGAAGTGTCGCCATGGAAATGGCAGGACGCCTCTTTCCTCAATAAGTATAAACACACCGTTTCACAACACACAGCAGCAGATTTTCGATTCCATTACTCTCTCTGTGTTACTTTGAGTATTCTGTGACTCGTTTCTGTGCTCTGGTCAGCTTCCTTCGCCGCTTCTAGGCCTTGTGAACACCTGTACCATCTCTGTAAATTATTTTACTTTCTTTACCACACAATGGCTACAATAATGCCGTATATGTACGAGCCCGAGTACACCGAAGAGGAACTACTGGAAAGGCAAGCACGCGAAAACGATGGGGATTCGGACGGCAGTTGGGAGGACCAGTCAACGGATGAAGAGCCTGGACCATGTCGCATGGACGGCGTCTCCACCTGGTGCACATGCAATCGGTGCGAGCAAATGCCAACTGAGGAGGAGAACTGCTGCTGCCGTGAAAATTCCGGGTGCTTGGCCTACATTTCGGAAGGCGAGCCAAGTCCGCAATGCATCACCGAGCTGCCAGAGTTCAGGGAAGCCTGCCTCTCACGGACCGTGTTGAGGATGATGATGGTGCTTATGCACGAACTTCGCGGCACTGTTCGTCCGCGTAAACCGAGTAACGACTAAGTATACTCTGGTTTTGATGTCAGTGATGCCACTACTATGTCATGGTCGTCTACCACATATAAAATTACATCTACATATCATTCGAATGCATGTAAATTGGTTCCATATTGTGCATTTTCTAGATAGAATTTTTTTCAAAGCAGAATGACATTTTTTACCTCAATCGACAGTGATAAGAAAGTTTTGTCATTTTAATACAGTTTGCATCTTTCATTTTCACAGGTGGTACAGGCTGGTGGCCTATCGTTGCTTCACTTGGTGGCTTCACGGGAGGCTCGGACACCGCGTTCGGAGAGTAATACCTGCCTGTGCGGTACTTGCCATTAGACAACATTTCCCCAGCGACAGTGGACAATACCGCGGATTTTCCCTGGATGTGCTGCAACCGGAACTTTACAATGTGTAATGTTTATTATTTATGTTCAATTGAAATTAAGATCTAAAATAAAACCCAACATATATTTTAACAATGGTTGTTTTGATTTTTTAAATGAATCTAGTGTGTCTCCATTGAATAGTCTTCCTGTGCCTTGTCTTGTCACACCACATGTCTCCGGCCAGCATCCTCCCTCACGCTGGCCGCCCACCTTCAATCCACATAACCGTTGAACCCATATGCAGCAGACATACATATGTTATTTTGCGGGTTGGCATCAAGCCTCCCGGCCTTGCCTCCTCCCCCAAAAATACTTACCACACCACTTTGTTCAAGCGTTGGCAATAAAAGGAAGGCCGTTGGATTTTATTGATACAAAACATGGTTATAGGTAAATAATCAATATGGTTGATCATAATAAATCATCCTTTTGGGCACCGGGTACAGAGATGACCCCCTCTGGCCCGTGCCGCCTTGCCACCACAGGCCAGCCTGCTGCTGACTAACTGCCTAGGCATCCAGGGTCTCCAGGGTGAACTGCACCCATATATTCTCCTGGGAGGCTGAGGTATTTATAAACTCACCCCTGCCTTCCATGTACTAGATCCTTCAGCCTGCCTCTTACATGCAGTTAGATGGCCTCTCCTTGGTGAGGCCCTGCGGCAAACGAGTCTTGTCTGCACGACCAGCGCCCTAATCCACACCTCCCCCGCCCTATCAAAGGCAGTTCGCACCGGGGTACTTGCGCTGCCAAGTGGAGCAGTCAGGGAGCGATAAAGGCCAAGAGGTGCCAAAGACCATGTACACTTCAAAGTGGTCTATAGAGCATGGGTTGTTGTTCCCATGTCTACCTCCAGACCCCGTGTCTCCTGCCAAGCATCCCCCCTCACGCTGGACGCCCCCCTGCAATCCACATAAGTGTGTCTCCATTCACGAGTGTTCCTGTGTCTTTTCTGCACGACCACCGCCCCAATCCACCCCCCGCCCTATCAAAGGCAGTTTGCACCGGGGTACTTGTGCTGGCAAGTGGAGCTGTCAGGGAGCGATAAAGGCCAAGAGGTGCCAAAGACCATGTACACTTCAAAGTGGTCTATAGAGCATGGGTTGTTGTTCCCATGTCTACCTCCAGACCCCGTGTCTCCTGCCAAGCATCCCCCCTCACGCTGGACGGCCCCCTGCAATACACATAAGTGTGTCTCCATTCACGAGTCTTCCTGTGTCTTGTCTGCACGACCACCGCCCCAATCCACCCCCCGCCCTATCAAAGGCAGTTCGCACTGGGGTACTTGTGCTGGCAAGTGGAGCTGTCAGGGAGCGATAAAGGCCAAGAGGTGCCAAAGACCATGTACACTTCAAAGTGGTCTATAGAGCATGGGTTGTTGTTCCCATGTCTACCTCCAGACCCCGTGTCTCCTGCCAAGCATCCCCCTTCACGCTGGATGGCCCCCTGCAAACCGCATAATGCCACGACATATACACGTCATTCATTCCCAAACACACCCCTGTTTCGAATTCTTTATAACCCACTTCATATTTCTAATGAGAACTTCTTTGCGCTTTGCTAGTCAACCCGTGAAGGTGCTGGTTATCTGCTCTTCGTCTCTGTGAACTTCCGTGACCACTTCGAGGAAACTCGTCAGTTTGCAACCTGTGAACTGCTCCCTGTTCTACGACAAGAAACTACTCTGATCCCTGCATCTAACTGTTTGTTCGTCAAGGTAAGGCCATGTACCATAATCATTTTGCGTCCAATTTCTTTTCGTTCAAGACAGTACATGCAAGGAACTAGTCACATGTTCTGAGTTTACATTGGTATTCATAGAGAATTGTTGATCTTTACTTTTCAGAACTTTCCACAATGCCTGCCTGTTCCATTGGCGGTTGCCCTTCGAAGACCCATAATAAATCTGAAGGTACTATAATGCATGTTTTCCCTAAGACAATAGATCAGATAAGAGAATGGGTCCGATATTGCGGATATCCACCGTCTGAGCTTGAAAGTAGAGTCCTAGAAGTCTTTGCGGACAAGAGGGGTGATCGATACCGCATCTGCAGCAGGCACTTTAGCTCAGACATGTACTCCACATCATTGCTAATAAAGAAGAACACACCGCGAGCGAGGCGAAAATTGCTCTCAACCGCTATTCCCACTCTATTCGTCCACATCCCTCCACGGGTGAGTCAAGTTTACGTATTTATCTCTCGGCCTTGCGGTAGTGTGTAGCATTAGCTAACAATAATTTCCCCATTTATGTATCCACTCAATATGAGTATATGTTATATATATTTTATCGTAAACCAACACCCTGTGTACTGCACACGAACATCGCTTGCCTCAAGACGAACTATTTTGGATCGAGAGCAAATAAAAATGCAAATCGCTGAATATTCTCAAAACATTTGATGTCAAATAAATGTACTTTGCCAAATGTACAATCTTGCCGTTTGCTTTTAAACCACAGTTTCATATTGCGAATTGTGGCACTGTATTGTGAGATGATCTAAGACCCTGTGTACAGCAAAGGAACATCGCGTGCCTCAAAACGAACTTTTTGGAACGTGAGCAAATAAAAATGAAAATCGCTGAATATTCTCAAAACATTTGATGTCATATGTACTTTACCAAATTTACAATCTTGCGGTTTAATTTAAAAGTACAGTTTCATATTCCCAATTGTGGCGCGCTGTGTTGTGCGAGCTCATCTGTGTTGATTTCCGGGTTCTGTGTGGAGTCGCGTAGAAGACGCCTGGGCGCGTTTGCTCAGTCACGTCACGGATAGAGGCGGGGAATATGAATGTTTTGATAAAGTCTGTTTCAGGGGCGGGGGATTTGATTTAGTGCCGCAAAAGCAGGTGAGCCAGGGCGATGGGGGGAAATGATAGGATTATCAGAAAATGGCGGCTGATTTCGAGTGCGTTAATGGACGAAAAGTCGGGTAAGGTCCATAGGAAAGTTTTCTACGATCTACCGAGTTATGCTTAAAAACACATGGCCGAACCGTAGAGACAATAAAAAAAGTCTATCCTTTAACTTACCAATATCTTGGGAACTGGTTGGAACGGGCCAGCCCCAAACAGATTTCATCATCCCTTGCTAGTGTAAGAGCATTACCAACGGAAGTCTTGGAACGGCTACCAATCGTATCCGGATTAGCCCAATAGTCCACAAACCCTATAGTTCGAAATGCCTTCTTTAGGTTCCGAAACCAAAGTAAGTTCATGGCTCAGACATCCCTCACGGCCTGTCTGTAATTAAATAATTCTTCATTGGTCCAGACCCATATCCAATAATACACTGGGTTGGCCCTACATACTACTTAATTGGGCTGCATATTCAATTTAAGTCTGACAGAAAATTTAGGTGCACAAGTGGGTAGACCCAAGAGATTCTTCAGAAATGTGTTCTCTATCACTGTCAGAGGTGCACTGTTAGTCCCGCCCCAGGGCTCTGCACCATATAGAGCTGTCTGTCTGTCTAGACTGGGCTTTATAAGCCTCGAGCAAACCTCATGGCACCCCAATGCCCCCATGTTCTCTAGTAAATTTCGCAAGGGCACCACTGTACTTTACAAGTGTTAGACCAGATTTACCCAACTGCTCCTTCCAGATACAGTCCTCTTTTATACGTAACGCCTGGGTAGTCATAGGCAGCGACCTGTTAGATCAGGCCATCTGCTAGAGCAAGCCGGATTCTAGGGTGTTTTTTGCCCTGTTCACTTTCGGAACCATTGCCTTGGTCTTTTGGACATTAATGGATAAGCTGCTCGTCCAGCATAAGCCTGCAAAAATGTCCAGCTGGCAACGCGCCATCAGCAAACATAAGGATTGAAATCCTATTGCATGCAAGTGAGGGTGCATCTGTCCTAAAGTTCAACAAGTCGTTCATTACTCATTAAGGAACACACAAAACAGCAGGGGGGGATGGCAAACAGCTCTGCTCGACCCCATTTCTATTTTCACTGTATCGGACATAGCACCATCGACCCACCAACAGATCTTAGCACCATTGCCCATATGCAGTGACTTAATAGCATTCAACAACTCATCTGGGATGCCCAGCTCCACCAATACAGCCTATAATCTTGTTCTTGGGACAGTATCGAATGCCGTCTTTAGATCAATAAAGACGGCATAAATGGGCATTGTCTTTTGGGATATATATACTTATCACATAGCCGGTGTTGCCTTAGGCACTGGTCCACCGTGCTAGCTCCCTTTTGTTAACCCGTCTGCAGGTGGCTCAGAGCTCCACCATACTTCACCCATGCTTCAAAATGTACCAGAATGGCCCTGGCAAAAAACGTTCCCCTGTATCACGAAGGGAGATAGGCCTGTAGGTAGCCGGGCAGTTCCTATCTACCTTTGTGAAAATGGGTACTATGACCGCCTGCGTCCAATATTCCAGTACCCTTTTCAGTGACAGTGCTGCATTAAAGAGCCTTGTCAGGTATGGCACCCAAACCACGGGTTCAACAAATAAGTCCATCAGAACCATATTTGCCCCAGGTGCTTGCCCTTTTTCTGGCTCTGAAGAGCAAGCCTAGCTTACCCTTCCTCCAGGATCAAAGTATGGTCTGTTTGCCCTAAAACGGGCCTACTAGAATTCCCAATGTCAATGTTTTTTTTCTTACGTAGGTCCTCAAAGTGGTATTGACACTTGCAAATAATTACACTCTTCTGGCCGACCACTATCCATAATCTCCCAGAACCTGGTCTTGTTTCCAGTATATGTTGCCAGGAGCCAAAGAGTCTCATAGGTCATCCTGATATCCTTGTTTTTAGTAACCTTTGCATATTTTTCCCTTGCATTTCATAATGCCACTTCACCTTCAGTGTCTACAGCTTTGGCCTCCTTCACAAGAATACCTTTTGCCTGTCGGCAATCGCCATCATACCATGGGTGTCTTCAGAAAGTTTGGGTCTTTATGTCCTTCCTTTTTTAGAGAAGAACCCACCACCCCTCCAGAATCTTCACCAGATCCACATGGGCTTCCCTGATACCGTCTTTTGGGCTTCCCTGATACCATCTTTTTGTACTTCTTGCATACCAAGGGAACTCGTGAGTATTGGTAGGATGCACTTGTATATCTCGGGGAGAATAACTGCCTGATTGCTTTTCACCCACTTTAATACACGTCTGGAGTGCCGGCTAATGGGTAAAGCAGCCGCATTTCCCCCAGTAACGTGGCACAAACCGTTGGAATTGAGTGGTGATGGTCACTTTCAATCCGGAGTGGGCAAGTTACTCTATTCGTCTTTCTCCTGCGATGAATCTGAAAAGGAACTAACTCTGTGGTGGCCTGCTAATAGACCCACATGCATCTTTTCCATCGATCACTTTCTCCAGTCACAATTGCCATGTACTGCAATACTTACTGCCTCAATTGCCACTTCTGGAGTCTTCCAACGCAGCCTTCGTTTTCGTAAGATGTAAGTGTGAAGCTGTATGTTTAGTACTATTTTCTGTGAGTTACTGCACGATGTTTCATGAAGATAATTGTACACCGTTATCCTTAAGAATACAACTGGGAATGCCTTCTCTTAGAAAACCCTTTCAATTAATTATGCATTGTCTTTTGTTGCAATTTCATTTAACATAATTATTTTGGCATTTGGAAAACTCAATTAATTGCATTATTTCCTGGGGCCATACCTCACCAATTCGTAACAGGCCTCAATACCAACTACCCTCCCACATTCCTATGGTGTTTCAGGATATTCACTAAACCTGCAATCTACACAACCTATTCTCACTACGTTTAAATCCAAACTTTGCCACAAATAATCCTCCTCATCCTTTTAGCTTTAGTTCTTAAAATACCATAATAGCCCCTTTCAGTGGAATTACTCAGTTTTGTGTGTGCAATAAGTCATTTCACATTCTGAATTCCTCTCTGATAAACCATGTGCTTTCATCACGTCTCTATGTAACTGCAGTATTTTCCATCCACTCCTCTCAGTATTGAGAGCCACTGCTCTTCATCATCCTCCATTGCTGCCTTTTAGTCACTAGCTCCTCAGACAGCTAAATGCGATTGGGCCCGCTCCTGCCAAACTTTACCCAACTGGGAATTAGCATGCAGAGCCAGCCTACTCCTGTTCCTGTTAACCCCGTGCCAAGCTCTGCCTATCTGGGAATCAACGTGCAGGGCGACTGCTGCAGATCCTCATAGCATTTGTGGTTCGGGCATTGAGTTTGGGTCATGTGTTGTCGCCTATCGGGAACATAGGGCGGTACATACTCAGGTCGGGTAACCTTAGCCGACCTAGGAGTGAGGCCGGTAACCCCTGCACCCAGAACGCTATAGAAACTATGCTTGGTTGGACTCTCCTGAGAATTGCACAGTAACCACAGACATGCCAGGAATTGCCACCCACCATTCACTATGATCCGGAAAATTGACCCTCCGACACCTACAACTGAGCCTCTGGAAGAGGGACCATCCAACCAGGCAAACACAAAATACCCTTCACCAGCCAGAGAATCTCTTTCGGAGATCCACTACCGCGAACCACCAGGACAGACATGGCCAGCTCATCGGGTTCCGGAACGTAGCCAGGAACAGGGGCCACCTACCAGTAAGTACAGGCACTCATTCCTACCAATATGCTAATTTTCCACTTTACAGCAACAAACAATAGAACGCAAGTATACCCCTCTATCAATTTCAGCCTAGCTGCACACATACCTACACTGCTCCTTGAACACTTCTACAGTCTGTTAGAATGCAGTTATACCACCAAAAGAAAAACAGAGTGCAAATCCACTCCGTTGCTCACACACTGCACCACAATTGTGGTTTGTATAATTTTCAAAATCGAGTTTCGAATGTCCTCTAAGAAGTTCCAATGTTTTCTGAGTGGGCAGTTGTTTTAGTAGTAAATGCAGACTCGTAGGTATGTACAAGCAAATTAGTGTTTTTATTCTTAAACAGAAGGGGGGGCCAGCTGTAGCCTCAATATTTCAAGAGCTCTTATGCCAATGCTTTTCGGAGTAATATACTCCTTCGTCAGGGCTGAGCACTCTGTGCAAACACTGTACATCAAAGTGTCAAAACGTCAAACAATCCTATGAGTTCACTTTTTTACCGGACTGCCCAACTCGGAATGAGGCCCATAATCTCTTACACAGGCCCCACAGCAGCCAGAATGCAGACTCAGAGGCCTCCCACCTTGCTGCACACATTCCACTGATCTCACAACCACAGCCACCTCTGTGCAAACTGCACTGGGTGCACACATACCAAGTGCACCCTAGCACTATATGCCACTCTACTCTCTCCTCTGACTTGGACTACGGTCCCCAAGGGCGTTCATCCCACAGGCCTTTGAGATCATACCAATGATATATAATGCGCTATACAAATACACAATAACATAACATCACTGCAGTCCTCATAATTCGGATCTTCAGTAAGTAATCCGGAGACTTCCCCAGTAAAAACTCAAATTACATTCATGACTTTGCAGATTTTAAGTGCCTGGGTCGCACTAACGCACTAATCTCACAGCAGCACAAAATGGACACAAAATAGGTCTATTGTAAATTGATTTTATTTGGACAGTAGTCCACACGAGAAAAATGCAAGCACAGCTACGTGTTTGTGCTCCTCTAGGCACTTGTTCACACTGAAAATATAACGTACGCACAACAGTTCAAAACACCTATGTGCAACTCTATAGTGTTTGCCTCCATGATTAACATGAGTCTCTTAGGTCAGCCATGTTGTAAAAGGTCACTCATACATTCTTAATGCACTCAGTGGCTTAATAGTATGTAAGACTTGTATATAAACATATAAATATATCAAAACAAATAAAAATAAATGCTGCCCTTGCATCACAAGGACCATAAATCGGCTCGTGGTGTGCATGCCAATGTGACCCCAGTGCCACTAGTTTGAAATAATAATTACTATGGCACAAGATTAACATGCACCTGCCATAAAGTGCATAGTGCAAAATTACGTGATGTGCCCTTGATGGAAGGCAGGGTCTAAATGCAGGCAAAAGGCATATAAAGTGCATAGTGCATCACAACAAGGAATAGTAACAAAAAATAAGTCGGATTATAAACACTGAGCAAGGTTACATGAGGGGCCCTGGATGGAAGGCAGTGTCTAAAGGCAGCCATCAGGCACATAAAGCGCATAATGCATCACAACAAGGAATAGCAGCAAAATGTAACAGTCTGGTTGTAAACAATGAGCAGATATAAAGTGCAAGATGCATCCTTTAAAGTGCAAAATGCATTAAGTGCATGTGCAAACCAGATGCATACGTATGGTAACAATATACCAAGATGATAAAAAAAAATAGCTCTGATTGTATATCCTATATGACTTATAGTGCCTAGTGTAATGAGCAAACATGAGAGACTGGTAAAGTGCATGATGGACTATAAAATCAGGCTGTACGGAAGATACCTGGGCGCTGCACTTACCATGAGGATACAGAGTAAACACTCAAAATGATACAACACTTGTAAAGAAAAAAGAATGATAGAAACACCAAAACCCAATATAAAAGCTGAATCCGTCCCTGTGTGGGAACACAGACTAATCACTAATATGCCTACAGTGCTGATCTGCATAGTATATCCAACAGCATAATCGGCTGTCAAAAACAAGATACAAAAGCAGAGTGACAAAGAGATTAAATAAAGACGTTCCAAGCTGTCCTAAACCCCAATAAAAGTGTTGAGTTCCTCATCCACATTGTGTCCTGATGGAAATTTGGTCTGAAAATCAATTATCAGTTTCGTCTCAAGCTGTCTAAGTTTCAAAGTCCTGTCTCCACCACGGGGATGCTTCTTAATGTGTGCCACTCCAAAAAACTGAAATCCATGAATCTGTCCATTATGAAACTCATGAAAATGTTTGGCAATGGGATATGAAAAATCCTTGTTCTAAATTGCCCAGACATGTTGTAAAATCCTGAGTTTCAACTTGTTTGTAGCGCTCCCACTGTACCATTTTGAACAGGAGCAGTTAAGAACATAAACAACAAAATCAGTATTACAATTTATGTTGCTATGAATTATAAAAGTGGTACCTGTTACATGATGTTTGAAAGAAGACATGGATGAGGCATAATCGCACCTTACATTTAGTACATTTGGCAAATCCGAATGTGTTATGTGCTAAACAAGTTGATGGTTTGGGCAGAGCAAGGAAACGGGACAGTAGTTTATCTTTGAGGGATGCTGCTCTGCAAAAGGTAAGACAAGCACGTGCAGGGAGAACCCTACAAAGATCCTTCTCTGCCGGAATCACATCCCAATTTTTAAAGATGACCTCACAAATCCTATTGGTGGCCGGAACGTAGGTAAGAATGAGTATGATGTCCTGATCAGACACAATGGTACTGATCCTAGATGTGGCCAGCGCGGAGTCTAGATTAAGACTACGTTCTTTAAGGAAAGCATGTTCCACTGTTTTCTTACAATAACCCCTGGAGACAAAACGGGAAGAGGCCTGAGCACTCTGGGTATCAAAATCGGACAGTTCTGAACAATTAAGGCAGAAGTGAACAAATTCACCATATGGAATACTATTGATAAAAGACCTGAGATGGTTATTCACTGCCATCAAGGGCAGATTGGAACTGGTGGGCTTAAAAAATACAGTGGTGCCCAGGCCATTAGTCCTTTTCATTACCTTTTTCACATCAAGAAAAACCAACTCAGTGTTACTATGTTTCGGTAAAACGTAGGTTGCAATCATTAACAATTAGGAACTTGACATAGTCCAACAATTCCACCTCACTCCGCTTCCACAAAATGAACAGGCCATCTATGTAGCGTTACCAGCAAGAAAACTTTTCAGTAAATACCTCATTGGCTGGGCTCCACACTGTGTTATGTTCCCACCACCCCATGGTGGGGTTGGCTGGGCTCCACACTATGGTCAGGAGTATCTATATATATTTCTGAACCTTGTGGAATCTGCTTAGATCACATGCTGTGCATAGGCCAACATCTAGTGGAAGCTGCAGAGTATTACAGTTGTTTTTCAAAACTCGAAAAGGAACGTCGACAGGGTATGCCAGTAATACTATCCCTAGTGTGATGTCCACTTTACCCATGGTCCTTCACGTGCCGAGGTCCCTCCGATTGTTTTTTTCCGCCATCATAGACGGACGATAAAGCGGAGTTCTCCTTTCGGCTTATTGCTATTTATTATTATTACCAATTACCGATAGTTTTTCTTACTATCCTTTATATTCACTGACTATCGAGACCATCCGACGGCGGTGAAGAATAAGAAACGACCGTCGAAGACTCCCATCGACGGATCTGTTCCGGCCTTGGAGGGCCGCTCCTGGCTTCGACCTATACAGAAGGGAGAGAGGGGGAGGACATTTTAGAATGTATATACCCCTTTTCGTACACCACATTCGCCTCGCTGCTGTGTCATTCCGTTATGGATAGGACCTCCTTTAAACTGTGCCCTAAGTGCAACAAAAAGTTCCTGTGGATCGATAAACACCTTGTATGTAACCTGTGTCTCCCTCCAGACCACGTCCAGGGTTCCTGTAAGTTGTGTAGACTCTTCAAACCCAAGACATTGAAGGACTGCTTAACTAAACGCTGGGCCCACCATGCCAGGCAGCTCGAGGCCATCGAAGTGGAGGGTGCCTTCAGCGACAGCAGCAACGCTGTGGTATCCGATGGCGAATGTGACAGGGTTACTCTAGTTTCCCAAGTGCAGGCCCCCGACCCCAACAGACAGGCTAGCAGCCTTAGTACAGGGCCAACACCTGGTGGTGGAAGCTCTCTCACTACCCCCTCCACCAAACACACAACCCGCGGCCGAGACTCGACACACGTGTCAAGCAAACAGCAATGCACGACGTCTAGGGAGAGGTCTGCTGAATCGCTGTCCTCCAGGCACTCCAGATCGAGATCGCCACATGACAGAACCCGACTGTCGAGAGACAGAACAGACATGGTGAATAAAAACATTCCTGAAGTTCGCGAGTCCGCTTACCACACTTCGGATCGGTCCGTAACCGAGATTCGACGTTCTGCATTGATAGCGGTAAAAAAAAACCACACAGGCCGGACTAGCCCATTTAGTTAAAAAGCACGTCCCAGAAGGCCTTGTTGGGTCAGGCGAGTCTAAGAAGAGCTCTTCTAAGATTCCTCATAGGGATAAATCACAGAAGGATAGGTCCCCTCACAAGAGTAAGGAACCTCAGGTACATGATTCCCTGTCTTCTGCCTTAAAGAAAAAGGCTACACCTTCTACTTTAATTCCACCCACTTCAGAAGATTTAGGTCTCCCACCTCAACCTATGGTCATTCCTAGTTCTGCCCAATGGTCGGCTGAAGATATAGATAGGGTCATGAGAAGAATGTCTTTCATGGCAAATTTTTATGAGAAAGACTGTAGCTACTTCACAAGTTTTCACTCCACCCCTCCCACAACAGCAGCCTCTGGGTCTCCATACCCTGTTGAATCCCCTGCCAAAAGGTTTCGCGCCGGTGAAACAGTGCAAGATCCCACTATCATTCAACTATATGACCTGGACACTGATCATGAAGGCATCTGTAGTCAAGAAGCTGCAGACCCTCATTATGGGGATAATGAGGACGATGAGGGTGATACAGACATGTACAACATCGACTCCCCAGTTGATAAGGACCCCCCCTGTTGTAGACTCACCCATAGATAATCAGCCTCTTCTAAACGAAGTACTCATCAAAGCAGCTGAGCACTTCCAAATATCTACCCAAGAAGATCCACAGGACAAGGATTTCGTTGACGAGATATTGGAAGATAAAAAGGCTGTATCTCAATGTATTACCCTACTAAAGTCTGTCCAGCGAAAGGTAACCCTCGCTAGAAACACTGAATCAGACATGAGCGGTTAACCCCCGCACAGAAAAACGTTTCAAACCTGCTCCATCAGACGCGCTGTACATCAGTGGGCAGCTAAAGCCTGACTCGCTCGTTGTTACCACGACAAGAAAAAGAGCAGGTACTCCACTAGCCTCCTTTGAGGCTCCTCCGGACAAAGAAAGTAAAAGGCTATACACAATGGGCAGCCAGGTTGCCTCTTCTGCTGCATTCCAGACCAGGATAGCTAATAATGCTACTTTATTAGCCAGTTACAATTGCCATACATTTGGATGAGGTCTCAGCTTTGCTCTCCTCAGCCCCGGAAACCCTCAAGACTCAATTAGCACTGGTGGCTTCAGAAGAAAGGGCAGTTTCAAGCTACTTGCAGATAACACCAGCAGAATCATAGTTGAAGGGACCATTATAAAGCGTCACGCTTGGTTACGCCAATCGGGGGTTAAGCCAGAGACGCATGCCACTCTCATTAACATGCCCGTCGTACTCAATGGACTCTTTAGCAAGGCCATTGAGGAGGCCTTGAAAACAGCCAAGGAAGAATATGATGCACTGAAATCATTGGGTCAATTGACCAATAAGCCTCCTGGCCAGTTTCCCAGAGGGGTTCCAGCTATAACCAAAATCGAGGAACAGCATGGGGGAACAGTCCAGGCCAAGCCTCTCAGAATTACCAGCGAGGACCGCGCAGAACTCACGGTCAGGGAAGGGGTACGCCACCTCAGAAAGAGTGAGATCCCACTTCAGGTGCCCTTCCATGCCTCTCTAGTAGGAGGGTGCATTTCCATCTTCACCCAAGCATGGGAGGGAATCGCCTCGGTCAGATGGGTGCTGTCCACCGTAGCGGGCGGATATTGTATAGAGCTCCTCGAGTGACCCCGGAACCACCCCTCACGCCAGAAAACCCACTCCAAAGAAGACCAGCACAACCTCCTCGAGGAAATCGCCACGCTGCTCCAAATGGACGCCATAGAAATTGTCCCGGCTAACCAGGTAAACAAGGGTATTTATTCAACTTATTTCCTTGTGCCAAAGAAAGATCTAACAATGCGCCCAGTATTAGATTTATGCCCTGCAAACAAATATGTCAAGCCACAAAAGTTCTGCATGACTACGCTACAAGAGATAATCCCTCTGCTAAATAATGGAGGGATTACATGGCAACACTGGATATGACAGATGCCTTTTTCATATTTCAATGTTCCCAGCGCACAGAAGATTCTTGCGTTTCAAGATAGCGAACCAGCACTACCTATTCAAAGTGCTGCCCTTCGGAATAGCATCTACTCCAAGGGTATTCACAAAGGTACTGGCGGTGGTGGCAGCACACTTACGCAGGGTGGCAATCCCAGTGTACCCTTACCTGGACTACTGGCTGATTACAGGGGAGTCGCCCCTAATTTGGAGGAAAAACATTCAAAGAACTATCAACCTTCTCTTTCAATTGGGCTTCTCCATCAACAAGAAAAAATCAAGCCTAGTGCCAAACACAACCAAACAGTTCCTAGAAGCTGTTATAAACACCGAAGAGGGGTTGGTCTTTCTGTCAGAGGAAAGAGTCCAAAACATGTTACCTCATTGTCAGGCCGGCCGCCAGATAAGGGTGCGCAAAGCTTTGCGTTTGCTAGGCACGATGGCATCTTGCATTTACCTGATATTACACGCGTGCCTGCCCATGCGACCCATGCAGGAATGGTTGGCGAAACAGTGGTCTCAGGCAAGTGGTGGGACGATCTAGTGGTTGTTTCACCAACACTAGTACAAAATCTAGTCTGGTGGACAAGAGAAAATCTGAAGGGGAAACCCTTCGCCGATCCGGAAGTACAAGCGATTGTCACGACAGACGCCACACAGCCCAGGGTCTGTGGTCTTATGCAGCAACACAGAACCACATCAATCTGCTGGAACTACTGGCAGTATTCCAAGCCCTTCAGGCATTCAAGTTTCAACTAGCAAACCAATCTGTGCAAGTCCTGACAGACAGCTCTATGGCGATGCTTTATGTCAACAAACAGGGGGGCACAAGTTCTCCAAATCTGTCCAGGCTTGCGCAACAAATTTGGAAATGGGCACTCAAGCAGAAAATATTCCTATCGTCACAGCACTTGCCAGGGGAACTCAACTCTCTGGCAGACTCACTAAGCATAGATCCCCTACCAGAGGAACATGAATGGCGACTACACGCAGGGGTCGTAGAGCACCTCTTCTCTCAATGAGGTTCCCTTCAATAGACTTGTTTGCTACAAGCGAAAACAGTCAATGCCCAGACTTTACGTCCAGGTTCCCCCAGCCAGGCTCCAAGAGGAACGCCCTATGAGCGAACTGGTCAGGGAAATTTGCTGACGCTTTTCCCCCAACACCTCTCATGAGGAAGGTGGTGAACAAGATCCGCAAGGAACAAGTGATGCTCATCCTAGTTGCTCCTATGTTGGCAAGACAACCTTGGTATCCACATTTGCGCAAACTGGCGATGCTTGATCCCATCAAACTCCTGTGCCCGTACAATCTGCTCACTCAGCATGGGGGACTAATGGTGCACCTTCAACCTCACTCTGTGAACTTGGCAGCATGGCTCCTGAAGTCATAGAGTTCTGACATCTTAACCTACCACAGATGTGTATGGATATCTTGAAGCAAGCAAGAAAACCTAACACTGGGCACTGTTATTTCGACAAGTGGAGGAGATTTGTAATTTGGTGCCAGTCTAAACAAATTAACCCAATAGAATGTATGTCTTCCCACATTCTAACTTATATACTCCACTTGCTAGATTCAGGGTTAGTATTCAACTCTTTAAAGGTCCACCTGGTGGTTATGTCAGCCTATACCACCTCCCACAATAAGGTCTCATGGTGGAAGGTGCCTGTCATCAAAGCATTCATGGAGGGAGTAATAAGACTCCACCCTCCAATTTCAAACCCGCGGCCAGAATGGAATCTCAATGTTGTACTCTCGAAGCTCAAGAGACCCCCTTTTGAGCAGATGCATAAGTCTAATCTTAAACACCTGACTTACAAAACTGCCTTCTTAGTGGCTATTACTTCCATAAGAACAGTTAGTGAAATACAAGCATTGTCAGTGCAGGATCCTTTCTTTATCATACACAAGGACAAGCTGGTTTTACGTACTCCCCCTAGGTTCTCCCCGAAGTTCATCTCCAAATTTCACATAAATCAGTCTATTTAGCTACCAGCTTTCTTTCAGAACCCCACCAGCTCAGCTGAGGTAAAACTACACACACTAGATGTGAGGAGGGCGGTCCTTACTATGCAAACAAGACCAGACCGCTAAGAAAAACAGACCAACTGTTTGTCTCCATAGCACCAGGCAGAGAAGGAGACTGCATTTAAAAAAAATGCCACCTTCAGGTGGATAGTCAGATGTATACAATTGTGCTATTCCCTATCAAACAAGACACTGGCTTTCACGGCCAGAGCTCACACCACAAGGAGCACAGGAGCCACTCTGGCTTTCATTGCATATGTCCCTCTAGACAGCATTTGCAAAGCGGCTACATGGAGCTCAGTATACACTTTCACTCAGCATTACTGCATTGACACTCATTCCGAGACAGATACACAGGTGGGACAAGCGGTTCTAAGACACCTCTTTGCCCATGAACCTTCTCATATCCCACCACCTTCTCCTAACACTGCTCGCTAATCTATGCACAGCATGTGATATAAGCAGATTCCACATGCCTCAGAAGGCATGCATTACTTAAAGTAATTGTATTTCTGATGCTTGTATCTGCTTAGATTCACATGTACCCACCCTTCTACCCTCAGAGATAAGGCGCATTGATGCTTATGAGCTTGTCTGATATGTATCTGCTTGGATACAACTGTACTCACGCTACACTTCATGCTACCTCATGTCAGAAAAATAACAATCTGAGGGACCATGGCACGTGAAGGACCATGGGGTACAGTGGACGTCACACTAGGGATAGTATTACTGGCACGCTCTGTCGACGTCCCTTTTCGAGTTTCGAAAACACCAACTGTAATACTCTGCAGCTTCCACTAGATGTCGGCCTATGCACAGCATGTGAATCTAAGCACATACAAGCATCAGCAATACGATTACGGTAAGTAATGTATGCCATATATAGATATAGAAAAGTTTCCTATATACTTTTTTGAATGGAAATTAATAGGTACTAGAGTATTTCAATAATAAATAGTGCCAGGATCCTCCCCTGATAAAGGTAGATATGATTTTCCTTCTTAACAAGCCATCTATCAGTAACTTTTTTCTGGTTTGGGGTCTAAACCCTGCAAACAAAAGACCGACTTTGCAGAAGGCAGCCGCCAAGACCGCATGCCCCAACGTTGGTGTTTGCCTCCTCTTGACTCACCCTGTCAATTTCAGGTTTGCCCCACCTGTGTCATCACTCCTGTGTGGCTCTGATGCCGTGAAGAGAAAGTGAAGAAGAATTCAGTGCAAGAGAAATTGGTAGAAGGTAACAGGAATGCTTTGTGACTTGTATCTTTAACTGTTGTACTCTTAGCAAGTTGTTCATGCCTTTGCATTCAAAGTCTACCTTTCCGATATTACATCAAGCAACAAAAACAATTAAATATAACACATTTTGCTGAGATGTTGGTTAAAGGGTATATCGCTGAACTTGAAAATGTTTGTGACTGTTATAGGACCTAACAGCAGGCCCTTCAGTCGAAAATAGTAAAGGTAATGTTGTCCTCCTTCACAGTTTTGATTGAGAATGTTTGGCTATGAAGTCACTCTCGAAGCCTGTTAGTTAAGGAGTCCTAGGTTTTCTTGATGACCTATTCAATGGCATTTCCAGTGTACATATCCTAGGATCACTGTAATGCTGTGCTTTTTCTGGCATTCACAAAGATCTTGTCAGTATTTGAGCTTATACGAAAAGATGAGTAGGAGAATCCCCTTACCAAGAAAAAAGTTGTTCAAGGGCTATTTAGAGATATTTCAATCTTTCTCTTTGCATTTATTCCAAGAGTTACATATCCAAATAAATCAGACAATTGAGATGAGTGTATCCCTTGTTCCTGTTGAACACATTATAACTAACAGAATAGTAATTAGATGATGTGATCAATGAAAACTATTTACAGTGCTTAACATTGGAAGGAATCTGCATTGCAGTATTTGATATTATATCAACATCTATCTTGGTCTCTCTCTACATTTCAAGGTCAGCGATAGCGACATTTAAGCGAAAGTTAAGTTGAACTACTCTTAGGAGCAGTACTTTGAGACTCTCATAATTTATAACTTTAATGACTTGGGATGAAATGTCAGAATACTGTCCATGAAAGTTAAACCCGGAGCGCAAATGAAGGTCCCAAAAAGAGCAATTCCCCCAAAGTTTCACAGTTTCTCACAGGCCAATTTTTTGGTCTCACCTATGGCACATACCACTGGCCTAATTTGCACCAAAGCTTTGTGAGCACGAAACGCATGTTCTGATTCATGATCTTTTTGGGATTTGGCATGAATCCATCCAGAGGTTTATTTGAAATGTGGTCAGAGTTATGTAAGTAAAACCTGCATCCGGCTGAACTGTCCTAGGAGTGGCCAACTGATGTTTGTGGACTTGCAAAAACTCTACACATTCCAGTAAGTGGCAACCAATTTGGCTAGTTTCAGAACAGCTTATTATGTCATTCTTATTTTGTGCAGGGTTCTAACACTCTGCGCTGCAATCATTTAGGGAACAGATAGATTGCAGCCCCTGGGGGGTGTTCCTCGGCCCTGGGGAGAGTGCGAGATGGTCTAGAGGGGTGGCTATGGTAAATACAAATTTAAAAACCTTGTGTCTTTTGCCCTTTTTCAGGCCCTGCACCTAGAGTATTATGTGGGATGGCCCCAGATGTATAGAATATAGCCACCCAAAAAGAATGAAAATTGGCAGTTTTTGTTGCACGGCCCACAGGCTGGTCTGAAGGCTACTATCACGATCCCCCGGTTCGTCACTTAGATTTGACGAACTCCCTTCCTCCTCACCTGATTTGCTGGAAGTAGTTGGGGATCCTTGTTCCTTCACCTCCTTTGGTGCGCTGCTTTGTTTTGAAGAGATATGGTCTCCCCCGGTGGGAAGCCACTATGCCTGCTTTCTCTAAAGAAGCCAACTAGAGGCCTCTTCCCGAGAAAGCCAATAAAGAGGAAAAAGCCTGAATAGGCGGAAAAAACCTCTTGGTGTTGTAGCTCCCGTGTAGTAGCAAAGATAATCAGGTATCCAGATGGTCATTGCGAATCCAACAATCCTTGGGGAAGTGGTTTCCAAGAAGCACAAAGGGGAGGCGATGATCCTTGGGAAGAAAATACTGCAAAAATGGTACCAGAGGTCTTACCTGTTGACTGGGTAATGAGTAGGCTTTGGGAGAATGCGAGGCAGGCTCCACTGAGGAGATATGTGGCTCACCGGGGGCCAAACTGAGAGTCCGCATCCAACAGGGGGAGAACTGATGAAAGCACAGGAAGTCCAATGCGGAGAGAAAGGAGAAAGTAGAGCGGGGAAGCCGCGAAGGGAAAAAGGAACTAAAGTAAAAGGCAAAGTAGCGCAGAGAGATGCGAGTGCAGCGGGGAACTCTAGGGAGAGCGGCTGCTGCACGGGGCTCCGGGAGAGATACTGGAGAGAGAACAGCGGCATGGCTGCAGAAACGGAAACCCAGGAGAACAGGCAAAAAAGGAGAGACCAATAAACTGCCAGAGAGTAGGCAGGCTCAAGGGAGAGCGAAGAACACAGCGTATTACCCAAAGCAGGGGGAGCAGCAGTGTGGGTTGCAACGCGCCGGGTGCCGGCTGCATTGTGATTTTACAGCCACAGGCGGTGGCCATGACAGATGGAAGACTAGACCGTCAATGCACACTTTGTTCGAACGTGCTGTGCATCTTCACTGGCGTCTGTACCTCCAGGGTCTCTGCAAGCGCCAGTCCTGCAGGCGCGTGACATCTACCAGTAGCCTCACAGCAGGACCTTTTGCCCACCCCCTGGTACCATGGGCTCAAGATGGGTCTCAGATCCTGTCCCAGCAAAGTAGTGTCACTGTGTTTGGCCACAGGCCTTGCCAGGTGGGCACGTTGGTTTGCTTTGGTGTAAACATGTCCTAGATAAAGTGCGTACTGGAAATGGCCACAGGCCACACACCCAGTGAGCAAACCGAATACAAAGTCCAAATAAAAGGTAAAGTATGTATTAGTGCCACGATATCCGTTGCAAACAAGTGTCACAAGATGTACAACTGTAAACTATTTCATTTCAGTAAAACATATTCCAGTTCATACAAAGAACAGCAAGTAATTATTATAAAATATAATACGAAAAAATAGCCCTTAAACTACTTTTAAAATTGCCATGTGTTGCCAATGTGTTTCAAGACAGTCTGCAGCACAAAAATGAGTTCCATTATATAACAATCCGATCCATGATGTATAGTAGTGCCTTTCATTCACTAATTGCATCTTAACTAAAGCTGTATTTTCATAAGTGCCAGCTTAGAACGGTAGAATACACATTTCAATTACTGTGTGTGTGGGTGGTGCATGTGTTGTTTCTGTGACATCTCTGAGCTGCAGTGTGTAACGATATAGTATAGTGAATATCTCTGCTTTTTGTTACGGGGGAACATTTTCATGAACAGATGATTGTTACTTTAATTGTTTCGTGGAATTTTTTACAAAGATTCTAGAGGCGTGCTTCCCTTTTCTTTAATCTGCGTGTGATATTTCTTGTCATTGCATTGCACTGAATAAGCCTTTCTAAAGCGGGAACACCCGTATGCATATAGAATACAGAGAACGGGCTTTGAAAAATATCAAAATTAAGGTGAGAATGTAAATCTATCCAACTGTTTCCATGCAACCCTTTTTAAAATAACTTGATGTACAGGAAGAAAGAAGCTGGCTTGAATTAATACAAGATGGCGTCATGAGATTGCAAATGCCACATGGCTGATTTGTGGAGCATGCATGATAGGTGCTGGTCCAAAATCTCAAACTATAAATAATGCTGCGGCGCATACAGTGTGGTTGGTAATCGAGCAGAAGGACTTCGCTTCAGTGGTATTATCTTCAAGTATTGGGACAGGAAATAGATCTGGCTTCGGACATGTAGGGGATTTAGGTTTTTCTTTCTTATATGGGCTTAACAAACAAATTGGTCCCTCCGCATTTACAAACCCGGGCCCACTAGCTTTGCAACGCTTCAAGGGCCGGAAGGTATTTCCTGCTAAACGCAATGAGCATGAAGACATTTTGAAAGATTAATGGAATAGCATCCGGGAAAAAGGTTTTGGGATTGTTGGCAAATGTTTTACTACCCCGAAGTCCTTTCTTATTATGATTGGTGGGTCTCCTTTCCCATTGCCTTTCTAGTTCCCAAATGTATGGGTTAAGTGTGACTAAATAAATATAAATGTGCACACAACCTCTCACACACACTCGCACACTCTCTCCCTCGCTCTCCCACGTAACTGCTCTTTTTCACACACACGTTCTCTCTCACACACACCCACACACACCCACACACACCCCCCCTCTCTCTCTCACACCACACACACACACATACAGACTCTCACATCCCACAAGTGTTACATTTGACTTCCTTGTCAATATCTCATTTGTTAGCGGGGTGTAAAAAAAACGTCTGAGGCCACAAATCTGGCCATTCGATCCTGGTCACCAACTTGAAAACTTTCAGTCCGTTATTCATCACTGGGAACAATGAATTGTATTAAGCATTAGTGAAAAGCCCCTGGTGTGAATGATGACAGACACCAGGGGATTGTGCATAGAGGTGAAATTTATGTCTTGCAAATGGCTGTTTTACAAGCCAGGCTTTGTTGCCATGGAGTTCCTGTAACCACTGTTTGTTTTATGTGGGTACTGATTGTATTATCAACTTTCAGTATTTTCAAGTGTGCTATTTACGTGGGCTAGTATGGCCTCTAAAGTGGCCAATGCCAAATAACTGACCAGGCTCGCTGGGAGTTCACATCTACTGTCGCTGTAACCTGAGGGCTACAGTTTCCAAGCGGTGGCACAGCCAGCTCAGCCTCATCACATCTGTCATAGTTGTGTTACACTTGTAAATCATGCACGCATTCCAGAGGCGGTACTATCTTCTCTATACGTAGGAATCGTTGTTCGTATTAATGTGTTATTTAAATGATTGTCCTTATTTCATGATTGTTTTTGTTCAATGAATTAGAATTGCTATAATTTTATTTTGTATTCATATTTTGTCTTTATAAAATTATCTTTCTCTCGATTTTGGCCGAACTGTATCGTAAAAAAAAAAAAATGCAACGTGTGTAACCACTAGCTACAAACACGTGTCAGCTCAAAATGTTAACTCCTAAAGTCGCCATCCAGTAACTGGGATCGAAAAATGATTGGATGAGCAAGGAGTAGTACTAAGAGTCTATCATTCCACATGAGACGTTTTATCCTTTATATAATAAGCAGAGTGGGCATGCATGCGACTCGTAATGTATTCATCTATAATGAACAGATCGATCGTTTGCCAAGGCAGCCGCTAAAAGGGGTGTCTATCTGTACTGTTAATAGAATGGTCCGCTTCTTTTACTGCAAACTTTTTAATATAGGGCCTCATTACGAGTTTGGAGGTAGCCATGGTGCTATTAGCGCCATGGCTGCAGTGGTCGAAGTGTACAAAAAGAAGTAGTGGAACTATGCTCCCTGCTGGCCTGCCCCCGCTCCCCACAAACCCCATCGCCAAACCCACTCTGACACACAATCCAAACCCCCAAATAAACACACTTGCTTTTTATGGGAAGGTTCAGTGCAGCGCACTGAAGTGCAAGCTTCATCTTCTTCCTACACTTTTGTTTTAGAACAAAACCATTCCAGAATGGTTTCTTTTTAAAAGTATAGAAATAGTGAAACTTAAAAATAAAAAGTATCGGAGCACCGCTCCCTTCCGCTCCCGCCCACTTCGACCTCTGCATGGCTGCCTCCAAACTCGTGTCCGGGTTCCTTGAATGAGGAATTACCGGGTCATTCCAACCTTGGAGGACCCGGTAATTCCTCATTCAAAAAACCCATCTCCATTCGAGCCCCCATAGGGCTCAACGGGAATGGGGATGGAGCTAATAACAGGCCCATTAATAACGTGCCCGTTATTAGCTCCATGGTCCCCTTGCGGGACCCCCAAAGGACGTCTGGTCTGACCAGATGTTCTGAGCGGGTCTCGCAAGGGAACCTCGTAATAAGGCGGAATGGGTTTACCGGCACCATTACCGGCGCCGTTTAACCCATTCCGCCCACCTCGTAATGAGGCCCATAGTCTTAAAACCCTAAAATTGCACTGCTAATTAATTATGGCTTAGTGCATATTAATGAGAATTATTGAAGGCTCAACACAGATGTAGTGTCACATGGACCTCTTTGCATAGTACCATGCATCCGGTAGCACTTTGAAGTAAATAAACTAGACTCTTCTAGACATCAAGCAGTAGCCAGGTAACTCCCGACACCCAGGTATTTTGTTCCCTGAAGACAGCAGTTTGTAGTATTAGCCAACATTATTTTATGGCATGTCTTATATAGCGCCCCTCTGACTGTGGGCTGCTTCATAGACACTGGCTGCAAGCCTGTGGACATTCCATGGAAGCTAGCAGAAATCCTATTTTCGAGTAACTGTATATGTGAGGCCACAGACCCAGGTCGGATGATATGCATGCCTTGGATGGATGGAGAGCACTGTAAAGTACGTTCCCCAGTTCCTTCCAGCTACTGTTCACTGAATAATGAGATGATGTTATGCTCTTTAGTCTTGGCAACCTCCCCTTGGTAGAAAGTATCTTGTCATGCTGTAGCCCATGTCAAGACAAGCAACATGTGCATTGCTAGTTGATGTTTAACACTAGCGGCTGTACGGTTGCCTTTATGCATGGATATTATTAACCCTGTGTCTTAAATCAGGTTTACTGACACATTCTACCTTTTTTGTATTGTATGTTAATTGACGTGTGTAATACTCTGATGAACTTGTTTTATCAATATATTATAAATGAAAAGGACTAAATGAATATATACAAAGTAAATATTAGATATGCACGACTTTGCTAGTGATTGCTGCAAATGCCCTAGGGCTCCAACCAAAAGGCTGTCGGACTACACTGCACTGATGAACCCAGATAAGGGTGAAATTGGTATGCAGTTGTCTGCATCCTTGAGAACTGTCTGTCGTAGGTTGAATAAGCTATGTATAAAATAGTGGTACCCTATAAGACAAAGCCACTTTTCTGGAGCCTAAAGGCTTGCATATGGACTAATTTGCATACCCATAATGTGTTTCTCAGATGGCTTTGAACTGGAGGTGAACTACTGGGTGGCTCTGTGGCATGTGACTCAAATGGCTTCTTCTACTTTCACATTACTGATGGGACTTTTCTTTTCTTAAACTCGCCATAACTTTGCTGGTGTCTGCGCACGTGCCTTAACACTCCAACCACAAGGCTGTCTGACTGATGAGGCACGACTAGGCCACTCGGTAAAGGGCCTCCCGAATCTTTTGCATATAATAATCAAATAATAATTCTTCAGGACAATCTTCCTAAATCCTTCCTATTGTGACAGATTTTTTTAAAAATGTGGTATTGGGTTAAGAATGTGTTGTTGATGACTTGGTACAGTGAGGTGTGCAGCTTCAAAGGTAAGGTTCCAACTCCAACTAACTCTCTGTACATTAAGCGTTGATGTAAAGGGGGCTATCGGTAGCTATTGCATTTAAAGGTTACCTCACCTCCTACCCCCAAACATTAATACATTTTTTGTTTTGCCTGAAAACACACAAAGAGCCCGACTTCTACAAGTATGGAACCTCAAAGAAGAGATTAGTAGGGTGTGTAGAATATGCTGCAATAAGAAAAAATTTTGCGACCGTCAAATTTCTGGAAAACACCCTAAAAAGGCTAGACCATATTGATGAAGGAAATGCATTATAAAAACCAAACTGAATTGGCTAAAAGGACTCACCGTGCAGTGTTGTTGTTAATATTTTATTGAACATTTTATTGTGAATCAATTCAATTTTTTAACTTTATGATCTTTGGAGAGCCAAAACTTATCTTAAGTAACCAATTTGAAAGAAAATGGCTTCTTAGATTTAGTCTAGGATATCCTAGTTATTGTAAGCTGATTATGACCTGATATCTGCTTGATGTTGACTGGCTGTGACAGATCTCTTTGTAAAATGAAATGTTTTACTGATGGTGAAAGGTTTGTAATAAACCAAATACACTTAATAAAAAAAAAAAAATAAGAATATTCATACTAGAGTGCTATAGTGTTATGAATAATTTAAAAACCCAGAAAATAATTGAACTAACTCTCCACATACTATTTTTTCCAATCATTCTGCAGAATAAATGTTATGGGAATTTTTTCTGTTTTCAATAATGGTTACACTGATCATGCTAAGCCTTTCATCAGTAGCCAAATCGGCTGTACATGGCCGGTCTTTGTGTCAGGCAGCTCAGGCTGCTGCCTTACGTCAGACAGCCTCTAGGGGGCGCCACGCGGTGGTGCTCTGCATCAGTGCAAGCCAGGCCAGGCTGGCCACACGCACCAGCCAGGCCTTGATTTTGACGCCCGTCACCGTGTATAAGGAGGAGCAGTGAGCACTGCTTCAGGCTGCAGCCTTTGCCCTCAGGCAGGGCAGGGCAGCAGCCGTTGACAATAAATTAGCAACATGTTTGTTGCTTTTTCACTCCCCCCCCCGGCCGGGCCCCGGTGGCAATGGCACTCCATGGGCGCACGTGCGGCGTGCCCTCAGCAGGCTATGTGCGCACTGATAGCTTGATAATTGGGGCTGGCCTGGCCGGCGTCGGCCCCTGCCATTTGGAAAACAGGAGCGAGTGGAGAGGATGCATCATGCACAGCACAATATCAGGTAAGTGAAGTGTACTGTGTTTGGGGGGCGAGGGCGACTATGCAACCTTTTAGATGTTGATGCAGCAACAGGCGCATCCCATCCCGATTCCTTGTGAGCAGCAGCAGCACTGAGCCACGAGACACGTGCGGGGTGCTGCTGCTGCATACATGGAACAACATGCCCAATCACGCAACGCATAATACATGAAACTGTCAACTTCAAGTGTGTGTGTCCACACGTCGGCACATGTATGGTGGGCTTGCACATCTTGTCCATGTTACGTATCTTGGTGGGCCACCAAGATACGTAACATGGACAAGATGTGCAAACACGCCATACATGTGCCGACGTGTGAACACACAAGTTGACAGTTTCATGCATGCGTGCAGCTTGATTGCGTTTGGCTTACATCGAAGCCGAGTTCTTCCAGTGTTTCTGCCCCCCGTTTCGGATAACATCTTGGGCAGTGGGCAGTACGACGGGGCAGGCGCGTCGCCCCGTTATTAATTTGTGATGGCATGACATGAACTTAAGTGCTGGGCCCGGTCCCATTGAACACAATGAGAGGGATAGGGGCGGGGGCCGGGGCACGAGGAGAGCTGAAACGTGGCAAAGAAGACTGGAGGGAGGGTGAGCAGGGCAGGATTATAACCAGAAATATGGTGGTGAAGAAAATGGGGGCCAAACGGGAGGAGGACAGGTGGGTGCATGATTGCAGAGTATTGCAGGGACAGCCTGGGCAGAGAGGTGGGTGCATTGCAGGGACAGGAGGCGGAGAGGTGGTGCATGTCCGAGCATTGCAGGGACAGAATGTGGCCTCCTGCTTACTACAAATATGTAAATACAAATGAAGGTCTACTGGCTTGGGTGTTTCTCCTGCCTCCAGAATTTCCCCAGTATGCATTGCCTGCCATCTCCCTCTGTGCTGAAATCTCTAATTTGAGAGTGTGCCGAGTTTCTTCACGGCTCGGAGTGCGGTGGTCAGGTGGTGCAGCAGGGAACTCTTTCGGGCCCATGCTCTGCGCTTTCAGTGATAGGAAGTCTGCAGCAGCCCCTTCCCACTCGGGGTTCTTCTGCTTAGTTTGCAGCAGATTCAGCTAGTGTCTCAAAAGTTCTAGGAACTTCATCTTCGTCGCCTCTCATCCTCTTGTGGACTCCTCTCTTTTCTCAGCTCGGGGTCTCCGCGGGTTCTCGTTTCGTTTCCACTCTGCAGATGTTTCTGGTCGCCCCAGTGTTCATCTCAGCTCTAACCCTCTGGTTCTCAGAATGAAAAGTTCCTGCCAGGGGCAGGTGATGCTGGAAGGCCCAGGCGCTGTGCTGAAGAGGGAGTGCTGGCTGTGGATCATGTTCACTTTGGAAAATTAAACATGTCCAATTTAGTCAGGAAATAACTTGTCATTATCATGCAAGCGTACCCCTCCAGCACCAGTCTTACAAAGCTTGTTTTTTATCCTAGGCTTTGCACTTGAAAAAGCACATTTCAGGCACGAAACGTGCATCAACCAAGACCTTACGAATACAAAGTAGTTTTAGAAGCAAATCCGGAAGGAAAATCAGCCAATAAGAAGTGCCCTTGCCTAAAGAAAACCAATACTAGTCACAGCATAGGAGGTACGCCAAGTATCTATTCCTCCAAAAATCAATTCAAAGAAATGTTTTGGATTACGTGATCATTTAAAAGCTGGTAAGATAGCCTGGTGGGTTGAGCCCTCGCTGCTGCGATCTGTGTGTGATCCACCGGTAGCAAGGTTCGAATCCCGGCAAGGCCACCTCACCCTGTCATCCCTTTGAGGTAGATAAATATCAACTTCGGTTGGGAGGATGATGATGTATTTAACTATGTGGTATGAACAGCATTCAGGTATAATTGCTATATGAATAACAAATCATAACTAAAATGTTCACAGATTACTACTTAAAAATCAACCACACACAAAAAGACCTCTCAACAATAAACATCCCTTGCACTGACCAGAACGCCTCTGGAAAAGCATGCGAGTTGAGCAGGTAGATGGCAGGGGCCATATTCACCTGCATTTTCTCATCTACACTAAAAATTCACAGCCACTTGTGCCATTAGCACAGACAAAGCCCGAGCTGCAGTATATTCAACTACATATCCAAAAAAGGATCCTACACGCACCCAGCGAGTAGTAGACATTGGTGCAGTGTATCTTCCAAGGATCCCCACATCTCCTTCCCCAGAGTTGATTTTAGGTTCCTTGTCTAGCACTGGGTGGCCAGTTGACACAGAGCCCCTATTCTTATTGGGGATTTATATATTGCAAACCTAGCAACAGAGGACTGTATATGTCGTTGAGGGTAACATGCGAGCTAAGGAGGATTTACAATATGTGGCATGATATGATGTGATGCCAAAAGGGAAGGACCCTAGGTGGCACTTAGGTATTGAATGAAGAGTAAGATCTGACCTGAACTGCAAGAAGCCATCTATGTTCACATTGCAGAACACAGCAGTGAGTGCCGCCCACAGCTCCCTTGCCCTTAGTGGGACTCACACTGCAATACCACCAAACGGTCAGGCTTTCTTTTCTTCTATTCTAGAATAGATGCTGGGGCACGTGTGAGAGTCCTGGGCTTGCGATACATATATACACTCTGCTGCTGGCTACCGAGGCTCAAGAGGCCCAAAGACAACCTCCTGCAGTGATGCACAAGAACCACCACTAATCTACTTGTGGAGGGGATCCTGCTTCTTTGCCAGATACCCAGGTTTCTAGGTCTTTTCTATGAGTGCTAAACTGCGCCCTGCGCAGACACAGGTGCATACAGTTCCCCCTCCCCCAGCCCCGAGCCAGCCCCCATTTGCGTACACTCCCCTCCACGCACTACAAAGCTATGGGAATCCTGCTTGCATCCCTTATACGAATGTGAAAGCCCAGGCAAGTACACAGCCAGCCTTTCTTTAACACACTCTGGCCATCTCTACCTGCTGCAGTGCCACGGGTCCTGCTTCCATTATCCATCCTGTATACCCGGAGCGGTGGAGCAATGGTACAGGACCATGGATTCAACTGTCTGCACCCAGATGAGGTAGAATGCACCCCCTGCCCCAGGCTGTGGAGGGTTTTGCTTCCATCCCATGTAGACAGACTGCTGAAGCATGTGTGTGAGAGGTAGACTGCTCAGGCACACACACCCTGCATGGAAACTGAAGCCTCCCACTGGCGTACAGACCCTTCCACCTGCTCTTTCCTTTCATCTCTCCCCTACGTCCTGTTTCCATCCCATGTACCCTGACCGTATGGGAGAAGCAGGGACAGCACGGCATGGGGGCTGCCATGTGAACCGCGAGAGAGCCCGGGACTGCTGCTGCTGATGAGAGTTGGGTCTCTTCTGCTTTTAAACCAGGAGCAGGAGTGCCTCTTCCTGGATCTGTGATGTCAGGGAGTCCTCGGCTCTCTATAACACCCCGCCACTCAGCAGAAGCAGGCAAACGGGGGAGGGGCGGTGAGGGGGAGACGGGGAGTGGAGGGAGGGGAGATAATGGGGATACAAGAGGAGAGGGAGGGGAAGAGCAATAGGAATGGAAGGAAAGGCTGGAGAACAGAGTGAGAGAAAGGGGTTAGAGAAAATCGAAGGACAACTGAAGGGGGCGTGCAATAGGATAAGTAGAGGGGGGAACAGAAGAGTGAGGAAATAAGAAGTGAAAAGACGAGGGAAAATGGGTGGTGGCTGAAGTGAACAGAAGAGAGATCATCATGGAGGTGGGGGGACGCGAAGAAATCAGGGTAGGTAAACAGCCCAATGGGGTTAAGGGAGAGTGGGCGAAAGAGGGCGCGAACAAGGGGAAAGGGCAACAGTGGAAGAAGGAACTAATGAGCAGAAGGAGATAACAAGGGGGGCAGAGAGTGGGTAGACAGGAAAGGGGTGGCAAGGAAAACAGTGTGTAATTGCATCCACGCACCCCATGGATTTTTATGTGATGAAAATGTATACCACACGCGGTTGTCATTTGCATTGGGTCCAGGTGTAGTGACCGATATGAAAGAGAGAGGTAGGGGACTGGGGGGAGAGGGAAAATGCAAGCTAACTTTGCTGATGCCTTCCTAGGTAAACTGAGCAGCTCTGTGTGGGTTTCTAGGTGTGTTGCGTCAACAGTGACAAGCTGTTTGTGTCAGTTACGTGAACTTTTATATCGCACTACATACCAGGGACCAGCCTCTAAGTGCAGCACCAGGGGTTCGAACCCTTGAACGTGGTAAGCTTGCATTTCAGATACCATCATTGCAATGCCGCCTGACCTATGAACGCAATAGCTCTGCTGAATGTTTTTGAAATGTGTTAGAGTTCGGAAATTGCAAACTTGTGCAGGTCCCTAGGAACAGGAGTGAACCAGTAATGAGTTGTGGCTGAGGACTACTGCTTGTGTCCGTGGAACAGGGCACCTTAGCACATGGACTGAGAGTAGGGTTTATTCACTCAGCTTGGAGGAGATCTGCTGGGCATGGGCAGCCTGCCCTTCCTTGACCTGCTGTCCCGAGACTAGTCTTTGTCAGTCGGAAATTGCCTGGAATCGTGAACGAATCAGAAGGCCCAGCCACAGCCAGACCCAGTGAGCCAGAGCCTGCTGACTTTGCCATTGGGGCACCGTGACCGGTCTGTGAAGCCCGCGGGTGCCAAGTGCTTCTGCCTTCTCTGCCAATCAATAAGGTAAAGTCAGTGTGTTGCTGGCATGTATGCTATAGTATGGATTGAATAACTTCTAGGCTCTTCTAATTTTGGCAGACACGCCACAGTGAGATAAAATCATGTGTCCAGGATCACACACTTTGTGGTGAAGCTGGCATTTGAGACCAGTCTGTAACTCAGGTAAGCAAATATGGTCTCATGTCTAATTATTGGAAATGTGAGTTTAGGATTGGCTTTTAAGAATACTCAGTTGTTTCGAAATTACTAAAGAAGTGCAACACAACAAATACATGCATTACATATTGAAATGTGTTAAGCAAAAAGAGTGTGTTCCTGTTCCTCTTGAGTAGAAGCCCAAGAAGGCTGAGTCTATTGGGACACTTGGAAATTATGGGACCCCAGGATAGAAAAGCCAGGTTCTTCAAATCAAAGTATTCCTTTCAGTCAGTCCTGATGGGTTTTTGGAGAGTGGGTAGAGGATGTTCACTTTCCTGCCCCTACTGAAATTCAGGGACAGACAGTGTGACCCATTCTCTGTGGTAATGTTGGGACATGTATATCGAATGTGTCAACACAAGGTAAAGAAGACTGGCCCGGCCTGTGCTCATTTGAGTTGTTTCTGCCATTTAATTGGCACATCACTTACTAAGCCATTAGCCAAAAATTCAGTCTCAGTTTCACCAATGATAGACTACTGCAATTCGTGCTGGCTGGGTAGGGAACCTGACATGATGCATAGCCGAGTACTGTTTTGTTTATGAATCCATATTTATCAAGACACTGAAAAGTTAAAATAATGGTGTCTTGTTTAATTTAAGGAGAGAGAGAGTATAGAAGATGCTTCCAAAGAAACTGCCAGGAGCTCAGAATCGGAAGCAATATGAATCTGATTTGCAGAAATATGCAAAATTGATAAACATATTTGGGTCAATCAGAGGAGAATGCTGTCAATACAGTGCAAATAGTGAGCAGTGCTCAACCTGGAAATGATGCAGAATCATCAGATTTACCATGCAGCTTGAGTCAGAATAATGAGGTCAATACAGTACAAATAGTGAGCAGTGCTCAACCTGGAAATGATGCAGAATCATCAGATTCACGCTGCTTGCAGCTTGAGTCAGAATAATGAGGACAATGCAGTGCAAATAGTGAGCGGTGCACAGCCTGGACATGATGCAGAATCATCAGATTTACCATGCAGCTTGAGTCAGAACAATGAGGTATGTGGCTCACCTGAAAGGAAGGAAAATTCAGAAGAAAAATCTATGCCATATGAAAATGAAAGGGACTCTGAAAAAGAGCCCAACTCACCCGGAGAAGGAACCAGCAGTAAAGCAAATTATACATCAAGCTTTGATAAATCAGATCCTGCATTGTGGCCAGAGGTCCTACGTTCTGCTGATATAGACTGGATCATTTTGAATGGACCAAGTAAAATCAAAGTCATGAGATTCCCAGTTAATAAATAGAAGTGACGCTTCTCGTTATCACACTGTCAAAGAGTGCATGACAGGGGTGAGATGATACATAGACCTTGGCTCATTTACTCAAAATCAGTTGATAAAGTATTCTGCTTTTGTTGTAAAATATTTGATAGGGCTGCAAAATCAATGCTTGCACTTTCTGGTTACAACTGTTGGCATAACATTGCTGATGCTCTAAAGAATCATGAAGTGTCAAATGCTAATTTTATCGCATACTCAAAATGGACAGAAGCAGGGTCTAGACTCGGACAGAACAAATGCATAGATTCAGAAAACCAGCGGATAATTAATTCTGAAATCGCTCATTGGAGAAATGTGCTTCAACGGTTAATCTCTATTACTCTCTTCCTCGCAAATAATAACTTAGCTTTCCGGGGCTCATCAGATAAGTTGTTCACTGATCACAATGACAATTTCTTAGGTTTGGTAGTGCTCCTTGGGAAATATGATGATGTCATGCGTAAGCATTTAAAACGAGTAGTTCGTAAAGAAGTCAAAGTTCATTACTGCAGCAAAAGAATTCAAAATAAGAATTGCTCGACATTATGGCAACTAAGGTGCTCGAGAACATATTGATGCGACTCTGCAAAGCAACATTCTACTCAGTTATCATGGACTGCACTTCTGACATTAGTCACATAGAACAGATGTCCCTGACAGTGAGATTTGTTGATGACAGTGATGGACAAATCAAAGTAAAGGAACACTTCGTCTGCTTTAAGCCTGTGGATGACTCTACTGGAAAAGGCTTAACTGAACTGTATAAATATCCTGAATGAAAATAAAATAATGCGTGAACACTGCTGTGGTCAAGGATATGACAATGGCGCAAACATGAAAGGCAAGCACAGTGGGGTTCAGGCTAGAATTCTTGCTCTTAATCCAAGAGCATTTTTGTGCCTTGCAGCTACCAGTCCCTAAATCTGGTTTTATCCGATGCAGCATTGCCATCTTTGGATTCAGTAACTCTCTTTGGATTACTACAAAGAATATACACTCTTTTTTTCTGCATCTACTATTAGGTGGAAAGTCTTCACAAATAATGTTAGAAATCTCACTGTAAAGCCGCTAAGCGACACCCGTTGGGAAGAGTCGCATTGACAGCGTGAAAGCAGTAAGCTTCCAAGTGACTGACATCTGACGCACTAATGGAATTAGCACAGTTAAGCAAAGCTGATGCTGGAGTCAGACATGAGGCCCAAAGTCTGGCTAATCAGATAACTGATTTCTCTTGTAGTTTGGCACGATATTTTGTTTCAGATTAACATTGTGAGCAAGACATTACAAAATAAGTGGACATTGTGACTGCTACTTCTTTGATGAAAGGATGCATTCAGTTCTTTGTAGCCTACAGAGACAATGGATTGGAAAATGCCATCATTGCTGCCAAAGAAATGTCAGCTGACCTAGGAGTTGAGCCTGCCTTCAAGGAGATCGGTATTTGTCAAAGAAAGAGGCAGTTTGATTATGAGGGCAGAGATGATCTAACACAGACCCAAAGCCCAGAAGAAAAGTTCAAGAGGGAGTTTTTTTATGTGCCGGTTGACACAGCCCATGGTTCAATTGAAGAAAGGTTTGGACAAATGAAGGATCATGAACAATGCTGGTGCTTTCTGTATGACCTTAGCAAGCTTCCTATGGACAAAAAAACACTATTGGAGCATTGTACAAGCCTTCACCAGACACTAAAACATGGTGAATCTTCTGGCATCAATGGCATAGACCTTCATGTTGAATTGGAAAATATACTCTACATGTTACCAAGAGGGACAGTTACACCACTACCAGTTCTCCAGTATATTCATGATGCTAACCTGAACAACATCTTCCCAAATGTCTATATATCATTGAAGATTCTGCTCACTCTGCCCGTCACAGTTGCAAGTGGTGAGCGCAGCTTCTCAACTGAAGCTCAATAAAACATACCTTTGATCAACAATAGCCAACGAAAGACTGACATCACTTGCTATTTTATCAATCGAAAATGACATTGGCCAATCCCTGGATCTATCCAACGCTGTGCTTCAATTCGCAAGGGCAAAGTCAAGAAAAGTTGCTTTTTGAACACATAATACAGGTAACATTCTAAGACTGTTACCTAGTGTCTTGTGTATGCATTTTCTATTGCATTTGTATTTCTATCTGGTTGTTAATGAAGTGCCCTATTTACAACATTTATAACACATTTTTTGGTTGTCATTTTTAGGGGTCCGATGTGGGTGGGGGGCGCCAACGATGCTTCCTGCCTGGGGTGCAATCTGGTGTAAGGCTGGCCTGCACCAGAATGCTTTCACCTGCATGATCCCTCAGCACTGACTACTCTGTGAGTTTTCAGCCCAAACGTCTTGAAAGTGCCAGGTTGAGTACACTGGGGAATGCCTCTGTTGAAGGAGCCCAGCTGACCTTAAGTATACCACATATTAGAAGACATGTACTCCTCACTATGGCTAGTTTACCCTGGCCACACGTGTTTCTGAGCCGCTGCAATTTCAGTCTCCAATGTTTTAAAGGTTTTCTGCAGTTGCATAAAACATCTGAACTTTCTAGATCATTGAAGTATTTGGAATTGTGGTTTGGTTGGTTTTCTCATCTCTGTAAGCAATGGGAAATATGATGAAAGTTCATATCGCTAATGTACACAAGGGGCCTCATTACGAGTTTGGAGGTAGCCATGGAGCTATTTATGGCTGCCTCCAAACCAGGCTCCTTTACCGGGTTCGTGCAATGGGGATTTACCGGGTCATTCCAACATAGGAGGACCCGGTAAGTCCTCCTTGCAGGAACCATTCCCCATTCCCATTTGAGCCTCCATAGGGCTCAATGGGGATGGAGGTAAGAACGGGCACATTATAAGTGTCCCGTTGTTACCTCCCTCTTCCCCTCGCGGGACCCGGAAAGGCTGTCTGGTTTTACCAGACGTCTGATCCGGATCCCGCAAAGGGAACCTCGTAATACGCACTCCCGGAATGAAGGGGGCCGGTCCCGTACCGGCCCCCTTCATTCCGGGAGCGCAAGGGTCGTAATGAGGCCCAATAGCTTGAAAAAGCGGTATTAAATACCCTGAAATGTCACATTGCTAATAATGCACACAATAACTTGAAACAGCCGCCAAGAAATGTAGAATGACTCATCTCTTAACTAGTGCCCAAGATGAACACGTCAGAGGGTCCCAGTTTTGAATGGTGCCATTTTTAAATGAAATGTGCAGTGAAAAACATGGCTATGTATGTATGCTGGCACCATTGTCTGAGTACGCAGCCGTTTGCACTGCGAATGGCTGAAGCATATTTTGTAATGTGCGATAGACGGGAATCAGTGGGTCCACTCCATATTTATCATGGCCCAATCCTTTATTATCGTTTGCTGTCTTGCTCTCAGTAGTTTCTGCACAGCTGTTAAGTGATGCCATCATAAATTATGAACTGTTTAATACAGTGTCTGGGTTTGGCCATGACCCAGATTCGCAAGCAAGTTACTAATGGTAACACTAACACACGCTTCTGGGAACTAAGTATCTCATAACCTCTAATCTGTCACTTTGCAAAAAGACAGAGACACAATGAGCAGGTCGAGCCTATGTACAATAAACCATTTGCACTATGCCATTTTAGGTCTTGCCATCACAATTCGTTTGTGAGCCTTAGTGCGTCCTAAAGGCTGTGCAGTGTGCACAGACATGTCTCTTCTTGTAACTTGTGTATGTCATGGCTAGAAATGTGTCAATTTGGAGCACACTACCCACTGAGGATACTGCGCACAACTTGTATGCTTAGCCACCTTTATCGAACAAGATCTGTCTTGTGGTCTTTTTACTCAATGTAGAAGTCAAAGTATTTATTACCCATTTTATATGCTAATTGATATAAGAATCCCGTAAATTCTAGTCCTGTAGGAACATAGAGCATGCCTGTGTAAGAACAATTCTAACAAACTCATCACTTGCGAGTAGTGGTGCTGTTTCACCAAAGTCGTAGGGATTGCAAAAGTGCCATCAAACTCTTTTTATCCACCCTTTTAAACTGAAGATGGGCCATGGTGCGTATTTATCAATAAATGTGTTCATTACAAATTGTATGGTTCTTTTTTACACATTCTGAAGCCTACAGCGTTCTATTAAACAGGGCTTGCCCCTCCCCCCAGCTCCCAGGTAAAAGTAGGCATCATACCTTTATAATGACTACATTTATCTGAAGAAAGCAGATCAAAAGAATAAAACCCAAGTCGTAGAGAGTTCCCTCCATCCGTATGGAGTCTCCCACATTATCCTAAATCAAAGGCTTGCAATCTCTGACTCCTCTTTGATGCAGCGCCACAAATGTGTACCCGTTGTGAGTCAGTCTGTTGAGTACCTTTCAAGCAACAAATCCTCTTTAATATGCTCAGTCTGGCTTGCAAAGCCCTTTGTGGCCTGCACCAGAGTCTCACCCAATTGTCCATATACTACCAACAATCCACACTCCTAAATTCTGCCTCCATTAAACTGGCTGGTTAACAACCATAGATAGAAAAAAACAGCCAACTATTACTTAGTGTAAATACCAGAAGATTACGAATGCACAAACTTGATTTCAAAATGATTCCTCAAAGGTTCGATGATGTATTACCTATCTTTGTACTCGTTTTAGGGTCATCAAAGGAGCATCCCCAAATAATCTTGATGGACTAGGTTCTTTTTTTTACTAAATCCACAACATCGGTTTCTAGACTTCAGCAGCAGAAGGATCATTGGTTTGACAGTGATTGTAAGAGAAAAAAAAGAACTGTGAAAGCTCTAAAATCTGTGAATCGTTTTGGAAAAGGTAACGTTTCATGTCTTAGGAAGGAACATAATGTAAAGATAAAACAAAAATATAATCAAAAGCTAATAAATATGGGAAGCTCTCATGTCTGCTTCTACTTTAAAAGATTTAAAGGTAATGAAGGGAGTCTGTTTGGATTAGCTGTAGCTACAGGTATGTGCTATAATTATATCTCATCACTGTGCAGGAGGAGACATCCTTTTCTATTTACGATGATCATCCATACAGAATGCTCAACAGGACATCTTAGCCAACCACAACGATTGTGCGCTTCTTGAATTTACACTATCTGAAGTGTATATAGAGCGCTAGCCAGTCAATCTGTTTAAACTAGAACCAACTATTGAGGTACCATATCTTTTGCCATTAGTAAATTAGGCAAAGCTCCAGAGTCTGGAGCACCACAGAGGTTATGCAGATCTATACAAAAGGAGGATGAGATGCTCTGGAAACTTGATGCCCAGTCTTGTCGGCAGACTCTCTGGGGAAAGATCTATGGCAAAGTGTTTTTAACTAGGCTTGTGGATTGGGTAATCCAAACCAATTGTAATAGTCATCTGCAGACACGTTTTTTCAAAAGGGAGCAGTACAGTTGATCAAGTGTTCAGGTTGACATAAATGAACAAATAACACTTAGGAGGGGAATGATGTATATGCTGTTTATTGACCTCAGGACAGCTTTTGGTGATATTCCGAGGTCAGAGATATGGAGGACACTTCGAAGGAAAATATACCATATCCACTGCTGAGGACTGTACTACAAATATATTCCAATAACACTGCCTCAGTGATGTGGGGGCTTAGGGATGAATATACTAGACCCTTTGTGGTAGTAAAGGGTGTCCGACAGGGGGGTATTCTATTGTTCCTCTTTTTTGATGGAATTCCAGATTCATTTATTCATGAATGCATATGTTCCAACCCTGGGGGGAGAAAAGATAGGCATACTTATGTTTGGCAATGGTATAGTTTTGATTTCACTCATCCCGAGTTGCTTGACAAAACTGAAGGAACAATTTGTTCAATATTGCAACCAGAATGGCTGGGCAATTTAAATGGTAAACTAAATGAATTCAATGCAGTAAAATGATCCCATCCCGTTTGCGCTTAACGTTTGATGAGGTTACGGTAGATGAAGTCACTTTTTTTGGCTATTTAGTTATTAGACTGAGCTGTAATGTTAAATGGGCCCATCATACTGATAGAGAAAATCTGACCCGAGGGGGGAAAAAGTGGAGCTATTTTAGGATTCTCCAATTCAATTGGAAACATCATTCTTACCCCAGCGTTAGATGTTTACAGGGCACCGGCTGTTTCTGTTGCCCTAGAAGGAGCAGAATTGTGTAGCTACTGCAAAGTAACAAAATTAGCCAACAAACATTTTTTTTTAATGTTACGTTTTCTTCCACAGTGTGCACCCAATGCTTTGACCCATCTGGAAATGGGAATCACTGCTGTGTAAGATCGTATTACATTGAAACCTTTTTTCTTTTTCTGAGAGAATTGTTTTTATATTCTTTGTTTTAATTATTGATATGTATGATTGATACTTATATCTATTATATTTTATAAAAGTGGGCGGCAAGTGGTCTGTCGTGGACAGTCTGCCTACCACTTCTACCACTGAGGAGGCGGAGACTCTGACTCACAGAGTCCAACAGAGACTATTTCTAATCAGTTACAGCGCAGCAAGTGGTCTGTCGTGGTCCGTCGCGGAGCAGAGGACGAAGGAGCCCGCTTGACACCATCTGCGAGACAACGCGCTCTCACCCTCCAGAGACATACAAGTACCCACGGTAAGTGGTGGGAGAATTTATTAGCACTCGCGCTGTAAACGCGCATTCCACCAATACCCCAAATAAATGGCGGCATTGAGAACTATGTCAGACAACTTGGGGTTGGAAGAAGAGGACGGGCGCTGTCTTAGAAGCTCACGCCCGAAACACAATGGAGGCAAAATACACTCCATACCTCTTCACGGAAAGAGTACAGGTACAATAAGTATGAAGCCTAATCCTTTAGTCAGCAGCAAAGCAGCACGTCATCATAACCAGCCAAGTGGCACAGAAAATTTCCTAGACTCAATTGCAAGTCCTAACAGATATACATGCCACCCGACACGTCCTCCCCACTTACCTGGAGGTTCTGAAGTGGGGGAGAGGCTGGATGCGCGCAGCACGCCTGCACTGCCTCACAGACGAGACACCGGCGCGGACCCCCCGCCGCTGCGGCAAGACGGCTCGGCATCCGTCTCGCTAACGCCTTCCGGAGGGAGGGCGGAGCAAGCCGATGCAGTAACCGTCGAGCCGGCTGGCGAGCGGCTAACAACGGTCTCGTCGCAGGACATGGGCGAAATCTCAATGACGACGGGCAGCTCTCCTCGAGTAATCGCGAGACCCGATGAAGAGACAGCGCTCGCCCATTTTCGCACAAATGCGATCACAGCTGGAGCGGTGTCTGCCCCTGAAATGGAGAAGGTGCAGTCAAGCTATGTGTTGAATACAGCTACACAGGTTCACTCCGCAGCGGAAAACCTGACAGATCCAAACAATAGTAGCATACTTGATCCATCACTGACAGAGCTTCCACATTCAGAGGCCTCTCAAATGTCCAACTCCAAAAAGAGACCTGGACAGAATAGTGGACAGCCAGTGAGACCCAGGAAAATAAACAAGAAAAGAAATGGACTCTGTCACAAAAAAGGTAGCGGGCAAAAACCACTACCAAGCAAACCAACTATAATGCGGATATTAACTGATTTTTTTCAAAACACAATTGATAACAAAAAACAAAGACTACAGAGAGCTTTCTGATGCTGAAATGCTCGCCGCTGTCAAAGAGAATTTCCCTTGCTCCAAACACTGTAAAATCTACGACAGCAGAATTACAATTCAACCACCTATGATAACACCGCAAAATCCTCCCTTGGTGGCATTGTCTGCGACGCCGTCAGAAGTTCGACCAGTTACACACTCGCCCCGAAGGCATGTTAGTGTAACCATCGAGGAAATCGGCCCAATCTCGTCCCATCAAGAGAGCTCGGCAAAAACAGCGAGAAATAGCAAAGCCATCACCATCTGTAACAAGGCAAGCCTCAGAGAAAGGTGGCCTGACTTAACGGAAGATACAATCGATCCAGACCAAGTCATAGAAAAGAGCGGGCCAACACCCAACAACGAAGATTCTGACCTTTCACAGCTTGACATACCCTCGCAGCAACATGAGAAGCAACACAATGCAGTCTCTTGCTCCAATGAAGTTATCTGCAGTGGATTGTCAACCTCAATACAACCGTGCAAAGCGGAACTGCTCGCAACAATAGTAGCCTCCCCAAATCACTTGCCGTAAGATCACGAGGGGAAGAAGAAAAAGCAGGACAAGACCATTGACAAAAGGCGAAACTCTACAGAACTAACTGGATTCAGTTTGAATCACAAACCACACAGTTTCACTAACCGGTGTCAAACGCCAATACGAAGAGATAGTGATCAACTGTATGCCGCAGGCAAGGTTCATACAACGCAACCTGGTCCTCCTACTCCAGAAACTCCATCTAAAAAAACAGACTTATTGAGCATCATGTCGCCCATCACAATTGCTCTAAATCCATTCTGTAAACTTTTTGAGAAGCTCACCGATACCACAAAAGATCAACAAACTATGATAGCCATGATCCTGACGAAAGTCACTTATTTAGAGGCGTTCATCGCAGCAAAACAAGAGCTCAACGCCTACAACAGACTGGACAACTTGGCGAACAACCTGATAGAAAAAATTACAACAAAAATAGCCAAACAAACTGTACATGACAGCAAGCCATTAACTATCGCAGCCACTAAAGATTCAGGTTCACAAACAATTCCTATCATTGATCTAACCTCCAACAACAACACGAAATCCATCTTGGTTCAAAGTCCTACGAATTCAGGGCATGAACCTGAATCAGCCATGCCAGTCCCCACACCGAGCACCCCCACGGTGGTACTAGTCGTAGACAAAAACACAACAAATCCCAAGACCATCATCGAGACCTCAGGGACGGCATATCAAATCTTTGGCAAAGCCAATGCAAAGAGTAAAGGACTTTCGTCTTCTGTGAACATCTTGTTGCACGAGAACCATGATCAAGCAAATAAGCCAACTAACAAACAGGCTCAAGTGCGGCCAACTAGCCCCGCACTTAGCAGCACCGCTTTACATGCTACATGTAGCAAAGCAACCCATTGCAACCTCACGCAATCAAAACCGGACTTGCCCAAATCAGCAGCAGACTTTCTAAATGATGACAATCTAATGAATATCAGTGTCTATTCAGACGACAATGTAGTACAAACCACAGCCTCTGCATCTTGCTCAAAAGACAAGGGGCCTACATCACCGTCTGACAGTGAAATACCACTAATAACCAAAGAAAAAGGGAACACGAAGAACTTTGAACGAGACTTCGAAACCCTAGAAGAAAGACGAAAACGCTTAGCCAATGCACTGTTGCAAGAAAAAAACAAGAAGGCGCCAGTACACATTCCCGACAAGCATCGAGAAATAGAATCACAACGTCATACCTCTCAGAACGTAAAACGCACTGCAAGTGATCACAAGAGAGTCCATGTACTGACTGATGAACAACCAATAGAACTGGAAGGGTTCCAGATAGTAATGGCCCCAGCAGCCAAGAGCCACTTAGGACGACCAATGTCGGGACTTATGATTGCCTGCCGCACCGGTTGTGGACTATCCATCGGTCCCATCCTGATCGCGAACTTGTCTCTCCTGACAGTAAGTGTCACATGGAAACAAAAAATCAACACCAAGCAAACAGAAAACACAGTAGTTATTGTTAACGCATATTGGAATCCTGCTGCTATTAGCAAAGAAAGTTTCATCTCAATGTGTGAACAGGTAATCGATGACGCGATGGCCAAGCTGTTAGTGTCCTCCATAATGATATGTGGTGACTTGAATGCAGTTTGCAAAACTCAGAAAAGCACTCGAGAGAAGAAACAGCCGTCAGCAGCGGAACAGCGAGGCAGAGCATGGTTAGACCTTACTCACTCCCGTGACCTGCATAATCTTGATATCGCCTTCCCACAACTAAACAGAACACCTACCTGGGAACGTGCAGACTCGAGTGAGACAATCGATTACATATTTGTCTCCAAACCGCTGCTAAGCGCCACCACCTTCTTTAATGTACGACGTACAATTGCCAGCGACCACAACCTACTGGAGACCAGCTGGTCAATCCAAAGCGCGAAAAACACCCAAGCAGGCTTGGGCATTGAGAACAATGCCAGAGGCTCCCGGCTCAAACTAAGCTCCGCGGCGATCAAAGATCTAATGCATAGGTATAAAGACAAAGTACAGAAAGCAGAAAACAAAGCAGTCGATTACCAGCCACTGCTAATGGCTTACGCGTACTCAAAAACATGTCTGAAAAACAAAGGTGCCATTAAAAAACACACCTATAACAGCGACCAGTTTTAAGAAGACGTGAGTACAGAAGAGCCATGAGGATCGCAAAGAAAACTTTGCCAACCGCTGATGGCATTACCACACAAAAAGCCTTGAAATCAGACTACTAAAGCATGGGTACGAGCCCATCGAAGTAATCTATGTCAGTTGGATGCAGAAAACATCACCAAAGCACTAACGACGAATAATGCAAGAGACTTTAGGTCCTTACTAAAAACAACAGAACATCCAGTGGAAAACTCGATAACAAATAACATCTTTCAAGTTGTTTGGGAATCACACTTCGCTGAAGTGTTTAAATCCGCTACACCAGAAAATCTAGGAGAGTATCCCCACTACCAAGTCAAGTGGACCAATCTAGAAGATAAAGAAAACATTCTAGAAATCATCAAAAAGATCAAAAATTCACGGGCGCCTGGCGCAGATGGGATCACCAACTTTGAACTCAAAGCGCACCCAAACGAATGGGTCACCTTCATCAGCGAAATCTTTCGACGCTGTGCAGCGTCAAGTTCGGTGGCCAAATCGTGGACCACAGCAACAATAATTCCCATCTACAAAAAGGGAGACATAACAGACCCCGCGAACTTTCGTCTGATAGCGCTGCTTGATTGCATAGGTAAAGTCTTCGGATCATTACTTCAAAAGAAATTTCAAAATTGGGCGGCAACAGCCAAGTGCAACGACCATCTACAATCGGGCTTCAAAAAAACACTGGGACATCAGGCAACATACTAATCTACAGCATATTGTTAAAAGTAGAGCCCTACAACTTGGCCAAAGGTTGTTTGTCGCGTTCATCGACTTCACACAATCGTTTGATCGCATTGAAAGACATCTCCTTTGGACGAAACTGAGAAGCTGGAAATGTCCTGAAGACACATTGGCCCCCATACAAGCCTTGCACCACAACACCTCGATGAGGGTGCGTCTAAGCCGTGAAGGTGACTTATCCGATAAAATTCCAACCATACGAGGAGTCAAGCAAGGATGCCCATTAGCAACAGCCTTATTTCTAGCCTATATAGGCGACCTTCAAGTATGCACAACTACCACGCGTGCATTTCCTCCAAAAATTGGAAACACCATGATAGAACGACTTCTTTATGCGGAGGACCTCACACTATTTGACCAGACACCAGTAGGCCTACAACGTCAACTTAATGGCCTACAAGACTACGCAAGAAAAAACTTCCTGGAAATCAACAAGGGAAAAACAAAGGTACTGATACTGCAGAAAAAGAAAATCGAAAGCCTTAAATGGACCCTCGGAGACTCAACAATTGAAATCGTCCAGTCCTTCAAGTACCTTGGAGTACAACTTGACAGCACAAAAGGCGAAATTACAATGCAAGCAACATTGTTCAAGAAGATCAAGAAAGTAGCCGCACAGGCAAAAACAATTCATCGTAAATTTGGGAAATTTTCACTGCAACCAACAATCAATTTCTACAAAATGAAGGTGGTGCCTGCGATAACATACGGCACCAAGGCCATGCCGACCATCCCAAAAAACATTTGGCCCAAACTTGAAGCCTCTTTTTGGAAAGCAGTGCTCCAGCTCCTGACCTCTACCTCAGGAGTGGCGATAAGACGCGAGCTGAGCCTCTAGTCCATGCAATGCACGGTAAACTGCAACACACTAATGCTCTTTAGAAAGTGCAAAATGGTAGATGGCAATGAAATGTATAGTATGATCAAACGCGAGATGGACAGAGGCAAATCCGAGATGCTAACAACATGGCAAAAAGAAAACATCTTGCTTTTGGACACCATTGCCTCGAACGAAGACGACCTCATTCACAATCCATGTAGAATCCTGCAAAAACCGAAGGAAGCAGACTGGGCAAAAACGACTGAATTAGCCGCGACCTCAAAGCTCACCTCTCATCTTCCAGGCAATACAAGAAAATTAAATGAATTGCAAAACTTCATAAAGAGATTTCCAAGCAAACAGGCGCGCAACCTGATTTTAAGAGCACGGTTAAATCTCCTACCAACAAATGAAATTTTGCACATTAGAGGCCTATCACCAACAGCTAACTGTCGCTTCTGTCAAAGCACTGAGCCTCCTACACATGAAACCATTAGACATCTTCTGATGGTCTGCCCTGCGACACTCTCAATGAGAAAAAGGTATTTTTCGTAAGTTTCAAAAGACACCCCTCTGATGGAAGAACAAACATGGTGGTGCAGACTTATTGGATGCGACAAAACCAGCTGGCAAATAATCACAGCCAAACTACTGGAATTTATCGTAAATGACCTACTATAAGACAAATAATGACTCAAAGAAATTAAATGTCGTCCAGCCATCAATCTGTTGATACGAACTAAAGTATGAGAGGCATGCTATGGACACAAGGAGACAGATGTATTGTAAAAATCTTATTTTTTGATTAAACAATAATAAAAAAATATATATATATTTTATGATCTTATTTATTAGTTGCTTTTATGGCTTTTTGGGCCAAAATAAATTACTATGAATGAATTGAGGAACGGTTTGGTGGTAAATCCCTCCACTATGAAGGGTCCTCCCTGTAGAGAGATCTCCCACAATCCTCCACCATGAGCAAGATCAGGTAAAGTTCAGAAGATAACCGGAAACATTATTTTCCCGATCCACCTACAGCGCCAAGAGAGTTGATCACACAAGCAGGCCTTCTCCTACTTAACCAACTCCCCAAGGCTCATTGCAAAGTTTTAAGTCCTGCCTTCCACATCCCTATACCTGGTCACAGACTGAAATTCTTAGCATTTGAAACTATTCAAAGCCAGGTGGAGTATATGTTAGTTCCCTCTGCAACAGCAAAGTACATTAGCTCTCTTTCTAGGGTCCTAATGCTTGATTGAAGATTTAAGGTTACCATGCCCATATTCCTGTGACAGCAGTGAAATTGGTACTTATTTTAAATAATTCTTTCACATCAAACTTGCCGTTCTGAATTCTTGAGTTGGGAAAGTTTTTCTTGGCTGCCAGAATCTCTGATTTATACACGGTAGCAGCTGTTTTGTAAACCTCCAGAGATTGGGCACATTGGCTTTTCACAAATGGAAGAGCTTAAGAGACGACGATTTCAGCTTTTGCAGGTCCGGTGAAAACCAGGGTTTGCTTTTCTTCCCTTCCAGGTTGTTTCTGGATTTCAAAGGGGCCAGGGAGTTGGTAATGGTATCTAGGTCATCAATAAGAATCTTACACATATCAGACACAGGTGTGGAGTCCCCAAAGAGGGTATAAGAGCCGATTAAGGGTTCAATTTTTTTCGTGGGCTAGCAATTTCAAGTTCCTCACCAGCGTGGTATGGGGCGTTCTGTTTTTGACTTTTAAAGGGAACGTAGCCAAAGTGCACAAAGGCATGGTCGGACCAAGGACAGGGGGTAACCAGAAAGTCCTGGCTATCCACGTTGTTCATTGAGACTCAATCTAATATGTGGCCCAGTTGGTGGGTGGGGACACAGATTTTTTGCTGAAACCCAAAATCAGTGAGAGACAGCTCTAATTCTGCTGCCAGTGCATCATCTTTGTGGCCAAGCCAGTAGTTAAAATCGCCTAGCAAGACGAAGCAAGAATTAGGCTTAAGGATTGCTAGCAGATAATTGGACAGTGCTAAAATGAAATTTTCTGTTAGAGAGGGAGGCCTATATATTAAAAGAATTCTGCATTGAGACCACTATTATGTGCATGGTTTCTATACATCCATAACATGGCAATGTACTGACCAAATGGTGAGGTCAGCTTTATATATGAAGTCAAACCCCCCCCCCCACAACTCCCCACATATCTCCCTTCTGGTCTGTCAGTGCGAGACATGACCTAGCCCTCAGGAATAGCTAGATCTAAGGCAGGGCCAGCAGTACTGGAACTCCATGTTTTAGTGAGTGCTGCGATATCAATGTCATTATGTTCCAAATAATCACAGATCTCGTGAGCATGTTTGATCAGGGATCTAGTATTTAGGAGCAGTCATGCTAGTTCAGGGGCCGATATGACTGGTTTCACAAGCTCTGATGTAGTGATAACATTTTTGGCGTTAGTGTCAGAGGGGGAGGGTTAGCGGTAGTCGGATTCCCCTATAAGAATCCCAAATCGCTCGCTGCCTGTGTCGAGGGAAGTGAATAAGTAGCACAAACATCCACACAGGGAGGGACGCCAAGGGTCGTGTTAGCAATAGGCAAATGAGCAGCTAATGTACCGCTGCTTCATCCACCAAGCTAACCATTTGAACGTTAGAGGTGCTTCTTGCGGCTGTTATGGCCGCCAATACTTCAGCAATTCCCATGGTTGAAGGCAACTCACTAGCAGCGTATCTAGTCCCACACGTTCCGAACACGGACAGGCACAGACCGGCTTGCCCTCTTCTCGCCAGCGCGTTCTATCAGTCTATATATGCTTGCCGTTCAAAAAAAAAAAATCGAAAGCTGGTGCAGGGAAAAATAGGTGCACCCGTTATGTCCCACCTCGGCAGTTCCAGAATCTTTGTTCTCCCTGGCCAAGTCGGGCCTTAGTGTAAATGCAATAAAAGGGTTCTTAGCAGCTCTCTCTATATTCAAACGGACACCAGAGCAGGCTTTTTATTTTCTGATACGATTAGTTGTTCAGTTTTTGAAGGGGCTTTTAAACGGGTTTCTTCCTACACGATTTATAGTTTCTCCAAGAGATTTAAACTTGGTGTTAAAACTCCTAATTGCAGCTCCTTTTGAGCCTATGCAATCATGCCGTTCAATGTTTCTGGTATCTTTAACCACTGTGAGGAGAGTTTACGAACTACATACAGGCCCTATTGACTTCACTTCTATAAAGCGTGCATCAGAATTACAGCTAGCCCAAAAGATACATTTACCTACCATTTTTCCTCTCACATCCATCGACTGTGGAGGAGAGCCCACATAGACTAGAACCAATGAGGATATTGAAACTCTATCTAAACAAAACCAAGGACTTCAGGAAAGAGCGCCAGCTTTTTGTCTGCTTTGTCTGTCCAAGAAAGAACAAGCAGTTTCCAAAAGAACAATTTCATGTTGGGTGATGCTTTGTATTACTTCTTCTTAGGGCTTTAATGAGAAAGAAATACTATAGGGCATAAGAGCACACTCCACGTGGGGTGTAGGAGCAACATCAGCTCTTCAAAGTGGTATACTAATGGTGGACATATGCACTGCAGCTCCTTGGGCAGCCATTCATTCCTTTTCTAAGCATTGCTTACTTGACTCAATCTTCAAGGATGATGCAGCTGTAGGAAAGTCTTTCCTACAGACAATGTTTGCTTAAAATGATAATGTTATACCCTCCTCATGAAACATTGTACAGCTTTGGGAGTTTTTCAAAGATGAATCTGTGGGAGGAATGTGTCGTTTAGAAGAACAAACCTACCTTCCACAGATTCCTGATCTCCCTCCCACCTACCCCATTATTAGAACTATCCATACACACAGACATACTATGACGAGTGCCAAAGTTAATATGTCTCAGTTTCGCTACCTTGCCTTGCCAGTGTGGGAAAAAGGCGAAACTGAAGTAAGTGGCCAGACGGCCACCTATTAGCACACTGGTGATGGCTTCTCTGCACGAGACAAGACCAACGAGAGGGAATGACCGAGGATGGAGCCGAATGGCATCATCTACTGTGTGAAAAATGTTTCTGGCAATGTCAGAGATGAGGGTTCCGTGGGAGGAATTATGTGTCCACCAGAAAGAATATTACCAAAGGTAAGTTATTTTTTAGTGTCGCACCTCTTTGAGATAGCTCTATGAAGCTGTAACATCAAACTTTGGCCGACCATTGTTATTTATAAGTAGTCTGCTGGTAGTTAATGACTTAATTGCAGCTGTAAATGTGATAATTATGTAATTAAAATGTCTTAACAAGAGTGCCTTCAGCAACTTGATTTAGATGGTTACTTGCACTGAAGTCCTGTTAAAAACAAGCATTGAAAAAGCCAACAATGTTGTCTTGTGTATAGGCAATTGCCAAGTATTGCTATCATATGTCCAGGCAATCCTACCCCTTTCCCTATTTTGCCATTTTAAATCCAGTTAGTTGCATTATGGCAAAGCCTGGCAAATGCATATACCATATCATAGCCGGTAAGATATCTCAGCGGGTTGAGCGCTCGCTGCTGTGATCTGAGCATGATCTGCAGGTCGTAGGTTCGAATTCCGGCATGGCCAACTCAGCCTTTCACCCTTCGGGGGTCGATTAATGAGTACAAATTTCGGTTGGGTGCTAGTGTATGTAAATATGTGCTCTGTAAAGCGCTTTGGATTAAGGCGCTATATAAATGACAATTCATTATCATTATATCTTTACGAAACAACAAACTGTTGACTTTGCAAACGCATGTTTAAACTGTGAGAGGGAATCTTCAAACAATGGCATCAGTAAAGGACATGGGGGGATGAGTATCACCAAGGGATGGTTTAAGTGCCTGTTTTCAATAAAGAATTGTCTTTATAGTGGTTCAAATAGTCACCAGCGGGTCTGGAGTGTTTTTAAAAAGTGGAGGTTGATTTCTCCAATGCCTAATAAATTCCGTCTTTAGTGGCTAAAAATTCACAAAGGGAAATTCCTTTGAATCTTATGCAGCATATAGATGATTGGACAGACTTCATTGTTAATTCCGACTTTTATGAGAGTAGCTTCTTATATGCTTGAATTACTAAGCAACATCTTCTCCAGCTCAAATGATCCCAAACGATTGGGGCATGACTATTAATAGGTTATCTGAAATTTGAGCTATTAGTATGAACGTTTTGCTGCAGGTCTCTGAGCTGCGTTGTCTACAAGTTTCTGGAAGGGATGGATTCCAGGTGCAGCCTCCTACGTAATAAAGCTTTACATTAGGAGCCGCACATTTACCGCCTACAAAACATGTATTTATTATTCACTGTCAGGACGTTTAGATCAAATACATCAAATTAGCAGCAAGCATTAAACATCAATAAATAGAAATCCTTTAATTACAGTTTATCTTGGTCTCTCCTAATATTAAAAGCAAAATGTAAATAATACTATAGTCCCCAAGAGGAAAATTACATACTTAGGCATTAGAAAATACAATAGTGATTGTCTACATTGACAAATATAAGCATTTTTCAATACAGGTATTAATATCCATATCCAGATGAAATTCTACCCTGGCCAAAAAATGCAAACAAGCTTTCATAATCAAAACTCCATGAATCAATAACGCAAACATTTTGAGATAAGAGTGGACATGGGGAATGAGATTATAGCAGGAGCCCTTATTAGCTGGTTTAACAAATTGGAAGAACTCTACAAGAATCATAAAAGCTCAACAGCACAGGTTTTATCTTTGAAATCTCAAATTTATTTAAGTTTGTAAAATTATTATACCATACTAAAAGCTAATCTTAGCTTACTCGTTTTTACATGTTTAATCCAAGGTACTGGTTCAGTTCTGTCGCTATATTACACATTTTAGAGAATCAAAATACTAAGGAAGGTTTTGGTGGTAAAACGGACATTAAGTAGCAAAGCTATCGTTCTTATGTTCCAGTGATATTCAAAATACTGTTTACCTAATTCCTTCTGAACAGCAATGGTAGAAGCAGATGTAGGCCAACCTAATCGAGCTCTACAGCATCTATTTTCACATCTCCTCTAGTAAAAAGGTTCAGTCACTCCCACCTTGACTAACTCAGTATCTACAAATCCTAACCCTTTTTTCAAATTGCCAAATGTGTCAGTTGGAAAATGGATGGTGACAAATGTATGAATATGTTACTGTCCGACCAATTGCAAAAAGATGCCCTGATAAAGTTGAATTCACAACCTTGACTCTAACATTCCCTCTGGCTTCATCCTACTTGATCTCTCTTCTGCCTTCGACACCGTCAACCATACCATCCTGCTCAACCATCTCTGTGATAACCTGGGTATCACTGATCAGGCTCGGGCCTGGCTGACCTCTTGCCTCTCTGATTGACCCTCCCAGGTCCAACTTGGGTCCTTCCTATCATCTATCTCCCTCTCTAACTGTGGCGTCCCCCAGGGGTCTAATCTCTCGGCCTGGCTTTTCAACCAATACCTGGCAACCCTCGCCCACTGCATTGCCATTTTCTGCTCCAATTTCCAGTGATACGCTGGTGACACTCAACTCAATTTCAGGCTGCCCTCAGCCACCTCCTCCTCTTCTTCTCTCATCTGAGTGTCTAACTGCCATTCAAGTTTGGTGTGCCACAAATGACCTCTGAATGCCAGCAAGACAGAGATCCTCCTCATCGGCACACCTCCACCATCCTTTCCACTCACTCTCTGGCTGGCCTCTCTTGGCCCTCCTCCTACCCCCACCTGCGAGGCAAAGAACCTTGGGTCATCTTTGACTCCACACTTTCCCTCTGCTCCCACGTCTGAGGTCTCTAAAAAGTCAAACTTCCTACTGCACCTCCTCAGAGGTACTCTGCCTTTCTTCTCCTTCCCCCAGAAGCTCACCGTCTCCCAAGCTCTGGTTCTCTCCAGGTTGGACTATTGTAACAGCCTCTTCCTAAATCTACCTCTCTCTACTCTCCGCCCTCTGCAACTAATCCAGAACATGACTGCGAGATTTGTCCTTGGCCTCAGGCCCTGGTATCGTATCTCTCCAGATTTGAAATCTCTCCATTGGATCCCAGTGGATGCAATGATTAAATTCAAAACCCTCTGCATTGTCCACAAGGCTTTCTGGGGCCTGGGTCCAAAATACCTTCAGCTATCCCTCTGTAAATACCTCCCCTCTCGAGCTCTCTGTTCCTCTACCTCTAACTCCCTTAGTGTCAGTCGTTTTTCAAAGAAACAAGCTGGCGGGTGTAAATCTGTCTTCGGCTGGGGCCTCCCTCTGGAATAGCCTCCCAGCCACTCTAAAACATGGGAAGAACCGTCTCCGGTTCCGGAAGCACCTCAAGACCTTTCTCTTTGCTTCTGCCTTCGCTCCCCCTCTTCCCCTGCTGATCTGCTCTCTCTTGGCACTGCTCACCCTGCCACACTCCTGCACTGCCACCTGGCCACCCCTTGAAATGGGGCCTGTAACTGTACCCATACAGTCCCCACCACCCCCCACCCATTTTCTTCCTTTTCTGCACTTATTCAGACCTACCCAGTTTGCTGCCGTAAACACTGCACTTGTCACTTGCTGGTTGAACTACCACTGTTTGTTGCCTCTATTATCTATTTATTTGTATTTATTATTATTTATCTGTTCTCCTCTGCTCCGCACTCTCCTCTCGCCCCCTTCCATGCACTTTCTCCCCTTTCCCTTTCCCATGCACTTGCACGTTCTCAATGTCACTGGGCCTAGTAAGATCGTTGATTTGTTCTCCCCTGTTCCCTCCCCTCCCTTGCCTTGTCGCTCTGAAACACTTGTGTATGAGCGCGATACAAATCAAATATCATATCCTACATCAATAGTTGTACATCTTAATGTGAAACTGAACACAGAACCATTACGCATCCTCATTGGAACAGCTGCCATTTCAACCTATGTCTCTGCTTTCATTTGGGTGCCACCATTTAGAATGGCAACATCGATAGCTGATAATAGTTTCATTCACCATCTTCACCTTCCTTCATTTATTAATTTTCTACACCTATAGTTCTATTTACGTTTGTTTTCTTTGCCCGTTTCTGATCATTTTCCCTGAATGTGTGTTAATATCATTGTAATTATGCCTTCCTGATAGATTTGCCTTTCTCCTTATACTGGGTCGGCAGTCGAGGCACTATACCTAGTTGCATCTTGTTGGCACTGAGGTGTCCCTGAGGCGCTCATCACAAGTCTACATGTATCTTGCCTCCTTAATATTTTCGGCAATCCACACGTCTGTAACCCTTCTTGGCTAGATGCCTTCTAGTCAGCTGAAAGGTCTATATTTAAAGTGCCAGAGTACCCACTTTCCGTAGATCTGCCTTGCTGTGCCAAAGAGCAGCATTGCCCATCTTTTTCATTGTCACCTATAGTGCTAATAAGTTCCAAAATGTGCTCGTTCTGTTAAGGCTTAAAGTAACATGAACCACTTTCTACATTATGCCTAAATCGCTTAAATAAATTTAGCTAATATTCGAGTGCTTGTGACTGGTGTTTTCTCTTGTAAATTCTCTGCTTGTCATAAAATCTGATATTCGCGAGCACTGTCAATTCAGTGTGAATAAATATTCTAGTTTGGCAAGTGTGCCCTATAGATAGTGTTTAATGACCCTACACAATGCACCAGGACAATGTAAGTCGTGTGCAGTGTCCTGGTTATATATAACCTGTAATTGTCTTACTGTTGTTTATTAATTAATTAAATGTGATTTATTTTACATAATAAACTCTACACATAATATACATAAAAATATAACATAGTATCAATATAACAGCAAAACAAACTGAAGAAACCAAGAACATACAAACTACATTTCCCATATCACAATAAAATAAAACAAACATATTTCCAATATCCAAAAATACCTATGTAACAAAGTAAGCAATTCATCTCTTAAAAATATCAGTCTCAAATAATAAATAATAAAAACATTCAAGGGTTCTCTTAGATTCCTTTGGTGCTATGCACCATTCTATGTTCTAATTGATAGTATTAGATATGATTGCATTGATTCTCCCCGAATAACCCGCTTATGCGAGATGATGTCAAGAGACTACTATCCAGTTAGCCGTGGACGCTTAGTGTTGATTATGTTACCAATCACTCAGAATGATATACCCAACTTGGCTTCTATCTTCAACCAGATACTATATAAGGCAGTCATCAAACGCATACTGTTAGTATTACTGTTGTAAAGGTAGAGCAGCAAAGCCCAGGTTTCGAAAACCTGTACTACTCTTCACTCTTCTTGCACACTTTCACTTGACTTCTCACTAGAATCACAGATTAATCCTCGCGCAGTAAAATACAACCCCACATAGCTTTGGGCCAAAGACAAGATTGTGCGAGGATTGCTGCTTAATTTTGTAATTGCTCTGTCCCTATGTATGCAATGAATGTAACTGCAGTCTAAAAGAAACCCAGTTAAGTAATGCACTTCATATAGCATGGTGCTGGCTGTCACAGGGCCACCCCCAGGTCCTGTAGCGTGCTTTAAGTACCCAAGTAACAGAACCCACAATAGAATTTAAAGTAGTCAAAATATAAGAGGCGCAACGTTTTAACTTATTTGAGATATTACTCCAGTGGAGTATTTTTTTTTTATCTCTGACTTCCAATGTCAAGATAAGCAAAACTTTTCAAGTCTCCTTTTTTCTGTTGAACAGTAAGTTATCGGAAGGGAACTGGGTTTAAGCAAAGGCATACATTTTGCTGAGTGATTATGTTGGCCACAATGCTACAAGAAAGAAACTTCTATGGCTAACTGTTATGTCTGGCCTCTTCTCCTGCCAAGGTTTACAAGCATTGTTCCTTGGAAAGCATGTCTAGAGACGTATAGGACCTGCCCTTGGCTTTACAGGGACATCTCCCTATCAAATAAGTACTTTGGCTGCCACATGGTCTACTCCATGTGCAGTCTGGAAGCTTATTGGATAACCATTCCAGAGCAGATGGTCAGTTTCTACAAACTATTGTCAAGTTCATTTAGCGGTTTGTAGAACGCAAACGTTTGTCTTTCCTGTCCTATTGCTTTGGAGAGAACTGAAGCCAAATAAATGCATGGGTAGGGTAAAGATACTGTGGATATATCCAGGCTAGTGTCCATGATGCTACACCTCTGAATTATCCTTTCTTTCCTAATTGCTTTCAAATAGGAAACCTTCATATATTCAAATTATTATTAACCTCTGCGCAAACTTCTATAACTGACCTGCCACAGTCACAACTAGGGTCCCCACAAGCGTTGTTGGGAGGTGCTGGCCCTGCCCCCCTCATGAGAGGACTGGGTGGTGGGCCTCCCCCACCCCTTCAGCAAGCCCAGTAGGTGGTGGTGGTGGTGGTCCCCTTGCAGGCCTATCGAGCGGGTGGTGGTCGTCCGCCTCCCTTCCACAAGTCCAGAGGGTGGTGTGGGTGTGTGCACACACAGTAATGGCAACATGTCAAAGGTGTACATACAGTTCCCAAACATTCTTCTGCTATAGGATTGTCAGTAGGGGGTATTATCGGCCCTAAAGACGCATAGCAGCACATTTGCTGGAGTCAGTGATGCCTAGGTGTTTAATCTATACGTTTGAATCACTTTCTTACATGTGAAACTAAGTGGCCATCCCCAACAGGAACTCTGAAATCCTCAAAGTTCGGCGCTTCTGTTAGAATAACATGTAAAGATGTATTATTTAATCAGTAAAGACCAAAGTATACAGATCTGATAACAGTCCTGTTTTCTCTGGACACGCCGCTCCAAAAACACCCAACAACTGGGCAACTTAGTCCTTCCCATGTCCGGTTTTCCTCTTTTTGGCTCCTTTTGAAATAATGAACAGTAAATGTACTTACCGAGCACAGTTATGAGTGGTATGGTGTCCTTGTAAGGGTTTCTAATGCCCTTCGTTATAATGCTGCCAGCCAATGGGGGCCGTCCTATTTTCCATGCAACGTGGTTGCCACTCTGGAATTCAAGCACAAAAGTAACGGGTGCCTCTCTGCAATTACACCTTATCTTAAATGTGAGTAGCTGACAAAGCCTGTTACGTTTGCTTGGGAATTGGGTGAAGAGAGAGGTCGGTATTGATTCTAAATATCATTCTGGCTCAATGCATATGGACAAGGCCACGCTATATTAGCGGACTGTAAACCTTTCTATTTAGACGGAGGCCCAGCCGTGGAATGCTTGAACAGCTGGCTGGAAGGAACAGATGTCACGCAGAAAATGAGCTATTACACAAGGGAGGAAAGTAGTGAGATGATTTAATAAACATGTTCCCACATTCCAGAGCTCACTGATGTGTCTTCATCTCTTTCTCTGGGGGATCCATCCATTTCTGGAACCACCCCAAACCTGGGAATTGGCTAGTAGTGCGCTGGCCAGCTGCTTCAGCATGGAGCGTACCACTTGGCATTCACACCCTTCGTCAGCTTCAGCCCAGCTGGCAGTACACCAACAGGTGTTCCTGCTTGCAAGATTAATCAACAGAGGCTAGATGTTTGGGGCACCACCCATGGCATCTCCAAAAAGATGTCGAAAAATGTGGAAATCCAATGCCTTGAAGAACGTAACTCATCACTGACTGAGCAGGGCTATAAACACACTTGAATTCCACGGTTATGGGAGATATTACATTACAAGTAAATGTCACAGTGGGTTTCTCAGACAAGCCTTACCAAACGAAGCCAGTTCAGGCTTTAGCACCTTGAGTCTGTCTTCGGATCACAGTTTTGGTCTAGCGCGTGCATTAATACCATGTTGAAGATGGTGAACCTTTAAAAGGGGTCATGTGTGGGTGTGCAAATGTAATTATACGCCCAAAAGAATTACTTGGTATAGAAATTAACCAGAAGGTTAATTCAATTGAAATATGGAAAAAATACCATAGAGTGCAATACATTTAAAAAAAAATAGTAATGGCATCTTTAATGTCCGAGCACGTCAGTATTTTATATTCATAAGTCAGGATACCTTTGCACAGCTTTGCCAGCTTCTTTTTTTTTTTTTATTTCAGACGAAAACATGCAGTAAGTAGGTCGTTTTAGGCAACAACAAGTCACAGCATTGGAGAAAATACCCTCATAACTGTGGTAAATGCAGTCTTTAACTTAATGCAGTCACTAAGTAGAGTACTTCTGATTGTGAAAGCATAGTATTGTTAGTGGTTAGTTGAAATGCACAAAAGGTAGGGTCACCAGGGCATAGCCAAAACCTTGCCCTGCGCCTGGTTAGATTAAAGAATAGAATGTAAACATCTGAACAACTATTGTTGAAGGGACACCATGGTTACAGTGCAAAACCTAGGAGGTACCTAGGAGGTACCCTGCAGTGGCAACTCCTTCCCAGGGGTAGCTATGTACTGAATAGATATATCAACCTGGACCGAATGCAAAGTTCTCTATGGTGTCATGTATCACAGATCACAAAGTAGTGGCTCGTCATGAAGCACATGGCACCAACATCTACAACAGACTCACAGACTCAGCATCAGCATTGCCATATCCACAGGACTCTGGGGACTTGCCTCAGAGCACGTCAATCTTCTTCCAGAATTCTGTCAAGGCCATTGCAACTGCCCCCAATGGTGCTAAAGGTTCCTTTACCCCAAAGATGGATTGGTCACCAAAGTCAACACTAACCGTATCCACTAAGTATCTCTCGGCTTCTTGGCCTGCTCAAACTGGGCAACTTTATTAATACCCATACCAACCGGCCACCTGGGCTCTGGCCTCAGCCTTTTCATGGACCCTGCTGTCAGCCAGTACTTCACAGGGGGAGACATGTAAGTACCTGTCCGTGATTTCATGCTATACGTGCCAGATAAATGGGTTGCTTGCACAGCCTGAACTGATGCCGATAGGAATGAATGAAGAGTGGTCTCTTAAAGGTTCCTGTAATAGGGTTTTACAACAGTTAGAAGAGCTGCACCACTGTCAAGACACTGGCAGATTGCAGCAACCAACGGTGATCTTGAAAGGGTGAAATTGTTATGGGTGGCCGCATACTGGGAGCATGTGTAGGTTTATATTAACCCTGGAACATATACTTACTGGTGATATGCCAGCTAGTAGCATGATGTTTATCTATAAAACATTTTGGGCTCCGTTAACATACGAGGTATTTGGGTACTTTGCTTGCTTGTTTGCAATTGGATCTAGAAAGTATTGTGGATATGCTTTTTGGCCTTTAAAAAATGGATGTGTTATGGTTGAATGTGTGATGTTCTTGGTTGTCAGATTGCTGGGGTGAGTGTCTCTAAAGCATACGTTTAGCCTTGTAACCATATGTTAAGACGGCCGCCACTTTTACACTGACCATCAAGAAGAGGTCTATTTTAGTCCTAGCTTTATGTTAGGCGTATTGAAATGCTATGTATGCAAAAGCTCACACATGGGACAGCCACAATGAAAGCTGTTGAAGTTGAAACACTTTGGTGTTCACTTGAGCAGAGCGCTTTGAACTGCTAAGGTCATTTGGTGAATTAGTGGGACCGCGGTCCCTAGATGCACTAAACAATGAGTATGTTGTACCTGGGTGGTGGGTGCACTTCACGGGTGCGGTGAACATGCTGATTATGTTGTTGCCGAACTGACCTCTTGATTTCACACATTGGGCTTCTGTGTAATGTAGTTGTAACATCCTGTGGACCATGATTGTAAAGGTTCTTTATTCTTAGTGTCAGTTCATCGCACTAAATTTCATGTTAAGAATAAGCTCTGTTGGTGATTTATTGAGCTATACTCGGGACATGCATGATTTTGGTTTCACTTAAGGTGCAAGTTGGGTTATTTCAACACACATAGGGAATACATTTTGGTTTGTTCACATCCATGAGATTCGGTTGACTAAAGTGGTATAAATAAGTCGTTCTGTTGTGATGTAATTATAGTTGTGCTATGTATGTCCATTGCTTTGTAGCCACCTAAGGATCGAAACAGGTACATGGTGTGGCTGTTAATATGTTGCCATAAAACATTTGTTTTTTTGGATTTATGAATAATAACAGCGCATTAATTCCAGCAACATAAGTGTTTTTTTTCCTTTTTTGAACAATTAAGGCTGTTGTGACCTCCGCTGGATGAGTGGTCGCATTCATCAGTGGTCGATTCCACCGTCTCTTCATTGTGGTAATCCCTGACTGGGATATATTGATTCAAGACCATTTCACATTAAAGGAGATGGTTCACGGACGTTGTGCTTCTGGTTCTCTAATCATTTGTCACAGGGAAAATAAGACCATGCCGAAAAAGCCTTCATCAAACCCATCAGTGAGGCAGTATTTTCAGATGACATTGTTCACATTTTCCAAATCAACCTATAGCGAAAGTAGTCAGCAGTCCAAATCTATTAAATACCCCAACTGTCTGGATCCTCGTCAAGGTAGCTTCAGCACCACAACACAATATCCATCCATATAGGCATTTGTCCTTGACTTAGCTGCAACCTTTGACACAATGCACCATTCCCTCTTGACACATTGCCTCACACGCACTGCATCTGGTATTGGGGTCTTGAAGATCTCATCCTTGTTTGGTAGCCACCAACATGCAGTCTCTCTTGCAGTTGACCTCATATGTTTGCCCATTTCTGTGTGGTGTTCTTCAGGGGCTGTCCCCTTCCCCAGTTCCACTTTGTATGTACAACCTCTGGTCGTCCTTAGTCAAGGCTTTGGGTGGTCCATTTCAATGAATGCAGAGATCCTCATCTGAGTGGATGGGGATCTTAATAAAACAGCTGTTCATTGTGCTGCCTAAATGAATGCCAATTGTGGCATGAAAGAACACCAATTGGCTGAAATGAAATGCTGGAAATATAGAGGTTTTACTGATCAGAGGGCACCCCTATGTGTTTACCTACACCAGAGATGCCTGTCCAACACCAGAAAAGGTGGTGAGCAATTTTGAGTTCCTAATTGACAATAGACTCTGAGCGGTCTTTAAAGTCACTGATTGGAGAAGTCGACTCCTCTTACCTTTACTATACATGCAATCTTTGAAAGATGCATCCACTCCTTTCTATGGAGAACATGCAATATGCAGCAATGGTATCCGTGTCGTCCACATGGACTGTAGGAATGCCCTCTACCTTGGACCTTTGTTGGAACTTGCTGCATTGCCTGCAGCTTGTGTGGAATGTGGCTACCCACCTTGCAGTAGGGGCAAACGAGAAGGTATTAATGCACATAATCGGTCCCTACTTTGGAAACCTATCACTCGTTGCATTGAGTTTTAGTTCTCTGCCTTGGTCACAGGGACATGCTAGAACTACACGCTATGTTCTCGCTCTGAAACATTTCATGCATTTCTTTATGCCTATTGCCTAGTGTTGTACCTTAAACAGCCAAGGACTGGGGCCAGCCATTCCCTACTTTGGCACCCAGAGTATGCAATTACATGCCTATTCAAGTGCACCCTTAACATAACTTTCTGATTTTTAAGGAGGAAACTTTAGTCTCTGCCGATCAGAGATGTTCTCCTGGCACGGAGTCTGATTTTTATATACACTTCTCATGGCTCAGGCAAACTGAAGACCACCATGTGGACCCGTTCTTTACATGGTTTTAAAATAAATATGCCCCACGTTGGAACTTAACAATGTATAAACAGAGCGAGGGAGGTATGCACACACTCTGAAAGGTTTGGCAGCGAAAACCTATTCATAATCGTTCATTCGTGTTTACTGTAAGAATTATTGCCACATTGCAGAAGGCAGGGTATGCATATTGCTAGTGGTATTTGTTCATTACTGCCTGTGGTGCAATATCTTGTAGCCAAAAAGGGCAACCTTCTGCTCAGTGGTATAAACCACTTGTTGCAATTAATGGCAGTGGTTTAAAAAACATATGGTGGGTAATGGATTACCAGGGGAAAAATAGTGGCAAATAAAAAATACCACAATACCATGTTGGTTATTAGGTCTTTGAATGTCTTAAAAACATCTAAAATAAGAACTAGGTGTTATTACCAGTATGTTCCTCTGAACGCTCCTCTGTTCACCTGTAACCATGGAACACGAGTACTGTTTGTTCCTAACCATTCTACCTGCACCTAAAATATTGTATTAAGTGTATATTCTGTAACAGCGACTCGATGGCCGAGGGCAGTTTGCGTGCTTTATAAATGGAAATAAATAAATGTTAGGTGTGGTTACCCAACACTCCGGTAACGACCATGGATGGGTTTACACTGTATGGGCCCTACGAGTGATCCTACAATTTGCAACTGTTATGGATGGCATTAATTTTCACCATCAGTGGTACATTTGTGTCATCCTTGTGTATGCTCATATCGGGAAACTATGTTTGCTGCATTTTGTACCACTGATGGTAATGACCTCCGCTAGCTTCTACCAGCAGCAGTAAGGTACTACTGATGGTGATATTCTATTATAACAATACAACCGAGTTAACGACCCAGCAGAGGGTGGTATTTACTAGTGGCCGAACTGACTATTCAGTATCAAACTACAAAAGTTTGTAAGCTTAATTTTATGGCATATCTTGGGGTCGATTGAGGAACCTGTGGAATTTTATTAGGTTCCTTTGCTGTATGTCCTTATCATGAACAGTGGAAAAAGGGAAAGAGTGTGGTTCAAAACAAAAAAGGCAGCAAACACATTTTAAAAGTGATTCACTAGGAGAAACAGTCTTCAGACAGGGACAAATTATTTTATTTATGCCATTTTGTTGCTTAAAAAGTAGTTTTTTCTACGACACTAAATTTGATATCCAACAAAACAACATCCACAGCCAAAAATTGTGAATTTTTAAACTTAACTGCGGGAGTGGGCAGAGCCTAAAATGATTCCGCATGGGTAGTCAGGACGAACATACTCTCCCGCGGCTCTCAGAGCTACTTTTTTTCCCCCACTTTATTTCGATAAAAAGAATTTACCATAAAAGCCAACATACATAAATAAAACACAGAACACAAGCAAGTCAATTAGAACATCAAGAACTACACATTTTGCATGATTTATACAATAAATACAATGATCAACACCAATCAAAGAGGAAAGTGCTTGTGTGCATACAACGCATTGTAATTTCTAGTATAACATGCGTCAGTCATGGATGACGAACCATTTGCTTAGGGCGAAAAATCAGGTAATCATTCCTTGACTCGTGGAGTAACATGGGCATTAATAATAATGTGGCAATAAGACCCAAGGTGGCGGGCCAATACCGCCCCAGGTAATGCCCCCGGGGCCATAGTTGCAGGCCCGAGCGTAACAAGGGCCTTAACGTAGCCCCGGGGCATTACCGTGGGCGGTACTGGCCTGCCGCCGAGGGTCTTATAGCTATTAGTACCCCGGCCCGTTAGACCGGGGTACTTATGGAATTTTTTTCTGTTTCGAAACACTGCCGCGTTTCAAAAAATAAAATAAAAATAAGGTGAAAAAATGGCTGCCGGGAAAGGGAAAACGTGGTCCGTTTTCCCTTTCCATGGCGGCCATTGGGAGCAGACGCGCTGGGAACAGAAGTGTTTCCAGCGCGTTTGCTCCCAAGAAAAGAAGAAAAAAGAAGGTAAGTAGGGTTGGAGGACGGGGAAGGGATAGTTTGCGGGTGGAGGAGAAAAAAAAAAAAAACTTGAGTCCCCGGCGGTGGATGAAGGCAGTCTCCAGCCATGGGGAGGCTCGGAGCAGGGATTGCCCCGTTTCGAGCCCCCTCATTGGGTAAGGGGCTGCCACACCCCTCACCACGAACAGAGTACCCGGGACGCACTAACGTACACAGGAATACTGTGTGTTATGTGTGATGCTGGAAATGCATCGGAGGGACATGGCTTCTGTCTCCTTGTCCTTTACTGCTCTTTATCGTGTGTTCTGTCGTGTTTTCCATGCAGGAGTTCATGTGGGACTCCTGGCGGTGCAGCTGTCTTTTGGTTTGGTGAACAGACCCATGGGATAACCTTATTGCGCCCCTGGATGGGAGTACAACCCTATGATCCTAGTGTATGTTTGGCCCACAGAGCAGGGTATGGGCTGGTGGCAGCTCCATGCTGAATTTGACAGGTGCTCTGAGTATCCTCCTTTTTGGGATACCCAGGCCCTGCCATTGGGATCAGTTGATTCCTGATAGGAAACAAAATGGCCCCCATTGGCCTCTTGCTTTGTATTGTCTGTTACCTTGATTTCCCAAAGCAAAGTCCTGGGAAGCCCTGACTCTGTCCCTTCCCCCTGACCAGCTGTTGGGTAGAAGTTCCATATATGGTGGTGTTGTGAAGTCCAGGCCAGACTGGCTGGAGCCTTCCCAGTGACTGTATGTTGTGGGTACACCCTGTGGGTGGGACCGCTAAATGAACTTGACAATAGTTTGTAGGAGGCAGTTGAGGCTATACAGAGGCAGGCAGAACAGGAGCCATCAGTTCAGGCTCTATTCTTAGAGAGGCGCAGCTCCTCCCTACTGATGAGGTCCAACCAGACCGAAACACGTGTCTGGGGATGCTGTTGGTACTCTTGTTCAGAGGAGAATTGCCTAGCATTTCGGTGCTGGACTGCCCCAGGGCAGGACAAAGACTGATATGTTTGGGATATTTCTTCTCTGTGAAAGATAGTGAACTAAAGACTCTGGGTAAGTCTCTCGTAACCAGGACTAATGTCTGACAGAGAGACTCCCAGGACCCCCTTGTCAATTTGCACTTTTAATACTACTGCAATGCCACCAGAATAGTATGTTTTGTCCCTGCAGGCCATAGCTCCTTCGTACATTAATCCTTTGTTTCGGGAACACCGTGTTCCCTTCACTTGTGCTCCTAGGAATGGTAAAAAGTGTTTTCTTTAGTTATATCCTCCAACAACCACGGTGGCTAATGGTTCTTGCATTTCATAGTAATTCTTCTATACAGAGAACTATTGTCCAGTGCTTGATTCAGCCAGCCAATTTTGTTATGCAGAATCTACAATATTTCTGTTAAGCAAGGAAGCATTGAGGTTGAGCAATGTGACCAAATCACTGCTATCCAGTTTGATATTGACCTAGACGAACACTGTTAGGGATGTCAACTTCAAACTCAAATCCATAATAATCAAAGAGAGTAGGGGTGGGGCTGCGGGCGGGGGTGTTCAGATCGAGATTAAATCGATCTTCTGACCTCCCTACGTTTCTCAATACTTGAAGAAAGGGGAGGAGCATACAGGACAGGTATGTTGGAATATGTCTGCTATTCTACTATCAGGTTAAGGGGGCCTGTAAACAATCAGACTGGCTTGGCAAATAGTAAGAGTGCCATCCTCACTGTGATGCACTGATTGTGTGCCCCGAGAGCAGGAACAGTGTGTTGTGCCCTTTTTCAATTTCTTGTGCTCAGTGCTCCAGATAAGATTTTGATATTAGAGAGTAAAACAATTTTTTGGCGAGTAAAAATGTAAGTCCAATTCCCAATGCGAGTATTTTATAAGTAAGTAAAAATATGTTTTAACTGTAAAACAGAAATGTTTTTGTGATAAGTATTTATTTGAACCTTGTTATTCATGCACATTAAAAGATACATGTTTACTTCTCCTTATCAGGCAGTAATAATAGCAGTTTCTTCCTGTGGTACTATGTGCAGTACTGGTCCAAACATATCCTTGGAGCTGTGTGGGTGAAAGCAGGGGCACACACTCGGTCGTATATACCGGTTTCCTATTTTTTGTTGGGAGTCTTTTTCCTCCTTATTTTTATAGTTTTGGAGTATTTGCCTATTTTTCGGGAGTAAAAGCGGCCAGCACACATCTTATCTGTAGGGCTGCTTGTGCTGGGCTTGTGCTGGGATCTTGACTATCTGATGTGAGCTGTCACGATTATAGTTGTAGACGCAGTAAGCTAACTTCACTGCATGTTATCTGAAATCTTTCCCATCCTCTGGAAGAGATGCCCGTGGGCTGGAACAATCCTAGAAAGTCAACGGCCTGCCTGTCTGCTGCTAAGCAGAAACAAATGTTCCAGGATTATGAAGGCATTTCCATTTCATAATATTTATAAAGTACCTGGGAATGCTCAGCAGTGCCGGGCACTGAACTTTGTCAGGTCTCATCGAAGGCGTGCTAGTTAGTGTATTGAACAAACCCTGCCAACTGCCACGCTGAAAACAGGAGGGCGTAGCATTGTAGCTAGCTTGCGAAGTTCTAGACAGCAGTGTGTTGAACTCCTACAATGCTGCATAGCAGCCGGCTCCATTCCATCATAAAGCCAGCTCAGATACTCACCATAATTCCGTTCTTTTGATGTTTCACACCACTTGAAACGTGCCCCAGGGGAAGGTAGATTCGAGTAGAGGCGCCAACATAAGCAACAACTTTTGGTCTGTCTTCTTAAAATATGTGTTAGACAACGTTGTCATTTATCATGGAACACTGAGGCTGGGGAAAATATTCCAGTTCCGTAGTATTTTTCTGATGATGAAACAGACTGTGGTAATGTAATCCTATCATAGAACCTGCGTTTGGATCCGATTCACAGAAGCAATTTATAATGGCGCAATCCCATTGGAAACCGTTCTGTGAATTAGGTCCTCTCCTCACGGCAGATTTTACTGTACACCTCTAGCTCAATGATGCTTCATGGCTTAAGCGGCACGAGTACTTGAGCTGTGCACCTGGGCGTGTCAGAGACCCTTCATTCCACATATGGTGCCGTCACATGAGTAGCCAATGGCAAAATGTCATATAAGGTCTATTGCATGGGCTTGTCATCACCGCCACTGCAACTCCCGACCCTGCAGAGATTATTTAAAACGGCCAAATGCATTTATAAATAGGCTTATAGTTGCTACCATGGTGTCTCTCCTTTCAAAATAGAGGTGCTCTTGTTCACATAGTGAGAGTCCGGGACTGCAACGGGCGTGACTGCTCTTGTGAAACGCCAAAGAGTACATAGCTTCTATATCAACATTTGCAATTAGAAACAAACCTTCATATTTGTGAAACTTTAGAGAACTGTGACGATGGAGCACAAGATAAAGTGCCCATGTGCTGAAATCCATCTATTTTTCACTTTTGAAAATCATTATTATTTTATCCACGTATTGGTGCACGTGCTGTGGGGATCATGACCCAGCTTCTACTTTTGTTCCACAAAGACAACAAAGGGATGTGACAGTCCACACGCGAGCGACAGAAGAGCAAAGAAAAGGGTAGTGGCGCAGACGCTTTTTATAAACGAATTCTGATTATACGAGGGTCGGGTGGTAGTATAGGGGCAAAGCTCTTGTCTTAGAAGCAAGACAACTCCGAGCAGCACAGATTTGAGTCCTAGTCCTGCGCTTATAAACTGGACTCCGACATGAAGCATGATATAAGAACTCAGATTAATTAATTTTCTAAGATTTACAGAACAATGGGGTATAAAAGGAGCATTGATCATTAGCTGGTAGGATCACTAACAGACTTGTTCACCAGGGGTCAAAAATTCAAGTTTCAGGCTAAAGCCAGATATATAAAGTTGCTCACCCACATCACACTATTTCTTACTTGCCAAGAGTCAATTATCAGTAGCCATTGGCGAGGGCACGTTTTGAGCCCTGAGTATAGTTAGTCCTATGGGCAAGAGAGGGATGGAGTACAGGTGCAGTTATGCTTTGTGCATGGATGCATGGCACTGCAGGACACTTCATTCCGCCCATTACATTGGTGCCAGGTTTTAGGTTTTTGAGGCCCCACTGCTAGGACACCCTTGTCAGCTGTCTGATTGCAATATGGTAGCACCGGCCCACATTACATAGAGAAGGCAGGCAACTTCGGGGAAGACCGGATTACTTGTAGTCTAGGGAAATTGACGGAAAGAGAAATTAAATAAGAGAGATTTTGAAAAATTGTCTTCAAACTATTTGGTTACATCAAATGCAACTGTGTTGATTTACTAGGCAAAACTCAAGTGAGATCCACTCGGATTTCAGCAAATCATTTGAAACTGTGTGGCACACCCCGCATATTATGACCAAGTGGGACCTGTTCCCCACCAAAACAGACAGAGGAAGCAATCACAGAAAGAGAAAAAGAAAGATTCCATACTCTGACAGAATAAGCGGGTCTATAGAAGATTGAAAAACGATGCTTTCCATCAAATGCTCTTTTTTCTAGGACCAACTCGTGGTCCACACAAAAGAAGGTTCACAAATGTTATTCAACTCTAGAGTGGAAGTTTAAGTGGCAAATACATTTGATAACACGCTGAACAAGTGGGCACAATGTGTGCAGCATGGTGGAAATGGCATTTACTCTGAAGGAAAGAGGGCGGCTGATCGAATGCAATTGGTGTGATTCCAGGGGTCTAGCCATGCATTGTTATCGTTCCATGTCTCGCTGCGTGCAGTACTTTACTGCGTGGGCATTTACCACACTGTCATGGATTTATTTGGAGAATAAACCTTTGAAGACTGAACACAAGTGAGAAAGGTTACAACATTCATAACCTAGAGTGATGCGAGCATCTGAGTGCACAGGAGAAGTCCCACCCAAAGCCGAGGATGCATGTGTTACCTTCTACACCTGTGTCCATCATATAGCTGATCAGACCTAGGCTCTTTTGTATATTGTGGATGCCACAGCCCAGGAGACAAAGTATTGTCTTGTGGTTCAAGGTGCACGCCAATCATGCAATGAGCTGAGAGTTATTTTGCTATATGAAAATGGAAGAGTACTACTTGGGCGCATTGAAGGCCACCTGAGACACAGGAGTAGTATTCAAAGGAAATCAGTCTTTGGTGAAATCACTATTTTCTAAGTAATACTCTCCCTTGATAGCCAATGAGGGAGACTTTGATCTAAGGTATTGAGTATTATTTAAAGGCATTGGTAGGAAATGTCTGGGATGGCCTCCTGGCAGGTGGGGTACAGTACCCCAATTTCATATAAACAGAGAAGTACTGTTGAATAAAATTAGAAAAAAACCTCATAGTGGAGTTGCTGGTTAAACCTAGTCTAATTTTACCGAAGATGGGGAAAGGGGTGATTGCTATAGCGGCGTTAAACCCAATACATGACCCCAAATTGCTCCATTTTATACCAAGTAGTCCATCATTTGTTTGAACCGCTTTTTGCATTGCTGACAAGTGGCCCCATGTTACCCAGGAAACCTTGAGCTGCCGTGACTCTTGTAAGCATGTACTTGTAATGTAAACATTAAACTGGCTTATAGTTTTGCACATAATACAGGACTATTTGGCAGCTCTGCTGTACACCTGAGAGAACGTGTGTACTCCAGAAAAGCCATTGAGCAACAGTTTAGTGTGTCTATACGGGAAATGTCTCAGAAGAAACTACTAAGATGGGTAGATCACTTTTTATAGGGACCGTTTGAATTCTCTAGGTATATTAGCCGTTTGGCAATTCAATGTGATTTAGATTTTGAGCACAATGCTGTGAGGTCTGTGTGTGGTGTTGCTGTATTATTGTTTCCAATGCATGCAAGGAAGTGGTAGTGCACGTGGATAGTGTTATCTAGGTATAGGCCATCATCTACATCACGTGTTAGATTTTAAGGGGCAGCAGCCTCTTTCTGGCACATTTACTCAGATCTAGATATATAAAGAATGCTCTACTCAAGTTTTGACATATTGAATAATTGGCACTAAAATATGTTAATGGGGGAAAATATTGACTTCAAAGCATCGGAAAACATACAAATTAATCGAAAAACGTTGGTCAGTGTTTATGATGGTCTTCATAGAAAGATCGTGCTTTCTGTCAAATTGTGCAGAAATAGAGGGGCGGGGTAATGGTGTTGCAGGAATAACCTCCGGGAACTCTTGAAGCCAGTACATTGGGAGGCATGTGGTAGGGTTTGCTGTGAAATGTTGCCACTCCTTCTCACCTGGCATTTGGGCGGCAATTTTAGGGACAGATCGGCTCTCCCCTCCAACCCTCACCCCCCAAGCTCCCCCCACGCCCCTGCCCTGCTTTCGCGCCAAACTCCCAACCCAGTTAGTGATGCTTTAGTTCAGCAGCACCCAGTATGGACGAATGCAGTGTTGCCAGAGGGGGCTGCCCTTAAAGCACAGTAAACAAGAATGGGAAGGAGGGAATGGGGCGGGGGAAACAGCAAGCGAAGGCAGCACTAATCCGAACTCCTCTTAAAATAAATTTAAGGTAGTAATGTAAATACACTAAACTTTTGCAAGATTGAGAGTTTGGCATAAAACCCTAAGAGCCTGCTCCAGATTCTAATTGTGTGTATTGCAATCAGTGGGTGGGCTTTAGGTGAGGCAGTGCTACCTGGGGCAGAGCCCCGGCAGTCACCGAATGTTGCTCCTCACCCGGGGTGCTGCTCGGGCTCCCCCAGACCGTGCTGAACTACCGGCGCATGCCACGTTTTCCCCCCTCTGAGGGCATCATAGTCAGGCAGCACGTTCTAGGCGACTTGCACCAATTAGACACCGATTTACGGGGAAAGGAGTAATCCGACTCTTAAGTCCGGGCACCTGCATCCTCACAGATGAATGCTGGAGCTGTCCAGGTGAGTATGTATGATGTGTGCTTACAGGCAGTTGCTGTCAATGGAAGAGTGCACAAGTGAAATAAGCCCCAAGCCGTGGGTGCATTCTGTGCTTAAATCAGTCGCACGTCTACACAGCATATCCATGCTTACAATTCCAAAGATCCAAAGATAATATTAATCAATGTCGTCATACCAACTATACAAGCTAAATAAGAACGCCAATCTATGACAAAGTGTACTAAAATGTATACAATCGTCCATTGTAATATTCCTTATACAGCCATACTATATGCTCTTCTATGCCTAAACAGAATACACATCCAACCCCCTCACCCCCCCCCCCCCAGAGAATGTATCTGTATTAGACAACGCACCAAAGCCAAGGTCAGCAGAGTCTGACTCCCATTGAATAATCGGGCCCGAACATCGTCAGCTGAAAGGGAATCGTCAGAATGCGCATAACGCTCAATATTAAAAGTAGCTTTGCAATTAATGAATGAATGAATGAATAGGTGTTTGAAATCAGTCACATGTTGAATCACTAATATAGACGCATTTGTCGTGGTCATTCTTAAGTTCACACTCTGCTCTTTGAGTTTATGCCACACACTTAGCATAGTGTGTGGTTTTCCCTCTCCCCTTTTTCATAGATCTTCTTTTAACAGAATGAAGGCGATTTATATACTGAGCGTGAATTATTTACAGACAGTGCTTTATTTGCAAACTAATCTACAACAATGGCGCCCAATTTAGACACTCCCGTCCCCTGCACGCCATAAGGCTGAATGAACAGCTCACAATTATTCAATGGAACTCCTATGCATTGTTATGCTATTCCCCTCACAATAAACCACTTTCTAGCAAATGTATGTTCAAAACGTCTTTATTTTTCAAAGGTCAACCATTTGCTCTTTGCGTTATTGGTTTGTTTTGCGCTTCCTAACAGCACAGATTGAATTTGGCTGAATGTGTAATGAAAAGAGACTGGATGCCAAATGGAACTATTGGCAGTGCCTGAGCAGAAGTGGGTCAGTTGTGTGACATTTTGCTTCGAGCTAGGCTTGCGTTGTAAGCATTCCACTTGTTAGCTATATGGCTTGTGTGCTTCTGGTCATATACCTTTTGCTAGCTATGCAGCCTGGTGCAGTCATTACATGGGTGGCGGATTGTCCTAATGGAGCCTCACATCCCGGTGGGTCACTGGCACCCTGAGATGTATTCCGAACTGGGGACATGGCTCACGATGCAGTGCACGAAGAAGCCTGTAACCTATGGCAGGGTGATGATAATATATGCCTTGTGTAATAAGGGATGCTACACATCCCATTTCTTTAGCTTTAAATTCACAGTTCAGCTCCTGAAGAAGGGCAAAGCGTCCCCGAAACGTGAAGAGCAAGTGGTTGACCTCTGAAAAATAAAGAGGTTTTTGAACATTTATCTTGTGGAAAGTGGTTTATTATCAGAGGAATGATGTAAACACTTATAGGAATTAAACTGAAAAATCAACTTTGTATGTGGGTTGTGTTACCTTCCCTGCACCCAAATTGTGTTCTATTGTGTTTAGGATGTTCGTTTACATATTGGAATCTCGGTGTGCATCGTTAGATATATATTTTTCTTATTTACAAACTAAGACAGAGAGAGATTTCTTTAGAACATGCTGACTAGAGGCAAACGTCCACCTGAGACTGTGCTAAGTAGCCTAAAATACATGTTTGCAGGGTGTCATGATGCATCGTTTAGAATAGCCGGCATTTGCCCAGGCCTCATGACCCCGCCCCCTACCTCCCCGTCCCCCCCACCATGCCCAGTAATCTTTGGGCCATGCCTCCATCCTCCCATAGATTTGTCATCCCACGTAAAGCACTTACGTTAACACTATATGCTATCTGCAGCAACACATTAACCATGTGTATATGTGAAATGTTAGAAGACACTACTGTAAATATAAATCAGCCATGTGTAACAACTCCCTTGATAGATTGAAATTACACTGATAAAGCCCATATGGTTGGCTCAAAGACTTGCAAGATTTTTTATTAAGTGTTGTGCAGTAGTGGAGTGGGAGGCAGGGAGGAGTAGTGATGTATATTGAAAATGAAAATGCTATATCTAGTAAGGAAATGTGTGTTTGTTTAGGGAAATAGTGATTTTGTTTGTTTTAATTTGTTTGTAAGTATAATTACTGTAATGCAAGCTGATGGGTATACCAGAGCCAGCACGCACAGCATGGATGGGGAAATGCCTTCCAGTCATGAGAACAGAACCTCAGATCAGAGACCGCTATAAAGAACACACTGGAAGTGAGCACACAGAGCGAGAGAGCATCCCCTGGGGGAAGCTCTGCATTGGAGTGGGGAGAGAGCGAGGAAAACAGAAAGGCAAAACATGGACAGGTAGAGAGGTCTCCATGATATAGACAGTGCTGCCTGAGGCTGGAGAAGTGGTGATGGCAGGCCTTCAAGACCGAAAGGAGGCTAGGTGCTTTTACAATGACCAGTGCCCCCTCTGCAAGTCTTTACTCTTCACCTGAAGGCACACTGCAAAAGGCTAGGGGCATCATGTCCAGCAGCTGCCTCATACTGATGGCTCCGCACAGGCTGTGGAAGCCGAGGCAGATGCTGAACATGGAAGAGGCTGTGAGCAAAGGGGCAAAGCTTTGCAGCGTCAAAAGCTTGCCCAGGGTTCCCAGCTCACGGAACTGCTCCGGTTGATAGGGTGGTGGGATGCAGCAGCAGACAAAGATTGCGAAAGGAAAGAGGACACTGTGACTAGGTGGATATGGGCAGAAGGAAACATGCGGTTTTGGTGGAGTGAAAGGTGGAGAGATTGTCCTACTTTCCACAGCAGTCAAGATCACTTGATAAACAACGGTGGGAAACCCAAATCCCGCCGTCAGATTTGAAATTGTTCCTGTTTTTGTTACTAAGCCTCAAACAAACAGACTAGACTCTCAATATACAGTGGTGGGGACACTAGAATAAGAAAGGGACTCAAGAGGTTTTCTCTTTCACATCATGTGTTGTGGTACTTTGGCAGAACATTCCGGGTCCTAATATCTATGTTGCAATACTTTTTCATCCAGTAGCACCAGTGTGCTACTAGAAGCCAAATCTCGAAAGTAAATTCTATATCCTCCTGTAGGTATCGTAAAGACACAAGAAGCTCATCCCTCTGAAGAGTTGGGGCGTTGCAGAGAACATGTTAGTCCTCTAATTTTGCAGGATTCCCCGCTGTCATTTGATATAATAAATGGATACACTGGTCAGCATTCCTATGGTAAAAGGACGTCCATGTAGAATAACACCTTACTATGGAAATTTGCTTTCTATGTTACTTATGCGCAATCAATGATTTTAGGATACACACAAGGTTAGTGAGGAATTGCCCAAGAAGTAAAAATATAAAAACCAGCAATGTACAATTTTTCTACAAATGTTTCCACATCATTAAATAATGGGGATTACCCTGATTGCGACCATCTCTTATGTAAAAGAGCAAATAAAGCACAGCTTGACCGAGTGGGGAAGGTTAGATTTGAACCTTGCTGTTGAGGTTCCATAGTCCACCGGTTATTCACTAGACCACCGCTCTTGGTATCCAGTGGCCCTCGGCATATACTTACTGCACATTGGTTCATTGTTTTGAGTTGCAATAAGAACAATACGTTGGGTCCCCCGACCGGAGCTATGGACTGTTTGTTGAGTCCACTTTTAGATCAGGGGCCAGCAACTTCTGGTTTACCAGATGTTTTAAAATACTCCCATGATCCCTTACCATTGACTATACTGGCTTGGGATGATGGATACTGTGGGCCAAAATATCTAAAGAGCCAAATGTTATTATCTAGATTTGAGATGGTCAATACAATATACACCCATGGAATGACTATTTAAGAAACGTGTTTTCATCTTCTTTTGTTGATATTTATAATTGTATCTAAATTGGAAAACTCATGTAATGAGGATACAAAAGCAGTCCCTTTAAAGATGATCAGTGCATGTACTGTAAACACGAATAACATTTCTTTGGGAAGTTTGCAGTATTGAGGGGAAGATTTTTGTCTCATTCTCACGTCGTCCGTTAACTTGATATTGACGTTGAGTTCACATGTTTGAATACAGATTTGCAGCAGCATATTAATTGCATCGCTAACCTGTTACATCTGTGTTGCTGGTTTCACATTAAAGTTCCCTACCAAGTTTGGGGTGTCCTTTCAGAACCAATTGTTCAATAAAGGCATGTTTCCCAGCCATGCAAATGTTGGCTTGTTACAGAGAAGTAGTGGATCTAAAAGCTTCCCACTGCCATCCTCCTAGCATGGCATAAAAAGGCCCTCTATTATGCAAAGTGGAATCCTTAGTGTTTGCAACATGCCAAGACTCAAATCAGGAGGGCTTCGACTAGGTGAGTTTGGAAGAAAAGCATCCGGCCATTTTCATGAAATATATGCGACTGTTAGTCAGGCTAGTTGTGCCTAACTTGACCAATGCCTCTTAAACTGTTACAAGACACATCGTCTGCATGTTTCTCATTTAAGGGAGCTCAGGATTTCAAAATGCTAATTGCATGGAATTGGTTTTGCGGTCAAGTTCACTGTCAGATCCACACACCTTCATATCCTCTCTCATGGAAAGCATAGGATAAGGGGGAGGCCTATGCATAGGGTGTGAGCATGGTGGGTGAGTTGACCCCCCTTCATACTTACCCTCGATAGACTAAAGATCCCTCCTTTTCTTCTTTTGTTGTGAGCATGTGATAATCTTGCATTGTCTACCTCAACACGTTTATACAAATAACACAACCAGATTGCGTAATTTGACATTCCAGAAGTAGGGCAATTGGTGCACCCATTGCTTCCTTCAGCTGCCATGTGCTGGACAGGTTTCTAGTGTTGGGAGATAAGGAGGCATTCATAATTTCCCCACCAGCACTGTCTGCACGTATGTTCCTGGAGAGATGTGGACATCAAGATGTACTGCAAATGTAGAAGCATATAAATAACGTGAAGTTTTTTGTACAGCACGCCAAGGTCGCCTAAACCTGTCTATTTATACCCCTGCTCTATGATTCCGCTGGTTTAATTTTAGATGATCTGGAATACCTGCACATAATCCAATCCGTTCCTAATGAATCTATTTTCAATCATAGAAAGGTTCGTGTGCTAAAAAAGGTTCTGCGCATGAGATGTGTTTTGTATGACATATGATTCGGAAAAGTGCCTTATGTTGTCCTCCCTGTCCGTACGTTCCCTTGCCCTGCGGTCTTCTGTCTTTGAATATTGCTGATCCTTTAGAAACGCTGTACAGTTCGATTGTCTTTTCTATAATGGAGACTGGGAACGTGTCCTGCCAATCCCTGTCAGTTAGGCGTGGCAAGGAAATATCAGTGGATGTATCATGTATCATTTCAGAGTCTGGTGCGAAATCTGGCTCTGCCAATTATAACAGGAGGATTGTTAATGTAAGAAACCTCCCATGGTGAAGCTGCCTTAGCTAGCGCTCCCAATGCGGGGATCCCTCTGCTCTCTTTGGAGTGAGCTATTGTCATTATGCTTTAGAAATTCTTTGACTTGGATGATTGATTTACTGCTTTTGCTGTAGTGTGACTATTGGTGGAACCCTCAGTGTTGAGGGAGCTAGCTTGTTAACTATTCTGCCGAATGTTAAGCCACAAAAACCTCAACTATCCACACATGTCTATTAGGTGCTAGATAAAGATATTATGGAAACCTTTTTTGAGTAAATACATTAAATGCCTTTTGATTTGAAATTGCTCCCACGTCGGTTATTTGTTTTGGATATCTAAAGTTTGCATGTTTGAAACCTTGTTTAAACACTGCAGGATTTTAGACCTGGTGCATTGCAGACCCAGGAGGCTACCAACCGACCACAACGGGTGTGACTTTTTGGAAAGTGCCCACAATCAGTAAAGAGAAATCCTATTTCCAACATTATCATCCTATTTTGCTTCTGGTTTGTCATGATGCATGTCGGCCACTCTGCGTTCTCACTGTGGCTAGCTCTGACCATTTTGCCTATAGTGGTGGAACGTTCAGGTTGATGAGGACTGGTTGTCAAACTGGAGCAATGCATTTCAAATGGTTGTCATGTTAAATGTGCTGCAAATGTTTTGAAGGCTGGTGAATGTTTTTAATTTGCTTGGTTGTGTAACTTGACTACATTTCGAATAGTTTGCAGAGATATCGGAAAAAAGATTGCCATCTAATCACAGGACATCTTTCTCGATGCATTTACCGTACCCCCACAGATGTCAAATGAAAAGAACTCGAAGACCAGACTTATTCACGTGTGAACTCTTTAACAACAACTGAAACCCTACTATTTTCTTTAAAAAACCTATTCCTTCTCTTTTACGCCTGGATTACAGGTGTAATAACTACATCAGCAGACTTGCGACACGCCAGTCCATTTCTGATGAGCCGCACTTTTGTTTTATAAAGTGCTGTACCTTGAAAGGAACAGCAATTGTAAGTGTACGGCATACACCTGGGGGTTCTTTTCAATTGGAGCAGACCGGTTTTACTTCCCATCTGAATGTCCTGCCAGCTATTATTGGAGTCTTCACAATTATGTAGCAAGGTATGTTCCTAAAGTTTTGACAAGTGTCTGATTTTATTATCAAGCACATTAAAAACACAAAACAGGGTCTGGGAGCTAACGAGGCATTCTCATGGGTGTTGCAGCCCTGGTGCCTGGGCAAATTCACGTGCAAGGACCTAAGGAATAAATGGCAAGCACTTACTGTAGATGTTGTTTGGCTCTGTGGTCCCAGTCACGTTGCCTTCCTTGTCAATCCTCAGATACCATTGTGTTCTACAGAACAGTTTCCTCTTGCGCACATCCCCTCCCTCCAGGTGGGTATAGCTCCTGGTGTGTCGCTCTGGGCTGGAGCAGTTCACGTTTGCGGCCATTTGCTCCGGAGTCATGTCATTGCAAGCCAAGGTGAGGGTGCCCACCAGCAGGGTAATGTGAAGGCACGGTCTGTAGAGCAGCGTTGGCAGGATCCAAGCTAGCACCCATCTGCGCATTATAGTGCAGTGCTCGGGCTACTCCTGAACCACATAATGAAACTCAGATCCCGAATGGAGAGAGCTCCGTGCCCTGCTTGCCTTCACTCTGCGCCGGACAGGGGCACTCGGCGGGGCTGCGTCCTCGTTATTCCGGCTGGCAAGGCAGGAGAGACTCCCAGCCACGTTTTCATGGACACTCGCTCTTAGAAGACCAGGTTATAAAACTCGCGATAGTGCTGGCCGTCTGTACTGCTGGAATCCACTCCGGGCGCTGCGGGTGGCAGAGCTGCAAGAGAAGAGGCATGAGTGCGTGCGACCCAAACACAGCGCCAATCTCCGCGTGACACAATGCGCCTCAAGTGCACACAACGGCCATATCACTCGGGTCCGTGCAACGAGCAAGCGAACGCACCTTAACGTTACTCCTGCTTCCTTGCCTCTATGGGTGCCTGTAGATTGCCCCTGGAATCCGCTCATTTGTTTGTGGCGCAGCCAGCTGCCGCCAACACTTTCAGCATTGGAATGCAAGTTGCGCATGCACTTTAACTGTGTCCAAAGAGATCTGTTAACACCTTGATCCGTTCCTAGCCGTCCCCAAACTTTCCCAACGCGAGTTTTAATAGTACGCACACTTACTTGCTCTCGGCGATAACAGCTGCACGTACGAGTCTTCCATGTCTGCACTGTGCCTTTTGCAACACGAGATGATGCCGCTCCGGCGGCAAACTGTTTCGTCTCACGAAGATTCCAGCGGAATCATAATTGTTTCCATAAATCAACACGCAAAGAAGGGGGTTCTCTCTCCCCTCTCTCTCTCTCGCTCCACCTCCCCCCCCCTCTCTCTCTCTCTCTCCCGCCGCAGAGCGTGTGTCCGTCGGACCAGTGCGTGTTCAGGCAGTTGTTGTTCAGTGCTGTATTAGTTGTAAGCAGCCACACCGCAGCAGAGTGCGCAAGACTGCACTTTCCGTCCACTCCCGGAGCAGCGTGCGTGCGTTAGGCTGGGCATCATTGCAGCTGCCTGGCCACTGATGGTTTAGGTCTGCGTCACTGCTCTAATGAGCGGCCCTGTATTCTCTCCCATCAGACCCAGGGCTGTCTCACCTCTCCCTACGCCCACCCGCCCCCCACAGGTCCCGAGAGCTACCGCACAGCTCGTGAGACTCTCCACCTCATGGCAGCCTAGCTAAATTCAGAGAGGGCAGTCAACTGGACTTCACCAGTTGCTGGTCTGGGCTGCTGCTAGTTTAGGGGCTTCGTCACAGCACAAAATCCAAGGGCCTGATTCACACACATGTTTGAACATGAAAAAGTCCCATTGAAATTTTTTTTGTAAATCAGGCCCCATGTGCTCAGGAAAGGCTCAATTGAAAACCTTAGGGCCGCGGCTCTAGGTCACATCAATGACTCTAGTGATTTTAAAATTGGTGAGTGGGAAAGTGTCCTTTTAGCTTCTTGCCCACCCTCCCTTGAAACTTTCAGGAAATTGTATTTATTGTACTTTATACAACACTTTACCTGAAGAGAGGGAGTGGATATAATAGTTTATATAGCGCCTATACACAATGTGTTTCAAAGTGCTTCAAGGGAGGGAACAATGGAAAATACAATGACATTCTTACAGGCTAGGAGCAGTAAGGATGTGACATTAAACATACTCGGCCTGACAACATTTCAGTTAGTGCAAGAGCTAAGACATACATAAGGAAGGGAGGGCGAGAGTGGGAAGGAAATGGAAACACAGTCGACTACTGTACTGGACTGATGACATTGCTTGTAGAGCCGGAGAAAAACAAAAGGTGAGGGATAGGGGTGCAGAAAGGGAGGGGAGGAACAAAACAAGCGACTATCGTGCTAGGCATGAAAACATTTCTGATAGTGCCTGGGGGGGGGAGACAGACGAGGTTGCTATCATACTAGGTCCAGGGACAATTCTGATAGAGTAAGTGCATAGACGAAAGTAAGGGGATGAGAGAGGAAAAGGGAGAAAGGGAGAAGAGGAGAGAACAGAGTAAGCATTCAAAACGAGTGGAGAAGCAAGAGGGGAGAGCAAATACAATTGCAGAAGTCAGTAGTAACACATAATTTTGCAAGCCAGGATACAAGATGAAGATGGGAACAGCATGATTCAGGGCCACCATGAGTACAAGATGCAAAGGAAGTCCAACATGAGAGTTGAGAAAAGGCAATGCACTGTGAATCAATGAAGTCCATAAAAGTCAAATCCAGCATTGGCCACAAGACAGTGATGGTGAAACCAGAATGTATCAGGACAGGCTCCTGCAGAAGTAGGCTGGAGGGGAGTTAGGGGGGGAGAGCAGGGGAGAAGAATCAAGCAAAACAGGCAACACCTGTGTGCAAGAAGGGTGGTGGTCACAAGGGAACATCACGGGGGGACCAAAAGGGGTGAGGATGGCCTGTGGGAACAGAGGGGGTAAACACATGTTGGTGCATGCTTACCTGCTGTCTGAGCAGGGGGTCGGGCCCTAGGTCCTCCTCGTCCAAACAGGTCCAAGCAGGAATTGCCCTTTTCTTCATCAGCCCTTCGCTTCGGATGCCCGGATGAGACTAGCGCGACAAGAGTGAACACAGGCAGGAGTGGAAGAGAGTAGATGAGACTTAAGGATGTGTAAGGTAGAAAGAGCGGGGGCTGAGTTTAGCCACAGGAGAAGGGCATTCCGAAGTGTTAACTCTAGTAAGAAGAAAGAGCAGACATGTGATTGGGTACAGAGAAAACAGGAACAGTTATCATGATGGGTCGAAGAAGGTGCGAGGGAGATTAAAGTGCGGCAAGAGATGATAGGTGGATGATTAGGCGTAATACGAAGATGGTGAAATCGGAGCTGAAGAAGAAAGGCAAGCAAATTATGGATCACAGGGGAAGGAAAGCGCAGTGCAAGATGGAAAACTTAAGCTAAAAATCAACTTAAAGGATGAGAGCATAAGCAAGGAGCCCAAGCAAGAGAGAAGAGAGCAGGCAAGGCGAGAACATATTGGAATAAGGGTCTGATTGGCTTGAAAAGTGAAATCCAGTTTCGGGTATAGGTCGCACATTCAAGGAGTTTGGAAAGAAAAGGAAGAGAAGTAGGCCTCTGTAGCGATAGGTCAAGATCATGTTTTTTTTATTGTTGGGGCGATTGGAAGCATGCTTAAACGAGAGAGGTTGACTACCATATGAAAAAAAAAATTAAAGAGATGAGGTAAGGAAGAAGGTGTGAAATACCAAGTGAATCAGTGCTGATAAAGAAGGCGTGGAATACTAAGTGAATAAGTACTGGTGAAGAAAATGTATCGTGGGCCCCCCAAGGCAAATAACGACTGGAACACCAAAGCAATCCAAAAAGGAGTGTACACCAAGCAGAAACTAACCCGATTTATTTAGGTCCAGAACACAGCAGGGAAAGCACAGTTAACATATCATGGTGGAACTGAACTGAATGAAGAGAGCTGTCAACAGCGCCCACAGCGGGCAAACCTTTTATATACAAACACCATTTGCATAAACACAATTGAACATTTTTTTGATACCTCACAAAAGCTGATTGGTGGGACAATGCCAGTCCCCTATATCTAGGGTGGCAAGATTTAAAAAGTCAAAAACCGGGACAGGGCAACTAACATAAAAGTAGGACTAACTCTTGAAAATGGCTTCCAAGGCACTAAACTTTGCTAGCGTCTGGAGGAGTAGGATTTAAGTGTTACTGTTCAAAGAAAAACATTTTATAATGAATGTATCACAAACTAACACTATCTTAAGTTGTAAAATGCAGCATTTCTTATGTGTGAGATTGTGCATTCCTGCCTGCCAGCTATGAACACCTACTACAAAAAACCCGGGACCACTGCAGTTTCCAAGGGGCACATAAACTTGAGAAAGGGGGACAGAGCACCAAATACTGGAACAGTCCAGGCAAAACCGGGACGTCTGGTCACCCTACCTATATCCAAGCATACATGGAATAATTGTAATTGGTTCCTACCATCCTGGCCCACATCATCTCAAAACCACCCATTATGACTTCACAAACTTTCCCACACTGCCCCGCAATTATGTTTTAATACGTTACTTGATAGTGCTGACCACTGGAACTTTATTCATCTGCCATTGGTCAGGTCCCATCGAGCACACAAGACAACCTCAGTTTGGCAAAGGGGAGACATTCACACGGCATACAACCAATGAAGTGCCCCACGGACATCCGAAAGGAATGTGAGAGGTCAGAAATGTGAGGCGAAGACATGTTAGAGGGCGTTTCAAACAATGGCATTTTATTAAACTAAAATTAGAAATCCAACACCTATCTTGGCCTACTCTAACTGGGATTTCCAGTCTAAACAAACTAAGGAAAAATACTCTAACATAACATTTCTGACCATCACACTTATACAATAACATAAACAAGAAAGTATATGGTAATTTGTAAATTAAACACTTGTATGTGTAACACCTTTTGAATTGGATGGTTTTAACCTGAATTAATTCCCCTTCCCCAGGGTTTAAGTCAAAGTCTGGTTCAAAACAAGGCAATAAGGAAATCCAAGGTTGAAACGGAGTTCCACCACAGTCCTGGTAAAGCCTATTTGGAGTGAATGAAACTTCCAATACTTCAGTCTAACCCAGAGAAGATTCTTATCCTGTAGGAGATATAGTTCAAGAAGTTCTTTAAATAAAAATGTATTGCTCCTCTTGCAGTGCCATGCGACCAAATAAATTCTGGACTGAGAAAGTATCACAGTGCTTCCTCCTTGGCAACATGAAGCATTCCAGCTTCCTCAGAAAATGCCACAGTGCTCCCGCCTTGGCACCAAAACACCACAGCTTCCTCAGAAATTGTCACAGTGCTTCCTCCTTGACACCATGAAACACAAGGTTTGCTTCACAGCGCTTTCCTCTTGGCACAATGGAACATAAGGTTATTCTCACAGTCCTTTTCTCTTGGCACTATGAAATATCACAGCTCCAACCTCTCCTCTCACACTACCCTTCTCTTTGCACTATGAAACATAAAGCTCTTTTCGCAATGCTCTTCTCCTGGCACCATTAAATACAACAGCTTCAACTTCCACCGGGGTGACTCACTCCCAGTCTTCCACCTTTGCTTCAGTCTGGTCCACTCTCCTGCCAGACCTATATAATTCAAATGTATATGACACAATCTTCTGCGTTTAAACTCAGCAACTTCTTCCTCTTTAAACAGCTCTTAACATTTTTGTACAACGTTATAATGAAGACCTGCATTTCACCAATGACCTTTTTAGCTCTGCTGGACAAGTAATGTCTTTGCATCCTTTTTAAAACCACCTTCCTTCTAGGGCTACTCTTAAAACAGTGAAAAAATAGTCCATAGGCGCCCCCCTTAGAGAACGAACACAGCCAAACATTCTTGTCTTTTGTTCAGCCACCAACCAAGTATCTTCCAATTCACCCTCTATTGCCTTTGACAGTTTAAGTTCCTGACCTTTAGCTGGATCTCCCACACCATAGTCATTCATGTACAAGTTCTACCTTCAAAGATGTTATATCAGCCCCTTTACCTCTGGTAGTAATGGTTATTCCCAATGGAACTGTTATTTCTGTCTCTTTTGGCTGAGGGCAATACTTGTTCATCTCTTGACTTAAGGTACTGCTTGTTCGTTCTTTCCAGTTCAATTTTATAGAGGTTTAATACTTGGATAACAAGATACAATGTTGTCAGGTCTTTACCAAGGAATTGTATTTGTTTTAGAATCACTTTTAACACTCTTAACTTTGTTAAAGCTGTTTTGAAAACATATTAGCTTTAAACATGTTCCACAGCGTATACGCTTCTACCCAAGTGCTCCATTTGTTGCACTCGATTGTCTGACAGGCTCCGGTCAGCTTTATTCAATTTCACTCCTTCGCAAGTGAAAAGCAACTGTGTACAGTTGCCCACCTGCACTTGTCTAAAGGTTCGAGAACACGCAGCAACATTCACCTGCTCTTTGGCTTCTGTCACAGGCTGCAGGGCTTCTACCACAGGTGTTTTCTTGACCTGGCATGCTCCTCTTTGCAAGCTGCCTTCGGTTCCACCCCACAGGCACAGCGTTTGGCTCACCACGATCCCCTGGAGCGTCCAGGCACAGTCTGTGTCATGATCTGTCATGATGCCTGCCCCCGGGGACCCAGACCAGGTCCAGCAACCCCGGAAGCAGGCATCAAGTTAAAGAAAAGGTTAGAACAAGAGCAATACCTTTGATCCTTACCTGAATTCCCAATCCATCACGCCTTCGAGCTGGAAGAAAGAAGTTATTTTATGCGCGTTGCCTCGCCTGCTGCAGCACCGCGCTGAACTCACCGGCCTTCGCAGCATCTTCACATTCCACCGCATCCTCCTGCATGTTCCCGCCGCATTCTGGCACCTAAGGAGTAGACAAGAACAGCAAGGTGAGCCAAGGGAATACACAGAGTAATATTAGTAACCCCCCCATAGACTTACCTGATATTACCACCGGGGGTACTATTCCTCTTCACAGGTCGGCGCAGCTTCCACTGCATCTTCGCCGAACCCCAGCCCCTAAGGGGAAACAAAAGGACAGCAAGGTGAAACAAAGGGACTATCAAGGGGAACCCTCCTCACCACATTAGACTTACCTGATTTTACCATTGGAGGTATTATCCCCCGAGACTTCATGCTTTCTCTCAGTGCCTGAATAAGGGAGAAAGCAACAGGTTACATATTGATATTATTGATCAAACTGTGTTGGAAATACAAATCCTTACCAGAATATTACCGGTTGCCACGAGGAACTCTTCACTAGGGTCAAGCTGCAATCTGCAAGGAATCGGACAAGACTGAAAGTCAGGCATTTGCACTCTTACGAACTACATACTTTTCGGAGTCAATATTGTTCTGGAACTCACCAATTCCTTTGAGCCAGTGAAGCAACTGGTTATCAACGCGCCCCTGCGCTCAATGCAGGATGGAGAGCTCATCTTTTCAAACCATCAGGTGAGACTATAAGAGGGGACATCAAAGGTGATCCGTGGGGAGAACAGCGGGGGTGGGGGGATTTACACTCAACTCCACGGGTGATTAATTCCCTTTCTCCATTTGCAGAAGAATATTCCTACGGGCCAAGCAAACAAAGCTAGGTGGGCCAGTCCTGTCCAGTCCGTCATCTCGGCCCTACGCGTCACATTGGTGGAGACTGCAGCTGTCCAGTTCAGATCGACGCCTCTGTGGGAGCCAGGTGAGCGCAACATGATCCCAGTCAGTGAGCATAGTCCTCATTCAGGCTAGGCAGGGAACATTAAATCAATCCGCAGTTCAAAGGTGGGTGTTAGCCTGGCACATATGGCATTTACACCATTCACAGCATTCCCTCCCATGATGTTCAAAAGTAATTTCATACACTTAACATGGCCACCACAAAACCCATTTACAAGTAGAAGCACTGTTCTATTCATATTTGCAGAGGAGCTACTTATGCCCCGCCTCTGCTGGAATGCACGCTTCACGTCTGCTCCGCTGACAGAGGGGTAATGCTACCAGTGTTTCTCCTCACAGAACCTGTCAAAGAAAGAAAGGAGAAATTAGAGACATTAGTGTACGAATAGTTACAGAGTACCATAGTTTCATAGAATAGACTTAACCTGACGGAAGTTATTCTCCAATGCGGTTTTCTTCGGTAAGAACATTTATTCACTCGTAGTCGCATCATCTTCCGTCAGAAGTTTCACTCACAGCCACAGCATGTTCAGTCAGAAGTTTCTTCCGCAGCCACCACATCTTCCGAAGGTTTTTTTTTCCTCAGGTTTCTGAAAACCTGCAGATAACACAAGAGGTATTTAAGTTAAAAAACGAACTTAACAGTTTAACATAGAAGACGTTTTATAAGCGTTTACGTACCTGAAAGTTCTTCAAGTTTTCACCTCACAGTTGTACCGCGCTTCACCTTGAAGGCTGCAGTTACTCCGTATTGGCGAACGTACGTTTTTAAAGACGTTTTCTCATCCTGAGTAACTCCGTAGCCATCCGCAGCCCTAATTCTTTCCCGAATTCATAGAACCTGCAAAATAGAGAAAGAAGGCAAATTGAAGCCCTTAAGGATTACAGATTTTTTAACTGTTTACTTCCCCAAAGACTCATTCCCCAAAGACTCATTCTCCAAAGAATAGACATTTCAAGGCAAAAAAGCTATAGAGTTCATCAGCAACCTAAGTTACCATTGTTTCTCCATCTCAACGCGCCCCTGTATAAAAGCAGGATGGAGAGCTCCATAATAATAAAACACGGGTTATAAGGGAGTGATTTAAGGGAATACACATCTCATGTAGTATTAACTCAGTTAATAGATGTTATACCATTTCTATTGTTGTCATGTGTTTGTTCAAACAGAAAAAGAATCCTAAAGGCTCCAAGGTATCAGATCCACAGGCCGGGAAGGTATTACACTCCCGAGGAGCTCAGGTAAGCGTTACAGTCTGCTGCACGCTTCTCGCTGTGAAAACTCTGCAATTAGATTAACATGTGAGAAAGCTTTCAGACTTCACGCTTTCCGCTGCACAACCCCTGTAATCCAGACTTTGGGGGCAAAAAATCAACTCAGGATTGGAAACTGGAATAAGTGTATGGTAAATCCTGGCGTCCCTTCTTTCCTCCCACTTCGAATGGATTGTGTCCTCCCACATATTCCTCATCTTTGATATGATATCCAACTTCAGCTGCTTCAGAATTTTTTTCCCCAGAAGGCGCTGTGCGTCGATGGCGTCGACTTGATGTCCCTCAAAGGTCTCTGTCTCGAGGATGATGCCACCGAAGGCATATATAGCAGGCGCAGCGCCCGTTGGCTTCAGTTCCGTTTTTCTGCAACAGCTTTAGCTTTGAGAAATACAGCACACTTCTTCACTTTTGTGACGACTTCGTTATTTCGAGAAATCGAAATGTCTTCTTCATTGATACTGACAACCCCGAAGACCAGGTTCAAAAAGTGTTGGGGTTGTGGGTCGAGCATGTCTTCGACCGATCTCCATCGAATCTGTTTGTGGTGCCTCAGGCGGACCGTGACACCTCCAGACTACTCCAGTGCCACTCTATGACTGAAAAGGCCTTGAAGGAACGTAAAAGGAAGTTGAAGGTAGGTCGAATCCCCAAATCTCCTACCCCGACCAAGAAACCTTTGACAAACGAGTCGAAAGGCGACTCTCCTCGGAGGAAGAAGGCCAAGCGGTCGAGATCAAGGAGTGTGTGCCACCACTCTTCTTCTTCCTCGAAGAAGTCAAAGAGGAGGCACCATAGGTCGCCTTCATCGACTTCGTCGTTGGCCGCTTCCCCACAGAGGGTTTCTTGCCCAACCAAAAAGTCCACTCCGGCCTAGTGGGAGGCCTTCAGAGCAGAGATGCCCAGAATATTTGAAAAACAAAAGCTTCCAAGCCATGTTCATACCGCGCCTTCGAAAGTATCCCGGAAGGAAAGAGCTCGACCTAAATCCTGCACGCCCGGGATGAAGGCTCGATCTGCATCGAGAGCAATCAAGGCCTCGATCCGATGAAGTCTCATCGAAGGATCAGTCGAGCTGGAAGCATAAGTCGAGGTCGATGCTATCAACACCTTTGACGGTGCCTTCGACGACAGCCAAACCATCCATGTCGGCATCCACGCCAACCTGCCATCATTGCCAGCTGCGCCATCGACGCTGAGCGCCCCAGTAAAATGTACGGCGCCAATGAAGAAAGTTTTGATGACTCTTCCAGCGTCAAACCCATTATTTGCAAAATCCCTCATTCCTGAGAAAACAAATGTACCTCTACCCAGGAAAGACTATTTTAAGTCTTTCTTCCATTTATGAAGTGAACGAGCAGTCAGATGAAGTGGCTCCATTTGGCCTCCAATTTGGTATGCCAAATGTGCCTGAGAGTTGTATTGCAGAGGAGTCAAGGTTGAGGGACCTCTATGACAACCTACAGACTGCAAGAGGGGTGGATACTTCCCCTGAGTTCGAGCTTGGGAGACCAGAGGCTGGGAAGCATGCAGATACGTCCTACAGAAAACTCATGTCCAAGGTAGTGGACTACATGGAGTGGAGTAGACCTCCATTGCCATTTGAACAAGATGATCTAACTGACATCTTATATAAGGGTCCTCAGTCAGATCCCATATTACAATTTCATATTGCTTTGCAGAAAAGGGTGGCGATGAATTGGGAAACACTGGAAACCAATCCGACTGTAAATAAGAACTTGACCAAGAAGTACCGCCCTTCCAGTGGTGACCCTGACTACCTGTCGAAACACCCCACTCCAGAGAGTCTGGTGGTGCAGGCAGCTACTGCAACATCTTAGTAAGCAGCTTATCCAACCATCCCTCCAGATAGGGATGTCAAATGAGTAGATGGATGGCCAAGGACGGTATTTTCCGCAGGGAGTATGGCACTCAAATCTGCTAAGTCCACATGTGCCCTCGCAAAATGTACGTTCACTCTATGGGATTGCATTTCCATGTCGGCAGAGCACATTCCTGAGGGGGATGAAAAAGGCAGGTTCTTAGCCATAGTGAGAGACAGCAAAGAAGCCATGTGCGAGTCTCTTCAGTCAGGTTTGTATTCTGCCGATAGCATCAGTAGAGCCATGGCTACAAGCACCTTTATGTGCAGGTTTGCGTGGTTGCGGTAGTCTGGTTTTACACCGGATGTGCAGTCCAGACTTCTCAACATGCCCTTGGATGGGTCTTACCTTTTTGGCAACAAGACTGACTGAAGTCTTGAGTGGTTGCAGACCTCAAAGGCAGCAGCCACATTTTAAAGCGCTGCTATTAGGCAACCTCAGCCTTTTCAACCTAGTGGACAACCTTGGAGGGGTAGATCTTTTTGCTACTACTCCTCAGTTGGAAGGGCGAGAGGAATGGCCAGTCAAAGGGGCCAAAGAAGATTTCCTTGTGGTTGACGAGGAAGGGGTGCAAAGCCAGCTCAAGCAGGGGCTTCTTTACCATCTGCCGCTGCATCAGCCGCCTTAAAACCTCTGAGGTCTTGAGTCACAGTTCACCGACTGTCTCAGCATCTAGAAGAATGGCGAGACATTACTTCAGATGCTTGGGCCTTGGAAACTGTAGCCCACGGTTACTGTCTTCCTTTTATACAAAGACCTCAGAACAATCGACCAGGGAACCAACCTTTGAGGATTCCAGATCTGCTCCTTGTGCAGGAGATTTTAACCCTGCTAGAGAAAGGTGCTATAGAACCAGTGCTTGTAGCAGAGAGGAACACGGGTTGGTATTCCCCTTATTTCCTAATACCCAAGAAAGACGGAGGACTGAGACCCATCTTGGACTTGAGATACTTTAACAAGTTCCTCAGGAAGGACAAGTTCAAGGTGGTCACACTTTCTCAGATCCTTCAGGCCCTCCAACTCCAGGATTGGTTGGTGTCATTGGACCTTCAGGATGCTTATTTTCATGTGCCAATCCATCTCAAGCCAGAAAATACCTGAGGTTCGCAGTTGCCAGTACTCCTTATCAATTTCGAGTTCTGCCATTCGGGCTAACCGCTGCCCGAGGGTTTTCACCAAACTGATGGCGGTGTTAGCAGCGAGTTCCAGAAGAGGGGGGATTCACGTCTACCCTTACCTGGACGTTTGGCTGATCAGGGCACGTTCTGCCGAACAAGTCCTGGATCATCTCACCGTCCCCTGCCACTCCCTTCAGACTGAGCTTCTCCCTCAATTACAAGAAGTCCCATATGACACCTTCTCAGAAACCCCAATTAATCGGAGCTGTTAAGGATATATCCTTAGGAAAGAGCATGCCACCCGAGGTGAGGGCTCAAGACATTCTACAGATGGTGACCACATTTCAAAGAGCCCAGTATCTCCCGGCCTTATTTGAGGCTGCTCACCCTCATGGCATCCTGCATTTTTCTGGTGCCCGAGAATGAGAGATCCCTTCAATGGGATCTAAGAACTCAATGGTCCAGTTATCAGGAAAGATATCAGACCTAGTTCAGGTTCTAAGAAGGGTCGCACAGGATCTTCTGTGGTGGGCCTGCGAGGACAACATTCTGAAGGGTGAACAATTTTGGCAACCATGGCCTGAGATAACAGTAGTAACGGGTGCCTCACTCACAGGGTGGGGAGCCCACACCAACGATCTGACAGTCAGCAGTCGTTGGTCTCCATCAGAGTCCAAACTACATATCAATCTTTTGGAGCTGAGGGCAATCAGTCTAGCGCTGAAGGCCTCTCTGCCCTCTGTACAGGGAAAGAATGTCCTGATAATGACAGACAACACAGTGGCCATGTACTACCTCAACAAGAGAGGTGTGGGGTCACTACCACTGTGCAGAGAGGCAATGCAGCTCTGGTACTGGGCAGTACAAGAAGGAATCTCTATCGGTAGTTCACCTAGCCAGAGAGGAGAACACGGTAACGGACACTCTGAGCAGAAAAAGCACATTTGAAGGGATTGTGTCCTCCGACGTATTCCTTATCTTAGATATCTCTTTCCAGCTTTTTTCTATAGGGCGCTGCACGTCGATGTCCGCCGAGTCGATATCCCTCGACAGCCGCCGTATCGACGTCGACATCATCCTGCCTATAAAGGCTGCGCGCAGCGTCCGTTGCTCAGTTCCGTTTTTCCGCGCTTACTCAGTGCCTCGGAATATCGTTGCTCAGTTTCGTAGAGAATATATCCTATTTCCTCAAGATATTCGATCCATACTCGATGGCTTCCTCGTCAGAACCGACGACCCCTCGGTCCTGCTTCAAAAAATGCCGAGACTGTGGGAAAAAGATGTCGCTGACTGACCCTCTCAGAGTTTGTCTGTGGTGTTTGGGAGCTGAACACCATTGTTCGGAGTGCGAGGACTGTATGTCCATGACAGCTAAGGCCCTGAAGGAGCATAGGGGGAAGCTGGAAAAAGGTAAGACTTCAAAAGCTTCTTCTTCCTCGACGAAGTCGAGACATTCGTCTCCTCGTCACCATTCGCGCTCCAGGTCTCGGAGTGGGTCCCATCACTCCTCAAGATCGAAGCACTGTAAGAGGAGACGTCGAAGATCCCCTTCTTTGTCCTCCTCTTCCTCTGTTTCTCCTAAGAGAATCCCTTGCCCCACGAAACATAGTTCCCGGGCTGAATGGGAGGAATTCCGCAAAAATATGAGCGTCTTCGAGAAAGCGACCTCGACCCCTTCGAAGACTGCCGAGAGCGATGCTCTGGTCAAAAGACCCAAAGGTCAAAAATGCCGCGAGTCGCAGTACCCGGCGAAGGAAGCTTCTCGAGCGCGTCACGAACCCTCGAGTAATGCTATGACCTCGAAACCTTCTTCGAAGGTTCCGTCGACGCCGAGGTCGGTGTTTTCGACGCCGTTGTCGAAGGGACCTTCGACACACGGGTCTGTCGACTCGACGCTATCTTTGACACCGGCGTCGACACCAAGGAAAGTCACGGTTGCGGCGCACCCAGTGGCTATCCCCAGGTCCGCGATGGCGTCGAGATTGTCGACTTCCTCGAGCAGAATCCCAATTCTATCCGGGTCCTCGAGGCCTCCGCCTTTGTTTTCCACGCCACACTCGAAGCCTTCGGCGTCGACAACATCGACGTTTTCGAGGCCGATTACAACAAGTTTGGCACCCTCTGCCTTGGAGATGGGTTTCACACCCTTTGTGAGTTCAGACCAATTGAGAACTATGTCCTCAATTATGGAAGTAGGAGAACTATCTGACCAAGAAGAGACATTTGAGTTGCAGGGACCTGTAACCCCAGTTCAAGAGGAGTTATCCTCAGAAGAACGCAGGTTAAAGGAACTCCATGATTCCTTACATGAGGCAAGTGGGTTAGACACTTCCCCTGAGGTGGAGTTCGCTAGGCCAGACCCGGGAGAGCATGCTGAAACCCCCTATAGAGCCTTAATGGCCAGGATCACAGAATTTATGGGGTGGTCAACACCTTCACAGGCTTTCCAACAAGATGACCTCACGGATATTCTTGATAAAGGTCCACAGGAGGATCCTGTAGTGCCTTTTCATAAAGCTCTTCAAAGGAAAATCATGACGAACTGGGAAACCCCAGATGTCGTCCCGGCAGTAAATAAAAAAACTGTCTACTAAATACAGGGTATCTTCTGCAGACCCGATGTTTTTGTCCAGACACCCATCCCCAGAAAGTCTGGTGGTACAGGCAGCATCTTCTACTGACATCAAGACTGCTTACCCTACCGTCCCACAGGACAGGGACGATAAGAAATATGATGCTATGGCAAAGAAAGTTTTTTCGGCATGTAGCATGGCGTTAAAATCTATTATTGCTACTTGCACCCTTGCTAGATTCAGCCATACACTTTGGGAGTGTGCTTCTACAGCGGCTGACTGCATCCCGGAGGGAGAAGAAAGGGAGGCGTTCCTAAATATCATACATGACGGTAAAGAAGCTATGTGCGAATCCCTCCAGACGGGCATTGATTCAGCGGACGGTATCAGCAGAGCAATGGCGGGAAGTACAACAACCAGGAGATTCGCTTGGTTGAGAAAGTCTGGGTTTGCCCCAGATGTGCAAGCCAGGCTCTTGAACATGCCATTCGATGGCTCTTCTTTGTTTGGGAAAAAGGCAGATGACAGTTTGGAAAAACTGCAAACATCAAAGGCAGCAGCAAAATCCCTAGGCGCTGCAATCAGTCAGACACCTTTTCGTTCCTCAGGATCCTCTGCGAGAGGCAAGTCCTTTCGCTTCTACTCCGCATTCGGAAGAGGTAGAGGACGACCGGCTCAGAGGGGACAAAGAAGAACTACCCGAGGTGGACGGTATAGATATTCAAAAGCCGCAGCAACAGCAGGTGCCTCTTTACCATCGGCATCTGCATCAACCGCCCCAAAACCACTCTGAGGACTTCCCTCACAAGACACCTGTAGGAGGCAGGTTAACTCAACATCTGGCGGAATGGCAGGCTATCACGTCAGATGCTTGGGCATTGGAAACAGTTGCCCAAGGTTACTGCCTGCCTCTCCTACGCATACCTCAGAGTCATCCACCGGGGATCAGCTCTCAAAAAGCTCCAGATCCGCTCCTCTTGCAGGAAATTTTAGACCTGCTAGAGAAAGGTACCATAGAACCGGTACCTGTAGCGGAGAGGAACAAGGGCTGGTACTCCCCTTACTTTCTCATTCCAAAGAAAGACGGAGGACTGAGACCCATCTTGGACTTGCGAGAATGAACAAATTCCTCAGGAAAGACAAAATCAAGATGGTAACTCTTTCTCAGATCCTTCAGGCCCTTCAGTTCCAGGACTGGTTGGTATCTCTGGACCTTCAGGACGCTTATTTCCATGTGCCTAGCCATCTCAAACACAGGAAATACCCGAGGTTCGCAATTGGCAACTCTCATTATCAATTTCGAGTGCTGCCATTTGGGCTGACCTCCGCCCCGAGGGTTTTCCCCAAGTTAATGTCAGTAGTGGCTGCAAGTCTAAGGAGGGAAGGGATTCACGTCTACCCCTACCTGGACGATTGGTTGATCAGGGCTGTATCTTCGGAACAAGCTCCGATCCAGCTAAATCACGTTTGCCACTCCCTTCACAGACTGGGCTTCTCCCTCAATTTAAAGAAGTCACAAATGATACCATCACAGAGACTCCAGTTCATCGGAGCGATCCTGGACACTTCCCTGGGAAAAGCCTCGCCACCAGAGGTGAGGGCTCAAGATATTCTACAGATGGTTACCAAGTTCCAAAATGCCCAACGTCTCCCAGCCTTCGACTTTTTGAGGTTGCTAGGCCTCATGGCATCCTGCATTTTCCTAGTGCCAGAGGCTCGCCTGAGAATGAGATCCCTCCAGTGGGCACTGAGAACTCAGTGGTCACAATTCTCAGGAAGAATGACAGATCTTCTTCAGGTTCCCGACAGGGTGGCTCGAGACCTTCAGTGGTGGGCCTGTCAGGAGAACAGTTTTGGCAACCCTGGCCGGAGATAACAGTAGTCACGGATGCCTTACTCACGGGGTGGGGAGCCCACGTCAACGACTTGACCATCAGCGGTCGTTGGTCTCAATCGGAGTCCACACTACATATCAACCTGTTAGAGCTGAGGGCCATCAGATTTGTGCTGAAGGCGTTCCTGGCATCTGTACAAGGGAAGAATGTCCTGATAATGACGGACAACACAGTGGCCATGCATTACCTCAACAAAAGAGGAGACGTAGGATCACTACCTCTGTGCAGAGAGGCGATGCAGCTCTGGTTTTGGGCAATCCAAGAAGGAATCTCTCTATCGGCAGTTCACCTAGCCGGAGAGAAGAACTTGACAGCGGACGCTCTGAGCAGGCAGAGCACAGTCTCCCACGAGTGGGAACTAGCTCAGGAAGTCCTTCAAGAGATCTTCGCCCTTTGGGGAACCCCTCAGGTGGATCTGTTCGCCACCAGTGTCAACAGGAAGTGCGATCTGTTCTGTTCAAGGGAATTTCCCCCGAGAGGAGCTCTGGGAGACGCGTTCATAGTGGACTGGGAGTTTCCACTTCTGTACGCGTTCCCACCGGTCCCTGTCATTCCTCAAATGATCAGGAGGTTGAGAAGATTCCAGAAAACCATGATCCTAATTGCCCCGGATTGGGCCAGGAGAACGTGGTACCTGGACCTTCTAGACTTGTCCATCTGCCCTCCATTTCGACTTCCACTCAGAGAGAATCTACTCTCACAGAAGGGAGGACAGGTTCTCCATCCAGACATCAAAACCCTCAACCTTCACGCTCGGCTTCTGAAAGGCTGAGGTAAAAGGATTGGGACCTCCCTGATGATGTTATGGAGGTGTTGCTTTCGGCAAGGAGGCCAGCAACAAAGTCTTTATACCGCTGCCGTTGGAACAGATTTTGCAGCTGGTGTAGAGAAAAGAATATCAACCCCTTTTCATGTGGTACACCAATGGTTTTGTCCTTCCTACTCTATTTAGCGAATTCAGGCCTTCAAGTTGGCACCATTAAGGGCTATCTCGCAGCGCGATCCATCTTTAAGCGCACTGCGGTAGAACCATCCTATTTCAAATTACCCTTGGTAATACAGTTTCTAAAGGGGTTAACTAACGTTTATCCCCCAAGACCATTCCAGGTTCCCCTAAGGGATTTAAACTTAGTCCTAACTTTCCTGATGGGCACACCTTTCGAACCACTCCATTCTTGTTCGTTAAGATTTCTTACCCTTAAAACTGTTTTATTAATAGCATTTACATCTGCTAGAAGGGTGAGCGAGTTACAAGCTCTTTCTTGTAAACCACCTAATACAATCTTTCACAGAGACAAAGTTGTTCTGCAAGTGAAGGCTAATTTCCTCCCAAAGGTGGTTTCTGAATTCCATATCACTCCGAAGATTACCCTCCCATCTTTCTATCCTCCTCCTCATCCGGGGAAAGAGGAAGAGAGGTTACACAGGCTGGACCCAAGAAGGGCTTTAAGTTTTTACATCAGTAGACTGGCTAGGATAAGACAGTCAGACCAGCTGTTTGTAGGCTACGCAGGTCACAAGCTGGGGTTACCGATAACTAAGCAGAACATTTCCAGATGGATCATTATAGCCATTTTGGAATGTTATAAACTGGCAGGTAAAGAGCCCCCTCAAAATCTTAGGGCTCATTCGACCAGAGGTATCGCAGCTTCATCGGCCCTCAAAAGAGGAGTGCCGGTTAGAGACATATGTGCGGCTGCCACATGGTCGTCCGTCCATACCTTTACACGGTTTTACAACTTGGATTCCTCCTCCAGTCAAGAGACTAGGTTTGGAAGGGCAGTATTGCACTCTATTCATCAATAAAAGGAAGCATGAAGTCAGTACTCCCACCTCCAATAACAGAATACTGCTATGGGAGCCTATCTAAGATAAGGAATACGTCGGAGGACACAATCCCTTCGAAGAACAAGTTACTTCTTACCTTGTAACGTTCTTTCGATGGGATGTTACAAGGTAAGAAGTAACTTGTTCGTCTCCTACGAATGGGTACTAGCTTAGGAAGTCTTTCAAGAGATCTTCACCCTTTGGTGAACCCCTCAGGTAGATCTGTTCGTGATCGGTGTCAAACAGAAGTGCAAACTGTACTTCTCCAGGGAATTTCCTCCAAGAGGAGGTCTAGGAGACGCATTTGTGGTGGACTGGGAATTTTCACTTATGTATGCCTTTCCCATGGACATGTCCATCTGTCCTCCAATACATGTTCCACAAAGGGAGGGGTGTCGGGTTCTCCATCCAGCGGTCAAGACACTCAACTTTCACGCTTGGTTTCTGAAAGGTTGAGATACGAGGCCTGGGACCTCCCGGATGATGTAATGGTGATTTTGTTTTCAGCCAGAAGTCCAGCAAAAAACTCTTTGTGCTGTTGCCATTGGAATACATTCTGCAATTGGTGAAGAGAAGAATGTAGATCCATTTATATGTAAAACACTGTCTGTTTTATCTTTTCTGCTATCTTTAGCCAATCTGGGGCTCCAGATTGGAACTATTAAAGGCTATTTGGCGGCCCTGTCCATATTTAAGCGCTCGTCAGAGGAATGTTCATACTTCAAAATTCCACTGGTGACACACTTTCTAAAAGGGCTCACCAATGTGTTCCCCCTCCATCTCCGTTCCAGGTTCCAATTTTGGATTGTAATCTGGTTCTAAAATTTCTAATGTGTGCATCTTTTGAACCTTTACATTCATGTCTGTTTAGGTAGTTAACCTTTGTGAGAGAAGGGCCTCAACGACCGGTGGGGGGTGTCTGTACTTCCGCTCCCTATATGGTGGAGGAGAGGCACAGGAGACCCCAGCCAAGATTCTTTATTACGGTAGCAATGGTCGAGCAATCAAGGCCTAGCTTCTCAGGAGGTGATGCAGGCTGGTTCTTAAGTACAGTGTAGTCCCCAAGCCCCCACAAAGGAATATCCACACTCTGTATTGGTTATAACACAGTCTTTATATAATCAATATTTAAGGTTATGTACATTTATCATAATAACTCACTTTGTACCCCGGAAAAATCAACAATGGCAAATATATACAATCCTAAAGTGGTACCACCCTAGATCTCATTAAAGTGCATGAACAATACTGTACAATGTCACACAGACCAATAGAGTGAAACCAGCAATAGAGAGAGGAGAGAAAATAAGATGATTGAGCAATAGGCAGAATACTGGCCCCTACTACTAGGCACAGTTCTGTGGGGAGTTCCCCCCGCCTGGGCAACCTGTAAAAAATAAAGATATAGCACAAGCCCAGTCCATATACTGTTCTACAAGTCTTATTCCCTCCTATAATGTTTTTACCCCCCCAATGTACCTGGTGGAGTCGAGTTCTTCGAAGAGGCGTTGACAGATCCTTCTTGAGCGACCCCCTTTCAAGCGGGAGTCACGGATCGTCGAGAAACGTCGAGAAACTCGCGGTTCGGCGAGGGGAGTCGACGGCCCTTCTTGAATGCCTTCCCTTTCAAGCGGGAGGCACGGGGCGTCGAGCGTCCTTCGACAAACGAGGTAGAACGGTGTCGATGAGGCGGCAGCTTCGTCCGAGCGGTGCTCGTCGGCGTCGGAGCGTCGGCGTCCTGCAAGGCAGAGGCGTACGGGGCACCTCGGTGACAATAGTTCTGGACCGCAAAGATTGTAGAGACGGAGGCCCAGCAAGGGCGTCGAGTCGTTCGAGTCTTTGGGGTCTTCGGGTGGCGGGAAACCCACCGGCAGGTTTCTCCTCGGCGCGTTGGTCGTCCTCGACTTTCTCCGGCAGGATAAGCGGTCGACGATGCGGTCGAGAAAGTCCTTCGATTGAATGTTCTTAGGCAAAGGAGCGGACGGCTCCGGTCGTCGGCGGCACGGCGTCAAGTGGTTCCCACGGCTGGGCAACACAACTTCGACGGGCCTCCAGCGGTTACACAAACCTGCGAACCCTGGTCGACGGCAATGGACTTCGACGGCATCGATGTCCGGGTGCTTCACTTCGATCTCCTCGGCGGTCCCGTCTCGGGTTGACAGCCTTTCGAGGGTCTGTCTTCCAGGGCGCTTCGGCGAAGATGGAGTGGTGCTCGATGGTCCCTCGGAGCACGGGAAGAGGGCGCCTTACCAGGTCCTTTCTCGGGTCAGTCTTCGACGATTTCGTCAGCCTTCGGATCGGTCGAAGCAAATGCCACAGCAAGTCTTCTTCTTCCAGCTGGACGTCGAGGATCAGCAGTTCCAGTTACTCTTAGAGTGGAGACTTCACTCCAGGATGCTTCTGAACGTTCCTGAACGTTCCTGAACACCTGGCTGCTTCTGAACACTTTTCCAGTGGTGAGAGGTCCCCAGATATACTATCATGTCTCTCATCCACGCTGCTGGCACACACTCAGCAGCCAATCATACAGAGGGGCATTCATGCAGTCAGTCAGGCACACAGTGCATTCAGGCCACACTCCTCCCTTCCAGACACTCACAACAGGGAATGTGGATTTGGACAAGTACCCAGCCATTCAACACTACACACTGCATTCAGGCCAGTTTCGGGCAGGGCTGTCTCAGTCTTTGTCTCTCATGCCAGAAACCAGACAACCACAACAAGGAGTGTATATTGGTCACACACTCCACTCACCCAGGTCCCACCCACAGGAGGTACCCACAACATACAGTCACTGGGAAGGCTCCAGTCAGTCTAGCTGGGCCTTCACAACAACACCATACATGGAACCTCCACCCAACAGCCAGTCAGGGGGAAGGGACAGAGACAGGGCTTCCCAGGACTTTGGGAAAACAAGATAACAGGCAATAGAAAGCAAGAGGCCACAGGGGCCATCTTGTTTTCTATCAGGAATCAACTGATCCCAATGGCAGGGCCTGGGTATCCCAAAATGGAGGACACCCAGAGCACCTGTCAATTTCAGCATGGAGCTGCCACCAGCCCATACCTTGCTCTGGGGCCACCCACAGGTGCCCAAAAACATACACTAGGGGCACAGGGTTGTACCCCTACCCATGGGTGCCATAAGGGTATCCCATGGGTCTGTTCACCAACCCAAAAGAGAGAGCTGCACTGCCAGGAGTCCCACATGGACTCCTGGGCAGAAAACATAACAGAACACACGGTAAAAACAGTAAAAGGACAAGGATTCAGAGGCCCTGTCCCTCAGATGCATTTCCAGCATCACAACCTTTAAGACCATTCTATTGGTAGCTCTAACATCTGCCCGTAGAGTGAGCGAGCTGCAGGCACTTGCGCCGAAGCCACCATTTACTATGATCCACAAGGATAGGTTTGGTCTAAGGGTTAAAACTTCCTTTTTAACCAAAATCATTTCTGATTTTCACATAGAACAAAAAAGGGTTTTGCCTAGCTTCTGTCTCCCCGTCATCCTAGCAAGGAGGAGCGATTACATAGTTTGGACCCTCGTAGAGCTTTAAGCTTTTATATACCAAGAATGTCAAAACTCTGTATTGATGATCAGCTGTTCATTGGCTATACGGCCACACACCGGGTCAGGCTGTCTCTAAGCAGATCTTGTCCAGATGATCATTGTGGCCATTTCAGAATACTACAGGTTGGCAGGGAAGTATCCTCCAGAAGGATTAAGGGCCCATTCCACCAAGGGCATGACTACCTCTACAGCTCTGCAAAGGGGTGTCCCAATAAAAAAATATTTGAAGTGTCAACGTGGTCTACTATCCACACGTTCACAAAGCATTACTGCCTGGACTCTTCCCTCGATTAGCATGGTACCTTTGGTAAACCAGTCCTGAACTCGGTTCATGAGAACAATTAAAATATGAATCCTACTCCTTCCACAAATCAAATACTGCTTTGGGAGTCTATTAAAGATGAGGAATACGTGGGAGGACACAATCCATTCGAAGAACAAGTTACTTACCCCTGGTAACGTTCTTTTGACTGGATGTTCCTCCCACGTATTCCTCATCGCCCTCCCAACCCACCCCACAGTAGAATTTCCCATGCTATTACAGCTTTTGTTCCTTCAAGGCAGAGTACGGTCATTCCCGTGGTTATGCAAGTATTTGTGCTGTTGGGGGAAAAAACAGAACTGAAGCCAACAGTGCTGCGTGTGCTATATATACATTTGACGACATCATCCTCAGGGTGGAGGATTAGACGCCATTGACGCACAGCACCCTCTGCCGAATATTTTTTCCGAAGCAGCTAAAGATGGATATTGTATATCAAAGATGAGGAACACGTGGGAGGAAAATCAAGTTGAAAGAACGTTACCAAGGGTAAGTAACTTGTTCTTCTGTGTATTTTGCCAGCAACATGTTTCCTCTGCCACCTCCTTCTGACCCAGCAAGTACTTCTGCTGCTACAACTGCTGCTACTTCTCCAACCACGACTGCTTCTACTTGCCTGCACCTGAGGGAGCTTTTTAAGCCTCCCAGCCTCCCTCAGGTGTGGGCTGTTAAGCCTATTTGCCTCGCCTTCAGGCCTGCACTGCTCTTCTGCCCTGCACTGCTCTTCATCCCTCTTCTTGGTCCCAATACTCCTGGGATTATGGGACTTGGAGTCCCAATCAACAAAATCAGTTCTAAGTAGTAATCTACTATTCTTGACTTTCAAACTATTTTGTTGACATATTTAAAAAAATACTTCATGTTTAATCGCAGTAGGGAAAGGCAGTTCACTCAAGCCACCATTTACAGATTTCCCTTACCTATGGGAGTAAGGGGGATGTTCAATCACATTAGGTCTAAGGGATTCTATCTTAAGTGTGACATTTAAAGATGTTACATCGCATTTGCCCATATTTCTCAACTCAAAATGGGGATCATATTATAATGACAATAAGCCAGTGCATGTTTTGGTATATATGAAAGGTTATTCCTTTCAAAGGAGGATACTGTGTCTCATCCCACTGAATCCCTTCACTTCCCTGGGCCTGCTCTCCTCCCAGGTAATCCTCTCGCGGTACACTACCCCCAAGGTCAGGATCAAGAAGCATCTGCCTTTCCATGGCCACCTGGGAGGAGACTTTAGGCAGGGGTACAGTGAGGGATCCATAGGCTTCATCACAGGAGACAAAACACTGTTGCACCCTAGAGACACCAAAACCTCACCTGTGATTGGTTTTCCGTTGCTCGGCTTCTCACCCACAGCCCTCTTCCCATGCCCATCTGCCAAGGAGAGATTTGAAACCGCTTACCCCACTGTGGTTGGATTTTATTTAACTACATTTAATTCTAATTCCCTTCAAGTTCCCAGCGAGCACCTAGGTGCCTAGTTTCCTGGCCTCGAAAGGATCTTCTGGTCCCATTCCCCTGCGGATACGTTTTCCTGGGAACTGCCAACTTGCAACATTTCTCCAGCACACAGCTGTAGCTGAATGCTTGAGAAATTCATGGTTACCCAGGACATAAGGCCTGTGGCTGCAAAAAAACAAATGTTTTACTTACCTGAGACCTAAACACCAGAATGGCTATTATTTTGTTCAAATCATGCTACACTGCCTTTTTTACCCACTACCCCTGCTCCTTGAACCCGTGCCCCACTTGGTGCCCCCAATCCCACTCTTCCCCACTGACTTCTCCGGCTGCACTTGTGCACACTGCGAAAAGTTACACAGCAGAACGGTCAATGTTGTCCTTGACTCCAGGAGTGCCCCCTCCCCACTGCACCCCCCCATCAATCACGTAATTGATAGGTGCACCCCCCATTGAAGAATTTAATTTGCACCTTTACTGCATATCCCCCTTCGATCAATCCATCGATCAACACTTTTCCTATCATGTTCTTACTTACCGTGTTGGGGATCCACACCCTCGGTATCCTATGCATGTTCCCCCTTCTTCCTCATACTCCCCCAGGGAAGATTCTATTATCACACACTCTTGCCCATCCTTAGAGCATTACACCCAAAAGGCATCATACCCGTCCATGTTTGCAGTTAGCATTGTAACCACCCCTTGTGTATTGTGCTCATTTGCTCCAGAATGTGTTGACCCCGAGTGTTAACTTTGTGCTTTATCCCCCATCCCGTCAACATTCAGGGACATCATATATCTCCTCCTGCCCTCCCTATATTCATGCACAGCTTTAGTATTAGCTGACCCACACAGAAGGTGATGAGCACCAGAATGAGCACTGGGACAGTTACTTTAAAAATGTTTGGCAACCAACTGTGGACCCAAGCAAAAAGAGTCAAACCAGCTGTCTGACGATACTGCATCCTTTGTAAGTCTCATGTAGTGTATGAATCTCCTCTATGGCCTCTGTCAAATTTCCACTAGCTGCGTCGTTAGCTGGTATTATTGTGCAGCAACTACTGCCGATTTTGTGGAAGATGCCACCCTCCTTTGCGCTAATCGTATCCAACATATCGATTTTGGAGTGCCACCAGCCTGACTGCACAAATCTCTTCCCTTACAGCAATGCATCCTTTTTCAGTCAAGTTCGCCATTTACAGTACCTCAGAACAGGTCACCTACAGCCACTTGGCTTTGGCTGCCGGTTGGACCACAGGAAACAGGAGTGACACAAAAACATGGATGCCTTTGAAAACAGACAAAACTGTGATGGAATCGCAGCCAAACTTTCAAATTATTTGCTAGACCAATAATTGGTGCTGTGTCGATTTCGTTTCAATGTCTGTTCCCACCCTTCTTGTACTCTTCCTTCCTCCATCATTCTTCTTTTGAGTACTGCAGGATGTCACTGAAATGCATTAATTCTGCTCGAGGCACTAGCAGGGACGGGATGTGCACTGTGACAAGGGCTCATAGTCCTCTCCAATCGTGAGGCAGCTGGGTGTAGGACTCGGTCCAGCATGCCCACCAGTCTTTCGTGACTGCCGCTGTCCCACTCTTCAGTGCTGAAATGCTCATCACCTTGGTGTAGCCGGCATTATACCCCAAATGTGTTGACCCAGTGGATCTGAAACATAAGGAAAATCGTGTAAGAGGCTTGATGTGTACTAGTTGGGGTCTCATCTACCCAAGTTAAAGCATGCACCTATTTGTTCCATGTTGCCCCAAAGCGATCATACATTTTTGTCACTACATCCCTCTCAAACGCTACTAGCCCCTTTGCTCAGCACTGTACCATTCCCCCCTCCCATTGCCCATCATGAAAGACAGATCCCTCTATCTTCATTAATTGCCTTGTTCTCAACCGAGTTCCTCTGGGACCCTCGTCATAAACTCGGTTCCCCCTAGTGCTTTGAGTGGTAGGGTGGAAGAGGGAAAGAGGAGGGAGTCTGAGGTCAGTACCACGCCCCTTAAGTGCTAGTGCCCTGGACAATCCCAAAAAGAATTGCTTTTACCTTATGAATGTGCCAAAGAGCCTGGAGACTAGATACGAATGAGGAGAAAGCCTGTTGAACAAGTTCATCCACTGGTTGAGGGCAAAGAGAGGCTGTCTGTCAGTTATTCATAACACCATCCTATGCTGTAAGAGACTTGCAGTTCGCCGAGATAAGGATGCAATAGAGGTTATACTGAAATATCCACTGCTTGTCCAGGGAATTCCAGAAATGAAACAACAATCCCTTTCACCCGGATGAGCTAAGACTCTCTATAAAAATGTCTGCGCCATCATGTAATCGGGGTTATGATATGAGATTCCCAGGGAGCTATCGGGCTGTGGGAGGTAGGTTGATGGGCTAGTGGGTAACCATACCGAGATCTGGTGTAACCTAGAGAGCGAAGTAAGTCTGCCAGATGGCAATGATTATGGCACAGGAAGTCAGGGGAACAACTGCTATTGGGGGGGAGAGGTCCAGCATAGACTGCTCCAGCTCAGTGGGAGCCAGAAGCAGGTATCCAGGAAGTGATGGACTGGGCGCGCTGGGCGGGGATAGAGTCCCATTCGATCAGATCTCACCATGGAGCAGGATTCCATGGTGTTCTGACCTACCCCTAGTCCTTGCATGGATGACGGGTTGGCACAGATTTCACCTGGGTGCGGGTCCTGTCCTGGAATATTGCTGGGGTTACAAAATACCTATGTGATGATGATTGGCTTACCTTTGTCAGGGATAGTTGGGTGATTTGCCTACAGGAGTCATGGGCTCTAGAACCCCCTCATATCTAAGGGTTTGTGACCTTGTTCTCCCCATCTCACAAGGGGAGACAGATTGATATAGCATGCCTCAAATTGCTTATGATCCATATTAAATTACAGTATGATTCTAAGATCCTGTTGATTAATTTTTAAAAACAAGTCCCCAGCTGTAAGGGGCATGGACTTGATAGATAGAATATCGAGCATTGTAGCGGACTGGCGATTGCGCTCTCATGGGCCTCTTAAGATTCCGGTAATGGGGTATCTCAACCTCCAGTTCAAGCCACTTCGCTGTATGTGTGAGATCATTGATAATGAGGATAGTCATTGGGGGTTGGGACCCTTGAATGCAGCTTATCCAACGAGACAGCATAAGTATGTGGAAAAAAACAGCTACTTTGTTTATGACCATCAATCTGAGGGCTTGTAACAGGTGTTTCCTGGGAGACTCCCCAGCAATCCTACTTTCGATAGTAATCTGGCTACTAGTAATATTGATTACATTTTGGTAAACCTCAAGACCTGGAGCCTTGTTAAAGCATTCTCGGTGCAGAAAAGGACATAGAGTGCCCACCACCCACCGTGCCTGGAGATGAGTGAACATCTATGGGCCACCCAAGTCGGTCGGTCAAATTGCCCTGGGGAGGCGGTGGTCCATCTGGAAATTGCAGGGCAAGCCATGAGGAAAATAAAATCCCCATACCATACAAAACATTAAATAGACTTCACAAGGAAAGATACACATCTAAACAATTCTTATTCTTCAATGATGCCTTCTCATAGTTAGACAATAAATGCATTTCAACTATCCAATCCTCCACCACAGGCTTTTTCCTACTTTTCCAGACCTTCAAAATCAGCTTAGTTGCAACTATCAAAGCCTCATCTATCCATAAATCAAATTCCCTTGCAACAGAGCATCTTCCTCTACTCATCAATAAAATTATATTCCCCGCCGACCTAGGAATAATTATGTTCAAAGTAACATCTATCTTATCCAATACTTCCTTCCAGAAAACTTGCACCCTCGGACAATCCCAAAGCAAATGTAAGAGAGAACCCTATTCCCTGCACAACCCCAACACATATCGTTGGGCCTCATTCCGAGTATGGAGGTAATCATGGCGCTATTTGCGCCATGACTACCTCCCATACTGGTACCGAGTCCGCCCTGGTTCAATGGGGACTTACAGGTCCTTTCCGACCTTGGTGGGACCGGTAAGTACCCATTGAAAAAGGCAATCCCCATTCCCAATTTGAGCCCCCAAAGGGCTCAATGGGAATGGAGAGGGAGCTAATAACGGTACCGCAATTTGCAGTACCGTTATTTTCTCCCTGGTCCCTTTGCGGCTCCTGCTAAGGGTGCCTGGTAAAACCAGGCGCCCATAGCGGGACTCGCTAAGGGACCTCGGAATAGGGCACAAAGGGATTATCGACACCGATGTATCCCTTTGCACCCACCTCGTAACGAGGCCCATTGCCTAAGAGATGAAGCTTTTGCATCTTTACCGGCGTCCAATATAATCTCCCAATAATCTTTTGCCTAATGGTCCTTAAATTCATATCCATTTTAGATTTGAAACCAACACGAGACAAATCCTCCCACTCCTCTTCAGATATCTGTAGACCAATATCATTTGACCATACATTCTTCAATCCTAACCATGAATCTGTATATCCTTGTCCCACACCCATAACTTTCATATAAGTAGACACCCCATGTTGTACTCCATCGAGCAATTTACTAAACCCGGTTTCTGTCAACCATGATCATTATTTGACATATGAGAGTTTTTAAATGTATGTAGCGACTCGTTTCCCTCTTATTCAAACCATACTTATTCCTCAACTCTTCAAAACTCAAGACCCTACTACCTTCCAACATCTCTTACCTTAAGAATCCCTCTCACGATCCAACTCTGACAATGCAAACATTTGTTTTTCAACTGTATAGCTTGGTTATACCATATGGAAGCATCATAGCTAACCCCAGAATATTGATTGTTCCCTTTAAACCTGGCTACCAAGACATTCCTAATCGCAGCCATTGGCTGATGCCTCACACTTTTCTTCGGGATTTTGTCCATTGTATGTACAGCATCTAAGGGATATGGTTCACAGATCTTCTCTATTTCTAACCAGATCGTGATTCCGCTCCCTTTACTATTGAAGTAATGTGAGCCCTTTTTTAATGAGAAAGCCCTGATAATATTTAAAGAGATCTGGATATCCAAACCCGCCATCTTGTACCTTCCTCAACAAGATATATCTGAGGAAACGTGGCTGTTTTCCAATTCCCCATAGAGAACTTTGAAAAACCTTATCGATCTTCTTCAGATGCTTTTTTGCAATTAATAACAGGAGTGATTGAATAATGTATAAGACTTTAGGCAACAGCACCATCTTGATTGCATTTATCTTCACCCATAACGTCAGAGATAGTGTTTCCCATTTTTTAATAATGTGTGAGATTTTACTCAAGACCTTACCAAAATTCAACCTTACAAGTTCCCTCAAATCGCTTACAATATAAACCCCCAGATACTTAACTCCATTTGGAGACCATTTGCATTCCCATGACTCTAACACTCTCACATCATGTGTATTCGAGACTGGAAAAATCTCTGTTTTAGCCCAATTAATTCTATGTCCCGATAACCGCCCTACCTCTTCCAGCACCTCTTCAGAGCCAATCCACATTCTAAAGGGTTTGAGATCAGCATAGCCATATCGTTCACATACGTCATTGCCTTCATCTCAATAGTACCGACTTGTATTCCTTTTATGTCCTTATTCTGCCTGATATACGCAGCCAAAGGTTCCAATGCCAAATCAACCAAGAAAGGCGACAGTTGTCTGCAGTCTTGAGAAATGCCTGTCTTGGATTTTTAAAGCTATGTATAATGTATAAAGTAGCACTGCCCTGTAAGAGGAAGACAACTTTCTAGAGCAAAATGTTTTCGTTTGGGTTAATTTGCATACCCATAATGCCTTGCTGGTGTCGCTCTGAACTTGTGGTGAGCTTCCAGCGGATGTTTACTAGGTGGTGCTGTGGCTTGGGTCAAATGGATTATTTTACTAATATTTATATATGATAAATCCAAAATCGAGCCCAGTATTATAAAACCACACCTTCGACATTTTCAAAATTCCTGTTTTCATCCAACTCTTCCCAAAAATATGTATTCTCATTGTACAGCTTTTTGCTTTTACTCGGGAAAGCATTGAGCAACTAATTTTCTTCTAACCAGAAAAATGATAATTTTATACCTTGCCCACTCAGGGCCCCGTTTCTCAAGGAGGTGTTAAGTACCAAAAAAGTCACAGAACGCGTTAGCGAAATTTTCGGTACTTACCACCTATTCTGAAGGTTGTGCATTGTTTCCGCAGCCAGAATCAATGCCCCACTTTGCGCCACTTTCGGAATAGTTGCTAGGAAGGGCGATAGACCAATCTGGCAACTGGCACTTTTGGTATTGGGCATTTTACATGCCGATTCATGTGTCACTCCCCCACTTTAGCAAACGTAAAGAAATGGCGCCCATGTGCGGCACTACTTTGGTGACACTGTGATGGAGGAGAGCCACACTTTGAAACTGTTTTCTTGTTTTAGAGACTTCTGATGTGTCTATTCCAAATTAACTTGCCACCCCCCGTTATCACAAACTACATAAAGAGATAATGGGCAAACTGATGTGGTTAAAATTAATGTTTCAAAGTTGTGTTCTTAATTACCATGCTAAACATTCTAAATCAGACTGGCCCTCTTGCAATTTCTATGGTATGATAAATGCTCTAGGATCCCATATAGCTGATTTGCCTTGCACATCTGGTCATGCAAGACATGCAATTTGATTTGCAGAGTATGCCAGTAAACCACAAAAATAATTTGCTAAGATCATATTTGCATAGTTATAAAGAAAAACGTTGCCTAACTACATTTCCATTTAAATATGGAATGTTGAACGAATTGCTGTTAGCTACCATTCGGGTTATCGTGCAAGCCATCACCCATACAAGATCTTGCTGCTTTAACCTTAATTTGCGAACAAATCCGTTTCAACATCTCAAGTCGAGGGAATCTTTCCACCGACAGTTATGCAAAAACGATTTTTTAATATTTCATTATCCTTGTGAAGGTGTGATCTTGGCAGTACTTTCGCAAAATTACGATGACCTCGCTATTTTACAAGAGTACTGCTGAGATTCTGCAATCCGCCCGTTCTCTATAGAAACAGTCGGATTGCAGGCAGTGCACTTTTGTGCACTGTGAAGACGTCCAGGCCCACTTGAGAATCAGCGTGGTCCATGGATGTCTGAAAAAGACGCAGTGAAGCGTGCTCTTTAGCACGCTGACTGCGCCAATATAAGAATCGGGCCCTCAGTCTTTGTTTTCAGTTTAAACCTTAGTCTGAATTAAATCAAACAATCGTATATGCTCCCCTCTAAAAGATTGGCACTGGCTTTTTATTTTTTTTATACTTGCTAAAAGAAGAGCTTAAATCATGTCATATATATGCAACTGATCTCGCCAACTCCGATCGCCACGCCAAATTTGTCGAAGCTTCATGCCTTAAATAATTGTTGACATTTCATTTTTGCATGCGGCTTTCCAGTAAGGCAGAAAAATTCACTATGGAGCCCTTAATATCATAAAAAATTCCACTTCAATATTTACCTAGGATTTAGGCTGAAATAGTGCATGGCACAAAGTAGGATCAGCCAAACTCATGTAATTGTTAGGGATTTGGCTTCCAGTAGCCCGAAGGGTGACCTTCAAAACCTTATGCATCTCACATCGAGCACTGCATAAAACCGGGCCTCATAATCTTCAAGACAAGCTAAAACCCTATCACCCCCCCACGCACCCTAAAATCAAGCTCAGCCGGCCTCCTAATCATACCTAAGACAAACTCAATCAGGTTAGGCGGATCATCATTCTCCGCCTTGGCCCCCACGCTATGGAACTCACTCCCTCCCCACATCCGCCTAACTGAGGATTTAACTTCTTTCCGCAAACTACTGAAAACTTGGCTCTTCCCCTAAAACCAACCCGTACCAAACTAACCCAAACAGACTAACAGCAACTCAACGACACCAATCCAACAAACTACCTAATGCAAGAAATTGTCACCTGATAACCCCTAATATAAACTAGAAGGACAAACAGAATTAAACAAATAAACTAGATCAAAGCAGTGAAATGGTTAATGAGAAGTAAATCCTACAGAAACAGTAACGAGATTTAAACTCCTGAAATGAACAGAATGCATGAGGAACAAACAAAGTGAATGGCATGGATGAAATAGTTAGAATGAATGAAGCAGGTGGAACAGATGAATGCGCTTAGCGGAAGAATGCATGAGTGGAAGGACAGATAACTATATAGTTCGAATGAGTGTGGAAATCGAATGAATATGAATGTACAGACCAGGCGATTGTATAGAGCGGATGAGTGTATGGAGCGGATGGACGTATGGAGCGGATGGACGTATGGAGCGGATGGACGTATGGAGATGACGAGTGTATGGAGATGACGAGTGTATGGAGCGGATGAGTGCGTAGAGGGGGATGAGTGCGTAGAGGGGGATGAGTGCGTAAATCAGGTGAATGCATAGTACGCGTGTGGGCATAAAGCAGATGAGTACCTGGAGTGAACAAGTGCCTTGAGCGAACGAATGCCCAGCGTGAACGGACGTGTTGCGTCGAGTGGACGTGTACGTAGAACGTACAAGCGCAGATTGTATCCAGTACTGATGAGTGCATAGAAAGGATGAGTACGAAGAGATGCTGAATGCGTATAGCATGGGCCAGACGAAAGCGCTTGCATAGGACAGACAAGAGTGCATGCGTGGGGCAGACAAGAGTGCATGTGTGAAGCGGACAAGTGTGCATGCGCGGGGCGGACAAGAGTGCATCCGTGGGGCAGACTGGAACGCGCGGGGCGGACTAGAGTGCGCGGGGCGGGTCGGAATGCATGAGTGCGTGGAGCCGACCAGAGTGTATAGACCAGACCGGGGTGCATGGAGCGGATAGGAGCACACAAACGGACTGGAGCGCATAGAATTGCATGACGTATATAGTAGTGTCTGGAATGCAGAGAACATTTGAAAGAGCATATAACACCACCACGCTTACTCTCTCCTTTACATCACCACTCAACTAGAACGCAGAGATACTATGACACCATGCGGTATAACTGTTTCACTCTATGTAAACACTGCTGGTTTCACACACCCCCAGACAGGCGTTCTCCTCAGGCCTAACGCAGCCACATCCGTTCTGGATAAATCCTGCCAGAACGAACATTCTCCTGATCTCTCAACCACCACACCTATCGCTAAGAAGCAGCTATCACACAAATACTGCACGAGCAGCACAGATATGTACTCACACGCACCTTTTGACTCTCTACTCTCTCTACTGATCTGAACTTCGGTTCCCAAGGGCGTTCAACCTACCAGCGCCTTCAGACCATACCAATGGTATATAAGGCGCTATATAAGTGCAAAATAACATGACATAACACAAAAATAGTATTGATATCTCAATGCATGCATAAAAGGAGAGGAGGGCCAAATTAAATGAGGTTTATGCCACCTACCACACACAAACCACAGCAACTAGCACACCCAACATGGGGCAAGTGTGCTGTAAGGTCAAGGGGGACTGCACAAATCAAATAGTAATCCTCGGCGCTCCCCCGGACAAACTTTCAAAGCACGGCATAAAGAAAAATCTACATTTGTTCCATGACTTGGCAATGCAATGGCAGGTCACACACTTATGCCCCTCTGTAAACCCACCCTTTTGCAACCATGCTACTTATATAGCCACTCTTGTTCTACTGCAAGGTTGTCAATCGCTCGGTCAATAGAACGTAAACTCACTGACAGGAAAGTTTGCGGTTCACAGCAGCCTAACACTTATGCATATACAACCACTCATGCATGTAACACTCAAAGTAGGCATATCATTGATCATGGTATTGCCTTGTGCAAGACGAGCCCCTAACAAGTGGGCCATTCATCAAAGCTAGTTGACAATATCTAAAGGTACATTTATTTGAACATCACATTTTGGCCCCCTTCTTTTGGTACATTCCCTACCCCGGTTTCAGTGGTAAAGGATTTGGGGGTAAAAATGACAGCCTCCCTATCTACTGAAAATCAGGTTAGTGCCATGTGTCAGAGGGGTTACTTCCAGCCAGTGGCGGCAGGTGAATTATTTTAACTGGAGGGGCGTAAATATTTGTCCCAGATATGTCAGTGCTGCCAAGCGTCGTGAGGGAGCTCGCACCACTCAAGGGGGGTTTGGGGATGTTGGCCCCCCAAGAAATTAATTCAGATAATCTGAGAAAATTGTGCATTTTAGAGCACACCTTTTAGAAAAATTGGTTAAAAAGCCAAACAGTTTGCAATTGGGTTTTGTATGGTAACTCATGAAAAAAATCCAATAGATGCAAGTCAACAGTGCACAGGAGCATTTCTACAACACATTTTCATGATACCTCTTCCCACAATATGTGCGAGCATAAAACATTTTCACACTGGCTGTGCCCCATACATTTCCATGCTGACTGCACCATTATACCCTATTATTCCCATATAAGAAGATACTCCTGTTTGCTTTGTGCATAATGCCAGTAATGATATAAGAAAACGTGTGCATGTTTGTTCGGCCAATATATGGCAGTATCCCCACGTAAGAATATACCCCAGTTGGCTTTAACATTAAAAATACATGCCAAAGTATGCAAACATGTCCAAACTGGCTGTACTAAAATGCCAGTCGAGCTACATAATAACACTTATTATGCTTGCTTTACCAAAGATGCCCAATTCAAAATGTCATACCACAGAAATTACTGGACTGGCTGCATTGGAATGCCAATTTGCCTACATAACACTTCTACCTGTAATAATACCACTGATCCTACTTGCTTTATCAAAGATGCCCAATACAAAATGTTATGCCACAGAAAGAATATTACCACTGATCATGCTTGCATTAACAAAGCTACCCAATATAAAATGTCATACCACAATAGGAAATGGCTAGACTGGCTGCATTAGCACGCACATCTAGCTACATAACAACACTTATCATGCATGCTTCATCAACCATGCGCAGTAAAAAATGCCATGCCTCCTGCATGGTGTGCCAGCGCCTTGCAGTCAGATATAATCACATTAATGATGAATGTGATTATGTGTGATTGCAAGGTGCTGGGGGGCCCTGGGGGAAGATGTGTGTCAGGAGCTAGGGTCACAGGGTACAATCATGGCATTTTTTATTGGGCACATATTCCAAGGAAATTCTGCTATGCCCGCCCCTTGAGGCCTCAAGCGCCTCACAGGCACACATTGTGTGCATGCAAGGTGCTGGGGGGGCTCAGTCATGGTATTTTTTTACTGGGCATCTGTCAGATACCCATTAATAAATGGCATTCCTTCCCTCATTGCCCTCCAGTGCCTCACATGCACAGCTGATCAATTGTGTTTATATGCGAGGCGCTGAGGAGCTTAGGGGTCAGGCTTGACATTGCATGTGAGGCGCTAGGAATCCCAGCAGACTGGGTTGGCATGCTGTACTGGGCATACCTTGTAAAAAATGCAGGGCAGCCCCCTGGGCCACAGTCCCCCACACAAGGAATGTGATTGTGTGTGTATGAGGTTCTGGGGGTCACTGGAGTAAGGCATGTTTTTTACGTTCAATGTGAATTGACCTTTTTTGAAAGGTCTCAAGGGAAAAAGACCGATTTACTTTGTCCGATTTTTCTTTTGATCGGAAAACCGTCATTGTAAAGGTAGTCATCTCCTGAGACCTTTAAAATGCGGTTTTCCCCTTTATATTTTTTAATATTTGAGGGATTTCACCCTCTGAGCTCCCCAATGTTACCGCCTTACCCCACCCTATCACACTGGATTTCAGCTCCAGCACCCTCCCCCCACCCCGACCCTCAGTGTTTCCCTTTAACAGTTAAGAGCACCCCATCAGCTGAAAAAAACAGCTGAGGGAGTGCTTGTATTTCACTAGGCTGGCTCCTCCATTATGGACGAGCGGCCCCTGCTTCCAGCTGAAGATTCTGTGCAAGGTCTGAATTTAGAATCCCTACGGTAGCTTTGCTTGTTTATCCTCACTGGACTACTGTAACTCCCTATACATGGCTCAGCCTGTCTATTTCATCGGGCGCCTGCAGGTTCTTCTACCTGGCTCAGTCTACCTATTTGATCCGGCGCATGCCGGTTCTGCTGAACTCTGCAGCGAGAGAGGCTACCGGAATGGCTAGGCATGCCCATATCACTCCTGTTCTACATCATCTTCATAGGCTCCAGGTGGCTAAGCGTGTTCAATTTAAATCATTATGCCTGGTTCACCGCGCTTTCTATGGCATTGCCGCAGAATATCTACAAAGTAAATTCTGCCTCTATGTTCCTGCGCTGTCTCTCCACTACGCCAATGCCGCTTTGATCTCAGTACCCGAAGGATAGCACAGGGGCGGTGTGCAGCGTAGTGTGTCAGGTGTTACTGGTGCCTGCCCCTGTGTAATTTTGCTTTGCTACAGCTACTGCGACTATCTACGTGCTCACTTACTTTTTCTGCTCTTTGAAGGTGGCCGTGAGGAGGCGGACTCAAAGTTGCATATTACGATGACACCGGCGCGGAGCGCGGCGCGGTGGGCAGTGTAGTGTGTCAGGTGTCCGGTGCCCGGCTCTCCGTGGTCGGTGAGGAATGCTATCATAGTACTCAAATCTCTTGAAGGTGAGGACTTCTATTTATCTTCTATGGAGGTCTCATTGCACTCAAAATTGCTCTCTATTGACCTAACATTTGATTTAAAAAACAGCGGTCCCTTCTTCCCCTACGCCAGCAAGGTAACTGCAGGCAATAGCCTTTGAACCTTGCTGACACGAGGCTAAGAAATTTACGGTTCAAAACCGGTTTAATTCCGGTGCAACTCTTAATTTAATGTCAGCGGGGTAACTACGGGCAATAGCCTTTGAACCTTGCTGACAGAAAGTAAAGAACTTTATGGTCCATATTCAGAATGGCCCCTTCGTGGATGACTTAAAAGCACTGGAATGGGAAGGCTCGTTCATAACTCGGCCAAAAACTTCTGAGGAAAACCTACCCGCTACCATGCAGCAAAGTATTCCTGCGGGCCAGGAAATAATTGCATGTGCCCAAATCCACATGACAAATTATACACAAAGTTCCTTGACTGAAATAAATGACAGGACTGCACCATTACATTCGTCAGTAAGAAGTGGAAAAGATTTCACACTGACAGCTACGAATATAAAAAATAAAATTACCCAGTGCTTCTGCAGGCGAAGATGCAAAAGCATGGGGACCTGGACTCGGGGGACTTCGATCACTCTTACCGGAAACTGAACCCCCATAGGCAAGGTATGCAACAAGAATTAAAGAAAATCGGTTTTGGTTCCACAGAAGAACTAAACATTTCACCAATTCCCCGAAATAGTCAAGTGAAACCTACATCCTCAACATCTCAAAATCAGCATAGAGATCCCAGACAAGAATCCAAAGGCTTGAGTCTGAGAGAGAATGAAGATTCAAATCAAAATAAGAACGAGGGATTAAAACTGAATTCAGCAACATTGACGGCGTTGAATTTTGTTTTAAACTCACTGGTAAGAGTTTACGAATCAATGAAAGGAGAAACTCAATTACATTCAGGAATCCTACTTGAGATATCAAAGGTTGTGGAACAATGCGAGTTCTCATTGGTTGGTTTAAGAAACGTGATAAATTCAACTGTTCTGGTGGCCTTAACAGGAATATCAGAGGGGATTAAGAGTCAAAGGAATGAAATCTCTGAAATAAAAAGAACTTTAATAGACCTTATTGAGGGAAACAAAGAAATGCATTATCTAATGTCTGCCCTTCCACACCCCATTGCCAAGAATAATCTGCAAGAGATGGAATTACGTCAGTCAAAAGTTGTTGAAGGAGACATTAACTTCCCGGATGATACTCCATTGTCAGTCAGTCCTGGAAGAATTCTGTAGGATGGCTCATGTGGTGGAGGCTGAGATGGAGGTCATAAGTACTCCTGCAAAGAATACCAAACTGCCTGAAGCAAAGAATATTGAGCAAGGAGAAATAGAATGGAAAGGTAGTGAGAAGCAGCTGAAAAGGGACAGTCTCTCACAAACTAGCGAGGAAAAAAACAAAGAATATCAAATTTAAAAAGTCAAAGACCACTGGCACAAATGATTTCATTAATAACCTAAATGTTCCCTCAAAAAATATGCAGAATAAAAGAGCAAAGGAGGTACCTAAACAAAAGATTGCCACAGAACACAAGAAGAATTCAAGTAAAAGCAAAACGTCTCAAATTTCGGGATCCTCAAAATACGACTCTGAGAGAATTCAGTTGACTAAGACGACAATAAGCACCCAAACAGAAGGTATGCAACACTCGAGTTTGGAACCTCTGGGGTGGGGCAGGGTGAATCCAATACTCCGACTATGAACAAGGAGTCAAACCGCTAAAATTGGCTCCGACCTTCTTATCAAAAAAGAAACAAAGTACTAAAATAGAAAAGAAGATAGAAACTATCCTGAAAATTGCACCAATGTATCAGAGAGGAAAACAGAAAGGCAAGACGGCAGATGTAGAGCCTCAGATTACAACGCCAGAGGTGGACAAGCAAATAGATCTTGTGATAACTCCAAACAGAGACGTACAACAAAAAGAAATATCGAATGGAGTGACTGATGTTACTCAAGATTGTACCACAATGTTCAAAAAACAAGAATCGGGCAATGAAGATCCATCACCCTTCGCAGTGCCAAGATTGTGGCTATTGAACCAAGCATATAAAGTAAAGAACAAGCCACTGAATCGTGGTGCAATGTGATCAATCTTCAAAAAAATCCCAGATTTATATCTCTTTTTGTCAAAAGACATTGAATATGTTACATTTCCGGATGTTCATCAATCATACATTGTGGAGGTTGGTTTATCCTCCAGAATGGGGGCTAAAGCAGTACTCAGATCTATTATGCTCTTAAAACAAAACGGGGTGGAGGTATTTGAGACCAAACCAGAGATAGCGGTGGCCCCAGATGTTGCTAAGAAACATAAAAATAACCACGCACAGCCCGAAGGGAATGTGAACTTGAGTCAGGGGGTGAAGGGTTAGCAACAAATGGTAACTGTGTCCATGTTACCTGAGATCATAACACAGGTCATCAAGAATCTGGGTGTTGTCCAAAACTCTCTTTAGTTGGGAGAATTGGAAATTTTTAAGCTGCAGCACAAGAGGTTCCAGCTCATTTAAGAGCGCATCTTTGAGGAAAAGTATTTTTGATAATGATGTGATCTTTTTTCAAGAAACGTTGTTAGTTAATTCTCCTTATTTAACGGATTTCCAAATTATCCATCAGCAAGCAAGAACGAAGGGGTTGGGAATACCAAAAGGCGGTCTGCTTATAGCCTGTAGGACCTCAAAAATTAAGGAAGTGACACCCATCCCCTCCAATCAAGATGGTATTTTGGCAGTATCTTTTAAGATTCAATTAGAAGAGAGTTCAGAAGAAATAATAGATATTAATTTATATTGTAACCCAGGTAGCATAAAACTTACCATCTACTTGGAGGCACTATCAATCCTTCTAACTCAAATAAAGTTAACAAATGGAAAAGCCCAAATCTTGATCGCTGGGGATTTAAACTCTCAATGCGTCCTAAGTAAAATAGGGACAAATGGGGAGAGGACTAAAATGGTTTCCGTCAATGGGAGGAAATGGGTATCCTTTTTTTTGGAATGGAACATGTGAGTATCTAATGGCTCCATAGAAGGAGATGTCCCCCCAGCTACAACTTGGAGTCGGGGCACCTCTGCGTCTACCCTAGATTACATTTTTCTCTCATCGGAATTGTTTGACAAGTGCCGGCAACTTAAGGTAATCGAGGGCGGTACTAGTGATCACAAGCGGTTGGAAGCAAAATTTGAGGGGAAATTTAGACAGGAAGTAGTAATGTGGTCACATGAGGTTTAAGTGAATAACAAAAAAAACTGTTTAGTAAAATATAAGCAAGATGGTGTTGTCATGGTGCATACCCCCAAAACCCTGAAACCCGCGAGCCCAGCACAGACTCTGGCTTCCTTTGGGACTTCCCAGGCCCCAGCTAGGCTCAGTCCTGGCGCCGCTGGCGCCAGGCTCATGGTAAGCGTTAAATACATGGTCCATTTATTTGGCTCTGAGATGCTGAGCCATTCAGTACAGGGTGTGGCTTGGGACTACTTTTCCTGAGAGGCAGGATGCGATGAAGGGGACTATTTTCCTGGAACTACTTGCAAGGCTATTTAAACCGCACCTCGCAAACTGAACACGCTTCGCGTTAATCGCCACTCCTGCAGCGTAACGCTCACTGTGCCGGTTCTTGCTTCCTTTCTGCCACACCCATCCAGAGTCATCTATCCATCGGCACCTGTGAAAATAGAAGAACAAGAGTTATTCACGCATTGAAGGCCTTACCTGCAGAACATCCGGAGCTCGCATTCACGCTTATCCAAGGGCCGCTGCATCTGTAGAAGATCAGAACAGAAGGTACCCTCTCGGGTAGCGACGCACCTGACACGGCCTCCTCCAGGAACTCCAGCGAGCAGTTCTCCATCGCACTGCATCTCTACACCGTCAGTCGGACCTTCCATCTTCTTCCTGGAAAAGCGCTGCACCTGCCTAACAGAAAAGACAAAGCAGGTTAGTCGCACACAACAAGAAGGCTAAAATAAAGTGAACTATTAGCGCATCTCGCACAGCGCTCTACTTACCGGCAAGAATCCTGCACATCATTGTCACGAGAGTCATCCATCATCCGAAAACTGCTTTTGTGCTGCACCTGAAAGACAAAAAAACGAACATTAGATATCTTACATGCAAGGACGTAAGGCAGCTATTTCAAGGAGTTATTGGAATAGAGACTTACCTGCTTACTCCGGTCCATCCACTTCAGCAACCTCCATCGGATCAGTGAAGTAACTCGATCCTGGAACTACAGAGTAACCGCGCCCCTGCCAGAGAGTGTGCAGGACGGAGAGCTCACCCATATAATAGACAAGGTGAGCCAGGGAAAGAGAAGGATAACACGGAAGGAGGTGAAAACCAAAACCAGCTCCACACAGTTGGCTAATATCTTGTTTTAACTTGCAGACGAACATCTCCTGAGGCAAGACAGAAGGGAAGACGCAAGCAGGCCCTCATTAAGCAGAACACCAGTGCAGACATCATCCTTCGCACACAAGCACGCCCCCGTGGAGACCAGGTGAGCATGATAGGTGTTCACCTTAATGGCCTTCTACGCTCAATTACTTATTAGTTACAAGTAGAAGAGCTCAAATACAACTTTAATCCTCTCAGCTTCCATGAGTTCTTATGGGAGGTTGAAACCCGCAAGGAATGTCTTCAATGAAAACCTCTTCTCATGCTCATAATTTTGATGAGGCAACTTGGCTAAAAAAATGAGAAATGAGATGTTCATTGAGACAAGTAAAGGTAAACATCCCAAATGGGGTGGTTTGTAATGACTTGATGAAAACGATAAAGAAAAAGTACAAAAACTGGTCTAAAAAACATAATTTATCCCGTATTGAAAATGATGGGGAGGAAATGCTGAGGGCCCTAAAGGAGAAATCATTGCGTTGTTTCTGGGCATTAATCAATGATCGGAATAAGAACCAAATAACAAGCCATGCCAATCTGGTTACTGAAATAGCATAGGTTAGATATTTACTAGAACATTATAGCACCCCATTAAGCCCTAGTAAGTTTAAAACACAAGAAGATTCATGGTATATGGTGTTTGGGGAAGAAGATATAGTTCAATTAATCAAAAGATCATCTGCTTCTAGAGCAGCGGGATCAAATGGTCTAACTAATCAAGTATTGAAGGGTGACGTAGTGATGTGGTCGCGAATCCTCAACAAACTTTTTCGAGAAATAGTGAACAAAAAAACGATCCCCCGTCTTGGAAGTCTAAATTATCGGGCTATTACATTGCTGGATGTAGAGAGTAAACTATTCTTGAAACTTCTGTTGGGAGACCTAGAAGGGTGGGCGATGAACATCAAAATCCTGTCAAAACAGCAGACAGGATTTAGAAAAGGCCAATCAACATTACTCAATGGTATAACATTGTTTATTTTGAGTGAAGGAAAATAAGGAGTGAAAAGTGTTCCTCTATGCAGCTTTTATAGACCTGTCGAGTGCTTTCCATAGAGTAAATAGAGAGCGCCTTTGGGCTAAACTGATTAATTGGGGTGCACTTAAAGCTCTGGTAAATATCTTAGTAGCACTGCATGAGAACAACACTGTAAGGATAAGGCTAAAAACAGAGGGCCAACTCTCGGAACTGATCCAGATTGGAAGAGGTGTGAGACAAGGGTGCATGGCAGCTCCATTTCTATTCAATGCATATATAGCAGACTTTGGCTTGGAAATGGAAGCCACTTCATTTGATAGTCCAAAGATTGCCAATACCATCATAAACTGGCTGATGTATGCGGATGATATTGTGGTGTTAGACAATATCCCGGTGGGTTTGCAGAGACTCCTAAATACATTGGAGGTATTTTTGAAGAAAAATTACCTAATAATCAATCCTGCCAAATCAAAAATAGTAATCTTTGGTACAAAATCCATAAAGGGACACAATCCGAAGTTTTCTTGGTCAGCAGCGGGTAATGAGATGCCAGTGGTGGAGGATATTCTATACTTGGGTTATATCCTGTATGCATCCCCTAAATTGAGTCGAATTACAGTGGAATTATCCTCTAAAGCTTTACAGTTAACATCACAAATGCAAAAAATGTATGGGATCTATTGTCGATTCTCTCTAGTCCCGGTAGTAAAGTTCTATCTTTCCAAGGTGATTCCAGTACTTATGTATGTACTGGAAGTTAGATCATGATCATCGGACGTAAAATGGCAACAGATAGAACGTACAATATGGAAAAAAGTCTTGGGATTACTGAATAGCGTATCAACATCCAGTCTGAGATATAAATTGAGTTTGAGATCATTGGAATCACATGCAGATTGGAAAGTGCTATCTCTTTTTAGACTAATTATGGTCCCTTAAGCTAATACTTCATACAAGGATTTGTTAAGTCATCTTAAATCGGATGGCTCACAAATCCTAATTGAACTGAGAAACATAGCAGAGAGGATTTTGATTAAGTGTGATAGCGATCTCAACACATTAATTTCGAACCCTATGAAAACAAAAAAGGCATTAGTCACGTCAGATTGGATTAACACCATTGGCCAGATGACCATTCTTTTGGGAAAGGTTGATAGCGGGGCATGAAATATCATTGACGGTGAATGTAATGCATATCCTTTATCAGACGGGGCTCATGAATTATGACTGAGGTCAAAATAACTAAAAGTTTTAAATCATGTTTTTAGATAATGAAATATGTATTTGCATTTTTTTATTTTCATGTTAATTTCTATCTTTTTGTTTTTTTGTGTTTTTCTTTCGTTGTTTTTCTCTGACTATTTTTTATCTTTGAATATGATTTTTTTTATATGAATGTTGTGAAAAACCAAATTTGGTTATAACACTATATATATATATATATATATATATATATATATATATATATATATATATATATATATATATATATATATATATATATATATATATAGTCTTTTATGCACTTCAATGCATTGATATATTTGTTGCGACTTTGTTGTTAATGTTTAACGTTTGTAAATTAGGTGATATGATGATTGATTGTGTATAAAAAGGTGTTTGTAAGATTATACTCACAAGTTGAACATTACAACTTAATGTTTTCTCAGTGTTATAGAATGAATGTCTAACATGTGGAGTCTCCTCCCCTATTCCATCAGCATCTCTGTAAAATCGATCCCATGCACTTGCCTAGGCCTACAAGTCCATTGTTAAAACATCATGCAAGCACATCCTCAGAAACAAATCGTCACTCGAAAACACACTTGCACTAAAAGCCACCCACCTTGCTGCCATCAGAGCTTCACTTGTTATGTTCATGATTTTCAGCGTTATTCCCACCCAACCAACCTGCATTAACCAAAAAACATCTACTTTTCTAAGCAGTTGCAACATATTTTGAGTTTTTTTCATCACCATACAAGGATATTGACCTCTAGTTGCGTCTCTCTTCGTTTTTAGCATCAAAGTTGTTAACTGCCAAAGCCGTCCAGGAATCGCCCTTTTTTGCTATCAAAAGTCCAATCTCCACTCTTTACCTCAACAGGCTATATTGCTGATCGAATTCACATGAGTCCCTCTGCAATCCTCTAACCGTCTGGACAAAATTCTGAGCTTTGCCACTGGCACCCCCTTGGATTGCCAATGTTCCTCCTCTACCTCTGCACGCCGCTGACACATGGGATGGCGTTCCATGGCTTTACATTCCCATCTGCTTACTCTTCAAATATCTTCTTCTTGACTATACATCCTTCTATGTACTAGCTCCTCTCCCACTGGCCGCGCGTGTGTCTTACTGCACGCTGCCCCACAGCCATAGATCCTAACATAAGTAAACCACAATACTTCATCCAGTCACATCACTCAATCATTCACAAGTGAATACCTTCTGTGCACCTTTCGGAAATCTTTCCTCCCTCTTCTCTGCTATGATAGTGTGTAGCTACACCGTGTGCTTCGGTCTTTGCTTTATCCTCCTGGTGTGTTTCCTTGACTAGAGTGTCGGGTTTCCGTCCCTAAATCCTCAACTTTTGCATTTGCTGTGGTCCACTCTATCCTTTCAGTCTACTTGTTGTAGCCATCTGCCATCAAACGTACAAGCACAGGCCCCGTACTTGTACTATCTCTGGCCTTCTGACTCCCAAACTCCCAGGATGGTCAGATTTGTGCTTTACTTTGCTGTTTTCCTTTTTGCCCCCCCTAGACCACCACCCTCCATGCTCTTTAACCTGCTCGTAGTCGGTCTCCTCTATGTAGGCTCTCCTTCCTACCCTCAAGTATGGAATTGTCCGCGAACTAGGATTCTCCGGCAGCTGCCAGCATTGCCTGAAGCAAGTTGAGAATAGGTGGTGCCTATGTGCAAGTCCAAAAATGTACGAACTCTTTTTTTCCCTACCACCACACACCTGATAGGGAGCATGAAAAACCATTTGGATCACACGCAAGGATCACCCTCCATGCCACTAGCCCATACTAAAACCCTCTACACCAATCAAACTAATCTGCACACATAAGACATCTATAACGACACTGAAAGACACCAAACAACACACCTCTTCAAACAAGTTACACAATCCCAACATCAACAACTCATCTCCAAGCCAGGGGCACAGAAGGCATCCCATATGTACTCCAGCACCTGGACGCCTACCAACACAGGCCACTTAGAAACACATCTGCACACCTCGACTGGCCTTTCCACTACCAAAAATCTCTTGCACTCTCTTTCTCCCACCAAGAAAACCCACATTGGCTCATTACATAACTTACTGTAGTGGTGGCAGGAGAGCATCCTCTTTTGGGTGATTGGGGTTTGGATCCTCTGCACTGTAGGCTGAAACTGTTATTTCCACTGGTGCCTAAGTCGGAACAGTATGAAAAAAGAAATGGCTTTTTGATATCGAACTTAATGACCGAGTCCAGCATCTAAGCGCAACAACAGATATCGAGCTGGTGGTGCTCTGCATCGTCTTGTGTCAAAGCCAAGTGCGTTGCCCCCGAGTTATACAGTACTCCCGGGCCCCTTTATCTGGCGCTGTTGATGAAAGGATGGATCAGTCTGCTGGGATTCAAAGCTATGGCCCACTAGTTAAAGGCAGTCCCTCTACAGCAGGCTTTGGGGGAATGGCAATTTCTTCCATGAGTGCTTATCAGGGCAGTTTGGAATGCAGTCACTGAGAATACAAATACATGACATAGTTGGGGTTCTTTCTGACTCCGATAGATTATTTCACCAAGTTAAATATGCCTTAATAAACGAGAGACTGTTATATATACATTTCTTTCATATAATACTTTACATACAACGCACAATAAAATATCCTCCATCGGATTTTGGAAGGCGGTGACTATAAAGGTTTACAAACCGGTAACTGATACATGCTGTGTCTGGATTGCAACCATTGCGAGTTATGTGACGATTGCCATGCGTTTTATAACTTCAGACAAGCAGTGGCAAGGCTCGTGAACATTTTACACCCACTACTTAGAACAAAAGGGTTATTAAAATCATGCTGTAAAGTGGGGCGCCATTCAACAAATCTCTAAGAGCTAGAAGTCCGAACAAAGCTAAATAAAATGTTTGCATCAGAGTGTGCTTGATCAGATTCATCGCTGGCTGTTTGTTGTGTGGTTGAATCTTGTTAGATGTGCAGTGCCTTGAGAGGAAGACGTCTAAGGAGGTTGTTAGATTGCATTTCCCCACGCGAGGAAGGTTGGGTATGAAAAGACTGATCTTTGGGAGTGTGACCAACATAAGCGTGAGAATCGGCTTGTTGGCGTGACTTCAGGTGGTAAAAATTGCCGAAGCACATCTGTTTGCTGTATAAAGTCAGAAGGCTCATCGTTGCAACTTTGAAACCCGCCATTTGTTCCCCAGGCATGAAAGGACCCCCGTTAAAAGGGGAGGCCCGCGATGTTTAGACCTTGCGGGGAAATAGCCTCTCACGCCGCACCTTGACATGGTTGCCCTGGCAACGGAGTCGCTTCTGTCGCAACATTACTTTGCAATAAGTGAGTGTTAGGGCAAAGATCTGACAGCACCGAAACTCTCTAGCTCTGTTCCGTGGCACGCTGGGACGCACTCCCACCCCTTTCCGGAGTGTAAAATGCCACAGGAATATAGCTGTGGGAGTCTTCTGTTCAGGTGTTGCACCTTGGCTTCTGCGTTAAGCTTACAGTTAGAGCATGGAGGAGCCTAACTAGGAGGCGTCATGGGGTGGCTGTTAGTACCCCAGAACCGCCAAGGTAAAAAAATAAAAACATAAATAGTAACGTAAAGTCATGGAATGACAACACTGGGATAAATGTACCGTTTCTTCATCAACCCATCATGTGTAATACACAAGGAGGCAACACGATGGTGTTGCCAATCTGTTGCCTACGCCCAGACAGAGAGGGCATCAGGTTGGCCTGACTGAACTAGGACCGTCAAGCACATGAGGATAGCGGCCATGGCAACTGGCAGACTCGAGCATCCTTCCGAGTTCGATAAATGAGTACCAACTTCGGTTGGGTGATATTGTATGTAAACATGTGCTCTGCAAATGCTTTGGAGAAAGGCGCTATATAAATAACACATTAGAATAGCAATATACCCTTTTTATGAGGTTTCTCACGCTTCTGAGAGGTATGATTATAGGTGTTATTGTTACACAACTTAGTGTTATGTTAGTCACTGTATTGACCTTGGAGTGAAGACAGGCAGAGCCCACGAGGCCTGGACCTGCAGGCTGATGACCAGTATTTAAAGCAAGCGCTTAATACGATACCGGTAAGCAAGCCAACGAATCGGTCCGCATTTCCCTTTCATTTATTTAGCCTGTGAACTACCTTTCTGAAGAAGGGATCTGCAAGTTGCAGCGGCCGTGCACGTGGAGAGTGGGAGACGATGATGTTCAGTATGGATGTCTCAAGTAGTACCAAGCTTTCCTTTTACCGCCTGCCCAGCGTGAGAATGTCAGCAAATACCCTTCTATATTGCAATTGTTTATTTGTATGCTATGCCATGCCGTTTCTGCTCATTCTGTTGGATCCTGGTAGCGTTTGTTACATGTCTCTCTTGTAAGCGGAGTGTATGTAAAATCTGTGTGTTCACTTTTGTCACGACTCGATCCCTTCGCTCCCGTTCCCACCATTTGGGGGCATGATTTGGGGTTTATTCCCTACTGGACTTTTCCTCCAAACTTTATGCTACAGTGCTGTGATGATTTGGGAGCGCTAAATCCCTATTTTCCCAGCTACTTCCCTTCCGGATCCATTCCAGGTTTTTGGCAGCCAGCATGCTTCTTTAACCAAATGACTATGCTTCCCAGAATGCCTGGCCCACTGCTCCACCTCCACCCTTGCAACACAAGGTTGGGTGGAGGATAGGTAACAGCTGTGGCGGCAGGTGCAGCAATCAGCACACCCGAGGCGTGTGCTCGTTAAGCAGCTTTAAAAGCCTCAGTCTTACTTCAGTCCAGCGCTGGTCATCGTTTGCAGTGTTCCTGTTTTTGACTAGTCCCTGGTTCCTGGTTCCTTGCCTTTGTACCTACTTCCGTGTTCCTGTTTTCTTGTTTCCTCCGCCCTGAATTTCGGATTCATGCGCTAATTGATTTCTGCTCCCTTGATTTCCCTTTTTGTCTTCCTCTGTTTGCAGGCAGCAATTCTCAGTGCTTTCCCCTTTTAGATGCAGCCCAGTTTGTCTGTGTTCTATATTTCTTTGACTCTGTCCTTTGCTGCTGTTACCCATTTGCCTTAGCCTTCCTCTTAGTTTAGTTTCCTGTCTTTTCCTTGGAGGGGTAGGGAGAAGTTTGCATAGGTTATTTCGTTTTTCCCTGCTCCTGATCCTTACTTTCTAGAGGATCCATTCCATGTTTTCCACTGCACTTCTGCATTTATTTTCCCTTTGATTATTAGGTGTGGTGTGCGGTAGTAGCTAGCTCCTGTGTGAATGCTTATGTTTTCCTCACTATTTTGTAAACACTATTCCCACTTAGGTATTTAGTTTTCCTTCCATTGCTGTTCGAGCCTTTCGGGGTCCCAGTTTCTTCAACAGGATTCGTGGGCTAGCTGACATTCAAGAGGTTTATCTCGTCCTCGTGAGTACAGTTCTTAAGTTCCCTTATGTAATACCATCAAGAGTGTTAGTACACAGATCCTGTCATTGCTTGCCCTCCACGTGGGTTTAGCGCTGTCAGTACCTGTAACAGCAATTGGGGGTAAGGCGCTTGCCGACTTTCCTCGCGGTCAGGTGCTTACCCCACATCCCTTTTCATATATTGGTTTTGATGTCACACTCTATTTGCACTCCTGGGTTCTAGCATACCTGAGTCATAGTTCCTGGGTGCACATTTCCCTTGCCATATTCGCTGCCTTTGTACTCGCCTGACTAATCTTGACAGTATGACCAGCCCAAAATTCCCATTGAATATGGCAAGTTTAAGAAAGAAAGGCAGCAAGGCCTCTAACAAGTTTGTACAGAAAGCTTCCCCTACATTTACCTGTGACAATCAAATCACTAGTCCTGACTCCAATGAACTCCTTGTCACGAATGGGCATTTACGTGCAAAGTATTTTTCCCATAGGATGGCACATCCTACATGGCCTGATCCTAGTTCTATCTTTGGTTTTGATCCCGATTCTATGTCAGCACAAGCCTTAGCTGCAGAAAACAACACACTGTTAGACTTACTATACGAGAGTACCTCTGTTGTTGAACCCCATGATTCCAGTTGTGCTTCACCTCAGATAGAACAGTTTCATGATACCAACATAAAGAATGGAGGGGTTTCTTACATAACCTCTGTTTTCTACCCTCAATCTAACGCATACTCCGTTGCACAGGTACATACTGTAGTCCCTAATGCCAAGAGGTCTAATGTCAATAGTTTGTTTAAGGGAAACACAGACCAAGTTGGAAAGATAAACTATAAATCACAGAACCTGCAAGCAGTAGAGGACAATGTACAATCGATGCACATCCAGATTGCTAGTGCAGGATCCAGCCCTGATGCCACTATGCTTCCCCCTGTGCCTACTGATAGTGATGTACAGTTAATGCAGGGCATGCTAAGAGCTAAACTTGAGGAGTTAAGACAAGAACTCATTTCTGCACAAGAGGAAAATAAAACCTTACACTCTTTATTGAATACACCTCAAACTTTATCTGTTGATGTGGAGGAAGTGAACACTGTTCAGCCCCTGAGTGCAGAGACTTTGGTAAACCATGATATTTGTCGATATGTTAGATCTATTGGGAGTGAAGGTCTTTCGTCTAGCACAGCGCTTAATCTAGGCACAGGTTCTAACAATTGTTCTGCTGTTTATCAGGGATTGCAGTTAGCTGAAGAGTTACAAGCCACTCCTTTACCAAAAATACCCTGTGTAGCAGTTTGTCATAATTCTGAGCTAGCACACATACAAGCTTCTGATTTCCAAACACAATCCACAATGGTGGCATACACAGATTCAGTCACTACCGTAGGCTTATGCCCTGCTCTTGATACAGCTGCTGAGACTGAAGTAGATGTTAAAGCTGATGTGGAAAACAATGTTACCTCTGGGTTCACTCTTCCTTCTGCCACTTCTGATCAATACGAACAGTCAGAGACAGTACAGATTTCATGTTCTGATGGACTCATTCCACAGTATACTGAACCAAAGAACCATCAGGCGGTTCCTGAACTGTTGATTGATAATCTGCCTCTTTCAGAAGCTAAAACAGAGGAATGGACAATAGACGAAATCCTGATTAACAGAGACTTTACTATGGTGATTCCACTGATTGATTTTGACTTCTACAAAGAAAAAGACTCTGTGTCACCCACTAAAGAAAGGGACTGCAAGGGTACAGCTCAGTCTTTGGTTACTGGTGCCAAGGAGTCTACTGCCCTAAAGGTGCCCTTCATTCCTGAGCCACCGATAGGTCTGTCAACTTCTGTCTGTCCTCCTACAACCATTGACTCTTCTATGATTCAATCCACAGCCCTGCAGTCATCTTTGGCACACCTGTCTTCAACCAATGAACCGCTGCCATGTCTGCCATTTACTCAAGAGCCAGTCCCAAAGACCTGGACATGTTTGTATCCAACAACCGAGATTGCTCCAGCTTGCATGCCTTCAGCCTCAAGGTTTCCCCTGACCTGCCTGTCTTCAGCTACAGTGACTCATCCTGCAGATCATCCTTCAGCTTTAGAGCCTCCGGTAGTCCATCAAAAGAGCATGTCTTCAGTCCCGGAGTATACTGAGTATTTGCCTTCAGTTCATGAGACGCCTGTATCCTGCATAGCCTCGCTGCCAATATCAGAGGTATACCTGTCTACACCATCAGATTCTGCTGTATTTTCTTCTGCTCCAGCGCTTCCTCCTGAATCCCAACCATTTACAGTCGATGAACGTCTAGCCTGCCTTTCTTTTGCTTCAGGAGGAGCACCAGAATGCCTGTCTTTTCCACAAGACGATTCTCCCAACTGCTTCACTTTAGCATCAGAGCCTCCTAAAGATGCAGCATCAGAGTTTGAGACTTTTGCCAGCTCCCGCTTCAGAGTCATCAAGCTGGACCAAGTGGTGAGTCAGAACCACTCACTTGGGTGTGCACAAGGGGTGGTGCAGACCGGCGTATTACCTACAGGACTTGTGCAACAGAATTCCGCCAAGAAGCACCAGTCGGGTGCTCGTAGCCAAAGGAAGGGAATGACTGCTGCAGTTCAAGATGTGTCTGTTATTGCTCCTTCTGCGAGTCTGCCTGAAATACCAAGTACTGCGTCTATCACTCCTATCAGTATGCCAAACATCCCTGCTGTTGTATCCCACGTGAAACAAAGTGGCTACACGACTGTCACCAGGAGTACTAGTCTTGTACAACCCATTGGACTTTCAGGTCTCCAAGGCGTAGAACATGTGCAGTCAAACCTTAGTCACTTTCAACCACAAGCCTTTTCCCAGATGGATGACAGAAGGAAATCTGAACCTCTACCTCAGCCACCACCTTCTCTAATGGCTGAGCATAAACCTTTCCTGAAGCCAGCATTTTCCTCACCTCCCGCATGTCCACTCTCGGCAGAAAGGCTAACAGAGCTTCTACCATTGCCTAAGGCATGTTGCACCAGCCTGCCTCCCTCCTCAAAGACTTATAAGGGTCCACTCCCAGTGACTGAGCTTCCTGGACCTTCCAACTCTGCTTCTGGTCCTGCAAGTCCTTCATGCCTTTCTTCGAACCATGAGTCTCTTCCTCACCAGAAGCCACCGTTTCCATCAGTACCACCTCCAAAGACAAAGCACTCCTATCATGGAAGTCCATCTGCCTTTGCCCACAGGCCACCATTTCCATCAGTGCCACCTCCAAAGAAAAAGCACTCCCATCATGGAAAGAAGATGTCTCGTGCGGGTGGCGGGCACCCGAAGCCGGCCGTAGGAGGGGGTATACTGTCACGACTCGATCCCTTCGCTCCCGTTCCCACCATTTGGGGGCATGATTTGGGGTTTATTCCCTACTGGACTTTTCCTCCGAACTTTATGCTACAGTGCTGTGATGATTTGGGAGCGCTAAATCCCTATTTTCCCAGCTACTTCCCTTCCGGATCCATTCCAGGTTTTTGGCAGCCAGCATGCTTCTTTAACCAAATGACTATGCTTCCCAGAATGCCTGGCCCACTGCTCCACCTCCACCCTTGCAACACAAGGTTGGGTGGAGGATAGGTAACAGCTGTGGCGGCAGGTGCAGCAATCAGCACACCCGAGGCGTGTGCTCGTTAAGCAGCTTTAAAAGCCTCAGTCTTACTTCAGTCCAGCGCTGGTCATCGTTTGCAGTGTTCCTGTTTTTGACTAGTCCCTGGTTCCTGGTTCCTTGCCTTTGTACCTACTTCCTTGTTCCTGTTTTCTTGTTTCCTCCGCCCTGAATTTCGGATTCATGCGCTAATTGATTTCTGCTCCCTTGATTTCCCTTTTTGTCTTCCTCTGTTTGCAGGCAGCAATTCTCAGTGCTTTCCCCTTTTAGATGCAGCCCAGTTTGTCTGTGTTCTATATTTCTTTGACTCTGTCCTTTGCTGCTGTTACCCATTTGCCTTAGCCTTCCTCTTAGTTTAGTTTCCTGTCTTTTCCTTGGAGGGGTAGGGAGAAGTTTGCATAGGTTATTTCGTTTTTCCCTGCTCCTGATCCTTACTTTCTAGAGGATCCATTCCATGTTTTCCACTGCACTTCTGCATTTATTTTCCCTTTGATTATTAGGTGTGGTGTGCGGTAGTAGCTAGCTCCTGTGTGAATGCTTATGTTTTCCTCACTATTTTGTAAACACTATTCCCACTTAGGTATTTAGTTTTCCTTCCATTGCTGTTCGAGCCTTTCGGGGTCCCAGTTTCTTCAACAGGATTCGTGGGCTAGCTGACATTCAAGAGGTTTATCTCGTCCTCGTGAGTACAGTTCTTAAGTTCCCTTATGTAATACCATCAAGAGTGTTAGTACACAGATCCTGTCATTGCTTGCCCTCCACGTGGGTTTAGCGCTGTCAGTACCTGTAACAGCAATTGGGGGTAAGGCGCTTGCCGACTTTCCTCGCGGTCTGGTGCTTACCCCACATCCCTTTTCATATATTGGTTTTGATGTCACACTCTATTTGCACTCCTGGGTTCTAGCATACCTGAGTCGTAGTTCCTGGGTGCACATTTCCCTTGCCATATTCGCTGCCTTTGTACTCGCCTGACTAATCTTGACAACTTTAGAGGGTGTATGGAATGTGTTATGCGTTATCAGTTGTCCTAGAATGATATCGGATTTGGCGCTTGAATCACAGAAGTGTTTTATAATGGAACAATCCCATAGGAAAAGGCTCTGTGAACCAGGCCCTTAATACCTCGTGTGGCCCTCTTCCTTAGCCCATCAGTGAGGTCGCACTGAGTTAGAAAATAATGACCCATCATTTCTTTTGTTCAGCGTCTTTCAAAATTACTGATCAACATATTACAGCTGATTTGTGCTATCACTCAAACTATGAATCTAAATGCAAGGCCCTCAGATTTTCTAGAGTGGGGTAAGTATTGACGACCATAGGCCAGATCACAGAAATGTTTCACCAGTGCAAGTGCAAAATTGCACGGTATTAGCACCAGGGTAAAGTTTGCCCTGATGCAAAAATGCAGTGAAAATGTATCTTTTTTGCACTAGGGCAATGTTTACCCTGCTGCCTATACCATGGCAAACTGAACTTGCCATGTTGCACTGGTTTTCTAATATGTCTGTGTTTTTTGCACCAGGGCAAACGTTGGCCTATTGCTAATAGCGTGCAACTTTGCACTTGGACATGTGCACAGTTTCTGTAATCTAGCCCCTGGTGTGCCAGCTAGACCAGCTTCTCCACCCTTTCCTCTTCCCCCTTGAAGCCGAGTTTCATATAATATGATGGTTTGAGCATGAACACAGTTGCACATTATAACCTGTTAACGTGTTGTCACACTTATATTAGAGAGGTGTCGCCTCTTTCTGTTGAACAGTGTGTGTATGCATGGTGGGCTTTCTATTTTCGTATGACTTGCTAGGAAGTCTTCGGCGGTCAGATTGCGTTATCTTTCTAATAGTCAACATATTCTCTCGAGACATTGCAGGTATGGATGAAGATTGAGGAGCCGCGTCCATACAATGACACACTCTTTTGTAAAGTCTCTTCGTAAATTACATAGTGTCACCTTGTCATAACATACGCATTCATAGTTTATATGTTTACAAAATGGGCTCAATATGTTAGAACCTGTGGACGTCTGCAATGCATGAATGCCATGTTAACCCTTTCAGTGGAGGACTGGTATGGTGGATCCTATGCGCTTGTTGCAGCTCTAATGCCGATTTGAAGTCCAGTTTCAGGATTACATTTTTAAAGAATATGTTGTTGGGCAAGTATCGTGAAAGTATCCTCTAGACATCTCACTTGCCTTATTTTACGTTAAGTGCATATGGAAACAGGCACGTGACCTCGAAGCTAATTGCAGAGCTCTTAATCTAAAGGGATCTACCCTTTTGTCACTACGTCTAGCTCGGAGCAATAAAGGGAAAGCCTTTCACATGGTGTGTAGTGTGATGAGATCAGGACGTATACCAGGAATATTTCAGACTCTATACTACCCTGTAACCTTTCCAGAGGATTTGCCACAGAAGACGGGGCATTTTTTCCCTTCTATCTGTTAGCGCTTGTATGACTTGTGATGAGGTACGCTCATTGGCACTGTAATCTGGAAGCGCGGGCGCTAGGAGGTTTGGGGTCCCCACCACATGGCTAATGAGCCCCATGGAAATATACGAGGGGTTCCCATTAGGTGTTCCCTGTGGTCCAGCAGTTTGGCAGGGACCTGTCGCATGACACAAATTACATATCCCACAATGCCTCTAGCCCGTTCTAATGATAAATTCCCCAGGCATATTTGAACCAAAAGCCAGGCCCCAGATTCTCCCTACTTGGACCCCAGCAAGGATGGCAAAGTAGGAAAGCAGACTTCCCCAGGATCTGTAGGAATGGGCATTGCCCCTTTGACAGACCCAAACAGCAAATGAGTCCTGTTGGGCAGATGGTGAGGTAAGAACAAGCAATAGAATATGCACATAGCAGGAAAGCGGTTTATAGTGATATTTTCGAATGCCATTTTCTCGACACCAAATTTGCCATAAAAAAGTTTTCGTATGTTTTTTTTTAATTTTATTTTTGAAATGAGGGGTTCCACCCCCAAACCCCTGTTTTTTCCACTTTTTTTTATACTAACGGAAACAAAAAAAAATATAAAATAAAATAACATTCAAAAATGTTTTTCCCGCCATTTTGTTTTCAGAAAAATGGCATTATGAAAATGTTTTCGAAATATTAACCGGATACCCAGTAATACCTACCAGAAGCACCTCAGCAGGGAGGTAAACCAGGGAACTGGAATTCAAAATAGTGAACCTTCCTTTCTCTGCAAACCCCACCAGTAACCAGGCACAGGCAGGAATGGAGTTCCTCCAATCTAGAACAGGCTCACCCAGACCCACACAGCTGAAGCCTATCACTTTGAGATCCCACACAAGGGAGGGGGATGTTGGAAGAGTGGAGTGTGGTGGAGGAGAAAGGGTGAGAAGCTTGATGAGGAGAAAGATTTTGGAAGCAGACTATTTAAACGGAGAGTGGGAATGAGGAAGGGCGAGGAGCTATAGGGGGAGAAGTTGTTTGGAAGTTGACTATTTAAAGGGGGGTTAAAGGAGAATTAAGGGAGGATGTTGACAGAAAATCAGAGGTTGGAGTTGAAATTTCACAAGGAGGTGGGTGATGGAAAATTAAGTCGGGCTGTGTGCTCATCACCCGAGGAGGTGGGAGACAGAGTTTTGGAAGAGGTGGGGTAAGAGGAGGTGGAGGAACATTGGAGGAAATGGATGTGAAGGCCCGGAGGAGGGCACCCCAGAGAGTATGAAGGTGGCTTGGAAGACTTCTGTGTAGACTGTAGCCCTAGTCCTGAGATGAAGCCTAGGGACCTACCGGGACATGGGGTTACTGTAGAAACCCTGATTCCCAAGGGGTGGACTGGAAGAGAGCTAAGAAACCAGATCTTACATATGGGGCAAGGTGGGCATGCCAGGTCCTGAGTTAAAGTCGGAATAGCAAGGGCCTGAGGTGAGGGTGCTTTTAACCCCATTTCCCTACTCGATAACCTCTAGAATCGTTACCCACCTGCAGCAGAATCTAACAAAAATTGGATTATTTCAGGTTTGAGGAAGATGAGTCGCCGAGAGGATTTAATACAAATTCTTTTAAATGCCCTTTGGTGTCTGTGCCTTTTGTAGCACTGCGCTTGGCAGTATCCTGACAGATTGTAATTTTCTTGTGAAGAAATATAGATGCCTTGCATTCCATGAAATTATGTTAGGAAGTTGTCCTACTGCCACCCAAACTCCTTTCTTGTGCTTTCGAATTGCAATAGATTTTATAATCACAAACATCCTAATCTACTTTATGGTTAGTCGGTGGGCACATGAAAAAATATGCATACATGTATAAAGCTTCGATGCCAAGTATCAGATATGGAAGTGTTCATATCCAGCCTTGGTCTGTGACTGTTATGCTCTACAATTCCTTTAACAGCAAACAACTCTTTGATGCACACTCGGTGTGAACATCTCTCCACTCTCTTATCTAATATTGTCTTTAGACAAGGAAAGGCATGTATAGGATTTCTAGTTCCTTCTATAAGCCTGCCTCGTCATTGTGTAAACAGCCATCATACAGGAAGCATTATTTTATTTTATAGGTTTGTATAGCGCACTAACAGCCCAAGGGCATCGAGGCGCTGTTGCAAGCAGATGTCTTAGTTACAGGCAATAGTGCTTTGCTCACGGTTGCAGTGAACATACACCTAACAGAGTGAGGTGAGGATGGTTACAAGTTATGGATGTTACATGGTATAAGTAAAGGTTACATAGCATGGTGGTAGCTGACAATATCGGCAAAGCAATGAGGCATCTGGACCTGTTTAAACAAACAACGTTTTTATTGCTTTCCGGAAGGCTATGTGCAAGTCTGTGCTTCTTAGGTTGGGTGGTAGAGAGTTCCAGTGGGTTGTAGCTATAACAGGGAAACTGGAGCCTCCGGCACGAGCCCTCGGGGTCTTGGGGATGGTAATTAGATTGGTATATGAGGTTCTGATGGGTCTGTCTATGGTTGGTTTCGCTATTCTCTGTGACAGGTACGGGGGGTGGGAGGTGTTGTGAATACATTTGTGCCTGAGGGCTCGGGTTTTGAATATGATGCGTTCTTTGAAGGGAAGCCAATGGACTTGTTTCCTTGTTACTGAAATGTGGTCTCTTTTGGATATGCCAGTGGAAGCCCTGAGGGCATTATTATGAATAGTCTGGAGTTTAATGATATTTTTAGAGGAGGTGCCTGCTAGAAGGGCATTGCAATAATCAACCTGAGACCCAATTATTGCTCTCGCTATTGTGAGGTAGTTCTGCTCTGACAGGAAAGGTCTGGCTGCATTGATTAGTTTTGAGTGGTAGGCCGCCGCTGACATGATGGCGTTAACCTGTCTTATCATCGAGAGGTTGGAGTCTAGGTATACCCCTAGGGTTTTGACCGCCTGTAAGACAGGGATTTCTGTATTGTCAATTGTGAAAGAGCTATACTGTTTGTCAAGTTTCTTTAGGGTTGCAGGTGAACCAATAAGAAGTTGTTCGTTTTTTTCACCGTTAAGCCACAGACTGTTTTCTGCCATCCAGGTTTGGATCGTTGAATAGATGGAGTTAAGGGTTTTCATGTCAGACTCCTAGTCGCCGGTAAGGGGGATGAGGACCTGCCTGTCGTCAGCATAATTAGTATATGTGATGCCTAGAGAAGCCATGAAGTGAAGGCCGGAGGAAAAGGCCTCAACCACTCTCTATGGCACCGCTGCGAGCATCAACTCAGCCGATGGAAAAATCAGCTGTTGTATCCCTGAAGGGAACACCGGAGTGTTCCCCCACAGCTGTCGCTTTTCCTGCAGTCCACGCGGTTCCAAACATCCCTAAGATAGCGCCCTTGGTTGCCCCAGCAACCACCATCAACAAACCTGCCGTCGGAGGCATCACCTCTGCAGGACAATGTCCTGATTGCAGGCCCTAGCCTGCCAGCATCTCCCGTCCTGCCTTAAAGAGAGAGAGTGTGCTGGCATCCGAAGCCGTACGGTGAAGGCCGGAGGAAAAGGCCTCAACTGCTCTCTGTTGCTCTCTGCTGCTTGGAGGATCATCCCAGCGTTCCTACCCAGCCCTCCTGGTCACCAAAGTACACGTTCTCTTGTTACCAAGACCGCTATATCCCCCTCCACCCTTGCTGATGCTGGAGTAGCCCTGGTTACTATGCCACATAGAACCACGCCAGTCCCGCTAGTCATGAGGATAACACATCTCCGGGCGCGTACCTCCACTGTCCCACATGCCTGCAAATATCCATCTTCTGTCATCAGGAACTCCCGTTTAGGGTTGCGGTCTACTCACCAACTGGCCACCCTCCATGCACAGGCTATCCCCTTCCCCCACAATAACGTTTTCGTGAGATCGCCAGGACCCGCGGTCTCCCAGGTGGCACCTTTGCATATGGCTCTGCTTGGCCACCGTCCCACCCAACCGTAGGTGAATCCAATGTGTATCCTGCACGGCCAATGCGTCACACACACCTCCGCTACCACCTACAATGTCATTCCGAGCTCCCCCCCCTCCCTACGTCGCATACTCCTCTCTCTGAAACTAATGCTTTGGTACTAACTAAGATGACCAGGGATCCATGGCCCTCACCAGTGCCCTCACCTCAAAGAAAAGTCTCCACGCCTACAAGACTGCCGTACTTGAAAATAACAAGCCCATGGCTGCCACCACAATCTGTTGATCATCCTGCAAATGTTCTCACTGGTTAAGGCCCCTGAGAGAACAGAGCTTGCCCCATGTGATGCATTGCTCACACCTTTACTAGCACCGATGATAACTTCCACCTTGCCTGTAAATTACCACGCCAATTTTGCTAGCATTTTGTCCCCATGGCACCACCATTTGTTGCTACCAATGTGCCTGTGAGGCAGGGTGCTGCTACTCTACCCAATGTGCCTGTAATGCAGAATGCTTTCAGCTGTGCCTTCCTCCACGCCCGTTCACTTCCAGCCCATGCCCTCGATGTCCATGATTTAATTACCAATACTAACCTTGAGCTCTTAATCAGTCAAACCTGGCTGCATGAAGCATCCGACCAAGCCCTTGTCCTAGCCATCCGTCAGGGCGATACTATTTTTAGGCAAGATCGCACCCTTCAGAAAGGTAGGGGGTAGCCCCTGTAGCAGAAAATACTATACCAATCAGAATGGTGGAAGGAGAACTTGGCTGCAACAGTGACTACCTCCTCTTCAAAGTAAACCCTTCTCCTAACTGTACTATTTCCCTCCACATTGTGTACTGACCGCCTGGGCCTGTCTCGGACTTCCAAGATGCCCTTATACAAGCCATCTCTGACAATTTAAAAAACATCAAAAGCCATCCTCTTGGGATACCTTAACTTAGGCCTTAACAACCCCACCGACCCCCAAGCAACCGCACTGAACAAAGCCTTAGGCAGCTTAGAATTTACACAAGCTGTCACTGAGCCTACCCATATGAAAGGAGGCACCCTTGACTGGGTTGCCCACCATAACTGTCCCCTCACGATCACAGCCGTCTCACCCATTCCCTGGTCAGACCACCACTCCATTCGGTTTGCTTTTAACATCGCTAAAAGACCCCCTGGGCAAGTAAATCCACCCCCTCCGGCTCTCACTAGGAGCTCCCGTCAGCTCACCAAGGACAGGCTCACACCCTACCTCGTGGTGCCCACACCTCAACCCCCCTTTTCCAGTGACCCGGAAATTCTTGCAGCTCCCTTCAACACCATCATTTCTCCAGTGTTTATGCCATTGCCCCACTCATCCTTAGGGAAGCCAAGCGTACTAAGCATACCAAGGTTTGGTTCTCGCCGGAACTCCTTGAGCTGCGTACCAAGAAAAGGACAGCTCCCTCCATCTGGTTAGCCAAGCCAAATGACTCTTCCAAACTAGCATTCAAGACAATACAAAGCAGCCATAATCAAAGCCAAAGCTACATCATTCAACACTAGGATAGCAAACACAAACTCTGACTCCAAAGAGATCTTTGACATCTTTAGGGAGTTGGTAACCCCCACTCCCACCCGGCCGTCTCTCACCAAAGATGAAGACTGGTGTAATAGCATCAAGGCGCCAATGCTTGATAAGCTCAACATGCTTCAAAACAAAATCCTCGCCCACCAACAGGCCCTAAGCCACCAAATATCTAACCTCTACAGTAGCCCATCCTGTAGCAACTCTGGTGGATCCCCTTCCTTCTCCTTCAAGGAAATTAAAAGGAAGCACTTTACAACATGTCCGGGTAACTTTAAACCTTTATTTTCTATATGTCATGCAAAGTGCATAGTCTGATTCAGATCCCTTTACAGCCGTCCATAGGTGAAATATAGTTGCATCATTTAAAAATTAGTAATTAAAAAGGAAGCAGAAACATGCAAGACGTCCTGTGTGGTTTAACAGGGGGTGAACAAGAGTAAAGCCCCAAACCACTCTTTTATTAGACTTAACAAGTAAACAGTTGCTCAAAATAAGCGCAGTTTTTGTGAGTAAAGGAATAACAGCTGCAATTTTAAAATACCTGTGTTAATACATATATTAATTACTCACAAGAATATGAATACAGTTTAGGCTGCTTAGTGTATAAATGTAAAAGGACTTGCTAAAGGACACTCACAATTATACATTTATTTCTGTAAGTAGTGTCTGTCTTAGTGAGAAAGTGCTGTAAATTGCTTACTAGATACAATAACAGTTTAGTACTAAGCACCATAAATATCATCTAATGTGTTTGTGTGATTTTGGAAATATGTATAGGTGAAGCAACATTTATGTTTAAGACAAACGCACATAACAAACGAGCATTGGCAAAGCCAACAGTTTGGGCTTTTGTGTGGGTATGGCATAGGCATTTGCTAGCTGGTTTAATGGTGCCACCTGGCCATAAGATTGCAACATGGAGTGTCTAACTGAGCAAATGATGGCAGTACCTGACAAATGCCTCTCCGATAACTTAATTCAAATCTTTGTCATTGCTTGGATTTCAGTGCACAGAAGAGACATGCATCAAGTGGTGGAAAGCACACTTGCTTAAGACATTTGTGTTACACCAGTAGCCCTTTACAGCTGTAATTAAACTATTAACTCTAAGTACTTTGCTTATAAACACCAGTGACAGTCGATCAATCTTACTGATTGATGAGTTCCCAGGGGTGGGTTTGTTGGGTGAGGAGGGGCGGGTAGCGGGTGGGAATGGCCATAGGGATTAGCATGGCCATGGGCAGTCAATAGATGAGTAAATAACCAAATAACAAGCACAAGCTGTGTGTGCTTTCTCACATGGCATTTCTCTTCTATCTGTACTCCAATGCAATAGTTTCACTGTACAAGCATCACCTAATAGCCCAAACTAAAGTCAGCGGGTGATGAGAGCAGTTCCATTGCTGCGTGATTTACAGTAGTGGAGCGATGAGGTAGTAGATGATAAAAATAGAGTGGATGTAGTGGTGGTGTTGGAAACTTTAAAACAGGAACAGCACAAAAAGACAAAACTTGTACATGCACAATGAAACGTTAACAATTTTCAGTGAGGTTTCGAATCAAGTGATGTCCATGGACAGCTCAGGAGCTTGTTTGATCAATATATTAGGATGGCCTTCAGTTCACTCGCTATGGTGATACACTTACTGTCTGTCAGTGGGTAGGAAGCTCCAGTGGTTGTGAGCCTGGAGGATCCAAGAGTGAAACCATGAGGTAGCACATTGTGGACAAGAGGTCATGAGGATGAAGAGGGCTTGGGATCGAGCGAAGTAAGAGGGCAGTGGCGGGTGGCCGAGTCTTCCAGGTAAATGGCAGGATGCATAGACCATGGATAGATACGAAGATATAAAGTAGGCATTTGAAAAGAGAAGGACTATACAATAAGAGCCACCCTACACGAGGATATTCAGCGAGGTGGGTTAAGCACCATGTGAAGTTCCACAGGGACTGAGTAGCAAAGATTACACTCCTTTATGAAGAGGGGCAAAGGACTACAGGGTTCAGTGAGGGTTCTTGAGCAGTAATCAAATCTGCTGTGGATTATGGTGGAAATCAGAGTTGTAGTAGTTTAGTAGGTCAGGTGAGTGCATGTTGAATAGCTGTGTAGGAGGTAAGGTCTAGCAGCCGGATGAATGTATTAGCATACTTGTTCGCAGACCAAATTGACCTTTTCAATTTGACCTTCTTTTTTATCGTTTTTTGGGGGAATTTCAGTCACATTAAATGAAATATATGTGTGGGGTGGGGGCAAGGGACTAGGTTAAGGTGGGGGGAAGTGGCCAGGGGTTTCCCCCTGCATTTTGCGAACAAAAAAAAAATAATAATAATTGTCAAATTGGAAAAGGTCAATTGTTTCAGGTCAAACAGACCTAAAACGTATCAGTGTGATGCTGGAAATGCATCTGAGGGACAGAGCCTCTGAATCCTTGTCCTTTACTGCTTTTTACTGTGTGTTCTGTCATGTTTTCTGCCCAGGAGTCCCTTTGGGACTCCTGGCAGTGCAGCTCTCTCTTTTGGTTTGGTGAACAGACCCATGGGATACCCTTATGGCACCCATGGGTAGGGGTACAACCCTGTACCCCTAGTGTATGTTTTTGGGCACCTGTGGGTGGCCCGCAGAGCAGGGTATGGGCTGGTGGCAGCTCCATGCTGAATTCGACAGGTGCTCGGGGTGTCCTCCATTTTGGGATACCCAGGCCCTGCCATTGGGATCTGTTGATTCCTGATAGGAAACAAGATGGCCCCTGTGGCCTCTTGCTTTCTATTGCCTGTTATCTTGTTTTCCCAAAGTCCTGGGAAGCCCTGACTCTGTCCCTTCCCCCTGACTGGCTGTTGGGTGGAAGTTCCATATATGGTGTTGTCGTGAAGGCCCAGCTAGACTGACTGGAGCCTTCCCAGTGACTGTATGTTGTGGGTACCTCCTGTGGGTGGGACCTGGGTGAATGGAGTGTGTGACCAATATACACTCCTTGTTGTGGTTGTCTGGTTTCTGGCATAAGAGACAAAGCCTGAGACAGCCCTGCCCGAAACTGGCCTGAATGCAGTGTGTAGTGTTGAATGGCTGGGTACTTGTCCCAATCCACATTCCCTGTTGTGAGTGCCTGGAAGGGAGGAGTGTGGCCTGAATGCACTGTGTGCCTGATTGACTGACTGCATGAATGCCCTTCTGTTTGATTGGCTGCTGAGTGTGTGCCAGCAGTGTGGATGAGAGACAGGATAGTATATCTGGGGACCTCTCACCACTGGAAAAGTGTTCAGAAGGAACCATTGGTTCAGACGCAACCATTGGTTCAGAAGCAGCCAGGTGTTCAGGAACGTGCAAGAACGTTCAGAATCATCCTGGAGTGGAGTCTCCACTCTAAGAGTAACTGGAACTGCTGATCCTCGACGTCCAGCTGGAAGAAGACGACTTGCTGTGGCATTTGCTTCGACCGATCCGAAGGCTGTCGAATTCGTCGAGGGCTGACCCGAGAGAGGACCTGGTAAGGCGCCCTCTTCCCGTGCTCCGAGGGACCATCGAGCACCGCTCCATCTTCGCCGAAGCGCCCTGGAAGACAGACCCTCGAAAGGCTGTCGACCCGAGACGGGACCGCCGAGGAGATCGAAGTGAAGCACCCGGACATCGACGTCGTCGAGGTCCATTGCCGTCGACCAGGGTTCGCAAGTTTGTGTAACCGCTGGAGGCCCGTCGAAGTGGGGTTGCCCAGCCGTGGGAACCACTTGACGCCGTGCCGCCGACGACCAGAGCCGTCCGCTTCTTTGCCTAAGAACATTCAATCGAAGGACTCTCTCGACCGCATCGTCGACCACTTATCCTGCCGGAGAAAGTCGAGGACGACCGACGCGCCGAGGAGAAACCTGCCGGTGGGTTTCCCGCCACCCGAAGATCACAAAGACTCGAACGACTCGACGCCCTTGCTGGGCCTCCGTCTCCACAATCTTTGCGGTCCAGAACTATTGTCACCGAGGTGCCCCGCACGCCTCTGCCCTGCAGGACGCCGACGCTCCGACGCCGACGAGCACCGCTCCGACGAAGCTGCCGCCTCTTCGACACCGTTCTATCTTGTTCGTCGACGGACGTTCGACGCCCCGTGCCTCCCGCTTGAAAGGGAAGGCATTCAAGAAGGGCCGTCGATTCTCTGTCACCGAACAGCGAGTTCCTCGACGTTTGTCGACGCCTCTTCAAGGAACTCGACTCCACCAGGTACATTGGGGGGGTAAAAACATTATAGGAAGGAATAAGACTTGCAGAGCAATATATGGTCTGGGCGTGCGCTATATCTTTGGTTTACAGGTTGCCCAGGTGGGGGGGATCTCCACACAGAACTGTGCCTAGTGGTAGGGGCCAGTATTCTGCCTATTGCTCAACCATCTTATTTTCTCTCCTCTTTCTATTGCTGGTTTCACTCTATGGATCTGTGTGCCATTGTTACAGTATGATTGATGCACTTTACTAGGATCTAGTACAAAGGTTGGTACCACTTTAGAATTGTATATATGTGTCATTGTTGATTTTCCGGAGCACAAAGTGAGTTATTGTGAGAAGTGTACATAACCTTGACTATTGATTATATAAAGACTGTGTTCTAACCAATACAGTGAGTGGACATTCCTTTGTGGGGGCTTGGGACTACACTGTACTTAAGAACCAGCCCGCATCACCTCCTGAGAAGCTAGGCCTTGATTGCTCGCCCATTGCTACCGTATCAGAGAATCTTGGCTGGGGTCCTCTGTGCCTCTCTTCCACCATATAGGGAGCAGAAGTACAGACACCCCCCACCGGTTCGTTGCAATCAGTCACTGCAGAACTGCAAAAGTGCCAAAGAGGTACTCCTGGTTGCAAGTCTTGGAGATGAGTTAAAGTGGTCAGGACTAAACGAAATATGTGGGGGTTTATGGGTGTGGGGTTTCAATAAGGGATTAAGATAACTTTGTTTTTAGGGAACTAGAGCATCAAACAACACAACTCAATCCAGTGGAGGATGGCTGAAATGCAAGAGGAAAGTTCCCAGGTGTACAAGGAGAAGAAGAATAAGATTTGGTTATTGTCAGCAAAATGATGTGTGCAAAATGAAAGGAAGACCTTCATATGCTTAGCGCAAAGGTGTAAAGTGTGAAGTAGAAGGATCCAAGGACAGGTTCATGGGGGAAACCCGCAGGAAGAAGTGTTGGAAGGATGTGCTGCTGTTTCTGGAGAAAGGAAGACCAATTGCTGTGTAGGGGGGGATCTATTATAGTCATGTGCTGAAAACTGAGGATTGATGTTGTCTGGAGGAAGTATGTTAAGCAGTGTGTGAAAGGCAGCAGAGCAGTTCAGGTGGATGAAAATAGATGAGATGGGAGAGGTGACCAGTAGCACAGAAATTCTAGTCAATTGGGCCTTTGCCATTGAATGTCTGCTATGGAATCTGGATTGCAGAGGTCACCTAGATTGTTTCCTCGAAGTAACTGGTAATACAGTTGCGAAATGCCGCTAAAGAATCGTACAATAATTGGGGGGGAAAGAGAGACAAGTTGACAGCTTCCATAGTTGTTTGTGTCCGCTGTTGGCTTCTTCAGAAGGGGTAAGACTGTGGCCAACTTGAAGCAAGTTGGAAAGATCCCAGAGGTGACTAATAGGTTAAAGAGAGGATAGGCTACAGCAGGTCAGGGGCACCCGTTCTTTCACAGTCTGCGATACAAAAAGGCCAGCAGGAGCCAAGGAGCGGATAGCAGACTACAGAATGGATGCCAGCCTGTAAAAGCTTACTGGTTGCATAGGGAAAACCTGAGCTACATCTGGATCAGTGGATGACCCATTGTTTAAGATTGAACTTTTATTAAGTGTTTGAGACCAGTCTCTAAGCACAGAACCGGGATTCGAACCTCTGTTGCTTTGCATTGTCCAAGACAAACGTGTTGCCCCTGAGCTGTCCTCCCGTCCCTATGCTACTTGTCTTCACTGTTTTTTGGCAGTTTAAGCAGGCTGTACTCTTGGGTAATACTAGTAAAGAAATACTTTAAATCATCCATACATTCATTTCTATACTTCAAACTTTGGTTGGGCAGCCGCATCAGCATGTAATTTGTAATTTAAAGGAATGGATAATGACGTTTTAAATTGAGAAATTGTGCTAAGAAAATGCTGCTGATGAGCATGGGTGTGCGTTCTATAAAGGAGAGCAATGCTGGACATGAGGTAGGTTGTCCTTAGACTGTAGTGGTTGAATGACTGATTTCAACATAAATCAATAGGTAAAGAAATTCAGTAGATTTGCGACTCCACGTGTCACAGTACTGTCACCTTGACAACAGGTTGTTCTTCCAAGGGGAATGTGTGATCCTGTCATCAGCTAGTTATTCTCCTGAAACCTTCAGGTTTTCTGCCACCTATCCACACACCTCCAGCATGAATTCTGAAATCCACTCCATTACAAAAGTCAGTTCAGAACTGAGCAATAATGGTGCATTGTCGACTTTGTAGCACTTTCCTCTGTAAACCCTTGGAGCACATGCCATTTGAAAGGCCCGTGCTTCGTATTGAATTCCACCTTTCATGCCTTGAACTGTACAAGACTTTCAGAACCGAACTTCAGTTCAGAAGCAATTTAGGTCATTGCAGCCTTGCCTCATCTCAAACTAGGCAAAGACCGTGGTCAGGAGTTGCACCCTAAGTATGTCCATCTGGGCCAACTGCCAGTTGCTTTCACCTATGAACTTGCCTTTATATGCTTTCCGATACTGGAATTAATTGTGCCAGCAAATGCAGTTCCTCCCAGGTACATATCGCCTTGAACCAGATCCTAACACTTTGGTTGTTGGTTTTATTATTCCTGATCAGTTGAGCAGCTGCACTATGAATCCTCATTTGCAAACCCCTTTCCAGTTTTAAGCCCCATTTGCTCAGTCTGAATCCTGGCTTTCAAGCTCCCTATGTCCAGCTTGAAAAGTGTTCTTGAAGGTTCCGTGTGCGTTTCTGGCCCATTCTCCAGTGCAGCATCCCCTTCATGTTTCCCATTTGTAGGTATCGTAACATAATTATGTTTCCTGTTGCTATTAAATATGCTTACGCTCCCGTGTCCAGATATGCTGATGGGATTCGGTTTTGCATTGACTGTTGGGAAAACCCTTGCTCCATAATAGATGAGTTTCAAGTGTCATTTCATGTATCTGTTTTGGTCCCAAAGTCTAGTGTAAGTTTCTCTGATCATAAGTGCTATTTCGAGAATGAGAGATGGCTCTACTCTAATCTTGTTTCCCGCCTAATGTGGTTTTACCTTCTCATGCTATTGCCTTACTCCATCCTTTACTTCAAGCCCTTGATTCAGGTTCCATTGTGCCAATCAGCGACACGAAGATCCAGCCCAGTCTTTCTTTAGAATCCTGTTATAGATTCTCTATCAGTTTTACCCTACTTCATGAGACCTTTTCAATTCTTGTCCTTTTGTGATGTTTGTCTGTTACAACAGCTACTAATCCTTTGTCAGGGATGTCAGTGAATCAGCATTGTTATAGTGCATGGTGCCCACAAAAGAGCCTTGATTCTCTTTCCCCAGAAATGGCAGTTCGCTGTGTAAAACCAAATGGCTGAAAAGTTATTTGGAGATCTATTTGCAGGTTCCAGTTTTGATCACATTCGCCAAGACAACAACCTATAATTTCTTAAGTGTGTCGTACATTTTCTTCATAACTCCACCATTCAGTTATAGTGGTGTATTTTGCCTAAGAAAATATTCTTAATGTTAATGGTAAGTACATTTTGTAAGGCGCAACTCAGCCTGAGGCCTCAGGGCGCTGCAAGATAGCAGCCGCTGGACAGCAGGTTGCAGAAACCCAAGGCAAACCGGAGTTCAAGGGGAGCTTTAATCATTAGAGTTAAAAAGGAACGTTTTAAGGGATCTCTTAAAAGAGAGAACTTCAGAGCATAGATGGAGATGAGTAGGAAGAGAATTCCATAGGCGAGGAGCAACAGAACCAAAGTTAGTACCACCAAAGCTAGTACCACCAAAGCGAGTCAGACTATGACTGGGCTGTTCAAGTCTGTTCGAATTGCTAGATCGAAGGGTATTACCCAAATTGACTGTTTACAATTGACCTTTTGTCCTAATTGACCTTCTGTACAATTGACCTTTATCTTATTTTGCTATTTTATATATGTATTGGATTGGTTTTGAATTATAAATAATTTACAGGGATTGGGTGGGGGGGTGTTCAGGGGTTTTTGGATTGGGTGGTGGGTTGCAGGGGGTTAAATTAGGTCAATTCTCCCAAGGTAAACTGTGAAAATGTCAATTAGTATACATCCGTTCGAAGAGAGTGTGGAATACAAGAGCGCCTAATCCTATCCTTCAAATAAACTGGTGCTTTGTTAGTGAGGCATTTATGAGTGAGAAGAAGGATCTTATAGGTGACAGTGTTTGCTAGGGAGGCAGTGAAGGGATTTGCGAGCCTCAGTGACATGATTCCTTCTTGTGAGTCCACACACAGCTCAAACACCATTGTTCTGAGTAACCTGAAGAGAATCCAAGTTGGGCTTAGAGGTGCCTGCCATCAGGCTATTCCCATAATCCAGTTTGGAATTGACCAGGGCAACAGCAAGAGCAGCAGTGTAAGTTTCTGAGAGAAAAGGTTTGATTTGCCTAATAAGGCGGGTGGTATGGGCACATGCGGATTTCACCTGGCTAACATGTTTTTTCATATTGAGAGAGGCATCAACGTAAATGCCAAAGGTCATAACCCAAGGGCTGGTTTTAATGGAAGTACCAGTTATGTCAAAAGCAACATATCTGGAATCCAATTTTCCAAGGCGTTGAGTGTTGCCAACCAGCATAAGTTTGGTTTTAAGGGCAGGGATTTCATAATCATCCATTCCTCTATCAGATTATAAATTGAGGTGACCTTTAAAAGGTCCTTCTCATAATCGCCAGTCAATTCAATAAATACTTGGTATCATCGGCGCAATTAGCATAAGTGGCGGATGTAGAGATTGAAAAGGGTCGGGGAGAGACGAGCTTCCTGTGGGACACCACATACAAGAAGTTCAGCAGGGGACTTGAACCCACCAGAAGCGACACAGGCAGATCGAGGGCCCAGAAAAGTGGCCAGACATCCCACAGCGCTACTAGAACAATTTTGTGATAGACCCCAACCTCTCCAGCTTTTTTCTTCTGTTTATCTCTTTTACCTTTATGGTAAGATACCATTTCTACTGAGGTACCATAGTAGTATGTCCAGCTGCTCTTCCTGTGCTCTTTAAACTGCAGGTTGCATCCAGCCAAAGTGACCTGCTCTAGTATGGTTCAAATCTCAGCCCAGCGCAAGTTGTTGTCCAGGCCTGTACACCAGCCTACCCACTGCCTTATTTATTTAATTTATTTATTTATATAGTGCACCTAACACAGGGGTATCTGGCTGCATTCTTGGTGTCTGTAGTTACAGTACAGAAGGAGTTTAGAATGCCTGCATTGATTACAGATAGGTTGCAGTAGGTACAGAGAGATACAAAATATGGTCAGCAATACAAGGCAATACAGGTATAATATGGTATGTACATAGGATTACAAAAAAGATGACCATTGCTGACAGTACAGTTACTGTTGTGGGTGCGGGCCAAGTGTGAGTTACCGCTCTTGTGCGAAGATCCAGGTTTTCAGTTTTTTCCTGAAAGTCCAATAGGACGGTTCTGCCCTTAATGTCAGGGGCATGGAGTTCCAGAGTTTTGCGGCCTGAACTGAGAAACTGGTGCCGCCTGATTTTTGTCATTTGAATCTGGGTATATTTAGCTGGTGAGCGTGACTGGACCGGGTAGGTCTGTGGCTGAGGTGTTTTGTGAATTTAGTGGTTAGATAAAGGGCCTAATTCACAGAGCATTTTCCAATGGGGGTTTGCCATTATAAAACGCTTCTGTGAATAAGGCCCCTAGGAGCTTCATTGGAAAGACACTTGTGAGTTAGTGATACTGTTTTAAAGACAATCCTGCCTGAACCACGAACCAGTGGGCATTGCGTCTAGCAGCTAAGACGTGGTTGGTCTTTCAGGATGTTGAGTGCCGCGCTCAAGGCATTGTTCTGTAGAACTTGAAGTTATTTTAGATTGCGATCGTTAGTTGCAACGTACAAGGCGTTGCAGTAGTCAAGCCTGGAAACTATAAGGGCCCTTGCCAAGGTAATTCCACTGTCTGAAGAGAGAGAGGGTCTGCAGGCATTGATACGTTTTGAAGTGTAAGCGGCTGCAGGAACAGTCACGTTTACTTATCTGTTTAGCGTGAGTGCTGAGTCCAGGTAGATGCCTAACGTTTTAACTTCTTTGGAGACCTTGCTATTTATATTGTCAATGTTAAATGATTTAAATTGGATGTCTAATCTTTTTGTTGGTTCTGTGAGCCAATAAGGAGTAGCTCGGTCTTGTGGTTGAGGCATAGGCCATGGATAGCCATCCATGCATGAATAATTTGGTACATTTCATTAAGTCTTTAAGAGTCATCGGGCCTCATTATGAGTATGCCGGTCTGGAAACAACGGTGCCGTAAGCCTACCGGCACCGCTGTTTCCGGACCGGCACCCGCCCGCAGAGTTTCACGGAAGCACCGGTGCCCTTATCCCATTGAGTCCTGTGAGACTCAATAGGAATGGGGAATTACAAAATTACTGGCACCTGACTTCCCAGCCGCCGTACTCAGAATAGCCCGGTGGCATTGGGAAGTCAGACAGCAGTAATTCATTATGGGTCCAGCTGCAACCTGCCGGTTTTACCGGCACGGTTACCGCCAGACCGTAATGAGGCCCATCGCCTGGTCTGCCAGTAGTGACCTTAGTTTGGTCTATATAATCTCTCTCTCTCCTGAATTCCTGTGTTAAAGCTCTGTCAGTCGTGACAGTCTCTGTCCGTCGTGACAGTATGTGAGGCTCACTTCCGCATTGGCAGTGTTGTGATTCAAGTGAGCTCAATATTCAGTAAACGCTTGTGTGGCATTGTAGATAAAGTAGAAACCCTCTTTAAATTGTGGTTTCATAATGGTTATTGTATTGAGCCTTTTTTTAGTTTAATGAATGTGTGACAACTTATAGAAATGCGGAAAAAAAATAATGGAATACACCCTGTAGGCCCAGTGCTCACTCGTTGCTCCTTATATATATATATATATATATATATATATAGGGTGGATTCCATTCTGTTTTTTTCCGGTTTTGATAAAGTATACCTAGCCCTGGTGTCAGTGGGCTATTTTTCAACCTGGGAGATCCATATATAAACATAAATTGATGCAATGATAGATTATTGATGTGAAATTAAGTTTCAAGAGTATAACTCAGTGGTGCCCACCTCTTCTTCATAACTCATAGAAATGCACCTTAGTTTTGTTTTTTTCTGTCAATTACTAAATTTGTATTTGTACGAAAAACCAAATTGAAAATCCTTTAAAAATAATAAATATTTAAATAGATTGGCAATATAATACATTCAAAGCACTGCTAAGTAGTATAGGCATGCAAGATCAGCAAACCAGGTTTGTACGCTCTTGCACACAACCATTGGAAATATTGTTAGATGAAGGTTCAACACAGGTACTCATATCTGTAACCTGGAGTTGCAGGTGGAATCATGATCACAATTTAAAAAAATTGTTACACAAATTAAATTTGCCATAGCAATCAATATGATTCTATGATCGGATTAACTAGTGGAAAGTGCACAGTTAAAATGTGGTCAGAGACCTAAAGTCTAGCCATCCTTGGTGCCTAAATACAATCCACTTTCCAGGGAGCCAGCTTGATTCAGGACAGTTCCTTCCTCGTAAACTATACAAAGAAAGGCAATGTACACACACCTGGCTGGATCAAAGAATGTACATATTGGGAAATATGTTCCATACAACTACATCTTCAGCATTGGATCTTTCATAGATTCACATGCTGTGTGAATCAATGAAAGATACCAATGCTGGAAAACAAGACTTAGAGGTAAGTAACGTATTCCTTATGGCTAATATAGTATAACCCATATAGGGATGATGAGGATAACGGATCATGGGTGTTACACACCATACAAGAGTACCAGTTCTGTAGGCCAACTCCTGTTTTGTCTCTAATCCACAATTATTCCACCAATGAACGTGTTGTAATCTCATGACAATTTCTCCAGTAGGATTGGATCCACGTTTGCAGTACTTGTCCGAGCCCACTGTTGTGTTTAACATCATTACTGCCTAACCCCATATCTGTATTCCTGTTTGTTATATCTGTGCTGGAGTAACAAAATGAGCAGACCAAACGCTTCGGGGTCCAAAGACTGTGGACAAAAGTAGGACATTGCCTGAGTCCACCTAGTGAAGGCCAGCCCAGCAAGTTTGCTCCTTGTTTGCACCCTTACCTATGTTCATTTTTCAGGTGGTCCCACCGAAACCCTGCCCCAATAGGCCATTCCCACTCTACCTTCAGCCCATGGCCCCTGCTCCTCCACCTACCATTCATGTGGCCTGCTCTGTTGTTGGTTGCCGTCTCAGCCCCGCTAGATCTGAGCGCGACACACTGCATCGGCCGTAGTGTGACACTCTTTTGTTGCATCATACTTGGGCTCAGCAGTTTGGAGACCGTAAATGGACAAACGAGTACAGAAGTCACCCCCATGTAGGGGGGCATACTAGGGCATCGGCCTAAGCGAGGGCTCCGGGCGGGTACCGGCCCTGGTATTCCCCTAACATGGGGTGATAGCTTTTCACACCCTGGACTTTGTCGAGGATGCAAATAGCTTCCCTTTTTTTTTTTGCTCGGGAAACTGACTCTGCATATATTGCGCAAGCCCAATCTCCTATGAAAAAAACAAGATGGCAGCTATCATAATAAATATATTTCTATGATGGGTGCCCCGAGGACTGGTATGATGGATTGCAATGCCGCCCATGGCCCAAGGTGTGTGCACCCAGCTTCCTGTAGACTCGCTGGCGGAGAGGCATTCAGGAGACCTTTTAACACCAATCTGAAAGGTGAGTGGTGGGGCAATGTCGGGCCATGTGACAAATAATGGCAGGTTATATCTGAGCCATGCATGGAAGACCAGCAGGCCGTGGCTGTTCCAGCATCCGCCCTGGATATGATGTAGTAGCAGGCCCCTCTAACTGTCCATCTGTTTAAGCCACAGTTTTCTCTTTCTTCTGGTTAGGTTTGCCTCAGTCAATTGAGTGTTTCTGTAATGTTAGGTGGCATAAAATATATTTGCCCCTGAGCTATCCACTTAGATAGCTGCCAAGAATCAGGATAATCTTTATGTACCTCGGGCCTGAACTGCCCAATGACCGTCGGAGCCTAGTTTCTTTAATTATAAACTTTCAGTTTGTATTTTGTATTTATTAAATTGATAGAGGGCTTTACTCCAAAGCGCTTTACATTACAAAAACTGGATACATTGAATAAATGGAAGCATAAATGCAAAACATGAGACAAACCATCAAAACAATATAAAGAACAATTTTACCTAGCGCAGTGAAGGAAAAACAGGAGAGAGGGAGAATGAGAAAATTGAGGAAGTTAACAGGACGGAGAATGAAGGAAATAGGATTTCAAGGAGGAACGAAAGGAGGGGTATGAGGAAATGGAGCGGATAGAGAAATGTAGTGAGTTCCAGTGTAGGGGGGCAAGGAGCTGAAAGGATCGGAAACGAGAAGGGGTTCAAGGAGGTGGGGAACAGTGAGTAGGAAGAGATCAGCAGATCGGAGATGGGGAGTAGAATGAGAGGAAAGAGGAAGGTTCCATGTCTTAAAATCGTGGCAAAAATGGCCTGTGAATACAAAATATTGCGGCAAAAATGCAATGGTTTTTTGCACCACAATCATGTAAAAGATGCAGGGGACACCCCGGCAACCCCCAGACCCATTATACCATTTAAGGGGAGCGGGGGACACCACCGCAATCCCCGCTCCTCTTAAATGGTATAATGGGGTACACCAGTGGTCGAAGTGTACAAAAAGAAGTAGTGGAACTATGTACCCTGGTGGCCTGCACCCACTCCCCACAAACCCCATTACCACGCCCCCTCCCACACACAATACAAACCCCCAAACTCTTGCACCTGCTGTTTAAGGGAACGTTCAGCGCAGTGCACTGAAAGTGCAAGCTGCAACCTCTTCCTACACTTTTATTTTAAAACAAAACCATTCCGGAAAGGTTTCTTTTTTTTTTAAATAAAAGTATAGGAGCTGTAAAACGTAATTTAAAAAAGTAGACTAGCACCGCTCCCGACCGCTCCCTTCGACCACTGGGGTACACCTTTACCAGGTCAAATCACAACATTTTTGCCGCAATTTTATTACCTGATACCGAGAGGAAAGGTAGGGAGGAGCGAGATCATGAAGGGATTTAAAGACGAGACAATGGAAGTTAAATTTACGTTGAGAGTGGAAGGGAAGCCAGCCAAGTTGAGAGAGGGAAGAAGAAATGGAGTCAAGAGGAGAGAGGAGGCAAAGGGTACGAATGGCAGAATGATAGAGAGATTTGAGGGGAGCAAGATGAGAGGCAGGGAGCCCAAAGAGAAGAGTGGAGCAATAGAAAAGGCGAGAGAAGATGAGGGAAGAGATTAAGCGTTTGGTGGTATGGAAGGTGATAGAGGGACGAATTTTGATGATATTGAAGAGGTGGAAGCGACAGGCGCGGGAGGTAAGAGAAATATGGTGGGAAAAGGAAAGGGTGGAATCGAGGTGGAGGCCAAGATTGCGAGCATGGTCAGAGATTGGAAGATTAGGGGTGGGGGGGCGAGAATGAAAGATGGGGGAGAAGGGGGAAGGCGAAGTGGACGGAAAGAATAAGACTTCAGTTCTATCAGTATTGAGGGAGAGAAAGTGGAAAAACATCCAGTTTTTGATAGCGGTAAGACAGGAAGAAAGATTGTGGTGCATGTCAGGAGCGAAAGATGAGAAAGATAGAAAGAGCTGGGATTAGAGGAGGCCAGAGTAGAAGGAGCGTTTAGCTAAGCTGAGACAGGAATCATTCAGAGAGTTGTATGAGAAATAGGAGGCTTGATTAGCAGGTGAGTGGGATTCGAGCCAGCGTTGCTCAAGGCGACGGAGAAGGTGGTGCATATATAGTAGCTGAAGGGAAAGCCAGGGCTGAGAGGATTTGCAGGTAGGGCGGAAAGAGGAGTGAGGGTGAAGTCGATTGCGGCTGGAAGAGATGGAGGAGGACAAGAAGGATATAGCATCATTAGCCGAGAGAGAGGAGAAGACAGAGAGCGAGGGGAGGAAGGAAGAGCAGTTGTCAAGGAAGAGAGACGGGTTAAAGTTACGGAGATCCTGTCGATAGAAGGAGATGGGGAGGAGGATGGAGCGGAGGGATTGAGAGGGGGAGTGAGGAAGAAAGAGAGTAAGGCATGAGTAGAGACTGGGGAGGAGGAGAAGGTGGATATAAAGATAAGGTCAAGAGTGGAACCCTAGGAGTAAGTAGAAGAGGTTGGGAGAGGAGTGAGAAGGTAGGAGTCAAGGCTGGTAAGAAGAGAAGTTTGAGGGGAAGAGGAGAGGTGAAGGTTGAAGTCACCAAGAACTGTAAGGAGAGAGGGAGAGGGTGAGATGAGGGAGAGAAGGTGATCAAGGTCCTCATAGGAGGAGAGGGGGCCAGGAGGTCAATAGATTAATAAGAAGGAGATAGCGAGAGGGGAAGTGAAGGATTTGTAAAAGTATTCGAAAGAAGGGAAGATAGGGAGAGATGGAGAAGAGGAAGAGGGGAGTCAGTAAGGGTGGTAGAGGAGACCAACGCCACCACTGCGGCCAGCGGGCTAGGGGATATGAATGAAGGAGGAAGAGGAGATGGTAAGGGAAGCAGGTACAGTAGAGTTGTGAGGGGGAATCCAAGTTTCTGTAATGCAGAGAAAGTGAAGGTTGAGTCTCCAAAACATGTCCAAAACAGCCGCAGTCTTGTTGCATCGGGATCTAGCATTCCAGAGGGCAATATTGTTAGAGTAGGAGGGTTCAATGATAGGGGGGTAGATGAGGTTGGGGCGATGAGGAAGGGAAGAAGGGGGAAGGCGAGAACGGGGGGAAAGGTTGAGGAAGGGTGTGGTCATGAGGATGAAGGAAAGGGAGGTGAGAAGAGGTAGGGAGTAGGGGAGGGAAGCAGGGAGGAGAGAGGAGACAAAGAAGGAAGAGGAGAGTGAGGTAAGGGGATGCGCATGTCAGAGGTGAGGATATGGGAATGGACTGAGAGGAAAGAGGGGTAATTAGCGAGGGAGGCTGATGTGTGACGGGGCAGATGGACTCAGAGGGGGGGAAAGGAGGAAGTGGGGATTGGGGAAGGAAAGGGAACTAAGGGGGTGTAGATGTAGTACTAATATGGGCATAGGATGGACGGAGGGAGGAAACGGGTGGGAGGAGTAGGAGAACACAGATGGGTGGTCTGTGGAAACAAGGTAAGTGTTGAGGCGGGCTGCAGGGCAAAGGGTAGACTCTGGGTGGTGAGGACCAGCTGAGAATCAATTGCAGAAGGAAATATGAGGATAAAGCTGGTAGGAGAAAACAGTCAGGAGAACGCATTCAGGTGTAGAGGGCTCAAGGATGTCCGGATGCAAAGATGGGGCCAGAGGAACCAGGCTGGTGTAGAGGTAGGCTGCAGAAAGCAGCTAGGACCAGGGTGGAGAGGGCCCACGGTGTCCAGATATCAGCAGGATCCAGGCAATTGCAGAGGCAGGCTGCAGTAGGCAGGCAGGCCCGGGATGGAGAAGGCCAGTGTGGTCAATTGCTGCAGAAAACGTGGATGCACCAACAGCAAAGGACAATGAGGGCCAGAAGGACGGCGCCACCGCCCTGGTTGACACAAGCACCCCACGCACCCAGCAAGTAAGCCGGCAGCGGGAGGCAGGTAGAAACAAGGAGAGGGGCAGCAGAGGTCCGACTCCAGCGGGTCAAGCTGCAGAACACGGCGGAGAGAGTCAGGAGCAGGAGGAGCAGCGTGGCAGTCATGGCAAGCAGACTCTAGATGACAGGTCCAGCGCAGGAGAGGAGTAGTTGGTTGGAAGCGGGGAGATCCAGGATGGAGCGGACGCTCGGAGACCCAGATGCCGCAAGGGAGGAGGAGGCGTCAGCAAGGGGCAGACGAAGTCCATGGGGGGAAGCAGTCCACGGCGGAGACGGGAGCCAGAGGGCGGAAGGGCGACCCAGGCGAGAAGGGTGCCGCGCAGCCAGACCAAAGGAGGGTCGGAGGAAGACCACTGGAGGCAGAGTGGAGCAGATCACCTCGCGGGAGAAACAGTGGGCCAGGCAGGGCACTCCATGACAGGAACAAGCAGAAACAGACCCCTTGGCTGGGTAGCACAGCTAGTCCAGAGGAAGTGTGGGGGCAGACCGCCAGAGGCGAGGTGGGATGGCCCGCTCTGGAGGAGAAATGGAGCAAGTGACCCCCGCGACAGGAGCAGAGCAGGATCGGACTCCAGGGGGTGGGAGGGCTAGCACAGGCAGCCCAGAGGAGGTGTGGAGGCAGACTGCCAGAGGCGGGGTGGATCAGGCCGCTCTGCAGGAGAAATGGAGCAGGGCCACCCCACAGCAGGAGCAGAGCAGGGTCGGACTCCGGGGGGAGGGGCAGCCAGAGCAGCCACACGTCCACCAAAGATCAAGTGGGCTCGGCAACCCAGAGCAGGGCCTCGGAGTGTCTGCCGGGTAGGTAGGAGCAGACTTCTGGGGAGGGCAGACACCGGGTGAATGGGGCAACCCACCGCCGATACACGCCAGAGATGTAGAGAAGGCGATCTGCAGAAACAGTCCAGGCACCGCACAGATCCAAGGGAAACTCATATTGCGTCCTCTGCAGGATGGCCCATAGAAGACCCCTGACAATTTACTTTTCTTGAAGCAGCCTTCTATATAAGTGCTCAATCAACTCCTCCTTTGCACTCCTTACACCTGCCTGTATTGTACACTAGGTGGACACTGATAGCCCCAATGCATTCAGCTTCCACAGCCCACATAGCTTCCAAAGTGCCAGATGACCCGTGAATGTCAGATGAGACCCTCCACTGCTCAATCACAGATTCTGTATTATGATGCTCTTGTTCACCAATCTCCATGTACATGATCTAGGCAAGAGTGGGACGGGTATGCCCAGGTGTGGGTCTGGCGCCTGCTGGGCCTAGAGACCCAAGCTTCTCCTCAATGATGATGACTAACAAGGCCTAAACATGTCTGGGGATGCTTGTGGTCTTGTGCAGAATGAATCTAACCAAGCAGTTCAGGTGGGCTGGTCTTTTTGCGGTGGGAACAAGCCTGATTTGCGTATGGTCTTTCCTCTTTTGTAATGGCTTGGCAGGCGAAGAACGGGGGTCTGGAGGGTTGCCCAGAGCAATGCCAGAGGTTAAGATGAATTCTAAACCTTCCAGCCATCACCTCTTTTGCTTTTCTATAGTAACCCTGAGTGGGACAGGTATACCCAGATGTGGGTCCTGTGCTGGCTGGGCATAGCGACCCAAGCTACGCCTCACTGATGATGCCCATTGACACCAAAACATGTCTGGTGATGCTTGTACACTTGTGCAAAAGGGATGTGGCCAAGCAGTTCGGGCTCGACTGCCATCCATGTAGAACGATGGTCTGGAGAGTTGCCCAGAACAATGCCAGAGGTTAACATTCATTCTTAACCTTCCAGCCATTATCTCTTTTGTTTTGGCAAGACAATTAGGCTATGTTCTTACCGCTCCCCTCTGGTCGTTTTGGCTGTTAACCTCACCATCCTCCCCAGTTTAGGAAAGGATAATCCACTGCAGGAAACACCTAGCCAGGCTATCATCCACACACAACCAAAAAGGGATTCACGAAAGCTCTAAATTAATCATATGAACTGGAAATTGCTCTGGGTAGCTTTCCAAGCTGTTGCCATTACAACCAAGCACATTGATGCCCCATTAAATCAGCAAGAGCTAGTCAGTCCACAAATTGCTAGGTCACTTGCCTTCTGCATGGGGCAAGTAATTGCAGAGGTGTTTCTGGCTCATTGGGTGTCATAAGTAAACTTTAGCTTAGAACTGATTCCTTAAGCTGTGAACACTCGGATCAAGCAACTTCAAAGCAAGCATGGTCCCAGCTACAGAAAGCAATGGAGACGGTTCCTGGGTCAGTGCAGCGTCCACAAGCGGAAGAAACGTGTGCAGATTAGATAGTTCTCAATGAATCTGTTACCTCCGGACTTGTATTTAAAAAATGCTGCAAACGATGAGATCTTATTCAAAACAAGTTTGATTTGTAGCCTCTCTTTGCAGTCTCTTTCGCCCCATAGATTCAACCGTGGGCACCTGCATTGTTTGATCTGATTTGTTTTGAGCGGTTTATCTCTTTTAGACGTTTTCAATATGGTCATCAAAAGCACATCTGGTTTCTGTTTTAATCAGTCTTCCCCAGGGTTCAGTCTTGTATAATAGCCGCTAACAATTCTTAACTAATACCCAGTGATGCAACATCTGGTCCTTTAAAACCTTTGTTATTCACCGTTTGTAGATTGTGTGTGTTCATAGTAAATGGCAACTGATTTGTTGACACAACTCAGGAAACACCATAACGCCAAGTTTTAGGTACGTGTGTTCATGTGCCTATGCAATCTAATAATGTCGGTCAACGTAAATATCTTTTTTTGTTAAATTATATACGAAAAGCAAACTGTCTGATTGTAATTGTGAGCTGCCATGCATAATGTGTATAGAATGTGGACAAGCCCATGCTATGATCACAGACGAATTCCTAAAGATGACACCACAATATTTAGCTCAATGCAATGTGTTTATTTTCCCGGCTACTTTCGTGAAATGCTTTAACGTATGGGCTCCTCTGTGATAGCAATGTGGTTTGAATTGAAACATGGGCACGTTACTTCCAGTGCACAACAGCAGAATTCGTGAAGAAGATGCGGCATGACAAAGCAGCCAGGACAATGATTGTGAAACTCTGAAGCTCCAAATAGCCTGATTTAAAAACCACGGAGACAGTGCCACCATTGTGCATCATCCTTCCCTCTGGGGGTACCCAGAAGTCTCTTTGAGGTTGTTTTGCAAAAGTGAAAGCTTCGCCAGCACACCAATTGCAGCTCTGGGCCAGCAGTCAGGACATAAAGTCTACAGTTTGGGTTTGTAGGCTGGATCGAGATATAGGGCCTCATCACGAGTTGGGAGGTAGCACCTAAATTCGGCGGTAACTGTAGTACCACCGCATTTAAGGGCCAGCCCTATCACAAGTCTGGCGGGTTTACCCTGAGCTCAGAGCTGGGGGTAAACACTCTGAGAAAATGCCAATTTTTGGCAAAATTACACCTGGAGGTATTACTGCGTGGTAATTGTGCTGAAAATTCCCTATTGGGTCTAATGGACTTAATGGGGAATGGGGATTAACAGTTAGCGCCCAACCCATGATCCGGCAGTAATACCGCCTGACCAGTGGCCGCTAACGTTAATATAGTTGGTCGGTATCCCAGCAGGGATACTGCCCAACTCGTGATCAGGCCCTCTGTCTAATACTATCACAGTCAGTAAAGATCAATCTCCTTTATTTCATATAAGAAATAACTGGTTAATAACTCACTAGGAATTATATACATGTCAATTTATGGATCCAGGAAGAATACCACTAGCCTTGCAAGGGTCAGGGGTGCTTGAGCTTGTGACATTGTAATGTGTTGGAGGACGAGCTGCAGACAGTATATAGTGTTAGGTTTGGAGGCTGGATGGAGGGTCAGATCAGGGGTGTTTCTTGGTTTGTCTTTCCATGGCCATGGGTTCTGGTGAAAGGGTTTGTAGCCTGTGTTGGTGGCATTTGTCTACCACATATTTTAGACATTATTCCCTTTTGGCGTTTGTGGACATTTTGGCGCAGGGACCCTCTACCAACATCCACAATAGCCTGTGCAGATCATCCTCAGAAGGGAATACATTTTTCTATAAGTATCAAAGGCTGATGACTTCTTCTGCTATGTAGAATGGCATTATAAAGAAGACCCAGTCCTCCTCGCCTAGAGAGATACCTGCAGACTCTGACTCAGTGCCTCCACGTTTTCACTCCCTGCCTCCACCACCCCCAATGGTTGCTCCTCTTCCCCCTCATCCAATGCCACCTGCTCCTATGTTAGTCATGCCTGTTTCAAGTTCAGCTGGGCCTTCAAACCCTTCTCAAGCTATCAGATCAAGAAGACAACCACAGTCTCATGGTGATAAAGATAAAATTGATATAGTAGTCTACAGGACTATGGCTTTGAGTAATATGCAGGGATTATGGGACGTATCAGTAATATGCAAGGCTTGTGTAAAATGCAGGGATTATTAACCTGGTCTTCTTGTTTTCAATTAATGAGTGCATTGTGAAATCTTACATTGCAATGTTTAGTTTTCTACTTTTCGTATGTCTTTATGCACTGTGCATGTCATGTATTATGATATTATTGTTAATGTTGCCTGTATGTACGTATGTTATCTTCATTCACTTAATTGTTTGTGCATCATCAATGCATTACTCATTGAACATAATAAATGCATTTTACAACACTGTGCCTAAATGTTCTCCATAGGTTTAAATTGATAAGTTATTAAATATTCAATTATTTTTTTCAGATGAAACGTTATATCAAAAGTACAGCAAAGAGTATGTACATTACACTGTATATTGCGGCGGATAATGTTCCACTTTTTGGGTTCTGATCATATGAATTGACTAATTGTACACTGGTCAGATGAGGATTTTTTTGCCCTGAAGGACTCCATGTAGTTCGAAATGCATGGGCAAGTTCTCCATCTGCACTCACTCTTTAATAAAATACCACACATTTCAATTGAAGAGTATCAAGAATCATTTTGCGTAACAACATTTTCCTCAGTAAAGACAAACAAAACTGTACTGAAAGAATCTTTTAACGCAACCATTTAGTGGATTTTAGGGTGTGCAGCCCACACTGAAGGCTAGATAGCCTACGTCTCTTCTTTTCTCCAGTTATTTTGCATGCTCCGCATGGAGGCACGAATCAGTGGGCTTGCACTCCACTCATGTATTTTTAAGATTATAAGAATTTGTCTCTAAGACGTATAGAACCAAGAATAACCAAAAAGAAAGCGGTGTCCACTCACTACATTAACTGTTCAAAAACACCCTAGACTTAGTCTTCATATCATCCCACTGCATTTCCTGTGCAGACACTATTCCACTTGACTGGTCTGACCACGCCGCCATCCCATTATCAGTCACCCACTCGACTACAGTTCACAAAGGTCAGGCTAAACGCCCCCTCAATGACACTCATTGAAAGCCTTCCTGGTCAATGAGCCAGTAGCAAACTTTGCAGACTTCACCACGACAGGGACTGCCTCGGGCCTCCTGGAATTGTTCAGCAATTCTGCTATGAAACTGGTGGACACTAATGCACCCCTAAAATTTAGCTGGGGTAAGACCAAACCATCCGCCCCATGGTGCATCCCCGAGATAGCCTCCAATAAAAGCTCAATCAGAGCCCCAGAGAAACTGTAGCACAAAAACCATAACACAGGACCTCACCAACCTCAAATCTCTGTGCGCAAACCGTAGGATTATGATTACTGATTCCAAAGCTATTTACTACTCCACCACCATTGCGGCCGCCTTTAACAGGAGCAAAGCCCTCTTTGAAGTAGTACAGCATTGTACTAAACCCTCACGAAACCCAGAGGTACCAGCAACTCAGGAAAAATGCGACAGAATCAACACATTTGTTTTTGCAAAAATAGACAAAATCTTAGAGACCATCAAATGAAGCTCCCACAGCATTAGCATCCCCTGCACCCTGGCATGCACACTGCCTCTTTGGACCAAATTCTCTCTTCTCTTTCCCCCGGATCTCCTTAAATTGATTGCCTCCCTCAAACCATACTTCCGACTCTGACGATATAATTCCAGCCTACAGCCTCCATCATTAAACAATTGATGGGCCCGGTGCTCAATGCGCTTCTCAGCATCATCAATGCTTTCCTTGCAGAAGGATCATTCCTGGTTACCCTCAAACGAGTCTCATATGACCTCTTTTGAAAAAACCAACTCTACATCCAGACGACCTGGCCAACTACAAGCCCATTACGAACCTCCCATTTATTGTCAAAATCTTGGAAAAATTACCTGCTGCACAACTACTCTCCACAATTGAACATCTCCACCTCTGAAATTACTATCAATCAGGGTTCTGCCCTGGTGGATGATGCTCTCCAAATCATGGATAAGGGTGACTCGTGCATACTTACTTGTCCCCCTTGACCTCTCGGCTGCATTTGACACCATCGACCACTGCATACTTCTATCCCTCCTTGATGGCAGGATGGGATTGTCTGTCACTGTCCTGAATTGGTTTACCCCCTACCTCTCAGGCAGACACCAGGCTGTCCAGATGAACTTGTTGGGTTTTAACCAACTCCAGGGCTCCTGCAGAGTCCCCTAAGGCTCCACCCTCTCACCAATCGTTTTTAGCCTTTACATGGAGCCTCTGGGCATTCTCCTCAAAAATCCAAATATAGCCATCCACCAATACTCACAGTGCTGCAGATAAGATTTTGAGGTGAGAGTATTTTAGTCCCTGTTTCAAACTCATCCAGCAGACACATCCAAAAACTTAAAACTGTATAGAAATAATTATGCAGTAGTGATCCACATGACAGAATAACAGGTTTCTCTCAAATTAAAAGGTAAATCAAAGTGTGCCGTAGAACACACACCCTCTCACAAATGGAGCAGATGAGCACTAACACTTTGAGTTTCCCCGGCATGCAAACAATATGTATAGAATGCAGCATAAACATTGTAATGCTTCACTCACACAGAATAAATAATCTAGAGAAAATGTGAATCAAAGCAACAGCAATGCAAGCTGTCAACATGTAGAACAGGTATAGTGGATCCGTGCAAGTTAAGCAAGAGTAGAAGATACCCATGGAGAGAACAGATAGGGAATGGGTCTATAGAACAGGTGCAACATAGGCTTTAGGAGTGCACACTGCCCTACTAATATTGAAAGATATGCCATTGACCTCGCTAGATGAAGCTTTCCTCACATGTTTCTGGAAAGTCATGGATCTGAACAGTACAAGATTACCACAGTGAAGTTGGTCACGGCAATAAAGGTCCCACACACATAGAGAAGAAACTGCGTGAGATGGAGCAGTGCAAGCACCCCCACATGAAGGGCCTCAGAAATGCAAAATACACTCGCATATAAGGGGAACAGCATAGGCTTGTTGATGATTAAGGAATTCCCTAATTTACTGGAACTAGTAGTGCAAAATGGTATGCCAATATTGTGACACGATAGTGCACAGAGGCGAGTGTTCAATGCTGAAATCTACATCTAATCTCATGGTCAAATGTTGGCTGTCCCGAGTTTGCCTTAAATCCTTCAGAAGTCAGTAAACAGACTATTAACTGAGCGAATAAGAATCATAGTGCTTAGAAGTTGGAGGAATCCCACATGAAATGCTACATGAAAAATACCTATCTGGATTAACACTACATGGACATGTTTTGCTAAGTTACTGTTTCATTTGCAAATGCAACCATTTCATTGTTGTTTTGTAACAGCACTTAAACTGGCTGGAGAGTCAGATTTTGAATGTTTTAAGTGTAGTCTTGAAGATTTGAAAAAGGCTGTGACCAGTGTGAGGGACTCATGGTGGCAACAAGTAAGACAGACACAAGTGATCACAGTTCAAGGGTGTTTATTGAACAATGAATGCTTTATGCAGATTGGAAAAACGCCTATTCTAAATCTAAAATGGGAGCAAGCATCGACCATTAAATGAAAAATAATGCAGTCCTAGTGGTGTTGTGTCAAAATAAAAGGGCCTATACTAAGAAACTTATTGACAAACCTCACAACTAATACAAAAAAGGGGTGTGGGATAGTTCTCAAGAAAAGAAATGTGTTCTCCAATAATATGTTGGGTGCGATAGCTTGGGTCACCCTTCCCCAGGTTTTAGCACAGGGTACGATGGGAGCTGTGCACAGTACAGTCTCAGACTTCTCCAGAACGATTTGACAATTCCAATGGCAGCTATCAGGGCACACTCTCATGCTTTGAGCTATCGGGGCCGTCGATGGCCAAGTCTCGTTTCACTTGAAAGTCTCTTGCCTTCCAGGACCTGATGTATTCAAAAACCAAAACAAAAGTTCCTTTAACAAATGAAAAGTTTCCAGTGTTCACTGGGTAATGGGTCCCCCCGTGGGTCCCCCCCTCTTCTGGGCAATGACCCTTCTTGTATAGTATTCCACAAATCTTAATGTCTTTTTAAACAGTTCCAAACACACTGTTTCTTGGGACTTTAGACTGTGCCCCTCTTGGGATTTGCTTCCCTTTTTTCTTCTCACTGTGGGATTCACTTCCCTTTCTTTTACTTAGTTTAGATCAAAGTCTTTCGATAGAAAAAGGGATTTTACTGGGCCTCCTGTATGACCATTTTGACCTCTTTCAGCGACTCTCCTATGGCATTCTGGTACCTGTAGTTTCGCTCAGCTGCGGATCGACTAGAGCCTCTTGAATTAGCACCCACGTGGTGCCGGTTTTCCCTCTGCAGCTGATCTCCCCTTAACACTTTGTACAGTTCTCTACACGGTTAATTAAACTTGGTTCAAATTATCCACTTTGCTTTTCATTCAACACAGCCCGGTTTTTATTGATTCTCCCGTTGACGCACTGGTTGTGATGAATCGCTTGGCTTTTGGCTTTCCTCGAGTCAAGGCCGGTACCATAGGCACAGGAACTTCCCTCGGTCCTGCTAATCGGCATCAGCTTGCCCGTTTACCGTTGACATCTGCTGCAAGACACTCCCGCTTTCATTTGTGGTCTTAGGCTCTCCTCCATGAAGATTCTGCAGGTTTGGGATGAAAAGGGCAAGGTCACTTCTCTCCTCGCCACCCTCTCAACTTTTGCCGCCTTTCTCCTTCTCTTGAATTGCCACACCTGCTTAGCCGTTTCGTCGTGCTGTCTGCCGTGCTCACCTTGCTCATACGGTGCTCTCTGGCTCCACCTTTTATTCCTGTGGGGAAGGGAAAGGGCCGTCGGATGTGTGTGATTCTGATCAATTGCCTGACTTTGCCTGACCCTTGCTTGTATTGGGACATGTCAGTTAAACGGCTCTAGTGCTAGTCCTTTGTGTTGTCTGAAAGTTTTCACAGTGGAAAAGGGGGGATAGGGCAATGGTTTGGAATGTCCTACATGAGAGGATGGGGAAAACGTATTCAAGGAAGAGGGATACCGCGTCTCACCCGTCGGTGTCCCACTCCCCGAGGACACCCCATCCAGGTGATCCTCCCTTGCAGGTCCACCCCCAGGTACTGGATCCTATAGCTATGGCTGTTTCCTGCCCACTTGGATGACAGATCCCCGCGGACTAGCTAGGGAGACGCCTTCACGATTCTCACACCAGTTATTAGTGTAATGACAATCACTCAACCCTTGAGCAAGGGCCCTGCTGCCGCTGACAATTTATTGTGCCATTTACCACATTGACTCCAAGTTAAGGTTTAATGGATGTTTAAACAAGACATTGAATACTAATTCGTTCTCCGGACAAGGTGTTAGGGTGGGGAGTATTATACACATTTTTTTTAACAAAATTCAAAATTGTAATAGTAAAAATCATTTGTCTCAGCAAGAGTGTAAATAGTATGCAACAAGCAACTAATAACATTACTTTACTTAAATGTGAACACAACACATGGCCAAAACAGTTGTGTAGCAAGGATGTCTGGCTTCAAACAAATTATTACATTTGTGGAAAATGTTCTATGCATTAATGGGTTAAACACACCACATAGATGCAACTTTGTGATACATGCATACAACACAGGGACACCGACACATACACTTGTGCAGTGCAAGCAAACATTCACTAAATAAGCAACATTTGTTTGTTTAAAGGATACTTCGCAATTGCAATTAACTATATTATTAATGCAACAACCCTAAAATGCTAGGAAAATAAATGTGCATGCAAAATGCCCCTCTCCTCCAGACACAAAACACAGCGGCAGTAGAAAAGAAAGAAACCATTTCTTATCTCACTGTTTGCTCTGACAAGCTCTGAGCACACAGCTCGGAGAAAATGTACTGCTGCTTCATGGGTTGCGGTTTCATCCATGTAGATAAGAATCAAAGCATGTATTCTGGTTTCTGTCAAAACTGCCTTTTGCAGTGACCTCTGCTCTCAACTGGTGAGTAAATTATATGCAAGATTTTAATTGTAAAATGTCCTGGTTCTACGCTTATCTGGGGACCTGGTTGTACATGAGTAAATAACACGCCAGACATAATTCACCTCCACGATTACCTAGTCGTCATCCAGTCTCAAATGTTGACTGCCTACCTCAAACTAAACCCATCCAAAAACTGAATTTGTCATCATCTGTCCACCCGCTAAAAAACAACTTGTCCAACAATGGCTCAATGATAATGCGCCTAGAAAGATTTGATCCACAACTCTCAGACTTGGCTAAATCCTTAGGCTTCACCATTGACAGCAATCCAGAAACAGATGGCCAAGAAGGCCCAAATAGCCTGGTTCAGACTCTCTACCCTTCGAAAAATCAAACCCTTTGTCTCGCCGCAGGACTTCTGGACCATAGTCCAGGCCTTTGTGGTCTTGCACATCGATGGGGTAAATGCTCTCCTGACAGGACTCCCAGCCACTCACTTGGCTGCCCAAAAAGCAGTCCACCACACTGCAGCATGTCTTATTACAGGAACACGGAAATTTGACTGAATACTCCCATCCTATGCGAACTGCATTGGCTTCCACTACAAGCCAGGATACTGTTTAAGACTGCATGTATCATCTACAAAGCAGTAACAAGTAGCACACCAGCATGCCTGGTGGCTAAGATCCACATATCTGGTGGCACATGCTCCTCAGAGTAAATCGGCCAACTGGCTTGAATCACAACTCGTCCGCAAAGAGAGGACCCACAAATAACCCTTCTCTTGTCATGCACGTACCCTCTGGAACTCAATCCCGGTGTGGGCTCGGAGTTCCCCCACAATTCTCCAATTTTGCAAATATATCAAAACATGGCTTTTTCAACAACACCTGACCAAGGACTATTTCCAATAGACTCGAGCACTGGCCCAATGTGTGCCATAAGCAAACAGTTGAATGGATCACTGGCAAAATCCCTCAATCCTACCCCATTGCAGATCTTTAGTGTGTGTTCCTGTGTGTGCAATATTTGTAAATAACAAATGTTCACTACTTACTTCTCTATCCACCCTTGTAGCCCAAGAAGACCCAACATAAAACACATAAACTGTGAAAGGCTACTTCTGCTCTTGCAAACCACACCCCGTCTCAGTAATACTTGTATAACTAAATAACTAGTCAACTAACCCAGGAGAACTAGCGGAGAATCACGAGAAGTCAAGCTCAACCCCTTTTCTTACTGTGGATGTGTATTGTCAGTGTAGCAGGGCCAGTGTTGTGGAAGGTGGGGGCCCACCCTAAGCCAACATGGGTGCTTGAGTGCAGGCAGGCCCCATCTCCACCCCTCCTTACCTGTGTTGATGGGGTCTCCAGGCCGCAGCAGCCGAGGAAGACGTGCACTCCGAAGCCAGAGATCGCGGAAGCATCCCACTTCGTCGGAGCCACTCCACCACTTAGCAGAACACTCAGATCAAGGTGGGGCCTACATCTTTGTCTATTGTTTGGTGAAACATAGAGCATTGTGAGACCTGGGCCTCTCGTCCACCATACAGGATTATCAAATCTAGGCATTTAGCCAAACTGCGAAGGTCAGCTACGAGACATACAAGCCACTAACCAAAAAGCTCAACAGTTCTGCATACTTAACGCATACACAAACCCACACAACTACCCCTAGCACAGCAAGCCTCACGCACTTCACCACACCGCAACAACAAACACATAAGCTGCACCAACAGCACAAAAGGACTGACATCGATTCGATACTCGCACCAAAGCTCAGCGCACGGGGTAAACCGAACTAGAGCTGCCAACAGGACATCACGTCTCCCACTATCCTACTCCCTCTTCACCTTACTAACCCAACCCACCTTCTTGTTACAGATCCGCCTGAGCGCCTGGGTACCAACTTCGTTGGTGTGGGACTCGGTACAAATACCTTTAACATTAACATCCCTGGCAAAGGGTGCCGGAAAATGCCACAACGCTGGCCGCAGGACATAGCAAGGATAGACACGCCACCAAGGGGTGTCATGTTCATCACAACACCAGCATGCTCCAGCAAACTGTCTGCTGGAGTCTGCAGCCACAAGGAGCCCCCCTATGCCACCGGGAATTCTTTTAAATAATAAATAAAGGCACCAGAAGGCCTTAAACCCACTCTGCCACCAGGGATATTAATTTTAAAGGCCCTGCTGGCCTTGAGTAAAACGACGACCCTGAACCCCATCAGGCTCTATGTTGGAAAAAGGGCAGGGCCCTTTTAAGCCCTCCCATGGCCTTTCCCTGCCACAAACCCTGGAGCCAGGTAAGTGATTGGACAGGGTGAGTATCCAATCCTGAGAGGGGGTGGGGTATTTAAGGAGGTGTGTGTGTGTGCAAGTGTGGGTTAGTGGGTGAGGACAGGAGGTCGTGGACGGTGTCCGAGAGACCAGAGGAGGCGAGAGCGATTGGGGTGCAGAGGCTATTATTAAGGAGGGGATCTGTGGAGTGTGCGAGTGTGAGAGTAGAGTGTGAAAGTAGTAGCGGTAGGAATAGTAGCAGCTTGATGGTAGGAAATGCAGAAAGGGGAGAGAGGTGAGCAGGGCACCATATTTGTGTAGTGGCCGAGGCAGAGGCCGGCCCTAGTGCCAATTCCCCTTACACACCGGTAAGCCTTGAAGATCCTTGAAATCTGAAGCCATTCTGACCATCTATAATTTTAATAAACACCTTTGTACTTTTCATGAGTCAGCACAATTCTTTTTGGCAGGCTACCCCGTCACACTAGCCATGAGAGAGAATGTGCCACAAGCCACAATCCCCCTGAATGTAGGTCTCTGAGGAACGACCCATGTTGCAGTGATGTCGGAGCTTGCTTCTTCTTGGCGCAGAGGCAGCACAAACGCAGCAAAAACACCTCCCTCCCCGTTAGGTGTTAGCACCTGGGAATTGACAGCACAGGCCTCCTTGACCCTTCGGGGAAAGAGGGTTAGGGTCCGTTGGATGGATAGGTACGGGAAGTTAGGAACACCGGTAAAAGGGATAGGTAGAGGTTGTGGATGGGAAGAGGGGATAGCAGGGACACATGCTCCTCGGCTCCAGTTCCAAGAATACTCCGCCCTTTCACACTTGCACCCTTCGCTCACTCTTCAACTGTGTGTGTCTTTTAGCACCCTGGGCTTTTGTGCTGGAGCCCTCACCAGGACGTTCTCAGACTTTTCTGAAATACAGATCACAAGTATGTGCCTTGCAGGAAATCATACATTAACTCATGCACGACTTATTCTCTCCCCCACATTACTGCATGCAAGGTTTTAACACTGCATTAACTTCATGCAGCTACAATTGGAATTCCCCCAGAAATAACCTGAAAAAGCACTTAGCTTCGTTTTGCCAGAATCCTGTGGCTTTTTCTGGCCCTTTTTCGTGTTGGTTGGCCACGATCTTCACCAGTTTTCTCCTGTCTCTGCAATAAGCAGGAATCGAGTCAATACGGGTGCGGAATGTGTGTGCGACTGAGTTCTGGGCTAGAAGTTATCCGCGCGGCGGAACAGCCGCTCCGGATCCATGCGACTATAGTCTTAACATATGCGGGCATTGTTAGTTCAAGTCACATGCAGGGTAAATGATGTTATGACATCTAGCGTCCCCTCCTAGTGTGTTCCCGCTTCCTGCTAAGCACGGGGTGGCCGGAGTAGGAACCGCTCCTGTTACGTGGCCCCTCGAATGCTACAGGCTGTCAGCGCTAGGTAAGTAATACACTTATCTTAGTTTGTACGTGGGGCCTGGGGTCTTGCAGGTGTTGGGCGGAAACGCCCCGCGTGAGCTTGCCTCCGGAGCTCTTCAGAACACGTCCTTCCAGTTCGCCGGTCAGTATTGCGAGCGGCGTCACTCGGGTGCGGCTCGCGCATGCGCATTCATGCGGGCGGGGGCGTGGCGATCTTCCCTTGCGCAGGCTCAGTTGGAGGACGGCCTGCTGGGAAGTGTAGTTTCCGGGCTGTTCTCCATCCCTGGGCCACGGTCCTACAGAAGGGGTGGAGAACACGCCTGGAATACCTGGTGGGATGCTTTCTGGCTCCTTTTCCACCCTTAGTGCACACCATGAGTGCATTTACCCCCACACCTGCTCCAGTCCTGACAGTACTCCCCCTCCCTCCTGCAGGCCCTGGTTTAAGGGGATTTTTCAGATGAAACCGGCGGAGGAGTCGAGGAGCATGGAGGTTCCCTGCGGGTTCCCAGGACCTTTCCTCGGGGCCATACCATACCCAGTCCACCAAACAACATAATTTCTTGCGTCTGATACTAGAGTCTAGAATAGTTTTGACTTCAAATTCGGGATGACCCCCTACTACAAGGGGTGGAGGTCGTTTAGTTCTTATCAAGGCAGGGGCTGGTTTCACCAAGGCAATATGGAACACAGGGTTTATCTTCATGTGCAGGGGCAGAGTCAACTTTACTGCAACTGGGCCTATTAGAGTTTCTACTGGGAATGGCCCTATGAAACGAGGGATGAACTTGCGTGATCCTTGCAGATGAAGATTCAGCGTAGACAGCCACACCTTATCCCCGACTTGATACGGGGGACCAGTTCGTCTTTTCTTGTCAGCTTGATGCTTGTAAGCCTGCTTGGCCGCAATCAGATTGCGTTGAACAGATTGCCAGATGTCTTCTAGTCTTTTTCGCTTTTCTACTGCTGCTGGTACTTCAGGTATTTTGTCTTGAGGTACTGGTTGAAAGCGGGGATGATAGCCATACAGGCTATAAAAGGGTGTTGTCTTAGTAGAGGAATGTATTGCATTATTGTAAGCGAGTTCTGCAAGCCAAATGATATCTGCCCAGTCCTCTTCTTTTCCCTGGATGAGGCATCTGAGGTATTGCTCCAGAGTCTAGTTCAGCCTCTCCGTTTGACCGTCGGTCTCAGGATGATAAGTAGTGGATAAGCGTATGTCAATCCCCACTGACTTGCAGAATGCCTGCCAGAATCTTGACATGAACTGTGGTCCCCGATCAGAGATGATGTTATAAGGTAATCCATGTAGACGGATTACATGTTGTGCAAACAAGTTTGCTAGAGTACTGGCTGATGGGGTTCCTTTGCAGGGTATGAAATGCGCCATTTTGGTAAGATAATCTACTACAACAAATATTGCTGTGAATCCTTGACTCTGGGGTAGCTGCACTATTAAATCCATTGACACGGTGTGCCATGGGGTAGGCGGCGTAGGTAAAGGTTGTAAGTGTCCAGCTGGTTTTTGATGGTCGGCTTTGTTTCTCAGGCACACTTCACATTCTGTTACATACTGCCGAACGTCTTTGCACACGGTTGGCCACCAAAAGTAACGTTTCACCAGTTCGATGGTTTTTGCGTTTCCAGGGTGGCCTACAAACGGGGAATCGTGACACCATTGAATTGCTTGTTGACGAAGCGGCGTTGTGGGTAAAAATAACGCTGTTTTATAAAATGGTAATCCATCCTTTATGGTCTGATCCTTGCCTTGCATCGCCCATTGAGCCCATTCCTGAGCTGACATTGCTGTCCTAATGTTGTCAAACATGGTATCTACTGTTACACTCCCTATGAAGCGGCCTGGGTCCACCATAGGCCTGGGTTCCTCTTTTCTTGATTCCAATGAGTCAAGACTTGGTTCCGGGTACCGTGAGAGTATATCTGCCTTCCGATTTTCTGCTCCCGGACGATAGGTCACCACTAAATCGTATTCCGAAAACTGCATTGCCCATCTTAATTGCCTGGGACTGAGGGCCTTTGCCGATTTCAAAAACTGTAAATTACGATGGTCAGTGTAAATGGCCACTGTGTGCTGGGCCCCCAGAAGGTAGTGACGCCACTCATCAAATGCTGTCTTAATCGCTAACAACTCCTTGTCGGGTATTGCGTAATTTTGCTCCGCTGATAAAAGCATTCGGGAGTAGTAAGCGACTGGATGTAATTGTCCATTTGTGTCCCTTTGAGAAAGAATCGCCCCAACTGCATAACTGGAAGCATCGGTTTCGATGATATATGGTTTAGCTGGATCTGGGTGCTGTAATACTGGGGCGGTGACGAACGCTCTTTTTAGAGCCTCAAAGCCTGCTTCGGCGTTTTCATCCCACAAAAACGGCACTCCTTTTCGTAGAAGCCTGGTAATGGGTTGCACTTTCTTTGCGAAGCCATCTATGAAGCGACGGTAGAAGTTGGCAAAGCCAAGAACGGATTGGATGTCCTTGACCGATTTTGGGGATGGCCAGTCCAAGATGGTCTGCACCTTCTTCTTGTCCATGGTGACCCCTTGTGGTGACAGAACGAATCCAAGGAACTCGACTGTGGTCTGTTGGAATTCGCATTTCTCGAGTTTAGCATACAAATGATGTTCGCGTAGCCTTTGCAGTACCGCTCTGACGTGTTTTTGATGTTCTTCTAAGTTCTGGGAGTATATCAAGATGTCATCGATATAGACTATTGCGAATACATCCAAATACCCACGTAACACTTCATCAAGGAAATGTTGGAATGCTGCCGGGGCATTGCACAGTCCGAATGGCATGACCTGGTACTCGTAGAGGCCGAACTTGGTCCGAAAGGCCGTTTTCCATTCGTCCCCTTTGCGTACTCTTACTAGATGATAGGCCCCCCTGAGATCTAGCTTAGTATACACGGTGGATCCACGTACCTGGTCCAACAGCACCGGTATCAGGGGTAAGGGGTAACGATTTTTAATGGTTATCTTATTGATGGCCCTATAGTCTATACAAGTTCTTAGGTCTCCGGTCTTTTTTGGAACGAAGAATAGGGGAGAAGAAACAGGGGACGTAGAGTGTCTAATGAAACCATTTGCCAGATTGGATTCTATGTAGTCCTTCAAATACCTGTTTTCGGCTTCGGTGAGAGCGTATATACGACTACAGGGTAGCACCGCACCTGCTTCTAAGTCAATCCGGCAGTCAAAAGGCTGGTGTGGGGGCAGGGTTTCGGCTGCCACCTTGCTAAAAACATCCCTGTACTCTTCGTACTCGGTTGGCAAGCCTGCGATTGCACTACTTCCCACGTAATGTGCCAGGGGTTTAGGCGGGGTCTTTAGGCAGTGTGCTTGGCAACAGCTAGATTCTAACTGGACTGTCCCGGTACTCCAATCGATGGTTGGGTTGTGAAGTCGCAACCAGGTGAGCCCTAAAATGAAGCCAAACTGTGGAGCCGCAATCGCATCGAAACTGACGATCTCCTGATGTGTGGGATTAACCTCCAAAAGCAACGGTTCTGTCTGCTGCGTGACAGGTCTGGAAATCAAGGGCAAACCATCTACAGATTTCACCTCTTCAGGTACTGTCTTCATGGTTACCGGAAGACCCAACTTCCTAGACATTTGGACATCTACAAAGTTTCCTGTGGCACCAGAATCCACCATCAATGTTACTGGAACACGTTTTCCTTGCCATTGTAAACTGCCTACTAAAGTTACATGGGTAGTCTGATTCGTGTGTACATTCGCCAACATATGTGGGGGTGTTTTTAGCTTCGCTCGCTCCTGCCACCCTCACGGGCAAGCTATCGTGTTTCCCGACGTCCCTCCCTTTGGTGGTTTGTTGGGACATTCCCGTAAGAAGTGTCCTGCTTTACCGCAATAAAGACATAGTTTGTCCCTTCTCCTCTTCTCCTTCTCTTCCTTGGAAAACGGCCCCCGTACGGAACCTATTTGCATGGGTTCGTCTGCCCCCTTCTCTAATACCCTGGTGGTTTTCTGCTGATCCAACCTCACTACTGGTTTGTTCTCCCAGCGACGCCGATCCTGTCTCCGTTCACTCTGCCTTTGGTCTAGCCTAAGAACTAGATCTATCATGGTTGAGCAATCCCCAGGTTGGGGGTCCACTTGAGCTACCAAATCTTTGAGCTCCACCCTGACCCCCTGATAGAACAGGGCCATCCTCTTCTCCTGTGGCCAATCGGTTTCCATGGCCAGCCGATTGAATGCGGTAACGTAAGTGACCAAGTCTTTGTTTACCTGTTTCAGGGTTAGCAGTTCCCTATCCTTCAGCAAGGACGCAGCTCTACGGTTGAATATCTTGCCAAACTCCTCAAGGAATGTGTCCCAACTGTAGAGCAAGGCATCATCCTTGTGGACTAACGGTGTGGCCCATGATGCGGCATCCCCGGTGAGGTAGGAAATTACAAACGCAGTACGGGCCTGGGCGGTCCGGAACACAGCAGGCTTAGTCAGAAAATGCAGTTGACATTGCATGATGAACTGATTAAAGTTTTGCGGATCTCCATGGTATCGCTCCGGGGCTGCTAGGGGTAAGGATGGTTCAGTAGCTACCTGTACCTGGACTGGGACTGGCGGGGGTGCTCTGGGTAAGGGAGTGGCCTGGGCCTGATTTTGCACAGTCCACGTATGCACCTGCCCTGCCAAGGTCTGATAATCCTGCCTGGTTGCTGCCAGTTCTGCCTTTAGCTCTTGGTGTAGGGTTACCACATCCGCCATGGTTGTGCTGCCTGGGCACCAGACCAATACTTGGGCTCGCAATTCTGTCAGAGCTTGCTTCTTCTTGGCGCAGAGGCAGCAAAAACACCTCCCTCCCCATTAGGTTTTAGCACCTGGGAATTGACAGCACAGGCCACCTTGACCCACCCTTTGGGGAAAGAGGTTAAGGGTCCATTGGATGGATAGGTACGGGAACACCGGTAAAAGGGATAGGTAGAGGTTGTGGATGGGAAGAGGGGATAGCAGGGTCACATGCTCCTCGGCTCCAGTTCCAAGAATACTCCGCCCTTTCACACTTGCACCCTTCGCTCACTCTTCAACTGTGTGTGTCTTTTAGCACCCTGGGCTTTTGTGCTGGAGCCCTCACCAGGACATTCTCAGACTTTTCTGAAATACAGATCACAAGTATGTGCCTTGCAGGAAATCATACATTAACTCATGCACGACTTATTCTCTCCCCCACATTACTGCATGTGAGGTTTTAACACTGCATTAACTTCATGCAGCTACAATTGGAATTCCCCCAGAAATAACCTGAAAAAGCACTTAGCTTCGTTTTGCCAGAATCCTGTGGCTTTTTCTGGCCCTTTTCGTGTTGGTTGGCCACGATCTTCACCAGTTTTCTCCTGTCTCTGCAATAAGCAGGAATCGAGTCAATACGGGTGCGGAATGTGTGTGCGACTGAGTTCTGGGCTAGAAGTTATCCGCGCGGCGGAACAGCCGCTCCGGATCCATGCGACTATAGTCTAAACATATGCGGGCATTGTTTGTTAGTTCAAGTCATATGCAGGGTTAATGATGTTATGACATCTAGCGTCCCCTCCTAGTGCGTTCCCGCTTCCTGCTTAGCGCGGGCTGGCCGGAGTAGGAACCGCTCCTGTTACGTGGCCCCTCGAATGCTACAGGCTGTCAGCGCTAGGTAAGTAATACACTTATCTTAGTTTGTACGTGGGGCCTGGGGTCTTGCAGGTGTTGGGTGGAAACGCCCCGCGTGAGCTTGCCTCCAGAGCTCTTCAGAACACATCCTTCTAGTTCGCCGGTCAGTATTGCGAGCGGCTTCACTCGGGCGCGGCTCGCGCATTCGTGCGGGCGGGGGCGTGGCGATCTTCCCTTGCGCAGGCTCAGTTGGAGGACGGCCTGCTGGGAAGTGTAGTTTCCGGGCTGTTCTCCATCACTGGGCCACGGTCCTACAGAAGGGGTGGAGAACACGCCTGGAATACCTGGTGGGATGCTTTCTGGCTCCTTTTCTCCCCTTAGTGCACACCATGAGTGCATTTACCCCCACACCTGCTCCAGTCCTGACAAGTGGTCACCAGACTTTTGTCAATATCCAGAAACGGGTTGAGTTGAAGTAGCTTGTGACAGGCGACTAAAAAGTAAGCATATGTTTCTTTAGGACATCCCTTCACCCCTCCCCTCCCATCCACTCTGCAAGAAACAATGGCAGTCATATGCAGGGATACCCACTGATGTAAAAAAACCTGCCTTGTAGGCGTGGAGCCTCAAGTGACAAAACCGAATACCATCCACCAGTTGAATGAGAAAACCCAAGCAACAGCGTGCAGTCAGTGTGTCAATGTAGGGCATCACATATTTTGGGTCTTTGAAAAGGTGTTTCTTTTCATTCACAAAAAATATTTAGCTTTATAGGCAAAAAGGAATATTTATGCTTTTTGATCTCAAGGAACGGGGATAGAGTTCTATTTCCCCATGCTAATTGTTGATGTTCTGAACTAATTTTACTTTTATTTTCAGGAGTGACCATTTTATAGTAACTTCCATAATTAAACACTCACTCTTGAAATCCTGTGTTTTTTTTTTAATATGTGGAGCAATAAACAGATTAATTGTCGTTGTTAATTGGGCGAAAACAGTACATTTCCCAGTTACTTATATGTATGGTCAATTTTACAATGGTCAACATGGTAGGGGTTGACGATTATGTTATAATAGTGTAGATTGAAAGTCATCTTTTTTAGGGGAAACACATGTTTGTCCTCAGCTGTTCGGTGTCTGGCGTTGCCCATGGTTCTTGGCGGTGAGGGGAAAGGGGCATGCTGGATAGTGGTAGAGCAGGAACAAGAGCAGAGTTGAAGTTAGTAAATGAAAGTTAATTAGAGTCAGGGTCTGTGGGAGAGAAAACTTGGAGGGAGGTCCTGACTTTGTCACGTTAAGGGACCAAGGTGTCAGGCTTACATTATCTTTTAGGGATAGTTGAAGGAGAGAGAAGCAAGAGGGGAGAAGAAGACAGAGTAAGTGGGTGGTCAGAGGGTGAGCGGTTGACAGAGGAAACCGAGAAGTTAAGAGATTAGGATTGGAAGTTGAGGTCAGGTGAGTTACCATTAGTGTGGGTAGCAGGGTTATGTGTGCTGAATAGAAACTGGTCAGGGAAAGTTGAGCCCAGTAGAGGTTGGTGAGTCTTAGACAAGATAATCAGGTTGAGATTGCCCCCTGCTGATGGTAGGACATCTAATGGGAAGGTTTTGAGTGTAATAGGAAAAGGTCAGGAAAGAAAAAAAAGAGGATGCCAGATGCGTGGTAGATGAGAATAATAGTTATAAAGGTGGGATCAAGAAGTGATCTAAAGGGTGTTTAAAGGATAATGGAGTGAATATTGGAGGGGAAGAGGAGCTGTTGGTGTGTCTTTACTGGTCATCAGACGAACACCACTGCATTTTCAGTCAGTCGGGGAAGTGAGATAAGGTAGTAAAATCAGCCAGGGTAACTGTAATATGTACAGAAAGATGAAAGGTATTTCACAGTCCTGGAGTGAGTATGAGAGTAAAGCCCTCTCAGGACAAGACCGCAGCGTTGTGCGATGCAGGAGACGCTGCCCGTCGATACATAATACGTTGCGCCTACGTACATGCACCAAACCTTTAAGAACCGACGATTGGACCCTCTGCGGCAAATCCCTCGCAGGACAAGGCTGCAGTGTTGTGCGGCGCAGGTACGCAGGAAATGCTGCCCGCCGAGATGTAATACGTTGCGCCTATGTACATGCATCCAAACATTTAGGAACCAAGGATCGGACCCTCTGCAACAAAGCCCTTGCAGGACAAGGCCACTGCTTCACGACGCAGCTGTTTGGCAGCGAAGGGTAGCGGTGCAGAGTGCAATCACACTGCGCAGCTGTTGTCCATCAGCAACCAAAAGGTAAGAAAGGTGCTTGAAGGGGGAGCATCCAGTACTGCTCCCTATTAAACTTCCTGACCTTTGTACATACTTCCACCTTACCGTCTGACATAACGTACTCTGTCTCTACGCAACCCCAGGCTCTTCCCTCCAGTGGTTAGCCGTTCTTTGTTTTGGTGTCCTTTCCCAAGATCCCCCCTAATTTACAGTTACTGTTGTACTGTGATCTGTGTCCTTGAGGTTCTCTCCCACTCTCTAGGTCCCCCCTCCCTAACTGTGCTTACTATTGTACTGTGATCTGTGTCCCTTAGGCTCTCTCCCACTCTGAAGGCCCCCTCCACCCAACTGTGGTTACTGCTGTACTGGGATCTGTGTCCCTTAGGCTCCCACCCACTCTCTAGCCCCCGTCCCTATTGTGGCTACTGCTCTACTGTGATCTGTCTCTAACTGTTACTCTAACTCATATCCTATACCTCTGACTATGTCAGGAAGGAAGATGTTCAGGAGGGAGATCCTGGTCTGCAGACTAGGTCTCCCTTTCGCTGATACCTTAATCGGTGCTTCTTCCAGGCAGACTCTTACCAACATCCTCTTTGTCGTTCCCTCTCCAGACCTATGGACCCCTCATATGTTCTCTGTTCTCTCTCTCCCATTAATGGTGGCACTCGGTGGGACATCCTGTTGGCCTCCTTCCAGTCCTCCAATACCATCATTAATGATATCTGAATGGCGCCATCTTGGTCCAGGGCCCACAGCCCCATCTCCTCCTTTTTGATGGGCGTCTCCCATGTCTTATCAACTTACTTCCTTCTCCTGCTACTCCTACCAGCACCTCTCTGGCTACTCCGCCTCCTCCTCCTTCTGCCACCTCCCTGCAACCCTGATCCTCTATGGCTACCTTGCCACCTTCTTCTACCTCCTCTGCCCACTCTCGGGCCCCTCAACCACCTCTGCAAGGTGTACCTCAAGCCTGTACCCCTCCACGGAAGTCTTTCAAATTTGGCAACCTGCTCCACGTCGCTACTCTCAACTCTCGCTCTGCTGTCACACTCCTCCGACATCTGTCACCTCCTTGAAGAATTTGACCTGGATGTCCTCGCTCTCAGCGAGACTTGGTTCACAGCCAGCTCTGTCACAAGTTTTGATACTCTCCACCCTGATGGCTATAAGATCCTTTCCTAACAAGGAACTAACCGTCCCGCAGGTGGAGTAGCTCTAATTTTACAAGAATGGGTCCCTGCTTCTATCATTCCTACTCCTTCTTTGAATGCCTGGTGTGCAGTGCTCTCTCTCTCTCCTGGACTCTTTCTTCCTCTCTGAGTAAACAGACCTCTCCTCTTCTGTCCTTGCCTCTACCTCCCAACGTCTCCTCCTCGGAGACCTCATCATCCACCTGGATGCTTCTAATCCCTCCTCGGGGCTCTTACGCAACCTCTAAGACACTCTCTCTCTCTCTCTTTCCATTCTATCCTCCGATCTGACACACTCTGCCGGGCACACCTTGGATGTTCTCATCTCCTCAGACATCCCCCTCTCACCACCCCTCTCTCTTGGACAGAACACGTTCTGCTCTTATCTCACCTGAATCTCTGTCCCCCAGGAGAAGCCCACCCCAGCACTGCCACTTAGCTTCTCGGTAATTCGGCCCATGAAGTGTGTGTCAGTGAATGCCTTTGCCGCCACTTTCTCTACGCCTCCTACTACCCTGCGGCTGACTCACACTCTAACACAGCCCTCTCTAACCTAGATCTTTGTATCTCAAACACTCTGGATGTCCTTGCCTCTGTCATGAGAATCCATCTGAAGCCTACCTCCAAATGCAGCTCTTTATAACTCCGACCTCGCCACCCTGAAATGCAAGTGTAGGGTGGATGAGAGGAAATGGCGGGCATCGGGTGCATCCTCTGACAAACTGGCCTGCGCCTGCTCCAAAAGCAATGCAGACTCTCGTCCTGTCCAAGAAGAGAGCCCACATCCAAGCTTGTCTCTCTTCGGCCTCTTACAACACGGCCAAACTCTTTAAAATCTGCAAGCTGCAAGGGACTGGCCATTCCTTCTGCAGTTTCCACCTCCCCTGTTCCGTCCAGGCCCTCTGTACGGCTCTAGCTTCTCACGTCACCACTAAAACTAAGGACATCCTGTCCTCTCTCTCCTCTCCCAGGCCGCCTCTCCATCTCCTTTCTCCTCCTTCTCTCCGATCACACCTGACGATGTTTCTAGACAAGTCCGATCTATGAAAGTGTCATCCAAACCAGTGCTCCCCTGCTCCTCCAGAACCATCAAGGACCACATTGACACCTTCTGTACAGCCTTGGCCAATTTTCTGCAATCTCTCTCTTGCCACTGGAACTTTCTCCTATCCCCTCAAGCACTCCCTAGTGCTCCCATTCCTGAAAAAGCCTTTTGCTGATCCTACCTATCTGGCAAACTATCGTCCGACCTCCATCAATCCTTTCCTGGGTAAACTCCTGGAAAAGCTGGCCATCTCTTAAGCTTACTCTCCACGCTGAATCTGTTGGTTGTCCCCATGACCATCAGTCTGGCTTCAGAGCAGCCAGAGGCATGGAAACTCCTCTCCAGAACACACGTGAAGATCTGCTCACTAATCTCGATTCCAGCTTTCGTTCTGTCCTCATCCTCCATGACCTTTCCTCTGCTTTTGATACGGTAAATCACGCCATTCTGATCAATCGTCTGTGAGAACCTGGGCATCACCGATCAGGCCCTGGCATGGTTGACATCCTTCCTCCTGGACCGACCCTCCCAGGTCCAACTTGGGTTCGTTCTTTATCTCCACCACCTCTCTCTCTCCACACGTGGTGTTTCCCAGGGCTCTAACCTCTCAGCCTCGTTCTTTAATGCCTGCTTGGCCCCTTTGGCCCACCTTATCTCTAGCTTCTCCTCTAATTTTCAGTGTTATGCGGATGACACTCGGCTCTCTTTCAGGCTCTCTTCAGCTTCCTCTCCTCTCTCGCTAATTCCTGAATGTCTATCTGCGATTCAGGAGTGGTGCGCTTCCAGCTATCTCTGCCTTAATGCCAATAAGATCGAGATCCTTCTCATTGGGAACCCTTCTCCTGTGTTCCCTCTCTCATGCTAGCCGCCTTCCTTGTGTCCTCTTCCTTCACCTTCCTGTGAGGCAAAAAACCTCAATATCATCTTCGACTCCACTCTCTCCTTCTCTCACATCACTGACCTTGCCAAGAAGGCCCACTACCAGCTGCACCTCCTCAGAGGTATTCTTCCTTTTCTCACTTTCCCGCAGAAACTCACTGTCTCTCCGCCCTCTGGAACTAATCCAGAACAGGACTGCGAGACTTGTCCTTGGACTCAAGCCCAAGGACCATATTTCGACAGCCCTGAAATCTCTGCACTGGCTCCCGGTGGCTGAAGGATCAAGTTCAAGACACCCTGCATCATCCACAAGCCTTTCTGGGACCTGGGCCTGCACTAAATCCAACTCTCTCTTCCTAAACACCTTCCTTCTCAAGGCCTTCGATCAACCACCTCCAACTCTCTAAGGGTCCAACGCTTCTCCAGGCAGAGAGTGGGGGGTAGATCTTTCTCCTCTGCAGGTGCCTCCTTCTGGAATGGCCTCTCTGCCCCTCTCTCAAACTTTCAGCTGTTTAAGATGGATGGAGACAAGGGCAGGAGATGAAGTGATTTAGTGTGAGGGGTTTCTTGGTCGGGATAGAGAATTTTACCACTGCCTATCCTCGTGGTTATTAGGCTGTGTAGGTGTCATGTTTGAGGTTGTGTCTGTCTATTGTGGTTTAAAGTTGCTTTTCTTGCCTCTTTAATTGTAGGATATTGATATTTTATTTATATTTCGTTCATACACAAGTGTTTCAGAGCGCGACAAGGCAAGAGAAGAGGAACAGGGGAGAACAACACAACGATCTTACTAGGCCCAGTGACATTTAGAACGCGCAAGTGCATGGGCCTCATTACGACCCTGGCGCTAAGGGATTACCGGTACCGGTAAGGGTACCGGTAATCCCTTAGCGCCTGATTGCGAGGTCCCTTTGCGGGTTCCCACCTTAACGGCTGGTTTTACCAGCCGTTGAGGAATGGACCCGCAAAGGGACCTTGGTGCTAATTACGGTACCGCACTTTGCGGTACCGTAATTACCACCTTCTCCATTCCCATTATGCCCTAAGGGGAAAAAAAATGGGAATGGGAATGGGAAAGGGCCATGGTGAAATGGGGAAGTACCGCCCGCCAACCTTGGAATGGGGTGGTACTTCCCCCATTTCACCATGGCGGACTAGTTACAATACCGGCAGCAACCCTGGTGCTAATAGCGCCATGGTTTAGCGCCGGTGTTGTAATGGGAGAGGGGGAGGGGAAAAGTGCATGGAAGGGGGAGAAATGGAGAGTGCGGAGCAAGGAGAAACAGATAAATAATAATACATTAATAAATAATAAAGGCTACAAACAATGGTAGTGCAGCCAGCAAGTGGCAAGTGCTGGGTTTAAGGCAGCAGACTGGGTAGGTCTGATAAGTGCAGGAAGAAAAAAGGAATGATCAGATGGTGGCAATATGGTACAAAGTACAGGCTCTAACTCGGGTAACATGGCCTTCCGCTCAGATCTGGTGAAAGGAGCCATTGTAAAGTAAATATATATGTTTATGATAACATTTTTCATAAATTTGGACTGTCAAGCAATGATGCAGCTTACTGCAGTTATATCTTTGTTTTCCCAATCATATTTTATTTGAAATACTTTCTTAAAATTGAGTCAAGTATTCCACCCCTTGAAATGCATCTTCGGCCTATTCCCAGTTAACTGATGACTAAGTTACATAAACAGCACAAAGCACAGAGTGAAACCACAATGGCCTGTTACATAACTGCATTTTAAGACTACTGGGGACATTCCTTTTTGTGCACCTGGGATAGCATCAACTCGTTGGAGCCCCTGAGACTGCCTGGAGCTTCATTAAATAATCTGCATCAGCGTGGCCTCTAAATCGTGGACACCAAGTTCTTCGTGCAGGCTTGAACACCTTCAAGTACCCGGAAGATCCCCTGATTGGCCTGCTTCAACTTCAAATGGCTGCTGGCGATGCCGGCCCATCTAAGGGCCACCTACAAGGGCCTTGGTAGACCCTGTCTGGGCCTGTCCAGGCTCTGGAGGCCCCCCACCTTCTGCTCGCTGACGCAACATATCGCATCTGTGGCAATCGCCAGCATGCTGCGTTGAGCGGTTAAGGCACTCCTCCCCAAACCTTCCTCCTGATCCACTCTTTGACTTTTGTTAGCATCGGCACAGGGCCCCTATGTTGGTCTGCCTTACTCTTTTGCAGAGCGCTCCCCCTTGTTGCGTCCTCTCGTCCACTGTGCTACAGCTGCTGAATCCCTGACACTGCCTTCCTCGCTTCTCTGTTGTCCTTTCGCTGGATTTCGTGCCTGTCCCTCCCTTTGTGCTTCCAAGCTGTTCGCCTTGCGCTACTTCTCTCTAGCAGCATTGCACACCTAACCCTGCTCCTCCCATCTTCTACATATTGCCCGGCCACAACCTTATAGGCCTCCTGGCTCGCTCCTTCTCCACAGACCATTCATACTGGCCTCCATCATTTTTTATTGATTTCCTCCGCACAGGCCTTCTACCTTAAGCTGTTTCTTGGACTCTCTGTCTGCACTTCGCAGTTGCCCCTCTCACTTTCCTCATACTGCCTGTAACATTTTACTGATTCCTGCACAATTCAAATGTTTATTTTTTTTGCAACCACCGGCTGTGTTCAGTAGTATGCTTCTCTATGATAGTCAAATCTGCCTGTTTTGAAATTGCTTGCTGTGTTCAGTAGAATGTGTTTTTTCCACTTCTCTGTGAAAGTCAAATCTGTCTGTTTTGAAATTGCTGACTGTGTTCAGAAGTTGGCTTTTTCCTCCTCTCTGTGAAAAATCAAATGCACTTGTTTTGTAATTGCTGGCTGTTTAGTTTTTGGCCTCCCCCTCTTATTCCTCTCTCTTGTTCTCTGTTCTGCTTTCGCCTCTAATTGTCCTATCTTTCTGCTGTATGTTGTTACCTGTTGCCTAATCCTATCACACTTGACCTGATCTTGCTTTGCTTTGTGGTTATTTGGGTCCAGCTCTGCAGTACTCGCCCCGTCCCCCTTCCATTTTCCCACTTCGCCTAAATGGTGCTCTCAATCGCCTCTCTATCTTCTCTAATTGCTACTCTATCTCCTATCCGTCTGTCAAAGTCTGGAAGGAAAAAATTCAAGAAGGATCTCCTGGTCTCCAAACCTGGCCTGCCCATCGCTGACACCTATGTCAGCGCTTCTTCCAGACAGACTCTCACTGACATCCTCCTTGTTGTTCCTTCTCCAGACCTTTGGACTCCCCACATGGTCTCTGCGCTCTCCCTTGTCTCTTTCTCTCCCATTAATGGTGGCACCCACTGGGAGGTACTCTTGTCATCCTTCCTTTCCTCCAGGGTCTTTATTAATGTCTACAAGAACGGCACTGTCATGGCCAAGGGCTCTCAGCCCAACCTGGCCCTCCTTGACAGGCATCTTCCGTCTCTCATCAACTTCTTCCCCTCTCCTGCCTCCCCTCGTCCTTTCATCCCTCTGACTCCTCTGCCACCTCCGACGGGTGTACCACACTCCTGTGCACCTTCCTGTAAGAACTTCAAATGTGGTAACTCGTTCCACTTATCTACCCTCAACTCTCGCTCTGCCGTCAAACACTCCTCTGACATATGCCATTTCCTTGAGGACCTAGACCTAGATGTCCTCGCTCTCTCCAAGGCTTTGTTCATTGTCAGCTATGTCACGTGTTTTGACACTCTTTCCCCTCTGAGGCTTACAAGATCTTCTCCAATACCAGGCCTCACCGGCCTGGGGGCGAAGTGGCCTTCATCTTCCCCGAGTGGGTCCCTGCTTCTATCTTACCCACTCAGTCCTAATCCTCTTTTGAATGCCTTGTCTGCAGGCCTAGTGTCACTCCTGGCCTCTCCTAACTATGGCTACCATCTACAGGCCCCCTGACAAGGTCCCCCACTTCCCCTCTGAATGGGCTGATCTCACCTCTTCTTTCCTGACCTTCTCCAAGCTTGACCTCCTCAGCGACTTCAATATTCACCTCGACTCCCCTAATGTGACAACTCGGCTCTTCCGCAACCCCTGTGATTCTTTCCCTCTCCATTCTTCCCTCCTGTCCAACACACTCTGCCGGACACACCTTGGATGCTCTCATCTCCTCAGACCTCCCTATTTCCAACCTTCTCATTACTCCTCTCTCCTGGTCTAATCATGCCCTCCTCTCCTCTCACCTGGACCTTCTTGGTCCCCCGGCAAAGCCTCTGCCTGCACTGCCAGCCTCCTTCTCCCTCATTCGCCCGATGAAGCCGCCACCTTCACTCCCCCTCCTAATCCTGCCACGGACTCTCACTGACACAGCCCTTACCGACCTTCTCCTCTCCATCTCCAACACTCTACATATCCTTTCCACTATCACGAGAATCTGCATGAAACCTTCCTCGAAGTGCAACTCCTGCTATGATTCTGACCTGGCCACTCTGAAACGCAAGTGCAGAGTGGCTGATTGGAACTGGTAGGCTTTGAGCACTTCCTCTGACAAACTGACCTGCTGCCTGCTCCAAAGGCAATACAGACTCTCAATCGGCTCTAAGAAGAGGGCCTATATCCAAGCCCCAGAACTTTAGGAGGCCCCCCTAGTTTAGTGAAACGGGTAACCACCTGGACAAGCCAGACCAATCCCGGTAGGTTGGCAGGCGGTCAAGACTAAGTCTCAGGAGGGATGAGAGTGATAAATGAGCCCACAATGAGCACACAGAGTAAAAATACCACAGAATACTTTTAGACAGGTGTATATCAAAAATACATATACATTTATTTTAGGCCCAAACAAACAACACGAATAACCAAACTAATAATGCAGCAGTTACCACACAAGCATTTCACTATGTTACATATATACAACTACTGTAGCCTAATGCAATAAAGGCAGTAAAACATCCACAACCTGTAACAGAATGGGGGTTAACACGAATTATGCAGTCTTAAGAATGGAAACACTAACTTATTCAGTCCAGCCCTACGAAGTGGGGAGCCTTAGGCTCAATGTACAGCATTGTGCAAAAAAGTGCGGTCTTGCGTAAAGCAAAGACAGTACCTTTTCAAGATGCTGGGACAGTTATGTGGGGGTCCTGAATGGGGGCAGATGAAGTTCCAATCGCCAGGGAAGGGCCTGCCCTCGCAGACAGAGCAGTTTCCGATATTCAAAACCGGCTAGGGAACTCAGGGTATACCAGCCAAAGAGAGGATCCCAAGGAACCCTTGTGTGTAAAAACAAATGGATGAGTCGGGGGCCACCGGTAAATTATGCAAGTACTCACCCCCCTTGCTCCAATCCAGATCAAACAATGGCAGTTTAGTCGAAGCTGTCTGAGGTTGTAAATTCTGCCTTTAATTCTCGGATCAGGAGCTGAGTGACAGGACAAAGGTCAGTGACAGGACAGTAGCCACAACTACGCCCACGAAGGGAGGAGGACGTAAATTCTGCTATAGCAGGACTCGGGGCGCAGCAGAGATGGAGAGAAAGTCAGCCACAGTGACTGTCACCACAACGCAGTGACGGAAGGACCGCAAAGGCTTGCAGCGTGATGCACTTTCCTAATTCGCGACCCAGAGGAGCTAGTCCTATGAAATTTGGCGGGAGCGTGTCGAGAACCAGAAGCTAGGGATCCCAAAGTTTTGAGACCCAACTCGAAACGGCAGCGCTCCTATGTAATGTTTTAGGATAGAGCTGATCAGTTCACTGGACAGCCCAGGAACACTTTGGAGAAGGCTCTTTTGGTTGGAAATCAGGAGATGCAGAGAGTAGTTGTTCCCATTACTCAAATAGGTTGATGCGCCCTCGCAGGCATTCTAAGGTTGAGAACAACGCAGGGGTCCGACGGGGCAGCAGCAGGTCTGCTTCAGCTCACAGGATACTTGGCTCCTTCTGTAGTTCGCTATGAACCACTGTAGATCGACCTGGCATGGATGCAGGGCTCCTTCTCTTATCCAAAGTTCAATGTGTGATCGAATCTGGACAACCAATAGAATATCTGCTCCCTTGCATGCACACCAGCCGTGGTCCAATCCTGGTCCACAGTGATTCTTATGTATTCATGCTTACCAGACATCCTGCCACTAGTAGTGTGGATTGGGGCCAGACAGTCCCAACCCTCTTCCTGGGCACTAGCACATGTGACATGCTGGAGCCCGCGAAAGATGTGGTTTTCACATGGCGGGTGCGTGCCCAAATAAGGAAGTCCTGGTCAGCTCGACCTGGGTGAAGGCCAAGGGACAGAACAAAAGACTTTGTGGCATGACCATTTTCGGCACTGGCCACCATCATGAGCGATCTGCGGTAAACGCAGAATAGTTTGCTAAAAAGTAGTAACAATACATACCATTACAGTAAACTGCTGCCACCATTTCGTCCTAGGCACACTTGTACATTCACCAAAAATTCCTTAGAGGGTGTCTAGGGCCATAAAACAAAAGGACCCCAGTGCACAGTACTGTAATGTACTTTGCGCACTGATAAAAAGTTACCAATAAATGGCAACAAAGTAAAAGACTAAGGGAAATATAGTTTCCCAGTACTGACAGCCTGAAGGACATCTCGGTTTCCCCATAACAAATGAGCAAAGGTCGGGGGAGTGCAGCTGAAGGCTGTGCTCCACTGGGAAAAGTCAGGTTAGGTTAACCAACCAAAAGCAAAATATTTGGCGGGTCCATAATATGTAGGGAACATTACATTCAGAGAATTCTTTCCTAATATCCGTGGCCTTATTAATAACACGGCAGAACTTTTCAAAATCTGCAAGGAACTCTCCATCCCCTACTGCAGTCTCCACTTCTCCCTTGCCTTCCCAGGTCCTCTGCACTTCTCTTGTCTCTCACTTCATTTCCAAAACCCAGAACATCCTCTCCTCACTCACCTCAACTCCACACCCTTCTCCCTCTCCTTCTCTCAGGCCTCCCTTGTCCACCCTCTACTCTCCCTTACTACTCCACTCCCTTTCACTCATAACAGAGGATGAGGTTTCTAGACAAATCCGCTCTATGAAAGTCTCTTCCAAACAGGTGCTCCCCTGCTCGTGCAGAACTTTTAAGGACAATATTATCTCCCTTGCTCCAGCATTGACCGATTTCTGCAATCACTACATTGACACTCAATCCTTCCCCTCACTCCTCAAGCACTCCCTTGTGCACCCTCTTCTCAAAAAACCTTCGGCTGACCCTTCCTGTCTGGCAAACTACTGCCCTATCTCCACTACTCCTGGGCAAACTCTTGGAGAAGTTGGCCATCTCCCAGCTTATCCACCACTCCAAATCTCTTGGCTGTCTTCACGACCACCAGCCTGGCTTCAGAGCTACCAGAGGCACAGAGACTGCTCTCCTGAACACCAATGAAGACTTGCTAACTAATCTTAATTCCAGCTCTCAGTTCGTTTGCATCCTTCTTGACCTTTCCTCTGCCTTTGATACTGTCAATCATACCTCCCTGATAAAGCGGCTCCAAGACACCCTGGGTACCACGGACCTGGCACTGGACTGATTGACCTCCTTCCTCTCTGACCGACTTTCCACGGTTCCACTGGGTCCTTTTCTCTCCTGCATCTCAAGCTCCACCTGTGGTGTCCCTCAGGGTTCTATCCTCTCACCCCAGCTTTTCAATATCTACCTGGCCCCTCTGGCTCATTTGAACGCCACCTTCGCTCCTAATATCCATTGTCATGCAGATGACATGCAGCTATTTCAAGCTACCTTCTGCTGCCCCCTCCTCTTTCTCTCTTATTCCTGACTGCCTGTCCACCATTCCGGCATGGTGCACTGCTAATGATCTCTTCCTTAATGCCAGTAAGACAGAGATTCTTCTCATTGGGACCCCTGCTCCCTCTTTCCCTCCCACGCTCTGGCCACCCTTCTGTGTCCGCCTGCCCACAACCTCCTATGAAGCAAAAAACTGTGGCGTCATCTTCGACACTTCTATCTCCTTCTCTCCTCACATCACAGACGTGGCAAGAAGGCCCACTTTAAGCTGCACCTCCTCAGAGGCATTCTCCCTTTCCTAACCCTGGCTGGGACTTGGGACCCCGCTGCATCCAACTCTCTCACCCTCAATGCCTCCCTGCTAGAGCCCTTCGCTCGTCTAGCTCTAACTCAGCTTAGACGCTTTGCCAAGCAGAGCAAGGGGGGTAGATCCCTCTCCTTCGCAGGTGCCTCCCTCTGTCCCTCTGGAATGGCCTCCCTTCCCCTCTGATTTGAGCCGGATCTCCTTAAGTTCCGGAAGCTCCTCGAGGCCTTACTTCTCTCTTCTTCCTTTCTCCTCCCCCGCTAATTTCCCTGTCTGCCCTAGACTGGTTGCCCGGTTCCCTTCAGAGCAATACAGGGTTCCAGGCCCCCATTACCTAGTCTACCCTGCACTTGGTCTCTCCTGACCCCCCCATCCTGCACTTGCCCTCATAGACCCCCTCCTGCACTTGTCTGGCTGTCCTGCACCCTTGGAGTCATTCCAGCCCCTTACCTCACACTTGCTTGTGGACCCCCTTCCCCTACACTCTACTTTCCCCTGGTTCTGTCCACCTGGCCTCCCCTGGCACTCTCCTCTCTAGGGCCCTCCGCCCTGCACTTGTCCCCCACCCCACCACCCTTACACTTCTCATTACTGCACTTACACAATCTGAATGTCGCAAGGCCTATTAGGATGGCTACTCGTGTCCTCCCTTTCCCCCTCCCTCTTGCCTTTTTGAGCCACGAAACACTTGTGTATAGGCGCGTTATAAATGACCAATAAATACATTCAACAAGCAATATAATCATTCCTTTGAGTCGCAGGTAAGCTTACCCCTATAGAACAAGAACAGTAGTAGTCCAACTGGACAAATCCATGCCCCCTTCCCCCCCCAGTGCTGTCGGGTGCAGAAGGGCAGCTCAATTGCAGACTACCTTTCTCCTCAGAAACCAAATTTGATAACCCAGAAAGAGTCCTAAGCCTCTGCAAGAATAGGTAAAACATTCCAGCCCCTCACATTCAGGATATACGCATCTAGGGAGTAGCCAGAAAACCTATCCAAAGTCTCCTCCGGAACCAGAAATTGATGATAATTGTCAGGGTACAGATGAGAATTGTCAAGGCATACATGTGTACTGGGAGTTGCCTCTGGTTAGATAGTATACTTGCTAGTATACTTGATAGGCTGAGTGGGAGTGAAGTTCCTTACAGACTGGCATACATCATGTGTTATCCCAGTGTGTGATGGCCTCCAGCGAGAAGATGGCATCCAGCAAAGTAACCATGGGGAATAGCTCAAATACCCTACAATATATGTCTCTCAGTCGCAGGTCTACAAGAAAGGTCCCATGTCTGCTCTGAATACAAGCCTGTCTCAGTAGGTACTTCCTGCCAAGCTCCAGCGCATCCCATCCACACCAGCCTCTGCAACCAGAGAACCTTTCCTTCCTTCCACCAGGAGCAGCACTAACATATTATAATGGAGTCTCCCCATCCTAGGTGTGCTGCAGGCATCAGAGTACACAAGTCAGGTCATGGGAAGACCTGATGGCACAGAAAAATAGTAAGAGGTCTGTCATAACCTAATAGGGTTTCATTTTTAAGATTAAAATTAAAGCAACCTGGCTAAACAAATGACTTATGCAGATAGTCCAAATATATGATTACTGAAGATGCAAACATGTATATAAAGCAGGATCTTGGTAATCTTCTCAAGTAAGGTTTCCCTTTGCAAAGTTAAGGTAACTTAATGCTTTCGGGTTTATCTGTGAACCCGCTGTTTGTTGGGATGCTGCTAATTTCTGAACTATGTGTTTCACTGAAGAGGATTGTTGTACAACGATTATTATTGTACTTGTAAAGCGCAGTATACCATGGGTAGTATCAGAAGCTGCACAAGAGCGATTGGCGGCATATGCAGGTGCCCTGATGACAGCACAGAGGGTTTAGCACTCTTATGAAAGAGCAAACGCCAGTGCAGAGCAATTGTCGGAGAAGACTCTCAGCAGGTGTCCGGCCTGCGAGGGTTCCATCCCCATGTCAGATCTCCACTCACTCTGTCTCTGGTGCCTTGGCCCCGACCACGGCTGGGACGGATATTCTGTCATGTCACGTCATACCCAACCACACCTTCACAGGGGAGATAGGCAGCTCCCAGCGCAGTGAGCAAGGACTGCCAAGACCTCAGCAACCACAGGGCCCGGCTCCTATGCCCCCAGTCCCTTTCCCTGCATGCGAGGATAGGTTCTTCGAAAAGTTCCTTACCCTCCTGAAATCACAGCAGATGGGCACCAACCTCAGGTGGGTCATCAAAGACATGCTCCCTCCGGTACCACTCCAGGCTACGGCTGTGGTCCAGACTCTGGCCCCAGTTCAACCCTTGGTTCCCGTGCTCACAACAGTCACGGTGGCGCACACTTCGGCGCAGCCTCCGCAGCAGCCCCCAGCACTGCATTTCAGCACGCCTCCGCTGCCCGCACCCAGCATGCCTCCGACATCTCCCGACTGGCAGGACACAGCGGGTGATACGGACAAGGACCAGGATTTTCCCTTGTCAGCTAAGGCCTTCCACGAGAGGCTGGCGGGCGTAGCAGAATACCTCGGTATTGCGCAGCCACGAGTTGAGCAACCTGAAGCAGGATTTCTGGCCGAGGTGCTGACCCTTCACCCTGCCACAAGAACTGGCAACCCTCTGCAAAAGGATGTAGAAGCCCAGGCCAAGAAGGGATGGGTGGAGTCACATTCAACGCAGCCTACCAATAAATGCCTCGATGCCAAGTATAGGCAGGTGGAGGGGGGCTCCCTCATCCTAGCGGTGCACCCTCAACCGCATTCATCAGTTATAGCTGTGGCCTCCCTTTACTCCAAGCCATAGTCTTTGTCATCTGCACCACCTCAGCACTCCTAGGGAAGGAGGAAAATCTACGGCAAAAAGATTCACTCGAATGCCACACTCCACCTGCGCCAGGCCAACACTGACGCCATGTTGGTTGCAGTGAATCAAAAGCTTTGGCAGGAGATTGCGGATTTCCTCCCAAAACTCTGCGCGCATAGTCAGGCGCGCTTCAAGGCTGAGTTGACGGAGGCCATAATCGTTGCCCAAGATATCATGCAGTCTACTGTGTCGCACATTGCCACCATGGGTAGAGCTATCTGTAACGCCACTGACATGAGGAGGACAGCATGGCTTAAGGTGACCAAGTTTAACACAGATGTGCAGGAGTGCATTCTCGACCTGCCATTTGAGGGGGCGGGGTCTTGTTTAACTCGACCATGGACGAGGAACTTGACAAGGAGAAAAATAGCTTGCAGAAAGCCAAGTCCTTATCAATCCTTACAAAACTGGCATCCAAGGTATATAGCCAAAGTCATCAATGTTCGGACAGACCCCTGTACTTGGGTGACTTCAGGGGTTTTCAGGAGTGACATGCTAAACAGCCCGACTGGTCTCCTAGCTAGCACAGGTGCAAGCAGCACAAATCCTCCAACAAGGGGTTATTCCAGTCCCCCTACCAGGCACCAGCCTCAGAGGGTAAAAAAAAGGTGATGATGCCATCCAGATCCACAAGCCGCTGTTGGGGTGCAGGCTTGCCCTTCACATCCACTCGTGGCAGGCAAGGTTTGCGGACCCATGGATCCTTTCAGTAGTTTCCATGGGCTTCCGTCTGCCAATTCCTCCATTTCCTCTTTCTTCCCCTCCTCTCCCACAGATTTGGACAGCAACTGTTTTGGCGGAAATCCACTTGCTTATCGTGAGTCAGTGTGTGGAGGAGGTTCCAGCTCCACAGCCAGGCATGGGCTTCAAAAAGGACCAGGCTGGCATGAGAGTTCTAGACCTCTCTTCCTTGAACCTTTCCCTACACCTTCAAAAGTTCAAGATGGTTACTCCAGCACTCATCGCGGAGCCACTGTGTGAGGGGCACTGGATGTGCTCCCTGGATCTGAATGATGCTTACCTGCACGTCCCTATTTGGGAGCCCCATCGTTCCTTCCTAAGGTTCAGTAACATGGGCTTTCATTTTCAATACGAGGTCCTCCCTTTTGGCCTCAATTCCGCCGAGGGTCTTTACAAGATTGATGAACTCGGTAGCAGCCCTGCTCAGGGCGGAAGGCTACCACCTTTATCCTTATCTCGAAGATTGGCTAGTCTGAGCAGAATCTCCTGAAGCTGTAGACTGCACAGCTTCAGCACTTATGCACATGCTATATGATCTGGGGTTCTCTATCAATCTCAAGAAGTCTCAGTTCCTCCCCACTCAGTCCTTAACATTCCTGGAGCTAATTTGGGATACAAGGGTGGAGAGGATTTTCCTCTCGGCAGACAAGATTACGGCAATCAGGAATGCCACCAGGCATTTTCTCAGCAGACCAGTGACCTCAGCATGGTGGTACCAGCACTGCTTTGAAGAATGATGGCCTGCCTTCTGGCAGTGCCGCACACGAGACTCAAAATGAGGAGGCTGCAGCTGCATTTCTCAGCCTCTTGAAATCGGGAGACTGGTTCCCAGGCAGCTCTAGTCAACATACCACAGCACCTACACCCGGACTTGGAGTGGTGGAGTGCAGAGACCAACCTATTGGAGGGCAGACCATTCAGGTAGCCTTCCCCAGAGATCACCGTTACCACGGACTCATCCTTAGAAGGATGGTGGGCTACGCTGGGCACCCATAGTGTCCATGGGGTATGGTCACAACAGGAAGAGCTGGAACACATCAACTAGCTCGGGCTGATGGCCATCTGGCTTGCACTCAAATAATTCCTCCCCGTTGTCAACAGCAAGTCAGTCTGCATCTAGGCAGACGGCTCCACTTGCATGCATTATATCAACAAGCATTGAGGTACCAGGTACTCGCCACTCTCCACGCTGTACATCTACATTTGGGAGTGGGCACTGTCGAACAACATTTACTTACCAGCAGTCCACCTTCCGGGGGAATCCAACTTGGAGGCGGACAGGATCAGCAGGCTGGGGATCGACAACTATGAGTGGCAGTTACGAAGCAGTCCTGAGGGGGCTTTTCGACAGGTGGGCCTGACCCTAGGTAGATATATGAACAACTGGAAGTGCCCTAAGTCCGCTTCCTAGCTCAGGCAGGGGATCTCTGGGGAATGCATTGTAGAGCCAGTGGAACAGCATGAATGCATACGCGTTTCCGCCCACTCTGCTGGTTCCCTGGGTCATCTCCAAAGTCAGACAGTCTCTGAGCCTTTTACTCATTCTGATAGCGCCTTGGTGGCCGACGAGACCTTGGCTCTCTGAGCTCCTCCGACTGTCGGACCACCCTCCAGTGTACCTCCCGCTGGGTCCAGCCCACTTAATCCTCCCGCACTGGGGCACAGTGGTTCACCCTGCTCTGCAGAAGTTAGCCCTGGCAGCTTGGTTCCTGAACAGGTCACCCTGAAGCATCTACACTTGTCACAGGACAACCTGGCTTTCATACAAGGGGCAAGAAGCAACTCCATCAGACGTCAGGAGCGGGTGGAACAGATTGTGCCACTTGGCCAAGGCAAACAAGATTGATCCTGCCCACTGGACAATGTTATCCTTCTCTACACATCTGGCTCATTCAGAGGTGCAGGTAGGCACCTGCCATACTTATCTGGAGGCCATAGGGTCCTACAAGAATGCCAGAGACATCTTCTCCTTTTCCATTCTGGTAGTTAAAAGGCACTTGGCGGGTCTGACCAGATTATACCCTCTTGTCTGTCACACCACTTACATGGGGACCGGGCGTGTTCACCGAGCCCGGTGTGCCCCGTCATGGCGGATTTATCCGCAGTTTAGGATGGTGGGGCCGCGGTCCCCTACAGCCTTCATTTCTTCTGGGAACCCCATTCGTGTGGATTTGTGAATGCGCGGGCGGCCGTGTCCCGCCCTCCGTGCATGCGCGGTTCACCTTGCCCTCCGAGCTACATGGGCTTGCGTTGCGGGCCTCGTTCTGGGCACGTCAACGTTCCCGCACAATGTGGGCTTGTGTTTTAAGCCTCAGTTTGCAGGCCCCCCTTCATTAGGGTCCTAATCATGGAAGCAAGCCGTGTCTCAATGTGGTTTGTTCCTGATTGCGAGTTTCGCCGGAATTATTTCCTCAGTCCTGCTTTGAGCCTTGTCCTCACTCTTGGCTTCCTGACTCTTGGCTCCCTGGCTCCTGGCTTTCTGGCTTCCTGACCTTCTTCCTCGTTCTGGTCCCTGTTGCCCTCCTGTCCTCAGGGTCCCCTGCTAGTTCCCGCACCCTGGTTCTCCCGGATCCCTGGGGAAGGGTTTGCTTGCTTCTTGGCTTCTCTATCTTCTGGGTTCCCAATTGCTTCCCTGCATTAGGCATCCTTCTCCCGGGTCCTCACCTGTTTGCTCACCCAGTACGGTTAACCTATTCTGGGTTGTGGTGCCTGGCCTCCAGACTCTGCTTGGGTACTCTGCCACAGAAGACCTTCACCAGCTGCTTCGCCTGGTTAACCTTCGCCTGAAGATCCCGCAGCCTTCAGAGTTCTGGTTTCTGCTTCATCAAGGACTTGCCTTCACTGTCAGTGCTTGCACTGGCTTGACGCCACTTTAATCAGGGAAGTGCACATCCATGGTGTTGGGAGCTGGTTCACCTCTGACAGTGTTCTCACAGGTGGGTGTTGGATTGGTTTCTAGCATCACATATTCACCTGTTTCTTGGACAGCCTGGCTACCTCACCGTGACCGTCATCAGGAAGTTCAGGTTTGCAGCGTCCTGAGATGCTTTCCTTAACACTGTCAAACATCCACATCCGGTCTGGGACCTTAACGTGGTGTTGGGCGCCCTGGCTCACAAACCCTTCGAACCCATGGCATCAGAGGACATGAGGCTGGTTATCATTAAGACTGCCCTGCTGGTTGGCCTTACATCCGCACGCCGGATCAGCGAAATTCAGGCTCTGGTAGCTTCAGAACCCTATACCACAAATGTACCTGGACATGGTGGTGCTTAGGACGCACCCTGCCTTTCTCCCCAAGGTTGTTTTGTCCTTCACCTTAACGAGGAGATGGTACTCCCAACATTGTTTGTGAATCCAAAGGATGAGGCTCGGAAGGTATTGCACTGTCTGGATGTCAGGCGTGCTCTAAGATTTTATCTGGACAGGACAAAGAGCTTCCGTAAATCTGATGCCTTGTTCATCACTTTTGGCGGGTCAAAACCAGGCTGTCAAGCCTCGAAGGCTTCCATAGCAAGGTGGATGCTTATAGGCATCAATGAGGCATATGAGAGGCAGCACAAGCCTTTGCCTGCAAACATGCATGCCTATGCCATCAGAGCCAAGGCCACAGCTGTGGCTTTCCAGAGACACATCCCATGGCAGACGATCAGCAAGGCGGCTACTTGGGCTTCCCCATCGGCCTTTAACAAACACTATTGCTTGGATGCCAGCGCCAGGTCGGACGCAGCATTTGACCAGGCAGTTTTGAAGAACTTGTTTTCTTAGAGGGGCAAGTCTCCTCCCCAGGGCTGCATTCAGTTGTAATCGCCCATACAGTATGGAGGAAAGGGGATAGTACGTAGGAGTAATTGTAAGTTACTCACTGTAGTAGTGACTAACGTACTCCTAGTCCATAGTCCCCTTTCCCTGACACGGCCCACCATCCTCCCCTGTAACATCAGTGCCATTAGGCAATCATAATATTGTCAAAGGGGACTGAGGAGTGGCACTAATGGGCGGAGTCAGGGGAGAATTCTTTCTGGTGAAAAGTTTCTGCTTCCCATCCCTAGCGAGGGACGCCCATATAGTATGAAGGAAAGGAGACTATGGACTATGGACCAGGAGTCACTGCGGTGAGTAACTTATAATTATTTCTAAAGGAAGATTTTAAGGAAACTATAGATTCTCTAAAGGAAGATTTTAAGGAAATTAGATTCTCTCTATAGATTCTCTCTTAGGTTTGCTACTTGAACATTTGGGAAGGTCAACACTACTAAAGTTGACTCTGATCTATATCATCTTCATGTTTACAAAGAAGGGGTTTACATTTGGTGTTTTGGATAAGTCTGGGAGGGGAGGACCTAAGTTGACAATGGGCCTCATTACAAGTCTGGCAATAACCGTGCCGGTAAAACCGGCAGGTTGCCGCCGGACTTGCACAATTTACCGGCGCCTGGCTTGCCGGAAACACCAGGGCATTACAGCTCCGGGTCCAGGAAGTCAGACGCCGGTAAAATGTTAATCCTCATTCCCATAGAATCCCATGTGACTCTTTGGGACTGGGGAACACGGAAGCACTGGCACCATTAATAACAGTGCCAGTGCTTCTTTGTAACTCTGCGGGTGGGTGTCGTTCTGCTCGCAGAGTCGTACTGTGCCGGTCCAGTAACAATGGTGCCAGTAGGCTTACCGGCACCATTGTTACCGGACCAGCAGTCGGAACGAGGCCCAATATGTCCTTAAACACCTTCATTCTCAGAAGAGAATGAATACTGCGTCTCTCCTGACTGAGCCACCACATTTCCTTCACATCCTTCTCCTCCCATATGATCCTCCCCTCTGGTACCACCCCAGGGTTAGGATCAGGTAGCCCCTTCCTGGCCACATGGGAGGAGACTTTAGGCTGGGAATCTGTGATTCATTACACACTGGATATAGTGATATTGAATAGAAGGGTTTTATTTAGTCTTGATCTTCACAGCTAAACTGAGGGACATTGGTCATATCGTCCCTTATCAGGGGTGGACTGGCCTGTAGGGAACTCTGGAGATTTCCCAGTGGGCCTCTGCACCCTGGGCCTTTTGTGTGGCATTTCCAAATGTTCTCATAGGAAAAGCATTGGGCTTGCTGAAAATGTCATATGGGGCCACTTTGAACATGATCTCCATGGCCTCTTTTGGTCCCGAGTAATTATTTCCGGGGCCTCTTTTAGTTCCCAGTCCACCCTGTCCCTTCTTCGTCACCCATGAGAAATAATGTAAAATATTGTTTACTGTTGAATTTTAAGAGGTGTGCCTTAGTGTTTGCAAGAACCTTCTAGCAGGCATGATTGGGAGTAAGGATTTGGAAAAGCGTAGCCCCTCCTTTAGAAGTCCTTCCCAAAGAGTTTGTAAGCAACTTCTCTCTCAACAACAGAGGTTCGGTGGGTGTTGTATGCTTTGTCGTTCTACGTCCTTACATCCAGAGTATGCGCTATATGTGCGGTTTGCACTAACCCCAGCAAGACGAGCCTCTGTGAAAAGGGCTTTGCCGCACCACATCCTTTGAAACCTTAACATGGGTTGTGTACGTCATCGCTTGATACCTTTACAAGATAACTAAGAGTGGCCAGGAAGAGAATAGGGGCGGGCCAGATGGCGCCGTTTGAAGTTTCCCCTCTTCAAAGGGTTGCATATCTCCTGCAAGTGACTTCTTGAAGGTCTTCACATTATTGGGATGTTTGCGGATTCTTACAATAGTGGTTTGACACTTCTTTTACACGCTACTTCAAGAGTTTAAAATCTTCAAAGATAGAAGGGGTGTTTATATCTTTGTAACACGAAGAACAGACAGGCACTTCTATCCCGATTTTCCCAGAACCAGCAGACGTCCCACGTGCAATATTACCACTCTGTATCGGACGCCAAAGTGCAGAAAAGGCCTCAATGGGCTCTTTCCTGTTCTTATACCATGTTGTGGCTTTACATGTTGAAATACACGATGAAAGCAGGGTACTTCTGAATAGCGGGACGTGTTATTTGTACATTATATGTGAGAACAACATGGGTTAATAGGAAACAATTCTATCTATGAGCAGTTTCATTCATGTGTGGCATAAGTATTATAATAATAATTATTATTATTGTTCTTTTATAACGCGCTTAATACCAGAGATTAGTTTCTACGTGCGGGATCTGATTCGAACCTGTATTGAGCTGCAATGTCTTGCTTCCAAGCCAAACACGGTGCCCCTGAGCTATCCCCCACCTCCCACACTCACCCAGGGGGTGGGAGGGGGCCCTTGGGGAAGTATGAACCATGTGTCACGTGGCTGTGCCCTAAAATGTGCAGGGTGCTTGTAACTAGCAACAATCTTACATGTCACGCGAACAGTACATCTGCATGAAAATAGAGTGTTCTGTATTGTAGGCAGGCATGCAAGATAATTTTTGTTCTTTTTTTATACCTGACCCCGCTTGAAAGTATGAAAAATGTATCGTATGAAGCTGAAAAAGGAGTTCTGCCTGTCTCCGGCTCAACATTGTTTTGCATGTGACCTCTATTGCACATTATGGACAGTGCTGACATCCATGTGAGCTTCAGGAACCAAGCAATTGAAACGTTTTGAGTTTGAAAAGGAAACCTTTTGTCTTTTCAGTATGGGGAACTAATGTCTTACATATCGACGGCCTGATATTGATCTGAGACTTGCGCTGAGTGTGTGAGTGTGAGGTGGTGTGCTAAAGTTGCACGGGTAGGTTTCTTTCATGGGAGATTTTCATTTCAATGTAAAAGACCTTGCAGAGCAGAGGGTTTAATTAAGCAATAAACCCTGATGGTCGAGGCAATACAATTTACCCAAACCCTTTCATTCAGATTTTGATAATAAAAATGGGATCTGCGCCAAGATGAACTCTCACAGACATCTTGTATTAATCTATACTGGAACCCCAGTAATACTGCTTGTACTCATTTTATGGACACTGTTATGAACCAGATTGGACAATATCTATGCAAATTAGCAAAAACCAACATTTATTCTTTGTGGAGACTTAAATATAGACTGTTTGGCTCATGAGAAAGAAATAAAGCAGTCAGCCATATCAGGAAATTCTCAAAAAAAAGGTTTGGCTTAAACAATGGATAAAGGCAATGGACATGAGACACTTCCATATGCTAAACGGTAACATACAACCTTAGCCAGCGATCACAAGCCCATCAAACTCCCATGCATGCATGCAATCAGATCGAATGGACTCGACTCTTACCCAAGTATGATTAAAACCTCCAAAGAAGTTCCCTGGGAAATTGCACATCTGGTTAGAAAACCAGAAAACTAGCACTAATTACACACAAGTGCTAGCTGCCATCAACACTTCAAGCAAAACATTTGTCAAACTCCCTTACCATGAAGCACAGTTTTGATGATTTAATGATTGAGCAAAGTCGTATTATGCGCAAAGAGGTGAGAGAACTCCAGTACGCCCCACTAATAGTAAGATGTGAACTGATTAGGAAAGGGAGACAGAAATATTGTAACTGGGTACGAGATCATCATTTTGCAATGCTCCAGAATGATCAGGAAAAACTGATGAAAGCCATGGGAGAAAAGAACAGAAATATTTGGCAATTCCTGAATCGGAGAAATTCAACAATTTGCTGGTCCTTATCAAATGTCATTCCAGAACTGACTTGGGTACTACATTTTGCAACTTTATATAACAACTATGCTGAGAAACTACCAGTGCAAATCTCAATGAACACTTCACCATGGACCCTTAATTTTGATGCCTTCACCATGGACCCTTAATTTTGATGCAGACGAAAATCTTGCAATCTTAAAAAACGTGAGGAAATCTAGAGCCTCTGGCGAGCTGTCAAATGAAATTTTAAAATCTGCCCCTGAAGAATGGGCCTAATTCAGGTACACGTTATTCCCAAGAATCGCCTTACAGGGATATGTGCCAGGTTCATGGAAAAAAAGCATCATCATCCCTATATTCAAAAAGGTAGACCGCCTGAACCCTGTCATCTATTGACCAATTTGGGTCTGTGCTCTTAAGACGCTTAACTGAGTGGACTCTTAAAACTGGCACTCTGTACAACAGACAAACCGGTTTTGTCAAAGGCATAGGGTGTAACTTGAACCTTTTTTAGTTAAACTTATTGAAATTGAAGACCCTTCGAGAAGATTTCAAAATCTACATGGCATGCATTGATCTTGAATCTGCATTTGACAGCATTGAGAGGGAGTGACTCGGGTCGAAGATGGTTATGGCCGGATGCCCGCATGACCTCCTAAATGCAACAAAAGCCCTATAGACCGGCATATCACTGCACATCAGACTTAATCATAAAGGCCTTTTGACTAAATCCATCAAAACAATGAAAGGCCAAAAGCATGCCCTCTTGCAGCATTTTTGTTCAACTTTATCATTGCAGATATACGGCATATCATAGATCCTATGCCTTCTTGCTCACCAAAACTAAACAATGAAATGATTGGGTGGACGTTTTATGCAGATGACTTGATAATTTTGGATAGAACTCCTCGAGGGCTACATGAAAAACTAGAAATTATCCAGAATATGTCGAACAAAACGGTCTATGCATTAATCCCAAAAAATCGGAAGTATTAATCCTGGAAAAAAGAAGCTAGCAGAAATCCAAAAACCTTGTCTACTTTTTAAACAACCATCACCTGCACCCAGTCTCCACCATTAAGTATCTTGGCATTATGATCATTGCAAATGCAAACGAAGTTCCAGGGAAAGACTATTTGGACAGGAAATTAACCCAAATAATCTGCACAAGCGAAGCTCATAGTGCATAAATATGGAAGTTTTCACTCCTTCCTATTGTACGCTTTTGCAATCAAAAGGTCGTACTCACCTTAACATACGGAGCAGAAGCTTGCCTTAGTCTTCCTTGGGCCACATGGGATCGACTAGAGGGGTAATTTTGGTGGCCGGTTCTGCACTTAACGAACGCAGTCACTGTAGCCGTCATTTGCCACGAAGTTTAGCTACTTTCCGTATATGTGAGAGTAAGATGGAACACCTTACAACTCTTAAATAAAATCAAACTCCCCTGCCCTCCACAATTTGCGCTTTTGGTATCTGAACCAGGAAGTTGCTCCGACTGGCCTCTAAACTCATGGTCAAAAAGATGTCTCGACATTCTAACTGACCTAGGAACTTCAAAAGAGACCCTCAGCAATAACCCCTTGCATGTGAAAAAAATCGTTTGGACAGACGACTGGCAAGAGACCAAAGCAAAAAGAGCACAGTCGAAGACCCACATACTCACGAAGACCTTGATGACCTTTTACAATCAAACTCCGGCCTACCTGACAAAGTTCCCAAGTACCAAACATTGAAACCTGTTCATGAGATTTATGCTAAATATTCTTCATAATAACACTACACTCCACATATATGGTTTGGCTCCACATTTCAAATGTAGACTTTGTAATACTCAGGAGGAGTCTTTAAAACATTGGATCTTGTTTTGTCAGAAACTGAGAAGTTCTCAAATCTTGTACCTAAACAGCCATCTATTTGCACAATTTGGCCTAGATGCAGAAGCCTGGTGGGAGGCTCTTCATGCAGGGGAGATGCCCAGATTGTCTTATGCGTTAACCATATTTTTTAGAGAGGTTGTTGATTGCTTAAATGAAGTTGGAACACATTCAGTTAATTCTGTTAAATGGTAAAAGTGTGTAAGAAACTGTAGGTCTTAATAAAAAAAGACCTTGCAGAGCGTTTAATTAAGCAATAAACCCTGATGGGTGAGGGCATTATAGGCCAAGTAATACCCCTGCCCAAAAGGGCTTTATTGCTATTAGTATCCCGGCATGTTGCACTGGGATACTAGTAGTTTATTTTCCCCCAAGTTGAGAAACGGCAAAACAAGATGGTCATAACGGATCAGGGAGAAGGGAACTACACATAGTCCCTTTTCCCTATCCATGGCGGCCATATCCGCGACAGATCTGTTATTGGCGCCAGCGAAAGGAGCACAAGGTAAGGCGGTGGGGGAATGTAGAAATTGAGGTTGGGAGGTAGGGGAAGGGGGCTGCAGGGGGCACACTTACCTCAGTACCAGCGGGGAAGATGGTGGCCTCCTGCTTCTGAGGTGGCTTGGAGCTGGGCTTTTGCCATGTGGTAAAACCCCCGTCCGGAGCTTCCTCATTGGCTGAATGGCCGCCACCCTCCCCTCGCCACAATTATGTACTAATGGGAAACGAACTGTGATCTAGCCTTGTAGTGTACAGAAGGCTCAGAGAGAATGCTTGAGTAATCTCTTACCAATTTCTATCCCTTTTCCACCAGGGAGGAAAAGGGTAAAATCCCAGCAGGGCCAATAATATTTGTTGCTAATTATTGCTCTGATGTGCCACTGAATAATTATGTATATGCTGGTTCACTTGAATATGTGGTGGAGATTTTGGTTTCTTTCCTTCCCCCAATTTCCGACTTGGCCTGTCCTGCAATTTGGTGTGTTTTATAAAACTTTCAATAGAATACATATGAATATTATTACCATAAAGTTGTAATAATAGCATTGTTATTGTTTAATAATATGAATGCCAATTGAATAGCTCACCCACCCCAATAAACAAGATTTTTTTTTGATTTTGTATTGTGCAGACTGAATACAGACACGGGACCAAATCCTCAAAGCTAGCACATGCCATCATTTACGCAAAAAAGATGCATCCTATTTCCAGGAAGACATTTCAATGTGTGCATCACATATTGTGCACCTTCAGAAGCCCTTCTCAACCCCTTTGCTAATTTCTGTAAATTAGGGGGAGTTTCTGCACATTCTAAAGTGCAGCCCATATTCACAAGTTAGATGCGCTTTAGAATGCACCGAAAACAAAGGAATTCCCCTGCACCTGTTTGAATGGGCGCAGTGGAATGTGCAAACCATGGCAAGGTAATTTCTGTCACTTTACTCTTTTATTTTTAAGTGTGAACCACTGGACTCCCAATTGAATTCAGGTCATTCAAACAAAGATAGAAATCATTTATTTTCTTTGTGTCACACTTCATATTATGACATGTGCTTACACTCGGTAAGGACATTTAATTGGTTTGCAAAATGTACTTTAGCTTTGTAATTGTTTTCATGGAGCTGGTAGCCCCTGATCTACTATTTCCATTATGATATACTCGCCCCAAAATTCCGAGACAAGAAATAGGCTATATTTGATCTAAATATTTCTCTTACGTCCTGGCTCCCCCTCTTTTTCAACCGGTTGGGTACGCCTGGATCCGAAGGTGGGCTGGCCGAAGCTGACTAAAAAGATAGCTGTCCCTTTAGGAAACTTGAAGTTCATGAGACTACGTTGCACGTGTATCCCTCCGCACGCCAGGCCCATACCTCACCCCTACGTCACAAACTGGCCACACCCAGTTCCTGTTTATCCACCTACTTGGCGACAGTCAGAAATTGATGTGCTCTGTGACTTTCCTTTTTTCTGGGGCGTTACCTCTTAGCTGTACATCCCATTTTTCATGCAATTGTTTTATTATTATTATTTTATACAACACAGTGCCTCCCTCTGATTTATGCCATTTACTACGGGATTCAAGCAATGCATCCGTTGAAGCAATTCTCAGCGGCCGATCCACATAATTCCCCGGTTCGTTGCCTGGGTATTCATCACCCAGTGAGTTTGTGTGTCTTCTGCTACGGAATTCACCCGAGGTCTCTGTGTAGTCGTCTTTTTTCCATCTCACAGCTGGGACTGGTACTGAAGATTTCGTAAGGACCAGGAAGTGGGCCGACATCGGTAAGACTGGGACCGTACCTGCAGGTGTGGTACGTGTTTCAGCACTAGACCTCTGTACCCACGTGAAGATCGCCTCCCAAATTCCAGCGTCTACACAGGACGGTTTAGGGTGGGAAAATACTAGTACCTCCTAGTGGAAAAACGTTAGTACCTCCAGGTGGTAAAAAGTCTGAAAAGATCCACCCGGTACAAGAAGATTTGTTCTCCCCTGACAAAATCACTATTGTACCGGGAAAGAGCTCATCTACCTCGACTATCCTTACAGGCAAGATTTGTCAAAAAGAGGCAAGCCTCCAGGGTTGATTCTGTACCATCTGATTCCCCTTTGTCTGCATCAGTACACAAGTTGGCTACTGCAGTTAAATCTTCGAGTGCCTTGGTACCGAAGAAGGACCAGGTTTCCGTTTGGTTACTGCAATGGAATCTCTCGATTCCTCTGTACCCAAAAAGTAAGAGAAAAGCGAACATACGAGGCATAAACATTCTTGTTCGAAAACCTACCTCAGTAACAGCCTCTCCAAAGAGTCACAAAGGAAATCTTTTGATGATACATCTTAAACTTCGGTACCAGAGATTCGAAATGAGCATATTAGTCTAATTCCGGACTTCACAGTGCTTTCTGAAGAATTTTATAGTACTCCAGTGAAGCATTATACTCTGGACATTTTTCCACATTTTTCTCCTGATGCTGAGGACATTTTGGAGGAACCTGTTCAGGATCCAGGATTCAAGAGTTCATTTGTCTCCACAATTGGTGTTGACCAATATACAGTTACCCAGAACTGTTGTGTTCAATATATACAATCCAGCTCAGCAACTATCTACTATAGACTCTTTAACATCTCATTTGAGACTAGAAGAAACCCAAAGCGAGCCATCAAACATGGCTAACGATATTACCAACACAGTCCTTGAGACTGTTATCCAAGCCTTTTCTGGAAGTTTCTGCCCAACGCATTAAGCATAAAATGGGTCCTTCTCTGCCTCCTTAGGAAGCGAATCCCAAAGAGCCAGCTCCTTTACCAACACCAGTTTCAATTGAAGGAGGGAGGCATTATCATCCTTTCAAGAAACAAATGTGTTGAAAGACACAGATGCAGACTGAGATGATTACACTTCATCTATTTCTCCTACAAAGATTTTCCCCAACATCGTGGCAAAGGCCATGCAAGCCTTAGAAATTAAACCAAAAGACAAACCTGAGACTGCAGGAGTCTTTGGAAAACGTCCTTCTCAACAGACTAAGTGATCCGCTTCCTATGGAACTGTCTTTTATGGAGCAGACCTTGGCTCATTGGGATAAGCCCCACTCTTATCCTCATATTTCTAAATCCTTCGACACTAAATACAAAGTAACTAAAAAGGGACCTTTTGTACTCTGTGGAATCTTCCTCATCAATGGGAAAACATCACTCAGGAGGAATGGGTTTTAATTATCATTCGCCACGGCTACTCCCTGACCCTTCTTGCTACACTTCCATGTTCTCCTCCAGAGTTCCAAAAATAATCTCCAAAACTTTTAAAAGCGATTCAAAAACGTGGGAGCAGCAGAATTGGTTCCAGAAGAAGAATTGGGTTGGAGGTTTACTCCTGTTATTTCATAATAAAAAAAGACTGGTCGAATTCGTCCAATTCTGGATCTTCACCAGTTTTTGCTGGTGGAGACCTTCCAGATTGTCACTGTGCCTCAGATTCTCGCAGCTCTCCAGCTCAACAACTGGAATGTATCCATAGATCTTTAAGATGCTTCATTTCATATTCCCATTTTCAAGGAGCACCGCCAGTATCTGAGGTTCACCATGGGGAAGTCACATTACCAGTACACATGCCTCTCTTTTGGACTCAATTAAGCCTGCAGGGTCTTCACCAAATTCCTGGGGGCTGTTGCAGCTCATCTTCGGTTGAAGATGGTGCATCTATAATCCATTATTATACTTTAGGTGGAATTTCCTCTAACTATTCGCTACTCACCAATGTTTTTGGGTACCCCCACCCTTTTTACTGTCAAGACAGCTTAGACATTATTTTCTATAACTTTTATAGCCGCCAAAATCAAAAAAGGACCAAGACCCAATGTCTCCATGGTAACCAGACGGCTGATATACACAGACTACCAACGCGACCCGGACGGCTTACATTGTGAATTACGAAAGGAATCGCGAGCGGATTACACTAGCTGTTGCGTCCGAGATGAGACAACCACAGAAGAGTTTGACATTGAAGGTAATTGAAATCTTTCCCTTCGCCCAATGCAATTGCCGCATTACTGTCAGGCGCACACAGCGACAGCATGTGAGAGCTCGCTCCGATGTCTCTTCTTTCAGTACCGACGCTGCGGAGTAGGCATTAGCAGACTTAGTCAGCCACAAGGACATTAACACTATCTGTAGGAATTCAGTTCTCTCTGCTGCGCAACTAGCGGTAAAAGCTATTCTTTCCTTATGCTATCCCTCGAGAATACATTTACCATAGTGACTCTATAAATTCATTACAGACAGACACTAGCCTGTAATCAATGGCTCCATGCCTATTACTGTTATAGGCCTGTTCGGTGCATCAGCTATCCAGCTCTTGAGTTAATGTGAAGGGAAGAGAGGGCCACTTAATCTACCCACCTCCCAGCCCATCGCGAGTGGTCCGAAAAATCGGCGAAATTGGCACCAGTATTATTTTTGCACTGCGTCTAAGAAGCTGGCAAGGATTCACCCAGCCATTACTCCAAACAAAGGACCTGACCCCCTGTGTATCCACCAGAAGCCATTTCCCCATTGGAAAGCACAAGGCTTTTAGGCCACTACAAGACACCCGCTTCCATGGCTTCCACCTCCTCACCCCTCTGAGGCTGCATCAGTACGCCCTGATTGGCTCCCTGTCCTGCTAAGAAGCTAATCAGGTCACAGTCAGGCAAGAGCCGGCCTTCGAGAAGGCTCTCAGAAAAGGCTTGGATCCTGACCAAGCTGCGGGCTGCACCAGGGCACTAAGTTCTGCCACCGTTCACCTCAAGAGCTGCCCTCACCTGCCTACAAATTCAGCCCCTGCCTCCACTACCAAGGCCCACACACTCCGGAGCCTATCTAGGATGCCCAGGTCCAGAGCATTGGACTCTGCCCTCGCAGTACACCAGGCTTCATTTGTGGATTTACCAGGACTTTGCAGACATGGTACTAAACATCACTGAGGTAACCCCAAATGTGAGTACTTCCTGCTTGTATATGTATTACCACTTGTCTCCCACCTGCAGATGTGCCTTCTCTATGCTCCTTTATTATAGGAATACCATTTGATAGCTGCATTTGCCATTTGATAGCTGCATTTAGCCTGCTCCTGCATTGCCACCTGATAGTTGTACTTAGCCAACACACCTAGATTGTGTGCATGCCTACCCACAAAAACTAACTACTAGACTTGACCGACTGTCAGTTGCTGAACTGCTCTTACAAGTTAGTAAACCTTTGGCACCAGCCTATGCCCTTGACCCAACCAGAGACAAAATACTCTGCTCACCACTTTTCCGATACTACCACAATGCCACAAATTATGAACTCCAAAATCTATCATTGATTACCAGACATCATTGTGACCCCCCACCTGACATAGATAAGCATCTTTAGGATAGGATGACTTCCACCCTCCTCTACTTGACCACTCTCTGGTTCACAATGATGAGTGAACCTCCCTATGCAATTTATGCCCACTGCAATATCAAACTCTAATGAGCGTCTATTGACCCTCACCCCAGACACTGACCTTCAGCCTATAAAATTACCTATCCCCTTCCAATCCTTAACAAACGTCCCATGCGACACCTTAAGCAGAAATGCCAAATTACGTTCAAGATTACCTAAAACCTACGAACCTCCAGCCAGACTAGCCACCAATCCTAGTACTATAAGCAACGTCCAATGGAATGTCACTAAACTAAACACCTCCCCTACTAACAATCCTATTAACTCCCACTGCAAACTTAGTAACAGGACATCTAAAAAGAAAAGTCGTGCCACTTCAGCGACACCTAAACCAATCTCCCCTCTGAAGGGGGCCTTTATTAATGCTAGATCACTAATAGCACATGCCACCGAAATTGCAGATCTCATCCAAACAGGTGACTATGACCTAGCCATAACAGAAACCTGGCTCCACCAAGCAGCAGGACCCGCTCTGATGCTTGCCGTGCCCCCGAATTACAACATTCTTAGAGAAGACCGAACCAATTCTCGAGGAGGTGGTCTAGCCATCATCGTTAAAAATAATCTCACTATAAAAATAGAAATGCCTTCAAGCCCCAAATCCTGCGAATCCTTAACCGCCAAACTCTTAATCTCATCCTCCCAATCTATTAATATAGACCTCATCTATAGGCCGCCAGGTCCCATCGGAACCTTTGAGGATGACATCTCCATGATCCTATAAAATAACTTTAAAAAACTCATTACAAGCCATCCTTCTGGGAGACCTGAACTTAGGCTTTAACAACCACAAAGACTCAGATGCCACTAATATCACCAATGTCATCACAGAATTAGGATTTACCCAAAGAATATCTCAACCTACCTACATAAAAGGTCGAACACTCGACTGGTTAGCCAACCACAACTGCAATGTAACTATTACTGATGTCAGTCCACAAATCTGGACCGACCACGTGCTTATAACCTTCCTAATAAATGAAAATACTACCCAACCCAACGAAAAAATATTAGCTCCCCCCTTACCAACCAGAAATAAAAAAAAACATAACCACGGACAAACTGTTACCACTTATCCTCCCAGCTCTAAACGCCTAACCTGAATCACTAAACCCCTCAGCTCTAGTGAATGAATACAACTCAACTATGACCATAGCCTTGGACACTATCGCCCCCTTGAAAATGAGAAAAAAGCAAGCCCAGAGCACACTTAAACACATGGTTCAACCCCCACCTCAAATCCCTAAGGATTGAAAAACGCAAATGTGAATCTGCCTGGCGATTAACTCCATCTGAGACTAACAAAGATGCTCTTACCAAAGCCTCTAGGACTTACAAAAATGAAATAAAGAGACCAAAAAAAGCGAACTTTAACAATAGAATATTGCAGGCTAAATCCGGAACCAAAGAGCTATTCATTATACTAACTCCTACTACTCCTTTGCATCAGGCACGATACCAGACAACCACAAACAATCATGGGTCCTCCCCCTTCATAAAAAGCAAACCTTGGACCCATCTATCCCGACTAACTATAGGCCAATTACAACGGTACAATTTCTGCTAAAAATGCAAGGCAGAGTGGCTTACTTACAGATCCAAAAATACCTGGAGCTGCATCAACTACTAGGCACCAAACAATCGGGTTTCAGGCCTCAGCACGGTACAGAAACTGCACTCATCGATCTCAAAACCCAGGTCTATGAGCTGAAAAACCTTGGAAAAACAGCATTACTCCTCCTACTGGATCTCTCAGCGGCTTTTTACTTGGTGGCTCATGATGTGCTCTGTACCCACTTGGAATCTGCAGCCCACTTCTCCACACATGCCATTGCATGGATCAAGTCATTCTTAAGTGGTAGAACTATGAGGGTTTTCTCTGCCACCACAGCGGCTGACCCAGTACCTATCACATGTGGCATTTCCCAGGGCTCCTGCATCTCCCCTTCCATGTATAATATTTTCACGAAGCCCCTGTTCGATGATCTGGACTTTCTGCGTGTCACCTACACGAACTACGCAGATGACACTCAGATCCTCCTTCCACTTTCAGGGGATTATGAACAGGATTTGGCCTTGGTGAACCAAATACATATCATCATTCAGGCATGGATGGCCCGTCACGGTCTATGTCTGAATGATGACAAAACGGAACTCAACATTTTGGGGAATGCACAAAATATCAAAAAACTGAACGGTGACTATTCATCATTCATTATAGATGGCAATACCATCAAAGTAGCAAAAGAGGTAAAAACACTAGGCTTTTACCTCGACTCCTGCCTCTCTATAACAAAGCAGATGAGTGTGATGGCCTCTAGCACTGCATATACCTGCAAGCTGATTAGAGCAGCAAAACCATTCCTGTCCACTCTAGCTGCCTCACCCTAGCAGGAGCTCTGGTATTATCCAAATTGGACTATTGCAATGCACTTTATATAGGGTCTTATAAACATATGTTGCAAAAAATCCAAACCTTACAGAATAAGAGCCTTGGAGCCGCACTAGAAGTATCAAAAAGAGAGCATATCTCAGACATCAGAAGACAACCTAATTGGCTCTCTACAGCAGACAAAATTAAACTTCAAACAGTATCGCTATCATTCAAAAGTATTAACGATTTAGCCCCCAAATACCTAACAGAAAGGTTCAAAAGAAGAACGTCCATTAGACCCACCAGAGAAGCATATACTAACAAGCTAGTTGTGCCCCCATTCAAACTGAGCACTGCCGGAGGGAACAGCTTCCCTGTCAAAGCAGCCCAGTGGTGGAACTCCCTCCCGACTTCGCTAAGGTCTGACCAATCTTATTCACACTTCAGACTTAACTGCATCAAATGGCTTAAAGCTAAAGACCTGTAACTGACCGACACCAGGATTCTGGATCGACCAATCTGTAACTGAACGTTTACCAACATGCTCCCCCACTAACCTATTCCACCTTGCCTTTGTTTCTCAATGTATACTGTGTATAAATATCTATGTACAAATATTTGTGAATATATAACCCTCCTTATTACCCTGTGTACAAACTTCTTAGGTTAACCATGCTTCTTGCTGTCAATGTATTTTGTATTTACTTGAAATGTGCAACTGTAACTTGTAAGCTTGGAATATCCTTGCATTTGCACCCGGATACCTTCGGGTCTGGTGTGCACTATAAATAAACAAACAAACTGGACATCCAGATAATTGAAACTATGGCTATTCGCCCCTGACTGCGCCTTTCACCCTCACCTGAGGTGCTACAACCACATTCTCGTATGAGACTATACTCTACTTCGAACTTAGAATCCCTACACACTAAGCTATACAGGTGGGTTCTCTTCATGTTTCTAATGCTTGATTTATGTTTCCCTTACGACTGATAGAGTGCGGAAGCACTATACATGCAATTGAAAGGCCATTTTTGCACTTTTCGTGCAATTGGCAACGTGGGATTAATATTAAGCCCTCCTAAAACTAAATAAGGAAGTTGTTCGCTCCCACAAGAACCTACTAAGGTAATTTAACCTATGGTACTAGGTTCCAAGTTGTATTACTGAACTGTTATTGAGAAGCTAAGCTATTAACGGCTTACTCTATCTCTCTTTTAACCCTACAGGTTGTACTTGTTTTAACTTCCACGTCAGTTGGACTTGCTGAAATAGGAATTTGATTTACACTCACCCTCCTGAAAAATGTTCAGTACTTAACTCCTTAGAACAGAAACATGCCGAGACTTTAACCCTCTGGATTTCAACAGAGATTCAAATTAATCATATATGTCAACGAAGTGACGAGTGTATTCATGGATAGTATGTTCTGCAGTATCCACTTTGTTTTGAAACAAGATTCATTCATTGGTTTTGATGTATTCCCATAGAATTTTATACCTTGTTATTAGCACGCATGTGCAATTGAATGTACAGTGATTTAATACTTTTTTTCCAATTGTTTACATTTAATAAAATTGTTGGTTTTTCTATCAAGGATTGTTGCTAATTGCCACCTTAGAAAGTATAACCTGTTATACCTAGCTCTATCTCATTTATAATAATTGTCTACTCCCTCCCGGAATTAGAGTTTACATTCCAAGCGGATGTTTGTTTAGTGTTAACCGGGATTCCTCTGATATCACTAGTGCATTTATATCCATACCTTTCATTAATCTAGTCCCCAATGCAAGGCTTCGAATGAGGACCATTCAGGGGCATCTTGCCACCAACTAGAACCAGCTATTGGATTCTCAGGATATGAAAATTCCAATCCTGAGTCACATTCAGGATTCCCTAATATGGCAGAACGATCCGGAGAACATGCTGATCGGATTTCCCTTTCAAGCCCTTCATCATCAGATGGTGGTTAAAGCAGACTCATCAGAGTGCAGGTGGGAGCCCACTGTCAGGATCTGACGGCTCATGCTCTTTTGTCAGTCCAAGTTAAGAGAGATCACATAAATGTCTTGGAACTAAGAGATATTTTTTTTACGCCATACAATCCTTTCTCCCCTCTCTTCAGGGAAAGGTGGACAACGTACTTACAGACCAATACCATTTCAACAAACAGGGGGGAACTCGTTCTCTTCCTCTGTGTCCTCACAGAGAAAGTATGGTATTGGGCCATGGAGAACCGCATTTTCCTGTAGGTGTCCCTTCAGGAGTGAAAGAAAAAAGTTTTAGCGGACAAGCTGAGCAGACTAGAATCCGCTCCACATGAGTGGGAACTGAAAATGTCAAAAGCGAAGATGATATTCCAAAAGTGTGGCCATCCAGCGGTGGACCTCTTAGCCACACAGTACAATCCTCTTTTGTCCTCGGTTTGCTTTGAAGTAGGGCCTGGGTCGTCATTCCATGGGAGACGCCTTGCAGCTGTACTGGTTGAGCAAAACACTTAATGTGTTCCCTGCACTTCCTTTGATACACAAGACGTTACTCAAGTTCAGGTTTCTCAGAATCTGACAATGATTCTTGTAGTCTCGTTCTGGCCATGCCAGATTTGGTTCCCAGATCTCCTGGAACTAGCAGGGGTATCCAAGTTAGATCTACCGATCTCAGAGGATCTGTTGACTCAACAGGAGGGGCAGGTGCTTCACCCCTCCCCCCCTCATGCCCCCTAACTCAGTTGCTGAACTTGAAGGCTTGGTTCCTGAGGAACTGACCTTCGCCCATTTTCAATTATCGGAACAGAATCTGAAGATTATCACAGCTTCCAGGAAAGCTTCAACAAGAAAGCAACATCACAGTAAATGGTTGCGTTTCTGCCATTGGGCTCTAGACTGCAGTCTCAACCCACTAAAAGCGTCAATTGATAACCTTATGTCTTTCATGTCCTATTTAATATCTACAGGAGTTAAAGTTGATACTTGTAAACATTATTTGTCTGCTATTGGTGCTCATTTGAATAGGGGGTCAAAAATAATGTTATCTGTCAAATGAAGCTATTTGGAGTCACTTTAAAGGCTTTCTTTGTTTGCATACCCTTTCATGAACCTTCATCTCGGTGAGATCTAAATCTAGTCCTTTCGGCTCTAATGCACAAACCTTTCAAGCCAATGGCATCCTGCAAATTGAGCTTTTGACATGGAAGACAGCCTTTTTAATAGCCATTACATCTGCTAGGAGTATTGGAAAGCTCCAGGCTCTTTCATAAAAGGAACCTTATTTGATTTTTCACAAAGATAAGGTAGTCCTTCGTACAGTACCCTTTTTTATTTTTTTTAACCAAAGGTGGTTTTCGATTTCCATCTAAATCGGAAAATCTTCCTTCTGATTTTTCATGCCAGACCACATGCTTCTGCAACTGAGGAAATCTTGCATAAACTTGGTATTTAGAGAGAAGTAAACAATTCAGGAAATCAGACAAGCCTTTTATTACTTATGGTGGTGTTTCACCTGTTAATAAGGATGCCAAAGCTTCTATTGCCAGGTGGGTGATTTCTTGTATCACAAAGGCTTAGGATGTAAAGGGGCTTGCAGTTCTGCAGAAACTTCAGACTCATTCCACAAGAGCCAAGGCCACATCAGAAGCTTTATTAGGCATGTCCCCATCACAGAAATGTGTAGGGCTGCTACTTGGGCTACTACTTGCTTCTTTGCAAGCACTACGTTGTGGATGCATCCTCCAGGAAAGATGCCAAATTTGGCAATGAGGTGCTCCACAACTTGTTTGCGTGAATCTCGTAAATACTGTCTCCTCCACCCTTAATCATATTAAGGCTTTTTATCTGGTCCCAACCAGTTGGGAAGGAGGTAGATCCAGGATGTAAGAGAAATGAAAAAAATACCTTCATGGTGATTCAGGTTCTCCTAGTCCATGCTCTTCCTCCTTCACAACACCCACTCAGCTATCCCTATTTAAGCATATACTTGATTTCAACCGCCAGTGGCGAAATCAGGAACTGGGTGTGGGCAGTTGGTAACGTAGGGAAGGGGCTGGCTCATGGAGGCATGCATGCGCGACTTAGTGTCACCAACTTTAAGTTTCTTAAAGGCGCAGCTATCTTTTTTAAGCCAGCTTTTTCAGGCCTGCCTGCGTATGCAGGCGTACCCAACCAGTTGTGAAGGAGGGAGATCATGGATTAAGAGAACCTGAATCACCAGGAAGGTCATTTTTTCATATTTATATTAAAATTATCAGTCAACACCACTGGTGGTCCCCTTTATGCCGGGGAAGCCACCCACAATCTTATACAATTATAAAAGCAGCTTTTCTACAAAAGAGAAAAAAAGATAACCGGCCTAGTTTATTGCTACTGTTCAAAGCACACAGACATCCAATCGTACATTTAGAATGGATTGTGTCCTCCCACGTATTCCTCATCTTATGCTAATTATTCTTCCAGCTTCAGCTGCTTCGGAATATTTTTGTCGACAGGGGGTGCGGAGCGCCGTCTCGTCGAGTAGATGTCCATGAAGGGCCTCCGTTCGACTGTCGACATCATCATTAGTATAATTAGCGCACGCAGACCCCGTTGGCTTCAGTTCCGTTTTTCCGAGCGAACGTTATGAAGAATGACCACACGCTTCGGTTCTTCACTGAACTTCGTCACTCATTTTCGGAAACTAAAATGTCTTCTCTGTCGGCTCCATCAACGCCTAAGACTGGCTTTAAGAAGTGTCAAGACTGTGGATCGAAGATGTCGATCACCGACCCCCACCGCATATGCCTGTGGTGTCTCGATACCGGTCACTGTACCTCTGACTTTAACTCCTGTCAGGCGGTGACCGAAAAGGCTCTGAGCGAGCATAAAGGTAAATTGGTGATGGAGTGTTAGGCAGAAACCTGTGCAGTTCCCTTAGGGACCACTGTAAAAGATTTAAGACTACAGGTGTTTGGCAGTACACCCACTTGGTAGCAGTCTGTACCACACAGATTCACTTGGTAGCTGTGGCTGAGCAGTCAGACTTCCCTCAAGAATAGTTAGGCAGTATACAGAGCATACAAAATAGGTACAGAAATACAGTAGCACAAGCAAACACTGACCAGAGCTTGGGTGTAAAAGTATATAAGTATTTATTTAACACACACTTCTAAAACACACTAGCACTAAATTGGTAAGATACATTCAAAACACAATCACTATTATCATATGTACTGGAAATAAGTGGTGTTAACTAAGACTTGAGCCGGCCGGCTCACCACTTGGGCCCATCACACAAGAGTGCGACTTGAGTTACCAAGGTAACTCAGTCCGGGGTGCCTAAAGCCCCTCCCACACACCCTGTGGTACCCAGACAGAGTGGCACCACTTTTGGAGGCTTCTTTGGAGAAGCCCGCCAAAAAGTGGAACAAAGGGCTCGACTTGGGTTGGAGTCACAGAAGAGAACACAAACGCCATTTTAGAATCGAGTTCTGGCAAATAATACCAACCAGCGAAATAATATTAAATAAATAAACCGGCGGTATGTTCAAGGCTATAAGAATTAAATAATTAAAGTTGGTAACCTCGAACAATGGGAAAATCCCATAGAGAGATATTCGCGGTCGAATAAAAAAAGTAGTATCCACTGCCACCAGCCAAAACTCGATCAGGTGGGACGGAGACGTGCCCCCTCGAACAACAGACCCCGGGGCAATCAAATTGCCCCGACCATTACGTCCACAATATGATGGTTTGTACTGGTTTCTGTTCATAATTTGGGACTAGCAAAGCCAATGGTGACTTTACATGCCCTGGGAGACAGTAGTCAGTCCCAGGGAATGGAGTCTATGTTGGGGGGTCGCTACGACACCCCTGGGTTACGGCACGAAGGGTGCTGTGTAACCCACATCAAAAAACACATGAGACCCTATGGAGTAAAAGACCCCATCCATAAAACACATGGAAAGTTAAAGGAACACCTCAAATCATGTCTAAGAGTGGGAGCAAAAGAATCTCACTCTTAGCAGGAGAGAAAAAAAGAACCCCAAAAAATCCAGCAAAGCTGCTGGGGGACTCACTAGGTTTGGGAAATTAGCCTTATAGAGAATTCTCCCTAACATGGAGTGGGGGGTTTGCCTTTGAAGTCTCCTTCAAAGAATTCCAAAAGAAAAGCAGAAGAGTCGAGATATTCTCCTCAGCGGAAAAGGTCTAAAAAACCTCAATCACGTCATTCTTTGTCTTTTAAGAAGGCCAAGAAACGGCGTCACAGGTCACCTTCGACTTCCAGGGATTTCTCGGCCAAGGTAATCAAATGTCCAACTAAGTTGGACTCCCCAGCAAAATAGGATGTATTTCGTAAAGAAATGCTTAAAGTCTTCGCGATTTGGCCCGACCCCCTCGAAGGACAAGCAGAAAGTCCATGCCCCTGTCGATCTGCATCAAGACGGCAAAGGGAAGTCAAAGACGAAACCATTTAAATCTTTGAATCTGAGAAATAAGAGAAATTTCGAACTGACCTGAAATCGGTGAGGGCTTTGACAAGCTAGGAATCCAGTCCATCAAGGGTTCCTTTGAAAAAACATAAAAAGTCGTCAACTCCAGCGGCCTGCTAACGCCATTGGCCTCAGAGCTGTCGGTGTTGAATGTCGACTCCAACAAAATCTACACTTACGTCATTGTCGCCGATTTTTTTGAAGCTGTCGAAGCCAATGGTTACTCAAGAAAAGGTTTTCAAACCCTTACCAAAAAAAATCTTTTAAAGTCTTTAACTTCAATCTATGAAGACAATGAGCCATCAGACGACAATACACCACCATTTGGTTTACAATTTGGCACCCCAAATGTGCCAGAGGAATTAATGTCTGAAGAATCTAGGTTAAAAGACTTGTACGATAATCTACAATCAGCCAGTGGTATAGATACCTCTACAGAACTGGAATTAGGTGAACCAGATCCTACTGATCACACCAACTCCTCATACAGACAACTAATGGGTAAGGTGGTTGAATTTTTAGGTTGGAGCAGGTCTACCCCTTCTTTTGAGCAGGATGACATAACAGGTATTTTGGATCAGGGTCCCCAGAGAGATCCAATTTTGCCCTTTCGTATTGATCTACAAAAAAGGGTCTGATCTAATTGGGAAATGCCAGAGACTGCAGCTGCAGTAAAAACAAATTTTACAAAAAAATATAGTCCAAAAGGCAGTAACCCAGATCACCCAACACCAGAGAGTTTAGTGGTTCAGCCAATCGGCATATCCTTCTAGCCCGTCCGATAGGGATTATAAGAGGGTGAATGCCTGGGAGAGAAAAATATTTACTGCTGGAAGTATGGCTTTAAAATCAACTAACACAATCTTTACCTTGTCAAAGTTTACTTTTACCCTGTGGGACTGCGTAGCTATGGCGACTGACCACATCCCAGAAGGAGAAGAAAGAGATGGCTTCCTGGCTATCATCAAGGATGGTAAGGAGGCAATGTGTGAATGCCTCCAGTCAGGTCTGGATACTGCAGATAGCATTAGCAGGTCCATGGCAACTAGCACCGTGTTGCACAGATTTGCGTGGTTGAGGAAGTCCGGGTTTGCACCGGATATGCAGTCTAGTTTCCTCAATATGCCCTTTGACGGCTCGAGGCTGTTTGGCAGCAAGGCTGATGAAAGTTTGGAAAAGCTGCAGACCTCAAACAGCGGCTTAATCTCCTTGTGCCGCCATTAGACAGCCTCAACACTCCTACCCCAGTTCATCATCTTGGAGGGGTAAGTCCTTTCGATTCTACACCTCAGTTGGAAGAGGAAGAGAACAAGCCAATCATAGAGGTCAGAGAAGATTCCCTCATGGTGGACAAGGGAGAGGTGCTAAGTCATCCCAAGCAGCGGCAGTTTTACCTTCAGCCGTCACTTCTGCCACCTCAAAACCACTCTGAGGCCTTAACCCACAAGACCCTGTGGGAGGCAGACTTTCTCAGCATCTGAAAGAATGGCAGGGCATTACTTCAGATGCTTGGGTACTGGAAACGGTAGCCCAAGGTTACTGCCTTCCTTTTCTGAAAAGGCCTCAGGATCATCCACCGGGGAACAACTTTAAAAATTCCAGATCTGCTTTTTGTGCCAGAAATGTTGACCCTGCTAGAGACAGGTGCTATAGAACCGGTACCTGTGGTAGAGAGGAACAAGGGTTGGTACTCCCTGTATTTTCTAATTCCCAAAAAGGACAGAGGATTGAGACCCATCTTGGACTTAAGAAACTTGAACAAGTTTCTCAGAAAGGACAAGTTCAAGATGGTTACCCTTTCTCAGATCCTTCAGACTCTCCAACTCCAAGACTGGATGGTGTCATTGAACCTTCAGGATGCTTGCTTTCATGTACTTATCCATCACAAGCACAGAAGGTACCTGAGGTTGGCAGTTCTCATGATCAGTTTCAAGTACTGCCATTCCTGCTGACCTCTGCCCAAGGGTTTTCAACATGTTAATGGCGGTGAGGAGAGGGGGGGGGGATTCACGTCTACCCCTAGCTGGATTATTTGCTGATCAGGGCACATTCACCCGAACAAGCCCGGGAACATCTCAGCATAACTGCCACTCTCTCCACAGACTGGGCTTCTCCCTCAATTAAAAGGATTATCAGACTAGCACTGAAGACCTTCCTGCACTCTGTACAGGGAAATAATGTCCTGATAATGATGGGCAAAACGGTGGCCATGTACTACCTCAACAAAAAAGGAGGCATAGGGTCACTACCACTGTGCAGAGAGGCAATGCAGCTCTGGTTCTGGGCAATTCAAGAAGGAATCTCCCTGTCAGCAGTTCACCTAGCTGGAGAGGAGAACACAGCGGCAGAGAATCTGAGCAGGCAGAGCACAGTCTACCATGAGTGGGAACTAGCTCAGAAAAGGAAGTCCTTCAAGAGATCTTCAACCATTGTGGAACCCCGCAAGTGGATCTGTTCATGACCAGTGTCACCCGGAAGTGCGAACTGCACTGCTCCAGAGAATTTCCCCCAAGAAGAGCTCTAGGGGACGTGTTCATAGTGGACTGGGAGTTTCCACTGCTGTATGCGTTTCCTCCAGTCCCCGTCATTCCACACGTGATCAGGAGGTTGAGAACGTTTGGGAAAGCCACAATCCTAATTGCTCTGGATTAGGCCAGGAGGACGTGGTACCCGGACTTGTTCATCTGCCCTCCAACACGTCTTCCACAAAGAGAGGACGTTCTCTCACGAGAGGAGGGTCAGGTTCTCCATCCAGAGGTCAAGACACTCAACCTTCATGCATGGTTTCTGAGAGGTTGAGATACAAGGATTGGGACCTCCCGGATGACATAATGGAGATCTTGATTTCGGCTAGAAGACCAGTAACAAAATCTTTGTAATGCTGCAGTTGGAAGAAGTTCAGCAGTTGGTGCAGGGATAAGAATGTGGACCCTGTTCTTTGTGATGCACCTATGGTGCTTTCTTTTTTATTACATCTGGCGAATATGGGGCTCCAGATTGAAACAATTAAAGGTTACCTGGGAACGCTGTCTATTTTCAAGTGCTCTTCAGAGGAGGATTCATATTTTAAAATCCCTCTGATTTGTTCAATTCCTAAAAGGTCTTACTAACATATGCCCATCAGTTCCTTTCCAAGACCCTTTATGGGATCTTAACCTGGTGTTAACATTTCTAACATGCCTTTTGAGCCAATACATTCATGCACATTAAGACTGTTAACTTTGAAAACTGTTTTACTAATAGTAATAGCAATAACGTCAGCCCGGAGGGTAAGCGAGTTGCAGGCACTTTCCTGTAAACCTCCACAATACTCTTTTTCTATAAAGACAAGGATGTTCTCAGGGTAAAACCTTCTTTTCTACCTAAGGTAGTCTCTGACTTCCACTTGTCACAAAAGATCATTTTGCCAACGTTCTCCCAACCTCCTCATCCTGGAAAGGAGGCAGAAAGATTACATAGGCTGGACCCAAAAAGGGCTCTCAGCTTTTATATATCAAGAATGGCTAACATTTGTCAAAATGATCATTTATTCATTGGCTCTACAGGCCCTAAACTCGGTTTAGCCGTGACAAAACAGTCCCTATCCAGATGGATCATCCTGGCTATTGGGTAATGTTACAGGTTAGCGGGCAAAGACCCTCCGGAAGGCTTGAGAGCACATTCCACAAGGGGCATGGCAACCTCTGCTGCTCTTCAGAGAGGTGTTCCAGTAAGAGAGATGTGCAGCGGCTACTTGGTCATCTGTTCACACTTTAGTGAAACATTACTGCCTGGATTCATCTTCCAGTCAAGAAGGAAAATTTGGAAAAGCGGTCCTTCATTCAGTCCATGATAACAGTTAAGACAAAATATAATTCATACTCACACCACCAAATTAATACTGCTTTGGGAGTCTATCATAAGATTAGGAATACTTGGGAGGACACAATCCATTCGAAGAACAAGCTACTTACCCCTGGTAACGTTCTTTCGATTGGATGTTCCTCCCACTTATTCCTCATCGTCCCTCCCAGCTTACCTCACTGTAGAATGTGCATGTCTTTACACTTTACGCTTTCCTAGAGCCTACAATCTATGGTATGCCTGGTAGTTCCTCTACAGGAGGGGAAAAACAAAATTGAAGCCAACGGGTGCTGCTTGCTCTATGTATACTAATGATGACATCGACAGTCGAACGGAGGCCCTCAAGGGACATCGACTCGACAAAGCAGCACTCAGTGCCCCCTGACAAAAGAAAAAAACAATTCAGAAGCAGCTGGAGCTGGAACGATAATTATCATAAGATGGGGAATATGTGGCATCCAATCGAAAGAACGTCACCAGCGGTAAGTAACTTGTTCTTCTAAGCAGCAAAAGATTAAGTACTTTCAGTGTTGTCGCTTGCACTGCTTGCACATACTTTCTTATTCTAATTGACCAAAGACAATTTAATACATTTTATTTTCTCCAACATCAACGACAAATTATTGGCACTAGAGAGAATATTTCAACATAAGCATTTCACTTGAATTCCTCTACCGCCATATTCAAGTATTGTCATCACAGAGAATGTACATCATACACATTAAATTCAATGTAAGCTCATCATTCACAGGGTGGTCTACTAAAGGTATATGTTTCATTTGCTTTCTTTTGTTAGCATGCATCTGAAAAGCAGTGTGATGTTTTAAACTAGTAATCTATGGCTGAGTTGGCTGTGGTCATTTAAATTGCATTATTCTTTGGGGAATGGAAATGGACAAGCTAGCCTCTCTCTTACTCCACTGGAATGGTGTGGCCTTTCTCAACAATTCTCACTTTAAATTACTAGGGCTTCCACAGGTCAAATGTTTTGTAACCCACTGCATAACTATGGAAGTGTTGTACACCCTTCCACAGGAAAATACACATATGAAAACGTGGTTTGATTTACTGGCCTCCTCTCAAAAGACCATTGCATTTCATGACAACAAACTAGGTTATTCCATTTTAAATCACCACCCCCGTTACTTTGGCTATTGTTAGCAAGATGCATTTTGTGTTAAAAATGCTATGACATACTATTTTAAATCACTTCCCCCAGTTGCTTCCCTTACAGTCTCATCCGATTCAGTGAGCTAATGGCATGGGACTGTAGTATATATGTAATTGCGGTGGGGTTTTTATTTTCACTTTTGGGTTTGCTCTTTAAGGCACAAAAACGGCATTGCATATCACAGCTCCAGGCATCTTCACCTAGTTAGCAATGCCTCATAGCCTCTGTTTATAAATCCTTCTCATTGAATCTGGTTCTATTAAGGCACATTTCTGCTTCAGGTTTCCTCTGGAGGGGGCTTTCTCAGGTGTCCTTCAAGTATATCAATATAGTATCCCACTTCAGCACTTATCCAGGGCAGGTTTTCCACATCTGCAGACTTTCTAGAATCACACCACTTCCCTATTGCCTATGTGTTGGCTCATATAGAAGCTAAGGTTTCCCATGCAGTGTCACCTGACATAATATTTTTTCATTGGTTGAGGTTTCTCATTGGTTACCTTCACGAGTTGACAAACCCAGTGAAGTGCCCTGTTATTTGGAAAAGTCAAAAATATTTAACCATTTGACATGGGGAGGTTCTGATCAGATTTTGATCCAACTCTATTTCCCCCCCATAATTTTGGTTCTGAATCTATCACATTATTGAGGTGTACTCTCTCGATATCACACAACATATCCGCATCTGTAGACATGTTACACACTCCAATAGGATGAAATATGACAATGTTATTAAATTACATAAATGTATTAATAATTGATATATTAATGTATCATGTTTAGACTCATACTGTGGGGCATGCTCCCCTGGGCCTGAAACTGTCTTTACGAACTCAAATGACCTATGTGTTGTGAAGTTAAACGTGAAAATATAATTTACATAATTGTTTGTGCAATTTTAAATGGACATTTTTATATATGGAGGTCTATTTAAGCTAATCATTTACCCAAGCAGGGCCAACTTAAATCCTTGGGATTCAAACCATACATTAGACATGCACAAGTGGTATTATATGACCAAGCCAGAGTTTAGAAAAGGTTGAAGCTTAGTTGATCTTAAGCCCTTTATGCATTGTTCTGTGGAAAGCAAGCGTCCGTCATAAAAAACTTGAGAGAGAGGCCATATCCTGCTTGGAAACACTATCCTAGCCTGTCATCCTTTTCCCACCAAAACCTACTATACATAATATGAAGATGGCATGCATGGAGGCCTCATCTATGTCAGCTTTGTCTCTGCCCTATCATCTAGGTTTGCTCAGCTATTCCTTTTTGCCACACCTGTGAGTCTGGAGATGTTTTGCTCAGTGCATGGTTGCTGTTTCCAAAGTGGTTATTGTTTTTTACCTTTATCTTTGTCTGCATTCCCTCCTCCATGTAAACATTAACACCACGTTTCAGACTCACTTGCCCCTCGATGATCTTCATGTTGCTTTTTGTTCACTCTCAGACTGTTAAGTCAGTCCTGGAGTTTGTCACATCCTTGGACCTCTGTGTTAAGCAATTTGACAATGTTTTGTTAACACAAGTTTTTCTTAATGTTCAAGACCTCCATGCAACTAGAACACCTGCAGAACCTTTTATCTGCATAGATGTTCTTTACAGGCTTGCTATCAACCTGGCTTGCCTTAGTATGTGCTTAAGAACAACGTGGTTTTACAGTGTACTCTGCAGTGCCTATACACCGTGCGCATGAGTCTAAGACTACCAGGGAAGGTTCTCATCATGTAAAAAGCCAAAATCTGCTGTTCACGGTACAGTGAACTATAACATGGCAGTCAGTTTGTATTATGCCTTCCTTACTACTAAAATCCTCTCTCCACTCTACTGCTACACTACTTTTTCCACACTGCTACTAATCTCCCTTCTCCACCACTACTGCTACACTTCCTGCATCACCACTTCTACTCCTCTCACTGTTACACCTTCTTGTCCCTGCCCTCCATTGACTTCCGACCAGTAGTTCTTGCCTCCACCCTTAGATGTTACTACCTTCCTTCTCCTTCCTACTACCACTACTACCCCTTCCACACTATCAGTACTACTGTCCTCCTCTGCTAGCACTTTTATTTCCTACCACTACCTTCTCTACTACTGCTTTCACTGCTACCACTCTCACTACTGACACTCTCACCACCTGCCCACTTCGCTACAACACTGTTTTCTTTGCACCCCGCTACCATCTCTGCTAGCCTCACTCTCTACTAACACTCCCTCTCACACTAACTACTACTATGCCACTTCCCTTCTCCTATTTGTCACACGATCTCACCCCAATTCCTGCAATACACTACACTAAATTATACACCACCGATACCAGTCTCTCTCTCTCTCAAATATGGCACCTTTTCTAAACTCTGCCACCAACTCTTTAACACTCTGCTCTGCTGTCCAGCCTCCCTTTTGTCTCTTGGTCCCCCTTCAGCAACCTCACCCATACAAACCACACTCTGCCTCTGTCTGCTTTTACAATATACACCAACGTTTGGACTCCATACAGAGTGAGCCTCATCCTCTTCACCCAAACAAGGAATCGGGGGATCCTGCAGGTCAGCAACCATCGCATGGCGTTCCTCATGCAGGGGCTCTTCTCGATATTCCCACCTCATTTCGCCTAGCTCCACCAGAGAAATTCCATGGTGATCCACTGAAGTTTCACGTTTTTCTGAATCAGTGTAAACTGCATTTTCTGGCTGCTAGCCCGATTTACTTTGTCCCTAAGAGGGAAGGGAATCTCCGCCCCTGCGTTGACTTAAGACGACTAAACCAGACTACCATGAAGAACAGGTACCCCATTCCTTTGATTTCTGTATTACTTGAGCAGTTACTTCGGGTAACTGTCTTCCCCAAATTGGATATGCGTGGGGCATACAACCTGGTTTGGATGAGAGAAGGTGACGAATGGAAAACCGCCAACTGTACCCTTTACGGTCTACACAAGTATACAGGGATGCCTTTCGGCTTGTGCAGTGCACCCGCTACTTTCCAGAGATTCATAAACTATATATTCCATGACATCATAGACTCATACATCATTGTCCATCTGAATGACATACTGATCTTTTCAGTCACATATCCATCCCATGTCATACATGTCACAGAAGTGCTTTCACGTCTTTGACAATATTCCATGTTCACCAAAGCTAAAAAATATGCTTTTCATGTGAACCAGATAGACTTTCTAGATTTCATATCACGGCGAAGGGGTTGTCGAGGAATACCACCAGTATCCAGTCTATACTGGATTGGGCCTTTCCCATGTCAGTCAAGGCACTACAGTCCTTCTTGGGGTTCTCCAAATTTTACCTGCATTTTATTCCTGTTTTTTCTCTATTGTCGCTCTCTGACTAAGCTTACTAGTCCTAAAGAACCCTATGTCTGGTCTACACCTCAACAAGAAGCCTTTGATGCATTAAAAACGACCTTCACTACCGCTCCAGTGTTACAGCATCCCAATACAGACTTGCCTTTTGTGGTAGAGACAGATGCCTCCTCATTTTCTCTAGGTGCTGTCGTATCGCAGACATGTCCGAACTCTGGTCTTTTGCATCCAGTGGCCTATCATGCATGCAAATTCTCTCCATCCAAATTACATTACACGGCTTCCGTGTCTGGAGACACCATTTGCTTGGTGCCAAATGGCCTCTGATGGTGTATTCAGATCATCTTAATATCCAAGATCTGGCCTTCTTGAAGTGTCACAACAGTCGGCAATTCCGCTGGCATATATTCTTTGCCACTTTTGATTTTTGTATCAAACACCATCTGGGGTCAGCGCATGGCAGGACAGATAAGTTGTCCCGTCTTTCCCAGTGGTGGCTCTTCCTGCTTTTCCTGACACCATCCTAGGAAAGTACACATTTTGTTTGTTTATGTACATCACTACCGTGTTTGCTTTACAAGATGCGCAGTTGGGTCCTCCAGCATCCAGCAATCCTGCAGGAATGGAATGCAACACTACATGAAGGTCTGCTTTTTGTCCAGAATCGATTTTCTCCCAACTTACCATACCGGACAGCAGGCCCTGGAATGGTCACATGATGCTTCGATTAACGGGCACCCTGGACAAAACAGGTCTTTGGCTCTCCTTCAGCGCTGGTGTTGGTGGCCGGGAAACTATCGACTACATCACCAATTGTTCTATCTATGCTCAGAGTAAAAATCAGAGGGGCAATCCACTAGGTCTCTTGCAACCCATCCCAATACCCTGTAAACCCTGGTACATGGTCTCAATGAACTTCAAAATGGACCCAAGGTTCAAAAGTATGCTACAATTTGGGTTCTGGTCGACATCTTTACTACGATGGCCGTTTAATTCTCTGACTCTGTTCCCGCACCAACGCCTCATTGACTTGGTAAGCCTTCGTGGCCAGCAATTTGTGGCACAAGCCCCTCTGTAATCTTTTTTGTAGTGATTAGGAGTTAGATTGTGGCAGATGAAATACAAGTTGGTAATTTTCTGGACCTTGCACGTTTATAACACAGCTGGCTGCTTAGAAAAGCAAGTGTGTGCAGCATGTGTTTTCCACCCAGTATGTAGCTTTGTGTGCTCCTGAATTGGCCATCTTGTTGGGCACTTGTCCACTACTCTCATTAACCTGTAACCCCTTCTAATCTTTATTTATTTATTTTGCATTTTTAAAGCACTCATACAGCCCGGGGACATCGAGGCACTGTTACAGGAATATATCTCTTAGCTGCGTATTTATAACGCGCTTAATACCCGTGCACGGACCCGGGGATCGAACCTGTGTTGCTTCATGTCGTCTTGTTTCCAAGGGCAGCACGTTGGCACTGAGCTATCCTCCCGGGACAAGGTGGCTGCCTGGTTTTACTGAAGGCTGTGTTGCTTGCCCTAGTGTAAGGCTCACCTGGTATCCACAGGGATGCCCCTCGGCCTGTCTGGGCTTCCGACTACTTCAAACCCTTCCTTGGAATCTGCTCAACCAAACACAGAGTCTGAAACACAGGATTGCCAGAGGTCAACTCCCTATTGGTTTTGCTTGTCTAACCTCCCCTTCTTCCGTGGGTCCCAACCTTCCCCCGGGTTCTCTCCTCACCTTGTTTTCTGATGTGGGGCGCTATCCGTCCTGCCTCCAGTGCAGGGGTGCGTTGGGTGATGCGGGCTGGATGGGGCCTAGTTGCTTCACTGGCACGGGCCCAGATGACAGGGCTTGCTGTGACTTCAGTCAGACCGCTAAGTGGAATGAGCCTTTGCGAAAAGTCTGATGGCTCTAGTCTCTTTACACTGTCTTTCCTTCCTTAGGTGGTGGAGGTCTTGAGGATGGCGAGGCGCTGCTGAGGTGAGTAAGAGTGCGGAGCGCGATGCTAGTTGGTTTCTTTCGCACTAACCAATGTTAGTTTTTTCTGTGTCCTTTTAGGTGCCGCAGTAACCCAGCGTGGAAGCGAGCTGAGGAGGTGAGCTGCGGTGACACGCGTGATGTACATTGCCTCATAAATGTCTTTTGCGCTAACCTGATGTCTTTTCCCTTTTTCAGATCGGGGGAAAGCCTGGGAATGCCCAGAACAGAAGATGTCCGATCGGCAGGATTTCAGGAAAGGAACTAATTCTCCTTGTAGTTTTGAAAGGGTTAAGGTATTGCTGAATGCTTACTAATGCTCTTCTTCTGTTCTTCTCCCCTTTCGTAGGCGCGGCGTGCCGAGATGAAGATGACACCGCCGGTGGAATCTGCAAGACTAAGAAAGAGCTGGGCAGAAGCTGGATGCTCTTCAAGGTGAGTATTGTTAATGATGTTCATGCAGGAGCAGTGGCGCGGAAGAAAGAAGTAGGCCTCTTTGAGAGAGATCCGAGCACGGTGAGTGTCACGCTGCAGGTGCAGAGAAACGCAAAGCGTGTTTCTTGTGCCGGGTGTGGTTTAAATAGTCTTGTAGGTATCCCAGGTATCCCTGGGCTGAGCCACACTCAAAAGTCTAGACTGCTCATTCAGTTCAGGGAACTGAATTACATGGGGGCATCCATTGGCCCATAATACATTGCAAATCCAATGTTAAATGGATCTTAGGGCTATGTGTGAGATTGGTGCCAAAGGCGCCAAGTCTTAGTCCAAGTAGGTCTCTGGGGAGATGGAGAGGCCCTTATAGGCCAAATAGGTGATTGTGGCCTGGTTCCAGCCCGATATGCCGGAGGGCTGGGGCAGGAATCGTGACAGCACTACCCCCCAGCCCCCTGAAGGCCCCTCTCAAGGTGGCTCTCCCATCCGACCCTGGCTTGTTTGGGTGTTTTTGATGGAACCTCCTAAGCAGGCGAGGTGCATGGACAAACTCAAAGGGTTCTCAAGTACTGTCCTGGGGACCATACCCTTTCCGGTCCACTAGATAGTATAGTTTGTATCTGACATACTTTGGAATCCAGGATGTCCTTGACCTCGAATTCTGGCTCTCCAGCAATCTCTATTGGCTTCGGTGCTGGTGTTACCTGGGTCCCAGGTTGAATTGGTTTTAGGAGAGACATGTGGAACACAGGATGAATCAGCATATTAGCTGGCAAGACTAGCTTGACAGCTTCTGTATTTATCACCAAGGTGATAGTGAATGGGCCAAGGTATCTTGGAAGGAAGGTTCGGGTCACTTTAATGGGTATATTTTTGGATGCCAGCCAGACTTTGTCTCCCACTTGGTAGTTGGGGGCATTGATTCGGTCTTAGTCAGCAAATTTCTTCTGGCGAACCTTGGCTCGGAGTAGGTGTTCCCCTGCCCTTTTGAAGGTTTGTGAAATGGTTGTGTGAAAGGTTTTAATTGCTGGCATTTCTAAGGTCGGTGGGGCGTCCAGCTCAGAAGTGCGTGGATGTCAACCATATATGGTATTAAAGGGGGTTTGCCCACTACTGGTGTGTAGGGAGTTATTGTAGGCATATTCAGCAATCCATAATAAATCTGACCAGCTCTCTTCAGCTTGATGGAGCATACAGCGTAGATACTGTTTGAGCGTCTGATTCCTTCTCTCAGTTTGACCATCCGTTTGGGGGTGGTGACTGGTGGATAGTCGGATGTCAATTTGAGCCCTAGAGCAGCACTTCCTCCAGAAGTTGGACACGAACTGAGTACCTCAGTCCGAAACCAGTACCGAGGGGAAACCATGGAGCCGTACGATGCATTCCAGAAATACTTTTGCCAGAGTGGAAGCGTTTGGGAGCCCCTTTAGAGGAATGAAGTGTGCCATTTTTGAAAACGGGTCCACGACTACTAGAATGGTGTTAAACCCTTGACTGGATGGTAAGTCACTAATAAAGTCCAGGGATAACGTGTGCCAGGATGCTGGTAGAATATCCTATGGTTGCAATAATCCAGCCGGTTTCTGTTTGGATGATTTGTTTTGAGCGCATACTCCACAAGATAGGATAAACTGAACAATGTCTTTACGCCACGTGGGCCACCAGTAATTCTGTTTCACCTTGGCCAAAGTTTTTGCGATTCCCGGATGGCCTTCGATTAAGGAGTCATGATAGCTGGACATGACTTGTTCTCGTAGTTCCTGATTGGGCAATAAGAAGCGGTTCCTGAAATAGGGCAACAGGTCCTTTATCGTGTAATGTTCCCCTTATGTGCACCACTCTTGCGATTGCTTAGGACTCATCAAGTTTTGGATTTTTTCGTGCAGTTCCTTCTGAGTTATGGTTGCAGTGATTCCTAGGAGTTTGTCACATGGAATATTAGCTATTGGGTCTGGTGGTTTGTACCCCTGTTCTTCAATGCCCATACGGGAAAGGGCATCGGCCTTACCGTTTTTGACTCCAGGTCGAAACGTGATCACGTAGTCATATTCCGCAAAGAACAGGTCCCAACGTAGCTGTCGTGAAGACTGCGCCTTAGCTGTTTTTAGGTACTGGAGATTTCGGTGATCGGTTATGACAGTGAGGGTGTGTCTTGCACCCAGAAGGTAATGGTGCCAGACCTTAAGGGCTGACTTGATGGCTAGGAGCTCTTTATCTGTGATGGCGTAATTGAGCTCGGGGGGTGTAAATTTACGTGACCAGAAGGCAACCAGGTGTAATTGACCCGTTTCAGGGTCCTTTTGTGAGAGGACGGCTCCCATGGCCATACTTGATTTGTCCGCCTCCACCACGTATGGGAGGTCTGGGCGAGGATGACGTAGAATTGGGGCCGAAGTGAATCGAGCCTTAAGTTCCTGGAAAGCCCTTTCTGCTTCCTCTGTCCATTGACCCTTTTTATTACTCTTTTTTAGTAACAAAGTGATGGGATGCACGATTTGTGAAAACCCCAGGATGAACCGGCAATAGAAGTTTGCGAAACCCAACATAATTTGAACTCCCTTGAGCGAGTTTGGTGATGGCCAGTTAGGATCGCATCTACCTTGTGTACATCCATACGGATACCATTCGGACTGAGAATGAAACCAAGGAACTCCACCTCGGAAACATGGAACAAACACTTTTCAAGTTTGGCATAGAGCTGGTGCTGACGGAGTTTTGCCAGTAGGGATCAAACGTGTTTGACGTGGTCCTGCTTTGATGCAGAGTACACTAGGATATCGTCAATATATACCAAAGCACAGACATCAATTAATTCCCTTAAAACATTGTTCATGAAATATTGAAATGCAGCAGGCGCGTTGCAAAGGCCAAAGGGCATTACTTGATATTCGTACAGGCCACACTTGGTACGAAAGGCAGTTTTCCATTCGTCACTCTTTTTAACTCAAACAAGGTGATATGCTCCTCTTAGGTCTAGTTTTGTGTAGATTTGGGCATCCTTGACTTGATCAAGCAGTTTGGGGATTAACGGCAAAGGATAGCGATTTTTGACGGTAATCTGATTCAGTGCACGATAGTCGATGCACGTTCTTAAGTCCCCTTCCTTCTTTGGTACAAAGAATGGGGGACTGGCTGCGGGGAACTTCGAGGGACAGATGAACCCGTTTGCCAGGTATTGGTCGAGATAGGACTTCAGGTGCTAGTTTTCCGGTTCCTGGCACAGAAGGGTCAACGTTGCAGTGCATTGGGATACTGGACCAGCGGCTATTTCAGAGCCATCGACAGTGGTTACAGTGTCTGTTGTTAACTTTGGACATAAAGGAAGTCCCATTTTTGCTGCGAGATCTTGGTCTATGTAATTCCCAACAGCTCCACTGTCTATGTACGCTCTTGCTGCATGCATCCGCGATGGTTGCTGGTGATTGATCAGGATCACCGACAGTGCAAAATGGGAGGTCTGTAGTTCACTTTCTTCGCTCGATAAGTGGACCCCTACACTTGCCGGGCTGGGCAGTTTTCCGACTCCTTGGTGGGGTCTTCCTTGTCCATAGCTCCTACTGTTCTTCTTGGTGGCTTCACTGGGCACTCCTTAAGGAAGTGACCCGATTCTCCACAGTACAAACATAACTGCTGCTGCCTCCTCTTATCTCTTTCCGCCTTAGTCAAGGGGAATCTGACGCCTCCAATCTGCATTGGTTCCCCTGAGCCTTCTGTTGATCGAGAAACATTGTCCTTCGAACGCACATAAATAGGACAAGGGTCTGGTCTGGCTCAATCGGCTCTTCGGTCTTGCAATCTTTGATCTAGCTGAACCGCAAGGCTCATAAATTCTGCAGTCTTGAGGGGGGTCCACTACTTGTGCGAGAACATCCTTTAGCTCTCCCTGCAGACCCCTATGAAATAACGTGGTTCTCTTCTCTGCAGGCCATTCAGCTTCAACCACAAGTCTATTGAACGTGGTGATGTATGTCAATAGGTCTTGGTTCTCTTGACAAAGGGATAGAAGTTTGTTGTCTAGGGCCTGTCCATGATTACGACGGGCGAAACGTTTTTCCATTTCCTGCTAAAATCGCCTGAAGTCGTGTAACAAAGGATCGTCTTGAGTCACAAATGGTATAGACCAGTCTGCGGCACTTCCGCACAAATAAGATAGCACAAATGCGACCCGTGACTGGTCATTTGGGAAGGCCCCAGGCCTCCAAAGAAAGTGCAGATGGCACTGGTTCATAAAAGTTGCATACTTCTTGTCTTGGGATCTCCAGTGAATCGCTCTGGCGGGGCCAAGGGAACTGCCCCAGGAAGGGTTATATGAACAGGAACGGTTGATGGTACTGGTGTAGCAAGCACATTTCCCGGCAATGGTGCATGTCCCTCTTGCGACTGGAGAAGTTGTCGACTTAGGTCATCAGTTTGCTCTTTAGCAACTATCAACTCTCTCCTTAGCGAGTTGGTCTCCTGCCGGGCTACGTGCACTTCGGAGCGTAACTGCCCCAACATTTGGGATAACTGGTCGGTTTCTGACATTTCCATGATGCCCAGGTAGATTTTGGTGTGAGGCTTTGCGTTCTGTAACGCTCACCTGGTATCCACGGGGATGCCACTCAGCCTGTCTGGACTTCCAACCTATATTTATAACGTGCTTAATACCCGTGCGCGGACCCGGGGATCGAACCTGTGTTGCTTCATGTCGTCTTGTTTCCAAGGGGAGCACGTTGGCACTGAGCTATCCTCCCGGGACAAGGTGGCTGACTGGTTTTACTGAAGGCTGTGTTGCTTGCCCTAGTGTAAGGCTCACCTGGTATCCACAGGGACGCCACTCAGCCTGTCTGGGCTTCCGGCCACTTCAAACCCTTCCTTGGAATCTGCTCAACCAAACACGGGGTCTGAAACATAGGCTTGCCAGAGGTCAACTCCCTATTGGTTTTGCTTGTCTAACCTCCCCTTCTTCCGTGGGTCCCAACCTTCCCCCGGGTTCTCTCCTCACCTTGTTTTCTGATTTGGGGCGCTATCCGTCTTGCCTCCGGTGCAGGGGTGTGTTGGGTGAGGCGGGCTGGATGGTGCCTAGTTGCTTCACTGGTATGGGCCTGGTGGACAGGGCTTGCTGTGACTTCGGACCGACCGGTAAGGGAAGGAGCCTTTGCGAAAAGTCTGATGGCTCTAGTCTATTTAAACAATGTCTTTCCTTCCTTAGGTGGTGAAGGTCTTGAGGATGGCGAGGCGCTGCTGAGGTGAGTAAGAGCGCGTGCGCGATGCTAGTTGGTTTCCTTCGCACTAACCAATGTTCGTTTTTTCTGTGTTCTTTTAGGTACCGCACTAATCCAGCGTGGAAAGAGCTGAGGAGGTGAGCTGCGGTGAGTAAGCGCGATGTGCGGCGGCTCATAAATGTCTTTTGCGCTAACCTGATATCTTTTCCCTTTTTCAGATCGGTGGAATGCCCCGGAACAGAAGATGTCAGATCAGCAGGAATTCAGGTAAGGAACTAACTCTCTTTGTAGTTTCGAGAGGGTTAAGGTATTGCTGAATGCTTACTAATGCTCTTCTGTTCTTCTCCTCTTTCGTCGGCGTGGCGCGCTGAGATGAAGATGACACCACCGGTGGAACACGCAAGACTAAGAAAGAGCTGGGCAGAAGCTGGATGCTCTTCAAGGGGAGTATTGTTAATGATGTTCTTGTTCTTGCAGGAGCGGTGGCGCGGAAGAAAGAAGTAGGCTTCTTTGAGAGAGATCCGAGCACGGTGAGTGTCACGCTGCAGAGAAACGCAAAGCGTGTTTCTTGTGCTAGGCGTGGTTTAAATAGTCTGTAGGTATCCCAGGTTACCCTGGGCTGAGCCACACCCAAAAGGCTAGACTGCTCATTCAGTTCAGGGAACTGAATTACATGGGGGCATCCGTTGGCCCATAATACATTGCAAATCCGATGTTAAATGGATTTTAGGGCTATGTGTGAGATTTGTGCCAAAGGCGCCAAGTCTGAGTCCAAGTAGGTCTCTGGGGAGATGGAGAGGCCCTTAGAGGCCAACTAGGTGATCGTGGCCTGGCTCCAGCCTGATATGCCGGAGGGCTGGGGGCAGGAATTGTGACACCTAGCCCCTTGTTCATTGGCTACCTCTCTTTGATCTTCCTATCACTAATACCGGGAGTTGGGAGCCGGCCTGTTCTTCAAAGGCCCACTTCTAAGGCCCCTGTCTGCTCCATGTCTACTACTGGGATGCTACATGAGGATACTACCACTACCTGACCCTCCCCGGTGCTGCCAATTCACATAACCATGTTTCTGAACTACCTAGACTGTTTGCATCTTCCCTCTCCATGGGTTAGTCTCCCTCCTTCTGTCTACCATTCCTTTTTCCCCCTAATTGACCTTCACTCTTCCCTCGGTTTACACCAACTAGCCTCCCTGTTTGCTCTCAAATGCCCTGGTCCGTGCACATGCCTCTAACTTATACCTCTTTTCCTCCTCCTATGTCCTCTGAGTAATGCCTTTGCTACTCAATTTTGGGTGTGTTTCTGTAACTGAAATTTGGGTTGTTTCTGTAACTGAAATTTGGGTGTGTTTTTGAAAGTCAAATTTGTTTTTTTTCTCAATAATGAAGACCTCATTTGTACCTGCTATCCTAGTGACTGTTCAATACTGCTGTACTTGCATATTTTCTTCTACTGTCTCCTCTCTTTACTTGCTCATGGGGCTATCTGTCTCTCCTATCTACTCTGCTTCTCTATTAACTATCCTTCCCTTCCCACCAAGTCTGGTAAGAAGAAATTCAAAAGGGATATCCTGGCTTCCAACCCAGGCCTCCCCATTGCTGATACCTATTACATATCTGCCAGACAAACCCTCACTGACATTCTCTTTTTTGTTCCTTTGCCTGATCTCTGGACCCCTCATATGATCTCTGTGCTCTGTCCTGTCGCCTGCTTTCAAATTAATGGTGGCACACGCTGAGAAGTCCTCATGGCTTTCTTTGACTCCTCCAGAGTCATCATTAATCTCTACCTGAAAGGCACTGTCATGGTGCAAGGTCCTCCGGCTAATCTCATCCTCTTTGATAGATGGTTCCCCCACCTCATCAACTTCCACCCATCTCCAGCTGTCCCCTACCCTCCTCCTTTAGCTACCTTGCCTTCATTGCCTTCCTCCTCTACCCCATCTCAAGCTCCATCCACACCTCCGCAGGGCGTACCGGTCACTTGTTCACCTGCCCGGAAGGTTTTTAAGGCTGGCGACCTTCCTCATCTTGCCACTCTCAACTCTCGCTCTGCTGTCAAACACTCCTCTGACATCTGCCACCTCCTAGAAGAACTTGACCTTGATGTCCTCGATCTTATCGAAACTTGGTTCAAGGCCAGCTCTGTCACGAGGTTTGACACTCTCCTCCCTGACAGGTACAAGATCCTCTCTGCACCCAGATCCAACCGGCCTGGAGGGGGTGTAGCCCTGATCTTCCCTGAGAGGATTCATGCCTCTATCACCCCACTCAGACTAACTCCTCTTTCGAATGCCTTGTCTGCAGGCTTTCCCTCTCTACTAGCCACTCTCATTGTTGCTACTCTCTACCGGCCCCCTGATCAAACTGCCTATTTTCTCTCTCAGTGGGCAGACCTCTCCTCCTCCCTCTTGGCCTCAACCACTCAACTGATCCTCCTTGGTGACCTCAACATCCATCTTGATGCTCCCTGTTCCTCATCCACGCTCTTTCGTGACTTCTGCGATTCACTCTCCCTCTCTTTCCTCCCCTCTGGCCCTACTCATTCTGCCGGTCACACACTTGATATATTGATCTCTTCCAACCTCCCCCTCTCTACTCCTCTCACTAGTCCTCTCTCCTGGAGTGATGACTGTCCCCTCTCCTCTCATCTTTCCATCTCCCCCGCCCACAAGCCAAGCCTACCCCAAGATTGCCACCCACCTTCTAGGACATCCGTTCCAATGAAGCGTGTGTCATTCGAGGCCTTCGCTGCCACCTTCACCCCTTACCCCTCTCCTCCACCTCAGACTGACTCAAACCCTGACACAGCCCGTTCCCTGCTCTATTCCTTTATTTCTACTACTTGTGATGCTCTTGCCCATGTCATGAGGATCCGTTTGAAGTCCAAAGCAAAGTGTAATTCCTGGTCTGACTCTGACCTAGCTACACTTAAACGTAAGTGTAGGGCGGCTGATAGGAAATGGAGGGCTTCCTGCTCATCCTCTGACAAACTGGCCTGCCACCTGCTCCAAAGGCAATACCGTCTCGCTGTCTGCTCTAAGAAGATAGCCCACATTCAAGCCTGCATCTCTGCAGCATCCAAAAACTCGGCCGAACTCTTTAAAATCTGCAAGGAGCTGGCCAACTCTGCTGAAGTCTCCACTTCTCCTCTTGCCTCCCATGCTCTTTGCAACTACCTTGCCTCTTACTTCAATTCCAAAATTCAGGACATCTTGTCCTCCCTCTCCTCCGCCCCCCTCCTCTTCCCTCCCCTCTCCTTCCCAGCCAGCTGACCCTCCCGCAGTCACCCCTACCCCCTCCTTCTCCTCCTTACAGTTTTTCTCCCCTGATGAGGTTGCTAGACAAGTCCGATCTATGAAAGCCTCATCAAAACAGGTTCATCCCTGTTCTTCTAAAACTATTAAGGACCACATTGATACCCTTGCTGATTTCTGTAGCCTTTCCTTTTCCTCTGGATCTTTCCCCTCCCCTCCCCTCTCAAGCTGTCGCTTGTGCATCCTTTCCTCAAGAAACCTACAGCTGATACCTCCTGTCCAGCGAACTATCGCCCAATTTCCATTGCTCCCTTTTTGGGGAAGCTCCTGGAAAAGCTGGCCATCTCACAGCTCAATCTTCATTCCGACTCTGTTGGCTCTCTCCATGACCACCAATCTGGTTTCAGAGCTGCCAGAAGCACCAAATCTGCTCTTCTGAACATCCGTGAAGACCTGTTCTCCAACCTCGACTCTTAACATTCCCTCTGTCCTCATCCTGCTTGATCGCCCCTCTGCTTTCTACACAGTCAACCATACCATCCTGCTCAATCGTCTCCATGACAACCTGAGCATCACTGATCAGGCTCTGGCCTGGCTGACCTATTTACTTTCTGATCGACCTTCCCAGGTACAACTTGGGTCCTTCCTTTCCTCTTTCTCCCTCTCCACCTGCGGTGTACCCCAGGGGTCTAACCTCTCGCCCTGGATTTTCAACCAAAACCTAGCTACTCTCGCCTACTGCATTTCCATTTTCTGCTCAAACTTCCAGTGCTATGCTTATGACACCCAACTAATGTTCAGACTTCCCTCAGACACCTCCTCTCCTTCCCTCATCTCTAATTGCCTAATCGCCATTTAAAATTGGTGTGCCGCCAATTATCTCTGTCTAAATGCCAGCAAGACTGAGATCCTCCTCATTGGTACACCTGCACCATCCTTTCCCCTCACTCTCTGGCCGGCCTCCCTTGGCTCTCCTCCTACCCCTTCCTGCGAAGCTAAGAATCTTAGGTTCATCTTTGATGCCTAACTTTTATTGTCCGCACACACCTCTGACATCTCTAAAAAGTCAAACTTCCTACTGCACCTCCTTAGAGTTACTCTGCCTTTCCTCTCTTTCCCACAGAAGCTCTCGGTCTCCCAAGCTCTAGTTCTCTCTATGTTGGACTATTGTAACACCCTCTTTCTAAATCTACCTGCCTCCACTCTCCGCCCTTTACAACTAATCCAGAACAGGATTGCGAGACTTGTCCTTGGCCTCAAGCCGTGGGATCTCTCCAGATCTGAAATCCCTTCATTATCTCCGAGTGGACACAAGGATTAAATTTAAAACCCTCTGTATTATTCACAAGGCTTTCTAGGGGCCTGAATCCAAAATACCTCCAACTATCCCTCCCTAAATACCTCCCCTCTCGAGCCCTTCGCTCTTCTACTTCTAACTCCCTCAGAGTCAGTCATTTTTCAAAGAAACGAGCCAGGGGCAGATCCCTGTCGTCGGGAGGGCCTCCCTTTGGAACGACCTCCCTGCCACTTTGAAACTTGAGGAGAACCATCTCTGGTTCCGGAAACACCTCAAGCCCTTCCTCTTCGCTTCTGCCTTTGCCACTCTTCTCCCCTGCTGTACTGATTTCTCTCTTGGCACCATGCTCCTGGCCACCCTTGTCCTTGGGGCCCAGGTACCTCTCTCACCCTCCTGCACTGCCTCAGAGCCACCCCTTGCACTAGGATCTGTACCCATACAGTCCTCCATTTCCCTTCTGCACTTATCAGATTAACCCTATCTGACAAATAACGCACTTGCCTCTGCCTGTATTTATTAATTAATTTATTGCATTTACTTCTTGCACTTATTATTTATTCTGTTTCTCTCCTTTGTGCCGCACTTTCCACCTCTCCCCCTTTGCTGGCACTTTCCCCGTTTTTCCCCCTTTTCCATGCACTTGCGCACTCTTAATGTCACTGGGCCTAGTAAGATTGTTGTTTTTATTCTCCCTTGTTCCCCTGCTTTTGCTTGGTCGTGCTCTGAAACACCTGTGTATGAGCACGATATAAATAAAATATATCATTCCTTACAATGGTGTCCCTTCTGCTCCGGTGCTAGCTGATCTATTCTTTCGTCATGTTTTTTGCCTGTTCGGTCTTCCTTCTGTCCTCATCTCAGATCAGGGTTCTCAGTTTACCTCACGTTTTCTGGAGAGCTCTGATCACACTTTTAGGCATTGATAAATGTTTTTCCACATCCTATCACCCCGAAACCGATGGGCAAACGGCACGGTTAAACCAGACGTTAGAGCAATACTTACGCTGTCTCTTGTTTAGATCAGGAAACCTGGTTTTGTGTACTCTGCAAAGCAGAGTTTGCTTACAACAATGTTCCCCACTCATTCACAGGCCTCTTTCCTTTCTATTCATTGTACGGTCAACATCCTCGCACTCTACCAATACAGGATGTATCTTCCAATTCTATCCCTGCTACAAACACCTGTGTTGGGGACATCAGAACGATCCATGAACAAACCGTTAGTCATCTTCAGGAAACCCAAGCTGCCATACGTCGCACTACGGATGCTCATCGTCATCCAACCCCGCTTTACGAGATGGGTGACAGGGTTTGGCTGTCGACACGGTATCTTCATATTCCAGGTTGTCGTAAACTACTTCCTCGCTTTGTTGGTCCTCATACAATAACAAAGATCATCAACTCAGTTTCTTTCTGTCTGGCAGTGCCAGCCGCCTGGCGTAGACATCCTGTGTTCCACACATCCCTCATAAAACCATGCCCACCCTCTACTCGCATTATTGTGTCTCCCCTTCCTCTAGCTCAAGGGTCCACTAACGAATATGAAGTTCATGCCATCCTTGATCCTCATTATTGTAGGGGTCATTTACAATATCTCATTGAATGGAAGGGATAAGGTCCGGAGGAGAGAACATGGAAACCTTCTGAGAACGTCCATGCAGACAATCTGATTTCTCGTTTCCATCAGGACCATCCTCTGAGCCTACGAGGTCGTGGGTCATTAGGGGGGGGACACTTTCATGACTTCACCGGTCACCCAGCACTGGAGTTGCGCTTCTCCCTTACACTCGCTCCCGGGCTGGGGGTTCTTATTCCTCCTCCTCGCAGTACCTGCGACCTCTATAGGGTTGCCACGGTACTCCCAGTCAATTTACCTGCGGCAACAGGATTTTCCTCTGCCTCCCGTCATGGCGTTCCCTACCTGCTTGAAGGTTGCCATTGTGCCTCCTCAACGCCAGAGCATGGGGACGTCACGCTGTTCCTGTCACATGACTCCAACCAGGTAGCGCATTATAAAAGCCTTGCCGGAATGCAGTATTGTGCTTCTCAACGTTCCTGTAAGTGGCGTGTTGATTCATTCGTCTTGTTACATCTGCTTTTTGTAGTTTTGACCCCCCTGGCTCTGCTCCACTGGATTCTCCATTGGATTACCCTTTCATTTTGGAGCTTTGGTGCATTGACTTTCCATTTTCTGGCTTTTTGACCTCTGCTTCTGCTCTCTTGGATTTTGGCTTGGATTACCCTTCTGTTTTGGCTTTGTGGAATTTTTTTCCTGGAACCTTTGGAAACATTGAACTGTTTTTTTTTTGTTGTATTTTGGTATTTTGGGAATTTTCCCTGGATATTGCGCTTCAAACTGTTATCCCACTTGGAACATAGACACTGAACTCTTGCTGTTGCGATCATCTCCTGGGATTGAGTCCACCAAGGAACGGTGGCCTTCAGCACTCCCCTCCTTCCGACGGAGGGCAGTTCATCGTTTGGTCTAGATAGGTCGATTCACTTAACTCGCTGTCACAATACCCTTGCCAAGAGTGGGGTTAACCTTATCCTTTTGTTCTTCTTTAGTTGCTGCAGATCTGCTGCTGCAGGGTCAGTTCCCATCTGTGGCTCGAATAACTGGTTCGGGATTCTGTATTTTCTCTGACTGGTGCTTGGGGACAGATGTATTGCCCATTTGGGGGGAGTCCTGTGAATCTTGACATTGATTACATTTAGGGTCACCAGAAGTGAAATTATCCAAACCCCTGAGCAGGTTAAGAGGGATTTATATGTGGTAAATTAGTGTTGGCTTAGTGATGGAAGTTGACACCCAGGGTGTCAAGTTGTTAGGTAGGGTGACACATGGCGGGAAACAGATTGGAACACAACAATGGGGCACTTGTAGAGTGCCCACTGGTAGACATTGTGGTGGATTGCCTCATGCTAATAAAGCAACAGGGATGAACTTAACTTAGCTGAATATTATGTGGGTGGCAAGAAAAGGCAGCTAGGGAGTAGTGGTGGAATCAGATATTGCGACTATCTTAGTTGTCTAGGTTACTACTATTGCATGTACTTCACCAGAGTCTTTGGAGAGGCAAGTCTGGGTGGTTGTTGTGTTAGTTAAGCAGTTGGTAGAGTGCAAAATTGGAGTTGAAGGCAAAAAGAAAGCAGAGCTTCACTTTCCTAACAAAGTGAATACTAGGGGTCCAAGCTTTCCTAGAAAGGAGAGCTATCTTCATATTCCAGGTTGTCGTGAACTACTTCCTCGCTTTGTAACATTAGCCTGCGGCGGGAAAGAGGAAGCAGGGAAACATGGGAATTGTTTGTAATTTTGTAATGCTGGGAATGGGTTGAAGTAAATGATTTTTTTTCTTGCAAGGTATAAGCATTAGGCTATGCATGGCAACTCACTATCACATGGCGGAGAGGCAGTTGATAACATGAGTGAGGATTGACCCTCTGGGGGAGTCATAAGAAAAGGATTATCTGTGTCATAAGATAAGGAGCTGAGTGGAAAACAAAACCAAGGCACAGTGTCTGTGTGAGGAATCGGACTATTCACATGGTGGATGTGGGCCTCCTTTGTTTTTTAAAGTTTTTAAATTAAATGGAATGATGGTAGACTGATCTCAAGAAAATGTGTGTGGCTAATCCACACACATTTTTCTATGCTCACACCACAATGGAGCATTGATCTGTGTACCCGAGGCTGGACAACGCCTACAAGCACAGTCCACCCCTGTCATATTTAGTTGGAATGTTACCACCGAGGAGTGCACAATGTCATCCCCAGGAAGGGGAAGGACCAACCTTTCCCCTGCCATGGTTGGCCTGATTAACTGACAAAGGCTCCATTGAGCCATCAAGCTCTTTTGTTAGGCCCTGCAGCTGGTGGCAGCGATTATCATACCAATAGGAGGACTTCAAACAGGCCCACACAGGGCCTGGCTGCAGAGGATAACAAAGGAGACAGGAAACCCAATAACCTTTTGTATGCAACTGTCAACCTGAAGCGAGCTCCAGCCTCTCACTATCAATGGCAGTGAACTGCCATGTCTGCGTCTTTTGTTGCAGTAGGCCACTCCCGCTAGGGGGACCCCATTCATAATGTACGAGAATGTGGTTTGCAGGAGCCAAAGTGTGTGGTCTCTCAGCATCTTTAAGAGAGACTTGCCCCTTTAACAGGAACCACACAGGAAAGACCATGAACCAGAGGCTCTTTGAACACAACAAACAGGAAGATGGGTGGGACTTAGTAACACAAGGGAGTGAACACAGAGCTCTTTCTTTTGAGAAAATGGTTCCCCCACATTAGTTCTGGGACATACCTTGTTTCTGTTTTCAACCCTATGTCTCTCCTCTGCTTATGACCACCTGCATACAGAACATTGTTGGCAGGGAGCCCAGGATTGGTTCACTAAGGTAGGGTTAGTCTACACCAATCACTGTGGCCCACTTGGCTTTAAAAGAGGGCCAGAGCCCCTATTTCGGCAGGTCATCTGAAGACGTCACAAGAATTAAGAAAGATGAACTTAACCTTGGCCCCTGGCTAAAGATACAGTCTGCCTTACATCTTCCACCAGTAAAGGAAGGCCAGGATATCCAAAGCGGGAAGCAAGACCCCTCCCCCAAACTTCTCCCAGGGATCAGAGGGAGAAAAAGAACTCTGAGGACCTCCAGCCGCTACAGAACTGGTATCCAGCAAGCACATAGGGTGCCCTGCTAGGCTCTGCAGCAAGTTCCCTGGATAAGGGAGTGTCAGAAGGTCTCTGAACCTGAGACGAAGGACAAGGCATCTGCCTGCGACATACTCAACAGCTGTGGGCTGTCTGACTTAAAGGACAACACAAGGCCATTAAAGAAGCTGGGAGAAGTGCCTCAACGAGCATCTACCACCGTCTGCCTTAAAGGACAATTTAGAGCCAGTCGAGATCCTCGATCCGCAACCGACTGCAACGCTGGTTGTTGTCAATCCTCAGTCGCTAAAAGGCATCCAAGACATCTCAACCAGTGTTTCAGAACCACCAATCAGCACTTAGGCAACGATTCCTGACCCTGAGCCGCCTTGTAGGCCAGCCTGCAGCTGTTCGTCTAGCTTTGCTCACCGAACAGTCTTGAAGCCTGATACTCGCAGCTAACTCCCGTCTGGAAGACTGTCACAGAAGCCTGCAAAGCGCCCTAAAGCCGACTCAACCCTGTTGAGCACCAAAAACATCAACAGCAAAAGGTACATTGTGGTTCTGTCCCTCTATACCTTCACAGAAGGCCCCTAGAGACATTTTAAGAGCCTTTTCTACCTTTGTACTAAAGCCAAGAAACCTTAACAAACTGTGGTGGTTATTAATCATACTGACTACCCTCCTGTCAGTATCCAGAGTGCATTCCTTTTCCTTCTTTGAAACTGCATTCATTTACTGTGTGGGTTATTTCGTAGTGTTATTAGACTGTCTATTGTGATAACAGAGCTCAAAATTCAGATTGGATAAGCAGGACTGAAAAGCAGCTCCTGGATACCCAGCATTAACCAGTGACTAGGAGCTGTCTCTGGAGAACGCAGAGCTGGAACACAGCATTCCGCAAATCTAACTACCACATAACATGGAAATATAACATTTTGAAATTGTGTCCATTATTTATGACCTCTTGTGCTTCAAAAGTTGTATTGACGTGTACAAAAGTGTATTTACAGATTGTCCCAAATGAGCAGAGTTAAATTCACATAAGTGTGTTTGTTTAGCATCAGTTGGCCTGGGAAGCCAAAAGTAGCTCCTGATAGCTGTTGGTGTCGAGCTCACCAGGCTCTTCTAGGCTACAAGCAGGAGCTAAATAGCTCCCAGCTAGCCTCAATTGTGAACCCTGTAATAATAAAGTAGATATTGACTGGGCACTCCTTTTATCATTGGGCAACAATTGTATTTTCGCTGTGTTGCAACTAACCAACCATCCACGACCTTTAGAGGAGATAAGCCTGTTGCTCTGTCTGTGCTAGCAAAATTGGACAAGGAGGTTTATAATTGTAATTGTATGATTGTTTATTCCAATCTGTTCGGATCCATTCTGCTGTATTACAGGTGTGGGTCTGATTGATAGTTTAGAAAACGATATTCACCCCTGGACAACTAGTACCCCAGAATTTGATTTGTCACATCATCCAAAAGATTTTTTTTTGAAGGAGATGAGAGGAGGACAAGCCAAAGTGGGATGCCCATTGGTGGTGAGAATTGGAGTACTGTAAATGGTTCAAAGCAGAATCAGCGGTTTAACTTATGCACCATAACCGTCTTTTCTCCAGATTCACGCCATTCCCATAGCTTTTACACAGGCTCACAATTAAGAAACCTAAAGCCCTTATGCCCACCTAATCTTAATTAATATCTGGACCTGCTTTATGTGAGAAAGTATTTTCTCATCCCAAAAAGGCAGACATGACATTTCAGATTACATTCAAGACATGGCGTGTTCTATGTTTATTTCCAACACTCGCTCTTTCCTCCCTCCCAACAAATTTCTCCTTTATGACTCCTATACTCTCCAACTAGGCCACTTTAGAAAATAGGATTGGCAATCCCGTAGTTACCGTTGGGTACATATTTGTAGTAGTTTAACTGATTCAGCACATATATAAAGCCTTCACCTCTATCAGGATTGCCGGTGCCCCATACACATACAACACTGCGCAACCTAAATACGTATGCTATCTCAATACATATATCTAGGGTCCAACATTCTCAATATGATAATCTATAGAAGATGGACTGACACAAATCCATTCTTACGCAAGACGATTGCCCTTAATTATGGCTCTTGTCTTCATTCTCTCCGCCCTGGCATTCTTCACTTTTGCTCACACTGTCTCCAGCAGAGCAAGGTTTGGAGTTTCCAGGGCAGAGGCCTAATACGGCACACACAAGGATCAGGTGCTTTGAAATTACTAAGGGGGTGATTTGGCATAATATACAAACAGAGTAACGGCACACGTGTATTAAAGGCAGTAGGGATTTGAGAAGACTGATGATGCTGAAGAGGTAGGGGTGTGGTCTGAGGTTATGCGCAAGTTGTCACTAGAGATTGTTGTCTTGGAGTGCATTCTGTGAAAGCACAATTCTGGATGCTGTTGGTAGTGTGTGAGTAGGAGAAATCCAACCTTTAAAGGAATGTAAAGACGAATGAAAGGTGGGAAGGCACGGGGATCGTTGGAGAGCCTAGACAGTGTATTGTTTTACTATAGAGATCACAATGGCAGATATTTTCGAATATAGGAATTTTGCAATTTTGAAACAGAGATAAGCAGGCAAAGTAAATAGCAAACTTCAATGACATCCATGTCATCATCTGCTAGGAAGGGCAGTATTGTACATACTCATTCCCAAACACAACCCCCAGATGGAACAAAGGAGTTCTAAATTGCTACCCCTGACAGAGAATGTGTGTGATACACGCCCCTACTCCTAGAGAACGGAGTGCATTCCATTTGCTCAATTGTGCTGTGCCCTAAAGCATACTTCCTCTGCCAAAGCAGGGTTTGGTCAGCTATTTCTTGTGAAACAAGCATATGGACTCGAATTTCTTTATTGGCCAACCCCACACAAATGTATCTCCTAAATTTCAGTGTTTGAGTTTGTATCTCAGCATTTGACAGATGTGCTGCAACGTTTCTGTACACTGCTCTTACATTCAGTAAAAACCCATACGGACCAAATGTGCTTAACCCCATTTCTACCCAGGTGTTTGCTCACCCAGGTCAAACCTCAATGAAAAACGTTGCGATTTATGACCCATTAAGACTTCAAAGCACTTTAAGTTCCCTAAACGCTAAACTAATAATATATAATTAGGGCAGTTAGAGAGGCAGATGAGGGGTAATGTATCCTTGGGCTGATGAGTACCTTGGAGTTTGCAGACTAGCATTGGGGATGGACAGGGGAACTCATTTTGCACAGTCAACAGATGCGCTCATGTCTTGTGAAAGGTGCGAGTTTAACCTTACCCAAAGCCACATATTAAAGTAAGAGCTAAGACGTGTACATGATCCATGCATTTTAACTGCTTAGTAAAAAAATATAGTCAGACCTCTGACCTGTCTAAAGTTGTGTTCCCTTTCTGTCATGGTTTAGATGGAAATGGGTGTGCAGTGTGTTGCTTAGGCCAGAGGTTTGCTTCAGTAGGTTTCTGAGCAGTGGCCTATTCAAATTGTGAGTATTATAAAGCATTGTGTTCCTCAAGACTGATGCCTCCTGTGATGCCACATGTACCCTGAGAAGTGATACCGCCCACTCTTTGGCTTTTGATGCGATGCGGGATGCAGAGTGGTCAGTTGGTGCTGTTTCACATGAGAACTCCTAGAGCTCCTCTGGGCTCCCTTACCTCTTTGGTGCGCGTGAGGGTCATTTGCTGTGAAGTGCATCCGAGAGGTAATGAAGCAAGTGACTGCAATTTCAGTTGCCAGCCCTTAACAAGATAGAATTGTTTAATTACCCATAATGAATATTGATATTTTTTCGACCTATCGATTGCGATGGATGTTGTTGGCATACCACCCATTATTTGAGAGTGTAACACAAGATGTAATATTTAGCATTGCAGGATTCACTACAGAGAATGACTTGGCATCCGTTTTTTGAAATGTTATGTATATTTGTGAGTTTTTCTCTTTTCCTGCGTCTGGTTCTCATTTAAGAATTCCGGTGATTTTTGGTTTCTCACATATTAGTGGGATTATGATACATTCTGTATAACATTTGGCAAGATGACTTTAGAGTCCAAGAGTCTGTTGTGGTTTAGAAGACCAGATCCTGCTTACATAGTTTTCTGTGTGGTTATAATTGGCAGAGATACAGGAAGAAGCATAATCATATTTTGGTTTTCCAGTGACCTAGCAAGGAAATCCATAACTTGCATATTTGGCTGCCTTTGTTTTTTGTCTTCGCGTCAGATTTAGCACAGGTGGTCTCATGAGCCGATCTTTTTTGTATGGATGAATTAGATTTAGGACTTATGCCAACAGCTGAAACATTTTTCAGCCTAATTTCTCTTAGACAGGAAATGCCATTAGTCAAGTTAATTGTCTGAAATCGATTACGAGTGTTCAGACATCACATATAAAAATGATAGAACAAATATACACATTTTTTTTTCTAGAATATGTAATACCCAAGAAGCCTAAAATGGTGTGTTCTTCACTGGATGTTGATAGTTCCTTTGGTCTGAAGCTCTTTTGAATGGCATTCATTATTTAGAATAGGTTGGCAACTAAATAATGTTCACTATCTTTGAATAAGTGCACATGACCTGCCCAATACAATAGTCATTTGAGCCCCTTTCTAGCTACTTGTTCATGTAGTCACAGGCACATCCCAGAGAGACCCTTTTGGAATAATAGGATTGCTCACCTGCTCTCAAAATGTGAACTATCCATCCCTTAATGGTCCCCATTAGAAAATAAATACCAAAGAGAACCTCCACTCCACTCCCGATATTCATACCCAAAAGCAGTACTGAAACTTAATGACTTGTCCCAACCAAGAACAGTTATGTTTCAAATATTTAGGATCACTCCATCGGTTTCCATAAGGAATAACAAGTAATTTACACTATATATACTGTGGCAAGCCAGAAGGAGGACTGGGGCCAGAGGATATACAATTCTAGTATTTTATTTAACTTAAAAGAAAAAAGCCTCACTAACCATATTGCTAACATGAGTTCCCTTCACAACTAAGGTGCTCGCTGATGGTGAAAAATCTAAACCGTCCTCTGTCCAAACCTATCAACTGACTGGCTCTACCACTTAGCATAAACGTAACAGAAAATAGGCAGAATGCCCTGCACTCTTGGTTCTTCCTGAGGCTGTCTCCGTTATCCCAGGAATCCACCCAGGGTCTAAATCAAGTGATTAGAAGTAGCTAATAGTTCTTCTCCAAGAGAACAGTCCTTGTCAATCGTTCCAAAGTTCCTCACAGTTCTCAACAGTTCCACAACAAAAAGTCTCAAGTTCCAGCAAAGACAGAATGCCCACATTTTTATAGGTGGAGGGATATTTTCCCTGATCCCTCTCCTCCACTTATGTGGGTGTTTTACCACTTTGTTTAGGTATTGGGGCCTACCTGTTTCCCGCTTATCTGTTCTTAGTTTTCTTTATTGGGACCTGCTGGTTCTCTTGGGTTTATCTGTTCCAATGTTTTTCTTATATCTCGCTGCCTTCTGATCTGATGCAGGGCGCCTCCATGTACTTCCTCACAATGCTTTGACCATTTACTTTGTGGATGTACTCCGCTGGCTCTTTTAGGTTCCTTCAACCAGGATTATCTCTTTGGAATACGAGCGGACGCTCTTTCTAGCTAGTTTTCTTTGTTCCTGGGGCCCCCAGAGACTCGTTGGGAGTTTTATACTTTGTATTTTTCTTGTGTTGATACAACCCTGTTCTTTCACTTATTGTTCTGGGGTATTTTTGTTAGCCCCTTTTATGTTTACTTTATTTAATTAATTAATTGGATATTTATAATGCGCCCATACAGCAAATGGTGTTTCAAGGTGCAACAAGACAAAGGAAAGCGGTGGGGGAACAGGGAAGAGGAAAATGAAAACCGTTACTACTAGGCAATATCATTCGCAGGGAGGTGGGGGAGGTGGGGACATGCCGGTCGGAGCGGAATGAGCTAGTGCTAAGGAGGGAAAGGAAGTGCAGGTCAGAGTAGCGAGCGCGCAAATTGCTGGGGGGGGGCAAGGAGGAGGGTCCCTGGGCTATGTGAGTGCTATGGGAGGCCAGGTGGACAAGTGCCAGGGGAAGCAGAGAGTGCAGGGGAAAGAAGGTCCACATGCTAAGTGCGAGGACAGCGCTGGATGGGCTCAATAGGAATGCAGGCCCAGCCAGGCTAGTGCATGCAAGGGAGCCCACTAGGGCAAGTGCAGGTGGGCACAGGGGGGCGGTGTCGGGTGAGACCAAGTGCTGGGGTAGACTAGTGAAAGAGGGCCTGGTGCCCTGTATGAAATAGAAGGAACCAGGCAGCCAGTCAAAATGAGGCATAGGGGGACATTAGCAGGGGAGGTGGGAGGGAAGGAGGAAGCGAAAAGGAGAATCTTGAGAAGCTTCTGGAACTTAAGGAAATGTACCTCAAGTCTGAGAGGGGCAGGCAGGCCATTCGAGAGGGAGGTACCTGCGGAAGAGAGAGATCTATCACCCACTCTCTGCTTGAAAAAGCATCTGATCTGCAGACAGTTGGAACTAGAAGACTAAAGGGCTCTAGCAGGGAGGTATTTAGATAGAGAGAGTTGGATGTAATAGGATCCCAGCCCCCAGAAGCTTTCTTGTGGATGATGTAGTGGGTCTTGAACTTGATCCTCGCAGAAACCGGGAGCCAGTGGAGAGATTTTAGGGCTAGAGAGATGCTATCCCTGGACTTGAAGCCCATGATAAGTCTTGCAGTCCTATTCTGGATTAGTTGTAGAGTGCAAAGGGAGGATTCAGGCAGATTGAGGAACAGGCTGTTGCTGTAATCCAGCCTAGAGAGGACCAGAGCTCCAGAGACATTGAGTTTCTGGGGGAATGTGAGGAAACAGAGAATGCCTTTGAGGAGGTGAAGCTGGAAGTGGGCCTTCATGACAAGGGGCCTCATTACGACCCTGGCGGTACGGGGTAAATGATGCCGTAAAAGGTGCCGGCACCGTTTACCCTGTACCGCCTCATTACGAGGTCCCCTCGCCGGACCCAGGAAGCAACGCCTGGTCAAACCGGGCATGCTTACCGGGTCCCGCGAGGGGAAGAGGGAGCAAACAATGGGCCAACTCGTAATGGCCCGTTGTTTGCTCCCTCTCCCATTCCCATTCAGCCCTATGGGGGCTGAAATGGGAATGGGGAAGGACCGGGTCTGGGTCATTGGAGGGAGGAATTACCGGGCCTTCCGAACTCTGAATGGCTCGGTAATTCCTCATTCTGAGGACCCGGACGCGATTTCGGCAAAAGCCATGCCGCCAATAGCGGCATGGCTACCGCCGAGGTCGTAATGAGGCCCAAGGTCTGTGATGTGTGGAGACCAGGAAAGAGAGGCGTTGAAGATGACACCAATGTTATTTGCCTCACAGGAGGAGGAGGGGAGCGGGCCTATGGAAGGCAACCAGAGAGTAGGAGGGAATGCGGGTGCTGGGATCCCAATGATAAGGATCTCGGACATACTGGCATTAAGGCAGAGGTCGTTAGCAGAACACCATGCACGAATAGCAGTCAAGCAGTTGGGAATATGAGAGTAAGAAGAGGAGGCAGAGCAGGGGAGTTCGAAGAAGAGCTGCGTGTCATCCAGCTAACAATGGAAGTGAGGAGAGAAGGCGGAGATCAAATGGGCCAGTTCGGCAAGGTAGATGTTGAAGAACCACAGCGAGTCCTGAGGGACGCCGCAGGTGGAGAGTGTGATGGAGGAGAGAAAAGGGCCCAGTTGAGCCTGGGATGGTCGTTCAGGGAGGAAGAAGGTCAACCCACCCCCACAGATAAGGGGTGTATTGGCCACTTTTACTTCCTAAAAATTGGCAAATGCTCCCGAAAAATAAATAAAGCGAGTACAAATACTCCCAACTAAAAATAGGAAAAAGACATGCAGAATCTTGCGCACCTGCTTTCGTCCTCATAGCTCCATGTATATGTTTTGACCAGTACTACATGCAGTACCACAGGAAGAAACTATTTTAATTGCCTGATTGTAAGAAGTAAACATGTATCCTTTAATGTGCATGAATAACTACACATTTCTGTTTTTCAGTTAAAACATTTTTATTCGCTTATAAAATACTCTCCTTGGGAATTGGACTTACATTTTTACTCCCTAAAAATAATTTGACACCCAACTTTAAGAAATAGGAAGTAAAATACTCCCACTTCCAAATCTTATCTGGAGCACTGAGTCAACCAGTCTAGTGCCAGGTCTGTGATGCCAAGGGTATCACAGAGCCGGTTTATAGGGGTGGCATAACTGACCATCTCAAAGGCAGAGGAAAGGTCCAGAAGCATGAGAATGGAAGGAAAGTTGGAATTGAGATTTGAGAACAAGTCTTCACAGGTGTTGATGAGTGCAGTTTCCATGCCTCTGGCTACTCTGAATCCAGACTGGTGTTTGTGGAGACAACCAACAGATTCAGTGTAGTGGATCAGTTGGGAGATGACAAGCTTCTCCAAGAGTTTACCAAGGAAGGGGGTAATGGAGATAGGGTGGTAGTTAGCCGGGCAGGAGGGGTCAGCAGAAGGCTTTTTGAGGCGAGGGTGCACAAGGGAGTGCTTGAGGAGTGGTGGAAAGGAGGCAGTGGGCAAAGGAGTGATTGCGGAAATCGACCAAGGCTGGAGCAAGGGAGGCAATGTTGTCCTTGATGGTTCTGGAGAAGCAGGGGACCCCCTTTCTGGAGGAGACTTTCATAGAGAGGACTTGTCTAGATATCTCATCCGATGGTATGGGTGAGAAAGAGGAGAGTAGGAAGGAAGGAGAGAGGGGGTGACCAGAGGGGCCTGACAGTGGGTGAGGTAGAAGGGAGGGATGTAGAGGAGAGTGTGGACAGGATGTCCTGGGTTTTGGTTATGAAGTGAGAGGCCAGTGCAGTGCAGAGGGTCAGGGATGGCAGAGTAGAAGTGGAAACTGCATTAAGATTGGCTGGTTCCTTGCAGATTTTGAACATTTCAGGCTTGTTGTTAGTGGCTCCAGAGGTAAGGGTGGCTACAGGCCTTCTTCTTTGAGTGGGTAGAGAGTCTGTATTGCCTTTGGAGCAGGCACCAAGGCAGTCTGAGGATGTGGCCGACGCCTGGCACGTCTGCTCAGCAGCACTGCACTTGCGTTTCAGAGAGGCTTGGTCGGAATCATACCAGATGTTCCATGGAGGCAGGCTTCATGTGGATCTTCATGACGGGGGCAAGGATTTCTATAGTGTTGGAGATGGGGAGGTGAAGGTTATCAAGAGCTGTGTCAGTGTGAGAATCAATGGCAGTAGCGGAGGGGGAATGAAAGTGGTGGCAAAACAGCAACTGACACTCGCTTCATCGATCGAATGACGGGGAAGGAGACTGGCAGTGCGGGCGGAGACTTAGCCGGGGAACCCAAGAGATTAAGGGGAGAGGACAGGAGAGCATGATCAGACCAGGAGAGAGGTGTTGTGAGCGGGTTGGAAATGAGGATGTCTTCTGAGATGAGAGTATCCAAGGTGTGGTTCGCTGAATGCGTCGGTCCGGAGGGAAGCATGGTGAGGGAAAGAGAGTCACAGAGGCTGCGGAAGAGTCCACAGGCCACATCAGGGGAGTCAAGTTGAATATTGAAGTCTCTGAGGAGGTGAAGCTTGGAGGTGGAGGCCAAGAGAGAAGTGGGGAGGTCAGATGACTCCAAAAGGAAGAAGACTGGGCAAGGGGTCCTGTAGATGGTGGCAAGAGTCAGCAAGAGGATTGAAGAGACACACAAGGCATTCGAAGGAAGAGTAGGACTGAGTGGGTACGAGAGAAGCAGCAACCTATTCAGGGATGATCAGGGCCACTCCACTCCCAGACCATTTAGGCCTAGGCTTAGAGAGGATCTTGTAGCCCTTCGGAAGGAGTGTGTCAAAAGTGGTGATAGAGCTGACCGTGAACCACAGCTTGGTGAGAGCGAGGAAGTCAAGATCGAAGTCTTCAAGGAGGTGGCAGATATCCGAGGAGTGTTTAATGGCAGAGCGAGAGTTGAGGGTAGATAAGTGAAGCTGGTTGCCACCTTTTGAAGGTCTTTCGAGGAGGGATACTGGTATGTGGTACACCCGTCGGTGGAGGCGAAGGGGTCAGGTGTGGCAGAAGGAGAAGTCGCAGGAAAAGGGAGGAAGTTGATGAGAGATGGAAGACGCCTATCAAGAAGTAGGAGGTTGCTCTGAGAGCCCTGGATCATGACAATGCCATTATGGTAGACATTAATGATGCCCCTAGAGGATGGGAAATATGCCAAGAGTTCTTCTCAGTGGGTTCCACCATAAACGGGCAAAGAAGAAAAAGGGGAAAGCACTGAGACCATATGGGGAATTCAAAGGACAGGAGAGGGAGCGACGATGGGCAGGCCTGGATTGGAGACTAGGCGATCTTACTTGAACTGCTTCCTTCTAGACTTCGTAAGAGATAGGATAGGTGATAGAGTAGCAGTTGTATTATTATTCTTTAATTGCATTTGTTTTTTAAAAAAACTTTACAAAAAGTTACTAATATACTAAATCGTAACATTGAAAACAGCCATGACTTTTAAATAAAGAATTAAGAATTAAAATCAATAGTTCATTCCACATTAGATTAATTTGGTTACATATAAAAGTTAAAACTCAGTCTAAAAGTAAAATATTGAATTCCTTCCGATGCTACAGCCTTGTTTGGGTCATTTCTTCATCATCATTATTATTATTGAAAATACATATATTTTTCAGACATTTAGATTCTTGTTTATTACATCCATTTATAAAACTTAAAATCAATCAGTCAATTACGGAAAAGCACATTTTAAATCGAACCCTCCTATAATTAAGATCTGTCCCTCGGCCATTATGAATGAGGCCACAAATGTTGATTAAGAACCGTACTACCTCAATTTTCAGTGCCACAACTGAACAAAATAGCATGTCCCACCAGAGAGTATACAGGTTGACTTTTTCCATGTCCATTACAAATCTTTGAAAATAAGATATATGTTTGGGTTTGAGAGGCTCACAGTTCAGTAACAAATGTTTCAAAGTTTCTATCACATTCTTGCTTCCACAAAACCTACATGTTGAAACAGTCTCCACGCCCACCTCTAATTTCAGTTTTCTCCAGTCAATAACACCTTGAATCTAAACCTCACATACCCATTGCGTATGATATTATCAGGGGACTTAATTAGGTAAGATTCAGGAGTTGCTAAGATCTTGTAGTGTGAAATTAGATCATAGTATAATTTGGAATTCCCCACAATTGATGTAGTCTCTGCCCAGTCCGCATATTGTATAAGTTTCTTTACCCGTAGAGGATTATTTAGAAGTGAATTAGTCGTTGGTCCTAATAAAGCCATTTTGGACACACAGAAAGGCTGTAGAATTAGAAGCACAGCAGCTTTCGAGTTGCCTTCTCTAAGGTTCATTCCCAGTACATCATAAAGGGTTGAGCCACTACTTGAAAGCATGACGGCAATCAACAACTGCTGTTATGGACTGCAGGCCCAGTTCGTACTTTAACCCAGAGATGGGAACAGACTTCGGTAAACAATATATAATACTTTTCCAGATTTGCGACTCAATTTTTTGTATCAACATTATACCACTCAGGAAATGACTCTAAACCGTAAACAATTTTGGGGACCAATTTTAGATTGTAAAACCGCAATAAGGGCATTAGTGAGAATTTCCCAAAGTTTTTATCGACTTTACGCATCATTGCAATTTGTCCACTGACCTTCTCAGTTAAAAACTGTCTGTAGCAGAGTTTCGAGTTTTCACTAAATATGGGAAACCCCAGATATCTCATCGTATTGCGTAGGGCCAGCTTTTCATGATTAATGAACCAGGAGTACCCTATCAGAGTTTTTCGGCTGCTCAGTCTCATGTTGACTGTATTTTTCGAGTTGTTTCTAAGGCCGTTAGTGTTCAAATATTCAAGGAATATTCATACTAGATGTTGAAGTCCCAGTGAAGTTTGATCCATAAGTAGAAAGTCATCGGCATAAGCACTCCATGCCATTTTGATTCCTTTGACTTTTGGGGGAGCATATGAGGCTTTGTCCAAACAGACCCCCGCATCTGTGACATAATGGTTAAATAATGTTGGGGCAAAAATGCAGCCTTGTCTTAACCCATTGAAGGTGGATATTGGAGTCGATAGTTGCCCGTCTATGTTTAAACTAACATAAACATAAGAATCTGGGAGATGAGAATAGACAAGACATCCCCTGGTATCCCCAGTTTACTCAGTTTTGTCCACAGTCTGGACCCGTCTACAAGATCGAATGCCATAGACAGGTCCATAGCCGCTATGTATACTGGTGTAGCTCCTCCCTTCCATGCTTTCTCCTGTAGAAGAGATACCAGCAGGCCTCTAACTTCTGTGCCCACTCCTCTATGGAAGCTATATTGTTGCAGTGATAGAATTGCTTTATTGGACTACAAATCCTCTAATTTCCATAGGCCCAAGCCTGCGAAAAAATTTGAATCGCTGTCCAAGATAGCAATAGGTCGATAATTCAGGGGGGGCTTTTCTGTCTCCTTGTTTAAATATAGGGCTCATTATTTTTTTTGTATTTTTTTTTTGTGTTAATACGGTTTTTACAAAATAGAACAACAGTTGTGCCTATTGGCGTCAAAACGAATAAGTCGCTCTATCGGGCTTAATCTGAAGTCTAAGAGTCTCGCCTCACTGTGCGTACGTTGGTGACAAGGTTAAAAGGAGGGTGGAGTTCACATGTTGGAGAATTTTGTAGTTAGCCAGTAACCAAGATGGTCTATCACCTGCTATCATTTTATGCCAGCAGGCATCTTCATCATTAAGTGATTATTCCGAGAAGATGGGCTGCAGATAAATGGATCTGATCTGGTGAGAACCGAGGCAGGAGAGAAGCAGGTGTCGGATGGATTCTGTCGCTGCTGATTGCTTACAAAAACGGCACTTGTTAGACTCCCACAGACCTCTAATGACCAGAATTTCGTTTGTTTGGAATAGATTGAGTCTGGCGCTCAATAGTGTGCCCCAGGCCTGTCTAGACGGAAACTTCTTGATGCATGGTTGCAATTCGTTTCGTTTTCTAATGTTGCTGGGAAGGTGGGTCGTCAATTTGTTTTTTGCCGCTGCTTGTTTTGTCATTATCCAGTCCAGGTCTTTAAGTCTCTTTAGGACTTTCACAGGGTTCTTGTGCAGAGTCTCTTGTCACATTCGATTAAGAGCAAAGTCTCTTGATTCGATTTTGTCCAGAGGTTGAGCATCTTGCAGCTGGAGCCCAGACTTTCCTGGAGTATCAGGTTGTATAATGACGACTCCTTGGACATTCTGCACTTCCAAAAGAGCATTGGTGTGTTACATTTAACAGTGTCTACCATAGACATCAGGCTGAGTTCTTGTCTAATTGAAATTACAGAGGTAGAGTTCGGCAGGCCTAGAACTGATCTCCAAAACAAATCCTTGCGTTTAGGCCAAAATGTCAAGGGTATATTAGGCATAGCGTCGGCTCGTAGGTCAACAAAGGTACCCCCTTCATCTTGTAAAAATCCAGGACCGGAATCGGAGAGAAGCGGCTGAATTTCTTGTCAATCGCCTTCCCTTGTGCCGCCAGTTTTTTTGTTTTTTCTCTTAAGGAGTCTTGCATGGCTGTTTCTTGCTTAGAGCTATCTAGTATCGCCCAAAGATACCTGAACTCTTGCACTTTTTCTACAGATTGTCCAGCAAGCCCTAATACAATATTTTCTTGCTTCTTGGTGGTTTCTGAAAGAATCATGAATTTGATTTTTTTAAAATGTATCTCCAAGTTGTTGTTTGAGATGTACTCCTGCAGACTGGTCAGTTGATGCTGCAGACCAATTGGAGTGTGGCCAAGAAGAATTAGATCGTCTGCATACAAGGGATAGTTTATTGGGGTTTTGCCCATTTTTGGTGGAAAGGCACGTACCATTGTGCCAGAGTCTCTGATGTTCCCTATGAAGGCTAAGAATAGAGCCGGAGCCAGCGGGCAACCCAGTTTCACTCCTCTTGGCATTGGTATCTCAGATGAGTGGAGCCCTTTGTGGTTTAGTGGAACTCTCATGCTGGTGCCGGGTCCAAAAGTGATGAGGGGCAGTTCCAAGCTTCAAGTTTTGTCCAGAGGCGAGACCTGTCCACCCGGTCAAAGGCCTGGGTTAGGTCGATGAAGAGCCTAGGGCCCCCTTCCAAAACTTTGCTCTACAAGACGCTTATCATCAAGATATTTGCCGCTATTCCCAGGTCTTTCTTGAAGCCGGTTTGAAGGTAGTCGTTGCACGGTGCGTTTTTAGCCCATTCTTTAAAGTCTCGGAGGAGCAAAGAGCTGAATACATTTCCTCTCGAATCAAGCAAGGCGATCGGCCGATAGTTTGTTGGATCATTCTTGTTTCCCTTTTTAAAAATTGGAACGACTATAGCTGTTTTCTGGGACGGGGGACAGACTTCAGTTCTGTACATCTCCAAAAAATATTACCCAGGAGGTTCGCCCGTTAAGATGGGAAGGCTTTGTGATCCTCATTTGTGAGTCCATCCGGGCCCGGCGCTCTGGAGTTCTTCAGTTTATTAATTAGGATGGCTTTCGTTTGTATCATCGCAACATACCCAATTTGATGACTATAAGCAAGGATTCGTCGTATGCGAATTTGGGAGATTTTGGAATAGGGACTTGAAGAATTGGACCCATGTCGCTTCTCTAATGTTGGAGACAAAAGAGGGCTCCGAAGCTGGAGAAGTCGTTTTCAGTAACGTCCAAAATTCTTGGCTATTGTGTCCAATTAAAGCCCTTAGAACGTTTTCGGCATCCAGTTGGTATAAAGAAAAACGGTGGTTATGCTTGAGTGGCATCTGCGGCTGCTGATATTGCTGAGGGAGTCGCCGACACTTTAGCTTTCCGTTTTAATTTTTGCAGGTCTTTTCTTTTGGCGACCAAGATTTTGTCATACACGTTTTTTTGGTGCAGCTGGGAGATTTTTATGTGTTGTCTGTTCATAAATTGCCATCAGGGGTAGATAGTCAATCTGCTGATCTGTTTCTGTGTGGGCCTGGATTAGGTATTTAGACGTCAAGTCTATTATTGATGTAGCCAACAGTGTTAATCTTGTGCATTGGTTGTTGACTACCAGCTGGTGGCAAGCCTTAGCAACTGGGATCGATTTGACAGGCCAAGAAGTTGTGAGGAGGTTATGGTCACTTGCATCAGTTCGTATTACTTCAATTGACGTCATGACTTGAAGTAGCAGAGTCGAGACAAAAATATAATAGATTTTTGCTCTTGAGACTTCGTGTTCCCATGTGGGCAGACGTTTGGTATCAGGAAATGCCTTGTCTAGGTTGTGGAGATCACGAGAGTCCATCAACTTCATCCATGCAACTCCTCTCTGCGCCGATGCCGAGGCTGTTGATGGAAAGGAGAGTTGGTTTGATTGAACGGAACTAGTTGCGTTGATGTCTCCACATATCAAAAAGTAGGGAGTCAAGTGGACTGTGATTGCCTCGTCTATTGCTTCTTCTATCATTTCTAGATGGTGACTGGTGTCGATCACTGCTGGGTTCCAGTATGTGTTCACAATGATGATTGATGATGTCGTATCTGGTGCTCTGTTGGCATCTGTTTGCCCATTTTGCCTTAATCATAAGTAAGGATTGGTTGTTGATGAGCGTCAAGGGTCCCTTTTTTGCTGGAGATAGGGTGATTTCATAACATTCTAGCATTGGGGCATGCATCAGCCAGGTTTCCTGTAGGCACAGTATATCAAAGTCGCCCAACTTCATGTTGCCTGGCACCGTCGGATGGGAGTGACCTCTCGTGTTCCATGAGCACAGCTTTAAGGTGCTCGTAAGAACTTTGTCCTGTAAAATGGGTTGTAGGCTGTGCTCATGGCCTGAGCATTGCTATCTTTTGTTCTGTATTGCTAGCGCTTTAGGTAGCCAGGACCATAGGCTTTGTGTGGAAGAAGCCTTGCTCAATGTCTCCAAAGAAGTCTATTTTTCAGACACCTTTTGTGTTGTAGTCTGATATTCCTTCATTGATTGCGTCTATGGTGACTTGTAGGTTCTGATCCGGAGGCCAATAAATATTGATGATGAGAATATTGATGACAGCACTACTGGTTTTTAGATCCAATATTATTGCTAAAGCATCATGTGAGATATGGATGCATTTAGTTGTTCTCATACATGCTCCATTTTTAATAGCTATTAAGAGGCCACCAATGGGATGCCTATAGGTGACCTCAGAGCCGGTTCACTGTATACGTCATAACCATTAAAAATGAAGGATTTAACCATCCATGTCTCATCGATGCAAATGTTTTTAGATTTAATAAGCCTCTTGCACAATTCCTTAGATCTAGTTAAGTGTAAATGTCCTCTTGAGGTCCATGAGAGTAGGGAAATTAATGTATTTTGGCTAAAGGTCGGTCTTTATGCTTTTTAATTGAGATAGAGACTCCCTTAGTGTGACTAGATTCCTATTATTTAGTCCATATTCCTCCCCTGCCAATTGAGATGTATTCCTGTCGCTCTCACCTGGTAACTATGTTGCAAGTTCTGGAAACCTGCACTAAATGACAAAATATCATATCCTAGTTTGTTGAATTGAGTTTGCTCCTTAAATATATCATCAAAGACATTACGGGAATGCAACACCAGTTTAACGTGCTCAAATCTTTCCGGGTGTATAAAGTCTGCCAGTTTAATATCAGCACTAGACAGAGTTTTTAGATGAGGAATTTCATTCAATAAAGAGAATACCATCGGTCTAAGGATTCAGGGCCCCCAAAACCAAACATAAATTATAATACTTGGGTCATCAGGATAACATGGTATCCTCCATTTTACCCTATTTAGATTGCTCTCAAAGATCGATTTAGGCCATATCGCCCTCCCATCTCTAGCAGCCTTATCCCCTTGTTCATTCAGATGAGAGTTCATAAGTGGCTAGATAGGATTGTTCCCTTCAAGAGTATAAGGGCATACTATGCCTTCTACATTAGAGCCATCTTTCTTGATTTGCTGGCCATTGACATTATTAATGAGATTAGTGGTGTCTATGGGCCTGGTCACTTGGGCATCCCTAATCCTCTTCCTGGAACTTTCTTGTGAGGGGGGAATCCTATGTCTACAGTGAATTTGTATGGGATTTGGTAGGTGTTTAATGTTTGTTCCACTATATCTTTTATCAAAGACTCCAGGTGAAGATTACTATGGGGCGGGTCTCCGCCCCCCCAAAACTAAGTATGGATTGATGTGTTCGTTCACCAACAACTCTGTTCTCATTTCCCTAGGTGGGACATGCCCATTCCTTCTCTGCAGCTGGTTGCTCATTCTTTCCCTGCATGTTATGTTGATCTGCTGTTTAGTTGTGTCTCTCGACTCTATTATGAGTATAGGGAATCGGCTCATTGGGGATTGCAGGGCGTTCCCCCTTGGAGTTGAAGTTTGTGAATCTGTCTAAGAGGCGACCCACTCCTAGGGCTGGGTCATGGTCGGAAATCCTAAGTGGTTGGGAGCATTTATTTCCTTATCCGTCACTGCTGATTTTGGAAGTCCCTCGCCCGGGGACACTCTATCCTCTTGTGTTTTACCCACAGATTCTTCTTCAATGATTCCTATTGTTTCTACACTACATGCTAAAGGGGGAGGAGGTGGGGGAGTCCAGTATTTAGCCCTCTACACAGGTTTGGCGAATAAGTCATATATTCTCCCCTTTCGCAATTGTTGGTTCCCAGAGTCGCCATCGTATTGTGTTCTCTGGAGTTTGGTCCCTTTTTTTCTTTTCACCCTTCTGCTTCATCTCGTCAGTAATTGTATTAATGGTCTGAACCCCTGTATCACGAGCGCATCCGGTATCCTCTTTCATTGTATCATCTAAACCCAGACAAGTGTCTTGCTGTGCAATATCCTCCCTTATAACATTTCTCCATGTATTTCTCGCTTGTTTATTTGGTCCCTTCTACTGGGCAATTTTAGTTTGTTTACCTTTTTTTGCCATTTGCTAGAGGAGAATGCATCCCTGTTTCAGCTCTAAGCACTAGGGAGGACATCGCAATACTCTCGGCGTTATCCATGGCTGCAGTCTCTGGGTCACCAAAAACTGCGACAACATTCTTATTTGATGTAATACTTCCCCTCTTTTCAGCCATTTGTATTTTGTCTATTATCCCAGCATTGCAATCACTCTAACTACCTTGGCTGGAAATCCAGCAACAGATAGCTTTATCAAAACACAGACAATTTCATTCAATTAAACAGTATGCAATTTGAACTCACTGAGAGTGGCCATATCTGAGTGTGTTGTTGCCCCGGACCCCCCTGTAGGCTCCTTCCCACCTTGTCGCTGACCTGAGGTAAGGGAGTCCTCCCATTCACCCCTCTTGCTCCCAGGATATTGTGTTAATGCGAGGAGAGAGATTTCTTCCGGTATGAATACCAGAGGGGTATCGGGTTGAGGGGACTCCTCCCCATTGTCCACCTCCACAAAGTGGGGCAGCCTGGGACATACATCTAACTCCTCCCCCCTAATCCCTCCTGTGGGGTAGCTGACTCGATTAGTAGAGGGCACCGGTTTCCATCATTCAATGCAAGGGTAGCAGAGTCGGACAGAGACTGCAGGGAAGGGGCAGGGGAAGTGCGAGCGCCATTTTCATGGTGTTTTTGACGGGAGTAAAGACGGTGGGTGCGGATAGTATATCATCATACATCCACACCCCCCTCGATACTTCCCTTCTAGTTCTTGGGCCTGTCCTCATTACTGAAAGCCTCCCCAATCACCTTGAGATATTTCACTGGGAAGCGGTGGGGCTGGATAAACTCAGTCTGTGATCACTGCTTTCGCCTGCTCACCTGCGAACATGCCGAACAGGTACCTGTGTGGTACTTATATAGTTGGCAGGTAAGAAGAGGGCATGGCCAATCAGGTTGAATGGAAATTAGGCAATCTATAAGAAAATACAAATAAGTACAGGTTAATATAGTGACTCTGTTGGTAGTTTGGGGTTATAGTACATCAGCAAGAGAATTTTAACATACTAAAAGTCCATACTAATTGCTTGCTAAGATGATGGGTTGGTCTCGCAGCCTTCCGTGCAGCCAAACAGGCACTTGCGTGGCACTTCCGATGGCATGCACACATTGGCGTGTGGCCTCCTGGTTAAATCTAATTGGCAGGTAAGAAGGGGGTGTTGCCAATCAGGCTGAATGGAAATTAGGCAATTACAAGTCCATACTAATTGCTTGGTAAGATGATGGCTTGGTCTTGCAGAATTCTGTGCAGGAAAACAGGCACTTCCGTGGTACTTCTGGTAGCAGATGGAAAGCACCATGGAGGCAGAGAGCAGAGAGATGGAAAGGGGAGAAGGGGGAAGAAATCGCTCAATGCACAACAAATACACCAGGCGGCTAAGCAGCAAGCCAGGCGCTGATGGATCAGGTATACGAGAAAGGAAGCTCAGATCAATGAAGAGAGTCCAGTGGCAGGCAGAGGATGGGCTAGGTGAAGATGTCAAGAGACTTGACCCCTTGCCAGCCTTCATGGTGGAACACATAGAGCTGGGAGCACTGTGCTGTTAGAAGGGAGGGTGTCTAGATTTCATGATAGTGGGAAAAAGCCTACATTACAAAACACAACAGCTAATGCAAAAACTGGATTTGAGTTTCCCAGATAGAGGGGAAAAGGCCTAATTTCAAAACACAGCAGCAAATGCAAAGCCACCTAGATTTAAGCTTCCTAGTCAGAACGAAAAAAGCCTAGTTTCAAAACACAACAATATATGCAAAAATACCTAGATTCGAGTTTCCTAGATAGAAGGAAAAAAGCCTAATTTCAAAAACAACAGCAAATGAAAAACACCTAGATTCAAGTTTCCTGGATAGAGGTAAAAGAGGCCAAATTTCAAAAAACACCATCAAATACAAAAAATCTAGATTCGAACTTCCGGAATAGTGGAAAAAGCCCTGATTTCACAACACAATAGCAAATGCAAAAACACCCAGAATCAGGATTCCTGGATAGAGGCCTAAGTGCCGGAAATGGCTAAGACAATGGCCTAAATGCCAGAAATGGATAACCTACAACTGTGGGTGACGTCCAGCAGACTACAAGCTTTTTGCTAATAGTTCTAATGAGAGTGGTGGGACAGTTTAATATGGAGCAGTAAGGGCTGTTTCGCCTGCCTGCACCTTGCTACCTTGTCAGTCGCTGCTGGTTGACGACTTTGCTGCGGGCTTCACCGGCAAACACAGGCAAACACAATCTGGAGCTGCTACTGCAGGCGCTGCCCTGTGGCCTCAGGGCCCTTAGCCAAAGGGGCTGCCCTGGGGGGTCTCTAGAAATTGAGTATTCTAGTCACATGGGCCGGATAGCTGCACCAATGGGGATCAAGGGAGGGCGGGACAACACACAAGGGCTGGAGGGTTAACAGCGTGGCCATTAGGGATCCAGGAAGGGAGAGAACAGTGGGGAAACTACAAGGGAAGTAGGTCAGGTGCACAGACTCTGCAGCAAACAAAATAAACCAAATGTAAGTGCCAGAAGCACAAAGGGACATCTACTACATGGAACATTGCAAGAAATGCCTTTAGTTCTTTCAACTCTCGTGTTCAGATGTTGGGAGACTTCCTATTCCCCTTGTGTCTATTCTTTGTTTGGCTTATTGAACCTGTCTGGCTCCCCTTTATTTCTCTGACCCTTCAGGATGTTTATCCTATTTGGGTCTCTCGGGTTCCCATGACCTTTCTTCTTTCGTTCAGTCTCTTTTTCTGAACCTCTGTGACTGTGATATGGGTTAGGGCAATCCTTCCTTTGAATGGATTGTGTCTTCCCACGTATTCCTTATTTTTGATATTTCCAATATCCAGCTTGGTGCCTCAGAAAAGAAAATACAGCAGAGGGCACTGTGCGTCGATGACTGGTCGAGTCAATGTCCCTCAGAGGCCTCCGTCTCGACATCAACGTCACCGCAGGTATATATAGCACGCGCAGCGCCCGTTGGCCTCGGTTCCATTTTTACATGCTTCACAGCTTCGGTTACATAATGCCTAGTTCCTGACAGAACTTCGAGTTTTCTTAAAAAATTCATCTTCATCACTTCGACTTTTCGACGCGATATGGCTTCTTCATCAGCGTCGTACACTCCTCGATCCGGCTTCAAGAAGTGCTGTGACTGCGGTTCAAAGATGTCCGTGACGGACACGCACAGGATCTGCCGGTGGTGTTTGGGTTGAATCATCCGTGTTCATAGTGCGTGGAGTGCCTGTCGATGATGGCCAAAGCCGTGGGAGATCGTAGAGGGAAGTTGGCGACAGGTAAGCCTCAAAAATCCCCCTCTACTCCACCTAAATGTAAAACATCAGACGAGTCGAGATCAACTTCTCCTGGTCAAAGAGGTCTAAACGTTCCGGTTCGAGAAGTGTTCGTACCACTGTTTGACTTCGAGGCATGGAAAAAAGAGGCACCACCTCATTGCCCAGTTCACCTGAACGGGTCATTTGTCCGTCCAAGTCTAGTACTCCAGTTCAAAGGGAGGAGTTTAGACTCTGTATGCTAAAGGTGTTCGAGAATGCGGCCTTGCTCCCCTCGACAACACCTAGAGTTGATTCTCCAGTCGAAAGACCTCAGAAACGAGAGCTTTGCGTCTTAGGACCCGGCCGCCGAATCTCCTCGAGAGCTTTCTCATCCCTCGAGTCGAGAGAAAGTCTCCTCAAAGTCTAAAAAACCGACGTCATCGACGTCGAACTAAAGACTATTACAGGTCCGAAAAGTGCATCTTCCACGCAGTTGGCGCCGATGGCGATGGAGAAGCCATTGACGCCTCAAGTGTCAACCTCCTCAGCGCCACATGTGTCAATCCCTTTGGCAAAACCATCAACGTTCTCGTCGAAGCCATTGACGATTTGTCGAGGCCGTTGACATCGACAATTTCAACGTTTTTGGCTACTGTGATGACTACTACAATGCCTACTTCAATGAAAAAGACTTGCACATCTCTGCCACACGCAGAATTCTTGAAATCACTCGCTTCAATTTATGAAGACGCAGAGAAGTCCTCTGAGGAAGAAAGACCCTTTGGGTTGCAATATGGGACACCATCAGTGCCTGATGAACTTATATCAGAGGATTCTCGCATGAAAATTAGCAAGAATGTTTTCGTGAAGCTAGTAGTATTGATACCTCTCCTGAGATTGATTTTGGAAAGGCAGACCCTGGAGACCTTGCTGAAGTAACATACAGAAAGCTAATAAGGGTCATGGAATATATGGGATGGTCGCGACCCATGCCTGTTTTTTAACAGGGCGATCTCACAGATATATTAGACAAGGGGCCACAAGAGGACCCAATTATCAATTTCCATCAGGCTTTGCAAAGGAGAGTGACTTCAAATTGGGAAACAACTGTGGTTATCCCGGCTGTAAATAAGAAACTAACAGCCAAGTACGTTCCTCTAGTTCCGATCGTTTGTACCTCTCAAAGCACCCTACACCAGAAAGTCTGGTAGAGCAAGCAGCCACTTCCTCAGGTAGACAAAATGCCTATCCCACGATACCGCAAGATAGAGATGATAAACGTTATGATGCCATGGCCAAGAAGGTTTTCTCGGCCAGCAGTATGGCTTTAAAATCTGCCAATGCTATGTGCACGCTAGCGAGATTTACACACACCCTTTGGGATTGCATTTCTATAGCGGCTGACCATATACCTGAGGAGGAGGAACGAGACGGTTTTCTTAACATTGTCATGGATGGGAAAGACGCTATGTGCGGATCCCTCCAGACTGGTCTTGACTCTGTTGACAGCATCAGCAGAGCCAATGGCGGCTAGTACAGTGATCCGCAGATTTGCTTGGTGGCAAAAGACAGGATTTGCCCCAGATGTACAGTCCAGAATTCTGAAAATGCCCTTTGACGGCATGCATTTATTTGGGAATAAAGCTCATGAGAGTTTGGAGAAGCTGCAAACTTCCAAAGCGGAGGCCAAATCCCTTGGAGCTGCAATAAGGCAAACTCCAAACCACCTCACAGGTGCGCCCTGGAGGGGTAGGTCCTTTTGCTATTATTCCGAATTCGGAACGGGCAGAGGACAGCCAGCTCAAAGAGGACATAAAAGATTTCCCCGTGGTGGACGGGGGAGAAGTGCTAAGACCGCAACCGCAGTGCCTGCCTTACCTTCAGCCACTGCGTCAGCCACTCCAAAACCTCTCTGAGGTCATTTTACACATGAATGCAGTAGGAGGCAGGTTGTCACAGTATCTGACTGAATGCCAGGCTATTAGAGATGCTTGGCCATTGGAAACAGTTGCCCAAGGTTACTGACTACCTTTCTTGCAAAAACCTCAGAGTCCTCCACCATGGAACAACTCTTTGAAAGTTCCACATACGCTCCTTTTGCAGGAGATATTAACCCTGCTAGAGAAAGGTGCGATAGAACCAGTACCTGTAGCGGAGAGGAACAAGGGTTGGTACTCCCCATATTTTCTAATCCATAAAAAGGACAGAGGATTGGAACCCATCTTGGACTTCAGAGACTTGAACAAGTTCCTCAGGAAGGACAAGTTCAAAATGGTAACCCTTTCTCAGATCCTTCAGACCCTCCAGCTTCAGGATTGTATGGTATCATTGGACCTCCAGGATGCTTACTTTCATCTGCCAATCCTTCACAAACACAGACAGTACCTGAGGTTAGCTGTTGGTGGTTCTCATTATCAGTTTCGAGTTCTGCCATTTGGGCTAACCTCTGCCCGAGGGTTTTCACCAAGCTAATGGCGGTTTTAACAGAGACTCGGGAGAGGGGGCGATTCACGTCTACCCTTACCTGGACGATTGGCTGATCAGGGCCAGTTCCCCAGAACAGGCCCTGGAACATCTGAGCTACAGGCTGGGCTTCTCCCTCAACTTCAAGAAGTCCCACATGATGCCATCACAAAGACTCCAATTCATAGGAGCAGTCCTGGATGCATCTCTGGGAAAAGCCTCACCACCAGAGGTGAGGGCTCAAGACATTCTGCAGATGGTGATGAAATTCCAGAATGCCCAACATCTACTGGCCTTCGATTTTCTGAGGTTGCTCATTCTTATAGCATCCAGCATTTTCTGGTGCCAGAGGCTCACGTGAGAATATCTCTCCAGTGGGCTCTCAGGACTCAGTGGTCACAGTTCTCAGGAAGGATGTCAGATCTCCTACAAATCCCAAACAAAGTCCCACTGTATCTTCAGTGGTGGGCCTGTCGGGAGAACATTCTGAAAGTAGAACCTTTTTGTCAACCATGGCCGGAGATATCAGTAGTGACGGACGCCTCGCTCCCGGGGTGGGGAGCCCATACCAACGATTTGACCATCAGCGGTCATTAGTCTCCATCGGAATCCAAACTACATATCAAACTTTTAGAACTGAGGTCAATCAGACTAGTGTCGAAGACCTTCCTGCCATCTGTACAGGGAAAGAATGTCCTGGTAATGACGGACAACACAGTGGTCATGGACTACTTCAACAAAAGAGGTGGTGTAAGGTCAATAACACTGTGCAAATAGGCAATGCCGCTCTGGTTTTAGGCAATACCATTAGTTATTTATAAAGTGCTTAATACCCAGAGGTTTCTAAGCGTGGACCCAGGAATCAACCTGTGTTGCTCCGTGTTGTCTTGTTTCCAAGGTAAACACATTGCACCTGAGCTATTCGCCGGAGACAGTACAAGAAGGAATCTCTCTGTCAGCAGTTCACCTAGCCGGATAGAAGAACACGATGGCGGATGCTCTGAGCAGGCCAAGCACAGTTTCCAGCGAGTGGGAACTAGCTCAGGAAGTCCTTCAAGAGTTCTTCACCCTTTGGGGAACCCCTCAAGTGGATCTGTTCGCGACCAGTGCCAACAGGAAGTGCGAACTGTACTGCTCAAGGGAATTTCCCCCAAGAGGTGCTCTAGGAGACGCATTTGTGGTGGACTGGGAATTTCCACTCCTGTGCATTAATCCAGTCTTCCACAAAGAGAGGACCTTCTCTCGCGAGAGGAGGGTCGGGTTCTTCATCCGGATAGCAGGACTCTCCGCCTTCATGCATGGTTTCTGAGAGGCTGAGATGCAAGGATTGGGATCTCCAGGACGATGTAATGGAGGTTTTGCTTTCAGCCAGAAGGCCAGCAACCAAATCTTTATACAGCTGCTGCTGGAATAAGTTCTGCAGCTGGTGCAAAGATAAGAATGTTGACCATTTCTCATGTAATACACTGATGGTGTTATCTTTTCTATTACATCTGGCAAATCTGGGGCTCCAGATTGGTACCATCAAGGGATACCTGGCAGCGCTTTCTCTTTTTAAGCGCACTTCAGAGGAAGTCTCCTACTTTAAGATTCCTCTAGTACAATTCTTAAAGGGATTAACTAATTGACCCCGTTCCAATTCCAACTATGGGATCTCAACTTGGTGTTAAATTACTTAATGGGAGCTCCTTTTGAGCCTCTATATTCTTGTCCATTAAAACTTCTAACTCTATTCTAAAACTATTCTTAGTGGCAATTACATCAGCCCAAACGGTGAGTGAGCTACAGGCTTTATCCCGCAAGCCTCCTCATACTGGCTTTCATAAAGGCAGAGTGGTACTAAAAGTGAAGCCTACTTTTCTTCCCAAAATTCTTTCTTAGTTTTATGTTACTCAGGAGATAACATAACTATCTTTTTATCATCCACCACATCCGGGAAAAGAGGAAGAACGACTTCACAGACTTGATCCTAGACGTGCACTGAGCTTTTACATCTCCAGATTGGCAAAACTGCTCCAGAATGACCAGTTATTCTTGGGCTATTCAGGTCACAAATTGGGACTGGCCATCACCAAGCATACTATCTCCAGATGGATTATATTAACTATATTTGGAATGTTAGACTGGCAGGTAAAGTCCCCCAGAACATCTAAGAGCTCATTCGACCAGGGGTGTTGCAACTTCATCTGCGTTGCAGAGGGGAGTTCTGATAAAGGATATATGTGCAGCTGCCACATGGTCGTCTATGCACACCTTTACTAAATACTACAGTTTAGACTCCTCCACAAGCCAAGATTCTGCTTTTGGAAAAGCATTGTTGCACTCTGCATACATGACCGCATACATTTTTATTCCCTCCTCCAAATTATGCAAACTGCTTTGGGAGTGTATCAAAGATAAGGTATACATGGGAGGACACAATCCATTTGAAGGACAAGTTACTTATCATTTGTTAACGTTCTTTAGACTGGACGTTCCTCCCATGTATTCCTTATAGCCCCTCCCATTCTACCCCGCAGTAAAACTTCTCTTGCGATTGCAGTCTAGGCTCTCTAAGGGGAAGTAAGTCAAACACAAGGTAATACTCCACTTGTCAAAACGGAACTGAGGCCAAAGTGTGCTGCGCGTTCCATATATACCTGCATTGATGTTGACGTTGAGACAGAGGCCTCTGAGGGACATCGACTGGACCAGTCATCGACGCACAGTGCCCTCTGCTGAAATAAAAAATAATTCTTCTCAGGCAGCAAGCTCAAAGATAAGGAAAACGTGGGAGGAACATCCAGTCGAAAGAATGTTACCATGGGTAAGTATCTTGTTCTTCTTCCCCACTTACTCTTTCCTCTTTCCAACTCTTTGATCTGGCCAGCCCTTGTGCCTTCAGTGTTGTAGGATCTGCTCCAATACGTGTGTCTCTTAGACAGCACTGGCATTTTCCAAGGCTTGCCACTTTTCTTGACTGTATATGAGCATAATTTGGGTTCCACTCATCTTGGTGTTTTGTCGCCCTTCTGCTCTCTCGTTATGAATGAGGACTCACTCCTCCCTTGGTTCCTGGTTTCGGCGTTCGTCTGCTGGCACCTTGCCAACGACGTCCTCCGCATGGTCGTACCTTCGGGTATGCTTTGCTTTGGGCCGCCATTGCTTCTCCGGCCATGCACTTCTCTGTGTGTGGACGGCAGCGTCTCTCTCTGTCGTTTGCTTCACTGTGCACCACAGCCGGCTCTGCTGTTCAGCGTTGCTCCACCCCACACTGATGTTAGAGTCTTGCATGGTTCCTTCTCCACTCAAGAGTCACTGGTCCTTTATTCTTGTACCTGTAACGAGGGTGGCATATTGTTCAGCGCAAGTTGTCAAGCATATTGAAAAGTTCAGCCTTATCTTGATTCAAATACCAATGAGGTCCCTCTTTCCCAAACCCCTAGAGAGAATTTTACTTAGTGGGTTCACTGCCCTAGCCCCAAATGGGGTGTCTCCCCTAGGGAAAAAGGGACGAATACACTGGATTTCTTCACAATACCCTTTGTTAGATTTGGAGCAAAAGGGGGAGGCAAAACCAGATGACTAGCATGGCAATATTTCATGTGTTTTGGCAATCGCAGATGCAACTTATTTCTGAATTATATTCAGCATTTGCAGTCATGTCACTAATTACTCTTCCATCTAGCTCCCACATCAATGGTGTGTGTGAGAAAAGCATAACCTCGGGCTGTGTTCCACGAATATACCACAGGAACCTAGATTAAAATCAATGAAGCATGCAAGTCCATTCCACCTACTGATGCAAATATGTCCCTAGAGCCCTGTCAACATAAGGAGAGGGACTAGTTCCTATGTGTGAGTTGTTTGTTCCTTTTGCTGGAGCTGTAGCATATTTGTAGGGAGTATGTCTAGTAAGCCGCTTATCTGGAGGGTTGGTTGCATGCACTCTGTATCCGTTTTTTGTTGTTGGTCAGTGAATGTTTGTGCCCAACAGAAACGGGTGCATGGTGTAAGAGAACTATTCAGCAGTCAAATCCTTTGAGAGCCAGGAAGATGCTGTGTCATCCCAAAATTCAAATCTGCACTAGTGGGCGCTACAGAGCTCAGCCAAGATGTCCACGTCATCGTCTCTGGCTTCAGGAGCCGGCTGACTAATTACTAATTGTTATAAATGACCTGTCGGGGCCATGAAACTTCCATGCACACTGGTGGCACATCATGCGCTGGTTACAAGGAAGCTGGTGAGGGGAACATATAAATGACTGGAGTCCTTTCAAGTGAGAGCTGTAGCTGGGTGGCCCAAAGGTCGCCTCAGAGGCAGGATGTATGGGGCATTGATGTCTTAGTTGTGTCGCTGCTCACGTACCTGCAATCTAGAACAAGTAACCCACCAGTGGTGACAGTGTTCTAGGCATAACACACTGTGGAGAGCTCAGCTGAGATTGGTATCAATGATGGCCCATGACTCATTAGGCAACATGTACCTTTGTGAATGACGAGTGAGGAAGAACACTGAGCAAAAGTGGGGCTCGGCTAAAAAGTGCTGCTGGTGGGCGGCTGGAGCATTATCCCTCCCCGGGTTACTGTCGGTAGGAAAGCATATACTTATGTCACTTTGCCTTCATAACAACATAGGTGGCAGACATGTTTGGGAATTAGAGAATGGCAATAGAAAAGGAACGTTGGTACATATCACACGGTGGCCTTGTTTTATCATGCGAACTACTGGTGTGTTTCTTTTTTTTATGCCAGAGTAATACTTTGCTTGCAAATTGGTGCACTTCTAGTCTCTGGAGTCTTGGAGAAAGAAGCATGTTGAGGGAAGTTACAGATCACTACAGGATCAACTGCCACATCACCAAGCCAGTGAATATGTGGTAGCACCCAATCTCTCTTTGTGGAAATTCTACTGCTGGTACTCATGAACGTATCCATAAGCATTGCAAGTGCAGAAATAATGAGATATTTGTTTATCTAAATGTTGGTGTTTGAAAGGGAATCTTTTTCTTTTGCCAATCTGGTAATTAAATCCCGTACAGTGACAGTGGAATGGTCTAGCAATGGTTTCTGGGAAAAAATAAGAACAAAAACTTTAGCTGAAGTAGATTGTTTTGCTCCTTGTAGCTCAAAGGGCAAGCAATGCCCTCCGCATAAAAATTCACCCAGCGAATCATCGCCATTCCATTAATCTCTCATGTCTGGGCTTGGATGCATTGATAAAACAGCAACACACCTAGAGGACAATCGTGAAAGTGAATAGGTAGAAGTGACCCAATTAGAGACTAGAACTGCGACCCTTGAACAGAAAACATCTGAAATTGATCAACAAAATACTTTGAAAGTCCCAGTGATGAAGCAGATGGGCAAGTATTTAGAGGCAATGATGCAGGGAAGTAAGATGATGGACCAGAGAGTGAATATCTTGGAAACACAGTGTCTGCCATGTAAAGTAGACTACTGGTTCTCCCCTCACGCACGTAAAGTGATGACCTCTGATGAAGGGGGCCTTTGCTTCCCCTTAGATCCCAGAGGCATTTGGCCTGGACACAGAAAGCAACTCTATATACATTGACAAGTGTCATAGAACCAAACAGCTCAGAGAAAATAAAATAGGGGACTCTGGAATTGGGCCGATGCTGATTATCAAACTATCTGGTGCCAGGGATAAAGAACCAATTTTAAAAGTGGCTAAAGAGAAAGCAAACTAAGATTCTTCGCTGATTTAGCGCCTGAGACTTGAAAGAGGAGGAGGCGGCTTTGGGGAACCTTAAAAAGAGTTTTCTCTCCCGAGGATCAAAGTTTGGAATCCTACATGCTGCCGAACTCTGCGTCACATGGAAGGAGAAGGAATATATTTTTTGGGACGCTGACAAAGCAGAGGAGATTTTGGGAATTGTCAGCTGTGGAATCTAGAGGCTGAAAAAGTAATTGAGCTGGACCAGCATTTGCAATAATATTAGTGCTGATTTCTACTTTTGGTTACACTTTTTCTCTCCTTACTTGCCCCAGCACAGTTAAATGTTTATGGTGGTTACATGGGCCGGGAGGGTGAGAAAACTAATATGGGAAAGTTAAATGTGTTCCTATTACCTGTGATGGCTGCCTGTAAAGCGACTCTCCATTCGCTCCAAGGAAAAGGCCCACATCCAGGCTTGCATCTCAGGTGCATCCTACAGCACAGTTGAACTCTAAAATCTGTAAGGAACTAGCCAACCCGTTTGCAGTCTCCACCTAACCTCTTCTATCCCAGGCACTCTACAATGCACTGGCCACACACTTCACTGAAAAACCTCAGGACATCCCTCGCACCCTCGCTTCTCTTGCCCCCTCTTCTTCCCCCACCCTCCTGCCACCTATGGCATTCCATCCCCCTAAGCCTTTCTCTCCTCCTTCTCTCCTTTCACATCCGACGAGGTCACTAGAGTCGTCTGCTCTATGAAGGTCTCCTCCAAACAGGTCTCGCCCTGTTCTTCCAGAACTATTAAGGTCAATATTGGCTCGCTTGCCCCTGCACTTGCTGATTTCTGCAATCACTCTTTTGCTACTGGGTCTGTCCCCTCCTCCCTCAAACACTCTCTTGTGTGCCCCCACCACTGCAGACCTGTCTTGTCCGGCTAACTACCGCCTCATCTCTTTCACCCCCTTCCTTGGGAAACCTTTGGAAAAGCTGGCAATCGAGGCGAGGGTTACATTCAAATCATTGTGCCTGATTCACCGCACACAAAATGGCAAAGAATGCTTGGACATTCAGTAGAAGCTCCGTAGCTATACCCTAAACCGGACTCTGAGATCTACTAACACAGTACTCCTATGCGTGCCTAGATACAGAAAGGAGCAGCTGGGTGGAAGAGCCTTCTCTGTGGCCGGTCCCTTGCTTTGGAATTCCTTGCCTCAGCGGCTAAGAACTACTACAGATTTTGTATCTTTTAGGCAAGCGTAAAAAAATCTTCCTCTTTACCTAAGTGGTTTCTCTCAGTCCTCTCCTCAGTATCTCCTGACAGCGCCATGATGCCTTTGGCGACAGCGTGCCCTAGAATAAACAATTTGATTGATTGAAGCTGGTCTTCCCCCAACTGACCCAGCATACTGAGTTTGCTGGTTGCCTACACAACCATCAATCTGGATTCCGAGCATCCAGAGGCACGGAAACTGCTCTCCTGAACACCCGTGAAGAACTACTTGCATCTCTTGATTCTAACACTCCTCCCGTTCTCATTCTACTTGATCTCTCCTCTGCATTTGACACAGTGAACCACTCCATCCTCCTAAAACAGCTCCACACTACCCTAGGTATCTCGCAGCAGGTACTGGACTGGCTGAACTCCTTCCTCAATGACCGTCCCTCCCAGGTTATCCTGGGCTCTTTCTCCTCTCCCACCTCTATCTCCACCTGTGGCGTCTATCATCTATCTTGCTCAGCTGGCACACCTAATGTCCACCTACCCCTCTTACTTCCAGTGTTATGCAGATGACACACAACTCTTCTTCACACTTCCCTTTGATCCTCACCTTACTTCCTCCATCATTCCTAACTGCCTATCTGCCATCCAGTCATGGTGTACCTCCAATGATCAGTGCCAGCAAGACTGGGATCCTTCGCATTGGGACTCCTGCTCCCTCTTTCTTCCCCTCACTCTGACCACTCTCTATGGGCTCCCCCCTTCTCCTTCATCTGAACCTAAAAACCTTGGAGTCATCTTCGACTGCTCTTTTCTTCCTCCCTCACATCCAGGACCTTGCCAAGAAGGTCCACTTTCAACTTCAACTCCTCAAAGGAACCCTTCGTTTCCTCACCTTTCCACAGAAGCTCAATGTTTCTAGAGCTCTGGTACTCTCTAGGCTTGATTACTGCAATAGCCTCTTCCTTAATCTACCCTCTTCCTCTCTGCATCCCCTCCAGCTACTCCAGAATAGGGCTGCATGACTTATCCTTGGCCTCAAGCCCAGGGACCGCCTCTCTGCAGCCCTAAAAACTCTCCACTGGCTCCGTGTTGCTGCAAGAATAAAATTCAAATCCCTCTGCATAATCCATAAGGCTGTCTGGGGCCGGGGACCACGCTATCTACAACTTGTTCTCACTAAATACACTCCCTCCGGCACCATCTCTCTGCGTGTCAAGCGCTTTGCAAAACAGCGAGCTGGTGGCCGATCTTTCTTCAGCTGGCTCCCTCCTATGGAACAGCCTCCCCCTCCTTCGTCTTGAGCCACATCCCCTCAAATTCTGGAAGCTCCTCAAGACTTTCCTTGTCACCCTCCACCCCCCTGCTTTACTATAACCTAACGGTCGCTGAGATTGGTGACCAGAGCCCTTATGTGTCCACCTGGGCCCTGGCCTCCCACCCCCAATTGCCTTCAGCATCCATCCACTCCGAGCACTTGCCTCAGTGCCCACTTGCCTGTGATATCACAGGTCTGCACTTATTTATTGGCAGTTGACCACTCTTACCAAGTGATCTCTGCCAGTCACTTAACAGTTGCTCGCAACTTGCTCCTTAGCACTTACCTCCGTGTTACTCCTAGCACTCCCACGACCACTCATGCCTCTCTCTGCACTTGCAAATTCTGAATAATCACAAGGCCTAGTATCACTTCCTCTCTCTTTCATTGTTATATTTCCCTCTCATTCCCATGCTCCCTCCCTGTTGCACTGGGGGCGCTTTGAGACACAATTTACTTGATGTATAAGCACCTTACAAATGCACAATAAATAAATAATTTGGCCATTCGGTTCAATGAAGCTTAGACCATGCCCCGCCACGCAATTATAAGGAGGACAGCCAAGAGGGCCTTAGGTTGCTCTGTTGTTTCTTCTCATTGTGGACACAGCTCATTTTATGTTCTGAAAAAATATCATTTAGAAAAGAAAATTTGTCTTTGGTGCTCGAAAAGAGGATGCTTGGCCATCATCTTCTTCAGGACATTCTCATTGGAATATGGAGAGCGCCACTTCTTGGTCTACACATCATCACCAGGTTCAAAAGGCAGTTCCTAAAGTAGTGAAGAATTTATTTCATGCAGGCATCGCGAGTCTCCTGAACTGGGGAGGTGCATCGGTATTGCTCACTTGAAACACATGCCATACTTCAGTGCTTACCAACTACCTTGTAGTTCCTTTACTGAGGTAACTTCGGATGAGACATTGAGCTTCTAGGCACTGCCACTTAAATTACCCATCACCTAATACCGTGGGTTGCAGCAGTTCTGTTTTCAGAGTTAGTAAAGGCTAAGCTTCTGGTACCAGTGTGGTAGTGTGTTTGTATAAAAAGAGTTAGCTGCCCTGTTGAGAAGGTCTGCAAGGCATAGCTTCAAGATGTGAAATAGAAAACCACCATTGAGTAAGCGGATGGGTTTTATATCAAAACCCTCTGTTAAATATTCATCGTTGTCTGTAAAAGTTGCTTTACCGAACGAAGACATTTCCAGCACAGCAGTCTTCAGCTGCATGGCCTGATTTATTGTAACGCTCACCTGGTATCCACGGGGACGTCACTCAGCCTGTTCTGACCTCTTACGACCTCAAACCCTTCCCTGGAGGCTATTCGACTGGAGACTGGGCCTGAAACACAGGATTGGTAGAGTTTAACTCCCTATTGTCTCTGTGTGCTTGAACCCCTTCTTCCCCGGGGTCCAACCCTTCCCTTTGATCCACAGCTCACCTTGTTTTCTTGGATAGTGTGCTCTCCGTCCTGCCTTCAGCTCAGGGGCGCGTTGATTGATGCGGGCTCGTTGCTGCCTAGTTACTTCACTGGCAAGAGTCCAACAGGTAAGTATAATGAGTCTTTTGAACAGTTCGCTAACTTCGTTCCTTTCCTTCCTTAGATGATGGCCGGCGTCCGGGGATGGCGACGTGCTGCTGAGATGAGTAGCGCTGAAGGTGAATGAGAACGCGATGCACCCCTTTCATATTTGCATTGAACAGAGTTCTTTTTCTGTGTCTTTTAGGTGCTGCAACGGTTTTTAGCGTGGATGCCGGTTATGAAGAACAAATGCGGTGGGTAAGCGCGGTATGCGGCGCCGCTAGATGTTTCCACGCTAACCTGGAGTGTCTTTTCCCTCTTGCAGATGGATGAGAAGTTCCGGAGACAGAGTTCCCCCAGAGCGGTTGGGATTCAGGTAAGCGTTTGAAGCTCGTACAGTATTTAAAAATAAGCGAAGATTTGCAGAATGCTTACTAATGCCTTTTTTCTGTATTTTCCCTTCTCTTTAGGAAGTGGCGTGCCGGGATGGGAATGACACCTCCGAAGATGCCTGCAGAACAGAAGGAGCGATGACTGATGGGCAGAAGCGCCGCAAGGTAAGGCTGTTCCTAACAGTGTTCTTGTTCATGCAGGAGCTGAGCGCAGAAGAAAGATGCAGGCCTACTGGAGACCGATCCAAACACGGTGAGTGTCACGATGCAGGTGCAGAAAACGCAAAGCATGTTTCAGCCTGGGTGTGGCTTAAATAGTCTCTGGGTATCCCAAGTGCCTCTGGGCTGAACCACACCCAAAAGACTAGTCCGCACATGCAGTTCTGGGAACCGAAATATGTGGGGGTATCCATCTTGTACCCATCAGTGCACTACAAGTCCAATCCCCAATGTTATCCTATGGGAGTGAGTGAGTGAGTCTGGTGCCACAAGCGTCAAGTCTGACTCCAAGTGGGACTTTGGAGGGATGGAGAGGCCCTTGAGGGCCATGTAGGTGATTGTGGCATGGCTCCAGCCGGACATCTTGGAGGGCTGGGGACATGAGGGGCAGGAATCATGACATTTATCCCCACTAGTGCATCCCTTATGTACTGTTGCTCTCACTCTTAATTGTCCTCTTCGTAGATCCATGTGGGAATCCATATCTAGGGAAATTAAGTGATGAAGATTGTGGGTTGTCGTGTTAAGGTCCCTGTGGTGATCAGGAACTTGCTTGTAAGGAATTATCAGCTTGAGAGAATTTAGTATTTGAGCTAAGATCCAACTCGACTGAATCCTCCCGGCTTTGTCTGTGGACAAACCTTTCAATCTGAGCCTATGCCGACTATCCCTTACCACAGATCACGCGTTGCTCCGTTCCAGCCTTGATACGAGCTATGGCTAGGATACTTGGAAGAGAGTGCACTTTCATCAGACTGAGACCCTGCCGCAGAACCATTTCACAGTAGCCGGCGAGGTGTACTAGATAACCAAGCAAGCCAGTCACCCTAGTGTTGGTTTTCAACCATAAATGTGTGTATCACTTATGCATTGATCAATTTATGGATACATTCATTTCTAGATACAAATAGCTGAGGTTTTTTTCCCCCCAAATAAACTCTTGTATTGCCACGACACTCGCGTATCTGCTCTGAAGCCGCGTTATCACACGGACGTGTAACCTGCGCATCAACGAGAAGGCTGCTTTCAGAAGACTCGGCAGCTCTGGCAGTCTGCAGTGTAAGGAATAAACGCACTTGCAAGTGGAACGCGTCACCCACTGCGATTTACCAAGAACGTGGGCACTAGTATCCATGCACTTAACATCACTTGAGCAAAATGACAAGAAACACAAATCTTAATGTGTTGCACAATATGTTAATCCTACTTCTAGGTCTGAATTGCATGAACGGTGCTGGATCGCCTAAATTAAGAGTGTAGTGGCCCGAGGCGTTGATAGGCTGTGGCTTGGAGACTTAGGTCCTTCCTCGTTTCCTCTGGGCCCAACCTGTCATGATGACATGAGTGGTGAAGTCATACATGCAGGGGCGGGAATTAATGTGGAGTGAGAAGCTGCTGCCTTGCATGGGTTACTGGAATACTGCACATACTGTATGATAAGTAAAACATGTATTTCAAAGGGTCAGACAGCATCTCACAGGGAACAGGAGAGAAATGCACCCAGTGCAGCTATGCTTTGTTGACTATAGAGCATACAATGATTTCACCTCTTTCTGTGCCTTCCATGCAAGGAACTAATTCCTTGTTACATGATTCTGGTACATAATGTCATGCAGTCATAATGTGTTCCGGAATGCAAAAAGCATCCAATACAGCCACCATCCTTTATAGAACATAATTTGAGAGTGTGCATGAAGTAGTGTTGATAGATGATAAAAGTGCATAATGGTTTTCTGTATTGCTACCTTTAGCAGAATTTTGAGGTGTCATATTCAGCAGCTACTTTGAATGCATTTTACTGTTGTCGGGCAGAGGGGAAAACATGCATATGCTCGATTTCTAGCAGAGCAGGTGTTCTTTCATCTTTAAGCAGTTGATTGAATGATACCATTTAGTTGGATAATATTTAATATTGAAAATGTATCTGCGTTACCAGATTAGTCGGTCTCATTGTGAAAACCATAATCATGGGCATAGCTTTTACTCTAGTTTTACTGAAGTCGGTTTCATTTCATTCATTCAATTGACTGCAAGTCCCAGAATGCAACTAGTGGGGAAATCACGCCCACCACTGGATCCTAGTGTCTCTCATAGGGTCATCTGCATCTGATAGCCTTACAAGCTGTGAAGCTAGTGGTGCTCCATGTTAAGTATTGCATTTACTCCATTGGCTGTGACATGTCTTCCTAGTAAGTGTGAATGTTTCAGTGTTCCCCAGAGCAACGGCTGCATGTTATCTCAAAGACCAAACACGCCCGTGTTAAAAATCTAATCTTCAAAAAATCAAAGTGAATCATAAAGTAAAATCCCTTTCATTTTTAGCTGCTTGATTTCCGTAATGTCTTTTTGTTACATCTGCAAAATCGTTTAAGCTTTTTAGCACTTCAAATAGTTTGTCACAGAAAGAACCAGCTGCATGCACTTATAAAACAATGACTACAAGCCAGTGCCATTATCTCAATGCTTCCTTAGTGTCTTTCTTATGTGTGCGGTTGTGAGGTTTTTGTTGGGATCACAACACATAGTGTTCTAGTAAAATGGAAGTGGGCATGTGCTTGAATTGTGCCTTAACTAGTTAAGTGTAAAACGGTCTGAAATATTTTAAACTTTGGTCAAGTCTGTGGGAGCGTGCTCCGATAAAATAAATCCATCTTCTTTCATAGCGAGGTCCTCTGACACTGTCCTAGGCCCACGCGTTCAATTTGCAGGCCTGTGCTGTGCTAAATTGCAATTCTGAGTTATTTAACTGGTAAATTTGGCAGATCAACATTGCAAATTGACGGTGGTAAAAGGCATGGGTTACTTGTTATGTCTATTCTGTTTTTTAAATGCGTAGTCTAGGTTGGTCATTGACAGGTGTGAAGATGTCAATGCACCGCTACGGGTGCAATATTGCTCTGCTCATTCGTGCACAGCTGGAGAAGAAACGCAATTTATCATTGCAATATTATTTTCTCGACACAGTGTAATTTATGTAATTCACCCCTTTGTCTGCTATTTTTTATTTTTTGAGGTAATGCCAACAGACTGTCAAATTCCACACTTGCGAGAGAGGGAACATTTCCTGGGCATTCTCCATCATCACGAAACGTGCTTCAATAATACAGCATGACGCTGGAAGCAAGATGAGAACCAGCCACGGATCTCGCCATATTTGTCCTTTTTTTTCAACAACCCAATTATAAAGTATGTGATACGATACCATTTATAGGACCAACAAAGTCCCAGAAATTGCATCTGTTCCCATAAAAGGTATCGGATCACCTACTTTGCCTGTCCATTTGTGAGACTGTAAACTTTGCTGGAAAACAAGAGTCAGGGATGGGAATGAGCTGCAGATGTCGAGGCCGCGCTCCCATCCAATTATTACCTAGCATGACAGCAACTGGGAAAATCTTCTGGAGGCCACTCAGGACAGCCTCTCACTCTGGGTGGGCGCCCGCACGCTGTTTCTGTCTGTCACTTCTCTTTACTCCCCGTGCGCGCAGGGTGATCAGTCATGCCAGCCTGGCCTCATTTGTGAACCTTTTCGGGCATCCGCTGTGCATTCAATCTGTGTTTTTAATGATGGATGTTCCGAAACATGAGCCCTACAACGTTTTCGGTAATACAACCCGTAAAGTGTGTGACTGGATTAAAGTAAGCCACACAATGCGTAATTAAACCGCTGATGTTTCTGGTGCCTCTTGTTTGGGAGCAGACTCTGCTTTTCAAGTGAGTGTGATCAGCGCGCAAACCCCAGAACTGATGCTGTCATGACTCTGCTATGTTTCCTCAAAATGGCTTCCCTTAGTTGATGCAGATGTTATGGAAAGCATCATGCATCTGTAAAAGGTTTAGCGAACTGGACGGTACATTGGTGCAGAGGGGAGGACAAGATGTCAGTGGGTGGGGGCCACGGGGGACGCGGGTTCCCAGGTAGGAAGGTTTATGGATTGCAGAGTGCGAGATAAGCCAAGTTGCTCTGAAAGTAGATCAAACCTTTTGGATAGGAGGTACTACAGTAGAAAGCCATTTTTAGCGGGCCCTATTTAATGTTGGGTGTGGAAGGATCTTATGTATTGCTTGAGTGGTATGTGAGGAATCCTGTGGAGTCATCACTGAACCCCAGCCAGAGATCTCCCCCCACTTGGCCAGGGGACGGCAGCCACTACCTGATCCTGGGGGTTGTATTATTAGGGAGAATCACATGGGAGGAGACGGCTGTAGTATTCTTTCCTTCCCATAAAAGAAGACCCCATAATGTCTAAACTCTTAATGGCTGGTTAACACCGTTGTAAAATCCCAAACCCCCCTCCCGCAAAACATTCAAGGCAAACTACCATTCACACGTCCTATGTGCATAATACACACATAACATCTCCTGTCCCGGATGTTTTTTGTGCTAATTGAAAAACCTGAACAAAGTCACCTTTGGGGTCCTATAAATCCTATGAACTAAAAGTCCCATAAAGCCTCAAGTACTGAGATGATGAAGAAGAGGGAGAAGCAGTTAATGTGAATCAATGGAAAAACTAAGCTGAACATGAAGGCTAGTTGTTGTGAAGAAGTCAAGTGTGTGGGGCAAATGTCTGCATTGGTGTCCGCATCGGAGGAAAAGAGAAGCTAAACTGAAGAACGAAGCAGAACCGAGGTAGAAGGCAGCAGCATGAGAACGGACCGTGCCGGGGAGACTCGTTTAGACTGCCGCTCGCCATCACTAGCTGCCGGCGTGGTGCAGGCCAAACAAGACACAGCAAGCACCGTGGGAGAACCGATGGGAAGCCGGCAGCAACAGCAAAGCTACTGCAAGAGCTGTTGTGTCCAGAAGCAGCAGGCTTACCGGCAGGTGAACACAGAGCTGAAAGCGGACCTGAGAGAAGGTCTACAGAGTGAGAAACGTCGTCCCAGAGTGAAAGCTTCACCGCAGCAAAGTGCCACGGGTCGGGTATGCTGCCATAGACCGGTGAGTCTGCCTAGATATGTTGGGGACCCTGGGGTGTACCGACGGCCATGTGAGCCATTAAGAACGTATTTTGAATACCAACCAAGTAGAATACAAAGACAGATTTTGCCCGAATCCTCATTTATGAGATGTCACTATAGGGAGGTTTGGAGCAAGTATTGCTACAATCCAATGATTACCAGTGAAGGAGTTCAAAGACAGAACTTGAACGAGTCTCCATACATGAGATATCAATTTGGGAAAAGTTGGAGCAAGTGTTATCAAAAGCAGATTAAAACTACTGAAGAAGTTAAAAAGCTGAACTTAAACAACTCGACATAAATGAGATATCCGTGTGGGGAAAGCTGGAACAGTAGTCCCTTAAGCCAAGAAAGTATAGACGGTGAAGGAATGCAACTGTCCTATACTGAACGATAGAGCGAACAGTAAAAGAAGCTCTGGTGAATGTAGCACATCAGACAGTGAGCATTCGGAGAGAAGATACCTGGTAGAGAAGCATACCAGGCACCTGTAAGCCCCAGAAAGAGATTCCTGGCAGGGGAGTACACCAGGCAATCCGTTTGAAACATACAGGGGAATAAGACATTGTGGGCAGATACCGGTCAGTAGAGTATAGCAAGTGATCTGTAAGAACCAGGTGAAAAGAAGTCCTGGTAGTCCAAGCACCAGGTAAGTTGAAGTTAGTTAAATAAGCATGTTGACATTTGTGGGAAGATACCCGGCAGGAGTGTATACCAGAGGATATGATAAACCTACTAAAGGAATCCTGGCAGGGGAGTATACCAGGAAGTCCACTGAAGTCATAGAAATAAATTAACTTACTTACATTTGCACAGCACATGGTAAAACAAGTGAATCGAACTCTTTAAGAAAACAGACAAGTGAAAACAGGCAAGTGGAAGCCGTGAAATTGAACAAACACCCCTTTTTCTGTTAAACATTGAAATGCCTGGCCGATGGATTTAAGCAGAGACCTATAGAGCTCACATGAGAATCTCTGATGGACAAATACGTCAGGTAGTGTGCTAAAATATCCAAGAGGCTTATAAGAGAACTCTAAATGGAACATCCGATTGTGAATAAAACCCCTTTGGTTTGTGAAATCATTGTCAAGAAACTTAGAAAGAGTTGACTGGTGTGGGACATATTGTTTGTGCACAAACTTCCTAAATCAGGTATAAGGAGCCAAAGAAGTGGTTGTTTGAAAGAGACCGTTTTGCCATCCTTTGGAAGTGGTTGCTTGAAAAAGACACCTTTGCCATAATTAAGAAGTGGTTATTTGGAAGAGACACTTTTGCCATCATACCTGAGACATCCAGGGGAGGGGAACCATCCTCTGGGGGTCCAAGGATTGTTTTTCTTGGATTTAACACTTTTGTTATCAAATCTACACCAGACACACTTTCCTAATACCCCCTGAGGGGTCAGAAATGAGAGTCAGACGCAATGTTGTAATGTTTTCAACATTAGTCATTTTCAATTAACAGAAAAAGCGGTTTGGCTAAAGGCTTATCTGTCCCTATCCTAAAGAGAATGGTCCTGCCTATGAAACTAAAACTAAAGCAAGCTGAGCTTGTGTCCAAAATATATCTGACCCTAACACTAACATACAGTCAAAAGGTGAAAGGTAAATGTCTCTATTTCCAATTCAACAAACGTGTGTACACATCTAAATGTGTAATTCCAACAAAACAATCCTTGTTTCTCATTCACATAACTGCTGCTCAAAGAATGATTTCTTAGTATATTCTCCTGCCAGGGATCCCCCTTTGGTCTCTTGGAGATCCCATGGTGTACTCTGCTGCCAGGTATCTCCTTCCAAAAAGGATTCACTGCCTAATGTGTATCCACCCAGGGAGTCAATGGCGCGGGGGTGTCTCCAATGCTGCCGCCTCCAAGGCCATTATGCTGGCCCCTGCCACCCACCCGTGAAACTGTTAAATCTCCCCCGGCTTCCCTGCAAGGGTGAAGCCTGTGGGGAATCGAGGGCATGGTGTGTTTGCATCCTGCAGTGGTGTTCTCGGCCCGTGGGGTTGCATGCCCCACTTCTCTGAAGCTCCAGACTATTGAGTTCTATGCCCGGCCACGAGGACCGCCACTTGCCTCTGCCGACCGACTGAGTGTATCAGTGCCTAAACCGTGACGTTATCTCTTGCTTTGTATGGCTAGCAGTCTAAACCTTGATTTTGGCGTTGCATACTCACAAAGCCAGAGGACTTTAAAACAGGGAACGTTGCTAGGGAACGTTGCTGAAAACCCTTTTTATAATCTGTGACTTCCTGGATATTTATTGACACTGACACCGGAGGCATCGGGAAGATCGGAAACATTGTGAATAGTGCCATTATATTTATTTTCCCTACTTCCATTTTCTTTCCCTTGGCCCTCGGCTTCACCCACCCAAACCACTATGTCTACGACTCTGGAACAGGTGCAGGATCCTGTGGTGACACCTAGCCCCCTCCCTGTGTTTGGGCCCAGGCTTGGCCTGGGATTTGGCTTTGGTCTGGGGCCTAAAAGGAAAATTCCGTGCATAAAGCAGAACAAACCCAAAAACCCTGCCCTGCCCCACCCCGGGTCAATGCTGATTCTGCAGCCTCCACTAGACCCGATGCTGGTGGCACTTTTGGTAATGCTCATTTATTAATTTCTGAAATGCAACACTTTTTGGCCACTCCCAATGCTACTAACAGTTTGCACCAAAGAGGGGGGTGGCAAATGTTGATATTACTACCGTCTTTGATACTGTTAGTGAAACCCATGACCCAGCGCTGACCGCTAACACCTTTGGCAACTAGACTTTCTGGATTGCCCGGACCATTTAGATAAACATTTGTGCACATGGGGCCCCCCAAACATTCAGGGTCTGGAAGACCAAGCTTCAACCAAGACACTTAGCAGCTCTGGTCCTATCCAGAAGGAATCCCCTATTGTTTCCCCTCCCGCAACCCTGCCTACAAGTGGACAGGAGGCCAAGACACTGCCAATAGTGACCACTGATGACACGACCAGCCAACTGCCCTTCCCCCTACTTGTAGGCATGGGTGGTGAGTCAGCGGTGTGCCCAGAAAACACTTTGGCAGTATTTCGCGCAGACCTGCTGGGATTCCCCTCCACCCCCGCCCAGTAACCAACACAAAAGGCCCGCTTATGGCCTTTTTTAAAAATAAATCTCCAAGTCAAACAAGGATGCCAGTGGGAGTCATGATGGGAATAGAGCATTTCCCAAAAAATTAAATGTCAAACGACAAGGACCCAAACCAAGGACTGCAGATCGACAAAATCACAGGGGCAACTAAGATACCAGTGAATACAGCTAGGGGGTTGGCCAAAGGGCTGCCTAATTCTTCCTATAAACCCACTGTTCCCTGTTGCCCCAGGTCAATATTCCTGCACAGAGTACCGAATCCGCCCACTAAACGAATATGACCAAGGGAAGCACTCTGAAACAAATGCCTGCACTGGCTGCACTCGGTGGGGGGGTGTCTCTTCTTAGCGATGGACAACATTGTAGACTGCGATGGGATACCCAAGACTGGGGAGGATGACTCTGACTCTGTCAGGATAACTCTAAGAACTCCAAAAATGGCCAGGGACATATTGAGTGCTGGATGGCCACGTAATCCTCTGAAAAATAGTGATATTGTTATTGTCCACTCTCTCTATGGAAATTCGCCCATAGCGGCTGTCCTGGTGGGGACAAATGCTGCTCCCGTGGGGGTGAAACATGTCGGTTTTTTTCAACCATTATACACTAACGCGTTATCTGGCAATACCTCAACTAGCCATTTGTTCATTAGCTTAGCATGCCCCTGGTCTCTCGGACACGTGTGTTTTTTTGCTTTTGATTTATGACGATGTTTGTTTTGGGTATGTTTAAAATGACTATAATTTGTGATGTAAAAACTTTTATGGCTTTGAACTGAAATAAAGCTAAACAAACGTCTCTCTCACCAGGTCGGCCTACAATGTTCACCTTCCTTCCAAGTATAACACAGTTGCACTTCTTCACTGTTTTATACCTCATTGACTTCAGGTACTACTTGTTCCAACTTCCCCTGTATTGACATCCCATATATGGAGGTTTGTTCAAGCTCTGTCTGTCAACTTCTTTCTTAGTATCTCTTGGCTTTTGGCAATCTGTGTTCCACGTTTCCCCAAATTGACATTTCATATAAGGAGATGTGTACAACTTTTGCCTTTTTAACTCTATTTGGTCGGTATTCAAAATAATTACTCAAGTGTTCATAAGTTTGCTGGCAGGTCCCTGCACCCCCAACTTCTCTGGGCCGACTCACTAGTGTAACATGTAGCTGTGCCAAAGGTTTATCCCTTTGCAGGCTTCCCCTGTCAGGCACACTCTAGTTTGGTTCCCATGTCAGCTTCCCAACTACTCGCAGATCGAACCAAGGCAACCCCACAGGATTGCGTCTTCTATGGTCTCGCAGTGGCTATCTGTCTTACAGCGGTCCCGCCAGAGCACATGCTGTGTTTTTACCAGATTCCCATTCCTCCAGTAAGGTACGCTTCCAGGCGGTTGCCTGTAAGTGTCTGGCATTTCCAGCACAGCTCGCCTCTGTGTGTCTGCTTCTGCCATTAGGTCCTCTTCACACTTTGCTTTCTCTGCAGCTCTCCTCTCTCTGTTCGCAGATGATCAAGATTAAATGTCCTGCACATCTGATTGTGAGCCTGACAACTAGATGGCACGTTCTTTCATTCCACATTGACTCCTCCTCCTCCTCTTTGTCCCAGTACTTGAGGCTTTCCGGGAACTGGAGTGCAAAGGAATTTTAATCCAGTTATATTGCTCGACACCTTTGTTTAAATAATAGCCATCACAAAGAGTAGATTTTAAATGTATTTATGGGGTGTTATGTACACAAGAAGCGTGAATAGTATTCTGTGTGGGATGCTTGACAAGGTGTTTCAGGGTTTTACAACTGAAAACTTCTGAATAATGACATGTCGTCAGATTCTCTGGAATTAGATGGTCTTCTTCACAGGAAAGGGAAGAATACTGCGTCTCTCCTGTTGGAGTCCACTTCTCCCCGACAGCCATCTCCTACCATGTGATTCACCCTCATAATACCACCCCCAGCGTCAGGATCAGGTAGCGGATGTCTTTGCCTGACCACGTGGGAGGAGATTTTAGGCTGGGGTTTAGTGATGACTCCATAGGATTCACCACACACCCCTCCCCTAAATATCCATCCTCATGCTCTTGGGTTATTGGTTTGAGAACCAATAGCCTCCCCCATATGAGGAAGAGGTTTCAGAGTTTGGGTTCCCCAGGCCCAAACAGGGCCTGCGGATGGAAATCCTTCTCTTTCCCATGAATGTTTTACTAGCATTGCTTTGAAGCTTTTTGAAATTGAGGACCTCTGTACCAATAATGGTCTCTTCTGGTAACCTTGGAATGACAGTAGCATTTATATTAGTGGCCTCTCCTTGAACCTTAATAGTAACTCGGGTTCTATGGTAAAGCTCTTCATCCCCTTTGACATATGTAACCTTAATTGGGGTTCCTTTTCTTTGATTTCTGGGGGATATTAAATCAGATCTTAAAGCTGTTTACTTACTTCTGGCCTCAGTTAAGGCTCTGACGGTGATACCTTTAACTATGGCAGAATCATGAGTTTTAAAAATATTACTTGCGAGGAACAAATTACTAGTGACTTCTACTACGTCCTCATCTACCTCATTCCCTTCCCAATCGTGTCTGGTCAAATATCCAATTTCTATTGTTTCTTGTTTCTTCCCTTTTATTAGAGGGGAAATGTCAGGCTAGATGTCTAGATTGCCCACATGAAAAACCTCCTAATGGGATAGGCTTTTGGATTGGCGCCTCTTCAGTCCTTAACTCGGTTTTAACGATTCCAGGTCTTCTTTCTGGCTTAAATGATTCTTTTATTACAGTTTTGTGGAAACTGACTTGGTTGCTTTATTTATTAAAGTGTGGGACACAAGGAAACCCTTTACATTTTTTGTAACTTCTGCTTTATGAAGGTTTCTAACATGGCGATTGGCTTCTGCAAAATTCTGAGCTGTTTCAACAACTAAAGCCAGACTAGGTTTGTTTAATTGCAGAATAGCTTTTTGTAAATATGGAGGGACAGAGTTCACATACAGTTCTATGGTTAAGATCTCCAACACTTCTGGTAAAGATTTGTTTCCCAATGATAGAGACAGGGTATTCTGTATTCTAGCAGATAGTTCTACTAGTGTTTCATCTGAGTTTAACTTAATACTCCAAAGTATCTGTTAGTCAAAATTGTCTGTTTGGCGTACTTTTTTCTTTAACCCTTCTTTGATGTCATCAAAAGGGGTTGTTCCTGTATGGTTTAACAAATGATAGGAATTCTGAATGTCCCCTCTCAATAAGGTAGCTAGATAACATGTTTTTAATTCATCCACCTAACAGAATTGTCGGGCCAACCGCTCAAAATTAAGAAAGAAGTTCTGTAGGTCTTCCTCTTCTCTATAGGGTTGTATAATCCTACAGGGTATATGGGTCTTTGTTAGGTTGCAATACGTCTATCCAGCCCTTTTTGGAATATAGTCTCTCCCTGAATCTGATGGACAATTAATTGAGCTACTAGACCTTCTAATGTTACCATCTCACTAATTTATGCAGGATGTTCTACCTGAACAAAAAAAGGAATTTGAACTATATCAAGACCTTTACCTCAGGAGAAGGGTCAACTTCTATAGGTTTGAGCGTAGGGCCCTTTGGATAACGTGCATGCAATGGATTGGGATGCAGAATAACTCTGACACCAAATAATCAAACCAACTAAGGAAGATGACAAAGGTTGCTGTTTTATTAACAGTAAAACAGGGAATCACAACGGACATCAGTGGACATTCGCTTGAGTTCTCAGCGCATTTCACATAAAAACAGCCTTTTATACAAAAAAAACACCAGACGTGACGTAATACGTGGCAAATAAGAAAACCTACGAGGGTTTGTGATGGGTTCAAGGGGAACATCTAAGTATACTTTCGATAAGGGGTGGGATTCTGATTTGTTGTCTGTCAGGTGGACAACTAATGCCTACCTCCAAAACATGTAATCTTCAACACTATTAAGTACACAGTATATCATTGGCTCTCAAACTATAAGGCCCTTCATTATACGGCCCTCAATAATTAGCCCTGTCTGGAACATTTGTTTCACTTAGCAGCACCTACGCCCAAACCCAAGTACCAGGAAGTGGACTTGACTTCACCTCCCCACCCAATTAGCCCAACATCTCATCACCCATGCCTTCTGCCATGAAGATTGTCTTTGACCTTGGTCTTGAAGAGTAGTCTTGTCTCTGGGAATATAAGGGAGTGCGAGCACGCACTATCGTCGTTCTGGGACTCCATGCTCAACTCTATTTCCATCCTTGGCTTACGTGATGGGAGACCACGATTTGGTCCATTTTGCAGCATTTAAATGTTTTAAATGAATAAAGCTTGGCATGCTTGGTGTTCTTTCTTTGCACCTTATCAAGGGATGATTCAGCTTCTCATGTTCACCGCCTTCAAGAATATATAAACAGTCTTGGCTGCTTCAGCTTTGGTACCAGGCCAGACAGCCTCGCCTTAGTGTCCACGATCTCAGCTCATTCTTTGCTGCAACACAGTTCTCGGCCCTTCTCTCCATGGGTCTGGGCTTACTAAATTCCTAACACTGATGTTCAGTTTCTATACAATGGCGACTTCGCCTGTAATCTATTCAATTATAGCTAGCTTCTAAGATCACTTAGTCTACTTGCGTTACATCATCTGTACAGTTATTGAATGGTTTGCATTTTCTGCAGTGTGTCACACACGTTCAATCTTCTTTTTGCATATGACAGTTTACTTGATTCTTAACTTCATCAGTTTCTATAGGGTCCTTGCATTCTCTCTTCAGCCAGTATTCTCAGGGCTTCACGCTCATCTTTAGTGAGGTCACCAGCTCCTCTCACTCTTTTTCATATTCCTTCGGAGAGTTCCTCCCTCAGATTGTCGTCTCTTCGGGGATACATTTGGTCGGGCTTTCTTAGAGGGTACCTTCTTTCGAATATTTGCTGTCATATGGTCACAACTGCTGGTGTCAAGCATGGTACGATCTCAGGCGTCCAACATACTGGAGGTAGCCAAGCAGGACTTCCTGCAGCTGCATGTAACATCTCATCTACAGGTTCCTCTATCTCCGACAAAGAAACATGCTCTAATAATTCTTCCTGTTTTCTCAATGTTGGATCAGATCTCCTGAGACTAGGAGGAACACTAGTAGAGGGTCTTGAAGCTAGGTCTGTACATTCTGCTTTTATGACCGATCTTAATTTGCTATATCATCTTATATTATAATCAGATACCTTAAGGGTATCCACCAGAAGCTGACTATGGAACAAAGTTTTTAGTGGTGTATGGGGAAAGCAAATTTAGTTAGGATCTTCTATTTAATTCTTAGGCTAGGGTCGTGGGGAATAATCTCAAGTGCACACTCTGCTTCCTCTAGTTCTTGAATAATGACTTTCATTGGAGTGTAAAGGTGTTGACAGTAGGTTCCTGGTTTGTATCAACCAGTTCAGCATCCCAATCCTGACCCCATATGTGAGGGGTCAGAAATGAGAGGCAGACACAAAGTTGTAATGTTGTTAGCATTAGTAATTTTTTATTAAAAGAAAAAGGAGTTTGGATAAACTAAGTAGCGAAGTTCCCTTACAAGTAACAGTGCCACAATGCCACTGGGCTGCCTGCGTGCTATATAAATGTAATAAATAAATAAATAAAGGCCTATCTGTCCCTATCCTAAAGAGATTGTCCCTGCCTATGAAACTAAATCTAAAGCAAGCTGACCTTGTGTCCAAAATCTATCTGACCCTCACACTAACATACACAATAAAAAGGTGCAAGTTAAATGTCTCTTCTATAAATTCAACGAGTGTGTGTAAAAATCCAAATGTTTAATTCCAACAAAACAATCCTTGCATGCAGGGGTTGGTTCCCGCCCCTGAACTGTTTCAGGCAAAATGTAGAATGTGTTCTGTTCAAACAATGTTCTGTTAAGGTCAATGAAAATGTTTCTTTCACAGAACACTTTCCTCAGGATGGCAAAGAAAATGTATTTTTCCAACAGCGCTGTTTGGAGGCTAGCAAAAGGAAGTTGTTTCTACTTTACAGGATGGCAACATGTTGAATTTTAACAACTGCTTCAGATGACAACATTTCTCTTTGACACAACTGCTCCAAGAATGATTTCCTGGTACTATCCTGCCAGGAATTTCTCAACTGAATCTTTAGATGTCCTGGTGTACTCTCCTGCAGGTATCTTTCATGATCTCTTTCTTTCATCTACCTTGCGGATTAGCTGGTGTACTCCCCTACCAGGAACTCCCCCGCCCCCTTTGGCTCTTGCAGATCCTCTGGTATATTTTGCTACCAGATATCTCCTTCCAAAGAGGGTTCACTGCCTGATGTGCATCTTTCACCAGGTCTTCCTACAATGTTCACTTTCCTTCCAAGTATCACACAGTTGCACTTTTTCACTGTTTATACCTCATTGGCTTCAGGTACTACGTGTTACAACTTCCCCCGTATTTACATCATATATGGGGGTTTGTTCAAGCTCTGTCTGTCAACTTCTTTCTTAGTATCTCTTGGTTTTTGGCAATGCTTGTTCCAATCGTCCCCAAATTGACATTTCACATAAGGAGATGTGCACAACTTGTGTCTTTCAATTCCTTCATTAATGTCTCTTAGCTTGTGGCAATGCTTGTTCCAAGTTTCCCCAAATTGACATTTCATATAAGGAGATTTTTACAACTTTTGCCTTTTAACTCTATTTGGTCGGTATTAAAAATTACTACTCAAGTGTTCATAAGTACGCAGGCATTTCCCGGGATGGCCAACTTATCTCGGCCGGCTCACCGGTGTAAAGTGTAGCTGTGGCAAAGGTTATATTTGGGCAGACTTCCCCTGTCAGGCAGACTCTCGTTTGGTTCCCGCATTGGCTTCCCAACTACTCGGCGATGGAACCAAGGCAACCCCACAGCACCACGTCTTCTACGGTCTTGCAGCGGCTTTCTCTCTTTCAGTGGTCCCTCCAGGCCACCCACTACTGGATTCCCGTTCTTCCGGTAAGGTATGCTTCCATGCTGTTGCCCGTAAACGTCCAGCACGGCTCATATCCACGTGTCTTCTTCTGCTGTTATGTCCGCTTCCCGCTTTGCTTTCTCTGCATCTCTCCACCCCTCTCGCTTTCATTCCACATTGACTCCTTATGCCTCTTCTTCTTCTCAGTACTTGAGGCTTTATGGGATTTGGAGTCCAAACAAATTTTAAACGGTTTTAAGTTATATTGTTGTACGCCTTTGTTTAAATAATAATCATCATACACAGTAGATGTTCAATATGTTTTAGGGGTGTTATGTACACATGAAGAGTGAATAGTATTCTGTCTGGCCCGCTTGACAAGAAGGTGCTTTAGGGTTTTACAAATGAACGGTTTTGAATAATGTCCACTTGCCATCAGGATCTCTGGAATTAGAGGGTCTTCTTCACCGGGTCTCTGCTGTTGGAGTCAACACTTCTCTCTGAGAGCCATATTCTACCATGTAATCCACCCTCATAATACCACCCCAGGGTCAGGATCAATTAGCAACTGCGTTCACCTGACTACATTGTAGGCCTGGGTTTAGTGATGACTTCATAGGATTCACCACAACCCTTAGTTGTTCACTTCTAGTGTGAGGGTAAGATTAGTATGTTTGGACACAAGGATAGAGTTTATAATTTGGATGATGTGACACACACTGATCTTTAGTTTTAGTGTCCTAGGTAGGGCAACTCTTTTTAGGATAGGGACAGAGAGGCCTTTATTCAACCCTTTTATTTTAATAAAGATGTCTGATGTTGAAAACACTACCACTCTGTTCCCTCCTCTCATTTTTGACTGCTCACAGGTAAAAGGGCTCCGGATAAGAGGTAAAACCGCAGTAAAATGATTTTAGGGTGTAAAGAAAAAAGATTTAAATCCCAAAGAGGGTATTTCGTAGGGGAGGATTGGTATTTATGTTAACTCTGAAACAAATATTTTTCGGAATCCTTACTGCTTTTCAATTAGTAATTCAGGCAAATTAAAAGATCATTGTTTACCTTAAAGTTCCTTTTCAGATCCGGCAATAAGAATAGTATAGCACCTTGCTCTGGTACTCCTCTGCTTATGGCATTGACTTGAACATATCTGTGACGCAGTGAGGGAGAAAGCAGGTGGCTGGCGCATGTGTGTCTGTTGCGCCCTATTTGTTGTCTGGAGTATTTTTAATGTATATTTTTTTTTGTTGGGGATATTTGCCTATACATAGGGAGTAAAAGTGGCTGATACATCGTTTATCTGCAGATCTGAATGGTATGTCTATTATTTATTTTGATTTTTTTCAACAAGAACTTTTTTCATAAACTGCGACCAATAAAAAGATCTGTTGAAATACCCCCAACGATATTGAGAACGTTCTGCTGACCCAAAATCCCTTTCCAACCATCACGCTAAACCCTTAGTGATATCACAGCAGGCCTCTCTTCAGCCATCTTTGTGATGCTTGTTGCTTTAACCGGAAGGGCAAGTGAAAGTGGAGACTTGTGAGGTAAAGATAATGGGTGGGAAGCCAAGTGTCTCCCTACAAAAATATCTTTTTAGCAAAGCTGCTTTTCTGAGAGGTGCTATTAATCTAAAATGGTTGTCTTCCTGTTTTTGCTCTGTAGGGAGTTAGAGTTGTGCCCCATTAGTGGTCTTTGATGTGCCTGTTTTCACTAATCATGGGAGAACCACAATACTTGTGACAGAGATTCATAGAGAGGTCGTGTTACCTAGGAATGTTATTCAATAGATAACTTGTCATTTCCATGATACAGCGCTCACAATTTGCCCTACTGCTGCATGTCTGCGTGCTATAAAACGCATTAAATATCTAACTGGATGACAACAACGTACTTTACCTATTTCTCCCTGACACCAATTATGCGTTATTCAGACACCAAGTATTCTTCATTCTGAAGTGTGCCAAATCTTCGTGGATCATGTATCTTCAAAACATCATTGCTTGATTTGCCAAATATTTGAAATAGTACTTTCATTCCTCCAGTAAAGACACTCAAGAGTGTGAAAATAGCTGCTTTCTGTTTAGTGCCATTCAATGTGTCTTTGCTTTGGATACATTGACATTGCTTAATTGGTCTGGCAAAGGTTATGTGCCTGACCATTGCCCTCTCGCTGTAAAAAAGATGGCTAGCCAACTTGCCCTTTCTGCAGTGGAGTCTGTTGGGGCTCACAGGTTGACAATAGTATCGCGTAATGCCTTTTCAAAGTATTGTATGCTCACGAATCAGTGGGGGTTTGTGATAACCCAATAAAGCAATAGCAATGCAGCCCACGAACGCATCAAGGTGCATGGTCATGGAGAAGTGGTTTGTAGTCATTAGGCTTCTGTATTCATCGGGTAACGAACGCTAAAATGAACAGTGCATCAGTGACCTCAATAAAAGATGTTCATGCTCGCACATTTCCACACGCCCAGTTTCTTGCAGAGCTCGCCTTGCCCACATCCCATGACACCATGTTTTTGTTGGGGGCATACACACCAGGTTGTGAGATGTTGGGCACGTTCACCGCATTGTCTACAAGATAATGTGGTGGATAAAGAGATGGGTCACAGTAGGTGGTTTAACTTCGCCACACAGCTTACTCATGTCCTGTTAAAAGGCCATTACATCACAGACTGTGTGAAGGAAATGACCTGGCAGATTAGCATGTTGAACCCTTCTAAAAGTTACGCCATAATTGTCTGCCTCACTGGCTAGTCAGACCAAATAGCTACCGCCCTCTCATTGTGAAAGCTTTCCAAATTTCAAAACTGGATTCCCGACTTTCAAGTTTGAATTCATTTCCTTTTTAAATTCGATGAAGGCGTTCTTAGGTAGCTAACTTAATTCATTTCTACTTCACTCTTGTAATTACACGTTCTCGATGATGGAAAGCATATTTAGCTGGTTGGTTGCTGTGAGTTTTTCCGTGGTTTGGAATTAAAAAGGGCACTGGGATAGTCTGCCACTCGGATAGTCTGCTACTCTGCTATTGAGCAACTCTGCTATTGAACAAGTCTCGTATTGAATCGTGTCCCTCGAACGTTGTACCCCTGTGATATTCTTGCTGCAGTGATATTAGCCGACTATGACAGGCTGCCACCTTGATCATTTGGCAGTTTAAAAATGTGCCACTTTGATACCTTTGACACCTTTCGACTACAATATACCCATGGGGTTTTCCATAGCCGTCCTATCATCCTAAACATACCCCTTAATAAATGTTTCCAGAAACCTCCCTATGTTACTAACCCACGATTGACAGGCCACTGGGATACTGGGCCACTGAAAAACAAAATAAGTATACCCTCAGCCCAAACAAGATATAGAAAACCCACCGGCAACCGCACAACCAGCAGCACAAACCTCACCGAAATGCCTCAATCACGGAAAATCGCTAAACAAGAACTACCTATAAACGCGGTTACCCCATCGAAGAAAACCAAATATCACACACCATCACCTCATGCAAACAAAAAACACCAGGAAACCCTGCAAAAAACCTCTTCATGGAAGAGTGCCTTTTTGTCACAGCTCAACCAAAATCGCTCTGTCTCACATTACCTATCGACTTGCAAACCATCTCAACTGACAACCCAAAGACACTTCAACCACAGAAGGAGAATAGATGCAAACTGCATGGATGGACTTAACAAAGATCACAGAACTAAAATAGAACCAACACACTGTTATTCACCAAAAACTGGCGAGACAACAGAACTCACAATTACAAACTGTCAGCCACTCGGGAAGATGACATCGACACAAGATACAGCCTACTCAAGGAAGAACTGGAAACAACAAAGATTCACACCATAGCCCACACACCAAAGTCAATCAAAGGATCGAAAGAAAGAAGGCACCAATTGCAGTTCGACCTACCAACACAACCCCAAAGGACAAGCAAACCCCGGAAAAACTAAAAGATTCACTGCAACCTAGTCAAGGCCAGATCAATGTCAAAACACAGCGCAGAGATGCAAGCTCCTCAGCAAAGGTGGAACTGACATCTTTTTCTTCACAGAAACCTGGTCACTCGTGGACTTTAAGGTAGTTGCACACAAATCCCTCCCGAACAACTTCAAACTCGGGCAGGCAAACCCACAAAGAAAAAGAGGGCACGGCTTAGCACCACCTAAGAAATCACAATGCCACTATCATAAACTATCCCACATTGTGAATCACTCTTCATTTACCTAACTCTGAGCCATAAAACCAATCTTTCATTCCTACTCATTTACAGACTTCCCACATAAAACCTGTCTTTCAAAGAGGCATGTGTAGATGCCTTTAAAACTTGATCACCTAATCATACTAGGAGATTTCAATATCTAGTTTGAAGAGGAAAACACCAAGTCTGCAAAATCAATGACCTCACAACTATACACAATGCACCACAACTAATGGTGAAGGGGGAAACCCACTCAGCCGAGCACACTTTGAATGCAATCTTCTGCAAGAGAAGTCGAACTGCAACGGCACCAACAATACACATTCTCTGGAGCGACCACCTTATGATACCTTTCATGATCCATGCTCTAGTCAAAGTACAAGCCAATCACATAAATATTTCTCCACCTCAGAAAAGAAACTAGAATTCCCTCAACACCATGGATCTCAACACCAGCCAAGAATCCAATAAACCACCAAACGCCCTTCTAGATACGCTGAGAAACCAGAAGGTGTCTTACCCTCTAGTCCCTGGGGATCTGTCATCCGGGTGGCCAGGACACGGCCATGGCTTTTGGATCCAGTTCCCTGGGGGTGGACCAGTGCGGGAGGATCACCTGGATGAGGGGTCTCCGGGGAGTGGGACACCGGATGGTGAGACACGGAATCCCCTTCCCTGTGACACCTTTTCCCCATCCTACCAGGTAGAATGCCTAGGAATTCAATCCCCCACCCACTTTTCCGACACAAACACTTTCCTATGGACATTTCCCCATGAGCAACAACAGACTAACACCACAGCCATATACCTGACATGTCCGAACACCATGGATAGGCAATTACGGATTATTACACGCACCTGACTTCCATTACACTTCCCCACACGGCTAAAAGGCGTAGCACGAAAGCACACTCTGAGGGAGACAAACCACACGAGGAAACGGCAGTTCCATGATGGCAGTTGAAAGAGGAAGAAAGACCAGGAGAAAGACAGCAAAATCAGAGAGAGTCGCAAGGAGGGTAGTACCTGTGACCTCTAAACACCGTTACTTTTGTGAGCCTTGGAAAGTAAGAAACCGAAGACCAGGAACTAAGGCTGATCAAACCTGCACAGTGTGTCAGAGGTACCCGGGGCTCTCCTGTGTCAACAACCAAGGCGGGGAGGAGCAATTGCCGCTGTGGTACTTGTCCTTGGCCCTTACAACAAAGCAGAGTCAGAAAAGACAGCAGAGCCGGTGAGTCAGAGAGACTGATACCAGATTGGCTTGTATTTTGAACCAAGGTTGCAAGCAGCCGGCATTTGGAATAATCTCCCCACCCATATCTGATTGGAAACCAACTACATGAGTTTCCGCAAGCAAGTGAAAGCTCTCTGTTTTAAATAATCTACCTGTTGAAACTACTTTTAGGCCCTCTGCTTACTTGTTTGTCTGTCCCGTCTCTCAAAGCACCGTCCATTTGTAACATGTCCTTATTTCTGCACCCCGAGGCCTGCGGGCTACCGGCACATTATACATTTAAAATAAATAAATATAAATAGAACAGTGTGTGAGGTGTTGGCTATGAGTGACGCGAGTATAATTGGAACCAAAGAAGTTATTGAACTTTGGGAGGCAACCCAAGATACCATACACAGAGTGGTCCGGCGCCACATGCACACTCATTTGAAGGTCTCTGTAAGGTATCCAACTGATGCTGAGTGTGAGAAAATGAAAAACAGAGATGGAAGTGGTCATGCAACGGGTCTTGCTAAATCCTGTGCACATTCGAAAGTCTTTGCTAGTTTAAAGTACATCAGAGTTGGTCAGAGCCCGGCTGAGGGAGAGCAATTGAGCGAAAGAAAGGGATATCAGCCCGGCTGAGGGGGATCCAGGGTGAACAGTGAGTCACCCAAGAAAGAATTCTCAAAATATTGTTATGAAAAGGATCTGAGCCTTGAAGAAGGGGATCCACCATTGAACTTTGTTTTTGAAAGGGATCTGAACTCAGAAGAGGGGGTCCAACACTGAACTTTGTTTTTGAAAGGGATCTGAGCCTGGCTGAGAGGGTTCCAGGGCGAATACCCAAATTGAATATGAAAGAAAGGGAAAAGAATGTTTGTGTTCTTTTTTGTATACCAGGCCCTTTAAGTTAAGAGACTTGCAAGAAGCAACGAGACCTGGACACAGGAGGTCCTGAACTGTGAAAATGGAACTGTATCCTTGTGCGGCAGAAGCCAGAGTGTGTGCTTTGCTCAAGTGACCGCCTTGCCCCGTGGTGCAAACGTGGGGAAGAGAGGCCAATGGTCCAATCATCCGGACTTATGATTTTGTGAACACTTCTTTCTTTTTCATGAACTTCACCCCACACCATTTGTAAATTAGTAAGGATTGCCAATCGTTTTTTTTAGTATAGGCCCTTTTAATTTGACAAGACTCTACTAGGACCATTATTATTATTTGATTGCGTAGCTTGCTCCCATCTGTAGATTTAGGTTTAGATAGGCATTTATCTCACCCTTGTGAAAGTTCAATAAACACCCTTGAACTGTGGTCACTTGTGTCTGTTTTACTGTTGATACCATGCCTTCCTTACAACACTCCCAACAGACAAAACCCTGAAGAACGGGCTTTCGCAGTGCGAGAAATCTTTGTTAGGTCACCGTTTCAATACATCAAGTATTTTGTTGCAAGAACCAAACATCAGTACAAGGTAAATCCCTTATTCAATAAACCATCCCAGCAGAGCGATTCCTTCCTGGGAGTCCCACCTGTTGGTAGGGGCCGAACGGGGCCTTCTACCAGTGACAGGCCTGGGGCTAAAACAGCTACCAGCATTTGTGCCAAGGAGCCTAAGGGCACTGCTGGGCCTGTCACCAAGGGCCACACAAGCTCTATCACCACAACTCCGTGTCAGGGGTCATTGGGCCCTGCTACCAGACCCAGGTCTGAGGTAGCACCTTCCCACAGGCTTGCAGCAACCAAGCTGAGGGATCACATCCTCCCGGAAATCTTTGCGAGGCCCACTCTAGCCGAGAGTCCTTGTCGAGGGCAGGCTCAAGGGACACTGCACCGAATATAGTTGTACTGCACATTCACAGGGCACTGCAGCAGGTCAACAAAATGGCCGCCAGCCACGCACTAGGCAGTGCGGGGTCAGACACCCATGATGGTGCCAGGGCACCTCTTGACCTGTGAGACACCAGAGGCACGCGCTCGCACCCCACAGGTGTCCTCGCCTTCAGAGTGGGCGGTGCAGGTGGGCAGTTGGCCTCCTTTTCTCTGCCCACACACAAAGACCCCTGGACTCTGCAACACACTCACCCTTATTAGGGGCACACACTCCTATTCACACCTCTGTTGCAGGGAGACTAGCCCATGTCGCAAAGGCCCAGGCTGTACCAAAATACACTATACCCTAGCGGCAAGCCTCCCGTCAGCAGCCCTCCCAACTGGCCTGCGAGGAGATTTTCTTTTATAGGTTCCTGCAGCTCATGAAGTTGGAGCAGATGTCAGGAATTCTCAAGAGCCTGATCAGAGAGATTATGCCTCAGATGTTGCCTTCTCACCAGCCATCACAGGTGCCCATTCCGGCTGACACCCTCTCACCCCCCGCAGTGATGCCACCTATTTTTAGTAGTAGGGTGGTGTCTGCTGTACCACCGCCACTCCCACCACCCGCGCCACCTCCGGCAACATAACCACCTCTGGTGCTTCAGGTGGCACCTTCAGGGCCACAGGGCCAAGCGTCTGCGAAACCTCCTCCTCGGCCAGGTCGTTTCATGATGTGATGCAGGGGCTAGCAGAGTTTCTGGGAGTTCCAGTACCCGAGCGGACCCAGCAGGAGTACTGGCAGAAGTTCTGTCCCTCAAGACAGCCAGCAAATCAAGCTACCAGCATTTGTGCCAAGGAGCCTAAGGGCACTGCAGGGCCTGTCACCAAGGGCCACACAAGCTCTTTCACCACAACTCCGCGTCAGGGGTCATTGGGCCCTGCTACCAGACCCAGGTCTGAGGTAGCACCTTCCCACAGGCTTGCAGCAACCAAGCTGAGGGATCACATCCTCCCGGAAATCTTTGCGAGGCCCACTCTAGCCGAGAGTCCTTGCCGAGGGCAGGCTCAAGGGACACTGCACCGAACATAGTTGTACTGCACATTCACAGGGCACTGCAGCAGGTCAACAAAATGGCCGCCAGCCACGCACTAGGCAGTGCGGGGTCGGAGACACCCATGATGGTGCCAGGGCACCTCTTGACCTGTGAGACACCAGAGGCACGCGCTCGCACCCCACAGGTGTCCTCGCCTTCAGAGTGGGCGGTGCAGGTGGGCAGTTGGCCTCCTTTTCTCTGCCCACACACAAAGACCCCTGGACTCTGCAACACACTCACCCTTATTAGGGGCACACACTCCTATTCACACCTCGGTTGCAGGGAGACTAGCCCATGTCGCAAAGGCCCAGGCTGTACCAAAATACACTATACCCTAGCAGCAAGCCTCCCATCAGCAGCCCTCCCAACTGACCTGCGAGGAGATTTTCTTTTATAGGTTCCTGCAGTTCATGAAGTTGGAGCAGATGTCAGGAATCCTCAAGGGCATGATCAGAGAGGTTATCATACTTTCCAACCCTACAGATTTAGGCAGCAGGCTACTGCTTTTTAAGCAGTCCTACCGCCTACAGATTTGGGTGACAGATCCTACTGCTTTTTACAGTGCCAGGTACTTTGTTACTCTAAGGCAGGCTGGTAGGTGATTACTTTGATTAGGCTCAGACCAATCCACTGACCTGACAGCTACGTGACTCTGTCCTGCACTCTTGCCGGGACATTAGGTGAACCACCAGTGAAGGCAAGTGGCAGAGTGTAACACCATCACACAGAATCTGCCTATCACACTGAGCGGGGTATCGTCTCCATGTCATTCAGTGTTCAACTTGCACTGCAGGAAAACATATGTATTGCCCAGGCTGCTGCTACAGAGCACTGGCAAATGTTGCCTACCAGCTCTGTGTGATTACCTTCTGTGTAATTGAATTTGATGTTAACTTACCATTCAGAATCATACATTTTTAACATTTGAACATCTTTCCATGTTGTGTTTTTTGAAGGGTTGTGTATTTTAGAATGCTTCAATGCTGCCCACAATGTATGTTTTGTATTTTTCTGTGATGTCATTGTTATGGGAATTATTATTTTTGAAACTTGAAAAATCCTACATCTTTTCGGTCACAGAATGTTGGCAAGTATGGATTATGCCTCAGATGTTGCCTTCTCACCAGCCATCACAGGTGCCCATTCTGGCTGACACCCTCCCACCCCCCGCAGTGATGCCGCCTATTTTTAGTAGCAGGGTGGTGTCTGCTGTACCACCGCCACTCCCACCACCCCGCCCCTCCTCCGCCACCTCCGGCAACATCACCACCTCCGGTGCTTCAGGTGGCACCTTCAGGGCCACAGGACCAAGCGTCTGCAAAACCTCCTCCTCGGGCAGGTCGTTTCAAGATGTGATGCAGGGGCTAGCAGAGTTTCTGGGAGTTCCAGTACCCGAGCGGACCCAGCAGGAGTACTGGCAGAAGTTCTGTACCTCAAGACAGCCAGCAAATCAGGCATTCCGCTCAAAATTCCGCTTGGCGTAAAGCGCTATATAAACCTATATAAGCGCTATATAAAAGTAATAAATACAAATAAATACAAAAAGGATTGTGTGCCCCTCGTGAAAAAGCTGTGACAGAAGCTGCACTCCAATGGGCAGGGTAACAAGTGGCTAGACACGTGCTTGTGGCATCTGCAGGAAGACAACTTGTTGCTAGCCTCCCACCCACAGCCGCATTCCACGGCGGTGGGAGTGGCATCGCTGTACTCCAAGCTAGGGGCTTCTTTCTCTGCTTCTTCATCCAGCGCTTGTCTGTCGAAGGAGTACAGGTTGTTGGAGGAGTTCGGTTGGAAGGTCTACAGCAATGCAGGCTAACGCTGACCACATTCTCGCCACCACCAACCAAAGCTGTGGTGGGAGATAGCTGATTTTGCTCAGGACCTCCCAGCGGAAAGACAGGCAGAATTTAAATCCGGCTTGCAGGAGGCAAAGCTTGTAGCACAGGGTTTGCTGGAGGCTTCCATCACCGCGGGCAGAGGCTTGTGCCTTGGGGTACACATGAGACAGACGGTGTGGATGTATGCCCCAAGGTTCGTGGCAGACGTTCAGGAGCGCATCATCAACCTCCCGTTCGAGGGGGCTTAGCTCTTCCACTCTTCTACTGATGAAGAGCTCAACAAAAAGAAAACCAGTACGCAGACAACGAAGTCCCTGGCGGTTCTTAGCAAACCGGTTTCGAAGCACTTTTCCCAGTCACAATTTAGCGGCTTCAGGGGCTTTAGTGAAAGGAGTCCGTCAGCCGGACAGGTCCCCAAGCCAGCACAGGAGGAAGAAGCCAAGGCAGGCTACAAAAGGGTTCTTCCAGTTTCCCTCATCAGCCTCGAAGTCAGTAAATAAGTGACATACACATCCAGGTCCTCAACTCCCCTGTGAGGGGCAGGCTCACTCTGTACAGGGACAATTGGTGTCATTTGGTCCCCAACCAGTGGATTCTGTCTATAGTGTCCACGGATTTGAAACTTTCTCTACCCCCCAGCTTCTCAGTTCTCCTCCCCTTATCCAAGTTGGTTCTTTAGCGCTGCTCAAGGAGATTGCGCAGCAAATCAGGGACCTGGCGGTTGAGCCGGTACTGGTCTCCGACCAGGGCAAGATGTTCTATTCCAGAGTAGTCACATCCCCCAAAAGAACCGGGGCCGACCGTAAAGTGGTACTGGGCCTCTATTCCCTCAACCTCTTTCTCCTCCTTCCTAGAACGTTTCAAATGGTGATGCCAGCCCACTTTTCAGAGGAGCGCTGCTTGGGAGATTAGATGTGCTCCTTGGACCTCAAGGATGCCTACCTAAACATCCCCATTTTTCACCCGCAAAGGAAGTTCCTGCGCTTTACAGTATGGGGAACCACTCCCAGTACAGGGTGCTTCCTTTTGGATTGAACTCGGCCCCGGGTATTTACAAAGTTCATGAATGCGGTGGCAGCTCTCTTCAGGTTGGAGGGCCACCACCTTTTACCCATACCTGGATGACTAACTGGTAAAGGCCAGTCCAATGGAGAGAGCTCCGGCGTCATGCATGATCCTGGTAGATACTCTAAACCAGCGTGGCTTCTCGATCAATCAAAAGATGTCACAGCTGACTCCCATGCAGGTGTTTGTCTTTCTGGGAGCCCAGTGGGACACAGTGACTCATTGGGCCTTCCCCACTCAAGAGAGAATTCGAGACATTCAGATGGCAGCATTTCACTTTCTCCCTAGGCTCGAGACGTCTGTGTGGTGATTTTACGACCTTCTGGGGCTGCTGGACTCCTGCATACTAACCGTGCCCAATGCCAGGCTGAAAATGATAAGAACCCAGCTTCTGCTGGCAGCGAGCTGGGATCAGGAGAAGGATCCACAGTCGACCAAAATTGGCCTACTAGGGGATTTTCACCAGGATCTCCGGTGGTGGCTCCAGCCAGACAATGCATTGAAGGGCACTCCCTTTTGGCCATGGAACCCCTCGGTGTCCACTGCCACGTACTTCTCCCTGAGGGGATGGGAGCAACTTTAGGCAACAACTTTATGGAGTCTGGAGTGGGCCGGAAATGCAGCTGCATATGAATGCTCTATAGCTGAAATCGATATGCCTCGTTCTCAAAGCCTTCGTGACACGTGCAAGACAGGGCGGTGCTGATGAGGGCTGAGCGCTCCACATCAATGTTTTACCTGAACAAACAGTGTGGCACCACGTCCCCCTTCCTCTGTCTTCTGGCAGTGGATGTTTGGGAATGGGCGCTGGAACACGACATACACCTGATCACTGCACACCTACATGGGCACATCATCACAGAAGTAGACATGCTGAGCAGATTTGGAAGGAACACCTGCGAGTGGGAACTGCCAAGCAGGACCATTATGCCGATCTTTCGGCAGTGGGGGGTTCCGCAGGTGGACCTTTTTGCCTCAGAACTCAACTGCAAGTGTCCTCAGTACACGTCCTGGCAAGGACAGGGCCTCCACTCTCTAGGGGATACATTCCAGATCAGCTGAGATCGCATCCAAGTGTATGCCTTTCCCCGACCCCTCTCAACCAAAGAGTGGTGCGGAAGTTCAGAAGCTCCACCAACGTTTCCCTGATTTTCATTGTGCTGAGTTGGCGGATGAGGGTGTGGTTCTTGGACCTGCTGCAGTGAGTGTTTCTGTGTCCAATGGAGCACAATATCGGAGTAAATGGACCAGATGCTGCCTCTGGGTGAGAGATAAGCAAGTAGATCCTGTCACTTGCTTTTGAAATAATGTCTTGTCATTTATCGCACACCAGGCAATTTCGGGGGTGCAGATAGGACACCTGTCGCACCTATCTGGAAGCCATCGGGGTCTAAAAACTCATCAGACCACATGTTTATCACGGCAAACCCAGTGATGAAAAGAGCCATTTAAAAGGGCTGGAAAGGTTGTTCTTGCCAGGTCATAGTCCTCACCCAGTATAGGAGCTCAATATCGTACTGGCACCACTAGTATGTAAACCCTTTGAACCAATCTCATCGGTTTACATCAACTGGGTCACACTCAAGATGGTACTTTTGCTGGGCCTCACCTTGGCCAGGTGGGTCAATGAGATCCAAGCGTTTTTAGCGGGTGAACCGTTCACAATCTTTCACAAGGACAAGGGGCCTCAATCCGAGTGTGGCGGTCTGGAAACAAGGGTGCCGGTAAGCTTACCGGCACCCCTGTTTCCGGACGACACACTACAAGTCTGTCTACAGGGGCCGTTGCCCTCTGCAGGTCTGACCCTGCCAGGCGCAACAGCCCCTGCAGGCAGTCTTTTCTCTGAAGCACCGTTAGCAGCGGTGCCGGGGGTTTTGTCTCCCTACTACCGAATCTGCCGGCAGACTTCCTGTGCCACCGGGACTTGTAATGTCCTGGTGGCACCTGGAAGTCAGGCGGCGGATTTGGTGTTTCGGTGTCGGCGGCAACCCACCGGTGGCACTGGCAGGTTACCGCCGACTTCGGAATGAGGCCCAAGGTTGTTCTAAGAACGCACCCCAGGTTCATCCTGAAGGTATGTCGGCCTTTCACCTCAACCAGGAGGCATGTCTCACTGTATTTTTCCAAAATCCACAGTCCGAGGGGGAGAAGTCACTGCACCGATTGGACTTAAGGGCGGCACTTAAATTCTACCTAGCGCGCACAAAGGATTTCAGAAAAAGAGACCCTGCTGATCATGTTCAAGGGGGAGCTGCTCCATGCTCAGTCTTCAAAGCATCCATCGCGAGGCGGATGGTGGCTGCGATTCAGGAGTCTTACAAGGTGCAGGGTAAATCGGTGCCCAGCGGAATTCATGCACATGCAGTAAGGGCAAAAGCCACTGCAGCCAACTTTCAAAGATATGCGTCTTGGGGCGTCATCGGCAAGGCGGCCACCTGGGCTTCGTCTTCAGCCTTTTTGCAAACAGTACTCGCTGGATACCAGCTTGAGGGCTGATGCAGATTTTGGGCAGACAATGTTGAAGAATCTGCTTACCACATCATAGATGGTTAATGTCCTCCTCCCAATAGGAGGGCAGATTGTAATCATCCATACAGGATGGAGGAAAGGGGATGGGACGTAGGAGTAATAGAATGTTACTCACTGTAGTGACAAGGATGCTCTTATTCCTGAATCCCCTTTCCTCCATATGACCCACCTCCATCCTCCTGGACTAAGTTAATATCTGGCCAAGGATCTTGTTAATAGCATCTGGTGTGCTAAGGTACTGAGGTGAGGAGGTGGCGTGTGTAGCTTTGTGGTGCACGTACGCATGCGACCACCCCTCCACAGCTGGCATACATTTAAAGGGGAAGCTCGCTGAAATGTTCCGGTACCGTCTGCTCCTTGGGGACGCCGATACAAGATCCAGGAACGGGGACTTTGGACTGGGAGTATTCTGGTTCTCTACGGCGAGTAACCATCTATTTCGTTACAGTCATGGCTTTACAATAACACATGGTTTCCCTATCAATGGTAGGAGAAAAGGGTGACCATGATGGTAGGGGATTATGTGACAGGATTTTATGGAGGCTTTTCTCCAGGCAGATGTCCTTATCCCCAGGAGGGGAGTCCCTCCTTATGCGGTCCTCCTGCATATTACCATCCCTAGGGGGACTATTGCGTAGCAGCCTCACCACCATAGCCTCATAGTGTCACAGGTTTCCCCCCTTCTCACTTGTCGGCGTGCGTTCAGCGTTCCGAGTCCTCGATCGTTCATAAGTCTGGAAGCAAGAGAGGACAAAAGGGGAAAGGAATGGAAGAGTAGGCAATAATAGGGGACCGGGAACCAGGAATCAAGAGGATAACAAAAGCGAACTACGGCAGCACACGTCTAGGCACAGTAAGCGGTAGCATTGAGACACGCAGAGCCGCGGGGGCGTGTCTGCTTTATAGAACGTGATGCGTCTGACGCAGAGACTGGTAGACAGCGTTCCGTGTTTGGCCAACATGTTGGGAGTACCGCTGAGTTCAAGCCCATATGTGTCAGGGACGAGGAAGTCCAGAAGGGACGCGTCCGATGGGTCATTACACATAGGAAAGGACTGGCAGGGAAGTATTGACGAGACCTGGTGAATCATCACACCTCCCATAAGAAAATGGCTGCCAGATGGTTTACACCCCACCTCAGAAATAAAACAAACATGAAACTAGAACAAACTTGGAGAAAATATTACAACCTATAGGACAAAATTGCATACCAAAAAACAGATACCGATATCTAAAGCGGAACTCCTGAAACCAAAATCTACACTATGCCGAACACATCTCAAAGCTATCAAGAAATAGAAAGAGATGTTCAATATCATCAATGAGATAACACACCCAACTGCTTGCAATAAAACCCCCATTCTATCGCGAAAACTCTGACGACCTTGCAAAACCACTTCAAAAAGAAAGTCGGAAACATACAACAAGTCATCAAAATTATGTCCAAGGACTTGAGCAAAAATATTGCCAACTCGAGGGGCAACCACAATACTGAACTACTACACAGCGACCTTGTCAAAGACTTCACCAAACTAGTGAAGGAAAACAACAAAACCGGATCAACAGCAGACCCCCTTGCCAACCAGACATCTACAAGAACATCTTAAGCAAAGAGACGCCTGCAGAATACTTACGCAGTTCTCATGAACCACTCGCTTCCAACAGAAACAGAACCAAGGGCTTTCAAAGTGGCCAACATTAAACCACTTCTCAAAGATCCCTCAGGAAACAGACATTCACAAACTACTGGCCTATAAAAAAAATTCTTTATCCGGCGAAATTCCTAGAAACCTACATATATGGACAAAATCTGACACATGTAGAAGCTAACCATGTAATGGACCAGACACAAGACCACTTTGTGCCTATGAAAAAAACGGGATCCGCAGTACTGTTCATCTGGTACGACCTAAAATGTATTCCCGTTCCAACATTACTTTCACCCTGATACTACTAGACTTTTCAGCTGCCTGTGATACTGTCGACCACACAACCCCTATCAAAGGAATCCAAGAATTAGGGATAAGTAAAACTGCACTAAAATGGATAAAATCTTTCTTGATAGAGAGAGCAGAAATTACCTAGATACCGCCCTTTAGCTGAACACCATGCACACCTAGCCCTGTGGGGTTCCACAAGGGTAATGCCTCTCACCACTGCTCTTCAACATTTACGTGACCCCACTCGTGAAACTCATCAAAGGACATGGACTCACTTGCTACAACTATGTAGAGAACAAGCAGATCTACAAAATCAATACTAGTGGAGACACAGACCAAACCCTTACCAATTTTGAGAATGAGATCCCTTCAATGGGCTCTCAGGACTCGATGGTCCCAATTCTCAGGGAATATGTCGGACCAACTGCAAGTTCCGAGGAGAGTTGCTCAGGACCTTCTATGGTGGGCTTGCAAAGACAACATTCTCAAGGGAGAATCTTTTTGGCAACCATGGCCGGAGTACTGATGGATGCCTCACTCACAGGGAGGGGTTCCCACACCAACAATCTGACAATAAGCTGTCCTTGGTCTCCATCGGAGCCAAACTACACATCGACCTGTTGGAGCTGAGGGAAATCAGGTTAGAACTGAAGGCCTTTCTGCCATCTTTACGGGGAAAGAAGGTCCTGATAATGACGGACTAAACAGTGGCCGTGTACTACCCCAACAAGAGAGGTGGTGCAGGCTCACTACCACTGAGCAGAGAGGCAATGCAGCTCTTGTTCTGGGCAATACTAGAAGGAATCTCTCTATCGGCAGTTCACCTAGCCGGAGAGCAGAACACACCGGCGGACACTCTGAGCAGCAGAGCACAGTATCCCACGAGTGGGTACTAGATCAGGAAGTCCTTCAAGAGTTCTTCACCCTTTGGGGAACCCCTCAAGTTGATCTGTTTGCGACCGGGGCCAACCGGAAGTGAAAACTGTATTATTCCAGGGAATTTCCCCCAAGAGGAGCTCTAGGGGACACGTTAGTAGTTGATTGGGAATTTCCATTCCTGTACGCATTTCCTCCAGTCCCCGTCATTCCTCACGTGATCAGTAGGTTGAGAAAGTTCGGGAAATCCATGATCCTAATTGCTCTGGATTGGGCCAGGAGGACGTGGGACATGTCCATCTGCCCTCAATAAGTCTTCCACAAAGAGAGGCTCTTCTCTCGCAAGAGGAAGGATGGGTTCTCCATGTTGAGATCAAAACACTCAGCCTTCCGCATGGTTTTTGAGAGGCAAGAATCGGGACCTCCCGGATGACATAATGGAGATTTTGCTTTCGGCCAGAAGGCCAGCAACCAAATCCTTGTACCAGTGTCGTTGGAATAAATGCAGTAACTAGTGCAAGGATAAGAATGTGGATCCATTCCAATGTGGCACACCTATGGTGCTTTCTTTCCTGTTGCATTTAGCCAATCTGGGGCTTCAGTGTGGAACCATAAAAGGATACCTGGCAGCGCTTTCCATTTTTAAGCACTCCTCTGAATAGGTCTCCTATTTCAAAATCTCCTTGATTGTACAATTTCTGAAGGGACTTACGATTGTGTACCCTCGAGTCCCATTTCATGTACCTGTTTAGGACTTAAACCTTGGATTAAAATTCCTGTCATGTATCCCATTCAAGCCCTTACATTCTTGTCCTTTAAGGCTCCTAACATTGAAAACAGTACTAATTATCGCTATAACATCAGCCCGCAGGGTAAGTGAGTTGCAGGCTCTTTCTTGCAAGCCTCCTCATACTACTTTCTATAAAAATGAAGCCATCCTCAGGGTAAAACCATAATTTCTATCGAAGATAGTCTCCGACTTCTATCTGTCGCAGAAGATAATGCTACCAACTTTCTACCCTCCTCCTCATCCAGGCTGGAGGAAGAGAGACTGCATAGGCTAGACCCGAAAAGGGCTCTAAGCGTTTACATTTCAAGAATGGCTACATTTCGCCAGGAAGATCAACTTTGTATTGGGTATACCGGTCCCAAATTGGGACTGGCAGTAACCAAACAAACTATATCCAGGTGGATCATACTGGCTATTGGAGAATGTTATAGACTTGTGGGTAAGGACCCGCCGGAAGGGGGAAGAGCTCATTCCACTATGGGAATGGCAACCTCTGCGGCTCTCCAAAGGGGTGTCCCAATAAATGATATCTGTTCAGCGGCCACTTGGTCGTCCATTCACACATTTGTCAAACACTACTGTTTGGATTCTTTCTCCACTCAAGGAGGACTTTTTGGTAAGGCTGATTGTCATTCGGTCCATGATTAAATTGATTGATACTCCTACCTCCAAATTGTCACTGCTTTGGGAATCTATCATGAAATGAGGAATACATGGGAGGACACAATCCAGTCAAAGAACAAGTTACTTAACCCTGGTAACGTTCTTTCGATTGGATGTTCCTCCCACATATTCCTCATCGCCTCTCCCAGCCTACCCCGCCGTACAATTTACGTGTTTTACATGCTGCGCTTTCTGAGAGCTTGCGTTCTTGGGTCCACCTGGTTAATTCCTCAAAAAAAGGAGAACAGAAAAACCGAACTGAAACCAACGGGTGCTGCATGTGCTATTTACACTGACGTTGACGCTCGACGGAGGCCCTCGAGGGACATCGACGCAATGGCATCACATACAGCGGCCCCTGCTGAGAAAAATGTTTCCGAAACAGCAAAGCTGACCAGATATAATATCATAAGATGAGGAATGTGTGGGAGGAACATCCAATCGAAAATGAATGTTACCAGGGGCAAGTAACTTGTTCTTCTGGAGTCTGAGCAGAACAGGATATCTCAGCTCTGTCTCTTATGCCATCTGATCTGTTTGGTGATTTGCTATTTGTGGTTTTCAAATTTCAAAAATGGCTGTATAGGTCAAGAACAAAAAACTGGTCTTGAACCCTACATGACAGAGCAGACTGACCAAGGTTGTAAATATCCTGGCAGTGTAACAGTTCCCAACATGGTCATACACTCATGTGAAGGCTTCATCGCTTTTATGTCCGACACAGCTTTAGAACAAGAGCAGAAATCGACCTGCAGCACCCATGTAGCAACATAATCGACAACTGATGTACTCTTCAGTCAAGTTGTGAGATGGCCCATTCCCTCCTCCATGAGCTACAACTAAAGGGTTCCCAGGCCTCCCTCGTCCTCCCCCGTCAGCAAGCATCTTACACATATTTGGAGTTTGCACACAAAATAGGGACAGCATACAAGGTGAAGCAGCCTTTTAAGGTAAAGGGTCGTCATGGCACAGAAAAAAAGTCCAAACATCTCTCATCGTATATCTACCATTCTGATTGTACCCGAGCCTAAGAAAGTGAAATTACTCTGCCAGTTTACTTCAACACTTGAACCCTTAAATCTATCCTGACTTCGAGCGTGGCATAACAAGGAATAGCACAATACCCCCTTAATTCACAAAATGAATAATATAGGTGCATTGCACACATGCCAACATTTTCAAATATTATGTTATCAATATCTGAATGAAGTACCAATTTCACAAATATCCCAAGAGGCTGTCTAGCTTTGTTGTGGTCACTTTTCTTTCTTCCTTATACTTTTGTTTATAGTAAGCCCACCAGACATTGCAACAAACCATAGTGCCTAGCATTTGTTTTTAATATACGAAATGTGTGCTCCATGTTCAAAGCTCACCCACTCGAGGTTTCTCAAACCAAGTATTGTTTTCTTTTTGTGTCTGGGCCAGCAGGCAATGCCAATCACTAAAAGTAAATGTGAAATGAATTCAAAAATCAATGTACATGCTTAGTTATTACTATACAAATGAGAATCTAAGTATGGTTCACCAATTGTTTTAAAGTCAAATGTTCTAACCAGGACCTTTTATTCAAAAATATAACCAAAAAGCTTTCCTAAGGACACTATAGAAACAGGGTTACGGGGGGGCGTGGCCTAAGTCCATGGACTGAAGACGTGCTTGCCCTGAGCTCCTGCCCCGATCCTGAAGTAGATCCTCCGAAAATACACTCAGCCTGACCTGCCGAGGCATACAACATATGCCCAGCTGCCCCAAGCGATCCTGCATTGCCCGCGGGTGATATCTGGACAAAACGGAAACCGGCAGCGCACTAACGCGACCTCCGCGCCCGAACCCCCCGGAATCAAAGATGGCGGCCTCGTCGGGAGCCTCGAGGTGAGAGGCGGCTGAGAACTGAGGGAGGCGGCGCCCGCGTCCCCGGAGAAAGCGGAGCCTCTAGACACCTGAGGCCCCCCACCCCACGCGCGGAGACCATCGAGCGGTGGGGGGGAGCGGGCCGGGACAGAGGACCTGGGCTGCGGTGTGCCCCTGGGGGCGTCGGGGGCCCTACCTCCATCCTCGGCGGACATTTCGGTCCGCGGTGACCTGACTTGGGCGACCCGGACCGCCTCCGACCCCCGACGGGCGCCGGGGGTGCCCCGCTGCTGAGTGGCGAGGGGGAGCGGGCGGGGACTGGGGGCCTGGGCTGCTGTGGGCCCCCGGAGCGGCACATCGAGCACTCCGTGGACATTGAGACCCTACCTGGAGTCCGGCGGCGGCGTACATCCTCGGCGGATGATTCGGTCCGCAGCGACCCGGTCCGGGCGACCTGAAACAAGCACACGACATCTCCCCACCTCCTGCCTACGGGGGGGACAGACAGCACAGCACCATAAGTCCTGCAGCGCTGGGAGGGGGAGCTGACCCCCGACCTCGGACACAGCCCCCTGGAAGCACCGCATCAACACACCACGAGAACGGGGTGAGCAGCGCAAGGTCCCTGCTGCAAGCAGGAAGGCGACACCCGAAAAGCACTAACGCCCTACACCCCTCCACATAACACAGCTGGGGGCCCCGGGGGCGGACCAGCTCCCCGGGCCCACGCAGCCGTCGGGAACGGCCTGAACAGCCCAAGGATAGGCGAGGACACCCTGCAATCCGGACTAATAGAGGTCCAGGAAAAGAGGCGCTGCGGAGCGTAAGGCACGGCGACAACTGAGCGCCCAGGAGTCGCCGCGACTGCACAACTACCAAACAATAGGGGCCGCTGGAGGCCCGGCGCCAGCGGCGCAGGAGAATAAGACTGCCTGGAGGGGCTGCGCCGCCGTGGACTCCAACGAAGAAAGCCACTGACCCCACGGTCTGAGAACAAGCGAGCGAGTCCTGAGGAGGAGTGCAGGACCGGGTACCCGAGAGCGGGGGTGTCACCTCCCAAAGGAAAATCGAAAGCTGCAACAATGGACTCCTTTACAACAGTTATGCCCAAGCAGCAACGAGAAACAGGGGCAGCAGCAGCGCAAACGACCCAAGAGGGAGACCCAACAAACATGCAGCTACTACAGGCAATAACAGCGCTACGAACATCGCTCGAAACCAGAATCGACGAGGTCAAAACGGACATACAATTGATCAGACAAGATGCCCGCAACCTCACTGAAAGAGTGACCTCGGTGGAAGCCACACTGCAGGACAACGTAGACAACACAACGGAACTCAAATCCAGGGTACAGGACCTCGAGCTAAAGGTGGCAAGGCTGGAGGCAAGGTCAGAGGATGCGGAGGGGAGGGCCCGCCGCAACAACGTCCGAATCCTCGGAGTCCCGGAAGGCATGGAAGGCCCGGACCCAACCGAATTTATAGAGACGATGTTGCAACAGGAAATCGGCGCCGGCAATCTGTCCCAGGGATTCTCTATAGAGCGAGCCCACAGGTCCCTACAAAAAAGACCTCCGCCGGGCTCACATCCACGCCCAATGATTGCCAAAGTCCTAAACTTTAGAGAGAGAGAGACTATACTAAGATTCTCCAGAGAAGGAGGGGAAATTAGGAGACAAGATGCCAAAATAGTGGTGTACCCGGACTACACCCCCACTGTACAACGCACGAGAAATTCCTTTATCCCGGTGAAGGCAAGACTACGTGAGCTCAACTTGAAGTATATGCTGATGTACCCATCGCGCCTTAAAGTGATACACAGAGGTAAAGCGGTCTTCCTGGACACCCCGGAGGCGGCAAACATGTGGCTTGAACACAACAACCTTGCAGACGGCAAGGAAGGAATGGCAAGAGGAACCGCAGGACGTTGAACGCCCGAAGAACCGGGTGGGAAGGACCGATGACAGCAAAACAGGTTGATGGACAAACCAAAGACTGGCACGACAAAATACAGCATCAAAGAAGCAACAAAGGGCAGGAGCGCACCAACCTACACGACAAGACGTCAACACACCCCCTCAAGGCACGTGTAGGCATACCGCCGACACAACACCCGCACCGGGAGGCCTGGAAAGGCCCAGAAGGCTCGGGAGCCCCTGAGCGCTGCAAGTTGGAAGCAACTGCTGGGGGCAGTTCAAAGTTCCACTGTTTACTGTTCACATTCACCAGAATGAACGTTACTACTGTTGGTAAGTCTCCAAGGGGAAAGAAGAGAGGGGGAGGAGGGGCCGACCGAAGGGAAAGGGAAACCAGTGCCTTGGCCCACACAGGGAGGGAACCTCCCACAACAGACCCGCAACCACGGGCATTTAAGAGGATGAAGCAGAATGATTACCATACCCACTTTAGACCACCATGACCACTACGGCAGTTAAAATACTGACATGGAACGTGAGGGGCCTGGGGACATACCTCCGCAGAAACAGAGTCAAGACCTACCTGCACAGGAAGGGGGTGATGATAGCACTCTTACAGGAGACCCACTGCTCCGCGGAATCAATGGCCAAACTCCAAACACACTGGGGAGGGCAGGGATTCGGCACAGCTTATTCCAGATATGCTAGGGGAGTATATACCTGGATACACCCACAGCTCCCCTTCCGCTTGACCAAATCAGAAATAGACCCGGAAGGCAGATATGTAATGCTATGGGGACACATAGAGCAGACGGAGGTGTGCATCCTGAACTCCTACTTTCCTAATAGCAACATACCGGCCCACTTGAACTCGCTATACCCCAAAATTGCACAGCACAGAGACGGTCTGTTTATCTGGGGGGGCGACCTCAATTGCATATGCGACCCAAACCTAGATAGATCCATCCCCCTCCCGAAAGGTCCGTCAGCAGCAACAACCGCTCTGACTGCAATGATAGATAGACTGGACCTGGCAGACATATGGCGAGAAATGCACCCAGCCGTAAGAGGATACTCATACTATTCATCCCCGCACAACCTATACACGAGGTTAGATCACATCCTCATCGGCAGGGAACACTTACCTCAGGTGGAGGGAGCGCAGTACCTAGGAAGGACCATCTCTGACCACTCCCCGCTCCTAGTAACATGGAACCACAAAGGCCCCAGACCCCCAATTCCCATGTGGAAAATGCCGGCAGAGGCTCTTAAAGACCCTGCCTTCAGAGAAGAACTGCAAGAATCCATAGATAGTTACATAGAAATCAACGTGGGAAGCGTGGAACACAGTAGCACGGTATGGGATGCCCTAAAAACGGTGATAAGGGGGGAGACCATTGCAAAGGCTGGTGGAATCAGGAAACTGCTCAGGAAGGACTTAGACCAACTAGAAAGGGAGATCGGAGAACTGGAAGCGGCCCCCATAGACACCCGGGAAAGGGAACCAGAACTTCGAAGGCTAAGGGGGGAGAATGAAACAGCGTGGCGCAGACTAGAAAAGTTTGACCACACGGCCAAAACGAACAGATCACATACGGAAGCGGATAGACCGGGCAGGCTACTGGCCTGGCTATGCAGCAGGGAACACCCCAGACACCCCACCACATCACTGCGAGACGAAGCAGGGAACATACACCACACGCAGCAGGGCGTCAACGAAGTCTTCAAAGAATACTATACATGCCTATACTCACACGCGGAGGAGGTCCCCCAGGAACTGATCATGGGCACGCTGGATGAGATTGGACTCAATAGAATGTCAACTGAACAGGCCATGGCACTAGATACAGAAATCACACCTGAGGACATAACCGAAGCAATTAGGTCCCTAGCCACGTGTAAGGCACCTGGCACGGATGGGTTGCCCTCAGAGTTTTATAAAGCCTATGAATCCTCCCTCACACCCCTGCTACATAAAGTATACCAAGAGGCATATGAGAGGGGGATATTACCAGAAAGCATGAGAGAAACACTTGTGGTCCCAATCCTGAAGCCAAACAAACCGGCAGACCTGTGCGACTCATATCGCCCGCTGGCAATGCTAAATTATGATGTAAAAATTCTAACCACCATACTGGCCAAGCGCCTATCTAAAATAATAGGCGACATAATACATCCCGATCAGAATGGTTTTATACCAGGGCGCAATACGTCAATGAACCTGCGCAGGCTGCAACACATTATAGCGCAAACTAGTGAAGACGAGAGCCCCAGTGCATTACTATCCCTCGATGCCATAAAAGCTTTCGACTCCATTTACTGGGAGTGGCTTGTGGCGGTACTCAAGGAATTTGGCTTTGGACCCGGATTTATCAGATGGGTCGAGATACTATACACCAAACCAAGCGCAAGAGTAAAGTCAGGGAAACATGTGTCAGACGCCTGGAACATACAAAGAGGGACTAGACAAGGCTGCCCATTATCCCCAATGTTGTACGTATTGGGGCTGGAACCCATAGCTATTTATTTCCGGAAACAGTTTTTTGATGCCGGCATAAGACTGGGAGGGGTGGACCACATCATTTCGCTTTATGCAGATGACGTTCTTATATATGTCAGGGACCCACACATCAACGTGCCAACCATACTAGAAGTCCTGGACAACTATTCCAGAGTCTCTGGGATCCAATTTAGCAAGACAAAATCCTGCTTGTTCCCACTAGCGGCCCTAAAAAATGAGGACGTAGAAGCACTCCCGGAGGTAGGGATAAGATGGCAGACCACCACATTCCGATACCTAGGAATCCAAATAATGCACACCCCAGCACTGATGCACGAACATAACACAAAAGCAGCGATCCCGGCCCTGCGCAGATCCATGAACTTTTGGTCGAGACTCCCCTTGTCTATGATGGGAAGGGCATCCATAATTAAGATGATTGTTTTACCGCGATTCCTATATGGGTTCCAGAATGTACACTACTATATTAATAAACCCCTCTTCCGGCTGCTCGAGACGCTAATAAGAGAGTTCATCTGGGGGGAAAACAGACATAAGATAGCGCTGTCGACACTGACCCTGCCATACACACAAGGTGGCATCCAACTCCCAAACCTAGAAAAGTACTACCTAGCAGCACAGCTTAGCTTTGTACTCAAATGGTTATCCGATGAGCCCACAGATGAAACACCCCTGCTACAGTCCATGAGCCTCCCATTCACCCTGAAGGAACTGGTCTGGGTACCCACGAAACTGCTAGGTACGGCACCCCACATAGTCACCTTGGGGAGGGAGATTTGGCGCAGAACAAGGACACTCACCCGCACACAGAACGCTTACGCACCTGAAATACCCCTACTCGCAGACCTGTACACAACGGTCACTGATCTAAAACAAATTAGATTGTGGGAAAGCGGAGGGGTTTACACCTGGGGAGATCTTTATGAAGAGGGCACCTTTAAAGAATTCGCCATATTACAAGAAAGGGAGGGCATCCACACGGGCCAGTTCCTCTGGTACCAGAAGGTCCGCTCCACAGCACGAAGCAAATGGGAAGCGTGGCCGGAGGAACCGGATCCGGAGCCACTACTCACGCTGTTATATAACATGGGGGAGGGCAGTAGACCAATATCTCAAATATATAGACACTTGAGCGACATACCCAACCCCCGGAGCGCGGAAATGAAAGGAAAATGGGAAACAGACGTAGGCAGAGAAATGACAGAGGGGGAATGGAATAGGGCACTTACATTCCCCAAGGAGGTGTCCAGGAATCATAGATTCAGACAAATACAAATTAATGTGCTGCACCGAACCTACCTAACCCCGAAACGAATAGCTAAGTTTAACAAACAATCGCAGTCACACTGCACCTGGTGCATGAGGGAGGAAGCGGATCTAATCCACATGATGTGGGAATGCCCCAAGTCCAGGACACTGTGGGATAGGGTAAAACAGACATGTGAGAAAGCAGGCATGACCAACTACAAATGGGCACCTGAGGAATGCCTACTCGGAACCTATCCTAGGCTAGCTAAACTGAAACACACAGTCAGACTCATGGACATAGCGTGCATCCTGGCCAAAAGAACCATAGCCATGTCCTGGAAACGACCCGCAGGTCCGCAATACAAAGCATGGCATAGTGAAGCAGAGCGATGGGTGTCGGCCGAGACCAAGGCCTGGGCTGAAAGTGTCACTAGATCTACGGATGAGTCCAGCAGAGCTCTCGAGGCATGGAAAGAACTCACTAGGCATATGTTCCTCCCCTCGGACGACAAGCCCCCATGAACCCATGACCCGAAACGAACCCGCCTACAAGACAAGAAAGGGCAAGCCCAGACGTGCGACTGGAAATGAGGATGGTCCTGGGAAGGTGTCCCCCCTGCACCCTCCCTGAGTATGCTACCCAACTTCCCTACATCCCCTCCTCCCTGAAACAAAAGAAGCGGAAACACACGGACATGGCAAGGAGACAGTTACTGTTACCTGTTATTTGTTGTTTGTTATATTGTTAAGGCTAAACCGAAAAGCACTGTAAAAGATTATGCACAAGACGCGTTTTGCAAAACTTGTAAGAGATATTACTAAAAATGCCAATAAACAAATTTAAAAAAAAAAAAAAAAAAAAAAATAGAAACAGGGTTACACCCATGTGTCCCCATTATAACCCGCACTTCCAAAAAGAATATGTTAACTGTTGATTAATTATTTTATAAAGAAAGAAATCTATACAAAGGGGTGGTTACCCCATTTTCTAGCGGATACAGAAGCATCAAAACACTCTTGTGGTAAATTGAGAATACTGGAGCAGGTTGGAAATCTGGATTGGAGATTCTCATTGTCATTTATCTAATTTATAGAGATTGAGATTGGGACCTGATACCAAATGATGCAATCACAGGAATTCAGAAATTAATAATGGTAAAGGTGTCAATGACATTTTCAGTCCCGCTTGAGGTGAAATTTGTATACGTAATGGTCAAGGCCTGATGTCGAACTACAGGAATGAAGCCTTATCCAAGTCTTCAGTCTGCCAAAGAAGCTAATAGAACGAATTAGTGAGGAAAAACATTACGGAAAACTTCATAATTATGATATCTGTAGCAAATATAGCAATGTGTGTGACTATTTCTTTAATAAATTAGGTCTTTCTCCTATCCCTACGTTGATTTTGACACACATTTCTTTGTCGCATAACTTGGTGAGTGAAATGTTTGTCAATTATCATTCTTTATAGGAATTGTTGACTTGTTGGAGGTTTGCATCAGAGGTCATTTCCCCTGTATACCCTACTCAAGTTTATATTTTTTGTGATTTGATGTTGTCGCCAGTTCTCTGTCACTTTCTATTTATTTAATGTGTGGTAACATTCTAGCAATTGGCTGCAATTTGCCTTCTTCAGTGAATTTCCTGTCATACACAGAAGTTAAGTTTCCTTCACCTTTAACCCACACTTTTTGTTTTTTCTCTGCTAATCCCCTTTTCTGAATCTGTGTTTAGTTTATGTGCTCTAGCTAAAGCATGTTTGCTCTTATGGGGTTGGTTGATCTGTTTTGTATTACTTTTGTTTATTTAAGTATGCTTCCTCCTTGTTTGGTGGTTATTGTTCATAACAAATACACATGCTTTATGTTTCCCTAATTCTGTCCAAGCCTAAACCACTTCATAACAAAACTGTATTCTATTAAATCAAATTTCATAATTCTACTTTTTATCCAGTATTTATTTTTTGGTTCATTTGTCTTGTTCTGCATAATTAACAACAGCAGGGATTTGTCTACATGTTGATAGTACAGAAGGTATACGATGTGTTTGAATTTGACAAACATAGATGCAGATAGTGCAATTGAAGACTCTGAGGAAGCATTTTTGAAGGACCTTTTCCCAAATGCTTTATTCATTTGAATCGAAATACACATCCCTTGTTTGTTACTGAATAAGTAACAAGCAATGAAAACTATGATAGCATTCACCTAATTTCATGTGCCCCAGGATTCAATAACTTACTATACTTAGCAGTAATGCTGGGCACACCAACTCCTACTCTCCCTTGTGTGAGGAAGGGGTATTTATGAGCAGTAGACACAGACACAATGGATACAAGTTTCAAAAACCTTTATTTACGAATTTGCTTGGGATGATATAATTCTAAATGGCCCTAACTCTAAAATGGGAGTAATCCTGAACATTAAACAATAACAAATACGCCCAAGTCAGTCTGGTCAAACTAAAAAGGCCTATACTAAGTAAACCTAACTTTGCCCTTCATCTCTAGATAACACATGTGTTAATGGAATACAAAAAGGAAAATAGTATGTTAAATAGAAATGCCAGAATGGCTTCAGCGCCCACTCCCTTCCCCAGTTTCAACCCCACTGGGTCTAGAGAGTCTCAATAAAAAAAGGATAGGTGGATGGCACGGTTTTATCAGTCTTGCACACTTTGGCTTACTGGTACAGTTCAATCTTTAGGCTTTCAATTTCTGGTAGTTCAATTCCTTCCTTAGACTTCACGCACCTTGTCATCAATTCTCAGTTCACATGCTCTCCATTTCTCACAGTCCTGCACAGGCTGCCCTCTGCTGGGCTCAAACCTTTCTTGTTCTTCGTGGGGGTTCCCTTCCCCACTTTTTATCTTAGATCTTTTTCACTGTTGAAGACTTTTGAAACTACCAGGAATTTACATAGACTTCTGCATGACCAGTTAGACGTCTCTTTCCATATTACTTCAATTCACAATCTTCTTTTGCAGTACCAATGCCTCTTAGTACTTGTAGTTCTTATATACTTCCACTTGCCTTCTTGGACTTTTCCAAAGTTCTTTATATGTTACTTTTGCCTGTTACGCTCACCTAATCTCTGCGGGGACGTTGGGGCACGGTTGGAACCCTCCCCGGACTTGGCTCCCCTGGATCGGTTCTCTCCCCCAGCTGCTGCAATGTTGACTGCTCCGGTTGCTTGTACTGCCCCTGAGGGAATACGAGAGGCAAAGAGAATTGTGTGGTGGTATCGCGATTCCCCCCAAACCCTTAGTTCCAAAGCAAGATGAGCAAGCGTTTGCCCAGGTACGCTCACCTGATTTCTTGTAAGGATGAGCTCTCCGTCCTGCTTCTTATTAGCAGAGGTGCTTTGGATGGACCTAGTTGCTTCACTGGTCCGTGGATGTGGTGGCCCAGACCGACTGCAACCGACCACTTGGAAGGTAAGAGTCTTTTAACAATGATTATTGTCTGTGTTCTAATGCAATGTCATTTTTGCCATGATCATAGTTCGTAATTATTGCAATGTCTTTTTGCCGTGATTATAGTTCGAAATTTTTGCAATGTCTTTTCTCCCCCCCTATAGGTGTGAAGATGACTGCACGGAGTCGCACTGTTTAGAGTAAGCCCCGATGAAGCCCAAGAGAATGGCGAAGCTCCCAAGTAGGTGGTAAGTTGTCTTTCAGGGTAGAACGCAAGGCTCAGGTGTTGCACGGCCAAGCGTAAATTATTTATGCAGTTTCTAACCTCGTGTGTTCTTTTCTCTTGCAGGGATGGCCTGGCGATGTCAAGCGGGAAGCGGCTGTCCCAGGGCCTGTCCGCGGTTGCAGGATGGAAGACTCCGTGAAGAGGATGGATGGAAGAAGCTCCCACGTAACTGGATGTCCGGAACAGGTAAGCATGCGCTCCAACTTCGATGACTATGGAACCAGGTAAGATGCGATGCACTGCAGGCAATGGTGTAGCTGGAGCCAGGTAATGCGCTTTCAGTGATGGTGCAGCCGGAACCAGGTAAAATGCGCTTTCAGCGATGGTGTAGCCGGACCGAGGTAAGATGCGCTTTCAGCGATGGTGTAGCTGGAGCCGGGTAAGACATGCTTCGAGGTCAGGAGCTGGAAAACAGGTAAGGACTCTGCAGGTGCCTGTAAGCGTTACACTGCAGAAAGCAGACAAACGCAAAGTGCCAGGATGCGGGCGGGTTGGCCTTAAATAGGCTGGCCCCGGCCCCTCCCTTTGGCCCCGCCTTGTGTCTCCACCTTGCCACTCCCCGAGGTTCTTGCACATGCTCCCCAATGTTCTTCTATAGCCACGCCCGGCCTGGATGCACGTGCCTTAGGAATAAAGTGTGTCAAGCACACTTTTGCATGAGCCTGGTGCCAGAGGTGCCAGAACTGGGTCCATTTGGACCCTGTAGGTTGTAGAAACATGGGCCCTTGTCCCATGGCCATGACAGCATTCCCCCATGTCCCCCTAGGCCCCTCTCATGGGCGTTCTTCTCCCCAGTCCGGGTTTGGCGGGGTTATTACGGTGAAACCATCTAATTAATCGAGGCGCATGGACAAATTCAACAGGTTCCCATGTGCGATCCTGAGGTCCGTAACCCTCCTAGTCGATCAAGTAGTACAGTTTTGATCGTACTGTCCGAGTCCAGGATGTCTTTAACCTCGTACTCGGGTTCTCCCTCTATGATCTCAGGTGGTTTTTTAATCCTAGTCTCTGGTTTCACGGGTTATAGGAGGGAAACGTGAAATACTGGATCGATCCGCATATTGGCAGGTAGATCTAATTTTATGGCAGCAGGATTAATGATGGCCTTGATGGGGTAAGGTCTGAGGTATCTTGGACGGAAGACCTCGCTTCAATGGAATATTATTGGATGCCAACCATAGTTTATCACCAACTTGGTAATGCGGGGCTTCCCTCCTATGCCTGTCTGCAAACCTTTTTTGTTGTTCCTTGGCCTTGATCAGGTTTTTGGTTGCTTCCTTAAGAGTTTGTGTAATGGTCTTATGTAAGAAGGTGATCGCTGGCATTTCTAGTTCATCAAGTGGATCAAAGGAGGATGTCCTAGGGTGCCGACCATTCATGGTATAGAATGGGGTTTGTCCAGTACTGGTGTGAATGGATTTATTGTAAGCAAATTCAGTCAACCAGAGAATGCTTTTCCAAGACCCTTCTCTCTGCTGCAACATAAATCTCCGGTATTGTTCTAGCATCTGATTGGTCCTTTCAGTCTGACCATTGGTTTGGGCATGGTGACTTGTGGATAGGCGAAGATCGATTCGCGCTATCTTACAACATCTCCTCCAGAAAGCTGAAACAAATTGATTTCCACGATCTGAAACCAGTACCGAAGGAAAGCCATGTAGTTTAATTATTTGTTCCAAGAATACAGTGGCCAGGTTTGCAGCAATAGGAAGCCTTTTAGTGGAATAAAATGTGCCATTTTGGAGAATAAGTCTACTATGACTAGGATTGTGTTGAAGCCGTTGCAGGGTGGCAGATCGGTAATGAAGTCCATGGACAATGTATGCCATGGTGCTGGTGGCACAGCTAACGGACGCAATAACCCTGCAGGACTTAACTTTTGAGATTTTTGTTGTGCGCAAACACCACAGGTTGCAATAAACTGGGCCACGTCCTTTCTCCAGGTTGGCCACCAATAGTTTTTCCGAATTTTGGCCCGAGTCTTGGTAATTCCAGGATGTCCCTCCACTAATGACTCGTGGTAGTTTTGCTATAATTTTGTTTTGTATTTCCTTGTCTTGAATATACAATCTTCCCTGAAAATAAGGTAAATTGTCCTTAATGGAGTATTGGTCCCCTTTAGCTAACCATTCTCGTTGGGCTGTTTGGTCCATGAGAGATTGGAGATCGACCTTCAAGTCTTAATAGCAGGCGGTTACTGAGATCTGGTTTTGAATCCGCTCTTCGGGAATGATGGGTACTGGGTCAGATGGCATAAATGCGTCTTTGCCTCTCCCATGCGTGACAGAGCGTCAGCTTTTCCGTTACACACCCCTGGTCTGTAAGTGATAACAAAGTCGTATTCTGCGAAGAAAGCCCAGTGGCGCTAACGCGAAGATTGGGCCTTAGCAGTTTTCAAATACTGCAGATTACGATGGTCTGTGATAACTGTGACTGTATTCCTTGCTCCTAGCAGGTAGTATCTCCAGGTTTTAAGAACTCCTTTGTCGGTGATGGCATAGTTCATTTCTGGTGCAGTAAACATACGGGACCAAAAGGCTATAGGATGTAAATGCCCCGTGTCCGTGTCCTTTTGTGATAACACTGCCCCCATGGCCACACTGGAGGCGTCTGTCTCAACTACATAGGGCAGGTCAGGTTGGGGGTGCCGGAGAAATGGTGCTGAGGTGAAGGCCAGTTTTAATTCCTGGAAGGCCTTTTCAGCTTCAGGGGACCAGGAAAACATTTTCTTCTTTTCTTTTTAAACATTTTTTTATTGATGGTGGTCACAACAGATAAAACATCGCCACTCCCATGTCATATTTCAAGCATCTTACACAGGTACATCTCATAATCACAATATTATATACAATGGGTTACATGGTGGTTTCATCATCGGACTGCATTTCGCACAGGTAAGCTCAGAAGGGACCCCAAATGTCTTTCGGTCGACTTGAGCCGGGTTGGGTCAAAACATATTGCTCCTCACACTCATTGACATAAGTCAGTTCACGAAGAAAAGTGTTCATGCTTGGCGGTGTGGCACTTTTCCAAGCCAGTAGGATACACTTTTTCGCCACCGCACATGAGACACTGAATAGTCTTCTGTTTTTTTCGGAGCACTTACCAATGTCACCAAATAGATAATTTTGAGGAGTCAACTGTGGGGGTATCTGCGTGATTTCTGCCAACATGTCAGCCACGTTTCCCCAGAATCCCACCAGTGCCAGACACCGCCAGTACATGGAAAGGGGCCCGCCTGTGCGGAGCCACATTTGGGGCAGTCACCAGAACACTCTGTTGCAAATTTGGCCACCTTAGCCGGTGTATAATGTAGTCTATTAGGATTTTAAATTGAAGCAGGCGCGTAGACCCGCGTTTAGTGAAACTTTTCGTAAGTGCGCAATATCTCTTCCATTTAACATCGGGTATGGGCATCTGCAAGTCTGTTTCCCATTTTTCCTTGACCCAGTTTATCGTTGGGGCATGGGTCTGTACTGATATATACAATTTGGAGATTCCAAACCCCCCCTTTTGTGTTGATGAGTTGTAGACTGTGATGTGGGCGGGGGGTTTATCAGGGAAGAGCGACCAACGCGCCTGAAACGCAGATCTCATCCGATAATATTGCAGTGTTTTAAGTGGCCCTCCACCCATCGCTCTTGTGAATTCTTCCGGGGTCGCAAATTTACCATTTATGTACATGTCTCCCACCCTCATCTCATTATTAGGGTCCAAGGCCTCCTGTATACCAATATCAAAAGTCGGGGGGATACCTGGAAAGTTCCACAGTGGGACCTCCGAGTTGTAGGGTGTCTCTATTTTCAGCCTTTTAAATATTGCGCTTGTTAGGCAGAAACCTGTGCAGTTCCCTTAGGGACCACTGCAAAAGATTTAAGACTACAGGTGTTGGCAGTAAACCCACTTGGTAGCAGTCTGTACCACCCAGATTTACCTGGTAGCTGTGGCTGAGCAGTCAGACTTCCCTCAAGAAATGTAGCAGCTTAGGGAGAACAATCATTGTAAGGATTGCGATCCTGCCCTGGAGAGATATTGGGAGATGCCTTCATATCTGTAGCTTAGTGTTGAGTGTTTGTAGTGCCTGGTCGTGCTTGTCAGTATACAGGGTATGTCCGTTCCTGGAGAGCAGGACTCCCAGGTATCTAATACGTTGCTCCAACCACTTGAGTCCACAGGTATCAGCTGGGCATTTAGCAGAGGGGGTGAGCGGGAATATTTTGGACTTGGTTTTATTTATAGTGTATCCTGAGTATTCGGCAAATTTGTGTATGTCGGCCATTATGAGTGCAATGTTTTTATCTGGTTCTCGAATATATAATAATGTATCGTCAGCATACAGTGAGATTAGTTGGGTGGGGCCCTTCATTTTTATACCCTTATCCCTGTGTCTCAGTCTGACGGCTGCGGCCATCAGTTCTATGGTTAAGGCAAATAGTATAGGTGAGAACGGGCAGCCCTGCCCTGTGCCCCTACCCAATTGGAATAGCTCGGAGATGGTCCTATTGGTGCACACTCTGGCCCCAGAGGCGGTATACAGCAGTCGAACAAACCTAATGAAGCTGGGCCCCGCACCGAATGTTTTCAACACCGTGATGAGGTAGACCCATGAAACTGAGTCGAATGCCACTGCTACTCCGCTTCTGTACGGGTCTATCTGTGCCATTATACTGAACAGCCTGTGAATGTTTAAAGCGGTGGACCTTTGGGGAATAAATCCATTTTTGATCCGGATGTACCAGTGTAGATATAATGGGTAGCATCCGATTCGCCAACACCTTTGCAAATATTTTGGCGTCAGCGTTGATGAGCGATAGGGGTCTGTATGAAGACATGTCGCTTGTTGCGCGTCAGGTCTTGGGAAGTACTGTTATGGCTTTTCTCATCGTCGGGGGGGAATATGTTTTTCTCTAGGGCTTCCTCCCAGGTTTTCAGCATTATGGGAACTAGTTCCGCTCGGAACTCTTTATAGAATTCGGCACCCAGCTCGTCAGAGCCCGACCCCTTACCTGCCGAGAGTTCTTTAATTGCCTCACCAATTTCTTCTGCAATGATCGGTTGGTCGTGCCAGTTTATTTTTAATCGGGAGCTTCAGTAGATCTAGTGTTGCCAAATATGTCTTTATTTCTGCTGTTGTCTTTCTATCTCCGTTTGCATAGAGTGTTTGGTAAAATGTGACGAATTCACTATTTATTTCTTCCTCGCTCGTAACCACCACATTTTGTGCCGTTTGGATGCTTGTGATCGGGTGTGATTGCCTTTCATGTTTAACTAGATTGGCCAATGTCCTACCCGCCTTGTTTCCCTCGCCATATCTGCGTGCCCTGATCGGGGCTGCAATATATCGTATTTCTCTAACAACCAGGTCATTGAAGTCCCTAATGAGCTTGTGAATCTCAGCGAGGGTATCCTTATCACGCATGCGGCTGTAGGTTTCCTCTAGATTGTTTAATGTGTTTTCTACCCCTTCGAGTTCCCTCCTTCTTTTAGGAGGCCAGTGGATTTCGAAATCAGGACCCCCTGACCCAGACCTTGAAGGTTTCCCGGACTGTAGAAACCAGTTCTACCGTCCCAACATTATCCGTAAAGAAGTCAGCTCTCTCAACATGCAGGGACTCCACCACATTTGGGTCGCCCAGTATCCCAGCGGGCATTCTCCATCTCCGGGCAGGTCTAGGGTTGTTCCGTAACCTAAGTTCCAGTAGCACAGGGGAGTGATCAGACAGCGTACGGGGCAGGATGCCACATTTCTTTAGTGTCTCTACCATGCTCAAGGACAGGAACCAATAGTCTATACGTGATTCACTGTCATGTACAGAGGAATAATATGTATATCGCCTGTCATCGGGGTGCAGTGTACGCCATGTATCGATCAGTGACAGTTGTGTGAGGAGTTGGCCCAATGTTAGCACAGTTCTGGTGGCCGCCCTTGTTGTGGTGGTGGATCTATCTAGTGCGGGGTCAAGTGCCACATTAAAGTCTCCTCCCCATATTATGTTTGACGCGTCTATCGCATTGAGGACCTCAAATATATTTAAATAAGTCTGGTTCATCTATGTTGGGGCCATACGTATTGACCAGTGTGATTAGTTTGCCTGCTATTTCCCCCCACACCAAAACATATCTTCCAAGTGGGTCTATCTTGTGTCCCTTGGTCTGGAACCCCAGTGAGGGGTGTATCATTGTAATCACTCCTCTAGACTGATATGGGTAGTCAGTGTAATATCGTAGTTTGCCGCATTTGGGCAGCATGTTCATGTTTACAGTTCCTAAGGCATGAGTTTCCTGTAGCATCAAAATCTGAATGTTATGCCTGGTGACATAGTTCCCGACCCTCCTGGCCTTCATCGGGTTGTTTAGCCCTCGAACATTCCAAGACAGCAAGTTTAACCTTAGCCCCTCGCCTGTGCTGCGCACGTACGTATTATGGCAAACCACATCTCCCAATAAGTCTTGTACCTACTTGTCATGCGTTCCATCAGTACCCGCGTGACCACATCACTTTTAAACTTTAAACATGTGTTTCCCCAACTTTCCCTCCAGGGACCTAACTCAAAAACATTTACGCATTTCCCCAACCCACCCGCATCTTCTACCCCAACCTGATGATGTCCCCTCACAAACTTGTGGAGTTCTCCAGGGGTGGCCACAATGCGTCAGATGGCCATCCGCCCAGGCTCACTGCCCCAATCAAGAATGGCATGCGGGGCCGCTCATTTACAACAACCCTAAACACACGCGAACATAAAAGGATATATCATGCGTCGTACGACTGCCACCATGTCTTGTCCCTGGTCCGTAGGTTGGGACCCAGCGTTCTGGTCAGGTCTGCGCTCTTTTGGGGGCAGAGGTATGGAGGTCTCAACCTATGTCATGGCCTCAGCCGGGGTCTCGAAAAAGTGTGCCCTTGCTGGATTCTCATTTTGGATGGAAATATCAGGGCATATTGAATCTGGCGTGCTGTCGAGAGTTTCTTGACCGGTTCATACAATCTTCTGTTTGCTTGTACACCAGCCGCGAAATCCAGATATGTGTATGCGACTTCCTTCGTGTTGCAGTGTGCCATTCTCCCTTGCCAACCGTAGGATTGCGTCCCTATCCCTGTAATTTAGAAGTCTGGCAATAATCGTGCGTGGTGGTGCTCCAGGTTTGGGTATCGGTGCCAGAGTGAGGTGCGCTCTTTCAATCAGGAAATGTTCCGAAAAGAATTCCATTCCAAACAGGGACTTTAGCAGGCCTTCAACTTGTTTCTCCATTTGTCCTTTTCCGAATGTTTCAGAAACACCTACTATACGAACGTTGTTCCTTCTTGATCGAGATTCGAGATCCTTGCATTTGTTCTGTAATCTCGTCATATTCTCCTTCAGCTGGGTGATGTCTCGGCTGTGGTGTGCAATGGCGTCCTCATTAGAGTCGATCCTGCTTTTTGCTTCGATGATTCGTGCACTCTCCTTATCCACTCTAGCTTTCAATGACCCCATGGTGGCTACAAAGTCGTCCAACTTAACATTGATAGCAAGGAAACCATTCTGCACTATTGATGTTAACCGGTCCTCTTGGCCGTCTGGTTCAGCCTCCGTCGCCATGTTGAGACTAGTATGTATCTCAGCCAATGCAGTGTGGGTCTGGCCATTTGCATTGGTATATGTGTCCATGGGGCCCTTTTTCTTGGTACCCGTAGATTTCGTTGGTTCACCCATTTAAGTACTGCAGTTCCCAGTGGCGTAGGGCTTGTACTGTGTGGGTCCTGCTCTGCTATTGGTGTAATCGCCACAACTCACAGTTCCTCCTCTTTGTCGTATAGGGTTAATTCCAGTGCAGCTTGCTGAGGGGCTCAGGGGTACTGGTTCTGTTTGCAGGGCAGCTTTGGTGACTCCAGCCGGTTTACCAAGACTGCGAGTGTATTGTATCCCCCCCAAGTATGATGGTGTTGGTGAATGGAGCGTTTAGTTGCTTGGTTCCTGCTCCCTTTATGTCGATCGCTGCACTCCGAGCAGTTCCGCTGCAGCCTAGAAGATCATGCGTCTTAGCTTTGTTATTTTTTACCCCACATTATGCGCACTATGCACATCCACCAGTTTCCTCAGTAGGGAGCTGTGTCTGAGGCCCCCCCCCCCGCCTGCTGCAACACTGGCCCGGGGCCGATGCTGCACTCCTCCTCAGTCCTTGTGGTTCGGGTTCGTTCGGATCCTCACTAGTCGCATATCTGTGCCTATACGGATGTTGGTCTATTCTCCTCTCAAGCGGGACCCGCTGCGTAGCAGCTCAGTGATTCCTACCAATTTCAACCTGGACGCAGCACTGCAGTGGCCCGGTGTCTCAGCGGGTTGTCTACCGTATGCATGCCTCCGCCACAGACATGTAACTGCCCCCCGCCCAGGGCAAAAGCGTTATGGTTCTGTTGTTATTGTCCCTCTGCTGCATGCCCCACCGCTTCTCACCTGTATCTTACCAGCTGCACTGCCACTGGAATCCGCCGGGACTGCAGTAACTGTGAGTATGTTGGCCTCTCCCTCGTGCCACCGTCACTCCTCTGCAATAATCTGCATTCAGAAGGATTACGCGTGGTACCCAAACTGGTGGCACCTTCGTGAGTTATGCCCACGCAACCACTTCCATTTCTTGCTGAGTCCCAGAGTTGGTGCACACTCGCCCCTGAGACCAGTCTCTGGTCCGAGTTTACTGTGCGCACTCTGTGGGGTCCCATGCGGTCGTGGAGTCTATGCGGTGGTGTGAGGCACTCCTCGACCGGATTACTTCGGTCTCCAACTCCGTCGGCAGTACAGTGCAGTGCATGGCCCCGTGGACCAAGCGCCTCGCTACGGGGGTTGCTGTTTGGTCTGAGCTTGAATGCGTCCGGTAGCGCGGGTCTTCCGGCTGGCTTCCACACACCCCAGTCAGGAGTCAGGCTATGACAGGGTACTGGACGGGGAGTTGGTTTAGATCCTTTACTTATAATTGCTTTGTGGCGCGCTTGGCGCTCTAAGCTCCGCCCACCTGCGGCCCTTCAACCAGCTGCACCCCTGGCCTGTCTGCGATTCCTCGTGTTTCTACCAGATGGTACGTGATCTTGCCTTATATCTCTGGAATCTGTTCTGAGTTCTATTTCTGGATTCCTTTGTCGTGGCTCGCCAGGATTTGTGTCGCGTGTGCCTGGGTGTCATAGCTATTCGTTCAGCAAATCTCGAGTTATACGGCGGCTCCTTCAGGGTTTATTTAACACAGGATTTTCATACGGACAGGAGCTTTGGAATCAGGCAGCCATTTCACCAGTGCGCAACAGCGCCCCCAACATTTTATTCTTCTTTAATAGTGAACTGATTGGATGAACAATCTGAGAAAACCCCGGAATAAACCACCTGTAAAAGTTGGCAAATCCGAGTACGCTCTGCACTCCCTTGGTCTATGTTGGAGATGGCCACTGAAGAATAGCAGCATCCACTTTGCGATTGTCCATGTGAACCCCTCGTGGGATAAGCATGAAGCCCAAAAATTTGACTTCTGTAACATGGAAGGAGCACTGTTCTAGTTTGGCAAACAGCTGATGCTTACAAAGCTTTTCCAGAGATCTTCCTTGGATGCGGAGTAGATAAGAATGTCGTTGATGTAAACGAGAATGCAAACATCCAACAATTTGTCAAGTACATTGTTCATGAAGAACTGGAATGCTGCTGGTGTTTTGCATAACCCAAAGGGCATAACCTGATATTCGAAGAGCCCGTATTTGGTTTGGAATGCGGTTTTTCATTCGTCGCCCTTTTTTACCCTTACCAAATGGTAAGCTCCTCATAGGTCCAATTTTGTATAGATTTGAGAATTCTTCACCTGATCTAGTAGCTCGGGGATGAGCGGCAGATGGTATCTATTCTTGACGGTGACCTGGTTCAATGCTCTATAATCTATGCAAGTTCTGAGGTCCCCTTCCTTCTTTGGTACAAAGAAGAGAGCTGAGGAGGTGGGAGACTTGGATGGGCGGATGAATCCGTTGGCTAGGTACTGGTCTAGGTACGTCCGCAGGTGCTGATTTTCTTCCTCAGAGCGTAAATTCGACTGCAAGGGATTTGTGCTCTAGGAAACAGGTCGATTTGACAGTCGTAAGGTCTGTGTGGAGGCAGGGTGTTTGATTGTTCCTTTTGGAACACATCCAGATAGTCCTGATATTCGAGGGGTTAACGGACCAGAGATTCCTAGGATTGGTTTCCCCTTGAGTTGTAGATTACTCACGTCTCTGTGGTAGCAACTCTTTGCACATTCTTGAGGAAAGGTCAGCTCCCTTGTGCGCCAGTCAATCCTAGGGTTATGGGCTTCTAGCCACAACGTTCCTAGGATCATTTGGAACTGGGGGGGCCCCAATAAGATCGAAAGAGATGTGTTCCCGATGACCATCCTGACAGATTAGCATCACTTTGTCGGTATGTTGCGTTACTGGGCCGGAGGACAACTGAGAGCCATCCACTGCAGTGATGTTTTCCGTTTGTAGTTTTTGCTGGAGAGGAAGGCCTATCCGGGCAGCTAGATTTTGATCGATGTAGTTTTCCACCGCTACACTATCAATGTAGGCTTCTAGGGCATGCACCTTTGATGGTTGGTGGTGGTGGATCAATAGTACCGGTATGACCAGGTGTGAGGTCTGTACAACTTTTATTCCGCTCGACAAGTGGACCCCTACACTAGCCGGGCGTCAGAGTTTTACGGATTCAGTTTCTTCTCTTCGTTGTCGTTGTCTTCGGCGCCTTCTATTTTGTTAGGGGGTTTTATGGGGCAATCACAGAGGAAATGTCCAGCTTTTCCGCAATATAAACAGAGTTGTTGCTGCCTCCTTTTTTCCCTTTCAGCCTTGGACATAGAGGCTCGTAAAACCCCCAATCTGCATGGGGTTAGTGGGTTCATGAGCCTTGGTTTGGTGATCTTGGGGTCGCATGTAAACCGACCTCCCTCCAGTTCTCGTGCGGTCCATTTTTCGGTCCTGTAACCTATGGTCCAATTGCACCATCAGATTTATATACTCCGCACAACACTCGGGAGGATTGACTACTTGAGCTAACACATTTTTTAGCTCACCACGTAGATCCCGGTAAAACAGTGTGGTCCTTTTCTCCTCAGGCCAATTAGTCTGTGCTACGAGACGATTGAAGGTGGCAATATAAGTCAACACATCGTGACTTCCTTGTCTGAGAGACAACAGTTTATCTAAGGCTTGTCCTTGGGTGTGTCTGGAAAATAATTTTTCCAATTCCCATTGGATTTACTAATGGTATGGACCAGTCAGCTACGTTGCCTCCCAAATATGAAGTACAAAGGCAACTTTGGCACTATCGTTAAAGAAGGCCCCAGGTCGACACAAAAAATTAAGGCGGCACTGGTTCATAAATATGGCATATTTGTTGGGGTCGCCGGTGAAACGCTCTTGCGGGGGCAGTGGAACTGCCCCTGGAAGCACCCCTTGCACTGGTGGTGATGGCTGCAGCAAAGGAGTTGGTGCAATCCCGGGTAATGGAACCTGTCCTGCGTGTGCCTGAAGCATTTGTCTTGCCAAATCTGTCAGTTCACGGGCTACAATAAGGTCTCTCCTCAAGGCATTGGTCTCTTGTCTAGAGGCATGCACTTCAGCCCGCAGCTCCCCCAGTAGTTGGGCCAACTGGTCAGTTTCCGAGGTCTCCATAACGCCCAGGCAGAGATTCGGAGAGGCTTTGCGTTCTGTTACGCTCACCTGGTCTCTGCGGGGACATTGGGGCACGGTTGGAGCCCTCTCTGGACTTGGCTCCCCTGAATCGGTTGTCTCCCCCAGCTGCTGCAATGTTGACTGTTCCGGTTGCTGGTACTGCCTCTGAGGGAATATGAGCGGCAATGAGAATGGTATGGTGGTATCGCGATTCCCCCAAACCCTTTGTTCCAAAACGAGATAAAAAAGCGTTTGCTCATGTACACTCACCTGATTTCCTGTAACGATGCGCTCTCCGTCCTACTTCTCATTAGCAGGGGCACCTTAGATAGACCTAGTTGCTTCACTGGTCCGTGGATGTGGCGGCCCAGACCGGCTGCAATCGACCACTTGGAAAGTAAGAGTCTTTTAACAATGATTATTGTCCATGTTCTAATACAATGACGTTTTTGCCATGATTAATGTTTGTAATTATTGCAATGTCTTTTTGATGTGATTATAGTTCGTAATTCTTGCAATGTCTTTTCTCTCCCCTATAGGTGTGAAGATGACTGCACGGAGTTGCAGTTTTTAGAGCGAGGCCCGATGAAGCCCAAGAGAATTACGAAGCTCCCAAGTAGGTGGTAAGTTGGCTTTCAGGGTAGAACGCAAGACTCAGGTGTTGCGCTGCCAAGCGTACGTTATTTATGCAGTTTCTAACCTTGTGTGGTATTTTCTCTTGCAGGAATGGCCTGGCGACATCAAGCGGGAAGTGGCTTTCCAAAGGCCTGTCCGCGGTTGAAGGATGGAAGACTGCATGAAGAGGATGGATGGAAGAAGCTCCCGCGTAGCTGGATGTCTGAAACAGGTAAGGATGCGCTCCAACTCCGATGACTGGAATCAGGTAAGATGCGATGCGCTTTCAGCGAAGGTGTAGCTGGAACCAGGTAATGCGCTTTCAGTGATGGTTTAGCCGGACCCAGGTAAGATGCGCTTTCAGCGATGGTGTAGCTGGAGCCGGGTAAGACACTCTTCAAGGTGATGAGCTGGAAAACAGGTAAGGACTCTGCAGGCTGCCGTAATCGTTACGCTGCAGAAAGCAGACTAACGCGAAGCGCCAGGATGCGAACTGGTTGACCTTAGATAGGCTGGCGCCGGCCCCTCCCTTTGGCAGCGCCTTGTGGCTCCACCTTGCCACTCCCAGAAGTTCTTGCACGTGCTCCCCAATGTTCTCCTATGGCCACGCCCGGTCTGGCTGCACGTGCCTTAGGAATAAAGTGTGCCAAGCACACTTTTGAATGAGCCTGGTGCCAGAGGCACCAGTACTGGGTCCATTTGGGCCATGTAAGTGGTAGAAACATGGGCCTTTGTCCAGTGGCCATAATATTGCCCTCTTGCTGTGTTTTTACTTTTGCCCTCTTGGCATACTTCGCATTTCACATATTTCATTTTTCTCTTATTTAACTTTTTCCTTTGATCTCTGCTTGTAATATCTTTCAAAAGTTCATGACATTTCACAGAGACATTTGAATGTGTGACTTCCTCTTACAGGACCACTCTGTTACTCTGTATCTGTATCCTTTTTTATTTTTTTATTTTTTACAATTGCTCTCTTCATTTACGTTTTATCGGCACACGTGCAACCTTCAATTTTCAAATCACACTTTCCCTTTAACAACAACCAGACTTTTTTGTGCTCGGTAACTCACCGGTTGTGTTAAATGAATGTCTTTCATCTATTCCTCGCAGCTCAAGGCTGTTACCAATGCCTCTTCTACTCCTCCCCAACTCACCTGGGAAGGTCGCAGGCCGTTTCCTGGCACCTTGAAAATTCTTTCCTCTGCCTTTCGAACACTTACGACTTCCTGAAAACTTTGAAGTCTTGCCTGGCTTTTTCTCTGTCCTCTCACTTGCTGATCAGCCTGTTAGCCTTCCAACTCCCACAGCCTGGTTCGCATCAGCCCGGAAGAGCTGTTCCTTCTTGTACCCAGCCTCGCTCGCTCAAAGAGTGTCTGTGTGTGCCACCTTTTATTTTCACAGGGAGACTTAAGTGGCAGGTATATATTATTAGAACTGCGTGCCTGACTCTGCCTGGCCTCATTTCAGGGACAGAGCCAATGCTAGTCAGGGGAGGTAATCATTCTGTCCTAATTCCTCATCTACCTTCATGCAGTACTTTTGTCGAGACAAGGTGGGGAGGAATTATGGCAGTTGTAGTTTCCCATAAAATAAACGGGGATATGGGTTAGATGGGTTTTTGAAAAAGGGGATACCATTTCTCACCATTGGGTGCTTCTCCCCCACTCCCGGAGGACCCCCTATCCAGGTTATCCTCCCTTGCTTGTCCACCCGCAGTGTCGGGATCCAAAAGTGATGGCCTTTGCCTGGCCACCTGAGAAGGGTTCCCCGGGGACTAGGTTGTGAAACACTCTCTGGTTTTTCACACTTGTAACAGTCTATGAATGTAAAAGTCAGACACAAGGACTCCAGAGTCTTATCAGAAATGAACAAAGGAATACTACTTTTATTATCTGGTTGCAACCATTATAAACAGATAGCAGATTGTGTTAGTCAACCATACCTCACATCTAGGTAAATTGTGTTAGTCAGCCATATCTCACAAATAGGTAGATTGTGTTAATCGGCCATATGTTGCATCTAGATGAACAGTTTTGGTAACACATAATTTCAAAAGTGTTAATGCATCAACTGTTGTGCCCCATCTATGTGCCCTTCTCCCTCTATCCAGGTGTCCCAGGTCTAAAGGTTGCTACATTTACTGTTGTACTGTCTACCCAGTTGTCCCAAATCGAAGTATAACTGAATCGACTGTTCCCCATCTTTAAGCCCTTCTCCTGCTATCCAGGTATCCCAGGTCTAGGTGTTGCTGCATTGGCTGTTGTATCCCTCTTTTGGCCCTTCTCCTTCTATCCAGGTGTACCAGCTCTAGGTGTTAATGCATCGACTTATGCCCCCTCTTTAGGCCCTTCTCCTTCTATCCAGTTGTCCTGAGTCTAGGTGTTACTGCACTGACTGTGGCGCCCCCTCTTTGGACCCTTCCCCCTCATCAGGTGTCACAGATCTAAGACTGATGCATTTACTGCTGTTCATTATATGCAGGTGTCCCAAACCAAAGAATCGCTGCATCGACTGTGTGTGCCCCTCTTTAAGTTCTTCTCTCTCTATCCTGGTGTCCCTGGTCTAAATGTTGTAGCATTTACTGTTGTACCCTCAATCCAGGTGTCGCAAATTGAAGTGTTGCTGCATTGACTGTTGTGCTCCCTTTTTAGGCCCTTCCCCCTCTATCCAGATGTCCCAAGTCCAGGTGTTACTGCACTGACGTTTGCGCCACCTCTATGGACCCTCCCCCCCCCCCCCATCCAGGTGTCCCAGGTCTAAGGTTGCTGCATCAACTTTTGTGCCCTCTCCCTCTAGCCTCCCCACTATTTCGGGTAGCTAAGGTACAGGCGTCCACAATCCCTGGAAGCTAAGGTACAGGCGACCTTTGAGCAATTGCTCTGTCTTCAACCCAGACACTTCCACCCACTGCAGGTCTCACACATCAGCCAGAAAGAAAATACCATTAAACAACCGAACCATGATGGTTTACTGCGCCTGATGCAACAATCAAAGGACCCCCAAGATAAACAACATAAACCACATATGAGCCAGAAAGCAAAGAGTAGTAAACGACCCAACTGCAAAGGTCTACAACTGCGGGTTCAACAATCCACAACCTCACCAACTGCAAGCAACAACTAACTACAAACCGCAAAGACTAAACCCCAAGGATCAGGAAACACACCAATCAAAAGAGACCACCCACTCAAAAGAATACAACCCATGCCACAAGAAAGACAAAGAAGCCAGAACAGACAACAGAAATAATGAGAAAACACAAACCACTCTGGAAGGTGCCGACCAGCAAGATCCCACAACTCTGGAAAAACTGGACTAAAAACAGCCCAGACGGACTGAGGAGACAAACAAAGAACATTGGAAAGACAGACTACATCGCTTGTTACCTCCCCGCATATGACTGCTTGGTAAGCAAAGACGGACCAGCAACAACGAACCGACAAGCAATAAGCATTGGTAATACAGACCCCACCGGGACACCAAATGCAACACAAAACTATATAAACCATCGCAATCCGATCTACACCATGGACGATATCCCAATCAGGGACAAACTGGAATCCATTACCCTCTACATGCCCTACATCACTAAAAACTGGAACAAAGAACGGGTACCAACACAACCCTGAACAAACCGAAACAACCAACCCTTCCATAAACCTTATCCGTCTACTCGACGAAGAGACCGATCACCAAAGAACCACACCGCCCAACAGGTTCAACAAGGAAAGAACCACTGGCAACGGAAACCCAACCGACAACACACCAAACCAACAATACAAACAAGATCCCAAAAGGAAAACCAAACAAACTACACTGTGGCCTTCTCAACGTTAGACCCATGCCAAAACACTCAATGGGAATCCATGACCTTCTAAGTGAAGGAGGCACGGATCTGCTCTTTCTTACAGAAATCTGGTTATCGGATAACTACAAAGCCATCACGAATGAAGCCATATCGGACAATTTTAAATTAATAAACACCAACAGAGAAAACCAAAGAGGAGGCGAAATCGCATTCATACACAAAGAACACATCCGAGCATCTCAACTCATCACAACAGATGTAGACGACTGTGAATCCCTTCTCCTCAAGATAGAACTGAACGACCAAACCAAAATAGTGTTCTTCTTGATCTATAGACCACCTTTTTACAATGAAATTAGCGGACGCAGATGCCATTTTATCAACCTACCACGACAACTTAGTCATACTGGGAGACTTCAACATCTGGTTCAAAAAAGAAAACAAATCCACAGCAAACTCCCTCTGCGCACACCTGGAAACTTTTAATTTCAAGCAAATAGTAAATGGATCCACCCATAATGCCGGACACACACTGGATTGAATTTTCTGCAGGGAAGGACTATGCGCATCTGCTCCACCTACACCAGTGGTATGGCGCAACAACTACTTGATTCCATTCTACATCACATCCCAAACCAGAAAGGAAATACTCCATGCCAGCAAAAAAGAAACTGGAAGAGCCTAGACCTAGAGGTCCTAACAAATCTTCTAGACCCAAACCTCTCAAGTGAAACTGATCCCTCCGAAGCAACCAGAGACACAGAAGACATACTCAACAGCTGGCCCTCGACCAACTGGCAACAACAAACATTCAAAGCGACACCCAAAAAACTGGGTCACAGAAGAATTGAAAGAAGTCACACGAAAAACATAAAATGGAAAAAAAGGGAGAGATCAATACAACCGACGAGACAAAATAAAATACCAAAGACAACTCAAACTATACAAATCAAGAGTCCTCAAAGCAAGAAAATACTATTATGCCACAAAAATAGAATTGACAATCCACACACAGAACTCTTCAAAATCATCAAAGAGATAAAGAACATTCTTCCATTGTCTTGAATTTATAAACTTGCCACTGGTGGTGTTCTTTCTTTGCACCTTAACACGAGTCGATTCAACATCTCACGGTTCCTATTCTTTATAGATAGATAACCAGTTCTTGGCTACTTCATCCTTTGACATCAGGCTAGACAGCTCTTCCATTCCTTTCCATGTTCTTCGCTTCATGTTGCTGCGATACAGCTTTCCGATCCTTCCTTCACTGTGGGTCTGAGCTTACTAAATATGTGACACCGATGTCCAGAATTCTACGTAATGGCGGCACTGCCTGCATTCTATTCACTACCAATAGCTAGCCTTTAAGATCACTTAGTCTACTTGCATTGCTGCACCTGTACAGTTATAAAATGTCTTATATTTTCTGCAGTTCTCTTCACACGTGAAAACTTCCTCCCGCATATGAAGGTTTACTCAATTCTTTATTTCATCATCAGATTTGATAAAGTCTATACATCTTTTTCTTCAGCCACTCTTCTCAGTATGTCACGCTCATTTCTTGTGATGTCACCACTTGTCTTTCTCTCATCTTCATATTCCTTCGGGGATCTCCTCTAAGAGATTGCCATTTCTACAGGGATACATCATATAGGCTTTTCTCAATGGATACCTTTTCTCGAAGGCTCTGTGTGGAATAGGCACCATCACTGGTGTGCTGCATGTCGCGATCTCTGGCTTCCAGCATATAGTAAGGATGGTGGGGGGACTTCCTGCAGAGGCATTCAGCTGCTCCTCTACACTCCCCCCTCTGGTTGATTCATCAACCACTCCTTCATTAGTCTTCACATCTTGGTATCCTCTCTTGAAGAAGTGCTTCTTTGGAGTCCAGATCTTTACCACTCCCTTCATGGACCCTGCTGATTTTACATGTTCATCAACACTCCAGGTCATGTAGCTGCACTGTCCATTCGGATTACAATAGACCCATCGTCCCACATACTTCTTGTGATTTCCTGGATGCAGCAACTTTATTCCCTCAGGGGCTAAGATGCTGGCCTCTATATATTTTCTGATTTCATCTGTCAACTCCTTGGGTCCAAACCCTGATTTGACATTGATCATGATCTTCATTCCTACTGCCTTCTTTGCTGTCTTCTTGTACTGTATAATTATTATCCTGATTACACAGAATACAAACATCACCATCACTAATACTGCTCCCAGGAACTTGAAGATATTCGCCACCCATTGTGGAACCCATGAGAAGATAGAAGCGAACCAGCTGTCATCTGCAATGTCTTCTGCCTCGTCTTCCATCTGATTGTGCAATTTCGTCAGCACCGTTATGGCCTCTGTCAAGGTCCCATTCTGATCATCATGAGAATGTATGAGCCTGCAACATGATTCCCCAATTTTGGCACAAACTCCTCCATCCATCGCTATGATCATATCAAGGACATATCTGTTCTGGAGGGTCATCAATCTTATGGCCCTCAATTCTTCTTTGATAGCATTGAATCCATTTATGGTAGTATTGATTGTCTGCAAGAGCTTCCAGCAACTGATTTGCAACCACTTCCCATTCGCCATCGTCTGGATCCCTGGCATAAAGATAGTTGTGAATATTGCTGAAGTCTGGCTGAACAACCTGTGCTCATACAGAATAGCATCAAGAGTCTATTAATTTAGCTGAAAAGTAATTCTCCTTCTTTGTTTGATTGAGAAACTCCAATTATCTTCTCCTCCTCATATGGGCATCTGCTTTTGGAAACTCTCCAATATTCAGGTCCCTCTTACGAATCACTAATGCTGGAACATGGATAGGTACTATGGAGCACATCCCTCCCCAATCTTTGGGCAACTCCATGTAGGCTCTACACCCACAAGCCCATTAGTGGTCCATTAACACAACTGTTCCATCCTTCATGCCTGATACTTACATACAAAATTCAGCCACACTGGTGATTCTTTCCACCTTTCCTTGTACCAATTTTTCTGAAACACAAAGATGCACTTTTCAGGGGTACTATCTGCAATGGTCCTCCTTTATTGTCGACCCATGTCAGCAACTTAGTAATCTTTGGACATTGATCCTTGCATTCTTTTTCTGCTAACACAACGTATTCCTACTGTCCAGTTATCACTGCTGCTCTGCACACAACCAATCCTTCAGCCCACCCTTTGTAAGTGAGCACTGTTCCTTTAATTTGTAGTTTGCCTCTTTCCCAACATATCAGTACCTCCTCATTTAACATCTTGTTTTCTTCCATCCTGATTCCTGCTCTGCTCATTCCAGGCTGTTCATATCTTATTACTAGATTCCTTGTTTCAGGCCTCTCTCTTGTCTTCAAATCCTGCACATAGTTATCTTCTTTTTGATTTATTGCTTTATTCATCCATACTAAGGATGCTGTTCGACCCTGAAACTGTCTTCTTGTCATGCAGAGTGCGAGATGCATCATGCAATTAGCTTTTTTCACTGGTACTGCTGTAGCTATAAACAATTTGGAAGTTCCCATGGCATAAGGTATGAGAGCCCAGACATAGCAGCTCTCCTTGGATGTTCTCTCTCCCATCTTTTTCATGTGCTGGTAGCACATGTTATTCCCCAAGTGTCCCGTACTATCTAGATAAGTGTTTAGCCCATCATAGTCTTCCTCTGCACTCCTCCTGTGTCTCCTTAGCAAAATGTTTGCAGACAATTCTAAAGCAGTCTTATGATGGGGAGACAGCACAAGGGACCTGTGCTCATCGGTAATGGGCAAATCTAAAAGAGTCATCAAACAAAGAAGATCCAAAAATAGAATCCTCCCATCCCCTGCACACTCTCGTATACTGCAGGAATAGCCAATATTAAATACAATCTGTGAACCTTTTTTAAACAGATATGTACATATATAATGTATTTTAACAAGAGCAAAAGGTTTAATAACATAAAATTCTAGAGGAACAGTTTTAAAGTCCGCAGATATCCGGCACGTTTTGAGCTGAGAACCCCTTCTTCAAAAGCAAAGCGAACTGAAAAGGAAAAAAATGTCATAAATAACCAAATCAATCTTGTATAGTCTCCAAGGTTAATAAATATCCATTAATCTGCACAAGAATCAATCTATCATAAAACAATAATAAGCCAATGATGTTTTTACATTAAGGTAAGACCATCCACCACCTAGAGCCAGCTGGATGTGCCCCTGCACCAGGGTAAGTCAAATGTATTGTATAGTATCTCCCTAGTGATGTGATATAATCCCATGTACTGAATCCCTCTCATGTATTAGTCCCCTCTTAGTGCAAGAACAGCCCATAGACCCAAAGGGCTTACCTCCGCTCCATACATCAAGTTCAATGGGTAAAAGAATTAGGTAAAATGAAGAACCAGATCCTACAGTGTAGAGAGAGACAGTAAACTAACATATGTCAAACGAAATTCCAGTGTCAGCGTTCTGATGGGTGTAATTAACATAACCTGATTTAACAGACCTGTGTCTGTCGCCACAAGTCCACTTAAAAAAAAAAATAATCCCCAATGGGTGCCTTTAGGGTACACACTGGATATTCAGCTATGGAATTGGATGTATTCGAGGACAGAGAGTAGTTCCTTATAACAAAAACAACGCCTAGTAAGCAACTAAACGTTACCTCGTGTACTCTTCTTTAAACAATAGATGCTTGTTTCTATACGGAAATTGTCATAACCATATACAAGTATCAGATGTGCATAACTTACCCCATCCAGGGGTCACAGTTCCACTTCTTTCAAATCAATTAGTTCACCAGGATCCTAGTCCATCACCTACATCAAATATCGTAGTGACTTCCTCAGTAGTCAATACTGTGACTTATTCCGTAGACCGTAATTCAAAAGGCTGTGGGAGACCCAAAGGAGGCACATAGGTAATGAGGCAATACACCCTCTTAACCAGAGTACAATTACAAATAATATCTCATTCCAGATAATATAGCTTACCCTGTGTCCCAAGCCGCTTTTTGCATCTAGTCACGAGTATACGGCATCGGTCTGCATCACCAAGGAAACAAGAATACTATAGACTTGCGTGGTGCACCATCTTGGAAAACCTGGCTTAATCCAGCGTAACTCGACACTAAGGAAGGACTAACCTGTAGTGCTCTGTCTATGTGCATCGATCTTGGAAGGGAAACAAAGATCCCTGAACATAATTACAAACAGGCAAAAAGTGCCTGTCAAATGTATTAAATCCCTAACTTTTTCCAGCTATTATAACATGGTAGTAAATAATCGAAAAGATGAAAAAAAAAGTATGTGACAAAAAAGATTTGAGGGGGAAAAAAACAGTCAAAACGGGGGTCAACATCCAGAAGGCTCATCAGGATATTACAAAAATTCCCTAATGACTTAACATGAATACATGGTCTAATAATTATGTTACTTTAACACAGTTTCATGATCTTTTGATCATTTATGTTTGAAACAAAGCATTCCCTTAATCAGCAACTGTCACATGCTCTATACACGTTTTCAGTCAACATTACCAATGCAACTGAACCATATCAACACAATTTTATGTGATTTGCGGTATTCAAAAAATTGTGCAATGGTATTAACTCATTAGAGAGAGTACACTTACTGTAATCATAACATTTTATATCCGTCATGAACCAAAGCATGGATATAACTGGTAGTTCCTACACATGTAGCAAGATATATTCTATGGTCTCACACAATGGTGATGAAGAATCAACCCAACCTGGGACATTTGTATCATATTTCCCAGTCCATAACATATATTGCTGCATAACGATATTACAAGTTCAATACACACTCCTAGAACAATATGTCACAAGGATAAATAGCATTGCCTTATATAAAACAATTCAGAGAACAGTCTTCATTTAGGCCCCTAGGTTGTACAGTATCCAATCGGTGTACCCAGTAGATTTCTCTCTGAAGGAGGAGTGACTGATAGTTGCCTCCTTTCTGTGGACGTAAATGAAGTCAAGTCTTGAGTCCTTGTGCTACAGGATTGAGAAAAAGGCATTTTTCAAATCAATCACCGTGAAATATTGTGCTTCTACTGGGATACTGCATAGAAATTAAAGAAAACTGTTCCTCTACAATCTGCTTAATCAGTCTCATATCTTGTATACATCTCCACGACCCTCCCTTTCATTTTTGCACAAGATACACTGCAGTGTTATAGATGATTCTGACGGTACCAGAATACCTTTTTCCATCAGTCCTGAGATGGTATTGAAAATACCCTCATCTGCCTCTCGAGACATTGGGTATTGTCTTGTTCGAGGTAAAATCTCTCCTGGTTTCAGCTAGATCTTGACTTCCCCTATTCCCTTTAACAGTCCTACGTCATAAGGGCCTGTAGTCCATAAGACACTTGGCACCTTCTCCAAGTCTTCATAAAGAATATTGGATGCTGCTGCATTATTTCCATTTGCTGTGGGATCTCCCTTTTCTCTATTTTAATCCAGTATGTAAGGCCCATAAAGAACACTACTTCATCATCTGTTGGGTCATCTCGCAACACGTCATTGTCAGTTATGTCAGTCAATCTGTACCCTTATTGGATAGCTATCACTGTTCTCCATGGTCTACCCTCATCATCTGTTCCTTCGAGCACCGCCATTTCCTTCGTACTATGGCTGCATCTACTTCTATAGAGATAGTCTGTCCCCCCTCTTCGTCCATGGGTACCTGTGGTCTACACAAAAATTAATCTGGTATCCTCATAGTCTTCCCCAATAAGACAGGTTTCCATGTTAATAGAATGCTTACCCCATAAAGGGAAACTTCTGGCTCCACTGGAACACCCCAAAGAGCCACATGCCCTGTGATTGCCAATATAAATTCACCCACATTACTGTAGTGTATTCCAGTAGTGGAACACACTATGCCTTCATCAGTAAAAGAAATTGTCATGTTAAGTTTTATCAAATCTCTTCCCAAAATTTCTGTCAACATTGGATATTTTCCCTCTCGTATACATGAATGAGTAGCCCCAGTGTCTACTGAAAACAAAAAAGATTTGCCTCCTATTGTCACATTGTCACATCAGCTCTGGGTTCCTCTTGGGGGTCTGGTGTCACTGATAGTGCTGAACACATCAAGTCGCCCTGTGAGCTGTCCTATTGTGGATACATACATACCACTGTACCCGTGAAAGGATTTCCTCCTACCACAGTGACACCCCCTATTCTAGTTGTCAATAACTGTCCCGTGTTTGCATTCGGCTGTATCTGCATAGGGACGTGCTGCGTCTGCCCTTGCGGTGGATCCATTTGTGCTTGCTGTAGTTGCTGTGGTTGCTTTGCCTGTTGCATTTGCAGCGTCTGTGTCTGATTCAGTGTCTGATCTTGGGCTTGTGAGCTATATGCTGGAGAATAAGCTGTCCCCCTCTTAAGAATTGACCATTCTGAGCATGCCCTTGGCTCCTACATACAGGGGCAATGTGCCCCGTCATCCCACAAGTCCAACATACAGGAGGAGCCCTTCTAATTAGTCTCCCTTGGTTGAACACTCCTTGCGCATTTTAATTCTCATTCTGTGTGTTCTGAAACCCACCTTGATTAGTTTGGAATCCATCCCTTCCTCCGTATCCCATGCCTCTACCTCGTGGTATAAACCCATTCCCTCCTTGGTCCATCGGGCACTGATTATTTGCCTGCAATGTACCCACTGCTTGCTGTACTCCCAGTCCTTCTCTGCTTGTCAATACCGCCCCTTCTATGGCATACTTTGACAATTTCTTCAGAACTAATTTAGCGTCCTCAAGTTTCCTAGCCTCGTGTCTCCTTGTTTTTTTCTCCTGCAACAGCCGACAGTGATGCACTATTGTCAACTCTATTTCTGGCCATGGCTTTGCTTCCATTCCCACTTGCTTTTTCATTTGCCTCTGTACTTGCTTGGGCAACCCCTGACATAAAATGTGGTAAAATAATGCTACTGTTCGTTCCCACAGTTCCTGCATTTCAAGGGTCCAACACTCTTGAATGTCCTGAATGTAAGCAAGGGGTCTTTGGGCCTCAGTTGGGCGCAAAGGGATATCAGGCACCGGTAAGGACACTGGTGCCGGTAATCCCTTTGCGCCCTATTGTGAGTTCTCTTAGCGGATTCCTTCCAAATGGGAATATGAAATGGCTTTTTCAATGGGGACTTACCGGTCCTGCAAAGGTCAGAATAGACCGGTAAGTCCCCATTCAACGAGGGCAGACTCGGTACCGGTATTGGAGGTAGTCATGGCGCTAATAGCGCCATGATTACCTCCATACTCGGAATGAGGCCCTTTGTCTTTCATTTTACGTATCATGATTGCACCCATGTCTGATGTGTCAGGCTACTGTACCCTTAGAGCCCTGCAGACATCTGCTCAGCAATTATTAAACACCCCTCAACGGTGCACTGTGTTCTATGCTGTAACACTCAAATAGCCTGCTCTCTTCCATATGTCATCAGCTCTTTCCCCAAGAATGGCTGCTAAGAGGCCTTTAATGTTCCTTATGGCTAGCGTGTTTCCTCCTGTCATTTTTTCCAATTCATTAATCCATTTTCCCGCACCCGATGTCAAACTCAGGAGCATCTTAAATTGTACTTGTCCATGTGCGGCCATGGAATATACTGTGGTCTTGCTCTCCCTTTTTCCAATCAGGGAAACTGCGTAAACCCTAGTCCACAATGGCTCCCATCATCTGCCTATCCATGGTAGGGACAATGGTTCCTGACCGCCTCCTCCTTGGCAATGATTTTAACCTGCCCACAAATGACGGTGATTCTCCCTTCTCACTATACGATCATCCTTTCGGACGCTCTGGATATGCTATGTGATCTGGCATTATAGCCTTTGGTTGTTCTAGATCAGACCATCTTACTTCTGTATCTGCCTGCAGGCTTCCCTCGGGGGCACATGCACCTCCTCCCTCCTCCTCATGGAAGGATTCCCTCTCTTCGTCTGACATATCAAGTCCCCAACTAGTGTGTCTCTTGTCCCCTTCACTCTTATCTAAGGTCAGTCTGCTTAAGGATAAGGCTCTATGCTTGAGGCTGAATGGATTTTCCTCTCTGCTTCGTGATTGGAAGACCAGCGTGTGATCTTCCTTCCCTTGGCTTCCTGATTTACTACCTTCCCTTAATTCTTGATGGGCTTTATCGATCCTGTCTCCGACTTCCTATATCAAAATTCTCCTTGAGGGCTGATCTAGATGGCCCTGACGTTGCTCCCTGTAACGGGAGGAACTCCTCTACTCTATACTGCCCCATTGTATTGCTGGAGATGGCTCCATTAGCTCCTGTTGAATGAGGTTAATATCACGTTCACGCTGTCTTCTCTTATGTTCTAGTTCTTCATCTAGTTCTCTTTGCTTTCTCGCCTCCCACCTAACTCTCTCCTCTTCTTATCTTACCTCCTCTCTCCTTGCCCGGCTCTACTTTCTTCCTCTTCTCTTCGTCTCTGTACTCTTTTGTCCTTTAATTTCTGCACTTCCTCCTCTTCTCTTTTCCTTTCTTGCCTATCCCGTTCTTCTATTGCTCTCTGCCTGTTGTCATGCTTCCTTTGCTCCTCTGCCCTTTCTTCTTTCTTTTGTCGCTCCTCCTGATGCATCTGTTCTCGCCGCTGTCTGCTCTTTCTTTTATGCTCATTTTCCTTTAATCTCTTTTCTTGTTCCCTGTCTTTTCTAGCCTGTTAGTCCTGATCTTTCCTTTGCCTTACTTCCTCGATGCTTTTCCCATCTAGCTTGAGCAGTATCTGTCCTCCCATCTATTAGTTCTGTATGAGCGTTACCTCGTCTGCTTTGTCCTTCTCTCCTTTCCATCGCTTAATCTCTCATTCTATTTCTGTCGATACATCAATCGCTCGCTTTTCACCTCTTTGTCCTATAAGATCTTAAAAATCTCCTCTTTTCTCTTAATCTCCTCTGGACTATTGTCACTGCTATAAGCAGGCAGTTTCGTATATCGGATTACTATACCCTGTCACCGCTTTCAATTCCTTTAACGGGTACAATCCTATGTCTGCCGTACAATCGCAGTTTACTTCCAGCGAGGTGGGGGGGAGGCTGAGGGCTCGACACCTTCCTCCTTACACTGACTAAGCATCCAGGATTTTCAGTTCTTCCTGGTACATCTTCCAGAGCTCTAAAATAGCTAACCTCTTCTCCAATTTCTTTCCCAAGTATGCAGCGTGCAAGTATGTGGTCATGTGTTGCAATGCTGCTTTTGACCGTGATCCCCCTTGTGGCCAGGGCATGAACATCTTATCTGCCCTGCCTTTCACCCATTCCGCACTATACGTTTGAGCTTGGGCATGTGCTTTGGCAATGTCTTGCATAAATGCATCAGAGGAGTAATGCCTCCCATTGTGACGAGTTTCAATGGACTGTCAAAACTTACCAGCGTTTATAAAATACCTTTATAAAAACAACAAATATGAGCGTGCTCCAACAATCACAGCTCAAAACCTTTATTTCTCCAATAATCTCTGCCTACCTCTGGATTGGTACCAACCACTTCCTTGGATCAAAAGTATAACTTTTTAACCTCATTTTGATTCTCACAGTTTGTGTCACTCCTCGACACCTTAATTCAACACAAATACATAAACAGACAGACAAGTGGACTCTTTACATAAAAACCTTGGTGATCACCCTTACTCTCTGTCCCTATTAATACTCTGATTTACAGAGTTTAGATTGTCACCTTATGTGGACATGTCCTGCACATAGCCTAGATTACTCCGATTGGAGTGTGAGACAATCTCTTCTAAAACCACTTGGGTTAAGACTCTCCGGGCCTCTTATGTCTCTCTTTAACACAAAAAAAATCTCCAGTTACGCTTGTTAGTTTTGTTACTTTAGTTACTTTTTAAATCACCACAGCCCCATCCCCTCAGTTTGCCATTCCCCTTAGTCTACTCACCATTCGCTTGTTTAGCTCGAGGCCTTCGGTATCGACTTCCTCCTCCAACCGACCAATTTCGCCTTCCGTCTACAAAGTACCAGTGGAAACCAAGTAGGGATTTCGTCACAGAGGCACCCTGCCCACTGCCTCGATTTTCTTGCAAGAATTCTATTTGGCCGCTCTCTAAAGGAAACCTTGCAATCTTCCGGCTAGATGGCGGAGAATGTACGATGGTCCAAAACTCTGGAGTCAACAGGTCGATGGGTCTTCTATAAAACGGGGGCCCCTTAAATCAGTAACACATCATACAAGGATGGGGATGCAGAATAACTCTTGCACCAAATAATAAGACCGACTCAGGAAGTTGGCAAAATATCTCATCCGACTGTTTTATTTTCAATTGTCTAAAACAGGGAGTTACAACAGACATCAACGGACGTCGCACAGCATTATCTTTCAAAGCATTTCTTAAAAAATTCTTTCATAGGGGGCTTGGCTCGGAGCTCCCACAATCAGCATGTATTCCTATGAGCTCCTGCCTGGCCCAATGCGCCGCAAAACAATGCCGTTTCCAGACCCCATTAAGAGCCGTAATCGAAGCATACTGTGGGGGAAATCCTACTGCAGCGACCGCTCGAGTGGGCACCCGCTCCTCCGCCAATTCAACATGATTCGGACTGTGTTCCTAAACGGGACCCACTCGGCGTTAAGATGGCGGCCGCGACCTCAAGGCACGAAGAGTAACCATGAGGGGCAGGAGCAGGCAAGCTAATGCAGCCAAAGCTGCCAAATGACTCCAGCTCGCTTGGCCGCACTACCACAAGCTACCCGGCACACCGACGCATGAGCCTGCAGCCGGAACCACAACACCCAGCATCTGCAACCCTCCCCGGTGAGCAAAGTGGTGGAGGAAGAAGGCGTCCCAGCACACAGCACCACATTGCTGATTAAGATCCACTGCCCCAGAGCCTCCCACTCCCTGTCACGCGCCGGGTACCTGTGCAACACCCTTCCCCCGGCGGTGGTCTGGGCGCAATCACCCGCTTCGCCCTGCGGCTCCCTCAGCGAAGGGTCTGCGCCTGGCCTCCGTGTGGGACCCGAAGAGGCGGGAGCAATTCGTGGGTGGCCATTCGGATCTCCCCAGAGCCTCACCGTCAGCTGCTGCAGCCCACCCGGCGCCCCGCAGGGTTGGCGCTACACTGAAGCGGCGCCCTGCGTTCTACCCACAAGGCCCGGCCGCATCAACATCAGCGGGTGGCCCAGATGCCAAATCCAGGGGCGGAGACCCTCCATACAGACCAAGCGGCCGGTCGGCCCTGCCCACCCCCGACAGCATCCAGCTGCCCATCAAGCTGGAGCAGTGGGCCCCTGCCCGCTGGCCATCTATAACTCCGGCCCTCTAGCAACTCCAAACCTATCGGCCTGCACGAGTGGATCCACCTGGGGCAGACCAAAAGCCCAGCGTTAAAAGGCGCAACGCCCCGAACTGCACAAGGTGAGGAGTTGGGGGGCCCATCCGAATCCTGCCCGGCTGCCAGTCCCCTTGCTAACGTTGACCCCCGGCCCCATCCTCAATGAGCACCAATTAGGACACTCATCTAGACTCTACGGTGCCCCCGACCCTCACCCCTCCTGCAAGCGGCCTGGTCACGCCAACCCACACCCATCAAAGAGCCCACCAAGTCCTACCTTAGCCAGCAAACGGCCCGCTGAGTGGTCTGCGCACTTACCTCCCATCCCCATCTAAAAACCTGTGGCTGAGTCGGAAGCCCGGGAGGGCGGGAAACAAGTGCTGACCAGCTCATCCATTGAAAAATCCAAAAAGGGGGACCCGTCAGAGGACTCCACCAATAACACCACGTCTACCACATCCACAACAGCTCACAGCCCATCACAAATGGTCACAAAGGCCAACCTTCAAGATCTACTATCGGCACTAACCAAAGAAATCCAGAAAAGCATGGAAGAGGTCACGAAAAAAATCAACTCCCTGAATAAGCGAGTGGTGGAGGTAGAACGCCGAACTGCCAAACTCGAATCCGAGGTATGTGACCAAAGATTTGAAGAGGAGCAGGACAGGGACAGAATTGCAGCCCTAGAGGCGAGATGCAACCTCCTGGAAACAAAGCGGGAGGATGCAGAGAATCGGTCCCGAAGGAACAATATCTGCCTACGAGGGATTCCATCCTCCATCCCAAATGCAGACCTCAAAAGTTACGTTTCGGAACTGCTTAGGTTCATAATCACCCTCCCGGATGAGTCTCCCCTGGAACTGGACCGGGTGCACAGAACAACTCCTAGGCAGGCATCTACGCTCCCCCCAGTCGTGCTGGTGAGAATCCACTTTTTCCAAATCAAGGTGGAAATCATGTGTGAGGCAAGGCAAACGCGCCAAATCACCTTCCAGGGGTCCACAATCTCACTCTATCAAGATCTAGCAAACTCCACTCTTCAAAAACGAAATGCCATGCGATCATTCACACAGTGGCTGCGCGAAAGGAAGATCCCATACCACTGGGGATTCCCGACCTCGGTCAGATTCACAGGGGAAGGGGACCAGAAACAAATCCATTCACTGAAAGAGGCAGACAAATTCATGGGTGTCAGGGGAACAGAAGGCGAATCGGAATCAGAAGAAGCAAACCGTGCACCTCCTACATAGTCCTCGGAAGGAACCTGGTCAAAAGCTGGAAGAAGGCGCAGACTCTGTGGTCCCCCCAAGAAGGGCTCCAATCCGGGATGACCAATCTTCAACATTGCCAGGGAAACCAACTATTCTTCCCAAATCAAGGAACCAAAGGCAGAGGGAATCCACCAGTTTGCAATAAATCAAGATCCTCTCAGCATGGAGGTTCCTTAACGAAAGATGCCTATGACTACTTTGACAGTGCGGGAGCAACGTTCAAGCCCCAACATATTTCATTTTGGCGGCCCAGTTGGCCAACTTCCAGCGCATTGGTGCCACCAGTTTTCCCAGTGGCAGTAGGATGACGTTTCTCCTACTAGTTCAAATCGGGGAAGGGGGGAGTGGGTTAACGAAGGACTAATCAAAAGCTCGGAGCGCCGGAACGCCCAAGAACTGGCCTCCCGATCAACATCACACCATGTCACAACAACAGCAACTCCTAAACTACGCCAACAGTGGTCTCGCACCACTCTCAAAAGCACAGCGCCCAGTGGGGGACACAAGGCGAAGCATAGCCAACGCAGAAGTGAGAGATGATGGCTGACACAAGCGAGGTAATAGTTCTCTCATGGAACGTCCAAGGCCTGAACTCGCCAAGGAAGCGCAGATCAGTTGAACATAGACTGGGTCAATTATCCGGAGACATTGTTCTCCTCCAAGAAACTCACTTACTGCAAAAAGACGAATGCTGAGTGAGATTCAACAAGTATAAAAGAGCTTATTTCGCCACATCTGGAAAGAAAAAAAGAGGGGTGGCAATACTACTAAGTGATAAAGTCCCGGTATCAAAAATCACAATAAGAAGAGATCCGGAAGGTCACTTCCTCCTACTCCAGGGCCTATTCGAGGAGCTCCCCATCACCATTGTTACAATCTATGGCCCCAACACGGCCCAAGCCAACTTTATCTCAGACTTTATTCCGACCATCCTGGCCTTTCGAGAAGGGCACCTGTTCATGGGTGGGGATTTCAACTCCATGCCAAACCCCCAAATGGACAAAACTCTGCCCCCCACAAATGCAGTCTTCGTGCAAGCACTAGCCCTAACTAAGCTGCTCAGAGAAACCGAATCTGTCGACTCTTGGAGGCTATTCAATGGAATCTCAAGAGACTACACCCATTACTCCTGCGTACATAAAAGATTCTCAAGAATAGACCTCATACTAATCTCCGGAGTGCTGTTCCCATGCTTAAACAAGGCAGAAATTCACACATGCATGATATCTGATCACACCCCAGTGTCCGCAAACCTAGTCATATCAGGCCAAAAGCATCCTGTTCAGAGGTACTGGAAACTGAATGACTCCCTACTGCTAGATGAATGTATCAGAACGGAAGTGGAGGAAACGATATCCAACCACTTTGAGGAGAACACAACGGAGAACTCCCCCATCAACATCATTTGGGATGCAATGAAATCAGTTGTCAGAGGGTCCCTAATCAGCGCCGGAGCGGAACAGAGAAGAATCTCTAATATTGCAGCAGCCAAGCTGGAGGATAATGTGAACCAACTAGGAGCTGAGCTGAAGTCACACAGCTCCAGGAAAACAGAGAGCTCTGAGGAAGGCCAAAATAGCGCTAGAAATGCACTGCGCCGACCGAACTGCCAAATCATTAGCCTTCACGAGGCAGTTCTACTATAGTAAAGGGAATAAGGCAAACAAAATGCTAGCGCAAAAGTTGAAAAAGATCCGCAGCCGAAACAATATCCTCAAACTAATGGGAGAAGATGGGAAAACACGCTACTCTGAGACAGATAAAATTAGCGAACTGGTGAGGCACCACAAAGCCATAATGCCGGGGAAACCCACAGTATTAGACAACCTGCCAGAATATTTGCGCACTATACCCCCCCAAAGTGTATCCCAACTAGAGTCCCTAGAATCACCCATCACTGCCAAAGAAATCACTGAAGGCATTAAATCTCTCAAATCCACCGCCCCAGGCCCAGACGGCCTATATGCCAATTTAAATAAAAAATATGCCAGGATTTTAGCACCCCAGATGGCGGCCCTATTCAACTCCTTTCTGTCCTCGGGATCGGTCACTGGGTCAATGGTGGAGTCGCTCACAGTACTGTTATACAAACCCGGGAAAGACCCTGAATTGGCTACCTCCTACCGCCCGATTACACTCCGCTCCGGCGCTGACGATGGCAAGATTTTTACCAAAGTTTTGGCTGGCAGGCTGGGAGCGATTCTGCCAAGACTGATTGACCGCGATCAAACGGGATTCATTCCAGGGAGAGGGGCCCACGACAACATCTGGAGGACGATAAATATCATTGAAAGCACCCACAAATTGGAGGTGGGAATGGGGGTCATATCCTTAGACGCTCATAAAGCCTTTGATTTGGTGGATTGGGGGTATATTCGGGCTGTCCTGGAGCATTTCGGCTTCGGCCCAAATTTCATCACATGGGTTATGGCCAACTATCAAACTCCCACCACACAACTGCGGGTCAACGGCACCAGGTCTGGAGCAATATCCAGGGGCACTAGGCAGGAATGCCCGCTCTCACCCTTGATTTTCGCCCTGTCCATTGAGCCTTTCGCAGTGAGACTAAGACAAAACACTAGGATAAGAGGGTTAACCGTGGGAGGTTACGAATACAAAATTGCGCTATATGCGGACAACATGTTAATAACAGCGTGCAACCTGGCATCGTCCCTGGCGGCCCTATGGGAAGAGATCAAAGAGCTCAGGGTTCTATCAGGGTTTAGCGTAAACCTGGACAAATCGTCAGCCCTAGCAATCAATCTCTCTAAGCAGGAAAGGGCTACCCTGAGTCCCCTAATGTCGATCCCATGGGCGACAGGATCAATCGAATACCTTGGGGTTCATATCACTAAAGACCTGTCACCTTTGTACTCAGGCAACTTCCCGCAATTGATTAAAGAACTCCAAAATGACCTAAAGAGGTGGAAGTCCCACGAAATCTCGTGGTTCGGGTGGATTACCGCCATAAAAATGAACCTAATCCCCAGATGGCTGTACTACTGTACAGCATTACCGATCCATATTCCGGGTCCTGCCCTATCAGCTCTGCAAAAGAAAATAATGATGCGGGGAAAGCGCAAGGCGGGCTGGGAGTACCCGATGTGGCCAGATACACTCTAGCGGCGCAGCTGTCGCACGCATTTTCCTGGGCACAAGAGGCAGATACCCCAAAATGGACACAACTTGAGGAGGCCTGGTGCCCGGTAACACCCTCAGAACTCCCACATCTACCAAACATAAAACCACAAGCAAACAGCGGCCCCCTTTCTGCAACGACCACAATCGTCCGCTGCTGAAAAGCAGCTGCCCGGAAATGGGGTATCTGAGGACCTCTGGGTCCCCTAACCCCCATTTGGAACAATCCCGATTTCTCACCAGGCATGTCCCCGCTCAGCTTCCAGCCCTGGAGGGAGGACGGCTTGCTGAAAACTTGCGATTTTCTAGAAGAGGGAATGCCCATTTCATTCGAGAGATGCAAGTCAAAATTCGGGTGGACAAGCGAGAAAGATTCCACTATGCCCAAATCCGGCACTGGCTGTCCCACAGGGTGGTCCGGGAAAAATACTCCAGAGAGTTAACAGCGCTGGAACTCTCCCTAACAACCCCAACTAAAAGAGGTAGAACCTCTGCCCTCTATCGTCTCCTAGACAGAGCAGATCCCTCCAAAAAAGAAAGGTACATGCTTGAATGGGAGAACGACTTGGGACGGGAAATAGAGGTCGAGGAATGGGAGAAAATATGGTACAGACTGCATAAAAGTTCACAGTGCATCACGAATAGGGAAGACGGCTACAAACTCTGCTACAGGTACTATGTCACCCCGGCCCAACTCAACAAGGCCAACCCAACTATTCCCGGAACCTGCTGCCGTGGTTGCCTTGCCCCGGCTCACTATTTCATATGGTCTGGAACTGCCCGAAGGCAGAGGTATACTGGAGAGGTAATAAAACACATCAATGAAATCACCGGTTTATCCATCCCCTGGGACCCAGGGGTTATCCTTCTGGGTGAAACAGGAGGAGGTGCATTCCCAATCTCAGGTCACATCCCCCGCCTATGCACGCACCTACTCCTAGCAGCAAAAATTGCAATGGCCCGGTTGTGGAAAAACGAAGACGGCCCTTCAATAGCACTATGGTGGTCCAAATGTTGGGACATAGCAGTGGCTGAAAGTCACAGCAATCCGCTCAGTATCCCTGAATAGAGCCCTGAACATTTGGGACCCATTTATGGAGTACGCAGCTAAGTTCCCAGCTCTCACCAGAAGGCCTCCACTAACAAGATGGCTCCAAGGCAGCCCGCTTTATTAAACTATAGACTCATACCAGATCGACCGAGAGCTTGGGTACCCGCTCGAACACCGCGAATAGATAGGGTCATGGACATCAGCGATCAGACCACCAATATTTACCTCCCCTGCCAGACAGCTCGAATGGCATTATCACGCTGTTGCGACTATCAATAACTGTAATGTTGTTGATGTTATGCTTATCTGTAAAACCCAATAAAATGTTATGAAAAAAAATTAAATTCTTTCATAGCAAATACTCGTCATTCGTGATGTCATACTAGGTGGCAAATGAAGAAAACCTACGGGGTGTTGTGGTTGGTTTTAGGGGAACATCCAAGTATACTTTCTATATAGGAACGTGTTTTCATTGGGTCTCTACAGTCAGGTGGACAACTTGTGCCCACCCCTAGTGCAAGTCATCTTCATCAGTTATTAAGTACATAGATAGCATATTATTGGCTCCCAAACTATAAGGCCCTTAGTTATATATGGCCTTCTACAATTGGTTGGCACCCTTGTACCCTTCTTGAACATTCGGCTCACTAGCAGCACATAAGCTGGTACCCCAAGTGTCAATTAGCCCAACACTCATCACTCATGCCGTCTGCCAACCAGACTGTCTTTGAGTTTGTCCTTGCAAAGGATCATTGCTCCTGAGAATAAAAGGGAGTATAGGCACACTCTTATCACAGTTCAGGTCTGCACGCCCAACTCCTATTTTCATCCTTGACTCATGTGACAGGAGACCATATTTTGGCTGGTTTTGCAGCATTTAATTGTCTTGAATAAATAAACTTGGCACTGTTCTTCAAGGATAGATAACCGGTTCTTGGTTGTGCCATCCTTTGACAGCAGGCCAGACAGCTATTCCAGGCCTTTTCTCGATCTTCATCTGTTTCCTTGCTGCGACACAGCCCTCTGGTCCTTCTTTCTTCGTGGGTCTGCGCTTACTAAATATGTGACACTGATGTCCAGATTCTATATAATGGCGGGACTGCCTTCAGTCTATTCACTACGTATAGCCAGCCTTTAAGATTACTTAGTCTACTTGCGTTGCTGCATCTGTAAGGTTATAAAAAACGACTTGCATTTCTGCAGTGCTCTTCACACGTGCAATCTTCATTCCATATATGAAAGTTTACTCGATTCTTTACATTGTCCTCAGATTCTATAAGGTCTATGTATCTTCTTCTTCGACCATTCTTCTCAGTGCGTCACGCTAATTTCTTGTGACGTCACCAGTCTCTTTCTCTCATCCTCATATTCCTTCGGGGATCTCCTCCAAGAGATTGTCATCTCTATGAGGGTACATCATATAGGGTCTTCTCAATGGATACCTTTTCTAAAAGACTCTCTGTGGAATAGGCACCATCACTGGCATTGTTCATGTCACAGTTTCCAGCTTCCCACATATAGGCAGGATGGTGCTGGGACTTCCTGCAGAGGCATTTAGCTGCTCCTCTTCACCGGTGACGTGCATGTCGCAAACTCTGGCTTCCAGCATATAGGAAGGATGGGGGCTGGACTTCTGCAGAGGCATTCAGCTGCTCCTCTACATTGGCTTACCTCATTCCTAACAAACTGAACCGAAAGAACCCACCTACAACTGTTCACCTCAAACATCAAAAACGTATCCTGCGGATTCCCACAGGGATCCAGTCTCTCTCCTTTACTTTTCAACATCTACATATGCCCACTGATGAAAATCATTAAAACCCACAGACTTACTGCCTACAACTATGCAGAGGACACACAACTGATTGTGAAAACAAACAGAACCCAGGAACAAAATAACAGCCTCAGCAACTGTCTCACAAACATCTACAAACGGATGACAATGAACCTTAAACTAAACCCAGCAAAAATGGAAAAAATGCTCTCACTCGCAGGATTCAACGGAGGGAACCCACAACTGGACTGGCTGACCAACATGGGAACGGAACTAGAGACTACTGATGTAGTAAATGACCTAGGAATACTAACGGACAATAGACTATCCCTGAAACCGTAAGTCAACGCAATCACCACAACATGCTTCTTCCGCCTAAGACTACTCAGAGGATTACTCTCCTACCTCTCCTTCCCTCACAATCATATCCCTGATACTCACAAGAATTGACTACACAAACAGCCTATAGCTAGGAATGCTGGAAAGACTTGCCAAGAAATTCCAAAGGGTGCAAAATACAGCAGCCAGGATCCTATTAAGACTAAACAGAAGAGACCACATCCCTCCAGCATTGAAAAGCCTACACTGATTACCAGTAAAAATAAGCACCAAATTCAAAACACTCTGCATTGCCCACAAAGTCTCGCACAGACAAGGAGCTGAATTCCTCCAAGACAAGATTAGCCGATATCGCCCAGGAAGAGACCTAAGATCCAGCAGCAACCTACAAATAGAGGCAAAACACTATGAAAAAAAGAAATTCAGCAGGACAGCGTTCTCCGGTCTAATTGCTAACATCTGGAACACCATGCCCAAAGAAATTGGAACCACAGAAGACCACATCGCCTTCAGGAAATGACTCGAAACCTGGCTATTCAACAGACAATGACAACCTCGAAGGGACACTGGCAACAATGACACCACAGACAAACCACTAGAAAGGAGATGAAATGGGTTGGAGAACCACAACTGAGAACCTGGCTAGATACCGTCAAGCGGCAACTAAAGAGCTGCACCAAAGGCTCAAACAAACCGACCGACTTACTAACCCATTTCCCCTTCCTGCTCCTCCAACACAACTGACGCCACTACACCAGACCTGGGCTAGCCACACTTCACAGAAACCAACCATGAATCAATTATATGTTCACACCCACCATCCCTAGATGCTGAAGCACACCTAGAGTGAACCACCCACATAGACTGTAAAACCAGCAACAACGCAATTACACACCAATATACTGGATAATCTTACAGCTGCAGCCACGCATGACTCTGGATCCTTTATGGATACTAACTAACCAGTGTGCACAACCAAACCCACCACAACCCCACACAAAAAACAAACACCATCACAAAACAGTACCACACACCCAGGCACTGAGTCTTACCCATACGGTTACAACACACGGGGCCTCCAGCACAAACAACCACAATCAAAACAACACTCACAGATGCCAGTTCCTCCTAGTTCTGAACCTATCTTTTCACCCTTTCTTCACTAAGCTCCCCACACCCCTCTCTTGCAGAGCCACACGAGCGTCAGGAGACTGCCCCTTGGTGGTAGCAGTGTGCGGTACAAATCAACATAACATACATCTGTTTAGGTATCCCCACCAACCTTTTATAACAATACAACACATTGTAAATAGTCAAAGTCCTTCAGTTTCCATCTATCCACCTCGAAAAGCGTGGTTCCTCAATTCCGGGTCAGTTGCTCTAATCTAACAATATATACTGTGTTTTCCTCCTCAGGTGAGGGGTTTGGGGCTGATGCCCCCTGAAGCACATCCGGTAGAGAATAGTACTGCATTGCCCAAGCAGGTTTATGCCATTACAATCCAAGATGGAGGGACAGGTGGCCTTCAGCCAGTGCACCCAAGAGCTTTCAAAAGCACTGCCTCAGCAGTCCATTAGCACATGTCCATTTTTTAGTTGAAGCTCTCAGTGCATGCATTGCCAAAAGCCAATAGGCGGGGATATCCCCATCTAATATCGGTTTGTAAAAAAACTAATAATAATCTCTCGGGCACATGCATATTTTTAATACTGTAGGTATAGAATACTGTTCCTGGGCTTCTCCCATATCATGGTTTATTTGCCTATTATGCTCATAGTCATCCAGTAGCATTTATGGCAACATTTTACAATAGATATCAGATTCCTCTCCCTTGGGGTACATCAGCGTTAGCATGTCTTTACTAATTAGGTGCATCTGTACCCTAGAGACAGGTACCCAGGCAGTCTACCATACACAACAAATGTTTAAACATATAAAGGGCTTCACACTTTTGTTCTTTAAAAGCATGATGAACTGTAAATGATGTGTTGCATTTATTGGACAGTGTCATCTCTACCTGAAATGGCTTGCATATAAAACAATACAGATAAATGCAGTCCCTCAATAGAATGCCTTGATATTAAGGGGCTGATGTCTGAATGAGAGTAACCAGTTGATGAAGGGGTAGCATAACGAAACACAGACTGGGGATAGTGACTACAGAACAGAAATAAATAAGATGTACATTTAGAGACTAATTCCAGAGAACGTGAGCAATGTACATTTACATTTTTGCATTCATGAGCAACATTTTCAGGGAGGCTAGACTGGAGTTTCTGTGAATGGTATTGGGGTGCGGGAAAGACACCAATTCCCGGGAGCGCAATTCTGATCCTAAATAATTCCAATGATGACCTGGTTTTAATCTCTGGGGAGTGTGTTCCAGTGGACGGGGAAAGCAGAGCCAAGGAGCATAAGCGGGAACTGCTACAGGGTGGCCGGGGGAGGGAAAAGTTGAGTTAGAGCGGAGGATCAAACTTCTAAGAGGGGAAGTAGAGAGAAATGCATTTGGTGAGGTAGACTGGAGCAAGATCATGGATGGGTTTGTTGAGGACGAGTAGAAACGTAGAGACTGATTTTCAATTGAGAGCAATTCAGCATAGTGGGGAAGGATCTAGGTAGGTTGTAGATTGTGAGAACGAATAGACGGGCATACAAAGGAGTAGGATTGAACAGTAATCCAGTTTGCTGAGCACTAGGATAGGGAACCAAGATTTGGCTGAGTGATTGGTAAGGTGTGAACAAATGGAGTCTTAGGTCACTGTCAAAGAGGTCTTTGGGGTTGCGAGCCCTTGGCTATGGTGTAAGGAGATCAGGAGGGAAGACGATGAGAGAGTGGTTCTAGCATTGGGGAAAGGGAGAAAGATCATGTCTGTCTTTCAGGAGTTTAACCAGGCAGAATATGGCCATCAAGTAAAAGATGGGCAGCAAGGTACAGTAATAAGGTACAGTTTAGACATGGCAGGCGTGAATGAGGGAAAGGAGAGGAAGGTCTGGTGTCATCCGCAACCAGGTGGTATTGAAAGCTAAAGGAAGATATGAGTTTGCTCAGGATGAGGGTGTAGAGATTGGAGAGGAGTGTGAACCAAAGACTGTCACAGGAGCTAGCATGGGGTGAGGTGTGGTATGGAAGGGAGGCCTTGAATGTCCCTTCTATGGAGAAAGAGCAGCAGAAGTGATACAAGTCCATGTAATCAACTGCTGTGTCCTTAAAGCCGAGGGAGGCATAGTGCCAAGTGTGGAAGGTTGTGGCGAGATCAAGTAATATGATGATGGAAAGGAAGTGAGAGTGGTGAGCAGTGAGTACAAAATTAGAGATTGGAGTGTCATCAGTTTGAGTAGAGGGTTTGCACCAGAAATGCGATTGGGGAGGCTCACGCTTATGGGATTCTTGAGGCAGTTAACAATTCAGTTAACAACAACAGCTGTTAAGGATTTTGGAGTGGCGAGGGAGGCGAAAGACTTGTCTGTAGGAATGGGATTTTTAGGGTCATCAGTAAGTTTCTTAACTGTGGTGATGACCGTGTCTAATTTGTGGCCGGCATGGAAGATGACTGTGAAAATTGAAATATTAGAAAGGTTGGAGCGGTAAGATGGAGACTCACACAAGCGCTTTAAGTGTTGATGTGAAAAGTGGTTAGTGGAAGCATAGGATGGACTAGCTGAGAAGAGAATGGGTAACAGAAGATGGGTACGTTTTTCACTGGAGGTGGTGGAAGAAATGTTGTATAATGAGGGAAGGGTACATGTGACGGTATTGCGTTGTTTCATCCCCATGAGTTTTTCGGAAATCATTTTTTCCGACTACATTATTTCGAAATATATGGGAGGTGGGCTAAGTGGTTAGAAGGGGTTAGAAGGGGGTCGGTGTAGGGTTTCCAACATAGGGATCAGGGTTTGGAGGGATACCCCCCAAATATATAAAAAAATAAAATTTGATTCGTTTTTTCAAAATAATTTTATCAAATAATTATTTCGAAAAAAAATCATGTTGATGTAGGGACATAGAACCACATTTGACAGGGCAGAGTAGAGAGGGTATGAGAGAGGTAAGAGGTTGGACAAAGTGCAATATTTTTTATTTTGAATTAGGAGGCAAAACCATCAACAGAGAGGAGGATAAGTTACATTTTTTTCAGGAGGAATCATAGCTTTGCGGTCACAAAAATGTTGTGGGTTTGTCAGCAGAGAGATGAAAGGTCAGAATAGAAAAAGTATTTGGCATAGCCAAGAGCAGTAAGACGGCCAATGAGAGGGTTTTTGTGGGCATTGACAAGAGTCCCACAGCATACTTACCCCCACAAACAACCATAGACGACAGGTGATGGTGGACGAACACAGTGGCGGCTGCCCAATCACTTAACAAGAACGAGGGTGTAACTTGTGCCGAGCATACACATACATGCACACACCTGACCCAGCAGTACGAGACACCTTGGTAGGAGAAAAGCCGACAGAACCACGAATAAGTAATCACACAGGGCAAAAATAAAGCAACAAATCTAGAAACTGTAAAATTTAAATCATACCAAGCAAACGCAAGGCATCATCCATCAAGATATGCATGCCAAGCACTCATAACATGTACAAATATGCAACGTTTACAACTATGTATGCACAGCAAAATTTTTTGCTGCTTCATAATACGAACTGCAGGTGATACATTATAGCTTACTCAGCCTAGGCTCAAGGGCTAGACAAAGAACCTTCTATGCATAGTCACTCATGGAACATTCTCTGTGCTGCCATTCACCCACATTCATCAACATCTTGGCAGCTCTCAGAGCAACTCAAGACCCAACAGAATGCTAGTAACCTCTTTCAGTTCCGTGGTTTCTCAGCCTTAGAGCATGGAGAAAAATGGACGTATCTGAGGTTAAGTGGTGGAGCTCACATCCGGTGTCATGAGTGCCAGTGATGCTGACTGACGTGGATCCACAGTACCCCTCAATAACTTTTCTGAAGCCAGACTTGCTCCTGGAGGATATTTTGAAGATGAATCTGTGGGAGGAAGAACTCATCCACCAGTTAGAACATTGTAGAAGGGAAGTAATTTGTTCATCACAACTGTGGGCACAATGTAGGCAGCGTGGCTCCTAAAACCCCCAAGCTGCAATACCTTTATCCTGTTTCTTGTTGCCCGATTGCTCCATTTTGTAATAAAATGGCAGTTGTCAGCATACTTACTTTTATCTGTATGTTTCACAATATGCTAAAGCAACAGCTTTGCTAATACTGTGCATAGTGCAATTGTGGAAAGACTACTACTCAACATAAAATGACAAATTCGTTTTCAGTGATGTCCAGAAACTACTCATAACTGATCTTTTACTTAATTCTCTTATTTCTTTTTAGCTTTGAGGCGCCAACTGGATTTTAATCTGGATGATCTGATTCGTGATGCAAAAGTGATGCACAAAGAAACTGGAGAAGCAAGGGAGGACACTAAGTCTGGATTAAACGTTTCAACAGAGAATGCAATAAGCAGAGAGGTTTGTAATCTATATCTAGCCTACTATGTTGTTAGGGCCTTCATCTGCATCAATGTCTATTCTGATAGAAATCATGTTCTTATTTTCTCATTTTTAAGGATAGAATGCAAACCAGTCCTACCAAATGGCAGTAAGCCCTCAGTAAGCGTCATTAGTAACGTCTACAACGTGTGGCTCTCCAGAGGATTTGGACTATGACTCCCACGATCCTTCTCCACTGATTAAGCTGGCTAGGGTTGATGGAAGTTGTTGATCAAGGCATCTGCAAAGGTTGCAGACCTCAGATCTAGCAAATCATGTTACCTAAATCATTGCTGTCGGGCTGAAACCTCTTTTAATCGCTTCTAAAAAAGCGTGTTTTGTCCTTCACCATCATCCTGATAAAAACGGAATATTGCCATGATGTGGGGAACACATGAAAGCCCTAAGTATAACAAATGGGTTTCTGATGTAGATGAATGTATGTTGCTTGAAAGGAGTTTATATAATGCACAGAGGGGCTGCCCGTTACAGTTCCAGAGAATTTGGAGTAAATGGGAAGAAGCCTGCTAGTCGTACATCTATTTGTTCCACTTGGCAGGGTAATGATTTGTTCATTCCATCTATGTGTTGACCTATTTCTTTATTCTGGTGGTGTTTCCAATTGTGTTATGTTTTAAACTAATAAAACGTGATATAAAAAGAAAGATGCATTTTAACTCTGAAGTTCCTATTAGGAAATATTGATATTAGATCTTCTTTCTATGGAACTGCATTGATTGAACACATCTATAGAGCTGTGTGAGTGGAAACGCAGTGCAGCATCCTATGTGTCCCTTGTTTCCAATTTGTGGTTAAAGGCGTTTTCACCCCTTACTTTTTATGTTGGGAGTATGAGCCTCTTTTTAGTGAGTAAAGTTTGTAGTACGAACTGTTTATATCTTAATTTCCAATGTATTTTCTGTGCTGCACACATATCGGTAAAGACACTGTCCTTGTGTTTATTTGTCTACAATGTGGGCTTGATTTCACTCTTCATCCTTAATCCTTTGTGCTTTGTATGTCTTTGGCATTCCCCCGAGACACATGTCAAAATCCTGTACAGCATAGACGTTGGTTATTTGGCAGTTCAGCTTCATGTTAACCCCGTTTCAAATCCCCTTACCTTTCTAGTCACTCTGGACCTGACATCTTTCATTATCCAGTGCTGACTCAGTTAGTTCTCTCATTTGTCGAGTTCTGTTACCTGAAAATCCATCTTGTATATTTGGATGGTTTTTACAACTCTGTCTTAGAACCCACTAAACATCATACTGCATCCTCCAAAACGCCAGATGGCAACCCATCTCTAGACACCCTGAAAGAAATCTGCATTTTGCTGGATAAGTAAAAGGGGAAAGGAGAGGGACAGTTTCTGTGTGCGCCTAATTGCAATACATATTTTCATATGTTGATTAAGATTCATGTTGTATGTTTAGTACAGATGCCCTTTGCTCTGCTGTTCTTATGGGTTCAGATGATGCCCCATAGAGGGTAACCATGAGAATCCAGTGAGTTCCTGCAGCCTATCAGTCTCTGTTTCGCTGTCTCATAATGCCTGGCTAGATTAGGGGAACCCAGACCGCCCCTACACAGAAGGTCCATCAACAAGCACCCTGTGACTCCGGGCTTGCATGGCTTTAATACAATGGTTAACGGTTTTCTTTGGAGGCCTGTAGATCCTTTCTTAGGGAACTGGACAGATAGTGCCTGAAACTAAAGGAGTAAATAAACATGTTTGGAAACTTTCTAAGTATCAGGGCTCGTTTAGGAACCCACTTGAATCTATGATTCTTTCCAGCAGCACGTATGACCTGCCTGGTGTCAAATGTCTGCCTGCACTTGATTGGCCGGGCTCTGTCGGTTTAGAGCATTAGTCGGTCCCTTTAGTCTGGAAACCAAGATTTTGGAAACATTGGCATTCTTTTTTGTCCTCACAAGGTTTTTACTATCAATGTGATGCCAGCTTGCTGCATACAATTAGTCGCCCTACCTATTGCTAAAATGAGTTCACCGTTTTCAAATACTTTCTCCTCTTCACGCATAGCTATCTAATTAAAGGCAAACAAAAAATCCTACTCTTTGAAATTCGGCCATAAACCAATGCAATAATTAACATCACTCGCCGCATTCTTCAGTAGAATCGATCTGCTTCCCTTTTCTTTCTTAGCAGCACAGCTCTTTGCCTGTTTTTGGCGCTTGAACTGTGAAACTGCTGCATGAAGTGCCCAATTAGTGCCACGTCTAGAACCCTGGAAGTAATCAGATCTCTTGAATAAAAGATATCTCAGAATGTGTGTTCTAAGTTTAGGAAATGTATTGACCGTTTTAATGCTTTAACCTCTTTTGTGGCTGTCCACACCTAGTGATTGTGTTTGTATATACCTGCCAAAATCGCCCCATCTAGACAGCATACATGTGTATAATTTCTACCTTTTTGGATTTCAAAATATTCCCCCTCACTCCATCCCTCTCTTCTATAGGCCGAGAGGGTACCGGCCCTTGCCCCCTACTTCAGCACTATTTAGCCTGTTCCTTTTCACCATCCTACTATGCTTCCATTGTCCACTTGTGTATGGCCCACTACAGTCCCTCCTGCTCTCGACCTTCTTTGCTATGCAATTCTCCTCGAAGGAAGTCATTTTTGGAACCCCCGCTGAGTTGGTATGTGTCCTGGAATGCTGACTTGATCTCTGGTATTGGAACACAGTGGTCCCACTGCCACTTGAACCTTTCTCCCTGCAACGTTTTTGTTATAGGCTTACACTACAGTCTGTTTTCTATCAATGTTGGCTACAAGTCCTGAAGATTATACATGTGTGTCCTGGTGGCTGGTGGTAACATTTGCAGAGCTTCCTTCTGGATGTGTTCGTTTATTGTGCAATGTTGCAGTTGTCCCACAATGGACCTCTCTTGTTGTTCAACATCTATACAAATGTTGCCCAGTGTCATTCTCCAGTTATCTGGAAGAAAACCTGTATTTATTCAACAGGGTCCTACTTTTCCTCTCCTGCCTCAAGGTTTCCGATTCCCGCGCCACCCACTGTTTTTCAAATTGTGATAGTTTGACAAATAAGTAGAGCTCATTGCACCCGCTCTTCCAGGCATGCAGACCCGACTCTTACGAAGTGATGCACGCGGACACTATATGTGCCCTTTCTCTTAAGTCCTTAATGTCAATCATTAAGTTAGTTGTCATTTCTATCAATTGTCCTGTAAACACTGTAGTTGGAGGGCCTGCATGTGCTTCTATATTGACCTCCTTGTCTGCTCTTTGTTCTGCCATGTTCTCTACCTTTTATTAAGGTGCCAGGTGTGTCTTTTTAGCTGAAGGGTTACTGTCTCACATTCTGGCTGGTGTTTTGGTAGCTAGCACCCACTCCCCAGGGTAGGCAAATGTCCCCCTTCTTGATGAGATCGTTAAACAGTTTTCAAGTACAGGAGATGACTCCCAAAAGACCCAAATTAAACACTAAACTCTTGAATACGAGGACTTCTTTCAAGGACAATAGCAGGCAACTGATATCACTTATCATGCTTTTTTAATCAAGAGAATTTCACATGAAAGCATAGGCTATCGGAAGGATTTAGAGGTCTGAAGCATCAGCAGAGTTCCTAATTATGCAATCAAATAGACCAATCTGAATGGGGAAACCTGGATGCACTGGCTTCCTGGCTTGCACTGTCCCCTAGAGTAAGGTTTGGAGAAATAATCCAGTGCTGCATGTATGTTCCTTTCCCGTGATGGAAAGTACAGGTGACTGGTTTCTGCTAGATCCGGTAGGGTCATATGGGGGTTTGACTTTCAAATGTAAAATACTTACTGAAGTCAGCAGATACCAGTGGACACCAGCGCCATCAATGATTTACATTAGGAACGTGTTGGAGGTTGCAACTAAAATCTACTGGATTTCTCTCCACGATGAAGTTAGTAACAACTAGAGACCTTCTGAGCGGTGGGTTCTGGGGTGGCTTGAAAGGACAGCTGTAAAACAAAATGATTAGAATCACGTGTATTTGGCCTTGAAACTTATGGTGAGAGTCCATAGTGTGCTTCATCAGTCTTTGCCAGCAAAATGAGAACGCTTCAGCATATGATCACATGGCAGGGGCTCCTCATTTGGTGTAACACAGCAGATTTGGAGTACACACTGACTCATGAAAGTGTCACTTTGTTTACAGTTGACAGGTTATGCTTTGCAGGGTAGCTAGAACAAAGCACACCCAGTCTGGATTCTGTACGTTTCACCCTATCAAGGAGGACTCTTGCAAGAACCCCCACAGGGGGAGAGCTGGCCAGGGCAATCCTGATTTGCATATGGTCTTTCCCCATCTATAATGGCTTGGCAGGCGAAGAACGATGGTCTGGAGGGTTACCAAGAGCAATGCCAGAGGTTAAGATTAGTTCAAAACCTTCCAGCCATCACCTCTTTGTTTTTGCCAGGCTGGGGAAGGGCACGCTTTTGAGAGGCTCCAGTAGTGCTCCTCTTTAATGGTTGCTCACGCTGTTCAGTGCTGCTACCTGGACCCCTTAGTTTAGTTTAGAGATACTTGAGGAATGGGTGCCGAAATGGGGGGGCTAGTCCAGACCTCTAGGATGATTGGGAGACTGAATTTTTATGTGATGGCCTAACCTCGAATGTGCAGCGTTTCCAAGGTGGCGCTGGTCCCGTGGTCACAATGCACAGCTGCAAATGGGGACCCACTGCATATGGGAAGCGGAGCAGCAGCATAAAGGATGTGAAAGGGCATTGGACCTGAGAGTGGATTGAGAGTATGAGAGCGGCGTGGCAACGGCGGGTTGCGTGAGAGTTGAGCCTCCCCCACAGTGCAAGATACATCTGTGAAACTTGCAGTTTTGTGGAGAGTGGGATCCTCCCCTCCACCCTGGATTGTTGCTCTCAGATCCAGATGTGAGTCAAAAGATATTATTTAAGGTAGACCTGTCAATAATTAATAAATGAATGATGTTGCCAAACTGACGCTTACCCAAACATTCTGAACCAAATCACTTCAAACGGTGACACACAAATTACAATGTTTTTCATAATTTCAGACCAGTCATTATACAATAAAAGAAACAAAGCTATATCATTTCGTTCAGTTCTCTTTGGCGCTAGCGCTGCAAATGCCACCAAGTCCCCAAATAAGTGATACAAAGTTTTCCTGACAGCAGTACACACTTTTTGGCAACTAAACAACAATATGTGCCTTTTTTCAGGGACAACATGTTATTAATTCCGAGCTCACCAAGATATTCATAGCTTTATGCACAGTCTGATGAAATTGAAGTCATCAAATCATTGCACTTGACAAAGGTGCTCTTCGTATGACCGCAATATAGGGCCTAGCATCATTTGCTTAGTTTATATGGTGTTGGCCATCTCTTCACTGCATTGTAGACCTAAGAACGGTGATACACATTCATGCTTAACCCAGGCACAATCGGTGCAAGGTTCCTAAATTTGGCAGATTCCGTCCTGTAGCTGTGATGAACACCATATCATTTTGGGTGGAATTTTAGTGCCAAAACGTAGTCGGACTTTGCATTTATGTCTCAAACCCACTCTCAGTGTAGCAAGCAAGCAGTCACTTGTTTATCAGCAGCTAGATGGCCCAACGGAACACTGAATATGGTTTGGTTGGCCCGGCTACATGTCAAAAAACCCGTCCAGCCAACTAGGAAGCTAACCACATCCTCTAATCACAGAAACGTCCGTATATCCGCATGCAGTATTTCTTTGAACGTCCATGGCCACTAACCAAAAAAATATTGTGCTGTGCGCACCATAGTAGCAGAGCCACTGGAGCAAAGAAAACTATGCCCTCGCATCCAAGTTGCCTGATCTGCCAAAGATGACCAAATCCGCAAAAGAAGCTACCAGTGGATGGAGGGCCGGGACATAACAAGAGATGGAAAATATCCATTCGATTGAAGTCCATTTTTGACTGTGGTGAGACTGATTTCCTGTGTGTCATGTCCAATGCAGCTTATAAACGAAAGCATTTTGGAAGACCAAAGCTGCCAGATTCTATAAAACCATCATTTAAATATCAAGTGATCATTGGCGAACCAGCAGATTTTTGGTGTCACATGTCAATTGTAGCATCAAGTGGCCCAATAATGTGCCATCATATGCCTGGCATTGCCACCACGTGGTACACTATAACTCCACATGTGCCGCGGCTACCTTCGTATTCCACATCAGCCTCAAATGCCCCAATACACATGTATGGTTGTACAGGGACAACTTAACTAAGTTGTAAGTCACATGCACGTTCTTTTCCCAGGGCGTGCATGGACCCCTATTTTTCTAATAGACTTTACTAAACCTATGAAGAACTCACTGGTTTTATATCTTATTGTTTTCATAAATAAATATATTTTATCCCAGTAAACCAGGAGATTGAAACACATCTCCTTATCACCCAGCAACCCACTATATTGTGTGGTTTCCATAATCTCGCTATGGTTTACATTTTTATATCTTTACACTATCACAGAATACTTTGTAGCAGTCCCAAGGTAGTAGCAGATTAGCAATATAAGCAACAACTACGGAGGGCACAGAACACAGAGTAGTAAGGAAAAGAGGGGGGAGGAGGGAAGGAAAGAGATCGGGTTGTTGTCGTAAGCCATACCGATAGAAGGACAGTTGTGGGAGTGTGAACAGGGGAGAGAGAAAAGTCGCCACTAACATGTTATGCCTGTTGGTTCAGGAGTTGTACAAAAACCCATATGTCAATGACTGAGTTCAGTAAAAACATTGGGAAATGATCACGGTGCATCTCCACCTGGACAGCATGCAATCACGTAAAGAACAGAGACAGCAGAGTCAGGTCATGGTAGGGATGGGATACCTCAAGTGGTTTCCTGTTAGTGCAACTTCGACTTGACATTTGAGAGAAGCAATACAAAGGCAGATGCATTCAGCCCTCACAGACCAAGTGCAGCCCATTAGTTAGCTTTGTATGAAGTGAGACAGCCAGTCTGATACTAGAACGTGAATTCCAGCAATGCAGGGTTGTTTAGCAGTTTGTACTTCCTAAGTCTGAATGGCAGCATGAACGAATCTCTGGCAGATGTTGATAATGTCTTGTTGTGGCCTGGGCCTCTGATGCTGCACAGTTTGAGTTTGGAAAAGGTGGCAATGTGGCTAAAGCACTGGCATGTATGTTTTCAGCCGAGATTGCAGCCTCCCTTGTTAATTATAATTGTTCTTTCATAACGCGCTTAATAAGGGGGACCAGTTTCAAGCACAAGCCTGGGATTCAATCCTGTGTTGCTTCCAAGACAAACGTGTTGCCCCTGAGCCATCCTCCTGTTTCCCCCTCATTGTATTACTTTTCTGCTACGGTAAACTGTGAGCCACAACCTAAAAACAGAATGCTGGAGACGAGGCAGAGGTGTTTTTTTCCTTCGAAGCTGCAAGGCAGAAATATTCACATGTAATGCCAAGCACCATTTAAAGTAGATCACGTAATCGAAGAGATGCCCCAATGTGGCAGGTCAGCTAGTTGGCCATTATTAAAATCTTTTGGCAAGACTGCTGCAGAACACTGCAATGGGGTTAGAATTGATGTCGGTGCCTGGTGTCATATACATTTATAGTCAATGATACCCATTTGGATCTTCTCACTCTCATAGAAATAATGTTTTTGCTGTTGATTCAGCTGATATCTTAAGTATCTTAATTGACAATCATACCTAAGGTAATTGACATTACTTTGTGTATCCTCCTTTGAGTCCAAAATAACTTGTTTCTCTATACGTATGTATGTATGCAAATAAACATATATCTACGCAGAAGAGTCGGTGCATATCTATATTTTGTTTATTGGTGTCATTTTTCTCCCTTACCATACTTGTTTTGATGTCGAAGAAAGCTAAATGCTTCGGCCATATGTTTCTGTTGTGAAATATTCAATTGAAAATAATAGATGTTCATAGAGAAACCCATGTTAAGTAGAATGTTAGTATGTGTAGCTTTTATTGGAATATAGCATATTTATATGGAGATTGTTGTGATTGAATGCCAGTGCCTTTGTGGATTTATAACAGTGATATTCATATATGTAGGTAAAATTACGTTTTGGTGTAGATCATTGTTGTAGATAGATACCATATTTTAATGGGCTTGAGAGTAAAGTTGGAGACCCACTTGTATAAAATGGACGAAATACATTTCGCTTTTGAATAGCAAAAACAAAAAATTGTTGGTTTCATTTGCATGTGGTTGACATTTTGTTTTGCAATACATTCCTGCTCATTTTAAGGCCATTGTTGCTTTCAGTTCAGATATTTATTTGATTTCTTCCTATGTAGAAAAAATGTGTTTTTTTTTTTTCAAGCTTTTACTCTTTTACTAGCATTTGCTTGGGTTGCAATTTCCCTTCCTGTTGCCGAAAACAAGCACATTTCCTATACATATTAACATATTAGATAAACGTTTGAAAGTACAAATAGCAATGGCTTTCGAAAAAGTTGCAGGAAAGTATCATGAAACATATGACAGGCACTTTCTGTGTTAAATGCAAATCAAATCCAAAGAAATACGACACTCACTCAACATGGACTGTTCATTAGGACACCTAAATTATATGCTCATTAACATCACATTGAAACTTCAAGTGACACCATCCATATGGGTATTATTTCCCGAACTCGGAGATGGTAGCACCTACCAGACGATAATGGAGGGCAGTCTAATACGGAATGGTTAAAATTAGCTCCTTGGCTCAATGAAGGTAGAGGATGAATGAAGTTAACTGTTAAGCACTGTGAAGGCATCATGAAGTAGACACAGACAACTGAATTAAGTTTGGGCTACAAACTTGTATTCAAGTAAGATGAAGCTTGGAAGAAGGCCTAACTTGCCCTATGCTAAAGTGGGATTTCCCTTCCTAACTGAAACTAATGATAGTCTGTGTCAGGAAGTCCAAAGCAAATGTCGGTCTGTGTCCAAACCCTATAATTGCCCTCACATCTCATTGTATACAATGTGTAGGGGTGTCAGCATCAAATGAGAAGTGCTCAAAATAAAAGTTCAGAGCTTCTTCCAGCTCTTAGATGGAAAAGGGTTCTCCCTTCCCCAAGGTCCAAACTGTTCACGTTCCAAAAGAGGGGTTCCCTTACCCACAATTTCAAGTCTTTCAATGTTTCAAAATAATTAATTTCCTTGGGTTCTTCAATGTTCCAAAATATAAAGTTCAGTTCCCCAATTTCAGTACACACAGATTTTCTTCCTTTATTCAATCAATCACAACAATTACAAAGTGGCTTTTCGTTAGGTGCATGTGTTCGGTCTAGGTGCAGTTGTCGGACCACACGGTCCACCTATCACAGGTCACACAACTGACACACCTTACTTGCATCTGTTTCATAGATATCTTGCCACAGTTTTAGCTTCACAGTGAGGCTTGACTTAGTGGGTCATTACAACCCTGGCGGTAGGGGTTAAAGGGGCCGGTAGAGCTTCCGGCCCCGTTAACCCCCTAACGCCTCATTACGAGGTCTGCTTGCGGGACCCGCTAAGGACGCCTGGTAAAACCGCAAGCGGTCCAGCATGCTAACAACGGGCCCATCATTAACGGGACCGTTGTTAGCATGCTTCCCATTGAGCCCTATGGGGGCTTGAATGGGAATGGGGATGCACAGGGTCTGGGTTCCCTGAATGGGGAAATACCGGGCCCTCCAAGGTCGGAATGGCCCGGTATTTCCCCATTCAGGGAACCCGTACCCGGTATGGGGGGAGGCATGCCGCAAATAGCGACATGGCTACCTCCATACTCGGAATGACCCCTTTAATCTCCTTTCCAGTGCCCTTGAAATGTTATCACTTGTGTTGTCATCATTCCCTTGTTTAGCAGCTTTCACTTGTAAAACCAACATAGACTTTCCAGTACAGTCTCCTGCTAGGAAACCCAGTTGTTGTTGCAGTTCTTTTGCCTGATCCATCATAAGCTTCCCAGTACATTTACATTATCCTGCTAGGAAATGTGTTTTGTGTTTGAGGTTTCTTGATTATTATCAAACATGGCACCCTTTCCCTAGGTTCCTCGTGCATACAGGCTTTGTTTCTATTATTTTTATTTTGCACTATTATTCTTGGCTCTTGGCATTGCTTGCTTATTTAACTCTTGACAATGCTTGCTTATTTGGCCCAATTATTCTTGGCTCTTGGCAATGTTTGCTTTCACGGCTTATTATGTTCATTACGTTTTCACATTGGTTTTGCTTATACTCAATTCAGGTATTCAAAATTAAATGTCTTTTGCACTAAGCCGGCCATCCATCCTGTCACCCAGGCAGATTCACCAGCATTCTCACAGTCTGCTTTCCGAAGGCTCATTTCCACTCGTGGTCTGCTCTTGCTTGTTCCCTCCGGCATACAGCGTCTTCCCGGCTTCCTCACTTCCCTGCTGGTCACGTCAGAGCTCCGGTAAACTGCATTCAACGGTCTTGCGGCTGCACCTGTGAGGTTTTGGGAGACTCTCTGACATTCCTGGTACCTGCACTCCATGCCGCACTGCTTCCTCAGCTCTGCCTCAGACTGCCAACAAGCTCCTCTCTCTCGTTGCACCGAATAACGCTCTCTATACCTCCCAGCGTCTTGGGAAGGTGCCTTCACGCCGCCACAACTTCTGCCTTGGAACTCTTCGTGCTCTTCTCTGGGCTTCTTTCCGTGCCTCTTCTCAAATCTCTCAGCTGAGCCATTTTTAAAGTTCCCGGCTCCATGATAACAGTCCAACAACTAAACCGCTTATGTTTCTTCTTCCAGTCTGTCTTCTGTGTTAATGGTGGCCTCCTCATCTCAGTACCTAAGTGGTGTTTGTGTTTGTAGGAATCAATAAAGAGAGGTTGTATGGTTTTGGTGTGTCTCTTCCTCATCCCAGTACCTAACTGATGTTCACTGGGAGATGATTTATGTTAAGGATAGGGAAGGGACTAGTAATAACCTACATAGGCCTGGGGAATATTGGTTTCATTAGAAAAGGGAAATGGGGGATACCGTGTCTCATCTAAGGGTTTCCAAATGCTCCCCAGGTGATCCTCCCTTGCATATCCACCCCAGGGTCAGGATCTGATGGTCAGGATCGGATAGCGACGGCCTTTCCCTGGCCCCTTGGGAGGAGGATATATTGGGGAAAGAAGTGAGGATGCCCTCAGAGTCCTCACAGCACTTAGACATTGTGGATGAATGAGAATGATTATTGGGCTTGTGGGTGGCAGAACTCAATAGTTCACTACAAAAAAATAGGTGAAAACCACTGGACAGGCAGGTTGGAACCTCGAGTGGACACTCTATAACAAAATGGATATTCACAGGATGATTGCATATAATGGCAGGCAAATAATACGTTCTGGCCTACTGAGGCGTAAATGGCCACTGCTGCTGGCTGACCCAACTAGTAACGGCCTGCTAGCCCAAGTTGATGGGCAGGAAGAAGGGAGGCTCTTCTTCATGGGCTAAAGCCTGTTAGATAGAGAGGGGCAAAATCGATAGGTGGGTAGGAACCGGCACTCCCTTTGTTGCTGCTTTGGCATAGTGACGGGATTTCTGTTATCTGTTATGGTATAACAGCACCCAGAATGGATTGGGGACATGGCTATGATGTTATGGTATAGGATATTTATACCGCACACTATCACCACCCGAGTGGTCCTCTGACGGATCTGAAAAGCAAGTTGGTAGAGTTTGTTAGTGGGAAAGAGCAGGAAAAAGCACAAGAGAGCTTTGACGTGCAGTTGGCAGCTTCAGTTCGGTTTACACCATTCGCTGAGCATAGGTGTGATTTTTTTTTGTCATTCGGTGTCATGTGCTGTTGTGCAAGGCTATGTGTGGTTTGTTTCATTGTTACGATGTAGTGAAGTGCATGCGGTTTGTTGTGCTGTATAGGCATGGTTGTGTTTTGTTTCAAGGTTGAGAGGTGTAAGCAGAGGGATGAGTTTTTTTTTAGTGGGCTGGTTAGTGGTGGCGCTTGATCTTACCCCCTCTGCTTTGGCCACCTGTGGCACGTCTCCCTGCCATTGTTGTGCAATGTGGTCTGCCATTGTTGTGTAATGTGGTGTGCTGGGGGTGGGGGATGGGGTCTCCCTTCTATAATTGTGCAGATTTGTGGTTTGTCAGCAGGGGGTTTAGAGGGGATGCCTCCTCGCCCCCCGTGTATTCAGACTAATGGATGACTGCACAGCTTTGTCCCTTGGCATATCATGGCGTTCAGCAACCATTGCCACCTTGGGCCCCTTGAGGGGGGTGGCCTCTTCCCTGCACCCTTGTGCTCCTTGAGCCCCGTGGTTTATCTGTTTGGTCGCCTCTCTTTCCCCTTCAACTATAATGCCCTCTGTCTGTGGTTCAGTCTAGGATGCTCCCATCTCTCTCCCGAGCCTCCGTTAGACCCTCCATGGAAACGGGGGATCCCTGGTCTCCCTCCCACTCAGAAGTCTGTCCACCTCTCTGCGCTTTGTCGTGGTTCGTTCCAGTCCTCTGTCTTGCTCTTTGTGTTTTCATTGCAAGGGTTGTGGGTGTTGGTCATTCATTTTAATCTGGTTTTGATTTGAAGAGCAAGGTTTATAGGAGTTTTCTGAATTTTAGATGGTCCTTCATGCTTCATATTTCTCTCAGGAGGGAGTTCCACATTTTAGCGGCTTTGCAAGAGAACGCTGATCCACCAAGCTATCTCATTGCTGGATCAGAATGTTTTGGTCGGCTGATGCATGGTTTTCTTTTGTAAGAATTCTACTCCTTGGCCTTGGATTGCTCAGTGTGTTATACACATTGTTTTGAATGTGATTCGTTTTTTGACTGGCAGCCAAAGGAGCATCTTTAGCGCTGGAGTGATGTGGTCACTTCGTGAGAGTTTGAGGAGAAGTCTGGCCACTGCTTTCTGTTTGCATTACAGTTTCTTCAGCAGATGATGGCCAGTGTTTTGTGTGTGAAGGAGAGGAATGGTAGAATCATTTTGATCATGTACAGGTGGAAGAAGCATTTCTTGATTGTGTTTACTTTTGGTTCTAGGGAAAGCTTGTTGTCCATTAGGATTCCAAGGTTTTTTACTATGTCAAATGACGTGGCTGCTGTTCCTAATTCTGTGGGCTATGGGATGTATTGGTTGCTTCCCTGGTTTTTGGATATAATCATGATTTCCTTATTGTTTGGGTTGATTTTCAGGCTTTGTAAGAAAAGTTTTTTCAGTCTTGCTGCGGCTACTGGCGCCCTTGTGTTTCGTAGTTGGTTAAAGGGCTAAAGTAAATTATCAACGTTAACGTTCTGAAATGGCAGCTAAAAATTCAAACTTCAATTTACCCTCAGGCTGACCAGGGTTAGGAATAGAAAAAAAGAAAAAGAATACTGTGGTGTTTGAATTAGCGCCTTTATTTATACATTGAAAGTTGATTACATTAGTGTTTCTTTTGTTTAGATGGATTGCTTTCCTTTCCGTTTTAATCTATCAGTTTTTCTTTCTGTTTGGAGTGTGACGAAGAATATTTGTCCCTTATTTCTGTATGATGTACTTAATTCGTAAAACAGTCACTGAATCACTTTTTGTTCAGTTGGCTTGTGAAATAATGTTCTTAGGTTTAGTGTAGATTTTCTTCCAGTAGGTTGTCCTACATCCATATAGTTAATTTGCTAATATTCCTTTGCAGTCTAGGCCCCTCATTCGCAAAACAGTGTTTTGAATCACTTTTTATTCAGTTGGTTTGTCAAATGATGTTATTAGGTTTATTGTAGGTTAATTTCCAATAGGTTGTTCTGCATCCATATGATTAATTTACTAATTTTCCTTTGATTTCTAGGCTCCTCAACATGTGTTTCCCCGACCAAGTATTTGGCGGTTTCTCAAGAGGTTCCTACGTATTTGTTTTGAGTATATCCTTTGTTATTACAAAGGTCTTTGATGTCCTCTTCATCAAAAAAATAGAACTGAGAATTTTATTTGTATACGTTTTGCTTAAATTCTAAAAGGTCTGTTGAGAATCAGAGTTCCTTTCTAAGCATTCTTTTTCAACATTGTCAAATGCCTCAATTTTAAGTTTTTATTGTTCTGTAGTACAATTGCTGAATGTTTGTTTGCGGCTTTTTTCTGATAAGGAAACCCAAACTCTTGCTTTAGTTGTTGCTGCCTTTATACGTACTAAAAGTTTGTAAGAGGGATATACTTGTGTCAAACTTGCAATTTGGAAAGATTTGTTTAAATTGCACACATCATATACTATATGAAATGGAAACGGCTAAACATGTGAATTGCCCCATTTTGGTTTACACTGAACATTTATGCAGAATTATTGTTATAGTGATTGATGTTACCTTATATTTAAACAGGTCTGATGTGAGTCACAGTATTCATTGTGATACGTTCTTGCCCGAATTTGGCGTTTACCTATGTGAGAGAGGCATTCGCTCATTAGTGTTGCCTCTAAATTGCATGCTGTTAGCAGTGATCATAACATTTAAAATCATAATTTTTCCGGCATTCATAATTCGTGCACTGTTTTCGACATGGTGCTGTTTAGTTGGCAGTGATTTTCAGGCTTTTTGTGTTCATCCATTTGTAGAGTTATTTGAGACCAGTGGTCGAAGTGGGCGGGAGCGGTCAGGAGCGGTGCTCCCCTACTTCTTTTAATTACGTTTTACCATTCCTATACTTTTATTTTAAAAAGAAACCGTTCTGGAGCGGTTTCATTTTAAAATAAGTGTAGGAAGAAGTTGAAACTTGCACTTTCAGTGCACTGCACAAGACGTTTCCTTTAAGAGCAGGAGCATGTGTTTTTTTTTTTTTATTGTGCATGGGAGGGGGTGCGGCGATGGGGTCTGTGGGGGAGTGGTGCAGGCCAGTAGGGAACATAGTTCCACTACTTCCTTTCGTACACTTCGACCACTGTTTGAGACAGTCTACTAGTGTGGTGTTCTCCTCTTGTACATCTTCGATTTTGTAGATGATTTGGACGTCTACGATAGTTGTAGCAGGTGAGGCTGTGCCTTTTGATGAGGTTGATTAGTGGAGTCATGTAGATGTTGAAGAGGAGTGGGGATCGGGAGGATCCGTGTGGTACTCCAAAGGTGGTGCCCCGCGCCACGGAAATTAATGGTTTTATCCATACTGTTTCTGGTCTTTCAGATGTGAAAGATTTAATCCAGAGCAGCTCTGTGTCAGTTATCCCTATGTCTTCAAGTCTCTTGATGAGGATGTGGTGGTTGACTGTGTCGAACACTGCGTAGAGGTCTAGTTTCTCATCTCATTTATGATGTTCAATATTTCTTTTTGGGTGTGGGTTTTTTTGTGATTCGTTTGTCATGGTATTTCTTTTTGGCTTTGAGAATTTCTTTTTTGTATGCTCTGATTTGTTTTTGATAGTTTATTTTTTTTGCCTGGTCGTAGTATTTCCTCCATTCTAGTTCAAGTTTCTGGTTTGTTTGTTTCATAGTATTGAGGTGGGGTGTAAACCACCTTGCCACTGCTTCCTTTTGTGAGGGGATCAAGGGTTCTTCCGGGGGGATGCTGTCTATTGTTTCGGGTGATCCATTTCTGGTCTGATTTTTCGTCTTCCGTTCAGGTTTGTGGTTGCTGGTTTCGAGGATTCCAGTTGTTCTTTTAAGTTACTACTTTTGAAGTTGTTCCAGTTTCTTATCCAGATCGCAGGGAGCTTTTTGGGGCTTTTTGGGGCTGTTGGGGAGCTTTGGCCGGTAGTTGGATCATGACTGGTATGATGAGGTGGTCGCTCCATAGTATTTGTATTGGTGGCGCAGTTGAGATCAGTTTTTCATTGGCGAAGATTCTTTTGAGAGTGTGTCCTGCTGTGTTGGTCGCTCCTTTAACCATCTGGCATAGTTCCATGGTCTCGAGTTGCTTGATTAGTAATTTTTGTGGTTTTGCGTCCTCTTTGTCAAACCATATGTTGAAGTCTCTGAGGATTATCAGGTGATTGTGTTTGATGGCTAGGTTTGTGATGGCTTCTATCAAGGTGTCTACGAAGGTTGCGTCGTAGGTCGGCGGTCTGTAGACGAGTATGAATGTGAGGTTTGCTTTTGAGTTCGCTGTCATGCTAAGGATGAGGGATTCACAGTTTCTGATGTTCAGAGGGTCCTCTGTTTCTATTTTCAGGTGTTCTTTGTAGGCCATTGCAAGTCCTCCACCTCTTTTTTTTATGTTTACCTGTGTGCATTCTAAGTTGTTGGGAAGACCGCTTTGTAGTGTGATTTTGTAGTTGTCATCTAACCAGGTTTCTGTTATGTGTAAGATGTCTATTCCACCGTTGTAAAGTAGATCTCTGTAGCATGTGTAGACATTGATCTTGTGTTGATTAGATTGCAGTGTATTTATTTTACAGTGCATTGTTTGGTTAAAATTGCCACGCTGGGGCATACCGCCTGGCCTATTGAATATGCTTTGATAGTTGCATACTGAAGGCAAAATTACCAGGAAAATCAGCTCCAACTTTTGCTTGAAGCAAGGTTTTGTCCTGGCGCCCTTATTGTTCAATCTATTTATAGCAGATATGCCCAAAGCATTGGAAAATTCAAGATAGTTTCCTCTGAAATGGGGAGATTAACATAAAAATGTAATGGAATATGCAGATGACATGTTTATAGACCACACACCAGTTGGTTTACAAAGAGCTCTAACGGCACTGGCAAGCTATTCGAATGCTAATGGTCCGATCATGAACTTAAAAAAAGACTAAAAGGATGAGCTTCACCAATAAGAGGTAGCAAATACAAGTGGAATGGAAAGTGAATAATTGTATAATTGAGTCACTGACTATATGAAAGAGCCTTTATTGCCCAATAAAAAGCAACAAGGACATTCTGGAAGCAATGAGTAAATTAGGGGCAGTGATGGCTTTTGTCAGAAACAGCATTGTGTATAGTCTAAAAGGACTCCTGCTTGAATACAAAGCCTGGATCTAAACATTTTGTGCGGCCTAGAATGCCTTAATATGGTATTCATCAAATGGCTAGATATCATGGAAGCAAAAATGTTACGGCGAATGCTGGGATTGCCAAATTGCATACACATATACATGTTACATTTAGAACTTGGTATTATGGCGTCAAACACTATGCTGAATATAAGACAGTGCACTTTATAGTTACAGCTTTGTAAATTAAAAGAAATTAGCATACATGAATTAATTAATAGGGAGTTACATTCCAGGAGCAACTCTCATTTAGTGGCCAGGGCCAATGCTATCACTCGGACAACTATAACACATTTCAGTCTATGGCAGGCCATTCTCCATTCTTCTGTATCCTTAGCAGCGGCTGTACGACTGTTTATGACTGCGGCTTGACGTCCCTTCTGCTAGGTGCTCTCCTGTAACATTCTAATCTCAATGAAGATCACTGGTGGGTGTGAGCTTGTTGGAACACGAAGCGTGGCTAGAGGAGCTGCAGAGTTGCCTTCTGATAACTGACTTTTCTGTCCCACTGGCATCAGTGGTTGTTATGATGCGAGGCAACGCTGTGAGGCTGGCAGGGATTTCGGTAGCGGGGTGAACATCTTTCCGCGGTTATTTTTATTTGTTGGTAGCCTCCTGGTGCTAAGTATTTTCTTCTCTCATGGTTGGTAAGCGGCAGTCTTGATAAGAAGACAACAGCTATAGCCTACTGTATACCAATATTGTCTGCTAATACCTATAACCACAGAGCATACTGTGCCTTTTGCCCTTTTTGTGCAGTAATTGCAGCAAGTGCGGATGGAACAGACCTTCTGTTTTTTTTTTATCTAGCCCATTTAAATCTAACATATTTATCCTTACGATCTCTTCTCTGTGTGACGAATACAGACGGCAACTCGCGCAGAGGGGCGCGGTCAGGGTTGAATGGTTGCTGCTGCTATCATATCATATTGATTAGTAGTTGTTCCGCAAGTCTTTGGCGTGGTGAGTGGTAAATTAAGAGGTGTCCTGCGGCTTGCCATGGCTTGCAAGGAGCGTGAGGCCGGGTAAGGTTTATAACCCAGCTGCCTTCAATTTGAAAACATATTGGTAAAATGATCAACATAACTATAACATAATCGACCCACAGAGCCACTACTTTCTTTTTTTTGCTGCACCCTGTAAAGTATAGTTATATTTTTAATTCGGGTAAACAACCTTTAAATATGCCCGCGGTAAACAAAAAATACTCACTGCGTAGGAAGGACCATATGGCATGCTTTCGCGATTTAACAAAGTCCCAGGTTTGAAGAAAAACAAGTGCAAGAAAGCTACTAATCCTGCTAAAGCCACTGCTGCAGTTATCATGGACACTATCTGGGAATTAAATACCCTAGAAGACTGTGACAGAGGAAGTATAACTGCCTTTTTAAAGCCTACTACAAGAAACCAAACTGAAAATGTTGAATTCAGGATGTCTTTCTTTTCGACTGGCACTGTGATGTTGATCAATGAAGAATTGCCTGTTTACGACATGTCATTGGTGAATCCAGTAGACATTAAGTCTTTATTGAACATGTGTTTAAGTTCACAATCAGAATCAAACATGGATAATGTCGCATCAGCACTGGGAAATCTCCCCTTAAGTATGGAGAAGATTACATGTACTGCTACAGACGCCTGAATTAGCGCAAATTGCAGCAAAGGTCTTTGCCTCGTCTCCCAGTCACCAAGTAAGTTCCAATGTCTCTGATATTTCGAACTCTGAACTGGGTACACTGCCTGAATCTTCGATATTCCAGAAAGCCCTTTTTACAATACGTAAGAGCCTACACAAAGATCAACACGTCATCAAACAAGGACTGCCTACTTTGGTTGATGCAGTTCTTTCTTCACACAAATATCTTATTATGGAAAAGCTAAGTGATGTCCCATGAGAATTTAGAGAATGCACCCACTATTTTTATCCCAGAACCAGATTCACCCCAATTTATCACTGAATTACAAGTGAATGAAATAAAGGAGGGGTTTGAAGAAAAATGCCGATATTAAATCCGTGGTAAACACTAACCAAGTGGCGACTGCCTCAGGTTTAATGTACTCTAAAGCTTCCCCAAAAAGGAACAAAACGCACAAAAAAGAACCTAGAAAATAAAAATGGGAAGCTGGCTAACAATATTTGTGAGGTTGTTTCAGTGGCATCTCAAGTGTTAGGTACTTCATTCCCCAAAAATATGGTATGTGTTGAAACAGAGAAGGGCTTTGAAATTATATCAAGGGATGTATTGAAACAGACAGCAGAAAAATTACAAAGTGCCATCCCAGATTTATGGGAAACGAGCAATAAGGCAGAGGGTGTTGCTCCTTTAAGAAAACATTCAGAATTACCCTTGTCAGAGTGTTTGACAAGTCCGGTCGAGGGAAAGTTAGACGAACCAAACCTAAATATAACTAAAACTAAGAAATTTAATTCTGGCATAAAAGAGACCCAGCTGGATGAAGCTATGACCATCGGGATAGAGTACTGGAGGGATTTTAACTCAATATTTACTTTTTGTCGAAAAAGATAAAGATTGTGGATGTATATGCAACTTCCGCAAGTCCTTCTCTTAACAGAGCCAATGTCCTTGAATTAATACATCAAGCCTCTAATTTAAATGTGATAACTACCCAAGATTTTACTTTGGTAGAAATAACTAGCATGTCTTGGGAGGAAAATTGGTCAACAATCCACCTAGTCTCACCTATTGTTACGGAATTAATCCTGTCCCAGGCCCTGTATTTTCAGAGTATGGGTTATGAATCTGCAAAATGGGATGAACCAATAGGTAAAGATACCTCAGTAAAACAATTGGAAGCAGGATGAGATAGTAACTCAAATATGTAATACACTACTCCCTAAAGTAATTTCTGGGGAAATCTATAATGCCTTAGATAATGACGTGGCATGACCAAATAATATCATTGTAGATTGCCGGAATATCAAATCATGGAACACAATGGGCTTTAATGCTTACCTTTATAATCCACAAGGTTTACACCATCTATTAACATCGGATATGATCTTTTCTACATGAAACCTGGTTATTGAAACCATTTTCTTTAGATAGCTTTCTACAAAATATCACATTGAAACCTGAAAGATTGACCTCATGGTGGGCTAGTTATTGGTGTAGTTTTGCATATAAAAGCTAGGGAATTTTCAGCAATGACACAAAATGAATATGTATGTTGGTAGCTAGCGGACTGATGAGATACTCACGAGACTTGACAAGTCCTCGTATAAGAGATATTGTGTCGTGAACCTCGCAGGTGGAGTCTCCTGAAAACAGGCCGACCTTATCCCCGAAGTGCCCTTCTGACTGTTCAAAAGATTACTGACAGAGTTGCCTTTAGAGTAAAATAGCAAGTCACACCACTCAGGTGTGCACCAGGCTGAAAAGAAGAACAGGACTGTTTCAGTATTTCTTTTGGATAACAAGGTAAATATTGTTACCATGTCAACAACCAAACTAACCTGAAAGTGGCTGAAGTCAAAGAGTAACCAAGGGGTGCTCTATGGGCATTCCGCTTGTAACCAAAATCCAAAAGAAGACAATGAAACCAAAACAATAAACATCCAAGGATGTGGAGGATAAAACAACAAACAGGAAGGTTAGTAAGAACATACCCGGTCGGAACGAGGACGCTCTAGCGACTCTATAGTTGGCACCAATATCAGCAAAGCGTCTTTAATAGGAAGGTGCTTGTAGAAAGGGTGCGTGGATGTTTCCGGTATAAGGAACGTGGAATAAACAAAGGAAGTCACCAAATCCAAGGAAAGTCCAAAGAAATCGGAGTAGCGGTCCGAGGTCAGATCAAGGAGTAAGGCATATTAATGTTCAGAATGACTGAAGTATGTCTTCTTCTGAGGTGGTACTGGATACAAGAAGAATGGCCAAGGAACCTGCTTCATGGGTTATAGCGAACCTCGGCATGCATGTAGGCAGAGCGTGGCTGGAAGAATACCACAGGATGGCAGAGAATGTACATGCTGCCAAGGGAAAACAAGGAACATCTGCTATTGAGCGTGCTCCTTGTGCGGTCTGGAAATGCTAAGCGGCGGCCAGATGGAACAAAGAATTTCGGAGCACTCGCAAAGTAACGTTTGCTCCGTGTACTGCCTGAAATGTTCAGTGGCGGCAAGATGAACAAAAAAAAGGATTTGGATCGCTCACTATGAGACATGGACTCTGTATGCTGACTGAATTCCTCTGAGAGAAGATGAAGGCGGCCGAGCACTCGAGAAGGAAATGCAGACTCTGAAGGCCGAAATGAAGTTGCTGCAGATCAATGTAATAGGTGTCCGTAAGGGCAGCAAAGGCAGGCAGCAAGGCGTGACAAAATCATTTTGCCATGTAACGTGGAACTCCAACGGAGGAAGGAAGAAACAGCAACCCGAGAAAGTAGCGCTGCAACTTCAATCAGAAGCAACGCCCCCTGGAAGGGGATTGCTTTTAAGGAATCTGAAAATGCATCCATACGCAACATCTCCCCGCGTCAGGGTAACCATGGTGATGGAAGTGATACCCGACGCAATTGAGAAGCCGTAAAACCAATGTGTCTGTGTCCATGAAATTCATTGCAGGCGCCAGGGCAATAGGCACAACGGCAACTGAGTAGTCTACAACGCCAACGGGCCTGAAATAGTATGTCCTGACAGTACCCTTGCCCAAAGAGCCAGACACCCAGCGGAAGGCATGGAATTTAGCCAACAACAGTGGTGCATAGACATCCTCAGCCCACACCCAAGAACGATCCTCTGGACCATAGCCTTTCCAATCAATGAAGTAATAGCACACACCCCTGTGCAGTTTCATGTCCAAGACAACGCGCACCTCAAAATCCTCCGAACCATCCAACAACAACGGAACCAGAGGAGCGCGCAACCTGGTGCCGGGCAGGTAGGGTTTAAAAAAAAAAAACTTGAAACACTGGGTGCACACGCCAATGACCAGGGAGGTCCAAGCAGACAACAGCGGTGTTCAAAGCTCAGGTGATAGCTTAGGGACCCATGTATCGGGACAGCAACTTCTTCTTTATGAACAACCTCAAATGATTGGTCGAGAGCCAAACTTTGGTACCAACCGCATACTAGGTGGCAAGGGCGCCGTGAACATACACGTATGTATTAGCCTGTTCCTAGGCTTGCTTCAGGTGGTCTTTTATCGCGAGATGCAAAAAAGACAGGTCACGGATGCAATCCGCAGCCGCCATGTTGTCCACAGGCAAGGATGGGTCTAACAGAATGGCTCTAGGATGCTGTCCATACAAAGCAAAAAACAAAGATGACTGAGTGGAGGAATGCAAAGAGTTATTATAAACTAACTGAGCCGTGGGTAGGACAGACAGCCAACTGTTTTGATGGTGAAAACAGAGACAACATAGGTATTGTTAAATAGTGCCATTCAGATGCTCAGTCTGTCCATCAGTCTGAGGGTGGTGGGCGCTCGAGTACCTATCCTCAATACCCAGCGTTGCAGTCAAAGTGAACCTGAAATGTGATGTAATTTGGGACTGAATGAATATGGCCATTTTGGTAAAATAATCAATGACGGACCAGATGGTGTCATACTCTTGGACGGGCAGAAGCTCCACAATAAAATCCATGAAACCATGTCCCAAGGCCTGTCAGGAATCTGGATTGGACGTAAAAGGCCCACAGGCTTAATGCATTGTTTTTTTGCACTGAATGCAAACATGACCTGTAGAAACGTATTGAAGGACATCACGTGACATTGAGGACCACCAACACCATCAATGTAGGATGATATGATATGGCATTTATAACGTGCCTATACACAAGTGTTTCAAGGTGCGACACAAGGGAGGGGGAACAGAGGAAAGACAGAGACAACGATCCTACTAGACTGAGTGTCATTCAGATTGCGCAAGTGCAGGGGAAAGGAAAGAGGAAAAGTGCTGAGTGGGAGGTGGGAAGTGGACAGTGCAGCACATGAGGTAATAGAATAAATAACTATACGAAGTAGGGCCAGCTGGTGGTAAGTGCAGGGGTAAGTGCAGACATCATGAGATGTCAAGTGCTGGTGGGGGACTGTAGGGATACAGAAAACAGTCCCCAAGTGCGAGGGTTGCCAGGGAGGCAGTGCAGGTGTGTAACTGGTGGGGGAAGGGCCTGGGCCCGAGATCAGAGGGTGGCCAGGTGACCAGTACAGTTTTGCCAGAAATTCAGCAGGGGAGAGGAGGAGAGAAAGCAGATGCAAAGAGGAAGGTGTTGAGGTGCTTCCGGAACCGGAGATGCTTCTCCTCAAGTTTCAGGGAGGATTTTCCAGAGGGAGGCCCCAGCTGAGGAAAGAGATCTACCACTAACTCGTTGCTTGGAGAAGCGACAGACCCTGAGGGAGTTGGAGGAGGATGAACGAAGAGCTCGAGAAGGAAGATATTTAGGAAGAGAGAGTTGAAGGTATTGAGGCCCCTGGCCCCAGAAGGCCTTGTGGACAATGCAGAAGGTTTTGAACTTAATCCTTGCAGCCACTGGAAGCCAGTGTAGAGATTTCAGTCCTGGAGAGATACGATCCCTGGGCTTGAGGCCCAGGACAAGTCTTGCAGTCCTGTACTGGATGAGGTGCAGAGGGCGGAGCCTAGAAGCAGGCAGATTAAGGAGGAGGATGTTGCAGTAGTCCAGCCTAGAGCGAACCAGAGCTCTGCAGACAGTGAGCTTCTGGGGGAAGGAGAGAAAAGGAAGAATACCTCTAAGGAGTTGCAGCTGGTAGTGAGATGTCCTAGAGACGTCAGAGATGTGAGGAGAGGAGAGTGTGGAGTCGAAGATGACCCCGAGGTTTTTAGCCTCGCAGGTGGGAGCAGGAAGTGGGCCAAATGAGGCCGGCCATAGAGTGACAGGAAAGGATGGAGCGGGTGTGCCAATGAGGAGAATCTGTTTTGCTGGCATTAAGGCAGAGATCATTGGCGGCGCACCACTCCTGGATAGCATGCTGACAGTCAGAGATGAGAGACGAAGAAGAGGTGGCCGAAGGTAGCCTGAAAATGAGCTGAGTGTCGTCCGCATAGCACTGGAAGTTGGGGCAGAGCGCAGCAATGCGGTAGGCAAGAAGTGCCGGGTATTGGTTGAATAGCCAGGGCGAAAGGTTAGACCTCTGTCTGGGTAACGCCACAGGTAGAGATAAAGATAGAGGAGAGGAAGGACCCAAGTTGGACTTGAGAGGGTTGATCAGAGAGGAAAGAAGTCAGTCACGCCAGGGCCTACCCATGTTATCACGGAGACGGTTGAGCAGGATGGCATGGTTGACCGTGTGAAACGCAGAAGAGAGATCAAGCAAGATGAGGACAAGGGGGGTGTTGGAATCAAGGTTTGAGTGCAGGTCTTCAAAGATGTTAAGGAGAGTAATTGCTGTGCTTCTAGCAGCTCTGAAGCCAGACTGATGGTCATGAAGACAGCCAACAGATTCATGGTCTTCCGTCCCCCCTGATGAACAGTGATTTGTGAGTCATGACACCACTGGAGCGCACCTCTTCTAGACTCTGCCATAGGGATGTAGATTTTCCCCTGAATGTAGGGAGTACTGTTAATAACAACAGCGTTAAGCTCAAAGAGTTCTTCCAGGGAGGCCAGGAGCCAACTTTGGTGCTGATCCCCAAGGGATGAATGCGACATGCAAGCACAGGCCACCTGGTGAGGTAGCGGGAAGTCCTGATCCTCCTTAGGAACAACAGAAGGAACACCAATACGTGATAGGGGATCAGCCTTAGAATGATGAACCGCCAGACGATAGGTGATGACAAAATTGAACAAAGAAAAGAAGGAATGGCAACGGTCCTATCGAGCAGGTAGACATTTCGGGGTTTTCAGGGCTAACAGGTTGCGATTCTCAGTATAGATTGTAACCCTGTGACGAGCCCCCAAGAGATGGTGACTCAAATCCATAAAGGCGGCCTTAACAGCCAAAGGTTCACGCTCTGTGATGGTGTAATTCCTCTCAGATGGTGTCAGCTTCCAGGTAAAATAGGTGGCTGGATGGATCCGGCCAGTGCCCGGGCACTTCTGAAAAAGAACAACACCCACGGCTATGCCCAAAGCATCCGCCTCAACCAAAAACAGCTGTAATGTATCCAGGTGTTGAAGAACTAGAGCTGTAGTAAAGGCAGATTTGAGAGCGACAAAGGCCTGTTGAGCGACTGGCGTCCAATGAAAGGACAACTTGGTACTCGTAAGAGCAGTCAAAAGTGCAGCAACGGAGGAAAAAGAATGAACAAACCTCCTATAAAAATTAGCAAAACCCAAAAATAACTGCAAAGCTGTCATGGGTATCAGGCAGGTAGTTGGAGCAAGCTGGGTGGAGGCTTGGCAGGCCTGGCATAGGCACACAAAGAACCCATAACAAATCCCTCCTTTCATTCTTTCCTAGTGTTTGTAGTAACTTCCTGGTTACCACTTCCTGTTGCCAAACAGGAAGTGCATGATAACTCATGAGCTCTCTAGTGTTTGGGTGTGGCTTGCTATATAAGCCACGCCCAAGATTCTTCCAGTGCTTTGTGTTGCTTACTGTGAGCTGTATCAGCAACACACTTGCCGTGCTCTGGATCAGCCAGCATCTGCTTACCTGCTCCAGATCATCCTGTTTCTGCTCACCTGCTCCGGATCATCCTGCTTCTGCTTACCTGCTCCAGATCATCCTGCTTCTGCTTACCCGCTCTGGATCATTCAGCTTCAGCTTACCTGGTTCTTACTCCACGCCGCAGCTATCTCCAGTCAAGAGGGGACTTCTACACCGGCACCTGTAAGAACAAAGAACACCGTTAACACGCGCACATCAGTAACGCTGCGCATGCTCACTGAATCTTCCCCCGATGCTGGAATCCAGGTTAGTTGCACGAGCGCACAAACCCCTGTAAGAAAGAAGAGACATTATTCATTGCACTCGCTCCAATAATGCGGACACTTATTTCACTGTGCTCTCTCTCTCTACGTGGTGCATACTTACCAAAAGCCTCCGTGCAAACTTACCTAACCACCAAGTCTCCAGTAGCGCTGAACCCAGACTCGAGGTGCTAATACCACATAATTTCTCCTGCAAGGGGAAGGGAGAGACATTACCAGGCACGCTCGAATTGAAGCTGCTGCGCAAACCTACCAGCAGCTAGCTTCTACACGCAGCGCTTCTCACCCACAAAAATACCGGCAAACAAAGACAATACGGACAATTTTGGACACTCAACATTCTCCGCGCAATGTTCACTTGTGGGAAGGACTTTCTAGCCAGTGAAGAAACTGGCACCTTGAACTCACGGCCTCGCTGTGAAGGCATAAAACAGCGTTTGGCATCTGAACTCAGCCTACAGACATTGGCATCAATCACATGAGTGAATCACGCCCCTGCAAATGCATGATGGAGTGCACATCCTACTAAAGATCAAGGTAAGCCCATAGTGGGACATCACAGCACACAGTAAAGAGAAGGGAAGGGCCCAGGGGAATCAGGTGAATTCAGGTCTGAGTGTACACCTTGTATTTGACAGGTATTCCTCTGGGTGAAACAAGGGAAGTGAAGACTCGGGGTCAAGGGAGGCTCGTCCATCGCTTCTGCAGAGACACAGGTGAGTGTGACAAAAGCTTTGACAGAAGTCGGAAACGGGCCAGTCGAGTACTGCTTTGACCTTCGTATTGTTCATCCGTATACCCTGATGTGTTAGGTCATAACCAAGAAACTCGACCACATTAGTGTTAAAGACACATTTTTGTGGTTTGGTGTAGAGATGGTTGTCTCTGTCTTTGGAGCACAGAACATACGTTTACAACATGTTGATCATTGGACTGAGAATAAATTAGGATATCATCCAGATATGACAACAAAATGGTCCAACATGTAATGAAAAACGTTGTTCATGAAGAACTGGAACGTAGCGGGTGCATTGCATAATCCAAAAGGCATTACCATGTATTCGTATAAACCATAGCGTGTTTTAAATGCTGTTTTCCATCCATCGCCGTTGGTTCTTCAGAGTAACATTTTGAGACCTCGGTAGCCAATGCAGGCCCTCAAGTCACCCCCTTTCTTTGGTATGAAAAATAGTGGAGAGGCCGCAGGCGATTCAGAAGGGCGGATAAAGCCATGGTGCAATGACTACTGGATGTATTCTTTGAGTACCTCATCCTCCTTTAAAGTAAGGGAGTACATCCAGCCAGAAGGAACTTTAGAGCCCGGGAGCAGATCAAGAGGGCAATCGTACGGGAGATAAGGCGGCAACTGTTATGCCTTTTTCTTGTCGAATACGTCAGAATATTCACGATACTCTTCAAGAATTGGGGCCTCTGTGTTCTTGATGGTAACCCGTATCAAAGAGATTGAACCAAGCATGGCTTTACAGGGAGAATGCGAACAGGAATTCCCCGAAAGACAATGGGTGTCGCAATAGGTTGATGAAAAAATGATTTCCTGTGTCACCCAGTCAACGTGGTGATTATGGACTTGTAACCAAGGAAGAGCCAAGATGATTCCAAATTGTGGAGTAGTTATCAGCTTGAATGTAATACACTTGTGGTGTCCGTCACTGGTAGACATTTATACTGGTTCGGTTTGTTCTGCAACCAAGCCAGAAATTAGTGTGGTACCATACACTGCATTAACCACTCTGGCTTGTCTTTAGACAGGGTAGGAATGCCCACTTGATGGGCAAAATGTGTGTCCATGTAATTGCCCATTACGCCTGAGTCAATAGCGGCAGGGGCGCGCGTAGAAAAGCCATGACTGTCAATGAAGGTAATCAGTAAATAAACCAATGACAGAGTAGGGACCAACTGGGAGTACGGAGGGCGTTTCCTCAGCCGAAGGATTCCAAACACGGCTGCGTTCTTGAGGTGCCCGACTTTCTAATGGGTTTTGGGCAATCACGTAACACATGATCAGCGGAACCACAATACATACATAAATTAGCCTTACGGCGATGCTCCCTCTGAGCATTACTCAATGGACCCTGGATCGCCCCAATCTGCATGGGTTCAGGATCAGAATAGCTTGGAGCCGAATCCGAAGGCTTATCCCTAGGAACGGTGACTCTACGTTCCCCGAGTCTTTCAGCCTGTCTGGCATCGATCTGAAGTACCAAGTCCAGGAGTTCAGGGAAACCAACAAGTACCACCGGGACCTTTGCAAGTGTATCCTTAAGGCCTTCAGATAAACTCTTATAAAACACAGCAGCCTTTTTATCTTTAGGCCATCTGGTTTCTGCAGCCAATTGGTTCAACTTTGCCGGTTATGACACAACAAGGATGAGTTCCCTTGACTAAGTTTAAGGATTCCCAATCTGTGGCTTGTGTCTTGTATATTGTGTCAAAGACACGATTCATGGCTGTAATCAAGGCATCCCAGTCATACAGTATGTAGCTGTTGCTTTCCAACAAGGTATTAGCCCTTGAAGCAGCCATACCACCAAGATAGAAGAGCACAAAAGCAGCCATGGTAGTAGAATCAGGGAACAAAGCAGGGTGGCAAAGGAAATGAAGCGTGTACTGGTTAATGAAAGTCCCATAGGACTTCGGATCAACCATAAACCTTTCAGGCGGGGCCAAAGGGAATTGAGTTCACATCAAAACTGGTACGGGCGGTTGACCCGCAACAGGGTCGGATGACCCAGAAGTAGGACCAGCCTGGGCACCATCCATTACATGAGAACACGTAACCTCCTTAAGTGCGTCCATACTGTGACACAAATTGTCATGCGCCGTAATCATGTTGCCACTAAATTCCACCACCAACTGGGTGATGGTGCCCAATGCCTCAGAGGCGTCCATTTTAGGTGTATGATTCTATTGGTAGTTAGAGGACTGATAAGATGCTCACAAGACTTGAAAAGCCCTTGTATAAGATATCCGAGTCGTGAACCCCGCAGGTGGAGTCTCCTGAAAACAGGGCGACCTTTTCCCCCAAATGCCCTCCTGACTGTTGAAAAGATTAGACAGAGTTGCCTTTAGGATATAAGTGCAATTCACACCACCCAGGTGTGCACCAGCCTGAAAAGAAGAACAAGAGTTTTAGTATTTCTTTTGGACAACAAGGTAAATACCGTAACCGTGTCAACAACCAAACTAACCTAAAAGTGGCTAAAGTCAAAGGATAACCAAGGTGTGCTCTCTGGGCGTTCTGTTATGTAACCAAAATCCAAAAGAAGACAATGAAACCAAAACAAACATTAGACGTGGAGGATAAAACAACAAACCGGAAGGTTAGTAAGGAGCTACCCGGTCGGAACACGGATGCTCTAGCGACTCTATAGTTGCACCAATATCAGCAAAGCGTCTGTAATAGGAAGGTGCTTGTAGAAAGGGTCTGTGGATGTTTCCGGTCTAAGGAAAGTGGAATGAACAAAGGAAGTCACCAAATCTAAGGAAAGTCCAAAGAAATCCGAGTAGCGGTCTGGGATCAGATCAAGGAATAAGGCATATAAATGTTCAGAATGACTGACGTGTATCTTCTTCTGAGGTGGTACTGGATACAAGAAGAATGGCCAAGAACCTGCTTTGTGAGTTATAGCGAACCTCAGCATGCAAGCAGAGTGTGGCTGGAAGAATACCACAGGATTGCAGAGAAAGTATGTGCTGCCAAGGGAAAACGAGGAACATGCGGTATTGAGCACTCTCGAAGTAACGCAGGCTCTGTGTATCACCTGAAATGTTCTGCAGCAGCAAGATGAACAAAAAAAAGGATTCAGTGCACTCAGGATGAGATGTGGGATCTGAATGCTGACTGAATTACTCTGCGAAAAGGTGAAGGCAGCCAGAGCACTCGCGAAGGAAACGTGGGCTCGGAAGTCCGAAATGAAGTTTCTGCAGAGCGATGTAATAGGTGTCCATTAGAGTAACGAAGAAGGGTGGAAAGGAGGGACAAAATCTTCTTGCCAAGTAACGCAGAACTCCAATGGAGGATGAAGAAACAGCCAGCCTAGAAAGTAGCGCTGCAACTTCAATCAGCCAGCCGAGAAAGTAGCGCTGCAACTTCAATCAGAAGCAACGCTCCCTGGAAGGGGATTGCTTTTAAGGAATCCGGAAATGCATCGATAAGGCAGTCTCCTCGCGTCAGGGTAACCTTGGTGATGGAAGCATTACCCGCCGTGAGTGTGAAGCCGTAAAACCAGTGGCGTCCATGAAATTGATGCAGGCGCCAGGGCAATTGCCACTTACACAATAGGGACAACAGGCGTCAGAGTAGTCTACCATGCCCAACTGGCCTGGAATAGTGTGCCCTAACAATGTACTAGTAATGATGATTGTCTCCTCAAGGAAGGAAGTGGAAGACTGTACATTATTCATAAATGTCTATAACCCTCCTAGAATATGAGAAATCAGAAATGAGTGTCCTATATTGAATTATTATTGGAAAAATTGATAATTAAACATGTAAACTGCCCATATTTCGTAATAGGCAACTTTCCAGAGAACGATCTTCCCTAATAAAAAATATACTACCTCTTATGATGCCCCAATTATGGAAAACTTTTATGGTGCTCAAGCCATTGGATTTGAGACAGAGGAGATGGAAATAGGTATTAATGTATGGTCTACTTTTATTTGTTCAAGCCCGTTGATGCACCTGATTAAAATCAGCAAAGAAAGTTTATCTTATAATTGGACAAATGGAAAAAGTTACTCTTTGGTAGATTTTGGTCCTAACAACGATGGCTATGCAGGGTAAAATCTTTCAACCTGATTACAAATGACCTGAGTGGTCATGTAATAGTTGAATTCTCTCCAATTAAGCCTGACCATATTGTTTTTGAATGACTAACAGGGGATTATTATTTTAATAATTCTTGAAATAGAATAATGTGGACTGAGAAATATCTTCTAAAGTTTAATGAGCTTATTCAAGAAAGCATTGGAAGTGATGATCAATTGAAAGTAACTGATGTGGAGAACTTTTATAGCAGGATGCAATCTCTCTATAAAGACTTTGAAAAATACCAAAAGAAATCGTATTCGGGAGTATGAGAGTTGAATACTGACTATGATTATATCATAGCTGGAATCCTCACTCCCACCCACTGTAAAGGGCACACCCTTGATTTGGATAGTAGACCACAACTGTGATGTGGACGTCAGCTCCAACAGCCCCACCATGTGGTCTGATCATCACCTTAAACACTTCATCATTCCCATCAGCGCCAACACCCTCAAAAACATCAACTCCACCCCACCTGCATTAGCTAGACGCACACAGAACATAACCAAAGATAGGATCCTCTCCCACTTAGACACTCAAATGATTAACCTCCCAACCGCCGCAGACCCATCTGTGTCGGCGGATATCTATAACACAAAGCTGAAAACAGCCATCAACACCATTGCACCACTACAGAACAAAAAAACGTAAAACCCTGAGCCTATGGCGAGGATCCCCACAGGAATCAACACTATCCTCCTACAAATTTCTGGCAATCCAATACAAGAAAGCCATAATTGTAGCCAAATCCTCCTCCTTCAATGACCAAATCACCAATGCCACCTCAGAATCAAAAGAGCTCTTCACCATCTTCAAAGAACTTTCCACTTCAGCCACCAAATCACAAGAGATTGTTAAAGACAAAGCATGGTGTACTACGGTACAAAAAGCCTTGTTAAAAAATTGAGCTCCTGCAAAAAAAGATCCATGAACATCACAAAAACCTCTCAAAACTCATCACGTCAACACCACGCCCAGACAGTATGGTCACCAAAGATAAAATAAAGCCCTTCTCCTTCAGGGAAGTTACTGAGTCCGAAGTAATAGACATTGTCAACAAAATCAGGCCATCCAACTGCAAAGGAGATGCATGCCCTGCCACCTAGTAAAAGAATGTACAGAAACCCTAGCCCCTTTTCTAAAAACATTTCAGTGCCTCCTTCAACACCAATACAGTCCCTGACAGCCTAAAAGAAGCATGGGTTCGCCCTCTACTAAAAAAAAAAACTCACTTGACCCAGAAATAGCCAACAACTACAGGCCGATCACCACAGTCCCTTTTCTGCTGAAAATCTTGGAAAAGGTTGCGTATATGCAAATCCAGCGATTTCTGGAAGAAACCAAGATCCTAGCCAAAAGACAATCAGGATTCCGCTAAGGCCATGGGACAGAATCTGCCCTACTCAATCTCAAAATACAACTTGCCGACATTATGGGCAAAGATAAACCGGCACTTGGAATGGATTGTGTCCTCCCACATATTCCTCATCTTATGATATTCGTATCTCGCCAGCTACGCTGCTTTGTTAAAAAGAAAAGAAATTCTCAGCAGAGGGCACTGTGCACGAGGTTGTGGCATCTATGTCCCTCGACGGGCTCCGTACCACGTCGACGTCACCATCCGTATAAGTAGCTCGTGCCACACCCGTCGGCTTCCATTCTGTTTTTACGATTGCTTTGCTCTTGAGTTAACGGCGCGCTTCAAATTTTCTTCAAGAAAATGATGTCTTCTTCTACTCCTTCAACTCCCAAGACATGGTTAAAAAAATGTGTCGACTGTGGCTCTAAAATGTCGATCACTGACCCCCACCACGTTTGTCTTTAGTGCCTGGCTGACTGTGGCTCCTGTCAGCCGATGATGGAGAAAGCTTTGTGAGAGAAAAGGTAAACTGGCGGTGGGGCGGGAAGCTTCCAAGGCCTCTTCGAAGACCTCTTCAAAACCTAAAAAGTCAGTCGAATCGAGAGATTCGAATCGGCGCAAACATTCAAAGCAATCCCGATCACCTAGTAGATCGAGGCTTTCTTCATCTTCTTCAAAGAAGATGAAGAGGAGACACAGATCTCCCTCCTCTTCGTCTAACACATCTACCGAATTGGTAAGATGTCTGACTAGGTCAGATTCCCCAAGAAAATGGGAAGAATTAAAAAAACAAATGGTGAAGGTCTTTGAGAATGCGGCCCACCCCCTAAAAGAAACCTCGAAAGAGCCAGACCCTGGTCGCTCCCTTGGACGACGCAGGAGAGTCAGAAACTACTAAGGCCAAGTCCAGTAGTAAGGAGGAAATTCGATCTCGACCCGACGTTAAAACGTCAAAGGCTCCCCGAGATTTGAGTGATTCCCCGGTAATGGCTAAAAAGCATAAATCGTCAAAGCACTCGAGTTCATCGGCGCCGACTACCTCGACGCCAAAGCAGAAGGTGAAATCGACTACTTTATCGAAGTCGTTATCTTCGATTCCCTTGAGACAAATTCCTAAACAGGAAAAAAGGTATACACCTTTACCTAAATGTCCTTGATATTTGAGGAAGAAAGTGTCTCAGAGTGTCTTCTTTTGGAGTAACATTTGGTACTAGAAATGTGCCAGAGGAATTGATTGACTCTGAGTCAAGATTGAGAGACCTGTGTGATACCCTTCACTCTGCCAGTGGCATTGATACGTCACCTGAGTTTCAGTTTCAAAAACCTGATCCTGCTGCTGATTCCGGGTACAGGAACTTGATGAATAGAGTTGTTGAATATATGGGTTGGGGCAGATCTTTACCAACCTCTGAACAAGATGATATGACCGACATCCTGGACCAGGGCCTCCAAAAGGACCCAGTTTTTCCCTTTCATAGGGCTATTCAAAGAACAGTGGTTACAAATTGGGAGACTCCTGAGTATGTTGCAGCAGTCAATAAAGAATAAAGACTTTCCTAAGAAATATAGGCCATCAGACAGTGACCCTGATTTGAGTAAAGACCCTACACCAGAAGGTCTAGTGGTACAAGCCGCTACCTCCATGAGACAGTCAGCTTATCCATCTATCCACCAGATAGAGAGGATAAAAAGGTGGACACTTGGGCCCACAAGGTTTTTTCCTCGGGCAGTATGGCCCTTAAATCAGCAAATGTTACCTGTACCCTGGCCAGGTTTACCTATACCCTGTGGGATTGCGTAAAGGCGGCGGCTGAACATATTCCAGAAGGTGAAGAAAGGGAAGGCTTTCTCAGACTCTGTGTGTGCTTCCTCAACCACCATACACTATGGAGTACCACAAGGATCATGCACTGCATCTACACTGTATAACATCTTCACCCTCCCGCTTTTCAATGACCTGGATCGTCTTGACATAGCCTACACAAACTATGCTGACGATACGCAAGTACTGCTCCCACTAACCAGCATCTACGAACAAGACGCTGATGCACTAACCAAATTATACACAGCCATACAAATATGGATGGCAGCCAACGCCCTTTGTCCCAACGGAGAGAAAACAGAGATCCTCGTGGTAGGCACCAAAGAAACACTCAACAAACTGTCCCCTCTAAACAGCACTTTCAACGTTGACAATACCGCCATCACTGTCTCCTCAGCAGTAAAAACGCTAGGAGTATACCTCGACTCCTCCCATTCCATCATACGCCAGGTCTCTGCCATAGCCTCCTCCGCTGCCCTCACCACAAAAATTATCAACGCAGTCAAACCTTTCCTATCAACCAAAAACTGCCTATTAATTACCAGAGCCACAGTCAGCACCAAGCTGAAGTACTGTAATGCCCTCTTCCTGGGCACCTCTGCCAAAAACCTGAACAAGCTACAAGTTACTCAAAACAATGCCCTCAGGGTGGCACTGAGTATTTCAAAGAGGGAACATCTCTCACAGGCAAGGAAAGAGGAACATTAGCTACCAGTAAAAGAAAGCATTCTCTTTAAAACCATGGCCATAACACACAAATGTCTTTCACTCGACGTCCCCCCTTACCTATTGGAAAGGATCACTGCCAGCACTTCTTCCAGATCCACGAGAGCGCATCTCACCAACCAGATCTATGGCCCCTTCTTCAATAAATCCAAAGCAGGAGGATTCAGCTTTCAATACTTAGCATCCAAAAACTGGAATGCCCTCCCCACAAAACTCAAACGAAAAAGTCTTATACAGTTTTCTGCAAAATGCTGAAAACTAAACTGTTCAACTAATCAAGTCACCTCGCCGTAACCAGCAACTTTCTGCCAGCCCATTATGCTGTTCCTCTGTAACCAATGAACATGCATCCTCTGTCTATTTTTGTCTGCACTGTTTACTCTCCTATGCAAATCTGTACTTAGCAAGAATTCTGTGACAGCGCCACGATGCCCCAGGGCCGCTGTGCACTATACAAATGCAAATAAACAAAATAGCTAATAAGAAGAAACAACTGTGGGGGGCGTGTCTAGGAGGCCATGGACTAGGACGCTGTTTCCAAGTGCTCCTGTGATCCGACATTGATCATGGCCGTAACAGGTCTGAATATTAAGCTACAGCATATAAAAACGTATCCACAGATCTATGAACGTGCAGTGCGCAAGCTGTACGAAACCTGCTGGGAACAGAGACTCCTGCTAGCAGTTTACTTGTGAAGTCTGGGGGACAATGGAAGATCGCAAGATGAGGATGGCAAGGAGCCAAGCGAGACGGAGGACTGCTGTAGTGCCCCCGCGAGCGGCGAAGTAGAGGGGAAGCTGACACAAGGAGAGCTGCTGTGCGCGCACCAGAGTGGGGATGACCGGATTCATGGTCATAGCCCGAATAGTCCTCCGATAAGAAAAGGGCTGATACATTGTAGCAGACATAATTGCTGATATGCAGTAGCCCACAAAACGAGGATGGACACAGAGATGCCAGCAGATGCCGGGTGGTGCACCGGACACAGTGACACAGTGAAGCGAGAAATCCCTACAACAGGCCTGTAGGAGGCCGTTAACCTGGCCAACAGCGGGTGGTACGGTGGAATGTAGCATGGCACTCACCGAATCCGGAATAAGAACGCAGGAGGGCCTGAAGCAGATCAGTACACCCCTCATGGATGTGCAGCGAAGATACTGTTGAGCACACACAAACCGGTCAACATAGTTGGCCTGGGGCTGCTGCGCACTACGCTGGATCGGGTTTATACAGGGACACGAAAGTGCAGCTGGGTACTAGGGCATTGCAACAGCCCGAGGAGCGGCTCCAGCACAATGGAGGATGTGTGGAAGTCCATATGCACACGAGACTCGGAGGCCCTTGGTATGAGTATAGAACACTGAGCATTCAGTGATAACCCGAGTCCACGGGGAACAAAATAAGATCCACCGTGCATCTTGCTAAAAGACTCAAAATATTGGTTACTTACAAGACTTAGCCAAATGCATAGAAAAGCTTTATCTGAGAGAGGGCGATTATATGAACATAAGACGGCGCTGGTCCAATAATAGGACAAAGGATTCCTGGGCTCCGGGGATGACAGCGCCCACCCGTACCGAGGCACGGCAACAGGAGCAGATGGGACTAAGGATACCCTGGGGGGCGAAATGATGCTATGAAGCACCAAGCAGGTGCTCGAGGGTAATAGCTCCCCCACGGATGCCGCAGGACACATAGCCCACAAGAGTCACGGCCAATTGCAGAACTCACCGGCGGCTGGCCCTTCTTGGATCAGGAGAATTGCCTGGCGGTGGCAGATATCTCCCCCAGAGGCACCCAGGAGCGGTAGCCGTCTGCCATCAGGAAGACGCGGCACAAAGGGCTTCTGGCCCTTCAGGCAGTAGAGCCCGGCCCTTATTGAGGGACAAATAAATAAAGGACACTTACGGAACCTGCCTGGAGGTATACACTGAAACACAAAGTGAATTGGTGCACTGGTGTAACAGGATAATGACAGCATGGATGCGTGGAGCCCCGCCTGAACAATCAGTCTAGAGTTAGAGTGCAAGCGAGGATACTGCACTCTGGACTCACAGTCCGGCCACTAGAAGAGCCCCACATGAGGAGTGTGGCCCCAGAAATCGAGGAGAAAATAAATATGCAACTGCAGGCTGCACAGATGGGGGGAAAGGCACACTAAGGAGTCACAGTGCCACACCGCAAAAGTATTGATCACATGCAGTGCAGGAGTTAGGGAGGAGCATACAACAAGCCGTACCCTGCGAGGAGGAAGAGCACTGAGTGATATATGGCAAAGCTGAGTTGCTAGTACACAAGCAGGACGCGAGCCACCAGCAGCTACCCCATCGCAGGCACTAGACTTTAAGTGCAGGTGCGGGCATGCCTAGCGTAACACTCAGGAAGAGATGGCATCCAAGATCAACAAAATGAAGGGGAAGCAACCCACAATAGACATTTTCGCTAAGACATCCCAGTCACCAGAGGTGTCCACACATGCTGCGGGAGAGGCGTGAGGCGCGACCACGCCAGCTAGTGGCAATCGACAAATCCTGGAAGCTATAGCGGACCTGAAGTCAACATGGGAGACCAAGCTAGATGCAGCCATGGCGAAATTGAGAACCTCCCTGAAATCCAAAATCGATGCAGTCACTATTGACGTTAACCTCCTGAGACAAGATGTGAGAGCGCTGGCAGAGCACACAAGTGGCTTAGAAAGAAAGTAAAGTAAAGCTCTACACCGATAGCAGCGTGACCAATGCCAAGGACCTCAACATTCAACAACAAGAAGTGCGCAATCTGGAGATCCGAGCTGAGGAGACAGAGGGGCGAGCCCGACGCAACAATATATGGGTGGTGGGGCTCACGGAGGGAGAAGGAGGCATGGACCTGACGAATTACATGGAGAACATGTTAATACAAGAGATTGGCGCAGGGACGCTCACCCAAGGGTTTGCAGTGGAGGGAGCGCACAGGACCCAGGCTAGAAAACCCCAACCCGGAGCCCCACTGATACAGGAAACCCACTTGAATAAAGACAAACAAAAGGTGATAACAAGGAAATGGAAAGGGGTAACCCTGGGGGCAACATACTCAACATACGCCAGGGGAGTCCTCACATGGATAGCACTGCATGTCCCGTTTAAGTTAATGCAGTCCACTATAGATAAAGAGGGGAGGATGGTGCTACTCAAGGGGATGGTGGGAAACAGGGAAGTAAATATTATAATGATTATGCTCCAAACCATGATACTGCTGCATATTTTAAGAACCTATACCCGATGATTGGCCCATACATGGATGGCATAGTTATGTGTGGGGTGGGGACTTCAACTGCACCATGGACCCGAGGTTAGACAGATCTGATGGAAAAATGAAGAGACCAGCCCCAGCAGCAAGGGCCTTGATAACTATGTTAAAAGATTTTGGACTAGAAGATGTGTGGCGCACGCACCACCCACACGCTAGGGGGTACTCGCACTACTCAGCCCCACATAACCTATGCAATAGATTAGACTATATTTTTGTCGGGCCGGAACTATTGTGAGAGGTGACTCAAACAGAATTCAAAGCTATAGTCCTCTCAGACCACGCACCACTGATAGTCACGTGGCAGATCTCAACAACGAGGGCGAGGATCCCAACGTGGAGGCTTCGTGCTGAGACTCTAAAGAACACTGCATTTAGAGAGGATATTAGGAAAGACATACATGAATACTTCAAACACAACACGGGCAATGTAAATTCAGCCGGGACTCTGTGGGAGGCATTTAATGTGGTGGTAAGAGGGGCGGCAATATCGAAATCGAGAGGGCCACAAGGTAGTATAACAAGGGACTTGCAAAATGCAGAAAGGGAGCTAGAATCGAAAATGTGTGAGGACACTGAAACCCCTACAATAAAGGAAGAGGTATACCAATTGCAACAGGCATGCAGGACTCGCTGGGAGAGATTATGTAACCTGAATTACAGTAAATATGTAGAAAGGCAACACGCGAGGGAGACAAACCAGGGTGGTTACTGGCTTGGCTATATAAAAGGGAAGCCCCTAGACAAGCAATTAGAGTGATGAAAGGTGCAGATGGCCAGATGTGGGATACCCAGGAAGGTGTGAATGAATATTTCCTAGAATATTACAAGGAACTGTATGCAGATGTCATGGGGGAGAGGAGGTAGACATGTTGGGGGCAGGAGATTGTTCTGCCCAAGCTTAGTGATGCAGACAGGGACAGCCTAGAGGCTCCAGTGACTCTGGACTAATTGGAACACATGATCAAATCATTACCCACTAACAGGGCCCCTGGCGCCGACGGCCTTCCTGGTGAGTTTTATAAAACATCTAAAACAAAACTGCTCCCTCCGATGTTAGCAATGTTGAACAAAGCATTCAACACTAACATGCTACCTGCATCCCTCCGGGAAGCAATAATCATCCTGTTACTCAAACCTAATAAACCAGATACGGACTGCGGGTCTTACAGACTGCTTTCAATGCGTAATCAAGATAACAAAATACTTACAGCGGTAATGGCAAACAGGCTGCAACCTGTTATAAATAAAGTAATCCACTTTGACCAAACAGGGTATGACCCGGGCAGGTGTATATCGGATAACCTCAGAAGGCTCCACCATGTTATTTATCAGACCGAAGGGAGCTCCCAAGAGATAGCGATAGTCTTGCTGGATGCGGTGAAAGCCTTTGATTCTGCGGCCCTGGTTACTGGCCGTCCTGGAAGAATTTGGGATTGGACCTGGGTAGCTTATGTGGTTCCAGCTGTTATATAATAAACCACTGGCCCGAGTGAAAACGGGGCAGACTACATCCGAACCATGGCAATTGAATAGGGGTACTTGTCAGGGCTGCCCGTGGTCCCCGATGCTGTTTATTTTACCGCTGGGACCCCTGGCGGCGTACTTAAAACAGCAATATAGTGAGGTGGGAATTGATACCAGGGGCGGGCAACATTTAATTGTAATGTATGCAGATGATATGTTGCTTTACCTGAAATACCCCAAAGAAAATGTACAGTATATTTTCGAGGTCATGGAGCGGTTTGCAGTGATTTCGGGCATAAGAGTCAACCCCAAAAAATCTAGTATATTCCCCCTAGGAAGATACGTAGGGAGGCTGCATCGGGAATTGCCGATACTACAGATAAAGTCGGAGACTGAAATGTTCAGATACTTGGGATTAGATGTATATCATAAGATTGAGGATGAATATAAGCAGAATACAGTGGTGGCCATGTCTAAAATTGTAAACTGTATGACTTTTTGGGCTAATCTACCTCTAACCATAATGGGAAGGGTACCGCTGCTGAAGATGGTGGGATTACCCAGGCTGTTGCACTACTTTGCAAACATTCTGTTTATGATACCGAAACTCTTAACTGCAGAGCATTTGCAGAGGGTTAATATAGTATAATTACAGGAATAGAATTGTGCTATTGATGCTGCAGAACCCGTATGAGCAAGGGGGTATTAGGCTGCCCAACTTTGAAGTGTACTATCTAGCCAGCCAACTTCAATACGTGGCACGGTGGCTAATGGAAGATCCTGCATCTGAGTCTAGATTACTTAGGGCTGAGTGTGTCCCTTTTTGAATGAGTGGATGTGGTTGTTGACACAGCAGCAAGTGGGGGGGACGAGACTGCTAAATCTTGGCTGGAAAATGTGGCAGAGGGCGTGCCGGGTGATGGGTAATCCGACCCTGTGCTCTCCACAAATGGCACTTGTGGCAATAGTTGGGTAAAATGAACAGATGACAGTGGTAATCAGGAAGCAATGGGAAACGAAAGGGGTGTCAACCATGGGGGATGTATGGCGAGATGGGAAAGTAGTAGAGTTTAATACATTGGTAGAGGATACAGGTGTAAATCAAGGGCAATATATCACGTACGCCAGGTTGGTTAAGATGATTAAGGAGAAGTGGCCAGAGGTGGTGTACCCGATGCAGCCGTAGAAACATTGTGTGATGTATCCGAAGGGGGCCACAAAGTCTCACGGATATACGAGCTGCTGATGTCCAAGGTTTGGAAAGAAGTGCTTAAGACGACAGACGGGTTTGGGAAATTGATGGGGGGGAGCGATGGGTTGTGGATCAGGGCGCAGGGTTACGATAAGAACGTATTGTAAGTGATTTCAATCTGGCACACACCCAAGTCAACGCCTAGCGTGTAATGCACAACTGAAATCCTTATTTATTTTTGTCTAAAACTTCTTTATTCTGAGTGATGTACCACTCATATCACGCCCCGCTCCTGGAACCCCCCTGGTCACACTGAAACAGGAATCAGGCTGGTTTGCAAAGTTAAGATAATTATTTATGTATTTACAATTTAATCACACTGTGTTTTAATGGGTACACAATTATCACCAATGGGGTAATGTAACACTGAATGATCTCTTTAATACACCAGGAGTAATAGTGAGCAAAACAATTCAGCACAGAAATAATACTTTTGTGTGTGTGTGCAGATCAGATAGCACTGTGGTTAAAGTTTCCCCCTGCGCATCCCTCAACCCCCAATAGGCAATGTAAAGAGATAGGAGGAGAGAGCAGGTATTCAGGAATGTCAGAATTCACACAAAATATGAATCCCACTTTCCCCCAGCAAACAAAAGAGAGAAACGGAATTGACTGTCAAGCTGTCAGAATGGCTTTTAAAGTTATCTTAGAATGGACTGGGTAAACACTAAATATGGTTAGAATTGCTGAAATTTTATAATTTTTTATGGGAGCCGCTTTGGATAGTTGCACATAAACACAAGCAAAGATTTAATACCAAGAAACTATTTGAAATCTTAAAATTCAAGTCGGGAGCAATCAAAATCTGTTTTACACGTGTCAGAATTTCCCAAAAATGAAATTCGCGCCAAACTTCTCACTGCGCGATAATCGCGATAACAGGAGAACCATATGGATTTGGGATGCGATTTAATGCTGTGGATGTTAGCTACAAGCAGAAGTTGAAATTTCGTTTCTAGCTCAAAAACTGAGGAAGTTATGGACGTTTTAGTGGAGGTTGTTTTTTTCAAGATAGGCGCAAGAATGGAAAACGGGAATGGATTTTTAAAATGACAAAAAGGATTTCTTACACTAGCGGATGACTATGAACAAAACAAATACCCCACATGAACACAGCCACTTGATCAGGGTGACTGCCTGCAGAGGAAACTCGCCTTTTTCAGATGAGAAAAGATCAGCTCAGAGATAGTTTTAGCAATACTAGTACAGGAGGAAGATAGGATAGATAGGATAGAGAGTTCAAACAATTCAAAAATACTCCTAACAATACAGGTTCTGAATACAAGACAGGATGGGTTTAAGATCGGGATTAACTAAGCAAGGTACATATGCTAGTGACACAGTTATATCTATAGATACTCACTAGATATGTTTTTAAAACAGAACCGTCAGGATTCTGGTCCGTCAGGATTCTGGTCAGGGAATGGGATCTGGTTCTAGGACAGACACCTTGGCCCATCGGATTGGGTCTGCAATCAGCAAGGTGCTCTGGTCACAGCACGGCACAGGACTGGACTGGATCTGCAAAGGCTCTGGTCACAGCACGGCACAGAACTGGATTGGATCAGCCCTTCTTGGTTCTGATGAAAATTCTTTCAGCAGGCAAGCAGTACAGCACAACCCAGCTGTATTTTGATGCTTGCACTTAGGTTTGTGGGATTCTGGTTCTGGAATTTGAGGCCTAGCTGAAAATGGTTCAGCTATGCAATGAATGTCTGCTTTGCCAAGTTTCTGGAGTCTGGAGCAAGGAAGATATAAAGTTCATTAGCAGAGTGCTCCGCCAGCATCGGGATAGTGAGTGAATCTGTCTGTCCTGTTGAGTGGTGAGCTGTCTCTATTATGCTATGATAAAGGGTTGTGTGGGCTGTTTTATCCTAAGCTCACCCCTTTGACAGTTTATTGGGTCAGAGACTCCTCTCTGCCTTTATAGGAGGAGAAAAACAGGGTGTCACCTTTATGGTGTGATTTTATGAGGCTGAGGATCCACCCATGGCCCCTTGAACACAAAATCTACTTTTAGCACCATACATATTTACACATGTGCAACCTCTATAAGAATCACATATACAGATTACATATTTCATATAGCAACTATCCCGCCACACCCCGTAGTGGTGAGATCTTGTCTCAGCTTTTCACAGAATTTTGCCCTTTTCATCAGGAACACAATGTCCAATTTATAAGCAAATTTCTACAAGTGTGCGTGTTTAACATGGGCATAAGTGTATAAAGTTTCATTCTTCTAGCAGCAATACCTTTTGTGTAAAATCACATTTTCCAGAACATGTCACACGATTTTGCCGCCTCTTGAAACGTGCAGCCAAAATTTAGATTCACAAATCTGTAACTGCTATATTTTACACAATTTTCACTGGCAAATTATAAGTCTTTTAAAAAGTGTTCTTTGTGAAGGTTCAGCCACAGATGGTTGGTTGTCTCTGCCTCCTTCTGGCTCCCTCCAGTTCAGAAGCAGTCTCCTCTCTGTTTGCTCTTGGCAGAGGCCATTTACGACTGTCCTCACACCCCGCATTTCCTTAGTGGCAGCTGTTCATTGTTCCCTTTTGCCTCTGTAGATCAGCTTCTTTCTAAACCCTATAATTATCACTTTGGTGTGATTTCCTGGTGGGGGGAAAGGCCATCCTTCTGTGGAGAAACCTGATATTCCAGTTTGGTAGCTTTTAGCCATGCTTGATTTAATTGTTATTTCTGTTGCATTTTTCCTTAGCTTAAAACAAACTTGTGATTTTAAAATAGCAGCTAGAATACTTATTCAAGGTTTTAAACCATGGGATTGTTAGGCAGAAACCTGTGCAGTTCCCTCTGGGACCACTGCAAAAGATTTAGGACTGCAGGTGTCTGGCAGTAAACCCACTTGGTAGCAGTCTGTACCACACAGATTCACTTGGTAGCTGTGGTTGAGCAGTCAGACTTCCCTCAAGAAGAGTTAGGCAGTATACAGAGTATTCACAATATGTCAAAAGAACACAGTAGAACAAGTAAACGCTGACCAGAGCTTGGTGTAAAAGAGATATAATTATTTATTTAAAACCACATCTAGAAAAACACACAGGCACTAATAGTAAGCAATTCAAAAACACGGTCACTAAAAGATATACACTCCCTTAGAAGAATATTAGAAGAATATTAGACAAGTCTTAAGTAAAGCCCCACTTATTTTCAGACAGCGGTGAGCGCTTAACGCAGATGGCACTCTAATAATTTGTTTAAAAAGGGAGAGAAAAACAGAATAATATGAAACAGATCCCAACACTTTCAAAGCAAGAGAGGAAGGCAAATAAAACTGTGAAGTTAGAGTTCAGTAGGCCGAATCCTCTTTAAGAGGATCAGAACGAAATGTGTCCAAGGTCACACGGTTGAAGTGCACAAGAGTCTTGCAAAGGTTCAATAAGAGTTGAACCAAAAGAAAGGGACAGGTTAGAGGGTCAAGGCGGCCAGCCCAGTCCAGAAGGTTAAGGGGTTATTATTACCTTGTAGCAATCTTTAGAAAGGGAGGCCTGGCGTGCACGGTACCTTAAAGTGGTGAGAATACTCCAGCGGGGGCAGTTGTTCCTGGCAGCGGATGGAAGTCGGTGCTTCGTCCGGGGGAAGAGAGGATCTCCTCGGGGAGGAAGACAGGAGTCCGTTGCACTGCCAGGGAAGAAACCAGCCGTGGAGTTCTCAGGTAAAAGGAGTGGCCCTTTTATTCGCGGTCCAGTGGTAAGTGGCTATCCGGTTGCCGGGGTGCTTGGCACGGGCAATTCGACCACGAGACGGTCTGGGGTGCGAAGGAAAAGAGGTAAACTGGTTGTGCCCACCAGTCAGGGGAAGAAGCCTCTCCAGCCGGGAGATCTTCTCTGTCGTCGGGAAGTGGTGAGTCGGTTCCGCAGGGCTCCACCGGTGGTGTTGTCATGGTAGGTCGGCTCAGCTGCTCCCTCGTCGGATTCTCAGGTCCTGTGGCGACTTCTGAAGTTCCAGTCCCCAAAGCCCTGCTTTTATGCAGCACACCCCCATTCACTCAGCCTAGCTGTCAATCAAACATGCTAAGTGGTGAGCCGGCGGGCTCACCACTTGGGCCAATCACACAAGAGGTCGACTTGAGTTACCAAGGTAACTCAGTCCAGGGTGCTAAACCCCCTCCCATACCCCCTGTGGTACCCAGACAGAGTGGCACCACTTTTGGAGGCTTTGCCAAAAAGTGGAACAAAGGGCTCAACTTGGGTTGGAGTCACAGAAGAGAACACAAACGCCATTCTAGAATCGAGTCCTGGCAAAAAATACCAACCGGTGAATTAATATTAAATAAATAAACCGGCGGTATGTCCGAGGCTATGAGAATTAAATAATTAAAGTTGGTAGCCTCGAACAATGGGAAAATCCCATAGGGATATATTCGCGGTCGAATATAAAAAGTAGTTTCCACTGCCACCAGCCAAAACTCGATCAGGGGGGGCGGAGACGTGCCCCCTCGACTAACAGACCTCGGGGCAATCGAATTGCCCCGACCAGTACGTCCACAATATGATGGTTTGTACCGGTTTCTGTTAATAATTTGGGACTAGTAAAGCCAATGGTGACTTTACATGCCCTGGGAGACAGTAGTCAGTCCCAGGGTATGGAGGCTATGGTGGGGTGTCACTATGACACCCCCGTGTTACTGCACGGAGGGTGCTGTGTAACACACATAGTAAAAACACATGAGACCCTATGGAGTAAAGGACCCCATAGCCCATAAAACACATTAACAGTCAAAGGAACACCATAAATCATGTCCAAGAGTGGAAGGAAAAGAGTCTCACTCTTGGCAGGAGAAAAAAACAAACTCCAGAAATCCAGCAAAGCTGCTGTGGGACTCACTAGGTTAGGAAATTCAGCCTAAAGAGAGAACAGGGATCAAAACAATTACAACATAGGTTACTCTCAGTAACAGGCCTCTTAGATTGCAAACATTTCATTTCAGCTTATATACATGTTTAAAGTTTAATCAGGCCGGCACCTGACAGCTGTCATTCAGGCGGCCCAGGGTACTGCACCCAGATTTTTGACAGATCCACTGACAGGCCACTTTTGCTGTGGAATTTTCTTTATGCTCTCAGCTTTTCATGACCTTGCAAGTTCACAATGATTTCTTACACTAAGTGAATTGTAGCACCCAGCAAGAATTTTGGGTGTTTGAGGGTGTTTTGAACCGGCATTCTGCAATTTCAGTAACAAAGAAAAAAGGATTTGATTTGTGTACTGGGTTGCATTGGTTTTAAGAGGGACACATAGAATACCGGATTGATTTGTAGATTAGGTGGTAAGTCCAATTTGATGGCTGCTGGGTTGATAATTGCCTTGATGGTATAGGGTCCCAAATATCGAGGATGGAAGGTCCGGGTCCCTTTGATGGGTACCTATTTGGCGGCTAACCAAACCTGGTCTCCTACTTGATAGTCTGGGGCTTTTTTCCGATGCTGGTCGGTGAAGTGCTTTTGTTTTTCTTTAGCATGAATAAGATGTTCCTTCGCCTTTCTGAACGCCTGAACGGTTGAATGAAGAGTCTTTACTGCAGGCATTTCCAAGCTGGCAGGAAGGTCAAGTTCTGATGTACGTGGATGTCTGCCATACAAGGTGTAGAAAGGTGTTTGGCCTGTGCTAGAATGTACGGAGTTGTTATATGCATACTCAGCTATCCACAGTAAATCCTTCCAATCTCTCAATTCATGGTGCAGCATGCACCGTAAATACTGCTCGAGGGTCTGGTTGGTCCTCTCGGTTTGGCCGTCTGTCTAGGGGTGGTGACTGGTGGATAGCCGGACGTCAATCTGTGCCGTTGTGCAACATTTTCTCCAAAAATTGGATACAAATTGGCTGCCTCGATCGGAGACCAGAACTGATGGAAAGCCATGCAGCTTGACAATGTTTTCCAGAAATACTTCTGCTAGGGTGGATGCGTCCGGGAGGCCCTTGAGAGGAATAAAATGTGCCATCTTTGAGAACAAATCCACGATTACAAGAATGGTGTTAAAGCCTTGACTCGGTGGCAGATCAGTGATAAAGTCGAGGGAAAGAGTGTGCCATGGAGCGGGAGGGATGTCCAGTGGTTGTAGGAGGCCCGCTGGTTTCTGTTTCAGTGATTTATTTTGTTCATAGACTCCGCAGGGCTGAACATACTGGACAATGTCCTTTACGCCAGGTAGGCCACCAAAAGTTCTTTTTCACCTCGGCTAAAGTTTTAGCAATTCCAGGGTGTCCTTCGATCAGAGAGTCATGATAACCTGAAATGATATGCTGTTGTAACTCCTTCTCGGGTACATATAGCCGGTCCCTAAAATAAGGTAACTGATCCTTGATGCAATATTGTTCTCCTTGAGTTTGCCATGCGAGGAAGGCATCCGGGTTCATTGACTGTCGAATTTTGTTTCCTAATTCGGCTTGTGATAACGCTGTTGTAATACCCAAGAGTTTGTCTTCAGGTATGATGGGTACCGGGTCTGGAGTTGTATACACCGTTTCATCGATGCCCATTCGAGATAAGGTGTCAGCTTTCCCATTCTTGACCCTGGTCGAAAGGTGATCACGTAGTCCTATTCGGCGAAGAAGAGGGCCCACCGTAACTGGCGTGAAGATTTGGCTTTGGCTGTTTTGAGAGATTGCAGGTTCCGGTGGTCTGTGATCACTGTAATGGTGTGTCTAGCTCCCAGAAGATAGTGTCGCCACGCCTTGAAAGCGGACTTGATGGCTAGGAGTTCTTCGTCTGTGATAGCGTAATTAATTTCCGGGGGTGAGAATATTTTTGTCCAGAAGGGCACAGGATGCAGCTGGCCAGTTTCTGGGTCCCTTTGTGAAAGGACTGCTCCCATTGCCATACTGGAAGCATCAGTTTCTACGACATAAGGGAGGTCTGGACGCGGGTGCCGCACGATTTGAGCGGAGTTGAACCTTTGTTTCAGTTCCTGAATGGCTCTATCTGCTTCCTCAGTCCAAGCAAACTTTTTATTGCTTTTTCGTAGTAGTACTGTGATCGGGTGCACAACCTGAGAGAAGTCTGGGATAAACCGGCGGTAAAAGTTCGCAAAGCCTAGCATGCTCTGTATCACCTTCAGAGATGTTGGTGATGGCCATTTAGGAATAGTGTCAACCTTATGCACGTCCATTCTGATGCCTTTCGGCGAAAGGATGAAACCAAGGAATTTTACTTCGGTGAAGTGAAAAAAACATTTCTCCAGCTTTGCATAGAAACGATGTTGGCGGAGCTTGGTGAGGACTGAATGAACATGCCGGATATGATCTTGTTTTGAGGCTGAGTAGACCAAGATGTCAGCAATGTACACTAAGGCGCAAACGTCAATCAGTTCTCTCAAGACATCATTCATGAAATATTGAAACGCTGCGAGAGCGTTACATAAGCCAAATGGCATGACTTGATATTCAAACAAACCCTATTTGGAACGGAAAGCGGTTTTCCACTCCTCTCCGCTTCTGACCTGGACCAGGTGGTATGCTTCCCGAAGGTCTAATTTGGTATAGATCTGGGCATCTTTGACTTGGTCTAGCATTTACGGGATAAGAGGCAAGGGGTAGCGGTTCTTCACGGTTATCTGGTTTATTGCGCGGTAATCAATACAGGTCCTCAAGTCCCCTTCCTTTTTGGGTATGAAGAACAAAGGACTGGCTGCTGGGGACTTACATGGGCGGATAAATCCGTTTGCAAGTGTAACGCTCACCTGATTCCCGCAGAGGCGCCGGTCTTGACTGGGTGAATGCCGTATCTTCAAAGGTGATGTGTAACACACGGTTGGCTCTTTGGGCTGGACCTCTGTGCACTGTATGTCTGACTCGAAGAGTAAGATGTCTGCAGATAGAAAATATGGGATTAATGAACTGGGGTTATTGGGTGCCTCTCTCCTCTTCCCTTTCTCTTCTCCTGTAGAACCCCAAAGGTTAACGCCCTCACCTTAGGTAAGTGAACGCCGAGCTCTCCATCTGCCTCGGGGCAGGGTGCCGTAACCAGTTTCTTCACTGGATAAGGGTGCAGGCCTCTTGACCGCAGAGGACTGCTGTCCGTCGTTAACTGCACGAACGGTAAGTTCTGGGCACTTCAAATGTCTTAAAAGTCTTTTGTAATGATATCTCTTGTTTTGCAGGGTTCCGACGATGGCGGATGGCGGGCTGATGAGAGTTGAGGATCGAACCCGCATGAGGAATAGAAGCGCCTGGAAGCACGTAAGTAAGCGCTTGTAGCCTGCTTCACAATGCGCACTAACTGTCCCTTTTATCTTGCAGGTACAAGTTCGGAGCTTTAGAGAAGCTGAAGGGTGCTGGAATACCCACTGGATTCGGCGTGGGAAGGAGTAATGGCACGTGAGTAATAAAGTTGCCCAATGTCTTTAAACGCACCTTCTTTTGTCTTTCAGATGCGGGATGCAGCGCCGAAGGCCTCCGGAGCGTGCGAAGAGCTGGTAAGCTTTTGTCTTTCAGATGCCGGAATGCAGCGCGAGGCGTTGGTGACAGCCGATGGACCAGGTAAGAGATGCGCTGCCACTGAAGACCGTAGTGCTAACCTGTTCTTTCTTTGTCTTTACAGGTGCTGCTGAAGACTGGATTCCAGGATGGTAAGCCTTTGTTCCCTTAGGCCCAGGATCAGAAGCAGAAGACACGATGAGCGTTCTGCTGCAGAGAATGCAGAATAACGCAAAGCAAGATTCATCCATCGGGTGTGGTTTAAATAGCCTCCTGTAGTGCTTAGGTGTCTCCTTCCACAGCCACGCCTAGGTAAGGAAAGAGTTCCTGCTTTCCAGAAGAGTTCCAGTGTTCTGAACCTAGGGAGTGGCTCCTGCCCCACCCAACAGGAAAAGTAGTCCCAAACAGAAGAGGATCAGGGGTTCAACTGGCAGGTAAGTAAGCAGCATGGTCTGCTGCAGGTAAGTCCACCCAAGCATTATGAGCCCGGCGCTTCCAGCACTGGAACTGGGCATCTTTATGAGCCTGGTGCCACTGGCGCCAGGACAGGGTCCAAAAGGTCCCAATTGGGACTGGCTGGCACTCGGAACCGGGGTTATGGGTCTGCTTCCAAGGGAGTCGGGCAAGTCCTGATCTTTTGGAAGCAGAGATCATGACAGCAAGGTACTGGTCCAAATAGGATTTCAGGTGAATGTTTTGTGGTTCGGTAAGAGCGTAGATCCTGGCGCAAGGGATTTGTGCCCCAGGAATAAAGTCAATTTGACAATCATAAGGCCTATGCGGCGGCAATGTGTTAGCCTTGTCTTTCGGGAATACGTCCTGAAAGTCACGATATTCATCTGGCAAAGTATTAGTTGCTCCCAGAGTAGAGGCTCTAGTATTGTAAGTCTTGGAGACACAGGAGTCAGGTTCCGGGTCAGGAGAGTAGCAAGTTAGGGAGCAGTCGCTGGAGAAGGTTAATTTCTGTGCCCGCCAGTCTATCAAAGGGTTGTGAGCAACCAACCATGGCATCCCTAGTATCAACCAGAACTTAGGTGCCTTCATAAGGTCGAACGAAATACACTCCCAATGTCCATCCTGGCACAGCAAGGTTACTACTGCTGTGCACTGGGTTACTGGTCCGGAGGCGATTTCTGTCCCATCCACGGTAGTCACCTTGTCCCTGGTAGACTTAGAAAACAAAGGGAGCCCCATCTCTGCTGCCAACTCTTGATCTATATAGTTCCCAAAAGCTCCGCTGTCGATGTACGCTTCTACGGCATGCATCTTTGACGATTGTTGGCGATTTATTAAGATCACGGGTATTGCAAAGTGTGAGGTCAGTGGCTCTTTCTCATCACTCGACAAACAGACCTCTATGGTTGCCGAGCTTGGTAGTTTTCCGATTCCTTAACTTCATCCTTTTCTGTGGCCCCGACTGTCCTCTTTGGGGGTTTTATTGGGCATTCTTTCAGAAAATGTCCTGGTTTTCCACAATACAAACAAAGTTGCTGTTGTCTTCTTTTACCCGCTCTTGTTTTGCTAATGGAGGTCGTATTCCTCCGATCTGCATGGGTTCTACTGTAGAGGCGGTCCGAGACATGGCCTGCACCCCTTCCCCTCATTTTGAGGTGCCAGGAGCGTACTCGCCAAAGTATGTGACGTATGAAGAGCAAACTAACCTAAAAAGAGCTACACTGGGACTCTGCCCAGTATACATCAGAAGATCCATACTGGTTGAAGCACCCATAACCAGACTACCCTGGGAAGCACGGTACCCTATTAGACAGCCATACCAGCCGCTGATACGACATGAGGAGTACCTACAAACGTTCCACAAAGAGACCCCAAAAGCCTTAATGGAAAGCCAGTGGAAATGACACAAGGGCCTGAACAGATCAGTGAATGAACAAAAACAGCTATCGAAGATAACACGCCAGTGCAAGTAACTACGAAATTTAATGGAATAGGCACAGAGAGGAGACGATGTTACAACGTGAGGAAACAGTGTTACAAGACAAGATGGAAGCAACTGTCCTGTTAAACGTGTGTAAATAGGCTTGAAACGGAAGGTGCTAAGAAACCGATATTGCTTGCAATGCTTAGTAGAAGATAGAGCGGCAAGCGCCAACTGTATACCTACCTCAATAAAGCACATTATATAAGTGTGACTCCATTTTGTGAAAGCAGAAACCCAGCCAAAGGCAATAAAAGGAGCGGAATCGAAACTCAACGAAGAGCGGCTCATGCCTAGGAAATCGAGGTCAACCAGAGAAGGGGAGAAGAGCGTCAGCTCACAAGACTCCAACTTCAGACCATACCAGCCTGCCTCATGAAGGTCAATATAAGGGGGGCCCAGGCAGGTGGCTAGGCCGACGCAGAATTAAATGCACTAAAAGCTGGAAACTGAAGCAGATTCATGGTGAACTAACACGTGACCAGCCAGGCGCGAAGAAGTACCATCGCCTGATGTCACCCAGGACCCGAGGATGCCATAACTTTTTCCGATAAGTTTCGAGGCCATCCTTAGCCAACTAATTGACAAGCCGCCCTAAAACACTGATTGATGGAAGGGAGGCAGGGTGAATCTTGGGGCACTAGGCACCTGGGTATCTATTCTGCATGCAGCTAATTAAAGTGGAGATTTATGTCTAGGGGTGTAACTTGCCAAATCACAATGGACCATGTAATCTAGGGTCCTATAGACACTGCAACCAATAGGACATCGTACCTGTAGTGACGTCAATCACGTGTGATGTAGATGGACGGGCATAGACGCCCACTCGATAAGTTATCCAATCCACATGCTCTGTTGTCATATACAGATATAGCACCTATACTTAAGTTACCTTTCCTAACCAATTATATTGCATGATGAGTTTCGTAGAGTTAGATGTCAGAGATGACGAGAATCGACTATAAATGCTATTGTCTGCATGAAGAAGTGGGAAGTCGGAGCGAGACCGGTGATCGCACTACAGCCGATTCCGATTTGTTTCCCTGTTTGATGTATGTATCATTAAACAGACTTCCCTTTGCCAAACTACTGAGTCCTCGTTATTGACTCGTGTTGGAGTAAGTGAATCCTCACCCCCTGTCCTCACATGGTGCAGCTTTCTTGTCTTACAAGTTCTAGAGGGTGAATGCTGACCAATGGGCCTGTCAACGAATTCCTCTCCTCCTGAACACTTGCTAGCGTGAGGATGGTTCCGGCCATCGATTATAGATTATCGATTGATATAGTGTAAGACACCCTTAGACCGAAGGCACGAAGTAACTCTGGGCCCTTCGGTAAGATCACGAGTCCTTTCGCCATTCCGGCTGAGTAGACTGAGAAGCTCCCCGTGGACAATGATAGAGTAAAATTTCAAAAATCTGCAGTGGGTCTGAAGGAACCCGCCTTTCCAAGCATAACCCTTCTCATTCCCACGGGCAGCGGATCAGACGTAAACCTTAAAAGCAGGAAGAGGAAGGGGCAGTGATCCCGAAGTTCCAGAGAGGAAACGATGCGATCGGTGAGTAAAGCAATAAAACTTGTTACTTTGGCAAATGTCGTGTAGGCATTAGAGCCAGTAAGGGAAAGGTAACTGAGGGTGGTGGAGAAACAGTAAAATAGTTAGAAGTAGAGAAGACTGTATATATATAGGGGGTAATGACTCGAGCATAAGAAATAAAACATAAAGAATATCGGGGGGCACCTGAAGTAAAAACGTAAAGAATATCAGGGGGGCACCTGAAGTAAAAATGTAAGGAATACCGGGGGGGGGGGACCCAAGAAGAATAAAACGTAAGGAATACCAGGGGGGCACCTGAGCAAAAACGTAAAGATTCGCCTTGTTCCTGTGCTTTAAAGAGTGGTCAGAAGGAACGTGAACCCAGAGCCCACAGTGGTGGGACAATTTAGGCTATGATGACGTTTAAAGACGTCATAAAGGGAGTTAGTTCAAATCCCATGACGGGGTATTAATTAGAAGGCAGGTATAGGTATGACCAGCTGGTGTCTGTCTAGTCTGTCAAACTTTTGTCATATGTGTTCTGTTGTATGTCAAATGTAAAATAGTTGTATTGGTGATTGTTTAAAATGCTTTTTGGATTTACACGATTCTGTAACTGAGAGGGAATCGCCACTGAATTAATGAGTTTTGAGGAAATTGTTAGCATAAAATTTTGGTGGGAAAAGATTGGATTGGAGCTTGCGTATTTGGTGCTCGCTCATACTATTGAAAGATTGAAAGAGCTGATAATTATTGTTGGTGATGGAATTAAGAATGGAGGAAGTTACCCCGCTTGCGCATTTATGCAAGCAACTGCCCAAGCATGCAACAAAGCTGAGGAAATATAGCCAGGAGTGGGTTAAGGGCACCGCAAATAAGATGTTTATGCAGTGGCCCCAGAACGGGTCACTCTATGGCTGTTTTACAGCACATGACCACCTTCCTACATGCCACATATACCGGCAAAAAGCTAGAGAAACGCCTTGCCATCCTCGAACTTTGGAAAATGTTCGAGCAGACAAAAGAGGAAGAACCACCCACAGATTGGATTTTAAATGTATTTACAGAGGGTGGTGAGATGCCTACTGCGCCACCAGCCCCGCCTGAGCCAGTGATCGAAGGGAGTAAGTCAGAGGGTCTGTACCTGCTAAGAGAACTTAAGGCAGCCACGGGGTACAGCAACCCGGCATATGAGTCGCCTACATACAGTAGTGACGACATCAGAGAAAAGGAGCGGGAAAGTAATCTTGTCTCCGTAGTCCCGAGGGACAAGGAGAGACGCAGCGATGAAGGAAAGGATCAGATACAGAATATAACATCTCTCGAGAAAGAGAGAAAGGGAAAAAAGCGGAAAGGGGGCGATGAGTTAACATTCGCAAAGAACGAACAAATGGATGGGAGGACATATACTTTTGAAATTAGATGGAAAAGGAAGTGAGGCCGAGTGAACGGTCCGATGAGGCGCAGAGAAAGGAAAGAGAGAAAGAAAAGGACATGAGAGACGAGAGGGTAAGAAAGGATAGGTTGAGGCGAGAACAACTATATCGCGAAGAGCAAGGAATACTGCTCAGTCGCACACAATACGCAGCCTACGAAAGGTACAGGCAGAACATGCTAAATTTAAAGGAAGAAAGAGTGCAAGAAAGGAAAGTAAAGAAGCGGGAAGACGAGGAAAGTAAAAGGGCAAAAGAACATAGAAATGAATGGATGAGGGAAGTAGATAAGGCTAGAGAAGAAGCAACGAAGCGAAAGGAAATAGATGAGGAAGCAGAAGGTAAGTACAGACAGAGGGCACAAGATTTAGAATATGTACAACGGAAAGTTAAAAAACCCAATCCTGTTGTAGAATGAGAAGACATAGAAGAATTCTTTCCGGCAAGTGATGCGGTACCAAGTACAAGCGGGGCAAATATTGAAGATGACTTCGACACCAGAAGCATCGGGAAAACGATTGATAAAATTTATGATGAGATGGGGCTGGAACTAATTTCCCAAGGGGGAAGGGAGGATGAGCGCTTAGAGAGCACTCAGCTATATGACACTGAGGATGTCACCCGAAGTAGTGGGAGTAGGGGACTGTCCCTAGACAGGCTAGAGATTGGGCAGAACGAAGAAGATGCAAGAAGTTGCGTAAACTGGGAGTATTCAGGGCCTGACTCCGGTGGGGAAACGGAGGAAGTGGCATATGACAAGGGAGACGGTGCGAAAAACGGTTCCCAAGGGACCAAGAGGTATGATAGTCAGATGCTAGCGGGTCCACAAGTAGGACACCGAAGTCCGCTGGACAATCCAGCTGACATGAAGAAACACCCCACGGTCAGATGGGGGCGTCTGCGCCTGCCTATGCAGACAGGTTAAGGGCATTGCCAGGCAGACGGCAAGGCGGGAATGTAACCCTGGCGTTAGACCGGAGAACTATGGGGAAAGAGAAGGAGGACTGTGCTTTCCAATTCCCGTTGCTAGAAAATGGGGGGGCAAGCCACAATATATTCCATGGCCACACATGGACCCGAGAGAACCTTAAAAATAAACTTCCAATGTTGACATCGGGAGCCGGAAAGTGGATACATGAGTTCGAGAAAATGACGGGGGGTGTCACCTTAGCTATAGGAGACATAAAGGGTCTCCTAATCGCCATACTTGGTGAAAGAGCCAATGATGTATGGAAACGGGCAGGCTACCCTAGGGTAACCCTAACTGACACCTCCCATGATGGAGCGCCATTTAATAACTGTAGAGCAGCAGTGTGGAAAGTGCTGCATACGCTATACCCAGACACGTCTCAAATGGGAGCTACAATGACTTGAAAAATGAGAGTCAGAGGATCCGTTGCTTTATATCCAGAATTTTCAAGACACGTGGGTGCTCGAAACGCATGAATCTTGGACGAAATCCATCCCTGTATTCTATCATATATTGTGCCAAGGGTTACCAGAACCGGTGCAAAAACAGCTCAAGAAATTGGTGGGAATAGAAGCTAAACCATGGGCCGAAATACAATTGACAATTGCGCACTATTGTAGATTGCTACAGGAAAAGAATCGGAAAAAGGAGGCAACGCGTAAGGGGGAGGAGGCAAAGCTGGTGCAAAGGAAGCTCTCGAAGTATGCTCTCGAGGGAGCAATGCTCACCAGCCCGGCCGAACCAAGCATACAGCAAGCGACTAACTCCTCGCAAAATAACCAAGGTAGCACAGGATTTTACCCAAGGGGAAGAGGGTTTGGAAATAGAGGATGGCAGAGTAATCGGGGAGGGTTTCGAGGTAACCAAGGAGGGTTTCAGAATGTTCAAGGTGGCTTCCAGAACACACAGATGGGCAATCCAACTATGCCAGATGGACAGATGGCCCGACCTCCGCCAGTATGTTGGCTGTGTGGAATGACTGGACACGTGGCGCGCATGTGCAGAAGTCATAGCATGTGGCAAAATAACCAAGGGATCGGGGCAGGCATGGCGAATCAACCTGCCATCCCGCAACAGGGCGGTGCCGAAAATTACACAGTGCAGCAGCAGGCAGCCGACTTGCAGCAAGGTGCACAGAAAGTGCTTCAACCACCGAACATGGGGAATATGCCACAAGGACAACCCCAGCAGGCACCGCCGCAGATGGCTCAGGGCAATAATCCCGGAAGGGGAATTAACCCTGGAAATGAGGGAAACCCACAAGTGTACAGTGGACCGAACCTATATATAAAATAGGACAGCTCACGGGAGACCCTGATGTGTTCTATCCTATCAGTGACACCAGACCCAGGAACCTAGGGTGAATGTCACCATAGGGGGTTAAAGAATATTCCTTCCTAGTTGACACAGGTGCAACGCGTTTGTGCATACGAGAAGGCACATTTTCCTTGTCCGGCAAGGCCATAGATACCCAGAGTTTCACTGGAGCTCATAGTAGAGTTCCCTTTACAGATGCACTCCCAGTGTCAGTGGGAGAGCACAAAATGAATGTACCTCTATTATATTCACGCCAGACCCCAGTAAATATTCTGGGTCGGGACCTGATGACTAAACAAAACATGACCATCTCGTTTACCGAGGATGGTATAGTATGCTCCATTCCAGGAATGCATTATTCAAACGTGTGCGAAATGATCAGAGCATACTCGGGACATAGAGCTATGAGAGCTATACCGTTAGAACCAAAAGTCTTCGCATATGGCGTGCGGGTGCTTATGGCTGGACTGCCAGGCTTTGCAGATAAATCTGTGAGGACACCCAATGAGTTTATATTCAGGCCAGGAATACCCATGCACAAAGAGGAGAGGGACAAGTATTTCCCTTGGTAATACAATCTGCCGCAGTGCGAGGAAAAGTTGTCTTGGTTGAAGGATATGACGATGAAGGCAGCCAATGGTGTGCGATTATTGCCTTTGAAGAAGGGTATCGAGTGACTTATGTCACCGATGACGATCTGTTCGAAGAATACCCTCACCTAGAAGAGACAAGGGTGGAGGTGAGTCTCATATTTTGGGTCCAAATGATCAAACGAGAGGTGCCACAGAGAATGATGTTGGCACTGGTACGCCCAGAATACTTTGAGGTCGACATGGCCCAAGTGCCTGCCGCAGTATGGACTTCAGGGCCCTATGATGTAGGTTTCCTGAAAGGGGCGGGTGAAGTGAAAATCAAACTGAAACCAGGAGCAATTTTACCACGAGCGCGACAATATCCCATGTCCAGAGAGGCAGATGAAGGAATAACGAAGACAATCTCCGCCATGATGGAGCAGGGTATCCTAGTGACGTCAGAATCACCTTGTAACACAGTGATTTACCCTGTCAAAAAATCAAAAGGAGGGTCTTGGCGTTTAATCCAAGATTTACGATCATTAAACGATATAGTTGAAGCCGAATTCCCTCTAGTCCCTAATCCATCCACAATTCTGTGCCACATACCCACTGAGGCAAAATATTTCACGGTGATCGATTTAAAAAAATGCAGTCTTCTCAATCCCGTTGCACCGTGACTCTCAAGACCTGACGTCATTTACTTTCAGACAAATGTGCCTGAAAAGTATGAGGTTGCCACAGGGGTACTTTGAGTCTCCATCCATTTTCAACAGAGTCCTGCAGATCGACCTAAGCAATATTGCGGTGGACAGTGTTGTTTTGCAGTATGTAGATGACATTCTGATCTGCAGCACCACTGAAGAGAAATGCAGGCATGACTCTGTGCAGCTATTGACTATACTGGCTGAGAAGGGATACAAGGTTGATGAGGAGAAGTTGCAGTACTGTGAGTCAGAAGTCTTAGACATAGGCCAACTGATCTCTCATGAAGGGAAAAAGGTAACCCCAGAAAGGGCTGAAGCTATCATGAACGCGGCCAAGCCACGCACAATAAAACAGATGCAAAGCTTTTTAGGCCTGTGCAATTATGTCAGAGCGTGGGTCTTTGACTACAGCTGTTACACCAAGCCCTTGCTTCAGGCCCTAAAAAAGGCCCAGACAACAAGGGAAGATATCGAATGGAATGAAGCAATGGAGAAAGGGTTTACAGAACTCAAAGGGGCAATTTGTAAGGCCCCAGTTCTCGGGATTCCTAATTACGCAGAAGAATTCTACTTATTCTCACATAACGATGGCAATTTTATGACGGCAGTGCTCGCACAGCGAACCTCGCTGGGGTACAAGCCCCTAGCATATTACAGCGGGAATCTGGACCCAGTCATGAAGGGCCACTTCCCATGCGAACAAAACCCAGCTGCTGCGGCATTCGCTATCGAAATGGCATCGACATGACATTGTATGTTGAGCACTCACTGTTTGCCATACTAGAGAAGCCAAAGGGCACACTGGCATCTCAAAGAGCATCCACCTATGAGGTGATTATCTCCAACCCATCGATCAAAATAGTGCGATGTAAAACTGTGAACCCTGCTACATTCGTAGCTGAACCAGTCACAGATGGAGAACCTATACACAACTGTGCGAACTATAAGGAATTCTATGATGGGATCCCCAGTGTAAAAGAGAATGCCCTGGCGAGTGGGGAGATTGTCTTTACTGATGGTTCTTCAAGAATCGACCAAGAAGACGGACAAAGGTATACAGGCGTTGCCGTGATAAAACACCTAGCTAATGGGGAGTTTTGAGTACTCGTTAGTGCACGAATACCATCTCATTATTCGGCACAAGCTGCAGAGCTGTTGGCATTAATACTCGCCATTGAGAATCATGCAGACCAGGAAGTGACGGTGTACAATGACTCTGCCTATATGACACCCACAGTGTACGCAGGCTTAGCACGCTGGAAAAAGAGGGGCTACCTCCGAGCAGATGGCACACAAGTGCAAGATGCAGCCTTATTGGACAGGCTGATAAAAGCACTACAGCTCCCAGTGGGCATAGCGGTTGTGAAATGTGCCGCTCATACCAAGGGGACAGATTTCATGTCATGCGGAAATCATGAAGCGGACACGGAAGCCCAGCGCATGGCATCCAAAACTGAAACAATCGTGTATATGGAGGTGGCACGTACCCATGAACGAATTATGGTAGCGCGAGCCACACCGGAGGCCTATAGCAATACGGGGCAGACCCAGCTAATGGAGCTCCAAGGGGAGGCACCACAGGAGGAGAATAATTTATGAAAGCGTCGAGGATGTTCTTTAAACCCCTCTGACAGGCTGTGGAGGCAAGACAACACTGGTAAACCAGTAATGCCTGTCACCCTCCTGAAGGTAGCATTAGAACAACTGCACTACCCCATCCACATGCCAAAAGAAAATCTTGCTGCAACGCTCGCAGAAGACTGGTTCACGCCGAATTTAGCGGAGCATGTTGCATTTTTTATGGTGAACTGCACTATCTGCCAGCAATTCACCGCTGGGCGCACATTAAAAGTAGTGAGAGGAATCATTCCCAGACCAAATGGACCATTCCAGCACTTACATATCGACTACGTCGACATGATTCAAGTGTGCAACGGGTACAGGTATTTAATTGTGGTGGTGTGTCCCTTCTCTAGATGGGTAGAAGCAGGCCCCTGTACACATCTCGACGCTGCCTGTGCTGCTAAGTTCCTGGTGAGGGAAGTGTTCCCTAGATGGGGGGTATGCGAGGTAATGAGATCAGATAATGGGGCCCACTTTGTAAATTCAGTGTTCGAACAGATTAGTTCACTGCTTGGTATAGGGCACACGTTTTCCCGTCGGCGTATCATCCAGAGGGGAATGGGATATGTGAACGGATCAACGGCTTGCTTAAAGAGAGGATAGCCAAGTTGAAGCTCACATTAAAAAAGGGATGGCTGCACTGCCTACCACTGCCATTGTATGCACTTCGGAACCAACCAGGCTCTGACCATCACCTCACGCCGCATGAAATAGTTACTGGTAGAAGGATGAGGACCCCTATTATCCCCCGAGACAGAGCTAGATATGATTCCCAGCTAACTAGGGAGGTTTTGGGAGCAGAGATGAAAGCCTATCTTGACTGTTTGACATCCAGCGCGGAAACAGCACAAACCACAATAGATAATACTGATGCAGGCGCAGCTCACAGCCTATGTGCGCCCATCGTCTTCCCTGGTGATAGCATCCTCATAAGAAACTTTACCAGAAAAGGGTGGGGTGAGCCAAGGTTTAATGGCCCTTTCATCGTAGAGGACTGCACCCCGTAAGCTGTCAAGCTCCAGGGCAGGAGAGCCTGGATCTTCCTAAATGACATTAAGCCTTTTGTAGGAGAGAGCCCTCCTGCTGCATCCAACTGCAAAGAAGCAACAGACAACAGGGAAGAACCTCAGCACGTGCAGACAAGATCCATGGCGAGGAAGGACGACGCATGAGCAGAAAACCAAGACAAAGAACCCGAATGCAAGTGTTGCATAAAACTGGAAAGGTTCCCCAAGCAAAGGGGTATAAGGGCATAACGAACACTCTGTACATCCCAGTTGCAGGGTAAAGGGAAGCACATCCAAAGCCACAACAACATTGATAAAATGAACTGTTGAAAGCACAACATGCCCAAAGTGATACAAGAATCAAGACCCTGAAAGACTGTAACCAAAACCTTGCCTGAGAGTGCAACACAGTATCCTGAAGCAATCAGTATCGAGACTTTGATCACAGAATTCATGGTACATTTCAGCAGAAATCTCAAGTGGGATGTGCTAACCTACTTTCAACTTGTGGTGTTATCATACCCATCCCTCATAGGGAGAGAAGCCAGCGTCACAGACTTCATTCGAGATCATGCAAACAAGAAGGTAATCTGGCAACTGCTGACTCATAACGGAAGCCTTCATCAAACTGCCCGAGCACAGCGAAGAGGATACAAATGCTCCCACCTCAAGTGATCATTGATGGACTCCCATATACCCTATTTTTCCGCATCATTGAGGAATGCCCAGGACTCGTTGGGAGAACCACAGACACCCTAACCTTCATCAGAGATCCAAGAAACAAACTCCTTAACCAAGTGTGGTACAAATTAAATTACGTGGTTGCAATCCATGCAGCAGGAAAGTGTAAAAACTGTGCAAATCAAAAGAAAAGCTTGTGATCAGGACACAACCAAACAGGGCAAATGTCCCCATCACCCGAGGACACCCGGCTGGCGCACAATGTCCTGTTTAGATTAGTCACAGACTATCTGGAAATGGTGGGGAGGCCTGCAGATGTTGACGTCATCACCTTTCTTAGAGATCCGGCCAACACCCCACACATGGGCACACTCCTCCAAGGCAAAATGCTCCAGGTGGAGCTGTCCAACTTCCAGCGAGAATTCCTAAGGAGATTCCATTGAGACTTTTAGCCGAAGGACAGATCGAGGAGACAAAAACTGTTAACAGTGCAAAAAAAAGGCCTGTGTTCTAGAGGCTAGCAAATCAGAGCAAATGTCATTAACACCAGAAGACAGACAATATGCAGACTGTGTTTTCTTCCACCTCATTGAAAACTTTCCAGAACTAGTGGGTAGACCCAGCAATGTTGACATACCCGCATTTCTCAGTAATCCAGCAAAAAACGTGCAACTGAACAGGTTCCTGAGGGCTATTGCAGCGCAACTAAGAAGCAATTATGGACATCCACTGCTGAGGAGAGCCTTAGAAGGAGGAAATCCAAAATAGAACTTTGTCTTCATCATTTCACTGTGGAACAGATAGAGAAAAGAGACACTGTTCCTCAACTTGTCGCTGAGGGACCGAGAGAAAGGAGCAGACCCAAGAACTTCACCATCTTATTTTCCTTTTTCTTCATTTTTCTTATTTGTCTATTTTTTCATATGTTCACTTTTATTTTTGTTTTTATTTTTACAACATTCTATTCTTGTATGATTTTTAGCACTTCCATCTTTTCAGCCTTTCACAGTGAACAGATTCCTGCATGTCCTCAAGGCTGAGGCAAATTGGAGAAGTGCCCTGGTACGGTGTTTATTATAGAAATGCAGAATGAATGTGATGTGCTAAACCCGGTAGTCTAACCTTTCTCCATAGTTTAGCAAACGGTACTGTACTGCATATCCAGAGAATACTGTCTTCACCCGTGAGAAGGGACCTTTGAATAGCACGCCTCACTTTAGTATTTACTGAACCCTGGAGCGACAAGATCAAAATAAGAAAAGAAATAAACTATTGACTATGGACTTGATCAACATGGGGGCCCAGAACAGTAACTTAGTTTTACCCCAAACAGAGGGACGCCCCGCTTCCCTGGAAGGAAATGCTGCCAGCTATCGTATAAGACTATAATGTGTATATGCGTAGTAATTATCATTGTGTTTTTATCCTTGACTATAAGAACTGCATTTTTTTTATTGGTGCACAAAATGTCCCAATGTCAGTGCACCTAACAGATAATGTACATACGAATCCCACAAAAGCACCCAGACCCTATATAGTGATTCCATTTCCAAGAAAAGCTAATGATAAAGCAAATGATTTAAAATTAAATGTAATTAGCAGTGATACATATACACATGAGGTGATGAATGAGAGAAAAAGCTGGAGACAGGGTCAGCACGGAATGAATGAAAAACAGAACTATAAAACCTATAACTGCAAGCACACCTGCTCCAACGCAAGGAACAAGCAGCAGGCCTACAACACAGCCACAAGTTGGGAGGTTGATGAACCAATGATGGTTACGGGAAGTTTATGGCAGACTGCAAAAGGGAAGGAAAGGAAGCACAAATCCTCCTCCTACCACAGCGATGCAGTCGAGGCAGCCTGCTCCATCGAGATACCCGAAGTGGAAAAGCAGCACAGATGCATTCAGAGACATAGTCATAGGAAACTACAGAAGAACGCTGAGAATCAAGAGAAACCCTCATGAAGATAACAATGAACTTAATGATTACCTGGACAGCACAGCCCATCTCGGAAACAACATATGGTACCAACACATGCAGGAAGTGGGACGAAGGCAGTCAGAAGGAGAATGCTTTGTCTGTGCACTCCTACCATAAAGCATGGAAAATCCAAGATCTTTGTGGCTGTAGAAATTGATGTCCCTACAGCACACTGTATGTCACATGCAGATCTGGGGGTCAGTGGTCTCTGCAGATGGATGGGAAGACAGAGTAGTAATCTCCCGAGCGTGGATGGTCCTTGGAGCCTGCAAGGAAGCAATAGAGAATTCAAAGGTTATGCAAACCTCTGTGGCCAAAACTACTAAAGTTACTAACATGGGTCGAAGATAGAGGGGGACTCCTACAGATAGTGCCACTGGAGAGCCCGAAACTATGCTTCAGAAACAATGGCACAAGGAAGATGGGAGAGAATCAAAACTGCGGACGAATCTTTGAAGCTCCAGGAATGGCACAAGGAACCACAGTTATTATGGACCATTACTGGGCGTGTGGATCCAAGGCATACATAAGTCTGCCGAAAAACTGGGGAGGCATATGCACTCGATCAAAGAAGAGCTGAGAGCAATTAGACTGATGACCCTCCAAAACAGATATGTGCTTGACATGATCACAGCAATGGATGGAGGTGTTTGTGCAAAAATCAGAGAATCATGTTGTACATTCGTACCATCACACGATGAAGAAAACAGAACCCTAACAGAGGCCATAAGCATGCTGACAAGCCTGAAAAACCAGATGATCGATGAAAGTGATGAAGTAGACGATGACAGCTGGTTTGGAGACCTATTCTCATGGGTCCCACAATGGATGGCAGATATATTCAGGTTTCTGGGAGCTCTACTAGCAATGATATTGCTAGGATTCTGTGTTATCAAAATAATCATTACACAGCGCCAGAAAACTATAAAGAAAGCCATAGGGATGGAAATAATGATTGCTGTCGAACCAGGATGGAAGCCCAGAGACCTGACTGATGAAGAAATAAGAGACTTTGTGAAAGCCAGCAAATTTGCACCAGAGGGAACAAAGTTCACATACCCTAAGAAACGAAGAAGGTATGAAGGAAAATAGATCTACTGCAGCCCAAATGGACAATGTCAGCTAATGACATGGAACAAAGACGAACATGTGAAGACAGCAGGGAGTTTGAAGGGAGTGATAAAAATATGGGCTCCAAAGGCTCACACACTATGTACCAACTCAGAGGACGGTGAGCATGACACTGAAGAAGCAAAAGAAATGAATGCAAAGGAGATTGCAGAAGTGGTCGATGAACCACTTGGTGAACCAAAGACGGGGGAGTGTAGAGGAGGTCCTAGACATGGCCTGCACCCCTTCCCCTCATTTCGAGGTGCCAGGAGCATACGTATAAAGAGCAAATGAACCTACAAAGAGCTGCACTGGGACTCTGCCCAGTATACATCAGAAGATCCATACCAGTTGAAGCACCCATAACCAGACAACCCTGGGCAGCACGGTACCCTATTAGACAACCATACCAGCCACTGATACAAAATGAGGAATACCTACACACGGTCCACGAAGAGACCCCAAAAGCCTTAATGGAAGGCCAGTGGAAATGACACAAGGGACTGAACAGATCTGTGAATGAACAAAAAACAGTTATCGAAAATAACATGCCATTGCGGGTAACTACGAAATTGAATGGGATAGGCACAGAGCGGAGACGATGTAACAACGTGAGGAAACAGTGTTACGAGACAAGATGGAAGCAACCGTCCTGGTAAACGTGTGTACATAGGCTTGAAACGCAAGGTGCTAAGAAATCGATATTGCTTGCAATGCTTAGTAGAAGATAGAGCGGCAAGCGCCAACCATATAACAACCTCAATAAGGCACATTATACAAGTCCGACTCCATTTTGTAAAAGCAGAAAGGTACCCAGGCGGCCAGAGGCCTGCCAGGCCAAGTTTCAAAACCCAGCCAAAGGCAAGAAAAGGAGCGGAATCGAAACTCAACGAAGAGCGGCTCATGCCTAGGAAATCAAGGTCAACCAGAGAAGGGGAGGAGAGGAGAGCGTCAGCTCACAACACTCCAACTTCAGAGCATACCAGCCTGCCTCATAAAGGTCAAGATAAGGGGGGCCCATGCAGGTGGCTAGGCCGACACAGAATTAAATGCACTAAAAGCTGGAAACTGAAGCAGATTCATGGTGAACTAACACGTGACCAGCCAGGCGCGAAGAAGTACCATCGCCAGATGTCATCCAGGACCCGAGGATGCCATACATTTTCCCGATAAGACAGTACAGTTTCGAGGCCATCCTTAGCCAACTAATTGACACGTCGCCCCTAAAACACTGATTGATGGAAGGGAGGCAGGGTGAATCCTGGGGCACTAGGCACCTGGGTGTCTATTCTGCATGCTGCTAATTAAAGTGGAGATTTATGTCTAGGGGTGTAACTTGCCCAATCACAATGAACCATGTAATCTAGGGTCCTATAGACACTGCAACCAATAGGACGTCGTACTTGTAGTGACGTCAATCACATGTCACCTGTGATGTAGAGGGACGGGCATAGACGCCCACCCGATAAGAGTTATCCAATCCACATGCTCTGTTGTCATATACAGATATAGCACCTATACTTAAGTTACCTTTCCTAACCAATTATATTGCATGATGAGTTTCGTAGAGACGTCGGAGATGACGGGAATCAACTATAAATGCTATTGTCTGCATGAAGAAGTTGGAAGTCGGAGCGAGACCGGTGATCGCACTACAGCTGATTCCCATTTGTTTCCCTGTTTGATGTATGTATCATTAAACAGACTTCCCTTTGCCAAACTACTGAGTCCTCGTTATTGAGTCATGTCGGAGTAAGTGAATCCTGCAGCCCCTGTCCTCACATGGTGCAGCTATCTTGTCTTAAAAGTTCTAGGGGGTGAGTGCTGACCAATGGGCCCGTCAGCGAATTCCTCTCCTCCTGAACACTACGGCGTTGTCTGGCCCCCGTGGCGCATTGTCTTTAGGCCAAACATAAACTACTCGAGAGTCTGCTTTGGACCGGTCTGCTTTTCAGTCCTGCAACCGATGGTCTAGCTGCACGACCAGATTTATGAATTCGTTACAGGCTCTGGGGGGGGATCAACTACCTGGGCCAAGATGTCCTTTAATTTGCCTCATATGCCTCGATGGAATAACGTGGTTCTTTTGTTTTCTGGCCACCTGGCTTCAGCAACCAGTCTATTGAAAGTCGCAATGTATGTTAACAAGTCTTGGTTCCCCTGCCGGAGGGATAAAAGTTAGTTATCCACTGCTTGTTCCTGGGTATGGCGAGCAAACACTTTTTCCATTTCTCTCTGGAACCCCCCATAGTCCTGTAACAACGGATCATTATGGGTCACCAACGGCACCGACCAATCCGCTGCACTTCCACTCAAGTATGATAGGATGAAAGCTACCCGAGCTTGGTCATTTGGAAATGCCCCAGGGCAACAAAGGAAGTGAAGGTGACACTGATTTATGAATGCTGCATACTTCCGTGGGTCACCCGAAAACCTTTCTGGTGGTGCCAGGGGAACTGTTACAGGCAGCGTGATCTGTACTGGTGTGGGGGTATAAGATGGTGAGATAGGATTTTGCATCGGTGGGTTTCCTCCAGGCAGAGGAGTCTACCTTGCCTGCGATTGCAAGAATTGTCTGCTGATTTCGTCGGTGTGCTCTTTGGTCACTATTAGGTCTGTCCGGAGAGCAATAGTCTCTTGTCGGGCTGAATGAACCTCAGCACGAAGGTCCCCCAACATTTGGGCCAATTGGTCGATTTCTGATGTTTCCGTGGCGCCCAGATGGATTATTTATGTGAGGCTTCATGTTCTGTTACGCTCACCTGGTATCCACGGGGACGCCACCCAGCCAGTTGGTCGTTGGTGCCCTTCCCAATGATTCCTTGGTGTGGGCTCGGTGTCGATGGGATTCCACCTGGAAATGAAGACTATATTGGGACTGGGCGACCAAGGTAAGTTTTCCCCCACCTCCCTTGTGTTTCCAGCCCCTCCAGGTTCTCTTCTCATCTGGTTGTCAGAATCGGTGGGCTCTCCATCCTGCTCTCTGGGCAGGGGCGCATTGTCTTTTGTGGGCGCGGGCGGTCCAGTTACTTCACTGACTGCTGCCCTTGTAGTTAAATGTTAAAGGTATTTGTACCGCGCACCGTCACCAACGGAATTGGTCCCCAGGCGCTCAGGCGGATCTGTAAACGATAAAGGTGGGATGGGTTAGTAAGGTGAAGAAGGGAGTAGGATAGTGAGAGGAGTGGTGTTTTGTTGGCAGCATCAACTCGGTATACACCGGGTGCTCAGCTTTGGTACGGGTATCGGATCGGAGTCAGTCCGCGTGTGCTGTTGTTCCGGCTTATGTGTTGTTGCAGTGTTGTGAAGTGCGTGGGCTTGTTGTGCGAGAGATGGTTGTGTGAGTGTTTTGAGTGAGATAAGTATGCAGAGTTTGAGTTTATATTGGTTAATGGGTTACCTGACCTTTACCATGCTAACATTCACACTCTGTCCGAATGCAGCACCTGTCGGCCTCCACATTCCCATCCAGATGCGGCACAGGCCAACGCCCAGGACTCCATCCAGGCGTGGTCATGCCAACACTCACACTCCTACCCAGACGCGGCGCAGGCCAGTGTCCAGAGACCCGTCCAGTTGTGGGCATGCTAACATTCACAACTCCATCTGAGCGCAGGCCAGCGCCCAGGACTCCATCCAGGCGTGGTCATGCCAACACTCACACTCACACTCCCACTCCCACCCAGATGCGGCGTAGGCCAGTGTCCAGAGACCCGTCCAGTTGTGGGCATGCTAACATTCACAACTCCATCCGAGCGCCACACAACTCTAGGTGTGGCACATGTTAGCATTCACGTTTCTTCTAGGTGCGGGCATGTTATCCTTCAATCGATCCTATCCAGATGCGACGCAGGCCAACGTCTATCTAGATGTGTCTGTCGGTCTGGATATGTTCGTCCGGTACATACCAGTGGGGGAGTCAATTGGGCTTTCGTGTGGATCTAGGTATGTGGTCAGTCTCTGCAGCCTTCCTTTGTGGCTATTTTCCATGATGTCTTATGCTCTGTCGAGTGGTTGGTTCTTTGGTTTGAGTGTTTGTCCAATTTGAGAGTGGTCGAGGTTGGAGTTATTTCCATCATTCTTTTGATGTCTGGGCATTCTTGTGCGTCTCCGTTGTGGTTATGCCTTGAAGAGCCATGATTTGAGGAGTTTCCTGAATGCTAGGTGGTTTGTTGTATTCCGTATATTCTTAGGTAGGTCATTCCAGGTTTTGGGTGCCTGGTGAGAGAAAGACGATCCTCCGAGTTTTTTTTCTGTGGTAGGGTTTTGGTTCCAGGCGTATGTCGGTGCTTGATCTTCGTGTTCTTGTCGGTTGGTGTAGGCGTAGTTTGTCGCCTAGTAATTCTGCGCCTTGGTTGTGTATTGATCTGTGCGTGATGCACATGGCCTTGAACTTTATTCGCTGTTTCAGTGGTAGCCAGTGAATTATTTTTAGCGCGGGTGTGATGTGTTTTCTTCTGGGTAGCTTGAGGAGTCTGGCTGCTGCATTTTGTATGCGTTGCAGTTTTTTTAGAAGTCGTTCAGGTATGCCCAGATATAGGCTATTGGCATAGTCCACTCTGGACATGATCAGAGCGATGATGGAAAGTGTTTTTTTGACGAATAACAGGAACAGTAGGTTCCTTTTTGCTGCTCGCAGGAGGAAGAAACATTTCTTGATTAACGAGTTTACTTGTGGCTCCAGAGTGAGGTTGTTATCCATGAGGACCCCTAGGTTTTTTACAGTTGATGATGGTTCTGGTGTGCTGCCAAGCTCTCTTGGCCAGGGGATGTAGTTGATGTCTACTCCCTTTTTTGAAACAATCATTATTTCTGTTTTGCCAGGGTTGATTTTGAGATGGTTGAGGTTCATCCAGTTGAATATGTCACAAAGGCAGTTCTCTAGTGTGGTGTTTTCTTCTCGGGTGTCTTGTATGTTGAAGATTATTTGAGTATCGTCGGCGTAGTTGTAGCATGTGAGGCCATGTTTTTTGATGAGTTTGATTAATAGGTACATGTAGATGTTGAATAGAAGTGGGGAGAAGGATGATCCTTGTGGTACTCCGCACGTGGAGACTCTGGGTTTGGATTTCATCCATATTGTTTCTGTTCTGTTTGCTAGGAAGGATTTGATCCATAGTAGGGCAGTGTCTGTAATCCCGGGTCCTTCTAATCTCTTTGAGGATGGCGTGGTTGACAGTGTCGAAGGCTGCAGACAGATCAAGGAGAATCAGGGCGGTGCTGTTGTCTGAGTCTGCGTTTGTTTTTAGGTCGTCCCATATTGAGAGGAGAGCCGATTCTGTTCCTCTCATAGGTCTGAAGCCAACTTGTGCCTGGTCTAGTAGTGCTCTTCTATGAATTCTTGGGTTATTTGGTAGACGTACGTTTCTAGTAGTTTGGCTATGTAGGGTATGTTGGAGATGGGTCTGTAGTTAGATAAGTCTTCTATGTTTCCTGTTGTGTCTTTGAGTAGTGGTTTGATGTAAGACGATTTGAAGGCCTGCGGTACTTTACCTGTTGAGATTGAGAGGTTGAGGAGGCTCCTGTGGTATTCCATGGGGGTTCCTTGTTTGAGAATTGTTTTGTATATGTCCGGGGAACAAGGGTCTTCTGGAGAGCCCGATTTGTTGCTTTGGTTTACTAGTTTGGCGAAAGCCTCAACTGATATTTCTGGGAAGTTTCGTCGCTTGTTTGCGTGTTCCTCGTCTGCGTTGGTGGGGTTTGAGCTGTGAACGCTTGGTCTGTTTTGTATGGTGTGTTGGATGGAGGTTATTTTGTTTTTGAAGTGGTCTCTGAGGTCCTCACAAAGTTTCATCGATGGAATTGGCGTGTTGTAGGCCGGTGGGTTTTTTATTTCGTTTATGATTTTGAATAGTTCTTTTTGAGCGTTTGGTGCTCTGAAGATTCGGTTGTCGTAGTATTTCCTCTTTGCTTTTTGTATTTCTTTTTTATATGCGCGGATCTGTTGTAGGTATTTCAATTTGTTTGCGGTGTTGTTGTTGTTCCTCCATTCAGATTCTAGTTTTCGGTTTTTCCTTTTCATGGCATTGAGTAGTGGGGTGAACCATTTTGCTGTAGTTTTCTTGCATGATGGGGTGAAGGGCTTTTCCTTGGGGATGTCGTCAAGGGTTGTTGCGATCCAGGTATGAAGAAGGGCAACTTTTTTTTGTCTAGGTCTGCTTCTTACATGGTTGATGCTTGTGGTTTGCCGAGTTCTAGGAGCTCGGTTAGATTGGAGTTTTTTATGGTTCTCCAGTTTCTTTTCATCATGATGGGTTGCTTTTCTTGTTGCTTTTTTGTCGGAGCGGCCGTTGTGATTATGAACGGAATAATGAGGTGGTCGCTCCAAAGTATTTGAATTGGGGGTGCCGTGGTGATGAGATCCTTGTTGGCGAAGGTTGTCTTTGTGGATGATCTCTAGTCCCCCCCCCTCTTTTGGATTTTCTGTTTGTTTGGATGCATTTGAAGTCTTCAGGCAGGCAGTTGTTGAGGGTGATCTTGTAGTTGACATCTAGCCATGTTTCGGTTACAAATAGGATTTCTATGCCTCCTTCTGACAGGCGGTCGTATATTTCCGTTGAGTGTTTAGACATTGACCTTGCGTTTATTAGATTACAGTGGATTCTCTGGGTGAGGTTTTGTTTTGAGGTTATTTGTTGTTCGGGTTTGTAATTGTCTGTTTGTGGAGTTTCCGCATTGATGTCGGTAGAATGAAGAACGGCGAGAGCTGCTTCTTCATTGAAGCGGTCTAGAAAGTTGATAACAGGGCTGATTAGTCTTGGTGTTTCTGCTGTGATGCTACTCGGATGAAGATCAGTGGTGGTTTCTTCATTGGGTCCGGTTGTTGTGTCGGGGGTGGCGTTGCTGGTTGTTGGTACTTCGCCGTATTGTGCGGGATGTAGTGGAAATCGATGTTGCCCCTCTGTTCTTGTAATGTAAGGGGTAATGGGGTCGGAGCCCTCCCACTCTCTTGAGCCCCCCCTCTTTTTTTCTGCGTGTATCAGGAAATTGCATGTTTCGAGGTTTCTGTTTTGGTGTGTCAGTGTACCGTGGTTGTTGCGAGGTAAGGTGTGAGGTATAAGGATTTTTCTCTTGTGGATTTTATTTCGGTTGTGGCTGTTTTAGGTGTGTTTTCTTCCAATGGGGCTGTTTCTTGTGGGTTCTGTCGGTGTTGTGTGATCGCGTCTCTTGTTGCATGGTCTTGTTCTCTTTCTCGGCGTCCTTTTCTGCTACGGGCCATTTTCCAGTTTAGGTGCAGGCATGGTATGGTAGTTGGTCCTTTGTGCTGTGTGGTCGCAGTGGCCTCGGTTTTCCTTCTTTGGTTGCACTGGTGTGTTCTCTGGCTCAGTGTTATTTTCTGATGGAGGGTGGGGTATGTTTCCTAAGGGCGCACTGTCGGTGGGGGGGGTTAGGGTGTTAACGGTCTGCTGGTGTGGGATTTAGTTGGTTTAGGTAGTGGTGGGATTCCGGGATTGGTAGAGTATTGAAATAAGCGCAGTTAGATTATTTGAGAGATCTGTATATTGGGTGGGAGTTCTATCGGTGCAATCTAAACATCGCACAGTGCCGTTCGGAGACTAGGCCCCTGCTAAGTTTGAGAGACCTGCACAGTGGGAGAGACGTCCCCCAGCACAGTTTAAATGCCACCGAGTGCAGTTTGGAAACGGAGCCCCTGTTAAACTTGAGAGACCCGCGCAGTGGGGGAGAGGCCTGTCAGTGCAGTCTAAACATCCTACACAGCAGTTTGGGGAGAGAGCCCCTGCTAAATTTGAGAGACCTGTATAGTGGGAGAGAGGCCTATCAGTGCAGCCTAGACATCATACAATGCAAATTAGGAGGCAGAGCCCCTGCTAAGTTTGAGATACCTGTATAGTGGGAGAGGCCTATCAGTGCAACCTAGACATCATACAATGCAATTAGGAGGCAGAATTCCTGCTAAGTTTGAGAGACCTGTATAGTGGGAGAGAGGCCTATCAGTGCAACCTAGAGATCATACAATGCAATTAGGAGACAGAACTCCTGCTAAATTTGAGAGACCTGTATAGTGGGAGAGAGGCCTATCAGTGCAGTGTGGAGTCGCACAATGCAATTTGGGCGCAGAGGCCCTGCTATTAATGCTGTTTGCAGCAGTTGGCAGTGATTACATTGATCGACATTGGTTTTGCCTAGTTGTCCGGTATCTGGGGTAGAGTTGTACCTCTCCCCAACCCAAGCCACCCTACCATGCGGGTCCTTGTAGTTGCTGGTTGACGGCTGGCCACTGGCTTCCCCTGCGGGCACCTGCTGACACTTCCCAGAGCCGTTTCTGTTGGAGCCGCCCTTGGCCTCGGGGCCCTTAGCCGAGGGCTGCACGGGCAGAGGGCTGTCCTGGGAGGACCAGTGATAATGGTCGAGGGGGCCTATCAGAGCGGGGGTAGGCAGGGAGGGAGGGAGATCCGGAAGAGGTTTTAGAGGTGGGGAAGGACGGCAGCAGGGGGGGCGGAGGGCCTGGGGGGGTTTAACTTCTTGGCTGGCAAATAGGAGCAGGTGCAGGGAGCGGGTCACTAGACCAACGCTGCCTCGGCCACACAGCCAATCAAGGGTGGTGAGCGGGATGGGAGGCGGGAGGGAGAGGAGAAGACCAGGAAGCGGAGGCTGGGAAGTTCGGGGGCACACGGGGGCCTGGGGGCACTTTAGTGTTAAACACCAGGAAAGGGGTCGCAAACGGCGGACTAACTCACCTGCTCCTAGGATGGCAAATCGGAGCATGTGCAGGGAGCGGGTCGCTAGACCAACGCTGCCTCGGCCACACAGCCAATCCGGGGTGGTGGGCGGGATGGGAGGCAGGAGGCACAGGAGAAGACCAGGAAGCGGAGGCTGGGAAGCTCGGGGGACACGGGGGTCTGGGGCACTTTAGTGTCTTTCAGGTAGGTCTTATTGCGATTGATGGCGTTGTAATTCTTGCATGCCTTTTCTCTGTTCTAAATGTCTCTTTTTTTTATCTCCCTAGGAGCGCGGAGAGTCCACTTGGAGAACTGGATATGCTGGTTCTCACCGGGAGATGATGGTGCGCTATAGCGCTACGATGCAGTAAGGAGGCGCTTTGCGTAGCGCAGCAATGTCTTGTCCTCAGTGACCTGTGCTTTTCTCTTTTCGTAGGTTGCGGTGAGTTCCCAGCGCAGATGGAGTTCCGGAGCTATGCTGGCCGAAAAGCAACCAACCAGGTAAGTCTTTAAGCTCTTTGTGGTTGTAATGTCTCTACTACATCCTTTAATGATGTCTTCCTCCTTTTCTGAGGTCCTTTGATCCGGGCGGTGAACTCCACCAACAGAGCTGCTCAGGAGCTGCAAGCAGTGAAGGATGATGAATGCCGGTAAGATTTTGCTGCTAACGATGTTCTTGGTTTTTCTGCAGGTCCGGAATTCACTAGGCTCGTGAGAAAGCTGGGCACGGTGAGCGTCACGTTGCTAGAAGCAAAGTAACGCGAAGCGTGTTGCCTTGTTCGGGTGTGGTTTAAATAGCCACTATAAAGTAGTCCAGGTAAAGTGGTCCCTATGCCACAACTTCCAAAACACTAGACCGCATAGCCTGTTTCTAGGAATCAAGCTATGTGGATGCCTCCATGTTGGCTGAAACCCTAAATAAAGTAGTTCCTCAAGCAGATGTCTTTTCTTACTGATGGCCCCAAGAGGGCCTGAGAAGTGGATGCCGGGCCTTATTAGTGATCTGAGCCCTGATTTCACCTGGCCAATCGGCTTGCCAGTGGGGATCAGGGCTGAGGGTCGTGACAGCTGCAAAGCGTGATTTTCAGAGGTTTTGGCGCACACAAGGGTTTTGCGGCCATTTTGATATTTCTGGCACCATCATAACACAGTGCTGCAGCATAGCAGAGCCTAAGTGAGTTAAAACATCCCAAAAGCCCCCCCTCATGACTTGAGTTTGACTGCCCGTCAAGGGGAAGTCGGGAGATTAGGATGTTCTTTCTTTAGTCCAGGTGGAGAAAGTCAGCTGCTTCTCCCATCAATGCTGGATCGCCATGCTCTCCCTGCCGGTTCTGGATGGGAGTATGGAGAAAAACTCCAGGCTCCTTGGGTCCTTGCCTCCCGGTCCCCGAGTGGTCCTCCTTGGTAATTAGAAATTCTTGGTTCCAATGCTGTGAGACAGAACAGAGCATGGTTATGGATTTTCCCCACTACTACTCATGTAGAGGGGCAGATGCATGCATTTGAAATACAATTTACAATATTCCTGCCTGTATTTACTAAGGGTTTTAACAGGTGGATCCTTCTAGGTATCTGGAATGTCCCCCTCTGGGTTTCCGGTTTGCTCCTCTATTTGCTGCAAAGTATGCCTGGGATGGCAACTCTTCAGCTGGTTTATGTGGACCCACTTATCTTCCCCTTGTGCCAAACTGCCCTTGGAGATGCAGATTTTGTAGGCGACTGGTGAGATTCTGTCTACAATTTCAAACAGACCCTTCCAAGTTGGTAGGAATTTGCGCTGTTTGGCTTGGTTCCTTTGGAAATTGTACAAGTAGACCCGGTATCCTACTTGGTATTCTTTTTCAGTTGTCTTAAGATCATAGTGGGTCTTCATACTGTCTGCAGATCTTTCTAGATTCCGCTGAGCATAGGCAAAAGCATGTTGAAGGTGTTTTCTCAGATTCTCAACATACTCATGAGTTGTGGAGGCGTTTATCAAGGTCTGCTCTTGGGTTCTGTAGAGCAGATGCTAGGGTAGCGTCCAGTCATCAGCTCAAACTGAGACATTTTTGTTGCAGAAGAAGGGGTAGATCTGATGGCCAACAGGACCAGAGGTAATCGAATGTCCCAACTTGGCCCAGAAACTGCCACAAACTTTTTTAATATGCTCACAATAGTCTTTTTGTATCTCTCAACTCCACCACTATAGGCTATCCGGTAGGCAATGTATAGTTTCCTTTTAACCCCAAGTATCTCCCACATCTTTGTTATCACTTCACTAGTGAAGTGGCTACCTCGGTCTGACTCAATCCTTTGGGGTAGTCCAAAACGCGAGAAGATGTTATTGATCATCAGGGCAGCTGCTGTTTCTGCCTTGCAATTTGGGGCCGGGAGACATTCCACCCATTTAGTGAACAAACATGTTACAGTCAACATGTACTTGTTCCCCCTACAGGAGCGATTCATGGGCCCAATAAAATCAACTTGTAAATCTGACCAAGGCAGTGTCATCCCCCTCTTTTTGGAGGGGAGCATGGTGTGTGAGTGATGTTGGCTGAAATTGTGCACATACAAGACATCCCTTAAAGTATTGGTCGAGGTCCTGCCCCATGTGTGGCCAGTATGCAACCTCTCGCAAGATTTGTAGCGTTGTATGAAACCCCCGATAACCGGCTGTTGCCGCATCATGGGCGTGACTTGGCATCAGGCTTCAGAATGAGGTAGGGACCACCCACTGGTCATGGCAAGGTATGATCTCCTCACCAACAAACCGTCTTGGATTCGGAACATTTTTGGACATTTCACCAACACTCTGAGGTCCTCTTTCCCAATGTAATCGGTATCCGTCAGGGGAAAGTTCTCAAGGTCCTCAATGTGTTGATAAAACTTAACAATTATTGGATCCCCTTTTTGAGCCATAATCAAATCAGCATCTGGGGTCTCCTTACTCCATTGTGCAGTTGAGAGTTAATTGTGAGCATTTGTCTGGGACCTAGTGATAGCAGTGACCTGGATTTCCCCCAACAGGGACCCGATCTCAAGTAGATCCCCTTGGATGGCTCCGGTTTTGGCAAGCTGATCAGCTAGATCATTTCCAGTTTTGTCTGGTCCTCTACTTTAGAATGACCCTTGATCTTTTTCCAGTAGATGGTCATCCCATTCTAGGAGATCAGATCCTCAATATTTTGTATTAATTGTCCATGTTTCAATAGATTGTTATTAGCACATAGCATGCCTTTGGTTTTCCAGTTAACCAGGTTCCCCACGAACCCGTTCCGTACATAATCCAAATCAGTGATTATGACCAGTTCGTGGAGTTGGTGTTGGACAGCAGCGAGGATGGATTGATGCACAGCCATCAACTCTGCCACTTGACTACTTGGGGGACCAATTTTGTACCCAGTGGAGGGTTCTGGGGTATCATTCACCCATTCATTACCTACGCCAGCCACAAGTTCCTTTTCCCCGTTGTTGTCAACATGGTAGGAACACCCATCCACATAGACAGTGGGCATTCCCTCACACTGGTCTTCTTCATAGACTTTGTGTGGGGAATTAAGGTAGGTCTCCATGTTGTCCTTGGTTTTAAGACTTTCGCCTCGAGAGTTTTCTCTGGTACAATCATGCATGTCTGCCAGACCTTGCGCGATATCTGACCTCCCCAGGAAAGCCTTGCATTGACAGAATCCAGGAAGTAATTTGGGAATTACTCACATTTCCGGCCTGGATTCTGTCACTTTGAAGGTATTGCAAAGGTTGGTGATGAGTCTCCACTATGGTGTGTTCCCCCTGGATAAATGGGCGGTAATTTTTCAATGCCCACACCGTTGCCAGGAGTGCCTTCTCGCAATCATTGAATTTTTTCCCCCACAGAGGATAAAGTCTTAATCCCATAGGAGATTACTTTATTGACCTTGTCATGCTTTTGATATAATACTGCAGTCAAGCATGTATTTGAGAACCCTGTCTTCAAGACGCACTCCTTGTTTTTGACAGGGTAAGCTAGGCAAGGTGCTTGTGAGACGCTTCTTTTGAGTTGCCTTACTGCCTCGGCTTGTTCTGGACCCCACTCCCACTTGACCCCCCCTTCAAAAGATGGATCAGGGGTCTTGTGATCTCTGCATAGTCCTCAATGAACTTTCTGCTGTAATTAGTTAGTCCAAGGAGGCTCCTTAGTTCCCGTAGAGTTGTGGGGTCTTTTATTTTCTGGAGGGCTTCTACTTTCTTTTCCTGGGGACAGAGACCTTGAGGAGTTATCTCATGCCCCAAGAAATTGACACGGGTTCTGCACCACTGTGCCTTTTGAAAGGAGAGTTTTGCTCCGGCAGCCCTCAACTGTGTCAGGACATAACAGATCTCCGCTATGTTTTCCTCCACAGTTGAGCTTTTGACTAAAACATCGTCGACATAGGCCAGGTTACCCCTTTCACCCAGGTCGGGCATTGCCTTATGTAGAAAGATGTTAAATTCATTGCCGGAGTTGATGTATCTGAAGGGAGTCTGGTTCCAAGTGTACTGCTGCCCCCCGAAGGTAAAGGCCAGCTTGTATTGGTCCTCCCTACTGACAGGTACAGTCCAGTACCCATTGGTCAGGTCAATTGCAGTGAATACCTTTGACCCCTGGATCTGGGCCAGCCCTTGGTCAATGTAGGGAAGAGGCCACCGGGAAGTATGGACCCATTTGTTGAGCTCCCTTTGGTCGGCACAGAGTCTACACTGGCCGTTAGCTTTCAAAATCCCCAGCACTGGATTATTGAAGGTGCTGTGGACTGGATGAATTATCCCACGGGACTCAAGGTTCTTAATTATTTCAGTAAGGGACTCCATTGATGCGAGAGGCAAGCGATATTGCTTCACAAACACTGGAGTCATGCCAGAGTCTGTGGGAGTTGTTGTGTGGATGTCGCTGCGACCACAGTTGTATGAGTCCACCGCAAAGAGATCTTGAAAATCTGAAAACTTGTTTCAATTTTTGCTTTTGCTCCAAAGTCTCACAGGCATGTTGACTCTCTCTTCAACCATCTGCCTGAAGCCTGGAAAGACTTCTGGTTTGGCTATTTCAGCGGCCTCCTGCAGCTGGGTGGAGAAGTCCCTGGTCAAAGTGCTGATTTGGACTGATGGCTTCAGGAGGGGAAGGCAGTCCTGATGGACTTGAAAGATCACCTCATCCCTCCTGAAGTCACAGGTCACATCTTTATCATAAGGGTAGGAAGAGTACACTAGGAAATTCCCCCCATGCTGGGTGAAGATCCTGTCTGGTGTTGTGTTGCTGTTGCTATCACTGTCCTTGGGGATTGGTCCTAACAGTTCATTACCTAAATCTATGGAAAAATGTTGGTCATCAAGTGCCACTCCAATAATGGTGCCTGCGCCCAGCGTGATACTCTTTAGGTCGCTGTTATCCACCTCTGTTGGAATGGTGTCGTGTTCTGTGTTGACTAGTGGTGTTGGGTTTACCCCCGACCCTTGCTGTTGGAAATGAGCATTAAGATGGACATAGGAGTCAGGATTTTTAAGTTTCTGTCCTCTTTTAATTTTTACTTCCAGTAAGAATTGTCGGGTCCGTTCTGGGATGGTGACTTCTTCTCCAATCTGAATTTCAACTGCATATGGCAGCAGTTGAGCTGACCGAAATGCTTTCTCTGGGTCATCAAAGTCTGTTGATTGATGCAGGCTTTTTGCTGCCTAGTTACTTCACTGGCAAGTGTCCGACAGGTAAGTATAATGAGTCTTTTGAACAGTTCTCTAACTTCGTTCCTTTCCTTCCTTTGATGATGGCCGGCGTCTGGGGATGGCGACGTGCTGCTGAGATGAGTAGCGCTGAAGGTGAGTGAGAGCGCGATGCACAATGCGACCCTTTCGTATTTGTATTGAACTGAGTTCTTTTTCTGTGTCTTTTAGGTGCCGTGACGTTTTCAGCGTGGATGGCGGTTATAAAGATGAAATGCGGTGAGTAAGCGCGGTATGCGGCGCCTCTAGATGTTTCCACGCTAACCTGGAGTGTCTTTTCTCTCTTGCAGATGGATGAGAAGTTTCGGAGAGAGAGTTCCCCCAGAGCGGCTAGGATTCAGGTAAGCGTTTGAAGCTCGTACAGTGTTTACAAAATAAGCAAAGATTTGCTGAATGCTTACTAATGCCTTTTTTCTGTTCTTTTCCCTTTTCCTTAGGAAGCGCCGTGCCGGGATGGGAATGACACCGCCGAAGATGCCCGCTGAACAGAAGGAATGATGAACGATGGGCAGAAGCACCGCAAGGTAAGGCTGTTCCTAATGCAGTTCTTGTTCTTGCAGGAGCTGAGCACAGAAGAAAGATGCAGGCCTACTGGAGACCGATCCAAACACGGTGAGTGCTACGCTGCAGGTGCAGAAAACGCAAAGCATGCTTCTCAGCCTGGGCGTGGCTTAAATAGTCTCTGGGTATCCCAGGTGTCTCTGGGCTGAACCACACCCAAAAGACTAGACTGCACATGCAGTTCTGGGAACCGAAATATGTGGGGGCATACATCTTGTCCCTATCAATGCACTACCAAGTCCAATCCCCAATGTTATCCTATGGGAGTGAGTGAGTCTGGTGCCACAAGCGCCAAGTATGACTCCAAGTGGGTCTTTGGAGGGATCGAGAGTCCCTTGAGGGCCATGTATGTGATTGTGGCCTGGCTCCAGCTTGACAAACTTGGAGGGCTGGGGACATGAGAGGCAGGAATCATGATAGAATTCCCTCCCCCGCAGGCCCCTCTCAAGGTGGCTCTTCTGTCTGGTGCTGATTTGTTTGGATGGTTTTGATGAAATCTTCTAAGCAAGCAAGGTGCATGGATGTACTCACAAGGCTCCCATGTCCTGTCTTGGGGACCATACCCCTTCCAGTCTACTAAGTAGTATAATTTGGATCTGACGTACTTTGAATCCAGAATGTCCTTGACTTCGAATTCTGGCTCCCCGGCGACTATTTTTGGCTGCAGTGGTGTTGCTACCCGGGTCCCAGGTTGAACGGGTTTAAGGAGAGATACGTGGAAAACAGGATGAATCTGCATGTTTGACGGCAAAGATAGCCTGACCGCCACAGGATTTATCACAGAGGTGACAGTGAATAGACCCAGGTATCTTGGATGGAAAGTTCGGGTTCCTTTAATGGACACGTGTTTAGACGCCAGCCAGACTTTGTCTCCCACTTGGTAGTTGGGGGCCTTTGCTCGGTGTTGATCAGCAAACTTTTTTGGTGATTCTTAGCTAGAAGTAGGTGTTCAGCTGCCCTTTTAAAGGTTTGAGAAATGGTCTTGTGCAAGGTTTTGACTGCTGGCATTTCCAGGGTTGTAGGAACGTCCAACTGAGAAGTACGTGGGTGCCTGCCATACATGGTATAAAAGGGTGTCTGCCCAGTGCTGGTGTGTAAGGAATTATTATGAGCATATTCAGCTATCCACAATAGGTCGAACCAGCTTCCTTCAGCTTGGTGTAACATGCAACGCAGATACTGCTCGAGCGTCTGATTTGTCCTCTCAGTTTGACCATCCGTTTGGGGATGGTGACTGGTGGATAGCCGGATGTCGATCTGGGCCATAGAGCAGCATTTTCTCCAGAAGTTGGATACGAATTGAGTACTTCGGTCTGAGACCAAAACTGAAAGAAACCCATGGAGCCGTACAATGCCTTCAAGAAATACCTTTGCCTGAGTGGAAGCATTTGGGAGCCGCTTAAGAGGAATGAAATGTGCCATTTTTGAAAATAGGTCCACGACCACAAGAATAGTGTTAAACCCGTGACTGGGGGGTAAGTCAGTAATAAAATCGAGGGACAACGTGTGCCAGGGTGCTGGTGGGATTTCCAATGGTTGTAAAAGCCCAGCCGGTTTCTGCTTTGATGACTTGTTTTGAGCACACACTCCACAAGATAGGATGAATTGGATAATGTCTTTATGCCACGTGGGCCACCAATAATTTTGTTTTACCTTGGCTAGGGTTTTAGCGATTCCGGGGTGGCCCTCGATCAAGGAATCATAATAACCGGACATGACTTGTTCTCACAGTTCTTGGTTTGGTAAGAATAAACGATTCCTGAAGTAGGGCAACTGATCTTATATCATGTAATGTTCTCCTTGTGCACTCCACGCTTGTAATTTCTCCGGACTCATCAGGTTTTGGATTTCTTCATGTAATTCTTTCTGAGTTATGGTTGCTGTGATTCCTAGGAGCTTGTCACTCGGGATGATTGCTATTGGGTCAGGGGTCTGATACCCTTGCTCTTCCACCCCCATACGGGAAAGGGCATCGCCTTCCCGTTTTTCACCCCTGGTCAAAATGTAATCACATAGTCGTATTCAGCAAAAAAAAGAGCCCATCGTAGTTGTCGTGAGGATTGGGCCTTTGCCGTTTTTAGGTACTGGCGGTTCTGGTGGTCAGTTATTACGGTGATTGTGTGTCTGGCGCCCAAGAGGTAGTGCCGCCATGACTTAAAGGCTGACTTAATGGCCAGGAGTTCTTTGTCTGTGATAGCGTAATTGAGTTCACGTGGTGTGAATTTACGCGACCAGAAGGCAACAGGGTGTAACTGGCCTGTTTCGGGGTCCTTTTGTGAGAGGACGGCTCTCATAGCCATGCTTGAGGTGTCTGTTTCCACCAGGTATGGAAGATCAGGGCGAGGGTGGCATAAGATTGGGGCAGATGTGAATCTTGCTTTGAGTTCCTGGAAAGATTCCTCCGCTTCTGTTGTCCACTGGAACTTTTTGTTGCTTTTCCTTAGCAGTGACGTGATGGGATGCACGATTTGCGAAAATCCTGGGATGAACCGGCAGTAGAAGTTTGCAAAACCCAGCATACTTTGAACCCCCTTGAATGAAGTTGGGGATGGCCAGTTCAGGATAGCATCTACCTTGTGTACATCCATTCGGATTCCATTCGGGCTGAGAATAAAGCCCAGCAATTCCACCTCAGAGACGTGGAATGAGCTCTTTTCGAGCTTGGCGTAGAGCTGGTGTTGACAGAGTTTCTCCAATACGGATCGGACGTGTTTAACGTGGTCCTGCTTTGATGAGGAATATACTAGAATATCGTCGATGTACACTAGAGCACAGACATCAATCAATTCCCGTAGGACATCGTTCATGAAGTATTGAAATGCTGCAGGCGCGTTGCAAAGGCCAAAGGGCATTACTTGATATTCGTACAAGCCGTATTTGGTGCGAAAAGCGGTTTTCCATTTGTCCCCCTGTTTTACGCGAACAAGGTGATATGCCCCCCTCAGGTTTAGTTTTGTGTAGATTTGGGCATCTTTGACTTGATCAAGCAATTCAGGGATTAGTGGCAGGGGGTAGCGTTTTTTTTACGGTAATCTGGTTCAGTGCGCGATAGTCAATGCACGTTCTCAAGTCCCCCTCCTTTTTCGGTACGAAGAATAGAGGACTGGCTGCTGGATACTTCGAGGGACGGATGAACCCGTTGGCCAGGTATTGGTCAAGATAGACCTTCAGGTGCTGGTTTTCTGGTTCCATGAGTGCATAAATTCGCCCACCAGCGATTTGTGCGCCGGGTATCAGGTCGATTTGGCAATCGTATGGTCTATGCGTTGGCAGGGTATTAGCCTGTTCTTTCTGAAAGACTTCTTGAAAGTCTTGGTGTTCACTTGGTAGGGTGCCGATTGCCACAGTAGCAAGCGTGGAGGTTCTGGTGTCTATTGGTTGTTTCTCTTGGCGATAACATGTGTGGGCGCAAGTCTCGGGAAAGGCCAATTCTTTTGCTCGCCAATTGATTCGAGGATTGTGAGCTACCACCATGGCATTCCCAAAATCAACCGGAACTGTGGTGCCTTAATGAGGTCGAAAACGATAGATTCTTGGTGTCCATCCTGGCACAGAAGGGTTAAAGCTGCAGTGCATTGGGATACTGAACCAGAAGCTATTTCCGTGCCGTCGACAGTGGTAACAGTGTCGGTGGTTGATTTAGGGCATAACGTAATCCCCATCTTTGCCGCAAAATCCTGGTCGATGTAATTCCCAACAGCTCCACTGTCAATGTACGCTCTTACTTCGTGGATCCGAGATGGTTGTTGGTGATTGATCAAGACCACAGATAGTGCAAACTGGGAGGTCTGTAGTTTACTTTCTTCGCTCGACTAGTGGACCCCTACACTTGCCGGCTGGGGAGTTTTCCGATTCCTTGATGGTATCTTCCTTGTCCGTGGTCCCTACCGCCGTCCTTGGTGGCTTCACAGGGCATTCTTTCAGGAAATGACCTGACCTTCCACAGTACAGACATAACTGCTGCTGTCTCCTTTTATCCCTTTCCGCTTTAGTCAAGGGGGATCTGACCCCCCCGATTTGCATTGGTTCTCCTGAACCTTCCGTTGTGCGGGCAATATTGTCCTTTGAACGCACATACATAGGGCGAGCGTCCGGTCTGGTTCGATCTGCTCTTCGGTCCTGCAACCTATGATCCAGTTGAACAACAAGGTCAATGAATTCTGAGCAGTCTTTCGGGGGGTTCACTACTTGTGCGAGAACATCCTTGAGCTCCCCCCGCAGCCCCTGATGAAATAACGTGGTCCTCTTCTCCACTGGCCATTCTGCTTCAACTACAAGTCTATTGAACGTGGCTATGTATGTTAATAGGTCTTGATTCCCTTGGCGTAGGGACAGAAGTTCGTTGTCTAATGCCTGCCCATGAGTACGATGGGCGTACAGCTTTATCATCTCCTGCTGAAAGCCCCTGAAGCCATGCAGCAAAGGATCGTCTTGGGCCACAAAGGGTACAGACCAGTCCGCGCTCTACCACTCAGGTAGGATAGCACAAAAGCGACCCGTGATTGGTCATTCGGGAAGGCCCCTGGTCTACAGAGGAAGTGCAGGCGGCACTGGTTCATGAACGTTGCAAACCTCTTGGGATCACCCGTAAATCGTTCGGGCGGGGCCAAGGGAACTGCCCCAGGAAGGGTTATCTGAACGGGATTGGCTGATGGTGCTGGCATCGAGGGCACGCTTCCTGGCAATGGTGCATGCCCTGCTTGTGACTGGAGAAGTTGCCGGCTTAAATCATCAGTGCATTCTTTGGCTACTATCCGCTCTCTCCTCGGGGTGTTGGTCTCCTGCCTGGCTGCATGTACTTCGGAATATAGCTGCTCCAAAATGTGGGTTAACTGGTCGGTTTCTGACGTTTCCATGACGCGCAGGTGGATTTTGATGTGAGGCTTTGCGTTCTGTAACGCTCACCTGGTATCCACGGGGACGTCACTCAGCCTGTTCTGACCTCTTCTGTCCATGAACCCTTCCCTGGAGTCTACTCAACTGGACACTGGGCCTGAAACACAGGATTGGTAGAGTTTAACCCCCTATGGTCTGTGTGCTTGAACCCCTTCTTCCCCGGGGTCCAAACCTTCCCTTTGACCCACAGCTCACCTTCTTTTCTTGGAAAGTGTACTCTCCGTCCTGCTTTCAGCGCAGGGGCGTGTTGATTGATGCGGGCTCGTTGCTGCCTAGTTACTTCACTGGCAAGAGTCCGACAGGTAAGTACAATTAGTCTTTTGAACAGTTCTCTAACTTCGTTCCTTTCCTTCCTTTGATGATGGCCGGCGTCCGGCGCTGGCGACGTGCTGCTGAGATGAGTAGCGCTGAAGGTGATTGAGAGTGCAATGCGCAATGCGACCCTTTCGTATTTGTATTGAACTGAGTTATTTTTCTGTGTCTTTAGGTGCCGCAATGTTTTCTGCGTGGATGCCGGTTATGAAGAAGAAATGCGGTGAGTAAGCGCGGTATGCAGCGCCGCGAGATGTTTCCACGCTAACCTGGAGTGTCTTTTTCTCTCTTGCAGATGGATAAGAAGTTCCGAAGACAGAGTTCCCCCAGAGCGGCTGGGATTCAGGTAAGCGTTTGAAGCTCGTACAGTCTTTAAAAAATAAGCGAAGATTTGCTGAATGCTTACTAATGCCTTTTTCTGTTCTTTTCCATTTTCCTTAGGAAGCGGCGTGCCGGGATGGGAATGACACCGCCGAAGATGCCCGCTGAACAGAAGGAGCGATGAACGATGGGCAGAAGCGCCGCAAGGTAAGGCTGTTCCTAACGGCGGTGGTGTTCTTGCAGGAGCTGAGCGCATGAGAAAGATGCAGGCCTACTGGAGACCGATCCGAACACAGTGAGTGTCACGCTGCAGGTGCAGAAAACGCAAAGCATGCTTCTTAGCCTGGGCGTGGCTTAAATAGTCTCTGGGTATCCCAGGTGTCTCTGGGCTGAACCACACCCAAAAGATTAGACTGCACATGCAGTTCTGGGAACCGAAATATGTGAGGGCATCCATCTTGTCCCCATCAATCCACTAGAAGTCCAATCCCCAATGTTATCCTATGGGAGTGAGTGAGTCTGGTGCCACAAGGGCCAAGTCTGACTCCAAGTGGGTCTTTGGAGGGATGGAAAGGCCCTTGAGGGCCATGTAGGTGATCGTGGCCTGGCTCCAGCCTGACATCTTGGAGGGCTGGGGACATGAGGGGCAGGAATCATGACAGCATGTCACTGCCTAAATAAAATGCAGCAGGGACATCTCGCACGACCCAACAATTATGGACTATGCTCTTGTTGCCTATGGAAATTTTGAGCATACACCTGCTAGGGAGGAGATGTTTGGAATTGGTGTTTCCAGGCCCATTTCCCATTTGTCTAACAGTTTAAATGTGGGAATGGCTGTATCTTTTGGGAGTTTGCGGAACATGGCCTTGCTGATGAAGCTCTTTTCGTTGTTCACACATACTCGGGCGAGAACAGAGTCCGTCCCCTCATTTAACTGAATAGGGATGAACAACTGCTCTCCAATTTTCTGAATATCAGCCAAGCTTTGAGCTGACTTCTCATCTTTTTGGACTATAGGAATGGGATTTTCTGATTGTGAATCTGTATAGAATTTCAGAGTGTTTCCTTCCAGTGTGGAATGCCAACTTAGACTGGAAGGAAGGTTGATTTTCAGAAATAGAGAGGACTCCCCATCACCAGTTTCTTGTCCTACTGCAATTACTGTCATGTCTGGGATTTGATTATTCTGGAAGTGAAACTCAATTTGGTCAGGTTTTTGTTCAACCAAGTGGCATGTGCCATTTAAACTAACGTGGTTGACACTCTGTTTCAATTTTATTGGTCGGTTAGTCTGGGTCCAGAGGACCTTGTTTGCACAATCTGAGGGGAGACAATCTACGCAGGATGTCATTCCCTAGTAAACAAGGTGTACCCTCTGGAGTCACAACTATGACCAGGTGCTTCACCTTGTGTTGCCCAATTTTAATGTCTAAATCAAAAGTCCCATCGACGGGGATTTCCTTCCCGTCGAAGTTCTGAAGTTGTCCAGGAAGAGGGATGGGAGGAATTTGGAATTTCTCCCCCCTTCCCAAATTCAGCTGATCAAAGGCCCTTTTTGACAGAAGGGTAGCTTGGGATCCAGTGTCCACCAGTGCCAAAATTGTACATTGCCCCTGTATTTGGACCGTGGCATAAAACCTTCCCTCGTTTTCCTCAAGGGGGCAGAGATAATGCATATTTTTGGCCAGCTGGTGGGTTAATTTCCTTGCTTTGTATACCGACAGAGGTGATTTGGGCAGGATTCTGTTTGGGATCTTGGAAACCTGTAAGAAAAAGGTGACAGCTAGATATGGGGGAAGTTTTGGACTCCCCTGGTTCTGATTCTGGGCTGCCCCCGCTTTTTGGAGGCAGTCACCAGGATGGGTTTGAACCAGGGGATTTTCGTGCTGGTCATTCTGGGTACTGATGATGGGTGTTTTTAACTCGGTCCCCACATCTACCTAGTCTGGATTTGGATCCTTTGGGACCCATTTTTCTTTGGGAGGAGTTCCCCCATCCCTGAAGGAGAAGATCTTTTCTCCAGGATCCTCTGAGGACCCCTCTCCTTCAAACTGGAAGATTTGCACCTCCTCCACAAAATGGGTCTTTTTAGGGTCTTTAATTCACCTCCCCACCCTCTGCTCCTTGGGTTGCAGACTTTCGGGGGCAGGATATTTGGGTTCTGGTTACTGGGTTTCCAGGGGCTTTTCACAAGTGGGGAAGGAAGCTTCCCCTAAGGCTTTACACTCCCCTTCCCCTTGTGTCTCCTCCCTGGGAACCGGTGGGCTTTCGGGGTTCTTCCCCTGTCATTGTTCTGGATCACCAGACCCTGGATTTGAGTAATTCTGAGCCGGCATGCTCATCTGAGGGTTCTGTTGAGCCCTCAGCATGCAACCCAGATCCTGTGCCATGTTCTGGACCTGGCGCTTCAGTTGGCACACCCACTCTGGCTGGTACGGGGTCCTCAAGTCTACCCTGAGTTGATCCCGAGAAGGGTAACTATCCCTTCTCGCATAATACACCTTGTTAGGATAGTTCAGGTACCCCTCCACCCTTGGCCTCCCCTCTCCCGGATTGGACTGTCTGGGCTCAGGAAAGTGGGGAAAGAAAGAAGGGTTGTTTTGGGGGTTGAAGTTTGGCGGGTACCGGGGAAAGAAACTTGGTCCAGCAATTGGGGGATTACTGCCCATCTGCGTAAAGTGAGGAGGGAAGCTCCCTGGGTTAGCAGCTGCCTGGTTGGACCCCCCACCCTTGGGCTGGAGGAGTCCACACATAGCCCAGGATGGGTCTATTTCCCTTGTAGCGTGGGCTGATGTAGTCAGGGAAGTTAGGGATCCCATTTGTGGGGTTACCTCCCTGGCTCCCTGTTTGGGATTGGCCCAAGGGCCTTCTGGGTTTGGGGTTGGTCGGATTCTGCGCAGGAAGGTTTTTAGGCTCCCCCATCTCCAGATCTAAAATGGGGCCAACCTTCACCTCCGCCACCTTAGCAGCAGCAGGGGTGTTGGTTGGTTTGGGGCTTTTGCCAATATTTTTTCTTTCCAACGGCTTCTGTACTTCATAGATGCGCGTTGCTTGTTCAATGACCCAGTCTAGTGATCTTTTCTCATGAAAGTCACTCACTAGCTGGGTTATGATGTACTTAGGTAGAGCACGAAAGAAGGTGTTCACAAATTCCTTACTGTCAGTGCGCACCCTTCTAGTGGTCTGCGCAAAGGCGCGTTTCAATTCCTGAATAAATTCTTGTGGGGCCTGGTCTTCCCCACATTGTAAGTTGTAGGCTGCCTTGCGAGCCTCTTGAGGGTTCCTATGAATGGAAAAATGTTTCAGGGTGGCCGCCTATAGGTGGACCAATGGTTCTGATCCTCCAGCCCCGCAAAGAAGCTGGAGTACTCAGGAGAAAACGTCCACTTTACATACTGAATACAGCTTTGGCTGTACTTCAGATGGAAAGTCTCCATCTGCTCAAATAATTCAAGGTGCTCCTAAACCGAATATTTGGCATTTTTGTGGTAGGGCGTGATGACGCTCCCTAATAGCTTTTATTTGTTTCGGGGATCCTTGAGTTAAGCCCTCTTAGTTTTGTTGGCCTTTTTAGTTCTGGTCACCCTGGTCCGCTCATCCTCTGACTGAGAGGCACTGCTACCAGAGGTAGCTGTCTGGTCTTCTAGACTCTCCCGGATTCTGCGAGCTTGGGAATGGCTGGCAGAATGTGGGGGCCTTGTCTCTTTGGACCTGTGGCGCTCAGAGGAGTCTTCTGACTCTTCTTTGCTCCCAGGATTGGTTGGGTACCCCCCACCCCACACTGTGCTAGCTGAGAAGAGGTTTTTAGTATGCTCTTGGTGGGCCTGGTCTCGTGGAATTCCCCACCAAATTTCACTGCCTGATCTGATTCTCCCCTCACCAGAGTCTCCATGATCAGAGAAGATGGCCCTAGCACTTGGGAACCCGTACATAGATGCCCGCCCATCCATTTCTGGGAGGCGCTGACCTATTAGCCCCATATTTCCCATTGGGTTGAAGTCTACCATCCCCGTGGCCCTTGGTTCATGTGAGCCAGTGGACATGGGGGTGGCAGAGTCCATGGAATTGAAAGGACTTTGATAATCAATTTGTTATGATCCTCTTTTACTTGGTCTATCTGGTCTTGTAAGACGTGGAGCTGTTCTGCACAGGCTCTGTTAAACGTTAATTGTTGCGCCAGTTTTTGTTGGTTCTGTTTTAAAGAGTCCAATCTTTCTTGACTCTCTTTTTGCTGTGTCAGTAATTTGGTATCTTGCTCTTTGCCTCCGCTTTCTCTCCCTCTCTCCCCTGCTAAAATCACTGAACCTTCATTGAATCTGCAACTGGGCCACTCACCGATTTCGGTTCTTGGCCCAGCCACTCTTCCCTGCACTGCCGACCTGCACTACGGGACGCTCTGTATCCTACAGCCCCTTTCTCCCGGCACTTACCTTGCACTTGCCACCAGCTGGCCCTATTATTTATCTTGTACTCTACTAACCATGTACTGCACTTTCCCCGCTCCCCTTCCCCTTGCACTTTTCCCAGTCCCCTCTACCCTTGCACTTGCGCGATCTGAATGACACCTAGCCTAGTAGGATCGTTGTCTGTCTCCCCTTGTTCCCCTCCCCCTGCCTCATCGCGCCTTGAAACACTTGTGTATAGGCGCGTTACAAATGCCATATCATATATCATACCTTCTCTTGCTGCAGGAGATCCAGATCTTCCTTTAATTTTGTCAGGTAATGTCTGGTTTCTCTCTCTGAATCTTGGCTCTTTTGTAGCTTTTGCTCTGCAGAGTCCAGATCCGTTTAGGTTTTCTCTAGGGATTGAACTTGCCTCTTTGCCAGATCTAGGTTTTCGTCATTTTTTCCTATATTACTCTAATGTGGAGGTATAGGTAAGCCGCTATTTTGGCAATTTTACATTGCTCTTCTTTTAATTTTGGGGCCATACACAATTCTCTAAGTGCCTGGTGTAATGGACCCTGGTCCTTCCATGCATCTAATTCTATGGCAGTGATATGTTGTTTGATTTCCTGCCGCCAGACATTCTCATCCTGCGCTACCCATTCACCCCTGACAAACAACTTGTGCAGTAGGTGGTCTTTTGCCATATTGCTTTCCACTTGGGTCGCCATACCGGAAATATTAATTTCCTTCTAACTTATCTCAGGGTTATTGTTACGCTCACCTGGTATCCACAGGGACGCCACCCAGCCAGGTTACTCGCTGGTATGCTTCTCAGCTTTGCCCTGATGTGGTCTGCAGGGAAGGTTCTGCCTGAAAATACAGGAGGACTGTCTTCAAGACTGACCGACTGGGGTAAGTATCCTCCCTCCACCCCTGTATGATTTCAGTCCCTCTGGCGCCCTCTCCTCACCTTGTGGTAGAATTAGGCGTACTCTCTGTCCTGCCTTCTATGCAGGGGCGCGTTGTCTTTCATGGGCGAGTGCGGTCCAGTTACTTCACTGACGCCGGCCCGTTTGATATTGTTCAGGTAGGTCTTATTGCGGTTCTTTAGTTTTGTTGCTATCCTGCATGCCTTTCTTTGTTTAAAATTTCTCTTTTTTCCTCCCTTAGGTATGCGGAGCTTCAGCGCGGCGAACTGGCTTGGTTGAGCCCCGCTGGTAAATGATGGCGCATTCAGAGCACTATGATGCGGTAAGTAAGCGCTCTGCGCAGCGCTGCAAAGTCTTGCCTTTGCTAACCTGTGTTTTCCTTCCTTGTAGGTCGCTGTGTTCTTCAGCGCGAGTGGAATGTCCGGAGTGGTGCCAGCCGAGAGGCGACCAGCCAAGTAAGCCTTTTGAGCAGTTCGTAATTTGTAAATGTCTCTACTGCTTTCTTTAATGTTGCCTCTAACTTCCTCTTTCAGGTCGTTCTGTCCGGGAGGCGTGCAGATTCGAGGAAGCTGTTCTCAGTAGCTGCGAGTGTTTAAAGATGAAGACTGCAGGTAAGATGATGCTGCTGCTAATGATGATCCTTTTGTCTCCTTGCAGGTTCTGCTTCTACGAGGTTCGAGGGAATAGCTGGACACGGTGAGCGTCACGTTGCAAGCTGCAAAGAAACGCGAAACGTGTTGTCTTGCTCGGGTGTGGTTTAAATAGCCCCAACAAAATAGTCCAGTTAAAGTGGTCCCTAGGCTACCACACCCAAAACACTAGACCGCATAGCTTGGTTCTTAGGAACCAAGCTATGTGGATGCCTCCATGTTGGCTGACAATACAATAAAGTAGTTCCCAAGCACATCGTTTTTCATGGTGTATGTGCCTGGCGCCATAGGCACCAGGACTGGCCCCATGAGGGCTTTTGAAGAGGATGCCAGGCTCTAGAGGCCCGAGTCCTTACTCCACCTGGCCAATGGGTTTGCCAGGGGGGGTTTGGGCGAGGGTCGTGACAGTTATTTTATTTTTGCACTCAAGTATTTCTATTGAAGGGTGTTTTACAGTGTAGCACTGTATGGTAGCCCAACAAGGTGTATGTACCCCGTCAGTTAGCACGCTGTGTTAGGCTGTCACAAGTGGTATGTCTAATTCAGGATCTCGTGACGAGCCCCCCAAGCTGCAAGTGATTTCAATCCGGCACACACCCAAGTCAACGCCTAGCGTGTAATGCACAACTGAAATCCTTATTTATTTTTGTCTGAAAGTTCTTTATTCTGAACGATGTACCACTCATATCACAACCCTCTCCTGGAACCCCCCCCCCTGGTCACACTGAACCAGGAATCAGGCTGGTTTGCAAAGTTAAGATATTTATTTATGTATTTACAATTTAATCACACTATGTTTTAATGGGTACACCATAATCACCAATGGGGTGATGTAACACTGAATGATCTCTTTAATACACCAGGAGTAATAGTGAGCAAAACAATTCAGCACAGAAATAATACCTTTGTGTGTGCGTGCAGATCAGATAGCACTGTGGTTAAAGGTGCCCCCTGCATATCCCTAAACCCCCAGTAGGCAATGTAAAGAGATAGGAGGAGAGAACAGATATTCAGAAATGGCAGAATTCACACAAAATATCAATCCCACTTTCCCACAGCAAACACAAGAGAGAAACGGAATTGACTGTCAAGCTGTCAGAATGGCTTTTAAAGTTATTTTAGAATGGACTGGGTAAACACTAAATATGGTTAGAATTGCTGAAATTGTATAATTTTTTATGGGAGCCGCTTTGGATAGTTGCACATAAACACAAGCAATGATTTAATACCAAGAAGCAATTTGAAATCTTAAAATTCAAGTCAGGAGCAATCAAAAGCTGTTGTACACGTGTCAGAATTTCCCAAAAACAAAATTTGCGGCAACCTTTTCACTGTGCGATAACGGGAGAACCGTGTGAATTTGAGATCCAATTTGAAGCTGTGGATGTTAGCTACAAGCAGAAGTTGAAATTTTGTTTCTAGCTCTAAAACTGAGGAAGTTATGGATGTTTTAGTAGAGGTTGTTTTTTTTTTAGATAGGCGCAAGAATGGAAAACGGGAATGCACTTTTAAAATGACCAGAAGGATTTCTTACACTAGCGGATGACTATGAACAAAACAAATAGGAACACGCCACTTGATCAGGGTGACTGCCTGCAGAGGAAATTCGCCTTTTTCAGATGAGAAAAGATCAGCTCAGAGATAGTTTTAGCAATACTAGTACAGGAGGAAGATAGGATAGATAGGATAGAGGGTTCAAACAATTCAAAAATACTCCTAACAATACAGGTTCTGAATACAAGACAGGATGGGTTTAAGATCGGGATTAACTAAGCAAGGTACATATGCTAGTGACACAGTTATATCTATAGATACTCACTGGTTGTTTTTAAACGGAACTGTCAGGATTCTGGTCTGTCAGGGAATGGGATCTGGTTCTAGGACAGACACCTTGGCCCATCGTATTGGGTCTGCAATCACCAAGGCGCTCTGGTGACAGCACGGCACAGGACTGGACTGGATCTGCAATGGCTCTGGTCACAGCACAGCACGGCACAGAACTGGATTGGATTAGCCCTTCTTGGTTCTGATGATAATTCTTTCAGCAGGCAAGCAGTACAGCGCAGCCCGGCTGTATTTTGGTGCTTCCCCTTAGGTTTGTGGGATTCTGGTTCTGGAATTTGAGGCCTAGCTGAAAATGGTTCAGCTATGCAATGGATTTCTGCTTTGCCAAGTTTCTGGAGTCTGGAGCAAGGAAGATGTAAAGTTCATTAGCAGAGTGCTCTGCCAGCATCGGGATAGTGAGTGAATCTGTATGTCCTGTTGAGTGGGGAGCTGGCTCTATTTATGCTATGATAAAGGGGTGTGTGCGCTGGTTTATTCTAAGCTCGCCCCTTTGACAATTGATTGGGTCAGAGACTCATGTCTGCGAGAAAAACAGGGTGTCACCTTTATGGTGTGATTTTATGAAGCTGAGGATCCACCCTTCGCCCCTTGAACACAAAATCTACTTTTAGCACCATACATTTTTACACATGTGCAACCGCTATAAGAATCACATATACAGATTACATATTTTATATAGAAGCTATCCCTCCAAACCCCGTAGCGGTGGGATCTTGTCTCGGCTTTTCATAGAATTTTGCCCATTTCAACAGGAACACAATGTCCAATTTATAAGCAAATTTCTACAAGTGGGCACGTTTAACATGGGCATATGTAGTTTCATACTTTTAGCAGCAATACCTTTTGTGTAAAATCACATTTTCTGCCATTTCTTTCCAGAACATGTCACACGATTTTGCCGCTTCTTGAAACGTGCAGCCAAAATTTAGATTCACACATCTGTTACTGCTATATTTTACACAATTTTCACTGGCAAATTATAAGTCTTTTAAAAGTGTTCTTTGTGAAGGTTCAGCCACAGATGGTTGTTTGTCTCTGCCTCCCTACAGTTCAGAAGCAGTCTCCTCCCTGTTTGCTCTTGGCATAGGCCATTTATGACTGTCCTCACACCCCGCATTTCTTTAGTGGCAGCTGTTCATTGTTCCCTTTTGCCTCTGTAGACCAGCTTCTTTCCAAACCCTATAATTATCACTTTGGTGTGATTTCCTGGTGGGGGGGGTAAAGCCCATCCTTCTGTGCAGAAACCTGATATTCCAGTTTGGTAGCTTTTAGCCAGGCTTGATTTAATTGGTAATTCTGTTGCATTTTCCCTTAGCTTAAAACAAACTTGGGATTTCAAAATAGCAGCTAAAATACTTCTTTGAGGTTTTAAACCATGGGATCAAAACAATTACAACATAGGTTACTCTCAGTAACAGGTCTCTTAGATAGCAAACATTTGATTTCAGTTTATATACATGTTTAAAGTTTAATCAGGCCGGCTCCTGACAGCTGTCATTCAGGCGGCCCAGGGTACTGCACCCATTTTTTTGACAGATCCACAGACAGGCCGCTTTTGCTGTGGAATTTTCTTTATGCTCTCAGCTTTTCAGGACCTTGCAAGTTCACAATGATGTCTTAAACTAAGTGAATTGAAGCACCCAGCAAGAATTTCGGGTGTTTGACGGTGTTTTGCACCGACATTCTGCAGTTTCAGTAACAAAGAAAAAAGGATTTAAAGCTAGATTTTGGGGTTTCATTTAGCAACACTGCTTTTTCCTTCTGCACTCCATTTTTACTTGTTGTGTAGCCCACTGACATATTCCAGGAGTGAGATTTCTGTTCCACCACTGACAACATGTGTGGCAGATTGGGCAGCCATCTTTTTGAGCGTTGCAAAGTACGATTTTCTGAGGTTTTGGCGCACAAAAGGGTTTTGAAGCCAATTTGATATTTCTTGCACCATCATAACACAGTGCTGCAGCATAGCAGAGCCTAAGTGGGTTAAAACATCCCACAGTATCTAGGAATGCATGATTACAACAGATTCAGCTGTTCATTACCCACAGGGCATACATAACCCCTAAAAGGATAGCCAGCTTTGAAAATGCGGTACCACAGAAATGCCCGAAATGCTGGGTTGTGAATGTAGACATGGTGCACATGTTTTGACATGCCCAGAAATATGCAGATTCTGGGGCGAGGTGGCGCAATTATTGGCAGGTAAAGGAATAACTCTAGACACGGATTCCCTTTGGGCAGGAATGGTGGGGGGTTTTCCCCAAGCCAAGTAAGTTGAAACATGTGAGCAAGCTTAAAGATCTAGCATATATACTTGCTAAACACAGAATAGCGATGAGCTGGAAAGCAAGCAGGAGACTGAGAGCAGAAGCCTGGTGGCTCAACCTCCAGAAATGGGCTAATGCAGAAACTATGGCATGGCAAGAGGCCACAAATCGAGGTGGCGAGGAGGAGGCAGAGTCATTGATAGCCTGGAGACACTTGATAGCCTCCCTGTCGGGATCTGATCTGGGAAGTTCCAAAGAAAGTGACCTATCAAGTGCGGAAAGTGAAGAGAATTCCCAATGAGGGGGGGCATGCTGGCTGTGGTGGGCGGGCTAGGCTCGTGCTGGGGTAGGGGATCGAGTTGGGGTTGAAAATAAAAATATGTATGTGTGATGCAGTGTACGCATGTTTGGCATTCCATTTTACAATGTTTTGCTGACACCAATCAAAATTGTAAATAAACGACTGCGTTGTGCCATAAAAGAAATAAAAAAATATGCTAAAGAACCACTTGAACAAATTAATGCCATGAAAAAGTTAAGGATGAGATAAAAAAAATTGGCTGAAATTGCATAAAGGCTCTGTTGCCTCCATGCAGTGGTAAATTATGTATTGAGTTTCTAAGAGCAAGGATATGCACAAGTTCTGGTACATCTATAATAAACATAATAATATTAATTTAGGCAAACACAAACCTAATCCTATCCCAAATGATACATGGAAGAACTGTATACTTAACAAGTATTATAGAGAAAATGCATGTACACCAACATTTGACTATTGATGTGCCGGAAAAGGAATTTATGGTTTTTACAGAGGAGGACGTTGAAGTTATAATATTGAGACTGAAATCCTCCAGGGCACCGGTTCCAGATGGACTCCCTAATGCACTGTATGAGAAAAACTCAAAAATCTGAGCTTGTATCCTTTTCATCATCTTTGAAGGGATTGTCAAATCTGGACGAATACCGGAAAGTTGGAAAACTGCAATACTCATACCGATTTATAAGAAGAGACTAAGTGAACTTCCATCAAACTATCGTTTACTAGCCATGACTGACTCTAGCTCAAAAATGTTTGCACAGTTGCTCTTAAGTTATCTAAATGAATGGCTGATTATTGAAAACATTTTAAAGTGTCAACAAACATGTTTTAGAACCGATTTTAGTACGCTTTCAAATCTTTGGACATTGATTTCCAAAGCTAAGACTTTTTATGTATATTTTATTGACTTCACTAAAGCATTTGCCACAGTAAATCATGAAATATTGTGGCATAAAATGGAACAAGGGGGGATCCTAGGACTCAAATTAGAATCAATCAGGATGGCACAATGAGTTAAATAATCCAGATTAGCCATGGACTAAAAAAGGCTTTACATTATCCCCAATTTTATTTAATATTTATGTAGCTGACCTAGATAATACCTTTTTAAAAATTGCAAAAATAGTCCACGGGCTGGTTAATACCCTATCGTCTGGTTATCTTCTGCAGACAATATAATAATTCTGGACCAAACTGCTATTGGCCTACAACATAGCCTAACAGCATTAGATTTATGGTTGTGTTCTTATTAATTGAAGTAAAACAGAAATGATGACCTTTAAGGTTAATGGAAAAAGAATAAAGAGATTTAATTGGGCAATTGAAAATGTGCCATTACAGGAAGTATCTTCTTATATCTATCTTAGTATTTTAATAATGAATAAACTAGATAAAGGGTCACTAATAAAAAAGACCATGCAGAGGTTTTTAGCAATTGAGGCTTATATTCGCAAAGGATGTGGACAATCTATAGAGGGGTTACTGACACTATACAAATCTTGTATTGCACCCAGTATCGTACATGGCCTTGACATTTTTACAGTAAAAGAAGCAAAATGGCTAAGTATTTTGTATGGGAAACTTTGGAGGAAGGCATTAGGTCTCTCCAATTCAATCCCTGTAGAGGGCATCTGCAATGAATTAGAATTTATTTCTTTGGTCACACTAAAAAAGATCGTTGTGCATCTTTTTTTTTAAAGATTTTAATAATTGTAATTCTACTTATTCTTATTTTGTATATCAAACTCATTTTAAATCATTTGTTTAGCTTTACATCGACAGTTAAAGGAAAGTCAATCATTTTTTAATGAAATAGGTTATACTTTTACTGTTGACAATAATTTTGCAGTTAAATATAGAGATATAAAGAAAAATGCTGTTATATGGGATCGAAGTTTTAGTTTTGCCAAACACTCAGAAAAAAACATCTTTTTCTACTTGTATTTTACAAAGTTTTCCTTTGGATGCACCTTATACGTACATAAACATACAATATAAGAAGGTATGAATCTTTGTAATGTGCCTTAGATTAGGACAGCTCCCTACTTTATCATGGATAGGTGCATGGCAATCTAATCCAATGACGGAATGATGATGTAGACTTTGTGGTTCTGAGATAGAGACTTCACCTCATCTTTTAACAGCCAGTAATCTCCTAGCTGACAACTATGAAAAGGGTTATGGAAAATTATTACATGATCTGCGTTTTGTGCACAGTGATCAATTTTGGGCTCAACTATATGCAAGAGATAATCTAGTGATGAATTTAACTATTTTTTCATTTGGCTAGAAATCTTTAAGAAATTAATATAAATATAATGAAATGTTGGATTTTATTGTGAATGTATTATGTATGTATCTATTTATGCTGATTTTAATTTGTACTTTTCTTCTGTACTTGTGTTATAAGGTTATATTTAACCAATAAAATACATTTTAAAAACTGTAACGCAAACACTATTGCACAACACCCCTGCCATAAGAATGAAGCTACCTTTAACGACAAAAATTTCGAATTGCAGTTTCCTGCATAATTCTCTATCTCTTTAAACACAATCCACCCTGATTAGTCCATAGTTCACCTCCGCTGCACCTATCCACATGCCATTCAGATATGGGTGACTCGTATGGTCTTGGCCACCCTCACATAACTGTGATTGCCAAAATGCACATACAAGCATAATAGCACCTCCAAATTCTCCCAAATGTGGACTCCGATCCCTGTGAGGGCGTTCAGCCAAACAGCACTTTAGGACTATAATTCTGGTGCATGGCACTATACAAATGACAAAAATGAGTGAAATAATTAATTTGTACATAGGGTGGAGTCTAACAGGGCCTTTGATTTTATCACTATAAAGAAGCAATTGCAGTAAAAGGAGTCTATATGGGACAAATGTCATAATATTGAACATCTAACGCAATACAAGAGATGCAAGGAGTCCACACAGGTAAGTGATTTCACCTTCTTCTTTATTATGTTGTAAATCTCCCCAACAACCCCATGGACACCATGGCTTCAGCAGTGCAACTGCTTCTCACTCTCCAACTGTTCATCTAAGAGCTCTGATCTCCTTACTATTCTACATTTTATCATTCTAATTCCAATTCTATTACAACACTACACATTCCCCTCCGCTAAAACATTTTCTTTTAATAAAGAAAAGATTAATAAAGAAAACAATAAAAGCATTCTAAATATTTTCCAAACAATTCATTTCTTTTTATAAACATATTCCTGAAACTTGTTTGCCATTTTCCAAATTCTCCTACCTCTTCTCACACCCTCTTCTGCATTCACCTCTCTCTCTCTGCAAGTTTCCAGCAACACAGTTAGCATCTCTTCTCACTCTGCCATTACTATCTCCCACCTCCTCTAACATAGAATAATCGCAATGATCTCAAAGTCTCTTCTGAGTCTTTCCCATATTTTCAGGCAAACATTTCACAACTCTATTTAAATTCCACACCGTTCCATCTTCCACTCTCATTGCATTCTTAAAACTCTCTAGTACATTCATCAGGCTAGAGAGTTCCGACATTCCTTTCTTACCTCTTCGTCTCTGTCTCACTTTCACATCTTCTCCTACTCCAATATTATCAATTACCTTTGTTATACTACTGATGAATTACTTGTCATGGTATTCCTTATTATTCTCTGGGTTTCCAACATCTTATTAGCAACAAAACCTTCACTTCCATTTTTGATTCCTAACCTCTCATTTATCCATGTCAGAGAAAACGTACTATTATGCTCTCGACCCCTCATTTTACGGAAAGGTAAACCCCATTCTCACTATGGGGCATTGTCTATAACAAATAACACAAAGCCTCTCAACAGTCCATCCCATTGGCCAAGGCTAATTGCACACATTTCCCAACAACTCTATTCAATCTCTCAAACATGCCATTCGTCTCTGGTTAATACACAGATGCAAACTTCCACCCAAAACCCAATTTGTCACAAAATCACTTAATCTCCTTCACCTTAACTCGAGGACCAGTATCACTAAGCACCACTTCTGGATTGCCTTGTCCCCTAAAGATGTTTTCCAAAAACACAATGACTTTCCTTGATGTGATCTTATCCACCACTGCCACTTCTGGCCAACGTGAATACCTGTCCACCAATACCAACAAGAATCAATTTCAGGGATCAAAATTACTATTGCATATGCAGGAGCTACAAGTATCCAGCGTTAGCCACTGACAAGAGCCATGATTGAGGGATGAGGAGCCATTACATAACACTCCGAAACTCCAACCTCCAAACATAATGCAAACATACAACTTTGCTGGAAATGTAAAAATGTACTGGGGGGAACCCTATCCTCCTTAGAGGGGCAGGCTGTAGGGAGAAGGGGGCGGGCCGAGGGCATGGTCCCAGGGCAGGTCACGCAACACAGTATCTCTTCATAGAACACAAGCCTGTCCGTTTGCATAAAAGCAAAGAGAAATATGCGAACATACGAATAACCCACAATTTTACATTTGAATAATGTCTGCTAGTGATTCAGCAAGGAACCCTTTTGTGCGAGCAATGGAAGTTGGGCTCTTCTCTTTTCATTAGTCTGCATACTCACCCTAGCAACAAAAAAGTCTGCAAATTGCAAGTCATATATACCAATTTGGGCACCTGCTAAAGAGTATGTGAGGCTTTGGCTGTTTCTGCATTCAGTCTCATGCACCAACTCTCAGGCTACAAGAGCTTGCTTGACGACCCCTGGGCCTAGGGATACAGCAGCACTCTGGAAAGACAAATGTTGTCTTGTTCCAGCCCACTTCCTTATCTGGGCAAAGAAGGAAAAAGGGGACGAAGTAGGGAGCAAGGTGGCGTGGGGAACAGAATACACTGCGGAGTGTATTCAATAGTTGTGGGCATTCGCAGTCATCTTGCTTGAAGTGCATGTTACCGAACAAATAAATGCAAAGGTGAGGAGGCAATGTACCCGTTCCAGTAAATACGCTGCTTGTCCCATGCGTCTTGTAGGAATCCCCAGCTGCAGATAACAGCTAAGAGATTTTCACAGGCCACGTGCCCATAGATTCCTGTCCATGCTTCCACGGTTTTGTTTCCAGCTTTTGGTGCACGGTATTCTTTTGTTCACTACACTGATAGCCGAGCATTCTTTTGTACAATAACATTCCCAGTGCTTAATTGTGTGTTAATGAGAAAGAGTATATCCCAGTAGAGCCCAAATATATACAAGTCTTCCCTCACATGCTCAAATAACTGACCGCATGCATCTCTGTTTGAATAAACAAAGCTGTGATGTAATTTAGCTATTTGAACTCTCTCCTACCCTTTCAATAAATTAAATACATGTTTCTCTGCTGTTCTCATTGAGTCATTAAATCTAGAATTGGGATTTGCTTTCCTTGTTTACCAAAGATTGGCTCCTACTGTTTGTAATTATGCAATATTGTAACCATGTCTCATTGGGAATTAATGTGCGTGAGAAATTCATAATGCCAACATCACATCCACTCCCTGGTCTGCCAGAAAAGAGGACTCATCGGACTAGCCCTATACTAGGTCTGAACCGCCTGAGAGCAACTAATTAGAAAGTGCCAGCTCCCAAAGAAACAGGGTATTCCGGACTGCATCAGGTTTAGTGATCCAAAACCCAGAGCAGATTTTGGAGTGTCTTTCAGGGATTTGGGCAAAGAATACACTATGGGGAAACACTAGCATAGCCAGAGAGACCCTTTAGTCAACAAGTGCAGATCCTAAAAACCTACCTTTTGCCAAATCCCTCCTCCCTCACACTTCCCAGCATTTAAGAAGAGAAATACTTGCTTTCATTTCCCTAATGGAAAACGATTTTGTAAGTGTGGGAACTTACTAGAAGTTTCCCGTCCCTTTAACCGCTAGAAACCCACAGTTCAAACGTCAGCCAAGAGGCAAGGCAGGAGCAGAGCAGCAAACAAACAGCAGCTCCTGCACTTGGAAACCAACTGACATAATTACAAGATGGCACCAAACCTTTGTAAAGATGTCCTTCCCATGGCTTGTAATAGGAAGCAAATTAACCAATCAAATGGAACATTTGCCTCGGCCAATGGAAGAACGGTGAGGGCTTTATAACTGAGTCAATGAAACAGTGTCTTTTGGGCTGGGAGCTGAGTAGAGGAGCTTGCTGAGGAAGCAAGCGCGCAAGGGACACCCTAGTCGCCAGAGGAGGGGTATAGTCCACTGAGGGAGAGAAAATCGTTCTGAACCCAAAGAAGATGGGTATTCTGCAGTGAGTGGGGCAGAAGAGCCCCCTCATATCTAGAAGAGGGTTCTGCTGCAGTGGGGGGAAGGAGGGGTCTCCCTTAACCACAGATGATGGGTGTATTCCAATGAGGGGAGAAGAGCCCCACTGAACCCTAAACGAAGGGCCTTACCTAGTGCGGAAGAGAGGAGGCCCTAGAACCGCAGATGAGCAGTGTGTTCCAATGAGAGAAGAGCCCCCCAGAACTCAAAATAGGGGTCTGCTCCAGTGAGGGGACGAGGAGCCCCATGAACCACAGAAGGGGGTGTGCTCCAGTGAGTGAGAGAAGAGCCCCACTTAACCTCACAAGAGGGGTTTGCTCCAGTGAGTTGGAAAAAAGTCCCTCTGAGCCCAAAAGAGTGGTCTGTACAAGTGATGGGGAGAAGAGCCCTCTGAACCAGAAAAGACGAGTGTGCTTCTGAGAGGGAGAGGTGAGCCCATGGGAACCCAGAACAGGGGTGGACTCATGTTAGAACAGAAAAGCCCCTTGAGACCAAATGAAAGAGACCCCTGACTCTGGAGAGGGAGGGGCGAGAAGTAGTAAGAGATAGTGACTTTGACCGCAGAAGAGGAGAGCCCCTGGAATCCAGAAGAAGGGTGTGCTATAGTTGGAGAGAGAAAGTGTGTGATCAGGGCACTAAATCTCTGAGAGAGTGAGCAGGGCACTATATCCCTGGGTAAAAGAAGAGCAGTGGGGGGTGCCCAGTGGCCTTAGAACATGTGAATAAGTAACAGCAACAAGGAGAGCCCCAGTGAAGGGGATGACTTTTGGGGCACTTGGCAAAGGGAGGATGCTATAATCCTAAGAGTGAAAAAAGATGGGTGGGCCCCTATTGTTTGTTATCGGGGGACAGCCTTCCATAGGGGAAGAGACATATATAGAGAGAAATATGGAAGGCTGTTACCCTGGCACAATGGCGAGTCTGGCCATTATAGCTTTTGAGAATACAATTACTCAAGAAATTCAGGAACTCTTGAAACATAAGAACCATCATACAGACAACCTGTCAAACAAAGAGAGAGAGGCTCTAAAAAACCTCCAGAACAATGAGACGCTAGTGATAAAGCCAGCAGATAAAGGCAGCGTAGTTCTGTGGGACAAAATCGCTTATGATACTGAAGTTCGCAAACAACTGGGAAATGCCACATTCTATTGGATTCTAAATGAAAATCCAACTGATAGATTAAAAGAAGAAATAACTATTCTGATACATCATACCAAATTAGAAGACTGGATTGATGAAGATAAACAATGCTTCTTAATTGCTCAAAATCCCACCATACCAGCCTTCTATATTCTTCCCAAGATACATAAAAACTCCACTGCACCACCAGGGAGACCTATAGTATCGGCTATAAATTCTATCTTAAAGCCCCTAGCTGTGTATGTAGACTGTTTTTTACGACCGTCCGTAAATGAAATGCGGTCGTATATAAAGGACACCACTAGCATGATTCATGCTCTTGCAAATCTGCATATTGAAGAAAGCAACATCCTAGTAACTCTAGATGTTACCTCGTTATACACGAGTATTCCCCAGCAGGACTGTATACGTGTTATTGAACATTATCTCAATAAATGCACTACCACTCTTCATAGAGTACCGACAGCATTCATTTTAAGATGCACAAGAATAGCTTTAACAGAAAAAAATGTCCGCTATGATGGTTCCTTTTTCAACCAGAGACACAGTAGCAGCATGGGCGCGACTTTCACTCCAGACCTGGCTAATTTATTCATGGATAATTTAGAAATCCTTTCTATTTATCATCCAGAAAACCCTTATAAAATCTAAATTGCCAGCTGGCATTGATACATAGATGACACCTTTATGATCTGGAGAGGTTCACCCCAAGATCTCATACATTTCACGGCCTGGCTCAATGAACAAAACGAGCACATACAATTCACCAGTAATTCTGATCTCTAAAAAATGCCTTTTCTAGATTTGGAGATAACACAAACTTCGGAAAGGAACTTTAAAGACCAAGCTCTTCAGGAAAAGGACGGACAAAACACACTGCTAGAATATCAAGGCGTTCATCCCCAGAGCCTCAAAGAAAACTTACCTGTAGGACAGTTGCGTAGAATGCAGCATAATTGTAAGAGATTAACAGACTACGAGTACCATGGTAAGATTCTGAAAGCCCGCCTAAAAGACCGAGGGTATCCAAAAAAAAGTACACAGAGCTTACAAAAGAGCCAAACATGCAAACAGAGACACATGTCTCAACTCACAAAAGACGATCAACGTGAATAAAATCACGTGTCCACATTTAGTCCTATCAGCAACCATCTGAGGAAAATTGTCCTTAAAAATTGGCATATCATTGAAACACCACACTTTGAACCTGAACCACCTAGATTTACCTTTAAAAGAGAACCAAATTTTAATGATAAATTGGTACACACATATGCAACCAACAACCAGAAGACAACGAAACAAAACACTCTATGGGGGCTTCCTCCCGCAGTAGGACACTTTAAATGCGTGAAGTGTTCGGTATGTTCCTTGACTAAAAATATCAAGCAAGTCGATTTGCAAGGCACAACATGGAAACTAAAAGAATGGACTAACTGCAATACTCGGTGTGCCATATACAGGATCAAATGTCCGTGCAATCTCCTGTATATTGGCAAAACTAAATGACAGATACGCCAAAGAATATGCAAGCACAGGTCCTGCATAAAAAACAAGGTTGAGTATAAACCATTGGTTGCTCATTTTATATGTAAACAACATCTACAAACAGACATTTTTTGGTTCATCATTGAAACCATACATCCTCCAACCAGAAGAGGTGATAGAGATCTAGCACTCAAAAAGTGCAAACAGAAATGGATCATCAGCCTTAACATTGTGAAAAACAAAATCAATTCCTCAGTTGAGTGGGGGCTCTTTATGTAACTCTTTATGTAACCATCTCTATGCAACCATAAAATATCCGAGAGGACGCAGACCAACATCCCACAAGACTTACAACAATTAGAAGTTATTTCTAACTGACTCCATAGATACAAACATTGGCGAAGACTTGTGATGCTAAATGAAACATCATACAAGAAGTTAACATGTGAATGTGATAAAAACTCAAAGGAAATATGGCAACCTTGCATATAAATAATGCACCTGTAATTATATCAATACAAACCAAAGCATCAAATGCTTATATGAAAGTCCATTTATCTATAGGAACACTAAGGGACCAATGCGAAAATCTGATGTTAGCTTGAAGAGTGACATAATGTATGTTCTCCCTTGTTTTACGATAGTGCTACGTACAACATACAGATCTCCCTAATACAACGAATTATCACACTGCTACATGATAGTAATATTAATATTTCCACCAAAAATATGAACTTGCCCAAGTTAAACTTATAATGGCATCTCTTGCCCCCTTGTTCAAAAGGATGCCCCATGTGCTAAATAATATTTTAAAGTATTCTATTTGCATTAGTGTGGTTTGGATATAGAAAAGCGAAATTCATTAAGCACAATTTAATGATGCAATATAATATCTACACTCACTAAACATGGCGACTAAAAAGTGATGCCAAAACCGAAATTCTAATAAAAGTTGTACATATCACGTGTTTTCCAGAACAGGCCACGTGATTCACACAACCACGGCATGTCAAAAACACAGCTAAGTCTACTGAATGCGCATGAACACACTTGAATTCATGGACGCCACAAAGTCGGAAGATTGAATTTTCCCGAAATAGTGAGTACCATTGTTTTAAATGTATCCACTCACGGCAAATAAAGTAGGTTTTGCGTCAGATGCTCATCACTAATCGCCTTAATAAAATGATCCGTTCATCTTGTAGAAAGCATTATCAGCTGTTCCAACGGTAAATCGAAGCAGAGAGATCCAAAATCGAAGCAGAGAGATCCATCGCGGCTCCTTTAGCAGCACCTCCGGAAATGCGTCAAGTCACACACAGGCGTTTCCCACTGAATATAATTCAAACCCACAGTGTGAAACAAGCAAGTACGTAGAAATATACTTTGTTTCTACGACACATTTTGTCATACTAGACATATTTTGAGACTAAATAAAGCCACACAACTCTTTAGTTGTGTTGAGTTGTGTTCCGTTTGACTGTCGTTGCAGACTGACTCCTGTATCAATCAGAGAAGAGGACATAGTATAGTCCATGTCCAACTTGGAAATACAATGTGTATCTTAAATAAGAAATAACTAAACCAGCATATTTAACAGACTGATTAGTAGGCAGACCATAAGTAAAATGAATGACTCTCACATTCATTGAAACTAAAGTGAATGCAACGAGCGGTACATATTTAAACACTGCAGGTAAAACAAATTGCCTCGATCACAAAAAGGAATATCAATTTCTAACAGAAAAGAAATTTCGCTCTGATTCGAATTGCCTTAAAGTAAAAAGGTTAGTGCACCAGTTTCAGTAGTGTATTAATATGACTCTCTACCATAATCTTTTTAAATAAACTCTTTCCTTATGATAGTTTTTTGAATGGTTTTTGTATTTTTGTATTTCAGAGGACCTAAATATTAGTCCGAAAGAATGGGTATTGTTATGTAATATAACATCAGCAAATCAGTGTAACTGTCCTGAAGACGCCTACAATTTTGAAAAAGGCACTAGGGATAGCACCTCATAAACTGCATAAAGCCAAAACATATGTCGACCAACTAATAAACTATAAACACTCAAAGCTTATGTGTCAGAGTTTAGAATTGTATATCTCTGCAGTTACCCTTCTCGTGATTATGCAACAACAATGCACAGAACAATTTGACCCACAAAAGAACTTTTAATTATAGTTGTTGCCAAAACCTTTAAACATATACTCACATACTAACCCCACTTTCTTAGAAAAGAATGATGTGAAGGAATTGATTTTTTTATCATATAACATCTGTAATTCAGCAATCTCATGATGTTTTTTATATCATATGTATTTTTTGTAACTAGATTTTTTGAATAAAATGTTTTTCTGAATGCGTTTTTCTTGATTTGGTATTGAATCTCCTTCAATGATTAGCTTTCACACTATCTTTTTTGAAGTATGCAGGTTCTCGATGTTGCACTAACTTTGAAGAAGTTGCGTTAAGAGTGGGGTAACAGCCTTCCACATTTCTCTATATATATAATCCCAAGAGAGGCATATCGGCTGAAGATGAAGACTAAATGCTAGAAAAATCTAAACAAGCGACGTTCCGGTCTGAAACTTTCTGAATGCCTTTTTGTTTGCTGGCCTTTGTTTCTAATCCTGAGTTCAAAGACTACCTCTCAAGACTTTGTTGCAGCTATCCTGAAACAATTTACACGCAATAGCTTTATTTTTAATAAAACCCTTTCCATGTATCCTGGTGTTAGTGGTTGTGTGTTCCCTTGGTCATGTGGCATGTCAGAATTCCACATTGTTTACATACTCGAATGCACGGTTTTACATATATATGTATACTTTTTTTTGTTCACAGTCCCATTCAATCGGCCCAGGACCCGACTTCTCTACTGTCATCTTCAAACTTAGTAGCCGGAGTCCACTAATATCGCATTATCTGAAGATGCACGAAATCACCAACGTTCAGACAGGATTTCATGGTCAAAAACTCAAACGTGTTGAAGTTTGCAACCTTCCGTATCCTTTGAAGTTGTAGTATAAGTTATGCTATATCAATATATGCTATCAAGTATTTGTGCTATGGCACATGACCTTTTCCGAGATGTGGCAAATTGGACACCCTCCAAGGTGTCTCCAGAACTCAGTCTGTGAATAAGAAAAAGGATGATTGGAGGTTGAGGTGAAAGGGAAAGTGGGATTTGATAGTGGATGTGACAACTGTGTTGGGGGTTGGGGGGTTAGGATGAGGGAAAGTGATTGAGGTAGTCAGGATGGGAAATGCCCCTTTTCATCGCAGGCCAGTTTCATTGAATCCAATTCTACCGTAAGCATATTACTGAATTTTGCCACAAGTTTGTAGATAAGGGGTGGGTTTGGGTATTTAGAAGGGTTGCAGTGTGTGGGGAGCATGGGAGTGCAGGGGTCTCCCACGCAGTAGAATGCAGTAAAACAAATAGGGAAATAGGATTTGATGACCTCCCTGCGTTGAGATCACATAGAACCCTATGGATGCACATTTTTTTACTGTTATTATTTATCAGTCTATTTGAGAGAAATGATCTGTAATATACTGAAATAAATGCTCAATAAATCAAATACTGTTTTTTTTTAATTATTTATTTTAATTTATTAAGTAAATTAACAAGCAACTATTCCATACAGACCATATAAATTACACAATAAACAATGGATCCTAAAGTGACAAGCATTAAGGAAAAACTATGTACATTAACCAAAAATATATACAGTTCACTCCCCCCAACCCTCCCACATTGTCTACACAACAAAGAGACTAGTACAAGTTCACAAATTTCCCCCAAATCTTTCCAAAAAGGGATATTTTCCTTTCTCTCCTATATATATATATATATATATATATATATATATATATATATAAGAAAAAAACTTTAATTCCTGACTGACAGTGAAGAAAGCCACCTGGCTTAGATATGTCGTGAACAAGAAAAGAGGGAGCTAGACATGTGATGTCATCAGTGATGTCATCAATGACATTTGTGATGTCATCTTTGATTTCCTGGGTGTTAGTCTTAGTGCACGGTGGTGGCGCGAGTTATGGTTGCTTAGCTTACCATAACATGTGATGTCATCAGTGATGTCATCAATGACATTTGTGATGTCATCTTTGATGTCCTGGGTGTTAGTGTTAGCAGTCGAATTTCAGGATTTTTTCGATTGTACTTTGAACCATAATGTCATGTTTGGCAAGTTTTTTCTAGTAAATTGTACGGTTTTTAGTAGGCCAACTTAACCATAGCGTCCCTTTTTAACAAAGTTTTTTTTACTCAATTTTAAAGGTTTCCAGTAGCGCAACTTAACCATACCGTCCCTTTTGCAAAGTTTTTTTGCCAAAGATGATCGGTTTACAGTAGTGCCACGTAACCATAATGTAAAGCAACTTCCGACTTATTTAAACACCTTGCGGAGAATACCACTTGACAATATGCTGGTGTACAGCACGGTAACGTGTCCCCGAATCTGTAAACACTTAACAGTAAGATGTTTGTGTCGTCGACAATGTGGAAACAGATTTTATATTGATGTAGGAACGTCCACTTGCAACATTTGCCTTGCACAGCGCACACACGTATTGGTAGTTGGCCATTAACAATGTAGTACACATTGCATACTTTCAGAAAAAGTTTGTTATCTGAAAATGACATCAGCTAAGGCCATCCCTCCTCCCCAAGAAACAGCAGCACTACTGTAATGAAGGAGCATGACAGACTGCCCTAACTTTAGAAATAATAAACGCACAATATTTTTGCACCGGACACCCACTCCCCCATATCCCTGTTTGATGCGTCTTTCCTCATTTCCGGTCGCAAATGGCCTTATTAGCTATTCTACCAAAAAAGAAAACCATCCGTTAACAAAGTAAATGTTGCGTTAAGAACCACCTTTCACAGTAAAGGACATAGACGCAATAAGATTTGACAATAATAGTATAGATGTGCAAAGCATTAACGTATGCTACGGAAAAATAGGATTTCTGGTTATAATCTAGTGCGTCGCTGGGCCGGATTACAAAACAAAATCCTTTTTCAAGATGGCCACCATCGACAGGAAAGGTGGTTGTTCCATACATAGCCCCTCTTCGCTTTCCATGACAGCAAAGAAAAAGCAACAGTATGTACTGTGACGCAGAATCTGTAAATAAACGTACAGCGACGTATAACGTGGTACTTTACATTTCGAAATGATACACGTGATTTTAAAAGAAAACTGTAATATTTTAGAATTTGGAAAGTACTTTTATTTAACAAACAACTGTCGGAGATGAACGGACTCATTCCATTTCCAAATAATTTGTAGCAATGACTCTAAGGCCAACATTGAAAATGTTCATGGAGAGACACATGCAGTTCATTTTGCATACACAAAGTATGCATTTCTGTTGAAGCACTCGATTTATTTGCACAGGTATTTCCAACACGACGGCATCACCGTTGCTTTACACCACCATAAATGATATTAAGTCGCTCCTTGTCACTAGTTCAGCGTAGGGACAGAGCGCCTTGGCCTATCATCCCATAACATTATAATGGACAGGAATCCGGCCAACAGCAGTTGCATCTGGCGTGGAAAGAAGCCGTCATTCGGCATCTGAAAACCGTGGCACGCACAGTACGGCGAAATGTAGCTATGCAGAAAACATAAGAGAAAATCTGTGTCAATACCCAACCTTTAGGATAAATTTCCAAAACAGACACAAAGATTGTGAAAAACACTACACAAATGTAAGTGACCAAACATGACATTTTAAGGAAATATTAGAGTTCACCATGGGTACATATGACACCCTAAAAACGCAGATAAACGGCACTCGCCGTAAGGGTTAAAAAAGGACAACTACACAGTGACATGGTAATTCAATTATGGATGCAGCATGAATGGACAAGCAAGAAAAAATTACATGTCGTAATGTTACACAAGACCAAAAGAACGTGTAAACTGATACAGAAAGCTATGTGGGCAAGCATAACATTTCAAAGAAAAACAAATAACAGTCACCAACGGTGACTCTAGTCTTAGCCTGCAAATGCGAACAATTTACACTCTCTGTTATTGGAAGAAAATTACAACTCCGCAAAAATAGAATACTTCAGTTACATTGTCACAATTAGTGTACAGTCGTCAAAATTAATCTTACATCATCTTCATAGCCTACGTTATTTTTGCCAAAGACAGACAGCAAACTGCTTGCATCAAAGAATATTCGTGAACTGATATTTCATGTTCCTTACAAGCGTTTTTAAACTATAACCTTATCAAATAGTATTTTTTCCAAGCTTTGATTCCTTGCATAGCTTTTAAAGTTTCCCTTTCGCTCAAGGTCAAAAAACAATAGCCCCTTATGAATTGACTTGGATGCGTGGGCCTACTGAGCTCGCAACCAAAAAAGCAAATCAGCTGACCTTTACTCAGAAGGCAAATACATTCTCACTTTGTAACAACATATGAGCATCCTTTCATGAGAACCGCTACTCCCATACGGCGCGTAAACCACTGTTTCCATCAAACACTCCAGGTGGCCGCCTCAGATTTCAAAACATAGGACGCCAGTCCGACTTCAATATTAATCTGAAGACATTACAACACAGACACAGGCATTGCTCGCCGTACATTCAGCACCAACTTCCACTTTATGGTATGAATTTGGTGGCAGGAAACCTGCCCACAACCACCATGCACCCAAGACTGCAGGCCCTCCCCACAAACACCTGAGTGATGTGCGCTAGTACCGGTGTATCTATAGGTGTGGTATGCTTCAGTGGTTGTGGCCAGAGGCTAGACTCCTAGCTGTATGTCCATAGATATTACAATGCATGGGTGTGCAGTGGCTTATACCTCCAGTGCCCATGACTCACTCCCCACAACCATCTGATCGATAAGCAATACTACAGGTGTATCCATTGTTGTGACATGCTGCAGTGGTTGTGGCCAGGGCGTGCAGTCTTGGAAGTATGGCCTACAGCCATGCATCCAAGACTCTAGGCCCTGGCCACAACCACCGCAGCATGTCACACCCATGGCGGCGTACAAATGAATAGCACTCCCATAGAATTTTTTTTTAATTACGGCATGTACTCAATTTCAATGTTCGCTAACACCATGCCTGTCCTTAGAAGAGTTTCAAGTTGCCTGCGCACAGCACGGACTGAAATACTACCCTTATGAGACCCCTCATTTTCTGTACTCACAAACATCCCAAACAAGGCGGGCATAGGGAATACATCATTAACACATACCGCATGAGCAAATAGTTTTTCCCCCATCTCTTTCTGTCTGAACCTCCCCAAGCACCCTGACACAGCAAAATAGTTTTCGAAATAGCATGTTGCTGCTGGTGGCCGCTGCGCTGTCGGCGGATCCAAGATGTCGGGCGCATCCAAACAATCTGACGCAGAACATGGCTCACTGCAGCCAATCAGCAGAGACGTTGTGTGTCTGCGGTCATGACGCCAGCCCCTTAGCCAATCGGTATCTTGTCCGCGGAGCGAACAGGGAATTGTGACTGCGGAGCAGACATAGATATCACTAATGTTTTTGCTTTGTTTTTTAGTCCTTTTAAAAAAAAACTACTGTTTGGATTTACACCAAATTAACAAAAGCACAATTTTGGGACCAACCCGCCACTCCTGCTGCAAATTTGGTGAAAATCCGTCCAGCGGTTTGGGCTGTAGGCGTGAGCAAAGTTTTTTCCCATTATGTCTATGGGAAAAAAATACGTTTTGGGACCCCCCCTATGACTTCCCCCCCCAGACGAATCTTCCTATGGAAACAGCAACTTAACCATAACTACACGGCCACTACCGTGGCCGTATAATATATATATATATATATATACTGATTTGTTTGCAGCATGGGCTTTACTGTAAGACAATATCTGGGCCAGAGAGGTGCTGGGTACTCGATTTAGTTGGTGTATGGTTGTGTGAGTGTCTTCAGAGGTGCCCAAGTGTAGTTTATTGGTGTGGAGACTTGCCCTAGCATAGTTTGTCAGATACAATCCCTGTATCAGGGCGAGGGCTGGGTGTGATACTGGGAATGCATTGGAGGGACAGGGCCTCCCTGTCCTTGTCCTGTAGTCCCTTTTCATTTGCGTTCTGTATTGTTTTCTGGCCAGGAGTCCATGTGGGACTACTGGCAGTGCAGCTCTTCCTATTTTTGGTTTGGTGTACAGACCCATGGGATACCCTTATGGCACCCATGGGTGGGGGTGCAACCCTGTGTCCTTAGTGTATGTTTTTGGGCACCTGTGTGTGGCCCACAGAGCAGGGTATGGGCTGGTGGCAGCTCCATGCTGAATTTGACAGGTGCTCTGAGTATCCTACATTTTTAGGATACCCAGGCCCTGCCATTGGAATCAGTTGATTCCTGATAGGAAACAAGATGGCCCCTGTGACCTCTTGCTTTCTGTTGCCTGTTAACTTGTTTTCCCAAAGTCCTGGGAAGCCCTGACTCTGTCCCATCCCCCTCACTGGCTGTTGGGAGGAAGTTCCATATATGGTGGTGTTGTGAATTCCAGGCCAGATGGTCTGGAGCCTTCCCAGTGACCGTATGTTGTGGGTACACCCTGTGGGTGGGACCTGGGTGAATGGAGTGTGTGACCAATATGCATTTTTTGTTGTGGCTGTTAGGATACCCAGGCCCTGCCATTGGAATCAGTTGATTCCTGATAGGAAACAAGATGGCCCCTGTGACCTCTTGCTTTCTGTTGCCTGTTAACTTGTTTTCCCAAAGTCCTGGGAAGCCCTGACTCTGTCCCATCCCCCTCACTGGCTGTTGGGAGGAAGTTCCATATATGGTGGTGTTGTGAATTCCAGGCCAGATGGTCTGGAGCCTTCCCAGTGACCGTATGTTGTGGGTACACCCTGTGGGTGGGACCTGGGTGAATGGAGTGTGTGACCAATATGCATTTTTTGTTGTGGCTGTCTGGTTTCTGGTGTTTGACACAATGACTGAGACAGCCCTGCCCGAAACTGGCATGAATGCAGTGTGTAGTGTTGAATGGCTGGGTACTTGTCCCAATACACATTTCTTGTTGTGAGTGTCTGAGACGGAGGAATATGGCCTGAATGCACTGTATGCCTGATTGGCTGACTGACTGCTGAATGCCCTTCCTTCTGAGTGATTGTTTGCCTGAGTGTGACCCAACAGAATGAATATATCTGGGGGCCTCTCACTGCTAGAATTCATTCAGAAGCTGAAGTTGAAACTGACGCTGAATCTCGAAGCCGAGCCTGAAGAAGAAGGTTGACTGCCGTCTCCCTTTGCCGAAATCCGAAAGCCGTTGAGACTGATCCAAGAGAGGACCTGGTTAGGCACCCTCTTCCCGTGCTCCAAGAGACCATCGAGCACTGCTAACCTTTGCCGAAGCAACCTGGAAGTCAGACTCTTGAAAGGCTGCCGACCGGAGACTGGGAACGCCGAGGAGAATGAAGATGAGCACCAGACATTCCGTCCACCGTCGTCGACCAGGGTTCGCAAGTTTGCTGTAACTGCTGAAGGCCCCTCGTAGCCATGTTGCCCAGAAGCGGGAACCGATTGTCGCTGTTCCGCCGATGACCGGAGCCATACACTCCTTTGCCTAAAACAATTTGATTCACGGACGCGCTCGTCCGCACCGCCACCCGCCTTATCCCGCCAGAGAAGACCAGGCCGCCGAAGTGCCGAGGAGCATCCGCCGGTGTGTTTCCCACCACCCAATGACCGTAGATACACTGGACGACTCAATGCCCTTGCTGGGCCACAGTTCTTCACAAACTCTTTGCGGTCCTGAACTATCGACCTCGAGGTGCCCCTCACGCCTCTTCCTTGCAGGACGTCTACGCTCTGTCGTCGACAAGCACCCCTGGGACCGAAGCTGCCGCCTCGATGCCGAGTTCACTTTCTTCGAGGGATCTTGACGATCCATGGCTCCTGCTTTAAAGGGAGCCGCTAAAGAAGGATCCGTCGACGACTCGACCTCGAACTCTGCTATTCCAGGTACATCGGGGTGGTAGAAACAGTATAGAAGGAAATAAGATTTATAGAACAATATATGGACTGGTCTTGTGATATATCTTTACTTTACAGGTTACCCAGGTGGGGGGGATCTCCACACAGAAGTGCGTCTAGGTAACAACTAGTATTCTGCCAATTGTTCTAACCAACTGCTTTCCTCCTATGTCTATTGTTGGTTACCTTTATTAAGTGATTTGTGTGACATTTAACCAGAGTACAGTTGATGCACTTTAATGAAATCTAATAATAATTGTGGTACCACTTAGAACTGTATATATTTGCCATTGTAGATTCACTGAGCACAAAGTGAGTTATTGTGATTGTGTATATAACCTTGAACCTTAATTTTATAAAGACTGTGTTTTAACTAATACAATGTGTGGACATTCCTTTGTGGGGACTTGGGGACTACACTGTACTTATGAACCAGCCTGCATTACCTCCTGAGAAGCTAGGCCTTGATTACTCGACCAGTGTTACCCTGTAGAGAATCTTGGCTGGGATCCTCTGTGCCTCTCCTCTGCCATATAGAGAGCAGGAGTACAGACACCCCCTCCAGTCTTTACACTGGCGGCAGCGGTGGGATGTTTATGGTTTCAAGAATCCGTGCCACTTACAAAATATCTGCACTTTGTTAAATTGAGGTTTAGTTGTGTGCTAGATAACTGCATTACAAACAATGGAGTCTATTGCAAATGGTAAATTGACTAGCATGAGCTTAGAGGCTCTCCATAGTGCTTGTGAAGCCAGGGAGTTAGACTTTGTGGATAAGTCTAGAGCTGAGGTGATAGCTGACCTGTTGGACTACCAGACTGATGGTGAAACTCTTGAAGGGGTGGGATGCAACCAATGAGGACTCTGCCCCTCGGGTTGTTGCTGAATCTGTTTCTGGGAATGCCACCATTTCTGCTGCCTCTGTTCCAACCCCCAGCAATTCTGTGGAACTTGAGTTATTAAGGATGAAATTGGCCTTAGAATACTGCAAGTTGGAAATGGAAGCTGAGCTTTAGAAAGAGGAGCTGGCACAGCAAGTGGAACTCAAGAATAGGGATCTTGAACTCAAAAACAAGGACACCGAATGTCAGAGAATCCAACTAGAGAAAGCTATAGTGGAAACTTCAGCTAAACCCGTTGAGAATGTCAGGTCCCCATGCCACCACGTTTATGAAAGTTTTGGTTGGTGTGTTTGTGGCGGGTTCAGATATCCTCCAATGGATTGAAGCGTTTGAAATGGCTTGTGCAATTCATGATGTAGATAAGAGAGATTGGGCTAAGTGTTTGTTAAGCAGAGTGCCTCAGACTGGATATGACTGTATTCTGAAACTGAGTTTGGAAGAAAGGGGTCATTATGAGTGCATGAAGTCTGCTTTGATTGCCAAGTTTGGCAAGATACCTACCCAATACCTTAAAAGGTTCAGGGATTTTAAGAAAAGAGAGAATATGTCTTGGGTTGACTGGGCGAGTGCTGCACACATGACCATGATGGGGTGGATTGATGGATACAAGGTAAAAACTTTTGTTGAATTGTCCCACCTTTTGTTGTTTGAGCATTTTTCTGAGGCCTGTTCATCAAAGCTGTGTTAGTATGTTGCTGACCAGAACATTTTGGATTCCTTTAAGCTGGCCAGGCTGGCTGACAAGTGGGTCTCCCACCAGGTGTCCCCTAAGGACTCGGGTGGGAAGGACGAGGACAAAGAAAAGGGGACCTCTCAGAAAGCTGAGGAGGCCCAAAAGCAATCGCAGTCGGGTAAACCAAAACCTTCCTCTCCTAAGACCCAAAATTCTAGTGGGGATAAGTCATCTGTGGGTGGGAATAAGAGTAGTGGTCCACCTGCTGCAAAGCAGGCTCCCAGTGGTTCCAGTACCGTACCCCGCATTCCTGGCACTTGTCGGGACTGTGGGGCTCTGGATCACAAGAGGGGTAACTCCAAGTGTAAAGGTAAAGCACATGGAGTACAGGCCGTCAGCCTGACCTACCCTTACCCCATGTCTGAGATGGAGGCCACTGTCCTCCCCTCCTCTACACGGATCACATTTGGTGCTCCTGTAGAGATTTCCATAGTGTCCCTTGGGTCCTGGGACCAGTACGCAGAAGTACTTACTGGCGACTATCCCACAGAACACCCATAGGTTTTTGAGAAGTGTCCTCTTAAATGGCCAGCCTTCTACTCGTTTGAGAAACGTTGCGGCAAGCATGACAGTGGTAGACAGGACCCTGCTCAAGCCAGAGGTCTATGTAGGTGCTCCTCTGAGAACCACCAGGTTAGCTGGTGGGCCTCCCAAATTATCACCTGTAGCCTTCGTCACACTCATGATTGGAGACAAGACAGCAAAGCTTCCTGTCCTGGTTCAGGACAATGTCCCTGCTAACATTCTGTTAGGAAATTATCTAGTAGAGTTGGGGTTGATCTCTGATGGTCTCCCCATGACTGCTGCTGCAGTCACTAGGTCACAGGTGACACCGGGTCTGGCTGTGAGTCAGGTACCCGAGCTCAAGGCGAGGCCTAAGGCAAGAAGACGGAAGAACAAGAAGGCCAACTCTGTGAAGGGGGCTCCTTCGCTTCCTGCTGTTCCTACAGCACCCATTGAGATCCATGCTCCGGACGGGCTGGGTCCAGTGGAAAACCCAAACTCAACTCCTGAGGGAGAAGAGACAGAAGACTCTCCTGCGGGAGAGGTTCTCAACCTGGAGGACCAGCTCGACCGTCAATGCCTGTTGGCTGAAGGGGGACCCTCCCGGGCAGACTTCTGTAAGGGACAGAGAGAGTGCCACTCTCTCGAGGGTCTGAGAAAACAGGCCCTGTCCCAGGCACAAGGAGAAGTGCCTAGGACATTCTGAATCTATTGGGAGGGTGAGCTCCTTGTTAGTGAGCCCACTAAGCCTGAACATGGTGCCCTCAAGAGGTTGGCGGTACCCCAGGTTTACAGGCCCTTCCTGTTGCAGTTGGTGCATGAGGTACCCTTAACTGGTCATCTTGGTAGCAAGAAGACTAAGCAGAGGCTCTCTGCCCATTTCTACTGGCCACGGATGGGCGGAGAAGTGGCGTCCCACTGCAGGACCTGCACAACCTGTCAGTTATCTGGCAAGACTGGAGGCAGTGTCATTGCCCCACTTCAACCATTGCCAGTGGTTGGCACACAGTTTGAGAGAGTCGGCATTGACATTGTCGGTCCCCTTGACCCTCCCACTTCAGGTGGACATCTGTTCATTCTGGTCTTGGTTGATCATGCCACCAGGTACCCTGAGACTATACCCCTTCAGATTATAACTGCCAAGGTGGTTGCCAGGGCTCTCCTGGGCATTTTCACCCGTGTTGGATTCCCTAAGGAGGTTATCTCTGACAGAGGATCCAACTTCATGTCTAGTTACATGAAAACCATGTGGAAAGAGTGCGGGGTAACCTACAAGTTCTCCACCTCTTACTATCCCCAGACTAATGGTCTGGTTGAGAGATTTAATAAAACTCTCAAGGGCAGGCTAGTCGCTTTGGAAGTGCCCCTGAGGAGGAAATGGGATCTCCTCCTGCCATGCCTGCTGTTCGCTTACAGAGAGGTACCTCAAGAGGGTGTTGGTTTCAGCCCCTTTGAGTAACTCTTTGGACATCCTGTGAGGGGGCCCCTTGCCTTGATCAGGGAAGGTTTGGAAGCCACCCCTCCAGGTCCCGGCAAGCAAGTGGGGGACTATGTGTTAGGCCTCAGATGGAGGTTGACACAGATGATTGGTCAGGCGACAGCAAATCTCAAGGCCAGCCAGGAATTGAACAAGTACTGTCATGACCTTAAAGCCTTTCAAGTGGATTGGACTCTGGGACAGGAAGTCCTTGTGATGGCGCCTACCAAGCCTAGAGCTTTGGCAGACAAGTGGACTGGATCCTTCAGGATCATCTCCAAGATGGGCAAAGTCAATTATCTGGTTGACATAGGAATCCCGGCGGTGGCCCCTCAGGTATTCCATGTTAACAGGCTCAAGACTTTCCACAGGCGAGCAGAAGTCTCATGTCTCTTGCTAGCTTCAGAGCAAGAAGAAGTTGAGAGTGAGCCCCTTCCTGATTTGCTGCATAGCAACCCTCAGGATGGCTCAGTGGAGGGAGTACATCTCTCTCCCGATCTGACTACAGAGCAGCAGAAGGCCTGCAGGGCTTTGCTCCGGCAGTATGCCTCTCTGTTTTCACTAGCATCAGGCCTTAGAGTCTTAGACCGTGGTGTAGGTACGAGATTGACTCTGGTGACAGTGTGCCTCTCAAAAGCAGGTGCTACCGTATGGCAGATACCTTTTAAGAACCACATCCTGGCTGAGGTTGCCAAGATGTTGGATCTGGGTGTTATTGAACCCTCAACCAGTCTCTGGTCCAGTCCCATGGTCCTTGTACCCAAGGCAAGTTCCCAGGCAGGTACCAAGGATTGGAGGTTCTGTGTGAGCTACCGAGGAGTCAATGCCCTCACCAAAACTGACATGCATCCATTGCCCAGGGATGATGAGCTTGTGGACACCATAGGTGCTGCCAAATTTGTGAGCACCTTTGAGCTTACCTCAGGCTATTGGCAAATAGCTTTGACAGAACATGCCAAGGAAAAGACGGCGTTCTCAACACCGAAGGGACTCTACCAGTTTGGGGTCATGCCTTTTGGTTTGAAGAATGCCCCGGCCACCTTCCAGAGATTGGTCAATCATGCGCTCAGTGGGCTAGAGGCCTGTTGTGTGGCCTACTTAGACGACATTGCCATCTACAATTCCACCCGGGAAGAGCAAGGTGTTGCAGGCCTTGAAAAGGGCTAACCTCACTATCAAGGCCACCAAGTGCCAGATAGCTCACCAAGTGCCCTGCCCTTTGTGTGGTCCACAGAGCAGGGGATGGGCTGGTGGTAGCTCCATGCTGAATTTGACAGGTGCTCTGAGTATCCTCCATTTTTGGGATACCCAGGCCCTGCCATTGGAATCAGTTGATTCCTGATAGGAAACAAGATGGCCCCTGTGGCCTCTTGCTTTCTTTTGCCTGTTACCTTGTTTTCGCAAGGTCCTGACTCTGTCCCTTCCCCCTGACTGGCTGTTGGGTGAACGTTCCATATATGGTGTCGTTGTGAAGTCCAGGACAGACTGGCTGGAGCCTTCCCGGTGACTATGTTGTGGGTACACCCTGTGGGTGGGACCTGGGTGAATGGAGTGTGTGACCAATATGCACTTCTTCTTGTGGATGTCTGGTTTCTATAATATGCACTTCTTGTGGATGCCTGGTTTCTGATGTTTGACACAATGACTGAGACAGCCCCGCCCGAAACTGGAATGAATGCAGTGTGTAGTGTTGAATGGCTGGGTACTTGTCCCAATACACATTCCTTGTTGTGAGTGTCTGAGAGGGAGGAATATGGCCTGAATGCACTGTATGCCTGATTGGCTGACTGGCTGCTGAATGTCCTTCTGAGTGATTGGTTGCCTGAGTGTGACCCAGCAGAATGAATGAGAGATCAAGTAGTGTATCTGGGGGTCTCTCACTGCTAGAATTCATTCAGAAGCTGAAGTTGAAACTGACGCTGAATCTCAAAGCTGAGCCTGAAGAAGAAGTTTGACTGCTGTCTCCCTTTGCCAAAATCCCTCGAGACTGATCCAAGAGAGGACCTGGTTAGGCCCCCTCATCCTGTGCTCCGAGGGACCATCAAGCACCGCTAACCTTTGCCGAAGCACCCTGGAAGTCAAACCCTCGAAAGGCTGGTGACTGGAGACTGGGACCGCCGAGGAGAACTAAAATAAGCACCGGACATTCCGTCCCCCGTCGTCCACCAGAGTTCGAAGTTTGCTGTAACTGCTGGAGGCCGTCAAAGCCGTGTTGCCCAGAAGCGGGAACCGCTTGACGCTGTGCTGCTGATGACTGGAGCCACACGCTCCTTTGCCTAAGACAATTTGATTCACGGATGCGCTCGTCCGCCCCGCCGCCTGCGTTGTCCCGCCGGAGAAGGCTAGGCCGTCGATGCGCTGAGGACCATCCGCCGGTGGGTTTCCTACCACCCAACAACCGTAGAGACGCCGGATGACTCGACGCCCTGGCTGGGTCACAGTTCTTCACAAACTCTTTGCTGTCCTGAACTATCGACCTCGAGGTGCCCCGCACGCCTCGTCCTTGCAGGACGTCTACACTCTGTCGTCGATGAGCACCACTGGGACCGAAGCTGCTGCCTCAACGACGAGTTCACTTTCTTCGAGGGATCTCGACGATCTGTGGCTCCTGCTTTTAAAGGGAGCCGCTCAAGAAGGATCCATCAACAACTCATTGTCGAACTCTGCTATGCAATGGCTTGGCAGGCAAAGAACGATGGTCTGGAGGGTTGCCCAGAGCAATGCCAGAGGTTAAGATTTATTCTAAAACTTCCAGTCATCACTTCTTTTGTTTTGCTATTGTCACCCCGAGTGGGATGGGTATGCCCAGATGTGGGTCCCGTGCCTGCTGATCCTAGAGACCCAAGCTACTCCTCAGTGATGACGTCCAACAAGGCTGAAACATGTTTGTGGAGTCTTGTGCAGAAGGGATGTGACCTAGCAGTTCGGGCTGGACTACCCCTCTGGGGGTGGGACCAAGCCTGATTTGCATATGGTCTTTCCTCTTTTGTAATGGCTTGGCAGGCAAGGAACGATGGTCTGGAGGGTTGCCCAGAGCAATGCTGGAGGTTAAAATGTATTCTAAACCTTCCAGCTATCATCTCTTTTGGTTTGCTATTACCATGTTTTAATACTGTTGACTGGCAACATCGGGGTAGTTGCTGGGGGCCCCTTGAGGCTCAGGGCCCTAATCAACTGAAAGGCCTGAAAGGCCCCAATGCTGTGTGAAGTGTGGCAGATCTGTGACGAGCACATCGGGAGGGCGGAGCATGTTGGCACTTGCAAGCTTGAAGCAGGGGCACAAGCCTGCCCAGCGGCCGAAGAGGCAAGGGAGGTGAGCAGGTGCTGGAACTAGGGGGAAAAGAACAGCTGTCTGAGTCGATGTGGGCCACACTGGAGATACACGCTGAGAGAAAGATGCACACTGAAGGGGGAAACGTGATGAGTCGTGGCATACAGGTGTGGACTGAACATTGCTGGGCAGCGGCCTTTGCGGGCAGAAATTAGTTCGCAGAATTCAGGGGCGGACTGGCCTATAGGGAGCTCTGGAGATTTCCTGCTAGGCCTCTGCAGCCTGGGACTATTTTATGTGATCATCTATTTTTATTTCCAAATTTTCTCATAGGAAAAGGGTTGGGCTTGCTGAAAATGTGTAATATGGGGCCACTGTGAAAATTATTTCCAGGGCCTTTTTTGGTTTCCAGTTCACCCCCAGCTGGACGTTAGCATGATTCTGAAAAGGGTGCTATTTTTTAACTAACCTACGAAGTCGAAGGAAAATATGTATAATCGTTTCGAAAGTCTTGCCATGTCTTTCTTTTTTTAATGTAAAGAAGATTATTCCAGGCATTAAACTCCCACTCCGTGATCATGCTTATTATTCGTGTTCTTCTGTCACTCTAACATATCTGCAGATTGCTACGTCTGAAAGGTGAACACGTCTCCTTTGCCATGTTTTATTGTCAACATGTTAATATGTGGGCCCTCAGAGGATTGGCACATGCAAACGTATTGTACGTTGTCTGTAGGGTTTTTTGCTTTCAGATTTAATCTCGTCTGACATTTTCCTAGAAGTTGCCAAAGCCAGGAGCAGTCGCATCTGTTGTGTTTGGGCTCCGCGACCCAGGCCCTTTGTTTATATGTTACCATAATGCGTTTCGGAAGCAAGGGTCTTCCTCCTAATGACTTGTATCCTTCCTTGCCTGTGTAATTGCTTCCAGCCCGCCCAGTTGTGGCAGGCAGATGAAGCGATCTCCGATCCCCCCTCCAGCGCTGGCAGAAGAAGGGGCGCGTCCTTCCGATCGCTTCCACATGGACTCTAGGACACCTTTTGGGTACACTTAATTGAACAGAAGACCAGTTCAGTAGGGCCTGGCACCGAACATCACGAGAGTGGAGCAAAATGGTGACTTCATGTGTCGTTCTGCTTGAGCAGTAATCCGGGTTTCAAAAACGACTAAGGTAATAGTTACAATTAAGAAAACTTTACATTAGCGAAGGCTTTTTAAAATCCTTGCTATTCACTGTAAGAACTATAATTATTCCTTGTCTTTAGTCTAACACACTTGTTTCAAAGCAAAGCACGCCTCTACTTGAATGCCATGGTATAATTCACACTTATGTTCTTTAAACGGGAAACATAGCCTCTTATTATTTATCTTTAACATTTGAAGAACTTGCTAAACATTTGATTGGTGTGTTTCTATGTATTCTTTATGTGGTAAGATGTGCGTCAAGGACCGGCTGTCGTTTTGCCAATCCCTCTGCTGCCTCCAGGGGAATGTACACTGCTCTGGAACCTTCTTCTAGTGACAGGGGTGTTAGGATGACCAGAAGGCTTCATGCCCTTTGACGCACATTTCCAACCTTGTACCTTTTCTTTAAAAAAAAATAGCATCGGGTTGTTAAGGCCAACAAAGTCATTTGAAATGGACCAAGACTACAACTCCCAGAATGCGTTTCATTGCTGAATAAAGTCTTGAGCTGGAAAATAGCCTATGATTTGCTTTAATGCGTTCAACTTGTGAGATAAAGGTCACCTATTTGTGGGCTTTTATTTTGTATTTTCTGTATGGCAATGCAACATTATTTTACCTGTTTGAGGCGGGCTTTGAGTGGTCCTAAAGTGTTTGGGTTCACTCGAGGCAAGGATGCAAGAGTGCATTTCTGGCTCCTGCTTCTTTGAGTGTGAAAAACAATGATATGCGGTGCATGCAATCAAATGGGGAAGTTGCTTTGTTATTTTTCTTCTTCTCTCTTGCATGAGTCTTTTGATGTCAATAATACCAAAGCTTTTATACTTGCATTCCTTCGATCTAAGGATGGAAAGTGAAACCGTTTTACAATTCGTGTTCACTTGCACTGTGCCTCCCCACAAGCAAACGATTCCACATAGGACGATGTGGCGTTGGAGGAGCGAGTACCTGTCAAGGCTCCACAACCAAGAATGACAAAACACACCATAATTCTATGGCAAGACTGGAGGTGAGCATTATGCTTCATCTTTCACTCTTCAGCAGATTCAACTACAAACATTAAGAAAAACTGAAAAAGTTGACTTATTCTTCAGCTTTTTTCTTTTTCTTGTTTAAAACTGCAAGTCCTATAGTTTTGGTAGTGCTTTTAACTATAGTCCAGCTTATGACCACATCCTACTCCTGGACTCCTCTTCTTTTCCTGCTCTTCAAGTAGATAAGTACATTTTTCAACTACTCTGTTAAACACATGCCTTATGTTAGATAGCAGGGTAACTGCCAGACATAAGAATATAGGTTCTGGGAGTAGACCCGAAATAGAGGCATATCGTATTAAATATAAATCCGTAATATTTATATTCTTGTCAGAAGAACGTACATTTTCCGTACCCCCTTTCGACTCCATCTTGGTAGCTAGGCCTCACTGCGATAGTACAAAATGCATCTCTCCCCTTTGCCCGCCGCCGCAGCTCGGAGCACATGGCCCCCACCCTCGTCCCCATACCAACTGGAAAACTCTGCGTCTCCATTCTCACGCTAAGGCCAGAGCTGCTTGCAACAAATAATGAATGTAACACATCCCTTTTCCTGTGAGATCACTGTCCTGCATGTGAACCGACATGAGCCAAGCACAGAGCTCGTCCATCTCCGCAAAAGTGTCCTTGCCCTCTTGCCCTCGACAGTCGAAACTTATTGCCATTCTAACCTTATGTCCCTGCAAGGCATCCCTTTCGTGTCCTTGCAAGGCATCATCTCTTCCTCCGGGTTGGTTGCTTGGTCGGCGGGAGGATTGACGTCAGACATTTGTGCTCCGGATGGGTGAAGGTCAGGTCGCTGTGAAACACGGTGGTCACTATCTAAGCTAAGAAAATACATTCTGAATAATGCATGCACTAAATATGATATGATATGATAAGGCATTTGTAACGCGCCTTTACACAAGTGTTTCAAGGCGCGACGAGGCAGGGAGGGGGGAACAAGGGGAAGACAGACAACGATCCTACTAGGCCAGGTGTCATTCAGATCGCGCAAGGGTAGGGGGAAGGGAGAGGTTCATGGGGAAGGGGAGGGGGGAAGTGCAGTACAAGGTAAGTAGAATAAATAAATAAAAGGGCCAGCTGGTGGCAAGTGCAAGGTAAGTGCAGAACAAGTGCTGGGAAGGAGGGGCTGTAGGGATACAGAGACAGTCCCGCAGTGCAGGAGTTGCTAGGGAGGCAGTGCAAGTGGAGAGTGGCTGGGCCCAGGACCGAGGTCGGTGAGAGTGGCCCAGTTGCAGATTCAGTGCAGTTTCAGCGACGAATTAGCAGGGGAGAGGGAAAGAGAAAGCAGAAGCAAAGAGGAAGGTTTTGAGGTGCTTCCGGAACCAGAGATGGTTCTCCTCAAGTTTGAGGGGGGGCGGGAAGGCTGTTCCAGAGGGAGGCCCCTGCCGCGGAGAGAGATCTACCCCCAGCTTGTTGCTTCAAGAAGCAGCTGACCCTGAGGGAGTTGGAGATGGATGAGCGAAGGGCTCGGGAAGGAAGATATTTAGAAAGAGAGAGTTGAAGGTATTTAGGCCCCAGGCCCCAGAAGGCCTTGTGGACCATGCAGAGGGTTTTGAACTTTATCCTCGCAGCCACTGGGAGCCAGTGTAGAGATTTCAGTCCTGGAGAGATATGGTCCCTGGGCTTGAGGCCAAGGACAAGTCTCACAGTTCTGTTCTGGATGAGTTGCAGAGGGCGGAGTGTGGAGGCAGGCAGATTAAGATAGAGGCTGTTACAGTAGTCCAGCTTTGAGAGACCCAGGGCTCGAGAGACAGCGGGCTTCTGGGGGAAGGAGAGGAAGGGAAGAATACCTCTGAGGAGGTGCAGCTGGTAGTGTGACTTCTTAGAGACGTCAGATATATGAGGAGAGAAGGAGAGTGTGGAGTCGAAGATAACCCCGAGGTTTTTTGCCTTGCAGGTAGGAGCAGGAAGAGGGCCAAGAGAGGCCGGCCAGAGAGCTGCAGGGAAGGAGGGAGTGGGTGTGCCGATGAGCAGAATCTCAGTCTTACTGGCATTAAGGCAGAGGTCATTGGCGGCACACCATTCCTGGATAGCAGACAGACAGTCAGAGGTGAGGGAGGAGGCCGAGGGTAGCCTGAATCTGAGCTGGGTATCATCCGCATAGCACTGAAAGTTGGGGCAGAGTGCGGCGATGCGGTGGGCAAAGATTGCCAGATACTGGTTGAACAGCCAGGGGGAGAGATTAGATCCCTGGGGGACACCACAGGTGGAAAAAAAGATATCAGAGAGGAAGGACCCGAGTTGGACCTGGGAGGGTCGATTGGAGAGGAAAGAGGTCAGCCACGCCAGAGCCTGACCAGTGATACCCAGGTTATCACGGAGACGGTTGAGCAGGATGGCATGGTTGACCGTGCCAAAGGCAGAAGAGAGATCGAGCAGAATGAGAACACACAGAGTGTTGGAGTCGAGGTTCAAGAGCAGGTCCTCACGGATGTTCAGGAGAGCAGTTTCCGTGCCTCTGGCAGCTCTGAAGCCAGATTGATGGTCATGAAGACTGCCAACAGATTCAGCATGGAGGTTAAGCTGGGAGATGGCCAGTTTCTCCAGGAGCTTGCCCAGGAAGGTAGTGATGTAGATTGGGCGATAGTTAGCCAGGCAGGAGGGGTCAGAAGAGGGTTTCTTAAGAAGAGGGTGCACAAGGGAGTGCTTAAGGGGGGATGGGAAGACTCCAGAGGCGAAGGAGTGGTTGCAAAAGTCAGCCAGGGCAGGAGCCAGGGAGTTAATGTGGTCCTTGATAGTTTTGGAGGAACAGGGCTGAACCTGTTTAGACGAGACTTTCATAGATCGGACTTGTCTGGAAACCTCGTCAGCAGAAAAAAGGGGAAAGGCAGAGAAGGAGGGTGGAGGGGTGGCTGCAGAAGGGCCAGAGGAAGAGCCGGGCAAAGAGGGAGGAAGGTGGTAGGAGGAGAGTGAGGATAGGATGTCCTGAGTTTTAGAGATGAAGTGAGAGGCCAGTGCAGTGCAGAGGGCCTGGGAGGGGACAGGAGAGGTAGAGGCTGCAGCAGGGTTGTCATGATGCCTGCTCCCGAGGAGCCAGGTCAGGCCCAGCGTCCCCGGAAGCAGACTTCATACTCACCAAGCAGGACCCAGCAAACCCCTATAGGGGCTCTTTGGACCTTGTCCTGGTGCCTTTGGCGCCAGGCTCATAAAAGGCATCTGTCCTGGCGCCATAGGCGCCAGGCTCATCATGGCAGAACATTTGGTAATGCTTGGGTGAACTCACCTGAGGCAGACCATGCTGTCTGAAGCTCCAAGCCAACTAAGGCTGGGGAGGAACTATTTTCTTTCAGGAACTCTTTTCTTACTCAGGTGGGGCCAGTGAAAGAACACTCACCTGAAGCTCTTCCAAGGCTATTTAAAGCACGCCCGGATGGCCACACGTGCTTCGCGTTATTCTGCATCTGCAGCAGGACGCTCACTGAGTCGGCTCCTGCATCCTAGCTCCTTCCACGCCCGCCAGCACCTGGAACACCTGCAAGGAGAGAAAGGCAAGCATTAGGACATTACCTACCTTCATCCAGCATCCGGATTCTTCACTCTGTCAATCCTGCAAAAGAAAGTCAAGGGTTAGAAACGCATCTCATCGCTCGCTGCAGCGTCGCTTCCACTTACCTTCACGTGGCGCTGTCTAGCTCTTCAGCGGTCATAGGCGACATCGGCCGCATCCCAGCACCTACGGAAAAGAAAGTCAATAGTTAGAAGTGCTCCGCTTCTCACGCTGCCGCGCCGCTTCCACTTACCTTCACGTGGCGCCGGCAACCTTTTCAGCGCTCACAGGCGACATCGGTCGCATTCAAGACCTACGGAGAAAAAGGACAAAACAAGGTGAGCAACGAACTAATTCCAAAAGGACAGATTACTCACCTTAAGTCTTACCTGAATTTTGTTGGGACCTCAGTTCCCTTTTCGGGTCGGAGCGGCTTTTCTTTTTTCCCTATGGGGAAATAAGACACTCTCATTAAGGTGTCGGAGCAAACCACTACAGCACACCTTCATTAAAAGTACTCACCTGAGCTTACCTCGGCGAATCCATTCCTCCACACGGATTCCTCACCTAGTCCCTGAAAATTAAACAAAGGCCAAGGGACAAATAAGACTTGATCTTTTGAACTATATACTTACGGCAGCATTTTGGTAAAGGCAAGCAGACATCGAACCCTCGCCAAATCTGAGATCCAGTGAAGTAACTGGAAATCCACGCGCCCCTGCGTCAGAAGCAGGATGGAGAGCTCGCCCATAAAGAAATTAAGGTGAGAGTCTGCAGAAGGCACAGCTAGGGTTCGAGGAGGGTGAGAAGGGGAAAAGGGAGGAATCTCACACACAATCTAGCAGACAGTTAATTCCCTTTTCCCATCTGCAGAAGGATTATTCTATGGGCCAGACAGACAAGGTTTGGGGGTCCAGTCCAGTCCATCTTCCAAGCACTACGCTTTACCGTGGAAGAAGTTGTAGCAGTCCAGAACGGGTCGGCGCCTGGGTGGGAATCAGGTGAGCGTTACAAGGGTTGGCAAGCTCCTTGCAGATTTTAAAGAGTTCGGCCGAGGAGTTAGATGCCGCAGAGATGCGGGCTTGGATAAGGGCTCTCTTCTTGGTGACAACGGAGAGACGGTATTGCCTTTGGAGCAGGCGGCAGGCCAGTTTGTCAGAGGATGAGCATGAAGCACGCCATTTCCTCTCTGCCACCCTGCACTTGCGTTTTAGGGTGATGAGATCCGAGTCAAACCAGGAGTTACATTTGGCTTTGGGCTTCAGGCGGATTCTCATGACAGGGGCAAGGATATCAAGAGTATCAGATATAGCAGAGTGGAGCATGGAGAGGGCTGTGTCAGGGTGGGAGTCAGCCGAGGAGGTAGGGGGGTGAGAAGTTGGCTGTGAAAGCCTCAACTGACACGCGCTTCATGGGTCGGATGACCGAGAAGGTGGGTGGCAGTGGTGAGGGTGGCTTTGCCTGTGGGGTAGGGAGGGTGAGGTGGGAGGATAGGAGAAAGTGATCACTCCAGGAGAGAGGAGTGGAGAGAGGGACGGAGAGGGGAAGGTCAGAAGAGATCAGAGCATCAAGAGTGTGCCCTGCAGAATGAGTAGGCCCAGACAGGAGAATAGAGAGTGAGTGAGAGTCACAGAGGTCACGAAAAAGTCCCGTGGGGGGACAGGAGGCATCCAAGTGGATGGTGAATTCACCAAGAAAGAGGAGTTGAGTGGTTGAGGACAGGAGTGAGGAGGAGAGGTCAGCCCACTCAGAGAGGAAGGAGGAGATTTGACAAGGTGGCCGATAGACAGTAGCCATGGTAAGGGAATGGCTAGGAGAGAGAGAGAGACGGCAGACAAGGCATTCAAAAGAGGAGTAGGTCTGCGTAGGAGTGACAGAGGCAGGAATCCACTCAGGGAAGATAAGGGCCACACCCCCACCTGCACGGTTGGGCCTGGGCACGGTGAGGATCTTGTAACCGTCAGATAGGAGTGTGTCAAGGCTGGTGACAGAGCTGGCCGTGAACCATGTCTCAGTGAGACCGAGGACGTCAAGGTCCAGTTCCTCAAGAAGGTGACAGATATCAGAAGAATGCTTGATTGCAGAGCGAGAGTTAAGAGTGGCAATGTGGAGAAGGTTGCCATCCTTGAAGGACTTCCAGGGAGGGGTACAGATCAGGGGTACGCCCTGCGGAGGTGTAGAAGAAGGAGGTGAAGAAGTAGCACGAGAGGGGGCAGGGAGGGAGGGTAGAGGCAAGGAACCCGAGGACAGAGGAGGGGGGACAGCAGGAGAGGAAAGGAAGTTGATGAGGCGTGGGAAGCGTCTATCAAAGAGTGAAGGTTGGCCTGAGGGCCTTGGACCAAGACGGTCAAATTAGTGTAGGCATTAATGATGGCCTTAGAGGAGTGGAAGGAGGCCAAGAGGCCATCCCAGTGGGTGCCACCATTAATGGGAGAAGAGGAGAAAGGAGAGAGCACAGAGACCATATGAAGGGTCCATAGGACAGGCAAAGGTACGTAAAAGAGGATGTCAGTGAGAGTTTCCTTGGAGCAGGCACTAGTGTAGGTGTCAGCGATAGGGAGGCCTGGGTTGGAGACCAGGATGTCGGCGAGATAGAGAGCACCATGGAGTAGGAGGGAGTGGGAGGGGAAGACAGACGATACGAGAGCACACAGGCAGGAAGTAAGCGGCAAACCCAAGTTTACCACATTTCAGAACGGTGAGTGCGTATTAGGTACAGAGGTCACCTAAGTTTGAGAATCCTGCGAGGGGAGAAAAACCCTAGTTTACAACATTCCAGAGCAAGCAGTGAGTGCGTATTAGGTACAGAGGTCACCTAAGTTTGAGAATCCTGCGAGGGGAGAAAAACCCTAGTTACCGCAACTGTGGGACACAGTGAGGTGAAGACACCATGTGAATGAAGTGACCAGGAATAGAAGGGGTGGGCCGGGAGAAGGTGGAGATAGAAGTAGAGGCGCCTGGCGTCCCCTGCGGACACCTGCAGACACACAGATAACAGTTGATCAAAAGACTCTCAGTAGTGTATCATGTCGTTATACAAATCACTCAAAGGCTTACCCCATCTAGACATTTGGGTTACACAGGTCAAAGGTTTAAGGGCCTTGACCACTATAATACTGTCATTGAACTATAGGGTTAGTCTCACACGAATCTCAGGTATGTGGCATCTGTTAGTACTGGGCACGATATACTGCACCGGGGTCTAATGTTCGCTGGGGGGTTTGTTGGGTGGGCTTCATAGCTAGGTTGGCAGTCTGGCACATGAAAGGGATGACTTGCAAGGACATAAGGTTAGAATGGCAATAAGTTTCGACTGGCGAGGGTAAGAGGGCAAGGACACTTTTGCGGAGCTGGATGAGCTCTGTGCTTGGCTCATGTCGGTTTACATGCAGGACAGTGATCTCACAGGAAAAGGGATGTGTTGCATTCATTATTTGTTACAAGCAGCTCCAGCCTCAGCGTGAGAATGGAGCCGCAGAGTTTTCCAGTTGGTGTGTGGACGAGGGTGGGGGCCATGTGCTCCAAGCTGCGGCGGCGGGCGAAATGGGAGAGATGCATTTTGTACTATCGCAGTGAGGCCTAGCTACCAAGATGGAGTCCAAAGGGGGTACAGAAAATGGATGCCCTGTGTCCTGCTCGGTGGTCCCATCTACACGAATATAACCAAAAGTTAGCATTGCATAAGGGCAAGGGGCGTACCCACCACTAGAGGCACTTGGTCCAAGTTTTGTACTGAGAAGTGACGGTAGAGAGGGGCCCATTGGCCCCTCGCTTCCGCACATTCCCCCCTTTTGTTACATCTAAAGTAACAAATTCTTCTACTTTTTATTCTTTTCATATTCCCTTCGGTAGTACTCAACTCTGCCACCGCCTCGTCCCACGCAGGGGTACTTTTTATGGGCATCCAAGCTCTGCAGACGCTTCTTAGGCTGTTCCCTCTTCTGGCATATTCATCTGGGGTACACGTTAAGTAAATACCTCCATCCCCATCTAGATCTACCCACACTTCTTGGTACCACTGCAACTCTCTTGGCTCCTTTGTCTTGTAATGCAAATTATCCACTATGTCCCCATATTGCCTGTAAATTGCTGTCATTCTGTACTGTGGTGTGGTGTACTCTCCTGTTTGCATTTGTGCATCTATCATGGTAGTTACCGTTGTCGGTCTGCCCATTGTCACCATCATCATAGCTGAAGTTGGCATGCTTTTCTCATAGCACCGTAGTCCCAGTTGGCACACACAAAAGAACAAGAGCACAAAAACGATGATGGGGATCAGTATTTTCATTGCCACATTTACCCATCCATCCAGCTGAACAAATTGTCGAACCACGTACTTTCCTCTGTTCCTCCTTCCGCTTTCATTCTTTCCCCTAGGTTGTGTACTGCGTTTAACACATGGGAGAGTGTCCCGTTATCAGCGTCTTCAGTTGGCACAAATGTGCAACACGCCCCCCCCCATTTTTCAGCAAACACCACCGTCCATCGCCGTGAGGAGATCGAGGACATATCTATTTTGCATTGTCATTAGGCGCAACGCACGGAGTTCTTTCTTTATCATGTTACCCCCTCTTCAGTGTCGTTAGCCAATTGAATGAGCACCCAGCGCACGATCGGCAACCATTTGGCATTTGCTCGTGCTTGTAGTCCGGGGGCGAGAAGTGAGGCAAAGAATGTCTCTGCTGATGAAAAGCGCATGTCTTTCTGCAGGATCTCAGCAAGTAGTTTGGATGATTCGGATGAGATGTAATTGGAGGATCTTTTACTTCGTGTCAATCTCTTCTTTGGTTCATATTCTGACAATATTTCATATACTGGAGCTTCTGTTCGCATTAGTTGAGGCGCTGTCGATGGTTCAGCCGATTGCCCTGCAACCGATATGCCAGCCGATTGCTCTGCTGCCGATATGCCAGCCGATTGCTCTGCTGCCCCTTGGATGTGGCTCTCTGGTATTACCATCAGGGCTGTGTGGAGGGTCGCTAAAGCACAAGTTCCTTTCCATGATGCGGGGAAGTGCAGGTAAGCTTGTTTGCCGCAAACCCAATACATGTCCATTAGTGCAGCTGTGCCTTTCTTCATGTCGGGATTATTACCGTCTTGTTACATTTCCTTGCTTCTCCCATGTTCACCTTTCCTTCCCCGCGGAAACACTGTTCATGTGGCACTTCTTTTTGTATTTTGATAGGTTTTTCTAATGCTGTGACCCATGTTAGCTTTGCGACGTGTTACGACCAGATGTGGTTACATGCCCCTTTTATCCATTGCAAATTGTCATTTGGTAGGCCTCGAAGCGCTTCTGCTTTGCATTGTATCGTTTCTTCATGCCATTTATTGTCTGCAAATCGTGTCCCCTTGATGACAAGAAATGGTTCCTCGAGGCAAATTACTCCTTGCCGTCGGCTTGTGCATGTTTTCTCGTTCTCCAGCTTTTCCAATGTGACAGCGTGCGCCTGGAATGTGCTCTTTATTCTGCATAGAACCAGATGAATCAAACATTGGGCCTCCGACAAGGGCACTTCCTGCGGTACTAACATTTTCGGTGTTCCTGATGCGTGTGGGATGAGTGAACAGATGTAGCAGCTCTCATTTGTTGCTTGCTTCGCCGTGGCACTCATGTCAGAATACCATTTATTTGATTGATCAGGGTGGCGGGGATCCTCTATTTCATCTAATCCCAGGTCGTGGTAGATGTCGTATCTTTTCCCTCCCGCCCTCCTTTTCCTCCTGCTCTTCCTCCTCCTCCCCCCCTCCTGATTCCTGATCATTGTTTTTCACCCTTTTGTAATGTATCGAAACATCCCAGCCCAAGTTGTATCATTACTATTCAAAAGGGCATATGTATCATCATTAGCAGCAGATATTTTATTCGAGTTAGAGTGTATGGTTGTTTGTGCATTAATACTAGTGTTAATCAAATCATTTGTCCAATAATAATCTCAATCATATTCGTTATATCCATAAGCATCAATCATATTTACATTGAAACGTAACATTGACACACTTGTTGATTCCACAGTGATGTACTCTGAGGGGTGCATTCCATCTGTTTGGTTAACATTAAGTCCATGTGACTCCTGCCATATTGTCTTTACCCCATTCCATATCATTTGTGATCCTTCTCTTATCAAGTTAGCCCCGCTCCCCCCCTTTGCATGTCATCAACAAGAGATAAAAGGGTATAGTACCATGCTGCAAAAAACACCATTACCGACATAAAAATTGCGGCGCATTTCAAAATGCATTCAACATCACTGAACCTTTTAGCCCTAATAGCGACCCTATCGCTATCTAACATTAATTCGTTCTCTCCGATCGTGGGCCGTTGGGCGATTGTTCACCTGGAGGGGTGATATAAATTCGTTAAGTCATCACAATATATGCAAAGGTTTACATTCTTGTTCAACTTCACGTTTAATCATTATTTTCAGTCAGGCTTGTTCTGTTACTCTATTGTTCATGTTTTTTTGCTGTAGAGACAACCATCAAAAAAATGAAGGTGGGAGACCGAGGGGGGAGAGATAGGTGAGGTATAGATAATATGCTTGGCCAATTGACAAAGTGGGGAAGAGGTAGAAAGGAAAGGAGGAAGCAAGTTGTGCAGAACAAAATACACATCATAATTTTTATCTCTGCATGTTCTTTTACTAACTTTTGCTATTTTCCTACAACCTTGTTTGTGGTCCCAGTAGCGCTGTCTTGCTCATCTGGGGGGATTGTATTACTGTGTGCCCGCCTCACATCGGATAAGTGCACCCAATACTTCAATCCCTTCACTTTTACCGCGGTGGGGGTACTGTAAATGACCTCGTAGGGGCCATGAAACCTGGGTGAATTCCACCTTCTCACAAAGCTGCTGACATACACATGCGCCCCTGGCATTAGTGGCCTGCTTGAACTGTCTGAGGCCGGTGCAGTAGTGTCAGTCATCACATTTTCAGTAAAAGGCGGTGCTATTTGTCGCGCTATGCTACGTACTGTGCGTGTTAACTGGGTTAGGTACTCCTTGAACTCCTCCCCCAGCATTGTGGCAGCCCTGTGCGCATCGGAGGCTCTTCTGATTGGGGCTACTGGTATGTGTATTTGCCTCCCAGTCACAATTTCGTGGGGGCTTAGGTGGTGGTCTTTACACGGCCGCATCCTGAGTTGGAACAGTGCTAGGGGCAAGCAATAAACCCAGTTCTTCTTCAGTGTGTTACACAATTTAGATAACTTACTCTTCAGTAACCCGTTGATATTTTCTACCAACCCGTTCGCCATTGGATGATAAATCGAGCATAATTTCTGCTTCCTTAAAGAGGTCATTCACAAAGTGCGTGCCGTTATCTGATCTAATGATGTCACATATCCCCCATTGCAAAAACACCTCTCGCACAAGGAATTTGGCCGCACATTTCGCGTCTGGGTAAGGACATGGGCTTGCTTCCACCCACCTTGAAAAGGGCCACACCACCACAATCCAATATCTTGCTCCGTTACACCGCTCTCCCATATCAGCATAGTCTATGTGGAGCTCTCTAAATGGTCCTGTTGGTCGGGGCAAGGTGCCACGCAGTGTTCTTAATGTTATTCCAGAATTATATGTTTGTCATGTTAAACATTCTACAATGAATTATGACAGGTGCTCTTGTAAGTTGGGGACAAACCAGTGTTCTTGGATGTCTGCAGCAATGTGTTGTTTCGCTACATGCAACTGCTGGAATGCTATTTCCAGTAACTCTATGGGCATTACAACCTTCCCTGTCGTCTCTTGTCTCCAAATGAGATTTGTGGCTGATTGTGTACGACCCCGTTTGCTCCACAGCTCTTGCTCCTCTTGGGACGAACAGTTTTTGTAACTCTATTATCTGTGCTATTGGGGTATTATTGTATGCTTCCTCTCATGGGTCTATCGTGGTTGCTTTTGTGATGCACTCAAGTGTTGGTGTCATATTGAAATACGAGGCCTCCTTCGCGGCTGCGTCGGCTGCCGAGTTTCCCAATGAGATTGCGTCTGTGTTGTTGGTATGGGCTTGGCACTTCACCACTGCCACTACTGATGGTACTGCTAATGCGTCTATCAGCTCATTCAACAATTTTGCATGCTGTACTGGAGAACCATCTGCCCTCCTGAATCCTCTTCTACGCCACTGTGACAGCCCTGAGTGCACTGTGGTAGTTGCATAAGCTGAGTCTGAGTATATTGTCACCGCACAGCCTTTAGCAGTGCGCAGTGCTTCGATCAATGCAGTTAATTCTGCCGCTTGTGCTGAATAATGGGATGGAAGGCACTTTTGCACAATTGTCTCGTATTCATCTTCCTCCATGCGCACTAACGCCATTCCGACGTGGTTTTCTCCTGTCTCGGGGTCTATTGATGCTGACCCATCTATGAAGTATATTTCTCCCTCCTGTAGGGCATTCTCACTTGCTTTAGGGATGTCGTCACCTTCCCCCTCATACGTGGCACAATCGTGTTCTTGTATGTCCTCTGTCGTGCATGGTTCTGTAATAAATGTTGCGGGGTTTACTGCCTTGCACCTCACAACATGTACGTTGGGGCTTGAGATTATTACTTCATATACTGTTGCTCTTTGGGTCGATAGTGTTGATTTTGTTCGCTCAAGGATGGCGAACAGGGAATGCTCCGCAAATAGTGTTACCGAACATCCCATGACAATGGTGGCGCTTTTCTCAATCGCGAAGGCCTCAGCTGCGAGGGCCTGTTCGCACGCGAAATGTACTTGCATTACTTGATCTAGTGTCTCACTGTAGTAAGCCAATGGTTTGTGACCTAGTGATGTCTTCTGTGTCAGTACTGCTGTCATCAGTGTCCCATTGCAGTGTGAAAACAAGAAAAATTCCCTCTCATTATCACGGTTCGCGAGGATTGGGGCGTCTGCGATAAGGTCTTTTAATTTTGAGTACTGTGTTATCATTTTCTGCGTCCATTTTATTGTCGCCCTGTTCTTCTGTGCTTCTTTTAATGCTTGTAGTAAGGGGCGTGTGTATGCCGCATAATCAAGGATCCAAGCTTGCCAATAATTACAAATGCCAAGAAATGTTTGCATGTCTTTCACAGTTTTTGGTATTATTATGTTGCGTATAGCAGCTGCATGGTCTGGGAGTATTCGCTTCCCATCTTTTGATATTAACTGTCCGAGGTATACAACCTCGGCGAGGCAGTATTGCAGTTTCCCTTTGTCTACCTTGTATCCTTTGGCAGCTAGCACATTCAGTAGTGTTATCGAGTCTTCTCGACACTTTTCTTCTCTATGGCTACAAACGAGCAAATCGTCTACATATTGAATGATGGTGCTCTCTACATCTATGTTTCCAATGTCTTCCCGTAATACCCTTTTAAAAATGGTGGGGCTTTTGCAATATCCCTGTGGGAGTCTGCAGTGGTCATACCTGTTGTTCCCTAATGTAAATGCAGTCAGGTATTGGGATCCTGGGTCGAGTGGTATGGAGAAGAAAGCGTTTTTCAAATCAATCACAGTAAAGCATGTTGATTCTTTTGGCACGCTACACAGTATTGATGCCGGTTAGGGACTAGAGGGAACTCCTTTTGAATGACATCATTGAGTGGGCAGAGATCCTGGATCATCCTCCACGCCCCTCCCTTTGCTTTTTTGATCGGAGGAATCGCTGTATTGCATGGGGAGGTTGAGGGCACTATAATGCCTTGTTTCAGGAGTGCATTTATCGTTTCTTTAATTCCCTCCTCCGCTTCCTTTGATATGGGATATTGTTTTACTCTCGGCAGCATTGCACCTGGTTTGAGTTTTATTTTTATTGGTGTCACCTCATGCAGCAGCCCTACATCGTGGGGCCCGGTAGTCCAAATTTCAGGTGCTACTTTTGTCATGTCTTTCTCAAATATAGTCAGTGGGGCTTTAACGTTAGCCATCAGTGGGTTGTGTACCTCTCTGTATTGGACCATAATATCACATGGTATGCTTATTTCCATTATTATTTCTCCATCATCCTCCCCATCAGTGAACAATTCCTCATCTGTTATGTCTCGTAACATTACATTTGGGTCTATGCATAATACAGTCCTCCACTCGCACCCCTGCGTGTCCAGTCCTATGACCACAATTCGTTTGCTGGATACTTGAACTGCCTCAATGTCTATGGACATTATCGTGCCTGGTACAATGTCTGTGTGTGCAATTGGGCAAAATATGAAATCTGATGGTGTTCTCCATTCTTTTCTCGTTATCTCTGGCACCACCCATGCCAACACCTTGATACCGTATATGAACATGCTTATATCAATGGGTACCCCTCGCACCACAACTTCATTCATCACTGTGCTGATCATCAACATTGCTCGTACTGGGCACAAACCCGGTGTTGAGCACACTATTCCTCGTTCTGTAAAAGAGATCGTCATATTCAATTTGCTCAACAAATCTCTACCCAGCAGGTTTATTGGCACATCTTCGTGGTACAGTAAGAGTGCGCGCACGGTTTTTCCCCCCACCGTTATATCAAGATCTTTAGTGTAAGGAACTCTTAAAATAGCCCCAGAGAACCCCTGCGTCTCTAAATTCCTGCCTGAGAGCGGAAACCGCCCTTGCATAAAACATGATTTCTCTGCTCCAGAGTCTACCATGAAGATAAACTGCTTATTGCCTATCTCTGCCCCCACTAGTGGTTCCTCTTCTGCACATAGGGTGGTGGATAGGACTGGACACGCAAGTGTTCCCTGTGGGCTGTCCTAATCTGAATGTCTTTCTTGCCCTGGCATGGAGAAGACATTATCTCCGATCACAGTCACGCCGCGATACGGTGCTGGTGCACCGTTCGCAGATGTTGCATAACAATTACTGGTCGCGCTTCGCACTTCATTTTGTCTTGCCATTGGTTGTGATGGTGGTTGCTGTCCTTGCTGTACCTGAGGTTCGTTATGGCAGTAATCTTGTTGTCTCCCATTTCCCATTGGTAGCCCGTAGGTGTTCGTTCTCCATGGGCTGTTGCCCCTGGAAATACCCTGAAGGCCGCATTCTACAATCTCTAGAGTAGTGTCCCCATCTCCCACAGTTCCAGCATGACCCTTGTGGTCCGCCTCTCATTCCTTGGCCGCCAAATCCCCTATTTCCCATACCTCCAAATCCCCCTCTCTGGCTACGGTACCCATCTCTTCCTCTTGCCGGTCGGTCTTGCCACCGTTGTCCACCGTATTGCTCTTCTCCGTTCCACTGTCCTGGCCCTCCTGTAGCTCGTAGTGCTGCTATTGTTGCTGGTCTGTTCCCTGCTCCTTCGTCCCCCTCGTTTTCTCGGTCTGTGGTTGCGCTGGCGTTGACAGCGGCGACCTTCACTAATTTGTTCTGTACCAGCTTCGCCTTGTCTGCCATCCTTTTTTGTGCTATCTCCTTTTCTCTTTGATCCTCCTGCAGTGGTGCACAATTATACTCTCTATTTCAGGCCAGCCCTTGGCTTCTATCCCAGCTATTTTGTCCAAGGCCTTCTGCACCTCCTTCGGGAGCCCCTTCTTGATGATAAAATAAAACAAGGCGGTGGACTGGTTCCACGCCGTGCCAGTTTCGCTTCTCCATAAATCTTGCACCCGCAGTATGAATGGCGTAGGATCTTCGTTCTCTTCCATTGTACACTGTATCACTAAATGTAAATCTGGAATATCTGGAAACGTGCGCCTCAATGCATCCCAGACCTGTGCTCGAACATTATTGAGCGCCGATCCATCGTGGCGATCACAACTCATCGTCACTCCGGGAAATCCGGCTCTTTCCCACACTGCGTCTGCTTGATCACCAATTGCTGACACTAGTAAGCTCTTCACATCCCCTATCGCTAGCGGCACTCCTGCAGTGTTTTTCTCAAAGGCGTGTATCTATTTCCCAGCCCCTCCCGACAGTGGGGGGGAGACCTTTAGCAAGTTGTTTTTATCCATCTGCGCCCACAGAATTTAATGCGGCCTACCTGCGCCTTTATGTATCAATGGCATTTGCAACTTGTGTTTCTTTCCTATCTTACTTACAGCACCTTCCTTTGTCTTACTTACCATCATATTTCCCCCTCGCTGTCTTAACCTACCCTACCCTGCCATGGTGGTGGAGATGGTGTGTCTGGGTACCGGTGGTTTGGCAGTGGGGATCCTGTCTCGGCAGCTGCCTCTTCATATTCGTCTAAGTCACTCCACACTTCTTCTATTTCTGATTGTTGCTCTTTGTTCCCTTCACATCCTTCTCCTCTCTCACTTTCTGGGGTAGGTGGGCGTATAATCCTCACGGGTTGTCATTTAAATGGAATAGGAATTCCCCTGACCGCCATTCCTTCTCTTGTCCTTGTGGTATGCGTGTTCCTTGCGAAGATCCTGACCGTGCTGGCTCTGAGGTCGCTTGCGCCACTTCTCCTGCTGTGCTCAATGTTGGTCTTAGATCTGCTATGGATAATGGTGGCACCTCTCCTCCTCCTGGCAGCATCTGGCTCCTATTGCACAATGCTCGTAGCCGCGTTATCTCCATCTGTGCATGCGCTAGCTGGCGATCTAATTCTCCAGTGATATGTGCTAAATTCACGGGGGGTGCGCTTGTTGGGCCAAACAAACCTCCTTTATCATAGGGGGTGGTGCTGTGGCAACTGCTCCTGTTGTAGGTGTCGGTGTAGGACATGCTGGTACGTACAGGGGCTCACTATATCCTACTGCTGGTCTGGACATTAGAGGGTATATTTTCGTTGTATCGCCTTCAGCTGTAGTGGTTGTGCACTCGCCCATTGGTGTTCCACTTATCTCTTCCTGTGCTTTCTGTGTTTTTCACCTTCTCCTTGCTTCCCTCTGCTGCAGGTGCAACTTCCTCAAACATTCGCCATAGGTCTAGTACTTCCCTTCTGTTTTGCAATTGTTTCCCCTTATACCTTGCTAACAAGTGTGTAGATACTAGATCTAATACTCTTTTGTCGACTGACCCACCTTCTGGCCAGATTCGTGTCACACTGTCCCCCTTTTATCTCTGTCAACCATTGATCATGGTATTTTTGTATTTTCTCACTGTATAACGGAGGGTGCTGACAAATATGTGCTAGTGGTGTTGTTCCTCCCATGATGATGTGCTTCCTTCCCTTCCTCTGTCTGTACTTACCTTTTGACCTCCCTTTCCACTTAATCGCTTCTTCACCAGTTGGATAATATACCACGATTTTTGTCAATTACTTGTAATTTGTATGTATATATGTATCAAGATATATATATATATCACCCCCCCTTTCAACGTTAACCTTTTAGTTATTCCCTGTTCAAATTCAACAGTTAATTGTTGCATAGTTTGCCACCTTAACCACAAATTAATCACAGTACTTGGATATCCTTGACAAAAAATGGACAGAACATAAAAGCACATATAACACTTATCATGCACATGCACTACCTGCGCACGTTTTCTTCCCTGTTGCTCCTTTTTTCCCACTCCCTTTCCCGTTTCACCTACTCTTCTCATTCACTCCCCACCTCTTAGACCCTCTTACTCTTTTCCAAGAATCCTTTCGTACCCAGAAAAATAATGTTCTAAACAACTACTCCGAGTCTACCCAATATACGAGACTCCTACTATTTTCTCTGTAACTTCACTTATTTATTCAGCACTGGACGAGACAATGCTACGCGGCGCGCCTTCTACCCCGTTCAGGCTAGGATACCACTTCTCTTTTTCTCTTCACTTCTTACCAAAACCTAATGGCCATATAAAGGATAGATCAGAAAAGCCTCATCACTCACGCAGGCCTTCTCTTCTCTGCTACCCGTTGCCACCTATCCCCCTGTTTCCCCCTTACCTTTCCTTCACAACCGCCACTCACTTGTTCAGTCAGGTGACCCGAGTGTCGCCGCTTGCAGTCCGACCCCAGTCAGACTCGCACCCCAACCAAGCCGTGGCCAGCCACGGCGAGCAGCTTTTCAGTCGGGTATTCGTCAAACAGGAACCCTTGACCCTTCTTCGCAGTGCGCACAGGCTGGTCGGCCGCGGAGGAGATGGTTTCGCAGGGGGGCGAACCGGATCTCGGCGCCGGCCTCGAGGCACCTCTCCGATCACGTCAGGGTCACCAAATGTTTGTGCCCACCCTGACTAACACGTGTAAAAAATTAATAAGACTGACACTCCCTGGGCAGGGAATAAGGCACAAAAGCGCAGGCTGCGAGAGTTCCAAGGTAGGTTTATCTAGATCTCTGAGAGCGCTCTGACCACATCAAAGTTACAACACATTTATATAGTACATCTACATTTTTAACATATGATGCTACGTTGGACAAGGATTGGTCAGCCGTGGTGGGGACAAAGGTGTGGGCATCATCTCTTCCTCCGGGTTGGTTGCTTGGTTGGCGGGAGGATTGATGTCAGACATTTGTGCTCCGGATGGGTGAAGGTCAGGTCGCTGTGAAACACGGTGGTCACTATCTAAGCTAAGAAAGTACATTCTGAATAATGCATGCACTAAATAACAGTTGATCAAAAGACTCTCAGTAGTGTATCATGTTGTTATACAAATCACTCAAGGGTTTACCACATCTACATATTTGGGTTACACAGGTCACAGTTTTAAGGGCCTTGACCACTATAATACTGTCATTGAAATATAGGGTTAGTCTCACACAAATCTCAGGTATGTGGCATCTGTTAGTACTGGGCATGATATACTGCACCGGGGTCTAATGTTAGCTGGTGGGTTTATTGGGTGGGCTTCATAGCTAGGTTGGCAGTCTGGCACATGAAAGGGATGCCTTTCAAGGACATAAGGCTAGAATGGCAATAAGTTTCGACTGGCGAGGGTAAGAGGGCAAGGACACTTTTGCGGAGATGGACGAGCTCTGTGCTTGGCTCATGTCGGTTCACATGCAGGACAGTGATCTCACAGGAAAAGGGATGTGTTACATTCATTATTTGTTGCAAGCAGCTCCGGCCTTAGCGTGAGAATGGAGCCGCAGAGTTTTCCAGTTGGTGTGGGGACGAGGGTGGGGGCAATGTGCTCCGAGCTGTGGCGGCGGGCAAAAGGGGAGAGATGCATTTTGTACTATCGCATTGAGGCCTAGCTACCAAGATGGAGTCGAAAGGGGGTACAGAAAATGGATGCCTTGTGTCCTGCTCAGTGGTCCCATCTACGCGAATATAACCAAAAGTTAGCATCGCACTAGAGGCACTTGGTCCAGGTTTTGTACTGAGAAGTGACGGTAGACAGGGGCCCATTGGCCCCTTGCTCCCGCACAGTAGTAAACACTTCCACTTACATAGCGTGCGATAGAAGACAAGCTCGGAGTATGAGCCGCTTCATCTCCTCGTTCTGACGAACGGCGATAAGCAGGCTGAGGGAGGCGAGACCCGAGTCGCATGCTCAGCGTGCCAGGGGACTCGTCCTCCCTCTAGGCTTAAGAGAGCCGCTGCACCCACCTTTGTGGGGGTGGGGCCAAGGAAGAGAGCGACACGGCGGCCACCTCCAACAGAGAGGCGGAGCCGCGTCGCTCCAGAGGCATCACAGAGCGTCTGAGACAGCGAACAAAGCCCAGCACGTTATACAAAAAGCTAAATTAAAGCCCTAAACAAACACTAAGAAAGCGTTCGGCTGGCGCAAGCCGTCGCAAGGAGATACTCTAGCTGGGAGTGAGAGAGCGTGCGGGCACACACAAGACAGTGGCAGGAGCGAGAGAAGCTCTACATAGCTTGACAGCATATGACTGTCTCAATGGCTACTCGAGCTACAGTCAGACGACCAGCAGAACACAGCAGCAGAAGCTGCTAAGAGTGCAAGCAAGTACAGAGAAAAAGTAAAATCACAGGTGCAAGCCACATAAAAAAAAAAATATATATATATATAATACATTTATACATAAGACAGAGGGCCTAGTACACCAAAGTACTAGTCAGGACATAGCGCCCTACCCTCAAGTGCGAGAGCCAACGCAGTGGGCGTGCACTAGACACCGTAAAGGTCCAAGGCACACAGCATCAACATTATGTCAGAATGGAGTGACGAGGAGCAGTCCCTAGACATCGTCTCCAGTTTGAAGCAAGTGCTTGTTGGCGGACGCTGTGCCACAAGGGGTAAAGCCCCTACACGAGAGGCTGGAGACCTTAGAGTCTATGCTGAGCCAGTCCAGAGAAAGCACCTCAGGAAAGAACAGCACGCCCACAGAACCCTCCAACAGAGTCTTAAAGGGGAGTAACCAGACTCGTAAGAGGAAGGCCTCTGATGACCCTCCCAGGACGACCATACGGGGTACCTGACATGGCCCCAGAGGCCGCTGATGTGTTTTCAAAGTTTAAAGAAGCATTTATGCACCGAACGGCCATGCCTCAAGACCCTTCTACCCAGGGGAAGCAAATATGAGCAACAACAACCTAGGCTCAGAGGAAGAGCCGGCAGAGGACGAGCAATCCTCTCAGGAAGGGGAAGATAAGGAAGAAGAGTGGGCAAAGCCCAGCAGGGGCAAGAGAGCCCAAAAGGAAGAACACCTGAATGAAGAGCCAGAAGATTCTTCCGACATGTTTGACCCCAACAGCATTTGGAATCTGAGAGCCTCTGATTGGCAACCTTCACCGAGGGTGATGAAGTACATGACCGCCAGGCTGAGAGAAGCTCTGGACAAGCAGGTGAGGCAACGCCTCCCGGCGGAACACCCCGTCTGGACCTGCCAGGGAAGGTGGCAGAGACACAAAAATGCTGGCATTTGTCTCTAAAACCAGCAAAGACCCAAGGAAGGGAATAGATGGAGCTGCCAAGAGAAAGTCCTGGATATTTCAGGACCACTGGCAAAGATAATGGACCTGGCCGAGAGTGCCATGGACACCGGGGAGGAAATTGACCCTGAAGCTTCGCAAGCTGGTCCCAGAGAGTTTTGTGCCTTCTCTGTAACACCAATTGAGCCATCTCATCGGAGAGACGGAGAGGCCTCCTACTCATAGACTCAAAGCTAAGTGACCTAGATACCTACGAAGCCGGGGAGTCAGCCCAGGGACTCCTATTCAGAGACACCTTTGGAAAGGAAATGGGCAAGTTTGTGACCACCTACACCTCATTGGAAAAAGCCCAGGCGATCATACGTAGGATCTTCCCAGGCAGAGTGTTTGCTGGGACTGGCCGCCATCACGGTCACTACCAATGAGGCAGGAGACCCCATAATCCCAGAGCACAGTACTGGGAGTCCAAGCAACAGGACATATTCTTCCCGGTGAGAGGACACTCACCTAGAGGTCACAGAGGGGGAGGAGCCGCCCGTCGGCAGAGCTTCACAGCAGGTGAGAGAAAAGATCTATCCTCCTGTGGGGGGAGAACTCATCTCTATTGGGGGAACTGGCGCAAGCACTCCAGCGATGCATGGGTATTTCAAACAGTAAGAGGGCTAAACATAGAATTCATACAGCAGGAGCCAGTGCAAGAGAATTGGCCATGAGAAATACAGATGCAATGAACAGAACTAGACAGTCTGCATCACGAACTCGACCAGCTACAGCTAAAAGGAGCCATAGAGAAGTGTACGACAAAGGCGAGATTTGTCAGCTCTATGTTTCAGGTGCACAGGAAAGAGAAAGTGCGTCCAGTTAGAAACCTGAGAGAACTAAACAGCTGTATAGAATACCGACATTACAAGATCATTTCAAAATGGAAGGTATACACCATATACATATATCTATAGATACCTTTTATAGAAGGAGACTTGCTAACCAGAATAGACTTGAAAGATGCTTACCTCATGGTGCCAGTACAAGCAGAGTTAAGAACCTTCCTAGCATTCCGCTGGAACAGGCAGCTGTGGCTTTTCAGCACAATGCCTTTCGGGCTAGCCTCAGCGCAATGGGCTTTCACCAAATTGATGAAGCCAGTAGCAGCAGCGATCTGGGAGAAAGGAATCCTGATGATTATATACCTGGACGACCTTTTACTCCTATTGGAGGACCGGCAGACTCTGCTATACCAGACCTCCTGGGTGCAGGAGCCCCTATGTTCTGTGGGATTCATAGTGAACACGGAACAGTCAGAGACGAGACCAGCTCAAAAGCTCGACTTTCTAGGGTTTGTGCTAGACACCAGAAAGGCGACCCTAGAGCTGCCAAACGGAAAGATCAAAGATATCAAGGAGGAGATCAGGGACTGCCTGAGAGGAGAGGACTAGCGAGAATAGTGGGGATGCTAGCAGCATCAATCCAGGCTATTTTTCCGGGTCCCCTACATTACCGGGCCCTTCAAAGATTGAAGATCTGACACCTACAACAGGGTCTAAGATACCACCAGAATGTGCCCCTGGACCAGGATTCTATCACAGAGCTGGAATGGTGGTTGAAGAATATGGACGCCTGGAATGGATGTGCCATTTTTGGAGACCAGCCAGACCTGGTGATAGTCGGACTCAAGCCGACTAGGATGGGGAGCGAGATGCGGGTCTGTAGAGACCGGAGGAAAGTGGAGTGAAGAAGAGCTTTGCCTACACATAAACTGCCTATAGTTTCTGGCAGGCTCCTTTGCCATCAAAGCATTCACAAAGGAGAGAGTGAGCTCTTGCGTACTCCTCAAGATGGACAACATATCGGCGGTGAGATATATAAATCACAGGAGAAGATCAAAACAATAATTGAGATTGCCCAAGCGAGCAAGCACGGAGAGAGCTACACGTCACGCAGCGAGGATCGCAGCAAAAGCAACCACCAGTTGGAAGAGGTTCAGCCCGTTTGAGGGACCGCTCGTTGTTCAAGGGGAAGCAGTTCAGAGCATCAAAAGAAGAGGAGGAGTCCAGTAGAAGTATGTGGTCATAATATGGGCTATAGTTAAAATGACTAGCAAGACTATGGGACTTGTAGTTTTAAACAAGAAAAAGAAAAGAGCTGAAGAGAGTCACCTTTTCAGTTTTTCTTAATGTTTATAGTTGAAACTGCTGAAGAGTGAATAAAAGAAGATGAAGCATAATGCTCGCCTCCTAGTCTTTAATAGAATTAATACTCCCTGCTCAATTAGCAGGGGTAATCTTCATTGTTTCCTAAAATCGATCTGTTCCTGCTGATGCTGGAGTCCCAAACTGTAATTAATCGATCCCGGGTTTATGCACCAAGTGGTTACAATAATTGTTTGCATATAGCATTTAATGCCAGATTCCTCCCACCTCTATAGCAGGTGCCATAACAGGTGTTGTTATTACCCAATGTAATCATACTCCATGTATTGACCCATGAAGGATGAAGGACATAGTTGGCTCTCTCACTGGAACTTGCATAGTGCAGGCTGACCCATGTCTGTGTCGAGCACTTAACTTGTGAGTTACTTCTCGGACTCTTGCACAACAGCCGGTAGCTAACCCACTAATTTGACACCGGGGCATGATGTTTTGTTTCTGAAAAGAAGGCAAGTTGTTTTGGGACTTATAATGCCAAACCCTTTTTCAGCTTTTAGTGAAGTTGTTTTTCTGAAAAGATTAGGGCTCCTCCTGCTTCAACATGGTCCATGCCCTCGGGACCTCAGACTTCCTACCTAGGTTTTGTAATTCCAACACATGCCCCTAGCAGGGTTACCCCTAACTACCCTGAGAGAAGTTAGCCCAAGAACATTATGCCTAGTTCCAGTGAGTCTCCGCTTGGAAGTCCTTGAGGCATGTTGTGTACATTATGCCCACAGCCACTGTGGAGCCTAAGCTTAAGGACTACAGACGGGCTTGGTAGGCATCTTCCATGTGGCTTCAGCTTTAGTGCTGGTAAACATCCTCCTGAAGAGCCTAGCAAGGCTAACTGTCATATCTGCCAGGGGACGTAGAAGAGCAGGAAATTGAGAAATATTTTAAACAAGCTGTATTGCTCTGCCTTTGAGTCTCCTGCCCTTAGCTCCCTATTGATCTCTGCACATACTGCAAGAAGAATCCACACCTGCAAGGACAAGCTTACCTCTGATCTTTCAGTCTAACACCTAATGGGCAGTGCAACCCTTTTTAATCAGATCATCTCTGAGGGGGATGACCACTCTGAAAGCTTTAAGTGAGTCTGTTGATAGGACTTTTCACTGCAATGACAACAGTTTGGGATGGAAAGGAAGGAGCAACAGGCTGTCACATGCAAGGAACAGCAGACTTCAATATCCAGGAGAAGAGGATTAAGAAACAGCAGAGCCAGGAAGAAAGGCAGCGAGAGGAGGAAGGCAGAAGAAGGGAACCGGGTGGCAGGAGAGGAATGCAGGAAGGAGAGGTAAGCCAGAAATTGGAGCAAGGAACAAGCGTCAGAGCCGGGATTTACCAGCTTTGTCACGGGGTGATCTGGTCTGTGTGAACAATGGGAGGGCAGCATACGTCTGAATCGGTGAAAGACTAGGCCGCGCTATTGTCCGAAAATGTGACGGGGAAACCATGACGGCTGGCTGGATACCACAACAACCTCCGAATCAGAGACAGTTTTCAACAGTGCCACAGGGAGCAGTCTCTGATAGCTTTAGCAGCAATACTTGTCCACATGAAGTTGGTAGTGCAAGATCCTAACCATTTAATTATAGTTCGGCAGTCCCCGCCCTACAGTTAAGTTGAGTATCAAGTACCATAGGAAACCTGAAAAATTTACTACTAATAACTTTTGACTGGTCCGACGGATTTGGCTGGCATTTTGCAAACAAAATTGTACTTACAGGCCCCAGACTGGACATTTTGGGAAATATCCATTAAAAAATAAAGAAATTACTAAGAAAACAAACCGCAGTTTCGGCATAGTCCACATTTATTTTTCCATACAGGAAAAAGTAATTTTTTTTTGCTAGAGTGCATAGCGAACACTGCTGGATGAAATTGGACCAGGTAGGAAACACCTTGGGCACCAAGTGTTCACTCATTTTCCAGGGATCTGCGGGGGGATCTGGGGTTATTGCGTTCAGTAGTTTTTTAAATGGGTTCCCCCTTCTCCCAAAATTATATTGATATCTCCCATGGTGCTTTGCAGCAGAGAGGCTGACAGGATTTTCAGAAATAAAAAAGCAGCATTTTTCCCCCAAAAATCTATTCCTAATAACTGTTGACATGCTGGATGGGTTTGGATGAAATTCTCAAAACAAGCATTTTGTCAAGGCCCCCCCAAAATGCATATTTCAGGAACAATATGGTATAAAATGAAGACGCTATTAAGAAAATAAAACCCCGCAGTTCCACTTTTTATCCCATTCATTTTCTCGTAGAGAAAAACTGCAGTTTGTGAACAGCTGTAGCAGGGAAACCGCTGGGCAGAAATGGACCAAATAAGAAACAACTATGGCACAAAGCGTTAACTTACATTTTGTGACTAGTTTGGAGTACATCAATCAGTAGTTTGAAAAATATTTGACCGAGAAGGGGGTGCCCCCTGCAGCTTAAAACCTTTATATCTAAATTGGTGCTTTTTACAGCAGAGAGGCTGAGCAAGGCTAATAACGTTTGACTTTCTGGATGGATTTGGATTACATTTTCCAAACAGTTTATCTAGAGCCCAACTAAACTGGACATTTGGGGAACGATTAGTGAATGACAAAGTTATTAAAAAAACATAAAAAGGCAGTTTTCAGCCTACTACAATTCATATTCCCATAGAGAAAAAGTGCAGTTTTTGAATAGCCTGTGTGGGGTCAGAACTGATAAGGCAGACAACTTTGTGAAGTGTTTTTAAAAGATGCCATTTTATTAAAGTAAAAGGTTGGATAAACGCATCACTATCCCTACCCTGATGAGGATTTCCCTGCCTAAAATAAACTAAAGGAAACCCTCTAACAAAGGATCTCTGTCTCTCACACTTATAAATGCAGTATATCAACTAGGTAATGCATAGCAGTTCAAAAGGTTAAAAAAATAAGTTAAATTCCCAATGTGATCACAGTCTGTCCTTATAATCTGGGTGAATTCCCCTTCCTCAGATTAAATCAGGATTCTGCTTCACAGTTCCAAAAGAAACAAGAAAATCCTAGTTTGTATCAACGTTCCTACACAGTTCTTTGTGACTCCAACTTGATGACAAAAAGCCTTGACAGCAGAATGTTCCACCACTCTAGTTGTTCAACAAAAGATTCTTTCTAATGGATTGTGTCCTCCCACGTATTCCTCATCTTACATATAGGTATCTTCCAGCTTGCTGCTTCAGACATTTTTCACTAGAAGGCCCTGTGCTCGAGGCTGAGGCGTTAAATGTCCCTTGAGGGCAGCCTTTGACCATCAACGTCATCGGTACTATAAAGAGCTCAAGCTGTGCCTGTTAGCCTTAGTTCAGTTTTTCCGATAGCTTACTTCGTGACACGAGAAAGGCGCCTCAGTTCTTCAATCGATTATGTCTTCATTGTCTAATCCTTCCACGCCTAAAACTGGCTTACAAAAAATGTCAGAAGTGTGGGAAGAAAATGTCGATCACCGACCCCCATCGAAATTGTCCCTGGTGCTTGGGCCCTGACCAACGGGTCGACAAGTGCGGTTCCTGTGAAGCGATGACTAACAAGGCTCTGAAGGAACGTAGAGGTAAACTAGCAGTGGGGGAGGAATCCTCAGTCTTCTTCGAGAAAACTTAAGGGATCGAGGGAATCGGACGGGAAGTTTCGACATAGGTCGAGCAAATCGAGATCGAGAAGTCGCTGGAGGAAATCTTCCTAGTCTTTGTCAAAAAAATCTAAGAAAAGGCGACACTGATCTCCTTTCTCCTCCTCCTCGTCGGCAGACGAGAGTCATCCCCTTTCCTTCAAAACATGATTCCCCAGAGAAATGGGAGGCCTTCCAAACCTCCATTTTGAAAATGCTCGAGAACACGGCCCAGACCCCCTCGAAAAAAACGCTTGGAGACAATGCCCCTACACACTCCAAAAGTGACAGAGGGAGGTCAAAGACCAGACACATGAGATCAGACGATAAATCATCGATGGTGTCATCGAAGGATATTTCCCCGACACCTCGTAAAAAATCAGACCCAACGGTGCATAAATCGGAGGTAACGTTGGGCAAGATGGCGTCGGGAACCCCCCACCATCGATATCCATATCGAAGGCTACTTCGACGCATCCTTCGAAGGAGCTCTAGAAGCCGACCTCGTAGATGACATTGATGCCTCCCTTGACGGCATTGAAGCCGCCTTCGACGTTATAGAAGCCATCATCGATGAACTCAACGCCTTCAATGCCATTAACGAGGCCATCGCTAATTCCGGCGCCAAAACCGACACCCTTGTCAAAGCCAAGTGCGATGCCGGTTGAAAAAGTGTTCCACCCACAGAATAGACAGGATTTCCTCAGATCAATGGCTTCAAGTTTTGAGGAACAATCCTCTGAGGAGGAATTAGTAGACCCTAATTCGAAAATTGCAGATTTATATTAATGCCTTCAGACAGCCAGTGGCCTGGATACCTCCCCTGCGGTAGAATTTGATAGGCCCTATCCTGCACACCATGCAGATGCAGGGTACAGAAACTTGATGGATAGAGTAATTGAATTAATGGGATGGAATGCAAATTCCCCAAATTTTGACCAAGATGACATGACAGACATCCTTAAAGAAGGCCCAAAAAAGGACCCTGTCCTCCCTTTTCATAGGGCATTGCAAAAAAGGGTTACGGCCACATGAGAGACCTTCAATTCTGGCCCTGCCATAAATAAGAAGTTTGTGGGGATGTATAGGCCTTCCACAACTGACCCTGAATATCTATCACAACATCCGTCGCTGGAGAGTTTAGTGGTGCGGGCGGCCACATCTACAAGACAATCAGCCTACCCTTCGATCCCCCGGATAGGGATGACATAAGGATTGATGCCTAGGCCCGGAAAGCTTTTTCTTTAGGCAGTACAGCCTTAAAATCCACAAATGTGACTTTCACTCTTGCAAGGTTCACATACACCCTGTGGGATTGTATGACGGCAGCAGCTGAAGACATCCTTGAGGCCGAGGAGCGGGAAGGTTTTCTCGCAATTGTCAGAGATGGAAAGGAGGCTATGGGGGAATACCTCTAATCAGGGTTGGACAGTGCTGATCGCATAAGCAGAACCATGGTCTCCAGTACAGTCCTGCACAGATTGATTTGTATGGCTGAGAAAATCGGGTTTTGCACCAGATGTGTAATCCAGATTGCTCAATATGCCTTTTGACGGCTCGAGGTTGTTTGGCAGCAAGGCAGACGAAAGTTTAGAAAAGCTGCAGACCTCAAAAGCGGCTGCTAAATCTTAGTGCCTCTATTAAACAACCTTAGCAACACTCCTACTCAGGGTCATCTTCCTGGAGGAGTCGTCCTTTTTGCTTTTATTCCTCATTTGGAAGAGGGAAGGGACAGGCCAGTCAGAAAGGTCAACAAAGAAAAATTCCTTGTGGTGGAAGAGGAAAAGGTGCTAGATCAGCCCCAGCAGCAAAACCTGTCCCTTCAGCCGCTGCTGCAGCAGCTGCAAAGCCATTGGGAGGCAGGATCACTCAGTATCTGAACGAATGGCGGGGCATTACGTCAGATGCTTGGGCACTGGAAACAGTGGCACATGGTTACTGCCTTCCTTTTCGACAAAGGCCTTGGCACCATATACCGGGAGCCAGCTCTGCCAAAATTCCAGACCCACTCCTTGTGCAGGAGATTTTAACCCTGCTATAGAAAGGTGCAATTGAACATGTACCTGTAGCGGATAAGAACAAGGGTTGGTACTCCCCTTACTTTCTCATCCCAAAGAAGGACTGAGGATTGAGACCCATTTTGGACATAAGAAACTTGATCAAGACTGTTTGATATCATTGGACCTTCAGGATGCTTACTTTCATGTGCCAATCCATCTCAAGCACAGGAAGTACCTGAGGTTCGTGATCGGCAGTTCTCACTATCAGTTTCAAGGTCTGCCATTCGGGTTGACCTCTGCCCGAGGGTTTTCACCAAGCTGAAGCAGTGTTGGCAGCGAGTCTCAGGAGAAGGGGGATTCACCTTTACCCCTACCTGGACCACTGGTAAATCAGGGCGGGTTCACCCAAACAAGCCCAGGAACATTTGACCATGACCTGCCACTTATTACACAGACTGGGTTTTTCCCTCAATTTCAAAAAGTCACAAATGGTACTACTCCAGAAGCTCCAATTCATCAGAGCAGTCCTGGATACTTCCTCTGGCAAAGCCTCGCCTCCCGAGGAGAGGGCTCACCACATTCTGCAGATGGTAACAAAGTTCTTGAATGGCCAGCATCTACCGGCCTTAGAGTTCCTCAGGTTGCTCGGTCTCATGGCATCCTGCATTTTTCTGGTGCCAGACTGAGGATGAGATCCCTTCAATGGGCCCTCAAGACTCAATGGTCTCAATTTTCGGGGAATATGTCAGATCTTTTGCCGGTTCTGGCGTGAGTGGCTCAAGATCTACTATGGTGGGCTTGCAAGGACAATATCCTCAAAGGAGAATCTTTTTGGCACCCATGGCCGGAGATAATAGTAGTGACGGACCCCTCACTCATGGGGTGGGGGGCCCACACCAACGAACTGATAATCAGCGGTCGTTGGTCTCCATCGGAGTCCAAACTGCACATCAACCTTTTGGAGCTGAGAGCAATCAGACTAGCCCTTAAAGCCTTTCTGCCCTATGCACAGGGAAAGAATGTCCTGATAATGACGGACAACACAGTGGTCATGTACTACTTCAACAAGAGAGGAGGCGTAGGATCACTTCCACTGTACAGGGAAGCAATGCAGCTCTGGTTCTGGGCAATACAAGAAGGAATCTCTCTGTCAGCAGGTCATCTAACCGGAGAGCACAACATGGTGGCGGGCGCTCTGAGCAGGCAGAGCACAGTCTCCCATGAGTGGGAACTAGCTCAGGAAGTCCTTAAAGAGATCTTCACGCTTTGGTGAACCCTTCAAGTTGATCTTTTCGCGACCAGGACCAACTGAAAGTGCGTTCAGTACTGCTCAAGGAAATTTCCCCCAAGAGGAGCTCTAGGAGACGCGTTTGTGGTGGACTGTGAGTTTCCGCTGCTGTACGCGTTTCCTCCAGTCACGTTATTCCTCAAGTAATCAGGAGGTTGAGAAAGTTCAGGAAAACCATGATCCTAATTGCCCCGGATTGGGCCAGGAGAACGTGGTACCCAGACCTGAATAAGGAGTTTGTGGAAGAAATGAAACGTCCCCACTGAATCTGTCCATTTGTTGGATTGTTTCCTCCTTCGAGGGACCGACTGCACAAGGGAACTCAGTTATACCTTGAGAACATTGATTGAGGGTTCAATAAAAGATGATCCTGGATTAGCTTTGTAGAAACTCTAATATTATAATGACTACTCCTGACGAAAGTCCCATTACCATAGAGAGGACTGAAACATGTTGAGTTAATAATCGAGGAGTTATACCAGTTTGTACAAAATTATTTAGAGATCCTGAGAGATCTGAACCTCACTTGAAAGGACCAAACCCTGAGGTTTCATTAATAATTGATGCATTTTTACATTTTCTTCTCTATTATTTGAATTTTGTGTTATGTCATTGTTATATTTGTATAAGCTCTTAGTTTTTTGTTGTTTTTTTATGAATAAACATGTGTTTTTTCTCAATTTATGAGATTTTTTTACCTTTAAATCTTAATAAATATTTTTTATAATTGACCTACAGGTATTTTTTGAAAGGACAACTGTTGATAAAGTCTGTTTTTCTACCTTTCCATTTATATTTGATTCCTATTTTCCCAAAATTGAGGTAGGAGACCACTCTGGTTTGGAATGTTCATTTGGGTTCTCCAAACTAATTGTTTTGAGTACAACAGCTATACAACAGCTGCACATTGTTCATTATTGTTTTACATCGGACATTTAGCAATTCTTCAGGGAAAGCAAGATTCACATTGGTGCTCTTTAATACTCTTTTGCACTTTCAAAAACCTCTGCAAGTTTTGCTCCTCTCTTTCTGAATAATCTTTTCCAGAAGTATAGCCATCTTGCTACACTTGTTTCTCCACTGCATGAATAACCAAATATTGACGTGGATAACGTTTTCCTCTGCTTCTTCCTTGGCTTTGGCAGTGTGGGTTTATACCAGCTTTTATTATATGCTTGTTTAAATATGGGTAACAAGTTTCACAACCTTTGGACCTTTCATTAGTCACCTCCTGCCTTTGGCAATATCTGTTGGTTTTAAATTGCCTTGCTTTCTTTTGGCTTGGGCAATGGTTGTCGGCATTAGGTTCTAATGATTTTGCCCCATCGGTTTGCTGGGTTCTCAACAAACTCACATGGTTAAAGTTAGTCATTTGGTATTGACATATATTGCTTTTGCCGTTTTCTGATAATTCGGTATTCAAAACACATGAGTGTTTACAACTCTGTAAATGCCTGCCTCAAGCACGTGAGCGGTCTCGTAGCGCTGCGGGGTCACTATCGGCTGGTGAACTCACTGTGTAAGGCGTGCACGTCCGATCCCCTCGCTGTTCGCAGGTGCTCTGCTTCAGTGGCTCCTTGCAACCCAGCAAACTGCTGCTCTTGGTCCGCCATTGCCCACGCCGCTTGTAAAATGAGCTTCCTTTACTCCGGAGGCTCACTGACCCCTAGATCCAGCCTCTTGGGGAAGAAAACTTTCTGCACTTTCGCTTTATACTGCGCAGCCTCTGCAAAATAGGTCTCCAGAGGGCAAGCTTCACTCTTCCATGCTTCCCGTTGTACAACCTCTGCACTTAAGGCTTCTGGAGGCAAAGACCTTCTTGGGACCGCTACTGTCTCCTGCTTGACAGTGGTACCGGCGTCTTCTCCTTCCTCCAGTTTCTACTTTGGCTGAATACACAACTCACACTGCTCTCCTTGCTCACTAATGGCCTCCAACTAATGGGGCCTTTTAAGCCTCTCAGTCTCCCTCAGGTGTGGGCCATTTTCATTAACAAGCTGACCAGATTGTTCCTCTTTAGCCCTCCTCTTCATCCCAGTACTTCAGGAATTATGGGACTTGAAGTCCCTAATGACAGTTTTTCTCACTTTTTCTGTTTTGCAATAAGCCATTAGAAGAATAAGGTCTCGGGGGAAGTTGAGCAAAGGGGTTTCCCATTTCTCCTGACTTGCTTCCCCTCTCATGTGATCCTCCTGCAGAACACCACCCTCAGGATCGGTATCAGAAAGCATCTGCCTTTCCCTAGCCACACGAGAAAGGTCCCAGGTCAGGGTTTCTGGGGGAATCCTCACGGATTCATCACAAGCCGTAGCATGAAAACCACTTGGCAGATTTGGACCAAGTAAGAAACAATTTGGCCACAAACAGCTGAATTGATTTCCATGAATGGTTTCGGGTAAATACATCTAGTTGCTTTTAAAATATTCCACAGAGAATGGGGTGTCCCCTGCGCCTTAAAACCTTTACATTGGTATTGGTGCTTTGCAGCAGAGAGGCTGCGAGAGGCTAGTAACTTTTGAATTGCTGAATGGATTTGGATGGCATTTTCTAAACCAAGGATTTGTCGAACCCCTTACCCCCCACTCTCCCAAATGGACATTTTGGGAACAATTAATCAAAAAATGAAAAAGGTTATTAAGAGTGATGTGAATAGTGTATAGTGTGGCCACCTAGTTGGTCCAAAAGAAACTTATTGCGGTAGCATGTAAAGTGGACATGGCCAAAGGCCTTGGCTAGTGGGCCCAAAAGACATGTATAGTGGCCACGGCCAAAGGCTGTGTGGTGACAAGGAATGAAGAGACTGACCAAATAGTGGCATGGGGATTGTTATAGACTTTTATTTAACAACAAAAAATATAAATCTATCCTTAACTCTAATGGGTTTCCCTACCTAAACTAAAGAAACTCTGGTGCGAGTCAGGAAGTCCGTGAAAGTCTGAATCAAAAGACACTATCCCGGTCCTAAATCATTTACGCTATCCCTGTCACTACAATAAACAATATTAAAGTTCTGGTTCTGATCATGACCCCGGAGAATGACTCTCTTCTCCTGGATGCAAAGTTCCATTTAGGATCCAAGCTTTTCATAACAAACAGTTCTACAGGATCCTCATGGGGCTAGGAGAATGACTGCCTTCTCCTAGCTGGTTCCCCAATGTTCCTTGTAGTCTTCAACAACACTTGTAGTTCCTTCAAGGAAGTTTCAACACATTTTGCTTTCTTTATACTCGTCGTCCTGCCTTTACTGGGACGACGAAGATGCTCCTTGAGACCCTCCCGACTCTCTAGCACCACACTCTTGTGGAACTACCCAGAGAATTGTGCTCCAAATTGATTCACTACTTCATCTACTTCTTCTTGAGTCTTTTCGGCCCCCTCCCAGACTTGTACTTGTTCCCATTACCTTCTCCTGGGGAACTCTTCACCGGCTTTGCCAGGGGTCATGGGTGTACATTCTCTGCTTCAACCTCTTGTTTCATGCTACCTCTGTGGCCTGCTTCTCTCCACGGCCAATTCCTGTTGGCAGTCTTTGCGCTGTTGTTGGACCACTCACTCCACCCACGACAGGTCATGCCACCACCAATCTTTTGTGCTTTCCGCACATTTGCCTACGCGGCTCTGCTTTCGGCTACAGTAGGCACTGTTGTCGGACCGGTTGGTCCACCCACTACAGGTCGCCTTTATGCCTCTCCAGGTCTAATGCATTGGTTCCCAACCAACTCTCAAGGTGCTACCCGGGCACCCCACTGTTCATCTCTTTAATTTTGGCAACGTTCCTTGCTGCAGTCTCTCGAAGCCCATGTTCGACCTTACGGGCATCGATGCTTCTACCTCACTCTTGGGTTCTCCTTCTGGATGTACAACATCTCTCAGCATACCAGAACCGCACAGCCATTGCCGGACGGGCCAGAAGATGACAAAGGTCTTTTTTCTGCATGTGTATTGGGACTCGCTGGCATTCCAATCTACCTGTGACATTTATTGAATGCAACATTTAGGGCATCAATCACACTTGGCCTCTCCTCATAAACTAACCTTACTTTGTTATAAAGATTAATATTTCATGTAATAGTATGGAATAAAGAGGAACTCCGTGCCTTGGTCTAAGATCTTTTTGGAAAATGATAACCTACTTGTTGCTTTAAACTTGGCATGTAGGTTTTGTTGAAAGTTGAATTTGTTGGCAGATCAGCCTGTGGCTTGGATGAAGAAGCCAAGGTTTGTCTCCGCTTTTCTATTCCACCTGCTCTCATAGGGAGCACCTGTAGATGACCAAAGAAAAATCAGCATGTTTCTGCTAATATCATGCTTAAAGTGACAATTTGCGGGATTCGGTCACTTCTTCTCAGGGAGGAGCCTTTCCCTGTGAGGCTAGGAAGGTGAGCCCACTCTGCAATACCCTCGCTAAGGGTAGAGGCAAGCGCGGCTTCACCGGGAGAGACGACTCCTCTGGGGACAAGGACTCACATTCTGATGAGAAACTCTCTAAGCCACATAAAAATATCCCACCTAAAACTACCTCTACTGAAAGGAAATCTGAAGAACCAACTAGGATTTCTTGTTGTCAGGTAAATCCTTTAATTATGCCTATAAAGAAGAACTAGTATTTTACTGAGACGAAGAAACTCATGGGAAACATACAGAGTTGAAGCAGAAAGAAAGGAAGGACTGTGATGCTGCTCTGGGATAAGTCCCAACACAGCGTAATACGAATGGAAGGCAGAGACATTGAGTGAGAAAACCCCTGTGAGTTTCAAGACAGCTCACTGAGGAGTACTGCGGAAACTCGGGCTGCGCAGCATCCGATGCAGAAGGGAAGCCCAAGTGAAATCCAGACATGCAGCGTCAGAGAGGAGAGATGAGAAGCAAACCGAATGCGAGGCATTCTGACTCTGAGAGAAGAGTAAATGGTGGCGTGACCACAAACAAGCTGTGGTGGACCATGCTGTCCATATATATATTGCCAATACCACTTCTGTGAAGTAAGTACAAAGCGGAACAATTGAAAAAGGATGACAGGGACGCTTGAAGAATCGAGAAGGCTATCCAACAAGTGAGAGCAAAGGTTCCAACCTGCTACCAGCTCCAGTGACGCTATCCCTGTGCATTGAAGGTAACTAGGTAACTAGGTAGGGGGGAGACCTGGGATGAGGACACAGAATAATTACTGGAACACTCTTACTCGTCCCAGTGAACCTAAAGTAGCGAGAGTAACTTTCCCCCTCCACTGCACTTGCACAATCTCAATGTCACCTGGCCTAGTAAGATTGCTGTCTTTGTCTTCCCCCTCCCTTGCCTTGTCGCACCTTGAAACACTGGTGTATAGACGCGTTACAAATGCCATATATCATATCATAAATGAAGAGGGTGAGAACTGTAAATGGAACACTCATACTCGTCCCAGTGAAGATAAATTAACAATAGTATATGGAAAGAGTGAGAATCATTACTAGAATGCTCATATTTGTCCGAGTAAAGTGGAACTAACAAGAATAAATGAAGAGTGAGAATCATTACTGGAACAGTCCTACTCGTCCTAGTGAAGAAGAAGTAACAAGAGTACATGAAAGGACTGAAAATCATAATTGGAATATATTCATCCCAGTCAGCGCATAATATTCTGAGTGAAAGAACCACGAGAAAACCAATATGGGAATGTGCAATCTAGTTCCAAACAATGTAAAAAGTGTACATTAAATAAGTAGACACATTTAAATCTGACTAGGATTAAAGGAGGAATGGACGAAGATAAATCAAAACGAAAATTATATGAAGAAGTGGTCAAGAAGGAAAGAAGATTCAAACTTGGAAGAACCCAATAACAGAATGTTAGGGGGTGCCCCCAGGCAGGCTGAGCCGTGCTGGGAGCCCGCAATGCGAACTCATGGAAGGCCTAACTCCTTCCCTTAGCCGAGTCAAGAACGCCAGGTCCACACAAGAGGCAAGGTACTACTGAGGTTTATTATAGCCAGTAAACCACTGGGATCACATGTGTTAACGGAAAGTTCATCCATCTCTCAGAGAACTCTGGCTCGCAGGCCAGTTTTGAGCACATGTGACATCACAATTGGCATCAGTCTCTGGAACCTTCCCTGAAAACCTACCTCCGCTCGTGATAGGTCGCCGAGTGGTAGGTCCTATATAGAAGCCTATAGAGACATAATGTTACTGGACAAGGCTGTGTCAGGTGTTATGCTTGGACCATTCCCGAAAACTGTTACTTGGAAAATGTTGCAGTGAGCAGGCCCCATGATTGGCCAGTGACCCCCGTCATCGACCCCTGGGGACCTTGGTTTTGATTAGCTGACCAGCGAGCTCCCAAGCCCGGGACAACCGCTGTTCCCAGCCCACTGGCCACCTGGGAATGGTACATGTATAATTATGTGTCTGCAAGGTATAACAATGTGTCAGCATTATAACAGTGTGTACGCCATAGCTGCATTGAGAGCGTTCCGTTTCCCAACTCAGAACTGTAATGTGCATGTATCAACATTGTTGCAGCCATTGTCTAGTCGGTGAGACAGGTTGCTCTTCTCAGTCACCGAATCTTGTCAGCTCCTCAGCGAGGCCAGATCACGTGTTTGGAGACCACGTTTGTGAGCTCGGGTCTCTGAATTATTCTGTATTTTGTCGGAGAACGCACCTCTCCTGCAGCCGGTGTTACCTTGGTTCAGTGTGAGGAATGTTGTTTGCAACATTGCGACCTTGGCAGTGGCTTCGTTCCTGCCACAGAAGTTCTGCTGCACAGCAATCTGTGAGGCTCAGGGTTACCCTGAGTCAATCGTGGCCCACTAGATTTCCTAAGCCATAGCCTGCCTTCTATTGTATGTGTCTTCCATAATGCCCATAGCTTAGTGCGTCATAGCCGACAGGTCCCTTGAGTGCCCCTGCCGTACCATGGGGTTATTTGCATGTAAGCATCTGCAAGCATTTACACACTTTTCTTGCTTCTTGCGTTGCTGAAGCAAGCCTAATAGCAAAATAATAAATGTGCAGACAGTATGTGTATGTCACTGTCCTCTAACTCATAGAGCTGTATACCTTTGTTTTCATGTAGTTAGTTGTGTGAGTGTCCAGAGTGTGCGGGTAGCATGTGTGCTTCATGTCTAACGTGGCTATGTCGTTGTGGTGTCTCGAACGACTTGCGGCATGACGTCTTGGTGCTTTAGCCAATTCTGCCCATGTAACTGGTTCCAGCTCTGTCTTGTGCTTCTTCGTCCACTCTAGGTAAGGTCCGTACTGCTGCTGCTGCAGGGTTGTAGGGCCTGCTGGGAGGGTACCTCTCATAATAGCTATCCATCGTAAGAGCAGTGGCAATTGCTAGTTCATATGAACGGCGGCCATATTATCTCTGGTGCTTCTTCCTGTTGGAGGGTCCTTCAGGATGGGAGGCATATTCTGACTTTCATTCTTCAAGAACTTAGTCTTTTAATCAAAGAAGTTACTGAGAAATATTTTTAAAAATCATAGTAAACTGATACTGGTGAAGAACTAGCTCACAGGAGAAGGGAGCCATTATGTTGTGGTTTTTTTCGTTGTTCTAATAGTGGTAGGTTTAGAATTGCTTAGTTTGGACAGTGGACTGATCTTCCTTTTGAATTCCCTGACAACTGACAAGCACCATAGTTAGTTTTGTTAAGTAGGGAATATCCGTAATATAGGGAACGTTAGGTGTTTTCACTTTTCTTTTAATAAAGATCAAGAGTGAAATGGAAGATCAGAGCCTGTGTCCTTCTGACCTGCACCATTACGCTGCCTCTCAGAGCTTCTAGGAGGCGAGGAAGTAGTGCTCAGTCCTGATAAATATCAGGGGAAAGAAAAAAAAAGGAATGCTCGTAGAGATCCCATTCAATGCTTTAGTGCCATCATTTTCCTCCTCCCTGCAGGAGTAAAAACTACGCAATTCTAGTAGTGAGAATAGGGAGAAGGATTCTTCCGATTCATCATGGCACCTGGAGCATTTCACGCAAGCTCTTCCTCTTCAGAGGGATTTTTTAAAAAAGATGATGCTTGTTCACTTTGCAAAAGCCACAATGCCGGAGGAGGCTACCACAGCGTCCTGGTGGAGTCAGGGCCCACTGACTTTGAAAGCAGACTGAAGCAGTCTCAACCAGCCTCAACGTTAGGAACTGTTTGCTCAAGAGCTTTGCTACTGCTTCAATAAAGAAGACACATCAGATCTTATTTGTGCTGAGGATCACTTTTGAGTCCTCAACTGCGACCTTGATCATTAAGATTTCGGCGTCTGAAGCATTCGAAGCTGATTTCATCATCGTGACCCATTGATTCCCCTTCATATTTACTGGCTCCCAAAAGCCAGTTAATTCAGACAACTCACAGCCTCTTTTATGGGTAAGAGGACGCTGTTCCATATGGCCTTGATCCTATATCTACAGAAAACATTTCCCTGAGCAGCAGGGCTCAAGTCGAGGGTACACTCGGGGGGGACGAAGTCCCCCCACTTAATTCAGAGGGTGGACTCAGTCCCCCCAGCTAAAATGAGAAACCTTGAATGTGCTCTTTGAATTTGAGCCAACCTTGGGGATCAACCCGCAGTAATCAGGTTTGTAGGCCAGACACTTCACCACTGCACTTAGATGAAGAATAACAAACAACTAAAGATGAAATGTCACATTTCGGTAATGCAAATCCCAGGAGAAACATTTGTATTGGTTCTTGGAGTTTAAAACATGTACACCTTTTAACGTTTTCAAAAACCCTATCAGAAGAAAATATCCTCTCTTGGTTTTGTGTGTGTATTGATTTTATGAAAGGCAAAGGCTATTAGTCCTGTGCAATTTGGGTGCTTATGCAAAGCAATTTTAATGAAATGTGCATATTTTACCTTGATATGATAATTTCTGGCTGTGTCACATCCCAGTCGTTGGTTGATGAGTCACCCCACTTTAATTGTTAGGACTTGATCCCTTCTGAGGAGTTTTGTTAGCAGGATGTGGAGAGTTCCAACTTGGCAGCAGACCTGAATGATGACCGCGGTCTGAATACATCCCCAGAGCAGAATTCCTACAAACTGCCTGCTATAGACACCCAAAGGCACCCTACCAGAAGACAAAAGAGAAGTAGTCAAGTCCTTGGTTCTGGGCTCACCCACAAAAAGGTGACCCAGTACAATCTCACTGACGTAAAGGGCCATCACGTGAGATTTTACTGCCATTTAATGAGTCCATTGTGGATCCAGTTATGAATATGTAGGATCATCCCTGCTTGACCCTGGTAATTGATAAAGATCTCTGCTGAGAAAATATAAACCTCCCCCACCTGATCCCAGTTTCCTGTACAAACAACATAGTCCACAACATTTGGTGGTGCAGGCAGCCACCATGGGCCTGTAATCTTCCACTTTACACTCTCTTCAATCAGATAGGGATAGCAAGATGTTGGATGCAATGGGAAGAAAGGTATTTGTATCTGAAAGCCTGACTCTAAAAGCAGTGAGCACCTCTTGCGCTCTGACAAAATGTATACACATTCTATGGTTATTGATTTCAGAGACAGCAGACCACTTGCCACAATGGCACATTAGAAGTTGCTTTAGCAGTGTGGTAGCAGAGAGTAAAGATGGTGCCTGCCAGCTATGCAGACAAGACTTGTTACTGCTGTCTGTATGTCCTACTCGATGAGCATGGGCTCAGTCACCTGGAGGCATGCTTGGTTGGGGACCTCAGGATTTACGCCTGATGTCCAGGGAATATTAATGGACATGCTCTTTGATGGGGACAATTTGTTTGGGGCAATGATAGACAACCAATTGGAAAAATGTAAAACATAGATGGTGATTGCAGAATGATTGTTTTTTATGGGACAACAACCCTTGGTGTGCCCTTCTACCTCAACAACCTTTTTCGGGTGACATGGCTTTTACCGCTTTACATTGTTTGTCATAAGGGGGAGGAACAGACTTCACTGTGAAAGAAGTACAACTCACAACCAGGCAGAGGCACCCAAAGAGGCCAAGCAACTGCATCTGCTGCCCCCTCATTTACCCCAAAAGCAAACGTCTTTAGTAGGTCCTGATTACACTCGACTCCAGTAGGGGGAAGAATAACACTGCACTACGAAGAGTGGCTGTGCATTACTTCAGATGCATGGGCACTGTAGGTTCTATCACTGGGTTACTACTCCCCTTTCTAAAAGCAGCCCCCAATCATTCACTTTCTAGCCAGTCACTGCCGCTGGATTTCCTCCTCTTAACAGATATCATGAGCCTCTTATCAAATCTAAAGGGGTAGTATTCACATTACTTCCTAATACCAAAAAGAACGAGGGCTGGCGACCCATCTTGGACTAGAGGTTCTGGAACATCACCTCAGAAAGACAAATTCAAGATGTTCCCATTAGTTTAGAACCTTTAGTCTCTAGAGCTCCTGAATTGGTTTCTTGTCACTGGAAACCTCCTGACATGTATTTCCATGTGCCCGTCCATCCACAGCACAGGAATTACCTGTAGTTCCTGATAGGCAGTACTCATTACCAGTTTTGGGTTTTTCCTTTTGACTTAACCTCCATGCCAATGATTTTCTTCAATCGGATGTCAGTTGTGGTGGCTCATTTTAGGAGGAAAGGGGTCCATCTCTTCCTCTAGCTGGAAGATTGGATCATCAAAGCTTTCTCGTCAGACAAGGTGTTTTCTAAACCATACATACCATCTTTTACATAGTATAGGCTTTCTCTAAATTTAAATAAGACACATATGACACCCTCTCAGTCACTTCAGTTCATCAGGACACTCACCCAGGAAAGGTCTTTCATCCGAAGGACAGAGTCCGAAACATCCTTCAGATTGCCGACAAATTGCAGAACAATCATACTCTCCCTGCCTCAGCCTTCCTCTGCATGTTGAACCTGACGGCATTCCACATTTTTCTGCTGCCAGAGACACGGTTGTGGGTGATCTCACACCAGTGGCTTCCATGGTCTCAGTGGTCTCAGTTATCGAACAGCATGACAGACCTTTCTTAGGTCTCTATGCGTTATACATGGGATCTCCTGTGGTTGGCCCTGTGAGATCCCTTGATAGTAGAGGGATCTACTTTGGTGACCAGGGCTAGTTTACCCACCTACACAATCTCACCGTGAGTGGACTTTGTGCCTCCCCCGAGTCCAGGACTCACTTCAACTTGTTGGCACTGAGTGCAATTAGGCTTGCACTGATAGCATTCCTTCATTCATTTCAGAGAAAGAGTGTCTGGATTCTGTCACACAGCATAGTGCCCCTGTGCAGGGAAGTGATACAGCTATGGTCATGGACTTCAGAGAACAGCGTCTCTTTTGAGAGCCCATCACATCAGAATGCAGAAAGTGGTGGCAGATGCTCAGGGAAGGCATGACTCAGTCTCTCATGGATCTACGTGATAACTGCACATCGGGAAATTGTGAATCTGAAAAGATCAAATCGCAAAATCCTGTTGTGCAGTGACCATGTAGATCGCTATCCGCCATCCCGCACCCCCCTTCCCCCACTTACCTTTTTCGGCGACACGCACAGAGGTTTGGCGCCGACTCTCCTGTAACCCTGCAGTGCCAGTTCCCTCCCACTAACATGGGTCGGAGCTGGTGCGGCAGGGTGTTTTTTTTTGTTTTTTTTTTTCAGGGACACCCCCGAAGCCCATAATGCCAAACAGGAGGAGCAGGGCATACGGTCCCCCTGTTTTGCATTATGGCATTCTGTTTTTTGTTTAATGCTGAATGCACAGTAAACGCGCATTGGCCTTTTTTTCTCTCAATATTTTGGAGTAAACCCGTCTCCCATGAGTGGGAGCTATGCCATGTCGTCCTTCAAGAGATCTTCAAATTATCATGCCCCTCACGTGGATCTATTTGACACCAGTGTCAACAAGAAGTGCAAGCGGTTCTGCTAACAGGAACCACGCCTGATATTGGTTAATGAGTGTTGCTCTTCTACTGGATTGGCTGTATGACCTCCTCTATGCATTTCCCGATTCAAGACTTGGATGATTTTGATTGACTGTGAGGATGTAGTATTTAGATTTCCTCAACATGACCATCGGTCCTCCTTGATGTCTCCCAATGAGGGAAGTTTTCCTCTCCCAGTCGGAGGGCTGGCATATCTGTTACCCAAACATCTGCATGCTCTACCTCAATGCAGGCCTGCTGAGAGACTGAGGTATAGGGATTGGAACATGAAGAAGGACATCCTAGAGACCCTCCCAACTTTCACAAGGCCAGCCACGAAGGCATTTTACAGCTGCAGGTGGAGGAAATGGTCTTTGTGTTTCTCAGAGGAGGATCTGGGCTCTTTATCTCACCCTACAGCCTCAGCCCCAAAGGTTCTACTCTCCCTGGCACAGAAGGCCTGTAAATTGGCACCATAATATATTCAGCCAACATCCTGGTCTTTGAAAGGATTCCAAAACAAGGCTCAAACCTTTCAATTATCAATGTTATGCAGCTTCTGAGAGGTTTAATAAACAGCTTTTCCCATGCCAGTTTGTTGTTCCATTGTGGGATTTAAATCTTTTAACTTTTCTGACGCTGGCACCATGCATACCTCTTCATTCCTGTTCTCGTAGGCTTTTGTCACTGAGAGCTATTTTTTTAATTGCAGTCACTTCAACTAGTCCGTTAAGTGAGCTGGAGACGCTATCTTGCAGACCTCCTTGTTTTTCCTTAGGAGAAGGTAACCCTTCAGGTGAGACCTTCTTTCCTCGCTAAAGTTGTCTCAGAGTTTAATTTGCATCAAAAGTTCAGCTCCCAGTCTACTACCCATTCCTCGTTCTTCAAATGCGTGCGCCGTAGGATTCCTCTTAGCTTTTACATTGTGAGAATGAGGGTACAGAAAAAGATGATTTGTATTTAGTGGTCTCTGGAGCCTGCCCGTGAAGAGCTTTCTCTAAACAGACACTTTCTCAGTTAGGTCTTATGCATCTTAAAATCTTATGCTCTTGCTGCGAAAGAAGTACCCGAGGGGCTTCAGGCCTTGAAGCCACATCTCCCTTACAAGGGGTCTTCCAGCTTTTTTCATCCTTTTGGTCCTTTTCCTCTCAATCAGTAGGGTGGCTAAGCTGTAACTTCACCCCGGGCTGCCATCTTCACATTCTAACCCAAACTCTAAAAAACAACGAAATTCGACAGATATGTTGAGCTAAAGAACCACAATTTGCACCCCCACCATGCACAACTTATACTGAAAAACATGACAATTCAGATGAAATCACAAATGACATCATTGTCACTTAGGTTGTTAGGGTCACAAATACTCAGTGTTGTGTGACATTTCAAGAAAAAGAGAAAGAAGAGAATTATCTGTGCTCTTGTCATTTGCGCAACATTTTGAGAGTCTGCCCCATTGTCTATTATTGAGCATTTATGGGTTCATAGACAAATAGGCAAAGCAGCTTGGTATCTTACATGTGCTTGGTATTCTTAATTAGGTGTGCTATTGTATGTAGTTCATGGAATAATGTGACTCAATTGTTACCAATGTATTATTGCATGGTGAATAACAAACACCCATAAATGATAATTAATTGGGGATAGTAATCGTTTTTCATGTGTTACTGAATGTTACTGAATGTTTTGTCTTGCAATGAAAGATATATGTACAGCTCTAATCCCTCTTTTTCCACAAACTATTATCATTCCCAAAATGACTCTCACATGTGTAGTAAAATGAAAAGAACAAACAAATCCAGGTGTTAATGTAAATAAAACTGTCATTGCATTTCTTTGTGACTTTTGTCTCAAAAAAATGTGCCCTACTTCCAAAAATATCATATCCTCTTAATGAGTTCCAGGTAGGACTAAGCATAGAATTTCAAAATGCACATAAACAAATGTATTAATATATTTATTTATATGTGGTGGAACAAGGATCTTTTGATGACAAAAGAACGTGCAATAGATAACAAATCAGATTTGATGGGAAGCAGTGGGATTCTTACAATGGGGTGAGTTCAAGTGGCAATCTGACGAGGTTATGCAAGGGAGTAAATGGAACAGACACCGGGAACAATACATGGGTGGACATTGGAAGAGTGCAGAAGTACAAGTCTGACACAGAGGTGGCATAATAGTTGGCATATACTTTTATTTATCACAGCAAAAGAAAAGGAAAAGCCTATCATGCCCTACTTACTATGTGGGGTTGTGGGGTTACCCTACCTAAACAAAAATACTAAGGACTGTGAAGGCATCATGAAGTACGACACAGACAACTGGTTCAAGATTCAAAATAAAGTAATTTATTAACTCAAATGTCAGGTTTATAGAAGGCCTAACTTGCCCTTTGCTAACGTGGGATTTCCCTACCTAAACAAAACTAAGGAAGATCTGAGTCAAGGAGTTAAACTCATAAGTCTGTCTGAGTCCAAAACCTATGCTTGCCCTCACACCTAAAGCTAGACAATGTGTAGGGAAGTCAATAATCAAATAAATAGTGATCAACACAACGTTCTGAGCTGCTTCGAGCTCTCAGCTTCTTCTTTAGCTCCTCTTCCCCAAGTACAAGAAATTTCCACAAAAGTGTCGGAATTAACTCTCTCCCACTCAATGTAACACAGTTCCACACAATCCTCGGGGTTCCTTTCCCAAAGTTCCAAATAGCACAGTTCAAAGAAAAGATGGTCTTGAAGCTTCTTCTTGAGACAACAGGTATACCTCCTTCCGTCTCAGGACTGCCTTCCGAAGACTTCAGCTACGCCAAGTATACCTCTTTCGGTCTTTTAAACAATGAGGTAATCGCAGTTCAGAACTCTGGTCTAGGCGCAGTTATCAGACCCCACAGTCCACCCATCACTGGTCGCGCAAAACGGATCCCTCTCTTTGTTGGCATCTTGGCTTTGGTGGACAATAGTCACCCTTCTCAGGCCTCTTCTTGGTAGCCTCCTGGCTCTACCAGAGAAAGTCACACACATCCCGGCAGTCTTTGACCCGTTCGCACTGTATTTATTTACAAACCTCACTGTTTGGCTTTCAAAGTTCACTGTTTGGCTTTCTCCAGCCCGCAATGTACTTGACTGTAAGATTTGAGTCAAATTGTTGTGCAACATATATTCAATAAATCTTCGCAACGTGACTTTCATTGGGAAAATCCATTTAATTTTTCTATTGAAAAGTTTCCTAACATTTCTTTAGTTCATTTAGCAAAAACTCAAATCATTTCTGTGGCTTGCAGAATGTTTCCTTTCCATTTTTAGGTTTATAACACTTTCTGTGTAAAGCCTTAATTGAAGCACAATGAGAAGTTTGTTTGCGGGTATTATTTCTTTTCTTAAGCCTTCTATTCACTTTAACAATGACTTGTCAGTTTGTATCAACTTGCGTTTACAGATTAACACAGACAATGTGTTTGCTGATACTGTAACTTTAAGGTATTGTGCTTGTGTGCAGAGCTAGTCAGTGATTCCTTTGTCTCTGAAACTCACCGGCTCTTGAGCTCTTGGATGCATATGCGTCGTCACTGAAGGACTGCTACCATGACGGTTAGGGGTCTTCAATATGCCCCTAATATGCTCCAGGGTGGCTCTCACGTCTGGAGTCAACGAGCACCAGTATTCAGAATTACGAGATTGGCCCAGTTCGGCACTGCATCCCGCTGCACAACTCTGTGCACAGAGTTAGGAGTTTTAAAGCCAGTCTCAAGATACTTTGTCTCCATGCGCTCTGCTCTCCACAGTTCGCCACAGCTCCTGCTGGTCTATTCGTTCTGCTGCTCCTCAGACCAGTGTCCCTGTTTCTATGTCACTCTCTCTCTTGATGGGCTGGTCTCTTTTTATACACCTGCAGCCCCTTCACAGGCTGCAGGTGTGCTTTCTTCGTTAGCCCTGCCTGCCCAGAATTAAAGGGACATGCCTGAAAGAGTGTAGTCTTCATTGCTCTTAGTGCCCTCTTCTCCGTTCCAGTGTACCCCACTCCCAGTTCCCAACGACCCTCAACCCAGGTGCTCCTCCCTCGCTCTCTGGCCCCAGGGATAGGATCAAATAACGATGGCCTTTCCCTGGCCCCCCTGCGCAGAGGATCTAAGGGATTTAGGAGTGAGAATACCCTCAGGTTTCTCACAGGACCCATTCAGGATATCCATAAATTGAAATGTCCACATAGTGTCTAAACCTATTTCCGTCCCTTGCACTTTCAACTAACGAGAGACCGGATGTCTTATTAATCCAGAAGGAGGCCCCTCACATTCTGGATGTAGACTCCAAGGCACAGTTCTTGACTAAGAAAATGTAGTTAAATGTTCACTGCTTGAATGTTTAAACAAGCAAAAAAAAACATATTTCCTCAATCTCATGGGAGAGGTCACAGATGGAATGTCCTGTCTGTGTTGGAATGTTGTTGTGTAGATGAGTGTACCACCCATTGCAGTTAGATATGTAGCCTGGTGGTGGGAGGCAGTGGGCTACCCTCCCTGCTCCTGTCCTTGTTCCTTATCTCTGAAGCTGTTACATGAAGTACATGAATAATGGAACTTATGTCGTACCTTCATACTTAACAATTGGCAATGAGCTGGTCCTGATCCAGGCCCAAGAGGTGAACGAAAATGAAGGAGGTGAAGGAAGACACCTGCAGATGTGAAGAAGGACAAGAAAGGACAAGTAAGCTGCTACTGTGGGGGGGGGGGTGGAATCAGAAGGAGCAGGTGTTTTGGAAGAAGGAGAGGTCCCACTGCACTCCAAGGAGTCATCCCACCACCCAGGGCAAGTAATGAGTGAGTGTTTGTCTCCAGTCTTCCAGGAGAGTGTGGCACCTTGGGCAAGTAGGGACTGAACATCCCCCTCTGGAATGAAGGGGAAACGGGAGATTAACTGTTGCCTTAAATTGAGCATTCGCTAGGTCCCTGGTGCCCACAGAAGAGGGCGAGCACTATCTGCAGATGCTTTTTTCTTTTGTTATGCTGGCAGGTTCTGTGGAGCAGATGTTTTACCTCAGGGTCTGCACAATCACCAGTGTGTGCTATCAAGATGATGCAGGTATCCCTGTGGCGTATGCTGGGGAGAGTGAGCCTGTTTAATGCAGTCACTGACATTGTACGCTGGTGCTGAGTCTTTCATGGCACCTTCAGTCGTTGTGTTGGTTGTTCGAGCAGAGTTCTGCTCCCTGCTGTAGTGGCGGCCAAAGTGGTAACGTCACCAACACCCAGCGAGTGATGGTGACAATGGAGTCCTGCATGCTGTGACAGAGATTGCTTTCCGATTGCTGCTGTCTTTAATTTTATTCGCTTCACAGTGATGAGGGTGTCAGCGGGGTTGGAGAAAGGGACGAGCCGATGCTTAATGTGCGTGTCCAGGAAGCGAAGTCAGAGGAAGAAGGTCCTTCAAGTGCTGGGTCATGGAGTCGGCCGGCACTGTGTTATCATTGGAGTGCATGATTCGTCGCACTGCTTTTTCAGTCGTATATAGGCAATAACAAGCAGGTACTGATTATTTGGTGGTCTGTTAAGGGGTCAAAGTTTCCGGGGATCAGAGGGAGGATTTTTCAGGTTGGCGACGACTAGACATACATTTATTTTGGTTTGCTTCAATATTTTGGGATGATTATTCCCCAGAGTGGCAGGAGGCTGGGCTGCTGTCATTTGGGGAGTCAAGAGAATGTACCATACCTTAAAACGGTTCTTAACGGTGTCATCGCTTCCATGAACAGGATGCCTACCGTGGCCGCTGCACCCGGTAGGGTCAGTCTGGTGGGCGCAGCGGCCACGGCAGGAAGACACATAGTTTGCCGGAGTGTCGGTGAGCTTAACGGCACCCTTGTTTCTGTACCGGTAAACTTATAATGAGGCCCACTGTGTATTTCAAAAGTAAGATGAGATTAGGAACGAGGAGATTGTCAGAAGCGGCTGACTCAGTGCGGTTTGACGATTGTGATACGTGACACGTGTGAGGTCCCTTACTCGAAACCCGTTCGGAAGATGAACGGTGCTACGGCGTGGTGAGCGGTCACGATTGCACGGGGTGGTAAGCCCTGAACAGCCCTACACTATTGTAGATTGTGGACCGTAGACCCCGCTGAAAACGCTGCAGTGCTGCAAACGCTGGTGTGCGGCGGCGGTGTGTCATAGACGAGTGAGGCGACCCCAGGCTACAGACCGCAGTTTTCAGTGCAGTGCTGCAGGTATGTAAGTGAGGCGAAAGTGGTCTTGTGGTCAGTGGGAGCCGTGTGACAGAGAGACAAGAAGGTGTAAGTTCCCCCTTGAATCCTATTCTTTTGTTGGAGCCCTGTGGGGTAAAACTGCACTTATTGTAGTGCAGCATACTGCTTATCATTGATCGAACCCTGTGGAGACTGCAGGGTTACCATTTTCTTCCTGGAACCCTTAGATCCACATGAATACTGAAATTGTGATGGGAAGCGACCAGGATAGGTGGGTAGAAATAACTCCTATCCCTTGCTTCAGCACAAGGAGATGCCCGTGAAAATGCTGGTGGGCGCTAAGATCATTACCAGCAACGAAAGTGACAAAGATTAAGAAAATCTGCCTGAACTATCTGTTCCCTCCTCATTTGAAGTACTGCACTGTTGCCCCCCTGGACATACAGGTTGAAATAACTGCTAACACAATTTCCCCTTGTAACATCTTGGAGAGCCATCGGGACAGTGTGTTCCTTGACTCGCTGAATGAATGGTCAAACAAAGCTTCCACAAAGAACAACAATATCTTGGACCTTCACTCTCCCGAGGCTCAGAAAGACGCTGCCATAATTCCTGCCATCGCTACAGTTAGGGCTTACAGCGCTATGCCCGTGATAAGTGGGCTTAAAGCTTCTGAAAAGGACCTGAGGGGTGGTAAGGGCCCGCACTCGAAACAGTACACTTCTGGGACTTCAAAACAGCTTACCCAAGCAAACAGCTTTATCCCACCATAGGACCTTCGATCTGGAAACCAAGAGGTTTAACTCCAGCTCTTTCACATGCTAAACAGTCATTCTTTTATGTACGGCCAAAGCCTCAAGTACTTTTACAAGGAGAAACTGGCTCATCCTCTCTAACTTGAACCCCTGCCTCAATTGAACATACAGACCTGGGAACTGACATCCCCAAGCCAAGTGCAGTGTCCCGGAACACAGTCCTCCGGGAGTGTCGAGAACATCATAACCAACCCTGAATGAAATCAACCCCTGTCCCGAGGACTTCAGAAACCATGACAGAAGGTACTGGCTTGCCCCATGACTCACTTCAGAGAGGGGTGGCAGAGATTGGATCGGGAAACTTTTTAAATGACTCAATAGATAATAAAAATGGATAATGAAATTCACACAAATGACACAACTGGATATAAAGGAACCCCTAAAATCCCTGTAAAGCTGGGACCGGCCTTGCCCCAAGACAGTGGGATAGGCAGGTCTACTCAGGCCCCTAAACGCAGGCGGCTGATGTCCCGCACAGAAGACTTAAACTCCACTAAACATAACCAGCTAACAGATGAGGATCTCTTATTGGATCTTGCTGCATCACAAATAGAAGAAAAAGCAACCAACATTCCTGCCATAGATGCAAATATGATCACGGCTTTCTCCCTTTATAATGGCCCGCTTCATGAAATTGTATGAGGGGTGACTGATCAAATTAAGGACCAACATACTCTTTTGGCCATGCTCCATTCTAAAACAATCTACATCGAAGGTTTCATTTTGGCCTTAAAGAAAAATGAAGACAAAATCCTTGAACGCATTACAGCTTTTCTACAGAGCATCCTGGATCACCTCATAAAAGAAAAGGAAAACAGTAGGGCTTCCTTGTCAATAAATCAGAGGTTGTTTCACCTGTACAACACAGTGAATGACAAAATTCCCCTTCTAGGAAGAACTGCTAAAGATCTGCAAAGCTTGGAAGTTCCCTCTAGTAATTCTAAGGCGGATGAGACAAATGGTCTCAAACCACTAAATAAACAACCCAAATCTAACGTTGCTTTGAAAAATACTATCATTAAGTCTACACCGTCTAAAAATGGTTCAATTACATCTGCTCAGTTAAATTACTCTATTTCCATAGCTCCCATATTGGAACTCGAGAGGGCTCTTTTCTCAAAGCCTGTACCTGATTCCTCGGCCTCCAGACCCTATGAAATCTTTAGTAAAACGGTGGACCCTATTCCTAAAATTTGTGAAAGTAATGGTTCTGAACTTCCAAGAAATTGTACTTTAAGGAAAGAATCAGTTACTGCCAAATGCAACAGTGGAGTCCTCATTCCTTAAACAGACATGAAGAATAGGAATAGTGAAGAACTTCAGGGCCTTGGACACCGTTTTAAATCATACACGTACTACGAAAAAAAGATAAAGGTGACAATTCCGAGTGTAAGTTCTTATTATGATTCCATGTATGAATCAAGTACACGTACGCCCCTTGATGGTATTTTCCAAAGTCTTCTGACTAAACATCAGCCGTTGGGGCTAAAGATAGACAGTGACAAGTTACCATCTAAGGATGCATCCACTGGCTTCGATGAGCTTATGAATCTTTCAACATACTTGGACGATTGGGACGAAATCTTTTCAGCAAATGATCGGCTGGAGGACACTTTGGTAGAGCGTATGGTTGTTCTAAGAACAAGCAACCATGCGTGCTGCCAGCCGATCTTGGTGACAGACAAGGAAAGCATCAATGAGTGTGAAGTTGTTTCTGAGAGGTAGGTGACGGGTGAAAAGCCTGGCTTTGTGGCGCCGGTTCTCCGACAGAGGCCTAAAGTAACCTCACGTATACACATTGCCAAACCTTTTCAAGCAACCAAGAGGATCTGCCAGCAAAAGAGACCACATTTTGACTTCAAATCTTTGGAACAAAAAAGCCGAAACTGTAACACACGCCTTTTGGGGTGACAAAGAGAGCTCTCAGCTAGCTCCTCCTATTGACTCGCCGACACCCCAGGTGAACAACTGGAGCAGAGGACAAAGGAAGAGAAGTCGAGGCACGTTTTTTAAAATCTTTTTTTACTCTGTTTTTTGTGTAAATAAATGCCAATAAACATAGTCGGCACAATGTGCTTACATTCCCCGTCATCCCTCCAACCCCCCGCCCCCGGTACACCCCCACCATCACAGAGAAATATCACTGTACATAAGTCCTGACATTGTGCTGTTTCATGCACTGAGTCACGCCTTTCTTGTATCCGCATAGTTGCTTTAGTGCCATTTCTCTACAACACTTTAGATCTTACTTCTACGTGGTTATAATTTACTCATTCAGCTTCTTGTGTAGGTAACACTTCCCCAGTCTCTACAGACTGGTGGATCAGAAAGTGTGTATATGCATCCCAAACATTACCGACATTGCCTCGCCTTTGATTCAAAAACCCCCAACCATTTTCCATATCAAAACAGTACATTATGTCCAATCTCCATTGTGAGTGTCTCAGGCTTCTCTCCCCCCTCCACCCCTGACCCCCATTGAATTGCTACCTGCAGTTTGGCCACTATAAGTAGTAGGCTAACCAATTTCCTGGTATGCTTGGGAACCTCTTTGGTGTAACCCAGTAGTCCTATTAGAGGTTCTGGACGTATCGTTTGTCCTGTTACGCCCCTAACTGTGTCGAATACTTCCTCCCAGTATGATTGTATGACCGGGCAGTCCCAAGATAGAGGGAGGAAGTCTGCCGGTTCGGTGTTGCACCTTTTGCATTTCCCTGTGGTGTCTGGGAAGCATTCCTTTAGTTTAGCCGGGGTGTAATAAAACTAGTGTCTATACTTGTGAATTAATTTAAATTGTGCGTTAATGGCTCCCTTTCAGATCCCCATACAGCAGTATGTCCACACATCTTCCAGGATGTTCCTCACCAAGGATTTTTCCCACTTTGTCCTCGGTGAAGCTCAGTCTTTACTCCTAGTGCTCATGTACATAGCGTATAATCCGGATGTCACCTTGCTGCCAACCATACCCCGCAGCAGTTTATCCAGCATGGGGGATTGTTCCGGGAGTGTGATGAACACCTGATTCAATCTCACCCTTTCTCATCAGAGCCACAAACCAAGATTCCGCTGTGATCGAAATCCCCGGAACATGCACCACGGGGAGACTGGGTGAGGAAAGAACGTCCCCTCTCTTATGTTCAAGGCATGTTCATGCTCTACAGATCACTTCCGCTAGATTTCGTGTTGAGTTCGCTCTGTTCGGTGCTGTGAGAATGACTGATCTGAAGAGATCCGGAGCCGCCACCACTCTTTCCACCTCCACATGCCTCCTTTCCCCCTGTACTTTATACCAATGTTTAAGATATCCCGCCTGTGCTACATAGTAGTATATTTCAAGGTCAGGCAGCACTAGCCCCCGCTTCAGACACCGGCGCTGCCAGCACATCCCAAGATCCCCTGGCAGGTTTCCCCGCCCACAAGAATTGCTAGATTACTGACTTTGCATTACGAAAGTATTCCCTGAGCACCCCAATTGGAGCGTTCAGAAATACATAAAGAAACCTGGGGAGCAGCGTCATTTTAACCAGGGATACCCGATCATACAAATTTAGGGGGAGATTCTTCCATCGCATCACTGCCGCTCGGGCTAGACCTAAGACTCTCAGATAATTGCTGTAATACACCATGGATTCATCCCTGGCAACATTGATTCCCAAATAGGGAGTCTGATCCATGCACCACTGAAATCCCCAGCCGTCTTGATATTGTTCAGCTGCTTCCGTCAGCAGGAAAAGTATTGACTTAGAAGCATTCACCTTCAGGCCAGATATTTCCCCAAATCTCTGGACGTCCCTCATTATTGGATCTAAACTGATTTTAGGGTCTTTAACGAACAGCACCATGTCATCCGCGTACAGTGAAATTACTATCCTGTGATTGTATGGCCTCACCCCTTGATGCATGTGTAGTTCTCGTATCCTTTCAGCAAATGGTTTGATCGCTAAAGCGAAAAGTAGCAGTGAGAGCAAGCATCCCTGCGGGTTCCCCTCTCTAGGGCAATTTGTGGTGTCATCTGACCGTTCACTCCCACCCTCGCCACCGGCTGTGTACAACAGCTTGACTATGGTGATGTAACCTTTGCCCATTCCCATCTGTCGCCGTACTGTGAACAGGAACAGCCATTCGACCGAGTTGAACGCTTTAGTGGCGTCCAGTAAACCCGCCAACACTGAATCCTTGGGTGACACTGATGCCATCATCCCAAATATTCTCTGGAGACCGAACGAGGTAGATCGTGCAGGGATAAAACCCACCTGATCCGCCCGAACCATTGCCGGCATCAGTGGTGATAACCGTGATGCCAAAATCTTTGCCAGAATTTTGTTGTTTATGTAAATTAATGAAATTGGGCGGTAAGAGGAGCAATCGTTACTGGTTTGGCTGGTTTTAACAGTACTACCACCACCACCGCCTCCCTCATTGTGTCTGGTAGGGACCCACTCTGCAGACTCTGCTGATACATTCCCAATAGGTGGGGGCCTAGCTTTTCCGCGTAATGTTTCTAAAATTCTGCTGTGAACCCATCGGGACCCAGCGACTTCCCATTTGGTAGAGACTTAATGGCGTTCAAGTAAAGTTAACATTGAACCTTTAAAGAATCTTGCATTTAAGGGATTACCTTTTCCTTAATAGGGCCAACGTCTTGAGGTTGCTCTATAAAGTCCCAGCTTTAACCCAGATCTGCTCCAAGGACATCGATTTGATCGAATTCCCCGATGGACAAAAGAAAGACAAGGTGATTCTGCACCTCAATTCCAGTGAAATAAAAAGTCTACTTTTAAGAGAAAATTGCCAACTGACATTTAGGGGATTTTAATTAGGAAACACAGATAGACACACATTGGAAACCGCTGACAAACCAAAAGAATCAAGAAGACATTTGTTACAAGGCTTTAACTTGCAGAAGAGCATATCGTCTAAGGAAAACCAACATGATTTGTTGCCAGTGCTAAAGACCTTGAGGATAGTTGTTGAAAACTCTAACGGGAAGAACGTTGGCAAACCGCAAAAAGGCATCCAGTTAAAAGAATATGAACACAGATGGGACTGGCTTGCAGGTGCGTTAGCACAAACATCTTAATGCCCAAAGAACGGGGGAAATGAGCCATTAAAAGACATTACCCTCGTTTGCTGGAACACTAGGGGCTTCAGACATTTATTTGGAGAAGGAAACACGCCCTTTGAGTCTGCTGACCTGGTTTGTCTGCAGGAAACATGGTTAAGGGAAACTGCTATACTCGAGGGATTTGTTTCTTATTTCAATCCAGCTACAAAGGGCCAGAGAGGTCGACCTATGGCTGTCTTATTGTTCCTACTGAAGAATGACTGTCACTTAAAGAAAAACTGGGTGAAAAATGTGTCTCCTTTAATTGAAATCGTCCTGCTTGATAGAAAAGTCCCAGACGGTAGGCGTATAGGAGGTTGGTTAATTTGTAACCTCTAATGGAACACTAACTCAGAGATGGCTAAGAACTTTACAGATCAAGTAATGAATGAAATTGATGATGCAAGAGACACAAGACCAGACCTAAAAATACTACTTTGTGGAGACCTCAACTTTCACTGATTCAGCAGTAGTAAACTCTACACCGAACACAGACAAAGCTACCTTCCGTGGGTGGAATTGGCAAAAGGAACTTGGTATAAGAAATATTGAGATCCTAAATGGTTGTACAACATGAGCTATCCCGCCTAGTGAGACATGGAAGAGGGGTCTTGAGAGGCAGATCCTAGATTACTTTTTCGTTTCTGACAACTACAAGCCTTATATACAGTCCTTAGTAGTGGAATCCACAGGGTTGAGTGATCACAACCTCCTGAGGCTGCAAATGGATGGCCCTCATTATAAAGACACACAAGCTAGGCCAAGTGACTTAACAGTTCTCCCAGGTAGAAATGGATTGAGACTAACGACTAGAAATATAATCGCTATGAGAGAGGCTTGATGTGTCTTCTTCAAGGGTGGACCTCGTCTACCCAAACCTTCTGTGCCTATACGCAGAAAAACAAAATGTGTATGAAGCTGGGTTTTCAACATCAACATAAATTTGATTTTGCGGTTTTTGAAAGAAAAAAACAGCTGAATATACTAAAAAGAGCATGGCGGAAAACGCCTTCCCAGAAGACTATGGAAGACCTCAAAAAAGGTAAACAAATCTACAAAAACTGGCTGAAAACACACAAGAATTTAATAACTCAAAAGGATGCAGAGTGCATGCTTAGGCTAATAGCCACTAAGAACTTGGGCAGGATGTGGAAGACCCTGAATTCCTTGGAAGCATCTCAACAATCTCTACAAGCAAACCCTATTCCAGCAGGAGACTGGATCATTCATTTTAGTGACCTCTTTTCGAGCAAAACAGCCAGTACTGACACTTGCCTTTCGCAAAATCATCCCTGGACTTTTGAAACCAATAGGAACAACATCCTGGATTTGATTAAATCTTCAAGCTCCTCTAGAGCAGGTGGGCCGGATGGCCTAACAAACATGACCCTGAAGAAAATTCTAGAAAAATGGGCTTCCTTCATGTTTCAACTTGTTCGAAATAATAAAATCACGGGGGAAATACCTGCCTCTTGGAGGTCTTCCATTATAGTCCCCATCTTCAAGAAGGGCGATAGGTCTATAGATCCCTGGTAACAACCTTCTTGATGTAATGGGCAAAATATTTGCAGCCCTGGTCTTGAAGCACTTGGCCATCTGGCTCAGGGAAACTAAACACCGAGATCCATGGCAGTTGGGCTTTGAAAAAGGTGTTGGAACATCATTGAACTTGTTTCTCATAAATCTGTTGAAATAACGAACAACACAGAAGATCGGCAAGAAATTGTACTTGGCATCAGTTGACCTATCAAGGGCTTTCGACTCTGTAAACCGTCAGACTCTGTGGAATAAACTACATGCTTGGGGCTGTCCTAGTGACACCTTGCAAGCCATAAGGAGCCTTCATACAACAACTACATTCCGTATAAGACTGAACAAAGCGGGCGATCTGACTGACGCAATTACCACCAATATTGGCCTAAAGCAAGGTTGATGTTTATCACCTGCCATCTTTAATGTATACATCACTGACACGGAAGATTAATTTACAGATACCAGATCTTTCCCAGCTAACATCACTGGTACACAGGTCAATAGACGCAGCCGATGTAATAATAATGGATGGAACACCTATTGGGCTGCAGCGCCAGTTAGACGCATTGGCCAAATATCTGGCAACTAATGATCTAAGGATACATTCTCTGAAGTCAAGTGTCCTGATCTTTGAGAGGAAAAGTGAGATGAAGGCGAAAGGCTGTAGCTGATTTATTGTAGGAGCAAAAATACTGGTGATAACACAAATGACCTGTTTGGGAATATCAATAAACAATAGCTCAGCAGATGTGCATTGAGAGGTTGAGTTAAGAAGGAAAATGAAATGTCTGGCAATACAAGCCAAGATTATTAAAAAACGGTTCTGTAAATATTCACTTGTTCCTGTCCTCGCTTTCTATCGCACAAAGGTAACGCCCATACTGACCTATGGACCTGAAAGCTCTTTATCAAGGTCTTGGAAAATATGGCCCGTTCTTGAGGGTCTATTTTGGAGATATGTTTTATCTGTACCGAAATCCATGCCAGTTGTAATCATCAGAAGAGAGCTTGGTCTAACATCTTTATACACAAAAGCAATTTGGAAGAGCCTCTCATTCTACCGAAAATGTTTGACACTGCCGATAGAAGGAGGATTTACATTACTGAACCAAGCTATTCGGGCCAGAAGCGATCGCTTTCTTGAAGACTGGTGCTCCAAATGTACTGGAATTTTAAACAGTTTTGGGCGAAATAACAAGTGACTATTAGATAATCCTGAGAATGCTCTTCTTGATCAAGACTGGATTGATGCATTGGATGCAACAAGTTGTACAAGTTGTACGGGCAATATTGCATAAACAATAAAAAACGAGGAACAACCTTACCTTACCTTCAAAAATTTCCATCACACCGCTCAATCTTCTGAGAATGCTTTTCAACTTGTTCCCGATCAAGGAGCGGCTTCAGGGTAGGAACTCAGGAACCTGCAGCGATTATCATTGTAGACTTTCTCACTTGGGGGGATCCCTACATCACCTTATCATGAACTGCCCTGGAATCAAGGACGTAAGATCAAACCTGATGAGGAAATTTTACTCAGAATATAGCACACTATCTGAGTCAGAAATCTGGTCTCAGCTGATACAAGGGACTTGAATTTCTGTGACTTTTGCTTTGTTGGAATTTGTTAAGATCATATTTGCCAAAATTGAAGCGAAAACCTGCATTCAAGTTTTTGAAGAATGTGCTGCACCTTTATTTAGCCTCATTTCCATATTTATTATATTTTTCTTTTCTTTTGTGTTTTTCTCGTTTTTCTGTAATTCTGCCGATTTTAAATATAGCTGAAAGGTTTCAATTAGAAACTGTGTTCCTCATTATAAGTTTGTCAGTCCGGGACCTGGCAGGCAGAAAGGCACCCGCGAGCACAGCATGTCGGATGCACCGGCACCGTTATAAACTGTGCCTGTGCATCCGACCTCCCCATTGCCATTCAGCTCTATAGGGCTAAATGGGAATGGGGAGCATCTTTTTTTCCGGTGCTTGCAAATGGGCAATTACCGGGTCCGGCAGGGCCGTAATGACCCAGTAATTGCCCATTCGTGGGCACCAGAAAAGCAATGACACAGGCGGCAGCCGTGCCTGTATTACAGGTAGAGCTACCACCGATGTCATTATGAGGCCCTGTATGTTACTAAAAAAAAATAGAAAAAAAATAAAAGTAAGAAGTTAATTTTTATGCTATGTTTATAGGTGGCATGCTAGAGTGCTGAGGGCTGAGGTTGATGTTTATGTTTTAGCATCTTAGACATTAACAGTTTGAGGATTTTAGGTTGCATCCTGCTAGTATGCAACATGGACTGTTAGGATTTGTGGACATTTATTTCTTAGGCACTGTGAGAACCACTGAATGTTCAAATGAATAGCTTCTCTAGTGTTATCTGACAGCTAATGTTAATGTTGTGACATGCAACATTTCTGTGTGTAAGTATATGGGTGTGTATTTGGTGCTAAGATACATTTTGGGGCTGAGGTCTTAAGACCATGTTCCCCTTTGTGTTCATGTGGTTATTGCTGGTGTGGTGTGAGACTCTTTCCACATTCATGCATCTGTGTGGTTTTTTGGTCCCAGTGGTAAAAGGCTGGTCCGCTTGTTGGGCGAGAGTTGTCCCAGTGGTAAAAGACTTGTCAGCTTGCTGGTCTGAGTTGTTCCGGTGGAAAAGGCAATTAGGGTTGTTTGCCTGTTGGAGTTTAGGAGGTTTCAGTGGGGTCGTTGATTGGGGGTTGTTTAGACCCTTGAACATGGATTGCCGGGGGAGCGTCATGGCAGGTTGTCCAGTTGTTGAAATTTCTTTTGTTGCCCATATAACGATAAACATTTCCATCTTTAATTATGTTGTTAGCAGCATTTATTTGGGGGGTATTTTAACCTACCTACGGTGCTGCTCTGAGAACATCTAGGTGTTGTGTTTTGGCCCTCAGCACCTACATCTCTGCAAATTATATCTTGCCCTGTGAGGTACGCGGTTGTGCATCAAATGTGTGCGGGTCATGCCACATCTTTGTGTTTTATATTATGTGGGTGTGTCTGGTGTGATCATGTGTGTGGTGTACCATAGTTGTGTGCTGTTTTGGGTTGGTGAGAAATAGCTTGAGCATGTGTTGAGTTTTCGGTAGTCTGTTTGTTAAGCTTTGCCTGAGTGGTATGCTTGTGTGCCAGTGCCCATGGAGGGGCAGTTGTGCTTTGGGGTGGTAGCCCTAAGATCCATCGGTGGCAGTGATTGATAAAAGGCCTTTTGTGTAAGTTCTGTTGCTTGGGAATGTAGTAGTGTTGATCCAGGCATGCTGCTGGAAGTTAGTTATGCCTACAAGGTTGGATTCCTACTGTGTTTTTGGCTGTTGGGTGATGGTGCTGTAGATGTGAAGTGTCTGTTGGTGCTTTGCATGATATTTTTGTGTGTATGAATGAAGGGAAGTGTGCTGTGCCCTGCATTTTGGGTTGTGTTGTTGAGTGAAGGAAAGGAGATGTGTGTTATGTCTTGTGTTTTGGGCTGTGTTATTAAGTGAATGAAGGGAGGTGTGTTATATCTTGTGTTGAGTGTCTGCACGGACTGAATGAGGTTCTGTCTGTGTTGGAATGTTGTTGTGTGGATGAGTGTTCCACCCATGGCAGTTAAAGATGTAGTCTGGGTGGTGGGTGCCAGTGGGCTACCCTCCCTGCTCCTGTCCTTGTTTCTTACCTCTGAAGCTGTTACATGAAGTACATGAATAAAGGAACTTCTTTTGTCTTACCTTGCTGCCTCATGATCCCTTCATACTTAACAAACCTCTTCCTTGGTTCCTGCTTCCACTTCTAACCAAAACGACAACAGTTCTCCAAACCTTCTGGAGGAATCCTCTTCCTCTGTCTGTGAAACAAAAATGAACTATTCCAGTCTTTTATCAGGCCTGGTTCACTGACCTGCCGGACCTGACTGTAGACTTTCCCAATGGTGTATCAAATCTGGTACACTAACCTGCCAGACTTGATTTCACAACTTTAAGTCTGAAAAGATGTTTGCTCTTGTGCTGGTTTCCTGTTTTATCCTTTATTCCTTCTGGGGTCTTCCCAAATGTTTCTAGGTTCCAACTGTGAAGACATCATGAAGTACGACACAGACAACAGGCTTCAAGTTCAAACAAAAGATATTTATTAACTTAAATGTCAGGATGGTTTAAGGTCTAACCTGCCCTATGCTAATAAGGTGGGATTTGCCTACCTGAACGAATCTAAGGAAAGTCTGCGTCAAAGAGTTCAACTTAATAGTCCATCTGTGTCCAAAACCTAATCTTGCCCTCACAACTAAAACAAATTTGTAGGTATGTCAAAGTCAAAATAAACAGTGTTTAACTCAAAGTTCTGAGCTTCTTCCAGCTCACAGCTTTCTCTCAGCTCACCTTCGCCAAGGAAAAGAAAGTTCCATGAAAAAGAGTCTTAAAGTGTACCTTTCTCCTGTACAAGGCAATGTAGTTCAGAACCAATCCTGTGATTCCTTTCCCCAAGTTTCAAATAATACAGTCCAAACAAAAAGGGCATTGAGACTCTGTTCCCAAGACAGCACATATAGGTTGCCCATTCCGAGGGTTCCCTTTCCCAAGACTTCAATGTCTCACACTAGTTTCTTTGGTACTTGCTCCGTGCACCAAGTCACCTTTACATGAATCCTTTTGTTGGCCTCTGAGCTACGGGTGTGCACTTGGGCTCCTCTGGCTTTCCTTTAGTCGCCTCGTAGCTCTGCCACCATGTGTCACACACCCCTTTCCAAACAGTAGCCTTGCCACACTGCTGTCACTCATTGCAGTTCGCTGTGTCACCTTCCTTCAGCCTTTTATTTATTCAACTTGAAGGTTTGTATTCAACTTGAAGATTTAAGTTCATTCGTTGTGCAACATGCATTCAGTATTGTTCAATTGCAGTTCAGAGTTTAATGCAGTCTTAAATTGCTTACTTATATTCAGTGTTCACATTTTAATGGTTTGCTTCAATGCTAAATTTCCTTTTAAGTAATCAATATGCATTGGCCTTTTTTAAATTTCCCTTTAGTTCAGTATTCAATATGCATTGGCTTTCTTAAGTTTTAGGATTCTCTGTAATTCGTAATTCAATAATTTCACAGTTTACACACTTTACATGATTTATTTTCATTTCATAGTTGAAGACTTTCTACAATGTTCCTTCTTTTCCCCGAGATATGCAACCACTTCAACAGCACGTTAATTGCTGAAGAAGGAAGGATTCATAACATTCTGAGACTTTCAAAAACGTGCCTGTTTCTTTAATAGGACACGCAACCACTCTGATACATTGTAGATGTCTTTGGTTTGATTTAACAATAGCGGTTCACTCCTTGAGACTCACAGTTAAAGTATTACCAGGTTTTTCTATCTTGGAAACTCACCGTCTCACTTTGACGTCCTGTACAGTATTGTGCTGGCCACAAAATTGGCGGCTTCCTTCCAGGGTGTTTTTCTCTGCCCCTCAGACACTTTTGCGCTTTTGCACCACCACAAGAGAACGAGCACTCCTTTGGCTGTGATGAAAGAAGACCCCTGATCTGTCTCCTTCACCTCTGCTCCATGGGGCTCCTGCTCCCACGCCACACACCTGGACCTTCAGCTGCTTCAGTCCCCAGTGTGTTTCTCAGTTGCAGAACCACTCACCACGGCTCCCATCAGCGTCCCGCCTCTCCCTGTGTTGTGTAAAAGGGTTGCAGGTGTGTGTCCTTTCTTTTAATTGCCTGACTATAGCTAGGCTTATTAGCAAGACACTCCTAGTCTTTGCAATGGCACTCCTCTGAGGCCCTCTTCCTCGTCTCAGTACCAAAGTGGTATAACTGCATGTTGGTGGGTATAACTCTTAGTTGTCTCTAACTGGTCCCAGTACTGTCAAATGTAACGTGAGGGGAAATTAGGGCAGCTGGCTTATAATAGCCCACAAAGGTTGGGCGAAGGTTAGGTTTGTCATCAATAGGAAAAGGGGGGTCCCTACTCCCAATCCTCATTGGCCCCCCATCCAGGTGATCCTCACTCGCTTCTCCACCCATGAGACCCCAGAGGGATGGCCGTTCCCTGGCCACCTGTGCAGAGGATCCAAGGGGAGTAGGAGTGAGAATACACTCAGGTTTCTCACACAGCCCAATGGTTGTAGGTTTCTTTGCACTGATGTGGGTCCTTGACCCATATATGCTTTACTGATGGGCCTTCCCCAGTTCCCTTTTGGGTCCCAGACCCTGTGATACGTTGGCTGGGCTTCTCTGCATGCCTTTGGTTCCTAGACGCTGTTCTTCTGTCTCTGTTGGATCCTTGACCTTGCTTTACCTAGTGTCCAATTGGACAGATCGGGAATACTCTCCTGCCAGGCACTATCGCCCCCATTCTTAAGGTGTGTCACTGTGTATGATTCTTCTGTTATCCCCTTGTGCTCTTTGGGATGCGTTTATCTGGTTTACAAAGTTTGTCTCAAGTTGTAAAATTCCTCCTTTATCCCCTTGTGCTCTTCAGAATATGTTCACAAGGCTTTTCAGTATATTCAGCTCCCTCAATGCCCCAACAACCGGTCCAACCCTTTCCCTACCTTTGGGAAGTCTCAGGGCGGTTCTGCTCTCTTCAGGAGCTGGAGAAGAGCTTTTCTGTTGCTGCCACGCTCTGCGCTCCCTTTCTTAAGGCTCAGCTGCTCTAGGCTTTTCAACACATCTCTGGTTGCTCGCGTCTTCATTCTTGGATTGCTTTCGCCGGTTTGGCTTCCTTTCTCTCTTCCACCAGTCCAGTCCTTCTCGCTGGGGCCTATTAAAGAGTCATGCCTCTCTGCATCCCAGTTTTCAGCCTTTGGGTCCCCTGCCACGAACAAGCGACTTTTTCCTTGTTTCTCCAGGGCTGGTTCAATGGACTATTGAGTCCTCCTTTCCTTTTTATGATTGGGGCTGCCTCTTGACAATTGTACTGCGTGTGTTGGTTGCACAGTGGGCTATTGCCTCCTTGTTCCTTCTTCGTCTCAGTGGTATTTAAGTTTGGGAAGTCTCCCTCTTTCTTGTCCCGGTATTGTCAATGAGACTTTCTACTCTATTTGAACATATAGCGATATGGGGGAACAGAGGGGCCTAAGTGGGGGATAAGGAGAGTGTGGGTTGTGAGAAACCTGAAGGTGATTCCCCTGCGAGTCCCCCAGGATCTGTCATCCAGGTGGCCAGGACACAGCCATCGCTATTGGATCCAGTTCCTGGAGGCGGACCAGTGAGGGAGGATCACCTGGATGGGGGGTCCTTGGGGAGTGGGACATGATGGGTGAGACGCAGTATCCCCCTTCTTTCAATAACTTTTCAACATCCTACCACGTAGGATATTCCAAAACGCTGCCCCCCCCCATCTCCCCTATCCGACAAAAACACTTTCGCACAACACGAAAGACAACAGACTGACACCAGAGTCGTTTACTTGACATGTCCCAATTAAGAGTCAGGCAATTGAGCAGAATTACACACGCCTGATGGCCCTTTTCCCTCCCCACAGGGATTAAAGGTGGAGCACTAGAGCACAGGACGAGCAAGGCAGACTGCACAACGTGAGTGCTAACTCAGTACAGCAGTTCAAGAGGAGGCAAAAGACAGCGAATACCGAGAGGGTGAAAAGGAGAGAAGTGACTTTGCCCTTTCCGAGCAAGGCCTGTGAAACCTCTGCAGACAGAAACATAAGTCTGTGAACAGTAGCCAGTGTGTGCTGCAGCAGATGTCTACGGTACATGAGACCCTCCTCTGCTGATAACCAAGCCGGGGAGAGACACTGGTCTCTGTGGTACCAAAGTTGACTCGAAGGAGAAGAAAGCCAAGCAGTCCAACACAGCCAGTGAGTCGAGGGAAAAGCCGATAAGAAACCGAACTGTGTTGAAAGATAAATAGGCAACGGCTAAATTGAACTTTGAAAAGCTAAAGAGGGGGGAAACCAGTAACAGAGGAGGCCGGCACCACGTGGGTGCTGAGGCAGGATTACTCTGGGCGATTACCCGATGGTAGAAAGACTACTGTAACCAGAGTGGCGAAAAGAGGTCAGAGTCGTCATACAGGGGTCTTGTAAAATCCTCTGTGCCATCAAAAGTCTTTGACCAACAGATGATTGCGAAGCTAACGGAAATGAGTCCCAATTGGTGAAATGAGAATACGAACAGTGTGTTGTAAACGTTGTCGAGAGTGAGCCAGCAGAGGGAAGCCACCAAAAAGGGGCAAAGCCCAAAGAACTGTTTAAAAAAAACATAAAGATTTGTAAAAGTAAGAAAGGGGTCTGAGCCTTAAAGAGGGAGAACTGGGCTGGAAATTTGACCCCCTAAGTGCATTGAAAAGGAACTGTCGAATATGATTTTCTGAGGGGTCTACATCCAAAAGAGGGGACCCAGTAGTGAAAAGAAAACACCCAAGGTATACGTAAAGCAGAACTTTGTTTGTTTGTTGGATAGATAAGGCCTCGAAGGCAAGAGACTTTTGCCTTGAAAAGAGACTCGGCCCTCACAGAATCTGACAGCTGATGCAGAACTGTCCACTCGTGGTGGGAAAGCTCGAGCGTGTGCTGTGCTCCAAGGTCCCACCTTGTCCAATGCTGAAAACGTGGGGAAGGGAGACCCCTGGCAATCACATCCTGACTTATGATTTGAGAACAATTCTTTCTTTATTGATACCCTATCCCACACTCTTTCTGTACTTTAGTTGTAAGGAATTGGCAATAGGTTTTTCTTAGTATAGGCCCTTATATTTTGACACAAAGCCATCAGGACTGCCTTATTTTTCATTTAATGGTCAACACTTGCCCCCATCTTAGATTTTGGTTTAGGTTAGGCGTTTTTCCACCCTGCATTCATTGTTCAATAAACACCCTTGAACTGTGATCACTTGTGTCTGTCTTTACTGTTGCCACCATGAATTCCTTACAGGGTACAAAAGGGGTAAGTGAATACCACATTCTCCGAGGGGCATCTTCACTGGTCCCATGAAGTATTTCCCTCTTCATGAGATCCACCCGCTGAGTACCATACCCAGGGGGACTACCAGGTAGCAGCCTCACCTCCCTGGCCTCATCGGTATGGACTGTTTCTCGTATGTCCGGGAGAAGATAATTCCATTCAAGTGGAGCGAGAAGAGAGAAAGCGCCAAAGCGAGAGAAACGCATCGGGGGAGGAGGCAGAGCAGAGATTACGAGACGGATTGTAGAGTTGAATAGATGAGGGTAGATATAGTGGTGCATTTCCATGGATAGATTTGTGAACCAGAAGCAGACATTTAAATCTGTCCCTGTTTTGCATCGTTAGCCATTCAGCATGGGGAGATGAAAGTTCAGAAGGTGTGAGAATGGTCATAGATGATACTGAGGTTTTCAGCTGAAGAAGAGTAGGAGAGAGTGTCATGTGGGAACTGGATAGGCAAGGGAAGTGATGGCAGATTATTTGGCAGGGAAGAAGATCACCTCTATTTTGGTTGAGTTTAACATCAGAGAGTGGGAAGCCGTGGCAGAGAAACAGTTGGAAATTTTGATAGAGAGATCAGAGGAGAGAAAAGAGAAGATGATTTGGGTGTTATCTACAAAGAGTTGGAACGAGAATCCAAAGATTAGTGCCCCAAGAACAGTGGTGTAGAGTGTAATTTCCCCTTAAGTGCTAAGGGCGTCTATGTTCATCCTGAATTCCCATAAGGAATTATTGTAGGCTCTGCCCATCCCAGTATACCAAAACTCATGCAAATAACACCATCAGAAAAAAACAAAGTCCCAGGGCCTGCCCAGCAGCCTGGCCCAGCTCACTTTTTCCTAGCTCTTGTTATAATAAACTCCACAGCATAAACAAAGCCACATAAACTAGGCTCAGTGTACTTCATAGCTGCAAGCTGTATTCATTTACACTGTAGGCTACTCTACTTCCACAATCATACCTTTTCCTATTAACCACCACCGCACAAGAAACATTTGTGTACAGGCAGGTTGTAAATGACATATCATATCTGATCATATCACCAGTCAAAAGCGAATAGTATCCACACATTACCTACAAAAGCACCACTGTGCTACAAATCACCTATACAACTTTCCTATGGAACTCGAGTACTGCCAGTCCTGCTTAAGCAGACAAACGCATTCATTGTAGCACACTCATACCAGTGCCCCCACTAATATATCGGCACATACTACTCATAATGGATTATAGGAACCGCAGCAGCACCACATTTCAACACCACCGACTCACTTAAAAATCACTAATTTTCATGTTCAAAGATTCGTTCACCGCAAACATTAACAAACCAACAGAACAGGGCCCCGAACCTGCCCTGAGCCCACTTTTACCTGGCCCTAATTATAACAAAACCCACATCATGAACCAAGGCACAAACATAGTCCCAATGAATTTTTTAGTTGCAATAGTGCTCATTTACACTTTCAACTCACATGCCCAACATCCCTAATCACAATCGTTTCCTACTTAGAAACACCAGGGAATGGCTAATATTATCTGCATATTCTTACAAAACACCACTCTACTAAGAATCACCTATACACATTTTCTTTCTAAGTATGATACTGGCTGCCCCCCTTAAACAGACAGGAGATTCACTGCACTACTCACATGAAGGCCCCAACTAATATATAGACAGGTACTACACGTATCAAATTGTGCGAACAGCATAACACTCTCAAATTTTCAGGTCCGCAAAAGATGGAATGTTTTCATATATAAGACAAGGGACCTCATTAGGAGTTTGCCAGTCTGGAAACAAGGTTGCCGGGAAACTCGCTGGCACCCTTGTTTCCGGATCGGCAAACTCTGAGCCTGCCTCCTGAGGCCAACAGGTCTGACTATGCCAGGTGCAGCGGCCACGGACACTATCAGACTGTATGGGAATGGGGACTTAAATTTATACCGGTGCCTGATTTCCCGGGCCACCGGAGTTGTAATCTCCCGGTGGCACCGGGTAGTCAGGCGCAGGTATGTCTGTGTGTGTCTGTCAGTGTGGAAGAGGAGGGGGGATGTTTGTGGTGGGAGGGGGAAGGGGTAAAAGTATGTATGTGTGAGTGGTGGAAAGTGAGAGGGAGTGTTTTTGTCTGAGAAGGGGGGGCAGCAGGGAACAAAGGTGGGGTTGGGGTGAAACCCCCCCCCCTGATTTCAGTAAAATTCAGCAGCAGAGGGTGGGAGTGTGGGTGTTGGCAGGAACACATTTCCGAAGTATTTCGGCATTTTGGAGGCCAAGCAAAATCGGCTGAAAAAACTATCTTTTTTTGTGTTTGGCCTTCAAAATGCATAATTATCACCTAGAACCGATTAATTTACTTTAATAAATGAAATGTGAACAGTGTGCCCATCACAGTGGAGGATCCTATTTTATGTAATACAGCAAATCTTCTGATCTTCCGAAAACAGTTGAAGACCTTTCTATTCTCATAATGTTCTGATCCAGCTACCTGGTTGTATTAGATAGGGCTCTGTCCTCCTTTTCATGGCGCCTGGATGCCCTCAGGCTTTGATGCCTTATAAATAAAATAACATCATAACATAGCATAACATCCACTACCCCTAGCGGCATGCCGATCACCTTCTCCAAACCTAAAAAATTAGCCCTCATATCTGTGAAGTCTTGCACAGGACAGAAGGACTAGTGTGCAAACTACATAGCTCTTTCAGGTTAGCGGGGAAACAGCGAATCGCTTATGACTGTTTTGAAAGTGGAACTTGTATTTAGTTTTATGCTCGATAAGCTTCATTCCAATTAAATAGGCCCAGGATTTGCTAAATGAAGCAATTTTCCCTTAGACAGGTGGCCCATCATCATGATTGGGGTGTGCGGGGTGCACCATCAGCTAAAAGAAATCATCAAATGGATGTAACAATTCTTAGAGGAAATATGGGCAGTGTAGACCGCCCCTAGGACTTGGCACTGAGGTAGTCACCCGGCTCACCCTTCCATGCCTGACCCTGTTCTGAACATTTATACTGCTTCACTTACAAAGGTCAAAATAATGTACTGTTACACTTCCCCCCGTTGCCCATGATTCAAATTATGGTTGCCGGATGACACCATGTCACCAGGGACACCATGGCTTAGTACTGGGAATGTATTTCTCAGTCAGTTGCATTGTGGGAGGTGCCCTTGGATCCTTTCAAAAGAATATAGTGGAGTAAAACCAAACCAGTTCCCAGAACTGTAATAAGACATCCCCAGTGGCATGGAATCTTCTGGTCACCTTACTTCAAATTCATGAGTGTGTTTTTTGTCAAATTCGGATTCCTAGACATAGCATCATGTTTCATAGTTTGGTCTGTCTCATTAATACGCTCATTCATGGTGCTATCAAACCTACAGTTTTTGTGCATATGGTACATGTAGTAATCATAGGTTTCTGAAACACTCAAAAGAAACTTGGTGATAAAACACAGCAACCATGACCACGCTTCGCGGTCAAAAAAAGAACCCGGGAGAAACAGATCGGCTATCCCAAAGCAACAGAATGATGGCCTTTTTCAAAGCCTGATTAGCAGCCTGAAAACATTTATTCAGTGTGCAACTAAAATAGAACAAGATGGATGACCTTTCCAGCTCTAGTGTAATGAGCAGGGGCAGCTAATGAAGGCACATTATAAATGTCTGCGCACAAGCTTCACGCGCTGAAGAATGCCTCTGCGCACCAATTAGCGTGCAGCGTAACCCAGCGTGCAGTCCCATAACGCCCTTCAGCTTCATGCGGGAAGCAAGCTGCAGCTAGCGCTTGCTCCCAATGTGCGAGTATAGTTAGTTCATTGTTTCCCGGATGGTTTAGTAGAAACAGAAAAAGAGAAAAAACTCAGCCCTCAAAAGGGAACCTTGTAATAGACAAAGAAAAAGTGGCGATGGTGAAACAATGTAATGAGATTGCACGTTGTTTTTAATTCGGTGTTATAACGCATAAAAAACATGAACATTTGAAAGTGCAGTTTAAAATGGATTAACAAAATGCAGTTAAACATTGTACACAAGTAGTTTTACTGGCATTAATTTGAACCAAAATATGTCCATTGTAGACTGTTGAAATGTTTTTCAAAACGTACATATTTTGTTTGATCTTATTGGCGACCCTGTTTTCTTTTCACGTTCCGATATTCTTTGCACGTTGCAATCCTTTGCAGGAAGATTTTGAGCACCTTTTGTAAGATACCGAGCTAGCATTGTAAACTCTTTTGCCTTACTTTTGGATGTCTGTTTTTACACTAAACATTTTAGAATAACTAAAGGGCGGATTTGGCATAAATAATCAAGTAACAGCATATTTTTTGTTGGCTTTGAAAATAAGTAAATCAGTAGGATTTTTCAAACAGTTGCATCAAGTACAGTATATTTCCCTAGAAATGTAAAATGTAGTAGCAGTCCGTTCGAACACATTGTTTTTTCTTGATTCTGTCATGCAGAGTCAGTGCTACACATGGCACTTACTTGAGCTTGCCAATATTTTGATTGAGTGTAAACTTTCATTACTTTCTGAAGAAGAATTAGTATACCTTTGCTGCATTTATGGGACTTTTATCCATTGAGTCAGTCTGAAATGTCTGCACATATTCATGCAGCTAAAAGGTGGCCCACGCAGATTATGTATACTGTGCCAAAGCCCACTTCCCTCTCCTTGTTGATGGTGTGGTAGAGGGGCCAAGTAAGACATGAGGGTTATAATTATAATTGTTGTTTTATAACGCGCGTTATACCAGGAAAGGTTTTTAAACGAGAGCCCGGGATTCGAACCTGTGTTGCTATGGGCTGTCTTACTTCCAAGACAAACCCGTTGCCTTTTGAGCTATCCTATCGCATCCCTGGCTACCCCACCACTCCACACATATAAATCAGGTGACCTCCACACATGTAGGGCAGGAGACAGTCACATGTGTGACCCTCCACAGTATGTTGCCCCTTTAAGGGAATGTGTCCCTACCCTATGTATTGCCGTTTTAACATGGGCCATGACTGTGGCATTGCCCAAGCTAATAAAAGGAGCCTCTGCAAACACGTGCACCAGAACGGCTGCAGACTCCCAAAGAGGAACGACTGAGTCTGTGTCTCATTCAGGTAGGCCTGCAGGCAGACACTGTGCGATCACGGGCATGCAGGCCATGATGCCATGAGACCCTCATGCCAGTACAGTGGCAGAGGTCTGCATGGTCGTGGGCATGGTCTGCCCTGCCCCCACTCCAGATGGTGCTGGTGTCCCATAACACCATGCGGCTGCTCGATGTCCAGAGCAGGCCCCAACCCCCACAGACCCTGGGCCTCCAGAGTGTTGATGTCCATAGCACCAGAGGGGGCCTGCAGGATGTCCATAGCAAGGCCCCACCACATTGGCGACGAGGAAGAGAACCCTCTGGGTCTCCTTGTCCCAGCGGTTCCTCTGTTTTTTTTTTCTCTTTCTTTCCCCCTTGTTCTTTGAAGGAAGAAGGGAGGGAGCATTCCTCTGCTTGGGGTGAAAATGCGGCAGCCTTCGCTGTGCTGCGTGTGAGGAGAGACATCCATTCCCGTCACGATGGAGAGGAAAGATCTGGAGGGAGCTCTGCCTGCTGGTGAATTTTTCCCCCGGCCGGAGCTCTCTGTGAGGAGGGTGCTTGTGTGGCCGGGGTGGGAGTTTGCCCGCACCCCCCCAGCGGCATCCGCCGCAAAATGAGGGTGAATAATATGTGATGATGGTGGTGGTGGTGGTGGTTGGGGAACTGCAGTGGCCATAGCAGATGCCATTCTGGTCTCCAATACGTTTTCTGCAAAGATGTGCACAGAAAATCAACATGTGCTCTCTCCTGGATAGCCAGATTGAGAATGAGGAACAGTAATGGGTGGGTCCCTTTAGAGGGGCTGTCCGGGGACCGCCCAACTGTCCGTGGGCTATTGAGCCACAAATGGGGCTTAAAAAGTTATTAAAAAGTTGCCAGGTCAACTAAGGAGCTCTGCAAGGGTAAAGTTTCACCTTGAAACACACCAGATCTGCCAAACATGAAGTTGTAATCTATCCGGTGGTATGGACACCGTCCACGAAAACTTCTGCCGTGCCGCACGGGTGCGGTCACATGATGACATCCCCGGGGACACGGCGGCTGTTCTGTGGACGCCTATTGGGTGCATGCGTGCCAGTGCCTGCAGGACAGGGCCAGATTCCCGGAACTAATTAAAAGTGTGCCACGTGCAAGTGCAAATGTCCGGACAGTGGCAGTGTCCAGGGGTACAGTGAGATGAGGTACGCATGGACGCCGCTGTCCGCAGGACAGGGGTAGAATCCCCAAACTAATTAAAAGTGCACCACATAAGAGCGGACTTGTCTTGACAGCTCCATTTTGGCTACGGACATCCTGGACAGTCACTCAGTCCGCAGACTCATAATTGGGCTTTAAAAAAAAAACTGACAGCAACACTATACACACACACATTTATTGATAATAAAATACATTCAATTAGAAAAGAGATGAAGAATCGGAATGGGAAACATAAATGGAAGAATTGGGATTTCTATACAGTGTTCATGAGGGGAGGAAGGGAATGAGGTCTCATACCAACTTTCATTTATATTGAGGGAATTTGATGGGGATGATTGGTTGGGACACAGTGAACAGGCACAGGGGCATTCATATCGAACATTTTCCTTGACATGAATGTTCACAAATGTCAGCAACTGCATGAAATTATTATTCAGTTCATCCATTTTTGATGATAACTTCATCAGTTCATTATGTACGTTTGGGGTTCGGGGTTCTCTATGCAAATCTTCAGGTTCATTCAAATGGAATTGGGCCCTGGTTTCCTCATCACCACTATGTACTGTTAAAAAGACAAGGATATTATAGTGACATTTGAACACATTACATTACTTTATTTTTTAAAAATGTATTGTATACCATTAGAGCTGTTTTCTTCAGTCATTTCGTCTTTGGGGAAATATTCCTCTAACCATTCCAGCGTGCTTGCTATTTCTGTTACAAGAACACAATAGTGCTATTTCTTATAAGTTATGTATACATAACAAATAGTAATAATAGAAAAAGAAATACAGTCTACTTACTATTTTAATAAGAGCTTCTTCCGAAATAAGTGCCAGGTGTTTGTCAGACTGGAAGCAAGGTTGCCCTGAGGTAATACTGTGAGGTGTACTGTTAAGATTTGTGCTTGGTGCATTCCATTATATTGTGCACTAAATGAAAACATAGTTGTCGTTTTTGAAGTACAGATTTCTTATAAATATTTATAAATAATTATGTTTGGATGTAGTACATGTATCTACTGTTGTTTCGTGTATATGTATTTGTCGGTTGCAGTATACAACATTGTAAGATAACCCCTGTGCTTTTGGGCAGTGTGAATGCTGCCCGAAGTCCGCGGACATTGGTGAGGTCCGCTGACTCAGTGGCTATCACGTTGGAGGCAGGGGTGTCAGTATGATGAAAGGGACATGTAGAAAATTAAGGGTATCCTTGTAAAAACCCATGAAATTTAGTGAAAAAATGTTGTTGAAGGGATGTTATGGTTAAGTTGCACTAATAAAAACCTATCAAATTCAGTGAAAAGCCTTTGTTAAAGGGACCTTATGGTTACAAGTAAAATCAAAACCCCCCAAGAAATTTGCCAGTTATGCTAAGGTAAGCAACCATAACTCGCGCCACCACCGTGCGCTGCTAAGACTTACACCCAGGACATCAAAGATGACATCACAATTTTCATTGATGACATTACTGATGATATCACAAATCTGGGCCGCTTGGTTTTGTTCACTGACATATCTAAGCCGGACTGTTTTGTTCACTGACTGGAAGGATTTTTAAATGGAAAAGGTGCCATACATCTAGACGATAACTTTATTGTATATTATAGAAGTACTTCCCTTAGGGTTTGGTGTCGCCTCATGGTGCACAGATATGGGGCAATAAGCCGGCCATAAACACACAATTTGTGTACATGATGATGAACTGTAATGTTATTGACATTTTCTATTGATGTTGTTTCTGTCTTCCTTATTTTAGTTTCCCACATATGTGCTTCTAATTTGTGTGCATTGTGGGTCTTTATATGTATTGTGTGTACTAGCACAAGAATGTAGTAAGTCTTGATTTATTAGCTATGTAGTCCATGCGTAACATTACTCAAAACTCTCCAAGGATAGGTTTGATTATTTTACAAGCCAAAATTACCAGAATAAAAATATTGTACTTCTGTAGTGTATGCTGCAGCAATTGCCTATGTGTATGTACGATAAGGTTCCTGTATTAACAGCACTCCAATGTCATATTTTCTTTAGATAAGTACATTCTTCAATACAGTAAGTAGTTAGTGATAAGTCTCCTGATCACCCCTGACATCTTGTTACGGACATTATAAATACAATCCCTTGTAAGGACTTTCCATCAAAATATATTTCATAGGTGATGTCATCAATGAAAATTGTGATGTAATCCTTGATGTCCCGGGTGTTACTCTTAGCAGTGTGTGCTGGTGGCGCGAGTTATGGTTGCTTACCTTACCATTTCTGTTTCGACAGGGGGCGCTGTGTGCCGTCTCATTGAGTCGATGTCCTTCGAGGGTCTCCTTTCCACGGTCGACGTCATCATCAGTATAAGTAGCGCACGCAGTGCCTGTTGGCTTTAGTTCTGTTTTTCTGAGCTAATGCTTCAAGAGAATTGCGGCGCGCTTTGGGTTTTCAGTGAAAATAGTGATTTTGGTTTGAAAAATGTCTTCTTCGTTGACACCATCGACTCCCAAGTCAGGCTTCAAGAAGTGCCAAGACTGCAGGTCGAAGATGCCGATCACCAACACCCACCACGTATGTCTGTGGTGTCTGGGTTCCGGGCAGCATACCTCTACTATGGCTCCTGTCAGGCAATGACCGAGAAGGCTCTCGGGGACCGTAAAGAAAAATTGGCAATGGGGAAGTTTTCTGGAAGTCACCTTCGAAGAGTTCAAAAAAGGCTGATGAGTCGAGGGATTCTTCCTGATGCAAAAAAAACAAATGCTCTTGACTGAGAAGTTGATCGCAGCATTCTTCGTCTTCTTCGAAGAAGGCTAATAAAAGGCATCATAGGTCACCTTCGACCTCCAGTGATTCCTCGACTGAGGTAATCAGGTGTCCTACGAAATCGGATTCCCCTGCAAAAGGGGACGTATTTCATAGTAAGATGCTTCGAATTTTTGAGAATGCGGCCTCAACCCCCTGGACAAGCAAAAAAGCCATGCCCCAGTCGCTTAGCATAAGGACGACAAAGGGAAGTCGAAGACAACATTTTCGAACCAAGCTTTAAGCCGGTTTTGCATCATGAAGGTTCTTGATCCGACAAAAAATCGTCGAGGGCTTCGACAATTCAGGAACCTAGCTCTAGGGTTCCATTGAAGAAGCACAAGAAGTCGACAATGTTGATGCCTTTGCAGACTCTGTCAGCATGGAAGCCATCAACGCCGATACCGAAGTCGATGCTGACTGAATCGCCACCAATTTCGAAGCAGTTGTCGACGACATTGTCGAAGCCAGTGCTGGTGCAGGAAAAGGTTTTCAAACCTTTACTGAAAAGGACTATTTTAAGTCTTTATCGCCCATATATGAGGAGGATCCACTTTCTGATGAGAATACACCACCTTTTGGACTACAGTTCGGCAACCCGAATGTGCCAGAGGAACTAATATTTGATGAGTCCAGGCTAAGAGATTCATATGATAACCTAGAGTCAGGTTGGTTACCTCGCCAGAGTTAGTTCGGCAAAACGGACCCAACTGAGCATGCCGACTCATCATACAGAAAACTCATGGGAAAGGTTATTGAATTTGCAGGATGGAGTAGGCCTACTCCTTCTTTTGAGCAGGATGACATGACGGACATCTTGGACCAGGGTCCTCAGAAGGACCCAATTTAGCCCTTTCACATGGCATTACAGAAAAGGGTCTCAGCAAATTGGGAGACACCAGAAACTGCAGTTGCAGTGCATAAAAACTTAGCGAGGAAGTACAGACCATCCAGCAGTGACCCTGAGTATCTCACTAAGCATCTCACACTATAAAGCTTCGTGGTTCGGGCTGCTACATCTATCACGCAGACAGCTTACCCATCCATCCATCCCTCCTGACAGGGATAAGAGTGGATACCTGGGCGAGAGAGGTTTTCACTGCTGGTAGTATGACATTGAAGTCTACAAATGCCACTTGCAAATTATCAGGATTTACATTTACCCTGTGGGACTGTGTTGCTATGGCGGCTGACCACATCCCGGAAGGAGAGGAAAGAGGCGGCTTCCTGGCAAACATCAAGGATGGTAAGGAGGCCATGGGTGAATGTCTCCAGTCAGGTTTGATACTGCAGACAGCATCAGCAGATCAATGGCGGCTAGCACAGTGTTATGAAGATTTGCATGGGTGAGGAAGTTGGGGTTTGCACCACATGTGCAAGTTAGACCACGCAACATGCCCTTTTACGGCTCAAGGCTGTTCGGCAGCAAGGTGGATGTGAGTTTGGAAAAGCTGCAGACCTCAAAGGCGGCGGCTAAATCCCTTAGCGCCGCCATTAGACACCCTCAAAAACCCTATTCGGGCTCCTCTTCCTGGTGGGGTCATTTCTTTCGATTCTACTCCTCATTTTGAAGAGGAATAGGACAAGCAGCGCAAAGAAGTCAGAGCAGATTCCTTTGTGGTGGACGAGGGAGAGGTGCAAAGTCAGCCCAAGCAGCGGCAGCCTTACCTTCAGCTGCTGCTTCAGCCGCCTCTAAACCCCTCTGAGCCCTTGACTCACAAGACCCTGGTGGGAGGCAGACTTACTCAACATCTGAATGAATGGTGGGGCATTACTTCAGATGCTTGGGCACTGGAAACTGTGGTCCTGGTTAACTGCCTTCCTTTTCAGAAAAGGCCTCCGGATCATCCACCGGGGAACAACTCTTTCTAAATTCCGGATCCGCCCCTTGTGCAGGAAATGTTGACCCTGCTAGAGAAAGGTGCAATAGAACATGTACCTGTAGCGGAAAGGAACAATGGTTGGTATTCCCCATACATTTGGATTCCCAAAAAGGACAGAGGATTGAGACCCATCTTCAACTTAAGAAGCTTGAACAAGTTCTTCAGGAAGTACAAGTTCAAGATGGTTACCCTTTCTCAGGTTGGCGGTTCTCATTATCAGTTTTGAGTTCTGCCATTCAGGCTGACCTCTGCCCGAGGGTCTTCACCAAATTGATGGCAGTGGTGACAGCGAGTCCCAGGAGAAGGGGGATTCACGTCTACCTATACCTAGACCATTGGCTGATCAGGGTTTGTTCACCCGAACAGGCCCGGGAACATCTCAGCGTAACCTGCCACTCTCTCCACAAACTGGGCTTTTCCCTCAATTACAAGAAGTCTCTCTTTATACCATCCCAAAGACTTCAATTTATTGGGGCAGTCCTGGATACTTCCTCTGGGAAAGCCGCGCCACCCGAAGTGAGAGCTCAACACATTCTGCAGATGGTTACCAAATTCCAGAGTTCCCAGCATCTTCCGGCCTTCGATTTTCTGAGGTTGCTCGGTCTCATGGCATCCTGCATTTTCCTGGTGCCAGAGGCTCGCCTGAGAATGAGATCCCTTCAGTAGGCTCTCGGGACTCAGTGGTCTCAGTTCTCAGGCAGAATGTCAGACCACCTGCAAGTTATGAGCAGAGCCTCTCTGGACTTTCTGTGGTGGGCTTGCAAAGACAACATTCTCAAGGGAGAATCTTTTTGGCAGCCATGGCCGGAGATAACCGTAGTGACAGACACCTCACTCATGGGGTAGGGAGCCCACACCAACGATCAGACAATCAGCAGTCGTTGGTCTCCATCGGATTCCAAACTACATATTAACCTTTCGGAGCTGAGGTCAATCAAACTAGCGCTGAAGGCCTTCCTCCCATCTGTACGGTAGATAATGACGGACAACACAGTGGCCATGTAATACCTCAACAAGAGAGGAGGTGTAGGGTCACTACCACTGTGCAGAGAGGCAATGCAGCTCTGTTTCTGGCCAATACAAGAAGGAATCTCTCTATTGACAGTTCACCTAGCCATAGAGCAGGACACGGTGGTGTACTCTATGAGCAGGCAGAGCACAGTCTATCACGAGTGGGAACTAGCTCAGGAAGCCATTAAAGAGATCTTCACCCTTTAGGGAACCCCTCAAGTGGATCTGTTCACGACCAGTGTCAATTGGAAGTGCAAACTGTTTTGCTTGAGGGAATTTCCTCCAAGAGGAGCTCTAGGGGACGTGTTTGTTGTGGACTGGGAGTTTCCACTCATGTACGAGTTTCCTCCAGTCCTCGTCATTCCTCACGTGATCAGGAGGTTGAGGAAGTTTGGAAATCCATGATCCTGATTGCTCCAGATTGGGCCAGGAGGGCGTGTTACTCGGACCTTCTGGACATGTCCATCTGCCCTCCAATAAGTCTTCCACAAAGAGAGGATCTTTTCTCGCAATTGGAAGGTTGGGTTCCCCATCCAGAGGTCAAGACACTCAGCCTTCACACATAGTTTCTGAAAGGCTGAGATACCAGGATTGGGACGGGCTGGATGATGTAATGGAGATTTTGTTACATTTGGCAAATCTGGGGCTCCATATTTTAGTACAATTAAGGGTTACCTAACAACACTTTCCATTTTCAAGCACTCTTCAAATGAGGATTCATATTTTACGATTCCTCTGATTGCTCAATTCTTAAAAGGCCTTTCCCATTCAATTTCCCTGTATGGGATCTCAATCTAGTGTTACATTTTTTAACATACATTACCTTCCAGCCTTTACACTCATACCCTTTAAGGCTTTTGACATGTAAAACCTTTTTGCTTATCGCAATAAGGTCAGCCCAAAGGGTAAGTGAGTTGCAGGCCCTTTCCTGCAAATCTCCACATATAATATTTCATAATGACCAGGTCATTCTCAAGATAAAGCCTACTTTCTCACTGAAGGTAGTCTCTGACTTCCACTTGTCACAAAAAATTACCTTACCAACTTGTATCCACCTCCTTAACCAGGAAAGGAGGAGAAGAGTTTGCATAGACTTGACCCAAAAAGGGCTCTGTTTTATATATCCAGAATGGCTAAATTTCACCACGAGGACCAATTATTCATTGGCTATACTGGCCCCAAATTCGGTCTTGCGGTTACTAAACAAACCATATCCAGATGGATCATCCTGGCTATTGGCGAATGCTACAGATTAGTGATCAAGGACCCGCCGAAAGGCCTAAGGGCACATACCACAAGGGGCATGGCAACCTCTGCTGCTCTTCAAAGAGGTGTCCCAAACAATGATATCTGTTCAGCGGCCACTTGGTCGTCTAGCCATACCTTCGTAAGACATTACTGTCTGGATTCCTCTTCCAGACAGGGACGACAATTTGCAAAAGCTGTCCTTCATTCAGTCCATGATTAGATCTAAATTTAATTGGTGCTCCCACCTCCAAATTATTACTGCTTTGGGATTCTTTCATAAAATGTTGAATACGTGGGAGGGCGCAATCCATTCGAAAAACAAGTTACTTACCCCTGGTAATGTTCTTTCGATTGGATGTTCCTCCCACATATTTCTCATCGCCCCTCCCAGCCTACCCCGCCATACAATTAACGTGTTATTTCACTTTACGCTTTCTGTGAGCCTACGGTCTATGGTACGCCTGGTAGTTCCTCTTGAGGAGGGGGGAAAACAGAACTGAAGCCAACTGGCACTGCACACGCTACTTATACTGATGATGACGTTGACCGTCAAATGGAGTCCCTCGAGGGACATCGACTCTACGAGACGTCACACAGCACCCCCTTTCGACAAAAAATTCCGAAGCAGCTGAAGTTGGGGAGATGAATATCATAAGATGAGGAATACGTGGCAAGAAAATCCAATCGAAAGAACGTTACCAGGGGTAGGTAACTTGTTCTTTGGGGAATACATGATTTGGCTCCTTAATTGTAAGAAATTGTGAGCAGTAGCATGGTCCTCGTTGCACTTGTTAGTAGTCTTGAAGGATTCCTGCTTTTCCTTGCCAAAAGACCAATCTTGACTAGTTGCCTCTAATTTAAATAGTGAACATGTCTTTGTGTCACAATGTCTGATGCCACTTTCATTGAGATTACTGTACTGGATGTTCTCGTTTTGTAGTCAACCCCATTTGAATGCACTAAAGTAGTGCCACTTGGCAATGCCGAAGCATTCATAAAAGAATTTGATGCCGTGGATATGAGGTGTGTGCCTATCATGTGACATCATGAAGACGAATATATAACATTCAAATGGCCCAGAAGTAACCGGAATCTAAGGGGCAGAGGGTAAGAGGAATTCCCACTGAGCTAGTCCATTGAATTAAAATTGCAGTTCAATTTACGTGTCTGCTTTCTTCATATTTTCATGTTTATATGCATTGAATAAAACACCCTATACAGTTGACTTCCACTTCACCTCAAATCGTTCTTACCTTTGATCGGTTGCACCCTAACAGTACTGTCTGGAGCAAAGGTGGTTTTGAAGAGAATTGATTAACTCTAGCAGTAGATCAAGCTCCTGAGCTAAGATATTTTGGAAGGTGTCAGAATACACTATGGGCTTAATTATCAGAAAACCAGAACATGCAAGTGTTTTTTTTTAAAGATTTTGAAATTACATTTAATATGTCACTGAAATTGTAAAACAAGGAACATGACGTAGGTGAGGTTTATAATGCACCTTTTCACCGTCAAAATGATATATCACGCTAGCATCCGGTGCACTAAAAGTGCAGGGAAAGAAAATGGATGGCTGTAATAGATATCACAAGAATTACCCCAAGCCTAAGGAAGGGCCAAAGGTCTTATTGATGTTCTAATGGCCCTAAAGACGCCCCTCTCTGTCTCGTCTTGCAAAGTACCTTCTCCCTAACCCAATTGTATCCGACCCCAGGATAGTATATAGCAAATGCTAATGCCTCCGGTCGGAATGTCTGACTTACAGTGGCGGTGGGGACCTAAAGGCAGGGTTCCTTTTCTAACGACTCCCTCTGTGACTTCCTAACACTGCCCCTACTCTATCCAGAGGTTACTGTTATAGAGAGGTAGGGATTGTGCTTTTCAGACACCCTGCTTATTCGATATTTTGTCTACCCTGCTCACATTATTTGTACCTCTCACCTCTCACTACTCTCCTCAGACTCCTCCCATCTCTAGTCTCATCCCTTTCTTCTCTGTCTCTCTGATTTCTCTCACAACGTTTTCGCTACTACTCTTCTTATGATTCCTATTATTCCCTTCAATCTACTACTCCCTCTTCCACACTACAACTCTCTCCTCCACACTACAACTTCTTCAACTCTGCCCACCTCCTACTCAGCCACACTTCTTTCCCTCATATGCATACACTTCAGTCACTCCTTACACTCTATCACCTGACCACACTCGTCACACTACCACACACACTCAGACTGTTGTACCACTTGCACATACTAACCAGTACCTCATCTTCTCCAGAAATTACTTCCACACTTTGATGCTCTTTCCACCAGAACAACAAACATCTGCCTGCCTCCAGTCCTTCCTTTTATTTTCACCTTTCTCCTGCAATTGGTTTATTTCCCCGGTCCAATATAACCCTGTCTTTCCCACCCAGGTTGTGACATGATGAGCAAAGCGGTGTACTGTCATCGTAAGCACGGCACCATGATGGCGGCCTGTAGCCTTCAATGTCTGTGTTTGTGTTGGGGGACTTGGTTACGGGTGCCTCCTTGGGAAGTATAGTTATAGGGCCTCATTACACGGACGGCGGAGGACCAATATTAGCACCTTGGTCTATGCCAGTAAAATAGCGGCACCGCCTTGGTGGAAAGGGGAATTACCACCCTATTCCAAGGTTGGTGGGGTGGTAATTCCCCCTTCCCCATTGCCCTTCCCCATTCCCATTTTTGCCCCAGAGGGCATAATGGGAATGGGGAAGGTGCTAATTACGGCACCGCAAATTGCGGTACTGTAATTAGCTCCCTGGTACCTTTGCGGGTTGGTTTTTAACGCCTGCAAAAAGCAGGCGTTAAATTCTCCAACCCGCAAAGGGACCTCGTAGTAAGGCGGTAAGGGTTAACGGTCACCGGTACCATTAACCCTTACTGCCGTCCATGTAATGAGGCCCTCAGTCTATTTGGGGTATTAAGACCCCATTGTAAAGTCCCTGATGGTCTAGAAAAGGCATCTCCATCTGCAGTGTGTTGTTGCCTTTGCTGGAAAGCGTTTTGCGGCTTCTCTCATAGCAACAGTATCCCTGTTCTGCTGGCTTGGTCTCTCCCTGCTGGTTCTCCTCTTGAGCTGGTGGGACAAAGGCATCACTGCATATTGGAGGGTTGCATTCACATTTTCCAATCCAGACCTCTGGTGATAGGTCCCAGACAGTGTGGGGCCTTGGAAGGCGGTTTTCTCTTTCATGCTGTCGGTTTTGTCTCATCTCTTGTTGGTTGGCTCTACAAGAAAAAGAGACTGGCAAGCATCTTGTATAGGATGTATGGCGTTAGACAAATGCGTACTGCATAGTAAAACGCTGGAACAAGCAGTGAAGATAGGCACTGGGACCCTCTCAACTGCCACCATCCTCCTCGGGAGAAGGACAGACTCTTGATTCCTCCCCGGTAAGCCTTCTACCCCAGGCAGAGAGGGGATCCCATCCACTCTTGACATTACCACTGTACTGGTCTTGTCACAATTACCGGAAGGCTGATGTGAATAATAGTTATTTGATTTCTGAAGGAGGAAAAACAAGGTAGGGGATGAAGGAAGATGGTTCCACTTAATAATGGGCAAGACAGAAAACTCCTAGCCACCGCCTCCCCCCATCTCCCTGTGCAAGTAGTACAAATTTGGGACTTTACAAAAAAGGTGATTAGAGGAATGGAGAGATCGACATATGAAGCATGTGAGTAATTGTTTGACAAAAAAGAGACAGTCTTTGGGGTAAAAGCACTGGTGCATGGTGCACACTTTGCCCAATGGGTAGCTCGTTCAGTGAAAGCAGTACAGTGGTTATAGTAGTTATGTGCACATTTCATAATTGCAGTGATGAGACATGTAGAGCATTATGAATCAATTTACAGTGATACAGACTGGCAGGAGAGAGGCCCAAATTCGGCGAGTTGCCATTGTCAAGTGGTGGCTGCACCAAGGCAGTGACTGACAGTCCGTGTGAGTCCTGACAGAGAAAGAAAAGGAGCAAGTTGGCACAGCAGTCAAAGCTGAAAGGAATGCAAGCTACCTGATAGATGGGCGATGCAAGAGATGGCCCATGGTCAACTTTAAATCTCAAATATGTAACCTCATGGGCAACCAGATGAAATCAGGGCCGTGACCGGGCCAAATCACTGTGGTCCAATATAATTTGATCAGAATGAAATGTGAGTTTTGGTTCATCCAGTCGGAGATGACTGACATAAAACTGGTGAGAGGTGGGAATAAATGGGCATCCCCTTGCATAATATATGTAACTGCTATTTAGTACATACACAAAAGCAATGAAGATAGATAAATATACCGCGTGAAGGAGGGGGGTTTTCAAGCTTAAAACGGGTACCGTTGCAGGCTGAGGCAATTCTGGAATTCCACCAGTCGCAGGCACGAAATATTCCACGCAAACACACCTAGCCTTTTTCCAGAAATGTTAAATCTGGGGAAAAGGGGCTTTTGAGTTCAGGTGGCATCAATCCAGCAGTGCCTCTGATTGAAACTATATGGACACATTTGGAAAGCTTTCTTTCCATCAGGGTTTTTAAACAGAATGTGCTACAAAACTATAGAAATCTCAGTGTGGCGGCACTCCCTGGGCAACCACAGGCCAACGCAACCAATTGATGGTAGTTTACCAGAAATATGTTACAACGCAGAAGCGTATTAAAATCTCCACAATTGCCCTTGTAAATGTTAATCTAATCACTCGCCTGAAATCTTAAGCAGTCGGCATCAGAATAGGGGCTTTACTCTGAGGTCCTGGCAGAAACTGTAGCTGAAGCTGGGACACCCGCCATTTGCTCTGCTCGTAGACAACCCAGGCATTCCTATTGTTACGAGAAACAATAATTTATCCTCCTGGAACACCTTAGTCCTAAATAAAATACAGATGCTGTGCAAAGCAGATTGCATGGAAACCTTGAACTTCTTACTTCATCTTTGTTCTGTCTAATACCTTCAGTTTCACCCGACTTAAGTCCCTAAACTGGCCAACAACTCTTGTAAAGGCAACAGGCATCATACAATGACTTTGCTGTTCTATTTGCTAACACGGGATATCCTACGATAACAAACAACTACGTTTTAGCAGAGTGGAATCTGGGGTGAAAACAGGGGTTTCCAGAAATGTTCTCTTAATGAGAAGTTAGATTTCCACTGTTGTGTTTATGACAACCACATGTTGGACTTTTGAGCTTTGTCTGTGACTCGGCATCGGCGCATGTGAAAGTTAAGAAGTGAAATGTCTTGCATGTACTTGCTCCAAAGTAGGTCTTTGTGCCCATGCTTCTTTTGCAGTTTGTACCCAGCCATCCTGGCACTCACCTCCATCAGGGACTAGTTCCTTGTCTTTACTAAATTAGCTAGTCACACTGGAAGATCTGACAGAAACGGGAAGGTCTGATTCAATGTGCAGCTTTATCCCAAAGTGCAAAAACTCTGCATGGTTCACTGTCTTTAACTCTCTGCCTGTTTGAGTCCCTCTTCAAAAACTGATCTGTGTTCACAGTCCCCCGTTAAACCAGAAATAAAGCAGTGCTTGATAAAAGGACAGTTCCTTGGGCAGTTTACCTTTACAACCCCCCCCCCATCAACCCTCATTGATTATTATCCTGCCAACAACCAAACCTGGCTTTCAGATATTATCTAGTCTTTCCAACCCACCAGGAGGTCCAGACCACCCTTCCAGCCTGCACCCCAATCGGGCCCTGCACAACAGACCAGGAAAAGCTATGCAATATTCAATGTCTTTTATCATCTCTAATTTACTTTTATAAGTGAAGAAAGACTGAGCACTCAACATGCAAACAATTGTCTGGGCACCAAGCACGCTAACACCAAAGTTCTGCTCCGCTTGCATAGAATCATCTAACTTCTCCAACACTGGGTCTTTCATATATTCACATATTCACGTTCAGTCTGGGGATACTACCTGCACCTAAATGTATAGCAGTTACACAGAATGGTCCATGCTTTTAATGTATAGTCAATCAATTAAACTGGATCCTTTTTTATGGCTAGTGACTTTTCCCTGCTGACCAATGAGGGGATAAGCTTAGGCCCCTCTCCTGGAAGCCATCTCCAGATTACTTACCATATTTCGTGGGTCCTCATGAATGATAAGATATGGAATTTTATTTGTATCGCGCTCATACACAAGTGTTTCAGAGCGCGACGAGGCAAGGGAGGGGAACAAGGGGGACAAAACAATGATCTTAATAAGGCCCAGTGACATTGAGAACGCGCAAGTGCAATAGGGGATAGGGAAGGGGGAAAGCGCTAGGGAGAGGGGAGGAATGGAAAGTGCCGAGCAAGGCATAGAAAACCAACAGCTGGTAGTGCAGCTAGCAAGTTGGCAAGTGCAAGGTTAATGTGCAGACACAGGGTGTCTGGTGAGTGCAGGTAAGGGGGCTGTAGGGTTACAGATACAGACCTAAGTGCAAGGGTTGATAGGAGGCAGTGCGGGTGTGTGGCAGGGTGGCAGGGTCCTGGGCTGGAAAATCGGAGGGTAACCAGGGCTTGGTGTCTAGGCAGACAGATCAGCAAGAGAGAGGAAGAAGGCAGAAGCAAAGAGGAAGGTCTTGAGGTGCTTCGGAACTGAAGATGGATTGCCTCAAGTTTCAGAGAGGCGATTCCAGAGTGAGGCCCCAGCCGAGGAAAGAGATCTACCCCCAACTTGTTGCTTGGAGAAGCGACTGACCCTGAGGGAGTTGGAGGAGCTAAGAGCTCAAGTACAATCTAAGAAAATAATGTTCAAATTTATAACTTTCTATGAAAATATTCTTTTAGCATTTTAACTTTTTAAAGCTTATTGTGGGTTCTTACAGTGTGAAAGGGGTTTGCTGCAGTTTCAGCTGGTTCTGTCTGACAGTACCCATACAGAATTTGAAATTGTCAGACTGGGACAGCCCTAGGATGTAGAATGCCTATACATTGATTGCACAACATGTGTGAAGAAATGCATGGGTTTATGCCACAATACCTTACAAGATAGATAGATAACAAGTCTCCAACCCTGTTCTGAGTAAAGGAAAGTGTTACATTATTCGGCGAAAAATTCTCTAGAGCTGCCTCTGCTTCTACTTAAAAGGAGTGGTCACCAGAGAAGCAAACTCCTCACAAGGGGAGGGATTTGGCTGGAAAGAGGTCTCATAGAGTCAAAGGACATAGGACCCCCACCATACCTTAAGCAAAAGGCTCCTGATGACCCTTCGGGAACCCTTTCAAAACAAATGTCTGCGTCCAAACCCTGCCAAACCAAAAAATATGAAGAAATCTTATAAGATGTCTGAATGGCTGCATGAGCAGGTTACAGCAACCATTTTGACGACTTCTCTGAATCAGGACATGCTAATTTAATGTCTACGGGGACATAAGTACCGGCATCAACAAAACACGTGAATATGTTGGTCCACAACTTTAACAGCTCCCTCATTGATAACTCCGTCAACGGTCCGTCATCACTTCGGGTCAACAGGTTCTTCAGTCGTCTTTGCATTTCAGCTGCATTGTCACTGATAGTGAGATTAACGGATCTGGATGTCTTCTTACAAGAGGTCGCTGACATATCCTCTGAATAAATTTCTGATGAAGACGTGGATGCTATTCCTGCCGCAGAGAAGATGGGGCTACATAAGGCAGGTCTTTCACAGGATGGTCATAAGGATGAATCATTCTAGCCCACTCCCACACACTTGCTACACATTTTTTAACCGTTTTTGAATAAGACCAAACCCTTATAAAGACATCATCCCTCACATACAGAGAACAAGCTCTCACTGTTTCTGGTGCTACATTTCACCTCATAGAAAGATTGCCTGTCAGGGAAAAGCATTCCCCAGTGAGTCCCCACACGTCTGTACTCTGTGCTTCCACCTCCCAGTATGGCCAGTATGAGGACGCTGTTTAAGATCTGAAAGAACAAATGAGGATGGCAAGATAAAACCAGACCTCCAACAAAATGAGTGAGGAGATTCCAGCAAGGAAAGGGGGCAGGATTCATCATCAAGAGCACCTCCTCTTGATGACATTTCTTTTTCATAGCATAATGTCCAATGATTCCACCATGTTAAACCTTCAGATCATCTCCAATGAGAAAAAGACGTTATTGTGTGAAAGAAGGGAAATACGGAGAAGAACTACGAACACCATTCCCATCTTGGACATGTGCTTGGGAACAGAAGCTCCAATCCTAAAGACCTTACCTTTGGCACTGCTCTACACAGCAAGACTAGAAAATATGCATAAGGCACCATAGAACATGCCCTGTGGATTCACCCTAAGCTTCACTCTCTGATTACAGTGGCCTCTATAAAGTGTTCCATCGCCTTGTTTTTCGGCAGCCCCTGACGTGAATGTTAAAGGAATTGGAGTCCAAGGGAACAGTCTCTGCTTGTGCATCCTTCAGCACCTGGCTGGCACACGTGAATGGCGCATGGCCCATAATATGTAGTGCATTTTCCCCAGGAAATGCAAGAACAAGAAAGTTCCATCATAAAGAAGTTAATATTTCCTCTAACCATGTCACCAACTCCATGGTGAGCATGGGCGAGGTAGGTTTCGTACAACCAGCTCATTTGGTAGTATTATTGTGCCCAGAGTTTTCAGACCTTACGTTCAGAGCTGCATCTCTGACATGCTTTTTTTTAAAAAAACTTTATTTATTCGACTTGGCAGCACACAGTAAGGAGCTTTTTGAGAAGGTGTGTGCTTAGAGACCATTTCTATTTCGAGGCACTGAGTAGTAATGATCTGGGGCAACCCAAAGCTCTTTCACACATGCCAGCAACAGTCATTCTTTGATATATTGATATCCTGCTTGCAGTATCTGAAACTCTTCGACAGCAGAGGATATTTTGTGACGTTGGGTCGATGCCCATCATGACATCAATGCTGGTATAAATAGCATGCACTGCGCCCGTTGCCTTGGTTCCGTTTTTCTGCATGCACAGCATGCTTTGGAATGGTTCGACTCACCTCAGCGATTCTTATTCAGAGTTTCTACTCCATAGTTACTAATTCTTCAAATATGTCTACTCCGAAAACAGGGTTTAAGAGGTGTGCAATTGTTGATTCGAAGATGCCGATCATAGATCTGCACAGGATATACCTCTGGTGTCACAGTAAGTCGACGACTGTGGCTCCTGTCAGGTCAATGACTAGCAAGTCCTTGAAGGAGATGAAGTCTAAACTCACCCTAGGTTGGTCTGTGTCTAAATCCCCATCCTCTACTCCCTCAAAGAGGAAATCCTCTTAAGATAGGAGTTTAAGGGATAAATAACATCAAAGGCCTAAAAAACGCTCTAAACATTCTAAGCGGTCGAGGTCAAGGAGCGATTTGCATCACTCTTCATCTTAGTCTTCTCTAAGAAAATCTAAAAAGAGACATCATTGTTCTTTGTCATTTGACTCCTAGCCCGACATGAGACAGGTACATTTCCCAGACAAGTCTGCCTTAGTAGCAGATTGGGAAGAGTTCTATTATAACATTAATGTCTTTTCGAAGGCGGCCCCTCCCGTTACCTCGTAAGAGCCAAAAAAGGCTAACAATCCCACTGCACCTTCAAAATCCGGCAGAGAATAGCCAAAGGCTTTTACTCACGTGCCCAAAAGCCCGGGTCAGAATGCCTCTGAGATGCCTACTCGAGTGGCGTAGACAGTGTCGACATCAAAGTGCATCTAAGCCAAAAGCTTTGATATCTTCATTATCGAAGGACTCAACATCGAAGACCATCAATGTCATCCTTGGATCCATTTCTCAAGTCCTTTTGGATCGATTTTTGAGAAGGAAGACTAAGACGAGAACATGGTACCCTTTGGGTGTGAAAGTTTTGGTGCGCCCAATGTCCCGGAGTAACTAATTTGTGAGGAAGCTCACTACAAGGACTTGGCTACTTGCCTTAAGGAAGCCAATGGCTTAAACGCTTCTCCAGAAGTGGAATTTGCTTCATCTGACACAGCTGCTCATCCAACTGCTGCATACAGGACAGAGATGAACTGAGTATTTGGGTGGGGGACGTCCTGCAAAGGACATATTTATTTACTTATTTATCATTTTTAAAGCGCGCTAAACCCGTAGGCATCAAGATGCTTGTTGCAGAGAAAAAGGTAAAACATTGGAGCATGACAATACTTAAGATTTAACTAGTTACAGGAGAAACAACGAGACATTAAGTGACAGTCTTACTAAAGGTTATGTCTAGTGTCACAATCTTGTGAAAAGAGCCATGTTTTAAGTTGCTTGAGGAAGGCCCAGTAGGAGTGTTCTGATCTTAATATTGATGGGACGGCATTCCAATTCTTTGCCGCAGTAACCGGGAAGCTGAGGACACCCTATCTTCGAAGTTTGAATCTCAGAGCAGTGAGGCAGTGCATGTAGATAGAAAGGGTGGGTCTGGTAGATTGTGTTTTGTTAAACTTTGAAGACCGGTATCTAGGTGCAGTGTTAGGAATTCACTTGTGGGTAATGGCTAAGGTTTTCAACAGTGTGCGTTCACGGATGGGCAGCCATTGCACATTTCTTCTGGCTGCGGATTTGTGGTCTTTTTTTGGGGACGTTCAAAGCTGCTGTCAGCGCATTGTTTTGAATGATTTGCAGCGCATTGATGTTGCGAGCGTTGGTGCCAGCGAATAGGCAGTTACAATAGTCGAGACTGGACCCTCTTGGTGCTTTTGCAATTGTGAGGCAGATGTCTGGAGAGAGGAATGGCCTACAAGTGTTGATTAACTTGGTAGTGTAGGCTGCCGATGAAGCAATTGCATTTACTTGCTTGTTTAGAGACAGAATGGAGTACAAGTAGACCCCGACGGTTTTGACTTTCTGAGAGACTGGGATAGTGATACCGTCAATGACGAAGGGTTTGTAGGCCCTGTCGAGTTTGTTTAACTGGGGTTGTGAGCTGGCCAAGAGCAGCTCAGTCTTGTCATCGTTCAAGCAAAGTGAGTGACGTGCCATCCAAGCCTAGAAGTATGATATACTGTGCCTAAAGTGTTGGTATCAGTAGTATAGTCTCCTGTGATGGGTAAAAGGATCTGAGTATCATTCACATAATTAGTGTAGGAGATACCCTGAGAGTCAAGAAGGTCGAGTGGCTTTGTGAAATCATTGTAAAGGGTGGGTGAGATGCAAGTGCCTTGAGGGACATCACATGTGACTGAGGTTGGCTGGGCTGCAGCGGAGTGAGAGAATACCCTCAACATTCTGTTAGAGAGGAAGGATGAGATCCAAGTAGTTGCCGCCACAGAGAAGTAGGCTGCTAAAAAGTGGTGTTCGCAGAGGATTTGATGGTCCACCAAATCGAAAGCAGCTGAGAGGTCCAGCAGTAGCAGGAGAGCCATTTTACCAGCATCTTTAAACTGGTCCTTTAAGTCAAGAAATGCTGATTCAGTGCCATGTCCCAGCCGGAAACCTGATTGGCGCAAACCCAAGAGGTTGTTGGATTTAAGGTGTGTCTGAATATGTAGGTACACAGCTCTGTCCAGAATTTTAAGTAGCAATGGAACTGTTGTGATAGGGCAGTAGTTAGTGGCAATGTTAGGGCCTAACTTGTTTTTTTTAGTAGCTGTAGGACCCACACATCTTTTAGGTTAGCTGGAACTGAACTGGAGGAGAATGAGTAGTTGATGAGTGAGGAAATGAATGGTGCAGGCGCTTCCGCACAGTCTTTGATGACTGGGGCAGGGCGAATGGCTCCCTGGCATCTGGAAGGTTTGAGAACTTTCATCATTTTGATTACCTCAGAGTCTGAGACAGATTGGAGTCAAAAAGGTGAATATTATGATGGGAGGGAGGGGGTTTAAAATCAAGTAAACCCCCTGATATGAACAGTTTATTTTTCTTTATCAAGATCTTTTTTTGAAGGGATGATATTTTGTCAAGTAAGGCAGTTTTTATGCTTGTGCACCAAGTGTCGTCTTTCGACCAGTTGTTGGGCAGGGGAACTGGGGATTCTAATTCCTGTAGTATAGCAAAAAGAGCTCTGGTGGACGAGTTAGTCTTGTCAATCCGGGCATTGTATGTGGAAACCTTTGCATCAAGTATGGCCAGTTTGTAGTCTTTAGCTAAAGCGGTGAAGAGTGCTTGGTTAGATGCTGTTGGATCATTCCTCCATGAGGTTTCAGATGTCTGTGTTTTAAGAGCTGGAGGGATTCAGGTATTGAGATGGGCCAATGGTTTAGCTTTCGTTACCTCCATAGGATAAATTGTGTTGATGGCACACATTAGGGAGAGATTGTAGGTATTCACCATTGTGTATGGATCACTGGAAGTGACTTGAATGCCAGTGAGGGCATTTAACAAGGGCAGGATGCGTGCTGGAGTGATTTTCCTGGAGTTTCTAGTTAGAGTGGCAGGCAGAGGTGTTGGGATGGCGGGTGGTTGATTCCTGCTAAAGGAGATGATGATGTGATCTGGCCAAGGGCGTTGCGCATTTGAGACTATTGCAATGTTACAGTTTCATTCAGCCAACCAAACTAGGATTCAGCCTTTGTTGTGGGTAGGGCTCAGGATACATTATGTGAAGCCTAGTGCCTCAATGGCGTTCGCTAAAACAAGGGCATTGGAGTCAGTGGTGTCATTGTAGCCTAGGTTGACATCCCCCAGGAGGACGTTCTGGAGGTGGGGTTAGCCTCAGCCGAGAGGAGGTGGGACTTCTGGATATCTGCCCTTCCATTTGTCACTTAAAAACACCATTTTGGAAAATTGGCAGAAACCCGATACCACTCTGGGAATCTGTAAGAAGTTGGTTAGGGAGTATAGACCATCAACTGTTGATCCTGGTTTTCAAATTTACAGGTGGCTACTTCCACCTCTACAGCTGCTGCATATCCTTCCATTCCACCTGACAGGAATGACAAGAAATATGCCATGCTGGCAAAAAGGGTGCTCTCTGCTAGGAGGATGGCATTCAAGGCCATTAATGCATCTTGTGCATTAGCAAAGTAGACATTCACTTTGTGAAATGTAATAACCAAAGCTGCTGTTAACATTCCTGAGGGGGAAATGAGGGATGGCTACAGCAACATTATTAATGATGGCAAGGAAGCAGCATTCCAATCTCTACAATCGGGGTTGCATGCATCAGCAAGTGTTGGACACTCTATGGGATTATGTGCAGTCAGAAGGAGGTTTGCTGCCGATGTCCACTCTAGATTTCTGGAGATGCCCTTCGATGGGTCACACCTCTTTGGGGCAAAGGCTGATGACAGCTTAGAGAAGCTTCAAGCTTCTAAGGCAGCTGCAAAATCCTTGGGTGCAGCCATCCGTCAGCCTCAACAGCAGCACCCGCTTTCTCAGATTTGGAGAGGACAGCCTTTTCATTTCTACTCTTCCTTTGGACATAAAGGTAGAGGGAAGGCTGCCCGAAGAGGGCAAATAAGATTTCCATGTGGCTGTAGAGGTTGTGGAGGAAGAACAGCTCGGGCTGTCCCCTCCTTACTAACGTCTGCCACAGTCACAAAACCATGCTGAGTGCTTGACTCTCAGAATTCCAGTGAGAGGCAGATTGACTCAGCATCTAGAAGAATGGCAGTACATTATTTCAGATGCTTTGGCGATGTAGACAGTAGCTCAAGTGTACTGCCTCCCATATCTAAAACACAAAAACTCCACATATTGTCCCCCGAGCAAGAAATCTCTTCTGGAACCTGACCGTTCCTTCTGCAGTAGGTGCTCTTCCTGCTGGAGAAAGGTGCTATGGAAAAGACTGTGGTGGAGCAATACCAAGGTTGGTACTCAACTTAATTTCTGGTTCCCAAGAAAGACGGAGGACTGAGACGTTTGAACAAGTTCCTCACGAAGGAGAGATTCAAGATGTTCACTCTTTCTCAATCCTCGAGGCCCTTCAGCTCCAGGACTGGATGGTTTCACTCGATCTTCAGTATGCTTAATGTCATGTGCCTATAAATCTCAAGGACAGGAAGTTCCTGAGTTTCACCGTTGGCAGTACTCACTTTCAGTTTCAAGTAGTGCCTTTCGGCTTTACCTCTGTCCGAGGGTCTTCAACAGGTTGATGGCAGTGGTATCAGGGAATCTTAGGGGAACGATTCACATCTTTTCTTACCTAGTCAACTGCTTGATCAGAGCTGGTTCTCCCAAACAGGTTCTGGAAAATCCAAACAGCACCTGCCTCTCTCTCCGCAAACGGGCTTCTCCATCAATTTCCAGAAGACCCAGGTGACCCCTTCCCAAAAGCTGTAATTCATTGGAGCAGACCTGGACTGTTCCTCGGGAAAGGCTTTCGAGTTGAGGGCTCAACATATCATGCAGATGGTGGTGAAATTTCAGGAACACCCAACATCTATCGCCCTTCGATATTCTGAGGTTGCTCTGTCTTATGGCATCCTGCATTTTCTGGTGTCAGGCTGGCTAAGGATGAGGTCATGCCAGTGGGCCATCAGATCCCAATGGTCACAATTCTCAGGCAGGATGACAGATCTTCAATCTGAAGCAAGGTTGCACAGTATCTCGTGTGGTGGCCGTGCAAGGAGAATGTGATGATAGAGGAACCTTTTTGGCAACCCTGGCCGGAGTTGACAGTAGCCACAGATTCTTCTCTCACGGGATGGGGAGCTCACATGAGTGATTTCACGATCAGCAGATTTTGGGCCTCATCAGAATCAAAACCACACATAAGCCTCTTACAGGAGAAGAACCTCATAATAATGACAGACAACACAATGGCCATGCATTAACTCAATAGGAGAGGTGGTGTAGGGTCACTACCACTGTGCTGGGAGGCAATGTAGCTCTGGTTTTGGGTACTTCAAAACTGAATGTATCTTTCGGTGTTTCATCTGGCTGGGGAAGAGAACACAACAACAGATGCTCTAAGCAGGCAGGGCACAGTCCCCCATGAGTGGGTGTTGGCTGCCCAGGAAGTCCTTCTAGAGATCTTCTCCCTTTGGGGCACCTTTTAAGTGGATCTGTTCACCTGCAGTATCAACAGAAAATGTGGCCTGTTCTGCACCAGGGAATTTCCTCTCAGTGGAACTCTAGGGGACACATTCATAGTGGACTGGGAATTTCCACTCCTGTATGCGTTTCCACCAGTCCCTGTCATTCCTCATATCATCAGGAAGTTCGGGAAGTCCATGATCCTGATTGCTCCAGATTGGGCCAGGAAGACGAGGTACCCAGAATTTAGGGACATGTCCATCTGCCCTCCATTTCGTCTTCCTCAGAGAGTGGACCTACCCTTGCAAGAAGTAGGCCGCCTTCACCCAGAAATCAGAACTCTGAACCTTCACACTTTGTCCCTGGGAGGTTAGGTTACAAAGATTGGGACCTCCCGGAAGACGTGATGGAGGTGTTGCTTTAGGCCAGAAGACGAGCAACAAAACCACAATATCACTGCTGTTGGAACACGTTTTGCAGCAGGTCTAGGGCTGAAGATATTTAACCTTTTACTTGTGATACACCTGCAGTGCTTTCTTTTTTGTTACACTTTGCCCATTAGGAGCAGTAGGTGGCTACTGCCAAGGGGTACCTGGTGGCTTTATCCTTCTTTAAATGCACTGCAGAGCAAGGCTGTTATTGTAAAATACCCATTGCCATTCAGTTCCTCAAGGGACTGACACATTTTGTTCCACCTGAGTAGAGGTAGACCTGCCTCTACTCAAATGTCACTTTCATAGTCCTGACTTGGGATCTAAACTAGGTATTAACATTTCTAATGGGAGTGCCATTTGAACCTCTCCATTCTGGTCTGCTCAGATTATTGACATTCAAGCCAGGCTTCCTAGTGGCCATCACTTCTGCTTGCAGAATGAGTGAGCCACAAGCTATTTCATGTAAACCTCCTTTCACTACATTTTTTTGAAGCGGAAGGTAGACCTGAGGGTTTGCCCCTCCTTCCTTCACAAGGTGTTGTCTGAATTTCATCTGACACAAAATATGACCTTGCCAGCATTTTATTATTCACCTCATCCTTCCAAGGAGGAAGAGAGGTTCCACAGACTTGACCCAAAAAGAGCTCTGAGTTTTTATATTGCCAGATTGGCAAATGGTAGGCAAGACAATCAATTCTTTGTTGATTACACTAGACAGACTGGGTCAAGTCATGAATATTGCTGGACCATTCTGGGTATTTCAGAATGGTATTCTTTGGCTGGGAAAGATGACCCTGAAAATCTAACAGAGGAGTGGCATCCACTTTGGCTCTGCAAAGAGGTTTGCCGCTGCAGGACATTTGTAATGCCAAAACTTGGTTTCGATAAACACCTTTTCAACACATTACTCTCTGGACACGTTGTTGGGTCAGGACGCTAGGTTTGGGAAGGCTGTTTTGCTCAATATAAACCAGTAACAAAAATCCACTTGTCCCTCCTCCTTTTATCTAACTGCTATTGAAGTCTATCAAAGACGAGGAATCTTTGGGATGACGCAATCCATTAGAAGAACAAATTACTTACCCCTGGTAATGTTCTTTCTACTTGATGTTCCTCCCACGGATTCCTCGTCGCCCTCAAAGCCCCCCTCTTGCTGTGGATGAATTTTTGTAATGCACTTCTCTCTCTTTCAACGCCCATGCAGGTTATATATTCTCAAGTCGGCTGTGAGAAAGAGGGAAAAACTAGAACTGTGGCAGCAGGCGCAGTGCGTTCTATTCATACAACTGTCGATCTCATGTCCGAGTGCGGGTATGGGAGACTTTGAGGGACATCGACCCAAAGCCACACAACATCCTCTGCTGCTGAAAAAAGTATTGGAAACCGTAAGCAGGATATTGGAATATCAAAGATGAGGAATCCGTGGCAGGAAAATCCAGTAAAAAGAACATTACCAGAGGTAAGTAATTGGTTCTTCTTGGTCATTGTGAACTTTTAGTTGCCCCTAGTCCCAAACCAATTTTTCACTCCCTCAGATGTTTCCTGAGGATTGTGATAAATGACGCCCATTGTCAATTCGCGCCCATGTGTGTTCATCAAGTACCCTGACCCAGTGACTGCACCTCTGCGTCTTCCAACTCTTCTCAAATTTCCTCATTTGGATGACCGGCTCATTAGAAGTCTCAGAAATATGTGACTTTCAGATTCCAGGTAGACCTGTAAAAAACACTCTGTGAATGCAATGAAAATGATAAACCCGACAAAGGAATCGCCATTGACCGTCGTTTTTCTAGGTCTGCTAGACACTTGGCTTTAGTTTAGCGGTGTGAAATCAGCATTTAGGAATGGCTGTACAGCGTCTTAGGTTTTTAGCACAGTGCCAGCTAACGTAGCACAAGGGAGCTATCATGCATATGCCACTCCCCAGTTGTGCCTGCCTTTCCGCTTTGCTCTGTATTTGTGAATGTGAAATAACAGAATCTAATGATTCCTGGATATTTCCTTTTGCCAAGAAAGCTTTTAAAGTAATAAGCCTTTGGAGACAAACCACAAAAGAGAACCAGCAGCATGATGACCGAGTGATGAAGGGTCAACCATAGTGTTACTCTGTTAGTTGTTTTCTTTTTGGCAAACCGCAGCTTTCGACATTGTATGTGTGCCCTATCAGCGCTGAGTGCTGACTGTCCTGTTGTGTGTGGCATTCTTCAGAGGTGTTTGGGGGAGGTGTCTCACCATCCTTCTTTGGGGTTAATCTATGCGGGTATTTCATTATATTCAGCCCCTAAAGGCCAAGCAGAGGAGGAGACTTCAAATAGCGTTTTACACACTGGGCGTTTGCCATTGTACATGTCATTGCGTTTCGACCCAATCACTGTAATGACTGGTTTGCAGTGTGCTTATACATCAGAAGGAAGTACTGAATGCGTACACATTTCTTGTGTGAAATATTGGACTTTGTGTGACATTGTACGCTTAATAATGTACTACTAGAATAAACTTGGATGAGCCATTCCAATTAGATTCCAAAGCTATCTGAAACTGAACCTGTTTTGCCTTGACTGCAATACTAGAACACCATCTGCTCCAACCTATCAAGATGTCATCAAGGAGGCAGAGGCATTCAGGAAGAGTTTGCGCAAGGATTACACTGCGTAAGTATCATGTGAACATGTATGTATCCGGGAAATAATCGCACTCTATAGTGACTGATTTATGACTTGCACCATCTTAAAATATAATGAAATAACTGGGTTTAAAGGAAAGATGGGTATCACAGGGGTTTAAGCATCATGCCTTCAGGTTAATTCGGACAGACTTTAGATTTTTTAATGAAGAGCAGAATTACTTACGATAACCTTAGGATTTCTGCTGTTTAGCAGTTTTTGCTGAACCTTTGTGGGAAAAAGGATGTATTGAGTGTGTCCCCTTTCCCTGTTGGACAAAAGGACAAAAGACCATAGATTTTTTTTTTTTTAGATAATGCACCATTCAGCCCAGATTTACAAACATATAGGCAGGGTTCAGCACTCTGCGGCTCTCCAATTGTTTAGGACTACAGCTCCCATGATCCCTCACCATTGATAATGCTGGTTAGGACTAATGGGAGCTGTAGTCCAAAACATCTGGCGATTCAAAGGTTGCAGATCCCTGATTATAGAGACAGATTAAACACGTATGCAACGATTCTGAACTACATACCTGGTGCTCGGTAATAATTCGAGAACATGTTTTTCTTTTCAGACTCAGGGGTCAGATTACACTTGTTGACTAAATTAAAGAAATGAGATGCATCAAATAGCAATCGCTGAGTACAGTGAAAAAAATGTGTGCTTTTCACGATTGTCTCCGTTATCTTTCAAAACAGTAACACGTTCAGCATAAGCAGCTCCCTACCTAGGAGGGTCATGGGGGGGGAGTCTGGCGTCAGTGTTTTTTCGGATGATTTGGGGATCGCATTGAAACTAGAGATGTTTTGCTTCGGTGTAATATTCATAGTTAGCTTAGTATTGAGTAAGTAGGCTCCAGAGTCTGTCAACTTTTTAAGCAAGCGTATAAACATTGTCTGCTTTAAGTTTTCAGTAGTGATTCTCCTTTGAAGAGGTGCATTTACATTGACAGTTGGATCTTCACTGAACAAAACAAATAGTGATAGATGGAAATGTATGAATTATCCATTGCCAGAGATTATTCCTCTAGATAGTTTTCCATTCTGTATTTATAAGTCCATCTGTGCCATTACAGAAGGGGACGTGTAATATGCATATCAATTTTTGTGCCCAGACACAGGGGGCAGTTCCTGTTTGGTCACAGCCCTTCTGCTAAGGACAACACGCATTCCCCTACATTTGTCTAGCCATTGTAGCATCAACAGCGATCTGCGGGCTCAGGAAACTAGCGTTGGTTTGCTGGGGACCCAGGTCTAGGCATACCTGACCAACTGAAACTAATAATTCATGGAATGAAAGCTTTAAATGCATCATAAAAACCTGTATTTCTGGAGGGGCTTGGCCTTGAGCTGCTTCGATCGGCATGTCTGCATAAGAGCTCAAGCCTGGCCCAATGCACCGTTCGCCAAAAGTGCTGCTTCCAGAGCCCGTCGGAGCCCGGAATCGAAGTTTCTGATGGGGGAAACCTTCTGCGGCTACCGCTCGAGTGGGTCCCAGCTCCGACGCTGATCCGACCTAATGCGGTACCTCTCTCACACCAGGACTCACTCAGCGGTTAAATGGCCCCTGCATCCCCAAGGCCTGGAGACCTTCCATGAGGGGGAGGGGCTGGCATAACAACATCGATGCCTAAAGCCGGCGAAACTGCCGATGTAACTTCAGCCTGCTCGCCGCTCTGCCGTAGGCTGCCGCTGCACCCATCGAAAGACCTACAAGCCAGGACTACTGTGCCCCTACCCCGGCACTCTTCGCAGCGGATCCCCGCGGCAGTCACAGGAGGAGCCCCGTCTCGCAGCTTTCCTCCGCAAGCTGGGACCCACTCGTCTTTACCCACCTGGCTCCCGCAACTCCCCTGTCTCCTGTGCAGCGGCAACTCAGCACTGCTAAAAAACCGTCAGAGCCGCCAGGAGAGCTCAGCCCGCCTGTCGCTCTGCCGCGGGTGATCGCTGCACCTGCTGAGTGTTCCGCCATCCTGATCTGTTGCAAGGGTGGCCCTGGATCAAAGCTGTCGTCCGCTGGCTGAGCCCCACTCACCTGAACCCGCCTGTCTCCCGCAGGGCTCCCTCTCGGAGTCGCTGACTCCTGCACCATGAAAATCTGAACGCACGGGGGGAGGCTCAGTGTGCGCCCGCCCGGATCACTGCAGGAGCAGCTTCTCTCAGCCCCGCCCACTTTCCCCATAAACGCCTGCTGCATCCCGTCCCGTGGGGCGGAGACGAGCGCTGCGGCCTTTAGTAGGGCCACCTCAAGCAGATCATACCGGCCCATCAAAGCAGAGCCCAGAACGTAAAGCAAAGTACAGGGACGAACACAGCGGGCTCCCAGCCGGGCCCGCCTCAAGCAGCAGACCCCGGCCCATCAAAGCAGAGGAGTGATACTCTACCGGTTGACAATCCGGGTCCTCAGCACTACCGGTGACTCTAACCCTGCGGGCCTGCGGGGGCTACTGTTCCAGCCACCCGTCCAGGCTGTTCCCAACAGGCCGGGGCCTCCTCCCCGCACCCTACTATCCGCCCAACACCTGCACCCGCAGACCTCCCCGGGGACCCGACCTGGAACCTCCAGCAGCTGGGGAGCTGCATGGGTCTCCTGCATGAGCTCCGACATTAAGGGGATCCAGAAGCAACACACAGGGACCCACCCGGCCACATCACCAGGGGAGCCGGCCCATCCAGGAATACAGCGCCCAGCTTGGGGCCCACCGGGCCAGAGGAACGGACCCTCATCGGCAGCCTGACCAGGTTTCTGGGTCTTCGGGCCCGCCAGCAACGACAGCCCTGCGGGCCTGCGCAGAGGGTTGCCCCCGGAGTCGGACTGACAGCCCAGCACTCAAAAGTTCCAGCACCCAGAACTGAAGCAGAACCGGAAGCGCGGACCTGCGGAGGTAATTGCTTGCACCCGGCGGGGAACCCCTGTGCAGCCTCCGGAGCGCCATGGGGGACCAGCGGAGTGGCGCACAAGGGCTTGCAGGGAGCCCCGCAACCCAGGACTATCATCGGGCCCCCTTACCTGATTGCGGTCAGCTTCTGCCCTGCGCGGAGTAGCATTCCGGGGCTGGTAGCAACACACGCTCCTCAGATACCCCAGACACTTGAGAGTGATCCCAGCACACAGAAACTCTTATCATCCGGAGCAAGCGCAACCGTACACACCACCTGGGGGACAACTTGGCGAATCTCGTCCCCACCCACTTAATCACCCGCAACGTGAGCACTGAGGAATCCACAACCTCGAAGCTGTGTCCTGGAGGGGGGGGCCCTCCCGAAGCAGAGGAATCGCACAACACCTGCCACTGGCAATCGCCAGAAGCCACATCACATCAGCTCCAGGGATATGAGGTGAGGAGTCGGGAGGGGAACGTAGCCGGTACTGACTCATGTGGGTCCCCAGAGTTAGTGCCTGCAAGCAAATTGGCCCCAGTACCAAGTAACAATTGACAGCAGAGCCCGTTTGGCCTGAACCCACGCCAACATATCCTCCCCACAACCCAAACACCTCAGCACTACCCAAGAGTCACCAAGGAGCATACAGTGACACGCCTTTGCCGGCAATAGCCATATCGGGGGATGGAAGTTCAGCACCAGGTCCACAACTGAGCACATGAAGGAGAAGCAGAAATATCTAAACAGAAGCTAAGCCATATAGATTCACCGTCGACAAAATGTCTAAAAGTGGGAAGACAGCCAAACAAACAGACATTGCCGCCCTCATGGCTACCTCAGCCACTGAAAGGTCTAGAAAGATGAATCCACCGGAGGTCTCCAGCAAGAATAGTCCTCCCGCATCGGCTGTACCAGAGCTCAACCCATCACAAGTAGCCACTAAAGCCGATCTTCAAGACCTATTATCGGCACTTACTAGGGAAATACAAAAAACCGGTGAAGAAGTCACTAAGAAAATCAACTCCTTGGACAAAAGGGTGGGGGAAGTCGAACACCGAACTACTGAACTGGAATCGGAGGTCTGCGACCAAAGATTCAAAAATGAACACAAGGACAGAATAGCTGCCCTCGAGGCGAGATGCAACACTCTGGAAGCAAAACAGGAGGATTTAGAAAACCGATCACGAAGGAACATCTGGGTTCGAGGAATCCCATCCTCCATCCCAAAGCAGACCTGAAATCCTACATATCGGAGCTCTTTCGATTCATAATTACCCTACCGGACAACTCACCACTAGAGTTAGACCGGGTGTACAGAACGATCCCGAGGAAAACATCTACGTTCCCCCCAGATGTTCTGGTGAGGATACTTTTTTTCCAAGTAAAGGAGGATATAATGCGTGAAGCAAGGCAGATGCGCCAAATTACCTTCCAGGGATCTACAATTTCATTATACCAGGACCTGGCGAACTCAACTCTCCAAAAACGGAAAACTATGCAGCCACTAACAGTGTGGCTACCCGAAAAGAAAATCCCATACCACTGGGGGTTCCCCACTTCTGTAAGATTCATATGGGAGGGATCCCAGAGACAAATTCAATGAATGAAAGAAGCGGAGAAACTTATGGGCCAGAGGAGAGCAGAAGTGGACTCCGAATCCAAAGAACCAAACCACCCTCGCCAGGACAAATCTCTGGGCGGAGAATGGACAAAAACCAACAGACGGCGCAGACTCCGGGGCCCCCCTAAGAAAGACAGCGACATGGGATGAGTACCCTTCAATGGCACCAGGGATCTCTGGCCCTCAATCCTCAAACAGCGTTCACTCAGGATCGACAACGAGGCAACCTGTGAGAGAGAAAGTTACACACCAGCATTCGAACAAAGCGAGAGCAATGACTAAGCTCTGCCAAATTTCATTTTGCCAGCCCAGTTGGCCAACATCAAGCGTATTGGTGCCACCAGTTTCCCAGTGGCAGTAGGATGACGTTTCTCCTACCAGCTCAAAGTTGGGAGGGGGGGGGGTCTTAAAAGGACACATCTAAAGTCTGCGACTTTAATCATCTCAAGTTATGTCCTTTTCTTACAGCATTACAACATACAATAACAACAACAAGAAAAATACCATTTCAATACAACCACAGAGCCCGCTTACTAACTTTACAGATCCAGGTGGGGGACGAAATAGGAGGCATACTCAACACAAAAGAGTAGGTGATGGCTGATACAAACGAAATAAGAATCCTATCCTGGAACATCCAAGGGATGAACTCACCAAGAAAGCGCAGATCAGTGGAACACCGGCTGGATCAACTATCCGTAGACATTGTGTTACTTCAAGAAACCCATCTATTACAAGAAGACGAACACCACATAAGGTTCAAGAGATATAAGAAAGCCTATTTCGCCACAGCAGGGAAGAAGAAAAGGGGGGGTAACGATATTACTAAGTGACAAAGTCTTGCTGTCAAAGATCACAATAAGAAGAGATCCAGAGGGCTGCTTTCTCTTACTCAAAGGCCTCTTCGAAGAGCTTACCATCACAATTGTCACAATCTACAGTCCCAACACATCTCAAACCAGCTTCATCGCGGACCTTCTTCCAGCCAGCTCAGCTTTTCGTGAAGGCCACTTGATCATTGGTGGGGATTTTAACTCCGTGCCAAACACGCAGCTGGACAAAACTCTGCCCCACCCCCCACACCACAAACGCAGACTTCACACAGGCTCTATCCCTAGCTAAACTGTTCAGAGAAACAGAGACCGTTGATGCCTGGAGACTATTTAATGACAATTCACAAGACTACACGCACTACTCCAATGTTCACAAGGATATTCAAGAATAGACTTTATCCTAATCTCCGGAGTGTTGTTCCCATGCGTAAACCATGCAGAAATCCATACCTGCATGATCTCCGATCATGCTCCAGTCTCCGTGAATCTAGCCATATCAGGCCAAAGAAACCCTATTCAGAGGTATTGGAAATTAAACGACTCCCTATTACTAGATGTAAGCATCAGAACAGAAGTGGAGGACACAATAATCAACTACTTCAAAGAGAACATTACGTAGACCTCTCCTATCAATGTCATCTGGGACGCAATGAAGGCGGTAGTCAGAGGCTCGCTGATCGGGGCAGGAGCGGAACAGAGAAGAATATCAAACATCGCAACAACTAAGCTGGAAAAAGAAGTGGTCCAACTAGAAGCGGAATTGAAAGCACGCTACACCAGAAAAGTAGAAAGATCCCTGAGAAAGGCTAAAATAGCTCTAGAAATGCATTGTGCCGACCGAACAGTCAAATCATTAGCTTATACAAAACAGTTCTATTACAGCAAAGGGAACAAAGCAAATGAAGTACTAGCGCAGAAGCTAGAAACGATCCACGGCCGGAACAACATTCTCAAGCTACGAGGTGAAGATGGGAAGCTGCACTACTCCAAGATAGATAAAATCAATGATCTGATGAGGCATCATAAATCTATAATGTCCGGAGATCCTACGGTTCTATACAAGCTGCCGGAATACCTGAGTGCTATATCCCCCTCAAAGCTCACCCCAGCTGGAATCCCTGGACGCCCCCATCAATATTGAAGAAATTATCGAATCCATCAAAACCCTCAAATCCACCGCTCCTGGCCCAGATGGCCTCTCCGCAAACTTTTACAAAAAATTTGCCAGAATTTTAGCACCCCAGATGGCCGTCTTATTTAACTCCTTCCTGTCCGCAAGATCAGTCACTAGATTAATGGCCGAGTCGTTCACAGTCCTGCTACATAAACCCGGGAAGGATCCCGAATTACCTGACTCTTAACGCCCGATATCACTCCTGAACAATCACGGCAAGCGTTTCGCCAAAGTACTAGCCAGGAGACTGGGGCCAGTCCTCCCGTTCTTAATTAACCAAGATCAAACAGGGTTTATTCCGGGAAGAGGGACCCACGACAACATTAGGCGAACAATAAATATAATTGAAAGCACCCACAAAATGAAGGTAGGGATGGCTGTGATCTCATTTGATGCCCACAAAGCCATCGACCTAGTAGACTGGGGTTACATGCAAGCGGTTCTCGAACATTTTGGCTTTGGCCCCAACTTTACCACTTGGGTGATGGCTAATTATCAAGTTCCCATGACGCAACTGCGGGTCAATGGCACCAGGTCAGGACATATACACATATCTAGGGGCACCAGGCAGGGTTGCACACTCTCACCCCTGGTTTTCGCCTTGTCTATGGAGCCCTTTGCTGCTAGAATTAGACAGAACGGGAGTATAAAAGGGATAACGGTGGGAGACCAAGAATACAAAATCGCGTTATACGCAGATGATGTATTAATCACAGCATCAAACTTAGCAACATCCCTGGGAGCACTATGGGAGGAAATTAGGGAATTCGGGGCTCTATCAGGATTCAGGGTGAACCTATCTAAGTCCTCAGCCTTAGCCATCAATCTCTCCACACAAGAAAGAGATTCCCTAACCCCCCTGTCACCAATCCCATGGGCTAAGGGTGCAATCGAATATCTCGGGTCCAAATCACAAAAGACCCAACACGGTTGTACTCAAGCAACATCCCGCAATTAATCCATGACCTGTAAAACGACATTAAAAGGTGGAAACAGCATGAAATCTCTTGGTTCGAGCGAATTACCGCCGTCAAAATGAACCTGATTCCCAGATGGCTGTACCACTGCGCAGCACTACCAATACATGTCCCGGGCCCAGACCTAAAAACTCTACAAAAGAAAATACTAGAATTTGTATGGGGAGGGAAAAAACCCTGAATTAACAAACAAATTATGCTGAGGGGGAAAGCACAGGGGGGGCTTATCCCTGGAATCCCTGGAAGCCCCCATCAATATTGAAGAAATTATCGAATCCATCAAAACCCTCAAATCCACCGCTCCTGGCCCAGATGGCCTCTCTGCAAACTTTTACAAAAAATTTGTACCTAGCCAGACATGGCTAGGTACACCCTAGCCGCTCAATTATCACATGCATTCTCCTGGGTGCAAGAAACAGACCCCCCAAAATGGAAGCAAATCGAAGAATTCTGGTGTCTGGTCCAATTATCTGATCTCCTACACCTACCAAACATAAAGCGAAAGGCAAATAGCGGTCACCTATCAGCCACGACTGTAACAGTCCATTGCTGGAAAGCTGCAGCTCGGAAATGGGGCATACAGAGCGCCTTGGGACCCCTGACCCCCGTCTGGAATAACCCTGACTTCTCACCGGGAAGGCCCCCGCTGGATTTTCAAGTCTGGATAGAGGGTGGGCTGGGTAAAACTAGCCTCTTTTTGGAAGAGGGCTCGCCCATCACGTTCAAGAGGTGCAAAATAAAATTTGGAGTGGGGGAGCGGGAAAGATTCCGCTATACCCAAATCGGGCACTGGATGTCCCACAGGATAACCCGAGAAAAATGCTCTAGAGAACTGACAGCGCTGGAGCTCTCTTTAACAACACCAACCAGTAGGGGTAGGACCTCGATCATCTACAGCATCCTAGACAGGTCAGACCCCGCAAAAAAAGAAAGATATATGCTAGAGTGGGAAAAGGACCTTGGGTGAGAAATAGCGGGGGAAGAATGGGGAAAAATATGGGCCAGATTGCACGAAAGCTCGCAATGCATCACAAACGGGGAAGGGGGTTATAAACTTTGCTATAGATACTATATCACCCCAACCCAAATTCACAAAGCCAACCCGGATATCCCTGGAACCTGCTGGCGTGGTTGCCCAATCCCCAGATCATTATTTCACTTGCTTTGGTCCTGCCCAAAGGCAGAGGCATACTGTAAAGAAATCTTAAAACATATTAAAGAAATCTCCGCTCTCTCCATACCCTGGGACCCAGGAATTGTCCTGTTGGGTGAAACTGGAAACAGGGCATTTCCGATCTCAGGGCAAATACCCCGCCTATGCACGCACCTACTGCTAGCGGTAAAAATCGCAATGGCCCGATTGTGGGAAGGCAAAGGCGGCCCTTCGATAGCTCTATGGTGGTCCAAATGTTGAGACATAGCAGTAGCCGAGAAAATCACGGCAATACGAGCAGGTTCCCTGAACAGAACCCTGAACATATGAACCCATACATGGACTACGCGGCTAAATTCCCAGCCCTCACAAAGAGGCCCCCACTCACCAGATGGCTCCAATGTAGCCCACTTCATTGAACGCTGGATCTCACTCAAAACACGTCAAAGACAAGGTTCACACCCAGTTATGAACAACATGGACCATCGATAATGGCAATAAGGCCAGCAATAGTCCCCTCAACCCACAAACATTTCGAGAGACACTCCACCGTGAAATAATTTATAATTATATGCATTGTTGTAATTGTTATATTGCTTTGAAAAAAACAATAAAATGTTGTTATAAAAAAACTATTTCCCCAATGCAGCTTTCTATTTCATAGTATAATTCTTTATCTCAGCTTGGACACGGAATAAAGGAAAAACGATATGCAAATCCGTTATCATGCCACCCTCAAAGCACTCTTAACAGATAGATCACATCCCTTCTGCACAGAATACAAACAACCCAGACATGTTTTGGCCTCTTTTGAACTCCCTAGTTAAGTATAGCTTGGAAATCTGGGCACACTAAACATGGGCGCAGGGTCTGTGCATTCTTGTCACTGAGAATATCCCAATGAACGACCGGTTGGTTCATCAACAGAAATTGTTCAGAATGTATTTGGGCAGCTTCCCATTCCATCATTATTATCTTGTATGTGCCATATTCCGATCAGTATCAGTACAACTTCTGAAGGAGCCGGCCGACCTAACTAATACGTCACACTTGTTCAAAATGAAAGCACCCATAATCCCAGATACATTTCTGTATCAATGGTGAACAGCTAAGGACCCTAGGCAGAGCAAGCTTGGCACCCACATATGGGTACACCCATGTTACTAAGGTGTAGTCACTGAAGTAACTCAAAAATGTTGGCTGGAAAGCTTTGTGTTGTGGCCCACTCAATGATCATGCACACACTGGTTAACTGTAACAGGTTACTTGTTCTTACTGTCTTTTGTGCTTGTAAGTAATCATCTTGATGTGATGGTGCAGGCTGTCGAGATGTGCCAGCTGCAGGCTGATGCTGGACCAATGTCAGGATGAATGCCGGGGCTCCCTTGGCATCTGTTCCAGGTAGTGTGGTCACAATGGCGCTTCACGGGCAGTCCCCGCCTACGCCGGGTCGCGTCTTCTCTCGAGAGGTCAGGCGTGACTTCTCACAAGCTCGTCAACTCTGCACTCTGATTCTCCCCAACTCCTGTGAATTCAGCTGGGCTGCTTTCCAGCAATTGCTTTTCAGTCCGTCTTTGTCATTAGGGAAACAGACAAAAATCGAGTGCAAATCAGTTTGCGCAGGTCCAAACATCTAGGTCACATCTCTTACCCCAGAGAAGCAAAGTTTGATCTAGAGCCACCCCTTGGGTTTTATTTTCTATCACATATCTAGAACAAATATCCTGTGATGAGGGCAGCAGTTTCTCGCTCATTAGCATCAGAACCACAGAGGAACGCAGAATTTTACAAACAGTTATTATTCCGAAAGAGGCGGCCATAGGTTTACCTTCTTGCAACTTTCATTTCCTCTGCTATTGATACAAACATGTTTTTCTGTTTATCGAAAAAGAGGCCAAGGGGGACACAAAGAGAAAAGGCATTGGTTCGTACTTGTGCATTCTAATTTAGGAATAGCTCTGATTCTGAAAAGGTATTTGCTCTTGTACCTCATTGAATCATTCCAGAACAAGCAATCAGCTGAAGCAAACTCACTTGTCATGCATACACGATTAGTGCCACACTGGATAAACACCAGTCCAGCACATCCTTAAGTTGTGTAGCCTCTCATTTAAAAGCAATCATTTTGTCATCCACTATGTTTGTATTAATCATTTGATCTCGGTCTAGATGTCTGCATTACTGGAATGAATTGTATTAGTAGCCCTCATCAAAATATGCCCCTCACTACCCCCCCCCCTTTTTAAAAAATGAAGTTCCAGGCTGGCCTAAAACCTCTGAAAGGACACCACTAGTTAAATCCTTCTCATGCACCTGTTCCTAGAAACATACACATTAAGTGCATGCGCCCCGTGGACATGTGAGTGAACCTCAAGGACATAGCAAATAATATGAAATATGACTAACACTGAGATTATTTTTTTTTATTTTTTTTATTGGACTTTATTTGGTTCTACAAATGTAACAACCTTTTGCCATAAAACAGAACATATACAGTACTTCAGGTACTGTGACCGTTAGATGTTATTTCTCTATTCTTTTAAACATTTCTAATACTAATTTCACCAAGGCCAGAGTCACTGGAGTTTGGTTTCCCGTTAAGTTTCTTCCACCAGTCTTCTTTTGATCTACAGGCATTATTTTTCGTGAATTTGCTCATCATAATACTCCTTGCATCTTCCATTGCTGAGCAGCACATAACCAGATGTTTCAGAGTCTCCGTTGAACTTTCTTTCTCAAACAATCTGCACATAGCGCTCATCAGGGCATTCCTTCTTCTGCTCTGAATTTCAGCGGTTGGGAGTAGGTTTAATCTCACTCTCAGAAATGGATCCCTGAAGAACCAGTTTGGAAATAATTTTACGGTATTTGGGCAGGGTATTCAACTTCCTTGCTTCTATGAGCGGTTTCCCATTGTGTTTCAGGTGTTGCCTCTCCTCTTGTGTTTCAATCCAGTCTTTTCTGTAAAGTTTCTTCTTGATGTTATCAGGGTTATTACGTAATGTGTGAGTGGTTTCTTCTAAGTCAGTTATAATGGCTTGGCAAATCTTACCCCATTCGGTTAGCGTTGTGTCGCTGTTGTGAGTTAACGCTTCCCTAATGGCAAAGAAGCCACCTCTCTCCGGCGCTTCCAAACATTTACTAAACAAAGATAGTGATTTCCACACAACCACCGTATTCATGGATGTTAACCCCAACTCCATTCAAAGCGCCTGGATAGGAGTACTTTTCGGAACGATGATGGACCAATTTTTCTCATGGAATGAACATTTTAACTTAAACGTGGAAGGGCTTTCATACGGTCGAAGGTGATGAGTGGATCCAGTGAAAAACCACAGAATCTTTAAGAAGCATTTGATCTTGACTTGCAAGATTTCTTGCTTTTGCTGTCAGAAGAACCAACCTGGGCAGATGGCTGCAGCTCGTGTTCAGGCAAACCACCCAGGTATAAGAATGACGAAACCTGGGGAATTACCTTGCCCTGTAAGTGTCAGGTTTTGCTTCTCTTGCGTCGACCTCCAGCTCCTGCACCAAATGACATGATCTTGGACTTATTTGGATTAATTAGGAGGCCATTTTGCTCAACATAGTTTTGGAGGGCGTCCAGTTGGCGCTGCAGGCCCACCGATGTCTGGTCAACCAAGACCACGTCATCAGCGTATAGTAGCCTCTGTATCTCATTCACCACACCACTGATCTTAGGCGGAAAGCATCTGATGTTGCTGAAAGGTTGATCAATGTCTGAGATGAACAAGTTGAAAAGCTCCGGGGCCATTGGACAGCCCTGTTTCAAGCCTTTGTTGGTTAGAATCTTCTTGCTTAACAATTCAGATCTATCCAATCGGATTCTCATCGAAGTGCATGAGTGGAAGCCCTGGATGACTTCAAGTGTGTATAGAGGGCAGCCCCATTGCCATCATTTCGCCCATAATCTTGGACGATTAACAGAGTGAAAGGCCGATGTCAAGTCAATGAAGGCGGCATAGATCTTCTTGCCTTTGTTTCTTTCTGTCTGGGCTTTCAAGATATTGATAAGAAAAATATTCAAAGGTGTTCGGACTCCCTTAGTGAATCCCGCTTGCCATGGGTCTCTATGGTTGGTTTCAATGCTCCATTTCCACAAGGTCTTTAGGACCAAAGAAGCAAATACTTTACCAACTACGTCAAGCAGCGCAATGGGTCAGTAGTTGCTTGGGTCTGTCCTGTCACCATTTGTAAAGATTGGTATGGTTATTGCTGTTTTCCATGATGTTGGTAATACGTGTACTTCCATAATGTGTCTAAAGAGAGACATTACAAATTCAGACCATTGTTCAGGATTTTGCTTCAAGATAGCATTAGTTAAACAGTTGGGGCCGGACATCCGTGAGTTATTGAGTTTCTCAATCGCTTCCAAAACAGGCTTGTTTATACCCTGTTGGGCCTAAGTACTCAAGTCCTTGTGGGGCGATGGATATTCAGATGTATTTGGGTCGAAGAAGCTTGAAAAGTGGGCCGTCCAAATAACAGCAGGGATTGGGTTTGAGACTAGAGCCTCTTGCGGCATGGCAAGGGTGTTAATAATGGTCCAGATCTCAGACCTATTTTTGGTTCTGATGCACTGTAACATATTTTCAGCTTCCTGTTTCAAAATCACCTTCTCTCGATGTTTCCGCCAGTTCCTGTAATGTTGTTTAATTTAAGATTCTTTGATTAGTGACTAAGCTAAGTCATCTTTTTTTAGTAAACGTATCTGGTTGGCGATAGCTTTTATTTTCTCCCACGTAGGTAAATCGAAAGTGTGTTGAAGTTTGAATCCCAATTTTTGACCTGTTCTTTTCTTACATTCAAATGTATGGAACAAGGCCTTGTAGTCCAGTGTTTGGCGTATTATGGTGGTCTTCATGCACTTTATTGCCTCGTTTAGTTTGTCTGTAAGAGTCACTAATTGCTCTGGGTGGATCCCTAGTCTGTTCCTTCTTGTAGATACCTCAGGGTCCAGAGGATAACTATGTTCCAATCTTCTCGTTGGGGAGGACCAGGTTAGTTTCAGAAGGTTGTGGTCACTTTAAGATTTTACTTCAACCACCAGGCTGTGGACTGCCACCCTAAGATTTTCTGATACGCAGATCTAATCAATAATCTTGCCCCCTTCTTCCCTCTCCATGTATTGGTATGGAACATCTTCCCACTGATGGTATCTGCTAAAATATAAATGTCTTGACGTGATAGCCTTGCTCCACTGGTTACCCCTTTTCCTTGCGGCTGTTGTTCTTGCCAACTCACAGTCTGTTTCATAACCGCCGTCAGGCCGGCACTGGGCATTTAAATCACCACATATCAGGAAATGTGAATTGCCCCATTTTTCTCTTGTGGTATTTATCCAGTCTACCACCTGATCTGGTAGATCATTTAGCTTCTTATTAGCTGGATTCCAGTATACATTCATGATCGCTAATATTTGTTTTGTTGTCTGGACCAGCAGGAATTGTGCCAATCAAAGCCTGTAAATGGGCATGGCTCTTGCTCAACTCCAAGATCTGGAAAAGTAAGTTGTTCCTTACTGCAATTAGGAGGCCTGACGTTGGTCTTCCCTTGGGACCTTTTAATGCTGGATTTAGATATGCAGTATATCCCTTCAGTAAAGGTAGGTCTCTCAAACATGTTTCTTGAAAACATAAAATGTCATATTCCTTTGTTATTAGATCTTCTTTAAGGAACAAGTGCGAGAACCCTCTGGTGTTCCAATTTATTAGAATAAGAGGGTTTTCCTCAAGGTCTTGTAGTACATTTTTATTCAGTTTCTGCGCAAATAACCCAGTTAACCACTTCCAGTTTTCTTCGGAACCTTCCCCCTCTCTATCGGCTGCCTCAACCCAGCTGCTGGTGAGTCCTTTTTGTCACCCGTCCTCCTAGCTCCTGGAATCGATATTGTTCGGCTTCTCTCATCATTTGTAAGTTGCCCAATGCCCATCGTGGTGAGCTTCCAGTTTTTTTTGGTTCAAATTCTATAATTCTTAGCATTGGTTCGCTCAAAGCGATTAAATCGAAGCCCATGGGTCTCAGATGCCTGGCCTCTTCCATTAGTACATTTTTAATAAGCTGACTTATTAAAGTAAAGCGGAGGGCAAGTGGTGTTTGCCGGTGTCGGAAATCCCCTCTGCTTATTCCAGAGACTGTCACTTTAACTGCCTGGAGGCAGGACATTGCAGAAAGGAAATCCTTTCATAAACGCTTCCTGGAGCGAAAGCGTAGCGAAAGCAGAGGGCAAGTGGTGTTTGCCGGTGTTCGACGGGTTTTCGCGGGTTAAACGGCTGTCTTAACCCCCTGCCTTAACCCCTTCGTTTTGCGAGCTTGGCGAAGGAAAAGGATCACCAAGGATCACCAAGACAAACGAGAGCGACTGAACCCCGGTGAGACACCTGGCAAACCGATAAACGTTGCCCCCGTATAACACGCTTCCATTAATCACCAATGGTAATTCACAGCTACTGCCATGAACACACGTGAGTAGTGCCCAGTAATTTAATATACACCATATTGTTACTGACTCCATACGTGGACGCAACTGGTGAAAGCGGCCACCTGAGATAAACCAAAGACCCCAGAACAAAACAACAAAAAAACGCATCCCCTATTATACCATTTGGCTGCACCGTCCGGCAAAACCTTTGACTCGGGCTTCAAGACCGCAGGTCCAGCCGGGTCCAGCCTGTCATGGCTGGCAGGCTTGCTGACTCACCTAAGTCTGTGGACCAAGATGTTCTGACCCAGGACCCGGAAGAAGGGCGCCTGTTACGCAGTGCCCTCACGCGTCAAATAGTAGCCCCTGACAAATTGGGAATGCGTTTCCCTAAGAAAAATCGCCAACTGTCAACAAAAACTCAAAAAGACACTTCCATCATACCAACAGAAGATAAACTGAAGCCTCCATTCCTACCTTCGCCGGAGATTGTTGCAATGGAGGAACAGCCGGCGGGGGACCGCGGAGGAGCCGAGCAGGAGTCGCGGACCCCCGGTTGGTCACCACGGTTCCAAGAAGCTCCGCCGAGAGCTACGCCAGCCCCCGTTGCCTCCTCCTTCTCGCTCCCGCTCCCTGGTTCCTCCGGAGGGAGGGGCGGGCGTGGTGAGCCTGAGGGGAGCGGCACGAGCGCACCGCCAAGGAGAGCCGAATGTCGGCCAAAGCCACCGTAGAGGCGCTCTCAGTACGAAGGCCCGCCATTGACCTGGAGTCCACAGAGGGCCAGCAGCCCATTGAAATACTTAAAAAAGTGCCCCAAACTGAAACGAGTGAAGGAAATATAGTGCAAATCAGCGCTATGATTCATGCACCACAGACAAAAAAAATGTGTGCAAAGACACCAGCAAAATCGCACAACCTATCACAGCTCCATGAGGCTGATCCTTTCTTCTTTCAGCAGGGAAAGGAGCAGGAAAAGGCCTTACCTGATACCCCTGTGCTGGAAATCACGATCAACAAAAAGAAACGGCGCCGGAGCCAGACGGCATCACCAAAAAAGGGGAAAAACCCCAGACAAAAGATAAAAGCAAATACAACGTCAAAAACCCAGAAAAAAAATCCGCCGACACATCTGTCTCGGAAAATCGGAAATCCTGGGACAAAAACTCTAAGAAAACTATGGGCACTGGACCAGGGTAAAACCCCAGAAGCCAACCTGGTAACAGACTTATTTAACGCCTTTGCTCCGGCAGCAAGGGGCGCCCAAGAAGAACTTACAGACGTGGAGATACTGGAAGCCATAAACTCCTGTCAACCACCTCAGAAATCCAGGAAAACTGACTTCCCTACTAGCACCGTCCAAAATCCACGTCTCCCACCAATCCAGCAGCTCCAGTATCACCAGAATCGCACGACCAAATGCAGGATTCTCCTCCTCAACCACAAAAAAATGCCCCCTGTGCGGACGCACCTCATCAACAAACATCTCCAAGATCCCAAGTGACTTAAGCTGAAAAGGCCCCAGAGGAGTCCCCCCAGCTTCCACCAGCTCAGAAACCAACCATGAACTATGCGGGGGGGGGCTCAGGTCCAGCCCAGGCCAAGAGCCAGCATGCTAAATTGCCAACCCCAACAAGGGCCCCTCGTGGACCGACCCCCAAAAGTCCACCACCGCCCTCTGAAAATACTCCTAGGACTCCTTTAACACCTAACAATATGGAGTTATACCATAACAACGACCAGAGAAAACGGACGAGCGGACCTCCTCAAGGGGCCGAGTCGACTAAAACACCAAAAGGTATCCAAAGCAGGGTCAGGTTGGACTCAACAGACCCCTTTTCCAACATCTCAGCAAGAAAGTCAATAAACAATGACCAAAATCCAAACAGTCACCCATCAGGGGCCCCAAATGATTCACCAGCAAAAAAGAAACTAGACTTCATCTCAATCATGTCCGCAGTATCAATAGCCTTGGCACCCTTCACAAAGTTATACGAATCAATCAGCGAAAACCTGAAAGATCACACAACCATGCAGGCAATGATGTATACAAAACTGATCTTCCTCGAAGGCTATATAACTGCATTGGATGAACACCTGAAAACACACACAGCATCTCCAAAAGGAAAACCGAAAGGAGACAATGTGCTGTACCAAGAGAGGTCTATTTCCTCAACGCAAACTCACAACCAACCAACATCTTCACCGATGACCGCTAATGTGACCAACGAACACCACCCAATCACCAAAAATGGTGCCGTGCTGTATGCCCAAAGTGATGTCATTCACATCAGTGAAGAAACTCCTCCAAGATTAAAAGAAACTCAAATTCATTCAAGTGAAAAAGAAGCAGCTTCGAGTCTGAAGGCAAATCAAATGCCAGTGATCGAAAACGACCAGGCTTATCCAATCTTCTGCCCACAAAAAGGTCCATCGCCACCAAGAACAGAAATGTGAAAATCAGGGCCTCTACTGCAGAAGACAAAGCAGAACCAAAACAACAAGGACTGTCTATCGACTCCACAACGACCTCCGCTTGTTTTTCAGATCCCGAATAATTCAAGAAAAAAAGTTTTTGCCTAAAACAACTGAAGACTTCTTAGAGGACGATCAACTCATGAATCTCAGTGAACACCTGGAGGAGGAACCTACAAGCAGTATGCCCACTAGAAAAGATCAAACAGATACATAGACACAGTCCAGTTCCTTGCCTGATGAATTACAGAGTCCACCTTTCCGAACTATGGAAGAACGAAGCAATATTCTTCATAAATCATCAAATACAAACCAAATTAAGACGGATCACAGGAAAGTCTCATTCTCCACAAATTCAGAGTCTCCCCTACCGAATCGAGGGACCCCAAAATCAGAACCCCAACATAAACCAAAAGAAAGAGCCAGGAATCCTGCGAGAGAGGATTCGTGCCGCACGGTGGAAAAAGAGCCCGAATGACCACCGGCTCAAGACTAAGGACCCCAAAAGGAAAACTCACTATAAATCAAAACCGAATCTTACCATGACGGCCAAAACTCCAACAAAAAAAGCGCTTGGCACCTAAAAATCGAACAGCGGTCAGAAAACCGTGATGAAGTTATCCTCAATAGACGAGGGGTCCTAACCCTGTTTGGCTTCATTCCAGCACTAAGACAGATCAAATCGGAGGACTTGAAATTAGTGGATCCTTACCACTCGAATCGCAGAGCAAAAACATACCTGTACATTTCCTCAAAGAAAATACACTCTCGAATAATCGAAGAAACAGAGAAATTTTATGAACTTGGTTTCAGGGTGACTGAAATTCCATCATCACCCGCAGAACACAGAGAAATACGGACAAACGTGCTAGAAAAACTTGCAAGCTTAGACCACACAAGCAAAAAGATCGAAGACCACTCTTATAAAAAGAAATTGTCTCAAGAGCAAAGAAGAAGCCCCTGCAGAAGAAACCGAAGAGTATTGACAAGTGGGGAAAACAGAGACCGAAGTCCAAGCTTTAACCCACGGAACCAGGGGAACAATGAAAACCGGAATAAACAAACGCCTATGGATCTGCGACCAAAAAACCCAGAACAACTGAAAGTGCCAGAAACTTTAAAACTGAAAGAAAACTCACAGGGAATCTGGTCCTGGTTGCCAAAAGCACTTTCAAAAACTATGAACAAATAGCAATGCGAAGGTCGGCAGAGTCACGTCAACGACATCTTGCAAGCCGACCAGTCCCAGACTGCGCTAAAATTGTGCTCTTGGAATACACGAGGATACACCCACCTGACGACCCAGAATGATGCGGACTTAGCATCATGTGACGTGATCTGCATTCAGGAAACATGGCTCACCGACAAACCGATTCTAGACGGATATGACCTAGTCTTGGCACCTGCAAAAAAGGGCCCTTTGGGCCGTCCATCTTTGGGTCTGCTCGTGGCCTGCAGAAACGGTGTTGGCATAAAAATGAAAGAAACCTTGTTGACAATTCTATCTATACTAGCAGTTCTTATCGAACTCGAAGAACCTGGAAAGAAGCGAAACTCAGAAATTGCAATCCTAAACTCTTATTGGAATCCTGCAAACATAGACTCGAAGGGCTTCATCCAAATGATGGAAGACTCCATCGACGAAATCCAGTCTACTCGCCTGGTCCCATTTCTTATCATCTGTGGAGACCTCAATATTCCATGCATTCAACCAGGCTCGAGAGAGGGTAAAAACCCTATATCCACACTTGCAGCCCAAAGAAGTAAGCTCTGGAGTAAACTGATGTCATCACGACATATGTTGAACCTCGACACGATCTTCAAGGAAAAAGACCGTCTCCCGACATGGGAACAGGGAACGGCAAAAGCAACAATCGACTACATATACGTATCCCGCCCTTTTATTGAGTCTATAAAAACTTTCAAGGTCTACAAAACGACGGCTAGTGACCACAATCAATTAACAACAACTTGGACTACTAACTTCCAGAGAACCAAGGATGAATCGTATGGTATGGAAGTAAACAACCAAGGAAACCGCCTAAAACTCTCAACATCAGCAGTGAGGTTGCTTTCAGAAAGATACTCAGAAGAGGGTTTGTCAGAGAAACACCCCAAACCAGACTACGTGCCCCTTCTTGTGGCTTTCGCGACAAAGAAAAGGAACTCTCAAAATTCTGAGTCCACACACAAACACAGCTATAATGAACAGCTGATCCTAAAAAGAGGCGAATTTCGAAGAATTAAGCGACAGCTGAAACGATCATCGCCCAGTAAACAGGAGCAAAAGCTGTCGGAAATTACCAGAAACTACAGAAACTGGATAAAAAACCATCGCGCCCTCCTTTACCAGCAAGACTCAGAAAAAGTCCTGAAAATGATCTGTGGCAACAAAGCCAGAGAATTCTGGTCTCTTATAAAATCCTCAAATCCATCGATCAAAAACTCCATCATCAACTCGATTGGGGAACAGAAATGGATCGATCACTTCCAAACCCTTTTCAAAGCCCCCCCAAATGAAAATGTCGACTACATCGAAAAAGACCTTTTGAGTTGGTCAAATTTCGACGACTACGAAGACATTTTCGAAACCTTGAAAAAACTGAAAAACTCTAGAGCGGTCGGTCCAGACGGAATTTCTAATATGGACCTAAAAAAAAACCCAACAGAATGGTCAACTCTCTTAAAAAAGATCTTCGAACGCTGTGCAAAAACGAAATCCATTCCATCTTCATGGACTAAAGCAATTATAGTCCCAATCTACAAAAAGGGGGACATGGGCGACACTCTGAACTTCCGTCCAATAGCACTTTTGGACTGTATCGGAAAAGTTTTTGGGGCACTGTTGCTGAAAAGACTCCAAGCCTGGGCTAAACTGGCACCATGCCACGACATATTCCAAACTGGTTTCAAGAAAAATGTCGGCACATCGGCGAATATACTCGCTATCAGCACTTTAAAGAGCAAAGCAATTGAAGGAAAATCCAGATGCTTCATGGCCTTCGTTGACCTTTCCCAGGCCTTTGACCTGGTAGACAGGTCCCGACTCTGGACAAAACTTGAAAGATGGAACTGCCCAAAGGAAATTCTTTTGCCACTAAAAGCACTGCACACAAACACCTCTTTGCAAGTGCGACTGACTCCCCAAGGCCAAGTCTCTGCAGTAATCCCGACGAGCAGAGGGGTAAAACAGGGTTGCCCTCTTGCCCCTGAATTATTCCTAGCATACATGGATGACTTTGGAGAAACTGAAGACCTCACAAAAACTTTTCCACCGAAATTGGCCAAAGTACACATCAGCAGGCTCATGTACGCCGACGACCTGGTTCTGTTCGACCAGACTCAAATTGGATTGCAGAGACAATTAACAAATCTTTCTCACTACACAGAGGAAAACAACCTCCTAATTAACAAAGAAAAAACAAAAATACTAATTCTGGAATCAGCGCCAAAAAAAAACGACAAGTATAAGTGGTACCTAGAAAACACAGAAATCGAGAGAATAAAAGATTTCAAATACTTGGGTGTGAACTTAGACAGTTCCCGCACAGAAAGTGCAATGCAAGACAGTCTGAAACTCAAAACCAAAAAGTTGGCGGCTCAAGGAAAAGCCATAGACCTAAAATATGGAAAATTTTCAATGATTCCAGTTATTGAATTTTACAAAAAAAAAGGTGGTGCCTTCAATTACATACGGCGCAGAAGCCATGCCTGAGATACCGAAAAACCTCTGGCCAAAACTAGAAGGCCTCTTTTGGAAAAAGGTCCTATGCCTGCCAAACTCAACTTCAATGCCGGCAATTCGCCGCAAACTTAGCCTTCTCTCATTAGCAGGCACGGTAACCATCAACTCAATATTGCTCTACCGAAAGTGCATTTGCCAGGATGCCCAGAACATCTACACAATGATAGGTGAAGAAACAAAATCCCTTTCGGTGAAAATGCTGACAAAATGGAGAGAGGAAAATGTAGCTCTTTTGGACTCAGTCGCATGCTCTGAAGACGACCTCCACTCTAATCGAGTCAGAGTGTGCGAAAAACTCAAAAACCTTGACTGGGCCAATACTCAAATCGAAACATCAGACAACAAACTGTTAGCCCACCTGCCATAGACCCTGTGCAAAGTAAACGAACTGCAGAGGTTTATTAAAACATTTCCTAATTGACAATCCCGGAATTTTTTAATCAGGATAAGATTAAACCTAATTGAAATCAATGAGATCCGCTACATCAGAGGTATCTCAGACTCATATGAAAGCCGCTTTTGTGGAGCAGAAAAGGAAACCATACGTCATCTACTAATGACTTGCCCAGATCAGCCTACCTCGATCCACTCCGGGCAAATGGGCCTTTCGACATCGACCAGGGTGGCACAGACTAATCGGAGGCGACAGAACAACATGGCAAATTGCCCCGGTGAAGATCATACAAGAAACATTGAAAATGTTAGGCTGAGGATACTCAAGATTTGAAAACCAGTTGATCAAGAGCTTTGTATAGTTCCATTCGGAACAAACGCAAATAAAAAAAATAAAATAAAATAAGCTGACTTGAGAGGTGTAGGATCACCCGGTCCAGTCTAGCTTCCACCGGAAATTCAATTGTTACCAAGTCGCCGGAGGTCAGGAGTCTCAAAGCTGGAATATGGTGGAAAAAAATCTCATCATGTTTGCCCTATTCAGGGTTAAGCCGTCTTTGGCCGGGATCTATCTTTCTAGAAATATTTTTAAACTGATGTTATCCTTATGTTCTTTTGCTGTCTTGGTATGACTTACAGCTAGGGAGGTTATGGTGTCCGTTCTTTGCGTTTGTGTCTACGTGATCTTTTTTTTACTATTTTAAGTGGAGATATAACATAATAATCCTGTATTGCGGGATTGTGTTCAGGTCTCTGATCAAAATGACCAACCGACTGACCTCGGCTTTGGAATTCAATGTTTTTTTTCCGTTGTCAAGCTTTGCTTGTTTGATAGTGGCAAGGTAGTCAAGACTGGCTGTCGGATGACTCTAGTTCTCACGCCACGTGAACCCTGTGGGGCCGTGTCCACCAGTTCACTCCGATCCTCCAAAAGAGCCAGAGTTAAAGCCGTCTGGCACTGCTTGCTGTCGATGACCTGCCCACTACCATTTTGCCAAGGCGCTGCTGAGATCGTCCTTGGATGCTTGTTCAACTTTTGGTTTACAAGCCCCAAGCCCAATGGTAATTTCGTCCACAGGGGCCCAGCTGCTCCTTCAGTCTCTGCATCACTATCTGAAGTAGCCGGATCGTAGGTGTGATCTTTAGGGCCAGAACTGTGAGCCTCACAATCATCCGGCTCAGATACTGTGTAGATAGGTTTATCAGGTCGGCCTCCGTTTTCGTGTCTGCATCGTCTCTATGGAGACATATGCCGTCCGTGGTGCAGAAGTTTGTGACGTCGATGGTGTGAGCATTGCCGTTTATTTTTGGCTGCGAATGCAGTTACACTTGGTAGTGATTTAGGAAGAGAAATATTTTTCACAAAAGTCCTACCTTCGCTCTTTTTCTTGTTGGTGTGGGTTGGTTTTTTGATATTATTTTTTTCAGGTTATTTTGTCTCGATCCTGGGCACGTTTTCCTAGCAGGCTGTTTATTTTCTTTGTCTCCTATGGGGCACACAGATGTGTTTCCTTTTTGATTCCCACTAGCACTGATAAAGATTTGACATACTTTCATGGGGGGCTTTTGAGCCTCAAAAACTGCATCATTGACAGATGGAACACTTTCATTCTCGGATGTTGCCTTTTCGCCAATGGCCATTCCTTTGGTGTGATGGGGTTCATCTGGCCCTCATGCTGAAATGAGGGTACTGTCTTCTCAGTGGCTATTCTGATGTTTTGAGTTTCGACGGTAACCTGAGCAAGGTTAGACAAAGCTGGTTGCCTAGACCCGTCGTTAGATCCCAGTGTTAAACTCGCAAAGACGTTGACTACACAGGTACCCAGCCCAGCACTCCATCTGTGTTGCTATAAGTATCAAAGATTTCCAAACTGGTGAGGTTGATAATGGCAGTTCAGATGCCTCAAAAGCTGTGGATAATCTTCTAGCTTGCTTTTCCTTAATTACGGGATCCAATATTGTGTGCAGAAGTAGAGCCACTTTCTCTGTACTGGTATAAAGATGTCATTGAATGCCAGTTGCAAAACCCCCCAACATAAATCATTTTAGAATGAAGCATAGCAAGCATTGTAGCTTGCTCTTTTAATTGTTCGCCCATCTGCTCGTAAAACTTCATAAAAGGCGCTAGAAAGGAGGTCACGGTAGCAACCACAATAAAGTCTGAATCTTTGGGCTCCCCACGGGCAAATCTTCGCAGTTTTCATTCATTAGCAAGCCTTTAGGTTCTGTCTGTGTTGCAGGCTGAGTCACAGACCTATCCTCCCACAGAAGCCTACTCCCTCGGGCCAAGGGAGCCGTGTGGACTGCTATGCCTTTCCATATATTATTGCCAGAGGTCCAGTCAATGGTTCTCTTCATAGAACCCACAGAACGGCAAGTTGCACCAGATCTACATACTGTAGACTCTATGGTTCCCACACTCTGCAGACTAGGACCAGACTCAATAGACGATACACCCCCTTGCATACTGCCTCTGTGTTGTGCTCAGTCAAATTGCACACCGAATCTACTGGCTCCCGAGTAGCCGGCAGGGACTTTCTGTCACAGGCGGGCATTCGACCTCCTACTCCTCCTCCCGCACCTGTGTTCCCTACCAGGTGTGGGATGAAGTTAGCCGTGCCACTCATATTGTCAGTATACAGGGCTGTACTGGTGTTGATTGCCACTTCAACGCACAAGGGGGGCGGCGGAGGTTGCAAGTGAGTAATCCGTCGTGTGGAATTACAAACGTTACCTGGGCTAGCAAGCCTTTCCCCAACTCGCTCGCACTGTTCTCCACCACTAGAGGTGTGCTGTGGTTAGAAGAGGAGATTAGTGAGCCACCGCTGAAGGCCTCCGCCTCCCCGGCGATTTCCAAATTGACAGTTTCCATTTCACTCTCACACCAATCCGTGTTCATAGGGCGCTGTGGGGGCCTCAGCCCATCCACCTCTGCCATCCTGCCGAACTGCAGCACTAGCAAATGCCCTCTTTCAGAATTCTACCACAAATTCGGGAACTGCACTGCAACGTGTAAATACTTACACAGGGTAAACAAACTTGCCAATCGGTGTGCCAATCAATGTTATTGATATTTAAATTCTGTGTATGTTTGCTGGAGGTCTGTGATATCTGATCCGCTCTCTTCTGTGTAGAACCCCTTCTACTCAATCCAGCAATGGGCTAAATAATGCCACCACCATGTGAGAAGTCAAACCTTTTCACAGAAGATAACACAGTAATGTCACTGTTATTAGATGATTTGTCCAGGTACACTGTATTGCCTGTTGTCAAAGCCAGGATACATGAATTCACTCTTTGGTTCCAAGGTCTTGAATTTGGATACCTAATCACCTCTCAGACTATCACCTTATGCTCATCATTGGAGGTCGTTGGCTAAGTTTTGCAAGTCCCCATGTGAACAAAGCAATGTCTAGACCATCACCATACTGAAGCTATGTTCGTTTTTATATAGCAACCACTGTCTGGTGCAGTTGTGTTACTGATAATAGCTACAAAACCAAGTACATATACATGCAGGTTTATCTTGAGACATAAGAAAGGCTGAGTCCACCTTGCATACATTTCGTATTGCCATCTTGCATATGAACACAGATCTCTGCAATGAGTGCTTAACATACTGAGCTAGCTTCTTAACCACCAAAGCACTCAAATGCACCAATATGCATTTCAACTTTGGCTATTGTAAATGATCAAGATACTCCCTCAGAAAGCTGGGAAAGCTACAGGAGTTCTGTTGCAGTGTGCACACAAACAAGGAATATCGCAGAGAACACAGAAATCATTAAACAATGAATTGATTAAACAGAATGTACTTCTCAACAGACAGTCCAAAGATTTAGTGCATCAGCAGCACATCATAAAATATCCTCACATGTGCTTTTTTAGCTTGGTAAACAATGGGAACTGGCTTCTTTAAGTCATGCATCCTTGTGGGGCCCCCTCCAAGGTGGGAGCCCGGGGCAGCTGCCCCTTTTGCCCTCCCATAAAGTCATCACTGGGCACACCCTCTGCCACGCCCTCTTGAAGGAAAGAAGGTATAGGTGCGCTCTTGCCAGGTATTGTGCTGATCCCTGAGGTGTTGATCTTCTATTGAAGGAATAACAGCCGGAGGAGGAGTAACCTCGACCTTGTCCGGGCATTTTTGAAGCAAATAAACTCTTGATGGAGGCCTGAGCTTTGTTCAATGCAGTGAAAGTATTGACAAATTTCGACATCTCCTTAATGAAGGGATCCCCAAAAAGTAAGCCCTGAGCAGCAGCACCTGACTCTGTGTCTGCCAATTCACTCAACTTGCGTCAATTTTAAATAGGATGCCTTTCTGACGCCCAGTTGAAATAGCACAGCTTGCATTTCCTAGTAGGCAGATGGCCCGCTGGGCCCAACCCGAGAGAATCAGTGTCAATGGGGTTGTCTGTGTCGATATATGCTTCCGCAAGTCCACGATTTTTGCCAGTGGACTAGTGACGTCCAGGACCTTGTCCTGACAGGACTTCCAGGCGCGGTCGATGCCTTTCCTAGGGTCCTTCACAGTTTTGCCCAAAAATGTAATCATTTTGGAGTCTAGCTGTGGAGTTAGAGCCACTTTGTCTGGAATTTCTGGACGGGGGCATTCGGCCCGGAGTATGGCTCTGACTGACCTCTTTGTCGAGGGGCTTGCGCAGTCTGGTCAAGATGTAATCAGTTGTCCTAGACGACGGCTCCCAGTCAGTGGACCTGGGATGTATTAGGTCCTCGGGTGTGAACATCCCCTTTGAAGGAGACTGTTCCCGGCTGTCTTCTTGGGGATGGGGGCTTCCACAATCCCCGAGCTTGAGGGTTTTGAACCCACAATTTGAATATCCTCATCTGAGGAGGTGTGAGAGTGATTGTCGTCGTACTCACCTGCGCTCTGGGCATCTTCCAGCCCTTGTCTATCTCCCTCCGGGCTTGAGGGTCTAGTACCCCTGTTGTCCTCCTCAGGGTAAGAGAGTGGTCTATCATGGGAAGGGGTTGCCTTCCTATTCATAAAGACTCTTTTTAGCGTGGAGAAGGCATCCGATACGGCAGCAGTGGCAGATTCTGGCTGGCTTGGGGAGTGGGGGGGTGGAGGGGGGGGGTCAGAGAGCTTTTGCTCTTGCGAGCCGGATTACATCCCCCTTCTGTAAGGTGCTTCCTTTTCTGGGTCTTTTTCCTCCCTTTTGGGGATGCCTCTCGCGTGCGCTCCTCCATAGTGTACAGGCGCTGCTGTATAGGCAGGAGCATATGCTGGTCTCAACAGAAGATCCCAGCACCTTCTGAAGGCTATTTGCCATTACCACTTCATTAAATGGCAAGTAGCTTCCTCACACTCAGACCAAGCCTGATCTGATTGAGGGGAGTATTGCGCTGCCATGGTTAATATAAAGCAGCCTCAATCACTTTTCTTTTTTTTTTTTCTGGGCTTCCTGAACGCCTTCACTCTAGCCCAGCAGTAAGAGATAGTCCAGCTGCAATGGTTCTCCCAGACAGGCTCTGAGGGATCTTGGTTCTTACTGAAGTTTTCTCTTTTTTTAAAATCAGCTGAATCAGATGAGCCAAATAATAAGAATAATGCAGGAAAAGGCTCTGGCGCTTGCGTTTTCAAAGACCGTTATAATCCCTAGCGGAAATGCATACGAGAGCGCCAAAATCCTGAGGAAAGGACCAGGGAGAGCAGGTGCTCCCCGTGGTGTTTTGCGGTTGGCGCCGCAGCAGTAGAAAGGCTGCGCCGGCTTCCCCGAGCCTTGGGGGAAGTCTGCTGGGCCGGGGAAGCAAGCGCAAGAACGCGCAGGGGTCCGATTCAGCTGACCTTCAATCAGCTGTCTGTGAAGAGGAGAAGACACGATCCGGGAGTTTCTGTGTTACAACGGTCTCTGACGGCAGCAGGAAACAGCCACAAGACCACAAATTTGCCAAACAGTTGGGGTGCGAGCCTACACCCCGAAAAACCGATATAAGTCATGGGAGACCTTAAAATAGTTACTTGGAACGTTAGGGGGCTCAGTACCTATTTGAAAAGAAATAAGGTTATGATGTACCTGCGCAGGCAGAAAATTGACATAGCCTTGCTACAAGAGACTCATTTAACGCAGGAGAAGCTGGAACTGATACGGAAGAAGTGCAGGGGGACTGTTGTGGGGGCATCATATTCAGCCTATGCCAGAGGGGTAATTATTTGGGTGGCACTGCATGTCCCGTTCCAGCTATTGCAATCTACGGAGGAGCCAGACAGGAGGATGGTGGTAATGAAGGGGCTGGTGGAGAACAGAGAGATAAGTATTGTAAACACTTATGCCCCAAATCAGTACACAGCAGCCTACTTCAGAACCCTATATGGCAAACTCAGTGGGAGCGTGGGGGGACAGTGATCTGTGGGGGGGAGACTTCAGTTGTGTACTGGACCCAAAAATAGATGGATCGGACACCAAGATAGACAGACCCACTCTAGCTGCGAGGACATTGCAATCACGATTAGCGGATTTTGGCTTGGATGCCGCTGATGCTAGTATGGCAATACCAGCCCCTAAGAGCAAGGATACTGACATAGCGCCTGGCAGAGGTGTTGAAAGACAATGTATTTAGGGAGGACATGCGAGAGGAAATAATAAGTTATTTTGAGATAAACACTGGCAGCATAGAGACAGCGGGCACACTCTGGGAAGCCTTTAAGGTGGTGGTGAGGGGGATAGCCATAGCTAAGTCCAAAGGATTACAAGTTGGGATCTTGACCGAACTGCAAGAAGCGGAAATGGAGCTAGAAATAGCGTTGAAAAGGGGAGGTAATACCAAAGAAGACTCTGAAGTAGTACTTGAATTGCAACAGAAATGCGCGAGATACTGGGAAAGATTATGCAACCTCAACTACAAAAATTATATAGAGAGACAGCCTGCAGGGAGGGAATAAACCTGGGAGGGGTCTGGCATGGCTATATAAAAACGAGACCCCTAGACCCACGATCAGAACGATGGCGAAGGATGATGGGAGCATAGTAGATACTCAAGAGGGGGTTAATCAGGAGTTTGTAGATTATTATAGGCTCCTGTACGGAGACGAGGAAAGAAGCAACAGCAAAGAAATGGGAGAAACGTTAGGAGATATTGGATTACCACAGATTATTGTGGAAGAGAAAGGAGCTAGACGCACCGATTACCCTAGAGGAAGGAACTGGAGGAGGTAGTGAGGCAGCTACCCACCAGTAAGACCCCAGGGACTGATGGACTCCCAAGTAAATTCTATAAAACATACAAAAATGAGGTACTGCCCCCGCTCTTAGAGATGCTCAATGACGCATATGAGGTAGGGAAACTACCGGAGTCCCTGCGAGAAGCGGTTATTATACCACTTCACAAACCTAATAAGCCTGGCCGAGACTGCGGCTCTTACAGGCCCTCGTCAATGTTAAATCAGGACAGCAAAATATTAACGGCGGTCCTGGCAAACAGCCAGTCTGATCGGGGTGTATTAGCTTGTTGATGACCCTCCTCAGTCTATGTCCCCAATAGGAATATATCAAACAACCGCCGGCATCTTCACAGAGTCATTGAATATGCGAACGGAGACACGGGTGAGATGGCGATAGTATCGCTAGATGCGATAAAGGCATCTGACTCGATCAGATGGCCCTGGCTACTTGCGGCCGGGATATCTCAAATGGGCTAAGCTATTATACAGCGCACCACTAGCCAGGGTTAAGACAGGAGCTAGAATATCAGAGAGATGGCAACTCAGTAGAGGTCCTAGGCAGGGAAGCCCATGGTCCCCCATGCTGTATATTCTGGCCCTAGAGCCCCTGGCAATATACCTGAGGCAGTAGTATGACGTAATAGGCATCACCATAGAAGGGGAACCGCATCTAATTTCATTGTATGCTGATGATATGTTGTTGTACTTACGCTATACGGAAGAGAACCTCCAATACATATTAGAAGTGATGGAGCGATTTGCAAAGCTCTCTGGCATAGCTGTGAACCCCGGAAAGTCCTGTGTATTTCTACTGGGCAGGTACAGAGGGATCCCGCTAGAGCAGTTGCCGACCCTGTAAATACCATGGGAGGTCAACAAATTCAGATATCTAGGGGTAGATATATATCATACGGTAGAAGCAGAACATAAACACAATACAGAGGAAACAGTTAAGAAAATAGAGAATAGTATGAAGTTTTGGGCGAAGCTACCCATGGGACGGGGGCAATGCTTAAAATGGTGGTATTGCCCAGACTGTTGCACTGCTTCGCGAACATCCCATACATATCTAGAAAAGTCTTTGCCAGGTTAGACAGCGTATGTAGAGAATTCCTATGGCACGGGACGAGGAACAGGGTGACCCTATGGAAGCTACAAAATTCATATCAGAAAGGGGGCATAAAACTACCAAACTACGAAACTTACTATATAGCAAGCCAACTACAATATGTAGCTAAATGGCTCTCTGAGGAGCCGATTTTAGAATCTAGATTGTTCCAAAAGGACTGCGCCCCATTCTTCTTAAGCGAGGTGATATGGTTGCCCAAGTCGGAGTTGGAAGGACGCCCGAGGATGATGATGCTCGGTTGGGAGATGTGGCGGAGAGCCTGTCAGTTAATGGAAAATCTGTCCCCGTGCTCCTTGCAGATCCCACTGGTCGCTGTGGCGGGAAAAGAAAAGCAACTAGGACTAATGATTAGAAAGCAAACAGAACCGGTGGGGATAGCAACAATGGGGGATGTGTGGCAGGAGGGGAATATCCGGGATTTTGAGGGGCTGGCGGAGGAAACGGGGTTACATGCGGGGCAGTATATCACGTATCATGGGGTGGTGCAGCGAATCAGAGAGACCTGGTCTGAAGTGGTACTAGCAAAGGATCCGGACGCCACCAAAGACACGATATATGACATAGCAGAGGGAGGACATGAAGTATCCAGATTATGTGAGATGATAATGACTAAAGTGGGGAAGGAGGTGGTGCAACTTAGACTGGACTGGGAAGAAGAAGTGGGGGCCCCGGTGAGTGATGGGATGTGGGAGCGAGCTTAAGGAAATCACAAAAAAGTGTCGAGAAATGCCAGGTTACAACAGATACAATTATATATAACTCACAGGGTGTATATAACACCCCAAAGTATAGCCAAATTCAAAAACGCAGGACGTCAATCATGCCCCAAATGTAATGAAGAAAATGCGGGAATGGTGCACATTGTTTGGTCATGTCCAATAATAGAGAGATTCTGGGGAGAAATAGCACAGAAGATGGATGAAAAAGGGATCAAAACGGGGGTGGATACAGCATGGGCTTGCCTGATAGGAGGGTTTCCCAAACCACGTAAACTTAAGCATGTGAGCAAACTGAAAGATCTAGCGTATGTTCTAGCAAAGAGAAGAATTCCTATGGGATGGAAGGCATGTTACAGACCAAGACTGGAGACGTGGTGGAAAGATTTACAAAAATGGGCAGAGGCAGAAACTATGGTGTGGCAGGAAGCGTGTAAAGGTGGGGAGGAGGAAGAGGCTGGAACCTTACTAGGTTGGAGGCAACTGATAGCTGAACTATTTGGGCCCACGCATGAAGAGTCAAGCGACCGAGATTCAACAAATAACGTTGGAGAGGAATCCCTACTGCAGGATGTACTAACGGAAAATGTGGGGGAGAAGGCTCGGTGGGGGTGGGGGAATGGGTGAAACAGTGGACTTTGACGCAGAAATGTATGTTTGATTATTATTTGCACTGTTGGTTTGGTTTGTATTGTTTGTTGAAATAACATTAATAAAATTGTTTAAAAAAAAAAAAACCTGCAGTGGGTGGTTCACTGGAACTGTTAAAAAAAACCATTAAGATTGGTGAATAAAGGACAAGCCATAGTGAACCCGGAGGAGGGAGGCTGAAAGTAAAAAAGGGGTCTGTGCCCGGAAGGGGGTAAAGTAAAACCAGGAAATGTACTTTCATTTTTGTTGAAGGAACTTTTGTTTTGTTATTGAATAAGTCAGGCCCTTGAAGGCAAGAGGCTTTCAAGATAAACGAGATTGGCCATCGATGGCCCTGATATCTGCAAGTTTAAATGTCGTCCCGTGCTGGAGAAGCTCGAATGTGTGCTGTGCTCCAAGATCCCACTTTACCCCTTGCTCAAAATGTGGGGAAGGGAGACCCCAACCATTCTGATGGTACTTTTTACTATTGCAAGACGCGTCGCGTTCCGCAGACTAAATAAAATAGAAAAATAATGCCTGCCGTGGACTGGGAAACATAGTCTGTTTTCCCTTTCTGTGTCAGCCATAGTAAAGAAAGAAAATGGCCACCATGGAATGGGAGAAGGGACTACACGTAGTCCCTTTTCCCTTTCCATGGTGGCCATTAGAGTAAATGAAAACAAAAGTAAACAATAAAAAATGGCAGCCTTGGAACTGGGAGAAGGGACTACAAGTAGTCCCTGCTCCCTTTCCATAGTGGCCAGTCACAGAAGGAACCTCAAAGCCTTGTTGTCTGGGTAATTGGCATCATAGTTTTCTATATCTTCTGGTGGTATTGTAACCCAGTTAACTTCATCAACTTTTTCACTGTGTGTTAGTTTGTTTATTGGCTTATTTTTATCATTTACCCCATCAACATTCAGGGGCAACATACATTTTCCCCTCCTTTTGTTATCATAGAGTCTTAACATAGTTTTGCCAATGCAGAAGGTGATGAACATGAGGACCAATGTGGGGACAGTCACTTTAAACACTCCTGAAAGCCCAGCAGGCACCCAGACGAAAAGGGTGTCCACCCAATTGTTTGATTGCACTCCATTATCTTCATTTGTCATCTTCTCATGGAGTGTCTATATTTCATTAATAGATCCTCTCAATGTTCCATTTATGCTTCTCCATCAGGCACTGCGGTACAACAGCTGCTCCCTACTTTGGCACAAACTCCTACCGCTATGACAGTGAGAAGGTCCAACATGTACCTTTTTGGATTGCCAACAAACGTAGTGTGCTTGGGGACCCCTTTTACATGTGGGAGGAGTGAGCAGACGTAACATGTGCCGTTCGCCCTTTCTCTTCCCACACGTAACTTTTCATCGTACCAGACGTTTCCGGATGATATAACCTACCCTTTTTCAGTGTCCTGATGGGACGCTTCTTCATTTACACATTTCTTTTTTGGTCTATTCACACTAATATTTGAACATGTAACACACTTTTCTTTAAAAAGAAAACATAATAATAATATCAATCCTACACTAATGCATGTTAATACTATTACACTCCATAGAATCGAAGTATTTTGCTGTTTGTTTATGATAACATTGTCCCGGAAAACACCCTCTCCTTCTTCCCGTGTTGGTCTTCTATAAAACCTTATTGCTGAGACAAAATGTTAATGAGAGCTGATGTATACTTCCCATCATTTTGCGCTCGGGGGGAGCTGGTGCTCTTGTCCCTGCACACGTCGGTGATGTGCACCAATCCTTGGCAACCTTCAACCTTGATCGCTGTTGGTGTTGAGTACATCACAGTATGTGGACCGGTAAAACGTTCTTCTTTCCACTTTGTCATTTTTTAAATAAAAACTTTATCTCCAGGGTAGAGAAGTGCTGCTTGCAGAAATTCCCTTGCCTGTTCACCACTGTTTATTTCACTTGCTTGCTCTGTCTGTATTCTTGGATTTGTCTGTTGAGAAATATAGGCATGCGATCTTGTTCTGTGAGGTACATATGAAACTCCTCCAAGATGTTATAAGAAGAGTTAGCATTTCAGAAATGCTATGTGCCGGAGAGAGAGGTGCATGCATTCTCCGACCAGTAACAATTTCATGAGGAGTGAGATGATGGTCTCCTCCAGGCGAATAGCGCTAAGCAAAGAGAGCAAAAGTTAAGCAGTTATGTCTTAACATGCATCAGTGTTAATTTAGCCAATCGCTCTTTTAGTAAGCAATTCCTTTTCTCAGCCACACCATTAGCCTGTAGTCGGTAAATGGAACATAGCTTATTCATTAGCAAAATGCTTACCCTTGTCCGAGCAAATTTCGTTTGGGATCCACCATCTCAAAAATACCTCCCTTACCAAAAATGTTGCCCCTGAGCGGGCGTCATTACAGGCACAGGGTCCAGCCTCAAGCCAACGTGAAAATGGACATACAACAGTAAGCATGTATCTACAAGAGGTCCATCTATCTTGCACATCAACATAATCTGTATAAAGTGCTGGAAGGGCCCTTCTGGTCATGGTAATGTTCCTTGTATCACTCTCAAAGTGTCACCAGATTAAAACCTTTGACAAATTAGACACTTGTTCACAAATTCAGACACACATTCATGCACATTTGGCACAAACCAATCCTCAATTATCCCTGCAGCCACATGGTCACTCGATACGTGGGCAGGGTAGTGAAGCTGTTCCAGGGCCACATTCAACAACTTTTTTGGCATTACCACCTTGCCAGTGCTGTCTTGCCGCCAAATAAAATTTGTTGGAGACAGAGTGCACCCCATTTTCGTACAAAGCTCTTTTTCATCATTTGGTGTTTCTCCCTGTAATTCTATTATCTGCACTATTGGTGTGGCATTAAAGCCCTCTGGCAGTGCATTTTGTTCTTTAGTTGTTTTCATCAATCCCATATGTGGTATTTCTCCTTCCCGTCAGGGAACAGCACACGTGGCCCTTCTGGCAAAAATGCTGCTTCTTTTTCTGCTCTGTCTGCTCTTTCGTTACTCAATGAAACAAAATCATATCCCCCAGTATGTGCTTTGCACTTAATTATTGCTAATTCTACTGGGAGTGGTAGCATTTCCAATAATTTACTCAAAAGTGCTGCATGTTTTGCTTGTGTGCCATCACCTCTCCTGAACCTTCTCCTTTCCAACCTTGCGAGTCCTAAATGTACTGTAGATGTTACATATGCAGAAACTGAAAAGTTATTTACTGCATGCTATTCTGACATGTTTAGTACCTCAATGAATGTCACCAATTCTGCCGCTTGTAGTGTGCTGGCAGTTGTGTTTGTGAGAAAACTGTGAACTCCCTTTCCTTGTGTATTCCATGTTTGTTTCCTACTACTGCTGAAACAGAATGCCTCTGTCCTGAAAATGGGTCGATACTTCAGGACCCATCAATAAAGATCATGTTCCCCCTCAATTACCTCTTCTTTTACCAGAGGGTTTGCTTTGTGCCTGCCCATGCATGCCATAGAATCATGTGTATAATCTCTCTCCTCTATTGTTTCTGCAATAAATTCTGCTGGGTTTACCGCCCTGAATCTTACAATTTCTGTTGCAGGATTTGTCCGTTTAATTTCATAACCTGATACTCTTTGAGTTGTCAAAGTTGATTTGGACCTTTTTAATATTGCATACAATGCATGTTCCACGCACAATTGTTGACACCTTTTCAATTGCGAATGCAATGGCAGCAAATCCCTGTTTACAAGGAAAGTGTCCCTGCATCACTGGGTCTAGTGACCCACTGTAATATGCCAGTGGCTTGTATCCCTGTCCCTTTTTTTGTGTCAGTACTGCTGTCATTAGTTTACCACCTGAGTTAGAAAACAAATTAAATTTCTCTTTGTAATTTGGTGTGGCCAATACTGGTGCATGTGTCAGCTCGTTTGTGTGGTAGTCAAAATTCTCATTCATCCTAGCTGTTCATTTTATGTTTCTTTTGTTTTTCTGAGCTTCCTTAATGCCTGGAGGAGTGGTCTGGTGTATGTGGAGTAATCCAAGACCCATGCTCTTCCATAATTGCATATACCCAGGAACTGTTGCAATTCTTTCACTGTCTTAGGTTGGGGTGTTTTATGTATTGCTTCAACCCTTTCTGGTGTTATTTTTTGCCCATCTGCTGATACATTCTGCCCCAAGTAAACCACCTCTGTTTGGCAATACTGCAAATTTTCTTTGTCCACTTTGTAACCCTTGTCAGCCAGCAATGTTAGTAGTGTCACTGAGTGCTCCCTGCACTCATCTTCTGTTGTGCTACACACTAAAAGGTCATCCACGTATTGTATTACTGTACCTGCTACTTGCAAATTGCTTAAATCCATTTGTACTACTATCTTAAAAATTCTGGGTCTCTAACAGTACCCATGGGGCATTCTTGTGTATTCAAATCTGGTCCTGCGATACATAAACGCTGTGAGATACCTGGATTCTGGGTGCATGGCAATGGAGAAGAAAGCATTCTTCAAATTCACTACTGTGAAGTAGCAAGCCTCTGCTGGGATGCTGAAGAAAATAGTTGCGGGATTTGGAACTAGTGGAAATTCTGCTTCTATGACGTGGTTAAGAGGGCGGAGATCCTGGATGAATCTCCACGACCCACCGTTTAATTTTTTAAAAAATTGTATAGATCGCTGTATTGCATGGTGATCTAGATTCCTGTATGATACCTTGCTGCCATAAGGCATACAGTGTCTCATATATGCCTTCATCTGCTTCTCATGAGGGGGGTATTGCTTTACATGTGGCAGCAGTGCTCCTTCCTTTATCTTAATGCGCACTGCTCTCGCCCCCTTGAATATTCCCACGTCATGGGGTCCTTTGGTCCATAGAGTCTTTGAAACTTTTTCCAAATCCTCCTGCATGTATTCTGTCTCTTTTCTTTACCAATTGCATCATCTGGGGCACTGCTCTTTCCTTTCTTGGACATGGCATGCTCAACTGAAACACTCTCTCCCTCCTCTTCATCTTTTGTAGCAAACAACTTTGTCTGTTACTCCTGTCAGTGTTAGTATGGAATCGATACACAGTATTGATTGCCACTCCATGTTATCAACACCTGTAGCAACCCGTATAACTTTCTTTTCTTCTAAAAACGTCCTCTAGGTATAGCAGTGTTTGTGTGCTTGGTGTGATGGCCGAGGCGCACCATAGTCTGAATACAAATTCATTTGACAGTCAAATGACTTTTCCTTGTATGCCTTTGACCCATCCTTGCAGTACTTGCACTCCATACAAGAACATCTCTGTGTGTCTGGGTAGCCCTCTGTGGTCATAGTATACCTGTAACAACACTGCCACCCTGGCTGGGTACATTCCAGGTGTGATGCACACCATTCCTTTCTCTAAAAATGAAATTGTGGCATTCAATTTCCTTAACAACTCTCTTCCTAATAGGTTGATAGGTGTATCTTTTGAATACAATAATACCTATTGTCAGTGTTAAATCTTTTGTTAGAGGAACCGCTTTGATGGTCCCGAAAAGCCTTGCATGTCCAATTTCTTGTTGGATAATGGGACCCCCCCTTTCTTTTATACAGGATCTAGTTGTTCCAGTATCTATTAGAAAGGAAAAGTCCCTCCGTCCTATTTGAACTGCTACCTCAGGCTCCTCTTTGGGGTCTTCAGTTACTGCTAGGAGAGGACACACTCGTACTTTCCGTGGGCACCCCTATTGGCAAAACATATTGATTGAAGATGTGAATGGATTTCCACCCACCACTGTGACCCCAGTGTAATAGGGCCCCTCATTCTGTCCCAATATTGTCACCTTCTCTTGTGCGTGTGTCTGCGCTGGTGCCTGCAATACCCATATGGTACCCTATGTGAAAAACGTGAAGGTGTGTTCATGATCATTTGGAAGGTGCTCTTCATGATTGGAGCGTTTTAAAACTACCTGCAAAACCCAACTTGTGCCCTGCAGCACTGCGAGCCGAGCTCTTGCTGCTTCCCCTGCTTCCTGGAGGAGGCAGGGCCTAGCGCGCACACGTGAGTGGTCACGTGATTCCAGCCCAGCATAAATTGCCGGTATATCCGCCCGAGCGGCGTGTGTTCATGATCATTTGGAAGGTGCTCTTCATGATTGGAGCGTTTTAAAACTACCTGCAAAACCCAACTTGTGCCCTGCAGCACTGCGAGCCGAGCTCTTGCTGCTTCCCCTGCTTCCTGGAGGAGGCGGGGCCTAGCGCGCACACGTGAGTGGTCACATGATTCCAGCCCAGCATAAATTGCCGGTATATCCGCCCGAGCGGCGTGTGTTCATGATCATTTGGAAGGTGCTCTTCATGATTGGAGCGTTTTAAAACTACCTGCAAAACCCAACTTGTGCCCTGCAGCACTGCGAGCCGAGCTCTTGCTGCTTCCCCTGCTTCCTGGAGGAGGCGGGGCCTAGCGCGCACACGTGAGTGGTCACGTGATTCCAGCCCAGCATAAATTGCCGGTATATCCGCCCGAGCGGCGTGTGTTCATGATCATTTGGAAGGTGCTCTTCATGATTGGAGCGTTTTAAAACTACCTGCAAAACCCAACTTGTGCCCGGCAGCACTGCGAGCCGAGCTCTTGCTGCTTCCCCTGCTTCCTGGAGGAGGCGGGGCCTAGCGCGCACACGTGAGTGGTCACGTGATTCCAGCCCAGCATAAATTGCCGGTATATCCACCCTTGCGGCGTTAAGCCCTGGAGGAAGTAAGGGCTGGAGTCGCTGTTCTGCTGTTCGGCGGTGAGCGGTGAGTGGTCTGAATCAAAGCTCTCAACTGCTAACCACACTTCCACTTATTTGACTAGTTCTCTGGGTTTGGGGTGGAGAGTCGGACTCTGGCAGCTCCACAAGCTGTCGGGCGTTCCCTTCCCTGGAAACTGAATAACTGCCTCAGACTATTTGGATGAATATCACTGCTTCGTGAAGAAAGAGGAAAAAATTCTATCCTTTCTAATTGAAATAGTAATTAAAGTGATCTTCTGGGTGGCGTATTAAATGCGCCGACGCTTTTATCATCTTAGATCAAACAAGCTGGCGGCAGCTCCATCCTCTTCCCCTCCTTTAGCTTCTCAGAAAAAAAAAATAATGGGCAGTACACCGCGTCCACAAGTGACTTCAGCTACCCGAGTTCCTAAAATTGCGAGATCTAAAGCAACAGTAGCGTCTCGTGACATACAGGAGATGCTTGCCATTATGGGCAAAGACAAAAGACCCTGTAGCAGTGATTTACCTGATAATTGTGCTACGTCTGATATTCCATCGTCTATAATGCAGCCTAAACCCAAGCGCTCTATTTCAGATATAACTATGCTGAAAGATAGTGAAATTCCGATACAACCGGCTTTTTTGATCTGGGAAAATCATTAAGCGACAAAGATCCACAGGCCACAAAAGAAGTGAGCACACAGTTACCGCAGAATGATAAATCTATACCCATTAGCAAGCCTTTAGTTACATCTGGATCTAATGGTTTATTAACTCCTGCTGCTTCGTGTATTCCTTCTATGTGTGGTACACCTTTTAACCCTACGGTTATAGTATTGGCTGATGAGTTTATAAAGGTCCAAGATTAATTTAACCACTGTCCTAACTCATCCTTTATCGATACTAATGTGGTGCTTGAAGCAAACTACGAATTACCAGAAATCTCCCACATATACTCTGATGACGAGAAACATATGTCTGTATCCTCATACTTAGCGCCTACTCCCAGACGATCTGACACCATGCCGAAACCCATTCTTTCCCCTTCCATGCCCTTGCCTCCTTTACCCCCTCCTTCTACTGCATGTTTGTCTTCTACAGTATTAATTGAAACCACCTTGCACGCTATGAATCTGGCTATATCATCATTGTTTAAACTATGTGAGACCTTGGATGAAAAACTTAAAATCCAAGATAAGCAACTTATTAAATTAATTAGATGGCAATCACAACTACGTTTACAACAGTTGAAATCATATAATGACATTGCCCCCTTCTCTCCTAAAAAATCAAAGTTAACTTCTGCTGTATTATCACAGCAGGAAGCAACTAATGATTCTTCCCATAAACCATTAGAAAAACCAAAACTGTCCATGACAAATACGGCTACATCTGTCCAATTTACCCTCCCTACATTTCCACATATTATTCGGTAACTTCACTCCCCTACTGAGAAGTGTGCTCCTGTATGTCCATTACCTAATACTGTGTTGCTCTCACCATCAGCGAATGAATCACAACCTTCTAAAGAACTATTCACAATTTTCTCGGGTGCTGTCCCGGCCAAACAGACTCATACAAGCCCCTTAAAAAAGAAAACAAAAAATCAACCAAAGCAGCACATTCCCTCCTCGATTGCCAAATCATTTTTGAAAGGGCTAAAACCACCTGCAAAAAATAAAATGACTATAGCTGCTAAAGCAGTACGAGATAAATATGCAAAAATCGCTGCAGAGAAAAGCTTAAAAGAACCTGTAAATGTACAACCTCCAGCTGAACATTCACCCCTAAATAATATTGTGGCATTGATTGACAATGAGTCTGCGATAATTGATAATCACCCAACATCAATTAGTGCTGCAAAAGTGAAAGATCTATTTGATACTGAGTTGTGCTTAAAACGCTCAGCGCTGCGCAAAGAAATAGACCTTTATTTAGAAGCTAAAAGCCTTAAACTTACTCCGGCTGAATCTAATAATAGTGATGGATCTAAAATCAAAGATAGTGCTCTTTCCCAAATTGGAGCCAATAAGTTATCTCAACTTAGATTACCCTCTACAATAAAATCAGTACCACAGTCGCTTTCTCTTCCCTCCTTGGCAGATGCGAATAAAACGGATCAATGTAATTTATCTTCCATGCCACCAACCTTAGATCGTATTATAACTTCAGCCATTGAACAATACATGCTAAAATATTACCAGTCCTCTGATAATAGCACTAAGCACGACGAAGGCGGGCAGAAATTACCTTCATCTATTACTACTTCGAATCTAAACCAATCTGTATTTGCTGCCTCTACTTCAAAACAAATTCCATTTGTCCCTACTAAACACGTAAGTCCACATGCGACACTCACCTCGAATTCAAATAGTACTCTAAATAGACTGAAAAAACCCGATGTAAAACAAAATCTTCACTCATTAATTATTAAATGTAGACCTTTGCCGTATCACTCATATGATTTGAATCGTGCTAGCCTATTAGCTATTTTTGGTGATATATACGCATTGGAGGATATTAATTCTGCTGATATTGAACAAGTTGAATTCTTAAATAATAACGACCTATCCTTAGTGCGAATCTGGCTCCGCTCAAGAGTGGTTCTAAACACTCTTTGGGCAGCTCGCGCAGCCTTGTGGGATCTGGGTTTTGAGTTTACGATTGACCATCAAAGAAGCTCTGCTATTACAGTCCCATATAAAGATGCACAACTAACATTGGTTACCGCCACTAAAGTGAACTCGAGTGATTCACAATGTAAACAACAGTGTGAATGTCGGTGTTCTACCTTCCAAGCATAGCGTCTCCCCTAGTAAGCATCTTTCATTATTAAGCTGGAATACTAGAGGCTTCAAACATCTTTTCTCCGATGCTGTCATTAAACTAAGAGAGTACAATTTTATATTATTACAGGAAACATGGCTAACTAACTGCCCGTCATGGGATGGATATTATCCCATCCTAAATCCTGCTATTTCTGCTATTAAAGGACGACCAATGTCTGGCCTGTTAATCATGCTGAAAACATCTCCATCCATGAGTGTTATTTCACATGAATTCTTGACTCCGTATCTCCAGCTAGCACAACTATCTATTGACGATTGTCAATACTCTTTGATTAATACATATTGGAATCCAGTTGCTCTTTCCACTGATTCATACTTGCGCTGCCTTGAACGCTTATGGGAAAAAATACATCAACACAAGAAACAAACGCACATAATTTTAGCGGGAGATTTAAATCTCCGTTGTCTAAATAGTAGCAAAGTGTTATCTGACGATCGAGTACGAAGCTGGAATGCGTTTATACAATCGAAAGACATGTTCATGGTAAACGGATCATTTCCCGAGGACTCTCCTCCCCATCCGACATGGAAAAGGGGTAGTTCTGTGGCTATTATTGATTTCATTTATGTCAGCCTCTCCTTGTTCTATCTCCTAAAAGGGTTTCAGGTTCTGCCATCTTCGGCTAGTGACCACAATATGTTACATCTTCACTGGCCACTGAACTGCACTGATCAAAGCACTGCTCCACCTATGACTCCTATAACAATGGAAGGAACTATTGAAGCGAATCTTGGTCGAAATCGCTTACGATGGACCAGTACGAAACTACTACACTTCACAGATTCTCTTAAAACATCAAGCGAAACCTCGCTAAACCACTGTAATTCTGATATTGATTATACAAAATTAATGTATCAATTCGCCGGTTCTACTAAGATAACAAGATCTTCGGTTGCAGCACACTCTTATAACCAAGATATGCAGAAAGCGAAAGCTCTATTTCGAAAAAATAAGAAAGCGACTCAATCTCTACCAGTAGATCAGCGCTTAGCTGCTCTTAAAGCAATTAAAACTAAACATAGGAACTGGAGAAGAACTTATCGTTCTTTATTATACCAGAAAGATGGTGAGGCAATGTTAGTTAAAATGTTGACTAAAAACACTACAGGATGTTGGACATTAATATCAGACACATATAACACCACTCAATGTCAGATGCAGACTAATGACGTTGCTTCTACCATATGGATCTCCCATTTTACTGATCTTTATGCTCTTCTCCCTTCTACTAATTGCGTACCTCCTGTAAAACTTGAGGGATCCTTCTCAATAGATTTTACAATAGACGATATTCTTAATCTTATCCACAAAGCAAGTAGATCCCGTGCTCCAGGCCCCGATGGTCTTTCTAATGCCATGCTAAAAGAATTTCCGGACCTATGGGCCCCCATCCTGTTTGAAATCTTCTCTCAAGTTGTAATTACCCAAAAGATCCCCAAATCATGGTGTACTTCATTGATTGTACCCATTTATAAAAAAGGCGATAGACAAAACCCCGCAAACTATAGGCCAATTGCCCTGTTAGATGCTCCTGGGAAAATCTTTGCCTCATTAATTCTAAGAGATCTCCAACAATGGATTAATTTATCAAATATGAGAGACAGGTTTCAAATAAGATTTGTAGCTGGTAAGGGAACGGCTATAAATATCGTCTCCTTGACTGCAATCAAGGCACTCTGCTGTCAGCAAAAACAATCGCTATTCATTGCCTTTGTAGACTTCAAGGAAGCATTCGACTCTATAGATCGCAATCTAATGCTGCAAAAATTGCTACTATTGGGCTGCCCCTATTCCTTGGTTAAGTTAATTTCTATCTTTCATGAAAATACATCAGTTCATATTCGTCTTACTCATGACGGATACTAACCCGCCCCATTTTAACATATCGAGGACTAAAACAGGGATGCATCTTGGCAGCTACACTGTTTAACTTATTCATCCTTGATATGGGTGAAAAGTTTCAGAATGTTAACTCTGATGCCCCTAAATTAGGCCAAGAACAGATACCATGGATCCTTTATGCAGACGATCTCGTTCTATTATCAAAAACTCCTGCAGGTTTGCAACGTTTGATTAATGGATTATCGGAGTATACTGTAGAAAATGCTATGACTGTAAACTTAACGAAAACTCAAATTATGATGTGCCAAAATCGTAAAATGACAAAACACTTTCAATACAAGTGGTATATAAAAAAGGAGTCGATTATTCTAACCACAACATATAAATACTTGGGCATTATGATCAACCAGGGTAACAATGATAAGGTGTTTAAAAAAGAACTTGAACTGAAACTGCAAACCCTAATTTCCCAATCTAAGGCCATTTTATATAAATTTGGAAAGTTTACATGCAATCATATAATATCATTCTATTCCATGAAAGTAAAACCCATTATCACGTATGGCTCTGAAGCTGCATCGATGCTGCCCCGTTTAGTATGGGATCGAATAGAAGGGAAATATTGGCGCTCAATTTTTAATTTGCCTGCCTGTGTCCCCATTGCAATGATTCATTTTGAATTAGGGCTGCTATCGCTATACAGCACTATTGCATGGAAATTGATAGCCTTGTTGAGAAAATGCATTCTGTCATTACAATGTCTAGACATATCCGGTATCTTGGGTAAATACTTGCTATACTCAGATCATCAATACCCAAAATGCTGGTTAAACACAGCTATAAACATCCTTTCAGATGCGGACATCTCCGTAGATATTTTAATTCATAATCCAACGCAGGCTAAAACTAAATTATATCGGCAAGACTGGATACATACCTTGGAAAAATGTTCCCATTCTAAAGATTGGAACACTGCCCAGTTTGGCCATAAAAAATTTAGAGTTGCGGAACCATACATTTTAAAATATCCATCTCCAAAATTCAGAGATGACTATATTCGTTTTCGTCTAAATTTGTGGCACACAAGGGATATTTTATTTAGGCGAAAACTAATTGATGCCAGCGAGAACATCTGCCGTTTTTGTATAGATCCTGCAAACGCAGAAACGCTGAAACATGTTATTGTCTACTGTCCTGCATTATATGTCATACGTTGTAAATACTATTCCCATTGCCTTACAACGCAAACTGTAACTGATATGGAAGAATTATGGCTATTGATTTTTGGTACAAAGAGAATGTCAATTAGATTAGCTACAACAGGCTTTTTAAATGAAGTATATCCAAGGTGATTGTGAATGCTATCATGAGAGAATGGTGATAGAAGGGAATGAAAGAAAGGAAAAAAAAAAAAAAAGAAAAAAAAATGCTGCTGCTACAAAAATCTTTTATATATTGGGTGTCAGGTGCAAAATTTAAAAATGTGTTATATATTGATGAATTGAATTGTAATATGTTTTTGATATGTTTTTATCCATTTTGTAATTGTTGAAAGGTTGTTCCATACAGCCAAACAATAAATAAAAAAAATAAAAAAACGTGAAGGTATTTCACTACTCGGTCTCCAGGGATCCCTTAATCAGGTGGCATGGGAAGGGTCATCGCTATTGCATCCCAACCATGGGGATGGAAAACCGAGAGAGGATCACCTGGGTAGGGGGTCCTCAGGGAGTGAGGAGGAGACACCAGAAGGTGAGACATGGTATCGCTCATTTCCTGACAGTTATTTACCCAATATTCCCTCTACACCTATGGTATATCTCCCCTCTTTTCCGTACAACTCCCATATCTCCCATCCTTTCCTTATCATTCCAAAGACTGATAATTGGTAGATTACCACTCGTAAAAATATTGGCCTTGTCCTACTAATAAGGCCAGGCAAGGTCAGGCACTCAGTCACAATCACACACACACCTAAAACTCACGGACCATTTTCCAAACTATAAAAGGTGGAGCACAGAAAGACACAGAGTGAGACAGGGGCCGAGAATGTCAGTCACAGTCACACACACACCTGAAACTCACGGACCATTTTCCAAATTATAAAAGGTGGAGCACAGAAAGACACAGAGAGTGAGACAGGGGCCAAGAATGAAGGCAAGCAGGATGGTGAGACGGAGGAGCAGCTGAGAGAAAGCTGCCGAGAACCAGGCCAGGGAGAACAGGACGCTGACAGGCTGCAAGTTGATGCAGGAGAAAGCATGGCGAGGAAGCCGTGTCTCCAAGAAGCCGGGAGAGTTCAGAGAAGGCAGCAGAGGGGCTGAATAATCACTTTCCTCCATGTGCCAGCAAACTATTTGTTTGCCCTCCCGGGGCCACAGGGCCGCCCGGAAGTGGCTGAGGGGCAGGTGGGCAAGACCCTGACCTCAACGAGCTGAAAACAGAAGGACACATGAAAGCAATCACAGCTGGTGAGTTCAGTGAAAGGGAGAGCCTGGTTTGTGATATGTGTGATTGTGAAAAGCTACAGTGTTACAAGCAAGGCTACGTGTTGAAGGATAAAGACATTGAACTGAAAGCTTGAATGTATTTAGCCAGCGAGAGAGCTGATGAGAAATATGTAATGGAGCAGTGCCGTGTGAGAAGGCACATTGTTAAACGCTTCTTTAAAGATAACAGAACAGTGAATATTGAAAGCGAAATGTGTTGAAAGCCATTGAAGGAAAGGTCACGAGAGAAAGAGAGCGTGCAGAGATCCCGAAAGGCTAATATGAAAGTGAATCGATATTTTTGTGAAATGAGGAACGGTGAACATTGTAAAAGAGAAGTACAAAGGTTGGGGAAGGGGGCTCTCCCTGAGCTCTGTGAATCGGAGTTGTTTTTCTGGAAAGTGTTTCATCCATGTTTAAGTGTTTGAAGGAAAGTAATTTAGAAGGAACTTTGTGAATATCTGTTTCAAGCCAGCGAGGGAAGCATGAAAGAATCCATTGAAGAGAACTGTGATGCATAATGATTGACAGTGAAATAGGCGAGGGAAGCCCGACAGATTTATGGGAAATCTTTTAACTGTGCATACTACCCACATAGAAGGAACTGCGTAAGAACCCCAGTGAACCCTCTATCCATTGTCTTGTAGGGTGCATAATGTACAGCCACTTTTGCCTTCTGTAGAAGGGGCAACTGAGTTTGTGCTCTGGGTTCCCCCCACCCTCCAGCCCCCTCGTGTTTTTTTTTTGCTACTGCCATCTTTGCTTTCCTGCTTCAAAGCCTATTTCCTCAGTTCCCCGTTTGTTCCTCTCTTTCCTCTGCTTCCCCTTCTTTTCGCCTCTTTCCTCTACCTACACTTGTTAAATCGCAAGGGCTCCGCCTTGCTTCATGTCTTAAATCATCACCCTGGAACCGGTGCTTTCTTGTGTGCTTTTCCTCAGTCAGAGTGTGCCTTTGTGCTCCACCCTTTATCCGTATGGGGAAATGTGATGGAAGCCAGGCGTGTGTAATGATTAGTAATTGCCTGACCTTACCTGACCAGGGTGTTGGCACATGCCAGGTATACGGCTCTGGTGTAAGTCCGCTGTCACTCACAAACTATCCGTGAAAAAGTGTTTGTGTCTGAAAAGGGGTGGAGGTTGCGCCTCAAGGTATCCTCTCATCCAGGTGATCCCCCCCCGCGCACTGGTCCACCCCGAGGAACTGGACCCAATAGCGATGGCCATGTCGTGGCCGCCTAGATGACAGATCACTGGGACTAGCGGGTGAGACACCTTCAGGTTTCTCACAACCCCTATCATTAGCTCACACAAAGTAAAGGCGGTTGATATTCCCAGATGAGTGACTGGTAGCCAGGAGATGGGTCAACTCATTGACATACGTTTGTGAAAAACATTCAGAAGCAGGTGTACATCCTTCCGATGATACGTCTGAGTCTTTCTTGCCCCATATGCCACACACATAACGGCTGCTCATTATACATGAATGTCTAATTCTTTAATCACATATTGGGCTTTTTCAAAGTTTTAACATCAAGGTCTGGCAGCCATCTGACCTGAGAGGAGATAATGTAGACAACTAAGACTGTGTGCAGATCTTTGCAGTTTGTTTGATTTTCAACTGCCATACAGATACGTGAAAGTTTAGATATTTTTTATTTTGAATGAAGCCAGTCGGTATATTTGTGATAAAATGAATACTGCTCGGAGGATATACAGGTGATGAGCAGCGGCTTCTTCTACTCAGCCTCACAATACCACACTGTTCTTTGCACTAGGCTGGAGAATATCCTAAATATTTGTGTTTCAAGCAAATAACATAGGCGATAAGTTTGTGTTACAGGTAAGTATACAGGGCCTAACACTAGGCCTCAGAGCATGCTTTTCACTAGAAACAAATTCACAATTTATTAACTTGCTTAATAGCCACAGAAGCTGGCAGCAAATTGTAAATTACACGTTCCCAGTATCAGACGGTAAGAGCTGAACAGCCTTTTGAGGCCAGAAAACAATAACTATTTAGAAAGACCGCTGCGTGACTGCATGGAGTGGTCTTTCTAAATCGAACTGTCACACCCCTGCCGCACATAAGTGCATACAGGGGCTGACAGGCGGGTCGAGCCATTTAAGTGTCTGTGTGTGTGTGTCGCTAGGTGTGTGTGTCGGTGTGGTGTGTGTATGTGTCGGTGTGTGTGTGTGTGTGTGTAAAACGTGTGTGTATGCAGGGCAGGAGGATTGGGCTGGGGAGGAGCAAAGGGGAGCTTGGAGGTGAAACACCCCAAATTTTACCCAAATAAAACCCACAGGCATGGAATTCTTCCACTTTGAGTGCCGCACAAAATAGGTTGAAAAAAAATCAGTCTTTTTTGTGTGGGAGCTTCAGAAAGCAGGAAAATTACATAGAACCGTTTGTTGTGATAAAGTGATATTATTGTGTTTTATGTTTATTGTGGCTGTGTAAATCGCAGAAGGGCCAGGGCCAAACTAATATGTGAATATCGGAGGAGCTGTGTAGCACGTTCAGGGGGCACAGTTCAACGGAGGGAGGAAGAACGAACCAAACCATAGGCACATTAACAGTGGGTATAGTTGTTAAGGTGGCGGGCCTGATGAGAGGGTCAGTTGTGCATTAACTGAAATTAACAGGATGGGCCTGTGGAGAGGGACAATGTGTGTGAGTGTTGTGAAAGGACGTGGGCCTGAGGAAAAGGCCAGTGTGAACAAAATAGGGTGAACGAGTAAGACAGTAAGGATAAGAGTGAGTGAGTGAGTGAGGAAGGGGCTAACAGTGTTTTGAGATATAGGTGAGAGGGGTCAAGAATAGAAGGGAGAAGAAAAGAGTACTCAAAAAAATTGGGAAAACGGCACCATAATGACATCATATTATATGGACTCACCTCTCGATCTTATCTGCAAAACACTGCCCAAAATCGCAATAAAATAGTAAAATACCACTTTCAGTGGATGAATGACATAGTGGGAAAATGTTATTAGGAATGGCCCGTAGAGGTAACATTCCAAAAGGATATAATTAACCGTATGTATTCATCTCTGTTAGCAATGTATAAAGGTGCAAAGCTTAAAAAGAGATAGGACATTTTAGGCCTCTGGAAACTTTACAAAGAAACTAAAGTAGAGAAAAATAAGAGGAAATGGGAAGAGGAGAAATCTGGTGCTCCACACCCTCCATATGGATCATTTCCATTATTAAAGCCGGCTACAGTATATACAAATCCTAGGCGGCCATCACAAAACCGGGAGAAGGCAAAGAAAAATAAGGCGGAGCCAGAACCTCATTCTAAGGATAAAACAGCAAAAGGGAATAAGACGTATTTAGCAGAGATTAAGGGTGGCACACAAAAGCAACTGGACTCGATGTTTAGAGAAGCAGAAACGTTAATCTGAGAGGGAAATAGAGAAAAAGGGAAAGGGACAGGGAAAAGGAGAAGACCAGCAGGGATGGACAGCAGGACATATAAAATGTAAAACTGATAACTGGGGACAGGACATGGAAGATGATGAGCCAGACATGACAGAAGATAATAATACTGCATCAGACTGAGAGGGATGCAGTGACAATGACAGTTGGAATGACGAATGGAGACTGGAGAGGGTTGCAAGGAGGGAGGTACCCTTGACCTCTAGAAACTATTTTCATGAACCTTGGAAAGTGAGAAGCCTAAAACAAGGAACTGAAGCTGAACAAGCCTACGCTGTGCATCAATGGTATCCAGAGAACTGCTGTGTCAATAACCAAGGCCGGGAGGAGCGATTGCCACTGTGGTGCTGTCCTTGGCTCCTGCAAGGAAGCCGGGCCAGTAGAAGCAGCATGGCCGGTGAGTCAGAGAAACCGGTACGAAAGCAGCTTGTGTTTGAACCAAGGTTGCAAGCAGCAACATTGTATGAAGAAATCCACAAAAGCCAATGTTTGAAGCACATGTAACGAGAAGCGTGAACAAGTGGAAACTAAAGGAGTAAATGCACTGTGAAAAGGCCAAGGAAGCTACTGTGAACAAAGTGGTCTGGCACCATGTGGGTGCTTATTCAAAGGTCTCTATTAACGTATCCAACTGAAAGGAAACTGCATTATAAAAGGAACTTTGTATCAAAGTGGTCCTGCGATGGGTCGAGTTAAATCCTGTGCACAAATCGAAAGTCTTGATAAGTATAAAGTGAACTGCAATTGGCCCGAGGCCGGCTGAGGGAGACTAATCGGATGTGAAATAAGGGGTCTTAGCCCGGCTGAGGGGATACTGGGGTGAACCACAGGTCACCCGAGAAGGAATGTTTTTGAAATCATAAAATAAAGAGGATCTGAGACCGGTGGAGGGGGATCCAAGGAGAGACATTCAAATCGTTTAGTTATAAGAAGAAAGGAACTTCCTGTTTTTGGTTGTGTTCATCAGGCCCTCCGAATCAAGAGACTTTCACAGAAAGAGACTTGAGCACAAAAGGCCATGATACTGGAACTGGAATTGTATCCTCGTGCTGCATACGCTTGAGTGTGCGCTTTGCTCAGAGTGAACTGCCTTGCCCCGTGCTGAAAACATGGGGAAGGGAGGCCAACGGCCCTGGTATCCTGATTATCATTTTATGAACACTTTTACTTTTTCATGATCTGCATCTCACACTGTTTGTAACTAGTAGTAAGGATTGACAATAGTTTTTTTTAGTATAGGCCTTTTTTCTGTTGACACGATTCCACTAGGACTGCCTTCTTTATTATTTGATGGTCGTAGCCTGCTCTCATCTGTAGATTTGGGTTTAGATAGGCATTTTTCACCCCCTTGTGAAAGTTCAATAAACACCTCTGAACTGTGGTCACTTGTGTCTGTCTTACTTTGATACCATGCCTTTTGCATATGGTGCCAGGAGGGGGATGTGATTCAACTGATAAAAATTGAAGACCCATGCTGATAATTGTCGTACCACCAGCAGGGGAAAATGGAATAGTTAAACTCCTCGACTCTGACTGTGTATCAACTCTAAAAGAGGTTTTACTTTCTCAACAAAGTATCCCGACTTGTCAACAAGATCTGTTATTCAAAACACAGGTACTCTTAGACACCCGCCCACTCTCTCAATATAATATACAACAGTGGGATTGAATAATACTGAAAGTTTGACCAGCCCTTACTTTTATTAGGCATAGTGCCCTAACCCCTGCCCCCCCAAAACCCTCAATGCTCCCGAGCCTTTTTTTTGTTGGTACCCAACTACCATCCATTGCGGAACCATCAGGGTTAGAGACCAACCAAGGAAAAACATTCCCTTAGGCAGAGTCAGACTGGGAAGAATCAGATGACTTCAAAACCTAATCTGAAGGAATCGAGACCCATTTTTCTTCTGATTCAGAAAAAAACACTGAAGGAACCCTTGCCCACTCCCCCCCCCCCTCCACAGAAGAAAATAACTCCTTCAGGTTCCTACAACTTTCCAGATTGGCATCTGAACCTCTAGGCAGCCATTCAGTGTCTAGCCACATTCTACTCACTCCACCTAGGCAAAACCTGGTTGGACAAATGCTCACCAGAAGGAAACCGGAAGCCAAAGCACTGTTTCCTAACACAAATAACTGCACGCACAGCGTTATGTTGGCATTATTATCAGTTAAAACTAAATCGATGACTTGAAAAAATATAGTAAAACTAAAACCTTTTATAAAAATAACTTTGGTTCTGAAATCCATTTAAAGCATTGATCATCAGAATAAAAAAGGTTTCTCCTTAATAGAACCACATCTTCAAAAGCGCCACAAAAATAATTTTACAATATTATCACCTAATTTGGGAGCCTCATGGCCTAACAAAATAAGGTAATCTTGACACAAACACTGTAAATATAATATAGTTCTGTACTTGAGAAACCAAATTGTGAAACTTCACAAAGAAATATATACAAAAGCCTCCACCTGGGACACAATCAAAAACAAACTCATTCATTAACAAGGAGTTGCACACCAAAGACCCTCTAACTAATCCAAGACCAGGATAAATTCACCCTGTTCAAAGAGGCACGCTGTATGTATAAATAGTCTGTGTGTAGGCTCACCAGACAATTTCTGTACTCTGTCTTTAAAAAGAGCATCACCCACTCTGTAGTGGGCTTGGAAATGTGTTCTCTCTTTGACGACTCTCTAAGTCTGAGTGCTGGTTCTAAACTCATGGCAATGGCCTACGGCAACCTACTCTTGAAAAGACAGATGCCGAACTCTATAAAAAATCTGATTTCATATTTATATCAAACTTGATATTTATTTCAGAACTCATGCAGAGTTACTAATCAACTACCATTTGGCTTTTATTTCGCAATTCCTGGTTAACTTTTTGGAACCTCTACCTGATGAGTGGGTGCTTGCTGAAACTAGTTTTCACGGACCACTCACACCAAGAGCAATGTTAACGACCGTGTCTAGAACAAGTAGTATAAAAGATCGTATTACTAGGAGTATTGGAAACACATGGGAGAAATTGAATAGGTACCTTGGTATTGAGGCTTCAAGAGATCCGGAGGCCTAGATTTGAATGAACCCGAAAATCAAAATGAGTGGTTCCTTTGCAGTGTGAAATGGCTGGGAGACCTTTATAAGGATGGGCGATGGATGGCAGGGAAAGAAATTCAAACCACATTTAATATTTCAAATTTCAGGGGCACTGATTATAGGAAAATTAAGAAAGCGGTCAGGGAAATTGAGGTGAAAGGTGGACTGGACTTAGACCTGTTCAGGAGAACTCCAAAACCAGGAGGGAGTGATTTAGCTAGCCGTGTATATGGAATGGTTGTGGCTGCATACAAAGGAAATAATTTATTGAGAGAATAGTGGAGCAGGAGAATTGGGAGCGAGATAGATGAGAGTGAATGGTCTCAAATGTGTGAAAATGTTAAACTATGCTCTTTGGGGCTAACACAGAGATTGCGCCAAATCAAGATTTTAAACCGAGTCTTTTGGACGCCAGAGAGATTGCAAAGGAGAAGCATGAGTGGTAATTCGAACTGTTGGGCCTGTGTTCAAGAATCCGTAACACTAGAACATATGTTATGGGACTGCACACGAGTGAGAGGTTTTTGGTTAGAATTTGATATCTGTGAGAAGGTGATAGGTGAAATACTGAAATATTACTTCAAGACTATAATATTAGGTAGTGATTTCATGTTGGAAGAATTGCCTAGTAGTCCGAAAAAATTGATTTTCAGAGGCGCTATGGTAGGTAAACGAATTCTGACAAGTTGGAGGATGCCAGAGTATGTGGACATTGCAGTGTGGCTTACAGAGATGCATAATTTGGCAGAGATGGGAAGAATTATGTATCGTAGAGAAAAGAGAAACGCATTGTTTGAAAAGATATGGGATAAATTCCTTATGTTATACTGAAAATTTGATTTCAGATGTGAACTTTGATTTTTCTGGCGAAATAGTTTTATTGTATTGTATTTTCATATAAGATGTATATAGTACATGATTGTTTGTTGTGTATCACTTTGTATTTATTTTAAGATAAAAGAAAATTTTCAAAAATAAAACAAAATAATCAACTACAAGATTTATTTCAAGACCAGCTATCTGCTGGAACATGCCCCAGGTGGATTCAGTCTCCGTAGAGGTATGCAATCAATTATATATCTATCCAGATAACACAGAACGAATGCCAACAAGAGCTATACATCTGTACTTATGCAGGTGGACTTTCCAGCAGTTCGCTGCACTTAGGTCAAGCAATTGAAGTTAAAGGCACTTCTCGTGACTGGGTTAGGCCCTATGTAGAAGACTGCAAACACATTATCTCAATGCTCCCTACTCACTGTTCCTGTTACTTTTATTGTTTATTTATCTTGATTTAACCAAGTGCGGGATGGCAGTAGAATTGACAATTGCACTCATAACATCCAAGTATTTAAAATCAACTCAGATACAGGCTGTGCCACCAATCTGCGTATTCACTGAGTGGCCACAATAGACCAATGGATGTACCTGAATAGCCAGAAAAACCCAATTAAATTAGATATATTTTCTTCAATTTATATTTTGTAGAGTGAACAGTTGGTTACATACACATAATATGTCACTGTCTATGTAACACAAGTTCAAAATCAATATGTACTCTGTAATATGGAAGTAGTTTCACATTCATGTACTCAAAGGTATTGACATTTTTACTCAAATACACATTCATTTTCTCAACAATGTCATGGCCAAGGATAAGCCAGGTGGGAAGAGAGATACAACAGGAATGAGGTTCACAATGACAGCATTGTTTATAGAAGGTTGTCATTGTGCATTAGAGCTAAAGATCATTCAAATGATTTGTGATGAATTTGGGAAATTCGTCCCTTCTTCCCATGGGGGAGTCGCCTCCTTTGAGGCTAGGGAGGGCCGCCTGCTAAGCAAGACCCTCCCTAAGGGTCTGGGAAAGCAGGGCTCACTGTGAGTGGCTCCCCTCTAGTGGACAAGGACTCCCTTCATGGACTACCTTGTCTGCGTATATGGGAATAGAAAAGAGTGATGCTATTTCTGTTGAATCGACATCCAAAACATCCCAATATTTTTGGCTATCAACATGCCCCTTTGAAGAACGGTGGCTCAAATAAAGAGACCAGGAACTTTGAATGGAGGAAGCGGAACCCTATGCAGGGGCGAGACTCCGATGTGAGAATGTCCTGGAGGGGCGAGCCCTCACTACCCCACAGAGCTAGCAGTGGCAAGGAGAAACCAAGAGATGGGGGTGAGACGCTGGGAGGGCAGCATTGGAAAGGGCTATACTGCTGATACATAGGCAGAAAGAAGGTGGTCTTACCTGGTAGCATGACCACGCTGCAGCTGTGGTAGGCTTGCAAATAGATGCTGAGACCACCCGACAATGGGGGAACGAATCTTCTGCTCTTAGGGCAAGGGCTGCGAGTGTGCCGCTGCAGGCAGTATACAGGAAGCAAATCCTTATAAGACGTCAATGCTGATGAGAAGAGCGAACAACCATGTCCGTGCTGGGACACCACTGCACTGGAGCACTTCCAGAGACAGTAAATGTACCAGGGGTGTCCAGGGCAGAGGGAGGCAAGCGGAACAAAGCGAGAAGAGAGACAATGACAAAGAGGGTTACACGAGCCCTAAAACTCCAAATGGTGAAAATGGCAGAGGTCAGTGAACCTGGGGGGGGGGGGGTCTGGAGAGCTTTACAGCATTCAGTGAAGAGAATGTGAGGGGTTTGGAGATCCCTAATGAATTAAGTGACAATTTTAAACCTGTGTGAGGAAGGGAACCTGCACGGTTCAATCAGTCTGTTCAAGATCTAAAACCAGTGGAAAAGAAACGAACATGTTGATGGATAAGTGTCAAGACCGGTGGGGGGGTCTGTACTTCCGCTCTCTATATGGTAGAGGAGAGGCACAGAAGACCCCAGCCAAGATTCTCGATTACGGTAGCGATGGACGAGCAATCAAGGCCTAGCTTCTCAGGAGGTGATGCAGGCTGGTTCTTAAGTACAGGGTATCCCCAAGCCCCCACAAAGGAATGTCCACACACTGTATTACTGAAAACACAGTCTTTATATAATTAATATTCAAGGGTTATGTACACTTATCACAATAACGCACTTTGTGCTCAGGAAAATCAGCAATGGTAAATATCTACAATTCTAAAGTGGTACCACTAATATTAGACCTCATTAAAGTGCATTCACAATACTGTTAAAATGGCACACAGATCAATAAGAAGGAAACCAGCAATAGAGAGAGGAGAGATAACAGAGGGTTGAAACAATAGGCAGAATACTGGCCCCTACCACTGGACACAGTTCTGTGTGGAGATCCCCCCACCTGGGCAACCTGTAAAATAAAGGGATATGACACAAGCCCAGTCCATATATTGTTCAACAGTCTTATTCTCTCCTACAATGTTTTTACCCCCCCAATGTACCTGGTGGAGTCGAGTTCTTCGAAGAGGCGTCGACAGATCCTTCTTGAATGACCCCCTTTTAAGCAGGAGTCACGGATCGTCGAGAGGCGTAGAGAAACGTCGAAGACCTCGGGGTTCGGCGACGGGGAATCGACGGCCCTTCTTGAATGCCTTCCCTTTCAAGCGGGAGGCACGGGGCGTCGAACGTCCGTCGACGAACGAGGTAGAACGATGTCGAAGAGGCGGCAGCTTCGTCCGAGCGGTGCTCGTCGGCGTCGGGGCGTCGGCGTCCTGCACGGCGGAGGTGTGCGGGGCACCTCGATGACAATAGTTCTGGACCGCAAAGATTGTAGAGACGGGAGCCCAGCAAGGGCGTCGAGTCGCTCGAGTCTTTGGGATCGTGAGGTGGCGGGAAACCCACCGGCGGATTCTCCTCGGCGCGTTGGTCGTCCTCGACTTTCTCCGGCGGGACAAAGCGGCCGACGATGCGGACGAGGGAGTCCTTCAAGGCAAATGTTCTTAGGCAAGGAGCGGACGGCTCCGGTCGTCGGCGGCACGGCGTCAAGTGGTTCCCACGGCTGGGCAACACAACTTCGACGGGCCTCCAGCGGTTACACAGACCTGCGAACCCTGGTCGACGGCAATGGACTTCGACAGCGTCGATGTCCGGGTGCTTCACTTCGATCTCCTCGGCGGTCCCGTCTCGGGTCGGCAGCCTTTCGAGGGTCTGACTTCCAGGGCGCTTCGGCGAAGATTCAGCGGTGCTCGATGGTCCCTCGGAGCACGGGAAGAGGGCGCCTTACCAGGTCCTCTCTCGGGTCAGTCCTCGACGATTTCGACAACCTTCAGTTCCGTCGAAGCAAATGCCACAGCAAGTCTTCTTCTTCCAGCTGGACGTCGAGGATCAGCAAATCCAGTTACTCTTGAGTGGAGACTCAGCTTCTGAATGCTTCTGAACAATTTCCAGTGGTGAGAGGTCCCCAGATATACTATTCTGTCTCTCATCCACACTGCTGGCACACACACAGCAGCCAATCACACAGAAGGGCATTCATGCAGTCAGTCAGCCAATCAGGCACACAGTGCATTCAGGCCACACTCCTCCCTTTCAGACACTCACAACAAGGAATGTGGATTGGGACAAGTACCCAGCCATTCAACACTACACACTGCATTCAGGCCAGTTTCGGGCAGGGCTGTCTCAGTCTTTGTCTCTCATGCCAGAAACCAGACAACCACAACAAGGAGTGTATATTGGTCACACACTCCATTCACCCAGGTCCCACCCACAGGAGGTACCCATAACATACAGTCACTGGGAAGGCTCCAGTCAGTCTAGCTGGGCCTTTACAACAACACCATATATGGAACTTCCACCCAACAGCCAGTCAGGGGGAAGGGACAGAGTCAGGGCTTCCCAGGACTTTGGGAAAAACAAGATAACAGGCAATAGAAAGCAAGAGGCCACAGGGGCCATCTTGTTTCCTATCAGGAATCAACTGATTCCAATGGCAGGGCCTGGGTATCCCAAAATGGAGGACACCCAGAGCACCTGTCAAATTCAGCATGGAGCTGCCACCAGCCCATACCCTGCTCTGTGGGCCACCCACAGGTGCCCAAAAACATACACTAGGGGCACAGGGTTGTACCCCTACCCATGGGTGCCATAAGGGTATCCCATGGGTCTGTTCACCAAACCAAAAGAGAGCTGCACTGCCAGGAGTCCCTCATGGACTCCTGGGCAGAAAACATGACAGAACACACGGTAAAAACAGAAAAAGGACAAGGATTCAGAGGCCCTGTCCCTCAGATGCATTTCCGGCATCACAGTCGCCCCCCCCAGACTGAGGTGGAGGGTGCCTAATCTCCCACGGGATAGACACCCTCATCCAGACGGTCAACATACCTTCTGGAAAGGCCATCTGCATTATCGTGACTCTTCCCTGGTCTGTGCTCTATGGTGAAGTCTAGCCCTTGTAGGCTAATCGACCACCTGAGCAATTTCGGATTCTCACCCTTCATCTGCATAAGCCACTTCAGGGGCTTATGATCTGTTTGGACCTTGAAGGTGGACCCCGTAAGGTAGGGCCTAAAACGCCTAAGGCTCCAAACTATACTAAAACATTCCTTTTCAACAGTAGCCCACCTAAGTTCTCTACCCTTGAGTTGTCTACTGATGAATATGATAGGATGTTCTCTCCCTTTGTCATCTAACTGGGACAAGACAGCTCCAATTCCGGTGTCGCAGGCATCCGTCTGGACGATAAAGGGTCGGCTGTAGTCAGGCGCACTCAACACAGGTGCCCTACACAGACTTTCTTTCAAGCCATCAAAGGCCCTCTGACAGTCTTCAGTCCAATTAACCTTCCTAGGCTGTTTGGGTGAAGTTAGAGCTGTCAGGGGTGCAGCTATGGTTCCATAGTCTGCCATGAAATTGCGATAGTACCCAGTGAGGCCCAAAAAGGCTCTCACCTGGGTTTGAGTAGTGGGAGTCTCCCAGTTCTGTACGTCCTGTACTTTACTGGAGAGAGGTTGGATTTGACCCCCTCCTACCTCATGACCAAGATAGGTAACTTTCCCCTGAGCTATCTGGCACTTGGTGGCCTTGATAGTGAGGTTAGCCCTTTTCAAGGCCTGCAACACCTTATCCAGATGTGTCAAATGCTCTTCCCAGGTGGAACTGTAGACGGCAATGTCGTCTAAGTAAGCCACACAAAAGGCTTCCAGCCCACTGAGCGCATGGTTGACCAATCTCTGGAAGGTGGCAGGGGCATTCTTCAACCCAAAGGGCATGACCCTAAACTGGTAGAGTCCCTCAGGTGTGGAGAATGCCGTCTTTTCCTTGGCATGGTCCGTCAGAGCTATTTGCCAATAGCCTGAGGTAAGGTCAAAGGTGCTCACAAATTTGGCAGCACCTATAGTGTCCACGAGCTCATCAGCCCTGGGCAATGGGTGCGCGTCAGTTTTGGTGACGGCATTGACTCCTCGGTAGTCCACACAGAACCTCCAATCCTTGGTACCCGCCGGGGAACTTGCCTTGGGGACAAGGACCACTGGACTGGACCAGGGACTGGTGGAGGGTTCAATAACACCCAGATCCAACATCTTGGCGACCTCAGCCTGGATGTGGTTTTTGACGGTATCTGACATACGATAGCTCCTGCTTTTGACAGGCACACTGTCACCAGTGTCAATTTCGTGCTTACACCACGGTGTAAGGCCCGGTGTCAGTGAAAACAGAGGGGCATACTGCTGGAGCAAAGCCCGGCAGGCCCTCTGCTGCTCTGTTGTCAAATCGGGAGAGAGTTGTACTCCCTCCACTGAGCCATCCTGAGGGTTGCTATGCAGCAAATCAGGAAGGGGCTCACTCTCATCCTCTTCTTGCCCTGAAGCTAGCAAGAGACATGAGACCTCTGCTCGCCTGTGGAAAGGCTTGAGCCTGTTGACATGGAATACCTGGGGGGCTACCCCAGAGGCTCCCATGTCCACCAGATAATTGACTTCGCCCATCTTGGAGATGATCCTGAAGGGTCCAGTCCACTTGTCTGCCAAAGCTCTAGGCTTGGTAGGCTCCATCACAAGGATTTCCTGTCCCGGAGTCCAATCCACTTGCGAAGCTTTCAGGTCATGCCAGTACTTATTCAATTCCTGGCTGGCCTTGAGATTTGCTGTTGCCTGACCCATCATTTGTGTCATCCTCCGCCTGAGGCCTAACACATAGTCCCCCACTTGCTTGGCGGGACCTGGAGGGGTGGCTTCCAAGCCTTCTCGGATCAAGGCGAGGGGCCCCCTCACGGGATGTCCAAAGAGTAACTCAAAGGGGCTGAAACCAACACCCTCTTGAGGTACCTCTCTGTAAGCAAACAGCAGGCATGGCAGGAGGAGATCCCATTTCCTCCTTAGGGGCTCTTCCAAAGCACCTAGCATGCCCTTGAGAGTTTTGTTAAATCTCTCAACCAGACCATTGGTCTGGGGGTGGTAAGAGGTGGAGAACTTGTAGGTTACCCCGCACTCTTTCCACATGGTTTTCATGTAACTAGACATGAAGTTGGATCCTCGGTCAGAGACAACCTCCTTGGGGAATCCAACACGGGTGAAAATGCCCAGGAGAGCCCTGGCAACCACCTTGGCAGTAACAGTCCGAAGGGGTATTGCCTCAGGGTACCTGGTGGCATGATCTACCAAGACCAGGATGAACCGATGTCCACCTGAAGTGGGAGGGTCAAGGGGACCGACGATGTCGATGCCCACCCTCTCAAATGGTGTGCCAACCACTGGTAATGGCTGCAGTGGGGCAATGACCCTGCCTCCAGTCTTGCCAGACAACTGACAAGTTGGGCAGGTCCTGCAGTGGGACTCCACCTCTACTCCCATCCGTGGCCAGTAGAAATGGGCAGAGAGCCTCTGCTTAGTCTTCTTGGTCCCAAGATGACCAGCCAAGGGCACCTCATGCGCCAACTGCAGTAGGAAGGGCCTGTAAACCTGGGGTACCACCAACCTCTTGCGGGCACCAGGTTCGGGCTTAGTGGGCTCACTAACAAGGAGCTCACCCTCCCAATAAATCTTGAATGTCCTAGGCACTTCACCTTGTGCCTGGGACAGGGCCTGTTTCCTCAGGCCCTCGAGAGAGTGGCACTCTCTCTGTCCCTTACAGAAGTCTGCCCGGGAGGGTCCCCCTTCAGCTAACAAGCATTGAAGGTCGGGATGATCCTCCGGGTTGAGAACCTCTCCCACAGGAGAGTCTTCTGTCTCTTCTCCCACAGGAGTTGAGTTTGGGTTTTCCGCTGGACCCAGCCCGTCCGGAGCATGGATCCCATTGGGTGCTGTCGGAACAGCAGGAAGAGAAGGTGTTCCCTCCACAGAGGTGGCCTTCTTGGTCTTCCTTCTTCTTGCCTTAGGCCTCGCCTTTGGCTCGGATACCTGACTCACAGCCAGACCCGGTGTCACCTGTGACCTAGTGACTGCAGCAGCAGTCATGGGAAGACCATCCGAGATCAACCCCAACTCTACTAGATCATTTCCTAACAGAATGTTAGCAGGGACATTGTCCTGAACCAGGACAGGAAGCCTTGCTGTCTTGTCTCCAATCATGAGTGTGACTAGGGCTACAGGCGATAATTTGGGAGGCCCACCAGCTAACCTGGTGGTTTGCAGAGGAGCACCTTCATAGTCCTCTGGCTTGAGCAGGGTCCTGTCCACCACTGTCATGCTTGCCCCCGTGTCTCTCAAACCAGTAGAAGGCTGGCCATTCAAGAGGACACTTCTCAAAAATCTCCGGGTGTTCTGTGGGATAGTCGCCAGTACTTCTGCGTACTGGTCCCAGGCCCCAAGGGACACTAAGGAAATCTCTACTGGAGCACCAAATGTGATTCCTGTAGAGGAGGGGAGGACAGTGGCCTCCACCTCAGACACGGGGTAAGGGTAGGTCAGGCTGACAGCCTGTACTCCAAGTGCCTTACCTTTACACTTGGGGTCACCCCTTTTGTGATCCAGAGCCCCACAATCCCAACAAGTGCCAGGAGTGCGGGGTACGGTACTGGAACCACTGGGAGCCTGCTTTGCAGCAGGTGGACCACTACTCTTATTCCCACCCACAGAGGACTTATCCCCACTAGATTTTTGGGTCTTAGGAGAGGAAGGTTTTGGTTTACCCGACTGTGACTGCTTTTGGGACTCCTCAGCTTTCTGAGAGGCCCCCTTTTCTTTGTCCTTGTCCTTCCCACTGGAGTCCTTAGGGGACACCCGGTGGGAGACCCACTTGTCAGCCAACCTAGCCAGCTTAAAGGGGTCCAAAATGTTCTGGTCAGCCACATACTGACGCAGCTCCGGTGAACAGGCTTCAGAAAAATGCTCAAAAAACAAGAGGTGGGACAACTCAACAAAAGTTTTCACCTTGTATCCATCAATCCACCCCATCATGTTCATGTGCGCAGTACTCACCCAGTCAACCCAAGACACATTCTCTCTTTTCTTAAATTCCCTGAACCTTTTAAGGTATTGGGCAGGTGTCTTGCCAAACTTGGCAATCAAAGCAGACTTCATACACTCATACTGACCCCTTTCTTCCACACTCAGCTTCAGAATACAGTCATATCCAGTTTGCGGCACTCTGCTTAACAAACACTTAGCCCAACCTCTTTTATCTACATCATGAATTGCACAAGCCATTTCAAACGCTTCAATCCATTGGAGGATATCTGAACCCTCCACAAACACACCAACCAAATCTTTCATAAACTTGGTGGCTGGGGACCTGCCACTCTCAATTGGTCTAGCTGAAGTCTCCACTCTAGCTCTCTCTAGCTGGATTCTCTGACATTCAGTGTCCTTGTCTTTGAGCGCAAGATCCCTATTCTTGAGTTCCACTTGCTGTGCCAGCTCCTCTTTCTTAAGCTCAGCTTCTATTTCCAACTTGCGATATTCAAAGGCCAATTTCATCCTTAATAACTCAAGTTCCATGGAATTGCTGGGGTTTGGAACAGAGGCAGCAGGAATGGTGGCATTCCCAGAAACAGATTCAGCGACAACCCCAGGGGCAGAGTCCTCACTGGTTGCATCCCCCCCTTCATCAAGGGTTTCACCATCAGTCTGGTAGTCCACCAGGGCAGCTATCAGCTCAGCCCTAGACTTATCCACAAAGTCCAACTCCCTGGCTTCACAAGCACTCTGGAGAGCCTCTAAGCTCATCCGAGTCAATTTACCATTTGCAATGGGCTCCATTGCCTGTAATGCAGTTATTTGGTACACACCCAAACCTTAATCTAATAAAGTGCGGATATTTTGTAAGTGGCACGGTTATACACTGAGTCTTAAAACCATAAGCATCCCACCGCTGCCACCAGCTTGTCAAGACCGGTGGGGGGGTCTGTACTTCCGCTCTCTATATGGTAGAGGAGAGGCACAGAAGACCCCAGCCAAGATTCTCGATTACGGTAGCGATGGACGAGCAATCAAGGCCTAGCTTCTCAGGAGGTGATGCAGGCTGGTTCTTAAGTACAGGGTATCCCCAAGCCCCCACAAAGGAATGTCCACACACTGTATTACTGAAAACACAGTCTTTATATAATTAATATTCAAGGGTTATGTACACTTATCACAATAACGCACTTTGTGCTCAGGAAAATCAGCAATGGTAAATATCTACAATTCTAAAGTGGTACCACTAATATTAGACCTCATTAAAGTGCATTCACAATACTGTTAAAATGGCACACAGATCAATAAGAAGGAAACCAGCAATAGAGAGAGGAGAGATAACAGAGGGTTGAAACAATAGGCAGAATACTGGCCCCTACCACTGGACACAGTTCTGTGTGGAGATCCCCCCACCTGGGCAACCTGTAAAATAAAGGGATATGACACAAGCCCAGTCCATATATTGTTCAACAGTCTTATTCTCTCCTACAATGTTTTTACCCCCCCAATGTACCTGGTGGAGTCGAGTTCTTCGAAGAGGCGTCGACAGATCCTTCTTGAATGACCCCCTTTTAAGCAGGAGTCACGGATCGTCGAGAGGCGTAGAGAAACGTCGAAGACCTCGGGGTTCGGCGACGGGGAATCGACGGCCCTTCTTGAATGCCTTCCCTTTCAAGCGGGAGGCACGGGGCGTCGAACGTCCGTCGACGAACGAGGTAGAACGATGTCGAAGAGGCGGCAGCTTCGTCCGAGCGGTGCTCGTCGGCGTCGGGGCGTCGGCGTCCTGCACGGCGGAGGTGTGCGGGGCACCTCGATGACAATAGTTCTGGACCGCAAAGATTGTAGAGACGGGAGCCCAGCAAGGGCGTCGAGTCGCTCGAGTCTTTGGGATCGTGAGGTGGCGGGAAACCCACCGGCGGATTCTCCTCGGCGCGTTGGTCGTCCTCGACTTTCTCCGGCGGGACAAAGCGGCCGACGATGCGGACGAGGGAGTCCTTCAAGGCAAATGTTCTTAGGCAAGGAGCGGACGGCTCCGGTCGTCGGCGGCACGGCGTCAAGTGGTTCCCACGGCTGGGCAACACAACTTCGACGGGCCTCCAGCGGTTACACAGACCTGCGAACCCTGGTCGACGGCAATGGACTTCGACAGCGTCGATGTCCGGGTGCTTCACTTCGATCTCCTCGGCGGTCCCGTCTCGGGTCGGCAGCCTTTCGAGGGTCTGACTTCCAGGGCGCTTCGGCGAAGATTCAGCGGTGCTCGATGGTCCCTCGGAGCACGGGAAGAGGGCGCCTTACCAGGTCCTCTCTCGGGTCAGTCCTCGACGATTTCGACAACCTTCAGTTCCGTCGAAGCAAATGCCACAGCAAGTCTTCTTCTTCCAGCTGGACGTCGAGGATCAGCAAATCCAGTTACTCTTGAGTGGAGACTCAGCTTCTGAATGCTTCTGAACAATTTCCAGTGGTGAGAGGTCCCCAGATATACTATTCTGTCTCTCATCCACACTGCTGGCACACACACAGCAGCCAATCACACAGAAGGGCATTCATGCAGTCAGTCAGCCAATCAGGCACACAGTGCATTCAGGCCACACTCCTCCCTTTCAGACACTCACAACAAGGAATGTGGATTGGGACAAGTACCCAGCCATTCAACACTACACACTGCATTCAGGCCAGTTTCGGGCAGGGCTGTCTCAGTCTTTGTCTCTCATGCCAGAAACCAGACAACCACAACAAGGAGTGTATATTGGTCACACACTCCATTCACCCAGGTCCCACCCACAGGAGGTACCCATAACATACAGTCACTGGGAAGGCTCCAGTCAGTCTAGCTGGGCCTTTACAACAACACCATATATGGAACTTCCACCCAACAGCCAGTCAGGGGGAAGGGACAGAGTCAGGGCTTCCCAGGACTTTGGGAAAAACAAGATAACAGGCAATAGAAAGCAAGAGGCCACAGGGGCCATCTTGTTTCCTATCAGGAATCAACTGATTCCAATGGCAGGGCCTGGGTATCCCAAAATGGAGGACACCCAGAGCACCTGTCAAATTCAGCATGGAGCTGCCACCAGCCCATACCCTGCTCTGTGGGCCACCCACAGGTGCCCAAAAACATACACTAGGGGCACAGGGTTGTACCCCTACCCATGGGTGCCATAAGGGTATCCCATGGGTCTGTTCACCAAACCAAAAGAGAGCTGCACTGCCAGGAGTCCCTCATGGACTCCTGGGCAGAAAACATGACAGAACACACGGTAAAAACAGAAAAAGGACAAGGATTCAGAGGCCCTGTCCCTCAGATGCATTTCCGGCATCACAATAAGGACTAAGGGGATCACTCCTCCGCTCAAAGAACTTGAGACATTTAATTTGTATACAGATTTACAACTTTTTGTGATGTGCCGAAAGAGTGAGCTGAAAAAATGTCATTGGTGAATTACCAAGAACATTGTTTTGAACTGTGACCAATACCCAGAGAGATACAAGTATAATTGTCCAGAGACAATAGTTCTCGCTTACATTTGTTTTTTTTTCTAAAGTGCTACAGCCGGATAGTTAAATACATTTTTGGATGTAGGACCTATTTTGTTTTGACAGACGACGAAATCCCTCTTAATGAAAGGGACAGAGAGGCATTTTTATTTAATTCAAATAAAGACCCTTGAAATGCTGTCCTTGAGTCTGACTCCTTGTTTTTGTCGGCCATAGATTCCACATGCCCTCCTATTTATTTTGCATGTTTCATCTATTATATGTGACTTACTCTGGCCACTAATAGAATCATGTCTCAGAATCAATCCTCATATTGTGGGCGTATGGGTGTTATCCAGTTTCTCAATATGAGCTGTTTTGCTATAATCCGACCCTGGTATACCCAGCACTTCATCGGAAGAGTCAAACCTTTTCCGGGCATAATTAACTTAAAACCACTTAAAAGGTATGTCTAGCTGGACAATATCCTCAGACTAGCATTATACTGTATAGCATCCCAATATTTCTGCAGATCAGTAGAACTCCAAAAAGTATGTGAATCGGTGTCTATTACGCGACATTCATCTGTTAATCATTGATAACTTTGAATTAAACAAATGCAGCACAGCACAATACAATTGATTCATACTATGCAGAATCTGGTAACTCAGAGTCAAGTCAGTAGTCAATCATATGATTTTCTGGTTATGAATTCCACATTCTTAGCTGTGAAAAAAGCTAGGTCCTTGACAGGGGGTTAATGGCCTGAATACGGTGGATGTTGAAATGAGCTGCTGCAGACATATTTTACATCAGGTAGGAGAGTCTGGGGCAACAAAAAACATACAGAAGACAAGTTACCTAACATCTGGGAAATCAACAGTTGTTTACGTCTATCCACTTCCACGGGCTTATATTTATTTTCGGGTTGTGCATGGAATTTCATCATAAACAATACAGAATGCTCACTTTTTGATTGGTAAAGTACACCGCTACCCTTTCACCACATGCAAGAGAGTTAGGCGTTTGGTTTGGTTGTAACATGCTATAACATCATAGACTAAAAGCACTTTGTTAGCAGTGTATGGTGGGGAAACCGAATCCCCCTTGGTCAACGCTGCTCTACAGAAGCATTAACAGGGGATTGTGGTAAACTCAGACATTTCCCCCCAGAGATGACGAAGGAAATGATGTAGCATCATTAAAAAAAAATAAAAAATAGAACCACTTAACTCCACTACTCAATACATCAAGCTTGCTTTTCCTGGATTTTACTAGGTACTTAAAAGCAAGAAACCCCTGTGTGGTTTAGGCTCCGCTAAACCGAAACACATAATAGGCAATGATGTTGGCGATTGCCCGGTTTATTCATTCTCACAATAGGATGACAATGGGCCTCATTACAAGTATGGCTGTCTGGAAATAGCGGTGCCGTTTGCACTGTACCGGCGCCCTTTTCCAAACCTTCTCAGAGTTACGATGATGGAAACACTGTTACCTCAAACAAGACCCACAGTGCCACCATTTTCCGGCAGCCAGCAATTGCACCCAGACCCTGTGCCTGAAACACTGGCACGTCGGTCATACAGGCACATTCTGAGTGCCGCCAACCCAGATACACTGGCATAGAAATGCTGGTGCCACAGTGATCACTGCGCCGGAAACACTGGCATCGCGGATCAGGCAGAAGTCTCAGGAGTGCAGCAACAGGCCACAGGTGTACATAATCAGCCCAGCTGCACACCATTAGCACTGAGAATGCTCAAAAGCACCACACCCATCCTCCACACACCTCCCAACACAAACATGCTGGCAGCTGCAGTAGCAGTCGTGGAGCTTGGGGCCCTGCATGCAGGCCTCCAATATAAGGAGGATTTGGAAGAGGCAGATAAGCAGAGGAAGTGGCGGAGGCACAGAAGGAGGAGGAGGAGGAGGAGGATGATGGCAGGTAGCACCCCGCAGGCAGCCACACATACCCTGCTTAAGAGCCACACCCTGGAACCTGAGTGCAGCACAGATCCACACCCTGTATTGTCTGGACAGGGAGACCATTACACACATTGTTGATATGATCCATGATGACATCAGCAGCCTAATCAACATCAGGACTGCAATAACCCCCTTGCTCAAGGTAGTATCAGTGCTGCAATGCTTGGCCACTGGCACCTTTCAGCACGCCCTTCGAGAGCTGCACAGGTTATCCCAACCCTGTTTCTCCAGGGTGCTGTTCCAGGTTCTGGATGCACTTCTGCGGCACGTTTCAGACCACATTGCCCTCCCCAGAACACCTGCCCAGGTGAATCGGTACGCTGGACTACACACATGTTGAGCTGGTGGCCAGACATGCAAATGAGGCGGTGCACCACATCCACAAACTGTACCACTCCCTGAATGTGTAGGTTGTGTGTGCAGACCTCCCCATCACCCACTGCTGCACACGTTTCCCTGGTTCCACGCATGATTCCATGTTGCTCCGGAACTCCACACTCCCAGGGTACATGGCACGACACAGCAGAGACCGGACCTGGCTGTTGGGTGAGGCAAAGTACCATAATATCTGCAGTGTGGAGAGTCAAAGTACCATAGCATGTGCACTGTGGAAAGGGAGTATTGTCCACTGTCAACAGCGTCTGTGCGTAATGCATTGTCATGTACAAAGATAGCATGCATTTGTGGGAGGGCATGTCTGGCATGTGGTGCATGGGCAAATGGAACACACCCCATCACTACTTTTGCACAGATAGGCAGGCACAGCACATGCACTACAGCTACCAGAATGCATTTCACCCTTGCCACCCACTCCAGCATCTACACACTGTGCATATCCCCCACCACAGCCATGTCTGACTAATGTAACCCCCCCAAATACTGTACCCCACAGCATGTGGCCAGATCACCTGCTTGTCACAAGTGCACATACCCATATGCTCTTGAAATGAAGCATAACAATGTTTGAACACAGATGAACGAATGGGTGAGATAACCATTGTATGACATGCAAACAAAACCAGCGGTCGCACACGCAATGGACAAGGCAGAAGCTGGTGTTGCCATAGGGTCAATGGGCAAGGTGGGGTTGAAATGTTGATGGAAATTTTGAATAGAAATCATCCCCCCCCTTGCATCATGATTAAGACTTCCGGTGCATGGCATACATTAACTGGCATTTCCATCTGCATTCATCCACATTTTTTTCTGGGCCTTTGATTCTGTATTCATCCACATTTCTCTGGTGTCATATGAATAGATAATTCTCTAATTCTGCTTTCATTGCAAATCAAAATCCATTATTTAAAGGACGCATGCGGACATATAAGAGAGAAGTCCTAGTTTCATTCGTTCCATAGCAACAAATGATAGCTCCTGTGACTCCTGCTGCCTTAAGATATATGCTGTCAGCAATTCTACAACCTTCACTGCAATATCCATACAACTATTGCACTATCCATGTTGCCAATCTGCAATGAGATTGCCATGACATGTATGAGTGACATCCTAGAGAATCAGTCTGAGACCTGTTTTACACTTATTTACCATTTACATAAATACAGACTGCAAGCAGGCTGATTTCCGTCTGCGTGAATGTGTAAAAATCATTAGAAACGGGAAACTCGAAGCCTTAAACATAATGCACTGGATACTAGTGTCATCTGTGCCATTGCCTATGTCTTGTGCCAATCCCATGTGACACAGACAAACATAAAGACTTGGCTTCCATGACGCTACCACCACAATGATTTTGTCCCCCTCAGGCAGGTGATGCAGGATACCCCTTGATGCCATGGTTGATGACCCCCGTCAGGCAACCGCAAGACCAGCATGACCATGCCTACAACCATGCACTCATATGGACACAGTGCACCATAGAACACAATTTTTGGCTGATGAAGGCAAGGTTCTGCTGCCTGATTATGTCTAGGGGTGCACTCATGTACAGCCCCATGAAGGTGGGAAAGATAGCCCTGGCATGTGCCATGGTACATGCATAACATGTGCATCAGGCGTAAAACACTCCCCTTCCCCCAGACATGGACATGCATCCAGCGAGGTGGAGGACAACACTGACAGTGAGGATGAAATTGCTTTGTCCTATCGCAAGGATGGCATGGATGGGCATGATGCATGCTATGAACTGTTCAGCTACTACTTTTGAGCAAATCACACATACACATGGCCTAGGCCATCAACCACAATCTACACCGTACACCAAATAAATCACACTCACATGAAAAATGAATGTCCAGTCTTGATTTCTATGCAATACCCAGTATATTGATATGTATGATTTGAAATAATGTTGGCCTATTTACAGGCCCGCTTGCCACCTGGGCTGCCCTTGTGTGGTGTGCCTGACAGGTGCATCAGCCTCCACCTTGGGCTGCCACAGAGAGAACTGGTGGGTGTGGAGCTTATGGATGGCGTGTGTGAAGGGTCACTGGCCCGTCGATCCAGTGCCGCCTGTGTGGACATTGCCATCGGCTCTGCCATGGCCAACATGATGCCATTGCCCTCACGAACCAAATAGCGGATGTCCAAGGGTGTGTGCAGTGTGTCGCCCAGTGACCTGCACACTTTCATGCGTCAGCTGGGCCTCAGGCCGCAGTAGGGCTGACTCCCCACGCATCAGGTGGGACACCTCTAGGTACTGCTGAACAAGGGCAGTTAATCCCTCCTGCCATGTCGCCCGTCCATGTCCCTGACACTGGGGAATGGTGGGCGTGGAGGCTTGAGGTTCATGGGGCTGAATTCAGGCCGCTCATAGGTGGTATTGTCGATTGTGTCCTCTGTGGTGTCTCCTGCATCGTCAGCAGCCTCCTCTGCGCTGGAGTCATGGCATGTGTATTTGGCTGCTTTGGTGGGGGTAGTGGTGGGGGTAGTGTCCGTCCTCCTGCTGTTGGCCATTCAGGCAATTGCACCACCACAGGTGCTGCCAGGTTGGAGGGGGCAGCAGGCATAACCACAGCAGGTGCTGCCAGGGTGGAGGGGGCAGCAGGCGAAGCCACAGCAGGTGCTGACAGGGTGGAGAGGGCAGCCGGTGTAGCCACTGCAGGTGCGACCCCGGTTGGAGCGGCAGTTGTGACAGTCATAGTGGTTGCTGTAGGGTCCTGGGTGGTGCACTCTGTTGCTGTCAGATGAGGTGCCTTAGGATGGAAGAGAGACATGATGTTAGGGACCAGTGTGGGTTCAAGATGCACTGATACATCCAATGTGTAGGTTGTGAGGCGTGCGGTAGAGGGGACATACCGTTGAACATGGCATGGTGCACACATGCCTCGGTTGTGTGGACTCAGCTGCAGGTTGTGGGATGTTGGTACATGATACACTGCTCTACTGGGACTACTGGTGTGGTGTCCTGGCATTTGCTGGGGATGGTGGTATGGGGAATCTGTCGGAGTGTAGGGCATTGGGATGTGGAGGGGGATTGAGGGGAGGTTTGGATAGGGCAAGGCTGGTCCTGATGGATGACCCAGTTGCAGGGCCAGTATGTGTATTGGGGGGGGTCTTTGTCAGGTCTGGCAGGGACATGGGGGACACGTGTCATTGCCATTGTATGGGAGTGTGGCCATGTGTGGGAGGAGCTGACGGACGACATTGTTGTGTCTTGGTGCCAGTGGTGCCATGCCAGGCACGCATGCAGTACACTGTGGCAGGGTGCTGTGTGTCTGTGTGGGGGAGGATGCCGTTACGCTTGGCAGTAAAGGGTGCCTATGCATTGTTCAACATGTATTACAGGCAGGGGTCATTTTGAGGGGGTCAGGGTGTATGGCCACGACAGGGCCCTGGGTGTTGGTTCAGGTGTGGAGGTGTGTGCCTACAGGGTATATTCTGGGGAATGGGGACGGTGCAATTCCACTCTCAGTGATGTGTTGGTACGGTGGTGGGGGCAGGGTGGCCAGGGGGGTTGTTGAGTATTGTTGGGCTACGTGTGCTCACCGGCCTTGTCGGGTGTCCTGGCTCCTGCATCCACAGTGCCAACCCCTTCTGTGGACTCCATTTGCAGCACACAGCTGCACTTCTCCTCCCAGGACATGAGTCTAATTGGCGAGCAGGGTCCACCACCTGTGGCCATGCTTAGTCTGCGGTGTGCTGGCAGGAGGTTCCGGACCCCCAGGCAGAGATCATCCCACCAATTGTGGCAATCCCTGACTGTGCATGGGGTTGTCCCACTGCTAAGACCTTCTGTGCCACTTCTTCCCATGTGGCCTTTTTCCGCTGCTGTGTTTGGTGGCGCTGGTCTGTTGAGAACAACTCCCCTACATGCAGGACAATGGTCTCAGAAAGCATGTTCAGCTCCGCCTCAGATCACGGATGCGAGTAGACATGGTGCAGTTAGATGGGGTGAATGGCAAATGGATGCTGCAGATTGAAATGGATTGTGTTTTATGATGGTCACCGAACTGTTTCCTGTTCCGGCGATCACTTTATTTCCGGTCACATTAATTCCGGTGCAGCTGATTCCGGTGATGCTGGCTCCGGTGGCACCGGTGGCAATGATCAGTCGTTTTTGGTCACTTTTCACAGTGTTTCCGTGATGCCACTGCCACCGTTTCTGTCAAGCCGGAATGCATGCGCCCAATAACCCATGATCATTCGTTATTTCCGTCATCATGGGTTGCCATAAACTTTGTTTTCTTACCGGAAAACCTGTAAGGCTGCAATGTCTTCCCGCGTGATTTTCAGGCTGGGAGGATAGCTCAGGGGCAAGGTCTATCCGCGAGTCAGCGCTTAGAAACCTCTGGGTATTAAGTGTGTTATAAATAACCAATTATAAAATTATAATTATATGTTCTTCTGATTGCTTCAAAGTCCTGCAAAAAGTCATTATTGCCGTGTTTGGTTACCAGTTATTCTGCCTCAATAGGAAAACGCTTATTTTTGTGGCAATGATTTTATTTATGTGCTTTTATTGCCAGGTTGCAAGATAAAACTAGAAAAGAAATTGAGGAAATCGAGCAACAGAAAATAAGAGTCAATAGACAGTTTGAAAGGTTGGTGTAAAAAAAAATGTATATATTGATTTCCACTAATATTGAAACTTCTGTTATTTAGGTTATCAATGATTGCTTATGTTTTAGGTTTGTTTTTCTGGCATCCATTTTTTTTGTGTACTGAACTTCTGTGGTCTATTTAAGTGTGATATTTCTGACGTACCTTGAATAATGCAAATTGCAGGCAACACTCAGTTCTTGCATAACTGGTCGAATGATGAGAGCAGTCTACCATAGTCTGTTGTTAACCTTGTCGCATGTGGATAAATATTGTGTGTTCTTATAGCGCTTCATGTGGTGCCTTGCGCTTCTAAGTGATGTAATAAGAGGTGTTACAAGACCCCATTTTATGATGGTTAGCTTATCAAACTCTGAAGGGAGAAGGGCGAAGTTGGTCTTGCTGCTGCGTTCATACTTATGAGGTGCGGGCTAGCCCCATTTCAGAGACTCACGCTTTGCCCCTGAAGCTACCCACCCGGACGTTGATAGTTCTAACAATAGCCAAAGAGGTGTTCATAATATGCGCAGTGCTTACAAAAAATGAACTTCAAATGCAACAGGTTAGTGTTTGTACAAAAGGCAACATGCAGAGAAAAAAAAAGCATGTGCAGTTTGCCTGAAAGCAAAACAAGCTGTGTCTTGGTTTTTTTCAGAAAATTATACAATTGAAGTCCGGCTCTTTCTGGCTTGTGGGCTCTAATCTGATAACCACCGAGACAACCATGTGCTTAAAGGATTCACCTCACGCCCCAATGTTTTTCTGGGTGTAGTCATTATCGTCCACACACTTTGTTGTGTCTTCTGCCTTCCTTGTAATTATTAAACCTGTCTGAGAGGAAGGAACAGAAGGACGACGGGAACTGAAATGACTAGTTCTGCCATCCTCAGTAAAAGAGGCTATTTCCTTCTGATCTGTATAATCACCTTAAAGGGTCATTTTCAGCACATCTACAGAAGGTTTGGGAAAAAACACCATCAACTATCTGACCGGCAATCTCTAGGCCGATATCCAAAATAAAGCAGCTCTTCCTTTCAAAGGGACATCAATGCCCGATTTTGCGATGAACTTTGTAAAGGTGCGATACAACTAGTAAAAATTCATAAAAATATAGTCTGCAGACCAAGAGACCATTATTTCGAAGCTAAACAAATACGTGTTGTAGGTGAATGGTCCCAAACACTATGGGAAACACTGTTGCTTTTCATGGAACAGGCAGTTTGCTGGGAGATACATGTGTGCACAAACATGGCTGGCCAAAAAGGCAGATCCAAAAGCTTATTCATACATCCTATCACTAGAAACACACTTACAATATGGCATGAAATATCAAAGAAAAACACAATAACCACACCCATCACCATTTATTTATTTTATTGATTTATTTTCGCATTTATGTCAGCGCACAAAACCGAGAGGCATCTAGGCGCCCCTGGGTTTACCTCTACAGGTTTAACGATTATTAACTCCTATACAGGCCTAACTATGACTATCAACACAGAGGGTTATATTATTATAATTAATTGTTCTTTTATAACATACTTCATACCATAGATTGCTTTCTAGGTGCCGATATTCGAGCCTGTGTTGTGCTGTGTTGTCTTGCTTCCTAGACAAACGCGTTGCCCCTGAGCTATCCCCACTCCCCTCAATGGACATATGCAGGAATACACCTAGAATATCATCATCGACGCAACTACTAGACACAATATATACTCATTTATGAATGGAATAAAACACAAGTCCTATTGAATAAGTGCTACATACATAGATCTCTCTGCTGGAGAGCCTGTGGGGAGGCAGGTACATTCCTCTGTATTTGGTAGGAATGCTGGTGTGAAGGGCCTCCTGGCACAGATGAGTCAGGAGCCTTAGGTAAGTGATGAAGCTCTTTTACTAAATTCCAAGTTACAGGTAGATAGTTACAGGCACAATAGGAACACATACAAGTAAGTTACTTGGAAACCATCTACCAGCCCATTCTCTCTCAGTGATCCTCTCTTTCACTGCCACACTCAGAACACACTGCACATAACATTCTCGCTGCATTCTGCATCCAGGCACTCATAACATTTCCAAGCTCACATAGCAACAGGATGCAAGTCACAACACATCTCCCTTCTTTAAGGAACAAGACAAACACCCAGAAGAGACTTACATATACAGAAGCCAAACACTTACGCCAGTAAACCCCACCAGAGAAAATACTAGAGAGACACACCCACTACCTCTACGCATGTACAATACTGATTATAATGGACAAACTGTCAGTTTCTTAGTCTTTGCAACATTGTATGTTATGGCGGAGTAGTGGCAGTAGCAGTCTCGGCTACCCCTTTGCAGCCGCTTCCTGAGCTCTGACAACCAAGTCTCTCTACCGTCTCCATCAAAGTGCTGGGGGAGGAGCACTAATAAAAAAACGTTTCCAGCGGAGCGGCCGTGGAGTAACAACAGAGTGGCAGTCTCGGCTACCCCCTTTGCAGCTGCTTCCTGAGCTCTGACAACAAAGTCTGTCTACCGTCTCCATCAAAGTGCGGGGGGAGGAGCACTAATAAAATAAAACTTTTGCTGAGAGCGGCCGCGGAGTAGTGGCAGAGTAGCAGTCTCGACAGTCTATGGCTGCTATAGACGCCAGAGACTCTGCTCTGCTGAGCCCGGCTGCTGAGGAGAAAGGCCGGCGACTCCGAAGTTCAAAGCCCTGCGGTGACGAAAAAAAAAAACAAATTGCCATCTACGGAAAAGTTGGGACTGAGCGAGAGCCGTACAGCCCTCCATTCCACAAAAGTGTCAGGGGACGAGTCATCGAGCCATAGCCCATTAGCTGGAGAGTTGCCGGTTCGAACCACTGCACCCAAGATTGGCAGTTTGGATAACATCTTTGCTCCCTTGTTCTCGCCGAGCCCACCAAACCAAGTGGTGAATCACCTGCTACGACCAGAGGACCAGGCCGCTGAAAAAACATCCTTCAATCCAAATAACTTGGATGAAGCAGCTAGCACACTCAGCGGAAATCCGCCAGTGGCGCCACCAGAGACCCGAAACTTACCTTTGATTCCTCCCCCTGGTGGAGGCCTGGCTGTGTGTTCCCCACCCAAATGCGATGGTTCTGCTCCGCCTGTCGGAGGAGAGACGGAGCCGAGCCGCGAGGGCGGGGCCTCCATACAGCTCCCGGCAGAGGAGGAGGAGCTGATAGCGATCCGGGGTTCCACCCCGGGCAAACTAGGCTACCAGCCTGGACTACCTAATAAGACACCACCATTCCCAGCAGAATCTGCAAAGAAGGACAAACGGCTGGCGAGCAAAACCTCCGGCGCTAGCGTCACGAACTAGACCGCCAAAGAGCGTGTATGCTCCGACAGAGCTGGACCATAACAGAGTGAGGCAGGAAACACCACACCATCAGAGCCAAATGATGACTCCCAAATGTGCCCCATCCTGACAAAACCTATCAAAGTGAGCATAAAAGTGCATGCTTCACCAGCGGATTGGGTCATACCAGCAGCCTTAAACACTGAGGCTGTTCCACCACAAGAGCATGCACCTTGTCCAGGTAGCGACCAGTAGGACTCAGAGTCATACAGCAGTTGTTCTGACCCTTCGGCCTCCAGGGTAGAGAGAGCTGCTAGCAAAGAGGGTCCCTGTAACAAGAAATGGAAAAAAGGCCTGTGTTCAAAAAGAACCTGGACATCTCCAGCACTCGGGCCGGACCGGCAAATAAGTGTTGGAAAATAAAAGGGTGAAGTGCCCATTCTTCAGAGCAAAACCACAAAGCAGCTCGTCAGCCTCATTAAAAAGAAATCCACCAAATTTAAAGATGGACTCAAATCAGACTGCGGCAAATCGTCTTCGACACATATCTTGAAAGAATTTTTCAGTAAGCAGTGCAAAAGAAAATTTGACAGGATCAGCGAAATCGGTGATACCAAAAAGCTGGAAGTGGTGTTCAACCCTGAAGCAACCACAAACCTGCGAAGGACCGACTTGTCCGTAGCTTGTTCCAACATGGCAATTCCATCTGCAGCACCCTGGCACCTAGGCAAAGCGCCCTTTCCCCAGACAGAAATGATGACGGGAAAGTTAAAAGCTCAAGGGAACCTAACACTCCAACTGAGCCAAGGGGTGGAAACCATTGACAAATCGTTGAAACCTGATAACCTGCAGCTGCATGACGGCCCTCCTGTCCCAACAATTCAAAAGGAACAAACCAGCAAACTAGTTGACCTGATAAACACAACGCCCTTCCCAATAGATGATCTTGAAGGACGGGTGTCGGGCGCATTAACAGGTCCAAGTACCTCGGCCAAAGAACAACCCAGCTACCGGGGTATTCTGGAAGAGGAGTTTGGAAATGGCCCAGAGCAGAACTGGTGCAAAGTGACCAGCCTAGCAAACCAAATGGAAGGGTCTCAACTTCACCTACAAGCAAAATGCCACTACGAGCCAGAGCAACAAAAAGAGACTCCTTAACATCGCTACCCTCCACCCCTTTCAGAACTAGAAGACTCAGTGCACTGCCACAAAGTTCATCCTCAGAGTCGCCAAAGAAAAAACATGGCATATTCACAATAATGTCTGCGGTAACAATAACCCCTGCATCGTTCACCAAGCGCTACGAGTCGATAAACGACATGCTAAAGGACCACAGCACAATCTCCGCAATGATGCACTCCAAACTACTTTACTTGGAGGGGTACATTGTGGCAACGAAGAAATAAATAAGAGAGCATGACGGCCCAGAAAAGGTAAATTAAACTTCGAACGGAGAGTGGAACTTCCCCACCAGACGCCAGTAATCCCAAAACCTTTCAGGCAGCGGGCTTGCCAAATTTCCATGGATTGGGAAGAAGCAAACCAGGAGAACAAAAAAACGACGGCAATTACTATGCAAAGTGCCATTACTGCCCAAAACACTGCTCAAAGCCAGGACAAAGTGGCAGGCAAAAACACTAATCTCCCAAGTCGGTCAAAAACAAAGGGGCTGAAAGAAGAACAAACATCAAGGCCCATACCAAATAATTCTGTTTACAATGAAGACATGAAACAGAAAAACATTACTGGTGGTATCTAAGTACTACAAGGCATGGCTGAAGAATTATCATCTTAGTCTATACCAAAACTACTCTGAGGAAATGCTGAGGCAGGTCTGTGGGAAAGAATCCCGCTAATTTTGGTCCTTGATTAGGTCCACAGAACGTCAGACGAGTGACGCCCTAACAAACGGCATAGGAGAAGATGTCTGGGTGATACATTACAAAAATGTATTCTACGCACCAACCCTGGTAACACATATCACAAAAGATGCAGATGAAACACACTGAGTGGAGCTGCATGATAGAGCTGACATCTTAGAAGTCCTCCGAAAGCTCAAAAACTCAAGAGCGCCAGGCCCAGATGGGCTAACAAACATTGATTCGAAAAAACATCCGGAGGAATGGGCGTCCTTCATCAGCCTAGTGTTTGAAAGGTGCACCAAAGCTAAGAAACTTCCAGAATCCTGGACCTCTTCGGTAGTAGTCCCAATTTTCAAGAAAGGCAACAAAGACGACCCAAGAAACTTTCGTCCTATTGCCTTATTGGACGTGATCGGAAAGGTCTATGGGTCGCTCCTACTATGCCGTTTTCAAACCTGGTCAAGAGAAGCAGCATGCGACGATCCCTTCCAGTCGGGTTTCAAGAAGAACGTCGGTACCAGCATAAACATCTTGACTTTGAGCATCCTTCAAAGCAAATCACTGGCAGGGGGACTCGAATATTGTTGTCTTTCATTGACCTAACTCAAGCGTTCTACCAAGTAGACAGACAAAGACTGTGGGAGAAACTACAAGCGTGGAACTGCCCAGCAGAACTCCTCCAACCGATTGTAGCCTTACACAACAACACTAGAATGCAAGTTCACCTTAGTCATCAAGGCACACTATCGGTAGAAATAACAACAAACTGAGGAGTAAAACAGGGTTGCCCGCTGGCCCCAGCACTCTTTCTGTTCTACATGGGAGATTACAAAGACATAGAGGTAAGAGTTAGATAGTTTCCCCCACAACTTGGTCAAGAAATAATATCTAGACTACTATACACGGACGACGTCATCCTTCTTGACCAAACAGCTATTGGACTGCAGAGACAGCTGACCACTTTTGCGCAATACATCTCTGTTAACCACCTGGAAATCAACAAGAGCAAGACAAAGATCTTGTCTCTAGGAAAGGGGAGAGCAAGACCAGAAAAATTCAACTGGCAGCTGGATGGCGCAACAATTGAAAAGGTAACGGAATTCAAATACCTCTGAGTCATTCTGGACAGCTAACAACAGGAGATGGCTATGCAAAACACCTTATAAGAAAAAATTAGAAGCTTAACCTCTCAGGCACAAGCAGTTGATAGTTTGGCCGCTTCTCACTACTGCCCGTTATAAACTTTTACAAAGCCAAAGTTAGCCCATCGATTTGCTACAAGAGGAAGCCATGCCAACCTTGCCCAAAAAGATTTGGAAATCACTCGAAAGCTACTTCTGGAGATAGGTCCTCATCCTGCCAAATTCGACACTACTGGTTTTGATAAGGCGTGAATTGAGCCAGCTGTTACTAATGGCAGTGGTAGAGCGAAACGCCATGATGCTATATAGAAAAAGTCTGCTGGAAAACCCCCCAAAGCTACTTGAGGCTATAAATGAGGAGCTAATGGGTAGACGCTGTAAGCTTCTAAACCAGTGGGAAGAACAGGAGGCAAAACTTTGTGAGATCCAAAGTTCGAAAAAGAACTGATTGAAAATCTTACAAAGATCCAAAAGATAATGAATGAATTGGACTGGATCTCAACGTCCAACACGGCTGCAACGTATAAACTGTTTGCCCATCTGCCGCCACAGGCACGGAAACTTCATGAACTACAAGCCTTTGTGGGAAAATACCCTAACAGATAGCTCAGAAACACATTTCTGAGAGCCCGTTTGAATCTCCTCCACACAAATGAAATTCTAGCAATAATAATAAATGTAGATTCTGTAAAAATCAGAACAAGGTGGAAACAACAAGACATCTCTTACCATCATGTCCAGGGGTCGAATATTTCAGGAAACCCTACCTAAAAAACATCCTAGCCTCAGCTCACATCTTCATGGACGCGGCAGATTGGAGGCGAAAAGACAGCGTGGATGACGGCTACAGCCAAAATCATGTAACTGATTTCAATAACCACGACGATAGACAAAGAAACCCAAAACGAGACAGGGACCTAAGCAAAAGTCTGTTGACTCATCTTGTAAAAAACACTTTTTTGGGTAAACCCAGAATAATAATAAATAAAAAAAAATGTATGTTAGGTTGTCCCTCAAACCCACTGATTGGTTGGCATTCTATTCCAACCTTGGACTTTCGACTTTTTTAGCAGCACGTAAGTGAAACGAAACTTAGTTGTCTGATTACAAATCAGACTTTTCCCCATTTTCCCAATTAGTCCATCACCTCTCATAAGTGGGCCATAAGCCAAAGTCTTCCTTCTATTGTTGACCTTGTTGACTGCTCACTGGCTTGGAACATTCAACTGAGTTGAAGCACACCACTATCTTCGTCTGAGGCTTAATGAACAGCCCTTGTTCTCTTCTGTGATATCACCTGTTAGCGGACCACAAATTTGTGAATTTTGACCTTCTATTTTCTGCTATTTTATTTAATTGTGCTGGATGCACTTACTTCTCTTGGCCTCTACAAACTTGTTCACTCATCTCGTATGAACTTTGTGCACTTTTAATTGACCAACAGCTGGGTTTCGCAGATGTTTGCTTATTCTTCAATCTATGAGGAATGCTCCATATTCAGAGCTTATCCATGTAACTCCATTTGTGCTCTGTGCTTATTCCTTAAAATAGCATCCTTTATTCTGGCCCAAACTTGACTCATCGTCTGTTCTGCTCAGTGAACTATTCTTCTGTGTCTCCTGATCTTGCAGTCTTAGTCTGTTTTTGAGGTAGCTTGGTTGTGTCAGACATGAATCGGTGTCCATGTTCCATATAATGGCAGTCCTAGACATGTTATATATACCTTTGTAGCAAGCTTCTATGTGTTTCCTTTCTACCTTGCTTTACTGCGTATTTACAGTTCAATAAGTAATTTCATCTTTGTAGTCACAATTACTTTAGCTTTAGGTACATGTTTCTCTTTGTGCTTCAGTTACATTGTTACTCTTAAGTATTGTCATATTGTTTCAACATAGGTTCATATATCTTCTTTATGACATCACTTTGCCCTCGTTGGATTTCACTTAATGGTCCATGATGTCCATAGTTGCGTGCTGGTATCCTTCCATGCAGCATCCTTCTACGAACTCAGAGTGCATAATGTCTTTCATACACTCGATGTGGCATGCGATCGACACAGGGGGTCCCATTTACTTCTGTTCTCTGACCATTCCAGTATGACGGTGGTGAGAGGGTGGGAACTAGTGAAAAAGTGGCTACCCGATCCTCTACATTCCCCCCTTTGGTCAATTCTTCAACCAAATTCTCCTCTTCTATTGTCTTCATCTTCTCTTCATATTGTTTTTCATTCTCTTTTATCATTTCTTCATATGAGCGTTTCTTTGGGATCCAAATATTTTTCACCCCTTCAGGTCACCTGCATTTTTATATGTTCATCCACACTCCAGGTCGTGTGACAGCACTTTGCAGATGGTGGTCAGAATATCCAACATCCTACATATTTCGTATGATCCTTGGGGTAATAGAACTTTAGTTCCCGGAGGTGCAAGGCAACTCATCTTTATATTCTCACAGGTACTTTCCTCATCCTGCACTTCTCTTCCATTTGCAGTATTTATGTCAATTCTTATCTTCATTCCAACAGCTTTCTTGCTGTCTTCTGGCATTGTCCACAAACAACATTTATGAGACAGAATACCAACAATACCAATGCTTTTGAAATACTTGGTGCAGTGTTAGTGCACTGCTTCAAGTATTTTTTTTCATAACATTTTATTGGTCTTGCAGGATAAAGTGTTACATGCAACAATGTAATATATCACATCTTAAACATTTAATTAGTGCCTTTGTAGTCCGATGTGGGTTGGAGGATGGAGGAAATGGTGGGCAGATTCTGGATGTGGCTCTAGAGTGGGAGAGTTCTGGGAACCTGTTCCCTCAGTTCCGGTATGTTCGGGGAGTGGTTGGGAATTAGTAGAGAGGGCTGCATTGGAGCCATCTAGTAAGTGGAGGTCTCCTGGTGAGGGTTGGGTATTTGGCCGCATAGTCCAAGAATGGGTCCCATATATTCAGGGTTCTGTTTAGGGAGTCCGAGCGGATTGCCGAGATCTTTTCTGCTACTGCAATCTCCCAGCATTTGGGCCACCATAGGGCGATCGAGGGGCCATTTTTGTCTTTCCATAATCGAGTCATTGCTATCTTTGCAGCTAGTAGCAGGTGGTTGCAAAGACGGGAGATGTGGCCTGAGATTGGGAAAGCCCCATCGCCAGATTCGCCCAGAAGAACAATTCCTGGGTCTCAGGGGATGGAGAGGCCAGAGATTTCTTTAATGTGTTTCAGGACTTCCATCCAGTATGTTTTTGCCTTTGGGCAGCTCCAGACTAGGTGATAGAGAGATCCGGGGGTTTTGCATCCTCGCCAGCATGTGGCGGGAAAGTCCGGGTTGGCTTTGTGGATTTGGGTGGGGGTGATGTAATATCTGTAGCATAGCTTATAGCCTCCTTCCTTGTTCGTGACGCATTGTGAGCTTTTATGCAGTCTGGACCAGATTTGCCCCCAGCTCTCCGCTGTTATCTCCCGGCCGATATCCTTTTCCCAATCCGTCATATATTTTTCTTTCTTTGCTGGGTCCGTTCTTTCCAGGAGCCGGTATATGGTGGATATTTTCCCCTTGTTGGTCGGGGATGTTAATGTGAGCTCCAGGGCTGATGGTTCTCTCGAGCATTTGTCCCGGGTTCTTCTGTGTGAGATCCAGTGTCTAATTTGTGAGTATCGGAATCTTTCCCGTTCCCCCACTCCAAATTTTGATTTGCATCTCTCGAAGGTGATGGGCAGGCCTTCTTCAATAAAATCGCTAGTTTTTGCGAGGCCCCCCGCTATCCAGGTGTGAAAATCTCGGGGTGGGTTTCCGGGGGTAAACTCCGGGTTGTTCCAGATGGGTGACATGGGTCCTAGGGGGCTGCAATGTCCCCATTTCCGAGCTGCGGATTTCCAGCATTGGGTTGTGTTGGTCGTGGCCGATAGTGGCCCGGAGTTGGCTTGGGCTTTTAGTATTGGTAGGTGTGGGAGATCATGTAGGGGGACCGGGCACCAGGATTCCTCAATTTGACGCCATAGCGGGGGGTCTGCTTCCTGCACCCAAGCGAATGCGTGTGATAGATGAGCTGCTAGCGAGTATCTGGCTAGGTCAGGGACACCCATTCCTCCTAGAGGTTTGCCTTTCGTCATGATTCGTTTGTTGATCCTGGGCCTCTTCCCTCCCCAGACAAATTCCATTAGATTCTTCTGTAGTGCCCGTATGGCTGGGGGTGGGATTTGTAGTGGTAGGGCTGCGCAATGGTATATCCATCTGGGGTTTAGGTTCATTTTTACAGCTGAAATTCGTCCGAACCATGAGATTTCTTGTTGTTTCCACCTTTTGAGATCATTGTGCAGGGAGCTGAGTAATTGTGGGATGTTCTTTGAATATAGTCGCCTTGGGTTTTCGGTGATCTGGACTCCGAGGTATCCTATGGCGTATTTGGCCCAGGGAATTGGTGTGCTTCAAGTATTTTAAAAGCATTTGCCAAACAGGTTGGCATCCATTATAATAATGAGAACCAATCCTCTGCTGCTGTCTCATCAACTTCATCCTCCATTTTCATTTGCAGGGTTGTCAGTATAGTCATTACCTCTGCCAGGGCTCCATTCCCTCCGTCGTGACATGGTAAAAAAGTGCAGCAAGAAGACCGACCTTGGCACACATCTTCCATTGCTGTAATCAGATCTAGAACATAGCTGTTTTGAAGAGTAATCAGTCTGATGGCTCTTAATTCTTCGCTGATTGCATTGAATCCTTTAATTGTTGCATTAATTATCTGCAAAAGCTCCCATCTTGTAATCTGCAGCTACTTGGCGTCCACTGCAGTCTGGAGTTGTGGCAGGAATTTAGATGTCATTATTACTGCTGTCTTGCTAAACTGTCTATATTCATCTGGAATATTATCATAGGCCTCCATTGATTTTGCTTTGAAATAATTGCTTCTCTTCTGCCGCTGGAGGTTGGGTGACCTCTTCTTTCTCATGTAATTATCCGTTTTTGGAAATTCATTGATATGAAGGTCACTTTAGGGGATCACCAATGCTGGAACATGTATCATTACCATGGAATATATTCCTCCCCAATTCTTAGGCAACTGCATGTAAGCTCTGGATTCACAGGCCCAATATCGGTCCATCAACACTGCTGTTCCTCCATTCATTCCTGGGACTTCGATTATATGTCCACATCCTCTGTTTTCTCCAACCATGACCAGGCCATCATTCCTGAAGCATGTTGTTGCATTCTTTAGTGGTATTATAGAGGTATCGGGTAATATTATACCCACTCATAATATCGCCATGTATATAGTCGTCGGGAATGGCCATAGGTGATATTATTAGTGAGGATAATTTTTGGGGTAAATGGGTGCTGGGGCTGCGGGGGTGTCCCCTGCTCCCTTTAAAAATATATGGGGGTTGCTGGGGTGCCAGGTTCCATGGGGTAATATCGCTGCAAAAATATGGCAACATTCTTATATGGCGATATTTTTGCTGGGATTTTATCACATGGAACCATTATTAGATACATGTCCTCCTTCATTGTCGGCCCATGTGAGTAACTTTGCGTACTTAGCCCGTAATCCTAGGCATTTGTCACTCACTGTCTGCACTATGCTTGCTGATTCCCTCTTCCATAGATGTGCAGGGTAGGCCAATAGTCCTTCTTCCCATCCGTTACTGGTGACAATACACATGTCCATATACCACTAGCTGAACTCTCTCTCCACATCTTGGCTCTCCTGGATTTTGAAATATTTCTGAACAATTCAGCTTCCTCATCTGGACAACTTTTATTCATTCTCCAATCTGGGATGGACACATTAGCTTCTTGCTTGTCCATCCTACTCTATTTTCCATCCTTCTTATTTCCATATAGGTGTCTTCACATGGAAATGCCATTTTTGATCCCCATCATAACATTGCCCATTTTCCTTCAAATTGTTGTCTGGTTGTACATGCTGCTAGATGATTAAGACTTTCTCTTGCAATAAATGTTCTTGCCGCATTCATGGCATACAGTATTAGGGAACAAACATAACCGCTTTCGTCTGACGTTCTTTTGCCCACCTCTTTCATATGCTGGTACCTTAGGTTATTTTTTAAATTAATCAAATTATCAAGATATGTATTTATATATTCTTGGTCTGCCTCAACATCCCTTTTATATCTAAACAGGTGTCTAGACACATTATGGAAAAAGCTGTTTGTAGCCCATTGGGAACAATAATAAATGTTTCATTAACATCATTTATCCCTGTATTTCCTTGTGTAACATGTCTAAATGCCATAATGATAAGGAAGAAAACACAAACCATAATACAAATGACATTAGGATCAATACTCCATGAAAAGGTATCGACTTTCTGGATGGTAGTGAATCTCTGAAATTTTGAAGTCTCCATTTCATGTTTAATTTATATGCACATTTGTTATCCTTTTTAATCACTTTTATATCAAAAACAGTTATTATTGCAGTTATCACTCTCCAAATTATACAGTTATTCTTGGGATCTCTGAGAAACGTGATTATATTTACTCTTTAGTATCAGGGCTGGATAAGACTGTAATATGTAGGATAAAACTGCATACAACAGTTTGTGTATTATCTCTATAATGGTAGCATGCGCAATGACGAATGATACTCTTCTTTTTTCTCATCTTTTCAAACTTCAGATTCTTCTCTCATTGTTCCTTTAATCCTAACGCTGGTCTATTGCTGTTTTTTGAAAAACGCTGGTCTTTAGTCGATGGTACTTGTGTGCACTTTGTTTCTGTATTCTCGTTTCTAGCCATGGAATGTGTCTGCATGCGCAGTATTTCTTTTCCTACTTCACTGTGGGCAGTTGCAGGAGGTGTTGATGGTTCGCCTTTATGCAGTTTAATATCATGCAGGTGTAGCCAGGCATGTCTCCCTTTCAGTTTGACTGCGGTGAGACTCCCTTCCTTCACCTTGTGTGGACATTCAAAACAGGGCGTGATCCAGGTGCGCACAAATATTCGTACTATCACCTGGTGCCCTGGATACAAAATAGCAGGTTTCAGAAACTCCTCTGTTTCAATAATTCGATTGTCTTTGTATCTTTCTTTTTTACCCCTCCCTTCTTGTTTTGATCTGTTGAGATATGAAAGAAATACTTGCAGTCATTGTTCTTGGCTAATCATGCATCTCATCACCTAATGTCTTTGCTACACTATGGGCATCAGTTCTTCATCTAGTTGGAGGAGCAAGTGGGGTTGTCATACAGCATTCAGTCACCAACCCTTGAGGAGTTGGATGGTGATCTAAGCTCGGCTGATTTCTTAATGCATACAAAGCTTGGGGTAGGCAGTGGAGTCCTTTTCAACTTGGCCAGTCTCACCTTTAAATGTCTGATTAATCTCTCACAGATGCCATTGGCCTGTAGGTGAGAGGCTGAAGAAAACATGTGTCTAATCCCTAACAACAGAACATCTTGCTCAAATAGTTCATTCACAAAATGTGGTCCATTGTCAGACCGCAAGACCTCACACCCCATCTCGGCAAACCTTGCGCACAAGGAACTTGGCAGCACATGTGGCGTCAGGGTGCATGCATGGACCTGCCTCTATCCACCTGGAGAACGGACATAGTATGACCAGCAAATATCTGTAGCTGTTGCATATCCACATAATTTATATGCAGATGCAGAATTGGGCCACTGGGTCTAGGAATTGCTCTCACTATTCGCAAAGTGTGTCCCACAGTATATTTCTGACACACGATGCAATTTACAATGAACTGTGCAACATCCTCTAACAGATTGAGGGAAACCACTCTTCTGCAATTGTAGCAGCAAGACTCTGTCGAGTCGTGTGTGCTGAGTAGTGAAGCTGCTCCAGCGCTACTTTTAATAAAGCTAGAGGCATAACTGGCTTTCCAGTGCTATCCTGTCTCCAAGTTGCCTCAGTGGGGGTTAAAGAACACCCCCGCTTTCTCCATAAATCCTGCTCTTCTTGCTAAGCTCGTCCTTGTATTTCAATTAACTGGGCAATAGACAGCATGTTAAATTCCTCCTTTACTAACATGCATCGTGCTGTCATTTGTTTAACATCTTCTATTTCTAAACTGGACATAAATGGATAATAAGCTGCCTTTTGGCCCCTAGGTCTGCGGCTTTGTTTCCATGGAAAATTACGTCTGCTTTTTTAGAATGCACTGAGCATTTTACGACTGCTAGTGTGAATGGATGACTTAATGCTTCAATAAGCCTGTCTGATAGGACTTCATGTTGCACTGGAGTGCCGTCTGCACAAAGGAAGCCCCTTCTTTTCAAGTGTGACAATCCTGCATGCACAGTTGATGTCATCTAGGTGGAGTCAGAGTACAAATCACTTCATCATCCTCAAATCTCTGCAGTGCCACTAATTCTGTAGCTCGTGCTGAGTAGTTAGAGGACAATCTCGCACTTGTCACTACCTTAAGTTCACCCTCTCGATTCAGTTTTACTACTACTGATTCTGTGTGCTCTTCCCCAGTTTTTTTTTATCAATTCTCGATGACCCATCAATAAAGACAACTTTCCCCCTCGCAAGACCATTTTCTCTAACCTGGGGGATTTAGTTATAATTTTCAACATAGGTTGTACAATCATGTACATAGTCAACCTCTCCTCCTGGCTCTGCTCTAAATGTTGCTGGGTTCACCATTTTACATCTATTCATTTTAATTGCAGTATTCAATATATTGACCTCGTGTCATGATGCTCTTTGCGTGGTCAATGTACTTTTGGGCTTCTCCAAAAATGCCAAATAGTGCACGTTCTACAAATAACGTTATTGAACACCCCATGGTTATACTTAAAGCCTTTTCTATTGCAAATGCAGCAGCTGCTAAAGACTGCTCAGAAGGGTAGTGCCCTTTAACAACTGTATCTAAAATCCCACTACAGTAAACTAATGGCTTGTGCCCATGTCCTAATCTCTTTTGTGTGAGAACTGCTGTCATAATGTTTCCATTTGAATGGGAGAATAAGTACAATTCTTCATGATAATCTGGAATCTCTAACACAGGGGCTGTGCTAATGGCCTTTTTTAATTCTTCAAATCCTTCAGTCATCTCATCTGTCCATGTTAATGTGCTCTTGTCTACCTGAGCTTTAAGTCCTTTTAAAAGTGGTTGAATATGTGTACTGTAATCAAACACCCAGGCTCTAGCCTAGAAATTGTTGCATTTCCCTCACTGTTTTGGGTGCTGAGGTTTTCATGAATGCTTCTGCCCTTTCAGGTGTCTCTTTTTACCCTTCCTGAGAGATTAACTGTCCTATATACTTCTTCCTGACAATATTGTAACTTTTCTTTACCTACTCTATACCCTTTCTCTGCAAGTATTGTCATGAGCTTAACCAAGTCTTCTCAGCACTTTTCTTCTCAGCACTTTTCTTCTGTGTCACTGCACACCAAAATATCATTTACATATTGGATTATCGCGCTTCCAAGTTGGACATTGCCCAAGTCCATCTGGAGGACTCTATTAAAGAATGAAGGGGACTCACAGTACCCTTGGGGCAATCGAGTATGTTTCAGATGGATCATTTTATAGGAAAAGGTAGTCAAATTGTGTGAGTCTTCGTGTAGGGGAATTGAGAAAAATGAATATTTTAAAATCTATAATTGTAAAATATTTGGCTTTAGACGGGATATTGCACAATATTGTTGCAGGATTTGGCACTAAAGGGAAATCTGCTTCGACTATATTGTTTAGGGGGCAAAGGTCCCGTATAAATCTACATGCCCCCCCTTTGATTTTTTTCACAAGGTACACGGCAGTGTTACACAGAGAGTCAGAAGGCACTAATATGCCTTGCTTCATTAAAGTAGAAATGGTCTCAATTATGCTTTCATCCACTTCTCGAGACATTGGGTATCTTTGCTCGTGGCAAAAGGGTTCCTGGTTTAATCTTAATTTTAACTGCCCCTATTCCTTTTCATAGACCTACATCATATGTGCTTACTGGTCTATAAAATACTTGGCACCTTTTCCAAGTCTTCCTGAAAAAATTGCAGCTTCTTTTTTACCACTGGAATTCTCTGTGGGATTTCTATATTCTTTACTTTAATCCAATAAGTGAAACTTCTAAGAAATATCAATTAATCTTCTGAGTAGTCATCTCTAAACAGCTCTTCATCAGTTAAATCTGTCAATATGTATCCTTCACTGAGAACTATCACCGTTCTCTTCCCTCATCATCTGTCCCATGGAGCATCACCCTTTCATCTCTGACCACTGCTCCTTCTAATTCTAAGGGAATAATCTGCCCTTCTTCATCATCCATAGGGATTTTGGCCTAAACAAAAATTAATCAGGTATTCTCAATATTTTGCCTATCAATCTGGGTAACCATGATGATAGAACAGTCACTCCATGCAGGAATACCTCTGACCTAAAGGAATTCCTTGTAATGCCTTCTGGCCTGTGATAGCTAAGATAAACTCTCCCACGTTAATTTATTTATTTATTTATTTATTTGCATTTGTTAAGCGCACTTGCAGCCCATGAGGCATCGAGGCGCTGTTACAGAGGAAACACAGATTTAAGATTACATTCGGGTGCAGGAGGCTCTTAGTTACAGGTTAGCAGGCATATAGGCAGAAACAGGTTGAAGTCATACAAAGAGTCTGGTTTTGATAGCCTTGCGAAAGGCTAGGTGTGACTCGATGAGTCTGAGGTGAGGTGGCAGGGCATTCCAGTGCGTGGCTGCTAGGGTGGGGAAACTGGAGCCACCAGCACGCACTTTCCGCGAGGTAGGCCTGACAATGGTGTTGGCGTAGAAAGATCTAAGCGGTCTTGTGGCGGAGTGCCTGGTGATTCTGTTCGTCAGGTAGGGGGGGGCAAGCTCGTGAATGCATTTGTGGGTGATGGCAAGAGTTTTAAAAACAATTCTTTCTTTAACAGGAAGCCAGTGCACTTGCCTTCTGATTTCGGAGATGTGGTCTCTCCTTGCGGTGCCGGTGGCTGCCCTTAGAGCATTGTTTTGGGCTAGCTGAAGTTTGGCGATGTTTTTGTTGGAAGTCCCGACGAGAAGGGCGTTACAGTAGTCAAGTCTTGATCCGATGATGGCCCTGGCAATCGTGAGGCTACTTTGACGGGCCAGGAAAGGCCTGGTTGCGTTGATGACTTTGGTGTAGTAGGCTGAGGAGGCGGCGATGGCATTGACCTGTCTGTCCATCGACAGGTCGGAGTCAAGGTAGACTCCGAGTGTCTTAACATGGTTAGAGACTTTAATTGGAATATTATCAATGGTGAAAGAGGTGTACTGTTCTCCGAGATTGCCGATGGTGAAAGGTGAGCCAATAAGGAGGAGTTCGGTTTTTTCACCATTGAGGCAAAGCCAATTCTCCGCCATCCAGGATTGGATGGTAGAGTAGATAGAGGAGAGGGTGTTAGAGTCCGCTAGGTAGTCGCCTGTGAGTGGGATGAGTACCTGCGTATCGTCCGCATAATTGGTGTATGAGATACCCAGGGAGTCCAAGATGCTGAACAATGGCCTCGTGAAGAGGTTGTAGAGAGTAGGTGCGATACAGGATTTAATGTATCCCAGGGGTTAAACACACTATCCCATCATCAGTGAAAGATATGGTCATGTTGAATTTCGTCATTAAGTCACGCCCTCAAATGTTAACTGGTGTCTGCCTAGAATATAATAATGGCATCGGCATGTCATGTTCTCCTATAGAGATTGGTAAATTGTCTTTAAAAGGAACTAAACTCATCGCCTCAGAGAATCCCTGGGCATTCATGACAGTACCTGACCTTGGTTATTTTCCCTCACAGACACAGGAACGAGTTGCTCCAGTGTCTACAGGAAATGAAAATATCTTGCCTCCTATGGTCACCTTGATCCTTGGTTCCTCTTTGGGGTCTGGCATTAATGATAGTACTGAACACATAGCGTCACCCTGTGGGCTATCCTATTGTGGGTATAAATTCATCCCCATACCTGTGAAAGGATTTCCTCCTACCACAGTCTCACTCCCCGATTTGCGAGCAGGTGCTTGTTGAGCTCCTGTAATCCTATCCCATTGTGGTACCATAGCCGGTTGTGTCTGTGCTTGCTGCGGTTGTACCTGTTGTGCTTGCATGGGTACTTGCATTTGCTGTGGCACTGACTGCATTTGCTAGGTTTGCAGCTCATATGTCTGAGCCTGCATCTGATCTTGGGCATAATATTCCTGTGGTTCTGCATTATATTGTGGAGCATAACCCATCCCCCCTGTTGGAGCTTGTCGATTCTGTTGCATGCCGTCTCTACCTCTGCATGTTTTAGCTATGTGTCCTATTTTTCCGTAATTCCAACATTGTGGCACCTGTCTGCCTTTAAATCCTCCTCTTCCCTGAGGGTTTTGAAATCCACCTCTCCTACTCCTCTAAACTCATTCCCTCTTCCGCTTGGCCAAAAGTTGTTCCCACTCTGATCTGTGGGATACCCCGCATTATTTAGCTGTCTAACAGTATCTCTTGTTTCACTCTTCCTTCGTTACTCATCAACACTGCTCCTTCTATGGCTATTTTTGATAACTTCTTCTGGACTAGTTTGGCTTCCTCCTTCTTTCTATTCTCAGCTTTCTTTTTATTCTTCTCCATCTATCGGCAGTGATGCACGATTGTCAATTGTATTACTGGCCATGGCTTTGTTTCCGTTCCCACCTGTTACTGGTGGACAGCCTTTGACCCAAAATGTGGTAAAATAATGCTACCAGTTTATCCCTCAGTTCACAAGTCTCCTGACGCCATTTATCTTGAATATCTTGAATATAAGCAACAGGATCTTCATCCTCCTTCATCTTCCTAATCCTAATCGCACCCATATCTGATGTTTTGGGATATTGCACTCTGAGAGCCCGCCATACGTCTGCTCTGCAATTATTAAATGGCGCTCCATCGTTTGTCGTGTTTTGCGCAGTCACACATGTGTATCCTGCTCTCTCCCTTAGAATAGCTGCTAGTAAGCCTTTTACATCACCTATAGCTAACGTCATTCCTTCGAACTCCTAAATCAATTTTCCTGCACCAGAAATCAAACTCAGCAATTTACATCTTAAATTGTCTTTATCCATCTGTGGCCATGATATATATTGTGGTTGTCCTCCCCCTTGTACAATAATGGGAATTGTGAAAATCCCGGTCCATAATCACTCCTGCCCATGCTTCGTGTTTTTCAGGAGGGACTTGTCTTGCCCGTTTTGGCCTCATAAATCCCTTAACCTACTTTCATAAAGCAATGATACATCCCCTGCCCTGTGTGATTGTTCTTTTGGTCGATTGGTATATAATGTCAATTCTGGTGTTCTCTATTTAGGGTCTTCTAAATCTGACCATTTTGCCTCTTTGTCTATGCTCGATTCTTTTGAAATCTTCATGCGCCCTCTTAGTAATTTCTCATTCTCCTCCCTTTCTTCGTCTGACATCATCATGCCCCAACTTGTGTGAATATTGCCCTTCTCTGCGTTGTCAAGATCTAATCTCTTTAAATACAATGTTCTGTACTCGTCTGTGATGTCATCTAACCTACCTTCAGTTCCCCTTAATAGGGATCCCTCTGCGTTCTCTGCGGTTTTATAACAGTCGTTATCCCTCATTTGCCTATAGAAATTCCCAAGCCTTTGCTCTGTCTGCTGTGTCCTGCCCACCAGCCCATGCTGATCTCGGCATTCCTTGCAGCTCCCTACGTGACTGTTGCGACCCTCTGCCTTCCTGCATTCGTTCTCGTGCATTAGTTGGCACTATACTCCTATGAGATAAATATTCTTGTCATCTTTTAATCCCCTACTCATGGTCATATCTTCTTCTATTATCCTCATTTCCCTAAATTCATCTTCCTCTTGCAACCTACGTACTTTAATTATTTGGGCTTCTATCTCTTCTTGTCTCTTCTCCTCTAATCTCTCCTTTTCTTTTCTTGCCTCATATCTTCTTCGTTCTTCCCTTTGCTTGCATTCTTTATCGCTTTCTTCCTTGTATGCTCTTTCCTCTTTCTTCTTTCTTTTACCACTCTTCTCTTTCCTCTTTCTAGAACCCCATCAATGCCCTTATCGTCTAGCTTAAGTAATTATTGTCATCCATCCATTCATTCTGTACTAGTGCTATTCCCTTAGCTTTAACCTTGGTCTTTCTGCTTGTTCGCGTCTTCCTCTATCTCCATCTGTGTGTCCTTTATCTCATCACGTTGTTTACTTTCATCATGTGTTAGTATATCTTTGCGTTCTCTGCTCTTGCTCTCTTCCGCATTATCCTCGCTGTTATAAGCCGGGGCGCATATGTTGGATTAACATACCCCATTGCTGCTTTTAATTCCTTTAAAGGTAAAAATCCCTTCTCTGTATCTACGCTCCTATCTTTGGGAGGGGGAAAAAGGGAGCCAAAGGCATTTTATCCTGCCCTTTATGCTGATTAAGCATCCACCCCTTCTTGTCTGGATGTCCTTTCGCACTCTGGTACATCTCATCTTCCATAACTATAAAAATAGCCAGCCTGTTTTGCAACTTCTTTCCCTTATGTGTAGCATGTAAATAAGTTGGCATATGCCGCAATATAGTTTTTGACAGCCATACCTCCTGAGGCCATGGCATGAGTCTCTTAATAGTCATGACTCAAACACATTCCGAATGATATTTTCTTATCTTCGCTGTATATCTTGGCAGTGTCCTACACAAATGTAAAAGAGGAGTGTCTGCCATAATGGCGAGTCAATTTCGACTGTAGATACTTACCTGAAGTTTTTTCCGGTTCTTTATTTTATAAAATATGCTACGTTGATCAATTGGCGCAGGCACCATCAATCACTGTTTATAATTCCAAAAGGAACTATTTTAACTGCTTACTTTTTTTGATCTTTGAAATATTATTCTGTTTGCTCCTTCGTTTACACTTTCCATCAAGTTTTGTTATCTTGTTCTTTTATTAGTATTTTAAATTTTAAAAGTCCCTTCTTTATTTGTATATTAATTTTCTTTTGCTTTTTACCTTCCTGATTGGTTGATTTTTTGACCAAGAGATTTACATCATTCACCTTAATGTTTTCCTATGGTTTAATATTTATTAACTTAAACACAAGAAAAGCTTTATATTGACATTTACATAACCCCACATATGTCCACTATATGTCAATTTCTACTGCGTATGCCTTCCTTTACTATTTTATTAAATGTATCCCTTCTCAGTTTCACTCCATTTTGGCATTTGATAGCACTCTTCTGCATTCCTTGCCTCCGAAATCTTTAACTTTTTAGTCTGCACCCTTCTGTCCCTCTTGGAAACAGGAATCGAGGTATCTACGTCTTCTCTTTATAATCCCCCCCAAAATAAATTGTTACTTTTTATACTTCTTATTTACAACACAATCCCTCACTCCATTTTTGCCACTATGGATGTTCTACTTACACCCGTGGCTCAGCTGAAGTCACCCGGCATTGACTCTCCCTCAATTGACCAGTTTGCCTTTCGTCCACGGGGCACCTCCGGGCACCGGAAATGAATTTCATCAAAGGGCATCTTCCGACCGTTTCTACTAACACATGTTTTCTGCGCTCCGCAGGATGCTCAGTGATTGTCTAGCTAATGCTGGGATCTGTCAATTGCCCAGAAGTCTGGATCTGGGCCTAAGCTGATTAGACTGTAACCATCCGCACCACTACCAAATGTGCTCTAGCACCTTGAAGCGTCTTTTGTGCTAGATGGAACTACAAATAAAGATCACAGACCAAATAACCGACCGACTCAAAGAATATGGCACAACATTACGATATTCAAAGTAGGGAGACCTGACAAACATTGGGCTGATGCATGTACCTTCACAGAGCAGCTTGATTACACAGAGGTCTTTATAACCCAATATGCATCATCTATGATGTCATTCTACGTGGCAAAATACAAAACCTATTGAGGGGAAGGATTGCTTAAGGGACCATATCTACTTATAGAATATATAAGGATTAGTGCATCATCATCAGCTATCCCTTATCTGTAGGGCACACTTTGAACTACCTCTATATATGTACAGTACTGATTATAATGGACAAACTGTCAGTGGATTAATCTTTGCAACATTGTATGTTAGGTTGTCCCTCAAACCCACTGATTGATTTCCAACCTTGGACATTGGACTCATTTTGCAGCAAGTAAGCGAAACGAAACTTAGGTGTTTGATTCCCGTCAGACTACTCTCTGTTTTCCCAATTTGTCCAACTCCTCTCATCGATAGGCCATAAGCCAAAGTCTTCCTTTTATAGTTGACCTTCTTGACTGCTCAACGGCCTGGAATATTCAAGGGAGTGTAAGCACACCGCTATCTTCATCTGAGGCTTAATGAATATCCCTTGTTCTCTTCTTTGAAATCACGTGTCTATTTGATTTAATTGTGCTGGATGCACTTGCTCCTCTTGGCCTCTGGAGACTTGCTCACACTATCTCATATGAACTTTGTGCACTTTTAATTGACCAACAGTTGGCTTTTGCAGATGTTTTCTTATTCTTCAATCTATGAGGAATGTCCCATAGTCAGATCTTATCCATGTAACTCCATTTGTGCGCTGTGCTTATTCCTTAAAATAGCATCTTTTATTCTGGGCCAGCCTTGACTTATCGTCAGTTCTGCACACAGAACTATTCTTCTGTGTCTCCTGATCTTGCAGCCTTAGTCTGTTTCTGAGGTAGCTTGGTTGTATCAGACATGAATCAGCATCCATTTTCCTATCATGGCCATCCTTGCCACGTTATATATACCTTTGTAGCAAGCTTCTAGTTGTTTCCTTTATACCTTGTGTTACTGCGTATTTACAGTTATTGATCAATAAGTAATTTCATCTTCTTTGTAGTCACATTTACTTTAGCTTTTAGGTACATGTTTCTCTTTGTGCTTCAGTTACATCGTTACTCTTAAGTATTGTCATATCGTTTCAAAATAGGTTCATATATCTTCGTTATGGCATCACCTTGTTCTCATCAGATTTCACTTAACGCTCCATGATGACCATAGGTGTGTGCTGGCATCCTTCCATGCAGCATCCTTCTACTGGCATAACGTGAGGGTACATTCTGTAAGATGCAAGTCTGCATCACAGAGAAAGTTTTGCTTGAACATTACAGCAGTCTCTATGGGGTGGAGGGGGCCACGTCTGGCATGACTAGCCCTGGTGAGGTGTGCACCATGGGCGGAGCAGTCACAAATTACCCTCCACTGACGTTAACATGTGAGGAGGTGGGTAAAGCATTTTTTTGCCAGAAGTTGGGCAAAGCACCTGGTCCAGATAGGGTACCCATAGACTTTGATATGAATGCGATTGCAGTTTGGGTCACATATCTAACCAGGTTATTTAATGTAATCCTGAGCATAACTGCAGTAACAGTGTCTTGGAGAAAAGCAGAGTTGGTCCCAATTTATAAAAAATGCCCTAGAGATGACTCCTTGAATTATAGGCCCCTTTCACAGCTGGATGCAGGCGGAATATTTTTGATAGGGCATTGCTAGCACTCTTAGATTCCTGTGCTAGTAGTGGGACAATAATTAATCATGGTCAGGCAGGGTTTTCAGAAGGACTGAGCACAGTCGACTGAAGTCTTCGACTAAGGTTGGTGTGCGACAAGTAGTGTGTATGCAGTCTTCGTGGATCTTCATACTGCCTTTGACACTGTGCCTAGGGAGCGTCTCTGGCACATGCTGAGGAAGCAGGATATCCGGGTTCCTAGCTGACTGCAATACAGAGCCTATATACGGGTGATAATGCAGTGGTTAAATGGGGTACTGATGGGAGAACCTACAATAGTATCGGAATAATTAAAGGTGTCCATCAAGGATGTGTTCTGGCTCCCAAGATGTTTTGTTTATCAATGGTGTGATTGATTAACTTTTGGCAGCTCAGACGGATGCATCAACATTGGCTGGGCTGTTTTCTGATGATGCTGTTTTGTTCTCTCTGACACCCATGGGCATCTGCAAACAGCTGGACATATTCACTGCATAAAAAGGAATGCATTGGCAATGAAATAAGAGTAATGGCAACCTGTGGCTGGTAGATGCAGCTTGAGAAGACCAGGCTGACATTGGCGAGGTACAGTGGTGCACTTGCTAGGTTCACCACAGAGCATGACAATGGGGCTGTGCATGTTTCTCTTAGAGCATGTATGGCTCAGGCATAGCAAGCTGCGTTGTACGGAGCAGAGTTGTGGGGGCAGATGATCAACACACCTTGGCAGTTGCTGAAAATAAGTTGGCTGTGGTCCAATAATAATTTACCTAAATACAGAGAAGCACTTCAGGATGTGTTATCCCAGCAAGGAGCTTGATTGATTTGAGTCTTGGTGGCTATTAGAGTGACCCGCACCCCATTACTACACATTGTAAAACCAGAGTTAGAGCCGCAGCTATGACACAGCGGGATACTTTGACAAAGCTATATTTTCCGAATCCCTAGCATGCTACCTTTCAATCAAGACGGAGGAGTGGTATGAACCCTACCTGGTTTATATCAGCCCCAAGCTTGAAAGGTCTCTGTATGTGAAATTTTGAATTGGGATCCTGCCTCCAGCAGAGATGATGAATATAGGGGACACTGATGCTTCACCTGTTTATATTCTATGCAGGAATGGCACAGAGGATTTGAAGCATTTGATTATGTTGTGTCCTCAGCGCCTTGATGCCTTTTGGTCTTTGTCCGTGCTCTATAAATGCCCTTACAATACAATACAGTACAATATAATACAATACATTGCCCCTGAGGAGGCGTTTTCTAAAACCAACTCTTTCGGGGGTGTGGGTTTAGAACCACGGAAGGGGCAATGGCAATTTGCCTAAATACAGCCAATATTCCAGCAGTGCGTGCCGTAAGCCAAAATCTGAAGTGGGTCTGGCGAATTTGCATGAGTAAACAGCAACGTCTGTGATATTAATTCATCTTGAAACTTGAGTCTGCATTTTATCTTAATATATTGGATTGTGTGTTTTATGTGTTTTACGCAATTTTATGTATTTTATTATGTGCGATGGTATGTGCGGTTTTATGACTTGTCAAAGTAAAGCTTACAAACTGGTACATTCTGTATGACTGTCTGAGTGCATAATGTCTCTCGTGCACTCTGTGGTATGGGAATGACACAGGGGGTCCCATTTACTGCTCATTACTCGACCATTCCAGGATAACGTGGTTAGGGGGCGGGAACTAGTGTGAAAGTGGTTACCTGCTCCTCTGCAACCCTATTACGACAGACCGATTTTTTGGGCTATTAAATATGCACACTAGACACATTCACAAACAAACCAGCTCAGATAGCAAACTGCTGATCCAACTAATCCTGGCAGCCAAATGGTGTTTACCAGAAACCCCTACCAAACTGATGTAGGTGTCCATGGTCGGTCTGTGATTGTGCTAGAAAAAATAACTCGTGCAATCCATGATAATTCGCAGTGCTCATTAAAGTTTGGTCCCTTTTTTTGCAATATGCATCAAAGGACTGTCTGGGACTCCTGTACCCCTATGAGAAAACAAGTGTGGGTTGGTTTGAGGTATAAGAACAGTCTTGATATGCGTTACTTTTCTAAAGACCAAGTGTAATGTTAATGTTGAATCAAACTTGTCCATTGGTAGAGTGGATGGGTGTTTGGATGGTTGTTTTTTCCTGAGCTGGGGGGGATAGCTCAGGGGCCACCCACTCATCTTGGAAATAAGACAGTGGTGAGTAGCACAGGTTCGATACCCGATTTCACACTTAGAAGCAGGACGCGTGCGATAAAGCATTGTATTTATTTATTAAACTGGAGGAAGATATGGAATGTACATTCATGTTTTAATCAGAAACTTATTAATGAATGTGACTAGGAAACCTGTCTGTCTAATTTCTGAGTTGTAATACAAAGTTCAATACAATAAAAGATTTTTTTATTTTTTATTTGTGTTAATAAAATTATTTTTACAAAGGAGTCATCAAACTTAGGTATTGTTTCTTCTGTAGTGTATTAATTGTTCATTCTTAATTAAGTCGTTAAGTTGACTCCGTGGGCTGGAGAACTGAAGGTTCATAGTTGTTCACAGCATATCGATAAATAAAAAGGCAAATCTAGGTTGTAGGTTCCTGTATTTTCGGCAGAATTTTCATTGTCTGTTGTAGGATTTTAAACGTAGCCAATTGCCAGGAAGTTTTGTTGCCATTCATCATCCGGGACCACCAAAGGTCTTCGTCAGCTAATAGTGGATTTGAGGAAAAGTGCTTCATGTACTGAGACCTAATTCTGGTCGAACCCGGGCATGCTAGGAGCAGATGGCGAATAGTCTCCTTTTCATTTTCAATCTGGCAGAGTCTGCAGTTTTTTTTCTTGGAAAGGCTCTATTTGTGACTGGAAGGTTAAGTTGTGCTCTTAAGAGGAAGTTTCTTGCTGGTCTGCTGGGAAATCTTTTAATGAAGCTCTGAAGTTCGTTCAGTTTTTTTTATGTTAGAAGGCAAATGTATTGTCAGCTTGTTTTCTGTGGCCCCTTCTAGAGTCTCAATCCAGTCCCGCTCCTTGAGTTTTTTTAGAACTTTCACGTGATTTTTAACCAATTCGTCTTCACCGCTCTCAATTGAGTTGAGGAGTTTAGTGTTGTCCTCTTTCCAAGTTTGTAGCATTTTGCAGTTTGAGATCCTCATTTCGCTATTTATCAGTTGTTATAGTGGGGTACTTTTGGTCAGCAGACATCTCCTAAATAGAATCAGCAAATTGCAGTTTAAAGACCCTACTAGTGAGAGGAGACTGAGTTCCCGTCTGATTGAAGCAACCGGTGTGGATTTTGGTAATCCTAGGACTGTCCTCCAAAAATAAGCCTACAGCTTTGGCCATAGAGCCCTGGGTATAGTAGACATGGCTTCTGCACCGTAAATGATGGATGGAACAACTTTCATTTCATAAAAGTGTATAGCTGGAATAGAAGAAAAACAACCATATTTTCTATCGATTGCCAGTTTCCTAATGTTTTGTTGAAGTGCATCTTGCGTTGCAAGTTCCTGTTTTGGACTGTCCAAAGTTATGCCAAGATACTTAATGTTTTTAACTTTCTTGATTTCACTAGTTTTAAGGCGCCATTTTAATGTTTCTTGTTTTTTTGTTCGTTTTTCTAGCACCATGATTTTTGTTTTTTCTTGGTTAATTTCTAGGTTGTTTATTGCTGTGTAATGCCTGAGGTTATCCAGTTGGCTCTGCAGTCCCATGGGCATCTGATCGAGTAAAATTAAATCATCGGTGTAGAGGAGTCGACTGATCTTCTGCTGAGCTAGTTTCGGGGGAAAAGATCTGATAACGACTTCCTTGGACTGGTAGTCGCCCAAGTAGGCCAGAAAATGGGCGGGAGCCAGTGGGCATCCTTGTTTTACTCCTCTAAGCGTAGGTAAGCGTAGGTATAGATGCTGATAAAGAGCCTTGTTGGTTTAGACAAACCCTCATGTCAGTGTTCGAGTAGAGTGCTTTTATAGGCTCAAGAATTTCATTTGGGCAGTTTCAACCGTGAAGCTTGTTGCAAAGACGAGCCCTGTCGACCCGATCAAATGCCTGAGTTAGGTCTATGAATGCCACAAACAGTCTAGGACCACCTTACTTTTCAAGATACTTAAGATGAAAATGTTGGCTGTTGTTCCAATGTTCTTTTTGAAGCCAGACTGGAAGGGGTCATTACAGGCGGCGTCTGTTGACCATGCTTGGAACTTCCTAAGGAGGAGGGAGCCAAATACTTTCCCAATAGGGTCCAAAAGCGCGATTGGACGATAGTTTGATGGGTCGCTGCTGTTGCCTTTCTTGAAGATCAGGACTACTATGGCTGAAGTCCACGACGCCGGGATGTATTCAGACTCTGCGCATCTCTTGAAGATGTTGCTTATAAATCTTGCCCAATCTTCAGGGTACATTTTTAGGTCCAGATTTGTAATACCCTCTGGGCCCGGGGCCCTCAAGCTTTTCATTTTTTTTTTTAGGTCAGTGATGTCTTCTTGGTCGTCGAGATTTACCCAATTTGTGTTGCTCTTGTCTGATCTAGTCGTTTTTGAGCCGACTGGGAGCGCAAAAAGGTTCTTGAAATGGGTTGCCCATGCAAGTTCTCCTACGCCATTCAAGATCGCATCCCTGCTTTGTGGGGTTGTCGAATTCAAGACGACCAGAATTCTCTCATGTTGTTTGTACATATCTTTTTTAGCATTTTTTCTGCATCTTTCTGGTAAAGCTTCCTTCTGTGTAATCTTACCCATGACTGTTAAGTTCTTGTTTTTGCTTGAATTTCTGCTTTAGCATGATGCAGTTCAAGATCGGTCACTCTCCTTTTGAGTTTGCGATACTCTCGCCACTTTAGGACAAGGATATTGTCATAGCTGTGTTTCTTCTGATTATACAGGGAAGATTTTCTGTTGTCTCGTTTTTTGGCGGCTGTTAATAGTGGGCCATAGTCAATCTGATTATAGAGGACATTTCCTTCCTTGTTCTCCGTTATACTTGCTGGTCAGCTCTCTGATGCAGTTTTCTGTCGGCTTGAGTCGGTTACCTTGATTATTGACTTCTAGCTGAAGGTGTGATCTTTCTGTAGGTAGGGGAGCGTTCTTCCAGGTTGCGAATAAGAGATTGTGGTCGCTAGCCTTTGTATGGACAACCTCAAAAGACGTCATCAGTTGGAGCGGAGGCCTAGTAACAAATATGTAATTTATTGTTGATTGGGCAGTGCCGTTACTCCAGGTTGGAAGACAACATTGATTTCCGAAGACAGTGTTGAGGCTTTGCAATTTTCTTGAACTCATCAGTTTTAGCCAAAGGGTACCTCTAAGTTCCACTGCAGTTTGTTTGTGCTTGTTTTTCTGAGGTTTACAGATGACATTCAGGTCCCCACACACATGGATATGAAACACATGGTGGACCGCCAAGATCTCGTCAATTCCCGATTGGTATTGGAGGGTGTCGATTTTGGCTGGGTTCCAGTACGTGTTCAAAACTGCAACTGGAGTTGTTAGTAAGATGTAGTTGGGGCTTTTCTTATGGGTCCAAATAATTATCGCTGCCAGCTCCGATTTGTTTGACACCAGAATTTTGTCTACAGAGAGACTCTGCCCGCTGCGCAGGCCATAAGAAGGCCCGAGGAAGGACGACCCATGCTTCCCTTTTTGGCAGGAGCTAAAATGAGTTTGTTGCCATCCAGAGTGGGTTTGTTCGTAAGCCACATTTCTTATAAGCATAAGATGTCGTAAGATCCTAGCTTCACATCTCCAGGAGACGTTAAGTAGAGAAATACTCTTGTGTTCCATGAACACAAACTCACGTCGGGACCGTCGCGTCTTTTTTGTGGGCCTCCTGGGAGTTGTGTTCAGTGTGCTTGTGTTGCTATTTGCTACAGTTAGCTGATAGGGCTTTTGGTAGCCACAACCACAAGCCTTGCGTAGCTGACTTGATGGTATTTGTTGATGCCTTGGCCCTTAATGCTGTAGCTTCTTGCATGATGGTTCTTTTTGTATCGGAGTATGGTGTGGCCCTGTTAAGTAGTTGCTGATGAACACCGTCGTCGGAAGTTTGAGTATTTGATCTGCAATGACCTGAGGTTGTAGCCATCGGCTTGAAAGTCCAGCTGACCATTTTGATCTTGTCCACAATCTGAGGTCTTAGGTCGGGTTAAAGGTGCACAGGTTATAGGGCTAGGTTCTTTGTTTGATGTTCATACCTACAACATGTGGGTCAGTGAAATATGTTCTTTTTTGATGCTAGTTGTCTAAAGCACATCCAAACCGCTTTGGCAGTGTCATCTTGGCTCAGTGTATGTCCCATCACTATATGCTTTTCTATGGGTTGTGTAATTTAGTGTGGTGGTTGAATTTTAAAAATCATGGTTACCCTGCAAGTACATAAAAGGCACAGGGATTTAAACCGGGACATAACGACAGACAAAAGCAGGTTGCCAGACATTTGGTCGAAAAAAATTGGTCGACCAGACAAATGGTCGAACCAATTTGGTCGAAAACCAAATGGTCGAATTTTTTTTTTTTTATTTTAACCCTTTTTTTTGGGGGGGGGGGTCCCCCCCCAACCCCTTTTTTTCTCTAAAAAACCCTTTTTTAACTAAACGAAAACCCGAAAAATAAATATATAAATAAAAAAAAAATTCGACCATTTGGTTTTCGACCAAATTGCGTCGACCAAATTGCAGTCGACCAGTTTTTTTTCGACGAGTTGACTGGACACCACAAAAGCATACATAGACACAATTGGCAGCTGGTGAACTGTGAAGTGGCTACCTATATTGCAGAGATCTTGTCAGCCAAATCCGTGGTTTGGGGGAAAAATGGTGCACTTTATGGTACAATTTAAGTTAAATAAATTGGCTAAAATCCCCATATTTTTTACAAGCGATTCTGTATGCCCAAACATGCAATGTGCCAATGCTTCAAACTTTAAGTGTTGCTTGCCAAGGATATCTTCTCTAAAAACTTTGTAAAAATGGGTACATTACTGACTAATATATAACAATTAACCTAAGCATTTAGCTGAAAGACATTAATTTTACTGACAGTTCAAATAAAACGTGTTTGCATTTTGACATGGCCTCCTGTTTTTCAAAATGTGGAGTGCAGTCCCAAATCCTCCCATCATTTTCCAATCCTGCTCTGACCATGCTTGAGACTATGGCGAAACACTAACTCCCTGACAATAGTTGAGGTAGCCCTAATAATGTACGGTCATTTTGGGTATTGTGAATTATATTTCACTTAACTTTAAATGAGTACTGAATATTGCTCAGGACATTGGGTAAGCTGCGGTGTCAATTTGAGTTAGAAGCTACATAGGGTGTGTTGTTTTTGTCCGCTAGAAATGTGTTATTTATTGATGTTATGTTATATCCTTGTTATTTTGTGGCACATTATAAATAGTATATATAACTGTATGGAGTAGATGATGACATTTTCTTGAGAGAGGGGTTTGGGTGGAGTACACCTATTTATTTTGGAAAGTTTTCAATCCATATAATAATAGATTTTTATGGTTAACCTTTTGAAGTAATATAACACTTATGGGGTGCTCCATGCCTTACATTTTTACTTAAGTAATGGAAAGATAGAATACATCTTTTAAAAATTGGCACAGGTTTCTGGAGGGTGGTTGAGAATTGATTTCGACTTGTAAATATAGTAGCTTTTGATGAGTCTGTTTTCTGTTGGGCTCTTTTCAATCAATATGTCTTTGTCTTTTGTCTTGATGTTTGTTTGTTTGGGGGGGTTTGAAACATCCTTTGCTCCAATACCATCTTTTGTTGTTCCTTTATCTTTTGCTTTGGTGAAGTGCAAGGAACATTTTATATGCGGTACTGTGTTCTTATGTTCAATTCCTGTTGATTTAAAAGTTGTGGTAATATGGGAATACTTACGATAGGAACTTGGAATGTTAAAGGTTTGAAGTGTCCATTCAAAAGGATGGAAATCCTGTCCAAAATTTGGAGGGAAAGGATTGATGTAATTTTTATTCAGGAGACGCACTTTGAGGATAGCACTCAATTTTACTAATTCTAGGTACACTAAAATATGGCTTAATTGCTATACAACAAATTCGAGGGGAGTTGGGATTATGATTCGGAGGGATTTGGGTGTAAGTGTGGATAAAGTAGCTATGGATCATGCAGGCCGAATCATTTTAATAGACTTAAAGTATGAGGATAGATTCATTACTATTGGCTCTGTATATGGCCCATGTGCAGGAGGGCTCTTTTTATACTCTAACTAAACTTTTATCAGATATGAGAGGGGAAGTAATTATTTTAGGTGGAGATTTCAATTGTGTTTTAGACTTTAGGCTGGACAGGTCTTCGTCATGTTCTTTTACTGGTCAGAAATCTAGTAGGTAATTTTGTGGTTTCCTTGAGACATTTGACTTGATAGACTCCTGGAGGTGTTTACATCAGGATGAGAAAGAGTTTTAATTTTATTCCCTGGTTGATGACTCTTTTTCAGGGGTTGACTATATTCTTGCTCCAGACAAGTTTGCTGAGACTATAATTGACTAATTATAAAAGCTTTCAAAATATTTTTTGTTTTGGTCTTTGTTGTAGCAAATTTAATTTATTTGTTAAATTGTCTTAATAAAATTGTGATCATGTTTTAGGTAATCAAGTTGAGTATTTTTTCCATGACAACACGGCATATGAATGAATGCATTTTTGATTTTGTAAATATACAATGATTATTTGTTAAATATTTAAAGTATATCACACACTAAGTCTAGTGTGTAGGAGGAGAGATTTGCTCACATAAAGAGACAGAATACATTTAATTGGGTGGACTGTTATTCTTTAAATCCTTTTTCCTGCTGGGACATACTTTTTTGTGAACAAGTTATAGGGCCTTTGTGAACGGTCTTTTGTGCAGAAAATAAAGGATGAGTCAGGCAGGATCTTGATGAAGAAAGCAGACATTAGTGAGTGTTTCCGCGTATTTTATGAGTCCCTATATGCTGAGAATAATGATCCTTTGGAAGGTGAGTTGGAAGAATTGTTTAGTAATATTGATGTTACATGCCTCTCTACTGAAGCCAGAGAATTCCTGAACGCTCCTGTTTTAGTGGAGGAAGTTTTAGAGGCTATAAGGGGTTTGAAGACTGGTAAATCACCTGGCCCGGATGGGTTACTGACTGAATTTTATCAAACTTTTAGTGAGCAGGTTACACTGGAACTATGTGATCTCTACAATCGGTTTTTAATGGAGGGTGCGTTGTGTCCTTCAATGAGGGAAGCGGTTGTAACTGTGATTCCTAAAGTGGGAAAAGATGCTTCAAAATGTGGGAACTATCATCCTATATAACTTCTAAATATAGATGTGAATATATTTACTAAAATACTGACTACTAGATTAGATAAGCATTTGGGTGATCTGATTGATAGAACTCAAGTGGGATTTATGCAGCAGCGAAACGGTTATCATAATGTTAGGACTCTCTTGGATATTCTAAATCTCTCCTCCTCCGGTTCGTATGACTTATTATATATATTCCTAGACGCTGAAAAAGCATTTGAGAGTATGAATTGGACTTTCCTAAATTTTACATTGATGAAGATGGGTTTTGGTCTGCTATTTATAAATGCTGTTGGAGCGTTGCAGTCAGACATTAGTTCTAAGATTTCGGTTAATGGGATTCTCTCAGCTTCTTTTAGATTGTTAAAGGTACTCGCCAGGGATGTCCCTTATCGCCTTATCACTTCAATTTGGCTCTTGAACCTTTTTTGATATACATTCAACAGTCTTGTAATTTGTCAGGCTTCAGGTTAGGGGAGATTGAAGTTAAAATCCTGGCTTATGATGATGATGTTGTTCTTATTGTAAATAATCCTGAAATTGAGGGTGTCATTTTGAAGAATATGATTGATGAAGTGGGTAAACTCTCGGGTTACAAAATAAATTGGGAAAAATCAGTTTTGTTCCAAGCTCGGGATACCCCGCTGTGTAGGCCATTTTTGGGTTGAAATTTAAGTGTGAAAATGGGCAGGTGAAGTATTTAAGGGTATATTTGATGAGAGATGTGAAATAAATGGTTGAGCTCAATATTGTTAAACTTATAGAGGCTTTGAAGAAGAATATTAGTAAATGGAGCAGATTGTCATTAACTACTTGGGCAAAGGTTAACACTATTAAGATGGTGCTCTGTCAAAAACCCCATAAGAGAGTGAAGTGTCGACACTCTTCCCCCGAACCACAGAAGCCGAATGAAGTCGACCCTCCACCGGTGGTTGGCACAGATACCTGATATTCAAAACACAGGATACCACGTGGCAGCCAATGGGGGGGAAGAGGGTTAAGGAGAGGTTGTGGACGGGGAAGGGGAGGTAAGGGAAACCGGATAGAGGGTTAGGAAACACCTACAGTGGATAGGATAGGGGGAAACACAGGGAAAAACCCTACACTGTAACATGTAGCTAGTAAACCATGACACATAACACACACATAGATCACCAAATATGCCCCCTTAATACAGGCTGAATAAGGACCTTAGCTAGTGTAATTGTGCTCTCTAATAGCCCCTTGATACAGGCACATGTAGTAATTACCAGAACATAGAATACATGTAAGCAAGCGTAAATGAAACACACTCATGGGATATGATTCCCAACATAAAGAACATGACACATGGCCCTTTGGGCAAGCAGAAGCAACATAAACATTCATAGAACATGTAGGACCAAAGGTTTGAGTTCAACACCAACAGAGAATGGATTCGAACAAATATATACACTGAGGGAGCAGCCCCCTATTGCTAAGTTGTGTGTTGTATGGCCTGACCGCTTATTGCCTCCATAGTAGAAACATACAATAATCCCTAAACATGGAATAATCAAAGAGTTCGACCCATATGAAATGCTCCTCAAAGTCTTTCATATGCAAACACTGCCCCACGTTCACACACGGAAAGCAACAAAATCATTGAGCACTTATCTGTGCGTCTGGGAGGCTCGCAAGCCGTCCCAGACGAGAAATGATGACGCCTTGATAGAAGTGAGCGAGGCCCCGTTCACAGTGTCAGCGCCGATATGGGAGCGGAGCTTGAACGAGGCGGCGCAAGTCCTCCTTGTACTTCCCGTGCTTCGCCGCTCGTTCTTTCTAGGACCGCATAGTTCTCCGTTTGCTGCTGAGATCACATACCCGGAATCCTGATGTAAGGGGGCGCGGACCGCACGAACCTCCGGCATGGCTTCGCCTCATGAAACAATAAGCCACACCTGCCGTGCGCCGTTGGCCCGTGATAAACTGTTGTTAATTACTGATAGCTGGCCAACGCGCACGGCAAGGACTACGAATTGACAAGGGGCTGCTGGGAAATGTAGTTTATCTAGCCCATGTACAAATACTAAGCTGTTTTCAGATTTAAACACCTCTTTCGCCTCCACCACCCCATATTCCTGACATGCTCTTACCCAAAGTTTTATATATACTTCAGTCAATTCCTTTGAAATTCACAAAAAAAAGCTTTGGGGAGGGTAGACCGAGTCTTTCAGGATTTCTTATGGGGTCCAGGAAAAAGACCTAGAATTCCTCGTATTTACTGAATCGGAGTGTGAGCAATGGGGGCTTTGGTTATCCTATTCCTGAAAACTACTTCAAGAGCTTTTTTGATTAAATTTTTATTCTTTTATGAATGATCAAAGGTCTCCAATATGGGCCCAGGTAGAAGACTATAAAATTAGACCTTTAAGAATTGAATAGCTATATTCATTGGGTAAACTACCTAGATCAGTATCTAAATTGAAAATGCTGCTTGCCACTAAGGATGCAATCTCTTCACTGGTAGTGGGGAGTGGACAGGGTATTTGGATGTATGAGGAGGCTTCCATCTGGCTGAATCCAGGATTGCGGATTTGAAAATATGTTATGTTGGAGAAGTTGGATCAATAAACAAATATTGCTAATGAGAGATGTCTGGTGTGGGGATGGAATGTTACTTTTTGAGTTTTTGAAAAGGAAATATGCTCTGAAGAACTGTGAGCTGAGGAGATATAATTTGTTGAAGAATTTGATTGAAGAGCGGTTATTGATGATTTATTAACCTTTGTCGGGGAGACCGGAGTGGTTTAATTTCCTCTCAGCTGCCCCTCGGGTGGTGACAAGTTATTTAAAACTCTCCCCGATAGAAGAAAATGTTACATCTTCATGGGATGGCTTACGGATAGCGTGGTCTGAAGAATTATGTGTGGAGATCATGATGATAGATTGGGAATGTTTATGTAAGGTTCTGGTTAGGATGAAAATTGATTTGAATCTGCGTTATATTCAACAGCGGATCTTGGTTCGTCTCTTTTGGACCCCAGATAAGATGTACAGATTGGGGTTAAAAACTGATGATGTATGTTGGAGTTGCTCTAAGGAGAAAGGAACTATGCTTCATATGTTATAGGATTGTGTAAGGGTTAAGAGTTTCTGGAGTGATGTTTTGGATAGGGTCGACTTGGTTTGGAATATAGTTTTCCCAAGAACGCCATTGGCTGTACTTTTGGAGTCTTGGATTGGTACACGTCATCTGAGTTTTGTGACACTATTTTGGGTTAATAAAGTCCTTTTGGTGGCGACACGGCAAATTCTGCGCCTTTGGAAGGCTCTTTATACTTTGCTCCTCACAAGTTTGGTCTCTGTCTCTTCGTAAATGTGTGATCTGGAAAGCATGGTATCGCTTCATATTGATGCATCTTCTTGCAAACAGATGCAACTACCAGCTGCATAATAGAGGAAACAATCTGTGATCTACAAGAAATATTTCTTGGCCAAACTGATCAGGAAGATGACTTTCCTCCTTTTCTGCTCGATCTCAGAATCTCTTAATTCTCAGAGGCAACTGCATGCTCTCTGATCCTTATAGCCACACCTAGCTCTGCTTCTACAAGCTCGTGCAGCTTCCAGCAGTGTGGGCTTTCTTTTTCCTCCAGAGAGGCTGAAGGTGTTTCCCTCTTGGAGGGGCAGAGTAGCATTTCTCTACGTGGTGGTTTTGCGCCGAGCAGTTTAGCTCCCATCCACATTGGTATGTCTGGTACGAATCTAAAGGTGATGTCTAATTTTAGAAATTACTTCACAAGATTGCAGTTTAAAGGAGTTGGCTGAAATGTGCCACCTGCTCCACAGACTAGGATTCATGTAATCATGCTGCTTTACCTTCAAGCTTTCAAATGTGTTTTGTTATACCCAGTTTCTTAAATGTAGGCTGCAAAAGTGCTTTATGTGTACTTGGTGTACCTAATAATCTCACTTTTCCTCCATCCATTGTTATGTTATGCAATGCAATTAACAGATTGTTATTGAATTTCAGTGTTATTTTTTAGAAATGCATTATTATTTTATCATCATCGCTTATTGTTTATCAAAGTATCAGATATCTTATCAAACATAATTATTTTCCATCAGACAGTACTGTTGTATGTTAGGAAGCTTAATTGCCCTTTAGCTCCTTCGAATGGTATATGTGATTGGATATTTGGTTGCTGGAAGGAATCTAATTCGACTTGTTGCTTGAAATCGTGTAGGAGCTTGACATAGTTTTCATGAGTAAAATACCATAAAATGAGACATCACAAATCATATCACATTTTTCATAGCAAAGTATTTTTCATACTGAAATGTATCTCAGGACTACATGCTGAGTGTCCACCTTAAAACATTGTCGTCAGCCTTATTTTAATTAGCCTTAGAAGCCAGTCAGCTTTTTAGGATAATTGGCGTATAGAGATTGTTACTGACCACCTCCCAGCAAATCAGAATGTTTAGAGTCCAGTCAATAAGTAGACTGGGAAACGACAAAACAATTTCCAGGCAAGATATCTTTGAACAAGGCATTTCCTCTCCGAGACGACCTTTTTTTGCTGCATCTTCTTCATTAACACACGAAAGAAAAAGCTAAAACATGGGGGTATGCTTTAATTTCTTCTAGAAAAATCGTTGCTTTTTTACATGACTCCACATGCATATTCATGTTAGGCCTGTTTCATTTCCCCCAATACTGCAATTAAAATGCTTAATTTTTGAGAACCATGTTATTTCAATATTACAAAAGGAAACCACATTTCATTGACTTACTTGGTTTCCTAATTATTTTACCCAGTGTTAAATAACATTTTTACTTCACCTCCAAAGCATTCATTGCTACTAGCGGTATGTGCAAATAGCCTTAAATACCTCAGAAGGGGTCATTTTCGCTCACTTGGAATACAAGGCTATATTTTTGGTTCATGCAATACAGGGTTTAGCACTTCCAGTGGTTATCTCCTGCAAGATTGTCCTCTGTTGCTGTTCCATAACATTCTTTCAAGATAGCACAGTTTATTTTTTGACGGTCAGGATGGTCAGGATAGTTTGTATATCAGTTGCACACATCAAACAAGCAGGGTAAAGCCCCTGTTGAGAGCTGTTGAAAATTGTAATTATCATCGTCATTTATATAGCGCCCATTTGTATGGCATAAATGCGCTTTGTGGTTGGAATGCCTTTGGCAACCGCAGTCCATGTTTGGGTGAGTCTAAGAGTTAAGTTTAAGATGAGTGGGTGCATTCTGCCAGGTTACATCTTAGGAGGGTTGGCTGTGCCCCAGTAAGCAGTCCCATGGTCAGGCACGAGGGGGGGTTCTGTTGGTGGATTTGGATAGAGTGCTAGTGCAGGAGATTGGATGTGTGCTGTGAGAAACCTGACAGTGTCTCCCTAGCTTGTCCCCGGGGATCTGTCATCTAGGTGACCAGGACACGGCCTTCCCTATTGGATCTAGTTCCTGGGAGTGGACCAGTGAGGGATAATCACCTGGATGGGGGGTTCTTGTGGAGTGGAAGTGGGACACTGACGGGTGAGACGCGGTATCTCCCTTCTTTCAAAACCTTTTCCCCCTCTTACCACTTAGGATATCCCAAAACACTGACCCCACTTTTCCGACACGGACACTTTCGCACACCACAAACAGACTAACACCTGAGCCGTTTACCTAACGTGTCCCAATACAAGGGTCAGGCATGGTCAGGCAATTGACCAGAATCACACACACCTGACAGCCCTTTCCCTTCCCCAAAGGGATAAAAAGTGTAGCACGAAAGCACACTACGAGCAAGGCAGACCTCACAACGAGACAGCTATCCAGGCATGGCAGTTCAAGAGGAGGAAAAAGGCTGTGAATATCAAGAGGCTGACGAGAAGAGTCACAACCTTTCCTTTTTCAACCCAGACCCGCAAAACCTCTGCAGAGGGAATCGTAAGACCACAGACGATAGCTCAAGTGTGTTGCAGTAGATGTCAACGCTACACAGAATGTGTCTACACTGATAAGCAAGATCGAGGGAGGCGCCTGCTACTGTGGAACCGGCCTTGACTCCAGATATTCTGAAAGGCGAAGCGGTTCATCACAGCCAATGAGTCAAGGGGGGAACCCATAAGAACCGAACTGTGTTGAAGGAAAGCTACAAAGTAGCAACTTAAGAGAAGTTCAAAGAAAAGGGGAGACCAGCTGCAGAGGCATCCGGTACTACGTGGGTGCTTACTTGAGAGACTCTGGTCAATCCTGTGTTTGTTGAAACTGTGAATACCAGAAGGCCTTGGGAAGGTCGCAAGGAACAGTCAAAGTGGTGATACGGGGGTCTTGCATAATCCTCTGTACATTCGAAAGAATTTGACCGACAGTGAAGGGCATGATTGATAAGGTTAGCAATACTGAACCCGACAGAGGCATGCTAACGAGAAGGGGCGAATTCTGAAATCCCTGTGAACAGTGTGTCGACAGAAATTAACCCGATCAAGGGATGTGCACAGTGAACTGTTTCGTAAAAGTTGGCAAGAGTTGACCCCGTCAGAGGGACGCTGACAGAAAGGGACAAAGCCTGAAGAACTGTTTAAAAGGACATTAAGATTTGTGAATAAAGGAAAAGCCATAGTGAACCCCAAAGCAAGAGGCTGAAGATTGAGAAGGGTCTGCGCCCGGAAGAGTGGAGCCGTAGGGTGACCCATTATCACCCTAAGTACTGTGCCGAAGGAACATTTTGGTTTGTTATTTTCTGACCTCCGATGGCAAGAGACTTCTTGCAGGAAACGAGATAAGGCCATTGAGGTTCTTGAAGGTTGTGAGCGGAACGGTCGTCTTGAGCTGGGGAAGCCCGAGAAGTGGGCTGTGCTCAGAGGTTCCACCTTATCCCGTGCTTAAAACGTGGGGAAGGGAGACCCTGACTACCGCATCCTGACACATCATTTGTGAACACTTCTTTCTTTCTCATGAATCCTATCCCACACTCTTTTTGTAATTAGCGTAAGGATTGGCAATAGGTTTTTCTTAGTATAGAACATTTTTATTTTACACAATGTCACTGGGACTGCCTTATTTTCATTTGATGGTTGAAGCTTGCTCCCCTCTTAGATTTAGGTTTAGATTAGACGTTTATCTCACCCACTTTTGCAGTTTAATAAACACCATTGAACTGTGATCACTTGTCTGTCTTTACTGTTGCCACCATGAGTTCCTTACAGTGCCTAGCTCGATAGAATTATTTATGTATGTTGTCACTGTATACGAATGGCAGAGGTGTTGAGGTACGCCAGGGGTTTGAGCGTGGACGACTATGCAAGCTGCTAGACCGGATTTGCATAGCCAAAGCTGCATTCTAGAGTGCAAGGATGGGGAGCCGTGCCTGCGGCATGCGTCCACAGATGTGGCGCGAGTTATGCATACCTTAGTCCTGGAAGGTTTTTGATTAGGTGTCATTTTCTTAGAACTCTCAAGATGATAGATTGGTTGTTAGAGTGCATCTTTGGTGGTGGTAGCATACTACCTTTGTAGAGGTCCCAGCTGGAGCCTTTCTTGAATATGCACAATATTCTCACCCCCAGGGTGTGCAGCGAGTTAGAGGAAGTATGTGAGCATCAAGGGTTTTGGCCAAGTGGTAAATTGGGGCAGCTTTGCCCAGTGACAATGATGTAAAGACAGGTTGCATGGGTGGGAAGAAGTGAGCTAAGAGGGTCATTGGATTACTGCGAGGCAGTCTGCTACATAAAGTACGAGTAACAGAAGGGAAGATGCTACACAAATCTAAGGAGTGAGAGTGGGGAAGGAAGTGTGATCAAAGAGCAAGAACCTAAACAGATTGCAACAAACGCAAGTGTACAATTAAAGTAGAGCCAAGGAAGGACCCTCCCATTAAATATTGGCCTTCATCCATTTAAGTGCTGGCAGTGGAAGAGGGATGGTAACATCTTAGAACAAAAGTGATCAGTGCCACACTGAATATATTCATGAGTTAAGGAAGTGCTGTACAGAAGGGTTGGGAAGATTAGAGATTCAAAAGGTTGAGTGTGGGTAGGAGAAACATATGTGGGTCATTTTCAAGGACAGGAACTGACCAATTCCTGAGGTAAAACTTGAATCATAATTACATCTGTGGTCAGTTAGAGGCAACCTAGACATCATTGGGGACCCCTGGACAAGTTTCCGTACAAGTTTCCATATGGGCCCAAAACTCACCACTAGCCAAATGAACTTCGACCAGATCAGTAGATGCTTGGGAATTTGATATCTACTGGATTTCTAATGTATGGATGTATGTATATATGCAAACTACTGCAGTGCTTATAATAGAGTAAGGATAGAGTAGAGTAAGGGGTGTTTAGAATAGAGTAAGGGCCTCATTGTAATTGACCTGGTGATTCCATATGGGGGAGACCTACCATTTGCGTGTCTGTGTAATTGAGCAACTTAAATTGAATTTTGGTGACTCATGACAAATAGAAGTGCAAGGCACTGGAACCCAGGATCTGGCCTGGTTTTTGTGACTTGCACCGGAGCGTGCAGTGAGTCAAGATTATTGTATTGGCAAATAGCAGGCACAATCCACTGGAATCAAGCCAATACATGGGGATCAGAACATTTATCCTGCATACCAGCATTCAGATTCCTACACAGGACATAATCTCTGGTGTTAGAATTCCTACACAGGACTCCACACATGATAGGAGCTCCCCGCATCCCCAGCAGAACGGGACAGATTCAGTGGAAACTCAGAAAAGCCTTTTCGAGGGGATTGGGTCCTCCGACGTATTCCATATCTATGACAGTAATCACCACAATGTGCTGCTTTGGAAAATCTTTCGGCGTCCTGCATCGATGACTTCGATACGCTGTCCTCGAGGGCCTCCGTCGAGCCGACGTCACTGGATGTTATAAGTAGGACGCACGATGCCCGTAGCCTCAGTTCTGTTTTTTTCCGTGAACGTGTTCGCTTTCGGAGATCTCGGCGTGCCTCGGTTCTACTGAATCCTGTTCTTTCGGTTCTTCAAACCTGTTTGTTTGTGTACTTGAAAGGATGTCTTCGGCTTCTTCCACGCCGTGGTCGGGTTTTAAGAAGTGTTGGGTGTGCGGGTCCAAGATGTCATTGACGGACACGCACAACGCTTGCCTCTGGTGCCTCGGGGAGGACCACGATACGGATGACTGTGTCAACTGCCAGTCGCTTACATCGAAGGCCTTGTGGGAGCGTAAGAAGAAGCTGTTGGTGGGTAAGGTGGCCAAGCCCCAGAAATCGCGATCCACTGGCCTTTCAATGGACGATTTGAGGGGCCACTCTCCGCATCGTTGTCATGAGTCCGGGGGGGTCCCGGTCCAGGAGTCGGTCTCTGATTCCTTCTGAAAGGAGATTATGGCGATTTTTCAATCGGAGGGCTCCGGCCCGTCTGCGCCGTCTGAGGATTCCGGCCGTGACTGTGCTAAAGACACCGCTCGTATGCCTTCGGGCTCGAGTGGTCGTCGAGACCACCGGGCGCCTTCGAGGTCCCGGTCAGACGAGGATGGTTGCTCTAGACATGCCCGTTCCAGGTCCTGGTCCTCGACGCCCTTGAGACCGTGTGAGCCTATTGAAGCCTTCGAGGAAGACATCGACGCCTGCGGCGCCGAGGTCGACGAGGGACTCTCTTGAGGCTCCGCCTCCCAGGAAGTCATCGACGCCATCGACACCCAGGCTGTCAAAGGACACGCTTGGGCCTCCAACCTCGAGGCCTGTGTCGACGCCAGCGAAGTTGTCGGCGCCTCGCAAAACGTCGACGCTGCTTTGTCGGAGGTACCCCGTAGCACAGTGGAACCCCCCAGAAAGGCTCTGGCCAAGGCTAAGAATGTCTTTGTCCCTTTTTCTGTGCCCTCTTTCTGACCTCTGGATTTTATTTCTGAGGGGGATGAGGGATCTGAGGAAGGTGTGGTGCCTGAGGCGGTGCCGGACAAGATTTTGTCTGGTCACAGCCAGATTGAAGACCTGCGTCAGTCAATGCATGACGCCAGTGGTCTGGACACCTCTCCGGAGGTGGAGTTCTGTCGGCCTGAGCCTGGCACCCATGCCGAGTCCTCGTACCGGCGCCTTATGTCGAAGGTCATGGATTACTTGGGGTGGTCTGCGCCACCTGTGGATTTTCTGCAGGATGACCTGACGGACATCCTCGACCAAGGTCCTCCAACTGACCCGCTACTGCCTTTCCATATGGCTTTGCAAAGAAGGGTGGCTGCAGCTTGGACTGCTCCGGAGAGTCTCCCAGCAGTGAGCAAGTCTTTGCCACGAAAATACCGTGCAGCCAGTAGTGACCCTGCTACTTGACCACACACGCCACTCCGGAGAGTTTGGTGGTGCAGGCTGCCACAGCCCCAGCAAAGCAGGTGTCGTACCCTACCATCCCTCCTGATAGGGACGACAAGCGTTTTGATGGCTGGGCGAAGAAGTGTTTTCTTCAGGGGGTATGGCTTTACAGGCAGCCAACTCCGTGTGTGCCTTGTCGCGTTTCACGCACACTCTGTGGAACTCTATTTCATTGGTGGCTGAACATTTTCCCGAAGGGGAGGAAAGGGATGGTTTTCTCGCTATCGTACAGGATGGCAAGGATGCTATGTGTGAGTCCGTTCAGTCGGGTCTGGACATGGCGGATTGTGTCAGCCGGTCCATGGTAGCGAGCACCGTAATAAGCAGGTTTGCATGGTTGCAGAAGTCGGGGTTTGCTCCTGATGTGCAGGCCCGGCTCCTGGACATGGCCTTTGATGGTGAACATCTTTTTGGCAGCAAGGCTGACGAGAGCCTTGAGAGGTTGCAGACCTCCAAAGGTGCAGCAAAGTCATTGAGCGCTGCAGGTCGCCAACCTCTGCCTTTTCGTTCTAGGGGACAGCAATGGAGGGGAGGTTCCTTTCGATATTACTCATCCTTTAGTAAATTGAGAGGAGCTGCAAGTCAAAGGGGCCACCGTTGGAGTGCCAGAGGTGGGATACAGAGTGCTTGAGGTGCCAAGGCCGCTCAGGCAGTTGCCTCTTTGCCCTCAGGCACTGCCGCAGCCGCTTCAGCTCAGTCATGAGGCCATGTCCCATGGTTCGCCGGTTGGGGGAAGGCTGGCGCAGCATCTTGTAGAGTGGCGTGCCATTACTTCAGATGTGTGGGTTCTGGAGATCATAGCCCGTGGCTACCGTCTTCCTTTCCGGCAGAGGCCTCACAACAATCCACCAGGGAATATCTCTTCAAAGAGTCCGGATCCGCTCCTTGCACAGGAAATTCAATCCCTGCTGGAGAAAGGCGCTATAGAACTGGTGCCTGTAGCGGAGAGGAACAAGGGATGGTATTCCCCTTATTTTTTGATTTCGAAGAAAGACGGGGGGATTGAGACCCATCATGGACTTGCGCGGTTTGAACAAGCTCCTCAGGAAGAAAAAGTTCAAGATGGTTACTCTTTCTCAAGTCCTCCAGCCCCTTCAACTTCAGGACTGGTTGGTGTCTCTCGACCTCAAGGATGCTTATTTTCATGTGCCGATCCAACCCAAGCACAAGAAGTACCTGAGGTTCACGGTTGGCCACTCGTACTTTCAGTTTCGGGTCCTGCCGTTCGGATTGACCTCCGCTCCGAGGGTCTTCACCAAGCTCATGGTGGTGGTGGTGGCAGCGTATCTCAGGAAAGGGGGGATTCACGTCTACCCCTACCTGGACGATTGGTTGATCAGGGCGCGCTCTCCTAAGCAAGTCCTGCATCATCTGTCCGTCACCTGCCACTCCCTTCACAAGCTGGGCTTCTCCGTCAATTTAAAGAAGTCCCATTTCACGTCAACTCAGCTGCTCCAGTACATAGGAGCAGTGCTCGACACATCCCTGGGGCAGTGTTTTCCTCCCCAGGTGAGGGCTCATCACATTCAGCAGATGGTGCACAAGTTTCAACACGCCCAGAGTCTCCCAGCGTTGGGGTTCTTGAGGTTGCTCGGCCTCATGGCATCCTGCATTCTTCTGGTGCCGGAGGCCAGGTTGCGGATGAGATCTCTGCAGTGGGCCCTCAGGATGCAGTGGTCGCAGTCCTCTGGCAGGATGTCGGAACCTGTTCAGGTGCCGCCCTCGGTCGCCCAGGACCTTCTGTGGTGGGCTGGCGAAGGCAATCTGATGAAGGGGGCTCCGTTTTGGCTACCCTGGCCAGAGCTGATGATCGTGACGAACGCATCCCTCATGGGATGGGGAGCTCAAGCCAACGAGTTGACAGTCAGCGGTCATTGGTCTCCATCGGAGTCCAGACTCCATATCAATCTGTTGGAGCTGAGGGCCGTCAGGCTTGCCCTGAAGGCTTTTCTGCCGACTGTGCGAGGAAAGAATGTCCTGATTTTGACGGACAACACAGTGGCCATGCACTACCTCAACAAAAGGGGGGGCAGGGTCACTTCCTCTGTGCAGAGAGCCGATGCAGCTCTGGTTCTGGGCCATCCAGCAGGAAGCTTCGATCTCAGCAGTTCATCTGGCCGGAGATGAAAACGAGACTGCGGGCGCTCTGAGCAGGCAGAGTGCAATCTCTCATGAGTGGGAGCTGGCTCAGGAGATTCTCCTGGAGATCTTTGCCCTTTTGGGGACACCTCAGGTGGATTTCTTCGCCTCCAGTGTCAACCGGAAGTGCGAAAGGTTCTGCTCACGGGAATTTCCTCCAAAAGGAGCCTCAGGAGACACGTTCGTGGTGGAGTGGTCCTTCCCACTGCTGTACGCATTTCCTCCAGTCCCCGTCATCCCGCAAGTGCTACGGAGGTTACGGAGGTTCGGTTCCCCGATGATCCTCATTGCTCCTTCTTGGGCTCGGAGGACGTGGTACCCGGACCTTCTCGACTTGTCCATCTGCCCTCCACGTCGTCTTCCCTACCGAGACGACCTGCTCTCACGGGATGGGGGTCAGGTTCTCCAGTCAGAGGTCAAATCCCTCAACCTTCACGCTTGGCTTCTGAAAGGTTGAGGTATAAGGATTGGGACCTCCCTGAAGATGTGATGGAGGTGTTGCTTTTGGCCAGACGGCCGGCAACAAAGTCCCTGTACCGTTGCCGTTGGAGAAAGTTCTGCGACTGGTGCAGGGTTCAGAATGTGGATCCTTTTTCATGTGACATTCCTGTAGTTCTGTCTTTTTTGCTTTCATTGGCCCACAGGGGCCTGCAAGTGGGTACTGTTAAAGGTTATCTGGCGGCGCTGTCTATATTTAAGCGCTCGTCTGAGGAGTGTTCTTATTTCAAAATTCTGTTAATTTCTCGGTTTCTCAAAGGACTTACTAATGTGTTTCCGCCGTCACCTTTCCAGGTGCCTGGTTGGGATTTGGACCTTGTTCTGAAATTCCTTATGGGTGCTCCTTTTGAGCCTTTACATTCTTGTCCTTTGAGGCTGTTAACCCTTAAAACTGTGTTTTTAGATGCGGTCACTTCCGCTCGCAGAGTGAGTGAGTTGCAGGCACTTTCAGTTAAGCCTCCCTTCACTGTTTTTCATAAGGACAGGGTTGTCCTTAGAGTTTGTCCTTCCTTTCTTCCGAAGGTGGTGTCGGAATTTCATTTAAGCCAGAAGGTGGTTCTTCCGGCATTTTATTCTCTTCCACATCCTGGTAAGGAAGAGGAGAGGCTCCATAGGTTGGATCCTGGAGGGATTTAAGCTTCTACATTTTTCGCATGTCCCGGGTCACGGTGGACGATCAGCTCTTTATTGGTTACGCTGGACGGCGTTTGGGACAAGCTGTTACTAAGCAGACTTTGTCTAGATGGATTATCTTGGCAATTTCTGAATGTTACCGCTTGGCGGGTAAGGACCCTCCGGTAGGCTTACGGACCATTCTACTAGGGGTATGGCTGCCTCTACTGTCCTGCAGAGGGGTGTTCCTATTGGTAACATCTGTGAAGTAGCCATTTGGGCTTTGGTCCATACTTTTGTACGACACTACTCCCTAGATTCTATCCATGGGCATGATCTGAACTTTGGCAAGGCGGTCCTTTACTCTGCAATTTGATTGGGCATTCTAAATTTCTATATTCTAAATTATTTTTCCCTCATCCATATGTTGTTACTGCTTCTGTCATAGATATGCATACGTCGGAGGACCCAATCCCCTCGAAGAAAAAGTTACTCTTACCTGGTAACGTTCTTTCAATGGGATGGTCCGACGACTTATTGCATATCGCTCCCTCCCTACCTGCCCCGCTGCAGAATTTCTTATGCGATTGCAGCTTACGTTTCTGCAAGGCTTTCTGTGGTCATACTGGCAGAAGATTGGTGCCACACGTTCTGGGAAAAAACTACAACTTAGGTTACGGGCTTCGTGAATTCTACTTATAACATCCGGTGACGTCGGCTCCAAGGAGGCCCTCGAGGACAGCGTATTGACGTCATCGACGCAGGACGCAGACACCGAAAGATTTTCCGAAGCAGCACAGCTGTGATGATTACTGTCATAGATATGGAATACGTCATCGGATCATCCCATCGAAAGAACGTTACCAGGTAAGAGAGTAACTTGTTCTTTTAAACCTAGTCTATTAGTTCGGAAAGAGGGTATAATTATTCCATGTCAGCATACTGAAGCAGTGATAAAGTTAGCACTCAGGAGGCTGCTGCAGTTTGCACAGTGAAAGCTTGTGGCCTAGTATGAATAAATGCATTGACCTGGGAGGTGTATGCTTGCTTTTATGTGATAAGTGGGGAGTAAAACAGATCTTAAAGAAATAGTTTATTTTTTAAGACCTTTTTCCTAGTTGTAATCACTGTGCCCTCCCCAACCAATACCACTGGACTCCCACTTCCTGTCTCCCAGTGTATACTAGCCTCTTTTACCCCTTGGTTTGGGTGGCTGTTTGTTTTGTTGGGAAATGCATATTTAGATTCAGTGGATGTTTTTGCTACTTTTTTCGTTTTCTATATGCACCCGTAATATCCACTGTTCACGGTTTTTAATGCACAAAAGATCCACTCAAACGTTTTAGTACTAGCCACACACACCCCCCCCCCCCCCCCCCCCCAGCCACAAACACATGGACGCTCTCAGCTGACCACACTGGACGTTCCTCCGTAGCTGGTATCATTTGACATTTGCCTCTAAGAAAAGCGGATCGATAGCATGCCTGGCTTTTCTGTGGAATACCTTAAATAACAGCCACTTTCAAGTTGGCAATTACCTGGTACCTTGTTTATTCATTTATAGCATTTTTGTAACGCCAAAACCCAAGGGTATGACAGCATTTGTACAGAGTAGGCAGGTTAGGGAACAGAAGGTACAACCAGACAGGGCTGGCATGGAAGGAACAGGTAGTTGCATTTTCATGGTGTATATATATACAAGAGTCATTATTCATATTTATACCTCTTGGAGGAGGTATCGGAGCTTTCATCTCTAATGTTTGGGTTAGAGAGTTCCAGAGTGAGGGGGCAGTAACAGTGAAGCTTACACCACCAGCCTTAGACTTTTTGAAGAGCGGAGTGACAAAGGCAATGCAGTTGGCAGAGCGGAGAACACGCGAGTGTTGTTTCTGAGAGATGCTATTGTTCAGGGACTTGGGGGCATCACTGTAAATTCAGCATTGTGCCAGGGTCAGTTTTGAATTCGATGCATGCTTTAATAGGTAGCCAGTGGGCTTCACGGCCAGAGGCTGAGATGTGGTCCGACCGGCGCAGACCCAGGGCTGCCCAAATAGCTTTGTTTTGGAGGAGTTGGATCTTGGGAATCTGTTATATGTTCTCTGGTTTTGACCCTTAGCACTTTACAGTAGTCTTGAATACATGTATGCATTAGAAAGATCCAACACAACTAATAGAATTTAGTGTGGTTCATTTTGTGGGTGCTTTCAGTCAAAAATAATTCTGCACATGGATCTGATGTGAATTTGCGTTAGCTCAGTTTGTAGTAAAGAGATGAAATAGTGTTCTGAATGTTAACAAATCAAAAATGTTTTTCTCTACAAATGCAGCAAAGTCGCGGGTTACCACGAAGAATCAATGAAGTAGACTTTATTGCAAATGACTTTTCAAAATGAATACATGCTAAAATATTATATAAAACCAATAGACGGTAGAAACAACATGTATGCATTGGGCAGAAAGTGTGTTAATCCTTGACTAGTTCCATAAATGTAGAGTGTAATTAGGATTGTGGCTTCCCGGCTACCAGCAGTGGTTTCACCTCTGAACTGGTAGAGATATCCTTACAATTATAGTTGTTTGTAGTGGGCCAGCAGTTGCTTTCTGGACACTTTCAAATGCTGGATGTCATGTCAGCAGCATGGCTGCCTCATGAAATCCCCTGCACCCCTGTCCCCATGGCTAATGTCAGACATGTCTCGGTCGGGGACAATCACCTACCGTGTGTGTGTTTATTTTCCTATCGTGGTCCAGACTCTCTGGGTGAGGTTAGAAGGGTCCCATGAGTTGCATTATCGAGTTTCGGAGCTCAACTGAGGCAACTCATGTGGGGAAATCCTGTTTGAAGGGGGCTTTCTCACTGGTGATAGACATGGTGAGACTCTCAGATTGAGACTCACTAGGGGGCTGCCTTCTACCCTGACCAATGTTCCTCCATGTTTGCTCCAATTAAATATGGTCTGTCGGATGAATTTGGATCGGCACCATCTCTGGGACTGGTAGCAAATGTAGTTTTGGTCCAGTTTCTGTAGGCTTTGTAAGAGATGGCGAACATTTTGAATATAATTCTGTGTTCTACTGGGAGCCAGTGGAGCCAATCCACCATGTGGTTGGTGTAGTCCTCCTTTTCCTCCAGTTCATACCTGCTTTATTCAGACCTACGTTTTGATTGGAATATGAGGATTTAAGAAGGATGAAACCTTTAGGGCGGGTGATATCTACATCTGCACCCTAAACTGGTACTTACTGTCTAATGACTTTTCAATGTTCAGTGTGTTTTTCTGGTGCAGCCACTAGGATTGTGACACTAGCTCTCTGGTTGCTTGGTTTAACCAGTAGACTGACGTACACTCCTCTATTGACAGGTTGAAGAACGAAGTCTCTGGTGGAAACAGGCAATATAACGCACTGCTCTTGGAGAAGATGGTATGGCATGTACATTTGTAGCGTGTTTCAAATATGTAACAACTGTATAGTAATTCAAGTAAATGTGTTATGCACTGAGTTCCTATGATTTACTGGTTCCAGACTGATAAACTACCTTATGCCATCTTTCCTCCCCCATCATTAATCCATGGTGCATGTCACAGCTTGCATGCTTGAATATTCAAGGAAGAGTTTAGCAGAGAACCCAGGAGCGTCTCTGATGTATTGTTTTACACATCACTGTGTCTGTGGGGAGGACCCCGAGGATTAACATGCTCAACTGTTGTCCCATTTCTCCTACCAAAATTATAATTTGATAAAACTGCAAAGTAGCAACCCAACCATTTAATCCGCAGTGCACTTTTGTTTTGTTTTTTGCTTTAGGTTTTTTTTTCAATACTCATGTTAACAATGTTTCCACCCAAACAAATGGATACGTTCTGGCCACTTCTCGTTATTAACCTTCACTATGAAAGGTTCGTTTTACAGATAGAAGAAATACATACATGCAAGAGGTTGTGTGCAGTGTTGAGTGATAGACTTGCACTACTAAATGCAAGAAATCATGAAACATATTTTTAAAAAAATACATATATTTGAACTGAATGTGCTTTTTTTTGTAAAACCAAGTACAATAATGTTTTATCATCTTTTTGTAAAATCTATTTTTTTTTACTGTTTATAATACTTTCAATGCACATTATTATCCCAGGATTATATAATTTAGAACAGTGCCAACATTCGAAGTGTGGCCCCTTCCCTCTTTACTGTTTGTCCTCCCAGCAAGAGTAAATACCAGCCCATTTTGCACAGTGACGCAAAAGTGCTTTAAAGGCCATAACGCGACTCTCCCCGCACACAGGGCCCGTCCCCTTGCAACTGTGTTGCTTGCCCTTTCCAATAATTCCTTTACTTCTGTCAAGAGGGATCTTCGGTGAATCCCAAAACACGTGCAGCACTGTTTCTTGATATTATCTGTCCGGTGAGAAGTGTTCTCCTATCTGCGAGCTTCCTAGCTAATATTCCTTTTTGAACTATAAAATCGAAATAAATGTGTAAATCCAAAGGTATCACAAATTTACAGCGTACACTTTTCATTGGATTAAATCCTTGGCTGTTTTAGAGCCTTCCAAGGAGATATGGCATACATAGATCAGTACCTAGTAACGGAACAGGGACTCTGTGGATTCCGTCCCTGCAGTGTTCTAGGATAGCCCACTTAGCCCCCATCCCCTTCTTTAACAATCAGCATGCTCTCAGCACCAACGTTTAGGCCAACATGTGGTTCACTTAGCTTCGTGGGACACTTGGAGGAATCCACACTCCACTTATTATCTGTCCTTCTCCTTGGCTCATTGACCACTGTGTATAGAACCCACTCCACGGTGTCCGCATCATTCTTAAACCAAACTTCTGCAGCTGCCGCAGCACTAGTTGCTGAAGACGGGGATGGGAAGGCGAATCCAATTTTCATGTAGCTGTATGAGAAGGGCATGGCGCTACTGGAAGAGTCGGACTGTCAGTCAGTTAATCCCCTGGCCGGAAAGTCCCAGCAGGCCCTCTAAGCTTAGTAGCTAAGTAAGCTAGAGAAATGTCTGAGGCTGTCTGGAATCTGTTTTTTTTTATATCTTAGCCATTCCAACGAACCAAAACTTCATGCCTCCTATAACCCATAGTACGCTGCTTAAAGTAATGAATGGATTCTCCAGACTGCCCCCTTCACTCATCTGCAAATTCCTAGATCATTATTCCACACAGGAGAGATGGAACCGTGGACGGAGTCAGAGAGGGCTGGAGATTTTATAGACCTCAAACACAAAAAAACAGTACATCCCTGCATCCAAATTACATACACAGCCCCAAGCATTGATTCCCATCACCACTGGCATACAAGGCTCTCTTATGTACATACATACATACCTCTATTCTTCTGACATTTAACACCTAGAAACAGACCTGGACACAGAGCTAATGGTTCTTCCTATCTGTATGCATCAACATATGGTCTTTCCCCTTTTGTAATTGCTTGGCAGGCAAAGAACCTTCTGGAGGGTTGCCCAGAGTAATGACAGAAGTTAAGATTAATTCTAAAACTTCTAGCCATCACCTCTTTTGTTTTGCTTAGTTACCCCGTGAACGATGGGTATGCCCAGACGTGGTTCCCGTGACTGCTGGGCCTAGAGACCCAAACTACTCCTCACTGATGAGGCCCAACAAGGCCAAAACATGTCTGAGGATGCCTGTGGTCTCGTGCAGAAGGGATGTGACCAAGCGATTCGGGCTGGACTGACAGCTCCTTTTGAGGTGGGACCAACCTTTATTTGCTTATGGTCTTTCCCCCTGTGTAATGGCTTGGCAGGCGAAGGACAATGGCCTGGAGGGTTGCCCAGGGCAATCCCAGAGGCTAAGAGTAATTCTAAACCTTCCAGCCATCACCTCTTTTGTTTTGTATGCATCCACACAACATCAAAGCTATGTTGCATGTTCCTTCTCGCCCCACTAAATTAACCCAACCCTCTCTCGTAGATCCACCAGAGTGACAGGAGATTGTGCAAATGACAGCAGTGTGCAGAATAAATCCTAGTAACATATGTGAGAAATCTGAAGGTGTCTCCATGGCTAGTCCCCGGGAATCTGTCATCTAGGTGGCCAGGACACAGCCATCGCTATTGGAACCAGTTCCCGGGAGTGGACCAGTGAGGTAGTATCACCTGAATGGGGGGGGACCTTGGGGAGTGGGAGTGGGACTCCGACAGGCGAGACGTAGTATTCCCCCTTCTTCTTTCAACACCTTTTCCCCATCCTACCACGTCGGACATTCCAAAGCACTGCCCCCCCCTTTCTACACGAACACTTTCGGACCACACAAAAGACAACGGACTAACACCAGGGCCATTTTACATGTCCCAATACAAGGGTCAGGCAATTGACCAGAATCACACACACCTGACGGCCCTTTCCCTTCCCCACAGGGATAAAATGTGGAGCACGGAAGCACAAGTTGAGCGAGGCAGACCACACGACATGAAGGCTAACTCAGCATGGCATTTCAAGAGGAGGCGAAAGACGGCGAATCCCCAGAGGGTGACAAGGAGAGAAGTGACTTTGCCCTTTCCGGTCCAGGCCCGTGAAACCTCCGCAGATGGAAATGTAAAACCACGAACAAAGGCCAGCTTATGTTGCAGCAGATGTCTACAGTTAGCAAGACCCTCCTCTGCTGATAACCTAGCCCGGGGAGAGAGACTTGTCTCAGTGGTACCAACTTTGACTCCAAAGCCAAGCGGTTGATCACAGCCGGTGAGTCGAGAGGAATGTCGATAGGAAACAGAGCTGTGTTGAACGAAAGATAGCCAAAGGCTAATGTGAACTTTTAAAGGTACGATTAAGAAACGAGGGGGAAAACTAGCAGTAGAAGAGGCCCGCACCACATGGGTGCTCAAGCAGGAAACTCTGGGCGATTACCCTATGGTCGAAAGATTAGCACAACCAGAAGGCCTTAGGAAGAGGCAAAGAAAGGGGTCTTGTCAAATCCTATGGACCATCAAAAGTCTCTGACCGGCAAATGATTGAGAAAGCCGCGGGAAGTGAATCCTGCATGGTGAAAAGCTAATACATGAGCTGTTTATCGTAAAAGTCAGCGAGAGTGAACCTGGTAGAGCGAAACCGACAATGCGAGGAAAAGCCTGAAAGCCTGTTTAAAAAGACATTAAGATTTGTGAAGCAAGAAGTATTGCAAGACAAGGGGAAGGGAAGCACCCCCTTCGTCATTTGGGATCCATGCCCAGCTGAGGGAGATCCAGGGGTGGAAAGCGATCACCCAAATTTCACTGCGAAAGAACTGTCTTATGAATTTGCTGAATACAATTACTGAGGGCTTTGTGCCCCGAAGAGGGGGACACAGGGGTGAAGCCATCCCCCAAAGAATACGTTAAGCAGAACTTTGTGTTTGTTTGTTGGATACATCCGGCCTCGAAGGTAAAAGACTTTTTAATGCAAAAAGATCTTACTATGGAAGAACCTGATAGCTGCAACAGAACTGTCAGCTCGTGCTGAGAAAGCTTGAGCAGGTACTGTGCCAGCTGATATGGAACTGTTAGCTCATGCTGGACAAGCTTGAGTGTGTGCTCTGCTCCAAAGTCCCACCTTGTCCCGTGCTAAAAGCATGGGAAAGGGAGACCGCAAGGCAATCACATCCTGACTTATTATTTGAACACTGTTCCTTTATTTCAATACCCTGTCCCACACCCTTTCTGTAATTAGTTGTAAGGAATTGGAAATTGTTTTTTTTTTAGTGTAGGCCCTTTTATTTTGACACAACACCACTAGGACTGACTTATTTTTCATTTGATGGTCGACGCTTGCTCCCATCTTAGATTTGGGTCTAGCTTAGGCATTTTTCCACCCTGCATTCATTGTTCAATAAGCACCCTTGAACTGTGATCACTTGTGTCTGTCTTTACTGTTGCCACCATGCGTTCCTCACATATGGTTTTAGGAGTGACTGAATTGAAACTAATTGGGGAACCCTACAATTTCAAAAACGTAGTCAGAGAGCCTCTAGTCCTTCCATCGCCACCAAGTAATCAATAGGGTTTGACATATGTAGTAGTAGGGGGCTACCATTCCCCCTGGGAAGAAAGGAATGATTCCTACAGACTTCGTTTTGATACCCCCTCCGAGGTGTTACATTCGATTAGCCCCAAAATCTGGCCTAGCGTGGAAGTTTGGGATAGATGTCTTAGCAGGCATTATTGATCCCGACTTTAAGGGAGATGTGATGGTTCTCTTACAAAACCAAGGCAAGATCCCTTTTGAGGTATGTCGGGGAGATCCAATTGCCCAGGGGATTTTGGAAAGAGCTCTGTTTCCCAGGTTTAAAGAAAGTGAACCAGATAAAACAGAAAGAGGTAACTTAGGCTTTGGGGAAACAGATGAGTCAACTGACATCCATGAAAGGAAGGGGAAGGAACCCACCATCTATCCAGACTTGGTCTTTGCCCAGCAAAATGATCCAGTTCTTGCTGTAGCATTTTTACAAGCGATACCTGGAGAATAAGGTTTAGAAAAAGGGAGTCCTTTTTTCTTTAAAAACAAGGACTGTTTTATAGAAAAGAAACCTCCCCAGAGTGTATGGTAAAAACACAATTGGTAATAACCAAAAGCCATCGAAAGGTTGTACTGGAAATCGCTCATTCTCACCTTACCGGGGGACATTTAGGACACTCCAAAACCCACGCACACATTATTGGAACGTTTTATTGGTCAAGCATCCATGCCGATGTAAAAGCTTTCATCAAAGCATGCAAAATGTGTCAAAAGACCAGCACGCACATCCCATCACCTGCTCCTCTGAATCTGTTGCTGATTATTGAATTCCTCTTTTCCAGAATTGGTATGGACATAATTGGACAACTAGAAACCTCCAGATTGTGCAGTAAATATGTCCTTGTGATCGTGGATTATGTAACCCAATATCTCAAGGCATTGCCAATCGAAATACCACCCAGCAGATGCTTAAACATCTTCTACCGTATTTCTCCGAGGTTGGTTTGCCAAAGGAAATACTAATGAACCAGGGTTCGAATTTTATCAGTAAACTAATGGCTGAAGTCAGAGTTACTCCACATTATCACCTTGCGAACATCTGTGTACCATCCCCAAACTGATGGCTTGGTAGAAAGATTAAATAAGACCTTAAAATGAATTCTCCGAAAATGGTAGACAAAGAAGGGAAAGCCTGCAAGTGCATGATACCATGTGTACTATTTGCCATGAGCAAAACCACCCAAGCATCCACAGGTTTCTCTCCCTTTGAATTGCTCTATGGAAGAGAACCGAGAGATGTACTCGACATGCTCCAGGAAACCTGGGAAGAACACAAGGAAGCCCATATTCCCATCTCGCAAACCGCAACCCTAATGCAAGAACATATGAAGTTGGACCAAGACTTAGTTTGCACTCACATTGCAAAAGCTCAAAGCCAACAAAAGGCCACTTATGACAAAAAAGGTGAGTTTACGATCATTCTCTACAGGACGGAAAGTACTAGTCCTCCTACCAACCTCAGAGAACAAATTGGTCACAAATGGCACGGACCTTATGAAATAGTAGAAAGGACGGGAACCTGCACGTATAGAGCAGCACAACTGGATAGGAAACAGAAAATCCAATTATATCATGTAAATCACTTGAAAGAGTGGAAAGAGAACCCGTCAGCCACCCATGCCAAAGTACTAGCCTGTCTGGTTCCCGAAGACATAGATAACTTTGATTTAATTCCTTCTGAGTTATCTACTCAACACCAATAAGATGTAAAGGATTTAGTAATTTCATTTCCTGATGTATTCTCGGAAAAACCAGGGAGAGTAAAGAATGCATACCACTATATCAGAACACCTAAGTGTAAAGTGTTACACTTAAAACTATATCGACTCCGAGGCCCGTAATCGGATAGTGATCTAGGAGGTCAACAAAATTTTGAAAGCTAACATTATTGAGCCATCCTCAAGCCCATTTTCCTCTCCTATCGTGCTGGTCACTAAACCTGACCGCTCCTGGAGATTCTGTATTGAATTCCATCAAGGTAATGCCATATCGGACTTCGATGCCTATCCCATGCCACGCATTGACGACCTAATTGATAAACTCGGAGCAGCCACCTTTCTATCTACACTATACTTAACCAAGGGATACCGGCAAGTTCCCGTATATGGACCAGATAAGGAAAAGACAGCGTTTTCAATGCTGGTAGGATTTTTCCAATTTGAAGTTTTAATTTTCTGTCTACATGGTGCGCCAGCCACTTTCCAATGCTTTATGAATAAGATCCTTCAACCCTATTCTGATTTCTGTGGAGCTTATATTGATGATATTGTCATTTATAGCAAAACTTGGGTGGACCATCTCTTCCATCTTTATACCATCATGAAAGTCCTCAGAAATGGTGGTCTTACTGCTAATCCAGCTATGTGCAGACTGGCCCAATCAGCCATATAATATGTAGGCTTCTTTGTAAGGAATGGAAATGACATTCACAACATGAGAAGGTAAAAGCTATCTTAGATACACCAACTCCCAAAACTAAAGGGATCTTAGAGCTTTTCTCATGTTAATAGAGTACTACTGAAGATTTATCCCTAACTTTTTGGACAAAACAGCCCGGCAGACAAATAAACGTAAGAATGCCGAAACCCAGAAACCTCATTGGAATGACGAGGTTGAGATGTTATAACACCTTAAAGCAAACGCTGTGTCAGAACCCAATTCTAAAGGTAGACAACTTCTCTAAGGATTTTGCCTTGGATACAGATGCCTCCCTTACAGGATTAGGAGCCATCCTATCCCAGGTTTGCGATGGATTAGAACATCCCATCTTGTTCACCAGCCGCAACTTGTTCCCACGTGAAAAAACTTTCTCTGTGTTGGAACTAGAGGCCTTGGCCATCAAGTGGGCCATTATCCATCTTAGGTATTACCCATTAGGATGAATGTTCACACTTGTTACAGACTATTCACCCCTCGTTTGGATTAGCCAACGCAAAGAATCCAACTCTAGGGCCATGCAATGGTTTCTAGACCTACAACCCTATTGTTTCACTGTGGAACACCGAAAAGGAAAAGACCAGGGAAATGTAGATTTTCTTTCCCAGTTCCCCTGTGAAACAAATGTGGCTACATCGCATGGAGGGAGGGTATGTGAGAAACCTGAAGGTGTCTCCCTAGCTAGTCCCCGTGTATCTGTCATCCAGGTGGCCAGGAGACAGCCATCGCTATTGGATCCAGTTCCTGGTGTGGACCAGTGAGGGAGGATCACATGGATGGGGGGGTCCTGTGGAAGTGGGGGACCGATGGGTGAGATGCAGTATCCCCCCTCTTCTTTCAACACCTTTTCCCCATCCTACCACGTAGGACATTCCAAAGCACTCCCCCACCCCCTTTTTTCAACACATACACTTTAGCACCACGCAAAAGACAACAGACTAACACCATGGCCATTTACCTGACGTTTCTCAATACAAGGGTCAGGCAAAGTCAGGCAGTTGACCAGAATCACACACAACTGATGGCCCTTTCCCTTCCCAACAGGGATCAAAGGTGGAGCATGAAAGCACAAGATGAGCGAGGCAGACCGCACGACATGAAGGCTAACTCATCGCAGCAGTTCAAGAGAAGGCGAAAGAGGGCAAATCCCGAGAGGGTGACAAGGAGAGAAATGACCTTGCCCTTTCTGGTCCAGGCTCGTGAAACCTCTGCAGATGGAAACATAAGACGGTGAACAAAGGCCAGTGTGTGTTGCAGCAGATATCTACGGTGTGCAAGACCATCCTCCAGTGATAACCAAGCCAGGGAGGGACACTTGCGTCAGTGATACCAACCTTTCACCAAAGTCAAGTGGTTAATCAGAGCCGGTGAGTCGAGGGGAGTGTCGATAAGAAACCGAGCTGTGTTGAACGAAAGGTAGCCAAAGGCTAACGTGAACTTTTAAAGATACGATTGAGAAACAAGGGGGACACCAGCAATAGTGGAGGCTGGTGCCACGTGGTTTCTCAAGCCGGAAACTCAGGGCGATAACCTGATGGTAGAAAGACTACCATAACCAGAAGGCCTTAAGAAGAGGCGAAGATAGGTCAAAGTGGTCATACAGGGGTCAGTCTTGTCAAATCCTCTGTACCGTTGAAAGTCTTTGACCAGCCAATGACTGAGAAAGCTGCGGGAAGTGAATCCTGCATGGTGAAAAGTTAATACATGAGCTGTATGTCCGAAAGGTCAGCGATAGTGAACCTGGTAGAGAGAAACTGACAATGAGAGGAAAAGCCTGAAAGCCTGTTCAAAAAGACATTACGATTTGTGAAGCAAGAAGTATTGCAATACACAGGGAAGGGAAGCGCCCCTTCGTCATTTGGGATCTGAGCCCAGCCGAAGGAGATCCAGGGGTAGAAAGCTATAACCCAAAGTTCAGTGTGAAAGGAACTGTCTTATGAATTTGCTAAATACAATTACTGATGGGTTTGCTCACAGAAGAGGGGGACCGAGGGGTGAAGCAATCACTCAAACTACACGTGAAGCAGAAATGTGTGTTTGTTTGTTGGATACATCAGGCCTCGAAGGCAACTGACTTTTTAATGCAAAAAGACTTTACTATCCACGAACCTGATAGCTGGAACGGAACTGTCAGCTCGTGCTGAAAAACCTAGAGTGGGTACTGTGCCAGCTGATACAGAACTGTTTGCTCGTGCTGGGAAAGCTTGAGCGTGTGCTGTGCTCCAAAGTCCCACCTCGTCCCGTGCTAAAAACATGGGGAAGGGAGTCCACAAGGCAATCACATTTTGACTTATTATTTGAACACTGTTTCCTTTATTTCAATACCCTGTCCCACGCTCTTTATGTAATTAGTTATAAGGAACTGACAATCATTTTCTTTATAGTATAGGTGTTAGGCAGAAACCTGTGCAGTTCCCTTAGGGACCACTGCAAGAGATTTAAGACTACAGGTGTTTGGCAGTAAACCCACTTGGTAGCAGTCTGCACTACACAGATTCACTTGGTAGCTGTGGCTGAGCAGTCAGACTTCCCTCAAGAAGAGTTAGGCAGCATGCAGAGTATACACAATAGGTACAGAGACACAGTAGCACAAACAAACACTGACCAGAGCTTTGGTGTAAAAGTATATAATTATTTATTTAAAAACACACTTGTGATTTACACTAGCAAGAACGAGGTAAGTAAATTCAACACACAGTTACTATCATATATATACAACCCTATTCCCTTATTAGACAAGTCTTAGTGAGAAACACCACTTATTTTCAGACACAGGTGAGCGCTTAACATAAGATGACACTCTAATAAGTTGTAAAGAAAGGGAGGGAAAAAGGCAGAGTTAAAGAAGCACACAAGTTTCAATACTTTTTCAAAGAACCACAGTAAGGCAGGATAGGCAGAGTTCTACTGGGGAGCAAGGAAGTCAATTGCAAGGCCCACTTGTGGAGAGAGCAAGCAGAAGGGGTCCAGGTTCACCAGGGGGTTATGCCCAAAGAGTCTTTGTAGATAGTTCGCACAAAAAGTATGAAATTAAAGTCAGGAAACGTTAGCTAGGTTGCCCCAGGCCAGCCCAGGTTTGAAAGTCGAGGCTTTACTGTCACCCCGAACGATCTGTCGCAAGGGAAGCCAGGCGGGACACAGTACCTTAAGTGTGAAGGAAGCTCCAGTGGGGGCAGTTGTTCCTGGCAGCAGGTGCAAGTCAGCGTTTCGTCCAGAGGAAGAAGAGGTCTCGCCGTGGAGGAAAGATGAAGGTTGTTGCACTGCCAGGGAAGAAACCAGCCGCGGTGTTCTCTGATTAAAAGGCACTACCCTTCTCTTCGCGGTAGTGGTAATCCGGTTGATGGGGTGCTTGGCACGGGCAAGGCGGCCACGAGATGCTCCAGGAAGGTGAAAAGAAGGCGAAACTGGTTATCCCGACCAGTCAAAGGAAGAAGACTCTCCGGAATGGAGATCTTCTCTGTCGTCGGGAAAAGTGGTGAGACGGTTCAGCAGGGCTCCACCGGTGGTGTCGTCGTTGCAGGTCGGCTCAGCTTCTCCCTCCTCGGATTCTTAGGTCCTGTGGCGACTTCTGAAGTTCCAGTCCCCAAAGCCCTGCTTTTATGCACCACCCATTCACTCAGCCTAGCTGTCAATCAAACATGCTAATTGGTGAGCCGGCCGGCTCACCACTTGGGCCAATCACACAAGAGTGCGACTTGAGTTACCAAGGTAACTCATTCCAGGGTGCCTAAACCCCCTCCGACACCCCCTGTGGTACCCAGACAGAGTGGCACCACTTTTGGAGGCTTCTGTGGAGAGGCCAGCCAAAAAGTGGAACAAAGGGCTCGACTTGGGTTGGAGTCACAGAAGAGAACACAAACGCCATTTTAGAATCGAGTTCTGGCAAAAAATACCAACTAGTGAAATAATATTAATTCAATAAACCGGCGGTATGTTCGAGGCTATAAGAATTAAATAATTAAAGTTGGTAGCCTCAAACAATGGGAAAATCCCATAGAGATATATTTGCGGTCGAATATAAAAAGTAGTATCCACTGCCACCAGCCAAAACTCGATCAGGGGCGACGGAGACGTGCCTCTCGAACAACAGACCCCGGGGCAATCGAATTGCCCCGACCAGTACGTACACAATATGATGGTTTGTACTGGTTTCTGTTCATAATTTGGGACTAGTAAAGCCAATGGTGACTTTACATGCCCTGGGAGACAGTATTCAGTCCCAGGGTATGGAGTCTATGTTGGGGGGTCGCTACGAAATCCCTGGGTTACGGCACGGAGGGTGCTGTGTAACCCACATCACAAAAAACACATGAGACCCTATGGAGTAAAAGATCCCATAGCCCATAAAACACATGGAAAGTCAAAGGAACACCTCAAATCATGTCTAAGAGTGGGAGCAAAAGAATCTCACTCTTAGCAGGAGAGAAAAAAAATAAACCCCAAAAATCCAGCAAAGCTGCTGGGGGACTCACTAGGTTTGGGAAATTAGCCTTACAGAGAATTCTCCCTAACAATAGGTCCTTTTATTTTGACATGACGCCACTAGGACTGCCTTATTTTTCATTTGATTGGTGACGCTTGCTCCCATCTTAGATTTTGGTTTAGCTTTGGTGTTTTTCCACCCTGCATTCATTGTTCAATAAAAACCCTTGAACTATGATCACTTGTGTGATTTAGGTCAGTTGCCTGACCCTTGCGTTAGTACATGTCGGGTAAACAGGTTTCATATTAGTCTGTTGTTTGTCAAAATATAAAGAGGTGTTTGCAGTGTCTAAATATTCTACGGGGTAAGTGGTGTTGGTCGGTTGGTAAACTGGGAAGGATGAAATGGGTAGGGTTTGTGAAATGGACGAGAATGACTGGGATTGTTATTATAAAAGGAACCGGGGGGATTGTGGGAACGATAGTGTTTAGTCCAAGTCGACTGGGGGTTCAGGACAGAATAGCCAGAGGGACGTGGAGAAGAATGATTGGGAGTGGGTGGGCAGGGAACAGGGTAACAGGAATTCTGGGAGAGATGGTTTCTGGTTGCAACCGGGTTTCGGACCTTAGTGAATTAGTCATGTACGGAGGGGTTGTTGGATCTGGGTAGGAGAGTTTCAATGGGAGGAAGCAAGGCAGAGGTATTATAACCTATAAATGTCTTGGGGAGTTTGTCCTCCTGTCGTTCTCCCTGGCTTGTGCAATACTGCGTCTCACCTGGGGCATTTCCCTGAGCACAACCCTAGGCTCCTCTACCCAGGTGATCCTCTCTTGTTCGTCAGCCCTAGGGTTGGGGTCTGAGAATGTCAGCACTTCCCAAGCCACCTGAATAAGGGGTTCCCGAGGCTTGCTTGGGAGAATACCCTCAAGTTTGTGAATAGAGCAGGTGGTTTGTAAATTCCTATTTATGTGGGCCCTCAATACCAGTGTTGTGGTGTTTTCAGCAGGACCATCTCAGCGAGAAAGATTGCCCAAATTGAGGATGGACTCTTTAAGCAACTTCTCTACTGGGTGTAACGCCAAGTAGCCTCACAAGCTGCCTTTGTCATCTAACTTGGGAGTTATCCATGAAGCACCAGTAAAGCTTAACACCAAGTACCACTCGGAAGTGGTCATGCTACTAGTTCAAGATGGTCTAAAGTCAAGTTGTTGGCTACTCTTTGAGGTGCCTTCAGGGTTGTTAGCAGGGGTGTTGCTAGAGAGCTCGTCCAGGAATGGCAGAGCTCTGTGAGCTCTGTGTGTCGACTCACCAATATCCCGACAAACTGCAGCTCAGAGGCAGCTTGTTGAGATTTGCCAGTCCCTGCAGGGTTCTGGAAGTACACTGACCCATGCTGTGTGAAATTGCTGGCTTGCAGGTGCTGGGACGACCGATACGAATGTGCCGTTGGGAACAGAGCCGTGACTCCAGCCATTGTGGCCTTCGTGGAAGGGTAGGCTCTTGGTTTGGAGTCCACGTGCATTGATGTACGTGGCCTGCAAGAGCTGGTCATGAGCCGCTTGAGTACAGGTGGTGGAGTGGTGGTGGAGGTGGGCTTGACTTGACGAGCGGCGACAGGGTGGTTAGCCCAACCAGCAGCGGGAGGCAAGGAGACGGCCCTGGACGTGGTTTCCATAGCTGCACAGGGTTAGAGGCTTAGCCTGGGAGAGCAGGCCCTTTGCATGGATAGTGGGTTGTGGTCCTGCCATCGGGCAGTTCGGAGCCCGCTAGCGGCTTCCTCTGGTTGAGGTAGGGGAGCGGACCAATCCTTGCTGGAGTCACTATCTGGATTTGAAGAGCCTGCTGACTATCCTTCTGTCCTATGGTGTGGCAGCCGGTAGGTGGCCTGATTGGTGTCCTCCTGGGGCCCGTGGTTCAGTGGCAGGGTCCCGGTGGTGGAGTGAGGTGGTAGCTTAGGGTTCGCCGGCACCTGGGACGAGTAGCGGTGTGAAGCCTGGACATGGGGGGGATGGTGCCTCCCCGCCTGGGCCCCGCAGGACGTATTTGTTGCCCGGGGTCCCTGGTGGTGCGGGTCCGACAGCCTTCAGGAAGGGACAATGGACCTCTCCCCCCCACATTCGGATCTCCTGCCGGAGCTGACGCCTATGCTTTCTGAGCTCAACAATGGTGAAAACAGACAAGTTGCAAAAGAAGCTCACCTTTGAGGGAGGGGGGGGGCCCTCTTCCAGGAGGCTCTATGTCCAGTCCCAGGTGGGGGAGTCAGAGGCCATGGAGTCTGCTTCCAGAGCGGTGGCTTCAGGAACGCGGATGTTGACATCAAGGAGATACTTCTAGATCTCAAGTCCGGTGTTGGTGGTATGGACTCCAAACTTGACTCGTTTTCCTCAAAGGTAGACATGTTGCAACATTGGCTGGATAAGCACAGGGACCATCTGAATGAGGTGGAGCACAGAGTGTCCGGGCTTGATGATGGATCAGTGTCGCAAATGTCCAGGGTGTCGTCTCTGGAGGTACAGCTCAAGTCAGTGTCTGCCAAGAACGAGGACCTGGAGGGTTGGGCCTGCAGAAATAACATCAGGCTGGTTGGGATCCGGGATAGTCGGAGGCAGACCAGGATGGAGGAGTTTGTTGTGTCCGTATGCAGGGCAGTTTTTGGCGATACAAAGGTTTTCTCTAAGTTTGTGGTTGAGCGGGCACACCGTATCACAGTGGTGCGACTTGCACCCGGGGTCCCCTGCGTCCCATCATAGCTCACCTATTGATTTACAGGGACTGTGACACAATTCTTCACTTGGCCAGACAGAATGGGGAACTTCAATTCGTCGATTTAGGGACAACATCCAGTATTCCATGCTGTTCCCTACAAAGTTACGAATCCAATATGAGGGGAAGACTCTGTGTTTCATGTCCCCAGAGTCTGCGAGCTCCTTCCTGGATGGGATTGGCAGGCTGCATTGGCCCAATCATCCTAGACCCCGGAATGGGGCTAGAAATCAAGGACTGGCAGGCCAGGAAGATCTCTGAAGGCTGAACATGGTTGTGGAGGAGCAGGGGGAGCAGTCCGGAAATTTGATGGTTGACCACAGGACATGGGTGTAAGTTATCCAGTGGTTTGGGCTACTAGGGAATTATTTGCTACCCTAGGGAGGCTGAGCCGACACATGCCTGGATGGGCACAAGCGCCCTGAGCGCAGCATTGTTCATTTTTCGTTTGTTTGGACTGCAGGGTGATAGCTTTTTGGGTGGATTCGGGGACGCCCGTGTGGGTGAAGGTGGCGGGATTGTTTGCTGGAGTCCGAGGCCTTACACGGTGGTACGATGGCCTATAGTCCTGTGCAATTGAAGCAATGTCTGGTTGGGTGGGGGAGGTATGGTCCATGGGTTGCAATTATGAAATGCAATGGCTTTTAGGGTAGCCACTTGGAACATCAGGAAAGAACTGGTCCTCCAAGGTTAGGAGGGTGTCTCAGTATCTGCACAGGCACCGGGTGGAGGTGGCCTTGATCCAGAAGACTTACCTCACCTTGTCCTCGGAAATCTAGCTGGGGCTTTCATTAGAGGTAACAAACAGGGAAGTAAGTGGGCACCACTAGTTTAGAAATCTTTTATATATCCAGGTAGATGTAGAGGTAAAAATATGATAGTAGATACTTGAATGGAGCTGGCCGTGACAAGTCTGGAGACACCCGGACTTCAAAGTACAACAACAGCTAGAGACCAAGTATAAATACCAGGTCACACAGCCGCTCTCAAAAGGGCCCAGATCTGGGCATCAAGTCATGAAATTCAAAAGTATAGTTCTTATCAAGGTTTCATAAATGTTATGTTATGTTATTTTGCACTTATATAGCGCATTATATACCATTGGTATGGTCTGAAGGCGCTGGTAGGTCGAACGCCCTCGGGAACCGAAGTTCAGATCAGTAGGGAGAGTCAAAGGTGCGTGTGAGCACCGGGTATGTGTGCAGCTCGTGTGGTACATGTGTAATAGCTGCTTCTTAGCGGTAGATGTGGTGGTTGAGAGATCAGGAGAATGTGTTCGTTCTGGCAGGATTTATCCGGAACGGATGTGGCTGCGTTAGGCCTGAGGAAAACGCCTGGCTGGGGGTGTGAAACCAGCAGTGTTTACATAGAATGATGTGGAGTAAGCGGCGGGTGTTAGTATGAGAACAGTTATACCGAATGGTGTCATAGTATCTCTGTGTTCTAGTTGAGTGGTGATGTAAAGGAGAGAGTAAGCGTGGTGGTGTGATATGATGGGTTATATGCTCTTTCAATGAGCACACTTCTAAATGCAACTTTCCCAGAGAGGGTACCGGGCGAACTTCTAAATACAATTTTCCATAGAGAGGCTATTGGACACACTTTTAAATGCAACTTTCTATAGTGTCTATTGGGTACACTTCTATAATCAACTTTCACAGATGCTATTGGGAACACTTCTAAGTGCAACTTTCACGGCGAGGCCATTGGCATACTTCTAAATTCAATTTTCCACAGAGGGCCTAGTGGGCGCACTTGTAAAATCAATTTTCCAGAAAGGCTATTGGGAGCACTTCTAATTCAGTTTTCTAGAGGCTATTGGGCACACTTCTAAATGCGACATTTACAGAGCGTCTATTGGATACACTTCTATAATGAACTTTCACAGAGGGTATTGGGCACACTTCTAAATGCAACTTTCTCAGCGAGGCTATTGGGCACATTTCTAAATTCAAATTTTCAACAGAGAGGCTACTGGGTGCACTATTAAAATCAATTTTCCAGAGAGGCTATTGAGAACACTTCTAAATGCAACTCTCACAGAGGCAATTGGGTACACTTCTAAATGCAACTTTCCAGAGTGTCCATTGGGTATACTTGTAAATGCAACTTTCACAGAGGATCTTGGGCACACTTCAAAATTCAATTTAGCAGAGAGGCTAACTCACGGAGAGGCTATAGGGTACATTTTCTAAATGTAATTTTCACATGTTAACATTCACAATTCCATCCAGTTGCGACGCAGGCCAATATTCACAACTCCATCCAAGTGTGGACATGCTAACATTCACAATTCTAACCAAGTGTGGACAGGCCAACACTCGCAATTCCATCCAGATGCGACGCAGGCCAATATCCACAATTCCATCTAAGTGGGGACATGCCAACATTCACAACTCCATCTAGATGCGACGCAGGCCAATATTCACAATTCCATCTAAGTGGGGACATGCCAACATTCACAATTCTAACTAAGTGGGGACATGCCAACATTCACAATTCTAACTAAGTGTGGACATGCTAACATTCACAATTCTAACTAAGTGTGGACATGCTAACATTCACAATTCTAACTAAGTGTGGACATGCGAACATTCACAATTCTAACTAAGTGTGGACATGCTAACATTCACAATTCTATCTAAGTGTGGACATACTAACATTCACAATTCTATCTAGATGCGACGCAGGCCAATATTCACAATTCCATCTAAGTGGGGACATGCTAGTATTATGGCATTCTATGTTATTGGTAGGTAAAATAGAGTGGCGGGGGCTTTCTGGAGTAGAGTGATTGCTCTACTCCCCATCCATGCCACACTCACGGTTTTTGTTGGTATCTGTTGGCTTCCTTGGCGTCCCCTGCGGACACCTGCTGACACTTCTTGGAGCCGCCTCTGTTGGGGCCCTTAGCCGTGGGGGCTGCATGGGCAGAGGGCTGCCCTGGGAGGACCGGAGATGAAGGGCGAGAGGACCAATGGGAGCAGGGCGGGTCGGGTTGGGAGGGAAAGCAGGAAGGGGAGAGCGGGGGATGCGGGCGCACAGGGACACGGGAAATTTTGCTATTTTTTTTTTTAAATCAATCAGGGCCAAAATGGAGGTCGGAGCAGTGGCAGCACTCCCCTGCACAGCTCGAGCAAAGGGCAGCAGGCATGGCTAGCGTCGTCGCTAGACCAAGACATGGTGGGCCAAGCAGCCAATCTGCTTCCGTGGGCGGGCTGGGGAGGCGAGAGTAGCAGAAAAAGCAGGAAGGGGAGAGCGGGGGATGCGGGAACACAGGAACACAGGAAATTTTGCTATTTTTTTTAAATCAGGGCCAAGCTGGAGGTCTGAGCAGTGGCAGTACTCACCTGCACAGCTCGAGCAAAAGGCAGCCGGCATGGCTAGCGTCGTCGCTAGACCAAGACATGGTGGGCCAAGCAGCCAATCGGCTTCCGTGGGCGGGCTGGGGAGACGGGAACAGCAGGAAGGGGAGAGCGGGGGATGCGGGCACACAGGGACACCGGAAATTTTGCTATTTTTTTTTTAAATCAGGGCCAAAATGGAGGTCTGAGCAGTGGCAGCATTCACCTGCACAGCTCGAGCAAAAGGCAGCAGACATGGCTAGCGTCGTCGCTAGACCAAGACATGGCGGGCCAAGCAGCCAATTGGCTTCCGTGGGCGGGCTGGGGAGGCGGGAGCAGCAGAAAAAGCAGGAAGGGGAGAGCGGGGGATGCAGGCACACAGGGACATGGGAAATTTTGCTATTTTTTTAAAAATCAGGGTCAAAATGGAGGTCGGAGCAGTGGCAGCACTCACTGCACAGCTCGAGCAAAAGGATTCAAGCCATTAGGGACCAAACTGCAGAGTTTATCGATCCAGAATGTTTCTCTAGGATTAAGGCGTAGACCCTCATATGCCAACAGTTTCATGTATAAATTTGAAACAGACCATGTATTGAATAAACAGGAATGGAACAAGGACATCCGCATCTGGACGAGATACATAGACGACATCTTTGGAATTTGGAAAGGAACCAGAGAGTCTTTTGAAACATTTTTTGTGTATCTAAACAGCATCGACCAAAGGGTACAGTTCACTAGAGAGATCTCAGATGAAATCATAACATTCCTTGATGTACAAGTCAGATAACAACTCACTATCTACAGCACTTCACTGTTTCGGAAAGAGACTGATCGGAATAATCTCCTGCACCGACTCAGCTTCCATCAGCCGAGCCTACTGAAGAATCTACCGTACAGCCAATTACTTAGGGTCAAGAAAATAGTGAGTGATCCTGAAGACTACAGAATGCAACAGATGGAAATGAAAGAAAAATTTCTGGCCCGGGGATATAAGCAGGGTGAACTCGATCTGGCATCTGACAGAGTTGATGCCATATCACGTGAGACTCTATTATCAGAACAGAATCCCAAAAGTAAGGAAGAATTGAAGTCACCAGTATTTGTATCCAAGTTCTCTGCGCAAAGTAACAAAATTAAGAAAACTATTATGAAGCATTGGGAGATTTTCAAGAATGATATTCGAGTTCAAGATATTTTTAGTGAAAGACCAATCTTTGCATACCAACGCAGTAGGAACCTAAGGGATGAATTGGTGCAGACGAAACCTACAGTCAGGGAACCTATGACACAGCGAACTGGGACATATCCTTGTTTACAGTGTGTCAACTGTAATTTTGTTATTAAAGGAAACTCTATTAACCATCCAAGGACGGGGCAGAAGATTATGCTTAAGACTTTTGCTACATGTGACAGTAGTAATATCATCTACGGCATTAAATGCCCGTGTGGGAAATTTTATGTGGGACAGTCAACCCGAACAGCTAAATTGAGGTGGGGTGAACACCGATCTTGTATTCGTAATGCAAACATTAATTCAGCTGTGGCACGACATTGGATGGCCAATGGACATAACGTGTCCCAAATAAAATTTGTAATTTTGGAAGCTTTAACCAAGAACAGCCCTCATGAGGATTTATGCCAACGTTTGAGTCGCAGAGAGACATATTGGATTGACAAACTTGGCAGTCTGGCACCCAATGGGTTAAATGAGGAGATCAACTTTCACTGTTTTCTCTAATTGTTTTTTCTAATTGTTTTCTTACATTGCATTTAGCATCATTTGGTTTAGATTGACACCAGTACGTATATGACCTGAATGTTGAGGGTCACTTGAATGTATATGAACAAGAGATGTTTCCCATGTTTAAAAGATGTCCTGCATGCTGCGCATCCTGGAGTTCCCCCAGGACCCGAGGTGCCGTCTGTCTAGACGACACCACTAGCGGCATTAAGGCACATACTATTAATATAAGGTACAGCCCTAGGGTTGCTCCCTAGGCTCCATCCATCCTACTTAGGTACGTTCATAATTAGTATAGCCTCATCTGAGGTGCTCATATAACAGCCATTACTTTTATCCAAATGGGTTCATTCAATCTTAGTATTTTTTCTATGTCCATGGATGACAGATTACTTATTTCTTTTTTGATTCTTAGGCGATGACTTTTATCATTACTGCCCCAGGAGGTCCAGTAATTAGATATTTTGATCATATTGAGTTTATTGATCAGTTCTCGGACACGGGTCACGGCTCGTGTTCATAGAGCCGTGATCACGTGTCTTACACAACTGAGTTGCTTGGCTGCGCACCGATGCAAGGAGGACATTCTGCCTTCAATCACGTGTCTTATTAAACTAGGTTGCTCGGCAACGCGCCGATGCAACAAAGACAGTCTGCTTTGAGCAGACGCTGAGAGAACTTCTCCGCTTCGTTCTTTACATATGGTGAGTTACAATTCACGCCTGTTTATTTCTATTTAGCGTTTAGCTACACTTTGAATAGGTCCTTTATATATATTCACTTTACCATTCACAGCACCTACTCGCCGTACACGGTGGAGCAGCCTGACCTCTGAAACATAGATTTCGCCATTACTCACCTACATCAGGTAATGGACCCGATTCCCTCCATTTTGTTATAGGATAACTTTACTTGCCTTTGTACTGATTTGTTTCTTATTTTATATCTTTTGACCTGCCTTCTGATCCGGCTCATTACATTGTCGGGTATGTGTTTACCTTCATATTTTTTCAACTATTTGGATGATGATTGTTCATACTGATATTTATATACTTACGTTGTTTCTAATGTGGGAATTATTCTATATTGGATATTAATCTTGGGATGGTTGGCACAATTGCATGTGAATGTTATGTGTTTATTGTTTTAGACTTGCCCTGATGAAGGAATTTGTTATATTCCGAAATGCATTGGCACAAAAATAAGTCTTCAGATAGAGTGATTTATGGCAATCTCTTCCTCACGAAGAACAATTTTGGTGGCTACTAGTCACTTCTTTCTATAAAATAATTTTTAACATTGAAAAATCACTATATATTTGACTTTTGTATTTTTTCAAGAATTGGATCGAAGGAACTATACATAGTGAAATTACAACTAATATAAAACCCAGCATGGGATTCCAGAGAGCGGCTGTATGATTGGGTTTTCACCTAATCTTTGTTTCTTGCTGTATTTTTTGGGTTTGGGTGTCTCCAGGCCTTTTTCAGCCAGCTCCTGCATAGAGGATCTAACTTCCTAACAAAGACTTATCACACTAGAAACTTTTGTTAACGCCAGAAGGATTCGATACTCCTGTGGTGCCCACTCAAATTTGCTTCCCAATCCACCAGAGCTGCCAAGATCCGATGGAACGAACACCGATCCTGCATTCGAAACTCTAATCTAAACTCTGCCGTGGCACGACATTGGGCCATGAACAACCATAATCTGTCACAGATCAAATTCCTGGTGTTAGAGGTTCTAACCAGAAACAATCCTCACGAGGACTTGGGCCTACGCCTTAATCGTAGAGAAACATTCTGGATCGATAAACTCTGCAGTTCGGTCCCTAATGGTTTGAATGAAGAGATAAATTACCATTGTTATATTTGAATTTATGGCCTGCATCTACACGCCTAGTGTGTTGCTTGTTGATGTTCCTGTTGTGCTCACAACAATACTGATTAACATGTTTAAAATGTTTAAGACATTATACACCACCTGGACACCATGTGACCCATGAATTTACCTCGTCCAATTTCCCGGACCTAGGTCTGGGACCCAAGGTGCTGCCACATGAGGGCAACACCACCTGGGACGAGGACATGCCTAACAAATTGTTTTCGTTTTTGTTGACTTATCACGATTGCACATACCAGCATATTTGCACCAGCCTTGCCTACGCACTATCTTTTAACATAGTGCATCCCGTTTAAATTTGTATTTTGTTTTCTTACTGCTTTACTAATCACATTTAGATGCATCTTTACATGTCTGTTAGTCTCATCACCTATATATAGCACTAACTTTCTGTTTCATCATATTCTGAGTATTTCTTCTATTTCTATGAAAATTTCTAGTTTCTTAAGTTTGAGCTAAATTTGATTTTTAACGGGCACATAACCCCATCATGCCCATAAATTGTTTGATTTGTGTAATTATGCAGGCTGACACCTGTGAAACAGCGTGATCCGCGAGCACCAGCCACCTAATGGCACTCGTGGGTCACGTGTACTATATTACAACCAACGGTTGTCCGGGCAACCGCCTAAACACTGCTCAGTGTAAGCCAGCCCGGCGGACACACGCAGGAGCTCTTCTTCGCTCCCGATGCGTTAAGGTACGCGACTTGCTCGCTGCTATTTTCGCTGCTATTTTTGTCCCATTCTGCTTGAATTACAGTCTGTCAGACACGCAGACCCTCTGAACCCGATCTTTCTTTTTAAACAGATTACTCTCTGAAACACGCACGTGTTAACATTACGGCTGCCTACTGCATGCCGCACCACTGCACCCTACTGTGGACAGTGACTACGCTTTTAAGCACCCATTCAATACTACTAAGGTAACACAAGCTCTTCTTCTCATTTTCATTTTGAATTCGGTTACTATCAATACACTCATTATTATTTTTTGTTTTTGTTTTCTTTATTTTATGAATATCCTTGGACTTTCTACTGATCGGTATGTTATACATCACTTATATCACTGTATGTATTGTGTGTATTGTTATTGGTACATTATATTTTCAATGTTGAATTACATAGACTTGCCCTGATGAAGGAAAAATGTTCAGAAATGCATTGGCTTTAGTCTGAAATGTACATGGGTTGCGACAAATGCTCCCTCACTAAGGAAACATTAGTGACAGCGTTATCGCTTTCATTAGCGGTGCCATAGGTATTTCTCCTCCCATTCTTGCTCCATGACAGTGGTGGCTATCTTGATTAATAAAGTGCCAAGTTCAGGCTGGTCTCGGTGGCCAGGGAGGATGAAAGGTGACCCATGTTGGTTTGTGGTGTCCTGGAAGGGTTGAAGGTAGCTCTGGCTAATACTTATGGTCTGAATAAGGATAGTGCCAATTCCTTTGACTGGGTGATGGTCCAGCTGTCTTGGTGTCGGGACGCCACTATATTGTGGGGCGGGGAGCAGAACACAGCACGGGATCCGACTTTAGATAGATCTGGGGTTGGTCTGGGTCCTCGGTCCAAAGCGGTAAAAACAGATGCAAGAGATATTTGTGATTTATGATCTGTTGGATATTTGGAGGAAGTAGCAAAGGGACATTCGGTTTTACACCTTCCATTTGTGGGTTCACTGGTCTAGTTCTCGGCTTGACTACTTGCTTGTGTCTCATCTGGGGGGCGGTCACCCGGGGCAACTTCCAGATTTCCCCCCAAACCCTTTCGGACCATTTGACGGTTGCCTTGGAGTGTCAGGTTGGTGGGGGAGTGGAGCGGCCTATGCTTGGAGATTTAAGCCTGCTGCACTGGGTGATGCGGTTCTCTGCCAGGAACTGCAGGATGAAATTGTCACTTACTTCACGCATAGCTACGGTTCCGTCTCTCACAGGGGCTGTTGTTGGATTGTTTTAAGTGATACATTAGGGGGGTGTGTATGGCCAAGGAAAATAATGGGATCCTCGGTTGATTAGGGGCGAGTTGGAGGCAGGTGAGATGCACCTGAAGCACGATTACGAGTCCACGGCGGACCCCAAGATTGTGGCCGACCTGTGTTGGGAACTGGATGGATTAAGGGAGAATGCTGATCGTGAGATTAAGTTCCTTAGTCGGGGCCACTCCATTTGGCAATATGGGGAGGGGCAGAAGGCCGGGCCATTCTGGCCTGTCTGTTGGCGGCTGATAGGAGGCCTCTGCCTGTAGAGTGCATTAGGGATCCCCAGCGGAGACCTCTGTGTGCTGCGCAGGACATTGAGGCAGTGTTTCGTACATTCTAAGGGCGCCTCTACGCCCAAAGCTACTCACAAGATGCAGTGAGCTCGCAGTGTTAGCTAGAGAAAGTGGAGTTGTATTAGGTAGACCCTCTCCTCCGGGAGGCGCACAATAATGAGCTATCTCTGGAAGAGATCTTGGCGGTTATTAAGGAGCTCACTGGGTCCAAGTCCCCCGGCCCGGACGGCCTTCATGCCTCCATTCCGGCTCCAATACTGTTGCGGGTATATCCGAATGCCTCAACTTGGGGATTCTGCCCCCTTTGTTGCAGGAGGCTAATATTGTTATATTGCATAAGAAAGGGAAGCCGGCTGAGGAGTGCGCCTCCTACCGGCTGATCTCCTTAATCAATGGGGACAATTAGATATTTGCAAAGGTGTTGACTAACAGATTCTTCCTCTGATGCTCAGTCAGGAATACAATGTACGACTTACAGCATTTATTTGGGTTCTGTCGACACTGGAGCCGGTGTCGCAAGCAGTCGCAGTGCTTCTGGATGTCGAATGGCCTTAACTATTTCCAGTTATTCAGAAACCTGGTCTTGGAGCCCGCTTTGTCTCTTTGGTGTCCCTCCTGTATGCTCAACCGACAGCAAGGATTGTGATGGGGTATCAGAGGTCTGAGATTTTCAACATGGGGTGTGGGATGCGGCAAGGTTGCCCACTGTCCCCGCTCCCTTTTCCTCTAGCGATGGAGCCATTGCAGCTGTCCTGAGAGAGAGGCACATTCAGCAGGGATTGCAGTTGGGGCCACATAGGTTGATCATATCTTTATATGAGGATGATTTTGCCCTTAGTGACCCTGCAGATTCTTTGTCCCCTGTGAGGCGGATATTGGTTAAGTTCGGGGAGTTCTCTGGATTAAAGAGTAATCATAGCAAATCAAGGGTTTCCCCCTTACTGATGGGACACTGACATTCAAAGACGAGTTTGGTTTCAAGTGGGAATCTACTGGGGCTCGTTACCTGGGGGTGGTGCTCTCACGTGACCGTTAAAAATTGTTTCAAGATAATTATGGTCAGACTGTGGGCTCTCTTCAGGACATGGTAGAAAGGTGGCGAGACCTCCCTCTTACATTGTTGGGCCGAATCTCTATTGTTAAAATAATTATTCTTCCTAAATTCCTCTACCTTTTCCTTAATGTCCCATTTTTTCATTCTTCTGTTTTTTTCATTTGGATTTGAGGCCTTATTCTATATTAAATCTGGGTGGGAAGGCCAGCCAGGGTAGCTTATGCCACGCTGACACAGCCCTATGAGAAGGGGGGTTTGGCCCTGTCGGACCTGGAACCCTATTACTGGGTGGCGCAGGCCCACTATCTGGCGCATTGGTATGGCACGCAGCATATCAAGCCTCACGTCAGGTTAAAAGGGTGCTGGCTGCCCCCAACCTCTTACGCTCTGTGGTCCTCTGGGTGGCGTCTAGAGCCCTGAACATAGTGAGGGCCACCTGTGCAGTCTGAAAGAAGGTGGCAGGCAAGCTGGGCATTGATACCTTGCATTCGTCTCAGCTTCTTGTTAGGCATGTTGTGGTATGGCCATCACAGGGAGAGGGCTTATTTAAAGTGGGTGGAAAAGCTGGGTATCACCTCCATTGGGGATTTGTTTGACAAAGTTCCTTTCACTGCAACAGGCAAAAGATAGAGTTGGGCGCATTTCACTGGATATTTTCCTATACTTTTTGGTGCAAAATGTCTTCAAGGCTATGTTTCCCTCGGTTCCTTGGGCAGCCCTTCATGTGGGCTTTATTGGATGGGCTGATCCAGTCACAGGGGATGAGTCGCTTGGTCTCACGACTGTACAGTAGTTTTATGGCAGACATCCCATGGGATGGGAGCACGCTGAGGCGATGTTGGCAGAGGGATCTTGGCAGGGGGATCTTGGCAGGGTTATCGCAGATGAAGGCAGGCAGTATGTGCTGCGCTAAACCCAAAAATTGTCTATGAACTCGAAACTCAAGCTGATCCATTTGAATTTTCTACATCAGGTGTACCATACTCCGGCCAGGCTTCAGTCATTTTCCATCCACTCCGGACTTGTGTGCCAGGTGTGTTGCTCGCCCAGCAGGGTTCCTTCACCTGGCTTGGGAATGTTTGTAGATTTTGCTGTATTGGGAGAATGTCCTAGCCAGGATTTCATTGATTATTGGGGAACAGCTGGATCCTGACCCTATGGTAGCACTGCTGGGATTCACAAGGAATCTACTTCATGGGGTTAGACGCTTAACTGTCTTGCTACTTGTGGTGGCGCATATGAGGGACGCCATGTCCTGGTGGAAAGGCCACCCAAAAATCCATCCCCCCAATGTGCAACTGCGACATGCAGACTGTAATCATTGGGACCCTACCATTGCACACCGGCCCACCAGAGGTGTGGGCGCCTTATGTACAGTATTTGCTTATAGTGGGAGAGTAATCATGTATCAATCTGTGGGTTGTCTCTTCTATATTGCCGATTCATTCTATGTTATTGATCAATAGTTCCTTCCAGTCTGTACATCTACAGATCTACTGCACTACCATACACTGTAGTTGGGCTCCAGAGCTCGCTTTGCACTATGATTATGATTGCATTATATATTGGAACCTGCGGGAGAGAGCTGGACAAACTGCTTCTTTGCCTCAGCCTTCCTCCAGCACGGACCCTCTCTCACAATGGCTTGTGCTCAGACATGTTGCACTGTGATTTGGCACCCTCCTCCATCTAAAAGCCAATCAGACAAGCCGGTAGGCAAAGCTGGCCCGCCTCCAAAGGCCCAATCCAAAGGCCCAGTCTGTGCCTGTTCAGGCCTTGAAGGGCCCCCTCCATTTTTACCCCCTTTGACTCATGATGCAGGCCTCCGATGCAGCTTGGACCCACACGCTCCGGTGCCCATGGTTTCCCTCTGCAAACTGTCAAGTGAGTGATGGCTGAACTCCACCGCTCCCACTATCGACTCTGAATGTGATCTGTGCCTTCTCACTCTGCTTTGTCTCACCTATTCTACCTCTTCTTCACTGCAGTTGTGCCCTATTCTTTTATTTTCAAACCTAGATGCTGTAGCTTTTAACATTTTGCACTCCAGATTGCATTGCATTTGTGCCCTGGTTTTTGATTTTCAAACCTAGGTGTTGTTTTTGTTTTTAACAAGTTTATTTAAAACCGGTTTAACAGAATAAGGTTTTAAGTCAAGGCAATAACAATATGTCACAGTGATTGGTTATCAAACCCGGCTCCTATGCTCTTTCCCACCATCCCTTGCTTGGGTGTACAGTTCCCTTTTCTAGTTCATCTCTAGTTCTGCAAGGGGCAGGCTAAATGCAGGGCACTCCCTGGGGCTGCCGGGTGGAGGGTCCATAGATGTGGTTCTTCATATTTGTCACACTGTAGTGGGGTTGCAACGTATATACACAGGTCCCTGAATTTCTGGTTGCACGAACAGGTCGCTGATGAGGAGGAGCGATTTCTGCTCCTAGCAGGGGAATATCTAGATGCACGGCTTCTCATTGTCAATATATATGCTCCAAATGTCGATTCCCCAGAATTCTTTCATGGGTGCGCAGCACACATTCACACAGTTCTCTCTTAAGAAGTGGTGTGGATACTAGATTTTAATGTTGCTCTGTCCTTGTCATTTGACCATTCAGTCATAAATCAG